>NC_064628.1:240566847-246174347 GCF_023864275.1 Schistocerca cancellata | reverse complement strand
TAATGAATGAGCAGTTAGTTGCGTCAGTTTGTCGAGGTGATATTTGATTCGTTTAAAATAAAAGCTTGCGGTTGCTCAAATGCCGGAATTGTGGGGATCAGATAGGGAGATTGATGCGCTGCCATATGAGCGTTCCATTCTGGTGGAGGAGACACGGAAGCCTCGGCGCCGGTCGATGGCGGCGCGGCCGCAGGGCAGATCCGCGGCGGTGCCGCCTGGCGCTGTTTGTTTACGTGGCCGGCGAGTCACGCGCGACCCGTACACTATACGCCCGCCGAAGCGCCGTCCGGCCCCTCCCATACGTCTCTTGGTTTCCTATCGCGCTTGCTCAGAGCCCGGCCAAGCCACAATGCACTCAATCACTACAAAGGCCCTCTGCGACGAGGGGCACGCAGCCACAATTTAGGCAAGCTGGTGTGCCCGTTATTGTTCAACTGCCACCTGCTCGGTGGCTAAGGTAACAGAGGTGCGCTGCAGCTGTATCGACCTCGGCGTTTGCTTCAATATCGGCACCAGCGGCGACGACATCTTTTTCACATCATAAAGGAACTGAGGCCTTTATGTGGAAAACTGCACTGTAAACTGACGAACAAACTTTATCAAAGGTCGAAAGCCGTTTTCTTTGAATTAGTGAAAAAAATATATGTGTTCAAATGGTTCAAATGGCTCTGAGCACTATGGGACTTAACATCTGAGGTCATCAGTCCCCTAGACGTAGAACTACTTAAACCTAACTAACCTAAGGACATCACACACTCCCATGCCCGAGGCAGGATGCGAACCTGCGACCGTAGCAGCAGCGCGGTTCCAGACTGTAGCGCCTAGAACCGCTCGGCCACCCGGCCGGCGGGTTCCCCCCGTCGGAGGTTCAAAAATGTGTGAATTCCTAAGGGGCAAAACTGCAGAGGTCGTCGGTCCCTAGACTTACATACTACTTAAACTAACGTAAACTAACTTACGCTAAGAACAACACACACTCATGCCCGAGGGAGGACTCGAACCTACGGCGGGAGGAGCCACACAGCCCGTGACATGGTGCCTCAAACCGCGCGGCCACTCGGTGCGGCGTCGGAGGTTCGTATCCTCTCTCGGGCATAGGTGTGCGTGTTTTTCTTATCGTTCAAATGGTTCAAATGGCTCTGAGCACTATGGGACTTAACTTCTAAGGTCATCAGTCCCCTAGAACTTAGAACTACTTAAACCTAACTAACCTAAGGACATCACACACATCCATGCCCGAGGCAGGATTCGAACCTGCGACCGTAGCGGTCGCACGGTTCCAGACTGTAGCGCCTAGAACCGCTCGGCCACCCCGGCCGGCTTTTCTTATCGTAAGGTATTGTAAGTTAGACTAAGTAGTGTGTAAACCGAAGGACCGATGACCTCAGCAGTTTGGTCACATACGAACTCACCACAAATTTCCAGTTTCCTGACGTCTCAACTGATGTCCCACCAGCCTGTCCTTCCTTCTTGTCAATGTTTTTCGTATATTCCTTTCTTCACCTATTCTGCGCAGAACCTCCTCATTCCTTATCACTCCATCAAATTTCCAAATTCTTCTGCAGCAACACATCTCAAATGCTCTGAGTCTCTTCTTTTCCGATTTTCCCGCAGTCCACGCTTCACTACCATACAATGCTGTGCCCCAAAAGTAAACGATTGTACTTTCAGAAGATTCTTCCTCAAATCAAGATCTATATTTGATACTAGTAGACCTTTTTGCCAGTACTCGTCTGCTTTCTATGTCCTCCTTGCTCTGTCCATCATGGGTTATTCTGCCGCCTAGGTAGAAGAATTACTTAAATTCATCTCATTCAAGATCACCAATTGTGGTGTGAAGTTACTCGTTGTTCTCATTTCTGCTAATTGTTAGTGCTTTCCTATTTTCTTCGATTTATTCTCAATCCATATTCTGTACTCACCAGATACTTCATTGCATTCAACAGATTCTGTAATCCTTCTCCACTTTCCCTGAAGATAGCAACGACAGGGCTCATATCAGTTGATTAAAATGGCGGACAACAGTCGGCTGTTTGATGTGCAGAGAGCCAAGTTAGAAGTGTTATACGCAAATAAAGAATTACACAGAGGTATTTTCGTCAATATTTTAACATAATATGGGCTCTTTCTAAAAACTCAATCTGTAGGTTGCATCGGCAGTTTGAATTAATGGAATGTTAGAACCAAAGTGGACACATGTGTCTCAGATGTGATCATCTAAACAAGTGGAAGCTGAGAGTGTCGACACAATGTAGCTCTGGTGAATCAACAAGGAGAGCAGCTGCCGAACTTGGAATACCGTGTCGCTCTTCTCAGTGCATTCTTCATACTGATCTCATTTATTGCCGTACAAAATAACAGTGCTCCAGGCTCTTCTCTATCAACAGGAAGAGGTTCAAAATGGTTCAAATGGCTCTAAGCACTATGGGACTTAACTTCTGAGGTCATCAGTCCCCTAGACTTAGAACTACTTAAACCTAACTAACCTAAGCACATCACACCCATCAATACCCGAGGCAGGATTCGAACCTGCGACTGTAGCAGCAGCGTGGTTCCGGACTGAAGCGCCTAGAACTGCTCGGCCACAGCGGGCAGCTTGCCAAGTAGAGTGCACTCGACCAAGACTGAAACGTCCCCTTTGAAAAATTATACATGACTGTGCTTAAACTGACACACAACATTTTTTTAGCGCAACGCAATCTGACTTTCAGTAATCCCTACAAGAGAATGACCCTGACTAAATTAACCTATACGTTTCACAGATCACTTACCTCACAACTTCGTTACTCGAACAGCTGCAATACAGCGAGCGCCACTACTGCCAGCTAAATAAAAGATTCAAACTACGGAAGGCATTAACTACTGATAGGCATAGTTAGCAAATGAAAGATTTTAATAGAGAACAAACAATGTATTTACCTTAATAGTCATAATATATATAGCAGTTCATGACATCCATTCTTACAAATGTACTGTTTCAGATGGACACACCTCCAGATTATCCATTCTCAAAAATCCGCCATCTCACTTCCCCACATCCACCACTGCTGGCGACTCGCCTCCAACTGCGCAACGCTAAGCGCAGTTCACATCCAGCTGCCGCTGCCCAACACTACAATGGCAGACAACAATGCAAACTAGCCACAGACTGCACACAGCACAGCCAGTGATTTTCATGCAGAGCGCTACGTGGTGTTACCAATAAGAAAACCTAAATAGCCTACTTACTAGACGTACTGGCCCCACCCAGGCTTGATTGGCTGGATGCTGACCAGTGGGATGAGATGTGACGAGACGTGAGTCATGTGTCTTACAGAACTACGTGAACAGGTCGAGTAGGCATGGTACAGGGTATCCCAGGACAATATTCGCCATCTATACGTTCGACTGGATGCCAGAGTCAACCTCTGCATTGCCATCTGTGAAGGCTACACCTTCCTTATCACCAATACGGGCGTTTCAGCACGCGTTGATAGCTAAGACCTCAGAATCGCTTATGCTATTGATCTGTAAACGTTCATGTGCTCACTGTTGCAACAATAAATTGTGAGTGAATTGGAAACCTCTAAAAGGGTGTACTCATTTTTGCCGAGCAGTTTCTATCAGAATTCAGCAATCTAGCAACTAAAACGTAATACACTACTGACATCGTGAACGTGGGGCCGATCTGTAGCATTATGAACACTGAATAAATTCTCAACTGCCAAGACCGCTAAAATCATTTATTCGTATAGATGACCGGTTTCGGCAATTCTCTGTTGACACCTTCGGATCTACGTTTACATCATGGCAACAGAGAAATGATTTTAGCGATCTTGGCAGCTGAGAATTTATTCAGTGTTCACAAAACGTAATACATGAGATGGGTAAAATACAGGCAAACCAGAAAAAAATTGACACTTGATACAAAGAGGATGAAGTACATAGTAATACAGGACAAAAATGGCTCTGAGCACTGTGGGACTTAACATCTGAGGTCATCAGTCCTCAAGAACTTGGAACTACTGAAACCTAAGTAACCTAAGGACAACACACACATCCATGCCCGAGGCAGGATTCGAACCTCCGACCGTAGCGGTCGCGCGTTACCAGACTGAAGCGGCTAGAGCCACTCGGCCACAGCGGCCGGCACAGGAAGAGTTGGCCGTTAGAGTAATGCAGAGGGAAGGGGAAGGATTCCTACACAACGTCTTGTACTCTGACTAGAGGCGTATATGCGTGATACTAGCCTGCTCAATATATAATATGCGGTTTTGAGCTACTGAACGCCCAGTGGCTTCTCATGAAAGAGACAACTGCGGTCTAAAAGTGTCTGGGCTATCTTATCAAGCCAGTGATTAATTGAGCATTTCTTTTTCGATGAAACGATCAATTCTGTAGGGTTCTTGGGCATGATGTGAAAACATCGTATGCTTTATGCCACTCGACTTCCAATGCACATACACTGGGTTATGCAGCGTGGAACCAGTTTACACCAACTTTCTTATGGGTCAAAGAAGGCGCATTTCAAAGCACATGAACGAACACTTGCCTTTCGCATCTGAATGAAGAAGGGCATGCTTCAGAGTGACAAAACATGTAGCATAGGCTTTGATTTTATCCAGTTTTGATAGTAAAAGCTGATGGTTTTTCACATCGGTCCACTTAGTATAATAAAAAGTAGGGGAATAAATCTGAAGTCAGCACAGTCTGCACTGTTGCCAAATTCATTCAAGATGGCGACTGTCTCTGGGCGGCCCCACTTCCTCCTCTCTGTATAGGGTAGATGTGGCAACATCGCATTGTTGATGTCACCGCACCCACTCATCCCCCTCCCCCACTTCCATACCCTCCCCCAAGTCACCCCTCCCTTTCATTTACTTCTCCTCCCTTCCACCACTTCCCCACCCATCCACCACTTGTGAATTGGCAGAAAAAGACTCAGTCTATGCAGAATTACTGGGAAGAAGGATGTAAGGTACTGTACTCATTATTTTGTGTGTGTATTATACTGCTAGAAAAATGTTCTAAATTTTGGAAGGGAATCTGATTAAGCACACGATTCCGAATTAAACAAGATGAGTGTATCGGTCATAGTGAGTTACTACAAAACACATGCAGGAACCGCACTAAATGGGTCATGAGCGGGCCATTGAGCACAATGTAATTCGAGACAAGATTCCCTCAATTTAAAACAATGTGCCTAACACTGGCTTGACAATATCAACTAGAAATCAAATTGACCTCGTGAACTTATCTCATGCTGCGGTACAAGAAGCTGGACTTCAACCTGAGTAGTTGCAGAGGCCAAACAGTCATTTGCAGTCGAAGTGACTCATAAGAGCCAGCCAAAAAGTCCTAGCTGTCCAAGAGTCCGCCGAAGGTTTGCCATGGAGAGTGACCGAAAATGATGCACCTTAGAGCTCCGTGCTGAAAAGCCACCAAAACTATTTGCTAATACGCAAGGTAGTTAGACGAGCTCCGAAAGGGATTATGCGAAACAAACCTATCCCTCTCTCCTCCAAAACGTTTATTTGTCCACTAGCCATTCTCTGAATTCTGTAAGTTTGAACAAAATGTTAACAATTTGGTGCAGTATCTCAGTGTCAAAAATGTTGCAGCTCAGGCCAATGCGAGCAGACACACACATCGTTTTCTTAGGAGGAAGATGGCCTGAAACCAACTCTTTTAGGTACTGACTAATCATAGACGGTTCAACAGCCCCCGAGTATTGGTGACAGAAAGACGTGGTGGCACTTCTTCAAATATGGTCCGAAGAGTCCACAAGTTTAACATCCACAAAGATGTGGCAATGTTAACTCATGAGTTGACCATCCTTTCGTTTATGATTTACCCTGTGCCTAGCAAGCGCTGCAGGGAGCCACTTGGATGAACAGTACAGACATGACGGGAACGCATAGGTCCCCTGTGGTTTCAGTGATTCCTTTATTCCACACTGGCGTGGGCTATTTTGTGCGCACTGCCTGCGGCACGCCTTCTCGGATTCTGTGAAGAAATTCGCCTACATCAGCAAAGTGGTGTCCCTATCTTCAGCTACTAGTGCATTCCAATCTGCCATTATGATTGAATTCTCATCCCCTTTTAAATATCTTAATATATCAATAACATTATCACACACTCCTTCGAATTCACTGTCATCCACTTAGGCAGATCAGTGCTCTTCTTCTGTTTGCTGTCGATACTTGTTTCCTTATGAAACGTCCCCTTAAAACAATTGTACATGTGAAACGTCCACTTAGAACAATTATACAAGACTGTGCTTAACCTGGCACACAATAATTTTTAGCGCAACGCAATCTGACTTTCAATAACCCCTACAAAACAATGGCCCTGACTAACTTTAACCTATACCTTTTACAAATCACTTACCTCACAAAAATCTTCGCTGCTCGAACTACTGCAATACAGCGAGTGCCACTACTGCCAGCTAAATAAAAGATTCAAACTACTGGAGGCACTAACTACTGATAGGGATAGTTAGCAAATGAAAGATATTATTAGAGAACAAACAATGTATTTACCTTAATATTCATAATTGACATCCAGTCTTACAGATTATCAAAACTCGGCCATCTCTCTCCCCACGTCCACCACTGCTGGCGGCTCACCTCCAACTGCCCAGCGCTACGCGCTGTTCGCATCCAGCTATAGCAGTTCATGACAACAATGGCAGACAACAATTCAAACTTTTCATATAGAGAGTGCTACGTAACGTTGCCAATAAAAAAACATAAACAGCAAACTTACATAAAGAAAACATAAACAGCCTACTTACATAAAAACATAAACAGCAAACTTACATAGCCCCCATGCTCCCCACAAAAAATTTTTACAAATGGTGTTGGGCACTGGCCAATACAGATTTGAAAAAATTTTTCATAATTACAATCACAAAGATATCAAATGCACACACTTATTAATACAATGTTGGTCAACAGCTAAAATTTTCTCACAGTCCATAAAGACAGTCCAGATTGTTCATCATAATAGTAATTACAGTTTCTCATTAGTAAAAGAAATTGCACACAGAAGTAGTGGATTTCCATGTAGTATTGAAGAAGTAGTGTTGTCCTTCCAACGGAAAGACAGTGCTGACTCTTGAAATGCTGACAGGTAATGGGCCACAATGGAGCAAACCCACAGCAGAGTCATTCGAAGTTCTGACGAATATTGGTAGATAGGTCATCACAGAGCAGACCAACTGCAGTCCTGGTAGAGAGTATGGTATTGGTGGGCCACCAGAGGTGCAGACCCACTGCAGTCCTTGTAGAAACTGTGGTACTGGTGAGTCAGCAAAGGTGTAGACCCACTGTAGTCCTTGTAGAAACTGTGGTACTGGTGAGTCAGCAAAGGTGTAGACCCACTGTAGTCCTGGTAGAGATGGCCAGCAGCCATCTGCTGCGACTGTGCAGGTGCACAATCACGATCGAAGAGTCTTGCAGAGAAGATAGCAAGTCCATAAACCACCACTTGTGCACGCACAAAGTTTTTGGGAATTGTCCTTAGAACCAGCAATGCTGTTATCCAGTCCCTTGCTGAATTAGTAACACACGTGCAAACACTAACAGTCCCTACTTCTCACATATTGTCCATATACTATGACCAACAGAATGTGTGCAGTGAAATGAATGCTTACAAGTTAATAATATGATGAACTGGTGTCAATTACAATTATATAACATAAGAATACAATTACAAAGATACAAAATACATCATTAAAAACATAACAATACAGATAATATTTGTAGTAATAGGGGCTTTACAAAAGAATAGAAATAAACATATACATCAGTGTTACAGGAATGATGACATGAGTACATACATAAAAGATCAGAATAACTTTTGAAACGTCAACTTCACACATGAGCACTAAAACAAAGCAGAATAAATAAAGTCTAAGCATCTTTACAAAGAAAATAACAGAGTATTAGAAAAATTCTACAACATAGCTCTCATCAGCTAAACACATAAAGACAGGAAAAACACAAATACACACGGGTACCCAAACACATAGTGGGATAACACCAAAAGGAAAGGACAACACACAATTACATATTGGGAAAAAACAGCAAAGAGGAAAGGACAGGGTTTGTTTTACTGCAGTATTTTGCTTGGAGATCTCCCTTCATTCCATAGATCGTTCGTCTTATTTCAACCTTTGCTTCCACCAAAAAAATCCTATCTAAGCATGCTTTCTGTATTTATATGTTCACATATTGCTTACCCCATCATTTATTTACAAGAAAATCCTACCTATACCTCGTTCCTGTATTCTATTCATATTTCTTTCAAAATAATTATTTCTGATTGTACAATACTCATTGGGGCCCAAATCTTTCTTCGCAATGCATTCTTTACCTATTCTCCATAGTCAGTTTCTTATATAGTCTACCCCCTCTTAAGCTAACTTAAATCTACTGAGCTCAGATATATATACCAAGGGACGAGGCAATGCAGCAAAAAAAAAATAATTAACACAAACATCAATGACAAAAAATAGAAATGGCAAAGCAAGCAGCATAAATTAGCAAAGCAAGTGCAATATTACAACTAATATAAGGCAATGCAGGAAACAAGAAAAACTAGCTTAGAAGAGTAACACAAAGTCAAATTCAGTAACACTACGCCTGGCAAACAGCAGCAACTTATACCTAAACATGACATAGCTCAAGCAGAAAAAATATTACAGTAAAAACAACAATGCAGACAAGGGAAAAGCATATTCACATCTTAATGTCTATGTAATTAAAGTGGTGCACCATAACAACTTATTGTAAAAAAAATATTACCATGTACTTGAAAAGAAAATTATGTGTTACTGTTATTAGTTCCTTCTTATTGTTCTTTCCTTTCCAAGTGCTCCTTTTTTAAAGAATGTGGATCATAAAATAATTATTTAATAGATCTGTTGACAGAAAGAGTTCACATTAGCAAATGCATTTCATTTTATAAAAGCAATGCTGCAACACAGCTGGAAACCAGATATCAAATGAAATAAGCAATTACGCAAACCAAAGCATAAAAATATCATTCAATAGTCATGTGGCATTTCGTTTCATAAGTTAATGGCTCTCAACTCTCGTAGAAAGACACTTGTCAAAATCAGGTGAGCAGATGTACGAATATTTCCCATCAATTCATAAGCATTTCAATAATTAGCACAAAGTGCGAGTAATCATATGTTTTTAAGTAACGAGGGTGTCGCATTAGCGATGAAAGGCACATCCTAATGGCTTATTCTCCAGGTGTTTGACACAGCTGTGTGCCCACAACGCATTACAAAAATCATATGTTTTTAAGTGACGAGGGTGTCGCATTAGCGATGCCCTCTACAAAGGAATGTCATTAACAGTTATATAGGCCTCTCTTTGTCCTTCTCTTCCACCTGTGCCTCTGGCACACCCTAATGGCTTTCTTTTCTACCTGAGCGTCTGAAAAGGCTTGTTCTCCAGGTGTCTGACACACCTGGGTGCCCACGTCACATTATGTGCAGGTGGTCACTTAACTTTCTTACGGAAATATTTACGACAGTAGTTTCCGCTACAGTGACAGTCTCATATAAAAACATTTCACAGGTCAAGAATTTTATTGACATAAACATACCTCAACAGCATAATACACATCGTCGTCGTAAAAATAACATCATAACACCTCAGTCAAATGTCAAAAACGTCGTAGCTTCCTCCAATGATTTCAAAACCTAAAGAAAATTCTATGCTCATTTCAGTAGTGTCATCTACCTCAAACGTACTTTAAAAATCATGATCTCATACCAAATACATCATTCAAAGCTCTCATAGTATCACAATGGTACCAAAAAAATATGAACAGTTCACAAAGTACAGACAAAGTACAATTTCTTAAGTGTGAAGTAATCCAACTCTGTAATTGCGTAAACATGTGTCACTGACGTAGTAAAAGGATGTTTGTTTCTCTGTTAAATGATCAGATAGCTGTGTAATTTATGTGTTAGAGAAATATGGTACCGATGTGTTAAATTGTATAAGCAAATACCATATTAGCTAGGGCTCCTTGTGCTTGCCAAACACATGGTACACAAAGTAGGCGTGTACCCCCCTGAGGTTTATTGTAATTATACCCTCAGGTGTTACAGATTACAGCAATGGAATGAAATGTATCACGAAAAACTTTCTTTGTAATTCAAAACTCTTTAAAAATAAATGTTTTAAGTACAAAATTAATCACTCAAATACGTGTCCTGTAGCGCTAAATATGCGTCTTGCTGTAAGATAATCTCTGGGAAGTGTCGTAGTTATTGTCCTCCGAAAGCTAAGTTCTGCAGAAGTCAATGTACTTACCTCATGATACACAAAAGTGAAATGCTTTGCGTATAGATTTCTTAGTTATTACGCTTATTGCCGTGATGAGGAAAGTACTGTGCTGTAACGTATTGTTGTCCTACGGAAAAGGCTGTCTCCTTGTAGCAATAGCACAAAAGTCACCACTAAAACATGTCTCACTTTATAGAAGAATTCAGAAAAAACTGTGCAGATATAAAACAGATACACCGCAAAAGCGACATTGTAAATTGTCACTCATTAGTAACATCGTGATATAATCGTGTAGCTGTCACATAAACTAACCACTGTGTCATCTGGCATTTCACATAAAGCACCTCAAATCCAGAATCCACTCGTAAGCAAACCAAAATGTTGCGTGTTAACAGTTTCTCAGTGTGACAAATTGTACAAGTAGCGTGAAGTGAAAATTGCAAAGACTAAGTTAAAAAGCAGATTATCTGTCAATAAATGGTTTTACATGAGAAATGTGGTGTAAACCTTTACTCTTCCTAGTACGCAGAGTTTCAACTTCAACGCAATTATCATGTGGCATACGTCGGATTCTGTAAGGTCCATTGTAAACTAGAAAGAATTTGTGACTCAAGTGTTTCTTCTTATGTGACAATGAATGAGCTTTAATGAGAACTTTCTGACCAATATATAATTTCTTTGCATTTGCTTTACCGTGTAGTTTTCTCCTTTACTCTGCTGCAGATTTTATATTTTTAAGAGCCAAATCAATTATGTCTTTGTGTCGCAGTTTACGTGTATTCGGGAAAGGTACAAGCTCTCTGATTCTGTTCGGAGGTTCTACATTCTTCAGTACAAGAGTAGGTGGTAAAGCAGTGGAATCATGAGGCATTTCATTCAGCACATTTTGAAATAAGTGTAAATATCTGTCCCAATGCTGATGCTTTCTGTGACAATAAAGTCTGCAAAGCTTATTGATTTCTTTCATAATCCGTTCAGACGGGTTACAATGTGGTGAATACAATGAAATAAAAACAGGTTTGATTTTATGATTCCGAAGCATGCGTGACCAAACAGCAGATCTGAATTGCGGTCCGTTATCTGAAATGACTTTACTAACGTGTCCAACTTCACGTAAGAAATTTTTAACAAAGGCGTTGGATACAGACCGTCCAGTGGCTTTACGTAACGGAGTGAAAGAAACAAATTTTGAAGTAAGTTCAACAGCGACTAGAACGTACGAAAATCCATTCGATGTTCTGACAAGGGGTCCCAAGAGATCAACAGCAGCAAATTCTTTTAATTTAGAAGGAATAATAGGAAATAACGGAGCACGATGTGAGATAGTAGATGGTTTCGCCTTTTGACAAAGTTTACAAATAGACAAGACTCTTCGAATTCTCTTTTCCATATTGTTAAAATAACAAGTCGTTCGAAGAATATGATAACATTTTCGTGGGCCAAAATGTGCGTAGCTGAAATGAATGTACCAAATGAGCTTATTAACAAAATCGTCTGGAATGCAAAGTACCCATAGCTTGTCATCAACAGCGCAGCGTTTGAAGAGTATGTTGTTTCTAACCAGGTAATAATGCCGAATCTGAGTGTGTGTCTTTTCATGCCATTTACTTTTGATATCTTTCCAAATCGGATCTTTATCTTGTTCATGAGCAATGTCCTTTAAAGATGTGGTGATGAAGTTTTCAAAGGCGACTTTCTGAATGTAAAGAATACTGAAATTTTTCTCGAGGTTGCCTTCTGTGTTACTTTTCTCGAGCCCAGCCGGTGCGCGTGACAGCGCGTCCGCAACAATGTTCTCCTTGCCGGGAATGTAGACTATTGTGAAGCGGAATTCTTGCAGAAACAATGCCCAACGTTTTAACCTATCATGATTTAATTTTGAAGACATAAGAAATTGTAATGCACGATGATCACTGTATACTTTTACGTGCTTACCAGAAAGAAAGAAACGGAATTTGTTAAATGCCCAAACGATAGCTAAAGCTTCTAATTCAGTAACGGAATAATTTTTTTCAGATTTTGTTAGCACTCGGCTAGCAAAAGCAATGGTTTTCTGAACAGTAATGTCATCTTCTATGGCTTCTTGAAATAAATGGGCACCAAGACCAACTTTGGAAGAATCAGTGCTAAGGCAGAAATCTTGTGACAGATCTGGATGAGCTAGTATTGGCGCGTGAAGTAACGCTTCTTTCAAAGAATTGAATTCCAACTGTGCTTGTTCGTCCCAGTTCCAAATAGTATTTTTTCCAGTGAGAGAACAAAGTTTTGGTGTAACTAGAATTTGCATATTCAGAAAACGACGGTAAAAATTTACGAGACCTAGAAAACTGCGGACTTGTTTTTTTGTGGATGGAACTGGAATGGCTCTGATTGCTTCTAACTTTTCTGGATCCGGCTGAATGCCTTCAGAAGAAATAATATGTCCCAAAAACTTCACCTTTGACCTACCGAATTCTGACTTTTCCAAGTTAACTGTAATTCCAGATTCTGCAAAAATACGTAACAAACTGTTGAGGATGCGGTTATGTTGTTCCCATGAAGCTTCTGCTATTAGAATATCGTCCACATATAAAGTGATGTGACGTTTTAAGAACTCAGGTAATATGGAATTTAACCCACGAATGAATGCTGCCGAAGAAATGTTCAAACCAAAAGGAAGTTTCCGAAACTGATAACAAACGCCGAAACAAAGGAAAGCTGTGTATTTTCTGCATTCTGGATGAAGTTCGATCTGATAAAAGCTGGATCTGAGATCAATGGAAGACAACACTTTTACACCATTAAAATTTTGAAGAAGTTCTTCCATCGTCTGCGGCCTGTCTGTTTCAGGAATAATGATAGTATTGATTTGTCTCGAATCTAAAACAAGCCTGATCGATCCATTTTTCTTCTCAACAACATGTAATGGATTGTTGTATGAGCTTACTGCAGGCTCAATAATGCCCTCGTCAAGCATAGATTGTATTTCTGTTCTAACACGGTCCCTATAATGTGCCGGAACTACGTATGGTCTAACACAAAATTTAGTATGCTCACGAACACGAAATTGGTATTGAAATCCCTTGATTGTTCCTGTTTTGTGAGTAAAAACTGTGGAATGTGCTTGTAAAATCTCAAAAAGGTCCTGCCTATCAGTGTCATTACAATTCTCAATTGTTTGAATTTTATTCTGAATTAACTCATTAATTTCAAATATGCCGTCGATATCATCCCTTTCAGTACTTGCAGAGTGATTGTTGGTGTCTAGTTCCGTAGAAAATTCCGAACTGTTGTCTAACAGAACGTAAAGCCGATTAATTTCCTCATCATGGTTTGAGAGCCAGTCTTCAAATTTCAAAGCTATTGACTTACCTTCTTTCTCTAAACTTATTTCAGCATAGTGAAAGCTTAAGATTGCTTTGTATTCATTCAAAAAGTCTACTCCCAGTATAATTTCCGTCGACAATAATGGAACAATAAGAAAGTTCATAGAGAAGCTGTGGCTTTGGCAAAAGAATTCTAAATTGGTTTGTTGGCGTACATCTACACTTTTTCCAAAGATTGCACCTTGTAATTTAATCTTACGTAACGGAAGTGTGGGGCAATCGTTCGATTTGTTGCATTTGCTAAAAGCTGTTTCACTAATTACTGAAATGGGACTGCCAGAGTCAAGTACTGCCGTAAATTTTACGTCATTTACAGTAATGTGAATCACAGGATATGCAATGGTGTTACGTGTTACGTCGTGTTCCTGGAGTAAGATGTCCCTAATGTCTTCCATTTTTACGTAATTACTAGCTACGGCAGCTGCGTCATCAGTTTCATAAGTACGTCTTGTGGCTGCCAGTGGTGTGAGTCATCGCCTATTGTCTCTTTGTTGGCGCGCGTCGTTATTGGGATTTGGAGACCTAATTTCTACAAATTCATCGTGACGAGAGTGCTCTGCTCTGTTTAAATCTCGCCAGTTCTGATGCAATTCAGGTCTGTCGTTACGATCATATCGTCTGTCGTCATGTCGGTAGTTTCCATAGTTTCTTTCTTGTCGGTCACATGGTGGAGAATTTCTCCTTGAATCGTAACTACGCGCTGGACCGTTGCGTCTAAAGTTATTCTGTCTCCCTTGATAATAGTTATTTTGGTTCCCATATTGTCTGTTTCTCTGATTGTCTCTGTGATAGTCATTACCGCGGAAAGGTGATCTTTCCCTGTAACTATTACTCTGCCAGTGGTTATCATATGGGTGGTGTCTGTTTTGGTCACGATTTACGTTGTAAGAATAGGTTTGTCGTGGCCATTTATTGTTTCTGTCGTCACGGAATTGAGACGGATGTGACCTGTAGTGATTGTTTTCCTGTTTTCGCATTCCGCGACTGTCTGTGTCAATTTCCAGTTCTTGTAACAGTCCCTGAAAAGCTTCAATGTCATCTTTGCAACGTCCTGCTAAAATAATATGTCTCAAATGTTCAGGCAGTTTGATTAAGCAAATGCGGATGAGTTCTGAGGGGCTGTATGGGTTTGACAGGTATTGATTCTTGTGCAACATGTCTTCAAAATATTTGACAAGACTGGAAAATTCAGATTGTTCAAAGTGTTTCATCATCATGATGCTATGTTTTACGCGGTCTTGTGTGGCTTGAGACCAATATGCTGAGAGGAAGGCATGATAAAAATCTCCTTCACTGTGACAATCGTGAATGACCGATCGCATTCTTACAGCTGGTTCATTCTCCAAATAGCCACACATAAATTCTAATCTGTGTTCTAATGACCAGTTGGGAGGAAAACAATGAGAGAATTGATGGAGCCATGCTTGTGGATGAATGTCGTTGCCAGAATTCTTAAATGTTTTGAATTTACGTGTAGTAATGAACAGCTTATAATCAAAATCATCGTGTCGGCGAGTAGCATATCGGTCATTGTTACGTCGTGTCGGCGGTTCCATCTCAAAATTCGGTGCACCTTGCCAGTTCCTTTCATAATTACCGAAATGCTCTGTGTTATTATTTTGTGGCTTTTCCGTATTTATATGTCCCTCTTCCCTTATTGGGGCGCGAGTGTCCTCTGAAATACGTAATTCTTGTATTACCTGTGTCAGCTGATCTTGTACTTCCCGCATTTCTCTTTTGTATTGCGTATTAATTTGATTCTGATTTTGTTTGAATTTTCTTATTTGTTCATACTCTTCTGTGTCCGTGAAGGCTACGGGTCTTGTGTCATTCAGATCATCATCTACCTTTGTAGATAAGTTAGTGACCTGATCCGAAAGTTCAGCTACTTTCTCCGATAGTGAACACATTTCCTCAGTGTGTTTTTCTGAACCAAGTTTCAGAGTGTCCATTTGTGTTGCAATCGAATCTACTGTGTTCTTTAAGTTGTCCTGAGTTTTTGCCAGTTGCGTAACCGAATCGGTAGATGCAACTGAGTCAATTTTAGCCCACAAGGTCTCATGATTTTCATGAACAATGGTTTGCAGCTCTTTTATGGCTGCTTCGTGATTCTGTAATGCATTTTCATGCCGCGAAAAAATAGGCTGAAAATGCTCACAAATTTGTGTTTTTACGTCATTACAGACTTTTTGACATTTCGATTCAATGTTATGTAATTCAGTAGTTAAATCTTCACGTGTTTGTTCAAGTGTGGTGTCTAACTTCCGAAGATTTTGTTCCATTGTGTCTAACTTTTGCTGTGTTTGTCTCTGGTGTTGTTCCATTGTGTCTAACTTTTGAAGATTTTGTTCCACTGTGTCTAACTTTTTAAGATTTTGTTCCATTGTGTCTAACTTTTGAAGATTTTGTCCCATCTGTCTCTGATTTTGTTCCATTTGTTGCATTAATTGCAATAATAATGTATTAGTGTCTGGAATCTGTTTCTCTATGCTTTTTGACAGTGCGTTTTCACCGGCCGCATTCACATTTTGACAAGCAGAAACTGTGTCTTGACTCATTTGAGAAAACGGTGAGGACGCAAAACCTGAATCTACAGTATTTGCAAAATTGTGTCCTATCATTTCGGATTCCTGAGGCGAGCTGTTGCCGACCGATCGATCGATAATGCTTCCCTGTTCACTACCTGTTTGACTGTCTACGCCATTGTTTGACGCCCGCTCCATTTCCCTATGCACAGTTACCAAATTACTACTTTGAACATTAGTTAACTCATTACACAGTGGCGCTAACACATTGCTTTCGTCTTCACTGTCGTTTCTCAGTTTACTTTGGAGCCGAGTGTTACGTTTTTCACACGCCATTATTGTGACAATATTTCACACGATAACACAGAAAAGCACAATTTGAATAGCAAAAATAAGAGAACACATTAACATAGCACTGAAAATAATATCTAGTTAATTACAAGCGCAGCTGCGAAATACTTGTTGCAAATCTACATGCATGCCACAACTGTTTTACATTACAACAATGAAAGACTGCAACTACAAAGGAGATTCTCTCTACAATTACGCGCTAGCAATAAACAAAAGCTACACTAAATACACAAACTACAAGAAAAAATCAGAAGATTCCAGTGAGGTATCCTAGGCTAAGGGTCGACATATGAAACGTCCCCTTAGAACAATTGTACATGTGAAACGTCCACTTAGAACAATTATACAAGACTGTGCTTAACCTGGCACACAATAATTTTTAGCGCAACGCAATCTGACTTTCAATAACCCCTACAAAACAATGGCCCTGACTAACTTTAACCTATACCTTTTACAAATCACTTACCTCACAAAAATCTTCGCTGCTCGAACTACTGCAATACAGCGAGTGCCACTACTGCCAGCTAAATAAAAGATTCAAACTACTGGAGGCACTAACTACTGATAGGGATAGTTAGCAAATGAAAGATATTATTAGAGAACAAACAATGTATTTACCTTAATATTCATAATTGACATCCAGTCTTACAGATTATCAAAACTCGGCCATCTCTCTCCCCACGTCCACCACTGCTGGCGGCTCACCTCCAACTGCCCAGCGCTACGCGCTGTTCGCATCCAGCTATAGCAGTTCATGACAACAATGGCAGACAACAATTCAAACTTTTCATATAGAGAGTGCTACGTAACGTTGCCAATAAAAAAACATAAACAGCAAACTTACATAAAGAAAACATAAACAGCCTACTTACATAAAAACATAAACAGCAAACTTACACTTATTACCAGTTACCCTATGCAGTATTAATTCTACTCCTGCTCTACCACTATCCAACCCAAAATCTGTGTCCTTCAAACATCCATCTCTAATGACCATCGCATCTCGAAGGCGATATACTTTCATCCTTTGTATTCTTACCTTTAGATTTTCTAGTACCCCACGCTGCCTTGGCGTTCTGTTATTACACGTATGCACCCTAATTTTCGCTTCTGTCTGACAGCTGTTGTGAAGTATTCCCTGCCGGAGATACAAAAGGGGGATTATTTACCTCCGCAAAAGCTAACACAGCAGAAAGCCATCATGACAGGTTACGTGAGAACTATGTGTACTAAAGGAAGATATTGTGGCGGTTTCCTGATGCCTTCCAGATCGCAGTAATCCAGCGGTTAAATTCGATCCATTTATGACGACAGGTAGCATCACAGTTTGAGTGCCAGTCTCCTTTATTTCCGCCAACTGTGATGACTGGAAGAAATGCAGCGTTCTCTGTATGCGAATCTCATTAGAGAACGCTGAAAAATCCGCCCTGTGAGCAGTATTGGTGACCGCCTGGACCCATGCGCCTCACATTGCATTGTACTCTTCAGCGTATCTCTGACGAGAGGACCTTGGACGCATTACCAGCCGGGTCAGTTGGAATAAATAAAAATAATAGGGAGGCCTTTCTTCTTCATCATACCCTCTTCACCATGGCTAGTAACAGAGCCAGCACAGGTCTCAGTTTGGATATGGTTAATGAGCTCAGACATATGTCTCGCCTTTATGATGTTGTTGTTGTTGTCTTCAGTCCTGAGAATGGTTTGATGCAGCTCTCCATGCTACTCTAGCCTGTGCAAGCTTCTTCATCCCCCAGTACCTACTGCAACCTACATCCTTCTGAATCTGCTTAGTGTATTCATCTCTTGGTCTCCCTCTACGATTTTTACCCTCCACGCTGCCCTCCAATGCTAAATTTGTGATCCCTTGATGCCTCAGAACATGTCCTACCAACCGGTCCCTGCTTCTTGTCAAGTTGTGCCACAAACTCCTCTTCTCCCCAATTCTAATTCTATTCAATACCTCCTCATTATTTATGTGATCTACCCATCTAATCTTCAGCACTCTTCTGTAGCACTACATATCAAAAGCTTCCATTCTCTTCTTTTCCAAACTATTTATCGTCCATGTTTCACTTCCATACATGGCTACACTCCATACAAATACTTTCAGAAACGACTTCCTGACACTTAAATCTATACTCGATGTTAACAAATTTCTCTTCTTCAGAAACGCTTTCCTTGCCATTGCCAGTCTACATTTTATATCCTCTCTACTTCGACCATCATCAGTTATTTTGCTCCCCAAATAGCAAAACTCCTTTACTACTTTAATTGTCTCATTTCCTAATCTAATTCCCTCAGCGTCACCCGTCTTAATTCGACTACATTCCATTATCCTCGCTTTGCTTTTGTTGATGTTCATCTTATATCCTACTTTCAAGACACTGTCCATTCCGTTCAACTGCTCTTCCAAGTCCTTTGCTGTCTCTGACAGAATTACAATGTCATCGGCGAACCTCAACGTTTTTACTTCTTCTCCATGGACTTTAATACCTACTCCGAATTTTTCTTTTGTTTCCTTTACTGCTTGCTCAATATACAGATTGAATAACATGGGGGAGAGGCTACAACCCTGTTTCACTCCCTTCCCAACCGCTGCTTCCCTTTCATGCCCCTCGACTCTTATAACTGCCACCTGGTTTCTGTACAAATTGTAAATAGCCTTTCGCTCCCTGTATTTTACCCCTGCCACCTTTAGAATTTGAAAGAGAGTATTCCAGTCAGCATTGTCAAAAGCTTTCTCTAAGTCTACAACTGCTAGAAACTTAGGTTTGCCTTTCCTTAATCTATTTTCTAATATAAGTCGTAGGGTCAGTATTGCCTCACGTGATCCAACATTTCTGTGGAATCCAAACTGATCTACACCGAGGTCGGCTTCTACTAGTTTTTCCATTCGTCTGTAAAGAATTCGCGTTAGTATTTTGCAGCTGCGACTTATTAAACTGATAGTTTGGTAATTTTCACATCTGTCAACACCTGCTTTCTTTGGGATTGGAATTATTATATTCTTCTTGAAGTCTGAGGGTATTTCGCCTGTATCATACATCTTGCTCACGAGCTGGTAGAGTTTTGTCAGGACTGGCACTCCCAAGGCCGTCAGTAGTTCCAATGGGATGTTGTCTACTCCCGGGGCCTTGTTTCGACTCAGGTCTTTCAGTGCTCTGTCAAACTCTTCACGCAGTATCGTATCTCCCATTTCATCTTCATCTACATCCTCTTCCATTTCCATAATATTGTCCTCAAGTACATCGCCCTTGTATAGACCCTCTATATACTCCTTCCACCTTTCTGCTTTCCCTTCTTTGCTTAGAACTTTGTTTCCATCTGAGCTCTTGATATTCATACAAGTGGCTCTCTTTTCTCCAAAGGTCTCTTTAATTTTCCTGCAGGCAGTATCTATCTTACCCCTAGTGAGATAAGCCTCTACATCCTTACATTTGTCCTCTAGCCATCCCTGCTTAGCCATTTTGCACTTCCTGTCGATCTCATTTTTGAGGCGTTTGTACTCCCTTTTGCCTGCGTCATTTCCTGCGTTTTTATATTTCCTCGTTTCATTAATTAAATTCAATATTTCTTCTGTTACCCAAGGATTTCTACTAGCCCTCGTCTTTTTACCTACTTGATCCTCTGCTGCCTTCACTACTTCATCCCTCAGAGCTACCCATTGTCCTTCTACTGTATTTCTTTCCCCCATTCCTGTCAATTGTTCCCTTATGCTCTCCCTGAAACTCTGTACAACCTCTTGTTTAGTCAGTTTAGCCAGGTCTCACCTCCTTAAATTCCCACCTTTTGCAGTTTCATCAGTTTTAATCTACAGTTCATAACCAATAGATTATGGTCAGAGTCCACATCTGCCCCTGGATATGTCTTACAATTTAAAACCTGGTTCCTAAATCTCTCTCTTACCATTATATAATCTATCTGATACTTTCTAGTATCTCCAGGATTCTTCCATGTATACAACCTTCTTATATGATTCTTGAACCAAGTGTTAGCTATGATGAAGTTATGCTCTGTGCAAAATTCTACCAGACGGCTTCCTCTTTCATTTCTCTCCCCCAATCCATATTCACCCGCTATGTTTCCTTCTGTCCCTTTTCCTACTCTCAAATTCCACTCACCTATGACTATTAAATTTTCGTGTCCCTTCACTACCTCAATAATTTCTTATATCTCATCATACATTTCATCAATTTCTTCATCATGTGCAGAGCTAGTTGGCATATAAACTTGTACTACTGTAGTAGGCATTGGCTTCATGTCTATCTTGGCCACAATAATGCGTTCACTATGCTGTTGGTAGTAGCTTACCCGCACTCCAATTTTTTTTATTCATTATTAAACCTACTCCTGCATTACCCCTATTTGATTTTGTATTTATAACCCTGTATTCACCTGACCAAAAGTCTTGTTCCTCCTGCCACCGAACTTCACTAATTCCCACTATATCTAACTTTAACTTATCCATTTCCCTTTTTAAATTTTCTAACCTACCTTCCCGATTAAGGGATCTGACATTCCACGCTCCGATCCGTAGAACGCCAGTTTTCTTTCTCCTGATAACGACGTCCTCTTGAGTAGTCCCCGCCCGGAGATCCGAATGGGGGACTATTTTACCTCCGGAATATTTTACCCAAGAGGACGCCATCATCATTTAATCATACAGTAGAGCTGCATGTCCTCGGGAAAAATTACGGCTGTAGTTTCCCCTTGCTTTCAGCCGTTCACACTACCAGCACAGCAAGGCCGTTTTGGTTAGTGTTGCAAGGCCAGATCAGTCAATCATCCAGACTGTTGCCCCTGCAACTACTGAAAAGGCTGCTGCCCCTCTTCAGGAACCACACGTTTGTCTGGCCTCTCAACAGATACGCCTCCGTTGCGGTTGCACCTACGGTACGGCCATCTGTATCGCTGAGGCACGCAAGCCTCCCCACCAACGGCAAGGTCCATGGTTCATAATGTGTAATTATTGTTTGTTAGTCATGGTTTTTATTACAAATCTATAAATCTTGGCATTTGTGTCTGGCTTCCAGCTTAATAAATTATAGCGCCTATTTTAACTAACAATCGTTTTACATTATTTTATTATGCTAAACAAATTCTTTATTAATTAAAGTAACAAGACTAGAATAAGGAATTATCATCAATTCGAGATTACCATAAGTTAAGGGTTCCAAGCCTTAGTGAAAAGATATCTAAATCCATATCTACAAAAGGTACGGCCCCTCGAGAGATGTTCACATGTTTGTGGGATGCAGCTGGATTTTGTTCCCATTCGTCAACCTGACAACTTGCAATCACGTCATTGTAGGATAGTGCTTAACGAAGAGAGGGGTTGGAAGGGAGTGAGACAACTACACACACACACACACACACACACATATATATATATTAATTTCCTTCAAGATATTTAAAGCAGCCCCTGTATACGGTTTTTAGTGGTTTCTCTAAGGCATTACGTGAGAGTATGCAGCCTCAACAAGACAACAGTGTCGGCCAAATGGGGTTGTGTCGGCCAAACGGGGTTGTACTCCAATGATTTCGCTGTAGATTCCTCTTCGTCAACTATTCTCTGGTACCGGTTTGTATATTACCATTTCTTACGCTAGTTAGCAGCAGTTTGACGCTACAGACGCACAGTATTTCGAATTACTCTGGAGTGAGTCTGTTAGTTCGTAGCACAGTGAGCAGTGCACGTGATAGAATGTGTTTGGTGTTTGATCTCAATGTTCATTGTTGACACACGTATCATCTCTGTGGCGCAATTTGCAGCATAACGAGAACAGTCCAGAGGGCGGGTCCTGGAATGTTACATAAGTCCTTAGAGTAAGTAAGCATGGTGATCTAGGAGTTCACTTGTCGTTTTCCTGTCTGTGGGAAGGTCCACTGAAAATTAGCACTTCACAATTTACGTTTCCTTTCAATTTTAATTTTGTAGCTAATTGCTTTTCATGTCGCCACTGAATTCCGCCACACACCGTTGGGTGGCTTGCGGAGTATAAATGTAGATGTAGATGTAGAAGTCGGTTAACATAAATGTGCGTCAAACGATGCCTTTCCCTGTCTGATTTTTCACATACACTTGACGATTTTCGCGGCGCAAAATAGTCATGAATTTCACGCCTACATATTTCGTCCAAAATGTACGACGACACGCTACAGAACGCATAGGTTTTTCCCGTTCTTTGTGGGAATCTCGTGTGACGTCAACAATGTTCAAATGGCTCTGAGCACTATGGGACTCAACATCGTAGGTCATAAGTCCCCTAGAACTTAGAACTACTTAAACCTAACTAACCTAAGGACATCACACACACCCATGCCCGAGGCAGGATTCGAACCTGCGACCGTAGCAGTCCCGCGATTCCGGACTGCAGCGCCAGAACCGCTAGACCACCGCGGCCGGCCGTCAACAATGTGGTGTGATCAGCCTGTTTACGAAGTGTATGTTTGGAACAGTGTGTTGTTGAGTATCCATGACCGCGATAGATGTCGACGTTTAAAAAATAAACGCTGGCGTTCATATTTTGTGTTTATTTGAATGTGACCAATTGTCTCAGGAACATCAGCATTTTTACAACTTCAGAACAATTCGCAGTGTCATTAAGGTAACGCATTCTGTTATCCTGTTATATTCGTGCTTCTGGAAATACTGTTTTGAAGTTATTTAACTACACGAGAAGCGAACAAACAGCAACAGAGATTTAGATTCACTAAGAAATTTCCCTCGTGCATTTTTCAGTTTGAGGAAGAATTATACAAACGCTTTACTTTCAGATATGAACTTAGTAATTTATATTTCAGTATAAATAATCGTTTTTCAAATAAAACGTTATTTCCAGGCTAATCTCTCTAGAAGTTTCATTACGAATAACCGCTGGAGACACATGCTATCAGATTTTATAAGCAGATATTTTTCAGTGACATGTGGTTGTTCGAGAAGTGAGACAACGTATGGACCCAATAGCACTTATGCGTTTCATTTCGTACATTAAGTTTTGAAGAATACACTTACGTGATCATTCTGCAGCACTACACTAGCGTACTTCATCTTTTGTTATGGCAGAGATGGAGAATCAGCTCGACAATTTTCTAGACAATCGTAGAAAATCGCGTAAATGAACTGGTCATTAGGTCGGTACACGGTAGAATTATACCTAATCTACCACCAGAAGAGAAGGACTTACGTTTTATTTTGAACGCCACATCGGTACTAACTACTGAGCAAGACGGCACTGTAATTAGCACACTAAAATCGTATTTTGAAAGAGCGCAGTTCTGATCCCAACACCACTACCTAGGTTAGTTTTCGAATTCCAAAATTTGCATCATTTAATTCAAGCACACAGGAGAATCTTTCACTGGATTAGCTGACTGCCGATTCAATGCGTTTTATTTATGTTTTCCTTTTTGAGTTACTACTCCTTCTAAAATGCCTCGATGTCAGTGGTATCGTAGTTTGAAATAAAGCAGAAGTCAAAACCATCCTTTATCTATTGTAGCTTGTGAGAAAACCAATTTTTATTGAATTCCGTGTCAAACAGGCAGATTATGTTGACAAGAACTATTTGCCAACAGTCATTTCATAGAAATTTTTGTCGGTGTTGGTAACTCTGGATATTGTCTGTTACATAACGCTGCAGTTGAGTAGCACCAAAAATATATGACCATATGTTCATCATTTGGATTTGCTTCTCAGGCATTTGCTGTGTTTGCAGTTAAAATTATTGGATATAAGTCAGTCTGCCATACAAAACACTGTTTTTTACATGCGACGCAAACTTGTTTCAGCATCTATGTGTCATCATCAGTGGGTTCATTTTATTCAAGTCTGTGTGATTTGAATATATTTGAAGACATAAATAATCTTCGAATGTTAAGCCTATAGACAGTTTCCGTTTGTTTTATCATTACCTTAATGTTACATTACACAGTCATGCAGGACCATTTGTGCATTACCAAGCTTGTCATCTACAACCAAAGGATGTTAATGTGAATTTGGTTGGCGAGTTAACACATCTCCCTCAGTTTAAACGTAATTTTGTTCTGTTGTGTACATAGTTCCGCGTAGTCAGCGCGTACACAACTTTCCCACTAGAGCGTGCCCCGCTAAGCACAACAGTGCAGGCGCAGCGCTCGTCCATCTCCGCACTATGAGATGGCGCTGCCTTAGAGACAGACCAAATTCTGCTTCCGCCGATCCGCGTATTAATATGTAACGCAGCCAATGAGATTGCTGCTAACGTAGAACCTTTTCTCCTCGCGGATCACACTCGCGCAGTGATACCCGAACGCTCGGGGTATTATAATGAGTGTACAGACCTCCGATTAGTCAGTCTGCATTTGTCTGCACCAGTCTGTACCAGGCTGCATTAGTCTGTACCAGTCTATTGTCAAGTTTCAGTCTGTGCCTAATAAGATTATCATATTCCTGTATATAGCCATGAAGATAAATGAATAGTCACTTTGTCAAGTATCAGAGATATGTGAGAATAAGATTAACGTACCAAGACCAAAGGAACTTCAGATTGTCAGTTGTAAATAGCATCCAGAATCAAATTAAGTAAGGTTTATGATTTTTATTATTTTAATAAATGTGTGCGAAAATTAATCAAGTTCTGTTTAAAGTTGGTCACTGTCAATCTGCTACTCTGAGCATGCAAGTGGCATTTCTATCGTCTGACCTAACAGCGGAAGATAAACACGCCACGATAAGACCACGAGACATATTGCTGACACTCGCCTACTTAACTAGAGCGACAAGTCAAATAATCTGATGGTGTGTGTACCGAAGGTCTTACAGTACGCACACCACATGTTCTGTCAAGATATTTCGTGCTGATGGGAAAAAAAATCACAAAACCAAGCAGGAGTTGTGTTAGGCGTGTTTCTACATCTGAAAGATGACGTCTATTCCAATTTCGCGGCAATCGTATAGGAATGGCGCTAGTAGGGCTACCAGGAGAATAAAAACCGGGTTTGCTTTAAATGCAGGCAGTAAGGGTCGTGAACGTTGGTTAACGTTGAGACTGGGCGTGATGTACAGACGTTAGTCAAGAATGCCTTTAAGGCGACAAAGACGCCATTGTCATAACATCAATGAATTTGAACAAGGTTGCTAATAGGGCTGTGAGAACGTGCAATTTCCTTGTGCGTTACAGCAGAAAGACTTGGTAAGAATGTACATGATTGCTGGCAGCAATGGGCAGGAGAATGTACGGTCGCAAGAACACCGGATTCGGGTGGCCACGTGGCACTACCGGGACCATCGTGTTCGGTGTATAGCCCTGGCGCATCGTACTGCATCTGCAGCAGCAGTCTGAGCAGCAGATGGCACCACAGCGATACAACGAACTGTTACAAATCGACTGCTTCAAGGACAGCTACGGTCCAAGCGCCACGTAGCATGCATCCCACTGACGCCAAAAGACTGCAGTCGTGTCAAGCGAGAGCTCAGCGGAGGGCACGTTGGAGGTCTATTGAGTTTTCTGATGAAAGCTGATTCTGCCTCGCTGCCAGTGATGGCCACGTATTGGTTCGAAGGAGGCGTGTTGAGGGCCTGCAACCATCCTGTCTGCATGCGAGGCATTCTGGTCTTACACCTTGTAACGGAACCTATTAAAGGCTTTACTTTACCGAAGTATGCGATACCCTCCAAATTCAACCAGTTTAAGGAGTATTTACGATTATAGAATAGTTATTGTGTATGTTAACAATGATTGCATAACATGTCTCCATAAACAGTCAACCCATTAAATTATACTGAATAACTGAACCACACAAAAGTTAATATCACTTGATCACTGATACAGCAAATGTCATCATGTAAAAACACTAAGTTCATCTTAAATAATAATATGAAGTACGAAAAATGGTAGCCAACTTACGTATTTTGGATTTCCTTAAATAAAAATCACCCAGTGAAACCTATTTGTTCACTAGGACCGTTTTCACTCAGTATTCACGTAAACACTCCTATTTTAGACGAAAACCAATGTAATTCTAAATAATTCATGTTATTTACTTATTTATGCAAATTAGAGAAGTCAATTGACCAACTTCTAAAAAACGGCCTTTTTGTAACGAAGAATTATTCTGTCAAGTCAACAAATCTGTCTGTCATTTTAATAACCTGTTAAATTATGTCACTCGATATAAAGTAATAACTTTTCTGCACAAATTACGATAACAGATGTACATGTGACTTATAAACTATATCTCTTTTTAGTGGTTCTTTGACAAGGTTATAAATACAAGCAGCAAGCAGGGTCGAGAGCAGAGTCTGAATGTCACTTTGGTAAAGTGTATGTGTGTTATTGTTCGAGGTGGATAAACATTGCAAAGAACATATAAAAGAAGTGCTACTTTGTGTAGTGTCATTGTCCTTGGTGGACAGTGTAATTAAGATGGCCACCAGAGTAATAAATATTTGAAGTTTAAATATTTGTTGGTTTCGCTCATTATTTATCATCAAAAGCACATCAAAAACACGGGACCTCATCTTTTTACCCCTAGACAACCAGATTTAGAGCCAGCATTAGCATCGAGACACAGCAGCGATCCAGCAAGCAGCAGCGATTACCACAATGTATTTTAATGGCGCCAACCTAACATCAAGTGCTAACAAGCTCCGTAAATGGGAGTGAAATAGTGCGATTATAGCAATATCTACGACTAGGCGACCATTATAACCTGGAGGAGTAGTCTGAGGTGCAATTTCGTATGACAGCACGAGCACTCTCGTAGTTATCCTACGCACCCTGACTGCAAATTTGTACGTCAGTCTGATGATTCGACCTGTTGTGCTGCCATTCATGAATAGCAATCCAGGGGGTGGTTTCCAATTGGATAATGCTCGTCCACATACCGCTGCTGTAATCCAACATGCACTATAGAGTGTCGACTTGTGCCCTGGCATGCTGCCCCATCAGACCTGACTCCAGACGAGTACATATGGGACATCCTCGAAAGACAACTCCAGCGTCATCCACAAATAGATTAACCGTCTCCGTATTGACTGACCACGTGTAACAGACATGGAACTTCATCCCAAAAACTGACATCCGGCACCTGTGCAACACAATGCATGCACGTTTGCATGCTTGCATTCATTATTCCGGTGGTTACATCTGTTACTCATGGCTTAACTCGTGTTTGCTATGTTAATCATTTAAACATATCACCTAGACAAATATATTCCCGACATTGCGTTACACTACATTATATATATTTTGGCGTGGCAATTTTTTTTCCGTCAGTGTGTGTAGACTGCAAAGTAATGTTCGTTAGTGATCGATTCTCGCATGACAAAGTGCCAACAACGCCTCTGCTGCATATCGCAGTAACTTTTGGAGAATAAAGTGGTTTCACTACACAAGTGGGAATTTTCGGAGCCCCAAAATCGGCAGTTTTACGTATTCAGGTAGAAGTGCGCTTCGTCTATGAACCAGGTGCGGCCGACATCAAATCCTTCCTTGAAACTTCTTGGCAGATTAAAACTGTGTGCCCGACCGATACTCGAACTCGGGACTTTTGCCTTTCGCGGGCAAGTGCTCTACCATCTGAGCTATCGAAGCACGACTCACGCCCGGACCTCACAGCTTTACTTCTGCCAGTATCTCGTCTCCTACCTTCCAAACTTTACACCGGCCGGCCGGTGTGACCGAGCGGTTCTAGGCGCTACAGTCTGGAACCGCGCGACCGCTACGGTCGCAGATTCGAATCCTGCCTCGGGCATGGATGTGTGTGATGTCCTTAGTTAGGTTGAAGTAGCTCTACGTTCTAAGGGACTGACCTCCAAACCTTACAGAAGCTCTCCTAGCTATATCAAGCTCCCTAAAGATATAGCTAATAAACGAGCATGCATTAATGTCCAAAATAGAAAAAATCAGGCTTGAAACTTCCTGGCAGATTAAAACTGTGTGCCGGACCGAGACTCGGTCCCGAGTTCGAGTCTCGGTCCGGCAAACAGTTTTAACCTGTCAGGAAGTTTCATATCAGCGCACACTCCGCTGCAGAGAGAAAATCTAATTCTGGAAACATCCCCCAGGCTGCGGCTAAGCCATGTCTCCGCAGCATCCTTTCTTTCAGGAGTGCTAGTTCTGTAAGGTTCGCAGGAGAGCTTCTGTAAAAGTTTGGAAGGTAGGAGACGAGATACTGGCAGAAGTAAAGCTGTGAGGACCGGGCCTGAGTCGTGCTTCGGAAGCTCAGATGGTAGAGCACTTGCCTGCGAAAGGCAAAGGTCCCGAGTTCGAGTATCGGTCGGGCACACAGTTTTAATCTGCCAGGAAGTTTCATAACAGCGCACACTCCGCTGCAGAGTGCAAATCTCATTTTGAAATCCTTCCTTATCAACTACTGTGAGAACCTGGTTCGCAAATTCAGAACTCTATCACACATTTCGAACAGGTATGGACTGGTGGCTTTGAGTTTTGAACGGAAACATGTCCCATTATGGAACAGGGGAAAATGTCACGGTGTTCTGCGCGTGCTGGAACGATTCAAACCAGTCTTCGGACGGATTTCCTTGGATTTTGCTGAATAATTGCAGAAAGCTTGGCGACATTTCCAGAAGTAAATAAACTTTGCTAACGGTCGACGTACGCCGCTAGATCGCCAGCCACGTTGCGTGTCCCTTGGAGTTTGGCGAAGAGCCCGCAAGTGGTTTTCGCATCGGGTCCTTTTGGAACATAAAATCGCGTCTGAAAACTGCGCCTTCTTGCCTTAGGACAGTGTTGTAACCTGTGGTGCTCTAGTGTCAGAAAAACACGTTGTTCAATGGAATACATGACTTCAACCTCTTCCTTCGGTACGTTAAATTACTTCCACATTTCAAAGGCGGAACTGTTCGCTCTCAGATGCGACGCATTATTCATACGCTCTGCGTTATGTGATTGCAGCGCGACCTGTTGGCAGCTTCTCTAACTATTTCGAAACTTCTGTATAAAACTTATACAGGTTTCACAGTAAACGTACCGTTTGCTGCACTCTTCTATACATCTTAGTTTTCTAGATATTTAATTTTGAAATTAGCGGCTGCTAAACTATGTGTCGTACAATGACATAACTTTGCAGGTACATGTAGAGACTGTCTGTAAAATGTGCTGCGAATACAGATGTTAGCAAAGAAGTAATAAAGCGTCAAGCCTGATTC
Organism: Schistocerca cancellata; assembly: GCF_023864275.1. Classification (NCBI taxonomy): domain Eukaryota; kingdom Metazoa; phylum Arthropoda; class Insecta; order Orthoptera; family Acrididae; genus Schistocerca; species Schistocerca cancellata. Next base: position 246,144,661 of record NC_064628.1, on the reverse strand, counting down.
TGAAGTTTGTCTGCGTCGACAGCAAAAATGTAGTACGCGATAACCGTTTTCCATCATTTTGTGGGGGGCGTCAGTGCGAAAAAGTTTCGTAACGATTTGAAATTATGTGTAAAGTTAGCTGGAAGTCATTAAGTGCGCTCACCCTCAATTATTGGATGAATTAAGTCCATGTATCTGCGCGCCGTCGGTTGTGCTGCCTCAAAACAATTTGTAACTGAAATATGTGCTTACTGTGTTAAACTTTTAACATAACATTGTATCTATTAATCAGTACCTTATGACAGCATTTTGTATTTTAATTTGGTTAGTAAAAATGGAGAATGTATAAAAAATATCAAGATTTTCTTTTACCCAGGATGCCGTTCGATAGGCACCCTTCTACTGCAACCTGGTTCTAGGGTAGCGGTTTACTAATACAGTATACTGTATAAGGTGGTCAGAAACAGCCTGAAAAGCTTGTGAGGGTATTGGAGGGTACGTTGTACAGACAAATAACTGTTACGAAAAAAATCTGATACGTTGCCCCATTTCCGAGTTAATTAACATTGAAGTTAGCCGATCAGATAGTTGCGCGCGCAAATTCAAACGGTCCGCCAGATGCTATTAGTGTCAGTTGTTCACATAGCGTAGGTGATGACGCACGAGACTGCTCAGCCTCTAGCTCGAGATCGTTCCTTATTATTTTTCCCACGTCCAATTTTTGTATCGGTGTCTTGTTCGGTCATAGGAAACCAAACAAAGGCTACCGTTCCATATCCAATTTTTGTATCGCTCTCTTGTTCAGTTTTAGAAAACAAACGAAGGGCAAGTTTGGCGACAACGTCTCTGCCGTGCCGCATGAATTTGCGCGCGCAACGGCGTGGTTCGCTAATTTCAACGCTAATTAACGGGCGCAACGTATCGATTTTTTTTAAGCATGGCGTGCCCTGCAACAGCCCTACAAGCTTTTCAGACTGTTTCTGACCACCCCATAGATATACAGATTGTAGGTCTCCCTACTTTACCTACTGCACATTTAAACACGTAGTACACTTTATGTCAGTTTAACATCTGTGGAAATTATAAATTTGTGGCAAGATCTTATGGGACCAAACTGCTTAGGTCATCGGTTCCTAAGCTTATACGCTACTTAATCTAACTTAAACTACCTTACACTATGGACAACACACACACCCATCCCTTAGGGAGGACTCGAACCACCGACGGCGGGAGCCGCGCAACATCTGTGTGTGCCCCCTTCATGACACTGACATTTAATGGGTCAGCTGTGTAGATACTGCTTCTGGCACAATGAGCGTTAACTTGCAGACACACAAAGTAGTCTCTCCCGAAGACCTCTCCGCTTTTGCTTCCGAAATGTGTAGGTCTCGTTCCACGCTACTCTAAAGCCATCACCGACCGAGGTGGCGCAGTGGCTAGACACTGGACTCGCATTCGGGAGGACGACGGTTCAATCCCGCGTCCGGCCATCCCGATTTAGGTTTTCCGTGATTTCCTTAAATCACTCCAGGCAAATGCCGGGATGGTTCCTCTGAAAGGGCACGGCCGACTTCCTTCCCTAATTCGATGAGACCGATGAGCACGCTGTCTGGTCTTCTTCCCCAAAAACAACCAAGCAATCTAAAGCCACCGGCACACGGATCGTGCATCCGAATGTTGAGCGTTGAGCGTGCCGAGTTTCTGACGTCATAGCGTAGAATAGCACGTTCGGGAGTCTTTCCGAACGTGCAGAGCAATATCTGGCATGTCAGATTTTCTGAGCGTGCGTCTGAGCGTTGACCAATGAGATGGCACAACGCCACCTACGTCACACGCACGCCGTCTCCCTTCAGTACAGAGTTGTGAGGCGCCATATTGGCATTCATTTCAAGCCTATATGTATATATGCCGTTTCTGAGAACTAGCAAATTGAGAATCACTGGAAAGCCCGTTGTTAACTGTGTGATTCGTTGCAATAAAATAATGAGAAACATCATATTCGTGGCTAAAGAATTATTGTAACTTGCGTATTATGAGAGTAGGCTATTTGAAGGCAGCGACACACCGAAGATCCACCCAAAACGCATTGTTCTTGGCACAACTTATTATAATTAAATTTCAATTAGTAACATATTTACGATTAAGTTTTTTACCAAGGTGTAGTGTGTTGTTGGTGTAGCGTAATGAGTAGCGCCACTGTCCTGCATAGAGTTTGTTGGGGTGGTGGTTTGCGTCTTGCCACTCCAAAATCTTTTTCCTAACATTCGCTTTTTTATTAGGTTCTGATACTTTATTATTAGTTTAAAGGCAGTATATACTATAATATTTGATGTTATGTAAATATAACTTCACCTTTTTTTGAGGGGTCACTTTGTTCGATTGGCTTAATCTATAGGACAGCTTGCGCTACTTGTATAAAGATATTTTGCTTCTTTTTCTTTTACGTTTCGTAATTCACATGTTGCAAAGATCCTGCTACTGGGTAGGAACAGTGATCAAGTAAGACTGACCTTGGGGTTTTAGTAAAATGTGGGAATGATGAAATAATGTTCATCTTATGAGGACAAGTATTCCAAAATTTTACCGCACTGTTTGCAATGGAACTTTTATAAGCCTCTGTCCTTATTGATTGGACATGGTACTTTCTTTTCGTGGACGATGGACGAAATGTGCGTTTTAAAAGACCTAAAGTGGGAAATTTACGCGCGCCCGTTGAGTAAACAGTGTGATTTACGAACTAGAAACACCCCTCAACTGCCGCTGGAGTGCGTTGCGATCGCGTATACCACGTTGGGGCACGCGTACCGTATGCACAAGTCGCATCGTTCCTGAGCGCTCATCAGCACGTTGAACTTGGCACGCTCAACGTTAACGTTCGACAACACGGTCCGTGTGCCGACGGCTTAACGTCGCGCCCAACATTTGGAACCTGACTGCCCACTAGAAGGAAACAGTCTATTACACTCTTTCTCGCAAAATTCATGTCAGAATATAAAGCAAACTTCCACAGGTATATTTTTGGACTTACCCTCCATTATGCCAGTAAGCGTAGATAAGGCTAAACCTCCAGTTTGGCGTACGCGTTTCATGACGCTCGGTTTCTGTTTGTACTTCGCAATATGGCGGGAACGTGAACAAAGCTCTCACACCACAAGAAATATCTGACACTCTATCGTGTACCGTGTTTTAGTAAAATATTTAAGACGTCCATATATGCCCAACTACACAATCTTAGATGCTGTGGGTAATCAAATATTTGTCTCTCTCGAGTATACTCGTGTGGTGAGTCGCTGTTGTGAGTTGAGCAGTCTCGAGGAGCGTTGCAGATGCTTACGCAGCGGACGGTCGGCCCAAAGGTCAGAGGCCGCTGCTGTTTGTCTGGGCGCAGGGCGCTGTGTGCTCACGCAGAGGCCAAAGTGCTGCGTAGCGGTTCCAGTGGCCGCGCTGTCGACCCGGTGAAATGGCTCTGCGGTGCCAGGCATGGACATCAGTCGCATAACGTGCAATTTAAAAGTTTCAGTTTGAGGGTGTTGCCACAGTGTGTATGCAACGTAGCGTGATCTCTATGCGGGTATACAGGGTGTTACAAAAAGGTACGGCCAAACTTTCAGGAAACATTCCTCACACACAAATAAAGAAAAGATGTTATGTTGACATGTGTCCGGAAACGATTAATTTCCATGTTAGAGCTCATTTTAGTTTCGCCAGTATGTACAGTACTTCCCCGATTCACCACCAGTTGGCCCAATTGAAGGAAGGTAATGTTGACTCTTGTGCTTGTGTTGACACGCGACTCATTGCTCTACAGTACTAGCATCAAGCACATCAGTACATAGCATCAACAGGTTAGTGTTCATCACGAACGTGGTTTTGCAGTCAGTGCAATGTTTACAAATGCGGAGTTGGCAGATGCCCATTTGATGTACGGATTAGCACGGGGCAATAGCCGTGGCGCGGTACGTTTGTATCGAGACAGATTTCCAGAACGAAGGTGTCCCGACAGAAAGACGTTCGAAGCAATTGATCGGCGTCTTAGGGAGCACGGAACATTCCAGCCTATGACTCGCGACTGGGGAAGACCTAGAACGACGAGGACACCTGCAATGGACGACGCAATTCTTCGTGCAGTTGACGATAACCCTAATGTAAGCGTGAGAGAAGTTGCTGCTGTACAAGGTAACGTTGACCACGTCGCTGTATGGAGAGTGCTACGGGAGAACCAGTTGTTTCCGTACCATGTACAGCGTGTGCAGGCACTATCAGCAGCTGATTGGCCTCCACGGGTACACTTCTGCGAATGGTTCATCCAACAATGTGTCAATCCTCATTTCAGTGCAAATGTTCTCTTTACGGATGAGGCTTCATTCCAACGTGATCAAATTGTAAATTTTCACAATCAACATGTGTGAGCTGACGAGAATCCGCACGGAATTGTGCAATCACGTCATCAACACAGATTTTCTGTGAACGTTTGGGCAGGCATCGTTGGTGATGTCTTGATTGGGCCCCATGTTCTTTCACCTACGCTCAATGAAGCACGTTATCATGATTTCATACGGGATACTCTACCTGTGCTGCTAGAACATGTGCCTTTACAAGTACGACACAACATGTGGTTCCTGCACGATGGAGCTCCTGCACATTTCAGTCGAAGTGTTCGTACGCTTCTCAACAATAGATTCGGTGACCGATGGATTGGTAGAGGCTGACCAATTCCATGGCCTCCACTCTCTCCTGACCTCAACCCTCTTGACTTTCACTTATGGGGGCATTTGAAAGCTCGTGACTACGCATCCCCGGTACTAAATGTAGAAACTCTTCGTGCTCGTATTGTGGACGGCTGTGATACAATACGCTATTCTCCAGGGCTGCATCAGCGCATCAGGGATTCCATGCGACGGAGGGTGGATGCATGTATTCTCGCTAACGGAGGACATTTTGAACATTTCCTGTAACAACGTGTTTGAAGTCACGCTGGTACGTCCTGTTGTTGTGTATTTCCATTCCATGATTAATGTGATTTGAAGAGAAGTAATAAAATGAGCTCTAACATGGAAAGTAAGCGTTTCCGGACACATGTCCACATAAAATATTATCTTTCTTTGTGTGTGAGGAAAGTTTCCTGAAAGTTTGGCCGTACCTTTTTGTAACACCCTGTATAAGCATCGACATGTAGGCAAGGGAACAGTGTGGCATTCGTGTCTTTTTCGACGCGCGTACGGTAAACGAGAAAACGTGAACTATCGCGACGTTAGTACCAAATGCGTTGAAACAGGTCTACCGTCTTCTTGTCTGCCGAAGGACAAATAACGGTACCCCTCGGACACTGAAGAATGTGTATGGGACAGCACGTCCGTCAAAATCAATGTTGGTCGGCAGGCGATGTTTGAAGTGACCGCTGTCTAAGTAGAAATCTACAGCTATCAGTTATTGAATGCTGGCCCCTATTGTGATCGGACCAGAGGTGGGAATCTTCCTACACGTCGATCAGCGTGCCTGAAGATAGTGTAATATATCGCCGAAACTGGTATATCGATAAAAACTACAATTTGAAAATTTAGATGGCTGAAAGGTGTTTGGTTTGAAATTCTCAATTCTGAGGAAAGGTGCGCCAAGTTCCGTGCTGGTCGCGACTCGATACAAGACGCCGGTCCATCTGGGAGGCTAGGCATCTCAGATGTGAGACATTCGAGCAACCGCCCTATAGTCCATCTCTCCCCATGCGATTGTCACACCTTCGGTCCCTTAAAAAAGGGTGGGAGACTCCCGTCGGACGAGGACGTGCACCGGGAAGTTATGGATTTCTTTATGCAGGAGGACTTGGTGTTTGACCACACGTTTATCTTCAACCTGAAGCACCAGTAGGATTGATTCAATGCTCACGGCGATTTTATCTACTTGGCAGACCGATTCCAGACTCTACGGTCTTCGAACAAAAACTTTTTGATTGCCCCTTAAACAAAGAAGCTGTCTCTCTTTCTCTATTAAACTAAGAGAATTTGTAGAAATTACGAAAGATTAAACTTTGTCGACCAAATACTGATCTACAGAATCTTCCCGTGTCCCGGACCAAGAATCGAACGTAGAGCGCCGGCCGGTGTGGCCGTGCGGTTCTAGGCGCTTCAGTCTGGAACGGCGTGACCGCTACGGTCGCAGGTTCGAATCCTGCCTCGGGCATGGATGTGTGTGATGTCCTTAGGTTAGTTAGGTTTAAGCAGTTCTAAGTTCTAGGGGACTGATGACCCCAGATGTTAAGTCCCATAGTGCTCAGAGCCATTTTTTTAACGTAGAGTCCCCGTCTTTCGCGGTTAAGTACTCTACCGACTGAATTATCCATGCACAACTCATGACACACCCTGTAAGCTTCATTTCCGTCAGCACCTCTTTCCTACCTTCACGTAGATTCTGTATACCTCCAGCGACTAGCACTTTCGAAGACAGGATATTACAGAGAACTGATCTAACGTCTTTCACCATTTGTCACAGCTTAAGTGTTTCGTCACAGTTCTGACACCGAAGACACGATAAGTTTTCCATACAAAATATTAGCCACCACCTTAACCTTCTGACTCCCAGCAATAAAAAAATTATTTAACTGTATCATTTTTCACGAAATTGGCCCTTATCATCATAGTAAGCAATAAATACAAGAATAAATTGGCAAAAAGTAGACACTCAATTATTTTAAGTAGGTAGTTTCACTTTGGAATATAATGTTGAAAATTTTTCACAAAATTAATCTTTGTTGTCATAGTAAGCAATCAGTAGAAGAAGAAACTGGCGAAAAGTCAACAATCACTTGTTTAACATTTGTGGTTTCACTTTGTAACAACTGGGACATACAGATTTCAAAGACCCATCATTTCTTGAGACATATTTCAAAGCAATTCATAGACACAATCCAACGTCTCGAAACTTCCATGAACTCATGCCTAAAACAAATTATAGTTCAAAATAACATCCAAAATGGGCCTAACGGGCTCTGAGCACTATGGGACTTAACATCTATGGTCATCAGTCCCCTAGAACTTAGAACTACTTAAACCTAAGGAAATCACACAACACCCAGTCATCACGTGGCAGCGAAAATTCCTGAGCCCGCCGGAAATCGAAACCGGGAACCCGGGCGTGGGAAGCGAGAACGCTACCGCACGACCACGAGTTGGGCCTAACGTTTAATAAATTTATGTCAAAAGTATATACTGCTTTCAGGTAGAAACCACTGGTACACAGAGGATTAAAAGAGTGTAACAGTAGCTTTGGAGGGGAGCAGATGTGGTACCAGGCAGACATGCACCTGTGACGTAATTCGTAAGGGTGTGTACGTGCCAGTCGGTTGCATTAATCAGTTCAGTATTATGGGTCGACGTGGAAACGTAGCAGAACTGCAGAAAGCTGTTATCGTGTTTGTACGTAGCCATGATCATTCCTGAATGAAACTGCCCAATTTCTATCGACGCAGATTACCCAGTGTGCCAGCAATAAATGTAGTACCACTCAAAGCCACGTAATACGGCGTAAGAATAGTGGTCGTAAAGATATTATAACCGGCAAGGGCCGGAGATAACTAACCCACCTAGCCGAGAGCGTTAAAACGCCGCTTTCCCTGCGGGAAGGCCAGACTGTTCCGAATCGAATCCGCGTCGCGGATTGACGACAAAGGTAGGTGAGCCGACCAGTCTGTATGTGGTTTTTAAGCGGCTTCGTAAGTCCAAGTAGGAGACGACTGATACCCACGTCATGCCTCAGAAACACGCTATGCAAACTCTTACAACAGCGTTCTCACACTGATGTGTGCCTCTGTTTAATGGGAATCCTGGGACTGCAGTCCATTTTCTTTGACATTCTGGTATTATGGCGGTCGACGATTTCAGCTGGTGGACTGTCACCTAGAAACAATGTGCTAATGGATGTTCTCCTCTAAATGTTATTCGATTTTATCGGCGCATTCTCCACCATTTCTTATTACCTTTACCGCATACGCCTTTTTGTGGATTATCTATTCCGTGAGAATCACTATGAACGCTGGGTCTTCCCGTAACATGGAAAGTAAGATCATGACTTGACTCCAATTTGCACCTGAAGATGAAGCTGTAACATCTGTGAAACCGATAGTGTCTAAAAATAAAAGAATTTCACAGCTGAAGCGGTTTTATTACTCAACATGATTGATCGTGGCTGTGGTTACCCAGACTACGAAATTTTTTCCATGTAACTTTGCCGACACGGTAGTAAAACGGGAATAGGCAAGAAAGGAAAAAGCCTTGTCAGTTACAGTTCCGAATCCGACGGAAAGTGTTGCTGTCAGTAAAGCAGGTCCATCGTTTCCGTGCTAATGTTGCGAAGGCAACTGGATGCAATGGGAATTTGGAGTCGACATCTTGCAAAGGGCCCTTGCTCAGAGCTACACGCAGAGCTGGATATCTTAAGTGGGCATACAACGCAGAAACTGGCCAGGACTATGAGCGTTTAGTGTGATCAGACGAATAAAGATTTTGCCTCTTTCCAAATGATACATACGTCGAGCATTTAATCCGTGCTTTGTGGAGCTTATAATTCCGCTCGGAAGTGGTTCTATGATGTTATTAGAAGTCTTTTGCGTACAGAGATTCGTACCCACTCATTCACGTAACCGCTAACATGAACCTGGATGTTTAGTTGAACATTCTTGGCAACCAAGCGTTGCCCTTTCTTTTCCTTCTTGATGGTGAGTATGCTGTGGACTCTCCTATCTTTCAGGGTGATAACATTATTCACAAATATGTACCCATACGTTCCTGATTTAACGGACACTCAAATACACTATCGCACAACAACTGCACGCTAAATCATATGATCCGGGAACATGGGAACAGTGCATGGGAATATGAGGGTCAACGTTCCAGTCAACCACTTCTCACTACCACAAGAGAGGATAGACCTATTGTGCACCAAGCGCATCATAAATTCTTCATAACTGCGCCTGCCACCCGAGGACAAGTGATGACCTCCCTGTAACATTCTGTGTCATCAGGTATCATTGATGGGAAGCTAGCAGCAGCCGTACTAGGATGTTCTGTCCCTTGCGGTCGCTTCCTTTTATTTATTTATTTTTATTTATTTATTTTTATTTGTTTATTGATTTATTTAATCTGGCAAGATTAGGGCCATCAGGCCCTCTCTTACATCTAACCAGACATTCTACTTATTTTACATTCATATGTTTTAGTAGGCATGTCAAACTACATATAGTACAAAAAGTGAAATAAACAATTACAAAGGCACACCTGGAAAAATACTTACATATAGAGTTTATATTCGTAGATCATAAGTACTGATATTATTAGACATTATTGAAGAGACAAATTTTAGATAGGAGTGCTAGCAGCAGGGAGTATGAGGGAGACTGATGGTGAAGGGAGAGAAGAATAGAGACATGATGAAACATAATTAAGGAAATATAAAGGAAAAGAAGATTGCGTGGCTAATAGAGATAGATGAAGAGAAAGGCATCTCAGGAGCAAGATAGGAGACGCTAGCTTTGCTATTTGACAGATGAGAGGACTGGCCTTTTACATTAATTTTGTGGATAACGTTGTGAGGATGATAATAGGAAATGCTTCAACTTCTTCTTAAAAGCAGCAGGGGATTGAATTTTGCGCAAGGTAAGGGGCAGTTTGTTCCAGAGGCGGACAGCGGCAACTGAGAAGGAGTTTGCAAAAGTTTTTGTTTTGTGAGGGGGCACAGTTAGAACACCAAATAAGAGTGACCTCGTGTTTCGATTATGATGGCATGACAGGTTTTTAATCTCTGAAGCAAGGTACTGGGGTGCTTGCGCGACGAGGAGTCGGTGAAGTAGACATAGAGTGTGGTAGTCACGCAATTTGTCCGGCCGCAGCCACCCTAGCTCGGAGTATGAAGCACTAACGTGATCATATCGGCGAATGTTGCAGGTGTAACGCACACAGGCATTCATGGTTAGTTCCAGCCGTCTTTTGTTTTCACTACTCATGCCTCGTTGAATTACATCACAATAGTGGAGGTTCGGTAGAACGAGTGCTTGCACGAGCTGGCGTTTCAAGTCCTGTGGAAATATGTTCCGAAACTTTTTGAGAGCATAGAGACAAGCAGACGTCTTCCGGCACACTGCGACTGTATTCTCCGCCCAGTAGAGATGCTCATCCAAAGTTACACCCAAGTTCTTAACTGTTTTCCGATATGGTATTGGAGTACCGTCGAGCAGAATAGGAGGTAGCCGTTCGCGGAAATCTGAACTTATTAATTTCTGATAGGCTATTAAGATTACTTGCGTCTTTTTTGCATTTATTTTAAGCTGCATGTTTTTCGCCCATGTTACTACTGAAGACAGATCATAATTCATCTGAGCGATTGCAGTATTTGCATATTCAGGTCTGACGCTTAGGTAGAGCTGGTGGTCGTCGGTGTAGAAATGATATTCACAGGAGGACAGAACCGATGAAATATCGTTGACATATGACATATAAAAAAACAAAAGTGTTCCTAAGACTGATCCTTGTGGCACTCCCGAGGAGACATGTTTGCAGGGAGATTTTTCATTTACGCAGACAACACATTGCTGTCTGTCTTTTAAGTAGCTTTCAAACCATCTCATTGCACTATCTGAGAAATTAAGCTGTTGCATTTTTCTGAGCAATATGTCAAAGTTAACAGTGTCAAAAGCTTTGCTGAAGTCCAGTAGCGTCAATATTGTTGCCTTTCGGTTGTCGATGGCATATTTCAGGTCATCAGTTACTTTATTAGAGCAGTGTTTGTGCTGTGATGTTTATGGAAACCGGATTGAAATTTGTCATATAGGCTGAATTCATGCAGGTGTTCAGTGATTTGATCATGAAAAATATATTCAAGTGCTTTGGAAACAGTAGGCAGTATGCTAATTGGTCGGTAATCACTAGGTAGTTGCCGGTTTTCGATCTTAGGGATGGGTCGAATTATGCTTCTTTTCCATGCAGTGGGGAAAAATTAAATATGTCAGTTAAGACAGGTACTAAGATATCGGCAACATTCTTAATCATGGTTATACCGATACTGTCATTGCCTATTGCATCAGAAGAGATTCTCATTATTGCTTTTCTTGTCGTATTTATTGTTACATGTTTTAGATGGAAGGTATCGTTGTTAGTTATCCTGTTTGGGGATTCTTGTGGACGGTAATTATCAGCCGTGTGGGTATTCAGAGGTGCAGAGAAGAATTCATTTAATTCGTTAGCTGACACGTGAAAAGTAGTTTCCGATTTTGCCTTTCCGACCCCCAAGCTACGGAGATCCTTCCATAGAGTCGTGGGCGTCAGATCGCTGCATATAAGGGAGCGAGCGTACCTGATTTTGGCATTGCGAATGCATTGTTTCACTCTGTTCCGTAGCTTTCTATAGCACCTTTAGCACCAGTTTGGAATGATGCTGTGTCAGGGAAGCATGGGCTGCTTATGGATTTCGCTGCGTTGTGTTCTGTGATCAGTCGCCACAGATGATGATCGTCGGCGAATATGATGGCCGCGCCACACGTCGATGGTCGCGTCCGGCTTGCATGAGGGCTGATCCCTGGCAATTGGGGACGCGGGTACGACACAGACTCCCTGGCGGCCGAGCGCGTGCTGTCGTTTTCTTGGAGTAGAGCCGGTGAGCGGGAAGGAAGTAGTGTGGCAAGCAAGCAGTTGGGTGTGTCCGCTCTATGATACGTGGGCCGTTCTGGTGAGTCCTGACTTGGTCTCTGCGCTGGAGCGTCGGATACGAGGGGCGTGTCTTAGCGGTAGTTGGAAAACAGCGAGGAGCAGAATAGCCGAAAGACGATAGCTGGCAACAGGCAGACCGTTGCAGGCAGAGGGCCGCATTTTGCTGTTGCCTTCCAGCTCCAGGGACGATATTGGCCAGGAACTTTTAGCTGGAAGCAACACTCCCCAGAGTCTTCGTTTAAACGACCAACTGAGCAGCTTCTGGAACGTTACGTTTTCATCTGACGTACTTCCTAGTGTGGTTTTCATGTCACACAATCCTCCGTGTGCGTTTCTGTCGCTGTGTTTGTCTAAGTGCGAGCTTGCTAGTGGATGGTGTTAGTCAACTGAGCTTTTCTGGCGGCAAGGTGTTGTCATTCCGGCTGTGACGTGTCGTCGCCTTCTGCTGAACAGTCTAACGTGGGGAAAATCCTCCTAATGTGTTTGTTGGTTATTCATTTACTGCTCCCCCCCCCCCCCCCCACTCATGATGCATATGTGTATTAACGTTTTGCTACGTTACAAATTTAATGTTTCTTATTGGCTGTCTTAGCACTTAGTAAATAATCTTCGTATATGAGAAGCGTTCTGTTGGTCATGGAACAGTAACTGCACTTTCTGTAGTACGTTTTGGGAATTCTCATGGTTGCTGAACTCTTGCTCAAGAGTTGGAGTATGAACATTCTACTTAGTATACATAGTGGCTTTTCTTCCAGAACTTAAAAAAAAAAAAGGCTCTGAGCAAAAAAATGGTTAAAATGGCTCTGAGCACTATGGGACTTAACATCTATGGTCATCAGTCCCCTAGAACTTAGAACTACTTAAACCTAACTAACCTAAGGACGTCACACAACACCCAGTCATCACGAGACAAAAAAAAATCCTTGACCCCGGCGGGAATCCAACCCGGGAACCCCGGCGCGGGAAGCGAGAACGCTACCGCACGACCACGAGCTGCGGACGGCTCTGAGCACTATGGGAGTTAACAACTGATGTCATCAGTCCCCTAGAACTTAGAACTACTTAAATCTAACTAAGCTAAGGACATCACACACATCCATGACCGAGGCAGGATTGGAACCTGCGATCACAGTGCTTCCAGAACTGTCGAGAGAAAAAGAAAATTCTTTGCTTAGCCCGTGAGTCACTGACGTCGGCATATTGGTATGATTATAGGTATCTGCTCTCTGCTTTAAAATTTCTGCTTAGTGTCTTTTAGAAGCAGCTGATTTTGGTGTCGGCCAGGCTATTATGAGGCGTGCCTGTTCCTGCTGACGTCACGTTTATGCTCTTCGGCTACGGAGTCGATCTGGTTTTGAGAAGTCTCTTATGCTTTGTTAATGTGTTTTGGTGTTTATTGTTTAATTCAGGGTATTTAAAGTACTTCCTGCTCTGTTGAAACTTGACTAAATGTATTGCTGTTTGAAAAACGATATAAGATTAGACACATTAATTGTGCTGCAGTTTTCCAACTTAATATTTCACATATGATTTAAAGCTATATCACTGTTCAGTTTAAAATTTAAAATTTAACTGATCAATCTTAAACAAGATTTTTTTTGTTCGTTAAGTAGTCACTACTCAATTTGAAGTCTAATTGGCTGTTCCTGTAATCTTAAAGAAAATTACAGCGTTGCTTTTTGCCAGCGTTTGTTTTACAGTTGGCTTTTAAACCAGTAAATGCTATTCAGTCGTGTAGTGCGTAACGAATGATATTCAGTCCCCCCACTCGTCTAGTCCTTCCACGTCCTATCCTATAAGCGCGCAGGCATCACGCAGTGCTACTACTGGCGTCTTGGTGTAGAAGTCATTGAGTATGACTTCAGATCGTGGCTGGTAGTGACTGAGGGAATTCTGATGGCACAACGATACGTCATAGACATCCTGCTTCCTCGCTTTTACCTCTGATGCGACTGTATAGAGGTGTTATTTTCAACATAACAATGCTCGTCCACAGATGCACGCACCTATATGAACTGTCTGTGTGAATTTGAGTGCGCCAGCAAGATCACCAGATCTGTCTGCGAGCGGGCACGTGTGGAACCAGGTTGGATGTCAGCTCTGTCCCGGTGCCAATATCCAGGATATGAAGGACAAGTTACAACAGCTGTGCGTCAGTTGCACTCAGTCGAGGATACAATGGTTTTATGACACACTTCCCAACCGAATCAGTGCATGCATGCAAGACAGAGGGGGTGCAACGTCTTACTGCGAGGGCGTGCTGGAAAATAATGCCTCTGATTTTTTTATGTGAAAACTCTCAGAGATATTTAAATAAACGTTATTAACATTCTACATCTTTATTCTTCGCGTCTACGTATTTCTTTCTCTACATAGTCGCTCTGCGACGAACACATTTCTCGCAACGAAGAGACCAGTTTCTTGATAAAGTCCTTTAGAACGTCTGACTTCGTTGACGGAGCCAGAACCTCACCTCTGATTGCACCGCTTCACAACTTTCAATGTGAAGTCCTCAAAGGTCTTCCTTAAGTTCTGGAAACAGATGAAAGTAGGGTGGTGCCAAATCCGGAATGTATGGAGGACGATCGATGACAGTGAACCCAGGGAGTCGGATGGTTGCAGATGTTGCAACGCTGCCGTGTGGTTTGACATTGTCATACTAAAGTAGAGGGTGCTCCTTGTGTGGAACAACTCTTCGAATTAGAAGTTCGATTACAGAACGCTGTTTATCGCACACCGACATAGTTACGTCACACATCCACCATGTTATACGCTACATACAACTCGGAGCCTTCTAGCGACAGAGAGCTGCAAATATGTAGAGTCGAAGGATAAAGATGTAGAATGTTAATAACGTTTGTTGTATTTAAAACGCTGTAAGAGTTTTCACACACAAAAAAATCGGAGGACGTATTAGGTGGGCTCATACTGTCGAGTTCTTCGAAAATCTGACTTTATTCTGTAATCACCGAAATGCCACCTCAATATCCCTCAAGCTGTAAAGATTCACTTCGTTACCTCTACCCCTTCTGGGTGCTTTTCGTTAGGCAATGTATTCGGATGAATGGACTGATAAAGCTCTGACTCAGTGAAACTGCAGCCGTAGGATACTACGTTTTCGTGCTTCGTCAGGTGCGCGATTTTACGTTTTTCAACGCTGAACGCGTGTTGCAATTATCTGTACCACTTTGAAATCTTATGAAGATCAGACATTTGTGCAGCATTTTTCAGATAGTATTGCACTGCAGATAACTACTTCATCTGCAAAAATTCTGTTAGTCTATCGGCTGCATCACCAGGTCATCACAGGAAGCGTTGTACCATACTGGAAGCCATGACAATCGAGCTTGTTGTATACGTTTCGGAAATAAAAACCTAATAAACCGAAATACAGACAGTAGACTGACATTTGTTCGCAAAATATATACCTTTTTTATATTTTAGCTTATTTTATAATCATCGTTAGCACTGTAATACGACAATCGTTCGTAATGTAAAGTCATTTCATTATATTGTTGTTGCTGTGGTCTTCAATCCGAAGACTGTTTCGATGCAGCTCCCCACGTTAGTCTGTCCTATGCAAGCTCACTCATCGCTCTATAATTACTGCAGCCTACATCCATTTGAACCTGCTTACTGTGCTCAACCCCGGGTCCCCTCTCTACAAATTCTGATCCGCACATTGCCCTCCATTACCAAATTAACAACTCCGTTATGTATCCTATCAATCGCCCCTTCTTTTGTGCCATAAATTTCTCGTTTTCGCAATTCTGTCAGTAGCACTCCATTAATTAATCGGTTTACCCATCTAATCTTCAGCATTCTTCAATAGCACCACATTTCAAAAGCTTCTACTCTATTCTTGTCGCCGGCCGTAGTGACCGCGCGGTTCTAGGCGCTACAGTCTTGAACCGCGCGACCGCTACGGTCGCAGGTTCGAATCCTGCCTCGGGCATGGATGTGTGTGATGTCCTTAGGTTAGTTAGGTTTAAGTAGTTCTAAGTTCTAGGGGACTGATGACCTCGGAAGTTAAGTCCCACAGTGCTCAGAGCCATTTGAACCTTTTTTTTTGTGATCCTTTCTTCGCGTTTCCACTTCACATTCACGTCACTAACAGTCGACTTGGGCAGCTTTAGAATAACTGAAATGTCCCGATGGATTTGGTACTCAGCTGAAATACTGTGACTAGTCCAGGTTCGAATCAGTGAGCTATCCTGTCCGACCCCTTCTACTGTTACGGCTTCTGTACCTACAACACAAAACTCACTGTCTCATTTTATTCTGGCAAGTTAGCCTCTCCTGACATCTGCTTGTCAGGTCCCAATTATTTATTTAACCTGAACCCATTACGGCTATCAGGCCCTCTCTTACATCGGAACAGGGTTTCACAAGTATATCAAGCTTTTTACATCACAATTACCATGGAAATAATAATTTTAGTATGACAAATAGTGTTAAAATGATTTGCGTGTCTGTTAAGACAATGTGAGTAAATAAAACTGTGAACCAACAAGTTAATACTGGCGGTTCTTCTACTACCGATGCTGCTGCCACTAGTAATAGAAACAGTAATAACAATAATAATAATACTGACAAGAACAACTGTGGTCATATTTAGTGCCTCGTTTGAAGAGCATTTAGAGCATATCCGTAAGGTACTATCCAGGCTCAGGAATGCGGCGCTGACTGTGAAACGCTCAAAGGTAACTTTGGCTAAGCGCCAGATGTCATTTTTGGGTCACTTGGTGTCCGGGGACGGAATCAGCATTTATCAGGAATGCACTAAGGCGCTGAGGAATTTTCCGCAGCCACAAAATAAAAAGGAGGTTGCCAGATTTGTAGGGATGGCTAATTATTTCCGCAGATTTGCCCAAACTTTGCGCAACTTGCAGCTCTGTTAAATTTGTCACGCACAAATAATGAGAAATTCGTTTAGGATGGAAATTTGCAGGCAGCCTTTGAAGGAATTAAGACTGCGATTGCCAACCCATCGGTTTTAGCTGTACCTAACTTTAAGAATAGATTTGTGGTCCAATACTTGTGCTTGCAATGTGTAGTGGCAGTTCTTTTACTGGAAGGTCAAGATATAAGGCGTCCGTTAGCAGTTGCTTCCCGACATCTGGAGGGGCCTGAGCTCAATTACTTGGTGTATGAGTGCGAAACGTTAGCTGTGTTATTTACCCTGGGGAACTTTCAGTTCTATCTAACATCGTGAATTTCACCTAGAGACGGATAATCAGGCACTTAGTCCTAGAGCGACAGGGCGTGTTGCAAGATGGACGGTCCGCGTTTCGGCTTTGGCACGTTAAGGGATCTGAAAATCAGGTTGCTGACGCCCTTAGCAGGATGTTCCAACAGCACGAGCTTGATGAGGAAACGCCGGACAGTCACCTAGCATGTACTATCCTCACCGAATAACCCCAATTGTTTAATAATTTCAAAAAAAGATCAAGACCGAGTTGGGGGGGGGGGGGGCAAATACTAGATGGACAGGAATCCAGTGACTATTTTCTGAAGAACTGCATTCTGTGTAACTGCAGGGTAGGTTTGGGGAAGCTAGAATTTGTCTCCCACAAACCTTAGTTATTCCGGTCTTCCGGTACTTTCATGATTCTTCAGTAGTAGGGCATTTAGATCTTTATAGAACTTTAGAGAAGGTCAGGGAGCAGCTGACGTGGACGACACTTTATAAAGACATTAGAGGTACAGTCAAAGAATGCCGAGATTCTAATAAGGGAAAACCAAGTAACTTCCTGGCGAGGGGATTGCTGCAGTCGGAATGGGAAGAGCATCCGTTGGACAAATTGTTTGTTGATGTGTGGGCCCGCTTCTCCGGACGAAAAAAGGCGACTCGCATATTCTCGTAGTGGTGGACGCATTCTCCAGGTTCGTTTGGTTGATGCCTAGCCAGGGTGTGACTGCTCTTATCAACATCTCTCATCTTACTAATATATTTAGGAGGTTCTGGCCACCGTGGGCGTTGGTTACGAATAACGCTCCTGGGTTTCTAGCTAGGTCGTTTAGACAGTTCTGTTTTGGCAATGGGATAAAACATGTTACCACCACAACTTATTATCCTCAGGGTTCCTTTGCCAAAAGGATTAACCGCAACTTGAAGTCAGCGTTGATTGTCTACCACCATAAGACGCCCAAGAACTGGGATACAACCTCGCCCTGGTTAAACTTAGCGATTAACTCCGCGTGGCATGAAGCGTCCCAGGCCACCCCAGCTAGCCTAATGCTCGCATATCCCATGACTTCCCCACTCTCCAATTTATGGGAGATTAATGATTTTTTACCTCCATCTATCACTCCGGAGGTTCTTAGGGAGAAATGTGGGCGAGCTTGGGCAAATATTAGAAAGGCTCACGAAGGTCAGGCCTGTCGCCATAATAGAAACAAGCGCCCCTTTCAAGGGAATATAGGGAATCTTGTCTACACCAGGGACGTTCCTGAGCGGGCTTCCCGGTATAAACGCTTAGGGAAACTTGCCCCTCATTTTCTAGGTCGATATTCCATTGTCAAAATTTTAACCCCGGTCAATCTTTTGATCATGAACCTGTGAAAGGAGAAGCTCTTACGGGTTCATCTCAGTCAGATCAAACATTAGAATGGAGTGAGGCGGTTCTTAGCCCTAGGGGAGGCTTGTTCAGGTTTGAGAGGAGAAGGTTGAGCCGTGGTGCCATTGAGTTAGTAGACTGTTTTGTCTGGTCTGGTGCCACTGGCTCAAGGGTAGTGTCGACTATCCCTCTTATGGCGCCATTGCCAATATCTGTGAGGAACAGTTGGTTCAAAAATGGTTCAAATGGCTCTGAGCACTATGGGATTTAACAGCTGTGGTCATCAGTCCCCTAGAACTTAGAACTACTTAAACCTAACTAACCTAAGGACATCACACACATCCATGCCCGAGGCAGGATTCGAACCTGCGACCGTAGTAGTCGCGCGGTTCCGGACTGCGCGCCTAGAACCGCGAGACCACCGCGGCCGGCAGGAACAGTTGGTGTCTGTGGATTATGTCCTTAGAAGGTCTATGCTTGCCGAGATCCCGTCGGTTGGTTGGCAACACTCGTGTCGGACTACTGCTCGTGGCCTGGCTGCCCTCTCCTACCTGGCTTTCATCGGCACCACTCAGTAACCGCTGTGACGCACCTTGGATCCGTGGAATTCCTTGCTGATAAAGGGGAGTAACATTCTGTAATGCTCGCGGGGATTTGTTTCATTGTCTACTTGACTTTCTGGTTTGTACCCGACACTTAGAATTTCACTCGGTCGGCTCTTTGGTCGTAAATATAGGCCGTAGTACTGTACTAAGACATAGTTGTTTGAAGATTTGTCCAGCTATTATATTGCCTTTCCTTTCTGATTTATACCCAATCATTAAATTCTAATGAATCAGCTCCTGGTCGTAAATACAGCCGGAACAATTGTACTAAGGCACAGGTTGCCGTTAAACAAAACAGGGCCTTGTGGCTAGATTTAGATGTTAACCGGTTCAATTCTTTGAGTGTAATCGCATTTCTCAGTCATTAGTTATAACCTGAACAAGCTGTTGTACTACGCTGTGCGTTGCTGTGTTTGAGAAACCGGGTCATTACTGGAGTATTTTAGCTGGATCTTGTGGTTCCGCCGATTGAGCTCTCTTGTAATAAGTGTTCACAAGTAATGTTTTAAGACGTTCCTTCAGAGCGGTCTTAATAACTGACAATCAGTTTAATTTTGAAAATATTAACAGCAAGCTGTCACCAGGGCTTTAGTCAAAATAAGATTTTCAAAAGAGACGGGTAGGGGTCCATTCGCACCTTGGTTGCAGATTGAAATTAAGAGCTTGGTTGCTTTGATGTAAGCCTTATCATTGTCATGTTGTTTCCTAATCTGTTTAACCTTTAACCACAGGTGCGCATCTTAACCCCGAACCTTTCGACATACAGCTTTCAAATTAAAAGTTACGTCATCTGTTCTGAGTAATTGAATCACTCTTGTCATCAATGGTGCTTATATAGTTTTCACGTACTGCATAAGGGCATTTAATAAGAGAGACTGTGTCTAACGCGATAGTAAACACCACTGATTCACCCGATAACGGGCGGGCTGCAGGTCTGACCGTCTTCTAATCATTATCATATTATTTGCTGTTTTGATCTCTTTTGCAAAAGCTTATTTATCTTACGGTTTAAGGTCAGAAAAATGTTTGCAGATTTCTTCATTTTTGTAAAAAAACAAATTTATGATTATTCGTTCTGGAAATCTTTCTCGATACAAACGTACCGCGCCACGTCTGTTGCCCCGTGCTAATCCATACATCAAATGGGCATCTGCCAACTCCGCATTTGTAAACATTGCACTGACTGCAAAATCACGTTCGTGATGAACACTAACCTGTTGATGCTACATACTGATGTGCTTGATGCTAGTACTAGAGAGCAACGAGTTGGATGTCAACACAAGCACCGAAGTCAACATTACCTTCCTTCAATTGGGCCAACTGACGGTGAATCGAGGAAGTACAGTACATACTGACGAAACTAAAATGAGCTCTAACATGGAAATTAAGCGTTTCCGGACACATGTCCACATAACATCTTTTCTTTATTTGTGTGTGAGGAATGTTTCCTGAAAGTTTGGCCGTACCTTTTTGTAACACCCTGTATATTGTTAAATAAACAGGTTGGTGAAAAGGCTATATTGGTGGGTCCTCCCTTCCACGTTTTCCAGTAAGCATCACGTATCAACAACAATAATGATAGTGGCACAGTGATAGGTGTACGAAATAGATGTTTCCTGATATAGTGGGTTCTGTAGAAGAGACTGCAACAGCTAAGAATCCTGGAAAATGAGGAAGATTTGGTTGGAAAGAAGAATGGACAAGGGTTATGAGTGCGTGCAGGGACAATGGTAATCATCATTGTTGCATTAGCAGGTAATTATGTCATTAACTGCCATGTAAAGCTGGAGAAGTCATTCAGTTCTCTAGTATAATGCGAGAGGCTACAAAAGTCGGGTTCCTCCTACTACTGAATACTTCGAGAAAATGGCTGAACGATGGAGTGGGACAGAAAGAATTTTTCCGTGATGGAAATGGCCGTTTTTGCTATGCTTTTCAGACAAAAGCCTTAAGAACGAGGGGAGGTGTGGGGGGGAACGTAGGTTGATAAGACTCTAGAGAAGACAGAGGGTGTGGAAATCTTTCCGTATAGTGAAATATGATCGAAGAATTGAATACCACAGATACAACGAACACCGGCATTCATAACGAGTTCCAGGCACCTGAGTTTTCCTGAGAAAGACTTTGCAGGGTACTAACGATGTAATCAATAACTATAAGTATACGTGTTTTTACTTCTTTTTAGATCAAGAGGGAAGAGCTGTTTATATTTTTGTAGGAAATGGAGAGATGCTGATGCCTTCTTGCACACTGCAGTTACGTGCTCAATCCAGTTTAGATTTTCATCTGTTATTATTTCCAGACTCTTTGTTGAGAGAGAGAAGTCGATATTTGTCCCGTTTATGATTAAAGATGGTAGAGATTCCCGATATTCGAGCTAATGAGGCCAGAAGGACCAATCGCTTGGGGATTGAGTGGGTTGAGCTGTAATCCTATATCCAATGCCCATTTTGGTAGAGCACAAAGGTAAATATTGAGATTCTGGATGTCTCTTTTCAGGTTTATTGGTTTTCTCACTTAGGGCGACTGGAGGTCATCAGCGTACATGCGGTATTTGCAGTAGGACAAAACTGATGTCACTTCATTGACAAGCAATGAAAAGAGAATAGAACCCGGCGGGACACCTGATATGACCTGCCTCCATTGTAACCTTATGGTGCCAGACATGACGCATTGCTGGCAAGATGTCAGATAAGAGAGAAATCATTGCACTGCACTTGGCGAGAAATTTAGGCTGCTAATTTTGGCAAGTAAAATGTCGAAGCCGACAGTGTCAAAGGCTTTGCTGAAGTGTAACAAGCACTTGATAATCGCCTCTTGTACATCAATGGCAAGTTTCAGATCATCTGTTGAAACGTCCCCTTTGAACAATTTTACATGTGAAACGTCCACTTAGAACAATTATACAAGCCTGTGCTTAACCTGACACACAATATTATTTAGCGCAACGCAATCTGACTTTCAATAACCCCTACAAAACAATGGCCCTGACTAACTTTAACCTATACCTTTTACAAATCACTTACCTCACAAAAATCTTCGCTACTCAAGCTACTGCAAAACAGCGAGCGCCACTACTGCCAGCTAAATAAAAGATTCAAACCACTGAAGGTACTAACTACTGATAGGGATAGTTAGCAAATGAAAGATATTAAAAGAGAACAAACAATGTATTTACCTTAATATTCATAATTGACATTCAGTCTTACAGATTATCAAAACTCCGCCATCTCTCTCCCCACGTCCACCACTGCTGGCGGCTCACCTCCAACTGCCCAGCGCTACGCGCTGTTCGCATCCAGCTATAGCAGTTCATGACAATAATGGCAGACAACAATGCAAACTAGCCTACACGACTGTGCTTAACCTGACACACAATAATTTTAGCGCAACGCAATCTGACTATCAAAAATCCCTGCAAAAGAATGGCCCTGAGTAACATTACACTATACCTTTCACAAATAACTTACCTCACAAAAATCTTCATTACTGGAACTACTGCAATACAGCGAGCGCCACTACTGCCAGCTAAATAAAAGATTCAAACTACAGAAGGCACTAACTACTGATAGGGATAGTTAGCAAATGAAAGATTTTAATAGAGAACAAACACTGTATTTACCTTAATATTCATAATTGACATCCAGTATTACAAAACTCCGCCATCTCTCTCCCCACGTCCACCACTGCTGGCGGCTCACCTCCAAGTGCCCAACGCTACGCGCTGTTCACATCCAGCTGTAGCAGTTCATGACAACAATGGCAGACAACAATGCAAACTAGCCACATACTGCACACAGCACAGCCAGTGATTTTCATATAGAGCGCTACGTGGCATTACCCATATAAAAATCTAAACAGCCTACTTACATAGCCCCCATGCTCCCCACAAAAAATTTTACAAAATATTTTTGGGCAGTGGCCAATAAAGATTTGATAAAATTTTTCATAATTACAATAACAAAGATATCAAATGCACACACTTATTGATACAATGTTGGTCAACAGCTAAAATTTTTTCACAGTCAATAAAGACAGTCCCGATCATTCATCATAAGAGTAAACCTGCAGTTTGTTTGCTCAAAGTCTGAGCAGTAGAATACAATGCACACGGAAGTAGTGGATTTCCATGCAGTCTTGAAGAAGTAGTATTGTCCTTCCAACAGTAAGACAGTGCTGACTCTTGACATGCTGACAGGTAATGGGCCACAACAGAGCAAACCCACAGCAGAGTCAGTCGACGTTTCGAAGAATATAGGTAGGTAGGTCATCACAGAGTAGACCCACTGTAGTCCTGGTAGAGATTGTGGTATTGGTGGACCACCAGAGGTGCAGACCCACTGTTGTCCTTGTAGAAATTGTGGACAGGCCCACTGTAGTCCTGGTAGAGAGTATGGTATTGGTGGGCCACCAGAGGTGCAGACCCACTGTAGTCCTTGTAGAGATGGCCAGCAGCCATCTGTTGCGACTGTGCAGGTGCACAATCACCATTGAAGAGTCTTGCGGATAATAGAGCAAGTCCATAACCACCACTTGTGCACTCACAAAGTTTTTGGAATTGTCCTTAGAACCAGCAATGCTGTTATCCAGTCCCTTGCTGAATTATTAACACACGTACAAACACTAACAGTCCCTACTTCTCACATATTGTCCATATACTATGACCAACAGAAATGTGTGCAGTGAGATGGAACTTACAAGTTACTTAATTTGATGAACTGCTGTCAATTACAATTTTATAACATAAGAATACAATGACAAAGGTACAAAATACATAATTAAAAACATAACAATACAGATAACATTTGTAGTACCGGCTTTACAAAAGAATAGAAATAAACATATACATCAGTGTTACAGGAATGATGACATGAGTACAAAAATAAAAGATCAGAATCACTTTTGAAACGTCAACTTCACACATGAGCATTAAAACAAAACAGAATAAATAATGTCTAAGCATCTTTACAAAGAAAATAACAGAGTATTAGAAAAATTCTACAACATAGCTCTCATCAGCACATAAACACATCAACACATAAAGACAGGAAAAACACAAATACACAAGGGTACACAAACATATAGAGGGATGACACAAAAGGAAAGGACAGGGTTTGTTTTACTGCAGTATTTTGCATGGAGATCTCCCTTCGTTCATCATTATTCCCAAAAGTCCTATCTAAGCCTGCTTTCTGTATTCTGTTCACCTCCTCTGTCAAAAATAGTTTTTCTCCACTGTACAGTATCCTTTTTTTTTTTTTTTTTTTTTTTTTTTTTTTTTGCCATTTTTTTTTTTTTTTTTTTTTGGCCAAACCATTTTCTTATAGCTTCTTCATGCATTATGCATTTCGTCCAATTCATCATAGTTAGTTTCTTATATAGTCTACCCCCTCTTAAGCTAACTTAAATCTACTGAGCTCAGATATATATACCAAAGGACGAGGCAATGCAGCATGACAACAAATCAACACAAACAGAAATGACAAAAAATGCAAATTGGCAAAGCTAGCAGCATAAATTAGCAAAGCAAGTGCAATATTACAACTAATATAAGGCAATGCAGGAAACAAGAAAAACTAGCTTAGAAGAGTAACACAAAGTCAAATTCAGTAACACTATGCCTGGCAAACAGCAGCAACTTATACCTAGACATGACATAGCTCAAGCAGAAAAAATATTACAGTAAAAACAACAATGCAGACAGGGGAAATGCATATTCACATCTTAATGTCTATGTAATTAAAGTGGTGCACCATAACAACTGATTGTAAAAAAATACTACCATGTACTTGAAAAGAAAATTTTGTTTTACTGTTGCTAGTTCCTTCTTATTGTTCTTTCCTTTCCAAGTGCTCCTTTTTAAAGAATGTGGATCATAAAATAATTAATTAATAAATCTGTTGACAGAAAGAGTTCACATTAGCAAATGCATCTAAGTTTATTTTATAAAACTAATGCTGCAACACAGCTGGAAACCAGATATTAAATGAAATAAGCAACTATGAAAAGCAAAGCATAAAAATATCATTCAATAGTCATGTGACATTTCATAAGTCAGTAGCTCTCAACTCTCGTACAAAGACACTTGTCATAATCAGGTCTGCAGATGTAAAAATATTTCTTGTCATTTTATTAGGCATTTCAGTAAATATCATAAATTACGAGCTCCACAGTATGCTTTCAACAAGGAGATGTCAGTAGCGCGGACAATGGCCTTCCCTTTCTTTTTTTTTCTACCGGTGCTTCTGACGAGGCACTCACACTAATGGCTTGTTCTCCAGGTGTTTGACACAGCTGTGTCCCGACGACGCACGTGCAGGTGGTCAATTAACTTTCTTACGGAAATATTTACGACAGCAGTTTCCGCTACAGTGACAGTCTCATATAAAAATATTTCACAGGTCAAGAATGTGCGTTGCAAATGTGTAGAAACAAAATCCTATGAATATAACCGTGTCCAAAAAATTTTCGCCGGCATTGTGATACATTCACGCATTTACACACCTTTCATAATTCTTAAAGTACGATTCTTGGTTTCCAACATCCTTTTTCACAAGTTCGCATCCCTAACCACTATTCATTACTCCTTACCTTATTCGTCGACACTTCTTCAATATTGCATCATAACAGATAAGTAGCATAATCAAATAACTCATATAGCATCAGCCTATTAATCATAAACATACCTCAGCAGCATAATACTCATCGTCATCGTAATAATAACATCATAACACCTCAGTCAAATCTCAAAATCGTCGTAGCTTCCTCCAATAATTTCAAAACCTAACAAAATTCTCTGCTCATGTCAGAAGTGTCATCTGCCTCAAACGTACTTTAAAATCATGCTCCCTTACCAAATACATCATTCAAAGCTCTCATAGTATCACAATGGTACCAAAAAAAAATATGAACAGTGCAAAAAGTACAGACAAAATAAAATTTCTTAAGTGTGAAGTAATCAAACTCTGTAATTGCGTAAACATGTGTCACTGACGTAGTAAAAAAGATGTTTGTTTCTCTGTTAAATGATCAGATAGCTGTGTAATTTATGTGTTAGAGAAATATGGTACCGATGTGTTAAATTGTATAAGCAAATACCATATTAGCTAGGGCTCCTTGTGCTTGCCAGACACATGATACACAAAGTAGGCGTGTACCCCCCTGAGGTTTATTGTAATTATACCCTCAGGTGTTACAGATTACAGCAATGGAATGAAATGTATCACGAAAAACTTTCTTTGTAATTCAAAAATCTTTAAAAATAAATGTTTTAAGTACAAAATTAATCACTCAAATACGTGTCCAGTAGCGCTAAATATGCGTCTTGCTGTAAGATAATCTCTGGGAAGTGTCGTAGTTATTGTCCTCCGAAAGCTAAGTTCTGCAGAAGTCAATGTACTTACCTCATGATACACAAAGGTGAAATGCTTTGCGTATAGATAACTTAGTTATTACGCTTATTGCCGTGATGATGAAAGTATTGTGCTGTAACGTATTGTTGTCCTACGGAAAAGGCTGTCTCCTTGTAGCAATAGCACAAAAGTCACCACTAAAACATGTCTCACTTTATAGAAGAATTCAGAAAAAACTGTGCAGATATAAAACAGATACACCACAAAAGCAACATTGTAAATTGTCACTCATTAGTAACATCGTGATATAATCGTGTAGCTGTCACATAAACTAAGCACTGTGTCATCTGGCATTTCACATAAAGCACCTCAAATCCAGAATCCACTCTCAAGCAAACCAAAATGTTGCATGAAAATTTCATTAGCAGTACCAGATATGTTCTAAGTATGTGAGCCTTATATTCGTTACGTAATCGTGCAACTAACAAGGAGGAATGTATAAATAACAACACTGTGTCGTCTGTTCGCAATAACAATGCATTCGCAATTACTTGTCTAAGTTACCTATGTTCTTGATTGGATGGTTAGTTAGCTTTAAAACATAGTTGCATGTTAACAGTTTCTCAGTGTGACAAATTGTACAAGTGGTGTGAAGTGAAAATTGTAAAGACTAAGTTAAAAAGCAGATTATCTGTCAATAAATGGTTTTACATGAGAAATGTGGTGTAAACCTTTTGCTCTTCTCAGTACGCATAGTTTCAAATTGAATGCAATTATCATGCGGTATTCGTCCGTAAAGAATACGGGAATTTTGCTCAAGGTTAGCGTCAATGTCATTTTTCTCGGAGCCAGCCGGCGCACGCAGCTGCCTGCGGTGTGAGTCATTGTCTGTTTCTTTGTTGGCGCGCGCCGTTACTGGGATTAGGAGGCCTAACTTCCACAAATTCGCCTTGCCGAGAGGGCCCGGCTCTGTTTAAAGCTCGCCAGTTCTGATGGAATTCAGGTCTGTCGTTATGTCGGTAGTTGACATAGTTTCTTGTTTGTCGGTCATGTGGTGGAGAATTTCTCCCGGAATCGTAATTGCGTGGTGGACCGTTGCGTCTGGAGTTATTCTGTCTCCCCTGATAATAATTTTGGATCCCATATTGTCTGTTTCTATGGTTGTCTCTGTCATATTCATTACTACGGAAATGCGATCTTTTTCTGTAACTATTACTCTGCCAGTGGTCGTCATATGGGTGGTGTCTGTTTTGATCACGATTTGCGTTGTAAGAATAGCCTTGTCGTGTCCAGTTATCGTTTCTGTCGTCACGGAATTGTGACGGATGTGACCTGTAGTGATTGTTTTCCTGTTTTCGCATCCTGCGACTGTCTGTGTCAATTTCTAATTCTTGTAACAGTCCCTGAAAAGCTTCAATGTCGTCTTTGCAACGTCCTGCTAAAATAATATGTCGTAAATGTTCAGGCAGTTTGATTAAGCAAATGCGGATGAGTTCTGAGGGGCTGTATGGGTTTGACAGGTACTGATTCTTGTGCAACATGTCTTCAAAATATTTGACAAGACTGGAAAATTCAGATTGTTCAAAGTGTTTCATCATCATGATGCTATGTTTTACGCGATCTTGTGTAGCTTGTGACCAATATGCTGAGAGGAACGCATGGTAAAATTCTCCTTCACTGTGACAATCGTGAATGACAGATCGCATTCTTACAGCTGGTTCATTCTCCAAGTAGCCACACATAAATTCTAATCTGTGTTCTAATGACCAGTTGGGAGGAAAACAATGAGAGAATTGATGGAGCCACGCTTGTGGATGAATGTCGTTGGCAGAATTCTTGAATGTTTTGAATTTACGTGTAGTAATGAACAGCTTATAGTCAAAGTCATCGTGTCGGCGAGTAGCATATCGGTCATTGTTACGTCGTGCCGGCGGTTCCATCTCAAAATTCGGTGTACCTTGCCAATTTCTTTCATAATTACCGAAATGCCCTGTGTTATTATTTTGTGGCTTTTCCGTATTTCTAAGTTCCTCTTCCCGTGTTGGAGCGCGAGTGTCCTCTGAAATATGTAATTCTTGTATCACCTGTGTCAACTGATCTTGTACTTCCCGGATTTCTCTTTTGTACTGTGTATTGATTTGATTTTGATTTTGTCTGAATTTTCTAATTTGTTCATACTCTTCTGTGTCAGTGAAGGCTACGGGTCTTGTGTCATTCAGATCATCATCTACCTTTGTAGATAAGTTAGTGACCTGATCCGAAAGTTCAGCTACTTTCTCCGATAGTGAACACATTTCCTCAGCGTGTTTTTCTGAACCAAGTTTCAGAGTGTCCATTTGTGTTGAAATCGAATCTACTGTGTTCTTTAAATTTTCCTGAGTTTTTGCCAGTTGCGTAACCGAATCGGTAGATGCAACTGAGTCAATTTTAGCCCACAAGGTCTCATGATTTTCATGAACAATGGTTTGCAGCTCTTTTATGGCTGCTTCGTGATTCTGTAATGCATTTTCATGCCCCGAAAAAATAGGCTGAAAATGCTCACAAATTTGTGTTTTTACGTCATTACAGACCTTTTGACATTTCGATTCAATGTTATGTAACTCAGCAGTTAAATCTTCACGTGTTTGTTCGAGAGTTTGTTCCAATGAGTCTAACTTTTGAAGATTTTGTTCCATCGTGTCTAACTTTTTAAGATTTTGTTCCACTGCGTCTAACTGTTGCTGTGTTTGTCTCTGGTGTTGTTCCATTGTGTCTAACTTCTGAAGCTTTTCTCCCATTTGTTGCATTAATTGTAATAACAATGCATTGGTGTCTGAAACATTTTCCTCAGTGCTTTTCGGCAGTGAATTTGCACCGGCAACATTCACATTTTGACAAGCGGAAAATGTGTCTTGACTTACTTGAGAAAACGGTGAGGACGCAAAACCTGAATCTACAGTATTTGCAAAATTGTGTCCTATCATTTCGGATTCCTGAGGCGAGCTGTTGCCGACCGATCGATCGATAATGCTTCCCTGTTCACTACCTGTTTCACTGCCTACGCCATTGTTTGACGCCCGCTCCATTTCCCTATGCACAGTTACCAAATTACTACTTTGAACATTAGTAAATTCATTACTCGGCGGCGCTGATAAGCTACGCTCGTCGTCACTATTATTTCTCAATTTAGCTTGGAGCCTAGTGTTACGTTTTTCACACGCCATTATTGTCACAATATTTCACACGATAACACAGAAAAGCACAATTTGAATAGCAAAAATAAGAGAACACATTAACATAGCACTGAAAATAATATCTAGTTAATTGCAAGCGTAGCTGCGAAATACTTGGTGCAAATCTATATGCATGCCACAACTGTTTTACTGTACAACAATGAAAGACTGCAACTACCAAGGAGATTCTCTCTACAATTACGCGCTAAAGCTACACTAAATACACAAACTACAAGAAAAAATCAGAAGATTCCAGTGAGGTATCCTAGGCTAAGGGTCGACATATGAAACGTCCCCTTAGAACAATTTATACATGACTGTGCTTAACCTGACACACAATAATTTTAGCGCAACGCAATCTGACTATCAAAAATCCCTGCAAAAGAATGGCCCTGAGTAACATTACACTATACCTTTCACAAATAACTTACCTCACAAAAATCTTCATTACTGGAACTACTGCAATACAGCGAGCGCCACTACTGCCAGCTAAATAAAAGATTCAAACTACAGAAGGCACTAACTACTGATAGGGATAGTTAGCAAATGAAAGATTTTAATAGAGAACAAACACTGTATTTACCTTAATATTCATAATTGACATCCAGTATTACAAAACTCCGCCATCTCTCTCCCCACGTCCACCACTGCTGGCGGCTCACCTCCAAGTGCCCAACGCTACGCGCTGTTCACATCCAGCTGTAGCAGTTCATGACAACAATGGCAGACAACAATGCAAACTAGCCACATACTGCACACAGCACAGCCAGTGATTTTCATATAGAGCGCTACGTGGCATTACCCATATAAAAATCTAAACAGCCTACTTACATATTCATAATTGACATTCAGTCTTACAGATTATCAAAACTCCGCCATCTCTCTCCCCACGTCCACCACTGCTGGCGGCTCACCTCCAACTGCCCAGCGCTACGCGCTGTTCGCATCCAGCTATAGCAGTTCATGACAATAATGGCAGACAACAATGCAAACTAGCCACATACTGCACACAGCACAGCCAGTGATTTTCATACAGAGTGCTATGTAACGTTGCCAATAAAAAACATAAACAGCAAACTTACATAAAGAAAACATAAACAGCCTACTTACACTGTTACCTTCATTAAGGGGGAACGTTCATAAAATTTACCAAAAATATAGATGTTCAATTTACTTTTTACTTATTAGTAAAACACAAAACATGAAATAGCATCCGAAGTAACTTAAAAACAATTAAATATGTGATGTGACCTTCTTGTCACGACCACTCTTTGAAGCAACACTTCGACACTAGCTAGGTGAACAACGATTCACGAAATTATTTTCAACCAAACTTGCACGGGATAAATCTAGAAGATTCTGGACGGATCCAGAAGAGAATGGGCTCTAGGCTGAGGAATCTTGTCAGTTCTACGAAGGAAAAACAGACTGGAAGACGGAAAGAGCTTGGTGGACACAACAGACCCACAAAGAAGATGATAGACACTCTTCAAGTGTACTATAGCAAGGCTATCAGACAGAACTATCAGACATAATCTATCCATTGTACATGACATGAAAATTGCAGCATGGGCTACATATTTCAGCATGGTGCCAGCAGTTGAGCATCCCATTTATCATCTGCGTCACATTAGCTGGTGTAAATATCTACAGTCTCAGGGGGATAATATCCCCTAAATTTACAAGGAGAGGTTCCAATTGCATCCTGGATGTTATCAAGCCTACTTACAGGTTTCTGACCGCTCATGAACTCTTTAAAAGTGTGTTCACAGCGAAACTCAGAATCCAAATAAGCCTCTAAATGCACTAATATGGAAACGATGTCCTAAAATCGCATTTCCGTCTACTACTATTTCAGAATTGTAACGTCTGATGCAGTTCTTGTAGTTAATAATGGGAACGTTGGGAGGTTGTAGGTATTACAGAGAGGGGGCTTGAAGATAAGAAATTTCATTCAAGACATATTGAGAAAAATAGATTTAGGCGCATCCCTGCAGCTGAAAAGTCAGTTAAAAACCTGGTAAAGGACAGAAGACAGAAAACAAGAAATCATAAGACAAGCCTCGAAGGGAAAGAGGACCCTGAGTAGAACTCAGGCCTTCTGAAGATGTGACGTAAGAAATTACGACAGGTTGAACTTCAAACTGCTTTCCTGAAAATTGTTTTTTAAAGTATAGGTGCCTTTTTCTGAGAAACTATCAAGGCTAGAACTAGGAAATTTTATACACTTATTTCTATAAACCAAATAAATGTTGTCTCAAGAAATATTGTCTCACGATCAAATTTTGAAATTCTGTGTGTAAGTGAGGTATGGGGCAAAGTGCTTGGAATTTAGCATGAATTTTGTATTATACTTACAGAATTATAATAAAAAACAATTAAAATTCTTCTATTGGATGTACTAAAAAACCGAGAGAGAAGCTTAAACATGCAAAGAGATTAAACAGAGAATATTCGTAGAAATCTCTGGGAAAACATAAATTTTTTAAAATAAAATTTTTAAATTCCATAAAGTTATACATATATTCCCAGGAACTTAACAGTAAATGTGTTAATAGTGTGTATTTTTGATTAATATCTCCCCTCCCCCCATATGGCAGATGTTGTGCTGTGATGTTTACGCAAACTTGATTGGTATTAGTCTAGTCGGTTGTTTGTTAGCTGCTGGTGGACTACATATTCAAATCAAGATTTTCAGCACTGCTGCGCTTCAGCAACTGCGCACGCAACAGCTTCCGTGGATTAGAAATAAGTCAACCAGTTGCAAAATACAGGTTTATTAAACCTTGATCATGATTTCGACGATTTTAAAACCGTCTTCTTCAGAAGTCGTATCTGTTAAGGGGCTCCGGAAAGGCTCAAAATCATGAAAAGTTCAATTTTTACTTTTTTGCGTTTTTTGAATCTGCAAACTATTACCTTTTAATAGATATATAATTTATTCAATTCCGAAGACTACAACTATTTTTAAATTTTTTTTGAAATGTGTTCTACATGGGCGTGACCCACTGTGGCGCTGTGCGATATGTTAATTACCTTGGTGACGGTGATTCTAAAAGTTTCAAACATGTTCAAGGACTGAAGCCCTATGGTGATGATGTTGTAGTGCAGAAATTTGAGTGTATTGGACACGTACAGAAGCGAATGGGAACAAGACTTCGGCGACTGAAAGCTTCGTACAAAAAACAAAAAGTCAGTGATGTTAAAGGGTTGGATGGGAAGGGAAGGTTAACTGACAGTGTAATTGACAAAATACAGAACTATTATGGAATGGCTATTAGGCAAAATACACAAAGTGTCGACGAAATGAAGAAGGCTGTTTGGGCTCTTTTTTTTCATACTTCTTCAACCGATGAAAATCCCCAACACAGCTTGTGTCCCAAAGAAGGAGACAGTTGGTGTAAATATAACAAAGGATTGCTAACTGGTGAAGTGTACACTCATAAGCATAGTCTGCCTCATGCAATAATGGAGGTGATAAAACCTATTTTCAGAGACTTAGCAGCACCTGAACTGTTGAAAAAGTGTATTCACGGAAAAACTCAAAACCCCAATGAAAGTGTAAATAGTGTTATATGGTCGAGAATCCCCAAGACTGTATTTGTTGGAATAGAAACACTTCACTTTGGTGTGTATGATGCTGTTGCGACTTTCAATGATGGCAACATTGTAAGGTGCAAGGTATTTAGAAATATGGGAATGAAGATAGGTTCTAACATGGTACGAGCGATGCTTGCTTTAGACAAGGAACGCCTTCGGGCTGCAGACAGGGCTGTAAAGAGTCTAGAAATACAAGCAAGAGTTAACAGGAGGAGGAACAAGAGGAAGCTGGAGGAGGAGTTTGCAGAGGATGAAGATAATCCATCCTATGGACCTGGAATGCACTAAAAAGTTAATCCAATCTTTGTCGCTCGATTCTCAAAACTTTTATTTTCTCATACTAATTACATGTTTTCTAAGGATCTTCCAAAACATATTTGTTTCAAACTTTCAGTAAATGTTACACAGTACCTTCTGTATAATTTAACACAGCCTTTTTCCAAAAAACTGTATATTTTTGAATATATAAATAAAAAATTGCAAAAAAATGTGAATTTTCATTACAATCGAAAAAAAATCATCTTTAATAACTGAACTAAAATTTTGTAAAATCCCTGTGTTAAGTTGTAGCCCATATTCCAATAAATAATCTGTAAAAAGTTCAACTTCCTACCTCAAATACTTTGTGAGGAAAGATGTAATTTATAAGCGTTATTTTAACATTGCAAGTATAGGGCGTTCCGAAGCCCCTTAACAAGATTACACCATTGTGTGTGGAACGAAGATAGTTCAAATGGTTCAAATGGCTCTGAGCACTATGGGACTCAACTGCTGTGGTCATAAGTCCCCTAGAACTTAGAACTACTTAAACCTAACTAACCTAAGGACATCACACACATCCATGCCCGAGGCAGGATTCGAACCTGCGACCATAGCGGTCGTGCGGTTCCAGACTGTAGCGCCAAAAAAACCGCTCGGCCACTCCGGCCGGCTGAACGAAGATAGTAACGTTACAGTAAGCAAAGATACAGGAAATGTTTACATAACAATTTTAGTGAAGATACTCATTTAAAATCACATTATGAATATTCACTGAGGGAGTCGTTGATTCTTTGCCTAGTACATGCCATCCACTATTTCTGTTAGAGTAGCCAATCTTATCGGTTGGTGCTGGCCTCCACGTAGTGTTAGTTTTCCTCAAATTTCTATGTTCAGTTAGAGTACGTCTCCTGTTATTTTACAATGTACTTTGTCATCCAGTTAGCTGCTGTTCAACATTTCAGTAATGAACCTTGTTACACCGAACGCCCCTCTTTTTCTACTTTTACTGTGTTTTTATTCTGCCTATAACATCGTGATTTCTAGGTGTATACGCTGTTTAGTGACTCATCGTTTGTTATTTTACTGATTATTTCGAAACAACCGCTCCCCCACCCCCTCATAGTGTATTTGTTCATATATCATGCTTTATCAGTACGACCACTCCCCTCAGTATGATGCTTTACAAATGATGGTCTAACCCTCTACTTTCATACTTCCATCCCCCCCCCCCCCCTCAATCGTTTTCTTTTCCCAGTTCGCAATTGCTTTTCAAGGTACAGTTTCTCTGTCACAATATGTCCTTTCACGGTAGTCCAGCATGACAGTGGTCAACTGAATACATCTAGTGCTGGGCCTCTTAAACAGTGATAGCGTTCCTTAAAGCGGTTTTGCTTTGATACTCATCTTCGTTACCTTTACGTGTCATGCAGAAGCGCTTCGCGTGCGGTTTGCATATTTTGTGGATCTACTTTTGTGTAATGCATCTTAAGTGGTGATTAAGTGGATGGCAAGCACTAGACAGTCGACTCTCACATTGGCTATAGATAATGTGATTCTACATGGGTATGATTCACTAAATTATTTGTAAATATTGCCTGTAATTTTGCTTAATGTGATGTTACTAGCCTTGTTCCACACTCTATGTCGTAATATTGTGAACAGGAAAATCTTCTCAAGAAGGTTTTAAAACCGTCGGAACCATGGTCAAGGTTAAATAAAACTGTATTTTGCAACTGGTTGGCTGTAATTTCTAATCCATTGAAGAACACAAGAAGATTGGTAATCCGAGGGTGCTGTAAGAACGTCATTTTTACTTTTTGGTCGGATACTGCACTTTTCTCACTCCTGTCCCTGCCCGGAATACCGGCACTAAGGTTGAGCTTGTATACATCCTGGATTTCAGCACGAGCAGAGGACACGTGCTCTGTAAAGACGACCCCAGACTGTACCGCGAGGCTAGCACGTTGGGCCTGTATCTGGCACGTCCCAGGGGGCGAGTTAGTCCGCTGCGGGAACAATGAGTGGGGGTGGGGGTGGAGGTTGGCAGCACCTCTAAGGGCCGCCGCTTCCGGCGGATGTGGGCCTCGGCGTGCCGCCGCCGCGGCTGCGGGCAGCCCTCTGCATCTGCGCGCGCCCCATCGCGCCCGCAGCTGACCTAACCTACACAACAACCCTTAAACGAGCCGCACAATAGCGGCCACATTCCACTGACGCACTTAAAGCGCATTTCTGATCCGTCCAGCAAGCGGCGACTCTTGCATACAGGAGAGTACAAATGTCGCATACATATTTGTTAAACTGCACTAATATTTAGAAAAAGTAAGAAGAAACCAAGATTGCGAGAAGTGATGACAGTGACATTTATTCCACCTGTTATGAACATGATACTACACAAAAGGCTACACAAAAAGGTGGGAAATTAAGGAGATGGGACCTGGATAAACTGAAAGAACCAGAGGTTGTACAGAGTTTCAAGGAGAGCGTAAGGGAACAATTGACAGGAATGGGGGAAAGAAATACGGTAGAAGAAGAATGGGTAGCTTTGAGGGATGAAGTAGTGAAGGCAGCAGAGGATAAAGTAGGTAAAAAGACGGGGGCTGCTAGAAATCCTTGGGTAACAGAAGAAATATTGAACTTAATTGATGAAAGGAGAAAATATAAAAATGCAGTAAATGAAGCAGGCAAAAAGGAATACAAACGTCTCAAAAATGAGATCGACAGGAAATGCAAAATGGCTAAGCAGGGATGGCTAGAGGACAAATGTAAGGATGTAGAGGCTTATCTCACTAGGGGTAAGATAGATACTGCCTACAGGAAAATTAAAGAGACCTTTGGAGAAAAGAGAGCCACTTGTACGAATATCAAGAGCTCAGATGGAAACCCAGTTATAAGCAAAGAAGGGAAAGCAGAAAGGTGGAAGGAGTATATAGAGGGTCTATACTAGGGCGATGTACTTGAGGACAATATTATGGAAATGGAAGAGGATGTAGATGAAGATGAAATGGGAGATACGATACTGCGTGAAGAGTTTGACAGAGCACTGAAAGACCTGAGTCGAAACAAGGCCCCGGGAGTAGACAACATCCCATTGGAACTACTGACGGTCTTGGGAGAGCCAGTCCTTACAAAACTCTACCAGCTGGTGAGCAAGATGTATGAGACAGGCGAAATACCCTCAGACTTAAGGAAGAATATAATAATTCCAATCCCAAAGAAAGCAGGGGTTGACAGATGTGAAAATTACCGAACTATCAGTTTAATAAGTCACGGCTGCAAAATACTAACGCGAATTCTTTACAGACGAATGGAAAAACTAGTAGAAGCCTACCTCGGGGAAGAGCAGTTTGGATTCCGTAGAAATATTGGAACATCTGAGGCAATACTGACCCTACGTCTTATCTTAGAAGCTAGATTAAGGAAAGGCAAACCTACGTTTCTAGCATTCGTAGACTTGTTCAATGTTCACTCCCTTTCAAATTCTAAGGGTGGCAGGGGTAAAATACGGGGAGCGAAAGGCTATTTACAATTTGTACAGAAACCTGTTGGCAGTTAGAAGAGTCGAGGGGAATGAAAGGGAAGCAGTGGCTGGGAAGGGAGTGAGACAGGGTTGTAGCCTCTCCCCAATGTTATTCAATCTGTATATTGAGCAAGCAGTAAAGGAACCAAAAGAAAAATTCGGAGTAGGTATTAAAATCCATGAAGAAGAAATAAAAACTTTGAGGTTTGCCGATGACATTGTAATTCTGTCAGAGACAGCAAAGGACTTGGAAGAGCAGTTGAACGGAATGGGTAGTGTCTTGAAAGGAGGATATAAGATGAACATCAACAAAAGCAAAACGAGGATAATGGAATGTAGTCGAATTAAGTCGATTGATGCTAACGGAATTAGATTAGGAAATGAGACACTGAAAGTAGTAATGGACTTTTGCTATTTGGGAGCAAAATAACTGATGATGGTTGAAGTAGAGAGGATATAAAATGTAGACTGGCAATGGCAAGGAAAGCGTTTGTGAAGAAGAGAAATTTGTTAACATCGAGTTTAGATTTAAGTGTCAGGAAGTCGTTTCTGAAAGTATTTGTATGGAGTGTAGCCGTGTATGGAAGTGAAACATGGACGATAAATAGTTTTATAAAAGAAGAGAATAGAAGCTTTTGATATGTGGTGCTACAGAAGAATGCTGAAGATTAGATGTGTAGATCACATAACTAATGAGGAGGTATTGAATAGGATTGGGGAGAAGAGAAATTTGTGGCACAACTTGACTAGAAGAAGGGATCGGTTGGTAGGACATGTTCTGAGGCATCAAGGGATCACCAATTTAGTATTGGAGGGCAGCGTGGAGGGTAAAAATCGTAGAGGGAGACCAAGAGATGAATACACTAAGCAGATTCAGAAGGACGTAGGTTGCAGTAGTTACTGGGAGATGAAGAAGCTTGCACAGGATAGAGTAGCATAGAGAGTTCCATAAAACCAGTCTCAGGACTGAAGACCACAACAACAACAACTACACAAACGCTTAGCGTTACAGAGCTGTACATGCACAGTGACTGGAAATTCAGTTCGGAGTAGGGCCACCAGATGCTGCAGTGAGAGCCATTAGATGTCGTAGTATGCAATCAAAGAGCACTTGAATATGGTGCTGGGGAATCCTCTGCCACGCCATTGTACCCTACTGGCAATTAAAATTGCTACACCAAGAAGAAATGTAGCTGATAAACGGGTATTCATTGGAAAAATGTATTATACTAGAACTGACATGTGATAACATTTTCACGCAATTTGGGTGCAGAGATCCGGAGAAATCAGTACCCAGAACGACCTCCTCTGGCCGTAATAACGGCCTTGATACGCCTGGGCATTGAGTCAAACAGAGCTTGGATGGCGTGTACAGGTACATCTGCCCATGCAGCTTCAACACGATACCATAGTTTATCAAGAATAGTGTCTGGAGTATTGTGACGAGCCAGTTACTCGGTCACGATTGACAAAACTTTTTCAGTTGGTGAGAGATCTGGAGAATGTGCTGGCCAGGGCAGCAGTCGAACATTTTCTGTATCCGGAAAGGTCTGTACAGGACCTGCAACATGCGATCGTGCATTATCCTGCTGAAATGTAGGGTTTCGCTGGGATCGAATGAAGGGTAGAGCCACAGGTCGTAACACATCTGAAATGTAACGTCCACTGTTCAAAGTGCCTTCAGTGCGAACAAGAGGTAACCGAGACGTGTAACCAATGGCACCCCATACCATCACGCCGTGTGATACGCCAGTATAGCGATGATGAATACACGTTTCCAATGTGCGTTCACCGCGATGTCGCCAAACACGGATGCGACCATCATGATGCTGTAAACTGAACCTGGATTCATCCGAAAAAATGACGTTTTGCCATTCGTGCACCCAGGTTCGTCGCTGAGTACACCGTCGCAGGTTCGCAGGCGCTCCTGTCTGTGATGCAGCGTATAGGGTAACCGCAGCCATGGTCTCCGAGCTGATAGTCTATGCTGCTGCAAACGTCGTCGAACTGTTCGTGAAAATGGTTGTTGTCTTGCAAACGTCCCCATCTGTTGACTCAGGGATCGAGACGTGCTGCACGATCTGTTACAGCCATGCGGATAAGATGCCTGTCATCTCGACTGCTAGTGATACGAGGCCGTTGTGATCCAGTACGGCGTTCCGTATTACCGTCCTGAACCCGCCGATTCCATATTCTGCTAACAGTCATTGGATCTCGACCAACGCGAGCAGCAATGTCGCGATACGATAAACCGCAGTCGCGATAGGCTACAATCCGACCTTTATCAAAGTCGGAAACGTGATGGTACGCATTTCTCCTCCTTACACGAGGCATCACAACAACGTTTCACCAGGCAACGCCGGTCAACGGTTGTTAGTGTATGAGAAATCGGTTGGAAACTTTCCTCATTTGCATATCAGAGCATCTTCTTCCTGTCGGTTAAATTTCACGTCTGTAGCACGTCATCTTCGTGGTGTAGCAATTTTAATGGCCAGTAGTGTAGTTGTTGTGGCGTATCAAGACAGCCACGCCACTCGGAAGTAGCCGAAAGGCACGCGTTAAGCTCACGCAGATGGGCGTGAGGTCTGAAACAGGATACGTAATGAATGCTATAAAGAAAAGTACGTAGCTCCAGGAATACTTAACTTTAATCCATCATTTGTATACAGCATTCTTGATGATACAAGTGAGACTCTCTCCAGAAATGGTTAATGGCGCCTTGCTAGGTCGTAGCCATGGACTTAGCTGAAGGCTATTCTAACTGTCTCTCGGCAAATGAGAGAAAGGCTTCGTCAGTGTAGTCGCTAGCAAAGTCGTACGTACAACTGGGGCGAGTCCTAGTACGTCTCTCTAGACCTGCCGTGTGGTGGCGCTCGGTCTGCAATTACTGACAGTGGCGACACGCGGGTCCGACATGTACTAATGGACCGCGGCCGATTTAAAGCTACCACCTAGCAAGTGTGGTGTCTGGCGGTGGCACCACAGTAGTTTAGTTGCGTCCACAAAGCATCGACTCCGACTGCACTAGGACTTCAACGAACAAGTCGCCGACAGGTCATATCCCAGACATGTTCGATGGCCGACATGTCAGGCGAACATGCAGACCAGGGAAGCTGTGGTACCCTTCGTTCTGCGTAGGAAGCTTATATATTCCACGCCACATGCGACTGGGAGTTACCTTGCTGGAATACGGCGTGCGGAACGGCCTGCAGGCGGGGAAATGCTTCGGGCTATCAAACGTCCCTGATGTAGCAATAGCTCTTTAGATTGCCTTCAAGACGTTGGAAACTAGTGGCCCCAAACCACTGAGTGCGTTCATCACGGCGCTGGACATCTATGCAGCCATCACTGTAGGACAAGTGTAGGTGGGACTCGTCCGAAAACACGACATTTTGCCACTCAGCACACCAGTGTCGGCGTTCACGCGCCCACTGGAGTCTGCAGTTTCGGTGGGTTCTGGTCAGTGGAAACCAGTGCAATGGCATGCATACCACCAATCCAGCCTGTAATAGACGGTGGCGGATCGTCAACGCAGGCACGTCCCCACTCGAAAAAGTGGCTCTGAGCACTATGGGACTTAACATCTGAGGTCATCAGTGGCCTAGAACTTAGAACTACTTAAAACTAACTAACCTAATGACATCACACACATACAAGCCCAAGGTAGGTTTCGAACCTGCGACCGTAGCAGTCGCGCGTTCCGGACTGCAGCGCCTAGAAGCGTTCGGTCGCAACGGCCGGCTGTCCGCACTCGTACCAGTGCTTTAACATCGCTCCAGCACTGTGGACGAAGTGGTTCTGTTCGTTATCACCAAGTGGACAAGATAGAGGTCATCTCGATCTGTGGTGACATTGTGTAGTCCAGTACCCTTTCGGCGCTGTGTACGGCCCTCTTCTCTCCACAAACCTCACAGCCCTGTAAATGTGGCAATGTCACGGTCGACAGACTCTCCCGGAGACCAATCATTCTGCTCTGTTCGAATACAATCGCATGTCGATAGTCCACCATGTACTGCTCGCGAGGCATAGTGAGAATTGGTCACACGTTTCCGTTTCGTATTAAGGCTCGGCACGGACTGAGCGTTGCGTAGCACTGGCCTGTTTGGTCACAGAAAAGAGGACGCTCTTGAGCTATTGTGCACACCACCTCTGTACCATGTAACTCGCCTATTATGCCATATCGGCAGCATATTGGCGAGGCATTCGTCTTCATGGACGACAATTCGCGCCCCCATCGTGCGCATCTTGTGAATGACTTCCTTCAGGAAAAGACATCGCTCGGTCCGGCCGCGGTGGCCGAGCTGTTCTAGGCGCTTCAGTCCGGAACCGCGCGACTGCTACGGTCGCAGGTTCGAATCCTGCCTTGGGCATGGATGTGTGTGATTGTCTTAGGTTAGTTAGTTTTTAGTAGTTCTAAGTTCTAGGGGACTGATGACCTCAGAAGTTAAGTCCCATAGTGCTCAGAGCCATTTGAACCATTTGAACATCGATCGACTAGTGGCTAGCATGTTCTCCAGACATGAACCCTATCTAACATGCCTGAGGTAGATTGAAAACGGCTGTTTATGCACGACGTGACCCACCAACCAATCTGTGGGATCTACGCCGAATCACCGTTGAGGAGTAGGACCATCTGAACCCACAGTGCCTTGATGAACTTGTGGATTGTTCGTCACTACGAATACAGGCATGCAGCAATGCAAGAGGCCGTGCTACTGGGTATTAGAGGTATCAGTGTGCACAGCAATCTGGACCACCATCTGTGAAAGTCTCGCTGTATGGTGGTACAACATGCAATATGTGGTTTTCATGAGCAATAAAAAGGGCGGAAATGATGTTTATGTTGATCTCTATTCCAATTTTCTGTACAGGTTCTGGAACCGAGGTGATGCAAAACTTTTTTGATGTGTGTGTAATTCTTGTACGGGGGAGGACGTCGATGCCTGGTAGCGGCTGATAAATCCATCGTCGAAGTGCCTGTGTTGTTAGGAAAAACGATGTAATGCTCCTTCGGACATGTACCCACTGCGGCGAGTTTGGGCCTGCCCGTGAGTGGTGCACGGGCAGCCAGAGCGCTGGAGAGGACCCCTCGCGTCAAGCGCTAAGGCGGGTTCGAGTCCCTGTCAGGCCCAGATTTTAATTTTCATTTCCTTATACAGCTGATGGGCCGAAGGTACACTGCATCGTCCTCTTTAACAACACTGGCACTGATACATCCCGAAAGAAAACTTAGTCCGTCCGCCGTTTTCCTCTTTTCTCGAACAGTGCTTGAATAATACAAAAAATCACCGGTATTCTCCTATTGATTACAATTTTATAAAAATCTGCTCAAAAATCGTGTTCTACACGGGGAGCATATCATTATTTGGACATTGTTAATCTCTCCGTTTTCAACGGCTACAAGCAGATAGCACATTATGTAAACACGGTCAGCAGATCAGCTACTTTTTATTTTTATTGTAAACTTTGAACGAACTATTCTTACGTTTTTTAATTTACTACTATACCTCAGCATCCTCGCTCTTTAATTACTTCATACAGCTGACAGAGCGCCGGCCGGAGTGGCCGAGCGGTTCTAGGCGCTTCAGTCTGGAACCGCGAGGCCGCTACGGTCGCAGGTTCGAATCCTGTCTCGCGCATGGATGTGTGTGATGTCCTTAGGTTAGTTAGGTTTAAGTAGTTCTAAGTTCTAGGGCTGATGACCTCAGATGTTAAGTCCCATAGCGCTCAGAGCCATTTGAACCAAATGACAGAGTGTATGAAGTATTGAACTTCATTGCTACTTCGCTTCGTAAAAACTTTTCCAGACTAGAATCGGTGCCATTCCGCCACACACCGGACGTCCGGCGGCGACAGCGAGGAACTACCGCATAGCCCAGGTGGCGGCAACTCTTGCACGCCGCACGTACACCCGTACCCTAAG
Source organism: Schistocerca cancellata (assembly GCF_023864275.1). NCBI lineage: Eukaryota > Metazoa > Arthropoda > Insecta > Orthoptera > Acrididae > Schistocerca > Schistocerca cancellata. The sequence goes on along the minus strand of NC_064628.1, from coordinate 246,101,962 downwards.
TCACGACACACAACACGGACATTATTGTCTGAGAAACGCTGTATCAGTTATTATGCCATGTGTTTGTTCCTCCTTTCAGTCGGCATTGTTATTAAAATAATACTGGTCGCTTTTCCCATTTTCTACAAGAACGCAATATTTCAACCAAATGCAAGTTTCACGAACAAAAATTATTTTCCTAAAAAAAGTTGTATTTAAAAACGATAAATTTTAGCGCTGCTGCTACGGCTAACTGATATTCCGATTTTTTAATGGATTATTACTAGAAACAAAAAAAACCTACCGTAACCGTGGCCAAACAAATGCCGAAAAATACGGTCATTCAGAACAAAAATGACGGTACCGGTTTCAGCCGGTCGGTTTTTCCCATCCCTAATGTGCAGTACAGGCTGCGCGTCCTAATTGAATTTCCCAATACAGAGGAAGCAACTGTTGGAAACATTTCCGAACTTTTGTGTGCAGTTTATGGGGGACTTGAGGTTGACAGAAGTACGGCTAGTTGTCCTGATTACTGAAAAGTGTTCGCACGACGGGTTCAGCGCTGTCTTACGGCAGAATACAAATCTCTCGGAACCGTGTTGGCTCTAAGCATTATGGGACTTAACATCTGAGATCATCAGTCCTCTAGACTTAGAACTAGTTAAACCTAACTAGCCTAAAGACATTACACACATCCATGCCCGAGGCAGGATTCGACATACGACCGTAGCAGCAGTGGGGTTCCGGATTGAAGCGCCTGGAACCGCTCGGCCACAGCGGCCGGCCACAAATCTCTCAGAAAATAAATAAATGAGAATACAATTTTTAAAAAATAAAAAGTAATTGCTTCTGAGTCGCTGCAACGTTTTCAAATCGAGGGGGAAGCCTTCTTGTCCCGGATTGTGACAGATGTTGAAATATGGATTCTCCATTTTGAGGACGAAATAATAAGACAATCGACCGAATGACGTCACCATCACTCTCAACAGAAGCAAAAATTCAAAGCAGCTGCTTCCGTCGGTAAGGCAATAACCACCGTATTCTGGGACTATGATGGTGTCATACTCATTGACGTGATGCCAAGAGGCAGCACCACTAGTTTTGATGCACATGTGAACAGATTAACCAAATTCAAGAAGCGCTTCCACAGACTTCGGCGGTAGTTTGATTCAATATGATAATGCTCGGACTCACGCAAGACCTCAGGACACATCACTAAAAGCGGCTGAACAGTGTTACCGCATCCACCCTACAGCCCTCTATCTCCCTCAGACTCTCACTTGTTTGGACCATGAAAGGATGCCATTCGTGAGAGATATTTTGAGAATCACGTAGAGATATGTCTCCGGAGCAGAACAAGGTGTGGGGCTACCGGCCCTTGTGTCTCGCTGGAAGAAGACTACAGAACGTGAAGGCGATTACGCAGGAAAACAGGGAGTCTAGAAGAAATATGCTTCTTCCTTGTGTGTGTGTTTCTTTGCATTCAGTTAATAATACTTGAAAAAAAGTGGTTTAGTATTTTATCCATCCTGAGCAACTTTAGTCGTATATAACAAAATAATAAGCAACTAGTTGCACACAGGAAATTAAAATTTCTTTACCGGTTTCGGGCATATAGAGACCTTCCTCAGAAGGTTATACCTGCCGCATTATTTGCAAGTGTCAACATTAAGATGCATACATCAAAACACCATGGTTCAAAAATTATATACACAGGAGCAATAAGTAATTCAATTAGAGTATTGTATTACTTATTGCTCCTGTTCTAAGCAAAGAAGGGAAAGCAGAAAGGAGGAAGGACTATATAGAGGGTCTATACAAGGACGATGTACTTGAGGACAATATTATGGAAATGGAAGAGGATGTAGATGAAGATGAAATGGGAGATACGATACTGCGTGAATTTGACAGAGCACTGAAAGACCTGAGTCGAAACAAGGGCCCGGGAGTAGACAACATTCCATTAGAACTACTGACGGTCAGTCCTGACAAAACTCTACCTTCTGGTGAGCCAGATGTACGAGACAGGCGAAATTCCCTCAGACTTCAAGAAGAATATAATAATTCCAATCCCACAGATAGCACGTGTTGACAGATGTGAAATTTAAAGAACTATCAGTTTAATAAGTCACGGCTGCAAAATACTAACGCGAATTCTTTACAGACGAATGGAAAAACTGGTAGAAGCCCACCTCGGGGAAGATGAGTTTGGATTCCGTAGAAATGTTGGAACACTTGAGGCAATGCTGACCTTACGGCTTATCCTAGAAGAAAGATTAAGGAAAGGCAAACCTACGTTTCTAGCATTCGTAGACTTAGAGAAAGCTTTTGACAATGATGACTGGAATACTCTCTTTCAAATTCTGAACGTGGCAGGGGTAAAATACAGGGAGCGATTGGCTATTTACAATTTGTACAGAAACCAGATGGCAGTTATAAGAGTCGAGGGACACGAAAGGGAAGCAGTGGCTGGGAAGGGAGTGAGACAGGGTTGTAGCCTCTCCCCGATGTTATTCAACCTGTATATTGAGCAAGCAGTGAAGGAAACAATAGAAAAATTCTGAGTAGGTATTAAAATCCATGGAGAAGAAGTAAAAACGCTGAGGTTTGCCGATGACATCGTAATTCTGTCAGAGACAGCAAAGGACTTGAAAGAGCAGTTGAACGGTATGGATAGTGTCTTGAAAGGAGGATATAAGATGAACATCAACAAAAGCAAAACGAGGATAATGGAATGTAGTCGTATTAAGTCGGTTGATGCTAACGGAATTAGATTAGGAAATGAGACACTTAAAGTAGTAATGGACTTTTGCTATATGGGGAGCAAAATAACTGATGATGGTTGAAGTAGAGAGGATATAAAATGTAGACTGGCAATGGCAAGGAAAGCGTTTCTGAAGAAGAGAAATTTGTTAACATCGAGTATAGATTTAAGTGTCAGGAAGTCTTTCTGAAAGTATTTGTATGGAGTGTAGCCATGTATGGAAGTGGAACATGGACGATAAATAGTTTGGACAAGAAGAGAATAGAAGCTTTCGAAATGTGGTGCTGCAGAAGAATGCTGAAGATTAGATGAGTAGATCACATAACTTACATGGGTAGATCAGATAACTAATGAGGAGGTATTGAGTAGAATTGGGGAGAAGAGGAGTTTGTGGCACAACTTGACAAGACGAAGGACCGGTTGGTAGGACGTGTTCTGAGGCATCAAGGGATCACAAATTTAGCATTGGAGGGCAGCGTGGAGGGTAAAAATCGTAGAGGGAGACCAAGAGATGAATACGCTAAGCAGATTCAAAAGGATGTAGGCTGCAGTAGGTACTGGGAGATGAAGAAGCTTGCACAGGATAGAGTAGCATAGAGAGTTGCATCAAACCAGTCTCAGGACTGAAGACCACAACAACAACAACAACTACAACATTACTCCTGTATATTTTTAAGACCGTGGCATTTTGGAGTGGACATTGTAGACAATTTGCGGAAATGATGTCACCCAGATCGCCCAACGTGAATCTTATCCAACATTTACGGGACAAAATCTGGAGGTTAGTTCAAGCACAAGACCCTGTACCAGCAACACTTACGCAGTTATGGACGGCTTTAGAGCCTCAAAATTTCTGCAGGGGACTTCCAACAATTCGTTGAGTCCATGCTACGTCAAGCTGCTGCAGTACGCAGGGCAAAACGAGCTCCGAGTCGATATTAGGAGGTATCTCATGATTTTTGTCCCTGAGTGTACAGGAATGGATATCCAGAATATAATACAAAATGTAAAAAGGTAAGTGAACTATCATACAAAGAGAGCAAACAGCTTGATAATCCAGAAAGCTCGCTTTCAGAACGTAAGATGTGCATATTTGAAAGAAACATCGTCGTAATATGAATGCTACTGAACGGTCATTTGTCACAAATGTATCGTCATCTACTGTAGAATAGGCATCACAAAAGTACAGATTCGTTTCAACATACAGACGTGACAAAAGTCTAAGAAACCTATAACCTAAAATTATAACTAGGTTCATAACTAAACGTGACTGGTGACTGGCACCGCAGTGTCACGAAAAAGTATATAATGTACAGTGTAGACTGTTAAGAGCGTGGTCGGCATTACACGCAGACGGTAAAAGAAATCGCCTTACCTCTTTTTGCAGCCTAAACTTTGTCCTTCATGCAATGTCCATAAGGTATTACTTTACTTCGAATTCTTGACTGAGATACACTAGAAGAGACATGAGAGCAGCTTACACATTGCATTTTGAGACTGTGTTTCTCTGTAGCCACCCCAAAGGTCCGGAAATGTCCAGTGGCGTCTAGATGTATGGGGATATCAAAGTTATTTGTACAGAAGCGGGTAACACGCTATAAATTCCTGAATGAAATTTTCACTCTACAGCGGACAGTGGGCTGATATGAAACTACCTGCCAGATTAAAACTGCGTGCCTAACCGCGATTCGAACTCGAGACTTTTGCCATTCGCGGGCAAGCGCTCTAACGACTGAGCTACCCAAGCAAGACTCAGGACTCGTCCTCACTGCTCGTAGAGCACTTGCCCGCGAAAGGCAAAAGTTCTGAGTTCGAGTCTCGGCCCAGCTCACAGTTTTAATCTGCCAGGAAGTTTCACGTCAGCGGATACTCCGCTGCAGAGAGAAAATTTCATTCCGGAAACATTTCCTAGGCTGTGACTAAGCATATCTGCGCAATATATCCTTTGATTCCAAGACAGATAGTTCTGCAAGGTTCGCAGCAGAGCTTCTGTGAAGTCTGGAAAGCAGGAGACGAGATACGGGCAGAATTGAAGCTCTGAGGAGGACTCGTGAGTCGTGCTAGGGTAGCTCAGCCTTTGGCGGCACGGTAGTTCAGCGCCTTCGGTCAGAGGGTTACCACTGCTCTGTAACAAAAAATCTGAGTAAATGGAACAACGATGAACTTGAATGGGTGTGATGGGACGTTTGCCCCGAACGAAAGCAACGAATAAAATGAGAAGAAAAACACGTTTGAGCACTTAGAAAAATTTCCATACCAGTCACAGTAAAAGATTACTTAGCCTTCAAAAGACGAGTTTAGGGCTTGTGCCCATCCTCAGGTGTTTATACATTCATGTTAACGTTTATATTGCTGGAGATCACTGTATAAATACAAAGAAAATTATTTGCTGGCGACTAAACAGATACAAGTTCAACAATTGTAAGTGGCAAGTGAAACCGGTCGTGTGACGAATAAATAATCTTTCGTTTTTTATTCCAATCTTTGATCACAATATCAGTTCTTTAGGCGATGACCTGTTTCAGTCCGTAATGACCATCCTCAGATTTTTTTACACCATGTCATAAAGTGATAAGGCCATAATGGCATCGTCAAAACATTGAAACTCAAACTGAGTTGCAATAATGACTGTGTGGACGATGTGGCCTATTCTACACCTTATTTTAGATCTATGTGACGATGCTGTGCTGATTATATTTATACGTTTTGACGATGCCATTATGACCTTATCACTTTAGGACATGGTGTGAAAAAGATGTGAGGATGGCCATTACGGACTGAAACCGGTCATCGTCTAAAGAATTGATATTGTGATCAAAGACTGGAATAAACAAACATTTGACAGACTTGGATCACTGTTTGTATACGCGACCATGTCGCCGTTGGTGGAATAATCTTTCATTGCGACTGGTAGCGGAAATTTTTCTACACCCTATAAAGGAACAGTCATCCACTATGGATAAAATTCAGTTAGAGCACTTGCTTGCGAAAGATGAAGGTCCCGAGTTCGAGTCTCGGTCCGGTGCACAATTTTAATATGCCAGAGAGTTTCGTTATGCTATAAATTGGTTAAAAACGTGGATGTCTTTGAAGAACATGGCTCAATAGGTAAAGTTACTCCTAACGTAGAAAGAATGATTATTAATCTTTTTACGGGAAACTCATTGATAACAACCGCGTCAAATGCGAGCAAAATTCACTTTGAAGCTGCTGCCAACGCAAATGCGACGCACCTGGATGTCACTTCCACGTGAATACGCGACAAACTTGTTTTTAAGTATGCCTCGGAGATGCAAAGCAATTATCGGCGCTGCGGGTGATTAGTCGTATTATTAATTTTAACTGCATTTATCCTTTGTTCATATGTGATGTACTTACATGTTTTAGTTTGTTGTCAAATATATTTTCCTACTGATTAACCTGACCACGATCTTACGTAATAGACTGCAATGTTAGATGAGACAAATCTAGAGATTGGTCGACAATATACTCTGGCGTGCCGAGCACCTAGATGCATTTTCACGGTGCCTAATGGCAGGGGCTCAAAGAACTGCTGGCGTCCTCACTTTCCTACTGTAGTAGGAGCGAGCGGCTCAGTGTATTGAATTAGTGGTGGCAGCCAGTAAATCTCTCTCTTCCCTATCTCCCTATTTTTCTATCTTCCTGATAAATGAGTTATTAAGTACAGTATGTCAGTTTCGTAATTAATGTTCGATGTATATAAAACTCGAACTAAGAAACCTAACAGACTTCATTTTATGCTTATGTACAACTTATTATTGTCCGTCACTAGTGTGCTGGTCAGATGTAAATGGCAGCAAATAAAATAAAAATAAATATGTATTTAACTCGCTGGTCAAATAAAACTGGTTAGAAGGCGTCATGGATTCATTGAGACTATCTTACTCGAATGAAATGGTTTATTTGTCACTGATTTCGCGTTTTGACCATATGATTATTATCAAGTGCCATCACAGTTTTTGTGCACGTTTGGAAACTACTAAGGGCAATATACACAGAGTAAGCATAATATACTGCGTAATGCCTCCCTTAAAAGGGCTGCAAATTCGAATGTCAAGGTGTGGCGTGACGAGCTCCTGACAGCAGAGCGCGTAAAACGCTCGTGTCAAGAGTCTTTCCAGACGTGCTGAGCTTCATCAAGCACGTTACGCATTCTACATGCATATTTGAACGTGAACTACTGAAATGGAAGAACAGCACCTACCTCAACATCAACACTTCATTATATTCACAATTTTCAATTGTATACAGGCTGTGTCACTGTTTCCACCAAGAATAACTCTGGAAGTATGATAGGAGCTGAAAAGTTTTTCGGACAAAGGTTGTATGGTTCAACGGGGGCCATAATATGACGCTGGTTTTTTGTTGCTACGTGGGGTCGCGTTAGGTATGAAGGTCAACTTCGTTTGTTTTTTTTAATGGGATGCTATAGTTTGGTACTTATTTTCTGATAGCTGCTATCGAGACAAATTCAATGATGTGTAACAGTAAGGTCTTTGAAGGTCAACGAAGGTTACAAAGGTGGCATGAACCCCCATTTACAGAAAGTGTTCGAAATGATGACCACTGGTCTCCATGCAGTGAGAACTTACAACTACTTAAACCTAACAAACCTAAGGACATCACACACATCCATGCCCGAGGCAGGATTCGAACCTGCGACCGTTGCGTTCGCGCGGTTCCAGACTGTAGCGCCTAGAACCGCTCGGCCACTCCCGCAAGCCGCATACAATTCTTACCAGTTAATTCTTGGTGGAGACTGATATGGTAAGGATGATATTTATGGCGATGCAGAACACCAACAACACTACCACCGAGCGAGGTGGCGCAGTGGTTAGACATTGGACTCGCATTCGGAAGGACGACGGTTCAATCCCGCGTCCGGCCATCCTGATTCAGGTTTTCCGTGATTTCCCTAAATCACTCCAGGCAAATGCCGGGCTGGTTCCTCTGAAAGGGCACGGCCGACTTCCTTCCCCATCCTTCCCTAATCCGATGGGACCGATGACCACGCTGTCTGGTCTCCTTCCCCAAACCAACCAACCAACCAACAACACTACTCTGGCTCATGCCAGATTCCCTTGCGATTTGACGTGAGCTAACTCGAGGATCTCGAACCACAGTGGCAAGAGTACGAATTTCCGTTTCCTCGTTAGTAACTTTCCTTTGCCAGATATGTTTCCGATGTGTTACAGATCCAGTTGTTCTCAATTTATCATACACATATTTAAATGAACGACGTGTAGGGTGAGTACGTTGAGGATATCTTTCTGCATATAAGTCTCTTAGCTCTCACTGAATTTCGTTGGCACTCTTCGTAAATGAGAAGGATATCGACTTGTTCTTCGAAGGAATACATCATTCACATTTCCTTGATTCGCCGATGCCAGTCTTACCGTCCCCATTAGTGTTGTATTGCAAAATACTCGAATGGTATTTACATGTCAATGGCACGTTAGATGGAAACGCCGTATTCGGCGAATATTTAATATTTGCGAGATATACGGGAGATAATTGTCAGAGCATGTGCTTCGATAAGTGCCGAAATGATAAGGAATACCGCTGAATCCATGATAAGAGGATTGCAGCACCAATGATCATCACTTCGAACACCTTCCGTAAATGGACGGTCATGCCACCTTTGTGACTTTCATTGACCTTCAAAGACCTTACTGTTACACATCATTGGATTCGTCTCGATAGCCACAATCAGAAAATAAGTACCTAACTACAACATCCCATTAAAAAAAAAAAAAGGTTGACCTCCATAGCCGCGCGGCATTAGCCGAACGGTCTTGGGCGCTGCAGTCATGGACTGTGCGGCTGATCCCGGTGGAGGTTCGAGTCCTCGCTCGGGCATGGGTGTGTGTGTTTGTCCTTAGGATAATTTAGGTTAACTAGCGTGTAAGCTTAGGGACTCATGACCTTAGCAGTTAAGTCCCATAAGATTTCACACACATTTGAACTGTTTTTTTTTTGACCTCCATATCTTTGACGCGACCCCACCTAGCAACAAAACACCAACGTCATATTATGGCCCCCGATGTCCCATGCAACATTTATCCCACAGACATTTCACCTCCTATCATGCTTTCGGAGATATTCTTGGTGTCAATAGCTCGCGACTCATCCTGTGTAATAATATTTTACGTTTTTTCTGTGTACACTTCATTATTACTATTACTATTATTATTATTATTCACTTTTGGGCACTATTGTGCCATATTATGTGTTACATGCGGCATCTTCAGAGTTTTTTTACCTTTACTTTGTGCCCAAATTATTTTCATTCTTCAGACCAGGTTACTGCGATCTTTTTGAGTTTTTCTGCCAGCCCAATGGTCCAGTGAATTTTCTGCCTAAATATTTTTTCTGCCTGGTATAGCATGTCCGATTTGGACTGGTGATGGTAATAGTACTTTACTACAGTTAATAACAATAGTTTTGAGTAATCTAACAAACGTTTCGCACTCAGAATTTTGGATATTGATTATGGTATGTTTCGGAGACGAATAGACAATTTTGTCTAAGTGCCCAAAAAAATAATTAATATCATGACCACGGTCAAAATTTAGTATATTGATAGCACGGGTCTTATACAGTTGTGAAGCATTGGTATAATGTGCAGCTCGCTTCTCGTTTCAGTACGGAGAGGGTATTATGGCTGCCTAGATGTTGGAAGACTTTTGTTTATTGATAGATGCACGTCGCTACAATGTCTAATGTATAATAAACATCGTCACTTTGACAAAGTGATGATCTAGTTTGCGCTTGTGAATTTTGAGGACTCGTCTGTAGTTCACGAGTGTAATTTGACACCGCCAGTTGCCGATAGAGCACGCTGCAGTCACGTATTGTCACCCAGTTAAATGTGACATGCCCTGTTGAGAAAGATAACTTTGCTGTTGCGGCGCTGTATTTAATCACAATAGGATAACATTCCCAGTTGCACAAGTGGAGTTAACGGCTTCGCAACAACTTCCTCATTTCTGTAGATTTGTTTCTGCAGCTCTTTGCATGATGGATTCCTCCCGATGAGCACAAGGGGTCGTTATGGAATTTCTCCGTGTAGAATTGAGCACGCTTCACAAATTTGTCGCAAGATGGAAGAGGCATATCGGGAATAATGTCTCGCACGATGCACAATATTCCTGTGGTGTGAGCGTTACGAGCAGGAATGAGTAGCCAAGAAGACTATCGAGCTCCTTCAAAAATTTCGATGGACCTAGAACATCCACCTTACAGCCTCGATGTCTCCCCATGTTACTCTCATAACTTCGACCCCTTAAAACAATCACTGAAACGCTAGAGGTTCACTTTTGACAAGGAAGTGCTTGGCACAGTGGAAAAGTGGATCCACTGACAGCACAGGAGTTTCTTTACTGATGTCATCCCTCCCTTCCCAGGTACTGTGATCGCTGTATCAATGTCAGTGGAAATTATCTATAGTTATACTCTTCCACATGATATGTAACTCTTTTTAATCATCTGACTGGTTTGATGTGGCCCGCCGTGAGCCCCGAGATCAATTTAATTAATTAGTCAGTAAATTTAATATCAATGATTTGCCACTTTCTGGGTGGTTGGAAGCGAGGAAAAGAGAATCACAGATTTAGAAAAAATATCTGAAGGGTGTGAAAATTGGCAGTTGACTCTAAATAACGTAAAGTGTGAGGTCATCCACACGAGTGCTAAAAGGAATCCTTTAAACTTCGGTTACATGATAAATCAGTCAAATCTAAAGGCCCTAAATTCAACTAAATACCTAGGAATTACAATTACGAACGACTTAAACTAGAAGGAACACACAGGGAAGGCTAACCAAAGACTGCGTTTTATTGCCGGTACACATAGGAAATGCAACAGATCTACAAAGGGGAGTGCAAAAATGGTTCAAATGGCTCTGAGCACTATGGGACTCAACTGCTGTGGTCCTAAGTCCCCTAGAACGTAGAACTACTTAAACCTAACTAACCTAAGGACAGCACACAACACCCAGCCATCACGAGGCAGAGAAAATCCCTGACCCCGCCGAGAATCGAACCCGGGCGTGGGATGCGAGAACGCTACCGCACGACCACGAGATGCGGGCTACAAAGGGGAGTGCCTACATTACGCTTGTCTGTCCTGTTTTAGAATGCTGCTGCGCGGTGTGGGGTGCTCACCAGACATGATTAACGAAGTACATTGAAAAAGTTCAAAAGAGAGCAGCACGTTTTGTATTACCGCGAAATATAAGAGAGAGTGTTGAGAGGCACCCACATGCCTTGCTCATACTGTGGCATCAAGCAGTCAGGCCTGCAAGATGAGTGGTCTGCCAAGCGAGTGGATTCATTCTTATTTATCGAGTAACATGAACTCTAGTACTCACAATTAAGTTACAAGTTATTCTCCTGTTTGAATATTACGCAACGGAAACAGAAACGCACATCTGACTATTAGTAATTTACACAACTCTGACTGTTCACTACGCACTGGCAATACCACATTTTCTTTCTTATTTAACGGCTTTTATCAACACGTGGCCATCGCACTGAATATGAATGGCGCACACATTATAAATTCTGGGTATCATGACAACATACTGTTCGAAGGAAAAGGCCACCAATCTTTTCCTTTTCACTATCTTATTTATTCCGATAAATTCTATAACCTAAACACACAAATTCTATAACCTACAACAATAACACATGAGAAATTCCGCCCAGTGGGCATGGCTTTACATTGGTGATTCTCTATCTTATGGTCTCGTAATTATTTAATTTGTACTAATACCTGCTGCTGAGCTAGTCAGTCCATAAACTTTGATCAATACAGGCAGTAAATAGTTAGCAATAAGTGCTTGAATCCACCAGTAGCTCTCGTATCTTACTCTACTGCTCATTTCTCTGTTGTTACACATTTAGACGACAAGAACTTGCATTTCGACTAGCCTTCGTTACACTTTAATGTGCAATATCACCACTGTGATAATGTAAATAAGTGGCTTCTGTCAACACACCAACAAGATCATTACTGTCCACGACATCATAATGCATCAGTTAATTTCGATATTTGTTGTGCAATGCAAACTCTTGTCCCCTGTGACAACCTTACTGACCAATGCAACAAGAGCCGCTACATTAGTATTACGCCACTGGCTAATAATTAAAGCATCATTGTACCAAATAGTCTAATAAACATGGTACGTGAACTTGATAACCCAGAACAAACAAAAAAAAAACACAAACTATTCTAAACACAAATGTTAATGAAATACAATTACACTTGCTGTCCCTTCAGAAATGAAACATATAAAAAAATTTACACAATTACAAGAACAAATACAATTATTCCCTATCTTGCGAGTCACACGGAATCATTTCATTCTGTGATTTTCTTGGGGCAAAGGGTTGCTGATAGTTTTCCTAGAAACACTGTTTCGGTGTCAGAGCTCTCCCATGGTCACCCGGACAAAAGTCTTTAAGTCACTCAAATCAGCATTTTGAACACGCACTGAACAGTAAAGTGTATCTCACATTAAACACAAATGTCAACCTCAGAGTACCATCCACACGAATCTGGTCGTCCAGAAATGGCCCTGCAACTACTATTATCCACGGTCCTGACCTTTCAGTTCATGGTGTAATTACGTCTTAAGTTACAACAAACAGCACTTATTCCCACACCAATTAAAGAAATGTCTCCTACTACAAATGTAAATGTCAATGTCCCACTTTAGTTTCTTGTGTTCATACAATAATTAGTCACCAAACGACAACTGTCCTCTTTAAGTATAACAAGCGTCCCACACGCAATTTACAAAGCACACTTAACAAGTCACTGCCAAAAGTTTATGGATCCCACCGTTCAGTGGTCAAGACAAAACAAAAAAATCGTCCTGTCTGCTAAAGACAAAATCTTTTCCACCACTCACAACGTGGAAACACTAGTCCTTTACTTTCCACCTTACTGAGACATACGAGCAGTCATCTTGTTTCACGGCTCCACAGTCCAGTACTAGTTAATACACTCCTGGAAACTGAAATAAGAACACCGTGAATTCATTGTCCCAGGAAGGGGAAACTTTATTGACACATTCCTGGGGTCAGATACATCACATGATCACACTGACAGAACCACAGGCACATAGACACAGGCAACAGAGCATGCACAATGTCGGCACTAGTACAGTGTATATCCACCTTTCGCAGCAATGCAGGCTGCTATTCTCCCATGGAGACGATCGTAGAGATGCTGGATGTAGTCCTGTGGAACGGCTTGCCATGCCATTTCCACCTGGCGCCTCAGTTGGACCAGCGTTCGTGCTGGACGTGCAGACCGCGTGAGACGACGCTTCATCCAGTCCCAAACATGCTCAATGGGGGACAGATCCGGAGATCTTGCTGGCCAGGGTAGTTGACTTACACCTTCTAGAGCACGTTGGGTGGCACGGGATACATGCGGACGTGCATTGTCCTGTTGGAACAGCAAGTTCCCTTGCCGGTCTAGGAATGGTAGAACGATGGGTTCGATGACGGTTTGGATGTACCGTGCACTATTCAGTGTCCCCTCGACGATCACCAGTGGTGTATGGCCAGTGTAGGAGATCGCTCCCCACACCATGATGCCGGGTGTTGGCCCTGTGTGCCTCGGTCGTATGCAGTCCTGATTGTGGCGCTCACCTGCACGACGCCAAACACGCATACGACCATCATTGGCACCAAGGCAGAAGCGACTCTCATCGCTGAAGACGACACGTCTCCATTCGTCCCTCCATTCACGCCTGTCGCGACACCACTGGAGGCGGGCTGCACGATGTTGGGGCGTGAGCGGAAGACGGCCTAACGGTGTGCGGGACCGTAGCCCAGCTTCATGGAGATGGTTGCGAATGGTCCTCGCCGATACCCCAGGAGCAACAGTGTCCCTAATTTGCTGGGAAGTGGCGGTGCGGTCCCCTACGGCACTGCGTAGGATCCTACAGTCTTGGCGTGCATCCGTGCATCGCTGCAGTCTGGTCCCAGGTCGACGGGCACGTGCACCTTCCGCTGACCACTGGCGACAACATCGATGTACTGTGGAGACCTCATGCCCCACGTGTTGAGCAATTCGGCGGTACGTCCACCCGGCCTCCCGCATGCCCACTATACACCCTCGCTCCAAGTCCGTCAACTGCACATACGGTTCACGTCCACGCTGTCGCAGCATGCTACCAGTGTTAAAGACTGCGATGGAGCTCCGTATGCCACGGCAAACTGGCTGACACTGACGGCAGCAGTGCACAAATGCTGCGCAGCTAGCGCCATTCGACGGCCAACACCGCGGTTCCTGGTGTGTCCGCTGCGCCGTGCGTGTGATCATTGCTTGTACAGCCCTCTCGCATTGTCCGGAGCAAGTATGGTGGGTCTGACACACCGGTGTCAATGTGTTCTTTTTTCCATTTCCAGGAGTGTAGTTGCTGTTAAAAACTGCCCGCTGGACTCTGCCCCGCGTCGTTCATTCTGCCGTCGCTCCGCCGCCGCGCGAGCCGTTGAGTAGAAAAAAAGCACCCGCTGTTGCCTCCGCGGGATACTTTCCCCAGTCATAAGGGTGGTGCAACTTATGAATGGCAGCCAGTGGTACGTGTGTGTCGTCCCAGGCCGTTGACCTGCTGTAGTGGGTGTGTGGAGTGTACCCCGACCGACAGTGGAGTGGGGAGCACAGCGGCTCTGTCACCTCTCCCATGGCGACGTCAGCTTGGCTTCCCGCTAGCGGTATGGGCGAGTTCTGCGTAGCACCTCAGCACTATGACACCCAGTCAGTCAGACCTTTCCATGCATCTCGCAACATTACAGACAAAAGGATATTCTTACAGCATTTAAATACTCATTGATTACACGTATGATCTATTAGATACATTGGTAATAAAAGAATCTTTGTTCTAAAAAACATAAAATCATACACCCCAGTTTTCTACACATACAACATCAACATTTATCCCTTTTCTATATACAGCCCACACTTGTGCTATTGATTGTACCTGTCGTCCCTCATACAAAACATGAAAGTGTCAAAAAAAAAAAAAGGAATAAGAAACAATCTATACAGCTCATAATTACAATATCAAATAGTAGACTACTCTAACATCCTATCACAGCGAAAATATTAGAAAGTGTTGATTCTAAAACTACAATATACAATCAACCTTTGTGCTTGTGTCAGACTGAAATTAATACCCCTTGAAAGTGTTGTAACAAAAAAATAAGAAATAATCTACACAGCTCACAATTACCTACCACATGATGTTAAATAGTAAACTACTTTAACATCCTAACACAATAAACATTTTAGAAACTGATGACTCTAAATCTACAACATACAATGCAGCTTTGTGCTTGTGACAGATTGAAATTAGTATCTCTTTATATATTTTACCTTTTATTATATATAACAACATTTCTACGACATTTATGTATCATCCACATGATCTCAGATCCTGACCTGCCATCGAGGTTCATCCCAATCAAACAATAAAGCACAATAATGTTTTAGTTATGGATCGGTAGCATCCCCTTTACAGGAGTGTGCGCATTGATCACACTACTCTACGACTCTCACTCAATTGACACCACATTTTCCTTCTCATTCAGTCCATTAATACACCAACAAAATAGGTCTAGAAGTCAGCTAACCTTAACACCACCACACTCACGTCAACATACCATACCTTTGCTCCCTTATACTCAACCACATAACACATGGAGTTGTTTCGGAGATAGCATTCCAGTCTCCGATTACATCCTTTCACTCTGGCATCTCTCTCCATTGGCTTACCTCTGCATTCACTTTACCGATTATTCATCCTGCTAAATATCACTTTAGAATTGCGACATTTCATCTAAGAACAAAAAATACACAAATTATTCATACTGCAAAATAACTGTACACATTCTTGGTACCTTTTTGATTAGTTATACTGGTACCAGGCTTCAACAAGAACAAAAAATACTATTTTTGCCATATTGCAAATGTTATGATAAGAATTAGATTTACACTTATATTACATCTTACGTCAGTATTCCACAACGTTGACCATCTGGATCTCATACTCCCTTTATGTCCCTTCACATTGTGCAGTTGTCCTCATCTCTTCTTTCGTATTTCGGCTCTCCGTCCTTCCATTACTCCATCATTTCCTGGTCTTCCTTCGCCATTTGCATCAATCTCGATTGAAGCATACACAGGCCTCTCTGTAACATACATCTAAGACATCTCCACATTGTTAATTCTACTCACCTTCATTTACCACTAATTCATCACGTCGAATCTCTCTTTATTAATCACACTGCTTCAAGTCGCTTCTCTCCTTAAATATCACCTTTATCCACTACTATTTATCATGTCTCTTCTCTATCTACCATCTTTATCCACTCATTAATCATCACGTCGTTTCTGCTTGATCCTTATTCATATGACAAAAAAAAAAATACGTACATACACCACTCTGTTGACTCCTGTTCATGACTCATTCGACCAGTCTATTCCGTCATACTTCCTGACATCCCGCCTGAAAATTCTTATGTTCGATTTGACCCTGCACAACGTTACACACCACAAATAAATACACTGACTATCTACCATAACTTGCCTACTTTCGCTTTATCCTTAACTTTTCCATAATTTGATGTTAGAAATGTGATGAAGTCAACGCGATCGTTTCCCCTTGATCGACTTAATCAGTACAGCATTTTCATGGACAATCCGCCTCACTCTGAATGGTCCACTGTACACAGTAAAGAATTCGCTACTTAGGAATCTGTGCTTACATGAAAATTAAATGTGTGCAGAGAATATACATGCTGGGAGAAAGGTACAGCACAAGTGGCCTCTTTCCCTAACACCAGATTCCGAACATTCATACGCAGCACTTCATTATAACTGTCACCACGACAATGACATACTATAGATCAGATGGCAGCTAATCTAAAAACTTTTGTCACAATGTTGACTTTTTACATTGCGTGTTAAGTTCCTGCAATAGTCAAATCGCACTAATTGAACTGGACTCATTGGCATTATTACATAACATTTTTAGCAACTGGTTTTTTTGAGGAAACAGTCCTTTTACTTTAGTGTTACAAATCAAAATTTGCAAATTTTGCTCTGAGAGACCAGCCTAACAGATTCCATTACTCGTATTTTATTCTATGATCTGAAATATGGTATTTGTATTCCCACATATCAGTAGAGTATGTCTGCTACGTAGACAATTTTCAGTGCCACCGGCATGTGTTTTAAGGCAAGATGCTAAGGGCTGATATGTTGGATTAGTTTCTGCTATCCATTAATCTATTATGGCAAGAAAGAAATGCCAGGATTGCATGCTCTCCTGTCATTCTGATAGTTTCTGCCGTTCCTATCCTCGACACTATCTGACCTATGAGTCGTGTCTCCGTTCACAATATTGCTCTCATTACCCAATTCTTGTAACAAGTGCTGAAATGACGAAGAATCGACTAAGCCTCTGCCTGGTATCAGTATATCTCTGCGCAATTTCACTGGCAACTTCGTTATACAGATCCAAATGAGCTCCACAGGTTCGTATGGCACATCCAAATACCTATTTCGTCTGAGCGTTTCCTGATAGAACGCCACTGGATCTCTTACACCACCTTCGTTACAGTTTGGCATCATCAATATGCTTTGCTTAACCTAGTCCTGCTTACTTTTCGACCAGAATTCATTTAAAAACTTGTCACAAGTATCTTGTAGCTACTACAGTCTTTAATAACTTCCTGCATTTTCGCTCTTGCCTCGTCTCTCAAATGATTACACACAAACTTCATTTTGGGGAGCGGTCCCCACGATGAAGGTAACGAATCTTGAAATTGAGACAGCCTTGGTCTATTCCCAGTTGGGTTTGCCACCTGTTCTATCCGACACAACCGTTCTTCTGACTCTCTGAATTCGAATTCCTCTTTCTGCCTATTTACCTTTTTTGAATTTATCTCACTCTCCGTCTGCAATCTACCTGGTGGTGTGTCACCTTCGCTACTGCACGCTAATTACAACTGTGCTAGTTCTTCCATATGTGTCCTACTTATTTCTAATTGCACCTCTTTAAGCTGTAATAGTGATTGTATCTCCTCCTGGTCGGCATAAACCTCTCACTGCGTACTGTCAGAACCTGTCCCGCCTCTTAAACTGATCTTTTCTCCATCTGCACTAATCGTATTCATCCTGACCACCACCTCCGCAACTTCATCCTTGTGTTCATTTAGCCGGGTGACTTGAGCTTCCACGCTGTCTAATACTTCTTGTTTATCTGCGAGTAAGTCCTCCACTACTTCTTTGATTCGCTCATCCGGCAACACGTCCCTAGGTTCTGTAATATCACTGTCTATCGCAATTATTCGTACCTCCAAATTATTGACTTTTTCTTTCACGGCGTCACATACTTGCTTCAACGCACCCAGATTCTTCTCCCCCTCATCTAACCGATTATTAACTGTGGACAGACCCTCATCGATAACTGAGTGTAGCTTCCTCATTGCCTCTTTATTTCCCTTATCCATTGCCTCCAATCTTTCCTTACTATCTTTATCCATCACTTCCAATCTTTCCTTATTAACTTTATCCATCGCTTCCAATCTTTCCATATACACTTCCAATCTTTCCGTATACGTTTCCTACCTTTCCTTATTCTCCCTATCTCGCTCCTTATTATCTCTATCCATCGCTTCCAATCTTTCCTTATTATCTCTATTCATCGCTTCCAATCTTTCCTTATTGTCTCTATCCATCCTCTATAAAAACTGCAGTAGCACATTGTCATTTGCTACTTTCGGTGCGCTCACCTCGTTCGCCTGAGAAACCGTAGCTTCGCTAAGGGCAGCTACACTTTCACTGCATACCTGACCTAGTCCCGGCTCGTCCGCGTCGGGAAAAGCCCCAGATTGTGGACAAAGCCCGCCGCCTAAAGGATCACCTAGCCGCAGTCCGCTGACCAATTCAGCCCTTCCAAGTGTTTGCCGTTCTCGCTTATTAACCCAAGGTCGACACCTACTTCCTGTTCCACTGCTACGTTCACCCCAGAATCACTCTCCTCCATGGTGACTACACTTTTCTACCGCGACCTAGTTACTACGGACATTACGCAAAAAAATTTTATACAACGATCCTCCAGCCTTGGACGATATAACAATTAATTACATAAAAAATAAAAGATCCTCACCAATCCAGAAAGAAGTCACAAACAAAAAATTTTACTTCTTATCGCTATCACAATATATGTAAAAATCTTAACAAATCCCATAAAAAAAATCTTAGCACCAAACACTAACAGCACAATCCCGGCAGGGTCGAAACTATGAGAGGCACCCACATGTCTTGCTCATACTGTGGCATCAAGCAGTCAGGCCTGCAAGATGAGTGGTCTGCCAAGCGAGTGGATTCATTCTTATTTATCGAGTAACATGAACTCTAGTACTCACAATTAAGTTACAAGTTATTCTCCTGTCTGAATATTATGCAACGGAAACGGAAACGCACGTATGACTATTAGTAATTTACACAACTCTGACTGTTCACTACGCACTGGCAATACCACATTTTCTTTCTTATTTAACGGCTTTTATCAACACGTGGCCATCGCACTGAATATGAATGGCGCACACATTATAAATTCTGAGTATCATGACAACATACTATTCGAAGGAAAAGGCCACCAATCTTTTTCTTTTCACTATCTTATTTATTCCGATAAATTCTATAACCTAAACACACAAATTCTATAACCTACAACAATAACACATGAGAAATTCCGCCCAGTGGGCATGGCTTTACATTGGTGATTCTCTATCTTATGGTCTCGTAATTATTTAACGCTACAGTGCACTTTCTGGATAGGATGGTGGGTCTTTTGCTATGTCTTACACTTCGACTCTCACACCCATCATCACGAAAATTTCCTCCACACCAAGTAGCACAAAAAGGAACATGCATAACACACTGCCTCTGAAACTATCTTGTTACTCTCCAATGCCAACTACACATACTTAAATTTCATGAAATATATCACACTGGCAACATACAATACAAAGAATAGTCACAACGTTATAATCACATCACTTTCAGCTTTCCAATTAGTATTTATCCCAGTTTCACACGACACTGCCCCACTTTGTAACTTTTCTTTCCTACTATGAACTCTGGAGGATATATGCACGTCTTCCTGTGCAGTGCAAGCCAAGTGGCATTGCTGGATAGACGGCTGACTCACCTTGCTTCTCTCTCAGAGTATTATAGTTTGAATCAAGGGTCACACAGAAACATAACACGCAAAGTAATATTAAGAACATATTCACCACACACGCAAGTCCTCAGCTGATACCATGGACAAGTACTTATCTTTATCCTTTGTCTCATACACAGATTGAGACTCATACAGTACTCACCATGTGGAAGTACTCGTCTCTAATTTCAAGTCCTGCACACGACATTTCTTAAATATTTCCAACTTATAGTACACACGCTAGTAATTCAGCTTAACTTAAGCACTCGGAAGAATTTCAACTTATTGCTACACTTGGTTTCATTGTGACCGTTGGTCACTTCTGAAGATTACTATGATCCCCTTAATATTACCTGCCTGACATTTAATTCTCCCCACAAAAGTTCCTGAAATTGAGAAATTATTATTCCAAACTACTCTTAAGTATTTCACATGCATACCATGTCTCCAGTCTTTTGTCTTTACGGAGCACACCTAAGACAGGTCTTACCAACACTAGATCCAGCGGCAGAGAGCTGAAACATGGCCGTTCTTCAGGTCCTCTCGCACCTCTGCTGAAGTGGGGGAGCATCTTGCTACCGTATTGGTCAGCCACATTTCAGGCACTCAAAGCTCCCGTAAATTTCATCTCTTTGGTCCTACCAAAGGTGACCAAAACATCGTCTCAAAGATGATCATATATTCACATTCACTATCTGCGGTTAGCAGACGACCATACATTTATTCGTTTCACAGATCTTACCAAACTGGATGTAGGGATTTATTTTGTGGGAGTGCACATGCGATCAATTAAATAAATAAATTGTCATTCTTTCCCACACTGGTATCGGCTTCACTGTATTAATTGAAATTGAGTTATTATTAGAAAAAATATGTTGTACTGACGAGAATAACGAAGAATGTTGACCCTGTTTTCAATGTCGGGCAGTACTGTACCCTTTCAGTGTCACTGAAATGATACAGGGTTTGGGCTGGACATAATTAAAACAAGGCGTTTTTCGATGCAATCACCGAATGCGAAAATATTTTGTTGACACCGACCTACATAGGGTGCAACGATCACCACGATAAAATAAGGGAAATCAGAGCTCGTTCGGAAACATATAATTGTTCATTTTTTCTGCACGCTATAAGAGATTGGAATAATAGACAATTGTGAAGGTGGTTCGATGAACCCTCAGCCAGGCACTTAAATGTGATTTGCAGACTATCCGTGTAGATGTAGACAATATTTGCTATGTCGAGCGCTAATTGGGCGTTTTTTCGTTGCTGCGAGATCTTTTAAAGAAATCTCATTAGCCCACCTGACCATCGTTATAAAACCAACAAAAATGCTGTATTTATAAAGTGATATATAGTATTAACCTCATATTTACAACTCCCCCTGCTGATTCCTTGAGAGACTTCATAGGTGACGAGGCATCTGGCTACCTTCCTACGCTCCGACCTGACGGCTGTTACCTACAGCCGCAGGGGAAAATCCCCGCGGTGTCCCTCGTGGCGCCCTCTGGTTTGTTGAATAGTGAACAAGGTTGAGTGGTGATGGAAGTGGACGAGTGTGTTCCGTGAAAAGGTTCAATACGGCGAACGTTTGCGCTGAACGATTATTCGCCCTATGTCAATTGATCGGTTGACTGCTTGGCTGTCATGGTAACAGTCTCTCTGGCCTCTGAGTGTCTGGTATGGCTGGCGATGCACGCGTAAGTGCAGGCACGGCTGGCGCGGGTGCGGGTCTCTAATCCTTACCCAACAAGCATGGCTGCGACTCCCTAGCACTAGGCAGGCGGTGCGCGCTTCGCTATCGTGAGTATGTGTAATTTGAAGGTATTTTTCGGCAGATATATTTAGTATAAGTTGGAAACTTTGTGGTCGAGGAGGGTGCTTGTGTTCTCAAACATTGCTGCATACAAGATTTCGGATATATTTAGAGTCAAGATTTATTTGTGGAGGAAATTTAATTACTTGAGATGCAGAATATTTGCATGTGACTGTCAAACGTTGAAAATACCATTTATTGTGAAGAAGAACTATCATAATGTGGTTATGAATGTTTTAAGCAATCTATTTGACTTCTGTAAATTGTTAAACAATTAATTTGATAGGGTACTGCAAATAGACTATTTCCTGCTATTTCTCTCTTTGTCCCCAGCATTAGCCAATAGGAACACTGTATTCTGAGGAGGGAAGAAAGGCTCCGTCTGTGTGCTTGGACGTACTGGAATGCCGCCATCTCATGCTCTGTTCAGGACAGCAACATCAAAGGAGGCCCCCATCTGGTCTGTGGTAAGTGATATTTAGTATTGTCATCTGTAGTTAGAACATTCGACGGTTTTCGACCTCCGTGACAGGGCCCACTCAATAGATGCATGCGCATGTGACCCAAAATGGTGGCAACTCTACTGGACATAATTCCATTCCTCTGTGCTTACAATTATTACATCATGAGAAATGGGGGCAGGGGGTGCAGATGTGAATTCTACAGAAGTGGGGAGCCCTGACTTCTGCAAGCTAATTAACTAAAATGTATGCAAACTGAATAGAACAATACTCTGTATTATTGACATTCATCTGAATTTTGTGTTGTGAGATCCTTCCTCTAGAGCATAGACAGTGCTTTTTCCCACAAATTCCCATGTGGGGGCAGGTGGCGGTATGGGGGTGGGAGGAAGTGGGGGGTGGGGTGGCTGTAGAACAACAAGTTAGTACACAAATGAATACAGACAGTGCGTCACATCCTTACTCTCTAGCGGCTCAGCATAGGAATCTTTTTCCCACTGATTTTCAGATGGGTTATAGTGGAGGGGAGAGGCTGAGTGGGGGAGGTGGGGTCTGGAGTATTTCCCAGGGGGGGGGGGAGGGGGCAATGCAACTCAGAACTGAACTGGGAAGTGGGAGACAAAAAAAGAACTGTCCCATTTCACAAAGGGTGGGGGAGAAGGAAGGGATGGGGGTGGGATCTTTCTCAGAAAGACAGATTATCCCCAGATGCTCATAAATCAACCGCCAGAGGTCATAAATTAATTAGCATAACAATAGTTTAAGAGGAGAAAGAAGGGTGTAATTTGACCCTGAATGTATACAAACTGCACAAACAAAATGCAAAGCCACACATTCCATGAAGCCTCGATCTTTGGAGGTTCATGACTGGCTCATTGACACTATGTAACATTTGATCTGGTTCATACTGCCTTTTTTGATTGTGTTAAATGTGCCTTTTTGTTAAGTTTCTGGGTCCACTACAATTAGAAAGGTTTGTTTTGCACTGTGGTTCTCAATTTCCATATAAGCATCACAATGACTACATATGTATGGCACTTCTTGCTAATGTGGAACTGGAGTATTAGGACATTGAGTGTTCAATCTCCTGCCAACTGATGACGGATTACCTAAATCGTTTGATCCCCTATGGAGATATGAGGGCATGCGATGTGAATGCCGATCCATTAAACACTGATTACATTTTATAGTGGTTTCTGTTCAGTGGAAATGGTAGTCAAACCTAACATTCAAATGTAATATTCCTTTCCATTACTTACCACATTCACATAACGTATAGTGGCAAGTGGGAACATGTTTTCTCTGCAGTAAAAGTGGCCACCTTAGATGTAATAGGGCATGGCAGACATATTCATTAATATCCTCATTTGAACAACGTCGAAAGTTGACTTTCTTTTTTGAGTCATCAGTCTTCAGACTGGTTTGATACAGCCTGCCATGAATCCTCGCCTCTGCCAGCCTCTTCATCTCAGAGTAGAACTTTAAACCCACATCCTCAATAATTTGCTGGATGTATTCCAATCTCTGTCTTCCTCTATAGCTTTTATTGGAAGTCATTCTCTGATGTCTTAGCAGATGTCCTATCACCCTGTCTCTTTTCCTTGTCAGTATTTTCCATGTATTCCTTTCTTCTAAGTTTCCGTGCAGAACCCCTTCATTCCTTACCTTATCAGTATTCCTAATTTTCAACATTCGTCTGTAGCACCACATCTCAAATGTTTCGATTCTCTTCTGTTCCGGTTTTGCCACAGTCTGTGTTTCACTACCATACAGTACTGTGTCCAAACTCACATTCTCAAAAATTTCTTCCTCAAATTAAGGCCTATGTTTGATATTAGTAGACTCCTCTTAGCCAGGAATGCCCTTTTTGCCAGTGCTAGTCTGCTTTTGATGCCCTCCTTGCTCTGTTCGTCATTCGTTATTTTGCTGCCTAGGTAGCAGAATTCCTTAACTTCATCTTCTTCTTGACCATCAATCCTCATGCTGATGTCAAGTTCGTCACTGTTCTCATTTCTCCTACTTCTCATTATTGTCTTCTTTCTTCGATCTACTCTTAATCCATATTCTGTACTCATTAGATTGTTCATTACATTCAGCATATCATGTAATTCTTCTACACCTTCACTCAGGATAGTATGTCATCAGCGATTCGCATCACTGATGTCCTTTCACCTTGAATTTTAACACCACACTCCTGAACCTTTCTTTTATTTCCGTCATTGCTTTTTCGATGTACAGATTATATCCCTACTTTACACCCTTTCTAATCCGAGAACTTCTTTCTTGGTCAGTCATTCTTATTATTCGCTCTTGGTCCTTGTACATATCGCATATTACCCGTCTCTCCCTATAGCTTACCCCTATTTTTCTCACAATTTCGAACATCTTGCACCTTTTTACATTATCGAGCGCTTTTTCCAGGTCGACAAATCCTATGAACGTGTCTTTGTTTTTCTTTAGTCTTGCTTCCATTAGCAACCTCAGCTTCAGAATTGCCTCTCTGGAGTCTTTACCTTTCCTAAAGCCAAACTAATCGTCATCTAACACATTCTCAATATTCTTTTCCGTTCTTTTGTATGTTATTCTTGTCAGAAAGTTCTATGCATAACCTGTTAAGTTGATTGTGTGATAACTTTCACGCTTGTCAGCTCTTGAAGTCTTTGGAATTGTGTGGATGATATTTTTCTGAAAGTCAGATGGTATGTCGCCAGACTCATACATTTCACACACACCAACGTGAGTAGTCGTTTTGTTGCCACTTCCTCCAATGATTTAAGAACTTCTGATGGAATTTCATCTATCCCTTCTACCTTGTTTGATATTAAGTCCTCCAAAGCTCTCTTCAATTCTGATTCTAATACCGGATCCCCTACCTCTTCTACATCAAATGTGTTTCTTCTTCTATCACATCAGACAAATCTTCCCCCTCGTAGAGGCCTTCAGTGTATTCTTTCTACCTGCTTTTAATAGCGGTATTGCCTCTGCATTCTTAATGTTACCATCCTTGCTTTTAATTTCACCGAATGTTGTTTTGACTTAAATATATGCGATTCAGTCCTTCCTAAAATCATTTCTTTTTTGATTGCTTCACATTTTTCATGCAGCTACTTCGTCTTCCCTTCCCCGCACTTTCTATTTATTTTATTCCTCAGCGGCTTGTATTTCTAAATTCCTGAATTTCAGTGAACATTTTCGCACTTTCTTCTTTCATGGGTCAACTGAAGTATTTCTTCTGTTACCCACGGTTTTTTCGCAGTTACCTTCTTTGTGTGTTTCTTCTTCCCAACTTCTGTGATTGCCCTTTTTATATATGTCCATTTCTCTTCAACTGTACTGCCTAATGAGCTATTCCTTATTGATGTAGCTATAGCCATAGAGAAGGACAAGCGTATCTTGTCATTTCTTGGTAGTTCTATATGTCATTTCTTTGCTTATTGATTCTTCCTGACTAATCTCTTAAACTTCAGTCTGTTCTTCATCAGAACTAAATTGCGAGTCTATATCTGCTCCTGGGTACGCCTTAAAATCCAGTATCTGATTTCGGAATCTCTGTCTGACCACGATGTAAGCTAACTATAATCTTCCTGTATCACTCGACCTTTACCAACTGTACCACCTCCTCTTGTGTTTCTTGAACAGAGTATTCGCTATTACTAGCTATTTGTTACGGAACTCAGTTAGTCTTTCTCCTCTCTCATTCCTTGTCCCAAGCCCATATTCTGCAGTAACCTTTTCTATAGCTGCATTCCAGTTCCAGTCCCCCATGACAATTAGAATTTCATCTCCATTCACGTAGTGCATTACCCTTTCAGTTTTTCTTCATATACTTCTTCTGTCTCTTCATCTTCAGGTTGCCACATCGCCATGTGTTCGTGAATTATCATTGTCGGTGTTGGTTTGCTTTTGATTCTGGTAAGAACAATCCTAATCACTGAACTCTCCACAGCAACACACTCTCTGCCCTACCTTTCTATTCATAACGAATCCTACTCCCGTTATACCATTTTCCGCTGCTGTTGATATTAGCCTATACTCATCTGAGTAGAAATACTTGTCTGTTTTCCATTTCACTTCACTGACCCCTACTATATCTCACTGAGACTGTGCATTTCCATTTTCAGATTTTCCAGCTTTCCTACCACATTCAAGATTCTGACATTCGACGCCCTGACTCGTAGAACGGTATCCTTTCATTGGTTATTCAGTCTTTTTCTCATGGTTACCTCCCCCTTGGCAGTCCCCTCCCGGAGATCCGAATGTGGGACTATTCCGCAATCTTTTTGCCAATGGAGAGATCGTCATGACACTTTTTCAATTACAGGATACAGCCCTCTTTGATAAGGCCGTTGCCGAAATGAGAGTGGCTTCTTATGCCGGAAGTCTTCGGCCGCTAATGCTGATTATTAATCAATTATTAAGCTGCGAAGGGTTTCGAGCCCAGAACCGAGGACGTTTTGATTGCTAATTAAAGACGCTACCCTTAGACCATGGGTCTTGACTCATTTATTAGTTGATGCCACGTCTTCTTCCCTCCAATGGAACAACAGAGGAGCACGGAGATCGCTGCCGAATTTCCGCCATTATCCTCGTAGCACGATCCTGAAATTTACGAAGCCACTATTCTCCGCAGTGCAACAGATGTCGCACGCAGAATGGCAAGGAGCCAGATAGGTCTACTCCTCACCCAAGCCTCCCTGAAGCGAGTTCGTCTGTTGATGTATCTTGTGGTGCTGAGTCCTGAATTCCTGTTGAGTCTGAGAGGGGAAAACAGCAGCTGAGGTCTCAAATGTTTCTCCTGATTTTCCTCCCGTGGTTGATGTAACTCCTCCGAAATCACCCGAAGTCGGCGAAATCGTTGCCCTTCTGGTGTTTCAGTGGTTCAACAGCAACAAATTGAGGAGCCCCTAAATTTACCTCTTCTATTGACGTCACCTACTGTTGTTACTCCCATGGAGATGATTTGTCAGCAGATCGGATCTTGTTGTTGTTGTCAAAGTATGTAGGCTTATCCTTTCTTTGAATGTCAGCCGGGTGAAATAGGAACTGCGGCTCACTTCATCGCGTCAGTTTATTTGGTTCCTGTGCAGATGTTGTGTTCCTGCAAGAAGATAAATTTATACGTTTTTGTCTGCACTGTTTCTAATGCTGTTCCCGAATGTTCCGCAGGGACTATCTTGTTTTCTTGGGAGGGCTGTCCCATGTAAGAGATTGAAGTTGTTGTAATGCTAGAGCAAGAGAATGTACTTTTCTTCACCTGATCTTGATTCTCACTGACTGATGGTCCTATATCGGACTTGCCGATTTTGCTAAGGACTATTGGTTTATTTGTTATAGAAAAGTTCTCAGATGATTTTGTTGGATGGTGTTTTTAACTGTGTGTTGCGTCCTGTAGCTGAGTCTGTCAATTTTAATTTCCGCCCCGAATTGCAAGATTTCGTTCGCTCCTTGAAACTCCACGAACTGTAATCATACGACTCTTGATAGGTTTACCTATTTTAGTGCTACTTCTAACAACAATCTTGACCGGTTTAATTTTTCTGACTGCATTTCGACTATCGATGTCATCCCTGCCAACTTCCAGACCACTGTGCAGTAACTCTTACTTTGATCTGGGAAGTGTGAGACCCATAGTTTCCGTTCGACTGCGCGATACGCCTCCATTTTGGAATGGTGAACTCAGCTGCCAAAGCTGGGGCTCCGACAAACGTTGATAAGATTCTGTACTGGTAGAACGAGGGAATTTTGGAGGACACAAGAATTTTACTACTCTCCCTTACGTAACCTTTGTGAAAGTTCTTAGTAGGTTCCCCTACAGCTTGCAGATGTCATGTGTGTAAAGGTTCACGATTGAAGCTGCATTTGATGGAAGGGCTAAGATTGCGATCCAAACAACGTTTCTTGGTAGCGGATCAAGTGACTTCTCTATATGACCTGATACGACATCAGACTCGTCGTCGACATGTGTGTATCACTTCTCTCAAGACCGAGAACGGCAATGCTGTGACGACACAGAAGGACGTATTGCACGCTCTACCTCAGTTCCATGTTGGGCTGTATGAGATACCCATTCCTGTCGATATGTCATCCGATTTGTTTGTTCGGGCTGTGGATCGTAGACTTACACCTACTCATAATGCTGTATTTTTAGATGCTTTTCAGTGTGACAATGTCTAGACCTTTATTGCCGGATCGCCTTCTCGTAAGTCGCTGGGGTTGGGTGGTCTGCCAAAGGAGTTTTTTGTGCGTTTATGGCTTTTGTTGAGTACTAATTTTACATTGCTTTTGAACGAAATGTTTAGAGGGAGGGGGGGGGGGAGGGGGGACGCAGGGTAGCTGTGCGGTCTAAAGCCCGTATTACACGATGTGCCTAAACCGTACACCTATGCACCAACGCCCCTAACGTGCATACCTGTAACTACAGACTGGTTCACTTGCGACCTAATACACCAACCACGTGGGATATACCTAGCGCGCATGCGCAACAGCAGACTGTACGCGTGAAAAGAAATTAGATGTCTTATGTCCTGATGTCTTGTAAAGTCGTCCTTTCTACCGCGCAACTCAAGGGCGACTGTATGATATACTGAAGCGTCATACGTTCAAATTATTTGTGAACTCAAGGTTCCTATTTATAAAGAAATTGTTTTCTACCATTATGTATTAAGTAATAGTTTTTCTCTAATGTAGGTTAGTACTGTTCCGAATTACAGACGCAACAATTTTATATTACGACACTGTATTAGACAGGTATATGTATATCGAAATTTACATTTATACAGCATATTGCACATGGAGGATCCACTTGTTTTTGGAGCTATTGCCCTGGCAGTGACAGGATGCACATGGCCTGTTTCAAGAAGCTGCTGTCTGTGACAGAAGATGGAAACAGAAAGTGTGACACAGTCATGAGGGTGGCTATCTCACCTTCTAGAGAGTAAGAGATATATGGTTATGTTTTGTGATCATAGCAACCTAGATCACTAATAAAATACCGGTGAACGCCCTGTTACGTTGCTGGCTGGTTGGAACATTACGTTAACTGGCGAATGGGGAATCTTTTAAGAGTCTGGCTTTTAGCCACAGAATAGCACAGCCCACCATTTCAAAAGTTGTTGTGGATGTATGCACTGCAATTTGCAACACATTAAATGACCAATACTTAGGTGACCTTGTGTTATTTTTCGAAGTTTGGACTATACTCTGAATTTTGCAGTTCTCGTCTGTCGCACTGGGGCAAGCTGCAAGGACTTTTTCCCTTTCACTGCCAGTTTCTCTTTTCTGGCATGTTGAAATCAAGCAAGAGGTGCAATTAAATCAAACCTGAACTTTCGTAAACTAAGGCATTACGATACAAATCGAAAATCACCGTATAACGTTATATGCATATTCCTCAGAAAGAAACGATTTCCGACTACCTTAATATGATACAGTGGGTCATACATACACCTTTCCTCACTGTATGCCTGATTTCAGACGCTTAATTCCTCTCTGCTCCATTTCATTTCTAGAATACGAAGCTATCAATAGAAAAATCCTTTCACAAACAGCTAGTATATAAGAGTCTACTACAAAAAAAGTTTCTTTTCTGCATTTGTGAAACCTGTTTACTGAAAAAAATGCAGAAGATCCCCAACGCGAAAAATCCCTAACACGAACGTCTGAAATTAGGCACTGGACGCCTAACGATAACCAAACAACAAGCAGAAATCACCCTCGTACACCCTTCTGCGCATGCGCGAATTATCGCTGCCTACTGCGCATGCGCGGATTGACGGCAGTTTAGAACTGCTCTCTATTCCTGTGTGCAGATAATGTGTCTGCTAATTTGCGTAGTTTCACCCGTTCTACCGCTAGATGGCTGTCGCGATAGACCAGTACCGTTCGCGGCGGATCGTCGTGTAATACCGGCTTAAGGCGGCTTGTCACGGTACGCGCGGCTCCTTCCGTCGAAGGTTCGAGTCCTCCCTGGGACATGGGTGTGTGTGTTGTCCTTAGCGTAAGTTAGTTTAAGTTAGACTAAGTAGTGTGTAAGCTTAGGGACCGATGACCTCAGCAGTTTGGTCCCATAAGATCTTACCACAAATTTCCAATTTTTAGAGGGGAGTTTGTACCCAACTCGGTTAAAGCTGGCGAAATTGTGTTAATTTCTAAAAGTTCTGGCCAGGCAGCTACTGATAAATTTTGCCTGATTACCTTATTAAATTTGGATTGTAAGATTGTGGCGAAGGCGGTGAGTAGCCGGTTGTCTGCAGTACTGGAGAAAGTTGTTGCTGATCATCAAAACTTTATTCCAGGTCGTACTATTCTGAACTGAATAGTTGAATGTCGTGATGTCATATCAGTGGCTGCTGATACTTTTCCCAATGTTCTGCCTTTTTTGAATATTGATAAGACGTTCGACCGGATCAACCTTGGCTTCCTGTTGACAGGTTCTGGAAGCTGTTGAGTTCACAATACGCGTGAGTGGGACCTCGTCTGTTTTGTTTAAGGGTACCAAAGCTTCGGCGGCTGCCATTGGCCAGCTGACACCTTCGATTAACAACCGTAGGCGTTTTCCTCAGGGAAGTCCACTTTTATTGTCGTTGTTTGTTCTATCGTTTGAGCCAATTCTTCGAAGGTTAGTTGTCAAGTTACAGGGATGGACACTCTTGGCCGACATGATTTCGGTGCACACATATGCTGACGATGTGATGTGGCCAATCCGTTCTCACGCTGAGACTCCGTTGCTCGAGGCTACAGTGTATACCTTTTGCCCTGTATCTGGTGCCTACATCAACAAAGACAAATGTTGGCTGATGAAATTATGGGGTTTTGATAAAGCGACCATTTAGAGGGCAACGGAGGTCGATGGACAAAAGTCTTTGTGAGTTATAACTGATCATTCTCCACTCCAAATGGCTACACTTAATTGGAAGTCGGCTACGGAGAAGATAAAAGGTGCAATACTGGACCATTAACGGCGTTCTCTTCATCTGCTTCAGAAAGTTCATATTCTGAACACCTACCTCCATCCCGCAGTTATAGCTAAGAAACTAAAACAGCTGTCTAGTCGTTTATCTGGATTTTTCGATTACTATATGAGGTGGCTGCACGTGTGTGTTTCCTCTGGGGTTTGGAACTTTCCGATATTCAGGGGAAAGCACCTGTGTTAATTGTTTGGAGCACCGTGTTGACTATCTCTCACTCAATCCACACATTCACATCTTGGTTAGCCAGGCAGTCTTGATCTGCCTGTCGATGTTGGTTGATTGAATTTCCATTTAAAACATGTCCGTGTATTTAATACTGCTGTTAGTTATCTGGGGGCTGACATTCTTCAGAGGCAGTATCTTACTACCACGTTTCTGTTAATGTGTGGGGGAGGGACTGACCGTACACGGTCTGTTGAACGGGCACCACCGCAAACGTATTAGAAGACAGTCTGGTTTCATTTTAGCCTTTCTGTTCTACCAATGGCGGTAGCGTCCTCGTACTCTCAACCTGTTGTCCACCTATGAGCATTGCGTATTGGACATAGTGTTAAAGATCAGTGCAGTTACTGTCCGACTAAAGACACGCTATAACTTAGATTTACCTGTCAAGATCATGAATCGAAGTGGCATTGGCTTAAAAAAAACTATTTGTGTTTCTAACTCCATTCACAGAGATTGCCTTTCCTGTTGGTATGCGGTTGAGCCCAGATTCCTCCTACTTTCCGAGGGCAAAGTCAAATACAATTCAACAAAATTTTTCTGGGTTTCTCACCGCATTGTCAATAAATATAAAACTACCGACGTTTCGATCCCTGTTGCAAGCGACCTTCTACAGGATGCTTTTGTTTACAAAGCCTGAAGAAGGTCGCTTGCAACAGGGACCGAAACGTTAGTTTTATATATATTAACAATGCGGTCACAAACCCAGAAAAATTTTATTGAATGAGACAATGTCCACGGAAGCCTACATTTATAATCAAACACAACCGTATGGCTGTTGGGTCATTATGTTCATTAGTTTGTAAGGGGAGAGGGCGTCTACCAGTACGTGGGCAATGCATATTTGAGGTGTTTGTGCCTGCCACAGTATCGCGACTTATTCGCCAAAATGTTGAACCTTACATTTCTTCATCGAGATATCAGATAACTCAGCCGGTCTTTGTGGTATTCTAGTCATAGCCCCATTTCATTATCGTAGCCCTGTTGGTCTTGTTTCTTAAAAAAGGAAAGTAGTTGCAAGCAACAACTGGAAAGGCACTAATTATTAACTCTAATTTTTTTTGTTCTCTTAAGAGTACAAAAAAGGTAAAGCATGTGGCTGGAGAGGGAAATAAGTGATAAATGTCGCGAATTATTGACACAAAGTTGCAAGTTTGAGTCCTCACATTCCTTTATTTTTTAAGCGTCATTTCCGCTGTCTAAGAATAAAGTAGCTGTATGGTCAGCACGGATGACTGTTATGTGGCAGACCAAGGTTCGATGCCAGATAAAACTGGAAGAGGGCAAAGCAACGTATCGAGGGTTCCCGAATTCCAGAAATTTCTCCAGTTAATGTGCCTATGTTGCGCTATCATACTGTTGCAGCAACATGTTCTTAGGATAGTCAAAGACGACTGAAGCTGAACTGGAAGAGTGCCAGCTCAAAGGTGCCTGTAACCGCAGTCCAAGGCATAGGAGGCAGTTTGTGGACTAGTCCACGTCAGTAGTCACAAGGGGCCCCTCTGTCTCTCCTCAGAGTCTGGATCCTGAGTGTAGTGTCCTCTCGACAGTAAGTTAAATCTTCGTCTCTCTCCAGTATAGCAAGCCTAAGTGGCCTGTAAGGTGGCAGGCAAATCCAACACCTTCCATGAAAACCCGGACATGATAGCAAACCTGGCAATATGTCACATAGCTCCGAATAAATCCTGACATTAAATTAACCAAAAGTAATAGATCAATGAGTGAGCAAAATGGAATACCACAGACTAACACAAGAATGCCTGAATGCATGTCATACCTTCCCACCATGAAACAGACGCAGTTCCGAGGGGAGAAACGAGAACAGAAGCCGAGAGCAGAGCCATGTAGGCTAGAAGGCCCTACGATAAGAGCAGGACAGCGGGACACCCACATCGCCAGCCGACCGCCAAAAGGTCCATCCCCCAGCCCATGTTAAAAGATAGAGCCCTCCAGAAGAACAGTATAGATCTTGCGATAACACTAAAAGGGCCATACCAACTGCAAATTTTAGCGTGAGACTATAAGCGTCTCTGTTACTTAGCAAACATTAAAAACATTGCCCCACCATGAAAAGTATAACATTTCTCATTGGATAGACAGAATTGTTGTAGGCGGAGCTTAAGGTTAACATTGAGACGCTGATTGGTAAACCAACTTCGGTAAACAGTAGTAAGGATAAGTTCGAGAGAGTTGCTACCGAGACGGCGAGGTGTGTGGAGCTGCACCGCCCGCTGCCCCTGACGCTGCCTAACCACCGACAAGGTAATGAATGCACGCGATGCCACATAAGAGTGCATAAGGCTTCACTCAGAACTGCAGAAGTCTCATCTGTTACATCCCCTTTTTACGTAATACTAATGTCGATCATCAATTAAACTTAGTGGTATTCACATTTGCTACTTGAAGTAAAAATCTGAAACGCGATGATTTTTCTGTACATAATTATTGAGAAGCCACATCAGCCACAGCGATTTACGAAAAGTTAAATAAGTAATTAAAGATAATTGAGGGGTCACTATAGACCATTTTTGATAGCTCTCTCTTTTATGAAACTTAATTTAAACCTAGATTATAGATGTGATATGGCATAGTTCATCCTTCGATCCTTATAGAACTTGCAAACCCATTCAGGGAATATTCGTTCACATTTTTTTGTTGAACGCAGTTGGTTTTTATCATCCTGTATTAAAATATTTCCTTTTATCAATAGTGCAATTTATAAACAATGTTTTGTGAGTAGAATAAAATTTCCAATGGTAAACTTAACTGCTTTTTCGACGTTATTTACCAGCTAACTAAAAATAGAAAGCCTTGAACCCCTTCCACTAAATTTAGTTAGTATTAAGATTCTTTTACAGGGAGTGAAGTGGAGCTGACGTTGAAATCATTAAGTATTTGATTATATCATCGCTAGTCTCACTGAACTCTTCTGTACTCTACATGTCATGTGTGGTCTGGCGTCTCCTTACCAGAAAAAAAAAAAAAAAACGCTCAGAGCGTCATTGCGTGAAAGTGGTAGGGAGACACGACTTAGAACAAACAGACACCATGCAGAATGTTAGAAGCCCACAACCACAACTCCCCCTCATTCTGACAGCTACTTTCCTTGCGTCTAAAGTTTTTTTGAGTTTACCGCCAACGCTGGCCAATGGTATATTTTTGTAATGGTTACTGCCTTTCATCCAGAAGCTCCCTAAAATTCTGCTGACATAACAGCCCCCGCGTTCTGAAATGTGGGACTCAGAACCTAAGTCACGGGCTGTCCACCAATGAGTGAAAGTGTTATTCCCGCTGGAACGTTTTCTCTACCGTGGTAAAACAAAAAGGAAAAAGTCATCCCATTTTTGGCATAAGCTTGGTGGGTCAGCAGCCACGCAATAACAGTTCACGATAAGTGATGGTTTCATACAATTTCTGAAGATATTATATGTGGTTGGAGCCTAGGCTTTCGCAAGCACAGATGCGGACAGCAGTTAAATGAAGTCCCTCACGTCACAGGTAAACTTTTTTCGCATCACCCTGTTGGCGCATGCTACCGCCAGCTAATTAAACTGGGGGGACAGTGGGGGTTGGAGGATGGGGGGCCTGCTTTTTGATATGGTTGTGGAGACTCTGTACTGTACACCGCCCCGTGGCTCCGGCGCGTTGGTGTCAGTACGCCCGTACGCGACCCGATGCACAATAGCTACATCGTTCTCTCTCTACTTGAGCGCAAGTGCATTGTCCGGGCTGAAAGGAAGCCGCCTAACACCCCCCCCCCCCCCCGCCCCCAACCGTCCCTCCTGCGTCACAGTCTCGCGTGTTATGCACGGCGATCTCCCTCAAACGCCTGCTAGCTTCAATGGCTCCAGCGGCCTCTTTGTTCTTCTCCACACATAGTTACTACATGATGCAGGAAATCGAACCAGAATGTAGGAAGCACAGAGAGTTAAGAGTCCAGCTGCAATCACTGCCATCACCCTTAAATTCCAGGGGACATCATACAGTGTAATTGTCATTAACATGATAATTCGTCTCATTCTCTCAAACAAGAATGAGATGTGGATAGCTGGAATAACTAGCCACCTCTCGCTACCTACAGCGGGTATCATAATAGCGTAAACGCATGTAGTTGAAAGTACACGATACTAGAAGCAGAAAGTCTTAGTAAACATGGGTTCTAAGTGGCCTACCTTAAGAGCTATGAGCATTTCTTCATATTCGCTACTTTGAAACACATCTCTTTTAATGAACAGGTGCACATAGCTTTTAAGGCATGCCTATTAGCTGCAGTCATGGACTGTGCGGCTGTCCCGGCGGAGGTTCGAGTCCTCCCTCGGGCATGGGTGTGTGTTTGTCCTTAGGATAATTTAGGTTAAGTAGTGTGTAAGCTTAGAGACTGATGACCTTAGCAGTTAAGTCCCAAAAGATTTCACACACATTTGAACATTTTTTATGCCTATTAAATCCCATGTCTACTGAGACTTTCTAGCTTCTAGTGTCATGTACTTTCAACAGTATCCGTTTACGCCACACACACGCCACACAACACACTTTGCGGACAATATCTACATATATCACTGAATCTATCTGTAAACTCATGTCACTATATGACACATAGTACAGTAGATTTGACTTCATAAGCATTGAGATGCCTGAATAACTGCTGGCTTTTACTTCAAATGGAGAGTAAATTACCCAGGCTATATTCATCAAGTGCTTCATAATGACAGCACTTGGCGACTTCCAGCAAACTTTTAGCATAATTTTAAACCTTTTCTAAACTATTTTTCGCTTACCTCCTTAACTTCAAATCTTTAACACATTAACTCATGTATAACCAGAAGCTGTTTTATACACAGAAGTTCGATTTTTTTAAAGACTCGAGAATTTAATAGTATTACAGCAATTGGAGACGCGTAAAAACACAAAAGACATCTTTGGATACGTAAAATTATATGGAAAGTGATTGTGGCTGTGTTTCTTCATGTACTTTATACATCTGACGATTCCCACCTCTTAAGGTGAGGTGTTTAGTTCTGTCTGCTACGAAGTTCTGAATACAGTCGTAAAGCTGGGACGGAAATCCGCAACTCGCATTTTGTTGAAAGAAGCAACGAGGAGCCTTATGTAAGTGAAGGAATACGGAACCAAAGTGGACATACGAGGTTAGGGAGTAAGCGTCTTGCCGAAGAGTAATAATTGGTGGCTACCAATTACCAGAGATCAGAGTCCCTGAACACATTGCATGAGATCTCAGTACGATTGGAACAACCTGTTTCCGTTACCACACCCGTTCGCGAATTGCACAAACTAAACACCCACGTGAGTGCTGCAATTTTTAGACTTCTGAGCGCCATCACGAAGGAGCTATCACGACTTAAATGATAATAACATAGCATACTCTGGTGATTGTTTCGATGAGACGTCTTTCGTTTAGGTTTCAGTAGCAGTGGCTTGGGAGTGGTGAGAGGAGGGAATGGATGGGGGAGGGGGGGGGGGGGGTTGAAGGAAGGAAGGTGCAGAGCTATGTGTTGTGGATGCCGAAGGAATATTTAGTGTTGTGTTGTTAACATGCTACTGTTATAAAGCGAATAAGGCACTGCAGTCGTGTGGGCACGTATTTCGCACCGTTCCGTTGTACTTGCAGTTCTGCTCCTAAGACGATCTAGGGCAAGGGTGTCCAACCCTGGGGCCGCATGCAGCATTTATTACACGATCGAAAAAAAGGGTTATGAGAAGTCATGATAAACTGAACCATAGTCCTAAACACGAGGTTAAATGCGGAGACACACTTCTCGATTTGATGCAAGAATTTGAAAATCGATTTCATAATTTTTGAAACAATAATGAAAATTTTTGTATTTACGCGTCACCTTTTACAAATAGTATAGATACCTTGCCAGAAGATTTCCAGATGGAGTGCATAGAGCTGCAGTCTGACATCCAGCTAAAAGAAAAATTGATCATGCGATGATGTGTTTCTGTTGCACTATCACAGATCATACCTACCCAGAGATAAACATCCCTTGTTTCATAATAACGCTTTATAATTGTGATCTTTTTTTGGAAGCACGTAAGTTTTGAATAGTTATTTTCAAGGATAAAACACACGAATAATGAAAACAGAACCAAAATTTCAGATGAACGCACCTTGAGAACACCATGTGAATTCCAACGACTTCGATCGAACCTGGTACTGATATACTAGTTTCTCAAATTCAGTGAAATATCACATTAATTCCATGATTTGTGATTACTTGTACATAAAATTATTAATGAAATTTCACATGCAAAATGTCAATTCCATCTTGCTTTTTTCTCAGCGGTTATTTTTAGTGTTACGAACACTATGTGCGTTCCAAAGATACTCGTCTTCTGAAAACGCAGCCCAGGTAAGCTAACAGGGTGGGCACTCCTGATCCAGGGCTAGGATAACATTAGCCTGCATGAAGTATACCGTCCTATGTTTCAGGATACCAAATCACGTGGCCATCTCGATATCGGTGCGATTTGAAGAGCGCCTGGATGATCTTTGACACTTCCCCTGACACGACCAATCACCAGAATCGGATCTTACTGGGCGTTTGGATCAGTTTCATGTCAAGGCTTATGGTAATATTAACCTCCCATTATCGTTGACGGATCAGAGTGTGCACTGCGTTAAAGTGGTTCAAAGCTCTTGGCATAGCGGTTGTCAAGGTGCTTGCGTTATTTTGATACACTTCTGTAAGTTCTTCCTGCTCTAACGAAAGGCGTCGCTGCACTCGCAGCGGCGGCTGGTTTGGTGCAAAGCCAGGACCGTCTGCCGAAAATACAGGATGAGCGGATGGGGAGAATGATTCACAGCTGTGACGCGTCTCGCGTCTGCCACTTGCTAGGCGACAATTTAGCCCCCTGACAGCCACTCTGTCCCTGCGGCTACTTGGCACACGACGCGCAATCGAGAGGTACACAGGGACGCATACACACAGGTGAATTTACTGTAGCACTCCCACAAAGAAAGAACACACTGGGGAACAGAAGGATCGGTCCTTGATAT
Organism: Schistocerca cancellata; assembly: GCF_023864275.1. NCBI lineage: Eukaryota > Metazoa > Arthropoda > Insecta > Orthoptera > Acrididae > Schistocerca > Schistocerca cancellata. The sequence goes on along the minus strand of NC_064628.1, from coordinate 246,063,458 downwards.
GTAAGGAACATTGTACCTACCTCTTCAAGAAACTTTTCCCAAGGCTGAACACGTCTGACAAACTAGCAAGGAGTAGATGTGGATCAGTTGCTGATAAGGTTCATGCCCAAGACGAGATTTTTCTTTGCACATTCTGCTGCTGTACATTGTGCTCTTGTGTTTGAAAGATAGTATTCACATAGTTACTACTGAGAACATCAAACTAAACGAAATGGCGAAAACCATCGGTGGCCCGATCAGGCCAAGCCCATTACGTTACTATCAGATGTTGCTCCTCGAGATCTTAGAAGAAAACCAAATCTTAAAGCATTTAATCTTTAATGCTAATATGTCCTTGTGTGATCAACTTTCTCTTTCGCTCTTTCTCTCTCTAATTTAGTCGATTCCGATCCCATTAACTAAAAAAAAACGTCAGTTTCTTCTGTTCTACACCATCTCCCGAAGACTTTCCATGTTGAAATTCATTACTTCGGTGATATCATCAGTCCATCTCATCATTTGTCACCTTGTGCTCCGTGTGCCTTGGAACTTCCACAGCAATATGGTCTTCCAGCATTATGGTCTTACGCAATTGTCTACTCGTGATGTGCCCAAAGTAGGTCCGATTTTATTCCGGTATCAAATCTTCCAAGAAGCGATGATGTTTTATTTGTTGTAATAGCTACCTATTCTTTCTCTTTGCGGTCCATGGAACTGTAAGGTGTTTCCTCCAACACTACAGTTCAAAGGAGTCTAATCTACGACATTCCAACCTTTCTCATGTTTCAGGTCTGACATCGTGCGTCACAGCCTTTATTATCAGAATTTTGTTGTTGAAGTTACGTCTCTACTTCTTAAAACATTGTCAAGGTTGGGCGTTGCCTTTCTATAAAGTAACAAGCTTGTCTTGATTTCGCGACTGGAGCCGAGATAATTGAAAATAGAAACTACCTCCTTTGTTTCTCCTCGTACATGTCGTGAAGTGATAGGCATAATTGCCTCAATTCTCGTTTTCTTGATAGCGAATACTACTCTAACTTTTTGAACTGTCATCTGGATGATATCATTTGCATATCTAAGGGTTTATGTATGTTAATCCGAGTTATTTTAATTCTAGTTTCTTCCTCATCTAATCCGGTCACTTCCCACATACAGTCTGAATACACAGGATGACAATATACAGCCTGCCTACACTCTTTCTTTTAATCTCGACCCTTTTACTTTGCTTCATATTGGGTTCTCACCGTGGCTTCTTGGTCAGAGTATGAACTCTTTATGAGGTAAATCAGATGATCTGGTACTCTAAAGTTTTTCAGTATTCCCTATAATTTATTGTGATCGACACAGTCATATACTTTAGAATAACCAATAAATCAGTGATATTCATCTTTCCGGAATTCTCTTGTCTTCTTCATTATCTAGCAGATGCTGGCAATTTGATCTCTGATCCCTCTTCCTTTATGAAATCCAGAGACAGCTCTGTGTCTATATACCAGTGAAGTCTGGTTTATAAGATTGTAAGCACGATTTTATTAGTATGTGAGGTACGTCCGATTCTTCAGTGATTTGAACACTTCTTAGGAATTCCCTTCTTTGAAATCAGAATGAATACTGAGCTATTACTGGCTTTTGGCTACTGTTGAGATCTCCACATTTACTGACACATTCAGTGAAATACATTGACAGCATTCCCTCCAGCAACTTCGAACAAGTCTGCTGGTATTCCATTCTGTCCAGTAGCTTTGTTTTTAACAATATTTTCTAGGACCCATTTCACCTATTTTCTAAAATATTTGGTCCTAGATCTAAGACTATATTACCTTCATCATCACCAATATGCAGTTCTTTCTTATACATATCTACCAGATATTCTGACGCTCTTTCCTTAATGTCTTCTGCTCTGTTACATGATTACTTTTTTTATCTTTTACCATTCCACTTTTTGCCTATAATTTTCATTTAACCCTCAATTACCAAACCTTCGTAAAATTTACGATTGCAGTTGGTTCCATTTCGCGGTTCCCGTCAATCTGGTATTGTCAGTATAGGATGTAAGGAACACGACAATATGTAATTATTTTGTATGTGACATACCACAGAGCACCGTATAATTTTAATTAACTGGCGCATAATAAATTATAATTTCCTTTGAATAAAGTATGAAGTAATGAAATTTATGGTGGTTTAGTAACAATGTAACATTCAACCTCCCTCCCCCCCCCCTCCCCGTTAGTGTTCCAGGGTTAATGTCTCTACACCGATGAGCCAAAACATTACGATCACCTACTTGATAGCTTGCTTGTCCGTCTTTGGAACGAAATACTTCCCTTATTCTGCATATCACGGATCCGACAGTTGTTGGTAGATTTGTGGAGGTATGTGGCATTAGATGTCTACGCACAAGGGCCGCTGATTTGCATGTGATGGAGCCGGAAGCGACCCAGATAGGTTACATAGGATTTACATCAAGCGAATTTCATGGCCGAGACATCAACGTGAGTTCACTGTACTGCTTCTAAAATCACTGTAGCACAGTTCTGGCTCCAAGACACGGACGGTTATGCTGCTCAAAGATGACACCGCCGTCGGGAAAGACATCCAGCATGAAGGGATGCAGGTGAGTCGCAGCTGTCAGCATGTCTTCGATTACTGCCACAGGTCCCATGCAAGTGCAGGAGAATGCCTCCCATAGCATAATACTGCTCCCAGCAGCCTGCCGCTGTATGTTTCGATCCGCCGCTCACCTCGATGACGGCGTTTGTGGAGCGACCATCGACCTAGCGTAGCAGAAATGTGATTTTGCCGAAGAGCCGACAGGTTTCCATTGATCGACCGTAGAATCACAATGGTCCCGTGTCCACTGCAATCGTACCTGACGATGTCGTTGGATCAACATGTTAACACGTAGTGTTGGTCTGCTGCGAAACTCCATGTACGACTATGTTCGATGAACAGTGTGCTCCGAAACGCATGTGCGTGCACCAGCATTGTGTTGTTTCGGCAGAGATGTATCATATTTTACAGAACAGAGAAGCCTCCGACCCCACGCTTCTTGAAGAATCGCAGACTTCCTTCCATTTAGCCCCTTGTGGTAGTTTCACTGTCCTTCTACCTCTTTCCGTAGATGCTCACGACAGTAGCACGTGAAATTCGAACAGCTACGCCGTTTTCGAGATACTCGTTCACAGGCTCTGCGTAATAACAATCAGAGCGCTTATCTCGATGGATTTTCCCATTTTCAGCCCATGTCTGTACTAGCGTGATCCCCCGTGCGTGGATGCTCCGCTTAAACACTTTCGTTACCACGTCACGTGCCGGCAACAGAAGCTGTTTATGAAACCATTCAAATTGGAGCTAGTGCAGAAGCTCAATGATGACGTCAAAGACAAGCGTTTTGGGTTCTGTTCGCAGTTGTAACAATTGAATGAGGATGGGGATGGCATTGTTGATAGCTTAATTTTTAGCGAGGTAGCCACTTTTCACACTAATGGGAAAACGAACAGGCATAATTGTCGAATCTGGGGTGCAAAGCATCCACACGAATGCATTGAATTTGAGCGTGATTCCCCAAAGGTAGATGTTTTTTGTGCCTTGTCACGTCGATAACTGTACGAGCCATTCTTCTTCGCCAAGAGCACGGTCACTGAATATTCTTACTTGGACATGTTGCAGCAATGGCTGCGGCTTGCAAAATGGCTCTGAGCACTATGGGACTCAACAGCTTAGGTCATAAGTCCCCTAGAACTTAGAACTACTTAAACCTAACTAACCTAAGGACATCACACACACCCATGCCCGAGGCAGGATTCGAACCTGCGACCGTAGCAGCCCCGCGGTTCCGGACTGCAGCGCCAGAACCGCACGGCCACCGCGGCCGGCCTGCGACTTGCAACGTCGCGGTGGGCAGTGGCTTTTAATTGTATTTTTTTTTTGTAAATATCTCTTGTCTTCCCCATTCTGTTTTTTTCTGCAACTCATCTTCGCTGCCCACTTAGGAATATGTTCTTGTCCCCTCTAGGAAGTTTCCGAAACTCTGCCTTTAATCCAAACAAAGCTGATTTATTGTCTTTTATTTTTGCTTTCCTTCCGTTCTTACACAACACATGTGCCACAATTCTCCTGAAATCGCATAAACTACATTCAGGTGACCTAAATATCGCAAAGGAGCTTCAGAACCATTAACTAATAGCGTGTACTCCTTAACGTCCCCTGATACGGGATCCAAAGGAAAAGGCTAAGTATTTTTCTTTGTGATGCTATCGAAGAATATTTAAAACATCCAGTGATCAGATGGTAAGAAATCGATAATGTTACCTCTTACATACATTTTAACGAACCCAACAATGCTTCGCAATTGTTAATACGTATGGGAACTTCCCCTCTCCCTGTACGTAGCTCTCCTCCCCACGTTCTCTCTCCACACCCTCCTGCTACCCCTCCCCCCTCCCTCTCTCTCTCTCTCTCTTTCTCTCTCTGTCTATATTCTCCTTCCACTCTCTGTCAATTTCCTCCTCCAATCCCCCTCTCTCCTCTCTGTCCATTTCTTCTCCCCCCCTCTCTCTGACCTTGAGCCTTGTTTATCATAACTGCAAATGTAACCTTGATCAGCAATTGAAATGGCTAAAAATGAATGGGTAAATAAGATGATATCATTGATATATGAGAGTGACTTTGTGGGGCGGCGGGTGGAATTTAATTGTTAATATATTATGTAGAATGTAAAGTAGAAAAGATGCATTTCCCGGCCGATACACCATATGTGGGGCGGTGGGTGGAATTAATTGTTATATAAATGTTCCTATTATTTATGCTGTTGTTTTGCCGTTCTCAATACTGGCTCTTTAACTACAATATTGGCAACCAGAAAGTGATTAGCAAAACGTGAAGCCTGTAATTAGAATTCCTAGTGCCCACTTCATCTGAGAAATACACTTATAGCTACAGCTTATAGTTCTGAGGGATTAGGGGATTGTCTGGGATTCATAATCAAAAACGATTCTCTAAAAATGTTCACTTTATTCTGAAAGTCACAGACCGAAAAGAATCCACACAATCCAACTACCAGAGCAGTTCAGAGTCTAATGTGCTGATGCAACTATAACTGTTCAAACCAAATGTTTAAGTGAATGCTCCATAATTTGATGATAATGTTCATCAAACGCCACGCTAAATAATGGTAGAATGTCTGTCCCGCGGCGGCACGTGAAAATACGACATACGCAAACTGAAGATAGATCATTAAAGTCATCCCAGAATTAACACTTCACTCGAAAACGATTTCATGGTTACGCGTATCCCGAGTAACTTATTACGGCATCCGAGGCTGTTTATAGCTATGATACCGACGCGACGCGACTCCCGGCACAGGTGGTGTTCTATTCAGCGTCTGGAGAGAACTGGGGCCTTTTTCTCTCGCGCCGCGTTCTTATATATAAAGCCGCGGTGCGGACAGCTAAGGGAGCGCCTGATCAATTCCGCTCTCCCGACTAGCTGCTGGGCTAGTAATGCACCACTTTAAGCTATTGAATAAATCATTGCTTCCTTTGCTGATGGCCGATGAAGCTCTCAATTTAAATGTGCATTCAGCACACAGGTAAGTAATTATAATAAAAGTCTGACGTGGCTAAGTCAAATATTTTGGGCGAGAGAATTAATTTAATTACACTACACGCAGTAGACGAGCTCTGAACTTGCCCTTTGGAGATACGCTATCGCTATAGTTTTATAGTTATTCAATTGAAAATTCTCACATCTTTATGATAATAGCGGATCTCCCTTCTACTTAAATTTAAACATCCAAGCCTTATTTATTCGCCTACTTAATCTATCTTAGTAGTATCAATGTCAGCACTGAGCAAACTTTTCATCTGCGAACAGTTAGGATTACAAAGTTAGCCTTACATACAACTTACCTGATTTCTGTTAAAACCGACTGGGAGGAAGAAAACAAAACAGCACATTGCTATGTGCGCAATATTGTGTAAAACTGTATTTAATGAGAAACAATATATGTGGGATAAACGATTTGTCCAATGGTTTAAGTGCCCTGCTATCGTAGTTAAAACTGTCTGTCAGAAACGTGGCGAAACCGCAAATTTTTACAGCACAGCATACCATTTTCTATCTTGCTGTCAGTTTGTTGTTCGCAAAATAAAACCCATGTCCATCTGAATGTTTATTAGTGTATCGTGCAAAACAGAGGCGCTTCCCATATTCTCTCCAAGAGATCTGCTACATCGTGTGGTAGAGGCGATACATACATCAGATCTTTAGTGCGTCCCCACAGAAAAATTCACACAGAGTGAGATCTGGTGATAGGGGAGACCATTTCATGAAACAGTTGTCCCTTCTGTAGCTCGGTCGATCCATCGATGTGGCAGCTCCGTGTTCAGGTACCCACGAACTTCACAATGAAAATGGGGTGGAGCCCCATCCTGCTGAAAGATGAACAGAGGGTCCAATTGCATCCGAGGCATCAGCCATTGCTGCAACATGCCCAAGTGAGAATATCCAGTACAGTTTTCGAGGTGACAAGGCACAAAGAAATTTACCTTTGGGAATCACACTCAAATTCGGTGCATTCGTGTGGATGCTTTGTACCCCAGATTCGACAATTATGCCGGCTCACTTTCCCATTAGTGTGAAAAGTGGCTTCGTCGCTAAAAATTAAGCGCTCAGCAATGCCATTCCCATTCTCATTCAATTGTTACAACTGCGAACAAAACTCAAAACGCTTGTCTTTGTCGTCGTCATTGAGCTTCTCCACTAGCTCCAATTTGAACGGTTTCATAAACAGCTTCTGTCGCAGGACTTTCCACACTGTCATTGGAGCCATTTCGAGTTAACCGGATGCACGACGCACCGATTTCTGTAGACACCTTATGAAGGTCTCTCGTACGCGCTCCACATTCACTTCACTCACAATGGGACGTCCGCTTCTCTTCGCCGGGCACAAGCAACCCGTCATAACGAATTTGTTGTGCCAGTGGTAAATGGCCTTCCTTGTTGGTGGCTTCTTACCGTAATTGGTTCTAAACATCGTTGAACAGCTGTAATACATTTGTTTTTATCGAACTCCAACACACAGAAAGCTCGTTCAGTACCTGAACTCGTCAAGTTTGCGACTAGCGCTGACTGTCGGCAAATTACCAAACTACGCTTTTGTGGTATACATGAAAAAAAAAAAAAACTTTCAGGGTTTCTCTTCAAAAGGGCATATGTATGATATGTGTACAATGTTTGGTTTTTGTGCAATAAATAATTGAAAGCGTTCCCAGACTTTACGTACACCCAGTGTATATTTGAAAATACGTAGCTTATGTCCGTTTGAATGTTTATTAGAGCACAGCGTAAAATTTGAAGTTAACTGATCAAGAATGTTTCTTGTAACAACGTTAGACACGACTAGTCTATTCAGGATTGTTGGTGCGAGTTTAACACCTCTCTCCCCGTTTCTAACATAGAATTTACCATTGCATCTTGTCTGTCCTGCCTCCATACTAACACATCGACGCCTGACATGGAACAGGCACCTCACCATCGCAGCAAACAAAGGCTGCGCTCTCATCTGTAGGTTATATCCCCTGCTGAAACGTGACGGATTAACCATTCAGTGCAGATTTCTCCTCTGGCACCAGCTCATACTTCTGATCATCTTGTATGACTCGGAGGTATGGTCTGTGGCGTCAGACACAGCACTAATCCGACAGATACGTCTCCAGGTTTTCCGTGTCATCTCAGGCACTGACAGATACGTCCCCAACACAGACATAAGAGAGTTGTAGGCCAATCCATCATTTACACACTTACTCAGGACAAACCCACAAAATTTTACGAAACACATAAACTTTGCCCCACTTTCTCATTCCAAATTTAGGACGCGAACCAGCAGAAGCTTCTCACAGACGACCAAAATCAACCTTACACTTCGCTTTAGGGGCCGATAACATAAACACAAAACACCAACACACAAGTTTACACACTGAAAACAAGCTCACAAGCCCAATCCCTCATCTTCACGGAATCCCCTAGCGCGTTCTGAAGTTACATGGGCACAGACCAGTGCGACTTCATACTTAACAATAATAACCACAGCCTCGTCATCTCCATACTGTAGATCTCCATTTCGCATTATTTCATCTACATCCCGTGTCCATTTTCTTGCTGCTCTACCACTCGTTCTGCTTCCAGGGAGGGGATCCACTGCCACACTCGTTTTGGCTATCTTGTACCATCCATCCTTTCTAGATTACCATATCAAAGTAGCATTTTTGTGATTTGTATCTATAACAGTCTTTTCAGCTTTCATTTTCATCCATATTTCCTCATTTCTTATGTGATCCAAACTTGATATTCCGTTCCTCCTCGTCCAGCAGTCCATTTCCACTGCAAGAAACCTCTGCTTATTTCTGTTATTAATTTCCCAGTTTTTTGACCCATATATTGCAATACTTTCCACAACTTTATGATATATGCTAAAGAAATACGTAAGAAAATTATGCAAGACCATTACCAGAAGAAGGGAAACATTAGCAGATCATCTGCTACGGCATAACGTGATGCTGATGAAGCATTACAGAGCGAAAACAGTAATGCCACTCAAAGATTACAATTTTGTAGAATAGTGTATTTGTCCGCGTAAGACAGCTATCGGTTTCATGTTCAGAACAGATACTCCTAAATTCGAAACACTGTAATTACTCCGAAACTAGTGATCGAAGTTTAAAAAGTGGAAATCCGTTGAATTCGTCTCCTTCAGAACCATAATACTGGTAGCAAAGATTTCTATAGTTTATTTGAAAAAGCGAAGTTGATACCGATATACGAGTAATATAGCTACAAAAAGAGACCAAACGTCTTTTCGCGAGCACGTTCTGACAATTCATCTGGACGAAAACAGAATTACGATGTCTTTAAGGAGTTCCGAAAATATAAGAGGTGAGCAACTTCGCTGAATTACCCTCTATATCCTACTGTTCGCTGACATAGCGATGATTTTTAGCGCGTGAAAATGCTCTTTCCGCAGACGCTATTTCTTTCCCTGCTAGTTGTTTCCTTACAAAATTGGTCACTATCTTAATGCATTTGCTTGATAGGCCTAAGCACAAAACTTAAACATCAAAAAAGATTATTCGTTGAAGGGGAAAATATTTAAAAACTAAAACCAATCATAGTTCTGTACATAGCGGTTACACTGCTATATTGTTTACACCCCATTAAAATGTTGAACATATTTCACGGATGCGAGGAAGCATGTATAGTTTTCTCGTAAGGGCTTCGGTAATGGCTATGGAAGGATCTCTAACCTGCAACAGTATACCAACAGTAATTGAAAAATTTTACCACTTAATTTTGTCGAAGGTGTTACCTTCGTCTCATGTAAATCCTCATGGTCTGTCGCTAATATACTTTAGAGACCATTAAGATTAAATTAATTTTTGCAGTTAATCTATATTTTCGCTGTTCATCACAAAAATATCAGAGCTCTTGATTTCAGTCCCACTCAGTCAAAGAAGTTTTGTGTGTCACTTTTTAATTCCTTCAGCTCTTACAATGCTTGTTAACGTGAAGTCTGCCGAGTAGCACGATAGTTCGGAGCCTACATTAAATTGTAGGTCGCACTATACCTGACAGGGTAAGTCTTTTCCCAGCTGAGAGGAAGGCAACGGTGTAACACCTCATGCCTAGTAAAACACTGAGGTGTACAAACTTACATTCTGGATAATGGTACCTTTTTTCATTCAAAATCATAGCGTAAGATTCATACACTTTCCTCGGTAGGCTAAGTTCTCTGTAATTAAATCAAATGTCATGATTCCCTCTACTTCTTTTTCTTTAAGTAAAGGGGCTACATTTAGCCTCCGTCGTGCTTGTTGCAGCAACTATCAAATAAACGCAGAACAGAAAACTCAGTAACCAACGCCCATTTTTGGATCATTCAGTGTCAGTCATGTGGTTGGTTTGATATGGTCCGTCACGACTTCCTCTCCTACGGCAACCTCATCGTCTTAGAGTAGCAGTTGTCGGACTCTAAGTTCTCAATTATTCGATGGATACATCCCAATCTCTGTCTTCCCCTATACAGGGTGGTCCATTGATAGTCAAACATCTCACGAAATAAACATCAAACGAAAAAACTACAAAGAACGAAACTCGTCTAGCTTGAAGGGGGAAACCAGATTGTGCTGTCATAGGTCAAACGGATATCAACTGCGTTTTTTTAAAAATAGGAACCCCCATTTTTATTACATATTCGTGTAGTACGTAAGGAAATGTGAATGTTTTAGCTGGACCACTTTTTTCGCTTTGTGATAGATGGCGCTGTAATAATCACAAACGTATAAGTACGTGGTATCACGTAACATTCCGCCAGTGCGGACGGTATTTTCTTCGTGATACATTACCCGTGTTAAAATGGACCGTTTACCAATTGCGGAAAAGGTCGATATCGTGGTGATGTATGGCTATTGTGATCAAAATGCCCAACGGGCGTGTGCTGTTATTGCTGCTCGGTATCCTGGACGACATCATCCAAGTATCCGGACCGTTCGCCGGATAGTTGCATAATTAAAGAAACAGGAAGTGTTCAGCTACATGTGAATCGTCAACCACGACCTGCAACATATGATGATGCCCAAGCAGGTGATTTAGCTGCTGTCGCGGCTAACCCGCACATCAATAGCAGACAAATTACGCGAGAGTCGGGAATCTCAAAAACGTCAGTGTTGAGAATGCTACATCAACATCGATTGCAGCCATACCATATTTCTATGCACCAGGAATTGCATGGCGACGACTTTGAACGTCGTGTACAGTTCTGCCACTGGGCACAAGGGAAATAACGAGACGATGACAGATTTTTTGCACGCGTTCTATTTAGGGACGAAGCGTCATTCACCAACAGCGGTAACGTAAATCGGCATAATATGCACTGTTGGGCAACGGAAGATCCACGATGGCTGCGACAAGTGGAACATCAGCGACCTTAGCGGGTAAATGTATGGTGCGGCATTATGGGAGGGCCGGTCGGGGTGGCCGAGCGGTTCTAGGCGCTACAGTCTGGAACCGCGTGACCGCTACGGTCGCAGGTTCGAATCCTGCCTCTGGCTTGGATGTGTGTTATGTCCTTAGGTTAGTTAGGTTTAAGTAGTTCTAAGTTCTAGGGGACTGATGACGACAGATGTTAAGTCCCATAGTGGTCAGAACCATTTGAATCATTTTGAACCATTATGGGAGGAAGGATAATTGGCCCCCATTTTGGCAATCTAAATGGTGCAATGTATGCTGATTTCCTACGTAATGTTCTACCGATGTTACTACCAGATGTTTCACTGCATGACAGAATGGCGATCTACTTCCAACATGTTGGATGTCCGGCACATAGCTCGCGTGCGGTTGAAGAGGTATTGAATAGCATATTTCATGACAGGTGGACTGGTCGTCGAAGCACCATACCATAGACCGCACGTTCACCGGATCTGACGTCCCCAGATTTCTTTCTGTGGGGAAAGTTGAAGGATATTTGCTATCGTGATCTACCGACAACGCCTGACAACATGAGTCTGTGCATTGTCAATGCATGTGCGAACATTACGGAAGGCGAACTGCTCGCTGTTGAGAGGAATGTCGTTACACGTATTTCCAAATACATTGCGGTTGACGGACATCATTTTGAGCATTTATTGCATTAATGTGGTATTTACAGGGAATCACGCTGTAACAGCATGCCTTCTCAGAAATGATAAGTTCACAAAGGTGCATGTATCACATAAATAAAATGTTCAAACGTACCTACGTTCTGTATTTTAATTTAAAAAAACCTACCTGTTACCTACTGTTCGTCTAAAATCGTGGGCCATATGTTTACGACTATTTCAGCGCCATCTATCACAAAGAGAAAAAAATGGTCTAACTAAAACATTCATATTTCTTTACGTACTACACGAATATGTAATAAAAACGTGGGTTCCTATTTAAAAAACCGCAGTTGATATCCGTTTGACATACGCAGCGCCATCTAGCGGGCCAATCATAGCGACATCTGGTTTCCCGCTTCAAGCTAGACAAGTTTCGTTCTTTGTAGTTTTTTCGTTTTACGCTTATTTCGTGAGATATTTGGCCCGGTCACGATTAGTGGACCACCCTGTATATTCTACTCTCTCGAGTGCCATGGATGTCTTAACACGTTTCCTGTCATCTAGTCCGCTCATCTCGGCAATGTTTTCCTCATGTTCCTTTCGTCGCTGATTCTGTGGAGAACGACATTTATTATCGGACCACCAAATATTCAACTCTTTCTATAGCAGCACCTCCCTCTTAAACGCATCAGTTCTCTATATTTCCCATCAGCAAATGGTTCACTTCCATAGAGTACCATTGTAACAGTTCCGCTATGTTTTGACGTAATATATATTTTTTAAAGGTACCAAATATGACAAAATACTTTTGAAGGGCAGAAAAGAAAGACATAGAGGAACGGGTATTACAGAATCTACTGCCACTGACGTACATTTCACGTAACGAGCACGAAGACGAGACAAATTAGGGTTCGGATGGAGGCTGCGGGAACTCTCGTCATCTTCAGAAACGGTCCCTGTAACTTCAAATGCTTGAAGGACTTTTTATTAACTGGTCTTAACCGTCGCAGTGCCAACGTACTTTCAGTAATCTGTATTACCAATGGGGAAAGGGTAGGGGGCACTTAATGCCAACCATAAAAAATAAAAAATAAGAACAAAATATATTAATTATTATTGTTGACATTATTATATTTTTGAAGATGTAACAATGTGTAAGTAAGTTCCCGAGCTTGAAAATATATTTTACCGCTGTCTTGGAAATAGCAAGGAACTTTCAATAATACGTGCTACTACAGCCGGGGGGCTTTTTCAAAATCGAAAAATCCTATGAACGTCTTCAGTCTTGCTTTCATTATCAAGCGCAACGTTCGAACTGCCTCTCTTGTGATTTTACCTTTACCGAAGCCAAATTACTCTTTATATAACAAATACTCACTTTCCTTTTCCGTTTTTCTGTATAGCAGTCTCGTCAGCAAATTGATTGCATGAGCTGCTAATCTGACTCGGCGATTGTTCTCGCGCTTATCTGCCCTTTCTCTCATGCATTCGTCTCACCAACTTCAACAATCGTTTAAATGCCACTTCCTCGATGATTTTAGAAATTCTGAAGGGATGTTATCTATTCTTCCGTCTTATTTGATAACAAGTCCTAAAGCTATGTTAAACTCTAACACTAGACTCCCATGTCTTCCAAATCGACTGCCATTTCTTCTTCTACCACGTCTCCACACACGTCCTCTCACGTAGAAACCTTCGATGTACTCTTGAACACCTCAAAGGTGTTCGTTCCCATCTAATAATATTGATGCCTTTGCTTTGAGTTTCACCGAACCTTCTTTAGACTGCTTACATCATGAAGTAGTCCTTCCGAAGACCATTTCCTTCTCGACTTCTTCACATGTCGCCTTGACGTCCCTACACTTCATACTGATTTCATTCCTTAGTGACTTCTAGCTTCTGAATAACTATAGAACATTTTTGTACTTGGTTGTCTCATCGATCAACTGATTTCTTCCGTTACTCAAGGCTTTTTATCAGTTAACCTCTTTGAACCTATGTTGATCTCTCCAATTCTGAGATTACTCTTCCTGGAGATGACAGTCATCGTCGCCTGGACTGTGTATTGTACACTGACGGAAAAAAATCACAGCACCAAAAATTAATTAACGTAAATGAAATTTCGGGAATACATTTATCAAGGTAACATATTTAAGTGATTAACACTGCACGATCACAGGTCAATGTAAGCGCGAGATAAACCATTGCAAATGGCCGGTTTAACCGCCAGAATGTTGAACACAAGCATCCAAACGGGCATTTATTGTGTTCTACTGACGCCGGATGTCAGTTTGTGGGATGGAGTTCCATGCCTGTTGCACCTGCTCTGTCAATACAGGGACGATTAATACTGTCGGTGGACGATGCTGAAACTGTCGTCCGATGATGTCGCATATGTGCTCGATTGGAGACATCTGCTGATCGAGCAGGCCGAGGCAGTATGTCGATACTGTGTAGAGTATGTTGGGTTACGACAGTGGTATCCTATTGGAAAACGCCCCCTGGAATGCTGTTCATGAATGGCAGCCGGACAGGTCGAATCATCAGATTGAAGTACAAGCGCACAGTCAAGGTGCGTGGGATAACCGAGAGTGCCTCTGCTGTATACGAAATCGCACCCCAGACCATACCTCCAGGTGTAGGTCCAGTGTGTCTAGCACGCAGACAGGGCCTCAACTGGCCTACTTCTAATCAACACACGGCGACCAGTGGCTCCGAGGCAGAACCATTTACAGAAACCTGCGCAACACAGAAGCCCTAATACCTCGGCTGTATGGATTACCCAAGATCCATAAGAAAAACATTCCACTAAGACCGATTGTTAGCGCTCCTGGCTCATCGACGTATAAACTGGCAAAACACTTGGCCTCTCTGCTCCAGCCACACGTGGAGAAGACCGACACATACATAAAGGACTCAGGACATTTCATTGAGAAGCTGAAGAAACTGAAATTTGCAGCAAACGACATCCTGGTCAGCTCTGATGTTGTTTCTTTGTTTACGAAAGCGCCACTCAGTGACGCTCTGGAGCACATCGGTTCCATTTTCCCGCATCACACAGCTCTTCCATGCATATCTCACCACGAGCTATTTCACATGGAATGGCGATTTCTACGAGCAGCTGGTAGGCGTCGCCATGAGTAGTGCTCTTAGTCCAGGGGTGGCCAACTTCTTCATGGAACAATTCGAAGCACAGGCACTGGACTTGGCGACTTGCAAAGCTAAGGTGTGGTATAGATACGTCGATGATACTTTCGTTGTGTGGAGCCATGGTGAAGAACTGCTCGCTGACTTCCTAAGACACTTGAACAGCCTCCATACAAACATTACATTTACCATCGGAATAGAAAAGGACAAAAAACTGCCATTTCTATATGTGCTGGTCACAAGGGATGGCGAAAACCTGGGACACATCGTGTATAGAAAACCGACACACACGGACCGATACCTGCACAAACTATCAAACCATCCTCCGAGCCAGAAAAGAGGCATGATTAATACGCTCATAACGAGAGCAGGACGAATATGTGAGCCGCAACACCTCAGACGCGAAATGCAACTCCTGGAAAGTGTTCTGAGGAGCAATGGGTACTCCACAAATCATATTAGAAGTGTAACAGAGCCAAACACTCGGCGAAGTAAGGAATCAGAAAAAGGTATGTCTGGTACGGCCTTTCTGCCATACATTCCCAGAGTGACGGACAGAATCGGCCGTATATTGCGCAAACATGGCTTAAAGACAATTTTCAAACCGACAAGGAAGATCAAAGAGTGTCTTAGTGCACATGCGGAAAAGTTTATGTCGGAATGACTGGACGATCAATCAACACCAGGATCAAAGAACATAAGCGACATTGCAGGCTGGGGCAGGTGGAGAAATCGGCCGTGGCAGAGCACGCACTGAGTGAGACCGACCACATAATAAAATTCGCTGACACGGAAGTTCTGGCTGTAGAGAAGCACTATCACACGTGCTTGTTTAAAGAAACTGTAGAAATCTAAAAACACGCGAACAGCTTCAACAAGAAAGAGGAAAGCCTTAAGGTAAACGAATCCTGGCTTCCCGTACTGCAGCGAACGACCGTCGCAGGTAGCAAGAGGAGAACCGCACCAGAAATGACCGGGGAGAAGCCCTCCGACGTTGGCGCGCCAGTTACATATAGTCTGCGGCCGCGAGCTCGGCTCCAGTTCACCACTGGCAATGGAGGGTGAAGCTCTGACAATGCCAGCCACTCGTGCTGGCGAAACGTCAGTAAAATCATTAGATGAATGTCGGCCGAAGAAGCCGAGACAGAAGCCAATAGGCACTTTGTCAACAAGTGGCCACGAAAGCCTTAACAATTTTTCGTTAGGAAACAACAGACCTCCACCCTGCCCTCCATGGAGCTCTCACTTGACACCTCGGAAGCCGCAAATCGGTCAGTGGAAAGCACGCTACGGGGCATCTCGCTCGGAACTGTCGTTGAAGTAACCAATATGCAGCAGTTCGTTGTGTTTCTGTGGTACCAACAGCTGCTCACATGGCTGCTGCAGATGCAGTACAATGCGCCAGACCCATAAGCCGAACGCGATGGTCTGCCCTCTCGGTAGTGTCACGTGGCCGTCCGGAGCCCGCTCTTTTTGCGACCGTACATTCTCGTGACCATACCTGCCAGCAGTCATTTACGGTAGCTCCATTGCTGCCGAGTCTTTCTGAAACATCGCAGAATGAACATCCAGCTCGTCGTGGCCCTATTTCACGACCACGTTCAGACTCAGTGAGGTCGCCTTAAAGGTATTCTTCACTAACATCAACTCACCACGTCCAATTTCAAGAGTAACCAACGCTCTCGACCGTTACAGCGTGTACTTAAATAAAACCAGATCTGCTTCCTCATAGCGGCGCTACTAACGCTGCTCCTTTGCGACTGGCGCGAAGTATGAATAGACCTCGTTTTTCAGACTTTCGTTTATGTCGCGCAACTCCTTGTTGGTGCTGCGACTTCTTTCCGTCAGTGTACTTAGTATCACAGCGTCTGCAGCCTAAGAGAACTTGAAACACATTTCACCATTCCTCAGTACTTCAGTATTCCACTTCTTTACACACTGATTCTTCCGGACGATTCTCTTAAACTAGTCTACTCTTCGTCCTCTTTAAATCGTGATCCGAGTGCGCCAACAATTACATATTTGATTTCGGAATCCCCTTCTCACCATGACGTGTTGCACTGGAATCTTCCCGTACGTGCAAGCCTTCTCCAAGTATACTTCTGTTACCAACGTACAGTAAAATACGAACGGCGGCAGCCGTGGTGTTAAACGCAGTGTAGGACGGGTCTACGGCCTGTGCCGCGGGAGGGCGTCGCCAGCTCGCAGGCGCCCGTTGTACGGCTTCGGACTCACGGCTGCTTAGGCCCGGGGCTTTTTCCCTAATCTCAATCGACGTACCTCGCAGTGCGGCCAGTGGCGAGTCAACGCCCTTTCACGTTACACTTTCAATGTTATGACATCCAATTTCGGCAGCAGAACTGCTGAAATTCTTTGTTAGTTTGACTATGGATAGCTGGTGAAGTTTTGATATACTTGTCATGTCGATTGTTAGAAAGAACATAGTGTTACCTCCATCAGAATGCGTCCCCGTTAATGGCAGAGAGTAGCCAGCCCGTCAGTGGAACTCTGTCAAGCTTGTCCTGTGACCCTCGCAGAATTGCCAAACAAAGCTGACCCCCCCCCCCCCCCCAACAACCCCCACTCGAGCCGTTTTTGCCACGTAAACTACCTTTCTTACTTTCCAGTACTGGTGAGCACTGTAGCACGCAACAAATTACATGTAAATAAATTTAAATTGTACAAACTTGTTGAAAAATTGTAAGTAAAATAAAACCAACGCCTCTTTATTTATGGCAGCTAGTGTACATTAGTTTTGGTATGGAGAATAGTGAAAAACAGATTCTATTCGCTCCTCACGAGTTACTAACAATGGATAAATTATAAATTTTGTTTTAATAATATTCACTTTAAATGCGAACATCTTAGTTTAGGCTATACCGTGACTTTTACTGATACCGAATGAAGCAAGAAGCTTACGGTTACCAGTCGCTGTTTATTTATATCGACATCGGCAATGCATTTCAAGGTTTTAAACCTCTATCATAAGGTTGGTTTAAAGTGTTAATACGACATGTGTGTGTTGTGTTAGTGGCCGGTCGGTACCGTTGGGCCTCCGTGGTCTGTTCGGGAGGAATTTAGTTTTTAGTGTGTTGTGTTACGACATTGGGGTAACATGTAGCACTGTCTGGTGGAGACACAACACACTATTTCAGAACATGGCTCTGTGGTGATCTTAGAATAAAAGTTTAACGTAAATGTAAATGTGAAAATGAAACAGCTCAAATAGAATACCTCCAGTGGTCACAGGCTCCTTTCTCTGTCGTAATACGCCATATATAAATTGTCACATGTTGTACACAAAGTTGGTGTTCAGAAATTTGGTGCAAATGGCTCTATGTACTATGGGACTTAACATCTGAGGTCATCAATCCCGTAGACTTAGAAGTACTTAAAACTAACCAACCTAAGGACAACACACACATCCATGCCCGATGCAGGATTCGAACCTGCTACCGTAGCAGCAGCGCGTTTCCAGACTCAAGCGCCTAGAATCGCTCGGGCACAGCGACCGTCTATTCAGAAACTAGTAGGTGCAAAGAATATATAGCAAAAACAGAAACAAAGAAGAACCTATAGCAAAATAACATTACTATTTCAGAGTAAATCTTTAAGTATCGTGGAGACCTTTGATTTTATTAATACATGTGTTCGAGCAAGTATTTCAAGTGGAGTAGGAATTCTTTTCTGTCAAGTTTATATAGCTTAAATTTCATACTCGTTTATATTATCAGGTGGCATGTTCAAAGAATTAAGTGTAAAAATTATGTTGCCACAAACAGCAAAATTATATATAATTAACAACTTTGGTTAGGATTCAGAGACAGAGGAGGAACAGAGTGCGAGAAGGACTAACAACAGTTTTTAAATGAAGGAGAGCAAAGTTTTGGGTTCGTTAAACCTGAATCTGTTACATGTTGTAACTGGGTAAATGAAATAACATATTGATACCAAATAAAGATATGCAGATAGACATAATCTTAATAATAAACACGGAGATATGTAACATCAGATACACATGCAAATAACTAAATTAATTCATGGTAAATATGAAGAGGATGGGAGAGAGAGAGAGAGAGAGAGAGAGAGAGAGAGAGAGAGAGAGAGAGAGAGAGAGACTCTGTGTGTGTGTGTGTGTGTTTACAATAATTTTACTTCTTCATACCTTCCCTTTGAGTGAAGCAAAGTCACTGATTGTGTCACTGAAGGCGAGTTGAGTAACTGTGCCGTACTCAGGTGACAACATAGTTAAATCTGATGCCTTGCTTTCATCCATACTTTACTACAACCAGCTTGCCGTCTTTAATTTGCTGGAACTACGTTCACAAGATGCTGCAGTTACTGGTATTGTCGTAAATATCGTTAAAGCTATTTCGGTATTTAAATAAGCACTTTTTAACACATACTCTGAAGAAAACATTTAAAATACGAAAATCAGAAACCGTCTCAGTACTTGTCGTCAGAGTTTTCACGAGGAACTGGAAAGAAGCTGTTTCGATAAATACTCGCTGTATCAATATCTCTGCTCTGTTTGGCACCAAACTCAGCTGCACATTTGTCAGTATAAGATACAGAGGGATATAAAATGTAGACTGGCAATGGCAAGGAAAGCGTTTCTGAAGAAGAGAAATTTGTTAACATCGAGTATAGATTTAAGTGTCAGGAAGTGGTTTCTGAAAGTATTTGTATGGAGTGTAGCCATGTATGGAAGTGAAACATGGATGATGAATAGTTTAGACGAGAAGAGAATAGAAGCTTTCGAAATGTTGTACTACAGAAGAATGCTGAAGATTAGATGGGTAGATGACATAAATAATGAGGAGGTATTGAACAGAATTGGAGAGAAGATAAATTTGTGGCACAACTTGACTAGAAGGGCGTATTCTGAGGCATCAAGGGATCACCAGTTTAGAATTGGAGGGCAGCGTGGAGGGTAAAAATCGTAGAGGGAGACCAAGATTCAGAAGGATCTAGGTTGCAGTAGGTACTGGGAGATGAAGAACCTTGCACAGGATAGAGTAGCATGGAGAGCTGCATCAAGCGAGCCTCTGGACTGAAGACCACAACAACAACAACAACAACAACAACAAGATACAGAGCGTCATTCGTGTTAGATTAACAGCAACATACATGAGTAAGACCTATATCTAATCGTTTTACAGCACCAAATGCCAGAGCAATGTAGCCAAAGATCAATGACAGAGCATATTCTTGGTTACACGAAAGTGTAACTTAGATGAACACAAAGTATAGCTGTATGTAGGCACCGTTAAGAACGCCCATATCAATAATCAACAACAGAAGGCTTAATCTGGAACTGTTTACATGATAGGTCATACCAAACGAAATGACGCGGCAGGAAACCCCAGAAAATTTTATTCTTTGTTAGCTGCTCAAAGTTTCTTTTCTTTTGCTCCCTCTATGCCTGCGCCCATCGCGGGGAAATCTCGCTACTCCGTCTGTGTGGTGCCGCTGCAACGAGATCCGGAGCTTATCTGAGTCGGTATACGCACTACCGCAGAATTTTGCTCTGATAAGAGAAGTGATATCCACTTTTCCACAATTGTCTTATTTGCACTGGCAGTCTGCAAGTCTCTGGTTCACATCGGCAGATGTTAAGACTTACAAAGCACTTTAACCCGATTGGTATGCCGCAGCTCAGGCGACAGACCTGTACTTCGTCTGAAATTTCGCCTTCTGCCGTCTGCACTCGTCTCCGAAGGTGTGCTGCGGATAGGCAGTCTTATCAGATTTACACTAGAAACTTGTCTTTTACATGTTTGTAACGAGAAACAAACCGACGCTTTCCGTCGATACTGGCAATCGGCTGAAAGACGTGATGAGCAATATCCGTTTGGGCTCACGCCAAACACACAATGCAAAAATTAAATTGCAAATATCTGCCGAAACACCAGAGAAAATACGGCTGACGACTCTAACGAGAGACACCCTGTTAGAAGAGAACTATCCTTACAGAGGAAGGTTATTTGAAGGGCTGTCATCTGTATTGCACAACGGAATTCCCAAAGAAACGTGTCTTTCACATATAAGCGTGGCTGATGGCCGTAATTAATCCACAATCAAAGAGTGACAGAGATTACTACCAACTGAAATGATAGCAAAAGGAATCAATTACTGCACATCTATTTCACAAGAATTTACACACAATGGGGAAGAACTAAACATAGCAAATATCTTCGTTCTAAAGTAACAAAACGCACATGACGCGTTAAACTGTCTCACTATAGAATTTCTTCTTGATCACAAACTAAAATACGTAATAGAATTATTCTTTTGCACACGCCGTATCTAGAACATAACCTTAATTTAAAATCTC
This sequence comes from Schistocerca cancellata, assembly GCF_023864275.1. Taxonomy (NCBI): domain Eukaryota; kingdom Metazoa; phylum Arthropoda; class Insecta; order Orthoptera; family Acrididae; genus Schistocerca; species Schistocerca cancellata. The sequence goes on along the minus strand of NC_064628.1, from coordinate 246,042,359 downwards.
TGATTGAAATGGTTATTACGAAATTAAGAGCCAGAGCGGCTAGTTAGTGCTACATTATTTTGTTTTAGTAAGCCTATTTTTCATTTTCACTTGTCGCTTCCGCACTTAGTTACTTTTCTCTGTCTTGTCTTTGTGGATGTAACGTATAAGTTATATATACAGCATGCTTATAAAACAATAAGTTAACATTAATCGTCTAACTTTGTTTAATTTCGTGGTACCAGATGAAATTCTTTACTTCTATTACCTGAATAATATTTTTGGATTATATATATTATTTATGACTTTCAGCGGCTTTCAAAGGGCTGGAGCCGGATTGTTCAATGACCAAATGATATGAACGTCATTTTTTGCTCTTTCGGTAATCATTCTCTTAGCAGAGAAATAATCCACCTTCTTCAATATCGAAGTCCGATTAATTTTTACATTTCTTCAGCCTAAGAATTTTATTACACTTTTACTGTACCAAGCAGGCAGTGGAGCTAGGAATGGGTGTCAAAAGGCAGACTAAGAGATTCAAACATTTATTAAAACTAAACACTAATTACACTTTTCTAAAGAACTAAGAAAAAAATGAAATTGAAGTCTTTCACAAGGACCTGGCGGATTTAAAAACATAAAATTAAAAAATATCCACAAGAACAAATTTACATGACAATAATTTCCTGTAAAATTTCAAAAACCTTAAGACAATCTTCTAAAGATACCCTTTTCTTTTTGAATCATAGGCTACTCATTTAAACAAACTTCATTAGTAATCCATAAATATTAAACAATAAATTTTAAGAGACCATTTACAAATCTCGAAAGAAAGTGAACATGCCGTGCGGGATTAGCTGAGCGGTCAGGGGCGCTGCAGTCATGGACTGTGCGACTGGTCCCGGCGGAGGTTCGAGTCCTCCCTCGGGCATGGGTGTGTGTGTTTGTCCTTAGGATAATTTAGGTTAACTAGTGTGTAAGCTTAGGGACTGATGACCTTAGCAGTTAAGTCCCATAAGATTTCACACACATTTTTAGAAAGCGAATATTCAGAACTTATGATACAATCGAATGCAATTACTCCGAACTTTGGTCAGCTCAGTCAAGCAGCCCCAGTCTTCTATGAGCCTGGTATTGTTAATAGCCGTAGCTCCACAGTCAGTGCAGACTAATATCGGGTCATTTCAAACTCAAACATTTACTGGACCTCCAACACCCATCCAACACCTCATTAAGTTAGACATTTCTTTGCACAATCTGACAGGAGTAGCAGGACAAACTGCCTCCTGCCCCAATCTCCATCGTTGCCAAACTTTTGTCCCTCATCCATCCCTCCCCCACCCACTGGTGTAGATGTGGCAGCATCACACTGATGACAGCACAGGTTTTCCTCCCTAATGGCAGTGGCAGGAAATTCAAATTATGGCAGGATAATGGAAATACGGATGTCCCCCCCCCCACACTTTCCCCATCACACCCCCAATCGTTTCCCTCCTCACCTTCCCCTCCCCTTCCCCTGGAAATTGCCAGGAAATGCTCAGCCACTTGTCAGCCTTAGTGGAAGTGTGATGGTTCAGTTGATGAGATGCTGGTGTCGAAAAGGAAGAAATTTAACAACTGAGTTACCTGTAAGTATTTAGTTGACTGTACCCATAACTTTCTACTTGGGGAGTGGAAGCAAATGATAATGGAGGAGCATCAGAATTAACCCCACCCCCTCTGGGAAATCCCCCACCTTTCCCCTCTCCACTCCCCTCCCCAATATCTCCTTCCCTCCCCCATCTGCAGATCGATGGGAAAAACACTCAGTGTTGCAGAGGAAGAATCTCCCAACATGAAATTAAAATCACTGTCAACAATAACAATAATACATTGATGCATATTCTTTATTTGATCAGCTTGCAGGAGACACAGCTCCCACGTTTGGGCAGAGTTCATGTGCGCCCATACTTCCCACTAAAACAGTGAGCACTGAGGAATGGTGCAACAGCAGCGTGACCTAGCCTGCATTCGACTTGTATACAACCGCGTGTTCTGTGTGGTCTTAGAACAGTGTCTACTTGCTATTGTTAACAGTAAACCTCTCGGTCATCAGAGGACTTCCATCTGTTGTGTGATGAAACGTGACACTACATTCCCTATCGCATCTTGGGTATAAAATCAAGACTTCAGTTTCATAAGTAAGATGATTCTAAGTTAGCGATAGGAGTTTGTCAGGCACTGCAATCCACGTGTATACATTTGCCTGTCAGATGTTCTGGTTACAGATTAGTGGTGGCATGACGTGTACTTTCACAAGTGAAACGCCGCTGCTATGCGTTTATCTGTTTCCTTCTAAGAGGTATTATCCGTTAATAACGATCATTTTATATAGGACTGAAGCAATCATAGTATAACTTCTGAACCATGATCGGATGTGAACAGTGGATGCTATAACACTCTGTGCATGTATCACACAGAACCGATATTTTAAGGAAGTAGTTTCTTCATTTTACGGTTGGTTACCAAAGTTTATCGTAGAGCAACTGGCAAGAAGGTTGTATCTAATGCACGGGAAATATATTTCTTACATTGGAATTTGAACAGCGTTACATTCCATATGACTAATAGGTCAGAAACTGGAGCGCTCTAACATTATAACCTCTTTTAAGTGCGGAGTGCTTTTGTTTATGTTCTCTCTTACCAGTACATTCCAGGTACTGATCCCAGATTATAGAACAATATTTCTGAGTTGACAGCGTGGTTGATTTGCGTAAAAATGCTTCGAACTCCATCCGCCTGCAGCTCCAACATGCACAACAACTGAAACGTCCCCTTAGAAAAATTTAAAAATGACAGTGCTGGAAAACCTCTTACGTTATTTGATACGGAGACAGCTGAGTAAAACTGAACGTACTCAGACATTTCTCTCTTAACTTATTCTGATCATCGCTAAACTGACACACAATATTTTTAGCGCAACGCAATCTGACTTTCAATAATCCCTACAAAAGAATGGCCCTGACTAGCAATAACCTATACCTTTCATGAATCACATTCCTCACAAAAATCTTCGTTACTCGAACTATTGCAATACAGCGAGCGCCAGTACTGCCAGCTAAATGAAAGATTCTAACTACTGAAGGCACTAAGTACTGATAGGCATAGTTAGCAAATGAAAGACTTTGATAGAGATGGCTCTGAGCACTATGGAACTCAACTGCTGAGGTCATTAGTCCCCTAGAGCTTAGAACTAGTTAAACCTAACTAACCTAAGGACATCACACACATCCATGCCCGAGGCAGGATTCGAACCTGCGACCGTAGCGGTCTCGCGGTTCCAGACGGCAGCGCCAGAACCGCGCGACCACTTCGGCCGGCTTTGATAGAGATCAAACAATGTATTTACCTTAATATTGTTCAAAAGTAATCATATATATATCTATCAATTCATGACATCCATATTTACAAATTTCCTTTTTTCTGGCAGACACAAGTCCAGATCGTCCGTTTTCAAAACTCTGGCATCTCTCTCTCCACATCCACCACTGCTGGCGGCTCACTTCCAGCTGCGCAACGCTACGCGCTGTTCACATCCAACTGCCCAACACTACAACAGCGAATATTCCATCAATGCCAACCAGCCACAGACTTCACACAGCACAGTCAGTGATTTTCATACAGAGCGTTACGTGGCGTTAGCAACATAATAACCTAAACAGCCTACTTACACAACTTGTTCTTCTTAACCGTCTGCTGTTATATCACAACACTTTCAGATCTGTTACTATGCACCGATAAGGGGCGTTAACCTCCTCAATATGGGCGCATCTGGAGAAATCCTGTGTACTTGGATGGGCAAGGACTCATCTAGCTCCACTCATTCACGAGATGCAGAATGTAACAGTCTACTTCTGGTCAGCTGCAGATTAAATCGGTAATGGTGCTGCAGGCGAGCTGGTCAAAGACAGTGCGAGGTGGTCTTTCAGTCTCTAATTTTACCCTAAGACTGCAAGAATGCTCTGTGACTCCCATCGTGCATAGAGCTAAATCATAAATTATGCACTATGCTCGAGGTGTTAGAAATATATAGAGTCCAGAATGAGATTTTCACTCTGCAGCGGAGTGTGCGCTGATATGAAACTTCCTGGCAGATTAAAACTGTGTGCCCGACCGAGACTCGAACTCGGGACCTTTGCCTTTCGCGGGCAATATATAGAGTGCTGCCTGGTTTTACTTTGGTGATGTATGTGTTTGAGAATTAACAATGCATGGACGTACTGCACAGTCCTCTATCTACATTTGCAATGATACTCGCAAAGTATTGAAGGGGTGGTTCAGCTATGATACTGAAATTAGGAAACATGCTGTCGCATCATTGGTCTGTGTTGAAATTGTTGTAAATTCGCTAAAATTAATCGCACTGTCACGTGTGATGCTTATTATTGCAGTACATTGATGGTGTCTTTTCCATCCGATCAATCCACTGGTACGCTGTTGGTTACCACATAATGATTTACTGACATCGCTTGTTTGAGATGGAGAAAGAATTTTGGTGGAGGCGCAACACCTTCTGGGGATGGCTAGCACCAAAACAGTGAACACATACATGACTGCAATATGAGGAATCAGTCGAAACAGAACACAGAGCCATCAGCTATTTCGTCACTGTGAAAGATGAGTTTAAATGTAGAGGTCGTCCATCACTTTCAGATCGCTTTGGAAATTCTCCACAAACTCTTCCAAGTTCCTTATGTTGTAACTGTCTTTTATTTAAAATCATCCAGTGTGGTTGGTGTTTTATGGTAGCAGTAGTAACAACATGACATACTGTGTGACATCTACTTTTCCACGAGAGACAGTGGATTAGAACATGTCACTGTCAGTTTAGAACCTGACACAGACCTAGAAGTCGGAAAAGGAAATGTATGGCAGTGTAAAAAGAGTGTTATAGCAGAAAAAAACAATCTTTCAAACAAAGACATAGGGAGGGTCTCTTCGACTTACAGTATAGTTTGTATGATACGGTCATCCTCCTACAGTACAGGCGATGCAATTTTACACTGGTCCATGCAATGCATCAGTGGCTGTATATTTAATAGGATCGTCACATGTGCTCGATACTGGCATATTTGTTTTGGATATATGGGAGGAGAGATATGCGGTAAATATCTTATTGAGTTCTCTATTGGATGAAGTTGGTGGAGCTTTTATAGTTCGTAATTTTCCTCTGTTGGATGGTACAGAATAACGAAACTAGCATGTTGTGGTGATAGACATAAATGGGCCCTGAGGGATGTGGATCTGCTTTGGACAGCAGTACTTGTATGTAGTTTGGGGGCGCACCACGATTCAGTAGTAAAAGCCTTGTCCTCCCCCCAGTTTCCATACTCTGTATTATACTACCTCGTGTTGCAGGAGCACGCTTCATTTGGCGCTGACCTTACACATCAAACACTGTTGGCAGAGCTGTGACAGCATTTTTCCATATCCACCAAATGGTCAAAACACGGTCCTGTCGCACTATCTCACGTCACTCTGTTTCTACACGGGTTGCAGAAGGTGGTAGATACAGCTCCCTCCCACATCTGCTCAATTCCTACTTAAATTGGAATGATCACATGCGCAAATCTGCGAAAATGGCGGCAGTTGCAAGAGGCATAGGGACTATCTAAAATTGTACTGTCTCAGATAGGTTCGAAAAAGGTGACTCGTTTCAGGATATGAGAGTGCCAGAAATATGATTCACTAGTGGCTGTAATCATTAAAGGACTTCTCCATAGGATCCAACACATGTATGTTGTTGAATGGAAAGACTTCATTCCAAATTATAGACTTCATTTCTACCGAAAGCGTAGCACTAGAGATCTGGAAAGCTAGTGAACATTTCTTACAATCTCAGTCAGCACACAATCTACTGTTTCTGATCCTTCTCAATCAACCATCGCATATAACCCAGTCGATATATCACTGAACATCTGATATGGAATCGAGACTGTGAGTAACAAATACTGTGAAACGTCCCCTTAGAACAATTATACACGACTGTGCTTAACCTGACACACAATATTATTTAGCGCAACGCAATCTGACTATCAAAGATCCCTGCAAAAGAATGGCCCTGAGTAACATTAAACTATACCTTTCACAAATAACTTACCTCACAAAAATCTCCGTTACTCGAACTACTACAATACGGCGAGCGCCACTACTGCCAGCTAAATAACAGATTCAAACTACGGAAGGCACTAACTACTGATAGGGATAGTTAGCAAATGAAAGATTTTTATAGAGAACAAACACTGTATTTACCTTAATAATCATAATATATATAGCAGTTCAATTTCAAAACTTCCGCCATCTTTCTCCTCACATTCACCACTGCTGGCGGCTCACCTCCAACTGCGCAACGCTACGCGCTGTTAACATCCAGCTGCCCTTCTACAATGGCAGACAACAATGCAAACTAGCCACAGACTGCACACAGCACAGCCAGTGATTTCATTTTCATACAGAGCGCTACGTGGCATTACCAATATAAAAACCTAAACAGCCTACTTACATAAAGAAAACATAAACAGCCTACTTACATAGCCCCCATGCTCCCCACAAAAAATTTTTACAAATGGTGTTGGGCACTGGCCAATACAGATTTGACAAAAATTTTTCACAATTACAGTAACAAAGATATAAAATGCACACACTTATTGATACAATGTTGGTCAAAAGCTAAAATTTTCTCACAGTCCATAAAGATAGTCCTGATCATTCATCATAATAGTAATTACAGTTTCTCATTAGTAAAAAAAATTGCACACAGAAATAGTGGATTTCCATGCAGTCTTGAAGAAGTAGTGTTTGAAACGTCCCCTTAGAACAATTTATACACGACTGTGCTTAACCTGACACACAATATTATTTAGCGCAACGCAATCTGACTATCAAAGATCCCTGCAAAAGAATGGCCCTGAGTAACATTAAACTATACCTTTCACAAATAACTTACCTCACAAAAATCTCCGTTACTCGAACTACTACAATACGGCGAGCGCCACTACTGCCAGCTAAATAACAGATTCAAACTACGGAAGGCACTAACTACTGATAGGGATAGTTAGCAAATGAAAGATTTTTATAGAGAACAAACACTGTATTTACCTTAATAATCATAATATATATAGCAGTTCAATTTCAAAACTTCCGCCATCTCTCTCCTCACATCCACCACTGCTGGCGGCTCACCTCCAACTGCGCAACGCTACGCGCTGTTAACATCCAGCTGCCCCTCTACAATGGCAGACAACAATGCAAACTAGCCACAGACTGCACACAGCACAGCCAGTGATTTCATTTTCATACAGAGCGCTACGTGGCATTACCAATATAAAAACCTAAACAGCCTACTTACATAAAGAAAACATAAACAGCCTACTTACAACTGGAGAAACATCTAGCCGTGGCGTGAGGGAGTTGCAAATATTTGATTCATACTACATTCCTTATCCGAATCACTTTCTTCATTTGGTAATTTTATTAAGAGGTTGCACTGTCAGCGATGTGTAACCGCACTGTTAGTCTGATAATATATACACTGGGGATAACCGTCTATATTCAGTGTTGCGGTATTTGTCTGGAAAAACCACTTCACTTAGAGGTAATTCCATATCTCGATTTATAAAGCCAGTATAGCTTTTAAAATTGATACTTGTATGTACCTGTAGAAACAAGACCGTTTGTGACAGTAACATACAACAGTAATTGCGATAGTTTTTTTTTTTTTTTTTTTTTTTTTTTTTGACGGCTACTGGTTTGTAAGACGATTACGCTTCTCTTTCTAAGACACAGAGGTACCACTCGCAAGAAAGGCTCATGAGACATGTTCACACATCGCTGATTTTCGGTCAGTATTATTTCGTATCGTCAGCAATCAGTTATTGGCGAAGTATTATACTTAGCAGCAGGAAATGGGTGATAGGTTTGCCTTGACAATCAGGCTTATAAAGTATGTGTTTGTGTTGCGACATGTGCAAAGGAAAGGACTAAGTCCAGTCATAAAGAAGGTATGGATTTGACGTGGAATACTATGATAGTAAAGGCAAGAGTATGTCAAGTCATAAGAATGCTACAGATATTTCTATTTCCAGAGCCACCGCCGTCAGCAGGGTGTATTTCCGATACTTCGCTCATTGCCAAATGTCATTCAACTGAGACCGCAATCGTAGCATTTAATTGTAAGTATAGCAATCAAATATGTATGTAGCCGATTTCATAGGATGATACTGTCTATGCATGCTTGGCGTGGCGGTTGTCTGTGGCGGGAATGATTCACGCTTTCCGCTAACAGCAGGAGCCGTCTGAATGGAGGGGCCTGTTGCGATGCAAGAATGTAGTTGACTTAACCATATCGTTCTCTAGATGGCTGAATAGAGGAGTAATACCTTGTTTGTGTTGGGCGGCTTTCGTGATCATGTGGAAATTTAAGAATATTCAATATGGACATGTGTTTGCGCTGGACCATTATTCCCTCCCATGTAAATTGTCTGATTGACTGCTTCTTCACATTTCTTGCCTTTATTTGGTTGAAAAAATATAGATTGTGGCGTGTGTTGACTACATCTAGCAGACAGTTGCAGGGCACATTTGGTGGTTCTCTAGGCATGAGAAACTCCTTAGTTGACTTTGTAAATTAAAAGGATGATTTGGAATCTGTTATATCACCGACATCAGTATTAGTGAGTGGAAATAACAGTTTCCGCTATTTTTTTGGAGTTCTCACATAAAGGTCTTCGCAGATGGGATAAGTTTCTAGTAACTCAGTGGCTCACAATGATTTCTTAGTCAGGGGAAAATTGTGTGATATGGATGGTGGCAGTTATGCATGGAATGCACTGACACAAACCCCAACTTGGCGGTTTGAATACACAAATTGTTTAAACAATATTCCATACACTACAATCGAACTCCCTCCCAATGACCGATCAACTGAGTCTTTTTCCCGCCAAGGAAGGGTCTATTCTAATAACTCAGGTCTGAAGGTGTACCTGTAGTAGCGAAGGGGGAGGGGGGGATTTCCTGAGGGATGGTTGTGGGTGGGGTTGGGGGAGCAATAGGTTATGTGCCTGTCAATCAAAAGGAAGGATCCATTTAGCAGAACAATAGGTTAAGTACCTGTCAATCAAAGGATTCCCCTGAGTGCATAGCTACCCCTAATATAGGCAACCTGCACTACCAAAATGTGCTAGAACGAACTTTGTTACACTATTTGCTTTATAGGCCATATAGTTTCGTTTGTACTAGTGCGTCTAATTCATCACACGAGGGCTGGGCGTCAAGTCTGGTCTGTTTCAAGTGTAACTACTGGATCTGAAGGAGCCAGATTCGGATTGGAAGACCCTTCAAGTGTTGTGGCCATAAGCTCTGCCTTCTCCGTTGCAGAGTAAGCTGGGCTGTCTGGTCCTTGTAGAGGGGGAATGTAATGTTTCTCCTTGGTGAAGTGTCTGGTTAGCTTCCATACGCCAGGAGGTGTGGTATCTAGCGCTGCGAGTTTCTGTCCCCATTGTTCGTTTCGAAATGTTTGTACTCGTATTTTGTTCCTTATTATACACTGGAGTCTGTTGACGTGCAGTTTATAGAACGGGCGGCTGGTACGCTTCAGTATCTCCTGAGGCGGTTCCTGATTGAGATAAGGACCAGGATTTCCTGGGGCAGGGCCGTCGAGTGTTATTTTGCTGTTGTATGTGGAATGGCGTCAGTCATTGCGTCTTGGACGGCAGTAGTAAGAGCCTCCACTGCGTCATCAATTTGTTGCGTGTTGTTAATTTCGTGGGTGTCCGGAATACGACTATCAAGAGTTTCCTTGACCAGTGTCCATTTCACGCGCTTGTAGTCCAGTATCCTGCGTGGTTCTGTGTCCTGCAGTGTTTCTTCCGTGTGTAGTATTAGAGGCGTGGAGTCTGAGTCCAGATCGTTTTCAGCCATAAGGTTGAGTGTGCATGTGATAGCCTTGATGAGGGCTATGTCTAGCACGTCTGGCCTGTGTCGGGCCTGTGTAGGCACGTACGTGGGAACGTCTGGCCCAAATGTAATGTAGTTTCGGCCTAGTGCGAGTTCGTATAGTTTTTGCCGTTGGAGCTACGTATTCGTGAGTTCCAGTCAGGGTGTTTTGTGTTCAGATCTCCGGTGGTGATTACCTGCGGTGCTATGCTGAGAGCTGTGCTGATATCGCGTGATACTACGATTCTAAGAGGGTTGTACAGCGATACAAGTGTGGTGTTGGGTCCGTTGACCTTGACCCCGACAGCCGTGGCCTCCAATCTCTCAAGCGCTGGGAGCTCTATGTTCGTGTGTTCTATGTCTTTGTGTATGATGATAGCTGTGCCGCCTCCCCTCCTGCCATCCGCTCGGTCGCTACGGCAAACGCAATAGCCTGGGATGTTTAGTTGCTTATGAGGTGTAAGCAGTGTTTCGTTCACTAGGGCGATTCAGATACCCTTTCGCTCCATGAACGCAAGCATTTCGGCCCTTTTGTTTGTGATCCTGTTGGCATTCCAAAACAGGTGTGAGCTGGTTTCTCAGGATGGGGGGGGGGGGAGGGGGGGATAATTTTAGGATTGTGGATGGGGCTGTAATCAGTTACTGTCGGTTGCACAACAAATACGTAAACTTTATTTAAAGAATTTAAAATTTTAAAACAATCTCTAAGAAAAACACACAAGTGATGGTATGATGGCTGAAGGCCTTATCAAAAAAAATTCCACAATTTTAGTGCCGAATGCCACCAACAAATAACCTCAAACAACAAACGGCTGAAGGCCTGAAGTAGATGTCAGGAAAAAAATTCCGAATAGCACCTTTTAAAAAAGTCCCTTGCTTTTAAAACCATTTTGCTTAAAAAAAAAACTTACTGGAACACAGCTGAAGGCCTTATCACCAAAAGAAGTGAAATTATTGCTTAGCTGAATTATAAAATTACAAATATTCTTAATACAAACATCACAATCTAAGGAAGCAGGACAAGCGGTTCTCAGCAAGTGTTCCAAGGGTCGGCCTGGGACGGTAACTGAAACATATGGTAAGATGAGGCAGGCAGCCAACAGCTGCACTCAAATAACAGGATGGCAACTCAAACTAGGGGCAGCTTAAGCGCCGACCGACCGACTAACCAATCTGCCTAACGTCCGATCACCGGTACAACGATGGAAAATTTTAGGCAAGTGTGAAGAGACAGACAGCACTACGTGTTCAGAAAACACCCAAGGCCGGAGGAAACACTAGAACCAAGATAGACCGCAAAAAAAAAAAAAAAAAAAAAAAAAAAAAAAAAAAAAAAAAAAAAAAAAAAAAATTGCGCAGTATAATACAAGAGGCTGGCGAACTACGCCCCGTGTTGGATAGTATCAACACGACGAGGAAATGTACACTGCCAGGAAAATACACTAAGCATCCTGGAAGGTAACTGGGGCGCTAGCGGCCGCAAGGCACAAAATACCGCTGGCTGCAGTTCACTAATAAGAATAAAAATGGTTCAAATGGCTCTGAGCACTATGGGACTTAACTGCTGAGGTCATCAGTCCCCTAGAACTTAGAACTACTTAAACCTAACTAACCTAAGGACATCACACACATCCATGCCCGAGGCAGGATTCGAACCTGCGACCGTAGCGGTCACGCGGTTCCAGACTGTAGCGCCTAGAACCGCTCGGCCACTCTGGCCGGCAATAAGAATAATACTACATTCAATGACGAGTAACAAATGGAGAAAGACGGCTGCAATATTTCACCATTTCTAAGTAGGCTGTTTAGGTTCTTATGTTGGTAACGCCACCGCCACGTAGCGCTCTGTATGAAAATCAGCCAACTGCCCAACACTACAATAGCAAATTCCAACAATGCCACCCAACCACAGACTGCACACAGCACAGCCAGTGATTTTCATACAGAGCGATACGTGGCGGTGGCGTTGCCAATATAAGAACCTAAACAGCCTACTTACAACTTCACTCGTTGCCGCCAGGCTCAGAGGCCCTGGGAGCAACAACCCGCCGACCAAAGGCGAGATCTCAGAATAGTCGAGGCTGCATTAGCAGTTAACTCTTCACTCAACTTAAACATCCAGGATTCAGTGCGCGACGAACTCGTCGCTCTCGCAGCTACCCCTCCTTGAGCCGGCAGTGGCCCTTGCGCTGCATTGACCTGCTCGCTCCTTCACTCCCAACCGATCTGATGTCCGTTCGCAACTCCTCACTAAATTCACTACACAAACAGCATTAAAATAACTGCTCATTCAAAACCGCAAGGACACAGGGATGAAGGAAAACAATTCCACCAACAACTCAAAATACTAAAACCAGTCACTGTGAAACAACACAGACGAATTATAAGTCGGCACAAACACAGAGAAGCCAGAAGCGGCCGGAAGACCAAATGCACGTCGTCTGCTGCGACGACCGACCGAACGGCCAACCAACGGTCGGCCCCACTCAAGTCAGGCACGGGAAAGATCTCAGTATCAATCGTCGACTGACAACTTATTGCCATGAGGGCACTTTAACGGACGGGCACACAAACACACACACACACAGACGAAAGTTGCACTACTCGAATATCACGGTCCATTCAACTAAAATTCGCTGAATCCGGTCCTTGACGTGGTCGTGCACACTCGCGACCACATCCTTCCGGCGGACAGTGCATGTGTGTTGCCAACAGTGGGGCGAGTACTGGCTGTCCTGGCCTCACTGCTGCTCCGTCCGAACTCAACTCGCTCGACACACGGCGACCCGGAAATACTAGAGGCCGCTCCAAAGATGGTACCACACAGTACGCGCTATCGATAAGAGCTGAGAGTGCCACTCACGGACAGACAAAAATGGTTCAAATGACTCTAAGCACTATGGGGCTTAACATCTGAGGTCATCAGTCCCCTGGACTTAGAACTACTTAAACCTAACTAAACTAAGGACATCACACACATCCATGCTCGATGCAGGATTCGAACCTGCGACCGTAGCAGCAGCTCGGTTCCGGACTGAAGTGCCTAAAACCGCTCGGCCACAGTGGCCGGCTCGTGCAGAGACAAAGCGAGCAATTGTAGTGCGCCAGTGAACACACCAAGAAACGAGACGCCACTATCGCTATTACAAGATGCCAAGCTATGAACGGCATCAACGCGAGCCACACGCGGCTCAACAGGATCTGTGACTTAGTGTTGGCGTCTGCGTTTCGGGGCTGGTGTGGCGTGTTATTCATGAATTGGTGTAAATAGTGGCGTGATAATGGCTTGTATGCTAGCCCAGCTGAGCGAGCCTGACATGAACTGCGTGAGGAGCTGTGACACACATCCCATAATCTTTATGACTACTTCGGTGCTCGTGAGTCCGGGGAGTGTTGACGTAATGTTGGACGTGTCAGCCTGTGGGTTGTTGGTTGTGTTGGCGGCCGCTGTCACTTGTGTTGGCGTCTGGTGTGGGCTGGCTTGTGTGTCAGCTGTTTGATTGACAGATGTGAACGCCTGGGTGGTCTCTGTGGTGAATGGGTATGTTGTATGGGTCGTTGTGTTGGTGTCCGAATTGTGTTCATGCTTATTGGTGTCCTGTTGTCTGTGTGCTTGTTGTCCAAGTATAATTTAAAACTTATGTGATGTCTGAGCGCATAAGTTGGCAAAACGTTACACTCACTGGTCTTTAAACTTTGGTACAGCTAACTCAAACATTATTCAGGAATGAACTTTAAACAAATTTAAATAATTGGTGTTAGCTGTTGCTATCGTAATTTTTCATTTAATCTATTGATTTTGGTGTTATATTAACATGCTAACAACTATAGGATGTTAATAGAACTCCAGAATTAATAAATTAAAAGAAAAATTGCTATAGTAAATTCGAAATAACGACAAAAAATTTTAACTTAAGACTTAAAGTTAATACATTCTCGAAAGTCTTGGAATTCCCGGCAGCATTATCTTGCTAGTATTGATACCGGTAACAGGCAAAAATCGTCGAGGTTATCGATTCCAGGAATGGATGAACAACCTGCACAGATTATTAAGTTGGCACGAAACTCTCAGAGCTGGAAACGTATTCGCACTGGGATATTTTTTTATTATTTTTTATAATGAGCCTGCTAATTTATCTCAGTTGTGCCTTAAGAGGGCCTGGTTTAAACATCTTTTGGCGTCAATTTTCTAGGAAGATAGTCGTTAAACGTCCCTTCGATAAGGTCATTAGAGACGGAGAATTAGCTCGCATCGAGAAAGAATGGGGAAGGAAATCGGCTGTATACTTCCCTGCGTTCGCTTTGAGCGAATTAAGGTGATCACGAAGAACCAAAAGCTGGATGGTTGTACACTAGAAGCGGCGTCGTCCGGAATACGAAAACGAGTTCAGTTTCTTACCAAGGGGCCACTTCCTCGATTGTTACTAGGTGACTGCTTTGGAGATGTCGTACACGTTTAGAGGTCTTGCGTACGGGCAGAGTAGAAAAGCTTGTGAAAGAGGTAGGTCTAAAAGGCGCAGGATATTCACTGAATGGAGCGCTGTTCAGCGGCAGATAAAGTGCAAGGGAAGCTCTCTGAGAAAAAAAAACTGATAAATCTCGTTCTTACTGGCAGTACTAATGGCCGTTATATGTTCCTGCCAAGTTCTTATCGCTGCAGTACTTCAGGTACAATGCAATCTCTGCAACGGAAGTCACACACGTACGTCATTGCCAACCAAAGTAATGTATCGCGAACTAGTTGAATTCAATGATTTGCATATCACTGTGTTCATGAACACAGTCTCCTTGTGCTTTTTGTTCCCCATGTAATTATTACAACAGTCTTTGAAATTGTGAGCCGGGGTAATATATTGGGAGCTAGTACAGAAATCAGATTGCTGTTACAAGAGTCGTTGTAAATGAAAGGGAAACAGCAGATGAGGTGAAAGTTGGATGAGTTAGCTGTATATACGATAACAAACTTTTATCTCTCTAACTCTGATCACGCTACTACTACTACTATTACTAGCACTACGTCAGACTACAGCAGACCAAATACTGAAAGGTGTCTGTTGATTCACAAACCCTTCATTCTTGCTTGTCGATTACAGGATTCTTTGGCGTGTTTTCCGACAGCTCGTTGGTCAATTTCGATATCCGTCTTCCACGTGGGATGTGTTTAGGTTTCACTGGCGATGTTTGCAGTGAGTACCTCGGCTAATGAACACCTAGGGCTTGATGGTGCCTTGTGAGCGCGCTGTATTTGAAGGGAGGAAAGATGGCAGTTGGATGGTGGCAGTTCTAAAGAGTGAGTTGTGTGGGAGCTGTTGTATTGTGGCAGTCAGCCTGTTGTCAGGTTGGGCTTGCCATGTAGTGAAGTATACTTTTTTTTCAAGATAGTAACATCAATTACTTTAGATGCTGAAATATTTGTTTTAAAATTAACATTTCTTGTAATGTAAAACTGGTACTTCCCGTGTTGTAAAAATTCTATCAGTAAATAACAGTGGGTGGGGCAGTATCATAACGAAATAATAAGCGGCCATATGCCAAGAAAAGAAAAAAACATATGGATGAGGGCGACGCCTACCAAGATGTCCCGTTAACCACTAAATATTTTACTTTTAGTTTTGATTATGGGGTTCAAATGAAACAGAAGACAACAGGCTGTCGTATCAATGAGCGTATTTGTCGTTCACAGATTGACTTTCGTGTATGAAGCAGTTCGTGCCTTATGGAACCTTGTTGTGTAACTAATTAAGGATAATAACAAGTTACACCTATAGCCATATAAGCAGTTTTAATATTGACATGCATACTGTGTGTGTGACCTGTAGATTAAAACTGAAGAAACTGCAAAAAGGTGGGAATTTAAGGAGATGGGACCTGGATAAACTGAAAGAACCAGAGGTTGTACAGAGTTTCAGGGAGAGCATAAGGGAACAATTGACAGGAATGGGGGAAAGAAATACAGTAGAAGAAGATTGGGTAGCTTTGAGGGATGAAGTAGTGAAGGCAGCAGAGGATCAAGTAGGTAAAAAGACGAGGGCTAGTAGAAATCCTTGGGTAACAGAAGAAATATTGAATTTAATTGATGAAAGGAGAAAATATAAAAATGCAGTAAATGAAGCAGGCAAAAAGGAATACAAACGTCTCAAAAATGAGATCGACAGGAAGTGCAAAATGGCTAATTAGGGATGGCTAGAGGACAAATGTAGGGATGTAGAGGCTTCTCTCACTAGGGGTAAGATAGATACTGCCTACAGGAAAATTAAAGAGACCTTTGGAGATAAGAGAACCACCTGTATGAACATCAAGAGCTCAGACGGAAACCCAGTTCTAAGCAAAGAAGGGAAAGCAGAAAGGTGGAAGGAGTATATAGAGGGTCTATACAAGGGCGATACACTTGAGGACAATATTATGGAAATGGAAGAGGATGTAGATGAAGATGAAATGGGAGATACGATACTGCGTGAAGAGTTTGACAGAGCACTGAAAGACCTGAGTCGAAACAAGGCCCCCGGAGTAGACAACATTCCATTGGAACTACTGACGGCCTTGGGAGAGCCAGTCCTGACAAAACTCTACCATCTGGTGAGCAGGATGTATGAAACAGGCGAAATACCCTCAGACTTCAAGAAGAATATAATAATTCCAATCCCAAAGAAAGCAGGTGTTGACAGATGTGAAAATTATCGAACAATCAGTTTAATAAGCCACAGCTGCAAAATACTAACACGAATTCTTTACAGACGAATGGAAAAACTAGTAGAAACTGATCTCGGGGAAGATCAGTTTGGATTCCGTAGAAATACTGGAACACGTGAAGCAATACTGACCTTACGACTTATCTTAGAGGAAAGATTAAGGAAAGGCAAATCTACATTTCTAGCATTTGTAGACTTAGAGAAAGCTTTTGACAATGTTGACTGGAATACTCTCTTTCAAATTCTAAAGGTGGCAGGGGTAAAATACAGGGAGCGAAAGGCTATTTACAATTTGTACAGAAACCAGATGGCAGTTATAAGAGTCGAGGGACATGAAAGGGAAGCAGTGGTTGGGAAGGGAGTAAGACAGGGTTGTAGCCTCTCCCCGATGTTATTCAATCTGTATATTGAGCAAGCAGTAAGGGAAACAAAAGAAAAATTCGGAGTAGGTATTAAAATCCAGGGAGAAGAAATAAAAACGTTGAGGTTCGCCGATGACATCGTAATTCTGTCAGAGACAGCAAAGGACTTGGAAGAGCAGTTGAACGGAATGGATGGTGTCTTGAAGGGAGGATATAAGATGAACATCAACAAAAGCAAAACGAGGATAATGGAATGTACTCGAATTAAGTCGGGTGATGTTGAGGGTATTAGATTAGGAAATGAGACACATAAAGTAGTAAAGGAGTTTTGCTATTTGGGGAGCAAAATAACTGATGATGGTCGAAGTAGAGAGGATATAAAATGTAGACTAGCAATGGCAAGGAAAGCGTTTCTGAAGAAGAGAAATTTGTTAACATCGAGTATAGATTTAAGTGTCAGGAAGTCATTTCTGAAAGTATTTGTATGGAGTGTAGCCATGTATGGAAGTGAAACATGGACGGTAAATAATTTGGACAAGAAGAGAATAGAAGCTTTCGAAATGTTGTGCTACAGAAGAATGCTGAAGATTAGATGGGTAGACCACATAACTAATGAGGAAGTATTGAATAGGATTGGGGAGAAGAGAAGTTTGTGGCACAACTTGACGAGAAGAAGGGATCGGTTGGTAGGACATGTTCTGAGGCATCAAGGGATCACCAATTTAGTATTGGAGGGCAGCGTGGAGGGTAAAAATCGTAGGGGGAGACCAAGAGATGAATACACTAAGCAGATTCAGAAGGATGTAGGTTGCAGTAGGTACTGGGAGATGAAGAAGCTTGCACAGGATAGAGTAGCATGGAGAGCTGCATCAAACCAGTCTCAGGACTGAAGACCACAACAACAACAACACTGTGTGTAAATATTTTCTGTACGATATTTTTGCAGTTTTAGGGGTGTGGTTTGAGAATGGGCGAGCCAGCCCAAAATCGGTAACCACTGCAGCAATAAATTGCATTTTAATGAAACTGAGAGAAACAAAAAAAAATTATCAAATTTTCCTCAGTATTAGAAACTGTGGAGCTACTATTCTAAAGCAGCATGCCACGAATCAGCAAACGTGTACTGATGTCGGTCAAACAGTGCTTGGATTTAGCCAGATGCTCATCATAGATAGAGATATCTACATTTAACATACGCCGTGCAATACTTGTTGGGACTAACGACATAACTGAAGCACGAAAATGTTTTGGCTCGAGACACGCTTGCGTAATTTTATTTTCCTCGACGAAGTTGGTCAGGGAATGTGACGTCAACAGCTGCGTGAGACTGGTCACTTGCCTGCCGAGCGTGGAACAGAAGAGACTCATTATGGCGCATCACAGAGGCTGTACTGCGAGCTGTGTGGCTGTGAACAAAAACCTTCATTATTCAGGTACATGTTTCGAAGAGACTTCGGTAAACCAATTACTTAATGGGAATGAGAGAACGCCGAATTTTCTGACGACATGAGCTTCTAATTGCATCTAATATATGAACGGAAATAAGGTGGTATTTCACTTGGATGTTTTGTTTCGAAAATTTAATATAAATAGCAGCAACCCTTTGTAGCTATTGTAACACTATTTTTTAGCATTCGCGATAACATCATTTCAGATCAAAATAGTTGCACAATCATCGGCTGTACACCGCCCCACAAAAGACGTGGTAGATAAAGTGATATAACATAGTCTCGGTGAATATGAGTGAAAGAGCGGCAATATGTCGCAAGAGGTCCGCCAGCCGAACACAGAAAGCTGGAGGTCAAGTGGTATGAGACCAGCGTGACTATGGCGCCAAAAGGCTGGTCCCTCAACACGAGGCAGTCGAAGGAACGGGAAAAGACAGTGTGTGTCAATTTAGCAAGTAGTTACAGTACACAATGGTGGCGTTCATCATTACACAATGGCCCAGAAACGACATATGGAGGACTTCACACAGGGAAGAATCATTGGGGAACTGCACGAAGGACGCAGGGTGAAGAGTGTAGTCCAGGAATCTGGTATCGATGACGATGATGTTTGGTTTGTGGGGCGCTCAACTGCGCAGTTATCAGCTCCCGTAGAAAATACCAATCTTCAACACAGTCTAATATAACACTTTCACGAATGATGATGAATGGTAAGGACGGCACAAACACCCAGACCTCAGGCAGAGAAAATCCCCAACCCGGCCAGGAATCGAACCCGGGACCCAGTGCTCCAGTAGCAGCAACGCTAGCCAGAAGACCACGAGCTGGACAGTGTGGTGTCGCTCACAGCATTGTTTCGCATGCCTGTGGAGCGTTCCAAATTATAGACACTGCTGCCGAAGGAGAGGAGGTGGTCAACCAAGGTCAAATACAGCAGAAGATGACCACCACAGTGCGAGAAGGCTAGGAGGGACCTTCGTTAAACAGTGGGCGCAGTTGTAACCGCACTTAACAAAGCTGCAAAACATGCAATCTCTCAGTGGCCGTGAAATCTCTCAGTGGCACGGTGCCTGCAGGGAGGTGGGTTCTTTGCCCGTTGACCAGTACTTTGGGTTCTGCTGACGACAGCACATTGGCGGCGCTGTTCATTAGATTGGAAAAAGTATAGTAATGGTGGAGCAGGGTGTCTACGAGGATACCTTCACAACGTAACCTGATACTCTGACTACATCTCTAGGGAAGCCCAGGTAGCAGAAGTCCTTAACTTCATCTACTTCGTGACTAACGATCCTGATATTAAGTTTCTCGCAGTTCTCATTTCTACTACTTCTCATTATCTTCGTCTTTCTTCGATTTACTGTCAATCCATACTCAGTACTCATTAGGCTGTTCATTCCATTCAGAAGACCATGTAATTCTTCTTCACTTTCACTCAGGATAGCAATGTCATCAGCGAATCGTATCATTTATATCCTTTCACCTTGAACTTTAATTCCACTCCACAACCTTACTTTTATTTCCAATATCGCTTGCTCGGTGTACAGATTGAACTGTAGGGGCGAAAGACAACATTCTTATCTTACACCCTTTTCAATACAAGCTCTTCTTTCTTGGTCGTCCACTCTTATTATTTCTTCATGGCTGTTGTACATATTGTATATGACCAGTCTCTCTCTACAGCTGACCTCTATTTTTCTAAGAATTCGAACATCTTACACCATTTTACATTGTCGAACGCTTCTCCAGGTCAACAAATCCTATGAACGTGTCTTGATTTTTCTTTAGTCTTGCTTCCATTATTAACCGTAACTGCCAAATTGCCTCTTTCATGCTTTTACCTTTCCTAAAGCCAAACTGATTGTCATCTAGCGCATAGTCAATTTTCTTTTTTCATTCTTCTGTATATTATTCCCGTCAGCAACTTGGATGCATGCGCTGTTAAGCGATGATTCTCGCACTTGTCAGCTCTTGCCGTCTTCAGAATTGTGTGGGTGATGTTTTTCCGAAAGTCAGATGGTATATCGCCTTACTCGAACATTCTACACACCAACGTGAATAGTCGTTTTGTTGCCACTTCCCCCAATGATTTTAGAAATTCTGATGGAATGTTGTCTATCCCTTCTGCCTTATTTGATCTTAAATCCTCCAAAGCTCTTTTAAATTCGGATTCTAATACTGGATCCCCTATCTCTTCTAAATCGACTCCTGTTTCTTCTTCTATCACTACAGACAAATCTTCCACCTCCTAGAGGCTTTCAATGTATTCTTTCCACCTATCCGCTCTATCGTCTCCATTTAACAGTGGAATTCCTGTTGCGCTCTTAATGTTATCACCCTTGCTTTTACTTTCATCGAAGGTTGTTTTGACTTTCCTGTATGCTGGGTCAGTCCTGTCGACAATCATTTCTTTTTCGATTTCTTCACATTTTTCATGCATTTCGTCTTAGCTTCCCTGCACTTCCTGTTTATTTAATTCCATAGCGACTTGTATTTCTGTATTCCTGAGTCTCCCGGAACATTTTTGTACTTCCTCCTTTCATCGATCAGTTGAAGTATTTCTTCTGTTACTCATGGTTTGTTCGCAGCTATCTTCTTTGTACCTATGTTTTCCTTCCCAACTTCTGTTATCTCCCTTTTCAGGGACGTCCATTTCCCTTCAACTGTACTGCCTACTGAGCTATTCCTTATTGCTGTATCCATATCCTTAGCGAACTTCAGCCGTATCTCGTCATTCCTTAGTACTTCCGTATGCCACTTCTTTGTGTATTTATTCTTTCTGACTAATGTCTGAAACTTCAGCCTACTCTTCACCACTACTATGTTGTGATCTGAGTTATATCTTCTTATGGGTACGCCTTACAATCCAGTATCTGATTTCGGAATCTGTGTCTGACCATGATGTAATTTAACTCAAATCTTCCGGTATCACCCAGCCTTTTCGAAGTATACCTCCTCCTCTTGTGATCCCTGAACAGAGTATTCGCTATTACTAGCTGAAGTTTATTACAGAACTCAATTAATTTCTCTCTCATTTCTTGTCTCAAGCCCATATTCTCTTGTAACCTTTTATTCTACTCCTTCCCCTACAACTGCATTCCATCCCCCATGACTATTAGATCTTCATCTCCCTTTAAATACTGTATTACCCTTTCAATATCCTCTTACACTTTCTTTATCTCTTGATCTTCAGCTTGCGACGTCGGCGCGTATACCTGAACTATCGTTGTCGTTGTTGGTCTGCTGTTGATTGTGATAAGAATGAGCCTATCACTGAACTGTTCACAATAACACACTCTCTGCCCTACCTTGCTATTCATAACCAATCCCACTCCCGTTATACTATTTTCTGCAGCTGTTGATATCACCCTATACTCATCTGACCAGAAATCCTTGTCTTCTTCCCATCTCTCTTCACTGACCACTGCTATATCTAGATTTAGCCTTTGCATCTCCCTATAGAGATTTTCTAGTTTCCCTGCTACGTTCAAGCTTCTGACATTCCACGCCCCGACTCGTAGAATGTTATTATTTCTCTGATTTCTCAGCGTACAACGAGCATATTTTAAGAAACACTTTATTTGGCATTTAATACATTTAGACAGCTTTCCGTAGGTCAGATACACAGTCATATTTTCTAGTATGGTCTTTAGCCAAGGAAGATGTAACAGTCCTATCACTGTTTCCAGTAACATTACTGCTTCCTGGTAGTTCTCCTGTTGCACACAGAAGTTGAGGTTAGATGTTATGTTTCACCTTCATTTTGTTAGAATTCCCAGCAAAGCCTTGCGTCATATACATATCCATAAAGTGATAATCGTCCACATAAAACTGACGCAATGGTCTGAACACTTGAACAATTAGAAAATGCCTTTTTAACATCGGCCAACTCTACATACACCATACTTTTTTAATTTTCCCTCGAAATTGTTTCCAGTGCTTCCCTGCTAAATTTCTGTCTGATTTGCCTATTGCCTATTTGCAGTTCCATTTTGACATCATGTTTCTAGGATATCCCTTATTTCCACTATTAAAGCACACATATACGGTGTCACCCCTCTCCTATATCTAGTTTAGAATAACGTCCTGCCACTAATTCCAATTACTTCCTCTGTACAATGCTTTCTTTCTGTGTATGGTTTCACCTCTCTCCCACATCTAGTGATTACAGTGAAGTCTTATAGATTATACCACAAATTTCGATTACTCTTTCGGCACATAGCACTTTTTCTATAAATCAGTGTAAGCAAGAACTTACAGGAATTAAGGAATTACAATTGGTATGTTTTAGATGGTTCATGTAGTAGCAGAACGAGATATTCATCCATGCATTACACCTTGTTATTGCATCAAGTCACCACTACTGTAGGGGAGAGTGCAATACAAGCTGCCTCTGTCATCCTATTCTTACATCACAAAGCACTTGTTAAAAGGCAGTGTGAGGAATAAAAAGGTGTCTTTTTATACCTTCAGAGGATGTCCACACAGACAAACAGTTCTACGTTTCAGCACTAAATTCGTGCTTCTTTAATGATGAGCAGTATATTTTTCGTAGGAAGTGTTAATGTCACAATGCAATCGTATTAAAAATTGAACTCTATAGATATATGTCTCTATACAAAACGTCAATATGTGGTGCCTCGTTTTAACAAAAAAAAAAACACTTCTTTTGAGTGTGTATATAATTACATAATATTTTAGCTAATGTGAGCATAGACTCTTGAATGCAACGAGAAAGTATACAGAATACACAGAACTCCTACATATCTTCTGTGCCAGAAGTATCAAAATAATACGCATGGTAAACACCCTCGAAATCATCATATATACGTCAACATACGACCATCTTCCTTTAGTACTTACTGTAAATGCAGATATCTTCCCATTTCGTATTCGCATTTTTTCTATATTTTCCCACATTTTACATATTGTTCCATATTTTCCTATATTTATCATATTATAGGTATTTTTCCAACGTTCCGTATGTAGACATACCAGAATATTTGTTCTCTTATTGCTTATCCTACCAGTTTCTTTAGCACCCAACCCTGATTCGGATTCCCCACAATCTAGAGAACATACAAAGTGTTCACTAGATTACTTTTTCTCTCCTTCCAAATGTCGACCCAGAAAAACTTCTGTCAACAAACTATCTTAACTGCCATGCTAACTCTTATACTTCCATGACCGCCTAACAATGTTGACACCCATTTGTATTTGTAGTATGTTTATAACGCAGAATGTTCTGAGGTGACAAGTCATAGGATACCTCCTAATATCGTGTTGCACCGCTTTTTACCCAACTAGTGCAGCATCTCGACGTGGCATGGACTCACCAAGTACAAAGTCGTTGGAATAGCCCTGCAGAAGTACTGAGCCATGCTTCCTCTATAGCCGTTCGTAGCTGTGAAAGTGTTACCAGTGCGTGATGTTGTGCACGAACTCACCTCTCGATTATGTCCCTCAGATGTCAGATGGGATTCGTATCAGGCGATCTGGTTGGCCAAAGCATTCACTCGAACTGACCACAATGTTCTTCAAACCAACTGGGAAGAATTGTAGCCCGATGACATGGCGTATTTTCGTCTACAATAATGCCTTCCTCGTTTGGGGACATGAAGTCCATGATTGGCTGCAAATGGTCTCCAGGTAGCCGAACACAAACATTTCCAGTCAACGATCGGCTCAGTAGGACCAGAGGACCAAATCTATTCCACGTAAACACGTCTCACATCATAATGGAGCCACCATTAGTTTGCACAGTGCCTTGTTGACAACTTGGATCCATAGCTTCGTGGGATTCGAGTGACACTCAAACCCTACTATCAGCTGTTACCATCTAAAATCGAGACCATCTGACCAGACCATCGTTTTACAGTCGTTTAGTGTCCAACTCATATGGTCGCGATCCCAGGAAAGGTGCTGTAGGAGTTGTCATGCTGTTAGCGAAGGCTGTCATAGCTCATTAACGACAGATTTCGCCGCACTGTCCAAACGAATGCCGGACATTTGCCACGCCGGACATTTGCCACACTTGCTCCTTCGCCAGCTTGAGTAGCGATCCCTCAGGTAAGGGACGTCCTTCCTCGTACTTCTTCTGCCCGCTTTCAAACCGCCGTCTCCACATCTTACGCGATACAACCAGTATGTAAGGGATCTTCTTCTTTGACATCTTGGCGAAATACAGAGCTTCTTTTCCGACATCGAAATATTTATAACTTTTGGGAAACGAAAGGAATACCGACGATTAAGACAGTATGGAATTAGTTCTGCCATGTACAAATATAGATCCCTCTGTCTGTACGGTAGCTTTCTTTCACGCTTACTTATAGCGATAGGAACAGTCCATCGCCATGGGAGCAACAAGAAAGGAACGATGTAATGAGAATGCGAATGTACGCTAATCATTTCTTTTTCAGCACTGCTTTTGTGCCTACTTTAATTACTACAACTGCATGCCCAAAAGACAATAACGAAAGAAGAAATGGGTATGCGAATGTTTGAAAAGAGGAACGACATACTCCATATTAATATTAATTTACTCTCTAAAATCCAGTATCCCTTGCAGCGAAACATTAGTTAATAAAGTGTAGCGGAACAATGTTCAAAACATGACTGAAAATACGTTCACTAAATAGAGATAAGAACATGTATGATTGACTTGTCATCCAAAGGCGACGTACAATTTTAAAATATTAGAAATAAGGAAATGAAGTAATACAGAAATCTATGCTTGTAACGTACGTTGTTGTTCTACATTGTTTAGCTCTGGTATTTACAGGGTCACAGAGAAAGCATCCTAGGTTTTGGAGGGAAAAGCTGTAGTTGTAATGATCTGCACTACAACAGAAACAAGAAGCACAACTTAAGGAAAAATAATGTCATGTGTGTTCCAGCTCACAAGCGACACTGAAGCAGACAGTTCCTGTGACTTAGTATGGGCAGAGGTTATATTCGACAACCGGAATGAATTAATAACTGGCTCCTTTTACCGACCCCCGGATGAAACAGTTGCTGAACACTTCAAAGAAAACTTGAGTCTCATCACAAATAGTTGGCAGTGACTTCAATCTACCTTCCGTATGTTGACAAAAATACATTTTCAGACCCCATTGTAGACAGAAAACAACTTACGTAATTGTTCTAAATGCTTTTTTAAAAATTATTTTGAACAATTAGTTCACGCAGCCATTCAAATTGTAAATGATCACGATAACACACTTGACCTCTTAGCCAAAAATAATCCTGAGCATCACGGGGATACTGGGATTACAGTCGTAACGAGGCTCAATTCCGTAACAAAGAAATTCACCAAAACTAAATGCGAAATATATCTATTCATAAAAGCAGCTAAAATTCGGTTGACGTCTTTCTAAGAGACAGTCTCCAATCCTTCCAAACTATGTAAGTGAAGACCGTATGTGGCTTAAGTTCAAAGAAAGAGTATCAACAGCACTCGAGAGATTTATACCAAATAAATTAATAAGAGACGGAACTGATCCTCCATGGTACACAAAACACGACAGGAAGCTGCTGCAGGAGCACCGAAAAAGGCCCGTATAATTTAGACGATCGCAAAATCTCCAAGATTAGCGAAGTTTTACTGAGGCTCGAAATTTTGTGCGGATTTCAATACGAGATGCATTTAATACTTTCCACAACGAAACTATCTCTAGAAATGTGGCGGAAAATCCAAAGAGATTCTGGTCCTACGTTAAGTAAACCAGCGGAAAGGCTCAGTAAGTACCTTTACTGCGTGACAGCGACGGTAATGTTACTGATGACAGTGCCACTAAAGTAGAGTTACTAAATGTAGTTTTTCGAAATTCCTTCACCAAAGAAGACGAAGTAAATATTCCAGAATTCGAAATGAGAACAGCTGCAAACATAATATAGAAGTAGATATCCCTGGTGCTGCAAAGCAACTCAAATTACGCTATCAAATAATTGATGTTGCAGAGGTGCCTGAACTGTCAGTGGCAGAGGAAATGATCAAATATCTTTTCAAAAAGTCTCTAACGAATAAGAAAAGTAGGTCTAATACATTTGTTTCTGATGTTCTTTAGTAACAATTAATTTTAAGTAGTAAGCTCTTTGCCTAGTTTCAGTTGCTTTTACTGGCCTGTTTAAAGATAATCAACAATTTAGTAAGGAATTTTAATTTTTAAAGGACTATATCTAAATGTACTCAAGTAGATTTACATCTACAATAAATGTTTGCTGCTAAACTTAAATAAAAAAATATTTGAGGTTCCAAAATTGTCAACCTTAGGATCAGATCAATTTTGGGATGTCAATTTTAGGTGCAATTCAAAGGTTCATTTCACATTTTCTTTTACAAAAGCGTATACTATCAGTTTAACAAACCATGATATTTTAGGTGATAGTTGCGACTCTGAAGCTTCAGAAAATAATTTTAGAACTCACAATTATTTAATAGTATGGCCATAATATTAGGTGGTAGAAAAAAGTTATCTTAACGTGACAACAATAGGAGCTCTTACTTAAATAGGAAATTGCTATTGAAAAAAGTTTGATGTAACTGTAAATTCTGGTTACAGGAGGATCGTTTGAGTGATGTTTAATGTTGGCTTCGTTAAGCTTAATTTCACTACTTCTTGATTACACGCTAGTGAACCGAGTTGGGACCAGCTAGTTACATCGTTAAGCCATTTAGAGATACTTCTGTGAGGCTTGAAACATCCTTTAATTTTTACAGTAAAGGCTGTTTCCTATCACACTTTGCAAAGACTTTGGACTGTCAAAATGATAAATGACCATTTACCATTTTGGCATGTTTAAAATCAGCGTAAACAGACTGAACTAATATACACTCTATTTACAATTACAACTTAATATTAGCGCCGATAATGCTGATTCATTGTTTTAATAATTTTAACTCAGTAATCTGTGAGGACTCAGTGGTCTTCATAGTTTTTTAATACATTATTTTTAACGTATTTTAGTCCATTTTCTGAATATGGGCAATGGCTTTCAAGCAAGGCCTAATGTTGCGAGTCTCTTCATAATTCTTTACGATTCTCTCTATCCTGTCGTCCAGCTTCCTCTTCTTACCTTCAAGATTCATTCCCAATTTCATGTACATGCAGTTTGTGAACTCTGCTTCATTTTTCAAGCACCCCACCAAATAGGTGATTCTAGGGTGAGGGTTTCTAATAATACTGTTTATTTCGTTGTGCCACCCTTCAACAGGATTCGTCGTTCGGTGCCTTTTTCCGTAGCAGTTCCACATTTCTATTGGGAATATCCTCATTCTCTAGCCAATTGTCCACAAAGTAGTCAAAAAGTTGAGAGAGCCTTCCGTTATCAGGAGCTTCTGCATGAATCTCAATCCATCCATTGCTTACGTCCTCCGGCTTTACAAATGCCAGCGCTGCATACATGCTGACGTAAAGTCTTAAATCCTCGTTCTGGCGGTACTCCTCAGTTAGACCGAGAACTTGAATTCTTCTCCATAAACTCTTCTTCATATAGAAATAGCATCCATTTATTTCAAATGTGGGAAAAACTTGACCAATGGCAGATATCGCAGCTGCCTCAAAATCGACATTCACTTCTTTAGGACACCACTCAGGGACTGCCTGTTTTATCAGACGAAACAGACGAACATATATGTCTTTCTTCTTATTAGGGAGCAGTGCAAATGCAGTAGGAAGAATGTTTGTTTCTTTAAACGGACCTCCTAAGTCTACGTGTATGGTGTAGATTTGTGCAAACTGCTTGCTGCAGCTCTTAAATGTTCCATCCATAAAAACATGGGAACATGTTCCTAAACTTTCTTTTCCTTTGCTTCCACTGAAAACCATTATTCTCTCCTATAATCTATCGTCTTCTAGAAGAAAACTACTGCATCTCCCATTTTTAATAGATCTTCATGAAGATCAATTTCATAAGAGTTCTTAGGCTCTTATTGGTTTCCTCGCGCTTGACTGTAACAAATTCATAACCTTTATTATGTAGATTTCCCATTTCATCCGCGTACATCTCAGATAACTGCAGTTTCTTCTCGAGACCTTCTCTTAGCCCTTTCCACTTGCTTTCTCACTTTCAGAGCCACATCGTCAGGTGGCCCACAGAGATGTTCTAATACGTTCAACACTTCTCCGTTCTTCGAAAGCAGATTTCCCTTGCAATGAACCGCTTTTCGGCGTAAGCACATCCATGTAACAACACCTTCTTTAGATTCCCTCTGTTTAAGATACTCGTAACCTTTGCATGAGCAGGAGGACTGCCCTTGTTCGTTGTAATAACTTCCATACTGATGGTCACGTTAGGAGTTTCGAAAGCAAACTGGGCGGGCGTTTGAGGAGGAGGAGGGGGAGACAAGGGGCCCAGCCCTTCGGAGCAGGTAAAATCGTGGCAAATGTCCGGCGTGGCAAATGTCCGCACACCGTCCAAACGGATACGTTCATAGTACGTCCCACATTGATTTCTGCGGTTATTTCACACAGTGCTGCTTTTGTGTTAGCTTTGACAAGTCTACGCATATTTATTTATTTAGCTTATGGCATGTAACACATCATATAAAAAAAAAGACATAAAAATCATAAGACACAGAAATAAAGAGTAGTCACAGTGTGTAACATATAGTTGTAGGTATAAAAGTATTTAAAATAGTGTATATAACAAACAAAAGTTCACAAACAAACATCCAGATTTGTGACATAGTCTATTGCACTTTCAGTCGCGGTCAGAAACTCATTGGGGTCTCCTGCAAAACGTCTCAGAGGGCAATCTTCCACGATGTAACGAATCGTCTGCCGGTCCGCACCGCAGTCACATCTCGGGGTGGTGATTTTACCCCACCTGTGGAGGCTGTCTGCACATCTGCCGTTATTTGTCCGAATTCGATTCAAGGTCGTCCAAGTTTTCCTTGGCAAATTGAATCCTGGTGGTTGGACATTGATACATGGCATATTCTGCAGGTTTTGGGGCACAGATTCTCTCCACCGCGTTTTCCAGAGGTTGCCATAATCCGGGTTGAGAGGATGCGTATTTTTTGCCTTTTTTTAAAGAGGGGTGTCTGGAGCGCAATCTGTTCATCTCCAGGGCGGGAACATTCTTATGGATTGGCAGTTTCTCGTTGTTCAGCACTTTTCCATACTCGCGTAAGAGAGCGTTCTCTCTGCACAGATCCGGTGGGAGAATGTTGCTCAGTATAGGTAGACAGTGTAGCGTTGGCTTTATTGTTCCTGATATCATCCTCATTGTGTAGTTTAGTTGAGCATCGATCAAGCCTGTATGTTTACTGTTTAGCCATACCGGTGCGGCATATTCTGCTGTTGTGTAGACAAGTCCCAGAGCCGAAGATCTCAGTACAGCCGCGGAAGAGCCCCACGTAGTCCCACATAGTTTCTGTATGATATTATTTCGAGTTTTAAGTTTTGCGGCTGTATTACGTAGGTGTTCCTTGAATGTTAGGGTTCTATCAAAGGTGACGCCTAGATATCTGGGGTAATTATTATGGTTTAGCAGCCTGTTTTCGAAATGAACGTTGAGCTTTCTTTTTGCTTGGGCATTGTCGAGGTGAAAGCATGTCACCTCCGTTTTTGTCGCGTTTGGCCGTAATCTCCACCTTCGGAAGTAATCTCCCAGCTTTGTTAGATCCGCAGTTAATGTGTTTTCCGTTGCCTCCATTGATCTGCCGCTTGCAGCTATTGCCCAGTCGTCGGCATATCCGAATTTTTGAGAAGTGGTTTCAGGTAAGTCAGATATGTAGAGGTTAAACATCAATGGCGCCAGAACGGAGCCTTGTGGTAAACCATTGTTGAGCTTCATTTGGTCACTTTTTAAGTCGCCCATTATGACTCTGAAACTTCTATCTGTGAGCATGTTATCAATGAGGTTGGCCAGCTTGTTACATGGTATGACCCGCAGCAACTTAAATATGAGGCCTTGTCGCCAAACGGTATCATAAGCGGCTGATAGGTCAATAAAGGCTACTGATGTTTTGAGTTTTTTTCTGAAAGCTCGCCTCTATGTGAGTTGCTAGGGAGAGGATCTGGTCGGTGCAACTGCGGTTGGGTCGAAAACCTGCCTGTTCAATCGGTACCACTTCAAGAATTTTTCCGCTTATTCTGTTGTAGATGATACGTTCCAGCAGCTTATAGACACAGTTCAGCAGAGCGATAGGGCGGTAGTTTTGGGGCATGTCGTTAGGTTTGCCTGGCTTTAGTATCGCTATAATCTTTGCTCGTTTAAGCTGGTGTGGGATATTACCCGATTCTAAAATATCTGTTAAGAAGTTTGCGAGCCATGTTCTAGTATATTTTCCACAGTGAAGTAGGAATTCCGGGTGGATGCCATCGAAGCCGGGAGCCTTGCCACTTTTGATTTTTGACACGGCTGTTGCGACTTCTTCCGCTGTGATAGGCTGGGAAAATTCGGAGGTAGGCGATGCCCTTCGTTTTAAGGATCTTAATTCACGTTTGACGGTCGTGGTGTGTGTTCTGTCCCTTGGTGCTCTTGAGGTTCTAACTATGTGTGCGGCCACATTGTTAGGGGTTATCGGGTGGGTGTCTTTTATTTTACATTTACTGCCTCCCAGGTTACGAAGTAGGGTCCATGCTTGCCTACTGGATTTAGTGAAATCTAGATTCTCCACGGTGTCCATCCATTTTTCCCGTCGAGCTGCGTCTAAGCTGTGCAACAGTTCGTCCGCGATTTCTTGGTCGTTGGTTTCGGTAAATTCCTGGTACAGGTCTTCGCATCTCTCATTCCAGCCTGGGATGTACTCTTTCCGGTAGCCTCTGGGTACATTCCTCTTAGCCGTGACGATGACTGCTCCCACAAATCTGTCATAGTTGTCCCTAGTCGGGGGTATCCAACCTAGACACTTGTCAAGGCTTTCTGCAAAGGTGGCCCAGTCTGCCTTCTGGAAATTCCATCGTGGGCGAGGAAAAGATTTTATGATTGGGATGTTAATTCCGACTTCTAAGATAAAAGGGCGATGCTGGCTATGTGGGAAATCAGACAGGACTTCACGAGTTGCGGCTAGCGGTTGGTTGTTTTTGTTTTTAGTGACAAAACATAAACCAGGGTTATAATCTCGTCTCCATGCTGCTGATCGAAATGTTCCGCGGTCCTTAGCGTCGAAAATCAGGTGGGTGTTAGTCTCCTCACTCCAGCTCATCAGGGATTCGCCGTTCTGGTCGTTTCGTGCGTACTTCCAGTTCTCATGGTGACTATTAAAGTCTCCTACGTAGATAGCAGGGCGGGGATATTCTTGGAGTACTTCTGGAGGCCATGGACAGCCGGGAGGCTTATAGATGTTAATTTTGACAGCAACTTCATATATGTTGTTGTCTGTAGATATCTTACACAGGGAAGCATTTTCTATCTTATTTCGTACGTAGGTTGCCACACCGTAATTGCGGTGATAGGTGGCTCCCAGTATCTCGAATCCAGGGATTTTTCCTCTAGAAGCCAGCTGATATATGTTTTCCGCATGAGTCTCTTGTATCGCGACTACGTCGATTTTGTTCTGAGTGAGAACTCTCTGGAGAAATTCACATTTGCTCCTACTTATGCCTTCAATGTTTAGGTGGCAGACTCGGAGGCACGGTCCGAGTGCTCTAGTCAATTCTTCATCGTTCACTTGGTCGGTATCACTCATGATGTGTTTACCAGGAGATCCAGCTCAAGATTATCTGGATTATCTGGTTGCCTTTAGTGCTAGTTCATTTAGCGTTACCCAGGGTGCACGTGTAGTATTCTACTACGGACGCGAACTAGCCTTACACCCCGTCTACGCATATAGAATTCCGTAACGATTTCCGAAACAGAAAGTTCCATACGTCTATCTCCAACCACCATACCGTTTTCAAAGTCTGTCAATTGCCATGGTGTGGTAATAAACACGTCGGACACCTTTTCACATGAATCACCCTGGTACAAATGACAGCTCCGCCAATGCACTCCTCGTTTATACCTTGTGTACGCGATACTACCGCCATATAGTATACCAGTACATATCGCTATCCCTAAGGCCTTTGTCACCTCAGTGTACTATCCACAAGGTGTCAAGGCTCCTGGTGTTCAGCATTTCCATGGCGCTCGCCCATGAGTCATACAGACGTGTGACCTTTCGTGCTGTCCATGTATGTATTCAATATCCCCTGTTAGTCTTGTTTGGTATGTGACCCACACACTTGAGGAATACTTTAAGAAGAGATGCGTACGGTTTTAGTAGGCAGCAAATTTTGTACTGCTGCCAGAATTTTTCCAGTACGCAGCCGATGAATAGCAGTGTACCACCTTGTTAACGTATGATTAGTGTATGCGATCATTCCACTTCATATCCATACATACTGTTAGGTATTTGTAGCAGCTGACTGTTGTGACTGATTGATACTGTAGTCATACGATACTACGTTAATTCGCTTTTTTAAAGTGGATGGATCTGCATTTCTGCTTCTTTATAGTAACTTGCCAGCCTTTGCATTATTTTGAAATCTTGTCAAGATCTGTTTCTAGATACATACAGTTATGGCTTTAGTCTCTGCCTCTTGACAAACAATCTCAAGTGGTGGGGAAGTTACGGCAACTGTTTCCTCCTCTGCAACTGGGATCCTTCTAATTAATTAACTTGCAATGGGTAAAACAACGACTAGCATTTCATCAGGCATTGACGTGTCAAGGAGACGTGTCAAGGAGATTTATTTCTGTCTAAGTGACAGTGAGGCTTGCTATTGGCGAATAGCAGTTTTAACGATCCGCAAATTCCAGTCACTCTTACGTCCATGGCAATTGGGTTTCTCCTTAGCCCACAGTTCAAGCCATTTCCAATATTCATGTACAGTTTGAAATGAAAATTAAAACTCCTGAATCTCTCTCTTTTGCATTTAACTCATTTACGCAACCAGATTCCAAGTCCCATTCCACCATCTTCGGGCTCTATGTAAAAACAACAAAGACAACATAGACAAGCTAACAAACGTACTATTAAAAGTTCGGTATAAAAAGTGAGAGAAAAAAAGGTCCGAACCAGATATAAAAACATTTTGTATTTACTACGCGAGATGTATATTTAAATTTTCGTTTTTGTGACTTTGCCTATGTCAGATTTTTTTATGATAGTTCACACTGCCCTCTGACTTGAGCCTTGCAACGACTGTTTGTCATACAGATGCACATTTCTTTGCTGTTCTAGCTTTCTGATTCCGTTGAATATATCTTTTCATATATTACCATGCTCTGCACATATTCCTGTGTACTTTCGTAGGCTTACTTCACGAATTTGGAATCTACTGTGTCACCTAACTACTCGCCCATTTATCCTTAGAGTACCCACTTGTTGATCTTATTTGGTTGTACCTGTCTCTCAAATTACCTTTTGCACAGGGGTAATTCGTTACAATGTTTATTAGTTTTGCATTTTAGTTTTTTGTTACGTATTAGATATCTGAGGCTGACATAACATTAATGTAACGTCGTACATGGTTTGGCTGTTGGCAAATATTTACTGTAGACTACCTTGGATATTATTGATCTCTGAATTTTTATATGTCGTTTTACCCCGATTTCAAGCAGGGACTGGACTCCGAAACGGTTGCCCAAATAAGTTAAATGCAAAAGCGACGGCTGCAGATGTTTTACTTTCCATTTCATACTGAACAGCCAAAGTCCCTGTCACCAACTACTACAAGGATGGATATAAAAATATTTGTAAGGTGTGGTTGACGACACACGTGTGTCTTAGAAGTATGTAGTTCTAGTGTTGTCTTTTCTTCGAGAAATGAGGCCGCTTTGGCCTACAGAGGAGATCTGTGACCTTGTAAGAAATTATAGAAACAAATGTCTTGGTCACATATTAGTCACATTCTAGTTTAAGCACCCATTCTCAGATCCAAGCTGTACAGCAGCGAAACGTAGACGAGCAAACAATCCACGCTTGCTTGTAGCCGCTCTACTCGTTACATCTGATAATGACTGCAAACTAGAGACCTATCATGAGCTTTAACAAACTAATGTATGACCAAGACAATGATTTCTATAGTGTGGTTTCTATTCCTACCACCATCTGCCGCCGTACTGCTACTGCCTCAGTAGTTAGACTGGATTCGTTATCTGCGTGTTACGTACTAAACGCGTCTGGTAATACAGCGACGTAATAAGAACGGACGGGAGGCAAAAGCAGGTAATTGGCTCGGAACAAGTTGAGTGAAGCTAACTGGAAGAGCAGGTTCTGGGTGGCAGCGTTAGCTCTAGAGACGCTGCGACTCGCTCAGAGCCCGGCTGCTGGACTTGCCGGGGAGCGGAGAGATGCTGGCTGTTATTGACGTCGCACCTGTGTGTGCGTGGCACAGCGCCGCGCGCCTATCTGGCCGGCGCATCTGGCGACGCCCTCGTGGAACCCCCGCCCTGCGCCGCTGCCAGTCCTCTACCGGCAGCGGCCGATTCGCTGCACCGCGATCGCCGGCGCCTACGTAAAGCTTCTTGGCGTGAAGACTGCAGAGGAAATTAGCACGTTCCGCAGTGGAGATTTCTTCATTTTATCATACGAAAAACGCCCTGGTAATCTAGCGAAGTTACGAGAAATGCTCAGAGCTTTAACAGTTTCTCAAAAAGACAACAGGCTGAAACTGTTTAGCTTCGCGACGGTGTAACCCCTCTAAGTGCATCTGGACTGTTCAGGGAACGGTCCATCTCGAAAATTACCTCGCTTCCACTCTGGAAATGCTTCCTACAAAACAGTTTCTTATCAGAAAAAGAGGAACTTGCTGGGTGACTTGTCGCATAGTGCGGGAGGCAAGGAGTGGGAAAATTTCGTAGCTCAAAGTAGCAGCAGCATGTTTGACTGTGTCCTGTTGAGTTGTGGAGCAAAAATACCCCCTTGGACAGCTATTCACGACGCCTCGTCTTGACAGCCACTCATAAAATCGGCCGGAGTTTTCGACCGATTATAGCACAGTACATTAATACATCTACATGGTTGCTCTGAAAATCACACTTAAGTGCCTGGCAGAGGATTCATCGAACCACCTTCACACTAATTCTGTATTACTCTATTCTCGAACAGCAAGCGGAAAAAACAACACCTATAACTTTCCTTTCGAGATCTGATTTCCGTTAGTTTATTATAACAATCTTTTCTCCCCATGTATGTCGAAGTCAACAAAATATTTTCGTATTCGGAGGAGAAAGTTGGTGATTGAAATTTCGTGAGAAGATACCACCACAACGAGAAACGGTTATAGTTTAATGATGTCCACCCCAAATCCTGTATCATGTTAGTGACAGTTGTAAGATGGCAAGAACTATGCCCCTTACATGAATTCATTAAAGATCTTCTAACTCATGGTGAGCGAACAGTAGGGCGAACAAAAATGACTGACAAAGCACAATGCATCTTATAGAGGGTATAGTATGGACGTATTGGAATAATTAATGTCGGGTGATGTAAAGTATTTCACACGACATGAAAACATTGTGGAAACGAGTCGATTTACTGGAGGCTAGTTTATCCCAGGGAAGTATGCAGAGCTGAATGTGGCCGGCTGAGAAGCAGCAAAGGGAAGTGACAATAGGCAGCTTAGGGCGGCTCAAGCTCTGAGAAAACGGTAACGGGGCATGGCCTCCAGCTGCCTTAAGATGAGTGACAGTGAGTGGGTGGTTGACCCCATGCTGGTGTACCGGGAAGCAGATGGAGAACTTGTACACCTGTTGATAAATGTCCGTCATACCGTTTTCAATGAAACATGCGAGAAAGCCGCAAAAAGCTACGGTGGAGCGGTCAACAGAGGCCAAAATATGCGTGTTCGTGACTATAGAAACTTCACACTGAATTCACAGTCTGCAGAGTCTGAAGTAAATCAGATGGAGAGCGACAGAATGTAATACGCCGACCTCCGGTGGGAACGTAGGACCAAGGAATTTGAAGTACTCTCCTGGGAGTCAGAATTCCAGAAAAATTGATGTTTTGTGCAGACGCTAACCTTGATGGAAGGCCTGGGAGGAGCTAAATAGCAGAAGTTGAGAGGAAGGGAAATTTTGTGGGAATTTGTTCACTGCCCAGAGCAGGCATTGGTCGGCACTGGGAAGCAACGCATAATTAACGCGACTTGCGCTGCAATTGGCGTAAGTGAATGGGATGATGGGATGAGAAGTTCCGCCTTATGTAATACACCTTATTTCTTTTGTTTCACCGATACATGTTTCAGCACTTTTGTGCTATCATCAGTGGGTTCTATTTATTTTTAACTTACATTATATTATTGTCCTCTTGTTTTGGTAGCTGTTATGCTACACAATATACAACATGTCATAGTTTTGGAGTTGTGGTAGGTTTTCCTGTTTTGTTGGTGAAGTAAATGGGCTTACTTCTTTGCCTGTGTTCGTGTGGCAATGCAGTTTATCGATTATTCAAAACATTTATTATTTTTTATAATAAAAACCTGACCTTCTATGAACTTTCTCGATGGCGTAAGTGATTTTGCTGGAGGGGAAACTGAGGTGGAGAGCGGACTGGGAGAAGTCTCTGTAGGGGTCTTCCATTCCCAGCTTGCCTAGAGTACGGACGTGGCGTTCTTTACTCAGCTTGCCTGAGAGAGAGTGAGCCTTTCTGCAGTTTAGGACTTAGCAAACGGAACGATTGAGCTTGGAGATAGGAAGTTTTTGTTCAGCTGTGTACTGAGCAAGATAGCTAGAAGTGAATAGACGAGCGCAGCCTTGCAGCACCACGAGGTCGCCCGACGTCCGCACAACGACGCCGCCCCGCCACGCTGAATTCGGTGATAATGCGACCGCTCCGGCCACTGATTAATTTGTTGGATCACGTCGGCAAAATTTCCAGAGGGTGTCAGGTGCCGTGTATTGTAGAATTCTTCTCGCACTTCGCATTACGCCTGGGTAAGTCGATAGGAATTACTTTTGACTTATCGCGCTTTACTCCACGCAAGCGCAATTTATTACCACTGTCTGTTAGGAGAGTCATTTAATGTGATGACTGAAGGTCGTGAGTAAAATAAATTTGTGCTAATCGACTGCATCTGTTTTCAATCAAGTAGTTGAAATACCAAGTCACTTTCTTAATTAATTTTATGTTCAACATTTTCATCTGGTGTTCAATAGATGAATATAACATCAATGTGCACCCGTTTTTAATTAAAATGGATCAATTCTGAATCAATTAATGTCAACACTGCCACCGCAGTTCAATCAGGAGTCACAGGGCCTTATTACTTTCTTTTCGTTATCTGATGTTGCGGCAGTTTTGCACTCTCTATTGATCTGCTAGTCAGTTACCTGGGGTGAACACACGCCAAAACCAGGTAGGTGACGGGTGGCATGTTACACAGTCTCTACCTTATTTTTTTATAATAAAAAACTGCCCTTCTGTGTCCACCCCAAATCCTGTATCATGCTCGCGACACTCTCTCCCTTATTTTTTTATAATAAAAACCTGACCTTCTATGAACTTTCTCGATGTACTCCGTTAATATTATCTTGTAGGGTCCCAAACAGTGCTGCAGTACTCCAAAAGAGGACGGACAAGCGTAGGCTAGGCAGTCTTTTTAGTACATCTGATGGTTCTTCTAAGTGTTCTGCCAATAAATTGTACTCTTTGGTTTAACTTCCCAACAACATTTTCTATGCCTTCATTCCAATTTAAGTTACTCGTAATTGTAAATCATAGATTTTTTGAAGTTTAATAGTTTCCTTTTAGTAATTATGGGCATAACGGCACACTTTTCGTTACTTGGGGCCAATTGGCAATTTTCGTACCATAAAAATGCCTTTTCAAAATCCTTTGCAATTTCTTTTGATTTCTGGCGACTTTACCAGACGATAAACGACTGGATCATCTGCGAACAACCTTAGACGGCTGCTCATATTGTCTCCTAAATCGTTTATATAGATAAGGAACAGCACAGGGCCTTTAACACCACCTTGGGGATCCCCCGAAATCACTACTGTTTTACTCGATGACTTTAGAAATCACTACTGTTTCAGTCGATGACTTTCCGTCTTTTGCTAAGAACTGTGACCTTTCTGAAAAGAAATCAATAATCCAGTCGCATAAATGAGACGTGATTCGACAAGCAAGCCATTTGATCCCAAGCCATTTGTGACGTACGGCGTCCTTCTGGACATCTAGAAATAAGGAATCAATTTGAAATCCCTTGTCGATAGCATTCAACAGTTCGTGTGAGTAGAGAGCTAATTGTGTTTCAGAAGAACTATGTTGTCTAAATCCTTGTTGACTATGTGTGAACAGACCGTTCTCTTCGAGGTAATTCATAATGGTAGAACGGAATATATGTTCCAGAATCGTGTTGCATATCGATGTTAACAATTTGAGGATTTAATTTAGTGGATTATTCCTATTGTCGTTCTTGAATATGGTGTGACCTGTGGAACGTTCCAGTCTTTCATCGAGCGTGCTGTTATGTATCTTTTCCAGGTATGTAGCTATTGCATCGGTATAATCTGAAAGGAACCTAATTGGTATACACTCTGCACTGGAACACTTGCTGTTATTAAATGATTTAATTGAATTTTCTCATTATGAGAATACTGAAGGGCGATCAGTTTTAATTGTTAAAATCATTCAAAAGCCAAGCTCGCACAAAATATTTTTTATTCAAGACAACCAATTTCAACAGTCTTAGCTCTCATCTTCATGTCTTAAACATTTTTTGTAGTAAAACATGACATCTTGTGGATGATAATACGCACGGTAAAATTAACGTGGTTTACTACATTATTTATTCTGTACAGAACTTACACTACGTGAATGCAATTAAGAACAAGTGGCGAGACTATGATTCTGTTTCCCCTAACAAACCGGAGCAACAATACTATATCCCTTCTTCGATGTGTAGCACTGTCTCAGGTGACGGCCCTGGCGCTGGCGTCAGCAGAGTAGCGATGTGTGGCGGGTGCAGTTCGTTATCGCGCGCACGAAATACGCAAAGTCGTGGGCAGGCGATCTGTCAGACGGATCGCAATTGTCTTGGGTATTAATAAACCGGTTTAGCTGTACTTAGTCCTTTATTATTGGATCACAATAAGAAAGGACTAAATACAGCTGAAGCAGTTTATTATTATCCAAGATGACTAAGCCGCGCGGTATTAGCCGAGCGTTCTCAAGCGCTGGAGTCATGGACTGTGCGGCTGGTCCCGGCGGAGTTTCGAGTCCTCCTTCGGGCGTGGGTGTGTGCGTGTTTGTCCTTAGGCTAATTTAGGTTAAGTAGTGTGTAAGCTTAGGGACTGATGACCTTAGCAGTTAAGTCCAATAAGATTTCACACACATTTTTTTTTCCAAGATGACTACTCATAGCTGTGGTCGCCCTACCTACAAGGTTATCTGCTGGATCTCAGTTACTCTCTAACGGAGCCCTGGAATCTCGGCAGATTCCAGCGTGTGACACTGCCTTTGCCGGTCACGCCATGGACCAATTTGACTCATTTGTACGGCAGTGCGCACAAGGCACCCAAAGCGGCAGACCTGATATGAATAAGACTGTGTTCGGCACAGAGAGTTGCCCGTGAGAATTTAAGTCCAAACTGTCGGTACAGCTAAGACTTCACACGCTCCACAGTGAAGACCAGCGCCAGTGCAAAGTCGTGCAGAGGACGAGTTTCCCAAGTGAATCCCACAAATAACAAGAGTCATGACCAGAATCTTCTCTCCCAATGGCAGTCTGAATCCAAAGCCCATTTCTCCCCTCGTCGCCTTTCAATCAAAACTCGGTAAACTCAAAAAGTACACCAACGCCACAGCCCCCACACGGGTTTGGTGCCAATAACAAGATTCCACGAGCACCACATCTCCCCTCTAGCTCGTCTACTTTACCTCCCAGCCAATCCTAACGAAAGTTAATAATATTATAATTGGAAGGAGAAACAGACTTTGTCGTATATTTTTGTTTTATTATCCGCAAAATCGATTTTTGGTCACTTAGTGACCATCCTCAGTGCTAGAAGTTAAAAATTTCACATAACGATCAGAGAGCATAAAACAGAAAATCACAACTACACCTGCGTATGAACATAACAGTTGGTAGGAACGTACCTGTAAGATACAATTAAAATTGTTAGGTTAAGCTTAGAGCGATCACACAAACTGAGGCCGCTGTTTACATGAACCTGTTCAGCAGACCTCGGTGTGCCAGGGCTTGGAACGCCCTCTATGTGACATGTGTCACGTGAAAACTTAATATTACTGGTTTTGAGAGATATGTTTTTAATTTCTCACAAGTGTGTTTCCTCATATGCATCTCATCTGTGTTGGTTACTGTGATTAGTGGACGCAAAGAGAGGGAGGAGGGGGGGGGGGAAGGGGAGACAGAGAGAAGTGAAATGGAGGGTTTGCATCATTGTGCTGAAATATGACTTATTTTTCTCAAATAGCTCTAGCCAGAGCTAGTAGCCTCACCTACGGTGGCATATGGTTCGTAATGGAAGATACTATTACCAGCCAGGACTGCATTCAGTACTATTTATTTTACGATGACCGGTTTCCAACAGTTAAGACTATCTTCTGATCTTCAGAAAACTTCTTGTTATAATTCCTGTTCCATTATGACTGTATCACGCGTGCCACATGGACATTATAGAAAGCTGCTAGTTAGTAATTCCTTGCGTTATCTGTCATTGGACGTAGTCATCTTTAGAAGCATTTGCGTCTCCAACTTGGCACGGTATTATAAATATTTGACATTGACATGTTTCCCCATTGTCACTAGTTTATTGAACATTTCTCGTCGTCAAGAAATATACACCCTGAACCTTAAAGCTGTTGTGACTTCATGTTATCTTCACAATCGCGCGCAGATCGCAAATGAAATTTAACAGGCATTTATGGAAATTGCTAAAGATTCAGAAGATTAGGTAACAATAATAGCCTAATGTGCGTGCTTGCTTTTTTCCTTTTTCATGATTCATGCCGCATTTTAAAAATCAAAGTGACCATCGTAACAACGGCGCCTTCTCCTGACAACTGCTTTTCACAAGCCACTTGCAGCTGTAAGTGGGAGACTGTTCTGCTGAAGAGGATGAAGAGGATGTCGGTGGTTATTAGTAAATGAATGAATATCCAGAAGTCGAAGATCATTACCACTCTTTTGCAAAGCATGAAATTGTTTCACGATGATGACGTCCACTTCAATCCTTTTTTTTTTCCTTCAACACATCCACAATTAGTGCATTAACTTAGCGGCTTCTAATGTCACAGTAAACATTTTTCTGATCATATTACAAATTACAGCGTGTTGGAATACTTGAGACCTCAAATACAAACAAACGAAATTGGTGATAAAAGGCAATAATTATGAGCCCGTCGAATGTTCTTTTGAAAATTTATGTTAATTTAAATTACATTTCAGATAATTACAATTTTCATCTCGGCATTCCACATGTAAATAATGTATTTCCTGATAATGCATGTTCCACTGAAAAGGTTGCGTGAGTAGAAATAATTACGAATCAGTGCAAAATCTTTTATTTACAACACGAGTTTTGCAAATCAATTAGAGATAAACTATCTCAATTTTTGTTTCAAGGTTTTGATGCATCCTTTGAACAACTATATTCCGGTAAGACTTTACAGTTATCGATAACAACATCATTTTAAAGTGAAGTATAGTAATAGTCAATTTTGACTATAGAGCTAAGACCACATGAAACTAGTCATTAGTGTAAAATGAATATATGTTACTATCGGTATTAGAAAGCTCGGTGTAGACGAATGTTGCAAGTAACAATATGTTTTGAGATCTGTATGAAGTTGCTATTAAAAGCAACAGCACAGAGACGTATTATTCTGAATTCATTAATATTAAAATTCCCAATTCTCTCGGTGGACTGCCAGTTGAGATACTGGCATGTAAATTCCAGCCTTCGTCGCCGATGAACAGCAATCACCATGGGTGTGTAAACAAGCTTCTGCTGTGGAGACTGTAATGGTTCTTTATTTGGGAAACCATTACCACCCGCCAACCCTACTTTTCGATACCATAGATTAATGAATATTTTTCTACGTAATGTCTCATATTTTTCACTCTATTAAAATTTGGTTTCATTTTTATATGTATGTACGTCGATATTATGAGATGTTGAAATCGATATAATATCTAGTGTGAATATCTTTGTACATATTGTTATCTTTGATGCTGGTTTGTGACTTATGGCGCGGAAGCGTACACAGTAGTCAAGTTTTTGTGTTGAATATGAACATTCTTGACATTGTGTTGGAAATGAAAAGATGAGTCTCAGTTGTGGACAATGAAAAATGTTGTGAGTTTTGTTAAGAGCAGTAAAGGCTGCGAAATTGTATGTTGAAGCAATGTTCTGAACATGCGAAAGTATAAATAGTTTAATAAATGTGAATTTTTGTGAAAAGTGAGTGTCAAGAATTATTTTCAAGTGATCATTGTTTAAAAAAGTATGAAGCACATTGCAATGAAAAACATAAATCATCAAATTAATCCTGAAAGATTGTCTTCGTAAGTTCATCAAGTCGGCGTAATTATCATCCGAGTGCCTTTCGCACCAACAGCGATAGTCATGCTACCTAGACAACATTTTTATTCAAATGGTTCAAATGGCTCTGAGCACTATGGGACTTAACACCTGAGGTCATCAGTCCCCTAGACTTAAACCTAACTAACCTAAGGACATCACACACATCCATGCCTGAGGCAGGATTCGAACCTGCGACCGTAGCGGTCACGCGGTTTCAGACTGAAAGTCCTAGAACGGCACGGCCACACCGGCCGGCCAACATTTTTAATTACGAGCCAAAGCCAGAGCGAGATCGTCGTTGGATTGCAAATACAAGATAAGTGATATTATTGTTAATTTTCTTCAGTGACTGTAATCAATTGATGTAGCAATACCTGCCACAATAAAGACCTTTTAATTGCGCAATAAAAAGATAATCCTTTGAGTGCGCGACGTGATAATTTTTGAACTAATTAACTGTTAGTGGAGGTATTGTTATAAGGCCCATATGCAGCAACTTTCCCTTAATTGTCATTGAGGAGACACTGTTGTCAGCCTCTTGGTTCATCTGGGTGCTAAGTGCTCAACAGCTGCACGTCTATTCGCCCGCACAATGCTCCGCAGACGTTGTTCAACCCTGTCGTCTAATGCCCCTCGTGCACCAAAAGTTACCCCAGCGCAGGTTTTGGATGGCGCCATTTTCTCATGCACGGTATATTTCAAGCATTTTAAGAAACTTAGCCTTTTCGGAGGTGGTTCCACTCACGGCCCGAAAGCCAATGCTCGTGACTTTTGTACATGAGATAAATCGCTCAGTTTCCGCATTACGACAACGATTGCTCTACGTTCTCTCGACACGATTTATATAGGCTCCACTGCTAGTGCTGGCAGCTGCTCCCTGTGAGTGGTCATTGCACACTGACGTCGAACATAGACGGTGGTCACGTTAATGTGACTGGACCGTGTATGTCCTCCTTGGTTCTTGTACACACTATATATTTCACGTCTTTCGCTAGATCCTACACCCATTTTTCTAAAAATTTCTAACATCTTGCATGATGTCACGTTGTTGACTGCTTTAACTAGGCTGACAAAGCCTATGACAATGCACTATTGCTTTTTAAGTCTTCTTTCTACTATTAAGCGCAACGTCAGAATTGTCTGTATGCTTTCCGGACACCAAACTGACCATCTAATAGTTCCTCAATTTTCTTTTCCATTCTCCTGGATATTATTCCTGTAAGCAACTTCGTTGCGAGAGCTGTGAACTGATTCCTTCAGTTGAATGACAGAGGTATGGCAGTTTCGTTGTCACTTCTCGTAATGATTTCAGAAATTCTGAAGGAATATTATCTATGCCTCCGCTTTATTTGCTTCCAAGTCTTCCAAAGCTCTGTTGAAATATGACTCGTTATTGTATCTACAACCTCAGAGAACTTA
Organism: Schistocerca cancellata; assembly: GCF_023864275.1. Classification (NCBI taxonomy): domain Eukaryota; kingdom Metazoa; phylum Arthropoda; class Insecta; order Orthoptera; family Acrididae; genus Schistocerca; species Schistocerca cancellata. The sequence goes on along the minus strand of NC_064628.1, from coordinate 245,998,004 downwards.
AAAGCTACATCGTATCTCAGTACTTCAGTATCCCACTTCTTTCCACGTTGATTTTTCCGTAAGATTTTCTCAAATTTTAGTCTTCTTTTCATCATTACTAAATTATTATGTGACTACTTAGCTGTTCCTTGGTACATTAAAATCCAGTATCTGATTCCTGTGTCTCTGTCACACCGTGATGTAATCCAGCTGGAATTTTTCCGTGTCCCCAGGGATTTTCCAGGTTACTTACTCCTCTTATGGTTTATGAAAAAAGTATTTGATGTTAATGGATGAAATTAATTTCTGAAATCAGTGTTTCTCCTCTCTCATTCATGTTACTCAGCCCATATTCTCCCGTTAACACCATCTTCTATTACTTCTCGTACTACAGCATTCCATTCGCCCACGAGTGCTACCATTTTCAACTCCCTTTACATAGTGTATTATCATTCTGAAATCCTTATATACTTTTTCTCCTGCGCAGCGGGGTCAGCACAGCTGTTTCAAGCGGCACCATCGTCAGCCGAGTGATGCATTATCTCAAGGTGTTTCTCATAAACGATTGCGCAGTGGACACTGTTTTTTGTTAATTTTACGGAACTGACAGATCGCTGTTCCCCAATAATCTTATCTAAAACTATGAAATATTTTTGTGGGTAATGGTTTTCTGGTGATTCTGGAGAGAACAATCCTATCACTGTACCCTTCACAGTAACTCACTCTGCATTTCCCTTTTCAGGTTCTCTAGTTCCAACATTCACATGTTTGACGTCACACGCTTCTACTCGTAGACTGTAGATGGTCATTCAATCTGTTCCTTATGGTCACCTCCCACTTGGCAGGCCCGTCCCGGAGATACGAATGGGAGACTAACCTGAAATTTTTTTCCAGCAGGTAGATCATCACGAAACTTCCTCAGTTACAGGGCACATTTCTGTGGATACACAATATGCATCTTTAGTGTAGTGGCTTCCATTGCCTTCTGCATTGTCATACCTGAGCCGTGCGTGGCTCGTGTTCCCGCCATCATGTATTTTACACTCTGTTTTTAACGTACTTCCACCTCACTACGTTAATCTAAATTTCTACTGTCGCTGAGATTCTGCTTTCCCTGACGGTGACCGGCGCTAGCAGCGCATATCGACTCTCATAGTATCTTTGCTCGACTGCTATTACTTCCCGTCTGTCGTAAGAGAGTTCGGGTTGCGAGTTCGTGTCGGTAGTTCGGGTTGCCAGTGAGTTGGAGCGCGTCTGGACGCAGTCCGGACCTGCCAGTCAGGGAGTTGCAATGCGGCACTACTGCAGTCGGGTTGGAGCAGCAGTGAGGTCTGCGTCGACATGGCTCTCCCGACCATTGCCGCCAAGCATCACTTGAGCCGGGCCACGGTCTTGCTGGATCGTCGGTCGGTCGTCCTACCGGACGACGCGTTTTGGTTCGCTGATCGTTCATGAGTCGGTTGTGTGTGTGTGCATCGACTCCTGATTTGTCTTCGTGCGTGCTTGATTACTGTTGGGTATCGTTCAGGTCTTTGTGCAAGTGTTTGTCAGGTTGTGTGTGTAGTTGGCGTTATTTCCACTGACGACCACTTTAGATGTTGTTGGCATTCTGAGAGGAGCCGGTCGGTTGCTGCGGATCAGGGAAGTTATCTCCGCACGGTACAGTCGGCTGGGTCCTCTGGCGGTCCCTGCGCAGTGTCGGAGCGTGTGTGGAGCTGCCCAATCGCTACGAGGTTCGTGGTTCACCGACCCAGGACGTCAAAGTTGAGTAGTGTTTTCAACTACCCAAGCCACGTCCACTCACGTTGTGTGGTTCGTTTAGGTGGTTCGCAGTTGGGGGGGAGGGGGGGGTTTCCTGTGAGCAACACCGAGTGTTTCTATTGCTGAAATTTAGCCACCATGCGTTGCAATTAACTGTATTGGTTGACTACAATTCAAGTGCACCAGCGGAATTTTCTGCCTTGTGGCCGTTAGTGTTTCGGTTACTTGCCCTGGTCACTAACGTAATTTCAGGCAGCGTCCTTTCCTCACCTGTTGTCGCTGTCCAACATGGCGTGTAATTTTGACAGCTAATACATACTACATTGTGGATTATCACGTTTGTAACCTTTCCTGTTTGAGTTCTCATGTACTGATTGATGGGAAGCAAGTCGTTGTGTCGGTCGGTCCGTGGCTGTCCCTTAGTTGGGTTCCGACGGATCAAGTGTAGTTGGGCTCACCATCTGTCTCGCCTAAGTAAACGAGGGCAGACGGACCTCCCTGTTTAACGCTTGTGGTTATTATTTATTTTTTTCCTAAACGACAGCTTCGGCGGAGAAGGAGACCTTCAAAACGACGTAACTGGCGGAAGAGGTTACGCAGAAAGTGGGTAGGAAGAGAACCAGAGATAAGGTGTCCATCGGCAGCAGAGTAAGACACATAATGTGAGGACGAAGGAGTAAAATTATGGCCGACGGTGGCATATAAAGGCCGAGTCAGAAGGATTACTGCGTGGGTAGACCGACCTCATAAGGTGAAGACAACCTGTCTAAGGAAAAAAAAAACCTGAAGTAAAAATACCTGGTCCTCCATGTCGGTGATGTACGATGGGCTGGTACCTCAACTACTTGCCGAGCGAGGTAGCGCAGTGGTTAGCACACTGGACTCGCATTCGGGAGGACGACGTTTCAAACCCGCGTCCGGCCATCCTGATTTGGGTTTTCCGTGATGTCCCTAAATCACTTCATGCAAATGCTGCGATGGTTCCTTTGAAAGGGCACGACCGACTTCCTTCCGTAATCCGATGGGACCGATGCTAGCTATTTGGTCCCCTCCCCCGAATCAACCAACCAATCAACTACGTAAAATACAAACACTCGTAAGCTCACAAACACCCGTAAGTTTCATAGAAGAAAGGCGGATAAATTTAATAGACACAGTCAGGGCAAGGAAAAGGGTAAACTACCTTTTAGAACACATACTCTGAAGGCTGCAGCATATAACAGGAGAGATCAACATGAAGAAGCTTGAATTCTAAAGGCAGTTAAAAACAAAAAGCGTAATAATGGCAGTGAAATTTAGAAAAAATTAAAAGGCAGAAAAATGTGGACAGAGGGCACGCTGATGTATAGTGATGTAGAACAGCAAAACACGGCAAGTTCTGTGGATATTAATGTTGGACTATTTGCACCAGAGGAAGGAAGGAAGGGAAGGAAATACAGAGGAATTCTATAATACACCGTAGGTTGCAATAGACCAAAAGAATAAATCCGATTATTTAATTCTGGCAGGAGTTTGAAATGCAGAAATAGAACTCAGAGAATTTCGTACCTATAACAAAGTAAAGATCACAAATACATTAAAAAACCAGAGGACTGGGATCACTAATAGATTACATAAGACTAAGTGGAAAAGCCAAGGGAACAGTACAAGATACACGAGTCTACAGGGGAAGTGACATGTGTACAGATCATTTTCAACTTGTTAGTAAAATGATTCAGTGGATAATGCAGGAGAGAAACGCTACAAAGGAGGAAGATGCGAAAGACAAGGAGAAGTTTAAGATAGAAATACTGCAGGATTTTATTATAAGAGATCTTTATGAAAGACGACTGGCTAATACATGTTAGAAATACGAACAGCAGGAGACATAGATACAGAATGTAACAACATCAAACAATGTATTATAACAACAACTACAAAAATATTCGGGAAAAGTAGAGTAAATAATAATGATAACAAAGCTTAAAGAAATGTAATACGGAAATAAAACAGTCTTTGAGAGAAAAACAAAAAGCCTATTTGAATGAAATACAAATTCGCTCAGAAGAATCAAGAGAAAAATGCAGACTACAATGAAAAACAACAACAGCAATAATAAGTGATAATCATACAGAAAGCTGTAATAGGTTTGTCACCCAAATAGAAAATGATGTGCATGGACATATGAACTTCCCTCATAAATTGTTGAGAAACTTGAGTGAGGCGGAGAAAAATACAGTGACGATGGATGTAAAAGAATTTGAGGATTGGGTGGAACACTATAAATATATTTGATGCTCTGATAATGAGGTGGTAGAAGAAAAGGAAATGATGTAAACAAAGAATTTACATCAATATCCATATAAGAGATAAAAGAAGCATCAGAAGAAATTGCTATGGAATTATTGAAATTATTGAAACTGAATCATCGATTTCCGCATTTGATAAATACCTGCTGGCTTGAAAACAGGATACTGAAGTAGTGGAGGGTAGCAAATATAGAATCAGTCTTGAAAAAAGGAGATAGATTCGGCATAAAAAATTACGGAGGGATAAGTATTGTGAACAATGTTATTACAATGACTGAAACGATTTAATAAATTCACTGTAGCTACGTTAATTGACATATTGTCACAAAACTCAACATTCGTATAGAAAACAATCAAAAATTTTTGTGCTATTGCTGCCGCAATTCAGATTTCTACCACGAGAGAGCAGCAGTGAGCAGTTAGGCAATATGGCAACAGGCGCCGAGAAAGTATATATTGTACATCTGGACATTCTGGAAAATTGGTACATGCCACAAATTGAGACCGATACCGTGGACTTCATCTACCAACAGGATTGTGCACCACCGCACTTCCGTCATGATGTTCGTGAATTCTTAAACGGAAAACTGAGTAACCGTTGGTGGGGCTGACGTTCAGTAATTTATGTCACGGCCTCCACGCTGTCCCAACTTAACGCAATGTGATTCTTTTTAAGTGGGGTATACGAAAGATTCAGTGTTTACGCCTTATCAGCTAAAAAATCTACGAGGACTGCGAGCTCTCAGCAACAGTTCTTTTGAACAGGTTGAAAGGGACATTCTATGCCGAATGTGAGAAGAATTTATCGACTTGACATCTGCAGAATCAGTAAGGGGCCTATGTAGAGCACTTGTGATGTGTTAAGAAAGCTTTTTGAGTTTTTACATGTGTGTGTGTGTGTGTGTGTGTGTGTGTGTGTGTGTGTGTGTGTATGTGTGTGTGTGTGCGCGCGCACGCAAACGCCTGCGACAATATGTCAAATAATATAGCTACAGTAGATGTGTGAAATCGCTTCAATCATTTATAATAATCTTGTATCTGCTTGGACACTTAATGATGGTTTGCAGTCCATAGCAGAGCACGAGTTATCTGAAGTTCAAAATGGGTTTAGGAAAGGAAGAGTGTAAACAGATAATATACACACAGTAAACAGAATATATTCGTCGATTTTGAAAAGGCGTTCGACTAAGTAGATAGGAAGACACTGTGGGAAATTTTACAAAGACGCAAAACTTCTTAGGTGAGCAATGAAGTGTCTATATGTGGACACAGAGATAGTTCTGCAAAGAGATCAGCAGGTATTAAATATAAATCAAAGAGTAAGACAAGGATGTGCCCATTTTCCGATACTGTTTAATATATATTTAGACAACGCCACTCGTATGTGGCAAAGTACGCTCCCAACACGAGGTATTAATCTAGGACAAAGCGAATTTATTAATACGCTGGTATCTGCTGACGACATGCTACCTGTAGATAAAACAGAAAAAGGATTGTAGATAGCTTTACGGAAGTTGCGCCTGTTCTCAACTCAACATAATCTGAATATCTCCATAAAAAACTAAGGTGATGGCTTTCACAGGAGGAAACGCCCGAAGAATCAGAATAACGATTAATAACCAGCTAGCTGAACAAGTCTCTAATTTTAGCTATCTGTTGATGACAAAAGAGACATAAATATTAATTTAAGTAAGTTCCGAATGATCTGTGGCACCATAAAAAGAACATTAAAAAACAAAACTTGGAATGACACACAGCTCAAGTTGTATGGTGCAATGGCTCTCCCTAAGCTGCGTTATAGAAGTGAGTCATGGGTAATCAGAGAGAGAGATGGAAGCCACATACAAAAAGCCAAAGTTTCTAAGGACTTTTAAAGGATATTCTAAAATAGACCGATTCAGAAAGTAAGATTAGAGATGAGTTATAACCTATATGATAAAGTACAACTTACATAAAAAAGTGAAAACACCATCCAGAATGTATGAACGAAAGAAGATTAACAAAAGCAGCATGTGGATATAAGCCAGTCAGAAGAAGTGTAGGGAGACCAAACAAAAGATGGGAATAAAACCTCTTTTTTTTTTGGTCATCAGTCTACTGACTGGTTTGATGCTGCCCGCCACGAATTCCTTTCCTGTGCTAACCTCTTCATCTCAGAATATCACTTGCAACCTACGTCCTCAATTATTTGCTTGACGTATTCCAATCTCTGTCTTCCTCTACAGTTTTTGCTCTCTACAACTCCATCTAGTACCATGGAAGTCATTCCCTCATGTCTTAGCAGATGTCCTATCATCCTGTCCCTTCTCCTTATCAGTGTTTTCCACATATTCCTTTCCTCTCCGATTCTGCGTAGAACGTCCTCATTCCTTACCTTATCAGTCCACCTAATTTTCAACATTCCTCTATACCACCACATCTCAAATGCTTCGATTGTCTTCTGTTCCGGTTTTCCCACAGTCCATGTTTCACTACCATACAATGCTGTACTCCAGACGTACATCCTCAGAAATTTCTTCCTCAAATTAAGGCCGGTATTTGATATTAGTAGACTTCTCTTGGGCAGAAATGCCTTTTTTGCCATAGCGAGTCTGTTTTTGATGTCCTCCTTGCTCCGTCCGTCATTGGTTATTTTACTGCCTAGATGGCAGAATTCCTTAACTTCATTGACTTCGTGACCATCAATCCTGATGTTAAGTTACTCGCTTTTCTCATTTCTACTACTTCTCATTACCTTCGTCTTTCTCCGATTTACTCTCAAACCATACTGTGTACTCATTAGGCTGTTAATTCCGTTCAGCAGATCATTTAATTCTTCTTCACTTTCACTCAGGATAGCAATGTCATCAGCGAATCGTATCATTGATATCCTTTCACCTTGTATTTTAATTCCACTCCTGAACCTTTCTTTTATTTCCATCATTGCTTCCTCGATGTACAGATTGAAGAGTAGGGGCGAAAGGCTACAGCCTTGTCTTACACCCTTCTTAATACGAGCACTTCGTTCTTGATCGTCCACTCTTATTATTCTCTCTTGGTTGTTGTACATATTGTATATGACTCGTCTCTCCCTATAGCTTACCTCTACTTTTTTCAGAATCTCGAACAGCTTGCACCATTTTATATTGTCGAACGCTTTTTCCAGGTCGACAAATCCTATGAAAGTGTCTTGATTTTTCTTTAGCCTTGCTTCCATTATTAGCCGTAACGTCAGAATTGCCTCTCTCGTCCCTTTACTTTTCCTAAAGCCAAACTGATCGTCACCTAGCGCATTCTCAATTTTCTTTTCCATTCTTCTGCATATTATTCTTGTAAGCAGCTTCGATGCATGAGCTGTTAAGCTGATTGTGCGATAATTCTCGCACTTGTCAGCTCTTGCCGTCTTTGGAAATGTGTGGATGATGCTTTTCCGAAAGTCAGATGGTATATCGCCAGACTCATATATTCTACACACCAACGTGAATAGTCGTTTTGTTGCCACTTCCCCCAATGATTTTAGAAATTCTGATGGAATGTTATCTATCCCTTCTGCCTTATTTGACCGTAAGTCCTCCAAAGCTCTTTTAAATTCCGATTCTAATACTGGATCCCCTATCTCTTCTAAATCTTCTAATCTTCTATCACATCAGACAAATCTTCACCCTCATAGAGGATTTCAATGTATTCTTTCCACCTATCTGCTCTCTCCTCTGCATTTAACAGTGGAATTCCCGTTGCACTCTTAATGTTACCACCGTTGCTTTTAATGTCACCAAAGGTTGTTTTGACTTTCCTGTATGCTGAGTCTGTCCTTCCGACAATCATATTTTTTTCGTTGTCTTCACATTTTTCCTGCAGCCATTTCGTCTTAGCTTCCCTGCACTTCCCATTTATTTCATTCCTCAGCGACTTGTATTTCTGTATTCCTGATTTTCCCGGGACATGTTTGTACTTCCTCCTTTCATCAATCAAGTGAAGTATTTCTTCTGTTATTCATGGTTTCTTCGCAGCTACCTTCTTTGTACCTATGTTTTCCTTCCCAACTTCTGTGATGGCCCTTTTTAGGGATGTCCATTCCTCTTCAACTGTACTACCTACTGCGCTATTCCTTATTGCTATATCTATAGCGTTAGAGAACTTCAAACGTATCTCGTCATTCCTTAGTACTTCCGTATCCCACTTCTTTGCGTATTGATTCTTCCTGACTAATGTCTTGAACTTCAGCCTACTCTTCATCACTACTATATTGTGATCTGTGTCTATATCTACTCCTGGGTACACCTTACAATCCAGTATCTGATTTCGGAATCTCTGTCTGACCATGATGTAATCTAATTGAAATCTTCCCGTATCTCCCGGCCTATTACTAGCTGAAACTTGTTACAGAACTCAATTAGTCTTTCTCCTCTTTCATTCCTTGTCCCAAGCCCATATTCTCCTGTAACCGTTTCTTCTACTCCTTCCCCTACAACTGCATTCCAGTCGCCCATGACTATTAGATTTTCGTCCCCCTTTAGATACTGCATTACCCTTTCAATATCCTCATACACTTTCTCTGTCTGTTCATCTTCAGCTTGCGACGTCGGCATGTATACCTGAACTATCGTTGTCGGTGCTGGTCTGCTGTCGATTCTGATTAGAACAACCTGGTCACTGAACTGTTCACAGTAACACACCCTCTGCCCTGCCTTCCTATTCATAACGAATCCTACACCTGTTATACCATTTTCTGCTGCTGTTGATATTACCCGATACTCATGTGACCAGAAATCCTTGTCTTCCTTCCACTTCACTTCACTGACCCCTACTATATCTAGATTGAGCCTTTGCATTTCCATTTTCAGATTTCTAGTTTCCCTACCACGTTTAAGCTTCTGACATCCCACGCCCCGACTCGTAGAACGTTATCCTTTCGTTGATTATTCCATCTTTTTCTCATGGTATCCTCCCCCTTGGCAGTCCCCTCCCGGAGATCCGAATGGGGGACTATTCCGGAATCTTTTGCCAATGGAGAGATCAACATGACACTTCTTCAATTACAGGACACATGTCCTGTGGATACACGTTACGTGTCTTTAATGCAGTGGTTTCCATTGCCTTCTGCATCCTCATGTCGTTGATCATTGCTGATTCTTCCGCCTTTAGGGGCAATTTCCCACCCCTAGGACAAGAGAGTGCCCTGAACCTCTATCCGCTCCTCCGCCCTCTTTGACAAGGCCGTTGGCAGAATGAGGCTGACTTCTTATGCTGGAAGTCTTCGGCCGCCAATGCTGATTATTTATCAAAATTTAGGCAGTGGCGGGGATCGAACCCGGGACCGAAGACGTTTTGATTATGAATCAAATAAGCTACCCGTAGACCACAGGTAAACCTATGAAGGTGGAATAGGTCACGAAGGTCTGATAATTGTTGGGAGGAAGTTGTTCTCCTTTGAGAGGCGCCCGCTTACAATTCCAAATAAAGATTGGCTGCATGGGAGGCGCCAATGCAGAAGGTTCTCTGAATCCAAATCCCAAGTAAAAGGCCAACGGTTTTTGGTGTGGTTCAAGAGCTCACTAGTGGAAGAAGGGTGTCGTGCGACCGCCTTCTTGAAGGATGAACAACTGCTTCTGATGGCTGGTCCGTGCGCCATCCAAGCCACTGTCACCGCAATAAGCACGTCTATTTTTCGAGCGTGGCAACATCCTGGCGCCACTGTTCATCTGGTTTCTCCCACACCCAACAACAGACTTCTTCACGTTCTTCTCATTATACGTTGTGCGCTAAAAGCCATTGCGAATATTGGCAGTTTCTACCAGAATTCTTCTATTTGTAAGAAACTTGCTCATGCATCGAAATTGTTGACAAGAATAATATGTAGAAGAATGGAAAATAAAACTCAGGATTTGTTAGATGAGGATCAATTAAAAAAGCTGTACGGAATGCAGAAAGACGAATAACGTACAATATGTACAAAAAACAAGAGAAAACAACAAGTATGAAAGACCAGGAACAAAATTCTCAGATTAGAAAAGCCGTTAGACAGGGAGGCAGTCTGTTGCCTCTACTGTTCAATCTGAACAGTGATGGAAATAAAAGAAAGAGGTAGGAGAGGGTTTCATCGGAAAATACAGGATTTGGCACGTCTTTCTTTCTGAAACTAACCAACACATACCATGAATTTTGTTTCTTGAAGAATGGGAAACTCAAATACTTTACTTTTCATTCCTTTTCATATCTGTTCAGTATGCCTTCCTTAAGATGCATGGCGTGGTATTAAAGTTGTTCCCACATTGCAGCGAGCTTGTATTGAGTTACAGCTTCCACAGCTGCTGTTATGTGATGTGATTGTTGTTAGCAATGGAGATACATAAACAAAATCTTTTATAAGCCCCTCACAACAAATAATCACATACAGTCACGTCAAGTGACCTTGGATGCCAGTAATGTAAGGCTGAATGATTTAGTCCAGTGCGACCGATCCACCGTTCAGTAATCCTTTGATTTAAAAATTCTCGCACTTCCAGATGCCAGTGTGGCGGTGCCCCATCCGGTTGGTAAATGTAGTCGTTCCAATCAGTCTGCAGCTGTGGGAAAAGAACGTTCTCAAGCGTATCGATGTATATGCTTCTTTTAACAGTGTTCTCGGCAAAAAAAAAAAAAAAAAAAAAAAAAAAAAAAAAAAAAAAAAAAAAAAATGGACCACACACCTTTTCCCGAGAAACTGCACAAAACATATTAAATTTTGAAGATTCCCACTCATGTTGTACAACTTCATGTGGTTGTTCCGTACCCCATATTCTCACTTTATGATGGGTCACCTTCCAATTTACATGGAATGTTGCCTCTTCCCTAAACACTAAGCGTGGAAGAAAACTGTCATCCTCCATCTCGCCAAGAACGAAATTTCAGAACTCCACACGTTCTTGCTTGTCACCTTCACGAAGAGCCTGCAGTAGCTGCATGTTGCTCGGTTTCATGTGTAAACGTTGACGCAACACACGCCAGACGGTCATCGTGGGCATGTTGAGCTGTCGAGCTGCACAGCGAACGTATTTCTGCGGACTCCTTGTGAAACTTTGGCGGATAAGTTCGTCATCCGTGTCATACACTCGGGAAGAGCCCGGCGATTTGCCTTTACACAAACAACCCGATCCTCGGCATTGTTCGTGCCATCGTCTAATGCTCTGTGCTGCAGGAGAATCCACACCATACCTAGTACGAAAGTCACACTGAACAGTTATTACTGACCCACACTGCGCAAAAAGTAGAACACAGAACGCTTTCTGTCGCCCCGATACCATTTTTACTAGGACTGAAGTGGGAGCATACTGCTGCCACCTGGCGGGAACCACGTAAAACTCGAGAGTTTGCTCTTCCCCACAGTACATTGTTCGCGCACATATCTCAAATATCATAATAGTGTTGAGTTTTTAAAAATCGGAGGATGCTTTTTGGTACATCCTATATATCGGTGATCAGATTCGCAGCTGACATTCATACCTTCAGTGAAAATGAAGAATTACAGGAACCGTTGAAAGGAGTGAATAGTAATTAGGACAGAATATGCACTGAGAGAAAATCGAAGACAGATGGAGGTTATAGAGAGTAGCAGAAATGAAATTAGCGACAAATGTAACATCGAAAATTGGTCACCATGAATTAGATGAAGTGAACGAATTCTCCTACCTTCGAAGCAAACAATAAGTCAGGGATGAAGCAATGCAGACATAAAAAGCAGATCAACGCAGATATAAGAGGTATTCCCGGCCAAAAGAAGTACACTAGCATGAAAACTTAGGCCTTAATCTAAAGACTAAATTTTTGAGGAGGTGAGTTTGGAGCACAGCATTCAATGGAAATGCATTACGCACTATGAAAAAACTAGAAAAGAAGGGAAACGAAGCGTCTGATATCTAATGGTACCGAATGATGCTGAAAAATAATTGAATAAAAACAAGGAGGTTCTCCGCAGAATCAACGAGGAAGGCAACAAATGGAGAACACTAACGAAAACAAGGGGTAGGCTGATAGGACGTGTATGAGTACGTCCATGGTGCTAGGTGGAGATTTGAAGGGTGAAAACTGTAGGGGAATGCAGATGTTCGGTGCAAATGCTACTTTAGGTTGAATAGGTTGATATAACAGAGAAAGTCGTGGCCGGCCACATCAAAAAAGTAAAAAAAAGAATCATTTGCATGACCGAACTAGATCAATAATCGATTACATCTCTGGAATCGACCCAGGGGCGCCACATACCGTCCAATCGATGATCTCTGATACAGAACATTTCTATTTCGATTAACGTGAGTTCTTGCTGTTTCAAATTAACAGAGTGAATGTAGTTGATTCAGTTACTAGTTGAGTACCCGGCTTTGCTCGCATATGTAGTTATTCTAATCTTCTAATAGTCCACCTTCTCCTTCCCCATCTGTCCACCTCCTCCTTCCTCATTTATCTATCCAACCTCTGCTCTCTCCACGTTATCACCCCTATGCCAGTAGGAGTTTACTGGTTCTTATTCCTACAATATTTCTTTCCAGACGATAAACGGTATGTGTACCAAGTGTGGCTGAAATCGATTCAAGGGGGAGATTATTACCCTTGGCTTTGCTTGTGTACGGACATGTCACACATATTTCACTTATTTCACATATATTTGTACACATAGTTCACTTGTGATTGTAGAGAATTTCGCACTGCAGTTTCGTTTTCACACATCTCACCACCTATGACATCATCTCCCTAACGTTATATCGTACAATGATATAATTTTGCAGGTACAGTCATTGGCATAAGGGAATACTGTCTGCAAATTGTGTCGCTAATATAGTTAGTAGTAGAGAAGTAATAAATTAGAACGTCATGCCTGATGCGGCAGTTTTACTGCATGAACAGAGAAAAAGAATGGTTGAAATGGCTCTGAGCACTATGGGACTTATCATCTGAGGTCATCAGTCCCCTAGACTTAGAAACTACTTAAACCTAACTAACCTAAGGACATCACAAACATCAGTGCCAGAGGCAGGATTCGAACCTGCGACCGTAGCAGGCGCGCGGTTCCAGACTAACAGAGAAAATATAGTGAGTGATAAACTTTTTTCTTTTCATCATTTTTTGGAATTTTTTTCAGCGGTAAAAAGTTTCGTAAGGTCTGAAATTATGTGTATAGTTCGTTGCAAGTGCTCTCATTATCAAATAATGGGTGAATATAGTCTGGCTATTTGCGCGTCGTGAGCTGCGATATTTCTTCGCCCTCACTCCTACCATTTTGAGAAGGAAGTGTTTCTTAACCCCATATTGCTTCTTTGCAAACAGTAGGTGATATACACTCCTGGAAATTGAAATAAGAACACCGTGAATTCATTGTCCCAGGAAGGGGAAGCTTTATTGACACATTCCTGGCGTCAGATACATCACATGATCACAGTGACAGAACCACAGGCACATAGACACAGGCAACAGAGCATGCACAATGTCGGCACTAGTACAGTGTATATCCACCTTTCGCAGCAATGCAGGCTGCTATTCTTCCATGGAGACGATCATAGAGATGCTGGATGTAGTCCTGTGGAACGGCTTGCCATGCCATTTCCACCTGGTGCCTCAGTTGGACCAGCGTTCGTGCTGGACGTGCAGACCGCGTGAGACGACACTTCATCCAGTCCCAAACATGCTCAATGGGGGACAGATCCGGAGATCTTGCTGGCCAGGGTAGTTGACTTACACCTTCTAGAGCACGTTGGGTGGCACGGGATACATGCGGACGTGCATTGTCCTGTTGGAACAGCAAGTTCCCTTGCCGGTCTAGGAATGGTAGAACGATGGGTTCGATGACGGTTTGGATGTACCGTGCACTATTCAGTGTCCCCTCGACGATCACCAGTGGTGTACGGCCAGTGTAGGAGATCGCTCCCCACACCATGATGCCGGGTGTTGGCCCTGTGTGCCTCGGTCGTATGCAGTCCTGATTGTGGCGCTCACCTGCACGGCGCCAAACACGCATACGACCATCATTGGCACCAAGGCAGAAGCGACTCTCATCGCTGAAGACGACACGTCTCCATTCGTCCCTCCATTCACGCCTGTCGCGACACCACTGGAGGCGGGCTGCACGATGTTGGGGCGTGAGCGGAAGACGGCCTAACGGTGTGCGGGACCGTAGCCCAGCTTCATGGAGACGGTTGCGAATGGTCCTCGCCGATACCCCAGGAGCAACAGTGTCCCTAATTTGCTGGGAAGTGGCGGTGCGGTCCCCTACGGCACTGCGTAGGATCCTACGGTCTTGGCGTGCATCCGTGCGTCGCTGCGGTCCGGTCCCAGGTCGACGGGCACGTGCACCTTCCGCCGACCACTGGCGACAACATCGATGTACTGTGGAGACCTCACGCCCCACGTGTTGAGCAATTCGGCGGTACGTCCACCCGGCCTCCCGCATGCCCACTATACGCCCTCGCTCAAAGTCCGTCAACTGCACATACGGTTGACGTCCACGCTGTCGCGGCATGCTACCAGTGTTAAAGACTGCGATGGAGCTCCGTATGCCACGGCAAACTGGCTGACACCGACGGCGGCGGTGCACAAATGCTGCGCAGCTAGCGCCATTCGACGGCCAACACCGCGGTTCCTGGTGTGTCCGCTGTGCCGTGCGTGTGATCATTGCTTGTACAGCCCTCTCGCAGTGTCCGGAGCAAGTATGGTGGGTCTGACACACCGGTGTCAATGTGTTCTTTTTTCCATTTCCAGGAGTGTATATATCAAGTTTGGTTGAAATCGATCTAGTGGTTTAGGAGGAGATGTGGAACATACATAAATACATTTTCATAATGCAGTTTGTGTGGAAATCAGTAAGACCAAACCTTCTCATTCAATACGGAAGAGAATGACGAACCATGTTTCATTTAGTGAATAAACATCAATAAGCAAAAAATTTTTATAACCTGCATTAATAACATGTTGGTCCAGCGATATGGCAGCGAATCTGCGTAGCATGGTTTAACAAGTTCTTTGTACGTTTCCGGAGGTTTGTGGCACGAGGTGTCTATGCATATCTCACGAATTCTCTTAAATTAGGAGGCTGAGGTTTGTGAGTGCGAAACTGGTGTCCGATAAACGTCCCAGATGTTTTTCATCGGTTTCAGATCGGCTAATTTGCCGACCACAACAGCAAAGGATTTCACTGTCATGCTCCTCAAACAAATGAAGCACGACTCTGGCCCTCTGACACGGACACTTGTCCTTGTGGAAGATACCATGTCTGTCGGGGAACACATCAGCATGAAAGGATACAAATGGTGCACAATATTGTTGGCGTTGTCCACAGCTGCCATGGTGTCATGATGCCTTACTATTACAGTCCAATGGAAGCGCTGGTGAATATCCCCATCTGCGTAATACAGTCACCACCGCTCTGGATCCGTGACGTGGTGAACGTTCCGAGGACCAGTTCGCTTACATACAGCGCTTTCGGACATGATCGCCGACTCGGTGTACCAAAACAATTTATGAAAATTATTCATCCTGGCAGATGAACTTTTTCGCTGATTCACGGTCCAAATTCTTTGAGCCCGTACCCACTGCAATCCATAGTAATAATCAATACGGAGCGAGGTGGCACAGTGGTTACCTCACTGGACTCACATTCGGGAGGACGACGGTTCAAACCCGCGTCCCGCCATCCTGATTTAGGTTTTCCATGATTTCCCTAAATCGCTTCAGGCGAATGGCGGAATGGTTTCATTGAAAGGGCACAGCCGATTTCCTTTCACATCCTTCCCTAATCCGATGGGACCGATGACCTCGCTTTTTGGTCCCCTCCCCCAAACCAACCAACCAACTAATAATTGATCTGTAAAACCGTCGAGTCTGTATGTCTTTGAACAAGCTAATCTCCAAATCTACCACATGAATTTTCGTTGGGTTTTTGCAGGTAACTTGAGTATAGTTTGGGGCTCTAGTTCATGAAAGTCGAATCACAAAACAGAATTTTATGATTTAAAGTTTAACTAAAACTTTGTCTGCCTCTCAGTCTGAACACGCTAATCTCCAAAACTGCCTGACAGATTTGTATGGGGTTTTCACTGGTAGAATCAGAGTAAGTAGGAGCACCGTACAGGCTATATTTCAACAAAATCGGATCTCGAAAATGATATACATTGCTACATATTATAAAATGTATGTATGTGTGTATGTATGTACGTTCCACATATCCCACAAAACCACTGGATCGACTTCAGCCAAACTTCATGCGCATGTTACTTACTGGCTGGAAAGAATCACTGTGGAGATAAGAAGCACCTAACTATCAAATGAGTAAGAGAGGAGAGGAAAAGAAGCGTTGACTACGAGGCGCAAATACCTAGATTTTATTCGTCTAGTATTTGAGAATGAGAGCGCTTAGTGACTTTCAACGAACTTTACATATAATTTCATACCTTTATGGAAATTTTTCTTGTTTTCTTCCCCCGGGGAATGATGCAAGGAAAAAAGTTTATTGCTTACTACGTTTTCGTTGTTCATGCAGAAATGTGCCTTACGTTTTAATTTATTACTTCTCTACTACTAACTGTTTTCGCGGCACATTTTGCGGAAAGTGCTTGTGTATACCACTGAATGTTCTTGAAAACTTCTCATTGTACGGCATATCGCGCTTTGGGACAGCTTAGGAGGGGGAGAGTGCAGAGCACATCCGAGCTATGTTTACCCAAACAGGCACGTGAAGCCAGCTGATGTTATTGCATGTGCAGTAGCTCTCTTTATCACCATCTCCCATCGTAACAATACAGATATGCTAGAGCAGCCGTGAGTATTAGCTAGTCGTGAACAACAATGTCATTGGATCAACACGGTAGTACGAGGGAATGATCTGCTGTGGAAACGAGTGTTGAACAATTTGTGCTGTACGTTGTGCTTCGAAACTTTCCTGCAACATCACTGTACTGTATCGTCAGATTTGCCACAAATCGGTGTCTACCCCACTTTGCAGAACAGGCAACCCTTCAACTTCTATGTTCGCTAATGGGGCATGGACTTCAAACACGTCGTCACCTACTCATTGTTTCAACGTAACCCAATCATGTTACAAAGACGTTTACGACAGTAGTTCGCGAACAGCCGGCCACCCTCACCGGTTGCGAGATACCTCTTGCGTTTTCTCAAACTCGCTTATGTCTGTGGCCCCCATTTGCGACCGGTATCGTCGCTAGGAGGATTATACGTTCGTCTTTCCTCCGCTTATAGGCGGTCCAGTCACACTGATGCGGTCACCGCCTATCTTCGAACTCAACGCGCAATAACCACTCACAGATATCAGATTACACCTCTAGAGGTAGAGGATATACAAAGCGATCTTTAGGAATCAGGAAAATAGTACAGTCATTGTCGCAATGCGGAAACGGAGCGATTTATCTCACGTCCAGAAGGGCATGATCATTAGTTTTGGGACCAATGGTGGAGGAAACATTTTCGAAACGGCTGTGTACACTGTTCACTTGCCGCCGTGGTTAAAGTATACCGTACATGACAATAGAACGCTATCCAAAACCAGCGCCGAGGCAATTGTGTTGCATCAAGGGCCGAAGCGGTGAACGATGGCTTCGGAGATGTGTACAGGAGAATAGACATGCAACAGTTGAGCAACTGATCTCCCAGCTGAACCAAGGGTCTACTAGCAGCGCCTCGTTAATGTCTGTTCAGCGAACGTTACTGGTTCATGTGTCCTTGCTGACCACTGTTCATCAGCGACGAAGGCTGGAATTTGTACGCCAGTACCGCAACTGGAGGACGTTATGGTCTGAGGAATGTTTCCGTGGCACTCCCGGAGTGATCTCGTCATTCTCGAAGGCACAATGGATCAACACAAGTATGTCAATCCATAGACGCATGTTTCTTCGGCGCGATTGCATCGACCAGCAGGACAGTTCAACGTATCGCAGTGCACGTGTGTGGTTCAAAGAGCATCAGGATGAGTTTACCGTACTCCCCTGGCCACCAAACTCCTCGCATTAAAACCCTATCGAGAATCTGTAAGACCACATCGATCAAGATGTTCGCGGAAAGATTCCTCAACCGAAAAACTTGGCACAGCAGGCCACGGCCCTAGGGTCGGTATGGCTCTATATCCCTGTCAGTTCCTTCTAGAACCTCAATGACTCTCTTCCTGCACTGTCGCAGAGATCCGCGCAGCAAAAGGTGGTCATTCAGAATTTTGACAAGTGGTCACACTAATGTTACCGGACAGTGCGTAATTTACTTACCGCGACACGGGCCCGCAACGGCAAGAGGCAGCATTTAACCTTGCGTCGGGAACTGAGGATACTGTTTGTATTCATCAAGGTATGAAATGGAGAAGCAGAATGCACATGTCATTCCCGTTTTCAAGAAGGGACGTCGAACAGATGTGCGAACCATAAAAGTATATCTCTAACGTCGATCAGTTGTAGAATTTTGGAACACGTATTATATTCGAGTATAATGACTTTTCTGGAGACTAGAAATCTACTCTGTAGGAATCAGCATGGGTGTCGAAAAAGACGATCGGGTGAAACCCAACTCGTGCTATTCGTCCACGAGACTCAGAGGGCCATAGACACGGGTTCCCAGGTAGATGCCGTGCTTCTTGACTTCCGCAAGACGTTTGATACAGTCCCCCACAGTCCTTTAATGAACAAGGTAAGAGCATATGGATTAGCAGACCATTTGTATGGTTGGATTGAAGAGTTTCTAGATAACAGAACGCAGCATGTCATTCTCAATGGAGAGAAGTCTTCCGAAGTAAGAGTGATTTCAGATGTGCCACAGGGGGGTGTCGTAGGACCGCTGCTATTCACATTATATATAAATGACTTGTGGATAACATCGGAAGTTCACTGAAACTTTTTGAGGATGATGCTTTGGTATATCGAGAGGTTGTAACAATGGAAAATTGTACTGAAACGCAGGAGGATCGGTAACGAATTGACGCATGGTGCAGGGAATGGCAACTGAATCTCAATGTAGACAAGTGTAATGTGCTGCGAATACATAGAAAGAAAGATCGTTTATCATTTAGCTACAATATGGCAGGTCAGCAACTGGAAGCGGTTAACTCCATAAATTATCTGGGAGTAGGCATTAGAAGTGATTTAAAATGGAATGTCTGTGTAAAATTAATCGTCGGTAAATCAGATGCCAGACTGAGATTCATTGGAAGAATCCTAAGGAAATGCAGTCCGAAAACAAAGGAAGTAGGTTACAGTACACTTTTTCGCCCACTCCTTGAATACTGCTCACCGGTGTGGGATCCGTACCAGGTAGGGTTGATAGAAGAGAAAGAGAAGATCCAACGGAGAGCAGCGCCCTTCGTTACAGAATCATTTAGTAATCGCGAAAGCGTTACGGAGATGACAGACAGTGGAAGTCTCTGCAAGAGAGACGCTCAGTAGCTCGTTACGGGCTTTTGTTGAAGTTTCGAGAACATACCTTCACCGAGGAGTCAAGCAGTATATTGCTCCCTCCAACGTATATCTAGCGAGGAGATCATGAGGATAAAATCAGAGAGATTAGAGCCCACACAGAGACATACCGACAATCTTTGTTTCCACGAACAATACGAGACTGGAATAGAAGGGAGAACCGATACAGTCAAGCTACCCTTTGCCACACACCGTCAGGTGGCTTGCGGAGTATGGATGTAGATGTAGATGTAGAGATTCCGTTGTCGGTCCAAGATGGCATGAAGCGAATCCTGCACTCTCGAGTGGCATTAATTTCTTAAACAGCAGGTCCCAGCTCCTCATTTGTTCTGATTTCCTCCTGCTCAGTGGGTGGGAGCTGGGCCGCTGCGACAGTGGTGCAGCCCTGTGGCAGCGGCAGTAGCGGCCACGCTACATATCGACCCGAGCCGCCGCCACCGCCGCCGCCGCCGCCACGGCGCGCACGTCACCGCCGGTCGCTATTGTCCCTCCCTCGCCCACTGCAGACGTCACGTAGCTGTCGCCGTCGCTGCCGAGCCCTTAGTTGTACCTGTCACAAGTGTCACTACGTCTGAGTGGGCGGTCACGCGAGCCAAGCGAGGGAGCTCTGTGCATCAATACTTTCGAGTCAAACATGTCCTGGAGTGTTCTGTCGAAAACGCCAGACGAGTGGACACGTGTTTTGATATGGGCACAATGCCCCACTCCATAGGAACGCATTTTCAATAGCACGTTACGTCGCAACAGTCTCCTGAAATTACCCGTTACATTGCATCTTTCTGTACTTCACTTGCTATTCTTACAGCCACTATTTTCGCTTACTAGCCGTTGCGGGTTTAGTACAAAGTAGAAGTTCACTACCTAGTATCGATTACGGCAGGCTCACACACCTAACTGGAAAGACTTTTCTGTCCTTCGTACACACTGTCATCTCTCTCCTTCGCGACTTCGCGATATGTGAGAGTTGTAAACATACACTACTGGCCATTAAAATTGCTACACCACGAAGATAACGTGCTACAGACGCGAAATTTAACTGACAGGAAGGAGATGCTGTGAAGGTTGGCGCCGGTGGCGACACCTACAACGTGCTGACATGAGGAAAGTTTCCAACCGATTCCTCATACACAAACAGCAGGTGACCGGCGTTGCCTGGTAAAACGTTGTTGTGATGCCTCGTGTAAGGAGGAGAAATGCGTACTATCACGTTTCCGACTTTGATAAAGCTCGGATTGAAGCATATCGCGATTGCGGTATATCGTATCGCGACAGCGTTAGCCTTGAAGCTGCATCACAGACAGGAGCGCCTGCGATGGTGTACTCAACGACGAACCTGGGTGCACGAATGGCGAAACGTAATTTTTTCCGAAGAATCCAGGTTCTGTTTACAGCATCATGATGCTCGCATCCGTGTTTGGCGACGTCGCAGTGAACGCACATTGGAAGCGTGTATTCGTCATCGCCATACTGGCGTATCACCTGGCGTGATGTTATGGGGTACTATTGGTTACACGTTTCGGTCACCTCTTGTTCGCATTGACGGCACTTTGAGAACAGTGGACGTTACATTTCAGATGTGTTACGACCCGTGACTCTACCCTTCATTCGATCCCTGCGAAATCCTACATTTCAGCAGGATAATGCACGTCTGCATGTTGCAGGTACTGTACGAGTCTTTCTGGATACAGAAAATGTTGGACTGCTGCCCTGGCCAGCACATTCTCCAGGTCTCTCACCAATTGCAAACGTCTGGTCTATGGTGGCCGAGCAGCTGGCTCGTCACAATACGCCAGTCACTACTCTTGATGAACTGTGGTATCGTGTTGAAGTTGCGTGAGTAGCTGTACCTGTACACGCCATCCAAGCTCTGTTTGACTCAATGCCCAGGCGTATCAAGGCCGTTATTACGGCCAGAGGTGGTTGTTCTGGGTACTGATTTCTCAGGATCTATCCACTCAAATTGCGTGAAAATGTAATCACATGTCAGTTCTAGTATAATATATTTGTCCAATGACTACCCGTTTATCATCTGCATTTATTCTTGGTGTAGCAATTTTAATGGCCAGTAGTGTAGTTGAAGGTGGAAGTGTTTTCATATCAGAAATTTTGTGTATCTGTGGCACCTGGCCGATGGAAAGTGAGCTAAGTATCGCTGTCCACTACACATACATAGTGCATTGTGTTGTGGAGGGTCTATAGTATTCTAGTACCAACTCCTCGACCTCCTACCCTCCACTTCCTCCTCCTCCTCCTCCTCCGTATTCCATTCACGGATGGAACGAAAGAGAAGGCTGTCGGTAATCCTCTGAGTTAATGTTTTTTCTCTAATTTTAACGTCTTGGTCAGAATACAAGATTTATGTTGGTGGAAATAGTATATTTCTTGATTCCTTTTCGGAAGTGTGCTGGTGTAACAAATCCCTCCACTACACCTTTCTCCTAACGCCTTCCACTATAATTCGTTGGGAATTTCTTTGCCCCTCTCAAGTTGTTTATTACTTATTATTGCTTACAATGTCGGCACCCAGTACCTTTTCCACTAATCCAACTTGTTAATGGTCCAAGGCAGAGAAGCGATTTATAAGCTGCCTTTCGTACACCAATTACAGCTCCTTGGAATTCTTCGAATAAGTATGAATCTGGTATCTGCCGTCCTTGTGGCTACATTTGGGTTGTCGCTCTGCCTCCAGTTACTGCGAACAGGGGTTCCTAGATTGCCTGATTCCACTGACCAACCAGCAGGAACACGGTGAGATGATATCTAATCGCTGTCTCCTCCCTATACACACTAGCATCTGCAAACAACCTGGTAAGGCTTACAAGTATTATCTGCCAGTTCATATACTGGCTTATTAAATAGTACATATAGGATTTCAGAAGGTGACTGGGTGAAAAGTACAAGACATACAGAAAATGTATGTATACCAGAAGATACAGGATCTCTCCAAGTTTTTAATTCATATTACAGGTGCTCAATATGGACCTGCTGGTGACGCAACCAAGTCATTATAGGTGCTAATAGGAATTGCTCGGGAGGGTGCCACAGCAGCCCGCTTAGGAAGTCTGTTAATTGGAGAAAATTCTCTGGTGAGGGCTTCCACAGTTGTAGAGTGCATCGTGATAAAGAACACCACTTCAGGTGTATGATAAATATTTATTTATGAACCAACTACACTCCTGGAAACGGAAAAAAGAACACATTGACACCGGTGTGTCAGACCCACCATACTTGCTCCGGACACTGCGAGAGGGCTGTTCAAGCAATGATCACACGCACGGCACAGCGGACACGCCAGGAACCGCAGTGTTGGCCGTCGAATGGCGCTAGCTGCGCAGCATTTGTGCACCGCCGCTGTCAGTGTCAGCCAGTTTGCCGTGGCATACGGAGCTCCATCGCAGTCTTTAACACTGGTAGCATGCCGCGACAGCGTGGACGTGAACCGTATGTGCAGTTGACGGACTTTGAGCGAGGGCGTATAGTGGGCATGCGGGAGGCCGGGTGAACGTACCGCCGAATTGCTCAACACGTGGGGCGTGAGGTCTCCACAGTATATCGATGTTGTCGCCAGTGGTCGGCGGAAGGTGCACGTGCCCGTCGACCTGGGACCGGACCGCAGCGACGCACGGATGCACGCCAAGACCGTAAGATCCTACGCAGTGCCGTAGGGGACCGCACCGCCACTTCCCAGCAAATTAGGGACACTGTTGCTCCTGGGGTATCGGCGAGGACCATTCGCAACCGTCTCCATGAAGCTGGGCTACGGTCCCGCACACCGTTAGGCCGTCTTCCGCTCACGCCCCAACATCGTGCATCCCGCCTCCAGTGGTGTCGCGACAGGCGTGAATGGAGGGACGAATGGAGACGTGTCGTCTTCAGCGATGAGAGTCGCTTCTGCCTTGGTGCCAATGATGGTCGTATGCGTGTTTGGCGCCGTGCAGGTGAGCGCCACAATCAGGACTGCATACGACCGAGGCACACAGGGCCAACACCCGGCATCATGGTGTGGGGAGCGATCTCCTACACTGGCCGTACACCACTGGTGATCGTCGAGGGGACACTGAATAGTGCACGGTACATCCAAACCGTCATCGAACCCATCGTTCTACCATTCCTAGATCGGCAAGGGAACTTGCTGTTCCAACAGGACAATGCACGTCCGCATGTATCCCGTGCCACCCAACGTGCTCTAGAAGGTGTAAGTCAACTACCCTGGCCAGCAAGATCTCCGGATCTGTCCCCCATTGAGCATGTTTGGGACTGGATGAAGCGTCGTCTCACGCGGTCTGCACGTCCAGCACGAACGCTGGTCCAACTGAGGCGCCAGGTGGAAATGGCATGGCAAGCCGTTCCACAGGACTACATCCAGCATCTCTACGATCGTCTCCATGGGAGAATAGCAGCCTGCATTGCTGCGAAAGGTGGATATACACTGTACTAGTGCCGACATTGTGCATGCTCTGTTGCCTGTGTCTATGTGCCTGTGGTTCTGTCAGTGTGATCATGTGATGTATCTGACCCCAGGAATGTGTCAATACAGTTTACCCTTCCTGGGACAATGAATTCACGGTGTTATTATTTCAATTTCCAGGAGTGTACTTTCAGCATTAGAGCCACATCTTCGCGATACATTTGTGTATGAACAAAAGCGAAACAGATAAAGATCCTGCTTCGGTAAAGTGTAGTTAAACTGTACACGAAGCTATGTAGGAAAATAATGTACTTACATTTATTTCATAACTTAGTTCAAGCGATAAGCAGTAGACGACCCAACATTACCTGTAGACGACACGACATTGTCTGATTATAACAAACTATTCAATCGCCTATAGGTCGGTAGCCTATTTTAACTTGACATCCGACCTCTGGAAGGCGGAACACTTTTATTACAGATGGACAGAGAATGTTGGCTCGTCCACGTTGCTTGAACTAAGTTATGAAATAAATGTGCGTACATTATTTTCCTATAAAGTTTAGTGTACAGTTCAACTATATTTTAACTGAAGCACGATATTTATAAGTTTTATTTATACACTGATGTATCTATGAAGGAATGGCTCTGACAGCATGAAACCAGTTGGTTCACAAACATTTATCACATACCTCAAGCGGTGTTTTTCATCATGTTATGTTCCATAGGTTGTCTCATCATCCGAGCTTGGTTGTGGTGGAGTGTTTTGCTCTCCCGCATTTGTGATAATCGACTTACACGCTAAATAGCTACCGCAGTGTTTTGTCACAAAGTTATTACACCTCTCTTCGGGTCGATTTTCTGTTACGTCAGAGGTCTCCAACTGAACATTCTTTGCAAGAACAACCGAACAACATATTATATATTCCCGCTTTCGTTTCCAAAGTTTTCCTGAACGTTCTGCTGCAGAAAATTTAATCCGTTTGATAGATAGTTTTGTTGATTGCAGCACTTTATTTATTTCATTACTTGTTTTGTTATAGGTTCCCTGTTACCGCAAATGAACTTAGAGAAAATCTGATTCCTCACTGACTTACGGTCTTTTTATCAGCAGCGGTATGAACACCAATTCATAAATACGAGGGCGTACTGGAAATTATTGCCTGAGAAGTTTTTATGCAAAAACTCTATTTATCCCCTAACGTCACATTACCCGAGAGTTTCCTACATCAAATCGTGCTGAAAGACTCATTTTGGAGAGATCTTTTTTAATGCGGTAGCTTCATTGTATTCTTAATGTTTTTGATGTTTTCATTTCCAAACTTCAAATGTTTAGTGTTTTGTGAGCTCAAATCGCCGGGTTTTTGAGTTCGCGGGGGGGGGGGGGGGGGGGCGGTGGTAATGTTTTCATAACGTCACGAATCTAGTGCTTAGACTGGCTGACATGAGCGACACGAAGAACCGCCAAGGTAATTTACAAACCGCATTTGTCGTTTTTATTCTTGTGTATTACTAAAACACGCATTTTAAGGAGTAAAGCGCATACAACCACACAGCTGCATTGTACATTGCTCTGTCAAAATTGTGTGTATACCCTTACCTGGATTTGCAGTTTTTGTTCTTGGTTCATGTTTACATGGGGTCTGGGGGCATCAAGTTCCTTCACTGTCATCGTAACCTCATGTTCCGAAATTTCACCTGATGAATTGCACATATTGTGTTGTTTTCGAACTCGTGGTATGCTGCTGTTATTCGCAAGAACATGAAACTCATTGAACTCATGCGTAATACACTCACAAAAAGAAATTTGCTGATAATGCACGTTACCCGGAGTCAGAGAACAAGGAAACTAAAGTAACGAGACATATTTCGCGCACGGGGTGTATTTCGCGAACTTTTTCTTCTAACCTTTGTGAAACTTTCGCTAGGTTCGTAATTCTTGTGGTACCACACTGCGTAAGTAGGCTGTTTAGGTTTTTATATTGGTAACGCCACGTAGCGCTCTGTATGAAAATCACTGGATGTGCTGTGTGCAGTCTGTGGCTGGTTTGCATTGTTTGCTGTTGTAGTGTTGGGCAGCTGGATGTTAACAGCGCGTAGCGTTGCGCAGTTGGAGGTGAGCCTCCAGCAGTGGTGTATGTAGGGAGAGAGATGGAGTTTTGAGAGCGGATGATCTGGACGTGTGTCCATCAGAGACAGTAAATTTGTAAGGCTGGATGTCATGAACATATATATATATATATATATATATATATATATATATATATATATAATGAGTTTTGAACACTATTAAGGTAAATACATTGATTGTTCTTTATCAAAATCTTTCATTTGTTAACTGTGCCTATCAGTAGTTAGTGCCTTCAGTAGTTTGAATCTTTTATTTAGCTGGTAGTAGTGGCGCTCGCTGTATTGCAGTAGTTCGAGTAACGAAGATTTTTGTGAGGAAAGTGATTTGTGAAAGGTATAGGTTAATGTTAGTCAGGGCCATTCTTTTGTAGGGATTATTGAAAGTCAGATTGCGTTGCGCTAAAAATATTGTGTGTCAGTTTAAGCACAGTGATTTATAATTTTTCTAAGGGAAGTTTCATATGTCGACCCTTAGCCGCGGATACCTCACTGGAATCTTCTGATTTTTTCTTGTAGTTTCTGTAATTAGTGTAGCTATTGTTTATTGCTAGCGCGTAATTATAGAGAGAATTTCCTTTGTAGTTGTAGTTTTTCATTGTTGTACAGTAAAACAGTTGTGGCATGTTTGTAGATTTGCACCAAGTATTTCGCAGCTGCGCTTGCAATTAACTAGATATTATTTTCAGTGATATGTTAATGTGTTTTCTTATTTTTGCTCTTCAAATTGTGCTTTTCTTGTTATCGTGTGAAATACGTGATAATTATGGCATGTAACGTAACACTAGGCTCCAAAGTAAACTGAGAATTGACAGTGAAGACGAAAGCAATGTGTTAGCGTCACCGTGTAATAAATTAACTAATGTTCAAAGTAGTAATATGGTAACTGTGCATAGGGAAATGGAGCGTGCTGCAAATAATGGTGTAGGTAGTGAAACAATTAGTGAACAAGGAAGCATTATCGATCGATCGGTCAGCAACAGCTCGCCTCAGGAATACGAAATGACAGGACACAATCTTGCAAATACTGTATTTGCGTTCACACCGTTTTCTCAAATAAGTCGAGACACATTTTCTGCTTTTCAAAATGCGAATATTGCCGGTTCAAATGCACTGCCGAATAGCACTGAGGAACAAGTTTCAGACACCAGTGCAGTGTTATTACAGTTAATGCAACAAATGGGACAAAGGCTACAAAAGTTAGACACAACGCTTGAACAAAATCAGAAACAAATGGGACAAAATCTTCAAACGTTAGACACAATGCAACAAAATCTTCAAAAGTTAGACACAATGGAACAAAATCTTCAAAAGTTAGACACAATGGAACAACACCAGAGACAAACACAGCAACAGTTAGATGCAATGAAACAAAATCTTCGAAAGTTAGACACCACGCTTGAACAAATAAACACGTGAAGATTTAACTACTGAGTTACATAAAGTCGAATCGAAATGTCAAAAAGTGTGTAATGACGTAAAAACACAAATTTGCGAGCATTTACAACCTATTTTTCGCGTCATGAAAATACATTACAGAATCACGAAGCAGCCATAAAGGAACTGCAAACTATTGTTCATCAAAATCACGACACCTTGCAAGCTAAAATTGACTCAGTTGCATCTACCAATTCGGTTACACAACTTGCAAAAACTCAGGAAAACTTGAAGGACACAGTAGATACGATTTTAACGCAAATGGACACTCTGAACCTTGGTTCAGAAAAACACCCTGAGGAAATAAGTACACTATCGGAGAAAGTAGCCGAACTTTCGGATCAGTTCTCTAACTTATCTTCAAAGGTAGATGATGATCTGAATGACACAAGACCTGTAGCCATTACTGACACAGAAAAGTATGAACAAATTAAGAAATTCAAACAAAATCAGATTCAAATTAATACGCAACACAAAAGAGAAATCCGGGAAGTACAAGGTCAGTTGGCACAAGTAATACAAAAATTACATACACTCCTGGAAATGGAAAAAAGAACACATTGACACCGGTGTGTCAGACCCACCATACTTGCTCCGGACACTGCGAGAGGGCTGTTCAAGCAATGATCACACGCACGGCACAGCGGACACGCCAGGAACCGCAGTGTTGGCCGTCGAATGGCGCTAGCTGCGCAGCATTTGTGCACCGCCGCCGTCAGTGTCAGCCAGTTTGCCGTGGCATACGGAGCTCCATCGCAGTCTTTAACACTGGTAGCATGCCACGACAGCGTGGACGTGAACCGTATGTGCAGTTGACGGACTTTGAGCGAGGGCGTATAGTGGGCATGCGGGAGGCCGGGTGAACGTACCGCCGAATTGCTCAACACGTGGGGCGTGAGGTCTCCACAGTACATCGATGTTGTCGCCAGTGGTCGGCGGAAGGTGCACGTGCCCGTCGACCTGGGACCGGACCGCAGCGACGCACGGATGCACGCCAAGACCGTAAGATCCTACGCAGTGCCGTAGGGGACCGCACCGCCACTTCCCAGCAAATTAGGGACACTGTTGCTCCTGGGGTATCGGCGAGGACCATTCGCAACCGTCTCCATGAAGCTGGGCTACGGTCCCGCACACCGTTAGGCCGTCTTCCGCTCACGCCCCAACATCGTGCATCCCGCCTCCAGTGGTGTCGCGACAGGCGTGAATGGAGGGACGAATGGAGACGTGTCGTCTTCAGCGATGAGAGTCGCTTCTGCCTTGGTGCCAATGATGGTCGTATGCGTGTTTGGCGCCGTGCAGGTGAGCGCCACAATCAGGACTGCATACGACCGAGGCACACAGGGCCAACACCCGGAATCATGGTGTGGGGAGCGATCTCCTACACTGGCCGTACACCACTGGTGATCGTCGAGGGGACACTGAATAGTGCACGGTACATCCAAACCGTCATCGAACTCATCGTTCTACCATTCCTAGACCGGCAAGGGAACTTGCTGTTCCAACAGGACAATGCACGTCCGCATGTATCCCGTGCCACCCAACGTGCTCTAGAAGGTGTAAGTCAACTACCCTGGCCAGCAAGATCTCCGGATCTGTCCCCCATTGAGCATGTTTGGGACTGGATGAAGCGTCGTCTCACGCGGTCTGCACGTCCAGCACGTACGCTGTTCCAACTGAGGCGCCAGGTGGAAATGGCATGGCAAGCCGTTCCACAGGACTACATCCAGCATCTCTACGATCGTCTCCATGGGAGAATAGCAGCCTGCATTGCTGCGAAAGGTGGATATACACTGTACTAGTGCCGACATTGTGCATGCTCTGTTGCCTGTGTCTATGTGCCTGTGGTTCTGTCAGTGTGATCATGTGATGTATCTGACTCCAGGAATGTGTCAATAAAGTTTCCCCTTCCTGGGACAATGAATTCACGGTGTTCTTATTTCAATTTCCAGGAGTGTATTTCAACACGGGAAGAGGGACTTAGAAATATGGAAAAGCCGCAAAATAATAACACAGGGCATTTCGGAAATTATGAAAGAAATTGGCAAGGTGCACGGAATTTTGAGATGGAACCGCCGACACGACGTAACAATGACCGATATGCGACTCGCCGACACGATGATTTTGACTATAAGCTGCTCATTACTACACGTAAATTCAAAACGTTTAAGAATTCTGCCAACGACATTCATCCACAAGCGTGGCTCCATCAGTTCTCTCATTGTTTTCCTCCCATCTGGTCATTAGAGCACAGACTAGAATTTATGTGTGGCTACTTAGAGAATGAACCAACTGAAAGAATGCGGTCGGTCATTCACGATTGTCACAGTGAAGGAGAATTTTATCATGCCTTCCTCTCAGAATATTGGTCTCATGCTACACAAGACCGAGTAAAACATAGCATCATAATGATGAAACATTTCGAACAAACTCTATTTTCCAGTCTTGTGAAATATTTTGAAGACATGTTGCATAAGAATCAGTACCTGTCAAACCCTTACAGCCCCTCAGAACTGATCCGCATTTGCTTAATCAAATTGCCTGAACATTTACGACATATTATTTTGGCAGGATGTTGCAAAGGCGACATTGAAGCTTTTCAGGGACTGTTACAAGAATTGGAAATTGACACTGACAATCGCGGGTCACGTAAACAGGAACACAACAATTACAGGTCACATCTGTCACAATTCTGCAATGAAAGAAATAATAATTAGACATGACAAGGCTATTCTTACAACGCAAATCGTGACCAAAACAGACACCACCCGTATGACAACCGTTGGCAGAGTAGTAATAGTTACAGAGAAAGATCGCATTTCCGTAGTAATGAAGATGACAGAGATAATCACAGAAACAGACAATATAGCAACCAGAACTGTTATTATCACGGGAGACAGGATAACTTCAGACGCAACTGTCCACCATGCAGTGATAATTCAGGGAGAAATTTTCCTCCACTTAACCGACAAGAAAGAAAGTACAGGAGCTACCGACATGACGACAGACGATATAATCATAACAACAGACCTGAATTTCATTAGAACTGGCGGGATTCAAACTGGACTGGGCCCTCTCGGCAAGGTGAATTTGTGGAAGTTAGGTCTCCTAATCCCAATAACGACGCACACCAACAAAGAGATAGCAGACAACGATTTGCATCGCAGGCAGCCATATGCGCTGGCTGGCTCAGAGAAAAATAACATAGACGCTAACCTTGAGAAAAATTTCAGCATTCCTTACCGACGTATACAACATGATAATTACTTGGAAGTTGAAACTCTGCGCACTAGAAAGGGTAAATGATTGCACCACATTTCACATGTAAAACCGTTTCTTGAGAGATAATCTGCTTTTTAACTTAGTATCTGCCACAAAATTTTCACTTTACATTACTAGTATCCTTTGTCAGACTTAGAAACTGTTACTATGCAACAATGTTTGAAGTTAACTATCCAGTCTAGAACCTAGGGAACATATTTAGACAGTATTTACGAGTGCATTGTTATAGTGATCCAACGACACAGTGTTATTGTGTGTGAACATTCTTGCTTGTTAGTTGCACAATTACGTAACGACTATAAGGCTCACATAGTTAGAACATATACCAGTACTGCTAATGAGATTTTAATGTAACATTTTGGTTTACTTGAAAATACATTCTGGATTTAAAGTACTTTCTGAGAGATACCAGATGATACAGTGGTTAGTTTATGTGACAGCTACACGATTATATCACGACGCTACTAATGAGTGACAATTTACATTGTTGCTTTTGCGCTGTATCTGTTTTATATCTGCACAGTTTTTCTGAATTCTTCTAGAAAGAAAAACATATTTTAGTAGTAACTTTTGTGGTATAGCTACAATGAGATAGCCTTTTCCGTAGTACAACAATACGTTACAGTACAGTACTTTCTTCATCACAGCAATAAGCGTAATAACTACGATATCTATACGCAAAGCATTTCACTTCTGTTTATGATGAGGTGAATACATTGACTTCTGCAGAACTTTGCTTACAGAGGGCGATAACTATGACGCTTCCACAGAATTATCTTACAGCAAGACGTACAGTTTAGCGCTACAGGACACGCATTTGAGTGATTAATTTTGTGCTTAAAACATTTATTTTTAAAGATTTTTGAATTACAAAGAAAGTTTTTCGTGATACAATTCATTACATTGCTGTAATCTGTAACACCTGAGGGTATGATTACATTAATTCTCAGGGGGGTACACGCTTACTTTGCGTACCATGTGTTTGGCGAGCACAAGCAGCCCTAGCTAATATGGTATTTGCTTATACAACTTTACACATCGGTACCATATTTCTCTAACACATAATTACACAGCTATCTGATGATTTAACTGGGAGAGACAAACATTTTTTTTACTACATCAGTGACAGATGTTTACGCAATTACACAGTTGGATAACTTCACACTTATGACATTATATTTTGTCTGCACTGTGTGAACTGTTCATAATTTTTTCGGAACCATTGTGATACTGTGAGAGCTTAGAATGATGTATGGGATCACGATTTTTAAAGTACGATTGAGGTAGATGATGCTATTGAAATGAGCAGAGAAGTTTTTTAGGTTTTGAAATTATTGCAGAAAGCTATGACGTTTTTGAGATTTGGCTGAGTTTTTATGATATTATTATGATGACAATGTGTATTATGCTGTTGAGGTATGTTTACGACCAATAAGATGATGCTACTGTATATGAGAAACGTGATTACGTGTTTATATGTATATGAATAATGAGTAGTGGTTAGGGATTCTGGTTTTTGAAAATAGGATGTTGGAAACCAAGAATCTTACTTTTAAGAGTTATGAAATATGTGTATATGCGTGAATGTGTCACAATGCCAGCGAAAATTTTTTGGACACTGTTATATTTTCAGGATTTTGTTTCTACACATTTGTAATGCAAATTCTCGACTTGTGCAATTTTTATCAAACTGTCACTGTAGCAGAAACTGATCTCCTAAATATTTCGGTAAGGAAGGTATGTCACCTTGACGTAATGCACTGTAAGCACCCAGCTGCGCGACAGTCACCTGGAAAAAAGCCATTACTGTGTGCCTTTCAGAGGCACAGGTGGAGAAAAAAAAAGAGGCCATTATCCTCGCTATTGACATTTCTTTGTAGAAAGCATCGCAAATACAACATGCCCAAACTGGAAAACATATGAATACACTGTGGAGCTCTTAATTTATGATATTTACTAAATTGCCTAATGAAATGATGAGAAACATTTTTACATCTATTGTCTTTCTAGTTGAGAGACTTTTTACTGCCTTTGGAGACGCCATTTGCCTAGTGAATGACGTTTCACGCATTGCTTTGTATATATTTGCTCATTTGGGACTGGACCCTCTCGGCAAGGTGAATTTGTGGAAGTTAGGTCTCCTAATCCCAATAACGACGCACACCAACAAAGAGATAGCAGACAACGATTTGAATCGCAGGCAGCCATATGCGCCGGCTGGCTCAGAGAAAAATAACATAGACGCTAACCTTGAGAAAAATTTCAGCATTCCTTACCGACGTATACAACATAATAATTACTTGGAAGTTGAAACTCTGCGCACTAGAAAGGGTAAATGATTGCACCACATTTCACATGTAAAACCGTTTCTTGAGAGATAATCTGCTTTTTAACTTAGTATCTGCCACAAAATTTTCACTTTACATTACTAGTATCCTTTGTCAGACTTAGAAACTGTTACTATGCAACAATGTTTGAAGTTAACTATCCAGTCTAGAACCTAGGGAACGTATTTAGACAGTATTTACGAGTGCATTGTTATAGTGATCCAACGACACAGTGTTATTGTGTGTGTACATTCTTGCTTGTTAGTTGCACGATTACGTAACGACTATAAGGCTCACATAGTTAGAACATATACCAGTACTGCTAATGAGATTTTAATGTAACATTTTGGTTTACTTGAAAATACATTCTGGATTTAAAGTACTTTCTGAGAGATACCAGATGATACAGTGGTTAGTTTATGTGACAGCTACACGATTATATCACGACGCTACTAATGAGTGACAATTTACATTGTTGCTTTTGCGCTGTATCTGTTTTATATCTGCACAGTTTTTCTGAATTCTTCTAGAAAGAAAAACATATTTTAGTAGTAACTTTTGTGGTATAGCTACAATGAGATAGCCTTTTCTGTAGTACAACAATACGTTACAGTACAGTAATTTGTTCATCACGGCAATAAGCGTAATAACTACGATATCTATACGCAAAGCATTTCACTTCTGTTTATGATGAGGTGAATACATTGACTTCTGTAGAACTTTGCTTACAGAGGGCGATAACTATGACGCTTCCACAGAATTATCTTACAGCAAGACGCACAGTTTAGCGCTACAGGACACGCATTTGAGTGATTAATTTTGTACTTAAAACATTTATTTTTAAAGATTTTTGAATTACAAAGAAAGTTTTTCGTGATACAATTCATTACATTGCTGTAATCTGTAACACCTGAGGGTATGATTACATTAATTCTCAGGGGGGTACACGCTTACTTTGCGTACCATGTGTTTGGCGAGCACAAGCAGCCCTAGCTAATATGGTATTTGCTTATACAACTTTACACATCAGTACCATATTTCTCTAACACATAATTACACAGCTATCTGATGATTTAACTGGGAGAGACAAACATTTTTTTTACTACATCAGTGACAGATGTTTACGCAATTACACAGTTGGATAACTTCACACTTATGACATTATATTTTGTCTGCACTGTGTGAACTGTTCATAATTTTTTCGGAACCATTGTGATACTGTGAGAGCTTAGAATGATGTATGGGATCACGATTTTTAAAGTACGATTGAGGTAGATGATGCTATTGAAATGAGCAGAGAAGTTTTTTAGGTTTTGAAATTATTGCAGAAAGCTATGACGTTTTTGAGATTTGGCTGAGTTTTTATGATATTATTATGATGACAATGTGTATTATGCTGTTGAGGTATGTTTACGACCAATAAGATGATGCTACTGTATATGAGAAACGTGATTACGTGTTTATATGTATATGAATAATGAGTAGTGGTTAGGGATTCTGGTTTTTGAAAATAGGATGTTGGAAACCAAGAATCTTACTTTTAAGAGTTATGAAATATGTGTATATGCGTGAATGTGTCACAATGCCAGCGAAAATTTTTTGGACACTGTTATATTTTCAGGATTTTGTTTCTACACATTTGTAATGCAAATTCTCGACTTGTGAAATTTTTATCAAACTGTCACTGTAGCGGAAATTGATCTCCTAAATATTTCGGTAAGGAAGGTATGTCACCTTGACGTAATGCACTGTAAGCACCCAGCTGCGCGACAGTCACCTGGAAAAAAGCCATTACTGTGTGCCTTTCAGAGGCACAGGTGGAGAAAAAAAAGAGGCCATTATCCTCGCTATTGACATTTCTTTGTAGAAAGCATCGCAAATACAACATGCCCAAACTGGAAAACATATGAATACACTGTGGAGCTCTGAATTTATGATATTTACTAAATTGCCTAATGAAATGATGAGAAACATTTTTACATCTATTGTCTTTCTAGTTGAGAGACTTTTTACTGCCTTTGGAGACGCCATTTGCCTAGTGAATGACGTTTCACGCATTGCTTTGTATATATTTGCTCATTTCGCTTAATATCTAGTTTCTAGCTGCACTGCAGCATTGGTTAAAATAAAATTTAACAGATGTACTAATATAGTTATTTTATGCCTACAGATCCAGTAAATGATAATTTTATGATCTACTTCCAAAAAAACGAGGGAGCACAAAAAGACATTTCCACTTCACAGGAGTTGCATACATAATTTTTGTCAATGACTTGGTAACTTGTCTGCCAGAGTAAGTTATTGTGATGCATCACTCTCGTGTTAAGATGTGACAAAGTTATTAGACATTTCCTATTTTTACTGTAATATTTTTTCTGCTTGAGCTTTGTCATGTTTAGGTATAAGTTATTGCATTTGCTGCTGCTGCTTGTCAGGCATAGTACTATTAAATTTCACTTTGTATTACTCTGTTAAGCCAGTTTTACTACTGATTTATTTTTCTTGTTTACTGCACATTGCCTTACAATAGTTGTAATATTGCAATTGCTTTGCTAATTTATATATATTGCTGCTTGCTTTGCCAATTTGCATTTTTTGTCATTGCTGTTTGTGTTAATTGTTTTTTACTGCTGCATTGCCTCATCCCTTAGTATATATATCTGAGCTCTGTAGATTTAAGTTAGCTTAAGACAGGGTAGGCTATATAAGAGAATGAGTTGCGATGAATTGGAAGAAATGCATTGAGAAGTTATACGAAAAAAGTACAGAAAGCAGGTATAGATAGGACTTTTTGGGAATACTGATGAATGAAGGAAGATCTCCAAGAAGTAAAGAAAGTTTTGTTTGGAAAATACTGCAGTAAAACAAACCCTGTGCTTTCCTTTTGTATTATTCTGCTATGTGTTTGTATACCCTTGTGTATTTGTGTTCTTCCTGTCTTTATGTGTTTATCTGATGAGAATTTTGTTGCAGAATTTTTCTAATACTATGTTATTTACTTTGTAAAGATGTTTAGACATTATTTATTCTGTTTTGTATTAATGCTCATGTGTGAAGTTGATGTTTCGAAAGTTATTCTGATCTTTTATGTATGTAGTTATGTCATAATTCCTGTAACACTGATGATCTGTTTATTTCTATTCTTTTGTAAAGCCTGTATTACTACAAATGTTATCTGTATTCTTATGTTCTTTAATGATGTATTTTGTACCTTTGTAATTGTATTCTTATGTTGTAAATTTATAATTTCACACCAGTTCTTAAAATTAAGTTTCATTTCACTGCACACGTTTTTGTTGGTCACAGTACAGGCAGAATATGCGAGAAAAAAAAGGAGTGATAGCATTTGCACGTGTGTTGATAATTCAGCAAGGGACTGGTTAACAGCATTGCTAGTTCTAAGGACAATTCCAAAATCTTTGTGAGTGACAAGTGGTGGTTTATGGACTTGCTATATTGTCCGCAAGAGTCGTCGATGGTGATTGTGCACCTGCACAGTCGCAACAGATGGCTGCTGGCCGTCTGTACAAGGACTACAATGGGTCTACATCTTTGATGGCCCACCAATACCATTATTTCTACAAGGACTGCAGTGGATCTGCACCTCTGGTGGCCCACCAATACAGTAATCTCTAACAGGACTACAGTGGTCTGCTCTGTGATGACCTACCTACCAATATTCTTCAAAACTTCGAATGACTATGCTGAGGGGGAAGGACAACACTACTTCTTCAAGACAGTATGGAAATCCACTACTTCCGTGTGCATTTTCTTTTACTGGTCAGACTTTGTGCATAAAATTGTAATTAATACTGTGATGACTGATCAGGACTGTCTTCATGGCCTGTGAGAAAATTTTAGCTTTTGACCAACATTGTATCAATAAGTGGGTGCATTTGATTTCTTTTTATTGTAATTATGAAAAATTTTTTCAAATCTGTATTGGCCACTGCCCAAAACAATTTATAAAATTATTTGTGGGGAGCATGGGGGCTATGTAAGTAGGCTGTTTAGGTTTTTATATTGGTAACGCCACGTAGCGCTCAGTATGAAAATCACTGGCTCTGCTGTGTGCAGTTTGTGGCTGGTTTGCATTGTTGTTTGCTATTGTAGTGTTGGGCAGCTGGATGTTAACAGCGCGTAGCGTTGTGCAGTTGGAGGTGAGCCGCCAGTAGTGGTGGATGTGGGGAGAGAGATGGGGGTTGGAAAGCGGATGATCTGGATGTGTGTCCATCAGAGACAGTAAATTTGTAAGACGGGATGTCATGAAGTGATATATATATATATTAACATTATGACTTTTGAACTATTAAGATAAATACATTGTTTGTACTTTATCAAAATCTTTCATTTGATAACTATGCCTATCAGTAGTTAGTGCCTTCAGTAGTTTGAATCTTTTATTTAGCTGGCAGTAGTGGCGCTCGCTGTATTGCAGTAGTTCGAGTAACGAAGATTTTTGTGTGGTAAGTGATTTGTGAAGGGTATGGGTTAATGTTAGTCAGGGCCATTCTTTTGTAGGGATTATTGAAAGTCAGATTGTGTTGCGCTAAAAATATTGTGTGTCAGTTTAAGCACAGTCATTCATAATTTTTCTAAGGGGATGTTTCAACTGTAGTAAACTCTGGCGAGACTTACAGCAAACTTATGCCAACGATGGGTAGAATAGCCAATGGTAGAAACAAAAAAACTCTATCAAAATAATACTTAACATCGATTAGTGAAGCACTTAAGCATAATAGAGGTATACAGAGACAGGAATTCGATATTTTCAGCAGCTCTATTCATTCCCTTTTGGAGGCCGGCCGCAGTGCCCGAGCGGTTCTGTGCACTTCAGTCCGGAACCGCGGGACTGCTACGGTCGCAGGTTCGAATCCTGCCTCGGGCATGGATGTGTGTGATGTCCTTAGGTTAGTTAGGTTTAAGCAGTTCTAAGTTCTAGAGGACTGGTGACCTCAGATGTTAAGTCCCATAGTGCTCAGAACCATTTGAACCATTTGAACCATTCCCTTTTGGTGTAAACAGTGACACGTGAAAATTGTGTGCAGGTTGGTAGGACATACTTAAACTGAAACACTGGAGCCTTTGGGAAGCCCATAAGAGCTGTACTCTGTGGAAGCTTCGGCCCAAACCTCCACTATATAGCGGTAAGCGGCATTTCAAGGCACAGCCGTAAGACTAGCTACTAACTGTTCGAAAAACATGGCTTGATATCACTTATAAACAATTCCAAAAATGTAGGCCTTCATTAATTAAGCCATGAGGGAAATATGCGAAATGCATGCTGATAATTTAAAATCTATAATACGTCACTGAGATTTTCTAAAAATGTATTTTGAGGCGGCTCCACCTCAGAACCTTTAATTACGAGCGGCGACTGGCCGATACTGTCACTGTGGAATGTTATGGTTTTCAGAAAATCTAAACCTGCCGTTTGTTGTCACCTGCTGATTCTTTATCTGAAGTTGACAGACCACACAGACCAAGCCGGCCCGTCACGACGGCTGCTACTATGCTCTGCAAGCGACTTTATGGCGTGTGGTGGAGGGTACTTGTGGCATGAATATCTCACCCCTTCCCCCCCTCCCCCCTCCCCCCCTGCCTCTCCTATTCCATTCACGAAAGGCGCGTATCAAAAGTTAATATCCGTAAATCTCAGTACACCGTCATATTTCTCTAATTCTCTTGTCGTGATCATTTCGAGAGTCGTATGTGGGAGCAAGTAATGTGTTGGCAGGCTCCTCTTCGAACGTGAAACCTTGAAGTTTCAACAGTAAACCTCTCCGGGATGCGCAACATCTCCCTTGAAATGTCTGTCACTGGAGTTTCTCGAGCATCTCCGTAACGCTCTTGAATCGAGTAAGGGATCTTATCTGTTAATCCTACTTCGATTGAGTCCTATAGTGATGAACAGTACTCAACAATCGGCTGAACGAATGTTTTGCAGGACCCTTGCTTCGTGGATGAATAACATTTCCTTAAGATTCTCCCAACTAATATTTATTTGACATTTGTTTTTCCTACTACTTGTTCTGTGTGGGGTATTTTAACAGTTGCGTACCAATTTGGAGGGGAGGGGGTGTCATCGGTGACCTCGACGAATTTTTTGGGTACAACTCCCTTTGTGTTCAGTATTTTATTTAATACGTACATGACATTTATTGTAATGATTATTGCTACAACTGATAAGAGCTTTTGATTTACATTTTTTGTTGAGTTATAGCGATTGGCATTACCGAATGTGTTGCAGTGCAACAGTCACCCTCAGTCAGCCGGTGAACAGTATGGCGAGGGGAGGCTCATATTTCCGTGGTACATTGGCAGAATGTATGAAAAGATGAAACTGACAGATGAAGAAATAAGAAATTTACTAGAGAACACAGACAATGAATTAAATCAAGAACTATCCGAAAGTTCGAGCAGTGAAATTGAAGATGTAGTCGTGGAACTTACAGAAGAAGTAGTTTCTGACAGTAGCGAGTCTGATGAAAATGAATAGAGTAAGTATTGATATTTGTTATTGTTTGTGGATATTATTGAGTATATCAGTATGTCTGCCTCGGTTGATGAGTGGTTAACGTATAAGAAGGCGACACAGGCCGGAGACACAAATTGATCATCTTGACAGAGAAATAGTGGTCCAGTCAGGTATGATATGGGAGACAGAGCCTTACATAAATTAAAGGCAGAGCTCTGCTGCTAACGGAATGAGAGCTCCAAACGAAACTAAGCCCTGGATAAAACCTGACACACCAGGTAAAGCTTTTATCATGTAATTTTATGATAACATTTTGGATAATATTGTGATGTATATTAACCAAAAGCTAGGCATTCTTTGGGAATCGCCTGAAGATATTTTCGTGCAAAAATTCGAAAGCTTTTCAGAGGAAAGAAATTGTGTCTGCAGTTGGAATTCTTTTAATTGTGGAGTCCGTAGACAGAACAAGGACAGTTTACGTGATATATTTAGTAAAGAAAATTTTCTGACGTACGAAGCTTCATTTTCGGAACACAGACTGAAGCTGCGTTTTAATGATGCTCTAACTCGGGCAGCTCGAAGACAGACCGACAAATTTACTTCTATCAGGCATATATATAAGTTTCCTGAGTATGATAATGCTATTGAGTCAGCTACGGTGGATGAAGAACTTGTCACCGTCCATGGGCGACGCCCATTCAGGCCATATGTTCCAAGGAAACCAGGAAAATACTTTATAGAAGTGAACCCGTTATATGATTCAGATATACAGAAATACTACTTGGCAGGGAAAACCTATGCTGGAAAGCAGGTGAATGAGAAGAACCATAACAGCGGCTCTGAAGTAAAAGGTTAGTTGAAATGCCTAACTTGAAACAGTCACGAAGAAACATTACCATGGACAGAAAGTTCACTACGTTCCGCTAACATTTGATCTTTAGAAAAAGAAAATAGCTATACTTGGTAGTATTCAGAGTGAAAAACGTGTTGTACCTAAAGAACTCCGCCCTGTTTCTCTAAAAAGAAAAGCTATATCTGGATAGTTCGGTTTGCGTTAGTGATGACCCCATTTAGTCAGTTACGTGCCTAAGAAAGGAAAGATTTTTGCATTGTTGTCAACCCAACATCAGCCGACCGCAGTCGCCGAGCGGTTCTATGCGCTTCAGTCTGGAATGGCGCGACCGCTACGGTCGCAGGTTCGAATCCTGCCTCGGGCATGGATGTGTGTGATGTCCTTAGGTTAGGTTTAAGTAGTTCTAACTTCTAGGGGATTGATGACCTCAGATGTTAAGTCCCATAGAGCTCAGAGCCATTTGAACCCAACATCACCACTTGATTGTGACGGGACAGAAGCCAGACGTCAACATATTCTACCAGTGTACAAAGTATGGAGTGGATGCACTCCATAAGTGTCTAAGAATTTACAGCTCGCGTCGATCAAAGCGGCGATGGCCAGTGGCCGTGTTTTTCAAATTGACTGGAATTGTAGCTTACAATTCGTTTGTTGTATTTCAAGATACACACAAGGAATTGGCAAAGAATCATCCTACAAAAAGTTCCGGAGGAAAACTAATTATGGAAGCTCTCTTGCTCGAGAACTTTGCGACCTCAGTATGAAAAAAATGCGCTCAAAATGCTGTAGACCTACACTCAGAATGCAAAACAGCATTTTTAACTTTTGGGTTTGAGCGTAATCAACATCAAGTTGGTGTCAGCAGAGGAAACATCATTACAGAGTCGCGAGGGAAAGTAAGACGTGCAGCTGTGCAATAAGTGCACTAAAGCTCGCACTTTTTGCAAGAAGTATACCTGTCCTGCACACACAAAGAAAGAAGAATTAGTTCGTATTGTGAAATATTCTCAGTGTCAATCTGAGGCAACCTAGTAACTGTGATATTAATATAAATAAATGTATAAACATTATTTGTAATTTATTTAAACTTCATTGGAAGGATTTTTTAAATAAAAAGTCCCATAAATCCTTGCCTAGTATTAATTATCAACATTTTAAACTTGTAGTCTACCAATTCTACCAATACTATGGATATACTTAAGTTAAACGGTTTATCCTAGAGTAGAGAAAGACAGAGTAATGGTAATGGTATCAATCGCTGACACTCGGCACCCCCCCCCCCCCCCCCCCCCCGCAACTTGTGCTGGCCAGAGCAACAAAGAGCACTGGTATGCAACAGCTAAGGTAGTTTCTTTCAATAACTGATTCACCTCGGTGGACAATGAATCCACCTCCTACAGTGTGGATGCACAACTATGTTCGACCTCCAGCAATCTCAAAGTAGCGAGCACGGAGGCCACAGACGGGGACTACGAGTGCTAGGTGTGAGTGTGCATCGGAGGAGGGGCGTACCCAGATAGTCCGCGCAACTGGGATAAACACGCTGTTCTAGTGGCGCAGTGATTAACGCAGCTGCTCAACGAGCGCTGGCACGGTAACTCAGCGTGTTCGGTCAGGAGGTCAGCTAGCATCTGTAATAATGAAAAAAAAAAAACTGAGTGAGTGGATCAGAGATGAACTTGAACGGGTATCATGGAACGTCCGCTCCGAACAAAAGCAACGAACAAAATGAGATCAACAAAAAAAAAGGTGTGGGTGGGTTCGAACCCTGCTCTACTACAGAATTTCATTCTTCGCCACGGATTCCACATAAATTCATGATGCAACTAACGTCAATAATTCGCCCTTCCTCCTTAAATTTACATAGTAAATCATTTCTTTATCTAGTAATTTGTAGCCTATGGAGGAAGCGAATGGTAATGGATCTCTTCGCCTACGTATGCACAGTACATAACATTTATTTACGTTCGGGCTCAAATGAAAGTCTGTACACCGGTTGTCGATCCTCTGTAGGTCTTACTGCTCCTCTGCAGTCTATACTTTAACAGCCAGACAACAAGGAGTTGAGATTGAGGTGATAAGATTTCTAGTTATCAAGTTTGTTCACATTTCAACCAGGAGATACGCCACCTGTTGTAATTTTTTTATTTATGCTAGGGACTGAAAACCCTTGAAGGCAAGATCCTCTATGAAACCTACTTTATTTGGATGCAGTACTAGTTTCGGCCAACAAACTAGCCATCTTCAGATCATAAGATATAAAACAGATTTTTTGTCATGTTAGCGACGTACAACGCGCTTGCAGAACTGTACATAATATTGTAGCAAGATTCAAGGATATATGCACAAACTGATTACAGAGTACATACCATAAAACATGCATCATTAGTGTTGGTACCATTACGGCTTCATACATCATTAAAA
Organism: Schistocerca cancellata; assembly: GCF_023864275.1. NCBI lineage: Eukaryota > Metazoa > Arthropoda > Insecta > Orthoptera > Acrididae > Schistocerca > Schistocerca cancellata. The sequence continues at coordinate 245,955,233 of NC_064628.1, read as the reverse complement.
TATTTCTTAAAATGGCAACATTCATGCTCGACATACGAGGTGCGACAATAAAGTAATGAGACTGATTTTCTTTACAAGATGTGGCAACCCTGCACGCTTGCGTAGGCACAATATCTTTGACTTTGCTCTATAAGCTGCTTCTAGTCCAAGCGACACATCGATGCAACTGCTCAGTCGTGAGTTGTGCTGTAATAAGTTAACACATGTTTGTGTCTCTCGGCACGGAAATGGAACCGTATAATATTTCGCAACGATATGCCATTTCTTTTTGCGTTAAATTGGGTGAAAACGCGATGACAACTTACGGTAAGCTTCAGAAGGCTTTTAGAGAGGAGGTTATGTCAAGAGGTCAAGTTTTTCGTTGGCATAAAATGTTTAGTGACGCAGAACGAAAGCTGAAGATAAAGACCGCAGTCGATGACCATCAACCCCACGGACGGATGTCAACTTGGCCAGGGTGCGTGAACACATACGATCTGATCGAAGATTATCCCTGAAAATGATTGCAGAAGAACTGAGCATCAATCGAGAAACGGTTCGTCTAATAATAACTGAAGATCTTGTTATGAGAAAGATTTGTGCAAAAATAGTCCCCAAAAATCTCACACCACAACAGCGAGAAACACGGAAAAATGTGGCAGCCGATCTGTTAGAGCAAACGGAAATCAATCCAGAATTGTTGAGCCGTGTTATCACCGGTGATGAAAATTGGTTTTTTCAGTGCGATGCAGAGACAAAAAGCCAAAGTTCGCAATGGTGCTCAAAGGGGTCACCCAGACCAAAAAAATCTCTCATGTCAAAGTCAAAAGTGAAATGCACGCCTCTGTGCTTCTTTGATTCCAAGGGAACTGTTCATAAAGAGTGGGTGCCTCCTAGACAAACAGTTAACCAGTATTACTAAAAGAAATTTTAGAAAGACTTCGTATAAGAGTTCTTCGTGTTCGTGCAAATTGCTGATAATTGGATTCTGCATCACGATAATGCGCCACCCCATACTGCTCCGTCAGTACAGCAATTTTTAACCTCAAAACAAATTTCAGTACTACCACAGCCACCTTATTCACCAGATATCGCTCTGTGCGACTTTTTTTCTGTTTCCAAGAGTCAAGACGACGGTCAAGGGACACAATTTTCAAACAACACAAGATGTCCAGAAAGCTGTGACGAGGGTCTTGGAGGATATTACAGAGGATTAGTTCCAGAAAAGTTACCAGAAATGGCAGAATTGTTGGAAAAAGTGCGTGCAATCAGAAGGAAACTACTTTGAAGGATACGACGCTAAACTTGACTAAAACGGTGAGCAACAATTTTTTTCACATCAGTCTCATTACTTTATTGTCGCACCTCGTAGTTAAAAACAGCTTTTCATTGGTCTTGACCTGTGTAATTGAACGATGGTTACAAAACTGAAACCGGACGCTTTGGCCAAGCGGTTCTAGGCACTACAGTCCGGACCCACTCAACTGCTACGGTCGCAGGTTCGAATCCTGCCTCGGGCATGGATGTGTGTGATGTCCTTAGGTTGGTTAGGTTTAAGTAGTTCTAAGTTCTAGGGGGCTGATGACCTCAGATGTTAAGTCCCATAGTGCTGAGAGCCATTTGAACCAACAAAACTGAAAATATAAATTAGTACAGAGAAGAAACAATGAAAATAAACGAACATTATTTGCATAAGGAACTATTCACTAAAATGACATGATGTAAGAGGTACGTTTTACTAAAGGCGTTATGCTCTTAAAATTAATAACTGACCCTGTCTGTATTTACATCATCTCGCAACAGACATCATACGTATTTTACTGTAACGTGATATACGCGATGGTTACAAAACTGAAACCGGCCGCTTTGGCCAAGCGGTTCTAGGCGCTACAGTCTGGACCCGCTCAACTGCTACGGTCGCAGGTTCGAATCCTGCCTCGGGCATGGATGTGTGTGATGTCCTTAGGTTGGTTAGGTTTAAGTAGTTCTAAGTTCTAGGAGGCTGATGACCTCAGATGTTAAGTCCCATAGTGCTGAGAGCCATTTGAACCAACAAAACTGAAAATATAAATTAGTACAGAGAAGAAACAATGAAAATAAACGAACATTATTTGCATAAGGAACTATTCACTAAAATGACATGATGTAAGAGGTACGTTTTACTAAAGGCGTTATGCTCTTAATATTAATAACTGACTCTGTCTGTATTTACATCATCTCGCAACAGACATCATCATACGTATTTTACTGTAACGTGATATACGCGATGGTTACAAAACTGAAACCGGCCGCTTTGGCCAAGCGGTTCTAGGCGCTACAGTCTGGACCCGCTCAACTGCTACGGTCGCAGGTTCGAATCCTGCCTCGGGCATGGATGTGTGTGATGTCCTTAGGTTGGTTAGGTTTAAGTAGTTCTAAGTTCTAGGGGGTTGATGACCTCAGATGTTAAGTCCCATAGTGCTGAGAGCCATTTCAACCAACAAAACTGAAAATATAAATTAGTACAGAGAAGAAACAATGAAAATAAACGAACATTATTTGCATAAGGAACTATTCACTAAAATGACGTGATGTAAGAGGTACGTTTTACTAAAGGCGTTATGCTCTTAATATTAATAACTGACTCTATCTGTATTTACATCATCTCGCAACAGACATCATCATACGTATTTTACTGTAACGTGATATACGCGAGTAGTATGGAAGCTGGTGCTCATTTCAGCGTTCAAGGAACACAACATTCGGCATACACTGAGGTGATGAAAGCCATGAGACAGTGACATACACACATACAGAGGCGGTAGTATCGTGTACAGAAGCTACAAAACGACGGTGCATTGGCGGAGCTGTCATTCGCGCTCATGTGACTAATGTGAAAAGATTTCCGACGGGATTACGGCCGCACGACGGGAATTAACAACTTTGAAAGCTGAGTAGTGGTTGGAGCTACACGCAAAAGACAGTCCATTTCGGAAATCGTTAGGGAATTCAATTTTCCGAGATCCACAGCGTCAAGAGTGTGCCGAGAATACCAAATTTCTGGCACTACATCTCACCACGGACAACGCAGATACGGGCGACCTTGATTTAACGACCGAGAGCAGCGTCGTTTGGGTAGACTTGTCAGTACTAACAGACAAGCAACACTGTGTGAAATAACAGCAGAAATCCTAGTGGGACGTACGGCGAACGTATCCGTTCGAGCAGTGCGGCGAAATTTGGCTACGGCTATGGCAGCAGACGACTGAAGCGAGTGCCTTTCGCCAGCAGCGTCTCTGCTGGCCTCGTGAGCATATCGGCTGGACCCCAGACGACTGGAAAACCGTAACTTGATCAGTCGAGTCCCGATTTCACTTGGCAAGAGATGGAGGGCTCGAGTATGCTGCAGAGCCCGCGAAGCCACAGACCAAAGCTGTCAACAAGGCACTGTGCCGACTGGTGGGGGCTCCATAATGACGAGGCTTTGTTTACATGCAAGCTACTGCGTCCTGTGGTCTAAATCGGCCGATCATTGCCTGGAAGTAGTTATGTTCGGCTACTTGGAGACCATTTGCAGCCATTCATGGACTGCATGTTCCCAAACAACGGTGGAATTTTTGTGGATGATAATGCGCCACGTCACTGGGCCAAAATTTTTTGCGATTGCCTTGACGAACACTCTGGACCTTTATAGCGAATGATAAGGCCACCCAGATCGCGCGACATTAATCTCATCGAACATTTATGGGTCATAGTGGAGAGGTCATTTCGTACACAAAATCCTTCACCAGCAACACTTTCGTGATTATGAGAGGCAGCATGGCTCAATATTTCTACGGAGGACTTCCAACAACTTTTTGAGTGCAAATTAGTACGCCGGGAAAAAGAAGATTCGACACGACATTGCGAGGTATTCCACGACTTTCACCTCAGCGTATAGTGTCAGCAGATTCCCATCATACTAGTTATTATCGTTAAAGTCCTATAAGACGAGCTGTGTCGATGTCAAAGCTGGGATGAAGCATCATGAGTCGTGTATGGGTAGTTCAGTTGTTTCGGTCAGAGGGTTAGCTGCCCTTTCTAATAATAATAATAATAATAATAATAATAATAATAATAAAGAAAACTGAATGAATGGATCGACGGTGAACTTGAACGGGTGTCGTAGGATGTCCTCGCCGAACAAACTCAACGAGCAATAACGAACAATCGGCCGTTGTAGCCGAGCGGTTCTAGGCGCTTCAGTCCGGAACCGCGCTGCTGCTACGGTCGCAGGTTCGAATCCTGCCTCGGGCATGGATGTGTTTGTTGTCCTTAGGTTAATTAGGTTTAAGTAGTTCTAAGTTCTAGGGGACTGATGACCTCAGATGTTAAGCTCCATAGCGCTCAAAGCCATTTGATCCATTTTAACCAATAACGAACAAAGTGAGGTTAAAAAAAGAGATGGTAGAGCACTTGCCTGCAGAAAGCAAAGGTCCCGAGTTTCCAGCACACGGGTTTAATCTGCGCTGGAGTTTCATATCAGTGCACACTCCGCTGCCGAATAAAAATTCATTCTGTATGTAAACTATTTAACTTTTCATATTTTATATCTTTTTCCTGAAAATGTTATTAGTACCAGCAGATTTTATGTAAGTTACATAACCAGCTGCTAAACACGTCAAATCCTAGTGGCCATCAGTCCCCGTATCCAGCTACACTTATATATATATGCCGAATGTTGCTTTATTGAACGTTGTAATTGGCATCAGCTGCCATACTATCCAGGTGTACCACGTTACAGTAACATATATACGACGGTGTCTCTTGCGAGATGACATAAATACGGATTGTGACAGTTAAAAAAGTTTAGAGCTCATAAATCCCTTGTTAAGACGATACCTTTTACATAATGTCATTTTAGTGGATAGATCCTTATGCAAATATTGTTCTCTTATTTTCCCTGTCTCTTCTCTATATTAATCTACTTTTTCAGTTTTGTGACCATCGTTCAATTACACTGCTCACCACCAATGAACAGCTGGTTTTAACTATGTCGTGTATAAATGTTGCCACTTTAAGAACGATTGTAATGACGTGGGAAGCCGTAATGGCACCAACACTAAATCAAGAATGTTTAATGGTATGTATTCTGTAATTAATTCGTGCATATACTTTTAAACCCTGCTACAACATTATGTGCAGTTCTATAAGCCACCCAAATAAAGAAGATTTCATAGAGGAGCTTGACTTCAAGGGTTTTCAATCCCTAACATAAATGAAAAAAAAGTTCTAGTTATGTGCAACCAAAGGCAAATCTCTCAAACATCTCACTCCAAACAAGGAAATAAAAACCCATTTTAAGTTGGTTTGTAGAACCATGTTCCCCATTAGAAAATATTAATACATGTTGTGCTATCTTCTTAATTTTCTTTAACTTTCTAATCTGCATTTTTAATTTCTTTGAAGCTAAAAACTCTTTTTACAAGATGAACGTTACGTTTTTTTTTGTAGAGACATGAAGCCAATGCAAACTACCTAATAGATGATGTATACTAAGTGGCTGATATTCATACATTAGTCGGAGTTACCATGTCTTATAGAAGTAACAGGTGAAAATATTTCCTATTTATTGTATATTTCCTATTTATTGTATATTTTACTGCCAGAGAAATCTTTGTTAGGTTCGAGTACCGTCGCTGTGTATAAGCGGGCTGCCTCATTAGATATAATCCGGGCGCATTGCCGAGCACCCGTGATTCGAGGAGTATTAACGTAAGCGTGCATATGTCTCCGTAGGCACGCAGATTTAACTCGTGACGCAGCGGCACCAACACACGCGTCATGGAGCTGTTTTTAGCTTTGAACCAGCAAGCGACCAACGTGTTACTCGAGGATGTGAGACTCAACAACAAGACCATCTTCTGTCATCAAACGTCTCAGGTAACTGAAAGTTACAGTGGAGGGTACCTACATAAGCTGGATCTCACTTCAAACAGACGTTCTGCAAGCAAAAAAAATAAATTTGCATTGAGCCAATAAATTATTTAGTACCTACTGACACGATACTCAATACAAGTTTCACATTATACCATGACTCACATCCAAGCTGCTTGAAGATCGAAGTAGCTTCAAGACCAAAGTAGCTTCTTGTTTATTCATGCAGCTCCTCAGCTAACCATATTGAAAACCCATTGACTACAGAAGACAGCCATAGGGATTCGAATCGAAGACTCCCTCATCACTAAGGAATGAAGGTTGTGCCACATCGCTTAGTCGATCAATCATGTGGAACGTATCATTTGCATAAGAACCGCTATTATTTAATTACGATTTACTTATTGTCTTTTGTAAACATATGCTGAAGTAGGAACGACCTTCCGTGACAAGTCCAAATATGGAAGTCCCACCTGGAACAGTCCGACTATGACTCACTATACAGACTGAATACCTTTCACAGATGCAAATAATACGAACACCTCCAACTTCGAAGGTATAGATCTGCCAAAGATAAATATTTTTATGCACGTTGTCCCAAGATTACAAAGCTTGTCAGCGACGCATGGGTTAAATTACGGACAATGACTGGCGTGCTTTTTGATGACTAGATCACGGATTCAAGTTGAAAATACATCTCTCTGCAGTCCACCCAGTTGTCTTGTTAGGTGCGGAATACTGGCCCGCAAAGAAAGAAACAAAGCAATTACTTGCTGTAATGGAAAAAAAAATGCCATGGAAGTTCATGATCATGTGACCAATGATGAAAATCACAGCCGAGACGGAGTGACGCCTATCGTTGAAAAGGCGAGGGAAAACCGTGTACAGTAGTACGGACAAGTGCTTCGAGAAATCTACAATATATATATATATATATATATATATATATATATATATATATATATATATATATATATATATATATATATATATAAATAAAAATAAAAAAATAAAATAAAAAATAAAAATTAAAAATTAAAAAAATACCAAAACGTGAGTCTTCCGGGCGGTTGGTGGTAAACGATCTATTGGGGAACCGTGGCAGTGCTTGTTAGATATTCTCCATATAGCTCTCACGATAGCGGGTCCCCAACATGATCTAGTGCAAGATTGCGGTGAGTAAAGACAGAGAGGGAAAAGGGCGGACGTCGCTACATTTCTGGACAAACACGGGGAAGAAGAAGATTGCTATTTATAAATACATAACTAATTACTGTAACTGATTACAGAACTCGTTTGTGGTAGATACGCATTGAGTTTAATGTCTGATAGCCAAAGTTGCAATCAAAAGACATAGTGAAGACTGTTCTTCATGGATTATATAATCCCAGAACGCAGCCTACAATCGACTCGCCCAGACATGGTACGCTTCCTTACTCTCTGTCAAGAAACGGTATCTTGTTTCCACTACAACTATTTATATTCTTCAGCCAAGAAACAACACATTTACATATCAACCACACTGCAGTCCAATTACTAACAGATGTCTTCACAATCAATCTCCTGTTCTGATATGTATTTATGCCAAACATTTAAAACAAATTACAAGTAGGTTATCAGTTGGCACTCTACTTAGAGTGAACACTGTTGGGGGGTATCACGTTACATTTCTGATGTGAGGTTACACAATTTGGCTGCTTATACTCAAGATCACCCCCTCCACCCGCGCCCAGCTAAGCACTGAAAATTGATCAAAGCCGTCCAGGGGAGCTCTTACACCGTCCCCACAACCCACAAACCTGCCCCATCGCCTACCCTCTCCCTCCTCTCCCCCTCTCCCTCGGCATGAGTTTCGAGCACCCCAGCCCCATCTTCACCTTTTTTAACTGGGGTACTTGAGTGGGTGGGTTTACTCTGGATATGTACAACATAAGGAGAGAGTCAGGGAGTACCTATTTGTTAATAGTAAATTAAACTTACTTTTCATAACTACGTTGGCTTCCACGGCAGGTCTGATGATGATCAAAATTCTTCTGGATGTTGTACAGTCTCACTATATGACACACTTTAACCTCCATAAGGAGGGTATTCCACTGAGGCCTATAGGGAATGGAACTGACTCACCTACGTATCACGTAATGAAACATCCAGCATTTAATTGTGCTCTTTTGTAGGACAAACAGACTCTTAGGCAGAGGATTCGTCCCCCTTTGTACAATTGATTAGCGAAGGGCAGATACAGTCAACTGACATTATGGCTAGCTTTGACGTCAAATCACTCTCCACTAACATACCTATTGAGGCCATTCGCATCCTACAGGAGCAGATCCCACCTGATATTTGTGATCTGACGTGCTTATTCCTGCCATCAACGAACTTCATCTGGCGGGAAAAAAATTACTAACAGTTAGATATAGTGGCAATGGGCTACCCCATCTTCCCAGTTGCTGCGGACATCTTCATGAAAGCTTTCGAGCAAATGTCCTTGCTTGTTCACCGTTACGTCCACGTTGTTGGCTACGGAATGTAGACGACACATTCGGCATCTGACTATACGGGGAAGCAGAGCTGAGGATCTTCCTTCACCATTTAAACAGCCTGCAGAGGAATATGCACTTCACCAACGAAACGGAAAACAACGGTGCTTTACCATTTTTGGTCGTGGAGCTACACAGAACTGCCGAAAGTACACTGGGACACAAAGTGTACCGGAAGCCAAACCCAGGCAAACCGGTAACTGCATGGTTACGATAAGAACATTATAAGAAAGGTAAGCAAAGCCATCTAGAATAAAAATTGAGAAGAAGGCAAGAAAGACAAGCTTCCACTAGTGCACTTACGTACGTGAAGGGCGTCACCGAACGATTAGTCAACGTCCTCTGCCATGAGGTTCGAAACCGATTTTTCTCAGCGGTCACTGGGTCCATGACATGATAGGTTCCACTAAGGATGCAGTGAACAACCTTAATTCTGGAGGAGCTATGTTGTGAATGCAGAGCTGCCTACATAGGTGAGACAGGAAGGCCAGCATGCACACGAGTAACAGAACATGAACGCTACTTGCGGTTAGCACGGCTCAATAAATCGGTGATTACGGAACACCGTCGTGACTGGACTACCTTTCGTTCTTCAGGAAGCCCTCTGCTGGCGAAAGAGTCGTGAACGCGTCAACGTAAAATATGAGAGGCGAATGCAATTGTTAAACAGTCTGACAACATCATGATGGAGGACGGCTACAAATTCTGGCAGTCTGGTATTCCAGCCCAAAGGGCCGCGAGCGGTCGCAGAGCGGAAGCCTCAATGCACACGGACGCGACGGCCGAAACCGTTACAGAGGAACTGTCAGTGCATTTCCGCGCACACCAGAAGCCAAGCACTGATTTGCAGACTGGCGCCAGTCACTAACAAGCCGGGAAGTCCACAAACAGCTTCTTTCCCACCCTCTCCTCTTTCGTCATGACTCAGCTATTATATTCTAGGGCCAAGACACCAATCATATGCAATACATAAAGGCACCTTTTCTTCCCCCATATCAGTCTTGCCCTGAGGAAGGCCCGTTGTAATACTGTCGGGACGTCGGTTTCACAGTTCATAATTACGGTATTTTATACAATGACGTGGGGAAGAATTTTAATCATCAAGTGATCTTCGCCATTTGAGACAAAAGCAGAAACGACACCCAGGCAGGCATGTATTACTGTTATTTTCCCATACACCTATATTTCAAAAATAGAAGTGGTTTTTCTGACATTTTTTACAATTTTTCGTATTCTTCCACAACTTTGTCTGTTTTATGCAATTACATAAATTCCGTACCACTTCACTCGACGTCACGTCAACATCGCGTCCCACTATGTCGCACCTCGACAACGTCAAGGTCATCATGTCACGATATCGCGTCAGTGTCATGTCGCGTCGCGATGTCGCATCGCAATATGTCACGTCGACGTCAGGACGCACTTAGCCAATCACAATGCAGTATGTGTCCAAAAGTATTCAATTATTTTTCGTTGCTGAGTCACCACTACGTTACTAGTGTCTGTCTGTGTGTGTATGTGTGTGTGTGTGTGTGTGAGAGAGAGAGAGAGAGAGAGAGAGAGAGAGAGAGAGATTGTCAGAATGAGTGTATGTCAGAATGAACACGTCCCCCCCCCCCCCTTAATGGTTAAATTAATGGCATCGTGATATATTCCGCAAAATTAATGACGTCATAGCAAATTCTATAAGAAGTGTAGTTTTACCGATTTCCAACTAATGTTGCTGTATGTGCGAGAAATAACACACTATGATAGATGAACCCTTGCTAAGCCAGCTCTACATTACTAGATTGTGTGACATCATGGTTAACGCGATAAAACAAGAGAGTTGTTAGGACAGTGATGTGATGGTAAAATTGTGAAGAAATTGTTAAATTCCGAAGTTTATCGATTTCCAGCTAAAGATACCGTGTGTGTAAGAATAATCACAGTGCTCCAAAAGAAGCACCTAGAGAGGGCTAATCACTATCTCAAAAGCACTATGATTTAGTCATGGCAGATAGGCCTAAGCAAAGAAAGGACAAGGTGGCGCTTGTTGATGTAGACCACACCTCAAACGTTGATCCGTAGAGTATACCCACGAACACTGCACCAACGAAACAATCGCCGAGGAAGTTGCATTATTATGTGTGTAATCGTCTCCGACCTGGTTGTTAGCGCAGAAGACACTGTTGCTATATCAATTGTTGGAGAGGGACCTCCCGCTCCGGATAATAACGGCAAACAGACATCAGCACATTGGTGGAAGAATGTGGACTGCATTGCAGATAAGCGTCAGGCCCACGATCCGACCTTCTCTTTCTGGACCAGTTAGAATCCTGTTATCAAAACTAGCTCTTATGAGTGGGCGGAATCAGTCTCGGTCAGCCAGAGCTCCCAGATGGAATAAACTACTGCATTAACTACGAGGGGTTCAATAAATAATGCAACACATTTTTTCTCGGCAAATTTAGGTGAAACAAATAGGAGATTTACTGTTTGTAATGGTGAAATATTCCACTTCAGCCCCTGTAGCTTCATGACATTCCGATAGGTGCCGGCTTTGTATGTAGCCTTTAGGATTTTATAGCCAAAAGATTGGGGAATAATATGGTATATTGTATCCAGGACAAAACCAATATGAGTTAAGAAAAAAATTGTTGCATTACTTATTGAACGCCACTCGTACATAATATTCATGTTCACATTTCGCTACAGTACCGGACACTCATGAATATTTTGTGGATGACGATTGTTGCTCTTCTTGAACGTTGTAGTGAGCTTCACGTTACAGCAACATATATGTATGATGATCGCTGTTAGGAGATGATAATGATTGTGCCAGTTACTAAGTTTTAACGACACAGTGCCTTTATTTTATGACCGTTGTTTAATGAAACTGGCTACGAACGATGAAAGGCTGTTTTTTGCTATGTCATGTACGGATGTTGTTATTTCAAGAAAAATTTTAACGATGTTTGAAGTCGTAATGCCACCAACACTAATCAAGAATGTTTTACGAGTTCAAGATCGTTAGATTGTTAGCCGAAACTAGAAACCCACCCAAATAAAGAAGGTTTAATGTGCGACTTTTACTGCATGGGTATTCAGTTCCTAACACAAATAAAAAAGGCATATATATTTCTCCCAACGAGAGACCATCTTGATGATATCGTCACTGTAGAATGTTTGCTTTGTTGACGGGACCACGTGACGGTACGTCACACAAGTGGACATTTGGAGAAAGGAAAAAGAAGTGAAACATAAATTATCTAAGGACTAAGTACGTCTGCGCGATGTATAACAAAATGTAAAGAACGTAATTTATTATTGTCAAACCCCCCAATATCGATGTAATTAACAAAACACAGTATCTTGGTATAATCTCTGTGTAACATAGGCCATGAAAATCAGACAATGCTTTGACTGAACGAGCTCTCCTGTTTTGTTTCGTCTAGCGGTAAGCCGCCATTGTAGTGCTGTTGATAATTAACGTAAGTTTTATCTGTATTTTTGTTATTAGAAAGTGTGTATTATTGACTTAGTTGCCACCTCTCATGGTCGCGACCATTAATTATAATTAACAAAGTTTTTACAGAACTTCGTAGTGCAGAGAGCTCATCTCCCCTAGCAGGATTTAGTTGGCCATTATGCTAACTGTATTATTTAATTAAAAATTCATGTCATAATATTAAATGTAAATGTGAGAGGTTTCTCTACCTTGATCTTACAATAGTCTCACAGTTTACAGAGTAAAAATAGATCTCGTTTATTAATATTTAGAATACTGAATGAGTTCAGTATGTTTCGAGTTTGGCCGCCTAACGGCAGATGACATTCTCTCCAGTTTTGCCTTGCAAATAATGAACAAGAAATATTAAAAATATTTTCATTCAATGGGCTCCACAATATCTTAGTTAATCTTTATGTAGTTCGGTACGTATATAACCAATAGCCCCTGAGACCCATATTAATAATTACAGTTAGCGTAAGAATACGCATATTTTCTTTTCTAAACAGCAGCGCTCACGCAAACTATTTATTAGAAGGAGGTGAGTCGCGCTTTGTGTTTAAAAAATGTTATATCGTACGTACTTCGGGGCAGCCGATGTCTGTACGAGTGTTATCGCGGTATAAGTTAATTAAAAGTCTCATGCTAGCCCACAATATTTAAAGCCACCCCACCCAAAATCATAAAATATAATAATAAAAATAAAAATATACAATTGTCCCGTGATAAGTGGCCACATACACACATATACACTTATACCGTGATAACCACTACCTCACTTCTGCTTGCACCACTTCATCACTGTCAAAGTGAAGTCCTCGAGAGTGCTCTTATAATTTTGGAAACACGAATATAGGATGGAGACAAGTCGGGACATTATGTAGGGTGGTCGATAACAGTGAATCCAAGGCACCGAATTGTTGCAGATATTGCAGCGTTCGTGTGTGGTCTCGCGTTGTCGTGCTGGAGGAGAGGATGTTCCATGTATGGACGAACTCTTCGAATTCGAAATTCGATTACGAGACGCTGTTCCTCAAGCACTGACATAGCTCGTTACAACCTCTATGTTACGCGCTACAAATCAGCGTCCTCTAGCGACAGAAGGCTGCAAATACGTAGACGTGAAGATAAAAGATGTGCTATGTTAGTAACGTTTGTTTTATTTGAAAAGCTTTATGAATTTTCACGTAAAAGATTCGGAGGTATTATTTTTCAGCACACCCCCCTACTTGTTGTTGTTGTGGTCTTCAGTCCTGAGACTGGTTTGATGCAGCTCTCCATGCTACTCTATCCTGTGCAAGCTTCTTCATCTCCCAGTACCTACTGCAACCTACATCTTTCTGAATCTCTTTAGTGTATTCATCTCTTGGCCTCCCCCTACGATTTTTACCCTCCACGCTGCCCTCCAATACTAAATTGGTGATCCCTTGATGCCTCAGAACATGTCCTACCAACCGATCCCTTCTTCTGGTCAAGTTGTGCCACAAACTTCTCTTCTCCCCAATCCTATTCAATACTTCCTCATTAGTTATGTGATCTACCATCTAATCTTCAGCATTCTTCTGTAGCACCACATTTCGAAAGCTTCTATTCTCTTCTTGTCTAAACTATTTATCGTCCATGTTTCACTTCCATACATGGCTACACTCCATACAAATACTTTCAGAAACGACTTCCTGACACTTAAATCTATACTCGATGTTAACAAATTTCTCTTCTTCAGAAACGCTTTCCTTGCCATTGCCAGTCTACATTTTATATCCTCTCTACTTCGACCATCATCAGTTATTTTGCTCCCCAAATAGCAAAACTCCTTTACTACTTTAAGTGTCTCATTTCCTAATCTAATTCCCTCAGCATCACCCGACTTAATTCGACTACATTCCATTATCCTCGTTTTGCTTTTGTTGATGTTCATCTTATATCCTCCTTTCAAGACACTGACCATTCCGTTCAACTGCTCTTCCAGGTCCTTTGCTGTCTCTGACAGAATTACAATGTCACCGGCAAACCTCAAGGTTTTTATTTCTTCTCCATGGATTTTAATACCTACTCCGAATTTTTCTTTTGTTTCCTTTACTGCTTGCTCAATATACAGATTGAATAACATCGGGGATAGGATACAATCCTGTCTCACTCCCTTCCCAATGACTGCTTCCCTTTCATACCCCTTGACTCTTATAACTGCCATCTGCTTTCTGTACATATTGTAAATAACCTTTCGCTACCTGTATTTTGCCCCTGCCACATTCAGAATTTGAAAGAGTGTATTCCAATCAACATTGTCAAAAGCTTTCTCTAAGTCTAGAAATGCTAGAAACGTAGGTTTGTCTTTCCTTAATGTTTCTTCTAAGATAAGTCGTAGGGTCAGTATTCCCTCACGTGTTCAAACATTTCTACGGAATCCAAACTGATCTTCCCCGAGGCTGGCTTCTATCAGTTTTTCCATTCGTCTGTAAAGAATTCGCATTAGTATTTTGCAGCTGTGACTTATTAAACTGATAGTTCGGTAATTTTCACATCTGTCAACACCTGCTTTCTTTGGGATTGGAATTATTATATTCTTCTTGAAGTCTGAGGGTATTTCGCCTGTCTCATACATCTTGCTCACCAGATGGTAGAGTTTTGTCAGGACTGGCTCTCCCAAGGCCGTCAGTAGTTCTGATGGAATGTTGTCTACTCCAGGGGCCTTGTTTCGACTCAGGTCTTTCAGTGCTCTGTCAAACTCTTCATGCAGTATCATATCTCCCATTTCATCTTCATCTACATCCTCTTTCATTTCCATAATATTGTCCTCAAGTACATCACCCTTGTATAGACCCTCTATATACTCCTTCCACCTTTCTGCTTTCCCTTCTTTACTCAGAACTGGGTTCCATCAAAGCTCTTGATATTCATGCAAGTGGTTCTCCTTTCTCCAAAGGTCTCTTTAATTTTCCTGTAGGCAGTATCTATCTTACCCCTAGTGAGATAAGCCTCTACATCCTTACATTTGTCCTCTAGCCATCCCTGCTTAGCCATTTTGAACTTCCTGTCGATCTAATTTTTGAGACGTTTGTATTCCTTTTTGCCTGCTTCATTAACTGCATTTTTATATTTCGTCCTTTCATCAAGTAAATTCAATATTTCTTCTGTTACCCATTTCTATGAGCCCTGGTCTTTTTACCTACTTGATCCTCTGCTGCCTTCACTACTTCATCCCTCAAAGCTACCCATTCCTCTTCTACTGTATTTCTTTCCCCCGTTCCTGTCAATTGTTCACTTATGCTCTCCCTAAAACTCTGTACAACCTCTGGTTTTTTCAGTTTATCCAGGTCCCATCTCCTTAAATTACCACCTTTTTGTAGTTTCTTCAGTTTTAATCTACAGTTCATAACCAATAGATTGTGGTCAGAATCCACATCTGCCCCTGGAAATGTCTTACAATTTAAAACCTGGTTCCTAAATCTCTGTCTTACCATTATATAATCTATCTGATACCATTTAGTATCTCCAGGGTTCTTCCATGTATACAACCTTCTTTCATGATTCTTAAGTTATGCTCTGTGCAAAATTCTACCAGGCGGCTTCCTCTTTCATTTCTTAGCCCCAATCCATATTCACCTACTACGTTTCCTTCTCTCCTTTTTCCTACACTCGAATTCCAGTCACCCATGACTATTAAATTTTCGTCTCCCTTCACTATCTGAATAATTTCTTTTATATCATCATACATTTCTTCAATTTCTTCGTCATCTGCAGAGCTAGTTGGCATATAAACTTGTACTACTGTAGTAGGCGTGGGCTTCGTGTGTGTCTTGGCCCCCCCTACTTAATGGGCCTTTTTACCTTGTGTTTTCTTCAAGGACAAGCAACAGCAGTTTCTTTGAGAGGAATTGTACACAGCCGCATAGGCAAAGATTTGTATGCGTAGATCCGAATCAGAACTGCACATCCAAGCCAGCTCTTAATGGGGAAGAGTGTATTGTTCACACTATTTTGTCCAACCCCTGAATTTATGTTCATCGTGAGTTAGATTCTGAGGCCTGTTTTCAAAGCATTAATGATTTGTGACGCAACTGCCACACAGTCTTCGTCTGTATGTTGCGTTCCAGCCGCACCCCACGACTAAGACGAACCTTTGTGAAACGATGGTTTCCCCAGCCAAATTGGGAGCCCTCCTCCTGATAACCGAAAACGGGACTGAAGTACTGGACATCGTTAAGCATGGAGGAGCCCTAACGTAATACATGCGTTGCGTTACATTAAGCGTATGGCCGCGGCCGTCCGTCGTCGTTAGCTTGACACGTAAACGAGAGTATACGACTCGTGCAACGAATGCTGATAGCCGCAAGAGGGTCGCCTCTCCAGACTTCGAGCGCGCATGCACTGACTAATGTCGACCGCTGCCAAGCGCTTAACGACTTGTCTGCGGCTGTCCAGCGGTCAAGCCAAACTCTGACGTCAGCGACTCTGAGAGGCGCCAGCTAGATGGATGGCAGCAATTTCAGTAGTACAGCTTTTATTTATCACTTTTCAATGTCTCGCTTTGATGGGAGATACACAAAAAAAAAAAAAGACCGTGATCCTGATAGCTCTCACTGTCAGCTTTATTATTATTATTATTATTGTATCCCACACATGCAAATGTCATTTCCTGGCAGTACCAGTGTGCCAGCCCTGTGGTTGTTGTGTACGCCAGGCCATGTTTCTGGGTTCCAGCGCAAGGTTCTACATTTTCTGCACAGAATGGGCTGGTCTTTCCCTGCTTCTAAGTCACTTGAGAATGGAGCCTGTAACCTCCACCTCACTTGTCTACCTTAATGACAGTGAAAAATTAAACCGCGCGTACCTAATGGAAATTTGGGAAAAGCAATCGTCACCGAAGTTAATTTGTCGGTATAGAGGGAGGAAAGGGTTACATCTAAATGAAAGGGAAAATGCAAATGAAACTGGTGGAAATTAATTTTGAAAAGGGGTAAAGTTAATGAAGAAAGTAAATGTGCGGCCGTTACGTTAACAATTAACCAGCGGTAATAAGATATTTGAGATTTGGGGGAAATTAAGGTCGCCAGTCCTAAGGACAATTACTATAGTAACTGAAAAAGAAAGGTTATTACACATATAATTATCACTAGCAGCGTGGCCACTGAAGGTTGACAGGTGTAGTGTGAAAACTGAAAGTTTGTCAGAAGTAACAAATTTCGCTACACTCTGACTTAATTTAGCAAAAGAATTAATAAAACCGGAAAATCGAACGTTAATTTAGTGACTGTAGTTAATAGTGAGCTTTCTTTCTGAACCACATCGAAATTCAGTAAAATACGGTTAGTCTTGGACTACCTCAACAATCATTTCAAAAGCTACTTGAATCTACACAATTTAGAAATAACAGATTTAACTTTGAACTTGAATTAAATGATTCTGAACAATTAACAATAGTAAAATTTAGTACGTACCAAGCTGAGCTGCAGTCACAGGTAAGCTAAAATACGGTAACAAAACTCGCACTCTTAATTTGTGCTTGTGTAATCGACATATTGTAGCCAACTATGAATACCTTAACTGAACTTTGAAATTAAATTAGTGAATTCGAATGATGCTGGCATTTGAATCTTAACGATGCTCGGGTTCATTCCGGAAAAGGAAGGGACCCTGCTTGGTAATGCAATTGGGACAATGAGCAACAAAGGTTCATGCTACGTTGCTGTAATTTAGTTATAAAAATGGAACAGTTTGAAAAGGTGAGGTCTGCCATGCAGTTCTAAAACTTTACGTGCTTCCAGTCTTCCTTGTTGGTTGATTGAAGGTTTGAAGCCGTCGATCGAGGAGGTGGCGACAGTCACTCATTGTCGGCCGTCGCTGTTGCAGAAGCTGGATGTTGGCGCGCCTTCTTCTCGACACGGTCACCAGGCGAAACGGGTTCTTGATGTGCGCCAGCTAATGCTTCCCGTCTGCGACACCGTGTCAGAAACTATCATAGCAAGTCGAGCGCAATTACATGCTGCCCAACCCCGAAAGCGCGGCAACTAGCGGGAGCGTCACACAACACACCTGCTCCACTGCACCACCCCAGCCAGACTCCCTCTGCCCGCGCTCCATGCGACAGAGTTAACACTACCAAAGATCCTAAACACTTTGGTTCTCCACACGACCTATCGATGTATTCGTTCGATAGCATAGTTTTCCCTAGGCCAGACCCAGCATATGGATACAAATAATATTCACAAAACAAACCAACATAAATGCATAAATATATATATATGTACAAACAGTAAAACAATTACAATATACAAAGACACAGAAACGTCATATCTTCAGGTAACAAAATAAGGAAAAAAATTTATAGTACTATAGATGGAAATAGGAGGATATGCGTTTACGGCGTTACACGTGCCCCACATTGTCTGAGGATGGTCGTGTAACCTTAGCAGACTCAGAAAATGTCCCAAAAAAGAAACAGCGGAAATGCATATGCTCAAAACATCAACAAAATTTAGCAATAGGCTAATTAACCATAAACCAATTTTTAGACCATAGTAATTGGGTGGAGACACTCCTAACCTTATTCCACTCTGTCATCTTACACAAAAGAAAACAGGTTGACAACATATTAAAATACATAGAAAACGTAGAAAATGGTTTAGCGATTCTAAAATCATCAAAATTCCTAACAGTATCAAGAAATGGAATGCTATTTACAGAATTAATCAGAGCGCATGGCCATAAAAACAGGTAGATCAAAATATGCAAATTAATAATTAATTACATAGAATACACATTTTTATATAACCTTTTCATAATTAATATTCTCGCCATGAGGTTCACTTAACGCTAAACAAGAAAATAATATACAGCAGATCGACAAAAACGTAAATATTGGCAGCAGAATTCTTTCACATCAGCTGTCCAGGAAGAAAAACATCTCCGCCTTCCGTACCCGCAAGTACAAAGAATGCCGACAGCGGCTCAAGAGCCGACAGCGACTCCGCCTCGCCAGTATTGTTGCACCCGCCTGTGCGGCACGCTTGATCTCACTCGCCCTTGTAACGGCACTTCCAGAACGCCCGTTTCACTGAATTCTTTCGGAAAAACTCACTCCCGAGTAATCTCAAGGAGTCCATCAATACTATCACAGTGGATAACTCAACACTGTCCATCATCACACGCAAGAACTAGCCTGAAACTTAAAACAGCGTCTAAGTACATCGGCAATGACTAGTAAATCACATATTTATGAAATCTTACAGCTAGTTACAAAATCATATTTACATTCCTTAATCTACTGTGACTCAGCTGAAAACTAAAAATAGTAGCTTGGATTTTTCAATTGATTATTAATCAATTCCTCTTAAATCATTTAGTCAAAATTAATTACTTATTAATTACAACTTCTTTAATGTCCTCTTGGTCAGGCAAAAGCATGGCAATCTAGCAAACCGTTTAAATCTTACACTCTATATTTACATACTGTACAAATTACCCATTCTGTGGTATTAATCAACCCTAGGTTGGTACAATTTCAAGTCTACAATGTTCCGTATACCTAATAGTTTTCCAGAGCTTGGATACTCTGAGCAATAAGCATTTGTGTGAGGTATACCAACGACTTTATATGGTCCATTATAAACAAACTTAAATTTAGAGATTTCATTGTCTATCTCGCTCGATTTCTCATGAGCTTTTACAAGTGCTAAGTCTCCGATTGCAAACTTAGTAAAACGCGCTTTAGTGTCATGACGACGTATGCGACCATCGGTTTTTAGCTTCATTACTTCTCGCAAACGATCTTTTTTCACACCAATACTAGTGTCAATCCGTGGAGGGAATTTGATTATCTCTTCCACTAAATTTTTACTTCTGTCATCCAACAGAATTTCCTCTGGAGAAAATCCCGACGATTCATGTCTCAAGGTGTTCATAATTCTCTCAAATACTGCTACATATTTGCCCCATGCCCTATGGTTGTGATGGCAATAGGTACGGCAAAGTCGGCCTAGCTCGCGCATATACCTCTCAGCGGGATTCCTAGCCGGACAATAAGCCGAAATATGGATCACCTCGACCCCATTACTTTCCAATTCACTTTCTACACTATTGTCAATGCCGAGATTCCTCACATTACAGTAGTTCAAATTCATACCTACGTCAATACCATCCGGCCAGTTAACAATGTGTATAGGCTGGTATTGCCTATGCACACCGTCTCCTGCCTCGTCAAAACTAACTACTATTGTTTTATCTTGTGATGTACATGTCAAAGTTTTGCTTTCGGAATTAATCACTGCACGGTACTTTAATAGCCAATCTAACCCGATAATTACTTCTGCAGTTAAGTCTGGCACGACGACAAACTCTTGTTCAACTCGTGCAAAACACATATCTCGAAATTGACAAAAATCTGTGTTGTGACCGTTTTACTGACCTTCCCAGTAGCACCGATAATTTTCACTCCTGTTACTGGCATAACTACGATGCCGGGTCTGTCTTTCAGTAACTCAAATATTTTCCCAGATACAGCACTCAATTCTGCGCCGGTGTCAATCAACACGTTTAGTGGTAGGTCGTGCGTATTAACAGACACTACTATCTGTCTACACTTGTCCTCGACTGTTTCTTTATTTTCCCACAGTAAATCCTCGTCTATATCCAGGTCTTTCCAGGCTTTGATCCTGAATTCGGCTTATCTGGCGGCTTTTTCAGCCTCTGTTCACATACAGTTTTAATTTCAACACGTTTGTCCTGAGGCTTAGTCTGTAGCTTCGCCTCCAATACCGAAACCTTTTCCTGTAACTCGTCAACTAGTGAGTGTTGCTTTACTATCAATTCACTAATTGTCACCTTCTTAGATTCCTCTTTGGTCAGATTGATCTCATCTGCCAATCTACCTGGAGGAATGTGCCCAGTAGTATCTGCAATTACTTCCTCTTTAATTGTCTCCCCGTATTCATCATCAAGGGATTCAGATTTGATTTTCACTTCCGATTCCGAAACATTTCCTAAAGTTTGGAATTCCATTGCTGCTCTTTGTTGCGTTTCGGCGGTCGCGTCTTTCATGCTAGCCGCCTGCCCCTGAACAATGGGTACCACGGTGCGCGTTTCCCACTGTTCGACCAATTGTTCCGTATCCAAGTCTACCAAATTTTGGTAATTGTTGCCTTCACTCATTTTAATAATTTTCAATATAAATGCCAAATCTAAAATCTAATTAGGATTCCTCACACTAATATTCTCGCTGACGTATCGACCATTTCGTAACCAGTACTTTGTTACGAGATTTGCACAATGCAAAATTCGTGTCCAGAACCACCTCAAATCCGAAGATTGTCCTGTCACTAGGTCGCCACGTGTAAACTCCCCCTCGCCTATCGACCTTAATGACAGTGAAAAATTAAACCGCGTGTACCTAATGGAAATTTGGGAAACGCATTCGTCACCGAAGTTAATTTGTTGGTAAAGAGGGAGGAAAGGGTTACATCTAAATGAAAGGGAAAATGCAAATGAAACTGGTGGAAATTAATTTTGAAAAGGGGTAAAGTTAATGAAGAAAGTAAATGTGCGGCCGTTACGTTAACAATTAACCAGCGGTAATAAGATATTTGAGATTTGGGGGAAATTACGGTCGCCAGTCCTAAGGACAATTACTATAGTAACTGAGAAAGAAAGGTTATTACACATATAATTAGCACTAGAAGCGTGGCCACTGAAGGTTGACAGGTGTAGTGTGAAAACTGAAAGTTTGTCAGAAGTAACAAATTTCGCTACACTCTGACTTAATTTAGCAAAAGAATTAATAAAACCGGAAAATCGAACGTTAATTTAGTGACTGTAGTTAATAGTGAGCTTTCTTTCTGAACCACATCGAAATTCAGTAAAATACGGTTAGTCTTGGACTACCTCAACAATCATTTCAAAAGCTACTTGAATCTACGCAATTTAGAAATAAGAGATTTAACTTTGAACTTGAATTAAATGATTCTGAACAATTAACAATAGTAAAATTTAGTACGTACCAAGCTGAGCTGCAGTCACAGGTAAGCTAAAATACGGTAACAAAACTCGCACTCTTAATTTGTGCTTGTGTAATCGGCATATTGTAGCCAGCTATGAATACCTTAACTGAACTTTGAAATTAAAGCAGTGAATTCGAATGATGCTGGCGTTCATTCCGGAAAAGGAAGGGACCCTGCTTGGTAATGCAGTTGGGACAATGAGCAACAATGGTTCATGCTATGTTGCTGTAATTTAGTTATAAAAATGGAACAGTTTGAAAAGCTGAGGTCTGCCATACAGTTCTAAAACTTTACATGCTTCCAGTCTTCCTTGTTGGTTGATTGAAGGTTTGAAGCCGTCGATCGAGGAGGTGGCGACAGTCACTCATTGTCGGCCGTCGCTGTTGCAGAAGCTGGATGTTGGCGCGCCTTCTTCTCGACACGGTCACCAGGCGAAACGGGTTCTTGATGTGCGCCAGCTAATGCTTCCCGTCCGCGACACCGTGTCAGAAACTATCATAGCAAGTCGAGCGCAATTACATGCTGCCCAACCCCGAAAGCGCGGCAACTCACGGGAGCGTCATACAACACACCTGCTCCACTGCACCACCCCAGCCAGACTCCCTCTGCCCGCGCTCCATGCGACAGAGTTAACACTACCAAAGATCCTAAACACTTTGGTTCTCCACACGACCTATCGATGTATTGGTTCGATAGCATAGCTTTCCCTAGGCCAGAACCAGCGTAGAAATACAAATAATATTCACAAAACAAACCAACATAAATGCATAAATAGATATATACAAACAGTAAAACAATTACAATAAACAAAGACACAGAAACGTCATATCTTCAGGTAACAAAATAAGGAAAAAAATTTATAGTACAATAGATGGAAATAGGAGGATATGCATTTACGGCGTTACAAGCACGGTAGGCCCATGAAGGCCGGTGTTTTTCAATACCCACTGGAAAGAAAGTTCTGAAAGTCCTCACAGAAGCGCTACTAACGTGTGAGCTAAATTCTGTTTGGTTGAAATGTTAAATAATTTCGTGAAGCAAAATCTGGAGTCTGCCGGTGGCTCTCTTAGGGTGCAGGTTGCAGTTTCCAGTTCTGAGGCGGACGTAGTGTTACAGAGTGCATTTTGGAAGTCAGCAGTCAGTGAGTGCACACTAAGTATGTAGGGTGCACTTCACATCAAAGGATGGTATCAGATTATGTTAGTGTAAGAACAATGATTGATTATGTCAGTACATTTTACTGTTTACATAAAGTATTTTTCCAATGCCCCTCCAATGAGGATGACACGGCGGTCGGATGGTCCCGGTAGGCCACTCGTGGCCTGAAGACGGAGTACATAAAATATTTTACTATTGATTGCAGTGATACAGGATTGTTTTTGTTTTATTTGACACTGCAGTAAGCATGCTGTCGTGTGGCTGTTGTAAATAATTTATGATACTTGAAGGTGTTTAGATTACAGAAACCGGTAGTTAATAAATAATTATTTTATCAGCGATTTTTTAGTATACTAAGTGCTACGAGGTACCAGCTGCATAAATTGTAGAGTTCCACTCATTTCTAAAAATTTACAAGAATTTCTGCATAGTTCTATACGACTAAAATTGAACTTCAAAGTAATCAGGACTCATCAATCACTCTCACTCTGCTGCCCCGCTCCCCGATTCCTACGGTATATTTTCCAGATACTATGTCATATTTGCCGGAAGTATGGATGTCATTATTTCAGGCTTTTCCAGAGTTTTCACGTCACGACTAATGACGCTATTATTTGCCACAATGTCCCTCAGGTGGACATCCATCAACTCTGTCAATCAGTGCCAAGCTGAATAACTGCTTTCATAAGGGCCAGAGGTGGATCAACGCGTTATTGACTTGTTCAATTGGTGAAGCTCTTTGTCTTGAATGAATTATCCAGTTTTTCTGAAATTGTGATCATTTGTTTTCTGTACATGTACACCACATCTTCCGATTTCCGTCCCATTTGGATAATTTCTTCGTGATGCGCCACTCTTTCTTTTTTTCTGAGTGTGTGTTGTGACTCAATTGCATTGACATCGTACTTAAAAATTACATCATGGTGACTTTAGATCGATAAAAATAAAGTTGAAGAGAGTACAACGATTTTCAATTAAAACAGGTTTTGGACAAGGAGGTCGACGTCCTCCATTACTATATCTTAGAAAAAGTAACCCAATGGCGGAGCAAGTTGAGATCTGAGCTTGACACTGACCAACCAATCACATTGGAAAAACTAATGCTAGGACAGGCTGCTTAGCTTATTCGGACGATTGTGCATGAGGACATTAAAATAGCACGGAAGTAACAGAAATTCTTGGCGAAGCAGCAGAGAGACTAAGCTTTTAAATGTCATTAAAAAAGTACTTGTCACAACGATGTGGCACCCAACACTCTCAGAACTCAGTGTGAATAAATAGTTTTTCAGTTAGAACATTTGTACTAAACTATACAAGAGGCCGGCCTAGAAGAGATTGGTTATGAAATACGTGTCCACTAAATGGAACCACATATTTTACAAAAGATTTTTACAGCAAAAATGTGTTTCAGAATTTACAAATGAGAGACACTACATCATACCAGAGTACTTTTATGCGACGAAGTGACCCGTTTCAAAGTGAGACACTGAAAGAATTCAGTAGAGAGAAGGAAAAGCAATCATAAGAATTTGGGGTCCACAATACACTGAAGAAGGAATTTACACGCTAATAGCAAATTTTTTTTTTTTTTTGTCATCAGTCTACTGACTGGTTTGATGCGGCCCGCCACGAATTCCTTTCCTGTGCTAACCTCTTCATCTCAGTGTAGCACTTGCAACCTACGTCCTCAATTATTTGCTTTATGTCTTCCTCTACAGTTTTTGCCCTCTACAGCTCCCTCTAGTACCATGGAAGTCATTCCCTCATGTCTTAGCAGATGTCCTATCGTCCTGTCCCTTCTGCTGATCAGTGTTTTCCACATATTCCTTTCCTCTCCGATTCTGCGTAGAGCCTCCTCATTCCTTACCTTATCAGTCCACCTAAATTTCAACATTCCTCTATAGCACCACATCTCAAATGCTTCGATTGTCTTCTGTTCCGGTTTTCCCAGAGTCCATGTTTCACTACCATACAATGCTGTACTCCAGACGTACATCCTCAGAAATTTCTTCCTCAAATTAAGGCCGGTATTTGACATTAGTAGACTTCTCTTGGGGAGAAATGCCTTTTTTGCCGTAGCGAGTCTGCTTTTGATGTTCTCCATGCTCCGTCTGTCATTGGTTATTTTACTGCCTAGGTAGCAGAATTCCTTAACTTCATTGACTTCGTGACCATCAGTCCTGATGTTAAGTTTCTCGCTGTTCTCATTTCTACTACTTCTCATTACCTTCGTCTTTCTCCGATTTACTCTCAAACCATACTGTGTACTCATTAGACTGTTCATTCCGTTCAGCAGATCATTTAATTCTTCTTCACTTTCACTCAGGATAGCAATGTCATCAGCGAATCGTATCATTGATATCCTTTCACCTTGTATTTCAATTCCACTCCTGAACCTTTCTTTTATTTCCATCATTGCTTCCTCGATGTACAGATTGAAGAGTAGGGGCGAAAGGCTACATACAGCCTTGTCTTACACCCTTCTTAATACGAGCACTTCGTTCTTGATCGTCCACTCTTATTATTCCCTCTTGGTTGTTGTACATATTGTATATGACCCGTCTCTCCCTATAGCTTACCCCTCCTTTTTTCACAATCTCGAACAGCTTGCACCATTTTATATTGTCGAACGCTTTTTCCAGGTTGACAAATCCTTGATTTTTCTTTAGCCTTGCTTCCATTATTAGCCGTAACGTCAGAATTGCCTCTCTCGTCCCTTTACTTTTCCTAAAGCCAAACTGATCGTCACCTAGCGCATTCTCAATTTTCTTTTCCATTCTTCTGTATATTATTCTTGTAAGCAGCTTCGATGCATGAGCTGTTAAGCTGATTGTGCGATAATTCTCGCACTTGTCAGCTCTTGCCGTCTTCGGAATTGTGTGGATGATGCTTTTCCGAAAGTCAGATGGTATATCGCCAGACTCATATATTCTACACACCAACGTGAATAGTCGTTTTGTTGCCACTTCCCCCAATGATTTTAGAAATTCTGATGGAATGTTATCTATCCCTTCTGCCTTATTTGACCGTAAGTCCTCCAAAGCTCTTTCAAATTCCGATTCTAATACTGGATCCCCTATCTCTTCTAAATCGACTCCTGTTTCTTCTTCTATCACATCAGACAAATCTTCACCCTCATAGAGGCTTTCAATGTATTCTTTCCACCTATCTGCCCTCTCCTCTGCATTTAACAATGGAATTCCCGTTGCACTCTTAATGTTACCACCGTTGCTTTTAATGCAACCAAAGGTTGTTTTGACTTTCCTGTATGCTGAGTCTGTCCTTCCGACAATCATATCTTTTTGGATGACTTCACATTTTTCCTGCAGCCATTTCGTCTTAGCTTCCCTGCTCTTCCTATTTATTTCATTCCTCAGCGACTTGTATTTCTGTATTCCTGATTTTCCCGGAACATGTTTGAACTTCCTACTTTCATCAATCAACTGAAGTATTTTTTCTGTTACCCATGGTTTCTTCGCAGCTACCTTCTTTGTACCTATGTTTTCTTTCCCAACTTTTGTGATGGCCCTTTTTAGAGATGTCCATTCCTCTTCAACTGTACTGTATCTGATTTCGGAATCTCTGTCTGACCATGATGTAATCTAATTGAAATCTTCCCGTATCTCCCGGCCTATTACTAGCTGAAACTTGTTACAGAACTCAATTAGTCTTTCTCTTCTTT
Source organism: Schistocerca cancellata (assembly GCF_023864275.1). Classification (NCBI taxonomy): domain Eukaryota; kingdom Metazoa; phylum Arthropoda; class Insecta; order Orthoptera; family Acrididae; genus Schistocerca; species Schistocerca cancellata. The sequence goes on along the minus strand of NC_064628.1, from coordinate 245,928,500 downwards.
CATTCCTTGTCTCAAGCCCATATTCTCCTGTAACCTTTTCTTCTACTCCTTCCCCTACAACTGCATTCCAGTCGCCCATGACTATTAGATTTTCGTCCCCCTTTACATACTGCATTACCCTTTCAATATCCTCATACACTTTCTCTATCTGTTCATCTTCAGCTTGCGACGTCGGCATGTATACCTGAACTATCGTTGTCGGTGTTGGTCTGCTGTCGATTTTGATTAGAACAACCCAGTCACTGAACTGTTCACAGTAACACACCCTCTGCCCTACCTTTCTATTCATAACGAATCCTACACCTGTTATACCATTTTCTGCTGCTGTTGATATTACCGGATACTCATCTGACCAGAAATCCTTGTCTTCCTTCCACTTCTCTTCACTGACCCCTACTACATCTAGATTGAGCCTTTGCATTTCCCTTTTCAGATTTTCTAGTTTCCCTACCACGTTCAAGCTTCTGACATTCCACGCCCCGACTCGTAGAACGTTATCCTTTCGTTGATTATTCAATCTTTTTCTCATGGCAACCTTCCAATTGGCAGTCCCCTCCCGGAGATCCGAATGGGGGACTATTCCGGAATCTTTTGCCAATGGAGAGATCATCATGACACTTCCTCAATTACCGGCCACATGTCCTGTGGAGCCGGCCGGAGTGGCCGAGCGGTTAAAGGCGCTACAGTCTGGAACCGCACGACTGCTACGGTCGCAGGTTCGAATCCTGCCTCGGGCGTGCATGTGTGTGATGTCCTTAGGTTAGTTAGGTTTAAGTAGTTCTAAGTTCTAGGGGACTGATGACCTCAGCAGTTGAGTCCCATAGTGCTCAGAGCCAATTGAAGCATTTTTTTGTCCTGTGGATACACGTTACGTGTCTTTAATGCAGTGGTTTCCATTGCCTTCTGCATCCTCATGTCGTTGATCATTGCTGATTCTTCCGCTTTTAGGGGCAGTTTCCCACCCGTAGGACAAGAGAGTGCCCTGAACCCCTATCCGCTCCTCCGCCCTCTTTGACAAGGCCGTTGGCAGAATGAGGCTGACTTCTTATGCCGGAAGTCTTCGGCCACCAATGCTGATTATTTATCAAAATTTAGGCACTGGCGGGGATCGAACCCGGGACCGAAGACGTTCTGATTGTGAATCAAAGACGCTACCCCTAGACCACGGGTACAACAAATTAACAATAAACTAAAGTATACCAAGATGCCTCAGAGACAATGAGCATTGGCTGAAATTCTGTGGTCATATAAAAAAAAAATGAAATCAATCACATTAACTAGAAGGTTTCTAGGGTTCTACGACTCTCGTATAAAAACTAAAACTGAGACATGAATGACAGTAGAAAACGAACAGAATAGTTGTTTCGCCATGTTAACATATTGTATTACGTAATCTCTAAATCGCGTACTTTTCTACATTCTTCACTTATGAATCTGCTCGTTTATAACACTGATGTACGTACAAATGGTCATGATTTGACTCATGTTATGGTGTTAGTGACGTTTTCAGGGTTTCGTACTTCAATCGCTAAACACAGACACTGTATAGGATCACACTGTCGTTTCTCTGAAAGATCATAATCATTCCATTTCTAACAGAAACACAAATTGCAGCATTCTACATATTCAATGTAAGGGCCCTGTTTTAAAATTTTAGAAGAAAAAGAAATTTTTCGCATCATTAACCGTGATCTTTCGGGCATTTTGAACGAGCAAATTGCATTTAAGCACGCAGCCCTGCTGAATAACTTTCCTTTTTTGAAGCAGCGTCCAGCCCCATTCCCTTCTCCTTCTGGTTTCTAATTATTGTATGTCACACATGTATACTTCTGAACTGGATCAGTGTTTCCTCCATTGCTTCGATGGTCCTTTTAGTCTCAGCGACTACACGGCATATGCCTGTATCCTATAGTGAGAATAGCAAGGTCCACCTAGTTTGTTTTACATAGCTGTGAAATGTCCTCTCTAAATAGAAGTTTTATATTATTAGTTTTTTATCCTGTTACTGAGGCGTATTAATTTGCGTCATTATTAATTTAAAATTTGCCTGTGTTTCATGATGTGAAATTTGTCCCGAATCTTATCTTATGTAGGGCTCGTTCAGTCGTCGGCTTTTAGTTAGCACGTTTGAAACTGATCCTACTTTTAATGTGGCCCTTTAGTGCTCTTGCTGCTAGATATTAATTGCTGTAGTAGTTTTCGACTGTGTGGAATGTAGGTTTTGCTACCTTCCATTTTGCTCAGTAGCGAGGTGCTTTTCAATAGGACTGGCACTTGTTTATGTTCTTTTAACTCATGACTAGCGCTTTGTTGACTAGCGCGTTTTTCTTGTATCTACATCTACATCTATACTCCGCGAGCCACCTTACGGTGTGTGGCGGAGGGTACTTATTGTTCCACTATCTGATCCCCCTTCCCTGTTCCATTCACGAATTGTGCGTGGGAAGAACGACTGCTTGTAAGTCTCCGTATTTGCTCTAATTTCTCGGATCTTTTCGTTGTGATCATTACGCGAGATATATGTGGGCGGTAGTAATATGTTGCCCATCTCTTCCCGGAATGTGCTCTCTCGTAATTTCGATAATAAACCTCTCCGTATTGCGTAACGCCTGTCTTGAAGTGTCCGCCACTGGAGCTTGTTCAGCATCTCCGTAACGCTCTCGCGCTGACTAAATGTCCCCATGACGAATCGCGCTGCTTTTCGCTGGATCATGTCTATCTCTTCTATTAATCCAACCTGGTAAGGGTCCCATACTGATGAGCAATACTCAAGAATCGGACGAACAAGCGTTTTGTAAGCTACTTCTTTCGTCGATGAGTCACATTTTCTTAGAATTCTTCCTATGAATCTCAACCTGGCGCCTGCTTTTCCCACTATTTGTTTTATGTGATCATTCCACTTCAGATCGCTCCGGATAGTAACTCCTAAGTATTTTACGGTCGTTACCGCTTCCAATGATTTACCACCTATGGCATAATCGTACTGGAATGGATTTCTGCCCCTATGTATGCGCATTATATTACATTTATCTACGTTTAGGGAAAGCTGCCAGCTGTCGCACCATGCATTAATCCTCTGCAGGTCTTCCTGGAGTACGTACGAGTCTTCTGATGTTGCTACTTTCTTGTAGACAACCGTGTCATCTGCAAATAGCCTCACGGAGCTACCGATGTTGTCAAATAAGTCATTTATGTATATTGTAAACAATAAAGGTCCTATCACGCTTCCTTGCGGTACTCCCGAAATTACCTCTACATCTGCAGATTTTGAACCGTTAAGAATGACATGTTGTGTTCTTTCTTCTAGGAAATCCTGAATCCAATCACAAACCTGGTCCGATATTCCGTAAGCTCGTATTTTTTTCACTAAATTAAAAACTTAAATGCCGCTCGTGGATAGGGAAAAATTGTCATTGTGTTTTACGGTTTATACATAAATTTTACGTCGCCAGCTTCCAGCTAGTTTTACTACAGTTCTGTACTGAACCTGTTCAATATGTTCCTTTGCCACTCATTACGTACTTTTAACGATTTTCATGTAACCTTCTCTGTAATGGTTAGTTTTTTAGTGTTGAATGTAAATCACTAACTCAGATTGAGAACGGCCGGGCTAGATGGTCCCGCGTTGTTCTTCCCGTCAACGGATGGCAGCACTTTTGCCACCCTCGTGTACCAGTTTGCTTCCCCCTTCGTGAACGCTACTCCGTGCTCTGCGCTCGCTGGTGATACACCGCGTCGTGTACTCGTTCACCGCGGTGCTCGGGCTCACAGCACAAAGTGCAAGTGTCCTGGTGTTCATTGCATATTTCTTTACCCAGGCAGTTGTCCGTAGTATTGCCTGGTGTCGCTTTGCCATTGACTTAGGTTTTACCGCACCTAGCCCGCTCGCTGTTTTCTAAACTATGAAACTTCCTTTTTTGCCTTTTTATATGTACTACTTTGTGTAAAAACTATTATTATCTCCGGTCTCTCGTTTATTTTCAGTATAGAACCGATGATGGGCACGTAAGAGCCCCAAACCGATCGTCTTTTAAATAAAAAGAACTTTACAACTGAAGCGGTATTTTCAACCTATGCGAAAGCAGGTAGGTTATATTCAGGATTACAACGCCCCATATTATACCTGACTCTTTTAGATACAAAACCTTATGTTTAAATACAATCTTCGTTCAATGCGACGGCTTTACGCCACCTTACTGGGAAGGCCTGTATACCACCGTGCTACCACTCTACTGGTCGACGTCGCAGCATCGACATCCTCGCCATCATCCAAGTGCTGCTTCCCTCGGGCCAAACAGATGGAAGTCCGAAGGTGCGAGATCCGGGCTGTAGGGTGGATGAGGAAGGACTGACCAATGAAATTTTGTGAACTCCCGGGTGCACAGACTTATGTGCGGCCCTATATTGCATCCAGAAGGAGAAGTTTGCTTCCATTTTTGCAATGACGAACACGCTGGAGACGTTTCTTCAATTTCTTGAGGGTATCACAATACACTTCAGACTTGAGATGGTTGCGGCATGAGGGATGACATCAAACAGAATAGCCCCTACTCAGTCCCAGAAGACAGTCGCCATGATTTTACCAGCTTCGAACTTTTTCTTCGGAGTAGAGATGGTGTGGCACCACTCCATGGACTGCCGCTTTGTTTCAAGTTCGAAGTGATGAAGCCATATTTCATCCTCTGTGACGATGTTCGGCAAAAAAATTGTCACGATCAACCGCGTAACGCGCAAGAAATTACGCGCAGTTGGTCCTTCATTGCTCTTTATGGTCTTCTGTTAGCAGTGAGGAAACGAGCGGGCACGCATGTTTGAGTACCCACTGGTGAACGAGCGTGTCCGCACTGCCAACAGAAACGTCCATTTGTGCAGCGATGTAATTGACTGTGATCCAGCGAACACCTCGAATGAGAGTGGCCGCACGTTCCAACATTGCAGGAGTCACAGCTGTGTGCGGGCGGCCGGCATAATGGAGATCATACAGGTTTGTGCGATTTTGTTTCTGTGACGACGGACACCGTGCTCAACGACTCACCGTGCTATTGTTCGCTGCCAGGTCTCCGTAGGCATTCTGCAAGCACCTATGAATATCTGCGACGCTCTGATTTTCCGCCAAAAGACACTCAGTGGTAGCTGTCTGTTCGGAAAGCACCTTCTTCACAGATGCCATTTTGAAGGTTACGTATAGCGCCGCCCTCTATCAGAATTTTGTGAAGCTGTAGGGCTGGAACGAGAATGTACCGCATTGCCTCACAACAAATTCCACCTTTTTTTCAACCTAAATTGGCCGAGAAACTATAGTGTTTCATTAATTATGGAACGCTGCTCGTATCTTGCCAGTATCAATATCGATAAAAGGCAAGAATAGTAGAAATTCTCGATTACCGAGAGAGGTGGACTATCGATACCCACAATTAATATTGTACGGAACACTTATTGCGCGAGCCCTATTCGCGCACATCCGGATTTTTACACCTGAGGGTGATCTGTTGTATGACAACAACTGTTAGTTTTAACAAAGTGACATTGATGAGGTGAAACATGATTTTTCTAACATGTTTAGAAGCTGTAAATCACCGACAGCTAAAAAAAACCGAGTAAAATAAGATCTAAAAGAAGGATATGTTCGATAGAAAAGAAAAAAAATTACACAGAATGTTCACGACTGGCACATGCCTGGAAAAACACGAAAAAGATTTGCACAACTAGTTTTGGCAAAAGGAAAAGGTCCACTCTGGGATACTTACAGCAATATGGGAACGAAGTAATATAGCAGTTCACTCGAAACGCTACAGGATGCCAGAATGTTCCTGTAACCAAGAACGTACGCATCTAGCCCTGTGAATACGGCTGTTTTCATCTTCTCACACTCGTTATGTCCACAGAATATTATGAAGGTGTAGAATAAAAAAGAAATCGGGTCACCAAGAATTTTAAAATAAAATCCACGTTCATGTTCATGGTAACATGAATGAACAGACGCATGTCATGGGACGAAAAATATCCGTAAAACATTATAGAATCATATATATATGCAGTCTGATTTTTCATACGTGTCTGAAAGAACAGACACCATTTTGATCCCGCATCCACCATGATGCAAGACACAAAGCAATTAAAGACATTAGCTACGAATGGGCATGGATTTGTGTCAATGGGGCAAGAGAAAAATTTGGGCTGGACACAGATTCGTACCTGGGCCCTCCGCTTGCTACACTTCTGAACCCAGTGATCAGGACAACCCCATGGACTAACCTAGCACGCCTCTCATCGGACCCAAATACTCAACTTACACCACACGTTACTGATTTAGTGCCCCTGCCCTCCGGACATTGTGGGCTAAACATCTCTTAGGGCCATCTGTGCACTCGAGGCCTGGCACCATTTGAAAAGAGGTGAAATCGAGACTAGTCGGACCCAATACGCGCTTCCCAACTGCTAATGCCCGTTTCTGTGTTGTTTAGCCCAATGGCGATGCGCAGTTTCATGTGTCGCTGTGAGCAATGGCCGTTTACTAGAAACCTACTTCAAAATGTCTATCTCATCTAGTACCCCCCCGGAACGATGATTCGGAAATTGATTAAGCTGGACCCGCATTCACTGCCAAGTGCAACTGCTTTCGCGTTTGAAACCCATTGCCATTGACAAGGCTTGTAACTCGTCCGTGGTTGCTGCCGGTTAGGGACCTTTTACGACTACTTCTTCTGTGCCGTGTTAATTGTCTGCGGCTGTTACGCCATAACTTGTCGACCTATCGGAAAGTCTATGCTGATACTCCAACGAATCGGACAACTTAATTTATGATGTTGTCATGGATACGCCCAAACATGACAACTCCCTTCTGCCATTCGGTATCGTCTCCGCTTCGAGCCACCTTACTCCATCGATTCCATACTTCCGACTGGCAGCTTGCTGTAAGTGCGTAAAAATGTCAGTTCATGCAGATAATTAGGATAAAATTCCTGTAACGTGCAAATACAATAATGGCAGTGTGATGATTTGATATAGTCAGCTCTATTAAATATCTAGGCGTAACGTTGCATGGAGCTAGCACCTAAAGTCAGTTGTAGGAAAGGCGAATGGACATCGATTTATTGGGAGAATTCTAGAAAAGTGCAGATCATTGAAGGTTGCTTACAGAACAATTGCGTGATCCATTCTTGAGTGCTGCTCGGGTGTTTGGGATCTCCATCGAGTTGGATTAAAGGAAGACATCGTAGCAATTTAGAGATGTAAGACTATTTTGCCAGTATTGACACTGTGACGTTTTCGTGGTTGTACTGTTATAAAACAGCTAGCAACCACTACCTTAAAGACGTTTTTGCTTAACAGTTTTATAGTTCACTCCCATTACTGGTTTTCAACTTTATTCATCATCAGTTGGCTGCATTGCAGGATGAGGAGAACTGTTAATTAGGTGTTGTGTTTTGTATGCCCGATACACACACACACAGTGTTACAAAGATTTTTTACAGTCTAATAATCATGTTGGATATTGCTAGCTGATGGCTCACTACTGGGCAGTAGTCAAACAGACTATGTAGTGTTTAGGTAACTGTCAGGTAGCAACAATCTGTTTTATGATAACTTAGCAAAATAATAAATAATTATTTTTAGTGCTTGTGTGATAAATAAAAGGGTGACGATAACCAACAATTAAATTTTTATGGATGCAAACAATATCTTTATAGTTTATTTATATTAAAAGATAGCAAGTGGCGGTACCAGTCAGTTACAACAGGCACATATTTAGAAAGTGCTGTACGGGTGATACAAATTAAAATTCAAGGATTAAAATCACAGGATACAGGTGGACTACTCATGTAGAAATGAGGAGCATTTCAGGGGGCAGTTAGTCTCAACCACAAACAAAACATTATCACTCATTTAAGCACAACATAGGGATGTATTTACAGTGTTCATGAAACACATGGAAAGAACAGCGGCAAAATACAAAGAGGGTTCATTATTGCTGATAGGTGTTACAGATATATACAGAATATACGTAGAATACATAAAAAAGGTCAGTAACCGTCTGTTATAATCAGCATTAAAAGAAAAACACAATATGATACGTAATTGCTAACTACACGTTATAGATTTACATAAATACACCTACGCTATTTCAAATAGTCAGCGACTAGCTATTACCATCAGCAAAAAAACATTATGCTATTAAGCTTAGAGGTAAGAAATATTCATATCAACAATAGGTCCACGCACTCCGCAGATGGTTCAAACTGATTTCACCATTAAAATACAAGGATACTATATTGAAAAGATTTTTGCACGTCTTTTTCAGATCTCAAGACAGCAATTTAATTCGCCGAAAATAGTTGAATATGAACATATTTTGCAATCTCGGCAAATAAACTTCTCTAGCAAGAAGATAAAATTGTTAAAATTCAGACGTTTCTCTCCTGCTGCCAATTTTACGCAAACTGTAAAATGTAAACGTTCATGGCCGGGAATGTCACAAGTAATAAAGTGCTCCGGGCTTTTATGCCATAGTAGAATGGATTTCACGTTAAAATCCAACGTTTCATCTTCACCTTTGGAGGACGTTTTCAAGCAAGAATGTCCGACTCATACGCTGGCTGGCTAATGACTACAGCAAATTTCCGCATCGGCGTGCTTCCGCGCACATGCTTTGTGCTTTGAATGTGCGAGCGAAGTTGGCCATTGTCGACTGCCGTCGTCCGCTGTTGCAATCACTCCATGGTGGAAGACTGGTACACGTCTTCTCCAGCACCGGAACCCAGATGTCATTCACTTTCACATTCTCCTCCTTTCTATTGAAATTCTTGGAGTGTTTTACAATCCCTATGACCTCTCTGTATAAACTTTCAAGGTATATGCTTGTGGCTGCCAGTACTTGAGTCCTATCAAAATTAATGTGGTGTTCTAATGGGTGCAACGCATGTACTGCAATAGCTGATCTGCCCATCTCCACTCTACTCCAATTGTCCTTGTGCTCTTGTTGTCACTTTTTGACCGTTCTTTTTGTAGTACCCATATACACCTCCCCACAACTACACAGAATGTTATAAATTCCTGCTGTAAAAGCACGCGGAAGCGGAATTTTGCTGTAGTCAGTAGCGAGACAGGGTGCGAATCGGACAGTCAAAGAAGCTACGATCCCCTATGAAAATGTCCTCCGTAGATGGGGACGAAACGTTAAGGTGAAATCCATTCGACCACGACATAATAGCCCTGAACATTTTATTAATTGTAATGTCAGGCAACAATGATAAATATTCATAAAGGAAATGAAAATCAATCAAATTTAGAAATTCCTTGACAGCTTTTAAACATAAGTATTTACAGTGCTTTGAAGACTTGCATATTTATTGTCTTCCGTGTAAGACTCAGTAATAGCATGATAAAAGTACCCCAGTCTCGTAAATACAATAATAAAAAAAATAGAGTAAGAGGTGAGCCACCATTAGCACTTTTATAACAAAAAATCTTAGTTCTCTCACACACATTCACTGATAACTAACAAGGACGCTGCAAAGCAAAGATAAACATTGTTTATATTAGTTGTCAGATATGAACTGAAAGATATGACAGTAATATCGATATAGTGTCATAAATAATAGATAAATAATTTATGTGCAAGAGAAAATAAATAAATAAAGTTGTTCTTTAAAAATACGTAGGAAATTTTATATGTGTTACATACAGAACTTATTAGAAACTTGTGACGCATATATTTGAGTTAGAAATTGGCGGAATTTATTTTTGTGTCCTATAAGAAAGTACCGCTTGGGAGTATTTTATAAGTAAAATTGCTAGCTACTTCGGTCTATTCCTTGATGATGTTGTGCGGTGATTGCTTTTACTTGTAAATATATCTATTTCTGCAAGCGCCTCAACCAGATCGACATAAAACAATATGTTCCAGAACAATAGTGAATCCAGCTCATAAGAACCCACTTGATGAAACAGTGGAAACGAAATTAATGTTATTACAATAGTAGGAAGGAATCATGGTCACAATCCTTCTCTTCAGATATAGAAACAACTAAGCACAACACATTCATCACCTACTTGTTTCCAAAACAAGATACTAAAACCATCGCCACATGTAATGTGATCAGTTGTTCATTTTGGAAGTTGATGCCGTAAGCCTTGGAAAATTTCATCCCTCTTATTGCTCCTACAGTACAGTCACGCACAATCCTAAATTTTCTCCTTTTCGTGATAAATGCTTAGGTCTGGAGACGTCGTAGACTCTCGAACAGACGGAATTTTTTTATCGTTGCACTACATTTGTAATGATAAATTATTTTATGGCATGTAACCATGTTCAGTAGAAGAAGGGGAGTTATTCGGTCTTATAATGTAAGGACTGTAGGTGGTGAATGGGCCAAGTCACGCGACGACTGCTGTTGCCCCAAGGAGCGTAACATGCTTTTAGCTCTGCGGCTCCACGCCGCCTCCGACTGAAGATTTACGCAGACGACAGTGGCGAACTGCAGTCGCAGAGCTAAGCGTATGTTATGTGCATAAACCGTAAGTGATGTGAGAATCGATATAGCAAAGAAGATGTAAGTGTGTAACATGTATCTGCACTTGTAGCACTGATTATGTGTAGTCTGTAGAAACTGTGTTATCTGTCGTTACTGTATATATTGCCAATAAAAAACAGTCCACTTTTAAATTGTTCGAACGTTTAAAAGGTAGTAAAACAACTAAGAAAACAAAAGTGAAACAGCAGCTGTACTTACTCCAGAAACGAAGAATAAAAAGTTAAAAACTGACGTTCCGTTAACATCTAGATTATTAAAGACTCAATCTAAGTTCATGTTACAAATGGTTGTGATAACATGGTTATTTCGAGACATTTACCTTCAGGGATTTAGGGATGTGTACGTTGAAGTGAGTAACAAGTAATGACATCAGAATTATTTGTAATTATATTATAACCACGTCTTCATACGTATATGTATTACAAAGGGGTCACATACGACGAAGACGATAATGGTAAATCATATATGTAATCTATAGAAAGTTGACTAGTTCGCAAGGTAATAAGTCAGTGACTGAATACAAAATGACTTTATTGATCCAAAATGTAACTATCAGATCCACCGGTTACTTTCAGTGCCAGTCTGATGATGGCGTACGCCGAAACGCGTCATTGTGGATCAATAATGTCATTTTGTATTCAGTTAATGACTTATTACACTACTGGCCATTAAAATTGCTACACTACGAAGATGACGTGCTACAGACGCGAAATTTAACCGACAGGAAGAAGATGCTGTGATATGCAAATTATTAGCTTTTCAGAGCATTCACACAAGGTTGGCGCCGGAGGCGACACCTACAACGTGCTGACATGAGGAAAGTTTCCAACCGATTTCTCATACACAAACAGCAGTTGACCGGCGTTGCCTGATGGAACGTTGTTGTTCAAAAATGGTTCAAATGGCTCTGCGCACTATGGGACTCAGCTGCTGTGGTCATCAGTCCCCTAGAACTTTAACTACTTAAACCTAACTAACCTAAGGACATCACACACACCCATGCCCGAGGCAGGATTCGAACCTGCGACCGTAGCAGCAGCGCGGCTCCAGACTGGAGCGCCTAGAACCGCACGGCCACCGCGGCCAGCAACGTTGTTGTGATGCCTCGTGTAAGGAGAAGAAATGCGTACCATCACGTTTCTGACTTTGATAAAGGTCGGATTGTAGCTAATCGCGATTGCGGTTTATCGTATCGCGACATTGCTGCTCGCGTTGGTAAAGATCCAATGACTGTTAGCAGAATATGGAATCGGTGGGTTCAGGAGGGTAATACGGAACGCCGTGTTGGATCCCAACGGCCTCGTATCACTAGCAGTCGAGATGACAGGCATCTTATCCGCATGGCTGTAACGGCTCGTGCACCCACATCTCGATCCCTGAGTCAACAGCTGGGAACGTTTGCAAGACAACAACCATCTGCACGAACAGTTCGACGACGTTTGCAGCAGCATGGACTATCAGCTCGGAGACCACGACTGCAATTAGCCTTGAAGCTGCATCACAGACAGGAGCGCCTGCGATGGTGTACTCAACGACGAACCTGGGTGCACGAATGGCAAAACGTCATTTTTTCGGATGAATCCAGGTTCTGTTTACAGCATCATGATGGTCGCATCCGTGGTTGGCGACATCGCGGTGAATGCACATTGGAAGAGTGTATTCGTCATCGCCATACTGGCGTACCACACGGCGTGATGGTATGGGGTGCCATTGGTTACACGTCTCGGTCACATTTTGTTCGCATTGACGGCACTTTGAGCAGTGGACGTCACATTTCAGATGTGTTACGACCCGTGGCTCTACCCTTCATTCGATCCCTGCGAAACCCTACATTTCAGCAGGGTAATGCACGATCGCTTGTTGCAGGTCCTGTACGGGCCTTTCTGGATACAGAAAATGTTGGACTGCTGCCCTGGCCAGCACATTCTCCAGATCTCTCACCAATTGAAAACGTCTGGTCAATGGTGGCCGAGCAACTGGCTCGTCACAATACGCCAGTCACTACTCTTGATGAACTGTGGTATCGTGTTGAAGCTGCATGGGCAGCTGTACCTGTACACGCCATCCAAGCTCTGTTTCACTCAATGCCCAGGTGTATCAAAGCCGTTATTACGGCCAGAGTTGGTTGTTCTGGGTACTGATATCTCAGGATTTATGCACCCAAATTGCGTGAAAATGTAATCATATGTCAGTTCTAGTATAATGTATTTGTCCAATGAATACCCGTTTAACATCTGCATTTATTTTTCGTGTAGCAATTTTAATGGCCAGTAGTGTATCTTAAGACCTACTCAGCTATCTACAGACTACATACATATGTGTATTTACTTTTTCGCAGGTACTTAAAAAGTGAGAGAGATTGATTGGTTTTATTACCAAGGTAATAAGATTTTGGAAGAACAAATGGGTGGCGAAGTAGTAGACGCATATTTTTTTTTTTAGTATGAATGAATCATGTGTATTTAAATGTCTTGCAATATTTGCCATCGGTTTGGGTGCTACAAAGTACCGTCTTCAGGTCCCACTATGATAAACCTTCTAATAGCGCAGTTAAACTGGTAACCACAACACCACACCTCCATAAAGGAAGCTGACTGAGTCTAGTTGATGTGCTGGCGCTGTCAGTACCACAAGCAGAAAACGGTAATTACTTTACTCGAGTTCGTAAGAGCGATCTGTAGTGATTAATTAGGAGAGGAAGTACTTCTTAGCCGAGATCGCTATAAAAAACTTTATCGCAGGTAACCGGTTTAGGTAACACAACGTTACCATCTTCAGATCTGCAATAAAATTACAAGACGTGTTATAAAACTGTTGTGCCGATAATGCAACGTTAACCCATAGAAGAACCTAATGACAACACACCTTCATGAAAGTTCTTGCAAACACCTTGTGCTATCTACATACAGAATCTTTCCATTGAATTTCTAGGTGCATAAAGCAAGAAATGAGCGATTAGTTGGCACGTCAAAATTGAAATTTCCATGTACATCACAATTCACCGAAACATTGTTCAACAAAACACGTCACGCTTACCACGGCGCCAACGGACTTACCATCAGGAGCCAATGCATAACGATTTGGCCACAAGCACAACAGATGTCGCTGCAGTATATAGATTCTATAAGTAAAAGTCAAATATGTAATTTATAAACAGTCAATATTGCAAATATACATACATATATAACAAAATTTGTAAAATTTTTATAAAGTATTTTTGTATACTGATAAGAAAGTCTATATACCATATTTACACTTGTGTTATTTTTTTTAGAAAACTCCAAGTACGTTTTTTTGACAGTATCGTTAAGTAAGCGACAAAGTTAGTTACAAAAACGAAAGAAAAAATTTTTGAAACATATTATAAGAAGCAGAAGCTAGAATGTATGCTACAAATGTTTTTAGTACATTATGAAAATCAAAATACACTGGTGTTCAACCTAAAATCTATAGTAAACGCAACCAATCTGAAAATTATATCATGATAATGTAACGCATCGCCGGCCGCGGTGGTCTCGCGGTTCTAGGCGCGCAGTCCGGAACCGCGCGACTGCTACGGTCGCAGGTTCGAATCCTGCCTCGGATGGATGTGTGTGATGTACTTAGGTTAGTTAGGTTTAAGTAGTTCTACGTTCTAGGGGACTGATGACCACAGATGTTAAGTCCCATAGTGCTCAGAGCCATTTGAACCATTTTTTTTTGTAACGCATCATATTTAGTGCCTCAAAGAAATGGCCATGTGATAGTCTGTATTAGGGACATGAATACTAACTACGATGCCAACGGAAAATCGTCGAAAACAAATACATTCCGCATCACAGACGGAGCTCACGGGCATCTGCAGCCACAGAACAGAGAACACGGGAAACCAAAACGCAATCCCGATTCACAAACTTACGAAAACTCATTCATTTTATTACATTAATATAAGTTACGGACTAATATAAGTCTTCACACCTAGGAATATAGTACTGTAGTCAACCATCTGTCTTTAAACGTCAACTTACGAAGAGTCTATCCAATGTGGATGGAAACTTGAATAACACATAGGAGGTCGTGCGATAGCGTTCTCGCTTCCCGCGCCCGGGTTCCCGGGTTCCCGGGTTCGATTCCCGGCGGGGTCAGGGATTTTCTCTGTCTCGTGATGACTGGGTGTTGTGTGCTGTCCTCACGTTAGTTAGGTTTAAGTAGTTCTTAGTTCAAGGGGACTGATGACCGTAGATGTTAAGTTCCATAGTGCTCAGAGCCATTTGAGCCAACACATAGGATATGCCACACACCCGGCAAAAGCCAAAATAATTAATGAAAGAATCCCTAGAGGCTTCCTTTACTAAATCGTTTTATTACACTACTGTAGCTCGACATCTACATGCAGCACCATGCAATTGCAAGTACTGAGGAGCTAAGACTACTAGATACTTAGCACCTGTACGCAACAGCTTAATATCTCCTTCTGTCTAAAGAGTAGAAGGCTATAACTTTGTTAGAATCTATACGTGAAATATATTATTACTTATGCGACATATATACCGATACATAGCTCGCTGTCTACGTTCAAACCATTGTACAAGAATTGTGATGTACATGATAATTTTAGTCATGACGTGTCAACGTATCTATCATTTCATGCTTTGTGCACCTCGAAATTCAATGGATATATTTTGTGTGTAGGTTGCACAAGATGTTTGTAATAAACTTTATGAAGATATGATGACATTTGGTTCTTCTATAGGTTCATGTTCCATTATTTGCATAACAGTTTGTAGCATGTCTTGTGATTTTATTACAGATCTGAAGATGGTAACTTAGTTTTTATCGAAGCCGGTTATCTACAACAAAGTTATTTGCAGCGATCTCGGCTAAGAAGTTCTTCTTCTCCTTAGTAAGGAAAAGGTAAATTCATGAATGCAGACATACACCCAGCTGCTCCTGCTAGGGATGTGCATCATGAAGTTACCGAGTTGTCCACGTGATTACTCGGTTTATAACATAAGGCTCGAAGATGCTGCACTGCAGCATCCGATTCGACAGAAAATAGAGCAAGACCTTGAAATACAGCTGAAGTCTCTTTCCACAGCTAGCACGTACGCCTGAACTCAATACGTAGTATGTTAATCTGTGAAGATAGCTAATTTTTGTAAAAATACACTATTGAAACAAAAACACATAGCAATCAATTAGAAGAAATTCTTACTAACCAGCTTGTAAGACAAGGGTGTGGACTACCGTTTATTATTTTTAATATTTACACTGACTTGATTTTTCGTAAAATAAAAGGTAAAGTAAATAAATGAATTAAGGTACCGAATGAAGAGTACCTGAATTTGCTGCTGTATGCAGATGCTATCGTTCTTACTTAAAATAATGAAGATGACCTCCAATGAACGGTATACTAGCTGAACGAAATGTGCAACAAATATAATTCAGAAGGTTCGAGTTACAAAAATCAGTTTTAGAACAATTCCCTCGAATATTTTACTTAGGCTGTGATATACGTTTTGATCTAGACTCCGGTATTGATAACAGAATACACAAATTTCAAGGTGACATAATTTGGAGAACATTAGGCCATAAAATACGAGAATAGAACAGTACGAAATTCTACAAACGGATGGCAGCCCCTGTTCTATCCTATGAAAGCGAAAAATGAGTAAAAGAACTCGTTAAGTCCGAGTAGGCCTCACGCTCTTAAGATTTCGTAGAAGTTTAGTTGTGTACATAGATAGTTCACCTATATTTTTTTACGAGTCAGTTTGCAAGCGTCAAAATATGTGACGTAAATGGCCGTATCTTTTGACTGCTTTGATTTAGAAGCTTAAAAGTTTTATCCGCCAAGGGGCCGTAGACTTGACATAAATTTCAGCTTGATGCCTCCCGCCGTTCCTGAGAAAAAGGTGTCTTAACAGGCGGACGTACTAACGAACAACTAAGTGATCCTATAAGGATTGCGTTTTTACCGATTGAGGAGCGGTATCCTAAAAAAAAGATGAGTTTTCTGAGGACAACGTAGGACTGCACAAGAAGTGACATGATTAGAAATAAAGATGCTGAAACAGAAATATGTATTGCTGAAACAGAATTAAGTTATCTGAAGTTACTGAAGCTATAAAACCACAGTTAAATCTATCAAACAAAATGTCGCATTCATTTCTCTCGACCGAAAATTGGGATAGTTCAGGTAGTTCCTCAAAGGAAAAAAATGAACTGTTTTTGTAGAATTTCTATTTGAAATCAGTGTAACTTAAAAATTACAGCTAACGTACAAAATCTGATGTAATATTCGTTTTTCTCGATTCTTAATTAGAGTAGTTTAGCTATTTTGAGAAAGGAAAGAATTCTAAAGTGCACTTTTGTTCAACAGATTACAATCTTCTTCATCTGACTGCTTAAGTTTAATGTTCGTCCCCGCATGGAAATGTAAAAGTTACGGTTCTGTAAGAAGTTGTATACTTTCCCAGGAGATAGTAGTTATGCGGACGTTTTAGAGCACAGTGGCAAGGGGGACGTTAAACCCGCACTATGATAGCACTGTAACTCATAAGCAATAGTCATCAAGGACCGGTTCAAGCTGTGATTCTGTTATAATCAGATTCCTATTTCAAGGTCACTGATGAGGGGTATCACGTTACCGATGTGGGTGACTTGTAATCAAGGTCACCCCTTACTCCCCCTGCCTGGGGAATCACCGAAAACTGATCAAGGTCGTCCAGGAGATTACCCCCCCCCCCCCCCCCCCCCATCCATCCCACATTTTAGCCAAGTGGACAAGGTATGACGTAACTTGATAGTAGTCACGTGATATAAAATTGGCGCGAGACCCCTGGACCAATGGGAGCACATTAAAATGGCAGGAAATGCCTCTCCCTCGACCAATAAGATTCGGGCTTACGCTCCCCCATCCTCTACAACTAATTCAATTGTGTAGGCTTCTTCATTCAAGGTCTGTGCATCGCTGGGAGAGGCTCAGGTTTGTTATAAACAATAGTTTTATAGTGGCAGCGTTTGGAAATAAAACAATTCTATAATAAACTAACTAATGGTTTATTGTTAACCATTTTGCTATACGATTGTTCAGTAATTTATTGCTGTTTATTAACAATCGTTTCTTTTATTTACAAAGCCATTTGCTGTACACATAGTGGATTTTTTTTACGAAGTTACTTTTATACACAAGTGGTGTATTTAGACAGCCATGTCTTTCTTACTTACATACGCTGGTTTTACTTACAAAGTTATTATTTTTCTGATGATTTACTATCAGGAATGTTATCCTAAAGGTACAATAACTTTAATGCCACGTTTGCCATTTTGTATCTACATATAATACTTAAATCTCCCATCTATAAAGAGTGTTTATATTTTCTTTATTATCTTTTTTTTCTATATATACAATATGAATCGGCCAAAACTTACACCGCAAATATTGCTGGAATGAAAAACTCTGTTGATGTGCGGTTTTCAGAGAATGGATTGGTAGTCAGAGGCTCGTATTATTAGCCAATAAACAATTTGTAATAATACTTAGAAAGTGTATTTTTTGTGCAAACATACACTTTTTTAAATGGAACAACGGTTATTGACAGTAACAAACTTAAAGTAGGGTAAATTAGAATGTCAGAGGTATTTGTTGCAGGAGTCTAGCGCGAGTCGTTTACGAGGTATTGTATTGCACAACCCCGTAGTTTCTAGGTACGATGTTGTTGTGATTGCTTACAGTATGCTTCCGTGTTCCTTGAGAGCACTGCCACTTGCTAGTCAGTTAGTGTGTGACAGTCCAAGCAGTAAGTTGTGAGTGGACGTTAGGATTTACCAGTGCAGAAAGGGCCGACAAGTTCATGGTGTATGGAGAGCGTAGCAAGAATGCAGTTCGTTCTTGTACAGTATAAGCGACAAGATATCTCAAAAGCTGTCAACACACGATCCACGCAGAATCCGTAACTGTGATGCATTTTGTGTAAATTGAAGGTTGAGGTGGGGGTGGGGGTGGGGGGGAATAGAGATCACGGTTTCGAATTCTGTTCTGGCACACATTTTCAGTTGTCACCTCTGATTCTGCGCAATGTTCTGACGCAGCTGACATCAATAGTCCCCTCCCTTTCCCTTCCTTTCTCCCCCTTCCATCTTCAATTTACATATGAAGCCACGTTTACCAATTATGGCCAGGTAAACCGCCAAAATCTGCACTATTGGTCTGTTGACAATCCACCTTGGCTTCGCTAGGTGGAACGTCAGCATCTATGGGGTGTAAACTTCTGGTGTGCGGTAGTGAACTATCAACTGATGGTCCCATTTTCCACTGACGCAACGCTGAACGAGCACAAGTATCGCCTCCTAACAGACCGTCTCCCATGTATGCTAGACGATGTTCCTCTGCAGACTAAGAGGAACCTGTGGTACCAACATAACGGCTGTCCAGCATATAGTGCACGAAGTACTACAGCATGTCTTCAGAACTGTTTCCAAATCATTAGACTGGATGCGGAGGACCTATACCTTGTCCGGCCTGTTCTCCAGATTTGACACCTCTAGACTTTTTCTGTGTGGAAAGCTGAGAGACGCACTCTACAATGGCATACCAACTACACTCGTTGATATCCAAAGACTTATTGCTGCAGCCTGCTCGGACATCTCCGCTGAAATGCTAGCACATGTACAGCTGTCGCCTCATACGAGACTACTTATAGTTTCCCCAACTTGAGACATTAATCGAAGTTTCTGTAGTACAGAATATATCGCTGTTTATTCCCCAGTTTTGAGGTGGAACCACTTTGTGGGACTAGGCGCTCAGGCCGGCACAGTGGCAAGAAGACACTGTGCCCGTCATGCAAATGGTAGGGATGTTCCAGTTCTAGATGCAGAACATATTCTTCACAAGCACCTGCAGTCACATCATCAATCTTTTTCTTCGATCTGACGATTTCCCTACTGTGTAAGGGTGTGGGGGTTTTGTTTTTGCTTATTCTTGAATTGAGAACAACTGCGTGAGGTGAAATCACAAGGTTAATGTCGCAATGTTTCTCACCAAATTAAAGATTTTCAGACAGTTTTCAAATTGCTAACATACTCATAAAAACAGCGCAATGGATAACGCCAACATCAAAAAGTTAAAATAAGTTTATACACAACAATTTTAAATATTAACTCTCTGAAAGAACAATAATCCTAAGCAGAATATTATGAAAGTTTAATTGGAAGTTTCTTTACATTAATCCTAAGCACAATAACATGAAAGTTTAATTGGATGTTTCTTTACAAAGTTGCTCCTACACATACATTATGACGTTGGCTAGTACTACGAAAATCTCCCAATTCCAGTTCAAAGTTCGGTTCTATTTAGGATGACAATTAAGTCTACGGTGATGGTTAGTCAAGTGACAAATTTGAGCGTAAGGTTAACCATGGCCACTCGAGTTTACAGTGGACGAAAGCTGGTGAACCAACAAAGTTTACGCCTCTGCACATGGTATTTACCTTAAGCTGCAATGTGCTGCTGTCTGCGAGGCCCCTCTCTCCCACTGAAATTCCTACAAAACTAATCTGGCCTTTGCTGAACTTTCCAGCAGAAACTTTCCCTAAACATGGTTGGTGCAGTGTGCATATTATAGAGCCCTCTCAGTTCTCGCAAGAACAATTAACTAATTTGGCTGGTTCGTTTCTCCACAGTTGGAGCTAAACGTTGCTACAGCAAATTTTTTTTTTAGCTGGAGTGCAGCCACTGTGAACGCAGTGTCCACACAAATTTCTTCTTTGCGTCGTACAGAGCATTAAGCACTTCATTTTGCACTTGATGCCAGATCAGAGAAGAGTCTATGAAAATTTCTCTCTTGTCCTACTCCTGGCAGGACTGCCTCCCTCCACTTGGGTTCCCTTTTCACGCCACAGCTTTCTTGACCAATAGGAGCATTCCTCTTATTTTGTAAAGCTCTCTCTACCAATCGCAAGGTCCCTTCTATCAAACTGTGTCGAAACTTCAGTATTTTTCTCCTTCCTAGTGCGTTTCCGCCAATCGGACGTTTTGTGCCCATTCTAGACACCTAAACTACATTGACCTTTCCCTGTGTCACACTCGCTGGACAAAAATGCGTCACTCTTTTGTTTGTATCCCATTGGAATTCCGAAACGCAGTTTTCTAAAGCTTCTTCTCTGCCCTTGTGCAGACGCCCTGCTACAGGCTGCCCTCCATCTTGAATCACCTGGCCCGGGGTCGCTGTCCTCCTTCTTGCCACCCCTTTAAGTGGTTTCTGGCGTAACACCCACAGCACGGCTTCACTACACTGTTGTGGAGCTGGCTTTTCAAAAGCGACCCGACTTGCGTTCCCTGTTCTGCCTTCTGCTCAAAGACATGCATTGTACAGGAATGGTGTGTTAATTACTGTTGACTGACTGTCATCCCTTTTTGTATTACACATTGATAGGCAAATGTTCTCATAACTGCCGATTTATGTTAGATGTCATCTTCACCTTCTCATTGCAATTTGTAAAGGTCTCATGTAAGGTGTGAATCTGGCCATTTATTCTGCCACCTTACAACTGGACATCTTTCACAACCCTCCAGATGGTAGACTTTTTCGCATGGTGTAGAAGTAGGTTTTTGCGTCCAAGTAAAGGATTTAAATAGCCAGATAGCTTCATTAGTGGGTTACTCACCTTGGCGAACCTGCAGTAGCCCTGGAAAAGTCCCCCTTGGATTTTGCATTTCAGGAAGAGCAGCATGTCGACATCTGTCAACAATTCGTTGCTTCGAATCCAGGTATTCATACAGAAAGACACCCACCTCCGTCAAATGCTGAAACTTTGAATCATCTAGGTACACCACTCTGGTGATATGTATTTTGTCCTGACATGCTGTCTCAGCATGTGCATGAAGTGAAGCGAATCTTGGAAGTTGAACGATAATTTTGGAATGATGCTCTTGGAAAATAAATGTACTTCTTGATGTCTCATCAATGACATTGACCTGGTCACCTGTCAAGCCAAAAACACCCATGTGGTGAACGGGAAAGTGGGCATCATACCCACTCAAATTGTGAAAGAAGACGGGTGTGTGTCGCGACAGTTGATACTTCAAGTTGCATGCGTTGTGAACTGTGCCACGAAATTTCCCCATTGGTTGAGAATGGTCTCTATCTGGAGTTCCTGCTTCTTTCTCCAACGACAGCCCACAATTATGACAGTCAACTGCCTACTCGTATAAGGCATCATTCTCCTGCGAGTCAGTCATATTGTGATAAATCCTATCAGCTTTCCATGCTAGTTTTTCGAGCTCAATGAGCAGTCTTCTTGCAGTATTATCCCCGACATTTAATTCGAATCTGTTGCGATTGCAGTCATAAAAGCGTACAAGTTGAAACGCTGCTACATACCGTATGTGCCATTCTGTGAAGTTAGTAAAGGAGGTCATGGGGTAGCTTTCTCAAGATACCACAGCAGCTAGAAATCGGTGTATACAACAAAGGAACCTGGTACCTGGTGGTGGGCGTTCTTAAACATTACTTATTTACTTATTTAATCTGTTCTTATGAGATTCATCAGGCCTTTCTTACATCGCGCCAGGGTTTCACATGTACAGTACCCTTTTCACCTTCAAACAAATTATTCAAATGGCTCTGAGCACTATGGGACTTAACAGCTAAGGTCACCAGTCCCCTAGAACTTAGAACTACTTAAACCTAACTAACCTACGGACATCACACACATCCATACCCGAGGCAGGATTCGAAACTGCGACCGTAGCAGTCACGCGGTTCCAGACTGAAGCCCCTAGAACCACTCGGCCACCCCGGCCGGCCCCTTTTCAGCTCTTAGTTACCTAAGAAATAACAATTTTACTATGACAAATAGCAGTGCTTGATTTGTGAAACAAGGTATTCCAGTACTGCGAGGTTCCAGGGAGGGTGGGGGCTGAGGGTTTAAACTTAGACATCTTAAAACATTATTTTATCGATTGTATGCGCATTTTAAAAGTGCGAATTCAACATCTGTACTGGTAAAAGCTATGTTCCATCGTACTACATTTCCAGTAATGCGGTTCTGCTTTTCTTTTCTTTTTGTCAGGTCAGAGGTAGTGGTATGGGATACTAGTGCGGACAGACACAAATCAAGCACTGACAAATAGTAGCACAATGATTTGAGTGTCTACATACCCAATGTGAGTAAATAATACTGACTATGAGCTAATAAAGTTAATATTGGTAGTACTTCTACTATGGATGCAACTGCCACTAATAACGACAGTAATAATAATTAGTAAAAATAATAATAATAACAGTAACAACAATAGCAGTAATTATAGCAGCAGTTATAAAAAGAATTTATCGGTGTACAAAATAGATGTTTTTGATACAGTGGGTTCTGGGGAAAGGTAATTTAAAAACACTGGACTAGTTAAGAAAGATGTACAAGGGTAATGAGTATGTACAGGGTCAATGGTAGTCACTATTGTTGCTTCCATAGACATGTCATTAATTGTAATCTGAAGATGGAGATGTTGTTCAGTTCTCTAATACAATACGGGAGTCTATTCCAGAGCCGGGTTCCTGCTACTGAGAAGGACTTTGAGGCAGTGGCTGAACGATGGAGCAGTTGTCTGCACACAGCTAGGGTAGCTGTGCGTATGGTGATGAAGTATAATCAGAAAGTGGACCATTGCAGATCTGTTGAACACAACCATTCACAACCAGTTCCAGGTGCCATGAGCTTTTCTAAGACAAACTTTGCAGGATAACATCAATATTTAATCAATACCTCGAAATATAAGTATTTGTACAAGTTCCTTTTGCAGGTCAAGAGGAAAGAGCTTTTTATATTTTTGTGGGTCGTGATGAGACGCTGATACCTACGAGTACTAGCATATTGCAGTTACGTGTTCAGTCTAGTTTAGATTTTTGTCTATAATTACCTCTAGACCCTTTGCTGAGGGAAAGAAGCTGATATTTGTCTCATTAGGATTAAAGTTGTAGAGATTCCCGATATTTCGGGCTAATGACCTAGAATGACCAACCTGTACAGATTGGGTATGGACGGGTTGAACTTTAATCCTATATACTGTGCCCATTTTGACACTTTGCACAGGTCAATGCTGAGATTCTCGATAGATGTCTTCTGGTATACTGGTTTTGCGCTTAGATACAACTAGATATCATCAGTGTGTGCGTGCGTTTTGCAGTAGAACAACCTGACGACACATCATCAACATTCAGTGAAAAAGAGTTTTCTTCCAAAAATGTTCAAATGTCTGTGAATTCCTAAGGGACCAAACTGCTGAGATCATCGGTCCCTAGATTTACACGCTACTTAACCTATGCTAAGAACAACAAACACACCCATGCCCAAGGGAGAACTCGAACCTCCGGCGGGAGGGGCCACGCAATCTGTGACATGGCGCCTTAAACTGCATGGCCATCCTATGCGGCGAATTTTCTTTCAGTCGTCGATCTTATGACTGGTTTGATGTGGCCCTCCACGAATTCCTCTCTTGTGTCAGTCAACCTTTTCACCTTCGAGTAACATTTCCAACCCATTTGTGCAATTATTTCCTGGATGTATTCCAATCTCTGGCTTCCTCTACAGTTTTTACCCTCTACAGCTCCATGTAGTACCATGCAAGTTATTCCCTGACGTCTTAACAGATGTCCTGTCTACATCTACATGTACACAGATACTCCAAAAGTCACCATACGATGCATGGCGGAGGGTACACTATACCACTACTTGTCATTTCCCCTCCTGTTCCACTCACAAATAGAGCAAGGAAAAAATTACTGTCTGTACACCTCCGTATGATCCCTAATTTCTCATATGCTATCTTCGTGGTCCTTACGTTCGATGTAGGTTGGAAGCAGTAGAATCGTTCGGCAGTCAGCTTCAAATGCCGATTCTCTAAATTTTCTCAATAGTGTTTCTCGAAAAGAACGTCGCCTTTGCTCCAGGTGTTCCACTTGAATTCCCAAAGCATCTCGGCAACACTTAAATGTTGTTCAAAACAACAAATCTAGAAAGCCACCCCTGTACTCCTTCTACACTATGTGATCAAAAGTATCTCGACGCCCCCATAAACATACGTTTTTCTTATTAGCTGCATTTTGCTGCCACCTACAGCCAGGTACCTCATATCAGCGACCTCAGTAGTCATTAGACATCATGAGGGAGCAGAACTCGGTGCTCCGTGGAACTCATGGACTTCGAACGTGGTCAGGTGAATGGGTGTGACTTGTGTCATGTGTCTGTAGGCGAGGTTTCCACACTCCTAAACAACCCTAGGTCCACTGTTTCCGCTGTGATAGTGAAGTGGAAACGTCTTGGGACACTGTAAGGCATCCAGATTTTACATACCTTACATGAGCTCGGTCCATAACGACAGTGCGATACAGTATGAGATCCTCAGAAAACTATATTATCAACAAAAAGCAAATGCAGTAATCTCATGTAACTAAAACTAATAAAACAATATCTACCAGTATAAGGACAGGGGCATGCATAAACAAGTTAAAGTGAAACGCATTTTGAAGATGAACTGAGCAGGTGGTTAATGGCGTTGGAAAATTTGTGGTAAGTTTCTATGGGACCAAACTGCTGAGGTCATCGGTCCCTGGGTTTACACACTAATTAATCTAACTTAACCTAACTTACCCTAAGAACAACACACACACCCATGCCCGAGGGAGGACTTGAACCTCTGACGGGTGGGGGCCGCGCAAACTGTGACAAGCCGCCCTAGACCGTACAGCCACCCCGTACAGCGCTAATGGCATTGGAAATCCCCATTTGACAAGAGAACGCCGAGCTTCAGCGCAGAAAGGGATAAGGCCAGAACAATACATTATTCCTTTTAACGTAAATACGGCCAGGACAGAGGGTAAGTGGCTGCGCGGCTTTAACAGGGCTAGCGGCGACCCGGCAAGAAAAATAAAAATTCATCTCTAACAATACGGCAGTTGGCTGAAGCCATACTGGGTGACGCAAATGCGGCTTGGCGGGGAGATCTCCATTATATAAAAGCATTTTCAGAACTTAAAATTTCTAGATCTCTTTCCTCTCGCAGCGGACCACACAAATAGCAAAGAGGTAGTTAATTATTCGCGCAGGAATTTTTGCGGGCAATGGAATTGTGCACATCGCTCCAACCCTCAGCAAATGTGCAATAGCTGTTATTTCGACTAGGGAAACAATAACGTTCTACGGAACGCAGGAAAGTTGAGACAGTGAATTCAGTCAAGGTCAGCGTAGGGAATTAGCATTTCAGATAAAGCACAGAGACAACACCGTTCAATCCCGATTGGTAAAGTACCATCACGCATTAGGCTACAGTAAATGTTGAGTAGAGATTTTGCTCATTCCGACCTGTGTATGCTTTGACCATTGAATATCAAAAGCTAGGATACTAACCTACCCTCACATTAAATACATGAGAGTTTTTCATTGGTTTAAAAGGTAAATTTATTCTCCATCAACTTAGTGCATTGACCAGCTACGATATCGTAGAAGTAAATAGGTGAAGATTTTTGATCATTCTTGCCTGTGATAACATTTTCATTTGTGGAGATAACGATTTAATAATTGCCAATTCAATATGTCTAAGAGTTAAATATTTTGTTACTGAGTGTTGAAAGTAATTTAACATGATTGTTGTGTATCACTTGACCCCTAAAAGCACAGTTGATAAATTATATGTAGAATGAGAAAGGAAACAGCTGTTTCGACTTCCTAGAATAGATCCCAAACTTTCACTTTTATTAATTCATGCGTTCTAGTTACGTGAGAGCAATATTTCTAAGTAATTTGTTACGATCCGCACCTAATATTAGCTACCTTACAGGGCCAGGTTCATATTTATATAGAATGACTGTTTAACACCCCGGGTTTGAGAAGACAGTTCAGAAGTTTTATCCATTTGCACTCATATCTTACAACACAAAAGCGTATTAGCCGATCTCATCTGTTGACTGACAGAGACCTCCGACAGGTCGTAATGTCTAATAGGCAGATATCTATCCAGACTAACACGCAGGAATTCCAGACTGCATCAGGATCCGGTGCAAGTACTACGACAGTTAGGTGGGAAGTGAGAAAGCTTGGATTTCATGATCGAGCAGCTGCTCATAAGCCACAAATTACACCGGTAAATGCCAAACGACGCCTCCCGCCAGTCGCAGTGACCGAGCGGTTCTAGGCACTTCAGTCCGGAACCACGCGACTGCTGCGGTCACAGGTTCGAATCCTGCCTCGGGCATGGATGTGTGTGATGTCCTTAGGTTAGTCAGATTTAAGTAGGGGACTGATGACCGCAGTTGTTAAGTCCCTTAGTGCCCGGAGCCATTTGAACCAACTTTGATGCATGAGCTGTTAAGCTGACTGTACGAAATTCTCGCACTTATCGCCCTTGGCAATCTCGAGCATTGTGTGGATGATGTTTTTCCGAAAGTCTGATGATATATCGCCGACCCCATATGTGCGTAGAACTACGCACCAACATAAATAGTCACTTTGTTGCCACTTCCCCCAATGATTTTAAAGTAAGTGTATGGAAAGAGTATAGGACCTAATACCGACGTGTGATACTACGTGACTCCATTGTGACTTGATGATGTAGGATATGAATCATTGATGGCTTGGTTCACATGGCTCTGAGCACTATGGGACTCAACATCTTAGGTCATAAGTCCCCTAGAACTTAGAACTACTTAAACCTAACTAACCTAAGGACATCACACACACCCATGCCCGAGGCAGGATTCGAACCTGCGACCGTAGCAGTCCCGCGGTTCCGGACTGCAGCGCCAGAACCGCTAGACCACCGCGGCCGGCTGAATCATTGATAGCGAGGCGTCATACATAAGCGAAACCTTCGCCTGCACCTAGGAAAAAATTGAGGATGCGAAATTGGCAAGTAAAATGCCGAAGTCGATAATGTCAAATGCTTTGCCGAAGTTAAAGAAGCACGTGATAGTCGCCTATTGCGTAACAATGACAAGCTTCAGGTCATCTATTACCATTTTCTTCAATCTTGGTTCCGTCGTCAACCACAACGTCGGAATTGACTCTCTGGTGTCTTTACATGTCGTAAAGCCAAACTGGTGCTTTATTGCCAGCCTCATACATTCTACGCACCATTTCTCACTGGTCGACTGACTCTGCTGCGATTCTGCTTGTAATCAGTTTGGTTTTTCATATGTACAGCGTTTCCGAGGGTGGATGAACTATTTTAGATTTTCTGCTAGCCAAAGAGCTGGTTTTATTCTTCGGTTTCTGGTCTCTCGGAGAGCTTATTTGTCATAAAGCTAAGTAAGTTTGTTAGCAACTTCATAAAGATTTTCGTTTACGTCCGAGAAGGGAATAGAAGTCTTCCTCCAAATTATTTCTTACTCAAGTTCAGGTAAATTAACTTGCTTTCGGTCTCAGTACGTAGTCATTTGCTGTTTCTTTCTGGCAGATTGTATTGAGTATGTCTTGCAAATTATGTCATGGGCAGACGCGTCAGTTGCAGGTATTTCAGAGGTACGAATTACTCAGTTTGGGGATCTCGTTGCAAATAGACTGTCCGTGTGATGGGTAGGAGCAAGCTGAAATAGCGACAGTCCTAGAAGGACTGTTGTACAGAAAATTTATATTAGCGTCACCAGCTTTAATTATATGCTCATTCGCCGATTCGAGGCAGGAAAACCAGCCTACTTTAGGAGCTTTGGATAGAACACATATGGTGCACTTTCTGTTAAGTGATTAGATCTCTGTGAACATATATTTCACTTGTTTACCGTCATCACTGTTGGATGTGTGTAGCACAATATATGATAAATGGAAGGGTACTCGTATGTACGCATCTACTCCGCCTATCGTCTGGTTGATCTGCCGCATCTTACAGAGAGGTAGCCATCTACATGTACTGAACTTTCGAGACAACTCCGTTTGAGCCAGTTTCCGAACAGAAGTGTTACTGGGTGCCTATGTCTTAAAATATATGATGGAACTCGTCAAGATGGGCTCGCAGAGATTGGACACTTGCACGTTCAACGTGAAACTCGGTGTGTTCAGGTGCAGAACGTGCGAGGATGCCGTTGATGGATACGTCAACTCTGGGTCAGTGCTGGCGAGGGAACAAAGCATAAGGAAACGTGCTAAGGTAGGGGTGCACGGGTTCTAGGCAGTGAAAGTAGCAGGTATCTTCAGGGAGGAGAAAAGTTTTGTTGCCAAGGCCAGCGGGGTTTGCAGCAAAGTGTAATAGCCACGTGGTGACAGAATAAGAAGCTCACTAAACAGGGTTAGAATTATCTTGACTTAATCGTTACTGAAAGCAAGACAAACGGTATAAAAACGGAGTATACTATTGATGGTGCTGATGATGAGTATCAAAAATAATATGCTATTTTGTCTAAAACTGACATGGTGAGACCGTGGCTGTGTACAGTTAATGTAGGTTAATTCTTATAGAGAAGAAAACAGCAAACAGCCACTATTAATAGTGGCTGGTTGCTGTTTTCTTCTCTGTAAGAATTAACCTACATTGAAAATAATATGACAATAAATTGCTAAATAAAATGGTAGTAAGGCTTACATAGTACAGTAATTGACAAGGTAAATAAGAAACATTGAAAATAGCAATTACTAATGAAGTAAAACAGAAAATTGATATGTTTGTTAAGTTAACTAGAATCACAATAAGAGTATAAACAAACTAGCGGCAGCAAGAATTGATATTTTCTTAGCTCCTAAGGATTTTTTTGTTCCAGGTAGACATTTCTACATACACTGGCTCCTGGCTCAAGTGGTCAATGAGGTGCTCTGTAAAAGAGTTAGGGCATCTATAACAAAAATACCTTTCACATTTTCTTGTACCCAGTTAGGTGGAAAGTAGACGGGACATGCTTTTGATCTGCACATAGTGTTGCTTCTCAGCCACAGAGAATAACAACAAGTCTAATTTTGAAAAGTAAAGGGATCCGACCACTTTATGCTTAACTTCTTTGTTATATACACTATGTTCATGGTCATGTCTGGTCTGTTATCATCAACATCTAGGATATTTACCTGAATCAGGACTCTACTTCTCGAATTTTCGTAGGTCCTAGAGTTTTATGGGGAATAAGATACCTTGGAAATTGCAAAGCCTGTGGACATCAGATGTTTTGTATTTACTTGCACGGTGCTCATCTTTCAGGTAATTTCTGCCGCTAGGCAGAAGTAACAATGCAAAGCAATATACGTCCTTCTCATCTAGATTCTGGGCATTAATTCAATCATGCTTAGCGGGAATATCTTTCCGAAGAGGGATGTAGCTTGACCCCCCCCCTCCCCCCAATGAAGTGGATCGAAGACATACATGTTAGAAAATGGCTGTATATGACACTCTCAACAAATATTCTGATCCATTCTGCGATACAAGGTACCCCCTCGCCCACAAAAATACGTATGCGAACAATTACCTCCAAAATAAACCAAAGTAGGAACTACAAAAATCGCACTACTGGAATCGAATTCTTCCTTTGAGATACACAGCTCAGACGAAGATAGGGATACCTGACATCCACCCACAAATCAACCGCTTAATAGGAACATAAACACTCAAATTCCCAAATTACAAAAACAGCCAAATAACCGTAACAAATAATTTGATATTTGTATTTAATAATCATATCACTCACAACAATGTAACTTGTGGTCTCGGAAATTGTGCCACACACAGAAAGAAACAGCCAAAAATTTGTGAGAAAAAATAAAATTCTGAGAAAAATAAAAGTGAATAAATGGAACATAGATAATATAATAATAAACCAGCTGTACAAGAAACAAGAGGGAAAAATAAGAATGGAAGACCAAGAAAGAAGTGCTGTGGTTAAAAATAGTGTAAGGCAGCAGTGGAGTTTTTCATCCCAATATTCAATCTAACAGAAAACTCAGGCTGTGGGACTGCAGTTTAGCTTGTAAAGACATCAGTGATAATATTCGCTAACGTCAGTGTAAGTAAGTGAGAATTGCAGGCCATGTTGAATAGAATGAACGGTCTAAGGAGCACAAACTTGGAGAGTAAACAGAAGAAAAGTGAAGGTAACGTGGCATAGCAGAAATGATATTCAATTGGTGACCACAACATAGAGAAAGTTAGAGAATATTGTTACCATGGAAAAAAATAACACATGACAGACGAAGCAAGGTCACTACTATAGGCAAAGAAAGTATTCCTGTCCAAAAGAAGTGTAGTAGTATCAAACATAGGTCTTAATTTGAGGAAGACATTTCCGTGAATGTATGTTTGGAGCATAGCGTTGTATGGCAGTGAATCATGGACTCTGGGTAAACTGGAACAGAAAAGAATCGAAATGATTGAAATGTGGTGCTACAGAATGATGATGAAAATTATGTGGACTGAGAAGATGGGGAATGATGACCGCCCACAAGAAGAAGGGACAGAGTGATAAGACATGTGATGAGACTTCAGTGAATAACTTCCATAGTATATGAGGGGGCTGCAGAGTCTGAAAACAAAATGTGTTCAGTTGTGTTTCGTCACAAAAATTATTCTTAAAAGATCATTACTATTAGCACTATTTCGAGACTGTATGTAATACTGATTACATAAATAGCAATAATTAATTATTTTTAAAATACTAGCACCAACACATGACACAATGTGGCGGAGGCTACAGCTTGAGAAACGTGTGTACGAACATCATCTTCCTCACATAGTCCTCCTGCTGTACACATACATTGTACTTTGGGTTATGCATCTGTGATAGTGAAATTGAGACATATACACCACATATGCTTGAATATCTTATGAAAATTCTCGCAACTGACCAAAAACTGCTTTATTATTCACTTCACAACAAGAAATGAAATGACTGACTGTTCAACTCGCCAGTAACTACGTATTGGGTACTGCATTACTGTAGGGCATACACATCATCATTATTATTATTATTATTATTATTATTATTATCATTATCATTAGTAATGTTAGTGGCAGTCATAATATACAAAGCATTGGCACAATGAAGTCTTTCAGTTTCTACCAATTCAGAAATAAGGAGCCCAGCAATCAAGTAATTTACGAGGGTGTCCTGAAACGTAGTGCCTTCGAATTTTTTATTTTGTTCACAGTATCGATTGAGGTGTTACATGTCAGGCTAATTATTTAGTCGACTTTCCCGCCTCTCTATTTGCAACCCTCTGCAGCTAGAGAGCTTCGAACTGTAGCGTGTAACATGGCAGTGTGAAATGTAACTATGTTCGTGCGAAAGAAACACCATGCCGTCCTCACATGCAGCATCCTCTCCTTCAGCACGACAATGCCAGACCACACACAAGCGCTGCGACATCTGCAACATGCCGCCGCCTTAGTTCACTGTCATCCATCGTCCTCCAAACAGTCCCGACTTGGCCCCATTCAATTTCCATGTGTTTCCAAAATTCAAACAACGCTCTCGAGGACTCAGTTTGCACTTAGGTAGCGTTGTTGTTTTTTTCTGTAGCTTTTGGTCGGGACGGGACGGGAGGTCATTTGACACCTAAGTTCATCGTTGCTTACTTCGCTCAGGATTTTTTTTTTTTTTTGACCGAACACGTTGAGCTAACTTGCCGGCGAGACTGAGATAACCGATAGCCCAACACGATTGATGACCCGTCTTCACAATTTTACTTCCGCCACTGCGTCACTACCACGCCTCCTGCTTTCCAAACTTCACAGAACTCTGCTGCAAAACTTGCAAGACTAGCTCTCCCGGAAGAAAGGATATTTCGGAGGCATGTGCTAGCAACAGCCTGGAGGATGTTCCCAGAATGAAATTTTCACCTTACAGCCATGTGTGAGCTGAGCTCTAGAGCACTTTGTAGTGGGACGAAATTGAAGCGTCACCCATCCATCAGTGTCAGCCCAGTTTGCAGGTGAATATAAGTTTAATTTAGTTTTTGTTTATGTATTTTTGTAATATTTTGTAATGGTTGTGAATTGCCTAAAGTTTTTGTATTTTTTTTATGTTTCATGTACGGAGAGGGCGGCGCAACGAACGGAGACAGCATCTTCGCTGCCGCGACCAGAGAGAAAATTGCTGGCCACTATACGTCGCGGGTCGACAGCCAAAGAGCAACAGAAGATCCTGGAACCGAGTTGTTGCGTCGTGCTTCTAAAAATTGATAAATGAAAAATATGTAATTTTTTTGTACAACAATGATATCATGTTGTTGTTGTTGTTATGGTCTTCAGTCCTGAGACTTGTTTGATGCAGCTCTCCATGCTACTCTATCCTGTGCAAGCTTCTTCATCTCCCAGTACCTACTGCAACCTACATCCTTCTGATTCTGCTTAGTGTATTCATCTCTTGGTCTCCCCCTACGATTTTTACCCTCCACGCTGCCCTCCAATACTAAATTGGTGATCCCTTGATGCCTCAGAACATGTCCTACCAACCGATCCCTTCTTCTGGTCAAGTTGTGCCACAAACTTCTCTTCTCCCCAATCCTATTCAATACTTCCTCATTAGTTATGTGATCTACCATCTAATCTTCAGCATTCTTCTGTAGCACCACATTTCGAAAGCTTCTATTCTCTTCTTGTCCAAACTATTTACCGTCCATGTTTCACATCCATACATGGCTACACTCCATACAAATACTTTCAGAAATGACTTCCTGACACTTAAATCTATACTCGATGTTAACAAATTTCTCTTCTTCAGAAACGCTTTCCTTGCCATTGCCAGTCTACATTTTATATCCTCTCTACTTCGACCATCATCAGTTATTTTGCTCCCCAAATAGCAAAACTCCATTACTACTTTAAGTGTCTCATTTCCTAATCTAATACCCTCAACATCACCCGACTTAATTCGACTACATTCCATTATCCTCGTTTTGCTTTTGTTGATGTTCATCTTATATCCTCCCTTCAAGACAACATCCATTCCATTCAACTGCTCTTCCAAGTCCTTTGCTGTCTCTGAGAGAATTACAATGTCATCGGCGAACCTCAACGTTTTTATTTCTTCTCCATGGATTTTAATACCTACTCCGAATTTTTCTTTTGTTTCCTTTACTGCTTGCTCAATATACAGATTGAATAACATCGGGGAGAGGCTACAACCCTGTCTTACTCCCTTCCCAACCACTGCTTCCCTTTGAAGTCCCTCGACTCTTATAACTGCCATCTGGTTTCTGACCAAATTGTAAACAGCCTTTCGCTCCCTGTATTTTACCCCTGCCACCTTTAGAATTTGAAAGAGAGTATTCCAGTCAACATTGTCAAAAGCTTTCTCTAAGTCTACAAATGCTAGAACCGTAGGTTTGCCTTTCCTTAATCTTTCTTCTAAGATAAGTCGTAAGGTCAGTATTGCCTCACGTGTCCAACATTTCTACGGAATTCAAACTGATCTTCCCCGAGGTCGGCTTCTACCAGTTTTTCCATTCGTCTGTACAGAATTCGTGTTAGTATTTTGCAGCTGTGGCTTATTAAACTGATCGTTCGGTAATTTTCACATCTGTCAACACCTGCTTTCTTTGGGATTGGAATTATTATATTCTTCTTGAAGTCTGAGGGTATTTCGCCTGTTTCATACATCTTGCTCACCAGATGGTAGAGTTTTGTCAGGACTGGCTCTCCCAAGGCCGTCAGTAGTTCCAATGGAATGTTGTCTACTCCGGGGGCCTTGTTTCGACTCAGGTCTTTCAGTGCTCTGTCAAACTCTTCACGCTGTATCGTATCTCCCATTTCGTCTTCATCTACATCCTCTTCCATTTCCATAATATTGTCCTCAAGTTCATCGCCCTTGTATAGACCCTCTATATACTCCTTCCACCTTTCTGCTTTCCCTTCTTTGCTTAGAACTGGGTTTCCATCTGAGCTCTTGATGTTCATACAAGTGGTTCTCTTATCTCCAAAAGTCTCTTTAATTTTCCTGTAGGCAGTATCTATCTTACCCCTAGTGAGATAAGCCTCTACATCCTTACATTTGTCCTCTAGCCATCCCTGCTTAGCCATTTTGCACTTCCTGTCGATCTCATTTTTGAGACGTTTGTATTCCTTTTTGCCTGCTTCACTTACTGCATTTTTATATTTTCTCCTTTCATCAATTAAATTCAATATTTCTTCTGTTACCCAAGGATTTCTACTAGCCCTCGTCTTTTTACCTACTTGATCCTCTGCTGCCTTCACTACTTCATCCCTCAAAGCTACCCATTCTTCTTCTACTGTATTTCTTTCCCCCATTCCTGTCAATTGTTCCCCTATGCTCTCCCTGAAACTCTGTACAACCTCTGGTTCTTTCAGTTTATCCAGGTCCCATCTCCTTTTTGCAGGTCCCACCTTTTTGTAGTTTCTTTAGTTTTAATCTACAGTTCATAACCAATAGAGTGTGGTCAGAATCCACATCTACCCCTGGAAATGTCTTACAATTTAAAACCTGGTTCCTAAATCTCTGTCTTACCATTATATAATCTATCTGATACCTTTTAGTATCTCCAGGGTTCTTCCATGTATACAACCTTCTATCATGATTCTTACTACGTTTCCTTTTCTCCCTTTTCGTACACTCGAATTCCAGTCACCCATGACTATTAAATTTTCGTCTCCCTTCACTATCTGAATAATTTCTTCTATTTCATCATACATTTCTTCAATTTCTTCGTCATCTGCAGAGCTAGTTGGCATATAAACTTGTACTACTGTAATAGGTGTAGGCTTCGCATCTATCTTGGCCACAATAATGCGTTCACTATGCTGTTTGTAGTAGCTTACCCGCACTCCTATTTTCCTATTCATTATTAAACCTACTCCTGCATTACCCCTATTTGACTATGTGTTTATAACCCTGTAGTCACCTGAACAGAAGTCTTGTTCCTCCTGCCACCGAACTTCACTAATTCCCACTGTATCTAACTTTAACCTATCCATTTCCCTTTTTAAATTTTCTAACCTACCTGCCCGATTAAGGGATCTGACATTCCACGCTCCGATCCGTAGAACGCCAGTTTTCTTTCTCCTGATAACGACATCCTCTTGAGTAGTCCCCGCCCGGAGATCCGAATGGGGGACTATTTTACCTCCGGAATATTTTACCCAAGAGGACGCCATCATCATTTAATCATACAGTGAAGCTGCATGCCCTCGGGAAAAATTACGGCCGAATTTTCCCTTGCTTTCAGCCGTTCGTAGTACCAGCACAGCAAGGCCGTTTTGGTTATTGTTACAAGGCCAGATCAGTCAATCATCCAGACCATTGCCCTTGCAACTACTGAAAAGGCTGCTGCCCATCTTCAGGAACCACACGTTTGTCTGGCCTCTCAACAGATATCCTCCGTTGTGGTTGTACCTACGGTACGGCTATCTGTATCGCTGAGGCACGCAAGCCTCCCCACCAAAGGCAAGGTCCACGGTTCGTGGGGGGGGGGGGGGGGGGATATCATAGGGAGCTTAATCTTATTGAAAAAGTCAGTCCTATCTTGTCAAGGCTCAGGTTCACGTCTGTATGTAGGAAGGTAATAAAATAGTGGATGCTACTAAAGTTGAAACACGTGTTCTGTGGATTTATTTATGAAGAATTATGTGAATTGATTAATAATATATTTGACAAGATTATTGAATTTTGACAGCGTTCATCGCAACTTTGAATCTCAAAAGTTTATTCAATGTCTGATTCTAATATCGATTAAATCAAGATAACGTGTGTCAATATAATTTCTGAGGAGAAACAAACGAAATTTAAATTTGAAAAGTTTACGCAAACCAATTGGCCCGAGCGACGTAATTCGGTGCATACGACTCAAATGATGTTTTACAGTTTCGTTCAAGAACCATTCTGAGACAATTTAAAAAGAATATAAATAATTTTGAAGTGGGTTGTGACTGACGTAGGTGACGAAGTCTGCACATGGTCATATATCAAAAGAAAACCATTTATAAAACTTACGTCGTTACACTACAAGTTTCCCGCGAAATTCAAAGATCCCGAGTTCGAGTTTTTGTCTGGCACACAGTTTTAATCTGCCAGGAAGTTTCACGTAGAGTGTTAATAAAGTTTGTTTTACGTAAAAAGCTTTAGGCGTTTTCACATGAAAATGTCGAAAGGATTACGTTTCAGCACCCCGTCGTACAAACAGTAGGTAAAATGCGCGCATTGTAACTTGGCTGGTTTTTAATGGGGATGCAGGGTATGAGGGAAGCAAATCCCACTAAGTAGAGGAGTGTTGCAGAGCAAGTATGTCTCTAACAAATGTCTACCCTCAATGTGGATAGTTAGCATTCGTTTTTGAGAAGGTGTTGTGGCATCATCTGCGATGCACTGAGTATTGCTTCCTCATTCTACAGAAAAGGTTGTTACAAATAAGCAGTAGCAATTGTGTCATTGATTAATTAGTTTATGGCTTAATAAAACTCCTACAAAAGCGTTTATATTTCGTCATTTTGAAAATAAAAGTGTCCAAACAAAATTCTTAATTTAGTGGGAGGGAGGGGGGGGGGGGAGAGGTGTACTAGCTAACATATGATTGCACCCAGGGGCGATAGTTTCTGAAAGGTCTGCTGTGCTGGAGGGAGTTGCAGAGGGTAAATGCTGTAGGGGAAGACATTCAAGAAACATTTGAGGACGTAGAGTACAAGAGTTATTTTGAAATGAAGAGGTTGACACAAGGGAGGAATTCGTGGCGGTCCGCATTAAACACGGCATAAGACTGACGAAAAACCTTGCACGATAAACCCGCCGCAATCAACAATTGAGTGGGATGTGCTCTAAAGGTATTCACAAACTCACTCATATCATGCTTTTAGTTTGTTAGCCAGGTCACTTTGCCACCGTCTCAGGAAAACTAAGATCCATTAAGCTTCTCTCCTCAGTCCGGAACCGCGCTGCTGCTACGGTTGCAGGTTAGAATCCTGCCTCGGGCATGGATGTGTGTGATGTCCTTAGGTTAGTTAGGTTTAAGCAGTTCTAAGTCTAGGATACTGATGACCTCAGATCTTAAGTCCCATAGTGCTTAGAGCCATTTGCACCATTTCGAGCTTCTCTCGTCGCTATTGGACATCATGATGCACCTTCACTATACTTTCTAAATTAACATTAATCAGTGTACTTAGGAAGAAACGCACATACAATTTGTGATGGTAGAAGTGACTTAAAGCCTAATCCTTGAAGTGAAAGAGAAGAAATATATGCATCGAGGGAGTAATGAACGGATTTCTTATATCTCACACGCGGGGGGGGGGGGGGGGGGGGGGGGGGTCGGAAATGATTTACGTAAGTAGTTTTAAGTAGTTTTTGTATCCTGTTTGTTAATGAACATGAGTTAATGTACTTGTGATATCTGAATCTACTCCTCACCGTCGTCTATGCACCTCCGGCACCTTCCTGGTAACTTTATTACTGCGTCACGGAACCATGGTTTGGGGGTACTACGCGCCAGCTCATGTACAGCTGCCTGCGATTCTTGATTGTTGCCGAGAATTTACCCGGAATTGCATCCTTCATCTTATCGAAAAAAGCATAATCACATGGGGCGAGGTCTGGTGAATATGGTGAGTGTGGCACAACAATAAACGCCGGTGATAAATTCCACTGCTGATGGCAACGATCTGTCTCATAAGCATGGGATTCTTGACCATAAACTGCACTGAAACGTGTATGAAATCTGTTGTTTTGAGTCGTTCCACAAAAATCCTGCGGCCCATCTACCATGATAGTCGCCTTTCATCATGTCCATAGGTGTCCTCACTTAACTACAAACAAGCGCTGTCCTTTCACTATATACACTGTTCACAACTGACATGTAGCTTCTGCATGGTGTATAAAAATCAGTTCATGGTCCTACGGGACGCCGTACAGCAGTTTGAGCGGTGTTTGTATAAGAACGGAATTGTGAATCATTTCCGAACACCTCTCGTACGCTGAAACACACAACGCTGGTATACGAGGAGATTTAGAGCTGAAAGCGGCGAATTGTGTGCTGTACAAGAAGGTTCGACTATTCGAAAAATTGTAGTGATGTACTATTAGAGTTATTTACGGAACTCACTTCAAACCAAGTGCTCCCACGCCCGGGCCTGAGGGTGGCATGGGGGGAGGGGGTGCTGTTCCAAGACCTCCCTACCTCCCTTCCCCCCACTCTGGCTCTCAGGGAAAGGAAGCGATGTAGTGTAATAAGGTGTTTTCCTTTCAAGAAAAGATTTAAACGTCGGTGTTACGTAAATTTTTAGCAGTGTCAGGACTGGAACATTTTAATCTCTACTTAAAAGTCGCCTTTCATCTTCCTAAATATTAAAATACTCCATAAACCCATGTCTAGCACCCCTCATCCTCCCACATTCCAGCCCAAGAAACCGTCGTATGCTACGATATCTACAATGGACTTGCTTTCATCTCTCTCTCACACACGATTTACTGAATCAGATTCTTCTCTAAGACATAATTCAAGTAATGATCTGTTTTTGTTAATATAGTGCCACTGCTTCAGTTTGAGGGTTGTCAGCACCTCAGTACCAGCTGTTTGAAGGCTCTGTGCAATATCATTTCCTTTCTATTTTTATACGACTGGATCACAGAAAGACATCAGTAACTAATAAATTATCCGTCTCGTTCTATTTAAGTCGTTGTGGGACTTAGCAGTAACGGATGAAATATGAAACTATTTAAGCCGTGTTATAAATTTGTAAGGCCATGCGGTTAGTCGTACGTGAGTGAATAATCTCCTAAAATATCGTCCTCATGGTGTGTGTACGGCCGGAAAGAGCACAGACGGCGCCAGGACCCGACAGTTTTATCTCCAGTGCGACATAAAATACGGCCTGGCCACAGCGGCTAGGGAAGAACATTGCGAGGACATCACTGTCCCAAATACACTGTACGGCCGGTCGATGGGTGCGACTGGTTTGCCTTGCGAGAACATATCGTCCAGGTCAACCCCTTTCTTCAGACCCACTGCAAGAAACCTAATTGGAGTCAGATCATTACTGCAGGTCAAAGTGGCCTATGGACAGATTCATGCGTGGGATGCTTTCACGAAATAAGCGAAGTCATGCATGCAGATAGCCGCAAC
Source organism: Schistocerca cancellata (assembly GCF_023864275.1). Classification (NCBI taxonomy): domain Eukaryota; kingdom Metazoa; phylum Arthropoda; class Insecta; order Orthoptera; family Acrididae; genus Schistocerca; species Schistocerca cancellata. The sequence goes on along the minus strand of NC_064628.1, from coordinate 245,888,958 downwards.
AGAATTTTGCCTCAGCTAGTCCTATTCGCACTACCGCCTTAGTCGCTCAAAGGCATTATGTTTTTCTTTCTTGACTGATTTGGTACGGCCAGGCATGGACTCCTCTCCTATGTGAATCCCTTGTTCTCAGCGCATTACTTAATCCAACGTCCTCACACTGAGCTGACTAAAGTCATGGGATAGCGATATGCACATAACATTGCGTACACAAAGTATAAGAGGACAGTGCGTCGGCAGAGCTATCATTTGTACTCAGATGAGTCATGTGAAAAGGTTTCCGACGTGATTAGTGCCGCATAGACTTTGGACACGGAATGGCAGTTGGAGCTCAACGCGTGGGATATTCCATTTCGGAAATAGTTAGGGAAATCAGTATCCCGAAATCCCCAAAGTTAACACTGTGCCGAGAATACCACTTTTCAGGCATTACCTCTTATCAAGGACAACGCAGTGGTCGACGGCCTTCACTTAACGACGGACAACAGCGGCGTTTGCGTAAAGATTTCAATGTTAACAGACAAGCCGCAGCAATAAATGATGCGCGTACGACGAACACTGCTGCGAAATTTGGCGTTAATGGGCTTTGCCATCAGGCGACCGACGCGAGTGGTTTTGCTAATAGAATGAACGACATCGCCTGCAGCATCTCTCCTGGGCCCGGTAGAATATCGATTGGACAGTAAACGTTTGGGAAATCGTTCCTTGGTCAGATAGTCCCTATTTCAGTTGTAAGAGCTGATGGTAGAGTTCGAGTGCGGCGCAGACACCACGAAGCCATGGACCCAAGTTGTCAACAAGGCACTGTACAAGACAGTAGTGGCTCCATAATGGTATGGAATGTGTGTACATGGAATGAACTGGATCCTCTGGTCCAGCCGAACCGATCATTGATTGGAAATGGTTATATTCGGCAACATGGAGACCATTTGTTCCCTAATATTACGGAATTATTATGGATGACAACGCGCCATGTCACTGGGTCACAATTGTTCGCTACTGGTTTGAAGAAGATTCTACAAATTTTGAACGAATGATCTAGCCAACCAGATCACCCGACAAGAATCTCGTCTAAAATTTATGGGACATAATCGAGAAGTCAGCTCGTGCACAACATCCTGCACAGGCAACACTTTAGCAGTTATGGACAAATATAGAGGCAGCATGCCTCAGTATTTCTGAAGGGGACTTCCAACGACTTGTTTAGTCCATGTCACGTCGAGTTCCTGCAGTACGCCGGACAAAAGGAGGCCCTAAACGAGCTTAGAACGTATCCCGTAACTTTTACCACCTCAATGTACTAGACCAACTGCCGTTTATGACGTACGTATTTTATCGTGGTCCGAGACTCTTCCGTGTCACACAAACTGACTCTTTACGACTTACGATACTGTCAAAGATTTTCTAGAACTCTGGCGGTCACTCGCATCAGAGACATACATCACACAAATGGGAAAAATCTAAGGAATTTAATGTTTGCCACTGTGGCGACACAACAGCCAGAAGAGCAGACTATGGGAAACGCGAATTTGAAGGAAAGGGGGCAAAAAGGGTTTAACGCTTCGTAGACGGTAGATCCATTGGAGACGTGCGCATGCTATGACTGGGGAACGATACAGACCACATTTTTGTTAAAGAAACCATCCTGTCATTTCCCTTTAGCCTTTTAGAAAAACAAAAGTACACTCAATAATGTGCCATCAATCGGAACATCATGAAACTTTAGGGACCGAAGCGTGAATATTCCAAATCGTCCCACAACAAATTACACATCTCTTCAGCCGAAGTTGGCCGAGAAATAAAAGTGCTGCATTACTTATTGCACGCCTTCATATTTTTTGTGTATGATCAAGGCATTAGTTTCGTCTGACAACGAATGTTGAGTTCCGTGTTCCGATCCGCCTATTTCTTGTGACTTAGTTACTTGTCACCTGAGGATGCTATTTTTCAGTGCCACGAAACTTGTTGTGATCTGATAATGAAAAGATTAAATCCTGCTGAAGCGGCGACTTAACTTCCGAGATGATTACTGTATTTAATTATACGTGAGCAGAAAAAATTTTAAAATTGTATTTCATTGGGAAACAGAGCAAGGTCCGATTCCGCCTGTCTGCTTTGACCCACGACGTCACATTTTGAGTGAAAGCGTTCGATTACATGAGTTACTGAGTCACCCACAGGTAAAAATTTAATAACAGGCTGATTAAATTCTACAAGATGGCGACCACAAAATAGACTATTATGGTCAAAATAAACGCAAAAAACACTCGAATTTTTTCAATCAGGCAGTAAAATGAAATTATCAGGACAACCGCGGAAATGAGGGAGTTGGGTGGGGACGAATTAAAAAAAGTTTAATGAAGCTAAAACCGTACCAAAGCAACAAAAAATCGAAAATGAGACATACGAATTCATCTAAAATGAACCGAACAAAAATATAAAGAATACGATATTGGAATCACGTATTTCTCTTGATTTGTAGCTCAGACGAAAACATCTAAACCAGACACATCCTTAGAAAATATCGACATAATCGAAAAACAACACACATGAATTCCTCCATAACAAACCTACAAAATACAGAAATACATTGGAATATCAGTGTACACTGGGGCTATAAAACTCAGAAGAAAACAGCGATGCCAGACCAACCCACAAAAGTATTACATAATTGAAAAGTAACAAACAAGAATTCCCCAGAATGAACAGAACTAAAAACTGCAAGAAACACACAATTAAAATAGATTATTTTGTTTAACCTGTACAGCCCAAACGAAGAAAGGGGTACCAGACACACCTCCGCAAACCAACGACGTAGTCGAATAATAACACATACAATTTTTTCAGAATAATACAAACAAAAATATATAAAAATACATACAAGTGGACGCCGAACGAATGTCGTCACCATGGACGTTTTACAGCCTCTCTACCACACATCGCATCCCTTCTTTTGACGGCCAGATCAGAACCGCGACGCTCAGTACTGAAATCACACGGTTACCTTGTGAATGCTCTATGAAAACATTTCAGATGCACCACCGCTCAGAATCGACATGAAATGCCCTTAGGGGGCAGCATCAAGCATCAATGAAACCACCCCTTTCTTAGGCGTGTTAACTCCCACACATTTCGCAGTCGAAAACGACAGTTCGCTGTATACTGGGTAACAGGACGACAACGACTGCTGACATCTCAAGAACGGTTCAAACTTTCTCAAAGGATTTGGTGGGGCAGCAACCCGATTGAGTATTATCTTCCAGCACGGCGGAACACCTCCACATTCTAGTCGTCAGAGGACATTGCACCTAAGACTAACACTCCCCGGGAGATACATCAACTGAACACATTTTTTGGCCAAGAAGGTCCTCGGACGTTACCCCTTTTGACTTAAGCCTCTGGGTATGGCTGAAAGGCAAAATATAAAATAAAAAGTAAATGTAAGAAGCAAATTAATCACTCGGGTTATAAACAGTACTGCATCCATTAAAAACGCCAAGACGGCTTCAGAAGAGCTAATCATGGTGTTGTCAAGAGAATTATAAAGTGCATTGAAGTCGGAAGTGTAAATTATGAAAAATCACCTTTGAACTTGATCCTTTGGACTAGCTTAACACCTTCTGTGATCATTCGTTTGGTTTACAGTCTGACAGCTGTTTCTCTATAACCAATAAATACTGGATACTTGTTACGAAGATATTTCGAAGATCTGGCTTTTTCCAAAATAGAATGTGCCGGAAATTTAATTTTTAAACAGGACGGAGCACTACCACATTTGTAACAGTCCGTAATGGCGTTTCTGGTAATGTGATGTGCTGCCTCAAGACAGATCAGCCGTAATGCACTTACAGATGTCGCATTGCTCCGTCCAGATCTCACAGTAGGTGATTATTTTTTTGTGGCATTTTTTTAAAGACTTCCTCTAGGTGCCTTGTCTTTCAACAACTTTAGGGAAACTACGGCGCCGCATACTAACACTGGAAAATGCAATAACAGTAGACATGCTGGCTAAATAAAGGGGCGAGTCTGACTGTCGCCTGGAAAGCAAACTGATTTGCTGTAAAACGTAGAAGAAAACTGTAACTATTAAAAGTACACAAATGGAGCGGGAAGACATATAATGTGTTGTACAATGGGAAGTTCCTCCTCGCATGCATTTCTCAGTGGTTTGAATCATATAGACGTAGATGTAGGCAACTTCTTTTCTGTTGCCCACGAAAAGCTTTACCGCCAACACCTTTGCCTGCCTGAATGCTGTCACACGTAAGAGAACAGCATAGGCTGCTGGTAAGGAAGAATCTGTACATCGCCTTGCGAAACTGTACGTACGTGTTTCTATCTTCTTTTATTTTACACGTTTTTATTAAGTCGCTTCATTAACTGTTTGTTTGGTACATATTTGGCAATTAATTTTAACTTTCCACTTTCTTGTCTTGTGTCTGGCAGAGGGTACATTGTTTATCACTGCCATTTCCTAATAAGGAAGACTCTTGAAACTTTCAACATACCTCATAAGTGGATGACAATTAAATATTAACCCACTTTCTTGCTTGGCGTGTGGCAGAGGGAACTTCATGTAACACTATCATTTCCCGACGAGCTACACATTTGGAACTTTCTACAAAGCTCAGAACTGGATGACAATGCAGTATTACCTCGCTCTTACGTTTAGTAAGTGGAGGAAGGTACTTTGTTTTTCTTCATTGCTTCTTTATTTTATTAATACATGTTTCCCGCGGGCCAGGGTGGCCGAGCGGTTCTAGGCGCTACAGTCTGGAACCGCGCGCCCCTTACGGTCGCAGGTTTGAATCCTGCCTCGGGCATGGATGTGTGTGATGTCCTTAGGTTAGTTAGGTTTAAGTAGTTCTAAGTTCTAAAGGACTGATGACATCAGAAGTTAAGTCCCATAGTGCTCAGAACCATTTGAACTACACTCCTGGAAATGGAAAAAAGAACACATTGACACCGGTGTGTCAGACCCACCATACTTGCTCCGGACACTGCGAGAGGGCTGTACAAGCAATGATCACACGCACGGCACAGCGGACACACCAGGAACCGCGGTGTTGGCCGTCGAATGGCGCTAGCTGCGCAGAATTTGTGCACCGCCGCCGTCAGTGTCAGCCAGTTTGCTGTGGCATACGGAGCTCCATCGCAGTCTTTAACACTGGTAGCATGCCGCGACAGCGTGGACGTGAACCGTATGTGCAGTTGACGAACTTTGAGCGAGGGCGTATAGTGGGCATGCGGGAGGCCGGGTGGACGTACCGCCGAATTGCTCAACACGTGGGGCGTGAGGTCTCCACAGTACATCGATGTTGTCGCCAGTGGTCGGCGGAAGGTGCACGTGCCCGTCGACCTGGGACCGGACCGCAGCGACGCACGGATGCACGCCAAGACCGTAGGATCCTACGCAGTGCCGTAGGGGACCGCACCGCCACTTCCCAGCAAATTAGGGACACTGTTGCTCCTGGGGTATCGGCGAGGACCATTCGCAACCGTCTCCATGAAGCTGGGCTACGGTCCCGCACACCGTTAGGCCGTCTTCCGCTCACGCCCCAACATCGTGCAGCCCGCCTCCAGTGGTGTCGCGACAGGCGTGAATGGAGGGACGAATGGAGACGTGTCGTCTTCAGCGATGAGAGTCGCTTCTGCCTTGGTGCCAATGATGGTCGTATGCGTGTTTGGCGCCGTGCAGGTGAGCGCCACAATCAGGACTGCATACGACCGAGGCACACAGGGCCAACACCCGGCATCATGGTGTGGGGAGCGGTCTCCTACACTGGCCGTACACCACTGGTGATCGTCGAGGGGACACTGAATAGTGCACGGTACATCCAAACCGTCATCGAACCCATCGTTCTACCATTCCTAGACCGGCAAGGGCACTTGCTGTTCCAACAGGACAATGCACGTCCGCATGTATCCCGTGCCACCCAACGTGCTCTAGAAGGTGTAAGTCAACTACCCTGGCCAGCAAGATCTCCGGATCTGTCCCCCATTGAGCATGTTTGGGACGGGATGAAGCGTCGTCTCACGCGGTCTGCACGTCCAGCACGAACGCTGGTCCAACTGAGGCGCCAGGTGGAAATGGCATGGCAAGCCATTCCACAGGACTACATCCAGCATCTCTACGATCGTCTCCATGGGAGAATAGCAGCCTGCATTGCTGCGAAAGGTGGATATACACTGTACTAGTGCCGACATTGTGCATGCTCTGTTGCCTGTGTCTATGTGCCTGTGGTTCTGTCAGTGTGATCATGTGATGTATCTGACCCCAGGAATGTGTCAATAAAGTTTCCCCTTCCTGGGACAATGAATTCACGGTGTTCTTATTTCAATTTCCAGGAGTGTATTTGAACATGTCTCCCATACAATTTCCTCAAAATGAAAAATTTCACACATACAAGGGTAAAAGACCAAAAAAGTAATTATTTAAAAGAAAGGTTTCTTTAATATAACACTTTTTTAAAACGAACTAAAAGTATAAAATAATTTCTCCTAGTCCCATACAAATTTCTAACCCCATACACAAGATTTATATCGAAAATCGTGGGGTGTATGTACTACATAATTGATGCGTGAAAATTTCACTTCCAAACTGAATTCAACCCACTTTTTTTGTTATGAGTGTTACAAGTGTTTCTATAGCTATTAATAATTCACAACGACTAATTTTCCGAACTACGTGTATAGGGTCAGGAATCTGCATGAGGGTAGGGGAAATTATTTTACACAAAAAAGCTTCCAAAATAGAAGTTTTATGGCCCAGAACGCAACTGATGTATGTCCTTATCAGCAGAGCTGTATTGCTGTCTTGAGATCATGGAATACGTGAATTGTAAAGCCGTTTGTATGGCACATTGCCGTTAAGCCACTGAAAACATGGAGGTCAACTCGCAGAAGAGACACTCTCATGCAACCCTGAGTGCACCAAATATAAGCCGCAAGTGTATCAGCAAGGCGATACGTCAGACAGAACACGTCTCCTGCTGCTCCATACGGAGCTGGTGATCAACATACAATATGTGATCAAAAGTATCCGGACCCCTGACTGGAAATGACTTACAAGTTCGTGGCGCCCTCCATCGGTAATGCTGGAATTCAATATGGTGTTGGCCCACCCTTAGCCTTGATGACAGCTTCCACTCTCGCAAGCATAATTTCAATCAGGTGCTGGAAGGTTTCTTGGGGAATGGCAGCCCATTCTTCACGGACTGCTGCACTTAGGAGAGTTATCGATGTCGGTCCATGAGGCCTGGAACGAAGTTGGCATTCCAAAACATCCCAAACAGGATTCAGGTCAGGACTCTGTACAGGCCAGACCATTACAGGGATGTTACTATCGTGTAACCATTCCGCCACAGGCCGTGCATTATGAAGAGGCTCGTGTTGAAAGACGCAATACCCTTCCCCGAATTGCTCTTCAATAGTGGGAAGCTAGAAGGTGTTTAAAACATCAATGCAGGCCTGTGCTGTGATACTGCCACGCAAAACAACAAGGGGTGAAAGCACCCTCCATGAAAAATACGACCACATCATAAGACCACCGCCTCCGAATTTTACTGTTGACACTAAACACGCTGGTAGATGACGTTCGCCGGGCATTCGGCGTACCCACACCCTGCCATCGGATCGCCACGTTGTGTACCGTTATACGTCACTCCACACAACGTTTCTCCACTGTTCAATCGTCCAATGTTTACGCTCCTTACCCTAAGCGAGGCGTCGTTTGGCATTTACCGGCGTGATATGTGTCTTACGAGCAGCCTTTCGACCATGGAATCCAAATTTTCGCACCTCCCGCCTAACTGTCATAGTACTCGCAATGGATCCTGCTGCAGTTTGGAATTCCTGTATCATGGTCTGGATAGATGTCTGCCTATTACACATTACGACCCTCTTCAACTGTCGGCGGCCTCTGTCAGACAACAGACGAGGTCGGCCTGTACGCTTTTGGGCTATACATGTCCCTTCACTTTCCCACTTCACTATCACATCGGAAACAGTGGACATAGGAATGCATAGGAGTGTGAAAAACTCACGTACAGACGTGTGACACAAGCGACACCCAATCACCTGACCACGTTCAAGTCCGTGAGTTCCGCACAGCGCCCCATTCTGCTCTCTCACGGTGTCTAATGACTATTGAGGTCGCTGATACGGAGTATGGGGCAGTAGGTGGCAGCACAATGCACCTAATATGAAAAACGTATGTTTTTGGGGATGTCCGGGTACTTCTGGCCACATAGTGTACACACATCTGACAGCAGGGGATGTGGTTTGTCTGATGTATTTGACACCTCTGTGTCTTGATGATACAATTATGGATTTTATTTTAATGTACCTAGTGTTGCTTGGGAGGCCCTTTCTGTAAGTTTACTTCCATATTTTCAGTGGCCGGATGGCAATTTACGAGACGTGTCCTATTGTAAGGTAACAGGGGATAATGTGGAGCTCTTTCAAGTAGTTCGTAATTTAAATTTAAAGCACAGCAGCAGAGATAATATGTTGGGCAAAATAGACCGGAAAATACTTGTTTTGTGTTTTGATGGGCGTTGTAGTTCCGTTGCTTAGTGTTTCGGTTTTCTTTTAATTGCAACGAATTATAAAATTGTGGCGATAGATGCGCAAAATTATGTAATGTATTTAGATTTAAGTATTTAAATCTTATAAAAAATTGTAAACGAATTGTGGCCATGTTTAGGGATTATTTTGACTAATGTAGTGTCACGTGACCCGCCTCAGGACTGTGGATATAAGCGGGAAAATCTGGCTTTTTGTCGTTGGTCCGTTGTGGTGGTAAGCGGGGAGCGGCAAAGTGCCGCGAGTTAAGCATGGACGCCAGTGTATGTGAAGGAACGACGTGAAAATGTGTAGGTGCGGGACAAACAGTGTACAAATTGCACCGATTATTATTTGTGCAGATAGGATTTATTTGTGAACTTAAAAATGCATGGCCACAAAGTTAAAGTGTTTCTTTTGAATAAATAAGTTTCAATCTGAATGTGTATAGGTCAATTCACTGCTGTTCAAAAGCTAGCCAATATATGACTCAATAGTAGGGGCACAAATGCAACCGTTTACTACCACGTGAAAAATAGGTAGTGAACGAGCCCGACCATGATTTGATTGGAAGATGGCAATACAACTTTGCTGAAACCAGTATTTAGGATACGTATGGACTGCGATATAGACAATAAAACTTATATTTTGGAAGTTTTTTCACACTGACATAGAGATCGCTCACATTCTCACACTGTCAAATAACTAAAGTTTTTTTATACTTTTAAGCCCGTTTTAAAAATGTCATAAAAGTTTTATGTTTAAGTAATTTTTGTTAGATCGTGACTCGCGACCTCGTCGAACGGTTGCTACTTCGACAGCTGCCGTGGGGCAGGGTGCAGCGCGCCGCCAGAGCCTCGCGTCGGATTTCCGCGGCGGCAGCTCGGCCGTAATCTCAGTGAGACAGCGATAATGGCCGCGGGCCGTGCCCCCCAGCGTTATAAATAGCGTGGGCTACCACCGCCCGCCCACCGACCCGGGCAAAAAAGAGGTGCTCCCGCTTCTTGCGCTGAAGTGCGTAGGCAAGACAGCTTACAATGAAGAGCCACTTCAGAAGCGTTGTTCTTACGGCTCGAAACAGCTAATGAGCTGTTTCGTGCCGCTGCGTGAACCTTCACTGATGTGCAACGTCAATGTTTGAGTATATCGACAGCAGGATTAGGCTACATCACAGGCCACAGAAAGTATACGGAAATGTATGATTCATCCAATAAACTCGACACTCGAAGATTTAGCCTGCTAGAATGCTTTAGTAGTACAGGAGGAGCAAATTGACGGAAGCGTGGAACTACACAAACATGAAGTGTCACCCAACATAGTATATTTCTGCTATACCTTTGCTATAAGCCAGTGGTTCCCAACCTTAACGAGACTGTTACCCCTAAGTGTAATCACATACTGGTGTGTAACGCCTCCCCCCATCTCCTCCCCCCCCCCCCCCCACCTGCCTCTTCTTCCGACCACTTTCACCAACATTATCGCCTTACTAACCTTTAGAATGGTAAACAATTTTCTTCGAACACTTTTATTTTTTGCATGACGAAATGTAAATAATATTTGTAGGTGTTTTGTTGAACCACGAACAAATGAGTCAGTGAGACAATTGGTAGTGCTTATTTCTAAAAACCTTTTCTTATAAACTGCCGAAGCATTTCTCGGTGTTTCTCGAGTGCTATTGACGTCGAGACTAGCCACTTGTTACGCAACATGGCTCCTCTGCACCATCTGTCCCCCTAGCGACACACTTGTTTCACGCACACCCTGCACTCCCATTTAATAGCAACCAAGTTAAAATATGCGCACTACACTTATCGTTTATACATTATTTGATTACTGGATTCCTTATTTCTGAACTCACACAAATTGGAAGACTTCAGGATGTCAGAGCCTTATTCTGAACACTGCCTTAAGCTGAACATTGATATAAGTAATTATTAATGCATAACCATTCGACCTCTTAATGCGAAACTGCGACTGATTCCCAACTTTAAGGACCGACCAATACTTACAGTTTCCGGCACGAACCTACTCTTACGCCTGGTCGTTACGAACGGAAACACCGCTGCAGTGTCTCGACATTGCTCCCGCTGCCGGAAAAGGTGTACAGGATAAGAATAAGACGGATTAACATTAATAGCAAAGAAATGACTCTGAGCACTATGGGACTTAACATCTGAGGTCATCAGTCCCTTAGAACATAGAACTACTTAAACCTAACTAACCTAAGGACGTCACACACATCCATACCCGAGGCAGGATTCGAACCTGCGACCTTACCGGTCGCGCAGTTCCAGACTGAAGCGCCTAGAATCGCTCGGCCACACCGTCCGGCGATATTAATAGCAATACTACTGTGTAGAGTCTACATCAGTGTAGTAGCCGTTACATAGTTACTGGTGTGTTTTGCTGTCATTTAGTTCGTTGACCTGATGTGAAGTGAATAATTAAGCAATTTATGGTCAATTATGGGAATTACTTACAATTCGGACAAGGCATTTCCATGAGACGTTTATACATAAGTAATGCTGTTGCTGTTGTGGTCATCAGTCCGAAGACTGGTTTGATGCAGCTGCGGGCCGTGGCTACTCTCTCCTGTGCAAGCCTCATCATCCCCGAATAACTACCGAAGCCTTCTAAATCTGCTTACTGTATTCACTTTTGGTCTACCTCTACGAATCTTGTCGTGTCAACCGATTACTTTTTCTAGTGAGGCTGTGGCACAAATTTTTTTCTCCTTTTCTCCCTAAGTCTATGCAGTCCTTCCTCGTTTGTTATGTGATCTACCTATCTAATCTTGAGCATTCTTCTGTAGCGTCACGTTTCAAAAGCTTCTATTCTCTTCTTGTCCAAGCCATTTATTATGCGTGTTTCGCTTCCATATATGGCTGCACTTCATATAAATATTTTCAGAAAAGGCTTCCAGACACTTAAATTTATAATTTCTCTTTATTAGAAACGCTTTCGTTGCCGTTGCCATTCCTCAATTTATATCCTCTCTACTTCGGCCATCATCAGTTAATTTTCTGCCTAAATAGCAAAACTCGTCTATTACTTTAAGTGGTTCGTTTCCCAATCTAATTCCTTCACCATCACCTGGTTTAATTCGACTATATTCCATTATCTTGGTCTTGCTTTTGGTAATGCTCATCTTATATCCTCCTTTCAAGACACTGTGTATTCCGTTCAACTTGTCCTTTGCTGTCTCTCATAGAATGTAATCGGCAAACCTCAAACTTTTTATTTCTTCTTCTGGACTTCAATTATTTCTCCAAATTTTTCATTCGTTTCCTTTACTGCTCGCTCAATGTACGGATTGAATAACATCGATAAGATCGGGGATAGGCTACAACTCTGTCTCACTCCCTTCTCAACCACTGCTTCCCTTTCACGACATTCGACAACTATAACTGTCGTCCGGTTTCTGTACAAGTTGTAACTAACCTTTCGCTCCCTGAATTTTATCCCTGCTGCCTTCAGAATTTCAAAGAGAGCATACCAGTCAACACTGTCAAAAGCTTTCTCGAAGTCTACAAACGTTTTAAACGTAGGCTCGTCTTTTCTTAACTTATTTTCCACGTTAACTCGTAGGGTCAGTATTGCCTCGCTTGTTCGTAGATTTCTCCAGAGTCAAAACTGATCTTCCCTCAGGTCGGCTTCTACCAGTTTTCCCAGTCTTCTGTAAAGAATTCGTGTTAGTGTTTTCCAACTTTGCAACCACAACTTATTGTGCTGATAGTTCGGCAATATTCACACCTGCTTTCTTTGGAATTGCAATTATTGTATTCTTCTTGAAGTCTGATAGTATTTAGATTGTCTCATACGTCTTGCACACCGGGTGAAAGAGTTCTGCCGTGGCTCATCCTCCCAAGGGTATCAGTAGTTCTGACAAAATATCGTCTACTTCTGGGACCTTGTTTCAACTTAGATCTTAACATTTGTGTTTCAATTTCACTAACATAGATGCATGGTACAAAGTAATAATTCTGTGTGTAGTGGGTGGACTATGTGCTAAAGATGTTGTTCATCCATTTGTATTACAAACTGTAACCTCCGCCACATGGTGTCATACATCAATGCTAGTATTTGGAAAAAGGATACTATTATTGGTAACTTGTGTAATCAGTATTACTGTCTTATGAAATACCATTTAGTTTCGTGACCGAAACAAAATGGAGCACTTTTGTTTTTACCCCTTTTATCCATCAGCGAGTAATTAACCTCAGGTTGGGAACCGCTACTCTACACTTTCATGTTAGACTTGTTATAATCGTCACGTCTTGATTGTTTTCAATGTAGTCTATGAAAGCTATATGCGAAGTGTAAAATCCAGGAACGTCCCACGTCAGTCGCACACGAGAGTATGTCAATCACTGTATGTCAATCACTGTATGTCAATCACTCTTCAGTGGTTACAACGTAGGGACCAGCATCAAGATGTAAGCCCAACTGAATAAATGCAAGTCTACCGCCTGGTAGTTCTGGAGAATAACGTACCAATAATAAATTGCCCAGGAGATGCGAAATTTACAGATCCCCTAAATTAATTTTGTATAGACTTCCAGTAATTCAGACTTCTACTCACTTTTAGGTGGACCACAGTTGTTGGTTTTGATGTAGTTCTTCATTCCTGGCGTTGTTGCTCATCGTCTCGTTACTGTCTTCTCTGATGCCTGTTATTTACAGCCACTCAGAGCTGTGATTTAAACATAGCTTTTAATAAATCTTTTTCTCGTTTCAGGGCTAATATTTACGGATACTAGCAATTTTTTTAGAGACAGCCTTTTTGCCAAGTGTAAATGACTTCACTGCATGTTCCTTGTCTGTCTGCTCTAATTCAGAGGCAGCAAAACTGCGTCCTCGTCTTCGACTGTCTACGGTACGCATAGACTTCAAAAAGTTAGTTACATACGAGTATGTTGTGTCACTGTAGGACCATTACATCGGAAGAGGGTATTACATGTGCGTGTTGCCTGCAGTCAGTTCTGGTATGTTGCGCATAACAGGTGCATCAGAACGTGTATATGAAATTGTGCGGCACCTGGAAACGCGTTTCAAAGGTGAAGTACGCAGGCAATACGGTTCCTGAGGGCTAAACCTATAAACTGCATACACACGGAGTCACCATGCATTTCTGGCGCTGAGTAGACCAACTGCAGTGTCTCGGCCAGCGGTAGTGAAATGGCGCCAACAGTGTAACCATGGTGACAGCGACGAGGGTGATTCTCGTCGGGAAGCAAGGAAGGCCGTCGCCATCAGGCAGTCGAGAAACTGATTCGCAGGAATCGCAGATTTTCCCACAGTGAGTGCGTTCACACAGTGGTTCTCGAATTTCTCCGTGACAAAGGTGCGGATTTCTATCGTCCAAGAACTGAGCGACTGTTATTTGCAGAGACCTGGGGACAATGATAAAAAATAGTGTCATGTGTAAGTCTCACTTGGAAGTGTAGCGCAGCACTGAATAAAAGTCACTTGGCCTGCCATAATAACGTGTACGGTTTTGATGCGTCTTCTGTCATTGTAAATATTTCACGTTTAGTGACCTGGACAAAGATGCATGAGCACGCTGCATGAATAGTGGATAAGAACCTTGACTCTGTTTTTAATGCAATCTGTGGTGCGCTTGCTCGCTAGTAAATTGTGCATTCTACTATATTCTTATGAAAGACGTGGTAGCGGGCAGTTGAATTTTACAGAAGGAGATCTGTTATTTGAGAAGCTTGGAGAAATTATCTGGTATACTTTATTATGGAGATGAAAACTTGTTTGTAAAGATATTTATCTTGGTTGTATGGCTGGACAAGATTTTTAACGGAACATTTCAAAATAAACAATGTACGCGTAAGAATGAAATGTTTGTTTGTCAGAACTATTAATTGAAGAAAATCTTTGTCTCTTAAATAACTAATAATATTTACTAATTACGTTAATTTCATCTCTTTGTTTTCATTAAGTCACAAATAATGGTTAAATGTATGTAATTTTTGTAGTGAGTGTATTTCGTAATTGTTAGAGTCTTCTTACGTCGCACAGTCTATTTTGATAGTAATTTTCGAAGAAGTCTTTTCTTCGAAGTAAAAGCCTCCTCTATCATTCTTACTGAAGTTTTAAATACACTCCTGGAAATTGAAATAAGAACACCGTGAATTCATTGTCCCAGGAAGGGGAAACTTTATTGACACATTCCTGGGGTCAGATACATCACATGATCACACTGACAGAACCACAGGCACATAGACACAGGCAACAGAGCATGCACAATGTCGGCACTAGTACAGTGTATATCCACCTTTCGCAGCAATGCAGGCTGCTATTCTCCCATGGAGACGATCGTAGAGATGCTGGATGTAGTCCTGTGGAACGGCTTGCCATGCCATTTCCACCTGGCGCCTCAGTTGGACCAGCGTTCGTGCTGGACGTGCAGACCGCGTGAGACGACGCTTCATCCAGTCCCAAACATGCTCAATGGGGGACAGATCCGGAGATCTTGCTGGCCAGGGTAGTTGACTTACACCTTCTAGAGCACGTTGGGTGGCACGGGATACATGCGGACGTGCATTGTCCTGTTGGAACAGCAAGTTCCCTTGCCGGTCTAGGAATGGTAGAACGATGGGTTCGATGACGGTTTGGATGTACCGTGCACTATTCAGTGTCCCCTCGACGATCACCAGTGGTGCACGGCCAGTGTAGGAGATCGCTCCCCACACCATGATGCCGGGTGTTGGCCCTGTGTGCCTCGGTCGTATGCAGTCCTGATTGTGGCGCTCACCTGCACGGCGCCAAACACGCATACGACCATCATTGGCACCAAGGCAGAAGCGACTCTCATCGCTGAAGACGACACGTCTCCATTCGTCCCTCCATTCACGCCTGTCGCGACACCACTGGAGGCGGGCAGCACGATGTTGGGGCGTGAGCGGAAGACGGCCTAACGGTGTGCGGGACCGTAGCCCAGCTTCATGGAGACGGTTGCGAATGGTCCTCGCCGATACCCCAGGTGCAACAGTGTCCCTAATTTGCTGGGAAGTGGCGGTGCGGTCCCCTACGGCACTGCGTAGGATCCTACGGTCTTGGCGTGCATCCGTGCGTCGCTGCGGTCCGGTCCCAGGTCAACGGGCACGTGCACCTTCCGCCGACCACTGGCGACAACATCGATGTACTGTGAAGACCTCACGCCCCACGTGTTGAGCAATTCGGCGGTACGTCCACCCGGCCTCCCGCATGCCCACTATACACCCTCGCTCAAAGTCCGTCAACTGCACATACGGTTCACGTTCACGCTGTCGCGGCATGCTACCAGTGTTAAAGACTGCGATGGAGCTCCGTATGCCACAGCAAACTGGCTGACACTGACGGCGGCGGTGCACAAATGCTGCGCAGCTAGCGCCATTCGACGGCCAACACCGCGGTTCCTGGTGTGTCCGCTGTGCCGTGCGTGTGATCATTGCTTGTACAGCCCTCTCGCAGTGTCCGGAGCAAGTATGGTGGGTCTGACACACCGGTGTCAATGTGTTCTTTTTTTCATTTCCAGGAGAGTATTTTGTCGTGTGAGCATTGTACCTTACGCCACAAGCAACTGCAGATTGTTCATGACAAACAAAGAAAAATTTAGTGGGGAGTAGACTATTTTTCTTTAGCTGCTGCGTTTGCTGATTTCAACTTACTTTCTTGCACGTCCGTACACCGGACACAAAACAGCATGCGCCCTCCCGCCGGGGGTTCGAGTCCTCCCTCGGGCATGGGTTTGTGTGCGTTTTTCGTAGCATAAGTTAGTTTAAGTAGTGTGTAAGTATAGGGACCGATGACCTCAGCAGTTTGGTCTCTTAGGAATTCACACACATTTAAACATTTGAAACAGCATGCTGAGCAAGAGGCAAGTTACTTTTCTTTCAAGGCAGATCTCACTTTGCAAACAGTACGTAGTCAGAATTTTCAGGTGTTGTGCTACGTAAGCATATTAACTTAAAGTGGACAGTGAATGTAATATTAAACAGTTTATAGACTCATTTCCACTATCTCACATTCACCGTTTCATTTTGATTTAAGTTTTGTTTCAGGGCACTGTTCACAAGCGCAATGCAAGGCCAACCAAAAGTCAGTATTACTCAGTAACTGAATGCGCTATCTTAAGGACACGTTACTCGAGGAGAAAGTTTTTCAAAAATGATATTCACTATGTAATCTGCAGACAAATTATATAGAAATTTTATACATGTCGACCCTACTCGCCTAGGACAGCCCTCTGGTTTTTTGTGACTACATGACTATATTACAACATCGGTTCCTGAAAACAAATCAGCGCTGCGCGTATATAATTGCAGCACTCGTTCTGGAAAGCAAATCAGGGCTACGAGTGTATGTACTAACATTTGTACTTTCTCTTTCAGCTATCGTAATTTTATTCTCTTTTATGTCTGATTTACTGTGATTTTTTTTTTTTTTTTACGGAATATTGCGAGAGAATATCTTTATTACGTAGGCAGACATTAGTACAACTATTGTGAAATATTTCGGTGTTACCTAGATTTTTCGCAGATATTTCAATTGCATAAAAGAATTTATTACTTGCGGTTATTTAAACAAAAATTCACTTCGAGTAGCTACAATAGAAATTTTGTTTGGTAATTCAGGTTTTACATTTCAACACAATGGCTGGCAACAACGTATTTTGTCGCACTATCCGCTCCCAAATTACATTACAAAGTAATGACTCACTAATTACTGAAACAGAACAAGCACATAAATGATTTGTTTGAGATTTCAGAGAAGGCAAGTAACCTTCTAACACAGGTGAATTCTTTGTCAGTGAAAGCAACAGGAAAGATATCCAACAGTGAACAAGAAATTTGAGAAGACCAATCGGGAGGCGACAAGTGCTCTCATCCATGCACAATGTCGTAACAACCACTTACTGAAACAGTCGATTCGGGTTTTACTTCGGTGTCTGTTAATCAAATAGTACACGAGCGAACATCAGTTACTGACAATACCCACTCAGTTGTTTCAAATCTAGTAAACATGAATGTGGAAGTCAGTAATCTGTTCGAGTTGCTGCTAAACATGAATGAAACCGTGCGAGATACAAGTAAAACACTTGAATAAAACACGTAATTGCAGGACGGAATCAGTGAACAATTTCAGAAAACGCTAGAACAAAATGCAGAACCACAAAAAGAAATAAGTAAAGATATCAAAAGCACGAAAGATGAACACACATCATACGTTCAGAGACTTGAGGGAAAACAGCAAAAAATTTCTGCAGAAATCCGACAAGAGACTAGAGATGACGTACACCCTACTATTACGAATCTACAGTTCAGGCTACACAGCCTTGAAACTGAACAAAATAATGTAAAAATTATACAACAGAACGACAGAGAAGAGCTCCTCTCAAAGGTAGACAGCACTGTACCGAGCGCAGTAGTCTCGCAACTCGCAGAACCACACGAACAGCTTAATATCACCACTGAAGAACTTAGTTAACAGGTAGAAGCATTAAAACTGAACAATGACGAACAAAAAGATAACTTTGTACGTTAACAAATAAATTCGGAGATTTGACGACAAAGATGGTAAATTTGTCCACAAACACAGACAATGATTCTTATATCACTCATTGTGTAACATTTTCAGACACAACAGAATGTGAGGCACTTAAAAACTTTAAGGAAAATCAGACCGAATTCGGTCAACAGCAGCAAAGAGACATAAACAATATGCGAGATTACCCGACATATATTGAACACAACACACTCACACCCACGATCAGAAACTTGTTATGAAAATATCAATTTCTGAGTTTCCCAGGGCACAATATTTTATACAAAGACATGATGGATAGCTGCCTACCAGGCGCAGTAGAGAACATTCCGACTCTTTCTGAAACGGCAATTTCGATTACAAGCAGTTTCCCACCGTCCGTAAATTTAAAATTTTTGGAACTTTAGTAGCAATATTCACCACAAACCTGGTTAGATCAATTCTTTTCGCTACCATTAAACTGGTTTTTAGGTCACAAACTGGAATTTCGGAGTGGATATCTCGAAAGCAAGCCAGTCGTGAGGATGCCATCCGTAAATTGTCAAAGCAAAGCTAATTTTTACCAGGCTTTCCTCTCTGGATAATGGTCGTTAGCTACTCAGGATCGCAAGGCATATTATAAAAATGACGAAAGATGTTGATCAGTTCGAGTTTTCTAGCCCAGTCAGATGTTTCGTAGAGATGTTATGTAGGAACCAATATCTCACAAATCCATACAGTCTGTCTAACATGATACGCATTTTCTTTACTACATTGCCTTCACATTTGCGACATGTAATACTGGCAGGAAGATACAAGGACGATCTGGAAGCTTTCCACGGTTTGCTACAAGAGCTGAAACTAGACACCAACAACCGTATCGCTAGGAAACACGTCAACAGAAATTGTGGCTCGCGGCGTTCACTTCCGCCATACGAACATAGTAATGACATATGCTCGGGCGAAACTCACCATAGCAGAGACAGTTATAGACGACAAAACAGGCATCAAATGGTTCAAATGGCTCTGAGCACTATGGGACTTAACACCTGAGGTCATCAGTCTCTTAGAACTTAGAACTACTTAAACCTAACTAACCTAAGGACATCACACACATCGATGCCCGAGGCAGGATTCGAACCTGCGACCGAAGCGGTCGCTCGGTTCCAGACTGAAGCGCCTAGAACCGCTCAGCCACACCGGCCGGCAAAACAGGGATCATCCGCATGATTCACACTGGCAAGACCGAAACAATTATTGCAACAGGAGCCTTTTCCGTACTGATGATAATGATCACAGTAAATGACAGAACAGACACTATGAAAACGGGCACAGGCACTATCACAGTAACCAGAGTAACTACAGGTGCAACTCATATTCGAACGGGTACAGATCTAACAGATCAAACCCAACAGAACACATGGCGAAACATAAGATTACCGAGACAGTTACTGAAATGGCAACATTATCAAATAATAAAAGAAAACAACACAGTCATAATTGGCAAAACTCAAGTAAGTAAAGCTCACCTCGACGCTTTAAGATAGTTGGCGATAAGACCGCCTAACCCTGCCAACAATCAACGGCGTGAAAATAACACACAGCGATGACTCGCAATGCCAATAGCCGATAACAATTAGGCAGGACTGAAAACGTTGTTGCGAACACAATAAATTTCGCATCTCTTGAAAATATAAGAGAAGTCTTATCACAAAAGCAGGTAACACACAAAATGCAATCGCAAATCGGGTGATAACTGTTCCATTAGGTAACACCACTTTTTCTGCAGTTCTATACTCAGGTAGCAGCATATCAGTGAATAGCGAAATTGCATTCAACATATATACAAAGACGACAGACTATCCTACATTACTTTTAAAAAAAATCGAACTAGAAGGTACTATTTCAGGCAGAAGTGCTGATGTGTTGTAAGAGGTCCGAGCAGATGTAATTTCGATGTATTGCTCATGCGCTGCCTGCGATATGCAAGGTATAAGAGAATCGCTGACCAGAGAGCAGTGTTGACTGAGTAGGTACTGTGTAGCTGTAGCAGTAAGTTGTTGCTAGTCTGCGCTTGTCTGCGCTAGTCTGGAGTCTGCTCTGGTCTGGTATGGTGTATCGTGTTGGCTGGTCGGTCGCGGTGCAGCGATGCCGGAGCCTGAGTATTATTGTATAAGGTAAAAAGCAGCCTCGTGCATATCTAGTAATGTTATCTGAACTCCCATGTAAATGTTTTAAAAATGTCCTAATAATAATCTTTGTCATATAAAGTAATTTCTAACATGCATTCATTTCAATTTATAGAATTTACTAATTTCTCCAATCCATGATCATTCCGATTGTTGCAAAAGAAAAATCAGTTGCTTCCTTTCATAAATGACCAATCTATCGGCCAGCATTGCACAGAGCTGTGCCGGAAAAATTTATTGTAAGAGCATATATGTTCGACAATTTTATGGAGGTAAGAATTTTTCCTTTTTTATTCAGAATGATCTTACAGGGCCATGACGCAGCACTGCTGTCGTCCAAAATTTACCAGGTTACTGAATTTATTTTTTATTACGAGGTTTAGGAATTTTTCTGTTTCGAGCTTACATTAGATGAGAAAAGAATTTTGTGGGTACATTAAATGGGAAACAAATTTTGTGTGGAGGTTAAATGTGAATGAATTTCTGTAGGGAGGTTATAAATGGGAACCAATTTTGTTCTGAGGTTGCACTAGAATTAGAATCATATTCATATTATTATTATTTATACAATTTTGTGGGGAGGTTACAGTGTACAACAAACTTGTTTGGCTTGCACATGTCAAGGCCATAAATTTCTTATGAGTTTCTTAACCGTACTGCTTTCGTCGACAGAAGTATTATTGTAAGCAGACTTTTAAAACAATTTTAAACTTTAATGATGTTGCGATAATCTTAGAAGCTAAAGGCAAGTCAGTTATTCTGCAATTTGAAAATGGATTTCAAGACCAGATGAGCACGTGAATCGCTTAAGCTCTTTGACAGACGACGCAACACATTTTCCGTTTGAATTCTTTCATTATGACAGACGTTGTTTACGTACTTCTTTAAGAAATTGCAAAACGCTAACGAAAATATCAAAGACCTATACATTAGTCAGAATGTAGTTGTGAAGTCCTATCCGTTGTCACACAAAAATAAGCATATAATTCATAAGTTTTTCTTGCTATACAATGAACCTTCCAGAATTCGTAGAATACCACATGACAACGCAGTAGAAGTGGAAATAGTACATACGAAAAAGAGTAAAGAACTCCATCACGTAACAAATGTCAAATCATTTGTCGAATAGTGATATTTTTATTTTGCTCAGATATGATCGTCTTGAAAACTACCTTGAATCGTTACTGGTATGGCATATATTGCTGACATTACATTCCTTATGATGTTTTGTGATAATTTTTTTTACTTTGCTATGTATGACGTACGAGAGAGTTATCCTGGAGTACGTACCCTTTTTTCTTACTGCCTACGCACTTTTCAGTCTTCGAATTTGGCGACTATGCCTATATTCCAGATTTATGGGACATCTTTGTACATAGGCTGCGCCACTGATTAAAAGTTCCTCACTACTGTGTGATGATATTAGGCAGAGATGGAAAACGTGAATCGGAGAACTGTTTACATGCATCAGTTTCTCTAGAGATGGAACATACGAGTATTTAAACTGCATTTTTGGTAACTTTTTTTGTTTTTCAGCTTTGAGTATTGAAATACAGATGTACTTTTGTGTTAAATGAAAATAATGAACAATATGCAACCAATCCGTAATGCTTTTTTCCACTATTTTTTTTACATTTCATTTTACATTCAATATTTCATATACAGATAGATTACATAGAAAGCTTACAGATTTACTTTATGAAGTCTCCATCTATGTGCAATGTATTTTGGAGGAATTATAAATATTTCAGGAGGATATAGTATACACTAATTCGATTAGAACATTCCATATAACACGTTTCCAATATGTGATTCCTGTAATCGATCAAATGTGCAGGTGAACAAGCAAGCAAAAGAGAAAGCCAGCTTCCGCACCACAGGAACCTAAACTGACAACCACATTAAATACCCACTAGAGGTGGTAAATGTTACGCAAGACGTACAGAAAGATGACAGGCAACAATGCGAAAAAATGTTAAAGGTTATCTAGTAAAAAACTCTATGCTGTCTTAAAACTTTTGGAACGATGTTCTATGACTGTAAGATGATATTTAAAGCGTTATCGCTTTTATTTCAAATCTGATTTTGGTTTTTATGTGTTACGTCGGATTTTTATACAAGTCACATCTGACGTTTTGGCAGAAACAATTTTTTTCTAGTGGGGAGTATTTTAATTGGATTAAAAATAACCTTGTATAGGATCAATATACACCTCATTAGAGTAGACAACGGACGTTCACTTAAAAATGCTAATCACTGTTACAAAAACACAACAAATGCATGTCAATTTAATTTTTCTTTGCTAATTTCATTAAATCGCGTTCTTTCTGATATGGAGCGAAACTTCTCTTTCTTGATTGTCTCTCATTTGCAGAAAACAGTAGCCAAGCTTCATGTTTGCATGCCACCTTCCCTGATACCTCTTCTCCATTTCCTTGATGTCCTCATGGAAGCATTATCTTTGTTCTTCATTGACATCGACAAAGTTCGCAAGTTCGCAGGTAAAGAGCAATAAGTGAATGTAGAAAATGGAGCTTCAATCTCGTGTTTCATCCTAATTTCATTAAACTTTACAACACTGTTTTGACTGTTTTAACGAGGATTTTTTATAATTCGGATGTTTGTTGTCGCCCAAAACATGAGCCTTCCTTTTACCAGAGAATTCATTGTACTTTCAAATAAACTACCTTACATTAAATTTCTGATCTTCGGCCTCACAAAGATCGCGTCTGTAACATTCTCAAAAGATATTTTTGGAAATACTGCTACCAAGTACAGAAAGCAGTCATCCTCTTTCGAAGTGCTTTAGGGAAATGTTTGATAAATCAAGCTTTATGTGAAGAGGAGGTAGTAGAATCTCGCTTCGTTGAAGAGTTGGTTCATTTATTATGTTCTGTGAACTGGGTTAGAGGATTTCTTTTTCGGCCAGTTAGTTACCTTCCACTGCTTGTCTTTGGCTCGGCTAGCCGACTCACATTTGAAAGAGGTCATTTTTGTGTAGCCAGACTGATGATCAAATAACATGCCAACTATTTCCAATTCCCCACATGTTGTCCGGGTACGTTTTTCATAGTTCACATATTTCAACACAGTATTTAGATTTTCGCACGTCTCCTTACGATGTACTGTGTGGGCAACAGGTAGTAAGCCAAACAGATTTCCATTATGTAAAAGTACATCTTTCCGGCTACGATTTGATGATCCTATAAAGATCCTCCAATGGTTTGCATCATCATCTTCAGTGTTCTCCCCAAAGGCAAGTTTTCAGATGGTAGCTCTCAATCTTCGATACGATCTTCTGCCATCCTGTTCACGTTCTCTAATTCCCGCTTCCCTTTATATCGCCTACCTTTTTTCATTGAATGTCCCATCAAGCTCCTCTTCCCTTCTCTTATAACCTGCCACTATCCTGTCTCCTTGCCGATACTCTTTCGTTACTCATTCTTTCCTTCCAGCTAATCCACTCCATTCTCCCCCACATCCACGTCTCAGAAGCTCTAGCTTTTTTTCTTCCTATCGTTTCAATTTCCATGTTTCAGCCCCACAGAGTGCCACACTGCAGACAAAAGGCTTGTCAAGTCTTTTCCTGAGGTCTTTATCTAGTTTGCGACATAAAAATCTCCTCTTTCTATTGAATTTAGAGGCACCCACATGCCTTGCTCATACTGTGGCATCAAGCAGTCAGGCCTGCAAGATGAGTGGTCTGCCAAGCGAGTGGACCCATTCTTATTTGTCGAATAACATGAACTCTAGTACTCACAATTAAGTTACAAGTTATTCTCCTGTTTGAATATTACGCAACGGAAGTGGAAACGCACATCTGACTATTAGTAATTCACGCAGCTCTGACTGTTGACTACGCACTGGCAATACCACATTTTCTTTCTTATTTAACGGCTTTGATTTTTTATTCCGATAAATTCTATAACCTAAACACACCATTACATTTTCTACAACAATTGCACATTGAGATTGCATGGCCTTACATTCGTGATTCTCTATCTTATGGTCTCGTAATTATCTAACACTACAGTGAACTTTCTGGATAGGATGGTGGATCTTTTGCTATATCTCACACTTCGACTCTCACACCCATCATCACGAAAATTTCCTCCAGACCGAGCGGTACAAAAGGAACATGCATAACCCACTACCTCTGAACCTATCTTGCTACTCTCCCATGCTAACCACACATACTTAAATTACATGAAATACATCACACTGGCAACATACAATACAACACCAAGAATAGTCACAACGTTATAAACACATCACTTTCAGCTTTCTCATTTCAATTAATATTCATCCCAGTTTCACACGACACTGCCCCACTTCGTAACTTTCCTTTCCTACTACGAACTCTGGAGGATATGTGCACGTCTTCCTGTGCAATGCAAGCCAAGTGGCGTTGCTGGATAGACTGCTGACTCACGTTGCTTCTCTCTCAGAGCATTATAGTTTGAATCAAGCGTCACACGGAAACATAACACTCAAAGTAATATTAAGAACATATTCATCACACACGCAAGTCCTCATCTGATACCATGGACGAGTACTTCTCTCTATCCTTTGTCTCATACACAGATTGAGACTCACACAGTACTCACCACGTGGAAGTACTCGTCTCTAATTTCAAGTCCTGCACACGGCATTTCTTAAATATTTCCAACTTATAGTACACACGCCAGTAATTCAGCTTAACTTAAGCACTCGGAAGTATTTCAACTTATTGCTACACGTGGTTTCATTGTGACCGTTGGTCACTTCTGAAGATTACTACGATTCCCTTAATATTACCTGCCTGACATTTAATTCTCCCCACAAAAGTTCCTGAAATTGAGAAATTATTATTCCAAACTACTCTTAAGTATTTTCACATGCATACCAAGTCTCCACTCTTTTGTCTTTACGGAGCACACCTAAGACAGGTCTTACCAACACAAGATCCAGCGGCAGTGTGCTGAAACAAGGCCGTTCTTCAGGTCATCTCGCACCTCCGTCGATGTGGGGGAAGACCATGGTACCCATTGGCAGCCACATTTCAGGCGCTCAAAGCTCAGGTAAATTTCATCTCTCTGGTTCCACCAAAGGTGACCAAAGGACCGTCTCAAAGATGATCATATATTCACATTCAGTATTTGCGGTTAGCAGACGACCATACATTCATTCATTTCACAGATCTCACCAAATTGGGTGTAGGGATTTTTTTTTGTGGGAGTGCACATGTGATCAATTAAATAAATAAATTGTCCTTCTTTGCTACACTGGTATCCGGCTTCAGTGTATTAAGTAAAACTGAGTTATTATTAAAAAAAATATGTTGTTCTGATAAGAATAACGAAGAATGTTGTACCTATTTTCAATGATGGGCGGTACTGTACCCTTTCAGAATGTCTCCTTTGCTTTACCGATACGAGTTTTTGCCTCTTGATGACATCTTCAGTCATCAGTGACCGTACATACAAGAAAAGTTTCAATGTCGTCTTTGCAACGTACTGCCAAAATAATATGACGTAAATGTTCAGGCAATTTGATTAAGCAAATGCGGATGAGTTCTGAGGGGCTATATGGGTTTGACAGGTACTGATTCTTGTGCAACATGTCTTCAAAATATTTGAAAAGACTGGAAAATTCAGATTGTTCGAAATGTTTCATCATTATGATGCTATGTTTTACTCGGTCTTGTGTTGCTTGAGACCAATATTCTGAGAGGAAGGCATGATAAAATTCTCCTTCACTGTGACAATCATGAATGGCCGATCGCATTCTTACAGCCGGTTCATTCTCTAAATAGCCACACATAAATTCTAATCTGTGCTCTAATGAGCAGTTGGGAGGAAAACAATGAGAGAATTGATGAAGCCATGCTTCTGGATGAATGTCGTTGCCAGAATTCTTAAATGTTTTGAATTTACGTGTAGTAATGAACTGCTTACAGTCAAAATCATGTCGGCGAGTCGCATATCGGTCATTGTTACTTCTTTTCGGCGGTTCCATCTCAAAATTCGGTGCACCTTGCCAATTTCTTTTATAATTTCCGAAGTGGCCTGTGTTATTATTTTGTGGCTGTTCCGTATTTCTATGTCCCTTTCCCCATATTGGAGCGCGAGTGTCCTCTGAAATATGTAATTCTTGTATTACCTGCGTCAACTGATCTTGTACTTCCCAGATTTCTCTTTTTGTACTGTGTATTGATTTGATTTTGATTTTGTTTTGATTTTGTTTGAATTTTCTAATTTGTTCATACTCTTCTGTGTCAGTGAAGGCTACGGGTCTTGTGTCATTCAGATCCTCATCTACCTTCGTAGATAAGTTAGTGAACTGATCCGAAAGTTCTGCTACTTTATCCGATAGTGAAATTATTTCCTCTGTATGTTTTTCTGAACGAAGTTTCAGAGTGTCCATTTGTGTTGAAATCTTATCTACTGTGTCCTTTAAGTTTTCCTGAGTTTTTGCAAGTTGCGTAACCGAATCGGTAGATGTAACTGAGTCAATTTTAGCTTGCAAGGTGTCGTGATTTTCATGAACAATAGTTTGCAGTTCTTTTATGGCTGCTTCGTGATTCTGTAATGCATTTTCATGACCCGGAAAATGCTCACAAATTTGTGATTTTACGTCATTACAGACTTTTTGATATTTCTATTCGATTTTAAGCAACTCATCAGTTAAACCTTCACGTGTTTGTTCAAGCGTTTGTTCCATTGAGTCTAACTTTTAAAGCTGTTGCTGTGTTTGTCTCTGATTTTGTTCCATCGTGACTATCGTTTGAAGATTTTTTTCCATTGTGTCTAACTTTGGCTGTGTTTGTCTCTGATTTTGTTTCATTGTGTCTAACTTTTGAAGATTTTGTTCCATTGTGTCTAACGTTTGAAGCTTTTGTCCCATTTGTTGCATTAATTGTAATAGCAATGCAATGGTGTCTGAAACATGTTCCTCAGTGATATTCGGCAGTGCATTTGAACCGGCAATATTCGCATTTTGAAAAGCAGAAAATGTGTCTTGACCTATTTGAGAAAACGATGAGGACGAAAAACCTGAATCTACAGTATTTGCAAGATTGTGTCCTGTCATTTCGGATTCCTGAGGCGAGCTGTTGCCGACCGATCGATCGATAATGCTTCCCTGTTCACTAATTGTTTCACTGTCTACACAATTACTTGCCGCCCACTCCATTTCCCTATGCACAATTACCAAATTACTACTTTGAATGTCTGTTAATTCATTACACGTTGATGCTGATAAGGTACGCTCATCGCCACTGTCATATCTCAATTTGCTTTGGAGCCTAGTGTTACGTTTTTCACATGCCATAATTATCACGTATTTCACACGATAACAAGAAAAGCAAAATCTGAAGAGCAAAAATAAGAAAACACATTAACATAGCACAATAATATCTAGTTAATTGCAGGGACAGCTGCGAAATACTTGGTGCAAATCTACATGCATGCCACAACTGTTTTACTGTACAACAATAATATACTACAACTACAAAGGAAATTCTCTCTATAATTACGCGCTAGCAATAAACAATAGCTACACTAATTACACAAACTACAAGAAAAAATCAGAAGATTCCAGTGAGGTATCTTCGGCTAAGGGTCGACGAAACGTCCCCTTAGAAAAATTTATGAATGACTGTGCTGATAAACCCCTTACGTTATTTGATTTTCAAACAGCTGAGTAAAACTGAACGTACTCAGACATTACTCTCTTTAGTTATTCTGATCAACACTAAACTGACACACAATATTTTTAGGCAATGCAGTCTGACTTTCAATAATCCCTACAAAAGAATGGCCCTGACTAACAATAACCTATACCTTTCATGAATCACTTACCTCACAAAAATCTTCATTACTCGAACTACTGCAATACAGTGAGCGCCAATGTGCAGCAACAAGAAAAATAAATAAGTAGTAAAACTGGCTTAACAGAGTAATACAACGTGTAATTTAGTAGCACTATGCCTGGCAAACAGCAGCAGCAAATGCTGTAACTTATATATAAACATGACAAAGCTCAAGCAGAAAAAATATTACAGTAAAGTTAGGAAATGTCTAATAACTATGTCATATCTTAATACTAGAGTGATGCATCACCTTGACTTACTCTATGAAACAAGTTACCCAGTCATTGACAAAAATTATGTATGCAGTTCCTGTGAAGGGAAATGTCTTTTTGTGCTCCCTCGTTCTTTTTGGAAGTAGATCATAAAATTATTATTTACTGGATCTGTAGGCATAAAATATCTGTATTAGTACATCTATTAAATTTTATTTTAACCAATGCTGCAGTGCAGCTAGAAACTAGATATTAAACGTAATGAGCAAATATATATATATAAAGCAAGGCATGAAACATCATTCACTAGGCAACTGGCGTCTCCAAAGGCAGTAAAAAATCTCTCAAGTAGAAAGGCAATAGATGTAAAATGTTTCTCATCATTTCATTAGGCATTTTAGTAAACATCTAAAATTAAGAGCTCCACAGTGTAATCATTTGTTTTCAAGTTTGAGCGTGTCCTATTTGCGATGCTTTCTACAAAGAAATGTCAATAGTGAGGATAATGGCCTCTTTTTTTCTCCACCTAATGGCTTTCTTTTTTCAGGCGACTATCGCTCAGCTGGGCGCCCACAACGTATTATGTCAAGGTCACTTACCTTCCTTACCGAAATTTACAACAGAAGTTTCCACTACAGTGACAGTTTGACATCAAAAAATTTCACAGGTCGAGAATTTGCGTTACAAATGTGTAGAAACAAAATCCTATAAATATAACTGAGTCCAAAAAATTTTCGGCAGCATTGTGATACATTCACGCATTTACACACATTTCATAACTATTAAAGTACGATTCTTGGTTTCCAACATCCTTTTTCACAAACCACAGTCCCTAACTTCTATTCATTATTCATATGCATATAAACACGTAATCACATTCCTCATATACGGTAGCATCACATTATTGATTATAAACATACCTCAACAGCATAATACACATAGTCACTGTAACAATAACATCATAAAACCTCAGCCACATCTCAAAAACGTTGTAGCTTTCTGCAATAATTTCAAAATTTTCAATAAAGTCATCTACCTCAATGGTACTTCAAAAATCATGATCCCATACCAAACACATCATTCAAAGCTCTCATAGTATCACAATGGTTCTGAAAAGAATATGAACAGTTCACAAAATACAGACAAAGTACAATTTCAAAAGTGTGAAGTTATCCAACTGTGTAATTACGTAAACATCTGTCAATGATGTAGTAAAAATAAATGTTTGTCTCTCTCAGTTAAATGATCAGATAGCTGTGTAATTTATGTGTTAGAGAAATATGGTACCGATGTGTAAAGTTGTATAAGCAAATATCATATCAGCTAGGGCTCCTTGTGGTTGCCAAACACGTGGTACACAAAGTAAGTGTGTACCCCCCTGAGGATTAATGTAATTATACCCTCAGCTGTTACAGATTACAGCAATGGAATGAAATATATCATGGAAAACCTTTGAATCTTTGTAATTCAAAAATCTTTAAAAATAAATGTTTTAAGTACACAATTAATCACTCAAATACGTGTACTGTAGCACTAAGCTGTACGTCTTGTAAGATAACCCTGTCCTTTCCTTTTGTGTTATTCTGCCATGTGTTTTTGTACTCGTGTATATTTGTGTTCTTCCTGTCTTTATGTGTTTATCTGATAAGACTTATGTTGTGGAATTTTTCTAATACTCAGCTACATTCATTGTGATGAGGAATACTATCATCCGCAAATATAATTTGCATTTATAATATGTTATTTACTTTGTAAAGATGTTTAGACATTATTTATTCTGTTCTGTTTTAATGCTCATGTGTGAAATTAATGTTTCGAAAACTATTCTCATTATTTTATTTATTTACTTATGTCATAATTCCTGTAACACTGATGTATACGTCTATTTCTATTCTTTTGTAAAGCCTGTATTACTACAAATGTTATCCGTATTATTGCGTTTTAATGATGTTTTCTGTATGCTTGTAATTGTATTCTCATGTTATAAAATTGTAATGGACACTAGTTCATCAAATTACGTAACTTGTAAGCATACATTTCACTGCACATGTTTCTGTTGGTCATAGTATATGCACAATATGTGAGAAGTTGGGACTGTTAGTGTTTGCACATGTGTTAATAATTCAGCAAGGGACTGGTTAACAGCATTGCTGGTCCTAAGGACAATTCAAAAAACTTTGTAAATGAGCAAGTGGTGGTTTATGGACTTGCTATATGGTCCGCAAGGGTCTTTGATGATGATTGTGCACCTGAACAGTCCCAACAGATGGCTGCTGACTGTCTCTACAAGGACTACAGTGGGTTTGCATCTTTGATGGCCCACCAATGCCATTATTTCTACCAGGACTACAGTGGGTCTGCTCTGTGATGACCTACCAATATTTTTCAAAACTTCGACTGACTCTGCGGTGGGTTTGCTCTATTGTGGCCCATTACCTGTCTGCATGTCAAGAGCCAGCACTGTCTTTCCGTTGGAAAGAGAACACTACTTCTTCAAGACTGCATGGAAATCCACTACTTCCGTGTGCATTTTCTTTTACTGCTCACACTTTGAGAAAAAAAAACCACTGCAATTTTACCGTGATGAATTATCAGGACTGTCTTTATGGTCTGTGAGAAAATTTTAGCTTTTGACCAACATTGTATCAATAAAAAAAAATAAATGTCGTGTGACTAGGGCCTCCTGTTGGGTAGAACTTTTAGCTTTTGACCAACATTGTATCATTGTATCAATAAGTGTGTGCATTTGATTTCTTTGTTATTGTAATTATGAAAAATTGTTTCAAATCTGTATTGGTCACTGCCCAAAGCAATTTGAATTTTTTTTTTTTTTTTTTGGAGTATGAGCGCTATGTAAGTAGGCTGTATAGGTTTTTATGTTGGTAACGCCATGTAGCGCTCTATATGAAAATCATTGGCTGTGATGTGTGCAGTCTGTGGCTGGTTTGCATTGTTGGAATTTGCTATTGTAGTGTTGGGCAGTTGGCTGTTAACAGCGCGTAGCGTTGCGCAGTTGGAGGTGAGCTGCCAGTGGTGGTGGATGTGGGGAGAGAGATGGCGGAGTTTTGAGAACAGATGATCTGGACGTGTGTCCATCAGAGACAGTAAATTTGTAACACTGGATGTCATAAACTGATATATATATATTATGACTTTTTAACACTATTAAAGTAAATACATTGTTTGTTCTCTTTTAAAATCTTTCATTTGCTAACTATGCCTATCAGTAGTTAGTGCCTTCAGTAGTCAGAATCTTTTATTCAGCTGGCAGTATTGGCGCACGCAATATTGCAGTAGTCTGAGTAACGAAGATTTTTGTGAGGTAAGTGATTCATGAAAGGTATAGGTTACTGTTAGTCAGGGCCATTCTTTTGTAGGGATTTTTGAAAGTCAGATTGCGTTGCGCTAAAAATATTGTGTGTCAGTTTAAGCAGAGTCATTTAAAATTTTTCTAAGGGGACGTTTCACTTGTGCTACCTTAACATTTGCTAGGCTCCTTCCTTTGGTGGTCACTATACTTTTTTTGTCGTATTAATTCTCATCCCATATTCCGTACAAGCATCATTCAGATCTTTTACCATTTTATCAACAGGTCGTTCACTTTCCGCCACTAATAGAATGTCATGAACAAATCTTATATACCCCACTCTCTCTTCACCAATACAAACTTCTCTTTTTCTAAGTCTTTCGCAATAATCTCTTCCAGGTGTAAGTCGAACGATAAAGGCGAGAAGCAACAACCTTTTCTAACGCTCCTTCCAATGCTGCTACCATCCGACATTTCGTTTCCCATCCTTATTCCTACTTTCTGTTGTAAATATAGCTTCTGTACCTGTCCTCTGCTTTCACTATATTCCTTTACACTTCAAAATATCTGTCAGCTTGGCCCATTGTTGAAACCTTTTTCCGAACTAATAAAAAACAGCATAAATTTCTTTATCTTTGTCAGTATTCCTTTCCCCGTATTCTTAACAGTCCAATATCATCTCTTGTTCCTTTTCCCCTTTTAAAAAATCCAATAAACCCTCAAACAACAAAAAACCGTTAGGTCTTTAAAGAATTTTGCTAATTCCTTTTGTCTGGTCCTGTAGCAAGTGAATAATACTCAGCGTAGTATAAGGTGTTTGATTTCAGTCTTGACCCAAGCAATTCGGCGGCATCTGTTCTCATATTCAAATCACAACTTAATCTTTTAGTTCGTTTTGACTAAACAATGCTGACGCAAAATCTTCTTCTGACTCGTGATCATCACCATCATCACATTCATTTTCTGAGCTGCTGTCCTGTTGCTAGTCTTCAGGAATAGTATCTGGAACTGGAATTGTGTAACTTTTTGTAAAGAAGAAGAAATGTTATGGTATCTTATATCCTTCTAATTGGAAGAGGGAGATATTTACCATGCTTAACTGGTTGTGAGGTGGAACAAATGTTAGAGTATCTTGTATCCTTACTTTCTGCACGACTTTCAACATTAACCATGCAAAAATGACAGTCATTTACGTGATTTTACGGCTTCCTCAAAACCACAGAAATTGTAAAAGGCATTGATTCCCTCTTCTCATGCTTCTGAGAGCATATTTTGTGCGGAGCCCAGCTTTCGTTTCGATCACAAAGCCTTCTACGAAACTATGCGTAGAATGCATCTTTCACGAAAAGTTCATGTTGCTTAGTATAATCTATGAAGTATGCGAACTCCAAAGCGGGAGAGAGTCAAGGTAAAATATAGGAAACTCACTGATTTTATGAACCTGTGAAATTAATCCTGGAACAACTGTGACTATTCGATTTACATATGTGGCATTCGAGAACGTCACACAGATACCGTAGCATGAGCGCAGAATGGGCCCAAAATGGAAAACCAGTATGGTTGTAACGTCTAGCAGGGTGACAAAAAGGCGCAATGTTTTTCTTGCGATGAGATCGAAAGAAGATGTCCCCGGCGTCGGGCATTTAGTGGAGGCCGCGCACATTGATCGAGCGGCAACATCTGGCCAGTATAAAATATTGAGGCTGTGCCAGGACATCTGCGGCCTCCCGTCTCGGTCAAGGCCTGTCTGCGCCACCTCGCGTGACGCGGCCGTATCCACGTACCGCCAGGACGCCGTCCCGCCACCGTTGCAGCCGGGGAAAGTCGAACCGCCGTTACAATTCCTGTTATCAGTACCCCACACACACTCATCTGTACCACATGGTATCTACCTGCTGCATTTAGTAGATGCGAGTTTCACTCAGACTGTTGCGCAGTCCACTTTCTAAGTAGCTAGTATTTAACAAACTCTGTTATACACGCTCTTGTCGCACACTAGTGTGACCACCTCTCAAAAGCCTGAATAGCCACCTTTTACAGTACCAAGTTGCTGTAAAAAAGTGAGGTTCTGCAAGGGAGCGACAGGTATGCTGAGCCATGACAACTTCAGTGCCGTGGCCAGCTGCGATAGGTTTCTCGGATGAGGTTCCATGGCGCGAACAGCCTGATCGAGGTGCCCCCACAGACTCTCGATTTGATTTAAATCTTGGGGGGCGGGGGGGGGGGGGTTGGTGGCCATGTAAATACGGTAAACTCGTCCTGGTGCTCTCTGAACCACGCACGTACACTACGAGATATGTGACGTGTTGCATCGTCCTACTGGTAGATACCATCGTGCAGAAGAAAATCAAACTCCATACAGGGATGGACAGGGTCACCATAGGTAGATGGATGCTTCTGTCGATCCACTGTGTCTTCCAGAATGACGAGATGACTCAGAGAAAGCCATGATTACGTTCCCTAGGCCATAATGCTCCCTTCTTAGCCCTTGGCAATTGTTGAAAGGCCGTACAAGCCAAAGACGATATGTCTGACAGAGCAGAAAATATGATTCCTTTGAAAAGGCCACCTGCTGCCATTCAAAATGGTTCAAATGGCTCTGAGAACTATGGGACTTAACTTCTGAGGTCATCAGTCCCCTAGAACTTAGAACTACTTAAACCTAACTAAGGACATCACACACATCCATGCCCGAGGCAGGATTCGAACCTGCGACCGCAGCTGTCGCGCGGTTCCAGACTGTAGCGTCTAGAGCCGCACGCCCATTCCGGCCGGCTTGCTGCCATTTAGTGGACGTACACTCGCAGTACTGACACCCAAATTCCAGCCTTCATCGCTGATGAACAGCAGCCAACACGGGTGCATGAATCAGACATTTGCAGTGGAGACTCTTCCGCAGCAACGTTCAGTGAACAATCGATGTGGAGACACTGTTGGTAGTCCCTTGTTTCATCTGGAAGGTCAGTTGCTCAAATGTTCCATGTCTATTCGCCAGTACACTTCTCCGTCACTGTCGTTCGCCCCTGTCATCTATGGCCCGTGGTGCATCACTCTTGTCTCTACGTCAGTTTTGGATCGCGCCATTTTGTCAAGCACTTTATACTTTAGCCACGGTGGCACGCGAACAGTTTACAAACTTAGCCGTTTCGGTAATGCTTCCACCCTTTCCAGAATGCCAATGATCACGCAGTTTTGGACGTAAGATAAATCGCTCCCTTTCCGCATTAAACGACAACGACTGCACTGATTTTGACCTTCCCAACCGACATGCCGTATGCACCGTCCACTGCTACTGGTTCCACCTACCATCTGTGAGTGGTTATTACACGTCGTCGTCGAACATAGGCGGTGATCATATTAAATTGCATCTTCTGTGCCTAATTTGTCGTATTTAATATGTGTCTCTTTTATCTTGAAATTTCGAGCTGCTCAGATGTGGAAGTCTTTTTCACACGTCAGTCTTCGAGTCATGTGCGAGTCTCCAGTGGTTACCGTCATTTCACTTCAGTTTACTGCATTTTAGCGAGAACGTTGTTCTTTACTGTTGCTGTTATTCATTTGATTAGAAAAATAAAACTTTGTATCCCAATTTCGACGTACATTTTGTGACCACTGCATTCCTACAGCTGCCTCATGATCAGGCGACCCTTCAATAATAAATATTACCGGGCTCATTTCTAGGGTGTTATATCCTTATCATGACTCTCCGTTGTGTGCAAATTCAACAAAATGAGAGATGCTGAGGAGATAATGAGTGTCTGACGCTCAAATGTCTTACATCAGGATTGATTTGGGTACGAGTTATTGAGGTCAGTGTCAACATTTTTCAGGTGTGTTGTGGCGATATTACTCGTACCAGCTGTTCATGCGATCCGTGAGGAAATATTTGCATACTATAAGCTTGATTTCCACACAGACATGGAAAACAGCAAATTTGTTTTTGTTCGCACAGCTTGCGTCACTTCGTGACAAGCGCTGTATGCTCATGGTGGGACATACAAACAGGCGGGAAACAGTTTATTTCCAATTTACAGATCACAGAGAAGTCAGAAGCAATCGAAAGGCAGTTCGTTGGTTGAACACTTCGAAGAATAAAGTAACAAGATCTCGGCGAGAAAAGATTTTTCCAGGAAATTAAAAAATACACGAAGTTAGTGCACAAAGCTACTACGCTCCGCATTCCGCGTTCTGGCCCAGACAAGACTTTCGGAATCGACTGACCGCCATGTCATTCTCAGACAACGGTGACACTTGGCTTCGGTATACAGCACACAGTTCTTCCGACAGTTGCCAGCCTCCGACACCTTGGAGCCGCTACATCTCACTCAAGTAGCTCCTCGGTTGGCATCATGAGACAGAGTGCATCCTACCAAGGAAAAATCGCTGGCAGTATTGAGATTCGAACCTGGGTCCTCTGCATAGATAACCACTGAGCTGCATAGGCGGACGGTTAAAGCTATTAAAACAGTCTTGTATATATATCACTCTTCCACATAGTACTAACGGTTATCCAAGCACTTTTTCTATGGGTAAAGAAATCTGTCGGAAGCGACATTAAAAAATCGTCTAAGAGACACTTAAAAACAGTGTCAAGAGTGTTCGCTTCTGTTCTGAAGTGTCGATTGGCTAGGTGGTTCTTTAACGGTCCCAAGAGATGAAAATCGCTTGGTGAGAAATGCGAGCTGTATGGAGAGTGTTATAGTACAGTCCTTAAGAAAAACAGGGCCACATCACGTGTTATTAAGGCCTTTCATGCTCGGGCGTTATCGTGCAACACCACGACACCTTGCGAAATCAGTCCGGTTGTTTCTTCGGAATCGTCTTCTGCAGCCGTTCGGTGTGGCACAGTAACTGGCAACAATCACGGATTCTTCGTTGGCCAAGAAATCAGCCTGAAGCGCACGGTAAGTGTCCCAAAAGACAGTGACCATAACTCTTTTCTTTTCGGATGACATAATTTGAAACGTCCTACGGGTGAGGGAGGTGGAGGGTACAGGAAGGGAAGGACAGAGAGAGAGAGAGAGAGAGAGAGAGAGAGAGCCAAGGTGTGTCTTCGTGACATGCTTTCTCCGTCACTGGTGTCACATTATGCAGCCACGTTTCGCCGTCTTTGACCATAGGGTGTAAGAATGGAACAACCCTCGCTGATACCGCATTAAACACTTGAGATAGAACACAAGGCTTTTTACTCATCCGACAAGAGGACCGTCAGACATGTTAGTCACGTATTTCAGTGTGATCTATGTGTGTTGTAGAGGTACCTGTCCTGCGTAACTGGCTTTCTGCGTTTCAAGTGACGGCCCCTAGTTTAAGAGAAAATCAATGATGAAGTCTCGTATGTACCTTCTGTACCTCTAACTTTCATCGTGTTTCGAATAGGCGAGCGTAGCGCACCCGCTATGGTTCGCAGCTACCACGCTGACAGTACCGGTTCAAATCTTCTCCGTGTACTACTTTTACATTATTGAATCATGGGGAGAGCATACTGATCAGACAGATCTCTGCAGACAAAAAAAAATTGTGCACCTACGCCGTAAAAATCATCCCTCGCACATGAACTCCACTTTACCATCCCTGTGATGTTTATTTTGCTGGCAGATGAAAATTATCACGAAAAAAAGCGCAATGCTCCCCACTTGCTAAGGACTAACAGAAAAATCGTTCCCTCGGAAGATTCCATAGAAATACTTTCTTTAACTTTGCATCAATTTAGTGGACCGCTTTCACAGAAATGATCAGTTACACATGACTTCCATTGAAGTTGATCGAAGAACAACGTTCCTGAACTCAAACGCACTGTGTTTTCCATGTTGCTTCTGAAAACTCCGTGCATCTGCAAAGCAACAGCATTCATTAAATGTGCATACTGTTCTATGAATTTGTGTTTCGGTTGTTTCTACGACAAATACCAAGCGGAATTGTGTTCTACCAGAGAAAACGATGCAAGCGATAGCCGGTAAGCCGATTCCGTAATCTATTTTGTAACAAACGGAATGCACATTTGAAGAAAGTTTGCTGTAATGATTTATTTATAAATGAAAGTACTATGGCGAAAAAGGCTACTGTAGAATAATTTTGTATGCCACGAACTATTTAATGATACTCTGTACGGTGAAGTTGAGAAAAAGTACAGGGGCAGAATTTGAACCACTACTGCTTGTGTGGTAAGTAGAGGGGTAAAGCGGGCATCGCCCCACTCTGCATTATTGCCAGAATTATTCACGGTGGCGAATCCAAGATGGCGGCCATAGATGTGCCAACTTCTATATATATTAGCCTTCCTCTTCACCAATGTACTTTCTTTCTTTATGCCACACGGATGAGACAGTACGCTAATATAGAGTGCATACAGAATTGTTTCGACACTTTGTTTCTGAATACTGTTTATTAATTTCAGAAATCGCAATACACCCCAAAATTGACGCTGGGGTTTAAACAAAATAGACAATTTTAAACAGTTATTTTCTTTCATTCTGATAATGAAAGATGCCAAGTGATTACACTGTGCACCCTGTCCACCAGAGTAGTGTAGAGGACTCACAGCTCCGGCATGCGTCAGTAGCAGGGCTGCACTAAGGACTTCCTGTCGTATGGGGAGTTATTTCAGCCTTCCTCCTCACCAGCATGCTTTCTTTCTTTATGCCACATAGATACCCTTTGGCACTCAGCACGTACTGCTTCAAGAGTTTTCAAATCTGGTGTTTAAGCAATGTGCAGAGTATTGTCACACACATATCTTGATGATGTCACAAAACTCTACAAATGCTGTTGCTTCAGAAGATGTGCCACAGGAAACATTAATTAAACAGTTCACTTCACATACTAATTGTTGTTGTTGTTGTTGTTGTGGTCTTCAGTCACGAGACTCGTTTCATGCAGCTCTCCATGCTACTCTATTCTGTGCAAGCCTCTTCATCTCCCAGTACCTACTGCAGTCTACATCCTTCTGAATCTGCATAGTGTATTCATCTCTTCCTCTACGATTTTTTCCCTCCACGCTGCCGTCCAGTACTAAATTGGTGATCCCTTGATGCCTCAGAACATGTCCTACCACCCGATCCCTTCTTCTAGTCAAGTTGTGCCACAAACTTCTCTGCTCCCCAATTCTATTCAATACTTCCTCATTAGTTATGTGATCTACCCATCAAATCTTCAGCAATCTTCTGTAGCACCACATATCGAAAGCTTCTATTCTCTTTTTGCCTAACTATTTATTATCCTTGTTAGACTTCCATACATGGCTACACTCCATACAAATACTTTCAGAAACGACTTCCTGGCAATTAAATCAATACTCGATGTTAACAAATTTCTCTTCTTCAGAAACGCTTTCCTTGCCATTGCCAGTCTACATTTCATATCCTCTCTACTTCGACCATCATCAGTTATTTTGCTCCCCAAATTCGACTACATTCCATTATCCTCGTTTTGCTTTTGTTGATGTTCATCTTATACCCTCATTTCAAGACACTGTCCATTCCGTTCAACTGCTCTTCAAAAGTCCTTTGCAGTGTCTTACAGAATTGCAATGTCATCGGTGAACCTCAAAGTTTTTATTTCTTCTCCATGGATTTTAATACCTACTCCGAATTTTTCTTTTGTTTCCTTTACTGCTTGCTCACTATACAGCTTGAATAGCTTCGGGGAGAGGCTACAACCCTGTCTCGCTCCCTTCCCAACCACTGCTTCTCTTTCATGTCCCTCGACTCTTATAACTGCCATCTGGTTTCTGTACAAATTGTAAATAGTCTTTCGCTCCCTGTATTTTACCCCTGCAACCTTTAGAATTTGAAAGAGAGTATTCCAGTTAACATTGTCAAAAGCTTTCTCTAAGTCTACAAATGCTAGAAACGTAGGTTTGCCTTTCCTTAATCTATTTTCTAAGGTAAGTCGTAGGGTCAGTGAAATGATAATTCGGTACTTTTCACATCTGTCAACCCCAGCTTTTTTGGGATTGGAATTATTATATTCTTCTAGAAGCCTGAGGGAATTTCGCCTGTCTCATACATCTTGCTCACCAGATGGTACAGTTTTGTCAGGACTGGCTCTCCCAAGGCTGTCAGTAGTTCTAATGGAATGTTGTGTACTCCCGGGGCCTTGTTTCGACTTAGCTCTTTCACTGCTTTGTCAAACTCTTCACGCAGTATCGTATCTCCCATTTCATCTTCATCTACCTCCTCTTCCATTTCCGTAATACTGTCCTCAAGTACATCGACCTTGTATAGACCCTCTATATACTCCTTCCACCTTTCTGCTTTACCTTCTTTGCTTAGAACTGGATTTCCATCTGAGCTCTTGATATTCATATAAGTGGTTCTCTTTTCTCCAAAGGTCTCTTTAATTTTCCTGTAGGCAGTATCTGTATTACCCCTCGTGAGATAAGCCTCTACATCCTTACATTTGTCTTCTAGCCATCCCTAATTAGCCATTTTGCACTTCCTGTCGATCTCATTTTTGAGACGTTTGTATTCCTTTCTGCCTGCTTCACTTACTGCATTTTTGTATTTTCTCCTTTCATCATTTACATTCAGTATCTCTTCTGTTACCCAAGGATTTCTACCAGCCCTCGTCTTTTTACCTACTTGATGCTCTGCTGCCTTCACTATTTCATTCCACAAAGCTAACCATTCATCTTCTACTGTATTTCTTTCCCCCATTCCTGTCAATTGTTCCCTTATGCTCTCTCTGAAACTCTGTAGAACCTCTGGTTCTTTCAGTTTATCCAGGTCCCATCTCCTTAAATTACCACTTTTCTCCAGTTTCTTCAGTTTTAATCCACAGTTCATAACCAATAGATTGTGGTCAGAGTCGACATCTACCCCTGGAAATGTTTTTCAATTTAAAATCTGATTCCTAAATCTCTGTCTTACCATTATATAAACTATCTGAAACCTTCTAGTATCTTTAGGGTTCTTCCATGTATACAACCTTCTTTCATGATTCTTGAACCAAGTGTTAGCTATGATTAAGTTATGCTCTGCGCAAAATTCTACGAGGCGGCCTCCTCTTTCATTTCTTATCCCCAATCCATATTCACCTACTACGTTTCCCTCTCTTCCTTTTCCTACTGTCGAATTCCAGTCACCTATGACTATTAAATTTTCGTCTCCCTTGATCATCTGAATAATTTCTTTTATCTCATCATACATTTCATCAATTTCTTCATCATCTGCAGAGCTAGTTGGCATATAAACTTGTATTACTGTAGTAGGTGTGGGCTTCGTGTCTAACTTGGCCACAATAATGCGTTCACTGTGCTGTTTGTAGTAACTTACCTGCACTGCTATTTTTTTTATTCATTATTAAACCTACTCCTGCGTTACCCCTATTTGATTTTGTACACTCCTGGAAATGGAAAAAAGAACACATTGACACCGGTGTGTCAGACCTACCATACTTGCTCCGGACACTGCGAGAGGGCTGTACAACCAATGATCACACGCACGGCACAGCGGACACACCAGGAACCGCGGTGTTGGCCGTCGAATGGCGCTAGCTGCGCAGCATTTGTGCACCGCCGCCGTCAGTGTCAGCCAGTTTGCCGTGGCATACGGAGCTCCATCGCAGTCTTTAACACTGGTAGCATGCCGCGACAGCGTGGACGTGAACCGTATGTGCAGTTGACGGACTTTGAGCGAGGGCGTATAGTGGGCATGCGGGAGGCCGGGTGGACGTACCGCCGAATTGCTCAACACGTGGGGCGTGAGGTCTCCACAGTAAATCGATGTTGTCGCCAGTGGTCGGCGGAAGGTGCACGTGCTGTCGACCTGGGACCGGACTGCAGCGACGCACGGATGCACGCCAAGACCGTAGGATCCTACGCAGTGCCGTAGGGGACCGCACCGCCACTTCCCAGCAAATTAGGGACACTGTTGCTCCTGGGGTATCGGCGAGGACCATTCGCAACCGTCTCCATGAAGCTGGGCTACGGTCCCGCACACCGTTAGGCCGTCTTCCGCTCACGCCCCAACATCGTGCAGCCCACCTCCAGTGGTGTCGCGACAGGCGTGAATGGAGGGACGAATGGAGACGTGTCGTCTTCAGCGATGAGAGTCGCTTCTGCCTTGGTGCCAATGATGGTCGTATGCGTGATTGGCGCCGTGCCGGTGAGCGCCACAATCAGGACTGCATACGACCGAGGCACACAAGGCCAACACCCGGCATCATGGTGTGGGGAGCGATCTCCTACACTGGCCGTACACCACTGGTGATCGTCGAGGGGACACTGAATAGTGTACGGTACATCCAAACCGTCATCGAACCCATCGTTCTACCATTCCTAGACCGGCAAGGGAACTTGCTGTTCCAACAGGACAATGCACGTCCGCATGTATCCCGTGCCACCCAACGTGCTCTAGAAGGTGTAAGTCAACTACCCTGGCCAGCAAGATCTCCGGATCTGTCCCCCATTGAGCATATTTGGGACTGGATGAAGCGTCGTCTCACGCGGTCTGCACATCCAGCACGAACGCTGGTCCAACTGAGGCGCCAGGTGGAAATGGCATGGCAAGCCGTTCCACAGGACTACATCCAGCATGTCTATGATCTTCTCCATGGGAGAATAGCAGCCTGCATTGCTGCAAAAGGTGGATATACACTGTACTAGTGCCGACATTGTGCATGCTCTGTTGCCTGTGTCTATGTGCCTGTGGTTCTGTCAGTGTGATCATGTGATGTATCTGACCCCAGGAATGTGTCAATAAAGTTTCCCCTTCCTGGGACAATGAATTCACGGTGTTCTTATTTCACTTTCCAGGAGTGTATTTATAACCCTGTATTTACCTGACCAAAAGTCTTGTTCCTCCTGCCACCGAACTTCACTAATTCCCACTATATCTATATTAACCTACCCATTTCCCTTTTTAAATTTTCTAACCTACCTGCCCGATTAATGGATCAGACATTCCATGCTCCGGACCGTAGAACGCCAGTTTTCTTTCTCCTGATAACGACGTCCTCTTGAGTAGTCCCCGCCCGGAGATCCGAATGGGGGACTATTTTACCTCCGGAAAATTTTACCCAAGAGGACGCCATCATCATTTAATCATACAGTAAAGCTGCATGCCCTCGGGAAAAATTACGGCCGTAGTTTCCCCTTGCTATCAGCAATTCGCAGTACTACAGCAGCAAGGCCGTTTTGGTTAGTGTTACAAGGCCAGATCAGTCAATCATCCAGACTGTTGCCCCTGCAACTACTGAAAAGGCTGATGCCCCTCTTCAGGAACCACACGTTTGTCTGGCTTCTCAACAGATACCACTCCGTTGTGGTTGCAACTGCGATACGGCTATCTGTATCGATGAGGCACGCAAGCCTCCCCACCAACGGCAAGGTCCATGGTTCATGGGGGGGTGGGCGAACTAATTATATATCACAAAACTACTTTAAATATACTTGCCCACAGTACACTGTCAGAGCTGTAGTTGGAGCTGCGACCATCTCCAGACTATGGAATTAGATGAATATATACTTTCTAAGCTATGTAAATGAGAAATGATTCGTCAGTAGTGAATTAAGTTACCGATCTCGAAACCGATATCAGCTGCTACATCCGATTTTACATGCCAAAAGGACGATGTTAGTATGTCTAAATAAATATCTCTGTAGCTCTAAATAGGATGCCCACCACTTCTTGACTTTTATCTGTTTCTCTAAAGATACTGTCAACTAGAGAAAAATTTCTTAGTCCTACAGCTTGAAACGTCCCCTTAGAACATTTTATACAAGACTGTGCTTAAACTGACATACAATATTTTTAGCGCAACGCAATCTGACTATCAAAGATCCCTGCAAAAGAATGGCCCTGAGTAACATTAAACTATACCTTTCAGAAATCACTTACCTCACAAAAATCTTCATTACTCGAACTACTGCAATACAGCGAGCGCCACTACTGCCAGCTAAATAAAAGATTCAAACTACGGAAGGCACTAACTACTGATAGGGATAGTTAGCAAATGAAAGATATTAATAGAGAACAAACAATGTATTTACCTTAATAGTCATAATATATATAGCAGTTCATGACAAATTACAAAACTCCGCCATCTCTCTCCCCACATCCACCACTGCTGGCGGCTCACCTCCAAATGCGCAACGCGACGCGCTGTTCACTTCCAGCTGCCGCTGCCCAACACTACAATGGCAGAGAACAATGCAAA
Organism: Schistocerca cancellata; assembly: GCF_023864275.1. Taxonomy (NCBI): domain Eukaryota; kingdom Metazoa; phylum Arthropoda; class Insecta; order Orthoptera; family Acrididae; genus Schistocerca; species Schistocerca cancellata. The sequence goes on along the minus strand of NC_064628.1, from coordinate 245,845,161 downwards.
CTAGCCACAGACTGCACACAGCACAGCCAGTGATTTACATACAGAGCGCTACGTGGCATTACCAATATAAAAATCTAAACAGCCTACTTACATAGCCCCCATGCTCCCCACAAAAAATTTGACAAATTTTTTTAGGCAGTGGCCAATAATGATTTGATAAAATTTTTCATAATTACAATAACAAAGATATCAAATGCACACACTTATTTATACAATGTTGGTCAACAGCTAAAATTTTCTCACAGCCCATAAAGACAGTCCTGATCATTCATAACAGTGAAACTGCCGTTTCTTTTCTCAAAGTCTGAGCAGTAAAAGACAATGCACATGGAAGTAGTGGATTTCCATGCAGTCTTGAAGAAGTAGTGTTTCCTTCCAATGGAAAGACAGTGCTGACTCTTGACATGCTGACAGGTAATGGGCCACAACAGAGCAAACCCACAGTAGAGACAGTCGAAGTTATGAAGAATATTGGTAGGTAGGTTATCACAGAGTAGACCCACTGTAGTCCTGGTAGAGAGTATGGTATTGGTGGGTCATCAGAGATGCAGACCCACTGTTGTCCTTGTAGAGATGGCCAGCAGCCATCTGTTGCGATTGTGCAGGTGCACATTCACCATCGAAGAGTCTTGCGGAGAATTTTGCAAGTCCATAAACCATCACTTATGCACTCACAAAAATTTTGGAGTTGTCCTTAGAACCAGCAATGCTGTTATCCAGTCCCATGCTGAATTATCAACACACGTGCAAACACTAACAGTCCCTACTTCTCACATATTGCGCATTACTATGACCAACAGAAATGTGTGCAGTGAAATGAATGCTTACAAGTTACTTAATTTGATGAACTGGTGTCAATTACAATATTAGAACATGAGAATACAATTACAAAGGTACAAAATACATCATTAAAGAACATAACAATACAGATAACATTTGTAGTACAGGCTTTACAAAAGAATCGAAATAACATATACATCAGTGTTACAGGAATTATAAGTACATACATAAAAGATCAGAATAACTTTCGAAACATCAACTTTACACATGAGCAGTAAAACAAAACATAATAAATAATGTCTAAGCATATTTACAAGGTAAATAACATATTATTAATGCCAATTATATTTGAGGGTAACAGTATTCCTCATCATAGTGAATGTAGCTTAGTATTAGAAGAAGAAAAAATTCTATGAAACTACACAGAGACAGAAAGAAACCAAATACACAAGGGTACACAAACATATAGTGGGATAACACAAAAGGGAAAGGACAGGGTTTGTTTTACTGCAGTATTTTGCATGGAGATCTCCCTTCGTTCATCATTATTCCCAAAAGTCCTATCTAAGCCTGCTTTCTGTATTCTGTTCACATCCTCTGTCAAAAATAGTTTTTTTTCCACTGTACAGTATCCTTTTTTTTTTTTTTTTTTTTTGCCCAAACCATTTTCATATAGCTTCTCAATACATTTCTTCCAAGTCATCATAGTTAGTTTCTTATATAGTCTACCCCTCTTAAGCTAACTTAAATTTACTGAGCTCAGATATATATACCAAGGGACGAGGCAATGCAGCATCACATAAAACAATTAATATAAACAGCAATGAAAAAAAACGCAGATTTGCTAAGCAAGCAGCATTAAGAAATTAGCAAAGCAATTGCAATATTACAACTAATATAAGGCAATGTGCAGCAAACAATAAAAATAAATCATTAGTAACTTATACCTAAACATGACATAGCTCAAGCTGAAAAAAATATTACAGTAAAAACAACAATGCAGAAAAGGGAAATGTCTATTCACATCTTAATGTCTATGTAATTAAAGTGGTGCACCACAAAAACTAATTCTACAAAAAATTACCAAGTACTTGAAAAGAAAATTATATATGCAGTTATTGTTATTAGTCCCTTCTTATTGTTCTCTCCATTCCAAAAGCTCCTTTTTCGAAGAATGTGGATCAGAAAATAATTATTTAATAAATCTGTTGACAGAAAGTGTTCACATTAGCAGATGCATCTAAGTTTATTTTATAAAACTAATGCTGCAACACAGCTGGAAACCAGATATTAAACAAAATGAGCAATCTCTTAACTACAAAGACAATAGATGTAAAATGTTTCTAATCATTTCATTAGGCATTTTAGTAAATATCATAAATTATGAGCTCCATAGTATGCTTTCAACAAGGAAATGTCAATAGCAAGGATAATGGCCTCCCCTTTTTTTTCTACCTGTGCTTCTGAAATGCACACCCTAATGGCTTTTCCTCAAGTCAGCTGGCACACCTGGCCGCTCACAATGCATTACGTAATGGTCACTTACCTTTCTTACGGAAATATTTACGACAGCAGTTTCCGCTACAGTGACAGTCTCATATACAAAATTTCACGGGTCGAGAATTTGCGTTGCAAATGTGTAGAAACAAAACCCTATAAATATAACAGTGTCCAAAGAATTTTCGCCGCCATTGTGATACATTCACGCATTTACACACTTTTCATAACTCTTAAAGTACGAATCTTGGTTTCCAACAACCTTTTTCACAAACCAGAGTCCCTAAACACTACTCATTATTCCTTACCTTATTCGTCGACACTTCTTCAATATTTCATCATAACAGCTACGTGGCTTAATCAGATAACTCATATAGCATCAGCCTATTAATCATAAACATACCTCAGCAACATAATACACATCGTCGTCGTAATAATAACATCATAAAACCTCAGTCAAATCGCAAAATCGTCGTAGCTTCCTCCAATAATTTCAAAACCTAAAAAGAATTCTCTGCTCATTTAAATAGTGTCATCTACCTCAAACGTACTTTAAAAATCATGATCTCATACCAAATACATCATTCAAAGCTCTCATAGTATCACAATGGGTCCGAAAAAATATGAACAGTTCACACAGTACAGACAAAATACAATTTCATAAGTGTGAAGTAATCCAACTCTGTAATTGCATAAACATGTGTCACTGACGTAATAAAAAAGTTTGTCTCTCTCAGTTAAATGATCAGATAGCTGTGTAATTTATGTGTTAGAGAAATATGGTACTGATGTGTAAAGTTGTATAAGCAAATACCATATTAGCTAGGGCTCCTTGTGCTTGCCACACACATGGTACACAAAGTAAGCATGTACCCCCCTGAGGATTAATGTAATTATACCCTCAGGTGTTACAGATTACAAGAATGGAATGAAATGTATTACGGAAAACCTTTGTATCATTGTACCTCAAATATCTTTAAAAATAAATGATTTAAGTTCAAAATTAATCACTCAAATACGTGTCCTGTAGCGCTAAATGTGCGTCTTGCTGTAAGATAATCTCTGTGGAAGTGTCGTAGTTATCGTCCTCCGAAAGCTAAGTTCTGCAGAAGACAATGTACTTACCTCATGATAAACAAAAGTGAAATGATTTGCGTATAGATATCTTAGTTATTACGCTTATTGTTGTGGCGAAGAATGTACTGTGCTGTAACGTATTGTTGTGCTACGAAAGAGGCTGTCTCATTGTAACTATACCACAAAAGTTACTACTAAAACATGTTTTACTTCCCAGAATAATACAGAAAACTGTGCAGATATGAAACAGAAACACCGCAAACAGATTCTAAGTCTGACAAAGCAAACTAGTAATGTAAAGTGAAAAGTTACATGGCAAAGACAAAGTTAAAAGCCAGATTATATTTCAATAAACGGTTTTACATGTGAAATGTGGTGTAAACATTTACTCTTCCTAGTACGCAGAGTTTCAACTTCAACGCAATTATCATGTGGTATACGTCGGATTCTGTAAGGTCCATTGTAAACTAGAAAGAATTTGTGAGTCAAGTGTTTCTTCTTATGTGACAATGAATGAGCTTTAATGAGAACTTTCTGACCAATACATAATTTCTTTGCATTTGCTTTACCGTGTAGTTTTCTCCTTTTGTCTGCTGCAGATTTTATATTTTTAAGAGCCAAATCAATTATGTCTTTGTGTCGAAGTTTACATGTATTCGGGGAAGGTACAAGCTCTCTGATTCTGTTCGGTGGTTCTTCATTCTTTAGTACAAGAGTAGGTAGTAAAGCAGTGGAATCATGAGGCATTTCATTCAGCACGTTTTGAAATAAGTGTAAATATCTGTCCCAATGCTGATGCTTTCTGTGACAATAAAGTGTGCAAAGCTTATTGATTTCTTTCATAATCCGTTCAGACGGGTTAAAATGTGGTGAGTACAATGAAATAAAAACAGGTTTGATTTTATGATTCCGAAGCATGCATGACCAAAGAGCAGATCTGAATTGCGGTCCGTTATCTGAAATGACTTTATTAACGTGTCCAACTTCACGTAAGAAATTTTTAACAAAGGCGTTGGATACAGACCGTCCAGTGGCTTTACGTAACGGAGTGAAAGAAACAAATTTTGAAGTAAGTTCAACAGCGATTAGAACGTACGAAAATCCATTCGATGTTCTGACAAGGGGTCCCAAGAGATCAACAGCAGCAAATTCTTTTAATTTAGGAGGAATAATAGGAAACAACGGAGCACGATGTGAGATAGTAGATGGTTTCGCCTTTTGACAAAGTTTACAAAGAGTCAAGACTCTTCGAATTCTCTTTTCCATATTGTTAAAATAACAAGTCGTTCGAAGAATATGATAACATTTTCGTGGGCCAAAATGTGCATAGCTGAAATGAATGTACCAAATGAGCTTATTAACAAAATCGTCTGGAATGCAAAGTACCCATAGCTTGTCATCAACAGTGCAGCGTTTGAACAGTATAAGTGGGCACCAAGACCGACTTTAGAAGAATCCGTGCTAAGGCAGAAATCTTGTGACAGATCTGGATGAGCTAGTATTGGCGCGTGAAGTAACGCTTCTTTCAAAGAATTGAATTCCAACTGCGCTTGTTCGTCCCAGTTCCAAATAGTATTTTTTCCAGTGAGAGAACAAAGTTTTGGTGTAACTAGAATTTGCATATTCAGAAAACGACGGTAAAAATTTACGAGACCTAGAAAACTGCAGACTTGTTTTTTTGTGGATGGAACTGGAATGGCTCTGATTGCTTCTGACTTTTCAGGATCTGGCTGAATGCCTTCAGAACAAATAATATTTGGATGAAGTTCGATTTGATAAAAGCTGGATCTGAGATCAATAGAAGACAACACTTTTACACCATTAAAATTTTGAAGAAGTTCTTCCATCGTCTGCGGCCTGTCTGTTTCAGGAATAATGATAGTATTGATTTGTCTCGAATCTAAGACAAGCCTGATCGATCCATTTTTCTTCTCAACAACATGTAACGGATTGTTGTATGAGCTTACTGCAGGCTCAATAATGCCCTCGTCAAGCATAGATTGTATTTCTGTTCTAACACGGTCCCTATAATGTGCTGGAATTATGTATGGTCTAACACAAAATTTAGTATGCTCACGAACACGAAATTGGTATTGAAATCCCTTGATTGTTCCTGTTTTGTGAGTAAAAACTGTGGACTGTGCTTGTAAAATCTCAAAAAGGTCCTGCCTATCAGTGTCATTACAATTCTCAATTGTTTGAAAAGATTGCTTTGTATTCATTCAAAAAGTCTACTCCCAGTATAATTTCAGTCGACAATAATGGAACAATAAGAAAGTTCATAAAGAAGCTGTGGCTTTGACAAAAGAATTCTAAGTTGGTTTGTTGGCGTACATCTACACTTTTTCCAAAGATTGCACCTTGTAATTTAATCTTACGTAACGGAAGTGTGGGGCAATCGTTCGATTTGTTGCACTTGCTAAAAGCTGTTTCACTGATTACTGAAATGGGACTGCCAGAGTCAAGTACTGCCGTAAATTTTACGTCATTTACAGTAATGTGAATCACAGGATATGCAATGCTGTTACGTGTTACGTCGTGTTCCTGGAGTAAGATGTCCCTAATGTCTTCCATTTTTACGTAATTACTAGCTACGGCAGCTGGGTCGTCAGTTTCATAAGTACGTTTTGTGGCTGCCAGCAGTGTGAGTCATTGCCTATTGTCTCTTTGTTGGCGCGCGTCGTTATTGGGATTGGGAGACCTAACTTCTACAAATTCGCCTTGCCGATAGGGCTCTGCTCTGTTTAAATCCCGCCAGTTCTGATGCAGTTCAGGTCTGTCGTTACGATCATATCGTCTGTCATCATGTCGGTAGTTCCTGTAGCTTCTTTATTGTCGGTTAAGTGGTGGATAATTTCTCCCTGAATCGTAACTGCGCGCTGGACTGTTGCGTCTGAAGTTATTCTGTCTCCCGTGATAAAAATTGTTCTGGTTGCCAAATTGTCTGTTTCTATGATTGTCTCTGTCATATTCATTACTACGGAAATGCGATCTTTCTCTGTAACTATTACTCTGCCAGTGGTTGTCATACGGGTGGTGTCTGTTTTGGTCACGATTTACGTTGTAAGAATAGGCTTGTCGTGGCCATTTATTGTTTCTGTCGTCACGGAATTGTGACGGATGTGACCTGTAGTGATTGTTTTCCTGTTTTCACATCCCGCGACTGTCTGTGTCAATTTCTAACTCTTATAAGAGTCCCTGAAAAGCTTCAATGTCGTCTTTGCAACGTCCTGCCAAAATAATATGCCGTAAATGTTCAGGTAATTTGATTAAGCAAATGCGGATGAGTTCTGAGGGGCTGTATGGGTTTGACAGGTACTGATTCTTGTGCAACATGTCTTCAAAATATTTGACAAGACTGGAAAATTCAGATTGTTCAAAGTGTTTCATCATCATGATACTATGTTTTACTCGGTCTTGTGTAGCTTGTGACCAATATGCTGAGAGGAACGAATGGTAAAATTATCCTTCACTGTGACAATCGTGAATGACCGATCGCATTCTTACAGCTGGTTCATTCTCCAAGTAGCCACACATAAATTCTAACCTGTGCTCCAATGACCAGTTGGGAGGAAAACAATGAGAGAATTGATGGAGCCACGCTTGTGGATGAATGTCGTTGGCAGAATTCTTAAACGTTTTGAATTTACGTGTAGTAATGAACAGCTTATAGTCAAAATCATCATGTCGGTGAGTCGCATGTCGGTCATTGTTACGTCGCTTCGGCGGTTCCATCTCAAAATTCGGTGCACATTGCCAATTTCTTTCATAACTTCCGAAATGCCCTGTGTTATTATGTTGTGGCTGTTCCGTATTTCTATGTCCCTCTTCCCTTATTGGGGCGCGAGTGTCCTCTGAAATACGTAATTCTTGTATTACCTGTGTCAGCTGATCTTGTACTTACCGGATTTCTCTTTGGTGTTGCGTATCAATTTGATTCAGATTTTGTTTCAGTTTCCTAATTTGTTCGCTATCTTCTGTGTCATTACAGACTACCGGTTTTGTGTCATTCAGATTATCATCTACCTTCGTAGATAAATTATTTAGCTGATCCGAAAGTTCAACTACTTTCTCTGATAATGAACTAATTTCCTCCATGTGTCTTTCTACTGTGTCCTTTAAGTTTTCCTGAGTTTTTGCAAGTTGCGTAACCGAATCGGTAGACGCAACTGAGTCAATTTTAGCTTGCAAGGTCTCATGATTTTCATGAACAATAGTTTGCAGTTCTTTTATGGCTGCTTCGTGATTCTGTAATGCATTTTCATGACGCGAAAAAATAGGTTGGAAATGCTCACAAATTTGTGTTTTTACGTCATTACAGGCTTTTTGACATTTCGATTCTATTTTATGTAACTCAGTAGTTAAATCTTCACGTGTTTGTCCAAGCGTGGTGTGAAGATTTTGTTCCATTGCGTCTAACTGTTGCTGTGTTTGTCTCTGATGTTGTCCATTGTGTCTAACTTTAGAAGATTTTGTTCCATTGTGTCTAACTTTTGAAGCTTTTGCTGTGTTTGTCTCTGATTTTGTTCCATTTGTTGCATTAGTTGTAATAACAGTGCATTAGTGTCTGGAATCTGTTCCTCTAAGCTTTTCGGCAGTGCATTTGCACCGGCAACATTCACATTTTGACAAGCTGAAAATGTGTCTTGACTTATTTGAGAAAACGGTGAGGACGCAAAACCTGAATCTACAGTATTTGTGAAATTGTGTCCTGTCATTTCGAATTCCTGAGGCGAGCTGTTGCCGACCGATCGATCGATAATGCTTCCCTGTTCACAACCTGTTTCACTGTCTGCACCATTATTTGCCGCCCGCTCCATTTCCCTATGCACAATTACCAAATTACTACTTGGAATGTCTGTTAATTCACTACACAGTGGAGCTGATAAGCTACGCTCGTCGTCACTATTATTTCTCAGTTTACTTTGGAGCCTAGTGTTACATTTTTCACACGCCATTATTGTGACAATATTTCACACGATAACACAGAAAAACACACTTTGAAGAGCAAAAATAAGAGAACACATTAACATAGCACTGAAAATAATATCTAGTTAATTGCAGCTGCGAAATACTTGGTGCAAATCTACATGCATGCCACAACTATTTTACTGTGCAACAATGAAAAACCACAACTACCAAGGAAATTCTCTCTATAATTATGCGCTAGCAATAAACAAAAGCTACACTAATTACACAAACTACAAGAAAAAATGATTCCAGTGAGGTATCCTGGCAGGGTCGCCATATGAAACGTCCCCTTAGAACATTTTATACAAGACTGTGCTTAAACTGACATACAATATTTTTAGCGCAACGCAATCTGACTATCAAAGATCCCTGCAAAAGAATGGCCCTGAGTAACATTAAACTATACCTTTCAGAAATCACTTACCTCACAAAAATCTTCATTACTCGAACTACTGCAATACAGCGAGCGCCACTACTGCCAGCTAAATAAAAGATACAAACTACGGAAGGCACTAACTACTGATAGGGATAGTTAGCAAATGAAAGATATTAATAGAGAACAAACAATGTATTTACCTTAATAGTCATAATATATATAGCAGTTCATGACAAATTACAAAACTCCGCCATCTCTCTCCCCACATCCACCACTGCTGGCGGCTCACCTCCAACTGCGCAATGCTACGCGCTGTTCACATCCAGCTGCCGCTGCCCAACACTACAATGGCAGACAACAATGCAAACTAGCCACAGACTGCACACAGCACAGCCAGTGATTTTCATACAGAGCGCTACGTGGCATTACCAATATAAAAATCTAAACAGCCTACTTAGAAGCTGCTGTGGTGTTCACCCCTTTTCTGAAACGCTGAGTGAGCTTAATTTACATTTTCTGCTGAGATAAGCATGTTAAGACCCTTATTTTTTCTTTTCCTCGCTTTTCGAAGCACACTGATGTCGAAGCACAGGCGGGGAAATCAGAACAATTACATATCTAAAAGTTTGTAACATATTTCGAAACCCCAACAGATTGCGAAAAGAAAAACCACAAACAGAATTCGAAGCACAGTCCTACAGACGAGAAAAATGGCTGGAATTTTCGGAGAAAATTCTTTTTCCTTCGACTGCTGGTCGACAGATGCTCTAAAGCCACAATGGTTGGTGGGAGACAGCATCCCACCTGTCTGAACAAGAGGACGCTGGTCTGCTTCGACTTGTCTCTGAACATTTGAACAAAGAAGACATCATGTGAGTCTGAGACGTCACAGAACTTTCCATAGACACCTTGCGCCATCTTTTTCAAACCAGTCTAAAGAAGCTTCTACGCCCCACACAAAGGATGTCTTGTGACTCAGACTGAATTTACCCCCAAAAACTGCTGCTGCAGTCTTTGGGGGTTCACTGACCACCACTTTTTGCAGATGGATAAAGCAGTAAAATTTCAATGGCAAAATATTTTGCACAGATCGGAGAACATGCAGCAGCCATATTGCACTGACAGTTAAATCCTGCAGAAGCGGTCTGCAGGTCATGAAATACAGAAACCATAGAGAAAAACACTTCCTCACCTACACTGCTCTGCTACTGTCAAGAAAAGGTTGCATTTTGCACCCTGAAACAGAACAGTAATTAGGCTGTAACATCACAAACCACTGTACCATCATACCATATCAATGTAGTAAACACAATTCGTATCCTGAATGATTCAAAATCATCACTTCTGCATCCTGCACAGTGCTATCGACCACCAGACACTCGTACATATACTGCGAAGACCGACAGATAGAAAAAATATAACCAGATGCACTGTACATAGTCGCAGCAAGAGGTATAAAGATGGGAAAAGGGTAAAATGGCAGTACAAGGAGCAAGCGATCAATTTACAAGAGAGGGAATAATATTCCAGCGCAAACACTCGACGTATTGAATCTTTTTAAATTTCCACATAAAAATCGGAAGGCTGCGTGTCATATACTGGATACTGATTCGCTGTTCACCCTCCTAGAGGTTTGTACCCGCATCTCCACTTCAGGCAGCTCAGCGACACCTCATACCTTAAACCAGAATTATTAATTTGTTCTGGCGCCTCCTATCTTCACCATACGACCTCCACGCCAAACAGTGTCGTCCTAGGATACCAGACACATATTAATCACTGTAATTACAATTAAATATTATGAATGGAGGTCCAATCTGGTGACATTCAACAATGAGCAAAGTATTAGAAATATCTCCCCCTCACAGCTGTGGCTCTGGAAACATCAATATCTATATTCTCCTTATGATTGGACATAATTTTCCACGTAATACCTGTCACCCCCTTGCAGCTATTAATGCGCTGAAATCGGAATTCTCCACGTCAAACCCATGTCTCTCTTACCACTGAACATAGCCATTTTCTTTCCACGTGTCACAACACTGACCACAGTAAGTAAACACACACCAACATGCAGTTTATAAGCATGCTGATCACAGATAATCTATCACACATGCCTTACTAAATCTAATACTTGGCTAATAACTGATTGGGGGTGATATCAAACAATACTAAGCAAAAATCCACTATGGATGGAGATGCCACATTCGTTTTTCTTACTAGTTGTACCAGTGTATTTTAGGAAGAGAGACGTAATCATTTTATAAGCGACAAGCTATTAAAAACACTATCACAACGACTATGTTACTGTTACCCTGCGTAGGAAGCGGTCTTGGTTCTACAGTCGTAAACAAGTATTGCTGTTGTTGTTGTAGTGGTCTTCAGTCCTGAGACTGGTTTGATGCAGCTCTCCATGCTACTCTATCCTGTGCAAGCTTCTTCATCTCCCAGTACCTACTGCAACCTACATCCTTCTGTATCTGTTTAGTGAATTCATCTCTTGGTGATACCTTGATGCCTCAGAACATGTCCTGCCAACCGATCCCTTCTTCTAGTCAAGTTCTGCCACAAACTTCTCTGCTCCCCAGTCCTATTCAGTACCTCCTCATTAGTTATATGATCTACCCATCTAATCTTCAGCATTCTTCTGTAGCACAACATTTCGAAAGCTCCTATTCTCTTCTTGTCCAAACTAGTTATCGTCCACGTTTCACTTCCATACATGGCTACACTCCATACAAATACTTTCAGAAACGACTTCCTGACACTTAAGTCTATACTCGATGTTAACAAATTTCTCTTCTTCAGAAACGCTTTCCTTGCCATTGCCAGTCTACATTTTATATCCTCTCTACTTTGACCATCATCAGTTATTTTGCTCCCCAAATAGCAAAACACCTTTACTACTTTAAGTGTCTCATTTCCTAATCTAATACCCTCAACATCACCCAAATTAATTCGACTACATTCCATTATCCGCGTTTTGCTTTTGTTGATGTTCATCTTATATCCTCCTTTCCAGACACTATCCATTCCTTTCAACTGCTCTTCTAAGTCCTTTGCTGTCTCTGACAGAATTACGATGTCGTCGGGGAACCTCAAAATTTTTATTTCTTCCCCATGGATTTTAAAACCTAATCCGAATTTTTCTTTTGTTTCCTTCACTGCTTGCTCAATATACAGATTGAATAACATTGGGGAGAGGCTAAAACCCTGTCTCACTACCTTCCCAACCACTGCTTCCCTTTCATGTCTCTCGACTCTAATAACTGCCATCTGGTTTGTGTACAAATTGTAAATAGCCCTTCGCCCCCTGTATTTTACCCCTGCCACCTTCAGAATTTGAAAGAGAGTGTTCCAGTCAACATTGTCAAAAGCTTTGTCTAAGTCTACAAATGCTAGAAACGTAGGTTTGCCTTTCCTTAATCTAGCTTCTAAGATAAGTCGTAGGGTCAGTATTGCCTCACGTGTTCCGATATTTCTACGGAATCCAAACTGATCTTCCCCGAGGTCGGCTTCTACTAGTTTTTCCATCCGTCTGTAAAGAATTCGCGTTAGTATCTTGCAGTCGTGACTTATTAAACTGATAGTTTGGTAATTTTCACATCTGTCAACACCTGCTTTCTTTGGGATTGGAATTATTATATTCTTCTTGAAGTCTGAGGGTATTTCGCCTGTCTCATACATCTTGCTCACCAGATGGTACAGTTTTGTCAGGACTGGATCTATCAAGGCTGTCAGTGATTCTAATGGGATGTTGTCTACTCCCGGGGCCTTGTTTCGACTCAGGTCTTTCATTGCTCTGTCAAACTCTTCAGGCAGTATCATATCTCCCATTTCATCTTCATCTACCTCCTCTTCCATTTCCATAATATTGTCCTCAAGTACATCGCCCTTGTATAGACCCTCTATATACTCTTTCCACCTTTCTGCTTTCCCTTCTTTGCTTAGAACTGGGTTTTCATCTGAGCTCTTGATATTCATACAAGTGGTTATCTTTCCTCCAAAGGTCTCTTTAATTTTCCTTTAGGCAGTATCTGTATTACCCCTAGTGAGATAAGCCTCTACATCCTTACATTTGTCCTCTAGCCATTTTGCACTTCCTGTCGATCTGATTTTTGAGACGTTTGTATTCCTTTTTGCCTGCTTCATTTACTGCTTTTTTATATTTTCTCCTTTCATCAATTAAATTCAATATTTCTTCTGTTACCCAAGGATTTCTAATAGCCGTCTTGTTTTCACCTACTTGATCCTCTGAGGCCTTCACTACTTCATCCCTCAAAGCTACCCATTCTTCTTCTACAGTATTTCTTTCTCCCATTCTTGTCAATTGTTCCCTTATACTATCCCTGACACTCTGTACAACCTCTGGTTCTTTCAGTTTATCCAGGTCCCATCTCCTTAAGTTACCACTTTTCTCCAGTTTCTTCAGTTTTAATCTACAGTTCATAGAATCCACATCTGCCCCTAGAAATGTCTTACAATTTAAAACCTGGTTCCTAAATCTCTGTCTCACCATTATATAAACTATCTGAAACCTGTCAGTATCTCCAGGCTTCTTCCATGTAAACAACCTTCTTTTATGTTTCTTGAACCAAGTGATAGCTATGATTAAGTTGTGCTCTGTGCATAATTCTACCAGACGGCTTTCTCTTTCATTTCTTACCCCCAATCCATATTCACCTACTACGTTTCCTTCTCTCCCTTTTCCTACTGACGAATTCCAGTCACCCATGACTATTAAATTTTCGTCTCCCTTCACTATCTGAATAATTTCTTTTATTTCATCATACATTTCTTCAATTTCTTCGTCATCTGCAGAACTTGTTGGCAAGTAAACTTGTACTACTGTGGTACGTCTGGGCTTCGTATCTATCTTGGCCACAATAATGTGTTCACTATGCTGTTTGTAGTAGCTTACCCGCATTCCTATTTTCCTATTCATTAATAAACCTACTCCTGCATTACCCCTATTTGATTTTGTGTTTATAACCCTATATTCATCTGACTACTACTACTAGAGGTACTAAAAGGTATCAGATAGATTATATAATGGTAAGACAGAGATTTAGGAACCAGGTTTTAAATTGTAAGACATTTCCAGGCGCAGATGTGGAATCTGACCACAATCTATTGGTTATGACTTGTAGATTAAAACTGAAGAAACTGCAAAAAGGTGGGAATTTAAGGAGATGGGACCTGGATAAACTGAAAGAACCAGAGATTGTACAGAGATTCAGGGAGAGCATAAGGGAGCAATTGACAGGAATGGGGGAAATAAATACAGTAGAAGTAGAATGGGTAGCTTTGAGGGATGATGTAGTGAAGGCAGCAGAGGATCAAGTAGGTAAAAAGACGAGGGCTAGTAGATATCCTTGGGTAACAGAAGAAATATTGAATTTAATTGATGAAAGGAGAAAATATAAAAATGCAGTAAGTGTAACAGGCAAAAAGGAATACAAACGTCTCAAAAATGAGATCGACAGGAAGTGCAAAATGGCTAAGCATGGATGGCTAAAGGACAAATGTAAGGATGTAGAGGCCTATCTCACTAGGGGTAAGATAGATACCGCCTACAGGAAAATTAAAGAGACCTTTGGAGATAAGAGAACGACTTGTATGAATATCAAGAGCTCAGATGGAAACCCAGTTCTAAGCAAAGAAGGTAAAGCAGAAAGGTGGAAGGAGTATATAGAGGGTCTATACAAGGGCGATGTACTTGAGGACAATATTATGGAAATGGAAGAGGATGTAGATGAAGATGAAATGGGAGATATGATACTGCGTGAAGAGTTTGACAGAGCAATGAAAGACCTGAGTCGAAACAAGGCCCCCGGAGTAGACAATATTCCATTGGAACTACTGACGGCCGTGGGAGAGCCAGTCCTGACAAAACTCTACCATCTGGTGAGCAAGATGTATGAAACAGGCGAAATACCCTCAGACTTCAAGAAGAATATAATAATTCCAATCCCAAAGAAAGCAGGTGTTGACAGATGTGAAAATTACCGAAGTATCAGTTTAATAAGTCACAGCTGCAAAATACTAACACGAATTCTTTACAGACGAATGGAAAAACTAGTAGAAGCCAACCTCGGGGAAGATCAGTTTGGATTCCGTAGAAACACTGGAACACGTGACCTTACGACTTATCTTAGAAGAAAGATTAAGGAAAGGCAAACCTACGTTTCTAGCATTTGTAGACTTAGAGAAAGCTTTTGACAATGTTGACTGGAATACTCTCTTTCAAATTCTAAAGGTGGCAGGGGTAAAATACAGGGAGCGAAAGGCTATTTACAATTTGTACAGAAACCAGATGGCAGTTATAAGAGTCGAGGGACATGAAAGGGAAGCAGTGGTTGGGAAAGGAGTAAGACAGGGTTGTAGCCTCTCCCCGATGTTGTTCAATCTGTATATTGAGCAAGCAGTAAAGGAAACAAAAGAAAAATTCGGAGTAGGTATAAAGATTCAGGGAGAAGAAATAAAAACTTTGAGGTTCGCCGATGACATCGTAGTTCTGTCAGAGACAGCAAAGGACTTGGAAGAGCAGTTGAATGGAATGGATAGTGTCTTGAAAGGAGGATATAAGATGAACATCAACAAAAGCAAAACAAGGATAATGGAATGTAGTCTAATTAAGTCGGGTGATGCTGAGGGAATTAGATTAGGAAATGAGGCACTTAAAGTAGTAAAGGAGTTTTGCTATTTGGGGAGCAAAATAACTGATGATGGTCGAAGTAGAGAGGATATAAAATGTAGGCTGGCAATGGCAAGGAAAGCGTTTCTGAAGAAGAGAAATTTGTTAACATCCAGTATTGATTTAAGTGTCAGGAAGTCATTTCTGAAAGTATTCGTATGGAGTGTAGCCATGTATGGAAGTGAAACATGGACGATAAATAGTTTGGACAAGAAGAGAATTGAAGCTTTCGAAATGTTGTGCTACAGGAGAATGCTGAAGATTAGATGGGTAGATCACATAACTAATGAGGAAGTATTGAATAGGATTGGGAGAAGAGAAGTTTGTGGCACAACTTGACCAGAAGAAGGGATCGGTTGGTAGGACATGTTCTGAGGCATCAAGGGATCACCAATTTAGTATTGGAGGGCAGCGTGGAGGATAAAAATCGTAGAGGGAGACCAAGAGATGAATACACTAAGCAGATTCAGAAGGATGTAGGTTGCAGTAGGTACTGGGAGATGAAAAAGCTTGCACAGGATAGAGTAGCATGGAGAGCTGCATCAAACCAGTCTCAGGACTGAAGACCACAACAACAACATTCACCTGACCGAAAGTCTTGTTCCTCCTGCCACTGAACTTCACTAATTCCCACTATATCTAATTTTAACCTATCCATTTCCCTTTTTAAAGTTTTTAACCTACCTTCCCGATTAAGGGATCTGACATTCCACGCTCCGATACGTAGAACGCCAGTTTTTTTTCTCTTGATAACGACATCCTCTTGAGTAGTCCCCGCCCGGAGATCCGAATGGGGGACTATTTTACCTCCGGAATATTTTACCCAAGAGGACGCCATCATCATTTAACCATACAGTAAAGCTGCATGCCCTCGGGAAAAATTACGGCTGTAGTTTCCCCTTGCTTTCAGCCGTTCGCAGTACCAGCACAGCAAGGCCGTTTTGGTTAGTGTTACAAGGCCAGATCAGTCAATCATCCAGACTGTTGCCCCTGCAACTACTGAAAAGGCTGCTGCCCCTCTTCAGGAACCACACGTTTGTCTGGCCTCTCAACAGATACCCCTCCGTTGTCGTTGCACCTACGGTATGGCTATCTGTATCGCTGAGGCACGCAAGCCTCCCACCAACGGCAAGGTCCATGGTTCATTGCTAACAATATTAACGTTAAAAACTATACAAGCTTTAAAAATTGATGTATGGTATTCTTTCTGAATGAAGTGGTCTTCCAGCAATTTGGAATCAAATATCTCCATTCAACCACACACTTGCACTGAATCCTGTAATTTTTAATAATTACAGCCACTGGTGAATATTTGTGGCGTTCTTATATCTCGACATGAGTTACCTTTTTGGAGCCTATCTGCTAAGGACCTCATACAGTAAAACTCCAGCAGTCCTTCTGTATCTTTCTCAGTTTCTGCGCTGCAGCTTTGCCCATGTGATCGTCCCAAATTAAGTTAGAAGTGAGAGAACGCTATATCTACCACCTTCTGCTTCCCATGGCGAAGCAGTGTGAGCTAAGTTAATAGTGCAGGACCATTTTTGTCCAGTCGGTGAAACTAGGAACATCTCATCTTTGCTCTGCCAACCGTGTATAATAATGTTAAGGCCAGTGCCATGAAAGCTTTCTCCTGCAATATGAGGTAACAGAAACGACAGTAGGAGCAGTTATAGTGGTGTTTCTAATTGGGAAAATTGGGAAGACTCTACATCAGACACGAACTGAAAGAAAGATGAGTATTTTGCTACTGCATTGTGGTGCATTTCGAAACTACATACAGGTACTGTAGTTCGAAGGAGATCTGCGTCTCTCAGGCTGTATTCGTCTATGTCAACCAATCTTCTCTCTATCCTCGTTATTTTGTACTATCCAACAGAGAAAAGCTACAAACTATAAAAACTCCACTAATGTCACATTGTAGAGAAGTCGATAATATATTACTGCATCTCTCTCTTCCAATATACCATGAAACAAATACTGTCTGCGTCTTGGCTTAAACCATAAATGGTGATCCGATTAAATGTATATGTACTGGTGCAATGGATCAGGTGGTCAATGATCGAAGTCGCTTACATACACCTGTGTAGAATTTCATTGCCCATACTGTAGGAGGACTATATCCCATAGACTACCAATCGCAAGAGAGTTGACGGATGGGATGGAAAAGACACCGTCGATATGGGACAGTTTACTGTAATAAGTACCACAGCTGACAGTATGGTCAATTTTAACATTTTTACTAGTTTTCCAGTAAGTTCAGCACCGACCAATGACACAGTAGCATGCTTCCCAATTTCTGTATCATTTCTAAGCCACCCCTCTGCCCCTTTGCGAGTAACATATACTAGACAGCAAATGTAGATAGATGACTGTGCAGTATGTCCATTCATTGTTAATTCTCGAACATATACACCAAAGTAAACCAGGCAGCATCCTATACCGATGCAGCTAGGTTATTTACATGTTTCTAGCTCTTCAATCATAGTGTGTAATTTATGATTACGATTGACCATCTTTCCCTGAGTGGATAGGAGTCACAGAGCATTCTTACATTTTTAGGATAAAGTTGGAGGGTGAAAGATGTCGCCACACTGTCTTTGACCAACCCTCCCTGCAACACTGTCACCGATTTAATTTACAGCTGACAGGAAGTAGAGGGTACTATGCTGCTGCAACAAGATGCAGAGGGACTGTCTAACACCACGTTGGAGTTTTTCTGTATGGGGTTTTCAGCAGATAGGTTCGAAAAAGTTAGTCGTTTTGAGATATGAGAGTGCCATGAATGTGACTCACCAGTGGCTATAATCATTAAAAGATATCTCCTTATAATCCAACGCAAGTATGTGGTTGAATGGAGACACTTGATTCGAAATTGCAGGAAGACCACTTTACTCGAAGGCAATACCATTCCTCAATTTATTAAAATTTGTACAGTTTATAACACTGATATGGTTTTGACACCTGTACAGCCATGGCCGCTTGTTGTGCAGGGTAACAGTAACACAGTAGCTGCAATCGCGTTTTTAATAGCTGGTCGCTTATGAAACGATTACATGTCTCTTCCTAAGGCACTCGGGTACCACACGTAAGAAAAACAAATGAGGCATGTCCATCCATGAACGGTTTTCGCTCAATATTGTTTGATGTCACGAGCATTCAGTAATAGGTGAAACGTTACACTTAGTAGGGGATGTGTGATAGATTCACTGTGATTAGCAGGCTTATAAAGTATGTATTGGGTGTAAAGGTAGTGTGGTCAGTGTTCCAACGTGTGCAAAGAGAATGACTATGTCCAATCGTAAGGGAGGTATGGATTTGATGTGGAGAGTTGCAGTTTCAACGAACTGATAGCCACAAGGGGGATGACAGATGTTATATGGAAAATTATGACCAGTCATAAGGAGAATATAAATACTGATGTTCCCAGAGCCATTCAGATATACACTCCTGGAAATGGAAAAAAGAACACATTGACACCGGTGTGTCAGACCCACCATACTTGCTCCGGACACTGCGAGATGTCTGTACAAGCAATGATCACACGCACGGCACAGCGGACACACCAGGAACCGCGGTGTTGGCCGTCGAATGGCGCTAGCTGCGCAGCATTTGTGCACCGCCACCGTCAGTGTCAGCCAGTTTGCCGTGGCATACGGAGCTCCATCGCAGTCTTTAACACTGGTAGCATGCCGCGACAGCGTGGACGTGAACCGTATGTGCAGTTGACGGACTTTGAGCGAGGGCGTATAGTGGGCATGCGGGAGGCCGGGTGGACGTACCGCCGAATTGCTCAACACGTGGGGCGTGAGGTCTCCACAGTACATCGATGTTGTCGCCAGTGGTCGGCGGAAGGTGCACGTGCCCGTCGACCTGGGACCGGACCGCAGCGACGCACGGATGCACGCCAAGACCGTAGGATCCTACGCAGTGCCGTAGGGGACCGCACCGCCACTTCCCAGCAAATTAGGGACACTGTTGCTCCTGGGGTATCGGCGAGGACCATTCGCAACCGTCTCCATGAAGCTGGGCTACGGTCCCGCACACCGTTAGGCCGTCTTCCGCTCACGCCCCAACATCGTGCAGCCCGCCTCCAGTGGTGTCGCGACAGGCGTGAATGGAGGGACGAATGGAGACGTGTCGTCTTCAGCGATGAGAGTCGCTTCTGCCTTGGTGCCAATGATGGTCGTATGCGTGTTTGGCGCCGTGCAGGTGAGCGCCACAATCAGGACTGCATACGACCGAGGCACACAGGGCCAACACCCGGCATCATGGTGTGGGGAGCGATCTCCTACACTGGCCGTACACCACTGGTGATCGTCGAGGGGACACTGAATAGTGCACGGTACATCCAAACCGTCATCGAACCCATCGTTCTACCATTCCTAGACCGGCAAGGGAACTTGCTGTTCCAACAGGACAATGCACGTCCGCATGTATCCCGTGCCACCCAACGTGCTCTAGAAGGTGTAAGTCAACTACCCTGGCCAGCAAGATCTCCGGATCTGTCCCCTATTGAGCATGTTTGGGACTGGATGAAGCGTCGTCTCACGCGGTCTGCACGTCCAGCACGAACGCTGGTCCAACTGAGGCGCCAGGTGGAAATGGCATGGCAAGCCGTTCCACAGGACTACATCCAGCATCTCTACGATCGTCTCCATGGGAGAATAGCAGCCCGCATTGCTGCGAAAGGTGGATATACAATGTACTAGTGCCGACATTGTGCATGCTCTGTTGCCTGTGTCTATGTGCCTGTGGTTCTGTCAGTGTGATCATGTGATGTATGTGACCCCAGGAATGTGTCAATAAAGTTTCCCCTTCCTGGGACAATGAATTCACGGTGTTCTTATTTCAATTTCCAGGAGTGTATTTAATTGTAATTACAGAGATAATAGGTGCCTGGTATCCTAGGACGACACTGTTTGGTATGGGCGCATGGCGGAGGTAGGATGGGCCGGAACGAATTAACAATTCCGGCTTAAGGTATGAGCCATCATTGAGCTGCCTGTGCTGGAGATGCGGGTACAAACGTGCAGCTGACCTAACTGTGTCGCCCTCTAGGTTGGTGAATAGCAAATTAATACACAGTATGTGTTCAGCAGCATTCGTGATCGCCTGTGTTGCAGATATTCTCCAGTTTTTATGTGGAAATTTGAGGGAATTCCATATGGCGAGTGTTTGCAGAATTTGAAATTTTCCCGGCGAATCAACTGTTCAAAAAGATTTCGGGTTTGCAGCCGGTCGTCGTAAACTTCATTGCACGATATTTCGGCTGGACAGCTGCCAGCCATCTTCAGGTGAGCCGAACGAGGACTGACGAAGACGTTCTCCGCTCCAGCCTGTATAGTGCGCTGATAGTACTGCCGCACATGCGTTGCAATTGCGGAGACAGAAGGGCCACACCGCCCAACGGCAGCGCCCTCGCTGGTGGAACTGCAGTACTCAACTGCCGTCGGTATCGTCGCTGGCCGCAGCTATCGAAGTCTTCTGGCGTCTTCGTCTCGAGCAAATTACGGAGATGACGGGATTCCATGCGTTATTCAATTGGTAACCACTGTCACGGTTCAACAGATTCTTTGATAATGGAGTCCCAAAAAGTTGTTGAAGTGGCCAAAATCGGAGTTTTGTCGTACTCCATTGAGTGTCCGTTAGAAATACAATGTTCCGCAACTGCAGACTTACTGGGTTGCAGTAGGCGAGTGCAACGTTGATGTTCTTTACAACGCTCTTCCACTGTACGCGTTGTATGTCCTATATAGACCATACCACATAGACAGGGTATTTTGTAAATTCCCGCCTTCCGCAATAACAAATCATCCTTCACCGATCCCAGCAAATCCGAAATCTTGGAAGGTGGACAAAAACCACTTTCACATTACAATGAATTAAGAATCCTTGCTATCTTGAAGGAGACATTTCCGTCAAAGGGAAGAAAAGCAAGGGACTTGGCTTGCGCGTCCTCCTCTTTATCCACTTCCCGGATTCTGGCTGTAGTTGAGAAGGCCCTGTTAATTCTCCGGGTAGAGTACCCATTGTCTCTGAACACCGTCCTCAAATGTGCCAGTTCCTTAGGCAAATTCTCTGCATCCGACACTGTGTGTGCCCTGTGTACAAGGATTTTAAGTACACTCATGGTCTGGGATGGGTGGTTACCAATTGAATAACTCATGGAATCCCGTCATCTCCGAAATTTGCTCGAGACGAAGACGCCAGAAGACTTCGATAGCTGCGGCCAGCGATAATACCGACGGCAGCTGAGTACTGCAGTTCCACCAGCGAGGGCGCTGTCGTTGGGCGGTGTGGCCCTTCTGTCTCCGCAATTGCAACGCATGCGCGGCAGTACTATCAGCGCACTATATAGGCTGGAGCGGAGAACGTCTTCGTCCATCGACATCTTCAGTGTTTGTGCGTCGTGTCAACAGTTTGTAGTGTGGTTTATCGTCGAGTGTGAACGGCTCCGTGTTTGTATTTCTGTGTCTACCGTTTTATTACCCGCCGTTATGTAACTTATGTGTATTCTTTCTGTTTTTTCTCATTGTTTATTCTATGGATGAAGAGCAGCGTAGAATGCTGCTGACAGCCTGCCTGTTGTACAGGTTTAAAAATAACAATAAGGAAGAAAAAAAAGTCTTCGTCAGTCCTCGTTCGGCTCACCTGAAGATGGCTGGCAGTTGTCCAGCCGAAATATCGTGCAATGAAGTTTACGACAACCACCTGCAAACCCGAAATCTTTTTGAACATGGCGAGTGTTTGTTCCGGATAATTATGCCCTCCCATGTAAATTGACCAGATGACTGCTTTTGCAGCCATTCTGCACTTTTACTGTCTTTATTTAGTTAAGAGAACATCGATTGTCATGTCTGTTGTTTGCATCTAGGCAATAAAAAACAGGTGGAAGAGACATTTGCTGGTTTTCTAGAGATGAGGAACACGTATGATTATATGTATTAAAATCTTAGCTGCCATTGTCAGGTACGAGAATGATCTGGAACGTGTTGTGTCAGTGACATTGGTATTGGTTAAAAATTTGAGTGGAACTACCAGTGTCCTCTATTTTCGAGTTTTCACGTAAAGATATTTGCAGATGAGTTAAATTTCTAGTTACTCAGTGTTTTGCAGCATGCACCACATAATGACATCGCTAGTGTTTCGGGCTTCTAGAGATACAATGTTCCCTGTTTATCTTTGGAACTGTACTGTGTAAGGTGTGTGTGTGATATCTTATGGGACTTAACCGCTAATGTCATCAGTCCCCAAGCTTACACACCACTTAACCAAAATTATTCTAAGGACAAACACACACACCCATGCCCGAGGGAGGACTCGAACCTCCGCCAGGACCAGCCGCACAGTCCATGACTGCAGCGCCTTCAGACCGCTCGGCTAATCTCGCGCGACGCTGTGTAAGGGATCGGTAGTATATTGTTATGCGGTTGATATCAAGAACTGTTGCGTTAATTGTACGATATTCTGGCAAACCATATGAAAATACATGAAACGACCGAAATTTTCATATGCTACTCGATGGTTTCAGCATAAAAGTGTCATAAATATGCAGTTTTTTGATGTGTAAAATCAGATGCTGCAGCTAATATCAGTTTAGATGTTGGTAAGTTAATTTGCAATTAACAAAGCATTTCTTGTTGATAGGACTCAGAAAATGTTCTTATTATCACAGAGTTCTGGAGATAACTCGTTGCAGAAACCATGCAGCATGCAGGCCAAACCAGAACAGTACCGTTAGCAGACACCATTGTACTGGGGAGGGGGGAACCAGCCTAGCCTTTGCACGTGAGGTTGACCACTACCTGTGGAGGAAGCTGTGATCATAAATCAGGGCAGCGTATGCGGGAGCAGTTACCTCATGTCTGTTGGCAGTGATAGATGACCGACCGACCTCGCGGGAGATACCTAGTTCTGCGACAATATACGGTGCATCTGGTTGTGTTTTTGGGATCTGACTGTCTTCATGGTATACGTACGAGGGTATGGTGGTCGATAGCTATGTGCAGGATGCAAAAGTGACGATTCTGTATGATGCAGGATACGAATTGTGTTTACTACATCGATTTGGTATGATGGTACAGTGGTTTCTGATGATATAGCCTAATTGAAGATCTGTTTTACGCCGCAAAATTCAACCTTTTCTCGACAGTAGCAGAGCATTGTAAATGAGGTGGTGCTTTTGTCGATAGTTTCCGTA
This sequence comes from Schistocerca cancellata, assembly GCF_023864275.1. Lineage (NCBI taxonomy): Eukaryota > Metazoa > Arthropoda > Insecta > Orthoptera > Acrididae > Schistocerca > Schistocerca cancellata. Next base: position 245,821,563 of record NC_064628.1, on the reverse strand, counting down.
TTTCATGACTTGTAGACCACTTTTATAGGGTTTAACTCTCAGTGCAATATTGCTGCTGCATGTTTTCCAATCTGTGCAAAATAATTTCCCATTGACATTCTAGTAACTTATCCATTTGCAGAAAGTGGTGGTCAGTGAACCACCACCGACAGTAGCAGCAGTTTTTGGGACAAATTCAGTAAGAGCCAACATATGAGTCACAAGACGTCCTTTGTGTGGGGCGTAGAAGCTTCTATAGACTGGTTCGAACAAGATGGAGCACGGTGTCTATGGAAAGTTCTGTGACGTCTCAGACTCACATGATGTCTTCTTTGTTCAAATGTTCAGAGACAAGTCGAAGCAGACCAGCGTCCTCTTGTTCGGACAGGTGGGATGCTGCCTCCCACCTACCATAGTGGCTTTAGAGCATCTGCCAACAATTCTCCGAAAATTCCAGCCATTTTTCTCTTCTGTAGGACAGTGCTTCGAATTCTGTTTGTGTGTGGTCTTTTCTTTTCTTTTTTTGAATCTGTGGGGATTTTGATATACGTTAGGAACTTTTAGATATGTAATTGTTCTGATTTTTCCGTCTGTGCTTAGACACCAGCGTGCTTCGAAAAGTGAGGCAAAGAAGAAATAAGAGCCTTAACATCCTTGACTCAGCAGCAAATATAAATTAAGCCCACTCAGCGTTTCAGAAACGGGGTGAACACCACAGCAGCTGTAGGACTCAGAAATTTTTCTCTAGTTGACAGTGTCTTCAGAGAAGCAGATAAAACTCAAGAGGTGGTGGGCATCCTAGTTAGACTTCCTAATATCGTCGTTTTGGAGTGTAAAATCGGTATAGCAGCTGATATCGGTTTCGAGGTGAGCAAAATAATTCACTACTGACGAATCATTTTTCATTGACATAGCTTAGAAAGTGTATATTCATCTAATTCCATAGTCTGAAGGTGGTCGCAGCTCCAACTACAGCTCTCACAGTGTATTGTGGGCAAGTGTACTTCGAGTAGTTTTGTGATATATATTCAGTATGTGAAGTGAACTGTTTAATTAATGCTTCCTGTGGCACATAAGCATTTGTAGAGTTTTGTGACATCTTCAACATATGTGTGTGACAATACTCTGGACATTGCTTAAACACCAGATTTAATAGCTCCTTAAGCAGTACATGTTCAGTGCCGAGGGGTATCCATGCAGCATAAAGAAAGAAAGCACGCTGGTGAGGAGCAAGGCTGAAATATCTACCCATGCAATGGGAAGTGCTTAGCGCAGACCTGTGGCTGCTGCGTACCAGAGCTGTGAGCCCAGCATGTTACTCTGGTGGACGAAGCACACGCAAGCAAGTTTTCCAGATACGTTTAGCTCAATCTGCGGCAGTGTAATTATATTGTTCTTTTCGTTATCAGAGTAGAGGAAAAAGACTACAGTTGTTTAACTTTGTCAAAATTTTTTAAACACCAGTGTCATTTTTGGGCTTTATTATTATTTCAGAAATAAAGAAATAATATTCTTCAACAAAATGTTTTAACAATTTCTTATGAGTGCTATATTAGCCTTCTGTTGGGTGGCCCTCCCATTCCAGCAGCTCGACACGGACTGAATGAATTCCCCGCCTTTTTCCCCGGGTCGCCATGTTGGATTCTGTCTTGTGAGATGTGGTGGAGAGGACGGGGAAGGGAAGTAACCTAACTGACCTATTTGCACACCAAAATCTGAATTTCTGCCATGAATTCAATGCGATGTTGCCACATCTATGGCGGCTTCCCTGGATCCGCCATCTTGATGCCTGCTTTACCCCACTACTGTGGTAGCCTTGAACCTCAGCTGCTGCTGGTCGGAACATGATTAACGTTAGAGGTATAGGAGGTAACCATTAAAATTCAACGCCGATTTTCTCGGTACCTCGGGACCGTCGCATTAAAAGGTGCTGTTCAAGTTCTCAGGACAGATCCTTCCACAACATACCGCAGACGTACTGAAATCCGTAATTAATTATGAGGCTACTCATAGGGAAAACGTTTTGCTGTAGTCAAATGTGTTGTGCACTGTAGAAGGTACACTACCACACTGAGGTCGCGTGAAATCAGTCCCGCGTGAGTTTGGATTGAATCACGCTTCGATAGTCGGCCGCGGTGATCGAGCGGTTCTAGGCGCTTCAGTCCGGAACCACACGACTGCTACGGTTGCAGGTTCGAATCCTGCCTCGGGCATGGATGTGTGTGATGTCCTTAGGTTAGATGGGTTTAAGTAGTTCTAAGTTCAAGGGGACTGATGACCTCAGTTGTTAAGTCCCATAGCGCTCAGAGCCATTTGAACCATTTGAACCACGTTTCGATACGGCGGACGTTGTCAGCTGAGGTGGACGCGGTTGACCATTCTGCTTGTTCGCAGATTTGTTCCCCCTTTGTTATAATTCTAGTGCCAAAGCAACACCTGTTTTTGTGACATTACACTCGACCCTTAAACTTCCCTTAGTGGGGATGAATTGCAGCTGGATTTTTTTAGTTTGAACACAAACAGCCTACATAATTCGCATTCTAATCGCCAACTAAATATACGTCAATGCCTCCAACTGTATATCGACGTGCATATCCAGTGACAACGTTTTAAAACTTACATTATCTGTAGTATGTACGAAGCACAGTTTTTTGTTGTTGTTGGCAACACTGAGTGGTAGACGTGAATCCTCTGACCACAGCGAGCGTTGCAGTAACATGGAAGTACGCGTAAACTCATGCTGTAGTGTTCAGCGGAAGGAATAACCCCTAATGAATATTTTCGCAAATCAAAACGGTTTACGGAGAAGGTTTTATAAACAGAACGAGTATGTTTCAGTGCGTGGAGTTCAGTGAAAGAAGAAATGTCCACAACGAACAGAGGATTAGTTGAAAAAATCGAGGAAACTGTTACTGAAGACCGCCGATTGGCTGAGAATGAAATTTACGCTATGTTTTCACAGCTCTCGAGAACTCTCTTATATGACACACTCACAGAAACGCTAGGATATCGGAAACTGTGTGCAAGATGTATCCCAAAACAGCTGTCAGAGCAGCAAAAGAAAAATCGGGTCAGCAGCGCCCGTGAGTCTCTTGAGGGACTTGAATTGAAAGGTGAGGATTTTCTAAGCGCTATTGTGACTGGAGTTGAAACATGGGTGGCTCATTACACGGTTGACATAAAAAGACAGTTGTCACAGTGGCTTCACACCATTCTCCCGTCAAAAAATTCAAAACTAAAATTTCGGGCAAAATAAAAAAAAAGTCGTGGCCTCAGTGTTTTGGGACCGAAAAGCTAAAACTTTGGTCGAATTTCTCCCTCAGGAAGAGACCATCAATACACAGCAATATTTGAGACCTTAAATACATCAAAAGTATCATTCAAAACAAAAGGAGGGTAATGTTGACGAGAAGAGTGCGCTTGTTGCACGACAGCGCCCTCCTCACTCGGCCTAACCTCCGAGACACTCTTTGACTCATTTAGTTGGGAAGTTTTGACACCCATGTTCCCCCAATTCTCTTGACATGGTGCCTCCAGATTATCATCTTTTGACCTCCCTGAACCCAGACATGAATGTAATTAAATTTTTAACCTACGAGCAGATTCAGAAAGAGGGGAAGGGAACAAGCGGGCTGGAGAGTTTTTCGAGGAAGGCGTAAAGAAGCTTGTGCCATGGCTCACCACGTGCAGTAAAGGAGATAGCGATTATGTAGGAAAATAGTCAACAAATGTAACAACGATAGCCTGTATTTTTTCAGCTATACTTTTTCTAAAAAAAAAAAAATAAAATCTAGTACATTTACTTTCTGAATATGCCTCGTACTACGATCTCTTTTAGAACTACGGTACTGGAAGCACAAATTAGTGTACAGGATGAAATAGAACACCACCAACATACTTTCAGAGGTGGAATACATTCTGACGGTTGTGGCACGAAGGAATCATGTTCTATGGCTGCTCGATACAGAATAATAATGTAATTACGGTTATTCTGTTTGTTACACCAGTTAATTTGTTTCTGAGAAAATACCTTCGCAATGATGAAAATGCCTGCGATATGTAATCAGCCGGCGCTTCAGTCTGGAACCACGCGACCGCTACGCTCGCAGGATCGAATCCTGCTTCGGGCATGAATGTGTGTGATGTCCTTGGGATAGTTAGGTTTAAGTAGTTCCAAGTTCTAGGGGACTGATGACCTCAGTTGTTAAGTCCCATAGTGCTCAGTGCCATTTGACATGTAATCTCTAAAACGTACAACACACAATGTACAACACACAATACAGCTTTGTTTCTCGTAGAGGTATGTATGTACACCTGATGTTGTTGGCATCGCTGCGGGGACAACTGTTCATCAGTAAATCTGTCCATGGTACTGTTTCGTATCATTGTTTTTCTTTTTTTTTTTTTTTTGGTCATCAATCTACTGAATGGTCATCAATCTACTGTGCTAACCTCTTCATCTCAGAGTAGCACTTGCAACCTACGTCCTCAATTATTTGCTTGACGTATTCCAATCTCTGTCTTCCTCTACAGTATTTTGCCCTCTACAGCTCCCTCTAGTACCATGGAAGTCATTCCCTCATGTCTTAGCAGATGTCCTATCATCCTGTCCCTTCTCCTTATCAGTGTTTTCCACATATTCCTTTCCTCTCCGATTCTGCGTAGAACCTCCTCATTCCTTACCTTATCAGTCCATCTAATTTTCAACATTCCTCTATAGCACCACATCTCAAATGCTTCGATTCTCTTCTGTTCCGGTTTTCCCACAGTCCATGTTTCACTACCATACAATGCTGTACTCCAGACGTACATCCTCAGAAATTTCTTCCTCAAATTAAGGCCAGTATTTGATATTAGTAGACTTCGCTTGGCCAGAAATGTCTTTTTTGCCTTAGCGAGTTTGCTTTTGATGTCCTCCTTGCTGCGTCCGTCATTGGTTATTTTACTGCCTAGGTAGTAGAATTCCTTAACTTCATTGACTTCGTGACCATCAATCCTGATGTTAAGTTTCTCGCTGTTCTCATTTCTACTACTTCTCATTACCTTCGTCTTTCTCCAATTTACTCTCAAACCATACTGTGTACTCATTAGACTGTTCATTCCGTTCAGCAGATCATTTAATTCTTCTTCACTTTCACTCAGGATAGCAATGTCATCAGCGAATCGTATCATTGATATCCTTTCACCTTGTATTTTAATTCCACTCCTGAACCTTTTATTTCCATCATTGCTTCCTCGATGTACAGATTGAAGAGTAGGGGCGAAAGGCTACAGCCTTGTCTTACACCCTTCTTAATACGAGCACGTCATTCTTGATCGTCCACTCTTATTATTCCCTCTTGGTTGTTGTACATATTGTATATGACCAGTCTCTCCCTGTAGCTTACCCCTACTTTTTTCAGAATCTCGAACAGCTTGCACCATTTTATATTGTCGAACGCTTTTTCCAGGTCGACAAATCCTATGAAAGTGTCTTGATTTTTCTTTAGCCTTGCTTCTATTATTAGCCGTAACGTCAGAATTGCCTCTCTCGTCCCTTTACTTTTCCTAAAGCCAAACTGATCGTCACCTAGCGCATTCTCAATTTTCTTTTCCATTCTTTTGTATATTATTCTTGTAAGCAGCTTCGATGCATGAGCTGTTAAGCTGATTGTGCGATAATTCTCGCACTTGTCAGCTCTTGCCGTCTTCGGAAATGTGTGGATGATGCTTTTCCGAAAGTCAGATGGTATATCGCCAGACTCATATATTCTACACACCAACGTGAATAGTCGTTTTGTTGCCACTTCCCCCAATGATTTTAGAAATTCTGATGGAATGTTATCTATCCCTTCTGCCTTATTTGACCGTAAGTCCTCCAAAGCTCTTTTAAATTCCGATTCTAATACTAGATCCACTATCTCTTCTAAATCGACTCCTGTTTCTTCTTCTATCACATCAGACAAATCTTCACCCTCATAGAGGCTTACAATGTATTCTTTCCATCTATCTGCTCTCTCCTCTGAATTTAACAGTGGAATTCCCGTTGCACTCTTAATGTTACCACCGTTGCTTTTAATGTCACCAAAGGTTGTTTTGACTTTCCTGTATGCTGAGTCTGTCCTACCGACAATCATATCTTTTTCGATGTCTTCACATTTTTCCTGCAGCCATTTCGTCTTAGCTTTTCTGCACTTCCTATTTATTTCATTCCTCAGCGACTTGTATTTCTGTGTTCCTGATTTTCCCGGAACATGTTTGTACTTCCTCCTTTCATCAATCAACTAAAGTATTTCTTCTGTTACCCATGGTTTCTTCGCAGCTTCCTTCTTTGTACCTATGTTTTCCTTCCCAACTTTTGTGATGGCCCTTTTTAGAGATGTCCATTCCTTTTCAACTGTACTGCCTACTGCGCTATTCCTTATTGCTGTATCTATAGCGTTAGAGAACTTCAAACGTATCTCGTCATTCCTTAGTACTTCCGTATCCCACTTCTTTGCCTATTGATTCTTCCCGACTTATGTCTTGAACTTCAGCCTACTCTTCATCACTACTATATTGTTATCTGAGTCTATATCTGCTCCTGGGTACGCCTTACAATCTAGTATCTGATTTCGGAATCTCTGTCTGACCATGATGTAATCTAATTGAAATCTTCCCGTATCTCCCGGTCTTTCCCAAGTATACCTCCTCCTCTTGTGATTCTTGAACATGGTATTCGCTATTACTAGCTGAAACTTGTTACAGACCTCAATTAGTCTTTCTCCTCTTTCATTCCTTGCCCCAAGTCCATATTCTCCTGTAACCTTTCGCTTCTACTCCTTCCCCTACAACTGCATTCCAGCCGCCCATGACTATTAGATTTTCGTCCCCCTTTACATACTGCATTACCCTTTCAATATCCTCATACACTTTCTTTATCTGTTCATCTTCAGCTTGCGACGTCGGCATGTATACCTGAACTATCGTTGTCTGTGTTGGTCTGCTGTCGATTCTGATTAGAACAACCCGGTCACTGAACTGTTCACAGTAACACACCCTCTGCCCTATTCATAACGAATCCTACACCTGTTATACCATTTTCTGCTGCTGTTGATATTACCCGATACTCATTTGACCAGAAATCCTTGTCTTCCTTACACTTCACTTCACTGACCCCTACTATATCTAGATTGAGCCTTTGCATTTCCCTTTTCAGATTTTCTAGTTTCCCTACCACGTTCAAGCTTCTGACATTCCACGCCCCGACTCGTAGAACGTTATCCTTTCGTTGATTATTCAATCTTTTTCTCATGGTAACCTCCCCCTTGGCAGTCCCCTCCCGGAGATCCGAATGGGGGACTATTCCGGAATCTTTTTCCAATGGAAAGATCATCATGACACTACTTCAAAAACAGGCCACATGTCCTGTGGGTACACGTTACGTGTCTTTAATGCAGTGTTTTCCATTGCCTTCTGCATCCTCATGTCGTTGATCATTGCTGATTCTTCCGCCTTTAGGGGCAATTTCCCACCCCTAGGACAAGAGAGTGCCCTGAACCTCTATCCGCTCCTCCGCCCTCTTTGACAAGGCCGTTGGCAGAATGAGGCTGACTTCTTATGCCAGAAGTCTTCGTCCGCCAATGCTGATTATTTCTCAAAATTTAGGCAGTGGCGGGTATCGAACCCGGGACCGAAGACGTTTTGATTATGAATCAAAGACGCTACCCCATTGTTAACGCACAATTAACATCGTCGGTAAAAAAAACCATAGATAGAACGAAACACTTTTTTTCTGGGCCACAGTCTTCTGACTGCATTGATGATTCCGCCATGAATTCCTCTCCTGTGCCAACCTCTTCATCTCAGCGTGGACGTCCTCAGATATTTGCTGGATGTATTCCAATCGCTGTCTTCCTCTACAGTTTCTGTCCTCTACAATTCCCCCTAGTGTGTGTGTGTGTGTTTGTTTGAAGTTTACGGGCGCTAAGCAGCGTGGTCATCAGCGCCCAAATTCCCCCTAGTACCATGGAAGTCATTCTCTCATGTCTTTAACAGGTGTCCTATCACGCTGTCCCTTCTCCTTATCAGTGTTTTCCACATATTCCTTCTGTGGTGTCACCGCCAGACACCACACTTGCTAGGTGGTAGCTTTAAATCGGCCGCGGTCCATTAGTACATGTCGGACCCGCGTGTCGCCACTGTCAGTAATTGCAGACCGAGCGCCACCACACGGCAGGTCTAGAGAGACGTACTAGGACTCGTCCCAGTTGTACGACGACTTTGCTAGCGACTACACTGACGAAGCCTTTCTCTCATTTGCCGAGAGATAGTTAGAATAGCCTTCAGCTAAGTCCATGGCTACGACCTAGCAAGGCGCCATTAACCATTTCTAGAGAGAGTCTCACTTGTATCATCAAGAATGCTGTATACAAATGATGGATTAAAGTTAAGTATTCCAGCAGCTACGTACTTTTCTTTATAGCATTCATTACGTATCCTGTTTCAGACCTAACGCCAGCCGGCGTGTGTAAACGCGTGCCTTTCGGTTACCCGTCTCTGTGGAGTGGCTGTCTTGTCAGTCCACAACACCTTCCCTCTCCGATTCTCCGCAGAACCTCCTCATTCCTTACCTTATCTGTCCACATAATTTTCAACATTCTTCTGTAGCATCACATCTCAAATGCTTCGATTCTCTTCTGTTCAGGCTTTCCCAGTCTATGTTTCACAACCATACAATGCAGTACTCCAGACGTACGTTCTCAGAAATTTTTTCCCCAAATAAAGGCCTATGTTTGATACCAGTAGACTTCTCTTGGTCAGGAATGCCCTTTTTGCTATAGCTAGTCTGCTTTTGATGTCCTCCTTCCTCCGTCCGTCATAGGTTATTTTACTACCTAGGTAACTGAATTCCTTAACTTCTTCAACTTCGTGACCATCAATTCTGATATTAAGTTTCACGCTGTTCTCATTTCTGCTACTTCTCATTACGTTCGTCTTTCTTCGATTTACTCTCAATCGATATTCTATACTCATTAGATTGTTCAATCCGTTCAGCAGATCATGTAATCCTTCTTCACTTTCACTCAGGATAACAACGTCATCAGCGACTTGTATCTTTGATAACTTTTCACCTTGAATTTTAGTTCCACTCCTGAACCTTTATTTTATTTCCATCATTGCTTCTTCGATGTACAGATTGAACATTACGGAGGAAAGACTACTTCCTTGCCTTACACCCTTTTTTAATCCGAGCACTTCGTTCTTGGTCGTCCACTCTTACTATTCCCTCTTGACTCTTGTACATATTGTATAATACTCGTCTCTCCTCTATGCCTGACCCCTATTTTTTCTCAGAATATCAAACATCTTGCACCATTTTACATTGTCGAAGGCTTTTTCCAGGTCAAGAAATCCTATGAATGTGTCTTGATTTTTCTTTTGTCTTGCTTTCATTATCAACCGCAACATGCCTTTACCTTTTCTAAAGCCAAACGGATCGTCATCTAGCACATCCTCAATTTTCTTTTCCATTCTTCTGTGTATTATTCTTGTCATTAACTTGGATGCATTAGCTGTTATACTGGCAGCCCTTGAAATATTCGGAATTGTGTGGATGATATTTTTCGGAAAGTCAGATGGTATATCCCCAGACACACATTCTAGAAACCATCGTGAATAGTCGTTTTGTTGCCATTCCCCCAATGATTTTAAAAATTCTGATGGAATGTTTTCTATCCCTTCTGCCTTATTTGATCTTAAGTCCTCCAAAGCTCTTTTAATTTCTGATTCTAATACTGGATCCCCTATCTGTTCTATATCGACTCCTGTTTCCTCTTCTATCACATCAGAAAAATTTTCCTCCTCACAGACGCTTTCTTGTATTCTTTTCACCTATTCGCGCTATCCTCTGCATTTAGCAGTGGAATTCCCGTAGCACTGTTAATGTTATCACCCTCGCTTTTAATGCCACGGAAGGTTGTTTTCACTTTCCTATATGCTGAGTCTGTCCTTCAGACAATCATTTCTTTTTCGACAGCTTCACGTTTATCGTGCAGCCATTTCGTCATAGCTTCCCTGCACTTCCTATTTATTTCATTGCACAGCGACTTGTACTTGTGTATTCCTGAGTTTCCCAGAACATTTTTGTACTTCCTCCTTTCGACGATCAGTTGAAGTATTTCTTCTGTTACTCATGTTTGTTCGCAGCTATCTTCTTTGTACCTATGTTTTCCTTCCCAATTTCAGTTATCTCCCTTTTTAGGGATGTCCATTTCTCTTCAACTGTACTGCCTACTGAGCTATTCCTTACTGCTGTGTCTATAGCCTTAGAGAACTTCAAGAGCATCTCGTCATTCCTTAGTACTTCAGTACCCTACTTCTTTACGTATTGATTCTTTCTGTCTAATGTCTTAAACTTCAGCGTACTCTCCATCACTACTATGTTGTGATCTGATTTACATCTGCTCCTGGGTACGCGTTACAATCCAGTATCTGATTTCGGAATCTCTGTCTGACCATGATGTAATCTAACTGCAATCTTCCCGTAACGCCTGGATATTCCAAATATACCATCTCCTCTTGTGATTCTTTAACAGAGTATTCGCTATTACTAACTGAAACTTGTTACAGAACTCAATTAGTCTTTCTCCTCCCTCATTCCTTGTCCCAAGCCCATATTCTCCTTAACTGTTTCTTCTACTCCTTCCCCTACAACTGCAATCCAGTCTCCCATTAGGTTTTCGACTCACTTTACGTGCCTTATTACCCTTTCAATATCCTCATATACTTTCTCTATCTCTTCATTTTCAGCTTGCCGCGTCTGCCGAGTCTGATAAGAACAACACTATCACTGAACTGTTCACAGTAACACACTCTCTGCCCTACCTTCCTATTCATAACGAATCCAAATCCCGTTATACCATTTTCTGCTGCTGTTGATATTACCTTATACTCATCTGACCAGAAATCCTTGTCTGATTTTCATATCACTTCACTGACCCTCACTATACCTAAATTGAGCCTTTGCATTTCCTTTTCAGATTTTCTAGCTTCCCTACCACGTTCAAGCTCCTGACATTCCAAGCCCTGATTCGTAGAACGTTATCCTTTCGTTCATTAATCAGTCTCTTTCTCATGGTCACCTCCCTCTTGGCAGTCCCCTCTCAGAGATCCGGATGGGGGACTATTCCGGAATCTTTTGCTACTTTTCAATTACTGGCCACGTGTCCTGTGGATACGCGTTACGTGTCTTTAATGCAGTGGTTTCCATTGCCTTCTGCATCCTCATACCTTGGTCCCTGCTGATTCTCCTACCTTTAGGAGCATTTTACCACCCCTAGGACAAGAGAGTGCCCTGATCCTCTGTCCGTTCCTCCGCCATCTTTGACAAGGCCATTGGCAGAACGAGGGTGATTTCTTATGCCGGAAGTCTTCTGCCGTCAATGCTGATTATTAATCAAAATTTAAGCAGAGGCAGGATTCGAATCTGGGATCGAGGAAGTTTAGATTACTAATCAAAGATTCTACCATCTTTTTTTTTTTGCATTTTGTTCGTTGTTGATCGTTGTGTTTGGTCGTTGCGGACGTCATATGACATCCATTCAAGTTCGTTTTGTTGATCCTTTCACTCAGTTTTTTTTATTACAGAGGCCAACCGGCTCTCTGACCGAACACGCTGAGCTACCGTGCCGGCATACCCTCAGACCACGCGTCCCTTATTGAGAGAAACAATAGTGAATGCAAACTGAGGGCAACAAGTTAAATGCGGGCATTACTGCTGGTGACGTGAGAGAAGTATACCGCCTCATGGATCGCCTCCTAAAAACCGTAGTAAAATGATACGATAACCACAAGTGAACTGTGCCAATAACTATGTTTACTCATGTAAGTTAATCTGGTATCAACGATAGAATGTTATTTTTGAACAAGAAAAGCTCTCCACATTTAGGTCTCCGTATGTCCATCTTTTTAGAGGTGGCTGCGGGACTCACCTGTTCGGTAGAGGATATGCATTCAAGTCTTTAGCACACAATTATGTGGAAATTTCATGACATTATGTACTCATAGTCTTTGTTATTGTTCGTATCTGTTACACAGAAATACATTTATTATTAATATTTTTATGTTCAAAACACGTAAAGGCGGACAATGCCAAATTAAATACCTTTCAGCCGTCAGGTTTCAACCTTATTTTGGATGCCAAACATTGATGGCTGAAAGGTATTTAATTTGGCGTTGTCCGCCTTTACGTGTTTTGAACATAAAAATATTAATAATAAATGTATTTCTGTGTAACAGATACTAACAATAACAAAGACTATGAGTACATAATGTCATGAAATTTCCACATAATTGTGTGCTAAAGACTTGAATGCATAAAATGATCACTTTGGTGTCAGCTCTCGTACGAGGTTGCTACTGAACGCACGATTCTGTTAATTGTACGCAAGGTTTTTCAGAACATATGTCTAAAAAGTATTTGACCTTGTAATTTCATTTCATACCTCTCCATCTATATGAATACAGTTAAGTGGAAATAATTAATTGTCGCTAGAATTGAAGTTCTATCATGGCCATCTGCCATTCTTTTGTCCTAATGGTGTATTGGCAGCCATTACGTGAAATATAATTCATCATCATCATCATCATCATCATCATTTAAGACTGATTATGCCTTTCAGCGTTCAGTCTGGAGCATAGCCCCCCTTATAAAATTCCTCCATGATCCCCTATTCAGTGCTAAGATTGGTGCCTCTTCTGGTGTTAAACCTATTACTTCAAAATCATTCTTAACCGAATCCAGGTACCTTCTCCTCGGTCTGCCCCGACTCCTCCTACCCTCTACTGCTGAATCCATGAGTCTCTTGGGTAACCTTGCTTCTCCCATGCGTGTAACATGACCCCACCATCTAAGCCTGTTCGCCCTGACTGCTACATCTATAGAGTTCATTCCCAGTTTTTATTTGATTTCCTCATTGTGGACACCCTCCTGCCATTGTTCTCATCTACTAGTACCTGCAATCATCCTAGCTACTTTCATATCCGTAACCTCAACCTTGTTGATAAGGTAACCTGAATCCACCCAGCATTCGCTCCCATACAACAAAGTTGGTCGAAAGATTGAACGGTGCACAGATAACTTAGTCTTGATACTGACTTCCTTCTTGCAGAAGAGAGTAGATCGTAGCTGAGCACTCACTGCATTAGCTTTGCTACACCTCGCTTCCAGTTCTTTCACTATGTTACCATCCTGTGAGAATATGCATCCTAAGTACTTGAAACCGTCCACCTGTTCTAACTTTGTTCCTCCTATTTGGCACTCAATCCGTTTATATTTCTTTCCCACTGACATTACTTTCGTTTTGGAGAAATATAATTAATTACATGATTTTCGGGCTTCATCCACAAGATAACAGGAAAAAATGCTTAAAAAACTTTGCAATCAGAAAAGGAAAATTTTTTGCAGGTAAGTTTTAATTAAGTATACACAACGAACGCAAAAATAATAAATAATAATACGAGGCTCAGGTTTGCTTATGAGTAACTTGCTGACGGTAGAAATCTGCCGTAAACATTATTCAAATAATAATTAACGGTATAAAATGTCAGTGTGTAACAAAGAATTTACGTAACACAGACAACAATAGTACAGCTACGGAGGTTATTATATCGTATCTCTCTTTACAACCATATTTATTTATCGGGCATTAACTCCTTCAGTTTTAAACAAAAACCACGCGGCCGGCCGGAGTGGACGAGCGGTTCTAGGCGCTACAGTCTGGAGCCACGGGACCGCTACGGTCGCAGGTTCGAATCCTGCCTCGGGCATGGATGTTCGTGCTGTCCTTAGGTTAGTTAGGTTTAAGTAGTTCTAAGTTCTAGGGGACTGATGACATCAGAAGTTGGGTCCCATAGTGCTCAGAGCCATTTGAACCATTTGAAAAACCACGCGTGTTTTTGAGCTAGCCGTGTTGTAGAGTGTATTAGAAACTTACTTAAATTGTTACAAACCAACCCAGTACCTTTACTCAGAATTATTTCTGTATGGAGAAACATTGATGATTCACAGCGCATATTTTAGCCGCTACTACGAATGTGCGAAATGTACACGAGCTATAGATATTTGCATCCACGATTCGAAACGTAAGAAAACGATATCTTTCAGAAAAAAAGAGAGAGAAAGATGATATAGAAGGGAAACGAAGCATACAGCGCATACCGCCGACATCTGCACTGTTGTACGCTATTGTCTGTGCAGTACAGACATAAAGCCGGAGATCGTGGGTCCCTGATACGAGAATACTCAGAAGGCATCGCTGAATAACCTCTGACAGTTTGTCGGTGTAATTCTGGTTCATCCGTCAGTTCTGTCTGAATAAGCAAAGTCGATAGCGGTACCTCTGTAATTAATACAAGTATTGAAAGAGACTTTATGTCGTTTAGTGAGGAGTTTCTCAGAATTCATCAGGGTAAAGCAGAATAACGACAGGCCATATTGTCGAAAGCAGACTTGAGAAGCGTGGCTACTGTAGAGTTATAAGATGTACAGTTTACAACGGTAGATAATTGTGACTGGCTGCTGTTTTAAATTGTAAACTTTACTAACAATGAAGATATCTTAAATGGTTCCAGAAATATTTGGGAACAGGTTAGCTGAATCACCCTTTATATTAGAATTACTAAAAGCAATCAGATGAGTAAAAAACTAACAATGAAATTCCTATCGTTCCGCACCACGTTCTTGTGCAAAGACAGAGTTTACAATTATCGAGCACAGCTGCTTCTGGATGACGTGCGGCTTCCACTACATCGTGAATATACCATCAGCGCTTCAGCCGCTTGGTTCGCTACGTCGAGCTGTTCGTTGACTGTTTACAAATGGGTCGAATAACGACTCTTGAGAAAGGCTGTGTGATAAACGCTGCCTGATAACATTACGTATGCCGGAAGGGAATCTTTCTCGGAAAGAGATAATCAGTGGAACTGTGGCGGATCGTCATCTTCGACCCTAAAGGCTGAGAGTAGAGTATGGACACATTCATGAAGAGCCTGCATTTCCTGCAAGATACTGTTACGAAATGTGAAAAATGTAGCTGGTCTGGGTGATTGAGGTGCGGAAGCAGGCGACTAAGTGTATCCGTATGCATCGCAGCCGACATTGACTGAGTAAAAGGACTCTTACTGAGATGTGATCTGAGTGCCTTTCCCAGCAGGTGCACCGATGCATTATACATATGTTATTTATTGACGCGACTACCGCTCGGAGGCTGCGAGATGCACGCATTTCAATAGATCCGCGCGTTCTCGGCGAGCCTGCAAAATCAGTCTCGCATACCGTAACATGCCGCTCCATTAAATAGCAACGATTTATGGACGTCTATGATAGCATCTGCTCCATTTTCCATTTCCCATGCCCAGCCAGCTGATTAAGTTGCGATTATCGTAAAAAACTATTTGTCTTCCATTTCGCTCACAAATTCACTGCCTGACAAAAAAAAAAAGTGAAACACCAAGATGGGGGGTGGGGGGAGGTAACGAAATGAAACTTAACGGTTTGAAAGGATATGTGATGTTATTTCAGCGATTACAAAATCGGGTCAAATTTGCAAATAATTTTGCAGTTTCAGTCAACGTATGAGTATGTTGTTGCCCTTCCTCTGGCCGGGATGCATGCTGTGATTCCATTGGGAAAGGTGTAATCGAGCCGTTGTAGCCCCTCTACATCTACATCTACATTTATATTCCGCAAGCCAGCCAACGGTGTGTGGCGGAGGGCACTTTACGTGCCACTGTCATTACCTCCCTTTCCTGTTCCAGTCGCGTATGGTTCGCGGGAAGAACGACTGCCGGAAAGCCTCCATGCACGCTCAAATCTCTCTAATTTTACATTCGTGATCTCCTCGGGAGGTATAAGTAGGGGTAAACAATATATTCGATACCTCATCCAGAAACGCACCCTCTCGAAACCTGGACAGCAAGCTACACTGCGATGCAGGGCGCCTCTCTTGCGGAGTCTGCCACTTGAGTTTCCTAAACATCTCCGTCACGCTATCACGATTACCAAATAACCCTGTGACGAAGCGCGCCGCTCTTCTTTGGATCTTCTCTATTCCCTCCGTCAACCCGATCTGGTACGGATCCCACACTGATGAGCAATACTCAAGTATAGGCCGAACGAGTGTTTTGTAAGCCACCTCCTTTGTTGATGGACTACATTTTCTAAGGACTCTCCCAATGAATCTCAACCTGGCACCCGCCTTACCAACAATTAATTTTATATGATCATTCCACTTCAAATCGTTCCGTACGCATACTCCCAGATATTTTACAGAAGTAACTGCTACCAATGTTTGTTCCGCTATCACATAATCATACAATAAAGGATCCTTCTTTATACGTATTGGCAATACATTACATTTGTCTATGTTAAGGGTCAGTTGCCACTCCCTGCACCAAGTGCCTATCCGCTGTAAGTCTTCCTGCATTTCGCTGCAATTTTCTAATGCTGCAACTTCTCTATATACTGCAGCATCATCCGCGAAAAACCGCATGGAACTTCCGACACTATCTACTAGGTCATTTATACATATTGTGAAAAGCAATGGTCCCATAAGACTCCCCGGTGGCACGCCAGAGGTTACTTTAACTTCTGTAAACATCTCTCCTGGTGCAAGTTGGCAAGCTCGTAAGAAAAAAAGTCAAGAACCGTAATTCTACACAACAATTTTAGTATTTAAGCAACCAGTGTTGACTCTTTATTAGCGTCATCTTCAGGCCGCTCTACCAAAAAACGAGTGATGACATCCAAAAATTGGTGCGTGTGGAACAGGTGCCAATTATATTGGAACCATCCCGGCATTTGCCTGAAGCGATTTAGGGAAATCACGGAAAACCTAAATCAGGATGGCTGGACACGGGATTGAAACGTCCCCCCCCCCCCCCCCCCCCCGAATGCGAGTCCAGTGTGCTAACCACTACGCCACTTCGTTCGGTAACCTCATTTCTGAAATATGGCTCCTGTACACATAGTATGTGTAGGTCCAACTCATGTGACACTTTCCCGAGTTCTTGCTTCACCATGCACTGTGCATCGCATTTATCTGGCCGATTCTAATCATTTGTCTCTGTTCCATTGCCGTTTGGCTGCGACTTGATTGTAAGTGAATGCTACGGGAACATACTGAACACATAGCGACTGGGCCAGTCTAACCTCTAAACATATATAATTCGGCCATGTGTCATCACTAATTGCCTGTAAAGATGCTCAATAACAATTGTCTGCTGTCTCCTCTTAAAGACGACGTCAAGTAGAGTCTGCAGTTCCTTTATATTTGTAGGCAAGTTATGACACTGAGCTGAATATGTTCAACTTCCTTCATGTTAGGAGAATTTATAGTACAGTCTTTTGGTTGAATGTGACTAACCAGGTGTCTTGCAGCTAGCTGGCCAGTGTGGCCGTGCAGTTCTAGGCGCTTCAGTCTGGAACCCCGTGACCGCTACGGTCGAGGGTTCAAATCCTGCCTTGGGCATGGATGTGTGTGACATCCTTAGGTTAGTTAGGTTTAAGTAGTTCTAAGTTCTATGGGACTAATGACCATAGATGTTAAGTCCCATAGTGCTCAGAGCCATTTGAACCATTTTTTTCTTGCAGCTATGGTCAACACATGCATATGCTGCAGTTTAGCTTGTCTCAGTGCAGTTTCAAACATTTTGTGTACAGACAGTGTGTCTGACCATAAACTTCTTCCATTCTTCATGTCATGTCAGTCACTGTTTGTATCTTTTGCGAAATTCCCTTTGGCCTCTGTAGATTCTATTGTAAGATGGCATGAACTATGCCCCTTACATGAAGCCATTAAAGGTCACCTAACTCACGTTGAGCGAACAGGTAGGGCTGAACAAAAATGACTGACAAGGCACAATGCATCTTGTAGAGGGTATAGTATGGATGTATTGGAATAATTAATGTCGGATGATGGTTTTAAAGTAATTTACACGACATGAAAACTTTGTGGAAACTCGTCGATTTATTGGAGGCTAGTTTACCCCAGGGAAGTACTCAGAATTGACCATGGCCGCCGGGGGAGCGGCTAAGGGAAGTGACAATAGGCAGCTTAGGGCTGCTCAAGCTCTGAGAAAGCGGTAACGGTGCGCTGCCTCCAGCTGCCTTAAGACGAGTGACAGTGAGTGGGTGGTTGACCCCGACTCCATGCTGGTGTACCGGGAAACAGACAGAGAATTTGTATGCCTGTTGATAAATGTCTGTCGTCCCGTTTTCTGTGAAACATGCGAGAAAGCCGCGCAAAGCTACGCTGGAGCGGTCAACAGAGGTCAAAATATGCATGTTCGTGACTATAGCAACTTCACACTGAATTCACGGTCCACAGAGTCTGAAGCAAATCAGGTGAAGAGCGACAGAATGGAATACACCGGCCTCCAATGGGAATGTAGGACCAAGGAATTTGAAGTACTCTCCTGGGAGTCAGAATCCCAGAAAACTTGGTGTTTGTGCAGACGCTAACCTTGATGGGTGGCCTGGGAGGAGCAAAATAGAAGTTGAAAGGAAGGGAAATTTTGTGGGAATTTGTTCACTTCCCAGAGCAGGCACTGGTCGGCGCTGGGAAGCGACGCATAATTAATGCGACTTGCGCAGCAATTGGTGTAAGTAATTTTGCTGGAGGGGAAACCAAGGCGAAGAGCTGACTGTGAGAAGTCTCCATAGAGGTCTTCTGTTCCCAGCTTGCCTAGAGTGCGGACGTGGCGTTCTTTACTTAGCTTGCCTGAGAAAGAGTGAGTATCTCTGCAGTTTAGGACTTAGCAAAGGGAACTATTGAGCTTGGAGATAGGAAGTTTTGGTTCAGCTACATACTGAGCAAGATAGCTGGGAGTGAATAGACGAGCGCAGCCTTGCAGCACCACGAGGTGGGCCGACGTCCGCACAACGACGCCGCTCCGCCACGCTGTATTCGGTGATATTGCGCCCGCTCCGGCCATTGATTAATTTGCTGGATCACGTCGGCAAAGTTTCCACGAGGGTTTCGTGGGCCGTGTACTGTAGAATTCTTCTCACACTTCACATTACGCCTGGGTCAGCCGATATGAATTACTTTTGAGTTATCGCGCTTTACTCCACGCAAACGCAATTTATTACCACTGCCTGATAGGAGAGTCTTGTAATGTGATGATTGAAGGTCGGGAGTTAAAATAAATTTGTGCTAATCGACTGTATCTGTTTTCAATCAAACAGTCGAAATCCCAAGTCACTTGCTTAATTAATTTTAGGTTCAACATTTGCATCTGGTGTTCAATAGATGAATATAACATCAATGTGCAACCCTTTTCAATTAAAAGTGATCAATTCTAAATAAATTAATGTCAACACTGCCGCCGCAGTTCAATCAGGAGTCACAGGGCCATATTACTTTTTTGCGTTATCCGACATTGTGGCAGTTTTGCACTGTCTGTTGATCTGTCAGTCAATTAGTTGGGGTGAACACACGCCAAAACCATGATCTTCCTCTATTAGCTGTTGCGTGCTATCACACGTCGCTACTGTAACATGTTGCTTGCTCCCCCACTTTACAGTTTTGCACTTTCAACGTTTTAGAGTTTTAGAGTTTTAGAGTATATTTTTCTTCAATTCTTCCATGTCTACCAATACAGTAACACAAAGAACTGTTAAAAATCGGTTATTTCAACGAAAGCTCCGAGCCAGACGTCCTGTAGCGTCCACTGACCCAAAACCACCGCCGTCAGCGACGTCAGTGGTGTCAAGCGAGAGCTCGTTGGAGGGCAGGGTGGAGGTCTGTTTTGTTTTGTGATGAAAGCTGGTTCGGCCTCGCTGCCAGTGATAGTCTTGTGTTGGCTAGAAGAAGGCCAGTTGAGGGCCTGCAACCCGTTCGTCTGTGCTAGAAACACTGGACCTACACCTACGGTGCGATTTCGTATGACAGCAGGAGCACTCTCGTCGTTATCCCACACATCCTGACTGAAAATTTATACATCAATCTGGGGATTCAACGTGTAGTGCTGCCATTCATGAACAGAGTTCTAGGGGTGTTTTCCAACGCTCGCCACATACCACTGCTGTAACCCAACGTGCTCTACAGAGTGTCTGGATGTTTTCTTGGTCTTATCGATTACCAGACCCGTCCCCAGTCGAGCACATGTGGGACATCATCGGATGACAATGTAACGTCCCCTTAGAAAAATTGTACATGACTGTGCTTAAACTGACACACAATATTTTTAGCGCAACGCAATCTGACTTTCAAAAATCTCTACTAAAGAATGGCCCTGACTAACATTAACCTATACCTTTCACAAATCACTTACCTCACAAAAATCTTCGTTACTCGAACTACTGCAATACAGCGAGCGCCACTACTGCCAGCTAAATAAAAGATTCAAACTACGGAAGGCACTAACTACTGATAGGCATAGTTAGCAAATGAAAGATTTTAATAGAGAACAAACAATGTATTTACCTTAATACTGTTGAAAAACCATAATATACATAGCAGTTCATAATATCCATTCTGTACTCAAAAATCCGCCATCTCATTTCCCACATCCACCACTGCTGGCGGCTCACCTCCAACTGCGCAACGCTACGCGCTGTTCACATCCAGCTGCCGCTGCCCAACACTACAATGGCAGACAACAATGCAAACTAGCCACAGACTGCACACAGCACAGCCAGTGATTTTCATACAGAGCGCTACGTATCGTTGCCAATAATAAAACATAAACAGCCTACTTACATAGCCTACTTACAACAACTCCAAAGTCATCCACAACCAGCATTAACGGTCCCTGCACTGACCAAACAAGTGCGTGGAAGTCCACCTCACAAACTAACATCCAGCACCTCTACAGCACAATGGAACCACGTTTGCATGCTTCCATGTAACCTTCTGGCTGCTATATCGGGTATTAAAGTATTAGCATTTCACGTTTGCAGTGGCTTATCTCGCGCTTACATTAGCACGTGGTCTTGCAATCTTAGTCACTTAGATATGTAACCTACAGAAATGTATTCCCGAAATATTAGTCCTCAACACTAACCAATTTCTGATGCTGTGATTTTTTCCATCAGTGTACATTGCCACGTTCTGTTATAAAATACTTAAAATAAACATTGATTCGGTTTCACAGGTTTGCTGTAACTGTGTTATTGATATTTGTCACAGGGTTTTGCACACACACATATTACAAGTGCTCTGTCTGTGACCCACTACCGATTCTGCAGGTATCGATGATCAAGTTCTTCCCACGATCGACGCAGCATGTTCCTATGAAGCTGTTCAAAAGCACTGTTGATGCGAGATCGCATTTCTGATATGTTTGTTGGCATAGGAGGCATAAACACTGAATATTTCACTTGATCCCACACAAAAAATCGTTTGCGGTCAGTCGAGAGAGTGTAGAGATCATGACATGAATAGCTGATGACCAACCCCACCATGACCGATCCTTCGGTGTCTCAAATTACTGTTTAAGAATTCATGAACATTATGAAGAAATTGGGATGGAGCACCAACCTCTTAGGAGACTAAGTCCACACTTGAGCCAATTTCCCTGCTTGCCCACACAGACGCGTCTGTAACAGTCTTTTCGCAAAAGAAAAAGGGACGGTAAAGTCTAAACTGCAAGTCTGCACAGAACACATTAACTTACGGTGATTCTCCAAATTGAGTTTTTCCACACTATAACTTAACAGACGCGACGCTTCATCTCGTTTTTGTTTATGATCGGATGAGTACGAATTACTTGTCTTTTTTTTTTCAGTCAGTCTACTGACTGGTTTGATGTGCCCCGTCACGAATTCCTTTCCTGTGCTAACCTCTTCATCTCAGAGTAGCACTTGCAACCTACGTCCTCAATTATTTGCTTGACGTATTCCAATCTCTGTCTTCGTCTACAGTTTTTGCCCTCTACAGCTCCCTCTAGTACCATGGAAGTCATTCCCTCATGTCTTAGCAGATGTCCTATCATCCGGTCCCTTCTCCTTATCAGTGTTTTCCACATATTCCTTTCCTCTCCGATTCTGCATAGAACCTCCTCATACCTTACCTTATCAGTCCATCTAATTTTCAACATTCCTCTATAGCACCACATCTCAAATGCTTCGATTCTCTTCTGTTCCGGTTTTCCCACAGTCCATGTTTCACTACCATACAATGCTGTACTCCAGACGTACATCCTCAGCAATTTCTTCCTCAAATTAAGGCCGCTATTTGATATTAGTAGACTTCTCTTGGCCAGAAATGCCTTTTTTGCCATAGCGAGTCTGCTTTTGATGTCCTTGCTCCGTCCGTCATTGGTTATTTTACTGCCTAGGTAGCAGAATTCCTTAACTTCATTGACTTCGTGACCATCAATCCTGATGTTAAGTTTCTCGCTGTTCTCATTTCTACTACTTCTCATTACCTTCGTCTTTCTCCGATTTACTCTCAAACCATACTGTGTACTCATTAGACTGTTCATTCCGTTCAGCAGATCATTTAATTATTCTTCACTTTCACTCAGGATAGCAATGTCATCAGCAAATCGTATCATTGATATCCTTTCACCTTGTATTTTAATTCCACTCCTGAACCTTTCTTTTATTTCCATCATTGCTTCCTCGATGTACAGATTGAAGAGTAGGGGCGAAAGGCTACAGCCATGTCTTACACCCTTCTTAATACGAGCACTTCGTTCTTGATCGTCCACTCTTATTATTCCCTCTTGGTTGTTGTACATATTGTATATGACCCGTCTCTCCCTATAGCTTACCTCTACTTTTTTTCAGAATCTCGAACAGCTTGCACAATTTTATATTGTCGAACGCTTTTTCCAGGTCGACAAATCCTATGAAAGTGTCTTGATTTTTCTTTAGCCTTGCTTCCATTATTAGCCGTAACGTGAGAATTGCCTCTCTCGTCCCTTTACTTTTCCTAAAGCCAAACTGATCGCCACCTAGCGCATTCTCAATTTTCTTTTCCATTCTTCTGTATATTATTCTTGTAAGCAGCTTCGATGCAGGAGCTGTTAAGCTGATTGTGCGATAATTCTCGCACTTGTCAGCTCTTGCCGTCTTCGGAATTGTGTGGATGATGCTTTTCCGAAAGTCAGATGGTATCTCGCCAGACTCATATATTCTACACACCAACGTGAATAGTCGTTTTGCTGCCACTTCCCCCAATGATTTTAGAAATTCTGATGGAATGTTATTTATCCCTCCTGCCTTATTTGACCGTAAGTCCTCCAAAGCTCTTTTAAATTCCGATTCTAATACTGGATCCCCTATCTCTTCTAAATCGACTCCTGTTTCTTCTTCTATCACATCAGACAAATCTTCACCCTCCTAGAGGCTTTCAATGTATTCTTTCCACCTATCTGCTCTCTCCTCGGCATTTAACAGATGAATTCCCGTTGCCCTCTTAATGTTACCACCGTTGATTTTAATGTCACCAAAGGTTGTTTTGACTTTCCTGTATGCTGAGTCTGTCCTTCCGACAATCATATCTTTTTCGATGTCTTCACATTTTTCCTGCAGCTATTTCGTCTTAGCTTCCCTGCACTTCCTATTTATTTCATTCCTCAGCGACTTGTATTTCTGTATTCCTGATTTTCCGGGAACATGTTTCTGCTTCCTCCTTTCATCAATCAACTGAAGTATTTCTTCTGTTACCCATGGTTTCTTCGCAGCTACCTTCTTTGTACCTATGTTTTCCTTCCCAACTACTGTGATGGCCCTTTTTAGAGATGTCCATTCCTCTTCAACTGTACTGCCTACTGCGCTATTCCTTATTGCTGTATCTATAGCGTTAGAGAACTTCAAACGTATCTCGTCATTATTTAGTACTTCCGTATCCCACTTCTTTGCGTATTGATTCTTCCCGACTAATGTCTTGAACTTCAGTCTACTCTTCATCACTACTATATTGTGATCTGAGTCTGTATCTGCTCCTGGGTACGCCTTACAATCCAGTATCTGATTTCGGAATCTCTGTCTGACCATGATGTAATCTAATTGAAATCTTCCCGTATCTTCCAGCCTTTTCCAAGTATACCTCCTCCTCTTGTGACTCTTGAACAGGGTATTCGCTATTACTAGCTGAAACTTGTTACAGAACTCAGTCTTTCTTCTCTTTCATTCCTTGTCCCAAGCCCATATTCTCCTGTAACCTTTTCTTCTACTCCTTCCCCTGCAACTGCATTCCAGTCGCCCATGACTATTAGATTTTCGTCCCCCTTTACATACTGCATTTCCCTTTCAATATCCTCAAACACTTTCTCTATCTGTTCATCTTCAGCTTGCGACGTCGGCATGTATACCTGAGCTATCGTTGTCGGCGTTGGTCTGCTGTCGATTCTGATTAGAACAACCCGGTCACTGAACTGTTCACAGTAACACACCCTCTGCCCTACCTTCCTATTCATAACGAATCCTACACCTGTTATACCATTTTCTGCTGCTGTTGATATTACCAGATACTCATCTGACCAGAAATTCTTGTCTTTCTTCCACTTCATTTCACTGACCCCTAGTATATCCAGATTGAGCCTTTGCATTTCCCTTTTCAGATTTTCTAGTTTCCCTACCACGTTCAAGCGAATACTAAAGTTTATGTTGGTATATGACATAGTTTTTACAATATGGAGTGTATGTAATGCCGTAACAATCGACGTTAACTAAAAAATTGTCTCACATTTGTCATTATTTAATTTTCTAACGAACCTGGGAAGTACGAAACGGTTCATTACAGGACAGTTTATTTACGGTTCTCTTGTTACGTAAAGACATTTACCGAATAATGTTTTTCTTTAATAACGAAAAATCGCTAGCAGACATCAGAACACTTGACCTTTTGCAGAAAGACGGTGTATACCTACTGAAAGAAGCAGAGTTTTCTTGATGATTAAGTTGTAGCTTATGTCATTGAATCAGCGTGATTTGGCTCTTTTCATAAAATTTCACGTCAGGCATGCTCATTAACTGAGCTGTCAAATTTTGTACGTCCCCCAGCTGCTGTATACTTCTGCTAGGGCACCCCGCGTCTTTTCTTCGTTCTCTGGATCAATAAACCACACTGGCAGGTTTTTGAAAATGACGATGTGATTTTCGAGGTGAAAGAATTATTGAACATTAAAACCGCAGATTTCTACAACTAAAGTGTCTGCCATCCGTCGCAGGGAAAAATGAGTTACATTCAAAAGTAAATAAATAGAGGAAGGCTAATACCTCAACATGCCTCTTTTGGACATAGCTTCATAATTAATTACCCTAAGTACCCTTAGTACATGCAGACAGAGCTGAAGGCCTAGTACATGTCCGGGCAGTTACAGTTGTTCTGTCGGAAATGAGGTGTCCATGACGATGTCCTGTAGTCTGCAAATCTTATCTGAAATCAAAAAACAAACTATTTTCTTAATCTATAGGCTATTGCACACAGAGCAATAGCACAGTTTTTGAAATTTGGAAAAATAAGAAACAAAGATGTGGTTTCGTCATGTGTTTTTGGTCACGTTTTTTACGATGACTAATGAATAAATTAAAATAAAAGATTACCCTACTATTCCTTGTATACTTGCCCGAGGAGTGTCTCAAGTTGAAGGAATGGATTTCGAACTCACTAATAAAGATATATTTCTGAAATTTGATTGAATTACTCCTTGGGCATGTCTGCAAGGAGTAATATGCTAATATTTGGAATTTAATTCATTCGTTATTTGTTGCAAAAAACGTGACCTAAAACACTCGATAAAACTACTACTTTGTTTCAAACGTCCTTCATTTAATTATTTTGTCAAATTTCAGAAAACTTGGAGTCAGTGCGCAATGTCCCATGGATTAAGGGACTTGTTTGTCTTTTGATTTCTGATAAATTTGTATACTGCAAGACTTCTGTCGTGAAGACACCTGATTTTGGTCAGAGCAACTTTAACTCGTCGTATGGAGGGCTTCACGATGACTGAATTTCTTAAAAAAATCGGAGTGTGTTGTCCAAGAATCAATAAATAATGTGCAAAACATTTGTATTGATTGCGTGACTAGTTTTTCCAAAAATAGTCGTAAAAGTTGCTTATTTATAGGCTGGCTGATAAGAACCATTTAGAAAAATTACGGGAAACTAAATCTGGGTGGCGCTGCGGGATTTTAACAGTTGTCCTCATGAGTATGTGGCTAGTGTCCAGTCACTGCACCGACTTGCTCAGGAAAGAGAATGATTAGCAATTGTGGGCTGTACGCTACGCAGCGCGCTACACTCTGGCTTGTGAATTTATATAGGGCGTTTCCGCAAGAGCGTGCAAAAATTTAACAGGACATAGAGAATGCTCCACTGAACAAATTGAGATAGGGAATCTGGGGTCGGAGAAGCCAGCTTAAGGAGGTAATAGGAATAAAATCACATTACTGTGTACTTTTTTATTTACATTATTACAGTTAATTGCAAATACCATAATTGATGCAATGAACGTACCATTTGCACTGTATCCTACAAAATGTGCTCAAACTGACGCCCATCAACTTCAATGCAAGCATGACACCCTGACAAATATCCCAGGTGTGTTTGGAATCACATCTTAGGAAGCTACAATTTTGGCAACTAGCTCCATGTCCCTATCCACTGGGGTCTCATAGACAAGTGACTTTAGATATCCCCATAGGAAATAATGACGGGAATTTAGCTCAGGTGACCTCACAGGCCACGGAATAGGACCTCCACTTCCAGTCCAGCGACCAGGAAATACAGCACTGAGATGGTTGTGGACATCCACACTGAAGTGAGGCGTAGCACCGTCATGTTGTATTCGCATCTTCTCCAGAACAGCCAAGGGTAAGTTCCGCAACTCAAGCAGAGCTCCTCGCACAAACCTCGAGTACAGGCGGCCATCCAGACTTACTAGTAACCAGGCTCGTCCTCCTTGTTTCTCTGCAGGAAATAAAGAATCTACAAGTAAATAAACAACACAGTACATGTAAACTTGTATGCATGTTACTTGCAAATAAGCTGGGAGACAGTAATGCTAGACAAAGTGGTAGACTAGTTGACTTCCATATCTCCTTAACCTGGCTTCTCCGACCTCAGGTTCCCTGCCTCAGATTGTTCAGCGGAGCATTCTCCATGTCCTGTTGCGCTTCTGGACGCCCTTACGGAAACACTCTCTACAGATGGTCCATATTAAGATTCTCCAGCTGAGCTCTAATAAACTTCAATTAACATTGGAAAAAGGCGGTTGGTGAGGTGACACAATGGCAGTGAGCAATGTACGATCTGACGATCCAGTCAGTAGCGTCATTCTGCTGCGTCTGCTTGTAGCGTGGACTTTTCACAGAGAACTTTTAGCTTCGTCATTCATGTTAGGTACGCTGAAGGCACCTAGCTAGTGTACTGTTCATTTTGGCAACAGAGGGGAAATTGAGCAAATAGTACGGTAAGAAGAGAGAGCGATACCTTTCCGCGAAGATAAATTATTGTAGCCATAGTCCAAAGCAGAACTGTTGCCCAGTGTGGCACGTTGTCCGTTATCAGAGCAGTCGACACATGGAGTGAGTTGCGTGGGTCAGAGACAGAGCATACATTGGCAGCTCACAAAGTGTTCTTCTCCATATGTGCACAACACTTCAAGCACACGTTTTCTTACGACGCACTAGTGAGCGACTGATCCACTGCTCGTCCCAAATGGGCCTCCTCTGATGCATGAGGTGCCATGGTCAAGAAATAGTGTAATGTTTTAGACTAGTTGGTGCTGTGCTGAGAACTACTAAATCTGAAATATGAATCTGGTTTAGTCGGTGACGTGCATTACAGCCAAATAAAGAGGTACATGGAAACTGTAATGTTGCGCAATACGGAATTGACTCAACTGGGCGACACATATTGCAGCGTGATCACTGAGAAATACGTGTCCCTCTGTCTGGCAGTACCACACCCTCATGAGGAAGTGTTGCCTTTTCTGGCCTCTTGTGGGCAAACATTTGAAAACAGACTCCAGAACAGCCTGACATGAAAGGGTGGCTGCAGCTGAAAGGTTGCTACTCCTTGGGCTCGTCTCTCTCTCAGTTGTGTACCGACGGCACATTGGGGTTGGGTTGGGTTGTTTGGGAAAGGAGACCAGACAGCGAGGTCATCGGTCTCATCGGACTAGGGATGGACGAGGGAGGAAGTCGGCCGTGCCCGTGACGGCAGATTAGAACACCCATGTCACATTAAGGATATGGAGTGATCAGATCACTGAACAGTATGGAGGATTGACAGTGATTAGTCTTGGTGTTGGTTATAACGAAGTTTTGGTGCTGTATTTTGAGGTGAAGGAATTGTGCTCGTGTTGGAAATGCGTTTACCCCATGCCCAGTTAAGGCTGCTGTTGGACATGGTGGCCGCAGCCGGTAGAGGTACAAAACAGCCACTTTACACCAGGCTATTTAGAAAATGTGAAGGGCTGAGCTCTGGTATGCTGGGTGACGGATGAAGGGTCACAGTCACACTTACTCCTGCAGATGACAGACAGGCCCTAGCAGCGGGGAGCAGACCGGTGTCCCGTGGGTCACGTACATAGCGGGACATGAGCCAATTTGCCGAAGATGCCGGCGATAAATTTTTTACGGCACTTTTGCAGAAGCGTGTCAGCACAGGGCACTAGTAACTGACCCTTGCAGACGATAGAACATGCCTTAGCTTTCATAGATAGTCCAGACGACGCTTTTTCCTGTGAGCCTTCCGGGGAACGCCGTTTCTGCCTGTGAAATAAAACATTTTCACTTTGATGAAATGGGTCGACGTAGCTCGATAACTGCCGCCCAGGCGTTCCAAAATTTTCTGCATTTTTTTCTTTGAGAGGTGCACCGGCTACCACACCGCTGTTCCCGCATGAATTCAGAAGCGATATTTTGCTTGGCGTGCTGACTGGGACTTCGAAGCGCGTACCAGAGAGTGTGTTTCTGATGTCAAGATAGAGAGAAGATTGAAAGAATGAAACAATAATTAATTGAAGACTCTCAGGTGCCGACGGGCGTTGCTATACTTCAACAGAGAAGTTGAAAATGTGTGCCCCGACCGGGACTCGAACCCTGGATCTCCTGCTTACAGGGAAGACGCTGTATCCATCTGAGCCAACGAGGGTACAGAGGATAGTGCGACTGTAGGGACTTATCCCTTGCACCGTCCCCCTGAGACCAACATTCCCGACTTAATGTCCACACACTGCATTCGTAGAGCCCCTGCACATTACACTCATTACTCGGGGCAGACAATCTGAGCGAGTCCCGTAAGAGTTCGGGCAAATGCGCGTACATCCGCACAGAAGAAGATCAATGGCCGGTTGGCCTTAACTGTATGAAGATAGTTTTAAGAGGATCTGCGTATGTGTTGGACGGATGCAGTACCGTGCATTAAAAAATACACAGCGAAAAAGACAATTCAAGGCTCCTTATTTCTGGAATGCAGATTTTGAAGCTGCTCCACGGGGAGCACTTGGATTTGAAAAACACTTAACAGAGTAGAATAGAAGGAGTCACACTGCGGAAATTGTAGGGTGAAGGCGGGGTTTGCGGTTTGGAGGCAGTGAGGAGAGGACATGAATTGCGATTTGTCTACGGGAGAGAAGTCGTAATTAGACTGTCAGAATTGTAAGTGTTGTGTGACAGCCGCAAGGTCCACCATACACTCAGGTCGATTTTCAGTTTCTTGCCAGGAGGCAAATCTGTACGAATTTTGTGGCTGAGAGTCTTGGCTCGTGAAGCATTAAAATTTCGTGCCCAGTTTGAAGGCGCAGCTTCGGGCCTGGCATCGAGCAACGGTGATTCAGGTACGACGGTCGAATCATCGCTGTGGCGCACTGTTCGCCGCGTTGCAGACTCCCGATGGTGAGCCGTAGGCACCGTGCTGCTCCGGCTCAGTAGGAATGTTGGAGCTGAATTCCTCACCGCGTGCAGCGGTCGTCCCTGCAAAGAGCAGCTGTCGTAGCTCAATGACCGTATGGCGCACTCCTGTATAGTTTGCCACCCACAATCTCCGTCAGTCCTGTGAATTTTAGACTGATTGCGTTATCCACATTCCAATCGAGAACCGTGGTATAGCACACCATACCTTCCTATTCTTCTCAAGTGCACTGCAGAAATTTTCATGTTCTTTTTAATTGTGTGTTATTACGTTTACTCATTGTATTTCACACTTGTCTTTACGATAATAAATCGGTGTAATCATACTCAACATCTTTAATTTCAGTAGAAATCAGAGTCTAAAGTTTTTATAAAGTAATTTATGTGCGAAACAGTTGAAGTTGTGAGAAATCTATTATGTTAAGTCCACTTCAGCCTCTCCATTGTTTTTGTTGTTGTGGTCTTCAGTCCAGAGACTGGTTTGATGCAGCTCTCCATGCTACTCTATCCTGTGCAAGCTTCTTCATCTTCCAGTACATACTGCAACCCACATCCTTCTGAATTTGTTTAGTGTATTCATCTCTTGGTCTCCCTCTACGAATTTAACGCTCCGTGCTGCCCTCCAATACAAAATTGGTGATCCCTTTATGCCTCAGAATATGTCCCACCAATCGATCCCTTCTTCTAGTCAAGTTGGGCCACAAATTTCTGTTCTCCCCAATTCTATTACCTCCTCATTAGTTATGTGATCTACCCATCTAATCTTCAGCATCCTTCTGTAGCACCACATTTCGAAAGCTTCTATTCTGTTTTTGTCCAAACTATTTATCGTCTACGTTTCACTTCCATACATATCTACACTCCATAAAAATACTTCCAGAAACGACTTCCTGACACTTAAATCTATACTGGATGTTAACAGATTTCTCTTCTTCAGAAACGCTTTCCTTGCCATTGCCAGTCTACATTTTATATCCTCTCTACTTCGACCATCATCAGTTATTTTGCTCCCTCAATAGCAAAATTCATTTACTACTTTAAGCGTCTCATTTCCTAATCTAATTCCGTTAGCATCACCCGTCTTAATTCGACTACATTCCATTATCCTCGTTTTGCTTTTGTTGTTGTTCATCTAATATCCTTCCTTCAAGGCACTGTCCATTCCGTTCAGCTGCTCTTCCAGATCCTTCGCTGTCTCTGACAGAATTACAATGTTATCAGCGAACCTCAAAGTTTTTATTTCTTCTCCATGGATTTGAATTGCTACTCCGAATTTTTCTTTTGTTTCCTTTACTGCTTGATCAATATACAGATTGAATAACATCGGAGATAGGCTACAACCCTGTCTCACTCCCTTCCCAACCACTGCTTCCCTTTCGTGCCCCTCGACTCTTATAACTGCTATCTGGTTTCTGTACAAATTGTAAATAGCCTTTCGCTCCCTGTATTTTACCCCTGCCACCTTCAGAATTTGAAAGAGAGTATTCCAGTCAACATTGTCAAAAGCTTTCTCTAAGTCTACAAATGCTGGAAACGTAGGTTTGCCTTTCCTTAATCTATTTTCTAAGGTAAGTCGTCGGGTCAGTAAACTGATAATTCGGTACTTTTCACTTCTGTCAACCCCTGCTTTTTTGGGATTGGAATTATTATATTCTTCTTGAAGTCTGAGGGTATTTCGCCTATCTCATACATCTTGCTCACCAGCTGGCAGAGTTTTGTCAGGACTGGCTCTCCCAAGGCCGTCAGTAGTTCCAATGGGATGTTGTCTACTCCCGGGGCCTTGTTTCGACTCAGGTCTTTCAGTGCTCTGTCAAACTCTTCACGCAGTATCGTATCTCCCATTTCATCTTCATCTACATCCTCTTCCATTTCCATAATATTCTTCTCAAGAACATCGCCCTTGTATAGACCCTCTACATACTCCTTCCACCTTTCTGCTTTCCCTTGTTTGGTTAGGACTGGGTTTCCATCTGAGCTCTTGATATCCATGCAAGTGATTCTCTTTCCTCCAAAGGTCTCTTTATTTTTCCTGTAGGCAGTATCTATCTTACCCCTAGTAATATACGCCTCTACATCCTTGCATTTGTCCTCTAGTCATCCCTGCTTAGCCGTTTTGCAGTTCCAGTCGATCTCATTTTTGAGACGCTTGTATTCCTTTTTGCCTGCTTCATTTACTGCATTTTTATATTTTCTCCTTTCATCAGTTAAATTCAGTAACTCTACTGTTACCCAAGGACTTCTATTAGCCATCGTCTTTTCACCTATTTGATCTTCTGCTGCCTTCACTATTTCATCTCTCAAAGCTATCCACTCTTCTTCTACTGTGTTTCTTTCATCCATTCTTGTCAGTTGTTCCCTAATACTCTCCCTGAAACTCTGTACAACCTCTGGTTCTTTCAGTTTATCTAGGTCCCAACTCCTTAAATTCCCACCTTTTTGCAGTTTCTTTAGTTTTAATCTACAGTTCATAACCAATAGATTGTGGTCGGAGTCCACATCTGCCCCTGGAAATATCTTACAATTTATAACCTGGTTCCTAAATCTCTGTCTTACCATTATATAATCTATCTGAAACCTGTCAGTATCTCCAGGCTTCTTCAATGTATACAACCTTCTTTTATGATTCTTGAACCAAGTGTTAGCTATGATTCAGTTATGCTCTGTGCAAAATTTTACTAGGTGGCTTCCTCTTTCATTCCTTATCCCCATTCTGTATTCATCTACTACGTTTCCTTCTCTTCCTTTTCCTACTATCGAGTTCCAGTCACCCATGACTATTAAATTTTCGTCTCCCTTCACTATCTGAATAATTTCTTTTATCTCATCATACATTTCATCAATCTCTTCGTCATCTGTGGAGCTAGTCGGCGTGCCCTGGCTGGCTGCAAACCCCGCGTCAGCCTCAGAGGGTCGAACCCCATCTGTTGCTGTATGCAGACCGGCAGAATGACACGCCCCGCCATCCAGAAGAGCTGCCAAACTTGAATGAATGTCGTCAGAAAACAACACCTATTTATACTCGGCTGCGCGCCTCTGTTTCGCTATCGCATCGCTCCGAGTCACGTACACCCTCACCCCGGTTGTGCCAGTGGGCCCCTTCTTCCTGTAACTTGCGACATGCAAACCGCTGCGTTTACGC
The DNA here is from genome assembly GCF_023864275.1 of Schistocerca cancellata. Classification (NCBI taxonomy): domain Eukaryota; kingdom Metazoa; phylum Arthropoda; class Insecta; order Orthoptera; family Acrididae; genus Schistocerca; species Schistocerca cancellata. The sequence goes on along the minus strand of NC_064628.1, from coordinate 245,788,612 downwards.
TTTTCAGCGGTTTGGCGGCCCTGGGGCCTCCATTCCACTTCACAACCACTGGTCAACTTTACTTACTGCAATCCGGCCCGCAACTGGCTGTAACTTGTCCTCAGAATGTCGCACAAAACTAACTTTCCCTATCTTAAACGATAGCCCAAACTGTATCTGAGTGTAGAAAAATTTAATTATTGTAGTATCCGATACCAATCTACCCATATGCGTTCCACTGGAGACAGATCCGGTGATTGAGTAGGCCAAGGCAACATATCGACACTATGTAGAGCATGTTGGGTTACAACAGCGGTATGTGGGCGAGCGGTATCCTGTTAGAAAATGTCCCCTGGAATGCTGCTCATGAATGGCAGCACCCCGCCGGAGGTTAGAGCCCTCCCTAGGGCGTGTGTGTGCTGTTCTTAGCTCAAGTCGAGTTAGAACGGAAATTTTTTTCACATGGTTCAAATGGTTCAAATGGCTCTGAGCACTATGGGACTCAACTGCTGTGGTCATAAGTCCCCTAGAACGTAGAACGACTTAAGCCTAACTAACCTAAGGACAGCACACAACACCCAGCCATCACGAGGCAGAGAAAATCCCTGACCCCGCCGGGAATCGAACCCGGGAACCCGGGCGTGGGAAGCGAGAACGCTACCGCACGACCACGAGATGCGGGCTTTTTTCACATTTTCGGATATTTATCTCATTATAAAATTTGCGATTTCCCAAATAAAATGATATATATATGCATATATATCACTTATAAACTCACATGGGAAGTATTTTATTTTATTTTTTAAATATAGTCTACACTGGCTGAAAATGTTAAAATTTTTACCTGCGTTACTTCAAGATGTAATAAAATCGGTAATTTTTTATGGAGAGTGTTGTCGATTGCTGTGTTATAAAGGTTAAATTACGTGTTTGTATTGGTAACACTGTCAAAAACAGTATCTTATTGTTTCGTAGTATAAACACGCGTTTTATGTCGAAGTGCTAACGTTTTTCCGAGGAAAAGTGTCGAATAGATTGGTAAATCTCTCGGGAAGTAAAGTATGAAGCCAAAACGAAGTGTTTTTAAGAAACGGGGGTTTCATGGTAATAGATTTTCGAATGAAGGGAAACATTGTGTTCAAGATGTGGCGTGTGAAGTTACAAACAATGAAATACAGGCAAACTCGTCATTATCTAGAGAAACACCCATTAGTGCTTCGAAGATTAAAATAAAATGTCGTTATACACAGTTTTCTCAAATCTAAAGTGATGTAAAAGGTGGGTTAGGTTATATTCTGACAGATTTACACATCCTAACAAGGCTGTTAGGTGAATGTGTGTGTTGTAAAATATGTGGAGGGCCAGTTAGTTTACATGAAGACAGATATCAAATGGACTAGCCAGGAAACTTATCATTAATTGTAAATATTCTCAATCATTTTGGAATTCTGATCAGTATGTGTAAAGACAATTATTTTGAAGTAAATATTAGGTGGTTTTATGGATTGAGAGCTATTGTCAAAGGAGACAATGCAGCAGAAACAATGTGTGCCATAATGAAAATGCCACGCCCACCTTGTAAAATGGACAAGTATGCAGGATTTATTGGAGCTGCTGTGGAATCTGTTGCATGTGATCCACGAAGGGCGCTGCGAACGAAGCTGTTGAAATAAATAATGGTATGACTGACATAACAGTAGCTTTTGATGGCACTTGGCAGAATCGCGTCTACAGTTCTAAGAATTCGGTTGCTACGGTGACCAGTGTGGATTCTGGAAAGGTAATAGATTTCCAGATTTTAACGAAACAAAGTTAGAAGTGGAAATCAGGGAATGAGTAAGGGCATATCTGCGACAGAAATTATGAAGGAACAAATGGTGGTATGGAGGCCACTGCAGCTACTGAAATTTTTAGTCGATCTGTGAACGAAAGGGGAGTGTTTTACACTAAGTTCTTAGGTGATGGAGACTCAGAAGCTTATAGCAGTGTAGTAGCCGCTCAGCCTTATAGTGAGAAGATTAACAGAAAACTGCAATGTATTGGTCATGTCCAGAAGAGGGTGGTCACCAGGTTGAGAAAGTTGAAACAAAGTTTGAGAGACAATAAACTCTCTGATGGTAAAACCGTAAGAGGCAGGCTGACAGACAAAATGACTAATGAACTACAGCAGTATTGCGGAATGGCCATCAGAAATAATACTCAGTATTTGTTTAAAATGAAGCATGCAGTATGGGCTACCTTTTTCCACAGACTGTCAACCGATTAAAAACCAGTACACCACCTTTGCCCTCCCGGACCTGATTCATGGTGCAATTACTGCAATGCCTCGTACTCAAACAGTTCATACAACCATAAACATGCCATCCTGGCAGCAGTCATGGATATCATAAAAGCTGTTTACAGAGATCTGGAAATCCGGAATTACTGAAGAAGTGTCTGCGCGGTCAGACTCAAAATCCCAATGATTCATTCAATAATCTTAAAAGGACTCGCTTACCAAAAAATGTTTTTGTTGGAATGAAGACCCTGAAGTGGGTGGTCAGTGAAGCTGTAATTGCTTTTAATGATGGCAACAATGACAGGATGAAAGCGCTGCAGCCTATGGGAATTAATCCTGGAGCAACCTCCATAGAGAACTTGAAAGGATGGACAAGGTTCGCATTAATAAAGCAGAGTGTGCAGCACAGTTGGTCACTAAGGAGTCCAGAAAGGAGAAAAGGAGACAACACTTTGAAAAAATCAAGAGGGTGATATACAGCATGGTGCAGGGTGCTTCCGAGTGACTCAAAAAAATGAAGCATATATTGAGTTAGAGTCATTTGAAATTTTAGAAGCCGCTCGTGAAAATTTACATTTTCTGATGCATTTTTCCCTAAATCTCAGAAACCACTTCGAGTAGAGTATTCAAATTTTCAGAGAGTAATGAGTGATTGTAGGCGCTTCAGTCCGGAACCGAGCTGCTGCTACGGTCGTAGGTTCGAATCATGCCTCGGGCATGGATGTCTGTGATGTCCTTAGGTTATTTAGGTTTAAGTAGATCTAAGTCTCGGGGACTGATGACTTCCGATGTTAAGTCCTATAGTGCTTGGAGCCATTTGAACCATTTGAACCATTTGAGAGTAATAACATACACATCCTGAGTCTACTGAACTAAAAGAAGAACACAATGTTATGTATAATTAAAATTATTTAGGATAACGTACAAAAAGTACACAAAATTTTAACTGTGTAATTAAAAATCGTATTTCCGAAAGCAGTGGCTGAAATGCAATTATTACAATTCAGCAGACTCAGATCATACAGTTTAATGTCCTGTAAAACTTTCATGGCAATGGCTACAGTGGTTCCTGAAGTACAGGGAAGCCAAGTCACTAAATTTAACATTGTTGGGATAGGGCGTTCCAACTTTCCTTAAGTTAGTTTAAGTACTGTGTAAGTCTCTGGATGGATGGTCTCAGAAGTTCATCCCTTAGTAATTCACACACATTTTTTGAATGGCAGCACGACAGATCCAGTCACCAGGCTGACGTACAAATTGGTTGTGGTGTTACGTATGATGACCACGAGAGTCTCCTGCTGTCGTACGAAATCGCACCTCAGACCATAACTGCAGGTGTAGGTCCAGTGTGTATAGCATGCAGACAGGTTTGTTGCAAGTCCTTAACTGGCCTCCTAACCAACAAACGGCGATCACTGGTACCGAGATAGAAGCAGCTTTCATCAGAAAACACAATAGACCTCCATCCTGCCTTCCAATGAACTCTCGCGACATTACTGAAGCCACATATGGCAGTGGTTTGAGGTCAATGGAATGCACGCTACAGGCCGTCTGGCTCGGAGTTATTCTTGGGGTAATCGATTTCTAACAGTTTGTTATGTCACTGAGGTGCCAACTGCTGCTCAAGTCTTCCATCATGGTATTACCACGTGGCCGTCCTGAGACCGGTCTTCTTGCGACCATACATTCTCGTGACCATCGCTACCAGCAGTCATGTACACTGGCTGCATTCCTTCCAAGTCTTCCTGAAATATCGCAGAAGGATCATCCAGCGTCTCGTAGCCCTATCACACGACCGTGTTGAATCTCGGTGAGGTTTCGGCGCCTTTTAAAGGCATTCTTGACTAGCTTCAACTCACGCTATACATTGTCAAACGTAACTAACGTTCATGACCGCTACAGCGTGTATTTAAAGCAAACCTGATTTGTATCCTCATAGTGGCGCTACTAGTGCCACTATTATGCGGCTGGCGCGAAATTTGAACAGACATCATCTTTCGCGTGTAGAAACACGGCTACCAACTTTCGTTTACGTCGCACAACTCCTTCTTGGTGTTGCGATTTTTTTCCATCATTGTATTATTCAGTTAAATAAATTTCAGTTAAATAATTTTCAGAATTTAAACGTATTAGCTCTGTCCCTAAATCCTTAAATGTATAATTGTAAACTGTATGTGTATCTTAATATTTGTTGTCGTCGCGATACGACAAATAAAAATAAAAATAACTGATTACACCGGTCTGCAAATAAATATTTTTTGAAAGTAGTTTGAAATTTGGTAACTGACTTTTATATACTTTTCAGCGCGGATTTCAAAAATACAGTCCATTCTTTTCTATCACGTCAGGTTTTCTCACAAAAAAAGGGAGCAATTTTAGGTATAATAACAAAATTTAAGAAACTTATCACATTTTTTCCAACGTTAGAAAATTTTATTTTATTTATAAATCATGTTCTACATTTCCAGTGCACTTCCATTTCTCTTTAAGCTCTTAAGCCCTTATAATAACTCTTTCGCTTTCTGTCGAAGTTTCTTTTATTGCTTCAGGCTGTGGACTCGTTGAGGATCATCTCTTTTTATCATCCAGCAGTAGCCCGCTAACATGTTGACGTTCCATTTTCCTTGATATCTTTTTTCCATTTCTTTGATGTCCTGATGGAATCTTTCGCCCTGCTCTTCACTTACATCACCAAAGTTTGCAAGGAAGTAGTCAAGATGTGAATGGAGAAAATGAACTTTAATGCTCATGTTACAGCCCAGCTTCTTAAAGTTGTTGAGCAAGTCTGCGACGATTTTCTTGTAGTTTGGATCTCTTTTGTTTCCTAGGAAACCGGTAACAACTAATTTAAAAGATGTCCATGCTGCCTTTTCTTTTGTTTACATTTTGTCCACAAAGTTGGGATCTGTCATTAGTTTTCTAATGTCTGGTCCGACAAAGAATCCTTCCTTTAGCTTTGCCTCGGATAAACCAGGAAACTGTCTACAATGATGCCTGAAACACTCCCCTTCTTTTGGCAATTCATTAACAAATTGTTTCATCAGCGCCAACTTAATGTGAAGTGATGGAAGTAACACCTTTTTTGGATCCACAAGGCTTTTGGCTCTGAGCACTATGGCTCTGAGCACTATGGGACTTAACTTCTGAGGTCATCAGTCCCCTAGTAATTAGAACTACTTAAACCTAACTAACCTAAGGACAGAACACACATCCATGCCCGAGGCAGGATTCGAACCTGCGACCGTAGCGGTCGCGCGGTTCCAGGCTGTAGCGCCTAGAACCGCTCGGCCACTACGGCCGGCCACAAGGCTTTTCCTCTCAACATTTTTAACCCCTACCTCTAAGACTTATCTCAAGGCCCAAGCTTTTTTTATGTAGTGTTTCTTTCTGTCTTTACTGTCCCATTCACAGTGAAAGCAAGGGAACTTTGTATATCCACTATGTTGACCACGCAGCATCGAAATCAGTTTTAAATCACCACATAGTGTCCATTTGTGATCTCAACAGCAGAGTTTGCTTAAAACCAGTTCAAGGTTTTCGTAACAATCTTTTAAGTGAACCGAGTGTCCAACTGGTATAGAAGCACACTTATTGCCATTGTGTAGAAGTACTGCTTTAAGACTTCTTTTTAAAGAATCAATAAAAGTCTCCACTCATCAGGATCATATTCTACTTTGAAACGTGCCATAAGTCCAGGAATATCACTGCGAAACACCAGGTCACCTTCTTGAGAGAAGAAAGATACAAACTCCTTTACCCTCGATCGATACCAAGAAATGGATGTACCCGGAGCCAACATATGTTTATCTTTCAGTCTAGATCCTGCCGATTCTTTAGAAAGGCCTAAATCTCTTACTCTCAGATTGTGAGAATGGAATGGGATCGGTTGTGCCAGGATAGTAGCAATCTCTGTCTTCTTCACTATCACCTTGCTGAGCCAATGGCTCGTGATCATCTATATCATCCAAAGAATCTGGAGGAGAGGGTATTGGTACTTAAGGTCCATGAGGAACAGGGCGAATTGCTGATTGAATGTTAGGGTAAGAAATATCAGTTTTGTTTTTCAAACTGAAACAAAAATGTTCAAATGCGTGTGAAATCTTACTATGGTCATCAGTCGCTAAGCTTACACACTACTTAACCTAAATTATCCTAAGGGCAAACACACACACCCATGCCCGAGGGAGGCCTCGAACCTCCGCCGGGATCAGCCGCACAGTCCACGACTGCAGTGCCCTAGACCGCTCGGCTAATCCCGCGCGGCCAAACTGAAACCTCGTACGTTGCAAGAACAAAAATTGCAGTCATCACTATCATTTTTGGGCTCCAAACCACTGGTATTCCAAAACGTAAGGGCTGTATTTAACGTTGAAACCATTGCCTCAGGTCTTCAACACACACTGAACAATTTTTGTGTGGGGCCCAAGCATTATCTTGATCGCCTAACTTTATACCAGAATAGGTGAAATATACTTTTTCAACAAAATCGGAAATGTTTCTTTGTTGCTTTTTAACGGTATAGTTAACACAAATATAGGAGAAGCAATCTGGCGAGTTTATACATCTTCTGTACGTGATGGAATTTTTTCACTATTTTTCCCGAAATCAGCGTTGAAAACACTATAAAAATCACTTAATAAATGTGAAACAATAGCCAACCAACGTATTAATTATTTTCCTCGATTTTCATCACGGACAAGGTGATATCGTCACCGGGCCAACGGATGAACTACCGCGCGATATCTTCCTCACGAGGGGCGCAGCTATAGAAGACGCGAATGGAATGGAAAGAACGTTAGAATCAGCTCACATCATCAGGTATTCGGAAGTGACGTCTAGTAGTCGAGACGTTGCAATAGGATACGGATGCGAACATCGCACAGTGTACCCGGCTCTCACAACTGACGCGCTCAGACGGTGCCCTCTGTCTCGGACTCGTTCCCAGGGAGCGCCGGCAGGAAACCAGATCATCTGCCTGGGGAGCGCTGGAGCTGGAGTGGATGGGCGTCCCGGGAGGCAGGTGGCGTAAACACGACTACTTTACGGCCGGCCGTCGCTGATTGTTTACGTAATGCCTCCGGGAGGGCGGGCAGTAGGAGGAAGTCTGGAGGGCGGGGGGGGGGGGGGGGGGCGAGGAAGGCCTGCAGGTGAGGAATGAATAACAGCGCCGGGACCCGCTCTGTCCCGGTCGCGATACGTGCCGGATACGCCTCTTGTATACGAAGTGTCTCGTAAGCCACAACAGTCGCATATTTTGCGATGGTAACGCACTGCGACACGATTCCTCCGGTTACAAGTACATTCATTTTGACTGTATCACCAGCGTCCAATTTTGGTTGCTGTGAAACGCTTCCTTGCCATCGTATCAGGTTTTCACGATCGAAGTCTATTGGCACTTGACCGAACGGAACCGAAACGTTCCACAGTGGTTGGTGTTATTTCACCCATTAGAAAGTGTTCGTCAAAGCCTGCGACTATAAACACAACTGTTTTTTTAATGTGAAATAAAAAAAACTGATTATTATGCAAACTGGTTGTCACCACGAGTGGTATCCGTGTACCGGCCGGCACGGTAGCTCAGCATGTTCGGTCACAGAGCTGCTTACTACCTGTAATAAAGAAACTGAGTAAAGGAATCAACGATTAAATTCAAGGGATGTCTTGTGATGTCCACCCAGACCAAACGCAAAAAAAGGTCGCTAGCGTTGCTGCCTCTGGATCAGGGGTTCGATTTCCGGTCGGGTTGGGGATTTTCTCTGCCCGGGGACTGGGTGTTTGTGTTGTTCTCATCTTTTAATCATCATCATCATTCGTGACAGTGGCTAGATTGGACTATATACAAAGATTTGGACTTTGTACGGGTGCTGAAGACCCCGCAGTTGAGCGCCCCACAAACCAAACATCATCGTCAGCTGCTTACTTCAGTTACGATTTACCATAGAAATTAAAAAAAGCTTCCGTCTTTTGCAACTCAAATTTATTCTTGAATAGCACGTATTTTTCATCTATTCATATTATGCATCACCAGTGTTCTATAATACATACAAAATTATTTAATACTTGGCAGTTTATTTAAATGTAGCTACTTCTATTAACAATTAGATAGTTGTGTGTCCTGTTGTGCAGCCATTTGTTGTTTTATGTATGTTAAATGCACATAGTATAGGTTTTTTCCAGTAAATATTTATTTCTACATAACCCAACCTATAATAAACTGCACATGCTTACACTGCTCTTGACTTTATTTTGTGTTCGATAGATTTCGGGAAATAATTCACATTAGCAACTATGTTTCTCGCGTATTATTCTAGGAGCCTTAATGATAATATAAACACCTGCACTTCTGTAATTACTGGTGTATCTTTCACTGTTGTTGTGGTCTTCAGTCCAGAGACTGGTTTGATGCAACTCTCCATGCATCTTTCACTACAGATAATGAAAAATTCGTAAATAGCTTTTACTAGCATATTTCTAGTTATCTTCTTATTCACAAAACTACACACATTACACATTAATTATACAGCTGACAGTCCGTAGAACGCGTTACAAATATGCTCTGCACTTAAAGATCGTTGACCATCTGTAGTATCATATCTTTGTAGACAGTACCTAACATATGTTTCTGACTACATGTTACTGTTTATTTCCGTTTTTAACGTGTGTAGTGTACTGTCAGCTGTGTTAGTGATATATACATCAACTTACAAGCCCAATTCCTGTCATTTGCAGGAAGTTTTAATTTTCAGCTTTAAAATGAAGAAATCTGCGGCTGAGGCTCACAAAATGCTGGACAAGATCTACTGTGAGGCACCTATTAATGAAAGAACGTGAAGACAGTGGTTTCACTGCTTCAAGAACGGTCACTTTGGCGTAGAAGATTGGCATGACGATGAAGAGAGATTATTTTCTAAGTTACTGAAATCGACGGAAACAATCACAGGAAATTGTTATCAAAAACAACTGATGCATCTGAGAAGAACACTGAAAGACAAACGGGCACACTACAGTAATTGAAATTAAAAGGTTATTTTCAGCATGATGGTGCTCGACCGCATGCCGCAAAACCCATCACAACATACTTGGAAACACTGAAATGAGAAGTTCTAACCCGACCACCGTATTCTCCAGACATAGCTCCCTCTTGTTACCACCCTTTTCGATCAATGGCATTCGGCCTGGCTGACTAGCACTTCCGGCCATATGAACGAGTGCAAAATTGGTTCGATTCATGGACCTTCTCGAAAGACGCCCACTTCTTCCACGGAGGGACTCGTATGTTGCCCGAAAGATGGGAGAACGTAGTTCCAGCGATGGCCAGTACTTTGAATCGTAAGGGTGTTGTACTTGTTTCACTATAAAGCCTCGAACTTCGAGGAAGAAACTGCATAAACAATACTGTAGACCAAATAAATAAACGTTATTACCAAGTTAACCATTATCTGTTGAGAACTGTACACCAGTAATACAAAATTGTGCGTGTTTATATTGCAGCAAAGGTTTGTGAAGGTTTTATTGATTTAAAGAAAACACTTAACAATGTGGATTGGTATGATATGATACAAATTTGGATGTGCATTAAGTGTGATCACTGACGAAGGAAACCAATCAAAATGGTTCAAATGGTTCTGAGCACTATGGGACTTAACTGCTGAGGTCATCAGTACCCTAGAACTTAGAACTACTTAAACCTAACTAACCTAAGGACGTCACACACATCCATGCCCGAGACAGGATTCGAACCTGCGACCGTAGCGGTCGCGCCGTTCCAGACTGTAGCGCCTAGAACCGCTCGGCCACCCCGGCCGGCAAGGAAACCAATCCAGCAGTTTCACTGACATCAGATAGCGTTTTTGTCAAAATAAGACACTGATGCAATATTTGAAAGCGTAAACAAAAGTGTTCGGTGGGGATGCAACGTTTCCCCATTCCGCTTCAATACACATACTGAGGATGCAATAAACGAATTTAGAAATACGTATATTGAAAAAATAAACATATATCGAGGAAAGGTAAAAATGCTCAGATTTGTAAATAGTATAGAAATGTCAGCTGAATCTGAAAATAGTTTGAAAAAGGCTGTAGTAGCCATGAACAAAGCACAAAATGGAAATAAATAAGAAGAAAACCAAAATCCATTCATCTGGCAACCGTCTAATATTGCAGATAAAAACCTACGTCAGGACGGAGAGAATCTGAAGCAAGTCAGCTGCTTTAAGCCCGTGGATAGTACTATAACAGACGAAGGTAGATCACATAAGAAAATTAAATACAGAGTTTCACAAGCTGAAACAGCATTCAGCTGAAAAAAGAAGCTAACGACACCGAAAAATTTTAATTTAAATATCATAAAGCAGTTTGTAAATACTTTTTGTTTGGAGCGATGCACTCTATGAGTCTAGGGACAATAGAGGAGACAGAACGCAAAAAAAAAAAACCACCGACTTGTAAAACCTAGTTTTGGAGAAGTCCTGAAGATTTCATGGCTAGAAAGAATCACCAATGAAGATGTATTCAACAACATGCAATTTTTAACGATTATCAAGGAACGGATTCTGCGGTTGGAGTGTTTTTCCTCTAGTTACATATAATTCCTGCGGAGTCTGGTTCCCCGACAGTTAATCCAGAACTGTGGATTTCTGTCATTCCGCGCTGCAACAAGCTATCTCTCGTTCAAACAAGTTTTTTTTTAATGAGCCATATACATTTAATCCATTGATTTATTGCTTGTCTTTTGAATGTTTGTGGCGTTCCCAGTGTCCCTTATTATATAACTTCTTCTGGCAGAAACAAATGCTGTAGGGGTGATCTCCGATTTGTCACTGTGAAGGACAGTGATCTGCAAGTAAGGTATCTTAGTCTGCTGATAGGACTGTTGAAACAGATAGGGCATATAATTGTATGTAACTCTCCTCCTCTTCGACCTCATCAATTTCGTGCATGCTACAAGAAGTATCGGTGGAACGAGAGTTTTACAAGCAATCCCTTCCGGGAATAAATTACGTTTCCTTTTCCTTCTCTGACAACCACCTTTATATAGTTCTTCCATTTCACGTCGATGTGTTATCAGTGGTTCAAATGGCTCTGAGCACTATGGGACTTAACATCTATGGTCATCAGTCCCCTAGAACTTAGAACTACTTAAACCTAACTAACCTAAAGACAGCACACAACACCCAGCCATCACGAGGCAGAGCAAATCCCTGACCCCGCCGGGAATCGAACCCGGGAACCCGGGATGTTATCAGTGACTGATAACTAATCGTTTGATGGAATAATGATGGGCAACAACTAATGGCAAGGTAAACTAATGGCTTAGAATTACTAATTACCACTTGACTACAGTACGTTGCGTACCAACACCTTAATTTGCCATATTTTCCCGTTTAGCGAGAAAAATACTAATCGCTTCCATTGCAGCTCCTAAACTTCAACATTATTCTCAACATACAGAGCTACATGTTCTTTTTAAATGGTTGCGATGATCATACTTACTACAGATGTCATTTGTGTTGTAATAAATTGACACAGTAATTTTGAACGTTTTTACGTGTTCTAAGTTAATTAATGCCTGTCTGTAAGTTCCATCAAGGAGGATTCATCACTTTTCGAGATGTTTTTGTAATTTTCTGCTATTTACGGAAGGCAATGGACTTTGAGCGTTGCTTTAGAACACTTCACAACCCAAATCAACTCCGTGTTCCATGCCTCGTTCTTGTAGTATCATATGTTTTAAATTGTTACTTCCACGTTTATGATATCTTATTGTGTTGCTTTGTATGGCAGAAATGAGATTTGAGCTATCAGTGGGAGAGTTGGTAGTTGATTAGGGGAAGAGGAAGAGAGGAAGAGGAGGGTAAATGGTCCATTTGGTGTGGCTGTTTGGTTGTCATGGATTACCACATGTCATTATGCTCCAGAATGAAAAACTTGTAGTTGCTTCAAGTAACAGTTAGTTCTAGGGACCGTAATGTGACCCGACGGAGGTCAGTGCCAACAATAACCTTAAGATACAGGGCGTTTCAACTACGATGAAATTGCATGCTGTAACGCCGCAAAGACAGAAAACCCCGATTAACAAACTTTATGGAAATTAAAGTAGGGAAGTGAGTCATCCTGACAGTGACGATAAAATCTACACTGGTAATATTTTTATTAACAGCTATATCATTCAAATACTGAGAACAGCATACAAAAAGAGGAGATGAAAGGAAAGGATTATCATAGATTCTTTATCAAACATCAATAGAATAAATTCAAAATCATATGAGCGAAGGTTAAATCCAAGAAAGTAATTCAAAGATAATATTTACTATGGAAGAGAGTTGTAGCCGCATCTAAAAGGAAATTAAATGCGACTACAATGCAACTCGGATATGGAAATGTTCAGTTAGTTAGTTGCTCTTGAGTGGCTCTAGAGTACTTTTGCGATAGTTGTCTGGACGCAAACCCTATTAGATTGTTTCAGTTTTGGAAGTTTGACAATTAGTGAGGTAGAAACTGAAGTATTGCTCAGACATTCGACTGATGAACGTTAATCTTTACCGTACTCAACGCGTCGGTATAGTAAGACGAGTGTTAGAATTCGATTGAGTGATATTGGTTTATAGGACTTAGCCTTCGTACTGATGAACAGTTACAAACCTTGACAACAATGGATCAACGACAGAAAAACAATTCGTAGTCTTGAGTATGACACGATAAAACGAAGACTCGAAGAAAGACAAGTACGCCGATTAGTCAAAAGTTGTCGTCGGCGTCACGTTTACTGAACTGAAGTTAATCTTGAATGACATATCGGTGTGCGTGTGTTGTGGGGACAAACGATTAATTGCAGAAAGAATAATAAAATCTGAGTCAAAAGGTAAATCTTACGTGTCGCCTAACTCTTTAAACATTTTAAGTGACTAAGTGAATACATGAATAATGGACGGAGAAGAGTGATTGGTTTAAACCAGTATTACGGCGTATAAAAAAAAAAGAAAATTACTCCAACATAAGTTATCTCTGGAGTTACTTAGGACAGTTGTTAATAACTGGACGTAGCAACGGCATAGCAGAGGAATAGTAGACAGGAAATTTTCATCCTCGCTATGTATGATTTGAAAAACGACCGTAATGATGAAATCAAGAATCAAGATTTTATTTCATCACGGAACTAACCGGGCATAAAAATAAACGATTGCAGTTTACCAGTTCGCTCAAATTCAGAAGACTGTTGCGGATAACAGAATGTTTCTAAACCGCGTGATGAGTTGTGTTCTGATGAGAGTTCCATGTCACACCGATGGGGATGAACATCGGTACGAGTCGCGTCTCTTCCCGGCGAGTGAAGGAGGGAAGGGACGTCACAAAGCCCATAGTTCGCATGGGATGCGCACCTGTAAATGCCCTCCGAAACTATCGCATTAAATGCTCCCACATACCCATTTCTAGGACACATGTTCGTTGTTGTTGTTGTTGTTGTTGTTGTGGTCTTCAGTCCTGGGACTGGTTTGATGCAGCTCTCCATGCTACTCTATCCTGTGCAAGCTTCTTCATCTCCCAGTACCTACTGCAACCTACATCCTTCTGAATCTGCTTCGTGTATTCATCTCTTGGTCTCCCCCTACGATTTTTACCCTCCACGCTGCCCTCCAATACTAAATTGGTGATCCCTTGATGCCTCAGAACATATCTTACCAACCGATCCCCTCTTCTGGTCAAGTTGTGCCACAAACTTCTCTTCTCCCCAATCCTATTCAATACTTCCTCATTAGTTATGTGATCTACCCATATAATCTTCAGCATTCTTCTGTAGCACCACATTTCGAAAGCTTCTATTCTCTTCTTGTCCAAACTATACCGTCAATGTTTCACTTCCATACATGGCTACACTCCATACAAATACTTTCAGAAATGACTTCCTGACACTTAAATCTATACTCGATGTTAACAAATTTCTCTTCTTCAGAAACGCTTTCCTTGCCATTGCCAGTCTACATTTTATATCCTCTCTACTTCGACCGTCATCGGTTATTTTGCTCCCCAAATAGCAAAACTCCTTTACTACATTAAGTGCCTCATTTCCTAATCTAATTCCCTCACCACCACCCGACTTAATTCGACTACATTCCATTATCTTCGTTTTGCTTTTGTTGATGTTCATTTTATATCCTCCCTTCAAGACACCATCCATTCCGTTCAACTGCTCTTCCAAATCCTTTGCTGTCTCTGACAGAATTACAATGTCATCGGCGAACCTCAAAGTTTTTATTTCTTCTCCATGGATTTTAATACCTACTCCGAATTTTTCTTTTGTTTCCTTTACTGCTTGCTCAATATACAGATTGAATAACATCGGGGAGAGGCTACAACCCTGTCTCACTCCCTTCCTAACCGCTGCTTCCCTTTCATGCCCTTCGACTCTTATAACTGCCATCTGGTTTCTGTACAAATTGTAAATAGCCTTTCGCTCCCTGTATTTTACCCCTGCCACCTTTAGAATTTGAAAGAGAGTATTCCAGTCAACATTGTCAAAAGCTTTCTCTAAGTTTACAAATGCTAGAAACGTAGGTTTGCCTTTCCTTAATCTTTCTTCTAAGATAAGTCGTAAGGTCAGTATTGCCTCACGTGTTCCAGTATTTCTACGGAATCCAAACTGATCTTCCCCGAGGTCGGCTTCTACTAGTTTTTCCATTCGTCTGTAAAGAAATCGTGTTAGTATTTTGCAGCTGTGGCTTACTAAACTGATAGGTCGGTAATTTTCATATCTGTCAACACCTGCTTTCTTTGGGATTGGAATTATTATATTCTTCTTGAAGTCTGAGGGTATTTCGCCTGTTTCATACATCTTGCTCACCAGATGGTAGAGTTTTGTCAGGACTGGCTCTCCCAAGGCCGTCAGTAGTTCCAATGGAATGTTGTCCACTCCGGGGGCCTTGTTTCGACTCAGGTCTTTCAGTGCTCTGTCAAACTCTTCACGCAGTATCGTATCTCCCATTTCATCTTCATCTACATCCTCTTCCATAATTGTCCTCAAGTACATAACCCTTGTATAGACCCTCTATATACTCCTTCCACCTTTCTGCTTTCCCTTCTTTGCCTAGAACTGGGTTTCCATCTGAGCTCTTCATGTTCATACAAGTGTTTCTGTTATCTCCAAAGGTCTCTTTAATTTTCCTGTAGGTAGTATCTATCTTACCCCTAGTGAGATAAGCCTCTACATCCTTGCATTTGTCCTCTAGCCATCCCTAATTAGCCATTTTGCACTTCCTGTCGATCTCATTTTTCAGACGTTTGTATTTTTTTTTTTTTTGCCTGCTTCATTTACTGCATTTTTATATTTTCTCCTTTCATCAATTAAATTCAATATTTGTTCTGTTACCCAAGGATTTCTACTAGCCCTCGTCTTTTTACCTACTTGATCCTCTGCTGCCTTCACTACATCATCACTCAAAGCTACCCATTCTTCTGTTACCGTATTTCTTTCCCCCATTCCTGTCAATTGTTCCATTATGCTCTCCCTGAAACTCTGTATAACCTCTGGTTCTTTCAGTTTATCCAGGTCCCATCTCCTTAAATTCCCATCTTTTTGCAGTTTCTTCAGTTTAATCTACAGGTCATAACCAATAGATTGTGGTCAGAGTCCACATCTACCCCTGGAAATGTCTTACAATTTAAAACCTGGTTCCTAAATCTCTGTCTTACCATTATATAATCTATCTGATACCTTTCAGTATCTCCAGGGTTCTTCCATGTATACAACCTTCTATCATGATTCTTAAACCAAGTGTTAGCTATGATTAAGTTGTGCTCTGTGCAAAATTCTACCAGGTGGCTTCCTCTTTCATTTCTTACCCCCAATCCATATTCACTTACTACGTTTCCTTCTCTCCCTTTTCCTACACTCGAATTCCAGTCACCCATGACTATTAAATTTTCGTCTCCCTTCACTATCTGAATAATTTCTTTTATTTCATCATACATTTCTTCACTTTCTTCGTCATCTGCAGAGGTAGTTGGCATATAAACTTGTACTACTGTAGTAGGTGTGGGCTTCGTATCTATTGTGGCCACAATAATGCGTTCACTATGCTGTTTGTAGTAGCTTACCCGCATTCCTATTTTCCTATTTATCATTAAACCTACTCCTGCATTACCCCTATTTGACTTTGTGTTTATAACCCTGTAGTCACCTGACCAGAAGTCTTGTTCCTCCTGCCACCGAACTTCACTAATTCCCACTATATCTAACTTTAACCTATCCATTTCCCTTTTTAAATTTTCTAACCTACCTGCCCGATTAAGGGATCTGACATTCCACGCTCCGATCCGTAGAACGCCAGTTTTCTTTCTCCTGATAACGACATCCTCTTGAGTAGTCCCCGCCCGGAGATCCGAATGGGGGACTATTTTACCTCCGGAATATTTTACCCAAGAGGACGCCATCATCATTTAATCACACAGTAAAGCTGCATGCCCTCGGGAAAAATTACGGCTGTAGTTTCTCCTTGCTTTCAGCCGTTCGCAGTACCAGCACAGCAAGGCCGTTTTGGTTAGTGTTACAAGGCCAGATCAGTCAATCATCCAGACTGTTGCCCCTGCAACTACTGAAAAGGCTGCTGCCCCTCTTCAGGAACCACACGTTTGCCTCTCAACAGATACCCCTCCGTTGTGGCTATCTGTATCGCTGAGGCACGCAAGCCTCCCCACCAACGGCAAGGTTCATGGTTCATAGGGGGTAATGTTCTAAAATAATTGCAATGCACGAGAAAATTTCTCCTCTTCGACCTCATCAGTTTCGTTCATGTTACAACAAGAATTTGTCGAACGAGAGTTTCATGAGCAGTCTCCTCCAAGCGTGAATTACATTTGCTTTTCCTTCTCTAACAACTACCTTTCCTTAATTCGGTACACAAGTGATACCACGCAGCAGATTCATTACGTAAGAGACATGCAGATTCCAGACACAGTCCCTCTCCTCTCATTTGATCTACAGAATATTATTCTAATATACCAATAACAGAAACGATGAACATGGATGAAAATCATAAGACACAGTACCTTTCAAGCTGTTAGAGTTTATAATAAAGCAGAACAACTTCCAGTTTAGTAATGAATTCTATTTACAAAGTGAAGGATTATCATGGGATCCCCTGTGTCAGGAACCATAACACACATAAGTCTGAACCGTTTTTAACATGTCATACTTATCAAAATAGTGCCAGACAGGTGAAACGTCCTGTACTGGGCTAAATATATGGGTAATATCCTGTGCCTGGTAGGTGAACCAAGCGTAAAAATTGACCAGATTCTGTTCGTGATACAATAAATTTTACAATGAAAACAGAGCAAAGTGGGTAGTTTAATTTCTTTGAAATTACCATAAAGATTCGAACAGCCAACACATCTTCTTTGTCCGCAGCTCGTGGTCGTGCGGTAGCGTTCTCGCTTCCCACGCCCGGGTTCCCGGGTTCGATCCCCGGCGGGATCAGGGATTTTCTCTGCCTCGTGATGACTGGGTGTTGTGTGCTGTCCTTAGGTTAGTTAGGTTTAAGTAGTTCTAAGTTCTAGGGGACTGATGACCATAGATGTTACGTCCCATAGTGCTCAGAGCCATTTTTGAACACATCTTCTTTGTTAAAAAACATCGATCTTGTTGTATACCATGAGTTGCACACAGCATATGTGACTGCCAGACCGGTACTGGACAAGCTGCCCATCATCAGTGGCATATATCATCTATGTCTCAATCAACTGATATGTGTGTTGAGGACGAAATCATTATGATGTTAAAATTGATATGGATTTCTGTGAGACAGTGTTACATGCGAATGTTATAGCAGTCAAACGCTGTATGTCCATACTTCTTGGTCATGGTGTCATATTCCAACGATCACACTTCTTGGTCGCATTGTCCAATATGATCAAGAAGTGTGGCCATTTTACAGCTATAACTTGTAAACATGACAGCCTCTAAACCACAGACATCCACATAAATTTCAACATTATGACACATTTCAGTTGATATAGACTTCGATGTAATGCAGCTGATCAGTGATTTCCCTAAATCACCTCAGGCTACTGTCGGGGTGGTTCCTGTGATAGGGCAAGGCCAATTTCCTTCCCCATCCATCCCCAAACAGAGTTTGTGCTCCCTCTCTAATGATCTCGTTATCAAGGAGACGTTAAACACTAACCTCCTCCTCCAACTAATGAATGGCTATTCACCCGAATACCGGTCTGGCAATTAAATATTTTACCTCAGATAATGGTGTACTGTAATATGTTTTTTTAAGCAATACAAGCTTCAGAGCAACAAATATGCAAGCTTTTCGCAACACATATTTGACCCGTGCCGAAAACCCACGAAAGCGGGCGCAGTAATACACCAGCTTTAAAGTTCCCCAAACCTATACAAATAAGCAGCATTTAGAGGCACACTCCACAGAGTAAAAACAGTGGCACTAAACACAGATAATTAGCAAAATAAAAATAACCATGGCACAAATAACCACAAACGAGGATATAAAGAAAACTTAGTAACATAATTGAACAATAAACTCAAAAAACGCAAGAAATTCAACATCTAGCAATCACCAATGGAAGGACAGAACCCCACGTAACGAAACAGACAGAGCTCAAGAGCAGGAACAGCATCACAGAATATCTAATACTTTCAGAAAACAAGGCATAAAAATTTCTTACCTAACCAACAGCTCAATTTAAAAATATTTTCTAAGCGCAATATAAAACACAGATTAATACCGACAAAAAGAAATTAGTATACCTGAAAGACGACGTCGATTTTGATCTGATGATGGCATATGCCACCTGGGGAGTAGTAGATACGCTGATAATGGTTTCAATGCCGTCCGCCAACAGATAGCGTAGTGGTGTAGCTTCCAGAGCGGCATCTGTGTCTACCCTTAAAGAGGGAACGCTCACAGCCAGGAGACTAAGTGTGGTCCAAAAGGCAGCATGATACTTTCGGAGATTTGCCACTAAAGCTGGATACACTGTATCAGTTGTTCACCGATGCTGGTATCTGTGGTCACGTTAACATTCTCACACCCGCAGAAGAGTGGACATCCATGAAACACAGACACCCGCCAGAATCACGATATTGTAAGGGCAGCAGTGGCAGATGGTACAAAAACAAATAAGAGGTCTTGTGAGCCCAGACGTCATAGCACGAATTGTTGCTAACTGGTTATTATGAGCAGTAGCTGTGAGATTATGGGCACGCACACCTCTCGCACGTCTTTCACTCACGCCACGGAATCGGCGAGCGCGGCGCAACCGGTGCTGTCGTCAATGGACCACCCGAAAGATGGAAGGGCGCGCCGTCGTCTTCAGCGGTGAAAGCAGACTCTGCTTGTACGCAAATGATGGTCGTTAGCGCGTGAGACGTAAACCTGGTGAGCACTGTCTGGTAGATGGTTCAGATGGCTCTAAGCACTACGGGACTTTAACATCTGAGGTCATCAGTCCCCTAGACTTAGAACTACTTAAACCTAACTGACATAAGGACATCACACACATCCATGTCCGAGGCAGGATTCGAACCTGCGACCGTAGCAGCAGCATGGTTCCGGAATGAAGCGCCTAGAACCGCTCGGTCAAAGCGGCCGGCTTGTCTGGTAGAGTGCACTCGACCAAGACTCACTGGCCCCACCCAGGCTTTATGGTCTGGATGCTAACCAGCGCTGCCTTCTTTCGCCATTCTTGAAACAGGGAGGTGATGTGTTGTTCCAACAGGATAATGCTCGCCTGTAGACTGCTCGTGAAACTCAACGTGCTCTGCAAGACGTGCAGCAGCATCCCTGTCCAATAAGATTTCCTGACTTGTCTGAAATTGAGCATGTGTGGGATGTGATGTGACGAGAAGTGAGTCATGTGTCTTACAGAACTACGTGAACAGGTCGAGTAGGCATGGTACAGAGTATCCCAGGACAATATTCGCCATCTATACGTTCGACTGGATTCCAGAGTCAACCTCTGCATTGCCACCTGTGAAGGCTACACCTTCCTTATTACCAATATGGGCGTTTCAGCATGGGTCGATAGCTGAGACGTCAGAACCGCTTATGCTATTGATCTGTAAACGTTCATGTACTCACTGTTGCAACAATAAATTGTGAGTGAATTGGAAACCTCCAAAAGGGTGTACTAATTTTTTTCCCCTGCGGTTTCTATCAGAATTCAGGAATCTAGCAACTAAAACGTAGTACACTACTGACATCGTCAGCGTGGGGCCGATCCGTAGCGTTATGAACACTGAATAAATTCTCAACTGCCAAGACCGCTAAAATCAATTATTCATATAGATGACCGGTTTCGGCGATTCTCTGTATCCATATTCGGATCTATGTTTACATCACAGGGGATTAATGGTTCAAATGGCTCTGAGCACTACGGGACTTAACTGCTGAGGTCATCAGTCCCCTAGTACTTAGAACTACTTAGACCTAACTAACCTAAGGACATCACACACATCCATGCCCGAGGCAGGATTCGAACCTGCGACCGTAGCGGTTACGCGGTTCCAGAATGTAGCGCCTAGAACCGCTCGGCCACTCTGGCCGGCACAGGGGATTATGTAATGATGTAAACATAGATCCGAATATGGCAACAGAGAATTGCCGAGACCGGACTTCTTTATGAATAAATCATTTTAGCAATCTTGGCAGCTGAGAATTTATTAAGTGCTTACAAAACGTAAAACATGAGATGGGTAAAATACAGGCAAACCAGAAAAAATTTGGCACTTGATACAAAGAGGATGAAGAGCATAGTAATACAGGACAAACCATTTCACTTTTGCCGAACATTGACACTAGCACCAAAGCAAAATTACTGCCGGAGACACAGACTTGAAAATCTTAAAGATAAATAACAAAAAACACTTTCTTACTCTACGAGAAACTACCACATTCATAAAACCACAACAGAAAGGAAACAACTCGCAGACGGACAGACCAACGTGGGAAAGACACTTTTAGATTTAATAGACCACTTAGTACTGAAAGGTGCCTGGTTTTTGTTCTTCTCTTTCATCTTTTTTAATAGCCCTAATATTTATTTTATAACTGTCTCGGAGATATTGACTTAATCAGCTTCATTGCACTCCGATTCTGGTACGTTTTTAAGCGTATACCATATACTTTTGGTTCGAAAAGAAAGTCAGCCGTCATTATAGCGGCATTTCTTGTTGTTCATAGTCGGATTCCTTTATCTTGCAATGACGAAGTACTTTGTATTTGAAGGAACAGAGTGGTGCGATGAAAGTAATTTTCCATATGGAGAGCTATGATGTTCGATTCCTGTATGATACATCAGCTTACCAGTAAGACAGTTCCAAGTTAATTTATTTTGGGTGGCCGGCCGCGGTGGCCGAGCGGTTCTAGGCGCTTCAGTCCGGAACAGCGCTTCTACTACGGTCGCAGGTTCGAATCCTGCCTCGGGCATGGATGTGTGTGATGTCCTTAGGTTAGTTAGGTTTGAGTAGTTCTAAGCACTAGGGGACTGATGACCTCAGATGTTAAGTCACATGGCGCTCAGAGCCATTTGATCCTTTTTTTTTTCTTTTGGCGAATTCTGTGCCACATTGTGAGGTAAAAAATAGTCTGAGATTTGATATCTTTCCGCTTGGCAGTTCTCACATTAGCCTGTTCCACATGCAGTGGTCTAAACTGCAACACAGTGCGAATAATCAAATATCGAGGAGCTGGTGGCTGCATCATTTTCCAAGTTTATTTAATTCTGTTTGTGTGTTCTATTTTTCCACCGTACGTTATATGAGAAAGACAAGGTTGGCTTATACATGAAATGGGTTAATATGGTTGTCCGCCAGATATGAAACGTTGTTTTACAAGGTTAAATATAATCACGATTCTCACTGCGGAACTATAATATTATCAAAATGAATTTTTCAATCTGCAGCGGAGCGTGTGCTGATATGTAGCTTCCTTACAGATTAAAAATGTGTGCCGGATCGAGAATCGAAATTTGAACCTTTGCTTTCTGCGGACAAGTGCTGTACCGACTCAGTCACCCAAGCACGACTCCCGATGCCTCCTAACAGCTTTACTTCGGCTAGCACCTCATCTCCTACCTTCCTAACTTCACAGAACTTCTCCTTCGAAGGAAAACTTTTTTGAAGTTTGAAGGAGATGAGGTACTGAGGAAACTAGAACTATGGGGAGGCGTCGTGAATCGTGCTTGGGTAGCGCAGTCTGTACAGCAGAAAGCAAAGGTCCAAATTTCGAGTCTCGCTCCGGCGCACAGTTTTAATCTTTCGGGAAGTTTCGTTTCTGTAATATTATGTTTTGTTTCGTTGAAAATCAATATATTCATTTCAGTTATATGTGTTGAACAGTCATTTCTAGTTAGATCAGAAGTAAATTACTTGTGATGATTAGAATAACATGTCATTAAACAAGGGTAGAAACGTACATTACAATATGGAACAATTTATCCTCTTGTGAGTTGGTCATTTTCAGCCATCTGTTAAGCCAAGGCTATAAGGGCTGCTGTTGGTGGACACAGGACTGCTACATGTGGTAGCACTAAATCACAGTATCATATTCGTTTTACGTACTTGAAATGTGTAAGTGGAATTGATTCGTTCTTATGTAAATGCTTAATTATTGCATTGATTGTAAGTAGATGAATACCTATTGGGGAGACAGCCCCAGTGTAGTACGTATCGCTAAAACACGAACGTGTTGTTTTCATACATCTATTTATGCACATATTATGTTCTGTACCGTGAATTGTTGGCACTTAACTAACCCTTGCGACCAGTTTTATGAAAGTACTCGTATGTGCTGTGTGACTACTCTTAAAGTTTTATTTCGAATCAGATAGTGTTAATAATATTTTCATGGGCGTAATCATTTTCTTTACGAACTTTACTATAAGATCAGTGCTTGATCGTCGTTACCTCTGAGAATGATAGATACTTTCAAAAACACAAACGCATCTTTCCGTAAAGTATGAAATATGGCCACATCTCAATGTATGTCACCTTCTCACTACCGTTCTGACCCTCACATCCCCACTCGTTTCTGATTCCCACCACTATCTCCTTAGTCAGAGATCTGTTGAACATCTGGCCCACCTTCTCTAATTTACCTTCACTCAAACAAAACTGTATGCACAAAGTTGGCTATACTCACATTCTACAGAAAAAAAACACACGAATCATCATAAACGCTGTGCTGAGCGCGGAACACGTGAAAACTACAGTGCTGGTTCTCTTCAGAAGGTTAAGAAGGGCAAAAAAGCAGCATAAGAAAAACCGAGTTAATAAAAGCCGAAAAATTACAAAATGTCAATGTGCAACCACTTTTTCTTTATTTGAACCTGTGGTATCAACGTTCGATACCACACTTGTTACGGGTTGCAGATATCGACCGCGGTCCGTAATAGATGTCGCTGGACCCGCGAGTCGCGGCTGCCGCCTCTCCGCGGCTTCTGACAAGCATCTGGCGAGCTCTCGACCACTCTTGCTCGAGAAGTCAACTAGGGATGTAGCATAGCCTTCAGCTGATAGGAAGCAACCTCTAACAAGCCACTTAGTTAAGTATGGCATAAGTAATGCCTCTCTAGAAATCTGTTTGTAATTACATTATGCAGCATATAAAGAAGCCTGTAACACAAGTTAAGTACAGTATATATTATTTTTTACCAACGACTACTAATTATTTTAGACGTTGCAGATACAGACTATGGAGCCAGCTCCTTATGGACTTCACTGCCAAACCTGCAGTATATGTTTCTATTTAGCATTGGCCACCTGTCATCATAATAACTGACGACGAGAATCATAACATAACCTACGCTGACAATGAAGGAGAAAGAGCAAGGCATTATAACATTTAACAAGAGTCAAAAACACCGTAATTACAAGTAAGTTTTATAAACAAGTACTGTTTTTAATACAATATAAAAATACCAAAGAGAGAGACATATTATGTGTAGACCGAGCGAGGTGGCGCAGTGGTTAGACACTGGACTCGCATTCGGGAGGACGACGGTTCAATCCCGCGTCCGGCCATCCTGATTTAGGTTTTCCGTGATTTCCCTAAATCACTCCAGGTAAATGCCGGGATGCTTCCTCTGAAAGGGCACGGCCGACTTCCTTCCCCATCGTTCCCTAATCCGATGAGACCGATGACCTCGCTGTCTGGTCTCCTTCCCCACAACAACCCAACCCCATATTATGTGTACGGTACTGTATTTCCAGAATGAGCACAGAAGCGACACCCCTGTGGTTAAAAATATTGTTTAATTGCAGTAAGCTTAAGACGGAGAAACCAATAATAATTTATTTTGATAGCTGCTATAGAAGAGAGTCATGCAGACACGCATATCATACAGAGAAGTAGTTCTAAGTTCTAGGGGACTGATGACCTCAGAAGTTAAGTTCGATAGTGCTCATAGGGGGAAAGACGTAAAAAACGAAGCAAAGAGGAGACTCATACCTGATACTGACAAGTTCGTGTATTTTTCGATATATATATATATGTCTGTTCTCTCTCTCTGACTATGCCTCTGTCTGTTCAACTGTGTGTGAATCCCTAAGCGACCAAACTGCCGAGGTCATCAGTCCCTAGACTTAAACACTGCTTAAAACTAACTTATGCTAAAAACACCACACACACACACACACACACACACACACACACACACACACACACACACACATCCCTGAGGGAGGACTCGAACCTCTGACGGGAGGAGCCACGCAATCCGTGACATGACGTCTCAAACCGCGCGGCCACTCCGCGCGGCCGGCTGGAGTGGCCGAGCGGTTCTAGGCGCTACAGCCTGGAACCGCGCGACCATTACGGTCGCAGGTTCGAATCCTGCCTCGGGCATTGATGTGTGTGATGTCCTTAGGTTAGTTAGGTGTAAGTAGTTCTAAGTTCTAGGGGACTGATGGCCTCAGAAGTTAAGTCCCATAGTGCTCAGAGCCATTTGAACCACTCCGCGCAGCATTCTCTCTCTCTCTCTCTCTCTCTCTCTCTCTCTCTCTCTCTCTCTCTGTCTCCATCTATCTCTCCCTCCCTCTCTTTTTACTTAAATTCTGGTTTTCCCTAAGCTGCATAATGTTCGTTAGTGCTTAGCTGTACTGAGCTCACTAAGAATCCGAGGACCATGACATCTGTCGACCAGGAGGGTGCCTTTCATCACCTCAAGGTGAGGTTATGTCAGTTTTCTTAGTGATAGGTCTCTACTATTAAGAACAACCGCAGTCTTAAAAGGAAAACTGGAATTTGGCGTTTAGTGCACATGGCTTGTGTGAACGAGATAACATGCCAATGTAGGTCAAAACTGTTACAGTACACACAATTTCTATAATGTAAGATCATCTGCAGAAACTGAACGGTTATTTGACTGTCAGTGGATACTTAGAATTAAAAAAAATTAAAATAAAATACTGTTTGATGACACATTCCTGAGGATGAATATATGAACTGAACTTGGTGGATATTACTCTGAAGTCTTAAATCAAACACCCCTTAGATTGCAGAAATACTCTGCTGCTTTTTGCCTCTCTGCTTGAATAATTTTATAACAAATTATTGCCTCTCATTTTTAACGACATCTTGACACCGAACTTACAAAATTTTGTTTCGTAAGCTACTGGCGCTGTTTTATCCGATACCACAAACAGGAATCAGGTTCAGCAAAGCGGACATGGATGTAGTATACCTTCTATGAAGTGTATCATAATGATTATCTGCTATCATAGAGAGGCCTGATGATGGTGTAACAGAAAACAAACTGATTACAATAAAAATCAGACTTATAAATATAGCGGAAGGTGTCATACCTACTACATGAAAATGAGTCTGAATCTGTAGGCAGAACGGTTTGCCACCATGGACGTTTCCAGGGCTGTCAGCGAATATGCTACACTAGGAACAGTTTTAATGATTTCTTTCGTGAGTGATAATGCGGATATGTATGCTGAAACGGGAAGCCGTCCAGGGGTGTTACTATCGGCTGTTTCGGAATGACAAAATTTGGCCAGCGTAGAGAGCTCGATGGACTACTAAAGATGATCGAAGTGAGTAGAAGACATCATAATCATCGTCATCACCTCCGTCATCATGACTTCCTGTAGACTTTTCCATGCATTTTCAGGTAAACGCATTCATGTAGCTCCTACTGTTTTTCAGACACCATTTACCCAGCTTCCATTTTGTCGATGTCTCCTTTTCTCACTTCGTGGAAACCACTGGAGAACTGTCCTTGTCCACCTACCGCCCATTCGCCTGACTACAAGCACCACCCACTTCCCTTTCATCATATTACCGTCATAATTACGCCTCGGACTCCAGTTCGTTTCTTGATACGCTTATTCGTTTTTCTGACTGTTTTAGCATTTGCCAATATGGGTCCCTTCATTGTCCGCTCATCTATCCTCAGTTCTTGTCTGGTTCTCCTACAAACCACCCGTGTCACACTGTCGTTAAACTGAAACTGTTGTACAAATCGACTGTAAGCTTCTATTTTCAGACGCATCAGATGCTTAGTTTTGGAAACCCTACTAGCTTGACAAAAGCACACTTCATTTTAACTTCTGCGTTTTTTTGTACTCGTTGTACATTATTTCAGTCTTATCATAATCTATATTCTGCCCAACGTTCAAACAGTCTATCTCTCTTTTATGTTACCCAGTGTTGTTGGTCAGCACTTGAGGCAAACGTGACTACGCCCTCAGCAAAATGGCAGGTGTGTCCCACTGAAACATGTTCGTTATTTGGCTTCCCAATTAAAGAATTTGTGATTTTTCCCTTGCGACATCAGAGAATAGTTTTGGTGATATAAAGTTTTCTTGTTCGCCTCCTCTTCTGTTGTTCATTTCATGCAACAGGTTTTGTAATTCTTTCTCACTTTCATTGAGGATAGACACGTCATCGGCGAATCTATTCACTGAGATTTCTGTTTTAATCTCAGTTATCAACATTTCTTTTATTCTCGTCATTCTTAATCACTCATGCAGGTTGGGCAGCTAAGGAGAAACCCGGCATCCCTGCCTAACACATTTTCTAATCTGATCACTTTTCTTTCGGTCTTTCAATCTTATTTTTCCGTCTCGATTGTTGCACATATTGTAAACAACTAACCTTTTCCATTGCTTATACCTATTTTTCTCACATTTCAATTTGGAGAGTATAGCGAATGCATTGTCCATCGTCATAACTAAAATACATAAAAGTCAATAGCCATTACAGTAGTACACGCTTGTATGACTACCAGCACCACAAATGACGAAGAGATTGAAAGAATGTGTAATGGGATAAAAGAAATTAAAGGAAAGGAATGGAAGATGAAACAGTAGCACAACATGGAATGGGGGAAAGAAATGAAAGGGCGGCCGCCTGGTAGAATATTATAAAGTGCTCAGTTTAATCATTTGTAACACTTGGGTTAAGAATAATAAGACGGTTTTAAACGTGAATGGGACGTGGAGACACCTAAAGGTTTCAGACGAGTTACATATTAGCAAGATACAGAGTTCTAAACCAGATTTATAAAGTGTAATATTTTCAGGAGTATATGTGAGCTCTGGCCACAATTTATTCGTTCTGAACTGCAGATTTAAACCTGACAAACTATATAGATATCTTTGTAGACGTCTATAAAAGAAGGTACGGTTTAGAATTCACGACTTCTAGGAACATACGGCCCAGCACGCCAGTATCGTTTATTTTTGAGAGATGCATATGGGGCTTGTATATGGCATAATGGAATGCCGAAACTGGTAGTAAAAATAAAATAACATCTCAACTGCACGTTTGTTGGCGAATTTTATTGTTAAAAAATGACAAAATGTTATTGATTAGAGGAGAAACACAAAGCTGTTGCTGTGATATACGAACCGTCTGCAGGAAACACAAACAAATCTTTGGAGAAAAAGGAAGCAGATGAATGAATTTCAGGAGCTCAGAAGGAAAGCTAAAACTAAGGTGTGAAGAAAGGCTGGAAAATGAAATAAATGTATAGAAGGACTAGACAAACTAAACTAAATTGAGAACAATACTATGGAAAAGGAAGAGGAAGTAGATGACGGTGAGGATGCGGTGTACCTCGAAAGCGAAAGCTTGCATTGATTTTTAATGCCAGAAAAACCGGGTGTTATCAGATTAATCCTATGAGTTAAAGTTGATACTTCCCTTTCGCATTAGCAGGAAACCATGCTGTTGACGCCTTGTGAGTTAATAACCTAAAACCAACATTATACGTGGATAACATAGACAAAGCTGGAAACTGCAGCTGTGCGGTCTAATAATGACACCTATCCGTTTGTTGCTTTGAATGCAACTGTTCTTTTTTTTTTTTTTTGCCTATATTGCAAAGGGACGCATAAATACAAGTCAGCTACTACCTTTCACTTCGATGCCACAGACTGTTTAGAAATTAAGATGAATATTTAACAGTTGAGGACATCAATACTGAATAGTGCTTAAGCTTGTAAGAATAAGTAAGTACTCTGAACAACTGAATCATGTGTCGGAAAGCGCATCAAGTAGCTACAAGGGTAAGGGAATTATCTTCGCCTAAACCTTGTGCAGAGACAACTACGAGGGAAGAGGAACTGGTAACCGCCCGTCATATTACCTCCTGAAGATCCGGATGTCGTGGCCAAAACTTTGCTTGCACTCCCTCGAGCAGCGCCCAGTGGAGTAAACGACGATGAATTAGAATTCATTCCGATTGAATGCCTTCGAATAGATCTGGATATTCCTAACTCTGCGGAACACCAAGAGCTGGATGCTGTACTCCGTGCTAGCACGACATCACATCTGCAGAATTCTTGTGATTGGCCAGTGAGAGAGACTTGAGGTAAGTCTAAGCTAACTAAACGAAACGAACTAAATAAGAATGTATCACGTCTGATTTGTTCTTTTATTAGATCAGTTTGGGAGGAGTGACGTAAGCAGTCATCCCTTTCACATAGTCCTGATGTCAGCACAACGGACGAATGGTAACAGGTGAGATCTTTTTGCTGGGGTAGGGGGCTGAGTCTACTTTCTAATGTTGGTAGGAACCAAAAACGTGCACCATGAGGCCGTGGAAGCATGTTTGTTAAGGGGACTCAGTCCACTTCTTTCTAACGGAATTCTGCCACAAACCTTCGCACGACCGTCATTGCAGCTTGTTCAAGGACGACAAGGTTTTTAAATGAGCTTTTCCGCGTCTCAGTAAATCTCTTAAATAGTAGCGTATGATAATTGCTCAGATAGCTCTACCTCTCCTAACCTATTAACAAGTAAGGGGCAGTCAAATGAAGACGAGGCATATAGAAGAAAGTAAATTAGCTACTTATTATTTCTGAAGTAATTGCCATAACTTTTACTACATTTATCCCACTGCGGGACGAACCAAGGTTGTACCCAGGCGTGCACATCTTCGAAGAAAACGACGGCCATGATTGTGTTTCTTGAGTGCTCCAAAAGTATGGAAATCGCATAGGGAGAGATCGGATCTGTATGGAGGATATGTAAGGGTTTCCCAGTGAAACTTCTGCAGCGTAGACGTGTGGACCGGTATTATCCTGAAACTGAATGGTGCCATCAACATTCCTGGACGTCTGGACTATGCTGCAGAAGTTTCGCTGGAAAGCCTTTACACATCCTCCGTACAGTCCCCTTGTCTCCCCAAGCGATTTCCATAGTTTTGGAGCCCTGAAGAAAGGCACTTGTGCCCGTCGATGTGCTTCGGGCGAAGAGCTATACTCTTAGGTACAGTCATGGTTCAGTAGGCAACAGCAAACATTTTTCCATGAAGGAACTTACGATCTTGTCTCATCGTAGTATACTTTTGAAATAATAAACAATTTATTTACCTTTTTTCCATGTCTCGTTTTCATTTCACGGCCCTTATACAGGGTGAGTCACGTAAGACGTAACATCCCTTTTATTTCGTGAAGGAGTACACATATCGAAACGCGGTTTCCAGAAAATGTTAGAGCGTCAGGGCCACGTGTCTTTTTTTTTTTTGTTAATGCTTTTAGCGCTCGTATCAACGAAAATACTGAAGCAAGTACTTTTTTTTTTTTAATGAAACAGTATCCTTTTTATTACTGCATTCGATAAGTCTTCAGAAAACAATTATAGTCATTAGTGTTTGTTCATGTTGACGTTGAAACCTTTCGTAAAAAAATTCGAGAAATGTCCTAGAATTTGAGAGCCCGGTGGCGGAAATCAGCATTAGCGGTGCAAAAACCACCAAGCAGAGAGCTCGTGCTACGATGTGTCACAATATCAACACATTTGCCTGTTTACTTGTCTGCACTTCGGGCCGCTTATTTCTGCTTCAGTATTCGTTGCATGCAGGCATTTACACCAAAGAGGAGTGGTTGGATATACTACTTTTATGTGGCGAACATAAAAGAAGTGCCACAAAATCAGTACAGCGGTACAGGACTATCTATCCGGATCGCCAACGTCCGATGGGCCAGGCAATTCACGAATTGTTAAGACGCTAGTGCGGACAGGCTGCTTGAAGACAGAAAGAATCAAAAAAGAAAACTGCAACCGCAGAGAAGACGAAGAAGTTATTCTGGCTGAGACGCTAATGAATCCACACAGTGGTACGAGGCATATTGCTAAGGAATGTGGAATCAGCCTACGAGTGTCATTCGCATCCTGCATCGACAGAATATTCGTCTGTCAATACATCAGACACTCGGCAGCCACGATTTCGAACGTCGTACAGAATTTTGTAGGCTTGCCCTTCAGCAGCTGAGAAACGACCCTTGTTTTTGCAACGTCTGCTCTTTCCCGATGAAGCACTGTTACTAATCACGCTAAAGTGAATTTCCATAATTTGCACTACTGGGCGGCCGAAAATCCACACTGGTTTCGACAGGTGCAACATTCACGGCCTTGGAGCGTAAACATATAGTGCGGCACCATAGCAAATTACATTGTGGGGACCTTATTTCACCTCAGGCATTCTAAATTGACATTTGTACGCATACTTTCTGGCGAACATTCTGCCGGTTCTTCTAGAAGAGGTACCACTGGTTATTCGATAGTGTATGTGACTCCAATACGACGGTTGTCCAGCTCACTCGTCCCGTGTAACGCAGATGCTGAATTCGAACTTTCCTTGACCTTGGATAGGATAAAATTCTGTTGCCAAATGGCCTGCAAGGTCCCCCGATTTGACTCCTCTTGATTTCTTTCTTTGGTGAGCACTCAAAGGGGCAGTCTATGACGAAGCACCATGTATACCAGACGATAAGTGTCGTCTAATCGCCATTGCATTACCTTAACTTATCGTCCATTGTAATTACATCTGTTCATCGTCCATTAGAACGGCGATTGCAAATGTGCCTTTCAGTCTATGGTCAATAGTTCGAACACATGCTTAAATAAAGGATGAAGCTATTTTCCCAGCAGATTAAAACTGTACCGTACCGAGAGTCGAACTCGGGGCCTTTGCCGTTCGCGGGCAAGTGCTCTACCACTGAGCTACCCAAGCACAACTCACGACTTTTCCTCACAGCTTCACTTCCGACAGAACCTCGTCTCCTACCTTCCAAACATCACAGAAGCTCTCCTGCGAAACTTGCAAGACTAGCGCTTCCGGAGGAAAGGATATTGCGGAGACATGGCTTAGCCACAGCCCGGTGGACGTCACCAGAACGAAATTTTCACTCTGCAGCGGAGTGTGCGTTGTTATGAATCTTTATGGCAGATTAAAACTGGAGGGGAGCTCTCGCAGGAGAACTTCTGTGGAGTCTGGAAGGTAGGGGGCGATATACTCGCGGAAGTAAAACTGTTAGGAGTGGGCGTGAATCATGCTTGGGTAGCTCAGTGGAAGAGCACTTGACTGAGAAAGACTAAGTTCCCGAGCTCGAGTCTCGGTCCGCACACAGTTTTAATCTGCCAGGAAATTGCATATCAGCGCACACTCTGCTACAGAGTGAAAATTTCATTCTGGAAAAATTTATGTTTTATGATTTGGGTGGATACCAAATCACTATTAGCAAATTGTTTATTTCATTTACGTGACTACTGCAACGTCATACAAGTCGACAACGTGTACTGCACGTAGCTGGCAGCACCGTCTTTACGCGCTTACGTTCAGCATGAAACGACGTTTCATCAACAATAATATTTATTTTGAGGGGTACAGGTGGTCACGAAAGTATTTATAATAAAATGTGTAGCTCAACGAATGTATCCCAAATGATATAATTTAGAGCAGCGAAGATAGAGACAGCTGCCCGACGGTATGCACCTTACCACTAAGAAGCACACAGCCACGTGCAGGAGAAGATAGGTCAAATCTTCCTTCTAAGATTTAATTTAATACAGTAGTTGCTTTTTGCAGCGTATAAGACCTATTTATTTTTGAAGAAGGAACATCATCAGATTTCTCTGTTTTGGCTCACGTAAATATGGCAGGATAAAAAGACCTTTGAAGAAAAGAGATCCACTTGTATGAACATCAAGAGCTCAGATGGAAAACCACTTCTAAGCAAAGAAGGGAAAGCAGAAAGGTGGAAGGAGTATACCGAGGGTCTATACAAGGGCGATGTTCTTGAGGACAATATTTTTGAAATGGAAGAGAATGTAGATGACATGGGAGATATGATACTGTGTGAAGAGTTTGACAGAGCACTGAAAGACTTAATTCGAAACAAGACCCCGGGAGTAGACAACATTCCATTAGAACTACTCACAGCCTTGGGAGAGCCAGGCCTAACAAAACTCTACCATGTAGTGAGCAAGATGTATGAGACAGGCGAAATATCCTCAGACTTCAAGAAGACTATAATAATTCCAATCCCAAAGAAAGCAGGTGTTGACAGATGTGACAATTAGCGAACTATCAGTTTAATAAGTCACGGCTGCAAAATAGCAACACGAATTCTTTACAGACGAATGGAAAAACTGGTAGAAGCCGACCTTGGGGAGGATCAGTTTGGATTCTGTGGAAATTTTGGAACACGTGAGGCAATACTGACCTACGGCTTATCTTAGAAAATAGATTAAGGAAAGGCAAACCTACGTTTCTAGCATTTGTAGACTTAGAGAAAGTTTTTGACGATGTTGACTGGAATACTCTCTTTCAAATTCTGAAGGTGGCAGGGGTAAAATACAGGGAGCGAAAGGCTATTTACAATTTGTACAGAAACCAGATGGCAGTTATAGGAGTCGAGGGGCATGAAAGGGAAGCAGTGGTTGGGAAGGGAGTGAGACAGGGTTGTAGCCTATTCCCGATGTTATCTAATCTGTATATTGAGCAAGCAGTAAAGGAAACAAAAGAAAAATTCGGAGTTTGAATTAAAATCCACGGAGAAGAAATAAAAACTTAGAGGTTCGCCGATGGCATATGGCCTGGAAGAGCAGCTGAACGGAATGGTCCGTGTTTTGAAAGGAGGATATACGATGAACATCAACAAAAGCTAAACGAGAGTAATGGAATATAGTCGAATAAAATCGGGTGATGCTGCGGGAATTAGATTAGGAAATGAGACGCTTAAAGTAGTAAATGAATTTTGCTATTTTGGGAGCAAAATAACTGATGATGGTCGAAGTAGAGAGGATATAAATTGTAGACTGGCAATGACAAGGAAAGCGTTTCTGAAGAAGAAAAATTTGTTAACATCGAGTATAGATTTAAGTGCCAGGAAGTCGTTTCTGAAAGTATATGTATGGAGTGTAGCCATGGATGGAAATAAAACATGGACGATAAATAGTTTAGACAAGAATAGATAGAAGCTTTCGAAATGTGGTGCTACAGAAGAATGCTGAAGATTAGATGGGTAGATCACATAACTAATGAGGTGGTATTGAATAGAATTGGAGAGAAGGGAAATTTGTGGCACAACTTGACTAGAAGAAAGGGTCAGTCGGTAGGGCATATTCTGAGGCATCAAGGGATCACAAATTTAGTATTGGAGGGCAGCGTGGAGGGTAAAAATCGTAGAGGGAGATCAAGAGATGAATACACTGAACAGATTCAGAATGATGTAGGTTGCAGTGGGTACTGGGAGATGAAGAACCTTGCACAGGATAGAATAGCATGGAAAGCTGCATCAAACCAGTCTCTGGACTGAAGACCACCACAACAACAACAACACGAATGTGAAATAGTTTTCCTATGTCCTTTGTCATACGCTAGATTGTAACCTATGTCTTATTTCCATATGCAACATTCGCAGGTAATCCCGCATCTAGGTCGTAAAATGGTTCAAGGGGAAGTGAAACTTTACTCTCGTAACTCAGGCCTACCTTAAGGTATACAACTACGCAGCCTGGTCCGAGACGTCTGCTTGGCAGTGTTTGCACCGCAAGTGCCATTTCCGGCCACCGAGTTCTCACATTCTAGGACATTTCCCGAATTTTTTGCGACTGGTCTCAAGGTCAACATTAACTAACCCTATATCATTGTAACTGTCATCTCAAGAGCTATCGAAAGAGCAGTTGTACAAAATATACGGTTCCATAAAAAAAGTACTTTCTTTAATATCCCCGTTGACACCAGCGTTAAAAACACTAACCAAAGAAAAACATACGTGCCCCTCGACAATGATCTAACGTTTGTCGTATACTGCGTTTCGATATGTGTAACTGTTCACGAAATAAAAGGGATGTTACGTTTTACATGACTCAACGTGTATATGAATTACTAATTAAGAACACAATCAAAACTTTTGAAAAAATGCTCTCTTCCGCTTGAAAGACAATTTCATTTTCCATCTTATATGCTATGGAATCAACGTCATTTATCTCAGACGATCAACTGATTCCGGCGCTGTGGCATTTTCCAAGTGGTGCTCCTCCATAGAGCGCAAATATATTTTATTTTAAAAAGGGTGACGGGTTTCGGTCAATGTTTAGTCATCTTCTGGCTGTTACTATGTAAATGGTGAAAATTGTTAGAGAAGACATGAATACGAACACAACACTAAAGGATGATATAACCACAGAATAAGTAGAAGAAGAGGTAGCCTTGTGTCTGCTGTAGCAGGTGGTACGGAGCACGAACTGCTCGCTGCTGGTGTGAAAAGTAACTGCTGCATGAGGCGCAGTTGCCGTCGCACGAATAGAGAGAGCTCCACTCACCATCTCCAGCATTACGTCAACGATGGTCAATGGCCGTGAAATACAAATAAAATCAGTAAAAATATAATTGTGGAATGAAATATTTAGATCACGATCACATTCATGTAAAAATAAAAATAGATTTGCACGAAATATAACAAAAGAAGATGTAAAAGAAGCATAATAGAGAAATAAACCATTAACATTCGAACTAAATCTAAGGTGATCTCTGTGAAGACTCATGTGTAGCCTATGTACAGCAAAGATGTCTCACAAGGATGCTACCAGTAACCGTAATAACGGTATGGAGATCGATACGTTACTATTTCAAGACAAAGATACAGAAAGATGGCTTACAATTTTTTACTCGGAACGTAATCAGAGTTGTATACAGAAGAGGTAATAAGTTGGTTTAACACAACAGAAACACTGCCAATGATACTAAAAAATATACAAGAATTACCAAAGAAAATAAACCATTGACATTAAAATTAGGTGGTGTAGACTGTGTTTGTTATATTTTTAAAAGAATAGAGGCTTTTGAAATTCGATGTTACGAAATAATGCAGAAATTTAAATGGGTAGCTCGAATAACTACCGAAGAGGTAGACTTCAGTTAAGTAAGTGATTGCTTGATGAGAGACATCCTAAGGGATCAGTCAATTGGTAGCTTGGTAATGGAGTATAGTGGGTGTGAGGAGGGAGTACAAATTTTCGAGGGTGAGCAGGGCAATAAACAGGTTCAAATCTCTGTAGGTTGCATCCGTTGCGCAGAGATAAAGATACTTTGCACATGGTAGACCAGCGTCGACAACTGCATCAAATCAGCCTTGGGAGTGAAAGCCATAACAAAACAACACAGTTTTGAACAGTTTAAGGTCATAATAATATACACTCCTGGAAATGGAAAAAAGAACACATTGACACCAGTGTGTCAGACCCACCATACTTGCTCCGGACACTGCGAGAGGGCTGTACAAGCAATGATCACACGCACGGCACAGCGGACACACCAGGAACCGCGGTGTTGGCCGTCGAATGGCGCTAGCTGCGCAGCATTTGTGCACCGCCGCCGTCAGTGTCAGCCAGTTTGCCGTGGCATACGGAGCTCCATCGCAGTCTTTAACACTGGTAGCATGCCGCGACAGCGTGGACGTGAACCGTATGTGCAGTTGACGGACTTTGAGCGAGGGCGTATAGTGGGCATGCGGGAGGCCGGGTGGACGTACCGCCGAATTGCTCAACACGTGGGGCGTGAGGTGTCCACAGTACATCGATGTTGTCGCCAGTGGTCGGCGGAAGGTGCACGTGCCCGTCGACCTGGGACCGGACCGCAGCGACGCACGGATGCACGCCAAGACCGTAGGATCCTACGCAGTGCCGTAGGGGACCGCACCGCCACTTCCCAGCAAATTAGGGACACTGTTGCTCCTGGGGTATCGGCGAGGACCATTCGCAACCGTGTCCATGAAGCTGGGCTACGGTCCCGCACACCGTTAGGCCGTCTTCCGCTCACGCCCCAACATCGTGCAGCCCGCCTCCAGTGGTGTCGCGACAGGCGTGAATGGAGGGACGAATGGAGACGTGTCGTCTTCAGCGATGAGAGTCGCTTCTGCCTTGGTGCCAATGATGGTCGTATGCGTGTTTGGCGCCGTGCAGGTGAGCGCCACAATCAGGACTGCATACGACCGAGGCACACAGGGCCAACACCCGGCATCATGGTGTGGCGAGCGATCTCCTACACTGGCCGTACACCACTGGTGATCGTCGAGGGGACACTGAATAGTGCACGGTACATCCAAACCGTCATCGAACCCATCGTTCTACCATTCCTAGACCGGCAAGGGAACTTGCTGTTCCAACAGGACAATGCACGTCCGCATGTATCCCGTGCCACCCAACGTGCTCTAGAAGGTGTAAGTCAACTACCCTGGCCAGCAAGATTTCCAGATCTGTCCCCCATTGAGCATGTTTGGGACTGGATGAAGCGTCGTCTCACGCGGTCTGCACGTCCAGCACGAACGCTGGTCCAACTGAGGCGCCAGGTGGAAATGGCATGGCAAGCCGTTCCACAGTACTACATCCAGCATCTCTACGATCGTCTCCATGGGAGAATAGCAGCCTTCATTGCTGCGAAAGGTGGATATACACTGTACTAGTGCCGACATTGTGCATGCTCTGTTGCCTGTGTCTATGTGCCTGTGGTTCTGTCAGTGTGATCATGTGATGTATCTGACCCCAGGAATGTGTCAATAAAGTTTCCCCTTCCTGGAACAATGAATTCACGGTGTTCTTATTTCAATTTCCAGGAGTGTAGTTCAAAACATAGACTCGACACTCGTCTGCGCAGCGTGGAGGATGCCCGTGGCTCCCCGGCCTCCGCAGCGCCAGCAGCAAGAAGCGGCTACCGCTCGCCCAGCTTCTCCTCCTCCCAGCCATTACTCCAGATCACACGCGCTCCTGCGCTCCAGGCGCGAGCCGGTCTCTGATCTAATCGCGCGGTAGGTTCTCCACGAATTTATGAGGTATCGCGGTGACGCGCCGTACTAACAGGTGTTTTTCGTCGTCAGCGTTCCTGTGTTGACAGGAAAATTGATTATAAAAGGAAGTGTGTCAATCAATAGCAGCAGGTTAGCGGATCCTAGTTTGATTTCTGTGGTGGGAAGTGGGGAGTGGAGGAAAAGGGGATCGGAGTCACTGATTCTTTCTTCCCCTCTGCCCCCCACCCCTTTCCGACAATTAAACCTTGCCTTGAACCGCACTTTCAATGTAACATAGTTGTCTAAGATTTAATAATAATTACGACAAAAAAGGAGAATTATCCAAATAGGACCATTACTTCCGATTTTCGGATTATATGGCGGGCGACAGACGGGCTCTACATCCAGGAATGACGGTCAGGGGTGCGATATCATATCGTAGCAGGAACTCTTTGATTATTATGGGAAGCACCCTTGCAGCACAGCGGTTCGTCGACAATGTTCTACGGTACGTTTTGTTGCCGTACAAGGCACGCCATACATTTCAGCAAGACAATGCCCGCCCGCACACGGAGAGAGTTTCTGCTGCTTGTCTTCGTTCTTGCCAAACCCTACCATGGCCAGCAAGTTCGCCGGATCTCTCCCCACTTGGGAATGTCTCGAGCACTAACGGCAAGGATCTCCAACCAGTTCAAGATTTTAACGATCTAACGCTCCAATTGGACAGAATTTAGCACGATATTCCTCAGGAGGACATCCAACAACTAAATTAACGCCAAGTCGAATAACTACTTGCATAAGGACCAGAGATGGACCAAAGCATTATTGAGTAGCTCAATTCGTGGAGCTCTTTCTCCTGAATAAGTCATCTAATTTTTCTGAAATTGTAATTATTTGTTTGGACACGTACGCCACGTTTACCGATTTTCGTCTCATTCAGATAATTCACTCCTGGTGCATCGCCTTTTTTTTTGTCTTACAATGTATAGTATTAATTGGTTTACGTTATTGCCTAGTAAATCACTTTAGCGTGTGTCGTGCTGTTGATTTATAAATTAAAATTCACAACTTTGACAACACCGTAACTTACACGATGCAAAATTCAAGTGATCACTCACTGTTATCAATTTTGTTGTCTCGAACACAGGTCTGCGTGTTGTGGCTGCGTTGAGCAAATACTGTTTCCGACTTTAATATCCACACCCGTTTCGGTGAAGTTTCACCATCCCTTTGAATCCATTTCATTTTATTAATATCACATGCTGATGTTTGTATAGCTGTCTGTCAGATGCAGTACTAGTGAGCACAATAACAGTTCTACTGCAAACAGCGGACCGCTACAAGAGCAATGGAATGTTGTCAGATTAAATAAAGTGATTTTAAGGGAATTAGATCAGTAAATCTGACACTGCAAATAGTAGAAGAATTTTGCTATTCGGACAGCCAAATAACTGATGATAGCCGAAGTAGAGAAGATATAAAATGCAGACCTGGCAATAGCAAGAAAAACATTTCTGAAAAAGAAAAATTTGTGAGCATATAATACTATTTCAAGAGTGAGGAAGTCTTTTTGTGAAGGTATCGGTCTGAAGTTCAGCCTTGTATGGATGTGAATCGTGGACAAGAAAGAAGACCATAGAAGCTTTTGAAATGTGATGCTACATAAGGATACTGAAAATTAGACAGGTTGGCGAAGTAACTAACGGCGATATACGGAACTGAAATGGTGAAAAAAGAAATTTATGGTAAAAGTTGACTAAAAGAAAGGATCGTATGATAAAATTCATCCTGAGGCTTCAAGAAATCGTCAGTTTGATAATGGAGGAACTGGGGGGAGGGGGGGGGGGGAAGAAGAAGGGGTAAGATCGCAGAGGGTGACCAAGAGAAAACTGCAATAAGCAGGTTCAAATGGATGTAGGTTGTATTGGCTATTCAGAGATGAAGAGGGTTGAACAGGAAAGGCTAGCATGGAGAAGTCCACCATATCGGTCTTCGGACTGAACACCACCACTACCACCACCACCATCACCACCATCACCATAACGACAGCACGTGAATCAAAATCCAGAAAATTTTACGTATTCTGTGGCGTTGAAATCACAACACATGCAGCAGAAATCAGAAAAAATTCACTGATTCTGTGACGTTGACATCGTAACGGTCTTTCGAGCAAACAGAAGC
This sequence comes from Schistocerca cancellata, assembly GCF_023864275.1. Taxonomy (NCBI): domain Eukaryota; kingdom Metazoa; phylum Arthropoda; class Insecta; order Orthoptera; family Acrididae; genus Schistocerca; species Schistocerca cancellata. The sequence goes on along the minus strand of NC_064628.1, from coordinate 245,748,629 downwards.
TCTGAAGATGAATCACTGCTACGGAATATACGTTCAAGAATAAAACTCGCTGTTGACACAAGACAGTTTTCAAAAATAGCCGTCTGTTTAAGAGACTGCATTCTCTCCAGCAAATCGCACTGGCGGCCCGTTACGTATTTCACTCTAGTACCACGGCCACTTTTTCCTAGAACCATCCCCATTTCACTTTCTCTCGTCTAGATATCCTTGTTTAATGCCAATCCTATCTCAGCGTACACAGTATTCCTAACTCCGCCACCCCCTCCACTCGCTCCCCGTCATAATTACAGTTTATCGCTTCCAATTATCCCAACTCCCAACGGTCAAACTACATATGCTTGGGGAATTCTCACTTCCCACTCCCCACTCTGTCTAGTCCCCAAGCATATCTGGCATCTTTTTGCGTCCCATAATTCCATTCAGTCAGAGGTTTTTTAGTCATATCTGGTAATCAAGCTTAGATCAGCAGCATTACAACACCAGCTCCATCACCGTAGCAGACGCACATCTCCACATAACCATTATCTGATTTAATCGATTAAATTCGGAAACTTTTATCATCATTTTACATTTTCGTATTCACCTTTATTGTAATCAATTCTTGCACGGTTTGTGAGTACACTACTGGCCATTAAAATAGCTACACCAAGAAGAAATGTAGATGATAAACGGGTATTCATTGGACAAATATATTATACTAGAACTGACATGTGATTACATTTTCACGCAGTTTGGGTGCATAGATCCTGAGAAAACAGTACCCAGAACAACCACCTCTGGCCGTAATAATGGCCATGATACGCCTGGGCATTGAGTCAAACAGAGCTTGGATGGCGTGTATGCCGTGTACAGGTACACCTGCCCATGCAGCTTCAACACGGTACCACAGTTAATCAAGAGTAGTGACTGGTGTATTGTGACGAGCAAGTTGCTCGGCCACCATTCACCAGACGTTTTCAACTGGTGAGAGATCTGGAGAATGTGCTGGCCAGGGCAGCAGTCGAACATTTTCTGTATCCAGAAAGGCCCATACAGGATTTGCAACATGCGGTCGTACATTATCCTGCTCAAATGTAGGGTTTCGTACGGATCGTATGAAGGGTAGAGCCATGGGTTGTAACACATCTGAAATGTGACGTCCACTGTTCAAAGTGCCGCCAGTGCGAACAAGTGGTGACCGAGACGTCTAACCAATGGCACCCCATACCATCACGCCGCGTGATACGCCAACATGGCGATGACGAATACACGCTTCCAATGTGCGTTCACCGCGATGTCGCCAAACACGGATGCGACGATCATGATGCTGTAAACATAACCTGGATTCATCCGAAAAAATGACGTTTTGCCATTCGTGAACCCAGGTTCGTCGTTGAGTACACCATCGCAGGCGCTCCTGTCTGTGATGCAGCGTCAAGGGTAGCCGCAGCCATGGTCCCCGAGCTGATAGTCCATGCTGCTGCAAACGTCGTCGAACTGTTCATGTAGATGGTTGTTGTTTTGCAAACGTCCCCATCTGTTGACTCAGGGATCGAGACGTGGCTGCACGATCCGTTACTGCCATGCAGATTAGATGCCTGTCATCTCGACTGCTAGTGATACGAGGCCGTTGGGATCCAGCACGGCGTTCCGTATTACCCTCCTGAACCCACCGATTCCGTATTCTGCTAACAGTCATTGGATCTCGACCAACGCGATCAGCAATGTCGCGATACGATAAACCGCTATCGCTATAGGCTAGAATCCGACCTTTATCAAAGTCGGAAACGTGATGGTACGCATTTCTCCTCTTTACACGAGGCATCACAGCAACGTTTCACCAGGCAACGCTGGTCAAATGCCGTTTGTGTATGAGAAATCGGTTGGAAGCTTTCCTCATGTCACCAATTGTAGATGTCGCCACCGGCGTCAACCTTGTGTGAATGCTCTGAAAAGCTAATCATTTGCATATCACAGCATATTCTTACTGTCGGTTAAATTTCGCGTACCATCTTCGTGGTGTAGCAATTTTAATTGCCAGTAGTGCAGATACTTATCTCCCGCCAGCCCGTTCCTCTTTGTGGGAATGGAACAAAAAATAAACTAAAAGCAACAGCAGCAGCGACAGGTGGTAGCAGAAAAATAGCTTATACACGTTGAGAATTGTACAGAACGGTCTGTATCAACGACAATGCCGGCACCAGACTACGAATCTACGAAGCAAAGGTGCCATATCATCGTTGATCTCCGACGACGCTCCCTGTGACCGTTTAGCAAATGCGGATATCACACGATGCGAGCACCAACAACAGTATGTAAAACTGTAAGCATTGACGCTTTAAACTGTTATGAAAATTATCAAGATTGACATTAATTCAGTTCACCTGATAATGAAACTAATTGTTCCAAAACTTGTTGCTCATTCAAGAAAATAAAAATGGGATGAGGTTGAGTAAATCGCGGCCGTTTGAACAAAATTCAAATTCTCGGCTTTTTTTTTTCGGAAACACCAATCGCACAAACCTAGCGAGGCTGTGCACCTATCAAGGCAGAAGTTCTAATCCCTTTCTGACCATTCTACTGTGGGTTTCCCATGGTTTCCTTAAATCGCTAAAGGCAAATACCCGAATGGTTGGTTTGAAAAGGATACGGTTAATTTCTTTCACCACCCCTCTCCAATACGAATTTTTGCTCCACCTTTTACTCCCTAAACCTTGACGTCTTCTTTTGCGTTTTTCATGAGCTCATGAAACTCTACAAGACACAGGGAACAACTGAAGACAACAGAAAAGGTGACCAGTCTCAAAATAGAATGGTACATACACAACAAAAAAGTCCACAAATTAGACTACTTATGAAAATCAGAACCCTTGAGACAGCTTGTATTTAGTTCGCCAACTAATATGCAACTCCGGTCTGTTTCCGCATAGGCAGAAAGTTCAAAACGAAGCATTCTGAATGACTCAGATCCCTAGAAATAAACATGAGACACTACTTTGTTGTTGGAAATATAATAAACCCAAAATTGGGAAGGTGCGAATAGGACTCGCGCACTGAGGATTCCGTAAAAACGTACTTACGGATCAGGGTACATAGACTATAAGAGTAGGCCATTTCGGAGAGTATCTCAGACTGGTCAGTGACGTGTTACGTCACTTAGCAACCAGCATTGACGCGGTAGCGCAATCGTTCATTGGTAAGGCAAACTGCAAAATAATTTTTCGCGTCTCTTTTCATTCTATTTTTAGCATCTGACTTATGGGGTTCAACGATGATTCGAAAGAATTAGTTTTTGAAATATTCGGAAGGAAATGTTGAGCGATAAAAGCACTGATGACGCACTTGTTAACACCCAAAGCTAGTTTTAGATGCTCGTCACTAAACCTTACCCTTAAAGAAAACGCTGAATATTTTACAGTCTTGCGTGCAACTTTAGTTCAGACATATTTACAGAATATTATGAGAGTGATGCCGAAAGTTACCTAATGATGATGACGTGGAAAATGTAATTCGAAGTTGCTGAAGATGACGCGGCTCAGAGAACACTTCTTATCGCCGAATAGGCCGGTTCATTGCATGCCATTTGGCTGTTTTATTCAAAAAACTAATGCTAATAAAAGTTTTCGATCTTACATAAAAATCAATAATATTTTTCCGATGGCGAGAAATCCTGATTGTACTAGTGCTGTTACTGATACCATCAAGCGTTTGCAAGGTGAAATATTTGTTCCCTGAAAAAACGCAAAAATAATTTTGAAATCTGACCTGTGGAGACGTAAGCCCACCTTTCGAATGTACACCTATCCAGTCTTGTTCAGCTGTTACTTTTGCGTCGACATGGCGTTTTGCTGTTGTAATTCCTAATGAGCTCTTGATGTTTTAGCACCCGAATACGATGTATCCTGTCAAGTATTTTAAGGCATCGTGAGTAACATCTTCATTGGAGATCACTGAATCACTGAGATCGCAATTTCGAAGCAAATCTTTCTCATCTGATGTATCGTGACGTGACATGTCAGGTACTTTGAGGCCAAACTCAGTAGAAGAAAAAAATTATTCGCCCACTGTATCTTCTGCAGAAGTTTACTCTTTCGTCCTCTGCAATGGAATCACCAAGGGACAAAGGGATATTTGTCACAGTGCCAGTCGGTATTAGTAGGCGAATTCTATTTTTAACCTCCGATGGCTTCGGATTGTTATAAAATGCAGCAAGACCAAGAAGTCTAGAAAAACAATTTTCGAGACTATTTTGATTTAGGCTGAAAGTCAACTTGTAGGTGTCCCCTGCATTTTTCACATCTGTGAAAAACCCAAAAAGAGCATTTATTGATGTAACTAATACTTTTTGAAACGGTAGGAGGCTCTTTTCCCTACTCGCATATTAGAGCAAACTTCCAAAAACCTCTTCAGGCAATTTTCTTAAATTCTGAGGTTGTAACCAAGCGTCCTTCGAGATCTTAGCGGAGAACGTATCTCACAGCTTGGGCAGTGTGACATGAAAACAACTGTGCAGGCGTCTAATGCTGTGACGTGCACGTCTACCCACTTTCACGTGAGCTTCCGACAAGTGGTAGGTGATCGAAAGATCACTTGTCTGATGCTGCTGAGACCTTCTGTTACAGTCATTGTACATAAGGTGTAAGTAGGCTGTTTAGGTTTTTTTATTGGTAACGCCTCGTAGCGCTCTGTATGAAAATCACTGACTGTGCTGTGTGCAGTCTGTGGCTGGTTTGCATTGTTGTTTGCTATTGTAGTATTGGGCAGTTGGATGTGAACAGCGCGTAGCGTTCGCAGTTGGAGGTGAGCCGACAGCAGTGGTGGATGTGGGGAGAGAGATGGCGGAATTTTGAGAGCGGACGATCTGGACGTGTGTCCATTAGAGACAGTAAATTTGTAAGACTGGATGTCATGAACTTATATATATACACTCCTGGAAATGGAAAAAAGAACACATTGACACCGGTGTGTCAGACCCACCATACTTGCTCCGGACACTGCGAGAGGGCTGTACAAGCAATGATCACACGCTCGGCACAGCGGACACACCAGGAACCGCGGTGTTGGCCGTCGAATGGCGCTAGCTGCGCAGCATTTGTGCACCGCCGCCGTCAGTGTCAGCCAGTTTGCCGTGGCATACGGAGCTCCATCGCAGTCTTTAACACTGGTAGCATGCCGCGACAGCGTGGACGTGAACCGTATGTGCAGTTGACGGACTTTGAGCGAGGGCGTATAGTGGGCATGCGGGAGGCCGGGTGGACGTACCGCCGAATTGCTCAACACGTGGGGCGTGAGGTCTCCACAGTACATCGATGTTGTCGCCAGTGGTCGGCGGAAGGTGCACGTGCCCGTCGACCTGGGACCGGACCGCAGCGACGCACGGATGCACGCCAAGACCGTAGGATCCTACGCAGTGCCGTAGGGGACCGCACCGCCACTTCCCAGCAAATTAGGGACACTGTTGCTCCTGGGGTATCGGCGAGGACCATTCGCAACCGTCTCCATGAAGCTGGGCTACGGTCCCGCACACCGTTAGGCCGTCTTCCGCTCACGCCCCAACATCGTGCAGCCCGCCTCCAGTGGTGTCGCGACAGGCGTGAATGGAGGGACGAATGGAAACGTGTCGTCTTCAGCGATGAGAGTCGCTTCTGCCTTGGTGCCAATGATGGTCGTACGCGTGTTTGGCGCCGTGCAGGTGAGCGCCACAATCAGGACTGCATACGACCGAGGCACACAGGGCCAACACCCGGCATCATGGTGTGGGGAGCGATCTCCTACACTGGCTGTACACCACTGGTGATCGTCGAGGGGACACTGAATAGTGCACGGTACATCCAAACCGTCATCGAACCTATCGTTCTACCATTCCTAGACCGGCAAGGGAACTTGCTGTTCCAACAGGACAATGCACGTCCGCATGTATCCCGTGCCACCCAACGTGCTCTAGAAGGTGTAAGTCAACTACCCTGGCCAGCAAGATCTCCGGATCTGTCCCCCATTGAGCATGTTTGGGACTGGATGAAGCGTCGTCTCACGCGGTCTGCACGTCCAGCACGAACGCTGGTCCAACTGACGCGCCAGGTGGAAATGGCATGGCAGGCCGTTCCACAGGACTACATCCAGCATCTCTACGATCGTCTCCATGGGAGAATAGCAGCCTGCATTGCTGCGAAAGGTGGATATACACTGTACAAGTGCCGACATTGTGCATGCTCTGTTGCCTGTGTCTATGTGCCTGTGGTTCTGTCAGTGTGATCATGTGATGTATCTGACCCCAGGAATGTGTCAATAAAGTTTCCCCTTCCTGGGACAATGAATTCACGGTGTTCTTATTTCAATTTCCAGGAGTGTATATTGTAGGTATTATTAAAAGTCAGGTTGCGTTGCGCTAAAAATATTGTGTGTCAATTTAGTGATGATGAGAATAAGTAAAGTGAGAAATGTCTGAGTACGTTCAGTTTTGCTCAGCTGTTTAAAAAGCAAATAACGTAAGAAGTTTATCAGCACAGTCATTCATATATTTTTCTAAGGGGACGTTCCAAAGGGACCGTTGGACCAGCTGATTCCGTCGTCAACAAGGTGATCTCTTAATAATTTTAGGAAATGCGATAAGTCGTAAAAACAACCCTTATGTTATCCGCAGGGTTAAAAAAATAGGTCTTAGGTGTAGATACACAAAGTTGTTTCCAAAAGTTTGAATTTTTCGCTCCCATATCAAATTTTCATATAACCACTACAACACGAACCCCCACTACTTCAATGACTGTCTGCAACAAATTGCTTGTTATTGTCGCATAAAAATTGTAATATATTGACTGCTTGCACTTTGAAAATAAACTTGTTATCATGATTACTTGAACTTTCTTGTATGCTCCAAGTATAACATCATTAGATGATTCTTAGCAGCACTTCTGTTAAATTCATTTCATCAAAGCTTAGGATAGCTATGATGTTAAATGGCGTAAATATTGCTGACCTATCTTTCATTAAATATAATACTTATTTTAAGGGGCGTAGTTGACACTTAAAATGCTCTGTCTGTTTTTGGAGCGTTGGTCGGTAGGGCAACGGATAGTTCTTTCTTCTTAGATAAGCATACCCTTTTGAAGACGAAGGTGGCAAAGTAAGAGAGTTTGTGGCGTCCTCCGAACTCCACTTCACATCCTTTTTTTCCCTTCATTACGCACCGAATTTGTTGATGGGTGAACCACTGAGACAGTATATTTTTAACCTCTTACTCTTCCTATATTCTTACTAGCAGGAACAGAAGTTTCTAGAGGTACATCCTATTCCTTAGCTTCCTTTATAGTTGCAATTTTTTGCTCCAGTAAAGCGTTTCAGATAGTAAAGCGTTTCAGATCTTCAAAACATCCAACTCTTTCTTCAAGTCCTTAAATTCTTACTCTTTGATTATAACGATAGGAGCAAAAGCAGTTTCTGTGTTAAATGACTTCACCAATTTTGTTTTCATGGAAGACAAAACTTCCAGTGTTCTGAGAGCCCTCTTCGGCACTGCTTAAAGCTACTATGATGTTCTCTACCTGTTACGTCGTCTTCTGTGTTGTCAGAACCTGCAGCAATAAGTTTATTTCTATACTAGTTACTTATTTTATGGGATGGAATTACAATTGACTTCAGCGTCTTTCTTGTAGGTAAATCCAATGACTCATTTGGATGTCCCGCTTGTAATCCTGAGGACGAAAGTGTTCACAACATATCCTTGAATTTTTAATATAGACCTTGTTCTCTTATTTACAGCGAGACAGTCATTCACATTGGGGTTCTAAGTCTTTACGAAACCAATGATAAAAATGCCCTGGGTTCTACGCCCAGAGTTACTGCCCTTAGTAACAGCACAGTACGACTTGCTTTTGCTCATTCCACTCGGAAAATATTGTGAGCAACTCGCATGATTACAAATATAACGTAGGGCAATAGCTACCTCTTGACGTCACACGCCGCCCAAGCCGGGTGACGGGAACACGGAATACACCTCCCCTGGTTATGTATATAGTCAGTTCATCCATTCCGAGAACAGAGAATCTCGACAATTTTTTCCTCTTGTCAACATTGATACTGCAAGCTGCCAGTCCCAGGGTTTCCAACACTTTCAAGAAAGTTTTAATTTCAATTTTTACGATGATAGCAAATGACGAAAGAAAGAACTTTTTCGTGTGATACATACAAATCAATAATTTTTGGATTTTTCCCTTTGGTTGTACTGTAAAACATTGCTTCTATCCAAATTTCATTATTTTAGTACCCTATAGGTTTTGTTGAGTGAGTTTTCGAGCATAGAAATTTGTAGCATAAATAGCCGCGCCTTTTGATTGCATTGACTTAGAAGCTTACATTTCTTATACCGCCGACATGACATAAATTTCAACTAGATACGTCCACACGTTCCTGAAAAAAAGCTGTTTCAATAGGCGGACTGACAGACAGTCGGATAGCAAACTAAAAAAAAAAAAAAAAAAAAAAAAAAAAAAAAAAAAAAAAAAAAAAAAAAACACGTGATATAATTACAAATTAACCATTTTCTAATTTTTCCCTTTGGTTGCACTGTGGAATCTTGCATCTTGCCAAATTTTATGATCGTAGATCAATGATGACTTCTGTATAGGTTTTGATGAGTGAGTTTTCGAATATCAAAACATGTGACATAAATGGCCGTATCTTTTGATTGCACTGACTTAGAAGTTTCCATTTCTTACACCGCCAAGATACTGTAGGCCTTAGTATGTAGAATAAATTTCGATTTGAAAAATCTACCCATTCCTGAGACAAGGGGTTTTTAACAGTCGAATGGACAGACAGACAGAGACAAACGCCCAACAAAGTGATCCTACAAGGGTTCCGTTTTTACCGAACGAAGTACGGAAACCTGAAAACATTACCAAACAAAAATGAAAATAGTAATTGCCGCATTGTCGTCAAGAGTTCAATGTGATCCTGAGAATATTCTGAATATTTTATTCCCAGTCTTCAATCATATATTTTTAAGAGGCCACGTAATTAATTTCGTTCAGCTATTAAGATATTCAGAGCTGTTTAGAATCACAAACAAGCAGACAATTGCACCGGATATGTATATCACAGCATTAGCACAATACAAGTTGGACTTTCTGACAAATTAACATTTTTCCTAAATGTGTGTGAATTCCTAAGGGACCAAACTGGTGAGGTCATCGGTCCCTAGACTTACACACTACGTAAAATAACTTAACCTAACTTACGCTAAGGACAACACACACACACATGCCCGAGGGAGGACTCGAAACTCCGGCGGAAGGGGCCGTCCGATTCGTGACATGATGTCTCCTAAAAAAAGGTTATTCATATCCCTCTAGTGACCACTCAGAGACGTTCTAAGAGACTCTTAGATAAGTTGTTCAAATTTTAACTGTTGATTAAAGAAGTAGCAACTACTACACTCCAAAACTAGGCTTAGTTGTAATTTACGAACAAATATAAGCTTCTTCGAAAGTGTGGATTGTCTCGACAATCAGGAGGGTGTTCCTGGAGCCACTCTGCAGCAGTTCTAGAAGTGTGGGGTGTCTCACTATCCTGCTGGTAATTGCCAAAGTCCGCAAAGTCCGTAGGAATGCACAGTGGACATGAATGGATACAGGTGATCGGAGAGGATGCTTACGTATGTGTTACCTGTCGGAGTCGTATCTAGACGTATCAGGGGTCCCATATCACTCCAACTGCACACGCCCCACACCATTACAGAGCATCCACCAGATTGAACTGTGCCCTACTGACATGCAGGATCCTTGAATTCATGAGGTTGTCTCCATATCCATACACGTTCATCCACTCGATGCAATTTGGAACCAGACACGTCCGACCAGGCAACAAGTTTCCAGTCAACAGTCCAGTGTCGGTGTTGACGGGCCCAGGCGAGGCGTAAAGCTTTGTATCGTGCATTCACCAAGGGTACACGAGTGGGCCTTGGGCTCCTAAAGCCGATAGCGATGATGTTTCGTTGAATGGTTCGCATGCTGACACTTGTTGACGGCCCATCATTGAAATCTGAAGCAATTTGCGGAAGGGTTGCGCTTCTGTCACGTTGAACGATTCTCTTCAGTCGTCGTTGGTCCCGTTATTGCAAGATCTTTTTCCGGCCTCAGGGATGTCGGAGATTGGATGTTTTACCGGATTCCTGATAGTCACGGTACACTCGTGAAATGGTCGTACGGGAAGATCCCGATTTCGTCACTGCCTCGGAGATACTGTGTCCCATTGCTCATGCGCTGACTATAACACCACATTCAAACTAAGTTAAAAATCTTGATAACCTGCCACTGTAGCAGCAGTAACCGATCTAACAACTGCGCCAGACACTTGTGGTCTTACGTAGGCGTTGCCGACCGCAGCGCCGTATTCTGCCTGTTTATATATAATCGCCCTCTTGCGATAGGAGCTGCTTTTCCAGAACGCTCAACCATCCCAACCTTACCTACAGTTTTAGCTTCTATCACTTTTCGTCGCTTCCAAAGATCTTCTCCTTCTCTAAGAAAATTTTACTGCGGGGTGCGTAGCTAACAAAGTACATATTTTGGAAATAGGCGGTCCACAATAAAATGTTTTTTATTTTTGGCCAAATGTCTAAGCGGGGCGAAGATAATACTCTTAGAAATCACACGGTGGATTTTTGTAGAAATTTTCATAACCGCAAATAGAGTCCGAAATGGACAAAAGGAGTATCCGATTAACCGACGTGAGGTCTAGTTTTGCAAGAAAAAGAAAAAAACGAAAAACGTAATTCCTCGTAATTAGTGTAATTAAAAAAAATTAAGTATTTCGCGAAGAGTTTCCTCTTCAAGTCCTGGCTGTTTTGATAATAAAAAGTTACATTGGTGTAGAAATTGTAGAATTATATTTTCATATTGAAAAATAAATATTAAATTGCAGCGTGAATAGAAACTAATCTGCTTTCTCCTTATCTACATACTCTTAATAACAGTAGAATGTAAATAGATATTAAAATAAGTTATATTTCAACCTCTCTGAACAAAATCTGAAAATAAAAAGAAAGTTGGAAACAGAAACAGGCAAGTGTTTTATGAAATAATTTATCGAAAAATAAGAAATAAAATAAATTAGAGAGACATTTGAAATTGTAAGACTGACGGAGTACATCAAAAAAGTTCAAAGAAGGGCAGCATGTTTAGTATTATCTCGAAATACGGAAGAGAGTGTCACTGAAATGATACAGGATTTGGGCTGGACATCATTAAAAGAAACGCGCTTTTAGTAGCGACGGAATCTTCTCATGAAATTCCAATCACCAGCTTTCTCCTCCGAATGCGAAAATATTTTGACACCGACCTACATAGGGAGAAACGATCACCACGATAAAATAAGGGAAATCAGAGCTCCTACGGAAATCGATAGGTGTTCGTTCTTTCCGCGCGCTATACGAGGTTGGAATAATAGAGAATTGTGAAGGTGGTTCGATGAACCCTCTGCCAGGCACTTAAATGTGACTCGCAGAGAATCCATGTAGATGTCTCATTTTCTGTATGTGCTCTCGAACATGTATACTCTCGCTACTAATGTGCGGGTCATAGCCAATTTGCAAACAATCATTCCAATCATTCTTGCCATCAGCGCAGCCGTGTGGCTCGGATCCGACATCTCACTGGTCGTAGCCAAATGGTGTAGCTGTTGAACTTCAACTTCCAGGTTTTTATTATAGCCTCCCTCATCGCCTCCCCCAAATCATGGAACGACGTGCATTCCGCTTCGCTTTCCGGATCCTGTTCCACCTGGTACAGTTCCTGCAGTTCCTCAAACACCTGCGACTCCATCGTCTCACTTACGTATCCGGTAAATTTGAGACTACAAAGTGTTGGACTCTGTAGTCTACCCATCCGCTATCAGCATGTCCCACGTTTCCTTCACTACGAGCGTAATTTCGATCGCTTTACCATTCCATTCCATGAGCTCATCGCTGAAATCTTCCCGTCCTTCCAACCATAGCGTACCCTACCCGTTCCAGATTTAAGACTTCAATACACCTTCCCTTGCCCTGCCTGGCATTCTACTCATCTCCTAACGCCTGTATCTCAACTCCCTTTCCACATAAATATCGCACAACCCTTTTTTGTGCAAGGCACTTTCCAATACTTCCGATATCCCAAACCCTATTCGCAGTTCCGAGGAGCTGCGATTATAAAATCCTCACACTGAAGAGAATGTACGATCACTTATTTTACCTTATTAACTTTTTCAAATATTCAAATAGTGAATTAAATACACTCCTGGAAATGGAAAAAAGAACACATTGACACCAGTGTGTCAGACCCACCATACTTGCTCCGGACACTGCGAGAGGGCTGTACAAGCAATGATCACACGCACGGCACAGCGGACACACCAGGAACCGCGGTGTTGGCCGTTGAATGGCGCTAGCTGCGCAGCATTTGTGCACCGCCGCCGTCAGTGTCAGCCAGTTTGCCGTGGCATACGGAGCTCCATCGCAGTCTTTAACACTGGTAGCATGCCGCGACAGCGTGGACGTGAACCGTATGTGCAGTTGACGGACTTTGAGCGAGGGCGTATAGTGGGCATGCGGGAGGCCGGGTGGACGTACCGCCGAATTGCTCAACACGTGGGGCGTGAGGTCTCCACAGTACATAGATGTTGTCGCCAGTGGTCGGCGGAAGGTGCACATGCCCGTCGACCTGGGACCAGACCGCAGCGACGCACGGATGCACGCCAAGACCATAGGATCCTACGCAGTGCCGTAGGGGACCGCACCGCCACTTCCCAGCAAATTAGGGACACTGTTGCTCCTGGGGTATCGGCGAGGACCATTCGCAACCGTCTCCATGAAGCTGGGCTACGGTCCCGCACACTGTTAGGCCGTCTTCCGCTCACGCCCCAACATCGTGCAGCCTGCCTCCAGTGGTGTCGCGACAGGCGTGAATGGAGGGACGAATGGAGACGTGTCGTCTTCAGCGATGAGAGTCGCTTCTGCCTTGGTGCCAATGATGGTCGTATGCGTGTTTGGCGCCGTGCAGGTGAGCGCCACAATCAGGACTGCATACGACCGAGGCACACAGGGCCAACACCCGGCATCATGGTGTGGGGAGCCATCTCCTACACTGGCCGTACACCACTGGTGATCGTCGAGGGGACACTGAATAGTGCACGGTACATCCAAACCGTCATCGAACCCATCGTTCTACCATTCCTAGACCGGCAAGGGAACTTGCTGTTCCAACAGGACAATGCACGTCCGCATGTATCCCGTGCCACCCAACGTGCTCTAGAAGGTGTAAGTCAACTACCCTGGCCAGCAAGATCTCCGGATCTGTCCCCCATTGAGCATGTTTGGGACTGGATGAAGCGTCGTCTCACGCGGTCTGCACGTCCAGCACGAACGCTGGTCCAACTGACGCGCCAGGTGGAAATGGCATGGCAAGCCGTTCCACAGGACTACATCCAGCATCTCTACGATCGTCTCCATGGGAGAATAGCAGCCTGCATTGCTGCGAAAGGTGGATATACACTGTACTAGTGCCGACATTGTGCATGCTCTGTTGCCTGTGTCTATGTGCCTGTGGTTCTGTCAGTGTGATCATGTGATGTATCTGACCCCAGGAATGTGTCTATAAAGTTTCCCCTTCCTGGGACAATGAATTCACGGTGTTCTTATTTCAATTTCCATGAGTGTAATTCAGTGACCTAATAGCAGCAATTTTACCGGTGCCCCTCCAACCCCCAGTACGTGGAATAATCATAATATTATTAAACAAAAAGAGTTTAAAAGAAGACAATAGCCGGCCGCGGTGGTCTAGCGGTTCTAGGCGCTCAGTCCGGAGCCGCGCGACTGCTACGGTCGCAGGTTCGAATCCTGCCTCGGGCATGGATGTGTGTGATGTCCTTAGGTTAGTTAGGTTTAAGTAGTTCTAAGTTCTAGGGGACTGATGACCATAGATGTTAAGTCCCATAGTGCTCAGAGCCATTTGAAGAAGACAATACAGAGAAGTACGCGAATCAATCGCAGTTGATTGCGTTTCCTGCGACTGGCAGCGACATAGGTAAACTGACACGTCGAGTTTACTCTGTACATCCTTCTCAGTTCAACTTTCATTCTTTTCCCAGGACACGAAATAAACTAAAGTCGGTGTGCCTCATTGTGCGATACATTTTACTACAAGTGCTTTCGGTGCATCTGCACAAAGAAAGCTCTCTGTTGCAGTGTCAGCATGACTTCGAGAAACAAAGGTTTCTAGTAATTTTCGACTAGAATACGTCTACAATATGCTGTTATATGCTAATACATCTTACACTATAGAGTAAGAGATTGTTCATTTAGTCACAAGAATGCAACAATATATATTTTCTGTGTAGCACTTGGCCTACATTCGGCAACGACCTGTACACCGTCTAATCAAAAGTATTTGGACACCCCTATGTAATGCGGAAGTGACGACTAGAGGTAAAGAGAGGCGGATCCGCCAGCGTAGAAGGAGGCGGTCAGTTTAGTGCTGTCAATAGAGAAGCAGTGACAACTGACTTCGAACATTGACTAATCACTGCATGTCATTTGAGTAACACGCCCATCACGGACATTTCAACCCGTCTGAAGCTACCCAAGTCGGCTGTTGGTGACGTGACTGTGAAGCGGAAACGTGAAGGAACTGTCACAGCTATAGCAAGACAAGATACGCCTCATGTGCTGACGGACAAGGATAGTAGAGCATTGCTGTGGTTGCTCGTAAAAGACTGCACGCAATCAGCGACAAGAGGCTATCGTCAGTTCCAGAGAACTACCAGCAGTCCAACTATATAATGAGTTGAAAAGAGCGGGATAGAATGGCCGATCAGTTCATCTTAAGCCACGAATTTCTGTTCTCAGTGCTAGACGACGCTTGAGGTGGTGTAAAGATTGATGCACTGGGCAGTGGATGATTGGAAACGAGTGATATGGAACGATGAATTGACTCATACCCTGTGACAGGAACGGTTTGTGTTTCGCGAATGCCCTGGAGAACGTTACGTCATGTGTAGTGCCTACTTTACTCTGAGGTATTTTGGGGTGTCACAATGGGTCAGCTGGTGACTTCTCCAGGTAATTCTCAGTTTCCTCCGAGCCTCTCTGCTCCGTAAGTGGAATGCACACACTTATGTTTTTGACGTGTTTGGTTTCAGGTAGTTACTATCATAATAGTTAGAGTGCCTTAAGACCTGTTGTGAGTTTTTCTTCCACCTCCTCAAAAGTTCTGCCTTGCGCAGCAAGTGCTGTTTCATCTGCGTAAATGAACGATGTTGTCACAGGATTAACTGGCTGGTCATTAATGTAAATATTGTACAACAGAGGGGCTAGCACACTTCCTTGGGCGATACCATTTCTCTGTCCCCTCCATCGCCTTCTCTTGTTTTGCAGAGTAACAAAGAAACGTCTGAAACTTCCTGGCAGATTAAAACTGTGTGCCCGACCGAGACTCGAACTCGGGACCTTTGCCTTTCGCGGGCAAGTGCTCTACCAACTGAGCTACCGAAGCACGACTCACGCCCGGTACTCACAGCTTTACTTCTGCCAGTACCTCGTCTCCTACCTTCCAAACTTTACAGAAGCTCTCCTGCGAACCTTGCAGAACTAGCACTCCTGAAAGAAAGGATATTGCGGAAGGTAGGAGACGAGGTACTGGCAGAAGTAAAGCTGTGAGTACCGGGCGTGAGTCGTGCTTCGGTAGCTCAGTTGGTAGAGCACTTGCCCGCGAAAGGCAAAGGTCCCGAGTTCGAGTCTCGGTCGGGCACACAGTTTTAATCTGCCAGGAAGTTTCATATCAGCGCACACTCCGCTGCAGAGTGAAAATCTCATTCTGGAAAGAAACGTCTGTTTTGTAGCAGACATCTCGTAAACTGTGTTAGATGGAAGTCTTTCGTGGTGGCATAGATCTTTGTTAACAGTTTCCTGTGACTGATGGTGTCTTATGTGGCATTAAGATCAACAAAAGTGACACCGGTGATCTGCCCACGTTCATGTCCGTCTACTATGTGTTGTGTCAGGTGCAAGATCTGTCCCCAACACGACCTCCCGGGGCGGAAACCCAACTGTTCTCTAATCATTGTTTGGTCAACTTGGTCCGAGATTCGATTGAGGATCATTCTCTCTAAAACTTTACATAGATGGCACAGGACTGATATCGGTCGTAATTTTTATGCAACTGTATGCTGTTTCCCAGGTTTCAGTTGGGTCACAACTTTGGTTTTCCTACAGATCTTTGGTATTTGCAATCTTGAGAGTAAAATTGGACCGTTTCCTCACCTTCAAAGACCATTGTACACGTACAAAAATAAAAGTTGTGCCAGGAATAACATTATTAGAAATATGACCAGCAACAACTGGGGAGCACATCCGCATGTCCTCCGCACATCTGCCCTTTTTTTGAGCTTCTCCTCTGCTGAAATGCTACACCTATATGACAGAACTCCATCCATACCCAACAGGTAAATATTGCCATAAGTGAAACAGGACAAATTGTAAGCGGCTGCTTGCGAGCAACCCCTTTTAACAAAATCTACTACCAAATGGGCGTAGCACCTCCAGACATCCGAAGGAGAACGGCAGCTGAAGTAGAAAGAAAGAAGCAGGAGACGGACCAAACACACCCCCTATTTGGAAGAGAACATCAGCCACCAAGATTCAAATTGAGAATCAGTTTCCTCCAGACAACGCAACCAATCCAGACAACACCTGCAAACCATACGAAACATCTCTGGCATAGTTCGTCATCAAAGAAATATTGGGATAGCCCCAAAGAAACTGATGCAGGTCAACACCTCCCTAGCACAGACATGGAAGATTCTCAATAGACTGAGAACTGGAGTATCTCGGTTTAAGACGAACATGAAGAAACGGAGATACATCTCAGGGGACGAACTGTGTGTGTGTGTGTGTGTGTGTGGGGTGTGTGTGTGTGTGTGTGTGTGTGTGTGTGTGTGTGCGTGTGTGTGTGTGTGGTGAACCTCAAGACCCCCAGCACCTACTCAATTGCAGGAAACTTATCAGAACCTGTTTCCATGGACGATCTGGTTGTCGCCAATGACAAGGCAATCAGTGCAGCGGAATTCTGGGCAGCACATGGAATATAAATATGCACACTTACTACGTAAGCCTATGTTCTGTTCTGGACACGTGTTTTTTTTTTTTGAGTCATCAGTCTACTGACTGGTTTGATGCCGCCCGCCACGAATTCCTTTCCTGTGCTAACCTCTTCATCTCAGAGTAGCACTTGCAACCTACGTCCTCAATTATTTGCTTGACGTATTCCAGTCTCTGTCTTCCTGTACAGTTTTTGCCCTCTACAGCTCCCTCTAGTACCATGGAAGTCATTCCCTCATGTCTTAGCAGATGTCCTATCATCCTGTCCCTTCTCCTTATCAGTGTTTTCCACATACACATATTCCCTTCCTCTCCGATTCTGCGTAGAACCTCCTCATTCCTTACCTTATCAGTCCACCTAATTTTCAACATTCCTCTATAGCACCACATCTCAAATGCTTCGATTCTCTTCTGTTCCGGTTTTCCCACAGTCCATGTTTCACTACCATACAATGCTGTACACCAGACGTACGTCCTCAGAAATTTCTTCCTCAAATTAAGGCCGGTATTTGATATTAGTAGACTTCTCTTGGGCAGAAATGCCTTTTTTGCCATAGCGAGTCTGCTTTTGATGTCCTCCTTGCTCCGTCCGTCATTGGTTATTTTACTGCCTAGGTAGCAGAATTCCTTAACTTCATTGACTTCGTGACCATCAATCCTGATGTTAAGTTTCTCGCTTTTCTCATTTCTACTACTTCTCATTACCTTCGTCTTTCTCCGATTTACTCTCAAACCATACTGTGTACTCGTTAGACTGTTCATTCCGTTCAGCAGATCATTTAATTCTTCTTCACTTTCACTCAGGATAGCAATGTCATCAGCGAATCGTATCATTGATATCCTTTCACCTTGTATTTTAATTCCACTCCTGAACCTTTCTTTTATTTCTATCATTGCTTCCTCGATGTACAGATTGAAGAGTAGGGGCGAAAGGCTACAGCCTTGTCTTACACCCTTCTTAGTACGAGCACTTCGTTCTTGATCGTCCACTCTTATTATTCCCTCTTGGTTGTTGTACATATTGTATATGACCCGTCTCTCCCTATAGCTTACCCCTACTTTTTTCAGAATCTCGAACAGCTTGCACCATTTTATATTGTCGAACGCTTTTTCCAGGTCGACAAATTCTATGAAAGTGTCTTGATTTTTCTTTAGCCTTGCTTCTATTACTAGCCGTAACGTCAGAATTGCCTCTCTCGCCCCTTTACTTTTCCTAAAGCCAAACTGATCGTCACTTAGCGTATTCCCGATTTTCTTTTCCATTCTTCTGTATATTATTCTTGTAACCAGCTTCGATGCATGAGCTGTTAAGCTGATTGTGCGATAATTATCGCACTTGTCAGCTCTTGCCGTCTTCGGAAATGTGTGGATGATGCTTTTCCGAAAGTCAGATGGTATATCGCCAGACTCATATATTCTACACACCAACGTGAATAGTCGTTTTGTTGCCACTTCCCCCAATGATTTTAGAAATTCTGATGGAATGTTATCTATCTCTTCTGCCTTATTTGACCGTAAGTTCTCCAAAGCTCTTTTAAATTCCGATTCTAATACTGGATCCCCTATCTCTTCTAAATTGACTCCTGTTTCTTCTTCTATCACATCAGGGAAATCTTCACCCTCATAGAGGCTTTCAATGTATTCTTTCCACCTATCTGCTCTCTCCTCTGCATTTAACAGTGGAATTCCCGTTACACTCTTAATGTTATCCCCGTTGCATTTAATGTCAGCAAAGGTTGTTTTGACTTTCCTGTATGCTGAGTCTGTCCTTCCTACAATCATATCTTTTTCGATGTCTTCACATTTTTCCTGCAGCCATTTGGTCTTAGCTTCCCTGCACTTCCTATTTATTTCATTCCTCAGCGACTTGTATTTCTGTGTTCCTGATTTTCCCGGAACATGTTTGTACTTCCTCCTTTCATCAATCAACTGAAGTATTTCTTCTGTTACCCATGGTTTCTTCGCAGCTACCTTCTTTGTACCTATGTTCTCCTTCCCAACTTCTGTGATGGCCCTTTTTAGAGATGTCCATTCCTCTTCAACTGTACTGCCTACTACGCTATTCCTTATTGCTGTATCTATAGCGTTAGAGAACTTCAAACGTATCTCGTCATTCCTTAGTACTTCCGTATCCCACTTCTTTGCGTATTGATTCTTCCTGACTAATGTCTTGAACTTCAGCCTACTCTTCATCACTACTATATTGTGATCTGAGTCTATATTTGCTCCTGGGTACGCCTTACAATCCAGTATCTGATTTCGGAATCTCTGTCTGACCATGATGCAATCTAATTGAAATCTTCTCGTATCTCCCGGCTTTTTCCAAGTATACCACCTCCTCTTGTGATTCTTGAACAGGGTATTCGCTATTACTAGCTGAAACTTGTTACAGAACTCAATTAGTCTTTCTCCTCTTTCATTCCTAGTCCCAAGCCCATATTTTCCTGGAACCTTTTCTTCTACTCCTTCCCCTACAACTGCATTCCAGTCGCCCATGACTATTAGATTTTCGTCCCCCTTTACATACTGCATTTCCCTTTCAATATCCTCATACACTTTCTCTATCTGTTTATCTTCAGCTTGCGACGTCGGTATGTATACCTGAACTATCGTTGTCGGTGTTGGTCTGCTGTCGATTCTGATTAGAACAACCCGGTCACTGAACTGTTCACAGTAACACACCCTCTGCCCTACCTTCCTATTCATAACGAATCCTACACCTGTTATACCATTTTCTGCTGCTGTTGATATTACCCGATACTCATCTGACCATAAATCCTTGTCTTCCATCCACTTCACTTCACTGACCTCTGCTATATCTAGATTGAGCCTTTGCATTTCCCTTTTCAGATTTTCTAGTTTACCTACCACGTTCAAGCTTCTGACATTCCACGCCCCGACTGGACACGTATAAATAAATAATTGTGCAGTGCCAACAGAAAGTACAGAGGACGAGGTGTTACGGTACGGCGATGTTTTTCGTGGTGAGTCTGTGGTGCCTTTATTGCACTTACGAAAAATGCAGAAGCTTACGAACACTTTTAATGTCATATAAACTTTTTACGTCATTAAGTACTGGGTGCAGAGGCGGAACAGTTCGGAGATTATGATTTTTGTATCAGTTCGATATTGCACTGGTCATAAAGCAGCATCTGTGAGCAAATGGTTTGTCGACGGTAGTATTCCTGAAATGGACTGGCCTGCCAAGAGGCCAAACCCGAACCAAACAGAAGACCTTTGGGATGAGTTAGAACGTCGACAGCGTTCCAGAACTCAGCTTCCATCATCATTAACTTCTAGGATCAGTGAGCTGCTGAATTATTATTTTAAAAAAGAAAGTTTTTTCTATTTTGTGTGGCGCTCTTTAGTGGTAATTGAAAAATAAATTTTGATAAGAGGAAATTAACTGGAGTGCCGTTAGTTAAAAGAAGCAGCCAAGTAAAAAAAAAAAAAAAATTAAATTACCACGCGGCACAGATAAATTTACCACTAAGCGAGAGAAAATTAATAATTCAAGATATTGTATAATCTGATTTGATACCGTGGAGTGGACTGACCGCACACATCGTTTGTTGGCCGTGCACACATCGTTTGTTGGCCGTATGCCGATCATTAATATTACGCGTAACGCACAGAAATCCCACCCGGAAACTGCATTAACAGATCGGCTCAACAGATCTCAGGGACGCACGAGTGGCTTCTACAAATCCCAACGTCAATGATGTTAGGCAGTCTTACAGTTCTCCTAACTAAAAAAAGTTGGCAGGCAAGGTTAATGTTGATGGAATGAAAGACTAGTAAACAATAAGAGTTAGTCATATATTGACGTTACTTTTACATAGATAAATACTTTACTCACACAGAAAATATCTTTCAAGTGTAAATGGCTGTTACAAAATCATTCGAAAGAGCGATTTATTTACGCATAAAAAGGAACGCTTCACTGCCTTTACTCCACAGAGATTCGGACACGCCACTGAAAGTGACCGCAGCACAGTTCAGACCGTCATAAAGGCGTAGGATGGACATATCCCTCATCAATGTCCAGTAATAGGTGTTGGAAATGAGAGAGATCTACATGATCACTGTCATATCCTTTGCCTTTTATAAACTGTTCGTTGCCTTTTGCCATTTGCTAATTGTTTGAAAATATAATCAGTTTGCAAATATCATCAACTCTCATAGAGATGTACGTGTCATTGTTTTCTTTAGCTTTTACAGTATTTAATAAATTACAATCTAGGTCCGCACTCCTCATTTCCTCCCTAATCCAACGAATACGTAGATCTAGCTTGACACCAAACGACAAAAAAGGTAAATTAATCAAAAGAGCATGGGAAGATACTGGCGTGCATCTAACTGAATGCAACGTCACTGGGATCTGCTATGGTTCAAATGGCTCTGAGCACTATGGGACTTAACTTCTGAGGTCATCAGTCCCCTAGAACTTAGAACTGCTTAAACCTAACTAACCTAAGGACATCACACACATCCATGCCCGAGGCAGGATTCGAACCTGTGACCGGAGCGGTCGCGTGGTTCCAGACTGTAGCGCCTAGTTCCGCCCGGCCACTCCGGCCGGCGGATCTGCTGTGATTAAAAGTCATTTGAGATTGGTTTGCAGTGACTAAAAGTCAGTTATAATTGGTTTCCACGAGCGAATACAACGTGAACAGAGCAGAAACAATTTCAGCCACCCCCCTAATTAGCTCCTTTTAATAAAATCTAGTTAGGCAATTTGATAACACTCACAGCAGGTCGAGAATAAGCAAGTCAGATCTAACTGAAATAATAGTTTTTCGTCTGTATGAACTAATGTTCGTGCGGCAAACTTTCACATCTATGTCACGTATCCTTCCTCCAAGGCGCCATCGTGGGTCCCTAATGGATAACAGATCTTCAAGTAAAGCAGTCAACGCCGCGCGGAGTGGCCGCACGGTCTGGGGCGTCCTGCCAAGGGCTGCACGGCCCCTCCCGCCGGAGGTTCGAGTCCTCCCTGGGGCATGGGTGTGTGTATTGATCTTAGCTTTAGTTAGTTTAAGAAGCGTGTAAGTCTAGGGACCGGTGACCTATGTTGTTTGGTCCCTTAGGAATTCACACACATTTGAACATTCAACAGTACCGTTGCTTGGAGAGTCATTTTTGAAGTTCATCAGGTGTTTTTGACGACGTATTTCAGGCGATATGCATCGCAAACAACATTTTACTGAATGACGGTGGATGCGCACCCTGTGCAAACTTGCTGGCTCCAGCCCTGAAAGACATATCCCAAACTATTGCCCGTTCACAGCCCCATGCATTTACTGACTCTAAGGGTGTTTACAAAAACTGTGGGAAGAGTTTAGACGCTTTTCCAAAAATATGCAGGAGAAATGACAATTTTCTCATGTCACATAGGCTAAGGCCATGCCCAAAAATCTCACTGATACGTGATGTAATTCGACCTGACGCTCATAAGACCAGAGGCGTGACTCTTGTGGAAAATATTCTCTTCTCACGAGCCGTGGTAGGCTCGCATGAGTTTTGGAGGTAGTTATTTTTGTTGAGAACAGGAATTAGGAAAGTGAACGGGAAAGAGGTTTCAGAGAGTGGTTGAGTATGGCCGATGTTACTCCGGAGAAAGAGACTGTTTGAGAGTTGTTCGAGTTCCGAGAAGGCAGCTAAGAGTGGTGAGTGTCCTCGCTGACGCACTACGAATTTAATCAAGTTTAATGTTTAGTGATGTGGCTACGAAGTCTTTCGCGACGTATTTCCTGAGTAAAAATTTCTCGGTGTACATGCCGCGTCAAATCAGGATAAATCTCCGAGCTTTCGACCACTACCTCCATGGTCGTCGTCAGGGCTAAAACTGACTGTCGTGAACTAGCGAGGTTCCCACTTTTATATGCAAATGACGGCTTCTTATTAATGTTTAGTGAAATTTAGAAACGCTGTGATCCAGTGAGAGCTGGATCACAATGAAGACATTATTTTTATTAATTCTGGATTTAACATTTTTGTTACAGAAAATTTTTAGTGATCATTGACTTTTTCAGTGCATGTATTAATTCTGGTGGATCCAACCTACTTTAATGCGGATAGTAGGACAAAGTTTCTCCTGCCCGAGACTGCACTGTTGTCAAACTTCTGCCCATCCCCTTACCCTCCCCCACCCACTGGAGTAGATATGGCAACTCACGTGACATTTTGGGTTTTCCGTCTCCCTCACCCCCTGGGAATTTCTCACACATCCCCTTCTCCCACTTCAAACTGTCCTCATCACCCACCTGGAATTTGATGGGAAATGCTCAGCCAGCCTCAGTTTAAATGAGATGTGTTCAACTGATGAGATCCTGATGCTGAAAAGGGAGGACTTCAAAACTGTTTTACCTGTAAGCATTCAGTTGAGGATTGTATCCATAGCTTTCTACATGGAGAGTGGAAGGATATGATAAATGAAGTGCATAAGAATTAATCCCCTCCTTCTGGGATCCCCTCAGTCCTCCCCTCCCACGCTTCCCCTCCCCTTCCCATATGGAAAGAGACTGTTGGACAGGAAGGCGTCACACACAACACAAAATACTAATAAATGTCAGTAGTAATAATAATAATAATAATAATAATAAATAGATGAATATTCTTTATTTAATCAGTTTGTGGGAGACAGGGCTCCCCCACTTTGAGACAGCTGATGTCTGCCCCAAATTCCCATGACATTACAGCTGTAAGCAAGGAAGAATAGGATGAAGAGCGGTATATTAGCCTAGTGTCATAATTAAAGATTACAAAACTAGACACCACTGACTATGGACGAAATGTTGGCCTCCTGTGATTTTGTGGTCCAGGAAAGAGCATCAGGTCATGGAATTCAGTTGATCAGGAAATTCCAGACTCACTTCCGGTCTCTGTCTCTCTCAAATGGCTACTTCTTGTTTGTGTCTCAACCAACAGCTCCAAACACACAGATGGAGGTTTTCATTCCTCCTCAGGATACTTGTACTGGCTAATGCTGCGGGAAAGGGGAGTGCTGGCAGAAATGGATTAACAGAAAGGGCAGGAAATAGTTCATTTGCACTATCCCATAAAATTAGTTCTTTCACAATTTACAGGAGTCAGACATATCTCTTAAAACACTCACCAACGCCTTACGATGATTCTTATTCACAATAAAACATATTTCCAAATTTTGAGAAGCACACACAGACATTTTGCAAACTAAGTAATTAAATTTTCGGCACAAAGAGATTGTAGCGCTAAATATATCTGAGTTCTTGTATGCACCAACGTTTGACAACACAAGCACCCTCCTCCACCACCACAATCCATATCTGGCGAAAAAACCATTCCAAGAGCGACTTCATACTGATTGCAGGGCGGATGTGTTTGGAACCACAGCCGTGATGTCCGTCTCGCATATTCCCAGACATGCATGTCGGGAGAGGCTCGCACACAGGAAATTTGTAAATTTGTGGTAAGTTCTTATGAGAGCAAACAGTTGAGGTCATTGGTCCCTAGGCTTACACGCTACTTAATGTGACTTAAGCTAACTTACGCTAGGGACAACACACACCCCCATTCCCGAGGGAAGTCTATAACCTCCGATGTGGAGAGCCACGCGAACTGTGGCAAGGCGCCTCAGACCGCTTGACTACCCCGCACGGCTCCACACACAGGGCCACTCATGTGGCGTGCAGTCCGACAGTCATGCTAATGCCTCAACAAAGCATTAGGTGTCGGCAAGCCTTTACGCGGTTGCACTCACAGGTAAGAGATGGCAGGAAGCACTGGCTTTCTGCTGACAAAACATTACATGTGATGTCATGCTCTGGTTACAGAGCTACAGAGTGGTGGTGAGAATAAAATATCACAAAAATAGATCGCTACTAAGGACCCATCCATCCTATACTCCTAGACTCTATAAAATACGCATCACTAACAGCTCTGAGCAGATGCATGGTGCTAGAAAAATAACTACCTTACTGCACTTCTCAGGGACAGTCATGACAACACATCTGCTTACCATGGTGTCCAGTAGCCATGAGACAACTAGTCAGTGGTCGCAGTGCCCCAAGTGACATCCGTGGAACTATAGACTGGTAATTGCATCACAAAGACTGATGTGGTCCATCCTCATGTGTATAGACAGACAAAAGCAAATCAAGTAATTAAATTTCAATAATACTCGCCGAATATGGGGTGGTCTTGCATGCAGAAATGTTTGAGAACACAAGTATACTCATCTACACTTTACCCGTAACCCATGCGATCACAAAGTCAACCAAATGCATGCAGAGCAGCAGGAAATTCGAGACTAATATGAAGATGTTTACTGAGAGACAAGTAGCAGCAGAAGTTCCATCTTTTGCTTATTCTAAAAATAAGAAACAAAATTTCTCTGTAAGCTTTGTTTGCATATAAATGGATGGAGCGTCGTCTTAATAGGTAGACTACATTTACGTTTACATCTACAATGTGGGAAAAATAAAAGCGGCCCAGTCGAGTGGACATGATTGGATGTGAATGTATGCATATAACCACACCCTATGACATGCACACCATGTGTACCCTTGCCACGTGATCCACACTAGTTCAGGGCATAGCGTGGGAACATTTACATAATCTTCACACCCGACAGAGTTGTTAGCAGATATCAGTCTGGTCGTGGCCCTAGGTGGCCACTCAGGTTACTTGATCTGTCAGTGTGTGATTACTTTGTATGGGGAGCTCTCAACTCTAAGGTGTATCGCAAGAACCCTCATAATACTCTATGACTACAGCAGAACAATTTTGAAGAGCCTGCAGCAGTTCCAGCTGGCCAGCTTCGATACGTCCAAGCTGCACCTGCTTGTGTTGCACAGTCTGTGGTCTGCAGCTGACTGGAAGCAGTGGCTCGGTAGCCACTTGAGAGAGAGGGCAGGTGGCTTCCCAGAAATAAATATCAAAGGACGCTGACTTTTTCTCTGCAGTCATTAGACTGTCCAAGTGGCAACGCTCGAGATGTGCTCTGGGATGGTGAATATTGAACTGCTGCTCAGTACACATTTGTTTGACTTTCTGATCCCATGAGTTATGGGTACTGTGTGGATGAGGATTTCTGTGTTCTCAAACGTCTCTGCATACAAGACCGACAATATATGACCAGTGTTATTGAAATTCAATTACTTGATTTGCTTTTGTCTGTGGATGGGGATGGATCACATCAGTCTCTGTGATGTCGTTACCGGTTGTACTTCCACCGATGTTGCTTGGGGTGCTGGGACCATTCACTGGTTGTCTACAGTTCTGGCTCATGGCTACTGGACACCAGAGAAGTGCAGTAAGGCAGTTATTTTTCTAGCATCACGCATCTGCTCAGAGCTGTTAGTGACGCATATTTTATAGTCTGCGGTATACGCGTTAGGTGGGGTTTTCATGACCTTTTTGGTATGGTTAGCTCCTTATTAGCGATTTTTTTTTGTTATATGATATTCCCATCGCCGGCCTGTACCACTGTAATCAGAGCAGGGCATCATGTCTGATGTTTGTGTCAGCAGAAAGCTAGCACCTCCTACCACTGATGTGATAGAACCGCACAAAGGCTTGCCATCACCTGATGCTTTGTAGAGGCATTAGCATGACTTTTGGACTGCACGCCAAATGAGCCAGCCCTATGTGCAAAACTTTCTCCTGGCCTGCATGAGTGGGAATATGCGAGGCGGACATCATGGCTGCGGTTCCCAGCTCATCTGCCCTGCAGTCAGAGCAAATTAATGATCGGAAGATTGTTTTTTTTTTTTTTTTTTCGTCGGATATGGATTGTGGTGGTGGAGGATGGTGCTTGTGTTGTCAAACGTTGGCGCATACAGGAACTCAGATATAATTAGTGCTACAATATATTTGTGGCAAAAATTTAATTACTTGGTTTGCAAAATATCTGTGTGTGGTTCTCAAACGTTGAAAATACGTTTTATTATGAAGAAGAATCATCCTAAGGTGGTGGTGAGTGTAAATTGTGACTCCTGTAAATTGTGAAACAAATTTATGTGACAGTGCAAATGAACTATTTCCTGCCATTTTTGATAACACAACTCCACCAGCACTCCCTTTGTCCCTAGCATAAACCAGTAGGAACACAGTATCCTGAGGAGGGATGAAAACCACCATCGGTGTGTTTGGGGATGTTGGTTCACACACAAATAGGACATAGCTACTTGACAGAGATAGAGAATTTCCTGATCAACAGAATGCCACCCAATGCTTTGTTCTGGTGTGAGAGACCAAAGTAGGCCGACATCTGGTCCTTGGTCGATGGTATTTAAAGTATCGTGTACTGTAATTATGACACTGGGCGGTCTTTGACCTAAAGCCATGTGGAGTGGCTGCGCAGTTAGTGGCGCCATGTCGTAGATTGCGTAGCCCCTCCCACAGGAGGTTAAAGTCCTCCCTCAGACATGGGTGTGTGTATCGTTCTTAGCGTAAGTTAGTTTAAGTAGTGTGTACGTTTAGGGACCGATGACCTCAGCAGTTTGGTTCATTGGGAATTCACACACATTCGAAAATGTTTATTACCTAAATGGCGGACCCGGATAACAGACATATGTGAGGGCAGCCCTAAACAACGGCTAACATAACAAGGGTTCATCACATTCCTTGATGCTTACAGTTATTACATCGTAGTAAGTGGGAAATTGAGGATGTGTTGGATGAGGAACAGGGCGGCCTTTGAAAATTTAAAGTCACCGGAGAGGCATTTCTGATGTTGCAGCTGATAATGGAAGCAAGGCTAAACGGAAATCTGTACACATTCATAGGATATGTCGGCCTGGAGAAACTGTTTGACAATGTCAAATTGTGCAAGATGTTCGAAATTCTGAGAAAAATTGGAGTAAGCTAGGGGGAAAGGTGGTAATATTCATTACATACAAGAACCAAGAGGCAAAATAAGAGTGGAAGTCCAATAATGATGCAGTTGGATTAAGATACATCGAAGAAGCAATGCCAGAAACAAAAGAAAGGTTCAAGAGTGGAGTTAAAATTCAAGTTGAAAGGATACTAATGATAAGATTCACTGTCGATGTAGCTAACGTCAGTGAAAGTGAAGAAGAATTAAAGGATTTGCTGAATGGAATGAACAGTCTAATGAGTGAAGAATATGGATTGAGAGTAAATCGAATTAAGTCGAAGGTAACGAGAAGTAACAGAAATAGAACTGCGAGAAACTTAACATCAGGGTAGATGGTGACGAAGTAGATGAAGTTAAGGAATTCTGCTACCTACGCAGCAAAATAATCCATATTAGACAGTGAAGGAGGAAATCAAAAGCAGACTAGCACAGGGAAAGTAGTTCTTAATTTGGGGAAGAAATTTCTGAGTATGAATGTTTGGAGCAGAGCATTGTATGGTAGTGAGACATGGACTGTGGTAGCAGAAGAGAATCGAAGCATTTGAGATGTGGTGCTACAGAAGAATGTTGAAAATTAGGTGGACTGACAAAGTAAGGAATGAGGAGTTTCTCTGCAGAATTGTAGAGGAAAGGAATATACGAAAACACTGGCAAGAAGAAGGGACACAAAGATAGGATATGTGTTAATACATCAGGGAATAACTTCCGTGGTACTAGAGGGAACCAAGGAGTGTAAAATCTGTTGGTTAAAACAGAGATTGGAATACACGCAACAAATAATTGAAGATGTAGGTTGCAAGAGTTACTCTGAGATGAAAAGCTTGTTATATGTGAGAAATTCATGGCAGCCCACACCAAACGAGTCAGAAAACTGACGACCATAAAAAAAGAGTGAGATCTACTGAAGTGAGGGAGCCCTGTGTCCTGCAGAATGATTAAATAAAAAATATGCACCAGAATATTTTTATTATGATATTGATTTGAATTTCGTGTTGTGAGGTCCTTCCTCTTGAGCACAGGCTGCATTTTTTACCCACAAACTTCCAGATGCAGGAGTGGAGGGGAAGTGGGATAGAGGAGGGTAGGTTGAGGAATTTCTCAGCAGGGGAGGGGTTAATTCTTACACTCCTCCACTACCATTTCCTTCCACGACCTATGTAGAAAGCTATGGATACTGTCCTTAACTGAATCAGTGGGGGACATCTGTATTTCCATTATCCCACTGAAACTTGAAATTCCCACCACCACTAATTGGGCAGAGGGAGTGAAAGGATAGGAAGAAGGAGAGGAGAGGTGTGGGGAATTCCCAGGGAATGGGTTTAAGGAAAACCTATGACGTCATCAGTGCGACATCACAACATCTACACCATGGGTTGAGGAGGAGGCTGGGGTGGAAGTTTGGCAACAGAGCAGACTGGGGCAGGAGGCAGCTTGCCTTACTACTAATGTGGTGTGTGGTGTAATTTTTTTTGCCGAATAAGGTACATTACATTCAGTCATTCAGTTGCGATCTTTGGAAGTAATGCCTCTTTTCCGCAGTGTTTCCTATTACCTTGCAGAGCCAACATTATAGGCATTAACTGTAACTGAAACTGTTTTTAATAAAGACTATCGCCTTGTTCAGTTCATCCGTATTCGTGTATTAATCGAATTATGTTGAATATCATTTCAGTTACTAGTTGATCCCACATCATTTCAATACACATTGACTAAGACCATCAGCCATACATAAGAGTGAAGTCTTTCCTATGACGACTAAGTGGTGCTTATTTCCTTATAAAATTACAGATATCTTTTGATCAGCCTGCAGGCCATGTGAAATATTACTTCATTTTTGTTTTGATCATTGATGCTCGGCATGTGGCGATCCTTGAACTGAATAGTCAGAAAAAGCACTAGCAACAGCTCTCATGGTTCCACTCCCCCCCCCCCCCTCTCGCCCTGACATGTGGCAATGTTCAGGTTTCTTTTAGCTCAACCTGCTTAGTTTTCCTTTACATACATGCTATTAGTACAGACATTTAATTCGTCCCCATTCGGGTTGTCCACATAGCCCCCCCCCCCCCCATAGCCCCCCACATAGTAGTAGACTCCTGTCAGATACAGTAAATGATGGATACTTTTGATCAGATCCTATATTTGAACATTCCAGTGGCACTGTTCAGATAACTTATAGGTGTTTAATTTGTATCTTTCTGAGTACTTCGTATATTTCTGTTATTTTCTAAGATAAATAGTATTTAGTTTGAACATGCCTTACTTTCGCGAATCACATCAGCGTCTTGAATTTAGTATTTATTCTTAATTTGTCGCACAACAATGCTTTGACCAGTAATATAAAGTTTTCATCCCTAAAATGGATGCCCAGAACTGAGAAGCAACACACAAACATTAGACTTTGAAGGCACTAAGACTTCAGTTTTTTTTATCTAGGGCTCTTTGGTCCAGGCTTCAATAAAAAAAATAGGTTCTACTCGCCAGTTTTGACCACAGCTTTCAGGAATCATCTCTTATGCATTCCCAACTGTGACTTTCTCTGTTCTACTACAACCTTGCACCGGAATTGTCTGAAAAGACCCTCACTCTACAATGCTTCACAAATCGGACAAGCTGCTCTACCTGTGTGGGTAAAGAATAAAAAATATGAGAAAAATTTAGAAAGAAACAGTATCTGGAACTCGAGGAGATTAGGGACTGTACACAAAGGTACACAGTGAATTTAGAACAATTCAGCGAAAGAAATGGGTTAAGGCAGTAAACTCACTTTAAACAATACGTAAAGAATGGTAGCTGTAACGATGCGTGACCTCAATGCTTTCCAATACATACACTGAGGTGACGAAAGCCATGCGATACTTCCCAATGTCGTCCGGACCCCCTTTTGCCCGGTGTAGTGCAGCAAGTGGACATGACATGGACTCAACAGGTCGTCTGAAGTCCCCAGCAGAATTACTGAGCCATGCTGTCTGTATAGCCGTCCACAGCTGCGAAAGTATTGCTGGTGCAGGATTTCGTGCACGAAGTGACTTCTCGATTATGGCTCACAAATGGTCGACGCGATTCATGTAGGACGTTCTTGCTGGCAAAATAATTCACTCGGACTGTCCACTACGTTCTTCGAACTGTTCGCCTGATGACATGGCGTATTCTCATCTATAAAAATTCCATAGTTCTTTGGGAACATGAAGTCCTTGAATGGCTGCAAATGGTCTCCAAATTGACCAACTAAAAGCAGGACCACGGTTTCCCCTTCATCTACGGTCCAACCGATGTCAGAATGCCAGGAGATGCGCTTCAAGTGTTGTCGTGCTGTTAGTAAAGGCAATCGGGTCGGTCGTGTGCTGCCATAGCCCATTAATGGCACATTTCGCAGCACTGGTCTTACAGATATGTTTGTCCTACATCCGCTTCAGTCCGGAACCGCGCTGCTGCTACGGTCGCAGGTTCGAATCCTGCCTCGGGCATGGATGTGTGTGATGTCGTTAGGTTAGTTAGGTTTAAGTTCTAAGTCTAGGGGACTGATGACCTCAGATGTAAGTCCCATAGTGCTCAGAGCCATTTGTCCTACATCCCACAATGATATCTGCTGTTATTTCACTCAGTGTTGCTTGTCTGTTAGCACTGACAACTTAAGGCGAACGCTACTGCTCTTGGTCATTAAGTGACGGTCCTCGGCCACTGCGTTGTCCATGGTGAGAGGTAATGCCTGAAATTGCGTATTCTCCGCACACTCTTGGCATTGTGAATATGGAAATACTTAATTCCGTAACGATATCTGAAATGGAATGTCCCATGCGTCTAGCACCAACTACAGTTCTCGTTGAAAGAGTGTTAATTCCCACTGTGTTGCCACAATCATGTCGGAAACCTTTTCACATGAATCACTTGAGTACAAATGACAGCTCTAATACTGCACTACCTTTTTATACTTTGTGTACGAAATGCTGTATATGTGCATATCGCTATCCCATTATTTTTGTCAATTCAGTGAATTACTTTAAAAGGGAATTAAGGTTTTTGTTCGTAACATTTGCACTTCACCAATTCTTCTGTAGTGTATTAAATTGTGGTAGCTTTATTCCAAGCACTACTCTTCCGTAAGCTTCATCAGTAAGTAGAGTTTCTTTCAAGAACATCTTTCTTTAACGATAGCTATCGTCGATGTAACGGTGAGTTACGGAAGCAGCGGGAGCATTTCGTAACTGCAGATCAGACTGTTTACACACGTCCATCATAAATCTCAGCCGTAATGTACCGAGATTGTGATAGCCGTGGCAATTTACTCGGCTGCCTCGGCAGCCGGCAGAAGCTCCTCGAGCGATAACTGCAGGAAGTGGAGAGGCCTTCTTAGCCTCCTGCTACAAGTGTCACGCGCCCCATCTCGATACTCCCAGCGGGAATTGCGTGCTAATGCCCCTCTGTAAATGGTGCGTTAGCACGCAGCAAAACTGGCATAAAGCACGCACTGTACGGCTGCGGCCGGAAATAAACTCGTCTAATCTTGATGGCTGTCTCTGTCCGCCATCGCTTTCCACAGTAATTAAATGGTAGCCTTATTGTCCCTACTGGATGTAGCTTATCGGATTTTGGCAGTACCCCAGTACCTCTACTTGACAGGACGGTGTAATGACGGGCGCAGTAACAGGGACTGCATTGTTAACAAACTTTCAAGTGCTTCCTGTGCCGTTACCCTTATGACAAATGCTGTAGCGTGAGCATACCATTCATCACGCCATTCTCCAGACACGTAAGTAGTAAGAGTGGTACTTGGTCTGATGTTAGCTGCTGTCGCTCGCTATCTATTTCAAACACTGAATAAAAATATGAGGAAAATGT
This sequence comes from Schistocerca cancellata, assembly GCF_023864275.1. NCBI lineage: Eukaryota > Metazoa > Arthropoda > Insecta > Orthoptera > Acrididae > Schistocerca > Schistocerca cancellata. The sequence goes on along the minus strand of NC_064628.1, from coordinate 245,715,828 downwards.
TGCTTTTCAGGATTGTGGCGTGACATAATTGTACACTGAAGTGGGATTCCTTCTACAACCGTGTCGGACCTCCTTTTTCTCGGCACAGTGCAGCAACTCGACTTTGCATGGACTCGACAAGTCGTTAGAAGTCCCCTGCAGAAATATTGAGCCATTCTGCATCTATGGCTGTCCATAATTGCGAAAAGTAGCCAATACAGGATTTTGCACATACATAGATCTTTCGGTTATGTCCTATAAATGTTCGATGACATTAATGTTGGGCGATCTGGGTGGCCAAACCATTCACTCGAGTTGTCCAGAATGTTCTTTAAACCAGTCTCGAATGTTTACTAACATTTCAGATTATCACTAACAGGCAGCTCTGTAGGACAGTGAGGTGACCTTGATGTGCCTATTTTCCTGATGGCCGCTATAGCAATTTTAGATGGCTCCATGGATCTGTTATTCGTTTCCACAGCTACACCTCTCGCAGCTACACCACCTGCGAGCACTTATTTCAGCTTTACACTTCTCGTGTAGTTGCTGTATCTGCTCTAGACTATACAGGGCTGTTACAAATGAATGAAGCGATTTCATAAATTCACTGTAGCTCCATTCATTGACATATGGTCACGACACACTACAGATACGTTGAACAACTCATAAAGTTTTGTTCGGCTGAAGCCGCACTTCAGGTTTCTGCCGCCAGAGCGCTCGAGAGCGCAGTGAGACAAAATGGCGACAGGTGCCGAGAAAGCGTATGTCGTGCTTGAAATGCACTCACATCAGTCAGTCATAACAGCGCAACGACACTTCAGGACGAAGTTCAACAAAGATCCACCAACTGCTAACTCCATTCGGCGATGGTATGCGCAGTTTAAAGCTTCTGGATGCCTCTGTAAGAGGAAATCAACGGGTCGGCCTGCAGTAAGCGAAGAAACGGTTGAACGCGTGCGGGCAAGTTTCACGCGTAGTCCGCGGAAGTCGACGAATAAAGCAAGCAGGGAGCTAAACGTACCATTGCCGACGGTTTGGAAAATCTTACGGAAAAGGCTAAAGCAGAAGCCTTACCGTTTACAATTGCTACAAGCCCTGACACCCGATGACAAAGTCAAACGCTTTGAATTTTCGGCGCGGTTGCAACAGCTCATGGAAGAGGATGCGTTCAGTGCGAAACTTGTTTTCAGTTATGAAGCAACATTTTTTCTTAATGGTGAAGTGAACAGACAATGTGTGAATCTGGGCGGTAGAGAATCCTCACGCATTCGTGCAGCAAATTCGCAATTCACCAAAAGTTAACGTGTTTTGTGCAATCTCACGGTTTAACGTTTACGGCCCCTTTTTCTTCTGCGAAAAAAACGTTACAGGACACGTGTATCTGGACATGCTGGAAAATTGGCTCATGCCACAACTGGAGACCGACAGCGCCGACTTCATCTTTCAACAGGATGGTGCTCCACCGTACTTCCATCATGATGTTCGGCATTTCTTAAACAGGAGATTGGAAAACCGATGGATCGGTCGTGGTGATCATGATCAGCAATTCATGTAATGGCCTCCACGCTCTCCCGACTTAACCCTATGCGATTTCTTTCTGTGGGGTTATGTGAAAGATTCACTGTTTAAACCTCCTTTACCAAGAAACGTGCCAGAACTGCGAGCTCGCATCAACGATGCTTTCGAACTCATTGATGGGGACATGCTGCGCTGAGTGTGGCAGGAACTTGATTATCGGCTTGATGTCTGCCGAATCACTAAAGGGGCACATATCGAACATTTGTGAATGCCTAAAAAAACTTTTTGAGTTTTTGTATGTGTGTGCAAAGCATTGTGAAAATATCTCAAATAATAAAGTTATTGTAGAGCTGTGAAATCGCTTCAATCATTTGTAATAACCCTGCATTTGCTGTGTTCGTTGCGCTAAACTTTGGTGTGTAGTGTAGCCTCGCTGCTTGTGCAATAGACTAAGTTCCGGCGTCGAAGCGCCATCTGTGGTGCATCAGCATGTTTCTGTTTCTTTGTGGTCTCTGTTAATTCGTATGCTAAGTCGTAGACATTGTTTCAGCTAGTAGAAGTATTAGGATTTTCAGTGGAGGGTGAAGTAGCTCAAATGTTTCAGACGCTGAAACGCAGCGGTTCAGAAACGAAGCGCCGCACGCAGGCGACCTCGGCGCGTGAAAGCTGCGCAAATATTTACTGGCTGTTATGCAGCGCGTGGACCGCTGGGAGCTATCGATGAGCCAGCAAGGCCGAGAGTCGCAGCGCTGCAGCACGGCCGGCTTGCGAAAGCGGAACTGCGTAGCGGCATCGTAGCGCGCGCGTCTGACAATCCAACGGCGCTGTGTGGGCGGAATTATGTCGGTGAAACCAGGAAATAGCGACAGAAATGACGTGGGTCCCCTAGACTCTTCTTTGTCAGCTTTCCGGACGTACCTATATAGCCATCTCAATAGTGAAATGTCAGGTGAGACAATGCGAACGTGACAATAACACAAAACCCAGTCCACAAGTGGAGAAAATCTCCGAACCGGCCGGGAATCGAACCCGGTCCCCTTCGATTAGCAATCCACCGCACTGACCGCGCAGCTGCTGAGGGAGCCCCGAAAATTGTTGAGTGAGACATACCGGATAAAATTTTTGGTAAGGACTATGGGACCAAACTGCTGAGGTCATCGGCCCCTAGGTTTACGCACTACTTAATCTAACCTACCCTAAGGACAACACACACACCCATGTCCGAGGGAGGACTCGAACCTCCGACGGGGAGAGCCGCGCGAACCGTGACAAGACGCTTTAGACTGCACGGCTACCCAGCGTGACATACCGGATAACGTGTGAGTTGCCCTAAGCCCAGGTCGCTAATATAGGCTAGTATGATCGAGTCCAATCCGATTCCTCGTGCTGTAAGAGATTTTCACTAGCAGTATTTGTCTAGTGAAGGAATGAGCGCTAGATGTGTGCACCTACAGATGAAATACCGAGGCAGACAGAAGTATTCAAATATCAACTGAATGCTACTAAAAGAGAATATTTAACCACCAAAATATAGTTAAATTAATAACTGTTTCCTATTCCTTCATTTCATTTTTTATTTCACTTGCATTTACTTAAACATTAGATGAAAAAAAGCTCCTATCATAACAAAAACAATGCCAATATGCTCTGCGTAGAGTAACGGATGTGAAACTTATCTGGCAGATTCAAAAGCATTTAAATCAAAACATCTTGACATATTCGCGCTTTTTTACTTATTAGTATTCGTATCAATGTCATGTAATTATATGCATCGTGTCAAGTAACAAGATACATGACGTCATATCGTATAACATGACACATGCCATCACGTCATCCAACATGGCATTTGTCTATTGTGCAATATGACACAACATGTCATTAAAGTTTACGATGCACACATCCCCATCCTGGGATACTTCCTATTATAGGTGCATACCCACTCCCGGATATCTCTTATTGTGTCTACTTGTTCTTACACCCCTCACCACATATTTGAAAGAGTGTTGGTCCCAGATAGCGCACTGTGGTGGGGAAGTAGGGTTAATTTGTAAAAACACGCGAATATGTGAAGATCTTTTGATCTACAAGTAACTGCCTTTGAAGCCGCCAGGTAAGTCGAAAAGCTAGTTCCGTTCTTTTACATCCATGACTAACCATGACATACTCGCCTTTTGTTTGCCACATTAAGAATGGTTTTCAATATGGTTCCTAACTTTTACTGCATCGTGATTTTGACATTGGACCGCCGTAACTTGTCGCACGATGTAGATTTTTGTAGACTCGGACGACGACTCATCTGGTACAGGTTTTTTTTTTATTGTATTTCGAACCATGTTGCTTATATCCTGACAAAGGACAAAGCTTCCACAGAACAACAGGACGCTCATTAAATACATGTATTTGTCTACCTTGCTACAAAATCGTCATCAAATGGCACAAGTATGAAACATAGACGTTATGCGCAAAAGAAAACTCACAAAAAATATATTTTTTGCGAGTGAACTCCGAATGAAGCTAGATTTATGAAAACGAGTTTTCAATCTTATTGTAAGAATACATTTTTTATTTATTTGTTTCGCTTTAAACCGCTTCCGCGCCTTGAATTCACGTAAGGACGAATTTTACATGCTACATTTGGCCCGAATTTAAATCATTGTATCTCGACAAATGATAAATATTACTGGATAAAAAAATTATTTTGACTATCTTCTTATCTGCCCTTGTTAAACCCTTGAACCGACTCGTTCAAGTTAAATGTATAGAAGTGGTGCACTTCAGAAACCTTCCAGAAAAACTTTCTTTGCACGCGAAATCCAAACGAAGCCAGATTTTTCAAACAATATAACTTAAGTTAGACTAAGGTCCGAAACATCAATGAACCAAATTTGAACCATCAGTCTCGCTCCAGTTCGGAGTTATTTAAGGGTAACTGTTTTTCCACACAAAATACGAACGAAGATTGTTTCTGTACGCAAACTCCCAACGGTGCACATACAAATAATGCCACAAAAGGGATCTATGGACCCTCCAGAAAATGTCTAAAGCCCCTTCGATCTAAAGACGGAACACAAGTTTTTAAAAACTCGGCATCTATCGGCTCTTAGTGGAAAGAGCATTTTGAATAACTTGTGAACAGAGATTCAGAGGTGCGCGAGGACGTTTTTACAAAAATACCGCAAAAACCAATTCAAGACCTCCCCTTCAAGAGATTGAAGAAGCTCTCCACCAACTAACGAATGACCAATCCCGTGGACAGGATGGAATCCCGGCTGAACAATTTAAAAATGGCAGTACGGAATGTTCGAAAAACTTTCACATCCTTATTACCAAGATATGGAACACTGAGACAATATCTGCAGATCTGCGTGACACTGCAGATACGACCTATTGTGGAAACTACCGAGGAATATCACTACTCTCAACAGCTGGGAAGATCATTGCTAGAAGTTTCTCCAACTGACTACTTCCTCTGGCTGAAAAAACCCTGAAGAACGGAACCAGTCATTGTACATTGTATTCATAGACCTTGTTAAAGCCTTTGAATCTGTTAATCGAGAAGCACTCCGGAAAATTCTGGCATCAAATGGAAGTTCTGGAAAATACATAAAAATACTTAGGCTTCTACATGACAACATGAATGGCACTGTTCTTGCCAGCAATGGACCCGGAGAAACGTTTGAGTTTACCACGGGAGTCAAGGAGGGATGTGTTATTGCACCTGGCCTATTCTCGATATTTGTGGGAACCATACTTCACCTTGTTAAGGCAAACCTACCGTTGAGTGCCGAAATAGCTTATAGGACTATTCAACCTTTGTAGACTCCGAACTAAAAGCAAAATAACTACAACAGCTGTCATCGAGCTTCAGTACACTGATGATAAGTTAACTTGGCAGACACAGAGGATTTACAAACTACCCTAAATGCATTCAGTCTGGCATACAAATCTATTGCTCTAGAGATTAACACAGACAAAACGAAAGTCCTCTATCAGCTAGCCGTAAATTCCACTGCAGCAGCTCTAGTTATCACAGTTGATGGAACTCATCTAGAGATTGCAGAGTATTTTCCATACCTTGGAAGCCATCTTCCGGCAAATTCAAACTTGGATGCACAAATTCAACACCGACTAAAGTGTGCAAGTACTGCATATGGTCGTCTTTTGAAAAGAGTGTTGGATAACCATGGTTCGAGTGTTAAAACTAAGCCTTCAGTCTACAATGCCCACACTCCTTTATGGATGTGAAACCTTGATCACCTGCAGGCGTCAGTTCAAGTCCTTAGAAAAATAGCACAAACGATGCCTAAGGAGAATATTGAAAGTAAAATGGCAGGATCGGTGAACAAAGAACAGCATTTTGGAAGAAATCAACGCCACCAGCATGAAGCAAAAATTGTCATACACCAACTTCGCTGGGCTGGTCATATCATCCACACGCCTAAGCAAATCATGTTCTCCCAATTGAAGAACTGCCAACGCAATTAGGGAGGGTAAACAAAATGATATAAAGATGTCTTCAAGTCAAATATGACAAAATGTCAAATAAACGCAAATGATTGGGGAACTGCAGCCCTATATAGATCAAAATGGCGACAAATTTTTCACAAGGGACACTTAATTTTGAAAAGCAGAGAAAACTGCAGGAGAAAAGGCAGAAAAATCGCAGAAGAGAACAAGAGCTCTTGAGAGGGACAAACCTGTTACACCATTCAGTGAACACCAACTGGGTATGCCATTACTGCTAGGGAATCTGTGGCTCCAGAATAGGACTATTTAGCCACCAAAGAATCCACAGGTAACACTACCAAAAGACATTTATACTCCTCAATGAGTGAATGCCTATGACGATGATATGAGCGGTGTCTCTTTTGTCGGACATCTGTGACAAAACACACACACCATACATTGTAACAATGTATATGTGCCTTGATAACTTCAGTGCATGTGCACATTATGTCCGAAATCTTGTGTCAATCCGGTAAAGCTGCGACAAATGAGGATAATGGACAGTGGATGCTATATATATATAGTTTGCGACAAGTTGAGAATTTCGTTTAGCAGAGAAACATCTCCGCATAGCCGGAGCACGTAAGGCGACTGCTCGCGTTAAACGGGTAATCCATGTTAGCGTCCCGGTTGAGGAACAAATCTTTACTCGTCACCATTGAATTTAATTCAATGCGCAATTGCGGCTGAGTTCTGTATTTCTCTTAAAACGCTTGGAATGCTATATTTCACCCTATTCTGATGACATTTCATTGTAGGACACTTTCCTCAAACATAAATGTAAGTGAATCAAGACAAAATACGCACAGATGAGCCAAAACCTCACCACCGCTGCCCACTGCGAGATTGGTGGCGATGCGGGCGCGTCATGCGATAAGGGAAGTGTATAGGCGGAGCAGAGGCAAATGGGGATACATCCTAGCTATAATACAGATAGCAAGAGGAGAAATTCACTGACGTAACTGACTCTGAATAAGTCTGCACTTTTATGGCCTGAAGCTTGGGTAAAATATCTCGGCGAAGCTTGTAGGCTATTCACGCGCTACTGTCACAAATGTCTAAAAAAAGTGGTTCAACCACAGTGAAGCAACAGCCTCTGAAAGACTACACTGGTGCAAATCTGCAACACACCAGATAACTTTAAACTAAGAGTTTTAACAATTTACACAAGCACACAAACCATGCACCCCCCGTAGGAGGGATGGAAATGGTACAAAACACTAACAATTAAAATATTAACCTTGCACCGAAGGTGCAACTTGATTTTAACTTCTAAGAAAAGTGTTATGGTGAAAGGGTGGCAACTTTATATACTAAAATGATCATTTAAATAAAAGCCCATGAAATTCTATCTTATATAAAATTCTACAAGTTTGGCGAAACAACAGTTAAGATGCTCTACAGTACACACATATCGCCTTTCAAGATCATAGGCAATAATATCAAGTTTCCAAAGATCAAAACATATTTCAGGTATTAGGCCGTTACACTCCAAGTAATAAATTCGTTAACACACCAAATCCGACAAACATGACAGAGGCAGATTGATAGGGAGATCACCGAACAACCCGAACCGCACGTTGCTCAACCCGCCCCTATTCCACAAGGGAAAAACGGACCACCCAATTTATAAACAACCACCTTCCCGCGGGTGGGCAAACGGAGAAGAATGGTGGGACGACCCCAAAGCAAAACGGGTGGTGACCTCACCAAAAAAAAAAAAAAAAAAAAAAAAACAAGTAGAATTTAACAAGAATAAATCAAACCACATTTCACCAATCACATGACTTCTAATAAACTGCGATTTCTCGAGGAGACCTGGCGCAGCACTCCAAAATCGCTCTCCCGAACCGTCCGCTGCCAGCCGCTTCAACGGACGCAGGAAGGCGCGCCGATCTCCCGTCTCACGGCGTCGCAGCTCGCACCGGCCAGACTGATGTCGTGGGTTGCCTCCTGTTGCTCTCGTGTCGACCGCGAAGTCACTGCCCCTTGCTATACGCCGCGGCCCACTGGACTCACGTGGCGACTTCACATGCGCCGACGCTCAAGACGGACAAGTCATCTTGTGTCTCAGTGTGCGACCGACCAACCGATCGATCCAACCGGCAGTGACCATTACCTGAGCAAACTCGAGCAGACTGGTGGCCTAACGCGCAGACTCAGATGCAGGAACTAAGCCCCGACCGGGCGACCACTTGCTGAGTTCTCTTACTGGCGGAGTGGAAAGACTCTCATTTTGCCGCCTTTAAAGGTTGATCCGAACGACAGACATACTAGCACTCCGAACGACAGACAGACATTAACTGCCTAACAAATGCGGACGAGAGACTGACTAGCAAGCTGGAGACAAGAGACTGACCCAGACTCACCGACTGGCGAGCTCATAGCGCCCCTCAAATGCACGTGAACAGGCAACCTTTCCCCTTTCCCACCAGAGACACCAAAGCTGCGATTGCCATAGCGGCGCCACCACCAGGAACGGAGGGCGACTTCTTCACACTACGTGCTGCGGTGCGCTCTTCAAAACAGCAATTTTTACCACGGCTCAGACAGAATCTCACTATAGTGGTTTTAAGTGCATCATAGAGAACTCATCTTATCTTGGCCACCAAATTCCTCTGATATGAACCGGTCGAACACGATACCACAAACCACCGGCCCATAATTTACAATATTTGCGTGATCTGCGCTTAGATGACTGATGACATATACATCCAGATCCCTACCAAGGACTTGTTAAATCTATACCACGTAGGGTCACTGTTGCATTGCTTTCCAAAGGTGAACAAGCAATTAAGCAAGTGATCATATTGTTTGGCATATCAGTGTGTGTGTGTGTGTGTTTGTGTGTGTGTGTGTGTGTGTGTGTGTGTGTGTATGTGTGTGTCTGTGCTCATTTGCATATACAGAAAACCAAAGCTACTTACAGAACATGGCAAACGTCGCTATCGAGAGACGGAACCAAAGAAAGTCTTGCATGTCATCAATAAAATGAACTGCTGAGGTGTGATAGAAAGGTACACCTTACTTGGTCATCATGTCAACATTTAAGTACAATCTAGAGAATATCAGCGCACAGCTCAGATGAAGAAAGTATCCACTTGAGACCAGAGTAACACGGGGGGGACAGAAGTGATTTGCCTACAACAGAGAAAGCCAAACATTTTGAGATAAGAGTGCCAGCTGCTGAATCTAATAAACGTTTACTCTGGCGTTTGTCCAGCACTGCAGCAGAGCAGAAATAGAATGCTCCAGTCCCAGTGTGGTTCCTAGGGCGACACAGGGGTGTACGAAAAGGACGGCAATGCTCCACACGTGACAGGCTACAGACGATAATGTGGTCAATAAAATCTGCTTCTTTGTCAAAGGATTGATAGTTTCGGAAGTTTAATCGTCCGTCTTCAGGTATCTGACATGGAAAATATATTTCCAGAAAAACAAATTGCGAAATGAAAAAAAGTACAAGCTGAGTATTTCCCATTCAACAGAAATTCTTTAATATTTTTAGAAAGCTAGTTCGAAACGAAGAGACCTGTACGCATTTTCCACACTAACTAAAACTGACCTTTAATTAATTTTCGTAAGTCCGGAAATTGTGTACAAGTTTCCTTACGTTTCGTCTTTAAAAAGGAATTTTCAGGAATTTCTGAAGAATGGGGATCAGTTTCTATTTTTCGTTACATAGTTTGTCGTTTTTCTAGGAGTAACGGTTCCATGGCTCAAATAATTTAATGGAAACTCGTAATACATCTTATTGAATTATCCACCGTCAGATTTGTCACCCACCATAAAATGCAGTATAGCGGCGTTGAATTTTATTTATTTCGACGAAAGGGCGGGTGACGAATGAATTATCTATAGCCAACGATATAGTGGAACATATCATATGCAGTGTTACTCAGTTCTGAAAAACTAAGAACGATGCCGGTTTTTCGGTATTTCGGAATGCATCTTTTTGTGCATCGAATCCAGACTATGCTGGGTAAAAATATTCAGGAGCAGTAGGAACCTGACAGTGAGTGTAATTGGTCATGCTGACTGATGTAATGTAGATTAACATCTACTTAAACTAATATGATGTCTTGTTTGTTCAGGTTCTAGTACAAATTATCTGTTTGCAACTCGCTTCTGTTACAATACAAGAAAACTATATTCTACACTATTATTGACCTAACAGAGTCTTCACTGAAATTTCCTGACGTATTATGTAGGTGCTTTCGCTCTGTTGTGAGCATCTCGAGCAACGTTCTCATGGACAGAGTTAGCCACATCTTCAGTTTTCCCTTACAATCCAAAAAGTATTGGAGGTCTTCTGTACGACAAATAAAACTAAGTGATTCAGTAGCGCACTGTTCATTGGACACTGACATGTACCGCAGCTGGCTGAATGTATTAGCTCTCGCTTTGTGACAACGACGAAGTTGTTAGAGATTTGTGAGTAAATGACTGTCGTGTAGCTGGTTGGTGAAGTCTTTAATAATTACGTCAAAGGATCTGTGTTTTCTGTTATAGCACAAGTATCGGGTATGGTAATTTTTAAAACACATTGTGAAAACTACACTAAATACACTCCTGGAAATGGAAAAAAGAACACATTGACACCGGTGTGTCAGACCCACCATACTTGCTCCGGACACTGCGAGAGGGCTGTACAAGCAATGATCACACGCACGGCACAGCGGACACACCAGGAACCGCGGTGTTGGCCGTCGAATGGCGCTAGCTGCGCAGCATTTGTGCACCGCCGCCGTCAGTGTCAGCCAGTTTACCGTGGCATACGGAGCTCCATCGCAGTCTTTAACACTGGTAGCATGCCGCGACAGCGTGGACGTGAACCGTATGTGCAGCTGACGGACTTTGAGCGAGGGCGTATAGTGGGCATGCGGGAGGCCGGGTGGACGTACCGCCGAATTGCTCAACACGTGGAGCGTGAGGTCTCCACAGTACATCGATGTTGTCGCCAGTGGTCGGCGGAAGGTGCACGTGCCCGTCGACCTGGGACCGGACCGCAGCGACGCACGGATGCACGCCAAGACCGTAGGATCCTACGCAGTGCCGTAGGGGACCGCACCGCCACTTCCCAGCAAATTAGGGACACTGTTGCTCCTGGGGTATCGGCGAGGACCATTCGCAACCGTCTCCATGAAGCTGGGCTACGGTCCCGCACACCGTTAGGCCGTCTTCCGCTCACGCCCCAACATCGTGCAGCCCGCCTCCAGTGGTGTCGCGACAGGCGTGAATGGAGGGACGAATGGAGACGTGTCGTCTTCAGCGATGAGAGTCGCTTCTGCCTTGGTGCCAATGATGGTCGTATGCGTGTTTGGCGCCGTGCAGGTGAGCGCCACAATCAGGACTGCATACGACCGAGGCACACAGGGCCAACACCCGGCTTCATGGTGTGGGGAGCGATCTCCTACACTGGCCGTACACCACTGGTGATCGTCGAGGGAACACTGAATAGTGCACATTACATCCAAACCGTCATCGAACCCATCGTTCTACCATTCCTAGACCGGCAAGGGAACTTGCTGTTCCAACAGGACAATGCACGTCCGCATGTATCCCGTGCCACCCAACGTGCTCTAGAAGGTGTAAGTCAACTACCCTGGCCAGCAAGATCTCCGGATCTGTCCCCCATTGAGCATGTTTGGGACTGGATGAAGCGTCGTCTCACGCGGTCTACACGTCCAGCACGAACGCTGGTCCAACTGAGGCGCCAGGTGGAAATGGCATGGCAAGCCGTTCCACAGGACTACATCCAGCATCTCTACGATCGTCTCCATGGGAGAATAGCGGCCTGCATTGCTGCGAAAGGTGGATATACACTGTACTAGTGCCGACATTGTGCATGCTCTGTTGCCTGTGTCTATGTGCCTGTGGTTCTGTCAGTGCGATCATGTGATGTATCTGACCCTAGGAATGTGTCAATAAAGTTTCCCCTTCCTGGGACAATGAATTCACGGTGTTCTTATTTCAATTTCCAGGAGTGTAATTTTTAACTTCTGTTATTCGGGTTCCGCGCTTGTTTAAAAACTATTTTTCTCATTGGAACTTCCTTTCCTTTCCTCTTAAAGCCTACCCTCAACTGCTCATAGACTTAAGGACGAAAGTAACTTTCGCGTGATGTGTTACTACCATGTAACGTAGCTAGATGAAACTTGCATTTTACGATTGCTCGACGGCAAGGTTACCAGCGCCATAAAACTTGGAACACACATAGAAAGAACTGCTACAGCCTAGTACAGATGGTAACTTAAAAAATGCACAATGACATGTATATAAATGACATCTTTATTCAAATATAATAATCATACTGAAATCATCGCCATTTATGATGGTCCCCTGAATATTACAAATGGCTGTACATGGTTCTTAAGGGGACCACACCGTGATTCAGGTCGAAAAAAATCAATTTTCTGTTTTCATCATATATCGATAGATTAAGGTTTTATTTAAGTACTCTTAAAAGGATTTTGCAGAAAAAATTTTTTTTCGAGCATTTAAAGAGCATTTTCCTACCACGTGTGTTTATGTGCCACGCCCCAACGTTTCTATCACCCACTTTTCTGCATATATTTTAGATCTTTATATCCCCTACATTGCACGTTAGGGATTTTTTTACTCCCTAGTGTGTTGGATATCCTTGGAATGCAACGGTCGGTATTCTTTTGTTTCTACTGTTTGTAAACAACACGCTTTCAAACACGCGGTTAATTTTGTTCAAGTGTGATTGCGAGTAGTTGTTATACTTACGTTTGCAGTACTTGTTTACAAATGTACTCACCTGTTTCACAGCTATTTATATAGAAGCTCCTGCAAGTTAAGCCTACACCTAACATCCTGTACTGATGATAAGCCATGTCATGGATTGTGCCCGTCAGGAGAAAATTCGTGGTGCAAATACAATATGGTTCAGGCAACTGGAGAACCTTATTCTCACCAGCAATTAAACCTATTTTCAGAGACTTGGCTCATCTTGACCTTCTAAGGAAATGTCTGCATGGGCAGACACAGAACCCAAATGAATGTCTCAACAGCATAATTTGGAACCGCCTTCCTAAAACTGTATTTGTAGGCATGCATACGATGAAAATAGGAGTTCATGATGCTGTTATTACATTCAGTTGTGGTAATATTGGTTACTGAAAAAGCTGGAAATTAATCCTGGTGAAAATATGATCACTGGGCTGCAACATTGCGATAAAATGAGGATAGCCGATGCAGACAGATCTGCATCTAATATGGCCAAGAAAGCAAGACAAACTTCCAGTAAGGTGGAAAAGAAGCTGGAAGACCACCTAGAGGCCAAAGAAGGGCCATCATATGCAGCAGGACAGTTTTAATTACCTGTAAGTAACAAATTTCAAAAGTTTTTTCTTTAAAGTCAATTTCCCATAAAGTAAAATTTTCGTTACATATGCCCCATTATATCATAAACTATCGTAGATAACTAAATGAAATTTTCAGAGACTCTGCAAAACATAAAAAACCACCTCTGGTACTACATTCATTAGTAGTCCCCCATTAGGAAGTTCACAAAAACATATTTTCTGCAGAAAAAACTTATTATTTTTTGTTAATAAATTTAAAAAAGTATTTCTTAAAAACTGTAAAATGGATAAAGTAGATTTTAGTACAGTTGACTCTATTAGCTTCATGTAACATACAGTAAGAATATTAAGGTCCTGCATCAAGTAGTTTTTTCAGAAATGGTCAAATACTTGTCTAAATTAACGTGGGTTATATAGGCAGAGTGTGGTCCCCATAAGAGATAGTGAGGTCACCACACACGGCAATGCTTGCTCTGCGACGCGCTCCCGCAGGGGTGGCCAAAAGTTCTTCTGTAGGACTTTCCATTTCATTTCAAAAGAAGAAAATGCTTGGTGGTCATTGTTGTCCGTGGACGTGCTGCAATGCGCCTCCCGCAACGCACCGCATGCATGTTCGATAGGATTTAAGTTGGGGGAGCGGAAAGGCCAGTCCGTTCACCGAATATCCTTTGTTAACTCAGGGCCGAATGCACCCCTGAAAAGACGTCCACGGGGAATGAGTACAGTGTCACAGTAACGTTGACTGGTGAGCGTACTGTGTTCAGAGATTTGGAGGTCAGTACCTCTGTGCAACATCATGACTTCCCACATCATAGCAACCGGACTACCAACACAACAACGTTCTTGGGTTCCTGATGATGATGATGTTTGGTTTGTGGGGCGCTCAACTGCGTGGTTATCAGCGCCCGATTCTTGGGTTCCTGTTCCTACCTCTCGTCATATGAGGCTATGTCCAGAATCCGTGACCAGCCAGACATAGCGATCTTGTGTTTGTGAGGTGTGCTTGCTTGTGCTTGCGTGCGCATGTTTCTGATGAAGCCTTGACCGAAAGCTTAACGTTGAACAAAATTTTCATTGTGCCTCTCTGTAACTCAACGTGTCATCTTTACGGTGAGCAGCAGTCTATTCTTTCCACAATTGTTGATGTTCCAACCTAGGCTTTCCATTGTTCAAATAAGAGAACAGATCGTTCCGTTTAAAATGCGAATGAAGTACCGTACAATTCACGTACACTGTCGACAAACCATTGTGTTTAATCGCCACCACATCTTGCGCGTATGTTGGTACAAGCTTCACACTACGCACGATTACATTCCACAAATTAAAATTAAGTCACACACACACACACACACACACACACACACACACACACAACGATCTGCGACACGGGAGACAAATTACGCGACGCTTGCACTGCTCCGTTTCCCGGAGCAGTCTCCGACATTATGTTGGTGGACTTTGGAAAGGTCATTCCACTGTGAACAGAAGCGCAAGAAAACTGCAGCTTGACAATCTAGGAAATGACTTAGGAATTATCTTATAGTTGTGCATGAATAACGAATGGACACAGAGCTTGTAATACTATATTTATGTTATTAGATAGTTGAGCTATAAAATAAAAAATAATATTTGCCTCCCAATTTTCTGCATGTACTCGAGACGAGAATGAGACGGAAATTACTTAGCATTATTCCCGTTGTACAGGAGTAATACTGAACCAGAATAATATGAACGCTACTCCTTCGAACTGTAATTATTAGTGGTCACCAAGACGGTGGTGACCGTTACACAAGCTCCATGATTTGAAGAAAGAGCGAGGAGCCTAGCGATACATTCCTGGAGGTAACTTAACTGACGGTGAGGACTACGAAGGAATGGCATCTAAGGATCTAAAGTGTTCCGTCAGAACTCGCTAGTAAGACAAATACAGCATTTAGCATTTTGTAGAAACGACCGTTCAGAGTGCCAATAGAAAATAGTAACCACCCTGACACTCTGCACGTTTTTTTTTTTAAATATTCATGATACGTGAAGATCAGAACCCAACTATTAATCATCCAAATCATTTTGACGCCACTCAAAAATTCTGGAAAGAAAACGACTTTGCAGTTTTCACAGTGTCTCTAATGACTTCAAGCAAGTTTGCTATTTCTATGTTTCTTATCTAAAGTCTTCATTAACAATTAATTTTTAAAAGATTGGTAATTAAAAATTTATGTTCGCAATGAAAACTGGATTTTTGTGTGCAGTATGTAATTAGAATAAGAGGGAGTGCATTTTTCATAAAAATGGTAATCAGATATGTGTTAATTAGCATATAGTATTTGATTAATTTCATTTTTAAATGGCATAGTTATCCAAACTGTTCGAACAACAAACGAAAAAAAAACGATCAAAACGATATTGGTTCAAAATGGCTCTGAGCACTATGGGACTTAACTTCTGAGGTCATCAGTCCCCTAGAACTTAGAACTACTTAAACCTAACTAACTTAAGGACATAACACACATCCATGCCCGAGGCAGGATTCGAACCTGCGGCCGTAGCGGTCGCGCGGTTCAACACTGTAGTGCCTAGAACTGCTCGGCCACTCCGGCCGGCAAAACGATATTCTATCCAGAGATTATCCTATGAGCCAGGAATCGAACCCAGGTCCTCTGCCTGCCGAATAAATCAACCTTATTTTAGGGTATTAAAGCTGCCAGAAAAATTTCAAAGCCGATTTCTGAGTCTTGCAACGCACATTTTTGGGTGACTGATATTTGAGTTATATATAAAAAAAACCGATTGCCGTCTGGCCTCCTTGTCACCTTCACATTTGTTGGTGTTCAGGAGCACTCAACACGCAGCATCCGTGTTCCTCAAAGGGGACCTCGTGCATAGCCACTAGCCAGCGTCAGCTGAAGACGAGATGCTGCGGCCCCAAAAGTGGTTCCCAGCCTGGGGGCAACTACCCTCAAAGGGGTAAAACAGGTAACGAAAGTAAAGTAAATTATTTTTAAAACGTCGTTACTGCCGTCAGAGTTTCGTAAGACTGTAATACTGATTATGTAAGTCACTAATAATAAAATTTTTTTTCAAATGCAGTAGATACTTCAGTTCTCAGAATTACGAGGGTCCCATAAATCCGAGCGTCGCAAAAAAAAAAAAAAAAAAAAAAAAAAAAAGGAAAGGCACGACTGTACAGAATATCGAACCTCTATCCGTTTCGTCCAGCCGCTGATGGCATAACATCTGTTCAACGACGCCACACACATGCTTCTCCCGGTTTTAGTTGTTTACAAGGGCACAGGCACACCTTTTGTTGAATGTGGTGTTTTAGGTTTGTGATTATCAGTAGAATACAGTGTTGTGTTACAGTTTCTTTCTTGGCTGGTTTGCTTGTATACCTAAAAATGACTGCTGCAACAAAGAAAAGCGAATTAATATGCTGTCGACGAAGTTACTGTTCGTGACTGGCCAAAGAACCGACTTAAATTAGAAAAAAAACTATAAAGACGTCGGAGTTTAGAAAAAAAATCAAGTGAGGAGTTGTACATGAGGTTTATTCTTATAATGGGGAGGGGTTACTAGGTAATATCTGATTGCATGCGGGGTAACTGTTTCTGAAACGTTGTGAACCACTGGCCTAAAGGCTAGGTTACTCGTCGTCGTGCTCCATTGTTGTCTCTCATTGCTATCATTTCTCTCTCTCGCTCGTCAACCTTAAATGGATTCTATTGATTACGTTTTTGTACACTTTATTTCAACTGATACTTGGTAAAACACTTTATTTTAACTGATACTTGGTAAAACACGAAGCCAGAGACGTTGCCCCAATGATAACACCAGTTCCCGTAAGGGGCTGTTGGGCTCGGCTGGCACTTGTGATTGTGACCGTCCGGGTTTGCCGAGCGCTGTTGGCAATTGGGTGTACTCAGCCCTTGTGAGGCCGGTTGAGGAGCTACTTGACTGAGAAGTAGCGGCCCCGGTCACGAAAACTGAGAACGGATTCTTGTCGGACGATCTTGCTGGTCAGATCATTCAGTCGAATTGTGCATAACGTTCTTCAAAGCAATAGCGAACAATTGTTACCTGGTGATACGGCACATTGTCATCCTTAAAAATTCCATCGTTGTTTGGGAACATGGAGACCATGAAAGGCTGCAAACAGTCACCAAGTAGCCGAACATAAAGAGGACCCAGGACATCCATGTCAACACAGCCAGCACAATTATGGAGCCACCATCAAGTTACACAATGCCTTGTTGACAACTTATGTCCACGATTCCACGGGGTCTGGGCCACACGAGAATCCTATCATCAGCTCTTACCAACTGAAATCGGAAATCATCTGAGCAGGCCACAGTTCTCCAGTCGTCTAGGATACAACAGATATCGTCATGAGACCAGGAGAGACGCTGCAGTTTTTTGCTACCATAGCCAATTAGGGCCAGTTTTCGCAGCACTGTCCTGTCGGATATGTTCGTCATAGGTGCCACACTGATTTATGCGGGTATTTCACGCAACGTTGCTTGTCTGTTAGCACTGACAACTTCACGCAAACGCCGCTGCTCCTGGACGTTAAATGAATGCCGTCGGCCACTGCGTTGTCCGTGTTGAGAGGCAGCACCTGAAATTTGGTATTCTCGACGCACTCCCGCACTCTTGGTGATGATTTCCGAAATGGAATATCCCATGCTTCTAACTCCAACTAACACTTCGCGTTCAAAGTCGTGCGCCCACAGTCATGTCCGAAATCTTTTCACATGAGTGAGTGGGGTACAAATGACAGCTCCGCCAATGGACTGCCCTATTACACCTTCTGTACGCGACACTACCGCCATCTGTATATGTGCATACTGCTATCCCATGACTTTCTGTCGCTTCAGTGTAGAATAGCAGAGCACTCTTCACCGCTATCCCTCCACTTCGTTGCTTAATTTCGTTTTCTGATGCCTTGCAGATATTGAACGCAGAATATATTACAATTAAGGAGTCGATTTTGGTTTCTTTCCGTTGTCACGATTTGGGTTCTGCCCTTCCTGTTCACCTACATCCCCATAATTACCTTCGATTTTCGGTGTTACACAAGACTCTTGAAGCCACTATAAAACCTTTCGGACTGCCGTCGAAACCATCGGGCAATTTCTCTTCCTAGAACCACACTGTGTGAAAACGCATGCTGAAGAAACAAAACGAGGAAAGAAAAATGAAATTTCCTTGTAGCGAAGGAGACGTTGCGCGAAATATGTTTCATGACAACTCTCTTGAAATTTCGCAATATCTCGTTTGTGTTTTCACGGTATCGTGAAGCGCTTTCTCACGTAAGAACAAAGTGATATTCATGAGGATTCCTCATCAGGTTGTAGGTATTGAAAAGTATGACTTACTTTGTCTAGACTAGCAGATTAATAATTCATTCAGCCACCGCCATTTTGTAACCGCTATTCCGCAGAATATCAGCCAAGAAAGTGCATCACTTATCTCCATCACAAACACAGGACAGATACACTTGAAAAGAACAGTTACTCTAGGAGAGTTCATACACTCACGAGATAAAATATTATGACCATCTGCTTAGTAGCTTGTCTGTCCATCTTTGGAATGAAGTACATCACTGATCCTGCGTATCTGGGTTCAAATGGCTCAAATGGCTCTGAGCACTATGAGACTTAACTTCTGTGGTCATCAGTCCCCTAGAACTTAGAACTACTGAAACCTAACTAACCTAAGGACATCACACACATCCATGCCCGAGGCAGGATTCGAACCTGCGACCGTAGCAGTCCCGCGGTTCCGGACTGCGCGCCTAGAACCACTAGACCACCGCGGCCGGCCCTGCGTAACTGGGATGCGACAGTTTGTTGGTCGATTTATGGAGGTACATGGCGTTACATGGCTATGTGCAGATCATGTAATTTCTGTGAATAACGGGTCGCTGATTTGCGTACTCGATGATGGCGCCCGACAACAACCCGGATGGGTTCCATATGATTTTTATGAGGCGAATTTGGTCGCCGAGACATCAACGTGAGTTCACTATGACGGTCCTCAAACCACTGTAGCATGCTTCTGGCACCGAGACAGGGACAGTTATACTCCTGAAAGAATACTGCTGTAAGATGACACTGGTGTCGGTGAAGACATCAAGCTTGAAGGGACGGAGGTGGTTCGCAGCTGTCAGCGTATCTTCGATCACTACCAAGGTCCCATGCGAGCGCAAGAGAATATCTCCCATAGCATAATACTGCTCCCACCAGCCGGTCTCGAGTCGCCATTAACCTCGATGACGGCGTCTGTGGAGACGACCATCGACCTAGTGTACCACTTCAGATACGCATCACACAGATCATGATAAAAACCCTTATTAGCGATTCTTCTGCATCGAAATTCCCCGCTTCATTACCATCCCGCACTTTCACAAACATGCCTTCACTACAAACATGTTTTGAACTTCATTCAGTCACAACAACACATACAAAAGCTGGCAATAAAAAGCACCGCAGCAGTTGGCAATATTACAGACAGTAATCAAACGTTTTAAAAACAGTATGCTATACGCAAGAGACAACATTCAAACTGAAAATACATGCACGTAAATTTCCAGGATGGCTAAACACTTTTCTCTTGCCTCAAGTATTGAAAAGTCCCCTTAGAAAAATTAATGTGCTGGAAAACCCCTTACGTTATTTGATTTTCAAACAGCTGAGCAAAACTGAACGTATTCAGGCATTTCTCTCTTTACTTATTCTGATCATCACTAAACTGACACACAATATTTTTAGCGCAACGCAGTTTGACTTTCAATAGTCCCTACAAAATAATATCCTCGACTAACAATAACCTATACCTTTCATGAATCACTTACCTCACAAAAATCTTCGTTACTCGAACGCAATACAGCGAGCGCCAATAGTGTCAGCTAAATAAAGGATTCTAACTACTGAAGGCAATAACTACTGATAAGCATAGTTAGCAAATGAAAGATTTAGATAGAGAACAAACAATGTATTTACCTTAATTACCTTCGGGAGGACGACGGTTCAATCCCGTCTCCGGCCATCCTGATTTAGGTTTTCCGTGATTTCCCTAAATCGCTTCAGGCAAATGCCGGGATGGTTCCTTTGAAAGGGCACGGCCGATTTCCTTCCGCATCCTTCCCTCCCCTGAGCTTGCGCTCCGTCTCTAATGACCTCGTTGTCGACGGGACGTTAAAACACTAATATCCTCCTCCTTAATTACCTTCAACAGTCATAATATGTATATCAGTTCATGATATCCAGTACTACAAATTTACTCTTTCTGGCGGACACACGTCCAGATCGTCCGCTCTTAAAATTCTGCCATCTCTCTCCCCACATCCACCACTGCTGGCGGCTCACCTCCAACTGCGCAACGCTACGCGCTGTTCACATCCAACTGCCCAACACTACAATAGCGAATATTCCAACAATGCCAACCAGCCACCGACTGCACACAGCACAGCCAGTGATTTTCACACAGAGCGCTACGTGGCATTACCAATATAAAAACCGAAACAACCTACTTACAGTATGTTAAAATTTTGAGTAGGTCGTGCGCCAAAATGTTGCTCCTAACCTAATACTAGGAGGCTAATTAGGAAAAAAGAAAAACAAGTTCGCAACTGTTTTATCACCTATCGAGCAAATGCATATGTGTTACAGACGACTAAGTGTGCTTCAAAACTAAAAGAAGGAATACGCTTACGGCAGCCTAACAAACCGCTTTATTTAATCACAGAGACGGATCTTATATACTAAGAACACAGGATACATAATATTTCCTGTTACAAGTTCGTTCCCAACAGCTGCTTACCGGGAACTGAGAGAAGTGCCACAGTTATTACATGTGCCAAGATCTGTACTCAAATATTGAAACCTACTACTGTCTCTTCCCTTGAGTGCTCAGAGGATCGTTCTTTTCGACACATTTTTCCAACGAGACCTAAAGTAGTAACTGAAAAATATGTCTCAGCTGAATAAAGTCAACTGTATGGTGTGATGACAACAAATTAGAATGATTGCCTTCCTTAGAGAAACATGATGACGTTTAAGACACGTGGAAGCACATTTAATCTCCTTCAGCTGTCAATAAACTTAAATTGTTTCGCAATAGTGCTTGTCGTAGATAGAAACTACAAGACTTTTTCTGTCATTTCAATGTTCGTTACGGAAGGCACGCCATATATTTAGCACAATAAGACGGCGATTCTTTTCCTTTACTCCTTGGCTTTTCTTCAGCGTATTCTCTCGTCTTATAAATTTTTCATAATAACTGGCCCAATTGCACAAGTTACGTGATTATATTCCAGTGTAAGTTTGCTGTTATTCTCTTTCATTTTATACTGTAGAAATAATGGGACCACAGGAATAAAATTACATGACTTGTGAAACATCCCCATTGAAAAATTAATGAATTACTGCGCTCATAAAACTCTACGTTATTTGAGTTTCAAACAGTTGAGCAAAACTGAACGTACTCAGACATTACTGTCTTTACTTATTCTGATCAACACTAAACTGACACACAATACTTTTAGTGAAACGCAGTCTGACTTTCAATAATCCCTACAAAAGAATGGCCCTGACTGACAATAACCTATACCTTTCATGAATCACTTACCGCACAAAAATCTTCGTTACTCGAACTACTGCAATACAGCGAGCGCCAATACTGCCAGCTAAATAAAAGATTCTAACTATTGAAGTCACTAACTACTGATAGGCATAGTTAGCAAATGAAATGAAAGATTTTGATAGTGAACAAACAATGTATTTACCTTAATAATGTTCAAAAGTCATTATATATATATATATATATATATATATATATATATATATATATATATATATATATGGTGCGTCACCTAACGTTACCGCTGGATATATTACGTAAACCACATCAAATACTGACGAATCGATTCCACAGACCGAACGTGAGGAGAGGGGCTAGTGTAACTGGTTAATACAAACCATAAAAAAATGCACGGAAGTATGTTTTTTTACACAAACCTACGTTTTTTTAAATGGAACCTCATTAGTTTTGTTAGCACATCTGAACATATAAACAAACACATAGTCAGTGCCGTTTGTTGCATTGTAAAATGTTAATTACATCCGGAGATATTGTGACCTAAAGTTGACGCTTGAGTACCACTCCTCCGCTGTTCTATCGTGTGTATCGGAGAGCACCGAATTACGTAGGGATCCAAAGCGGAACGGTGATGGACCTTAGGTACAGAAGAGACTGGAACAGCACATTACGTCCACATGCTAACACCTTTTTATTGGTCTTTTTCACTGACGCACATGTACATTACCATGAGGGGTGAGGTACATGTACACACGTGGTTTCCGTTTTCAATTACGGAGTGGAATAGAGTGTGTCCCGACATGTCAAGCCAAAAGATGTTCAATGTGGTGGCCATCATTTGCTGCACACAATTGCAATCTCTGGCGTAATGAATGTCGTACACGCCGCAGTATATCTGGTGTAATGTCGCCGAAGGCTGCCACAATACGTTGTTTCATATCCTCTGGGGTTGTAGGCACATCACGGTACACATTCTCCTTCAACGTACCCCACAGAAAGAAGTCCAGAGGTGTAAGATCAGGAGAATGGGCTGGCCAATTTATCCGTCCTCCACGTCCTATGAAACGCCCGTCGAACGTGTACCTCACCCCTCGTGGTAATGTACATGTGCGTCAGTGAAAAAGACCAATAAAAAGGTGTTAGCATGTGGACGTAATGTGCTGTTGCAGTCTCTTCTGTACCTAAGGTCCATTACCGTTCCCTTTGGATCCCTACGTAATTCGGTGCTCTCCGATACACACGATCGAACAGCGGAGGAGTGGTACTCAAGCGTCAACTTTAGGTTTCAATATCTCCGGATGTAATTAACATTTTACAATGCAACAAACGGCACTGATTACCTATTTGTTTACATGTTCAGATGTGCTAACAAAACTAACGGGGTTCCATTTAAAAAAACGTAGGTTTGTGTTAAAAAACATACTTCCGTGCATTTTTTTATTATTTGTATTAACCAGTTACACTAGCCCCTCTCCTCACGTTCGGTCTGTGGAATCGATTCGTCAGTATTTGATGTGGTTTACGAAATATATCCAGCGGTAATGTTAGGTGACTCACCCTGTATATATATATATATATATATATATATATATATATATATGTTGTTACAAAAAGGTACGGCCAAACTTTGAGGAAACATTCCTCACACACAAAGAAAGAAAATATGTTATGTGGACATGTGTCCGGAAACGCTTACTTTCCATGTTAGAGCTCATTTTATTACTTCTCTTCAAATCGCATTAATCATGGAATGGAAACACAAAGCAACAGAACGTACCAGCGTGACTTCAAACACTTTGTAACAGGAAATGCTCAAAATGTCCTACGTTAGCGAGGATACATGCATCCACCCTCCGTCGCATGGAATCCCTGATGCGCTGATGAAGCCCTGGAGAATGGCGTATTGTATCACAGCCGTCCACAATACGAGCACGAAGAGTCTCTACTTTTGGTACCGGGGTTGCGTAGACAAGAGCTTTCAAATGCCCCTATGAATGAAAGTCAAGAGGGTTGAGGTCAGGAGAGCGTATAGGCCATGGAATTGGTCCGCCTCTACCAATCCATCGGTCACCGAATCTGTTGTTGAGAAGCGTACGAACACTTCGACTGAAATGTGCAGGAGCTCTATCGTGCATGAACCACATGTTGTGTCGTACTTGTATTGGCTCATGTTCTAGCAGCACAGGTAGAGTATTCCGTATGAAATCATGATAACGTGCCCCATTGAGCGTAGGTGGAAGAACATACTGACGAAACTAAATGAGCTGTAACATGGAAATTAAGCGTTTCCGGACACATGTCCACATAACATCTTTTCTTTATTTGTGTGTGAGGAATGTTTCCTGAAAGTTTGGCCGTACCTTTTTGTAACACCCTGTATATATACAGGGTTATTACAAATGATTGAAGCGATTTCACAGCTCTACAATAACTTTATTATTTGAGATATTTTCACAATGCTTTGCACACACATACAAAAACTATAAAGCTTTTTAGGCATTCACAAATGTTCGATATGTGCCCCTTTAGTGATTCGGCAGACATCAAGCCGATAATCAAGTACCTCCCACACGCGGCGCAGCACGTCCCCATCAATGAGTTCGAAAGCATTGTTGATGCGAGCTCGCAGTTCTGGCACGTTTCTTGGTAGAGGAGGTTTAAACACTGAATCTTTCACATAACCCCACAGTAAGAAATTGCATGGGGTTCAGTCGGGAGAGCGTGGAGGCCATTACATGAATTGCTGATCATGATCTCCACCACGACTGATCCATCGGTTTTCCAATCTCCTGTTTAAGAAATGCCGAACAACATGATGGAAGTGCGGTGGAGCACCATCCTGTTGAAAGATGAAGTCGGCGCTGTCGGTCTCCAGTTGTGGCATGAGCCAATTTTCCAGCATGTCCAGATACACGTGTCCTGTAACGTTTTTTTCGCAGAAGAAAAAGGGCCGTAAACTTTAAACCGTGAGATTGCACAAAACACGTTAACTTTTGGTGAATTGCGAATTTGCTGCACGAATGCGTGAGGATTCTCTACCGCCCAGATTCACACATTGTGTCTGTTCACTTCACCATTAAGAAAAAATGTTGCTTCATCACTGAAAACAAGTTTCGCACTGAACGCATCCTCTTCCATGAGCTGTTACAACCGTGCCGAAAATTCTAAGCGTTTGACTTTGTCATCGGGTGTCAGGGCTTGTAGCAATTGTAAACGGTGAGGCTTCTGCTTTAGCCTTTTCCGTAAGATTTTCCAAACCGTCGGCTGTGGTACGTTTAGCTCCCTGCTGGCTTTATTCGTCGACTTCCGCGGGCTACGCATGAAACTTGCCCGCACGCGTTCAACCGTTTCTTCGCTCACTGCAGGCCGACCCGTTGATTTCCCCTTACAGAGGCATCCAGAAGCTTTAAACTGCGCATACCATCGCCGAATGGAGTTAGCAGTTGGTGGATCTTTGTTGAACTTCGTCCTGAAGTGTTGTTACACTGTTATGACTGATTGATGTGAGTGCATTTCAAGCACGACATACGCTTTCTCGGCACCTGTCGCCATTTTGTCTCACTGCGCTCTCGAGCGCTCTGGCGGCAGAAACCTGAAGTGCGGCTTCAGCCGAACAAAACTTTATGAGTTTTTCTACGTATCTGTAGTGTGTCGTGACCATATGTCAATGAATGGAGCTACAGTGAATTTATGAAATCGCTCAAATCATTTGTAATAGCCCTGTATATATCAGTTCATGACATCCAGTCTTACAAATTTACTCTCTCTGATGGACACACGTCCAGATCATCCGCTCTGAAAACTCCGCCATCTCACTCCCCACATTCACCACTGCTGGTGGCTCACTTCCAACTACGCAATGCTACGGACTGTTCACATCCAACTGCCCAACACTACAATAGTGAATATTCCATCAATGCAAACCAGCCAGACTTCACAGAGCACAGTCAGTGATTTTCATATAGAGCGCTACGTGGCTTTACCAACATAAAAACCTAAACAGCCTACTTACACTTGGACAAAATGATAAACGTATTTCGCATTATTTTCACCACAGAAATAAAAGAAATGCTCAATCAGAATTTGTTGTCAAAAATCTTCATAGTAAAATCGCATCATATGCTTGCATCTGTTTTGCTCTGCAAGCACGTAAACTGTTTGATGCTTAATTTTTGTTACTGCTCACTTATCACTTCCAGCCAATTTAAGTTTGGCTTTCTTCTTTTTCTTCCTTTTTCCAGATATCTATTTAAGTGTTCGACATATCGCTAAAAGTGCTTTAAGATGTGTCAGATACATCGATAAGACAAAACACTATGACCACGGCTCACTGTGACAATGGATGCCATTTGGTGGCGATGTGGGCACGTGACGCGGTACCAAAAGTGTGTAAGCGAAGCAGACGCGGACGGGGGATCACCCTAGCGAAGATTAGGGCTGCAAATGGGGAAATCCTCTAAGATAAGTGACTTTGACAAAGGGTAAATTATTATTATGCAGAGCTTGTGAACGAGTATCTCAAAAACGGAGAAGAAGGTTGAAAGGTCTCTGTTGGATTCCTTTCATGTTAATTTCTTAAATCTGTTGTCATTTACGGCATACATTCCACTTCTAAATTTACTGTGGTGTTTCTGACTCTATCTGGGAGGAGACTGAGCAGTACTTTTACACAGTTTATATGTAATTCATGTCACACAGTCTCATACGGAACCTACATCCGCTTTCTTTTATATACCGTACATGATAAGATACTGTCATCCCCCTTCACTTCAGCGTGAAAGAATGAATGAGCAAATGTATTTCTAGTTGCATGCTTGATGGTAGCAGAGAAGCCTGTCTGCTAGAGAACAGTAGGACCAACGTCGGAACAAGTAGCTACGTTTTCTAAAAACAAAGAGGTTTCTATTCTTAGTATGGCCCCGTCCGTCCCTTGTCATGTTGGTATAGGAAGCTGCCTCTCTGGTCACTTCCGTTTTGTATCTGGAAGCACCCTTGGTAGGGGCCTAGGACAGTCAGTCGGCGGCGAGCATCTGAAGTGGTAAGATCTCCGGCTAAGCGCGTCTCTGCTAAGTCCGTAGGACAATGGATTTCTTAAGTTCAGCCTAACTGAAAATTTAATCACCTTTATTTCAGGTTTAGATCTAAAATATCTAATGTTATCTTAAATTGCAACGCAGTGTAATTCGAGTGTGAAGTTCAGAATATCTTCCAGTAATTGCTTTGACACTACTTTGTGAGTAAAGTGGAACCATGTGTGGATGATCCGTAACTCTAACTAAGATCATCTATCTTAAATGCGAATGTGTGTGAGATTATAACGTCTCGTCTTGACAATATTTTTCAATATAGTTAACTTTTCTTTATGTTCAACCCACGTGGGGTGTACTTCGTGAGACCAGTACCACGTGCTTATACAATTGTTTGACCCATCAGGTTAATAGTAAGACGATAGTAACCAGTTCGAGGTTTTTCTTTTGTAATTTGTGTTTCAATATAATTTATTTTAATTATCAAAATTATTGTGGAGTTACACTCTTTGTGTAAACCAAGTTGACCACGTGAAGCATGTAGTGTAATCATCAAAGTAGCCCTCAGCTATTCTTTTCAGGAAGATTTCACAGAGAGTTAGTATGAATTTAGTATACCAGTGTGTGGTAATTTCATGACAGACAGGACTGCGCTACGAACGTATCTTCTTTGGGTGAAAATTGAATCGGTTGATTGTGGTTAATTTCCTTTTGCATATGTTTCAATGTTCTTCGTGTGTTATTTTACGAATGCAGTGCTGTATGCAGTCTCCCAATCTTGGCTCCATATTTGACGTGTTCCGTAAGATTACAAACTCACATTTTCACAATCCTAAATAAGGCACCAGTTTAGTTACGAATCATGTTTAATATGCTGAAATTTAACGGAACAATGATCAATGTTAAAATAAATGTCCAAATATAAACTGATTTATTTCTTTTTATTTAAATTGTCCTTATATATATATATATATATATATCAATCACTGGTTATCGTAAGATGAGTACTAAAAGATTATAATTAATGTTAGTCTGGTTGGGAATTCGGTAAGCTAGACTGCATACCTGGTGAAACAGTTACTCAGTAATGCAAGGTTAACTTTCCCAAATAGCTCACATCTTTTAACCCGCTTTTGTTGTCTTGAATATCAGCACCGCTTTCAGAACAAACTAATGCAACAACATTACAAGGTTGATTGTTCACGTGCTACTGTTGTAACCATCTATGGAAAGATGCAGAAGACCAGTGAAACTACCACTCGGCCCAAAAATGGTTGGAGGTCCACGACTCTTCAGAGACTGTGGAATTCCATATAGTAGGGTATATGGCGATCTGTGGCATCTTTGCTGAAATAGCACAATGCTGGTGGCCACACATGCGTTTCGGACCACAATGGTCATCGTACATTGTTCAACATGGAGCTCCGCAGCAGGCCACACTTGCGTATTGACATGTTGACCCAACGACATAGTCAGTGTCGATTGCAGTGGGCACGGGACCATCGGAATTCGAACGTTGATCGATGGAAACGTATCGGTTCTTCGGGTGAATCATATTTTTGTTACACTAGGTCGACGGTCGTCTCCACAGAGGCCGCCATCGTGGTAAACGGTGGCTCGAAATGTGCAGTGCGCCACGGACGCCAGCTGTTGATCTCTTCCCCGACAGCAATGTCATCTTTCAGCAGTATATTTGCCCGTGTCTTGGTGGAATAACCATGCTACAGCGGTTTCAGGAGCGTTACTGTGATCTCACGTTGATGTCTCGGAGACCAAATTCGCCTGATGTAAATCCCATGGAACCTATTCGGGTCGCTATCGAGCGCCATCGTCGCGTACTCATATCAGCGGCCTGTTATTTACGAGAATTACATTACCTATGTGTAGACATCTAATGCTACATACCTCCACAAACCGACCAACAAACTGTCGGATCCGTGATGCGTAGAATCTATTACGTATTTTGTTCTGAAGACGGACAGACAAGCTATTAAGCAGATGGTCATAATGTTTTGGCTCATCAATGTAACAGACCTTTTCAGTAAGTGGGAGTATGAAGATGTTAATAGTTCAGTAATTGAGTAAGGAATGGCATGTAAAATTATAGGATATATTTTTGATATCCTTAGTTTTTTCATTCCGTTTTACTGCATGCAAATCATGGTCAGCAAATCTGATGTTTTTGAAGTTGGTTGCACTTCGTGAAACCACACCATCACCTTAATGGGAAGCAGGAACGTTTGTTACTCAAACGTTCCTTCACAAAGCCTTTTGCGATGATATATTTGGTGTACCGATCTGCAAGAGCTAGTCCTACTGGCATTGAAAAGTGATTGAATTGCTAAACCTCGTCAATGGCCACATGGCATAACAGGGTCCCTACTGTACTATACAAAGAAATTTTGAATAAATTATCTCCACTAGTGACCACACTTTACATCGATATCTTAAGGAAGATAACAATGGTATTTAAATGCGAGAACTGCCGTACAATCAGCTTGACAGTTTCATCCAAGCTGCTGAAGGCTGCAGGGTATTGTACACACGGGATAATGGGGAAGAGAGACAACATCTGTTCGGTGGGTACAAGCCTGACTTCACGAAGGGCACATAAAGGGGCAGATTTGAAGCTACGCTTGAGCGTTAAGAGACGACTTATGAAATATCAAAACCAGGGGCGGTTCGTATGTAGAAAGCGGGGTTTCTGCTCCATAAGATTTTCACCCTTTGTTTTAAAATTGTGTAAAAGGAAACAAACGCGTATAAAACGAAGAATTATACAGAAACCTAATAAAATCCAACAAGTAGAGAGCAAAATATTTTTCACTTACTTGAACGTAAATTGTTTCACTTCAAGCTTGATCTGTTCATTTAGAAAACGAATTCCATTCTTGTTTTAATTTGCGCAAAACAATAATTTTCCCCTTGGGTCTAGATGACATCTAGGTAAATATTTCTCCATTGAAAGCACTGCAAGCGCATTTAGTCCTTCCAAATTTATAAGGCTTTTTAGAAAAGTTTTCATTCTTTTCAATGTTGCAGAGCCTCTCATGCAGTTATGCGAGTTGACAAGAAGATTTTTATGTTTCCTAATTTCACTAAGAACATTATCCAGATTTTTTCCTAGATAATATATATATATATATATATATATATATATATATATATATATATATATATATGGTTAACGAGAATATATATATATATATATATATATAGTTAACGAGAATTTCTAACATTTAAACAATAGCCTTATTGAGATTCAGTGAACATCAAATGCAGATCAAACCATTACAGATGCAACAAGAATTTTAAAATATCCGGCTGATGTTAATTTCATGTTCTGCAGTCTCGAGAAATTAGTCTGTTAAAGTTAATGTGTATATAAGGATACAGCGTTGTGGAATTCTCCAAACACACTTATGGCAGCAATTAAGGAAGCGTGTGACTGTATATATATACTGTATCCTTATATACACATTAACTTTAACAGACTAATTTCTCGAGACTGCAGAACATGAAATTAACATCAGCCGGATATTTTAAAATTCTTATTGCATCTGTAATGGTTTGATCTGCATTTGATGTTCGCTGAATCTCAATAAGGCTATTGTTTAAATTTTAGAAATTCTCGTTAACTCTCTTTGCCGTACGTATGTTGAAGTTCCACCTTGCAGAATATGGACGTGGAATGCTGGCGTCCATACACTTCTTGAGAATGGACACTCGTTGTCCATGAACTTGCGAAGAACATTGCGACAGCCAGCCTGTTCTTTCGTGTAATATTTGCTGTATCTCTCATTATTAAATTGAGCTGATATGCATTACAGTGAATGAAATCTGCATTACTATAGGCTGCTTTGATTTTTGCTTGAACTTCTGCGTTTTTGTCTTTCATGACATTTTCACCTACAAATGCCTGAAATGAGTGTTCGCCATTTTCTTGAAGGATTATGTCGTACGATTTTGGAACATGTTTTGATACGCAATCTGTAGTTTAGTTTCCTGGAATAATAAATCGTCGAAAACGCTAAAATATTTCTCCCATCAACACGGCATGTACCGTAGAACAAAAACCATTTAAGTGTGTTCCGAAACGTGTGTTGTGTCATGAGAGCTGCAAAGGAAGCTTTTCTGATTTCCGTTTTTA
Source organism: Schistocerca cancellata (assembly GCF_023864275.1). Lineage (NCBI taxonomy): Eukaryota > Metazoa > Arthropoda > Insecta > Orthoptera > Acrididae > Schistocerca > Schistocerca cancellata. The sequence continues at coordinate 245,684,722 of NC_064628.1, read as the reverse complement.
TCTCCTGTGTACCAGGGAATCAAGTACCTCATTCTGAATTGTCTTAGAAACACCTCTGGAGACTACGCTGGTTTCTAAGTGGTTCTTCAAATTTGAATCTAATTTAGATGCAAAAGTTACCAAACTTCGAAATGCCGTGGGATGTGCTAAACCTCTTTTACATAGTGTCCATGTAAGGGAGTTTCAGAGTTTCCGCAACAGAAAATACTGTCAATTATTTTGGACAATATTTCACGGCTCTTTTTAACCTTTATATTATGCTAATTGACTGGAAGTCTGTATGCCACACTAACTTTCTCTTCAGTACTAAGGGTCCGGCACACAGTTTTAATCTTCCAGGAAGTTTCATATCAGCGCACACTCGGCTGCAGAGTGAAAATCTCATTCTGGAAACATCCCTCAGGCTGTGGTTAAGCCATGTCTCCGCAATATCTTTTCTTCCAGGAGTGCTAGTTCTGCAAGGTTCGCAGGAGTGCTTCTGTGAAGTTTGGAAGGTAGGAGGCGAGATACTGGCAGAGGTAAAGCTGTGAGGACGGGGCATGAGTCGTGCTTGGATAGCTCAGATGTAGAGCAATTGCCCGCGAAAGGCAAAGGTCCCGAGTTAGAGTCTCGCTCCAGCACACAGTTTTAATTTTCCAGGAAGTTTCGAAAAATACCCTTTGCTCAGAACTAAAATACCAGCGTCAAGCGAAAGAAACATAAAGAAGGTTCAGATCTGGGGTGCACTGGGGTAGAAGGAAATATGGTAAGATTCGTTGATGATACTGTTATCCTTGTGTGAAAGTGAGGCGGTAATGGAACTGTTGGAGTTGTGTCAGGGCAATCTGCGTATGACGTTTTTCGCAGCCTATATTGGTGTGGCAAAGCTACAGCTTTTCTGCTGCTGCCAAAAACTAAGTAGTGCTGATAACCACATAGTTAAAAGGGGTGTAAGAAGGGGATGTAGTATTTCATCTCTAGTGTTCAATCTATACATTGAATAAGCAACGTGGGAAATAAAAGAAATGTTCAAGAGTAGGATTTAAATTCTATGTGAAAGATGGTTCAAACGGCTCCGAGCACTATGGGACTTAACATCTGAGGTGGCTGGCTCTGAGCACTATGGGACTCAACATCTTAGGTCATAAGTCCCCTAGAACTTAGAACTACTTAAACCTAACTAACCTAAGGACATCACACACACCCATGCCCGAAGCAGGATTCGAACCTGCGACCGTAGCAGTCCCGCGGTTCCGGACTGCAGCGCCAGAACCGCTAGACCACCGCGGCCGGCTAACATCTGAGGTCATCAATCCCCTAGAACGTAGAACTACTTAAACCTAACTAACCTAAGGACATCACACTCATCCATGTCCGAGGCAGGATTTAAACTTGCTACCGCAGCGGTCGCGCGGTTCCAGACTGAAGCGCCTAGAACCACTCGGCCACAGCGGCTGGCCCTAAGTGAAAAGATTTCAGTGATAGGATTCGCTGATGACATCGTCATCCTCAGTGAAAGAAGAATTACAGAAGAAGTTGAATAAAATGAATAGCCCAATGAGTGCAGAATATGGATTGAGAGTAAACCGAAGAAAGACGAAAAAAAAATCCATGATGCACTAAGCAACGAGGCATTCGGCCAAAAGAAGTCTGCAAGTGTCAAAGATAGGTCTTAATTTGAGGAAGAAATTTCTCAGCACAGCATTGTATGATAGTCAACATGAACTGTGGGAAAACAGGAACAGAAATAAATCGAAGAATTTGTGATGTAGTGCACCAGACGAATATTGAAATTTAAATGGAATGATAAGGTAAGGAACGAGGAGGTTCTTTGCAGAATGTTGAAGAAAAGAATATGTGGAAAACACTGAGAAGAAGGGACAGAACGACAGGGTACCTGTTAAGACATCAAGGATTAACTTCCGTAGTATTAGAGGGATCTAAAGAGGGTATAAAGAGCAGAGGAACACACAGTTGGAATACATCCAACAAATAATTGAGGAGGTAAGTTGCAATTGCTACTCTGAGATGAAAAGGTTGGCACACGAGATAAATTCATGGTGGGCCGCGTCAAACCAGTTAGAAGACTGATGATACAAATAAAAGACGCCTGGTACTCCACATTTTCAGTTTGCTTTGTCATTTTGTTTTACCTCGTCTGACGGCGTGATGATGATGATGATGTTTGGTTTGTGGGGCGCTCAACTGCGTGGTCATCAGCGCCCGTACAATTATCCAATCTTTGCTCAGTCCAATTTCGCCAATTTCCTGGATGATGATGAAATGATGAGGACAACACAAACACCCAGTCATCTCGAGGCAGGTGAAAATCCCTGACCCCGCCGGGAATCGAACCCGGGACCCCGTGCTCGGGAAGCGAGAACGCTACCGCGAGACCACGAGCGGCGGACGTCTGACGGCGTGCTGCCGTATTGTGGGGTGCGAATTTCAGTGTGTACTGGAACTTCAGACGCGTCCCTGAAAATAAAGGAAAATTTATTTATAAAAAAAGCCGGCATGAGTGGCCGAGAGGTTAAAGGCGCTACAGTCTGGAACCGCACGACCGCTACGGTCGCAGGTTCGAATCCTGCCTCGGGCATGGATGTGTGTGATGTCCTTAGGTTAGTTAGGTTTAAGTAGTTCTAAGTTCTAGGGGACTTATGACCACAGCAGTTGAGTCCCATAGTGCTCAGAGCCATTTGAACCATTTTTTATTTAAAAAATTTTGTTTTCAAAGTGACAGTTAAAATTTTATGAAGCCCTTATAGTGCATGTTATACTAGAGACGAGGTAAGACTTAAATCGATGAAAAAAAAAAATATTCTCGGGCGTTGCATCTGAAAATGGATTTCTCACAGATGTAAAATATGGGGGCAACAAACATAGTTGTAAAAGACTATTCGTTGCCGGCGTGCGTGAATGACATTATCAGTGAACTGTAAAATTCTTTCAGTTCCGTTTCGACCAAGACTGCTACGTTCGCTCTCTAATGTCTACTTCTGAGAAAACGCACACCGCAGCACGATTCGGCAGGACATGATGTTTTTGGAATGTTAGCGCCCTGGGAAATGTTTTCGGAACGGTCTAGTCACCCGTCATCGTAAACAAGCGTCTCCGCTCTCTATAGGCTCAACTGAAATGAGGAACAAAAAAAAGCTAGTTGTGAGGAAAAAGCAACAGACGGACAGGCAAAAGCAGGGACACGAAAATGTTACGTTTCCCCTTGGATGCGGAGAAGCCTCATACGTCGCCATCTTCCTGTTGCGAGCGGAGCAGACTGCGGTCGTTGGTGCAGCGTACGACCAGTGGCGGCGCTGACTGCGCACGGCGTAACTGCGCAGCTGATGCGGCAGCCGCGTCCCGTCTTTATTATGCTGCGATTGCGTCTCTCGCCGTGTCGAGCGCCTGCGAGCGGCTGCATAGACGTATAGCTAATCACGGACAGCGATTACTGCGACAGCCGTAGCAGTGGGTAACGACAGCTACCGTCTCTCTTCTACCTGTGGCAATGGGCGTAGCATCTGCTCTCAGCCATGACGGAAGAAGATAAACGCCTTCACTTGACGCCGCCACTTTGCTCTTCAAGATCGCTGCCTGTTGTCTTTCACGATTTGCAGTGCGTTCCATGTGTAAATTCACTTTTACTCTACTTCTCTCAGTCGAGTGCTCCTGAAAATTAAGTCAATTGCAGCTCCCCTATTAGTCCTATACTAATACTTCCTTGTCACATATCGCACCCACGGCAAGAAGATAGAGACAACTAAAACAGTACTTCAGAAAAATGAAGTTAAAGAATTCCATAAATAGTTTAAGTGTCCTTTAAATTTCAAGTAATTAATTTTAGCAGTAAATTCCCATGTAGCCTACACAACAAATTAATCGTCGGTAAAGCAGATGCCAGACTGAGATTCACTGGAAGAATCCGAAGGAAATGCAGTCCGAAAACAAAGGAAGTAGGTTACAGTACATCTATTCGCCCATTGCTTGAATACTGCTCACCAGTGTGGATCCGTACCAAGTGGGTTGATAGAAGAGATAGAGAAGATTCAACGGAGAGCAGCGCGCTTCGTTACAGGTTCATTTAGTAATCGGGACAGCGTTACGGAGATGATAGATGAACTCCAGTGGAAGACTCTGCAAGAGAGACGCTCAGTAGCTCGGTACGGGCTTTTGTTGAAGTTTCGAGAACATACCTTCACCGGGGTGTCAAGCAGTATATTGCTCTCTCCTACGTATATCTCGCGAAGAGACCATTAGGATAAAATCAGAGAGATTAGAGCCTACACAGAGGCATACCGACAATCTTTGTTTCCACGAACAATACGAGACTGGAATAGAAGGGAGAACCGATAGAGGTACTCGAAGTACCCTCCGCCACACAGGGTGGGAGGGAGGGATGCGAGGGAAGCATAGTTTTTGTTGTAGAAAACAAAACTAAAAACTGCAGAGACTACGTTTTTTAATAGAAGGACATAAGCTGCTGGTAAGAAGAGTGCAAGTGACAGGATGTACTAACGAGACGGACGTACATTGGGTTTACTCCAGATTAGAAAAGTACGCCCCTTTCTAAACACGTTTTCATGAATACCGTTCTGTCAACATTGTAACTGTGATTGAGTTGACAAGGTAAACATTTTACCTCGTCTCATTTCTTTAGTGCGCTAATACTTCCTGAATAATGCCGGTCAGACCCAGCGTTAGTGTCCACAAGGTATCAGTGCTGTATAAATGGATGACTAATAGCTGATGTACAAATAGATGACTAACACCCGACACCCGTACTGTGTATGCAACTACTGAAATCGTTTTCTCTTCGTCACAATACACGTTCAGATTAGGCAGTTAAAAAAATCAACAAGGTCAGGTTTTTCTTACCCTTTTTTTACTGAACTGCCAGTGTACGTAACCAAGAATGTACAGTTTATATGAGAGTTGTACATATCAATTTGCTGTCAGACGACTGCGTGTTACATACAGAGTGTTCGAAAATTGCCGTTACAAACTTCTAGGACTTCTGTAGAGGGGAGTGAGTAAGAACCCATGTCCGGAAACGTCAGCCAAAGCGCTACAGAGCACCAAAGCTATAGGCGTCGGCACCTATAATTGTATGTATGCACAGGGCGATTCCGTGATAATGTAACAAACATTGTAGGATGATGGAGAAGGATAAACGTATTAATTTGTCGTAAGGGTCCCTAAAGGAAACGAACGAGTCGAAAGTTAGAAGCAAAAACCGTTCTTATACCTCTGACAGTGGAATACATGTATCGATACTGTTGCTGTTAAGGTTGTAGGGCAGGAAACTATCAGAGATGGCTGTATGGACCAAACCAAGAAAATATGTCTGATAAACACACAGTTCATGTTTCTCTGCTATACAATGCTGTGCTCCAAACGGACATTCTGAGAATTTTTTCCCTCAAATTAAGGTCTAGGTCTGATACTGGTAGACTTCTCTTGGACGGGAATGTGCTCTTTGCCACTGCTGGTGTTCTATTTACGTCCTCCTTGGTCCGTGAGTATTGGGTTATTTTACTGCCTAGGTAACAGAATTTCCTTAACTTCATATAATTCATGATCACCAGTCCTGATTTCTAGTTTCTCACTGTTCGTTTCTGCTAAGTCTCATTACTTTCGTCTTTCTTCGATTTACTCACAAGCCATATTTTGTTCTCATTAGACTGTTCATTCTATTCAGCACATCCTGTATTTCATGTACACTTTCAGTGAGGATAGCAATGTCATCAGCAAATTTTGCCATTGATATCCTTTCATCTTGAATTTTAATTCCATTGTTGAACCTTTCTCTTATGTGCGTCTTTGCTTCTTCGATGTATAGATTGAACAGTCGGGGCGAAAGACTACATCCCTGTCTTACCTCCTTTTGAATCCCAGCACTTTGTACTTGGTCTTCCATTTTTACTATTCTCTCTTGATTCTTGTGCATTTTGTATATTCCCCGTCTTTTCCTACGGCTAACCTTTATTTTGCTCAGAATTTCGAACATCTTGCATCATTTTACATCGTCGAACGCTTTTTCCAGGTCGACAAATCTTAAGGACATTTCTTGATTTCTTTTTTTAGTCTTACTTCCATCATCAACCGCAGCGTGAGAATTTCCTCTCTGATGCCTCAACCTTTCCTAAAGGATTTAATGATCGTCATGTAACACATTCTCAATTTTTTCCAGTCTTCTGTATATTATTATTGTCAGCAACTTCGATACATGAACTGTTAAGCTCATCGTGCGACAGTTCTCGCACTTGTCGGCTCTTGCAATCTTTGAACTGTGTGGATGATGTTTTTCCGAAGGTCGTATGATGTATCGCCAGACTCATACATACTACACACAAACGTGAATAGTCGTTTTATTGCCAGTTTCCCCAATGATTTTAGAAATCCTAATGGAGTGTTATCTATCCCTTCTGCCTTATTTCATTTTGAATCTTCCAGAGCTCTCTTAAATTCTGATTCTAATACTGAATCCCCGTCGCTTCTGTATCGACTCCTGTTTCTGTTGTTCATCAGACAAATTATCTCCCTCGCACAGGCATTCAATGTATTCTTTCCAACTATCCGCTCTCTCCTCTGCATTTAACAGTGCTTTCCCATTGCACTCTTAATGTTACAATGTTACCAACCTAGCTTTAGTTTCAGCGAAGGTTGTTTTGACTTTCCTGTATGCTGAGTCAGTTCTTCCGACATCCATTTCGTTTTCCATTACTTCACATTTCACCAGCAGCCAATTCGTTGTAGCTTCCCTGCACTACGTATTTATTTCGTTGACGGCCGGAGTGGCCGAGCGGTTCTAGGCGCTACAGTCTGGAACCGCGCGACCGCTACGGTCGCAGGTTCGAATCCTGCCTCGGGCATGGATGTGTGTGGTGTCCTTAGGTTAGTTAGTTTTAAGTAGTTCTAAGATCTAGGGGACTGATGACCTCAGAAGTTAAGTCTCATAGGGCTCAGAGCCATTTGTACCATTTATTTCGTTCCTAAGTGACTTGTATTTCTGCTTTCCTGTATTTCCCTGAATATTTTTGTATTTCCTTCTTTCATCGATCAATTGAAGTATTTGTTCAGTTACCCATGGTATTATCACAGTTAACTTCTTTTTATCTGCTCCTGGTTACTCGTTGCAGTTCAGTATCTGATTTCGAAATCTGTACCTGACCATGATGTCATCTAACTGTAATCTTCCGTACCTCCCGGCTTTTTCCAAATATACCTCCTCCTCTTGTTATTCTTGAACAGAATATTCGCTATTACTAACTGAAATTTACTAGATAACTCCATTAGTCTTTCTCCTCTCTCCTACGTAGAACCAAGCCCGTCTCCTCCCGTAACCCTTTCTTCTGATGCTTCCCCTGCAACCGCATTCCAATCCCGCATCACTATTAGGTTTTCATCTCGATTTACGTAATGAATTACTCGTTCAGTATGATCGTATACCTTTTCTATCTCTTAATCTTCGGCTTGCGACGTCGGCTTGTATGAGTGAACTATCGTTGTCAGCGTTGGTTTACTCTATTCTTATGTGAGCAACGCTATCACCGAACTGTTCATAGTAACTCACTCTCTCCCCTTCCTTCCTATTTATAACTAATCCTCTCATTATACCATTTTCCGACCAGAAATTCTTGTCTTATTTCCATTTCACTTCACTGATCCCCACTATATCTACATTGAGCCTTAGCATTTCTCTTTTCAGATTTTTTAGCTTCTCTACCACGTTCAAACTTCTGACGTTCCACGCCACGACTCGTAGAAGTTATCCTTTTAGAACGTTATACTTTCGTTGGTTATTCAGTCTTTTTCTCATGGTCAGCTCCCCCTTAGCGGACCCCTGCGGGAGATCCGAATGGTGGACTAATCCGGTATCTTTTTCAATTATAGGCCACATGTCCTGTGGATATACATTATGTGTCTTCGATGCAGTTGCCTTTTGCATCAGGTGCTGATGACTTTTGTTCAAAATTTAAGCCGTGACGGAGCTCGAATTCAGGACGCTTTAATTGCTAATCAAAGACGCTACCCCTACTCCGCTTTAGAAAACTTCCGATCAAATAAGTAAGAAGGGTTAGGTAAAATACTTTCGGAATTTGTTAAATAGTTAGGGGAAGTGGAAACCAAACGGCTCCTTTAGTTGGTGGGCAAAATGAATGGTGTAAAGAAAGGTTGTACGACAGGGATCCCGTCTTTATCCACTACTGTTCAAGTTTGACATCGAAGAAGCAATGACGGAACAAAGAGGAATGTTCAGGACCGGCATTGAAACATCTGTGATGCGTTTCGCTGATGACATTTCTGTCCTCAGTGAAAATGAAGAAGAATTGCAGTACCTGTTGGAAGGAAAGTTTAGTGTAATGTGTGCAGAATATAGACTGAGAGTAAAGAAATTAATAAACAAGGAAATAAATTTAAATAGGGGACATGAGATTAGCGATAAGATAAACATAAAAAATGATGACCACGAAGTAGACCAAATTACTGTTACCATGGAAGAAAAATGACAAATGTCTGACGGGTGACGCGATAAGGGTGTAAAAAATAGACTGGGAGAGGCAGAGGGAGCTTCCCTCACCAAAAAAGTCTACTAGTATGAATCATAGGTCTTAGTTTTAGGAAGAAACTTCTAAATTTTTGAGCAGAGCATTGCGTGGTAGTGAACAATGGACTATGGGAACAGGGCACAGAAGAGAATGGAGCGTTTGAGGTGTGGCGCTGTAGAAGAATCTTGAAAATTAGGTAGCCTGATAAGATATGGGATGATGAGGTTCGTCGCAGAATCGGCGAAGAAGGGACTGTGTCGGAAACCCTGACAAGGAAAAGGACTGGACGATAGGACCTGTATTAAGACACTAGGGGATAACTTCCGTGGTACAAGAGGGAGCTGCAGGGGGTGAAAACTGTGTGGAAAGTCAGAGATTGGAATACACCCAACAAATGGTAGAGGATGTATGGTACAATTGCTACTTTCAGATAAATAGGTTGGCATAAGAAAGGAGGGCCTTATCATAGTTCAGCAGTGTGAATGCTGGATTATGACGAGTTAAACGATTCCATTGAAACATCCCCTTTTGAAAATTATAAATTACTGTACTGATAAACCTCTTACGTTATTTGATTTTCAAACAGCTGAGCAAAACTGGACGTACTTACACATTTCTCTCTTTACTTATTCTGATCAACAGTAAACTGACACACAATATATTTTTTAGCGCAACGCAATCTGACTTTCAATAATCCCTGCAAAATAATGGCCCTGACTGACAATAATCTATACCTTTCATGAATCACTTACCTCACAAAAATCTTCGTTGCTCGAACTACTGCAATACAGCGAGCGCCAATACTGCCAGCTAAATAAAAGATTCTAACTACTGAAGGCACTAACTACTGATAGGCATAGTTAGCAAATGAAAGATTTTGATAGAGAAAAAACAATGTACGAGTATTTACCTTAATAATGTTCAAAAGTCATCATATGTATATACAGGGTGAGTCACCTAACATTACCGCTGGATATATTTCGTAAACCACAGCAAATACTGACGAATCGATTGCACAGACCGAACGTGCGGAGAGGGGCTAGTGTAACTGTTAATACAAACCATAAAAAAAATGCACGGAAGTATGTTTTTTAACACAAACCTACGTTTTTTTAAATGGAACCCCGTTAGTTTTGAAAGCACATCTGAACGTATAAACAAATACGTAATCAGTGCCGTTTGTTGCATTGTAAAATGTTAATTACATCCGGAGATATTGAAACCTAAAGTTGACGCTTGAGTACCACTCCTCCGCTGTTCGATCGTGTGTATCGGAGTACACCGAATTACGTAGGGATCCAAAGGGAACGGTGATGGACCTTAGGTACAGAAGAGACTGGAACAGCACATTACGTCCGCATGCTAACACCTTTTTATTGGTCTTTCTCACTGACGCACATGTACATTACCATGAGTGTTGAGGTACACGTACACACGTGGTTTCCGTTTTCAATTACGGAGTGGAACAGAGTGTGTCCCGACAGGTCAGGCCAATAGATGTTCAATGTGGTGGCCATCATTTGCTGCACACAATTGCAATCTCTGGCGTAATGAATGTCGTACACGCCGCAGTACATCTGTGTAATGTCGCCGCAGGCTGCCACGATACGTTGTTTCATATCATCTGGGGTTGTAGGCACATCACGGTACACATTCTCCTTTAACGTACCCCACAGAAAGAAGTCCAGACGTGTAAGATCAGGAGAACGGGCTGGCCAATTTATGCGTCCTCCGCGTCCTATGAAACGCCCGTCGAACATCCTGTCAAGGGTCAGCCTAGTGTTAATTGCGGAATGTGCAGGTGCACCATCATGCTGATACCACATACGTCGACGCGTTTCCAGTGGGACATTTTCGAGCAACGTTGGCAGATCATTCTGTAGAAACGCGATGTATGTTGCAGCTGTTTGTTACAACACGCAACAAAACGTCGGAGGTTCAAGCGTCAACTTTGGGTTACAATATCTCCGGATGTAATTAACATTTTACAAAGCAACAAACGGCACTGATTACGTATTTGTTTATATGTTCAGATGTGCTAACAAAACTAAAGTGGTTCCATTTAAAAAAAACGTAGGTTTGTGTTAAAAAACATAATTCCGTGCATTTTTTTTATGGTTTGTATTAACCAGTTACACTAGCCCCTCTCCGCACATTCGGTCTGTGGAATCGATTCGTCAGTATTTGATGTGGTTTACGAAATATATCCAGCGGTAACGTTAGGTGACTAACCCTCACCCTATATATATATATATATATATATATATATATATATATATATATTCACTGCAATAGCAAATATTCCAACATTGCCAACCAGCCATAGACTGCACACAGCACAGCGAGTGATTTTCATACAGAGCGCTACGTGGCATTACGAACATAAAAACCTAAACAGCCTACAGCGATTTCACAGCTCTACAATAACTTTATTATTTGAGATATTTTCAAAATGCTTTGCACACACGTACAAAAACTCAAAGAGTTTTTTTTAGGCATTCACAAATGTTCGATATGTGCCCCTTTAGTGATTCGGCAGACATGAAGCCGATAATCAAGTTCCTCCCACAATCGGCGCAGCATGTCCCCATCAATGAGTTCGAAAGCATCGTTGATGCGAGCTCGCAGTTCTGGCACGTTTCTTGGTAGAGGAGGTTTAAACACTGAATCTTTCACATAACCCCACAGAAAGAAATCGCATGGGGTTAAGTCGGGAGAGCGTGGAGGCCATGACATGAATTGCTGATCATGATCACCACGACCGATCCATCGGTATTCCAATCTCCTGTTTAAGAAATGCCGAACATCATGATGGAAGTGCGGTGGAGCACCATCCTGTTGAAAGATGAAGTCGGCGCTGTCGGTCTCCAGTTGTGGCATGAGCCAATTTTCCGCGGCTACGCGTGAAACTTGCCCGCACGCGTTCAACCGTTTCTCCGCTCACTGCAGGCCGACCCGTTGATTTCCCCTTACAGAGGCATCCAGAAGCTTTAAACTGCGCATACCATCGCCGAATGGAGTTAGCAGATGGTGAATCTTTGTTGAACTTCGTTCTGAAGTGTCGTTGCACTGTTATGACTAACTGATGTGAGTGCATTTCAAGAACGACATACGCTTTCCCGGCTCCTGTCGTCATTTTGTCTCACTGCGCTCTCGAGCGCTCTGACGGCAGAAACCTGAAGTGCGGCTTCAGCCGAACAAAACTTTATGAGTTTTTCTACGTATCTGTAGTGTGTCGTGACCATATGTCAATGAATGGAGCTACAGTGAATTTATGAAATCGCTTCAATCATTTGTATTAGCCCTGTATTTAAGGTGAACTTCCTAACTAAATCATCCAGTATGTTGTACACAGTAGCGACCTATAACACACCGCTAACGTGATTCTGAAACTTCGTTAAAATCAGTCGACTTTTTTCCCCGTTAAGAACGACTTGTTGAGTACAGTCTTCTAGGAGGTCCTGAATCCAGTCAGTAATCTGGTACAATACTCGGTTAAAGTCGTATCTTTTTTTTATTACGTCACAGCACGGAACGGTATCGAATGTATTTGTGAAGCCAAGGAATTCGTCTGCATTCTGGGCGCCTTCGTGTACGATCAGATGGCGGTTTCACAGGATCTCTGTTCGTGGAACCAAAGTTGATTCTGAGAAAGGAGATTTTCGTTTTCCAACCACCTCTTATGCGTGGGCGTAAAACGTCTGTGGAGTCGCAAACCTTGCACAATTCCCCAGAAAGATGAATTAAGTGCGAGCGATGGCTTGCGTCAGCTGGTCTTTGTTCGACCACTGAATCGTTGTCTCGAGGTGTCGCAAGCCGGGCATTGCTCACACGCACTCGGCTGCGACCACACGCACGCGCCCGTTTGGGAAGCCGCTAGGCCGCCAGCCGCCGTGCTGTTGGGAAACTCGCCCATACAGGGAGAGCAGAGCGACGCAGGACGGCTGCCGGCGTGAGGCAACTCCGGTGCCGGAAGCGAGAGCCGCAGCTGCACGCAGCCACCGGGCCAGCTGCATAGCTGAGCAAGCCGCGCGGGGAACGCATAGCGACGTGGCGCAGACGACACGAGCGTACCAGCTACGTGGCGCTGCGTCGTGCTGCGGGAGTTAGACCTCGCATGAGCGAACGAGGCCGCAGCTTGCGTACAAGAAACAGGGAGTAACCCATTGTTGCTCCCATTCCCATAAAGCCAAACGTCTACAGGACCAACACTTGGATGTAGTATACGTTGTCTGGGTATACTACCTAGGTGTAAAACTAATTATGTGTATGTACACTACCTGGACAGGACTGTCGTAGCAAGCCTAGATTTACTAGTTAGGCTGTGGTGTGCAGGGGTGTGGTACACTCCACACAACGAATTTCTTTTGCTAATCGCTAGATGACACGTTGCACTGCTTTGTACACTACTGGCCATTAAAATTGCTACACCACGAGGATGACGTGCTACAGACGCGAGCCGGCAGCAGTGGCCGTGCGGTTAAAGGCGCTGCAGTCTGGAACCGCAAGACCGCTACGGTCGCAGGTTCGAATCCTGCCTCGGGCATGGATGTTTGTGATGTCCTTAGGTTAGTTAGGTTTAACTAGTTCTAAGTTCTAGGGGACTAATGACCTCAGCAGTTGAGTCCCATAGTGCTCAGAGCCATTTGAACCATTTACAGACGCGAAATCTAACCGACAGGAAGAAGATGCTGTGATATGCAAATGATTAGCATTCACACAAGGTTGACGCCGATGGCGACACCTACAACGTACTGACATGAGGAAAGTTTCCAACCGATTTCTCATACACAAACAGCAGTTGACCGACGTTACCTGGTGAAACGTTGTTGTGATGCCTCGTGTAAGGAAGAGAAATGCGTACCGTCACGTTTCCGACCTTGATAAAGGTCGCATTCTAGCCTATCGCGATTGCGGTTTATCGTATCGCGACATTGCTGATCGCGTTGGTCGAGATCCAATGACTGTTAGCAGAATATGGAATCGGTGGGATCAGGAGGGTAATATGGAACGCCGTGCTGGACCCCAACGGCCTCGCATCACTAGCAGTCGAGATGACAGGCATCTTATCCGCATGGCTGTAACGGATCGTGCACCCACGCCTCGATGCCTGAGTCAACAGATGGGGGCGTTTGCAAGACAACAACCATCTGCACGAACAGTTCGACGACGTTTGCAGCAGCATGGACTATCAGCGCGGAGACCATGGCTGCGGTTACCCTTGACGCTGTATCACAGACAGGAGCGCCTGCGATGGTGTACTCAACGACGAACCTGGGTTCACGAATGGCAAAACGTCATTTTTTCGGATGAATCCAGGTTTTGTTTACAGCATCATGATGGTCGCATCCGTGTTTGGCGACATCGCGGTGAACGCACATTGGATGCGTGTATTCGTCATCGCCATAGTGGCGTATCACCCGGCGTGATGGTATGGGGTGCCATTGGTTACACGTCTCGGTCACCTCTTGTTCGCATTGACGGCACTTTGAACAGTGTACGTTACATTTCAGATGTGTTACGACCCGTGGCTCTACCCTTCATTCGATCATTGCGAAACCCTACATTTCAGCAGGATAATGCACGACCGCATGTTGCAGGTTCCGTACGAGCCTTTCTGGATACAGAAAATGTTCGACTGCTGCCCTGGCCAGCGCATTCTCACAGATCTCTCACCAACTGAAAACGTCTGGTCAATGGTGGCCGAGCAACTGGCTCGTCACAATACGCCAGCATGTACTGTGGTATCGTGTTGAAGTTGGGTGGGCAGCTGTACCTGTGCATGCCGTCCAAGCTCTGTTTGACTCAACGCCCAAGCGTATCAAGGGCGTTATTACGGCCAGAGTTGGTTGTTCTGGGTACTGATTTCTCATGATCTATACACCCAAATTGCGTGAAAATGTAATGACATATCAGTTCTAGCATAGTATATTTGTCCAATAAATACCCGTTTATCATCTGCATTTCTTCTTGGTGTAGCAATTTTAATGGCCAATAGTGTAGTTTCAGACAACTGTCACGAGATGACCGTAGAGGGGTAGAAGTGAGTTTCCATAGCCTTACTTGTGAACAGTTCTTCGTGAAGTGGGGTGGTGTTGAAACAAGTTGGAGCACGCTGAGGTTCGTGAAATCCCCAACACACTCTTGTGTGTCAAGGTAATAACAATTTCATGAGGACAAAAGTTTAGTTTTATATGTTCCCCTCCCAAAAAATTAAAGTGGTATTATTGATGTCGACAATGCTCCATCATACGCCGTTCATGATTTCACAGGTCATACGGCTAAACCGAAGATCAATACTTTCTACAACACTACAAAATGTGGTGCTGATGTTGTAGGTGAACTTTCTGCCTCATATGACGTATCAAGAAACATTAGACGGTGGCCACTGTCCTTGTTCTTTACTTTAAGGAATGTGGCAGGAATTAATGCTAAAATAATTCATGATCATAATACATAAACGAAATAAATACGTCGGAAGTCCTCGGAGAATTTGTCTCTTCAGCTTATTAGGAGCCAAGTAAATCAGAGACAAAATTTGAATCACCTTAGAGAACTTGCTGCAAGTGTCCAACGACATTCAGTAGAACCTTTACCTCAACGACCTCCCAACAAAGTTCAGAAAAATCCAACTCGTTGTGTAAAAAGTCCAAGGAATAACGACTGCAGAACAAAATATACTTGCAAGAGATCTGACAGATATTTATGTATGGACCATTTCATAGTAACATGTGTTGATTTTCAGTAAGGAGAAATTATATGAGTTATGAAAATATTTTTTGCATAGTGGGGGTGTTATGGTACTGTCTACATGTAAAACAGGTATTGTTGATTGTAATATACAACAAATACATGTGTATCATACAGAGTTTTTACGTTATCATACATTATATTGATCTTTTTTTGATAATCTCAGGTATTAAGATATTTCAGTATAATAGCTTTGCACATAAAAAATTGTTGTACTGTGTGACTCATATCCACAACTCATACGTGACTAGTAATTAATAAATAAATTCAGTTTTATTAATGTAACTGTATAATAAGAATATACAATAATATTAGTAGATAGTTATAAGTGACAATTGATTAAACAACTGATTTCAATGTTAAAATATTCAAAATACATAAAAAATTTCTTGGGGTGTACTACAGCCCATACACCAATAGCATAAGATTTCCACGACATACCACTGCCAGGTTAGCGAGTAGGTTGAGTGGGTATTACACATAAACTATTATTTCATTTTACTATAACAGTTTAATATAGAATTCTTAAGTGCATTCCATATCGACTTGAATGACAATATACACACTCTGGGACAAAAAACAATAAACTTCACACCACGAAGGAAATATACGATAGGCACAGGAACCCTTAGACGTAAAATATAGTACATGTGCAGACAACCAAATGACTACAAAAGCAGAGGAATAGGATGATTTATTCAAAAGAAAGAGCTTCACGAACTGCGCAAGTCAATAACGCATTGCGGCATCTCTGGCGCTTATGCAAGCAGTTATTCGGCTTTGCATTAATTGACAGAGTTGTTGGAGGTCCTCCTGAGAGATATCGTGCCAAATTCTGTTCAATTGGAGCGCTAGGTAGTCAAAATCCCGAAATGGTTGGACGGCCCTCCCCAGAATGCTCCAAACGTTCTCAAACGTTGGGGAGAGATCCGGAGACCTTCCTGACCGAGTCAGGTTTGCAAGCACAAATACAAACAGTAGAAACTCTCCCAGTGATCATGTGGGTTAATATCTTAGTGAAATGTAGGCCCGTGATGGCTTGCCATGAAAGGCAGGAAAATGGAGCACAGAATAACGTCGACGTACCAGTCTGCCGTAAGGGTACCGGGGATGGCGGGACCGTAAGGCTGGCGACACTCAAGCTGGTATCCCACTGCTGCCCAGGGCGCCTCCACGCGTGGCTTCGACCTGGAATCTCATTAACTCAAGTAGAATTGTCTTTAGTGATGAGTCCCGCTTCATACTGAGCGTCAATGGCCACTGAAGACGTTGGGCAAGAATACATCGGCTTGTTGGTGAAACCGGAGTGTTATTACAAAAGCTCTGGAACGTCTGGAGCACTTTCGATCAAATTTTGTATGTAATTACTTGCGTTGTTTGTGTAATTATTGATATGGAAATTCTGGACATAGTACTACGCTTATGGGTGGTGATGGTGATGGGAAGGAGTGACGTAAAAGCACCACCGAGGAACGCCTGTAGCAGTTTCAACCAAACGTGGTGTTTACATGACCTGTTATTTGTGTAAAAATACTACGTGAGTAGGATGCCATCACTATCCCAGGCTGGAGGTGAGGTTGAAACACTTACCCTATAATAAACGTAAAAAGTGTTTATTCCATTTCCACACCTTAAAAGTTGTCCATCCATTTTTTGCAGACTCCTTAGCCTGACTTGCTGTTACAACGACATGTTATACTTTTAAGACCTAAAGCTAGTCGGGATTCATCCACTTCGAACTGTTAAACGGAATGAACTTGTCAGCGACGTTTCTATATCTGAATCGAACACAGGTATTGTTTGTGATGCATTGTTGAGAAGAAGTGCAGCTCATCAAATGTCTCCAAAACCCCTACTAACTTGTGCTCAACTGTTTAAGAGTTTTTTTTTTTAATTTCTGACAGAGTTGTAGACAAAACAACATTAAGCTTATGCTCTATTGTACACTTACTACATTCTCCATAGGAAATTCTCTGCTTTTAGGATTATGCTCATTTTTTACACAATAATATAACCTGATCGGGTGTATTAAAAGCCTGCTTCACTTCTTCTGGTTTATTTTATTCTGTGCCTAGCAGCACTAGAGATAAATTAACGCAATTGTATAGTCTTAGGTTCTCAGCACCAAAGTTATCTTTTCCAGGAGCAGCATCATTAAGCCACTGACGAGTGGGACAGGATGTGTCGACCTACTACAATAGATGGAAACATCTGCGGGTGCTGCTGCGAACTGAACCGTAATTTTACTTTCCACAAATTCAGCAGTTGAAATATAAATGTAGTGGGCTAGCAAACCCAATTATAATTCTATTTCCAAATTAGCTACGTCAATTATAACGTTTCATACCACAAAATCTCAATATTTTGTTGTGTATCAAACAGTGTCAGATAAAACATGGAACGAGAATGATTATAAGTGCATTTTTAGTGTATTAAGCAACTAGTTTTGCATTTTTTGTTTATCTGTGGGAAATAAAATCTACAAATATCTTTTAAGGTATTTATCTTTATTTCAAGGTTGGTATCTCCGTTTGCAGTCGAACTATAGCTTTCTTGTCCATTTGTGGCAAGTTTTACCTAATTTCCATCAAAATTTCTCTGTCATTGAAAAGTTATTATTTATTTTTCTGCTTATTGTTCTTACAAACCTGACCGAAAGAATAAAATTTTACAAAACTCATTTCAATAAAACAGAGTGTCAAAAACATCTCAATGCATTGCCACATGACATCTGAACCAAAGAGAAGGAAAGCCTTGCTAAAGGTAAATAAGATAGCTGAAGGTAACAAAAGTACTGAAATAGTACTGAATTCAGCCTATGAAATATAAAAATCTCGTATGGGAAAATCAACTGTAGTACTAATTCAAAAAATTGGCTTCATTTCATTCTCCAAAATCATCAGTTACTGTTATGTGGCCAAATGGTGTTCAATAAAAAAAATTCAACTTGTAAATAATGTCTAACTACATTTTTTGCGTTATTAACAGCCTATTTTGACTTGTACATTTCCTTCTGGAAAGTAATAATTAAAAATAATAAATAAGTGAACTTTCTTTTCACATTGTGTCTTAATCTGCAGATTATAACAGGCATATTTGTCTAATGAGGAAGGATTACATTCATTAAGACTGAAAAACCATATGTCCTTTTCAAGTTTTTCTATTGAAAAACATGTCTGAAGAATTGGTCTCAAAATTACATACCACAAATACCAATCTTTTACGAAACTCGTTTTACCAAAATCATGATCCAAAGCAACTGAATACATCATCCCATGATCTCTGAATGGACTGAGAACAAAAACCTTTTGAGTCTGCAGTTCATACTCTATGTGTCTACTCATTTTGTTAGTGTTTGGCACCATAAAGTTGTAGAACAATATGTTTTTCTAATCATACTTTGTAATTAAGATGCGAAATTCCACAAAACTATACATTTTGGGAATCTTATCCTTCAATGCTTTTCAATGTTTTTTGTTTATTTAATTTAATTGGAAATTTGTGTTTGCAGTTTATAGATTTTTCAGTTTTGTTTCATAATGTCGTTTTTGGAAAAGCTGTTTTGTGATTAATATACATTACTTCCATAATTAACATGTAAACATGTTTTAAATTAACTAAGTACTAATTGATTTAATTAACATTTGGCTGTTTAGAAAAGTTATGCAATTTTTAACCACTGATTACATTGCAATTCCTTGTTAATATTCCTTAAATCACTTGCTTACACTAAAACTAAGTATGTTCCATTGTACACGTTAACAGGCATCTACATTTTGAAGTATGAATCTAAATCTAATTTGTTTCAAATACTTTTTTCTAATTTCATATATTTGTCTATGCTTAATCAAAAATACAGTAAATTTTGCATTACAAATGTGTTGCATCAGACAGATAGCTGTCACCAAGTTCATGTCTCTAATTGGTTTCTCAGATCAAAATGGTCAATGTAACGCTTAGCCTTTATTGGAAAATATTATACTTATGTATTGTGTATAACTATACCCCAAAAGACGGGTTTCTGTTCGTTTCGATCCATAATAACAGAAATTATTATTTCTCTGCTGAGTAGCATCAGTAACACGTCTACAGACTCATACTGGACAGTCAATATTACACCTGCTACAGACTACTTCAATAATAGAATTTTACCTGTCCATAGATACATGCACAAAATATGCATCAACTTTTGGTAACCTACAGAAATGCTTGTTTCCAAGGTTAGTCAAGCTATGTTTATAATATCTTACATAGTATGAAACATACATATAATCAAATGTGCAGTTTAATATTATTTTTTTCTATTATAATAAAATGAAAGTGCGAATAGATTTTTTTGTCTTTGTTTAGAATATTTTAGATATTCAGGAAAAAAATCTTATACAGTACTACATATGCAGTCTCTTCCACTTTCTGTCTTCAGTATGGGATTCTCTTGTTACTGAACTGTCAGTACTGTGTTTTCAAAACTCTGTGCATATCATTCTTGACTCCTCCATTTCAACTCAATTCCTCTGAAAAATTTCACACTTTTACTAGGATTGAGAACTGGCTTAACACTTCAGTATGTCTACAGCACATCTCCCTATCAGCAGAGGCAAGTTTTTTCCAGAGCAGATACCACGTAACACAAAAATAATTATTATCATTGCTGTGGATACAATTACATTCTTAACAGCAAAAAGAATAATAATTTACACAAAATATTTGTATACCCAATTACAAGAATTAAAATTATTTCAGTGTCACTGGCACTATTTCTACTATATTGTTTCATCTTGACAACGGTGTTCCATCTGCAAAATTTTAGATGTGCTTCATAAGAAAAAACATAATTACTACATTACTAACACTTGAAGAAGCATGGAAAAAAATGACAAAAATACTGATTTAGTAATCACTCAGCAAATTTGTAAAGAACATATCAGAAAATACTTTTTACATTATCAGTCACACAAAAACCAACGGCCTTGCCACAGTGGTAACGCTAGTTCCCATCAGATCACCAAAGTTAAGTGCTCTCGGGCTGGGCTAGCACATGGATGGGCGACCATCCGATCTGCTGACCCCTGTTGGCAAGCGTGGTGCACTCAACCCTTGTGAGGAAAACTGAGGATCTACTTGACTGAGAAGCAGCGGCTCTGCTATCGTAAGTTGACATAAGGGTGGGAGAGCAGTGTGCTGATCACATGCCTCTCCACATCCGCATCCAGTGACGCCTGTAGGCTGAGGATAATAAGGCGGCCTGTCGGTACCGTTGAGCCTTCATGCCGTGTTTGGGCGGAGTTTAGTGCTGTTTTTTAATGACAGAAAAGTTCAAGAAAATGTCGCATTAATCGAAATTTCTGGCACATAATGTGTTACTCAAAAATAATGTTTTATAAACAACGTGAACTTTTCATTCATATCAAAAGTCACCAAAATATGTTTATTAATAATTTTACGTTCAAAACATGTTGGCTTATTGAGTTTTTCCCTGTTGTGTCTGCGACTGTATTATGAATATTATAAAATAGCACTGTTTCAGCTTCAGTTATAATTATTTTCTATTACTTATTAGCGTCCCTCATTTCGGCAGCATCCTGCAATCATCAGGTCTCTGTTACTTATGCATCATTTATTAATTTCAAATTCATGTTAAATGTGAAAAGATACTTTGTTGATATTTCCAGTGTTTTTGTATTCTGAAATATTGTTACCTGTGTCCACAAAGGTTAAATTACATTAGTGTGCACCACCGGTATGTGATTATTGGAAGGGGTATGTACAATGTAGTGTGGATAACGCTCGTGGAGTGTAGTGTTGTCTACATCTTGGTAAGGAGAATGCAAAACATTGCCTTGGTAAGTCATCAACAGTTGCTGAAGTAGCTTCAGGTGTTCCCTTCAGGGAAGTCTGTTGGCAATCCAGCTGTCGTTGTTGTACACTGTATAATTTAGTTGGAAGAGAACATCAAAACTAACTCCAGGCAGTCTACAAATGATTATCTTTTAAAGTACTAGATCGAGAAAGGTGCAGTAATATTGCCCGAGCTTGATAAAATTTCAAAGTGGTGCAAGGACAGGCACTTTGTTTTAAGTTTTCAGATGCCCAAATTCATGCATTTCTCAAAATGAAAAAATTAGTGCAGTGTTCTACGACTAGAATATCAATGAGTCGCAACTGGATTCAGTCAACTCATAAAAATACCTGAGTGTAAAACTTGTGAGCATTTGAAATGGAGTGGTAGCACAGGTTCAGTAACTGGTAAAGCAGGAGGCAGACTTCAGATCGTGGTAGGACACTGGAAAAGTCGAATCTCCAAAGGAGACTGCTTACCAAACAGTTGTGCGGCCCATTGTAGAATATTGTCCAAATGTGTGGGTCCCATGCCAGATATAACCAACAGGGAATATTGAATATATACAAAGATGGGTACCACGAATGCTCACAGGGTTGTATCACTTAAAGTCGAAAAAACTTAAAACTGGCAGATGCTTGTAGAATAGCGCCAACTGTCGTGCGATAGACAAGTATGATTACTAACTGAAGAGCGTAGGGGCTATAGTCGTTTATAGAGGGTCGCATAGCAAGTTGCAGTTGTAGGACTGTGGTTTAGTTCTGAGACTCAGATCAAGCCTGAGTTTAGTAAGACACTTATTTACTCTAAGATCTCGACACATTCCGCACTAAAATGACAGAGAGTAAGTTTCAAACGAAAGGTGCATGAAGTCTCGTAATGTTGACTGAAATCACGAGCACAAAGTCACTGAAACACAAAACTCCCTAGAAGCTCGTTTAATCCTGAATGCCACACTAATATTCTGGGAAGGTGCCACGTCTATATGGATGACTGCTTGAGAAAAGCTATAAGCTTTCTTAATCTGCGCAGCTTACAAATGCAAAGTAAACAAGTCCAGACCCCATAAAAATACTATTAATCATGCAACACGAGTTGCTTAGCAATTCCCAATAATTGTGAGTTGCTCATAAAGTGGACAGCGCTAATACCACGTGTTACACTTACTCAAAAGTCGACAAACGTGTGCCCTTATCAGCGCCAGGACCAGCAACACAGGTTTCTCTCCCTCCACAGTAGGCCCGCCACTCTCACTAAACGTCCTCGTCTAAGCCTAATTCCCCATCTTTTGAGAAACTCAGAGTGGCGAGGAAGAGGGGAGGGGGCGGGGGGCGGCACCAACCCGTAGCCACAGTGACGATGGAGAATTTCGCAATATGTACGTGAATAGGGAAACCTTGCAGAAATATCTCGGTCTTGGCTTACGAAACACATCTTAACATGCAGATGGTTGGTATCTATGCTAGACATGTTCCACTCATTGGTCGAGCCCTTGGCACATGAGCACGGTTGTGGGCAAGATTATCTGATTTGATAACAAGATCTGGAGGGAAAGGTAACTAAATATCTCATAGTGGCCGAGCAGTGCAGAGGCGTCCCATTCTTAGATCTACATACAGGGAGATGAATTCGTCATGCGCATTTATAGAGGCTTGCAGTGGCTAAAGGCGCACATTTACAAATCGGCCAGCCGCCCAAACGCCCCTGGCGAGCTGGTCTGCCCCGACACGTTCGCCTTTGAGGTGTACGATTTTATAGCGCTCTGGTCCAGGGCCCGGGTGCGTCGGCTCACCCAGCGCGCCGCTACCTGCTAGCCCTCATCTCTACATGTCACCCAACACTCTGGACTTTGTCCTTCTGTTTTGACACGGTAAAAACTGCCATGCGACTGGGGCGCAGGTAGGGTCCACCTCGCTGTTAACAGTATGCCCATTCACACTCAGACGGATCGGCGACCTGCTCTGTAGGTATTGACCTACTAGTCGGCCTGTGAATGCGTAACTTCAGTCGCAAACTGGCCGCCAAACGGAAAACCGCATTTGCCACCAAACTGTGGGGCAGGGGCAGCCATTTCCACAAACTGCAGAGTCCTGGGGACCCAATTCTCTTCTCTAGAGTCTCTCTGACTGACATCCTGTGGTCAGACCAGACAACAGGGCGAGAACCTGTCTCAATTGTCTCTTAACAAGATAATCTGAAGTCTTATTCATGAATTAGCAAGCCGTGTGTTCTCCTCAGGAGTAGCCAAGAAATGAACGCAAAAATTGTCAAATATCACTGAGCGATATGTCACTGTCACTTCATAAATACCGGCCGGAGTGGCCGTGAGGTTCTAGGCGCTACAGTCTGGAACCGAGCGACCGTTACGGTCGCAGGTTCGAATCCTGCCTCGTGCATGGATGTGTGTGATGTCCTTAGGTTAGTTAGATTTGATTAGTTCTAAGTTCTGGGCGACTGATGACCTCAGAAGTTAAGTCGCATAGTGCTTAGAGCCAACTTCATAAATTATAAACTTCTAAGAACGAGTACTAAGTTATGAAAAGTTGAAGCCGCGTTCCCAGATGAGTAGCTTGGAAACCACTGCACTGACTGTGTCTACGGCATCAAATTCATCTCCTGCTGGAGGTTGTGATCTGACCCTGTCTTCACAATCACAGGAAGTTGATCAGGCGTGATGAGAGATTAAAAACGGCAGCGGGTAGCACAAGAATCGACCTCAGACTCAATTACATATGTATATTTCGATAAAAGACCCACAAATACATCAATAACGAAACTTACGTGAGTGGGAAAGGTAGAGAAGCAGTGAGACAGGTGAAAAAAGTGCTTGGATACGTGAACCGAGAGACAACACTCGCTCAATTAAGGGAAACCGACGCAGAAGTAATCAAAAGATACATAAAACATGGAAGAACAGAATATGTAATTCAGGACGAGTGATAGAGATACTGTTTAATGATGGCACTTGGCAAAGCGCCTTAGCTTCTGCAAGGAAGCATCGGCGGTCTGGAAGCGTTTGTAATTACACCTTGCTATCGTAATTCTGGATAATCTGACAGTCGCAACCACTGACAACAAGACCAACTGTTCCTCCCGCTAACCAGCAATCTTACTGGCTTTCTGGCGCCTGTAGAACTCAGTTAATCTGTCTCAACACCGTGTCTAAACGATAAGGCCTTGTAGTCTGGAGACTGTCTGCACCAGCCACAGAAAGCCGTCTTCACTGCAGAAGGTTACTCATGAGGCACAGCTCGTGCTATGGGGTTTAATTAAAACAGCAAGAGCAGTGTCAGTCGGTTTGTCATGAAAAACAGACCTCGCACTCCATGGACGGTTCGTAGATGTGTTTGGCAGATATGAGCACGAAACGATGCGTTTTGTTTGTTACCAGGAAGAAAGATATCGTTCGACTGAACTTGTTGAGTCGCGTTACGGTGAGTTTTGTTTGAGATAAGGAAAACACATATCGTTTGATTGATCTTGTTGAAACGCTTTCCGAGCTGTGGAATAGGCCCCTGAAAAATAAAGCGACAATGAAAGAAAAGCTACAGTGTTCCAAGCAACTACAAAATTTTTAGAGACAAGTAGTGGAGAAGTAAATAGAAATTTGCACAATCTGCATTGCAAAATTAACTAGAAGGTCAGATAAACGGAGCAGAAGACCAACAAAGATAAGTATGAAGAAGCTGAAACGACAATATCGGAGTTTTTCGATGCTCGGAAATTTGTGACGAGGTTTCCATAATGTGTTAATAGCACCAACATTCTTTGGTGAGTTCCCTGCTATTTTTGGGTCCATTAATTCCGACAAACATTGCAAATTCTGGTGAAGCGTTCTCACAAAATTCATGTACAGGTAAGAGTCCACGTCTTCTTTTTTTATTTAGTTTATCATGTTCTACCTCTTCTTCATCTTTCAACTTTTTTAGTTGTATCTACCTCCAGTTTTAATCAAATTTAACACAACCGCAGTAGCAACATCATCCCGTTTTAATTGGTGCGACGTGGTGACTTTACAGAGAGTAAGTTCTACTTCAACCTACGCTGGTGTCACTGGCCTCTCTCAGAAGGGTCGCCACTCGACAACTCTAGACAGAGGGAATTTCCCTATAGTGTACACTCATAATTATTACCTGATTACGATAGTGTTGCGTTTGGCCTCTCGTGGCCGTTATCGGAAACATGTGGCGACGTGACAGTAAGCAAGGAAAAGACATCGCATTGTGAATGATTTCAAGACAGTTGTGCATATACTATCAAGTGTTTCGGCGTGTCCTTGTGATACGTCACGATAAGAAACTATGATGAGTCGACCGAACCGCCCTCACTCACAGTTGCAACTATGTTGTGGCCGACTAATAGAGGGCTTGAGCTAGATTTCTTCTACACACTGTACAGGTGCCTCGTTCTAGAAAAGACGTCGAACCCTTTTTTTTGAAAAAAAAAGTCATCAGTCTTCTTACTGGTGTAATGTGGGCCAAGCATTTCATCTCAGAGTAGCTATTGCACCCTACGTGCTCAATTATTTGCTGGATCCGTCCCTTCTTCTCGTTGGTGTTTACCAAATGTTCCTTTTCTCGCAGATTTTCCGAAGAACCTCCTGACTCCTTACCCATCAGTTATCAGGGCACCTAATTTTCAACATTCTTCTGTACCACCACGTCTCAAAACCTTCGATTCTCATCTGTTCAGGTTTTCCCACAATCCATGTCTCACTACCTCTCAATGCTGTGCTCTAAACATGTCTTCGCTAGGAATGCCCTTTTCGCCAGTGCTAGTCTGCTTTTTATGTCCTCCTTGCTCTGTCCAGCATAGGTTATTTTGTAGCCTAGGAGGCAGAATTCCTTGACTCCGTCTAGTTCGTGATCCCCAACTGCAATATTAAGTTTCTCAATGTTATCATTTCTGCTGCTTCTCATTACATTCGTCTTTCTTAGATTTACTCTCAATCCGTGTCCTGTACTCATTATATGGTCCATTCCATTCAACACATCCAGCAACTCTTCTTCACTTACACTGAGGATAGCAATGTCATCAGCGAATTTTATCACTAACATTCTTTTACCCTGAATTTTAACCCCACTCTTGAACCTTTCTTATGTTTCCCTCATTGCTTCTTCGACGTACAGATTTAACTGTAGAGGCGAAAGACACCCATTTCAATTCTAGCACCTTGGTCTTCCAGTCTTATTGTTCCCTCTTGGTTCTTGTACATTACCCGCCTTTCTCTAGAGCTTACCCCTATTTTTCTCAGAATTACGAACATTTTGCACCATTTTACTTTGTCGAACACTTTTTAAAGATCGGCAAATCCTATGACCGTGTCTCGATTTTTCTTGTCTTGCTTCCATTATCAACCACATGTCATAACTGTCTCTCTGGTGCCTTTACCTGTCCTAAAGACAAACTGTTCGCCATCTGACACATCCTCAACTTGGTTTTCCATTCTTCTGTTTATTGTTTTTGTCAGCAGTTTGGATGCATGAGCTTTTGAGCTGATTGTGGATAACTGTCGAACTTATCGACTCTCGCAACCTTCGAAGTTGTGTGGATGACGTTTTTCCGAAAGTCTGATGATATATCGCTAGACCCACACTTTCTACCCACCAACGTCAATAGTCGTTTTGTTCCCACTTCCCCCTATGATTTTAGAAGTTCCGATAGCATGTGATCTATCCCCTCTTCCTTATTTGATCTCAAGCCTTCCAAAGCTCTTTTAAATCTTGATTTTAATACTGGATATCCTACCATTCCCTTTCGACTCCTATTTCTTCTTGTATCATCTCATCATCAGACATGTCTTCCCTCTTGTAGAGGCCTTCAGTGTACTCTTTCCAAACATCCGCTCTCTTCTCTGCATTTAACAATGGAATTCCCATCCCATTTCATTTTTGTACTCCCGTCTTTCATCCAAAAAAAAAAAAAAAAAAAAAAAAGGCTCTGAGCCATATGGGACTTAACATCTGAGGGTATCAGTTCCCTAGAACTTAGAACTGCTTAAACCTAACTAACCTAAGGACATCACACACATCCATGCCCGAGGCAGGATTCGAACCTGCGACAGTAGCGGTCGCGCGGTTCCAGACTGAAGCGCCTAGAACAGCTCGGCCACATCGGCCGGCCTCTTTCATCGATAAGCTAAAATATTTCATCTGTTACCCGCGGTTTCTTCGCAGTTGCCTTCCTTGTACTCAAGGTTTTCTTTGCAATTTCAGTGTTGTCTTCTTTAGATATACCCGTTCCTCTTCAGTTGTACTACTACTGAGTTATTCATTATCGCAGTGTCCACAGTTTCAGAGAACTTCAAGTGTATTCATTGTTTAGGACTACCGTATCCCGCTTCTTTGCGTACTCATTTTTCCTCACTAGTCTCTTAAACTTCAGTCTACTCTTCCACTGACTGAAGAGGCGCAGTGGTTAGCACAGCCGGTTCAAACCCGTGGTTGACCATCCTTATTCAAATTTTCCGTAATTTCACTAAATCGCTTCAGGCAAATGCAGAGATGGTTTTGAAAGAGCGCTGCCGACTTCCTTCCCCATCCTTCCCTAAAGCGATGGGACTGATAACCTCGCTGTTTGGTACTCTCCTCCCACCCCAATTAATCAACCAACCAAACTGTTCTCCATCATTACTAAATTCTGATCAGAGTCTATATTTGCTCCTGTGTTCGCGTTTCAATTCAGTATATGATGTCAGAATCTGTGCCTGACCATGATGTGACATTGAAACGTCCCCTTAGAAAAATTATACATGACTATGCTTAAACTGACACACAATATTTTTTTAGCGCAACGCAATCTGACTTTCTATAATCTCTACAAGAGAATGACCCTGACTAACATTAACCTATACGTTTCACAAATCACTTACCTCACAGAAATCTTCGTTACTCGAACTACTGCAATACAGCGAGCGCCAGTACTGCCAGCTAAATAAAAGATTCTAACTACTGAAGGCACTAACTACTGATAGGCATAGTTAGCAAATGAAAGATTTTGATAGAGAACAAACAATGTATTTACCTTAATAGTGTTCAAAAGGCATTATATATATATCCCCACATCCATCACTGCTGGTGGCTCACCTCCAACTGTGCAACGCTATGCGCTGTTAACAGCCAACTGCTCAACACTACAATAGCGAATATTACAACAATGCTAACCAGCCACACACTGCACACAACACAGCCAGTGATTTTCATACAGAGCGCTACGTGGCGTTACCAATATAAAAACCTAAACAGCCTACTTACATAGCCCCCATGCTCTCCAGAAAAAATTTTACAAATTGTTTTGGGCTGTGACCAATACAGATTTGAAAAAATTTTTCATAATTACAATAACAAAGATATCAATGCACAGACTTATTGATACAATGTTGATCATAAGCTAAAATTTTCTCACAGTCCATAAAGACAGTCCTGATCATTCATCACAGTAAAATTGCAGTGTTTTTTTTTCTCTCAAAGTTTGAGCAGTAAAAGAGAATGCACACGGAAATAGTGGATTTCCATGCAGTCTTGAAGAAGTAGTGTTGTCCTCCAACGGAAAGACAGTGCTGACTCTGGACATGCAGACAGGTAATGGGCCACAACAGAGCAAACCCACAGCAGAGTCAGTCGAAGTTGAAGAATATTGGTAGGTTGGTCATCACAGAGCAGACCAATGTAGTCCTGCTAGAGATTACGGTATTGGAGGGCCACCAGAGGTGCAGACCGACTGCAGTCCTTGTAGAAATAATGGTATTGGTGAGTCATCAAAGGTGTAGACCCACTGTAGTCCTTGTAGAGATGGCTAGGAGCCATTCGTTGCGACTGTGCAGGTGCACAATCACCATCGAAGAGTCTTGTGGAAAATATAGCAAGTCCATAAACCATTACTTGTCCACTCACAATTTTTTTTTAAATGTCCTTAGAACCAGCAATGCTGTTATCCAGTCCCTTGCTGAATTATTAACACACGTGCAAACACTAACAGTCCTCTTTTTTTTACATATTGTGCATATACTATGACCAACAGAAATGTGTGCAGTGAAATGAATGCTTACAAGTTACTTAATTTGATAAACTGGTGTCAATTACAATTTTATAACATGAGAATACAATAACAAAGGTACAAAATACATCATTAAAGAACATAACAATACAGATAACATTTGTAGTAATACGGGCTTTACAAAAGAATCGAAATAACATATACATCAGTGTTACAGGAATTATGATATAAGTAAATACATAAAAGATCAGAATAGCATTCGAAACATCAACTTCACACATGAGCAACAAAACAGAGTAAATAATGCCTAAACATCTTTACAAAGTAAATAACATATTATTAGAAAAATTCTACAACATAGCTCGTATCAGCTAAACACATAAAGACAGGAAGAACACAAATACACAAGGGTACACAAACACATAGCGGAATAACACAAGGAAAGGACAGGGTTTGTTTTACTGCAGTATTTTGGAAACAAAACTTTCTTTACTTCTTGGAGATCTCTCTTGTTCTTCATTATTTCCAAAAAGTCCTATCTATATCTGCTTTCTCTTATATAGTCTACCCCCTCTTAAGCTAACTTAAATCTACTGAGCTCAGATGCTAAACTAAGGGACGAGGCAATGCAGAAAACAAACAGCAATGACAAAAAATGCAAATTGGCAAAGCAAGCAGCAGTATATCTAAATTGGCAGAGCAAATGCAACATTACTACTAATATAAGGCAATGTGCAGCAAACAAGAAAATTAAATCCGTAGTAAAACTGGCTTAACAGAGTAATACAAAGTCAAATTCAGTAACACTATGCCTAGCAAACAGCTGCAGCAAATGCAATAACTTATACCTAAACATGCCAAAGGTCAAGCAGAAAAAATATTACACTAAAGACAATCTAATGTCTATTCACATCTTAATGTCTATGTAATTAAAGTGGTGCACCACAACTAATTCTACAAAAGATATTACCAAGTGTTTGAAAAGAAAATCATGTATTCAATTCCTGTGAAGGGAACTGTCTTTTCGTGATCCTTCGTTTTTTTTAAGTAGATCGTAAATTTATTATTTACTGGATCTGTAGGCATAAAATATCTATATTAGTACATCTATTAAATTTTATTTTAACCAATGCTTCAGTGTAGCCAGAAACTAGATATTAAACAAAATGGGCAATCTCTCAACTACAAAGACAATAGATGTAAAATGTTTCTCATCATTTCATTAGGCATTTCAGTAAATATCATAAATTAAGAGCTCCACAGTATAATCATATGTTTTCAAGTTCGAGCGTGTCGTATTTGTGATGCTTTCTACAAACAAATGTCAATAGCGAGGATAATGGCATATTCCTTTTTTTTTGTTGTGCCTCTGAAAAGCACGGCCCTTTTTTTTCAGGCAGCTGTCACATAGCTTGGCGCCTACAGCACATTACATCAAGTTCATCTACCTTCTTTACTGAAATATTAATGACACCAGTTTGCTACAGGGACAGTTTGATACAAATAAAATTTCACAAGTCGAGAAATTACAGTAGAAATATGTAGAAACAAAATCATCTAAATATAACAGTGTCCAAACATTTTCGCTGATATTGTGATACATTCACCCATTTACACACATTTCGTAACTCTTAAAGTATGATTCTTGGTTTCCAACATCCTTTTTCACAAATCAGAGTCCCTAACCACCATTCATTATTCCTTACCTTATTATACATATACATATTCGTTGACACTTCTTCAATATGTCATTATAATAAATTTCTCAAATAGCATCAGCTTGTTGACCATAAACATACCTCAACAGTATAATACACATTGTCATCGTAATAATAACATGATAAAAACTCAGCCAAATCTCAAAAACGTTGTAGCTTTCTGAAATAATTTTAAAACCTAAAAAAAAATTCTCTGCTCATTTAAATAGTGTCATCTACCTCAAATGTACTTTAAAAATCATGATCCCACACCAAATACATCATTCAAAGCTCTCATAGTATCACAATGGTTCCGATAAAAATATGAACAGTTCACAAAGTACAGACAAAATACAATTTCATAAGTGTGAAGTTATCCAATTGTGTAATTATGTAAACATCGGTCACTGATGTAGTAAAATAACTGTTTGTCTCTCTCAGTTAAATGATCAAATAGCTGTGTAATTTATGTGTTAGAGAAATATGGTACCGATGTGTAACGTTGTATAAGCAAATACCATATTAGCTGGAGCTCCTTGTGCTAGCCAGACACATGGTACACAAAGTAGGCATGTACCCCCTGAGGATTAATGTAATTATACCCTCAGGTGTTACAGATTACAGCAATGGAATGAAATGTATCACGGAAAACTGTCTTTGTAATTCAAAAATCTTTAAAAATAAATGTTTTAAGTACAAAATTAATCACTCAAATGTGTGTCCTGTAGCGCTAAATGTGCGACTTGCAGTAAGATAATTCTGTGGAAGTGTCGTAGTTAACGTCCTCTGTAAGCAAAGTTCTGCTGAAGACCATGTACTAACCTCATCATAAACAAAAGTGAAATGCTTTGCGTATAGATAGCGTAGTTATTACGCTTATTGCCGTGATGAAGAAAATACTGTACTGTAACGTATTGTTGTGCTACGGAAAAGGCTGTCTCATTGTAGCTATGCCACAAAATTACTACTAAAACATGTTTTCCTTTCCAGAAGAATTCAGAAAAACTGTGCACATATAAAACAGATACAGTGCAAAAGCAATAATATAAATTGTGTCACTCATTAGTAGCGTCGTGATATAATCGTGTAGCTGTCACATAAACTAACCACTGTGTCATCTGGTATCTCTCAGAAAGTACTTTAAATCCAGAATGTATTCTCAAGTAAACCAAAATGTTGCATTAAAATCTCATTAGCAGTACCGGTACATGTTCTAAGTATGTCAGCCTTATGGTTGTTACGTAATCGTGCAACTAACAAGCAAGAATGTACACACACAATAACACTTTGTCGTCTGCTCACTATAACAATGCATTCGTAATTTCTGTTTAAATAAGTTCTCTTGATTCTTGGCTGGATATTTAACTTCAAACACTGTTGCATGTTAACAGTTTCTGACAAAGCATACTAGTAATGTGAAGTGATAAGTTGTATGGCAAAGACAAAGTTACAAAGCAGATTATCTCTCAATAAACGGTTTTACTTGTGAAATGTGGTGTAATCCTTTACTCTTCCTAGTACGCAGAGTTTCAACTTCAACGCAATTATCATGTAGTATACGTTGGACTCCGTAAGGTACATTGTAAATCAGAAAAAAATTGTGACTCAGGTGTTTCTTCTTATGTGACAATGAATGAGCTTTAATGAGAACTTTCTGACCAATATATAATTTCTTTGCATTTGCTTTACCGTGTAGTTTTCTCCTTTTGTCTGCTGCAGATTTTGTATTTTTAATAGCCAAATCAATTATGTGTTTGTATCGAAGTTTACGTGTTTTCGGGAAAGGTACAAGCTCTCTGATTCTGTTCAGTGGTTCTTCATTCTTCAGTACAAGAAAAGTTGGTAAAGCAGTGGAGTCATAAGGCATTTCATTCAGCACGTTTTGAAATAAGTGTAAATATCTGTCCCAATGCTGATGCTTTCTGTGACAATAAAGTCTGCAAAGCTTATTGATTTCTTTCATAATCCATTCAGACGGGTTACAATGTTGTGAGTACAATGAAATAAAAACAGGTTTGATTTTATGGTTCCGAAGCATGCGTGACCAAACAGCAGACATGAATTGCGGTCCGTAATCTGAAATGACTTTACCAACGTGTCCAACTTCACGTAAGAAATTTTTAACAAAGGCGCTGGATACAGACCGTCCAGTGGCTTTACGTAACGGAGTGAAAGAAACAAATTTTGAAGTAAGTTCAACAGCGACTAGAACGTACGAAAATCCATTCGATGTTCTGACAAGGGGTCCCAAGAGATCAACAGCAGTAAATGCTTTTATTTTAGAAGGAATGATAGGAAACAATGGAGCACGATGTGAGGTGGTAGATGGTTTAGCTTTTTGACAAAGTTTACAAATAGACAAGACTCTTCGGATTCTCTTTTCCATATTGTTAAAATAACAAGTCATCCGAAGAATATGATAACATTTTCGTGGACCAAAATTTGTGTAGCTGAAATGAATGTACCAAATGAGCTTATTAACAAAATCGTCTGGATTGCAAAGTACCCATAGCTTGTCATCAACAGTGCAGCGTTTGAAGAGTATGTTGTTTCTAACCAGATAATAATGCCGAATCTGTGTGTGCGTCTTTTCATGCCATTTACTTTTGATGTCTTTCCAAATCGGATCTTTATCTTGTTCATGAGCAATGTCCTTCAAAGATGATGGTGATGAAGTTTCCAAAGGCGACTTTCTGAATGTAAAGAATACTGAAATTTTTCTCGAGGTTGCCTTCGGTGTTAATTTTATCAAGCCCAGCCGGTGCGCGTGACAGTGCATCCGCAACAATGTTCTCCTTGCCGGGAATGTAGACTATTGTGAAATGGAATTCTCGCCCAACGTTTTAACCTGTCATGATTTAATTTTGAAGACATAAGAAATTGTAATGCACAATGATCACTGTATACTTTTACGTGCTTACCAGAAAGAAAGAAACGGAATTTGTTAAACGGCCAAACGATAGCTAAAGCTTCTAATTCAGTAACGGAATAATTTTTTTCAGATTTGGTTAGCAATCGGATAGCAAAAGCAATCGTTTTCTGAACAGTAGTGTCGTTTTCTGTGGCTTCTTGAAATAAATGGGCACCAAGACCGACTTTAGAAGAATCCGTGCTAAGGCAGAATTCTTGTGACAGATCTGGATGAGCTAGTATTGGCGCGTTAAGTAGCGCTTCTTTCAAAGAATAGAATTCCAGCTGTGCCTGTTCGTCCCAGTTCCAAATAATATTTTTTCCAGTGAGAGAACAAAGTTTTGGTGTAACTAGAACTTGCAAATTCAGAAAACGATGGTAAAAATTCACGAGACCTAGAAAACTACGGACTTGTTTTTTTGTGGATGGAACTGGAATGGCTCTGATTGCTTCTAACTTTTCAGGATCCGGCTGAATGCCTTCAGAAGTAATAATATGTCCCAAAAATCTCACCTTTGACCTACCGAATTCAGACTTTTCCAAGTTAACTGTAATTCCAGATTCTTCAAATATACGTAACAAACTGTTGAGGATGCGATTATGTTGTTCCCATGAGGCTTCTGCTATTAGAATATCATCTACATATAAGGTGATGTGACATTTTAAGAAATCAGGTAATATAGAATTTAGCCCGCGAATGAATGCTGCTGAAGAAATGATCAAACCAAAAGGAAGTTTCCGAAACTGATAACAAACGCCGAAGCAAAGAAAAGCTGTGTATTTTCTACATTCTGGATGAAGTTCGATCTGATAAAAGCTGGATCTGAGATCAATAGAAGACAACACTTTTACACCATTAAAATTTTGAAGAAGTTCTTCCAACGTTTGTAGCCTGTCTGTTTCAGGAATGATGATAGTATTGATTTGTCTCGAATCTAAGACAAGCCTGATCGATCCATTTTTCTTCTCAACAACATGTAATGGATTGTTGTATGAGATAACTGCAGGCTCAATAATGCCCTCGTCAAGCATAGATTGTGTTTCTGTTCTAACACTGTCCCTATAATGTGCCGGAATTACGTATGGTCTAACACAAAATTTAGTATGCTCACGAACACGAAATTGGTATTGAAATCCCTTGATTGTTCCTGTTTTGTGAGTAAAAACGGTGGAATGTGCTTGTAAAATCTCAAAAAGGTCATGCCTATCAGTGTCATTACAGTTCTCAATTATTTGAATTTTATTCTGAATTAACTCATTAGTATCAAGTATGCCGTCGATATCATCCCTGTCAGTACTTGCAGAGTGATTGTTAGTGTCCAGTTCCGTCGAAAATTCCGAACTGTTATCTAACAGAAGGTAAAGCCGATTAATTTCCTCGTCATGGTTTGAGAGCCAATCTTCAAATTCCAAATCTATTGACTTACCTTCTTTCTCTAAACTTATTTCAGCATCGTGAAAGTTTAAGATTGCTTTGTATTCATTCAAAAAGTCTACTCCAAATATAATTTCCGTCGACAATAATGGAACAATAAGAAAGTTCATAGAGAAGCTGTGGCTTTGACAAAAGAATTCTAAGTTGGTTTGTTGGCGTACATCTACACTTTTTCCAACGATTGCACCTTGCAATTTAATCTTACGTAACGGAAGTGTGGGGCAATCGTTGGATTTGTTGCATTTGCTAAAGGCTGTTTCACTAATTACTGAAACGGGACTGCCAGAGTCAAGTACTGCCGTAAATTTTACGTCATTTACTGTAATGTGAACCACTGGATATGCAATATTGTTATTATATTTTACGTTGTGTTCCTCGAGTAAGATGTCCCTAATGTCTTCCATTTTTACGTAATTACTAGCCACGGCAGCTACGTCGTCAGCTTCATAAGTGCGTTTTGTGGCTGCCAGCGGTATGAGTCATTGCCTACTGTCTCTTTGTTGATGCGCGTCGTTATTGGGATTTAGAGACCTAACTTCCACAAATTCACTTTGTCGAGAGGGCCCTACCCTGTTTGAATCCCGCCATTTCTGATGCAATTCAGGTCTGTCGCTACGATCATATCGTCTGTCGTCATGTCAGTAGATTCCATAGTTTCTTTCTTGTCGGTCACGTGGTGGAGAATTGTAACTGCGCACTGGACTGTTGCGTCTGAAGTTATTTTGTCTCCCTTGATAATAATTATTTTGGTTCCCATATTGATTGTTTCTCTGATTGTCTCTGTGATAGTCATTACTGCGGAGAGGTGATCTTCCCCTGTAATTATTACTGCTCTGTCAACGGTTGTCATACGGGTGGTGTCTGTTTTGGCCACGATTTACGTTTAGGAATAGCCTAGTCGTGTCCAGTTATTATGCCTTACATCGCGGAATTGTGACGGATGTGACCTGTAATTGTGGTGTTCCTGTTTTCGCGTCCCGCGATTGTCAGTGTCGATTTCCAATTCTTGTAAGAGTGCCTGAAAAACTTCAATGTCGTCTTTGCAACGTCCTGCCAAAATAATATGACGTAAATGTTCAGGCAGTTTGATTAAGCAAATGTGGATGAGTTCTGAGGGGCTGTGTGGGTTTGACAGGTACTGATTCTTGTGCAACATGTCTTCAAAATATTTCACAAGACTGGAAAATTCAGATTGTTCGAAATGTTTCATCGTTATGATGCTATGTTTTACTCGGTCTTGTGTTGCTTGTGACTAATGTGCTGAGAGAAAGGCATGATAAAATTCTCCTTCACTGTGACAATCGTGAATGATCGATCGCATTCTTACAGCTGGTTCATTCTCTAAATAGCCACACATAAATTCTAATCTGTGCTCTAATGACTAGTTGGGAGGAAAACAATGAGAGAATTGATGAAGCCACACTTATGGATGAATGTTGTTGCCGGAATTCTTAAATGTTTTCAATTTACTTGTAGTAATAAACAGCTTATAGTCAAAATCATCATGTCGGCGAGTCGCATGTCAGTCATTGTTACGTCGTTTCGGCGGCTCCAACTCAAAATTCGGTGTACTTTGCCAATTTCTTTCATACTTTCGGAAGTGCCCTGTGTTATTATTTTGTGGCTGTTCCGTATTTCTACGTCCCTCTCCCCGTATTGGAGCGCGAGTGTCCTCTGAAATATGTAATTCTTGTATTACCTGCGTCAACTGATCTTGTACTTCCCGGATTTCTCTTTTATTTTCTGTATTGATTTGATTTCGATTTTGTTTGAATTTTCTAATTTGTTCATACTCTTCTGTGTCAGTGAAGGCTACGGGTCTTGTGTCATTCAGATCATCATCTACCTTTGTGGATAAGTTAGTGAGCTGATCCGAAAGTTCGGCTACTTTCTCCGATAGTGAACAGATTTCCTCATTGTGTTTTTTGAACCAAGTTTCAGAGTGTCCATTTGTGTTGAAATCGTATCTACTGTGTCCTTTAAGTTTTCCCGAGTTTTTGCGAGTTGAGTAACCGAATCGGTAGATGCAACTGAGTCAATTTTAGCTTGCAAGGTTTTATGAACAATAGTTTGCAGTTCTTTTATGGCTGCTTCGTGATTCTGTAATGCATTTTCATGACGCAAAAAATAGGTTGAAAATGCTCACAAATTTGTGTTTTTACGTCATTACAGACTTTTTGACATTTCGATTCGATTTTATGTAACTCAGTAGTTAAATCTTCACGTGTTTGTTCAAGCGTTTGTTCCATTGAGTCTAACTTTTGAAGCTGTTGCTGTGTTTGTCTCTGATTTTGTTCCATCATGTCTAACTTTTGCTGTGTTTGTCTCTGATTTTGTTCGATTGTGTCTAGCTTTTGAAGATTTTGTCCCATTGTGTCTAACTTTTGAAGATTTTGTCCCATTTGTTTCTGATTTTGTTCAAGCGTTGTGTCTAACTTTTGTAGCCTTTGCCCCATTTGTTGCATTAACTGTAATAACAATGCACTGGTGTCTGAAACATGTTCCTCAGTGCTATTCGGCAGTGCATTTGAACCGGCAATATTCGCATTTTGAAAAGCAGAAAATGTGTCTTGACTTATTTGAGAAAACGGCGAGGACGCAAAACCTGAATCTACGGTATTTGCAAGATTGTGTCCTGTCATTTCGGATTCCTGAGGCGAGCTGTTGCCGACCGATCGATCGATAATGCTTCCCTGTTCACTAATTGTTTCACTGTCTACACCATTATCTGCAGCCAGCTCCATTTCCCTATGCACAATTACCAAATTACTACTTTGAACATTAGTTAATTCATTACTCGGCGGCGCTAACAAACTGCTTTCGCCTTCACTGTCATTTCTCAGTTTACTTTGGAGCCTAGTATTGCGTTTTTCACACGCCATTATTGTCACAATATTTCACACGATAACACAGAAAAGCACAATTTGAAGAGAAAAATAAAAAAACACATTAACATAGCACTGAAAATAATATCTAGTTAATTGCAAGCGCAGCTGCGAAATACTTGGTGCAAATCTACATGCATGCCACAACTGTTTTACTGTACAACAATGAAAAACTACAACTACAAAGAAGATTCCCTCTACAATTACTCGCTAGCAATAAACAATAGTTACACTAATTACACAAACTACAAGAAAAAATCAGAAGATTCCAGTGAGGTATCCTCGGCTAAGGGTCGACATATGAAACGTCCCCTAAGAAAAATTATACATGACTGTGCTTAAACTGACACACAATATTTTTTTAGCGCAACGCAATCTGACTTTCAATAATCTCTACAAGAGAATGGCCCTGACTAACATTAACCTATATGATTCACAAATCACTTACCTCACAAAAATATTCGTTACTCGAACTACTGCAATACAGTGAGCGCCAGTACTGCCAGCTAAATAAAAGATTCTAACTACTGAAGGCACTAACTACTGATAGACATAGATAGCAAATGAAAGATTTTGATAGAGAACAAACAATGTATTTGTGGTGTCACCGCCAGACACCACACTTGCTAGGTGATAGCTTTTAAATCGGCCGCGGTCCGCTAGTATAAGTCGGACCCGCGTGTCGCCACTGTCAGAGATTGCAGACCAAGCGCTGCCACATGGCAGGACTAGAGAGACTTCCTAGCACTCGCCCCAGTTGTACAGACGACTTTGCTAGCGAAGCTACACTGACAAATGCGCTCTCATTTGCCGAGACGATATTTAGCATAGCCTTCAGCTACGTCATTTGCTACGACCTAGCAAGGCGCCATGACCAGTTTATATTGAGATTATATAATATATCAACAAGAGCGATGTTCTCCAATTATGGATTAAAGTTAAGTATTACATCAACTCCGTACTTTATTTATTAGACTCAACTCCTTTAATCTGTTCCAGACCTCACGCCAGTCTGCGTGAGCTTAAACGCGTGCTATTCGGCTACAAGTCATAGTGGATTGGCTGTCGGGTCAGTCCACTACAGTATTTACCTTAATAGTGTTCAAAAGTCATAATATATATATCAGTCCATGATATCCAATATTACAAATTTATTCTTTCTGATGGACACACGTCCAGATCGTCCGCTCTCAAAATTCCGCCATCTCTCTCCCCACATCTACCACTGCTGGCGGCTCACCTCCAACTGCGCAACGCTACGCGCTGTTCACATCCAACTGCCCAATACTACAATAGCAAACAACAATGCAAACCAGCCACAGACTGCACACAGCACAGCCAGTGATTTTCATACAGAGCGCTACGTGGCGTTACCAATAAAAAAAACCTAAACAGCCTACTTACAACATAACTAGTTTTTCGGTGTCTACCCGCCGTTTCTAAATATACCTCCTCCTCTTGTGCATCTTGAAAATAATATTCGTTATTGCTAACTGGTATTTATTGCAGAACTCAATTGGCCTTTCTCCTCTGTCATTCCTAGTGCCTAGCCCATATCCTCCCATAAGTTTATCCTGTACTCCTGCCCCTACAACTGCATTCCAATCTCTCATGACTGTTAGATTTTCACCTCCCTTCACGTGCTGAATTACCCATTCAAGATCCTCAAATACTTCCACTATCTGTTCATATTCTTCTTGCGACGTCGGCGTGTACATTTGAACTATTGTTGTCAGTGTTGGTTTGCTGTCGATTCTGATGAGAGCAATCCTGTCACTGAACTGTTCACATTTACTCAATCTCTGCCCTACCTCCCAATTCATAAAGAATACTACTCCTGTTTTATGATTTTCTGCTGCTGCTGACATTACCCTATACTCGACTGACCAGAAATCCTTGTCTTGCTTTAATTTCATTTCGCTGACCTCCACTATATCTAGGTCGAGCCTTAGCATTTCCCTTTCCAGATTCTCCAGCTGTCGTACCACGTTCAAACTTCTCACTTCCACGTCCCAACACGTAGGACGTTATCCTTTCATTGGCTACCCAATCTTTTTCTCATGGTTACGTCCCCTCCTGGAGATCCGCAAGGGGGATTATGTTCCGGAATCTCTTGCAAAAGGAGACACAATCGTGACAATTTTTCAATTAAAGACCACATTTCCAGTGGATACACATATGTTTGTTAAATTCAATGTTTTCCACTGCCTTCTGCATTCTGATGCAGTCGTTCATTGCTGATTCTTCCGCCTGTCGGGGCAGTTTCCCACCCCAAGGGCAAAGGAGTGCCTTAAACCACTATTCGATTCTCTGCCCTCTTTGACAAGGCCGTTAGCTGAACGAGAATGACTTCTTATGCCGGAAGTTTTTACTGATGATTTTTTTTCAAGATTTAGGCGGTGGTGGGGTTTGAACCCAGGATCGAGGACATTTTGATTTCTAATGAAAGACTCTGTCCCTAGATCACGGGTGCCACTGAGATTTTAAATACTTTGGTCACGGTGGACAGCAGTAAAATATGGATATACGTTTTAACTATGGTGTTCGAATACGGAATGATATGTTAAAGGAAAATAGTTCACCATTGTCAGTAAGGGCTGGTTGGCGGTTCACTCGACACTCATCCTCACGTAATGTATCGGAAAACACTCGCGACGTAAAGATGAAAAACAAATACGCGATGTTGACAAGCGTAATGCCTCTGGAACTGTCAACACAAGCAGGCTGTCAGCCTCACCGATGGGAGTTGGCAAACATTTCACTCCGTAGCGATGTGGAACGCCGCCTCGTCGCTACGATTCCTTTTAGGTGACACAAAGATACCTGGAAGGAAACCACGTATTTCTATATTTTTGTGCGTTTTAAATATCAGACGGAAACTGTACTACTTATCAAAAGAAGAGAACTGTACGTTGATGAGTATGGACTATGTCTTTCTATTCTTATGATGCTGTTCTAGTATTCAGAAGTGATAAGTGGAAATGAACGGTATATAACGAAGCATGCAGGCCTGATACAGATGTGGCAGCAACAGTGACATGTTAAACAGCAAGAGCATGACGTGTGTTGTTCATCCCTCCGTCAGTCTCATAACTATACCAATGAAATGTCTGTAACAGATCTGTTATAAAAGGAATATTGAAGGTCAATGAAAGAACACAGCACAGTATTTATTAAGTGCAAAAATGTATTTAAATGAATGTAGGTACAATAAAGGCAAATAGACTGACTGCAAGAACACATTAGCTATTTCAACAATTTCCCAGCTCGAATCTTATGAAAAGTTCTGAATTTAGCCCAAAAATGGACATCGTTATCTGCTGACAGTGTCATAGGAGACGGTTTCCAATCGTATGTAATAAAGTAGCTCCGAAGAAGTAATGAAGCAGTACACAAGAAGAATATGGCCACAAACAGATATTAACACAAAAAAAGACTCTGTTGAATGCACGAAATGTTAGTTTAGAATATATTCTTTCACGATTATTGGAGTAATAGTGAAATGGGCTCTGCAGTCGCTCTCCTCGTCAGTGTAATAGTATTCAAAACACTCTTGGAAGTGTGAGTATAATAACTGTTGTTGTTGTTGTGGACTTCAGTCCTGAGACTGGTTTGATGCAGCTCTCCATGCTACTCTATCCTGTGCAAGCTTCTTCATCTCCCAGTACCTACTGCAACCTACATCCTTCTGAATCTGTTTAGTGTATTCATCTCTTGGACTCCCTCTACGATTTTTACCCTCCACGCTGCCCTCCAATACTAAATTGGTGACCCCTCGATGTCTCAGA
Source organism: Schistocerca cancellata (assembly GCF_023864275.1). Lineage (NCBI taxonomy): Eukaryota > Metazoa > Arthropoda > Insecta > Orthoptera > Acrididae > Schistocerca > Schistocerca cancellata. Next base: position 245,642,895 of record NC_064628.1, on the reverse strand, counting down.
ACATGTCCTACCAAGCGATCCCTTCTTGTAGTCAAGTTGTGCCACAAACTCCTGTTCTCCCCAATTCTATTCAATACCTCCTCATTAGTTACGTGATCTACCCATTTAATCTTCAGCATTCTTCTGTAGCAGCACATTTCGAAAGCTTCTATTCTCTTCTTGTCCAAACTATTTATCATCCATGTTTCACTTCCATACATGGCTACGCTCCATACAAATACGTTCAGAAACGACTTCGGACACCTAAATCTATATTCGATGTTAACAAATTTTTCTTATTCACAAACGCTTTCCTTGCCATTGCCAGTCTACATTTTATATCCTCTCTACTTCGACCATAATTTATTTTGCTCCCCAAATAGCAAAACTCCTTTACTACTTAAAGTGTCTCATTTCCTTATCTAATTCCCTCAGCATCACCCGGCTTAATTCGACTACATCCCATTATCCTCGTTTTGCTTTTGTTGATATAATAACAGTATAAACTACTAATATATTGTCTTTGTATTAGCAATACACGCCGCAGTCTTATTTCTGCCTTGCTTGGCTGTTGGTGCCAGTGTTGGTGATGTCTTCTGCCGTGGCAGAACGTGCCTGCTACAACAACACTGCCGTCCGCAGCGCCCCAGAGATTGTGGTGCAACGTGCGGTCGCAGCGAGGAGGGGGTCTGGTATATGGAAGTGGAAGCCAGCGCTGGAGGCTGTGGACAACAGCGTCGGGCGACGCTTGAGTTTACTGCCAGGACATACAGGGCATGCCCCCGGTCTTTCTGCGTCTCAGAGTAGATGGTTCAGGATGTCTTCTCGTTAGCAGCGGCGCTTTGAAGTACAGGGCGGTCAGTATCAAACTGAGGACCGGAAGCTACAGAAGACAGGAGTGATGCGACAACAATTTGGCGCCAGTGTCACGGTCCATGGACAGCGGTGGGCAAGTTCTAGCATCTGACCTAGACCATGTATGGCGCTCCGGTCGACCTGCTCCAGAGTGTTGACCTTGATAGTGGCCCCGTGTGTATGGAGGACAGCGTGGTCACTGTCGTCATAAGAGTTGAACCTCAGCAGAGTGGAGGCAATATCAAGAGGCCAGCTTCAAGGCATCAGAACTAGCAGTTTTCGAAGACAATGGAAATTGGGATTTGGTGAAGCAATAGTTGTGGATAAATGCAGCGAGACAACCTCGTGGATTTGCAGTGAGGGGGAATGCAGCACTGCCAGGAATCTGATGTTGGTACCTGTGGTGTGTTTCTGACTACGATGGTGAAAGGAAACTGTGCTGGTTGAGATCGCCGCAGTGTCGTAGTGCAGACGAGTGTGTCTGGGTTGGCCAAATTAAGTTACCCACAGATCACAATTTTCAAAATAGCGAGATCATGTAATGTAATAGCGTATTAAATTTGGAAACGTTCAATGAAATATTAATACCTCCTTGTTGTTGGCATTAACTGCCTTGTTGTTCTCAACTATTACACCCACCAGAGGGTAACATGGGCTGGTGCATTCTATTGCTGATTTTCGTCCTCTTCTTAACTGAAGTTTAGTGTTAGCTAAGGTGTCGACTTTGGTTGGATATATTTTAAGATTTCGTATTCTTGATGAAGGTGGATTATTGTGTGTATTCTCCTTTTAGTGTTGTGTTGTTATTTCTGGCATAATATATCTTGCCCCCATTGTTGCGAAGTTGGTGAAATCCATATGGGCAGATTATTTTCTCATGTGTTCTGTTGTGTTAGAAATTAAATGTTGCGTTTTGTTAAGTCGAGCATTGAATACCATAGTTATGTTCAGTTTCAACATTTTGTTTATAGGGACCCAACAACTTTATTTAATTTCTCAAAGCGCTTATTAACGATTCTGTCAACAGTTGTAGTATTTATTTTAGGCGACTAGTTACAAACCTTTCAGGTTCATTTTCAAGCCAGTCCTATTGAGGCTGCATTGACAGCCCCTGATCTTGGTAATAAACATCAACGTGGCAACACATGCTTTATAAATGCCTGCAGAATGAATGCCACAGTCCACACGGACCACGTGGGTAAGACGCATGTGTGGATTGTGGCAATTCATTCTACAGACGTTTATAAAGTACGTGTTCCCACTCTGATTTCTTTACTGAGATCAGGCACTGTCAGTGAAACCATAATAGACCTGGCTTGAAAATGAACCTGTAAGGTCTAAAACTATTCTCCTAATCTAATAATGCAACTGTTGACAGAATCGTTAATAAACGTTTAAGAAATATATCTAAATACTCGTACCGTTACGGATGCACACCCACACAGTCTCTAGCAACTGTTCGCAGTTTTCTGTGCCACAATGTTTTTATTACTGCACGTGATTCATACAGTTTTTTTCTGAAAGAGCAGTGAATAATACTGTAACGAAATGATTTATACGAGCCCAGATAACGCACGTGGCGAGGACACAGCTGCTGTCCAGACCAGTCCCTACCACAAAGGAAGAGACGTAGAAATTAATTCGTATGTTCCATCGCATATTCGTACTCCTGATCAAATTTCGAGCAACTCAGGCAAGTGAGTTTATTAAGTAACAAATCAACAAACTTAATTACGCATTTTATACTATAAAAAGCACTCCGTCTTCAGGCCTCAAGTGGCCCATCGGGACCATCCGACCGCCGTGTCATCCTCAGTTGAGGATGCGGATAGGAGGGGCATGTGGTCAGCACACCGCTCTCCCGGTCGTTACTATGGTTTTCTTTGATCGGAGCCGCTACTATTCGGTCGAGTAGCTCCTCATTTGGCATCACGAGGCTGAGTGCACCCCGAAAAATGGCAACAGCGCATGGCGGCCCGTATGGTCACCCATCCAAGTGCCGGCCACACCCGACAGCGCTTAACTTCGGTGATCTCACGGGAACCGGTGTATCCACTGCGGCAAGGCCGTTGCCTATTTTATACTATAAAATTAACTTTTATTTTTAAAATTCATGGTGAAACCATCAGCTGTCATTTATTTTGCACAATTTGCAACTAGTTTCGGTCAGTGACCATTATGAAGCTTAGCTGGCATAAACGGCAGGAAAGTTAAACCATAATTTGAACAACATTTCTGCCGATTATGTCAGCCAAGCATGATAATGGTCACTGACAGAAACTAGTGGCGAATTGTGCAAAATAAATGACATATGAAGGTTTCACCATGAGTTTTAATCATTATTTGGCGGCTAATATCCTCACCTGCCAACATACATAAACTTAAATTAATTTTCCCAGGCCAGTGGACAGCAAGCTTGGCTGCAACTCCGCTATTGCCGGACACTGTATTTCCACCGGATATTCAATGGAGTATGATAGAACTGTGATCCTAACCACAGCTACATCTGTTTTGGACTCCAACATTAAAGAATACGTAGAAATACGCCTGGCAGGAAGGCTGATGAACCATGACAGCGGCTACCACCTGGACGGTGCGTGGAATCCTATCATCTCGACGATTTGTTGTAATCGAAGAGGACAGAGTGCGCCAACGGCCGCGGCGAACGGTAACACAGAGGAGAGCTGACATCCGCGGTTCCACCAGCGAGGGCGCTGTGAAGTATGGTCCGTCTGTGGAATTTTGACGCACGCGCGGAATACTCGCAGCGCCCTATAAAGAGCGGAACAGCGCAAGTCTTCGTCAGTCTTCGATGGCTAACCTGAAGATGAGCGGCAGGTTCCTAGTCGAAATATCGTGCAATGAATTAAACGACAACCGGCTGCAAGCCCGAAATTTGTTTGAACGTAACTGTTTGCAGCGTTTCCAACAGCAAGTCAGTTGCTCACGAATGGGCTACTATTTTTGAGCAACACTTCAAGAAAGACATTATTACTGGGTTACCTCGTGTGAGTGAATTAATTTATGGAATGCATGCTTTCATTATCAGAATCTACTGACTTTCATTGGTCTGTAGACTCCCTGCTGTCTCTCTTTCGTTCATTACTTGGCAAGTTTTAAAAACGGCTGTTTCTTAGAAACTGTATATTAGTTTCAGTATAAGAATCACAAAGCCAAACGGTTGCAGATAACTGTTTGCAACGTTGAACTAGATTTCGACACCTCTAAGGATGTCTCCATCACAAAGAAATTTTGCGAAACCGTAAAATTACGTTGCGAGAAAGCAGTGGTGAGAATTAAGAGCAGACATATTTAGGTAAAAAAATGACATAAAACACGTTCAAAATTTCATTCTGATGAAGAAATCCTTAGAGGTGTCGAAACCTAGGCAAATGTACCAAACATCTGCAACCGTCTGGCTGTGTGATTCCTATATGTCACTACTTGGGATTACTCTGCGACGAAACACCTCTAGCAGAGGAGGATTGCCGACGCCGGGACAGTCCAGGAACAGAAGATCAACAGATTAGTGATCTGTTAGGGAACAATTACAATTAGTATTTCTCCAAAAGCTATTCTTATTACGAAACTAATTCGCATTTTGCAAATATGAATCTACGTAAGCTGTTGGTGACAAATTACGGGGCGAGCGTCATCAAATGTGCGGGAGTAAGGGTTGTGGACACCATGATATATTCGATATTGGGTCTGTCCTGGAGGCGTGCTCGTTTAGCCAAAGTTGTCAAGGTGTCAGGTAGCAGTAAACAGGTAAAAGAGGTTCGAGTCCTGGTCCGGCACGAATTTTCATTTGTCACAATGAGACGACGGCAATCCAGATTCGCAGAATGCGAATCCGTTTCGTAATAATTATTATAGCAGTAATCCCAACAATGGTGTGAAAATACAGATACTGTATGAACATAGACATTCGAACCGTAATTAATTATTCTATCTTTCCACAGCAATAGATGGCTACAACACGGAAGATACATTTCTATACGGAAGTTATTAGGTCACAGTATATTGAACTGTATAAGCAGGAAGGAGGCGCGCTTGTTAACTGGGGGCCACAAATTTTGAAAGAAAGACGTTCAGTTTATTTATTTACTTATTTTTTAAGCTGATGCATGATGTCAAGGACTTCTGACACCGTTACACGATTTCACGAATCCATCATTTCAGTCCAGAGGCAGTACAGCATACTGTAAAACCGTGAATCAAAAACAGTAAAGGAATCTTGGGGTTTAACATCCAGTCGACGACGAAATCATCAAAGGCCAAGCAGAATGGCGGAAGAGATAAGCACTGGGAAGGAAGTCGGTCGTGTTATTTCGAAGGAACGTGGGATATTCCTGACTGGATATCAGTATTTTAGTTGGCTAGAAGCTCGCCTCGATACAGCTTGATACACATGAAGTAGCAAATGGTACAAACGTGGAGTGAGGTACAAGCAACAGATGGTACATTATGTACCATTCCCGTAGGAGAGTCCGCCAATTGTACTGAACTTGCTTCTGATTGGTCGACACATTCGGTGCTAGGCGCCAAAACGCCTAACTTCTCTTATTAATTGGTTATATACTGTTCATTGTATTTAATCCAGTTTTCAGTATTACAATCTCTCACGGTTACCCTAAAAGGCTACCGTTTTTCTTTATTAAATTTCACTAGCTTTGAGAAACATAAGAATAATGATATTACAACCGAAGTGCTTCGGACATATTTAGGTCGCTTTGGTGGGCCTGGGAGACGAAGTACTGCGCCTGCACTACTTAGACTGTTTCGGGCGTTCTTCAGAGCCGGACGTGTATCTCTGTTTCGGACAGACATATCGTACTCTGTATGGAAGGTTGACATAAGAGTTACCGTACTGTTAAGAAAGCTATGTTGAGCGTTGTAGACAACAGTGTAAAAAGTGGAGAGATGTCGCCTACCATCATGTTCAGTACTACAGATCTTGCCCTCTGTAGATACAGAGACTAACCTGAGCAAGTGGCATTCCACAAAAAAAGCACAAACACAGGTTCAAGTTCGAGATGACAGCATAGCAGCCTCCGCCGAAGAAGATCCCACGACCGATGAGCCGTCTTCTGCGCTGGGGACACAACTTTAGAAGACGACAGGTTGGTGGAAAGAACGGCATTGAATCTCTACAGCTTCCAGATCTCACTTCCAACACGACTACGTATAATTTTATAAAATGTCCCCGAATTTGGCTTAAGAGATGTACGGGAACGCGGGAAAATGTAAATCTAGAAGGCTGTATTGGGATCTGAACAGCCATCCTCTGGAATAGGACAGTGTCTGACCACAGAGCAGATTCGTTTCGTAAAATTTCGTTGACGGTGAGATACACAAGATCGGACGGGACGAGGACAGAGTAAATTGGATATGACCATTTCAAATTAAGCATCACGATTAAGAGAACCACAGCATACCAGGTGAATGAACGACCAGACAGGCATTTTGAACCTTGCTCCTCCTGAACGCGACTCCCGCCGTCAGGAGGCTCGTAGCACACTCTCCATAACCAACCTTAGGCATACAATGCTGTTATAATGTAGAACAGTAATTTAAAGCAAGGTATGTAGAAAATGATACAGTGCCAACACCACATTTTTGTGTTTTAAGAAAAGTCATGGCACAACAAGAATGGCATCAGGAACATTTTGAAAGTTATATAAATATAGAAGAAATACTGGCATATGGGCTGAAATGCGCATGCCTATTTCTTCATTTGAACAGGTCGTTTCTCTCAATAATCTGTGCCAATATCTACTGTAATTGCGCAAGTTTCTTTAAGGAGGTGGAAGCCGCTCTTTGGTAACGCGATGTGACTAACACGAGGTGAAGCAACGTTCTTGCCTGTCTCCCGGAGCTAGCATAATCTGAATGTCGATGAGTCACGGTGGTGGCCTAAGTTAGCAAGTGTCCGCCAATAACCTAATGTAGCCAGTCTAATTATCTGTTTATGATTTCATCCAAATTTCTTAACTTATCTCAGTCACGTATGTATGCAGTTAAACTTATAACAAATGACAGCCAATTATCTGTTTATGATTTCATCCAAATTTCTTAACTTATCTCAGTCACGTATGTACGCCGTTAAACTTATAACAAATGACAACTTCTGAGGTCATCAGTCCCCTAGAACTTAGAACTACTTAAAACTAACTAACCTAAGGACATCACATACATCCATGCCCGAAGCCGGATTCGAACCTGCGACCGTTGCGGTCGCGCGGCTCCAGACTATAGCGCCTAGAACCGTTCGGGCACCCTGGCCGGCCTAAACTTATAACAGTTTTTTCGTATATGAATTACTCAGAATTATACATGGGGAGAGAAAGCTGATGTCCACAAATCATCACGAATTTAGAAAGCATCGTTCGTGTAGAACTCTGCTTGCCCTTTTCTCGCACGATATCCTGCGAACCATGGCAGGACAGCAAGTATATTCTACATTCCTAGGTTTCCGGGTACCATTTGACATAGTACCAGACTTCAGTCTGTTAACGAAAATCCGAGCATACGAAATAGTTTCTCAGATCTACATCTACATCTACAATTATACTCCGCAAGCCACCCAACGGTGTGTGGCGGAGGGCACTTTACGTGCCACTGTCATTACCTCCCTTTTCTGTTCCACTCGCGTATGGTTCGCGGGAAGAACGACTGCCGGAAAGCCTCCGTGTTGGTTGTTCGAAGACTTTTTAAGCACTATAAACAATTACATTGTTCTGGAGAGCTAGTGTCCGTCAACGACAGAGCTATTGCCAAGAGTATCAACAGAACTGTTATGGGACAGTTGTTGTTCTCTGTCTACATAAGCGATCTGACTGACACGGTGAGCACAAATCTGCCACCGTTTTCGGGAAAGTGTCGTGTTTGAGTGATTGTAGGAAGATGACTTGAACAGAATTTCTATTTCGTGTGACAAATGACTGCTTACTCCAAATGCAAGTGAGTAGCAGGAAGAATCCTGTGATGTTCGAATGCAATATAGCTGCTGTGCTGCTCGTCCACAGTCACGTAGATTAAATATCTGAGCGTGACGTTACAAAACGATACTTCGAGGAGCGACCCATTCACTAGTGTTTGGGATCCCCACCTGGTCGGATTAACGAATCACGTCGAACGAATTCAGAGGTGAGCTGCTAGATTTGTTACTGGTAGGTTTACGATCAATATACGTATATTACAGAATGCATCGTGAGCTCTAATGGGAGTCCACAGCTCGTGGTGGTGGCTAGCGTTGCTGCCTCTGTATCACAGGGTCTCGCGTTTCATTCCCGGCCTGGTCGGGGATTTTTTCCGCCCGGGAACTGGTAGTTTGTGTTGTCCTTGTAGAAAGGCGAGACTGGACAGAGCAGAGATTGGAAATTTGTACGGGTGCTGACAACCACGCCGTTGAGCGCCCCACAAATCAAAATCGTTGTCATCATCTAACGGGAATCGCTGGAGAGAAGAAGACGTAATTTTCCCGAAACCCTATTAAGAAAATGAAGAGAGCCAGCATTTGCGGCTGCCTGCAGAATGATTCTACTGCAACCAACGTAACACTAGCGTGAGGGTCACGAGCACAATATTGGACAAATCACGCATCGTACGGAAGCATAAAAATAATCGTTTTTCCCTCTCTCCGCTTGCAATTGAAACGGGAAAGAAAATAACCAGCATTGAGGAAAGGTACGCTCCGCCATGCACCGTATATTGGATTGAAGGGTATGCGTGTAGATGTGTGGGCGTTTTGTGGTATAAACGATTTTCCTTTCGTTTTATCTCTTGATTAACAAGGGTGTGACTGTGTTCCCTACTAGGAGACCTAATGAGATGAATGAACTTGCTGAAGACTGACGCATCTATGGCTAAGGGCTATGAGAATGACGTAAATGTCGACACTGGTCTGGCGAAAAATATATACGCTGCGTGTCAAAAAGAAGTGGAACACCCAGACGTTTCGGTTGGTTGTCAATGAAACGTCACACACCTTTGGCAATTATATAAATGATCAGAGTCGTAATTCTCTGTGACAGTTTGGTAGGCCCACTGAAGTGCGTTAGTGTTGTTCGTGTTTAGTGTTGTTACCAGACCTGGTACGGTATACGAGCACAAGGGGCGTGAATAGTGTCAGATGGTGAGTGATCTATATGAAGGAGACGGAAATGCCGTGTATTTGCGTGACACAATTGAAGCAGCACCTGACGAAGTTTGAAAGGTACCTCACTGTAGGTCTCCAATTGGCCGGCTGATCAGATCGTGCTTTATCCTGATTTGTGGGACAATTGGATGTGACAATGACCAGTTGTTGACCTGCATGTCAACGTGAGGCCAGACATAGTCCTCATCAAAGTTCCGGTCGAACACATCTGATCAACACAAAGGAAGATCGCACCAAGCTCATCGCAACCCCGTAACATCCGCGCATGCTATCTGAGGAGAAGCAATGGGCTCGCTACAACATTCTGTGTCAACCAACACCACTGGTCGGAGACTAGGAGCAGCCGAAGTAGGGAATTACTGTCCTATGCTTGGGCTACCGTTAACACCACAAAACAAACGGCCGCGTTTGAAGTGCTGCCGTGACCAGGAGATATGGACTCATGTTGAAAATGACTGCACCGTAGTCAGGTATGAATCGTGGTTCTGCACTACTCCTCATGACCATCGTTGGCGAGCATGGCGACGAACAAGGGAGAGGTCCCATCCTTCCAATGTTTTGCAGAGGCACAGAGTTGTTACGCCTGGCGTCACAGCACGGGGAGCCATCGACTTTGACTTCATATTACGGCTGGTAGTGACTGAGGAAACACTGAGGGGACAACGTCACGTCACGGACATCCTACATCCTCACATGCTACCGTTCACGCGGCGGTATTATGGAGCCATTTTTCAGCAGGACAGTGCTTATCGGCACATGTCACGTTGTTAAGTATACTGAAGGTTCAATGCATCCTATAAAATTAAGCGCTGTTGAAAGGTATTTTCCCTCACACAAGGGATGCCAAGTGTAAAGTGTAATGAGGCCTACATAAGAACAGGTCCAAAATATAGTCTGTCACTTGAGTCACATATGCACACACAGGGATGACAAGTGTAAAGTATTCATGAAGGTACGTTAAGTATAATTCCCAAAAAGGTGCAAATCTTACCCTGAAATACTACGTAATGAGTTCCTCAATCTATCACTTCCCATGAAAAATATGTTGAAAGGTATTTTCCCTCACACAATGGATGCCAAGTGTAAAGTATAATGAGGGCTACATAAGGACAGGTCCAAAATATAGTCTGTCACTTGAGTCACACATTCACACACAGTGATGACAAGTGTAAAGTATTCATGAAGGTACGTTAAGTATAATTCCCAAAAAGGTGCAAATTTTACCCTCAAATACTACGCAATAGGTTCCTCAATCTATCACTTCCCATGAAAAATATGTGACAGGATTAACAAAGACGGTGGATTTCAGTAAATAATGTCTGCAATCACTATCCCTAGCATAACTGGAGGCAACTTGCTTACCTCTCGTCTTGTAAAGATGTAGCTGTCGCCCAACTGGGTTCTTTTCCACTGGTCGCAGGCCCTGACATGCGTGCAGTAAACAGCATATAACGAAGTGGCAAATAGGAAAGAGTTCAGTGTTATTGAAACTGAAATTACGGAGTACTGGGAGGCCACTGGATTTTATTTCTATTTATAGAATAAAAAAAAACTAGAAAAAAATTATGAGAGCAAGTGTAACGTTAATATTCTTAAAAAGATTCCCGGTCATTATCCTTAGTTCCCGACTACCGCGAAAGATGCAGCAGTACTTCATATGGTCTTAGAATCAACGTGATACCCCACAGATATCTTTTCTGAAGCAAATTTTACAATTAATTCGTCTTTACGCGGAGTTGCACTTCACACACTAGTTCGCGTGTTGCCACCTCGAAAATCAATGGTACACTGAATTGGATTAATACAACATCGCACAATTACGCCCTTCGAAGAAATTTGTCAACAAATCGTTCCTTCTTTACATGAGATCAGATTCATGTATACTGAACCGCCAAAGAAACTGGCACGCGTATTCAAAAACAGATATGTAACCGGGCCCTGCGGTCGGCAACGCCTATGTAAGACAACAGGTCTCTGGCGCAGTTTTCAGATAGGTTACTGCTGCTTCAATGGCAGGTTATCAGGATTTAAGTGAGTTTAAACGTTATGCCGAAGACTTCCGGCATAAGAAGACAGCCTCATTCTGCCAACGGCCTTGTCAAAGAGGGCGGAGGAGCGGATAGAGGTTCAGGGCACTCTCTTGTCCTAGGGGTGGGAAATTACCCCTGAAGGCGGAAGAATTAGCAATGATCAACGACATGAGGATACAGAAGGCAATGGAAACCACTGCATTAAAGACACGTAACGTGTATCCACAGGACATGTGGCCCGTAATTGAAGAAGTGTCATGATGATCTCTCCATTGGCAAAAGATTCCGGAATAGTCCCCCATTCGGATCTCCGGGAGGGGACTGCCAAGGGGGAGGTTACCATGAGAAAAAGATTGAATAATCAACGAAAGGATAACGTTCTACGAGTCGGGGCGTGGAATGTCAGAAGCATGAACGTGGTAGGGAAACTAGAAAATCTGAAAAGGGAAGTGCAAAGGCTCAATCTAGATATAGTAGGGGTCAGTGAAGTGAAGTGGAAGGAAGACAAGGATTTGTGGTCAGATGAGTATCGGGTAATATCAACAGCAGCAGAAAATGGTATAACAGGTGTAGGATTCGTTATGAATAGGAAGGTAGGGCAGAGGGTGTGTTACTGTGAACAGTTCAGTGACCGGGTTGTTCAAACCAGAATCGACAGCAGACCAACACCGACAACGATAGTTCAGGTATACATGCCGACGTCGCAAGCTGAAGATGAACAGATATAGAAAGTGTATAAGGATATTGAAAGGGTAATGCAGTATGTAAAGGGGGACGAAAATCCAATAGTCATGGGGGACTGGAATGCAGTTGTAGGGGAAGGAGTAGAAGAAAAGGTTACAGGAGAATATGGGCTTGGGACAAGGAATGAAAGAGGAGAAAGACTAAATGAGTTCTGTAACAAGTTTCAGCTAATAATAGCGAATACCCTGTTCAAGAATCACAAGAGGAGGAGGTATACTTGGAAAAGGCCGGGAGATACGGGAAGATTTCAATCAGATTACATCATGGTCAGACAGAGATTCCGAAAGCAGTTACTGGATTGTAAGGCGTACCCAGGAGCAGATATAGACTCAGATCACAATATAGTAGTGATGAAGAGTAGGCTGAAGTTCAAGACATTAGTCAGGAAGAATCAATACGCAAAGAAGTGGGATACAGAAGTACTACGGAATGACGAGATACGTTTGAAGTTCTCTAACGCTATAGATACAGCAACAAGGAATAGCGCAGTAGGCGGTACAGTTGAAGAGGAATGGACATCTCTAAAAAGGGCCATCACAAAAGTTGGGAAGGAAAACATAGGTACAAAGAAGGTAGCTGCGAAGAAACCGTGGGTAACAGAAGAAATACTTCAGTTGATTGATGAAAGGAAGAAGTACAAACATGTTCCGGGAAAATCAGGAATACAGAAATACAAGTCGCTGAGGAATGAAATAAATAGGAAGTGCAGGGAAGCTAAGACGAAATGGCTGCAGGAAAAATGTGAAGACATCGAAAAAGATATGATTGTCGGAAGGACAGACTCAGAATACAGGAAAGTCAAAACAACCTTTGGTGACATTAAAAGCAACGGTGGTAACATTAAGAGTGCAACGGGAATTCCACTGTTAAATGCAGAGGAGAGAGCAGATAGGTGGAAAGTATACATTGAAAGCCTCTATGAGGATGAAGATTTGTCGCATGTGATAGAAGAAGAAACAGGAGTCGATTTAGAAGAGACAGGGGATCCAGTATTAGAATCGGAATTTAAATGAGCTTTGGAGGACTTACGGTCAAATAAGGCAGAAGGGATATATAACATTCCATCAGAATTTCTAAAATCATTGGGGTAAGTGGCAACAAAACGACTATTCACGTTGGTGTGTAGAATATATGAGTCTGGCGATATACCATCTGACTTTCGGAAAAGCATCATCCACACAATTCCGAAGACGGCAAGAGCTGACAAGTGCGAGAATTATCGCACAATCAGCTTAACAGCTCATGCATCGAAGCTGCTTACAAGAATAATACACAGAAGAATGGAAAAGAAAATTAAGAATGCGCTAGGTGACGATCAGTTTGGCTTTAGGAAAAGTAAAGGGACGAGAGAGGCAATTCTGACGTTACGGCTTATAATGGAAGGAAGGCTAAAGAAAAATCAAGACACTTTCATAGGATTTGTCGACCTGGAAAAAGTGTTCGACAATATAAAATGGTGCAAGCTGTTCGAGATTCTGAAAAAAGTAGGAGTAAGCTATAGGGAGAGATGGGTCATATACAACATGTACAACAACCAAGAGGGAACAATAAGAGTGGACGATCAAGAACGAAGTGCTCGTATTAAGAAGGGTGCAAGACAAGGCTGTAGCCTTTCGCCCCTACTCTTCAATCTGTACATCGAGGAATCAATGATGGAAATAAAAGAGAGGTTCAGGAGTGGAATTAAAATACAAGGTGAAAGGATATCAATGATACGATTCGCTGATGACATTGCTATCCTGAGTGAAAGTGAAGAAGAATTAAATGATCTGCTGAACGGAATGAACAGTCTAATGAGTACACAGTATGGTTTGAGAGTAAATCGGAGAAAGACGAAGGTAATGAGAAGTAGTAGAAATGAGAACAGCGAGAAACTTAGCATCAGGATTGATGGTCACGAAGTCAATGAAGTTAAGGAATTCTGCTACCTAGGCAGTAAAATAACCAATGACGGACGGAGCAAGGAGAACATCAAAAGCAGACTCGCTATGGCAAAAAAGGCATTTCTGGCCAAATACCGGCCTTAATTTGAGGAAGAAATTTCTGAGGATGTACGTCTGGAGTACAGCATTGTGTGGTAGTGAAACATGGACTGTGGGAAAACCGAAACAGAAGAGAATCGAAGCATTTGAGATGTGGTGCTATAGACGAATGTTGAAAATTAGGTGGACTGATAAGGTAAGGAATGAGGAGGTTCTATGCAGAATCGGAGAGGAAAGGAATATGTGGAAAACACTGATAAGGAGAAGGGACAGGATGATAGGACATCTGCTAATACATGAAGGAATGACTTCCATGGTACTAGAGGGAGCTGTAGAGGGCAAAAACTGTAGAGGAAGACAGAGATTGGAATACGTCAAGCAAATAATTGAGGACGTAGGTTGCAAGTGCTACTCTGAGATGAAGAGGTTAGCACAGGAAAGGAATTCGTGACGGGCATCAAACCAGTCAGTAGACTGATGACCAAAAAAAAAAAAAAAAGTAACGTGGTGGTACAGTCAGCGCACGAGCGATGGGACACATCAGCTCCGAGGTAGCGATGGGATTTTCCCGTGCGATCGACCATTTCACGAGTGCACCGTGAATATCAGAAATCCGGTAAAACACCGGATCTCCGACATCACTGCGGCCAGCAAGGGTTCCTGCAAGAATGGGATCAACGACGACTGAAGAGAATCGTTCAACGTGACAGAGGTGCAACCCTCCCGCAAATTGCTGCAGATTTCAATGTTGGGTCATCAACAAGTGTCAGTGTGCGAGCCTTTCAACGAAATATTATCGATATGGGCTTTCGGAGCCGAAGGCCCACTCATGTACCCTTGCTGACTGCACGACACAAAGTTTTACGCCTCGCCTGGGCCCGTCAACACCGACATTGGACTGTTGATGACTGGAAACATCTTCCTTGTCGGTCGAGTCTCGTTTCAGATTTTGTCCAGCGGATGAATGTTTACGCGTAAGGAGACAACCTCATGAATTCATGAACCCTGCATGTCAACACGGGAGTGTTCAAGCTGGTGGTGTCTCTATAATGGTGAGGGGCGTATGCAGTTGAAGTGATACGGAACTCCTGATACGTCTAGATACGACTCTGGCAGGTGACACATACATAAGCATCCTGTATGATCACCTGCATTCATTCATGTCCACTGTCCGAAAAAACTTTGGCAATTCCAACAGGACAAAGCGAGACCCCATAGGTCCAGGATTGCTAAAGAGGAGCTCCAGGAACACTCTTCTGAGTTTAAGCACTTCCGCTGGCCACTAAACTCCCCAGACATGAACATTATTGATCATGCCGAGCAATGTGCCGAGCAATCTGCTATTCAGAAGAGATCTCCACCCCCTCGTACTCTTACGGATTTATGGACAGCCTTGCAGGATTTATGGTGCCATTTCCCTCCAGCACTACTTCAGACATTTGTCAAGTCGATGCCAGGTCGTGTTGCGCTACTTCTGCGTGCTCGCGGGCGCCCTAGGCAGGTGTACCAGTTTCTTAGGCTCGTTAGTGTATTACCTCCTCGGAAGCGATCGTAGACTACTACCGAGCTAGCTTAGCAGTTTGACACCTGCTCTCTCAGGGTGCACTTGTGATTGTTCCATCCTTTCCATCAATAAGCACTGACAGCAGCTAAAATGTGTAGTTATGGATTTTGTGACATTGAAATTATTATTAACAAGTTTTGAGGGCAAGTAACGGCATTAGCGCGGTTCAAGCTGTACATTAACATATAGACAGTAAATGTAAATAATAAAAGATTGGCTTCTTGGCGCCCATCATGGTGAGTGAATCCACACTGTCTCTCTCTGCTCCAGCACGATACGACATTTGCTCGCCCGGCCGTTCTCACGCCATCTGGCACTTCGTTCGATTAAGGCTGCCTCGTTATTCTACCTACTCGCTAGCCTCCCGTAACAAAATCTTTCTATACTGATCGTTAAAACATTGGAACAAAATGTAATACATGTATGGAAGGGACGTGACATAAGCGCCACAATATGTCTCCACGGACTGTCTGCTTAATGTTGAGGAACTCACATAGTCAGCAAGATCCCCAGTCTGTCACTGACAGAGCGAGTGTAGGACCAGCTCGAACGTCAACTACGTCCCAGTTCCAGTATCGAAGGTATCAAGGACGAGTTATGGGCCAGCATGCCTCAGGAGAGAATACAACGACTATGTAACACTCTCCCACACGAATCTGTGCGTGCATCCAAGCCAGAGGAGGTACTTATATTAATAAGTGGTCTGACACTAACAAGTTCTTAGTAAACTTACTAGATCTTGTATTTACATCACATATTCTCTCAACAAGTGAAGTTTCATTTCGTTTCCTCATCCCCTTCTGGATGCTTCACTTTTTTTGTCAATACGTGAGCAATGACTGTGAACCTCTCTAGTCTATAAGGGTAAGTGTTTGAAACTACACGATCCAGTCACAGCAATACAACTGTCACACGAGTAGTGGAAGGAGGAGTGGGGGAGGCACGGAAAACCGTGCAGTCGTTGTCGCAATTTGGAAACGAAGCGATTTATCTAAAGTCCAAAAGGGCAGCATCGTTTTCTTTTGGGACAAGGGTGGTAGGATTTCAGAAACAGCTAAGTTTCGAAATTACTCGCGTGCCGCCGCGATTACAGTATACCGCACATGGCAAAATGGGGCTCTGCGGAGCAGTGCGCCAACTGAAGTGCAACTTTTCAGCTACAGAGGGCCCGCATGAAAAAAGGGGCTACCAACAGTGGCTCCTCAACGACCGTACTGCGAGCGTTGCTGCATATAGGCCTCCGCAGCAGGCGTCTGGTTCATGCACGCATGCTGACTGCTGTGCATCGGTGACAAATGCTGGAAATTGCACGCCAGTGCCGTAACTGGAAGTCTACTGGGTGGATACAGGTCGTCTTTTCAGGGGACTCAACTTTTATGCTCCATCGGTCAGATGGTCGTTGTGATGTACAGAGTGAAACGTCTGAAAGCAAACACCCCGCAACAATCGTCGTAAGGGGAGTTTTCTCGTGTTATTCCCTGGGTGGTTTCGCCATTCTGTAAGGCACAATGGATCAACACAAGTATGCGTCTATTCATGGGGACAACATCCACCCCTACATACGGATTGTTTTTCCCCGGCATGGTGGCATCTACCAGGAGAACAAGGTAACGTGCCACACAGCTCGCTGTGTACGAGCGTGGCCCGAAAAGCACCAGGACGACTTTACCATACTCCTCCAGCCATCAAACTCCTTGTTTGCCTTCGTCCCAGTAGAGAATTTGTGGGACCATCTAGATTGGGCTGTTCGCGCCATTGATTCTCAGCCGAGAAAACTAGCGCAGATGGGCACGGCACTGAAGTCGGAATGACTCCATATCCCTGTCGATAACCTCACTGACTCTCTTGCTCTACGTCTCGCAGCTGTCCGCATTGCAAAATATGGTTATTCAGGCCTTTGACATGTGGTCACATTGATGTGACTGTACAGTGTTGAAGAAGAGATCAAAAAGTTTCCTTTGAAAAGACTTACAGACCAAAATTATTACGCCAATAGGGCAAAATCGGTGTGAGAAATGAGACACCCATGTGGTAAAACATTATGTCCTGCTGCATGGAGAAGTCTGTAAATGCCTGCTGTACACCCTCGTCCAATAGGAATCGTCAATCCTTCAAGGCCTTCTTTAAGGACCGAAGGCGTGGTAATCGCATGGGAGCGACCAGGAGTATAGGGCGAACATTCGAGTATCTCCCACTTTAGATGGCGGAACTTCTGCGAAACGACTGCCGCGATATGGGGACGTGCGTCATATGAGACAGCAGCGAACTAATCCTATTCAACAACGGTGATTTTCAGAAGACATGCTACTCCAATACATATTTTTCATTCTTCGATGGATGTCTACCGGTGTTTGTCCTTCGGCAGGCAGTAAAAGAAGAACAGCGCGATAGTCCTGTTTGAACGCATTTGGTAGTAACATCGCCACATCTCTTGCCTACATGTCGGTGCGTATGCGCCCGAGTCGGAGTCGCGCTACAGTGAATATACGCTGCAGCAATGTGCTCCAAATTAAACGTTATTAATCGCCCCTTGTATCTTGGTGAGAGATAAGTCTGCATAAGATCGGAGTGACGTGACCACACACGCGTCATAACAAGAAAAGAGAACCGTGCGCACTTCCTCGGCGACTTTTCCTCGTGGATAGCCAGCGAGGAAGTATCAGATAGGCAGCTCGAAAGCGGGCGACGGCGTAGGCTGCGCTAACTGCAGGAATGCTCTGAATTCCTGGCCTCGTGGGCGGCGAGTGGGCCACCGCGCAGGAAGCTGCCGCCCCCGGCCATTCTGCCACCAAAAGACGTGGATCTGCAGGAAGTGCCCTCTGCACCACACATTCTGCAGCAGTTCGCGCTATCATTACGCTTAGCTGGGGCCTAACACAGCCCAGTGGCACAGTCGTATGAGGAATAGTCGTATAAAGTTTTAAAAGAGTGGACGCCGGTAAAATATAGTAAAATGTATTCCGGGTTCCAGCCGCGTTGAATCTTTAAAATGCCACGAGCTTTCGAGCTTTCAGCATTGGCCATTGTCAAGTGGTATGACTGAAGTTGGGCTGCTGGTACGCCATTATATACACAAGGTCTGACGTCACTTGTGCTTACGGCGTCGCATATGTTGTCTCGGCTTTCCATGCGCACGCTTCAATGTTGCGATTCCATGATACCTTGCGATTGTGCCCAGTCTCTCTCTTTCTCTCTCTCTCTTCTCTCTCTCTCTCTCTCTCTCTCTCTCTCTTTTTTTTTTTTTTTTTTTTTTTTTTTTTTTTTTTTTTTTTTTTTTTTTTTTTTTTTTGTGTTGAGGCACCAGTCTTCTGTGTGATGCGGCCCGCCACGAATTCCTCTCCTGTGCCAACCTCTTCATCTCGGAGTAGCACTTGCGACCTACGTTCTGAATCATTTGCTGGATGTATTCCATTCTCTGTCTTCCTCTACAGTTTTTGCCCTCTACAGCTCTGGAAGTTTTTCCCTGGTGCCGTAACAGATGTCTTATCATCCTTCCCTTCCTCTTGTCAGTGTTTTCCATATGTTTCTTTTTTTGCCGACTCTGCGAAGAACCTTCTCATTCCTTACCTTTTCAGACCACCTAATTTTTAACATTCTTCTGTAGCATCACATCTCAAAGGCTTCGATTCTCTTCTTTTCGGGTCTTCTCACAGTCCGTGTTTCACTACCATGCTGTGCTCGAAAAGTACATTCTCAGAAATTTCTTCTTCAAATTAAGGTCTATGTTTGACATTAGTAAACTTCTCTTGCCAAGAATTCCCTTTTTGCCAGTGTTAGTCTGCCATTTACATCCTCCTTCTTCGTCCGTCGTGGGTCATTTCGCTGCCCTGGTAGCAGAATTCCTTAACTTCATCTACTTCGTGATCACTAATCCTGATGTAAAGTTTCTTGTTGTTCTCATTTCTACTACTTCTCAGTACTTTCGTCTTTCTTCGACTTATTCTCAATCCATATTCTGTACTCTTTAGACTGTTCATTCCATTCAGCAGATCCTCTAATTCTTCTTCACGTACACTGAGGTTAGCAATGTCACCAGCAAATCGTATCACTGACAACATTTCACCTTGATTTTTAATTCCGCTCTTGAAACTATCTTTTGTTCCCATCACTGATTCATCGATGTATAGATTGTACAGTTAATCCAGTCATCTGTCGGTAAAGCATTGCATACTGTAGAACAAAGCAAGAAGGAGCATGATAGTTTCATCACCTATGCTAACCCGAAAAATCCATTTTTAGCTGAGCGTGTTCTAGAGAACAGTCTCCGGATCAAAACTGACGAAATCTCTGTCACGGCTCGCACAAACGGCTTCTGTGATTGTGTCATTAAAGAAGCCATCGAAATAAAAAACACCAGTAACATCCTTAATAATTGAGAGCAGCCTGCAGGTGAGCGCAGCATGGCATCCAGCGATTGCAAGCTTGAAGCGGAAGCATCGTACGTAGAGTCGACTTACGTCCATATATGGCTATGCGGTGAGCATCAGTGACGTCACAGCCAGCCGCTGGTGTACGGAAGGGGCGTATCAGCAGTCCACTAGCAGTCATACAATGGCCAGGCAGTTCACGACTGAAAGCTCTTGGTATTTAATCACTTGACGTGGATTAAAGCACGAGAACTTTTATTCATGCACTCTTTTCATTATCTTCTCGTAAAACTCGTGCTGGGACCGGCATGGTTTCATTGGTTCTCTAAACAGGACATTTCACAATTCCTACTACAGGCTTCTAATGGTTGTAGAGTGGGTCTGGCACAAAAACTATAGATAGCGAAACCATGTCCGAAAATGTACCGTTTGAGTGAAGTTCGAAGGTCTGTTCACCTTCAAATCTCCCGCTTCGCGGTACGCACACAGCGAGGCAATAAGCTGTCACATGTGGTCTCCACAGAAGCTAATGGCATGGTCGGTGTTATGAGTACTCGTCGTCTGATTTTTGAAAGTGGAGACTGCATTGTAACCATGGAACATCACAGACCTCCCTCCTAATAGCGAACGTTCCAGTATTGCGCACGCGCTGCTGTTAGTGGACGAAAAATGTATGAGTTGTCATAATCACAACAGGGATTGACAATACCGCTCTCTTCTCAGTTTGCGTGCGTACCATGAAGATGGAGATATGAAAGTGAACCGACCTTCAAACTTATTTTACATCCGAACTGTTCCTCATCAAAGTGTTATAAGTCCTTTCTACAATCCCTTCAAGTCTGCAATGGGAATTGTGAAATACCCTCTATAGTCACTCTTCAGTCCAACGCATTTTTCCCAATGAAAAATGACTTGTTAAGGAAGGAAGATGTCAACCATTTGCACAAATTTATAATTAAATTTTTGATAAATCCCTGTAGAACAGAACGTAGGTATCGTGTGAGAAGTGCACAATAGTGGCTCTGATTATAGGGGAACTTTCCTGTTACCAGCTGCACACAAAATATTCTCAAAAATCTTTTTTCTAGGCTTTCGCCTTGTGTTGAATATGCTGTTGGTGAGTATCATTTAGAATTTAGTGAAGCAAAATATAATGTTGACCAGATCTTCACGATACGACAAATACTAGAAAAAATTAAATAATCCGGTGTTGATATGCATCACCTCTTCAGATAAGCCAGTGACAGTGTTGACAGAAGGGGGTTGTGCATAGCGATGGAAGACTGGAGGTTCCCAGTAAATTGATAGCTGCGGTGAAAGCTACAATGAAAAATGGCTGGAATCAAATTAAGATAGAGAGAGAATAGCTTATCAGGCGCTGCCACCACAAAAAGTGAAATAAGACACTAAGACTCATTATCCTGCCTTTGGTTTAATACAGCCTTTGAAAAGGTTACAACAGATGCTTCAAGGCAAGGTGGACTACCCAGAGCAAATAAGTTAAATGCAAAATGATTGACATAATTCCAGAAAAGCCAAAACTGAAAGAAGTCCTTACAGCTCTTGAAAGAGTTGCTAGAAACATGAACGTACGGATATTTGATGGGAAAACTAAGTATATAACTCGAGATTATGTACGATAAATGTTCTTTAAACAATTCCGAACAACTGTGGCCCAGTGACATGGCGCATATTTGTTTGGGAACGTGAAGTCCATGAATTGCTGCAAATGGTCTCCAGCAATCGAACGCAACCATTTCCAGTCAATGATCGATTCGGTTGGGCCAGGGGAACCGGTCCATCCATGTAAACACAGCCCACACCATTACGGAGCTACCCCCAGCTTGCACAGCGCCTTGTTGACATCTTGGATCCATGGCTTCGTGGAGTCTGCGCCACTCTCGAACGCTTAACATCTTAAATCGGGATTCATCTGACCATGCCACTGTTTTCCAGTCGTTTAGGGTCCAACCGACATTGTTACGAGCTCATGAGAGGCCCTGCAGCCGATGACGTGCTGTTAGCAAAGGCACTTTCGGTCGGTCACCTATTTTCATAAACCACTAACATCAAATTTCGCTACAATGTGCTGTAGGATACGTTCGTCGTATGTTCCACATTGCTTTCTGCGGTTATTTCACGCAACGTTCCCTATCTATTAGCGCAACGTTCCCTATCTATTAGCACTGACAACTATACGCAAACACCGCTGCTGTCACTTGTAAAGTGAAGGCAATAGGCCATTGCGTTCTTCGTGGTGAGAGGTAATGCCTCAGATCTGGTATTCTCCGCACACTCTTGACACTGTAAATCTCGAAATATTGAAGTTCCTAACGATTTCCGAAATTGAATGTCCCACGCCTCTTGCTCCAGCAACCATTCCACTTTCAAAGTGTTTTAACTCTGCTCTGTGGCCGTAACACGTCGGAAACCTTTTCACATGAATGACAGCTCTGCCAATCCATTGCCCTTTTAGAACTTGTGTATGCGATACTATCGGCATTTGTATATGTGAATACCGCTAACCCATGATTGTTGTCACTTCAGTGTAACTCGCCTTGCATCAGAAATGAACTGAGAGAAAAATGTCAGCTCTGAAAGCTGAAAACGAATATTTTCTGCAACAAGTGCTACCGCGGCCTCAGAAATCATCTCAAGTCTAAGCTGCTTTTCAGGAAAACTAAAGCTATAATTTATAGTTTTAGTGAGGCCGATGCTAACATACGGTGCTGAAAGACGGACATGAATGAAATTAGACGTAAAGCAACTTGTCATATATGAAAGAAATATTTTGAGACAAATTCTTGGAGTATTTGAAGAAAATGGTGTTTAGAGGACGAGATTCAACTACGAATTGTATAATCTATGCATCGTCATTTGCATTACGATTAAAAGGCTGGATTGGCCAAGAAATGTGCTGACAGCTAACGAAAGGTTCATTACAAACATACTCAACGCACTGCCTAAGACCACGACAGTTCTAAGACCAAACTGAAGTGGGAGCCTGTGTTAGAGACAGCACAAAAAACTGGAAGTTAGAATTGGAAGGTTTCAGAACTAAAGATGAAAAAATGGAATAGAAGGCGAAGGCCCACAAAAGCCTGTTGTGCCACTGATGTTCATGATGATGATGATAATGCATGATTTGGCAGAGACCTTGGCTGTGCAGTCTGAAATGTTCCACCTCGAAAATCACCTCATTATGTAAATGTCTGACACGCAGTGGTTTCTTGAACCGGGAACAGAGGAGGAAATCAATGGGTACCATGTCAGGAGAATATGAGATGATGATGTAGTTTAGCCCACAGGCAAGGTATTACGGGAAGAGTAAACAGAACACTATGAGTAGTTCAGTTGAGATATTTGTAAGACCATCTATCCCGCGCCCATTCCGTGGTTTCATCGTAGTCAATCTCCTCACAACCTCGCCGCAATTCACTTCAGCGCAGTAAGTTCATTAATGACAAAAGAGCAGTCTGATGTGGCCGAGCAGTTCTAGGCGCATCAGTGTGGGACCGTGCGACCGCTGCGGTCGCAGGTTCGAATCGGGCCTCGGGCATGGATGTGTGTGATGTTCTTAGGTTAGTTAGGTTTAAGTAGTTCTAGGGGACTAATGACCTCATATGTTAAGTCCCGTAGTGCTCAGAGCCATTTGAACCATTTTTTAATGACAAAAGACATACCATTTCGGGTTCCAGTAAATGCAATGCTGCTTGTTTATAGTGAACAACCGTAGAACCTTCTCATTTAAAATGAATGACAACATCAAGACAGCCAAGTTATGCAATTTTCCATGCAAAACTAAACAATAATCATTTCAGATGGGTTTCAGTTAACAACTGTGTGTTTTACGCGTTTGAAGCAACTGTAATCATGCGTATCAATACTGGCAACGTTCAATAGCTTTTCCTAGTTTATTAAAAAAAATTGACTAGGCATTTCAGTTTACCTTCTTGGTATTATCTGGAAAGCTAGCCACAGATGAAGAAGTATAAGCATGCTCCACAGAATGTGTTGTGACACTTGCTGACCATTTTGTTTATTGAATGCTGGCAGACAATACTAATAGCAGTAATACGTGGAGCGTTCAATCAGTAATGCAACACATTTTTTACGAAAGCAGGTTGATTTTATTCAGCATTCCAGTACACCAAATTATTTACCACTCTTTCGGCTTCAAAACCCTATTTTTCAACATAATCTCTGTTCAATGTGAGCTGGTCGGTGTGGCCGAGCGGTTCTAGGCGCTTCAGTCTGGAACCGCGCGACCGCTACAGTCGCAGGTTCGAATCCTGCCTCGGGCATGGATGTGTGTGATGTCCTTAGGTTTAGTTAGGTTTAAGTAGTTCTAGGGGACTGATGACCTCATATGTTAAGTCCCATAGTGCTCAGAGCCATTTGAACCATTTTTTTCAATGTGACTTTTTACGCCACATTACTGGGACGGCCTGTATGTCTGCATGGCACCACTCAACTGGCCGACGTCGTGGTCAACGTCTTGGTGCATAAATAATCTCCACCTCATCCACGTACTGCTTCCCAAGGAGTGCATCCTTCATTCGTCCAAACAGATGGAAGTCGGAAGATGCGTGATCCGGGCTGTAAAGTATATTAGGAAGAACAGTCCCATCAAGTTTTGCGGATTCCGCTCTGGTGCTGAGGACTGTGTGAGACCTTGCATTGTCATGGAGAAGGAGAAATTCGAATGAGAGTGTCCGCACGTTCTAACACTGCCGGACTCACAGCTGTGTGCGGCTGGCTGGCAGGCGGGAGATTCGACAGGTTTGCGCGACCTTGTTGTGGTGATGACAGACGCCTCCCCCAACGACTCACCGTGCTTTGGCTTACTGCCAGGTCTGTGTAGATATTCTGCAAGCGCCTATGAATATCTGCGATCCTCTAGCTTTCCGCCTCAATGACAGCTCACTGTTCGCAACGCGCCTGCGTTAGAGTCGGCTATGTATAGCGCCGCTGCTTCTCGGAACTTCATGAAACCATAGGGGCTAAAGCGAGAATAGTCCACGATGTACCATCGAAACTGGCCAAGAAAAGAAAATGTGTCGCTTTGCTTATTGAACGCCCCTCGTGTTACCAGTAACCACTCCAGACGATGGAGATGTCTGAAAAAATCTGCACAAGTATTCAGTCAGATCTTAATTACATTGCAAAACCATGCTAGAATTATAAACTCAGTTTAAATGTTCAGAAGTGTAAAATTGTGCATTTCACACCCAATCGATGCAAATACATGGGTATAACAATTTTTAGTGAAATGGACTGGTCACGTAGATACAGTCGTTGGTAAAGGATGTGGCTGAATTCGAGTCATTGTTAGGATACTAGGAAAGTGCTACAGTTATATCACAAAATTCTTGGGATACCTCCTAATATCGTGACGGATCTTCTCTTTTGCCCATGGTAGTGCAACTCGACGTGGCATGGGCCCGACAAGTCGTTAGCAATCCCCTGCAGAAATATTGAGCCATGCTGCCTCTATAGTTGTCCATAATTGCGAAAATGTTTCAGATGCAGGATTTTGTGCACGAACAGACATCTCGACTGTGTACCATAAATGTACAATGGGATTCATGGCCGGCCGCGGTGGTCTAGCGGTTCTAGGCGCTCAGTCCGGAACCGCGGGACTGCTACGGTCGCAGGTTCGAATCCTGCCTCGGGCATGGATGTGTGTGATGTCCTTAGGTTAGTTAGGTTTAATTAGTTCTAAGTTCTAGGCGACTGATGACCTCAGAAGTTAAGTCGCATAGTGCTCAGAGCCATTTGGACCATTTTTGGGATTCATGTCGGGCGATATGGGTGGCCAAATCATTCAAGCGAACTGTCCAGGATATTCTTCATAGCAGTGGCGAACGAGTGTGGCATCGGTGAGATGGCGTATTGTCATCCATAAAAATTCCATCAATCAATAGCCGAAAATGGTCTCCAGCCAGCCGAAGATAACCATTTACAGTCAAAGAGCGGCTCAATTGGACCAGAGAACCAAGTCAATATAAACACAGCCCACACCATAGCGGAATCACCACCAGCTTTCACAGAGCCTTGTTGACAGCTTTGGCCCATGGCTTCATGGGGTCTGCGTCACTTTCGAACCCTACTATCAGCTCTTCCCAACTGAAATCGGGACTCTTCTGACCAGGCTACGGTTTTCCAGTCGTGTAGGGTCCAATCAGTATGGTCACGAGCCCAGGACAGGAGCTGCAAACGACGTCGTGTTGCTAGCCAAGGCACTCGTGTCGCTCATCTACTGCCAGAGCCCATTAACGCCAAATTTCGCCACGCTGTCCTAACGGATAAGTTCGTCGCATGTCCCGCGTTGATTTCTGCGGTTATTTTACACAATTTCGCTTGTCTGCTAGCACTGACAACTCTAATCAAATGCCGCTACTCACAGTCGTTAAGTGTAGGCCATCGGCCACAGAGTTGTCCGTGATGAGAGGTAATCCCTGAAATTTGGTATTCTCCGCACACTCTTGACATTGTGGATCGTAGAATATTGAATTTTCTAATGATCTTCCGAAGTAGAATGTCTCATGCGTCTAGCCCCAAATACCATTCGGCTTTTGCCGGCCGCGGTGGTCTAGCGGGTCTAGGCGCTCAGTCCGGAACCGCGCGACTGCTACGGTCGCAGGTTCGAATCCTGCCTCGGGCATGGATGTGTGTGATGTCCTTAGGTTAGTTAGGTTTAAGTAGTTCTAAGTTCTAGGGGACTGATGACCACAGATGTTTAGTCCCATAGTGCTCAGAGCTATTTGAACCATCTGAACCATCCGGCTTTAAAAGTCTGTTAATTCTCGCCGTGCGGCCATAATCACGTCACAAACCTTTTCACATCAATCCCTTGAGTACAAACGACAGCTCCGCCAATGCACTGCTCTTTTATACCTTGTGTACGTGATACTACCGTCATCTGTATAAGTGCATACCGCTATCCCATGACTTTTCTCACCCGTGTGTACAAAGGAGATTGCTTACAAATCACTTGTGCCGTCCGTCCTAAAATGGTTCAAATGGCTCTGAGCACTATGGGTCTCAACATCTGAGGTCATCTGCCCCCTAGAACTTAGAACTACTTAAACCTAACTAACCTAAAGACATGACACACATCCATGCCCGGGACAGGATTCGAACCCGCGACCGTAGCGGTCGCGTGGTTCCAGACCGAAGCGCCTAGAACCGATCGAGTCCGTCCTAGAATATTGCCCAGGTGTGTGGAAGTCTTGGCAAATACTGACCGGGGATATGAAAAATATGCAAAGAACGACGGCGCGAATGATGAGAGATTTCTTTGCCCCACAGGAGATCGTCACGGAGATGCTGAATCCCTGAACTAGCAGACTAAAACACACGCAGACTGTCGCGCGAGAACCTGCTTAAAAGTTTCAAGAGCCGTCATAAATTGAGCAGTCCTGGAACATATTACAACCTGCTACACATCGCTCCCATAGGGACCGCCAAGATTAGGTCGCACAGAGGCTTTTAAGAACTATTCTTCTCGCGCTCCAAACTCGAATGAAACGGGAAGATGCCTAATAATTATGAGGTATATCACTTTGCTTATGCCGGTTTTTGTGTAACTTCGAGACTTCATCACGAAAAATTTACAAGAAATTTAAGATACAAGTATTGGCCCTTCGCTGGCCACTACTTTCCCCCACATTTCGGGCAGCATGCGAATCTCGAGATGGAAGAACTGGTCGTCTTCTGAAGAGATCCACGAATCGATTCAGTTTTGTACTTGTTCACGCTACCGGAAGTACTGAGCAGCAAAAAGATGGTGGTAAATGGAGATGAGCGTTTGTTGTCATTCGCCGGGAGATTGTTCGTGGCGGACGTCCGATGACGCCTGTTCAGGTTGATCGTTGATTCGTTCACTCAGTTTTTTTCTTACAGAGGATAGCTAAACCCTCTGACCGAACACGCTGAGCTACCGTGCCGGCTACCACTCAGCTATCGGGGTGGTCAAAAGGTGATGGTCACACGGAGCAATGTCTGGACAATACGGTGGATGGGGTAGGACTCCCTATTTCGACGTTTCCAACTATTTTATGACAGACTTTGCGACATGAGGTCGAACACTGTCATGCTGCAAAATCACCGATTCATGTCCATCGCTGTATTGTGCCCGTTTGTGTTTCACTGTTCGGCTCAAACGCATCGACTGCTTTCGATAATGCTCTCCTGTGATTGTTTCCATCGGTTTCAGTAGCTGCGAAAAGCTTGTCTCTTCGCCTTCATGCCTGCCATCGTCGTCAAAATCATCGTTCTTGAAGCGTAGAAAACATTCTCTGCACGTTCTTTTACTTATAGGTGCCTCAAAATAGTCTTACCCAGCGTTTTATGAGCCTTAGCCGCACATTTCTTCATCTTAAAGGAGAAAATTAAAAATTACCGCAAATGACGAGAACTGGGCTCGTAAGCTGACGTACTCAATCGAGAATAACTTTCTGATGCCGTTATCAATCGACTAACGTTTTGATGGCGTCATGTTTACAAATGCCTAAGCTTATTGTATTAAAATTACTACCTGCACCACCCACTTGCCGCTACTGCCATCTATTGTAAAACGGGGGAAGCAGATTTGTTGACCTAATAGTACAATGAGAAGTAACATTTGCCATGAATTTCACAATGGTCCGCAGAGTACCAATGTAGATGTAGATGCAGAGGTAGTTTACCTATTGTGAAACTAGTCTGTGGGCTGGAAGTTATCAAATAAATACGTTTTAATATTTTTAAATTTATTTTTCTTCACTAATAAACCGGAAAACAAGTTTTATTACGAACGCTAATATTTTCCTTATCACAGTGAACACTTAGTCATGCAGCAGGGCTGAATGTTATGCTGGAAAACTTTAGCAGTGAAGCCTTCGCAGCTGGAACTGTAAAGTATTAATTTAATTGACAAACACGAACAGTCGAGATCTGTTGCAATGAAGCTAGTGTGAACGCACTACTGGCGGCCAAACGACACGCAACTCTTCTCAGTCTCAACATGTCTAAGAATAACTGCGAACAAAAATACCTTTCTGTTTGCCGGTCCGGGAGTCGAACCAGCAGTTCTTGTTGGCTGAGAGCCACAGCAAGTTAAGAGCTGGCAAGGTAAATGTTTTGGATCTGTTTGTTGCGATTTTTGCACGCTTGTTTACGTGGTGTTCCGATACCGTATTCTATAGCAGGCTCGGTGACCAGCAACAATTTTGCGTCATTATCGAAACATGAACTTTCAGAGCAGTGTAGAACTCAAACGGGGACCATCTTATCACTATGCAAGGTGATATGTTAAAATGAAATGAGATTCTTGCATGTAGGCTCAGTATATCACTTCAAGCTGGACAGGGTTTATTGCTCTGGTCACTACGCAGGTCGTCCTTTGAAAGATTGCCATTCCTTTTGAAACTAAACCGGTGTGTTCCTACGCAGTTTTGTGCCTGCTGTCTGCCCTGTACTATATCCACAGACACTGAACATGACCCATTAATAACACAATCTGACTGCTAATATGAATGGCAAAACTTTCGTAGAGTACGACGAGAAGAAAGATTTCTCGGAAGTAACACACCTGAGATTTGAATTAGAACATCGACTGAACACCGTATTAAACTGACTCATAGTGTAATAAACTATGCCTCATCTGCTCAGTTTGTCCAGGGTAAATGTGTTACTTGTGCCCTATATTCTCTAAAAACCTGAAAACTAGGAGCCCGCGCGGAGGGAGAACTAAGTTTCGATGACGCCATCTCTGCAGCCATGCGTATCGCAGTTCAGAAATTACGTTGCCTTATCTAAAGTGCTGTAAAGTTCTAACGGAAGATAATGGCAGGTGCTGCTTATTTATTCAGGGTGTCAGTTAGTATGTGGGGAATGGATACAGAACTTAAAAATAAGAAAAATATTCATACATACGTCATATGGTCAATCTTTTGGTATTTTCTCAGTTACAGACGCTTTTTTGAGCAGGACCAAATAGTGTTAGAGCAACTCATTTAGGAGACTGAGTACTTAATCGTACTGAGGACAATAATAGTAGCAGTACCAGAGAAATAGAAGACATTGAGAATGTGAGTCATGTGGTACTGTGGAAAGTGTTACGAAGGCAACTTCTTTATCCACACCATATTCAGAGAGTGCAGGGTCTTATTGAAACAGACATTCACACCAGGAAAGCTTTTTGTACTTTGTGTGCACTGTACCAACACTTTCTGTCTACCATACTACTCACTGATGAAGCAAAGTTTACCAGGAATTGTATACAAAATTTTTACAACACTCATATATGGGTGGATGAGAATACTTCTGCAGTATTGAAAATAAGATATCAACAAAGCTTTAGCATTAATGTGTGGGTGGCATAATTGGAGACAGATTAGTTGGACCTTTCATTTTCCGTGGAACGCTGACTTAAACATCTAACAGTGAATTTTTAATGGAATATTTAAATGTTTTGCTGGAACACGTTCAACTAAGTTGCGTCAGAAGAGGTGGTTGATGCACGATGACGCACCACCTCACTTTGTTCTCGAAGCAAGAACAATTTCAAATCACCGTTTCCCAAACAAATGGATAGGTCATTAGGCGGCTAAATCTTGGCCTGCTCGATCTCCTGATCTCAATCCATTGGATTTTTATTTTTTTGTAGCATTTGAAGGACATAGTGTACTCAAGACCTAATGCGATTGTTGACATCCTTCGCCAGCGCGTTCGAGAAGGATTTCGGATTGAAAGGAAACAAATATCTGTAAAACGAAGCTGGAAATTTGAAGAAGCAAACATGTAACAACAAAAAAGTTTCTGTGAGTAAGAAACTTTGAAAAAGTGGACTACATGTACACATGAACGTTATTACTTCTTTACAAGTCCTCCACCCATCTCCCGGAGGTTTCTCATATGTTAGTTAGCACCTTGTACATCGTAGCCCCTAATCAACCGCTGAAAGGTGTCGACCGAACGCGTCCGTCTCGAAAGTACAAGACGAATTTGTAAATCACGTACGCTCGTTATGCTGTCTGGAACCAGAGTGCTTTCTGCCCAGACTGCACGAACTGTGCAACCTGAAAATTAAGTGGCCAGCACCGTGATTTTCAGGCACCGGACAAAGCTTCCGCGTGTCCTTAAAAGTTACCTGCCGATTCCTATTGTAAAAATGCACCGATCCACCAGACGGGGTCGGTCAGCGTCCGATCGTCTTTGAATTGACAAGTGACTTACGTGTGGCGAGCGACTGCGCGATTATGAAAGGCGCTTCTTGTCCAGGTGCAGCATAAAATAAAGTTCCAAGCAAATGCCGTTAAGCTGGCAGTAAGACATTAATAAGCTTGATTACCTTTCTTGTAATTTTGTTCATTACGAACACTTGAATAGCAATACACCACTTTTAAAAAGCACACTTTTTTTTTATTAAGTAATCCATTTTTTCTCCTCAATACCTGATCAAAAACGTATAACAGTCTACCACACGCGTGAACATGACATTACTAAAAACGTAACGCAAAACTAAAATTGACTTTGACACTCCAACACAAGCACACAGTACAGGTATCAAGGGCTACGTAGCTGGCCCATTCCCTGGAGTTGACAGTAAACAAATGGAAACACAAGAAAAACGCACACCTGCTATTTTGTCCACCATCCTGAGTTGAATGATTCTGTAAGTACAGTGTTCACCAACGAAGAGAAGATAGACATGCTACTCATCTATGGAAAGCGTAAGAATAGTGCTCTCTGTAGAAGTTCATGGTGAACAGAAAGGTTGAAAAATGGTTTGGGTATCCATCCTGACATCACAAGCAGAAGAAGATAGAGAGAAGAAACACAAAGAGTATATAAGGGCAGATTGATAATCTCACGAACGGGAGATTGGAACATTGTGGTAAGGCAACGAGTTTTTGTCATGTTCGATAGACACCTTTCAGCACTACGGTGAGGTTGCAGCAAGGGCCGAGAATTGCATTAACGTGGCTGGGTTAACCAGTGATTTGGAGTTGTGTAGAATTATTTCTTTTCACATAGTATTTACCATTCCATCTTGGTATGGAAAACGTTTTGCCTCTGTTCTCGTTTTTGATGACTTCAGAACACATGGTCATCGGTATCCGTTTTTGAATGAACCATCCATTTCTAGTGTTCCCCAATATGGGCTCTCTGCTTATCTATCTAAACGATTTTAGGAGAATCTGGGCAACCGTCTTAGGTTGTTTGTAGATGATGCTGTCGTTTATCGTCTAGTAAAATCATCAGAAGATCAGAACAAATTGCAAAGCGGCTTAGAAAAGGTATCTGAATGGTGCGACAATTGATAATTGGCCCTAAATAATGAAAAATGTGAGGTGTGAATGCTAAAAGTAATCCGTTAAACTTGGAGTACACGATAAATCAATCAGATCTAATGGCCGTAAGTTCCACCAAATACTCAGGAATTACAATTACCATCCACTTAAATTGGAAAGAACACGCAGAAAATACTGTGGGAAATGCGTTTTATTGGCACAACATTAGAAGATGTAACAGATCTACTAAAGAGACTGCCTACAACGTGCTTGTCCGTCCTCTTTTGGAGTACTGCTGCGCGGAGTGAGATGCTTACCAGATAGGATTGACGGAGTACATCGACAAAGTTCAAAGAAGGGCAGCTCGTTTTGTATTATCGAGAAATAGGGGAGAGAGCGTAACGGACATGATACAGGATCTGTGTTGGACATCATTAAAACAAAGGCGTTTCTCGTTGCGGCAGGATCTTCTCACGAAATTTTAATCATCAACTTTCTCCTCTGAATGCGCAAATATTTTGTTGACGCCACCCTACATAGGGAGAAACGATCACCATAATAAAATAAGAGAAGTCAGAGCTCTCCCGGAAATATGTAGGTGTTAGTTTCTTCCTCGCGCTGTTCGAGAGTGGAATAAAGGAGAATTATTATGAAAGTGATTCGACGAATCCTCTGCCAGGGACTTAAGTATGATTTGCAGAGTACCCATGTAAATGTAGTCGTAGATTCATGACGAAAAGTTTTACGTATATTGCCTTTTCAAACACTATACTGATTTTATCATACATTTGGTGTTCGCTATTTTACTGTTTTGCACCTCTACCTTTGTTGACGAATTCCAGGTGTTCCATACCTCCCACACTTGAGTACTTAAGATCATTTCACTTAAATAACATGTGGGAAACCTCCGGAGAATGGGTGAAAAAAGCAAAAACTTTCATATACATATTTACTCATTTTTTTAAAAATTGCTTAGTTACAGAAGTGTTTTTGTTGTCACATGTTTGCTTCCTTAGAGTTCCAGATTGGTTCTGGGGATATTTCTTTCTTTTCAAATGTTGTCTGCTGATGGCTAGATGAAATACTAAAACGTCCGCCTTTAGCTCTAACACTAGGGGATTGTATCTTAGAGTTTTTTGGGCTTTTATGGTTGCGTTTCTTATCCTTTTTTCTTCCTTATTATTTTGTATATTCTGTATACTTGTGGTAGTAAGGAAACAATATTTTAAAAAAGTGCTCGTTCAGGATTCAGTATCTACTACTGCAGATAGCTCAGCTGCAAGCAGAATCAGGATAATTATTGAAGAAAATGAGGGAACGATCACATTCTACTGTATCTACCCTCGATGCTATCATCTCATCATTGGTCTTCCCATTTTCTGTGAAGCCATGGGAAGATGTCTTTGTATTTTTTCATGATTTGTATACAGGTTCCCGGTTAGAAGATTGGAATAATGACAGTTATTGAATGAAGGTAGTTAGTGGGAGACACTAGGACACATACGATTTGGCATTATAAATTAGGGGATACACGACTTGAGGGAGGGTCTGACGAGATATCGTAGGAGGAAAAATACCCCGAGGTTCTACTATGAGTCGCTTAATGGGGTACTTCAGGAACATAAAGAAGCAGTAGAGAGTTTTGTGGACCGCATTTACAAAGTTAATATCAGTACCTATGAGCTTACTGAGGACGGTAATGTTAATAACGGCACTATATAGGAAGCTCAGCAAGAACACATGACTGGTTTCTATAGGGGTCACTATAGGGTTGTCCTGTAGGGTTTGAGTTCCCAAAGACTTTGTATGAAGCAGTAGACACCGCATTATCTGAAACTGATGTGGTCATCAACCTACAGAAAAAAGAGATATTTCACACAGTTATCAAGTGTTTTAAATGTGGTCATATAGGTAACATTTAACTTAGCTCTACGGAGCAGCACGCAGTGGAAACCACTGCATTAAATACATGTAACGTGTATCCACATGACATGTGGCCTGTAATTGAAGAAGTGTCATAATGATCTCTGCATTGGCAAAAGATTCCGGAATAGTTCCCCATTCGGACTCCGGGAGGGGACTGCCAAGTAGGGGAGGGGGGGGGGGAGGGGTTACCATGAGAAAAAGATTGAATAATCAACGGAAGGATAACGTTCTACGAGTCGGGGCGTGGATGTTAGAAACTTGAACATGGTACAGAAACTAGAAAATTTGAATAGGGAACTGCAGAGGCTCAATCTAGACATAGCACGGGTCAGTGAAGTGAAGTGGAAAGAAGACAAGGATTTCTGGTCAGGCGAGTATAGGGTAATATCAACAGCAGCAGAAAATGGTGTAACACGAGTAGGATTCGTTATGAATAGGAAGGTAGGAGAGAGTGTGTTACCGTGAACAGTTCAGTGACAGGGTCGTTCGTATCAGAATTGACAGAAAACCAACACCGACAACGATAGTTCAGGTATACATGCCGAAGTCGCAAGCTGAAGATGAAGAGATAGAGAAAGTGTATGAGAATACTGAAAGAGTAATACAGTATGTAAAGGGGGATGAAAATCTAATAGTCATGGGGGGACTGGAATTCAGTTGTAGGGGAAGGAGTAGAAGGAAAGGTTACAGGAAAATATGGGCTTGGGACAAGGAATGAGAGAGGAGAAAGATTAATTGAGTTCTGTAATAAACTTCAGCTAGTAATAGCGAATACCCTGTTCAAGAATCACAAGAGGAGGACGTATACTTGGAAGAGGCCGGGTGATTCGGAAAGATTTCAGTTAGATTACATCATGGTCAGACAGAGATTCCGAAATCAGTTACTGGATTGTAAGGCGTACCCATGAGCAGATATTGACTCAGGTCGCAATATAGTAGTGATGAAGAGTAGGCTGAAATTTAAGACATTAGTCAGGAAGAATCAATACGCAAAGAAGATACGGAAGTACTAAGGAATGACGAGATGCGCTTGAAGTTCTCTAAGGCTATAGATACAGCACTAAGGAATAGCTTAGTAGGCAGTGCAGTTGAAGAGGAATGGACATCTCTAAAAAGCGTCATCACAGAAATTGGGAAGGAAAACAAAGGTACAAAAATCTTACCTGCGACGAAATCATGGGTAACAGAAGAAACACTTCAGTTGATTGATGAAAGGAGGAAGTACAAAAATGTTCCGCGAAACTCAGGAATACG
Source organism: Schistocerca cancellata (assembly GCF_023864275.1). Lineage (NCBI taxonomy): Eukaryota > Metazoa > Arthropoda > Insecta > Orthoptera > Acrididae > Schistocerca > Schistocerca cancellata. The sequence goes on along the minus strand of NC_064628.1, from coordinate 245,607,752 downwards.
GAAATACAAGTAGCCGAGGAATGAAATAAGTAGGAAGTGCAAGGAAGCTGACGAAATGGCTGCAGGAAGAATGTGAAGACATGGAAAAAGAAAAGACTGTCGGAAGGACTGACTCAGCATACAGGAACGTCAAAACAACATTCGGCGACATTAAAAGCAAGGGTGGTAGCGTTAAGAGTCCAACGGGGATTCCACTGTTAAATGCAGAGGAGAGAGCGGGTAGGTGGAAAGAATACAGTGAAAGTCTCTATGAGGGGGAAGATTTGTCTGATGTGATAGATGAAGAAACTGGAGTAGATTTAGGAGATATAGGAGATCCAGTATTAGAATAAGACTTTAAAAGAGCTTTGCTTGACTTAAGGTCAAATAAGACAGAAGGGCCCCCCCATGAACCATGGACCTTGCCGTTGGTGGGGAGGCTTGCGTGCCTCAGCGATACAGATAGCCGTACCGTAGGTACAACCACAACGGAGGGGTATCTGTTGAGAGGCCAGACAAACGTGTGGTTCCTGAAGAGGGGCAGCAGCCTTTTCAGTAGTTGCAGGGGCAACGGTCTGGATGATTGACTGATCTGGCCTTGTAACAATTACCAAAACGGCCTTGCTGTGCTGGTACTGCGAACGGCTGAAAGCAAGGGGAAACTACGGCCGTAATTTTTCCCGAGGGCATGCAGCTTTACTGTATGATTAAATGATGATGGCGTCTTCTTGGGTAAAATATTCCGGAGGTAAAATAGTCCCCCATTCGGATCTCCGGGCGGGGACTACTCAAGAGGATGTCATTATCAGGAGAAAGAAAACTGGCGTTCTACGGATCGGAGCGTGGAATGTCAGATCCCTTAATCGGGCAGGTAGGTTAGAAAATTTAAAAAGGGAAATGGATAGGTTAAAGTTAGATATAGTGGGAATTAGTGAAGTTCGGTGGCAGGAGGAACAAGACTTCTGGTCAGGTGACTACAGGGTTATAAACACAAAGTCAAATAGGGGTAATGCAGGAGTAGGTTTAATAATGAATAGGAAAATAGGAATGCGGGTAAGCTACTACAAACAGCACAGTGAACGCATTATTGTGGCCAAGATAGATACGAAGCCCACACCTACTACAGTAGTACAAGTTTATATGCCAACTAGCTCTGCAGATGACGAAGAAATTGAAGAAATGTATGATGAAATAAAAGAAATTATTCAGATAGTGAAGGGAGACGAAAATTTAATAGTCATGGGTGACTGGAGTTCGTCAGTAGGAAAAGGGAGAGAAGGAAACGTAGTAGGTGAATATGGATTGGGGCTAAGAAATGAAAGAGGAAGCCTCCTGGTAGAATTTTGCACAGAGCACAACTTAATCATAGCTAACACTTGGTTCAAGAATCATGAAAGAAGGTTGTATACATGGAAGAACCCTGGAGATACTACAAGGTATCAGATATATTATATAATGGTAAGACAGAGATTTAGGAACCAGGTTTTAAATTGTAAGACATTTCCAGGGGCAGATGTGGACTCTGACCACAATCTATTGGTTATGACCTGTAGATTAAAACTGAAGAAACTGCAAAAAGGTGGGAATTTAAGGAGATGGGACCTGGATAAACTGAAAGAACCAGCGGTTGTACAGGGTTTCAGGGAGAGCATAAGGGAACAATTGACAGGAATGGGGGAAAGAAATACAGTAGAAGAAGAATGGGTAGCTTTGAGGGATGAAGTAGTGAAGGCAGCAGAGGACCAAGTAGGTAAAAAGACGAGGGCTAGTAGAAATCCTTGGGTAACAGAAGAAATATTGAATTTAATTGATGAAAGGAGAAAATATAAAAATGCAGTAAATGAAGCAGGCAAAAAGGAATACAAACGTCTCAAAAATGAGATCGACAGGAAGTGCAGAATGGCTAAGCAGGGATGGCTAGAGGACAAATGTAAGGATGTAGAGGCTTATCTCACTAGGGGTAAGATAGATACTGCCTACAGGAAAATTAAAGAGACCTTTGGAGATAAGAGAACCACTTGTATGAACATCAAGGGCTCAGATGGAAACCCAGTTCTAAGCAAAGAAGGGAAAGCAGAAAGGTGGAAGGAGTATATAGAGGGTCTATACAAGGGCGATGTACTTGAGGACAATATTTTGGAAATGGAAGAGGATGTAGATGAAGATGAAATGGGAGATACGATACTGCGTGAAGAGTTTGACAGAGCACTGAAAGACCTGAGTCGAAACAAGGCCCCCGGAGCAGATAACATTCCAGTAGAACTACTGACGGCCTTGGGAGAGCCAGTCCTGACAAAACTCTACCGTCTGGTGAGCAAGATGTATGAAACAGGCGAAATACCCTCAGACTTCAAGAAGAATATAATCATTCCAATCCCAAAGGAAGCAGGTGTTGACAGATGTGAAAATTACCGAACAATCAGTTTAATAAGCCACAGCTGCAAAATACTAACACGAATTCTTTACAGACGAATGGAAAAACTAGTAGAAGCCGACCTTGGGGAAGATCAATTTGGATTCCGTTGAAATACTGGAACACGTGAGGCAATACTGACCTTACGACTTATCTTAGAAGAAAGATTAAGGAAAGGCAAACCTACGTTTCTAGCATTTGTAGACTTAGAGAAAGCTTTTGACAATGTTGACTGGAATACTCTCTTTCAAATTCTAAAGGTGGCAGGGGTAAAATACAGGGAGCGAAAGGCTATTTACAATTTGTACATAAACCAGATGCTGTTATAAGAGTCGAGGGGCATGAGAGGGAAGTAGCGGTTGGGAAGGGAGTGAGACAGGGTTGTAGCCTCTCCCCAATGTTATTCAATCTGTATATTGAGCAAGCAGTAAAGGAAACAAAAGAAAAATTTGGAGTAGGTATTAAAATCCATGGAGAAGAAATAAAAACTTTGAAGTTCGCCGATGACATTGTAATTCTGTCAGAGACAGCAAAGGACTTGAAAGAGCAGTTGAACGGAATGGATGGTGTCTTGAAGGGAGGATATAAGATGAACATCAACAAAAGCAAAACGAGGATAATGGAATGTAGTCGAATCAAGTCGGGTGATGCTGAGGGTATTAGATTAGGAAATGAGACACTTAAAGTAGTAAAGGAGTTTTGCTATTTGGGGAGCAAAATAACTGATGATGGTCGAAGTAGAGAGGATATAAAATGTAGACTGGCAATGGCAAGGAAAGCGTTTCTGAAGAAGAGAAATTTGTTAACATCGAGTATAGATTTAAGTGTCAGGAAGTCATTTCTGAAAGTATTTGTATGGAGTGTAGCCATGTATGGAAGTGAAACATGGACTGTAAATAGTTTGGACAAGAAGAGAATAGAAGCTTTTGAAATGTGGTGCTACAGAAGAATGCTGAAGATTAGATGGGTAGATCACATAACTAATGAGGAAGTAATGAATAGGATTGGGGAGAAGAGAAGTTTGTGGCACAACTTGACCAGAAGAAGGGATCGGTTGGTAGGACATGTTCTGAGGCATCAAGGGATCACCAATTTAGTATTGGAAGGCAGCGTGGAGGGTAAAAATCGTAGGGGGAGACCAAGAGATGAATACACTAAGCAGATTCAGAAGGATGTAGGTTGCAGTAGGTACTGGGAGATGAAGAAGCTTGCACAGGATAGAGTAGCATGGAGAGCTGCATCAAACCAGTCTCAGGACTGAAGACAACAACAACAACAAGACAGAAGGAATAGATAACATTCCATCATAATTTCTGTAATCACAGGTGGATGTGGCAACAAAACGACAATTCACGTTGGTGTGTAGCATGTATGAGTCTGGAGACATACCATCTGACTTTCGGAAAAGCATCATCCACACGATTCCGAAGACGGCAAGAGCTGACAAGTGCGAGAATTATCGCACAATCAGCTTAACAGCTCATGCATCCAAGTTAATGACAAGAATAATATACAGAAGAATGGAAAAGAAAAGTGAGGATGCGCTAGATGACGATCAGTTTGGCTTTAGGAAAAGTAAAGACACGAGAGAGCCAATTCTGACGTTGCGGTTACTAATGGAATCAAGACTAAAGAAAAATCAAGACAGGTTCATAGGATTTGTGGATCTGGAAAAGGCGTTCGACAATGTAAAATGGTGCAAGATGTTCGGATTTCTGAAAAAATTAGGGGTAAGCTCTAGGGAGAGACAGGTCATATACAATATAAACAACAGCCAAGAGAGAATAATAAGAGTGGACGACCAAGAACGAAGTGCTCGTAGTAAAAAGGGTGTAAGACAAGGATGTAGCGTTTCGCCCCTGCTGTTCAATCTGTACAACGAAGAAGCAATGATGGAAATAAAAGAAATATTCAGGAGTGGAATTAAATTTCAAGGTGAAGAATACCAATGATACGATTCGCTGATGACATTGCTATCCTGAATGAAAGTAAAGAAGAATTACATTATATGCTGAACGGAATGAACAGTCTAATGAGTACACAGTATGGACTGCGAGTAAATGGAAGAAAGACGAAGGTAATAAGAAACTTAACATCAGGATTGATGGTCAAAAAGTAGATGATGTTGAGGAATTCTGCTGCCTAGGCAATAAAATAACCAATGACGGACGGAGTAAGGACATCAAAAGCAGATTAGCTATGGCAAAAAAGGCATTTCTGGCCAAGAGAAGTCTACTAATATTAAATATCGGCCTTAATTTGAGGAAGAAATTTCTGTGAATGTACGTCTGGAGTACAGCATTGTACGATAGTGCAACATGGACTTTGGGAAAACCGGAACAGAAGAAAATCTAAGCATTTGAGATGTGATGCTACAAACGAATGTTGAAAATTAGGTGGACTGAAAGGTAAGGAATGAGGAGGTTATCTGCAGAATCGGAGAGGAAAGAATATGTGGAAAACACTGATAAGGAGAAGGGACAGGATGATAGGACATCTGAGATGCGGGAATGACTTCCATGGTACTAGAGGGAGCTGCAGAGGGCAAAAACTGTAGAGGAAGACAGAAATTGGAATACATCCAGCAAATAACTGAGGACGTAGGTTGCAAGTGCTACTTTGAGATGAAGAGGTTAGCACGGGAGAGGAATTCGTGGCGGGACGTGTCAAAGCATCAAAGCATTCAGAAAACTGATGACCAAAAAACAAAAAACAAAAAAAAACAAAAAAAAGGAGCAGCAACGCCAAGCATGTAAATGTTTTGTACACAGTGAACGGAACTGTACATGTAAAATTTCGCAGAGGCAGGTAAGGTGGTCACACGATGGACTCTATACTCCACCGTTAAATGGAGAAAGTGGTGATAAGGCCACTTCCAGTGAATGTGAGCATGGGTTACTTCGGTGTGGAATCAGTGGTAGATTTGTTTCTGTTTGCCTATTTGAAAGAAATGGTTCAAATGGCTCTGAGCACTATGGGACTTAACATCTGAGGTCATCAGTCCCCTAGAACTTAGAACTACTTAAACCTAACTAACCTAAGGACATCACACACATCCATGCCCGAGGCAGGATTCGAGCCTGCGACCGGAGCGGTCGCGCGGTTCCAGACTGATGCGCCTAGAACCGCTCGGCCACCAAGCCCGGCTGAAAGAAATGTTGTATGAATTAGTATTAGATACTGGATCTCAAGTATCAGCGTCAAGCAAGAATATACTTAGTGAAGCAGAATTAATTCCGTCACACAGCAGTTGAAGTGACCTAGTTGGGAGCCATGTTGATTCATCTGGTTTGGCAGTGCTAGGATTCCAAGAGGGAGAAAGTAAATTCTGGGTGACTGTAGATGTTAGCCTTATAGTTGTCAGTGAGTATGAAGTCATTTGGTTTAGATTTCCTGATTTTGTGTCAGGGGAAATTTGATATAGAATGGTGTATAGAACAACTGGATGGTACACCATTTCATTTTGATTTTACGACTTGCCGCCTAAAAGGTCCCTCATAGTCAACAGCAGATATGTTACACAGAAATGTGATGGAAAGTTAATGTGAGTATACATAGGAGCTGATATGCTGGATAATTATTTGTATTTGGTTTGCTTGAGAACGAAGAGTTTGCCAAAGAAAAATATTTTACACTTTGTAGTTTGTCCTATATATGGGAAAATGATGGAAGCAAAGTCATGCCTGTCAAAATTAATAATTTTAGTTCTGAATAAATGAAACTATCATATGGTACCCCAATGGCCAGAACAGAACTACTGGATGAAGATGTCTTAGATACTGATTTCACGTCAGTCTATCCAGCAGTGGGGAGTCTGCCAGTTTAACAGCACTGACGAGGAAAAAGCATGACATCTGTAGGACAGGATAAGGAGGGATGAAGATACTGTTGGAAGAATATGCTGAGTTATTTGATCTTCCTGGACTATTTCCTGCTATGTCATTAACTCAATATCATATTCCGTCTGGAAACGAGTTCTCTGTCTTAAGAAGCCAACAGATCCTGCAATATTCGCAATTTGTCATGGAAGAGATTATAAATGAACATTTTGAAGATGAGATCCTAGAAGAGAATGGTCCAAGAAGAGAGTAATGGCCCCTGGTCCACATCTCTTGTCATTATCCCGAAAACATCATCAGATAAGTAGTAAAGCGGAGTAGTTCTGTCGTAGCTACCTTTATTGAAACCAGAAAACAATTACAGCCCCCTACTTCATATCTAATATAAGAGAGACTTCAGGCAATCTAGGTCAGTGTCACAATTTTACAACGGTGAACATAAAAGAGGCTCCCGCAATGCCTGAATCATCCAAAAGCCGCTTTCTCGATTTCACGTGGCTATTATCAATACTGCCACATGCGATTTGGACTGATAAACGTGCCGGTAGCCTTCCAGCGCATGTTAGATGGTATATAATGAGGATTAAATCCAAATCAATGTAATGTCTATCTAGATGAAACCATTGTGTTCTCCGAGGACAGCCAGGAGCATATTATGCATTATGTAAAGTCATTGTGTACTTACTTGAAGCAGGATTAACTTACAGCCAAGGAAAATACCATTTCGTATTACAAGAACTCTATTACTTGGATCGTCTTATTGGCCAGGTTGCTATATTCGCTAACCTGTAACTTGTTGGCGACATGAGAAATTTCTTGACGCTGTACTGAAAAGGAACTGCAGTCTGTGGTGTGCGTACTGTAAGACCTTCGGTACTCACACCATCAGATTATTTGACTTGTCGCTCTAACGAAGTAGGCGAGTGTCAGCAATATGTCTCGTGGTCTTATCGTGGCGTGTTTATCTTCTGCCGTTAGGTCAGACGATAGAAATGCCACTTGCACGCTTAGAGTAGCAGATTGACGGTGACCAACTTTAAACAGAACTTGATTAATTTTCACACACATTTATTAAAATAATAAAAATCATAGATATTACGTAACTTGATTCTGGATGCTGTTTACAATTGACAATCTGAAGTTCCTTTGGTCTTGGTACGTTAATCTTATTCTCACATATCTCTGATACTTGACAAAGTGTCTATACAATTGTCTTCATGGCTATGTACAGGAATATGGTAATCTTATTAGGCGCAGACTGAAACTTGACTATAGACTAATTCAGACTAATGCAGACTGGTACAGACTGGCGCAGACAAATGCAGACTGAGTAATCGGAGGTCTGTACACTCGTTATAATACCTCGCGCGTTCACGTATCACTGCACGAGTGTGATCCGCTAGGAGAAAAGGTTCTGCTTTAGCAGCAATCTCACTGGCTGCGTTACATATTAATACGCGGATCGGCGGAGGCAGAATTTGGTCCGTCTTTATGGCAGCGCCATCTCGTAGAGCGGAGACGGACGAGCGCTGCGCCTGCGCTGTTGTGCTTAGCGGGGCGCGCTCTAGTGGGAAAGTTGTGTACGCGCTGACTACGAGGAACTATGTACACAACACAGTCATATTTAGACATGGCTAATTTATGAGGAATTTTTATTTCACAATCGATGAAATTGCAAAGGCCTCTCATGAAATTATTAAAGAAAGGAATAAAATTTTAATGGTCCTCAGACCACATAGCAGCATTTGTAAAACTGAAATATTTATTGACCAATAGTCCAGTCCTCACTTTTCCGGACTACCATAATTAATTTGTACTGTTGTGTGTTACCAGTAATTTTGTCTTAATTCGCATTTTAATCCAGAGAGCAGATGGACAAAAGCGTCCAACAGTATACACATCATGACAACTTTGTAATGCAGAGAAAAATTATCTGACGTTTAAGGGAAAAAAAACAGTGCTAATATAGCGAGTAACTTATTTCCATTGTTATTTGTACAGAAGATGCTCATAGGTAATAACTGATATAACTGATCACGTGGCATTGAAATGATTAATAGGACTTAAACACTCAACAAGTCTTCTAACTAGATGGGCATTACAATTGACCGAATTCGATTTTAGAGCAGTACATCGACCAAGTAAATCAGACAGAAACACAGACAGTCTTGGTCACGAAATACGTGGTATGTAATGCATTGGCATATACACAGAAGATGGTGAGAAGCACGAAGTCCTGACCCACGTTGCTAGCAGTTCGCAGAGCCGCCACAATTCAGTATGGAAGACAAGGTGCTGTACTGGAGGATAGGATGTTGCTTACACATAGTCGTACCAACAAAATTATGAAAAAAGTTGTTGAGATAGGTGCATAATTCAATTTTAACTGAATACAGCAGCTGCAGAGCCACAGAATTCAGAGTTGTACAAAATTATTTGTGGGTAACATGCAAGCAAGATGCTGATTGAAGTTAAAATCTTCTGTGTTATTAGGCAACATCGTAATTCTACTAAAATAATCGACGTTTCGACCGCTCTGCTGGGATCTTCCTCAGGATCTTATTGTGTCCACTAGTGCTAGAACACAGTGTTCTAGCAGTAGTGGACACCATAAGATCCTGAGGAAGATCCCAGCAGAGGGGTCGAAACGTCGATCATTTTAGTAGAAATATAACGCGGCCTAATAATCCAGAAGATTTTAACTTCAGTAACAACGGTCACGAAAGCCTGCGGAATTACATAAGATGTTGATTGTTACATTAAAAATTCTGTCACATGTAACCAAAGAGCAGAATTCAGTCACCAAAAAACTACATTAAAAAGGCTGCCAGTGGCTAATGAACCTTTTCAGATGATTGGCATGGAATACTCACACTGTTGCTCAAACGTCAGCAGGAAACCATTATCTGCTAACTATAACTGATAATTTTCACATTTCATGTCTATGATGGTCACACCTAACCAGCAGGCAGAAACAGTGGCGCAAACATTAGTAAACCAATGGATACTGAACTTTGGAACACCTGAGATAGTGATAACAGACCAAAGAACGAGTTTTATGTCGAATTTAAAAAAGTAGTTGTGCCAATCATTATGTAATAAGAAATAGAGGAACAGTGTATTACACCCCTACGAAAACGGACGAACTGAAAGATTCAACTGTACAACAGGAAAAAGAGTTGGATTACTGTACTAACATTCATCACAATGACGTCAATGCCCTACTCCCTTACACAGTAGTGGTGTATAACTAAAAATCGGTGTGAGTACTGGCTTATTCCCATACGAGGTTGTTTTGTGTCAGAAGATGTGATCTTCTTTTGAGTTGTGTGAGCTCCCTCTAGGAACAGATCAAAATTTTTCTGAGATTTTGTGCCAAGTCAAAAAGATAGACACTAAAGTCTTGGAGAGACGGGAAAGTACCCATAATAAAAAAGAAAAAAACAACATATCACACAGCAGGTGATCCTATCCAATCCCTATGTGTCAGAGAGAATGACTAAAAAATTTGCTACACTTTATCAAGGACACAGTGTAGTAGTATAAACGACATCTATTGTTAACGCTAAATTGCAGCTGCCAACCCACACATCGGTACTGCACATAAGTCGTGTTCACTCTTGTAAAGGAAGCCAGGAGACCGCCTCCATTTTCGGCAGCGCCTTCAGAAGCGAGAAGGAAAACGCCTGGAAGAAAAACGAAAATAAATGTAAAATTTTTGTGGGAAACGTAACACTCCTACCATTATTTTGACACATCACCATGCACTTAGACCAAGAGCACGAATAATAAACTAACAAGAGGATTTGGTATATTGTTCACACAACAACCGTATGCAGTAATGCCATATCATCAGTCGACCCTGAGGTTGGATTGTAATGTTCAGGCAATGGAAGTTAGATTGTAATGTTCAGGCAATGGAACACGAAATTGAGCAATTAGATGATACTTCTACAAACTACAACGCAAGGTAAAAAATCAGACAAGGTTCAAAAAATACACAGGGAGAATACCAGTTAATAACGTCGGATTTTGCACGACTACATAGGCAGCTATGCCAAAATATGGAGTTAGACCTGCGAGTCTGACAAAAATGGGTTGCCTGGAGGCTGGTTCTCGAATCCTGAAAAATGTTTTTGCTACTGCCAATGGAGAGGACCTAGAAAAGATTAATAAGACATTAAAGCAAGTACAAGTGGGCGTTGAAGTCAACCACGAAACAGTATACCTACACGACGGGTATACACCACCTCCAGGTCGCGTGCATTCACCCTGTTCTGCTCCCAGAAATTTGCGAGGGAATGTCTTAAAGAAATAATCACAGTTAAAACGGAATTATTCCAAGGAGTAGGATTTCACTGGTTACACTCCATGGAAAACAGAGTGGTTATCATTTTTACCAATTACAAGCGAAGACGATACAGAGGTGCTCAGCACATAGAACAAAAGGAACAATTGTTATTGACAAATAGCATCTGATCCAATATTTCCGGACCGACCTTACAATTACCCACCAACATCACTAGGACCACCATCCTAAATAACGTACTATCTGAGCTATCTTCTGAGATCCTACCTGCTGACACTTTAGTCCCGTCTACGCTTGCGTCCCTAGATCAAATGTTAGCTGTGCATATTGGCTGCATATCAGTGTAGCATCTACGTGAAAAATTATCGTAAGGAACATCATCACCAACTTCTGACTATATGAACCACATCCTCAGCCAATAGTGACTTTTGCTGTAATACTCGTAGATACTGATTTCTTACTACCAGTTCAACTGAAAAATTGGCCAAATTCCACCCTTACCAACCTCCAACCTGCAGGTTCATAGCAGCAATAATAGCACCAAGGAGTAGCAGTCTGACAAAGGACAAAACAAATAATGAACCATAGAGTCAGTGCTTGTGTGATTTGAAAAGTAGTGTAAAGACCCACGTGTTATTGTGAGCGAAGTAGGTGGATGCACAGTGTAAGTACTTTTAAGTGAAGTGGTGCCTGTGTAGCAGTTTTCAACAGGAGTCTGTAGGGCCGGATTTTTCTCAGTGGGAAGGTATTGCAAAGGAACAAAACACAGCCCATGCCCTATGCCTTATGCAGAGCCCTGGGTTTCGAGCACTGGCCGCCATCAGACAACGCCTTGTCTGTTCAGTAACTTCAGCAACAGCGAGCCGCAATCGTACCACTACTACCGCTGTGTGTGAGTGGCCCACTAACCTGACGAACCTTCAGGAAGCTTTTGCAGTTCGGCCCACTAACGCAAGGCAGCTGCCAGACCTCACTCACTGGTCTCTGTTCCAAACATTTCCGTGTGCCACAGAAATGTGATCCCTTCTGCAGAGTCAGCTGCGGGCAACTGCATTTAAACCCATAGGGACTAGTCGAACTGCTGGGTGGTGTACGAGGTCCAGTCGGTACCGAACAGTGCGGGTGGGACCATTGTTAGAAAAAAAAACAGTACTAATACATTATACGGTCACTAAATTGTACAGGCTTATTGGCCTGAAAAATTCAGAAACTATATTTATGTGGATCGGGTAATGACACACAGTACACTACGTGTTTGGTCTCAGTAAAACACACAATACGTGTTGAGGATCGATCGAGGACGCTGTAGATTAATGATGGCAACCGTTGATATTATTTGTGACAGATACGTTGTAGCCCTAATTTAATAGACCTTACCGCAGATATTGAAAAGTTAGTTACATAGTTAGTTATTTACAGGGTGTTTCAAAAATGACCGGTATATTTGAAACGGCAATAAAAACTAAACGAGCAGCGATAGAAATACACCGTTTGTTGCAATATGCTTGGGACAACAGTACATTTTCAGGCAGACAAACTTTCGAAATTACAGTAGTTACAATTTTCAACAACAGATGGCGCTGCGGTCTGGGAAACTCTATAGTACGATATTTTCCACATATCCACCATGCGTAGCAATAATATGGCGTAGTCTCTGAATGAAATTACCCGAAACCTTTGACAACGTGTCTGGCGGAATGGCTTCACATGCAGATGAGATGTACTGCTTCAGCTGTTCAATTGTTTCTGGATTCTGGCGGTACACCTGGTCTTTCAAGTGTCCCCACAGAAAGAAGTCACAGGGGTTCATGTCTGGCGAATAGGGAGGCCAATCCACGCCGCCTCCTGTATGTTTCGGATAGCCCAAAGCAATCACACGATCATCGAAATATTCATTCAGGAAATTAAAGACGTCGGCCGTGCGATGTGGCCGGGCACCATCTTGTATAAACCACGAGGTGTTCGCAGTGTCGTCTAAGGCAGTTTGTACCGCCACAAATTCACGAAGAATGTCCACATAGCGTGATGCAGTAATCGTTTCGGATCTGAAAAATGGGCCAATGATTCCTTTGGAAGAAATGCCGGCCCAGACCAGTACTTTTTGAGGATGCAGGGACGATGGGACTGCAACATGGGGCTTTTCGGTTCCCCATGTGCGCCAGTTCTGTTTATTGACGAAGCCGTCCAGGTAAAAATAAGCTTCGTCAGTAAACCAAATGCTGCCCACATGCATATCGCCGTCATCAATCCTGTGCACTATATCGTTAGCGAATGTCTCTCGTGCAGCAATGGTAGCGGCGCTGAGGGGTTGCCGCACTTGAATTTTGTATGGATAGAGGTGTAAACCCTGGCGCATGAGACGATAGGTGGACGTTGGCGTCATTTGGACCGCAGCTGCAACACGGCGAACGGAAACCCGAGGCCGCTGTTGGATCACCTGCTGCACTAGCTGCGCGTTGCCCTCTGTGGTTGCCGTACGCGGTCGCCCTACCTTTCCAGCACGTTCATCCGTCACGTTCCCAGTCCGTTGAAATTTTTCAAACAGATCCTTTATTGTATCGCTTTTCGGTCCTTTGGTTACATTAAACCTCCGTTGAAAACTTCGTCTTGTTGCAACAACACGGTGTTCTAGGCGGTGGAATTTCAACACCAGAAAAATCCTCTGTTCTAAGGAATAAACCATGTTGTCTACAGCACACTTGCACGTTGTGAACAGCACACGCTTACAGCAGAAAGACGACGTACAGAATGGCGCACCCACAGACTGCGTTGTCTTCTATATCTTTCACATCACTTGCAGCGCCATCTGTTGTTGAAAATTGTAACTACTGTAATTTCGAAAGTTTGTCCGCCTGAAAATACACTGTTGTCCCAAGCATATTGCAACAAACGGTGTATTTCTATCGCTGCTCGTTTAGTTTTTATTGCCGTTTCAAATATACCGGTCATTTTTGAAACACCCTGTACATGGTCCATAGATCATTTGAACGATTCTGATCTAGAAATTGTGTGGAACGAGTCATTTTACATGTTATGTACTGTATACATGATTAGTGTTGACATTGCTGAACACATAACTATTTTTAGTTTTCCTCATACAACTAAACTTCATTTTTTCTGTTTTCTGTTAATGGATTAGTGGCAGTTGTGCAGGAGAAGTAAATTAAATCCAAAACTTGTTCCAGTATCTGTCAGACATTTTATGTTATTGGGCAAATGATCAAAAAGTTTTGTTGCTACACATTGAACTACATTCTGAGCCACTAATAGCTTTAACAATGCGTTACGAAGGCCATTTTTCCCTCTAGTGTTTTAGGTACGGACATCATTGTTTTTCTCAAATTGTGAGTGATTAATTATGAGGAGTTTCATTAGCGATTATATGTACTGTGACGGCGCAGTTACAAGACCTGGCTTAAAGAGGCATCTACATTGCGTCCGTGGGTGAACACCACATATTATTTTTACTGCTCGCTTTTACGCAAACAGTAATTTCTCTCTAAGTGATGAGTTACCCCAAAAATTATGTCATAAGACATCAATCAATGGGAACAGGTAAAACATATCAGGATTTTGATACGTTTGTTTCCAACATTAGCAATTATATGAAGAGCAAAAGTAGCTTTTTATAGTTGTTTGGGAAGCTCCATAATATGCTTCTTCCATTTCAAGTATTTATCAGTGTTTAAACCCGTCCGCAGCTCGTGTTCTAGTGGCTAGCGTTGCTACCTCTGGATCAAGGGGTCCCGGGTTAGATTCCCGGCCGGGTGCTGATGACCGCGTAGTTGAGCGCCCCACAAACCAAACAGTATTTAAACCCAAAGATTTGGAGCATTCTACCCTATTTACTGACTCCTGCTTATGTGCTACATCAGTTGTTGGTACTGTGACATTTATCTTTGTCATGTGATTGTAATTACGTAATTGACAGTAATGTACAACATAGCTCTTAGAATCGGAATGACATGCGAACGTGTATTTTATCTGTAATTACGTAATTGACAGTAATGTACAACACAACTCTTAGAATCGGAATGGCATGCGAACGTGTATTTTATCTCGTCGGTTATGCGCTTGCGCCCTGTACTGACCTTTTCTGACTGCAAGAATGTAAATTGTCAATAACTTCAAACCAAACCAAAACTCCATGAATTAACGTAAAACAAAAACTGAATCTCATGCAACACTATTGATATGAAATTGGCCGTGGTAATAAAACAAAGCTTGAACAATTTGAAAATAATGGTCCCTGTGCTTAATGAATGCTATCCCAGAAATACTAAAATTTCTTACCTTTATCTGCGCAATGGTAACTGTCTTCACACTGCTCTCTCTTAGTACTTAAAATTGGATAGTTAGCATACTGCTGAAAAGTGTTCAAATGTGTGTGGAATCTTATGGGACTTAACTGCTAAGGTTATCACTCCCTAAGCTTACACACTACTTAACCTAAACTATCCTAAGGACAAACACACACACCCATGCCCGAGGGAGGATTCGAACCTCCGCCGGGACCAGCCGCACAGTCCATGACTGCAGCGCCAGAGACCGCTCGGCTAATCCCGCGCAGCAGCATATTGCTGATGTGCAAGGCAGATAAGCAGGTATAAAAGTGCTCACGTGCACTATGAAACTTCAAAATGTTGCCTAACATCTAATAAAACTACAATGGTATGGGCAACTCACTCTTTACGAAGTACATGGGAATTAAAAGAACCTGAGTTATACAATACAGAATTATAGGAAAAAAATTTATCTAAAGTTACTTACTACATCTTTCTAACTGTACTTACTCTAACACATTACCCACACCTTGAACCAGCGATCGCTGTTCAGCAGTGATGCTACTACATAATCTATACTACATCTGACCATCTCTCGTTCAACATAAAATTTTCTTACAGAATTTTACCCTGGTTACATACCGTTTGGTTTAATGACCTTCATGTTTTTTTCTAAAAATGGGCGCTTATGGCCAGTTTCCCTTCTAACAAAAAAAAGATAGTTTGGCACTGACTGCCGGGAGGCCCCATGCGGGGAAGTTCGGCCGCTCACTGGGCGACTCGCGTGCCGGTGATGAGGATGAAATGATGGGGAGGACAACACAGCACTCGGTCCACGCGCGGAGAAAATCTCCAACCCGGCCGGGAATCGATCCCGGGCCCGCATGGTAGGCAAGCACGTAACCACTCAGCGAAGCAGACGGACCACTCTGTCCAACAACCAAGCAAATGTTCCCAGCTTCTCCCATTTACAGTTCTTTCTCCTTCAATTTCAGTCAGTCATGTGACCTTCTTTTTCCCTATTCTATCCTCTCTTCCGCCATCTCCTTCTACCTCTTTTCTCGCGGCTGTTGCTGCTAACCCTCATAACTTACGCTGAAGAGCCAAAGAAACTGGTACAACTGCCTAATATCGTGCAGGGCTCCCGCAACAAGACGTTTCATGGATGCGACTAATGTCTGATGTAGTGTTGGAGGGGACTGACACCATGAATCCTACAGGGCTGTCCATAAACCACTAGGGGGTGGAGATATCTTCTGAACAGTCCGATGCAAGGCATTCCAGATATACTCAATAATGTTCATGTCTGGGGATTTCGGTGGCCAACGGAAGTGTTTAAACTTATAAGAGCGTTCCTGAAGTCACTCTGTAGCAATTCTGGACTTCTTGAGTGTTGCATTGTCCTGCTGGAACTGCTCAAGTCCGCCGGAATGCACAATGGACATGAGTGGATGCAGGTGATCAGACAGGATGCTTAAGTACGTGTCACCTGACAGAGTCGTATCTAGACACATCAGGGGTCCCGTAACACTCGAAATGCACACGCCCCACACCATTACAGAGCCTCCACCAGCTTGAACAGTCTCCTGTTGGCGTGCAGGGTCCATGGATTCATGAGGTTGTCTCCATAGGCGTCCACGTCCATCCGCTCGATACAATTTGAAATGATACTCGTCCGACCAGACAACATGTTTCTAGTCATCAACAGTCCAAAGTCGTTGTTGACGGGCCCAGGCGGGACGTTAAAGTTTTGTGTCGTGCAGTCAGCAACGGTACACGAGTGGACCTTCGGCTCCGAAAGCCCATATCGATGATGTTTCGTTGAATAGTTCGCACGCTAACACTTGTTGATGGCTTAGCAATGAAATCTGCAGCAATCTGCGGAAGGATTGCATTTATGTTATGTTGTAACTGGACATCCTCCTTTTGCATTACTTTTCCCCAAAAGTAGTTGTCGATAATTATTTTTCGAATTTTGGACAGCTCAATATTATCTCAGTTGCTTTTCTGAAAACTTCCATATAATTATACACAGAGAATAAAATATTTTAGTTTCGATGTTATAACCGATTAGTATCAGCTCCGAATGTGCAGTTAAAATTATTTTTTTAGAAACATTTGAAATTACGAATTATTTGCACACTTAAAATTTCTATTATTAGTTACACAATCCTGTACTGTTTACTATGTTTATTTCTGGACTCATTTATGAAATAATAATCGAAATTGATAATGTAACCGCTGGCCGCTGTGGCCGAACGGTTCTAGGAGCTTCAGTCCAGAGCCACGATGCTACTACGGTCGCAGGCTCGAATCCTGCCTCGGGCATGGATGTGTGTGACGTCCTTAGGTTAGTTAGGTTTAAGTAGTTCTAAGTCTAGGGGACTGAAGACCTCAGATGTTAAGTCCCATGGTGCTTAGAGCCATTTGAACCATTTTTGATAATGTAACCAAAACTAGTAAAACTAGTTAAACCCTTTGGAATATTGTTATTTCCTTTGATTCTAAGAGTCGTAAGCCTGCCTTTGATGTGATCGGACGTATTTTTGAATAACAGGTGCGACCAATGGAATTTCGGCTTTGTTAAAGTGAATAATCAGAATACTGTATGATGTACTAAATGTGACGAAATCAGTGAAAAATATATTTACGTAAAAAATTCTGCAACAACAGTCTTCCAATTTATTTAGTTCAAACCAACCGTGGGGACCTGATGTTAGATGTTCAGCTTCAAGATTCAGACCTTTAGGCAAGAAGAACTGGAACCACTCAACATGACAACCTAAGTGAACTTGAAAGTTTACTATAATCTTCACTCCTCTTAAATCTTCATAGAAGACTTTGCTTATTAATTACTTGGCCTGAGCATTGGTTAATGTGGACAATAGATGGTAGAAGGAAGGAGAGGGAGACTGCAACGTTCAACGATTCTCTTCAGTCGTCGTTGGTACCGTTCTTGCAGGATCTTTTTCCGACCGCAGCAATGTCGGACATCTGATATTTTATACGATTCCTGATATTCACGGTACACTCATGAAAATGTCGTACGGGGAAATCTCCATCGCTTTCTCGAAGATGCTGTGTCCCATCGCTGGTGCGCCGACTGTAACACCACCTTCAGACTCACTGAAATCTTGATAACCGCCATTGTAGCAGCAGTAACCAATCAACTGCGCCAGAAACTTGTCTTACATAGGCGTTGCTGACCGCAGCGCCATATTCTGCCTGGTAACTATCTCTCTATTTGAATACGCATGCCGTTCTTCTTCTTCCTCCTTTTTTTTTTTTTAAAAAAGGATAAGTAACATCGTGTTGACTTTTAACTGTGACTATTTATATTTAGACGTATTTGAAAACTTCCCTTCTTTTTCTGTAATATAGTAATTACTAAATATTTTTTTTTACAATGTTGCCTATTAGATTTAATTTGTATCCTAACGAATATAATACAAAATGTGTAGAATGCCTGGTTACATATAAGGGACGGCCTCTTGGCCCTGCTCTTCGTTGTTAAAGAAATGAAAGAATAAGAAAAATGTTACATCACCGAAGTGCCGTACGGAGGTTAAAAAAAGAAAAAAAAGGAAAGACAAGTGTGAGTGGGCCTCGAGCTCTCCATGTTCCGTACTAACTTATAAGCGACTTCCGTGTCCCTAACCTACCCAAGTTATTTATCTGGGAACGGGAACTTACAATTTAACCTCGAATTGGAACCACCTGGTGTTTGTGGCGATTCCTGATTGTGAAGAATGAGAAATCCATGGTATGGCTAAGATGCGGTCCTGCGACATGTTGGTTTCAATGCACGTGCTTTATCTTTAGACTATCAGGCCCGACGTGTGTATAGGTTTTGATGAGTGAATTTGCTAGTATCAAAATAAGTGGCATATGTGACAGTATCTTTCGAGTGCACTGACGTCGAAGCTTAACCTTTTTTCACCGCCAAGGGACCGCAGACCTACCTATTTAACATAAATTTGAGCTTCATTCTTCTAACCGTTCCTGAGAAAAAAGACGGTCAGAAAGAAGGGCAATAAAAGAAAAACAAAAACAGTTACGTGATTTAATTTCAAATTAAGTTTTCGGATTTCTTTCCTTTACTTGCACTGTGAAACCTTGCTTCACGCAAAACATTATGATTCTAGGCCAAGGGGAAGCACCTCACAGGTTTTGGTTAGTGGTTTTGCGAGCCTCAAAATATGCGAATAAGAAAATCTTCTGCAGCCGAGACAATTTGGTCTTTTTATTTTATTTCACAATAAACAGTTTCGACAGGATTTTCCTGTCATCATCAGATCTCCAATGCACCAGCGGTAAAGTCACTACGAAGAAAATTTATAACTGTGTACAAACCTGTATATCAGTGACAAACACATAAGCACTACTTTACATACCTTCGGAAAATACTTATTAAAAAGCAATCATGTCATCTACATAATGAGAACACTTTCCACTTCAAGGAATCGACACCGCGTTCGATTATTAATCACATAAAGAAAGAACATTTAAAATATCCATTGCACCAACTGCGTGCTCAGAAGGGGAAGTGAAGACACAAAAAATGCAGTCGTGACCTAAGCACACCCCAGGAAAAAATAAGTGAGCAAGCAGCCTATGGCTGTGCAAGCCGTTACATGAACAGTAAACAGTTGGCCTATGTGTGCACTTATCGAAACTTGAGACTCTTACAGAAATGCACTATAAAAAAATTGACACCTTGTCCGCCCGCGGTAGCTGAGTGGTCAGAGCGACAGAATGTCAATCCTAAGGGCCCGCGTTCTATTGCCGCCTGGGTCGGAGATTTTCTCTGCTCAGGGACTGAGTGTTGTGTTGTCCTAATCATCATCGTTCCATCTCCATCGATGTGCAAGTCACGGAAGTGGCGTCAAATCGAAAGACTTGCACCCGGTGAACGGTCTATCCGACTGGAGGCCCTAGTCACACGACATTTACATTTTTTTGACATCTTAACAAAAAAATATACTGCAGAGTCATTACACCATGGGATCCAAAATATACCACATAGTGCACAGCGCATTTGGCATCAATATAGATACTAATTTGAGGCAAATACTTGCAGCTGGAGTGTGAATAGGCAGAAACACATCGTATACTACCTCGGCGACCAGAAGTCCACAACAAACCCCTTCCTTACAGGCGAAACAACCAGATCACCAGAAAATAGTCTGAGTCACAACAATAATCATGCTGGTTTTATAAGTACATGCCTATACATGTCAAATTCATTACGTTGTAAATTGCAAGGGTTCCGTTTATACCGACTGAGGTACGGTACCTTAAAAAATATGCAGTTTCATTAAAAATTCGTATTTGTTAGCTATAAATGTTTTTTTTTACATGATTACATCAGAAGATTTGGCAGACTGCCAGCTGTAGCTTTGCGAAACCGCACACGTAGCTGAGATTCTGGGTTCTGGGGAGGACCGTCTCAGCTGGCTCGCACACTAGTGTAGGCCGTTACATCGTGCGTCGTGCCGGCGGTCGGCAAGTGTGTTTCGACGTGGCTGAGCCACTGGGCTTGGCGCTTTGTCCAGAGCGACGGAGCTCTGAAGGCCACACAAAAGTGCACGTCCGCATCAGGGCGCCACGAACAATGCAGCCGAGGGCCTTATCACTGCAGCTGACTCAGACGGTCCGTCGTTAACGGTGCCTGATCTCACATCTAGCGAGCAACTTGTTTCCTGGCTGGGATTATCCGCGGGAAAACTTCATCCCAGTCGTGTTCCGGTGATACCAGCCAGTCTTGGTACTTCCTTCAATAATGTGGCGTACTGCTTCGGCTGCCGTCGTTCTAGGTCCGGGAATAAATCCTTATTCTGGTGCGACAATTGTTGAAGCTGATACTGCAGCTGATATGATGAAGGAATTTCTGTCATTGTGATCTTACATGCCCGTAATCTGCATGCCGCGGGTTGTTGTCCCTCCGGCCACGTCACGGGCTAGATGCGTCTCAACTGATCGGCTGCGGCGCTACTAACAAGGGAACCTCCCCATCGCACCCCCCTCAGATTTAGTTACAAGTTGGCACAGTGGATAGGCCTTGAAAAACTGAACACAATCAATCGAGAAAACAGGAAGAAGTTGTATGGAACTATGAAAAAAAATAAGCAAAATATACAAACTGAGTAGTCCATGTGCAACATAGGCAACATCAAGGATACTGTGAACACAGGAGCGCCGTGGTCCCGTGGTTAGCGTAAGCAGCTGCGAAATGCAAGGTCCTTGGTTCAAGCCTCCCTCGAGTGAGAAGTTTTAATTTTTTATTTTCAGACAATTATCAAAGATCAGGCGCTCAAACATAAATCAACTTCGCTCTCCAAAATTCCAGGACATGTTCAGATTTGCTTGGACACATGCAGGATTTGACGGTCTACACACGGAAAAATTTGAAAACGTTAAAAACATTTGTTTTGACAGAGCACAGGGAAAACTGTGCGACTGTGAAACTGTTGCATTCATTTGTTGCAGTTTACGTGACAAACTCTTATGTTTTCATCACTATTTTGGGAGTGATTATCACATCCACAACAAAACCTAAATCGGGCAAGGTAGAAGAATCTTTTTACCCAATCACCAAGTGTACAAGTTAGGTGGGTCGACCACATATTCCTGTCATGTGGCGTACATGCCGTCACCAGTGTCGTGTAGAATATATCAGACGTGTTTTCCCGTGGAGGAATCGGTTGACCTATGGCCTTGCGATCAAATGTTTTCGGTTCCCATTGGAGAGGCACGCCCTTTCGTCTACTAATCGCACGGTTTTTCGGTGCGGTCCCAAAACACAGACACTAAACTTATTACAGTGAACAGAGACGTCAGTGAACGAACGGACAGATCATAACTTGCGAAAATAAAGAAAGAAAAATTTATCACTCGAGGGAAAACTTGAACCAAGGGCCTCTCGTACCGCAGTTGCTCACGCTATCCAAAGGACCACGACGTTTCTGAGCTCACGATGTCCAGTGATGTTGCCTATTTTCCACATGGACTACTCAGTTTGTATATTTTGCTTATTTTTTTCATAGTTCCACACAACTTCTTCCTGTTTTTTCGATTGATCTGTGTTCAGTTTTTCAAGGCCTATCCATTGTACCAACTTATAACTAAATCTGAGGGGGGTGCGATGGGGAGGATCCCTTGTAAGTACTGCCACATTTGTGATCGGTGATACAACTTTCATTGTGTGTAAGTGTGGGTCGCCGACGCCACTATTGGTTCACGTAAGCATTTCGTTTCACTATTAATTAAATCATCCCTTGGAGGTTGTGTGGTGTGTTGCGATGGGGGGGCTGCGAGGCCATGTAGCAGTAAAGTAATTATTCGTTTAGCCTATGGCCTACACACATGGTTTACACCGTCTAAGTGAACAGTGAAAAAATAGGCTATAAAATACATCAATGAAGCATACAGAATAAAATAAGATAAAATGAGATGAAATACAGAATACAATAACAACTCGCTACAGATAAACTGCGTATCTTGTATCTTTATATTCTGACGTCCACACTGGCGACCCATTCGAGGCAGGTGTGACGTTGAAGAAGTCAGTCAAGCTACCTTGATAGGCTTTTAGTT
Source organism: Schistocerca cancellata (assembly GCF_023864275.1). NCBI lineage: Eukaryota > Metazoa > Arthropoda > Insecta > Orthoptera > Acrididae > Schistocerca > Schistocerca cancellata. The sequence continues at coordinate 245,585,333 of NC_064628.1, read as the reverse complement.
CAATCTTCGACGGCGTCTTGGGAAATTAGATTTGGAGCCCCACCTTCCTAGCTACGGCTGGGTAGGTTTCCCCACTTGTGGAGGTTGTGTACACACATTCCTTGTCCCGTTCGGAGTCTGTTTAGGCTTTTCCGCACCTGTTATGGAAGTTCAAAGTCCTGGTATGGTCACTATTACTGCAGCTCTCGTGCCATTTAGTACCTCAGCTGAAGTTAGTAGCTACCAGTTACTGGACCACTCTCAGAGGGCGGTTTCTAGAGCGAAGTAGAGTTGTTTCCTACATTTGGGCATCTTTGTAACTTTCGTATATTTCTTCACCAAAGGTTCCTGCCTCCGTAGGAAATATGTATGTATATGGCCAAGTGTTGGGAGCAAATATAGTGGCGTAGTCTTTATACATGCTGCTACACTCCTCGTAGCAGCGCTGAGCTGGGTGTCCACCTTCTTTATATGCTTGCTTGTTAAGCACACTCGCGCACAGTACCCTGCTGCAGACTACACCAGGGTGAGGACAGAGGTTCGTATCCGCTGATGCTCCCCAGTTAGTGCTGTGTAGCCTCTGAATGAGATCGTTGGGTGAACTTATTTTATGGGATGCATCTTCAAGATTTGAAGGCTAAAGTTATATCTAGAGTAGTTCTTAAGTACTTTGGATGCTGCTGATAAACGAGTTCAATGTTAAAGAAACTTCCTGGCAGATTAAAACTGTGTGCCCGACCGAGACTCGAACTCGGGACCTGGCAGAAGTAAAGCTGTGAGTACCGGGCGTGAGTCGTGCTTCGGTAGCTCAGTTGGTAGAGCACTTGCCCGCGAAAGGCAAAGGTCCCGAGTTCGAGTCTCGGTCGGGCACACAGTTTTAATCTGCCAGGAAGTTTCATATCAGCGCACACTCCGCTGCAGAGTGAAAATCTCATTCTAGAGTTCAATGTTATTCATATGAGCCCTCAGCTCATAGCCCACAGTTTTCTTGTTCACAAAGGAACAGCTGACAGAGTTGGGGGGATTTGGTATCAGCCTCCTTTTAGTGGAATACCCATGCATTTTATTTAGGTCAGCAGTGAGAACGTTTTCAGCATTTTCGAGCCCCTTGCTTTGGATAGCTGAATTTCCTTGACACTGTTCCAGTCGGGTCAGAGATGAAGAGCATAAAAAACATCGGCACTAACACTGATCCTTGAGACAGTCCGTTATTCAGTTTCCTCTATTCGCTTATGTTATTACCCTGTATCACTGTATCAAATGGAAATATCTATCAGAAAGTGTGTTGTTGATAAGTCTCAGTGTGGTTTGCAATGGGATTACTTTTATCAGTTTGTGTAGAAGCAATTCTTTCCCCGTAGTGTCATAGACAGCTGATAAATCCATGAAAGGTGCCGCTCTCCTTTATTGATTTTGAAAACGTGTCTCTCTCCCTCTCTCTCTCTCTCTCTCTCTCTCTCTCTCTGTGTGTGTGTGTGTGTGTGTGTGTGTGTGTGTGTGTATGTGTGTGTGTGTGTGTGTGGGTGGGTGGGTGGGTGGGTGGTTAGGCTCAAAACCTGATCTGTACAACTCCTGTTTGGTCTGATACCTGCCTATTCTGGTGGAATGACTGCTAGAATTCATGCAACCATCTTATAAAAAAAGAAGGTTATCTTAATTTTATGACATGGTGAAGCATGTGGTCTTAAAGTCGTAGAGTCTGTGATGGTGTGCTTCCCAGCGACATTCCCTACGTGGATAAAAATATGATTGGGGAGGAAGCCATATGAAAGAAGAGGTGGGATGAGTATTGGGAAGAGTCTAAATACTGGATGTAGGTGATAGGCGGCAGGTAAGTTTGCAGTTTTTCAGGGAGAGGATCGGATGGAGACTTCACTTTCGGGAGAAGGAGGTAGCGTAGGCTGTAGCTGATGGGATGAGTAGATCTTCAGAATGATTTAGTGGCGTGGTACTGAAAAATGAGATTGAAATTACCGTGGGAAAGGACATGGTGTTTTTGAAGATGAAGAAAAGCGGAATTTTATGTTAGAGGTGTGGCAGCTGCAATAGACCACAAGGATGGTAGACAATGGGGTTGTTGAGGTTCGATTTTGCGTGAGGAATGAATCTGATGGAAGAATGCAAGTGTTGGAGCATTATAATCTAGTACAAGATGCAGGTGTGGGAAGGGTGAACGGATGTGGAGTGTGACGAGGAGAGCATGAGGCTCAAGGATTTGAAGGTAGTGGTAAAATTTGGGGAGACCCGTGCAACATTTACATAGTTGAGCGTCTTGTATGAGAACAGAGGGTTCTAGTTTTCTTGCTCATAGCGGTTGTCGTTTGTCTGCTGTAGGCTTTCTTTTGGATGGTTATTGGATGGGTATTCCACATTTGCTTCTGACCAAGTGTTCGTCCAACGTACTTCATCATTTCACTTAGGTGAATTCAATTATTTAAGCATGTCTGAGTGGATGATTCGTATCTCTAGTGAGTCACGGGAACAATATCGTTGGCAACCAGTGCTATGCAGACCAAAAAGTTCACTTTATTCAGTGAGTACTGAGGAGTTAACCAAGAGGGCCTTTTGTAAGATTTAATTTTTCCATGAACGTAATTTTGATAATCGAAACGACTAAGTGTTCCACACTTCAGGTTAAAAACAATTGCAAGATCTTGGATCTTTTCAGTAAGACTATTTAGAAATGCTACACTTCTTAAGCGGAGAAAAGGAAACTAAGCTACAGGAAGATGATAAAAATAATCAGGGCAGATTAGTAGGTGACAGTGTTGAACCTTTGGACACTTTTCAGACATTCGCCACTAGCCAACCCTGTAATAACAGTTCAAGATGTTACCTAATTCAATTTCAAACTGATAACATTCACATTATGCATGCTGCAGTTTTCTTCTAAAGTTGCAAAAGTTACTTCAGAAAAGTAAAGTTTTTCCAAATGTGAAAAAGTGCGTCAAGAGACAATGTGGTCATATAGTTAGGATCAAATATTCTGTTCGAAATTGGAAGTGCTGTACTTGAGAAAATATTGTCACTATGGCATTTAACAATCAACGTGTTACATTGGTATTCTGATACACATCAATAATCAGTAAGTGAAATCATATTAGGGAGAAGTATTATCAGAAAAACAGTTATAAGTCAAAGCTATTTTGAAATAGAAGCTATTGGCATCTAAAAAAAATTTCAGTTCTCATGACCAGGAAAATTGTTAACACGTTAAAGAAACTCAGTTCATTTGTTAACATTATGTGTTCCTCAATACAAGACCTTCCATAGTGAGATGCAGCGATGAATGAGTGACTAAGTATCGCTTAACCGTCCAACACGTTTGGTAAATACCCCTGTGACAGAGCTGGCCAACAACGGATCAGGATCGGAAGGGCGACGGTGCAAAAATTAAATCCTGTATTTTGGCTCTCATAAATCCTTTTAAAAGTTAAAATACAACTATACACATCCAAGTTGTTGTTGTTGCTGCCTTCAGTCCAGAGACTGGTTTGATGCAGCTCTCCATGCTACACTATCCTGTGCAAGCTTCTTCATCTCGCAGTACCTACTGCAACCTGCATCCTTCTCAATCTGCTTAGTGTATTAATCTCTTGGTCTCCCTCTGCGATTTTTACCCTCCACACTGTCCTCAAATACTAAATTGATGATCACTTGATGCCTCATAACATGTCCCACCAACCGATCTTCTAGTCAACGTGTGCCACAAATTTCTCTTCTCCCTAATTCTATTCAATACCTCATTAGTTATGTGATCTACCCATCAAATCTTCAGTATTCTTCTAGTCAACGTGTGCCACAAATTTCTCTTCTCCCTAATTCTATTCAATACCTCCTCATTATTTATGTGATCTACCCATCAAATCTTCAGCATTCTTCTGTAGCACCACATTTCGAAAGCTTCTATTCTCTTCTTGTCTAAACTATTTATCGTCCACGTTTCACTTCCATACATGGCCACACTCCATACAAATACTTCCAGAAACGACTTCCTGCCACTTAAATCTATACTCGATGTTAATAAATGTCTCTTCTTCAGAAACGCTTTTCTTGCCATTGCCAGTCTACATTTTATATCCTCTCTACTTCGACCATCATCAGTTATTTTCCTCCCCAAATAGCAGAAATCATCTACTACATTAAGAGTCTGATTTCCTAATCTAATATCCTCCTCAGCATCACCCGATTTAATTCGACTACATTCCGTTATCCCCGTTTTGCTTTTGTTGATGATCATCTTATATGCTCCTTTCAAGACACTGTCCATTCCGTTCAGCTGCTCTTCCAGGTCCTTTTCTGTCTCTAACAGAATTACAATGACATCGGCGAACCTCAAAGTTTTTATTTCTTCTCCATGGATTTTAATACCTCCTCAGAATTTTTCTTTTGTTTCCTTTACTGCTTGCTCAATACACATATTGAATAACATCGGGGATAGGCTACAACCCTGTCTCACTCAATTCCCAACAACTGCTTCTCTTTCATGTCCCTCGACTCTTGTAACTGCCATCTGGTTTCTGTACAAATTGTAAATAGCCTTTCGCTCCCTGTATTTTACCCCTGCCACCTTCACGATTTGAAAGAGAGTATTCCACTCAACATTGTCAACATCTTTTTCTAAGTCTACAAATGCTAGAAACGTAGGTTAACCTTTCCTTAATCTGTTTTCTAAGGTAAGTCGCAGGGTCAGTATTGCCTCACGTGTTCCAACATTTCTATGGAATCCAAACTGATCTACCCCGAGGTCGGCTTCTTCCAGTTTTTGCATTCGTCTGTAAATAATTCGTGTCAGTATTTTGCAGGCGTGGCTTATTAAACGGATAGTTCAGTAATTTTCACATCTGTCAACACCTGCTTTCTTTGGGATTGGAATTATTATACTCTTCTTAAAGTCTGAGGTTATTTCTCCGGTCTCATACATCTTGCTCACCAGATGGTAGAGCTTTGTCAGGGCTGGCTATCCCAAGGTTATCAGTAGTTTTAATGGAATGTTGTCTACTCCCGGGGCCTTGTTTCGACTCAGGTCTTTCAGTGCTCTGTCAAACTCTTCACGCAGTATCATATCTCCCATTTCATCTTCATCTACCTCCTCTTCCATTTCCATAATACTGTCCTCAAGTACATCACCCTTGTACAGACCCTCTATATACTTCTTCCACCTTTCTGCTTTCTCTTCTTTGCTTAGAACTGGGTTTCCATCTGAGCGCCGGCCGAAGTGGCCGTGCGGTTCTAGGCGCTGCAGTCTGGAGCCGCGAGACCGCTACGGTCGCAGGTTCGAATCCTGCCTCGGGCATGGGTGTGTGTGATGTCCTTAGTTTAGTTAGGTTTAACTAGTGCTAAGTTCTAGAGGACTAATGACCTTAGCAGTTGAGTCCCATAGTGCTCAGAGCCATTTGAACCATTTTTCCATCTGAGCTCTTGATATTCTTACAAGTGGTTCTCTTTTCTCCAAAAGTCTCTTTAATTTTCCTGTAGGCAGTATCTACCTTACCCCTAGTGAGATATGCCTCTATATTGTTACATTTGTCCTCTAGCCAGCCCTGCTTACCCATTTTGCAGTTCCTGTCGATCTCATTTTTGATATGTTTGTATTCCTTTTTGCCTGCTTCATTTACTGCATTTTTATATTTTCTCATTTCATCAGTTAGATTCAATATATCTTCTGTTACCCAAGGATTACTATTAAGCCTCGTCTTTTTACCTACTTGATCCTCTGCTGCCTTCACTATTTCATCCCTCAGAGCTTCTTCTTCTACTGTATTTCTTTCCCCCATTCCTGTCAATCGTTCCCTAATGCTCTTCCTGAAACTCTCTACAACCTCTGGTTCTGTCAGTTTATCCAGATCCCATGTCCTTAAATTCCCACCTTTTTGCAGTTTCTTCAGTTTTCGTCTACAGTTCATAACCAATAGATTGTGGACAGAGTCCATATCTGCCCCTGGAAATGTTTTACAATTTAAAACCTGATTCCTAAGTCTCTGTCTTACCATTATATAATCTATCTGAAACCTTCGAGTATCTCCAGGCCTCTTCCATGTATACAACCTTCTTTTATGATTCTTGAACCAAGTGTCAGCTATCATTAAGTTATGCTCTGTGCAAAATTCTAGCAGGCGGCTTCCTTTTTCATTTCTTACCCCCATTCCATATTCACCTACTACGTTTCCTTCCTTTCCCTACTATCGAATTCCAGTCACCCAAGACTATTAACTATTCGTCTCCCTTCACTATCTGAATAATTTCTTTTATCTCATCATACATTTCATCAGTCTCTTCATCATCTGCGGAGCTAGTTGGCATATAAACTTGTATTAGTGTGGTAGCCGTGGTCTTCGTGTCTATCTTGGCGACAATAATGCGTTGACTGCGCTCTTTGTAGTAGCTTATCCGCACTCCTATTTTTATTCATTATTATACCTACTCCTGCATTACCCCTATTTGATTTTGTATTTATAACAGTGTATTCACCTGACCAGAAGTCTTGTTCCTTCTGCCACCGAACTTCACTAATTCCCACTATATCTATCTCTAACCTATCCATTTCCCTTTTTAAATTTTCTAACCTACCTGCTCGATTAAGGGATCTGACATTCCACGCTCCGATCCGTAGAACGTCAGTTTTCTTCCTCCTGATAACGATGTCCTCCTGAGTTGTCTCTGCCCGGAGATCCGAATGGGAGACTATTTTACCTCCTGAATATTTTACCCAAGAGGACGCCATCATCATTTAATCATACAGTACGGCTGCGTGGCCGCGGGAAAAATTACAGCTATAGTTTCCCGTTGCTTTCAGCCGTTCGCAGTACCAGCACAGCAAGCCCGTTTTGGTTAGTGTTACAGGGCCACATCAGTCAGTCATCCAGACTGTTGCCCCTGCAACAACTGAAAAGGCTGCTGCCCCTCTTCAGGAACCACACGTTTGTCTAGCCTCTCAACAGATACCCCTCTGTTGTAGTTGCACCTACGAAACGGCTATCTGTATCGCTGAGGCACGTAAGCCTCCTCACCAACGGTAAGGTCCGTGGTTCATGCGGGGGGGATACACATCCATAGTGAAACCAATAACAAGTTATGGGAATGAGTATTGGGGACTCTTAGAAAGAAATAACAAGAGACTTAGAGCTATAGAAACAGATCACCTGAAAAGAGCATACAGTGTTTCAAGACTTGACCGTGTAAGAAATGAAGAAATAAGAGAAAGGACGCTGACCCGGTACAGTATTACGGATAGGAGAAAGACAGCTAGAATGGTTAAGCCATGGCAAAAGAATGGAAGAAAGCAGATGGTCAAAGAGAGCACTTTTATGGTAACCTCCTGGGAGGAGGAGAAGACGTAGATGAGGGAACTGTTGCCTAATGTGTACTAAAGAAGTGCTGCAGAGAAGAGGAATAAAAGAGGACGAGGAAGAATGGCGAGATCCAGGCGTTTGGCGACAGAGATGCGGTATTCGGTTACAGCTACAGGACCTCTCGCAGTCTTAAGAAGTAACAAAATCCTCCAAAAGCTTTAACACACTGTACAGCACTTAAACACGAAGAACTCGTTGTATTTACAAACACTGCAACCTCATGTCTCACGACAACAAAAGCATTGCCAACATGTCAGTGCTTGTGTACCCGCATCACAGTCGCGCTACGTTGCCTATACGCAGCAGCAACGCTCTCAGGCGGAGGCTTTTTGATGACGTCTTCTACAGGAAGAGAATGACAAGGCTGCAACAGTGTAGTCGAAATACTGGTCAAAGTCAAAACGGCGATATTCGGTTATACTTCAACTTGATCCAGGAATATATTGCTGTGAGCGTCGCCGGAAGACCAGTGATGACTCCTCTAAATTGTTGATAATGTACATTTCTCTCGCCCTGTTGACCTGTACGGAGCTTAAAGGTTAATTCTCAGCGTGAAGTTACTGCATCCATGTCTTTGTAACGTATCTGAAACCCTCGATAGGAAAATTCACCAGTGCGCTCCCGAATCATGGCACATCAAACTGCTACTGCACACATAGAACTTCCCATTATGGAATGACGAGGGATGCTCCTCGACCAGTCATTACCGAGAACATTTTGTTTCACAGTGGTTGCTTAATAATTTTGTCAGTGCTCAAGTTCACTAATTTGTTTTCTTGGCTTTTCTTTAAGAAGATCAGCTACAATTAAGTGCTTCATCAGCATAAAGACCACTAGGGAGAAAATTTGTGTATTATCTTTCTGTCGGCAACAAGTTGTAACGGAACATATTAAAGGCTTTACTGTACCGAAGTATGCGATACCCTCCAAATTCAACCAGTTTAACGAGTATTTATGAGTATAGAAAAGTTATTGTGTATGTTAACAATGATTGCATAACATGTCTCCATAAACAGTCAACCCACTAAATTATACTGAATAACTGACCCACACAAAAGTTTATATCACTTGATCACTGATACAGCAAATGTCATCATGTAAAAACACTAAGTTCATCTTAAATAATTAATATGAAGTACGAAAAATAGTGGCCAACTTTGGTATTTTAGATCTCCTTAAATAAAAATCACCCAGTGAAACCTATTTGTTCACTAGGAGCGGTTTCACTTAGTATTCACGAAATCAATCCTATTTTAGACGAAAACCAATGTAATTCTTAATAATTCATGTTATTTACTTATTTATGCAAATTAGAGAAGTCAATTGACAAACTTCTAAAAAACGGCCTTTTTGTAACGAAGAATTATTCTGTCAAGTCAACAAATCTGTCTGTCATTTTAATAACATGTTAAATTATGTCACTCGATGCAAATTAATAACTTTTCTGCACACATTATGATAACAGATGTACATGTGACTTATAAACTATATCTCTTTTTAGTAGTTCTTTGACAATGTTATAAATACAAGCAGCAAGAAGGGTCGGGAGGCAGTCGGAATGTCACTTTGGTAAAGTGTGTTTGTGTGTTATTGTTTGAGGTGGATAAACAATGCAAAGAACATGTAAAGGAAGTACTACTTGGTGTTGTGTCATGGTCTTTGGTGGACAGTGGAATTAAGGTGGCCACCAGAGTAATAAATATTTGAAGTTTACATATTTGTTGGTTTCGCTCGTTCTTTATCATCAAAAGCACATAAAAAAACACGCGACCTCATGTTTTTAACCCTAGACAACCAGATGTAGAGCCAGCATCAGCATCGAGAGACAGCAGTGATCCAGCAAGTAGCAGCGATTACCACAACACAATGCATTTTAATGACGCCAACCTAACATCAAGTGCTAACAAGCTCCGTAAATGGGAGTGAAATAGTGCGATTATAGCAATTAGCAATATCTATGACCAGGCGACCATTACAAAGAGAATAGAATTTTTTCTAGGATATCGATTGCCGATGACGAACTACGATTGTGCTTCAAATGGGCTATTTATCTGGTAATAAATATGCCAACAGTCGCATATCAAGGAAATTAATTCCTTCAGTGGTCTGGCGTTCAGCTGTGAATTTGATATTTGTGTGTATTTTATTCATTTCATCTACCAGTTTATTTAGTTCTTCTTTTGGACCTTTGAAAAGTATTACTGTGCCATCCACATATATTTTGAAGTACATATTTTTATCAGTAAATTGTGGGTGTGTTAATAAGAATTCTTGTTCCAGGTGATATATAAATGCGACTCTGTCAATGGAGGTAAATGTTGCTTGTCTGATACTATCAGATTTTTAATGTTGTTGACTAACTCAGAGCTGTTGTTAACTGAAAAGCTGTTTCCAAATGTGTAATTTTTCTTCAGTATATCATAAAGTTTTCTGGTAATTTTGTATCCTGGGTTGTTTATTGCATTTACAATCGGACAATGGGACTAGTTTTATGAATCTTAGGCTGGGTCCTTAACCTAGGGGTCTGTGAATTCATTATAACACAGTACTGAGCTTCATTATATGTCAGTAAAACCGCAACTTTTGAGTAGTCTTTTCAGCTTCTCATGGTACTTTTGGGTGTGGTCTGTTATACTTTAACTTGGTACTGTTAGATTAAAAAAAATCCAGTGTTTTGTTGTCTTAGTCTCTTTGATAGATGCTAACTGCTGTGTTGCTTTTATCTGCTTTTATTACTAGGATTTCATGACTAGTAGGGTTCTTGTTGATGTTTCTAAGTATTATCGATTCACTGTGGGCTGATGATGAAATTTTATTTTCTATAAGATTTTTCTTTATAAATTGATTTGCTTTATGTGCTATTGCATTCTGTGTGCTGTGATCTAGTTTAGCTGTTTTATAGGCTATTTTGATGCTAATGATTAAAATTTTGATATTTCTCTTATTTAGTCTGTGAGCAATGTTGTGTTTGAGACTTCATGTAGTAAGCTCAGCTCATTACCATTGAAGGTTATATCAGTCTTGTTCACAACTCTGTGATGAAATTTGTGTCATATACATGCAACGTCTACAGAATTGTCTTTTGTTTTGTTTGAAGTTGTATCTGAAACATTTTTCTTTTGCTTAGATTCTATATCTAGTTTTAATTTAACAACCTATGCCTCAACATTGTCAAGAAATTGTTTAAGGCGACTTGGATCAGTGACATTACATAGTTTAAAATGCAAATCAACAAGCAGTTTAGCCAGCAGGTCTGACTGTTTCTAGTGCTTTTGAATTCCGATTTTAGCCAGAAAATTTCACCTATTTGTTTTGGCTTTCTGTGGTGACTTGCTGTTGTAATTGATCTACACATAATGTTCTTTGGAACGACATTTTCTGTGAGACGCTTCTTATTAAACTTGATGGCTCCGATGTATTTCATCAGTTTAAATTTTTTGTTGTAGTTGTTCATTGTTCGTTTTACGTGGCGAGATAGTGGTAATTTCAGTGTATCCGTTATAGATGACGAACTACGTTTGGGATTTAAATTGGCGACTGTTAGTAAATACGTAATCTTTATTCAACCATAAATATGTTTTCGAGACACTACTGGCTCATTATCAGACGGAGGTGCTACACGACCTTTATTCTGTGGGCAAAGTGTAGCTAGATCCAGTGCTGATGCTGATGGTGGAAATGACGGAAATTTAGTAATCGGTGACGAAACGTTTATGAAACTGAAAGTTTCTTATGTTTTAGTTACTTACAGTGCACTGCATTGTGGTATTCATATCACTGCTCCCCTATAATGTACATTATTAAGCTCTGTACGTACACAGTATTTAGCTGCACTTGGTCTTACACTGATTTTCAGAAAGTAAACATTGGATGCTTTTACAAAGAATATGGACATGATAGATATTACTATTTATTACATCATGGTCTTTGGCATAAGATACATTGTACTACAGTACAATATTACAGGTACGGATATTATATTTCAATAAATTTTGCTAGCTGCAGGAGCGTTTTCGTATTGGCATCGTAATGTTAATACGGGTTAACAGTTATACAAAAGGCAACCAAAGTAGAATATTGGTTATGTAATTAAATACAGAATGCCATAGATGACAGCCAGCCGTTGTGGTCTGGAACCGCGTGACCGCTACGGTCGCAGGTTTTAATCCTGCCTCGGGCATGGATGTGTGTGATGTCCTTAGGTTAGTTAGGTTTAACTAGTTCTAAGTTCTAGGGGACTGATAACCTCAGATGTTAAGTCCCATAGTGCTCAGAGCCATTTGAATCATTTTGTTAGATTTCAAGTAGAACAAAACTGATATGTATTATTATTGTCGTTTTTGTTGTTTTGGTGCCAGGGTGTCCTGGAAATTCTGGAAGGAAAAGTTTTGTGTTGAATCAGTTTGTTCATTTAGGATTTTATGAGGTGATTTTAGCTTATGTACGTAAATCTCTAATTGTTCAATGAGGTCCATCTGTACTCCTGTCTGAACATTGTGTAACACAGAAAGATTGTCATTGGTATGACCAACAGAGTGTTCATAATGAGCAATATGTTATGAAAAACTTGACATATTTATGTTTTCTCATCTCCCTGTTTGAAATATGGGGAAGCAGGAACAGGAACATGTGAGGTTTTATATGCCAGAATTTTTATGCCAATCTGTGAAATATTTAATTTTGCAGTTCATTGTCAGTGTGGTAGGATATTTTTATGTTGTATGCTGTGAAAAGGATTGCTTCCTTTGACATAGTAAACCTCTACACCAATATTCTCTGGGACGTCACACTCGCTATAATACAAAATAAACTACTCAAATACAAAAAACTAAGGAATGCAGAAATTTATGAACTCATGAGGTTGCTTGATTTAGTCCTCTCCATCATTGTTTTTCGTTCAGTGGCACTTTTTAGATGCAAAACAGTGGTCTGGCAATGGGTAGGAGTCCTGAAGTTCCGAAGGAATTAGTTTACTTGACATGATTATCTCCACTCACAAGCCTACCCTTCAAATATACAGAAAACCCTCTACCTCTGATGTTGCCAGTAACCATACCTCATGGCATCCAAACCAATAGAAAACCGTTTTCTTCAGGTCATCTGTAAACTGTATGCTCCCCATACCTATCAGTCAAGCAAATTCATGAGCAGAAATTAAAATACTTAAAGCTATAGCCCAATATAATAGTTATAACATCTTTTTGATAAATACCCTAGTTGAAAAATCCAAAGTAAACTTAAACAACCACCATCGCCATTAGAAGCGAAGAAAGAAACACCAAAATTTGTCTTCCTTCTATTCCTTGGCAAAATGTCTTATAAATTTGCAAGTCTTTTCAGAATAAACACCATAAAAATATCCTTCTACACTGACAATAAACTACAAAATAACATTGTTCACAATAATTGATAGACTGGAGATTAGCATAAAATTTCTGGCGTATTCACATTCACATGCTACTGTTCTTGCTTCTACATCGATCAAACAGAGAAAAATTTTGCAATTACCTACAAACAACATACTGACGCCATTCGACTCAAAAACTTGAATAAGTCCAGTTTTGCGTCACATGTTGCTCATCACTAACTCACTATTGGAGATATAAATGACAATCATTCTGTGCTACACGTTGTCGGAAAAGGAATACAGATAGACCTCCTCGAACAATTAGAGATTTACATCCACAAACTAAAATCACCTCAGAAAATCCTATATGAACAAACTGAATGAATACAAAACTTTTTCTTCCAGAATTTCCAGGACTCCTGGCACCAAAGCAACAAAAATGCTAATAATAACACATTTCAGTTTTGTTCTCCTTCTCATCTTAAAACCATGGCGTTCTGTAACTTATAAAAAATTTAAATTACGTAGTAAATATTCCACTCCGTTTGTTTATCTTTAGTATAACTGTAAGCCCATATTAAAATTATGTTGCGAATATAAAAACGCTCCTTCAGCTAGCAAATTTTATTGAAATATAGCATCTGTACTACAATACAATGTACCTCGTGCCAATGATCATGGTATAATAAAGTATAATATCTACCATATCCATATTCTTCGTAAAAACTTCCAGTTTTTACTTTCTGTGAATCATTGTATAAAGCCAAGTGCGGCTAAATACTACGTATGTTTGTGTGCATAGCTTATTAAAGTACATTATAGGAAGAGATTTGGTATGTATACCACGAGGCAGTGCACTGTAAGTAGCTAAAACAATAGAAACTTTCAGTTTCGTAAACGTTTCGTTACTGATTACTAAATTTCCGTCATTTCCACTAGCAGCATCAGCATTGCATCCAGGTACACTTTGCCCACAGAATAAAGTTCTTGTAACACCACCATCAGATGCCGACCCTGCAATTGGCCGAAAACATTTTTATAGTTGAATAAATATTATCAAAACTAAAAAATGCGACTGGTCGCGTATTTATTAACAGATAAATCGCCAAGTCAATAGAGACAGAGTACTAAATTAGTTGGCCATGAATTAACAGGTAAATGACCCTCACTCGTTATATGTACGTAATTTTTCCAAGGCAGTGTAGGATACCTTCGGAAAGAAGGGAATCCGGCAAGAGAGATGGATAAAATGTGAAAAATGTGTCACCTTAGTCAAAGATAAAATACGAATAGGCAGCGACACCAGTGCGGTATAGTACTCCCACCAAACAACCAGTAGGACAATAGGTGGCAGTACCGGCATCTAGCGGAGCCAGACGAAAAGGTGGTCGCGACTTGCTTGCGACTGATTCCTGCAATGGCTGCGCAGTATGCCTTCTTCCTGCCTCTTTATATCCTCTCTCCAGATCCCTCCTCTACCGTTATCTACCCCAACGCCACTCACTCGCTGACTCACATGCTGCGATAAATACACTGTAGCTGCTACTGGTACAGGTCTAGTATCTCCTCGTTCCAGAACTCATTGTACGAGTCGCAGTGTAGCAACATCGAGGTGTATTTATGGTGATTCGTACAATTGAGTCAAACATCCAACTGCCATTTTCTCCTATTTTGACTGTGGACAGCTGAATTGTTCCCGAAAATAAGTGACTTATTGCGAAAGAAGTGCTTCAGGTTCCCTGGAAGTGAATTTTCACTGTAATGTAGTGTCTGACAGGGACACTTTTCTTGTCACCCATTATTGTATAACTGTAAATACATGTGTGTGTGTGTGTGTGTGTGTGTTGAAACGTCCCCTTAGAACCATTTATACATGGAACGTCCCCTTTAGAACAATTTATACAAGACTGTGCTTAACCTGGCACACAATAATTTTAGCGCAACGCAATCTGACTATCAAAAATCCCTGCAAAAGAATGGCCCTGACAAACATTAAACTATACCTTTCACAAATCACTTACCTCACAAAAATCTTCGTTGCTCGAACTACTGCAATACAGCGAGTGCCACTACTGCCAGCTAAATAAAAGATACAAACTACGGAAGGCACTAACTACTGATAGTCTTAGCAAATGAAAGATTCTAATAGAGAACAAACAATGTATTTACCTCAAGATTCATAATATATACAGCAGTTCATGACATTTTTCAAAACTCCGCCATCTCTCTCCCCACATCCACCACTGCTGGCGGCTCACCTCCAACTGTGCAACGCTACGCGCTGTTAACATCCAGCTATAGCAGTTCATGACAACAATGGCAGACAACAATGCAAACTAGCCACAGACTGCACACAGCACAGCCAGCACACAATAATTTTAGCGCAACGCAATCTGACTATCAAAAATCCCTGCAAAAGAATGGCCCTGACAAACATTAAACTATACCTTTCACAAATCACTTACCTCACAAAAATCTTCGTTGCTCGAACTACTGCAATACAGCGAGTGCCACTACTGCCAGCTAAATAAAAGATACAAACTACGGAAGGCACTAACTACTGATAGTCTTAGCAAATGAAAGATTCTAATAGAGAACAAACAATGTATTTACCTCAAGATTCATAATATATACAGCAGTTCATGACATTTTTCAAAACTCCGCCATCTCTCTCCCCACATCCACCACTGCTGGCGGCTCACCTCCAACTGTGCAACGCTACGCGCTGTTAACATCCAGCTATAGCAGTTCATGACAACAATGGCAGACAACAATGCAAACTAGCCACAGACTGCACACAGCACAGCCAGTGATTTTCATACAGAGCGCTTCGTGGCATTACCCATATAAAAATCTAAACAGCCTACTTACAGTGTGTGTGTGTTTGTGTGTGCGTGTGGCAGCGCCAGCTGTCTGATACAAATATCTTAGTAAAAGGACTGTTAAAATGTTACAGATTTTTTATGTAAAGTGTATTTTACATGTTTAATTCATATTCATTTTTTTCATGATAGCAGTATTGTAAAGATAATTTGCCTCAAACTATGAATGTTGGTAAAATTTCGAAGTCAACTTCATACTACAAAGGAAAGAAAATCCCAATTTCCTGATGGATGAATGTAAGTAATAAATAATCTATATTTTTCAGACTCGTATCAGTATCTTTTAGTTTAATGTTTTTGCTGAGTTTTCTGAAATTGTCTGAGATGAGTTTACTGCAGATTACTTTCTTTTTTACTGGAGCATTAAACATTTATTATCATGGTTCTGTGTCCACCTCATTGTTGTAGATGGAATACTTTTACGAGTGAAACTTTACTGTGGCAGTCTGGAAGTAAATTAGTAATTAAAAATGAATATTCACTTGTAGTATTGATATAAAGTTACAAACATCTAAGAACCGTATGTGGTTGTAATATCGTTGCAAGATCCGATACGTTTGGGATTATATTAATCATTAACATTTCTACACAATTCTCTTAGTAAGATGTCTTCATCTGTAATGAAAAAAATCTTCCAATTCTCGTTGTACCAAATATCCAAGCCCACATTTGGAATTTGGTCATATGTAAATACGAATAAAAGATAGTGGCATTAAAGGCCATCTTTTGTTCGAAAAAAACAAGAACAATTTAAAAATTAAAAAAAAAGTTGCTAGGATAGCTGGCTTTCACCCAGCAGGCCCGGGTTCGATTCCTGACATGGGATTAATTTTTGACAGTGGAAGGCGACACACAACACAGAGAAAAAGTGTTACTTACAGTGCAGCCTGAGCACACCAGTTTAATGTCAAAAAAAATTCACGAACAATAGTCATTATTTTCATCGTCGACCAAGTATGACTGCAGTACGACTGTGCTGTAGATGTTAACACAACACAAACTGTGATGACACTACCTTTATGTTTTGCTGTTGCCGTTAACATACATCTCATCTACATCTACATACATACTTCACAAGCCTCTGCACGGTCTATGGCGGAGGGTACCAAATACCTTTACACGTCATTTCCTTCCTGTTACACTCTCAAACAGAGCGAGGACTGCCAATGTGCCTCCACATTAGCCCTAATTTGTTTTACCTTGTCTTCGCGGTCTTTGTGCCTAATATAAGTTGGTAGCAGTATAATCGTTGTGCAGTCAGTCGTAAATGTCTATTTTCTAAATTTGTCAACAGTGGTTCGCGAAAACAACGTCGCCTTTCCTCTGGAAACGTCGCCTTTCCCATCTGTGTTCAGGAAGAGTCTTTGTAACACTCGCTTGTTGATAATCTACCGGTAACTAATCTAACAACATGCTTTTGAATGGTTTCGATGTCTTCCTTTAATCCGAACTGGTACTGATCCAAAATACTCGTACAGTAGTCAAGAATGGGTCACACAAGTGTACTATACACGGTTTCCTTTGTAAATGAGCTACGCGTTCCAAAGATCCTCCATCGATCATTTGCCATTCCCACTACCGTCCATGCATGCTCGTTCCATTCCATATCGCTTTGCAATGTAACGCCTAGATACATAAACGACGTGACTTTGACAGGCAGAACACCGCTAACACTGTATTCGAACATTACAGGGTTGCAACTTGCATAAGCGAAGCGAGAAACGGTTCTAGGCGCTACAGTCCGGAACCGCGCGACCGAAACGGTCGCAGGTTCGAATCCTGCCTCGGGCACGGATGTGTGTGATGTCCTTCGGTTAGTTAGGTTTAAGTAGTTCTAAGTTCTAGGGGACTGATGACCTTAGAAGTTAAGTCTCATAGTGCTCAGAGCCATTTGAACCATTTTGAAGCGAGAAAGTTGATCGAATAATGTACGTGACATGCGATATTTCTCCCGCTATTGAGAACAGAATAAAAAAGCAGAGGCTTTACATTTCAGCACACCATCGTAATTGTAATGAATCATTCACGTAAGTTGTATATAATAATGTAAAATTTAAGAAAAGCTTTCTCCTTTTTGGATCATCCTGTTTATAATTCACATCTCATTCAAAACGAAAACTATCAATTACGTGATAATGACAATTGCTATACTTAAACTGCACTTTTTTTTTAACACACAGGACGTGAGAATCATTTATCAATACGAGGGCTTTACGTACAATCTGTGATATCGAAAAAGAATTATTACACTTGCATTTACGGGAGACCAATTTTCCCAATGGCTTAAATGTAATTCCTTGATTGTAATTATTTAATATCCTAAATATGAATGGTGAATCATGACGCTGATGTATTATATTTCCCCCCAGTGCTTAACTCACATTCGTATAAAATATTTCTATCTAGAAACGCCACCTGAAGAAGTTATAACTCCCTTTTATCTCCGTGATGAAAGGTGTAAAAGATCTAAATGTAGTCCTCAGTGTACCAACACAACAGAAGATGTGTACGGTATACAGAAAATGGTTACACCTGCATGGAAATTTGTGTCAAAATCTTGCGGTTTGATTGGCAGAGGAGAATTAGCGTACTATTACAATCATGAAGTGATTCACAGGTTGTGAATTCATACTGTGGTCAGTTACTGGTGAAAAACGAAAATCTGTGACAGGACTCACACCCGTAAAAAATTTTTCTTTCTTATTCGAACCCCGATTTCTCACTTTACGTGAGTGATCGTTGGCTCGAGGAAGTAAAGCAATCAGCTTCAGGCTGGTGGAAACAGGATGGGCAGGGGTCGAAATACGAGGCCTGATCACGATGCCTCCCCATTCCCGTCCCTGAACCGTTCCCTCCGGAACACTTTGATAACTTAGCTCGCATAACATGAAGTGCCATTGTTCATATGTGTATTTAATCAAGAAGTTAAATAATCAAGTCACTGAGATGCTGTACCAAAATACTTTTTTTAGATGTGTACAGACAGAAACAACGGAAGAGCCTCCCAAGTAAAAGCAAACGTTTTCGGCAACCACAGAATAACGCAAAGAATAAACGAATAGTAGATCCCCGGTGCACGGCTGGCGATTGGACTTCTGTAGTTCTATGTTCCATGTCAGGACCCGTAACAAGAGCAACAACATGTCACCGTCTCCTGCCAGGTACACCTGAACTGCGTGGGGGGTCGGTGAAAAGACTACCCAAATAATTGGCAATAAGCTGAGAGTTTCGTCAAAGAGTCATGTCGTTGCTGTAAGAATGCCTAACAGCCGAGCACACCCTCTTTAGCTACCGTTTCGGAAAAAATTGTAAACTTACAGTCTTTGATCCACGTCAGTGTGTGGGCCTTCACAGATGGAAAATACGAGTCTTCCGGGCAGAGTAACGTCCGTGCCTATATCACGTGTGATGCAGTTCGACGATGAAAGGCGAGGATCCTCCGTACCAGCAGCCACGTCTGCTGATGGCCCACAAACTAGGCGACGTTCGTCCGCATACATCAGGCGATTCGATACATGTATGTCTTCATCAAGATGCTTCAATAGCAGACTTGACAGCCATTGCTCGATTGTGATAGTGCTGCGTCAAATTTTCTTGTCAAGTGTTTACATTGAGCAGGTACGAACATTTCTGAAGGCGCACCGTTTTACTCAAACTAAAAGGACAATATCGGTCTAGCACTTAATCGACATTTTATTTTTAAACTTTAAAAGATAATTTCCTACTCAAAGGGTACGCAAACTAGCTTCAGAACGATAATAATTTCCGAAAGCAGCTGCTGTCTTCGTTAGCGACATAATACTGTGTCGTCTGCTACAGCCCCATTAGGGCGGCTCCATAAGGAACATTAGTGTCCAAACGTCTGCGTATAGACCTTTGTTATACATTACCACAGCCTCACTCCAAGCGGGTCTGCAGCTCGTGGTCGTGCGGTAGCGTTCTCGCTTCCCGCGCCCGGGTTCCCGAGTTCGATTCCCGGCGGGTCAGGGATTTTCTCTGCCTCGTGATGACTGGGTGTTGTGTGATGTCCTTAGGTTAGTTAGGTTTAAGTAGTTCTAAGTTCTAGGGGACTGATGACCATATATGTTAAGTCCCATATTACTCAGAGCCATTTTTGAACTCCGAGCGGACAGAAACCTACGTTCCTGAATACAATATCGGATGAGTGAGAATAGTGTTGTTTATAGTAATCTGTAACGTAGTTACAATAGGGAGCGTATGTAGTGGCATAAAAATCGATATCAGCTAAAAAGTGATACGATATTTGTCTTTCTTCACTTTCCGAAGGGCCCTGGGTGGTATGAAACGATACATTACAGACCAGCATATTTATACACTCACTCCGTTTTCAGGCCACGAGTGGCCTACCGGGACCATCCGACCGCCGTGTCATCCTCGGAGGAGGATGCGGATAGGAGGGGGATGGGGCCAGCACATCGCTCTCCCGGTCGTAAGATGGTATTCTTGACCGAAGCCGCTACTATTCGGTCGAGTAGCTCCTCAATTGGCATCACGAGGCTGAGTGCACCCCGAAAAATGGCAACAGTGCATGGCGGCCTGGATGGTCATCCATCCAAGTGCCGACCACACCCGATAGCGCTTAACTTCGGTGGTCTCACGGGAACCGGTGTATCCACTGCGGAAAGGCCGTTGCCGAACAGCATATTTACGCATTACCAAATCAGTGATACATATGTATTTGATTATATATTCGGAACAGCTTCTGCATAGAGTCCTGAAGAGTGTCTGCCGCTCTTACAGCAGTTTATAAATTGTTTCCTACGACCAGCCCAAATAACAGACTGCATGCAGTCTCCACCCAGCTTGCACCCTGGGAAACGGTCACAATATCGCTGTCCAACCCATGCAAGTTGGATCGAACCAAAGGCGTTTGGTCCAGAAAATTTCTGTTTCGATGAATGTGCGCAGTTACTCTTTCAGAAGCATCGTTAAGTAAAATTTATCTGGCGATCGTAATTTATTCGCTTATTTCAGCTAGGCACAAAAGTACAGTTTCTCGGAGCGTTCAACGGGCTGTGGGAATTAATCTTAGGCGGAGACGTATGAAGGGGTACGGCCACAACGCTGTTAGAGGAATATTATTCTCACCAGCTGGGTTGCCAGTAAGGTCGTTTTCAGAAATATTGTTATCCCCCGCCCAGAAATATTAATTTATGCTCTTGTGTGGCATTCATTGTGCTATATTGTTTCTCTTGAGGCCTCCAGTTCCTTGGTTACCTCTCGCCTCCCTTCTGCAGTCTATCCCTTCGAACTTGAAATGTAGGTCATTGCAGGCAGCTGCGCTAACAACTGTCAACGGCGTTCAGAAAGCGGTGGACTAGTTATAACAATAGCGATAACATCAAGTTCATGCCAGTACTTGGGTAAAGGATTTAGCGACAAGTGTCTCCACATGTCGGACTAAGTCTCCTGTAATCCATATATACTATTGGCATGTTGGACGGAAAATCATGGACAGGTGCAGAGACAACTTCCGATATTCCCAGGTCAGTTCTTGGGACCTGTGCTGTTCATACTGTATATCAACGATCTTACAGACCATAATAATAGTAATCTTAAACATATCGTAGATGATGCAGTTATCTATAACGAAGTACTGTCTGAAAAATCTGCGCACATATTCTGTTGAATTCAAAGTGGTGCAAAGATTAGCAACTCGCTGTAAGTAATCAGAAATGAAAAACTGTTCATTTCAGAAAACGAAGATATATACTATTGTACCAGCGAGTCGCAGTTGGAATCGGTCAACCCATACGAATATGTAGGTGTAACAATTTGTAGGTTTGTAAAATGGAACGATCATACAGGACCAGTCACAGATAAAGTAGGTAGGTTTGTAGGATGAGTACTAAGGAAATGCAATCAGTCTACAAAGGTGATTCATTACAGATGACACTTGCGACTCGTCCTAGATACTGCTCAAGTGTATGGGACCCTCCCCAAACAGGTCTAACTGGGGATATTGAACGTATACAGGGAAGGGTAGCAGGAATAGTCACAGGCTTATTTGGTCCGTGGAAGAGAGACATAGAGATGATGGAGAAAGTGAAGTAGCCGACAGCTAAAGATAAACGCAATCTATCTTGAGAAAACCTACTTGCAAAGCCTCGAGAAACAGCTTGAAATGTTCTGTCTAGGAACTCAGAAGTACCACAACTATGTATCGCTTTCACAGGGATCACGAAGGCAAGATAAGATTGATTACAGCCCGTACAACGGAATTTAGACGGTCTGTCTTTCCGCGATTGATACGTGAATGGAATGGGCAGAAACGCTAATAACTGGTAAGTATCCTCTGTATGCACTTCACAGTTGTTTGCAGAGTATGGATGTATGGGTACATTTGTCTGCACAATAATTATTTAAAATCTCATATGCGGTTAACGCGCTACTTGCTTTCATCTATTTCTTATGGATCGTTTACAGCTATGTAATTCTAGCTACCAGCTGTGTGCACCATTATGAGTAAGTAGTCGGAATTAAACGGTTTTTGCTACGAGACTGTAGTACAATCTAAAGATAACATTTTTTCCAAACTTTCGATTAGTTGCAGTATTGTTACGGATAATGAATGGAAGAGTGCTATCTGCACTTGCAGGAGTACGGTTAATAAAGGAGGACAATTAGGAAAAACAAGATCGCGGTAAAAAGCTCTATTGCATTAATAACTGCTGAGACTAATTAAAAGACTTCTCAGTGTTTGTAACAACCCCTTTGCTTTTCCAATTTACAGAATACAGCCTCAGACGGTGGCACATCATATGATTTATTTGACCGGTCGCACTCATCGCAGCCGACTATCGTCAGATATTCAGTGCCCTGGCGGCAACAAGTTACGTGTGATGAGTACAGTATGGCATCATCATCCACAAACACTTCAACTGTAGTTTATCAAATATTACCTTCCTGTCTTGTTCCCAATGTCCACTAATGTAGCTGCGTCTTACTATTTCCACTTCCAACCACCCCGTCTTCTTATAATGATGAAGGATATCCTACGAAGCTGAAGGCCTGTGTTTTTGCAGAAACTTGTTAACTAAAATAAAAAGAGAGACTACAGTAAAATTTTAAAATATCATTGTTTTTCCTACTTTACAATACGGAAACGTACTTCTGATGAATGAAAATGAATATGATAACAGAAATGATAATTTTGAGAAAACTAAGTGGGGGAGGGGTAAAAGTGTGGCTACACACGAAGACGCAGGGAAGAAAATAAACGCTAAAATGATGACAGAATTCTAAATATGCCGTATAAAAGAGAGCATGTCCGACTACATAACAGACTTTGTAAATCCGATAATATAGAGGTAATCCAAAAAACAAAAAAACAAAAAATAGAAAATTGGGGCGGTGCAGGAAAAATTGAAGGACTAACACGGTCAATAAGAAGTGTAAATCCTAATCAGCATCACGCCTAAAGTATGGGAGAAGAAGAAAAAGCAGAAGAAAGAAAAAATACGAAGAACAAGAACAAGGAAAAAATGTAGCTATAGTCTTGTTACTTCATGTGTTACTGAGGTAGCGCGGACTAACATAAGTATTTTAATGATTCGTAAGTGACTAAGATAGTAAAGGGTGCGAGGTGCCAGGGCTAGCAGCGTGTTTAGCACTAAATTCAGCTAGAACTTGCACGTGGAAGTGATGCTCTAAATAACCCCTTTCCTAACTCCGAGTTTTGCTGTTGTACAAGGACTAAAAAAGAAACACGAACTGATTGTAATCGACCCTGCAAGTGGAGTAGAAAAAAGTTTGGCACCTGCAATAATTTAATTTGATAAAAATTAATTTGACAGTGGAAAGTTTAATTAATGTCGTGACAGATGAAAGGGTTGCTCTACCTAACTACAGAATGAAAGTTCTGTTCAAGACAACAATTGGATCTATTATGACAATTCAAAATGAAAAACACACCAAACATTTACAATACGCCAGTTTGATACACCAATAATTGCTGTGAAGGTTAAGTTGCCCATAAACTAGCTTGTAACGTTTATGACCAAGTGGTATGTGGAGCCAATTACTTGCAACTCATATCTTAAGAAAAACACTCATTAATTGCGCTGCAATAGTAGTGAGAACTCGTACAATGAAAACCCAAGACAGAACCAAGATAGAAAGAACGGAAAGAGGCGCGCTCTGCTGAGCTCTGATTATCACATTGCAAAATTCCCTAATCTGCCGGTGCTGCGGACATGCATTACCAGGCTGTCTTCTTTACTGCAAGAACACCATCTGGCGCACCAGAGGCGATGGCTTGTGGCTTCGACGTCCCGAAGTGGTGATGATAATATCCCGAGTATAGCCCAATACTAATTATCCTGCCTGGTTGTTCCAAACTAAAGACTTCCTAGCAATTCAAATGCGCCTCTGAGGGAGACGAAGAAAGTTCGCCACACAATCACTGACGGTACAGCGCAGTCACACAGAAATTCCGATACAGTCAACTTTAGCAACATAGGCCGTTTGTACGCAGAGTGCTCAATTGCCAATTGTACTAGGTAAGTCACGTTGAAGCCGAAACTTCAGCAACTTCATCAAAAAGGTACTATTAAACAGAAGTATATTAGATGGCCAACGGAAGGCAGACTGTCTTGAACAGACTGATCGGGCTGCCAAGGAGGCCTGCAGAGAGCAGGATGTGGTCCAGTGTCCTATCCCCTTGCAGTCACTCATCGTTGCACTCCACAAGAAGTGCATGGAGTTGTGGGAGGACGAATGGCTGGCGGTGACGGCCAATAAACTGCGGTCGGTAAAGTCAACCACTCGGCCGTGTCGTTCCTCCTGCCGGCTGCTCAGGCGGGAAGAGGTGGCGCTCACACGTCTTCGGATCGGGCACTGTCCTCTGACACATAGCTATTTATTACGGCGGGAGGATCCTCCGTTTTGTGATGCTTGTGGTGTGCACATCTCTGTCCGGCACATTTTAACAGACTGCGTTTTATACCGTGATGCAAGGGCAGAAGCACAAGTTGATGGGGATCTGCCCTGTGTTTTAGCTAACGATGAGACGTGTGTGTCTAGGGTTTTTAAGTTTTGTGATGTGTCTGGACTCTGGCCTAAACTTTTAGGCTGGCGGTTTCAGTGTATTTCAGAGTGGCTGACTCCTCCCTTTTTTCCTTGCGGTCAGCCATCCTCTTCCATCTGCTCCATTGTTTTAGCTCCCTCTACCTTTTTCTTCCTGTGTTGTCCGTGTTTTACTGCTGACGCCCTGCTTCATCCCACGCTTCGGTGTGGGTGAGCACATATTTTTCCATGATTGTTCCCTGTGTTTTATGTCCCGTTTGATGTAAATGTTCTGAGTTTTTTTCTTGACACCTGTCTCACTATGACACTGAACGGGCGCTGAAGACCTTGCTGTCGTGCGCCCACAAAACCCTTCTACTACTACTACTACTAGAACAACAAGTGCTCAGTTTTGTAACCTACTCAGACCGAAAGGCGAGACTAGACTGCCTCACAGAGCACCCGTATAAGCCGAACCCAGTACATTACCACCCCCACCACAGTGGCCGTGGTTAAACGTGCCAATCAGCAACTTGATAACCGGTGTAAAATTCCACTCTATTGCCGGAGCACTTCTACTACACCAATGGAGACAGTTGGCGCCAATTTCTGAGCCGATTTTGCTACGTCACGGATCGCCAGAAGGTGTGTTTACCGAATTTTCGCGAAGAAATGTAATATCTCACCCCAGGTGCTCCCTGAGAACCCACCGTGGGCGTGTCGTCCTGCTCTTTTGACAATGTCGGTGTCAGGGCAGCATGCACCCCATTCAGCCAGTCCCTCACACCAGCTGGCATAACTCTTTCTTGACCAGCAGAACCCTCCTGTCTTTCCGGACCACCCAGGCGACGAGAGACGCCACGTGGGAAGTAATAGCAACTCTTAACCACATGCAAGTAAAGAGGAAAACATTCGTATCTTCTGGGTCTCAATGCTAGCATTGTAATGACCATTCTCAGCTATACCTCCCCAAATCGAATTACTAAGAATAACATGATTGCTGTAAACATGAGAGGGGGCAGGCCACTGTGTGCATCGGAAAGGCATGCCACCTTTCAAGTGAAACGTTCGTTATAGATTTTATGTGCAACTGAGGGATTTATATAGCTTCAGTTTCTCTACCCAACTCAAAATTAAGTAGACTATTCGTTCAGACAAACATATATCATCGCTATTTTCTCCGAAAGGGCAGGTTGTTGCACAGAAGCCTAAATCAGTTGTACAGTCAGGAAATGTTACACTCATCTCTCACACATCACAGGATGAAAATTACGCTTGGATGCAGCAGCGAACTACTACATCCAGATCCTTCGGTACTAACAGACTTTACCTTTCATCATTCACAACAGATTTTAATAGTTACCAATAAACCCTCATTCCTTTAAAGAATCGAACTCCCACGTATAAAACAGCTTCAAACGTCTAAGTACTTTACAAATGAGTTAATGTGTTCAATATTTTACGTTAAGCAAGTAAGCGAGATAAGTTTAGAAAAGGTTTTTCAATTGCGTTTAAAGATTTTTCGACATCGCTAAGTGCTGTCGTTCTCTAATACTTGGTGAATATAGTCTGGATTCGTTGCGAACGATGAGTTACTCTGCCTCGACACACCGTGATACTCGTCTTATTGTGTTAATCCTTTAACATAAGACTGTCCATCTTGACGAGCTGATTGTGATAGCATATTAAATTAACTAAACTCGGTGTATAATTGTATGAAATATTGAAAACTTGGTTCTTTGTTGCCCCTGGAAGCCGTTAGGTAGCAACCTACAACTAAGATCGTGCATCATGAACGGACTGGCCGTTGAGTAGTGTAGATGTGTGAGGAGAAGAAGGAACAGGAGAAGAAGAAGAAGAAGAAGAAGAAGAAGAAGAGGGAAAAATACAAAAAGAGCAAAATCAAAAGAAGAAAAAGCTGTGGAAAATGAAGCTGTATTCTTGCTATCCCAAGTGTTATTGTGGTAGTACAAACACAGTTCTTACGCCACCCTCCCAGTCATTGTAGGTTGAAAATTACGCTTGGATGCAGGAGCGAACTACTACATTACATTGCACTGCATTACATTAATGCCGGCCGGAGTGGCCGGGCGGTTCTAGGCGCTACAGTCTGGAACCGCGGGACCGCTACTGTCGTAGGTTCGAATCCTGCCTCCTGCCTCGGGCATGGATGTGTGTGATGTCCTAAGGTTAGTTAGCTTTAAGTAGTTCTAAGTTCTAGGGGACTGATGAGCTCAGAAGTTAAGTCCCATAGTGCTCGGAGCCATTTGAACCATTACATTAATACTTGTTCCATAAATGGTGAAAACGACATTTCGTAATGATGTGGTACGTGTCAGCTTAACGTAAGTTTTCATTACACAGTTTCGTTTTGTTCCATTTACTACTTTATATCCAAAAATCGATCTATTGAGTAGAAGGAGTTGTAATTCAAATATATTTTAATGTTTTTTTTAATGTTGGTTGGCAATCTGTCAGAGTTTTGATGCTATTTGGCTGATGATCAAACATTTTTGTGGCAGCGTAATTCACCCCTTTCTATGCCAAACTCAGATTTAACTCGGAAAAGTGAAGATCTTCCTTTCTTCTGGTTTTGTAGCTATGCAATTCGCTATAATTTTTAAATTAATTTGCTTTAATTTTGAAATTAATGTGCGTTATTAATAACAAATTGATAAGGGAATATGTGCATTGCGAAGGTACTGCGAATATTCCGAGATCCTTACAAAAATGTCTGCGATGTTGTTTTGGGTGGGCTCCAGCTGTTTTTCTGATTACACGCTTTTGTGCAACGAATGCTTTTTCTCTTGATGATGAATCGCTCCAAAATCCGATTCCATATGAAAGTAGTGAATGAAAATAGGCATAGTAGGCTAATTTGCTGATATTTTTATCACACAAATTTGCAATAACCCAAATAATCTTAACAGTTGAACCTAACCGTTACAGCAGATCATCAATGTGTCTCTTCCAATTCAGTTTCTCCACAATGCGCACATCCAGAAATTTTGAATATTCTGCCTCAGCCACAGACTTACGTTCAAAGTATGTATTTGTCAATGGTGTTATGCCATTTACTGTGCAGAATTTTATGCACTACGTTTTTTTTCAGAATTTAGTAAAAGTCCATTTGCAGATAACCAATTAATAATGGGCTGTTTTGAAAATCAGCTTTAAATCGCAAAAACAGAAAAACATCAAGAGGAGCTTCAAACCTTAGTAAAACAAACCAACTAATAATTTTCTGAAAGACATTATTTAAAATTTCCTCAGTTAATCCTGTTTTCTTGGGTGTGACTACTATACTTGTAATATCAGCAAAAAGAACTAACTTTGCTTTTTCATGAATATAGAGTGACAGGTCATTAATCTATGTTAAAAACAATAAAGGATCCAAGACTGAACCCTGTGGGACTCCATTCTTGACACCTCCCCAGTTAGAAGACTTTGCTGTGCAAAACTTAAGGATGAAAGTAACTTTCGCTTGCTGTGTCACTGCCAAGTGACATAGCTCTATGCAATTTGGACCATACACAGAAATAAATGCTATGCTATGGTAGGAAAGGTAACTGAAAAAAAACGCAATGAGAGGAACAGAACTGACACTTTAATGGCCACGAGGATGGTAAGGAGTAAATAGCTCCATTCCTGTACCATCGCGGATGACAACTGATGAATGTTCGTTGGTGCATGTGGACGTACTGCAGTATGGCACCCCAACACATCCCACATGCTCGGTTGGATTTAAGTATGTGGAATAAGCAGGCCAGTGAATTTCCTCATTATCCGCTCGTTCTAAGAACGGTCGCTCATTGGCATTGCCATCCATAAAAAATGCAGTCAGGACCGTATGTCACGATAACGATAGGAATTCAACCTTTTAACCCTACACAAATTCCATTACTTAATATAGTTATTCTTTTAGCCTCAGGGGTAACCGTGACATGAGCACACCACAGTCTTATAGAATCTAACCACACTCAAGCACTACAAAGCTTATTCTTCACAGTATTATTAGGATTGTATTTCACAATACCTCAAGCATATGGGTATTGAGAAGCACCTTTTACTATCGCAGACGCAGTATATGGATCAACATTCTTTGTTGCAACAGGATTCCATGGACTCCATGTAATTATTGGAACAATCTTTTTAACAACATGCTTACTTCGACACTCAATAAAACAATCCTCACCAAGTCATCACTTTGGATTTGAAGCAGCAGCATGATACTGACACTTTGTGGATGTAGTATGACTGTTCCCATATATCTCAATTTATTGATGATGTAGATCATTGTTTTTCTAGTATATATAGTACATTGAGTGTGCCTTCTTCAAGGATTTGTAGGTCAGTATGCCCATGTAACATTAGGCCTACTCGCGTCATAACATACGGACCCCGAAACTATAAAGACCCATAATGTCACTGGGTGCATTACGCTTTCTCCCTTCTCGCTATGTGAAGGTACGTCCAGTGTTGTCGGACATGATCATTTTGGTCGTCCAGGTATTACGAAGTGGGGAGGCGTAATGTTGCATGGGCTTACTGGCATTCAAATCTTTGAAGACGGTAAAGTCATCAGTCAACATTATTATGACATTGTTCTCATTCCCCATTTGCATCCTTTTAGGGGAGCATTCAGCTCTGACTCAATTTTTTGGATGATGATGCGCAATCGCTTCGAACTGCTCAGTTGGAGGAACTCTTGCGACGAGAAGACTAGCTTGCCCGATACCCCGACTTACACCCCTTGGAGCAAGTGCGGGATGCTTTGGGGAGACGTACTACAATACATCTACACGCACCAACGACCGTCCAGCAATTGTAAATCGTGGAGATGGAGGAATGGAACGCTCTACCACAAGAACTTCTTACTATGGGAGCACGTTGCAGAGCACGCATTGCCATCTTTGCTGAAGATGCACATTATTAAGAACCATGTCTGGTCATTTGTATTCTCCAGGGAATCATCGCTGTAACTTAAGTGTAATTATCGCATTTCAATAAAAGTGTAATTTCTATTGGTCGCATTTCACCTTACTTGCGGTTACCTTCTGCACTATACTGTAGCAGTTCTTTCTATGCATGGTCAAGTTCCATCAAGCTACGTTATTTAGCAGTGGCACATCATGCGAAAGCTACTTTCGTCCGTAAGTTTCGCAAACAAATGTACATTTTGATTCTTCAGTACTGACCTATTTTACTTGCGGGCTTTCAATAAAGAATGAAATTATATGATGTGATGGCAGCCCTCAACTACGGACCCTCTGACTCGGAGTTGAAATATTAAAAGTTTTGGCTGGTTTCGTTCTCTAGGGGATGGGATACGTAGTTGCCACATTACAAGCCAAATAGTGCTGAGTCTACAGTATACAATATGAATATACACGTGAATCGAATAGTCAAAGGCTCCTGTCATTCGGCAATTGCGAATGTAACTTAGAAATTTATAAATGAAAGACTGCAATTAAATAAAATCTGCAGGTACTGTCTTAACGACTTTAAATGATGAGTACGATAGTAGAAGTACTTTTGAGGATGTGGTATATTTCTGCAAAACACGTATTGGTGTCGATGGTCCAGTAATTAAATAAAATATAAGATGAATAATAGGGAAACAACAGTTTCCTACTGCACGTAATTAGTTATGATTGACAACATAGCTCGCGAGATATTAACTTCTAAACGCATACTACGTCTTCGCTGTAGAAACCTCGGAAATCTCACAAGCTCACAAGTCGCCACTCCGAAGTATTTCCATCTCTCGCGACCACGAGCAAACCGCTCCGCACTCTGCAAGTCTCTCTCGCGACAGTGCGTCTGTCGCGCCGTCACCGTTGCGCCTCCCCCTGTCCTGTGCGACACTTCTCCCACTTCCATCCAGTCTCCCCATTCACGAGAGCTGCGATTGGCTAGAGCGATTCCGCCATGTCTTCAACCCAACGCACATCCACAAACATAATGAAACGCTTTCGAAATACTGGATTTACATTTAAATAACTTCAAATTAAATATACACTCCTGGAAATGGAAAAACGAACACATTGACACCGGTGTGTCAGACCCACCATACTTGCTCCGGACACTGCGAGAGGGCTGTACAAGCAATGATCACACGCACGGCACAGCGGACACACCAGGAACCGCGGTGTTGGCCGTCGAACGGCGCTAGCTGCGCAGCATTTGTGCACCGCCGCCGTCAGTGTCAGCCAGTTTGCCGTGGCATACGGAGCTCCATCGCAGTCTTTAACACTGGTAGCATGCCGCGACAGCGTGGACGTGAACCGTATGTGCAGTTGACGGACTTTGAGCGAGGGCGTATAGTGGGCATGCGGGAGGCCGGGTGGACGTACCGCCGAATTGCTCAACACGTGGGGCGTGAGGTCTCCACAGTACATCGATGTTGTCGCCAGTGGTCGGCGGAAGGTGCACGTGCCCGTCGACCTGGGACCGGACCGCAGCGACGCACGGATGCACGCCAAGACCGTAGGATCCTACGCAGTGCCGTAGGGGACCGCACCGCCACTTCCCAGCAAATTACGGACACTGTTGCTCCTAGGGTATCGGCGAGGACCATTCGCAACCGTCTCCATGAAGCTGGGCTACGGTCCCGCACACCGTTAGGCCGTCTTCCGCTCACGCCCCAACATCGTGCAGCCCGCCTCCAGTGGTGTCGCGACAGGCGTGAATGGAGGGACGAATGGAGACGTGTCGTCTTCAGCGATGAGAGTCGCTTCTGCCTTGGTGCCAATGATGGTCGTATGTGTGTTTGGCGCCGTGCAGGTGAGCGCCACAATCAGGACTGCATACGACCGAGGCACACAGGGCCAACACCCGGCATCATGGTGTGGGGAGCGATCTCCTACACTGGCCGTACACCACTGGTGATCGTCGAGGGGACACTGAATAGTGCACGGTACATCCAAACCGTCATCGAACCCATCGTTCTACCATTCCTAGACCGGCAAGGGAACTTGCTGTTCCAACAGAACAATGCACGTCCGCATGTATCCCGTGCCACCAAACGTGCTCTAGAAGGTGTAAGTCAACTACCCTGGCCAGCAAGATCTCCGGATCTGTCCCCCATTGAGCATGTTTGGGACTGGATGAAGCGTCGTCTCACGCGGTCTGCACGTCCAGCATGAACGCTGGTCCAACTGAGGCGCCAGGTGGAAATGGCATGGCAAGCCGTTCCACAGGACTACATCCAGCATCTCTACGATCGTCTCCATGGGAGAATAGCAGCCTGCATTGCTGCGAAAGGTGGATATACACTGTACTAGTGCCGACATTGTGCATGCTCTGTTGCCTGTGTCTATGTGCCTGTGGTTCTGTCAGTGTGATCATGTGATGTATCTGACCCCAGGAATGTGTCAATAAAGTTTCCCCTTCCTGGGACAATGAATTCACGGTGTTCTTATTTCAATTTCCAGGAGTGTATATTTCTATGGCTGGACCATAAACACGCCCTAACACACATTATCAGATACATAAACGAATTAAATAAACATATATCAAAGGAATAGTACGAAAGGTAGGCCAGTAACCTAATGTCTCTGTGCTTTCTAAAACACAGTAAATAATTGACCAATTTCTTCATGAATAGTATATATAGGTTATAAATAAAGACATAGATGAATAAATATATTTATAAGCATGCTGCAACCATTTCTTCGTGTAACTGAGGATTACTTATGGCCTGACGCTATCGATGGTAATCGGCCAGCTTGACCTCCGTTAACTCATGTACTATTGAAATTACTTGCCTGTAATTTTTATCAATTTAGGTTTACACTAATAGCTTTCTAAAGACATGTCGATCGACGAAATCGGATGAAGCGTTTAGATTTTGGAAATTCGTTGCTGGGTGTTACTTGTCAGATACTAAACTTTATACTAATAAAGATATTGAAAATCTGATTACACCATCAGAATCGTTGTGCAAATAATAGTAATGTACATGTTTCTTTTTGAGGTATCATGATTCATCTGGCTACTATCAATTTCTATACATCCTGTGAAATGTCTGCCATGATGGTTTCACAAAGTGCGCCATCTTTGGCACTACTGGCATACAAGTCTCTTTCATCGACACAGCGTCACCATGAAATTCCCAGTCACGCAGCTGGACCATCTTGCTTCGGCCAACGTCCGGCACCACGTGGTCGGCCAGCCTTGCGGCCCGAGCCAGCCAAGTGGCCCGAGCGTCCACGCCAATTCCGAACTCAGAATCTTTTCAGGGCGCCACAATTCTCCCGTTACCTCACATACTAGATCTTAGAAGTCATTCGAAACGGATGTGTAGACTGTCGTTAAAAGCAATCTATTTATTCAACACATTTCGGTAGAGGAATTTACACAGACACAGTGTGGTTGCTCCCTGCACGGAGGCCCAAACTAATGACCACATTGTGACTGAGGTTTGGCTGAGACATCCAGAACTCTCTACTAATCCAGCGCACATCGAAATCGAGCGACCTCGAGTGGCACGCAAAATCTCTCGTGACGCATCGATCCTTTGCGTTACTAAGCCGCAGTCCTGCATCTGCCAATTCTTATCTTCATAGCCAACACGCGATCCTCTCACCGCCGCCGGCACAAGCGGATTATACGCGTAAACCAGAGCGTGGCCAAACACACTGACGTGTGGCAGGCGTGCTACAGGAGATGGATGACATGTCCTGAAGGCTACTACAGATGTCACCTTATCTGAAAATATGCACACTGCTGGACGCTACAAAATGAAGACGGCATGCAAAAGAAAAACGACAAGTTGTCTTGGATATGCAAATTATTAGCATTTCGGCACAATCGCACAAAGCATACAGATGTAACGTCTCTACGACCTACACATAAGAAAAGATTACGATCGGGTGCCTCATTTAGAAATCCCATTTCGCTGTTGCTTATTTCTGAGAAGATAGTGTTAAAACTTGTGTATGAAGAAGACACGCCTAACAACAGCTGCCGTAAATCTACGGGGGAAAGATTATGTCCTGCTGATAATGATATTTATTGCTTCATTCATCTTACTAGACTGTCCAGTAACATTAAAGCGTCCACCTGTCAAAAGCCTGAATAATCATCTTTCTTAACGCGGACCGGAGACGTGCGGGAAGAAAGTCAATGAGGTTCTGGAAGGTACCGACAGGGATGTGGAGCCGTGCTGACGTAGACTCCGTGCGCAGCTCCACTAGGTTCCTGTGTTGAGGACCTGTTATGCGAACAGCCCGAACTAGGTGGTCCCACAGATTCTCGACTGGGTTTAAATCCGGGGAGTTCGATGAGCCAGGGAGTCCGGTAAACTCATACTGGTGCTCTTTGAACCACGCATGTACACTGCGAGCTGTGTGGCATTCTCCTGCTGTTACATGCGATCGTGCCGAGGAAAAACAAGCATGTAGGGGTGGACAGCATGGATAGCTGTGTGCTTGTGTTGATACGTTATGCCTTCCAGAGTGACGAGATCACACACGGTTAGTTGTCCAGTTTGCTTTTGCCAGATTCTTTTTCGATGGCTTTGCTGCGTCTTCTAACTTCGTTGATAATTCGATTGTTCTCACCAGATTTTCCCACCAGAGCGTTTCTTGTGCAGCAAGCGGGAGGCTATCTGGGCTCATACGCTTTGCTGTTGGGCTCTCTTCGAGAGTAAAGCCACGGGTTGTGTTGTGGACCTCTGTATGTGTCGAGAGTGACGCGGACAGCGACGACAGGCGCCGGTAGAGTCGGCTGTAGTGTGTCTAACGTGGCTGCTACTTGTGTAATAGCGTGGTGCGGCTTGCCATTACTAGAAGCACGTGTGTCTCGAAAGGTTATATTAGTAGCCTGAAGAGCAGGTCATGAGAGTCCGCTACTTTCGAATTCTGTGGAATTTGCAATGAACTGGTGACGTTGTGGCAGACTACTGTGGCAGTCTTGTCAGTTATTCGTATTCTGGTATCCTGTCACCACAATGTTAATTCTAGCTGGTATAGAGAGCTAAGATATGTGTCGGTGGTTTTCTTCTACAGAGTCCTCCAGAAGGTGGTGAGAATTTTAGTACTACCTATACGGCTGCCGCTCCCTGGTTACATCTGAAAGCCGAGTTACGTTTAATCTCATGTTTGAACAGTGCTGTGACCTCAAGCTGATCGTATTTTGTTGACATTCTAATCAATAGCGATTGCACTCAACAAGCGTATAACTGCCTCCCTTGCCTCCCTTATGTTTTAGTTATGTTGGTTACATGTGGTAACCCAAATGTTCTGGTTAACGTATTGTAGAGGCCGCCTGGATGACAGAGGTTTTGGTAAAAACCCAAGAACAAACCATTTGACATTGCGGCTTGTCCCCGTGTGTTATTATTAGAAGCTAGGCTCCTAAGTCAAGTAATGTTGGTTTTAATTTGTCGTATTGTAAGCTAGTCAATGTTTTTCTTGGAACTACCACAAGTTCTAATGGGATGTATCAACTCCTACAGGTAGATACTGTTTGAAAAGGCTGTGACCCTGAGATTTACCTTATCTGGTATTTGGAACCGCTGGGCCTTCCGAGCTCTGTTTGTATGGAGATTAGTTTAGTTTTAGTATTTAATATTTAAATTTTATGTTATTTGAAGTTATGTAATTATTGTTACTTCTTCTAAAATCTGTTCACTGCAGTGAACTTTGCTGTAACGCCTTTTGCAGTACTTAATAATTCTAATTGTAAGTGCAAGTTCATTCCTCTTGAATAAAGTAAAAGTTCATGAAAGCGCAGCTAAGTTTCTAACTCAGGCTGTAACTTGTGTAGTTGTCACGTATGATATATGAAATCTGTCAGTTTTGAAAGCTTCTTTTTCTGAGCTATATTGCGTAAAATCTGTAGTTTCCGCTTGGTTTCAGGTGGTTCGCCATCACACTGTTAAACTGTTACTTTCTAACACCCCACCCATCACTTATCTGGTTTTGGCGTGTGTTCACCCCAGCTAATTGACTAACAGATCAACAGAGAGGGCAAAAACTGCCACAATATCAGATAACGCAAAGAAAGTAATAAGTCCCTGTGACTCCTGATTGAACTGTGGCGGCAGTGTTGACATTAATTTATTCAGAATTGACCCCTTTTAATTAAAAGTGGTGCACACTGATGTTATATTTGGCTATTGAACACCTGATGCAAATGTTGAACATAAAATTAATTAAGAAAGTGACTTGGGATTTCAACTACTTGATTGAGAACAGATGCAGTCGATTAGCACAAATTTATTTTAACTCACGACCTTCAATCATCACACTACATAACTCTCCTAACAGGCAGTGGGAATAAATTGCGTTTACGTGGAGTAAAGCGCGATAAATCAAAATTAACTCCTATTGACTGACCCAGGCGTAATGCGAAGTGCAAGAGAGTTATACAATACACCGCCCATGAAACCCTCGTGGAAACTTTGCCGACGTGATCCAACAAATTAATCAGTGGCCTAACTCAAGCCGGAGTGGGCGCAATATCACCGAATTCAGCGTGGCGGAGCGGTGTCGTTGTGCAGACATCGGCCGGCCTTGTGGAGCTGCAAGGCAGCGCTCATCTATTCACTCCTAGCTATCTTGCTCAGTACATAGCTGAACGAAAACTTTCTATCTCGAAGCTCAATCGTTCTGTTTGCTAAGTCCTAAACTGCAGAGATGCTCACTCTCTCTCAGGCAGGCTACGTCCGCACTCTAGGCAAGCTGGGAACGGAAGATCTCTACCGAGGCTTCTGCCAGTCCTCTCTTCACCTCCGTTTCCCCTACAGCAAAATCACTTATGCCAATTGCAGTGCAAGTCGTGTTAATTATGCGTCGCTTCCCAGCGCCAACCAATGCCTGCTCTGGGAAGTGAACAAAGTCCCACAAAATTTCCCTTCCTCTCAACTTCTGCTATTCAGCTCCTCCCAGGCCACCCATCAAGGTTAGTATCTGCATAAAACACCAATTTTTCCGAAGTTCTGACTCCCAGGAGAGTACTTCAAATTCCTTGGTCCTACGTTCCCATCGGAGCCTGGCATATTTCGTTCTGTCGATCTTCAACTGATTTACTTCAGACTCTGCGGACCGTGAATTCAGCGTGAAGTTGCTATAGTCATGAACACGCATATTTCGGTGTCTGTTGACCGCTCCACCATAGCTTTATGTGGCTTTCTCGCATGTTTCACTGAAATCGGGATGATGGACATTTATCAACAGGTGTACAAGTTCTCCGTCTGCTTCCCAGTACACCAGTATGGGGTCAACCACCCCCTCACTGTCACTCATCTTAAGGCAGCTGGATGTCGCACCCCGTTACCGCTTTCTCAGAGCTTGAGCCGCCCTAAGCTGCCTATTGTCACTTCCCCTCGCCGCTCCCCAGCCGGCTGTGGTCAACTCTGAATATTTCTCTGGGATAAACTAGCCTCCAGTAAATCGACGCGTTTCCACAAAGTTTTCATGTCGTGTGAATTACTTTAAAACCATCACCTGACATTAATTATTCCAATATGTCCGTACTATACCTTGTACAAGATGCATTGTGCCTTGTCAGTAAAGTAACAGCCCTACTGTTCGTTCAACGTGTGTTCAGTGATCTTTAATGACTTCATGTAAGGGGCATAGTTCTTGCCATCTTACAACTTCTTGTAGCACGTTGTCACCACAAATTGTAACATGAAGCACATAGCATATGCCATTCACATTGTGAAAGTTAAAACAATATTTTTGAATTTTAATTATTGAAGTTCGAATTTCAATGTAGTAAATTATTTTAACAAAATGTGTAATGTTATTTCGGCCCAGCGTCTTACTACTTCCTTCCCACCCTTCCCACTTTACAGGGAATGCCACGAAAACACCCCCCAGACCATAATGCTGCCTCCTCTGGCCTCAACCTTTCCGACGATTTGTTGCAGGATGTTCGCCATCTGTCTGACGAAGCATAAAACGTGATTCACCTGGAAAGGATATCTGTCGCCACTCAGTGGAAGTCCAGCTGTGTTACTGCCGTGCAAATTCCATCCTTCTTCGGTGACGAACAGCAGTCAGCGTGCGTGCAAGAACCAGGCACCTCCTGCGGAGGCCCATACACAGCTATACTCGCTGAACAGTCATTCAGGAGACACTGTTGGTAGTCACTCGGTTTATCTGGTTCGTCAGTTGCTCAACAGTTGCCGTACACATCTCCACAGTCGTCGTTCATCCCTGTCATCTTAGGCCCGTGGTGAACCACATTTGCCTTTGGATAGCGCCATTTTTCGATGCACGGTATACTTTAACCGCGATGGGCACGAAAACAGTTTACACACAGCCGCTTCGGAAATGATTCGACCCTTGACCTGAAAGCGACTGATCAGGCCATTTTGGTCGTCAGATAAATCGCTCCGATTCAACATTACGACAACGATTGCACTGTTTTCCGCGTCCACCCGACACGCTTCATATACGCTCCACTGCCAGTGTTGCCACCTGACATATGGGAGTGGTTATTGCACGCTGACGTCGAACATACGCGGTGGTCACATCAATGCGACTGGACCGTTTACGTGTTTACATAGCGGAACTGATACTTTCAGCTGTCTTTATAGGTCTTTATTTTATTTTGAACCGATTTCGGTGTTACATTAAACCGTCACCAGGCCTTTGTGTGATACCAGGTGGTCTTGGTGATAACGGGTAATGATCATGACACATCTCATGGAGGGTACAAAAAATCAGTGTCCACTATGCTGAATCTTCTTTCACGTTTCAGGTATGACAGATAATGCTCGTATACCAGGTGCAAAGTTACAAGATTAGAGGTTCATTTCCGAAGAATATCAGGTCACTTGGAGAGGCAACAGTACAAGTTGAAAAGAAATGGGACAAACAACTAAAATCAGTAGTAAATAATGAGAATGTAAGACATCTATTTGTTCTGAGCGTGTGCAGTGCATCCTTAAACGAAACCACATACAGTACGGTAGTGCGGCCGTTTCTAGATTGCTGTAGCACGTTTGGAATCCGTATCAAGTAGGCGCGACAGTAGACATCAAACAAATTCAGAAGCATGATGCTAGGATCGAAACAGACCTACACAGCGCACAAAACATGTAAGAAGAATGCTTAGAGCACTTAAAGATAAGTCTTTGAAAGAAGGGTGACATCGTTTTTGCAAAACCTTATTAGATAAGGTTAGATATCTACAGTTAGAGATCGTAAGATACCGACACATAACATCTTTTCTCTATTGTTGGATACTCGCACTGAACTGGACGTAGAAACACTATTATTTGTATAGAATACACTGTACAATGCCAAAAACGACGCCAAAGTCAGTATACATCAACTCATTATAGTTAAAGTTACTAGACAGTTACATTTGCACGAGACAGTTACAGTTACTCTCCTTCAGTTACAGTTACATGAGACAGTTACATTCACACGAGAGTTACTGTTGCACAGTATAGTTAATGCTGCACAAGACTGTTCTGTTAGTTGAGTATGACACAGTTACATGAAACAGTTACAGTTACATGAGACTGTTAGAGTTACATGAAACAGTTACTGTTAGACTAGGCAGTTACTATTACAGGAGACACATGCAGTTAAGACACGTGACACGCAAACTGCATCAACTGAGTAGGCGTTTACCGTAAAAGTAAATGAAAGTCGTAGTTGGTTTATTATAAATGTAATAAACACGAGAGTCACAAGAAATTACATTTATGTGATTACTCTTCAATTCCCAGTTAAGAACCTGGCAGAGAGTTCATCGAACCATCTTCAAGCTATTTCTCTAGCGTTCCACTCTAGAACAGCGAGCTGGAAAAACGAACACTTAAGTCTTTCCATGTGAGCTCCGATTTCTCTTATTTTATTACAATAGTCATTTCTCCCTACACACGTGGCACCAAAAAAATATTTTCATATTCGGAGGAGAAACTGAGTCATAGGAATTTCAAGCACAAGGAAAAATGCGTTTGTTTTAATGATAGACACCCCAGTTCTTGTATCATATCCGTGGCACTCTCTCCCTTGTTCCGCGATAATACAAAACGAGCTGATGCGGATCCCGCACCACCCAGCAGTACTGCAGAAGAAAAACAGTATTGGTAATCTCATCGGTAGACTGTTGCATATTCTAAGTGCTGTGCCAATTAAACGCGTTCTTTGATTTGCCTTCCCCACTACATTGTCTAAGTGATCTTCCAATTTATGTTATTCATAATTCTAGCCCCCAAGTATTTAGTTGAATTCACAGCCTACAGATATGTGTGATTTATCATGGAACCGAAATTTAACGGATTCATTTTAGTACTTACTTCATTATTTAGCGTCAACTGCCACTTTTCGACCATAGAGATATCTTGTCAAAATCATTTTCAAGTTGGGTTTGATCATCTAATGACTTTACGAGACGGTAACTGACAGCAGTCTACGAGGGCTGCTAAGATTGTCTCCTAGATCGTTTATGTAGATCAGTAACAGCAGAGGGCTTGTTAAACTTCCGTGGTGAACACCAGATACCACTTCAGTTACTCGATGACTTTCCGTCAATTACTACGTACTACGACGTTTCTGACAGGAAATCACGAATCCAGTCGCACAACTGAGATGTTATCCCATAAGCACGCAATTTGATTAGGAGTCGCTTGTGCAGAACGCTGTCAAAAACCTTCTAAAATTGTTGAATCAGTTTGAGATCCCCTGTCGATAGCACTCACTACTTCATGTGAATATAGAGCTAGTTTTGTTTGACAAAAATGATATTTTTTGAATTCATGTTGGCTATTTGTCAATAAATCATTAGTGATATGGGTCTGTAATTCAGTGGATTACTCCTATTTACTTTCTTGAGCTTTTGTGTGACCTGTGCAACTTTCCAGTCTTTAGGTATATGTCGTTCGTCGATAGAACGGTTGTATGTTGTTGTTGTGGTCTTCAGTCCTGAGACTGGTTTGATGCAGCTCTCCATGCTACTCTATCCTGTGCAAGCTTCTTCATCTCCCAGTACCTACTGCAGCCTACATCCTTCTGAATCTGCTTAGCGTATTCATCTCTTGGTCTCCTTTTACGATTTTTACCCTCCACGCTGCCCTCCAATACTAAACTGGTGATCCCTCGATGTCTCAGAACATGTCCTACCAACCGATCCCTTCTTCTAGTCAAGTTGTGCCACAAGCTCCTCTTCTCCCCAATTCTATTCAATACCTCCTCATTAGTTATGTGATCTGCCCATCTAATCTTCGGCATTCTTCTGTAGCACCACATTTCGAAAGCTTCTATTCTCTTCTTGTCTGAACTACACTCCTGGAAATGGAAAAAAGAACACATTGACACCGGTGTGTCAGACCCACCATACTTGCTCCGGACACTGCGAGAGGGCTGTACAAGCAATGATCACACGCACGGCACAGCGGACACACCAGGAACCGCGGTGTTGGCCGTCGAATGACGCTAGCTGCGCAGCATTTGTGCACCGCCGCCGTCAGTGTCAGCCAGTTTGCCGTGGCATACGGAGCTCCATCGCAGTCTTTAACACTGGTAGCATGCCGCGACAGCGTGGACGTGAACCGTATGTGCAGTTGACGGACTTTGAGCGAGGGCGTATAGTGGGCATGCGGGAGGCCGGGTGGACGTACCGCCGAATTGCTCAACACGTGGGGCGTGAGGTCTCCACAGTACATCGATGTTGTCGCCAGTGGTCGGCGGAAGGTGCACGTGCCCGTCGACCTGGGACCGGACCGCAGTGACGCACGGATGCACGCCAAGACCGTAGGATCCTACGCAGTGCCGTAGGGGACCGCACCGCCACTTCCCAGCAAATTAGGGACACTGTTGCTCCTGTGGTATCGGCGAGGACCATTCGCAACCGTCTCCATGAAGCTGGGCTACGGTCCCGCACACCGTTAGGCCGTCTTCCGCTCACGCCCCAACATCGTGCAGCCCGCCTCCAGTGGTGTCGCGACAGGCGTGAATGGAGGGACGAATGGAGACGTGTCGTCTTCAGCGATGAGAGTCGCTTCTTCCTTGGTGCCAATGATGGTCGTATGCGTGTTTGGCGCCGTGCAGGTGAGCGCCACAATCAGGACTGCATACGACCGAGGCACACAGGGCCAACACCCGGCATCATGGTGTGGGGAGCGATCTCCTACACTGGCCGTACACCACTGGTGATCGTCGAGGGGACACTGAATAGTGCACGGTACATCCAAACCGTCATCGAACCCATCGTTCTACCATTCCTAGACCGGCAAGGGAACTTGCTGCTCCAACAGGACAATGCACGTCCGCATGTATCCCGTGCCACCCAACGTGCCCTAGAAGGTGTAAGTCAACTACCCTGGGCAGCAAGATCTCCGGATCTGTCCCCCATTGAGCATGTTTGGGACTGGATGAAGCGTCGTCTCACGCGGTCTGCACGTCCAGCACGAACGCTGGTCCAACTGAGGCGCCAGGTGGAAATG
Organism: Schistocerca cancellata; assembly: GCF_023864275.1. Taxonomy (NCBI): domain Eukaryota; kingdom Metazoa; phylum Arthropoda; class Insecta; order Orthoptera; family Acrididae; genus Schistocerca; species Schistocerca cancellata. The sequence goes on along the minus strand of NC_064628.1, from coordinate 245,543,330 downwards.
GCTTGGCAAGCCGTTCCACAGGACTACATCCAGCATCTCTACGATCGTCTCCATGGGAGAATAGCAGCCTGCATTGCTGCGAAAGGTGGATATAGACTGTACTAGTGCCGACATTGTGCATGCTCTGTTGCCTGTGTCTGTGTGCCTGTGGTTCTGTCAGTGTGATCATGTGATGTATCTGACCCCAGGAATGTGTCAATAAAGTTTCCCCTTCCTGGGACAATGAATTCACGGTGTTCTTATTTCAATTTCCAGGAGTGTATTTATTGTCCACGTTTCACTTGCATACATGGCTAAGCTCCATACAAATACTTTCAGAAACGACTTCCTGACATCTAAATCTATACTCGATCTTAACAAATTTTTCTTCTTCAGAAACGCTTTTCTTGCCATTGCCAGTCTACATTTTATATCCTCTCTACTTCGAGCATCATCATTTATTTTGCTCCCCAAATAGCAAAACTCCTTTACTACTTTAAGTGTCTCTTTTCCTAATCTAATACCCTCAGCATCACCCGACTTATTTCGACTACATTCCATTATCCTCGTTTTGCTTTCGTTGATGTTCATCTTATATCCTCCTTTCAAGACACTGTCTATTCCGTTCAACTGCTCTTCAACGGTTGTATACGATCGTTAAATATGGAGGTATAGTATCGGCATACTCTTAAGGAGGCCTAACTAGTATACTATCTGGACCGGAAGCCTTGCTTTTATTAAGTGATTCGAGCTGCTTCGCCACACTGAGGATGTCTACTTGTAAGTTACTCGTGTTGGCAGCTGTTCTTGTTTTGAATTTGGAAGATTTACTTTGTCTTCTTTGTTGAAGGAATTTCGGTCAACCGTGTTTAGTACCTACGCTTCAGTGGCTCTTGCATCAGTGACATTGCCATTGCTACCGCGCAGTGAAGGTATTAATTGTGTCTTAGAAACGACCAGAACCTCTTTGGATTTTATTGCAGACTGCGAGACAGAGTTTCGTTATGGAAACAACTAAAATGATCTCGCATCGATCGTGTTTCGTATAGTGGGTGCAAGGGTGTGTTACTGCTAGAATTGATGACGTAGAAAAATTTTAGCTCCTTTTGCCACCAATCTTTACAGAAACCCCTGTTTGCATATCATCTTCTGCCCAAAAAATAATTGGGATTCCGCGTTATGTGAACCATCATGTTTGTACAGATAATGAAAATAGTGAATTTAAATGTTTGACGGAAATAGTTGTAAACATGGTGCGTGTTTCGGTACATGCTTACAGAGAGCCGAGTCCCACATAGCGGAGAGCAGCGGTTTTGTCTCCGCTGTTCTGGTGACATCTTTAAAGAGTTGTGCGGTGGCTGCTGGCGGCGGGCCGAGGCGAAGTAATTACGTGTGGTGGCGGCTGTTCCAAACCTCGGTGTCTTCATTCGTGTCGCGCCGTCTGACGTAAACACGTTGGGCGATTGCACGTCCGGGACGGCGCTCAGCTGCAAGCCAGCCAGCTTGTCCGCCGGTATAAACGTGACTGCGCGGTAATGGAGCGGCTACTGCTTCTCAATGGGATCGTGTAACCGCGCGCCACAGCTTGCAAGTTTCCTGCAGCCTCAGTTCAGGAACTTAGCACGGGAGACATTACGTCGTTTATGTATTACTTTCTACGAGGCAGTCTGTCGGGAAGTGGTGTGCTGAACACGTTCACTTCATTTCTTTGTGCTGTCTGCAGCGTGGATGTGTTTTAAAAAGCTTCAACGATTTTACAAGGATATATCTTCTACATGACTGAAGATAAAAACTCGAAATAAATTTTGATTTACACATCGAAATTAAAAGTTTACCTTGGCGTCAGCTGTAATTTGCCGATTTGTCTGGGGAACTAATATAATAATAAAGAAAAAAAAAAGCTCTTCAGGTATTGGTAGTACTTGCGCACTAAGGGTTCCGTACAAACTTAATTATATTTATAGACAGTTCATCCATTCTGGAAATCGTGAATGTAGAAGATTTTTGCCTGTTACCGACATTGATACACTGATACTGGCAAAATATCGGTCCCAGGGATTCCAAGACTTAGAGATTTTTTTTTTAATTTCAAGTTTGATGTTGGGAAACAAATGACAAAAGAAATACTTTTTCCCTCTGGGATAATCACAAATTCACAATTTTGCTGTTTTCTTCCGTTTACTCGTACTGTGAAACCTTGCTTCTTGCCAAATTTCGTGATTGTAGACCAACGGTAAGAACCCTACAGGTTTCGATGAGTGAGTTTGCGAGTATCAAAATAAGTGAAATAAATGGCCGTGTCTTTCGTCTGCACTGACTTAGAAGCTTAACTTTCTTACACCCGCAAAGGCCCACAGACCTCAGTATGCCACATAAATTTCAACTTGATACGTCCACCCATTCCTGAGAAAAGGGTTTTTAACAGTTGGACAGACAGACAGACAATAAAGTGATCCTATAAGCGTACTGTTTTCACTGATTTAGGTACAGAATCCTAAAAACGTTATTTTTCACGGACTGCTCTGTGTATCGTAACATCCTGTAAACATAACAAATTTTGAGGTGATTTACATTGATGAAATGTGTATTTTTTATTTTCCCATATTTTTTATTTATTTTTGTCATTTCTTGTTGCACTTGAAATTGGCCATTACTTTGTTACCATTTTTACACCAGCTAGCTTGATAATACCCAAGGGAGTGAAATTATCTGCTCGCTAATAATGAAATAGAAGGTTTCTTTCAAAATAAAAGAGCTGCCTAATCACGAAAAGACTTCAATTCAGAAACTCCGTGACTGGTAAACTATCTGGCCACAATCAAATGGTAAATAGAGAGTAAGTGTTGATCAGTGAGTGTTTAAGGCGTATTTCATGTTATGTGCTAAATATATTAAGACTAAGTTAAGGTGATCAGGGTTAGACATATCCCATTCCCGACGCCAGGATTCGTCGATATCATAATTGTCCTCGATCAGCTGTTGCCCTAATCTCCATGATGGCTTACGAGACTTGAGCCTGTGGCTGGGATTCTTGCAGTCTTCGTGTAAGGGTAGGTCACGGTTGTTAGCGCACTTTTGCCATTCCCTTTTCAGTGCAGATCTTCGCCTTAGATGAGGTGGGGCTATGTTAGCCAGTACCGGGTGCCTGAGATGTGCCTCATGGTGTCGTTTAGCTGGGTGTCCACCGTTGCTGTGTGAGTGCTGTTTAGCCAGACCGGAGCGCAGTATTCAGCCACCGAATATACTAGTGCAAGAGCAGATGTTCTGAGAACTGTGGCGCTTGCTCCCCAGCTACTTCCAGTGAGTTTGTGTAGGACATTATTTCTGGTTTTGATTTTTGCTGCGCATTTGTATAAGTGCTCCTTGTACGTCAGAGATCGGTCCAATGTAATTCCCAGATACTTTGGGAGGGGATTGTAGTTAAGCAGCTGGCCTCTGAACTCTACGTGGGGTGCATAGTTTGCCTGTCTGTTGTTGAGGTGGAAACAGGAGACTTGGGTTTTAGAAGTATTAGGTCTGAGCCTCCATGTTTCGAAATATTCATCCATTTTGATAAGGTCTTCCTCAATGATTCTTTCGGTATTGTGGAAGTCTTGATGTTGATATGTGAGAGCAATATCGTCTGCATAGATAAACTTCTTAGAAGATGTCTCTGGTAGGTCTGATGTATATATATTAAAAAGTAATGGAGCTAGCACGGATCCTTGGGGCAGGCCATCATTTAACCTATATTTCTTGCTTATCTCTCCATCTAAGTGTACTTCAAAAAATCTATTTGAAAGTATATTGTTGATCAGGGTAGCCGTTTTCTTGCAAGGAATAATGCGTTGGAGTTTAAGAATCATTGCCTCCCTCCACACTGTGTCATATGCTGACGATAGATCTCTGTTGAGAATAAGTCTCTCCAATAGTTTGTAGCATACACTTAGAAGAGCTATAGGTCTATAGTCCTCTGGGAGCTTTCCATCTTTGCCAGGCTTAAGAATGGCGACGATTTTGGTTTGTTTACATAGTGGTGGTAGTGTTTCAGATCGTTGGATGTCATTGTAAAACTGAGTTAGCCACAGTAGTGCTCGAGGTCCTAGGTGCCGTAAGAACTCGGGGTAGACCTCATCTAAACCAGCCGCTTTACCCATTTTCATTTCTTTCAGTGCTTCTGTGATCTCTAGGATGGTAAAGGTTTTTGAGAAATTGTTGTCGGGTGTGGATTGTCGGAGCTTGGTTCTCAGTTCTTTCTTTACTTTCATAGTCTTATCCTTGTTGCTGCGTGGTGTTTTTCTCGTAAGGTTAACTATTCTGTTTGCTACCTCTTTGGGGTGTATGTTGCCACCCATACAGGTTTTAATGGAGCTTTCACCTAGGTTTTTAAGAAGGCACCAGGCTTCCTTGCTGGAGTGCTTGAAGTCCATATTTTTCATGATAGTGTGCCACTTTTCTCGTCTTGCTGAGTCCAGGCATTGGAGAAGCTCGTCCGCAATTTCAGGATCGTTGTTTTGCGAATATGCGTTATATAGGTCTATGCATTCTTGGCTCCAACCGGGAATATAGGTTTTCCTGTAGCCTCTGGGAATGTGTTTTTTGGCAGTGGCTAGGAGTAATCCCACGAAGCGGTTGTAGTTCTTCGATGCGGGTGGGATCCATTGGATGTTGTGGTCCATTTCGGCGGTAAAGGCTTCCCAGTTGGCTTTGCCAAAATTCCATCGAGGTTTAGGTGTAGATCTCACTATTGGAATCTGTATACCGACATGTAGCAGGACGGGCCTGTGCTGGCTACGAGGAAAATCAGGCAAGATCTGTTTATTGCAGCGTAATGGTAGCTTTTTGGCGTCTCTGGAAACAAAGCACAGATCGGGGTTGTAGTCTCTTTTCCATCTAGCCGAGTGGAAAGTCCCTTTATCCTTTAGATCATGGATCAAGAAGACGTCATCTACAGGTATGTCCGCCCATTGCATTACTCCCTCCCCATCCTCATTGGTGTTGTTATATCCCCACTGTGGCTGTTGAAATCGCCCATTATCACTGTAGGACGTTGTATGTTGGAAATAGCAGAGTCATTCCATGACTGAATTAGGGGTTTGTAGAGGTTGATGACTTCAATATCAGCAATTTTTGTTCATATGACGTAGGCGCTTGGGTCAGTGTGTGTTTTTATATCGTGGACCTGGTCAGTGTTGTTTCTAAAGTAGGTGGCAGTGCCATAGTTAGCGTGGTAAGTTGCTGCAGCAAGGGAATAGCCTGGAAGTTTGCATCTACACTCCTGGAAATGGAAAAAAGAACACATTGACACCGGTGTGTCAGACCCACCATACTTGCTCCGGACACTGCGAGAGGGCTGTACAAGCAATGATCACACGCACGGCACAGCGGACACACCAGGAACCGCGGTGTTGGCCGTCGAATGGCGCTAGCTGCGCAGCATTTGTGCACCGCCGCCGTCAGTGTCAGCCAGTTTGCCGTGGCATAAGGAGCTCCATCGCAGTCTTTAACACTGGTAGCATGCCGCGACAGCGTGGACGTGAACCGTATGTGCAGTTGACGGACTTTGAGCGAGGGCGTATAGTGGGCATGCGGGAGGCCGGGTGGACGTACCGCCGAATTGCTCAACACGTGGGGCGTGAGGTCTCCACAGTACATCGATGTTGTCGCCAGTGGTCGGCGGAAGGTGCACGTGCCCGTCGACCTGGGAGCGGACCGCAGCGACGCACGGATGCACGCCAAGACCGTAGGATCCTACGCAGTGCCGTAGGGGACCGCACCGCCACTTCCCAGCAAATTAGGGACACTGTTGCTCCTGGGGTATCGGCGAGGACCATTCGCAACCGTCTCCATGAAGCTGGGCTACGGTCCCGCACACCGTTAGGCCGTCTTCCGCTCACGCCCCAACATCGTGCAGCCCGCCTCCAGTGGTGTCGCGACAGGCGTGAATGGAGGGACGAATGGAGACGTGTCGTCTTCAGCGATGAGAGTCGCTTCTTCCTTGGTGCCAATGATGGTCGTATGCGTGTTTGGCGCCGTGCAGGTGAGCGCCACAATCAGGACTGCATACGACCGAGGCACACAGGGCCAACACCCGGCATCATGGTGTGGGGAGCGATCTCCTACACTGGCCGTACACCACTGGTGATCGTCGAGGGGACACTGAATAGTGCACGGTACATCCAAACCGTCATCGAACCCATCGTTCTACCATTCCTAGACCGGCAAGGGAACTTGCTGTTCCAACAGAACAATGCACGTCCGCATGTATCCCGTGCCACCAAACGTGCTCTAGAAGGTGTAAGTCAACTACCCTGGGCAGCAAGATCTCCGGATCTGTCCCCCATTGAGCATGTTTGGGACTGGATGAAGCGTCGTCTCACGCGGTCTGCACGTCCAGCATGAACGCTGGTCCAACTGAGGCGCCAGGTGGAAATGGCATGGCAAGCCGTTCCACAGGACTACATCCAGCATCTCTACGATCGTCTCCATGGGAGAATAGCAGCCTGCATTGCTGCGAAAGGTGGATATACACTGTACTAGTGCCGACATTGTGCATGCTCTGTTGCCTGTGTCTATGTGCCTGTGGTTCTGTCAGTGTGATCATGTGATGTATCTGACCCCAGGAATGTGTCAATAAAGTTTCCCCTTCCTGGGACAATGAATTCACGGTGTTCTTATTTCAATTTCCAGGAGTGTATTTTTCAACTGCTTTTCGTCAGCGCAATGTGTTTCCTGGAGCAAGACAGCATCCACTGAATGGTTGTCCAGGACTTTAATTAGGTAGTCAGATTTAGCTCTACTCATTCCTTCTACGTTGAGTTGTGGGATTTTAAGGACATCTCCAATGTCAACGGGTTCTGAGAGGAACCGTTGTTTCGGGTATTCGCGTTCATGTCTGTGCTGATTCTGTAAAGCTGGGAAATCCTCACAGGTCCAGCAGCCAGATTTGTAGACTATTTAGCCGTGATAAAAAATCACGTTGCCCAGGGTGCACCACGGGGAGGCTAGTCTAAATTGCACCCCTATGTGCTAAAGAAACGGTACTTCTAATTCGATGTTAAGATATTGTGTGTGACAATGAGAGTACAATGCAATTTTGGACGAGGTAGTGTAGTATGAGTTTGAAGATGGTTCAAATGGCTCTGAGCACTATGTGACTTAACTTCTGAGGTCATCAGTTGCCTAGAACTTAGAAGTAATTAAACATAACTAACCTAAGGACATCACACACATTCATGCCCGAGGCAGGAGTCGAACCTGCGACCGGAGCTTGAAGATGGCTTAGCCGAAAGGCGTGAAGTTGTTAATAGTATAAGCAAACGGTCTATACAGAGTATTATGTTGCTTTGTGTGGGAGTGCGAATTGGGCGTAGGACGACTGCAACCATCGTAGTGGCTGCCCTCTGGTATCATAAGGAAGACTTATTTTTTCCACTCTATAGTCTAGAGAAATAGAAAACTACAACTACAGACACTGCAATACCTTCTTGCTCACAGCACCCCATAGCTCACAAACATGCAGCTTTTCACTCAATGGTACACCGTCTCATATACGTCCCCATGTCCACGGATGATTTTAAAGCAGATTTAGTCACAATAAAATTTATTGCCGTAGCAAATGACTACAGTCCAATCCTTATTGACCATGTTTTGCATAGAAAACCCCTTCTCTATGCCCCATCTGCTTCCCCATCCACTATCTGCAGCAAATGGTGTACATTACCATATCTAGGAGAGGTATCACAGATTGTAGCTAAAGCACTGAAAGGCTGCAAGTATAGGCTTTCCTACTATGTTAAGAGCAAGACAGCGCAGTTTATTTGCAATAGCAAAGATAAGATCCAGTTATTAGCCAACAGTGGGGTATACAAAGTTACATGTTCTGATCGTGATAAGTTTTACATTGGTCAGTCAGGCAGAGGCATATCAATTGGGCTGGCTGAACGAACGCAACTGGAGGTTGCCGAATTATGACTCCGCATTTGCTGAGTATGTACTGAGTGAGGGTCACAACTACCAGCCAGAGTCCCACGTCCTTCACTTAGCAAACAAAGGTGATAAACTCAACCTGCTGGAAGCCCTGGAAATTAACAAACATCTAGCTCACAGTCCTGATCTAATCCTAAATGACCAGACACAGCTTAACACTTCCCTTCGCCTAAACCTCACATAATCATCTCTGTATTTCATTACTTCACACACTGTCTCCTCCTACATATTCCCATTTTCCTGTATTCATTAAGTTCCGTTATTTTATTGAAATTGTCTATGTCATCCATATAAACTTTCGTTTCAATTATTAAGGCTTTCTTCTAACTGGTACTTTTATTACTCTCCATGTTTAATACCTCTTATAGTTGTCTCATCAAATATTCTTTTTATTTTAGTTGGCTCATTTATTTAATGCAAGCTGTTACATAGTCACAGTTTTCAGTGTAATGTTAATGTTTTTCCTATTTGCTCCTTTTATATTTGTGTATTGTTCAGCCTATTTTACCTTTTAAAATGCAGTACCACCACACTCTCAAAACTTCTCTTCCAATGTTGTTTCCAAACATTGTAACTTCTTTGGTGACAATACTCAGTAAATGTTTGAAGACGACCTTGTAAGCCGAAAACCGGTTAACACAATAAAAGTGATACTTTAGAACAAAAGCAAACTAGTGCTTTTCATTTACTGTAATGTTGTTCTACCAAGAACCGAAGGAAGATTGAGTTAACGTATATTACCACGTTTACACTTATTTTCATTCTCAATTTATCCTGCATTAGTTCCTAGTTTATCGACAATTTTTCCTTTCATTGTTACATTGTTTGGAGCGAATAAAATGTTATATTATAAATCTGTCCCCATGTATACTCGTAGGCTTGAGAAACTGCAAGACTTACTAAAGCTTAACTGCTGCGATATCATCTTCTGTCCCATACTAATGGTTAAGAATATTATATTCTCTTCTTGCCAAACGAGTTTGGAATGAATGTTTTTTTACAGAGGATGAAGGTTAATTCTTACTACTTTTTTCCGTCAACTCTGTTTTTTGTTTTAATATATCTGCAAAAGATTTCCAAGGAACTAAAGATTCATCTTGTTACTTTACGGACTCCTGTTAATGTATCCCAATATCCTTTGATGTGGTAACTATGATACTAAAGGATCCTGGGCTACATTAGCAGGATAAATTTGCCGTGGTATATCACACCAATAAAAATGCTACCGTTAAATTAGAATAACAATAAAATTAAATTACAATTAATGCTGCTGAGTGCATCAAAATTATAAGATGCATTCAAAAAGAAGCGAGCCGGAGGTTGTAAAAGGAAACTGGATGAAGGGATCGTAATGGCGTTGCCCACAGAAGAAGGTGTGGCCCTATAAGAGCGCCGATGATTCACACTTGTCGCTAGAGGGAGACGGGAGCGAAAAATCCACGTGGCGGTACAGCGAGCATGCGCACGCGTCGACGGTCCACTGCACGCCGGAGTGCTGAAAGCAGAGAAGTGGAGGCTTGAAAAGTAGAGGAAAGAGGCTAGCGCTTTTCCTGATAAAGGAAGGAGAGTGGGGAACAGAAGCTCGTCGAGGAGTGGCACACGTGTACGGAAGCACTGCATGTCCGTTGCTATTGCGGCGCTAGTCCCACTACTGCTGCAATGGCTGCCAACGTAACTCACCGGTGTTTAATAATGACGGCATCCGTAAAAAGTTTTTAAGTTGGACCAAAAAGCATAAAATAATTTTTCCTAGCCACATACAGATTCCTAACGCTTCACAGGTAATCCTGAAAATTTGCATTTGTGAATTTTTAATAGCTAATACTTGTAAGATTTTCAAAGATTTACAAGGAAAAAAGTAGCGTGCTTGTAATAGATAATAGTGAGAGGTGAACTATTCACACGTAAGTTACATATTGCATGCGCGCCACGGTTTTCTTTAAAAATATTACGAGTATTGTTATAGCTATTAAAAGTTCACAAGCCCAAATTTCCGGTAAAATCTGTTTGAGAATAAAAATCTGTATGGGGCTTGCAGAAATCATTTTACAACTTTAGCCGATTTAACAACGTGTTATATTAAGAATTTAGTTTTATTTCGATAATTGTTTTTTGCCTTTTAGTCCCGCGTGTGTGAAATATCTCAATTAATTTTAAACATTTTGATGAGAGTATTTCTTTAAAATAATTACTTACATGTACACTAGGTTTTTATCTGTGGCTTCGCCTGTGAGCGCCTATGTCAAGTAAATTGGACCCGTCACTTTCTCCCCCACAGGGGATAATCTCGCCTGTCCCCAGGTGTATATCTCCCCTGTTCCCTCTCTCTTCACAACCGTGTCTGTCCACTCGTATGTCGTCAATAATACATTCCGACACTAATCCCACAACACACCAGTGGCACAGGGCAGCGAGGATGTAAGGCTTTATCAAGATTTTCCACCGACCGCCATTCCTACCGAACAGACCGTCAGGAAGGCGAATTAATATCGCATTGTCATCCAATTTTGAGCTGTGGTTAAAACTTCAAGTCTATAGCTCATCGGGAAGTTAGTTAGGTAGTTTAAAACCAATTTCACAGTTTGTACTAAACAGACAGACAGACGAGAAGCGATCTAATAAAAATGTGTTAGTAGACCCTCCCCTTCTCCCAGGGGGCGATAAGCCCAGGTTGAAACGCCTGCACTGCCTCCCCTCAATGCTTGAAAATATACCTCATGCTCTCATTGACTGAATCCTCCGTTGTTTTATTTGTAGCATTCGCGATGTCATGAGGCAACTCGTATACTGTTATATGCATTGCTTCATCGAGAGCTATTAATTGGAGTGGAGCTACCAGTATATTTTCATTATATGCCCCGATGTAAAGCGACGTTTTTCTGTCTCTTATCGTTACGCGCCCGGCTTAGTAATCGCCGTCTTCTGCGGGGCCCGTCTGCGGTCGCCTTCCCTCCTCCCCCCCCCCCCCTTCCATCCCATTACGGCCGCCATTAACTGCTCGTTTGGGACCTCTGATTGCCGGCTGGACGAGTCTCGACGCACGCACTTCATCACACGAGACTGCCGCGTTTTTCTCCCGGGGAGGCGATATTACGAAAATCGCCTTTCATTATTTTAAACTGATCGTACCACACCGGATCAAAGCTCCTTCTCTTCCCATGGAGCTGTTAGTCAAACCGCTAAGCCAGGCATTTAGCTTTTTCGTTTACTGTGCAATCTGGAACAAGCTGCTCACACTGCTGGTTATGGCACAGACATATCTTAGCGACTGGAAAATTGAGTTCTTATCTATAAACCACGTAGGCGGTATCTACTTAGATATGGAGTTGTGAGCATATCCATTATACTCGAATTTAACAGGTGGACAGGTTGATGATATGTACTTCTGTAGGCAGCATAAATACTGTTTGGGCCTGCATGAAGGAATAGTAAGCGCAAACACGAGACCAGTTGTAACTCTTCATACAAAAGTTGTACTGATGCACGAGGGTACAGACGATTACGCGAAGTTTATGTGTCAGACAGCCCATGAACGGTAGTGGGAGAGGGAGTGCTTGATTAACTCATCCAGGTGCTCTCCGAAACACGTACGCACACTGTGAGCTGTGTGACGGTCTGCATCAACACAGTGGTAGATGTCATCGTGCCGAGCAAAAACAGACTGCATATACATGTACATCTACATTTATACTCCGCAAGCCACCCAACGGTGTGTGGCGGAGTGCACTTTACGTGCCACTGTCATTACCTCCCTTTACGTTCCAGTCGCGTATGGTTCAAATGGCTCTGAGCACTATGGGAGTTAACTTCTGAGGTCATCAGTCCCCTAGAACTTAGAACTACTTAAACCTAACTAACCTAAGGACATCACACACATCCATGCCCGAGGCAGGATTCAAACCTGCGACCGTAGCGGTCGCGCGGTTCCGGATTTCAGTGCCTAAACCGCGTGGAGTCGCGTATGGTTCGCGGAAAGAACGCTGCCGGAAAGCCTCCTTGCGCGCTCGAATCTCTCTAATTTTACATTCATGATCTCCTCGGAAGGGATAAGTAGGGGGAAGCAATATATTCGATACCTCATCCAGAAACGCACCCTCTCGAAACCTGGACAGCGATCTACACCGCGATGCAGAGCTCCTCTCTTGCAGAGTCTGCCACTTGAGTTTGCTAAACATCTCCGTAACGCTATCACGATTACCAACTAACCCTGTGACGAAACGCGCCGCTCTTCTTTGGATCTTCTCTATCTCCTCAGTCAACCCCACCTGGTACGGATCCCACACTGATGAGCAATAAGTATAGGTCGAACGAGTGTTTTGTAAGCCACTTCCTTTGTTGATGGACTACATTTTCTAAGGACTCTACCAATGAGTCTCAACCTGGCACCCGCCTTACCAACAATTAATTTTATATGATCATTCCACTTCAAATCGTTCCGCACGCATACTCCCAAATATTTTACAGAAGTAACTGCTACCAGTGTTTGTTCCGCTATCATATGATCATACAATAAATGATCCTTCTTTCTATGTATTCGCAGTACATTACATTTGTCTATGTTAAGGGTCAGTTGCCACTCCCTGCACCAAGTGCCTATCCGCTGCAGATCTTCCTGCATTTTGCTGCAATTTTCTAATGCTGCAACTTCTCTGTATACTACAGCATCATCCGCGAAAAGCCGCATGGAACTTCCGACACTATCTACTAGGTCACTTTTATATATTGTGAAAACCAATGGTCCCATAACACTCCCCTGTGGCACGCCAGAGGTTACTTTAACGTCTGTAGACGTCTCTCCATTGATAACAACGTGCTGTGTTCTGTTTGCTAAAAGCTCTTCAGTCCAGCCACACAGCTGGTCTGATATTCCGTAGGCTCTGACTTTGTTTATCAGGCGACAGTGCGGAACTGTATCGAACACCTTCCGGAAGTCAAGGAAAATGGCATCTACCTGGGAGCCTGTATCTAATATTTTCTGGGTCTCATGAACAAATAAAGCGAGTTGGGTCTCACACGATCGCTGTTTCCTGAATCCATGTTGATTCCTACAGAGTAGATTCTAGGTTTCCAGAAATGACATGATACGCGAGCAGAAAAGATGTTCTAAAATTCTACAACAGATCGATGTCAGAGATATAGGTCTATAGTTTTTCGCATCTGTTCTACGACCCTTCTTGAAGACTGGGACCACCTGTGCTCTCTTCCAATCATTTGGAACCTTCCGTTCCTCTAGAGACTTGCGGTACACGGCTGTTAGAAGGGGGCAAGTTCTTTCGCGTACTCTGTGTAGGATCGAATTGATATCCCGTCAGGTCCAGTGGACTTTCCTCTGTTGAGTGATTTCAGTTGCTTTTCTATTCCTTGGACACTTATTTCGATGTCAGAATTTTTTTTGGTTTGTGCGAGGATTTAGAGAAGGAACTGCAGTGCGGTCTTCCTCTGTGAAACAGCTTTGGAAAAAGGTGTTTAGTATTTCAGCTTTACGTGTGTCATCCTCTGTTTCAGTGCCATCATCATCCCAGAGTGTCTGGATATGCTGTTTCGAACCACTTACTGATTTAACGTAAGACCAGAACTTCCTAGGATTTTCTGTCAAGTCGGTACATAGAATTTTACTTTCGAATTCACTGAACGCTTCACGCATAGCCCTCCTTACGCTAACTTTGACGTCGTTTAGCTTCTGTTTGTCTGAGAGGTTTTGGCTGCGTTTAAACTTGCAGTGAAGCTCTCTTTGCTTTCGCAGTAGTTTCCTAACTCTGTTGTTGAACCACGGTGGGTTTTTCCCGTCCCTCACAGTTTTACTCGGCACGTACCTGTCTAAAACGCATGTTACGATTGCCTTGAACTTTTTCCATAACACTCAACATTGTCAGTGTCGGAACAGAAATTTTCGTTTCGATCTGTTAGGTAGCCTGAAATCTGCCTTCTATTACTCTTGCTAAACAGCTAAACCTTCCCCTCTTTTTTTATATTCCTATTTACTTCCGTATTGAGGGATGCTGAAACGGCCTTATGATCACTGATTCCCTGTACTGCGCTTACAGAGTCGAAAAGTTCGGGTCTGTTTGTTATCAGTAGGTCCAAGATGTTATCTCCACGAGTCGGTTCACTGTTTAATTGCTCGAGGTAATTTTCGGATAGTGCACTCAGTATAATGTCACTCGATGCTCTGTCCCTACCACCCGTCCTAAACATCTGAGTGTCCCAGTCTATATCTGGTAAATTGAAATCTCCACCTAAGACTATAACATGCTGAGAAAATTTATGTGAAATGTATTCCAGATTTTCTCTCAGTTGTTCTGCCACTAATGCTGCTGAGTCGGGAGGTCGGTAAAAGGAGCCAGTTATTAACCTTGCATGTAGGTGTGAACACGGTCCCCAAGGATAGATCCATACTTACGTTCATCCACTGTGCCTTCCAGAATGACGAGGTAACCTAGGGAATGTCAGGAAATCATTCCCGAGACATAATGCTACCTCCTACCGCCTAGAACCTTCCGGCTATTGCTGCGGGAAGTCTGCTTTGGGAATGATGGTGCATAAAGCGTGTACCATCTGAAAAAGCCACCCGTCGTGACTCACCGGCCGTCCAGTTGCAGTACTGGGTGCATGCAAATTCCAGCCATCATCACAGGTGAACAGCAGTCAGCATAGGTCACCAAATACAATGAAATGAAAACCCCTAGCTGCATGCAGGCGTTGACGTACGTCAAAGGGGACAGATGAAAATGTGTGCCCCGACTGGGACGCGAACCTGGGATCTCCTGCTTACATGGCAGACGCTCTATCCATCTGAGCCACCGAGGACACAGAGGATAGTGCGACTGCAGGGATTTATCTCTGGCAGGTCTCCCACGAAACCCACATTCTCAACGTATTGTCCCGCACTACATTCGTAGTGCCCCCGCCCATTATACTCATTACTCGCGTAGTTCGGGTACTGTTTGTGCATCCGCACAGAAGAAGTAGATGGTCAAGTGGCCGGTTAGCCTTAACTATATATATACTAAGACGGTATCTGTTCTTTCGGACATCTTCGGACATCTTCTGTGGGGATGCACAAACTGTGCCCGAACTCCTACGGGAATCGGCAACGCGCCGCGAGTAATGAGTATAATGAGCGGGGACACTACGAATGTGGTGCGGGACAATACGTTGAGAATGTGGGTTTCGTGGGAGGCATGCCAGAGATAAATCCCTGCAGTCGCACTATCCTCTGTGTCCTCGGTGGTGCAGATGGAGCCGGCATGGTAACTCAGCGTGTTCGGTTGAGAGGTGGCATGAGCCCCCTCTCATATTTCTATCTTACGATTCTCCTCTCTAATTGCATGCGGTGGAAAGTTGCTATTCCTTCACACGCGGACTTCCCACGCAGCGTCTCTCGTCACCCGGGTGGTCCAGTGACAGGCGGGCTCTGTTTGACTTTGAAAGGGTAAGTCGACAGGTGTGAGGGAGTCGAGTGAATGCTTTCCAGACGCCGACATTGTCAAGAGGCACGCCCGCAGGGCCTGAAGTAGCGGCTGGGCTAGAGGTTCTCTTACTTTGCAGAAACTTAGCGAAAACACTTTCTGGCGAGCTATCAGCGAGGCGTGGGAATGACTTGTGTACCCAGGCAGCTGTGGCGGGAAAATTCCCGCGCTTTCTGCAAAATAGTAACTGTGATTGGCTTGCTCAGGGCATAACTCCGTGACGTAGCAAGATTGGCGCAGAAATTGGCGCCAAGAATCTCCATTGGTGGAATGGTAGCGTTCCGGCAATGGAGTGGAATTTTCCGCCGGTTTTCGAGTTGCTGATTGGAACATTTAACCACGGCCACTGTCGTGGGGGCGGGAATGTTCTGTGTTCGGTTTTGTACGGGTGCTCTTGTGGGGAGTCGGCTCTCGCCTTTCGGTCGAGGACGTCGAAGCAACCAGCCAACGGCTCCGGTACGCCAGATCGTGTCCTGGCAGTCAAGAAGACAGTTTGGTAATGTATGACCGCAGCACCGGCAGATAGGGATTTTCCTAGGTGATAATCAGAGCTCAGCAGAGCGCGCCTGTTCGTATTTTTTCTAACTTTGTTCTGTCTTGGGTAGCAGCAATTAATGTTGGGTTGGATATGTGTTTTCTCTAAGATTTGAGTTGCAAGGAATTGGCTGCACATACCACTTCGTCATAATCCTCACAATCTAGTTTAGGGACAACTTCACATTCACAGCGTTTGTTTGAGTATCCAATTTGAGCCAATTTGATGTATTGTAAATGTTTCAGGTGTTTTTGTTTATTATTTTGTGTTTAGTCTTAATAAATCATATTGTTACTTTGGACAGAACTTTCATTCTGTTAATCGGTAGAGCAACCCCATCATTCCTCACTATGTTAATGAAACCTTCGTTTATTTAACTTATTTATCAAATTAAATTATTGCAGGTGCCAAACTCTCTTCTACTCCACTGGCAGGGTTGATTAGAGTCAGTTCGCGTATTTTTTTTATCCTTGTGCAACAGCAAAAGTTGGAGTTAGAATAGGGGGCGGGGGGCTTAGAGCATCATGTACATATGTAGATTCTAGAAGAATTGAGTGTTAAATGCACTGCTAGCCCCGGCACCTCGCACTGTCAGAGGGTTTGCTGCCCTCTGTCAAAAAAAAGACAACTGAGTTAATGGAGCAACGACGAACTGATACGAGTGTCTTGTGACGTCCGCCCCGAGCAACGAACGAAAACGAACAAAAATGAAGCTAAAAAAATAAGGATGGGTAGAGTGTCTGCCATGTAAGCAGGAGATCCCGGGTTCGAGTCCCGGTCGGGGCACAAATTTTCATCTGTCCCCGTTGACGTATGTCAACGCCTGTAAGCAGCTAAGGGTTTTCATTTCATTGTAATTTCATTCTAACGAGCTGCATGGTCATCGATGGTATCTGTTCTTTCGGACATGTACCAACAGGTCACCAATTTGGCGCCTGCTGCGGAGGCCTGTACACAGCAACTTCCGCTGAACGATCGTTGAGGAGACACTGGTGGTTGGCCATTGGTTCATCTGGGCAGTCGGCTGGGCCACAGTTGCGCGCCTATTTGCCCGCACACATCTCCACAGCCGTCGTTCACTCCAATCATCTACGGCCTGCGGTGCACCGCAGTTCCCTCGGCGCCGGTTTGCATAGCACCATTTTGCCATGCACTGTATAGTTAAACCTATACATCACGCGAAAAGTTTACAAACTCAGCCATTTCGGAAATGTTTTCACCCTTGAGCCGAAAGCCAATGATCGTACCCCTTTCGGACGTCACATAAGTCGCTCTGTTTTCGCATTACGACAACGACTGCACTCTTTTCCGCGTCCTTCCCATCCCTGCTAGTGGTGCCACGTGCCATCTCTGAGTGGTTATTGCACATTAACGTCCAACATAGGCAGTGGTCACTTAATTTGAGTGGGCCGTGTGTAACAGCTAGTAGTAAAATGTAAAATACCTCAGTAGGTGGTTCACTTGAAGAGGAGTGTGAACATCACTCGTAGAAGTTCTACAGACAAATACCGGATGTCTCAGGAGCAATGGTCAGCATTCATCGATAGTAAATATGTATATTAATATTGTTATAAACGAAGCGACATTAGTAATTATAAATAGTTTCCTGACGCACAACACACATTCCTCTGGGGCAATAACTGAAATTATCGAGTTATTGGAAATCGTACTACAGTACATCTGCTTCGCATTTCAAGACAAGATATGCGTCCAAAAACATGGATAGTGCGGGAACTCCTTTGGCAGGTACACTGACAGATATTTTTGTCAATCACTTGGAACATAAATTCGTCAAAGAACATGCTGAAACTAAAAATTGTATAATGTACTACAAAAGTTATTTTGACGACATTCTTGTCTTATTCCGTGGGTCAGAACAAGAAATTGACCAACATGCAAATGCACAATAATATTAGTTTTACGGTCGAGCACCAGCAGGATAACAGCATTAATTTCTTAGATCTTTCCTTCGGCATGAATGAACACAGACACGTTGTTGACATATCTTCCGACGTCATTATTCTAGCCACATTGTGATATCTTGTTCAGTATAAAAAAGGCCTTTGTCTGTTCACCGATAAAAGACACCTTAAACCGCCACTACAACCCGAGGAAGCAGAGAAGGAACTTGGCTGGTTGCGAAACACATCACGGGATTAAGGTTATCACAGCATGGTCGTTGATGGAATCTACAATATCACGAAGTTTAAAAAGAATCGACGGACACAAAACGAGGTACTACATAAAAAACAATATCTTTCGTTTCCTTTCAATCCTTAGTCCCACAGAGACTCAGTAACCTTGGTAAAAAAATGTAATGCACAAATCGCATATAAACCTCAACCATCATTTTACTTCGTTTTATTCACGGCATTAGCACCTTGTAATCCTCCATACAGTGACGGAGGCCTACTTTATGAACATTTACGAAGAGAGAGAAATTTAAGCTCACCTGAAAAGAAGCCAATAAAAGACACTTGACAAGGAATGCACATTGAGGAGCACCAATTTCTTGGACTTCTGCCGCTCAGTTATTGATAAATGCCTTCAAAGATTTTCCGCAAGTTCGCAGCATACTCCTGTAAGCAATCTACGATGCGTCCAGACTATGCGAGAGCCTCAATAGTTACGGTGGTTCTAATTCTAGTCTGTAGAGGTCGTACTTTTACATTCGACTTGGACACATCGTCAATTGCAACTGATTTACACCTTTATTAATTCCACACAATTACTTTCAGCCTTTCTTTTTAAAAACATACGATTGTTATTCTGAAACACGTTGGTAGCTAAAAAGCGTTAACAGTTTTGCGGATTGCAGGTTTTTATAATTATGACACCCCGTTTCTAATGACATTGTTTAGTGTAATACTCTTTCTAATCTACTTGACTTCGCTGTTTTACAGCTTACTTCTAGCACTTTAGGTGAAAAAAAACGTGCAGTGTAATTTTGAATCACATCAGATAATTCTTTTTTAAGCTAAACCACGTTAACACTTTTAAGATATCGGATGGTTCAGTTTCTATAACTGAAACATGCCCATTTTTCTCATGACCTCATTTTGCGCGAAACTTTTTTAAATCCACTTAACTTCTATTGTTTTTATCATTTGACGTTGCTTCTCTACAGAGTAACGCAAGTTGTACATTATTTCTGCACTTATACTGTATATAAATAAGTATTCTCTCTCATCTCCTATTATAAAAAACAAAAATAGCTATATGCGCATCATTTTATGTACTAACATATGGCAGTTGCAGAAGTACTTGATTGTGGCTTAATATAAAGTCCAAAACCGGTCGTGTGAACTTAACACAGTTCTAAGCAACTGAAGCGGCTATTCATGAAATGAACATCAACTGCGGAATCAGCACAGAACCATCCAGCCGTGGAGAAACTAATAATTCACAGGTATTACAGGAACGATCATTGGAAGCAAAAATTTCCATTAAACATTTTCTCTAAAATGCATACATTAAAAGCTGCGAGCGCTCGTACAGTAGAAAGAAATGTGTTCCACAGTAGCGAAAATGAAGAAGTGCTCGTAACTGTTTCGGGATGTTTTTTAGATCCAGACTTTTTTGCTTCGGAAGATCGTTCCTGTCACATCCCCACAAGTTGGCCGTTACTTCTAAGGGAACCTTTACAGGCATAAGAAAGGAAACTACGTAGGAAACATGTGGAACTGAAGAGATACGCCGATTGATCGACGAAAAAAAGAAGTACAAAAATGTGCAAATAAAGGGGGGAATACAACACTGTAAGTCACTTATGAATGAAAGAAATAGAAAGTACAGGGCATATAAGGTGAACTCAGCAAGAAAAATGTGAAGAAATCGAAAAAGAAACAGTTGTCGGGAAGACCAGTGCAGTATACAGTAAAGTCAAAAGAATCTCGCGTGAAATCAAAAGCAAAGGCTTGAACATTGAAAATGAAAACGCAATTTCGCTGTTAATCGCAAAGGAGACAGCGGATAGGTGAGAAAAGAACATCAAAGGCATCTGTGAGGGAGAGAAACTGTCTGATAACGTGATAAAAGAAGAAATGAATGTTGATTTCGACGATATACAGGATCCATTGGAGTCAGACACATTTGACAAATACATCGCTTCCAACTGTGTATGAACCTTTATTTATAGGTGCACGACAGGCTTCGATGTATCAAATCACATCCTTATATCACAAAACTTACCGTGTTCCTTTAAATAAAGCATCACAAACATTGGAAGCTGTTTATTTTCGAAATATGGACTACTTCAGCTGCGATTGTCCAAAACAAAACTATGTGGAAGGCTTGCGATTAAATAAAGCGTGAGGCGTAGGTAATATTACTTCCAAACTTATAAAATCATTAGAGGAAGTGACAACCAAAAGATTATTCATGATGGTGTGTAAAATCTAAGAGTGTGGAGATGTGTCATCAGAGCTTCGGAAAAATATCGTCTACACGATCCCAAAGTTAGCAAAGGTAGATAAGCGTGAAAAACATCGTGCAACCGGCTTAACAGCTCATGCATCAAAACTGTTGGCAAGAATAATATACAGATGAATGGAAAGGAAAATTGAGGGTCTCATAGTTGACGATAAGTTTATTTTCAGGAAACGTAAAGACACCAGAGAGGTAGTTCTGACGTTGCACGTGTTAATGGATATAAGACTTACAGAGAATCCAGATATGTTCAAAGGATTTTTCGACCTAGAAAAAGCATTCGAGAACGTAAAATGGTGCAGATATTCAAACTTCACAGCCAAATAGGTGTAACCTGTAGGGAAAGACAGGTAAAATAAAATTTTTGTATGCACCAAGAGGAAACAGCAAAAAGGAAGACCAAGAACGAAGTGTTCGCATTAAGAAGGGATGAGGACAGTGATTCCGTCTTTCCCCTTTACTCTTCAAGCTGCATCTAGAAGAAGCAATGAAGGAAATTAAAGAGAGGTTCTTGAGCGGAATTAAAATTCATGGTGGAAGAATATCAATCATAAGATTCGCTGATGACAGTGCTATCCTTAGTGAAAGCGAGGAGGGAGATAAAGTTGGTGAACTGCTTATAGATGTTGACTCTGAAATTATTGGTATATCTGAACACTTCTTAAATAAGGAGATAATTCAGAGGCTTCCTTTACCAGGATACAGGTTGGCTGGCAGCTTTCCTAGGAGCTCCTTACGGTGTGGGGGAGTAGCCATGTATGTGAAAAATGGCATCCCATTGCATCAATTGATGTTTCAAAGTACTGCACTGAAAAGGTGTTTGAATGTTGTGCATGTGTGGTTACATTTAATGGAGCTAAAGTTCTAACTGTTGTTATTTATAGATCCCCAGACTCCGACTTCAAAACATTTTTGCTAAAGCTAGAGGAGGTTTTTGGTTCACTTTATAGGAAATACAAAAAGTTAGTTATATGTGGTGACTTCAACATTAATTGTATAAGTAATTGTGCAAAGAAAAGGATGCTGGTCGACCTCTTTAATTCATATAATCTTATGCAAACCGTATTCTTTCCAACGAGAGTGCAAGGGAACTGTAGAACAACCATAGACAACATTTTTGCTCATTCCTCATTACTAGAAGGGCATTCCGTTAGCAAAAAGGTGAATGGCCTTTCAGATCATGATGCACAAATTTTAACTCTAAAAGATTTTTGTGCTGCAACACATGTTAAATATAGTTATCAACGGTTTAGGAAAGCTGATCCAGTTGCTGTAGAGACCTTTGTAAACCTTATCAAGGAACAAGAATGGCAAGATGTTTATAGCGCTGATACAGTAGATGATAAATATAACGCTTTTCTCAAGACTTTTCTCGTGCTCTTTGAAAGTTGCTTTCCGTTAGAACATTCAAAACAGGGTACTAGCACAAACAGGCAGCCTGGGTGGCTGACTAGAGGGATAAGAATATCTTGTAGAACAAAGAGGCAATTATATCAAAACGTTAGAAACAGGCAAAATCTAAATGTAGCAGCCCATTACAAACAGTATTGTAAGGTGCTTAAAATGTTATTAGGAAGGCAAAAAGTATGTGGTATGCAGATAGAATAGCTAAGTCTCAGGATAAAGTTAAAATCACATGGTCAGTCGTAAAGGAAGTGGCTGGTCTGCAGAGACAGGTCGAGGATATAGAATAAGTGCGTAATGGGAATGTCTGTGTTACTGATAAGTCGCGTATATGTACAGTATTTAACAATCACTTTCTGAATATAGCAGGTGAACTAAATAGAAACCTAGTCCCAACAGGGAATCACATAGCGCTCTTAGAAAAAAGTGTTCCGAGACTGTTACCTGAAATGCTCTTCCATGATACTGACAAGAGGGAGATTGAGTTAATAATTAAATCACTAAAGACCAAGAACTCTCATGGATATGACGGAGTATCTAGCAGAATACTGAAGTATTGTTCTATGTATGTTAGCCCAGTACTTAGCCATATCTGTAACTTTTCCTTTAGGAGTGGTCGGTTTCCTGATCGATTAAAGTACTCGGTAGTGAAGCCACTTTATAAAAAGGGAGACAGCGATAATGTTGACAATTTTAGACCTATTTCTATGCCATCGGTGTTTGCTAAAGTTATCGAGTAGGTTGTATATACAAGGTTACTGGAGCATTTAAATTCACATAATTTGCTGCCAAGTGTACAGTTTGGTTTTAGAAATGGTTTAACAACTGAAAATACTATATTCTCTTTTCTCTGTGAGGTTTTTGACTGTGTTGACCACAAAATATTGCTGCAGAAGTTGGGCCATTATGGAGTAAGGGGAGTAGCTTACAATTGGTTCGCCTCTTCCTTTAAGAACAGAAAGCAGAAGGTAATTCTCCGCAATATTGAGAGTGGTAGTGATGTTCAGTCCCAATGGGGCGCTGTTAAGTGGGGCGTTCCCCAAGGGTCGGTGCTGGGGCCATTGCTGTTTCTTATTTATATAAATGATATGCCTTCTAGTATTATAGGTGATTCAAAAATATTTCTGTTTGCTGATGACACCAGCTTGGTAGTGAAGGATCTTGTGTGTAATATTGAAAAAGTATCAAATAATGTAGTCCATGAAATAAGTTTGTGGCTTGTGGAAAATAATTTGATGCTAAATCACAGTAAGACTTTTTACAGTTTCTAACTCACAATTCAACAAGAACCGATATTTTGATCAGACAGAATGGGCATATTATAAGGTTCCTAGGCGTTCGGATAGATAGAAAGCTGTTGTGGAAAGCCCACGTCCAGGATCGTGTTCAGAAACTAAATGCTGCTTTATTTACCATTAGAACAGTATCTGAAATAAGTGACAGTTCAACACGAAAAGAAGTCTACTTCGCATATTTTCATACACTTATGTCGTACAGTATTATTTTTTGGGGTAATTCTTCTGATTCAAAAAGGGTATTTTTGGCTAAAAAACGGGCTGTTCGAGCTATATGTGGTGTAAGATCGAGAACCTCTTGTCGACCTCTATTCTATAGTCTGGGAATTCTGACATTGCCCTCACAGTATATACTTTCTTTAATGTCGTTTGTTGTTAGCAATATTAGCCTATTCCCAAGAGTTAGCAGCTTTCACTCAGTTAATACTAGGCAGAAATCAAATCTGCATGTGGAGTGCACTTCCTTGACTCCTGTGCAGAAAGGAGTGCAGTATTCTGCTGCATCCATTTTCAATAAGCTACCACAAGAACTCAAAAATCTTAGCTGTAGCCCAAACTCTTTTAAGTCTAAACTGAAGAGTTTCCTCATGGCTCACTCCCTTCTATTCTGTCGAGGAGCTCCTGGAAGTGCTAAAAAATTAAGCAAATTCCAGTGTTACGTTGTTGATTTTCTTTATTTAAACTTAAGACTTATCGCCTGAATATGTTTTTTTATATTTAATTTTATCTGTTTTATCTCGTGTTATAATTCCATGTATTGACTCGTTCCATGACCATGGAGACTTCTCCTTAATTTGGTCCCACGGAACAATAAATAAATAAATGAATAAAATAAACAGGACGTTTTGGAATGAACAGTCTACTGACATAAGAATGTGGGCTGAGGGTAAAACGAAGAGAGACGAAAGTAATGACGACTAGCCTAGGAGAGAGTAGCTATGAAATTACGATATCTATGAAGAAGATGAGATAATGGAATCCTGCTACTTTGGAAGCAAAATAACAAATTAGAGACAAAGGAAGGAGGAGGTAAGACACAGACTAGCACTGATGGGAGGGCATTATTGATCAAATAAATTTGTCACTGTCAAACATTGGCCTTAAATTGAGAAAGAAATTTCGGAGAATGTACGCCTGGAGAACAGTAATGTATGGAAGTGAAGCGGCAACTGTAGGGAAACAAGAAAAGAAAAACATCACAGCGTCTGGGATGTTCAGAATTATGTGGACTGACGTGAAGAAATGGGTAGGCTCTCAGCAGATATAGGGGATCCAGTATTAAAGTCAGAATTTAAAGACCTTTGGGAGACAAACGATCAAATGAATTGGGAGTCGGTACTTACTATCGACAACAGTAACATTCACTTTACTCTTCACTCCCAAGCGTGCGCTCATTACAGGATAATAGGCCATATATGAAGAAATCAGGGAATAACTTCCGTGGTACTAGAGGGAGCTATGGGGAAGACAGAAGTTGGAAATTGGAAAACATCCAACAGATAGTTGAGGATGTAGGTTGCAAGCGCTACTCTGAGATGAAGAGTTTAGCACAGGAGAGCCGCACCAACCCAATTACAACACTGATACCCATAAAAACATTTTTTTTTTCGAGGGATGGGGGGTGGGGGGGGCGGAGGGGGCGGTCACGACGCTTATGACACACCTCTCTACTTGGATCCGCTCCTGAGCTTGCAGTGTCTTGGCTGCAAGCAGTAGCCACCATATGAACAGAATACACCTGCGACGCTGACCATTTGGCCATAGACGTGGCCAAATCTCTTCCACGAAAGACTAACGCCCCAACTGTCTTAGTCGCTGCCAAAATAATATGAGCAGCATCAAGTGACAAAAGAATCTGATTCAATATCAATTTCTCCCACAGTCACACCAGTTTCAAATCGAAGTTGCCGTCTCGGCCATTAAAAAAATGTCGTTTCCATAGTGGTGAAATAGAACCACGGAATTTGTAATATGACCTGAAGATGGTAGTAATAGCTACTTCGTGCAAGAGCTTCTCTTTCACAGGCTTCATAAATGTGGGCAATTTCCCATAATCTATTCTAAAACGAGAGTTCCTAATTTTCCGTGACATCCCCTACAGACTTGTTTGCGCCAATATTCAGTTTATTTTATTCTCGCGTTTACTGAATCGTACAAAAAGCTGTGTGACTCTTTTCTTCTATCTGAGCTCTGAAAGTCCCGTTTAGTATCATGACGATATCATAGATGTATGCAACGACGCCAGCGATCATTGCACTCTCCCGTACCTTTTCCACTAGTGGCTCAGTAAGAAAACACAAGACAGGGTCACATAAATATTGACGTAATCTTGTCTTGTTTTTTATTTGATAAAACATTTAGGTAACAAAATCTTTAGACATCTCAAACAATGATGGACAGCAAGCATTTCCTTTTTGACATCGTGTCCAAAACGTTCGAAAAAGTAAATGACTCAAGAATAGTCGCACACTTAAGTGGAAACAATTCGCTTGAAGCATCAAATTTAGGATCCGAGAAGGGTTGCTCGACTGAGGATGCTATTTATACATTCACTTGCAAACAGCACAAGCATTAATAAGCAATACCCTGAAGTTGGTGTTTTTTTGATCTTTTCAAGTCGTTTGATTGTGTATATCGTGTTTCCCTCTTAGAAAAACTCAAGTTCTATGGAACTGATGGGTTTACACACAGCTGGTATGAATCATACTTAACAAACGGAAAGTAAAATGTTGTGCTGAATAACCCAGACGATTTGGAAAGGTAGAAAAATTTAGTCACTGGGAAAAAACATCACAAAGGGAAGCCCACAGGTTTCAATTTTGGGACTACTCCTATTTTCAGTTTCACCGAACTTTATCATCTGGGGATCAAAACGTCAATAAAACTCAACTTATTTCTGTCACAAAAATACACATTTGCGTACATGTTTTTACACTCACACTTACTTTCATTGCACTAATGTACCAGATGATATGGAATACGACGTTGAACAAACAATTACCAACAAGGTTGGAGAAAGCCAAACAACAATTGATGACGAACGGCAACAATTACAAGACATTTTACTACAGCATTCGCGAGTCTTTATTAACATTCCATGTACTATGACAGGATTCTTATATGAATTTTAGGTCAAACCTCACGATTCTTTCAAATCTAAACATTATTCCATACCATTTATTTATAGAGAACAGGCCAAACAGGAACTTAAAGCTATGCTTGATCAAAGAATTATAGCTTTCAGTCAGTACATAAGTCCACTACACATTGTTATTAAAAAGGATGGATACGACTGTACTGGGCACTACACATTGAAGTTTGAATAGTTTGGCTCGAGCTCCCACGTGCTATTGCACGGAAATATATATACTTGTTACACTTAGCTTAATTGAGTGGCCCAGAGATGCTACATTTCGTCACACGATGCCAGCTCACACCTGTTGTAAACTCAAATTTTAAGCTGAAATAAAATATAGCAAAACAATGCAGGCAGGTACTGTGGTGAAATCTGTAATATTGAGTCACTCACGTTGATTTACAATTTGAACAAGTAGTTTATTTTGTTCAATATATTCACTAAACACTGAAAATGCAGTCTGAGGGGTTTTACATAAGGGCGGCCTTTAACAACTGCTACTACAACATTTCACTATAAAATTCATATGTCGCGATCACGGCACTCGGCAGTCTGTTCACAATTCACAAAATACACTATTGTCTGCTGTCCTAAACCACTATAAAGCGCTCCACGTGATTGTTTACGAACGTCGCTACATACATACTTGTTCCCGAATGTGGTTACCGACCCAATACTCCCCCCAGATGTGCAGCACGTCCGGCTCTTAGCGTCGCTCAAAACCAACTCCTCAAAAATGACCGCCCTATCCACCCTCGAAACGACTGCATAACTCAAAACAACGTTTGACAAAAATTATGGATATTCTAGAACTAAACACAAAAACATATATGATATATTAAAAATATGGAAATTTTCTGGCCAATAACAATTTAAAGTCCAATTTTTTGTTTCTGTTACCGTTTTTTCACAAATAAGTTTCTTGTGGCGTGATTTTGCTCAAAAACACGGTTTCTCTCTCTCGAATCCATATTCTGAGCTTGCATTCAAAAATAGTACACACAATGCTAAATCGGCCGATTGCTCGATGCAGCTCTACTGGCTGCATCCGTAAACACTATGTTCATATTAATCGGCCAAAGCATTGACAAGACATTAGCTTTTGAACTTTCATAAATTTACAATTTTTAAGATGACAATAACTGTTAAACTATTATATATTTTTGTGGGGCGTCTAGATAATTTAGCTTTACATACTTTTCTGTCCATGAGTGCCAACTCGCACCTCCATGTCAATCTTAGCTTTGCTTTTATCGACTTTTCTCTGGTATATAAATTACTCGAAGCGCGCAAACACGGCCATACGCGCCTCTGCCAAGCGTCCGCTCGGGTTCTTCCAGGGCCGCGTAACGCTAGCAGCTCGCCGCGGTCCCGTAGCAGTCGCCAGCCACGTGCACCGCGGCAGGAAACTGCCGCTCTAAACTCACCCCACAGCTTGTATGCTCAGATGTATCATTACGCCTTATTCTCCATTCACGCCAGATCAACGACATAAAGTAACGGAAACTGATCGACCACAGACTGAAGGTAAATTTTCACAGATATTTCATGGTCATCTGTTTATTCAACACTAGATCTAAAATTGGGTTTTTGGCAGATTGAACTTTACCCCAGCTGTATAAAATACACGACATTTCTCTGTTCGAGGTGATGTGGAGTAGTCCGTACAGAATAAGACATGCAGGGTGTCCCATTTATCTTGACCACCCTAAATAACTGTTTGTCCAGATGCAAATTACAAAATGTTTCAAGCAAATGTTCTTTAGCCGTCAGGGGGATATCAATCAGGATAATTGCCTTCGTTGTAGATTTGTTTTTTACAAAGCTATGAACAGTGGTATGACTTTTTTAAATGGCACCCTGGATTTTTTATTCGGTAATTCATTTCCTCTGTAAAGACCTATTGAAAAATGTATTACAGTGTACCATACACTGAAAAACAAAGTTATTAACTACATAACACAACATTGACATTGACGCTCCCAGCGCTTAGTTTAGGCACTCGGGGAAACGGAACACATCCACGTGCTGACGTTGACAGAGGACAAATGTAAACATAAGTAGAATGTCAGTTGAAAAGAGTTGTGTGAGTAGAACATATACCAATGAAGAGAAGGTAGAAACGCTACTCATCTATGGGGAACGTAAGTTAGCAGAACAGTAATGGCAACACAGTTTTCTTAGGTACGGGTACATGTAGTACAGTAGTTTAGTCCTTTTAAATACTGTTGTGTAGAGTAGGCATACAGTAAGGGCTGTCCTTCCTACAAACTGCATCGACATTAAGTTTCTTTTATCGTTGTTGTTGAAGGTAGGCGAAATGCTACGCAGACAGCGGAACTGTACAGAGAGCGATATCCTGACAAGAACCCACCTTTCCGATGGATTTTTTCTCATCTTGTTGCGACGCTTCAGGAAACGGGAAGTTTCAACCCACGACAATACAATCGTCGTAGCATTCGCACAGACAAAGCTGCCGAAGTTATTGTTCTCGCTTCCGTTGCTATGAATCCACATGTGAGCACACAACAGCTTGAACACGAGACCGGAACTCCTAAAACCAGTGCACATCGTATTCTTATACGTCACCGGTTCCATTCTTACCATGTGCACCTACATCAAGAATTGCATCGGAATGATTTCCAGAATCGTGTACAGTTCTGTCAGTGGGTACAGCAGCAAATCCTCGCTAACACGAATTTCTTCTCCAATATTTTATTTATCGATGAATGTTCCTTCTCAAACTAAGGACAGGTAGATACGTGGAACATGCATTTTTGGACCAGCGACAACCCACGATGGCTTAGACAAGTGGAACATCAGTGTCAATGGAGAGTTAAAGTCTGGTGTGGGACGCTTGGTTCTACAATTATTAGCCCTTATTTCATCAATGGTAGTCTAAACGGCACAGCGTATGCCAACTTCCTTAGACGAATTCTTCCTCCTCTTCTGGATGAAGTGCCGCTAAGAACCAGAATGTTTATGTGGTATCAACACGATGGATGTCCAGCACATAATGCCTTGCGTGCACGTCGTGCTCTGGACCGAAGGTATCCTGCCAGATATGGATTGGTCGTGGAGGAACACTTACTTGGCGTACTAGGTCTCCTGATTTAAATCCTCTGGACTTTTTTCTTTGGGGATGCATTAAAGACGTTGTCTATCGCGGTATCACGGCGTGATATAATAGTGCCTTTTGCATTTTTCTCTAGTTTTAGCACTTTTGTTTCCATTATGCAATGTGTATTTGTTATTTGTCTAGTAACATAGTACCATTTTATGCACTACTACATTTTTACAGATAGCACCTTCAGGGAGTGACAAAATTTCAGATGCTTACTGTATATTGTCATTACTATTTACTCATCGTGCTCATTCACTATTTCAGAACAAATTATTACCATGTAAAGTAAAATAAAAAGAAGTAAACATATATACATTTTGGAGCATTGAGGATATGCAACACGTTAATGGAAAATAAACGAAATAAGTGTAACAAAGGCCATCCTTCATCATATAACTAATTTTTTTCCGGTTTTACGGAAAAGAATGAAGTATAAACTTAAGGGTAACATCTGTATACTACAAACTCATTTATATGTTTTCACTAATCAGTTCTTTATACCAATACCAAGAAAGACATATACTAAAGATTTTCTGTGTATGCTACATGTAAGTTTCAATTTAATTATGATAATATTTTATGAAGTGATAATAATGAAGCCACATTGATGTTCTATTAATGATAATAATGATTATAAGTGAATGATAAGGTAAAGAAAATCGATGAAACAGGTCACATTGTTGTAATGAGAAATGCTTTATGATAATTTGAAGTTAATGAAAACACAATAATGGATTAATGGAGATACAGATACTGTTGTTTTAATTATTGTAGAAGAATGTGACATTACTTTGTACACAGATATATTACTCCTTGTATTAATTATGGATGGTAGAGTAGCCACACATGTTCCACTGGATACACTGCGTTTTTCTGAACTAATGATGCTTGTACATTGTATGTACACTGACATTTAGCACCTGCGGATATTACTTTTGTTAGCATTAACTACATCATTAACAATTCCAGCATAATAATTTCCTTGTGCTTTGCAGGTACAACAAGCCATTTCTCATCAACCATTTTTTTTTCTTTTGTATTCTTTGCAATCTATGCTAATGCTATATGCTTCTGCTTGTTAAGTCATTATGATTTTTTTAACATTTTCATGTCTATGCTTTGAACAGTCTTGTGATAACATTTTTATGTTGCTTTATTTTGACTGACTGATTTGACGATTATGGGTGATAATGATTTTCTTTTGCAGTAAAAGTGCACTTTCCTTTGCCATACTTCTACTTTTCCCCAGTAGTTATGCGTATTCCTTGCTTCTGCTATTATTATTTTATTTTCACTTCTTTGTATGAGATATATTACTTACACATAGTCAGTAACTGCAACAAATACCGTTTTCAGATCTCATGTACTGTGGAGATATTCTACTGCACTGATCTTTCTTATGTGCTCTGACAGCATATAGACTGGTTAAGTATGAACTATGTATTTTGTCATTTGTTACTGTCAATCTTCATGTACTATTTTCTAGAATTATTGCCGGTGTACATTAAGTTTTCAGTTCTACTTACTGGCACAGCCACAGTTATTCTTTATGTAACCACTACTGTTCTGCAGATAGTTACTACCAGTAAACGTATTTATCACTAGCTTACTACTAGAATAGCTCAACTGTGAGTCTAAAACATACACTGTGTGACTTATTGTTAGATGCTGAACTATAAACACAATTTCTTACTAATTTATTAATGCCACTGCTATAAATAATGCAGTTGTTACCAGTATAAGTTTAGGATTCTGTATTTATTTCCACCACTGTCATATTTTGCCATCTTAAACGAATTTAATGCCTCTTTATGTCCCATTTGCTGTTTATGCTACTGTCTTTCTCCACCTTATCCACTAGATGGTCTTGGAACATACAGTTGTTTACTTGTCTGCAGCAATATAAACATATGCAAGCTTACTGATGTTAACGGTAGTACACTACAAATAAGAGAGATGTAATGACACCATTCATTGCGCTCATGACTGTACTAGGTAGTACTTTATATATAATTGGCTGAGTTGTGATTGGGTACCATACCTATTGCTGCCACTAATGAGTCTGCTCAATGCAAAATCTCACTGTTTTGACATATATAGTGATGTTTAAAAAAAATCGAGATAACATGACTTAAAAATATTATCCTCTGATGAAGAAATATGAACCAATGTCTATCGATCCTCGATTTTCAGACCATCCAAACTCTAACTTTACCCCAACTACGACTTCATCCTTGTCTTTTTCTCTCGTGATACTTTATATGCATGATACAACTACACTATGCTTTATGTAACAATGCCTATGATTACTCATATATATGGAAATGAGCGTTATAAATGGACACTTATTTCACATGCTAGTGCACATAAGCATTCTTAATAAGTTTGTAAATACTTAGCAGTGCTTTGCTATAACTTTGTATTGTACAACTCAGGCTGTTTTAATTCCCAAGTACATTGTAAAGATTGAATTGCTCAGGCTGTTTTAATCCCATTTACTGCTCATACTATAGTATTTTTCTTAGATATTAGGCTACTGTTCGAAGTTCCATACTGCACATGACCATTAGCGTACCTAACTATTTGTATGTTCATGATTCCTAATCACAGATGTTAGATGGTTAAAGAAAATGCTTTACAAGTTAACTCTGATATCTTTACGTTATTCAAAGAGCCAGATGCCAACAAAGATTTGTATTTCTTTATTAATCATCTATTTTCATCAGCCTATACTTATGTAATGTTAAGAATTTGTTGTGGTATGATGGCCAATTGCTATAACAACCCTACCAAAGTCTTCAGAAGGAGGCAGCAGGGTTATGAAAGGTGTATACACAGGGTAAAATTTTGTAAGAAAATTTTATATTGAACCAGAGATTGTCAAATGTAGTATCGATTGTGTAGTAGCGTCGCTGCTCAAGAGCGATCGCTGGTTCAATGTGTTATGGTTAATGTGTTAGAGTAACTTTAGTTAGATGTAGTGAGTAACTTTATATCAAGAGATGTATGGCGGATTCTCAAGTGCAAAGACGTGTTGTATCTGATGTGTGCTGGATATATACTTACTCGCTGGGCAGTAATTATTTTTTATTTGCAAGATACTATACTGGAAATAATTAAGTTATAGGAAGTTATTTTGTTAACAGTGAAATGCGAGTATTCATAAGTAATGATTGAGAAAATATATGGCACTCACAGCCAATGATTTTGTAAAGCTAATTGTTAATGTATAAACAGTTTACTGTGTGTTAATTGTTAGCATTATTAATTCACAAAGAGACAAAATAAAAATTTTTAAGTTGTGCCATATTGTTACTTACCGCAAGTCAATACCAGTTCCCAGATCCATGTCGTTTTTGATTAACTATTTTGCTCAAGAAGTTATTATCTCAGTCATACTCGATTCAATTAAAATCTATGCTAAGCGAAAGCCTTGCACAATATCTGTATGCTAACTACACAATTTAAAGTACTAACAGAGCAGTGCAAAGAGCGTTGCCATTGCGCAAACAAAGGTAAGAAATTTTATTATTTCAGGGATGGCATTCATTAGGCAAAGGGACCATTATTTTCAAATGGATCAAGTTTTGTTTGAAATCAACAGTGTTGCATCAGTTTCAGTTTTTGCGTTGCGTAAATTCATGCCGTTTTGATTCTGTTTACAGTTCTTGACAGTTTACATTCTTGTAGTCAGAAAAGGGCAGTAAAGGGCAAAGCGCATAAGCGACGAGATAAAATACAGGTTCCCATGTCAATCCCATTCTATGAGTTGTGTTTCAGATTAATGTCAGTTACGTTAGTACAAACGTAAATGTTTCAAAGCATTCATGGTTAGTTCTAACCGTCTTCTTTTCTCACTACCCGTCTCGTGTTGGTTTACATTTCTACAGTGGAAGTTCGTTATGACCAGTGATTACACAAGTTCGTGTTTCACAAGCTGTGGAAAGATGTTCCGAAACATTTTAAGGACTTTGAGCCAAGTACAAATTTTGCTGCATTTAGATACCTTAAAATTTTCTGCCCAGTTGAGATGCTCTTTCAGCGTCACACCAAAGTTCTTCCCTGTTTCTAATAATAAATTCGAATACCAGTGTATTTCTAATAATAAATTCGAATACCACAGTGGAACATGTTCGGTCAGCAATAAGACAACAGGAGAAGTGACCATACAAATGGCTGCCACACAGCACTAACTGTAAATGCACGTTCATGTGTTTATTGCTGTGACTGTTGTATCAAGCGCGCTGAAAGTAGACCTTGAGCGTTGATATGTGCTACAAAGCGTTTCCTGACTGACAAAATTGCACGTTGAATTTCAGCTTAATTTCAGCTGACCGTATAGCAGCAAAGGCGTTTCATTTATTCTTGCGTCGTTGGTACTTCCTTGCGGACCTATTGACTTGACTTTCCCCATAGGTAAAAATCCAGGGTTGCTAAGTACTGTTAACGTGCAGGACATTGGCGCTTCCCGAACGGCAGATCCAGTGATCTCCAAAAGTTGTGTTATGAAGGTCTGTAATTGTATATGCAGAATGTGCGAGACATCCGTCATGCTAATACCAAACGGACTGTTTTATGTCCAGTGGCATGTCGTCCAGTAACTACGGTAACAAATCTGTTAGGACCTGTAGGTATTTGTGGCTATTTAGAGTCCCGTAAATAAATTAGGGATTTTTAAAAAGCAGTAGCACACGTTGATATAACATGGTTGTTGTTTATCTGCTTCTCTCTACTAGAGTGGATTTTGGACTGACCAGTAGTGTACGTTATGTAGAAGGGCTTGTGTCGGTGTTTCACCCGCAAACAAGCTCTCGCTTAGAAACATCGCGCCTCTTTCCGTTTTTTGTAGACATAATTTGGAAAACTCTAAGCAATTTTAAAACCCACTTCCATGAGATTGCTGATGGAGCAAAATATGGAAGAGATGACTAATCCTATTCGCGCATTCAAGCTCCCACGCAGTGGCATATTTATTGTGTTTCAACACTATCTGAAATGATAGATGTATTTCTCTCATCAATTGCCGATCTCTTTCATGACGTTCACACTTCCAGTTACTTGATTTTTTTGAAAATAATGATTGCAAAGGCATATTTGGACAGTTTAACTCGATGAAAAAATGCTGCTCTAATAGTTTGGTGCCAATCGCCAGAAACGAAAACCACATTCGTTTTTCGACCGTGAAAGAACGAATAGTTTCACAAGAAGACTATCCGAATGCTAAAACAGCAGAGCACATGCTGATGGACTTCAACAAAAACGGTTAAAAAGAGGATCTTACCTGAGCTGCGTGTTGGTTTCACTTGGTACAGTGGAACAGATGTTCGGGGGTTTACCTGAGAGAAATAGGGTGTTTTATGATGATGCTATCTTGTAACTTTAATCAAGTTCGACATATGTGACAGTGCTGACATCCAGAACTGTATCCATTGCTATAGAAAAAGTACAAAACTGTCTAAAACAGTCGGTACACTGTCCAGTCACATTAATGTGACCACCTGCCAGAAACCTGAATAAACACGTTTTGCAGCATGCGACGCGTAGAGAATAAATGAAGTTCTGGGAGAAACCGACAGGGACATGGAACCATGCCAACACCAGCGCAGTGGCCAGCTGCCCTAGGTTTGTCTGTGGTGGAGCTGGTGCCACAGATTCTCGACTGGGTTTTAATCCGGGTAGTTTGGTGGCGAGGGAAATAGAGTAAACTCGTACTGGCACTATCTGAACCACGCACACGTGCGCTGCGAGCTATGTGATACCTTGCATTGTTCTGCTGGTAGATGCCATCGTGCCAAGAAAGCCAAATTGTATGTAAGAGTGGACATGCCCGCCCGGTTGGCCGTGCGGTCTAATGCACGGCTTTCCGGACGGGAAGGAGCGCCCGCCCGGCAGATTTGTATCGAGGTCCGGTGTACCGGCAAGTCTGTGGATGGTTTTTAGGCGGTTTTCCATCTGCCTCGGCGAAAGCGGGCTGGTTCCCCTTATTCCGCCTCAGTTACACTATGTCGGCGATTGCTGTGCAAACAAGTTCTCCACGTATGCGTACACCACCATTACTCTACCACGGAAACATAGGAGTTACACTCGTCTGGTGTGACACGTTTCCTGGAGGATCCACCAGGGGCCGAACCGCACAATAACCCTGGGTTCGGTGTGTGGCGGCGGAGGGGT
This sequence comes from Schistocerca cancellata, assembly GCF_023864275.1. NCBI lineage: Eukaryota > Metazoa > Arthropoda > Insecta > Orthoptera > Acrididae > Schistocerca > Schistocerca cancellata. Next base: position 245,507,821 of record NC_064628.1, on the reverse strand, counting down.
GAAGTGGACTGCGGTGGTCGTCGTGGGGTTGTGGCCCACTCCGGCTGCGGCTGGGACGGAGCCTCTCCGTCGTTTCTAGGTCCCCGGTTAACATACAATACCATACAATACAAGGGTGGACATGGTCCATAAGGACAGATGCCTTTCCGAATGACAAGATCACCCAGGGTAAGCCACGAAAATACTCCCCAAATCATAACAAACTAGTTAAATATAATCGTAAGAAACCTTGTAACAAACCATGGCTTACTAAGGGTATAAAAATATCTTGTAACCCGAAAAGGGAAATGTATCTGACAGCAAGAAAGAGTAGTGACCCAGAAACTATCAAACATTATAAAAACTACTGTGTTATATTAAGAAAAGTTATTAAAAAATCCAGAAGTATGTGTATCATGTCTGAAATCAGCAACTCTGATAATAAAACTAAAACAATTTGGAATATTATTAAAAGAGAAACAGGTCAACCAAGAGCACAGGAAGACAGTATTACCATCAAATGGAATGAAAACTTTACAAACAAAAAGTCAGAAGTTGTAAATACACTCCTGGAAATTGAAATAAGAACACCGTGATTTCATTGTCCCAGGAAGGGGAAACTTTATTGACACATTCCTGGGATCAGATACATCACATGATCACACTGACAGAACCACAGGCACATAGACACAGGCAACAGACCATGCACAATGTCGGCACTAGTACAGTCTATATCCACCTTTCGCAGCAATGCAGGCTGCTATTCTCCCATGGAGACGATCGTAGAGATGCTGGATGTAGTCCTGTGGAACGGCTTGCCATGCCATTTCCACCTGGCGCCTCAGTTGGACCAGCGTACGTGCTGGACGTGCAGACCGCGTGAGACGACGCTTCATCCAGTCCCAAACATGCTCAATGGGGGACAGATCCGGAGATCTTGCTGGCCAGGGTAGTTGACTTACACCTTCTAGAGCACGTTGGGTGGCACGGGATACATGCGGACGTGCATTGTCCTGTTGGAACAGCAAGTTCCCTTGTCGGTCTAGGAATGGTAGAACGATGGGTTCGATGACGGTTTGGATGTACCGTGCACTATTCAGTGTCCCCTCGACGATCACCAGTGGTGTACGGCCAGTGTAGGAGATCGCTCCCCACACCATGATGCCGGGTGTTGGCCCTGTGTGCCTCGGTCGTATGCAGTCCTGATTGTGGCGCTCACCTGCACGGCGCCAAACACGCATACGACCATCATTGGCACCAAGGCAGAAGCGACTCTCATCGCTGAAGACGACACGTCTCCATTCGTCCCTCCATTCACGCCTGTCGCGACACCACTGGAGGCGGGCTGCACGATGTTGGGGCGTGAGCAGAAGACGGCCTAACGGTGTGCGGGACCGTAGCCCAGCTTCTTCATGCAGACGGTTGCGAATGGTCCTCGCCGATACCCCAGGAGCAACAGTGTCCCTAATTTGCTGGGAAGTGGCGGTGCGGTCCCCTACGGCACTGCGTAGGATCCTACGGTCTTGGCGTGCATCCGTGCGTCGCTGCGGTCCGGTCCCAGGTCGACGGGCACGTACACCTTCCGCCGACCATTGGCGACAACATCGATGTACTGTGGAGACCTCACGCCCCACGTGTTGAGCAATTCGGCGGTACGTCCACCCGGCCTCCCGCATGCCCACTATACGCCCTCGCTCAAAGTCCGTCAACTGCACATACGGTTCACGTCCACGCTCTCGCGGCATGCTACCAGTGTTAAAGACTGCGCTGGAGCTCCGTATGCCACGGCAAACTGGCTGACACTGACGGCGGCGGTGCACAAATGCTGCGCAGCTAGCGCCATTCGACGGCCAACACCGCAGTTCCTGGTGTGTCCGCTGTGCCGTGCGTGTGATCATTGCTTGTACAGCCCTCTCGCAGTGTCCGGAGCAAGTATGGTGGGTCTGACACACCGGTGTCAATGTGTTCTTTTTTCCATTTCCAGGAGTGTATTTTTAATAATCATTTTCTAAATGTTGTGGATATAGTAGGGTCCAGGTGTTCATTAGAAGATGCTAGGCTGTTAATGGAAGAGACCATACCTAGGCAATTTGATACAATTGAAATCTCACCCACTTCTCCCTCTGAAATTAGGAAAACAATAAACTTGCTTAAAAGCAAAAACTCACATGGAATTGATGGCATTTCCAGCAAAATACTAAATGCTTGTTCTCAACAGATAAGTAAGATTCTCAGCCACCTGTGTAATAGCTCTCTGGAACAGGACATTTTCCCTGATAGACTGAAATATGCTATTGTTATACCTTTGCATAAAAAGGGGGATAGATCTGATGTCAACAATTACCGTCCAATCTCTCTTCTAACAGCTTTATCCAAAATTTTTGAGAAAGTAATGTATTCAAGAGTAGCTTCACATATCTGTAACAATGAAGTACTAACAAAATGTCAGTTTGATTTCCAGAAAGGTTTTTCAACAGAAAATGCCATATATGCTTTCACCAATCAAATTTTGAATAATCTGAATAACCGAACACCACCCATTGGGATTTTTTGTGAACTCTCAAAGGCTTTTGATTGTGTAAATCATGAAATTATGCTAGACAAGCTCAAGTATTGTGGCATGACTGGGACAGTGCACAAATGGTTTAATTCGTACCTAACTGGAAGAGTTCAGAAACTTGAAATAAGTAGTTCTCATAATATGCAAAGATCAGCACATTCCTCAAACTGGGGAACTATCAAGAATGGGGTTCCACAAGGGTCAGTCTTGGGTCCTTTGTTGTTCTTAATATATATTAATGACTTGCCATTCTATATTCATGAAGAGGCAAAGCTAGTTCTCTTTGATGATGATACAAGTATAGTAATCACACCTGACAAACAAGAATTAACTGATGAAATTGTCAATACTGTCTTTCAGAAAATTACTAAGTGGTTCCTTGTAACCGGACTCTCACTGAATTTTGATAAGACACAGTACATACAGTTCCGTACAGTGAATGGTATGACGCCATTAATAAATATAGACCTTAATCAGAAGCATATAACTAAGGTAGAATATTACAAATTTTTAGGTGTGGCCATTGATGAGAGATTAAATTGGAAGAAACACATTGATGATCTGCTGAAACGTTTGAGTTCAGCTACTTATGCAATAAGGGTCATTGCAAATTTTGGTGATAAACATCTTAGTAAATTAGCTTACTACGCCTATTTTCACTCGTTGCTTTCATATGGCATCATATTTTGGGGTAATTCATCACTGAGGAATTAAGTATTTATTGCACAAAAGCGTGTAATCAGAATAATAGCTGGAGTCCACCCAAGATCATCCTGCAGACATTTATTTAAGGATCTAGGGATATTCACAGTAGCTTCTCAGTATATATACTCTCTTATGAAATTTGTTATTAACAACCAAAACCAATTCAAAAGTAATAGCAGTGTGCATAACTACAATACTAGGAGAAAGGATGATCTTCACTATTCAAGATTAAATCTAACTTTGGCACAGAAAGGGGTGAATTATACTGGCACTAAAGTCTTTGGTCACATACCAAATAGTATCAAAAGTCTGACAGATAACCAACAAGTATTTACGAAGAAATTAAAAGAATTTCTGAATGACAACTCCTTTACTCCATAGAGGAATTTTTAGATATAAATTAAAAAAAAAATAAAAAATAAAAAACACAAAAAATGAAAAAGTTGTTATAGTAACTTAAGTATGTTGTTAAATTAACTTAATTATGTCATGTACTGGAAAATTTGACTCGTTCCACATCATTACGAAATATCGTATTCATGATCCATGGAACTAGTATTAATCTAATCTAATCTAACCTCCCTGTTGCAGGATGTCTGCTTGTTGACGGTTCACGCCGTACATGCCAAAGGCCAGCGTGAAACGTGGTTCATCGGAACCACTCAGTGGACATCCAGATGCGGTAATGGCGTGCAAATTCCAGGCTTCGTCGCCGATAAACAGCTTTCAGCATTCACCAGGCACTTGCTACGGGGGCCCGCACGCAAAAGTTCGCTGAACGGTCGTTGAGGACACGCTATTAATAGCCCCTTGATTCATCCGTGTAGCCAGTTGCTCGACGGATGCTCGGCTATTCACCCGTGCACATCTCCACAGCCGTCGTTCACACCTGTCATCTACGGCCCGTGGTGCACGACAGTTGCCTTGGTGCCACTTTAGAACAGCGCCATTTTGCTCTCTGTAGCATATTTTAACCACAGCGGCACGAGAACAGTTTACAGCTTGTCATTAGGAGCTCAGATAAAGCTCTCCATTTCCTCATTCTGAAACGACTGCACTGTTTTCGTGTCCCTTATTCTCCACTTCTACTGCAACTGCTACTACTGCCTGTGAGGTTACTGCACGGCGTTGTTAGAGGCTGTGGTGATGGGACCTTGTAAGAGGTTGGTAGGCATAAAAGTTGAAAGTTACTTGTGAACGTCAGAAAATTTGCGACCTTGTCCGTTACGACTCATTGAACGCTGCACTCTTAGGTGTACTGCCCACCAAACACATGACGTGATCACGAACCTTTCCAGTAACATACAGATAAGTCAGGGTGAAGAAAGAGGTGACTGGGCGGTTGTCGCCTTCATAAATGCAAGGAATGTAGCAACTACTTTGCAAGAAACCGCTGGGAGACGAAACCCGATAGTAATACACTCCTGGAAATTGAAATAAGAACACCGTGAATTCATTGTCCCAGGAAGGGGAAACTTTATTGACATATTCCTGGGGTCAGATACATCACATGATCACACTGACAGAACCACAGGCACATAGACACAGGCAACAGACCATGCACAATGTCGGCACTAGTACAGTCTATATCCACCTTTCGCAGCAATGCAGGCTGCTATTCTCCCATGGAGACGATCGTAGAGATGCTGGATGTAGTCCTGTGGAACGGCTTGCCATGCCATTTCCACCTGGCGCCTCAGTTGGACCAGCGTTTGTGCTGGACGTGCAGACTGCGTGAGACGACGCTTCATCCAGTCCCAAACATGCTCAATGGGGGACAGATCCGGAGATCTTGCTGGCCAGGGTAGTTGACCTTCTAGAGCACGTTGGGTGGCACGGGATACATGCGGACGTACATTGTCCTGTTGGAACAGCAAGTTCCCTTGCCGGTCTAGGAATGGTAGAACGATGGGTTCGATGACGGTTTGGATGTACCGTGCACTATTCAGTGTCCCCTCGACGATCACCGGTGGTGTACGGCCAGTGTAGGAGATCGCTCCCCACACCATGATGCCGGGTGTTGGCCCTGTGTGCCTCGGTCGTATGCAGTCCTGATTGTGGCGCTCACCTGCACGGCGCCAAACACGCATACGACCATCATTGGCACCAAGGCAGAAGCGACTCTCATCGCTGAAGACGACACGTCTCCATTCGTCCCTCCATTCACGCCTGTCGCGACACCACTGGAGGCGGGCTGCACGATGTTGGGGCGTGAGCGGAAGACGGCCTAACGGTGTGCGTGACCGTAGCCTAGCTTCATGGAGACGGTTGCGAATGGTCCTCGCCGATACCCCAGGAGCAACAGTGTCCCTAATTTGCTGGGAAGTGGCGGTGCGGTCCCCTACGGCACTGCGTAGGATCCTACGGTCTTGGCGTGCATCCGTGCGTCGCTGCGGTCCGGTCCCAGGTCGACGGGCACGTGCACCTTCCGCCGACCACTGGCGACAACATCGATGTACTGTGGAGACCTCACGCCCCACGTGTTGAGCAATTCGGCGGTACGTCCACCCGGCCTCCCGCATGCCCACTATACGCCCTCGCTCAAAGTCCGTCAACTGCACATACGGTTCACGTCCACGCTGTCGCGGCATGCTACCAGTGTTAAAGACTGCGATGGAGTTCCGTATGCCACGGCAAACTGACTGACACTGACGGCGGCGGTGCACAAATGCTGCGCAGCTAGCGCCATTCGACGGCCAACACCGCGGTTCTGGTGTGTCCGCTGAGCCGTGCATTGCTTGTACAGCCCTCTCGCAGTGTCCGGAGCAAGTATGGTGGGCCTGACACACCGGTGTCAATGTGTTCTTTTTTCTATTTCCAGGAGTGTATATGCGACAGTTACGTCCGAAGGCTGGCTTTGAGTCCTGTTCTTCGCTAGGATGTCATGCATGCCAGAAACCCACAGCAGTTTACTGTCAGTGATACACGAGCTAGATCTCAACAGGCTTGAAAAAACCGCGAATAGAATCTCAATGGCTGCAGCTGCATAAGTGTGTTTACCTAGTGTTCCGCGCCACATAAGAGCGCTGCGGACAACCTGTATCGCGATTCAAATATATCACGGGCCACGTTGCTGCGGATTGTGCCTTCAAAGCATAGAAAGGATAGAGTCCACCCATAGTTGACAAGAAGATGAAACACAATGCTGCACTTCGATATGTCAGCGTACATCTTCGTCCAGTCAGACCGGGGGGAAAGCCTTGTAATAGCCGCTTCGGAGGAAGGACATATCGATGCAGATAACAGTACTTTACATCTGCATCTACACTCCGCAAGGTAGCAGTATCTGATCCCCTATTTCCTGTTCCATTCGTGAATGGTTCGTGGAAAGAGTCACTGTCGGATAACCTCTGCATTAGCTCTAAATTTGTCGAATTTTCTCGTTGTGGTCATTTCACGAAACGTCTGTGGGAACAAGTAATACTTTGTTCGGATCTTCCTGGAACGTACTCTCTCGGACTTTCAATAGCAAACCACTTCGTGATCCACAACACCTCTCTTGTAGTCTTTACTACTGGAGTTTGTTCACCTCTAATGTTCTCGCACCGACTAAATGATCCTGTGAAGAAAACCATCTCTTTTCGTTGGATCATCGTCTTTTCTACTAGTCTTACGAGGTAAGTGTCCCAGAGTGATGAGCATTACTCAAGAATCCGTCAAACAAGTGCCTTGTAAACAACTTCTTTGGTGGGCGACTTACATTTCCTTAAGTTTCTTCCAGTGGATCTCAGCCTGGCGTCTATATGTTTTAAGTGATCATTGCAATTAACGTCTCTCTGGAAAGTTACTCCTAGATATTTTACGCTAGACACTGTTTTCAGCAGTTTTCCATCGATGGTATAGTTGTACAGTTGTGGATTTCTCTCCTATGTATTCCCAGTATGTTACATTTATTTACGTTGAGGGATAACTGTCAGCCGGCCTCTGGTGGCCGAGCGGTTGTAGGTGCTTCAGTCCGGAACCGCGCGACCGCTACGGTCGCAGGTTCGAATCCTGCCTCGGGCATGGATGTGTGTGATGTGATTAGGTTAGTTAGGGTTAAGTAGTTCTAAGTTCTAGGGGACTGATGACCTAAGATGTTGAGTCCCATAGTGCTCAGAGCCATTTGAACCATTTGAACTGTAAACAGTAACGGTTTTAACGCACTTTCTTCGGTTATTACTCAAATTACTTTTACATCTCTCGGTTTGTTGCGTTAAGAGCGACGTGTTGAATTCTTTTTGCAAGGAAGTCTTGAATGCAGTCGCACAACGGATCTTGAAATGTGAGGGGTGAGTCCGTTGAAAAAGGTGACAGTTAAAGCCACCAAGCTACGGTTTGTTGTAGACGCCGGCTCCTACGTCTTCTTATTCTCATGAGTAGTTTCGTGACACTGGAGGACACATACCAACCTTCACGTCGCTGCATAAACCTACAACCTTATAACAGCCTACTGTTACGCGGTGTAAAATCTGAATAAAACTCCAGATAAGCAGTTGAGTGGCTCTTCACTGTCGCCAGAGTCACCTGCCACATTATAGGCCTTTTCTTTTATGACCTAATCTCGATGTGCGAAACGTCGCCTTGGAATGAACTACTCTTGCACAGTATTCATTTGTTTATTCACACATCGCGTTCCGTAAATGCCATCATGAACGTCTTTGGGACGCGTACGTTTCAAGGTATACATTAACAAGTAGGAGCAACCACTGCCGACTGCTCTCGTACAAAGTATGCTAACAACAAATTACGACTATTGCTAATCTATTTGTAATGATTATTGTGGTTATCACTTCTAGATCATGTATGGTATTAGGAACAAAACAGCTGTCTTGAAGAATGCATCTGCTGCTTCATATATATTACTCAATTTCCGATTTTATCTATCATTTCAAATGGAGAATCAGTATAACTTTGAAGTGACTACTACCAGTTATGTATGTACCGGCAAAGTCATGATCCATCTAATAAAAACGTTTATAGTAACACCAAATTTACATTTATAAGTCCAAAAGTCTTATAAATTGTAGAATGAGTGGCCATTGATATATTACCTTATTTTGTTTTCGAAAACTAGTAGAGATTCAGTCGTCTGCCTAGTGTCTACGGCCGTCCTCTAATGGACTTTTGCACCAGGGTACAAAAATCCATCCCTAGAGAGCGAAGCATAATCTGCACGAAAATTATTTTTCTTCTACGAGGGTGAGCTGAACAGTGATGTCTCCGAATTTTCTGTGTGAAAATTCTTAAGGATACACATTTATTCTTCACGTCTACTTATTTGCAACCCTCTGCTGGCAAACGGCTCGGAATTATAGCGTGTAACATGGCAGTGTGTAACGGAACTAACTGCGCGAGGAACGGCGTGCTGCAATCGAATTTCGATTTCGAAGAGTTCGTCCACACATGAAGCATCCATCTTCTTCAGCATGACAATGCTAGACCATACACAAACGCTGCGACATCTGCAACTATACGACGCCCTGGACTCACTCATCGACAGTCGTCTGTACAGTCCGGTCTTCCTACCATCTGATTTTCATCTGTTTCCAAACAGAAGGAACACCTTCGAGGACTTTACTTTGTTAGCGATGAAGTGGTGCAAGCAGAGATGAGGCTATGGCTCCGTCTAATCTTCCAGTGACGATATCAACAAACTGGTCTCTCGTTGGGAGAAATGTGTTCGTCGGCAGGATTGCTATAGTAAGAAATAAATTTGTAGACATAAAGGAGAAAGATGTAGAGTGTTAGTAACGTTTTTTTCTGTTTAAAAATCTTTAAGAGCTTTCATATAAAAAATTCGGACACATTACTTGTCAGCACGCCATCATAGTACTGTGAATTCCATAGTTAATTCTAAATTAAATTTGTTATTAACTACGAACACCACTGAGTAGTATATGCATTGGCACGAAGCGTAAGAATCCCGACGTCCCTGAAGAGGTTTCTGCAAAATGGAATGAAATGATCGTGTGGCACTGGTGGGCGGGAGGCCCCGTCCTGGGACGTTCGGCAGCCGGGGGCAAGTCTTACTTCAGTGACGCCACATGGAAGAGTTGCGCCTCGGTGATGATAAAGACACAACAGAACACCCAGTCCAAGGGCGGAGAAATTATCCAACGCGGCCGGTAATCGAACCCAGGCCTCCTGCATGGTAAGCAAGCAGCTAAGCAGGCGGACGGTTTCTATACCATGTATGGTTATCAACTTTACACAGTATTTTTTGTAGAAGAAATACCTTTTTCGCCTTAACTGTATTGCAACAGAAGATGACGCCATAGAACAGTACTGAGTGAAGTTATTCAAACGATGCTAGCCATCTTGTCCACAGGCCAACACAGTGACAGAGATTTCTAAGTACAAAGTAGGCACTTTCTGGTTAAGCTAGCCATATGTTGATACTACTTCAGTTATCCTTCTGGATGCCCAGAAATTTCTCGCTTGGTATCCAATCTAGTGTACCGCCCATTGACCTCTACTTCTGGCCATTTTGGTACGAGTTTTGTAACATTAAGTCTTAAGCTGTTGGCTGTGAACCAACTGTAAGTCTGCTTCGTTATTCTCTTCTCTGTGTCTCGTACAGTGTGGTGTGTTGTGGGTGTGTTTTCAGCCCTCATTAATATACTTGCGTCATCAGCATAACATTACAGTTTTGAAGACTCCTTCTTTGACGCCACATGGACTACATGCGCGTCGATGATGATAAAGACACAAAAGAACACCCAGTCCACGGGGGGAGAAATTCTCCAACGCGGCCGGGAATCGAACCCGGGCCCGCCGCATGGCAGGGAAGCACGTTACCACTCTGCAGACCAGAAACAGGAGTGGACCAAACATCAAACCTTGCAAGGGGAAGCTCTTTATGTCTTACCATTTTAGTTCCCCTAGCAGAATTTTGTGACCAACCTACAAAACCAAAGGCCTTGGTAATGTCACAGAAAATGCTGACATGGTAATTTTTCTTATTTAATTCCACTCCAGCTGAGTTGTGAGATCAAATATTGATTTATCAGTAGAGAAATATCTGAGGAAGGGAAACTACGCTGCTGTAGAAACGTTTGCCTATGGTTTGCTATTTTGTTGTAGCCTATGTTCACTACGTGTTTTGAAGACACGGGAAGGAGGCAAATGGATCTTTAATTGGAGGTCAATTTATCTCCACTTTTGTAACTACTGCACTCCTCAGTATTTCAGGAAATACACCAGGCAACCTGCTAGCTAATTCAGTTTGCGATCCAACAGCGCAGTTCGTCATCGGGCCACCACTGCTCACGCTCTTCTTAACTCCATCCCTGTTTATTACACTAAGTGTACCAGATGCCCCACAGCATACGAGCTACATCCATCTTCTCTCGACCGTGGCACATTGCCACCGACGAACTTCCGATCACCAAGGCACAACACGACCTAATTATTCAGGCTAGCAGAGCACTATTGGTGGAAAGTTCAAAAGTGTCATCTTTGTACTTGGTGGCAAGCGGCTAGATGGTGCGCGACGACTGTAGAGCACTAAACAGACAGCCCCCAACGCAGCACAACAGGAAGGCTACGATACTGTAAGCTGTGTGGCTTTTTCCCAACATGGATATCGTCAAAACCCAACCAGAATCCCGTTGCTCTTGACGACATACACAAAACAGTTACGGCATCGCTTTCTCGGCTTTTAGAATACTCCCACAAGTCTTACGGACTCCTCAAAGCTAAACTGTCTTTCCAAAGATTTATGCAATGTAATGCTACTCTCTGACGTAGATTTTGACGTGTGTTGTCCATATTTTCCCCAGAACAACATGGCAGCTCATCTCAAAAGTCTTCGTCGACTACCGAATCCTACTGAAACTCCCAAATCTGTGACAGGTGCTATCGTATTGACGTTCGTCGGTTTCAAGATATCAGCCATCGACATATGCCCACCCCCTAGCACGTGTTGCCACCGTCTAAGCATTCTGCATGGTGTCTGTTGGTTCTATAGCGTGTCTCCCTACCACTATCGCGCAACGACGCTCTGAGAGTGTTTTTTAGGGAATTGGCTAGTTTGAACCTGGGACCTGTTGCTGGTAAGGAGACGCCAGACATGTAGAATTCAGAAGAGTTCAGTGAGACTAGCGATGATATAACCAAATACTTAATGATTTCAGCGTCAGCTCCACTGCACTCCCTGTAAAAGAATCTTAATACTAACTAAATTTAGTGGAAGGGGTTCAAGGCTTTCCTATTTTTAGTTAGCTGGTAAAAATAACGTCGAAAAAGCAGTTAAGTTTACCATTGGAAATTTTATTCTACTCATAAAACATTGTATATAAATTGCACTATTGATAAAAGGAAATGTTTTAATACAGGATGGTAAAAACCAACTGCGTTCAACAAAAAATGTGAACGAATATTCCCTGAATGGGTTTCCAAGTTCTACAATGGATCGAAGGATGACCTATGCCATATCACATCTATAACCTATGTTTAAATTAAGTTTCACAAAAGAGCAAATTATCAAAATGGTCTACAGTGACCCTCAATTATCTTTAATTACTTATCTAAATTGTCGTAAATTACAGTGGCTGATGTGGCTTCTCAATAATTATATAACAGAAAAATCATCGCGTTTCAGATTTTTACTTCAAGTGGCAAATGTGAACACCATGAGCTTTAATTGACGATCGACACTAGTATTACGTAAAGGGGATGTAACAGATGAGACTTCTGCAGTTCTGAGTGAAGCCTTATGCGCTCAAAAATGCAGCATCGCGTGCATTCATTACCTTTTCGGTGTTCGTCAGGGGGCGGTGGCCGGCGCAGCACCGTCCACCTCGCCCTCTCGGAAGCAACTCTCACCTCGCTGTCTCGGAAGCAACTCCCTCTTAACTTCTCCTTACTACAATTTACCGAAGGTGGTTTAAAAAAACTATCTGGCTGTGTTTTCATCTGACCAATCAGGGTCTGAATGTTAACCTTAAGCTCCGCCTACAAACATTCTGTCTATCCAATGAGAAACGTTATACTTTTCGAGGTGGGGCAGTGTTTTTAAAGTTTGCAACGTAACAGAGACGCGAAAAACTCTCACGCTAAAACTTGCAGCTGGTGTGGTCCTTTTAGCGTTATCGTAAGATCTATACTGTTCTTCTGGAGGGCTCTATCTTTTAACATGGGCTGGGGGGTGGTCCTAACGTAACAGAGATGCGAAAAAGTCTCACGCTAAAACTTGCGGGTGGTGTAGCCCTTTTTGTGTTATCGTAAGATCTATACTGTTCTTCTGGAGGGCTCTATCTTTTAACATGGGCTGGGGGTGGTCCTAACGTAACAGAGATGCGAAAAAGTCTCACGTTAAAAACTTGCTGGTGGTGTGGTCGTAGTGGTTAGCTGGCGACGTGGGTGTCCGTCCCTTATCGTAGGGCCTTCTCCCTTAACACGGTTCTACTCTCGGCTTCTGTTCTCGTTTCTCCCCTCGGAACTGCGTCTGTCTCACGGTGGGAAGGTATGACATGCATTTAGGCATTCTTGTGTTAGTCTGTGGTATTCCATTTGCTCACTCGTTGCTCGTATTACTTTGGTTAATTTAATGTCACGATTTATTCGGAGCTATGTGACATACTACTGAATTTGCTTATCATGTCAGGGTTTTCATGGAAGATGTTGGATTTGCCTGACACCTTACAACCGCAGAGCTGAACATTATCACAAGAAGAACTGCAGTGATCCCTAGGTGTAATAAACCTTTATCGCCACTCCACACAGTCCAAGCTGGCTCCACAGTGCTAGGTGCCGTGCCTCTCGCACGCAGTTAAGACTTGCAGGAGGCTGTCAAATCAGGCGAGACTGTCACAGTTGCACTGCGATCGCATCGTATCCCCAGAGCCTCCTTTGTAATCATGCTCTCTAGTTTCCATGCAGCGAGGGCGCGACTCTGCGGCAATACATCAATGGAGGCTGCGAAGCCACATTTTTTTTCCTCCGAAATTCTGACATAAGGAAATGGTGTTCTCTTTATGAAGAATACTGGCTGCATAAAATAACTTCCAGATTTAAGGTCAGAGGCCACATCTTCGCAGTCTACACTGACCACATGTGAGACGTTCATTTTAGAACACTTTCTCGTTACTTTATTTCATTCAGTACATTTGATTATAAATCATAGGAGGAGCCCCTATTAGTTGACAGCACATTCGTTCATACCCAACCGAAGCGCATATGGCTCCGCTACATAGCTAGCCTACTGGTACGGATGGAGTGGAGCCGAAAGTGTGAGAACGATCGTGGACTACGCTAAGGTAAGAAAATGCTGCAAATTTAGGCACCAAAACGAAAACACTTCGGTAATTTTTAACAAAAGCCAATAACTGTTAACGATACAAATCTAAGGGTAATTCTTTGCTGTATGTATCGTACCACAATTACATGTGTACATTAGTCTATCATTGGTTAGGAAAACGACTGACATTTGTAACATATAACAGTCATCTTAGAGCAACAACGAAGATGAATCAGCCGATATTCAAAGTCCCAGACTCGTTTTACCACCTTTGTACCGTAATGAGTAGATATGAAGGGATTTTTGTGAAGTTTAGAACTGTAACTTCCGACTACGCAGAGAAGGACAGATATCCCAAAAATAACTACGCAAGGCATAAGTTAATGTAAAGAAGGTGCTATAGAACCCAACATTCTAGACGATAAGAACTGATTAAAAGTACACCATATGATGGCATAAAGCTGCCGAAACATGTTTGGACATTAAAAGTAAGAGACATTTGCATAATATGGGGAACTGACTTCCCATGATTCAGTTTGCAAACACGACTGTTGTTAGAGTTTCGCAACCAAACGATGACGATATAAGGGAACAGTCTCCGCTCAGACAGAGCTCTGTTAACACATCTGTATCAGGTTGAGCTTCGCACTACAGTTATTCATTGCATTACCAGATCAGTAACAAACCACATAACAATAACGAGTCTCACAATACTTTTTTATTGCAGGTAAAATGTTACCTCCAGTGCTTCAAGTTCGCCATATACTCGCAAAGGATGCGATGTGTAATATATAGGGTGTACGGTTTTCTGCAATCAGTTCACGTCATTCACACAGCTGTTTAACCGCATCCCTAGCAAAAGCCACCTATTTCTCTATTTTTCCATGAGCAACCAGACGCTGTCACCAACTAATAAGTCACAGGAAAATCTTAATGGTAGCGACTAACTAAGCAAGATACAAACTTCTCTTTTTTTTATTGGCAAGTACCTCTTTGCTGCTTGTTCCCCCGACGTGATGTGGTATGATGTGAGTACAGCAAGGCTGGTTTAACATGAAAGGACGCTGCATGTTGAAATTCATATTTTGACATACCTGGTCAGGACATCCACCTACTTCAACTGCACAGTTTGCGAACGCCATCCAGCACATCAGTTGCTCAAAAATTTTGTTACTGATGATCTGCTCAGAGTTGCATCTCCCAACTCGTAGACTTGAACACCCTGGGGAACGGTAAAGTGCAACACATCGAATGTACAGAGTTACAAACCAGCGCCACTGAAGTCCGTCTCTTGCAGCATCCGAAAACTTGTTCTAAGCTCAAACATTATGATGACATTGGAGAAATACAAGTTTGACTAAAAGCAACAGCACAGATTCAGGAAAAAGAAGCCATGTGAAACACAGCTTCCTTCATTGATACGCGATATCCAACGAACAACAGATGCAGGTGAACAGATATATTGCGTCTTCCGTCTTCCTGGATCTTCGTAAGGCTTTCGACACTGTGCTTACACAGTCAACTGCTAACCGAGATACAATTATACCGAGTATCTTCGCTATTATATCACTGGCTGGAGGAATATTTGGTTAACAGAAAGCAGTACCTCATACTGAGCGATGAATGTTCTACAAAAGCAAAGTAACATCAAGTGCACCAGTAGAAAGCGTAATAGGGCGGCTTAAAATTTCAAACATATAAATGATTCATTAGCTAGGATGAGCGTCGTTGAGATGTAGTCGTGTACAGAAATGTAGCGTCGTTGGACAATCGTAAGGAAAAGTTCGACTTGGTGTACTGGTTGGCAGCTCTCCTAATAGATGAGCAAATGTAACAGAACGCCTGTAATAAACAGAAAGAACGGTATAGTACCTGATTACAATGTAAGTGGCGAATATCTCGAATACATTACATCGTATAAGTTTGTAAGGGCAAAACTGACAACTCGACCAGTTTACATGAGAAAAAAGCCCAAGTGTAACATATAAAGCCCAGCGGTCGATCCTTCGTGAAAATTTGGGCCACTATTATGAAAGTATGCAGTGATGACTTCTTGAAAATACAACATTTAAACAAGCGCGTGCATTGCTTGCTTGTCACTCGCTCCGCCCCACTGCGCCCGCCTAATGCCCGAGCGCGAAGTGCTGTACGGCAGTGACAGCCAGTGCTCTCCTATCGAAGAACAGCGCAACTCCTTCAAATGTGCATCACTTTAACAGTGTCAGCTTTATAATCCAAAGACAGCAACGGACAGCAGCAACGTTAATAGTTAAATTGTGCTACGTTACGTCTTTAATGACACACTCTTTCGTTTCATTTATTTACGTTCCATTTGTGCATCACAACACAAAAATATTCAAAACAAAGATCTCTGGCACCAGCTGCATGTCAAAAACCGTCAAATGTCATACAATGAACACAGCACGTTACAAGTGTCAAAATAATATTTCACCGAGCCGCTTCGATATGACTGGTCGAAATACTTGTGCACATAACTGCCTGTAAAGAAGAAACTGCATTTGAAGCGCACTTTTACGTTGGCTGAAGTTCACGTCGACGCACAGAAGTCGTGTCGGTAAACATATGAACAATACTCTAGAACATGCGAATGCCAAATACGTGAGTTGTTGGCCGTATTTTGTTCCACCTGGTGATACGGTCAATACTGAAACTGCAGTGTCTTCTGCTCTGTTCTCTTCATGCACCGACAAACTTTTGTGCCCATAAAATGAATCCGCGATTAAAACTGTTCTGTTATCATATTGTACGATTTTAGAAACCACCTTCTGTAGCCACGTTTGCAAATGTCCCTTGTTGACGTTTCCAGAAGGTGATGCGAATACTGCAATACTGTCCGCATGAAACAAACTTTGACTAGCGAACCCCAACGTCGTGGTCGGCTCTTTCAAACCTACAAACAGAGGTAACAGCAAGCGTCCACCTGCAGATACCTTTTCCATTATTGTGTAACTGTCCGTCGTGTTTAGGCCGGACTGGACGATTATGAAAACTTCTTTCACTCCTTTTTGTCAAGAGATTGACGTAACATGATCTTGAAATTGAAGTCATTCTGATCAGTACAGTATTAATTCTGTCTGCCGTGCGTTTCCATAACAGCTCTGGTCTTAGTGAAAACTCTTCACATGCTGTAAGTTTTGTATCCCGCCTGGATAGGTGGCGCGTGGGTCTCCTCCTGTGAACGGCTTCTGTAATATCTTCTGTAATATAGGCCGAGAGTGAAGGAAGAGAGTAGGAGTAGGAGAGCTGAAGCATGTAACTGCAACTCTTTAACTAAAGACGAAAACACAAGTAAACAATAAATGCATACATAACTTTGGCTAGGATGAGCACGTAGGTGTGAAGCCGTAGTCCATGCCTAATCAAAGTCTCAATAGCAAGCTAGCCCACTCGGTAGTAGAAGCGATAATTCCAGGCCGTCTGCTCTTGAAGAAATGGGCGGAAATCAAGACGGCACTCGCTGAGCTCCACAGCGTCGGCCAGAGGGTGCTGTGGTCAGCGTAGTCGGTCTTCTGTCGTAGTGCCAACTTACGAGAGCGTGCACCTACGTTGTGGCATCGTAACTATCGACGCCACAGTAAGTATGGCTGTCTCAGTACTCAGCTTTCTAGGTTGTAGTGACATGGGTTATTTTTCACGACACAGCACCATGTTCTTTCTTGAATGCGCACACCCACCCAGCAGATGCTTTAAACATGCTTAGTCCCACCTTCACCGCTGCTTAAACTCCCCAGTTGTGTCCATTAACACCCTGGATCTTCATCTCTTCTCTAAATGCGTTATCAAATTTATCTAGAGAGACTGTGTCGATTTCGGAAAGCTTTTGTTGATGCGTAACGGTTTTCAAGGTATCTATTCCAGATACACAGCTCTCTTGTTTTAGTAATTTAAAGTTCCTCTTGACGGACCTGAAAGACAAAGTCCCCTTCCTAAAATTTTTCCAAATGGCAACAGCTCTTTTCATACACTCTGTTACGGACGGGGCAAAGTGGTATCCGACGACACTACATCTTGAAAGTGGGCTTCGTCATCACTTACTTCCTCGTTTTCACATCCCTGTCCAGTTGTACCAATGGCGCTGTTCGACTAATGTGACTGTAGTGAAAGCGCAGCCTCGTTATCGTCACCGTCATGCTCTAGTAAACAAGCAACGAAATTCAGTCCAATATTTTTCCTCTACATCTAGCACATCCCCGTTCGTGAAGTTGTTTATTATCCCTGCAAAGAAACTGAAAGGTATAATTACTATCCCGCGCTAAGCGGCATAATCTTTCCTTTGCCTTGTATAAAAGTCAGTCGAATAGCAACATATAATTATACTTATTTGTCACAACTTTCAGGAGCTCTCGTTCTTTGACGTTTAAACTTGCAATTTGGGCGTCACTCCGTACCACTCCTTGAGGTGCTGCACTATTGCTTATTGGTTTATCAAAATTGTAAATGCAAATTTCTTACCCACTCCGGTGTGCAGAACTTCTCGCTCGGTCCTTAAGCGGGCGCAGTGGGGCAGAGCGAGTGCCAAACAAGCGGTGCGGCGCTTGTTTAAAAACTTTCAGAAAGTCACAACTGCTCACTGACAGTATAATGGCCCAAATTTTCACGCGGGATGATTTGCTGGTATTGATATATTACACGTGTGCTTTCTTCCCCTTAAAGTACGAGGTCGAGTTGTTGACGTTCCCTTGCGAGAAGGATATGAAGTGGGACGATCGCATAAAATGTGAATTAGGGCTAGCGAATGGAAGACTTAGACTTGTTGGAAGGGTTCTGGGAAAGTTCACTCGTCTCTAAAGCAAATGGCGTGAAATACACCCTTTTCATTGTATGTCAGTGATGTGTCATTAGGTTTGTTCTACCGCAAGTACCACATTTACGTTGATGACATCCAGTTCTATCTCTGTGCAAAACCAATAAACCTGACGACAGCTATCAAAAATCACAATACCGACCTGTGTGCACTATCAAAATTGCCTCAGGATATACTGTCCATGCTAAGCCTATTCAAAGACCAAGCGGTATTGGTTGGTCGTTTTGTGCTCATTAGCCCCAAATATAGGCAATCTTTACCACCTTCAACCTTAAATGGGAAAAATTTCAGCTTCCATCCTTCAGCGAATTGTCTAGGTGTAATAACACATGAAAATCTGGATTTAACTCAGCACGTAAATGCAGTGTGCAAGAAGGCATCAGCATCTCTCCACACCTACGAAAATACAAAAAGCTCTTCTCTCTTGACGTTAACAAGAAATTTGTGCAAACGCTTATACTTACGATTATTGATTACAGCGATGTTATCCTGCAACAGTCTTCTTAGGACAGCTCATGGCTCCTGGAACTGGTTATACGTGCCTGTGTTCATTATATCCGTGATGCTAGACTCATTGATCACATTTCACCACCATATGCACAGCTATCCCGGCTTCTTGCAGACAAGCGCAGAGATTTTCATAAAATCTGCCTTCTCTACTGTCTTAACTACACTGTCTCTCGTCTCTCTCCTAGACCTTAACGCTCATGCATGAACAACACGGCAGGAACACCGATTACCATCAGAGCAAAATTCTTTTCTGTCACATTCCCTTCTCAGTTAAAGGGATCCGGCTCTGGAATAACTTCTCGCGTTACATTAGAGAACTGAATAACATCTCCAACTTCAGAAGACAGTTAATGACATATCTGCTGAAGCAACAATAATGATTACCACTGTCACAGTATGCACTCTGTACCATTGTACACCCTCGTTTCCAGCCAGATCTTCCTCGTGATTCTTGAAGATTTCCCGGCGAGCTGAATATTCTATGAGGTTTCGGCATTACAGCCGGATCATGTTGACTTACCACAATATTTTGGCCACCAAGAAGTCAACATGATTCGGCTGTAATCCCGAAATCTCATAACACATCTCCCTCACTTCCCAGTACACTTAGCTGGCGCAGTCTCCGCAAATTTCCTTTCCCTAGAACTCACTATAACAGAAAAGATCTATTCTGCACACCTATAAATTCTTTTTGTATCTTTCATTACTTTTATTTTTGACATTTATTAATACTATTATCACTGTTAGTGGCAACAGCAGTAGCCTTAATTTCATTAGTTTATAGTCAGTATTACTAGCATTGTCCCTATAGACACTCAAATCATCGTAATACTATTTGTCATTTTGAAATACACACATCAAAAAAAAAAAAAAAGTTATGCATCACCCCGGTTCCCAGGACTCCTGAAGATAGACGTTGACTGTCGGTATTGTATCACAGGAACAGTCCCTTTGACTGTTCAGAGATGTCACTAAATCCACCCTAAGATGTAAACAACCATGCATGAGCAGCGCCTATTAGACGGAGGGGGTCCGACAGCCGATCAGTTACAGTCATTCCACCAGGAAGGAGCTACACGGCTCGTGTTGTCTGTAGTTAACCATACCTAGAAGGTCAATACCGCGGTTCGATCGCGTCCACATTGTTACTTTGTGCCAGGAAAGGCTCTCAACATGGGAAATGTCCAGGCGTCTCGGAGTGAACCAAAGCGATGTTGTTCGGACATGGAGGAGATACAGAGAGACAGGAACTGTTGATGACATGCCCCGCTCAGGCCGCCCAAGGATTATGGCTCGGAGGAACCCTGACAGCAACGCCACCATGCTGTATAATGCTTTTCGTGCAGCCACAGGACGTCGTGTTACGACTCAAACTGTGCGCAATAGGCTGCAGGATGCGCAACTTCACTCCAGACGTCTGTGGTGAGGCCCATCTTTGCAACCACGACACCATACAGCGCAGCACAGATGGGCCCAACAACATGCCGAATGGACCGCTGAGGATTGGCATCACGTTCACTTCACCGATGAGTGGAGTGTTGCATTTGCCTTCAACCAGACAATCGTCGAAGACGTGTTTGGAGGCAATCCAGTCAGGCTGAACGTCTTAGACACACTGTCCAGCGAGTGCAGCAAGGTGGAGGTTCCCCGCTGTTTTAGGTTGGTATTATGTGGAGCCGACGTACGCCGCTAGTGGTCATGGAAGGCGCCGTAACGGATGTACGGTACGTGAATGTTATCCTCCGACCAATAGTGCAATCGTATCGGCAGCGCATTAGCGAGGCATTCGTCTTCATGGACGACAATTCGCGCACCCATCGTGCACATCTAGTGAATGACTTCCTTCAGGATAACGACATCGCTCGGCTAGGGTGGCCACCATGTTCTCCAGATATGTTCCCTATCGAACATCCCTGGGATAGATTGAAAAGGGTTGTTTATGGACGATGTGACTCACCAATCACTCCGAGGGACCTATGCCGAATCGCGTGAAACAATCTGGATTAACAGCGCCTTGATGGATTTGTGGGTAGTATGCCACGACGAATACAGGCATGAATCAATGCAAGAGAACGTGCTACTGGGTATTAGAGGTACCGGTATGTACAGCAATCTGGACCACCACCTCTGAAGGTCTCGCTGTATGGTGGTATAACGTCGAATGTGTGATTTACACGAGCAATAAAAAAGACAGAAAAGGTTCCTGAACTCTCGGAACTGAGGTGATGCAAAGCCATTTTTGATGTGTGTAGTTATTTCTTAGGGAACTATGATGTGAAAGGTTACTGTATGTATGAAACCGATTAAGAGAGGCCCTGATGGTACTCATCAATCAGGTTAAATAAATAAATGCGACCACTTCTAGAGTACTGTTCCAGTGTTTGGCGTCCTTAGAATGTAGTCTTAACAATAGACATCAAACGAATTCAGAGACGCGCTGCTAGGATCGAGAAATGTTCGAAGAACTTGAATCCTTGGAAGGCAAATTTAAGCCGGCCAGGGTGGCCGAGCGGTTCTAGGCGTTTCAGTCCGGAGCCGCGCGACCACTACGGTTGCAGGTTCGAATCCTGCCTCGGGCATGGATGTGTGTGATGCCCTTAGGTTAGTTAGGTTTAAGTAGTTCTAAGTTCTAGGGGACTGATGACCTCAGATGATAAGTCCCATAGTGCTCAGAGCCATTTGAACCATTTGAAGGTAAATTTAGAGCAGCTGTATTAGAAGATGAGCGTGCAACCATTAGACTGTCACAAATGTACAGGGTGGTTATAATTAAACTTTCGCTACTTGGCAGGGCCCCTTGAGAAACGAATGATCGTAGGTTAATTAAACTTTGTGGGAACATTTGTGAGGACATGAGGAAGAGAGATAGCGAATAGAACGTTGAAAGAACACCTTTAATTTCCACATGACAGGGTAACATTTGATGACTGTGTACCATGTTTACGTGTCACGTTACAAACGTTGCTCAATGTAACAACCATCTGTATCCACGACAGATGGAACAGGATGCCATTTCGCAACTGTTCGAACGATCGACCATGGAATGTTGAACTGTCGTGACACAGGTCGTGCAGTGCTTGAAGATTACACATTGCGTCCAAAGTTCTTAGGCATGGCAATCATAACTTTTTCAGCAATTTGCGGCACAGCTGGCCGTCGGTCTCTCCCAGAAGCAATTCACCGAGTCGGTCAATTCCAACTTCCGAATCGTGTTCTTCACGCCTGTGCAGAAAGAGGACCTATTCCTTTAATACGTCGACACCTGCGAATAACCGCAACGATATAGCTGACATAACTAACGCCCCCGTTTGTGGCTACGGTATTTAGATGACACATTTGTTATCTGACCACAGGGGGAAGCGGATGTGGGAAGCGTCCTTTAGCATTTAAACAGTCTGCACAAGAATATACAGTTCACTTACGAAACCGAAAACAACGGTGCGTTACCATTTTTGGACGTGGAGGTATACCGAACTGAGGATGATACATTGGGACATAAAGTCTACGCGAAGCCAACACACAAAAATAGGTACCAGCACGCTGAGAGCCATCCTCACAAAGCTCAGAAGTATTCAGTTCTGCACTCGCTGACTGCCCGTGTCTACCGGAAAAGTGACGCTAACAACATCAACTGTGGACTGAGTGAGATACATCACACGTTTCGCGCCAGCGGTTGCGACGTTATATGAATGACGGCGCTGGCCAACCGAAATAAAACAAGAGAAGGGCGTGAGAGAAATAATCTTCCGCTAGTGCACTAACCGTACGTAAAGGGCGTTAATGAACGACTAAGCGGCTAAGCAACGTTCTTCGCCGGAGAGATTTCTAACCGTGGCAGAAGCCTCACCGGGTACGGACGCGACTGCCTAAACTAACAGCTATAAAGGGGCACTGTCAGAGCATTTTCGCGCACACCATGAAGAAAAAGTGCCCATCAGAAGCTAAGCGCTGACTTGTAGACTGTCACCAATCACTGACAAGCCAGCTAGCCCACGACTAGCTTCTTTCCTACCCTCTCCCTTTCGTCACAACTCGTCTACTGTGTTCTATGGCCAATAAAGATTTAAAAATATGACGTATCGACACCGATCGTCTGCAATAAACACGCCCATCTATCCTCTTCCGTAATCAGTCTTGCCCTGAGAAAGGCCGCGGTAATACGGTCGAGCCGGCCGTTGTGGGCGAGCGGTTCTAGGCACTTCAGTCTGGAACCGCGCGACCGCTACGGTCGCAGGTTCGAATCCTGCCTCGGGCATGGATGTGTGTGATGTCCTTAGGTTAGTTAGGTTTAAGTAGTTCTAAGTTCTAGGGGACTGATGACCTGAGATGTTAATTCCAATAGTGCTCAGAGCCATTTTTGAATACGGTCGAAACGTTGGTTTTATAGTTCATAATTACAATATTTTATACAACCCCACAATACAACACCCAGGAGAATTAAAGTTGAAACTAATGAGCCCTCTGTCACAATTTTTAGTCTTATTAACCACGTTTCTACACTTCTAAGACTGCCTTCATCAGAATTTCAGTTTTAAAGTGGCCTATAACATAATTACAAATTTATGGTAAAAGAAAATTTTTATATAAAAGTGTAAGTACTGACTACCAATACAAGACAGAGACAAAACTTACATGTCACGCATAAAATAAATAACAGGCCAGAAGGGCTTAAGTCACAAAATTTTCTTTTCCCATAAATTTATAATTATGTTACATGCCACTTTAAAAATTAAATTCTGATGAAGGCACTCTTAGAAGAGTTGAGCCTGGTTAATAAGACTAAAAATTGTGACCGAGGGCTCATTTGTTTCAACTTTAATTTATAAACAGTCACTGAACCAAGCAGCCATGTTTAAAACTTTGCCGCCCAGAAGAATTTTAATCATCACTGTGCTACTGCTGTTGTTTTGATAAAGCAGGATTACGAGTAAAGCCCTGCTCACCTGGTCCACACCCATGTTGACTGTCTGCAACTGTAATCCA
Organism: Schistocerca cancellata; assembly: GCF_023864275.1. Taxonomy (NCBI): domain Eukaryota; kingdom Metazoa; phylum Arthropoda; class Insecta; order Orthoptera; family Acrididae; genus Schistocerca; species Schistocerca cancellata. The sequence continues at coordinate 245,484,037 of NC_064628.1, read as the reverse complement.
CACTAATGTTTTTGTTTCAAGCCCACGTTGCCATAGCAGTACCGGTGCCGCAAAATTATGACAATCATTCCTGTAAAGTTGGGTACGAGTACGGTACATTGTTTTCCGGCAACACAGGCTCAGTAACGAAAGTTTATTTATAACCACTCTGTATATCTCGCATAAGGATCATGAGAACGTCGACTCTTTGATAGCGACGGACTCTACCGTCAGAGATCGAAGCATCAGTGTACCAGACTAGCCGCGACCGTATGTAACCACTTGAGTATGCCGCCGCGCATTCTATTCCTTGCATGAGCTAACTGTGGCACGAGGACAGTGGTGACGCAACGCTTTGTATGGTACGGTGTGCAGCCGGACTGCCGCACATGTACTGAAGAATGTGTCCTCTTCCCGAAGCGTAAAGCAACGCACAGCATACAGACACTGCTCAGAAATTTCCTCACCCGAGGCGCACGTTTCGCACAGCTGCATCTGGATCTAGGTCTGCTGCCGGTTTCTCGCGACAACTACCGTGTGTTAGCGATCGACGGATCACAAGCTGGCCAGAGGTCTGGAAGATCAAAAGGCGTAGAGTGTCCCCCGCACTTTCGCTTATGGCTGGGAAAAGCGTTTCGGCTGTCCAGACCAAATATCATTCAACTGTGCTTGTACTCCTAACCTGCCCACCAATACCTGTCATAGGTGGAAGCCAACCAATTACATTAGTTTCAATGGAACCTCGAAAGCATCTGCTACTAAAAGGCGTGAAGCAGTCATTGAAAACTAACACTGATTAAGAGCCAACCCTCGAGGAGTGGGTGAAAGAAAGAGCAGTAGCCGGCCGCGGGGGTCTAGTGGTTCTAGGCGCGCAGTCCGGAACCGCGGGACTGCTACGGTCGCAGGTTCGAATCCTGCCTCGGGCATGGATGTGTGTGATGTCGTTAGGTTAGTTAGGTTTAAGTAGTTCTAAGTTCTAGGGGACTGATGACCACAGAAGTTAAGTCCCATAGTGCTCAGAGCCATTTGAACCTTTTTTTTTTTTTTTTTTTTTTTTTGAAAGAGCAGTACTACAGTCACATCCCTGAAGAGAAAAAAAATTTTGTTCGATAATTAATGTACAGGGTGATTTATCTATCCTAATTTTCAGTGACTGTATCTTAGCCACTATAAATATTTGTTTGCTTAAGTAAAGAATTTTTGATACAGTATACAGAGCGGTTCCTTTGCCCTACCGACGTATTTTTTTATGCAATCCGCAATCTTATATGCGGCCTTCCAAAAGCAAGCGCAAGATTTTCATATTATACTATTGGTCCTACAGAGAAAATGGACGGTATCTTTTCGTAGGAAATTTAATGCAATCAATTTTTATAGATGAGTACGTTTTCACTGGAGGTTATGGTGAAACGTCCCCTTAGAAAAATTATACATGACTGTGCTTAAACTGACACACAATATTTTTTTTTAGCGCAACGCAATCTGACTTTCAAAAATCCCTGCAAAAGAATGGCCCTGACTAACATTAATCTATACCTTTCACAAATCACTTACCTCACCAAAAATCTCCGTTACTCGAACTACTGCAATACAGCGAGCGCCACTACTGCCAGCTAAATAAAAGATTCAAACTACGGAACGCACTAACTACTGATAGGCATAGTTAGCAAATGAAAGATTTTAATAGAGAACAAACAATGTATTTACCTTAATATTCATAATTGACATCCAGTCTTACAAATTTCAAAACTCCGCCATCTCTCTCCCCACATCCACCACTGCTGGCGGCTCACCTCCAACTGCGCAACGCTACGCGCTGTTCACATACAGCTGCCCAACACTACAATGGCAGACAACAATGCAAACTAGCCACAGACTGCACACAGCATAGCCAGTGATTTTCATATACAGCGCTACGTAACGTTGCCAATAAGAAAACATAAACAGCCTACTTACAATGGTTTTCCAGTTACTCAATAAAAAGGCACAAAACTGACCTTCAAATGCACCTCCACTCCCACGGTCATCTCTCACCAGTCAGAATTTCCAATATGTTGTTCTTGGCACTCCCTCTTACCACAAAAATTTTCGCCTACAAGAACTATCCCCGACATTCGACATTTTTTGCCCTTTATTCATTGGCCTACTACTCCATCAGTGTAGTTGGCTATTTCATTAACATTACTAATTTAAACGGGCCCGTGAGGATACTGAAAGAAAGAGGACATTTGTAAACGTTACATTGCCGACCGTTGTGGCCGAGCGGTTCTAGGCGCTTCAGTCCGGAACCGCGCTGCTGCTACGGTCGCAGTTTCGAATCCTGCCTCGCGCATGGATTTGTGTGATGTCCTTAGGTTAGTTACTTTTAAGTACTTCTAAGTGTAGGGGACTGATGACCTCAGATGTTAAGTCCTATAGTGCTTAGAGCCGTTAAACGTTACATTAAAATCTATTACGTTGACAACGCGATCTCAACTTAGCCCTTACAAGCACAGTAGTTTCGAAGTCAGACGAACTGACGAATACAACGCTGTAATTGTTTCTTTTGTGCTCTTAAAATTCACAAAATTATTAGGTAAAATTAACACAAACGTCAGTTCAATTTGTAAGTTCTCGACTAAGCCGGTGGCGTAATAAGGCCAGTCAATGAAACCAAAAAAAGCTCGAATTTGGGAAATAACTCATGCAGCTGTAAATTTTTGTACAATAGTAGGAGTGAGTGTCGTGAACAACATACTAGCAATCCTAAACGATAGGGGATGAGAATGGGAGTGGTGGTGCATTTGACGGTCACTTCTGTGCGTTTCCTCGAATATCTCGAAAACTACGGCCTCTAGCAAAACCTTATCCCGGTATAACATTTAACTACACTAATTTTGATACAAAAAGGTCCTGTTCATTTTTCCTGTAGAACTAATAGCTCGTGCGTAGCGAACGAGAGAATATGCAAATCTTGCACGTGGTTTTTGAAGGCTAGATACGACACTGCAAATATTTGTAATAGCTAACATGTAGTCACTGAAAATTTATGTGAGGCCTCCGAATTTCATTGGTCACAATATATTCATTACAGTTCATGCTCAGCAATTCACACTGGTTTTCACTTGCATCATTTCGACTCGTTGCATATTGCGTTCACTTGTTTCATCTCATATCACTGAATTCAATTCAACCTAAAGAAATATGCCCTCCGCATGTTTTTATTTTTATCTTTTATTTTTTTCGCCAATAAGAAAACAGTATCAGGTTTTATTTGTGTATCTCGCTCATGTTGTGAACTGCACCTTCCGGCGATTGTCAACACAGGAAGAATAATCATGTACGTGAGTGTGATTAACAGTCGGTTGGATATGGTCTTCCTCCAGTACAGACGACAAAAATTTGTGCAGTTCCGTGCAAACGACTTTGAACACTGGCCTCCAGCAACAATGGAGCGATAAGTGTATATGTAATACGGCCGCCATACATGGTCAATGCCGGAACGCACACTGCATTTGTTTCAGATATACACTATGTGATCAAAAGTATCCGGACACCCCAAAAAATATACGTTTTTCTTATTAGGCGCATTGCGGTGCCACCTACTGAAAGGTAATCCATATCAGCGACTTCAATAGCCATTAGACATCGTGAGAGAGCAGAATGGTGCGCTCCGCAGAACCCACGGACTTCGAACATGGTCAGGTGATTGGGTGTCACTTGTGTCATACGTCTGTACGCGATATTTCCACACTCCTAAACATTCCAAGATCCACTGTTTCCGATGTGATAGTGAAGTGGGCCGGCCTATGTGGCCGAGCGGTTCTAGGCGCTTCAGTCTGGGACCGCACAACCGCTACGGTCGCAGGTTCGAATCCTGCCTCGGGCATGGATGTGTGTGATGTCCTTAGGTTAGTTAGGTTTAAGTAGTTCTAAGTTCTAGGGGACTGATGACCTCAGATATTAAGTCCCATAGTGCTCAGAGCCATTTGATAGTGAAGTAGAAACGTGAAGGGACACGTGCAACGCAAAAGCGTACTGGCCGACCTCATGTGTTGACTGACAGAGATCGCCAACAGTTGAAGAGGGTCATAATGTGTAATAGGCAGACATCCATCCAGACTATCACACAGGATTCCAAACTGCATCAGGATCCACTGCAAGTACTATGACAGACGGTAGGTGAGAAACCTTGAATTTCACGGTCGAGCGGCTGCTCACAAGCCATACATCAGGCCAGTAAATGCCGAACGACGCCTCGCTTGGTGGAAGGTGCGTAAGCATTCTACGACTGAACAGTGGAAAAACGTTGCGTTAGGTGACGAATCACGGTACACAATGTGGCGATCTGACGTCAAGGTGTGGGTATGGCGAATGCTCGGTGAACGTCATCTGCCAGCATGTGTAGTGCCAACAGTGAAATTCGGAGGCGGCGGTGTTATGGTGTGGTTGTTTTTTTCATGGAGGGGGGCTTGCAACCCTTGTTGTTTTGCGTGGCACTGTCAAAGCACAGGCCTACATAGGTGTTTTAAGCACCTTCTTGCTTTCCATTGTTGAAGAGCAATTCGGGGATGGCGATTGCATCTTCCAACACGATTGAGCATCTGTTCATAATGCACAGCCCGTGGCGGAGTGGTTACACGACAATAACTTCCCTGAAATGGACTGGTTTGCGCAGTGTCCTGACCTGAATCCTATAGAACACCTTTGGGATGTTTTGGAACACCGACTTCGTGCCAGGCCTCACCGACCGATATCGATACCTGTCTTCAGACCAGCACTCCGTGAAGAACGAGCTATCATTCCCCAAGAAACCTTCCAGAACCTCATAGAACATATGCCTGCGAGCGTGGAAGCTGTCATCAAGGGTGGGCCAACACTATATGGAATTCCAGCAACACGTGTCACGAACTTGTAAGTAATTTTCAGCGAAGAGTGGATACTTTTGATCACATAGTGTATCAGAAGACATGGACGCTGTAATACCTCATTGAATTCTCTAATGAATGCAGTTAGTGGAGGTTTTATAGTTCGTAATTTTTCTCTGTTGGATGGTACACAATACTGAGGTGGGAAAGAATGTCTGGGTGACAGACATGAATGTACCCTGATAGACGCAAATCTCTTTCAGACTGCAGTACCTGTATGTAGTTTGAAGATGTACGGCAATGCAGTAGCAAAATCCTAGTCCTCCTTCCATGCCCTGTGTGATGTGGAGTTTTCCTAATTTTCCTAACAAGAAACACCACCATAACTGCTCGTGCTATCTTTTCTAGTACCTCGTGTTGCAGGGGAAAGCTTTGTTTGGCGCTAGCCTGTCACACTGTACACCATTGGCGGAGCTACGACAACATGTTCCCATTTCCACCAAGGAGTCAAAAGGCCGTCCGTCGCATTAACTCAGCTCGTCCTGCAGGTCTTAGACATAGCGCTCTCTGAATTCCATTCAGATCCGACTTAAATTCGGACGATCACATGGACAAAGCTGCAGGGAGGGTGGGGAAGAGACTGAAGAGCAGTTACAAGATGCAGAGGGACTGTCTAAAAAAAAAGCACTGGAGATTTTGCTAGATGGAATCCTTAGCAGATAGGTTCGAAAAAGGTGACTCGTTTCGAGGTATGAGAGTGATACGAATATGGTTCACCAGTGGCTGTAATCATTAAAAGACCTCTCTACAGGATCCAATGCAAATATGGCGCTGAATGGATAGACTTGATCCAAAATGCAGACAGCACTTCTACTAAAAAGCGTAACGCTATTAGCGACCTGTGCGTGCTTGTGGGCTCAATAATACTTTTTATGCAGGGTGATGTAGTATAGTCATTATGATCGTGTTTTTTTTTAATAACACGGTCCTTACGTGAGGTCTACGTTGTGGACTGTAGAATCCCTCTGTGGCGACCTTCAAATGTCGTTTCTTAATAGTGCTCCTCGAAAAGAACGTCATCTTCTCTCCATGGATTACCATTTAACCTACCTAGTTAGTGTAATCCGACTGTTAAAAAAGAAGTTATTCACCACGCAAGGTGTTTCATGAGCAATTTAATAAATTAGCCAATCAATTGTAACAATGATGTGCCGCTGGCTAGGGAACTACGGAATGATTCTTGACAGACGTTTCTTTTGCTTCGTTGCAGTGATACCTTTTAACGAAATTTCAGTCTCCCAACCACACAGGGTGAGACAAGCTCTCACGATTTGTTTCGTAAATGCTAGTAAGATACAGCATTGCTTTGGTAAAAGGGGACCTGCTATAGTGTTCAAATGTTCTCCTGAGTTATAGCTTGTTTTGTCGAACGTAAAATAATTGTGTATTTCCGACGTGAGAGTCAATGACGTGAAAGACTGCATACTCTAATGTTATTTCACGTGTCTGAAATGTTTGTAATACACACGTGTATGACAGTTTATTTACAGACACTGTACGTGGGAGAAGCTTTCAGGTCGCGTAATTTGTCCATCAAGCTGAAAGAAATTGCTTAATATAGATGTTTTTCTTTGGAGCTTAAGTTCTCGCTTTTTCTTTACTCCGATGACGGTTTCGAAATAACGAGGACATTCTGCGGTGATCGGTAGATTTTTCAGCAAAACAATCGAAGTTTTTTTCCTGATTTTACGCAGGGTGGGCATGTCTCTGCTGATCATCTGTAATCGGCTGCGATACACTTCGTTGGATGTCGCAGAATAACGTGATATGATAGTGTCATGCAGTTGAACGTAAAATCTATACAGATTCTGCTCCTAAAACTAAAAGAAAATGGTCTGCACCTATTTTCGTGGAAAGAGGACATTTATTATCGTCACAATTGTGTTTTCCTTTTTTTAATAGATGCTTGATTATAGAAGTGTCGATGTCAAATAGAATTCTTCTCCATTGCAGAACGGTAGGCAGCTGGGAACACGGGGGAAATCCACTGTGGGTGGTCACTCGACACAGCCATGCTTCGACAAGGGGCGTGGAAGTGGTGCTAAATTTCCCTTTTGTGTTAGCGAAGGGCCGTCGCATCAAGGCAGGCCGCATACTGCGAGCGACCGCGGAGGATAGCGGAAGGCATGGCGAGACCAGTGATGGCAGAGGGGTGGCAGTGGGCCACAGAAAAACAGCGAAGCATTCGGTGGAACAGCTAGCCATTTGAAAATGCGATCGGGAGCGTTCTCCAGAATTTCATTGTTGTTCAAGAAGGCTCCAGTCTTTACGAAAAATACGTTCAAGAGATTGCTAGAAAGAGTTGCGTTGACATTAAATACAACTGCTCTCCATCGCAGAATGGCGGGCTGCTGTGGCGAGGGGGGGGGGGGGGGGGGTATATCTACTGTGGGTGGTCGCCGGACACAGCCACGCTGTGACCAGAGCGAGGCTTGTGGAAGCTGCGTCGCTATATTTTAGACCAACAAGTTGCACTTGGGGCAGCCGTCCTTTTTATCTCCTATTGTTTAGTTGACTATACATGCTATTGTGTTGGTGAAGGAGCATCGGCTCAAGGCGGTTAGCGACCACGGCAAAGACAGAAAGGGGGTAGAGCACAAAACACAGCAGAGCAGCTGCTTGTTTGAATAAGGCTGTTTCCTCCCGGTAGCTGGGTGGATGGAGGTAGGCAGGGAGGGGAAGGAGGGAGGGGAGGGATGATGGGAGGTAAGAGGGCCTCGATTTTTGGCAGTTTGTGAGCATCTCTCTAGGAGAATGCACGTTCAACCATTGCCGCCTCTGCAGAATTTTTGTCCGCCGCTCGTGGTCTCGCGGTAGCGTTCTCGCTTCCCGAGCACGGGGTCCCGGGTTCGATTCCCGGCGGGGTCAGGGATTTTCACCTGCCTCGAGATGACTGGGTGTTTGTGTTGTCCTCATCATTTCATCATCATCCAGGAAAGTGGCGAAATTGGACTGAGCAAAGATTGGGTAATTGTACGGGCGCTGATAACCACGCAGTTGAGCGCCCCACAAACCAAACATCATCATCATCATCATCTGCAGTATTTTGGGGTGACGATTTTCCTCAGTACATGTGTTGCATTATGACTCGTTCATTATGAGAGCTGGATTTTTCATGACAATTCCGAAGTGTAATTAGAACTGTGATGCATTTTTTGCATCCTCTCTGTGCAACACCAGCATCTCGTCAGCTGAACATATTTCCCACCAAAAAGAATAAAGACAGTACTTTACATCCTTACCTTTTTCCTGCCGTCTTATAGGTGAAGGGCAGAGTCTGATTGTCTATGTCACTGGTTTCGAGTGGTATCGTGAATTTTTTTCCCAGCAGAATAACGCCAGTTGTATGGTACCGTCATTTTTTGAACTGTACTGCGATTTAAGTCATTCATGTGTAGTGCTATGCGTATAGTTGTGTAATTAGGCCCAATCTTTATGATTAATTATGTAATTAGGACTGATCTTTTTATCAGTTTCACAACCAAAGTAAACAAACTACACTAACCTAACTCCTTCTCCTGAACAGTTTTCACGTGTTGGGGGGAGCACTTTGGCTTTACATCCAGAAGGACCAGGATTTAAGTCCCAGGAAGGGCACTATTTTTAATTCCCCGTCAATTCTCAGGTGGTGGATGGAGTGGGACGTCATCACAGCCCTGATACAAATAAATTCCTAACAAAATTCGAAGTTCCCGCCAATAGGGTAGGTTGGGGGAGGGGAGGAGGGAGAGGAGGAGGGGGCTGGGGCCCACGTGCAGGCTAAGAAAAACATGATGTCACCTGGGGGTGGGGGTGAGCGTGGTCAGGGAGGAATTAATTGATCAAGTTAATTAATTTGCATATCAATTTGATATCAACAGTGTCCTCGACAGCTGAGTGGTCAGTATGACGGACTGCCATGCCAACAGGCCCGGGTTCGATTCCCGGTTGGGTCAGAGACGGGAGGCCCTAGCCACATGATATTTCATTTCATTTCATTTCCTCATGCCCCGTCGGCCTACTACAGGCTGTGTACTGATTGCAAGCACAGAAACATTTGTGCCCACAATCCATTTCACATGCTGGAGAAGGAAGCTCCCATCCACTACGTTGGTGCAGGTTTGTAAGTCATGAGTTGCATAATTGTCTTCTGGAAAAGCATCATAGAGAGAAGATTTCTTTCATTTCCTCATTCCCCTTCATTAAAGAAAGACAACGGGAATAGAGATAACTCATATTCCACAAGCTTTCCAACATCCTCATCACTCCTTTTTCCAATGGCTGTTCTTTGGAAAACTGTCAGAGGGTCCACAATCATCGTTTCACCACACACCTTTACCATGTGGTTCATAATCGCCAAAGACATCATCACTTTCTTCTTAGAAAGTTTTATGTCACCAAATTCACAACCAATATAACTCTTCGTGGTTCTGGTACCTATTTATAGGGCTTGGTAACCCGTTTATTTTTGAGTTTCGGATTATCCCTTTCGAGAGAGACATTAGTGAATTCATTTCTGGAAAGGGAGGATGGTCGCTGAAGCACTCATAGATCTTTTCCCGGTCTTCTCCATCCCTAATTTGCCGTGACACCCGGAGATCAACATGCTGGTTTCCACTTGAAAAAGCCACTCCAGTAAACTCCTCTAACGATGAACAGATGGCGGTTGCTCCAGGAGATCCTCCAACCCACTTTGCTAGTTATGCCTCATCCTCATTTCAAAAACCACCTGAGCTTTTAATGGAGCGTTTTAGAGTCTGCTCCATGGTCATGTCTGACCAAACCCCTGCCCAAGAAGATGCAGTTCTGTTTATGTTGAAATAATCCTTAGCTGCAAAATCCTTGAACACATCTGCCAGCTAGTTTTTAATGCTATCATAACTTGCATGTAAACGCATTTTGCATACTGAAAATAACCACCTGCATGGAAGAATGGTATCATTTTCTGAAAACTTTCCAATCACCATGACACAAAACTTATGAACGTCTTTATTACTGAAACCATATTAAAATGCTGCACCCACAAAGCTGCAGCAGGCCCAGTTTCCTTGAGACGAGCCACCTTATTCTTAAATTTATTTAAAATGGATGCCAAACAATCATCTCCCTCAATTTCTTTAACAGTAAGATGACCTTTATTGCTCTAAGACCTGATTACACTCTTCTTCTTCTGAGACACTGGCGTCTCCCAGAATGATCCGAACTAAAACAGCTTGAACAAGTAAGTGTCCCCTAACATCTCTGCTGTAAGCATTTTCAGTTAACATCTTTTCAACAGAATTTGCGGCATAAAGTAAGCTTAATACTTCTCTCAGCCCAACCCCTACCATTGTGCGACCGATGCACCCCATGAACGACATAAGTGTATGAAATTCTCACCCTTTCTCACAGGAAGTGCTGATACTTGTGGAGTGGTCTACACGGAATGAAGCCATTTCACACACATCTACAGCATAGTTATGCTGGCTGTTAATATGCCAGAAGGAATTGGATTATTTATGTTCAAGTCAACAAAAGTAGTGCTTATCAGGTGTTCAAATATCTATAGTCCCATGACACCCAGTTTACCTACTTCTGTGGCAGAGGGAGCCTATTTAACCTTCTGGACCTCTTCAGATGGTGGGAGAGCTGAGCCCAGGGAGCTGCATTTAATGCCCCCCGTACTGTGGGAAGTATTCCAGCCGTCAATAGTGGAGACATTGAAATCAACATTGTCGAATACATACTGGCAAAATGTTCCACCTAGCACAGGCTTTCAGTGTGGCAGACAGCTGACACTTCCAGCTGTTATGCTTCGTAGAATGTTCCACTGAATCCCAAATCAGCAAGCAGATTGATCAAAGTTTTTGATCCAAACTTCCTGTGACTGAAGAGTGCGACTGCATGTAGTATTATAGTTGATATGAATGATCGACGGCGAATGGCAGCAGTGAGGACATGGAATAAATATGTCATTTTTCTTTTAATTTTCTGTTTTGTCCTTTTCTTCGCTGATACGCAGTCCATTAAGACATGGAGTGTACGAGGTATTTACTCAACTTCACTAATGAATTTGTCAGAGGGTGGAGAAACAGAAATATCATACGCCATTGACTGATGCACAAATAAGAAGTGCTTGACATCATTCCGCATCATGTCTTCCATCATCTTCTACCCTCCAAACCCCACCCTCACCTGCTGCCACCTGTCACATCTGCAGAATAAAATTTATCCCTCAGTGCTATTCTACTGTACATAAATGAATTATAGCCATTTAATATTTTGGTCTTAATCAACTTCATTTAACAATAAACCTTAATTTAATACCATTAAAGCATTGTTTTCATAAGTTTGCTGTTTTTCCACCCCTTGTAACACGAAAACTATTGGTCCTAGGGAAAAAATGAATAGGACGTTTTTTGTAGTAAATTCAGCGTACTTTAATTTTGTACTGGGGAGCATTTTCGCTAGGGGCCACAGTTTCCGAGTTATTAAAGAAAAACGTAAAAATGCGACCTTGAAACGCCCCACTCACTCCACCCCAACGTTCACACCCTGCAGTTCAGGATTATTAGTGTGTTGTTCATGATAGTACCCCCTAAGGCTATACAAAAATTTGCGACTACACGAATTTTTTCCCCTAACGGCCATTTTTTGGTCTTCGTTGACTGGGCTATTGTCAGACATCGTAGGCTGGGCAGACTGGTAAAACAGCACAGGCGCCAAACTTCGGCGTAACTAATATCAGACTTTAATGCTGAACAGAGTACAACTGTGTTTGAACACACAGTGCACCGCACACTCCTAAAGATGGACCTCCACAGCCCACGATCCATGCATGTGCCATTGTTAACACCACGATATCAGCAACTAGGACTGAAATGGGCACATGGACATCGCCACTGGACGTTGGGGCAATGGCTGAGCGTTGCATGGTCTCATAAATTCCGAAACCTTCTTCGTCATGCCCATGGGAGGCAGCGAAGCCGTCGTCTTGTGGGCGAACAGCGCCTGGACGCCTGCACTGCAGGACGAAGACAAGCTGACGGCGACTCCATTATGCTCTAGGGAATGTTTACGTGGGCGTTCACGGGTCCAGCGGAGCACGTGCAAGGCATGATGACGGCCAAGGGGTATCGTACGCTGGTTGCAGACAATGTGCACCCATTTCATGGCGATCATGTTTCCCGGCGGAAGTCGCATTTTTCAACAAGATAATGCGCTGTGTCGGAAGGCCAGGAGTGTGATGGAGTCGTTCGAGGGACACAGTGGCGACTTCCATTTGATGTGCTGGCCCCCCCTACTCGCCAGATCTGAATCCGATCGTACACATATGGGATGTGACTGAACGTGGCGTCAGAGCTCATCGCTCCCCCCCCCCCCCCCCCGGAATTTACAGGAATTGACTGACATGTGTGCAAAGATGGGGTGGCGACTCCCTCCAGCGACCTACCATGGCCTCATTGCTTCCCTGCCACGAAGCGTCACCACTGCTACCTGTGGCAAAGCTGGACGTAACCGGCCATTAGGTAGGTTTTCTTATTGATCAGTGTGTAATTTTTATTTTTAATGGTTTTTCCGCCTTAATATTGCTTGCAGTAAAAGAATATCATTCACCAGACACGTTCCGCTTTTGTTTATAAATCATCTTGCGTGGCCTTTCTGGAAATACCGTATACTTAGCATGTATCTATATTTTGATATTTACGGGTGAAAAACGGGATTTCTTGATAAAATTGGCCCGCAATTTATTTACGGCGCTTTTACCTCTTGTAGTACGTTCTAGACGAAGTCTTGTGCTTTTTCCTTCTTTGTTAACGTAAGCTGAAACGAGTGTCTCGCCTTCAAGGTTAAAAAAAATTTCCCATGCCGGGAATCGAACCCGGGCCTGCTGGGTGAAAGCCAGCTATCCTAGCCACTAGACCACATGGGAGATGAGACACAGTGGCAGTGCAGTTGTATTTCACAGATGTGAGTCACTACAGGACCTGGCTTGGCGCTTGCCGGAAACTGGTTTCTACGGGAGCCGTTGGTGGGGGAAGCCGGTCGGGAGGCAGGGCTACTTTGACACGCTGCCAGTCGCGCCAAGTGCTCGCCAAAGTTGGTTCGGCACACACTTCTGTATTTTCGTTGACGTACTATTACAGCATTTTCACAAACGTCTAAGTAACCTAGTCTGCGCCTTATTTCCGGCGTTTATTTTTAAAAGCGCTGACTTTCGCATATCAATAAGAAAAATCCGCCATAACAACAAGGTAAAAGGGCATGCTGACATTTCAAACTGACAAATTGCTTAAAATTTCGAACGTAAAGCTATCTCCGTAGTGACGTGTAATAGTTCCCCAAAGCTTTCCACCTAAATGTGCCGACTTCTACTATCACCTGGATTGCGTGAGACGGATATTCGTTTCCTCGAACAGAACGCGTCAACGGCATCATTTGCAGTGAGGGTCTTTCCTGACTTCTCTGACCAAACGGCTGCAAGATGTTTGGAGTCTTATTTTGTTTCGATTATAATTTTCTGATCATGTGTTTCGTGTTTTTGCTACCGCATTCGATTGGAAAACCAGCATTAAAATACGTGGTTGATTATGAACATATATATATAGTGCAAAACTAGCAGTGTTTTTCCCTGTCATAGTTATCGCCGTTAGTATTTCGTTTCCTTGTGTGTCAGATACTGTGTGTGAAATGAATTGCTGGTGAAGTGATAATATGAAAAACTGTACAAAATAAAAAGAAAGCGAAATATAGAAACCCTTATCGAGAAACAAGCAGCTATAATTATGACGTCCTTCCCACTGTCACTTTTAGTACATTCTTGTGTCTATTATATCCCAGTACGAGATAAGTTTCCTCGAATTTGAAAGAGCCAGGCAGGAGCTGCTACTAAACTGCTATGACGCAAGATTTTATCCACAAAACATCGAGAAATTAAAGTTCACCGTGAGTGCCACGTTTGTCACTTATGTGGAGGAGAAACACACATTTTTCAAATTGTGAGAATATCTCTACAGTATTTTAAAACATTTTATCCTTCAGGATGCTTCTTATAGGATTACATACGTATCCGATTAATGTCAGGAAGGTGTCCAGAAGCAGTCATAGTCGGTTAGGATTTTTGAACTACAACTCACAGACGATCTTACGTAGTAAAAACAACGAGTGTTTTTCTTTGCGAATTTATTTCTTTTAAACGCTGTTGTTCCAACCAAAGGCACGATCAAAGTAATGCATTGATTACGCACCACATTCAGAAGAGGCAGGTTTCAAATCATCGTCCAGCCTTCCAGATTTAGCGTATTGCGCGGTATCCCAGTCACTTAAGGCCAAGACTGGAATGGTTCTTTCAACAAGGCAATAACTAATTCACTACCAATTCTCAGTTAAGCTAATGGACTACTTCGGTTAGCATTTTACTGAAGGCTAAAATGTATTTCCCTTTGTGGACTGAAGACAATTACCGAGGATTGAGCGAGGTTGTGCAGTGGTTAGCACAATGGATTCTCATTCGGGAGGAAGACGGTTCAAACCCACGTTCGGAATCCAGATTAAGGTCTACTATGACTTTCCTAAATCGCTACAGGCAAATGCCGGGATGGATCCTTAGACACTGTCCGAACTCATGCCCCGTCTCTAACGACCTCAACGTCGACGGTATTAAATTTCCTTCCTTGATTTATCGAGAACAAAATCAAAGTATTGACTTACGGTAAAAAAAGAAAAGAAACGCGAGGTTTTGTATAAATATATGTAATGAAGAAAATAATTGACTGGGTAGCCAATGCTGTTTCTACTGAAAACAGACAAATTATTACCAGCGGAGAATATCTCCACAAACAAGACCAATATGCTCCTGACAGCAAAGTGGGTTACCAGTTGCCTCATTCTAACTTTCTGAGCACCTTTAAAAATTTTCACAAAAATTTTGGCATGCGAACATATTCGAGCTCTTTTTAACACGCGCCTCACCTCTCACTCCCTCAGGCACCCCTAACCGTAACTCGTTTACTCCCACTATCCCATCACAGTAAGTCACTGGTACCCACCCACTCCCACTTGCCCATTCTCACTCACATTCAGCCCAACTCATTGTCATTATCTCTTTGTGTGTGTGTCACTGTCTCCTGTATCACAGCCGCATTCTCCTTCGGACTGTCCTACTACTACTGTCCCCTCTCACTGTCGCTGTCTCCTTCTTGCTCTCTCTTGCTATTACCGTATATCATTCATTCCTTCCCCCTGCTACCATCTCTTCTCACTGTCACTATCTCTCTCTTCCTAGTTGTCATTGTCATACATCCTTTCTCATTATCACTGGCTATCACTTCCACTTTCTTCTCTTTATTCCTCTCCCACTGGCACCGTGTCTTTCACTTTTTTCCTAGCACGATTCAGTCACTTAACTACGTTCCGCTTCCTGTTCCCTCTCTTTCTCTCATAGTGCCATTGTCTACTTCACTCTTTCCAATACCATAATTACTGTCTGCTGTCTTCCAGTATATATTAGTTTTCCGTCTATTCCCCGATGCCACTGATTCCTTCTCTCCGAGTGTAAAAAAAAAAAAAAAAAAAAAAAAAAAAACACACGACTATGTTTGCAAGCCAAAATTTTTGGGAAAATTTATGAAGATGCTGAAGAAGGTAGGATGAGGCAAGTGGTAGCCCACTTTGCACTCAGTCAGGAGCATATTCGCTTTTTTGAACCTCCGATAAGAGCATTTTTCCACTGGTTCCCTTCTTGTCCCTGCTACAGCAGGACATGTCACTCACATGAACAGAACTTCAAGAGTCAATAAAATTTTCATAGTTTAGTTATGTGAAACTAAAGTAATGCAAAACAAATTTTAGACCTCAGACCGGATTTTACGTGCTCAAAAATTTTGCATATGCTTCAGTCCTACAACAATGAGTTCACAGTACCCTTCTGATGATAGTGCAGACACTTTACAGCATATTTCTCCGTGTTAACGTCACTTCATAAACTATGTTTTCGACTCACACCAGATTTTACGTGCGTATTTTACGTGTTTAAGTAGGGCAACCTTGAACCTCTATCTCAGAAGCGGATAAAGATATCAAGAAAATTTTCATGGGTCTTCGAGATCGGGACCTTAGCAATACATAGTAACAACTTCGTCCATTTACTGTGCATAGCAATCTTTGAAGCGGCTCGGTTTTGGCACCCAAAAATCATGTTTTTCGTTTTTTTTCAGGATCCAGGCATAAACTAAATGGTGCCTCCACAAGCCACTTAAGGTGCACCCTGGATCACAGCTAATGAAAAATAACCGACCGATTTGCTAAGATGGAGGAAATGTGTAATATTCAAAAACTGACCCAGCACTGCAGGACATTTACAGTAAGACGATTATTGCTTTTGGTATACAAATGATCTCTAGCCCAAGGGCTGTCGAAACCACTAGACCCTATCTTTCTATCATCAGTAACAGAACCCGAGTTATGAGCCCCGAAAAAATCCCGTTTCCATTCGCAGTGTTTTGGAAAACATTATTAGCGCATGCTGTCGCATGCGTACTGATTTGTTTGACAAACATAAAAAACATCTAAACATTATTAGTAAAATGTTTCGCAAAGCAGCATGGGTAATTGTTTGCACATAATATTTAGTTAACGAGCACAAGCTTGGTGCAAGCGGAGAACAAAGCGGCATCGCGTCACACGCGGCGAGTACTGTCCTCAGACCATAGTCAAAAATGGTTCAAATGGCTCTGAACACTATGGGACTTAACATCTGTGGTCATCAGTCCCCTAGAACTTAGAACTACTTAAACCTAACTAACCTAAGGACATCACACACAGCCATGGCCGAGGCAGGATTCGAACCTGCGACCGTAGCAGTCGCGCGGTTCCGGACTGAGCGCCTAGAACCGCTAGACCACCGCGGCCGGCACACCATAGTACTGTTGTTCTCATTGAACACACTTGTCAGTGTATGCATGTTTCACACTGTTCAACAAACAAAGTGTTACGGAAATGGAACGAGCTAAACTTTGTTAATTTGGTGTCACTGAATAGGAAACTGACGTTAAAATTCACACATTAGTTCTAATTTTCGACTTACAGTGCCTGCCAGCGGTTATACTTCTTTCAATAAATATCTGGCCTCAGGATAAACAGTTGACAGCACTGCATGAACACCTAGTGATTTTCGAGGTGTGATGTCAATACGTGAACGGGCAGCGTTTTGGACAACTAGTGTCTTCAGTTGAGAAATTTTCATAATAAAGTGCACTTTGACGCTACTGGGAGTGCTTTCTTGAGAACTCTACAATACATTTTCACATGTTTTTCATATGTGAATATGTGAATATGTTTCTTATCGTGATCGACTAGGAGGTTAGCCCTGCGAAGTTTGCGGTGCCCTGTAGTTAATGTCATATCATTAGAACTGCAGTACGGCTACAGAAAAGTACTGTTTTTTCTTGGGCGAGTGGGATATCCATGCGACGGACAAACACTGTTCACAGAAGAGTTTACCAAAGGGCCTGTCATTAACTCCTGTAATGATAAATTTGCATGAACATGGGTAGAGTCAAGGAAAAGTTTTGTTTCCGGCATCAAACATAACACTGAAGCGTATAGGGAATTATGTAATAGCTTTAAATGTCAATATTTCTACAGCCACTTATATTTAAGTCAAGAGTTCCTCAGGTTTAGTTTCAGAAAGGAGGATTCGGTTTAACGTTCCGTTGATATAGACGTCATTAGAAGCGGAGCACAAGCTCGGATGGTGTCAAGGATGGGGAAGGAAATCGGCAGTGCCCTTTCAAAGGAACCATCCCGACATTGGTCTGAAGTGATAAAGAAAAATCGCGGAAAACCTAAGTCTGGATGGCCGGACGCAGGTTTCAACCGTCTTACCTCCCGAATGCGAGTCCAATGTGCTAACCACCGCGTCGCGTCGCTCGGTGTTTTCGTTTCGAAAAAGTGGAAACAAATGTGTTGATATATTCATAGATCACAGAACTTTTTAAAAACAATTATTGCTAAGGCACGAGGAGGAATACATCCAGGTAATCGTTTAAGAATGTGTCTAAAAGATTTCTGGGAAATTAGAAAGCGAAACATTTCGAAAAACTTATATATGATATGATAAATATTGCATAAATAGCTGTGATGGAAAAAGGAATTAAAAATGCACTTTTTGTGAACATTTCTGGATGTCTTCCAGCGGTACTGTGGTAAGCCACGAACATAGTGAGTGCTTCGATAGGCTATCTCAGTGATAGTACACGGATACGAAGGGAAACAGAGTGCTGTGATGTCAAGTATTTTTGCTGGGTGGCGAAAACGGACGTTCGTGCTGGGAGGCAGACCAAAACGAAGGGCTCTCAAGGTACATGATTCCTTTAATCCTTTTTCATTTTTTTGTGAAATACATAGAATAATTCATTATGTATAAATGAACTGAATAATAAATGTACGCTTCATTTTCGGGTTCTGAAATCTGCTTCATTGTCATTCCCCTCACCCCCCCCCCCCCTCCCGCCACGAAAAAGATATTTGTGATTTATTAATTAAGGTTTCCGTCAATGTTGGAACTAATATTTTTATTAGTCACTAGTTTAGATCATTTTCCTTCATTCTCAAACCATTATCTAGAAAGTTCGATGTTATTAATAAATCAAGTGATACAACATTTTCAAACTTCGTGTGACCAGACTAAAGAAGTGCACACAAAATATTTGAAAATGTTATATTTCACGTTTTCATGATAAAATTATACCTCCTTAAGCAGATAATGTTTTGAAAATAGTACTAGATTAGTTTGGGATCGATGTGAAAATCATTTTGTTTGTAACGAAAAAAAAAACAATGCTTTCCGCAGGCGTTGGGTGTCGCATGAAACACGTGACCAGCAGTATTGGTTTGGGCTGACTCCAGCTATAGAACACAAAAACGAAATTGCAGGTATCTCCCGAAACACCAGAGAAATTGCACCTGACATCTCTTAGCAGAGACGCCCTGTGGAGATAAAAGGAAGAACTATGTTGAAATAATGGTAGATCGGCCATCACCACTCCAAGCCGTGAAATATGTACCAAAAGGAATAAGGAATCTTACGAGATCCAAGAAGAGATGAGATGGATAAGGGTGCCACACGAAAACGGAACATGGGTCACTCCGATTCCCTGAAAGTTAAGAAGAAGAAGGTGATGGTAACTGCTGAGTAGTGTTTCTGGAACGCAGTGCCCTATCTTTTCTTTCCCAGTAGGGATGTATCATCATGACGTAAAGTCATCCAGAATATACGCGACTTACGAGATGCGGTTTTCGTTGTTCGAGGCAGCAACCAGGTCCAAAAGAAGAAAAGAACGTCAGCGGTATTGTAAACAACCTTCCTTCAAACTGTTCACGCGTGAGAGACGTAACTGCTTGTGCAATATGTAGTGACTTACTGAGAATAATGAGTATGGTTACTAATGCAGATAGGGAAAGGACAAATGGTTCAAATGGCTCTGAGCACTATGGGACTTAACATCTATGGTCATCAGTCCCCTAGTACTTAGAACTACTTAAACCTAACTAACCTAAGGACAGCACACAACACCCAGCCATCACGAGGCAGAGAAAATCCCTGACCCCGCCGGGAATCGAACCCGGGAACCCGGGCGTGGGAAGCGAGAACGCTACCGCACGACCACCAGATGCGGGCAGGAAAGGACAAGGAAAGGAAGAAGTGACCGAGGAAAATGGCGTTACTATTAAAGTGCAGAACGCGTCTTCTGAAGCAGCAGGCTCATGTCTTTCACCGGCTTTTCTGTGATTTTTCCCAAAACTTACTCCAGGCAAATACTTCAATGCCAATAGAGTCGCTTAACCCTCTCCAAAGTGACCGACATTCCTACAAGACCCCAGTGCCGTCTGCAGCCTTCCTTAGTAGGGAAAAAACGCTCATATTCTATTAGAAATAATAGCGTTGCCTTGTTCTAATGTTACGACGCAGAAGTTGCCGCTAGAACCACCATACGATACAAACGTTGCATACTCTGATCTTATGGGCTTGGTACGCTGTTCGTTGCATACGGTTAGCAGTGGACACTGGGCCCTACGGCTGGTGTGTTCTCGCGTTGGCAGCAGTCGGTGTCATATGCTGGCGGAGACTGCCCGTTGTTATCGAGCCCTGCCGCCCCGGACGACCCCTAATCTAATCTGCCGCGGCTTCCGACTGAAGGTCGTGATCCTGTTTGCTCTCCTACTTATTTATAGACGCCCGACAGTCCGGACGAATCAGAGAAAATAGAGTATTAAGCTGCGAGTGTTCGCCGCAGAACCACGCGTCAGTGCACTGATGGATGTTACTGATTCCACTCCAGAATCTTTTTCCAACATTTATTCTCAAGTTATGGGGGAACCGAGGGACCCAAAGAAAATAAATAATGGCAAGAAACGTAGTTGTCACTACGTTGCCGCTAATGCAACCAACGCGATTTTTGCCACCGATCGAGTTTTAGGATAAACAATCTGTCGGTCGTCTAGTGGCTGTTACATGCTTTGCCAGTTAGGTTTTTCAGTCTCAGTTAATATCATATGCATGCGGGATAAAGGCGACTTATGTCAACTGCCAGCCGCGCGGGATTAGCCGAGCGGCCTGGGGCGCTGCAGTCATGGGCTTTGCGACTGGTCTCGGCAGAGGTTCGAGTCCCCCCTCGGGCATGGGTATGTGTGTTTGTCCTTAGGATAATTTAGGTTAAGTAGTGTGTACACATACATTTGAACATTTTTTGTCAACTGTCGCCTACACAGATGATTTAACTTTTCATTAAAACTGTTTGTTAAAATAAATTTCAAACGTCTGTCGTTTGTTGTGAAAAGCACCGCAGTTTGGTTTCCTCGGCCGTCTCCGTATTACATACTTTTAAAATAGAGCATGACTTACACGTAATCGGATTGGTTCAAATGGCTCTGAGCACTATGGGACTTAACATCGGAGGTCATCAGTCCCCTAGAACTTAGAACTACTTAAACCTAACTAACCTAAGGACATCACACACATTCATGCCCGAGGCAGGATTCGAACCTGCGACCGTAGCAGTCGCGCGGTTCCGGACTGAAGCGCCTAGAACCGCTCGTCCACCGCGGCCGGCGTAATCGGATTAACAAAACCTCGTCTCCAAAGCACGCTTACATTTAGCTCAATATGAATGCAACAAGTCCACGACAGGTGATTGTAAGGTATAGCTTATATTTTACATTTACGACAACAGGCCTCCTTCGACAATACGTTTCAATATATGGGGCGTACCAGAACTCCACCGACAGACTTTCAGCGTTTTTTCACGGATATCTTCTGAGTGTTTTGTTGTAAGCACCAGCGATCTCTGACTCCTCGTTACAGAACAATAAAGTAATTACTATCTATTCAGACTGTAACCCCAGTTACATTCGCTTGTATGCAAATACTGTCACAATAATGAAAAAGACTAATATGTAATCACCAAAACATCCGGTTTCTCGTAGAAGCCTATGTACGGATGGTAAATGAATTAGATGTGGTTGTCGCCGTTACTGGAACAGCTCAGCATATGCGTCACTGTGCGGCTTCTCCACTGCATGCAGCGGATCCACACACAAAGCACATATCGGTCAACTCTTCATCTGCGAATGTATCCATACTGATCTGTACCACTGTTAACGTAAACAAACACTGCTAGAAAAACAAACCCAAGACAAAACAGTGCAGCACTAAATGGCGAGTACTGAGTACTGAGGACGAAGAGTAAAGTGCGCATTAGTATTGTCAACAGCAAGCACTCAGTGAATGGAACAACCGCTTACCGGCGACACTTGCAACGTTGTGTATTGTTTTCATTGCAGTACAGACACTAGTCCAATTGAGGAAAGAAATCAAACAAAGCGCAATAACTCTACAATGATCACGTCGATCACTACAATACGGTATATAACACATTGCTTACATAAAATACATATCTCAAAAAATGTGGTCCTGCAAATGTTACTGTCACGATATAATTGTAATTTACGAACATTTACCGACGGAAAGGCCGCATTTTACCAGTTGAGTACTTCTACAGCCCAGTCAGAATACACTCAGTCACAATCACGACATGTTATTGATAAAATTAGAAATATTTTCCAGTGAAACCCTACACGTTTCTCTTTATCAGCATCAAATGGATCAGTGTAATCAAGCTCTTTCGTGCGCTTCACCCACCTAGACAACCCAACAAAAGGGACGTATTAGTTTTATTACAACTTGTGATAGATTTTTCGTCATTTTTTGTAATATACTATAATAAATTCCTATGTGATTCACAAACCCATACCAGCTATACAATCAAACATAAATACAAATTTCCCTCTAAATTATTCTACACACTCATGTTATTACTCGACTTAATGTAACTGAACGTGTGTGCCATTGCCTATAGTGAAAAGTTCCTCACCTAAAGAATATTGCACAATATCATATTAGTCTAAGTAAACTGTTACCTTGTTCGCAGTATATTAGTTCTGTTCGACGATACGTGTAGACTGTGTTTATACGTCCTGATGATACCACTTTCGTTTTATTACGATGGGCTTTCAATAAGTAATGCATCACTTTTCCAAAAGCAGTTTGATTTTAATTAGGATTCCAGTACGCCATATTATCCCTACTCTTTTGGACAGAAAAATCTATTTTTCAATATAATCTGTTCACTTCGACAGCCTTACGCCCTTACGGGAGGGCCTGTATTCCCGCCTGGTACCACTCTTGGTCGACGTCGGAGCCAATGTCTTGCTGCGTCAGTAACCTTTCCATCATCCACGTACTGCTTCTCGCGGAGTACAGCTTTCCTTGGGCCAAACAGATGGGAGTCGGAAGGTGAAAGGTGCGGGCTGTAGGGTGGTGAGGAACAGTCTAGTGAAGTTCAGGGAGCTCCTGTCGGGCACACAGACTTACGTGAGGCCTTGCATTGTCATGGAGAAGGACAAGTTCGTTTCCATTTTTTTTTTAGTGACGAATACCCTAAAGTTGCCTCTACAGTCTCCTGAGGGTAGCACAATACACTTCTGAGCTGATTGTTGCACCATGAGAAAGAACATCAAACAGAATAGCCGCTTCAGAGTCCAGAAGACTCTCACCACTATCACCTCGAATGATCGTGTCCGCACGTCCCAACATTGCACGAGTCTCGGGAGTGAATGGCCGGCCGGCATACGGGAGATGGGACAAGTTAACACAACCTTGTTGCGATGATGACAGACTCCTCTTCCAATGACTCACTTTTTGTTCATTGCCAGATTTCCGATGACATTCTGCAAGCGCCTATGAACGTCTGTTATGCTTTGGTTTTCCGCCAGAAGAAATTCAATGACAGCTCTCTGCCTGGAACGCACCTTAACAGAAGCGGTTTTGAAGGTTACGTATAGCTCAGTCAACCGCAGGAACTTCATGAAGGTATAGGGGCTGACGAGATTATTCCACGATGTTCTACAACAAAAGCTCCATTTTTTCAACCAAAAATGGCCGAGAAAAAATCTTATTAAACACCCCGTATATTACGAAATGCTTTAAAAAGATCTCTAGATGGTTACTATGTCCCGAAATCGATACTTTGCCCACAATTTGTGTGAACACGGACTGGAATTAAAAACCAAATTCTATCCATCCTGACGTACAATGCAGCATAAAATATGTTTCTATCAGCAGTAATCTAAATTCTAGTTGAACCAATGGACTCTCAAACAAGCGCTCTTAACTTCACGTCTTACACAATAAACAACGAAATACGAGTGTTGGGACTCAAATAGAGCCAACTATTTATTCACAACCGATACAAAAAAAGTTATATATTTGCACCGGTTACTGTCCTTCAAAGCAGTCACCAGCGTTGTGTAAAAACCATTTCCAGCAATATGGAAGGCGTAGTATACTGTTAGCAGAGCCCGTTCTGTTGATGGTGCGAATGGAGCGGTCTAAAGTTATGGTGATTCTCGTGTACGACTGTGATGGTGTTATCCTAACGCATTACGTTCCTCCACGGCAGACTGTCAGTGCACAGTATTACTGTTCACTTTAGGAGCATCACCTGCGACTAGCTTTGCAAAAGAAGCGGTGACACTCTCTGCGCAACCCACCCATCATTTTGCACGACAATGAGCTCCCGCATACAGCGCATGCTGTGGCTACTCTCTTCGGTCGATGGGACTGGGAAGTACTGTACCATCCACCATACTCCTTGGACTTAAGTCCTAGTGACTTTGATTTGATTCCGAAGATGAAGGAACCACCTCGTGGCATTCGCTTCAGAACTGTTCCAGAGATTCAACGGGCAGTATACCGCTCCATTCGCACCATCAACAGAACAGGTTCTGCTAACGGTATACTACGCCTTCCAAGGCGCTGGCAACGGGTCCTACACAACGTTGGTGACTACTCTGAAGGACAGTAACAGATGCAAACATGTAACTCTTTTGTATCGGTTGTGAATAAATATTTGTCACTATTTAAGTTCCAACCCTCGTATCTGGTCAAAGTACAATCGCTTGAAACAGGTTTTCTCGGAAGCGTTAATGAAACACATAAGTAATTCTTTTTCACTGTTTGCAAGAAAAAATGGTTTTGCTCAAGACAAGCTCGTACATTGAGCCTGATAACTGAGCCAAAGTCGGCACCAGAATATGCTGTTGAGTGGATGGCTTGGACCTCGGGTAATTTGATACATCTACATCTACATCTATACTCCGCGAGCCACCTTACGGTGTGTGGCGGAGGGTACTTATTGTACCACTATCTGATCCCCCCTTCCCTGTTCCATTCACGAATTGTGCGTGGGAAGAACGACTGCTTGTAAGTCTCCGTATTTGCTCTAATTTCTCGGATCTTTTCGTTGTGATCATTACGCGAGATATATGTGGGCGGTAGTAATATGTTGCCCATCTCTTCCCGGAATGTGCTCTCTCGTAATTTCGATAATAAACCTCTCCGTATTGCGTAACGCCTTTCTTGAAGTGTCCGCCACTGGAGCTTGTTCAGCATCTCCGTAACGCTCTCGCGCTGACTAAATGTCCCCATGACGAATCGCGCTGCTTTTCGCTGGATCATGTCTATCTCTTCTATTAATCCAACCTGGTAAGGGTCCCATACTGATGAGCAATACTCAAGAATCGGACGAACAAGCGTTTTGTAAGCCACTTCTTTCGTCGATGAGTCACATTTTCTTAGAATTCTTCCTATGAATCTCAACCTGGCGCCTGCTTTTCCCACTATTTGTTTTATGTGATCATTCCACTTCAGATCGCTCCGGATAGTAACTCCTAAGTATTTTACGGTCGTTACCGCTTCCAATGATTTACCACCTATGGCATAATCGTACTGGAATGGATTTCTGCCCCTATGTATGCGCATTATATTACATTTATCTACGTTTAGGGAAAGCTGCCAGCTGTCGCACCATGCATTATTCCTCTGCAGGTCTTCCTGGAGTACGTACGAGTCTTCTGATGTTGCTACTTTCTTGTAGACAACCGTGTCATCTGCAAATAGCCTCACGGAGCTACCGATGTTGTCATTGTTCAACATTTCCAGGAAAGACCCCTTTGTTCCACACAAAGCATTTTCTCGTAAAAGGACTGACAGTAACCATTCCGGACTTAAAAAAAGTGCAAGAAACCATTGAATGGACTCAGATGTTAGCAGCTTGCAATTACATGATCAACCTTTTAATTGTCCAAGTGAATAACAGACGGCCTCAAATTTATAACTCGAATTTACATAAAACAGTAACTGCGCTCAAGGTAAAGCAGCAGTGTAATAAACTGACAGTATTAAGCAGTCAAAATACTAATACATGGAGAAAAGCTGTCTAAGACTCAAACAAATGAAAGAACCATAGAAACAGTCGTAAAATTACAAGAGTTTTAAAATTAGAAAAACGTTGAACTCTTTCTGTGGTCGTGCAGCAGAACAGACAAGAAATACTAATTTGCAGAATTCACGCAGCCCTAGCTTTCTGAAATATAGGCTAACCGGTTTAACAAATCTGCTGCCTAAACTGGACGGTACTACTGAACGTCCGCTGCGATGCAAAACAAGTCCATCCCTGAAATAGGCCGAAACGCAGCAACATTATAACCTTCATCCAAGCCTCTACATAACAAAGTTTGCTCAGGTGCGTCTATAATACAGACGAAAGACATAACAAATAAATTATTCAGTTCCATATTCGATTCGAAATAGAGAGCAGAATGGGCTGGTTTCGAGGAGGTCAGTTAAAGTAGTCTTCAAATAACGGAAATAAAGCAGCTTTAAAATTTACTCTCTAACCTTAATCATCAGTATGACAATAGTTCATTAACAACCTTTGTGGGCGAATTAAGAGAACATGTATCAATTATGGTTGGCTTAAGTACAAGCTGCGCCTTGAATCAGCTATTAATGATATTCATCTGCAGATAATACACACAACAGTAGTGCACTTTAAAAATTTGTTGCCTTAGCGACAGAACAAACCAATGAGAGAGATTTCATATAATAGATAATTATTCACACTTTGAGGGCTTCCTAATCAAAAGGTAGGTGCTCAAACATTCTAACACTATTAGCGCTACGAACTAATAGGAGCTTAGACATCTAAACTGAAATAAGCGGCTTTTAAAGAGCCAAAGGCACATAGAGGTGTGCTAATTTTAATACCAAAATTGTTACAGTCTTTAACCTGCTTTCCTTCACCCAGTACGCGGGTGGGTACAACTAAACATGCCCAAAGTACCAAACACCGCAGTCGGATTGTGTGCTAGAATACTACGACTCTTAGCGGCTCTCGAAGGAAAACGAAACACATTTAAGTTTCAACATTAGAAAAAAAGTAAAATGGTAGCACGCAGGTTACTCTCGGTAACACAGAAAGAGCTCCTGTCTTATCAAGATTAAGTTTACGCCAGCTCAACAGGCAGCTTAAATAACACAAGGAAATCAGAGACACTTTTTCCCTTTCCTTCTTTTATTTTTTTAAAAAAAGGAAGTTAACATAAAAATATTGAAGCTCGAACCTCATTTAACAGCTTAAAAGGCGCTTTTTATATCACAGTATGAACAGTGCCACAGGTAAAAGCAGAAGCAATTGCAAAGCATGGAGTGAGAGATTACCTATCCGCCGACTTACCAATACGAAACACTCGACTTCCCAACTAGCGAAGAAGTAAATCACCGACCAACGGTGAGAGCGGATCAAAACCATCTTCCACTGTATGACAACGATCAAGAAGGAGCTAAAAGAAAACCAACACGAGCCCGGGTACATTGCACTACGGCCAAACAAATGCTAAATCCAACTGCCTGGCAGTACGAAGAAACACCCGTTTCTGTGCTGACTTCGCACCCACGTTCTCGCTAGCCGCCCATTCTCGCCTCAACACTCCAACAGCCGCCGCCGGGCCCCATCTAGCCTACTCAATAGCCGGACAGAGCGTGACTCTACCCCAAACAGATCCGATACAGGCCTCCACGGCTCATATGTTTTAAACGGAAAAACTCGTATAAGTTTTATCTACAGAAGACATTTGAATTTTTCTTGTGTGGAAGAACGTCTTGTGTTTAAAATTTTTGTTAGGAAAGCACGTTGTAAACTGATATCAATGACCAACGATGAGCCAAAACATAGTGACCAACTGCTTAGTGGGATGTTGATCCACCTAGGAACACAACACAGCAGCGATTCTGGCAGGCATGGATTCGACTGTCCTTGGTAAATTTCCGGAGGTACACTCCTGGAAATGGAAAAAAGAACACATTGACACCGGTGTGTCAGACCCACCATACTTGCTCCGGACACTGCGAGAGGGCTGTACAAGCAATGATCACACGCACGGCACAGCGGACACACCAGGAACCGCGGTGTTGGCCGTCGAATGGCGCTAGCTGCGCAGCATTTGTGCACCGCCGCCGTCAGTGTCAGCCAGTTTGCCGTGGCATACGGAGCTCCATCGCAGTCTTTAACACTGATAGCATGCCGCGACAGCGTGGACGTGAACCGTATGTGCAGTTGACGGACTTTGAGCGAGGGTGTATAGTGGGTATGCGGGAGGCCGGGTGGACGTACCGCCGAATTGCTCAACACGTGGGGCGTGAGGTCTCCACAGTACATCGATGTTGTCGCCAGTGGTCGGCGGAAGGTGTACGTGCCCGTCGACCTGGGACCGGACCGCAGCGACGCACGGATGCACGCCAAGACCGTAGGATCCTACGCAGTGCCGTAGGGGACCGCACCGCCACTTCCCAGCAAATTAGGGACACTGTTGCTCCTGGGGTATCGGCGAGGACCATTCGCAAACGTCTCCATGAAGCTGGGCTAAGGTCCCGCACACCGTTAGGCCGTCTTCCGCTCACGCCCCAACATCGTGCAGCCCGCCTCCAGTGGTGTCGCGACAGGCGTGAATGGAGGGACGAATGGAGACGTGTCGTCTTCAGCGATGAGAGTCGCTTCTGCCTTGGTGCCAATGATGGTCGTATGCGTGTATGGCGCCGTGCAAGTGAGCGCCACAATCAGGACTGCATACGACCGAGGCACACAGGGCCAACACCCGGCATCATGGTGTGGGGAGCGATCTCCTACACTGGCCGTACACCACTGGTGATCGTCGAGGGGACACTGAATAGTGCACGGTACATCCAAACCGTCATCGAACCAACGTTCTACCATTCCTAGACCGGCAAGGGAACTTGCTGTTCCAACAGGACAATGCACGTCCGCATGTATCCCGTGCCACCCAACGTGCTCTAGAAGGTGTAAGTCAACTACCCTGGCCAGCAAGATCTCCGGATCTGTCCCCCATTGAGCATGTTTGGGACTGGATGAAGCGTCGTCTCACGCGGTCTGCACGTCCAGCACGAACGCTGGTCCAACTGAGGCGCCAGGTGGAAATGGCATGGCAAGCCGTTCCACAGGACTACATCCAGCATCTCTACGATCGTCTCCATGGGAGAATAGCAGCCTGCATTGCTGCGAAAGGTGGATATACACTGTACTAGTGCCGACATTGTGCATGCTCTGTTGCCTGTTTCTATGTTCCTGTGGTTCTGTCAGTGTGATCATGTGATGTATCTGACCCCAGGAATGTGTCAATAAAGTTTCCCCTTCCTGGGACAATGAATTCACGGTGTTCTTATCTCAATTTCCAGGAGTGTATATGGCAGCAGCTGGGAGATGGTAGCATTAGCCCAATTTTGATATCAATTTGATATGCAAATTAATTAAATTGATTAATTGATTACCCCCACCAACTCCCATCCCCAGTAGACGTCATGTGTTTTCCTCAGCTGACATGTGCTCCCCAACACCACCCTCTCCCCGTCCTTGCCCCTCCCCCCGCACCAACACTCTTGGGGGCAATTTCGAACTTTTACGGAAATTTCGAATGTTGGCAGACATTCCGAATTTTGCTGGGAATTTCGAATTTTGGTGGGAATTTCTTTGTCCCAGGGTTGTGCTGACGTCCCACCCCTGCCCACTCCCCCCTACCCGGGAATTGGCGTGAAATGCAAATGGCGATGCCCTTTCAGGAACTCAGACCGTGGTCCTTCTGGATGGAAAGCCCAAGTGCACATCCACAAAACATGGAAACTGTCCACGTGTGGGAGAGGATGGTTAGGTTAATTATGTAATTAATCATAAATAACGGTGGTGACCACATGTATAGCGCTACACAAGGAACGCCTAAAATTGCAAAACATCTCAAAAATTGATGATGCCATACAAGTGATGTTATCCTGCTGGGAAAAAATTCCACAATACCACAAGAAATTGACGTCGGAGTTCACTACAGAGGCCCTGTATTGTGCTACAATCACACTTGCGGCCCCCGTAATCAAAGCCACACACGCTACCACAACTGACGAAAATGGTTCACTTTTCTACTTACACACCAAAGTTGTCGTGATAAAAAGCAGCACTTGTAGTCAATGGGAAATAATGCAACACACGTATCAGGAAAGTCGTTGTCCCAAAAAAATGCAACAGGTGAGAGGGGCGGCAGTTGAAGAGCGTCTCCTCTATCTATGGTCAGGTACTAGCGAAATTATTGGCACTCCTACTTCGGTTCATCCCTTCCCCTCCCTCCTTCCTCCTTCCCTCCAACTACAGTGGGGACACAGGCCTTTTCAAATGACCAACTGCTATTGCGTACCACACGTTTCTTTGCGGTATACCACCTTCCCACTGGCAGATGAGCTCGCGGTCGCTGGCTGCACCCGACCCACCTCGAGGATGACAGTCCAGACATCGGTCCTTTGCCAACACAAAAGAATGTAACATCCGTTAAACAATGCAAGACAGAGGACACTGAAATGTAGCTGCACCCTGGTCACAGCACAGCTGCATAGGGTGACGCCACACACACAAACACACACACACACATACACACACACACACACACACACACACACACACACACGCCACACAAACACACACGCATACACATACACACAGTAGGCCCACCTAAATGCCTCCAGAAGCCAGCCATTCTGCAAGGAAAACTCTTCACTGTGACAACTTTATTTAACATCAGCGCATTTCTTATAAGCGAGATCTATTAAAATGGAAAACACAGTCATAACAATAATAAACGTCCTCTTTTTTTATGAAATAGGCACAGTCCATTTTCTTTTAGTTTTATGAGCAAAATCGGTATAGTTTTCACGTCGACTGCAGGACACAACTCGCATCTCTCTCTCTCTTGCTGCCCCCCCCCCCCCTCCTCATCCTCCCTCCGCGCCACGTGTTACTTTGCAACAACCAACAAAGTGAAAAAAAAACTACAGCACGGCCGCCGATTACAGATGACCAAACTGCAGAGGTCGGGCTTCGGGCTACACACCCACTATAGATGTGCACCCTGTGTAAAATAGAAGAAAACCTTCCACTATTTTGCTGTAAAAACTATTGATCACTGTAAAACGTCCTTGTCATTTAGAAACCATCATCGGGGTGAAGAGAAGGTGAGAACTTAAATTCCGAATATAAAAAACTCTATGTTAAGCGATTTCTTTCAGCTTGATGGACAACTTACATTGTTTCAGAGCATCCCTCACAATCGAATCAGTGTCTGTAAATAAATTGCTACTTACTTCTTTACAAGAAATCGATGCGTCTTCGTGTGCATTTTTGTGCAGGAGGGCGTGGGTGGTAGCTCAATGTATCAGGTATCGAAAATGTTCGTGTTGGTTTTTTCCTCGCTCTATTCCCTAGTAAGGCATGGCCGCATCCATCAAAATCGACACTACTACTACTAATAATAAGCACGACTGTTGCGGACGTGCGGTTGAGGGTCTAACATTCTGCGTGGTGTCTGTTTGTTCTATATCGTGTCTCCCTACCACTTTCGCGCAACGACGCTCTGAGCGTGTTTTTTAGGGAATTGACTAGTTTGAACCTGGGACCTGTTGCTGGTAAGGAGACGCCAGACCACACGTGACATGTAGAGTTCAGAAGAGTTCAGTGAGACTAGCGATGATATAACCAAATACTTAATGATTTCAGCGTCAGCTCCACTACACTCCCTGTAAAAGAATCTTAATACGAACTAAATTTCGTGGAAGGGGTTCAAAGCTTTCCTATTTTTAGTTAGCCGGTAAAGCAGTTAAGTTTACCATTGGAAATTTTATTCTACTCACAAAACATTGTTTATAAATTGCACTATTGATAAAAGGAAATGTTTTAATAGAAGATGGTAAAAACCAACTGCGTTCAACAAAAATGTGAACGAATATTCCCTGAATGGGTTTCCAAGTTCTACAATGTATCGAAGGATGACCTATGCCATATCACATCTATAATCTAGGTTTAAATTAAGTTTCACAAAAGAGAAAATTATCAAAATGGTCTACAGTTGTAAGTAGGCTGTTTAGGTTTTTATATTGGTAACGCCACGTAGCGCTCTGTATGAAAATCACTGGCTGTGCTGTGTGCAGTTTGTGGCTAGTTTGCATTGTTGTCTGCCATTGTAGTGTTGGGCAGCTGGATGTTAACAGCGCTCTCGGCTTCTGTTCTCGTTTCTCCCCTCGGAACTGCGTCTGTCTCACGGTGGGAAGGTATGACATGCATTTAGGCATTCTTGTGTTAGTCTGTGGTATTCCATTTGCTCACTCGTTACTCGTATTACTTTGGTTAATTTAATGTCACGATTTATTCGGAGCTATGTGACATACTACTGGATTTGCTTATCATGTCAGGGTTTTCATGGAAGGTGTTGCATTTGCCTGACACCTTACAAGGGTACATACGTTTCCGACATAAAAAGATGTATGAAATCCATTAATTTCCTAAGAGACACAACAGCAGTCTCCTGACTTCATTCTAGTTGCTTTACAAGCAGTTCGAGAGGCGGATATACACTGACAGTGCCTTCCTAGGACACTAGGAAAGTATAGAAGAAAGCAGTTTTATTACTTTAAAGTTTGTCACTGTAGTGACTGAGGTAGAAAACTTGCAGGATCGTTGTATGTCTGATGTTGCACAAATATATCCTGCTTTAGAGTATTAACAGCGATGCGTTCCACACGACTAATACTTTGGAAACCATATAGCTTTAACAATATAGCATTTTTAGGTGCAGATCCATGTAGCCATAGGAGTGTGTGTTTATAGTCTACGATCATTTCTCTCTTGCCAGTACCTTCGTGGTACTGGCTGCAGACAGTGGAACAATACTTCAGAACTGATAGCAGAATTGATTTACATGAAATGTTTCGAACTCCATCCGTCTGGAGCTCCATCACGTACAAATCATACATTTCTTTTTAACCATCTTTTATATCACCGCAACACTCTCGTATCTACTATACACCGAAAAGAGGTGCTACTCTCCTTGACATGCATGCATCTGGCGAGATCTTGTGCTCTTCGATGGGTGCTGTGGGTAAGTATGGTGTGGAACAATCTTCGCTGAACAGCAGTTACTGACACAGCTCACTCTGTTCCTTCACAAGAAGGGGAAAGCGGTAGGTATAGGGCCCTCATACTTCTGGTCAGTTGCAGATTAAATTGGCGACCATATTGCATGGAGGATTGGTTAACGACGATGTGCGGTAGGGAGATCTGTCGAGCACTATGGGACTTAACTTCTGAGGTCAACTGTCCCCTGGAACTTAGAACTACTTAAACCTAACTAACCCAAGGACATCACACACATCCATGCCCGAGGCAGGATTCGAACCTGCAACCGCAGCAGCCGCGAGGTTCCAGACTGTACATCTATCTGCATTCACAGTCTAATATATGGTAATTGCAAAGTAGTGGAGGGGTAATTTAGCGATGACGCAGAAACTGGGAGCATTCTGGCATATCACTGGATGGTGTTGAAATTACGGAACACTGCGGTGCATATTACAGTACATCACCCCATATCGATAGTGTCTTTCCCACCCACTGGAGCAATTCGTTTACATGTAATACGCTCGACGTCAGCAAGTAGACGGTATCTTTTTTAATACACTCCTGGAAATTGAAATAAGAACACCGTGAATTCATTGTCCCAGGAAGGGGAAACTTTATTGACACATTCCTGGGGTCAGATACATCACATGATCACACTGACAGAACCACAGGCACATAGACACAGGCAACAGAGCATGCACAATGTCGGCACTAGTACAGTGTATATCCACCTTTCGCAGCAATGCAGGCTGCTATTCTCCCATGGAGACGATCGTAGAGATGCTGGATGTAGTCCTGTGGAACGGCTTGCCATGCCATTTCCACCTGGCGCCTCAGTTGGACCAGCGTTCGTGCTGGACGTGCAGACCGCGTGAGACGACGCTTCATCCAGTCCCAAACATGCTCAATGGGGGACAGATCCGGAGATCTTGCTGGCCAGGGTAGTTGACTTACACCTTCTAGAGCACGTTGGGTGGCACGGGATACATGCGGACGTGCATTGTCCTGTTGGAACAGCAAGTTCCCTTGCCGGTCTAGGAATGGTAGAACGATGGGTTCGATGACGGTTTGGATGTACCGTGCACTATTCAGTGTCCCTTCGACGATCACCAGTGGTGTACGGCCAGTGTAGGAGATCGCTCCCCACACCATTGAGCCGGGTGTTGGCCCTGTGTGCCTCGGTCGTATGCAGTCCTGATTGTGGCGCTCACCTGCCCGGCGCCAAACACGCATACGACCATCATTGGCACCAAGGCAGAAGCGACTCTCATCGCTGAAGACGACACGTCTCCATTCGTCCCTCCATTCACGCCTGTCGCGACACCACTGGAGGCGGGCTGCACGATGTTGGGGCGTGAGCGGAAGACGGCCTAACGGTGTGCGGGACCGTAGCCCAGCTTCATGGAGACGGTTGCGAATGGTCCTCGCCGATACCCCAGGAGCAACAGTGTCCCTAATTTGCTGGGAAGTGGCGGTGCGGTCCCCTACGGCACTGCGTAGGATCCTACGGTCTTGGCGTGCATCCGTGCGTCGCTGCGGTCCGGTCCCAGGTCGACGGGCACGTGCACCTTCCGCCGACCACTGGCGACAACATCGATGTACTGTGGAGACCTCACGCCCCACGTGTTGAGCAATTCGGCGGTACGTCCACCCGGCCTCCCGCATGCCCACTATACGCCCTCGCTCAAAAGTCCGTCAACTGCACATACGGTTCACGTCCACGCTGTCGCGGCATGCTACCAGTGTTAAAGACTGCGATGGAGCTCCGTATGCCACGGCAAACTGGCTGACACTGTCGGCGGCGGTGCACAAATGCTGCGCAGCTAGCGCCATTCGACGGCCAACACCGCGGTTCCTGGTGTGTCCGCTGTGCCGTGCGTGTGATCATTGCTTGTACAGCCCTCTCGCAGTGTCCGGAGCAAGTATGGTGGGTCTGACACACCGGTGTCAATGTGTTCTTTTTTCCATTTCCAGGAGTGTATATATCGGAAGAGAGAGAAGCAGTAAAATCTTATAGGAGGTTCTATTACAAGACAGGCTCTCACGATTTTTCGTAAACTGCAGTGTGATATAGCATCACATTTTTAAAACGAGACCTCCCATAGCATACAAAACAGAATCGTCCTCTTGAATTATAGCTTCTTGTTGTTGAATATAAAACTAATGTGTTTTCTTCCGACATGTGAGCAAATGGCTTGAAAGACTGTAATCTTAATATTATTTCACATTTCTGAAATGTTTGTGATGCAATTGTGCATGACAATTTACTTACAGATACTGATTTGAACATGAGGGATGCTCTGAAACCATGTAATTTGTCCATCAAACTGAAAGAAAACGCTTAACACAGACTTGTTTTCTTTGGAGTTTAAATTCTCATTTTTTCCTTATTCCGATCATGGTTTCGAAATAATGAGGACATTCTGCAGCGGTCAGTGGTTTCTGGAGGAAAATAGTGGAAGATTTTTTTTTTCCGTATGGTGGACATGCATGAAGGTGTGTAGCCCAAACCTTTGCAGTTTGCTCATCTGTAATATGCGGCAGTGCTGCAGTTGTTTTTCACTTTGTTTGATGTCAAAAGCAGCGGGAGGCGGGAAGAGGGGGGAGGGGGAAGGCGAGGGGGAGGGAGACTTGCAAATTTTATCCTGCAGTGGAACGTAAAAACTACACCGATTTTGCCCATAAGACTAAAAGAAAATAGACTGCGCCTATTTTCATGGAAAGAGGACATTTATTTTTTTCACGACTGTGTTTTCCATTTTAACAGATGCTCACTATACAATGATGCAGTGGGCATTCGGATGTGCCTACTGTGTGTGTGTGCGAGTATGTGTGTGTGTGCGTGCGTGTGTGTGTGTGTGTGTGTGTGTGTGTGTGTGTGTGTGTCTGTGTCTGTGTGGTCGCCCGACACAGATGTGCTCCAACTAGAGCGCAGCTATATTTTCACATCATTTATCTCATATTGTTTAGTGGACGTTACATGCTTTTGTTTGCCAAATGTCCAATGCTTGAACTGTCGCTCCAAGGCATGCCAGGTGCAGCCAGCTACCGCATGCTAGTCAGCTGGTGAGAAGGCGGTATGCTACAAAGAAATGCACGATGCATGGTAGCAGTTGGGTGTTTGAAAAGGCCTGTGTCCGCACCGTAGGTGGAGGTAGGGAGGGTAGGTGTGAGGAGAGGTAGGAGGGCCTATAATTTGGCTAGTTCCTGCCGCCCCTCTCTCCTGTTGCAATTTTTTGCGACGACAATTTCCCAGTA
This sequence comes from Schistocerca cancellata, assembly GCF_023864275.1. Lineage (NCBI taxonomy): Eukaryota > Metazoa > Arthropoda > Insecta > Orthoptera > Acrididae > Schistocerca > Schistocerca cancellata. The sequence continues at coordinate 245,448,033 of NC_064628.1, read as the reverse complement.
CATGTGTTGTATGACAACCCTTGATTTTTTTTTCCGACAACTGCGTTGTGTAACTAGAACAGTGAAGCATTTTGCATCAGTTGTGGTATCATGTATTGGCCTCGATTGCCTGAGCTGCAGGGTGACTGTCGAACAGGCGTCTGTAGTGAACTCCGACATCAAACAGCTATAGATACAGTCCTCAGTTGGATGCTTACAGGTAACATACTCTCTGTCCAATGCCAACATCTAGCCAGTTGAACACAATTCCCGCCAAAAGTAAAGATAGTACCTTCCATTCCTTCATTTTTCCCGCCAGCTTGTAGGTGAAGGGGAGAGTTTTCATACTTCTGCTACTAGTTTCAAGCGGCATAGCGAAATTTTTTCCCGGCAGGATAACACCAGTTGTACGGCATCGTCGATTTATGAGCTGTATTGCGATTTTAGGCGCTCCTTGTGTAACGCTATGATGTGGTTTTGTAATTAGAACCGATCTTCATGATTAATTACGTAATTAGGACTGATCTTTACTTCAGTTTCCCAACTAAAATAAATAAAGTACACTAAGCTAACCTTCGTTTCCTGCATGTGGACAGATTCCATGTCTTGTGAGTGTGCACTTGGGCTGTTCATTCAGAAGGGCACCGCCATTTGAATTTCACCGGAATTCCCGGGCAGTGGATAGGGTGGGACGTCACCACAGCCCAGGGACAAAGAAATTCCCTCCAAAATTCGAAATTCCCATCAAAACCCGGAATTCACGCGAAAATTCGAAATTCCCACCGAAGTACGAATTTCCGATCAATAGGATGGGGGGGGGGAGGGGGAGGTGCAGGGGTGTCACACATGTTTGTATTATTTCTGTCAGATACTTTGTGAATATGCTCCCGTTTTTATGCTGTGACACCTGCACTATATAACCAAGTTTAATATATTTCGACAATGACTTCGTGTATACAAATCTGATTACGCCCAACTTGTAAGTAACACAATGTCAAGAATTTTTAAAAAGCATGTAAAGACAAATCGCCTCCGCTCTGTATTTGACTGTTCGCCTAGAGGGGCACTGATGAGTAGTCACAACAACACTGACGTGTCTTTACCCAAGGCGGTTCTATTTGGAGAGGTCTCATTCCTTCAGCAATCAGTTCCCATTAGCTTACAGAACATTGTGTGCATCTAGCAGTGTGTAATTATATCTGATCAGGTTCATACCCGATTAAGTTCTAATGGTACAGAAGCAGGGGATGGGAATTAAAAAATCTGCAATAGCAATGGGCACGCCAGCATCACAACTAGAGCGTGCAACCATGGTCCATGGTGTTATTCGCGGAAGAACCTGCCTGGAAGTCATCGTCGAACGTTTGCTGGTGGTCTTTGTTGAGAACATGTGAAATGTCATGCTAACGGTGAAGCATAGTGGAATGTCGGTCGTGGTGAGGATGTTTTGCGGGTGACAAAGTCAGTGATCTAGCGCGAGTTAATGGACCGTTAAACAAGGATGGATGTCGAAGGATACTGATCAACAGTGCAGTTCCATCTAGCAAGAGACTTAGTAGTTATGGGTTTGTTCTGCAGCAGGGCAAAGATCTCAAACAAGTTAATAAATTGTGTAGAGGGTATGTCAGTAGAAAAGACAAATGTGGGGAACAGAAGAATATGAGTTGAGCAAGTCAGTCATCTGATTTTAATACTTTCTAGATGAAAGTTCCACCATTTATAGATCGTTTATTCTGCTGCACAATCATGATTTCGGCCTTTGGCCATTTTTCTTTTATCACATACATAGCGGCAGGATAAGATTTGATTAATTACAGCATGCAAAGAGGCATTTAAACAATCATTTTTTCTGCCCTCCGTAAGTGAATGGAACGGGGAACAGCATTAATAATAACTGGTTTATTTATTTAATCGTGTCCAAGCCATAGACAACCCACATATTACATATACACACAAATGCAAATACAATACACATATGTATAAATAAAACAAACCCACAATGGGGAGTCCCATTACAATATAAAGAGAAACATAGTGTATATATCATATCACATCCCGCCAAAATTCAGCGCTTTTAACTGCCACTGCCGTAGCGATTGCCAGATCTTCTTTCCTGCACACTTCCCCCATGTTGCTGCATTCCAGGAGGTGGTCCATTGTTTGGGTCTGTCCGCACTGGCACGTGTCCGTCCCGTCTCGGTATCCCAATTTACACATGTTTACGTTGCATCTGCCCACCCCAGTTCGTAGGCGATTGAGGGTTCTCCATAATGGCCATTTTAGTTCATTTCCAGAGGCCAATTGTTCGTTGGGTGAGATTAGAGGTGACTGGTCTCCCGTAGGCAGTGTTGCTTGCCATTTTGACAATCTGGCCTTTTGTTTTGAGGTTTCGAGCGGTTGAACTGAGGTGAGGAAACTCCGTCTTGATTTTAGACGTGTGTGTGGAGGGTTTTGTCCGAAGAGAGGATGGCGCTGGTCGCGCAGCTGCTTGAGGCGCTCTGCTTCGCTTGCTATAGCTCGTCTGATGTTGGGTGGAGCTATGCCACTAAGCAAATAAAGTTGGCTAACCGGGGTGGGTCTTAGGCATCCCGTGATTACGCGACAGGCATCGTTCAGCAGGGGATCCACTCGTTTCGCATGCGCTGATCTTTCCCAAACTGGGGCAGCGTATTCAGCAACCGAGTAGCAGAGTGCAAGTGCCGACGTACGTAAAGTATGTGGGTCGGTACCCCATTTTGTGGAGGTGAGCTTACTCAGGAGGTTGTTTCTTGTTGATAGTTTGCCCCTGGCCTTGTCTACATGATGTCTATAAGTAAGTGTGCGATCAAGGGTGACGCCTAAATAACAAGGTGTGCTGCTGAACGCGATCCGTTGGTTGTTCCACGTGATGTTTAGGGTATGTTTGGCGTCTCGGTTTCGAAGATGGAATAGGCAGGATAATGTTTTTGCTGCGTTCGGGCGTAGGCAATTGGCTTCGTAATATGGCGTTAGACCGTTGAGGGCATTCGTAAGGCTAATTTCTATGTCGTTAAAGTTCCGACCCTGCACGGCTATTGCAAGATCGTCCGCGTAAGCAATGCTCCTAGTCCCTGGTGCAGCTGGTTGATCATTCACATATATGTTGAAAAGAGTGGGTGCGAGGACACTGCCTTGGGGTAGTCCATTTTTCTGGATACGCCATCGGCTTTGCTTCCCTCCTAAGTTTACGATGAACCGTCTGTTGCTGAGAAGAGTTGATATAATTTGTATCAGCCCAAAATCATTAGTCATAGCGTATATTTTAGTGAGCAGCAGTTTGTGATTTACAGTGTCGAATGCGGATGAGAGATCGACAAGTACGGCTTCAGTAATTAGACGGTTCTCGTACCCATGCTCTATGAACTGGGTAAGATTCAAGACCTGTCCAGTGCAAGTTTTCCCAGGGCGAAACCCCGCCTGTTCCGGAATTATCTGATGATCAATATTAGGCACAAGTCGATTAAGCAGCATGCGTTCGAACACCTTGTACAAGCAGCAAAGTAGTGTTACGTCTGAAATTTTTTGGCTCGTCCAATGGTTTGCCGGGTTTTGGAATGGCTATGACCTTGCCCTTTCTCCAGATTTCCGGGATGTTGTTTAGCCGGATACAGGTATTGAAAAGTAGGAGCAGCCAGTTTTTCATGTACTCGCCAAATTTAAGGATCTGTTCATTCCTAAGGTCGTCTAGCCCTGCTGCTTTGCCAGGTTTCAGAGACTTAAGTGCGGACTCTAGGTCTTCGATGGTAAATAGAAGGCTGTAGTAGTTCGTGTTACTTTCGCCACTTCTTATTAGGATGGTTTTTGCTGGAGTCTTCGTTTTCCCGTTAAGAACGAGTTGGTGCGCTATTTGGTTGGCTGTTACTCTTGGTGCTTCCGTTCGCTGCTTAGGGTCATTATTTAGCTTCTTTATTGTCTTCCAGGCAATCCGGCTAGAATGTTTCATGTCTACACTTTCAATTAGATGTTGCCATTCTTCTCGGCGCTTCTCGATTAGCTGGTCGGTAAGTGCATTTGGAAGTTCAAGAGTTTCTTCAGAGAATGGGTTCTCCTCATGCTTTTCCTTATATGCATCGTATAGTTGCTGGCTGTCTTTCGCTAGGCCCGGTACAAACTGCAGCCACTAGGGATAGACTTTCTGGATACATTCTGGACGATTTCTATGAACTTATCGTAGTTGCTGGGTGTTGGTTCTGGAGTTTGCAGCTTTTCGTCGATTCCAATGCGAAACCTTCCCAGTTTGCCCTCTTGAAATTAAATCTTCGTCGAAATGGAATCCGCACTGGCACCACTGCTGAAGTAACTGTGAGTTTGATGGGTCTATGTTGGGAGTGTGGAATAGGACCCAGGACATCTTTCACGCACTCAGTTACCAATTTCTGGCTGACGAAGACGAGGTCAGGGTTGTATCCCCTTTGCCACCTGACACTGTTAAAAGATGTGGGGAGTTTGGCGTCGTGTATGAGACAGAGTGATTCAGCATCTGCCCATGTCTCCACCTTGAGTCCGTCTTCATTAGATTCATTGTATCCCCAGCGTGTATGGTGACTATTGAAGTCACCCATTACAATACTGCCCGTGGCAAGGGGATTATTGCGCGGCAGGTCATATTCGAATGGCGTATTTGGAGGCTTATATATTGATGTTATTGTCATATGATTAGTCTCAACTCTGAGAAGTTCAGTGTTGTTTTTGTCTGAAAGTTGAAACCCGTCGTAGGCTACTCCCTCTCGTATGAAAATTGCACTACCGTATTGATCGTCAGGCCGTTCGATTGCCAGTTTCATGCCCGCAATTTTAGGTCTATTGCTGTTTGGGCCTCGGTGAGTTTCCTGTAGGCATAGGACGTGACATTTGTTCGATCTGCACAAATCAGCCAGTATATTCTGTTTGGCAGGTGATAATCCCTCCACATTTATGGAGATGATAGACGTGGTCTTAAGAAGGACCGATTATGAGAGTCGTCATGCATTTTGTTCTTTCTTGTAATGGCTTGGTGGTAGCAGAATCAGCAGTACTACAAGTAGTCCTCCCAGGGCCGCGACGTGGACACTTCTGCTGTGGCCCCATAATAACTGGTACATGGGACGTACTCTCTGCTATTTTCTATGTCGCTAAAGTTCCGACCCTGCACGGCTATTGCAAGATCGTCCGCGTAAGCAAAGCTCCTAGTCCCTGGAGTGTGGATGGAAATGTAATAACTGGTATTTCTTCTACATTTGAGTCCGCCGACTTTGGTCTTCACACTCTACTACAGTCGCTCCAACGTGCAAAAATGAATGAAGTCTCAGCTCGCCTTGGGCCTTGACGGGCCGAATGCGAATCTATTTGAGAGAAACGGCTGTTCTCGTGACAATAGGGGACAGGTATCTGGAAGTTACGCTGCAAGCATGTATATGCTGTGGTAGATGTTGCAACTGTCCCTTTGTGTAGTTCTTTATGGGCTGTACAGGGAAGCGACAGAGAAGAGGTCGGGTATTCTAATTTTGTAATGTCATGTCAATGTTAACAGTTCCAGAGATTGCAAAACAACGCCGAAACCGCAGCCACGACAAGAAAACGGTATAACAACCCACGAAGAACATCACAAATAGACCATGTTGTGTTTGTGATTCTTGAAGTTTTCTCGGCCAGAAGAGTTTCCCATGATGTTTCTAAATTGCAGCCGGATTACGTCGACATCTTGCAGCGATATTTCAGCTGACAACCATATAGCCATCTTCAGGTAAGTGTTGTGGACTGGAGATTGCTAGTGGCAAAACTTGGTGTGGAGACGCACGAGCAAAAACAGCCGCTACATGAACGACCTCTGCCGAGTTCAGCGCCCCCGCCCCTTCAAATAGTGTTCCGTCTATGACACGCGGGCGCAAGCTTAATAGTGATATTACAAGCATGCCCTCTCTCGAAATGAAGGATCACAAAGTTACAATGCAGAAGTCAAATTATTTAACGCTAGAAGCTTCATCAGACATAAAATGTTTGTAGAATGAAATTTTCAATCTGCAGCGGAGTGTGCGCTGATATGAAACTTCCTGGCAGATTAAAACTGTGTGCCGAACCGAAACTCGAACTCGGGACCTATGCCTTTCGCGGGCAAGTGTTCTCGGCCTGCACACATTTAATCTGCCAGGAAGTTTCATACTAGGGCAACACTCCGCTGCAGAGTGAAAATTTCATACTGGAAATATCCCCCAGGCTGTGGCAAAGCCATGTCTCGGCAATATTATTTCTCCAGGAGTGCTAGTTGCGCAAGTTTCGCAGAGGCGCTTCTGTGAAATTTGGAAGGTAGGAGACGAGTTACTGCGGAAGTGAAGCTGTGAGGAGGGGTCGGGAGTCGCAGTTGGGTAGCTCAGATGGTAGAGCACTTGCCTACTACGGGCAAAGGCCCCGTTCGTGTCTCGGTACGGCACACAGCTTTAATCTCCAGGAAGTTTCATAAAATGTTTTCTTTCTGAAGATATTGCGTGAGTCGCCAAATCCCATTCCAGTTGAAAGCAATGATCACGATTAACATGTATTTTCTGCCAAATTTATTTCCACAGATACCTTGATACTGAATCCCAAAACGATCTCGTTGGGACAGGTATTTCCGTGGGAGAATAATCCACGGAATGTCCTGTGGAAATACAGTGCTCAGCTATCACTGACTTCCTGTGTTGCGAAACTCGAGTGTGTCGATGTCCACGTACTGTGCATGTGGTCTGACCAATATAACCTTTGCCACACTCGCAAGGTATTCTGTAGATTCTGGAGAAGGGTTGTCAGTCGAAATACAGTGGCCAGATTCCTCCGGCTGCAATCCCGAAACTTTATGGAGTAATGTAGTATTTACTAAAGTCGCAATTGTTACCTCCTGCATTCGGCAAAGCTGAACCTCTGGTTAACTACAGTTTGAGACGATCATTTCTGGAAAGCAGTAGAGTATTCTGTAATTAATAAAATGTCGGATAAATTCTAATGTCTGATCCCACTCGTCGGCTTTGTGCCATGACGTCATATCCGAGACAAGGTGGCTAGATAGAGGCGATCTTTGAAAGCAGCGGATGATATTCATATACAGAGAAATGTTGCATATGATAAAATTACAATCACAATTCACGCAATTAGTTATGTACTAGTTAGCCACGAATTATATCGATACGAATTGAAGATAATGGAAATACATAAGAATAAAACAAAAGAGAAATATATGTGTGTGCGAAATACATTGTCGTAATTTATGCGAATAAGAAAAGGAAAGAGAATCCTTAAATCCCAATACAATATAGCGCATGGTGATGTCGTAACATCATAAAATAGCGTGAATTTATGAAAAGAATTACTGGATCTGACGAGACTGCCGCGGGAAGGAGGGTTTTTGGACGCAGAGAAACTGAAATGTAACACAACAGTGGGAAAATTAAATAAATAAAAACATATATGAAATAGTAGCACGAAATGTAAAAAAAGTCACAGAAATCCTAAAAAAAAAGGCCAGAAGGCAAATAACGAAAATTCACTAAAAGTAGCTAGAAGTGACCTATAATCGTTAATTCTAGTTGCCGATCCCAATATTAGTTGCTTTTTCCCAGTAGTTCATACAGCAATTACAAGTGCAGAATTTCATTTCATTTTAGTGCATAAGCCGGCAGCAAAGACGATCTAAATAACGAACCATGCAAGGGCTGGAACGGGTAACTAGAAATGAGGTCTTATATAGCTTAATCCTAGTTACCGATTCCACTACTTGTCATTTTCCCCAGTAATTTAGAGAGCAATTAGAAATTCTGAAATCCTATTACATTTCATTGAACACAGCTGCTGGCAAAACGGTCTAAATAATGAACCATGGAACTGTTGGACTCAGTAAACAGAATTCACCTACATACCAGTCAATTCAAGTTACCGATTCCAACTATTCGATGGTTAATATTTCTGAATATGTCTGCAGTAAGTGTGTAGGTTCCGTTTTTGTAGGGTTTCTAGACTTTTTAGATCTCTAAGCTACGTCGAAAAAGTAACTGATTCCGTGTTTCTTTTTTTCATTTTCGTGTTTATATCCTATATCACAGTACAGCACTCACATGTTGCAAAAACGGTCTAGATAATGAACCGTGGGATGAATGGAATCGGTCACCGTTTCCAATATTTGCCATTTTTTCACAGTAGTTTATAGAGTGATTACAAATCCAGGTATTTTATTACATTTCGGTACACACAACTGCTGGAAAATCGATCTAAACATTGACCCGTAGAATGGTTGCAATTGGTAATTAGGCTTGACCTATACAGCTTCTTCTAGTTGCCGATTTCAATATTTGTTACTATTTGTAAATGTTCGTTGCTTGTGTACTGGCTTTTTTCCCAGGATTTCTGTGAAGATATTATGCAAATGTTCTTTTTACACTCTGGTCATTAAAATTGCTACACCACGAAGATGACATGCTACAGACGCGAAATTTAACCGACAGGAAGAATATGCTGTGATATGCAAATGATTAGTTTTTCAGATCATTCACACAAGGTTGGCACCGTTGGCGACACATACAACGTGCTGACATGAGGAAAGTTTCCAACAGATTTCTCTTACACAAACAGCAGTTGGCTGGCGTTGCCTGGTGAAACGTTGTTGTGATGCCTCGTGTAAGGAGGAGAAATGCGTACCATCACGTTTCCGACTTAGGTAAAGGTCAATCGCGATTGCAGTTTATCGTATCACGACATTGCTGCTCGCGTTGGTTGAGATCCAATGACTGTTAGCAGAATATAGAATTGGTGGGTTCAGGAGGGTAATACGGAACGCCGTGCTGGATCCCAACGGCCTCGTATCACTAGCAGTCGAGATGACAGGCATCTTATCCGCATGGCTGTAACGGAACGTGCAGCCTCGTCTCGGTCCCTGAGTCAACAGATGGGGACGTCTGCAAGGCAAAAACCATCTGCACGAACAGTTCGACGACGTTTGCAGCAGCGTGGACTCTCAGCTCGGAGACCATGGATGCGGTTACCCTTGACGCTGCATCACTGACAGGAGCTCCTGCGATGGTGTACTCAACGACGAACTTGGGTGCACGAATCGCAAAACTTCATTTTTTCGGATGAATCCAGGTTCTGTTTACAGCATCATGATGGTCGCATCTGTGTTTGGCGACATCGCGGTGAACGCACATTGGAAGCGTGTATTCGTCATCGCCATACTGGCGTATCACCCGGCCTGATGGTATGGGGTGCCATTGGTTACGTCTCGGTCACCTCTTGTTCGCATTGACGGATCTTTGAACAGTGGACGTTATATTTCAGATGTGTTACGACCCGTTGCTCTACCCTTAATTCGAGTCCTGCGAAACCCTACATTTCAGCAGGATAATGCACGACCGCATGTTGCAGGTCCTGGCGGGGGGGGGGGGGGGGTTATGGGCGCTCAACATCGAGGTCATCAGCGCTTGTAGGTCCTGTACGGGCCTTTCTGGATACAGAAAATGTTCGACAGCTGCCCTGTCCAGCACATTGTCCAGGTCTCTCACCAACTGATAACGTCTGGTCAATGGTGGCCGAGCAACTGGCTCGTCACAATACGCCAGACACTACTCTTGATTAACTGAGGTATCGTGTTGAAGCTGCACGGGCAGCTGTACCTGTACACGCCATCCAAGCTCTGTTTGACTCATGCCCAGGCGTATCAAGGCCGTGATTACGGCCAGAGGTGGTTGTTCTGGGTACTGATTTCTTAGGATCTATGCACCCAAATTGCGTGAAAAATTTAATCACATGTAAGTTCTTGTATAATGTATTTGTCCAATGAATACCCGTTTATCATCTGCATGACTTCTTGGTGTAGCAATTTTAATGGCCAGTAACGTACGTTCCGTGTATGTAATTATTTATTACGTTTTGGCCCTGTTGTATTACATTTCAGTCTCTCCCCGCAAAACCCCCACTTCCTCGCGATAGTCCTGTTAGATTCAACCATTATTATTAATAATTAACGCAGTATTTTGACTTCACCACGCACTTAACTGTAATGGATTTAAAGGTTATCTGTGCTTTACTTAGTCGCATAAATTAAGATAATAATTATTTCAGACGTGCATATTTCTCTTTTTATGTTCTCATTTATTTTCGTTCCATTCAGTTCTTTACGATATAATTCGTGGCTAAATAATTAATAACCCGAACTGTGATTGTACTTTATTGTATGCTGCATTCGAGTGTTTACGAACATGATCAGTTGCTTTCAAAGAGTAGCTCTTACGTGGCGTGATGTAACTGCTTAAAGCCGACGGGTGGAATCGGACACAAGAACTGACCAAAAAGTCTACTACAGATTTCAGAAGGGGATAAGTGCCCTCTGTTGTACTCCGCTCTCATCCCTTCCCCTTGCGGGCGTCTATGTTTACGATAGTTTTGCAGAGAGAGAGTGGCTTGCAGGTAACTGAGGTGCATGGAGGAGCTGCATCAAATCTGTCTCCAGAAGGAAGAGCGCAACAGCGGCCCTTTACAGCGCCTATAAAAATGGGTACCTCTGCCGGAGGCTAGGCCGTGCCGCGCCGGGCGCCGGCCATGCTGCAGTGGCGCAGTGCGGGGCGCGCTGCAGGTCGATGCCTGGGCACGCACGCGCACGCAAGCCGGCGCTGGCCGCCGCACGCACCTCAGGGCGTGTCCCGCTGTTTTGTCAATACGGTATCGCCCGCCACGCACCGCTCCACCGCTCGTGAGTCGCGTCGCCGCCACCAAATCGCCTCTAGTCCACCACCCACCGCTACACCAATGCACAGAACCCAAACATTGTAAAAAAACAGAGAAAGAAAAAAAATCGGCGTTTTGCTTTGGAGCTCAGCTGCGGCCATGTTTGCAGTTTAAGTTATGGGAGTTCCAGAACCGTCTATTACGCATACAGTTATTAATTCTTTTCATTTTTTTGCTCGGTCATATTTCAGCAATCGTGACGTCATCAGAGGATACTTTTATTCAGATTTGTGAAATGCAAGTATGTTTTATGAGCGTGTGAAGGAAAGTAATGCCTTTGGACTTTGTATGTGAAAACTCTTAAAGCTTTTATATAAAACTAAATTATTAACATCCTCAATCTTCATGTCTACATATTTATTTTGCAATACAGTCTCCCAACGAGAGTCCGGTTTGTTGATACTGTCACTGTAGAATGTTTGATTTGAGAAGCACTACATCACCTCAGATTGCACCGCTTCATCACTATCAAAATGAATTCCTCGAAAGTTTTCTTTAAGTTTGGGAAATATACCAAAATTGGATGCTCTCAAGTCGGGACTGTATGAAGGATGATCGATGACAATGGACCCAAGGCGTCGGATTGTTGCAGATGTCGTGTGTGGTCTGTTCCTGTCATGTTGACGTGGAGGACGCTCCATGTGTGGAAGAATTCGAATCCCGATTATAGCGAGCTGTTTCTCACGGATCGACATAGTGACATTACACACCACCGTGTTACACGCTACAGTTCAGACCTTTAAATCCATTACAGTTCAGCGCGTGGTGAAGTCAAAATACTGCGTTAATTTTGAATAATAATTGTTTAATCTATCAGGACTACCGCCAGAAAGTAGGGGTTTTGGGCGGGGAGAGACTGAAATGTAATACAACAAGGCGAAACGAAATAAATAATTACATATACGGAACATAAAAAGAACATTTGCATAAAATCTACACAGAAATCCTGAAAGAAAAGCCAATACACAAGCAACGATCATTTACAAATAGTAACAAATATTGAATTCGGCAACTAGAAGGAAGCTATACAGGTCAAGCCTAATTACCGATTCCAGCCATTCCATGCGTCAATGTTTAGATCGATTTTCCAGCAGCTGTGTGTACCGAAATGTAGTAAAATATCTGCGTTTGTATTCACTCTATAAACTACTGTGAAAAAAAGACCGCTATTGTAAACGGTGACCGATTCCAATCATCCCACAGTTCATTATCTAGACCGTTTTTGCAACATGTGAGTGCTCTACTGTGATTTAGGATTTCTACACGAAAATGAAAAAAAGAAACACGGAATCAGTTACTTTTTCGACGTAGCTTAGAGATCTAAGAATTCTAGAACCCTACAAAAACGAAACCCACACACTTTCTGCAGAAGGCTGCAAATACGCTGATCAACTAAAACATTATAACGACTTCCCATCGCGACTTTGGATGCCGTCTGGTGGCGTTCCGAGCACGTGACGCGGTAACTGAAGTATGTAAGGGGAGCACACAGACGGGGGAGCACCCCAGCGAAGATATGTGGTGCAAACGGGAAAATCCTTTGAGATTAAGCAACTTTGACAAAGGGCAGATTATTGTTACGCAGATCCTGTGAACGAGTATCTCAAAAACGGCGAAACAGGTCGAATGTTCACGTGCTACTGTCGTGAGCATCTACGGGAAGATAGTACCACGCCCGGGTTCCCGGGTTCGATTCCCGGCGGGGTCCGGGATTTTCTCTGCCTCGTGATGGCTGGGTGTTGTGTGCTGTCCTTAGGTTAGTTAGGTTTAAGTAGTTCTAAGTTCTAGGGGACTGATGACCATAGATGTTAAGTCCCATAGTGCTCAGAGCCATTTGAACCATTTGAAGATAGTAGAAGGACAGTGGAACTACCGCTAGGCGCTAAGTGGTTGGACGTCCACGACTCTTCACAGAGAGTGAAGTTCGGCGGCTTGTCTGCTCTGCAAAGTAGGATAGATGGTGATCTGTGGCATCTCTGGCGGAAGAGCACAATGCTGGTGCACGCGAGAGTGCTACGGAGCACACTGTTAATCGTACATTCTTGAACAGCAGAGCACCCCGACGTCTTCACATGTTGAACAAACGACATCGTCAGTTACGACTGCAGTGGGCACCGGACCATCGGGATTCGACTGTCGATCAATGGAAACGTGCCGGGTGAATCGAAGCAGTCATCAAGCCCCCATTTTCATAACTGTATGGGGTCTGGTCATGAATGGGAGGCTTGAGCTGGACGAGGCGTACCTGAAGAAACTTGTGGACTCTACAGACTGAGGAAATTATCGAGGCTAGAGGCGGTGTGATACAGTGTTATCTATATGTCTGCTAGAAATGACTAACTTTTCTTCCTCTGTTAGTTAGTTAGTTTCATGTTCTATGGATCATTTGCACTATAATTCGGAATGATGTGGATTTACGTTCACATCGCAAATTAATTAGTAAATATGGCTACATGCAGAACATTTATAAGGGTTTCATTATTACTGTTATTGTTATTATTATTAAATATACAGATGTGAGTTAGTAGTTTCTACCCACCACCTTTTACAAATTACAGTAATAGAATTCTTCTACAGAATAGAAGGAATTGTAAGGAAAAAAATGCTCAGTTTGTTCAAATTTTACTTCGGTATCTGTCAGACATTTTGTAACCTCCCCCTCGCTTATCGACCTTAATGACAGTGAAAAATGAAACCGCGTGTACCCAATGGGAATTTTGGAAAAGCAATCGTCACCGAAGTTAATCTGTCGGTAAAGAGGGAGGAAAGGGTTACATCTAAATGAAAGGAAAAATGCTAATGAAACTGGTGGAAATTAATTTTGAAAAGGGGTAAAGTTAATAAAGAAAGTAAATGTGCGGCCGTTACGTTAACAATTAACTAGCGTTAATTAGATATTTGAGATTTGGGGAAAATTACGGTCGCCAGTCCTAAGGACAATTACTATAGTAACTGAAAAAGAAAGGTTATTGCACATATAATTAGCACTAGAAGTGTGCAACTGAAGGTTGACACGTGTAGTGTGAAAACTGAAAGTTTGTCAGAAGTAATAAATTTCGCTACACTCTGACTTAATTTAGCAAAAGAATTAATAAAACAGGAAAATCGAAAGTTAATTTAGTGACTGAAGTTAATAGTGAGCTTTCTTTCTGAACCACATCGAAATTCAGTAAAACACGGTTAGTCTTGGACTACCTCAACAATCATTTCAAAAGCTACTTGAATCTACGCAATTTAGAAATAAGAGATTTAACTTTGAACTTGAATTAAATGATTCTGAAAAATTAACAATAGTAAAATTTAGTACATACCAAGCTGAGCTGCAGTCACAGGTAAGCTAAAATACGGTAACAAAACTCGCACTCTTAATTTGTGCTTGTGTAATCTAAATATTGTAGCCAGCTATGAATACCTTAACTGAACTTTGAAATTAAAGCAGTGAAATCGAATGATTCTGGCGTTTGAATTTCAACGACACTCGGGTTCATTTCGGAAAAGGAAGGGACCCTGCTTGGTAATGCAATTGGGACAATGAGCAACAATTGTTCACGCTAAGTTGCTGTAATTATAGTTACGAAAATGGTACAGTTTGTAAAGCTGAGGTCTGCCATACAGTTCTAAAACTTTACGTGCTTCCAGTCTTCCTTGTTGGTTGATTGAAGGTTTGAAGCCGTCGATCGAGGAGGTGGCGACAGTCACTCATTGTCGGTCGTCGCTGTTGCAGAAGCTGGATGTTGGCGCGCCTTCTTCTCGACACGGTCACCAGGCGAAACGGGCTCTTGATGTGCGCCAGCTAATGCTTCCCGTCCGCGACACCATGTCAGAAACTATCATCGCGAGTCGAGCGCAATTACATGCTGCCAAACCCCGAAAGCGCGGCAACTCGCGGGAGCGTCACACAACACACCTGCTCCACTCGCTACTCCAGCCAGACTCCTCTCTCTGCCCGCGCTCCACGCGGCAGAGTTAACACTACCAAAGATCCTACACACTTTGATTCTTCACACGACCTATCGATGTAATCGTTCGTTAGCAGTTTTCCCTAGGCAAGACTCAGCGTAAAAATACAAATAATATTTACGAAACAAACCAATTATACATCGACATAAATGCATAAAAATATATATATATATATATATATATATATATATATATATACAAATAGTAAAACAATTACAATATGTAAAGACACAGAAATGTCATATATTCAGGTAACAAAATTAAAGAAAACAAATTTATTGTACAATAGATGGAAATAGGAGGATATGCATTTCCGGCGTTACAATTTTACACTACTGCATAAATTAGCTGCAGTATTGTGCATCCCTTTTTGTGCTAGAAACAACCTCAATGTGGAGTAATGAATGTTGTTTTTCCTTGCGATACTGTAATTGCATATGTACGTCATTGTTACTTCTGAGCTGTAGAGGAGTATTTACTTCAAAGGGCATGAGGGAATTTATATACAGCGAAGCAGTAGTAAGAGTGCCCCGCTCCTTAAACAGATCTCTACAAGATGATCGTGGGCTTGTACCACATATTATTCTTACAGAACGTTTTTGAGCAATTAAGACTTTCTTTCCTAAAGGTGAGTTACCCCAGAACTTTATGCCATATGACATTACTGAATGTAAATAAGGAAAACACGTCAGCTTACTGATTTATCTCTTCCCAAGATTTTCTGTGATTCTGAGAGTAAATGTGGGTGAAATAAGTTGTTTTAGGAGTTCTAAAAGGTGCTTTTTGCAGTTTAAATTCTCGTCGATATGGACACCTATAATTTTGAAGTTTCCACCCTACTTATTTTCTCACCGCGTATTATCCTTAGGATTGGTGCAGTATCTCTAGATGTGTAGAACTGAACATGGTGGTGGCCAGTTCCTAAGAGACCAAACTGATGAGGTCATCGGTCCCTAGGCTTACACATTACTTAATCTAATTTAAACTAACTTACGCTAAGGACAACACACACACCCCAAGCCCGAAGGAGGACTCGAACCTCCGATGGAAGGAGGGGGGGGGGGGGGGGGGGGGAGCCGCGCTAACCGTGGCAAGGCGCCCGAGACCGCACAGCTACACAGCGCGGCAGCTGGATATCTAGTGTCTTTTTGAAATTGGGAGCGAGACATTTCACAGAGAACCTTAATTACCGTTTCTTCCGTCTGTATGTATGCTTGGATTGATTACAATACTAGTATCATCCGCAGAAAGATCTAATACTGCATGTCGTATATTAGATGGATGGTCTTCTACATGTATGAGGAAAAATGGCGGACTAAATTGTGCACTGGGGAACTCTATATGTGATTTCTAACCAGTCAGAGGCATCTTCCCTAATTAGATTGGCTGGATTACGAAGTACAACTTTGTGCTTCTTTTTTTCTTTTGTCAGGTATGACATTATCCTTTGTTTGGCCATGCCATAAGATCAATAAAACCTCAGTTTATCTATGACGGTATTAAAACAGTGTACCCAACCGAGACTCGAACACTGGGAGGGAAAGGTCCCGAGTTCGGGTCTCGGTCCGGCACACTGTTTTAATGTGTCAGGAAGTTTCAATTAGTGCACACTCCGCTGTAGGGAGAAAAATTCATTATGAGGGTATTCTGGTTCAGTCAAATGCCTTAGACGGGTCAGAGACAATACCAACTGTTGCTGTTTCGTTATTTAATGCTTGTAAAATTTGTTGAGTGAACAACTCTCTTGAAATCCAGGCTGTGATTTACTGAGGACATTATTTCTGCTAAGGTGACATACTATTAAAATGCATCTCCTTCTCAAACATTTTGGAAAGTGATGTCAGTAGTGTGTAAGTAGGCTGTTTAGGTTTTTTTTATTGGTAACGCCACGTAGCGCTCTGTATGAAAATCACTGGCTGTGCTGTGTGCAGTCTGTGGCTGGTTTGCATTGTTGTTGGCTATTGTAGTATTGGGCAGTTGGCTGTTAACAGCGCGTAGCGTTGCGCAGTTGGAGGTGAGCCGCCAGCAGTGGTGGATGTGAGGAGAGAGATGGCGGAGTGTTGAGAGCGGATCTGGACGTGTGTCCATCAGAGACAGTAAATTTGTAAGACTGGATGTCATGAACTGATATATATATGTATATTATGACTTTTGAACACTATTAAGGTAAATACCTTGTTTAATCTCTATCAAAATTTCTCATTTGCTAAATATGCCTATCAGTAGTTAGTGCCTTCAGGAGTTAGAATCTTTTATTGGCGCATCCTGTATTGCAGTAGCTCGAGTAACCAAGATTTTTGTGAGGTAAGTGATTAATGAAAGGTATAGGTTACTGTTAGTCAGGGCCATTCTTTTGTAGGGATTACTGAAAGTCAGATTACGTCGCGCTAAAAATATTGTGTGTCAGTTTAAGCACAGTCATTTATAATTTTTCCAAGGGGACGTTTCAAGTGAAACAGGCCAGCAGACACCGACGTCTCTCCACTCACCTTTCTTATAGAAGGGTTTAACAATGACGTATTTCGAACTGTCTGGAGAAATGATTTGAGCAAGTGATGCATTACATGTTTCAGATAAGGCACGGCTTATTTATTAAAAGGGAACAAAACTTAAGTACTCTGTTGCAAAAATCTTCAAATCCATATGAGCTTTCAATTTTAAGGGAATATATAAATTACTTAATTTCAGAGGTAAAACTTGCTGATATATTCAAATGACTGAATTTTACGAGATTTTCTTTTCCAACACACTGCTGTGCGTTTTACTCTGGGACTGTTTGCCCTTCATTTTATACCACACTTAAGGAATTATTGTTGAACGCATTTTCTACCTGTGACTCATCATTTATCGCCCTTCCACTGAGGTCAGTAACGATGTCATCCTGTTCTTGGGCCGGCTGTCTTGTCTCGCGTTTCATTACGTTCCACACATAGTGCTATTAGAGATATTTTGTAATAAAAGCACATCAACCAGCCACAAATTCTTTGTCGAGGTGCGTTTTTGGTGCGCATTTCACCTAAAGCTTATCCCATTATATGTTCAAAATGTAGGAAATAGTACATGGTTACTAACGTAACCGTTGCGTCCGAGCGGTTCTAGGCGCTTGAGTCTGGAACCGCGCTGCTGCTACGTTCGTAGGTTCGATCCTACCTCGAGCATGGACGTGTGTGATGTCCTCAGGTTAGTTAGGTTCAAGTAGTTCTATTTTTAGAGCCCCATTTGAACCTAACGTAATGCGCCAGCACGTAGTAGTGAAGTGGGAAGGACATGGGCCAGGAAACGGTAATCCTTGAGTGAAAGAAACCGCTGAAGAATCTGGCATATTGTCGTCCCTCGTCATTCAGCATTACATAGGTAATCCATAAATTAACAATCGAATATCTGTAATAAAACAAAAACGTCACAAAATTTAAAGTTTGTTTTTGCATGTAAGTTTCTTCGTTATTTATGCATTTACTGCATTCCTTTGTCGTCCTCGGCTGCCACTAGTTAATATGCTAATAATTCGCGGCGCTATCCATCTCGTCATCACTTCCAAAATGTTTCCCGTCTAGAAACCTGCTGGGTGTCCCGAAAAGCTATCTTCCATGATAATGTTCTTCACTTGGTTCTTCAAATCATTTGTGATGAGTGATGGACGTCCGCGTCGAGTTATGACACACACGACTTATTTCCAATGGCGCCACACAACACGAGACAACACGTCAAAGAAATCATTTAGCCTCCGATAGAATCCTTAAGCCGTCTGCACACACATCGCATTCGCACGTCAACACTTAGCGTGCCGAGTTTCTGATCTCATAGCGTGGGAAAAGCACGTTGGGGAGTCTTTCCGAACCTGTAGAGTAATATAAAGCATGACAAATATTCTAAACGTGCGTTTGAACGTAGACCAATGAGGTGGAAGAAAGCCGCCAACGTCACACGCACGCCATCTCTTTTCAGTGCAGAGCCTGCAGCCACCATATTGGCTTTCATTCGAAGCGGTCCCAAAGCGCCAATGAATTGATCTCTCCAAAACCCGTCGTTTATTGGTACCATTTGTTGTGATAAAGTCTTATTGGTAGTTAAATAATTTCCGAATTGTAACTTTGGTATTTTGAAAGATGCCATTTCAAGGCAAACGCACGGTGAGGGTTCATCGAAAACACATTGTTCTTGGTATGATTTATTATAATAAAATGCCAGTTAATAACATAATTGCGATTCAAGCCTTTGGAAGGTAGTAAGATGCAAGACAACAAAATGTAATACAGAAGAACAGTGTAGCGTAAAAGAATAGTGACGATGTGTTGCCAAGTGTGCCGTGGTGTGTTTCAGGTTCGGATCCACTTTTTTGTTACTCACCTTCAGGTTGTCTTATAGGTTTACTGACTATCTTATTGATTTAATGCAAGAATAATCTGTAATATTCGATGCTATGTAAATATAAGTACGCTCTCCCTCAGAAATATATATATATGTTTGATTGGCTGTATCTACAAGAGAGCTTCCATTACTTGTAGCAGCAAGAAATTTTGCATTTTATTGTTCAGTCTTGTATTTCAACCGTTCTGAATATCCTGCTACTGAATAGAAATAGGGTGACCTTGGGGTTATACTAGAAAGAGAGAACAATAGATAGCTTTTATCGTATGTGGAAGACTATTGTAAATTTGTATTACACTATTTGTACTGAAATTTTTACAAGCTGACCCTCTTACTGATTGTAAAAAGAAATTTCCTTTTCGTCTTATGTTCACGGATACTGAACTTTTTTTTATGTACACCACAGACAGAATAACAAAACTACCAAATGGATAAGGTAGGAAACGTACGTTTTAATGGAGCTGACGTTGGAGTTTTACGCCAGTCTGTTTCGTAAAAAGACTGTGTGGTTTGCGAGTCAGGTACAACCAACAACTGATGCTGGAGCGCGCTGCGGTGGCATATACCATGTTGAGGCACGAGTAGCTTATGCACAAACCGCATAGTTTCTGTGCGTTCAGCAGCACGCTGAAATTGCCATGCTCATCGTTGACGTTCGAATGCACGGTCCGTGGGCAGCTGTCTTTAAATCAGTCTGTAGAACGGGAATAACAACAAGTTTCTGGATTACCCTTGCAGTTTTTTAGGTTTTTGAGTGCTTCTCATCTGCACATGTGAATCTTGTGACAAATTATGCGATTTGTGGTACCACTGGCCGTTTGTCAGCGGACCCAGACCCACTTGGATCTCTGACACGGTTAAACACACTCTATCTCAATAACTATTATAAATGTCACATAGCAATCGAACTGCACTCAAAAGAATTGCAAGATTCGAAACCACGGATCGTAAAACGTCGACAGCCAATTCACCGTTCCGTCTGGTTTCTTGCAACTTCTGCAAATATCTCCACGGAAACGGACTGAAATGCACTGAAGCACCAAAAAACTCTTGCATATTCGAATACAGAGATATGTAAAGAGGCAAAAGACGGCGCTGAGGTCGGCAATACCTATATAAGACAACAAGAGTCTGGCGCAGTTGTTAGATCAGTTACTGCTGCTACAATGGCAGGTTATCAAGATTTAAGGGAGTTTTAACGTGGTGCTATAATCGGCGCACGAGCGATGGGACACAGTATCTCCGAGGCACCGATGAAGTGGGCATTTTACCGTACGAACATTTGACAAATGCACCGTGAATATCAGGAACCCGGTAAAACATCAAATCTCCGACATCGCTGCGGCCGGAGAGAGATACTACAAGTACAGGACAAACGACAATTGAAGAGAATCGTTCAACGTGACAGAAGTGCAACTCTTCCGCGAATTGCTGCAATGCTGGGCCATCAACAAGCGTCAGCATGCGAACCATCCAACGAAACGTCATCGATATGGGCTTTCGGAGCCGAAGGCCCACTCGTGTACCCTTGATCACTGCACGACACAAAGCTTTACGCCTCGCCTGGGCCGGCCGCGGTGGTCTACCGGTTCTAGGCGCTCAGTCCGGAACCGCGCGAGGCTGCTACGGTCGCAGGTTCGAATCCTGCCTCGGGCATGGATGTGTGTGATGTCCTTAGGTTAGTTAGGTTTAAGTAGTTCTAAGTTCTAGGGGACTGATGACCACTGATGTAAAGTCACATAGTGCTTAGAGCCATTTGAACCATTTTAGCCTCGCCTGGGCCCGTCAACACCGACAATGGACTGTTGATAACTGGAACATGTTGCCTGGTCGGACAAGTTCGTTTAAAATTGTATCGAGCGGATGGACGTGTATAGGTATGGAGACAACCTCATGAATCCAAGGACCTTGTAATGGTGTGGGGCATGTGAAGTTGGAGTTAAATGGGACCCCTGATACGTCTAGATACGACTCTGACAGGTGACACGTACATAAGTATCCTGTCTGATCACCTGCATCCATTAATGTCCATTGTACATTCCGACAGACTTGGGAAATTCCAGCAGGACAATGCGACACCCGACACGTCCAGAATTGCTAAAGAGTGGCTCCAGGAACCCTCTTCTAAGTTCAAACAGTTCCCCTGACCACCAAACTACCCAGAAATGAGCATTATGGAGCATATCCGGGATGCATTGCAACGTGCATCTCGACCCCTCTCCCCGCCTCGTCCTCTTACGGATGGACAACCCTTCAGAAATGGTGGTGTCAGTTCCTTCCAGCACTATTTCAGACATTAGTCGAGTTCATGCCACATCGCGTTGCGGCACTTCTACGTGCTCGCGGGGCCCTACACGATATTAGGCATGTGTTCCAGTTTCTTTGGCTCTTCAGCATAATACTGTAAATTGATGTGCGAAACGTAAGTACGAAAATAACTTCCGCCTGATACGTCACTGCCAAGTAACGTAGATCTATAGAACTTGTATCACACGTTGAGAGGACTGCTGTAATATACGAGGGTCACTCCAAAAGAAATGCACACTATTTTTTTTTAAATCCATTTTTTATTTTACATGTTTAAAAGCTTTACAGTGTGTAGATACGTCCTTTAGGAACAATATTTTCATTTCTCCACATAATTTCCATCCCTCTCAATTGCCTTACGCCATCTTGAACCAGCGCCTGTATACCTGCATGGTATAATTCTGGACCAACCTGTTGGAGCCACTATTTGGCAGGATGCACAAGGGAGTCATCATCTTCAAACCTTGTTCCACGAAGAGAGTCTTTCAGTTTCCCAAAGAGATGATAGTCACATGGAGTCAGGTCAGGACTGTATGGCGGGTGTTTCAGTGTTGTCCATCCGAGTTTTGTGATCACTTCCATGGTTTGTTGACTGACATGTGGCCGTGCATTGTCTTGCAACAGCATAACATCCTGCTTTTCCGATGTGGTCGAACACGACTCAGTTGAGATTGAAGTTTATTCAGTGTCATCACATATGCATCAGAACTTAAGGTGGTTCCACTTTTCATGACGTCCACAAGCAAGAGTCCTTTGGAATCGAAAAACACTGTAGCCATAACTTTTCCAGCAGAAAGTGTGGTTTTGAACTTTTTTTTTCTTGGGTGAATTTGCATGATGCCACTTCATTGAATGCCTCTTCGTCTCTGGTGAAAAATGATGCAGTCATGTTTCATCACCTGTCACAATTCTTCCTGGAAATTCATCTCCACCATTCTCGTACTTTTTCAAAAGTTCGTTGCATACCGTTTTTCTTATTTCTTTGTGAGCCGCTGTCAACATCCTGGAAACCCACCTGACACAAACCTTTTTTAACGCCAACACTTTCAGTATTCTGCAAACACTTCCTTCCCCTATCCCAACGTAGCGTGACAATTCATTCTCTGTGATGCGTCTGTCAGCAGTCACCAGTTCGTTAACTCTCTGCACATTGTCTGGAGTGTGTGCAGTAAAAGGCCTGCCACTGCGAGGACAATCCTTAATATTGCCGTGCCCACTTTCATCACCTAACCTGCTTGCCCAGCGATTAACTGTTCTGCAATCGACAGCAGCATCTCCATACACTTGATTCTTAATACAGCGTAGGTTCACGACGGATGGCAGAGCACACTCTGCAATGTGCTCCATGTTGGTCACAACGTTGGTAAGGAGTGGTTGTGATAGGGCGTTCCACTCCCTCTCCAGTGCTGTTGGTAACTGCTGGATGGTCGTTGGTGCATGTGGATGTGCTGAAATATGTCTCCCAGACGCATCCCTCACGTGCTTAATGAGATTAAAAAAGTCTGGGGAACGAGGAGCCCAATCCATTCGCCGAATATCCTCCCACCCCAAGAGCTTCTCCATCTTCACAGTTCAATACTCTAGGGTTTCGTCATCCACAAAAATGTAGTACAGGCCTAATGCACCACTGCAAAGATAAACATGGAGAAGAAGTACAGTACTACGTTAACGTTGACAGATCAGTGGGCCATGTTCAAAGACTTGGAGCTTATTATGCCCATGCAACATTATGCCTCCTCACACCGTAACAACTGGACCACCAAAGGTCAATCGCATAGCGATGGATGGGAACGTGCAATCTCCCCAGGAAGCTTATCGAACGTGTTCAATTTGCTGTTGCTTTAGATGCTGCTGGAGTTCCAGTGCTCTGCATTCATGGTACTTAGACAAATGAATCATAGCGTTTGTTCAAATGATACTACACTTACAGTTAGGCATAGCAGAAGAGCTACATAAGGAAGGGAAGTGGGCTGAACGTATAGGGGTTGTAGAAGGAGAATGAAGCGATGCATATTCCATATTTACTGAAGAAGGATCTATGGTGACACAGACGGTGAAGGACAAAAGACTGCAATGTACTACACTGGTGACGAATGATTGTAATAGCAAGCTCTCTAGGGGTGCAGACAGTAGTAAACAAAGGATGATAAGGATAGCTGTTTGGGGAGCAAAAGAACTGATGATGGTCGAAGTAGAGAGGATATAAAATGTAGACTGGTAATGGCAAGGAAAGCGTTTCTGAAGAAGAGAAATTTGTTGACATCGAGTATTGACTTAAGTGTCACGAAGTCGTTTCTGAAATTATTTGTATGGAGTGTAGCCATGTATGGAATTGAAACATGGACGATAAATAGTTTAGACAAGAAGAGAATAGAAGCTTTCGAAATGTGGTGCTACAGAAGAATGTTGAAGATCAGATGGGTAGATCATATAACTAATGAGGAGGTATTGAATAGAATTGGGGAGAAGAGGAGTTTGTGGCACAACTTGACTAGAGGAAGGGATGGGTTCGTAGAACATGTTCTGAGGCATCAAGGGATCACCAATTTAGTACTGGAGGGCAGCGTGGAGGGTAAAAATCGTAGAGGGAGACCAAGAGATGAATACACTAAGCATATTCAGAAGGATGTAGGCTGCAGCAGGTACTGGGAGATGAAGAAGCTTGCACAGGATAGAGTAGCATGGAGAGCTGCATCAAACCAGTCTCAGGACTGAAGACCACAACAACAACAACAAGGATAACTAAAGCATAGGAAACTTTTGAGACCAGAAATAATCCAGAAATTTGAACTGTTATTGTTAATTTCACGTATGATGCAAGGTCGGGACCTAGTTACTACAGGGGTAGTGATTATATGTAGCTATAGGCGTATTGTTCGATAATTTTGGTGGAGGTCAGGTCGACGTTTTCCGTTAAAAGTAAGCCTTGGTGGGACGTTAAACAGAACCTTGTGCATGGACTCACCAGAGAAGCGGTTTCAGCCTCTAGGACACCATCTCTGGCAACCTAATGGGTCTTAATAGTCTTCACAAAGCTGTGGCAATGAATACAGTTAGATTCGCTGTAAAAAGTACCACCTCTCTAGACAGACAACAGTCTTCGTTGAATGCCAAGGATTCAAATGATCTCAATTGCTGGTCTGACCTTCTATGGGCAACACACGTCTTCCCAAGTTGGTACCGTAAGCCTCCATTCCATATGGGCATACAGTTTAGGCGAGATTGTGCAGTAGTCTACCTGAGTGCCTCAGAAGTTCAGAAAAGGTTGCCAAGTTTTGTCGACAGAAACAGTTTACAGTCTTGTCGCTCGGCAGTCGCTAAATCATAATTACGACTGCATGCAGACTACAGACATCTCTAAACTACTACTATGGTGATCACTGGCGTTCTACAACCATTTACCACCACTAGACAGAATATTCTATAGTAGAGTCTTTTTCCATTCGCTTCCATCCTTTCTTGTTAATTAAATTTGTGAACCTTCTTGTGAATGTATAGTGGGTCTTGCCTGTTACAGTCATATTTATTTCTCTATGTTCAGTATTTCTTTTCAGTGCACAGTCTGAATTTAAGTTAATTTATCATAGAAACCAAAATATATTTCGGCGGTCTTCCTCTTCCTTTCTTCCCTAAAACCTCTCCTTCCAATATGGAGATCAAGAACTTATTGTGATATATTGTGTGGCTAGTAAATTTTGATTTCCTCCTTTCTATGGTTGTGATCAGTTCCATTATTTCATCTACTTCAACTACACTCGTTCTACTTTTCTCCAACGTTTTTTCGGCATCCTCCTCCACATCCACATTTCAGTTGCTCACAGGCGTTGTACATTCTGTTTCATTAGGGCCCATAAACAGTATAGCATAGCCAGTTCAAAGACAGGTAAAGACCGGGTAACACATCACTTCTGGTATATAATAACTCTATAAATGATAAAGAGTAGTATAGCAGGGCGACTACAAGCCAACATAACGATCACATCTGGAGGTCATTCATAAGAATTTCTGGTTTCAGGCTACATACTTGAACGACTTATGATAAAGGTCACCCCACTACCTGGGAGAGGGGGATCATCACTGGCATTTGATCAAGGTCATCCAGGAGAACCCGCACACACCTTAGGCAGAGTGACTAGTCATATTCAAGATGATGACTTCATTTGATACTAGTCATTTAGTACAAATTTATTGAGCCAATGAAAGGACATTAAAATAGTGGGTAATCCCACAGTTTTAAAAGATTCGAGGTTCCCCTCTTCCTCCACATCCTCTATAACTACTTCAGCTGTGTAGGCTTCTTAATTCAAGATCTGTGCATCATCGATAAAGGCTCAGATCTGTTGTAAACAATAACTGTGTAATGGCACATATGTGGAAAATAACAAAAGTTATCCAACATATTAAAAAGTTGTTTCTTACAAACAACTTCATTTTTGTGGTATATTACTTAAATAATATGTTGCTTTTGTTTTTTAACAACTTTATTTATAGAATTATTTGTTATAAATACAGTGTATTTTTTATTTACAATCATTTGCTGTTTATTAACTATTTTTTATTTTCAAGATTATTAATTCTTATTCACAGACTGGTTTCTTTACAAAGCTTTTGAATGATGTACAATAATTTTCAATTTTTCTGGCATGTTTACACGTACAGATAAATTTCGTTTATTTACAAAGTATTTTTTTTTCTGAAGGCTTCTAACCATCAGGTACACTAAAAATTTAAATACTATATCACAAATTATCTGTCTATACACAGTAAGAGCGTTTTTTAAATCATCTTCTTTCTGAATGGTTTCATAATACAATATACAGTATTTACATTCTGATAAATTGTGAGCATTTTTTTCTGTTCACTCTTCAATCATTTCTTTCCTACATGAAATATATACATGATGAACGAAAACTAGCAGCATTGAGCAATAAAAGACCACACAATATGCAAGTAGGCTGTTTAGGTTTTTATGTTGGTAATGCCACGTAGCACTCTGTATGAAAATCACTGACTGTGCTGTGTGCAGTCTGAGGCTGGTCCAAAGCAGTAGAATGAAATGTATCATGGAAAACCTTTGTATCTTTGTAATTCAAAAATCTTTAAAAATAAATGTTTTAAGTACAAAATTAATCACTCAAATACGTGTACTGCAGCGTTACTCTGTGCGTCTTGTTGTAACATAATCTCTGTCATTACTTAAGGATAAAAAATGTGCCAAGTGTCGTAATTATCGTCGTCCATAAGCAAAGTTGTGTAGAAGTCAATGTACTTACCTCGTAATAAACAAAAGTGAAATGCTATGCGTATAGATATCGTAGATATTATGTACATTACCGTGATCAAGAAAGTACTATATCATAATGCATTGTTGTGCTACAAAAAAGGCTGTCCCATTGTAGCTATACCACAAAAGTTACTACTAAAACATGTTTTACTTTCCAGAATAATACATAAAATCTGTGTAGATATAAAACAGATAAACCTCAAAAGCAACAATGTAAATTGTGTCACACATTAGTAGCATCGTGATATAGTCGTGTAGCTGTCAAATAAACTAACCACTGTGTCATCTGGTATCTCTCATAAAGTACTTTAAATCCATAATGTATTTTCAAGTAAACCAAAATTTTGCAGTAAAATCTCATTAGCAGTACTGGTATATGTTCTAAGTATGTAAGCCTTATAGTTGTTACATAATTGTGCAACTAACAAGCAAGAATGTACACACACAATAACACTGTGTTGTCTGTTCACTATAACAATGCATTCGTAATTACTGTCTAAATGTGTTCCCTAGGTTCTTGACTGGATAGTTAACTTTAAATTATTGTTGCATGTTAACAGTTTCTAAGTCTGACAAAGCGCATTAGTAACGTGAAGTGAAAAGTTTTATGGCAAAGACTAAGTTTAAAAAAATAGATTATCTCTCAATAAACGGTTTTACATGTGAAATGTGGTGCAATCCTTTACTCTTCCTAGTACGCAGAGTTTCAACTTCAACGCAATTATCATGTGGTATACGTCGGTAAGGAACGCTAAAATTTTTCTCAAGGTTAACGTCTATGTTATTTTTCTCTGAGCCAGCCGGCACACGTGGCTGCCTGCGGTGTGAGTCATTGTCTGTCCCTTTGTTGGCGCACGTCATTATTAGGATTTGGAGGTCTAACTTCTACAAATTCACCTTGACGATAAGGCCCTGCCCTGTTTGAATCACGCCAGTTCTGATTAAATTCTGGTCTGTTGTTACGATTATATCGTCTGTCGTCATGTCGGTAGATTCCATAATTTCTTTCCCCCCACTGCTGAGGGAGGTACACGCTTACTTTGGTTACCATGTGATTGGCAAGCACGAGGAGTCCTAGCCAATATGGTATTTGCTTAAACAACTTTACACATCGGTACCATATTTCTTTAACACAGAATTACACAGCTATCTGATTATTTAACAGAGAAACATTTTTTTTACTACATCAGTGACAGATGTTTACGCAATTACACAGTTGGATAATTTCACAATTATGAAATTGTATTTAGTCTGCACTGTGTGAACTGTTCATATCTTTTTGGAACCATTGTGATACTATGTGAGCTTTGAATGATGTATTTGGTATGGGATCGTGATTTTTAAAGTATGTTTGAGGTAGATGACACTATTGAAATGAGCAGAGATTTTTTTTAGGTTTTGAAATTATTGCAGAAAGCTACGACGTTTTTGAGATTTGGCTGAAGTGTTATGATGTTTTTATTATGACGACGATGTGTATTATGCTGTTGTGGTATGTTTTTGATCAATAAGCTGATGCTATATGAAGAATCTGATTATGCTACGTATTTATTATGATGAAATATTGAAGTGTCGACGCAAGACTGACGTGTCGACGAATATGTATATATGTAATAAGGTAAGGATTAATGAGTAGTGGTTAGGGACTCTGATTTGTGAAAAAGGATGTTGGAAACCAAGAATCGTACTTTAAGAGTTATGAAATGTGTGTGCATGCGTGAATGTATCACAATGCCACCGAATATTTTTTGGACACTGTTATATTTATAGGATTTTGTTCCTACACATTTGTAACGCAAATTCTCGACCTGTGAAATTTTTATATGCGACTGTCACTGCAGCGGTAACTGGTGACGTAAACATTTCGGTAAGAAAGCTAAGTAACCTTGATGTAAACCGTTGTGGATGCCCAGCTGCACCAATCGCCTGAAAAAATAAAGACATTAGGTGGAGAAAAAAAAGAGGCCATTGCCTCGCTATTGACATTTCTTTGTAGAAAGCATTGTAAATACGTCACACTCAAACTTGAAAACATATGATTACACTGTGGAGCTCTTAATTTATATTATTTACTAAAACGCCTAATAAAATGATGAGAATAATTTTACATCTATTGTCTTTCTAGTTGAGAGATTGCTCATTTTGTTTAATATCTAGTTTCTAGCTGCACTGCAGCACTGGTTAAAATAAAATTTAGTAGGTGTACTAATATAAATATTTTATGCCTACAGATCCATTAAATAATAATTTTATGATCTACTTCCAAAAATAAGAGGGAGCACAAAAATACATTTCCCTTCACAGGAATTGCATACATAATTTTTGTCAATGACTGGGTAACTTGTTTCGTAGAGTAAGTCAAGGTAATGCTTCACTCTAGTGTTAAGATGTGACATAGTTATTAGACATTTCCTATCTTTATTGTGCTATTTTTTCTGCTTGAGCTTTGTCATGTTTATGTATAAGTTATAGCATTTGCTGCTGTTGTTTGCCAGGCATAGTTCTACTGAATTTTACATTGTATTTAGCCAGTTTTACTACTGATTTATTTTTCTTTTTGCTGCACATTGGCTCATATTAGTGATAATGTTGCATTAGCTTTGCTAATTTATATTTATTGCTGCTTGCTATGCCAATTTGCATTTTTTGTCATTACTGTTTGTGTTAATTGTTTTGTGCTGCTGCATTGCCTCATCCCTTAGTTTAGCATCTGAGCTCAGTAGATTTAAGTTAGCTTAAGAGGGGGTAGACTATGTAAGAGAATGAGTTGTGATGAACTGGAAGAAATGCATTGACAAGTTAAAAAAAAAGCGAAACAAGAAGAAACATCTATGAAATGAAGTTTTGGGTTGGACTGCAGCACCAAATGTCACACTGAAAACAAACCCTGTCCTGTCCTTTTATGTTATTCCACTATGTGTCTGTGTACCTTGTGTATTTGTGTTCTTCCTGTCTTTATGTGTTTAGCAAATAAGATTTATGTTGTAGAATTTTTCTAGTACTAAGCTACATTCACTATGATGAGGAATAGCGTTATCCTCAAATATAATTTGCATTAATAATATGTTATTTTCTTTGTAAAGATGTTTATAGGCATTATTAATTCTGTTCAGTTTCAATGCTCATATGTGAAATTAATGTTACGAAAACTATTCTCATTACTTTATGTATTTCATTATGTCATAATTCCTGTAACACTGATGTATATGTTATTTCGATTCTTTTGTAAAGCCTGTATTACCAGAAAAGTTATCTGTTTTGCTATGTTCTTTAATTATGTCTTTTGTACCTTTGTAATTGTATTCTCATGTCGTAAATTTAAAATAGTAATTGACACAAGTTCATCAAATTAAGTAACTTGTAACCATTCATTTCAGTGCACACATCTCTGTTGGTCATAGTATATGCACAATATGTGACAAGTTGGGACTGTTAGTGTTTGCACGTGTGTTAATAATTCAGCAAGGGACTGGTTAACAGCATTGCTGGTTCTAAGGGCAATTCCAAAAACTTTGTGAGTGCACAAGTGCTGGTTATGTACTTGCTATATTGTCCGCAAGACTCTTCGATGATGATTGGGCACCTGCACAGTCGCAACAGATGGCTGCTGGCCATCTCTACAAGGTCTGCAGTGGGTCTGCACCTCTGGTGGCCCACCAATACCATAGTCTATAACAGGACTACAGTGGTCTGCTCTGTGATGACCTACCTACCAATATTCTTCAACTTCGATTGATTCTGCTGTGGGTTTGCTCTGTTGTGGCCCATTACCTGTCTGCATGTCAAGAGTCAACACTGTCTTTCCGTTGGAAGGACAATACTACTTCTTCAAGACTGCATGGAAATCCACTACTTCCGTGTGCATTTTCTTTTACTGCTCAGACTTTGTGCATAAAATTGTAATTAATACTATGATGAATGATCAGGACTGTCTTTATGGACTG
The DNA here is from genome assembly GCF_023864275.1 of Schistocerca cancellata. Lineage (NCBI taxonomy): Eukaryota > Metazoa > Arthropoda > Insecta > Orthoptera > Acrididae > Schistocerca > Schistocerca cancellata. Next base: position 245,417,451 of record NC_064628.1, on the reverse strand, counting down.
TGAGAAAGCTTTAGCTTTTGACCAACATTGTATCTATAAGTGTGTGCATTTGATATATTTGTTAGCGTTAATATAAAAAAAATTTTAACAAATATGTATTGGCCAGTGCCAAAAACAATTTGTAAAATTTTTTGTGGGGAGCATGGGGGCTATGTAAGTAGGCTGTTTAGGTTTTTATGTTGGTAACACCACGTAGCGCTCTGTATGAAAATCACTGACTGTGCTGTGTGCAGTCTGAGGCTGGTCGGCATTGTTGCAATATTTGCTATTGTAGTGTTGGGCAGTTGGCTGTTAACAGCGCGTAGCCTTGTGAAGTTGTAGGTGAGCAGCCAGCAGTGGTGGATGCGGGGAGAGAAATGGCCTAGTTTTGAGAGCAGATGATCTGGACGTGTGTCCATCAGAGACAGTAAATTTGTAAGATTGGATGTCATGAACTGATATATACATTATGACTTTTGAACACTATTAGTGTAAATACATTGTTTGTTCTTTATCAAAATCTTTCATTTGCTAACTATGCCTATCAGTAGTTAGTGACTTCAGTAGTTAGAATCTTTTATTTAGCTGGCAGTATTGGCGCTCACTGTATTGCAGTAGTTCGAGTTCAAAAATGGTTCAAATGGCTCTGAGCACTATGGGACTTAACATCCAAGGTGATCAGTTACCTAGAACTTAGAACTACTTAAACCTAACTAACCTAAGGACATCACACACATCCATGCCCGAGGCAGGATTCGAACCTGCGACCGTAGCGGTCGCGCGGTTCCAGACTGAAGCGCCTAGAACCGCTCAGCCACACCGGCCGGCGTATTTCGAGTAATGAAGATTTTTGTGAGCTACGTGATTCATGAAAGGTATCGGTTATTGTCAGTCAGGGCCATTCTTTTGTAGGGATTATTAAACGTCAGACTGCGTTGCGCTAAAAATATTGTGTGTCAGTTTAGTGTTGATCAGAATAAGTAAAGAGAGTAATGTCTGAGTACGTTCAGTTTTGCTCAGCTGTTTGAAAAGCAAATAATATAAGAGGTTTATCAGCACAGTCATCCATAAATTTTTCTAAGGGGATGTTTCAAATACACAAATATATACAATTTTTACATGCATTCATAGTGTTTAGTCATGTACATACTATACAAAATATACAGTATACACACATATAGTGTCCAGTCAGACATGCATACTCACACACAATCAGCCATGACAAATGGTTCATACAAGTATTCCGCACACAGCCCCACGTACATTCACTACATATAAATAAATAAGTACACAGCCACGCATTTGCTCTAGTGAATAATGTGAGTAAGGTAGTGTGCGAGTACCGTCCCTACAGTTCTACTGTTTCTTTTCATGATGATGTGACAGCTCCACTTTCAGACCAGTGCACTATGTACCACTTGGCCTCGTACGCGAAAGATTACGTTGCGCACCATGTTTGGAGCGGCACCGACATCCTCAAGGAAGCACCTCCTGTTGTCACACCATGCACTCTCTTATCCCACCTCTGGGTAGCACCTGCATCCGTGCAGTATGCTAACATCTTTGACCTAAGCTTTATGGACCTCACAGTCCGCAACCCCTTTCTCCTTGTCTTTCATTTACAATAATTTGTTGTTTATTAACTATTTTTATTTACCTTGTTGTTTTGTTCCAGAAGGATTATCGACTACATATTCAGATATGTCGAATGTTTCAGGATTGCACTTAATCACTTCATGTGGATTGTAGCCGTTCACCCAGTAGATGAAACTGTTTGTATTCATATAAAGTGAATTTTGGCTTCACATTTTGGCTTCACATAGTGAAAGCGGTACATGTGGAGTATGAAGGAGTCTAAAACCCACATACCAACATAGACAGGCTTCGTGAACTGCACCGAGACCTTGCCCATCTCCACAGTGAGTTCATCGAAGTTGGTGACCACCTTCAAATATGGTCAGGCGATGCAATCTATTGTGGCATAGCGCCAGTCCGATTGGCAAACTAAATGAATTTCGCTATATTCCCTATCTTTTCCATGGTTTTTCCGAAAACTGAATTATTCATTAGTAGTAGTATAGTGCAGTTGTCACTCCACTTTTGATATCAAATTGATATGGCTCTGAGCACTATGGGACTGAACTTAGAACTACTTAAACCTAACTAACCTAAGGACATAACACACATCCATGCCCGAGGCAGGATTCGAACCTGCGACCGTACCGGTCGCGCGGTTCCAGACTGTAGCACCTAGAACCGTTCGGACACCCCAGCTGGCAAATTGATATGCAAATTAATTAAATTGATCAATTAATGGTCCCACCCCGGCCCATCCCCGCCCAACCCCGCCCGCCCCCACCCTCGACTACCCCCGCCCCACCCTCAGATGACATCATGTGTTTTTCTCAGCCAGCACTTGTGCCCCACCCCTCTTGTCCCCCTTCCCCAACCTCCCCTCCCACAAACCTACCCTATTGGCGCAAATTTTGAATTTTGTCAGAATTTCGAATTTTGGCAGGAATTTCGAATTTTGGTGGGAATTTCAAATTTTGGCTGGAATGTCTTTGTCCTAGGGCTGTGTTGACATCCCACCCCACCCCCACCCGGGAACTGATGGAAAATTAAAATTGGCAGTTCCCTTTCTGGGACTCGAACTCTGGTCCTCCTGGGTGGAAAGCCCAATTGCACCCCCGTAACACATTTAAACCACCAGAGGCGCTTGGAACTGACGGAAAATTAAAATTGGCTGGGCCCTTTCCGGGACTCGAACCCTGATACTACTGGATGGAGAGCCCAAATGCACCCCAACACATGGAAACTGTCCAGATGCGGGAGAGGAAGGTCAGGTTAGTGTACTTAATTTATCTGGGTAGGGAAACTGACACAAACATTGATCCTAACTACGTAATTAATCTCTAATATTGGGCCTAATTACACAACTAAATGCATAGCGCTACACAAGGATGGCATAAAAGTGCAATACCGCTCAAAAACTGACGATACCGTACAACTGGTGTTCTCGTGCTGGGATAAAGTTTCGCAATACCACTCAAAACTAGCGATAGACATACTCAAACTCTGCCCTACACTTACAAGCTGGCCGGAGAAAGGCAGGAACAATGTTCAACTGACGAGATGCTGGTGTTGGACAGAGAGGATTTTTAAAAAGTGCATTAACTGTAATCATACAGTATCTATAGTTGTTTGACGTCAGAGTTTGCTACAGACGCCAGCTCAAAACTCACCCCGCAGCCCAGGCAACCGATGCTAATACATGCTACCACAACTGATGGAAAATGTGCGCCACAGTTCTAATTACACTTCAAAATTGTTGTGGAAAAAAACAGCACTCGTAATGAACAGGTCATAATGCATCACATGCACTGGGGAAAATTGTCGTCCTAAAAGACTGCAGAGGGGTCGGTAGTCGAACGTGCGGTCTCCTCGGTAGGCATCCACAAACTGCCAAATATCGAGGCCCTCTTCCTCCATCCCCCACCCCTCGCTCCCTCCATCTACCTACAGGGGGGGACACAGGCTTCTTGAAATGGCCAGCTACTCCGCCGAGCGTCTCGTAGTTTATCTGCACCGTCGCTTCCCGCACTTTGCTGTCATCCTTTGCGGGTGCTGGCCGCACTTCGCTTTCCACCATCTGACCACCACCTTGGGGCGATGCTCCTAAGCCAGCACAGTAAAATGCAAATTCTTCGTCTAAAATATAGCGACAGAGCCCCCACTCACCGCCCCCTGGGCCGAGATCGGCTGTGTCCAGTGACACAACAGGTAAATTAAGTAGCATAACCCCACCCATCCAGAGAACGCTCCAGATGGCTATTTCAAAAGTCAGCTGCTTGGGAAACAGGAAGCCCATGGCGCTTAAAGCGAGCACAGACGTATGCCGGCATCCCACAGAACTGTGATAAATGACTGCTATCCCGACCGAAGGAGAGCCTGGTCTCATAGGGTACCTGTCCGCCATTCTTCCATCAATTCGACTCCTATAATAAAGTTCATCTTTCCACGAAAATAAGCAAAGTCAATTTTCTTTTAGTTTTATGAGCAAAATTGGTTTAGTTTTTACGTTTGACTGCAGTCGCATTTTATTTTTTGTGCCGTCCAACGAAGTCCACCGCCACCAATCACAAATGATCAGCAGAGACACGTCCACCATCATGTGTAAAATCAGGAAAAGTAAAACTTCGACTATTTTGCTGCAAAAATTACCGATCACCGCAATATGTCATCATTATCTCGAAACAGTCATCGGAGTAAAGAAAAAGCGATTATTTAAACTCCAAAGAAAACAATAATAATCTATATTAAGCAATTTCTTCCAGCTTATTGAACAAATCACACGACCTGAAAGCGTCTCTTGCGTTCATTGTCTGAAAAAAAACTGTCATGCATGTGAAATAACATAAGAGAATACAATCTTTCATACCATTGGCTCTCATGTCCGAAAAAAAACCAAACATTTTCCGTTTTATAACAAGAAGCTATATTTCAAAAGAACGTAACTGTTTTGTACACAATGACAGGTCCCCTTTTACCATTGCGATGCTATATCATACTAGCGTTAACGAAACAAACCGTGAGACCCCCTCTCGCCTTGCGTAGGTGGGAGATTGAAATTTCTTTACAAGATATCGCCGCAGCGAAATAAAAAGAAATGTTCGTCAAGAATCATTCCATGGCGCCCTAGCCATATCTTCCACCCGCCAGGCGGCACATCATTGATATCAATTTGACAGGCTAATTAATTAAATTGATAGTGAGAGTCACTTTGTATGGCGAGAAATTTTTTTCAGCGGTCGGATTACACTCCCCAAGTAGGACAATTGGGAATCCATGGAGGGAACACGATGTTCTTTTCGATGGACACTATTGAGGCATGACATCTGAAGCTGACCACAGAGGGATTCTATAACCCACAACATACATTTCGCGTAAGGACCGTGCTATTGAAAACACGATCACAACGCCTATGTTCCCACCACCCTGCATGAAAAGCGGTCTTGAGTCTACAGAGGCACACACGGGTCGCTGAAGGTGTTACGCTTTCAGGCAGAAATACTGTCCGAAATGCTGTCCGCAATTTGGAATCATGCATATCCATTCAACCTCATATTTGCGTTTGATCCTGTAGAGATGTGTTTTAGTTATTACAGCCACTGGTGAGTCATATTCGCACCACTCTTGTATCTCGAAACGAGTCAACCCTTTTGGCTCAAATGGCTCTGAGCACTATGGGACTTAACTTCTGAGGTCATCAATCTCCTAGAACTTAGAACTACTTAAACCTAACTAACCTAAGGACATCACACACACCCATGTCCGAGGCAGGATTCGAACCTGCGACCGTAGTGGTCTCGCGGTTCCAGACTGTAGCGCCTACAACCGCACGGCCACTCCGGCCGCCGTTAACAATTTTTTTTTTTTTTCAAACCTACCTGCTAAGGATCCCATACACCAAGAGCTCCAGCGCTGTTGTTAGACAGTCCTTCTGCATCTTCTAACTGCTCCTAAGTGTCTGCCCTGCCCTCCCTGCAGCTTAGTTTACATGATCGTCTCAATTTAAGTATGATCTGTACAGAAGTCAGAGAGCGCTATATCTAAGACCTTCTGCATCCTGTGGGGAAACAGGACAAGCTGAGTTAATGCGAGAGGAGCACGTTTTGCTCACTCAGTGGAAATGGGAACATGGTGTCATAGCACTGCCAACCATATACAGTGTGTAAGGCCAGCACCAAATGAAGCTTTCCCCCGCAACACGAGGTAGTAGAAAAGATAGTACGAGCAGTTAAGGTGGTCTTTCTTGTTGGGAAAACTACACATCATACTTGGCATGGAGGAGTGATGAAGATTTTGCCACTGCATTGCGATACATCCCCATACTACATACATGTAGTCCAAAGGTGATCTGTGTCTCTCAGGGTGCATTCATGTCTATCCTATTAAATATATAGGTAGTGGTTCATGGGAGCAGGTGGTTCATGATCTGAGTCATTTTGAGCGACCAGTGTAAAGTTTCATCACCTGTACTGTAGGATGACCATATTCAACAGACTATCAATCACACGAGTGGGTTTCTGTATTGCTCCTTCATAAGCAGTTTAATACGTGATTTTTTTTCTCAGTTGTAACACACCCAATCAGTGTACACCGCCATACACTTTGTCCTTTCTACCAAGACTTAGTCCGCCCCTCGTGGTCTCGCGGTAGCGTTCTCGCTTCCCGAGCACGGGGTCCCGGGTTCGATTCCCGGCGGGATCAGGGATTTTTCCTTCCTCGAGATGACTGGGTGTTGTTGTGTCGTCTTCATCATCATCATTCATCCCCATTACGGTCGGAGGAAGGCAACGGCAAACCACCTCCATTAGGACCTTGCCTTGTAAGGCGGTGCGGGTCTCTCGCATCGTTCCCCTACGCTCTGTAAAGAAGCATGGGACTTCATTTTTTTCATTTCCGACCAAGACTTAGTGATACGTGTCAGCTGCTGCTAAACCAACATTAACACATTTCGATCTTCTGGCTCTCACAGAAAACTGAACATCACATGGCACAAACTATACAGCTACCACGCCACAGGCTGGTAGAAATAAAACACAGATGCGATGTTTCTTATTGACAAAAATGTGGTAGACATCGCCACATGTGGAAACTGGACGAGTTTGCGGTATAGTAGAGCGCTTCCAACAGCTTTTAGAAGGTGATTACCTGTACAGTTAATCTCATCTTCCCATCGATAGGGTAGCGGATGTCTTGGTATTCCGTTTCAAAAAGCATTGTTCCTCCATTTTGCAGTCATGTACATGAATACTGCTCCGGTGTTGGCCATCTCCCGAAGGTGCTGTTCACAGCACGCCTGAGGTAGCACAAATAAAAAGATGTACTGTCATCTTATTGATGAAACAAATAAAAAAATAAAAATAATATCATGTGGAGGTGATCGCAGCATATGGAAACAGGACGAGTCTGTAGCAATGAGGAACGCTTTCAAACAACTGTATTAAGGTGATAACCTCTACATTTAATCCCATGTTCCACAGCGGCAAGTTGCAGATATCCAGTGTTCCGCCAAGGTTCCCTCCATCTCAGCGGAGTGGTGTCAGTCAATCATTGTGCGACATTCAACAGCACACCTAGTGGACGGTCGGGATGGGAAAGATACCACTGATATGGGGCGATGAGATGTAAGACACACTGCAGTTGATAGCGAGACCAGTTTTACCCAGAAGTCGGAGAGAAGTCCACCACATTCTGCAACCTGTGTAGACACAGAGTCAGCTGAGTTAATGCTATAGGAGCGTGTTTTGACCACTAGGTGAAAACGTGTGTATTTCATAAAATGGTTTGTCCCGTTTATACCATGTAGCACCAAAGAAACTGGTATAAGCATTCATATTCAAATACGGAGATATGTAAACAGGCAGAACACGGCGCTGCGGTCGGCAATGCCTATATATGACAACAAGTTCCTGGCGCAGTTGTTAGATCGGTTACAGTTTAAACGGTTCAGATGACTCTGAGCACTATGGGACTCGACATCTAAGGTCATCAGTCCCCTAGAACTTAGAACTAAGTAAACCTAACAAACCTAAGGACATCACACACATCCACGTCCGAGGCAGGATTCGAACATGCGACCGTAGTGGTCACGCGGTTCCAGACTGAAGCGCCTAGAACCTCTCGGCCACACCGGCCGGCACGGTTACAGTTTACAATCGCAAGCTACCAAGATTTAAGTGAGTTTCAACTTGGCGTTATAGTCGGAGCATGAGCGATGGGACACAACATCTCCGAAGTTGCGATGAAGTGGGAATTTTTCCGTACAACCATTTCACGAGTGTACCGTGAATATCAATGAGGAATCCGGTAAAACATCAAACCTCCGACACCGATGGGCCCGGGAAAGATCATGCAATAACGAGGCCAACGACGACTCAAGTTAATCGTTCAACGCGACATAAGTGAAACCTTCCGCAAATTGCTGCTGATTTCAATGCTGGGCCATCAACAAGTGTCTGCGTGCCAGCCATTCAACGAAACATAATCGATGTGCGCTTTCGGTTCCAAATGCTCACTCTACCGATCTGTTGTGTACGTAGCTTCAGAATATGTTTAAGTTATCCGTATATAATCACTTTCCATGTGTTTTATGATTGTATTAAATTAATGCATAACATTGAGGACAAAACAAATGTAAATCTCTGGGAGAGTTGCTTCATCGTCCACTACATGGGCTACGTATATCTTCACGCTGGCTTCGAAAATAGGACTTCTACAATAGTCAGTTCTGGAGCGATCTACCAGCAGCAGAAAAAAAGAGTCGAAAAGCGTGTAAGAACATGCCGGAGTAGTGTGGGGTACTCTGACTGCAGGAACTCAAAATAGTTCTTCAGCTCACTCACCTTCGCGCTTGAAGAAAACTCATTAAATACTTTAACCACTAGCGATTCAACATAGTATGAAAGTAGTTTTAGACCATATTTCGCAGTATTGTCCAATATATGCATGCGACAATTTTCTGCAACAAGCTGTGGTGCTTCAAACACTTATTTCAACTCCGCGAAAACTGATTGTTTTTTTTTTTTCCATAATTGATCGAACAGTTGTTCGCACCGTAAGCAGCAAGTTGCGATCCTGAAGGATCAGTCTTAATGAGGCTCTCTTTAAGCTTCTTGGCTATAGAAGTTGATGTATCGTCAGCGTCTTCGTACAAATCTGTAACAGTTGAGGTGGTTCCCATTTCTTGGTCGAAGTAATGGATAGCAACTGGAAATTATTTCGTATTACCCTTATTTGAAGCATCGCATGTAGTCGAGAATGGAGTTGTACCGACTTTTTTCAGAATTTGTTGTAGAGAACGTGGAGCCAATACATTCTCCACTATAGATTCAGCTGCAGTATATCCACGGCGAATTTTGGGTGATAGCTTCGAATCTTAAAACAAAAAATGAAATAGGAGAACACTTTCACAGGCCTCGCGAAAGGTAACTGTGATGATGTTTCACTCCATGGTACGTTAATGTTAGTTTCGTTGCTGACATTTCCAGTTCCTGATTAGTTCCCACTGTCACAAAATACATTTGAACAGTGGGGTTTATTAAGACATCCCGCACCTTATCAATATGAGTCTTGGTACTGGCATGATGCTTTACTGCCTTCACTGAATCGTATTTCACTGTAAAACTTACGCGGCAGGTTTTACACTATCTGGTATATTCATCTTGTTTCAAAAACCACTCCGAAAAATCTATTTCTTGCAGCTATTTGTCATTGAAATGACATCACGGCGAGGTTTTTTAGCCTGTTGCATTTGAGAAGCTCACTATAGTACATTGTTACATACATCACGTTGCCCTCCATTCAGAGGCTGTTGCACGCAGCGACTGTTATTGACTTGTAAATAATAGATTTCAGCTATCAGTCATCCTCTTGAAATTTTATTGGCAGATCTAAATTTCAGCTAGCAACAACCCATTCACAATGCACAATTTTTAGATCAATGCATGTAATGCCTGTTGGTAGGACTTCATTCACAGTTCATTGAATTCATTCTCAATGCATTATCATTTTAGATGAATGTATATGATGTCTGTTGGTCGGGCTTCATTCACAGTTCATTGAACTGTGAATGAAGCCCGACCAACAGACATCATATACATTCATCTAAAATGATAGTGCATTGAAAATGGCTAGTTTCTAGCTGAAATCTCGATCTGCCAATGAAATTTCAAAAGGACGACTGATAGCTGAAATCTATTATTTACAAATTGTTATATAAGTACACGTATCACGCAGTCACCAAGATGGCCGTTGTTAAACACTTCCTTTTAAAAATAGTAAGTATTAATTAGTAGGAAAGCACCGATATTGAAATGAATATACGACACTGTCACCGATTGTTTTGATTTTTGTTTTCTGTCGCTGTATAATATAACTGTGCAGAAGAACAAAAAGACATAAACTGATATTGTAATTCTACTTCATTGTCTACCTGTCATTGACATGCTACTGTCATAAGAAAATACAGTAGAGTCCCGTTAATCCGAACTAGTTGGAACCAGACCTTGTTCGGATTACCGATTTGTTTGGATTAGCCGGAATTACGGTGCCGAGTTTCTAGAATGAAGTATACCAAGCAGATAAATAGGTACACCATGGTACCAAATTGGAACAAGTGTGGGAACAATGGCTCACTCTCACTTCCTGCCCTTGTTGTTGTGCATTGTTGAGACCTTTGTAGTGTCTGCGGCCAGTGCACTGCTAGTTCATTCGCAAAGCGCTTGGTTTTGTTAGTTATCGATCGCTGGCACGCGTAACAGTTGTACTGTATTCGTTCAGGTGTAGTGGTGTACGTATTGTCGTCGTGATAAGCGGAAACATACAACAATTGAAAGAAAATCAGCCCTCGGTCACTATTTTCAACAAATTAACCTGGTTTCGACACTGCTAGGAGTGTCTTCCTTAGAGTGACCGAGGGCTGATTTTCTTTCAATTGTAAATATTCACGGCCTCTGAACGTGCAGCCATGTACAAGATTTTGGAAACATACGACGTTAACTCTCAAAGAAAAACTAAATGCTTTGAAGCGGATAGACAATGGTGAGAATGTATCTAAACTGGCAACGGAACTAGGTGTTGGTAAAACACCATTTGTGATTGGAAGAAGAACCGAATGAAGCTGGAACAGTCCTGTGCAACGTCTTCGGGAAAAACACTAGAAATTTGGCAGACTTTGGAACAGTCCCAGTATCGTAAAGTGGATGAAGCTCTTTTCCTTTGGTTTACGCAGGAAAGTGAAAGGGGAACTTCTTTGAGTGAAGCAGTGGTTCAGGAGAAAGCTGCTTACCTGAACAAGTTAATGAATAGTGATGAGTCTTTTAGTGCGTTGGTTGAACAGATTCAAAAGACGCCATGGAATCCGCCAGCTAACAATTACTGGAGGGAAGCTTTCTTCTGACCGTGATGCAGCGAAGAAATACTTGTGTGAGTTTGAAAAAATGATAAGAGAGGGAAAGTATTCTCCCCAACAAATTTATAGCGCTGACGAGACTGGCCTTAATTTTAGGGGACTGCCAACAAAAAGTCTGGCATCAAAAGCAGAAGACCATGCTCCTGGTTTTAGAATGTGCAAAGATCATGTGACTTTATTAAGGTCGGGACACACATGCCCGGACCGTGTCAGTGCCGAGGCACGTCCGAGTATCGGCCGTCACCCGGACAACGAAATCCATCATTAGAACACATGTAGCGGGCCCCACTTGACCGGGCCGCGCACGGGGGACGTCAACGGGCCGGGGCCGGGGCCGGGCCGGGCGGGATTCGCCGTGAATAATTTTTCACGTGACGGACACGGCCTGACGGTAGAACTGTCTTGTGAGCTGTGCAGCTGCGCAAGAGTGTTCTGTGTACAAAACATGGATGTGGAACGACTAATAGAAGAAGTTCGTAAGTTTCCTGTTCTTTACGATCAGGGATGTGAAAACTACAGGAATATCGAGTACAAAGACAGAGTTTGTCATCAAGCTAAAAGAGAATTTTTTCAATTGTACAAGACTTTGAGTTGAAGCAACTCATGCATGACGTATCAGTCCATCAATTCACTCCATCATCCTCCAATTCCTCAGCAAAATCTGTTTCAACACCATATCTTTCACCTGTGGAAAATGAGTCAACAGAACCTACACAGCAGCTTTTGGATCTGCAAAGTGATTCCCACAATTCGTATATAAATAACCAAAGCGATCATCCTCCAAGTTCCCCTGCATCCTCATCAGCTTCAGAAACTAATTCACTGAATAGTCCTCATTTGTTCTTCTTAGGGTAGTAGAAATTTAATTGTATTATTTACTAACTTATGTATTTATCTTTCAATTACTAAAGTAATAAAATAAAAATGCTGTCCCTAAAACTTCATATTTATTTGTGTTCTGTGTACTTTTCTTTAACCTACCTTAAAAAAACAGCCAGTCGTTCTTTGGGTGAAACTGATACTCTCCAGAAAGTGTCCTATTTTCTCAGTCTTGGTTCTAGTTTCTTTAAAAGTTCACAGAAGCTGTACTGCGTCATCCTATAATATTCATAAAACTTAGTCTCATCATCTATGAGATGAGAAAATAATGTTCCAAACTCTCCCTGTACTGGTCTTTTTTACCAGGCACTGTGGATCCACGATTTTCTTCTTCTTTTTTGCCTTGGTTCTTTTTCCTCTTCGTCTAAAGCAAGTGCTATAAGTCCTAATTCACTATTAAGAAAATTAGTCAACATGCTTTACAGCTTTCACAAACAGAAACACAGATCACCGCGTCCGAGTCACTACAAGGAACAACAAAGACACGGACGTGCCCCGGCCATGTGTGGCCCCTGCAGGAACGGGCCGGAGCACGGCCGTCGCTCGTCCGACGCTCGGCCCTGACACAGCCCGGACGTGTGTGTTCCGACCTTTAGCGTGCAGCAACGCTGCTGGTAATCACAAGCTGCCTTTAATGCTGGCCAGCAAATCAGCTAGGCCCAGAGCTTTTAAAAACTGCAACGTGAAGTCCCTACCCTTATATTATCGCAACCAGAAAAAATCATAGTAAGCTGTTCAAAGGATGGTTTCAATGCCAGTTTGTTACCTCTGTTCGATGGTTTTCCAAGGAAAATCATTTGTCTCTCCGTACAATCCTTTTGATTGATAACACGCCATCTCACCCCAGCACTGAGGAATTATGTGATGGAGAAATCGTGGCGAAGTTTTTGCCGCCGAATGGACCAGGGAGTACTGCAAACATTAAAACTGATTCACAAAAAACAATTTTTAAGAATGCTGATCCAAGATGATAGCATTCCTTTAGTGAACAAAATAAAAAGACCAATGTGAAAGTTGTTGTTTATTAGGCTGCTGAGGCATGGCAGAATATTTCAGAAAATACTCCGAGAAAATCTTCGAGAAAACTGTGGACATCTCTTTATTTCAGGGCAACCTAGTTGAAAATGAAGAGGAAAATCTACTACAGATGAAACAGACAATCTCTGGATGTGAAGAAGCTAGTGAAGGAGACGTAGATGAGTGGATGGTAGCGGATGGGACATGTATGGAGAACCTTACGGACGCTGATTTAGTTGCTGCTGTGACTCAAGACCAGGAAGAAGCGGACTGCTGTGACGTAAAGTGACAACGAGCCTGAAAGCGACAAAGGAGAGCTGGTGCCACATGGTGACGCAGCAGAAGCTCTTGACCTCGCGCTACATTATTTGGAGCAACAGCCCACTGCTACACCTGCTGATTTGATGTTTATGAGACGATGGCGCAACTGTGCGCCGTATAACAGACTGACTTCATTACGCCAAAAAACAATGACTGAGATTTTGTCTTCCACAAAGTAGGGATAAAATGACCGCTGTATTTTAGTAAGTTTGACAGCTTTTCTTCCTTTGTTATGCATTGTTTAAACCTACTGTTTTATTGCCAATTTTTGTAATACATGTTTACTGTACTGTGTAAATTAAAATAGTGTGCATGTTCAGCAGTTTATCACACAGTTTTCCATACTTGAACTAACGTTTTTCATGTTCGGATTAACCGAGCGTTCGGATTACTGGGGTTCGGACTAGCGGGACTCTGCTGTACAAGCTATTACTGGCCTGTCTTTCCTAGTTCGTTCTTATTGGAGCGGTATTTAACTGACTTGATGACAATGGACACCGCGGTGTAATAAAAATACGAAGCTTCTTTGATCTCCTTGACATGGCTTGTCGAACAAATGGACGCACCACCCTATACTAAAATACATTGGAATCTATTACGATTGCCCGCATCTCGTGGTCGTGCGGTAGCGTTCTCGCTTCCCACGCCCGGGTTCCCGGGTTCGATTCCCGGCGGGGTCAGGGATTTTCTCTGCCTCGTGATGGCTGGGTGTTGTGTGCTGTCCTTAGGTTAGTTAGGTTTAAGTAGTTCTAAGTTCTAGGGGACTTATGACCACAGCAGTTGAGTCCCATAGTGCTCAGAGCCATTTGAACCATCTATTACGATAAATCCACAATGCTCCCAACTTGTGACACAATCGGATACAAAATACTGAAACCAAAGAACAATCAAACTGAAAAGTTTAATTGACTCCATTTTCATAACTTGGCTTCAAAAAAATTTTTTTTTAATGAAAGTAATAAATATGGTGTAAATTTAGCATAATTTAAGGGGCGCCGAAAACCGGACTTTTGACGTCCGGTCGGGACGTTCTGACGGACACCACAGCTTTTATTTAAAAACCGGATTGTGCGACCTAAAACCGGACAGTTGGCAACCCTGGTTCCATCCTTTCTAATTCTCTCGATGCCCTCGGATGTACAGGCTGTGTTGACAGGACTAGGTTGTTTCTTCTGCATTACGTAGCCAGTCGTACTGAAGCTTTCAAAGCACCTGAAAGTGGTGTCGCGGGCTGGTACAGGTCGGCGGAAGGGCATATTAAAATGGATGCGTAAGTGGCGTTGTGTCTACGTCACAGACTCTTTAAGAAAAATATCCAGGCAGCAAACGTACGATGCCCGCAGGGATTAGCCGAGCGGTCTCAGGCGCTGCAGTCATGGACTGTGCGGCTGATCCCGGCGGAGGTTCGAGTCTTCCCTCAGGCATGGGTGTGTGTTTGTCCTTAGGATAATTTAGGTTAAGTAGTGTGTAAGCTTAAGGACTGATGATCTTAGCGGTTAAGTCCCATGAGATTTCACACACACACAAACTTGCGATGGTGCACGTTCCACGACATCACGATAGCTAAACTTCCCAAAAATAAAGGCCACCCTCTACTATCTGAGGCCAACTGCTCGGCCGTAGTACGAGGAGCGTTCAATAAGTAATGCAACACATGTTTTTCTTTCCCAATTTCGGTTGAAAAGTGCGGAATTTGACGTTTGACGTGGAATATCACGGAATATTCCCGCTTCAGCTCCTCAAGTTCCATGAGGTTCCAATAGGTAGCGGTGCTATACGTAGCCTTCAACATGGCGTCTGCAACAAAGCAGAGAGCTGAGTTTATTTTGATAGAAAACCAAAACATCGAAGATATTCATAGGCGCTTACGGAATATCTACGAAGAGCTGGCAATGGTAAAAAGCATGGTGAGTCCTTGGCGGAGGCGTGTGTCGTCATTGCGGCAGTGCCGCGCAAGGCTATCCGATCTCTGGCGCGCCGGCCGGCCGCCGGCAGTGTTGACTCCTGCGGTGTTGGTGCGTGCCGACACTCTCGCTCAAGGTGATCGAAAAATCACAGCCAGACATCTCGTAGCACAACGGACTTCTCTGCTTGTAGCACTACAAACATACTCGCCCACCAGTTACGGTACTCAGAGGGGTGTGCCTGCTGTGTTACCCGTTGCCTAACAGAAGACCACAAAGAGCAAGACTACCTGCGCGGAATTGCTTGCGCATTTCGAGGCCGATGGCGACAGTTTTTTTGCCGAACATCGTCACAGGCGATGGCTCATGGGTTCATTATGTCGAACGGGACACAACAACAAACCATGGAGTGGCGTCACGCCTCCTCTAGCGCGAAGAAAAAGTTCGCACCCTCAGCCGGTAAACTCGTGGGGACAATCTTCTGAGACTCTGAAGGCGTAATTCTGTTAGATGTTCTCCATTACGGTGCAACTTTCTACCCTGAAGTCTATTGTGCTACCCTCAGGAAATTGAAGAAACAACTTTAGCACATTTGTCGCCACAAAAATGCAAACGAACTTCTCGTTCTTCATGGCAACGCAAGGCCTCACCCGAGTCTGTGCACCTGAGAGAAGCTCACTGAACTTCAATGGACTGTTCCTCCTCATCCACCCTACAGCCCGGATCTCGCTCATTCCGACTTCCTACTGTTTGGCCCAATGAAGGATGCACTCCGTGCGAAGCAGTACGTGAATCATGGAGACGATATTGATGCAGGAAGGCGAAGCTTCGACGTCAACCAGTAGAGTGTTACCATGCAGGAGTGTTACCATGCAATCCCTCCCAGTAAGGTGGCATAAAGCTGCCGCACTGAATGGATATTATGTTGAAAAATAAGGTTTTGTAGCTAGAGACGTTGGGAATAACATGGTGTACTGCAAATCTGCATAAAACGAATCCGTTTTCAGAAAAAAATGCGTTGAATAACTTACTGAACGCCTCTGGGACCTAATACAAACGAATACCGTTCCCGTGACGGACCTTGTAGCAATACGAAAAACATTGTGGTATGGCTTCTATACCTATCTTGATTTTTTTGTTTATGTCTGTTTATGTCTCTTCATTGTTTTTTGTAATTATTATTTTGGTTTTTGAACTGCCCAGTTACAGTTTTCTATCTTTAGTGTTGATGGTAAACCTAGCATTTTTCTTAGTTACACTACTGGCCATTAAAATTGCTACCCCACGAAGATGACGTGCTACAGACGCGAAATTTAACCGACAGGAAGAAGATGTTGTGATATGCAAATGATTAGCTTTTCAGAGCATTCACACAAGGTTGGCGCCGGTGGCGACATCTACAACGTCCTGACAGGAGGAAAGTTTCCAACCGATTTCTCATACACAAACAGCAGTTGACCGGCGTTGCCTGGTGAAACGTTGTTGTGATGCCTCGTGTAAGGAGGAGAAATGCGTACCACCACCTTTCCGATTTTGATAAAGGTCGGATTGTAGCCTATCGCGGTTGCGGTTTATCGTATCGCGACATTGCTGCTCGCGTTGGTCGAGATCCAATGACTGTAACAGAATATGGAATCGGTGGGTTCAGGAGGGTAATACGGAACGCCGTGCTGGATCCCAACGGCCACGTATCACTAGCAGTCGCGATGCCAGGTGTCTTATCCGCATGGCTGTAACGGATCGTGCAGCCACGTCTCGATTCCTGAGTCAACAGATGAGGACGCCTGCAAGACAACAACCATCTGCACGAACAGTTCGACGACGTTTGCAGCAGCATCGACTGTCAGCTCGGAGACAGTGGCTGCGGTTACCCTTGACGCTGCATCACTGACAGGAGCTCCTGCGATGGTGTACTCGACGACGAACTTGGGTGCACGAATGGCAAAACGTCATTTTTTCGGATAAATCCAGGTTCTGTTTACAGAATCATGATGGTCGCATCTCTCAGCAACTGAAAACGTCTGGTCAATGGTGGGCGAGCAACTGGCTCGTCACAATACGCCAGTCACTACTCGTGATGAACTGTATCGTGTTGAAGCTGCATAGGCAGCTGTAACACCTGTACACGCCATCCGTTTGACTCAATGCCCAGGCGTATCAAGGCCGTTATTAAGGCCAGAAGTGGTTGTTCTGGGTACTTATTTCTCAGGATCTATGCACCCAAATTGCGTGAAAATGTAATCACATGTCAAGTGTAGTATAATATATTTGTCCAATGAATACCCGTTTATCATCTGCATTTCTTCTTGGTGTAGCAATTTTAATGGCCAGTAGTGTAATAGAATGTCATCTACAAACCACATACAGTGGATTTGCTGTCTGTTTATTTTGATACCTTTGGAGTTTTTCTTAAATTTTGACATTGCCTTTTTAACGAACTCGATCAAGTACTGGTACAGCGCGCACCCTTGTCTCACTCCCATCATGATCGACGCAGACTTCAAATTTCCGTTCTCGTGTCTCTTAGTGCTTTGGTTTTCGTACAGGAGTTTAGTGAGTCTTCTGTGCCTACGAAGCAACATAGCTGTTTCACTTCGAACTCGACTCTTATTTAAGAAGAGTTGCGTTATCCTATGCTAGGCAATATTTACTGCGATCAGTTATAGGATTCAGGAGATTTGAGCGTGCAGTAAGAAAAGAACGGGATGCTTTAGGCAACAGATGGTTTTAAGTCACGTAAATGGAGACAGGTCCCGTCCTCACACGGTGACACAGACAAACACACACACATACACACACACATGGCGGCTCTCGGACTGGTAGCAGGACGGCGACAGTCAATATCGGTGGCTACAAATGACACAAACATGGGGTAAAACAGCAGTACTACTCCCCTCTGGTTATATTCTCGCCATGTGGACTTCTTTGACTTTCGACTCAAGAAGTTGCCATCCCTCCACCGTTATATTTTAAGAACAGTCATTGAAATATGCAGAAGTGTGCACGTCTTGACAGAAATTTGTAATGCGGATAATAAGATTGAACAAAATGGGATGTTGTCAAATGGAGACAGGGCAGCCAGTCATTGTTCAAGACACCATAACAATTAAACTACATGACAATGGTTGTGGCTGATAATTCACAAGTTTCGAATGCTATTAACAATAGTTTTTCCAAATGTAGCAGCACACATAGGAATTAAATGGTTCAGTTGAAGTAGCAAGAGAATATACTAATAATGTCCATAAAACTTAAAGCTAGCACTAACGTCCTTCACTGAAATGAAAATTATAAGAAATGTAACAAAAAAAAATCCTCATATGGTGTTGATGGCACTTGGCACAATTCTAAAAGTTATTCTAACTTAATAACTAACGTATTTAGTAAAGTATATAATGAATTACTGCATAGGGATTTTTCAGATACGCTAAAATATGCAATTGTTAAGCCTCTAGAAAAGAAAACTGTCCAGAAAGACTAAATTAATTTATGGGATTTGATTATTTAATTGGAAATATATTTATTTATCTTCCAATTTCCCTACTGAGATATTCTTCCAAAAAATTGGAAAAAGTACGGTACTCAAGAATATTCTCAAACACAAACAGAAACAGTCTACTTAGCATATCACAGTTTAGATTCCAGAACGGTTAATTAACTGATCATGAAATTTACACGTTCACCCTCAAAATACTAAAAGCCTTCCAGTAATAAAATAGTGCCGGTCGGTATTTTTATGGTATTTCCAAGGTATTTAATTATGTACATCATGTTACACTCTTAGCTAAACTTAAGTTGTATAGAATTGATGGCTTTACATACAACTGATTTGAACCATATTTAGCAAAAAGGATGCAAAAATTTGTGCTGAATAATTCAAACGATGTTGGAAAGGTAGAACATTTTCCTGACTGGGAACAAATCGCAAAGGGAATCCAGCAGAGATCAGTTTTGTGTCCACTCCTGTTCCTTATGTACGTGAATGACCTTCCACTTGATATTCAACAAGCATAATTCTTGCTTTTGAAGATAAATCTCATTAGAAAGAGCAAGAGATTATCAACTGGTTTTCTGAAACTAGACTAATCCTAAATTTTGAGGAACCACACTATTCAGTTCTGTTCAATAAGTAATATTGCAAGAGCAGCAATCAGTAAGTACGGTAGAATACACATTTTTTATATATATACTGATGAAAACTTGAACCGGCAAAAGCATACCACTGAGCTTCTCAAACACTTCAGTTACTTTTGCCGTTCGTTTATTCGTAGTGTTGGAAACAAACGGATCAATCTCCTGACATATTTTTCTCATTTCCACTCATAAATGTCTTATGGAATAAATTTCTGAGGTAAATTACAACTAACAAAGAAAGTACTGATAGCACAAAAGCGAGCAATAAGAATAATATGTAGTGTTCTGTTCACTCGCAGTCTCTTCAAGGAGTTTAGTGTTTTAACTCTACCCTCACAATACATATACTTGCTAATGAAATTCTTCATAAATAATCCGTCACAATTTGAGAAGAATAGTGATACCCATAACTACAGCACTAGAGGATAGAATGACCTTTATTACTCTTCATTAAAGATGAAAGTGGGTCACAATAGAGTTCAATATGCGGTAATAAAAATTTTAGATCATTTCCTCAATACCACAAAATGTCTGACGGGTTCCAAAGCAAATTCTAAATATATAATCTAAAATCCTTTCTCCTGGACAACTTCTTCTATTCCATGAACGAATTTTCATTTCCAGATTAGTAGCCTGTAAATCTACTGCCATGAGTAGAACTAAAAAAATAATGTCTTCATTTGTGTTAACACAAATCATGCAATGTGTTTACTTGTAAACTGACGGTTTTCACATCATTTTGGTAAAAGAATCTTTCAAATGATCGATGGAACCTGCGTCTCCATCCACATGATCATTATCGTCCAATTCTTTATGACATCTTCTCCTGCTGTCTCACTAATTTATCTCACGTTTCTTCTCGAATGGAAGTGATAGGTGGGCTCTTTCTGCAATGCAGGCCAGGGAAAGCAATTAATACCCTTTCTACCTGCACGGCCGGTGCACAGCGCAGGTAGGACGTAGCAATACCCTGGAGCTTTAATCCGAAATTATAAGATGCCATTTCTCATGACTACAGCGGTAGTTCATTAGTTCCACCACGGCTCTTTGGTATTCATCTTATACTAACTTTCTGCTACGGCACTAATATGAACGATGGTAATTTATTTAGGAATTAACTTAGAAGATCCGCTTATGCTGGTCTTTACTGCAGAAGTGCTTCTCGTTTATGCTAATTACAATTACTTGTCCATCTTGTTTGCAGATAATATCATTTTTAACGAAGTGAACACACAGGAAGACATTCACTTTGTAGGAAGAAAATTTGTTTTACCCTGACACTTCCTGGAAGAACTCCCCTTTTTCTGTTGTACTTCTGATTTTCTTCCGCCACGACATGTTACGTAAATTGAATGTGAACATGCAGCAATCTGTAAGTATTACAATTCATAATATCCTGAAATTGACTAATTCTAATAGTTTAATGTGCCTGTTAAGAAACTTTTGATGTAAATTGCCAATCTGGACAACAAGCGAAACGCCAAAACACGCACAAAATATGGTCTAATTATGATGACGCTCTTAGATGAAGTAGTTTGCTTCGTAAACGGGTTCGTCCTTCGTCTCTGGTATCCTACATGAATAACTGGACTGAGTCAAGGTCATCAAAAATTATATAGTTCAGTACAGACATATTCATTACTTAAATGTGAAATATTCTGACAGTCAACTGAGTTGAAACAGAGGCAGTGGTTGAGATGTGAGTGACGCAGTGTTATTCATTTCGTACACTAAGTAACCGTAAAGAAGCCAAGGCACTATTTGGAAAGGTACATAAAGTTGGGGGAATAGTAGTAAAAATTTCTGTCAGAGATGAGAAAGGACTTGGAAGATCAATGGAAGAAAATGGATAATCTTGAAAAGATGCTCTAACATGAACATCAAAAAAGAAAACAAGAACAGTGAATTTATTTGAATTACATCAAATGATGCTGGGAGAATCAGATTGGGAAGTGGATCACCGAATGTTGGTGCTCATGACGATGATCAAAGAAGAGAGACCGGCAATAGCAAGAAAAGCGTTTGCGCAAGAGAGAAATTTGTTAATGCTAAATACAAATTTAAGTATTACGATGTCTCTTCTGAAAGCATATGTGTGGAGAGTAGGTTTGTTCAGGGGTGAAAAATGTGCTCTAAATTGTTCGAGCGAGAAGAGAAGACTTGTAACGTGGCGTTACAAAACAATACTGAAAATTAGATGCTTGGATCGAGAAACTAATGAGGGTACACTCCATCGGATTGGGTAGAGAGGGAAATCAATGGCACAGCTGGACTAACCTGACCATTTGACAGGACACACTCTGAGGCTTCAAAGAATAAATAACTTGTTAATGGAGTGTGAGGACTAACAACTGTGGAAGGACCAACGCTTGACCACAGTAAGCAAGATCACGTGGATGTAGTGTACAGTGGGCACTGGTCACACACTTTTACCTGGGCCTTCCTTGATCGGTGAAAGTCGGCTGACATCGTGCTGCTCCGCAATGTTTACGATCGTTGCCAACCTTCGTTGTACAACAGTATTGTGTGCCGTAATAATAAGCAACCATTGTAAATATAATATTGATGCCTGTGCGGTCTTGTGGGCAGTGACTGTTAATTACATATACAGACATGAACGAAGAGGCTGTACTTGGTCTTTCTAGTGACTCGCCATCAGCTTTTGTGTTACGTTTGCCACGCATTAATCCATTACACGTTCGCTTCTTTTATAAACTGTAAGGCGGTTGCTCAGAGAAAAGGCGGCGGGATTTTTCTCACCAGCCAGTGTGCTAAGAGGCGATCACAAGCTATCGCTACTAGCATCCTCTTCTCAGGGGCCATGTAAAGGAGTGCAATCCGTACACAAGGATATATCGACTTTCACCAAACAGACTAGCGTCGATACCAGCCTTTGTGCTGAATGCCTCAACAAGAATTACCAACGTAGTTTCTGTTATATCCATTGTTGTAGCTTATAATCAGTCTTGATTCAAAATTTTTTATTCATATGACCGGGTTCTTTTCATTCAGAACCATCTTCAGATATGTAACAATAATGATACTAATTTACTATTTTCCGGAAGCAAATCTTTTTCATCCTATGTAATCAACATCAAATGTACCATAACGTACCTGATATTTCAGTTACAGGAGTAACCCGTCCAAATCCAGCAAATTTCACAGAAACGAATTACTAACTCTTAAGGCCTTGAATAAGAAGTTAGAATTACATAAGGCGATCGTCACAAAGGCAGATAAGGGCGGCACTATGGTTTTAATACATGATACAGACTATATAGAGAAAACTGAAAAGTTCTTTATGGACAACGGAATAGTAGAAGTCAAGAAAGATCCAACCAAGAAATTTCAAACAGAAATAGGGAAACAAATAGTTAACAGTGTGTTTCTATTCACAGAGGAGGAAAAGTTTAAACTGAAAATAATGAATCCGCGAATCCCCGAATTACGGTCACAAATAAAGCTCCATAAAGTTGAAAAATCGATTCGCCCAATCGTTAATA
The DNA here is from genome assembly GCF_023864275.1 of Schistocerca cancellata. Taxonomy (NCBI): domain Eukaryota; kingdom Metazoa; phylum Arthropoda; class Insecta; order Orthoptera; family Acrididae; genus Schistocerca; species Schistocerca cancellata. Next base: position 245,394,736 of record NC_064628.1, on the reverse strand, counting down.
ATACCAGTAGCCCAAGTTATAAATTAAATAAAGAGCTAAATAACAGATTGAAGGTGGCATACACATCTCGTCGGACTTTCAACATTAGCAACAGCTACGAATTTGCAGAGCAAATTAAAGGCGTACGTATACCTCAGAATGCATCACTAGCTTCATTGGATATCACCAATCTGTACACAAACATTCCCGTAAAAGAAACGATTGAGATCATTAAAAACAATCTCCTCACTCATGGTAAATTGGCACTGGGGGAAGTGATTGAACTAGTGGAAATGTTGGAACAAGTCTTGTCGTTCAATTACTTCACTTTCAATGGTAAAATTTATCAACAGAAAGACGGGCTGGCAATGGGGAACAGTTTAGCTGGAACGCTGGCTGACATTTTTGTAAATCACTTAGAAAACAAATTCTTTGATGAAAATCCTAATATCGCTGAAAACATTGTATATTACAGGAGATATGTTGACGACACCATTTTATTATACAAAGGAGATAAAAATGATATCGAAAACATTGCACAAAAATGAGCTCTCAACACCCGAAAATTAGATTCAGAATGGAATTCGAAGAGGAAGACAACCTTACAGATTACTTAGATTTAACACTAATAAAGAAAAATGAGAAGCATGAATTTAGCATATTCAGAAAACCTACGTGTGCAGATTTAGTTATCAATCAGCGCTCTTGTCACCCACCACGATACAAATGGGCATATTTTACTTCGATGGTATACAGGCTATTAAGATTGCCACTAAGCTAACAGGAAGTAGAAAAGGAGCTGTTGTTGTTGTTGTCTTCAGTCCTGAGGCTGGTTTGATGCAGCTCTCCATGCTACTCTATCCTGTGCAAGCTTCTTCATCTCCCAGTACTTACTGCAACCTACATCCTTCTGAATCTGCTTAGTGCATTCATTTCTTGGTCTCCGTCTACGATTTTTACCCTCCACGCTGCCCTCCAACGCTAAAATTGTGATCCCTTGATGCCTCAGAACATGACCTACAAACCGGTCCCTTCTTCTTGTCAAGTTGTGCCACAAACTCCTCTCCTCCCCAATTCTATTCAATACCTCCTCATTATTAATGTGATCTACCCATCTAATCTTCAGCATTCTTCTGTAGCACCACATTTCGAAAGCTTCTATTCTCTTCTTGTCCAAACTATTTATCGTCCATGTTTCACTTCCATACATGGCTACACTCCATACAAATACTTTCAGAAACGACTTCCTGACACTTAAATCTATACTCGATGTTAACAAATTTCTCTTCTTCAGAAACGCTTTCCTTGCCATTGCCAGTCTACATTTTATATCCTCTCTACTTCGACCATCATCAGTTATTTTGCTCCCCAGATAGCAAAACTCCTTTACTACTTTAAGTGTCTCATTTCCTAATCTAATTCCCTCAGCATCCCCGGACTTAATTCGACTACTTTCCATTATCCTCGTTTTCCTCTTGTTGATGTTCATCTTATATCCTCCTTTCAAGACACTGTCCATTCCGTTCAACTGCTCTTCCAAGTCCTTTGCTGTCTCTGACAGAATTACAATGTCATCGGCGAACCTCAACGTTTTTATTTCTTTTCCATGGACTTTAATACCCACTCCGAATTTTTCTTTTGTTTCCTTTACCGCTTGCTCAATATACAGATTGAATAACATCGGGGACAGGCTACAACCCTGTCTCACTCCCTTCCCCACCGCTGCTTCCCTTTCATGCCCCTCGACTCTTATAACTGCCATCTGGTTTCTGTACAAATTCTAAATACCCTTTCGCTCCCTGTATTATACCCCTGCCGACTTTAGAATTTGAAAGAGAGTATTCCAGTCAACATTGTCAAAAGCTTTCTCTAAGTCTACAAATGCTAGAAATGTAGGTTTGCCTTTCCTTAATCTATTTTCTAAGATAAGTTGTAGGGTCAATATTGCCTCACGTGTTCCAACATTTCTGCGGAATCCACACTAAGCTTCGCCGAGGTCGGCTTCTACCAGCTTTTCCATTCGTTTCTAAAGAATTCGAGTTAGTATTTTGCAGCTGTGACTTATTAAACTGATAGTCTGCTAATTTCCACATCTGTCAACTCCTGCTTTCTTTGGGATTGGAACTATGATATTATTTTATAAGTCTGAGGGTATTTCGCCTGTCTCATACGTCTTGCTCACCAGATGGTAGAGTTTTGTCAGGACTGGCTCTCCCAAGGCCATAAGTAGTTCCAATGGAATGTTGTCTACTCCCGGAGCCTTGTTTTGACTCAGGTCTTTCAGTGCTCTGTCAAACTCTTCACGCAGTATCGTATCTCCCATTTCATCTTCATCTACATCCTCTTCCATTTCCATAATATTATCCTCAAGTACATCGCCCTTGTATAGACCCTCTATATACTCCTTCCACCTTTCTGCTTTCCCTTCTTTGCTTAGAACTGGGTTTCCACCTGAGCTCTTGATATTCATACAAGTGGCTCTCTTTCCTCCAAAAGTCTCTTTAATTTTCCTGTAGGCAGTATCTATCTTACCCCTAGTGAGATAAGCCTCTACATCCTTACATTTGTCCTCTAGCCATCCCTGCTTAGCCATTGTGCACTTCCTGTCGACCTCATTTTTGAGACGTTTGTATTCCCTTTTGCCTGCTTCATTTATTGGGTTTTTATATTTTCTCCTTTCATCAATTAAATTCAATATTTCTTCTGTTACCCAAGGATTTCTACTACCCCTCGTCTTTTTACCTACTTGATCCTCTGCTGCCTTCACTGCTTCATCCCTCAGAGCTACCCATTCTTCTTCTACTGTATTTCTTTCCCCCATTCTTGTCAATTGTTCCCTTATGCTCTCCCTGAAACTCTGTACAACCTCTGGTTTAGTCAGTTTATCCAGGTTCCATCTCCTTAAATTCCCACCTTTTTGCAGTTTCTTCAGTTTTAATCTACAGTTCATAATCAATAGATTGTGGTCAGAGTCCACATCTGCACCTGGAAATGTCTTACAATTTAAAACCTGGTTCCTAAATCTTTGTCTTACCATTATATAATCTATCTGATACCTTCTAGTATCTCCAGGATTCTTCCATGTATACAACCTTCTTTTATGATTCTTGAACCAAGTGTTAGCTATGATTAAGTTATGCTCTGTGCAAAATTCTACCAGGCGGCTTCCTCTTTCATTTCTCTCCCCCAATCCATATTCACCCACTATGTTTCCTTCTCTCCCTTTTCCTACTCTCGAATTCCAGTCACCCATGACTATTAAATTTTCGTCTCCGTTCACTACCTGAATAATTTCTTTTATCTCATCATACATTTCATCAATTTCTTCATCATCTGCAGAGCTAATTGGCATATAAACTAGTACTGTTGTAGTAGCCATGGGCTTCGTGGCTATCTTGTCCACAATTATGCGTTGACTATGCTGTTTGTAGTAGCTTACCCGCACTCCTATTTTTCTATCCATTATTAAACCTACTCCTGCGTTACCCCTATTTGATTTTGTATTTATAACCCTGCATTCAGCTGACCAAAAGTCTTGTTCCTCCTGCCACCGAGCTTCACCAATTCCCACTATGTCTAACGTCTACCTATCCATTTCCCTTTTTAAATTTTCTAACCAACCTTCCCGATTAAGGGATCTGACATTCCACGCTCCAATCCGTAGATGCCAGTTTTCTTTCTCCCGATAACGACATCCTCTTGAGTAGTCTCCGCCCGGAGATCCGATTGGGGGACTATTTTACCTCCGGAATATTTTACCCAAGAGGACGCCATCATCATTTAACCATACAGTAAAGCTGCATGCCCTCGGGAAAAATTACGGCTGTAGTTTCCCCTTGCTTTCAGCCGTTCGCAGTACCAGCGCAGCAAGGCCGTTTTGGTTAGTGTTGCAAGGCCAGATCAGTCAATCATCCAGACTGTTGCCCCTGCAACTACTGAAAAGGCTGCTGCCCCTCTTCAGGAACCACACGTTTGTCTGGCCTCTCAACAGATACCCCTCCGTTGTGGTTGCACCTACGGTGCGGCCATCTGTATCGCTGAGGCACGCAAGCCTCCCCACCAACGGCAAGGTCCATGGTTCATGGGGGGAGGAGCTAAGTATTTTAAAACAAGTGGCCGTAGCGAGCGGATATACGCGTAAGCAGGTGATGAATATTTATAGGAAGATAAAGAAGAGGCAAATGAAACAAATAGAAGGAAGTCAAGTCGCAGTTAAGAGGAACAACAAGAAAAAATATGTGGCTCTCACTTACAATGGAATAATTACAGATAAAATTGAAAGATGCTTTCGTAAATCCGACGTTAAAATAGGGCTCCGAACAAATAACACGTTAAAATTGTAACTCCGGCACAGAATATGTAATAGTAGGAATAAATTTCAGGATTCAGGTGTATATAAGATCAAATGTAATGACTGCTGTAAACAATATATAGGGCAGACTGGTAGGAACTTTGAAACCAGATTCAGGGAGCACACCTACTCTCAAAACAGAACAGCTTTTGGGGCGCATATGGCTGCGTCAAAGCATTCAGTCACGAACATTGAACACAATTTAGACATCCTGCATAGAGCTCATAAGGGACGGTTTCTTAACATTTTGGAAGAAATTGAAATATACGCCCACAAAAATAAAGATCCGGATTTAATCCTCAACGAGCAAATAGAATTTAATCATAACGCCTATTTTAGCATTTATGACGACTTACTAAGATGACAACTGTTGCGTGTGGAGATCCAGGCTGAGGGATGAGAGTTGGTGCGAGGTGGAGAAGCCAGAAGATGCGTGCAGCGCCTGGCGTCGTTGACGGGGACCTCGTGCGCGGCCCTCTTGCCCACGGCGATGGAGATCAGACGACTGAGCGGATTGCGGCACAGCACCGAATTGCGGGAAGCACGGAATCAGACCGTAGAGGAAAACAAGTCCACACCAGCACCATAGATATATAAATCGCCCTATGTTTTTTAGATCGCATAAAAATGATAATTTTACTGTTTTTTAATTTTGATAAGTACAGATTTTAACCTTGACATCTACGTATTTTAATTAAGTATATTTGTTTAATCTACTGAATGTAGTATGTGCAAATGGAATGTAACAAATGTACCAGACGCCACCTGTCGGTAATAGTGTTATAATTAATATAAATGACGTGCACTCTGCCAACCAATTTTATGTGACGCAGCATGTGAAATTTGCTGGATTTGGACGGGTTACTCCTGTAACTGAAATATCGGGTACGTTCTGGTACATTTGATGTTGATTAAATAGGATGAAAAAGCTTTGCTTCCGGAAAATAGTAAATTACTATCATTATTGTTAGAGATCTGAAGATGGTTCTGAATGAACCGAAACCAGTCATATGAATAAAACATTTTGCAATCAAGACTGATTATAAGCAACATTATAAAATCACTGATTGCTGTTATCCCAATCAGACATTATGTCTGGTTTTGCAAAATATCCATTGTTGTTAGTGAAAAAGTTGCTGCGGAGAAACTTACGCGTTTGGGATGATGTCAGATCTTACGACAGTCGTGCGAAGGTGGGCTTTTTCTACACCAGTCTTCTGATTTTTGTATGTCCATCCTTTTGGCAGGAGGTCTTTGGGACGACGGTCGTTTACTATTGTCACAATAGTCTTCTGGTAGGTTTGATGGAGCCAGCCGCGAATTCCTCTCCTGTCACGCTTATTGAAATATTCCGGGCTTTTACGCTGTGGTCGAAAGAATGTCTTGCTGAAACTCGACGTTTCCTCCTTATCGGCTGTGGACATCTTCAATGGGGGAGGAAAGGGTCGTAGCTTTTCTAGAGGTCCGATACGAACACTGGCTCATTTCGCCTATGATACTAGTAGACTTCATTTGGGAAGGAACACCGCCTTTGCCTGGGCTATTCTACTTTTCATACCCTGTTTGTTTATATTGCCGCATATTTGCATATTATTTTGCTGCCAGAATCCTTTACCTTCGTCTGTTTCGTGGTCCCCAATTACATTGTTAATTTTCACGTTACTGTCATTTCTGCTACCTACAATCCATATTCTATACTCATCAGGCTGTTCATTCAGTTCAACAGCTCCTGCAGTTCTTCACTTTCTCTGATGATAATAATGTTATCAACAAATCCTATCACTGATATCGTTCCACACACAATCTTAGTCTTGAACTTTCCTTTTATTTCGTCATTTCTTCTTCCATGTATTGGTTGAACAGTAGGAATGAAAGAATACAGCCTTTACAGTTTTTAAATCCGAGCACTTCGTTCTCGTACTTCCATTATTATTCTTAACTGTTGTTTTTGTATATCTATATTACAACATAAACACAAATCGTTGTTGAATGCTGTTACCAAAAATCTGGAAAAGTTCACAACCGATTTACTTCAAATTTTTACACGATACTCTAATTAACATTCGAATGGACATGGGCTACACATTTTTTAAATGTATACGGTTTATAAGTGTATATATACTGTATAAGTTGGAAAGGTCGTCAGCAACAATCTCGAAATGCTCTTGACCAATTTACTTCAAATTTTAAAGCATTAGTCTAATAAACATTTGGACGGACATAGGCTAAAGGTGTTATTATGTCTAGGTATGTCTATACCATTATGTAAAGAGAAGGCGTTGTTCAACGTAGTTACGAAAATCTCGAAAAACTACTGGTCGATTTACTTCAAATTTTCACACAATACATAACTAAATGTTCAGACTGACGACGGCTACGTACACTGAAGAGCCGAAACATTATGACCACCTGCTTAATAGCTGGTCTGTCCGCCAGTGGAACGAAATACATCATTGATTCTGCGTATCAGGGATCCGAAAGTTTGTTGGTAGGTTTGTGGGGGTATCTGACGTCTATGCACAGGTCATGTAATTCGCGTAAATAACGGGCCGCTGATTTGCGTACGCGATGATGGCGCCCGATAGCGAGCCAGATCGGTTCCATAGGATTCACATCAGGCGAATTAGGCTGGCGAGCCATAAACGTGCGTTCACTACAATGGTCCTCAAACCACTGTTGCACGGTTCTGGCTTCACGACAAGGACAATTATATTGATGAAAGATGACACCGCCATCGGGGACCGAGCTAGGTGGCGCAGTGGTTAGCACACTGGACTCGCATTCGGGAGGACGACGGTTGAATCCCGCGTCCGGCCATCCTGATTTAGGTTTTCCGTGATTCCCTTAAATCGCTCCAGGCAAATGCCGGGATGGTTCATTTGAAAGGGCACGGCCGACTTCCCTCCCCGTCCTTCCCTAATCCGATGAGACCGATGACCTCGCTGTTTGGTCTCTACCCCCAAACAACCCAACCCCACCCAACCAACCCCCCTTTAGGAGAGCGACTGAGCCATCGGGGAAGACATCGAGCATAAAGGAATGGAGGTGCATCAAGCATGACGGGATGCAAGCGGTTCGCAACAGTCAGCGTGTCTTCAATTACTACCAGATGTCCCATGCAAGTGTAGGAGAATGTCTGCCATGGCATAAAACTGCTCCCATCAGCCTGCGTCCGTGGCGCACTGAATGGTTCGAGCCGCTGTTCACCGCTTTTGTTGAGGAGACCATCGACCTAGCGTAGCAAAAATGTGATTCACCCAAAAATAGATGATTGAATCCCGACGATCCCGTGCTCACTGAAATCGTAAATGACGATGTAGTTGGGTCCACATGTGAACACGTAGGGGTGGTCTGCTGCGGAGCTCCATGTTCAAGAATATACAGTGACCGATGACCTCGGAAGCACTTGGCGCGCATCAGCATTGTGCTCTTTAGGCAGACGGGCCACAGATCACCATCTTCCAACTTTACAAAGCAGACAAATCTCCGAACCCCAATTTCTGTGAAGAATCGTGCACGTCCAACCATTTAGCGCCTAGTGGTAGTTTCACTGTCCTTCCACTGTCTTTCCACGACGGTAGCACGTGAACATTCGACTAGCTTCGCCGTTTTCGAGTCACTCGTTGACAAGCTGTGCGTAATAAAAATCTCTCCTTTGTCAAAGTCGCTTGTCTCAATTGATTTCCCCATTTTCAGCCCATATCTTCCCTAGGGTGATCCCCCGTCCGTGTTTGCTCCACTTATATACTTTTTTCCTGGCGTCACACACCCGCAACGCCACCAGGCGGCAACCAAAGTCGCGGTGGGCAGCGGTCATAACGTTTCGTCTTATCAGTGTATTTTTTACGTAGTTTGTAAGTGAAAACGTTGCGAACAAAAATCTCGAAAAGTTATTTACTTATTTGCTTTAAATTTTCTCTCGATATTCTATTAAAATTTGGGCGATCATACAGAATATATTTTTAAAAACTCTTGGTATATAAATACAGTGACGGGAAAAAAATCATAACACCAAGAATGAATGGTTCAATTGGCTCTGAGCATTATGGGACTCCTGAGGTTATTAGTCCCCTAGAACTTAGAACTAGTTAAACCTAACTAACCTAAGGACAACACACACATCCATGCCCGAGGCAGGATTCGAACCTGCGACCGTAGCGGTCTCGCGCTTCCAGACTGCAGCGCCTAGAACCGCACGGCCACTTCGGCCGGCTACCAAGAATGATTTGTGCGACGTAAACGAAAGGTGGTAGGCGTGTTTCTGCATCTGAAAGATGAGTTCTATTCAGATTTCGCGCCAGTCGCGTGGAAGTCGAGCTAGTAGCGCCACTATGAGGACGCAGATGAGGTCTGGTTTAATTATACGCTCTAGCGGTCGTTAGCGTTAGTTACCTTTGAGATTGGACGGAGTTGATATTAGTCAAGATTGCCTTTAAGGTTACAGAAACGACATTATCACACCTTACTGAGTTTGAACGACGTCGTGTAATATTGTTACGAGAAGCTGGATACTCCTTCTGCGATACTACAGAAAGACTTTCTGGTAGCAGTGGTCACGCGAATGTACCGTAAGGTCACAAGAAGTCTGGGCTCCGGATCGCCACGTGGAAGTACCGAGAGGGAAGACGGTTGTGTTTGACATACGATTCTGCCACAGCTTACTGCATCAGCAGCAGCAGTTTGAGCAGTACACAACGAATTGTTACAAATCGGTTACTTCAAGGACAGCTCTGAGCCAAACGCTATGTTGCGCGTATTCCTCTGACCCCAGACCATCGCCATTTACGAGTTCGGTGGTGTCAAGCGAGAGCTCATTGGAGGGCAAGATGGAGGCCTGTCTGCGTGCCAGACACATTGGACCCACATCTGGAGTTATGGTCTGACAGCAAGTGCACTCTCGTTGTTATTTCACGCACCCTGACTACAAATTTGCACGTCAGTCTGGTGATTCGACATGTGCTGCCATTCATGGCAGTGTTTTCCAGCAGCATAACGCTTGTCCATATACCGTTGTTGTAACCCAGTATGCTCTGCGGAGGGTCTAGATGTTGCCTTGGCCTTCTCGATCACCAGACCTGTCTCCAATCGAGCACACATGGGACTCAAGCGTCATCCTCAAACAGCATTAACCGACCATGTACAGTGAGTGACCAGCCAAGTGCAACAGGCATGGAACTCCATCCCACAAACTGAGAAACTGGCACCTGTACAACACAATGCATGCAACATTCTGGCGCGTATACCGGTTATTAATGCACCAGCATTTCACATTTGCAATAGCTTACCCCGCGCTTACATTAACATGTGATCTTGCAATGTTAATCACTTACATATGTTACCAAGGCAAATTTATTTCCGAAATTTCATTACTCTGCACTAATTGTTTTTTGGTGTTTTAATTTTTTCCGTCAGTGTATAGACAAGACACAAAGGGCAAATGTTTATTTGCAAAAATCTGGAAAGGTTCTTAATCATCTTACATCAGTTGTCTGCACGGTAGTCTAACAAATATTCTGACGGACATAGGCTGTAATTTTTTTCAAACAACAGTGTACAAGTTTTCCGTAATAGCAGACTGTGGGTAAAATAAATGCTGTGCAGTGATAATGTGTAGCTTAGTTTTCTTTCTCGCAGTAAGTTTTAACTACAACATCAGGGCATTTAAATCATAAGACAAACTATTGCTCTTTTATATATTCTTCCTCCTTATATATAAATTTAAACAAAATTTGCATACACATCAATGTGGGGAGACATACAACCACTTCCTACACATATTTAGCAGTTGCGGAGCATTGCCCTGTTCGATTAGTGTTGCATATTACCCGTTTTTTCTATAGCATACTCTATGTTCCTGAGAATCTTCACCATCTTGCACTATTTTACATCGTCCGACTGTTTTCTTAGGCTGACAGAGTCTACGAACGGTTCTTGATTTCTCTAAAGTATTGCATCCATTATCAAGAGCGACAGACTGCCTCTCTGGGGCCTGGACCTTTCCAAAAGCTAAACTGATTGTCATTTAACATCATTTAACAAACCCTACGTTTTCTTTTCCATTCTTCTGTGCATGATTGTTGTCATCATCTTTACTGCCTGATCTGTCAGACCGGTTGTAGGATAGTTTTCGCACTTACACGCCCTTGCTATCTTCAATCGTGTGTGGTTGACATTTTTACGGAAGTCTAATGGATGTCTACAGTCTTACACATTCTACACGCCACCTCGAATAGCTGTCTGGTTGCCACTTCCCTCATAGATTTTAGGAATTCCGAAGGAATGTTATCTGTGCCTTGCGCCTTATTTGATCCCGAGTCTTGCGTATCTCTTATAGAGTCCGATACTAATAGCGAATCACTTACGTCTTTCTTATCACCTACCATGCCTTCTTCTGTCGCGCTTGACGAATGAAGCATGACGAACCAAGCAAGGGCATAAAAACAAACCTAGCACAGACCAAATGGGCAATTTTTATGAAAAGAAGTGTAGTGGTTTCAAATATCGGCGTTAATGTGAGGAGGGAATTTCTCAGAATGTACGTTTGAATTATAGTATAGTATGGAAGTTATCAAGAACTGTAGGAAAACTGCGAAAGAAGAGTGTCGAAAGCGTCCGAGATATGCTATAGAGGGATGTGGAAAATTAAGTGAACTGGTAAGATAAAAAATAAGTAGGATCGCCGCAGAATAGGTGAGGAAAGGAAATATGGAGAGCACTGATAAGAAGAGGGAACAAGAAGACAAATGTCTGTTAAGGCATAGGGGAATGACTTCCATGGCACTGGAGGGTAAGAGCTGAAGGCAATGACAGAGACTGGAATACATCCAGCAACCGAGGGCGTTGGGCGCAAATGCTACTTTGAAGTTAAAGAGGTTGGCACAGGATAGAAAGTCGTGGCGAGCCCCATCAGACCAGTCAGAAGACGGATGAACATACAAGAAGATAAAAACCACGAGCTCGTGATTCTGTAGTCAGCTCCACAGCACGCCGTTGGTGGTATGATCTATATTTATAATATTATATAAAGCCAGGTAATTGTTCAACGCTGTTACCGGAAATCTCGAAAAACACTTGACCATTTTACTTAAGATTCTTATACGATGCTGTAACGAACATTCAGACGGGCTTATATTTTTTAAAGATATAAATATATAGATATATAATACATAAAGGGGAAAAGTACTTGACCGATTTACTTTAAATTCGTACACGATGTTTTAATAAGCATTCGGACGTACATAGACTATATTTTTTAAATACGTGTGTGGATATATAATACACAAAGGGAAAAAGTTGTTTCAAATAATTTCGTAACGAACGTGACTGATTTATTTCAGATTTTTACACGATACTCTAATAAACATTTGGACATGTACTTCAAATGTTTACACCTTACGGTAATAAACATTCGGATGGAAGTTGTCCGCTCAAATCTCGAAAAGTTCTTGACCGATGTAATTCACATCTTTACTCGAGACTCAAATAAACATGAAGACGGACGTAATCTCGTTTCCTTATTATTTCGTTCTGTTTATAGATAATTTTCAACAAAAATTGTGTTCACGATAATGTGCTCTTCTGTTTTCTTCCTCGCCGTCCGTTTTACAGAATACAGGAAAGCTGTATTTATGCGTTATCGGCTTATGACTACAGTACTACACCGGAACCTGAATCTTTCGAAACCCATTCTGTGATCAAAATTACGCGAAATACTAAAGCATGTGAAATACTAGTTTATTACTCATGATGAAAAATTTAAATAACGTAATGCAATAGAATTGTAAGTAGACTGTATAGGTTTTTTTATTGGTAACGCCACATAGCGCTCTGTATGAAAATCACTGTCTGTGCTGTGTGCAGTCTGTGGCTGGTTTGCATTGTTGTTGGCTATTGTAGTGTTGGGCAGCTGGATGTTAACAGCGCGTAGCGTTGCGCAGTTGGAGGTGAGCCGCCAGCAGTGGTGGATGTGGGGAGAGAAATGGCGGAGTTTTGAAATTTGTAAAACTGGATGTCATGAACTGCTGTATATATTATGACTTTTGAACACTATTAAGGTAAATACATTGTTTGTTCTCTATCAAAATCTTTCATTTGCTAACTATGCCTATCAGTAGTTAGTGCTTTCAGTAGTTTGAATCTTTTATTTAGCTGGCAGTAGTGGCGCTCGCTGTATTAAAGTAGTTCGAGTAATGAAGATTTTTGTGAGGTAAGTGATTTGTGAAAGGTATAGATTATTGTTAGTCAGGGCCACTGTAGAGATTTTTGAAAGTCAGATTGCGTTGCGCTAAAAATATTGTGTGTCAGTTCAGTGTTGATCAGAATAAGTAAAGAGAGTAATGTCTGAGAACGTTCTGTTTTTCTCAGCTGTTTGAAAAGCAAATAACATAAGAGGTTTATCAGCACAGTAATTCATTGATTTTTCAAAGGAAAGATCTAAGGAAATAGCTGCTCCATCTGGGACTGGCTCGAAGCTGTTCCGATACCCTGCCACATGCAGCAGGTAGTGGGACACCTTCTGTCAAAAACCTCTCCTGTCATCTGTTAGCTTCTTCATAAATAAACTAATTGTTTCTGTTTCATTTTTATAAATTTTTTTCGTTTTATACGAGTATTAACTCACTGTTATTACTCTTGTTTTATTGCCCAGAACAAATTTTGTTGCCCGCAGCTCGTGGTCGTGCGGTAGCGTTCTCGCTTCCCACGCCCGGGTTCCCGGGTTCGATTCCCGGCGGGGTCAGGGATTTTCTCTGCCGCGTGATGGCTGGGTGTTGTGTGATGTCCTTAGGTTAGTTAGGTTTAAGTAGTTCTAAGTTCTAGGGGACTGATGACCATAGCTGTTAAGTCCCATAGTGCTCAGAGCCATTTGAACCACAAATTTTGTTAGAAATATGGAACAATGTACTGTGACATGTAAAACTCTAAAATGTACGACCCGATTTTTAAAATAGGCAGCTGGTTTTGAAATATGCAATAAATGAAACGAAATGAAAAAAATGCTATTGAAGCTACTATCCTCACAGTATTCCCTGTGTACCAGTGATACTGATCGATATAGCGATTTATTGTAAATGACTTCGATACTCAATTATAGTTTCATTTGAAATAACAATAAACTAAGCTTAAGGTCAGAGAGACGGGAGAAGAAAAAATGGATACGGGAGAGGAGGGGATAGACATGCAGGGGGAAGCACGAGATGGACAGAGAGAGGGGAGGAGCATACGGACAGAGATAGGAGGGAGGCGGTGATGCACGGAGAGAGGGGGGAGGAGAAGGAGATGGACAAAGAAAGGGGGAGGAGAGGAGGGTAGAAAGTAGGGGGAAGGAGTTTAGGGTTTATAATCAATTCCAATACACATTTAACAATAGCGAAGCATTGTCGGCTTCGCTAGTGTGTGATAAAGTTAAGTAATTTAATTAAGTGCTTCTAAATAAGCTGATCTGTGTTTTACCTCTTCCCGCGTCACAGAAATTTACAACCACGGGAAAACTAGTGATGCAGAGTGGGAGAGGAAGACAGGTGCGGGAGCGCGCTGGATCTACAGGTTGCCGCTGGCCCGGCCTGGCTCCGCCTGGCCCTGCCCGGCAAATATAGCGGCGCGTGGGCGGCGGCGGAGGCGCCGGGGCACCGTCCGGCCATCCATCAGCTGGGCGGGGCGCACCGGCGCTGGATCGCATTACCCCGCCACCGAGGCCGGCGACAGTACAACGTACGAGTGGCTCTGCCCACCTGGGAAAACGCTGCAGCTGAGTAAGGCCCTGGCGTGCAACTTACGGAAGCAACGACGTGATACGGAGAGTAGTTTGGCCCAAGTATGTACTTCAAAGAAGAAGAAGCGAAACGTAAATATGAAATACTCTAATAAAATACTCTCGGGCTTGCAACCAGATGGTTAAAATTCCACGAGCTTTCGACCGAGCTCTCCTCGGCCGTTGTCATGTGGTAAATGACTGCCGTGTCGCGGTGGCCTCAGTGTTACATAGCCGCTCTGCTGCCTGTGACGTCACAGGTACTCCTCGCCAAGTGTGGTAATGTTTACGTCCCGCGTCCGTCGCGACCGCTATTTTTTTTTTTTTTTCCCTCCCAATAGCCCAGGCTATGCTGAGCTGCCAACTGCAGTCTTTCTATGGCTTCTTTTATAATGCTATTCCAAAATCCCTTCCTCCTCAAAATGACAGACGTTTCATCGAATAGAAATTTAAATTTCCTTAAGCGTTTTCTGTCACAGCTGGTCTTTCCAGATAGCGTAGAAGTAAGCACCTCTCGTGTTCCGTCGGCGTTGCTCCACAGTGCGTAGCAGCCAGACTGACATGTTGACACTACAGGCGTTCTAAGCCCTAGATGTTCTTCACAGTTCTCATGAGCTGTCGTTCTTTTGCTGGGGACCTGAACACTGATGAAATATTGTGTCTCTTCAGGAGCCAGCTGATCTTTGCCAAAACTGTGCCCCACAAAGGTAAAACCGTAAGTTTCTTGCTCTTTCTCCTTCAGTGGTGTTTTCCTTGCGTGTCTCACCAGAAATAGTGTGTGATACCTGCCGGTGATTGCATCTATTTTGCCGGAAGATTTTTCGGAAGTGGCTTAGTTCCAGTGACAGATTTTTAGCGGCTAAGACGCACGAGGGTGTTCAGAACGCCACGTTTTTGTGCCAAATGGTGGCAGTTAGAGGGTGTAGGTACCGATCCGTTTGTGTGGGTTTTATGTAGACACTGTGGCTGACGTGCTCATTGGTTTTCCGACGAACGAAGATCTCAAGGATTTGCAGTGCGCCATTTATCTCTGCTTCCACGTAAAACCAATGCGGGCGTGAATATAGTTCACTTGTTCTAAGAATTCTCCCAGTTTATCACGTCCATGGGGGTCAAATAATAGAAATGTCGACGTAACGATGAAAACAACTTGGCTTACCTCGGGTCGTGTTCAAAGCGATGTCTTCAAAGTTCTCCATATCGATCGGGCTAACTGATTTGCCGCTGCCACGCCGCCCAGCTTGTCGAAATACTGCCCGCCATATGGGAAAAACGTCGATATTAACGTGTGCTTAAATAATCCCACATTCGTATCATCAAATGAGTGCGAGAGGACATCTTTACAGTCTTTGACAGGAACTCGCGTAAATAGGAAGACCACATCAAAATTGACCATTTATCCCCTTCCACAACAGGCAGATGTTTAATTCTGTTGATAAAATTGTCGGTATTCTTAATGCGATGTACACAGCGACCCACATGCGGTCAAAGCAGGCTGGCCAGATGTTTCACTGGTCTCTACGTTGGTGACCCAATGGTGTTGGCAATGTAACGAAGACCAGAACCCGTTTTGTGGATCTTTGGTAGCCCATAAAGAGTACATCACAGAAGGTCTCGGCGCCTGAGGGAGGACATTCTTAATAACGGCCTCTTCCAATAATGTCTGTTTTAGGAGTCGTGTTTCGTAGCGGTTTTTTACGACTTGTTTAATGTGATCTAGCAAGAACTCATCTCTCGTGTCTACCACCTCATCTAAGAGTAGCACTTGAACCAAAAGTCCAAAATTTCACTCTAAGACCAAAAAAAGATGCACCATTAAGGAATTATCTGATTGGGACATAAATGGGTAGATGTGAGTTGGGGAGTAAAGAGAGAGCTGAGACACACTGCATTGTTGCCAAATTTATTCAGTATGACAGCTCTTCCTATATGGTTACTCCACCACCTCTCCATGGGTGGTAGATGCAGCAACATCGCGTAGATGATGTCACCTCCACCACACCTCGCCCCTTCCCCACTTCCACTTCCCATCCTCACTGACCACCACCTGTCCCCCATTTCCCATCCCCTCCTCCACTTCCCCTCCCATCGTCCACTTCTCAACTGGTGGGAAAAAAACTCTGTACTGACCTGCTGGAGAGGAAGAACGTAAGGTACTGTCTTGGAAACGGTATCCATCTACTTATATGTGTATTATCTCGCTGGAAGGATTTCGTAAAATTTTAGCGACAAAAGCGAACTGACAATTAACCTACACACTGTGCTTGAGATTCAAATAAACATTACGGCTTAAAATTGGTGGGACAATAGAAAAATGCTCTCATGAAAAATGGCTGCTACGACACGAGACGGGTCGTAAATTCGGGCAATATGTTGTTTACTCATTTAAAATTTAATTTAATTAATTAATGAAATTGCTGTGAAATTTGTTCAATTGACGAGATGTTGGTGTTGATAAGAGAGGATTTAATAAGTGTATTACCTGTAAGCATACAGCTGGGCACTGCGTCCATACTCTCTTACACGAAGAATGAAATGAGATGATGACGGATAAGTGTAGGAGGAATACTTTTCAGCAAATAATGATGATGCAGGAGGATGGAGTGAGGATGCATTTCGCACCTCATATCGAATACTGCTTGTGCTGGAGGTGTTTGAGTCTGTTGAAATGGCCAGTCAATCTACAGTGCAGGAGACAACTTCATCCTACTCCACTATCCCAGACTGAATGAACTAGAGGTGCTCGCCTTGGTGTATGGGGCTCTTGAAACGCGTTTTGTTCCTATTTTCGGTCAACGTGTGTGTATACATGTTCACCTTGCTGTCTGCCCTAGTCCACAATTGGTGGGGAACTGTCCTACAGTCGCTGTCAGAAGAATTGCCTCCTACGGATCAACAAGTGTGTAGGTGCAGAGGAACCTGTACACGCACACACACACACACACACACACACACACACATACACACACACACAAATACGTGATAAGAAGGATTAGGACAGGAAACTATCACTAAGGTGTAGGAAAGCCAATACAGAGTGCCACAACTGAGGAAAAATGCTTCACTGCTCTAATTATACATCGAAATTGTCATGAAAGAAAACTACATTTGTAAAAAATGGATCATAATGTAACACACACACTGGTAATTGAGGAAAATCATTGTAATAACACAACTACCACAAGAACGATTCCAAAGCATCTCGCCAGGAGACAGTGGCGCAGGTAGACATGTGCTGAACTCGATGTGTGGATACAGACGAAACAGCTTAGAACCAGCCTTAGCTACCCTCCTACCTCCACTCCCACCTTCCTGCCTCCCTCATTCTCCTCTCCCCCCCCCCCCTCCCCCGTACGGAGGGATATCGGATTTCCGGGGCTTTTCTATCCTGTCACTGATGGTACACAAAGAGATCCTTCTGCTGGGAGTGACATACTTTTTCCGATCTGTGGAAAGCTGTCACAGACGGATCGAAGACTCTAGAAGAACATGCTTTCCACAAGCCATTAAACATATTTCTCAGAAAGACTGGCCCCCTGGAACAATAGTCAAATACCTGACTATTCGTCAGGGATGAAGAACTGAACATTTCTGTGCTTTCGAACGTTCTGGATGTGCTAGCACTGTCTGAAATTGGTCCTCAGATAAGTAAAACCAGTCTCATGTAGTAAAAACATTGAAATAATATGTCCCGCATAAATGAAAAACACTCGGATCTTTATACTAGTCATCTCACAGTACGGCAATCTGCCCACTCTGCCACTGATACATGGTGAGCTGTGCCCACACTCGCCGGCATCAGCCGCGGCTCAAGCAATAACCCGTCTTCACTCGCATTTACTCTACTTCTTCAGATAAACCGTCCGAAGGCTGTATGGCAGAGGTTTCAGACACTTTGCTATACCGAGCAACAGCTTCACGTGTGTCTCACATGCTGTGGAAGGATGAGATTCCTGCTGTATAGACGGCAGAGGAATATGTGTGGAGAAATTTTACAGATTACTTGCTCCACTTGGGGTAAACCACTGCGAGTCTGCCTGAAGTTTTGCCTTTCTCAGCAGCTCAACTGATGTAATGTCAGTTCATTTATTTAAAAAATGTTATTGAATAAACACGAACACGCATTTGCTGCATGAATTATTACCATCGTATATTCTCCAGGTGTGATTCTTATGCTTCCTAAAACGAATACTGTATCCACATACCTGTACCTTAGCTCATGTAAAGGATGCAGTCTTCCACTTTTAAAGACAAAACTTTGACAGTGAAAATGGTGGATACAGTACTAAAATCAATGAAATCTCCTGCTCAATACCTGTAAACTCACTCTCCAAGTGTGATTCTAATGCTTACTACAACGAGTATTGTACCAACAGGCCTCACCTCACATCGTATAAAGGGTGTAGTCTTACGCATTTAAAACGAATACTATGACGGCGACAGTGAAAATAGCAGATATACTACTAAAACAATGAAATTTGCAGCTAAATCAGTGGAAACTCACTTCCGTGGTTTGAACTTCCGCTTGCTACAATGAATACTAAGCCTAAAAATTGAATCTCGCATTAGATACACTACAAAATAAGCATTTAACACCATCCAATAGTCCTTAAACATACTCGTGTATTCAGCTAGCAAGTTCCACACACTGTGGTGAATAGAAGAGAGCAAGACTGATGCACCGCGACTTGGTATGGACGCAAGATGTCGATGGAATTCCCCTGCAGAAATGTTGAGCCAGGTTTCTTCTAAAATAGCGAAAGTCTTGCCGTTGCAGGATTTTGCGCACGAACTGACCTCTCGATTATGTTATCTAAATATTCGATTGGATTCACGTCGAACGATCTGGGTGGCCAAATCATTCGCTCAAAGTGTCCAGAATGTTCTTCAAAGCAAACGCACGCGACTGTGGCCCGGTGACATGGCACATTGTCATCGACATAAATTCCATTGGTGTTTGGGATCAAGTAGCCGAACATAATCATTTCCAGTCAATGATCGATTCGGTTGGACCAGACGACCCAGTCAATTCCATGTAAACGCAGCCCGCACCATTATGGAGTCACTCAGTTTGTGGCACTCGCACGAAGTGACATTTGTACGAAGAGGGAATGTGTCGACAATGTTATGGAGACCAGAACGCTGTAGGTGGTGGACAGGGTATTCCACAAGCAGCTACATGCGACGTATTCTGGGGAAGGCTAAAGCCCGTTTCCTGCTTAATGTTCTGTCCCAAAGCCAGTTCGTAGTGTTCATAGCTTTCCTCCTGAGTTCAGTACTGCAGATGATCTGTGACTGGCAAGAACCGTTCCGTGTTTTAGTGCTGAGGTAATGGAATTCACAGAGACCAACAAAGTGAAGTCTTTACTGATTTACAATGGGCATCACTGTATATAGTGAACTATACAAACAAACAAAAAGTGACTTACTGGCGTTGTGTAAACTTTAATAAAAAAATAAATGCAAAGCAAGACTATTCACAAAAAATAACACAATTTTAAGAGAAAGTAGCCACATTTGAATTCCAGTGAAGCAGAAAATGAAGTGCGAAAACATTTTGTCACTGCAAGAAGTTAGTCTCTGTGAGAGTGTCAAGGATGCAAAGTCATCTCTCCTACGTGGGGTGATAGTCTGGTATCAGGAGGGTAAAATCAGCGCGAACGCACCTAAAAGACACTCAATCATCTATATAAATAAAAATTTAAGTATTCGTTTGGTCGAAATCGTTTATCACCGAAAGTCGTCGGCCGACTGCTTTGAAATTTTGACAAAACGTTGAATTCTAATACAAGCGTGGTTTCTGGTACATAACTCTCAAATATATGTATATATTTAGTACAGATAATATATAAATATATATGTAACTTATAAGGGAAAGCCTTGTTACCAAAAATCTCAAAATGTACGTATCCAGTGTATTTCAATTTTTTACACGTCACTGTAATAAACGTTTAGACAATTATATACTATATGGCGATAAGCCATAAATACAACTTATGATTATCGTCTTATGATTAGAACACTACTACCGAATCTAAATTTACAGTAACAATAGATAAGGCTGAAAGTCAGTGAGAGGGGGAAGAGGAGGTGGATAAAGGGTTGGAAGAAATTGGACATAGAAAACAGAAAGGAGGAGATAGAGAGTGGACAGGAGATGGGGAGGGGGAAGGAGAAGCTGGACAGGGGGATCAAGAGGTGATTGTCTGAGTGAGGGTAGGAGGAGGAGATGGGCAAAGAAAGGGGAAAGGAGAGACGGACGGATCCAGGGGGGAGTATGAGATTATGACGTAGCCAATCTTCATAAATGTTAGTAATCTGTGCTCTCTTTTCTTTCTTATCCATTTAAGTAGTTTGAGCCACAGCAAAGTGTGGCTGGGTACAGCGCGTACCGTGTAAATTGTAGTTGGCTGACGTTAAAATGGAGTTCTGATGGAATAACTGTCTGGAATATTGCAGTAACTCTCGGTACTTCTTCCATGTAGAGGGAGGTTATAACTAAACTTTCGCTACTTGAGCCAGTGTAGACAGAAAACTATTTACAATGTAGGTACCCAACTTTATAGGAATGATTTTTAGGCTGTGCTCTGCAGGATTAGCGTTATTACCAATATAAGTGTCATGACTTACCATTGGGCACTGGTTGTGGTACAGTGACATAGTTGGAAACATAATCAGTGTGCATTACAGATGCAAGCTGTCAGTTTGGGTCTGGGCAGGGTGAGCAGGGCAACAGTGGAAAAAGGCCGGCATCAGCACACATTGCAAGTTGCATACATCAGGGGCAGGTATACATCAGAGGTAAACCATTTCCCTGTTGATTGACAGGCACTTACTCTATTGCTCTGCTAAGAGGTTTATGGCCCCCTGTGGATAATTCATCCTTCCGAGAAACCCTCTCCCACCTGTCCCCATTTCCATCCTCCTCCCCATCAGCCTCCTCCTACCCTACCCTTCTCGGAACTCCCCTCGCTGATAAAAGCAGTCTTTTGATGTCAATTTGATTGACTAATTAATTAAATCTGTCAATTAATTAACCCCTCCACCTCTGGGAAACCCCCCACCCCCCCCCCCTCCTCCACTCCCAAACCTGGATATTGGTGGGAAAAAGACTCAGTTGATTGAACATTTGGTGGGAAATCGATTACACTGTATGGAATATTGTTTAAACAATTTAGACAATGTGTTGAATATTGTTTATTTAAACAATCTGTGAGATACAACGCAATGTTTGGCATATAGTTCATTTATTTAAAGAATTTGTTGGGAAATTGACTGCAGTGAATGGAATACTGTTTATTTAAACAATTGACAGGATACAAGGTGACCTATGGAATATAGTTTACTTGCATGCATGCTGCCTGTCATTACTACCACTTTTTTTTCACCCTACGTCCTCAATTAATTGCTGGATGTATCCCGATCTCTCTCTTCCTCTACAGTTTTTGCACTTTACATGTCCTTCTAACACCTCTGAAGTTATTCCCTGAGATGTCTCTTAACAGGTGTCCTGTCATCCTGTCCCTTCTCCTTGTCTGTGTTTTCCATATGTTTCTTTCCTCTCCGATTCAGGGCAGAACCTCCTGATTCCTTACCATATCAGTTCACCTACTTTTCAACATGCGTCCGTTGCACCACATCTCAAATGCTTCTATTCTCTTCTGCTCCGGTTCCCGACAGTTCATGTTCCCCTAACATACAACGCTGCGCTCCGAACGTACATTCTCAGAAATTTCCTTCTCAAATTAACACCTCTGTTTGATACTAGTAGACTTTTCTTGGCCAGGAATGTCATTTTTGCCAATGCGTATCCTCTTTGCTCTGTCCGTCATTGGTTATTTTGCTGCCTAGGCAGCAAAATTCCTTCACTTCATCTACTTCATTACGATCAACCCTCATGTTAAACTTCTCGTTGTTCTCATTTCTGCAGCTTCTAATTACTTTCGTCTTTCTTCGATTTCTTCTCAGACCATATTCTGCACTCGTTAGACTTTTCATTCCATTCAGCAGATCATGTAATTCTTCCTCACTTTCACTCAGTACACCAATGTCACGAACAAACGGTGATATTGATGGCCTTTCACCATGAATTTTACTTCCACTCCTGAAATTTTTATTTATTGCCATTATTGTTTCTTCGATGTACAGATTGAACACTAGAGGCGAAAGACTACATGACTTACACCCTCTTTAATCGGAGCACTTGTTTCTTGGTCGTACCCACTCTTGAGCATATTGTATATTACCCGTCTCTGAATATAGCTTACCGCTATTTCTCTCAGAATTTCGATCATCTTGCACCGTTTTACATTGTCGAACCCTTTTTCTTGATTTTTCTTTAGGGTTGCTTCCATTATCAACCGCAACGTCAGAACTGTCTCTCTGGTGTCTTTACTTTTCCTGAAGCCAAACTGATCGTCATCTAACGCTTTCTCAGTCCGCCGAGTGGTGCCGGCACGGTAGCTCAGCATGTTCGGTGAAAGAGCTAGTTGGTCTTTGCAATAAAAAAACTGAGTGCTTAGCGTGACGGATCGCCGTTCTACGGGCCCGGTTTCGATTCCCGGCTGGGTGGGGATTTTCTCCGCTCAGGGACTTTGTGTTGTGCTGTCTTCATCATCATTTCATTCCCATCTGACGCGCAGGTCGCCCAATGTGGCGTCGAATGTAATAAGACCTGCACCAAGGCGGCCTGACCTGCCCCGCAAGGAGCGTCCCGGCCAATGACGCCAAACGCTCATTTTCATTTTTCAACACATTCTCAGTTTTCTTTTCCATCTTCCCTGTATTATTCTTGTCACCAACTTCGATGCAAGAGCTGTTTAGCTGATTGTGTGACAATTCTCGCACTTGTAAGCCTTTGCAGTCTTCAGAATTGTGTGGTTGATATTTTTCCGAAAGTCAGACGGTATATCGCCAGACTCATACATTCTACACAACACCGTGAATAGCCGCGTTGTTGTCACTTCCTCCAACGATTTTAGAAATTCTAATTGAATGTTATCTGCCGGCCGCGGTGGTCTAGCGGTTCTAGGCGCGCAGTCCGGAACCGCGCGACTGCTACGGTCGCAGGTTCGAATCCTGCCTCGGGCATTGATGTGTGTAATGTCCTTAGGTTAGTTAGGTTTAAGTAGTTCTAAGTTCTAGGGGACTGATGACCAAAGATGTTAAGTCCCATAGTGCTCAGAGCCATTTGAACCATTTGAATGTTATCTGTTCCTTCTGCCTTATTTGATATTATGTCCTTCGAAGCTCTCTTAAATTCTGACTCTAATGATGGATCCTCTATCTCTTCCCTGTCGACTCCTGTTTCTTCTTCTATCACATCAGACAAATGAATCCCCTCATACAGGCCTTCAGTGTCCTGTTTCCCCCTGTCACCTCTCTCCTTTGCATTTAAATGTGGAGTTCCCGTTGCACTCTTAATATTACCACGCTTGCTTTTAATTTCACCGAAGGCTATTTAGACTTTTCTGTATGCTGACTCTGTCCTTCCGACAATCATTCCTTTTCAGATGCCTTCACATTTTTCATGCAGCCATTTCGTCTTAGCTTCCCTGCTCATCCTATTTATTTCATTCCACAGCTACTTGCATTTCTGTACTCCTGAGTTTCCCTCAACATTTTTGTACTTCCTTCTTTCATCAATCAGCTGAACTATTTCTTCTGTTACTCCCGGTTTCTTTACAGTTACCTTCTTTGTATCTATGTTTTTCTTTCCAACATTTTGGACAGATGTTCTTGTATATGTCCATTCCTCTTCAAATGCACTGCCTACTGAGCTACTCCTTATTGCTGTATCTACAGCCTTAGAAAACTTCAAGCGTACCTCGTCATTCCTTAGTACTTCCGTATCCCACTATCTTGCGTATTGATTTTTGCTAGCTAATCTCTTAAACTTTAGCCTACCCTTCATCACTAGTACATTGCGATCTGATTCTCTCTATCTTCTGTTGGTTACGCCTGACAATACAGTATGTGATTTCGGTATCTCTGACTGACCATGATGTAACCTAACTGAAATCCACCCGTGTCACCCGTCCTCTTCCAAGTACACCTCCTCGTCTTGTGATTCTTGAATAGAGTATTCGTTACTGCTAGCTGAAATTTATTACAGAACTCAATTAGTCTTTCTCCTCTCTCATTCCTTGTTCCAAACCCACATTCTCCTGTAATCCTTTCTTCTCCTCCTTCCCCTACAACTGCATCCCAGTCCCCCATGACTATTACATTTTCATCTCCCTTTACGTAGTGTATTACCCTTTCAATATCCTCACATACTTTCTTTATCTCTTCATCTTCAGCTTGCGATGTCAGCGTGTATACATGAACTATCGTTGTCTGTGTTGATTTGCTGTCAGGTCTGATAAGAACAATCCTATCACTGACCTGTTCACAGTAATACGCTCTCTGACTTACCTGACTATTCATAACGAATCCTACTCCCGTTATACCATATTCTGATATTACTCTATACTCATCTAACCAGAAATGCTTGTCTACTTTACATTTCACTTTGGTGATGCCCACTATATCTAGACTGAGCCTTTGCATTTCCCTTTTCAGATTTTCTAGTTTACCTAACACTTTCAAGCTTGTGACATTCCACGCCCCGACTCGTAGAACGTTATCCTTTCGTTGGTTATGCAATCTTTTTCCCATTGTCTCCTCCCCCTTGCATTCCCACGCCGGATATCAGAATGGGGGACTATTCCGGAGTCTTTCCTTAATCAAATTTTATAGTCCTGTTCTCCTCAGTTGCGCGCAATATTACGGTATATTAATAATTTTTACTTATGGACCGTCTGACAGCAACTGAATAAAACACAATTTTAGTGCCATACGCGTTTCGCCTTTATTTTCTGCAAGGCATCATCAGTGGCAGGTTGCGTGGACAATTTCCTACATATTACGCTCCTGTTGCATTTTTGGTGTTGTTCTTCTTCTTATGAACGCCAATTTGCGGTTTTTTTCGCCATCCCACAACACTATGCACAGAACGCCTGTTTTAAAGCAATGTTTCGGTTAGGAACACTAGTACATTGCGAAACATAGAGAAACCGAAACATTGCTTTAAAACAGGCGTCGCTGATAACCACGCAGTTGAGCGCCCCACAAACCAAACCAAACCAAAACAGGCGTTCTGTGCATAGTGTTGTGGGATGGCGAAAAAAACCGCAAATTGGCGTTCATAAGAAG
Organism: Schistocerca cancellata; assembly: GCF_023864275.1. Taxonomy (NCBI): domain Eukaryota; kingdom Metazoa; phylum Arthropoda; class Insecta; order Orthoptera; family Acrididae; genus Schistocerca; species Schistocerca cancellata. Next base: position 245,369,462 of record NC_064628.1, on the reverse strand, counting down.
AAGAACAACACCAAAAATGCAACAGGAGCGTAATATGTAGGAAATTGTCCACGCAACCTGCCACTGATGATGCCTTGCAGAAAATAAAGGCGAAACGCGTATGGCACTAAAATTGTGTTTTATTCAGTTGCTGTCAGACGGTCCATAAGTAAAAATTATTAATATACCGTAATCTTTCCTTAATGGTGATATCATCATGACAGTTTTTCGCTTATGGGCCACATCTCCTGTGGATACAAGTTACATGTCTTTAAAGCAATGGTTTCCATTGCATTTTGCGCCCTCATGCCGTTGATCATTGCTGATCCCTCTCTGAGGATAAGACAGTGTGACCTGATCCTCTGTGCGCATCTCCGCCCTCTTCACTAGGCCGTTGGCAGATTGAGGGTGGCTTCTTATGCCGGAAGTTTTCGGCCGCCAATGCTGATTATTAACCAAAATTTAAGAGGTAGTGGGTTTCGAACCCCGGACCGCAGACGTTGTGATTACTGTTAGACCAATATTTTGCACTATGAGAACATGTACGAGCCTCTGACGCCGTTGTAGTGTACGGCTGTGTTTGCATTTCGCGCACGAGGTCCTGTTCCGCGCTGCCATGCCTGTCGTCGCTTGTATGAGGTCACACGCATTATTACGCATTTTCCGTCTGCTCCTTCAGTCTCTACTCATATCTGATCCTGGTAATTTTATTTCATTAACTTTTATAATTTTTTCCGCGTAGGTTACCTCCTAATACGATTTATTCTTTATCATACTTTCTTGACGGATGTTTCTTGGCAAAAAATTGTGATTTTCTAACTTGAGTTACATCAATTTTCTCTACGTAATTTTCTTCGGTCGGTTTTTGAAGCTTATTTTGCTTTTACGGGAATCCAGGATAGGAAAAAGATGGGTTTATCGTAATGTCGTTGTCCCTTTATATTTTCAGATAACCATATGATGCTGTATCCGGGTGAATCGCGTCGCTCTTGGGTTAATAATGAATGGTCTGGAACCTACGACTGTCTTTTAGATAGTATCAAAGAAGGATGCACTCCTTAGGAAGGAGATTTTTTCTCTCTACACCGTTAATTATTCTGGAAAAATGGACCGCTATTGCAGTCCTGGGGTAATAATAAACTGCGCATAAATAATGCTATAGCTGAGGTAACGCGGTATGTAGCTCCACCGGTGTAGCAAGGGTGAAGGCACAATCGTTGAGAGCACTTAGTAGTTCGCCACTCGTGATTTGTACACACTATTCAGCTCTGTACAACGAACAGAGTCACGTGCAATTGATGCAGGACACGAGCAGAATCCTCCAAATTTTTGGATCTACATAATGAAGAAAACTTGAACGGATAGAACTGTATTATGAGCTTCTCAAACAGTTACGTTCAGCTGCTTTTGCTCTTCGTATAATTGATAATCCTGGAAGCAAACTACTCAACCGCAGACATATTTTGTATATTTTCCATCAGTGCTGTCTTACGGAATAATTTTTAAGGTAACTCATCACCTAGAAAGAAAACATTGATCGCATCGAAGCGAGCAGTAAGAATAATATGTGGTATTCACACACGGACGTCACGAGGCAGGAACTAGGCATTTTAAACACGTCATCACAATACATATATTCACTAATGAAATTCGTCATAAATAATCCATCACTATTTGCGAAGAACAGTGATGTCCATACCCACAGCATTAGAGGGAAACATGACCTTTATCACCCATTAATGAAGTTGTCAGTGGCACAGAGAGCAGTTGAATATACAGCAACAAAAAGTTTTAACCATTTGTCCAATAACATAAACTGTCTGACAGGTAGCAAACCAAGTTTCAGATCTAACTTAAAATCATTTCTCTCTGACAGTTCATCATTATAATATCCTGTGAACTGACTGACTCCACATCATTTTGATAGAGGAACCGTTCAAATGATGTATGGAGCACGTAAGGAACTACTGTGCGGTCCGTGATCTCGCGGCTTGGCTCAGGCTGTGACCTGTTGAGCTGCGGTGGGGCGGAGAGGCGGAGGGGCGGACCTCGCACGCCCCCGCAGATAGTGGCCTTCCGCTGATAGCGCGGCGCTGCCGTCGGCCTCTCACCAACCACCGCCTCCAGGGACAGAGAAGGGCGCCGCTGCGAAAGCAGTAATGTATGTAATATCTCTAAAACAGGTCATCAGTCTCCTGAATGGTTCAACGCTGCCCCCCATGAATTCCTGTCCGTGCCAACCTCTTCATCTAGCACTTGCCGCCAACGTCCTCAATTATTTGCTGGACCTATCCCAATCTCTGTCTTCCTATACAGGTTTTACTCTCTACAACTCCCTCTAGTACCATCGAGGTTATTCCCTCATGTCTTAACACGTGTTTTATCGCCATGTCGCTTCTTCCTTTCATTGCTTTCCATATTGTTCTTTCCTCGCTGATTCTGCGGATAACCTCCTTACTGCATACCTTATCAGTCTACCTTATTTTCAACATTCGTCTGTAGCACCACATCTCAGATGCGTCGATTCTTTTCTTTTTCTGGTTTTCCCCACCGTTCATGTTTCACTACCATACAATACTGTGCTCGAAAAGTACATTCTCAGATATTTCTGCCTCAAATTAACACATATGTTTGATGTTAGTAACTTCACTTGGCCTGGAATGCCTTTTTTGCCAGTGCTAGATTGCTTTTTATGTCCTCCTTGCTGCGTCCTCCATGGGTTATTTTGCTGCCTAAATAGCAGACTTCCTTAACTTCGTCTACTTCGCGATCCCAATTCTGATGTTAAGTTTCTCACTGTTCTCATTTCTGCCATTTCTCATTACTTTCGTCTTTCTTCGATTTACTCTCAATGCATATTCCGTACCCATTAGACTGTTCATATCAGTCAGTAGATCCTGTAATTCTTCTTCCCGTTCACTGAGGATAGAATGCCATCAGCGAATCTTTTCATTGATATCCTTTTACCTTGAAATTTAATCCCACACTTGAATCTTCCTTCTTTTCCGTTACTGCATCTTTAATGTAAAGTCTGAACAGTACGGGCAAAATGCTACACTCTTTTAACAAGCTGCGACATAGTCGTGAATATAAACAGTGATCCAGGTACTGTCAAATGTTTTTTATTCCAGTCTTTGATCACAATATAAAGTCCTTCGACGGTGACCGGTTTCAGTTAGTAATGACCATCTTCAGATCAACAATATAAAAAGTATACAACTAGTGGGCAGTCTATCTTTCAAAACAATACAGTATTTCCTATCACGATATACTATGACACAAACATGGAATGTACAGACAAAATAAGGTAAAGGGCACCTGTTCTACACCATGTCCATGCCCCAATGTGTTTTGACGATGCCATTACAGCTTTATCACATTAGGTCATGGTGAAGAACAGGTTCGCTTTACCTTATTTTATACATTCCCAGTTTGTATCAGAGTATATCGTGATAGGAAATACTGTATTGTTTTGAAAAATAGACTGCCCACTAGCTGCATATTTTTTATATTGTAGATCTGAAGATGGTCATTGCTGACTGAAACCGATCCCCCCGGGGCCCCTCCACGCCCACCGGCGTGATGACCAAACCAGAAGTTCTACAGTCACCTCCGTATAACATGTTAGTTTTCGAATCAAAAGTCACAGGACGCGGGCTGTGATGTTGTCCATGCGCCTGGATAGGATTACTCATTGACATGGTCCATCAGAAGATAGAAACTGGACGAAAACAAATTTGATGCAGGGTTTCTGAATGTGTTTGGGCATATAAGCAGTAACATGAGATAATGAAGAGGGGGGAAGGACGGAGCCTTGGGGCACTCAAGCTACGGGATAGAAAGTATGGAAGTTTGTATTGTGGATAATGACATAGGAGGGACGACGGGAGAGGAAGGAAGCCACGAGAGGGACGAAACTGATGGGAAGAGCGTAAGTCTGGAGTTTAAAGAGGAGCCCAGGATGCCAGACACGGTCATAGGCGTTCTGGATGTCGATGGAAACAAAGATAGCGGAGTGACGGGAGTTAACTTCGAGGGAAGGAAAATTGGTAAGGTTAAGGAGCTGGTCGTTGGCTGAGAAGGTGGGCTGGAAAACACACTGGGTAAGGAGAAGGAGGTGGTGCTGGTTAAGGTGGTGATGGATATTGCAGGAGAGGATAGACTCGAAGACCTTACTGAACACGGAGTTAAGGCAGACGGGACGATAGGAAGATGTGTTAGAAGGAGTTTTTTGGGGTTAGGGAACAGCAGGATGCGGGAAGTCATCCACAGGTCAGCCGTCAGCGGTCCTACAGCACAGCCTGTTAAATAGGAACAAGATTTCGTCTGAACAAAAGACAATACTTGCTCACGCATCGACTTACTGGGACTCTGTGATCGGGGAAGCAGTTGAAGTTAGGCTTTGTGAAAACAACTTTATTAGAGACACTGACTATGCACTTAGCAGAACATGGAAGTGTACATCTGAAAAATAATAACCACAGTGGAGGACTTCTCACAGTTTACCACCTGATGCGAGGGATGGCGCTGCAAGCAACGCTGTATAGACAGCGGAAACAAAGTCTGTGGACGTAGAAGACTCCACCTCAGTATCCGTCATTTCCGTGTTAGCACCATGACATAATACAGCCAATCAAAGCTGTCCGATGGGTGTAAAAGTGGGAGCCTGGCCAGTTCACGACAGACAGTTTTGAGGCAGCCATCAAAAGCTTGGAATTTTATCCGAAATTGATGCGGAAAGTACACCAAGAACTTTTGATGCAAGGTTTCTGAATGTGTTTGAAGGGACAGGAGGCCATTTCTCCTCAAGAACCTAAACCAAAGAGGATTCTAATGTTGGAAGCTGGGGTCTGGAGCGATTTCAACGTTTTAACTTATCCAAAAGGTGTCTCATTAGGTTTAGGTCGGCTCTCTGTAACGGCTAGTCAGTTTCATCAATGTTACTGTCCGCAAGCAGTTGCTTCACAGACGCTAGTTTGCGACAGTATGCATTGTCATGCCAATACAAACAATAATCGTCTCCGAATTGTTCCTCTGCTGTAAACAGTACACGGTGCTGAAATACGTGTTAATTTCCTTCCGCATAAAACTCTATACCGTAGCACCACCTCCGCCATACTTCACTGTTGGCACAAAACATGGTGATACGCGAGGTTCTCCAGACGTTCGCCAAATCCAGACCCTCCCATCGGATTGCTATAGGGTACAGAGTGATTCATCACTTCGAATCATTCATTCCCAGCCACCCACTGACCAGTGGCGTCGCTCTTTACGCCACCTCAAGCGTCGCTTACGCTGACTACAGAACTGTATGGCTTCTGAGGAGCTGCTCGAAGACTGTAGCCCATTGTTCTCAACTCCCCACGCAAAGTCCTTGTGCTAGCTGGACTGCTGTTAGTGCTCTGCAACTCACAAGCGATTCCATCCGCTGATTTCACGCAATTTTTTACAGCCACCTTCCGAAATGCTCGACAGTCGCTGCCTGTCAGTACACGAGCTCTTCCTGGTCTTGCTTGAGCTGTAGTTGTTTGCACTTCACAATCGCATCTCCAATAAGTCGTCTTGGGCAGTTGTAGAAGTGTTGAAATGTCCATGATGCGTTTATTACTCAGGTGACATCCAATAACTACATCTACATTTACATGGGTACTCTGCAGTTCACAGGTAAGTACCTTGCGGAAGGTTCATCGAACCACCTTGAAGTTATTTCTCTACCGTTCCACTCTCGAACAGCGCGCGGGAAAATCTAACGCTTAAACCTTTCCGTGGGAGGTCTGTTTTCTCTTATTTTATTGTAATCATCATTTCTCCCTGTGTAGGTGGACACCAACAAAATGTTTTGTATTTGAAGGAGAAAACTTGTGATTGAAGTTTCTTGAGAAGTTCCTGCCGCGACGAAACACACCTTTTGTTTTAAAGGTTGCCATCCTAATTCGTGTATCATAGCAGTGGCACTATCTCCCCTGTTTCGCGATGAAACAAAACAAGGTGCCCCTCTATGAATTTTGTCGATGTCCTTCGAAAATCTTATCTGATGGGGATCCAACATCTTGCGGCAATACTCCGGGAAAGGAAGGACAGGCGTAATGTTGGCAATGTCTTTATTAGACCTGTTGCGTCTTCTAAGTGTTCTGCCAATAAAATGCAGTCTTTGGTTTGCCTTCCACACAACATTATCTATGTGATCGTTCTAGTTTAAGTTATTCGTAATAATCCTTAAATATTTAGTTAAATGAGCAGCCTTTATGTTTGTGTGATTTATCGTGTAACCGAAATCTAGGAGATTACTTTTGGTAATCATGTAGATGACTTTACACTTTTCATTATTTATGGTCAGTTGACTCTTTCCGCACCATACAGAAATCTAGTGTGAATGTTTTCGCAGTTAGTTTTGATCAGTTGATTGATCAGATTGTCTCCTAGATCGTTTTTATAGATTGAGAATAGCAGAGAGCCTATAACACTTCTCTGGAGAACGCCAGATGTCACTTCTTTTTTACTCGATGTCTTTCCGTCAGTTACTATGATCTGAGACCTTTCTGACAGGAAATCACGAATAGAATCGAACAACTGAGACGATACTCCGTAGGCACGCAATCTTATTTGACGTTGCTTGTGAGGAACAGTGTCAAATGCCTTCCGGGAATCTAAAAACATAGAATCAGTTTATAACCCCTTTGGGTAGCACTCATTTCTCCAAGCAAGAGCTAGTTCTGTTTGATAAGAACGGTATTTTCTGTCTTTGTTGACTATGTGCTAACAGACCGTTCTCTTCGAGTTAATGTTGAAACATTAGTCCACTTCCAAACTCTCTGAGCTCTGCTGACCGACCCTTTCTGCTGCTATACTGCTTCCCTACTGACAACAGAACACTCCTTGCATCCTTTCAAACTGGAGGATTCGCCTCTAGTGACATCTTATGACCCACCCCGCAATACTCACAGGTCATCGGTCCCTAAGCGTACACACTAATTAATCTACCCTAAACAAACTTACGCTATGGACGCCACACTCACCCATGCCCGAGGGAGGACTCGAACCTCCGACGGGGGAAACGGTGCGGACCGTGAAAAGACGCCCTAGACCGCGCGGCTACCCAGCGCGGCTCCGGATACATTTGATCAGTTAGTGTATAGGCGACATTCAGCAGATGGTGAAGGTAAAGCTCCCATCAGGTCTAATGTTGGTTTCAACACTATTTTACTAGGCGTGGTCCTGTTGAAAACAGTGCGCCCTTGCATTTTTAACTGACTTGTCCAGCAAGCGTGCGAATTACCGTGAGACGGGATTTTTCTCACATTAAAATATATTTCCAGAGGGGAATGGAATGCTAAGTGACAGATAAAAATCCTGGGGTTGAATGGGGATCGAACCTAAGATATTTAGATTTGTAGACTGACATCTCACCACTCTCAAAAGAATGCATACCTTCTTCCACTTGATCCCTTCCTTTTGCTTGCCATCTGTTCCCTATTGCATTTTCTGCCATTAATATTCTTTAAATAAGCCCTTGTTTTTCCTAGGCTAAAATGAATGTTGAACATAAGATCCGTCTTTTTTGTAGTGCAACAAAATTTTCTTCTTTGTTACTCTTGTGTTTTCTACTTTCTAACTTAGAATCTTGTTTCTCGATAATATTGAAATATTAAATGTCTATAAATATCGATTATTGCTTTTTTTAGAAATAATGATTTCTTTCAGCTGGATTTTTCGTAAAGTAAAAAGAGGCAAGTACACTTACTCATTTGGTCTTCATTGATTAGATTCATAAATCATTTATTTGATAATGCGAAACATAAATTTTATCATAACTCCTTGATTAGCATTCTCTGTCATTGATATTTTTAAAATAGGTCCTTGTTCTCAAAAGATTTTTTTTTTTTTGCCCAACTGAGCCATAAGGTATGCCCTGTGTTCATGATGATCCTGTATTGCCGGCCGGAGTGGCCGAGCAGTTCTAGGCGCTACAATCTGGAGCCGCGCGACCGCTGCGGTCACAGGTTCTAATCCTGCCCGGGGCATAGATGTGTGTGATGTCCTTACGTTATTTAGGTTTAAGTAGTTCTAAGTTCTAGGGGACTGATGACCTCAGAAGTTAAGTCCCATAGTGCTCCGAGCCATTTTTTTGATCCTCTATTCTCACTGTTTAGTGGTCATTTGACATACAACGCACCGAACCGTCCATCGAATCCATAGCAAAACTATTTTCAGCAACCTCGCTGGAAGATTCCAGATCTCTAAACGGGGAAGGGAAGGAGGAACACATCTTAAAGGAACGTAGATGAACCACACTCGTGTTCATGATAGTGTTTCCTTTGGAGTTTTACAAACTCCGATAACCAAGCTAAAAACGTATAAGAAATATTTGGACTGCGATCACATTTCCGATCAGAATACTGAACAAGAACGGCATGGCGGCGTGTTCACATTTTTGCATTAACACCTCCAGTGTGTTCAGTTATGTACAGTCATCCATCGATGTGTTCACTGTTGAACAAGCCCATCTAAAAGATAGTAGGAACTGAAAATTAACTGTTATTTATAAAGATGCCTTACCATGAATTTAAAAGTTACCGTCTTGATCGAATAAATATATTTATTACAATGGTTACCAGTTCCAGCTTCTTTGCAGACCATCTTCAGAACATAATCCGTTACTAGCAGGGGAGATGGTGAACGTAGCAGGTACCGCCTGTTGATGGTACTGGAACAGACGTTATCTGCTCCGTTGCCGACCTCTGCTTGCAATTATCTGTAAATAGACTGAAACCAGTCAACATTGTAACAAATGTCTTATGGAGTCAAGACTGTTTTAATTTGTAACTTTTAAATTTTGCACTGAGGAGGCTGTTCTTCAAAACTATGTTTACAAAAATCGTTTATCATGAACGATGGCAGTACTGAAAATGCGTAATAGAACAGTAATTGAACGGTGGACATTAGGAAGTCATTAGATTGAAATACCATATATTTAGCCTTTTCATAGCTTATCGCAGGATAGGCAATTAGATAATAATGCTAGCTACAGAAGTCCTACACTGTTTCACTTTCCTGACAGTACAAATGTTTAGTTCCCAACAAAACATTATACACTGCTGGCCATTAAAATTGCTACACCAAGAAGAAATGCAGATGATATACTGGTATTCATTGGACAAATATATTACACTAGAACTGACATGTGATTACATTCACACGCAATTTGGGTGCATAGATCCTGCGAAATCAGTACCCAGAACAACCACATCTAGCCGTAATAATGACCTTGATACGCCTGGGCATTGAGTCAAACAGAGCTTGGATGGCGTGTACAGGTACAGCTGATCATGCAGCTTCAACACGATACCACAGTTCATCAAGAGTAGTGACTGGCGTATTGTGACGAGCCAGTTGCTCGGCCACCATTGACCAGACGTTTTCAGTTGGTGAGAGATCTGGAAAATGTGCTGGCCGGGGCAGCAGTCGAACATTTTCTGTATCCAGAAAGGCCGTATAGGACCTGCAACATGCGGTCGTGCATTGTCCTGCTGAAATGTAGGGTTTCGCAGGGATCGAATGAAGGGTAGAGCCACGGGTCGTAACACATCTGAAATGTAGCATCCACAGTTCAAAGTGCCGTCAATGCGAACAAGAGGCGACCGAGACGTGTAACCAATGGCACCACATAGACTACCATCACGCCGGGTGATACGCCAGTATGGCGATGACGAATACACGCTTCCAATGTGCGTTCACCGCGATGTCACCAAACACGGATGCGACCATCCGGATGCTGTAAACTGAACCTGGATTCGTCCGAAAAAATGACGTTTTGCCATTCGTGCACCCAAGTTCGTCGTTGAGTACACCATCGCAGGCGGTTCTGTCTGTGATGCAGCGTCAACGGTAACCGCAGCCATGGTCTCCGAGCTGATAGTCCATGCTGCTGCAAATGTCGTCGAACTGTTCGTGCAGATGGTTGTTGTCTTGCAAACGTCACCATCTATTGACTCAGGGATGGAGACGTGGCTGCACGATCTGTTACAGCCATGCGGATAAGATGCCTGTCATCTCGACTGTTAGTGATACGAGGCCGTTGGGATCCAGCACAGCGTTCCGTATTACCCTCCTAAACCCACCGATTCCATATTCTGCTAACAGTCACTGAATCTTGACCAACGCGAGCAGCAATGTCGCGATACGATAAACCGCAATCGCGATAGGCTACAATCCAACCTTTATCAAAGTCGGAAACGTGATGGTACGCATGTCTCCTCCTTACACGAGGCATCACAACAACGTATCACCAGGCAACGCCGGTCAACTGCTGTTTGTGTATGAGGAATCGGTTGAAACTCTCCTCATGTTGTAGGCGTCGCCACCGGCGCCAACCTTGTGTGAATGCTCTGAAAAGCTAATCATTTGCATATCACAGCATCTTCTTCCTGTCGGTTAATTTTCGCGTCTGTAGCACGTCATCTTCGTGGTGTAGCAATTTTAATGGCCGGTAGTGTATATGCAGATCTCCTTTGAAACGCTGTTGTAATAATTTTTGCTCTCTCGTCACGATATCAAACGCACTCAGAATCAGTGAAAAAATGGCATGCCAAAACATTGCGACGGTACGTAACTGTTAGTGCTAGTGTAGCTGCTCTTCCAAACAGCACGCCGTACGAGCAAACCAGTAGCGCCTGTACCTGCAGCTACTCGTGCTCTAGGTACTTGGGTTATGCACGGCCATGTTTAAAAACACAGCTCGATGTAGTCACAGCTTCGAGCAGCGCACGTCTGTTTTCATGTCTCACAGATAATTCACTGCAAATAATAACCTGCAGCTGTGACCCGCAGTCCAGTAGTTTATGCATTGCCTAGAATTACGACTTAATAAAATATACGTAAACAGAAAATAAAAATGAATAATTTAATAATAAGGGTTCTACTGTAACTAATGTAGATGACAGAGAATTGCGTTGGACAATGTTTATTCAAGAAAGGACATCTCATACAAACAGGAAATGATTCTATGATAATCATTTAAAATACAAACAAAAAATATACTTCAGAAGTTAAAGTATGGAAGCGGCCGTTCACTGCCCAGAATTAAACACCTCGCTGATCAAATACCACTTGTTACCGCAGCAGGTCTGTCTCCTTCCAGAACTCACGTAAAAGTGCCCTGAAACGCTCCCATGACCTCTTCAGTCAAAAAAGTCGCAGCCTCCACCTTGACTCCCATAGCATTCCTCTTTGCTCTTGTGATCTTCAGTCCAGAGCATGGCTTGATGCAGCTTTCCATGCTACTCTACCGTGTGAAAGCTTCTTCATCTCCGCGTAACTACTGTAACCTACATCCTTCTGGATCTGCTTAGTGCATTCATCTCTACCCTGCACGCTTCCCTCCGATACTAAATTGGATATCCCTTGATGCCTCAGAATGTGTCCTATGAACTAGTCCCTCCTTCGATTCAAGTTGTGCAACAAATTCCTCTTCTCCCCAACTCTGTTCAGTACCTTCTTATAAGTGATCCCCCCATATAATATTTAGCAGTCTTCTGTAGCACCAGATTTCGAAAGCTTCTATTCTCTTCTTGTAGAAACTATTTATCGTCCATGTTTCACTTCTATACATGGCTACACTCCATACAAATACTTTCAGGAATGACTTCCTGATACTGAAATCTATACTCCATGATAATAAATTTCTCTTCTTCAGAAACGTATTCCTTGCCATAGCCAGTCATATATCTTTACTTTGACCATAATCTTTTATTTTGCTCCCCAAATAACAAAACCCATTTACTACTTCAGCGTCTCATTTCCTAATCTAGTACCCTCAGCATCGCCTGACTTGACTACATTCCATTATCCTCGTCTTGCTTTTCTTGATGTTCGTCTTATATCCTCCTTTCAAAGCACTGTCCATTCCGTTCAACTGCTCTCCCATGTCCTTTGCTGTCTCTGACAGAATGACAATGTCGTCGGAAAACCTCAATGTTTTTACTTTCTTCTCTATGGATTTTAAATTCTACTTCAAATTTTTCTTTTGTCTCCTTCACTGCCTGCTCAATATACAGATTGAATAACATCGGGGATAGGCTAAAACCCTGTCTCACTCCATTCTCAACCACTGCTTCCTTTTCACGCTCCTCGACTCTTATAACTGCCATCTGATTTCTGTACAAATTGTAAATAGCCTTTCGCTCTCTGTTTTTTACCCATGCCAACTGCGGTATTTGAAAGAGAGTATTCACAACATATTTAAATGCTTTCTCTAAGTCTACCAATGCTAGAAACGTAGGTTTGCCTTCCATTAATTTATCTTGTAAGATAAGTTGTAGAGTCAGTATTTCCTCGCTTGTTCCAGCATGTCTACGAAATCAAAACTGATCTTCCCCCAGATCGGCTACTACCTGTTTTTCCATTCCTCTCTAAGGAATTCGTGTTAGTATTTGAAACCGTGAATTTTTAAACTGATAGTTCGGTAATTTTCACACTCATCGACACCTGCTTTCTTTGGGATTGGAATTATTATATTCTTCTTGAAGTCTGGGGGTATTTCACCTGTCTCTTACATCCTGCTCACCAGATGGTAGAGTTTTGTCATGGCTGGATCTCCCAAGGTTATCAGTAGTTCTAATGAAATGTTGTCTACTCATGAGGCCTTGTTTCGGCTTAGGATTATCAGTATTCTGCCGAATTCTTCACGCAGTATCATATCTCCCATTTCATCTTCATCTACGTCCTCTTCCATTTCCATAACAATGCCTTCAAGTACATCGCCCTTGTATGTATGTATGTGTGTGTGTGTGTGTGTGTGTGTGTGTGTGTGTTTTGGTGTGATATAATTTATTTTTGTGTTGCGTGTGTGTGTGTGTGTTTTTGTGTGTGTGTGTGTGTGTGTGTATGTGCGTGTGTGTGCGTGCATGTGTGTGTGTGTGTGTGTGTGTGTGTGTGTGTGTGTATTTTGGTGTGGTATAATTATACACACATACATACATAAAAGCGCACACAAATGCATACACGAACAGACTTCAATAATTACACTCGAAAGTTTGGCAATAACATTCGAGCTTTGGCAAAAACATTTGACAGTCGGCAACAGAACCCAAAACATTGCATTGAAACAAGCGTTCAGTTCATAGTGCTGTGGAATGTGGGGAAAAAACCACAAATTGGCATTCATAAGAAGAAGAAGAACACCAAAAATGCAACAGGAGCGTAATATGTAAGAAATTGTCCACGCAACTTGTAAGTAAGGTTCAAAACATTACTACTTTATAGGAAATACCAACCACCAGAACTGTTTATAACCTATAGGCACAGTGACAAAAATGTTAATTAAATAGCTAACATATGTACATATTCCAGGCCACTGATGATGCCTTGCAGAAAATAAAGGCGAAACGCGTATGGTACTAAAATTGTGTTTAATTCAGTTGCTGTCAGACGGTCCATAAGTAAAAATTATCAATATACCGTAATATTACACGCAACTGAGGAAGACAGGACTACAAAAGTTGAAGATGTGAACTCGTGTATTCGCCTGTTACTGTTCACCAGGCACTTATTTCGCTGATAGCTTCCTCATGTCTACAATACTGCACACAGTGAAACCAACACAATCCCGTGATGTCTCTAGTATCTCGACTATCTTCTGGCGGATATTTGCCAGCCGTCTAGAATCTGTGAATGTAAAGCATCGCTTGTTGGCGGACCTGTTGATTCTGTGGGTCGGAAAGAAACCACGTACTGTCAACTGTCAATGAAAACTATGTGACTGACTGCTGATCTTCTTTCTTTTTCTTATGATGCAGTCAGAAACGCGCTCGCGTTGCAATAATCGGGGAAGTCACACCAGTAGTCATTGTCAGACTAAAAACACGTGGTGCATGCGCTGACGTAACATTCACGTTGCGTTGACAATGTAAATATGGTTACGTTTTCAAGGTAAGTGTAGTTACGTTTGCAACGCAGAGGGTGCATTACGTCACAGCATGCAGCACGTGCCTTTAACCTGATGACTGCCACTGGCTGATCGAAATCGGTTACTGTATAGTGAATTGCTTTTGCGATTGTGTTGCAAGAAAATAAAAGAAGGGTTTATTGTCAACGGAGAAAAGCCCGCTCCTGAAACGAGACATTCAGGTTTTGTCAGTGCTGTACAAAGCATACTTCCCCTCTACTTTTTATGAAGCCTCAGTTTGAATACCAACTGCAAACATTCCCTAGAGTATCAATCCCTTTATGAATCCTCTTAACACCTCAGGAGTGACACTCCTCTGTACCTCTGTAATCTCACGTTCTAACCGACAGTCATAAGAGTGTGCAGCTTATGATATTTTCACAGGTACATTACAAACTATCAAGCTATCATATAGCTCAAAATGCATTTTTAATTCCAACTAAAACGGGTCATACTCCCTCGAATTTCCACATCATACAATGTAAATTCATTTCGTAAGCAAAATCTTGAAGGGTTCAGGGAAAACCACAAAATAATCTTTCGCATCTCTCTCTTTAGACCCGTTTATATTAGCTACGACACTGTTTTATTGTCTAGCTAAAATAAGATACACCATTAACTTCAAAATGTAGACTAGAGTACAGTTATTTCAGGAACTATATTTTACAATCATTCGGTACGCACTATGTGCTACTAGATCCTGTTTCCTGGGAACCCTAAGTGGCCTCGATGTTCGCGGTCGATTTGTGAAAGCGAATTGCGGAACGCGTAACGGGATGTCGAGTGACCAGCAAGTCGTAACTCTCGTGCACCATGTACGAAACTGAAGCCGCATGGCACCAGGTTGTCCTACTGCATCTACACATAAATCCGCAAGTCACTGCACAGTGCAGAGTCGAGGGTACGTTAAACTAGTGTCATCTTTGTTTTCCTGTACCATTCGCGCAATGAGGGAGGGGAAAATGACTGTGTACATACCTCCGTTGGTGTCATAGTCGCTACTCGAGTTATACGATGGTAGCATCATAATGGTCGGACAGTCTTCATCTAATATATGTCTTTCAAATGTATCAGTGTTGGTGGAGAATTGCATCGGTTTTCTTCCAGTGGTTCCCATTTAAGTTCCTTGAATATTTCTGTTACACTTTCGTATTTGTTAGAGAGATCTGGCGAGATCCTAATAGCGCGTCTCCGGATTCGTTTAATATCTGTGATTTTGCCTACTTGTCAAGGACCCCAAACTCTTGAGCAATACTCTAGAATCGGTCACACTAGCGTCTTGTATGTTATTTCCTTCACAGATGCTTTCCACTTTTGCAGATCCCTTCGATCAAATCTAAGTCCTTCATTCGTCTTACCTGACTTTACCTGAGAGTGCCTTTTCATACCGGTTCTTAGTTTTACCCCTAAAGAAATATGCAATTTGACGAGCTTAAAGAAGTCCACCACTAATATTGTAATCAGTTACTCTCTGTGTCTAACTTTTTGTTGCAGGCACTATTTTACAAATGTGTACATATAAAGGGAATTGCTGTTCAAAACACCAATTGGGAATTTACGCCACGATATTGCAGTGCCTGTGATGATAAGAAGAACGATGCAGAGTTCCTTCGGACATCCATGCACTGTTGTATTTATCCGACAATATCGGACAACGACTTTCAGTTAAAATGTCCTCCTGTACGGGGATTACATAATGTGTGTACGAGTACAGGTTGTGACGCAGGAACGACGACATATGGAAGTCTGGCTATGGCCATGAGTCGTACACAGACAACCAAAACGGTTAAGGTGACAGGTCGCGTAAAGTGGGACGCACGGGTTCAGTACCGGTACAGCACAAATTTTCACTGTCGTCATTCCATTATACAGCTAATGATTGTTCACATTCGCAAATGGGAATAAATTTCACGTAAGTGGAAATTTTGCCCCAGTCTTTCAGTATTTCCTTGCGATAGTTCATTAATTACTTGAGGGTCTCTGTTTTAGAATGAAATTTTCACTCTGCAGCGGAGTGTGCGCTGATATGAAACTTGCTGGCAGGTTCAAACTGTGAGCCAGACCGAGACTCGAACTCGAACCTTTGCCTTACGTGGGCAAGTGCTGTGCCATCTGAGCTACCCAAGCACAACTCACGACCTCTCCTCACAGCTTCAATTCTGCCAGTACCTCGTCCCCTTCCCGCCAAACTTCACAGAGGCTCTCTTGGAGACCTTGCAGAACTACCACTCCTGAAAGGATATTGCGGAGATACGGCTTAGCCACATCCTGGGGGACGTTTCCAGGATGAAATTTTCATCCTGCAGCGGAGTGTGCACGGAGTTTCGATCTGCCAGGAAGACTTTTTCTTTTTTTAACTTGTACCCTCCCCGCCTCCTTGGTGACATTTGATGAGATTTGGTTGGGTACCCCTTCTCTTTATGTGAGGTATACTTTTAAATAATTAAATTTATTTGATACGTTCACGTTTTTGATTCAGACCAATAAAATACCTAAAGCAAATCTTTTACGTACTACACTACTGGCCATTAAAATTGCTACACCAAGAAGAAATGCAGACGACAAATCGGTATTCATTGGACAAATATATTATACTAGAACTGACATGTGATTACATTTTCACGCAATGTGGGTGCATAGATCCCGAGAAATCAATACCCAGAACAACCACCTCTGGCCGTAATAACGGCCTTGATACGCCTGGGCATTGAGTCAAACAGAGCTTGGATGGCGTGTACAGGTACAGCTGCCCATGCAGCTTCAACACGATACCACAGTTCATCAAGAGTAGTGACTGGCGTATTGTGACGAGCCAGTTGCTCGGCCACCATTGACCAGACGTTTTCAATTCGTGAGAGATCTGGAGAATGTGCTGGTCAGGGCAGCAGTCGAACATTTTCTGTATTCAGAAAGGCCAGTACAGGACCTGCAACATGCGGTCGTGCATTATCCTGCTGAAGTGTAGGGTTTCGCAGGGATCGAATGAAGGGTAGAGCCACGGGTCGTAACACATGTGAAACGTAACGTCCACTGTTCAAAGTGCCGTCAATGCGAACAAGAGGTGACCGAGACGTGTAACCAATGGCAGCCCATACTATCACGCCGGGTGAAACGCCAGCATCTTCTTCCTGTCGGTTAAATTTCGCGTCTGTAGCACGTCATCTTCGTGGAGTAGCAATTTTAATGGCCAGTAGTGTACATTTATCCTGTGAAATTAGAACTGTAAATGATGACTAAGTTTAAGGGGCACTATAACTATTTTTATCAAATTAATGGCTCTCTATATACTGTACGTTTGTCAAATAATTTTCACAAATAAGGAAATACAAAATAGGCTTCTCTAATTCTTCACTCAATCCACAGGCATTTATGTGCTTCCTCCATTGTAATGATTGGACGCATGGCGTCATGTGTTACGGTAGTACGGCGAGACAGTCACCAGACGTACCTACATCCTCTTCGTGCAGCCACTCCAGCCTATCCTCCACGGCGCGCCGCAGCTCCTCAGACCGATGGGTGAGCACACAGGTTGCATGCTTACTGGGTTGCATGCAGCGCCGACCTGTGGTTCTGCAACTTCACACACGAACTAAAGTAGATACCCACAAGTCCTCAGCATCTGTTATGAATAGTTTGATCATTCATCAAAAGAGATGGGCGGCAGTAACTGTGCAGCACGTTTATTTTGACTTGCCGGCATGCGCCTTAACATATGCAATGTGGAACTTTTCGTTCAAATTCATAGTGATTGCAATAAAATCTGCTTTAGTTGCGCTACAGAATATCATACCTGCCACACTGACTGACGCGCAGTGATTTCGACTGCCGCGGCAGGGAACTCCCCTAATGAAATCTGACACTTGAAAGGCACTTGATTCAGATCGGGAAATCCCGAGCATCCACATGTCTAAAGCATTCAGTTCAGTTCAGAAAGACCACAAAGACTGGTAAGCGCTTCGATATTGTCTATCCTCGGGATTAATTTTATAAAACAAAATGTTATCTGCTATCATAATGTATATTTTCTGACTTAAAAAAGTGATGTGAGATTTGCATTACCCCTCCGTTTAAAAGAGATTTGGTGAGACTTTTCCGGGCGCTTCCCTTCTCATCCCTCGCATTCCTATTCTGAGCTCACGTACTTAACGGACGTTCCCCAACGACGACACGTTCAGATATACCATATTATATCGTTGACGAACAATCTGATAAATCATATACGTCTTAAAAAGCACCATAAGATGCTGAGCCACAGCCATGCAATACTTTTTAAAAGAGTAAACAGCCATTTGACTGTGCATTACTATATTTACATCCTAAAGCCACGTGTCAACCTTGTTACCTGCCTCGGACTGCCTTAACAGATATGACTTAGTAATGGTCTAACAACTTTCAGATTCGTACGTGATAATGGCATAAAAGCCGAAATCTTTTGTACTATCCATAGTACAAAAGATAACTACAGTAATACGAAGTCAAATGACAGTTTACTCTTTTTTAAAATAAAATATACGTCTTAGTAAGCTTCCTTGGAGCACATCCGACGCTGTGTTCGTTTTTGTAGAACTATGCCTTACTGGTTTCTGTTAGTCAGATACTCCTCGGGCCAGTCACGTACTTGCCAAGATACTGCAGATGATCGTGTATTGGTTGGTAGTGGTGAATATGGTACAGTCCTCGTACGTACGATAGGAGCAGCTCAGGCCTCACACGCCCCCGTCGTGAGAATGAACCCCTGATTGTGAACGCCACTGTGACTTCAAGGAATAAAGACCTTGACCGCCCGCCAGTTGCAATACCTATTAGTCTATGGCCTAAAGCAATGGTCGTCATCTTTTTTTTTTTTTTTCTCAAGAGCCGATATTGCCGCTGTGGGTAGCACCTCGGGCTGAATATGTACTCACCTTATTATTAGTTGTTAACTTACATAAATTAGTATATATGAGTTACCGGTAGACTAACTGGAGTAAGGGCTCAATAACTTGACGGTCGGCCCCAGGTACATCTAAACATCTATATTTGCATGGATACTCCACAAACCACGATTAAGTGCCTGACAGAGGATTAATCGAACCACCTAAATATTTTCGCATCCGGAGTAGAAAGTTGGTGATCGGAATTTTGTGAGAAGATTCCGCCACAACGAAAAACGCCTTTGTTTTAATGATGTCCACCCTAAATCCTCTCTCCCTATCTCGATAATACAAAACGTTTTGCTCTTCTATCAACTTTCTCGATGTACTCCGTTAAACCTGTCTGGTAAGGATCCCACATCGCGCAGCAGTACTCAAGAAGAGGACATACAAGCGTAGTGTATGCAGTCTCTTTAGTAGATCTCTTATATTTTTTAAATGTTATGCCAATAAAACGCAGTCTTTGCCTTCCCCACAACATTTTATATGTGTTCTTTCCAATTTAAGTTGTTCGTAATTCTAATTCCTAGGTATTTAGATTTGACTGATTTATCGTGTAACCGAAGTTTAACGGATTCCTTACAGCACTCATGTGAATGACCACACTTTTCATTATTTATCGACATTGCCAGTTTCACGCCATACAGATATCTTTTCTAAATGATTTTGTAGTTGGTTTTGATCATATGACGACTTTACAAGACAGTAAATCACAGCATCATCAGCAAACAACCTAAGACGGCTGCTCAGATTGTCTCCTAAATCATATACATTGATAAGGAACAGCAGAGCGCCTGTAACATTAACTTGTGGAACGCCAGAAATCAGTCATGTTTTACTCTATGACTTTCTGTTAATTACTATGAACTGTGACCTCTCTGAAAGGAAATCACGAATCCAGCCACATAACTGAGACGATGTTCCATAAGCACGTAGCTTCAGTACAAGTCGCTTGTGTAGTACAGTGTCAAAAGCCTTCTCGGAATCTAGAAATACGGAATCAATTTGAAATCCCTTGTCATTAGCACTCAACACTTCGTGTGAGTAAAGAGCTTTTTGTGTTTCACGTGAACGATATTTTCTAAATCTGTGTTGACTGTGTGTCAATAGACCATTCTCTTCAAGGTAATTCATAATATTCGAACACAATATGCGCTCCAAGCCTGTAATTTAGTAGATTGCTCCTACTAACTTTCTTGAGTATTGGTGTCACTTGTGCAGTTTTCGAGTCTTTGGATACGGATCTTTCGTCAAGTGAACGGTTGTATATGGTTGATAAGTATGAAGCAATCGAATCAGTATACTCCGAAAGGAACCTAATAGGTATACAGTCTGGACCATAAGACTTGTTTTTATTAAATGATTTAAGCTGCGTCACTATTCCGAGGATGTCTACTTCTAAGTTACTAATGTTCTTGATTAGAATTCTGGAATATTTACTTCGTCTTCTTTGGTGAAGGAATTTCGGAAGACTGTGTTAAGTAGTTCTGCTTTGGCAGCGCTGTCGTTGGTAATATTTCCATTGGTATCACGAAGAGAAAGCATTGGTTGTGTATCGCCGTAGCATACTTTACGTACGATCAGAATCTCTTTGGGTTTTCTGGCTGATTTCGAGACCAAGTTTCGTTGTGGAAATTATTATAAGCATCTCGCATTGAAGCGCGTGCTAAATTTCTAGCTTCAGTAAAAGATCGCTAATATAGCAGATTTTGGGTTCGTTTAAATTTGCCGTGTTTTTTTTTCGTTGTTTCTGCAACAATGTTGTGACCCGTTTTGTGAACCATAGGGGATCGTCTCTGTCATTTTTTAATTTATTTGGTACAAATTTCTCAATTCCTGTCGATACTATTTCTTTGAATTCAAGCTCTATCTGGTCTAGACATACATTGTTCATTTGGATGGAGTGGAGATTGTCTCCCAGGAAGGCACCAAGTGAACTTTTATTTGATTTTTCGAATATTTATGTTTTTCGTTTATTTTTGGAGGATTTGGGGGTTACAATATACAATTTCGTCACGATAACCCTGAGTTCACTAATCCGTTTTGATGCTGCTTATAGCTCAAGATTAATTGTTGCTAAAAGGTCAAGTGTGTTTTCACAACTTAAAAAATCGTGTGGGTCTATGAACTAACTGCTCGAAATAATTTTCAGAGAATGCGTTTAGCACAATTTCAGATGTTTTATACGTACCTCCGGATTTAAACATGTATTTTCGCCAACATATCGAGCGTATGTTAAAGTCACCACCAACTATAATTGTTGAGTCTGGTACATGCTTGAAATTATACTCAGATTTTCTTTGAACCTTTCAGCAATTGTACCATCTGAGTTGTGAGGTCAGTAAAAGGATCCAATCATTATTTTATTCCGCTTGCCAAGAATGGCCTGTGCCCATACTCACAGGAACCACCTACCTCATTTTCGCTACAAGATAAACTACCTCTAATAGTAACAAACATGCCAGCGCCCACTTTATTTAGCCTATCCTTTCTGAAACCGTTAGGTTCTTCGCAAAAATTTCGGTTGAACGTATCTCCTGCTTTAGCCAGCTTTCAGTGCCTACAACGATTTGAGCATCAGTGCTTTCTACTAGCACTTGGGGCTCTGGTACCTCCCCATGAAAGCTAAGACACTTTACACCTGTTACATCGATGGTTCCTGTATCTACGTTCTTCCTGTGTTCCACCTGCACCCTTTGAGACTGAAGTTTTTGTGTTTCCCCGACACGCTCTAACCTAAAAAAAAAACGCCCAGTCCACGCCACAGAGGTACTGCTAACCGTGTAGTTGTCTCCTGCGTGTAGTGGTCTCGTGACCTATTCAGAGGCACCCGAAACCCAACCACCCTATGGCACAAGTCGAAGAATCTGCAGCCTACACAGTCGCAGCATCGACTATGCTGCAAAAGGTAAACTCTGCTTTCATCTTGCAAGCAAGTCTGGCACTCTGTACCACTTCTATTAGCCGCTTGAAACCAGAGATAATCTCTTCCGATCCAAAGCGACACACATCATTGGTACCTATGTGAGTCACTGATCGTTAAAATTTGGCACCATCGGAATAGTTAGTGTCGACTGTTTTCTGCTTCAAATTCATGCCACTCTCAGCGACCCAAAACTGCAACACTGTAATTGCCTGACTAAGTGTTGTTTTGTCTGCGTGAATGTCTGATTGATTAATAACAGTAATTGTACGTATACTTAAGTGCTTTAGGCAATACGAGACACGATCACAGATGTTTGCTAAATGTTCTCAATGTCATTTTTCTTCTTCTCGCTGCGTTGTATTACAGCAATCTCAATTCAGTTTCATATTCCGAGCCACAAATACAGTGACGAAAAAAATCGCAACATCAAAACCTAATTAATGTAGAGAAATGGAATTCTGGGAATACATTTCTCTAGGTAACATGCTTAAGAGATTAACATTGCAAGATCACATATTAATGTACGCGGAAATAAGTCATTGCAAATATAAAATGCTGGTACATTAATAGACGGTGTAACCGCCAGAATGTTGACTGCAAGCGTGCAAACGCGCATGCATTGTGTTGTACAGGCGCCATATGTCAGTTTGTGGGATGGACTTCCATGCCTGTTGCACTCGGTCGGTCAATACAAGAGCGGCTACTGCTAGTTGTGGATGACGCTGGAGTTCGGTGATGTCCATTAAATGCTCGATTGGAGACAAATCTTGTGATCGAATAGGCCAAGGTGTAACACCATAACTCTAGTGCGCCCTCTGATTTATTTTGCTTTTGTTTCATTTAATGATATATCATTGATTATCTGTAAATGTGTTTGTATCGATAACATAAAATTGTATACTCTTTTCTTTGTTTAAAACTTTGATGTCGTGGCTTGATTCTATGCAATGTAGTATACCTGTCATATAAATTCTTTGTCCCATTTGGAGTGAACAAAACTTACTGTATATAATTGTAAGTTCTGTGTGAATATTTTTTTGTAGAAATGTTAATATGTGCAAATGTTCTGTGTTATTTAATGCGGTTGGTTGCTGTTATGTAAATTGCTGACCTTCACTTAGGATTCTTAGTTAGTTTGTATGTAAAAGGTGTAGTGGTTCCCTCGGGAACGGAACTGTGTAGCGCGCGCAAATTGTGGTTGGCCTAGGTGGGAAAGGTGGAACAACAGTCAGTCGGGGACGAGCTACGAAACTGTGCACTGACCATGTAAAAGATGTATAGTGTGCTGGTTCCGAGAGAGGCTTTTTCTGCTACTTTCCAATGCCTCGGGTGGATGGATAAATAGCTGGAACGATTCTGGAATTGGTATTCATCATCGCCACCAAGAAGGGCCAGAATCCAGCTAAACTGTCTGTAAATCCGCCTACCAACATTCAGTTGCCACCACATTGCGCAATCACTGTAAAGGAGTACTATAATAATGTACAGTGAAGGATGAGCTTACTGGATGTTTTAGTGTGCACAAATATAAGGTAACTTATAACTGAATTCATGTACCTACCTTAATTTTCTCCCTATCACAACACCTCTCAGGTTCCTCTCCATTTGAAATATGATTACCGAGTGTCCTAGTTTGTGGAAAAAATAAAAGCCTCAGCATATTAAATAATGTTGTTTGATCTTTGGTATGAAGGGAGCATTCGAATTTATTGTGGATTTAGTGAAATTGTGGGAGGTAGTAAATGTAGTCTTGTGAAAGCCTCCCAGGGATGGAAACAGTCTAATTTAAAGTTTTGTGGAGTTTCAAAGTCTCCTATTTGATCATTTACTTGCAAGTAGAAGACTGTGGTAATAAAGACAATTTGCAGTTTCTTTTAAAGATTAAAAGCTCTTAAAACTGAGGCATATAAAGTTTTGCTTAGTTAACGATCATAGTGCTACCTGTAATAAATTCTAAAAGGTGAGTCAGTTTCTTGCAATTTTGTCAATATTGTATCTCACTGCAGCAAAAGTCGTGAAATGCAGTTGTGGAAAGTTATATTTGCTTGCTAAGCACTTGTTTCTTTCGGGTATTGAAAGTGCATATTAATAGTGTAATAAGATCCACAGGTTATCCTTTACCACTATTTATGAAAACAATTTCTTTATTCAAAATACAGTGAGAAGTAACCTGTTAGTGAATTCCAATTAACTTTCATTTTAAATAGTTAAGTATGTAACTGAGAGAGACTTAAGCTGTAACCAGCTCATAATTTTGCAGTGAACCACATTTATAATTTTATGTCGGTTAGGAAAATGTTTGAACAATAATACTGAACCTATGTCCAATTAATGATTCTGCAGTGAATGTTAATAGTAATGTTATAAAGACCATTCAATTTGAACAAGTCCTGAAAGTAATAGCGTGTTTCGGTATCTGCTATATTTTTGCAAATAGTTTGTGCTGCTCTAGCTGTTAGCTTTAATCTTACCGTAAACATATGTATGTGTCAGAATTCATTGCATTCGCGTGTGGCCAAGTCTAGGTTGTGTTTGTCCGTTAAAGTTACGCATACCTTCTTTCTTAAACGAGAACGTTAATCTTTCTCTCTCCTAATTAGGCTGGCGACTGTTTTCCTTATTCTTTAAACAGTATAGCTAGGCAAAAATATTGTTTGTTACTGTTCAAATATTTACGTAATTCTGACTTTCATTTCCGATAAGCCACCTCCGTTAGGTACAACACGGTCAACATTACAAAATTCCTCTCAGAGGGTAACACTGCTCTGTTGCTTTATACCATAATTGCTTTAAGAAGATAGTATTATTTCCTCCAACTTTAAGGTTATAGTATAGCAGTAGCGGACAGGAGTGTTATACGTGGCTTTTCCGTGACAGGACTGCTTTGTTCTGTTGGGGTAAAGTACGTAATAAACCAAACTTGGTATTTGAGTGCATAAGCTACGTAAATGCTGTTGCAGTTTTATAAAGGCAACATGTCGACATTCTGCAGAGCATTTTGGGTTACAACAGCGATGTGTGGACGAGCTTCATCTTGTTGGAAAACACGCTCTGGAATGCTGTTCGTGTATGGTTATACAACAGGTCGAATCACGGGACTGACGTACACATTAGTAGCCAGGGTGCGTAGCTGTGGGATGACCACGGGAGTGCTCCTGCTGTCGTACGAAATCGCACCCCACAGCATAACTCCAAGTATGGGTCCAGTGTGTCTAACATGCAGACAGATTCATCTAAATCTACATTCTACATCTACATTTATACTCCGCAAGGCACACAACGGTATGTGGTGGAGGACACTTTACGTGCCATTGTCATTACCTCCCTTTCGTGTTCCAGTCGCGTATGGTTCGCGGGAAGAACGACTGCCGGAAAGCCTCCGTGCGCGCTCGAATCTCTCTAATTTTAATTTTACATTCGTGATCTCCTCGGGAGGTATAAGTAGGCAGAAGCAATATATTCGATACCTCATCCAGAAACGCACCCTCTCGAAACCTGGACAGCAAGCTACACCGCTATGCAGAGCGACTCTCTTGCAGAGTCTGCCGCTTGACTTTGCTAAACATCCCCGTAACGCTATCACGGTTACCAAATAACCCTTTGACGAAACGCGCCGCCCTTTTTGGATCTTCTCTATCTCCTATGTTAACCCGACCTGGTACGGATCCCGCACTGATGAGCAATACTCTCGAACGAGTGTTCTGTAAGCCACCTCCTTTGTTGATGGACTTCATTTTCTAAGGACTCTCCCAATGAATCTCAACCTGGCACCCGCCCTACCAACAATTAATTTTATATGATCATTCCACTTCAAATGGTTCCGTACGCATACTCTCAGATATTTTACAGAAGTAACTGCTACCAGTGTTTGTTCCGCTATCATATAATCATACAATAAAGGATCCTTCTTTCTATGTATTCGCAATACATTACATTTGTCTATGTTAAGGGTCAGTTGCCACTCCCTGCACCAAGTGCCTATCCGCTGCAGATCTTCCTGCATTTCGCTGCAATTTTCTAATGCTGCAACTTCTCTGTATACTACAGCATCGTCCGCGAAAAGCCACATGGAACTTCCGACACTATCTACTAGGTCATTTATATATATTGTGAAAAGCAATGGTCCCATAACACTCCCCTGTGGCACGCCAGAGGTTACTTTAACGTCTGTAGACGTCTCTCCATTGAGAACAACATGCTGTGTTCTGTTTGCTAAAAACTCTTCAATCCAGCCACACAGTTGGTCTGCTATTCCGTAGGCTCTTAGTTTGTTTATCAGGCGACAGTGCGGAACTGAATCGAACGACTTCCGGAAGTCAAGGAAAATGGCATCTACCTGGGAGCCTGTATCTGATATTTTCTGGGTCTCATGAACAAATAAAGCGAGTTGGGTCTCACACGATCGCTGTTTCCGGAATCCATATTGATTCCGACAGTGTAGATTCTGGGTTTCCAGAAATGACATGATACGAGAGCAAAAAACATGTTCTAAAATTCTATAACAGATCGATGTTGGTTGCAGCCTCTCAACTGGTCTCCTTATAACCATTACACGGCCATTACTTGCACTGAGACAAAACCAGCGTTTATCAGAAAATGCAACAAATCTCCACCTTGCCCTCCAATGATTTCTCGTTTGACACCACTTAAGGCTCAAAATCATGAAAAGTTCAATTTTTACTTTTTTGCGTTTTCTGACTCTGCAGACTATTACCTTTCAATAGATATATAATTTATTCAATTTCGAAGACTACAACTATTTTTAAATTTTTTTTGAAATGTGTTCTACATGGGCGTGACCCACTGTGGCGCTGTTAAACTGCTGTCAAATGGTGTTATTATTAACGTCCGTGTTCATCAGGTACATTTTAGTGATGTGAGATAAAGTATGTGTTGTGGCTAACCTATTTTCAGAGACTTAGCAGCACCTGAACTGTTGAAAAAGTGTATTCACGGAAAAACTCAAAACCCCAATGAAAGTGTAAATAGTGTTATATGGTCGAGAATCCCCAAGACTGTATTTGTTGGAATAGAAACACTTCACTTTGGTGTGTATGATGCTGTTGCGACTTTCAATGATGGCAACATTGTAAGGTTCAAGGTATTTAGAAATATGGGAATGAAGATAGGTTCTAACATGGTACGAGCGATGCTTGCTTTAGACAAGGAACGCCTTCGGGCTGCAGACAGGGCTGTAAAGAGTCCAGAAATACAAGCAAGAGTAAACAGGAGGAGGAACAAGAGGAAGCTGGAGGAGGACTTTGCAGAGGATGAATCCATCCTATGGAGCTGGAATGCACTAAAAAGTTAATCCAATCTTTGTCGCTCGATTCCCAAAACTTTTATTTTCTCATACTGATTACATGTTTTCTAAGGATCTTCCAAACATATTTGTTCCAAACTTTCAGTAAATGTTACACAGTACCTTCTGCATAATTTAACACAGCCTTTTTCCAAAAAACTGTATATTTTTGAATATGTAAATAAAAAATTGCAAAAAAATGTTGTGAATTTTCATTACAATTGAAAAAAAATCATCTTTAATAACTGAACTAAAATTTTGTAAAATCCCTGTGTTAAGTTGTAGCCCATATTCCAATAAATAATCTGTAAAAAGTTCAACTTCCTACCTCAAATACTTTGTGAGGAAAGATGTAATTTATAAGCGTTATTTTAACATTGCAAGTATAGGGCGTTCCGGAGCCCCTTAAGTCGCAAATGGTGATGGTTTGGGGTCAGTGGAATGCACGCTACAAGGCATCTGGCTCGGAGCTGTCCTTGAAGTAACCGATTTTTAAGAATTCGTTGAGTCACTACACTGCTCAGTTTGGCGCTGCAGATTCAGTACGATGCGGCAGAGCCAAGCGCCGAACACGATGGTCTTCCCTCTCGGTAGTGACTCGTGGTCGTCCGGAGCCCGGTCTTCTTGGGATCGTACATCCCCGTGACGACAGCTGCCAGCACTCATCTTCAACGGCAATATTCCTGCCAAGTCTTTCTGCAATATCGTAAAAGGAACATCCATCTTCTCGTAACCTTACTACATGAGCTAGTTCAAAATCAGTGGGATGTTGCTAATGGCGTCTTTGTCGCCTTAAAAGCACTCTTCACTAACATTAACTCACCATGTCCAATCTCAAAGGTAACTAGCGCTCACGACCGTTACAGCATGTATTTAAAAAAAAGCCTGATTTGCATCCTCATAGGAGTGTCACTAGCGCCACTCTTACGTGACCGGCACGAAATTTGAACAGGCGTCATATTTCAGATGTAGAAACTCGCCTGTCAGCTTTCGTTTATGTTGCAAAACTCCTGCTTGGTGTTGTGTTTTTCTTTCGTCAGTGTATGATCAAGTCTGAAGATGACGGTCTCTGTAATGCGCATTCACAAATTGTCCCTCCGTTTGAAATTTATACAGTAGCAGCTGATCTGTACGAGTCGCGCACGCCCATCAGTTGTCAATACTGGAAGACAAACAGTAAAACATTCCCCTTTCACATCCTCTAACCTGTCAGTGGCCGCTCTACTTAACCCTCCGCCCCTGAAATATGCGACCAACGCTGCTTAGGTCACGACGTAATTCCCCAACGTTCCAAAATTAAGCCCATCTTACGATATTACTGTCCCTGTTAGTATTTTTGCTTGTTACTGAGCCGCGAAACTACACTCTTACGCAGCTCGTAACGTTATTTGAGGTTTTTAGAATTCAGCTGGTAGTTGCTAGATGCACTTACTTATGCAGTTTGACGACTGCAGGTCTAAAGTGAGGTCTAAAAACAATTTTTAAAATTCTGCGTAGCGTACCTCGTTCAGGTAGATTAAAACATGACGAGAACGTTTAAAATTGGCGCAGACTTTTTTCTTTAAGTTAGATAGTAACTGGTAGTTGGTAGCCCAGAGGTGGAACAGATAGTAGTATATTGTCCACGAGTTGTGAGCACTTTACTGTTGCCGTTACCGCATGAATCGCAACAGTAAACGATATGACAGTAAAATGAAACCCTGACGGAAACTATTCAGCTGCTCGAAATAATTGTACGGGACTTCGCCGATGCGGAGCTTTGGGAACGTTTGGACAAATGGTGATGATAGCACCACATCGAAATCTTAAGAGGTCATCCTAAAATCTCATCCAACGACCGTGGTTAATATTAATAAAACGTTTCCCCATCACAGATCCCCCATATTTTGTGGTAAGAGGGTCCATGGGACAGTCTGCCAAAATCTGAGTGCAGGTCAAGCACGAAAACTGGAAGAAGGCGTAGTCGACTGTGGAAAACAGCAAAATAGAAGCAGTGAAGTCCAAGACCGAGAAGTACAATATGGAGCAAGAAAGAACACAAACGTCATGGTTAAGTGGTAACGGCGTTGGACTACCAAGCGGGCGAACAAAGTTCGAAATGCCTTCGCGCCAGTTTAAAGTAGGGATTTTAATGACAGTTGATTCTGCACAACCACTCTATTAGCAGCCGAAAGGAAGTGCCTTTCGAATGGGAACCGCAAATTTTTGATGACAATGCGACAAGTCAGCCGAGTCCTCCGCCGGAAAACACATCTGGTGTGTCATTAGTGGCATTAGTGACAGTACCTGTGATATGATAGGAAACTCTTATCGACGCACCTAATCTGTACGACTGGTAAGAGATAGGCCTCCTTGCCCGATATAGCTGTTCGTATGAATGTGAATGTGATCGCTCCCAAGGAAATGACGAAAACATAAGATTTTGTGCCATAAGGCGCAACAAATGAACGCAACTGTTTCACAATCACACAGTTTCCCTGTGCTGTATCAAAACATATTTTCTCAACATTGCGTTCCCTTCTGCAAGTCTTGGCTCTTGAATTCCTTTTTTGTAACATAGTTCATACCGGTTTATTTATTATTTCCAATTCTGTGGCACGGCTATGTGGTACCTCGCCTGCTCTCTCTATTCATCACTATTACTTGCGACGGAAACGTATTCGTGTCACATGGGTCGTATTCTATGACCAATGTGTATTATGAAAAGTGCCAAGACTACAGAAAGAAAACAAACATTTCAGTAACAGTTCATAACGTTGTGGAAAAAAAAGGGGCACAAGGGAATTTCGAACACGCTCGCCCGCCTGACAGTTCAACATCATGAGTACGTGTCTATGACCCCGTTGCTGTGTTAGGCTTGAACCGTTCTCTGTTTCTATTTCGCTTTTTTTTCCACAGTTCATCACACATTTTTCCTGTTTTCATGCTTGACCAGTGTTCAGTTTTTGACGGCCCACCTTACCACCAAATCTGTGGGGTTCGCGATGGGTAATTTCCATTGCAAGAATTCTTAGGGGCCGAAAAACACACACACACACACACACACACACACACACACATACACACACTGAAAACTGTGTCAATTCTTAATAAAAAAAATCTTAATTGCAGAGCTCAGGGAAGAAGAGATTGAAGTACTAAGACAGATGATACACGTGGCCGACTGATAAGTGAGTCGCTACGCAACACACTAAAAGCTCCGTACTATAAGCTTGGACTGGAGTCGAAACAATTCACTACATTTCAAAGGAAAAGACTATAAGACGTATGGCCGGCCGGAGTGGCCGTGCGGTTCTTGGCGCTACAGTCTGGAACCGGGCGACCGCTACAGTCGCAGGTTCGAATCCTGCCTCGGGCATGGATGTGTGTGATGTCCTTAGGTTAGTTAGGTTTAATTAGTTCTAAGTTCTAGGCTACTGATGACCTCAGAAGTTAAGTCGTATAGTGCTCAGACCCATTTGAAATGTATGGTGTCGACTGCTGGATCTCCATTTGCGGACATTTGACAGGAAATATGGCGCTTAGGTGGTATCTGATAATTTTTTTTTGTATTTCATGAAAGAAGTATCGCCTGGATAAGAAGATCTACTTTATACTCTCCTCCAGTAGATGTTGAAAGGTCTCTGTTGGATTCCTTTCATGTTTAATTTCTT
This sequence comes from Schistocerca cancellata, assembly GCF_023864275.1. Lineage (NCBI taxonomy): Eukaryota > Metazoa > Arthropoda > Insecta > Orthoptera > Acrididae > Schistocerca > Schistocerca cancellata. The sequence goes on along the minus strand of NC_064628.1, from coordinate 245,338,747 downwards.
AAATCAGTTGCCATTTATGGAATAAATTCCTCTTCTAAATGTACTGTGGCGTTTCTGACTATCTGGGAGGAGACTGAGCAGTGGAACGTGTTACTTTTACACATAAACAAGAACGATCTGTAACACTACTACACTTTAAAGCACAGTTTATATGTAATTCTTGTATGTAATTCATGTCACACAGTCTCATACGGAACCTACATCCGCTTTCTTTTATATACTGTATATGATAAGATACTGTCATCCCCCTTCCCTTTTGTGTGAGAGGATGAATGAGCATATGTATTTCTAGTTGCATGCTTGAGGGTAGCAGACAAGGCTGTCTGCTAGAGAACAGTAGGACCAACGTCGGAACAGGTAGCTACGCTTCCTAAAAGCAAAGAGGTTTCTATCCTTAGTATGGTCCTGTCCGTCCGTTGTCATGTTGGTATAGGAAGCTGCCCCTCTGGCCACTTCCGTTGGTCTTTGTGAGCCACCCTCAGGAAGCACGTTCGGCAGTAGGGCAGTTGCAGGGTGGCCGTGGCGAGCGTCTGAAGTGGTAAGATCTCCGGCTAAGCGCGTGTCTGTTTAGTCCGTAGGACAATGGATCTCTTAAGTTCAGCCTAACTGAACAATTTAATCACCTTTATTTCGGGTTTAGGTCTAAAATATCCGATGTTATCTTAAATCGCAGCGCAGTATAATTCTCGTGTAAAGTTCAGATTATTTTCCGGTAGTTGCTTTGTTACTACTTTGTGAGTAAAGTGGAACTACGTGTTGATCAGTAACTCTAACTAAGATCAATCTTAAATGCGAATGCTTGTGTGATTATAACGTCTTGTCTTGACTATATTTTCAATATAGCAACTTTTCTTTATGTTCAGCCCACGTGGGGTGTACTTTGCGAGACCACTACCACGTACTTATATAACTGTTTGACCCATCAGGTTAATAGTAAGACGTTAGTAACCAGTTCAAGGTTTTTCTTTTGTCAATTGCTTTTCGATCTAATGTAATTTAATTATCAAAATTATTGTGGAGTTGTACGCTTTGTGTAAACCAAGTTGACCACGTGAAGCATGTGGTGTAATCATCAAAGTAGCCCTCAGCTATTCTTTTTGCGAAGACTTCACAAAGAGTTAATATGAATTTAGTATACCAGTGTGTGGTAATTACATGACGGACAGGATTGTGGTATGAACGTAATTTCTTTGGGTAAAAACTGAATCGGTTGATTGTGGTTAATTTCTTCTTGCTTATGTTTCAATGTTCTTCGTGTGTTATTTTATGAATGCAGTGTTGTATGCTGTCTCACAATATTGGCTCCATATTTTATGTGTTCCGTAAGATTACAATCTCACATTTTTTCAATCGTAAATAAGGCACCAGCTCAGTTATAACTCACTTATAATATGCTGAAATTTCAATGAACAATCTTAAAATAAATTTCCAAATATAAACTGATTTCTTTCTTTTTATTTAAATTCTCCTTTATATATATATATATATATATATATATATATATATATATATATATATATTACCGGTTTTGTATGACTATTAAAAGATTATCATTAATGTTAGTCTGCTTGGTAAACCTAGACTAAATATCTGATGAAACAGTTGCCCAGTAATCCACGGTTAACGTCCCCAGACAGATCACGCCTTTTAACCCACTTTCATTGTCAATTAGCACCGATTTCAGCATACAAAATTAAAGTTACAATATTACACATCAGCTACCAAATTAAAGTTGCAACATTACAATGTAATTACCAATAGCTGAGAGATATCTCATGAAACACTGGCAGTAGCTCTGGTGGCGCATTTACTCCCCATCAAGGACGTCAGAGTGCTTCACCAGTGAGCATCACACTAGTTTCCCGCAGTGGATGCAAGACCAAAACTTGTTAGAATCCACTTAGCATACAGCAAAAGCTTCAAGGCAGCAGGCATATAATACATGTATTGTGAGTGCAATGTGACCTACTTTGGGGAGACTGGTAGGCTATCATCCCCACACCAGAATATGAGTGCTATGTTCGAATAGGGAAGTTTATCACATTGGCGTTAGTGGAGCATTATCGCGAATGTGGGAGTCTATAAAGTTTCAGGAAACCTGAGCACTTGCCGGGCAGCCGTCGATGCGCACACGGAAAATAAGAGAGCCGACTGAAATCAAGAAGAACAATATGATCAAACATTAGCTACACAGTTCCAGAATCCTGGCCACCAGCAACTCCGGTACGATGGGTCGCTATGACCGCACAACAGCGCCTTCATAGTCTCTGCCGTGACCGGCTAACATTAAACATGCAGCACATGCACAACTGACACCGTTGTTCCTACTAACAGAAGGAAAACAAGGCACCCCCGCAAGCGAGTCAGCAATTCTCAGAACGCCACCAGTTGCCAGCAAGCTGTGTAATCCAAGGTCAGCTATTATGTAAGGGTCTATCAAAGAGTTTCCATCTGAGGGCGTTGCTGCAGGATGTATACATCGTAGCGCAACTCCGATGTGGGTATATAAGCAGTTATAAGTTAATTCACTTGACATGGTTTCTCATTCCATTCACAATCTAGTTAAATATTCACAAATAACAATTTTGATTTTGTACTCAGGAAGCACATAAACCGTTTTCGCACTTCACTTGAGCCATTACGTCTCTAACATTTTGCGTGGTGTCTGTTTGTCCTAAGTCGTGTCACCCTACCACTTTCGCGCAACGACGCTCTGAGCGTGTTTTTTAGGGAATTGACTAGTTTGAACCTGGGACCTGTAGCTGGTAAGGAGACGCCAGACCACACATGACATGTAGAGTTCAGAAGAGTTCAGTGAGACTAGCGATGATATAACCAAATACTTAATGATTTCAGCATCAGCTCCACTGCACTCCCTGTAAAAGAATCTTAATACTAACTAAATTTAGTGGAAGGGCTTCAAGGCTTTCATATTTTTAGTTAGCTGGTAAAATAACGGCGAAAAAGCAGTTAAGTTTACCATTGGAAATTTTATTCTACTCACAAAACATTTTTTATAAATTGCACTATTGATAAAAGGAAATGTTTTAATACAGGATGATAAAAACCAACTGCGTTCAACAAAAATGTGAACGAATATTCAATGAATGAGTTTCCAAGTTCTATAATGGATCGAAGGATGACCTATGCCATATCACATCTATAATCTAGGTTTAAATTAAGTTTCACAAAAGAGAAAACTATCAAAATGGTCTACAGTGACCCTCAACTATCTTTAATTACTTATTTAACTTGTCGTAAATTACAGTGGCTGATGTGGCTTCTCAATAATTATATAACAGAAAAATCATTGTGTTTCAGATTTTAACTTACGTAGCAAACGTGAACACCATGACCTTTAATTGACGATCGACACTAGTATTACGCAAAAAGGGGGTGTAACAGATGAGACTTCTTCAGTTCTGAGTGAAGCTTTATGCGCTGTTATGCGGCATCGCATGCGTTCATTACCTTGTCGTTGGTTAGGCGGCGTCAGGGGGCGGCGGGCGGTGCAGCTCCATACAGCTCGCCATCTCGGAAGCAACTCTCTCCTAACTTCTCCTTACTACAATTTACCGAAGTTGGTTTAAAAAAAGCTATCTGGCTGTGTTTTCAACTGACCAATCAGGGTCTCAATGTTAACCTTGAGCTTCGCCTACAAAAATTCTGTCTATCCAATGAGAAACGTTATACTTTTCGTGGTGGGGCAATGTTTTTAACGTTTGCAACGTAACAGAGACGCGAAAAGTCTCACGCTAAAACTTGCAGCTGGTGTGGCCCTTTTAGTGTTATCGTAAGATCTATACTGTTCTTCTGGAGGGCTCTATCTTTTAACAAGGGCTGGGGGGTGGTCTTGGCGGTCTGCCGGTGATGTGTGTGTTCGTCCCTTATCGTAGGGCCTTCTAGCTTAACACGGTTCTTCTCTCGGCTTCTGTTCTAGTTTCTCCCCTCACTAACATCTCCCATATTGTCTGGGAAGTAATCAAGGTGACTGTTCAAAAAGTGGACTTTCAGGCTCATTAAACATCCTAAAGTTTTAAACTTCTTTAAAATTTTAGCTATAATAGAAACATATTCTGTCTTTTTCACGTCCTAAGAACTTTTTAACGACTTGCTTGAATGATACCCATGCTTATTAGTCATTTAAGGTCATTGAAGATTCAAAGTTAACATCAGACATCAATTTCCTAATGTCAGGTCCGACAAAGACGCATTCTTTTAGTTTAGCTTCTGAAAGGTGTGGAAACTTTTGGCAGAGATACTTAAAACATGGTTCATATTCAGACAAAACCTTCACAAACCGTTTCATTAGGACTAATTTTATATGTAGAGGTGGTAGGAGTACGTTTTATGGATCTACAAGGTTTTTTCGTAGAATGTTCTTCGCACCAGGTTTTAAAGACTCCCTCATAGGCCAGTTCTTTCTGCACCAGTGTTGATCCCTAGCCCTACTGTCCCATTCACACAAGAAACATGGAAATTTAGTAAAGCCACATTGCTGACCAAAGCGCCTGCATGTTACTTTTAGATCGCCGCATTATCATCTAACCTTGAGCAGAATAGCCTTTTTTATTTAGCACTAAATATGTATCGAATATCCAACAAGTATAGATGCATACATGTTACCACTGTGTAATAAAACAGCCTTTAAACTAGTTTTGGGTGAATCAATAAACAATCTCCAGTCTTCCTTTTTGTATTCAATACCAAACTGATTCATCAGACCAGGAATGTCTGAGCAATACACTAAATCACCTTCTTGTTGAGAAAAACTTGGAAAATTGCTGCCCTATCTTTCTATACATGGATATGCTGCTTCCACCTGTCAATAAATTATTTTCTCTTAATCTAGAGCCAAGCAATTCAGCTTTTTTTTCGTTAAGCCCAGGTCCCTAACCAAATCGTTAAGCTCGGTATGAGTAAACAATTTGGGCTCTAGACTTTCTGTATTACAATGGAATTCATCATCATCTGGTTCATCTAAATCACATTGTACATCAGAAAATACTTCTGTAAAACAGAATTTAAATCATCTGGCGCTTGAGGAACTGGTGAATCTACACCGTGATCCTACTGGTCGGATGGCGGACAAAAGGTTAGGGTAGCTTATTACCTTCTTGTTTTTTCGAATTATTGCCACTAATATCAACACTGCAAAAGTAGCAACCAGCAGAATGATTTCTTGGCTCTCTCCATATCATAAGAACAGCAAATCTAAAGGCTTTTTTCTCCTTTTTGGACCATTTTCTCAAATCTTCAACGAACACATTAAATACCTTATGCGGCGCCCAAGATTTATCTTGATCACCAAGTTTTGATCCAAAGTGTGATAGATACATGTTTTTCACAAAGTCTGTAATGTTTCTTTAGTGTTTTTTAATTACAAATTCACCACAAATATAACAAACTGTCAGCAGAGGTTTTGCAACCACGATTAGACATTGTGCTGAGCACATGTACAGGAAACGGGAAAGTGAGGGTAGGTTAACAGTAAACAAAACACCATTTGTTAACACAAAAATATAGCCGACCTTTTTTTTCCAGCAAATGTTGTTCAGCATTGCTACCAACGTCATCTACATTCATTACACCTCCTTTTTAAGTTATTTTAACTATACAAAAGCGGTTAAATTGTTTAAAAATCGCTTAATTTAATAAATTTAACTGTAAAATGTGAAGAAATGGTGGGTGATAGTTTTTTAAGTATCATAGTTGCATTTCCCACCCAAAGAAACATAAGAATAAGGTATTTTCAGCAAGAAAGGTTTTCCATCGTTGGCCTGTGTTATTAATCTCAGGCATAGCCATAATAGTTTAGAAATCGTAATTTTTGTGTAAATATTTTGCCTACATTAAGTTGTATGTAGTTCCAGGTGACAAGCTGTAAAGAAAATCATACGCTGTAAAAACGTAATACAGCAGGAAAAGCACGCTATGTGGTAAGAAGGTATGAATACACAATGTTATGTTCTCTTCAAAAATCTGTAATTAGGATTTAAAAACTAATATTTACGCGTATTTAAACAGTAAAGAACATTCCTTATGTTTAACAGCCATAATAATAAAAAAAACACTGATGCTGCAACTGCAGTTGGGGGAGGGGGGGGGGTTGGGTTGATTTTGGGGAAAGAGACCAAACAGCGAGGTCATCGGTCTGCAACTGCAGTTAAACATGTCTGGGACAAAAACAAAATTGTTTTCTGCTAAAGGCGGACCCCACCCAAAAAAATATATACTCTGTTAATTTTCAGTTGTCTGATAAAAGAGAAGTCATTCTACCTTTTCGAATAGTACTGCTGACCTAGTAAGACGCACTCTTCCTACGTTCCGTATTAAGAGGTCTGTAATAAGTGTTAATTTATGTAAATCGTTTCCAGAAAACAAAATGTTATTTGTTACTATTGAAACCATCTTTTATTTATCGAAGAATTGTTTCCTTTACTGCAGTTATTAAAACTTTTATCAGTTACGATCTTACCCTACTGTTGTCCGTCATTACCGTCGGTACAACTATTTTCAGTAATTGAGGCTCTTCAAGCCCAGATAACGTATTTAGTTTATGCATTTATCAAACGTAATAAAATGTCTGTCATTATTTTCATTTTCTAATGCAAATTTTATCGTACTGGGCCACTAATGTCGACTACGTTATTTTCTTCACGCAGACGCAATTAGAGAGAAAGCTATAACTAAACACAACAAACCAATGTGCTACTAATAAATATACATACACCCGAACCCTGAGGTTTCAACCTCTGAGACAAAAAGAGATAATGTTCTTACATTGTTTTTGCCCAGGTGTGCAATAACACGTCTGCACGGTAATGTAACTGCAACAATAGGAAATAATTATAATCAATTATTTGGCACATCGAAGTATTGGTTGGGTGTAGTTAGCCTGTGTTAAAATTTTTACAGTTTAAAAGATTGTAAGAAGAACTATGAAAAAAATAACCATTACCTGCTTAAAAGGCAATTTCATACAACACACTACAAATACATTACACATAGACAATAACTTATACACTACAACGGTATTCGAACATCGCATGGAGTCTGCCAGGACTCTTCGTACCGACGGGGCAAATCGTCAAGCCCTCAGTGTGACTGTGGCGTTCTGCGACAGATAACTGACAAAACTATGAGGGAGTGCAACAGATTTATATGAACTGAAGGATGCTGCAATTTCATGGCTGGATGGCTTAGACAGTAATATATGATTATGCTTGCTGGCCATGTCCACTCAACTGTATTAGAATAAATTTATTGTTGATTTCGCTTAAATTTTCATTACTTATCTTATTGGTCAGTTTAACGTTCTTTTTATTGTTGAGTTGAATGTCCCTGGTTATCTCAATGTGCAATTTATTGCTCCTTTTTTACTGGTCGTTTTGCAGTCTATCGCTTCATACGTTGCGCTGTTCATTTTACTGCATGTTTTATATTTCTTTTATGACGAATATATTTAAACTTGTTGTATTTCATTTCTTATTCCACGTCGCATGTTTACACATATCCAAATGTTTAGTCAAACGATAAATATGTAAAAAAGGGAACAGTAATTTATTGATTAAAATTTACAGTGGTATATTCGCTTCTGTGCAGGATTGCACATCGGCGGCAGTCCTTTAAGAAAGGCCTTGAATAGTCGACGGCTCCCCTCGGACAACGATGAGGAGCAAGCTGTTACTGCTTCTTCTTCACGCTACACGACAAGGTGTTTTACCGAACGGGTATCTTCAAGCTGGTGCTTCAATGTGATTATTGCTTCAATGATCACGACGATTTTGCCTGATTGGCATAACGATTCTGGACTGTGCGGCCTTCGTACAGAACTTCTTGATCGCCCTTTGTATCTCCTCCCCCTCTCCTTGTAACTCTGGAGTTCTCAACTTTAGTGTGTTCGTCACTACCAAAATGCAAACGAACTTCTCCTCCTGCATGCCAATGTAAGGCGTCACATAAGCCTGCGCACCCCAGAAGATCTCACAAAACTTAATTGGGGCTGTTCTTCCTCATCCACCCTACAGCCCGCATCTCGCACATTCCGACTTCGATCTGTTTGGCCCAATGATGGATGCGCTCTGCAGGAATAAGTACATAGAGGATGTGGAGGTTATTGAAACAGTGATAGAGTGGTACCATGCGGGCATACAGGGCCCCTCCAATAAGATGTCGTAAGGCTGTCACACTGAAATTATGTTAAGAGAAGGGTTTGTAATCAGAAGAGTGAAGAATAATATGGTGTACTGGAATTCTGAATAAAATCAACCTGCTTCGAGAGAAAAGATCTTCCATTTCTTACTGAACGCCCCTCGTAAATCAGTTCACGGCCTGAGTAAGAAAGCTGCAACACGGCTGGAAACATCTATTACTGTGTTGTTTTAAGTATTTTATGAGAGGACGCTAGGGGGAAAACGTTACATTGTTACTAACTACTAACTTTGTGCTCTGCCTTACGGCAGGTCTTGTCATGGGGAAAACCTCGTCAGAGAGGTCCACCGCATGGGCGTCTAGGGAAGTGATTCCAGTAGTGGTTTCCCGTTGCCTTCCACTCATGATGATGAAATGATAATGAGGACTACATAACACTCAATCCCTGACCGGAGAAAATCTCCTACCCAGACGGGAATCGAACCCGGGCCTCTTGGCGTGACAGACCGCCGCGCTGACCATTCAGCTATCGGGACGGTCACATAGTTACTAAACCACTGTTATTTTTACTATTCCATATTTCATTCAAAGGAAATAATAATTTATAGTTTTGCTCTTGTTAATTCAGTTACTAGATCTGCAATGGTATGTCAAATACAAAATAAGTTTTACACCCTACACTGAAAATAGCGGGTTGGCAGGAACTCAAATTGGTACCAATTGAAATCATAAATTTTACGAGGGTTTAGTGATCTAAGGTTAAAGAGGCTGACACTGGTCGCGGAATCGATTAAAAAGTTCTTTGGCTTACAGTTTAGTCGTTGGTTCACTATGAACTTGAAGACACACCTGATGTTTCTAAATAGCTATGACAAGGGGACGACAGAAATTAATATGACAAGGCTTCTATGGGTGCAGAGACAGACCTACAAGACTTTCGTACGATCTTCCTGCAGTACTCAACTGCTTTCTTCGGTGGAGCATCGAAGCCAGACGATGAACGACTGTACACTACAGAAAGATAACTACGTAACAATGTTAAACTCCTGCAACTGACACCCTCTGCGTGATATACAGAATTTTCTTACGGTAGAACCACTACAGACAAGATAGACAAAACTACTAATAAGAAATCGCCCGGACATGGAAGAGTCACTGACGAACAGAGCACAAGTGAGCAAACGCCGTAAATTTAATTACATAAACTCAGCCCGCATAGTGGCTTGTAACATCTCGAAGATATTGCCAGATGTCGCACACACTATGGGTCCACGAACTAACACTGAACTGCAAACACACACACACACCAGTGCCACGCCAGCTGTTGTATATAATAATAAAATGAAATCCTGAATAATCAAATAACTGACGATCCGCTGAAGGTGACAGCGAAAACAAGCGCAGATGGACCTAGGGTGAACTAAATACAAGGACTAACGCAGACGCATCCGTAAACCACCTAATAACTCCCATAAACAACTGTCATAGAAGTATCTCGTAATTGAAGACGTGGGGTCTGACAAATGTGTAGTTACAATGAAAAAAAAAAAACGCCTACCTGGGTCACTTGCAGCGATTTATTTGGATTAACTGTTTCGAAAGGTAATACAAATCTTACGAACAACTTAAATTGGAAGGAACACATGGAAAATGCTGTGGGGAATGATAACAAAAGACTGGGTTTGGGAAGGCTAACCAAAGAGTGCTTTTTTTTTTTGGCAGGTCACTTAGAAAATGTAACAGATATACTAAGGAGACTGCCTACACTACGCATGTCCGTTCTCTTTTAGAATACTGCTGCGTGGTGTGGGATCCTTACCAGATAGGATTGACGGAGAACATCGAAAAACTTCAAAGAAGGGAAGCACGTTTTGTATAATCGCGACATACTCACTGAAATGATACAGGAGATGGGATGGACATCATTAAAACAAAGGCGTTTTTCGTTGCGACGGAACATTCTCACGAAATTTCAATCACCAACTTTCTCCTCCGAATGGGAAAATATCTTTCTGACACCGACCTAAATAGGGAGAAACGATCACCATGATAAAATAAGGGAAATCAGAGCTCGTACGTAATGTCATAGATGTTCGTTCTTTCCGCGCGCTATACGAGATTGTAATAATAGAGATTTGTGAAGCTGGTTCGATGAACCCTCTGCCAGGCACTTAAATGTGATTTGTAGAGTATCCATGTAGATGTAGATGCAGGTTAAAAATAAGAAAGAAGGTTACAATAGTACAACTGAAAGCAATGTGATATTACAGAGATACTTATAATGGCAGTATAAAAATAAAACATCATGATGTAATTTTTGTATGCTGCAAAATGACGTAAAACACGGCTGGCAGCAGTGTGCTCGAAGGTGGCTTTTAGTTACATAAGGGCGCTGAAATATGCGCATATTGTTCAGTCGCTAACAGTAAATTCCCTCATGGCTCCAGTTGTAACATTTACGGAGTGTCCTGTGTCTTCACGCGCTGCTCAACTGCGTTATAGTAGGTATAAATTATTTTATAATGCTTCATTTTTATGCTGCCACTATACGTTTTTTAATGTCATGTCCTATTTTCTTCTTTTATCGGTTACTTGAATCTGAAGGCAACTTGTATTACGGGTCAAAACCGGTTCTTACATGCGATCCAGACAGTGTCTTTCTTCATTATTAGTGGAAATGTCTTACAACACTGTCTCCTGCCTAGTAGCTTTATTTACACCTCAACTGCTTAAAGTGCGTGTAAGGCTTTATTTTAACCACCCTATTGCTTCAGTTACACCGCAGTTGATTACTTACTTCTTCTGCCTACATCTACATCTACATCCATATTCCGCAAGCCACCCGACGGTGTGTGGCGGAGGGTAAAAGTACCTCTATAGGTTCTCCCTTCTATTCCAGTCTCGTATTGTTCGTGGAAAGAATAATTGTCGGTATGCCTCCTTGTGGGCTCTAATCTCTCTGACTTTCTCCTCATGGTCTCTTCGCAAGATATACGTAGGAGGGAGCAATATACTGCTTGACTCTTCGGTGAAGATATGTTCTCGAAACTTCAACAAAAGCCCGTACCGAGCTACTGAGCGTCTCTCCTGCAAAGTTTTCCACTGGTGTTTATCTATCATCTCCATAACGCTTTCGCGATTACTAAATGATCCTGTAACGGAGCGCGCTGCTCTCCGTTGGATCTTCTCTATCTCTTCTATCAACCTTATCTGGTACGGATCCCACACTGGTGAGCAATATTCAAGAAGTGGGCGAGCAAGTTTACTGTAACCTACTTCCTTTGCTTTCGAATTGCATTTCCTTAGGATTCTTCCAATGAATCTCAGTCTGGCATCTGCTTTACCGACGATCAACTTTATATGACCATTTTATTTTAAATCACTCCTAATACCTACTCCCAGATAATTTATGGAATTAAGTGCTTCTAGTTGCTGACCTGCTATATTGTAGCTGAATGATGAAGCATCTTTCTTTCTGTGTATTCGCAGCACATTACACTTGTCTACATTGAGATTCAATTGCCATTCCCTGCACCATGCGTCAATTCGTTGCAGGTCCTCCTGTTTTTCAGTACAATTTTCCATTGTTACAACCTCTCGATATGCTACAGCATCATCCGCAAAAAGCCTCAGTAAACTACGGATGTTATCCACAAGGTCATTTATATATACTGTGAATAACAACGGTCCTACGACACTCCCCTGCGGCACACTTGAAATCACTCTTACTTCGAAAGATTTCTCTCAATTGAGAATGACATGCTGCGTTCGGTTATCAAGGAACTCTTCAATCCAATCACACAACTGGTCTGACAGTCCATATGCTCTTACTTTGTTCATTAAACGACTGTGGGAAACTGTATCAAACGCCTTGCGGAAGTCAAGAAACACGGCATCTACTTGGGAACCCGTGTCTATGGCCCTCTGAGTCTCGTGGACGAATAGCGCGAGCTGGGTTTCACACGATCGTCTTTTTCTAAACCCATGCTCATTCCTACAGAGTAGATTTCTAGTCACCAGAAAAGTCATTATACTCGAACATAATACGTGTTCCAAAATTCTACAACTGATCTACGTTAGAGATATAGGTCCATAGTTCTGCACATCTGTTCGACGTCCATTCTTGAAAACGGGGATGACCTGTGCCGTTTTCCAATCCTTCGGAACGCTACGCTCTTCTAGAGACCTACGGTACACAGCTGCAAGAAGGGGGGCAAGTTCCTTCGCGTACTCTGTGTAAAAACGAACTGGTATGCCATCAGGTCCAGCGGCCTTTCCTCTTTTGAGCGATTTTAGTTGTTTCTCTATCCCTCTGTCGTCTATTTCGATATCTTCCATTCTGTCATCTGTGCGACAATCTGAAACAGCTTTGGAAAAAGACATTTAGTATTTCGGCCTTTAGTCTGTCATCCTCTGTTTCAGTACCATTTTGGTCAGAGAGTGGACATTTTGTTGCCGTCCGGGGTGGCCGAGCGTTTCTAAGCGCTTCAGTCTGGAACCGCGCGACCGCTACGGTCGCAGGTTCGAATACTGCCTCGGGCATGGATGTGTGTGATGTCCTTAGGTTAGTTAGGTTTAAGTAGTTCTAAGTTCTAGGGGACTGATGACTTCAGAAGTTAAGTCCCTTAGTGCTCAGAGCCATTTGAACCATTTTTGACATTTTGTTTTGATCCACCTACCGGTTTGACATAAGACCAAAATTTCTTAGGATTTTCTGCCAAGTCAGTGCACAGAACTTAACATTACTTGTTTTATCTGTACACCAAATATTGGAACTATATTTTTTAGTGATTTATGTGGTGCAGACATGTTTTAAGTACCCTACAGCTTTTAGTTACACCTCGCTTGACTACTTGCATCTAAGTTTTCAGTGTTTCAATTATTAAGCTTTTGTTGTTGTTGTTGTGGTCTTCAGTCCTGAGACTGGTTTGATGCAGCTCTCCATGCTACTCTATCCTGTGCAAGCTTCTTCATCTCCCAGTATCTACTGCAACCTACATCCTTCTGAATCTGCTTAGTGTATTCATCTCTTGGTCTCCCTCTACGATTTTTACCCTCCACGCTGCCCTCCAATGCTAAATTTGTGATCCCTTAATGCCTCAAAACATGTCCTACCAACCGATCCCTTCTTCTAGTCAAGTTGTGCCACAAACTTCTCTTCTCCCCAATCCTATTCAATACCTCCTCATTAGTTACGTGATCTACCCACCTTATCTTCAGCATTCTTCTGTAGCACCACATTTCGAAAGCTTCTATTCTCTTCTTGTCCAAACTAGTTATCGTCCATGTTTCACTTCCATACATGGCTACACTCCATACAAATACTTTCAGAAACGACTTCCTGACACTTAAATCTATACTCGATGTTAACAAATTCCTCTTCTTGAGAAATGCTTTCCTTGCCATTGCCAGTCTACATTTTATATCCTCTCTACTTCGACCATCATCGGTTATTTTACTCCCTAAATAGCAAAACTCCTTTACTACTTTAAGTGTCTCATTTCCTAATCTAATTCCCTCAGCATCACCCGACTTAATCTGACTACATTCCATTATCCTCGTTTTGCTTTTGTTGATGTTCATCTTATATCCTCCTTTCAAGACACTGTCCATTCCGTTCAACTGCTCTTCCAAGTCCTTTGCTGTCTCTGACAGAATTACAATGTCATCGGCGAACCTCAAAGTTTTTACTTCTTCTCCATGAATTTTAATACCTACTCCGAATTTTTCCTTTGTTTCCTTTACTGCTTGCTCAATATACAGATTGAATAACATCGGGGAGAGGCTACAACCCTGTCTTACTCCTTTCCCAACCGCTGCTTCCCTTTCATGGCCCTCGACTCTTATAACTGCCATCTGGTTTCTGTACAAACTGTAAATAGCCTTTCGCTCCCTGTATTTTACCCCTGCCACCTTTAGAATTTGAAAGAGAGTATTCCAGTTAACATTGACAAAAGCTTTCTCTAAGTCTACAAATGCTAGGAACGTAGGTTTGCCTTTTCTTAATCTTTCTTCTAAGATAAGTCGTAAGGTCAGTATTGCCTCACGTGTTCCAACATTTCTACGGAATCCAAACTGATCTTCCCCGAGGTCGGCTTCTACCAGTTTATTAATTAAGCTTTTATTGTTTTTTTTCACTCTTTCAGAAATGTATGCAACGCTTCAATATCTTTTTATCTTAATTATTGAATTGTATTTCAAACATCCCATACCATACTTTAATTTTAATCTACACATTTATAGCTGTTAACATTATGTTGTCTACGAGTTTGTATTTATATAACTTCGACTGATAAGATAAAGTTGCTACTAAGCTCTTCGAAACTTCCTGGAAGATTACAACTCTGTGCCAGATCGGGGCTCGAAACTGGGAACTTGGCCTTCGGTACTGGCGCCAATAACTGAGGGCGGTTGGTTGATTTCGGGAAGGGGACCAAACAGCGAGGTTATCGGTCCCATCTCATTAGGAAAGGATGGAGAAGGAAGTCGGTCATGCTCTTTCGAAAGAACATCCCTGCATTTGTCTGAAGCTATGTAAGGAAATCACGAAAAACCTAAATCAGGTTGGCCGGGCGAGGGTCCGAACCGTCGTCCTACCGAATGCGAAGCCAGTGCGCTAACCACTGCGCCACATCGCTCGGTACTGAGGGCGGATTGTGAGTCTTGCTTCGGTAGCTCGACCGGAAAACGTCATTAGAACCCTTGCCTGCGAAATGCCAATGTTCAGATTCCTGTCTGGCAGACAGGCAACTTTGCCTTAGGTACTGGCGGCAAACCTGAGGGCGGATTATGAGTCTATGCTTCCATAGCTCAATTGCAAACAAAGTCATTAGAGGTCTTGCCTGAGAAAGGCAAAGGTTCCAAGTTTGGTATCTAGTCCGGCACACAGTTTTTAATCTGCCAGATAGTCTCAGATCAGCGCACACTACGCTGCAGGAGAAAATTAATTCTCGTTGACACTTTGTTTAAATCTCTTGTTTAGCTGAAGCGCAACGCGCAAACTTGTGACAGAGGAAGGTGTCCTATCCAAACGGCCGGTTTAACGAAAACGCGCGCTCGTTTAGACAGACTCTGAGTTGTTCCTCAGGAAATGCGATACAGACACAGTTAAAATACGATCACACACAGAACAAAGGTGTCGCACTTGATTCCCCTCGCATACGTACCGAACTGTTATTAAATGTACAGCTTCTAATTGAGGGCCACGTGGGCTGTTGTTATCGTATGCCAGCGAAACTTCGTAGAAATGCTAATGCCGTAATGCAGAACCGATTTAAGCTGGAAGAAAATTTAGTTCCAATTTTGGCCACCACGCCAGGCTGGCGCTGTAGATGTCTCTATGATGGTATGATAACCACACTGTCATTTGACAAGCCATGGCGTGAATGAACAATATGGCTATACGGAAGAGAGGCCGTGCACTGTTAGTGAAACTGTTTTACGCTGGAAGAAAATTTAGTTCAAATTTTGGCCACCACGCCAGGCTGGCGCTGTAGCTGTCTGTATGATGGTATGATATCCACACTGTCATTTGACAAGCCATGGCGTGAATGAACAATATCGCTATACGGAAGAGAGGAAGAAAATTTAGTTCCAATTTTGGCCACCACGCCAGGCTGGCGCTGTAGCTGTCTGTATGATGGTATGATATCCACACTGTCATTTGACAAGCCATGGCGTGAATGAACAATATCGCTATACGGAAGAGAGGCCGTGCACTGTTAGTGAAACTGTTTTACATAAACGGCAGCAATTACAGTGCTGCACTGAGAGTATCGCTAACTGAAAGATCTGAGGAGAAGCCCCGTGTCAAAAAATCGTTTAAAGACGATTATAAATTTTAAAACACGGGTGAGCTTCGTGCGGCACCTGGGGATGAAGGCATCCTATCACTGTGGAAGTTATTGACGAGGTTGCTGTTGCTGTAACTGACCACGGAGTCCGTGCCCCGCGTAGTGCTATTGCTAGAATTGACCCTTCATGGTCAACAGTACGGAAAGTTTTGTGACATGTACGTGCACTGGTACCCATAGAAGACCCAGTGCAGCAACTGAAACCTCGTGATCCCGCAGCGACGTTCTGAATTTACTCCTTTGTTTCTGGCACGGGTCGAAGTTGATGACAAATGGCCGGGCGGTATCGTATTGAGTGAAGAGGCACATTTTACACCACAGGACTCAGTGGACAAACAGAATTGCCGAATCTGGGGTGCTCTTAAGCAGCATGGTGTGCACGAAGAGCCGATGCACTCGCCGTAGGTGACTGTGTGGTGTGCGTTCACAAGCGCCTTTATTCTCAGTCCGTTATTCTTTGAAGAACATACACGCAGAGAGCCCGTCAGATGTAACGCGACGTCTGCACGTTATCGAGACCTCCTTGTTCACTATGTCTCTCCTGTTTTCGAAGAGCGCCAATTGTGTGGAAACAGTTGCTCGCCAGTGAAAGATCTGCTTAACCTTCGACGAATGTGTTATCTCCAGAGGTTTTCCAGATGTATGGGCTGCAAGATAACTTGATCTAAATCCATGTGGCTTTTGCCTCTGGGGACTCTAAAAGAACGCGTTTACCGGCGACACGTTCGGTCGGTACTCAATCTGAAGGTCAGTATAAAAGAACACGTCGCTCAGATTCGACAGGGACACATGCGAGCAACTGTTGATTACGTCGTTTTATGGTTGCAGCAACTCGTCGACATCTCTGATTCTTATATTGATCGACTTACGTAAGCAGCAGTTGGTAATAAAATCAACATTATGCCTTTCTCACTTGTTTCACCTTTTCTGCCTGCGCCCCATTCCTAATCCATTACATATGGAAACATTTGTATATGTCTTTATGTCTCTCCTGCATTCACAGTGCTTGATTTGCACCTGGCGGCCGACATCGGAACTTTTTTTTGCGTAAATCGGCTCAGCATTAACGCATTAGCATATCTACTAAGTTTAGCTGCCATGCGATAATTACAGCCCATTCTCCATCTCTGTGATTAGCTGAACTTTAATTGTAGCAGGAGAAGATTAGTGTTTTACATCCCGTCGACAACGTGGTCATTAGGTACGGAGCACAAGCTCGGATTAGGGAAAGATGGGGAAAGAAATCGGCCCTGCCCTTTTAAAGGAACCGTGCCAGCATTTACCTGAAGCGCTTTAGGAAAACAACAGAAAACCTAAATCAGAATGGCCGGACGAGGATTTGAACCATCTTCCTCCCGAACGCCAGTCCAGTGTGTAAGCCACTGCGCCACCTCGCTCGGTACACCTGAATTTTAACCGTCCGGTAGCTGACAACTGCAGCGACAGGGTAAAATGAATTAGCCAAATATTGAGTGCGGTGGACCCCCACTACACAGGACTAACGCTGACAAGAAGAAAACACTAGGTAATTTTTTTAGAAACAAATTAGTATAATAAATAATGAATCTGCCGGTTCAAACAGAAGTATTCCGTCAAACCGTCCATCTGTCCAAGCGAGGGAGTGAAATGTCCTTAAGGAATTAGAAAGTACACTACTGGCCATTAAAATTGCTACACCAAGAAGAAATGCAGATGATAAACGGGTATCCATTGGACAAATATATTATACTAGAACTGACATGTGATTACATTTTCACGCAATTTGCGTGCATAGATCCTGAGAAATCAGAACCCAGAACAACCACCTCTGGCCATAATAACGGCCTTGATACACCTGGGCATTAAGTCAAACAGAGCTTGGGTGGCGTGTACAGGTACAGCTGCCCATGCAGCTTCAACACGATACCACAGTTCATCAAGAGTAGTGACTGGCTTATCCTGATGAGCCAGTTGCTCGGCCACCATTGACCAGACGTTTTCAATTGGTGAGAGATCTGCAGAATGTGCTGGCCAGGGCAGCAGTCGAACATTTTCTGTATCCCGAAAGGCCCGTACAGGACCTACAACATGCGGTCGTGCATTATCCTGCTGAAATGTATGGTTTCGCTGGGATCGAATAAAGGGTAGAGCCACGGGTCGTAACACATCTGAAATGTAACTTCCACTGTTCAAAGTGCCGTCAATGCGAACAAGAGGTGACCGAGACGTGTAACCAACGGCACCCCATACCATCACGCTGCGTGATACGCCAGTATGGCGATGACGAATACACGCTTCCAATGTGCGTTCACCGCGATGTCGCCAAACACGGATGCGACCATCATGATGCTGTAAACATAACCTGGATTCATCCGAAAAAATGACGTTTTGCCATTCGTGCACCCAGGTTCGTCGGTGAGTACACCATTGCAGGCGGTCCTGTCTGTGATGCAGCGTCAAGGGTAACCGCAGCCATGGTCTCCGAGCTGACAGTCGATGCTGCTGCAAACGTCGTCGAACTGTTCGTGCAAATGGTTGTTGTCTTGCAAACGTCCCCATCTGTTGACTCAGGGGTCGACACGTGGCTGCACGATCCGTTACAGCCATGTGGATAAGATGCCTGTCATCTAGACTGCTAGTGATACGAGGCCGTTGGGATGCAGCACGGCGTTCCGTATTACCCTCCTGAACCCACCGATTCCGTATTCTGCTAACAGTCATTGGATCTCGACCAACGCGAGCAGCAGTGTCGCGATACGATAAACCGCAATCGCGATAGGCTACAATCCGACCTTTATCAAAGTCGGAAACGTGATGGTACGCATTTCTCCTCCTTACACGGGGCATCACAACAACGTTTCACCAGGCAATGCCGGTCAACTGCTGTTTGTGTATGGTTAATGGGTTGTAAACTTTCCTGATGTCAGCACGTTGTAGGTTTCGCCACCGGCGCCAACCTTGTGTGAATGCTCTGAAAAGCTAATCATTTACTTATCACAGCATCTTCTTCTTGTCGGTTAAATTTCGCGTCTGTAGCACGTCATCTTCGTGGTATAGCAATTTTAATGGCCAGTAGTGTAGTTCGACCGTGTACGGTCATTCCCAGGGATTAACGCGGGAGGTTCGGACTGCCTCCCTACGAGAACATGTGAAGTCCCCTGCTGCTGCTCTACCAGCTGTCTGCCAGCTGAATCTAAGTGCAATGGCAGCTGGTTGGGTTTACGCTACCGTGCGCCTGGTAGTGCGGGAGACGCTGTTGAGGACATTGGTCCGGTAGCTGGCGCTATAATTACCTGCTGCTGCATGTGCGTGGATGCTGGCGCCAGTCAGGGGCCGCCTGTTCCGCTTATCCTCTACACGTAACAGATCATCACCTGCGACGTCCATATGTCGGCTGTCAGGAGTAGGAAAACTTTTCTTCCCCCTCTGACAAGAGGTGCTGGAAAAAAAAACACACGAAATTCTTGAGTAAGATGATCATGACATTAAAATTCTGGCTGTCACAATGGATAAGATAGGAAACCTTTGCTTGGTAGATGTAATTCCAGCCATGATAAATTGTTATAGTCGTAAGAAAAACTTTTCGTCGAAGATTCAGGCTAGCAGGAGCAAAGCTATCACGTCTTCTACAGCGAATAATAGGATGATTGCTATCCACATAATCCTGAACACAGCGAGGGGAAGTAAATGAGATAACTAACGTGCTATCCTCTTGACAACTCGTCATCCAGGATGCTCACCAGTATAATGTGCAGAAGAATGGAAAACAAAACTGAGGATCTGATAGATAACAATCGGTGTAGCTTTAGGAAAGGTAAATATATCACAGATGCAGTTACGCTTGATAATGCTGTAAGAATCATATGGCTCTGAGCACTATGGGACTCAACATCTTAGGTCATAAGTCCCCTAGAACTTAGAACTACTTAAACCTAACTAACCTAAGGACATCACACACACCCATGCCCGAGGCAGGATTCGAACCTGCGACCGTAGCAGTCCCGCGGTTCCGGACTGCAGCGCCAGAACCGCTAGACCACCGCGGCCGGCCTGTAAGAATCAAGATATGCCGCTCTAGAAAGATTGTTTCACAACGTAAAGTCGTGCGAGTTTTCTGAGATTCTCATGAATGTAGATACATATTATTGAAAGACAAAATGCACCAGGAACACAACGGAACAAAAGCACTTAAGATCAGAATCTGCAACCCATACCAATTTGAATCAATGAGAAGTATCTAGATTCAGAGGGGAGCTACGTTAACTGCCATAAGTTCTTTTGTCAGCGTGAATGTTTCATAGACAACATTCTCATATTATTCGGAAATGATAAAATAAAATATTAATATTAGTGTTTGAGTGTAGAACAAAAAATCTTCTGCCACTCTGAGCGAGTGTAGGAAAATAAAATACGAGGAGCCTTCAATAAGTAACCAACACATTTTTTCTCGGTCAATTTCGGATGAAAAAATGACCAATTCGTTGTCGGACATAGTTGAATATTCCTGCGTGAGCCCGTATAGTTTCATGAAGTTGCGATCTGTGCCAGCGCTGGACGTAGCCTTTAAAATAGCGTCTGCAAAGGAGGGGCGTTCCAAGCAGAGAGCTGTCATTGAGTTTCTTTTGTTGTAAGACCAGATCACGGAGATATTCATAGGCGCTTGCAGACTCTGCGGGGATGTGGAAGTAAACAGAAGTACGATGAGTGGTGAGGCGACGCGTCTGCCGTCTCGCAACAAGGTCTCGAGGACCTGTCTGATCTCTCGCCTGCTGACCGCCCACAGCCGTTACTCCTGCAGTGTCGGAACGTGCGGACACACTCACTGAGGTGATCGACGGATCAGAATCAAACACCTTGCCGCACAGTTGCTGACACACTCGTCCATCAGTTCGGGTATTCAAATTCCAGCCGGGTTCCTCGTTCCTAACAGAAGACCATAAAGAGCAGCGAAGGACATTTGTGCGGAATTGTTTGCATGTTACGAGGCTGATGCTGACAGGCTGCGCCCCCGAGAGAAGCTCAAAAACTTCACTGGACTGTTCTTCCTCATCCACCATACAGCCCGGATCTCACATCTTCCTACTCCCATCTGTTTGGTCCAATGAAAGATGCACTCCTCGGGAAGCAGTACGTGGATAACGAGGAGATTATTGATGCAGCAAGACGCTGGCTCCGACGTCGACCAGGAGAGTGATACCACGTGGGCATACAGGCCCAACCAAAAAGGTGGCGTACGGCCGTCGTTTTGAACGGAGATTATGTTCAGAAATAGGTTTTTATAGCCAAAAAAGTGGTGAATAATGTAGTGTATTGGAATCCTGAATGAAACGAACCGGCTTTCAGAAAAAAAAGTGTTGCGTTCCTCTCATATAAAATGCGTTAAAATTTTCTGCTAGAGTCCAAAATCTACACACAGAAGATTTCTGCGTTTCTAATAGCAGATAAGAGAAAGGATTAAAAAATATTACAACAGAGAAACGTGGCAGCCTGAACAGTGGGTTCAACAAGAATGAGACAGCCACACAGCAACGCACTAAAACCTTAAGCTTAAAAACATAGACTGAAGTTTAGACAGTAAGTTAATAAGTTAGTAAAATGTTTTACAAGATTCATCTCTATTTCAGCTACTATGGAGGGCTTGTCACAATTGCTATGGAGGGCAGGTCGTTTATAAAGTTAGTTACTGTGAAAACATAAAATGGAATACTCTAAACTATGTCATATGATGATTTTTACGACTAAAGCATCACGGAACTTGGGTTTCTCAATCCAGAGGATCAAGAAATTCGTAAAATGAGAGGAGACGACGCGGTGCATCTTTCTTTCAAAATACTTTCGAATACAAAGCAAGGTACTTATTATTACTTCCTCCAACAAATTATATCTCGCATAGCGACCACGAGGAAAATTGATACGTATACAGAGAAGTACCTAGGATACTCCTTCTCGAGCACTGCTCGCCAACCAAAAAAGGAAAAAATACTGCTACGGAGAGTGGTTGAGGGATGGCGGAACCAAGAGTAGGTGACAAGGTCTTGGGCGTCCACGCGTCATCACCGAACATGGTGGTCGGTGCTTTGCCGCTCTAGGCAGGAAAGGCAGCAGTATGTGGCCGATATGACGACAAGCACATAGCTGATGCAGGCAAAAGTGCTACCATTCAGTGCGTATTATCCGCAGCAGATTACCCTTACATATGCCGGACATCGATTGCAGTCGTCACTGAATCATCGAGACTGACCTGCGTTAATGGAAACGTGTCACCTGGACTGATAAATCTTCTTTCTTGTGACACCATGTCGATAGTCGTGACCAGATACGCCGTCAGCCAGGAGATCAGATTGGTGGAGAAATATACTGCGTCACGGCTGAAGTCAGTGGAGGACAGTGATCGGGAAGGTGGAGAGGGGGGGGGGGGGGCGTGAATCGTAGCAGCATGAAACCTGTGGGCTACTTGAACATCGTTACAGACCATCTGGAGCCCTCTATACTTCACGTCCTCTCCGTCGGCGATGATATCTTCCAGCAGAATAAGTGTCCTTGTCACGAAGTCAGAATCGTGTTATATTTTTTTGAGTAGCATGATAGTGAACTCATGTTCATGTCTTGGCCACCAAATTCGCCTGCTCTGAACCCGATGGAACACATGCGAGAATTACGAGGCCTGTACAGACGATTCTGGCACCACATACCTGCAGGGATCTACCAAGGACTTATCGAATCACTGAAATCGCTACTGTACTGCGTTCCGAAGGTGGATCAACACGTGGTCATAATGTTTGACTCATTGTAGTCCAAAATGCTTTCCTACTAGGCATCCTGAACAGAGCC
Organism: Schistocerca cancellata; assembly: GCF_023864275.1. Classification (NCBI taxonomy): domain Eukaryota; kingdom Metazoa; phylum Arthropoda; class Insecta; order Orthoptera; family Acrididae; genus Schistocerca; species Schistocerca cancellata. The sequence goes on along the minus strand of NC_064628.1, from coordinate 245,315,930 downwards.
TACATACATATTGATGATCGCAAGCTGATGTACGTGCGATAGCTCATATTGTAAGCATCCCATCTGAACAGGTACATGAAGTTCTCTAACCTTATACGAAAATTCCCTGTGAGCACTGAGTAGTGCGATTGCTAACTTTTGATAAAAAACGGAATCTGAAGAGCATTTCACTCCACAATGTCGCCGTCTACGACACTTTCATGAGGATTTGTTAGTATGGCTTTATCATGGTCAATTCTTTTTCATTGTAAGCGACAGTCAAAACCATGGCCAAAACCTCTTGAATGTTCACCAAACGCAGATAAAACAAATTTATATTTTTTTCAACATTATTCACATTATTTTATAATATTACATTTGAAAGTTATTATGATGAAAAGACGCGTGCTTTTACACGATCTTTTATTGAATTTTCAATGTTATTTCATTGGTTACTAATTTTTATCATCACAGTAAATGTTATAACTATCGTCAAGTAAACGATCAAAGGCATAAAGTTTTTCTAAAAGTGTATGCCTGTCGTGATTTCCGAAATAGCTGTCATCGAATAAAGTACCGAGACCTGCTTTGCACCTGGGCGCTTCGAACTGCAGACACAGATTTCAGGATCGAGGGACAGCCTTGGGAAGCCCAAGTCAAACATCGATAGATAAAGGTGTAAATAACTTCATTCAATAATACAATGAGTTACAATATGCCAGAATATGATCGTAATGGATGATTAATCGCCGGGTATGCTTTCGACACTACAAGTTGCAGGATGGTATTTTTCATACATACACGGAAAACGTAAATTAAAACGGAATCTACTTCATCGAATGAATGCAGTTTTCCTGCGTGCACAAGGAACCATCAGAGAGGAAAAACAAAGTTCGTTGGCATCTTGAAAAATTTCTCATTTTTCCGACAATTTGGATGCAAACCACGCGACCATGCGTAACGCAGTACTTTATAAATATCGGTGCTGAAAACTGGCCATGTATTTCAACAGCATCTTTACGAGAAACAATATCTCGTTCATTGTCAATCAAATATAAACAAGTTTAAAGGCGGTTTATACAGTTTTTAACTTGCTTGTAGGAATAAAAGTCGCATTATATTTTTTGCAACAACAAATACTGGTAAACAACCCAAAAAACATTGGAAATTCAGAGAAGTTCATGCAAATACACGTGTCTTTTCGTCATATTACCTCGTGAATGTAATATGCACGAAATAATATGTCTAGTTTTTTTGATAAAATCATAAATTTAAAAAAATTATCGAGACTCGATGGAGCGATTGTAGAGCTTGAATACTCACCACATGAGCGCCGCCAGCTCGAACTAAGGGTCGCAACGCATCGGTCCACTCACTGAAGAGTAAAACTTCTCTTGCAATTTTCTCGAACTCTCCTAAGCAGGAAGCGTTACTCCTTACATTTTATGTTGTTCTAATTGACTATTAAAAGTGTACAAAGTCTGAAGTAAATGCGTTATCCGAACGTCGTGGATTGCCCTTGCTAGTTCCGCCAACACGTATCCCCTGGTATCCCCGTTTTACAGTTCTGCATACCCTGGAGGTCTGCCACTAGCACGATAGGATATTAATGACAAATGGCTTAGCCTAGGGGGTTCTTTTCAGCGTGCACACCGCGAAAGAGTGAAAGATTAATTGCGAAAATATTCCCCCCTCGACTGTGGCTGAGCCACTTCTCCGCAACACCTTTTCTTTCAGGATTGGTTGTCCCGCAAGGCATGCAGGGGAACCTCTTTCAAGTTTTGTTAAAGTTCGTGAGAAGTACTGGCGTAAGTAAAACCTTGAGGGTCGGTCATGTGTCACGACTGGATAGCTCTTGTTACTATTATTTTAATTTACCCTTTTCTTTTTATTCTTATTAGTAGTTCTGGTAATTCACTCTTCCCAATGGATCATTGCATTACCTGTGGCGAAGTGGTTACACGACAGTAGCATCCCTGTAATGGACTGGCCTGCACAGAGTCCTGACCTGAATCCTATGAAACACCTTTGGGATGTTTTGGAACGCCTGCGTCGTGCCAGGCCTTACCAACCGACATCGATACCCCTCCTCAGTGGAACACTCCGTGAAGAATGGGCTGCCATTCCCTAAGAAACCTTTCAGCACCTGATTGAAAGTATGCTTGCGAGAGTGAAAGCTGTCATCATGGCTAAGGGTGAGCCAACAGCATATTGAATTCCAGCATTACCGCTGGAGGGCGCCACGAACACAAAGTCGTTTTCAGCCAGGTATCCAGATACATTTGATCAGATAGTATATCTTATAATTCTTGGTGGGAAGTACCACTTTACTTCAACAAGTTTAACTCTGAAAAGAAAGGTGGAGAGTCATCGGCTTTGACATAAAGTATCAACCAAAGCTCCTTCTTTGCCCATGAAAAAAAAAAAAATCAAGGAATGCAAATGTTTTAGTAAATCTTCTCAAGAAGAGAATTTCTTTAGTCAACTGCTAACACAGACGAAACTGATTGTGACGCATCTAAGGTGGGTTAAGAAAAACAAGTATAATCTGTAAGGAAATATAGGAAACATACACTATGTACAAGAACCAACAGGCAACAATAGGAATTAAAGACCAAAGAGAAACGCTCGCATTGGAAAGATTGAAAGATAGGAATGCAAACTTTCGCTCGTAAAGTAGGTTAATGTTAAAGTTATCATCTAAAATGTGGAACAACGAAAAAGACGAAGTGAAGGAACACTACCACCTTGGAAGCAAAACAACAGATGACGGACGAAGCAAGAGGGGATACAAAAAGGCAGACTAGTGTAGGCAAAGAGGGGATTCTTGGGCAAAAATGTCTACTAGTATCAAACATTAGTCTTAATCTTAGAAATAAGTGTTGGAGGACATGTTTCTGGACCACAGCATTGTATGAAAATGAATCATGGATTATGGCATACATAGAAAATAAGAGAATCGACGCGTCTGAGATGTGGGGCTGTAGAAGGATGCTGAAAATTTGGTGGGTTCAAGGAATGAGGAGGTTGTCGCCAGACGTGAAGAGGATAGAAATATATGGAAAACATGGAGAGGGAGATGTGACAGGAGGGTAGGACATGGATCAAATCGTCAAATGATTGGACTGCGTTTGCCACGAAATTAAATTCCTTTTAAAACATCATGTTTATTATCAAAATTATGTTAGACTAATATTCATTATAGTTAAATGGACTCAACTGCTGTGGTTATCAGTCCCCTAGAACTTAGAACTGCTTAAACCTAACTAACCTAAGGACATCACACACATCCATGCCCGACGCAGGATTCGAACCTGCGACCGTAGCAGTCGCGCGGTTCCGGACTGGAGCGCCTAGAACCGCACGGCCACCGCGGCCGGCTCATTATAGTTATCAATAATAAAATAACTTACTCAGTTAGTAGATTAATGCACGACACAGAGTGGTTAACACTTGGAAAACAAATATACACTTGAAACAAATATATGAACATTATCTTTCCCACACTGTCCATCCATTACACACATACTTTGTGCCATGTACCAATCCTGTTTGACAGTAAAACAGACATATACGTAATAAATGCTAATTATATCATAAAAAACCTGCCTAAAGTTGGAGATATTTCGAGCTATGGACCAGAAATTGCTTCATTACTTGCTTCAAAATAGATAAATGAACTCAGTGACAATGTGACACAACAGTAACTATATAAGGGCACTATAGTACTTTACCCAGTGTTTTTACACTCAGGTGACGAAAGTCATGGGATGGCGATATCCACATGTACAGATGGAGGTAGTATCGCTAGTGGACAAAGTTCGTTCCAGCACATTTTGTTAGTGCAGGTTGCGTATATTCAGGTGCAGGCATACATTCCGCGGGACCCTTGATTGATTTATGACCTTAATCTATTGTTCTGATAAATGGTTTATGAACCCGCCATTCCGCATCCACCTCCCCCATACCTCTAGAAACCTCCAACCCTCCCCCTCCCCTTCGCCAGTATAAGCACACCTTTGATGTCAAATTAAATTACTAATTGAATAAATCGATCAATTAATTAACCCTTCCACACCCACCTCCCATTATGCCTCCCCTCCCTCACTTGGAAACTGATGGGAAAAAGACTCAGTTGATTGGATATTTGATGACAAATAGATTGCAGTGTATGCAATATTGTTTAACAATTTCTGGTAGACAAGGCAATATGGGATATAAGACACTGTTTTGAGCACAGTTTATGTATTTATTCAAAGAATTTGTCAGGAAATTAACTGCACTGTATAGAATACTGTTTATTTCAACATTTTCAGGCTGAAAAGGCAGTATAAAGTATTCAAACAATTGTGGCACTTTTTTATTCAGATAGTACAAATAATATTGCCATTAAACATCTTCACACACAATTACACTTTTAAAAATCTTTTGTACCAATCACAGGGCAATGTGCACCCATGTGCTGACTGCTTGGCCAGGTTGCACAAAATGTCAGTGTCCGAGAAACTGCACTTCAGAAGCCTGAGCCCCAAAACTGTTCTCGGCTCTCACACCACCAGCTATCTCATGTATTACCAAGAGTACAGGACAGGGGAGAGGTACACAGACCAGAATATGCGCTAATTCCAAAACAAACCATCATGTGGTAGCAACTCTTTGGTACTGATACCTGAGAAATTCCTGTCGAAACACATGTTCTCCTTCTCTCTCCCTCTCTGTCTCTCTCTCTCAAGTGGTTGCTTCCGCCGGCCGAAGTGGCCGAGCGGTTCTAGGCGCTACAGTCTGGAACCGCGCGACCGCTACGGTCGCAGGTTCGAATCCTGCCTCGGGCATGGATGTGTGTGATGTCCTTAGGTTAGTTAGGTTTAAGTAGTTCTAAGTTCTAGGGGACTGATGACCGCGTAAGTTAAGTCCCATAGTGCTCCGAGCCATTCGAACCATTTTTTTTGGTTGCTTCCTGTTTGTGTGAGCCAACATATGCAAACACACACAATTCAAGATATCCCTCCCCACCCCTCCTCCATTCCACACTCCACATGCACCTCTCGCCACTCATGCAGACTTGGTCTTGGTTGCTGGTACATACCTTTGTCCCCACACTTCCACTTCTATGGAAACCTGTTGTGCATGGAATGAAGACATTTGAGAAAAAGTAGGCAGCATCTGACATTTGCCACACTAACCCAACCTCTGTCCTCAACAAAGCAATGTATACCTGCTAAATTCCCAACTCTGCACTTCTTGGAAATATTCCCACACTCGATTAGATTCACTGACTAATTAATTAAATCAATGCATATGCTATGTCCTGCATTACAGGACTAGAATATTAAACTCATTTTTGGCTCACAATGGTGTGCTAAGACCATGCTCTAGCTCTGTCACAGGAACTTTTGAACTCTCTTAAATTAAACAAATGTCTTGTCACATATGAAGTCTCTCAGGGTCACAGCACAGAGGTGTTGTAAATATCAGGTTTATATCCTGATATCGAATTGGTAAAGTGATACATCACTTCATAAATTCGATAATATAGCTTATTTCATTACGAATACTATCTCTGAAGGTGGGAGATTGAAATTCTGTTAAAATTCCTCTCAGCAACGAAAAAACGCCTGATCAGCGCTCCAACTCTTGAATCATATCAGTGGTACTCTCGCGCACACTTCCACCCGCCTGGCTGCACGTCACTGATGTCAGATTGATAGGCTAGTTAATTAAATTGATCATGAGAGTCCCTTTGCATGATGAGTAATTTTTTTCCTGCAGTCTGATTACGCTCGCCAGATAACTGTTACATACACTTTTGTGACGCCCCTTTGGGTTCCCACAGGGTAGGTAGACACTTCCTCTGATACCAAAATGAGTGGTAACCATCGAAAAGATGCTGAAGACAACCAACGCTAATTGCAGTCAGTATCTCAGTTGTCTTGTCACATTGGTGGATCAAGCCACTTAGAATTCTGATATACTGCTCCCGAACTAATGCTGCTGAGATCTGTGGGTCTATGGGCATTGTAGGATGTTTCACTCTCTTCTTCACCCCCTTAGTGCCTCTTCTACCGGGTTCCCATGTAAACAGCTGCCTCCGCCGCCACCAGGTCGCGAACCTCCTCCCACGCATCAGTGCTTTCCTCTCCCAGCCATCAATGCACTGCACGCCGTGCTGAACAAGTATTAATAATTCCAGACTTACAAAAGCTATACTTCCCAGAAGGACAGAGTACTTAAGTCACTGGGGTGAACAACAGGTTGTAGAACACTATACTTCCCCTCGTCCCTCTTGCAAACCAAAACGTTCTGTGATGTGCTTTCGAAATATCCTAGAAAGGCTGATGCAGTGAGAAATAACAAAATATCTGTCTACTGATCACCACATCCTAAATCTGTATGAGTCTGCAGGCGTAGATTTCCCTCAGGATACAGCCCTACAGAATATTTCCTATTGGCTTCCCCAAATTAGTGGGTGCATGCTTCGAGAATTCTAATGGGAATCTCTGGAGGGAAGATGATGTTTTCGGGGAACACTGTTGAGAACCGACATTTGAAGCTGACTGCAGAAGGTTTCTCCTGCCGCCAACGAAATTCCGCATGAGGACCACGAAGATAAGATAACAGAAATTAGCGCTCATGGAGAAGCATATAGGTAGTCTTTTCCCCCTCGCTCTTTTTACGAGCGAATTTAGAAAGGGAATGACTAGTAGTGCTACAGCGTACCTTCCACCAACGCTGTACTATGGCTACCGAAGTGAGCACATTGATGTAATTGTGACCTTGTCGTAGCTGTTACAATGTCAGTCCATCCATTTGTGGGCACACAAAACTCATGGAAGTATGTTGTCTCTCATTTATTGAGAAAACAAAAGACAGAACTTCTGCTATTGGTCGTTTCTCGATAAAAATCTACATATTAGCTCCTAATTTTTCTTTGCAGTCATTTTGTGAGACGTGTGAGAAGTTATAGTATGTTTACCCACAACACTTAGAAAAACGGTCCAGAGCTCACCCCTCAACTACCGTTTTGTCAGAGTATTGCTTACCTACTGTTTTCTCAAAAATCTTCCATCCAGTCTTCGATATATAGGATTTGAATCCACCTGATTCTGACGAGAAAGGTATGTCCCCCATCAAATTACAGACCTCTGCTAGTTCTCTCGAAATCCAATCACATACCGACTGCACTGTTCTATTAGTTTAGACGCCTGACAGGCGGAGAGCTACCACAACGAGAAAAAGAGCACGCGGATGTACAGGAGGAAATTCACAACCATGCGGAGTATATGCGGACTGCACAAAGAAATTCAGAAGCATAAAAGATACAATTAATCGACACCAAATGACTGTCTATAAATATCACACTGAACATGTCCTAATATCCGTTATCATGGTCCTATGATCACTATACCAGAAATACAAGAGTAATCGTGACTGAGTCTTCATTGACAGCAGAGTCTCTCTCCGTCTCTCTCTCTTTATGTCGCTCTCTCTCTCACTCCTGCCTTGTTATTTTGGTAACATCCAACAGAGTGAAACTATAAAAACTTCACTGACGTCACCTTATAGAGAACTCAATAAGATTTTATCGCACATGTCTCTTCTGATGTATCGTGAAGCAAATACTGTCAGCTTGTTTATATGGACCATACACGGTCATCCCATTAAATATACTCGTATTGGTCCTCTGGAGCAGGTGACCAGTGATGCCAGTCGCTTCCATTGACCTGTGTAAAGTTTTGTCGCCTGTAATGGAGGAAGACCATATTGACTATCAGTCACAAGGAGAGTGTTCTTGAGTTCTTGTTTCATTAATAGTTTCATAGATTGTTTTTGCTGTAACACAATGAAGTGGTGTATGACCACAGCTGTGTACTAGTCATACATTTTGTTTTTCTAGCACGACTTCGAGGTCTGTATCGGGTGCTAAAACGATGCTAACACGTTTCAATCCAATGGCTCGCAAACAAAGCCTGACATTGCATGGTGTAAACTATGCGGCTCCCACAACACACAGGTTGTTGAAATAAAAGACAGAGTCTGCGTTACTTTTTGACAAAAATATGAAAGACATTGCAACATATGTTGCAAAGTGCATTTGTGGCATAGTGGAGCATTTCCAAACAGCTGTCCGAAGTTGATGATCTATACATTTAATCTCATCTTCCACTGTGACAGGGTAGCAGATGTCTCGGTGTTCTATTTCAAAGAGACCAAGAGCATTGATTCCTCATACTACAGCCTTGTACACGATAACTGTTGCGGTGCTGGCCATTCCCAGAGTTGTTGCTCCAACCAAAACTCTCTCCATCTCAAACAAGTGGTGTCAGTCAATCATTATATGGTAATCAAGTGCCAGTAGACGCATGATGTGGAAAAGACAGTGGATATGGGACAATCTACTGTAATAAGCACCACAGTTGATAGTGTGATCAATTTCTGCAGTTTCACCATTCTTTCCGTAATTTCAATGCCAAAAAATTTCATGGCAGCATGCTTCCTAGTTTCTATATCATCGCTGAACCATCCCTCCACTGCTTTGCGAGCACCATGTACTAGATTGTGAGTGTAGGTAGATGGCTGTGCAGAATGTCCGTTCATGCTTAATTCTCAGACATATGCACCAAAGTATACGAGGCAGCGTCCTATACCAGTGCTGTTATATTTCTATCACTTGGCTCATAGTGCAGAATTTACGATTATTATTGCCCATCTTTCCCTGTGTGGACGGGGGTCACAGTGTATTCTCCTATTCATAGGATAAAGTTAGAGACTGAATGATCTCCCCGAGCTGCCTTCGACCAACCCTCCCGCCCATTTACTTTGCAACTGACCAGAAGCAAGAGTTCCTATAGTGCTAAAGCTCTGAAAATAGCGAAATACTCTTCGCAAAATGACTCTGCAGTGGGTGTAAGAAAATTTAAATTCATCCTGCTAAAGAGCATAACATCTTCGATATAATTTATATTACCAATATTTGTAACAAGGTTGCCTACTTTCTGCGTTATTAACGACCACCAAGGCATATTGCTGCCCCTATCACACCTCCTTTTTATACTATAAAGATCTATGATGATGGCACATGATCACCCCAATCACGCTATTTTGTTTGCTAGATGTGCAATGGATAGAGGGAGACATTCCTCCTTGAGTTTCATTCTTATGTATGAGATACAACAGCACATCAGTCGGGTGGTGTAGTATAGCACTGTACTCGAATGTATTCAGTCACCTCCGACCAAACATTCTACAGTTGCATTATTATTCCATTTGCTGTATTTTATGAATATCTGTGTTGCAAATGGCTCCCATGACCTTTTCCTCCCACTGGTGGCTCCACTTTCAGACATTAAATACATCTCTGTACATATGGCATGAGGGATCCACGTTTAAAACCTATCCCGAACGAAGCATATTGTGGATCCACCTCTGAACTTGGCTCCAGACATAATTCGTAGTGGGTCCACCTTCAAACCCTATGCCAGATATAGCGTATTTTAGATCCGCCTCTAAACATCACTTAGGATATAATGTGTGGCAGATCCATAGTCGAACAATAACTCGGATCTACTCTGGGTGATCATAGGAACACAACAAAGGAGATTAGGGCATGTACAGTATGATATTTATAGACAGTCATTTGGTGTCGATTAATTTTGTCTGTTATACTTCTGAAGTTCTTTGTGCAGTCCGCGTGTACCCTGCATGGCTTTGAATTTCCTTCTGTACGTCTGTGTGCTCTTTTTCTCGTTGTGATAGCTCACCACCTGTCAGCTGTCCAACTAATCGAACAGTACAGACGGAACGTGATGGGATTTCGAGAGAATTAGCAGCGGTCTGTATTTTAGCGTGGGACATCTCTTTCTCTTCGAAATCAGGCGGATTAAAATGCTATAGATCGAAGACAGGAAAATTTGTGAAAATACGGAAGGTAAGCGATACTCTGACGAAAGATTAGTTGAGGGGTGAGCTTTATACCGCTTCTGCTAAATGTTGTGGGTAAACATATTAGAGCCGGCCGTGGTGACCGTGCGGTTCTAGGCACTTCAGTCCGGAACCGCGTGACTGCTACGGTCGCAGGTTCGAATCCTGCCTCGGGAATGGATGTATGTGATGTCCTTAGGTTAGTTAGGTTTAAGTAGTTCTAAGTTCTAGGGGACTGATGACCTCAGCAGTTAAGTCCCATAGTGCTCAGAGCCATTTGAACCATTTTTTTAAACATATTACAACTTCTCACACATGTCTTACAAAGTGATTTCAATGAGAAAATTAGGAGCTAATGAGAAGATTTTTAATTTGAGACAGTCAGCAGCAGAAGATCTGTCTATTGTTTTCTCAATAAATAAGAGACAATTTACTTCTGTGAGTTTTGTGTACCTGTAAACTGGACTGACATCTCATCATAGAGACTAAAGTTAGATTTACATCTATACGCATTTTTCGCAAGTCACTGTACAGTGTTCGGCGGAGAGTACCCTGTACTAGTCATTCCGTTTTCTATTCCGTTCATAAACACAGCGAGGGAAAAAGGCTACCTAAATATTTCACGATGAGCCCTAATTTCTGTTACCTCCGCAGTTATTATGTGAAATGTTCATAGGCGGCAGTAGAATCTTCCTGCAGTCAGCTTCAAATGCCAGTTTTCAGTAGTCTTCCTCGAAAAGAACATCATCTTCCCTCCAGAGATTCCCATTTGAGTTCTCCAATCTTCCATCCACTAATTTGAGGGAGTCAATAATAACGCTTCTTTTGGGCTGTGTTTTGAGGGAAACCTAGATCTGCAGACTCATACACGTTTGGAACGGGGTGCACAGTAGTCTGGTAGTTTGTTATAGTTCACTGCATCAGCCTCCTGCCACACGTTGCAGAACCTCTCGGTTTGCAAGAGGGATGAGGGGAAGTGTATTGTTCTACACCGTGTTATCTATCCCAGCGACTTCGAGGCACACAGTCCTCCTGAGAAGGATAGGACAACTTTTAGGAGTCTGGAAACATTAACAGTTGCCGGCATAGAGAGCAGTGGGTTGTTGGCCGGCAGTAGTACAGCCCGGATGCACGGAAGGAGGTTAGTGACCCGATGGCAGCGGTGGTATCTTTTCACACGCGACACGGTGAAGGAGGCGCTGTGGGGATGGAGAAGGGAGTGGAACATCCTACAGTCCCCATAGACCCACAGGTCTCAGCAGGACCAGTTCGAGAGAAATATACCAGAATTCAAAGTGACTTGCTCCATTAGGATGACAAGAGAACAGAGAAACTGAATGCAATTAGCGTTGGGTGTCTTCAGCATTGTGTCGATGGTTACCACTCATTTTGATATCATAGGAAGTGCCTGCCTAACCTGTCGGAAGCCAACAGAGACATCGCAGAAGTGTCTGTAACAGTTATCTGGGGAGCGTAATCCGACTACAGGAAAAAAAATACTCATCAAGCAAAGGTACTCTCATCATCAATTTAATTAACTAGCCTATCAATCTGAAATCAGTGACGTGCTGCCAGTTGGGTGGAAGCGTGGGCGAGAGTACAACTGATATGATTCAATAGTTGGGGCGGTAATCAGGCGTTTCTTTGTTGCTGAGAGAAAATTTAAGAGAATTTCAATCTCCCACCTACAGAATGAGATATGGCCATCGTAATAGAATGAGCCATATTATCGCATTTATTAAGTGATACGTAGTATAAACTTGATATTTACAGCTTCTGTGCTATTACCTTGAGAAACTTGGTATGTGACGAGACAATTGTTTACTTTAAGAGAGTTCGAAAGTGAGGAGGTATCTCGTGACAGAGGTAGGGAGCATGCCCTTAGCACTACATCACGAGACAAAATTGACATTAATATTCTAGACCTGTGATGCAGGAGATAGCACATGCATTGATTTAATTAATTAATCAATCATTCTCATAGAGTAAGGGAATATTTCAAAGAAATGCATAGCTGGTGATTTACCAGTTGTTCATTATTTTGTTCAGGACGAAGGTGGGGCTAGTGTGGCACGCAACAGGTGCTGCCTATTTCTTTTCAAATGTCTTCGTTCCATCCACTGCGCCGGCCGGTATGGCCGTGCGGTTCTGGGCGCTTCAGTTTGGAACCGCGTGACCGCTACGGTCGCAGGTTCGAATCCTGCCTCGGGTATGGCTGTGTGTGATGTCCTTACGTTAGTTAGGTTTAAGTAGTTCTAAGTTCTAGGGGACTGATGACCTCAGATGTTGAGTCCCATAGTGCTCAGAGGCATTTGAACCATTTGAACCATCCACTGCAGGTTTCCATAGGAGTAGACGTGTGAGAACAAGGGGATGTACCAATTACTAACACCTGGACTGCACGAGTAGCAAGGGGTGGGGGGACATCTTGGTCTGTGTGTGTGTGTGTGTGTGTGTGTGTGTGTGTGTGTGTGTGCATATGTTGGTTCAGACAAAAAGGAAGCAACCACTTGTGAGAGAGAGAGGAGGAGAACGAAGGAGAGAGCGAGAACATGTGTATTGACAGGAATTTGTCAGGTATTAGTATCAAAGAGTTACCACCACATGACGCTTTGTTTGGGGATTAGGACCACTCTTCTGACCTGCATGTGTGGTAATATGCGGAACGGCTGGTGGTGCGGCAACCGACAGCAGTCACGGAACCCATGCGGGCATAGGGCAGCGTCTTTGACACCAGCGTGTTGTGCAACCTAGTCACGCAGTCAAGGGAGTGGAAGGGTTAAATATGTGATCGAGTTAAGTAATTAGTCAATTAATTTGATGTAAAAGGTGTGCTTGTATTGGCGAAGGGGGGTGAGGAAGTTTGAAGGGTTCCAGAGGGTTGGGGGAGGTGGAGGAGAAGAGGGAGAGGTGTGGGGGTTTCTCAGAAGGACAGGCGTGTTAAATCAACTCCAGTGCGTCATGAACCACTTAGCAGACAATACGTTAAGGCCATAAATGAGTTAAATTTGTCCCTGAATTTATGCTTGCCCCTAAACGTATGCAACCCGTGCTATCAAAATGTGCTAGATAGAACCTTGTGTCCCTACTATCACACACACAAAGTATGAAATGGCGATGTAGTGGCGGAGGTGTCATTTGAATTCAGGTGATTTATGTGAAAAGATTTCCGACGTAATTATGGCCGCATAACGTGAACTGACAGAATTTGAATGCAGAATGGTAGTTGGAGCAAGACAATGGGACATTCCATTTCGGAAATCATTAAGGAATTCTGTATTTGAGATCCACAATGACAGATGTGTCCAAGAATAGCAAATTCCAGGCATTGCCTCTGGCGATCTTCACGTAATGACCGAGAGCAGTGGCGTGTATGTTGAGTTGTCAGTGGTAACAGACAACAACACTGAGTGAAATAACCGAAGAAATCAATGTAGGATATCTGACGAACATGTCCATAAGGACAGTGTGGCGAAATTTGTCTTTAAAGGGCAATACCACCAGATGACAGATGCCTTTGCTAACAGTGCGACATGGCCTGCAGTGCTTCTCCTGGGCTCATGACCATACCGGTTGGGCCCTAGACGACTGGAGAACTGTGACCTGGTCAAATGAGTCCCAATTTCAGCTGGTGAGAGCTGATGGTAAGGTTCGAGTGTTGTGCAGACGCCACATATCCATGGACCTAGGTTGTCTACAAGGCACCGTGCAGGCTGGTGGTGGCTCCGTAATGATGTGGGCTGTGTTTGCATGGAATGGGCTGGATCCTCTAGTCCAACTGAACCGATAATCGACGAGAAATGGTTATGTTTGGTTACTTACTGACCATTTGCAGCCGTAGATGGCCTTCTTATTCTTAAACAACGATATGCACCATGTCAGTGGACTGCAATTGTTCACCATTGGTTTGTAGAACATTCTGGACCATTCGAGCGAATGATCTGGCCAGACAGATAGCCTGACATGAGTCCTATCTATCATTCATGGAACGTGATCGACAGGACAGTTCGTTCCAAAATCCTGCATTGTCAACACTTTCTCAATTATGGACGGCTATAGAAGCAACTTGGCTTAGTACTTCTGCAAGGGACTTCCAACGACTTATTAAGTTCATGTTTGCTCGAGTTTGCGCACTAAACCAGGCAAAAGGAGGTCCAACACGACGGTATGGGGTATCCCATGTCTTTTGTGACCTTAATTTATTATTATTCGTAGTAGTAGTGGCAATTGTCACACACAAAATATTGAGAGACCGAAGTCTTCAAATTTCTCTCACTTTAGGTGTTATGAGTCCAGCAATCAGTGATTTACAAATACTAAGTCTAGTGTGCCCATTTTAACTTGATTGATTTTAAATGTGAGTGCAGGGTCGGTGTGAAGCAGGGGTTGCTAGGCAAGTGTGCAGACGAAGCATGTTTTGCAATAACTCTTTCCCCTCAGAGTTGATAGTTGTTGGTAGTGCTCACGATGCACTGAGAATTACTACATCACTCTATACAAAAAGGTTGTTAAAAGTAAGCAGTACCAATTGACTCATTCGTTCGTGGTTTAATAAAACACAAAAACTGACTCATTTCATTTTAAAAATAAAAGTGTTGAAATATCTTTTTATTCCGGAGCTTAGCTTAGGCGGTAATGATGGTGACGGTAGGGGGGCTAGGGGGAGATGGGAGGAGGCTACTGTCAGGGCTAATGGTCTCGGTAAGGTCGGGTACGACTTCACTAGAAAGAGCTGGAGGAAAAAACAGAGACTGCCATATACCCAACAAGTAATACAAGACATTGGGTGCAAGTGCTACACAGAGTGGCACAGGAGTGGAATTTGTGGTGGACTGCATCAAACCAGTAAGAATGATTCAAGAAACGAAGGTGGGCTGAAAATGAGGTTTAAGGGAAAAAACTACGGATTTGATAAGGAGAAAAACTGCCTGCAGTAAGATAAGTCCCCAGCTTCATACCAAGGCTTGTGCATGTATTTAATGTCCCAGGTAATAATAATAATAATGAGCGTATGGCATTGGTGGCCGGGAGACCCCTCGCGGGGCGGTTCGGCCGCCGCTCCACAAGTTCTTTAACGCCACTACGGCGACTTGTGAGTGAATGAGGATGAAATGATGATGAAAGACACACGACACACAGTCATCTCGAGGCAGAGAAAATCCCTGACCCCGCCGGGAATGGCACCTGGGACCCCATGCGCGGGAAGCGAGAAAGCTACAAAAAGACCACGAGCCGCGGACATGTCCCAGCTATTTCCAGTATTTCAGTGGTTCATAAGACGTTTTCCCCTGAGGAGCATAGCACGAAGTGGGTTACCACATTGGAAGCCTGTAATAGACGTAATGAGGGATGAGTTACTGGGTGTACCCATGCAACAGGAAGAACAGGCACCTTCCATTACCTTATTAAATTCCCATCGTTCGTCTCGAGGCTGCCAGAGTTTAAGCAAACATGGAATATGAGACCATCTTCTGCAGCAAATAACTTTAGACGCCTACGACGCCACCGTAAATGCAGTTAACAGCGGTGGGAGGGGCGGGACGGCCGTATCTGCCATCGGCGGCTGCTTGCTCGCCTGACGCGCCGCGCCGGCCAATCAGTTGCCGGCGTGTGATTGGTCGCTGCGGGCGCCGCGGGCAGACCTTAACAGCAGCAGCAGCAGCTCCACCTGTGCCGGCCGGCCGCGGACCACTAAGTCACCGCTGACAGCCGCGGCCCACAGCTGGCGCCGCCTAATGACGCAATCTAAATGCAACATTATCTGTGGAGCAGCCGGAAGCCCGGATCAGCCGGCGATGAGACCATTGCCTGCCACAGCAGGTACAGTTCAGCTGCAGTCACCTGCGTTCCGCCGCAGACCAGTAGCAGTCCCCTCTCCTCAGAGAACAAAACCGTGAACCAGAGGTCACTGCCTGGTACGAAGACGAGTCAATCTTGATGAAGATCTTCGCGCTGGTCTAGGCTGCGCATGTATTCACGTGTCTGCTTTGCTATTGCATCCATATCGGTTTGCATCTACTTACTGTATTCAAGTTCTGATCTATCTTTACTATTTGTACCCTCTACACTTCCCTCCGTTATCATATTAACTATCACATGGAAATTCTAGGAAGACATGAAACGTTTTGTCCGTCTTCAGAGCTGTGGCGCCGACTAACTGCAATTCACGAGTGAAGATGCAATCGAAGCGGTCTTACCGAATTTAGTCGTGCGAGGCAGTTTTATTTATTTTGGCTTTAGGCAAAATTAGCAACACAGCCAAATCAATTATAATAGTACAGAATTAACAGAAATGACTTAAAATAAAACCGTAGAGTAAGCTTAGCTTTGGGGACAACCGATGTACTCACTTCCAGCATGCTGGATGGCAATAGAAAGCAGCTTACTACACTACTGGCCATTAAAATTGATACACCACGAAGATGACGTGCTACAGACAGGAAATTTAACCGACACGAACATGATACTGTGCTATGCAAACGATTAACTTTTCAGAGCATTCACACAAGGTTGGCGCCGGTGGCGTCACCTACAACGTGCTGACATAAGGAACGTTTCCAACCGATTTCTCATACACAAACAGCAGTTGACCGGCGTTGCCTGGTGAAACGTGAAACGTTGTGTAAGGAGGAGAAATGCGTACCATCACGTTTCCGAATTTGATAAAGCTCGGATTGAAGCCTATCGCGATTGCGGTTTATCGTATCGCGACATTGCTGCTCGCGTTGGTCGAGATCCAATGACCGTTAGCAGAATATGGAATCGGTGGGTTCAGGAGGGTAATACGGAACGCCGTGCTGGATCCCAACGTCCTCGTATCACTAGCAGTCAGAATGACATGCATCTTATCCGCATGGCTGTAACGGATCGTGCAGCCATGTCTCGATCCCTGAGTCAACAGATGGGGACGTTTGCAAGACAACAACCATCTGCACGAACAGTTCGACGACGTTTGCAGCAGCATTGACTATCAGCTCGGAGGCCGTGGCTGCGGTTACCCTTGACGCTGCATCACAGACAGGAGCGCCTGTGATGGTGTACTCAACGACGAACCTGGGTGCACGAATGCAAAACGTCCCTTTCTCGGATGAATCCAGGTTCAGTTTACAGCATCATAATGGTCGCATCCGTGTTTGGCGACATCACGGTGAACGCACATTGGAAAGTGTGTATTTGTCATCGCCATACTGGCGTATCACCCGGCGTGATGGCATGGGGTGCCATTGGTTACACGACTCGGTCACCTCTTGTTCACATTGACGGCACTTTGAACAGTGGATGTTACATTTCAGATCTGTTACGACCCGTGGCTCTACTCTTCATTCGATCCTTGCGAAACCCTACATTCCAGCAGGATAATGCACGACCGCATGTTGCAGGTCCTGTACGGGCATTTCTGGATACAGCAAATGTTCGACTGCTGCCCTGGCCAGCACATTCTCCAGATCTCTCACCAACTGAAAACGTCTGGTCAATGGTGGCCGAGCAACTCGCTCGTCGCAATACGCCAGTCACTACTGTTGATGAGCTGTGGTATCGTGTTGAAGCTGCATGGGCAGCTGTGCCTGTACACGCCATCCAAGCTCTGTTTGACTGAATGCCCAGGCGTATCATGGCCGGTATTTCGGCCAGAGGTGGTTGTTCTGGTTACTGATTTCTCAGGATGTATGAACCGAAATTGCGTGGAAATGTAATCACATGTCAGTTCCAGTATAATATATTTGTCCAATGAATACCCGTTTATCATCTGCATTTCTTCTTAGTGTAGCAATTTTAATGGGCAGTAGCGTATGATTCGGTGAAATTCCGAAACCGCCAAAGTTGCACAGAAATTTGTATTTATTTCAGTGGCGACAAGTTCCAGACCTTAGTTCATTATCAATTCATCCACTAAGTACTACCATAATGTCTGTACGCTGGCCACACTGTGCTGTACTTAGCACTAGGCTGTCGTATGCAAATCGTACCTTGCCCTTAAAGCCACTCACACAGACAATCTGGCCAGTGTACACACATTATGTTAGCGCTTACGTGGACGGCTTGATAGTGGATTAAGGTCCGAAACTGGTCGCCATTTAAATAAGAACAAACTGCTGTACAACTTCGAGTTTTCGTTATTTCATTGGCTAACCAGTAAACAAAGGAGATTTACGTGAAGTCTATTCTCACAAAGTTATCATATGGAGTATTTTATTCAAGAAAACCTAAATCTGCTTGCGTACATACCAGTTCGTAATTTAAAAACTATACATGCAAAAATAAATTCTTAACTTAAAATATGCATATACAGGATTTCCGGGGTGGAGATATTCATAAACAAATGTTTATAACGGAAGAATTCGACACCACTATGTTGTTGGGCAAATACGCTGTCGATAGACACACTCTCCGGGACATGATTGTCACCACTTCATGATCAGCGCTGAATTGTGTGGCGCATGCTCACAAATGTTTACTGAGCAGCACGCAGACGTACTCCTGGGAGTCAACATGTGGACGCCACAACGAAAAATGCAGTGTGTGCTATGGATAGCAGAGTTAAGACCTGTAACAGATGTTCAGAGGCCTGCAAGAAGAGAATGGAACGTGGATCCTACCATACGTAAATCTACTTATCAGTGGGACAGAACTCTTCGAGGAATGGGAAGCTTGATTTCAGATGCTGGAAAATATCCTAAAACGCTTGTGAATGAAGAGACCCTGAAACGTGTGCGCGAAGCATTCGCTAAAAGACCACGTAAATCAATTAGATAAGCTAGTAGGGAACTAGCCGCCCCCTTTCGACGCTGCACGACATTGTGCACAAATGTCTCTGGTTGTGAGTTTACAAACTCTAACTTTTGCATCACGTTAAGCCTGAGGATCACTGCAGAGATGTGATTTTGTTGTTGAAATGTTGCAGCGCGCGGACGAAAAAAAGGCTACCTCAAACCAGTGTTGTTCTGTGATGAACCTGCCTACCACAACTATGGCAAAGTTAACAGAAATAAGCGTCGAATTTGGGAAAGTGAGACTTCAGCAGAAACGACTGAGTACGAAAGGGACACACAGAAAGTTAATGTGTGGTTGGGATTACATAACCGTATCCTGCTACCAGAGTGGACTTATTTACATCGAATGGCGACACTTGTAGGTAGTGGAAAACCCCCTTCAAACAGTTTCGTGTATAGTACTTCTTCTTCCTTCTTCTACTTAGTGCTGGCAGTATTAGATGCTGCCACTTCAGTTTGATCCTCATCACGATGTCTAGAACGTAGAATGTTCAAACGATGTAAATTTGCAAGGTAACATCCTTGTCCTCAGCCTCCTACAACTGATGGACATCGCCTGGCGTTTATTTGGCTTCACACAATCCAACCATGATCGAGGACAGACGTCGGAGTGCGTGACCGCTAGACGTCTGCACTTGCGTCGCCGAGATACATGTCATTCACTGTTCCAGTCATGGTAAACAGCTTTCTTTCCTTCCATTACCAAAGTGACAGTTCTTTGATGCCTCAAAGTGTGTCCTGCCAATCGATCCTAGTTTTAGTCAAGTCATGCCAAAAGTACCGTCTTTCCCCAGTTTAGTTTGGTATTTCTTCATTAGTTACCTGATCTACCCATCTAATCTTCAGCACTCTGCTATTGCAACACATTTCAGAAGCTCCTACATATTCTCATCTTCCCTGAACTGATCGTCATTAATATTTCGCTTCCGTTCAAGGCTACACTCCAGACAAATACCTTCAGAAGAGATGTCCTAGCATTTCAATTTACATTACGTGTTTACAAATTTTCATTTTTCAGAAATGCTTTTCTTGATATTGGCAGTCTGCATTTTATATTCTCTCCGACTATCAGTTATTTTGAAACTTCTTGGAGTATTAAAACGGTATGCCAGACTGCAATTCAAAACTGAGACCTATGCCTTTCATGCGCAAGTGCTCTACCGATTGACCTTTCCAAGTATATCTCACAACCCATACTCGCAGCTTTACTTACCTGTACCTTATTCCCTACATTCCAAACTTATCTATTTTGCTATCTAAGTAGAACAGCTGATCTACTACTTTTAGTGTTTAATTTGATAATATAAATCCCTTACCATGGTCTGATTTATTTCAGCTACTTCCCATTACTTCTGTTTTACTTTTGTTTATGTTCATCTTAGTATAGTTTCTTTACAGGACATTGTCCACTTCGTTCAACTGCTGTTCTAGGTCCTTTGCTGCCATTGACAAAATTACAGTGACATCATCAGGAAACCTCAAAGTTTTTATTTCTCCTTGGTTTCCTTGGATAACATTGGGGATAAGCTACAGTCCTGTCTCATTCCCTCGTCGAGCGCTGCTTTCCTTTCATGTCCTTCAACTCTTATAACTCGCTCTCTGGTTTTTGCACAAAATGTAAATAACCTTTCGCTGTCAGAATTTTAACCTTACTATCTTTAATATTTCAGAGACTGTGGTCCTGTAAATAATACCAAAAATCTTCTCTGATCTAAAGATGATGCAAACATAAATTTTCCTTTCTTCAACCTATCTTGTATGTCTAACGAAGTCTCTCCAGCCTCACTTTGACCCAGGAGACAGGCTTAAACTTATCGCTACTCTGAAGTCAATAATTAAAGCCGTGTAACTATGTAACCATTTTCAGAAAGATCCCGTGAGCCGACCATTGGACTGAAAAATCATCACTGCGAACAGTTCATACGTTCTTCTAATAATTTCCGGGTATGCAGCCGGATCCCGTCGACATTCTGCCACGATATTTCGGCCCAGAGACGTCCGGCCATCATCAGGTGAGTACACAACTACTGAAGAGCCCAGGTGCAGTCGCGGTATTTATGCCGAATCTCGCGCATGTGAAATGTACTGGCATCCTACAGCGCATGCGTCAGGTGTTGACATGCGCAGCATAGCCGAGTTGTACGTGCTGCCCTCGGTGGTGGAAATAAAGGTTCATCTAGTCATTGAGTATCGAATGACACTGTCGATTCCGCTGTGATTGTATAATTTTAATAACAGGATTCCAATTTTTATCCAGCTGAAAGCCGTTGTCACGATTTATAAGATTATTGGCAAGACGTATTTCCACTGATTCCTTGATTACGGAATCCCCGGTTTCCGGTTTTTGGGATTCCGTAATCAAGGAATCAGTGGAAATACGTCTTGCCAATAATCTTATAAATCGTGACAACGGCTTTCAGCTGGATAAAAATTGGAATCCTGTTATTAAAATTATACAATCACAGCGGAATCGACAGTGTCATTCGATACTCAATGACTAGATGAACCTTTATTTCCACCACCGAGGGCAGCACGTACAACTCGGCTATGCTGCGCATGTCAACACCTGACGCATGCGCTGTAGGATGCCAGTACATTTCACATGCGCGAGATTCGGCATAAATACCGCGACTGCACCTGGGCTCTTCAGTAGTTGTGTACTCGCCTGATGATGGCCGGACGTCTCTGGGCCGAAATATCGTGGCAGAATGTCGACGGGATCCGGCTGCATACCCGGAAATTATTAGAAGAAGAAATACGCCGGGAAAATTTCAGAAGTCAGTTCATACGTTGTCTCCAGCTAGCCACTTGCAAAGGTTTCAATGGAAACGTAATTAATTGACTTTAATTAAACCTGTTGTCCAATAAACACCATCGTCAAGGTGGCTGCCTGGCTCTACCACCTAATTTGAAGCCTCTTTTTAATGGCCACGTTTGTCCTCACTGAAATGGCAACACTCGCCAAGAAACCTGGATATGATTCAATTATGATTACACATTGGCATATAGGTAAGCACTTTCGGATACTTGTAAACTTTCCGTAATAGTTGCTACTACGGAGCGCTGACTGCCGACTTCAGAAATACAGTTCGAAAAATGTCCTTCGCGCCAGAGGGTGCAGCACTTGAATGCCATACCCAGCGGGAGCTGACGCCCGAACCTTTGGTTCTACGAGCACCAAGTAGTTTCGGGCAATTTGTTTTTTAACATCTAATCCTTTTAGCCAAACAGCCTCAGGAACGGAATTTAGCCATTTCTATTGGCCGTTTCTTGATCCAACTGAAGTAAACTTTGATAAACTGCCCTGTCACGGATTTTCAACTTTCATTTCACTCAGGAATTGGAAAACACTGACCATTCGCAGAAAATCACTCGCCCTTGAAATCAGTACAATAGACCCAGACCGCAACCCTGAACAGCTAACATGGGACACAATTCCTGTTGTAGGTTACCTATCTAACATCCTCCAGGTGCAACAAAAATTTAACTGTCAGTGTTTCACGCGGTTATTGGTGGAACTTAAAAATTTAAAATAGTGCCATAAAGCAAACGTTATTAATATTCTACATCTTTATTCTTCACGTCTACATATTTGCAGTCATCTGCCGCTAGGGGGTTCCAGTTGTAGCGTGAAAAATGGCGGTGTGTAACATAGGTATGTCGAAGCGTGAGAAACAGCGTGTTGTAATCGACTTCGAATTCAAAAACTCCGTCCACACGTAGGGCACCCTCTCCTTCAGTATGAAAGGCCAGACTACACACGAGCGCTGCGACATCTGCACATTCCCACGCTTTGGATTCACTGCAATTCCGACTAGGCCCCATCTGGTTCAAAAACTTAATCAACACCTTCGAAGACTTCACTTTGATAGCAGTGAAGCGGTGCCAGCAGAAGAAAGTTTCTGACTCAGTCAGCGAAGTCAAACATTCTACAGTGACGATGTCGACAAACTAGTCTCCTGTTGAGAGAAATGTGTTCGTCGCCAGGGTGACTATGTTGACAAATAAATATGTAGACATGAAGAACAAAGATGTAGAATATTAATAACATTTCCTTTACTTGAAAAGTTTTAAGAGTTTTCACATAAAAAAATTCAGAAGCATTACTTTCCAGTATGTCCTCTTACTTCTCTGATTAACAAATTACGTACAGCAGTCAAGTACAGCTGACGAAGATGTTGAAGGTAATCGTTGAAATTTCGAGCTTTTTCTCTAACTTGACGGAGCCTGAAAATTGAAAACATCGTCCAGATATACGCAGTTTGCAAATGGCTAAACGTATCGTTCACAGTATCTTCTAAAAGTAATTTGAAGTATGATTTGTTCAGAACTGTTTTTCAGCAGCTGTGGTGCATGTCGAAAATAAATTATTACATTCACTTTACTCGTTTCAACAGATTAATCTGTCATCTTCAGAAGTTTGAAAAAGGCTCAATTTAAAGTTCCAAAACATTCTATGTTGATTGTGTTCCATAGCTAACTAGGGACACAATTTCTGTAACCATTAATAAGCCACCTGTTTCTACCAAAGACCATTTTGCAGCACAGCTGGGGCCGACAGGAAAAGCCACGTCGGTGCACAATAAGATAGAAAAAAGAGTATAATATTTGACACTCTTTGTTGGCCTACAGGCCAACGGGAGTGAAATTAGATGAATGTACTCGTCTATCAGTCCTGACATATCTTCAATGTTTTATTACTCCAATATGACGTTCGATAAAAAGACCACTCTTTCGGCATGTCTGATACAGCCGTTATGGACTCATTATTCAGCTCGCAGAGAATGGAGCTTCATGGAACGACTGAAAGAAACAATACACTGTCGATGAAACACAAACTCAGACATCAAAGTATAGGAAATACTTAATATGATAGGCGGTGTGGGGAGGGGGAGAGAGGGAGGGAGGACAAGGCAGAAGTAGGGGGGAGGGGTAAGAACTGTAAACTTAGGTCTGAATACAGCAAGTACAGTAAAACGAATGTAGGTTGCAGTAGCTGTGCAGAGATGAAGAGAATTGAACACAATAAAGCATCATGGAAGTCTACATTAAATCAGTCTTCAGTGACTTTGATTAGTGATCACTATTATTATGTTCAGTACGTGGTTTGCATTTTCTTCAAAATACCGGGTTTTGGATCATCACTCGACTCTCCAATGCTTCATGGAAACATGGATTTTTTACTTTCGGCTATTTTATTTCAACAGATTCCGCGGGAAAATGTGAGCAAAGCTACTTGGTCATAGAACACATCACGCAGTGGTAAATGTAATAACTTAAAACAGACCAAAACACTAAAAAACACTAAAATGATTAGCAATAGGAAATGCAATAAATAATACCACGCAGAGAAAGGCTCTAAACTATATGAATAGTTCCTATTCGGAATAAAAGGTGCGTTCTACTAGGATGTCTTTCAGCTTAGATTTTAAAATCTGAGTTTATCTCTTAAATGTATCAATTCTGCCGGAAGCCTGCCGTAAATGAAACCTACAGAATAGTCTACACTTATCTCTATGGCTGTTAAAAAGATGTTACTGAAGTGAAAATTATTTTACCATTTAGTAGAAGTATTCATTGGCTGAATATGACGGTCTTTTATGAAACCAATCACTTGTGGGATTACAGGTACAGGGATGGCAAAGTGTTGTAGCTTTTCCTGCTGGTGTATTAGTAGACTTATGTTTGTGGTTATCCTCTGCATATCGTTCCGTAGCTCACAGGTAACGATGGAACAAGTTTTGAAATCCAGAAACAGTTGAACAGTTCAGCTGTACAGAGCAGCATACACACCCAAATGTCCATGTAAGCGCTTCAGTATGGAACCGCGCCACCGCCACGGTCGCAAGTTCGAATCCTGCCTCGGGCATGGACGTATGTGATGTCCTCAGGTTAGTTGGGTTTAAGTAGTTCTAAGTTCTAGGGGACTGATGACCTGAGATGTTAAGTCCCATAGTGCTCAGAGCCATTTTTATCTGTTCTGTTCAAAATGATCTGTTCTGTTCCTGGAGAGCTGGTTCATCTGGAATCCATCACCTGTCTGTAATACAATTTTCCGTTAAATTAACCCTAAATACATAGGATTCTTAGAAAACGTGGACTTGTTCCAACTTAAAATATAACTAAATCATAAAAAGAGTTTTGCAGAGAAGGTTCGATTAATGTATGTCAGGGTGCTGGTTATTTACCACGATCATTGTAGTATCCGGTGGAAGATGAGAAGAGGAATGAGAGAAAAAAGTGAAAGAAAAAGATTTTAATCCATACATATTATAAAAGTGGGTGTATTGATGTACCACATCTCCTCCTAAATCACTGGATCGATTTCAGTCAACCTTGGTGTACTTATCACTTACTGTCTGAAAATAACCACTATAGGGGTATGAACCACCTATCTCTCAAATGGTTTGGGGTGAGGGTGAAAAAGAACGCAAGGAGCCAGACTATATCCATCCATTATTTAAGAGTGAGAACATTTTATCAATTGTAACAACTTTTACGCATAATTTCAAACATTTACAAGACTTTTTCTCGTTAACGTCCCCCACAAAACGATTAAAGGGAAAAAGTTTATAGATACTATAATTTTGCTGTTCGTGCAGTAAATATTCCGTATCAGGTATGACGTTTGAATTTATTAGTTCTTTACTACTGACTTTATTCGCAACACATTTCGCAGACAGTATCCACGTACACCACTGTGTGTTCCTGCCAAATTATATCAATATACGACACACAATTCAGAAGATATGATGTCATAAGCATTGAGCTGCATGAAAACGCATCCGCAGGGTGAAATTTGCTAAAGATAAAGGTGAAATATGTGTTCAGATATGTGTGAAGTGTATATGACATGTGCGTACGGGGGCAAAGCGGCGAGTAAAGAAGGCCATTCCAAAAACACTCGGTCAAGTTCAACCAACAAGCTGCAACATTGTTGCGAATAAAACACTGACCCAAATATAGGATAAATTTCCTTTACTTTACGTCTATGGTCACAAACTTTTTGGCAACAGATTACCGGTTTCGGTCTATAATGACCATCTTCAGCTGCAGTACATTAGGACAATGTTTTTATAAAACAGATCTGAAGATGGTCATTATAGATCGAAACCGGTAATCTGTTGACAAAAAGTGTGTGATCGTAGACGGAAAGTAAAGGAAATTTAAGTTGAAGTACTTTGATATATGTATTACATAACATCTGGAAAGAAATACTATGGGGGTAAGAACCGGCAAACTCCTATCTGGGTGAGGAGATGAAGAGAAAGAGGGACGGGTAAATGGATGGGGGAAGGGTAAAGGAGGAGATAGACAAAGAGATTCAGAGGAAGAGATGCGCAGAGAAGGAAAGAGGAGGAGATGGTCAGAGGGGCAGGAGATGGTAAAAAGAGCAGGCAGAGGGGAGAGGAACAGATGGACAGAGAGAGTGGCAGAAGGAGATAGACAAAGAGAGTGGTTGGAGGAAATGGACAGAGTTAGGGAGGATGAAGAGATGGTCAGACAAGAGGAGGAAATGGAGAGAGGTTGGGGGGTGGGGGGAGATTGACTAATAGTAGTGATATAAATACATACCTGGGTAATACTGGATACTCAGCTGGTTATATAGATCAGAAAAAGGTGATTGTTTTGCTATTTTCAACTTCTTTATGCAGTGTGTAGATTCAGATTTTCCAGTTACTAATAAAGAGGTAAGTCTAAAGAAAGCATTTAGCTATGAGTGGAAGAAGATAGTCGAAGATGTCGAGAGATGTTTAGAAAAGTCGGTATTTATCTTCTCCAATATTTAATGGAAATAAGTGGCCGGCACGCTTATAAATGACTTTTTGATTCAATAATTCTCCCAGGACTAGTATATTAATCACTCTAATTGCTCGCATTTAGCTCAAGGATCGTACGAGTACTAGCCTAGCTCGTATAATCTGTACAAGAGCTCTGAGAGAGGAATGTACGGAACGCAGCGCAAAGGAAGAGCGATGGCGTAATCGCTGCTTCGGAAGGAAAATGATTGAAGCATTCTTATACAACACTTCATTAAGTGGAGAGTGGATACTAAAACATGCAAAACCTGTGCTCCAAGTCCGTTGTGATACACAGCTTGCATTATTTCCTAGTGCACGACAATCGATTATCTACCGAAGCCAGCAGTTAACAAGAAACTTCCTGGCAGATTAAAACATGCCCGCGAGTGACAAAGGTTCCGAGTTCGAGTCTCGGTTCGGTACACACTTTTAATCTGCCAGGAAGTTTAATATTAGTGCATATCCGGCTTTCATTCTAGAAACAGTTACCATGTCTCAGAAAAGTGTTCTACTGAGAATGATCTGCCATAAAAACAGCACTGTAATCAAAGTAATATTTGTTTCAAGCAACTTTCTTCCCTTCTGTTGACGTTATTTCTGCACTCATTAGTCATTAGAAAGTGAACCAATAAATCTGTTCTCACAAGGAAGAAATTTCGAAAAGCGCGTGCTAAGGATATCACTGCTGCGAGCATACCGTAGCAGTGCCCCACTTCGTCTCCAACAGTATCAGTGCAAATTACACGCTAAAAAGAGTACAAAAAGAATCATGAATAAATCTGACGCGTGAATTCGTTGTCAGTCACCTTGACACTGGAAAGATAATAAAAGAGGAAGAACAAGGCAAAGTAATTATTCTGCGAAACCTAACAATGAGGACATTGAAAGCAGATTCTATAAATGTCGGGTCCATGAATAGAAGAAAAATATCAGCTTGCGCAACATGACTTTTTCGTTATCGTTCCCTCTGAAGTGGTTAAGTCAGCATAAGACTCAAAATCAACGTTCAAGATAGCGTGCACTGAAGTACTGTTTTATCTCCCACTTAGAAGTGGAATATATGGTCGTGCAGAATGTTCGTTACGTAGCGGATTGTGACAACGTAGCTCAAACAATGGTGTAATTTCGAAATGCGTCGCAAGAACCTTCTATGCACATAATTGTTGTGAGCGTAGCGTAACGGTGTGCCATTCCATCTTTAAGAATGATAGCACAGTTGTTAAGAAAAAAAAAAGAGTTCCAAATAATCATGACTAATTGTTACACATAGACACCCTTTAATGAGTCTGTCACAACAGATGCTGTGTGCGAATATTTCATACAAAAGGAAAGTGAGTTAGTCCAAAATCACGAAGTTAATCGCCAGTTTGGGCGGAAATACTAGCACGCAGTCAATGATAGTGTATTACGGTGTTTTGGAAGGAAACGAAACTATTTCGGAAAACTGTAGTACGCAACAGACAATTTCGATTTTTGATCATACAAACAAGGGTTCAACTTCCGGTAGAAATACAGTTCCATTTTTTTAGTTTTGTGCATAATCGAAACACTACAAAAATTAACGCGATCACACAAGAAAATTATTGAACAACTTTTACTAGTGCGAAAGGACACACAAATACTTTACAAACATTTAAATTTTAAAATATTCCGCAACAGACTTCAACGTTCGTTTCTGCTAATTTCGAAAAGTTTCTACAGCATTCTTGACGACGCTCTGGTGTGCATTTATGTGAGTGCCGGTATTTATAACACGAGGAATTAATGACGGTGAAGGTCAGAATATATTGGCTGCTAATGAACCGGTTAATGTCGTCGCCCCACAGATACGTTAGAATTAAGTAAGTTACCTGATGAGCGAAAAGTGCAGCAGATCACTCATCCTGATGGAAGATAAGGAGTTCCTGGCCAAGAAAACCACTTTCGGTAACAGCGCAAGTCTCTGGTGAGCCACTCAAAATGCCTTTGTAACTACAGCGCCAGCTAATCTACTGGCTCAAAATACACAGAAGACTTGGGTCGGTCTTTGTGTCTGACCACTGCCACTCCTACTAAGAATAACAATGCGTTAAACTGACAAAAGTCGTGGGGTACCTCGTGTGGGACGCCGACGGGCAACTCTATGTGGCATGGACTCAATACGTCGTTGGAAGCCCTTGCAGAAATACTGAATCATAGCCGTTCGTAATTGTGAAAGTGTTGCCGGTGCAGGATTTTGGGTACGAACTCGATTATGTCTTATAAATATTCGATGTGACTGATTTCGGGCGATCTGGGTGGCCAAATCATTTGTCGAATAGTCTAGAATGTTCCTCAAACCAATCGCGAACAACTGTGGCCCGGTAACATGGCGGATTTTCATCCATAAAAGTTACATCAGTGTTTGCTGAAAACCGTATCCAAGTAGTCGAACATAACCATTTTCAGTCAGTGATCGGTTCACTTGAACCAGTCGATTCCATGTAAACACAGCCCGCACCGTTATGGAGCCACCACCAACTTGCAAAAAGCCTTGTTGACAACTTGAGTCCGTGGCTTCGTGGAGTCTGCGACACACTCGAACCCTACAATCAGCCTTACCAACTGAAATCACTCATCTGACGAGGCCAGGGTTTTCCAGTCGTCTCGGGTCCAACCGACGTCGTCACTATACCAGGGGAGGCGCTGCAGGCGATGTCATGCTGTTAGTAAAGGCACTGGCGTAGGTCATCTGCTGCCGTAGCGACCGCTACGTCGCAGGTTCGAATCCTGCCTCGGGCATGGATGTGTGTGATGTCCTTAGGTTAGTTAGGTTTTATTACTTCTAAGTTCTAGACGACTGATGACCTCAGTAGTTAAGTCGCATAGTGCTCACAGCCATTTGAACCATTTGCTGCCGTAGCCCATTAAAGCCAAACTTCACCGACCTGCCTTCGCGGTTAAGTTCGTTGTAGGTCCCGCAATGATTTCTGCGGTTATTTCACGCAGTATTGCTTGTCTGTTAGCACTCACAGGTATACGCAAACGCCGCTGCTCTCGGTTGGTAAGTGAAGGCTGTCTGCTAATGAGTCATCCGTGGCGAGAGGTAATGCTGGAAAGTGTACGCGAGTCCAACGCCATCTGTATATGTGCCTGTCGCTTGTCACCTAATTGTATGTAGACAGTGATATCATGTTAAAAACTTCCTCCCCAGTGGTATGTGGGTTTTCGTCGTATTATAGTTATGAATTATTGTTGTTTACATAGTTACATGTGATTGTAGCTCCGTTAGGTCCCATGAGGCTTTCTGCAGATGATGCTATTGTGCGAGGATCGACGTTTGGTAAAGGGATACTCAACCTATAATATAAACAAATGTAACGTTTTGCTCATTATTAGAAAGAAATAACCGTTGCCGGCCGGGGTGGTCGAGCGGTTCTAGGCGCTACAGTCTGGAACCGCGCGACCGCTACGGTCGCAGGTTCGAGACCTGCCTCGGGCATGGATGTGTGTGATGTCCTTAGGTTAGTTAGGTTTACGTAGTTCTAAGTTCTGGGGGACTGATGACCTCAGATGTTAAGTCCCATAGTGCTCAGAGCCATTTGAACCATTTTGAAAGAACCGTTGTATGATTACGCGATTGCCGAACAGTAACTAGAAGCAGTCACGTCTATTAAACATTTGGGAGTATGCATAGGAGCGATTTAAAGTCGAACGACGACGTGACTCTACTCGTAGGGAAAGTAGATGGCAGACTGAGATTCAAAGGAGAAATCCTCAGAACGTATAGTTCATGCATGAAGGAGCTAGGCTACAAAACCCTTGTTCGACCGATTCCTGAATACTGATGGTCAATCTGCATCTCTTACCACATAATACTGATAGATGAAATGGAGGTGATCCAAAAAAGAGCAGCGCGTTTCATTACAGAGGTTCGCACGTAAGAGCGAAAGCGTCACAGAGTTGCTCGCCCAACTGCACTGGCAGACGCTTCAGGAGGGGCATTGTTCATCGCGAAGTGGTTTACTGTTAACATTCAGAGAACGAGCCCTCCTAGAGGTTGCAACCAGTATGTTGCTTCCCCATATGTGTATTTCGCGAAAAGGCCATGAAGGCTAGATTAGAGATTCGATCACGCTCGGAGGTTTACCACCAATCGTTCTTCACAGGCGCCATTCGCTATAGGAAGGGCGTAAGTGACAGAGGATACCCTCCCCCACAGAACACGAGGTGGATCGCGGTGTATAGATGTAGATGAAAAGAATAAAATGAAATGAATTAATTGGTATTTAGAGATCGGTGTGGAGCTACTACACTAGCAAACCAAGCACAGGAGACAATCTCTGTTCCCGTAACTGCCATTGTGTTTTGTATGTGAAATATCGATGAGTATTGTAATACTTCGAATAATTGTTGCAGAACTGTGTTCTTCACGCTCAAAAACGGCTTCTACTTCATCAACAACTGCCAGAGTGCACAATCAGCAGAAAAGAGTGTGCTGTGTACGATTGTTGCAGACGTTCAATGAATACCCTACTCTGGGGCAAGGAAACCGTCTACAGATAGCGAGAACGTTTCCACCACAAGATCTGTAAACAAACACCATGTCGGCATTGCTTTAAACACCACAGACAACCAAGTTGAAGCAGCAATCTCGTTTCATTTAGCTGAAACACCAATCTCGTTTCATTCAGTGGTGAAGATTAGTCTACGTTCCGGACTTCAGCTGTACCGCTGCACTCGCTGAAGACTCAGACAATGCTTCGGAATAGTGACCTTACGAAAGCCACAATAAGTATTTACCCTCTCCCCTGGAATATTTCGTACAATAATTTCAGCCGTTCAGAACGACAATGTGTCAACTGTATAGCGTAGAGTACGTGTGTCAACTACAGAATCTTTGGAGTTATACTGATTGAATTACAGGAGGCAGCCCTCGTAATCAGAATAATGAGGAATGAACCATTTGTGTGGTTAATATAATACGAAGCATAGCCAGAACAGTATTAAAAGTTTGGCAACGTGGGCGGTTCTCAGAGAAACAACAGTGAAATAGTTTTCCTCGCCTAGGCAAAAGGACATTTGTGCAAATGTTGCCAAGAAATGTGAAGAAAGCCTACTGAAAATAAACAGTTAAGATGTGGCACCAAACAGAAAGAAATAATTAACCGCCATTCAACTGCAACACATGCAATTTATTTTCTCTCTTTTCACAGACCTGAATGTGCCATCAACAGCATATCTGTTGCAGGAAGATGAGACACGCGAACAGTGAGTGATAAATACAGCAATTGAAGCTGGTGACAAATTTCTGTATTGCTTGACAGAGACACATAAACATCACGGAGGTTCGGCACTGTAATGCAGCTTACTTTATTGGAAGGAGCTACGCATCGATGACTTTTCATGCAGTTTTATCTTCAAAGCAATGAGGAGAGAAAACTCCCTGAGGTAGACTTATAAAATCTATCTCTGGAAGATATATAGAACAGATGGCTCAGTACCCAGTCCATAGTGGAAATACACCAGACTTGTTAGCAACAAAGAGACCCGCCCTTTTTGACGAAATTCAGATGGAGAACTGAGTCAATGATTAAGATAAAGCTGTAGTAACGATGAGCGTGAGGCGTGAAACAACTGAACATATTCTCAGTTCGAGTATGAGAAACTTCCTTCAGACTGAGAGACTTATGTCCACGAATCAGCATGGTTTTAGAAAGCATCGCTCATACGAAACTCAGCTTGCCCTTTTCTCACATGATATACTGAAAACTGTGGATAAAGGGCAACAGGCAGATTCCATATTTCTAGATTTCCGGAAAGCATTTGACACGGTGCCCCATTGCAAGCTGTTAACGGAGGTACGAGCATATGAAGTAAGTTCACAAATATGTGAGTGGCCCGAAGATTTCGTAAATAATAGCGCCCAGTATGTAGTCCCTGACGGTGAGTCTTCATCAGACAAGGGTATCATCAGGGTGCCCGGGAAGTGTGATAGGACCGCTGTTGCTCTCTATACAAACAAATGATTTGGCTCACAGTGTGGGCAGCAATCTGCGGTAGTTTGCTGATGATGTCGTGGTGTACGGTATGGTGTCGAAGTTGAGTGACTGTAGGAAGATACAAGAAGACGTAGACAGAATTTTCAATTGGTGTGATGAAAGGCAGCTAGCCCTAAATGTGGAAAAATGTAAGTTATTGCGGATGAGCATGAAGATCAAACCTGTAATGTTCGGATACAGTATTATTAGTATCCTGCTTGACACAGTCAAGTCTTTGCAAAGCGATATGAGGTGGAACGAGCTTCTGATAACTGTGGTAGGGAAGGCGAATGGTAGGCTTCGGTTTATTGGGACAATTTAAGGAAAGAGTGGTTCACCTGTGAGGGAGACCGCATGTAAAATGATGGTGCCGTCTATTCCTGAGTAGTGCTCGAATGTTTGAGATCCGTACCAGGTCGCATTGAAGGAAGACATCAAAGCAATTCAGAGGCGGCCTGCTAGATTTATTACCGGTAGGCTCGAACAACACGTAAGGGTTACGGAGATGCTTCGGGAACTCAGATGGGAATTCCTGGAGGACGCTCTCGAGAAAGATTATTGAGAAAATTTAGAGAATCGGCAGTTGAAGCTGACTGCCGCACGATTCTACTGCCGCCAACATACATTGCGCGGAAGGACCACGAAGATAAGATACGCGAAGTTAGAACTCATATGGAGGCATACAGACAGTCGTTTTTCGCTCGCTCTGCTTGCTAGTGGAACGGGAAAAGAAACAAGTAGTGGTACAGGATACCCTCCTCCACGCACCGAACGGTGGCTCGCGTAGTATCTAGGTAGACGTAGATGTATGCAGGAAACCTACATGTTCACTAAAGAAGATGGAGAGGAGGCTATCTCAGTTCTCAGTGTAAACAGAATCACTTCTTTTAGGCAGTGAACAAGCTAGGGAACCATCGTGTAAATCCAGACGAATAGTCGACTAGGCTCTAGAATCATATGGACGAAATAGAATAATTAAAGACCGTAACCCCTGGGTGCACAGCTAAAATTAGCTTTTTAAGGAGAAGTGCGTGTCGCATGATAGATACAAAACAATACACAAATTCCCAGACAGAAAAATATTTATTGACAAACCATGAAGTTTTGAATGACTCTTTCAGAAAAATATTATTACAGGACATATTCAAAGTACCAAAAAGTTTTGGTAATACGTCAGCGATTTCAGTGGCACAAAAATCAGGAACCACACTCTTCAGGACGAGACAGGAACCAAAACTGCAAAACAAAGGCTCCGAATGTTCCTTCAAAAACGTAAATCAAGGGATACTACCTTCATTCAATAGCAGTACCACTGGTAAAATGAGTGTCTAGTAGTCACTTCTAGTAGTATCGAAAAGCTGCTTGTTGTTGTTGTGGTCTTCAGTCCTGAGACTGGTTTGATGCAGCTCTCCATGCTACTCTATCCTGTGCAAGCTTCTTCATCTCCCAGTATCTACTGCAACCTACATCCTTCTGAACCTGCTTAGTGTATTCATCTCTTGGTCTCCCTCTACGATTTTTACCCTCCACACTGCCCTCCAATGCTAAATTTGTGATCCCTTGATGCCTCAAAACATGTCCTACCAACCGATCCCTTCTTCTAGTCAAGTTGTGCCACAAACTTCTCTTCTCCCCAATCCTATTCAATACCTCATCATTAGTTACGTGATCTACCCACCTTATCTTCAGCATTCTTCTGTAGCACCACATTTCGAAAGCTTCTATTCTCTTCTTGTCCAAACTAGTTATCGTCCATGTTTCACTTCCATACATGGCTACACTCCATACAAATACTTTCAGAAACGACTTCCTGACACTTAAATCTATACTCGATGTTAACAAATTCCTCTTCTTGAGAAACGCTTTCCTTGCCATTGCCAGTCTACATTTTATATCCTCTCTACTTCGACCATCATCGGTTATTTTACTCCCTAAATAGCAAAACTCCTTTACTACTTTAAGTGTCTCATTTCCTAATCTAATTCCCTCAGCATCACCCGACTTAATTTGACTACATTCCATTATCCTCGTTTTGCTTTTGTTGATGTTCATCTTATATTCTCCTTTCAAGACACTGTCCATTCCATTCAACTGCTCTTCCAAGTCCTTTGCTGTCTCTGACAGAATTACAATGTCATCGGCGAACCTCAAAGTTTTTACTTCTTCTCCATGAATTTTAATACCTACTCCGAATTTTTCTTTTGTTTCCTTTACTGCTTGCTCAATATACGGATTGAATAACATCGGGGAGAGGCTAAAACCCTGTCTCACTCCTTTCCCAACCACTGCTTCCCTTTCATGTCCCTCGACTCCTATAATTGCCATCTGGTTTCTGTACAAACTGTAAATAGCCTTTCGCTCCCTGTATTTTACCCCTGCCACCTTCAGAATTTGAAAGAGAGTATTCCAATTAACATTGTCAAAAGCTTTCTCTAAGTCTACAAATGCTAGAAACGTAGGTTTGCCTTTTCTTAATCTTTCTTCTAAGATAAGTCGTAAGGTCAGTATTGCCTCACGTGTTCCAACATTTCTACGGAATCCAAACTGATCTTCCCCGAGGTCGGCTTCTACCAGTTTTTCCATTCGTCTGTAAAGAATTCGCGTTAGTATTTTGCAGCTGTGACTTATTAAACTGATAGTTCGGTAATTTTCACATCTGTCAACACCTGCTTTCTTTGGGATTGGAATTATTATATTCTTCTTGAAGTCTGAGGGTATTTCGCCTGTCTCATACATCGTGCTCACCAGATGGTAGAGTTTTGTCATGACTGGCTCTCCCGAGGCCATCAGTAGTTCAAATGGAATGTTGTCTACTCCCGGAGCCTTGTTTCGACTCAGGTCTTTCAGTGCTCTGTCAAACTCTTCACGCAGTATCTTATCTCCCATTTCGTCTTCATCTACATCCTCTTCCATTTCCATAATATTGTCCTCAAGTACATCGCCCTTGTATAAACCCTCTATATACTCCTTCCACCTTTCTGCCTTCCCTTCTTTGCTTAGAACTGGGTTGCCATCTGAGCTCTTGATATTCATACAAGTGGTTCTCTTCTCTCCAAAGGTCTCTTTAATTTTCCTGTAGGCAGTATCTATCTTACCCCTAGTGAGACAAGCCTCTACATCCTTACATTTGTCCTCTAGCCATCCCTACTTAGCCATTTTGCACTTCCTGTCGATATCATTTTTGAGACGTTTGTATTCCTTTTTGCCTGCTTCATTTACTGCATTTTTATATTTTCTCCTTTCATCAATTAAATTCAATATTTCTTCTGTTACCCAAGGATTTCTATTAGCCCTCGTCTTTTTACCTACTTGATCCTCTGCTGCCTTCACTACTTCATCCCTCAGAGCTACCCATTCTTCTTCTAGTGTATTTCTTTCCCCCATTCCTGTCAATTGTTCCCTTATGCTCTCCCTGAAACTCTCTACAACCTCTGGTTCTTTCAGTTTATCCAGGTCCCATCTCCTTAAATTCCCACCTTTTTGCAGTTTCTTCAGTTTCAATCTGAAGTTCATAACCAATAGATTGTGATCAGAATCCACATCTCTCCCAGGAAATGTCTTACAATTTAAAACCTGGTTCCTAAATCTCTGTCTTACCATTATATAATCTATCTGATACCTTTTAGTATCTCCAGGATTCTTCCAGGTATACAACCTTCTTTTATGATTCTTGAACCAAGTGTTGGCTATGATTAAGTTATGCTCTGCGCAAAATTCTACAAGGCGGCTTCCTCTTTCATTCCTTCCCCCCAATCCATATTCACCTACTATGTTTCCTTCTCTCCCTTTTCCTACTGACGAATTCCAGTCACCCATGACTATTAAATTTTCGTCTCCCTTCACTACCTGAATAATTTCTTTTATCTCGTCATACATTTCATCTATTTCTTCATCATCTGCAGAGGTAGTTGGCATATAAACTTGTACTACTGCAGTAGGCATGGGCTTTGTGTCTATCTTGGCCACAATAATGCGTTCACTATGCTGTTTGTAGTAGCTAACCCGCACTCCTATTTTTTTATTCATTATTAAACCTACTCCTGCATTACCCCTATTTGATTTTATATTTATAACCCTGTAATCACCTGACCAAAAGTCTTGTTCCTCCTGCCACCGAACTTCACTAATTCCCACAATATCTAACTTTAACCTATCCATTTCCCTTTTTAAATTTTCTAACCTACCTGCCCGATTAAGGGATCTGACATTCCACGCTCCGATCCGTAGAACGCCAGTTTTCTTTCTCCTGATAACGACGTCCTCCTGAGTAGTCCCCGCTTGAGATCCGAATGGGGGACTATTTTACCTCCGGAAAATTTTACCCAAGAGGACGCCATCATCATTTAATCGTACAGTAGAGCTGCATGTCCTCGGGAAAAATTACGGCTGTAGTTTCCCCTTGCTTTCAGCCGTTCGCAGTACCAGCACAGCAAAGCCGTTTTGGTTAATGTTACAAGGCCAGATCAGTCAATCATCCAGACTGTTGCCCATGCAACTACTGAAAAGGCTGCTGCCCCTCTTCAGGAACCACATGTTTGTCTGGCCTCTCAACAGATACCCCTCCGTTGTGGTTGCACCTACGGTACGGCCATCTGTATCGCTGAGGCACGCAAGCCTCCCCACCAACGGCAAGGTCCATGGTTCATGGGGGGAAAAGCTGCTTAAATCGCTCAAATTCAATAATGCGCACGGTCTGATGAAGTTCGTGTCAAGTTCCATATCGAATCAGCGACTGTGTGAGCTCTATACTCTTGAAAATAATTTACTGCAGAGCTCTTGAGCAGAGATACAGTATCAGATCAAAAATATCGCTGCGCCTATTAGTGGACAGTAATACGGGAGCGTGCAACCTTCGCCTTCACGAAGGACTGAGCTCTGCTGGGGGCGCTTACAGTGAGGCTTCTTTGAATGTCTGTGAAGGAATGGCAGCCCATTCTTCCTCGTGACAAGAAACCATGAAGGCAGTGATGTTGGACATTGGGGTATGAAGCGAAGTCGACGTTCTAACTCCTCCCAAAGCTGTTCCATTCGGCGTAGGTCGGCATTCTGAGCAGGTTAGTCCATTTCAGGAATGTTACTGTCCCTCAACCATTGCGTCACAGAAGCTGCTTTACGACAGAGTGCATTGCCATGCTGATACAGTCACCCTCTCCGAACTGTTTCTCTACAGTACATTGCCAGAAATGCTGTAAAATGTCTTCACTTCCATCCATATTTAGCGTTTTCTTAAAAATAGGAGCACACCCTAACCTCGAGAAATGGCCGCATGCCGTAACATGACCTCCTCCATACTTCGCTGTTGACATTGCACATGATGGCAGGTAACGTTCACAAGGCATTCGCCAAACCCAACACTTCCATCGGAATGCGTGATTCATCGCTCCAAATCATTTGTTTCAGTGACACCGTTGTTTACACCAGCTGAAGTGTCTCTAAGCACTGACTACGAAATGTGTGGTTTATGAGGAGCAGCTCGACCACTAGATTCCATTCTTGTTAAGCACAATCACTGTGCTAGCTGGACTGCTGGTAGCACTTTGAAGCTCACGAGTTATTGCTTTCGTTTATTTCATGCAATTTTTTTGCAACAGCCCTCCCAGTACTCGACGGTCCCTGACGTTCAGTACATTAGGTTTGCCTGGTGTTATTTTCGTTGCGATTGTTGTGGCGCCGTCCGAAGAACGAGCTGCGAAGGCATGGGTGGTATCTCACAAAGAAACGCCAAGTAAGCATAGTCGCTACCAGATGCAACGACGAATTAGATGTGTGTCTTGCCCAGAAGAGTTTCCATACGTCCCCGCGTCAGCATACTTACTTATGTGTGAGCACAGTGCCGCTCAGCGCAGTGTACAATAATCGCCGAAGACGACAGTATCGTCACTCTACAGAGCCAACAGTGCGATAGTTGCATTAGACAGGACTCTGCGTAAATATTTATCACTAACTAGTCTCTTGTTCTGTTTCAAGTGACACATTAGTGTTCAGCGGCAGTAATATACACTCACGACAGTCTTGTGGACATGGATTGTTACAAAGTTAAATATTCCATCTTGTTTACGTTGTAATAAAGTGATCTAGTATTTTACACCGAAGAGCCAAAGAAATTGGTACACATGCCTAATGTCGAGTCCCTGCGAGCACGCAGAAGTGCCGCAACACGACGTGGCATGGACTCGAAGTAGTGCTGAATCCTGTAGGACTGTCCATAAATCCGTAAGAGTAGGAGAGGTTTTGGAGATGTCTTCTGGACAGCACGTTGCAATGCATCCCAGATATACTCAATAATGTTCATTTCTGGGGAGTTTGGTGGCCTGCGGAAGTGTTTAAACTCGGAAAAGTGTTCCGGGAGCTACTCTAAAAATTCAGGACATATGGGGTATTGCCCGTCCTGCTGGAACTGTCGAAGTCCGTCAGAATACAGAATGGACATGAATGGACGCAGGTGATCAGACAGGATGCTTACGTAAGTCTCACCTATCAGAGTCGTATCTAGACGTATCAGGTGACCCATATCACTTCAGCTGCACACACCCTACACCATTACAGAGCCTCCAGCAGCTTAAACGCAGACTCCATGGATTCATGAGGCTGTATCCATACCCGTACGCCCCCATCTCCTCATTACAATTTAAAGCGAGACTCGTCCGACCAGGCAACATGTCTCCAGTCATCAACAGTCAAACGTCGGTGCTGACGGACCCAGGCGAGCTTTGCGTTGTGGGGTCGTCGACGGTACACGAGTGAGCATTTGGCTCCGGAAGCACACATCGGTGATGTTTCGTTGAATGGCTAGCACGCTGTCACTTGCTGGTGGTCCAGCATTGAAATCTGCAGCAATTTGCAGAAGGGTTGAACGATTCTCTTCACTCGTCGTTGGTCCCGTTGTTGCAGGATCTTTTCCCGGGCGCAGCGATGTCGGAGATTTGATATTTTACCAAATTCCTCGTATTCACGCTAAACTCGTGAAATGGTCGTATGGGAAAATTCCCACTTCATCGCTATCTCGGTGATGCTTGTCCCATCGCTCGTGCGTCGATTATAACACCACGTTCGAACTCATTTAAATCTTGATAACCTGCCATTGCAGAAGCAGTAACCTATCCAGCAACTGCACCAGACACTTGTTGTCTTCTTGTCTTCTATAGGCGTTGCCGCCCGCAGCTCTGTATTCTGCCTGTTTATATATCTCCATTTTTTGAATACACATGTCTATATCAGTTTTTTGGGCACTTTGGTGGATTTTTAGTAGTATCAGCTCAGCCTTGTCCAGGAGTAAAGCTCAAAACCCAGGACTCTGCCGACGAGCGGCACAACGTCTTTCGCAGTTCCACTTCACAGTCACATCACCAACAGTCGACCCGGGCAGCTTTAGAAGGACTGAAATGCCCCTGATGGATTTTTTACTCAGGGATATCCAATGAATGTTCAGGTTCGAAGTCACTGAGCACTTTTGAACGACCCTTTCTGCTGTTACTACTTCTCTAATGACAAAATAATTCTCTCCGCCTCCTTTTACACTGGTGAGTCCGCTTCTTGTGACATCCAGTGGCCAATTTCACATTACACAGGAGTTTCCGGGAACTTTTGAGCAGTTACTGTATATTCCGCCCGATTCCCAAAAGTTCACACGTTGCGCATTGTGACATATCGATAGTTCATTGATGAAGTACGAGAGTTGATGGAAAAGTAATGACTTCACCTTCGTAACTCTTCAACAGTTGGCAGCATTGGTACGCGGATGGTACTGGCTTGTTCCGTGCCTCTTCTCTAGAGCTCCAGCTGGCGGGAAGCCTTAACACTGAACGGTTGTGTTGTTACAGTGTGAAGTATGGAACCCTGCGCAGACGGTCGGTCAATGCGATTTAAGCAACGTGAAGTCACTGAACTCTTGACAGCAGAAGGTGTCACCCCAAAGGAGATTCATCAGAGAATGAAAGACGTTTATGGTGATTGTGTTGATGTGAGTACTGTGTGTCGTTGGGCGATCGAGTTTAAAGATGTTGAGGCGAAACATATGACCTGCGTGACAAAGAGTTGGACGTCCTGTGACAGCAACCACCTAGTTTCTCAAGGAAAATGTTGACAGATTGATTCAGGACGATCATCGGATCACTCAGAGAGTAATTGCACGCACAATCGGTATTTCACAAGAACGTGTGGGTCACATTATTGCTTTGCTTGGCTATCGGAAGATTGGTGCACGATGGGTATCCTGGATGCTGACTCATGAAATGAAAGCCCACAGACTTGAAATTTGTCAGGAACTCCTCTCACGTCACGAGAATGAAGGAGACGCCTTTCTCCATTCTGTTGTGACAGGAGGCGAAACGTGGTTACACCATTACGACCCGGAGACGAAACGTCGGTCTATGGAATATCGACACAAAGACTCGTCTCAGAAAAAGAAATTCAAGATGCAGCCCTCAGCTGGAAAAATCATGGCCACAGTGTTCTGGGACGCAGATGGTGTTATCCATGTTGTTTCCTTTATCGTGGTACAACAATAAAATCAGGGCGTTACATCATAACGCTGCGGACTCTGAAACGACGGCTAACAAGGGTCCGAAAGGAAAAGGGAAATGTTTTCCTGCAGCATGACAATGCCAACCACACACTTCACGTGCCTACACAGCAGAATTTCAGAGACTGAATCTCACCACCGTACGGCATCCTCCACAACAGAATTAGCACCGTCTGACTTCCATCTGTTCCCGGTAGTGAGAGACGATCTGCTGGGACATCATTATCCTTCTGATGAAGATGTTGAGGCAACTGTGAGACTGTGGTTGCGGCTGGCCGATGTGGCCGAGTGGTTCTAGGCGCTTCAGTCTGGAACCGAGCGACCGCTACGGTCGCAGGTTCGAATCCTGCCTACGGGCATGAATGTGTGTGATGTCCTTAGGTTAGTTAGGTTTAAGTAGTTCTAAGTTCTAGGGGAATGATGACCTCAGATGTTAAGTCCCATAGTTCTCAGAGCCATTTGAGACATTTTTTTGTTTCCTCTTCTATAGTGCTCGTAATTTGAACCTTCTCTGAAACATATTTACATACGTTATGGATAAATCTAACATCCGTATTTTAGCGTGGACAAGGTTTGCGAAAACATTGTTTCAAAATTATGATCCGTTTCTTGCTGCTAACTATCACAAATCTTACTGCTTGACGAGTAACGCCGACACCTTTTTCTATTGTGCTGTTATCAACATAATCTGAATGTACAGCCCACACTGGATAATTCACAACGATTTGAAACGTAACTTCCATAAAACAAAAACCATGAAATGCTTCTTTTATTTCAATAACACTGACACATACAACGTACTTACAGTGACTCAATACAAAATTCGTACACTATGTGGTCAAAAGGATCCGGACACCCTAAAAACTTTTCATATTAGGTGCATTGTGCTGCCTCCTACTGCCAGGTACTCCATATCAGTAGTCATTAGACATCGTGAGAGAGGAGAATGGGGTGCTCCGCTGAAATCACGGACCTCGACCGTAGTCAAGTGATTGGGTGTCGCTTCTGTCATACGTCTGTAAGCCAGATTTCCACACTCCTAACTATCCCTAAGTCCACTGTTTCCGATGTCATTCATTCATTCATTTCCGTGTCCATTTAGCATTTCCAAAAAATAGTAGCTGTGATAGCTTTTTATTTCCGATGCTATAGTGAAATGGAAACGTGAAGGGACATGTGCAACACAGAAGCATACAGGCCGACCTCGTTTGTTGACTGACAGAGACCGCCGACAGTTGAAGAGGGTGGTGAAGTGTTATACGCAAATGGTTCAAATGGCCCTAAGCACTGTGGGACTTAACATCTGAGGTCATCAGTCCCGTAGACTTATAACTAGTTAAACCTAACCAGCCTATGGACATCACACACATCCATGTCCGAGGCAGGATTCGAACTTGCGACCGCAGCAGCAGCGCGGATCCGGACTGAAGCGCCTAGAACCGCTCGGCCACAGAGGCCGCCGCAGACATCTATCCAGACCATCACTCAGGAATTCCAAACTGCATCAGGATCCATTGCAAGTACTATGACAGTTAGGCGGGAGGTGAGAAAACATTGATTTCACGATCGAGCG
This sequence comes from Schistocerca cancellata, assembly GCF_023864275.1. NCBI lineage: Eukaryota > Metazoa > Arthropoda > Insecta > Orthoptera > Acrididae > Schistocerca > Schistocerca cancellata. Next base: position 245,273,367 of record NC_064628.1, on the reverse strand, counting down.
GCTGCTCATAAGCCACACATCACGCCCATAAATGCCAAACGATGCCTCGCTTGGCGTAGGGAGCATAAACAGTGGACGACTGAAGAGTGGAAAAACGTTGTATGGAGCGACGAATAACGATACACAATGTGGCGATCCGATGGCAGGGTGTGGGTATGGCGAATAACCGGTGAACGTCATCTGCCAGCGTGTGTGGTGCCAACAGTAAAATTCGGAGGAGGTGATGTTATGGTATAGTCGTGTTTTTCATAGAGGGGGCTAGTTCCCCTTGTTGTTTGGCATGGCACTATTGCAGCACAGGCCTACATTGACGTTTTAAGCACCTTCTTGCTTCCCACTGTTGAAGAGCGATTCGGGGATGGCGATTGCATCTTTCAAGACGATCGAGCACCTGTTCATAATGCACTGCCTGTGCCAGAGTGGTTGCACGACAACAATATCCCTGTAATGGACTGTCCTGCACAGAGTCCTGACCTGAATCCTACAGAACACCTTGGGGATGTTTTGGAACGCCTACTTCGTGCCAGGCCTCACCGACCGACATCGATACCTCTCCTCAGTGCAGCACTCCTTGAAGAATGGGCTGCCATTCCTCAATAAACCTTTCAGCAACCGATTGAACGTATGCCTGCGAGAGTGGAAGCTGTCATCAAAGCTAAGGGTGGGCCAACACCATATTGAATTCCAGCATTACCGATGGAGGGCGCCACGAACTTTTAAGTTATTGCCAGCCAGGCGTCCGGATACTTTTGATCAATAGTGTTCAACCTGTTATGACGACGGGCCAAACAGCAATACATACGACATAAAAGATTCGACGTAATAAAGATGATAAAATCTTAGTATTTTACTGTCATAACTCTTCTCGTTCGGAAACAATATTTTGCGAAAAGCGGCCGACTCCCGAAGCCTATCAGCAGTTGATTAAAGGCCGATGCATACTGGACGTCAACTGAAAGGAGAGGAAGCAACGTCATCGCCAAGTGGAGGTGTGTTCACATTGGACGGGACGTTGACACAAGGGTACCGTACCTCATTTAGTCCGGTACCGAGCGGTGGAATTGAGCTTGTGAGATACGATTCGTGAAGCAAAAAGTAGGCATATTGTATCAGAATTAAGAAATTAGAAATCACAGTGGAGATAATTAGTGGCTAAAGTTGATAACAGATTTACTTGATAAACATTTTATGGTAAATCTTCCACGCTGCTGACAAGTCGAGCAATAAGAGCAATGTCGTTCCAACATTTTAAAATGTCAACAATTATTGCGAGATATATAAAAAACCAAACAATATACAGAAATCAAACCCTAGAGCCTTTCTACATTTTACGTTGTGTCAGATAACGTCAAAACTGTTTTCCTTCCTTCAAACTAAAAAAAAAGTTTCGCTTATTTATATTCGTATTTGTCCACAGTGTAGGCTTTTCCTTGGCGCACACATTTTAAAACGTAAATCATTTTTCATTTTAAAACTATGACATCTATACCGGCATAACACTCATAGGAACAATATCCATGTACTTATGGGATGCGAAAGATGTAGCGAAAGGAAAGAAAGCGAGAAAATAAAAAATACGAAGAAACAAAAGAATTTACTGCTAAAACCTGAGTGAACGTAGCAAGAACAGGTTAACTTCCGATGACATCATTTTCTTGTTGAGAATCCATGACTTTGGCGTCCTGTTCTCGTCCGGCCGTAAACGGTCTGTACGAACGCCACCACTTGAAATGCGCTGCGGAATGCTCTGACGTTCTGTTCCATTCCGTTCAGTTCCGTCGAATGTGAACCGCTCTTATGGGTGTCTGACGCTCTGGGCGGGTGATTTCCGCAGCTCTAGTCCTCTCGCAAGTCCGTCCTTGAGGAAGTTTAAAAATAAATTTCCAAAATTTTGGTTCTGCTAAAGAAATTCTCGAAATGGATCTTTACTGAAATCTCCATCTCATCTGCTACGAGGATTCATAAGAATATTCGCTCTGTTTCTAGAAAAAGAACTCGTAGCTCTACAAAACGGATTGAAGACTGTCGTTGTGACAGCTGAATCTAGAGGAACATCTGACGGCAAGGCCTTAGTGTTTCGTAACATATTTCTACGATTTTTCTGCACCAAGAGGCGTCTCTCGCATCCAAGTCTCTATCTCCTAACTTGGCAGTGCTGTTCTTGCATGGCCCTGTCCTGCATCGCACGCCTTACTTCAACGTTCCAATGTAGACGGCCTCTTCCTCTTTTTCTGTGTCGTGGTGGTCCCTAGTGCCATATTTTAGAAGGGCATCTTTTCTCTGGCATTGTGCTAAGATTAGCCTCTTATTTTCAGTTCCGCCTACAATATGTAAGTCCAATGTGTCCTCGTAGCACTTTATTTCTTGTTTTGTCTCTTCTTGTTACTTCACAAGTTCGTCTCCAAAAGAACGCCGTTTCCATTGCCTTTAATTTCTTTTCATTGACCCTGGATACTTCCCACAGTTCAGCATCATACAGAGCAATGATCTCAACTATAGCTTCGTGTATTCTGCTTTTCAAATTTTTTTATGTAGTTCTATCCCAAATAATGGAGTGCATCTGTTTACTTGCCACCTTTCCGTCTCCTATTCTGTGCTTTATTTCCTCGCTGCGTTCACCTTTATCCAAAATGATTGTCTCTAAAGATTTATACGATCGACTACAGTTTACATATCATCTATTCCCTTCCTACACCTTCCTATAACTCGGGCAACCACGTGATCATCATTTGTTTGCAAGTTAGGAGTTTTCTTACAAGGTCATGGTCATGTTTGTCACTGAGCACACTCCGGTGGACTGTGGTAAAAAGTGAATGGGTAATGATTCTTTGCAATGTGAATACGTTTCGTTATATCGCTGAAGACGTACGTAATGCTTGATGCTGTATCACGAAGACTATTATAAATAAATATTAACATTGTGCAGCTCTGTTCGATATTATTATATGAAAAAAGACCTCCATTTAAACTACATATTAGTCTCTGCCATGACAGCAATCTAGTAGCTGTAGAGGGTGTGTCAAAATGGACTTAACAAATTCGAAAATTCGTACAAACTTATTCATATTACTTACAGACTTAACCTCAGTGTCCTCATGAAGGAAAATAGACTAAGTTCTGACTCACATGGTGCGTTAGCACGGAATCGCTGCACCGCAAGCGCTAACGGCAATTGCAGCAACGATGCCTCCCTTTACCGTTCCCTAGAGTTCTCACTGTGTCTACTTATATACGCCGGAGAACTTTTTAATCCCTCAGATTAACGTCGATGACCAACAACTCAACGTATAGTTTATGCAGGATGGTTCACCACCATACTACCTCTCCGACGTCTGGGATTTCTTAACCGTCCACTTTCCAGGTAAATGGATGGACCAGTTGCATGGCCCCCATGTTCGTCGCACCTGAATCCCCTTGGCTTTTTTCTTTTGCTGCTTCATCAAGCATACCGTTTCGTTGCAAACTTACGGCTTTTGTACCAGAGTACAGAGCTAGAATCTGCCTCGCAATTGAACGATTCAAGTGACACCTGACATGCTACAGCAAGTTTGGCAAGAAATCGACTTCAGAGGGGATGTGTGCTGCATAACCAATGGAAGTCACTTTGAACTTCTTTAGGTATAAGGTAAGAAACTTGATGGATTTTGCTATAAAATGAGACCAAAATCTTGTCTATAAGTAAAATGAATAAATCAATACGAGTTTTGAGATTTGTAAAGTCAATTTGGATACAACCAATATTGTTGAGCGTCATGGGTGACAAACGCTGGGTGCGATCGCCTTAGCTCCAACAAACGCTCTCTCGTCTTGTGCTTACTGGGATCAATGTGCACAGCAGCCGTTTCATAGGAATGGTTTTAGAGCCCGAGTTATTTTCCTTTCTTCAAACAACTGTGAAGCTCGTACTTCACCATGAGAGGACTATGCCACATGTGGTTCAAAACTTGTAAGACTTCTTCGAATGCCTTCATGTTGTTTTATAAGTCACACGGAAGGCCGCCGACTTTACGCTCACTTTGTATATGCGTACTTCAACCATGTGAAGGGAAATTCCCCGTAAATAAATCCCGGTTCTCTTACATTTCATGCCACGATATAACGATAATGTAATGTCGCGCATGAATGCTTCGTACCATACTAAATTCTTAAAAGTCGGAGATCACGAACAGTTCTGTAAATCTAATAATTTGTGTGCTGTCATTCACCTAAGTTCAATTCTGTTACGTCAACCTTGTTGGCATTGTGATTTTATTTTATATATTCAGAAAATGAATAGAAATCCACAAGAAACAGTAATTAAGATATTAGACTAAAAAATAAGGAAACAACAGCGTCAGTGAGATTAGGATCATTAAGATGTGGAAGGACTATGTTACAAAACGGACGCAACATAGAAGTTATTGATGAAGAAAATAATTTCCTTAAATGATTTCTCGATCATTGTGGTATTTCACGAATAAAGCTGTCTTCATCACTTAACGTTATGTTAGACGTCTGTATTCCCTCTTGCAAGCTTCACAGCAGCATTTATATATACATTTTTTATTTTTTTTTATTTTTCATGAGTTAAATCCAATGCCTCGTCTGTTATCCAAGGATTTCTACTGGGCCTTGTCTATTTACTTGTTTGATCCTCTGCTGCCTCTCTCAGAGCTATCCGTTCGCCTTTTGTTGTGGTCCTTTGAGTTCATCCAGGTACCATCGTCTTCATTTCCTACTTACCTGCCTTGGATTTTAAATTGCAGTTAATAAACAAAAAATTACGGTCAGAGGGCGCCTCTGCCTTGGAAAATGTTTTGCAGTTTTCTACGCTTATGTAATATAATTGAAAACTTCCAGTATCTCCACGTCTGTTTCACATACACAGCCTTCATTCACAAAGCTAGTTCAGTAATGATTAAATTATGCTCTGTGCATTATTACATCAGCCAGCTTCCCCTTTCACTTGGTTACCCACTCCATGTTCCCTTAAGAAAGTTTCCTTCTCTTCCAGTATCGAATTCCACTACCACACCACAATTAAATTTTCATCTCCCGCAACTATATGAATCATCACACATTTTTCAATCTCTTCAACATCTGAAGAGCTATTAGGCATATAAAGTCGTACTACATTAGTGATATTTGGCTTTTTATCTGTCTTGGCTTCCGTATATTTTGGCCTGGATATGTCTTAGCTTACATCAAAACTTGGAACTCGTATAAAAAGTTCAGAATCAAGGATCAGTGACTCGATCGTCTTGGTGCTGCAGCTCGCATTCAGATTAGGCGCAGGTTTTGTTACAGCTGAACTTTGTTTTAGGAGGTCTAAGTCTTGGTCTGATGACAGTAGCAGCCGAAACTTTGTAACAAGAGTAAATCTGATGCCTCTTGCGCTTTTTATGTGCCGGTCTTAGTCGGCTACAGCCGCTTGCAACTACGACTATATCATTCTGTGATCACTGTCTGTCTTTTTTATTATGACCTGTATTCTTGGCTCATTTAACAAAACCATCTCGTTTGACGATAGCACTGCTGCTGAAAATTTAAAAGCTGTCATGTGATTTTATGTAGCTATCGAAACCTGGTTAATGCGTTTTTTTTTTTAAAGTTTTGTGCAATCGGTTGCCTGACTGTTACATTCTATATAATCTGTTAAGTGATATAGACGGCTATATTCGCAAAAAGGATCCTTAAAGCAGACTGATTTACAGCTACTTCACTAGCCTCTTAAAGGTAGACATGGTGTTGGATTATTGCTGAGAACGTTGTATGACATTTTCTATCCATATTCCTCAGTTAATACACCAAGCTATCACTTACTATTTAAAGACGGATGAACAAGTCCCTGAGACATGCTAGAATGTCCAAAGATATTGTGCGAGAAAGTACTGAAGTTAATAAATATTAGGACATTGTACTTTGTGCAGTGAATCCAGAACCACGCAAAAATCAGGAGGAGACATCAATAATAACGAAACAATTACAGAAAATCGGAGGAAAACAAAGGTGCTGGAGACATTTAAATCCTTCTAATGGTAGAAATGGCGCTTGCCTCCTTTTGCAAACGACAAATTCTTCTCAGTTCTTTTACCTACTCATAGCCTAGTCCAGCACTAGTCAAATGTTTTCATTTCTGTTAGATACAACCACTGTAATATGCTTAAATCCCCGCCGCTTTCGGACATACACAGGACATCTTCAGAAAACATAATTCTTAACCACCATGTGACGTACAGGGCGCACCCGACATGCCTTGTCAACAGTTTACAGTGCATGGGGCATACGTTTGTAATACACTGGGTGAGCGTAAGTATTTCCTGATGGCAATAATCTATTTCTAAAGAATTATGCTAGATGGTGCTGGGGATTGTCGCAAATGGTAGCTTAAATCATAAAGGTTCTTCTTATGGATACGTTTCCACATGTGCTCCGTTTGTCGTCTATAGAACGTCTAGGTGATACTAAATTTTTGTCCACGTCTTTGCCAACATCTCTTCCGTCACAGCTTCTACAGCATCTCATATTCGTGCCATAAGAGTTCGTAGCTCAGAAACTGGTGAATTGAACACTTCGTCCGTAACGAAGCTCCACAAAAAAGAAAAATTCAAGGAGGTTTGTGTCTGATGAACGGTCTGGTCATTTCGTTTGTCAGTCTCTACTGGTCCATCTGTCTAGGAAGATTTCATCCAAGAACTGGTGAAAACATAACACCAGTGTAGCCGAAACCGTCTTGCTTAAACACTGCCCGTGGCTGGAATTCCTATAACTGAAGTATAACGTAAAGTTCCAACATATTCAGGTAGACTGTTGCGTAATGGTAGCCATATTGAAAAAGAATGGTCCAGTAATCGCGATGCCACACCGTACATTCATTCTCGGATCGTTCCTTATGCGCAGTACCCCGACGTGTGGGCTCTCTGACTTCCAGATGCGGAAATTACGCCGGTGGACTTTCCAAGTGATGTGAAAAGCCACTTCATTGGAAGAACAAATGTTATTAGTTATTGTCTGTATCAATTCGGGCCAGCATTTTCCTAGCAAACTCAGCAAGTCCTGGCTTATCGTCTGGTTGCAAAGCTTGCCGGGGTTGTGTTTGTACGCATGGAAATGCGGCGTTTGTGTCAAATCTTCATCACAATGCTCTGACGTGTACCTGTTTCTCCTGAATCACGACGGGTCGATATCCGCAGACTGCGTTGAAATGTTGTACGCTCGGTACCAACAGTGTCATCACCAACACTGCCAGTCTGTTCCAACTTTTCATACCATCTTACGATCATCTTTACATCCGGCGGATGTCGACAGTAGCCACTTTGGAACTGTCGCTGAACTGTAAAACGCGACCGTGTTTAATGAAACTGCAAAACACATTGCACCTTTTCATACAGTGACAGCTGAACTCCTAAACTGTGCTGTCTGTAACAAGAGAGGGAGAGAGAATCAGATGCTGTCAGATCACATGTATAAATGATCCGTAAAATTTCGAGGTTGAGCTATCGCTTACAAAAGACCACAGAGACACGTGGAAAAGTACCCATAAAATGTTATGACGTAAACTATCATTTGCAACAAACCGCATTGCTGCATCTAGCTCAATTCCTTAGAAAAAAATTATAATCAAGGATAGTACCATAGTACCAGTGCTCATCCCGCGTTCCTTAAGATTTATGGTTCATTTTTGTCTCCTTTAACTATCTGAGTAATGTCTTTTATCTCATCACAAGTTTCTTCAATTTCTTCATCATCTGCGTAGCTAGTTGGCATATAAGCTTGTACTACGGTGGCAGGCGTGTGCTTTATGTCTATCTTTGCTACGATAACGCGTTCACTATGCTGTTTATAGTAGCTTACCAGCATTCCTATTTTCTTACTCATTATTAAACCAATTCCTGCATTACCCTTCTTTGACTTTGTATTTCCTAACCTACCTGCCCGATTAAGGGATTTAACTTTCCACGCTCCCACTCGTAGAATGCCAGTTTTGTTCCTCCTGATGACGACATCCTCCTGAGTAGTCCCCGTGGGGAGATCAGAATGGGTGTCTAGTTTACCTCCGGAATATTCTACCAAAGAGGGTGCCACCATCACTTAATCATACAGTAGGGCTGCATGCCCTCGGGAGAAATTACAGCTGCAGTTTCTCTTCGCTTTCAGCCTTTCGCAATACCAGCACAGCAAGGCCTTTTTGGTTGATGTTCCGTACAGGGCCAGGTCAGTCAATCATCCAAACTGTTGCCCTGAAACTACCGAAAAGGCTGTTGTATCTCTTCAGGAACGACATATTTGACTGGCCTCTTAACAGCTACCCCACCGTTGTGGTTGCACCTACGGTACGGCTATCTGTACCGCTGAGGCACACAAGCAACCCCACTGGCGGCGAGGTCCATGGTTCAGGGTCAGAGGTATTCAACAAACTCCAGTGACGGACGTTATAAGAGAGGCGTTGTGCACCACGGAGAGGATTACTACTGAAATTTCGAGTGGGCACTTCCTGGGAAGAGTCGAACAACATGTTACTTCGACCCACATACATCTGTCGAAATGATCGCGACTAGAAAATTCGAGAAATTAGAGCTAATACAGAGGCTGTCCGACAATTATTCTTGCCATGCACCATCAGCTAGTGGAACAGGGAAGGGGGAATAAGCTATTGCTACCAGAAATAGCCTCCGCCACACACCTTAGGTAACTTGTGGAGTATTGATGTGGATGTAGATGTAGATAACAGGGCGGTGTAGATGTAAAGTGTGTGGTGCAAGCCCGTGGCCGAGCTACTGGCCTGACTGCATGCACTGTGCTGCCTTTCGTTCTGCACGGCACTAGAGGTGGAAAGTGGCGGGCCTACTGCCCCGGCCGCCTTTTACTCTCGTGAAATATCTCCGGTACTCATTTCGTAATTGAGGCTGAACAATAAAAAGTGTCAGACCCTTTCCAATCGTACTAATACTATTCCTATCAACTTCGAGTATCCAGTGAGTCAAAAACTTAAAGTCTATCGCCTTAACTAAAAACCTAGATATTACGATCACAAAAACTTCTACTGGAGCTATCATAAAGACAATGTTATGGGAAATGAGAATTAAATGCTGTGTTTTATTGCCAGAAAACTTATAAGATGCAACAAATCTACTAAAAAGATTGAGTATTGTGCTGCTTGTTCGACCGACTCTTGAGTATTGATCATCAGTCTAAGACCCTTAACAAGCAGGAGTGATAAGAGAGACAGACAAGACCCAACGGCGCTGCGTTTCGCCACGAGTCCGTTTAGTCGACGCAGATTACCAGATAGTAGTGACGAAGGGCATTGAATCAGTTCAAAGAATGCTAAGCCAGTTTCATATTATCATAGGCGAGAAAGTGTCACGAATTCACAGATATGATTAGCGAATTCTGACAGCAATAACTCAAACAAAGACTTTTCGTTGACGTGAGATCTTTTCACGAAATCTTAATCACTAACTTCATCCTCCGAATTCCAAAGTATTTTGTTGACTCCCACCTACACAGGTAGAAATGACGATCGTGACAAAATAAGAGGACTCAGAGTTCGCACGGAAAGATGTAGGTCTTCATTTTTCCCACATCCTGTTCTTGAGTGGAACGATAGATAAATATTCTGGAAGAATGCTTGTGAAGCCTCAGCCAAACACTTAACGGATGAATTGCAGAGTAATTTTGTCGATGTAATCACACAAATGTAGAAGTAGCTTATCATATCGCTACAGACGTTTATAATAAACAATCACGATCCGCCGAAGTCAAGTTCAAGAGCTATCGTAGGCAGTAAACCGAATAAAAATCTATATAACAACGACTTAAAACCAAAGAAAATAATATTCCGAAATAGATCTTGGACTACGTCGAAGAATGTAAGTTACACACATAAAGTGAAAACAACACACTATTTGGAAGGAAATGGTTATTTATGATCACCTGATAAGTATAAGGCCACAAAAGCTGTCCAAATAAACTTCGCCTTCCTTATCAACCAGCTAAGTTAATGGATCTAGTATGTAGAAGTGTGAAAAAATCTTAGAGCACCTCGGTATCTCACCTGATGGCATTTAGAAATGCGATCCTCTAAAGAAGGAACTTTATGGTCAACCATTTCCAGCCACAAATTAAAAATTAAAAAAAAAAAAGCGGACCAAAGAAAGCACTGGGACAAGAGAAAGAACCAGTTGAGTAATAATCTCTTATATAAGAATCAACATGAATTCTGAAAGCAGTGCGCTTGAGAAATTCAGCTTTCTCTCTTCGTCCTTTCGAAAGGCGTTCGACACAGTTCACTCTCTTACCTAATGAACAAAATACGATCTTGCGGATTGGACTGAAGACCCTCTTAACAAATAGAAATCAACAAAGTAATGGAAAAGTAGCTTACTCCAAAGGAGCGTTATAGGACGGTATTGTTCTGAACACGTGTAAGTTAACTGACAAAGAACTTCGGAAAGTCATTGTGTTTCATGTGGAGAATGAGACGCCAGAAAGGTGACGAGAAAAGTAGATAGACCACAGAGGTTCCACTCTTGGCACAGGTACTGGTTGTTGATCTAAAACAAACAAAAGTATTGCGCATACATAGCTTAAAGATCTATTACCGTTCGAATATGTAGTCGGCAATCACTGAAAACAGTTACAACCTTTTAATGGCACTGGGCAATGCGCCCTTAGCGATGTAGGATGAAATGATCACGTGAAACTAAGTTTACAAAAGTTAGAAACCCAACGAATTTTAGCAGAGGTTATACATGATGACAAAAGAAAATGAATTGACCAGAAAGGGAGGAGGAAACGAAATGAAATTTCACGGGTTGAGAGGGTATGTGAAGTTATTACAGAGATTACAAAATCGAGTCAAACTGGCAAAGAACTTAGCAGTATGAGTGCACTTATCAATACGACGTTGCATTCCCTCTGACATGGATGCACGCACTTATTCGGTTGGGAAGGCCGCCATAAATACTTCGTATCCTCTCGTGAGGACAGCTGGCCCACAATTGTTGTAATTGTTACTTTATGACTTGGCGCTGGCAGGGAATTGACGTCCGAGATGGTCCCATACATGTCCTGTCGGGGGAGGTCTGGGGATTTTGCTGGCCACGGAAGTACAACATCGTCAGACACTTCACAAACTAGCATTGACGTGCTGAAAAATGAGACAGCGATAATGTCGCGTGACAGGTAACACGTGAGGACGCACGATGTCCATGACGTACCACTGTGCTGTCAGAGCTCCCCCAGTCAATACCAACCGTGACGTGACGTGACGTGACGTCATAACCAGTGGCTTCCCACATTATGACGCCAGGAGTAACACCACTGCGCCTCTCCAAAACATTGGTACAACTGGGACCTTTCCCCACGTTGCTGAGGTAGTAAAGAACGACTTCTCGGTGAACACAGCGCGACACCATTCACCACCAGACCGTGCTTCCAGGTCACAACACCAAACACAGCATGAGACGGTAATTTCGTAGTCCGTCTGCTGCTAGTCAAATGGTTCAAATGGCTCTGACAAGGGAACCTCCCCATCGCACCCCCCTCAGATTTAGTTATACGTTGGCACAGTGGATAGGCCTTGAAAAACTGAACACAGATCAATCGAGGAAACAGGAAGAAGTTGTGTGGAACTACGAAAAAAATAAGAAAATATACAAACTGACTAGTCCATGCGTAATATAGGCAACATCAATGAAAATGTGAGCTCAGGAGCGCCGTGGTCTCGTGGTTTGCGTGAGCAACTGTAGAACTAGAGGTCCTTGGTTCAAGACTTCTCTCGAGTGAAAATTTTAATTTTTTATTTTCAGACGATTATTATCTGACAAACTCTTATGTTTTCATCGCTTTTTTGGAGTGATTATCACATCCATAAGAAAACCTAAATCGGGCAAGGTAGAAGAATCTTTTTACCCATTCGCCAAGTGTACAAGTTAGGTGGGTCGACAACATATTCCTGTCATGTGACGCACATGCCGTCACCAGTGTCGTATAGAATATATCAGACGTGTTTTCCTGTTAAGGAATCGGTTGACCTATGACCTTGCGATCAAATGTTTTCGGTTCCCATTGGAAAGGCACGTCCTTTCGTCTACTAATCGCACGGTTTTGGGGTGTGGTCGCAAAACAGAGACACTAAACTTATTACAGTGAACAGAGACGTCAATGAAGGAACGGACAGATCATAACTTTGCGAAAATTAAAAAATGTAAACTTTTCACACGAGGGAAGACTTGAACCGAGGACCTCTCATTCCGCAGCTGCTCACGCTATCCACGGGACCACGGCGCTCCTGAGCCCACACTCCCCTTGATGTTGCTGATCTTGCGCATGGACTACTCAGTTTGTATATTTTCTTATTTTTTTCATAGTTCCACTCAACTTCTTCCTGTTTTCTCGAATGATCTGTGTTCAGTTTTTCAAGGCCTATCCACTGCGCCAACTTACAATTAAATCTGAGGGGGGTGCAATGGGGAGGTTCCCTTGTGAGCACTATGGGACTTAACATCTATGGTCATCAGTCCCCTAGAACTTAAGAACTACTTAAACCTAACTAACCTAAGGACATCACACAACATCCAGTCATCACGAGGCAGAGAAAATCCCTGACCCCGCCGGGAATCGAACCCAGGAACCCTGGCGTGGGAAGCGAGAACGCTACCGCACGACCAAGAGCTGCGGACTGCTGCTAGTCCCTGACCAGTGTTGCGTGGTGACACAGAAACCTGCAAGGAGTCCATTCTCGGATGGCAGGCACAGACGTGAAGGCTTTTCGATGTTCCTTATGCACGTAATGGCGATCCCCACCCCCTTTTGCTGGTATGTTGCGGTCGACCGCAACCTTGACAAGTACGTCTGCCCTCACGCCCCCATGCAGTCCAACACCGACACGGGAACGCCACGAAGTTGGAATCACGAATTTACTTCAAACTTTGTACACCTTTACTTGGCCATTAAAGCAACATAACGTGCAAGTAGTAATGTGCACTACTCTCGCAATTCCGAGAAAAAAATGGTTCAAATGGCTCTGAGCATTATGAGACTTAACTTCTGAGGTCATCACTCCCCTAGAACTTAGAACTACTTAAACCTAACTAACCTAAGGACATCACACACATCCATGCCCGAGCCAGGATTCGAACTTGCGACCGTAACGGTCGCGCGCTTCCAGACTGTAGCGCCTAGAAGCGCTCGGCCATTCTGGCCAGCAATTCCGAGAAAAAACGCGTCCGTTATGGAACTGGTGTACAGGGTTACAATTATCGAACTATGTGAAAAGATACACAAGTTAATTACAAACTATAGCGTGCTCACACTTTATTCAAAATGTAAACCGCACTAAAGATATTCGGATTTAGGTTATGACACGTTCGATATGCTTGCCATCATTGGCGATGATGTGGCGCAGACGAACAGCGAAATTCTGCATGACCCACTGAAGTGGCGGAACATCGATGCTGTCGACGACCACCCAAATGTCTGTTTTCAGCTCAGCAATGGTTTTGAGGCTATTACTATACACTTTGTCTTTAATATAGTCCCACAACATGGAGTTGCATGTCTTCAGATCCGAAGAATATGACGGCCAGTCGAGGCCCATGCCAGTGGCCTCTGGGTACCCCAGAGCCAGAATGCGGTCCTCAAAGTGCTCCTCCAGGACATCAAACTCTCTCCTGCTTCGACGCGGTCGAGTTCTGTCTTGCATGAACCACGTCTTGTCGAAATCAGAGTCAGTTTGGATAATGGTGATGAAATCTTCACATACCGTTCGGTAGTCACCGTGGCATCGAGGAACATCGCGGCGATTATTCTGTAACTGGACATTGCACACAACACAGTCACTCGTTGACGGTGAAGAGACTTCTCGATCGCGAAATTCAGATTCTGAGTTCCGCAAATGCGCAAATTTTGCTTCTTGACGAACCCATCCAAATGAAAGTGAGATACGTCGCTAAACCAAATGCGCATGCGCATACTATTTCCATCATGCACCACGCTCAACCGTGCAGTTTGAACGACCTAACGCAAACCGTTCAGAAGCTATGACGATTTTATTTCATGTTCAATAATTGTTACAATGTATCAGTGCGTAGATTTCGGACGTTATAATTAATGGTGATGAAGTAGTTAGCGTCCGAGCTTCTTAAGAGGAACATATGTGAAGCGACGGTTCGACTCCTGCTCAGGCGTTCATTTTTGTAGTACAAGTTTGAATTCTGTGATATTCAAAAAATTTGCATATGCACTATTCTTTCTTGCTACATTAGCAACGACTCACCGCTATGCAGTTTACCTGCTAAATGCGGCCTGCGTGTGTGTCTGCACCTCGTAGCGTCCAGGTACAAAGTACTTCCGGGTATGTTACGAGATCTTTTGTATAAAGGATTTCGCAGATCCGACAGGTAAACATTTTCAGGAAAACTGTATACGTTTTTTCATTTGCTTGTCGATGGTTATAAATATGTTTGCCGGCCGGAGTGGCCGAGCAGTTCTAGGCACCTCAGTCTGGAACCGCACGACCGCTACGGTCGCCGGTTCGAATCCGGCCTCGGGCATGGATGTATGTGATGTCCTTAGGCTTGTTAGGTTTAAATAGTTCTAAGTTCTAGGGGGACTGATGACCTCTGATGTTAAGTCCCATAGTGCTCAGAGCCGTTTGAACCATTTTTATAAATATGTTTGTTCTAATAATCAGATTTAATGAAAATTGTAAGAAGTCAAATAACATGAAATTAACTAAAACTCCACGCAAATACAAATGATGTATTTAAAAATTATATTACCTCTCACACGTCATGTAAATTAAATAATGTGACCAGCGATTAAAAATAAATGGAGATCTGAGCGGAAGCGGAACCGTCGCTTCATACACGTTAAGCTTTAGAAGCTCGAACGTTAACTACGTTTTTTTTTTCAATTTGTTCGTTATTGTTCGTTGTTATTGGTCGTAGTGGACATCACATCCACATCCGCTGAAGGTCGTTGTTGATCCGTTCACTCATTTTTATATTACAGAGACCAGGCAGTTCTCTGACCTAACACTCTGAGCTACCGTGCCGGCATTACTTGACCATCATGAACTCCAAGACTCACCACCGACTCATAGATACGTACGTTACATAACAGACGTGTAAAACCTTGTCTTTCGATTTTCTCCTAATTGCCAGAATAGTGCACATTACTACTTGCACATTATGTTGTTTTAATGGACTACTAAAAGTTCACGTAGTTTTAAGTAACTCTGTGGCCTCAACCTGGTGTCCTCCCCTTGTGAGTCACAATCACATCTAAACTCCCCACGAATGTGGATATTGAACGATTCGCCGAATAGGCCAAATGGAGGTTTACAGCAAGGTTCCTTTCAAACATTGTCAGGTGCTGATGACGCTGTCTCACACGAGTATGAGGGATCTCTGTGTGCTTGACAGTGATCACTCAACAACTGGCGCTGGTAGCGCCCCATATATGCATTACCAGGCCTGATAACAACGCTAAATACTAACATCACTAAAGTACCATGGTGGCCATTCTGTTACATACTCACCGATGAAGTGAACGTTTGTGAAGTTGCATTGACATATCTGCTGAGTGCTTCACTTCTTTTTTATCAAGCGTTATATGCCCCAAGAAGAGTCAAGCAACATCTGGCGAAAATACTCGGGTAAGGACAGAGAAGTTAAATTCTGTCTAAACTGAGACGAAAAAAAAAAAAATTGCAGGGCCTAGTGAATGGAATCAACAGCCTAATGTGCTCACGAAAGGAACTGAGAGTAAATCAAAGAAAGATGAAAGTAATGAGGAGTTGGAAACCTGACATTTAAACTGGGGAATACTTAGCAGAGTACGGGAAGGAATTCTGCTACCTTGGTAGCAAAATAATGCGCGACGGCCGAAGCAAGCAAGATAGAAAGAAGCAGACCAGAATAGGACAAGACGGCATTCATCGCTAAAAGGTCTACCACGATCAAAAACAGGCGTTACTTTGAGGAAGAAATTTCTGAGAATGTACGTCTCGAGCACAGCATTGTATGGTAGTGCGTCGTGGACTGTGGGAAAACCGGGACAGGAGAGGTTTGAGGAGTCTCATAAATCTATGATACAGATGGATGCGTAAAATCAAGTGAAAAGATAAGAAATGAATATGTTATCTGCAGAATCGGCGAGGAAAGAAACATGTGGAAAACACTGCTGAGAAGAAGTGATTGTACATGTGTTAAGACACAGGGGATAACTTACATTGTACTATAGGTTACGGTAAAAGACAAAAGCAATAAGGGGGGGAGGTAAGTGTTTAACGTCCCACCGATAACGAGGTCATTAGAGACGGAGCACAAGCTCGGATTAGGGTAGGATGGGGAAGGAAACCGGCCGTGCCCTTCCAAAGGAACCATCCCCGCAGTTACCAGAAAAGATTTAGGGAAATCACGGAAAACTTAAATCAGGATGGCCGGAGCCGGGTTTGAACCGTCGCCCTCCCGATTGCGAGTCCAGTGTGCTAACAATTGCGCCACCTCGCTCGGTCAAAAAGCTGAAACGAAAGACAGAGATTGGAATATGTCCAACAAATAATCGAGCACGTTGTATGTGAGCGCTACTTTCAAATGAATGTATTGCCCATTTGAACACAACCTGACAAAAGCAAAATAGAGAAATAAGAGATAACAGAATAATAAAATGAATTATTTGGGAAAATCAGCCAAACTTATGCAGGTATAAAAGTTTATTCATAACCCTTAACCATGGTTTCAGCAGTTGTAAAATCGTCTTCTTCAGAAATAAATATTGAGGCGACAAATTTCAGAGCAAGGAACCTCACTATAAACTACGCTTAGCACAGCTACAACGGAAATGTTTTTTAATGGATTTTATTTGGTTTTACTGATGATCACTCGTACCACGTTACTTGACATAAACTTCTTTGCTCTAAAATTTGTCATCGCCAATAAGTGATTTTATGTTTCCTTTTACTTCTTAAGAAGACAATTTTAAAATTGAAACTTCCTGGCAGATTAAAACTATGTGCCCGACCGAGACTCGAACTAGTGACTTTTACCTTTTGCGGGCAAGTGCTCTACCATCTGATCTTTCGAAGCACGACACACGGCCGGTCCTCACAGCTTTACTTCTGCCAGTATCTCGTCTCCTTCCTTCCAAACTTTACAGAAGCTCTCATGCGAACCTTGCACAACTAGCACTCCTGAAAGAAAGGATACTGTGGAGACATGGCTTAGCCACAGCCTGGGGGATGTTTCCAGAATAAGAATTTCACTCTGCAGCGGGCCCGCGAAAGGCAAATGTCCCGAGTTCGAGTCTCGGTCGGGCACACAGTTTTAATCTGCCAGGAAGTTTCAACAAGTTTACTGTTACCAGGCACTGTTTATTTATACTCACAACGCGTCTCGAAGTTTAAACCCCTCCATCATCAGGTGGATTTACGTGTGTTAGCATAACATATGTGTTTTGTGTTACGATTTTGAAGCAATTTGTGGTGCTGTCTAGTGGAGAAACAAAGATACTATTTCAGAACATGGTTTTGGGAAGGTTTTTGATTAAATACGAAACGTGTATCTAACGTGAAAATAAGGAAGTGAAATAGAATACCTCCAATGGTCACAAGACCCTTTTTCTATCGTAACCCATCACATGTAAACTATCATATTTGGTAAACAAATATGGTGGCTGGAAACTACTATGTGTAACGAACATACACCAAAACAGGAACATTATCACATTATATATATATATATATATATATATATATATATATATATATATATATATATATATATATATATATATATATTATCAGGTGACATGTTGCAAACTTTAAGTACAATAATCATGTCGCCAACAGTGGTAAAATTGTACGTAAATAATTTTGGCTGGGTTTGAGAGATGGAGATGAAAGCATGGAGACGGAGAGAGAGAGAGAGAGACAGACGGATAGAAAGAGAAAGAGCCAGGAGAGAGAGAGAGGAAGGGAGATACAGATATAGTGTTAACTGAGTGATTGGACGAGAGAAAATTTTTTCAATTCAGAGATTTCTTAAGATTACATGTGTTACTTGTAATGACTAAGGAAAGGTTGGAGTAATACATTGCTTGATGCTTTACAAATACATAGCTTGATAACCAAATAATGCTGATAGTTGATGTACATATAAGAGGTGTAACAAAAATGTGTTTCACGAATTGCGTGACACATAGCTCGCGAGTAGACGAAGAAATTATTTTATATGAACATGGTTCTTCTCAAACTCAGTAATCATGGGAAACATACATATACAGAACGCAGAAGCATACCACATATAACTCTTTCTCACGCGAGGCGTTGAATAAGCCCTCCTTGGGCACTGATACAATCATCAATCTTCTTTCGTAGTCAGTCTTGGATACAGTGATGTATCCCTGGTGCATTGCATGTGGCTTTGCGGCCTTCCATAATACGAGCATGGAGACTACGAACATCATGTACTGGGGTTCCGTACACAAGGGTTTTCAAATGTCCCCAAATATAAAACTCCAGTAGTTTAGGTCTGGATAGCATGGAGGCCAAGCAAATGGCCTATCTCCACATATCCATCTGTCTCCGAATCTGTTATTTAGAAGATAATGGTCATTAACACTTTAATCAGAAGTTGCTCCATGAAGCATTAAGTACATGTTTCGTCACAGATCAGGTAGGACACTCTTTATGAAGTTATAACTTTGTCTGTTGAGCCTGGGTGGAAGCAAGTGAGGCCCTATCAAACAGTCACTAATAATGCCGGCCAAAACGTTGACTGAAAATCTTTGTTAATGACTTACTTCAACACTTGCGTGAGGATTGACATCTGTCCACATAAGCCAATTGTGAAAATTTACAATCTGATATCGCTGAAACCGGGCCTCATATGGTGAACAGTACCGTTGCACTAAAATTAAGGTTGACAATTGGTTGAATAAAGCACTCGCAGAAGAGCCCCGTGCAGGAAAATTAGCTGCCGATCGTGCCTACACACGTTGTAAATGGTATGGATACAGCTGATCCTTGTGTAACACTCGCCAGATAGTCATGTGGTCAACATTCAGTGTTGCAGCTACATGTCTTGTACTGACACTAGGATCATTGTCAACTGCATGAAGAACTGCTGCCTACCACTGCAATGCCGTCGTCCTAGGTCTCCCCCGGTCGCGACTATCAGCTTACATGCCTCATGTTCCGTAAGACAACGATCAATGGCTTCAAACGTTTTCCTGTCAGTGCACCTTAGTCCTAGAAATCTCTTCCAGTATAAACGTTGAAAGCGAGCGGTATTGCAGTCAGATAATCCACACGTAAAATGGGCGTCTACACTGCTTCTGTACGAGCCAAGTCTGCCGGTAACTCTACATAGTAACCCGTGTTCTTGCAGCGGTCGTACTGATCGCTGGAACAGTTGACGTTACTTGTAGACGAGCAATGAAGTAAGTCTCATTGCAACAGGGACATATAAAACAAAACACTGGCGGCGTACAACATAACTCGTCGTCACGAATAGTGCATATTCACAATGGTTCTACCGTTCTGTTCCTGTATGTTTCCCATGATTAATTATTTGGAGAAAATGAGTTGTAACGTGGAAATAAAGCGTTTCCAGACCCATTTTCATGTAATATAATTTCTTCATCAATGTGCGAGGAATGTGGCCTACAGTTTTTGCCGTACGTTTTTCTTATAGCTTGTGGTTTCAAGCTGACAAGAAGTACAAGCTGTTGGTGTGGTAGTATATTTGTAAATGAGGCCATTTCATTGTTCAATTTGGAATGTCATGGTAATATAGCTAACTATTTATGGTTAACAAGAAGTGTGTGTGTGTGTGTGTGTGTGTGTGTGTGTGTGTGTGTGCCTTGCGAATTTAATAATGTAGGTTGCTGTTGAAAAGACAGATGATGCTGTTGTAAATGTTGTCATTTTTGTCATTTAAAGTGGAATCAGGTTGTTTCCTTTGGTGTTTTTATATTTGGAGTAGTTCAAGGACGTCTAGTTCCTTGTCCTTGTGGTTGGGTGAGTAGGATGGTGATACTTGCATTGTCGACAAAAAATTTAAACTGTCGCCTGCTTGATGTTCAACTGTGACCTTAAATTTTCATGGGAATTGTTGAATAACTGGTTCAAGTTATTGATATCACCTTTTGTGCCATTCACTAAATGATGGCATCATGTAGTCACATTACTGTACTAAAGTGCCTGCTGGAATTCACAGTCTCGCACAATTTCAAATCCAACAATAAACTCTACAAACGAACACATGGCCCATCAATGACCTCAAACTTTTATAGGTTGTTAGCTGAAATATTTATACGCAATTTAGAAGACAAATTACTGAATTCGAATCACCACCTCCTCAAAAACATCCTCTACTACTACAGATATGTAGATGACACCATAATTTTGATCAGTAGGACGAAAGATGATATCAATGAGTTGAAGCAATTGCTCAACAATTCCTACGAAAATATAAATTTCACAGTTGAAGACCAAGCTGGTGATAGTATACATTTTTAGACCTTACCATTAGAATAAAGAATAATAGAGATCAATTTGAAAATTATCGTAATCCTTCCACAACACATACTACCATCCACAGCTTCTCCTGTCACTCCACAGTCTACAAAATGGCAACATTCTAGTATACTATCAACGGAACTATAAAACTTTCACTCTCTGAAGATACGTTTAAACAAGAAATTGAAATAACAAAACGAACCGGTATTGCAAATGCCTGTAACAGCTCCATAATAGACACCCTAAAACACTCAATAGTGGCAAAGCACCCATATCACATAAAAAGAAAATATTTACCATACAATCCCATTCCTACACAATATTTCATATCAGACTGCCATTGTCTTCAAATGAAAAAGCAGAAACATATGCTTGACCATCAACAACAAGACTGGCAGAAGTTACCTCACGACAGCAACACACAGAATCCACTTGAGCATGTACAAAATTGAATGTTTGAGCTGCAACTGTTTCTACATATGCCCGACAGATAGATCATTTGAGACTAGTTTCAAAGAACACATGGGGGCACCAAAAAACATCAAGTACCACACATTAGCAATAACCAGCCATCTGCATGAAACAAAACACTATGTTAACAACATAAGTGTCACTTTCCTACACATCCATCCTAAAAGTAAAATATACCATCGCACCAACAGCTTGAAACTATATGTACATCAACTAACATCATACATTGTATATCTACTTGCATATTTTTAAAGCATTAAGCAATGTATTACACCAAACTTTATTCAGTCATTTATGTAGCAGACATAATCTTAAGAACCCACTGCACTGGAAAAGTTTGCTCTCATCCAGTTTCTACTTTCACCGTATAGTTGAATCTCTCTCTTTCTCTCTGTCTCTCTCCCTCCATCCCTTCATATCTATCTCTGAACCCCAGGCACAATTGGTATTTATGTATAATTTTACCACTGTTCGCAACCTGATTATTGTAGTTAAAGTTTGTAACATGTCAGCGGATTGTATAGACAAGCGTAAAGCGAGTATGAAAGCGAAGCCATATAAATTTGACAGAGAAGGATTTGTATACTCCTTAAAACATTTATACCAACGCAAGTACTCAGCAACCCAAACAGTTATCTCCACAATCATTTAATACTTATTCCAAAATAATAATGGCGTTATCATGTAGCCTTTATTCTTTGTACTTCTAGATAATGTTTCTCTTTTGCTGTATGTTCTTCACACCTAGTAGTTTCCAGGCACCATCTTTGTTTACAAAATATGACAGTTTACATGTGATGTTACGACAGAGAAAGGAGCCTGTGACCACTAAGGTATTCTGTTTGACATATTTATATTCACCTTTAGTTTTTAGTCAGAAACCTCCCCAAAATCAAGTTCTGAAATAGCGTTTTTGTACCCTCACTAGACACTGCCGCAAGTTACCCCAAAATCGAAACACAACACACCCACGTCATACTAACGAGTGTAAATCCATCTGATGGTGGACTTTAAACATTCGAAACGAATTGCAGGTATAAATTAACAGTGGCTGATAACAATAAACTTGTTGTGATTCTTGAGTTTCTCCCGGCGTATTTGATAATCAAAATATCCACGGGTGTACTGCCGGTCTACAGTGTCCAACGGGCACAATATTTCGGCGATCATACATGTCGCCATCATCAGGTGAACTGACGGACTGAGTTCCTGTGAACGTGCCGGCACGGAGATCCGTACGCTATGGCTGCTCAGAGGTAACTGGGTTCGGTCGCGGCGACCGAACCCAGTTACCTCTGAGCAGCCATAGCGTACGGATCTCCGTGCCGGCACGTTCACAGGAGCTCAGTCCGTCAGTTCACCTGATGATGGCGACATGTATGATCGCCGAAATATTGTGCCCGTTGGACACTGTAGACCGGCAGTGCACCCGTGGATATTTTGATTAGTGAACTTGTTGTTTCATTCGATGTCAATAACAATCACGGTAAAGCCTAACCTAAAATGTTCGCATTTATGGCCTGTGCCTGGATTTACAATAAAATAATCGAATACATTTCAGGAATACTTTCATAAGTAATCTGTAATGGCCCTAGTTCTAACATGGTCGTCAGCGTCATTGTCCCGATGCTTGTTGCTGGTGTACCATGTACGCATGGGTTTGACGTGCGTCATT
Source organism: Schistocerca cancellata (assembly GCF_023864275.1). Taxonomy (NCBI): domain Eukaryota; kingdom Metazoa; phylum Arthropoda; class Insecta; order Orthoptera; family Acrididae; genus Schistocerca; species Schistocerca cancellata. Next base: position 245,250,712 of record NC_064628.1, on the reverse strand, counting down.
CCATTGCGTAAATTGGAATACGCAGGCGGCTCGGTTCCCAGGCTCCTGTCAGGCCGTGGAAGGTCGGGCGGTGGAAGCGAAGAGGGTGGTAGGGCAGCCGGATCCGGAGCTTCCTTGTTTGTCGAGCAGAGGCTGCGGAATTTAGAAAGCCGTCCAGCTCGTCGCGCCGTAAACAGCTGCCGGACGGCACCACGCCGAGGGCCGGGCAGCCGATATACCGCTACCTGCCGTCTGCTGCAGCCAGCACTCACTCACTCCCACTGTCTCAGCTACGGTATCTCACAGCGGATACTCAGCATTCGACCGGAATTTCCAGAATCACTGGGGAAGTGGCAAGAGAACGATTATTCACGTTCATGAGTAAAATGTACAAGTCTGGCGATATACCATCTGACTTTCGGAAAAACCTCATCCACACACTTACGAGAATTGCAAGAGCCGACAAGTGGGAGAATTATCGCACATTTAGTTTAACAGCTCGTGGATCCAAGTTGTTGACGAGAATCATTTACAGAAGGATGAAAAAGAAAAATGAGGATGTGATAGATGGCGATCGGTTTAGCTTTAGCAAATGTAAAAGCACCAGAGAGGCAATCCTGACGTTGCGGTTGATAATGGAAGCAAGACTGAAGCAAAATCAGGACACGTTCGTAGGATTTGTCTGCCGGCCGGGGTGGCCGAGCGGTTCTAGGCGCTACAGTCCGGAACCGCGCGACCGCTACGGTCGCAGGTTCGAATCCTGCCTCGGGCATGGATGTGTGTGATGTCCTTAGGTTAGTTAGGTTTAAGTAGTTCTAAGTTCTAGGGGACTGATGACCTCAGCAGTTAAGTATCATAGTGCTCAGAGCCATTTGAACCATTTTTTGAGGATTTGACCACTTGGAAAAAGCGACAATGTAAAGTATTGCAAGATGTTCGAAATTCTGAGAAAACAGAGGTTGTTGTTGTGGTCTTCAATCCTGAGACTGGTTTGATGCAGCTCTCCATGCTACTCTATCCTGTGCAAACCTCTTCATCTCCCAGTACTTTCTGCAACCTACATCCTTCTGAATCTGCTTAGTGTATTCATCTCTTGGTCTCCCTCTTACGATTTTTGCCCACTACGCTGCCCTACAATGCTAAATTTGTGATCCCTTGGTGCCTCAGAACATGTCCTACCAACCGGTCCCTTCTTCTAGTCAAGTTGTGCCACAAACTCCGCTTCTCCCCAATTCTATTCAGTACCTCCTCGTTAGTTATGTGATCTACCCATCTAATCTTCAGCATTCTTCTGTAGCACCACATTTTCGAAAGCTTCTATTCTCTTCTTGTCCAAACTATTTATCGTCCATGTTTCACTTCTATACATGGCTACACTCCACACAAATACTTTCAGAAACGGCTTCCTGACACTTAAGTCTATACTCGATGTTAACAAATTTCTCTTCTTCAAAAACGCTTCCCTTGCCATTGCCAGTCTACATTTTATATCCTCTCTACTTCGACCATCATCGGAGGTAAGTTATAGGAAAAGACGGAGATCAAAAAGAACCATACAATTTGTTAGTCTGTACTTCTGAAGCTAATAAACATATGCAATGAATTTTGTTTTTTGATGAACAGGGAACTCAAAAAGTTTTTTTTCGTAGCTGTTCAATATGCCCCCCCTCCCACCCAATGACATGCTGGGATATTCCATGTGGTATTAAAATTGTTCCCACCCTGCAGCAAGCGTGTCTTGAGTTATCCACAGCTGCTGTTATGCGATGTCTCAGTTGTAACAGAAGCACATAAACAGAGCCTTTTACAAACCCTCACAAGTAATAACCGCTTACACTCAGAACTTGGAGGCCAGTAATGTAAGGGTGAATCATTTGGTCCAGTGCGACCGATCCGTCGTTTAGTAATCCTTCGATTTAAAAACTCCCGCGCTTCCAGATGCCAGTGCGGCAGGGACCCATTCTGTTGTAAATAGTCAGTCGAAGTAGTCTCCAACTGTGGGAAAATTAAGTTATCAAGCATAACGAGATATATGGTTGCTGTAATTGTGTTCTCGGCAAAGAATGGATCACATACATTTTCTCGTGAAACTGCACAAAACGCCTTACATTTTGGAGAGTCCCTCTCATGTTGTACAACTTCATGTGGATGTTCCGTATCCCATATTCTCGCATTATGACGGCTCACCTTCCCATTTAAATGGAATGTTGCCTCGTCACTTAACACTGAGCGCGGAAGAAAACTGTCGCCTTCCATCTCGCCAGAACTCCACACGTTCTTGCTTGTCACCTTCACGAAGAACTTGCAGTAGCTGAATTTTGTATGGTTTCATGTGTAAACGTCGACGCAACAGACGCCAGACGGACATCGGGGGCATGATCAGCTGTCGAGCTGCACGGCGAACGGATTTCTGCGGACTCCTTGTGAAACTATGGCGGATGCGTTCGACGTCTGTGTCAGACAGTCGGGGACGGCCCGGCGCTTTGCCTTTCCACAAACAACCTGTTTCTCGGTATTTTCTTTTTTTTTTTGGCCATCATCTGATGCTCTGTGCTGTAGGAGGAACCACACCATATCTAGTACGAAAGTCACTCTGAACAAATGGTTCAAATGGCTCTGAGCACTATGGGATTTAACTTCTAAGGTCATCAGTCCCCTGGAACTTAGAACTACTTAAACCTAACTAACCTAAGAACATCACACACATCCATGCCCGAGGCAGGATTCGAACCTGCGACCGTGGCGGTCTCGCGGTTCCAGATTGTAGCGCCTAGAACCGCTCGGCCACACCGGCCGGCCACTCTGAACAGTCATAACTGACCCGCACTGCGCAAAATGTAGAACCAAATACGCTTTCTGTTGCAACACCATTTTTACTAGAATTGAAGTGGATGCACACTGCTGCTACCTAGTAGGAACTATGTAAAACTTGAGAGTTTGCTCTTTCCAGAAGTACGTTGTTCTCGCACATCCTCCAATAACAAAACAGTTATGATTTTCTAAAATCGGATGATGCTTTTTGATTCACCCTGTACAATATGTACAAGAACCAAGAGGGAACAATAAGAATGGCAGACCAAGAAAGAAGTGCTCGTATTTAAAAGGGTGTACTACAGGCTTGTAGTCTTTCGCCCCTACCGTTCAATCTATAAATCTAAGAAGCAATTAAGGAAATAAAGGAAAGGTTCAAAAGAGAATTTAAAATTGATGGTGAAAGTATATCAGTGATAAGATTCGCTAATGACATTGCTGTCCTCGGTGAAAATAAAAGAGAATTATAGGATCTGCTGAATGGGATGGATAACATAATGGGCAAAGAATATGGATATAGAGTAAAACGAAGAAACACAGAAGTAATGAGAAGTAGCAAAAATGAGAAAAGCGAGAAACTTAATATTAGGATCAGTGATCACGAAGTAGATAAAGTTAAGGAATTCTGCTACCTACGGAGGAAAATAACCCATGTCGGTCGGAGCAAGGAGGACATTAAAAGCAGACTAGCAGTGGCGAAAATGGCATTGCTGGACAACAGAAGTCTACAGGTATCAAACATGAAAATGTACGTCTGGAGCACAGCATTGTGTGGTAGTGAAACATGGCCTGGGGGGACACCAGGAAAGAAGACAATCGAAGCACTTGAGACGTGGTTTTACAGAAGAATGGACTGATACGGTAAGAAATGAGGAGATTCTCCAGAGAACCGGCGAGGAAAGGAACATTTGGAAAACACTGACAAGAAAAAGGAACAGGTGACAGGACACCTGTTATGACATGAGGGAATAACTTCCATTGTACTAAAGGGAGCTGTAAAGGGTAAAAACTGTAGAGGAACACGAAGACTAGAATACATCCAGCAGGTAACTGAGGACGAAGTTTGCAAGTGCTACACTGAGGTGAAGACGATGGTACAGAAGAGAAATTCGTGGCGGGCTACATCAAACCAGTCAGAAGACTGACGACTCAAAAACAAAAAATCTCACAATCAACACTGGACAAACAACGCCAGCAGGAGTCATGCTAATACCGTACAACACTGCCTGTGGCCTTGATATCGAACCCAATTTGGCGAGGAAGAGAGTCCACAAGTTTCTTCAGATAAGACATATCCAGACGAAGCCGCTCATGACGATGAAGCAATGTAGAGCCGCCAAACAGCAGAGGTGTTGACTGCTACGTTTCTCCTGGTGTTGGTTGAAGATAATTGTTAAAGGTCGGTGAAACATGGTAATCGCATGCTTTTGTAGATCCCCCTGCCTCAGCAACAGTAGTGGCAGGCTTTTTACTTAGCAGCTATAGACTGGGAAAGTAATTAGGGTGGGTAGTGGAACAGAGAATCATGTGAAACTCTTCTAAGTTTCTTATCCGAAAATGCCATTGATCAGTTATCAGAGAACCGCCTCGTGAAGATAACGTCTTAGACCTGCTGGTGACAAGTAGTCCCAAACTTTTCGATTCAGTTAGCGTAGAACGAACAATCAGAGATCGAAATGCCGCTACCACCACACTGAATATGGCTGCAAACAGGAATACGGAGAAAGATAGGAAAATCTATATGTTTAAGAAGAGCGACAAGAAACACATTTCAGATTCCCTGACAGGTCGACATGACAATAGGCTTTAGACAGGTCTGTGCCGAGCAAAGTTTTGAGGGGTGAAAAAGACCCACTGTGATTCGAAAAACGTGTTAGAAAGTTGCTATGAAAGCAAAGAGAGTTTCACTGCAAATTTAAACGCAGCTAAATTCCCGTAGACAAACGAAAACTAAATGAAGCCAAAATTGGCGTTAGGAGGGCTCTGCATGAAGCGTTCAACGAATCCGAAAGTAAAATTATATCAAGCGACTTGACAGAAAATTCTAAGAAGTTGTTATCTTACTTTAAATGAGTAACCGGGTCGAAGCCGTCTGTCCAGATACTCTGTGGACAGAACGGCACTGAAATGCAGGATGACACAGGAGAGGCCAAAATACTGACATCCTTTTCCAAAACTGTTTTACAGAGGGAGATCGTACTGTAGTTCCTTCTTTAAATTGGTGAACGGACGACAAAGTGACAAATATAGAAATAAATGACCGAGGGATAGAAAGTCAACTGAACTCACTCAACACAGGACACGCCACTGGGCCTGACGGGATGCCAGTATGATTCTACATAGAGTATGCGAAAGAACTTGCCCTTCTTCTAGCTCCAGTGTATCGCAGGTCTCTGGAGATGCGAAGCGATCTTAATGAATGCAAACAAACGCAGGTCATTCCCCTTTTCAAGAGGGGTCGTCGAAGAGACACACAAAACTATAGCCCTATATAACTGACGTCGACTGTTGTAGAATTTTGAACATGTTTTATGATTGCGTAATATGACATTTCTGCAGAGCGAAAAACCACTCTGTAGCAATCAACATGGGTTCCGCAGACAATGGTCGTGTGAAACCCTTTTCTCAGAACACTGTGAGACCATTATGCTGCTATTATCGCGTATTCCGCAAATAAATAGTGAGAACAAGATAAGAGGATTAGGACGCATAGAAAGGCATACAATACTTTCTTCCTCGCTCTATACGCAAATGGATAACATATTAGACCTTCTGGTGACAAACAGACCCGAACTATTTGAAACAGTTAATGCAGAACAGGGAATCAGCGATCATAAAGCGGTTACGGCATCGGTGATTTCAGCCGTAAATAGAAATATTAAAAAAGGTAGGAATATTTTTCTGTTTAGCAAAAGCGAAAAAAAGCAGATTTCAGAGTACTTGACGGCTCAACACAAAAATTTTATCTCAAGTACAGATAGTGTTGAGGATCAGTGGACAAAGTTCAAAACCATCGTACAATATGCATTAGATGAGTATGTGCCAAGCAAGATCGTAAGAGATGGAAAAAAGCCACCTTGGTACAACAACCGAGTTAGAAAACTGCCACGGAAGCAAAGGGAACATCACAGCAAACAAACAATGCCAAAGGATTGCAGACGAACAAAAATTACACGAAACGAAATGTAGTGTGAGGAGTGCTATACAAGAGGCTTTCAATGAATTCGAAAGTAAAGTCCTATGTACTGACTTGGCAGAAAATCCTAAGAAATTTTGGTCTTATGTCAAAGCGGTAGATGGATCAAAACAAAATGTCCAGACACTCTGTGACCAAAATGGAACTGAAACAGAGGATGACAGACTAAAGGCCGAAATACTAAATGTCTTTTTCCAAAGCTGTTTCACAGAGGAAGACTGCACTGTAGTTCCTTTTCTAGACTGTCGCACAGATGACAAAATGGTAGATGTCGAAACAGATAACAAAGAGATAGAAAAACAATTAAAATTGCTCAAAAGAGGAAAGGCCGCTGGACCTGATGGGATACCAGTTAGATTTTACACAGAGTACGCGAAGGAACTTGCCCCCCCTTCTTGCAGCGGTGTACCGTAGGTCTCTAAAAGAGCGTAACGTTCCAAAAGATTGGAAAAGGGCACAGGTCATCCCCGTTTTCAAGAAGGGATGTCTAACAGATGTGCACATCTGACCTATATCTCTAACGTAGGTCAGTTGTAGAATATTGGAACACGTATTATGTTCGAGTAAAATGACTTTTCTAGAGACTAGAAATCTGCTCTGTAGGAATCAGCATGGGTTTCGAAAAAGACGGTCGTGTGAAATCCAGCTCGCACTAATGGTCACGAGACTCAGAGGGCCATAGACACGGGTTCCCAGGTAGATGCCGTGTTTCTTGACTTCCGCAAGGCGTTTGATACAGTTCCCCACAGTCGTTTAATGAACAAAGTAAGAGCATATGGACTGTCAGACCAGTTGTGTGATTGGACTGCAGAGTTCCTAGATAACCGAACGCAGCATGTCATTCTCAATGGAGAGAAGTCTTCCGAAGTAAGAGTGATTTCAGGTGTGCCGCAGGGGAGTGTCTTAGGACCGTTGTTATTCACAGTATATATAAATGACCTTGTGGATAACATCGGAAGTTTACTGAGGCTTTTTGCGGATGATGCTGTAGCATATCGAGAGGTTCTAACAATGGAAAATTGTACTGAAATACAGGAGGATCTGCAACGAATTGATGCATGGTGCATGGAATGGCAATTGAATCTCAATGTAGACAAGTGTAATGTGCTGAGAATACATAGAAAGAAAGATCCTTTATCATTTAGCTACAATATATCAGGTGAGTAACTGGAAGCAGTTAATTCCATAAATTATCTGGAAGTAGGCATTAGGAGTGATCTAAAGTGGAATAACCATATAAAATTAATCGTCGGTAAAGCAGATGCCAGACAAATTCATTGGAAGAAACCTAAGGAAATGCAGTGCGAAAACAAAGGGAGTAGGTTACAGTACACTTGTTCGCCCACTACTTGAATACTGCTCAGCAGTGTGGGATCCGTACCAGATAGGGTTGATAGAAGAGATAGAGAAGATCCAACGGAGAGCAGCGCTCTTCGTTACAGGATCATTCAGTAATCGCGAAAGCGTTATGGAGATGATAGATGAACTCCAGTGGAAGACTCTGCAAGAGAGACGTTGTAAGACATATGTGTTGCCGGCGATGGGCGAGGCATGGCAGAGTCTCTGACCAGAGAGTAGTATGTAGTTAGTTGTTGCTTGTCGCTAGTCGGCGTGAGTCGGCATTAGTCTTCAGTCCGTGCTCGTAGTCTGCGTGAGTCGGCAGTAGTCGACGGTAGTCGGCGCGTGCCTGCGCGTGTCGGCAGTCTGCTCTGGCCGGGACTCTGGAGGATGAGTGTTATTGTAGAAGGTAAAGAAGCAGCCTTGCGCGTATCTAGTAATGTATATTAACTGTCATTAATTTCTTTAAAAAAAATGCCCCCAATAATAATTTTTATAATATAAAGTAATTATTTTTTTAAAAAAAGAAAAGCATTCATTTCAATTTAAAGAATATTTCCAATGCATGATCATTCCTTCCAAGAATCAGAAAAAAATATACGCCAGCATTGCACGAAGCTGTGCCGAAAAATTTCTACATAAGAGCAGATATATTCGCAGTTTTTATTGAGGTAAGAATTTTTCCTTTTTTATTCAGAATACAGGGCCGAGGCGCAGCGGTGCTGTCGTCATAAATTTCACCAGGTTACTGAATTTTTTTATTATTTCCGGATTTAGGAATTGAATTTTGTGGTTACATTAAATGTGAATGCATTTCTGCACGGAGACTATAAATGGGAGCCAATTTTGTTCAGAGGTTACATTAAAATTAATTTTGTTCAGAGGTTACAATAATTTAAAAAAATCATTTAATTATTATTTTTGTGCGGAAGTTACAACTGGTTCATGGTTTCATATAAAATATTATTGTCGGGAGGTTACACTTGGCGACCCTGTCAGGATCGTATTTCTTTGTGAATCTTCTGAGAAGTAGTCATATATCTGCTCTTATTTACTTAAACGTAGTTTGCATCTGGCGCAGCGCATTTACTAATTTGTCACTCTTTCTTTCACAGATCATCGGCAATTTGTTGCTCTTTCTTGTATTTGTGTTTGTTGCATTTTGCATTGTCCTTGTTTCGTTTGTGCTTCATTTTGATTTGTGAAAAATGCCGTGAAAAACTGTTAACAGTACATCGCGATGTACAATGAGTGAAATAGCCGACTCGAATAATTTGACCGATAGCACTAGCAACACTCAGTGTAATAGTGACAGTCCTCCATTTACAGACAATCAGTGCGTACCGACCACTTATATTGACTTTGATCCTAGTGATGAGCAAATAAATTCAATTCTGTCGTCTGTTAATTTAACGACAATGGATGACATGGCACGTTCTGTTACAATGAACGCTGCCCAGCTTGACACACCAGGTTTGCAAAATTAACGTAATGAACAGACAATTATTTCTAACGAAAATGAACAATGTACTCAAAGTACGTCAAATTTATTTGATTTCGATTTAGTGACTAACAGTGCACATCCGACGAGCAAACCTTTTCAAGTATTACAGAATAACCAAATGGTTACACAAAACTTGACAATTGCAGATACACCATCACACAGTACAGAGAATAGAGCCGGTAACATTGGCTTGGATCAAATTATGGCAGTATTGCTACAGTTTAAGAAAGAATATGACAACAATCACAAACAACTTAATGAAAGTTTCGACAACCATTTCAAACGACTTAATGAATCGTACAAACAACTTAATGAAAGTTTCGACAACCATTTCAAACAACTCAGTGAAAAATATGACAGGTCGATCAAACAATTTAATGAAAGTTTCAAACAGTCGAATGAAAAACACGACAACCTTAATGAACAGAACAAACAACTTAGTGAACAGATTACAGCCGTTACCGTGCAACGTTATGATACTAAAGAACAATTGCGTGAGGAAATTAAGGCTTGTGCTAGTAACAGTAGTGAAGAAATTAGATCTGTTGCACGTGAATTAAGTAATACGGATGCAGCGACAACAGAATCACTTAGAGATGAAAGTAGTACGGTCGCTGAACAATGTTCTGAAAATGCGACACAGTTACACGACGAGTTTAATTTAAAGTCACCAGAACTTTCACGCACTCTGGATACGGAAGTCGATAAGAAATTTGAACAACAGATCAGCCAAATTGACGAACGTATTAAAGTGACACAAATGAAAAATGTTTCAGTCACTAACACGTCACAGCATACGGCACATTCCGAACATTTGTCACACGCACACAGCCAGTATAACGTAGGTAATTTACAGAGACCACGCGACTTAGAATCCGAAGTGACACAGACAAACAGATTCTCATGCAATCCTAAACCTGTTCACACATTCAGAGACGATAACGTTGATTACGAGCAATTTTTATCGGTAAGAAAATCTAAGGTATTTAAAAATGACAGAGGACAGGTACACGCTTTGAACTGGATACGTCGATTTATTTTTGTACTTTCACCGCCATTACCTGTAATGCAGAAACTAGCATTGGCTTGGATACAGCAATTTGTTTTTGAATTTTCACCGGCATTGCCTGTAACGCAGAAGCTAAAATTTATTTGCAGCGCGTAATTGACCTCAGGGAATTCATTACGCTTTAATGAATATGTGCCGTAGCGTGCACAGGGCCCCGAGCCGTAGTAGTGCTATTTCATCTTTAGTTTTCTGCACTGTTGCCTTCTCTTCTACTATCCTTTATATCTATTAAAACAGCTCTTCAACTATCGATCTATCTAGGATTAAGAAACGTGTAAAGAAACCTGATACGACAAGTTTTTACCGAAAGTGACAATTTTATTATTATACGTTCCCGAAATGACAAGAACTACCAGCGTAATTTTAATATCAGAGAAAATTTTAATCATCAGTATGTGTAAAATTATCAGCAACAGCGAACGCATTTTGGTAACAATAGAGGTTTTTCACCGCAACCGCATGAAAGCCAACCGGTTAGCATACCTAACCAACAATGTAATGTACAAGGTCAACTAAGCTTTAATGTTTCGCCGCCTACACATATAGCGTCAGCTCCAACAAATAGTAACGCACAGCAACAAGGGAATCAGTACGTACAGAAAACACACATTTCAATTCCTATCGCAATGCACCGTATAGAAATGACTATCATGACAGACATAAAAGTAATGAGTACAATTTTCAGCGTACGTTTAATAACAGTAGGTCTTACCAGCATCAGAATGAACCACAATAACAGATTATCATGAATGAACCAGACAGTCGGTATCATCCCGAACCTAATTCATCAGGAAGAAATAACAGAACAGTACAAATAGTCGAAATGCCACAGCACCCTCCCGAAAATAATAGCACGTCAGATAGAATTTGACTAGATACAGTACAGGTTGCATCTTCCAGCAACGCAAGCAATACTTCAGATACACAGAATCTTGTTTACGAAAATGTTATTCGAAACATGCCTTGTTGAATGCACCTCTTTTACCATACGCAGATGTTACTAGAAATTTTTCCATTGCCACCGACAGTTCTAACACCGCTTTAGGCGTACATATTTTTCGGGAAATTGAAGAAGATGGTTGTACAGTAATTAAAAACTTCGCCTTTGCGAGTCGCATTCTGTCACCTGCTGAACGCAATTATTCTGTTACAGAACTTGAAACATTATGTGTTGTATGGGCATTTACGAGTTTTAGTCATTTTCTTTATGGAAGACATACGACCGTTTATATAGACCATAGAGCGATACAGTTTTTACTTTCGGCTAAATTTACACACGACAGATTAAGTAGATGAAAACTTTATTTACAAGAATTTAATTTTACAATTGTTCACATTCCCGGTACACAAAATATTGTAGCAGACGCACTATCCCGTTCTCTTAGCAACAATCAGCAAGACATCGCAGCCAACTTCTGCAAAGCAAATTTCAGCGTCATGTACATTCAACAAGTTGCATTTGAAAATTTCATTTCGTCGTCATTACAAGACATAGAACAAGAGCAGAGTAAAGACAACGTGTGGAAAGAAATTAAACACCTTTGGCAAGATAGGAATAATGTTACCATTAGAAACCATTACACTGTACGCAATAATATTCTGTTTCGCCGCTCTCACCCTGACAGCAACAATTGGTTATTATGCATTCCTGACGAACTTGTTAACAAATTAATCTGGTATACTCATTTAAGTTACGCACATTACGGAGCCAGAAAATGTTTTCTTATACTGAGACAGAACTGTTATTTTACCAACATGGAGAAACGTATTCGACGAGTTTTAGCGTCATGTAAAATCTGCCAGAAAGCTAAGTCAGATACGACTTCACATATTCCTCCATTACATCCCATTGTACCTGTTAAATTGAGACACATGGCCGCTGTAGACATTTTTGGTCCGATTCCCAGAACTAATAGAGGTTTTTGCTACATCTTCGTCGCTGTTGAACTCACTTCAAAATTGGTTACCTTCACTCCGTTACGCAAAGCTACTGCTAAAACTGTTTCGAAAGCATTTGTAAAACATTTTCTATTTCATGTAGGGCTTGTGTTGAAAGTAATTTCCGACAATGGATCACAGTTTCGATATGCTATATGGACACGTATGTTACGAGCTAGAAACATTTCTCCGATCTATATATCCAGGTACCATGCTTCTTTGAACCCTTGTGAACGATTAATGAAAGAAATTGGTAAACTGTGTAGAATATACTGCCATGAAAAACATATTTATTGGGACACATACATACTCTCATTCCAGGATGTAATTAATTCCATACCAAATGAGTCTACTATGCTATCTCCGTCTGTTATACTGAAAAATGTTGAACCACCTAACAAAATTAAACAATTAGTAACCTTTCCTACATCTCGTCGACTACGACACCATGAAATAATTGACATTGCGCTGAACAACATCAAACGTGCCGCAGAGCGCCGGAGAAGACAGCAAAAACAGGTTTGTACACGCCGTGACTTTCACATTGGACAGAAGATATTAGTACGTACACACTATTTATCCAACAGAGGAAAGAGTAGATGCAGTAAAGTTGAACTTCTATACGCAGGTCCATATCGAATTCGCAGCATTCCTCACCCCAATGTAGTGCACGTCGAAACTTGGAGAACCAGAAAAAGTAAAGGCAATCACCATACCTCCAATATTAAACCCTTTATTAAATGAACATACTTTATGATTTATCACACTTTAATGCCATTTCCTAATTTTTTTTATTACCACTTATGCAATTATATTCACATGAACACTTACTGACGATTATCGTATTTTTTCTTGGCAAGTGCCCGACAAGGTAAGGTTAGCAGCTCGCTCTTCTTGTCGTTACACATCAGACCGTGCATATTTTTCCAGATGAACTTACACATTTTATGACCACTTATGCAATTATATTTATGTGACTACTTACTGATGATTATCGTATTTTTTTCTTGGCAGGTGCCCGGCAAGGTAAGGTTAGCAGGTCGTTTTTCTTGTCGTTACACATCAGACTGTGCACATTTTCCATTTTTCATGTATGTATGATTGTTTTCCTATTTTGTTTGTATGCACTATGAAATATTTAAAATATAACAAACACCAGTTGACTATGACATTTTGCCTTATGATATCTCAACATCGTGACTACTTTACTTTTTTTTTGCTGCTACATTGTGATACTCTGTGTACATTTTTGCCTCTGAACACCGTCTATGTTTTTGACATATTACGTTTTCTGTCACGCTATGCTGTATGCTCAATTATGTTACTATAAACCAGTTGTTATTTAAGGGGTATATGATTTAAATGCAAGACATTAATCATTGTTCATCGTTTACAGAAAGCAATAACGTATAAAAGAAATAAATTAAACAAACCACAGCGGATTACTATGAAATGGGAATTTCACCTTCGGAATGAACGAAAGAAGATGCAATACCTCGTCACGAAGAGTAAATGGATCAGAATTAACAAGCATTAACAAGAATATACTATACACATCGTAGAATAGCAGTCTTAACTAATTTTTTCTTTCAGAATACGAGGCGATTGATGCAGGCTGTCAGACAGAACTACACATCTTAGTTTTAGTGATGAAATATGCTAGAAATAAGGAATAGTTGTATAATGAATAATGAAGTGACTTTTTGCAGATGATATTGAATGATGAAGAATAGTGATGAAGAGTATGCTACTATGGTTTTGAAGTTTTTCTTTACAGATGATGATAATAATGGAGTTATGATGATATGGATAATGAAGTTTTTCTTTGCAGATGAAAATAATGATGAAGTTTATATATTTACTGTTAGTTAAGAAATGATATGTAGCTATTTAAGTATTTGTTGTAGTTCATTTTGACAGTATGTCTTATGTCGCATGGTATGATGACTGAAGGTTTTGGAAAGGTCAGCTAGAGAACATATATATTTAATACACATTTCATTACCTGTTAATTTGGAGTTCACTACTTTTCAGCATAATATGCGTTTCTTCTTTCAGTTTAATAATCCCTTTTGTATTTTTTGCAGCAGAAATTATTCATGCTATAGGCAGTAGGTCATAAACCTGTGACATTCATGAATGTGATCACATATACTCTATTTGTTTCATAACCTTGCTACAGCTGACTTATGACGAATGACGTTACACGTCGTCATTTGCAGCAATAACTCAAAAGCAAATATTGTTATGCCCCAGTAATTAATTATCGATCCCAACGCAATGCATTGCTAGCACACAAAAAAAATGTATTACCAGTCCCAAATAATGCTACCAGTTTAAGAGAGTTATGAGTAATACTGAATAATGTTTTCTAGTCACAGACCTTGAATAATAGCTACAGTATCTTACATTTTCAATGTGTCCTATGTCACTGGAATGATCAGTTCTGAGTAATATGTCATTTGAATGATGAATTCTGAGTAATACTAAATAATGTTTTCTAGTTGCAGACCTTGAATAATAGTTACATTATGTTACATTTTCAATATGTCCTATGTCACTGGCATGATCAGTTCTGAGTAATACTGAATGATGCTTTGTAATAATGCATAAATACTATGCCAATAATTTCTGTAAATAATATTTTGTTATACTCTATAAATGCTATGCCAATAATTGACTCTTACTTTGAATGATAACTTCTGAATAATACTGAATAAGGTTTTATAAAAATATAAGAATACTTTGTAACTGGCCAATGAGTGCCAATAATTATTTTAAATATGTTGTATGTCACTTTAATGATGAAAAATGTTTTGTACTATTCAATACTTGCTATCTGTCTTGTAACTGGCCAACGAGTGCCAATGATTACCATAACTAAGTGAATTATGTTAATACTATGCCATTCATTAGCTCCTGTTTTGAATGATGACTTCTGATGGTTTGTAACTGGCCAATGAGTGCCAATGTTCACTGTAATCAGATGATTTAAGAACATTATTCTGTAATACTTCATACATGGTACAGAAATGTTCAGTAACTGGGCGATGTGTGCCACCAATTACTCAAATCAGTTGTTAGACTAGCGTAATTCTCAATGACGACTAGTATGTGACTTAATGTCCTTCACCTTCTGACCTAATTACCAGAAATTACTGCAATATCCGTTTGTCCTGTCTATCCCCATGATCATGGAGCACTATATTTGGTTTTTGCACTAATTCTACGTTGGCGTACCTTACAAAAATGTGGTGTTGACACGACATGCTGTCCACCACCTTGAGCGATGGAGATGTTATTATGGTCCCACTGTTTGGTGTACCTAATGTACTACCAAAATGATAACATGGAATATTACTACGACATTTCAGTGTCTTGGCTACACTGATTAATACTTCAAGGAAAAGAACTTCAGATTGTCTCACTTGGTGTTGTGCTTCTGTAGAAAGATATGGACTTTCAGTGCAGCTACGTGCAACCTAATGTGCTACAACCATGATGCAATCCTTCCCTTTCCTATCCTAGTTCTTGTAAAATAGTAAAAAAAGTATATACAGTGCGTGTGCACTTTTGTCATTGTGTTTACATGATTTGTATTCATTGCATATACATTTTGTGATTTGCTGATATGTTCTGAACTACAGTATGTGTGCACTTTATGTCATTTGTTAATATGATTTGTACTCATTGCCTATACATTTGTGATTTCCTGATATGTTCATACTACACTGCATGTGCACTTTATGTCATTTGTTAATATGATTTGTACTCATTTCGTATACATTTTGCGATTTGCTGATATGTTCTAAACTACAGTGCGTGTGCACTTTTGTCATTTGTTAATATGATTTGTACTCATTGCCTATACGTTTTGTGATTTCCTGATATGTTCTGTACTACAGTGCGTGTGCACTTTTGTCATTTGTTAATATGATTTGTACTCATTGCCTATACATTTTGTGATTTTCTGATATGTTATGTACTACAGTGCGTGTGCACTTTTGTCATTTGTTAATATGATTTGTATTCATTGCGTATACGTTTTGTGATTTGCTGATATGTTCTTTACAACAGTGCGTGTGCACTTTATGTCATTTGTTAATATGATTTGTACTCATTGTGTATACATTTTGTCTTTCCTTCATATGTTCTGTACTCATTGCATGTGCACTATATTTTATTTCATGTTCTGCACTTACATATATGTATATATTCTGTGATAGTAAACTTAGTTAATTAAGAAAAAATTAGTTGCTCATGGCAAGTCCAATTGACTCACCATCGCTGCCAAATTTTTGCCCCCACAGTGGAGGGTTATGTAAGACGTATGTGTTGCCGGCGATGGGCGAGGCATGGCAGAGTCTCTGACCAGAGAGTAGTATGTAGTTAATTGTTGCTTGTCGCTAGTCGGCGTGAGTCGGCATTAGTCTTCAGTCCGTGCTAGTAGTCTGCGTGAGTCGGCAGTAGTCGACGGTAGTCGGCGCGTGCCTGCGCGTGTCGGCAGTCTGCTCTGGTCGGGACTCTGGAGGATGAGTATTATTGTAGAAGGTAAAGAAGCAGCCTTGCGCATATCTAGTAATTTATATTAACTGTCATTAATATCTTTAAAAAATGCCCCCAATAATAATTTTTACAATATAAAGTAATTTTTTTTAAAAAAAGAAAAGCATTCATTTCAATTTAAAGAATATTTCCAATGCATGATCATTCCTTCCAAGAATCAGAAAAAATATACACCAGCATTGCACGAAGCTGTGCCGAAAAATTTCTACATAAGAGCAGATATATTCGCAGTTTTTATTGAGGTAAGAATTTTTCCTTTTTTTTCAGAGTACAGGGCCGAGGCGCAGCGGTGCTGTCGTCATAAAATTCACCAGGTTACTAAATTTTTTTATTATTTCCGGATTTAGGAATTGAATTTTGTGGTTACATTAAATGTGAATGCATTTCTGCACGGAGACTATAAATGGGAGCCAATTTTGTTCAGAGGTTACATTAAAATTAATTTTGTTCAGAGGTTACAATAATTTAAAAAAATCATTTAGTTATTATTTTTGTGCGGAAGTTACAGCTGGTTCATGGTTTCATATAAAATATTATTGTGGGGAGGTTACAACGTTCAGTAGCTCGGTGCGGGCTTTTGTTGAAGTTTCGAGAACACACCTTTACCGAGGAGTCAAGCAGTATATTGCTCCCCCTTACGTATATCTCGAGAAGAGACCACGAGGATAAAATCAGACAGATTATAGCCCACACAGAGGCATACCGACAATCTTTCTTTCTACGAACAATACGAAACTGGAATAGAAGGGAGAACCGATAGAGATACTCAAGGTACCCTCCGCCACACACCGGCAGGTGGCTTGCGGAGTGTATATGTAGAATATATTAGAAAATCTTTAATACTGGTACGACGTACCCTCCGCCAATCACTACAGTGGCTTGCGGGGTATACTTTTAGATGTAGGAGAAAGTAGAAGAAAGTTTCTGATGAGTAATAAATGTCAGAGGAAGAGGAGTACAAATGCTAAGTTTCACAGACCTACAGACTGAAAGTAAGGAAGTCTTACAATACATATGATATGAAAAGGATGGCGCTCTGATAGCGGGGCTTGTGGTCCGGCGTGCAGGAATACCTGCCGCGGCGCTGGAAGGAGCAGAAGAATGAGTTAAATTCAGAGAAAGTAAAACATGACAAACTCATTCCATTGTGTAAACATCATTATAATTTCACATGTAAATGGTCAGTGAGTTGCCATAGCCTGTAGTATTTTTCTCTGACAGTATTTTTTGTCTTTGGGTAGAATGCATTTGAATGTGTTGCAAAGCCACTGTGCTCGCTTTTATGTCCACTTCCGTGAACCTGCCCTCGATCTCGCTGTCGCCGTATGCAGCATCCAGGCAGTTACTCATTTTCATCTAAAACTGATTATGCCAATTCTGCACTACAACTTATTTAATGTAACATTCCTTCATATTTTAATATCAGTTGTATCTTGTTCTCACTGTATGTACAAGTGACTAATTGCGGTTGACAGTATAATACCAACCTCGGAGAACTCTATGTCAGCTGTCCTATGTCTCACGATACATGATCACGTCGTTGTCGTAATATTTCTTCCGGGCTGGTCAACTCCCTCCTAGGGCGGTGGCTTCATTCCTGGAACTTCCCGAACCGAGCGCTAGCGGGTATTTTCACCTCGACGCGGCATAATCGCTACCGCCATCCTGTCGTGAAGAAGCTTGTCGTCTCTCATTAACAGAAAAAACAAAAAATTACATCATCCTTTTACGTACACATAATTTTAGTATTTAGAGGAGATAACAAAAAAATTTTTTATGTCATAAACATGTTGCACGTTCACTGCTTAACCGCTAAGGGTCCGTTAAGGTTTGGTTTTAGTGATTTTCGAAGACGATGTTAAGACTGCCATGTAATGTGTGGTGTCACCGCCAGACACCACACTTGCTAGGTGGTAGCCTTTAAATCGGCCGCGGTCCGTTAGTACACGTCGGACCCGCGTGTCGCCCCACTATCAGTGACTGCAGACCGAGTGCCGCCACACGGCAGGTCTAGAGAGACTTCCTAGCACTCGCCCCAGTTGTACAGCCGACTTTGCTAGCGATGGTTCACTGCCTACTTACGTTCTTATTTGCCGAGAGAATAGTTTAGCATAGCCTTCAGCTACGTCATTTTCTACGACCTAGCAAGGCGCCATATTCAGTTACTATTGATATTGTGAATCATGTACCGTCAAGAGCGACGTTCATCATTAATGCATTAAAGTTAAGTATTTCACCAGCTACGTCCGTTTTTCTAAATTCTAATTTCCTTGTCCTGTTCCAGACCTCACGCCAGCCTGTGTGAGCTAAAACGCGTGCCTTTCGGCCTCCACTAGTAACACGGTGTTGGCTCTCCTGCCAACCACAACATAATGAATGTTATCTTACATGTCTTCTAGTTTAAGGTCATTCTGGTCTAAACGCTAATGTTTCACGAAGACAGTCATCAAGTCTTCCAAATATTACATGACCCTTGTTGGAAATCGTTTTGCATAGAGGCGCCTTGTTGCTAGACAGCTACATCAACCATCCTCGTAAATGAAATGTATGCCAGCTAGCTTTTTTAGGACGTAATCAGCCATCAAGACCCTATAAGTATCAAATGGTTCAAATGGTTCTGAGCACTATGGGACTCAACTGCTGTGGTCATAAGTCCCCTAGAACTTAGTACTACTTAAACCTAACTAACCTAAGGACATCACACACATCCATGCCCGAGGCAGGATTCGAACCTGCGACCGTAGCGGTCGAGCGGGTCCAAACTGTAGCGCCTTTAACCGCTCGGCCACTCCGGCCGGCTATAAGTATCAGCAGGAATTTTCATGGAAACACAAAATAAACAATAATAATTCCTTTGCTTGTCCAGATACATAGACACTTCTAGCAGTAGTGAATACTTACCCGTCCTAGCAGCAAGGTGTAACTCTGTTGCAAATCAGATTCCAGTGTCAACTTACTATGTCTCCAGCCTTATAGTCAAATATGTGGAGTCTAGAAATCCTACGTACTCGGTCCACTGCACAGACAATTCAGACAAATCGTATTTATGAGTTTTATTACAAAAAAGTAAATGACAATAATTAACTTTGAAAATTACACAGATGCGTCGCAAGCAAAAGGCGACATACAAAACAAGCAATCTCTTCAGTATAACAATTCCCAAGTCTCTGTGAGATAAAGTGTACAAGGGAAGTAACGAGCGTTGACGCTTCTATCCAAGTCGCTAGTCTTGAAGCGGCTATTCAAATGGGGCGTCACCAGTGAGTCACGGCGCTTTTGTCCTTTTCACATAGGGAACGCTGCTGTTGCTTTGTCGTCCTGGAGAGGGGTCGGTCAGCGTGCGATTTGCTGACGTCTTCTCACAGCCATCTCTTCTCTATCAGGCGCTTGACTTTACGACGTAACATTCCTCCACCCCAAGGCGACGCAACGTCGTCGACAACGGGAGCGGAGGCAGGAGCGTGGACGCTGCGGTGTAGCTGTGGCTACAGGGGACATCAGATTTCCGGTCGTACCCCGCCATCCGGCCTTCGCTCCGGTGGAAACGTCCCCCAGAAAACGCCCAGAAGGATGCGCATCCACCTCCTGAGGCACATACCCAGATGCTGCGGCGTGGGCGGGTCCGACTCCGTCGGAAGGACGAGAGAAGGCAGAGGAGCAGACGAAGTCCCCGTCTCCATGTAATCGATTCGTGGTATCGTGATGACACCCTCTGGCGGCTGCTGTGGGCGCACTGTCCTCCGGATCCGTGAATCTGGGGGAAGAGATACAGAAGGATCACCGTGCACATGACAGTGGTGAATTTGATTGTCTGGGCCTGGAATGAGATACATGAATGCGCCAAGTCGACGAAGGATCTCGCCTCGCTAAAAACCCTGAAAAACACAATATCATGCGGCGCGAAGCAACACTTGCGGCCTTCCTTCGGCGCCGGACGCTGAGGAGGGTGGAGCAGGTAGAGTAGTGTCGATGGCGGCGGCAGTGATGCAATTCCGCCGGCGATGGTCCAGCTCGTGGATGCGAACGATAAAAGACGAGAAACAGATGTAATGCTTGATCCCTGGTGTGTGCGGTGCGAAGTTTCGCCATCTGCTGCTTGACGATTTTGACAAAACGTTCCGCTTCACCATTTCACTGGGGATGCAACGGTGCACCAGTTAGATGTTGTACGCCATTGCGTTCACAGAGTGTTTCAAAGTCATTTGACGTGAACTGAGGACCGTTGTCCGACACTATGACTTCAGGCTAATCTTCGAGGCAAAACATAGAGGACAACGCCTGAACTGTGCTACGTGATGTTGTCCAGTTCATTGGCACAGCAAAAAAGAAACTTGCTATGAGTCTACCACAATCAACCAACGAGTGTTCCAAAAATATGCCGCAAAGTCTAAGTGCACACGTTGTCATAGTGATTGCAACTTGGGTCAAGCAGAGAAATTTTGTGGCGGAGCGGACTGACTTTCCGCACATGCGTGACACTGTGACGCCATCTGTTCTGTTTGGGTGTCCGTACCCAGCCAAGTACAGAGTCGACGCGCTAACTGTTTCGTATAAACAATGCCCCCGTGTCCTTGGTTAAGTAACTGCAACACTTCTTTTTGCAAAGCTTTGGGGATCAACACACGTGACTGTCAGTTGCCATTTTGAACTAGAATCACACCTTGCTGTATAGAGAGGCTATGCCGACGTGCAAATTATCGGCGCACTACAGAGTACTTTATGCTATGCCAAGATGTGCGAATGTATATTAGCAAAATGTTCAAATCTGAATCAGCTTCCGTGGCCTGTGCAATTTTTCTATAGCTCAGAGGAAAGGATTGAACCAATTCAGAATCCTGAGGATCGATGTGACAACAAGATGCAGCAGAAGCGTCAAAGTCTGTATCAGGGCCAATCGGAAGACGCGAAAATGCGTCAGCATTGCCACGTTGAGCTGTCGGACAATACACAATCTCGTGCCGGTGTTGAGACAACTACAAAGCCCATCTTTGCAATTTTGGGCAGTTAGTACAGGAACCAGCTTTATCGGATGAAACGAGGACTGCAATGATTTGTGCTCCTGGAATTTGGTAACATCATACACAGTAGCCAATGCCTCTTTCTCTGTTTGTGAATAGTCACACTGAGCTTTGGACAACACTTTTGATGCGAAAGCAGTAGGCCTGTCTTTATTACCAAATCTGTGTGGAAGAACTGCATTGATTCCGTAACAGGAAGCGTCAACTTGCTACACAACTGGTTTGTCATGATCAAAGTGAACCAAACATCGATCACTGAGCAATGCATATTTAAGTTTTTGAAAAGCTTCTTGGCACTCATCTGTCCAAAGAAAGGGAACGTTCTTCCGACGAAAGCGATGTAATGGAGCTGCGATTTGTGCAGCATTCGATATGAACAGAGTATAATAGTTCATTTTTCCTACGACTGACTGCAGTTCTGTGACATTACGAGGACCTGGAAAATCACGTGTGGCTAACAAATGTGACTAAATAGGATGTACATCTTGACTGTTTATGACATGACGAAGATACTGCAACACAGGTTTAAAAAATCACACTTGTTTAGTCTACACTTGAGTCCTACATCAGGTAATATACAAAACAAAGCACGCAAATTTTCAGTGTGTTCTTCAGGTGTACGATCTGCTACGACAATATCGTCCAAATAGTTTGAACAGTTTGGTACTTGAGCAGTCAGCTGTTCCAAATACAATTGGAAAATGGCGGGTGTCGGAGCACTGCCAAAAGGCAAACAAAAATATTGAAACAAGACCAAATAAGTGTACACAACACACGCTGTTTGAGATTCTTCACCTAGTGGTATTTGAAGATACACGTCGCGTAAATCAAGTTTTGAAAAGTATCGACCAGCGCCTAGTCTGTCTACGAGATCTTCTGGACGAGGTAATCGATAAGTATCAATCATAGTTTGTGGGTTGACTGTAGACAAAGTCAACACAGAGGCGAATGCGACCTGAAGGTTTGGGGAGCAAAATCAGCGCACTTGCCCATCGACTAGCTTGTATGGACGCAGTAGCTCCGCTGTCTTGCAATTCTTTAAGCTCAGCAACCACTTTGCCCTGTAATACAACGGGAAAGTTCTGTCCTGGCAAAATTTCGGCTGAACATATGTGCAACCAAGTTTTCAGCCTTGCCTAAAGCTTCAGAAAAGAGTCAAGAGAATTCCTTCAGCTATCTTTTGCAGTGAATGCAGTCACTGACAACACATTGTCCTGAATTTGAAAGCCCAACAAATCGGACGAATCAAGGCCAAATATTTTCTCACAATCGTGGAACTGTAGCACAGTGAAAGTTACAGTTCGTGTACGCGAGCAATACATGGCAGGCAAAGTCCATTTTCCAAGAACGGGAATGTGTTGACCCTTATAAACTGCCAGGTGCGTGCTAGTTTAAGACGGACGTGGGGAGCCTAACAGTTCACATGTGTTAATTCAGAAATGTAACAGAGGCACCTGTGACCAACTGAAATTTCACAAGTTTTCCCTAACATGCAAAAGAACAAAAAGTTTATAGGACTGGCTTAGCACTGAAGAAACTGTTCGCTCGATAGTTTTGCTAATGCCCGTAGCAGGCTTTGAATACACCGCATTGATTACATGGCCCTTGTGACTAGATTTTTGTGAGTGGGCAGAATTCTTAAGTTTATTCCGTTGCAAACGTACGGATTTTATGTGACCTTTCTTGCCACAAGCGTGACACTGTGCTTGTCTGGATGGTCAGTCTCGGCGTTTGTGCCATGAATAGCACTGAGGGCAGGACTTAATTCTGTTCACCTGTTTAGAGAACTGTTTACGCGGTGTGGCGAGCGCAGGCTGTCACTGCCTAGTGGGCCGGTCTGTGCAAGGGACGACTGAACCCGACAAATTGGTGATTGCTCAAATTTATCGGCGCTACGGCACCTGAATCATACTGATCTAGAATCTGCACTACGTGATGAAATGATGGATCGGACTGTTTCAAAATCTGTTCTCTAAGTTTGACATCAGTTACATTGTACACGATCGAATCACGCAACATAACATCGGAACTTTTCTTGCAACGAAAGAATTGATACCTAGCTACCACCACATTCACTTGGTGGTCATAATAGTTAGTGTGGTGTGCGTACTGTAAGACCTTCGATACACACACCATCAGATTATTTAACTTGTCGCTCTAACGAAGTAGGCGAGTGTCAGCAATATGTCTCGCTCTTATCGTGGCGTGTTTATCTTCTGCTGTTAGGTCAGACGACAGAAATGCCACTTACACGCTTAGAGTAGCAGATTGACGGTGACCAACTTTAAACAGAACTTGATTAATTTTCACACACATTTACTAAAATAATAAAAAGCGTAGACATTACGTAACTTGATTCTGGATGCTATTTACAATTGACAATCTGAAGTTCCTTTAGTCTTGGTACGTTAATCTTATTCTCACATGTCTCTGATACTTGACAAATTGTCTATACATTTATCTTCATGGCTATGTACAGGAATATGGTAATCTTATAAGGCGCAGACTGAAACTTGACTATAGACTGGTACAGACTAATTCAGACTGGTACAGACAGGTGCAGATAAATGCAGACTAATGCAGACAGACTAATCAGAGGTCTGTACACTCGTTATAATACGTTGCGCGTTCAGGTATCACTGCACGAGTGTGATCCGCAAGGATTCAAATGGCTCTGAGCACTATGGGACTTAACTTCTAAGGTCATCAGTCCCCTAGAACTTAGAACTACTTAAACCTAACTAACCTAAGGACATCACACACATCCATGCCCGAGGCAGGATTCGAACCTGCGACCGTAGCGGTCACGCGGTTCCAGACTGCAGCGCCTTTAACCGCTTGGACACCCCGGCCGGCGATCCGCAAGGAGAAAAGGTTCTATGTTAGCAGCAATCTCATTGGCTGCGTTACACATTAATACGCGGATCGGCGGAAGCAGAGTTTGGTCCGTCTCTAAGGTAGCGCCATCTCGTAGTGCGAAGACGGACGAGCGCTGCGCCTGCGCTGTTGTGCTTAGCGGGGCGCACTCTAGTGGGAAAGTTGTGTACGCGCTGACTACGCGGAACTATGTACGTAACAGTTACTTAGCGAATCATAGGGAAGTCCACTCAGAGTGGCGCTAGGCAACAATTTCTGAATGAGGGGAAAAATTGCACTTGATACCATTGACAAAAAGTAATGTAGTTTCACAGTACCTGACACATTGTGAGCAATGACGTGGGTTTTATACTGTTGCAACCACTATAGCCGTTCCTCTTCCTTTTCATTAAACTGCGGAAAGGCGATTTCGCACTTGGGGCTACAGCTGTTACTTGTTGTTCTGTTGGGCACACAGCGTTTGCCGGTAACTGCACAAATGTTCAAATGTGTGTGCATTCCTAAGGGACCAAACTGCTGACGTCATAGGTCCCTACACTTACTTAAACTAACTTATGCTAAGAACAACACGCACACCTATGCCTGAGGGAGGATTCGAACCTCCGGCGGAAGGGGCCTTGCAATCCATGACATGGCACCTCAAACCCTGCGGCCACTGCGCAAGGCCCGGTAACTGCTGCACTGTTTGTAGTAGAGCTGAGATCCGCTGAGTCTGAAACGTAAACATCTGTGTTAGCTCAGTTTCCTCTGTCACTTGCAGCGGAGGCGCCAGAGCAGGGGGTGGGAGAGGTGGATTGGTCATCTTCGAATAGGCAAATGCAGTAAACAGACAATGCAAGCAATACAAATTTGCACACAAGCAAAGAAAATTTTTGGAACGTCCACATCAAAAAGCTGAATAGAAAAACCACTATAAAAGACTCCGTTAAAACGTGTAAACACACCCCTGCAACGAAATACAAGGTAGAATTAAGGCGCTAGCAAAACACACAAGCCCACGACAAATCAAAACTTGTGGCAACTAGGCGCTAGTTTCGTCTTAGACCTCATGGCCAAATATTATGTTCAAAATGGTTCATATGGCTCTGAGCACTATTGGACTGAGGTCCCCCAGAACTTAGAACTACTTAAACCTAACTAACCTAAGGACATCACACACATCCATGCCCGAGGCAGGATTCGAGCCTGCGACCGTAGCGATCGCTCGGTTCCAGGCTGAAGCGCCTAGAACCGCTCGGCCACACAGGCCGGCTGTCAAATATTATGTCTCCAGCCTTATTTTCAAACACGTAGAGTCTAGGAAAAGAACTCGAACAAATCGTATTAGTGAGTTTTGTTGCAAAAAAGTAAATAACAATACTTTGAAAATTACGCAGATGTGTGGCAAGCAAGGGCGAGATACAAAATAAACAATCTCTTCAGTATAACAATTCGCAAGTCTCTGTGACAGAGAGCGTACAAGCGAAGCAATGAGCGTTGACGCTTCTATCCAACTCGGCTATTCAATTGGGGCGTCGCCAGTCGGTCGCGGCGGCGGCTATGTCCTCTTCACATCGGGGCCGCTGTTGTCGCGTTGTCGTCCTGGAGAGGGGTCAGTCAGCGTGCGATTTTCTGGTATCTTCTCACAACCATGTCTCCTCTATCGTTCCCGACTGGCGTGCCGGCGCTTGACTTTATGCCGTAACACAAGGTGTTGCTAATGAAGCAGTCAGTTGCATATTTACACACAAATGTTTTCCATCATCCCTTTATTTCAAATGCGTATATGTTCATCTGCGATGTTTCCAGATCATCAAATCGAAAAAACAAACTCTTGTGTGACAATAAAATCGTCTGTTTCCCAAGGGGAATTTTCCACAGCGCTCCTAAGCAACGTCAATACGTGGTGGAACGTCCCTTTGCTCGGATGCAGTCTTGAATCCATCGTGGCATACCACCGATGAGATAATCCCTGGTGCAGATTGTCCCACCCTTGAATGGCGATCCTGCGTAAGTCGCGCACAGTACGTGGTCGTTGTCAACGTCCAAAAACAGCTCGTTTCAAACTATTCCGCACATATTCGATTTTATTCATATCCAGGGAGGTCATTCACTTCTGGTGATCCCACCGTACTGACGGGACGTGATCACGGGAAGAACACGAAACGCACGCGGGCTGTCACCCATCAGTATGAAACTGTCACCAAAATGTTGATGATACGGTCCCACTATTGATTACAGAATCTTGTCCCTTTACGGGCAGACTGCCCTCAACAACCACGAGAGGTGTACCCCGGCCCTATTTAATGTCACCCCAGAACATCACTCCACCACCACCTTGTTTCAACAATGCTGAAGGTGTTTGATATGATGCAGTTGTCTCCAATCAGGTCGTCTGTGATTATCAGGATGTAAACAGATCCGAGTTTCGTCCACAAACAACAATCCTGGGGGGTCCATTCTGCGTAATTTCTTGCCCATCTGTAAACCAAGTCCATGGTGTTGTGGTGTAGGACGTGTTGTTCACCATGGTCGTCGGGAATGGAGATTCGTATCATACAATCAATCTAACAATTTTATTCGATATATGCCGTCCTGCAGCCTCTCCCAGCGCCGAATTATGTACCTGAATGAGACACGAGAGGCTCGTGTTCATGCCGTTATTGCTTGACATCTTGTTTTGGCGGTACTCCCGTCTCATTTCTTATTCGATTTACTGGCACCACTAAGTTGCTGGCTTGCCTGCCTGTGATTGGCAGCAGTAGCACTTATCGATAAGAGCACTGTCTTACTATCTTTGGAGCGACCACTAGTATTTCCGGGTCGTCGTGTGTCGGGAGTTGAGTGGGGACGGAGCAGATATGAGGTCCACACAGCCATGACTCCTCGCCCGACCATTGCCTCCACACATGACTTCAATGGGGACGACCTTGGTTGGTCGTTCGGTCGGTCGTCTCATCGGACGACGGGTATTTGGTCGCCGACCGCTTCCAGGTTCTCTGTGTGTGTCGACTTGTGATTTCTCCTAGTTGTTCCACAGTGACTGGTTTTAGTATTGTTCGAGTTGTTTGTAGAAGTGTTTTATGGAACAGCATGTAGCTTGTGTGCTTTGACTGAGCAGTTATTTTAATGCTGTCTGCGTGCTGGATTGGGTCAGTCAGTGGCAAGGACGCCTCCGCGGCGCGGAGCCAGGCCGGGACCGCTGGCGGCGTGCACGCGCTGTCGGAATGTGAGGTGCTAGCTGCGAGAGTGACAAAGTTCGTTGCCCACCAAACCTGGACGCTGAAGTTGAATCATCAGCTAACCTGTTACGAAACCTCAACTATTGTGACATTTCTTCATTCATTTGGGGATTGTTGCTCCCTGGGCCATTCGGGCTAGCAGCAACTTATGATGTGTTGGAGTTGGCGAAATCCTGTAGCCGTCTTCCTATATTGTGATTAATTATCAAATTGACTGTTACTTACCAGTGAAGTCCATCAGCAGTATTTTCTGCGCTGTGGCCGTTAACGCCCCATTTACCTGCCTTGGTCGTTAGCGTAGTTTTCCGGCAGTGTGTCTTTACTCGTCGTGTTGATGCTGTCCGACATGGCATGTAGTTCGACAGCTTTTTAAGTTGTCTGGTTCATATTTTACTTAGAGTGGTTATTGTTCCCTTGGCTGTTTTTGAGACGCCAGTTTCTGAAGACATAGTGCTGTTCATATCCTTGTCCTCGGCCAATATTTCCCATCACTGTGCCGTCGATCGGACCGAAGAGAGTTGGTTAAATTGTTGGTCAGTTCTTGGGCCATCCCTAGTTTGGATCGCTATCAGATTATTTAACTTCAACTCAGGCTGCCTGTCTCACCTCACCTTATGTTTGTGCTACCTTCTCAGGCCGACCCTTGGAACACTTCTCAGCACCATTTGTTGTGTTTGTTTTAGATTGTGATTTCCATTTTAGTTTGAAGTATTGTGTGAGGCCTTCGGTATTAATTCAGTTCTTTTAAATTTTACATAAAAGGCCTTCAGCCATGTTAAATTAAAATTCAGAAGGTTGATTTTATTTTTAAAAAATTCTTAAAAATGGTTCTATCTGAAATTGTTTGTAATCCAGGCCCTAAGCCGTTGATTGTTTGATATGTTATGTGTGGCCCTCAGCCGAGGATTTCCGTGAACCTATTTTAAAAAGGGTTTCAGCTGTGTGTGATTTTTTAAAGGAAAATTTTTTAATAAGAAGGAAGAGGTCTATTTTAAAGCCGGCCGGAGTGGCCGTGCGGTTCTAGGCGCTACAGTCTGGAACCGAGCGACCGCTACGGTCGCAGGTTCGATTCCTGCCTCGGGCATGGATGTGTGTGATGTCATTAGGTTAGTTAGGTTTAATTAGTTCTAAGTTCTAGGCGACTCATGACCTCAGAAGTTAAGTCGCATAGTGCTCAGAGCCATCTATTTTAAATTGTTTGTCTGAGTTGTTGTTCAGGCTTTCAGCCATTGTTTCAAGTTTGTTTGTGACCTTCAGCCATGCAGTAAGTTAATATTTGTTTAATTAGGCTATTGGCCGTTCTATTGTAAGTTTAAAAGGAAATTTCTGGGTTAGAAAAATTGTTTATTAACGTGTTTTAATTATAGTTGTCCTTCAGATGTTTAGTGTAGGCCTTAAGCCGCTAATTGTTTCAATTGCATGTTTTTTTTAATTTACCTTCTATTTTTCATTGCTTTTGATTTCTCTAAGCCAGGCCTTCAGCCGTTATTGTTTTTGGTGTGGCTTTGGGCCTTCAGCCCAGAAAGCATCTCAAGTTTTCTTTAACTGGGAGTTCAGCCGTATTGTTTTATTGTGATCTTTTAAGTTGTGTGTTTGATTGTGCAACTCACAGTAACTGTTCACGGCCCCATCCACAATCATAACCTTATGCTGTGCGCCCTCTGAGTACCTACCAACCAGGTTTCAGTGAACATTCATTGAATGCTTCCTCCGACTCAAAAGTGGATATCGATCATCCGGAGCACCTGTCGAAAGAGAACGGACAGTGCGGTGTCAACTGGAACCGATTCCATGCCTGCTCCACACCACTTTGACTTCGGTGCATATGTCGAGTAACTTCCCTCGTTGACAAGACTTTTGCACATAATGTGAACATGATCAGTGGTCGCAATTGTCCTTCGAAGCATGATGGATGTAAACTCTGCTGTTCCACAAATACCTCTAATTCTTCCATGCTAACACCCCCATATATATATACATACTTTTTTTTACACTAGGTCGTGTCCGGTTAGGCAATGTTCCAGATAACTACTGCTCAAAACATGTACAACAGCACAGACACATGCCGGTGTGGGCAGTATCATGCTGTAGGGGCTTTCATCTGGGGTTCCATGTGATCTGTGGTGAAACGTCCCCTTAGAAATATTATACATGACTGTGCTTAAACTGACACACAATATTTTTTAGCGCAACGCAATCTGACTTTCAGAAATCCCTACAAAGGAATGGCCCTGACTAACATTAACCTGTACCTTTCACAAATCACTTACCTCACCAAAAATCTTCGTTACTCGAACTACTGCAACACAGCGAGCGCCACTACTGCCAGCTAAATAAAAGATTCAAACTACGGAAGGCACTAACTACTGATAGGCATAGTTAGCAAATGAAAGATTTTAATAGAGAACAAACAATGTATTTACCTTAACAGTCATAATGTATACAGCAGTTCATGACATCCATTTTTACAAATATCAAACCTCCGCCATTTCTCTCCCCACATCCACCACTGCTGGCGGCTCACCTCCAACTGCGCAACGCTACGCGCTGTTCACGTCCAGCTGCCCAACGCTACAATGGCAGACAACAATGCTAACTAGCCACAGACTGCACACAGCACAGCCAGTGATTTTCATACAGAGCGCTACATAACGTTGCCAATAAGAAAAGCTAAACAGCCTACTTACAGTGGTAGTAAGAGAAGACACCACGACAGCTGTCAACTACCTCAACATTATTTGGATCCTCTACATCCCTTCATACTTAATGTCTTCTCCGTTGGATATGGGATCTTCCAGAGGGTAACTGTGTCCCAAGGCCAGAACTGTTCTATAGTGATATGAAGAGTATGGTAGTGATCTCACGATAATGTCTTGCCCAACAGATCCGCCGATCTGAACACGATGAAACACATCTGGGACGCCATCTGTTGCCAGCTTCCCTCCTACAAATTATCGTCCTGTAATTTGCGGGAACTGAGTTAAAAACAATTGAAAAGTTTCACATCAGCGATATACGGCAAATATCCATAGAACATGAAAAACGACTAACTGTCTCCCTTTTCTCATTTCCAGCTGTCTCCAGACATTTTAGCAAGGAGACCGTACGTGTAACAATGTGTGGCAATCTCGAAAAACAATGCATTCAGCATCCGTTAACGCCTTACAACCGTAGCCTGCAACACACTTTGCACACAAGAGTCTGTCTGGCGTTCCGCACCATAGGAGATTTGTCCTCATCTGCGACTTCACAGGCAGTGCTGCCGCCCGGCATTAACAAACCGGTGCCTGCAGGAACTGCACCATTACTCAGGAGCGCGTTATTCAGCAGGGCCGCATCGCCTCGCGCTGCATAATGCAGACGGGTAGCGCCGTGCACTGGGGCCCGCATAGCAGATGAGGCGCCGCCTTTGCCGTGGTGGCTGCTCGCGCTTCCTGCACGCACCGCCATTCGTCTCTGACACGCCTCGCAGTTACACAACTCGTCCACATCGACTGGCCGAGACAACTAGCATCGATACAGACAACAGTTACCATCAGGGTGCTGTGCTCTGCTTTTCACAGTTCGCTGCGTGCCATGGATACGACAGGTCTATTCGCACGCGCACGTCACGAAATTCCCGTAGCTTGTACGCCTCTTGAGAGGGTCCGATGCCGTGACAGAAGAAGAAACAGGAGTCGATCTGGAATAGATAGGGGACCCGATACTAGAATCAGAAATCATAAGCGCTTTGGAAGACTTAAAGTCAAATAAGGCGGAAGGGATAGATAGTATTCCATCGAGATTTATAAAATCATGCGTGAAGTAGCAACCAAGCGACCATTCACGTTGGTGCGCAGAATGTATGAAGTGGCGATATACCACAAAACTTTCAAGAAAAACATCAAGCAAACAATTCTGAACACAGGAAGAGTCGGTAGGTGCGGGAATTACCGCACAATCAGCTTCACAGTTCGTTCATCCGAGATGCGGACAAGAAGATAGAAAAGAAAATTGAGGATCTGTTAGAAGACGATCAGTCGGGCTTTAGGAAATGTAAAGGCACCAGACAGGCGGTTCCGACGTAGAGGTTGATAATGGAAACAAGACCGAAGAAAAATCGGAAACCGTTCATTGGTTTTGTCGACCTGGAGAAAGCGTTCGACAATGTAAAATGGTGCAAGATGTTCGAAATTCTGAGATAAATAAGGATAAGCTGTAGGGAAAGACGGGTAATATACAATATGAGTGCGAGACCCAGAACGTAGTACTCGGATTAAAGCAGGGATATAGCCTTTCGGCCCTACTATTCAATTTATGGATCGAAGAAGCAACAACACAAATAAAAAAGATTCAAGACTGGAATTAAAATTCAAGGTGAAAGGAAATCGGTGGCAAGGTTCGCCATGTACATTGCTATTCTCAGTGAAAGTGAATTACAGGATCTGCTGAATGGAATGAGCAGTCTCTTGAGTGCAGAATACGGATTGAGCGTAAATCGAAAAGAGACGAAAGTGATGAGAAGTAGCAGAAATGAGGACAGAGAGAAACTTAACATCAGGACTGACGCTCACGAAGTAGATGAATTTCTGCTTCCTGGGCAGTAAAATAACCCATAAGGGACGGAACAATGAGGACATAAAAAGCAGCGTAGCACTAGCAAAAACGGCATTCCTGGCCAAGAGAAATCTAATGTTATCAAACATACGCCTTAATTTGAGGAAGAAATTTTTGAGAATGTACGTCTGGAGCACAGCGTTGTATGGTAGTGAAACATGGACTGTGGGGATACCGGAACGGAAGAGAATTGAAGCATTTGAGATGTGGTGCTACAGACGAATATTGAAAATTAGGTGGACTGATAAGGTAAAGAATTAAAAGTTTCTGCACAGAATCGGCGAGGAAAGGAATACGTGGGAAACATTGACAAAAAGAAGGGACATGATGATAGGACATCTGATAAGATGGCACTAGAGGGAACTGCAGATGGTAATTCTAGACGAGAAGATAGACTGGAAATGCTAAAAGAAAGGAATTCGTGGTGGGCCGCATAAAATCAGTCAGAAAAAAACTTTTGGAAAAGTTATCATGCTGGAAGATGCAATGACCGACGTGGAAGACATCGCGCATGGATGGATGAAGGAGGCTCATAATAATGCTCACACAGTTCATAACCGTCAAGGTGCGTTCGATTACTTTGACGGGTCCCTTGGAAGCCCAGATAAAAGCCTCCGTAACGTAATCAGTAGCATAATACTCCTCCCACCGGGCTGGCTGTGTCCGTGGGGCGCTGCATGTTTGAACAGCTGTTAGCTGGAAGATGGCCTTTCCGGTAAGACAGTCTGCCGGTTGTAACAACAGAAGTGATTCATTCGACCAGGCAACACGTTCCATTGATATGCGACTCAGTTTTGATGATCTAGTGCTCAATGCAGTCGTTACTGACGATGTACTGAGTCAACATGAAGCGGCCGTAAACTGCCGAGCACCATGTTCAATAATGTGTGCTGAACGTCTTGCTCTGTAACACTTTGGCCGAACCAGCGTTGTATTCTGTTGTCATATCTACCACAGATCTCCACCCTCGTGCTTTACAGAGCGGGGAAATGTCGGACCTCCACGTTCTGTGGCGAGGAGCGGGCGTCCAACACCTTGCCGTGTCACGCGAACAGCGGATTCGTCGTCCCGAGATTCTTGTTCTCAGTTGTGATAGCTGCTTAAGTCGGTGTATTTTACGTTTGCGGCCCGCTAAAACGATTCTCCATTCACCCCTCGTCCGCTTATATACAGAGTGATGGACAACAAAGAACAGATATCAACTTTTTATTACGAGGATGTATGGAAGATAGTATGTCACTGGATAGAGGAAGGTTCCAAGTTTTATGTTCGTACAGGCTTTATACCATACACTAAACATGAATACAATGTGTTGCTCGAGAAACATCGGAACGGTAGACCATTTCATTCCATTCACAAAGATGGCCGGTGCGTCCGTGCGGTTCTAGGCGCTACAGTCTGGAAACGAGCGACCGCTACAGTCGCAGGTTCGAATCCTGCCTCGGGCATGGATGTGTGTGACGTCCTTAGGTTAGTTAGGTTTAATTAGGTCTAAGTTCTAGGCGTCTGATGACCTCAGAAGTTAAGTCGCATAGTGCTCAGAGCCATTTTGAACCATACACAAAACAACTGCTCCTTCAACAATTCGATTTCTCAGCTCTTGAAGAATAGCTGCCATATGTGAGACAAACACTCGGTTTTTTTTATGTAGAGGTCCCCAACAGAAAAGAATGCCTAGGTGTGAGGTCTGGTGACCACGGAGGTAACAGTGATGAGCAAGATCTGGTTGCCCGCCTCTTCCAATCCAACGTTGTGGGATGCCGTTGTTATGATAACGCTGCATCTCAAGATGAAATTGAGGCGGGGCGCACTCATGCATACAAATGAAATCACTGAAATCCTCAGGGAACAACCAATTTTGCAGCATGTCCAGGTATAATATTCCTAACACAGTTTCCTCCACAAAAAAGAAAAGTCGATGAACTTTATCAACAGAAACGTCATAAAATACGTTTCCTTTCGGTGATACTCTCTCTTTTTCGACGACGACCCCAGGATTTTGTGACCTCTAGTTCTTACATTATAGCGATTTACCTCACCCGACTGATGAAACGTCGATTCGTCCGAAAAGATGAGTCGTTCGGAAAAAGTGTCCACTGCCATATCCTGGAGAACTGAAGTGCAAAATTCGTACCTCCTGTTGTCATCGCCGGGCGCCGGGACGCAATTGTTGTAGTAACTGCAACGTGTAAGGCTTAATAAGCAGGCATAGTTTCAGAATACGCCGGATCGTTGTTGGGGGAAGCTGAAGTTCCTGGCTTACCGATCTTGTGAACGTCCGAGGGCCTCTTGTGAACGCATCTGGGATATGCTCGACATTTTCATCAGACATGCGTGGCCATTCCCTTCGAATATGAAGCCAACTTCCAAGATTTTTGTATGCCAGGCCTAAATCTGCTTAAGCAGAGGAGGCTTCTTGCTGAATCGAGGGCGGAATACACGATGCACTTGAGCAGTGGATTGAGTTTGCGCAAATTCCAACGCACAGTTGATCTCTCTTGTGGCGTAATCATCATGTTGCAACATGCCAACAAAAATGCAGCTGTGTCACAACTTTAAAACTTCCTCTGTCCAGTGACAAGCGCAGTTTGTTTCTATCTTTTGTGGTTTGCTTGTAATAAACAACTGAAATCTGTTCTTTCTTTTTAAATCAGTCGGTAATTTCTTTGCCGTGTCACGTGCCCACAACGCGCCAAGCGTCATTCTGTCTCCGGATCATCTCAGGGGTGAATTAAAAAGTAATCTCGTTGATTCGTGGGTATTAATAATCGCTTCAGCTGTATTTTGGTCCTTTTATTACAGTACCACTACCTGTTTAGTGGCGTGGCATATGATTAAAACATTAGAGCGGAAAAGCTCCAAATCCTTTATCCCAACATCCGTTGTCTGTCAAATACAAAACACCGCTAAAAGACGGTATGTCGTGGATTAAAAACTGCCAAAATCCAATATAGTGGATGGGTCCAAAACAAATCGTATCATACTGATCGCTTCTCCAATCTAAATGGAACCACGTACAGGGGACGCGGCCGCGTGCACTAATGTTTTAATCATATGTCACCTGAAGATGTGGCTTTAACGCCACGAAACAGTTAGTGGTACAGTAACAAAAGGGCCAAAACACAGCTGAAGCGATTATTAATACCCAAGATGAATACTCATGGCTGTGGTCGCCCCACCTACGAGGTTGTCTGCTCGTTGATAATGTTGGAGAACTGGAGCAGAGAACTGTATAGTCTTCTCAAGATGATGCGGGGGCGGAATTTATCTCTTTCTGGTGATGCGAGTTCCACATTAAATAAAAAAGCGGAGACGACACGTTGAGCACTTCCTTCAACAGGTACTGTTCTGTTCAGTAAATTGTAAAACGTACTGAAGTAGTATTCTATTTCTTGTTAGGGTTGCACACGGGTGAAATGTAAGATCAATTCAATGTGAAAGCCCAGTCACCTCCTGACTGGACACATCGTTGTTCGCACCCAGCATCGAAAACTTCATTATGATTACCCCAAAATGTCATGTGCCCATGATCCCTGCACAGCTGTAACGGTGATACATCAGAGCACGCTACACGCCGCCACTGTTCTTTGGTACAATGACGATGTTTGCGGGCCCACGCCAATCGTTGAATTTTCTTTCGAGGTATCGGCACTGGGATACGAGTCAGTCGTCAGCCGCTGCAGCATGTGCAGTGCATTTGTCTCTATACAGTTCTCGTAGAAATAGGTTCCACTCCAGTAGATTTAGAATTGGCGGCGAATTCACACACAGTATTCATCGAGTATAACCAGTATAGTGCGGATCAGATTACCTGCAACGGCACTGTACCTTAATGGGAGTTCCTACTGACATCGTAGTTGATTATAAAGTAGAGTCTCAGTCGCATTTATTTAATATTGATGTTGTTAGCGCATCGATCAGCAGACCATCATCAGACTAGATCAAGGTCAGCGGCGACGTGGACTTAAATGTCGTGCCACATACTGTCAGCCAGATGACGAGCAGAGTTCTCAGCATGTGTCTGGCACGTCTCCGTATTACTTTGAAGCCACTGACTTAAATATTCCTTGATGAAGGTCTACCAACCAAGAGTAGCATTAACATCAAATAAACTCGGCTGACACTTTATTTTACGAAGACATCGCTGTAGTATCATAAACATTAAATTTGATATTATCGGATCAACAGTGTCTGCCGGCAAGCTACCTTTCAATATGCAGAATACATTGTAATAACAGTCTTGGAATGCGGAATGTTAGTTGGAGCTTGTTGCATGGGACATTGCATTTCAGGAATGAGTAGGGAATTCAACGTTCCGAAATTCACAGTGTCAAGGGTGTGTAAGAATACAAGATTTTAGGCATTACTTCTCTACACAGGCAACGCAGTGGGTGCCGGCCTTCACTTAACGACCGTGAGCAGTGGCGTTTGGGTAAAATTGTCAGTGCTAACAGACAAGCAACACTATGTGAAATAATCGCAGAAATCAGTGTCGGACGTACGACGAACGTATGCGCTAGGACAGAGTGGGGAAACGTGGCGTTAGTGCGCTATGGCTGAAGACGACCGACGAGAGTGCCTTTGCTAACAGTACGGGAGTACGACGCCGGCTGCAGGGCCTGTATGGGTTGGACCAAAGACGTCTGGAAAACCGTGGCCTGGTCAGATGAGTCCCGATTCCAGTTGGTAAGACCTGATAGTAGGGATCGAGTGTAGCCCAGACTCCATGAAGTCATGGAGCAAAGTTGTAAACAAGGCACTGTGCAAGTTGGTGGTCACTTCATAGTGGTGTAGGCTTTGTGTCAATGGAACGGACGGGCCCATCTGAACCGATAATTGACTGGAAATGGTTACTTGGAGACCATTTGCAGTCATTCATAGTCTTCATGTTCACAAACTAATTTGGAATTTTTATGGATGATAATGCTCCATGTCACTGGGTCACAATTTTTCGCGACTGATTTGAAGAACATTCTATGTAACTCCATCATCATTAGCTATACACAATACCTAACAACAACTATATCATGAAAGACGCAGGTGGATCATCTCCCTATTCCGCAACGGAAAACAGCGTGTGATTTTGGATTTGCTACAGCAATTCGGAATATACTTTCTCAAAATCAAATTTAAAGAACATCTGTTCCAGAATTCTCATGACTACAAATGTTTCCGCAATTTATTTGGAATGTACGTGGTGTTGAAAAGAGAATTCTTTATTTTAAAAGGTGACAGTATGAGGCCAAAATAAAAAGTGTCCAATAAACATAGGCTCTGAAATGCACACCTTAACAGCTATGAGCACTTGTTCACCTTCGCTGCTATGAAACGCATCTTTTACTGCAAGTTCTTTGCTGTTACGAAAGACCTGCAGAATGCAGTAAACAAATCAGGACATATGTCCAAGCAGTAAACATATGTAATGCAGTTACTGTAAATGGTGTTCCCATCCTGGGTAAGTACAGCGTATACATTAATTCTAACGGAACCAATTTGTGTTCTGATAAGTTTGTGAAATACTTTTACGTTGCAGTTATATCTCTGCACTTCCCAGCGTAATGGAATCGTATTATTCCGCATGGGCTCGACGGTTGCTTCCATTTGCCAGACCCTAAAAGAAGATCATGTACACCAATTCCCGTGTGGATGACAAGCGTCCACTATCGTTTGATAAGAGTGGGTTATCTTTCTCTTCTTCTCTTTCATCTGCGCTTCATGGATTAGGCAATGTCGCCTTTCCTGGCTTCAAAACCTGTCTGATCATACAGTGCAGAGGAGCCAGGCAAAGAGTGTCTCACAACGTTACATCTTTTTCTTTATGTGACCTGAGTTTTCCTTTCTTAAGATGGCAACGTGCCCTAGGTGGATCCATTCTGGGTTCGTGTGGGTGGCAACCAGATACGCCCTTAGCTGACTGATATTACTTTTACTTGCTTGTGTCACACTTCTGTTGTATATCTTCCCGTCTGTCTCCCTTGGCTAACTGTTGGCGTTTCGACCCCGACGGTATTAGGATTCAAGGCCCGGAGGTGCTTTTCTTTTTCTCTTTCTACTGTAAATGGACAGAGAAGCTTCAATAACTTAATGAAGGCAACCTCGATTAAAAATCCTGCATATGTAGGAGCAATAAGGTTGTAGTCCCACCTTCAAATTGTGCTGGCATAGAGCCTGTAACTCTGTGAAGCAAAGATATTGTTACTAAAAAACTTCTTAGCAGTCGCACCTTGAGACTGTGCTGGCATAAGGCCTGTAGCTTTGTGAAGCAAAGATACTCTTACTAAAAAGCTTCAAGAAACTAAGCCGGACGGTCAAAAACTAAGACGACTAGACAAATGGGTTATTGCACTGAATAAACACTAATTACATTACTACTTCATAAAAAGCACCAGCAACCGCAAGTCCCTTACACAAAAAATTTATAATATATCGGTGCACAATCTCAGGTATTTTGTAGGTGCACCTTCTAATTTGAATACGTAATACGTGGGACAGGAGCGCAGTATACTCGCGAGCG
This sequence comes from Schistocerca cancellata, assembly GCF_023864275.1. Classification (NCBI taxonomy): domain Eukaryota; kingdom Metazoa; phylum Arthropoda; class Insecta; order Orthoptera; family Acrididae; genus Schistocerca; species Schistocerca cancellata. The sequence goes on along the minus strand of NC_064628.1, from coordinate 245,212,085 downwards.
AGCACGCGTACATTAAGTCGTTGATAATAAGAGCTACTCCACAAAATATCGATCAAAATTAACTTTAGGTTCACGCGGAGTTGTCAGTAATCGACTCAAATAACATCCGCAGTCTTCTGTAATACTGTACGGGGAACTAATCAGCTTGTTCTTTCGCAGAACAAACACATCCTAATTCCATTTACCCGCACCTGGCGGTGAAAGCACGGTGGGCGACATAACGCGTGAAATATAAACGTGGCTGAATGCGGATTTCTTAATATTATCTCCACTTGTTTCACAGTCGTGTCGTAAGCGCCAACAATGGATAAACAGAACAAAAACTATTCAGTTACGCCCAGCGCAGACCGAGTCCCACGGATGTGCTACTCGTCCGAGTCATATGCTTTCCCTACTGCTGGCTGACTGGCTGTTAAGTGAATGACTAATTAATAGCTCCATTTCCATACGGGCAGTGCGTCACGTACAATTAAGCTGGCGCTGATGTAACAGTCCGCGCGTCAACAAGCAGCTGTCGCTACGCAAACAGTAAGCGCGTTGCTCTGGGCTCGTTTATTGTCACTGGTACACACACTTACGGCGCAGCCTGGCTAGCATCACCTAAAGTGTTACGTGAACATTACAAAAAGAAGATGATCCAAAGAAGCTGCAGAATCTGCAATCTCAAAAACTGGACAAAGAGAAACGCAGAATAAGTTCGTTCCCTAAGCACTATTTTACTAATTGAGAATCTATCAATCATGCTATGGTAGGCAGATTTTTCCCCCTCTAAGAGTCTGCATCATACCGATAGTATGATCCTAATATCAGGATACATAACACCATGGGAAATGCCGAATTCATGATGAATTTCGACTCGAATAGATACTCCCAGCCGGCCGCGGTGGTCTAGCGGTTCTGGCGCTGCAGTCCGGAACCGCGGGACTGCTACGGTCGCAGGGTCGAATCCTGCCTCGGGCATGGGTGTGTGTGATGTCCTTAGGTTAGTTAGGTTTAAGTAGTTCTAAGTTCTAGGGGACTTATGACCTAAGATGTTGAGTCCCATAGTGCTCAGAGCCATTTGAACCATTTTTGAAGATACTCCCAGCCCCCCTATTCCACTCGCAAACGGAGCGAAGGAAAACAACCGCCTCTGCCCAACCTTATGAGTCCTAATTTCTCTTAGCTTGTCTTCGTTGTGCTTATGCTTGTTTGCAGTAGAATCCTTCTTCATTCAGCCGTAGGTGCCGATACTCTTAAATTTTCTCAATAGAAAATCGCGAAAAGAACGTCGATATCCCTCCTAGGTTCTCATCTGAATTCACGAGGCCTTTCCGTAATATTCACGAGTTGATCGTAACTACCGATAAAAAACCTATCAGTACGCCTCTGAACTGCTTTCATGTCTTCCTTTAATCCTGGTGAGGATTCCAAACACTTGAGCAGTACTCCAGAAGGTCCTACACAGTTCTTCTATATGCGGTCTCCTTTATAGATGAGGGGACTGATGACCTCCGATGTTAAGTCTCATAGTGCTCAGAGACATTTGAACTTCATAGATGAGCTACGCTGTTCTAAGATTCTCTCAATAAACCGAAGTCGATCAACCATTTCACATCCTTTGCAAACATTATTACTGCACGTTCAATCGACGTGACTTTGTAACTAGCGTACTATCGTTGCAGCGGGGAAGCCTTCTGAAACATATCTGTATATGTTTCAGAAGGCGGCTCACAGAATCGCTGTTTTGGAGGGGAAGGGGAGGGATCTTGGTGCTCGGTTCCTATTTAAACTAGGAAAATGTGGTGAAAAGTTTTTGATTTAGTCCGGGCCGGCGGCCACTTGTACAGCCATTCGAACTTCTGTCTTAATATAGCTCATCATCATCATCATCATCATCATTTAAGACTGATTATGCCTTTCAGCGTTCAGTCTGGAGCATAGCCCCCCTTATACAGTTCTTCCATGATCCCCTATTCAGTGCTAACATTGGTGCCTCTTCTGATGTTAAACCTATTACTTCAAAATCATTCTTAACCGAATCCAGGTACCTTCTCCTCGGTCTGCCCCGACTCCTCCTACCCTCTACTGCTGAATCCATGAGTCTCTTGGGTAACCTTGCTTCTCCCATGCGTGTAACATGACCCCACCATCTAAGCCTGTTCGCCCTGACTGCTACATCTATAGAGTTCATTCCCAGTTTTTCTTTGATTTCCTCATTGTGGACACCCTCCTGCCATTGTTCCCATCTACTAGTACCTGCAATCATCCTAGCTACTTTCATATCCTTAACCTCAGCCTTACTGATAAGGTAACCTGAATCCACCCAGCTTACGCTCCCATACAATAAAGTTGGTCGAAAGATTGAACGGTGCACAGATAACTTAGTCTTGGTACTGACTTCCCTCTTGCAGAAGAGAGTAGATCGTAGCTGAGCGCTCACTGCATTAGCTTTGGTACACCTCGCTTCCAGTTCTTTCACTATGTTGCCGTCCTGTGAGAATATGAATCCTAAGTACTTGAAACCGTCCACCTGTTCTAACTTTGTTCCTCCTATCTGGCACTCAATCCGTTTATATTTCTTTCCCACTGACATTACTTTAGTTTTGGAGATGCTAATCTTCATACCATAGTCCTTACATTTCTGATCTAGCTCTGAAATATTACTTCGCAAACTTTCAATCGAATCTGCCATCACAACTAAGTCATCCGCATATGCAAGACTGCTTATTTTGTGTTCACATATCTTAATCTCACCCAGCCAGTCTATTGTTTTCAACATATGACCTATAAATAATATGAACAACAGTGGAGACAGGTTGCAGCCTTGTCTTACCCCTGAAACTACTCTGAACCATGAACTCAATTTACCGTCAACTCTAACTGCTGCCTGACTATCCATGTAAAGACCTTTAATTGCTTGCAAAAGTTTGCCTCCTATTCCATAATCTTGTAGAATAGACAATAACTTCCTCCTAGGAACCCGGTCATATGCCTTTTCTAGATCTATAAAGCATAGATACAATTCCCTGTTCCACTCATAACACTTCTCCATTATTTGCCGTAAGCTAAAGATCTGGTCCTGACAACCTCTAAGAGGCCTAAACCCACACTGATTTTCATCCAATTGGTCCTCAACTAATACTCGCACTTTTCTTTCAACAATACCTGAGAAGATTTTACCCACAACGCTGATTAAAGAGATACCTCTGTAGTTGTTACAATCTTTTCTGTTTCCATGTTTAAAGATTGGTGTGATTACTGCCTTTGTCCAGTCTGATGGAACCTGTCCCGACTCCCAGGCCATTTCAATTATCCTGTGTAGCCATTTAATACCTGACATTCCACTGTATTTGATGAGTTCCGACTTAATTTCATCCACCCCAGCCGCTTTATTGCACTGCAATCTATTGACCATTTTTTCCACTTCCTCAAATGTGATCCTATTTCCATCATCATTCCTATCCCATTCTACCTCGAAATCTGAAACATTACTGATCGCATTTTCACCTACATTGAGCAACTCTTCAAAATATTCCCTCCATCTGCCCAAGGCATCCACAGGATTCACCAGCAGTTTTCCTGACCTGTCCAAAATACTTGTCATTTCCTTCTTACCTCCCTTTCGAAGACTGCTAATTACACTCCAGAATGGTTTTCCAGCAGCTTGACCCATAGTCTCCAAACTTTTTCCAAAGTCTTCCCACGATTTCTTCTTGGATGCTGCAATTATCTGTTTGGCTTTGTTTCTTTCTTCAACATAACTTTCTCTGTCTACCTGGGTTCTGGTATGTAGCCATTTTTGATACGCCTTCTTTTTCCTTTTACAGGCTGCCTTGACTGTATCATTCCACCAAGCTGTTTGCTTCATCCTACTTTTACATACTACTGTTCCAAGACATTCTTTAGCCACTTCTAGTACTGTGTCCCTGTACCTTGTCCATTCCTTTTCCAATGACTGTAACTGACTACATTCAACTAACTGGTACCTTTCTGAGATCGCTGTTATGTAATTGTGCCTGATTTCCTTATCCTGAAGTTTCTCCACTCTTATCCTCCTACATATAGACCTGACCTCCTGCACTTTCGGCCTCACAACCCCAATTTCACTGCAGATTAAATAATGATCAGTGTCATCAAATAGTCCCCTGAATACACGTGTGTCCCTCACAGCCTTCCTGAATTCCTGATCTATTATTATATAGTCAATGACAGATCTGGTTCCCCTGCCTTCCCAAGTATACCGGTGAATGTTCTTACGTTTAAAAAAGGAGTTTGTGATTACTAAGCCCATACTGGCACAGAAATCCAAGAGTTGTTTCCCGTTCCTGTTGCCCTCCATATCCTCTCCAAATTTACCCATAACCTTTTCATACCCTTCTGTTCGATTTCCAATCCTGGCGTTAAAATCACCCATGAGCGGAACACTGTCCTTGTCCTTTACTCTAACAACTACATCACTGAGTGCCTCATAAAGACTATCCATCTTATCTTGATCTGTCCCTTCACAATGCGAATATACTGACACAATCCTAATTTTCTTGCTAGACACTGTCAAATCTATCCATATCAGTCGTTCGTTTACATACCTTATTGCAGCTACGCTGGGTTCCATTTCTTTCCCGATGTAATATAGCTATGTTACAGTATATTAAGCAAGGTTTGAACGTCGAACCGGAGCTGGCACCCAGACACATTGTACGAATCGATTATTACCGGAATGAAATTAATGCTCAATTAACCGTACCATTTCAACGTGCACCGTTATAATTTTACGTTCAAATACTTGCACGTTTTTCTGGGAGATTTATGAAGCGCGCCACATGTGTACTTTAAACTTGTACGAATCGGTTAAAATTTCGCACGGAGGTAGATAAATGAATAAAGTGAAAACGAAATATTTTTATCCTATAATTTTTATCCGTTGTTGAGATACAGTGACTTAATGTAAACGTAGCACGTAAAATTCATTCTTATGTTAACTGAATGCACGGAAACGGTTTACAGTGATTCAAATAAGTAAAACCTTCATTCCTACGATAAAATTGAAAACTCGCTCTCAGAAATTTAGCTTCATTCGTGTTTTACGTGCTAAAAACACGTTTTTGCAAATTTTTTGAGTGTGCCACTTCTTTGTTTCAGACTAGTGCGATTCGGTTCATGTTTCGTAAGAGTGTAAACGAATACATGTGATTAATGACTGTCGTATTGTTCTGTGAAAGCTTTATCCGTTTCCACGGTATAAGCAACCCGGTTCGAAAGACAGTAAGAGAACCAATACCAGACCAGTCAACATATCCCTGTGATTACGGGAATCAACGGAGGGAATTTTCTATGACAGAGTCAGGTTACCGACAGGGAGTACTGAACCAAAGTAGAGCGGCAAGATCACACTACCAACAGCATCCAGAAAGATAAAATTAATTTGCTTCATCAGAACATTATAGGCTTGAAAAACAAGGTACATGAGCATATTTTATGCCTGGAACATGCGCAAAACTCTGAAGGGATCAATGTTCTGTGCCTCTCTGAATATTATGTAACCACAGGGATGAAGAATTTAAATATCAGGGATTACCGACCTGCATCATTTTCGAGTACATTTAACATGGAAAAAGGAAGAGTTGCAGCATATGTAGAAGTTGAACACAACGTCAGAAATATGGAAACAATTATTTTATTTATGTTGATCAGAACCTAGAAGTATGTACTTGTGAGTTGTTACTGCAGAATACTTCTGTGATAATTGTAAGAGTCTACAGATCCCCTCTAGGAAAGTTTCTGATATTCGTAAGAAGTCTAGATATATTATTGAGCTGCCTGTCAGACTAGAAGAAACAGTTAGTAGTTTGTAGAGATTTCAAAGCAGACTTCTTAAAAGCTGCGAACAGAAAAAATGAACTAGAATTATTATTTGAGTGTTTCAGTCTAATGTCAGTAGTCAGTTTTTCAACTCTTGCGCAGCAAAACAGTAGGGCACAGAATGATAACATTTTTATACACAATGCTCAGACTGAAACAACTAATGTGTATTACTAATCCAGTTATTAATGGACTATCTGATCAACTAATAGAAATAAACAGTACGGCGCGTTGCAACCTGGAGGCAAGCTCATATAAAGCGGTGAGGCTTGTCAATGAGAACAGGATACACTGTTTTCAGATCAAGCTAAGAGTGGGAAGACATGCTAATATCAAATTCAATTTATTCCACAGTAAATTTGTGTCAATATTTGAAAGTTGCTTTCCTGAAAAATTATCCATAGATCTATTAAACAAAAAAAACACAAAAAAACAAGTAATCCATTGATAACTTAAGGAATTACAATCTCATATAAGAGGAAGAGTGTAATTTATGTAAAGCCAGAGTAAATCAAGATCCGACATTACTTGCATACTTCCAAAAATACCGTAGTATTTTAAGGAAAGTCATTAAAATGTCCAGAAGTATACATGTCCTGACAGAAATAAACAATGCAGATAATAAGAATAATAGGAGACGGGACAGCCAGTCAGTGTAAAGAATCCATAAGAATTATACCTAAGGACAGTTCCCTGACAAATAATTCACAGGTTGAAAGTACTTTTAACAATAACGTTCTAAACTTAGTAACAAATATAGGATTAAATTATTCATTAGAAGAAGCAAGAGAAAATATTACAAATGCCATTCCACAAAACTTTAAGCAACTGAAACTAGTAAGAACATATTTCACTGGAATTAATACAGTTATAAAATTTCAAAAAAACGAACGCTGTAATAGGGTTGGAGGTATTTCAAACAGAATTTCGCGAGGTTGTTCCAACTTAGTAAGTTACATCCTAGTGATATATGCAATGTATCACTGGCACAGCGAATTTTTCCAGACAGGTTAAAATATGCAGTTATTAAACCACTTCATAAGAAAGGTGACAAGACAGACATAAATAATTATCTTCTAATTTTCTGACTGACTCCTATTTTCCAAAATATTCGAAAAACTAATGTACTAAGTAGTCGTGCATTTAAGTGGAAACAATTTACTTACAATATCACAGTTTGGATTCCAGAAAGGTTGATCGGCTAACAAAGCTATTTATTCATTCACTCATCAAATAATACAAGCCTTAAATAATGATATACCGCCTGTTGGTATTTTTCCGATCTCTTCAAGGCCTTAGAAATACTCAAGTTTTATCGAACTGACGGTTTTACACACAGCTGGTTTGAATAATTCTTGATAAACAGAATGCAAAAGGTTCTGCTGAAAAAATTCGGACAATGTTGGAAAGGCAGAAAATTTTAGTGACTGGGATAAAATCACCAAGGGAATCCCACAGAGTTCAATTTTGGGTCCACTCGTTTTCTTATTTATGTGAGTGGCCTGCCACTTAACATCCGATAAACAAAATTGGTACTTTTTGCAGATATACTAGTGTTATAATAAAGCCCATAAGAGGGAAAGCAACAGACCATATTTGTAAACAATATTTTCCAAAGAATTATTTAGTAGTACTCTGAAACTGGACTCTCCCTAAATTTTGAAGAAAAAGAACAATACATTCTGTTCTGAACAACTAATAGAGTTTTACCAACAACTGCTGTAGCACATGAGCAAGAGTCAGTATGTAATGTTGAATGCTCAAGATTTTTAGGTGTACATACCGATGAAAACTTGAAATGAAAGAAGCATATCACTGAGCTCAAACAATTAAGTTCAGTTACTTTTACTCTTTGTATAATTGTTAATCTCAGAAACAAACGTGTCAACCTTTAGACATATTTTGCATATTTCCACTCAGCAGTGTCGTACGGAATAATTTTCTCGTTTAACTAATCACTTAGAAAGGAAGTATTGTTTGCACAAAAGCCACCAGTAAGTATAATATATGATGTTAATCAACGGACATCATGTATGCACCTCTTCAAGGAGGCTTCCCTGTATACAGGGTGTTACAAAAAGGTACGTCCAAACTTTCAGGAAACATTCCTCACACACAAAGAAAGAAAATATGTTATGTGGACATGTGTCTGGAAACGCTTACTTTCCATGTTAGAGCTCATTATATTACTTCTCTTCAAATCTCATTAATCATGGAATGGAAACACAAAGCAACAGAACGTACCAGCGTGACTTCAAACACTTTGTTACAGGAAATGTTCAAAATGTCCTCCGTTAGCGAGCATACATGCATCCACCCTCCGTCGCATGGAATCCCTGATGCGCTGATGCAGCCCTGGAGAATGGCGAACTGTATCACACCGTCCACAATACGAGCACGAAGAGTCTCCACATTTGGTACCGGGGTTGCGTAGACAAGAGCTTTCAAATGATCCCATAAATGAAAGTCAAGAGGGTTGAGTTCAGGAGAGCGTGGAGGCCACGGAATTGGTCCGCCTCTACCAATCCATCGGTCACCGAATCTGTTGTTGAGAAGCGTACGAACACTTCGACTGAAATGTGCAGGAGCTCCATCGCTCATGAACCACATGTTGTGTCGTACTTGTAAAGGCACATGTTCTAGCAGCACAGGTAGAATGTCACGTATGAAATCATGATAACGTGCTCCATTGAGCGTAGGTGGAAGAACATGGGTCTCAATCAAGACATCACCAACAATGCCTGCCCAAAAGTTCACAGAAAATCTGTGTTGATGACGTGATTGCGCAACTGCGAGCGGATTCTCGTCAGCCCACACATGTTGATTGTGAAAATTTACGATTTGATCACGTTGGAATGAAGCCTCATCCGTAAAGAGAACATTTGCACTGAAATGAGAATTGACACATTGTTGGATGAACCATTCGCAGAAGTGTACCCGTGGAGGCCAATCAGCTGCTGATGGTGCATGCACACGCCGTACATGGTACGGAAACAACTGGTTCTCCCGTAGCACTCTCCATACAGTGACGTGGTCAACGTTACCTTGTACAGCAGCAACTTCTCTGACGCTGACATTAGGGTTATCGTCAACTGCACGAAGAATTGCCTCGTCCATTGCAGGTGTCCTCGTCGTTCTAGGTCTTCCCCAGTCGCGAGTCATAGGCTGGAATGTTCCGTGCTCCCTAAGGCGCCGATCAGTTGCTTCGAACGTCTTCCTGTCGGGACACCTTCGTTCTGGAAATCTGTCTCGATACAAACGTACCGCGCCACGGCTATTGCCCCGTGCTAATCCATACATCAAATGGGAATCTGCCAACTCCACATTTGTAAACATTGCACTGACTGCAAAACCACGTTCGTGATGAACACTAACCTGTTGATGCTACGTACTGATGTGCTTGATGCTAGTACTGTAGAGAAATGAGTCGCATGTCAACACAAGCACCGAAGTCAACATTACCTTCCTTCAATTGTGCCAACTGGCGGTGAATTGAGGAAGTACAGAACATACTGATGAAACTAAAATGAGCTCTAACATGGAAATTAAGCGTTTCCGGACACATGTCCACATAACATCTTTTCTTTATTTGTGTGTGAGGAATGTTTCCTGAAAGTTTGGCCGTACCTTTTTGTAACACCCTGTATATTTTCGCTACTGAAATTCGTCATTAATAATGCATCACAATTTGAGAAGAACAGTGGTGTATAAACCTACAACATTAGAGGGAAAAATAATCTTTATTTCCCACTTTAAAGTTGTCAGTGGCTCAGAGAGGAGTTTAGTATGCAGCAATAAAATTTTTTGATCATTTTCCCAATAACATAAAATATGAGACAGGTAGCGAAGCAAGTTTTAAATTTGATTTAAAATCATTTCTTCTAGGAACTACTTCTATTCCATTGACGAATTTCTACTTAAAAACTGGTAGCGGGTCAAAAAACTTGCCTTTAAATGTAGCTGCATGAGCAGGAATAAAATGATAACGTTTTCATTAATGCTAACACCAATCATTTATACGTATCCCGTAAACTAACTCTTCCCACATTATTTCGATAAAGAATTGTTCAGATGATCTATGGATCATATAACTAATTAACCAACGAACAAAAATTTGCATCTGTTGCAAGCTATGATGGTCTAACGTCAAAATTATGGTAAAGTAAAAGATGAGAACTAGAATGAAAAATGCTCCTATCAAACACAAAAAATGGCGAGTATATCCTGGGCAGAGTAGGGATGTAAAAGAAGGGAACAAGCTTTTCGACGTATCTAGGAGATTCAAAGATATTTAAGCCTAAACATCTTGACATATTCGCGCCTTTTTACGTGTTAACCCTATTTCCCCAGCGCAATGATCTCTCCTGGCAAACTCGCAATTAACAGGCTAAGGTCCCTCCGGTGCCTAAGATCCTGAAGATTCGCCAGCCATAGTAAACAGTGTATAATATCCTGTGGCTGAAGAGCATACAGGTAATAGCTAAAAAAGATTTTCTCTGGGTGTAAAATTTCTGCGGGGTGGATTTGTTGCTGCGGTTATGACATCATGTGTCATGTTACTTTACTTGACACGATGCATTATATTACGTGGCATTGATACTAACACTAAAAAGTAAAGAAGCACGAATATGTCAAGATGTTTTGATTTAAGTGTCTTTGAGGCTGCAAGATCAGGCAGAAAGTTAGTTCCCTGTTTTTACATTCATAACTCTGCTCAAGACATATTCGCCTTTGTAATATGATAGCGTTTTTCATTCTGGTTAATACTGAATTCGAGAATTACAGATCCTTTTTAACCTACTCTACTGATACTATTCCTGGCGAACAATTTTCTCGTCTTTATATCCTTCCGGCTGCTCACAGTGACTTTGATTTCTGTAGCTATATCTACGCCTTGTAGTGTCTGGCGCCGGGATGCTCATGTGTCACTGTCACCTCCCCATCCAACACCCATTACTTATCTTCTTCTCGGAATTGTTGCAGTAAATCACACCGTGATGCACAATATTGCTATTGTAGCACTTGCCACTGGAGTTCGATGAGTATCTCCATGACACTTTCGCACGTACCACCAGCTTGTGACGGAACGAGTTACTCTTCTTTGGATCTCCTCTATTTCATCTATCAAACTGTGATTCGCGAACAAAACCATCGGTGGGATGTGGGTTTCGTATACTATCTTCTTTGTGGGTGGGCTACACACTCTGAGAATTCTTTCAATGAATCTCAGTATGGCACCTGTCTTTCCTACGATTACTTTTTTTGTATGGTCGTTCCACTTCAAATCGCTCCATAAGGATATTCTCAGCCATTAATTGATGTAACTGCTTCCAGTCATTATTGTGGAATGGCGTAATAATAGAACAATGGGTCTCTTCACCAATTTAAGCGCACTACGCTACATTTCCCTACGTTGATAGTCACCTTCCAATTCCCTTACCAGAAGCATTTGCTCAGTAGTTCTTACTACATTTCGCTGTAATATTCTAGCGTTGCAACTTCTCTGTATACAACAGCACCATCCGCAAACAATAATCATGGAGCTTCCTGTTGTGGACAGTAATGGTTCTATAACACTAGCTCAGGATTACGTCCGATGCTACTCTGAAGATTTCTCTCCATGAAGAACGACATGCTGTGTTGTTACATATGTCAGGACTTCTTTAGTTAGAAAGCAAGTCCAATTTCTCTTACGTTTGTATTTTGTTCCTTGGGTAACAGTGAGGAGCTGTTCCGAACGACCTCCGGAAGTAAAGGTACACGGCATCAACCTGGCCAGTCTCAATTCACTAGTGCCCTTCAGCGCTCACTGACGAACAGAGCAAGGCGGGCTTCACTCGATCATTATTTGTGGGCTCCATCTTGATTCCTACGTAGGAGATTTTCGGTATCTAGACAGATCACGTTACAAAAATCTACAGCTGACTGATAGTGGAATTACTCTGTCGTCGTGTGCATCCGTCGACGACCTTTTTGAAAATGGGAATAACATGCGCATGCTTTTTTATTTTTTTTTTTTTAATCGCTTGGAACGCTACGTCCATCCATTGGCCTAGGACAGACTCTTTCTAAAAAAGGGAGCAAACTCTTTCGGGTAATTTATGTAGAATGGTATAGATTCCCTATCAGGGCCACTCGCCTTTTGTGTGTAGCAGTTTTCTATCCTGTGTTCATTTACTTCGATAGTTGATATTTTGGAGTTCGTGCGACAGTTGTATGAAGGAACCTCTGCACTATTTTCCTCAATGTACCATTTCAGTGAAAAGGAAATTAGTTTTTCTGTCGTCTTCCTGTCATCGTCCGTCTCCTGGTATTGGTATGGACACAGACTGTCTGGGCAGAGGATTTTCATCCGTTTGCTGATTTAACGAAAAACTAAAATATGATTGTGTAGGCTTCCGGGGCCACATTCAGTTGACTTAAAAGTTTTCTGGGTACGATACCGCAGCATATTATAAAAACTATTTCTGGTCAACCCAACGTTTCGACCACCTTTACACTGGCCTTGGCCAACCACTGGATTACTTTGTAAGCGTGGCCGGAACGTTGGTTTCACCAGTAATAGCTCCATATAATACGACGCGGTAACGACGTAGCCAGAAACTTTTTATGTGATAAGACTAAAACGTATTAAGATTTTACTTTTGATTTCAATGGATTCATGCAATCTTTCCCTTACGTTAAAGTTGAATTCATCCATTTTGCCGTTGCTAGAAGTGTCGTCTGTCTTCCATTTTCCGTCAGTCATCTTAGTCACAAAAGTTTCGAATTCGTACGTGACATATCGTCAGGTCAAATCAATAAGTCTTGGCTTCTCCATTTTCGGAAGAGTCTGGCAGTCGTGTGAGATGGTTCCATTGTTGCACATTTTCCTGTCTAATGCGAGGCCTACGTTTTGACAAGTTTCTTCTATTTAACCTGGACCTACGTATGATCTGTGAATTGTTTGTTCCTGCGGTCCGCAATCAACCTCGGTTTTACTGATGACCTCAGATGTTGAGTCTCATAGTGCTTAGAGCCATTTGAATCATTTGAACCAACCTCGGTTTTACTCCTCCCATGGGATCTACTGCTTCCTTGTCCGTCCCCTTTATCCAATTTTATTCTGGCCGGTTTTTATGTTTTCTCTTCGGACTTCATTTAGTAATTCAGTAGATTTGTAACTTCCTTATATTTTCTCGTTCAGAATCCTCTTGTTCTGGTAATTCCGCAACATTTTCATCTCAGCTGGCATCAAATTTTGTTGTTCGCTGTGGTCTGACTCCATAAAGTGATACCGCCCCCACATGTCTTATAAACCCTGTGCATCTCGTTCAAAGAGGACATACTGTGTCACCAGAATCATCCTCAAAGTAGGTAATCGGAGATGAAAAACTCCATGTGCTGCTCAGTAGAGAGCAATCGTGACTCATCTGGATTCCAATGGAAGCAAGATATGTGTGGGCACAGGACTGCTATAGCGAGAACATTTTCTAAGGTTTCATTTCGAACCAGTTACTTCCGCATCCATGAGAGACAACATATGTGGTCGTACAGTTGACCTGCTCAACGTTTGATCCAGCAACTGGAACCGAAAAAGGGAAATTCCGCTCCATGAAGTTTCGGTAGCATCCTATTCGATCCTACCTGCAAGCATGAATCGAACACTATACTGGTAATCGAGACTGATCATGGTAATGTAGGCAAACAGACAAAACCAAACCACACTCGTGAGTCCGGGAAGAGCCTAAATTTGACTCTATAATTGAAATATTTTGTGCACCAGTGATTTAAATGAACTTAAGTAAACAAATAATTAGTACTGAAATACAATGACTGCAATGACTGCCAGGTTTAATTAGTCAATAAAACCACCTTTGTCTGATAGGAAAACAGCAACTGACAAACAGCTGCAAATAGATACGTTCTGATACAAGTGCGAGAGAGGTGACTTCTCGGTGAAAGTTAACTGGTTGGAGTTATATTATAGGATTGTTGTTTTAGTCAACAACTCTAAGGCTAGTCTGAAGTTGCCGTCCAGTGCTGTCGCTAGCCAGCATCCCACATCAACGACGACCTGCTTTATGTAAATAAATCTAGACCTACGTCTGAGATTCAACCCGCTATCATTCCTCCAAGGTTTTCAGCAACGACATGTAAAATCGCCCTGCCCTGCAATCTCGTCACTAAGTTCCTTGTTAGAAATTTTTCCTCGTTGACTAGTAAGACGCCCTTTTTTCGTTACTCAGTCTGTGCCGATTCCAAAGATTTGCTACCAGCTCGTAGATGCACGGTATTCCTGCCAGCTGGGAGACGGGAGAATCGTGACATCGATAGTTGGAATTAGTATTTTCTGCCTTGTGCCTTGGCTGAAGTGTTAGTCAATCTTGAATGCTTGCGTTTGAGTTGATGAAGACGTACGAGGCCCACTGTGGCGCAGGGCCTGTACTGGGGCAAGGTGCGCTGTGTATCCTTTGTCACAACACACCTAAGGTAGGACCGGCTGGTGCAGCCGCGGTGTGTGCCTTCACGGTCCAAAGAAAAAGGAGTTCAATGGATTCAGTTTGAATAAATGGAAACGTCTGCTAAATCCTGCTTTCACGGTTGTCGAGCACTGACAGTAGATGAATAACTGGTCCATGGAACCCGTTTGTTGAATCTAAAGAGCTGCGTTTTGAAAACAGTGAGCATCGACAAGTTTACATATAAACGATTTCTTGCCTTCGCCGTGAGATACCAGATGGAAGTAGTGTTCTCCCGTAACATCGTAAGTGTTACACTGTAACTGGAATGAGCTGTTAGGAACATGCTTGGTTCAAATGGCTCTGAGCACTATGGGACTTAACACCTGTGGTCATCAGTCCCCTAGAACTTAGAACTACTTAAACCTAACTAACCTAAGGACATCACACACATCCATGACCGAGGCCGGATTCGAACCTGCGACCGTAGCGGTCAGGCGGTTCCAGACTAAAGCGCCTAGAACCGCACGGCCACACCGGCCGGCAGGAACTTGCTTCTGTGTAATGTTACAGCACCTTGCTGTGCCCCTTCTGCAGCGTTACTGGTTATGAAAAATTTTATTGTTCCTTTTGAAATGATGAATTAGCAGTGCAAAGTCTCGTGCAGCTTTATTTGACTGTTGTTAATTTAAAGCATGTTCTGGCTCATTAAATTCACAACTGTACCTATTCGTTGTAGTTGAGAACAGAGCGGCTAAGAGTTAGTTAAGCTATTTAAAACTTTTGATCTGAGCCGTTAATTTTAATAGCTGTACTCGCCGGCTTGGTTTAAAGATTCCCCGCGCGGGATTGGCCGAGCGGTCTTGGGCACACCGACATGGTACCGCAGCGTGTTCGGTCAGAGAGCTGGTTGGCCTCTGTAATAAAAAAAAAACTGAGTGGAAGGATCGACAAACGAACTTGACCGGGTGTCATGTGACGTCCGCAACGACCAAACAGAACGATCAAAAAAAAAAAAAAAAAAAAAAAAGGCGCTGCAGTCATGGACTGTGTGGCTGGTTAAGAAGTGTATAAGCTTAGGGACTGACGACCTTAGCAGTTAAGTCCCATAAGATTTCACACACATTTGAACATTTTGCTTAAAGTTTCATTTGTTTTTAAGCAATTTTTTAAGCTCTTACTGATTTCTGAATGTATGGACAATGTATGAGTTTTAAGAAGTTTATCCTGAAACTTCGTGGTAAATTAGTACTACAAGCCGAAACAGGGCTCTAAGTCGGTACCTCTGCCTTTCCCGGCCAAGTGCACTACCGACCGAGCTACCCAAGCATGACTCTCGACCAGGCCTCACAGTTTTACTTCCGTCAGTGCCTCATCTACCTTTCAAACAGACGGGTATGTCGTGCTTGGGTAACTGACTCGGTAAAGAACTTGCCCGCGAAAAGCAATATGTGGGAATTACTTTATTTCTTGTGTGTTTTAGGAATTCCTATCCATACTGGTGTAAACTGTTGTATAAAGCTGATCTCAGGCGGCTGGCGTTGGCTTTCAGTGAGGACCTGTAGCTGGTTGCTGCTGAAACTGGAACCATCTGTTAAATGCAGTGTGGTATTAATGTGATTTCATGAGTTTCCATTTATAAGCAGTTCTGTAAATGTTTTACGTAATAAACTTCTTTTCCCCTGCGTGGTCTGTATAAGCATCTTACAGTACCGAACCTGAGCGTTTATTTCTGTGGGCTTTTTCTGATTAATTCTGTTTCTATTCATATGTTTGCTCTTTACATTAAGTAATTTTGTTGTGCTTATCATTAATTTAAGCAAGCGTTTAATTCGAGTAGATTAATGTAATCGAAACAAAACGAAAGTTGATTCTAAAAAAAAAAATGGTTCAAATTGCTCTGAGCACTATGGGACTCAACTTCTGAGGTCATTAGTCCCTTTGAACTTAGAACTAGTTAAACCTAACTAACCTAAGGACATCACACACTTCCATGCCCGAGACAAGATTCGAACCTGCGACTGTAGCGGTCTCGTGGTTCCAGACTGCAGCGCCTAGAACCGCACGGCCACTTGATTCTAAAGCTTAAAATAATTCGACTACAGCTTACAATTAATCGATCCTGTCTTCTTCAGTCTTCTGTAACGAAGTATTGAAATTAACGTTATTCAAAAATATTTCCGTTCCATAGAAATAATATTATCGAATTTCCACTCTCTCTCGTCTCGGGAAGCGATTTCCCGGCGGGGTCAGGGATTTTCACCTGCCTCGAGATGACTGGGTGTTTGTGTTGTCCTCATCATTTCATCATCATCCAGGAAAGTGGCGAAATTGGACTGAGCAAAGATTGGGTAATTGTACGGGCGCTGATAACCACGCAGTTGAGCGCCCCACAAACCAAACATCATCATCATCATCATCATCGGGAAGCGATGAGTTCCGAATTAATTAGTCAGTAACTGATTTGCAATACAATTACTCGTCAGTTAAGTGATTTTGAATCTGCGCTGTATCATTTAGCACACCGGACAAAGAATTCGCCATCCACCTGGAAACATCACTCTTACAACGCGTACACTGCTTATGGTGGCTCCTATTCGGTGAGAAAGATAATCACACGTTTCTTCATGTATGCCACAAGCAGACGAAACCAGTCATTGACAATTAGATCCCGTATAGTTACGGAACTGCTGGGATGTCCACTACTACATTTCATCCACAGTTACAAAAGTACAAGATATTTTCTATAAAATTAAGATCTGGTGATATAGCAGTAGGTCGTGTTGTGACAGGGTGCCTCAATGTTGATGAAACAAGTTAGGTACTGTGGTGTGCTTACTGTAAGACCTTCGGTACACACACCATCAGATTATCTGACTTGTCGCTCTAACGAAGTAGGCGAGTGTCAGCAATATGTCTCATGGTCTTATCGTGGCGTGTTTATCTTCTGCCGTTAGGTCAGACGATAGAAATGCCACTTCCACGCTTAGAGTAGCAGATTGACGGTGACCAACTTTAAACAGAACTTGATTAATTTTCACACACATTTATTAAAATAATAACAAACATAAAAATAACTTAACTTGGTTCTGGATGCTATTTGCAAAGTCCCTTTGGTCTTGGTACGTTAATCTTATTCTCACATATCTCTGATACTTGACAAAGTGTCTATTCATTTATCTTCATGGCTATGTACAGGAATATGATAATCTTATTCTCACATATCTATGATACTTGACAAAGTATCTATGCATTTCTCTTCATGGCTATGTACAGGAATATGATAATCTTATTAGGTGCAGACAAACTTGACTATAGACTGGTACAGACTAATGTAGTCTAGTACAGACAGGTGCAGATAAATGCAGACTGATGCAGACTCATTAATCAGAGGTCTGTACACTCGTTATAATACCTTGCGCGTTCAGGTATCACTGCGCGAGTGTGATCCGCGAGGAGAAAAGGTTCTACGTTAGCAGCAATCTCATTGGCTGCGTTACATATTAATACAGGATCGGCGGAAGCAGAATTTGGTCCGTCTCTAAGACAGCGCCATCTCGTAGTGCGGAGATGGACGAGCTCTGCGCCTGCGCTGTTGTGCTTAGCGGGGCGCGCTCTATTGCGAAAGTTGTGTACGCGCTGACTACGTGGAACTATGTGCGCAACAGGTACATGTGCAGCCCTGTGAACACAGTTGATTTCATATTGGAAGTGAGGAGTGTCCACAGTACACTGCTCACAACGATATAAAAGAAAGGGCAACACTTTGCCACTGAGAATGTTGAAACAAACATCAAGTTTCATGTTCACAGAAACCAGAATGAATGGACCCAAGTCACAATGAACAGAAAAACACTCCTTAAACGTCACAGAAGCATCTCGAGTCAGAACTACACTTCCAAATATTGTGGACACCCTCCACAAATTATGGGTGAAACATGTCATTGTTCCATCAGTGTACACATATGCTTGGTGTGATGCGACCACTTTCCGGAAAGTCTTGTAACTTGTACAAATTCAGAAAGGGAATTCCATTTAATCAGATTACTTAAGAACACAGAAGGATATGATAAACAGCAGCACTACTGATGGTCAGTAAATAACATATGCAGCCTTACTGTTATTTTACTCTCTATTACAATTTTGTGTGCTCTATACAAGTGGGAAAAAGTTGGAAGGAACTGAACTGTGAAAAACCACATGGCTTTGCCAGAAGAAGCAAAAGTATTGGGGCAAAGAGAACATATGGTAGGAATGACGTCATCCAAGATGGCAGCTTTTGGCGGCAGGTTTGTATTTTGGCGGGAAGAAGGTCAATTGGGCTACCTCCACTAACTTAACCTAACCCACTCCCTCAGAAAAATGGCGGGAAGTTTAAATTCCATCAGGATAATGCAGCACACTACTGTTATCTCTACTAAGCTAAGAAAATCGCTTGAAGATAGGTCACACGGCCTACCTCCACTAACCTAAGTCACCCGACCGCCACCTCATCCTAGTAACTGGTGTCAAGTTTGAATTTTGGCTGTAAAGAAAGGTCACTTCGTATTTCTCTACCAGACTAAGAAAATTCCTGCAAAGTAAAGACACTTGGACTAACCTCAGTCATCCAAACGCCACCTCTTCCTACGGATTCGTGGCAAATGGAATCAGCCTGCACTGGGCTGCTGGAGAGAGGAAGGAGTGTACTTTATTTATTTTCGAACAATGTCTTCAGGGATGGAGTACATTTATCACAGTGATACAGAACACACGCTCTGACAAGCCACACAGCATACAGACCTGCAAACAACTGATCTAAAATATTCTACACACGTGCTTGCTAATTGTAAACTGTCAAAATTACACGTTGCACAGCCTACAGACATGCAAACCACTCCTAAATAATGCAATACATTCTCATCCAGAGAGCCACACAACTCCTACATTGTCAAAATAATAATCTATCTAAAAAATTCTGCAATCATGCTTGCTGATCGTCAACTGTTGAAATCATGCACCAGTCTTTTTTTAAACAAATAGAGACAGCACCACCATCCAGTGTGTTCGCCAGGAGGTCCGCACTCCAACTGATCTAGTACTCAGTACCACGACCAAAGAGCGCTGTCATCCAAGATGGTGGCCATGACATCAGGGGACGACGCTAGTACCGTTATCCAAGATGGCTTCAAACAGTGTGTTCACCACAAGGTCTCGATCTAGTACCACCACCAGAGAACGCTGTCGTCCATTTCGTGATGTAACCCAAGATGATGGTGGTAAATGACAGGAAAACGACTCTACCTCTGACGTGACTGATGCATCCTGGAAAAAAAATTGACATTCAGCAACTTCTCCTTCTGTAGAATGCATCAGTCAAACATTAATTCGTACCTTGTTACAGCTCTATCTCAATCGACCACCCCATCCACTCTCTGTTAACTGTTGTGTTATGTCCGCACTATAACACAACAAATATTTCGTGATAACCGAATTTATTTGACCTCCTGTCACTCAAACAAAACTTAAGTTCGACTACACAACACTTCGCTGGCTGTAGCGCCAAGGAGAAATCAGAGTCACTAATAGAGAATACAAGTCAAAACCACTGCCAATCAGTCGATACCGACGCGTCGCAAGTTTCCAGCCAGGGGGCTACAGTACGGTTCTGTCGTCGTGAATCCAGCAGCCGGGTAGTAACACAGTCATCGGCGAAGATTGAACTGGTTAAATGGGCTCAGGGAGCTCGCTTAAATCCGCAGGTCCGGTCAATCAGAGTGTTGGTAGATGGCGCCCTTATACGGTTGCTCACTCTGGTGGCAGCGCCGCCAGGGTAATCCGTATCGATAGTGGTGTGTACGCTGCCGCTAACCCGGCGACGATGCATTCACTTTAGAGATGGGGGATCCGCTCTTGAACTAATTCATAGAGTTCAATCTTTCAAAGGAGTGAACAATCAGTGATTCAGAAAAAAAGAACGGTAGCTCCAAACGTTTCCCACGGCAGAGAGAGAGAGAGAGAGAGAGAGAGAGAGAGAGAGAGACGGAGCATATCAGCAGCACCTCTGCTGGTCAGAGCACAGTGCACGCCACACAACACAGCCAGCGCCGGCCTCTGCCCTGCTTCTGCCTTGGCTGCCTGCATTGTGCAGTGCCCCATTGGATTTTGTGTTTCACATATGCCGTGCCGTCTCTGTGCATCGTCTGCCGTGTGCACTGTGCTGTGTCTGGCGCAGCTTAACTTCGCATCGCACTCTGTCGGCGATCGTTTCAGTCACACGTCCTGCCCTCTGGGCAGTTGATGCGAGCAACAGAACAGAGAGCCACCTAGCGGATAACATAGGGACTACTTGCAAAAACCTGGTCGCAAGGGAACGGACGATTTGTCTCGGAGCGGGTGAGTTCACCGCTCCCCCCCCACCCACGGAACTCGCCCGCTCAACGCTCACCCCACCGTCTCGACTCTAGCCAGAGCGTCGAGCAAAGCGACTCAGGTGTCACTGGTCTCTGCGGTCTCAGCTCACGCAGTAATACAGCTCGTGGCTCGACCTGCTCGACTCAGCGCCTCTGCATCGGAGTTCGTCCCCACTGGATATTGTTCTTCGTAGTAATACCGCTATGTATATTACATTATTATGTTATGTATACATCAATTGTTTTTATTTTATTTTTATTTGTTTAAACTGATTAGATTAGGTTCCTGATGACTCCTCTTACTATAGGATTTTTATTATGGACACTCGAATTTACGCTTTAATTACGAGCGAACCGATAAACATATCGCAAAATGTGATCACCAATATTTTCCTTGTTTTATTCTGCGTAAGGCTATATGCAGCACTTTCGTTTTACAGTCAAATTTATATATTTTTTTCTTATTCTGGTACGGATTTTGCGATTTTAGGCGTCTTCGAAAGGAAACGTTCACTTTAAAAATATATGGCTTGCGATGTATTTGTATGAGGTTAATGAAATTTTAATACATTATAGCCAAATATATTGTTAATGTAAATCTCAAGTTACAACATTTTCCGATCACCCAAGAAACCACGATAGTGCAAAATAAATCAATAATCAAAATCTTTGTCATATCGTGGAAATTTCAATAAACAATACAAAATTCTTACTCATTATCTGTGTTACTTCAAAATAGGATCAAATAAGATCAAAATACAGGTATAGTACTGGAATAAACCAAGTTTAAAGGGCAATGTGCCTTCCATTTATTTTCTATTGTAAATGAGTGGTGAGTCATGAAAAAGAGCTAATTCATTTCATGGAGTGAACAGTTCTGATCCAATCTCTGAAAAGGACAGTTTTGCCCATCTCTAGTTCACTTGCGCCAGTTGTTGACATCGTGTGCAGCGCCAGCGGTACTAGCTGTGTGCCGCGCGTGTTGTACCATGCCGCGCCGAGTTGACTGCTGCTCTGCGGCGGGCGATACGACATTATCCTTTAATGCAGATGCAAGTAAGTTTAAATTTGAAACGTTCTCTGTCCTCCTGTCAAATACAGTAGTCAACTTGAGTGTATAACTGGTACCTCAATAGACATACAGTATAATACTGGCCCGACGGAAAAAAAATTACTGCCTCCCTGATTCCCTTCGTTTCAATGTCCACGTTTTCTTAGATTCCTCCTGTTGCCACATATTTGTTCGGCACCAACCAGAAGATACGCAAGTACTTCCTCAATTTCCCCGCATTTCGGTGTATATTTGGTCAATTTACACCTATGCCCTGGTCATTTTTCGCAATTCTATCGATTTTATGTCAGGTCTATCCTTGCGATCATGACATAACATCTCGTTCTATGTTCACGCATAAAAATCAGTTGTTTATTGTTGTTCTTAACTGTCGGCTATTACATTACGACACTTTTTTTTATTTCATTTTGTTCGTTTTCGTTCGTTGCATCTGGTCTGGGCGGACGTCGTAAGACACCCTTTTATGTTCGTTGTTGATCTATTAACTCAGTTTTTTTTATTACAGAGGGCAGCTAACCCTCTGACCGAACACGCTGAGCTACCATGCCGGCATACTTTTAAATCAGTTACTATACTTCGATAAGGAGTGCTTAGCTCCTCGACATGAGCGCATCTTGAGAAATGTCATGTACTTGGATCGGTGAGGATTCGGAAAGCTCAATTCATTCAAGAGACGTGGAGTGCAGCTGGACGGTTGCAGATTAATTTGGTAACGGTGCTGCATGGCTGGTTGGTCAATGATAATGTGAGGAGGGTCTTTCACTCTCTAGTTTTACCCTAAGACAACGAGAATGCTCTGTGACTCCCATCACATAGAGATAGATCGTAAATTAATCACTATGCTCGAGATGTTAGAAATGTTTGGAGCATTGTCTGGTATACTTTGATGATTTATGTGTAGGAGAATTAACACTGAATGGACGTACTGCACAGTCACCTATCCACGATCGCAATGACACTCGCAGAGTGGATAATGAGATACTGAGATTCGTTCCAGAAGCACAGCCAGGAGACATTACCTGTACATCGATAGGTGTCAGACTGTAGCAGCAATGGTAAATATGCTCCTGGCTTGCAATATTCTTGTGGGTCTCGTATGATGTAGGTGATGATCTGCAAACAATTTTGCGGGTTTAACTGTCAATGCAATTTAGCGATCTGTGCAAAATAATTTTACTGTTGAAAGTCCCGACTGCAGAAAGAAAGAATAGGTGGATGGTGCTTCGATACTGATGTCATCAGTAATCCGGCTGGTAAATTCGGTAAGAGCCAATCATAATGATCGATCCATTCACATCCTTTGTGCTGGGATATAGGTGCCTCTACATAGCGGTGGGAATGTTTTTCTGTGTTGAAAGCAGGAAGGGTAACACGTGATGGACTGGGTTACCACGTTAGAACTGCTGGGAAGAGTGCAATCGATGTTATTCTGTGCTATTTTCATAAACAGGTTCTGTTAGATCACGAATTTCCGTGCATACAAGCTGAGACAGCACGAAAACTCCTACAAAAGCGCATGTTAAGTATTTTTGGGTCACTATGCAATTTACTAGAGTTCGACTTGGTTATTATTTTAGAAAACAATGTGACTTCAGTATAACATTGAGAACATTGCTAAATGCCCTTGCAATGGTAAGTAGCTAGGCGCAGCGATGCGTCAGCCACACATCATGCATGGTCAGTTAGAATCACCAAGGAGAAAGCAGCTTGTGCCATTCTGGAACGGATTTCTGCAGCGTCGTCGCCAGACTGCAGTTAGAGGGAGGGTAGGGACGAATCCACGCCTGCTGTCCAGCTTGCAGCATCTGCGCTCTGTAAATAAATCTTCGCTCCCGTCTGATCACGTCATCAACGGCTCCTAGGTGATCACGTATTCCTAGAGGAATTTCTTAGGTACCAATTATGAAAAGGATGTCGCCGCCCAATGAATGCTGGCATCTGTGCATGGTTTGACAGCTGACGGCTGTGTCACTTCGCAGGACTGCCGGTATCCTCCTGTGCGGTTCAGTGAACAGGGTGTGGGGGAGCGGTGCTTCTGCATGTTGATTTTATTATTTTGTGAGCAGGCCTATAGGCTGTGCCATGCGCTATTTGGACATTTTACGAGTACTAAGCGTGTCTACACATCATTGTGCTGCATTACTTAGGTGCAGTTTGGAGGTCTGTACTGAAATTATTTCGGAAAATTAGGAGTTGGTTGCGTGTCTGCACAGCGTTATTTAGGCGTAGTTTACAGGTATGTGGATTGTGTGGCGTGACCCCAGCATGTTTTTTGTACCAGTGTGAAAAATATACTCCATCCCTTGACAAAATGTTCCAAAATAAATAGAGTACACCTCTTCCTTACTCTCCCCAGCGCAGGATGAGTCATTTTCGCGCCATTTTCCCCCTACAGACCACCATCTCGGATTACGTCACACGAGGGATGTCAGCACCCTCTGGTGGCAGTATTGTGTACTAGGTCAGTTGGAGTCTAGATCTTGTGGTGGAGACACTGCCTGCAAAATAAACATTCATGTTCAGCAGAGGAAGAGTCGTTTCCGGCCATTTACCCCCACCATCTTGGGTTACATCACGAAATGGATGACAGCCCTCTCTGGTGATGGTACTGAGTACTAGGTCGAGACCTTGTGGTGAACACACTGTTTGAAGCCATCTTGGATAAAGGTACATGCATCATTCCCTGATGTCATGGCCGCCATCTTGGACTACAGTGCTCTCTGGTGGTGGTACTGAGTACTAGGTCAGTTGGAGTGTGGACCTCCTGGCGAACACACTGGATGGTGGTGCTGTCTCTAATTGTTTAAAAAAAGACTGGTGCATGATTTCGACAGTTGACGATTAGCAAGCATGTTTGCAGAATCTTTTAGATAGATTATTATTTTGACAATGTAGGAGTTGGGTGGCTCTCTGGATGAGAATGTTTTGCATTATTTAGGAGTGGTTTGCATGTCTGTAGGCTGTGCAACGTGTAATTTTGACAGTTTACAATTAGCAAGCACGTGTGTAGAATATTTTAGATGAGTTATTTATGAGTTGTTTGCAGGTCTGTATGCTGTGTGGCATGTCAGAGCGTGTGTTCTGTATCACTGTGATAAATATACTCCATCCCTAAATACATTGTTCGAAAATAAATAAAGTACACTCCTTCCTCTCTCCAGCAGCCCAGTGCAGGCTGATTCCATTTGCCACTAATCTCTAGGAAGAGGTGGCGTTCAGGTGACTGAGGTTAGTACAAGTGTCTTTTCTTTGCAGCAATTTTCTTAGGTTTGTAGCTGAATATGAAGTGTCCTTTCTTTACTGCCAAAATTCAAACTTGGCGCCAGTTCCTAGGATGAGGTGATGGTCGGGTGACTTAGGTTAGTGGAGGTAGGCCAAGTGACCTATCTTCGCTCGATTTTCTTGGGTTGGTAGCGAAACCCCAAGTGACCTTTGCTTACAGCCAAAATTAACTCTTAGCGCCTGTTCATAGGAGAAAGTGGCGGCCGGGTGACTTAGGCTAGTGGGGGTAGCCCAGGTGGCCTATCTCCGCGCGATTTTCATAGCTTAGTCGAGATAACCATAGTGTGGTGCATTATCCTGATTGAATTTTAACTTCCCGCCATTTTTCTGGGGGTGGGAGTTAGGTTATGTTAGTGGAGGTAGCCCTATTGACCTTTTTACTGCCAAAATTCAAACTTACCGCCAAAAGCTGCTATCTTTGATGACGTCATCGCCGCCATCGTGGATGACATCATGTAATGTTGCCAAGTCTACACGCCGCCATCTTGGATGACGTCATCGCCGCCATATTGGATACAGCTGGTAACAATACAGACTGTGCTCGAACATCTTTGCCCCAATACCAGCAAAGTCAGATGCCTCTCAGTGCCAGTTCTCAGTAGGCTGCAGGTGAAAGACCAAAGGTCAGTGGCCTACTGGCCAGTGGCTACTGCCTTGGAGCACAGCCACAGGATGTCAGGCTTTATACAGAAAAACAGGTAGCATTTCCCTTGCAATAAACTGTTGGCAAAAACATTTACGCCTGATGATGGTGTGAGGATGATCACTCTCTTCAGCAGAATGTGCCATTGTCTCAATGTATAGAAGGCTGGTCTTTCCCAAAAATCACTGAAAGCTAGATATAAATACCTTGAAGACAGACAAGGGACCTGCAGTCCTGGGCCTTTGAAAATGTGCTACACCATTGAACATTTTGACTCTGCAAAGAAATGTTTGCATAATGTAATACCCACTATATTGGCTGATATAAAAAATTATAAGTTAGAAAGAGATACCAGATGAAACTTCCTGGCAGATTAAAGCTGTGTGCCCGACCGAGACTTGAACTCGGGACCTTTGCCTTTCGCGAGCAAGTGCTCTACCATCTGAGCTACCGAAGCACGACTCACACCCGGTACTCACAGCTTTACTTCTGCCAGTATCTCGTCTCCTACCTTCCAAACTTTACAGAAGCTCTCGGTCGGGCACACATTTTTAATCTGCCAGGAAGTTTCATATCAGCGCACACTCCGCTGCAGAGTGAAAATCTCATTCTAGATACCAGATGTTGATGAGAGACCTCATTGGTCGAAGAAAGAGATTGAGGGAGAGAGGGAGATGACTTTTTTCTGTAGATATTGGTAGGACACAAGTATTGATTGGCCAGCTGGAGGAAAGGGTCTAATGTTCTGTAAGAAGCAGTTTAGTCAGTGGGCACTCAGAAGATCGAGATACGAGCCAATCAAAAGTCAATGAGAGACACAAGATGCAGCAGTCCAAAGCCTCCTTTTACTTAACACTCAATCAAAAATCAGACTTCATCACAAACCTTGTTGATGGTCTTTAGGAGCCTCTGCCGCCAGACATCTGCTCTGAGAGCTGCTGCCGGCTGCCGAGATGCCTCAGCTGATGTACGAACTTATAGTGGCAACTATTTATTCACAACCGATACAAAGGAGTTACATGTTTGCACCTGTTACTGTCCTTTAAAGTAGTCACCAGCGTTGTGTAGAACCCGTTGCCAGCGATGTGTAGGGTGTAGTATACCATTAGAAGAGCCTGTTCTGTTGATGATGCAAATGGAGCTGTCTTCTGCCTGGCGAATCTCTGGAACAGTTCTAAAGTGAATGCCACGAAGTGGTTCCTTCATTTTCAGAATCAAATCAAAGTCACAAGGACTTAAGTCCGGGGAGTGGATGGTACAGTACTTCCCAGTCCAATCGACCGAACAGAGCAGCCACAGCTTGCGCTGTATGTGCCCGTGCATTGTAGTCCAAAATGATGGGTGGGTTGCGCAGAAAGTGTCGCCGCTTCTTTCGCATAGCTGGTGGCAGGTGATGCTCCAAAAACGAACAGTAATACTGTGCATTGACGGTGTGCCATGGAGGAATGTAATGCGTTAGGATAACACCATCACAGTCGTACACGAGAATCTCCATAACTTTCACCATACTGGGCTCTGACGCACTTTAGACTTTCGCAGCGACCCATAATAACGCCATTCGTTGGACTGGCGTTTTACTTTTGGCTTGTACGATGTGGCCCATGTCTCATGCAGTGTTACGATATGATGTAAGGAAGCCTCTTCTTCGCGCTCATAGCGCTGCAAGTGCGTGTGAGCAGCGTCGTAACGCATCTATTTCTGCATTTCTGTCAAGTCATGCGGAATCCATCGTGATCCAATTTTTCGCATACTCAGGCGTTCCTTCAGGATGCGAAGCACAGTCGTAAGCACTAATCCGGTTTCGTGGGCGAGCTCACGAATCGTATAGCGTCGATCACTGTCCACTAATGCGGCAACAGCATGCACTTCTTCTTCAGAGACGCTAGGATGACCTGCCTGATGCATGTCTGCCACAGTTTGCCGACCTTCGTAGAAGACTTTTACCTAAAGTGCCACTGTTCTGTACAGCAATGCCGATTCCCCGCACGCCTCTTGAAGACCTTGATGACACTGTTGTGCTGTACGACCTCTGGTACTTTTAATTTTGATCCATCTCCGTTGTTCCTGTTTCGAAAACATTTTGACACCATTACGTTAGACAGCTCGCTCACAAGTGACTGTGTTTCCCTCGCGCATACCAGTGACGTGGGTCGGACGAGTCCATTTGCTCGGAGGTAAGGTAAGTATGTTCAAAACGTATGCTATCAGCGACAATAGTAGATTCCATTGCATAGTGTCTCCATAGCAGTGTTGCCACTATTTAAGTTCCAACCTATGTACTGAGGAGTTAGAACATTTTTGGGCTAATCTCATCCACTGACGAGGCTCACTGGTCCCACCAATGATCGATTTCGCAGTCTCTTCAGCCACCACCTGCTGTATTATGGTGGATATCGAGCAGCAACCGCGAGACATTGTGGAGGGCCATTAAAATCCTTTTTAAGTAATCGATTACTTCAAGCTTCACTCCGAAGACGTGCATCTTAACCCCATGAATATTTGCTTTAAACTCTGACCACATGTGTGTCGAATTCCTTTTGTAGTACCATCTGCTTTAAATCATCTTTACGACTATATTGGGCACATGATTGTATTTAATGCACAATTACTCCTCCTGACCCCCTACGTCAGATAAACCAAAGTTTTATTAGATTAATACTGCCACAGGTTGCTATTTCTTGAAAAATCATTTTGTCGGAATAAATCAAAGCTATTATAATTCGTGTCTCAGTTCATAGCCATAGGTTTCCACATTCATTATTTTGGAGGGTACCCTTGCATATTCAATCGACACCTGACAGGAATCAGGTCATTAACCTTGAGCATCTACCATAATTTATAATAAATAAAAGACCCCCAGTCTTGCATTATTTTAAAAGAGGGAAAATGGAGAATCTTCGAACCACGCTATTCGCTTCCAGGCAGCTACTGTCCGGTTGTCTGTATCGTTTCGCCCATCGAAGACACGCAGCATTATGTGCCGCTGTTAGCAACGCCCATTTATGAGGTACCAGAATCCATATATCCAATGCATGAAGTTCCCTTCCCATTATTCGCTCGGAAACTGGTGGAGATGGTCCTGCATTGACTGACTGCAATAGTTCCTGTAGGGTTTGAAACCGACTGTCACTGACTAAACGTGACAGTCGCCTCTGTTTCCTGTCAGCCACAGTCTTTCTACGACCACTGCTCCTACGCCGTGTTACATGGTTACAAGTGTACACCATTCCTTGTAGACACGTTGGACAGCCCATATTGATACCCCAACGAAATGACGCACCTTCATCTACGTTGTGGTAGTAGGCTCGTCCAAACACGATATCTCCTTTCTGTCATTCTGTCCCGTCTCTACGTCAGTCCTTTCCATGGTGTTCATCCCAAACAACTGACTGACACAAACACACACCAGTGTCATGACGTCAGCGGTGGAGAGCGCATGACCACCTGGTGTCGGTGTTACACAATCTGCAGCGCTGCAAAGCGAGCAGTGTAGGCTTAGGGGTTGACAAACATTTCTCCTGGAGAGCTTATACCAGGGTCATCCAACCTTTTAGCTTGCCCGGGCCACATTGGAAGAAGACAGGTATTTACGGGCTGCACACTTAACACTAATAATAACTGCTGAAGTACGAGGTTTCATTAATAAAGAACTTTCTCTACTGTGGGTGGGGTGTGAGATGAGTAAGCATTATGATCGCTGCGGGACGACGAAGGGCAAGGGAAGCACTTTCGACATCATGTGCAGTGCTAGCACATTTTGATTCGTATCGATCATCTGCTATAGTAGAAGTTGTACAAGAAAATAAGAAGATTTCTTGAAAGACCTCTACAGACACGTTCATGTTCAAATGTGGTTCTTATTTGTAACAATGGACATGATATCAAATTAGACCTGTTATAACAGAATTACGGTACTGCTGTAGATAGCAAATATTGGCAGTAACTGATGAAGATTTCTAACTTCTAGCGACTTTTACTGACCAGAACCACGGTAAAAACTGTTCTTTACCACAACTGTACGGAAATAACACACAATTTCCTTGCATTACCATAAATTAGTTTCATTATACATCTCTAAATCTCTAGTTTCGCAGTTGATACTGAAGTAGCTGTGAGATAACAGACCAGCACGTCTGACGTACTGGTCGGTTACAATAACGAGACTCAGGAGTTTCAAGTAGAGCATGGGTGGCGCTACTAATACAGCGAAGGACCAATGAGCGAAAAGCATCGTGTGGCAGGAATTTCAAATTGAAAATATTCAGTTTTCATAACTTTACGTTAAAGGAATTTTATGGATTTTTTTCCCTGTCGTTTCAAGTGCTCCCTTTTTGTTTCGTATCGATACTTCCTTTGGGTCGCATGCGGCCCGCGGACAGCCCTGTCATATACCAAAACCTGCGCGCCTCTGAGAGATAAACATCAGTGCGACCTTGCGAAAGAACCATTCATCACGGCACTTCAGTAGCGTTTAAAGCAGAATATGAGACACCGGTAACAGATGATTTTATCTTTTCGGGAATGATATCCACAAACTCGGCTATGATGTGCTTCAGGACTGGGTCAGGAAGAGAGGTGTCTCCCCCTCAGGTGTTGAGTTGTCCGTGGGAAACGTGGCCGCCTAAGTAGGCAGCGCAATTTTCACAGAATGAAGCTGGCGTTTGCCGGACAGCCAGTGGAGGCGTCGCTCGGAATTCTTTGACACGGCAGGTCACAACTTCCTGGGGTCCACAATCGGTCGCCGGAAACCGCGTGGGAGCGGAACGGCGGGGCTTCGATTAAGAAAACAGGTCGCCGTCCGACGCGAAAGCGTTCCTTAAAGCGAGCCAGCGAGTTCAAGCGAATGAGCTCGCAGGCAACAGGCAGAGAGCTGCCCGTCGTTAGAACTTGCGTGTGCACGCGGCAATGATGACACTTATTTCTCGCCAATAGTAAATTGTCGCTGATTTGATTCATGCATTAATAAAGACACTTGACAGGAAGTATTCTCTAGGAACTCTATTTGTTGGGTTTTTGTTTAGGGCGAGGGGGAGGGCGGGGGGGGGGGGGGGGGCGAGCAGGAACGAGGGTGTGGTGTTGTATGTCAGCAACAACGTATTTGCGGAATAAAGATTACGGTGAGAAGATTGGTAAGCGAGAATGAGTAGGAGGAGAAACGACCATAAGTTAACGCCTCGTTGAGGCCAAAGTCATTACAGACGGAGCCCTACCTTCGTTGGACAAGGATGGGGAAGGAACGCGTCCATCTCCTTGTCGACGAAACCATCCTCGCATTC
The DNA here is from genome assembly GCF_023864275.1 of Schistocerca cancellata. NCBI lineage: Eukaryota > Metazoa > Arthropoda > Insecta > Orthoptera > Acrididae > Schistocerca > Schistocerca cancellata. The sequence continues at coordinate 245,181,138 of NC_064628.1, read as the reverse complement.
GCCTAAAGTGATTTAGGAAAACTAAAAATGCAAAAATGGGAATGGGTATTTGAACCTCTTTCCCGCCGAGGAGTCACTGACGAACGTCGCGCATTTCTCGTTGGGTATGCATGATAATGATAACGGTGATGATGTGGTGGCGATGTCAAATAAACGATTACGAATTTTCTTCTGTAAAAAGAACAATTCTGGGAATGAACTGATTTTCCTGTCTATCAAAGTTCCACAGGGTAAGGAAGGAAAAATTCACTTGGATGAAGTTTGTAACAGCAATTTCTTCCATGGCGAGAACTTCTTTTATGTATATTTAATTTCTTACTGTGTAATGGACTGAATTTGTGTTAAACTGTCAGCGTATTCTGTCGTAATGGCAACGGTTGCAAAATATGTGGTTTTCGTGAAGGTGAGCCTCTTAGATAATTTTAATAAATAATTATCAAACCCAACTAAATGTAAATATGTGCATTACTGCATTACTATTTACTAATCCTTGACTAGATAGCGATCTAGAGTACTAAAAGAAGTGCAAAATAAGTTGCAGAGTACTGTAATTCTTTATCCCAATGAAAGACTTTTTATTTTTTTTTTCCAACTACTATGGGTGTACGTTCTAGCAGACGATTACGTGATTCTCCAGAGATACGTCAGCGTTCAGGGGATTCAATGCGACGGCTGGTTGATGCATGTATCCTTGCTAACGGAGGGCATTTCGAATATTTCACTCTGGAAGTGCTACGTACTGTAATCAACAGGGTATTTTGAACACTTCATGTAAGAAAACGTAGCGCTGGTACGTTCGTTTTATGTGTGTTTCCCACGATTAATAAGAATACGAAGAGAAGAAGAAAATGACCACTAACACGGAAATAAAGCGTTTCCGGACCCATTTGCATATAACGTATTTCTTTCCTCTATGTGTGAAGATGGTTCTTGAGCGTTTGGTCATACATTCTTGTTACAACCTGTTTATCCAGTAATCAACAGGAGGACTTTCTTTTACAATCCAGATAACACCGGCCATGAATCTCACCGACATATGAAACTGATTTCGCCTTTTTTGGAGCAGGATCACCAGCCTCCGACAGTTTGATTGCTGTTTCGCTTCTGGCGTGATGCAGCAGTCAGCAGTAAACGTGGATGTGGCAGGAGGATAATCAATTGCAGATTCCACCATCAAATTCATTGGAAGTGTGAGTGACATTGAGGCTCAAGAAGTTTCCCTTATTGACGACGATAATCTGGATAAAATTTAATGTGAAAATAAAAATAAATGAGCGATCAATTAAATATATATGTTTCAGTGCTATTAAATTAATTGAACGACGTTTACATAATACTTAACTCAAAGCTCCACAGACTACGGAAACTGTTTAAGAGATGGCTGGTTTTGAACTGTGGAAGAAATATGCAAGGCTTTGATGGAAATTTCCTGTAACCGATAAACGAAGAGTAACAGCAAGTCTTTGCTTCACATGAATTGCTTTTCTAAAATGTGTGACTGTTTTTTAAACAACTGGCCGTGTAACATTCATTAGAATTTCAAAATCGGGCAGCAACATTCTACTAAAGTTACGAAAACCAGAAGCATCTTCCAATTTCAGCTCATATAGCTTGTCATTCCCGCCATGTTTTTGTCCGTCAACGAATACGGCTTTTTCTTCGACTGCTTATTTAATCGAATATTATTAATGTAGCAACACTTATCATTAATTCTTCCTCTTCACTTGCCACAGCGTAACTCTTGAAGCGAAACACAATGTGAAATGTCTGCACCCAATTCAGCGTGGCAGACGATGCGAATAAATAATAGAAATGTTTGTCGCCAGTGCAGACGAAGACTAGGACAACCAACAATGTTGCCAGTATGTTGCGGAACAAATCTAAAACAATGTTCAGAACAGAAACGTTTCTAAAGTCAGGTTTAAGTACGGTGATAGACGGAAGGGAGAGGCAGCCAGGTTTCTACGACTCAAGAGAGATGTAACCACTGAAACTCAGAACGGATTAAAGCGTTCTACACTAGAGAAATACACGATTTCGCTAAACCAGCGCCTCCTTAAGGCCGGTGTTTACACCATCGTATTTTTTTGTCAAAGTTGATGCGTCAAAGATTTATGTCAAAGAAGTTTGACTTTATAATAGGGAACTTTGTCAAATCTCGCTTTTCGCTAAAGAAATATGATCAAATCTAGAGCCTCGCCGTTGATCTGATCATAAAAGTCGTTCTTCCGTTCACTGCAATGAGAAAAATATAACCGCTTGGAGGGGTAGCTTCGCTTACAGATATCTTACGTCTGTGTAGTGTGTTTGTAAACATGATTTTAAAGTTGGTGTGTTTGTGTGTTCCTTCAACTCTTTTCAATAACCTTGCTTCGACTGGGGGGGGGGGGGAGGGGGGAGGGGATGTGGGTGAGCCGGGGCACAACGCATGCTATTAATCGTGTGCTGATGGGCAGGTGGAATACGCTGCCTGCTACTTCACATCCACAATCACAGCTACAGCCATCCGCCTCTACATCTGGAAACATCCAGACAGTTTTTCAGCAAACGGAAAAAGAAGAGGTGGTCACTATCTCAAATAAAAAACAAAATTCTCAGCTTTCCATTATGTCTATTTTTGAACTCTTGATGCCACAAGTTAAAAAGCCCTTCATCCGTTTCGTATTTTTTATTAATTTTGTGCTTGTTGGAATTAAATTATTCAAAAATAAAAATATTTCTTATTGCCCATATAGAGTCTAAACTTTTATTTGCATTCGCATATTCCCCCTTATGTGCTTTATAAATCGCTTCACACGTTTCTGGAATTATTTTGGTTAATGTGGAATGTGGTACTCGAGTGCTTACCTGTGCAGCTGCCTCCCATATGAAGAACCCGCAGTGTCTCGGTGAGTCTGTCTTCTGCACATATAGCATTTCTCAAGACAGTATTCTGCTTTGTAATATGAGAAGCAACTTTAGTGAGCAAATACTGAATTGCACACTCATCCATTCGTAAGTAACTTACACGCTGAAGCGCCAAAGAAACTGGTATATGCATGCGTATTCAAATACAGAGATATGTAAACAGGAAGACTACGACGCTGCGGTCGGCAACGCCTTTATAAGACAACAGGTGTCTGGCGCAGTTGTTAGATCGGTTACTGCTGCTACGATGACAGATTATCAAGAGTTAAGTGAGTTTGAACATGGTGTTATAGACGGCGCATGAGCGATGGGACACAGAATCTCCGAGTTCGCGATGAAGCGGGGATTTCCTCATACGACCATTTTCTGGTGTACCATGAATATCAGGAATCCGGTAATCAGCAAATCTCCCACATCGCTGCGGCCGGAAAAAGATCCTGCAAGAGCGTGACCAATGACGACCGAAGATTCAACAAGACAGAAGTGCAACCCTTCCACAAATTGTTGCAGATTTCGATGCTGGGCCGTCGACAAGTGTCAGAGTGTGAACCATTCAGCCAAGCATCATCGATATGGGCTTTCGGAGCCGAAGGTCCTCTCGCGTACCCTTGATGACTGCACTACACAAAGCTTTACCCCTCGCCTGAGCCCATCGACATCGACTTTGGACTGTTGATGACTGGAAACATGTTGCCTCGTTGGACGAGTCTCGTTTCAAATCGTACCGCGTGGACCTGCATGTCAGCAGCTGACTGTTCAAGTTCTGTAATGGTTTGGGGCATGTGCAGTTGGAGTGATATGGGACCCCTGATACGTCTAGATACGACTCTGGCACTTGACACGTACTTAAGTATCCTGTCTGATCGCCTGCATCCATTCATGTCCATTGTGCATTCCGACGGACTTGGGCAATTCCAGCGGGACAATGCGACACCTCACACGTCCAGAATTGCTACAGAGTGGCTGCAGGAACAGTCTTCTGCGTTTAAACCCTTCCGCTGGCTACTCAAATCACCAGACATGAACGTTATTGAGCATATCTGGGATGACTTGCAACGTGCTGTTCAGAAGAGATCTTCACCCCCCTTGCACTCTTACGGACAGCCCTGAAGGATTCATGGTGTTAATTTCTTCCGGCACTACTTCAGACTTTAGTCGAGTCCATGCAGTTCAGTGTGCTCGCGGGAACCCAACACGATAATTGGGTAGGTGTACAGTTTCTTTGGCTCTTCAGTGTATAAGAATTGACGTCCTCCACTTGTAACTCTGGTAACAAATTTTGTTGGGCGCTTTTTCTTTGTCAAAGAAATATGATAGTGTAATTCCGGCCTGAGAAACACAATGGCCGCACTATTTTTCTGCCGGTGTCAGCCAGCACTCAAATTTAAAAGCTTTTTGGAGACAAAAAAAAACGGCTCTGAGCACTATGGGACTTAACTTCTAAGGTCATCAGTCCCCTAGAACCTAGAACTACTTAAACCTAACTAACCTAAGGACATCACACACATCCATGCCCGAGGCAGGATTCGAACCTGCGACCGTAGCGGCCACGCGGTTCCAGACTGTAGCGCCTTTAACCGCTTGGCCACCACGGCCGGCGTTTTGGAGACATGCCGCGAGGTGTCAGCCTGGTGCCAAGCAGAGCCCTTAACAGAAAATGATACCTTAGGAATATTTATAGGACATGAAGAGGCGAGAGAGCACACAAAAACACCTTGGAACCAGGAATGAAGAGGAGGAGAACTGTCCAGTAGTTTCCTACTAGACAGTCCTATTGGCTGGCACTGACACAACAGCGGCTGACGGTAAAGTGAAACGATAATACTTCGGCATTCTGGAGGAGGAAGATCTGAATCAGAATTCTCCAGACGGCAGCTGTGACCGAGCGGTTCTAGGCACTTCAGTCCGGAACCGCGCTGCTACGGTCGCACGTTCGAATCCTGCCTCGGGCATGGATGTACGTGATGTCGTTAGGTTGGTTAGGTTTAAGTAGTTCTAAGTTCTAGGGGGCTGATGACCCCAGATGTTAAGTCCCATAGTGCTCAGAGCCATTTGAACGACCCCTTGTTGATTTCAGAATATTCCTTTCTGTATTGATTCTCATTCCAGTTTGTCAGACTTCATTTCATTCTGATACATATTTTTCACTAGAATTCCGTTCCCGATGCCAGTTTTCCCACTCTGACCACGATTTTGCTTTTTCCGTCTGATTTCAGTACTGATTGACGTTGCTGCCGATGAGTGACTCTAATGAGCGCCCTCTTTCTGTTCAGGTCCAATTCTTTTGTTGTTGCTTCTGCAACTGTGCTCTACGCTCAGTTCCTCTGTATTTCTCTCTCTTCCTATCTGAAGGGTGAGGATCTAATGGCGAGTAGCCTTGGTCGCAGGATAATGGTCTTAACCCGCTTTACTCTCAACTGTACAGCTGACACACGCTGACAGTCATCCGCCACCAGCCGACCGCTCTCTCAGACGCTCCCTAAACAGCAGCTTATTATACACGCCGCCGCAAAACATCACCAGCCGACCGCCGATTCTTCTCCTTCGAAACCGATACAAGACGAGGCTGAGATCAAACCGCCAAGCTAGCGCACCAGAGAGCACGCAGCGTCCTACAAACTCAGCCACTGTGCTATGGCAGCGCAGCAAAGCGGCCTCAGATCCAAGAGTCTTCATGTACTTTCCTTGCCTTAATATATTCATGTTTGAAATTGCTATCCCTGTTCACCTCTGAATTAGTCACATACAGCAGCATAAGTCTTATTTTAGCGAAGAGGTAATGTTCCGTTTGACTGGTAACGATCAAGTCCGGCACAAAGCAAAAAAGAAATTAATTAATATCTCAGAGAAATTTCTACTTACCTCACTTTTAGCGCCCGGCTTGGGGCTTGATACAGCAGTAGCATCTTTGGATGAAGGAAAGAGCATACTATATTATTAACACCGGCATGGGGCATGAATGCTACAGCAGAGCAAAGTGTGTCCCCCATTTTCTCTTGATATACTCTTGGCAGCAGCTATCCCAAACCCCTACAGTCAGCAATACTGCGATTTCATTTCGTGCATCTTCGAGAGAATGAAGAAGCAGACTCCTTACAAACAAACACACACAATACGCTTGCTGTAAACATGACTTTGCGGTGCCACATTACAAATAAAAAATTCGTCATTCGACGTCTAATTAGTCATAGGATTTATTCACTCTCTCCTTACTACCGTGTCAATGATTTTTTATCATCAAAAATGCCCAATTACTTCGTGAAAAAGAGTCCTTAGTAAACTGTACATTCCACTATAACTAGATGCGTAAGTCATTGCAAAGTTCGGATGAAGCCAAGGGCACAGTATACTATCACCAATAGAAGCCTGCCTTGTACGCTACTGCTGAGTTCAAATCATCTTACGAGTTGAGGACGGTTACAAAACTCTTCCACAATTTGATCCATGCCTTGCCAATCATAGCACAACGTCGCACTCATAAGGCTTTCGAAAGAACTTCATGTGAAATGTGCCAGACTTTACCTTTTGCTTATCTTCTCGAGACAGTAGTTGTATACCCGATCAGACCAAAAAGTGTCGAAACTCGCTTAGTAAAAAATAGAGAAAAAAGTTAACATGGTACTTTTGATGCTTCAGGTGTTCCACATAGCCCACCTCGCTTCGTTGGTGAACTATACTTTCTGAAGATTCTCCCAGTGAATCTAAGCCTGGCATCTGCCATTTCTCTGATTGTTTATATGTGGTCGTTCCAGTTTGAAATCCTTCTGACGCACACTCAAAAGGTATTTAATGAGCATGACTGCCTCCATGGTTTGTTCGACAATCGTTTAAACGCTCATTTAAAACAATTCGGCAGATTGAGTTGATACTTGACTTGTTAACACAATTAAAATAAAATTTCATAGAACCAACACCATCCGCATGCTGTGGTATGCTTGAGATCAGTAAGTCACTGATGATCTAGTGAAATATTACCATTCTCTGCGATGCAGACTGATCGCATCCTGCGGTCGATAGGAACGTGTAGGTAACGTATGCTGCTACTGAGACAATAGTGGCGAGCTGACGAAGCACCCACTTCTCGCAAGCGGCACATTAGTATTTATAGCGAGCAAGTGTGGATTATACATTCACGCTCTCATTACGCATGGAATGTGATACAATGGCCGTCGCCTTTTCCCATATAGGGTTTCACAAAAGTCTGTTCACAATAGTATTAGAACTGATGCAGGAAATGTAAATGTTCAATATTTTTATGTAACGAAAAACTCACACGCAGGAGACCAGATAAGTGATATTCCAAGATGATGTTCGAACCACTTTTGGTACTGTACATCTCCTACAGAAACAAAAGAGGGATTTTTGCCTGTTCGTGAAGTTCCAAGAAGGGGAACAAACGACATTTCGTGCTGTTACGACAACACAGGCAACCAGGTCTTCTGGATACTGGTAGGTGTCTTGTGGCCTATCGGTTAATATTTCCCGAAAATGTAAAGAAGTAAACTAGAAGAGCGTCGTAGTCAAGGCACTCGCCCACTTCTGTTAGTCCCGTAGTGTTACATAAAAATTCACGAGCAAATGAATCAGAGGCACACATCTAGTAGGTTTAAAATAGTGACATGAACTATCTACGCAAAATATGAAACACTGCTAGGAGCAGACCTCGAGGAAAATCAGTATGAGTTCCAGAGAAATGTAGGAACATGCAAGGCAATACTGATCCTATAACTTATGTTAGAAGACAGAATGAAAACAGGCAAACCTACATTAGTAGCATTTGCAGATTTAGAGAACGCGTTTGGAAAAGTGGGGTGAAACAGACATGCTGAAATTCTGACAGAAGCAGGGAACGGTTATTTGCATCTTATATGGAACCCAGACAGTAGTTACAAGAATCAAAGCATCTGAAAAGGAAGCGGTAGTTGAGACGTTCTTGATCTGTACATTGAGCTTGTGTTACAGTTAATTTTTTAATGATTGTTTTAAAAAAATTATTTTGGTATTTTTAATGTTTAATTGTCTTCCTCATTTGTGATTCAGGCCTTCAGCCGTTAGTTGTTCTGAGGCATTGCTTGTGGCCTTCAGCCGACAAATAATTTTGAATTCTCTCTTAATACGGCCTTCAGCCGTCAGTGTAGCTTGTGTTGCAGTCAATTTTTTAAAATTATTGTTTTTAAAAAATGATTTCCTTAAATAAGTTGTATGTGTTTAAAAAAATGGCTCTGAGCACTATGGGACTCACCTGCTGTGGTCATAAGTCCCCTAGAACTTAGAACTACTTAAACCTAACTAACCTAAGGACAGCACACAACACCCAGCCATCACGAGGCAGAGAAAATCCCTGACCCCGCCGGGAATCGAACCCGGGAACCCGGGCGTGGGAAGCGAGAACGCTACCACACGACCACGGGGTGCGGGCTGTATGTGTTTACTGTGCAACAAACGGTAACTGATTAGGCCCTGTCCACACCTTTTCCTGCTTTCCCTAAGTGCCAAGTCTCAATTGCATTTCTGGGTAACTCCACTAAATACCCTGATACACATGTAGTGTGTACGCAGAGTTATAGACCTTGCTGAAGACGCTGGTCATTTGAAGAATGCTACTGGCGACAAACGGATGTGTAAGATAAGACACTGGGTTCTTATTTAGTATCATATGACAGTGAGTGACACGTACTAGAAACACAATTTCAGATCAAGTAGTTATCCTCCACAAGAGATTCTACCATCTGCATGAACGGTCCCTGTTGGCAAGTCCATTGTACTCGAGGTCATCCTACCTTGTCATTTTTCCATGTTTTCTTGATCTGACGTGGTCTGACAGGATTTGCTTTTCTGTGTGAATCTCTTTGTCTGAGAGTAGGAACTATACACAATGTCCATTCAGTGTTGCAGTGTGTTATTCAATGTCAGTCTTCCCCTAAAATGCCCTCTACAGCTCCTCCTACTTGTTTATAACCCATGGTGTATGGTAAGCAAAGTTCCACATGTGGGGCGGAGGATGGTTGCTTATGCACCTAAAGTGAGGAAGCTGTTGTGTATTATGTAGTTTCTCACTAGTTACTGTTGTGCAGCATTAATCTGGCGACTTGTTTGTTTGCTTCACGGTGACCCATCTGTCCACTGTTATAACCGGCGCCCAAGTCATGAACGCTTTTTTTTCTCCAGGGAATTACGTCTGGCGGAGGTAGTTCCAGTGAGCCGAGACACTCAGTCTACGCATTATGCGAACACATGACAGCTATCTCGTATCTCGTACTCGTGACTGCGACGGTACATATTGTTCCGCGTCCTCCTTTTTTAGTAGTGGGAAAACTACGGCAGGTATACACATACCTTCATCGAATTTGCAGCGCAATCTGCGGCAGGATGGACGTGGCTACACACACGCCATTCCATCAGCTTCCATTATCTGAAAACTTCACTTATTGCTACAGGCACGTGAACACCATCGTCGACATATTAGACGGTAAAAGTAGTGTTTCCTGGAGCGTCCCATTGCAATCTACCGTGCAGTAATTTTCGCATACATGTGAGACGCCACTTTGATTATCACAATCTGACCAACCTGAACTTTCGAGAGGCATAGCCATAAACAGACATGTGTGATTGTTTCAGGTGCCTCTCACGTGCGATACCAATTTCTGTGAACCAGGAGTAATCTCAATACCTACCGCTACTTCAGAGAACTTTTAGACCTTATCTACTACCATCCATTCATGCAATTTTACTTGAGATGTCAACAGGAAAACGTCAGGCTGCAGGTTGTGATAACACTGGGTCACTGCCAGTACGAGCTGATCTTCAAATGACCTCTGGTATCATAATACAACTGATCTTTCAACTACCTTCAAGGCTATTCTGAAAACCCTGACAGAAGCATAAGTGCTTTCTTACCTGAAGTCTCATATTACAGGTGAGACAATAACGTGTGTCCCAACATCTACAGTTGCTCATGACGTATTTCATTGACACCAGAATCAGCGCTGTCTTATCATTCCAGAAACTGCATGGTTAATCCAGACACCTTGGCCGTGCGAGGTAGCTGCGCGGACTCGGGCGCCTTGCCACGGTTCGCGCGGGCCCCCCCTGTCGGAGGTTCGAGTCCTCCCTCGGGCATGGGTGTGTGTGTTGTCCTTAGCGTCAGTTAGTTTGAATTAGATTAAGTAGGTGTAAGCCTAACAGCAATTTGGTCCTAGAGGAGCTTACCACAAACTTCAAGACACCTTGCTCCTGCATCAATGCTCAGCAGCCAATAGCATGTAATGCAGTTTCCTGCTACTATACTGTTGAGAAAATATGGTCTGCTGATGTCACAAAAATGGTTCAAATGGCACTGAGCACTATGGGACTTAACATCTGAGGTCATTAGTCCCCTAGAACATAAAACTACTTAAACCTAACTAATCTAAGGACATCACACACATCCATGCCCGAGGCAGGATTCGAACTTGCGACCATAGCGGTCGCGCGCTTCCAGACTGAAGCGCCTAGAACCGCTCGGCCACACCGGCCGACTCTGATGTCGGAACAGTAATGTAATATGTAAAATTTATAATGCCAAGATAAGTGTCAGATTTGACAAAATATCTGCTTTGCATGAAATACCAAAAATTCGGTCAACTACGTTCGCATCACTGATTTCCCAAAACTTGTTCTAGGACTGGCTCACCAGTCACACTGGTAAATTTAATTTGATGTTATATGTCATTCGCCATGGAATACTGGAATGAGTTGTTTCTCTATAAATTATCAAAAAACCGACACTTGCTTATACAATACAAAGAACAAATTTGTAATAAATAGTAACTGGATATGAGTTTTACCTTAACTACAATCCCACAAACCGTGAAAAACACGAAATAAGGCCAAGTGCTGTTTTACATCCCAGTTGCTCCTGTCATCAACAGATGGTTGCACTGTATAAAACGAGCCTAGTTAGATATTTGTACTATGGATTTCTTATCGTCACCAACAGAGGGCTGAAATGTTGAAAATGTACATTCTTTGTTTGTTGTTCCATGAGTTTATTACTGTCACCAGTCGACATATGTAATAGTTTTGAGTGCCTCTCATATGCAACACCAGTTTGTGTACCGGGAGTAATCGCAATAACAAATGTTACCTCACAAAGCTTTTATAACCTGATGTGCTACCACCCACTTAAGCAACTTCAGTTGACATTTATGTCAACAGGAACATGTTCAGATACATGTGGCTATATATTTGAAAGCTTTTCTTTATGAGTGACAGGTACCACTGCTACTCTAGCCTGTGCTTTAGTTTAACATGTTGAACATGAAGGATGTCTTTGTTGCATTTGGTCACTAACTTTTTTGTCATGGCCCTGCAGTGGTGTCGATGCTTTATGTGCTCAAACTTCCTGAATGGGAGATTCTGCAGGAATACAGCCAGATGCTCCAAACTAAGATGTTTGAAGGACTGGATTGCAAAAAACGGCCACAAAATAGTGAAGTCCCAAAGTCATTTACAGTTTTGTAAATTGTTGTCTATCAAAAGTGAAACAGTGATATACAACAAATATCAAACTAGTGTGAATTAGAACTGTAAATGAAAAGCATTTTAGCACAGCCACACAGAGCAGGTAGAAGTAATGTCACATACATTTTTTTATGCATGGAAATATTACACAGTGACTTTCTTACTTACGAATCACATTTGAGAGCTGGTTGTTTGTGAGATGTTCATGTTACGCCTTGTGTACATAGAAGGAACCCCTAAACGCACATGTTGGAATTCAAAAGCTACTGCATCATGGCTTATCAACGCTGTGGCTTATAATCCCACAATTCTTCAGCTCACCTTGTTCGAGATCACACCATACAAATAAGCACTTGATGGATTTATGGATTAAGGCGAGCCATGCTCAACTTCATACTGGATGTCTATGGTGGTACATGACTAGAGCCCGAGAGGAGAGATGTATTGTTAGCGCTCCCATGCAGGACTGTATTGCCTTGTCACTTACCTTGAGTCAGTAAATTGGTTTTTTGGCAGCAGTGTAAATATCCACACAGACAGTTCGATGATGTGTGGAGTAGCATGGTGACCACTGCTACGACTTCCTTTTAAGCGACTGCAGAGAGGGACACACTGACAGTGATGAGTGTTGTCAGTCTGCAATCAAGTGTTATCACTGTGCCACTGTAAAATTCTCCTTCCTTCAGAACAGCATCCCGTAGCTCGGGTGAGGGAAATTACTTGCATGCAGTTGCTAGTGTGAGTGTTAGTGGTTTATATTCACAGGGTGTTGGTTTGTTTGTTCAGTCTGCATATCAATAAAATTCGTACAATTTCACATAACTATGTCATGTGACATATCAATTTAACCGGAATTGTTTCAGGAACTAAATGTAAGGTGTGTTATTTACTGACAAATAAATTTGCCTACCTTCTCCGTAAGCAGATACATGTGGAAGCAGCTTCTTTAAACTAATTTCATAACTTGGAACATGAGAACAGTTCTCATACTGTGGGAGGTGTATACTGTGTAGACCCACAATATAGTTCGCATAGCTCATCCCTAACAAAGACTGGCAATACGTGAGACAGTGCTGGAGTTTGCCATAATGCGCAAGTGTACTAGCAGCTGAGCCTCCCATAGACTAATCCTAACGAATAATTTCTATTTTAATGTATTTAATTGGATCAATGTCAGAAATACTAGTACCATGTGATTATTTGCAGTAATTTTGATTATCACAATATTTAATAATGTGATGACAAATAGTCTCATAACTAACGTTATTAAGAGTCACCTTTCTGAAATGAATCTTTCACTCTGTAGCGGAGATTACGCCGTTTTTTTACACCTCCTGGCTGATTAAAACTGTGACCCAGACCTGGACTCAGAACTGGCAGTATTTCCAAAAGTGCTAGACTGGCAAGGTATTCTGTGGAGGTTTTGTAAAGTTTAAAATTAAGGGTGGGTTCCGATTGAGAGATCCTAAAATGACTGAAGTTTGATATTTTTTTTAAATAAGGACAGTTTTTATTAAAATTGGGGTTTTATAACTTTATTATACAAAAGTTCATGTATGAAAAACTTTTTTTTCTCATAACCAATACAACGGCAGTTGCAGCCCTTTCAAAGGTTGCGCCTTCTGGTGCATCCTCATTTTGTGCTAAGCTCTGTACAAACACTTGGCTGTTTCTGAAACCCATAAAAACAGAAAATTCTTTGATTGAAACTGGAGGATCAATATAATGAAGCTTTGAAAAATACCTCAAAAAATCGCAGACATTTAAAAAAAACATGTAAGTTTCTTGGAATGATTTTCTAGGCTTAAATATTAAAATAAAAATATTTAAAATTCGAATGAAAAAAGGGTGTCACAAAGTCCCACTAAATTTAATTATCTTTCCTTTTAACAAAATAAAATGAATATCAGTTAATCTGTCAAGGTTCCAGAGGTCTTTGCGCATTGAAAAATGCTGTTTCGACAAAAGTGTGTTTAAAATTTGAACTAACATAAAAACATTGTTTAAAAACTAATAGTTAATGTGAAATCTCCAGAACATACAGGCAGCCTTCCTCTTCCTGAAACATGCTCTTTTTCTGAATCTGGTGCTTTTTATTCAATCTGGGCTCTTTTAACGAACTAAGATATTCCTCGCTCTGCTGCTGCCACACGTTTCCTGTCAGATAGCTTTCCGAAGTTCTTGCTGTTCATCCCCATGACAATTCCTGACTGCTCATTGTCTTCAGAGGAATAACTTTCGTTTAATGTACCTGTAGCTATATATGCATCTATTTCAGTAGTTTTCGACCCACAATGGAGACTACTCTGTACTAGTTTCCAAACTCACATGTTGAAGCTCTCTTTGTCATTCTGCGTATTGGCACTGATTTTAAGAAACGTTATTTGACAGAAATTCGTGTACTGGTCGTGTTATGGCGTTAAGTCAAGCACCGGCATGCCATTTGGGAGCGACAGAGAAAAGAAGGCTGTGAGAAGAGGTCAGCCAATCACACGCTGACCGATCCCCTTCCAGGTCGACAACGCGACAGCGGCAGCCCCTAGATGAAAGGAAGTTAAGTGCCGCGCCTGACTGGTGGGGCTCACATGGGTAGTAGCGTCAATGTGAGCCACTTCGATAGCAGTTCAGGACCGTCTTTTGTCAGTTAGAGATCAGCAGTCACTGCAAAGACTGATCATTTCGTATGTTGCCCTTGCTTGCGACATATCTGTGAAGTTACTAAAGTTAAGTATCTGGAATTGTCTTTTCGTAATAGAAGTCCGCCGCTCGTGGTCTCGCGGTAGCGTTCTCGCTTCCTGAGCACGGGGTCCCGGGTTCGATTCCCGGCGGGGTCAGGGATTTTCACCTGCCTCGAGATGACTGGGTGTTTGTGTTGTGCTCATCATTTCATCATCATCCAGGAAAGTGGCGAAATTGGACTGAGCAACGATTGGGTAATTGTACGGGCGCTGATAACCTCGCAGTTGAGCGCCCCACAAACCAAACATCATCATCATCATCATCATCGTAATAGAACTCATTAATACGAATTGTTTGATTGTTTGTCTATCGAACAGATTATGCAGGCTCCCTAGGACCAAAAGGTCCAATTTTTTCTTGAATTAATTAAAAAAAATGGCTCAAATGGCTCTGAGCACTATGGGACTTAACAGCTTTGGTCATCACTCCCCTAGAACTTAGAACTACTTAAACCTGACTAACCTAAGGACATCACACACATCCATGCCCGAGGCAGGATTCGAACCTGCGACCGTAGCAGTCGCGCGGTTCCGGACTGCACGCCTAGAACCGCGAGACCACCGCGGCCGGCTCTTGAATTAATTCATCGGGTACCTACAGCGCCTATCTTTCGGTCAGTGCGCTGTGCCATTTAAGATGCTAAAACTTCTAAAATACTTTCACAATAAAAAAACCATTTGTAGGTATAATCTATGTATTTCAAGGAAGCAAATAATGTGAAACACTCTCTTTTTTCATCGGTCTCAACCAGAATCTCCCCTTAAGTGAGAGAAGCTGCCTGAAGAGAAGTGGTAAGGGCAGATTGTGTCATGCCTGGATAGCGCAGCTCCAAGGTAGCTCAGCGTGTTCGATCAGAGGATTCGGCACACTCCATAATAAATAAATAAAAAATACAATAAGAACTGAGTGACGTTCTCATCCATGGAATCTGTGCACTAGGTTGAGCGGCCTTTCGGTGAGACATGTTTTAAGCAATATTTGGCCACAATAGTATTGCCGTCAACTCCGCTGCAACATCACTGCAATACATGGCTATAGTGTGGTATGGCGGGCCAATATTGCCCACAGATCAGGCTGTTGCCAGCGCTGTCCACCAGAAATATTGTCTATTTGCGAGCGTATAAAACGGCTCATATAATAATATGTCATCTGTAATTTATTAATGAAGGTTTCTGTCAGAGCTACAAAGAATATACAGGGTGTCCCACTCAAACCTTCCTGATTTCAAAGACACAGGAAAAAAAACACAGTAGATACGACAATGAAAAATGCACAACATTGTAGAGCATCTCAAAGAATGTATATTATTTATCATCAATACACCTCTACATGTGAACCATTTGTAGCACGAAGAATATCAAATCTATATTAAATTTCTTGCCAAGTTATTTGTAACATTTCCCCTGTTATTGTTGCAATCGCATTAGTGATACAATGTTGCAACGTAGGAATATCGTCCACTTTGGTCGCTTACACACGGTCCTTCATAAATCCCCACATGAAGAAATAAAGCAGCATAATGATGGGTGAACATAGTGGCCAGGCGATGGGTCCTCCATGTCCGATCCAATGATTGGGAAATTTCCTATCCAGGAACTTGCGAACAGCCATTGACCAATGCATCAGAGCTCCATCTCGCTGAAAAATGATGTTGGGTTGCAAGTCTTGTATCTGAGGGTACACAAGCTGCTCCAACATGTCCAGATACACTGACCCATTCACAGTTTGTTCCGCAAAGAAGAACGGTCCAACAATCCTGTTGTGCATTAGCCCACACCAGACATTTAGTTCTGGGCTATCACGAACATGTTCAATGACAATGTGCGGATTTTGCGAACCCCAAATCCGAACATTGTGCCTATTAACCATTTCTGATAGATGAAAGGTTGCCTCATCTGACAATAAACATCTTTCCAGGAAGCTGGCATCCATATCAATATGTTGCAGCATACCCACAGCAAATTGTTGCCGGCATGGTTTTTCGGCATGGTGTCTCGTTTGGCGTCAGATTCCGCAGAATTTGCACTTCGTAAGCACAAATACGAAGACGCTGGTGAACTAAATGATTCAATGTTGATTGAGGTACATCAGGTTGCCTAGATGCTTGACGAATTGACGTACGTGGGCTTCTGAGAAACGTTTGTCTGATGTCCTCCACTGTCTCGTCTGAAACTCCATAATGTGCACCACCAGAATGTTTCAGAACACTTCCAGTAGCCAGAAACTTTGTATACCTTTCCTTAATTGTTTTCACATCAGGTGGATCACGTTCATACACACGATGATAATTTCTTTGCACAGTAATCGGTGATTTTGTTTCTGCAAACCACACTACTGCTTGCACGCGCTGCTGCAGAGTCGCCATTTTCGGTTCATGCGACCATGCTGCACTCTGGCGACGATACGTGGCACTTCTGACGCGGGAAAATAAATTGTTTAAGATGCTCTACAATGTGGTGCATTTTTCATTGTAGTATCTAATGTGGTTTTTCTCTCCTGGGTCCTTGAAATCAGGGAGTTTTGAGTGGGACACCCTGTATTTATTAGTGACTAATTTCGAACATTTTCGTTCCTTCTCAAAGTGTTACCTATCTTAGAAGGTACAATGTTATTAACAAAACATGAATCACAACATCTTCAAACATTTTGTGTCCATAGAATATAGTAGTGAAATGAATATTTTGTGAGATATCTGTATTTTCAATGTTTCATTGTGCATAATAGATCTGTTTTCACATCTAAGCAGAATAACAAGAGAGAGCCACTTGATTACACTACAATTGTCTTGATACATTCAAAGTCTCGATAGGCGTCTTTAGCTGTTTATACATAAACATTTGACAGGCACCTTCAGTTGTCCTTATGATCTTTCTATCAGAGATTGTGTTACAAGTAAATACACAAATGCTGTATTGGTAAGGGTCTCGGATATTATCGCGCTACTTTTTAAGTTACCGATATGTCATAAGCTATCTCCTTTACTGAATCATGAACGATTTTTAAAAAGAAAATAATTATTGAATTTAAATGTGGACTGTTGGTTCAGCGATTTGTAGAGCTCCTTTATCATTACAGATCTACGTATTTAGTTGTAACATTATGATCTCTGAGAGACAGAGCATTTGGGCACATAATAAACAATTAACGTCGGCTGTAAAATTTTTGTGTTCAAACAACTAACGGCTGTCAAAAATTTTGAACGTATCCAGGCAATCACAATACAGTAAAGAAACATTCACTTTAATGAATATCGGTAGTCGTTTGAGGATGAATGAAAATGTTCGAAAGCAGTCTCTAATGAAAATATCATTTGAATCTCTGGCAGGAAACTTAATTAATAAATTACAAGTGTTGAATTGCTGATTTTGATACCGATAGGATGCGATAATTACGAAAATACTTCGACTGCTTACCAAAAACATATAAAAGGTTTAGTGTAACAATAATAATTCGTTTACATCAAATATACTGTAAATTGCATTAGTGCAACATCCTAGAATCTGCGATTTAGAAAAATATAGCCTTCGAACAGTATATGTCCGAAAGTTTGAGTATTAAAAATGTGTGTGTCACGCTGTTAATGTAAGAACTATATATAACGAAGCACGAAAAAACTGGTATAGGCATGCGTATTAAAATACAGGTATATGTAAACAGGCAGAATACGGCGCTGTGGTCTGCAACGTCTATAGAAGACAACAAGTGTCTTGCGAAGTTGTTAAATCGGTTACCGCTGCAACAGTGGCAGATTATCGAGATTTAAGTGAGTTTGAACATGGTGTTATAGTCGGCCCACAAGCGATACGACGCAGCATCTCCGAGGTAGCGATAAAACGGGGATTTTCCCATGCGACCATTTCAAGAGTGTACCGTGAATGTCAGGAGTCCGCTGCGGCCGGAAAAAGATCCTGCAAGAACGGGACCAACGACGACTGAAGGGAATCGTTCAACGTGACAGAAGTGCAACCCTTCCGCAAATTGCTGCAGATTTCAATGCTGCGCCATCAGCAAGTGTCAGCGTGCGAAACATTCAACGAAACATCACCGATATGGCCTTTCGAAGCCGAAGATCAACTCGTGTACCCTTGATGACTGCACGACACAAAGCTCTACGCCTCGCCCGGGACCGTCAGCGCCGACACTGGACTGTTGATGATTGGAAACATGTTGCTTGGTCGGAGGTGTCTCGTTTCAAATTGCATCCAGTGGATGGACGTGTACGGATATGGAGACAACCTCATGAATCCATGGACCCTGCACGTCAGCGGGGACTGTTTAAGCTGGTGAAGGCTCTGTAATGGTGTGAGGCGTGTGCAGCTGGAGTGATATTGGAGCCCTGATACGTCTAGATACGACTCTGACAGGTAAGCATCCATTCATGCTCATTGTGCATTCCAAAGGACTTGGGAAATTCCATCAGGACCATGTGACACCTCAAACGTCCAGAATTGCTACAGAGTGGCTCCAGGAACATTCTCTGTTTAAACAATACCGCTGGCCACAGAACTCCCCAAATACGAACATTATCGAGCATATCTGGGATGCCTTGCAACGTGCTGTTCAGAAGAGATCTCCACCCCCTCGTTGTCTTACGGATTTATGGACAGCCCTGCAAGATTTATGGCGTCTCGGAGGCCCTTCACGATAGTAAGTAGGTGTACCAGTTTGTTTGGCTCTTCAGAGTAGTTGCTAAGATCTCTCGCAGCTTGGAGAACGTCAATATTTACAGAACATAAAACCGAATTGCACACTGAATGCTATCAATATTTCATTTAGCATTACGATTCCTAAGACTCATGTAAGCATGTAAATAAGGGGGGCGGGGAAGGGGCATGGGAGATGGGGGTGGTGCTCGGAAAATTTGTCGTTTCCTTGTTAGCCACCCCTTCCCTATCTTCCCTTAATCAACTTGCTAAGTTGTTTTCCTGTTCTAGCTGATGACTCATGAACCGTGTTACAGTTATTGTTGATAGCAGTTACGGCTTGCTCCTTTTGGTGGCTAGGATGTTTTTCTTGCAGGCGCTCATGCGGCAGGGCCACACATGTGAGTAGGCCCTCACGCAAGCAGCGTAAGGTATCCTGCGTCAAACGTAGTTTGTCTTCCCCCTCTTCTGTCTTCCAGAGATTGACGTGTTCTGGCCCCAGTTCGGTCTTTTAACTAGCCGTCCTATGTCTCTCTTTCATTAGGGTTTGTATCGTAAGGTCATCTTCGGAATTCTTCCTTCTTCCATTCACTGCAGATGTTCATTCCGTTTATATTCCTCTGTTTTGGGATCTACTGCAAAAGTGTTGAATTCTTTTCTAATATTTTCATTAGGAATCCTGTCCAACATATTGCAGCCTCTAACTGCTGCCAAAATTTCATTTCAGCCGCCTGAATATGGCTAAAATTTTTTCTCTTCAAAATCCATGATTCATTGCCATACATTACAACAGGTACAACCATCACCTTATTCAATTTTATTTTCGTGTATTTTCGTTTATTTATTAATGTTCTCCTTAAAATGCTATATGTACTCTATTACCTCTGTAATTTAGTATCTACATCCTTATCTTAATTAAAACTGATGTAGCTCCCTAGGTACTTGAAGTGCTGAACGTGTGCTAAAATCTGATCTTCGATGACAGTTTTGATGCGTACTGCATATTTCCCATGGAATGGCATTCGCATAGTTTTAGTTATTGCTAACTTAAAATTATAATCAATTAACTTTGAAAGATGGATTGATTTTTGAAGTTCAGCTTCAGAATCTGGCATTAATACATTAAATGAAACAACAAGTTCACTGTTACCAGTCACCGTGAACATTTTTAGGTTAGGCTTTACCGTGACTGTTACTGATATTAAATGAAACAACAAGTTCACTGTTACCAGTCACCGTGACTGGTAACAGTGAACTTGTTGTTTCTTTTAATATCAGTAACAGTCACGGTAAAGCCTAACCTAAAAATGTTCGCATTTAACATTAATACATTGTCATCAATATCGTATTTCACGGACTATAAGGCGCTACAAAGACGTTACGGACTATAAGACGCACCGAAATTTTTAACCATTTTTTAAACAACATTTTTGCCATTTTTGTTACTAGATCGCAAAGCCAGGCTAAAAAAATTCTTTGTTTGTAAGACCCAACTGACATTTAAAATTCCTGAAAATCGTTATTTGAACTTTCTTCTTCTTTTTCTTCTTCCTCTTCGTCGTCATCGGTATCCTTTTCTTATGTAAGATGGTCTTCATTGCTATCGAGAGCGTTACTTACGCCGCAGTTCTTGAGAGATTTAACAATAATGACTTCACTCACTCTAGACCACGACTGTTTTATTCACTGACACTCCTGTCTGATCGCAGGTCGGTTTAAAGCTCCCACCGGCGTAAATTCATGTTGGGTTTCATCCATCATCCATTTTTTTTCCATTTCTGTCTCATATACAGCTTAAATGGTTCATTTATAGGGACATCAAGAGGTTTCAGTTGTGAAGTAAATCCTCCCGGAATAACAGCAAGCCCTGTCTCACTTTCTCTTTAATAGAATTTTTCAAATGACCACTAAACTGATCTAGCACAAGAAGAGAACTCTTCTTCAGTAAAACATCTTTCCTTCTCTTCTACATTCCGTTAATCTATAATTTCATACCAGCCTCGTCCATCCAACCCTTGTCATGTACATGAAATGTCACCTGGCGGTGCTTCAGATTTTGGAATTTTTTTGCTCTTGAAAATGATCACTGTGTTAAGTTGATTACCATCAGCACAGCTCGAAAAGAGAACAGTGTAGTGTATTTTTTCATGTCCACTTATTTTTATAGGTATAGTTTTTGCACCATTCATGGCAACAGTTCTGTTACTCGGCACGTCAAATATCAGAGATGTTTCGTCCAAATTCACTATTTGCGAATAATAAAGTGATGGAAAGATGATATTTTCTCTTCATACTCTTGCGGCATTTTTGAGATATTTCGGGCTTGCATCCCGTGTTAACTCTTTCTTTTTTTTTTTTTTTTTGGTCATCAGTCTACTGACTGGTTTGATGCGGCCCGCCACGAATTCCTTTCCTATGCTAACCTCTTCATCTCAGAGTATCACTTGCAACCTACGTCCTCAATTATTTGCTTGACGTATTCCAATCTCTGTCTTCCTCTACAGTTTTTACCCTCTACAGCTCCCTCTAGTACCATGGAAGTCATTCCCTCATGTCTTAACAGATGTCCTATCATCCTGTCCCTTCTCCTTATCAGTGTTTTGCACATATTCCTTTCCTCTCCGATTCTGCGTAGAACCTCCTCATTCCTTACCTTATCAGTCCACCTAATTTTCAACATTCGTCTATAGCACCACATCTCAAATGCTTCGATTCTCTTCTGTTCCGGTTTTCCCACAGTCCATGTTTCACTACCATACAATGCTGTACTCCAGACGTACATCCTCAGAAATTTCTTCCTCAAATTAAGGCCGGTATTTGATGTTAGTAGACTTCTCTTGGCCAGAAATGCCTTTTTTGCCATAGCGAGTCTGCTTTTGATGTCCTCCTTGCTCCGTCCGTCATTGGTTATTTTACTGCCTAGGTAGCAGAATTCCTTAACTTCATTGACTTCGTGACAATCAATCCTGATGTTAAGTTTCTCGCTGTTCTCATTTCTACTACTTCTCATTACCTTCGTCTTTCTCCTATTTACTCTCAAACCATACTGTGTACTCATTAGACTGTTCATTCCGCTCAGCAGATCATTTAATTCTTTTTCACTTTCACTCAGGGTCCGCCGCTCGTGGTCTCGCGGTAGCGTTCTCGCTTCCCGAGCACGGGGTCCCGGGTTCGATTCCCGGCGGGGTCAGGGATTTTCACCTGCCTCGAGATGACTGGGTGTTTGTGTTGTCCTCATCATTTCATCATCATCCAGGAAAGTGGCGAAATTGGACTGAGCAAAGATTGGGTAATTGTACGGGCGCTAATAACCACGCAGTTGAGCGCCCCACAAACCAAACATCATCATCATTTTCACTTTCACTCAGGATAGCAATGTCATCAGCGAATCGTATCATTGATATCCTTTCTTCACCTTGTATTTTAATTCCACTCCTGAACCTTTCTTTTATTTCCATCATTGCTTCCTCGATGTACAGATTGATGAGTAGGGGCGAAAGGCTACAGCCTTGTCTTACACCCTTCTTAATACGAGCACTTCGTCCTTGATCGTCCACTCTTATTATTCCCTCTTGGTTGTTGTACATATTGTATATGACCCGTCTCTCCCTATAGCTTACCCCTACTTTTTCAGAATCTCGAACAGCTTGCACCATTTTATATTGTCGAGCGCTTTTTCCAGGTCGACAAATCCTATGAAAGTGTCTTGATTTTTCTTTAGCCTTGCTTCCATTATTAGCCGTAACGTCAGAATTGCCTCTCTCGTCCCTTTACTTTTCCTAAAGCCAAACTGATCGTCACCTAGCGCATTCTCAATTTTCTTTTCCATTCTTCTGTATATTATTCTTGTAAGCAGTTTCGATGCATGAGCTGATAAGCTGATTGTGCGATAATTCTCGCACTTGTCAGCTCTTGCCGTCTTCGGAATTGTGTGGATGATGCCTTTCCGAAAGTCAGATGGTGTATCGTCAGACTCATATATTCTACACACCAACGTGAATAGTCGTTTTGTTGCCACTTCCCCCAATGATTTTAGAAATTCTGATGGAATGTTATCTATCCCTTCTGCCTTATTTGACCGTAAGTCCTCCAAAGCTCTTTTAAATTCCGATTCTAATACTGGATCCCCTACCTCTTCTAAATCGACTCCTGTTTCTTCTTCTATCACATTAGACAAATCTTCACCCTCATAGAGGCTTTCAATGTATTCTTTCCACCTATCTGCTCTCTCCTCTGCATTTAACAGTGGAATTCCCGTTGCACTCTTAATGTTACCACCGTTGCTTTTAATGTCACCAAAGGTTGTTTTGACTTTCCTGTATGCTGAGTCTGTCCTTCCGACAATCATCTTTTTTTCGATGTCTTCACATTTTTCCTGCAGCCATTTCGTCTTAGCTTCCCTGCACTTCCTCTTTATTTCATTCCTCAGCGACTTGTATTTCTGTATTCCTGATTTTCCCGGAACATGTTTGTACTTCCTCCTTTCATCAATCAACTGAAGTATTTCTTCTGTTACCTATGGTTTCTTCGCAGCTACCTTCTTTGTACCTATGTTTTCCTTCCCAACTTCTGTGATGGCCCTTTTTAGAGATGTCCATTCCTCTTCGACTGTACTGCCTACTGCGCTATTCCTTATTGCTGTATCTATAACGTTAGAGAACTTCAAACGTATCTCGTCATTCCTTAGTACTTCCGTATCCCACTTCCTTGCGTATTGATTCTTCCTGACTAATGTCTTGAACTTCAGCCTACTCTTCATCACTACTATATTGTGATCTGAGTCTAGATCTGCTCCTGGGTACGCCTTACAATCCAGTATCTGATTTCGGAATCTCTGTCTGACCATGATGTAATCTAATTGAAATCTTCCCGTATCTCCCGGCCTTTTCCAAGTATACCTCCTCCTCTTGTGATTCTTGAACAGGGTATTCGCTATTACTAGCTGAAAATTGTTACAGAACTCAATCAGTCTTTCTCCTGTTTCATTCCTTGTCCCAAGCCCATATTCTCCTGTAACCTTTTCTTCCACTCCTTCCCCTACAACTGCATTCCAGTCGCCCATGACTATTAGATTTTCGTCCCCCTTTACATACAACATTAGCCTTTCAATATCCTCATACACATTCTCTGTCTGTTCATCTTCAGCTTGCGACATCGGCATGTATACCTGAACTATCGTTGTCGGTGTTGGTCTGCTGTCGATTCTGATTAGAACAACCCGGTCACTGAACTGTTCACAGTAACACACCTTCTGCCCTACCTTCCTATTCATAACGAATCCTACACCTGTTATACCATTTTCTGCTGCTGTTGATATTACCCGATACTCATCTGACCAGAAATCCTTGTCTTCCTTCACTGACCCCTACTATATCTAGATTGAGCCTTTGCATTTCCCTTTTCAGATTTTCTAGTTTCCCTACCACGTTCAAGCTTCTGACATTCCACGCCCCGACTCGTAGAACGTTATCGTTTCGTAGATTATTCAATCTTTTTCTCATGGTAACCTCCCCCTTGGCAGTCCCCTCCCGGAGATCCGAATGGGGGACTATTCCGGAATCTTTTGCCAATGGAAAGATCATCATGACACTTCTTCAATTACAGGACACATGTCCTGTGGATACACGTTACGTGTCTTTAATGCAGTGGTTTCCATTGCCTTCTGCATCCTCATGTCGTTGATCATTGCTGATTCTTCCTCCTTTAGGGGCAATTTCCCACCCCTAGGACAAGAGAGTGCCCTGAAACTCTATCCGCTCCTCCGCCCTCTTTGACAAGGCCGTTGGCAGAAAGAGGCTGACTTCTTATGCCGGAAGTTTTCGGCCGCCAATGCTGATTATTTATCAAAATTTAGGCAGTGGTGGGGATCGAACCCGGGACCGAAGACGTTTTGATTATGAATCAAAGATGCTACCCCTTTTTTTTATTTTTTTTTTTCGGAATCTCATTTTGTTCACTTATGTTCGTTGCATCTGCTCCGGGCGTACGTCGTACGACATCCGTTTAAGTTCGTTGTTGATCGATTAACTCAGTTTTTTTATTACAGAGGGCAGATAACCTTCTGACCGAGCCCTAGACTACGGGTACCCCGTGTTAAGTCTATGATTCTTCATATACCTGTAGCACCAACCAACTCCACCCTTAAAGTCTGTTAAGTTCCAGTGTATCGCTAGAAGACGAGCGTGCACTTCAATTATTTTTGTATTAATCAATATGTCATCATCTAGTGTGGCCATTTAGCATTCAGTCCTCTACTTGCACATTTAGTCTCCCTAACTTTTTTCAGTTCTTCTTTACTAGCCCGTCAACCGCGAATGGTTTTTTTTCTGTTAGTGGAGGACCGAAAAGTCGCTCAGTTGCACTGTTTCCATGTTCTTGTGCATATGCTGTTACTTTCAATTTATAGCCCGCATCATACCTTTTATTTTTTTCCATTACGAAACTAGCTACCAACAAAAATATTGTACTGTTACCGATAACGCAAATCAGTTTCAGTTCAAGTTCACTGGCACCGTAGACTGCAATGAGATATCATAGGCTAGACAGTGTTCTGGGTTTGTGATGTCGGGCGGTAGGGAGACAGTATTAGCAAACTTGTGAAACCTCGCAACTCAAGTTCGTCGCACAGGTGCACTGCTGCTACCAGCTGAATCCAATGTTGCCAGATAGCGATAGGTTTCCCGCGGCATCGAATACATAGCCGTTTTTATGACTGACGGGAATTTTAAATCGAAGAAAAAAGCGCATCTTACAGTCCGTAAAGTACGGTATATAATAGTAGATTTACTCTTGTGTATATGGATCCCTCCTGGCGCTCTTTCTGTCCATTTCGGGATGGCATATACTACACAAAAATTAAAAATAGTAGGTTATGAAGTACACCCTTATCTCACACCTCGGTATCTTACAATCGTTTCCCCTGTGTTATAAGTTGCATTATACAGACTCTTGAATCCGTTTATTAAGTAATTTGGGTACCACGTTTTGCCATAATTTCCCACAGGATGTCACTTCCCATCCTGTAGAGCTTTTTCAATAACGATGAAAGCCAGATTGGTTGCAAAATTAAATTCTCTTTTTTTTTGTTTTTTTTTTTTCTCTCACTGTGAAGAATATTACCGCTACATGACATTCCTCTTATTAACCTGCTTTGTTCTTCTGGAAGCAGGACTTCTGTATTAATGTTTAACCTGTTATTTAAGACACCTTACTTTATTTTGTAACCGCGCGGGATTAGCCGAGCGGTCTGGGGCGCTGCGGTCATGGGCTGTGCGGCTGGTCCCGGCGGAGGTTCGAGTCCTCCCTCGGGCATGGGTGTGTGTGTTTGTCCTTAGGATAATTTAGGTTAAGTAGTGTGTAAGCTTAGGGACTGATGACGTTAGCAGTTAAGTCCCACAAGAAGATTTCACACACATTTTTTTATTTTTTATTTTGTAGGCAGTGCTTAACGAAACTGACACAATATAATTTCAGGTTTTGCTGCAATTCCTTTTTTAAAACAGTGGCACACTATCGCTGTAATTAATTCAAATCAAATGGTTCAAATGGCTCTGAGCACTGTGGGATTTAAGAACTGAGGTCATTGAGGTCATCAGTCCTTAGAACTACTTAAACCCAACTAACCTAAGGACATCACACACATCCATGCCCGAGGCAGGATTCGAACCTGCGACCGGAGCAGTCGCGTGGTTCCAGGCTGAAGCGCCTAGAACCACTCGGTCACACCGGCCAGCGTAATTAACTGTTCTGGAATTTCACTGTTTACCTAGGAGGTATTGATCAGATGTACAATTCTCAAGCAGTATTCTGCTGTCTTTGAGGAACTCTATATTGACCCCGTAATAGCTACTGGGTATTTCTTGCATTTTGTATTTTAATTACATCTTTCATTTCTTGTAATGTAATGAAATTTATGTAGCATATTAAGTTACAGAAAACCTTGCCATTTTCGAGACACGTGTCTCTTATGCTACTATTCTATTCTTGGAAAGTTAGCTGTGAAGTTTGGAAACGCTTCTATTACCATTGTGTTTCTCTTATAGGCTGAGGAGCGGAAGGGAGGAGGGGAGTCGCATGACCCATGACTATACACTGTCCATCATAAGAATAAACCTGATGTAAACATTACGCCATGTATTCTTCCGCGTTTGCTTGAATCTCATTGAATTTCATTTCATGTGGAGCGGAACCCAAACTCTGAACAGTATCAGTCAAGTACGATCATAGGTTATGCTGTGTTACACGCACATAGACTGAGCGATAACGCGGGACAATAGCTTTACCGGAGCATTAAACTTTGACACAACTGCTCAGCCAGCAGTCCAACTAACGTGAAATGGTGTGAGCATTTGGAGTTCAGATGTAAAGAGAGACGAGCAAAGAAGCAATATGATGCAAAAGTGTACTGCAAGGATTTCACCGTACTGTTGAATACACTAACCAACGAATGTATTAATTACAGGTAATCTCTTAGCTCCTTCCTTATCCGAATCCGAGAAATACATCTCAGTTCTGGAACTGTCATCGGCTATGTTGATGATGAGTCGATCAACAACAGAATCCACAAAGCCACCCAGGCGCCGCATTTTGTGCTCTTCTTTTATGAGGTGCTGTTCCTAATACCGCCAGTATTTGGCAGTGACATGTGAAAAAGCGGCGTGCGTTAGTTCCAGTATGTCTGGCAGCTTAACAGTCTTGTTTTTTCACGGGCCAAATCCCTTAACTTGGCTCCAGATCAGTTCTGTTGGGTTCATATTGTAATGGTACAGCGACAAATGTAAAAGTGTAGCATTTGTATGGTGTGCTCGATGGTGTGAAAATGATTGTTTTCTGTGTTTCTACGACACTTACGTGCATCTGTGGTCTAAAACAATGGATATAGTCTAAATAAAGAGTACTTAGTTTTTCATTTGTGCCTTCAAAAATTAGACTTATGTTTTCTTACTTTAAGCAACCTTTATTAACAATCTTTCATAAAATATCGATAATTAAGAATTTATTTTTGAAATGACAACAGGAATTATGCATGCAATATGTAATTAGAAACAAGAAGACGTGCATTATTCATAACAAATGATGATGAATTTTACAATTACGAGATGTAGGTATTTCAAATTGAACGAGAAAAAAAAATGACTCAGGCAAGACTTGAAGCAACGAACCATGGCCTGCAGTTTATTATTTTTATGAATTTTTTCGTTGATTTCATTTTGTTCGTTTTTGCTTGTTGCATGTGTTCGGGGCGGACGTCCCATGATATCTGTTGAAGTTCATCGTTGACCCATCATATAGTTTTTTTTTTATTTCAGAAGACAGCTAAGCCTCTGACCGAACACGCTGAGCTACCATGCCGGCTTTTTCGTTATACTACGCTACCAATATCACTATAAAGTCAATTTTAAGTTGGCGTCTCATCTATATGTAATACCCGTCGAAAGACTTCAAAGCCCATTATATCTGTGAATTTATGAAAAACATTAAACCGCCGGAGGTTTGAGTACTCTCTCCTACTTAGCGTAAGTTAGATTAAGTTACTTTAAGTAGCGTAAGTCTACGGACCGATGACCTCAGCAGTTTGGTGCTTAGCAGTTCACACAAAAACATTAAGAACAGCCTATTTCTCGGCACTTTTTAACTACGGCGCGGGGCAGTAAGCAGCCTCAGAGATTTTCATACTGCGTATTAACAGCGCGATAATCAGAGCACAAAAGTGCAAAGGCTGTGACTGCACACGATTTTTGAAATAAAAGCTACATAGCTAAAGCGTGATTAAGAAATGCGTTGATGGCTGTTAATAGATTTGAATATCTCAAAGGTTCATTTAACGTAACTTAGTAATAATATATCTCATACAATGCAGGGCCTACCTCCAAGTGCGAAGCAACCCCAGTACGTGTGCTACGGCTTCTGACCGATCATCGCGTTTGTTTTTATTTACATCAGGTTTATTCTTATGATGAAAGCAGTATACTATGACCCGCCACCACCCAGCACCTTTGGATTCGCGGCTGTCAGAAGTATTGCAGGATCACACGTAAACATCGCGGTGCAGCGCAGCTACACTGCACCAACATTGATGGCAAGTGTGTGGTGTCACCGCCAGACACCACACTTGCTAGGTGGTAGCCTTTAAATCGGCCGCGGTCCGTTAGTATACGTCGGACCCGCGTGTCGCCACTATCAGTGATTGCAGACGGAGCACCGCCACACGGGAGGTCTAGAGAGACTTCCTAGCACTCGCCCCAGTGGTACAACCGACTTCGCTAGCGATGGTTCACTGACAAAATACGCTCTCATTTGCCGAGACGATAGTTAGCATAGCCTTCAGCTACGTCACTTGCTACGACCTAGCAAGGCGCCATTACCAGTTACTATTGATGCTGTAAAATATGTACCGTCAAGAGCGATGTTCACCAATTATGGATTAAAGTTAAGTATTCCAGCAGCTACGTACGTTTTTTGCTAGTCTAATTTCCTTGACCTGTTCCAGACCTCACGCCAGCCTGCGTGAGCTAAAACGCGTGCCTTTCGGCTTCCTCTCACACCGGGTTGCTCTCTTGCCAATCCACAACAAAGTGCATTACGACCACACACTGCCGTAAAATATACCTCCTGTAAACGTACTTTTAGTAACGTTTCGGTCTCGTAGCTTTACGTAAGAACTGTGCCCTAAACATATGTTCCTCGCGGGCCGCATCTTACAACGAGGAGCTTCTCCACAGCAGTGTCGTGTGTAGGTCCGACAGGTATAGCCCACCTACGGCGCTTGCGTGCCAACTGTCGCGACAGGTGTTGCTAACATAGAGAACATAGGCCTATGACCTGTGTAGCCTTATACAACTCAACCGCATCAGTTGCAGTATCTGGAATGGGTGTAAATACACATTAAGGCGATAAAAATGTCCCTGACTTAAATGAAAATGAGATACAAAATAAAAAGCCATAAAATTTCGGGCGTGCAGCTGCATAAATTTCACTTCCTCTTCTGATTTTTCAGCTGTATACCTTCCAGCCATCTTCAGAATGAGCCGAGTTGACTGACACTCCAGCACTTGCTTCGTCCTTCTAAACCAGCGGACAGCGCAAACTGCGCATTCGGCCACAGGTATACAAGGCGCCAGAGACACTGATTGGCGGAGCAAAGAGGTACAGCCAGTGTGACCTCTATGCTACTTGGATGTTGAGCTTCAGCTGTCTGATCATGCCGGCCGCAGACGCCCATATTTCGTTTCTTGTCAAATTACAATATGGCTGCTAGTAAATGTCACTAGAACACGAAGAGAAAATACTTTTCGATTCCGCTCCCACATTAGCCCATTACATCACATGTTGCCATAAGGTTCAAAAAAAGAAATCAGTCTCCAATTCTTTGTCCCGTACAGACCGATGGAAATTTGTTTGCCAAACTACAACATGGCGGACGATGCAAAGCACACGAATTTGCAGACACGCTGCAGTTTTATACTCAGAGACCAGGTTGTATAGAGATCACTGGGTGGAACATATGCTTGAAATTAAATCTACGGCTGCACAGTCGAGCCACACGATGATATCCATGTATCACTGCGAGCTGCATCGTTGCGACGCCTTTGGAAGTTTTTATACAAAGTAACGGAATCCACGATTTGTCCAAACTGAAGCCGATATCTCTATTAATTAAATACGTCGCGAACCGAGATTCAGTTGCCTCTTTCACTACTGAGCCCCAGAAAGCTGTAGTTGAGGCTAAAATTTCGACCTTATCATACACCATAGAGTTACCAGAGTCAATATAGTGCTCTCTGTCACCACCGATTTATTAGGCTGTAAGGAGCCTGGTCAATCTGCGGTGCTCTTTGCATCTCTCATGGACTAATGTGTCGTCTCTCCTATGTATGAACGCCACACTCATAGAGGATCTTATAAACCCAGGTTTCCGAAGCAACAAATCAACTTTAACAGGACCCAGGACTGCTGCTGTCTTTGGTGGAAGGCGAAAAATCGCTTTCACATTGTGTTTGCAGAGGATCCGTACAGTTCTTGACGATAGGCTCCCCAGGTATGACAGCGAAGCCGTGGATTTAAAACTTTCCGTGTCTTCTTCTGCATTCCTTATGCCTATTGTTGGTTTCATTCGTAGTGCCTTATGTATCTGCTGTGGAGAATATGAAGATGCACAAAACTTGCTTGAGGCAGGACTTGTCACACCTTGAAGAGTGGCCATAAACACAGAGGTGGCAAAAGTTATGGGATACCTCTAATACCGTGTCGGAGCTCGTTTTGCCCGGCATAGAGCAGCATCTCGACGTGACATGGACTCAACAAGGCGCTGGAAGTCCTCTGCAAAAATGCTGAGCCATGTTGCCTCTATAGAAGTCAATAATTGCGTAAGTGTTGCCGGTGCAGGATTTTGTGTACGAACTGATCTCTTAAGTATGTCCCATAAATGTACAATGGGATTCATGTCGGGCGATCTGGCTGGCCAAATCATTCGCTTGAGTTGTCCAGAAAGTTCGTCAAACCAACTGCAAACAACAGTGGCCCGGTGACATGGCGCATTATCATCCATAAAAATTCTAGCGTTGTTTGGGAACATGAAGCCAATTAATGGCTGAAATTCCTCTCCAAGTAGCCGAAGATAACCATTTCCAGATGCTAAAACTGTTACAGATGTCAATGCTGGGCCATCAACAAGTGTCAGCGTGCGAACCATTCAACGAAACATCATCGATATGGCCTTTCGGAGCTGAAGGCCCACTTGTGTACCCTTCATGACTGCGCGACACAAAGATTTACGCCTCGCCTGGGCCCGTCAACACCGACATTGGACTACTGATGACTGGAAACATTTGCGTAGAAGGACGACTCTCGTTTCAAATCGTATCTAGCAGATGGACGTTTACGTGTCTGGAGACAACCTAATTCATTCATGGACCCTGCGCGTCAGCAGGAGATTGATCAAGCTAGTGGAGGCAATATAATGGTGTGGGGCGTGTGCAGTTGGAGTGGTATGAGACCCCTGAAACGTCTAGATACGGCTATGACAGGTGACACGTACGTAAGCACCCGGTTTTATCACCTGCATCCGTTCATGTGCATTGTGCATTGCGATAGGACAATGCGACTCGCCATGTTCAGAACTGCTACAGAGTGACCCCAGGAACACTCTCCTCATTTTAAACACTTCCTCTAGACCCAAACTCCCCAGACATGAACATTATTGAGCATATCTGGGATGCCTTGCAATGTGCTGTTCAGAAGAGGTATTCACCCCCTCGTACTCTTTCTTACAGATTTATGGAGAACCCTGCAGGATTCATGGTGTCAGTTCCCTCCAGCAATATTTTAGACATTGGTCGAGTCCATGCCACGTCGCACTGCGTCACTTCCGCGTGCTGGCGGGGGTCCTCCACGATATTAGGCAAGTGTACCAATATTATACCCTCAGACTTCAAGAAGAATATAATAATTCCAATCCCAAAGAAAGCAGGTGTTGACAGATGTGAAAATTACCGAACAATCAGTTTAATAAGCCACAGCTGCAAAATACTAACACGAATTCTTTACAGACGAATGGAAAAACTAGTAGAAGCCGACCTCGGGGAAGATCAGTATGGATTCCGTAGAAATACTGGAACACGTGAGGCAATACTGACCTTACGACTTATCTTAGAAGAATGATTAAGGAAAGGCAAACCTACGTTTCTAGCATTTGTAGACTTAGACAAAGCTTTTGACAATGTTGACTGGAATACTCTCTTTGAGATTCTAAAGGTAGCAGGGGTAAAATACAGGGAGCGAAAGGCTATTTACAATTTGTACAGAAACCAGATGGCAGTTATAAGAGTCGAGGGACATGAAAGGAAAGCAGTGGTTGGGAAGGGAGTAAGACAGGGTTGTAGCCTCTCCCCGATATTATTCAATCTGTATATTGAGCAAGCAGTAAAGGAAACAAAAGAAAAGTTCGGAGTAGGCATTAAACTCCATGGAGAAGAAATAAAAACTTTGAGGTTCGCCGTCAGAGACAGCAAAGGACTTGGAAGAGCAGTTGAACGGAATGGATGGTATCTTGAAGGGAGGATATAAGATGAACATCAACAAAAGCAAAACGAGGATAATGGAATCTAGTCGAATTAAGTCGGGTGATGTTGAGGGTATTAGATTAGGAAATGAGACACTTAAAGTAGTAAAGGAGTTTTGCTATTTGGGGAGCAAAATAACTGATGATGGTCGAAGTAGAGAGGATATAAAATGTAGACTGGCAATGGCAAGGAAAGCGTTTCTGAAGAAGAGAAATTTGTTAACATCGAGTATAGATTTAAGTGTCAGGAAGTCATTTCTGAAAGTATTTGTATGGAGTGTAGCCATGTATGGAAGTGAAACATGGACGGTAAATAGTTTGGACAAGAAGAGAATAGAAGCTTTCGAAATGTGGTGCTACAGAAGAATGCTGAAGATTAGATGGGTAGATCACCCAAAAATAGGACATATTGTCTGCCCTTGTCATTGCTATAATACAAAGAAACATCCCATAATGGTATTTCCATTAATTCCGCATCAAACATTAACGTTCCATGGACACTGATGATCTACCTGTCGGAGCCATCGTGGGTTGTGATGCGATAATGCATATCTCCATACTGAAAATTGCTTTGTTGGAGAATGACACATCGTCGGTAAGAAAAAAAAAAGAAGAATACTGAGAAGAAATTAGGATTAGTAGTCAAAGTTTATGCTGAGCGCACTGACAAAATTGAACCCTATTGCTAAAGTCATTTCCGTGAAGTCCTTGGTGTAAATGAACATGGTAAGGATGGAATTTATGACGTTGCACAATAGGATATAAACTTTTTTTCGAGACACCAACTTCATGTTGAACTCGTCGTGTTCTGACTTGAGGATTCACAGGTACGGCAGTGAGCACAGAGATCTCAGTAGCTTCGTCTGTTTGTCTTCTACTGCGATTTCGAGGTCTTACGCAACTTACTAAATAATTTCCTGTCAAAATACATTCTCTGTAGATAAGCAACGTTTTTACCCTTTCGTCATGCGTGTACATCATACACCTTTACACAACAAAAACTGTATTCACAATATGTACTGCCGCCATGCAGTTACTAAGTAACTCTGATGTACGACTACACTGATATGCTCTGGCTCAACATCAATCAAGACTACAAAAAGGATCCATATTTCTGTTTCATTCTCCATTTGCTGGCAAACTGCTCGTCATTTGACTACCAAAATAATATTTCAGGGCCACGTAAATTACACAAACCACAACTCTTCTTTGATCTTGAAGGGAATCAATCTACTCACAAAATCCACAGACAGCAATTTACGTACTCAGCTATAAAGAACAAAAAAACATGTATCATCAATATTAACATATTAGCGTATATTGGGAAGCCATTGGTTAAACAATCGTATTATCGCATCCTGTTTTCAAGATTTCAAACTTACTCATTCCTTTCTCAGAGTTCTCCCATCTTAAAATATTCATACAGCACGCATACTATAGTATGAGATCCTCATTTATACTGACAGATGTAGAATAGTAATAGATAGATAGTAGCACTGAATGCAGAAAATCGGAAACAAGGCTACTAACAGCTGGGGACCTGGGTTTGCCAGACCCATAATACCCACAGATTGGATATTCCCCTGAGTTTAGCATTAATTCAACACAGATCTTGCTTCCCTCAGGAGCGACTCTTTTCAATTTACACAAAAAAACCATAAACAGCATTTCACTCGTTCACAAAGAAACCTTTTATCTTCACATTTGAACCAACCTAAATCCTAATTGCACAAGGAAAGAAAAAAACAACAAACATTACTTCAATCAATCACATAGAAACATCTTTTTTTTATTTTCACCAACATATTACTCAAAATGCATATGTCACAAATGTAAACTAATCAATTCATACTCTTCTCTATACGCCCTATGTACTCATTTGCCATGTCACTCATTTGTTCCGATTGGGCGCCTTCTGCGCTGATCGTTTGTCATTGCCGGTTTTGTTCATTTCCATTTTCTGGATTATGTCTTGGGTTAGCCGGCCGAATTTCAACATCATGAGGTGCTCCGCCTACAGTCCTATTCCCACCGTGTTCACCGTAGTATCGATTCTGGTTGCCGTAACTGTTGCGTTCACGATCCTGTCCACGTCCTCGATCATTTCCGTTGTTCCACCTGTGTTCGCGACTGTTACCCCAGTTTCTATACGGCCGGTTCCGATTACTGTTCCGTTCGCGTCGCGACGACCAGTCACGCCGTTGATCAGTACTACGGCCACGACTGCGATCGCGCTGCTGTGCCCCGTAATAACTTTGTGCCAGATTAGGCGGGCATTCTACTGTATTATATTCCAACTCTTGGAGAAGTGTCTTAAACGTTTCCACGTCCTCTTTGCATCGTCCCGCAAGAATGTCGTGGCGCAAGTGCATCGGCAATTTGGTGATGCATATCCTAATTAGTTCCGCAGGTCCGTATGGATCGTATAGAAATTGATTCGCCTGCAGCATGTGGTCGAATAGGAGTGCTGGGCTGCCGAAACCAGACTGGTTCAAATTTGGCAGCATAATTATGCCATGCTTGACCCTATCTTGGCCGCTTCCGACGAATAGGCGGACAGAAAGGCTTGTCGAAACTCCCGAGTGGAGTTGCAGTGACGCGCTGCCGACCTCATGCGAATCGCCGGTTCATCTTCCAAATAGCCACACATATATTCTATCTTATGTGAACTTGCCCAGTTGGGGGGAAGACAGAACTCAAATTGCTCGAGCCACGCTCGTGGATGTATTCCTTTTTGCGAATTTCGAAATATCTCAAACTTTCTCACAGTACGGAAATACACTCCTGGAAATGGAAAAAAGAACACATTGACACCGGTGTGTCAGACCCACCATACTTGCTCCGGACACTGCGAGAGGGCTGTACAAGCAATGATCACACGCACGGCACAGCGGACACACCAGGAACCGCGGTGTTGGCCGTCGAATGGCGCTAGCTGCGCAGCATTTGTGCACCGCCGCCGTCAGTGTCAGCCAGTTTGCCGTGGCATACGGAGCTCCATCGCAGTCTTTAACACTGGTAGCATGCCGCGACAGCGTGGACGTGAACCGTATGTGGAGTTGACGGACTTTGAGCGAGGGCGTATAGTGGGCATGCGGGAGGCCGGGTGGACGTACCGCCGAATTGCTCAACACGTGGGGCG
The DNA here is from genome assembly GCF_023864275.1 of Schistocerca cancellata. NCBI lineage: Eukaryota > Metazoa > Arthropoda > Insecta > Orthoptera > Acrididae > Schistocerca > Schistocerca cancellata. The sequence continues at coordinate 245,145,146 of NC_064628.1, read as the reverse complement.
TGAGGTCTCCACAGTACATCGATGTTGTCGCCAGTGGTCGGCGGAAGGTGCACGTGCCCGTCGACCTGGGACCGGACTGCAGCGACGCACGGATGCACGCCAAGACCGTAGGATCCTACGCAGTGCCGTAGGGGACCGCACCGCCACTTCCCAGCAAATTAGGGACACTGTTGCTCCTGGGGTATCGGCGAGGACCATTCGCAACCGTCTCCATGAAGCTGGGCTACGGTCCCGCACACCGTTAGGCCGTCTTCCGCTCACGCCCCAACATCGTGCAGCCCGCCTCCAGTGGTGTCGCGACAGGCGTGAATGGAGGGACGAATGGAGACGTGTCGTCTTCAGCGATGAGAGTCGCTTCTGCCTTGGTGCCAATGATGGTCGTATGCGTGTTTGGCGCCGTGCAGGTGAGCGCCACAATCAGGACTGCATACGACCGAGGCACACAGGGCCAACACCCGGCATCATGGTGTGGGGAGCGATCTCCTACACTGGCCGTACACCACTGGTGATCGTCGAGGGGACACTGAATAGTGCACGGTACATCCAAACCGTCATCGAACCCATCGTTCTACCATTCCTAGACCGGCAAGGGAACTTGCTGTTCCAACAGGACAATGCACGTCCGCATGTATCCCGTGCCACCCAACGTGCTCTAGAAGGTGTAAGTCAACTACCCTGGCCAGCAAGATCTCCGGATCTGTCCCCCATTGAGCATGTTTGGGACTGGATGAAGCGTCGTCTCACGCGGTCTGCACGTCCAGCACGAACGCTGGTCCAACTGAGGCGCCAGGTGGAAATGGCATGGCAAGCCGTTCCACAGGACTACATCCAGCATCTCTACGATCGTCTCCATGGGAGAATAGCAGCCTGCATTGCTGCGAAAGGTGGATATACACTGTACTAGTGCCGACATTGTGCATGCTCTGTTGCCTGTGTCTATGTGCCTGTGGTTCTGTCAGTGTGATCATGTGATGTATCTGACCCCAGGAATGTGTCAATAAAGTTTCCCCTTTCCTGGGACAATGAATTCACGGTGTTCTTATTTCAATTTCCAGGAGTGTATTTGAAATCAAATCCCCGTATTTCCTCCCGGCGAGGCCCGTGAATGTTTCTATTTCTCTCATGTCTGCCCCTCAAAATACATTCTTCCCTGTCGTCAAAATCTCCCTCGTGGCCGGAGTCCCTCTCTGCACTGTTCATACAGCTATTTTTAGTGCTATTGGCGAGTTCGGATTCACACCCCATGCGGCTTTCCAGATGCGCCACGCGTTCTTGTAATTGACCTGTTACAGCTATGTGTCGCCTGTTCACTTCGAAGTGGCTCTTCTGAAATCTAAGAAGCGAACGCACTTCTTCGGTCTCTGCGACCACTACCGGTGTAGTATTGTTATCGCTCTCCGTCACCTTCATCGTGCCTACGATGTCCGCTAATGCTGCAATCTTATCATGTATTTGTCTGTTGACCTCCGCCCCAGTCTGCTTCAATTGTTCTACTTGCTGTTCGAGTGCGTGAATCACTTGACTGTTGTCCGCTACTGTGTTGCTAACGGACGCGGGACAATGCGTTTCCGCCTCCTGGACCCTGGAGAGTACCTACTGGCGTTCCCTTTGGCATTCTTCTCTCAGCGCTTGGAAATTCCTAAGTAGCTGTTCTTCGCTCTCTTTCGATTCCTCATCGCGACTCCGTTTGCCCTGTTCTAAGGCTTGCAGACGATCATCGATTTTTTCAAATGTACGGCCAAATTCTTTCATAATATCACTTTTTATTTCACTTGCCAGATTGTTTATTCTTTGTGAGATATCATCGGACACTCTCTGCATCAACTTGTCGACTTTATTTGTCTGTTGGATTAGTTTTTCGTCTATTTGTTCGCCTAGCTCGCGGATCGATTTTTCAGATTTCTGCATCATTTGTCCGCGTAGCTCGCGGATAGATTTTTCAGATTTCTGCGTCATTTGTTCGCCTAGCTCTCGAATCGATTTTTCAGATGATTCTTTTTGTTCTCGGAACGATTTTTCTGATTTCTCTGCGTTTTCTTTGTTTTGATGCAATAAGGCTTTTATGAGGTCTGCCAAATCAATTTGGTTAGTTGGAGGCAAATTAATTTCTGGCTCTGATGTGAGCCCGTTCGTCCTGTTTTGCATTTCCTCTGAAGTATTCCCCAATGTATTTTCGGAACCGTCCGACGCGTTAATATTCGAAATCAAATTATCCCCTTGGTCCATGTTGCTTAAGTTGTTGGACCACCAACTTTTAGCTTGGTTACGTGTCTGCATTAGTTCAATTTATACCCGGTATGCAACACACTAATCAGAATAAATGTATCCCCCAAAAATCACGACAGTCACACGAAAGGTACCCAACCTAGTACGCACTTTTTCACACGCAAAACAAATTTATGTCTTTGCTCGAAGTCAGTGCAATTTACAAACGAAAAAAAAAATACACACACACATAAAACACATAAATATAGAAAACAAAACAAGACAAACAACACAACGCCGCTCAACAACGGCGTGAATCTTTTGAAAGTCTGCTCAGAAACAATGCAGAAGTTGTTTGAGCGCTACAGGTAAAAAAGATTAAGATTATACAACGCTCGCAATCTAACGTTTCAGAGATTCCAGAATCTAGCGGAATCACAGAACAGGGTCGCCATGTGTAATGTTGTTATGTGTAATTTGTTCTGAAAACGTTGCTGATGTTCAAGACCATAAAAGTGGGTTAAAAGCTGTGAGCTGTCTGGGAAAGTTAACCTGGCATTACTGAGCAACTGTTTCACCAGGTATCCAGTCTAGCTTACCAAATTCCCAACTGGACTAACATTAATTATAATCTTTTAATAGTCATACGACAACCAGTGATATATATATATATATATATATATATATATATATATATATATATGTATATATATATATATATATATATATATGAAAGAGCATTTAAATAAAAAGAAACAAATCAGTTTATATTTGGAAATTTATTTTAACATTGATCATTGAAATTTCAGCATATTAAATTTGATTCATAAATAAACTGGTGCCTTATTTAGGATTGTGAAAATGTGAGATTGTAATCTTACGGAACACATCAAATATGGAGCCAAGATTGGGAGACTGCATACAACACTACATTCATAAAACAACACACAAAGAACGTTGAAACATATGCAAGAGAAAATTAACCACTACCAACCGATTCAATTTTCACCCAAAGAAGTTACGTTCGTAGCACAATCCTGTCCGTCATGTAATTACCACACACTGGTATACTAAATTCATATTAACTCTTTGTGAAATCTTCCCGAAAAGAATAGCTGAGGGCTACTTTGATGATTACACCACATGCTTCACGTGGTCAACTTGGTTTACACAAAGAGTGTAACTCCACAATAATTTTGATAATTAAAATAAATTAGATCGAAAAGCAATTTACAAAAGAAAAACCTCGAACTGGTTACTATCGTCTTACTATTAATCTGATGGGTCAAACAATTGTATAAGCACGTGGTACTGGTCTCACAAAGGACACCCCACGTGGGTTGAACATAAAGAAAAGTTGCTATATTGAAAAATATTGTCAAGACGAGACGTTATAATCTCACGCACATTCGCATTTAACATTGATGATCTTAGTTACAGTTACTTATCAACACGTGGTTCCACTTTACTCACAAAGTAGTGACAAAGTAACTACTGGAAGATATTCTGAACTTCACACTCGAAATACACTGCGTTGCCATTTAAGATAACATTAGATATTTTAGATCCAAACCTGAAATAAAGGTGATTAAATTTTCAGTTAGGCTGAACTTAAGAAATCCATTGTCCTACGGACTTAGCAGACACGCTCTTAGCCGGAGATCTTACCACTTCAGACGCTCGCTGCGGACAGACTGACCTGGGCCTACCGAGCGTGCTTAACAGATACAAACGGAAGTGACCAGAGAGGCAGCTTCCTATACCAACATGACAAGGGACGGACAGGACCATACTAAGAATAGAAACCTCTCTGCTTTTAGAAAGCGTAGCTACCTGTTCCGACGTTGGTCCTACTGTTCTCTAGGAGACAGGCTTGCCTGCTACCATCCAGCATGCAACTAGAAATACATTTGCTCATTCATCCTCTCACGCAGAAGGGAAGGGGAATGGCAGTATCTTATCATATACAGTATATAAAAGAAACCGGATGTAGGTTCCGTATGAGACTGTGTGACATGAATTACATATAAACTGTGTTTTAAAGTGTAGTAGTGTGACAGATCGTTCTTGTTTATGTGTAAAAGTAACACATTTCACTGCTCAGTCTCCTACCAGATAGTCAGAAACACAACAGTAAATTTAGAAGAGGAATTTATGCCATAAATAACAACAGATTTAAGAAATTAACATGAAAGGAATCCAGCAGAGACCTTTCAGCGTTTATATGTAGAAAGATGTAATGCATCCTCCCCCCCTCCCACCCTACTCCTCTGGATCTGTCATTAATACTATTTACATTCTAGCCACGCTCAACTGAGTTTTTTTTTTTGGTTTGTCTGTATCTTTTTTTTAAAGGTTTTCCGTCATTCCTTTTTCTGTCTCTGCATTGAGGTTACAGTTAACAACTATTAAGATCATACGGAAGCCTTACTTTGGAGCTGAAGCAACTTAGCAGCACTGCACAAACTCTTTTCCAGTTTCGTCTTATTCCACAGTGCTCGCGTTAAACAAACGTATTTAGTATTTAGCTGTCACTTTTTGCTACAGCAAAGAATGTGCTTTCAAAAGTGCTTGTGTTGAGTCACAAATTGCTGTCGTGGCGTGTCGGAAAGCACACCTTCTCGATATCTGACCGCAGGCGTTTTTTTTTTTTTTTTTTTTTTGAACTGCTTGCTTCTTGCACACTAAATTGGCACTGGAGAGTTATACACTAATTTTTTCTTAGCAACTAAAGCATATACATGCAAGTCACTTGCTTTCCTGTGACATTCCACTGCTTACAGCAGAAGCTCCGACGATATCACCGACAACGCAGCCCTCAATACGTTCCTCTCTGCTCAGGAAACTAGAAAAAGTGAGTGAACAGACTTTAGTTATGTACTCTGTGAGTGACAATATTAATTTTGGAGTTATACCTCAAAATGTAATCACTGTAAATGTTTCGATTCTGTTTTACCAACTAGTGGCCCATACATCGCTCTGGTCTTAAAGATGAATTCGCGTCAAAAAAGGTGTACGAGAGTGATATGTGAAAATAAGACGCCATGGATGAATTATATTATGAAAAAGATTGAATGTGTCTGAAAACTGAGAAGGTGGGGAGGGGCATAGGATGGGCGGGGTTCGGCTTTGAAGTTTCCCCTCAGGGCGGTAAGATCTCTGGAGCCGGTCCTGTCCACTGGGTTCATATCAGCCAGTCCATTTCAGGAGAGTTGTTGACCATTAACCACGCCTGCTTTATGACAGGGTCCATTGCAACACTGATATAATAATCGACTCCGAATTGTTCTTCTACTATAGACAGTACACAGTGCTCTAAAATGTGTTCATAGTCTTCCGCACAAAGTATTTACTTAAGGGCAATAAGGCGGCTATGCCGTGACAATGTCCGCCGCTCGTGGTCTCGCGGTAGCGTTCTCGCTTCCCGAGCACGGGGTCCCGGGTTCGATTCCCGGCGGGGTCAGGGATTTTCACCTGCCTCGAGATGACTGGGTGTTTGTGTTGTCCTCATCATTTCATCATCATCCAGGAAAGTGGCGAAATTGGACTGAGCAAAGGTTGGGATATTGTACGGGCGCTGATAACCACGCAGTTGAGCGCCCCACAAACCAAATATCATCATCATCATCTGCCGTGACAATGAAAAACGGCTCCGTAACGTATCACCACCTCTTCGGTACTTCACTGCTGGCACTACGCGAGATGGCAGATAACGTTCTCTAACATTCGGCAAACTCAAACTCTTCCATTAGATTGCCACAGGGTGTATGGTCATTCACCACTCCAAATTACTCGTTTCAAGCCATCCAGTGTCCAGCGGCGCCACTCTTACACCACCTTAAGCCTCACTTACACTACATTTACATAAACATGATTACTCTGCAATTCACATTTAAGTGCTTGGCAGAGGGTTCATCGAACCACAATCATACTATCTCCCTACCATTCCACTCCCGAACAGCGCGTGGGAAAAACGAACACCTAAACCTTCCTGTTCGAGCTCTGATTTCTCTTATTTTATTTTTATGATCATTCCTACCTATGCAGGTTAGGCTCAACAAAGTATTTTCGCATTCGGAAGAGAAAGTTGGTGACTAAAATTTCGTAAATAGATCTCGCCGCGACGAAAAACGTCTTTGCTTTAATGACTTCCATCACAACTCGCGTATCATATCTGCCACACTCTCTCCCCTATTACGCGATAATACAAAACGAGCTGCCCTTTTTTGCACCCTTTCGATGTCCTCGCTCAATCCCACCTGGTAAGGATCCCACACCGCGCAGCAATATTCTAACAGAGGACGAACGAGTGTAGTGTAAGCCGTCTTTTTAGAGGACTTGTTGCATCTTCTAAGTGTCCTGCCAATGAAACGCAACCTTTGGCTCGCCTTCCCCACAATATTATCTATGTGGTCTTTCCAATTGAAGTTATTCGTAATTTCTACACCCAGGTACTTAGTTGAATTGACAGCCTTGATAATTGTACTATTTATCGAGTAATCGAATTCCAACGGATTTCTTTTGGAACTTATGTGGATCACCTCACACTTATCGTTATTTAGCGTCAACTGCCACCTGCCACACCATACAGCAATCTTTTCTAAATCGCTTTGCAACTGATACTGGTCTTCGGATAACCTTACTAGACGGTAAATTACAGCATCATCTGCGAACAACCTAAGGGAACTGCTCAGATTGTCACCCAGGTCATTTATACAGATCGGGAACAGCAGAGGTCCCAGGACGCTTCCCTGGAGAACACCTGATAACACTTCAGTTTTACTCGATGATTTGCCGTCTATTACTACGAACTGCGACCTTCCTGACAGGAAATCACGAATCCAGTCGCACAACTGAGACGATACCCCATAGGCTCGCAGCTTGATTAGAAGTCGCTTGTGAGGAACGGTGTCAAAACCTTTCCGTAAATCTAGAAATACGGAATCAACTTGAGATCCCCTGTCGATAGCTGCGTTGCACAAGAACGATGTTTCCTGAAACCATGCTGATTACGTATCAATAGATCGTTTCCCTCGAGGTGATTCATTATGTTTGAATACAGTATATGCTCCAAAACCCTACTGCAAACCGACGTCAAGGATATAGGTCTATAGTTCGATGGATTACTCCTACTACCCTTCTTAAACACTGGTGCGATCTGCGCAATTTTCCAATCTGTAGGTACAGATCTATCGGTGAGCGAGCGGTTGTATATGATTGCTAAGTAGGGAGCTATTGTATCAGCGTAATCTGAAAGGAACCTAATCGGTATACAATCTGGACCTGAAGACTTGCTCGTATCAAGCGATTTGAGTTGCTTCGCAACCACTAAGGTATCTACTTCTAAGAAACTCATGCTAGCAGCTGTTCGTGTTTCAAATTCTGGAATATTCCATTCGTCTTCCCTGGTGAAGGAATTTCGGAAAACTGCGTTCAATAACTCCGCTTTAGCGGCACAATCGTCGGTAACAGTACCATCGGCACTGCGCAGCGAAGGCATTGACTGCGTCTTGCCGCTTGTGTACTTTACATACGACCAGAATTTCTTCGGATTTTCTACCAAATTTCGAGACAATGTTTCGTTGTGGAACCTATTAAAGGCATCTCGCATTGAATTCCGTGCCAAATTTCGCGTGTCTCTAAATTTTAGCCAATCTTCGGGATTTCGCGTTCTTCTGAACTTCGCATGCTTTTTCCGTTGCCTCTGCAACAGCGTTCGGACCTGTTTTGTGTACCATGGGGGTATCAGTTCCATCTCTTACCAATTTATGAGGTATAAATCTCTCAATTGCTGTTGCTACTATATCTTTGAATTTGAGCCACATCTCGTCTACATTTGGTGGTGGTGGTGGTGGGTAGTGTTTAACGTCCCGTCGACAACGAGGTCATTAGAGACGGAGCGCAAGCTCGGGTTAGGGAAGGATTGGTAAGGAAATCGGCCGTGCCCTGTCAAAGGATCCATCCCGGCATTTGCCTGAAACGATTTAGGGAAATCACGGAAAACCTAAATCAGGATGGCCGGAGACGGGATTGAACCGTCGTCCTCCCGAATGCGAGTCCAGTGTGCTAACCACTGCGCCACCTCGCTCGGTCGTCTACATTTGCATAGTCAGTTCGGAAGGAATGGATATTGTCTCTTAGGAAGGCTTCTAGTGACACTTTATCCGCTTTTTTAAATAAGATTATTTTGCGTTTGTTTCTGGTGGATTTGGAAGAAACGGTATTGAGCCTAGCTACAACGACCTTGTGATCACTAATCCCTGTATCAGTCATGATGCTATCTATCAGCTCTGGATTGTTTGTGGCTAAGAGGTCAAGTGTGTTTTCGCAACCATTTACAATTCGCGTGGGTTCGTGGACTAACTGCTCGAAATAATTTTCGGAAAAAGCATTTAGGACAACCTCGGAAGATGTTTTCTGCCTACCACCGGTTTTGAACAAGTATTTTTGCCAACATATCGAGGGAAGGTTGAAGTCCCCACCAACTATAACCGTATGAGTGGGGTATTTATTTGTTACAAGACTCAAATGTTCTCTGAACTGTTCAGCAACTATATCATCGGAGTCTGGGGGTCGGTAGAAGGAGCTAATTACTAACATAGTTCGGCTGTTAAGTACAACCTCCACGCATACCAATTCGCACGGAGTATCTACTTCGTCTTCACTACAAGATAAACCACTACTGACAGACACAAACACTCCACCACCAATTCTGCGTAATCTATCTTTCCTGAACACCGTCTGAGACTTCGTAAAAATTTCTGCAGAACTGATTTCAGGCTTTAGCCAGCTTTCTGTACCTATAACGATTTCAGATTCTGTGCTTTCTATTAGCGCTTGAAGCTCAGGGACTTTCCCAACACAACTAAAACAATTTACAACTACAACTCCGAGTTCCTTGAACCAAGCACGTCCTGTATTTCCCATGCACCCTTTGAGATTGCAGCCCACCCCGTACTCTCCCGAGGCCTTCTAACCTAAAAAACCGCCCAGTCCACGCCACACAGCCTCCGCTACCCGTGTAGCCGCCAGCTGAGTGTAGTGAACTCCTGACCTATTCAGCGGAACCCGAAACCCCACCACCCTATGGCGCAAGTCAGGGAATCTGCAGCCAACACGGTCGCAAAACCGTCTGAGCCTCTGATTCAGACCCTCCACCCGGCTCTGCACCAAAGGTCCGCAGTCGCTTCTGTCAACGATGCTGCAGATGGTGAGCTCTGCCTTCAACCCGTAAGCAAGACCGGCAGCCTTCACCAAATCAGATAGCCGCTGGAATCCAGAGAGAATTTCCTCAGATACAAAGCGACACACGTCATTAGTGCCGACAGCTGGCCTGCAGCTGGCTGCACCCTGTGCTCTTCATGGCATCCGGAAGGACCCTTTCCACATCAGGAATGACTCCACCCGGAATGCACACGGAGTGCACACTGGATTTCTTCCCCTCCGTAGCCGCCATATCCCTAATGGGCCCCATTACGCGCCTAGCATTGGAGCTCCCAACTACCAATAAGCCCACCCTCTGCGATTGCCCGGACCTTGAAGGCTGAGAATCATCCTCTGAAACAGGGCAGGCAGCTGCATCTGGCTCAGCCAGAGACAGTACCCGAAACCTGTTTGTCAGACGCACCGCGGAGGCTTTCTGATCAGCCTCCGGGGACGTCTTTCGCTGAATACCACGCCTTGGAACGACCTCCCAATCAACCACAGGCGAGGGCTCAGCCACACTGCGGACAGCAACCGGGGCAACCACAGTGGCAGACCGATCTGGGGACAGACGGGACGAGGTTGACATCCCCATGATACCCAAGTCCGGCTCCCCACAGTGGTACCCATTGGCAACAGCCTCAAACTGCGCGACCGAAGTCAGCGCCGCCTGCAACTGTGAGCGAAGGGATGCCAACTCAGCCCTCATCCGAACACTACTGGTCATTAAAAGTGCTACACCACGAAGATGACGTACTACAGACGCGGAATTTAACCGAAGGGAAGAAGATGCTGTAATATGCAAATGATAAGCTTTTCAGAGCATTCACACAACGTTGGCGCCGATGGCGACACCTACAACGTGCTGACATGAGGAAAGTGTCCAACCGATTTCTCATACACAAACAGCAGTTGACCGGCGTTGCCTGGTGAAACGTTGTTGTGATGCCTCGTGTAAGGAGGAGAAACGCGTACCATCACCTTTCCGACTTTGATAAAGGTCGGATTGTAGCGTATCGCGATTGAGGCTTATCGTATCGCGGCATTGCTGCTCGCGTTGGTCGAGATCCAATGACTGTTAGCAGAATATGGAATTGGTGGGTTCAGGAGTGTAATATGGAACGCCATGCTGGATCCTAATGGTCTCGTATCATTATCAGTCGAGATGACAGGCATCTCATCCGCATGGCTGTAACGGATCGAGCAGCCACGTCTCGATCCCAGAATCAAAGGGTGGTCGTTTGCAAGACAACAACCGTCTGCACGAACAGTTCGACGGCGTTTGCAGCAGCATGGACTATCAGCTCGGAGACCATGGCTGCGGTTACCCTTGACGCTGCATCACAGACAGGAGCGCCTGTGATGGTGTACTCAACGACGAACCTGGGTGCGGGAATGGCAAAACGTCATTTTTTCGGATGAATCCAGGATCTGTTTACAGCATCATGGTGGTCGTATCCGTGTTTGGTGACATCGCGGTGAACGCACAATGGAAGCATGTATTCGTCATCGCCATACTGCCGTATCATCCGGCGTGATGGTATGGGGTGCCATTGGTTACACTTCTCGGTCACCTCTTATTCGCATTGAGGGCACTTTGAACAGTGGACGTTACATTTCAGATGTGTTACGACCCGTGGCTCTACCCTTCATTCGATTCCTGCAAAACCCTACATTTCAGCAGCATAATGCACGACTGCATGTTGCAGGTCCTGTACGGACCTTTATGGATACAGAAAATGTTCGACTGCTGCCCTGGCTAGCACATTCTCCAGATCTCTCACCAATTGAAAACCTCTGGTCAATGGTGGCCGAGCAACTGGCTCGTCACAATACGCCAGTCATTACTCTTGATGAACTGTGGTATCGTGTTGAAGCTGCATGGACAGCTGTACCTGTACACGCCATCCAAGCTCTGTTTCACTCAATGCCCACGCGTATCAAGGCCGATTTCTCAGGATCTATGCACCCAAATTGCGTGAAAATGTACTTACATGTCAGTTCTAGTATAATACATTTGTCCAATGAATACCTGTCTATCATCCGCATTTCTTATTGGTGTAGCAATTTTAAGGGCCAGTAGTGTAGCACTGACTACGTGAATGTATCTCTTATGAGGAGCTGCTCGACCGGTGCACCTCATTCTGTCTGACTCCCTACGCACAGTTACTGTACTAGTTGGACTGCTCGCTGCGCTTTGGAACTCATGAGTTCAAGCCATTTCTTTTTACAATCACCCTCCGCAGTGCATGACGGTCGCTGTCGGCCAGCACATGAGGCTGTCAGGTCATGAGTTAGCTGTGGTTGTTGCTTCGAATTTCCACTTCACGATCTAATCACCAACAGTACGCCAGATCAGTTTAGAAGGGCTGAAATGTCCCTGAATGTTTCGTTTGCTGAGTAACATCCAAAGATTGGTCCACATTCCAAGTCGCTTACTGACCCATTCTGGTGTTACTGCTTCTCTACTGATAAAACACTCACTTGTGACTTCCTGTTCCCTTTTTTTACAGCGTAATTCTGCCTTGAATTGTGTTGCTAGTCGCCTTCTTTTTCACCGGTGGTTTCCCCGTTTTATAGCAGTCTGTGGATGCTATTGGTCAGGTGGTGAACCTTATTGCTGAATATTACATTCATCAGATTCAAGGCCAGCGCCATATGTAGCAGCCATCACATATGGAACGTTAATACTTTTTCAGCTGCAACTTTTACTATTACTTTTACTTTTACTATAAAGGGTGTGGAAGGACTTCACCCATACAGTGACCATTTCATTTCAACATATTTATTTGCATCATAGATAAATCATTAAGAGAATTACAATCATAAATCAGATAATAATTTCTTTAAGAAACGCCACTCAGGCAAACTTTACAAACTGCTTGTTATAAAACCACAAATGAATTAATCTCTTTGAAAACATTTAAAAACCCGCCACTCAGGCAAATTTTACAAACTTCTTGTTATATGAAACCACAAGCGAATTAATCTCTTTGCAGACATTTAAAAAAAAACACCACTCGGGCCAAGTAAATCATTTAAAATAAACTTTACATCAAGTAACCAGGCAATCAATTATTATTTCCACATAGATTGAAAAGCACCGCCCCCCCCCCCCTCCCGGGCGAGAAATTACCATACAAACAACTTTACAAGGTTATAGACAGTTTTATCAGTAATAATCCAATTATTTCCCCCTCAAAATTGACATACGCCAGCCGGCCGGAGTGGCCGTGCCGTTCTAGGCGCTACAGTCTAGAGCCGAGCGACCGCTACGGTCGCAGGTTCGAATCCTGCCTCGGGCATGGATGTCTGTGATGTCCTTAGGTTACTTAGGTTTAATTAGTTCTAAGTTCTAGGCGACTGATGACCTCAGAAGTTAAGTCGCATAGTGCTCAGAGCCATTTGAACCATTTGACACACGCGACTAAGGCTGAATTGCACCGCAATTTTAAAAAAACGGTTTTAATTAAGACACGTTCTTCTAGAAATCCCTCAATATTCTTAAGATAAATATTTAAAACATTTAACCCGGGCAACCTTGCAGAGCCACCACAAGCTTTAAAAACTGAGGCCCGAGATTTTGAGGCCACGGCTTGGCCACGAACGGTGGAGGCGACTGAGTACTTATCTTCGAATTAAGATGTGGACTCCGTTTGTACTTCCGCCCCGTGCAGAACGCCGAAATCTGAACCAAACAGCACACGCGAGCTCAGGCGAAGTCCACCGCCCGTACGCCAGCTGGTAATTTAAAAGGGGAGGCTCTGCTCTTCGGTTGTCCACTGCTTCCGATCTCTGAAACATAAATCAGAAGCGACAACAGGGAACCAAACAGACCTTCCTGCACCTTAATACTCAAACTTATACAGAATAACTACTTCGATAAAATTGACAATAATAAAACTAATTTCATTCCTTTAAGCAGAACCACGTACACTAATGATGCAAACGAAACTGGCTCATTAAAACCCAAGCATCACATGGAGCACCTTATGTGGGCCTGTAACGTACCACACGGCAATCTTTAGACACAGAATATAGATCGCTTGATAAGGCTGTGTACACCTAGCAATTATTTTTTTTTTTGGGGGGGGGGGGGACTTACCAGCTGAAGTAAGAACAATACTATTAAGGAGCGAAGCACACACTTAATAAGAAGCATGAAATATCACATCACAACCCTTGCAACACTTTGCTGCCTCAAGAGCAATCATCCGTATATTTCACTAATCGTTGGTAGGACTTGAATTACTTAACTTGATGCCAGCTGCTGGATCGATGTGACGAAGACGCCAGATGTTGCTTAGTCCGATAGTAACAGTGTGTTACTTCACGGAAGCGAGCACATGCATAGCTTCACGAGGTTGCCAAGAAGCCACAGAGCCGGCCCGCTGTTACTGACCCCAGTACGATCGAGCGCTAACTGCCGCCCGTGCTCGCTGTCGTCTCTCCAACGTCTCGCCAATACGCGCACTTACGCGTGACGTGCCCAACGTTGTTCTCCCCCCTTCCACTCGGTACTGCCCGCTATATTCTGAGCCGGGCCAGGCTCCAAAGACAAACTTCTGCCAGAGGGAATCGATAGTGCCTAAGCCAAAGATATCCCTGGCGCCAGTCCCGCCACCGCTCAACATACACTGAGCAGACAAAAGTCATGGGATAGCGACACGTACCTACACTTATAGATAACGGTAGTATCGCCTACACGATGTATAAAAAGGCAGTGTAATGACAGAGCTGTCACTTGCACTCAGGTGAGTCATGTGAAAATGTTCCCGACGTGATTATGACTGCACGGAGGTAATTAACAGACTTTGAACGCGGAATGGTAATTGGACCTAGAGGCATGGTACAGTTTCGGAAATCGTTTGGGAATTCATTATTCGGAGATCCACAGCGTAAAGAGTGTGCAGAGAAAACCACATTTCAGGTGCCATCACAGACAACGCAGTGGCTGACGGCCTTCACTAACCAACTGAACGCAGAGGCATTTGCGTGGAATTGTCAGTGCTAACAGACAAGCAATACTTTGTGAAATGAGCACAGATACCATTTTGGGACGAACGATGAACATATCCGCTAGGACAGTGCGGCGAACTTTGGCGTTAATGGGCTGTGGCTGCAGACCACTGATGTGAGTGTCTTTGCTAACAGCGCGACATCCCTTGCAAAGCATCTCCTGGGTGCATGGCAAAACTAGACGACGGAAAATCCGTTGCCTAATCAGATGAATCCCGATTTCAGTTGGTAAAAGCTGACGGTAGGGTTCGAGTGTGGCACAGACTCCACGACGCCATGGAGCTGAGTTGTCAACAAGGCACTGTGGCTCCATAACGTCGTGGGCTGTGTTTACATGGAGCAGACTGAGTCCTCTGGTCCAGCTGAACAAATCACTGACTGGAAACAGCTATATTCGGTTACTTGGAGACCATTTGCAGCCATTCATGGACTTCATGTTCCCAAACAACGATGGAATTAGTAGTGTAGCGCTTGACACCGTCACGTCGATTAAATATTTGGGCGTAACATTGCAGAGCGATATGAAGTAGGACAAGCATGTAATGTCAGTTGTGAGGAAGGCGGATAGTCGTCTTTAGTTCATTGGTAGAATTTTGGGAAGATGTGGTTCATCTGTAAAAGAGACCACTTATAAAACACTAATACGACCTATTCTTGAGTACTGCTCGAGCGTTTGGGATCCCTATCAGTTCGGATTAAGGGAGGACATAGAAGCAATTCAGAGGCGGGCTGCTAGATTTGTTACTGGTAGGTTTGATCATCACGCGAGTGTTACGAAAATGCTTCAGGAACTCGGGTGGGAGTCTCTAGAGGAAAGGAGGCGTTCTTTTCGTGAATCGCCACTGAGGAAATTTAGAGAACCAGCATTTGACGCTGACTACAGTACAATTTTACTGCCGCCAACTTACATTTCGCGGAAAGACCACAAAGATAAGATAAGAGAGATTAGGGCTCGTACAGAGGCATATAGGCAGTCATTTTTCCCTCGTTCTGTTTGGGAGTGGAACAGGGAGAGAAGATGCTAGTTGTGGTACGAGGTACCCTCCGCCACGCACCGTATGGTGGATTGCGGAGTATGGATGTAGATGTAGATGTAGAATTTCTGTGGATGATAATGAGCCATCTCACGGAACCACTTGTTCGCGATTGGTTTGAAGAACTTTCTGGACAGTTCGAGCGAATGATTTGGCCACTCAGGTCGCCCGACACGAATCCCATCGAACATTTATGACACATAGTCGAGAGGTCAGTTCGCGCACAAAATACTGCACCGGCAACACTTTCGCAATTATAGACTGCTGTAGAGGCAGCATGGCTCAGTATTTCTGCAAGGAACTTCCAGCGACTTCCTGAGTCCATGCCATGCCGATTTGCTGCACTACGACTGGCAAAAGGAGAGGTACCGCATGACGTTTGGCATTGAGTGTATGCTAACATTATCTGCTCAATGTATACAGCAGCTGTATCACCACTACAGACAACGGCAGGATCCGTTGCCAATGTCACCTATCACCAAAGGTATTTTACCGAATTTGGCTTGTTACTCGATACACATACAGGGTTAAGCGAAAATCGAGCACTCGGGCTTCGCAGCGCGACTCCTCGCATGTCAGCGATACAAAAATGTCTCTCACAAAATTTCGTCCGGCTAGTATATCCGGCAGAAAAAGAACGTTAAAGTGCGTCAATCTGGTAACGCTGTAACCACATGTACGGTAACTATCTCTGTTAGCAAATGTCGTTTGGGTTGTACAGCTGGTAAGTCGGCTCTCAGCCGTGGCAGCGTGCGGACGGCTTCGCGCGCCGGCCAGTGCTCCGCTGCAGGCGTTGTTTACTTCCGCGTCGTAGCTTTAAGGCTTGTGTCCGTCCACCGTGAACAGCATGTCGAGCGCTTACCGCCGTGCGACCCTTAAAGTTTCCTTCCCAGCTGAACATGCACGACCTCGTGCACATGAAGTTGAAACGTTCATACGTGAAGAAGTTCGTTTAGATCCTAACCACGTTATCGGAATCCATTTTTCGATCACGAGTAGTGTCGTTCATATTAAAATGACAAACACCGAGGTGTGTGAAGATGTTATTCGCCGCCATGCCAATGGACTTAAGTTCAAATACTCTGATGGTCACGTCGGAGCTGTAACACTTGAACCCGCAGAGTACGGTCAACGCGCGATTAGGGTGTTTGAACTACCTTTTGTCTCTGCGTTACAACCATACGGTAACGTCATCGGTTACGTAGAGGAAAAATGGCAAACCTTCACGACCTACCATGTCCTTAATGGTGTGCGTCAGGTCAAAATTGAACTGAAAAAACATATACCATCATACCTGACAATTGGCGGGGTGCGAGCCATTGTCATGTACGACGGCCAACCCCGAACATGTGCGGGTTGTGGACAAGAAGGCCCCGTCAGATCAGCCTGCATGCGACGCCGCCTGATCCAGACGCCGGGCGGCGAGGAAGCGTCCCCAGCGGTGATCACTCAGACCCCTGTCACATATGCCAAGTTTGCCCAGGAAGGTAGCACCTCTACACAGGGTCTTCCTGCTCCGTTGACGTCGTCTGATCCGGTAGATGCAACCGCTCCTGAGATTCTTTCTGAGGTGCCACAGGCGCCAGATCCTGACCTGCCGAATCATCGCAGCACTGTGACTGAAAATGCTACTGAGATGGACGTTGATCCGGGAGTGGTACCTACTTCTGCTTTCCTTCAGAATGGTCCGGAGTCAGGCAAAAGCCACCCGCAATCGGACTCTGAACGACCTGTTCGAAAACAAGGGTCGACACGAAAGAGAAAGAAACGTAGCCGTACACCCCCTGATGAATCCATTCTACGGATGGATACCAGGGATGCAGACCCGAAGATGGACGACAAACCGCTCTTTGATGACCAAAAGTCTGATGCAAAAGACCCGCCACAGGCGACCACTGGCAACGAACACCCCTCCTTACTGGCGCCGTCACCCCCACAGGTCGACGTTGAAGAGAGTCTATCCGCTCAGCCGAAAACTACGTCTCCTCTCCACGTGGATGATGTACACAGCCGGTACCCTACCGCAGTACCAGTCTCCTGGGCAGACGACGTGGAGATCGAAGGGAATGGGGTGGACGGTGCTGTTGATGTGGCGCCCCCATCGGTTGCGCCTGCGACCGCAAACTCTCCACAATAGCAGCCTGTTCAGCGGACCGGCACGATCGACGACCTCTCGCTCCTGAAGAAGGAGCCCCACCTGTGCCTGTGGGACTCCAACACCAGCATTATCGTGTCGCAACGATTAACCTCGAGACCATTCGTGCACCCCACAAACTAGCGCTGCTCCACGATATGATTTATGATGCGGACATAGATATTGCGCTTTTTCAGGAAGTATATGTCGCCGATTTTTCACCACCACATGGCTTCACGGCGCATCTTTCTCCCGCTTCGGACACCGGTAGTGGTGTTACCATCATCTTACGAGAGGTCTTCCTGCCGAAGATGTCCTATTCCTCCCCAACGGCAGAGGTATGGCCCTTACTCTCTTTGGTGTACGTATCGTCAACATTTATGCGCCGTCGGGCTCCAGCTACCGTCGTGAACGCAATGCCTTCTTCGCGAATGAAGTTACACCCCTTTTTATGGGACCACACGATGAATGGGTCATGGGTGGAGACTTCAACTGCACCCAGCGACCTCAGGATCAATTGCCGCGTCACTCACCATGCGCAGCTCTGGAAACAGTCGTAACACGGCTACAATTTGTCGACACGTGGAAACATGTCCACGGTGATCTTTTGAGCTTTACGTACTACGCTGCGCACTCCTCTAGCCGATTGGATCGCATCTACATCTCGCGATCCCTAATTCAACACACTCGACAGGCTGAAATCTGGCCTGCTGCTTTCTCAGATCATGAGGCTTACTTCTGTGACGCTGTCCTCACAAGACAGGCAGTATGGCACGGACGTGGTTTCTGGAAACTGAACACGGCACTTCTTAATTCACCTGACTGTCGACATCTAATAGAATACATGTAATAGACGCCGTCCCACGTATCCGTCTACCATATCCTGGTGGATCCAGTGTGCAAAACCTGCTCTTTGAAAAACTTTGATCCGATATGGCAAAGATGTTGTCGCCTGGAGGAAGAGCACTATCGACTTTTACTACAGGATCCTACGAGAATGCTCCACGATACCAGCCTCCCCTGAGTGCCATACAAGGATGAACCATGCTAAGGCCCAAATCTCCAATCTCATTCGAAGGCATTTGGAAGGAGCGATAGTACGATCCCGTACTGCTGATTGCATGCCTCATGAACATCCGCCGATGTACCATATCATCCAAGAACGCCAACATCGACGCCGAAAATTGATTCACGTCCTAACCGACCAAGAAGGGCGTCGCTACGTAACCCAATCTGCAATAGGGAATGTGCTTCACGCCCACTACCAGCAGCTCTACGCCGCAATTCCACATTCCCCAGAGTTGATCGAGGAAGTCTCACAGCTCAACTTCGGTGGTATCCCAGGAGATGCGGCGATTGACTTGATGTGAGAGGTGACTGATGATGAAGTCCGCGATGCGATCCGGGCAGGAACCATCAATCGCTCCCCAGGACCCGACGGTCTTCACCTCGAATTTTATCGCAGCCAGAGTTCCCCATGTAGCACAAGTTCTACCTTTTCCGCTTTCTGTGGCACGTCGAATGTTGGCAGCGATGGCATTTTTCGTCAGCTCTGGGCTGTTGTTCAGAGTTAACTATGCAACCCTTACTCTTCCCCGTGAACGAGGAAGGATAGGTCTGTTTCACGTGCCCGACAGAACTCGCGCCCTATTTGTCAGCTCCCAGATGACGGTATGGACACGTTACCCAACGAGCCTCACTGGTCTCCTCCTGTCGGCATATACGCCGGTCTCACTGTCAGCCCCAATGATGATCTCGGATGTTCCGGCCCAGTTCCATTATATACGATACTTCTTTCTTGAACTCAGTTATCTACGCCTCACCTTACCAAGACAGCTTTTACTCAAGACAAAGGCAGTATACAATGTCCTCCAATTAGGTCGTCCAGCTAACCCGATTGAACAAAAGTTCCCCCAGGTTGACTGGCGTCATGTATGGCGCACGGTTTTCGCCTGTTACCTTGACACGAATGTTCAATCTGTCTGGTACCTAACTGTCAATGGTAAGCAAATCAACCAATCTCGCCTTCATCGTATCCACCTCGCCCAATCACCTCTATGTTCCACATGTGGAGTGCCAGACAATGATGAACATCGGTTTGTTTGCGGACCGGCGGCGGAGGTTTGGCACTTGATTCGTCGTATTGTCGCTTTTCTAACGCGGGACATTCCGGATCGGATTACTCCCCTTTCATTATTATTTCCGGAACGTGACTATTTTCCTTGGACAAAGACCAATGCTGTGAATTGGATTCGCGGACATGCCATTCACTACCTATTTGGACAAACTGTGGACTCTGTACTCGATTTTTGGACATGCCTCAATGACCGTCATTATGTCGTTGTCCGTCATCCAAAATACAGACAATTTTTCTCGAACTTCCTTGGGAGTGCTTTCCACGACCCGCCTCACAGCTGGAATGTGTTAAGCCAAGAGAGAAGAAGGTTTCCTGTTTGAACCAATGAACATTTCTGAACAATTGAACGGAACACGTCAATTTCGAGAAGACGTGACTCAACGTATTACCAGCGGGGCGCAGAAGGCCTCTGAGCAATTACATAACAAAACTAAACAAAACAAAAAAAAACATAAAAACAATAAAAATAAAATTCAGAAAAAGGAAGATTTTGTTTTGTTTGTAAGGATAGCCCTAACCTTGATTTCCCATATTTACCCTGGTATATAGGCAGCTCTCTGGGGTAGGTTTAGTCAGGAGCCAACGCCTGAAGTGGGCCAGATTTTTTTGTTATAGGATGAAAAGTGGCGGTGGCACTTGGTTTTTTTTGGTAGTTCCATTTTATTAAAGGGTTTTCAAAAAGAAAAGGAAATGTTAAAAAGAAAAAAAGAAAAAAATGAAAAAACAAAAGAAAAAGTGGTAATCGAAAAACAAAAAACAATAAAAAATTGGTGCAGTGAGTAGAGTTTTGGGTTAGCAGGCAGGAGGTCGACGGTTCGATCCTGGGATGAGGCGTATGTTTTTTATTTGCTAAATGTAGTCCAGATGGTACGGTATGCGGCATCTTAATCGTCAACAGCGATTGCAGCGTGTCCTCTAGAAAACATTTGCACTTACATACTACAATCGTAGAAATGGAAGATTGGTCAGTTTTTTTTTTTTTTTTCATCAACTCGAGGTGGACATCGTAAGTCACCCAGTTAAGTTCGTTGTTATATTTCGTTAGGGCCTTACGTTACCAATAGGACTAGCAACGTGGTTTGTGAACAATGTCCAAACTCGGTTACTGTTTGTATGTGTTATTACCATGGTCCCATTAATTATGCCATTGAACACTGAGTTTGGTAATGCATGATGTTTAGTACATTTATCAATGCATTATTATTATTATTATTATTATTCTATCGATGGGATTGTGGAAACATCACGTCTGTTACCGTTAGGGAAACAGTGCACTTCGAAACCTAACGTTTCACAATTAGCGGTGTCGGGGTTAATCATGCAGAACAATACCTGTCAGAGGGGTAATGCGAGTTAGGTGGAACAGCGCGCAGGACTGACAGCGTGTTTATACTGTAGCTGCTGTCCACCAGACAGGGACTAGATGCGAGCAGAGCAACGCGCCCATGCCAGACTCCAATATACATGGTCACATGTATCGAATTTTGTCATTGTAAACCACTACACCAGTGTAGCAGACGTATGGCATACACAAACGATGAATATGAGGATATGCTTCTGGTTCTTGATGCATCTGATAACCGGGCTGGTGTTGCCGCTCGTGAATAAGCTCCTAGATATCCTCGTCGACGCCTTCGAGATAAAAAGGTGTTTCGTCATCTGGAGCTGCACCTTCGGGTGTCAGGTTCTCTCCTTCCACCATTGCGTGACAGAGATCGTCTACGGACTCGCCGTACTCCAGCTACTAAGGAAGCTATTCTGGAGGTCATACACCCAAGAACCTCAGCGAAGTACACGTAGTATAGCAAGGCAGTTGCGTGTCTCTCAACGCTGGGTCGTTAACGTGCTGCACGAGCTTGGGCTGCACCCCTATCATTATGCTTTCACGCAACACCTACATCATGCAGATCGCCATCAGCGAATGCAATTCTGTGAATCTTTTCAACGGCAACAGGAAGCCAACGATGACCTCGTGAACTCCGTTATATGGTCGGATGAAGCAGCATTCGCTCGTGAGGGAGTCTTCAATATGCACAATGTCCACCATTGGTGTGATGTTAACCCGCACGTCACCCGCGACCTTGGATATCAAGTTCATTTTGGTATCAACGTTTGGGCCGGAATATTGGGCGACAGGTTTTTGTACTCCTACATGTTGCCTGACTGCACGAAGGTATAATGCATTCCTCTCAGACTATCTGCCTGATGCGCTGGAAGATGTTCCAGTACATGTTCGGCAGAGGATATGATTCCAACATGATGGTGCACCTCCACACGCCGGAGTTAGTGTGCGGCAGTATTTGGACAGAACATTTCCAGGGAAATGGCTCGAACGTGGAGGTCCAGTTGTGTGGCAACCGTGGTCACCTGACCTAAATCCCCTGGATTTCTTCCTGTGAGGGCACCTGAAGGCTCACGTGTACTCTACTCCGCCGACGAATGTGGAAGAAATGGTAGCGCGTGTTCGTGCTGCTCTTGTTACTGTGGATGCAGCTTTGCTGTATGATCCGGTGGTTTGCGCAATGTTTGGACGTTCAGGGAAGTTGCTTTGAGCATCTGTTGGACTGAGGACAACGTATTCTGTTGTGAAGATCATGTGGTCATTAATATGGACATTATTATTGTCACTGGTTTCTAATGTGCGACATCTGAGCGCTCATATTACATGTAGTATAAATGACAAGTAGATGTTGTGTTATTGTACTGTGCTATCATATTTAGCATCACGAAATCAATGTTGTTTTTGTAGTTATTGTGTCCCATGACAGGTCATTTGTTTCAATTGTGTGTTTCTTATACACTCCTGGAAATTGAAATAAGAACACCGTGAATTCATTGTCCCAGGAAGGGGAAACTTTATTGACACATTCCTGGGGTCAGATACATCACATGATCACACTGACAGAACCACAGGCACATAGACACAGGCAACAGAGCATGCACAATGTCGGCACTAGTACACTGTATATCCACCTTTCGCAGCAATGCAGGCTGCTATTCTCCCATGGAGACGATCGTAGAGATGCTGGATGTAGTCCTGTGGAACGGCTTGCCATGCCATTTCCACCTGGCGCCTCAGTTGGACCAGCGTTCGTGCTGGACGTGCAGACCGCGTGAGACGACGCTTCATCCAGTCCCAAACATGCTCAATGGGGGACAGATCCGGAGATCTTGCTGGCCAGGGTAGTTGACTTACACCTTCTAGAGCACGTTGGGTGGCACGGGATACATGCGGACGTGCATTGTCCTGTTGGAACAGCAAGTTCCCTTGCCGGTCTAGGAATGGTAGAACGATGGCTTCGATGACGGTTTGGATGTACCGTGCACTATTCAGTGTCCCCTCGACGATCACCAGTGGTGTACGGCCAGTGTAGGAGATCGCTCCCCACACCATGATGCCGGGTGTTGGCCCTGTGTGCCTCGGTCGTATGCAGTCCTGATTGTGGCGCTCACCTGCACGGCGCCAAACACGCATACGACCATCATTGGCACCAAGGCAGAAGCGACTCTCATCGCTGAAGACGACACGTCTCCATTCGTCTCTCCATTCACGCCTGTCGCGACACCACTGGAGGCGGGCTGCACGATGTTGGGGCGTGAGCGGAAGACGGCCTAACGGTGTGCGGGACCGTAGCCCAGCTTCATGGAGACGGTTGCGAATGGTCCTCGCCGATACCCCAGGAGCAACAGTGTCCCTAATTTGCTGGGAAGTGGCGGTGCGGTCCCCTACGGCACTGCGTAGGATCCTACGGTCTTGGCGTGCATCCGTGCGTCGCTGCGGTCCGGTCCCAGGTCGACGGGCACGTGCACCTTCCGCTGACCACTGGCGACAACATCGATGTACTGTGGAGACCTCACGCCCCACGTGTTGAGCAATTCGGCGGTACGTCCACCCGGCCTCCCGCATGCCCACTACACGCCCTCGCTCAAAGTCCGTCAACTGCACATACGGTTCACGTCCACGCTGTCGCGGCATGCTACCAGTGTTAAAGACTGCGATGGAGCTCCGTACGCCACGGCAAACTGGCTGACACTGACGGCGGCGGTGCACAAATGCTGCGCAGCTAGCGCCATTCGACGGCCAATACCGCGGTTCCTGGTGTGTCCGCTGTGCCGTGCGTGTGATCATTGCTTGTACAGCCCTCTCGCAGTGTCCGGAGCAAGTATGGTGGGTCTGACACACCGGTGTCAATGTGTTTTTTTTTCCATTTCCGGGGGTGTATGTCTAACAACGTATCTGTTATGTTCAGCATTACAAAATGTTGTAAATTAGGACACATTTATCCTAAGAGACTGTGTATATTACAGTATGAAATGTCAGAAAGAAATTAGCAAATTAAAAAAAAAAATGCAACCCAACTCAGGATCGAACCTTCGACTTCCTGCATGCTAACCCAAAACTCTACCCACTGCACAGCCCAAGTAATATGTGAGGACAGAGAAGAGATAGTTTCCTATATGTGGTTACAATGTTGCCAGATTGCCAATATTTACCACCTTTTCCTGTCGGATGTACTCGCCGGGCGAACTTTTGTGAGAGACATTTTTTCATCGCTGGCATGTGAGGAGCCGCAGTGCCAAGCCCGAGTGCGCGAATTTCGCTTCACCCTGTATATTTTCATCACCTAGCATCGTGAAGGACCGAACGCTTGTGAATAACGAAGGAGAAGTCTGTGGTTGACGTGCAACGATCGAAAAGGAAGACTGCAGTGCGCCGGTGTCGCCCTAAACAGGGCACTCTGCCAGGACGTCTGGGTCGTAATTCACGTCTCGTAACCAGTTTGTTGCAGTCTGATCAAACGTCGCAGCTCCACTGCCGCTCGTGAGATCTTGTTGCGGCTTTCTGTCCACGGAGTGCCACCGCCCAACGAAGAGATGACCAGATATCTTTATCTTGTTCGACAGTAATGTGTGATCCCCTTGACCAATATGTCTTATAAACAATACCTTCCTTAATATACATGAGTACTGGTGGTGCCATTAGGTTAGATGTCACATTGCATTTGCTCTGACAGCACTTGTTACTAAGTTACGTTAGAAGAAACGTTAAGCTACTCTAACGTATTAACAGCCATCAAAGTTTCTCTTAATCACTCTTTGAAATAGCTACATCTCGTAATTGTGAAATTCATCATCATTTTCGTGAATAATGGACGGCTTCTTGCTTGTGATTGCATATTGCACGCGAAATTCCAGTTTTCATTTCAAATATGACTTTTTATTACCGATATTTTATGAAAGATTGATAATATAGATTGCTTAAATTGAGAAAACACATCAATTTAATTTTTAGGGCAAAAATGATAAACCAAATACTTTTTATTTGGTCTATTTCAATTGTTTCATGCCACAGATGTAGTCTTACACGAACCAGAGTTATAAATGTAGTAGAAACATGAAAAGCAAGCACATCACACAAATGCTGCGTTCTTTCATTTGCCACTGTACAATTACAACATGAACCCAACAGAACTGATCTGGATCCACGTTAAGTGATTTGGCCCGAGAAATAACATGACTGCTAAACTGCCAGACGTACTGGAACTAATACACGGAGCTTTTTCACATCTCACTGCCGACCGCTGGCGGAATTAGAAAAGCACGTCATAAAAGAAGAGGAGAAAATGCGTCGCCTGGGTGGCTTCGTGGATTCTATTGTTGATCAGCCCGTTATCAACGTAGCAGATCACAGTTCCAGAACTGAAATATATTTTTCGGATTCGGATATGGTGGTTCAAATGGCTCGGAACACTATGGGACTTAACTGCTGAGGTCATCAGTCCCCTAGAACTTAGAACTACTTAAACCTAACTAACCTAAAAGGACATCACACACATCCATGCCCGAAGCAGGATTCGAACCTGCGACCGTAGCGGTCGCACGGTTCCAGACTGTAGCGCCTAGAACCGCTCGGCCACCCTGGCAGGGCGGATTCGGATAACGAAGAAGCTAAGTGATTACCAGACGACTTACTATAATTAATCCTTCCGTAGCTTCAGTATTCAACAGCACGGTGAAATCCCTGCAGTTTGCTTTTGCATTACTCTTAGCTCGCTCAGAAAAATTACTCTGTGTTTAAATTAGGAATTTTCATCACGCCTGTTTGCAATTAGAATTCTATGTTAAGTGAGGACGAGAGCAATTTTTGCTTTCTGTCTGGTCAACTAAGAGGTGTGCGGTAGTGCTGGTTCAAATGGCTCTGAGCACTATGGGACTCAAAATCTTAGGTCATCAGTCCCCTAGAACGTAGAACTACTTAAACCTAACCAACCTAAGGACATCACACACATCCACGCCCGAGGCAGGATTCGAACCTGCGACCGTAGCAGTCCCGCGGTTCCGGACTGCAGCGCTAGAACCGCACGACCACCGCGGCCGGCTGCTAGTGCTGGAGTTTCGCCGAATATTATTTCACTCTCTTCAAAAATTAAATAACACTCGAAGCTACAATGTTTCTTTGCTCGTCCCTTTTTACTGCTCACATAATTGCACGTTAGTTGAACTACTTGACTGGCCAATACTGTCTAAGTTGAATGCGCCGGTAAAACTGTTGTCCCGCGTTATCGCGCAGTTTATGTGCGTTTAACACAGAACGAAAAGATCCCTATGATCCTGCTTGACTATACTGAATACAGCTTTGCTTCCGCTCCACATGAAACGAAATCCTGTGAGATTAAAGCAAACAAGGAAGAATACATAGTGTAATATTTACATCGGGTTTATTTTTATGATGAGCACAGTACAACTGTACTTGGGCATGCTTTGCTGTGGCTCAATCTGCTTAAATGGAAAAGAAAGACAAGAGAATGCACACGTTTCTAACATGTATGGGAATTGGATATGCGAGGTAACGAACATTCGTAATTTCGCGCGAATGGTATGTTGGAGCGAAATTCGGTTGGCATTCCTGCACACACCTGTGTTTAACGTGTAACTGACGGAAGCTTTAATGACGGAAGTTTCTTTGTTGTTTGTCTGTTAGTTACTGTTCTGTGCTGTACTGAGTAGAACGTTGTGCCGCACAGTTTGCGAATTTCTAGATGGCAGAGTTAGAACAGCTACGCGTCTGCATTAAGTTTTGCGTGAAACTCAAGGAACTTTACGGAGACACACCAAATGATGCAGGAAGCTTACAGCGATGAGTGCTTAACCAGTACTCGGTGTTAGGGGAATGGTTCACACGGTTTAAAAATGAATGGACGGAAGTTAAAGATGACCCTCGTTCAGGGCGCCTTTCGAGGCCTACCGACGACGCTGATGTCAGAACGTCAACGAAATTATACAGCCTAACTATCCTAGAGATCCCAGAAAAATGAAACATACCAGTTGGATCACTTTATGAAATCCTGCCACAGCATTTTTGAATGCATCGTTTGTCCCACGGCTCATGAGTCAAGACCAGAAAGACGTTCGCCTCGCACAAATGAGAACGAGATGTTCCTTAAGAGAATTACAACTGGTGATGAGACGTGGGCCTACGGTTATGATGTTGAGACCAAGGTTCAGTTTTCACAGTGGTTCGGGAAAGGTTCTCCAAGATCAAAAAAAGCTAGTTAGGTTGCAACCTCCCTCTTACTAATCGGCCTATCCTGCTTGCGATATAAAATATGACCGTGGATCGCGTGTATGCCTAATGGATTTTTTCTAATTGTATAAGGCTATCTTTCCCGAACAAGTGATACCAATAAGTAGGAGGAAAGTGTACAACCGACCCTTCTGATGGAAAGTCTACTAAAAATAAAAGTAATTAAACCGAACAGGGCTATAATTTGGAAAATGAAAGTTATTTTGTACATTCACTCACGAACAACACTGGACAGAAAGGGGTACCACTGATCATGAATCCGAAAGTTACACTAATGGACGAAAGGAAGTAATTAACGGTCGCCAGCCCACTAGGGCAATTTACGTCCAAAATCCTGTACAAGATGATGGGAAAGAAAAACATGTATGATTAAACACTGACGTGACAACTAAAGGTTGCCACATTTTTAAAAAAAATTTTTTACACTAATTTTCAGTGAATATGCAATGATGAAGAAAACTGAGAAATCACTCTTGCGTTATGTTTGGCATTAAATTTTGAAAAAGGAAATCGAGTAATGATTTGAAAACATGCAATTAAACTGTATGTTAGTACTGAACTTTGTTACGTGAACAATGACTTTCAGTGACCTCAGCATAATATCCTCAAAGAAATTTAGAAAAAAAGCAAGCACTTTTTACTTTGCCGTTACTTATTTTGCTAATTGGATTTCATATTATTGTCTGAACAACTGAGCCTTTTTTACTGACTTGAACAGAATTAAATACTAGAATACGTACCAAACCAAACAGCCATGTACTCTAAGCTATATGTAAAATAAATAAAACTTCCGCAATCTTAATTTGTGCATTTCTTTAGACTTGGATTTTTTTCCAGTGATTGAGTCTCAAACTTGAAAAATGAAATTGCTTTACCTTAGTCATACACTAAAGCCTCTGTTGTACAACAGTTAATTGAAAGTAGACTGATGCTAAAATTCCTAAAAGAGAAATTATTCATTAATAAACTGGCTGTAACTATTCAATTTGTTTCTTATGACACTCAGTTAGCATATTAGGAAAAAAAGGAACAAGGATCCTGCTTGGTAAAAATGTCTGGGGGCAATGAGGACACAATCGCACTGAGTTTAACTGATTATTATTTAAATAAATCTTATCAATCAAATCACATTCAGTTGTGCTGCTGGGTTAGTCGTTAATACTTTCTACCAATCAACAGTCTTACTTCAGTGCTGTGCATACGACGAAACTCGGAGCCAACGACGAAACTGTGTTGCTGGAACTTCTGCTGTTGTTGAAGACCGAAGCATCTTGTGGAGCCACGGCTAATTACAGGAATGGGCAATCGTAATTAATACAACCTCTTCCGCTCTAGGCATGTGGCCGGAGCGCGTACATGATGCCGCCGAAAATGGTACTCGCTACTACGAGAGCGTTAACACCACACTTCCGCACACTACAAGCGCCGGAACCCGTCTCTCCCTCTCTCCGCGCGCTCTGCGCATCAACTCCCTACCCAAAGATTTTACAACGCACAAGCACTGCTATTATCGTTGCTAGTCGATGCAAATAACAATTCCTTTAGATTTTTCCCAGAGCTTATAAGCTTCACAGTAAAACACAGATAAGTACAATGAAACGTCAACAGACTTCTACCTAAATGTACACATACAGTGAAGCAATGACCTTACTTATTAAAAGAAAGCATTTAAATTACAAATATTTACATACAATTAAAAAAAAGTTATATGTAGGTAGCAGGTGCCAGCATCCTGTATTTTCAGTGTTACAAGGTCAGGTCAAAAGGTAAAGCCATGGTGATAGTTTTCTTTGAATCTGAAGGATTAGTTCAACATGAATTCGTGCCACAGGGAAAAGCAGTTAATCGATAGTACTATCGGGACGTGTTGCGACGCCTTCGAGAAAATGTGAATGGAAACGGCTATTGCATCACGATAACACACCGGCACATTCCTCCCTGTTGGTCCATGACTATTGCACAGAAAACGAAATCGTTGTGCTGCCTCATCCTCCGTACTCTCCAGACCTGGCCCCTGCGGAATATTTTCTATTTCCAAAGTCGAAAATCCCGTCGAAAGGACGAAGATTTTCAACGATGGATGAGGTAAAAGAAAATCAGCAGACAGCGCCTCGCGTGATCTAGCACGAGGTGTGTCAACACTGCTTCCGGAATGGAAACGGTGTTCGGAGCGGTGTACCAATTGTGGAGGATAGTCTTTCGAAGGAGACCAGGCACAATAAAGAAAAAGGTAGGCGTAGAAAAATTTGGTGGAGAAAGATTCGGAATTTTTTGAACAGACCTCATACGTCCCAGTCTCCTCTCCCCTGTCTGTGTCCGTCTCCTCCTCTCCCATTCTTTGTACATGTCCTCTTCTCTCTCTCCATCACCTCCTCCCCCTCTCTCTGTCTATCGTCTCCTCCCTTCTCACCATCTTCTCCTGCTCCCTCTCTCTCCTCCTCGCTCCTCCTGCTCCAGTTCTCTGCCATATTCTCGTCCTCCCTCTCACCCCATCTCCACCTACACAATCTCTGTCCATCTCCTCCTTCCCATTTTCTATGTTAGTTTCCTCCCATCCCTCTATCCATCTCCTCTTCCTACCCCTCTCCCCCCTTCATTCTGACCTTGAGTCTTGTTTACTGCAAATTCAGCTTATTTAGTAGTGTTCTAATCGTAAACCAATAATCCATAAATACAACTTTCCTGTTTGCCAACGTTTCACTGTTGTACGAGGGTCATTCCAAAAGAAATGCACACTATTTTTATAATCCATATTTTATTCTACATGTTTTAAAGTTTTACAGTGTGTAGATAAACCTTTTAGGAGCAATATTTTCATTTCTCCACATAATTTCCACCCCTCTCAACCGCCTTACGCCATCTTGGAACACTGCCTTTATTCCCGCACGGTAAAATTCTGAATCAGCTTGTTGGAGCCACTGTTTGGCAACGTGCACAAGGTAGTCATCATCTTCAAACCTTGTTCCACGAAGAGAGTCTTTCAGTTTCCCAAAGAGAAGATAGTCACACGGAGCCAGGTCAGGACTGTAAGGCGGGTGTTTCAGTGTTGTCCATCCGAGTTTTGTGATCGCTTCCACGGTTTTTTGGCTGGCATGTGGCCGTGCATTGTCGTGCAACAGTAAAACATTCTGCTTTTGCCGATGTGGTCGAACACGACTCAGTCGAGCTTGAAATTTCTTCAGTGTTGTCACATATGCATCAGAATTTGTGGTGGTTCCACTTGGTATAATGTCCATAAGCAAGAGTCCTTCGGAACCAGAAAACACCATAGCCATAACTTTCCCAGGAGAAGGTGTGATTTTGAATTTTTTTTCCTTGGGTGAATTTGCATGATGCCACTCCATTGATTGCCTCTTCGTCTCTGGTGAAAAATGATGGAGCCATGTTTCATCACCTGTCACAATTCTTCCAAGAACTTCATCTCCACCACTCTTGTACTGTTCCAAAAGTTCGCTGCATACCGTTTTTCTTGTTTCTTTGTGAGCCATTGTCAACATCCTGGGAACTCACCTGCCACAAACTTTTTAACGCCAACACTTTCAGTATTCTGCAAACACTTCCTTCCCCTATCCCAACGTAACGAGACAATTCATTCACTGTGATGCGTCTGTCAGCAGTCACCAATTCGTTAACTCTCTGCGCATTGTCTGGAGCGTGTGTAGTACGAGGTCTGCTGCTGCGAGGACAATCCTCAATATTGCCGTGCCCGCTTTCATCACGTAACCTGCTTGCCCACCGACTAACTGTACTGCGATCGACAGCAGCATCTCCATACACCTTTTTCAACCTCTTGTGGATGTTTCCCACTGTCTCGTTTTCACAGCACAGGAATTCTATGACAGCACGTTGCTTCTGACGAACGTCAAGTGTAGCAGCCATCTTGAAGACATGCTCACGGGAACAGGTTGAACTAAGTTTGAAAACAAGCGGGAAGTTCTAGGTTCTAAATTCTAGGGGACTGATGACCACAGATGTTAAGTCCCATAGTGCTCAGAGCCATTTGAACCATTTTGAACCCTACGTCCTGAATTATTTGCTGAATTATTATCTGACCTACAGAATTCTCCCTGACAAATACAACTCAAACTTATTCTATTCATTTATTACCCACAATATACAAGCAAAACGCAATTTGACTGAAAATAATTAACACAAAAGAATGGCCCTGAATCAGAAGAAAACCTTCAATAACCCATACATTTCATAAGTCACTTACCTCACAGAAAATTTTCATTACACGAACTACAGTAATAGCAACAGGCAACCACTACAACCAGCTAAGTAAAAAGATTCTAACTACTGTAGACTCTAACTACTAATAGAGATATGGTTAGCAAAGGAACATTTTTTGTTGCAAAGCAAACAATGTGTTTAGCAGATTTTACCTTAATCATGTGACATCCAGTTCCAGAAATTATAAAATCGTCAATAACTCCATTGTCCAAGCATTAGCAAATACATCAATCATCATTTTACAATCCAAGTCCAACCAATATTAAATGTCCATGGAAGACACACGTCCAAACCGTCCGCTCACGTTAACACTGCTAACCTCCATCACGGCTGATTATTAACCTCCAACTGCAAGTCTGTCTGGCCACAGAGTCTCTTAGCGAGGGCACAGAGCGCTGTCAGTTATATTAATGCAGTCTATAGCGCTACCAAAATACAAACACATAAACAGGCTACTTACACCTCTAGTACCATGGAAGTCATTCCCTCATGCCTTAACAGACGTCCTATCATCCTGTCCCTTCTACTTGTCAATGTCTTTCACATGTTCCTTTCCTCTCCGATTCTGCACAGAACCTCCTCATTCCTTACCTTATCAGTCCACCTAATTTTCAACATTCGTCTGTAGCACCACATTTCAAATGCTTCAATTCTCTTCTGTTTCGGTTTTCCCACAATCCACTTTTCGCTACCATACAATGCTGCACCCCAGACGTAACCTACATTTTCAGAACTTTCTTCCTAAAATTAAGGCCGATATTTGATATTCGTAGACTTTTCGTGGCCAGGAATGCCCTTTTTGCCATTGCTAGTCTGCTTTTGATGTCCTCCTTACTCCGTCCGTCACTCGTTATTTTACAACCTAGGTAGCAGAATTCCTTAACTTCATATACTTTGTGACCATCGATCCTGATATTAAGTTCTCATTTCTACTACTTCTCATCACCTTTGTCTTTCTTCGATTTACTCTCAATCCACATTCTGTACTCATTAGACTGTTCATTCCGCTCAGCAGATCATGTGAGTCTTCGTCACTTTCACTCAGGATAGCAATGTCATCAGCGAATCGTACCATTGATACCCTTTGACCTTGAATTTGAATTCCACTCCTGAACCTTTCTTTTATTTCCATCATTGCTTCATCGATGTGCGGATTGAACAGTAAGAGCGAAAGGCTACACCCTTCTTAATACGAGCTCTTCGTTCTTGGTCGTCCACTCTTATTATTCCGTTTTGGCTGTTGTACATATTTTTTATGACTTGTCTCAGCCTATAACTTACCCCTATTTCTGTCAGAATTCTGAACATTTTTCACCATTTTACATTGTCGAATGCTTTTTCCAGGTCGACAAATCCTACGAACGTATCTTGATTTTTCTTTATTCTTGGTTACGTTATTAACCGCAACGTCAGAATTGCCACGCACGTGCTTTTACTTTTTCTGAAGCCAAACTGATCGTCATCTAGCGCATCCTCAATTTCTTTTTCCATTCCTCTGTCTATTATTCTTGTCAGCAACTTGAATGCATAAACTGTTAAGCTGACTGTGCGATAATTGTCACACTTGTCAGCTCTTGCCGTCTTCGGAATTGTGTGAACGATGTTTTTGTCGAAATTCAGATGGTATGTCGCCAGACTCATACATTCTACACACCGACGGCGGTAGTCGTTTTGTTGCTTCCCCAAATGATCTAGAAATTCTGATGGAATGTTATCTATCCCTTCTGCCTCATTTTATCTTAAATCCTCCAAAGCTCTTTTAAATTCTGATTCTAATACCGGGTCCTCTGTCTCTTCTAAATCGACTGCTGATTCTTCCTCTATCACATCAGACAAATCTTCCTCCTCATAGAGGCTTTATATGTATTCTTTCCACCTCTCCGCTCCCTGGTCTGCATTTAACAGTGGAATTCCCGTTGCACTCTTAATGGTATCTGTGGTGTCACCGCCAGACACCACACTTGCTAGGTGGTAGCTTTAAATCGGCCGCGGTCCATTAGTACATGTCGGACCCGCGTGTCGCCACTGTCAGTACTTGCAGACCTAGCGCCACCACATGGCAGGTCTAGAAAGACGGACTAGCACTCGCCCCAGTTGTACGACGACTTTGCTAGCGACTACACTGACGAAGCCTTGCTCTCATTTGCCGAGAGACAGTTAGAATAGCCTTCAGCTAAGTCCATGACTACGACCTAGCAAGGTGCCATTAGCCTTACAGTGATTGTAATTAACCGTATCTGGAGATAGTCTCATTTGTATCGTCAAGAGCGATGTACCACAAGGATGAATTAAAGTTAAGTATTCAAGGAGCTGCATACTTTTCTTATAGCATTAATTAGGTATCCTGTTCCAGAATTCACGCCAGCCGGCGTGTGTGTACGCGTGCCTTTCGGCTACCTCAAAGTGGCGTGGCTGTTTGCTACGCAACAACAGTATCACTCTTGCTTTTAATGTTATGGAAGGTTGTTTTGACTTTCCTGTTAGCTGAGTCAGTCCTACCGATCATCATTTCTTTTCGATTTTTGTACATTTTTCATGCAGCCATTTCGTCTTAGCTTCCCTGCACTTCCTACTTGTTTCATTCCTAATCGACTTGTATTTCTGTATTCCTGAGTTTTCCGGAACATTTTTGTACTCCCTCATTCATCGATCAATTGAAGTATTCTTCTGTTACCCATGGTTTCTTCGCAGTTACCTTCTTTGAGGTTATGTTTTCCTTCCCAACTTCTATGATGGCCCTTTTTAGGATGTCCATTCCTCTTCAACTGTACTGCCTACTGTGCTATTCCTTATTGCTGTATCTATAGCGTTAGAGAACTTCAAACGTATCTCGTCATTCCTTAGTACTTCCGTATCCCACTCCTTTGCGTACTGATTTTTCCTGACTAATGTCTTGAACTTCAGCCTATTCTTCATCACAAATATGTTGTGATCTAAGTCTATGTCTGCTCCTGTGTACGCCTTGCAATCTAGTATCTGATTTCGGAATCTCTGTCTGACCATGATGTAATCTAATTGAAATCTTTCCGTATCACACGGCGTTTTCCAAGTATACCTCCTCCTCATGTGATTCCTGAACAGAGTATTCGCTATTACTAGATGAAGTTTATTACAGAACTCAATTAATCTTTCTCCTCTCTCATTCCTTGTCCCAAGCCCATATTCTCCTGTAACCTTTTCTTCTACTCCATCCCCTGCAACTGCATTCTAGTTTCCCATGACTATTAGATTATCATCTACCTTTACATACTGTATTACCATTTCAATATCCTCACACACTTTCTCTATCTCTTCATCTTCGGCTTGCGACGTCGGTATGTATACCTGAACTATCGCTGTCGGTGTTGGTTTGCAGTCGCTTCTGATAAGAATAACCCTGTCACTGAAATGTTCACAGTAACACACTCTCTACCCTACCTTCCTATTCATTACGAATTCTACTCCTGTTATACCACTTTCCGCTGCTGTTGATATTACCCTATACTCTATTCTTTCCACTTCATTGACCCCTACTGTTATCTAGATTGAGCCTTTGCATTTCCCTTTTCAGATTTTCTAGCTTCCCTACCAC
This sequence comes from Schistocerca cancellata, assembly GCF_023864275.1. Taxonomy (NCBI): domain Eukaryota; kingdom Metazoa; phylum Arthropoda; class Insecta; order Orthoptera; family Acrididae; genus Schistocerca; species Schistocerca cancellata. The sequence continues at coordinate 245,110,025 of NC_064628.1, read as the reverse complement.
GTTCAAGCCTCTGACATTCCACACCCGACTCGCAGAATGTTATTATTTCGTAGATTATTGAATATTTTTTCTCATGGTACCCTCCCCCTTGGCAGTCCCCTCCAGGAGATCCGAATGCAGGACTATTCCGGAAACTTTTGCTCATGGAGAGATCTTCATGACACTTCTTCAATTGGAGCCCCCACGTCATTTGGATACACGTTACGTGCCTTTAATGCAGTGGTTTCCATTGCCTTCTGCATCCTCATGCCGTTGATCTTTGTTGATTCTTCCGCCTTCAGGAATAGTTTCCCAGCCTAGGACAAGAGAGTGCCTGAATCTCTGTCCGCTCCTCCACCCTCTTTGACAAGACCGTTGGCAGAATGAGGGTGACTTCTTATGCCTTAAGTCTTCGACCGCCAATGCTGATTATTAATCGAAATCTAAGCAACGCCGAGATTAGAATCCAGGACCGAAGATGTTTTGATTATAACTCAAAGACACTATCCCAAGACCACAGGTCTTGGTATATTACATACACATACACGTATGTATTAAAATGCATAAAATCATGTGTCTTAATGTTTACTACAGTAACGTGTAAAAATTTGAAGTAAATCGGAGAGGTACATTTCGAGATTGCGTATTCGAATGCAACGTTGCGTCATTTGTACGTATATACACTCCTGGAAATGGAAAAAAGAACACATTGACACCAGTGTGTCAGACCCACCATACTTGCTCCGGACACTGCGAGAGGGCTGTGCAAGCAATGATCACACGCACGGCACAGCGGACACACCAGGAACCGCGGTGTTGGCCGTCGAATGGCGCTAGCTGCGTAGCATTTGTGCACCGCCGCCGTCAGTGTCAGCCAGTTTGCCGTGGCATACGGAGCTCCATCGCAGTCTTTAACACTGGTAGCATGCCGCGACAGCGTGGACGTGAACCGTACGTGCAGTTGACGGACTTTGAGCGAGGGCGTATAGTGGGCATGCGGGAGGCCGGGTGGACGTACCGCCGAATTGCTCAACACGTGGGGCGTGAGGTCTCCACAGTACATCGATGTTGTCGCCAGTGGTCGGCGGAAGGTGCACGTGCCCGTCGACCTGGGACCGGACCGCAGCGACGCACGGATGCACGCCAAGACCGTAGGATCCTACGCAGTGCCGTAAGGGACCGCACCGCCACTTCCCAGCAAATTAGGGACACTGTTGCTCCTGGGGTATCGGCGAGGACCATTCGCAACCGTCTCCATGAAGCTGGGCTACGGTCCCGCACACCGTTAGGCCGTCTTCCGCTCACGCCCCAACATCGTGCAGCCCGCCTCCAGTGGTGTCGCGACAGGCGTGAATGGAGGGACGAATGGAGACGTGTCGTCTTCAACGATGAGAGTCGCTTCTGCCTTGGTGCCAATGATGGTCGTATGCGTGTTTGGCGCCGTGCAGGTGAGCGCCACAATCAGGACTGCATACGACCGAGGCACACAGTGCCAACACCCGCCATCATGGTGTGGGGAGCGATCTCCTACACTGGCCGTACACCACTGGTGATTGTCGAGGGGACACTGAATAGTGCACGGTACATCCAAACCGTCATCGAACCCATCGTTCTACCATTCCAAGACCGGCAAGGGAACTTGCTGTTCCAACAGGACAATACACGTCCGCATGTATCCCGTGCCACCCAACGTGCTCTAGAAGGTGTAAGTCAACTACCCTGGCCAGCAAGATCTCCGGATCTGTCCCCCATTGAGCATGTTTGGGACTGGATGAAGCGTCGTCTCACGCGGTCTGCACGTCCAGCACGAACGCTGGTCCAACTGAGGCGCCAGGTGGAAATGGCATGGCAAGCCGTTCCACAGGACTACATCCAGGAATGTGTCAATAAAGTTTCCCCTTCCAGGGACAATGAATTCACGGTGTTCTTATTTCAATTTCCAGGAGTGTAGAATCTGTAAATGTTCCTAATCGCAAATGTGCGAAGTTTTTGACCAAATGCTTTGAAAATTTGTCACAACGTTGCATTGGATTAGGCGTGTGGTTTCATGCAACTATTTCTTAAATACAGGGTAATTATAATTAAAGTTAAACTTTCAAACCGCTTTAGAAATAACACCACTGGTCAGAATGACGTCAAATTGCAACGGAATATTATCGGAGAAGGGGGAAAACGTATGGCAGAAGAAAAATGAATAGTTATAGAATGTAGCAATAGATGGTGCTGTCAGCATCATAATTTAATAGTGGTCGACTACAAATGACAAATGAATCATTCAACAATACCTAAGGTGTACGTTTGACGTTAAACAAACTGTACTACTGAGTATGTATGGGTGTACAGGTGAGATACTGTTAGTTTTGTAAGCCCATCCACCACGGTTCAAAATGGCTCTGAGCACTATGGGACTTAACTTCTGAGCTCATCAGTCGCCCATAACTTAGAACTACTTAAACCTAACTAACCTAAGGACATCACAAACGTCCATGCCCGAGGCAGGATTCGAACCTGCGACCGTAGCGACCGTAGCGGTTGCAGACTGTAGCGCCTAGAACCGCTCGGCCACCCCGGCCGGGCCATCCAGCACAGCAAGATCCTATCACATCGGATGGGAAAAATCAGGTTTTAATTGTCCTTAGGCCAAAATCGCATAAAAAGCATCAATTACAATCAAATCGGATTATTAATTTCCGTGTGACTGGCGAAAAACATGTTCAATATGCTGTCCACCGTTTTCTGCAACAAGTTGAAATCGAGAAACAGCATGTTCCACAAGTAATCGAAGTGTTTCCAGGCTCACGTTCCGAATGTGTTGCGCAACGCGTGCTTTCAATGCATCGGAACACTGAACACAACATCTTTCAGATAGCCGCATAGCCAGAAGTCACACAGATTAAGATCAGGTGATCGGGACGGTCAGGCTGTAGGGAAATGGCAGCTGATAATTCTAGCATTTCCGAATGGCGCTTCAGCAGCTGCTTAACTGTATTTGCAATGTGCAGCCGGCCCTGGTGGCCGAGCGGTTCTAGCCGCTTCAGTCCTGAACCAGGCGACTGCTACGGTCGCAGGTTCGACTCCTGTCTCGGGCATGGATGTGTGTGATGTCCTTAGGTTAGTTAGGTTTAAGTAGTTCTAAGTTCTAGGGGACTGATGACTTCAGATGTTAAGTCCCATACCGCACAGAGCCATTTGAACCATTTTTTGCAATTTGCAGAGGTGCGTCATCTTGCATACAAATGATCCCATCAACACATCCACGCTGTTGGAGAGGTGGAATGACGTGGATGCCCAAAAGACACTCACAGCGTTTACCAGTGACGATACATTTAGCAGGATAGGAAGCATCCATCTCTCCGAATATGGTCCTATGATAAATGATGCCGCACAGTGACCTTTTCAGGATGAAGTGATACTGGTTAATTTGATTGTGGATTTTCCATTGCCCATATTCGACAATTCTGTATACTGACATATCCTGTCAGATGGAAGTGGGCTTCGTCTGCCCACAAAATCTTCCATGGACAATCATTATCCACTTCCGTGCGAGCAAGAAATTCTAAAGCAAAGGTCTCTCTCGCTGGCAGGTCAACAGGAAGCACCTCGAGCACATGGGTAATTTTGAATGGATAGCAAAGAAGCGTGTTTCGTAGGATTCTACGCACCGTGCTCACGGGTACGTCCAATGTCCGTCAATTCTCCGTGCACTTCAAGTTTGCACATTACCTCTCATCTCCTCCTGCATTGCTGTGGCCACTGCTTCCACTGACGTCGAATCAATTCGTTTCCTCCCTCTACCAGGTTGCACACGAAAAGAACAGTCTTTTCGAATTTGCGAATCATTTTCTCCAGACCCACAGCAGTTATCGGACCAACGCCTTTATCAAACCCTTCAATGTCCGGAATTTCTGAAGAGCGACGTGTGCACAGTCATCATTCTTGTAATACAGCTTTACAAGAAGAGCTCGATCCTGCGTTGAGACAGTTACGGCGAACGTCGCATACACGAAAGGAGGAAAAGCCGTGTATCCGGCGTGTTTACGTCATCTTCAATAGGTCGTGCGCATGACAGGTGTTCTCAGTTACGTATTCTGACACATACAGTGCCATCTATTGATCAATTTTCACACCCTTTTTTTTCTTCTGCCATACGTTTTCTCCATTCTCCGATAGTATGCGTTCTAATTTGACGTCATTCTGACCAGTGGTGTTTTTTCTACAGCGTCTTGAAAGTTTAATTATAATCATCCTGTGTATGTAGTATACAAATCTTTAAAAATTTAATAATACTAAAACGTTGTTACAAAAATTTCTTTTTATTTCGATTATTCACTTTTAAGAGAGCGATTAAACTTGGTTACTCATGATTTCTTCTTCTTCCTTCGTTCTTCCCAAATTCTCTTCATACGCTCACTGTGACTAAGCTCTCTCTTGCGTTCTTCTGACCGTTTATTTCCTGTTCTTTTTTCGGTGCGTTTTCGTATAATCGTGTGTTTCGTTATGATGTTCCTGAACTATTCTCGATCGTTTATTTTGTCTTACGTGATTCCCAGTTCCTTAATGTCTGTTTCTGTTTCAGTAGACCACTTGCTAGTGTTTTTTTATGTCAATGATTTGTCTTGTGGGCCTGTTCTTGTTCATCCTGCTGATATGTCCATAAAACTTCATCGTTCTCTTTCTAAAGGTGTGCGTTATTGTTTTTATCTCTTTGTAGCTCTCTCTTGTTGGCCTCTTTATACAAATTCCGTCACGAAACACTGGTCCATTATTTTTCTTTCTTGCTTTTCAATCTCTCTGAGTTTGGTATGTCCATGAAGCACTTTAGTTTTTGCAGTAGGTAGTGCCTCTGGTAGAACCACTGTGTTGAAATGCCTTAGATTCATATTGACAGAAATATATTTTATATTCTAGTGATTGCAAGTGAGAGTCTTTCTCTATCGGTTATGGAGTTCAGTCCTGATTGTTGAATTATCTCTCCTAGATATTTGAAGTGCGCAACTCGTGGCACTTTCTCATACTGAGTTGTAATGAGGAGATTATCTGCAGGTTTGCTTTCCTTTCTTCTTCTGGGAGATTTGAGGGCTAGTTTTCTGTGAGTTTTGTGGAGCTTCTCCAGTGCAAGTTTGGCTTCTTTTTGGTTAGAATGGAAAGATCCTCCGCGAAAGTCAGACATTTCACATTCATTCTCTGCTCTCTTTTAACGCCAAGTTGAATCCCCTTTGTGTATCCACAATGAAGGTAGGCGACGAGGTAGTGACGGAAATATTGTTGTGAGGACAGGTTCTGAGTCGGGCATGGGTAGCTCACTTGGTAGAGCACTTGCCCGCACAAGGCAAAGATCCTGAGTTCGAGTCTCGGTCCGGCACAGTTCTAATCTGCCAGGAAGTTCCCCTTATGTGCTTTCACCATATGCTCACAATTTTATCCAGAATCATGTTAAATAGAAGGGAGTAAAGGCCATCTCCTTGGCGAACATCAATATCAGCATGAAATGCTTCTGGCTTTTATCCCATGAATTTAACTTTGAAAATTGTGTCTGTTAACCCTCGAGCGGGCGGGCCTATGTATAAAGTGCGCCAACCAAAAATAAAATGAGAGCAGCAGAGATATAAAATACAAAGCGAGCTAGGCAAGAAAAAATTAACGATTAGCTCAAAAAAATGACCCCACTTACCAACTAGCAACGTAACTCCACATTGAAGCACTTGTCTACGAGATAATTACTGATCGAATAAGCAGCAGACCGAGATTTGATGCCACTGCACTGCTTAGTGCTTCGAATGCGTCATTACTGTCTCTTCAACACCTGTCCTTGGCAACAGAGAGTTATAGTGAACATTTATTTCATTATTGTTTAATAAAACAGTAGTTTAGCTCATATTATGTAAGTTTATTTTCTCCTTTTTTTAAAAATAAAGTAACATAAATTGTGATTTTGATCATACATGACTTACCTTGGTAACATAAAGAATGCTGTTCTACACATGAGTACAAAGTGCGCCGCGCGCCCGCTCGTGTTATGAAAAACGGCGCGCCCGATCGAGGTTAATGTCTGTTGGATAACTTATCTTGTTTTCCAGTCAGTCTTGAAGTCCTCTGAAGTGTGGAATAATGTTTGCCTATCTACTGAATCATATGCTTTTTTAAAGTCGACAAAGGTTACTAACGTATTTCTACACCTTCTCATTTGCAAGATTGTCCCTAGGTTCCATTTCTGTTCAGTGCAAGATCTAACTTTACAAAACCCTGCCTGATACTCTCCTATTAATTGGTCCACCTATCCTTCTAGTTCAGTTAACAGGGTATATGAAAGAATTTTGTATACTACAGGCAGCAGTGGGATTCCCCTGTAATTATTTGTATCGGTTTTCGTTCTTTTTTTGTGGAGAGGATGAATTAATACTCATTTCCACTCTACAAGTATTTGTTCAGTTTCTCAAATGTTTAATATAATTCTGCGAGTCGCTTGTGTGAGATTATTGTCATTTAACTTCCATATTTCTGCTATGATTCCGTCTTCTCCGGGAGACTTGTTGTTCTTCAAAGAGTTGATTATTTCCTTTACTTCTTTCAGGGATGGTTGTTTTGAAGCAAGTTTGGATGGGTTTTTTTCAAAATCTAGTTGCTCTATCGGAGGCTTGTGGTTGGGAAGTGAGTGAAAGTACTTAGTTAAAATTTGACAGCTTTCCTTGTGCTTGTTTCCAGTGATCCGTCAGGCCAGCAAAAGCACAGATTAGGTGGTTAATATCTTGTCACGTTTTCTCTGAAAATTTTGCAAAAATTTCTGGTGTTGTTCATGATAAACTCTCGTTCAATTTTTTAAGCCAGTTTATACCATAACTACGTTTTTCTCTTCGTATTACCTTATATGAACTTCTCTGTATTCTCCAAAATTCCTGCCATTTTTCTGGGGCTTTGTTGTTATTGAAAGTTTACCATTCTTGCCAAATTCTCTCTTCTCTTACTTGCTCACATGCACTGTTCCACCTTCTGTTTTCTCTTTCTTGTGGTTTTGCCTAATCTCATAGTGTTTTTCACTACTTCTGCAAGTTCCTTCTAATTCCTTGTGCTTGGTTGCCAAATTTCCTGAACAATTTCCTTCTTATTGTGTTTCAGGTATTCTGGATCAGTTCTGAATGTTTTATTCATTTGTGGTTTCTCCCTGTTAGGTTGAAATCTAATTTTAATTTGCAGCAAATGGTGGTCTGACACAAAAAACTCCCTTTCTTGTCAGTACATTGAGTATTTCTTTGGTATTTTTATTTGATACAACAACATGGTCTATCTGAAACTCACTCAAAGTCGAGTTTGGTGATGTCCGTATTGTAAGTTCGTTTGCTGGTTTAAGAAATTGTATGGAAGTGATTTTAAGATCAATATTTTCGCGAAGGTTGATTAATCTCTCACCATTTTTATTTGTCTTCTTGTGAGTTTAGAGAATTTCTATCGTTTTCCTGAACTTCTTCCCTTTGCTGAGTTGTCCATTGAGATCTGGGGTTGTAACACTTGCACAGAATGATATTTCCACAGAGTGACATTTGCACAGAACCTGGGGCTCATGTGGGGCTAACTGGCTTTCCACGGGTACAGGAGTAGTAGGGAAATGTTAGTTTCACCCCACATTGTGAGTTTGCTACATCAGGAGCAAATATATATTCAGGGGCAAACATACTGTTCCCTCTTGATTGACAGGTGCTTGACCTATTTTTCTGTTAGGAGGATTATGAATCCCTGAGAGTAATACATCCTTTTGACTGATGAATCCTTAACCTGTTAATCGGTAAAGGGGTTTTCCAAGGAACTCCTCCTATACTACTACCCCTCCACCTCCCCCCTCCTCCACACACTCCTCCTCCCCAATCCACCTGGGAACCCCCTTCACTGATATAAGCACACTTTTAATGTTAATTTGATTTATTAATTAATTAAATCGATTAACTAATCAACCTTTTCCCCTCTGAAAAACCCAAACCCATCCCCCTTATAAGCACACTTTTAATGTTAATTTGATTGATTAATTAATTAAATCGATTAACTAATCAACCTTTTCCCCTCTGAAAAACCCAAACCTATCCCCCTCCCCTTTCCCATATAGAAATTGGCGAGGAAAAGACTCATTTGATCGGCCACTTGGCAGAAAATCGATTGTAGAGTATGGAATATTAATTAAACAATTCAGACAATGAGTGGAATATTGTTTATTTAAACAATTTATGCGATAAAAGGCCGGTATTTGGAATGTAAATAAAGTTAAAGAATGTTTTGGAAAATTGACTGCAGTGTATGAAATACTGTTTATTTAAACAACTTACAGGATACAAAGTGGTGTATGGATTGTAGTTTATTTAAAGAGTCTGTCACGAAATTGATGCATTATGGAATACTTAAACAATTGTGGCGCTTTTCTATTATGATTTCACATGGAAATGCTGAATAGGTTTAGTTTATATTTCCTGCCCAGGGTCAGGGATATTAAGACTCTTATTTTTTATTTTCCTCACTTTTAGAAGCACACTAGTGTCTAAGCACAGACAGGAAAATTAGAACAATTAAATATCTAAAAGTACATGACATTTTGAAACCCCTCATCATTTTCTGCAGATGGACAAATAAGAGCATTTCAGCAACAAACTGTTCTGTACAGATCGAGAAACATTAAGCAGTCAAATTGCATTGACAGCTAAACCCTGCAAAAGGGGTCTACAGATCATGAATGGAATGGAAAGCAATATAGCAGTCAACGTTTGGAGTCTCTCATCCATGTATCGGTCGTCAGGGCACTGCTACGAAGATCAAAACCGCCCAGTGCCCTAATTACAGATCACGTTACTAGATACCACCAACCATGGACCACATATTGGTCTCCTTTGATCTCACAGCTCCCAAACAAAGCATCAGGTGGTGACATTCTGTCGACTGGGAAATTCCAGACTCGCTTCCTGTGTCTGTCTTTCTAAAGAGGTCACTCCCTGTTTGTGTGAAACAACGTCCTGCAACATGGATATGGAGGTTTTTATCTCTCCTCAGAATGCAGTCTTCCTATTGGCTAATGCTGGAGACAAATCGAGAACTGATGCAATTTCGATATAAAAATAGAGTGAAAAAAGGCATTTACACTACCCTATCGAATAAATTGTTTAACAATTTACAGCAGTCAAACATGAGGTGAGACAATAAAGTAATGAGACTGACGTGAAAAAAATGTTGCTTACCATTTTAGTCAAGTTTAGTGTTGTCTCTTTCAAAATAGTTCCCTTCCCATTGGGCACACTTTTTTCAACGCTTCTGCCATTGATGGGAACATTCCTGGAACTCACCTTCTGTAATATCCTCCAAGAGCCTCGTCACAGCTTTTTGGACATCTTGTGTTGTTGAAAATGGTGTCCATTGACCACCATTTTGACTCTTGGAAATAGAAAAAAGCCGCACGGAGCGATATCTGGTGAATAAGGTGGCTATGGTAGTTCTGAAATTGCTGTACTGACAGAGCTGTATGGGATGGCGCGTTATCGTGATGCAGAATCGAATTATCAGCAATTTTGGCACAGACACGAAGAGCTCTTTTATGAAGTCTTTCTAAAATTTCTTTGTGGTAATATTGGTTAACTGTTTGTCCAGGAGTCACCCACTCTTTATTAAAGAGGCACACAAGCATGCATGATCATCCACTGCGGTCTTCATCTTCAACATTCGTCCTGACTTCACTAAACATTTTATGCCAACGAATAACTTGAGCTCTTGACAAAGCCTCCTCCCCAAAAGCCTTCTGAAGCTTACCGTAAGTTGTCGTCGAGTATTCACCCAATTTAACGCAAAAAGAAATGGCATACTGTTGCGCAAAATTATGAGGTTCCATTTCTGTGACGAGAGACACAAACACATGTTAACTTATTACAGCACAACTCACGACTGAGCAGTTGTATCAACGTGCTGTTTGGACTGGAAACTGCTTATAGACCATGGTCAAAGATATTGTGCCTACGCAAGCCTGCAGAGTTGCCACATCTTGCAAAGAAAATAAGTCTCATTACTTTATTGTCGCACCTCGTAGATTTTTTAAAACACTCGCCTCCACTTTACAATGAGCTTTCTTCGTAATAAAAACTTATTTTCAACGTTCGAGTAATGAAAAATTCCACTACGAATAGATCATAGCGCTAAATACACTCCTGGAAATTGAAATAACACCGTGAATTCATTGTCCCAGGAAGGGGAAACTTTATTGACACATTCCTGGGGTCAGATATATCACATGATCACACTGACAGAACCACAGGCACATAGGCACAGGCAACAGAGCATGCACAATGTCGGCACTAGTACAGTGTATATCCACCTTTCGCAGCAATTCAGGCTGCTATTCTCCCATGGAGACGATCGTAGAGACGCTGGATGTAGTCCTGTGGAACGGCTTGCCATGCCATTTCCACCTGGCGCCTCAGTTGGACCAGCTTTCGTGCTGGACGTGCAGACCGCGTGAGACGACGCTTCATCCAGTCCCAAACATGCTCAATGGGGGACAGATCCGGAGATCTTGCTGGCCAGGCACGTTGGGTGGCACGGGATACATGCGGACATGCATTGTCCTGTTGGAACAGCAAGTTCCCTCGCCGGTCTAGGAAAGGTAGAACGATGGGTTCGATGACGGTTTGGATGTACCGTGCACTATTCAGTGTCCCCTCGACGATCACCAGTGGTGTACGGCCAGTGTAGGAGATCGCTCCCCACACCATGATGCCGGGTGTTGGCCCTGTGTGCCTTGGTCGTATGCAGTCCTGATTGTGGCGCTCACCTGCACGGCGCCAAACACGCATACGACCATCATTGGCACCAAGGCAGAAGCGACTCTCATCGCTGAAGACGACACGTCTCCATTCGTCCCTCCATTCACGCCTGTCGTGACACCACTGGAGGCGGGCTGCACGATGTTGGGGCGGGAGCGGAAGACGGCCTAACGGTGTGCGGGACCGTAGCCCAGCTTCATGGAGACGGTTGCGAATGGTCCTCGCCGATACCCCAGGAGCAACAGTGTCCCTAATTTGCTGGGAAGTGGCGGTGCGGTCCCCTACGGCACTGCGTAGGATCCTACGGTTTGGCGTGCATCCGTGCGTCGCTGCGGTCCGGTCCCAGGTCGACGGGCACGTGCACCTTCCGCCGATCACTGGCGACAACATCGATGTACTGTGGAGACCTCACGCCCCACGTGTTGAGCAATTCGGCGGTACGTCCACCCGGCCTCCCGCATGCCCACTATACGCCCTCGCTCAAAGTCCGTCAACTGCACATACGGTTCACGTCCATGCTGTCGCGGCATGCTACCAGTGTTAAAGACTGCGATGGAGCTCCGTATGCCACGGCAAACTGGCTGACACTGACGGCGGCGGTGCACAAATGCTGCGCAGCTAGCGCCATTCGACGGCCAACACCGCGGTTCCTGGTGTGTCCGCTGTGCCGTGCGTGTGATCATTGCTTGTACAGCCCTCTCGCAGTGTCCGGAGCAAGTATGGTGGGTCTGACACACCCGTGTCAATGTGTTCTTTTTTCCATTTCCAGGAGTGTATATCTGTGGTCTTGTAGGCACCGACTTTTGAGAACACAAGCACCCTCCTCCACCACAAAGTTCCACCAAACATACCTGGTGAAAAAAAAAATCCTACTTCTCACACATACAAGGGATCGCGAAATGCATACCATTGTCTGCCTACAGAGTAGCCCCCATCTGCACCAGCTGGGAGAGAGACCCACACCCCCTCAGGCCTTGCCTGCCTGTACCAAACGCATGTATGCATCCAATACAGCTATCGGAAATGCGACTGGGCTTCTAAAAGTGCTATAGAATTCCTAAATTATTTCTCTCCGCTACATTCAGACAGAGGGAGGAAGGTTCTGCTGCGTGATAGAGACAACAGCTAATACGACTGCAACACAGAGTCCAACATGATGTACTGAGAAGTTCTAAACATGACACACTTAAACAGTGATCCAATCTGTATTAATAGGTTGTTATGGTTATATGTCAGAGGTCGCTATCAGTCGGGAAAATCATGTCGTGATTGGGGTTTTAAAGCACTGTAGAATTTCTAAATTGTTTCCCTCCATCACATTCGGAAGAAGGAAGGCATACTGCGCGACAGAACAGAGACAGTAAATACCACTGCAAGACAGAGTCTGCTGCAGTGTATTGAGAAACACTAAACGTGACACACATAAGAAAAGATCCAGTCCGTAGCAGTAGCTGCGATGGGTAGCTGTCAGAGATCTCTGAAACACTCTTACATACCACGTACGCACTTTTCAGACCCCCACACTCACAGTGCCACAGTACCGCGCCAACATCAGAGGTCGGTGAAAACTACAACGACCCGCAGCTCCAGTTGTGGATGCATATGTGTGCAGAGTGCACCATACCCAGCCATTGAGGGCATCTGGGTATGACTGGAGTGGTAGGAATTCAGACATTATCAGTACGTCCATTGCAAACACCCATCGTTTTTAATCTTCTATCACGCAACACACGTGTCCGCTTCTGTCGCGTTCACACACCACATTGGTCACTTCACCAGCATTCGTTGCTGTGGGCAAGATCAGACAGGTCGGCGCATTCTGGGTACCCATCACAGGTTGAACTAATCCATTACTTCCGCTCGTCGACTCCTTGTGACTGCCCTTGCAGCCAGCCGCAGTGCACTGTGGAACAAGCAGTTGCAGCTTGGACATATATGGTAGTTCTAGCCAGTTCCACCCCAGCATGTCCCTCCACTCCAAGTTTAAAAAAATCCACTTTACCCAATCCGATACAGCGATGTTGTTGACTATAAACCTCGAAATACCCACACGAATGTAGATTTCTCCCTTTTATACAAGTCACTTTCGAAGACAGAAAAAATCGAGCCATACACGCTTGTTCACATCCCTGAAGTATCGTTACTTGTTATGAAAAAACTGTAACAGTATGGCACAAGCTATATTTCCTCTAAGTATTCTCTCATCAGATAGGAAAAAAAAACTCTTCTTGTCTGTTAAAGTCATGCATCACAGTGCTAGAATATTGAATACATTTTTGGCTCATGACAGACTGCTAAGATCTACCACTGTCAAAGGACGCCTCCTCACTTTCGAACTCTGTCTTAAGATAACCAAATGACTCGCCACACACGAAGTCTCTTTTATGGTAACAGCACAGAAAAGTTGTAAAGATCAGGTTTATACTTCATGTCACTTTATGAATTCGGTAATACATCTCATTTTATTTCTATGGTTGTCTCTCCCAATGTAGATGGGAGATTGAAATATTGTTAAAAGAAATCGCTGCAATGAAGAAAACGTCAAGAATAATATTCATGGTACCCTAGTCAACGCCTCCACCCGCCAGGCGGCACGTCGCTGATATCAAGTTGATAGGCTAATTGATTAGAGAGTCAGTTAGCATGGCAAATAATTTTTCTTTTCCAGTAGTTGGTTTACACTGACCAGGTAGTTCAAATAGGAATCCCTGGAGGGAAGACGATGATATTTTTGAGGAAAAGATTCTACTGTCAGCACTTTACATGTAAAGACCGTGCTACTAAAACCACGATAACAACAACAACGTTACTGTCATCCTGTATAAAAAGCGGTCCTGGTTCTACAGACGCACAAGAGCTGCTGACAGAGTTACGCTTCCTGGTAGAAATGCTGTCTGTGATTTGGAATCAAGTGTATCTGTTCAATCACGTACTTGCATTGTATTCTACGGAGACGTCTTTTCATGATTACTGTCACTGGTGAATGAAATTCATGCCACTCTCATATCTCGAAATGAGTCACCTGTTTCGATCCTCTTGGCCATAGTAAAACTCCAACGTGGTTTTAAACAGATCCTCTGCATCTTATACCTGCTCCTCAGTCTCTGCCCTGCACTCCCTGCAGCTTCGTCCACGTAACTGGCTGAGAACATAGGGAAACTGAAAGAGCTTTGTGGCTTTGTAGGGCGTTTTGAGACAGCTGTCCGAGGGAGATTGATGACCTCTACATTTAAAGTCATCTTTCAAAGTGATGGGATAGCTGATGTCTAGGTGTTCTGTTTTGGATGATCGCTCGTAGCGACCACTGTTTCAGTGCTAGCCATCCCCAGAAGGTGGTGCCCCTCCACCAAGACTCTGTCCAACTCAAAGAGGCGATGTCAGTCAATCATTATGTGGTAATCAACAGCGTACCAATGGACAGATGGAATGGAAAAGACATCATTGATGTACTGTAACAAGCATCAGAGTCGATAGTACAAACAATTTTATCAATTTTACCAGTTTTTCCATGATGTGGCAGCCTGCTTCTAAATTCTATATCCTCGCTAACACCCCCCCTCCCCCGCCCAACACGTTGCAAGTACTATGTACTAGATTTCGAGTGTAGACAGATGACTTTACAAACATATATAGATAGATACATACATACATATAAACACACCAGACAGCATCCTATACCAATCTACATATTTCTAGCACTTTGATCATAGTGTGTAATTTACCATTAAGATTGCACGTCTTTCAACCGGAGATGTGTTCTATGTTCGAAGCTGAATTCACCAGTGGGATGACTGCATCATGGGAGCCATGCACAATACATGTACAGATGCAGACACGCAGAAAATAGAGCAAACCCACTGCAGCTGCAAAATATGGTTGGAGGTGACTGGATGCTTTCGAATACAGTGCTATACTGTGCCATCTGAGCAGAAGAAATACTGTATTTACTCTAGGTGTTGACCTCTGTACTACATTTGCGCAATTTTTGATTATGGAGCGAGAAGTGATGTAATGATCTCATGCACAGAAGTGACATAAAATCAATAGAATTACGGAAAATACGTGTAAACTGAGGGAAAATACGCCGAAATGCTGGAAAATTGAGGGAGTATTTGCATTTCTTCTGCTTGGTGCAGGACAATCGTTGTACATGGGAACGAGTATGTGACAGCAAAATGAATACTAGAAAAAGTTCACATGGAAGCACATGGAACCAGGGAAGCAGTCATTTTTCGTCGACAGCGATAAGACGGTTGGAATAGAATGTTTAACGAGAATGACCACTAAATGTAGAGCAATTAATTTATATAACGGATCACAACCTAGGTGTGACCCCAGAGTTATCGGCAGTCACCTTATAAATTTTTGTAAAGTGTCTTCAGCTAAAGAACATTGTTTTACCAGCTGGGGTGATTGCAATAACAACAACAAAATGGAACGGGCGTGATTATGTGTTTTAAACCATAACAAACAGAATTTACAATGTGCTTCTCTGTACTCTCCGCCAATCACATCCTTGCGGTGTCACCTAACAAACAGCTACTGTATGCCAACATTCTATTGTATGTCTATTGAGATAATGGTGATACATGCAAGTTGACTGTTGTCTTTTATGCTTTCCTGTAAAAAAAGAGAGCCATCTACCTCTAAAGTGACTTGCATCTGCCTTACAGGATGACAGAAAGTAGTGGAGTGATCGGTTGAGAGGGAGAGAGGGAGATGATGCTGCAGGTCATTTAACCACTTTTTCCCATTGTTCTGTTGGGATGCATCAATTGTGTGACATAACCTGCATTCGACTCATATACAACTGCATGTTCTGTGTGTGACTTATAGTACTATCTACCTGCGATCGTTAACAACAAATCTCCCAGTCATCAGAGGACTTCTAGCTCATGTGTGATGAAATGTGTCCGTCTTCTTTTGTACCCTCCTCTAGATGAACGTAGATTTATGTGAAGCAGCCCATTTCTCTGCCACATCTTGATGTAAATCGACTCTTCAGTTTCATATAGGTACGAAATAGCTGTTACTACACTTTTCATGTTCATGCTAACCCAAATGCATGGAAGTGGATCATCACAGAAATGGCAAGTCTTAGGAGTTTTTAGTAGATTGGTGTATTAGACGCGCAAATATTCTCATGGAAAATCAAACAACAATTGGGAATGTCAGAAATACGACAATATACAAGTGGAAAACTGTCAAAAAATATGAAAAATGACATAAAATCCGTAAAATTGGAGGAAAATCTATCACAATGGTGAGAAATTGATGCTAAAAACATACACTACGAATACGATGAAATAGACAAAATCGCGAAAACATAGCAAAATTATGGAAATTGACTGAGAATACATAAAATTAGAGAAAAAATATCATGAAATAAGTAGCTCTGAAAATCAATAAAACTGTATGTTCTGGAGGAGGAGAATAGACTGACGCTACATGTACACACCCGAATAGTGGAGTAAGGAGGCATTCTAGAGACATGACGTCAAGAAAAAGAGGCAATATTACCTCGCAAATGAGCAGTACAGTCTAACATGGGGCCATGACTTATGTGTGCAAGAGGAATGTTACCAAGGGTGGTGGTAAACTGCAGTAGGACTGTTACATCTCCTCTGACTACTGATCGTGGTGTTTATTTCCGCCGCGCCGGGTTAGCCGAGCGGTCTCAGGCGTAACAGTCAAGGACTGTGCGTCTCCGGCGGGGTCAGGGATTTTCTCTGCCTCGTGATGACTGGGTGTTGTGTGATGTCCTTAGGTTAGTTAGGTTTAAGTAGTTCTAAGTTCTAGGGGACTGATGACCATAGATGTTAAGTCCCATAGTGCTCAGAGCCATTTGAACCATTTTGAACTGTGCGTCTGATCCCGGCAGAGGTTCGAGTCCTCCCTCGGGCATGGGTGTGTGTGTTTGTCCTCAGGATAATTGAGGTTAAGTAGCGTGTAAGCTTAGGGACTGATGACCTTAGCAGTTAAGTCCCATAAGATTTCACACACATTTGAACATTTGTTTATTTCCTCGTAAGATTTCACTGTTTCCTCCTACGCATTTTCGGCTGTCAATGATCATTTGTTGTGAACTATCATAATTTACAAACCGTATTCAGGTTGAACTTCATAAACAGAAGGCGCCATGCACCTCTAGAAACCTATGTAGTGTCTGTGTTACAAAGAATCGATGTTTCTTTTAGTGCGCATTGTAATAGTTCTCGACGTTTACAGCTTGTCACCATAGTTTATCGTAGCGAAACTTGCATGGAGAAAATATGTCATGGGATGGGAATATATTTATTACATTGGAATGTTAACAGCATTGCATTCCACACAACTAATAGGTCAGAAACCAAACCGCTCTAGCATTATAATGTGTTTTAAGTGCAGAACTGAGTAGCAATCGGAATGGCTGTGTTTATGTTCTCTCTTACAAATACTTTCTTGTTACTGACCCCAACACTAGAACAATACATTAGAATTGATAGTGCAGTCTATTTACGTAAAATGTTTCAAACTCCATCCCATTGGAGATCCATCAACCATAAAAACCACACGCCTCTCCTTCATAAGAGTCAGTTATATTATCACAACACTCTCATACCTACTACACACCGATAAGGGGCAATAACCTCCTCGACATGAGAGTACCTGGAGAGATTTTGTGGATTTGGATGGGTGCCGTGAGTAAGACTGGTGTGAAACAGTGGTCACGGACTCAGCTCGCTCTGCGCCTTCACGAGACATGAAATGTAGCGGTCTACTTCAGGCCAGCTGCAGATTAAATGGATGACAGTGTTGCAGGGAGGGTTATTCAATGTGAGGAGATCTTTCAAGCTCTGATTTTATCCTAAGGATAATGGTCTATGATTCCCATCTTCGTAGGGAGAGATGGGCAATCGTAAATTACGCACTATGATCGAAGTGCTAGAAATATATAGATTTTTATAGGACACTGTCTGTGTATATACAAATATACGTTCAAGAATTAACAATGACTGGACGTACTGCACCGTCATCTGTCTACATTCGCAATCTAGTATACGGTACTTGCAAAGCTGTGGAGGGGTGGTTTAGCAATGACACAGAAATTGGGAAGCATGCTGCCACGTCACTGGTCAGTGTTGAAATTACGGAAAAATTGGTAAAACTGCTAAAATTGGTCGCATGTCAACATTTATGCTTGTTACACTACATTGATGGTGTCTTTCATATCCCATCCTTCCACTGGTACGCTGTTGATTAGCACTTAATGGTTGATTAACATCACTTGTTTGAGTTGGAGAGAGAGTCTTGGTGGAGGAGCACCGCCTTCCCAGGATAGCTAGCACCAAAACTCGTACATGACTGCAGTATGAGGGACCAACTGAAATGGAACACCTAGACATCGGCTATCCTGCCACTGTGACAGATGATTCTAATGTGGAGGTCATCAGTTACACTGCTCTTTCGAAATGGTATACAATGCCGCAACGCTCTTCCAGTTTCCATATGTTGCAACCATCTTTTATTTCAACCATCCTGTGTGTATGTTGTGGCAGCAGCAGCATAATGTTCACTGTGCGATGTCCTGTTTTTTGTAAGAGTAGTGGATCGAAGCTTGTCAATTTCGTTTTAGAACCTGATACAGACCTCGAAATTATGGTGGAAAGAGCAAGATACATGGCAATGTACGAAGCTGTAGTCATACACTGCTTGGATGAGTTACAGCAGCAGAAAAAACAATGTATCAAATAACAAAACAGAGACCATCTTTCGTGGCTAATAGTCTGTGGGATATGGTCCTCCTACAGTACAGGTGACAAAACTTTAGGTTGGTCTATGGAAGCAAATTCGATCACGAGCCACCTGCTTCAGTGAATCTGTATATTTAATAGGATCGCCACATATGGTCAGTGCCAGCACACAGATGGTGTTTGTTTTCGATATATACTCCTGGAAATTGAAATAAGAACACCGTGAATTCATTGTCCCAGGAAGGGGAAACTTTATTGACACATTCCTGGGGTCAGATACATCACATGATCACACTGACAGAACCACAGGCACATAGACACAGGCAACAGAGCATGCACAATGTCGGCACTAGTACAGTGTATATCCACCTTTCGAAGCAATGCAGGCTGCTATTCTCTCATGGAGACGATCGTAGAGATGCTGGATGTAGTCCTGTGGAACGGCTTGCCATGCCATTTCCACCTGGCGCCTCAGTTGGACCAGCGTTCGTGCTGGACGTGCAGACCGCGTGAGACGACGCTTCATCCAGTCCCAAACATGCTCAATGGGGGACAGATCCGGAGATCTTGCTGGCCAGGGTAGTTGACTTACACCTTCTAGAGCACGTTGGGTGGCACGGGATACATGCGGACGTGCATTGTCCTGTTGGAACAACAAGTTCCCTTGCCGGTCTAGGAATGGTAGAACGATGGGTTCGATGACGGTTTGGATGTACCGTGCACTATTCAGTGTCCCCTCGACGATCACCAGTGGTGTACGTCCAGTGTAGGAGATCGCTCCCCACACCATGATGCCGGGTGTTGGCCCTGTGTGCCTCGGTCGTATGCAGTCCTGATTGTGGCGCTCACCTGCACGGCGCCAAACACGCATACGACCATCATTGGCACCAAGGCAGAAGCGACTCTCATCGCTGAAGACGACACGTCTCCATTCGTCCCTCCATTCACGCCTGTCGCGACACCACTGGAGGCGGGCTGCACGATGTTGGGGCGTGAGCGGAAGACGGCCTAACGGTGTGCGGGACCGTAGCCCAGCTTCATGGAGACGGTTGCGAATGGTCCTCGCCGATACCCCAGGAGCAACAGTGTCCCTAATTTGCTGGGAAGTGGCGGTGCGGTCCCCTACGGCACTGCGTAGGATCCTACGGTCTTGGCGTGCATCCGTGCGTCGCTGCGGTCCGGTCCCAGGTCGACGGGCACGTGCACCTTCCGCCGACCACTGGCGACAACATCGATGTACTGTGGAGACCTCACGCCCCACTTGTTGAGCAATTCGGCGGTACGTCCACCCGGCCTCCCGCATGCCCACTATACGCCCTCGCTCAAAGTCCGTCAACTGCACATACGGTTCACGTCCACGCTGTCGCGGCATGCTACCAGTGTTAAAGACTGCGATGGAGCTCCGTATGCCACGGCAAACTGGCTGACACTGACGGCGGCGGTGCACAAATGCTGCGCAGCTAGCGCCATTCGACGGCCAACACCGCGGTTCCTGGTGTGTCCGCTGTGCCGTGCGTGTGATCATTGCTTGTACAGCCGTCTCGCAGTGTCCGGAGCAAGTATGGTGGGTCTGACACACCGGTGTCAATGTGTTCTTTTTTCCATTTCCAGGAGTGTATATATATATTGGAAGAGAGAGATGTAGTAATATCTTATTGAGTTCTCTGATAGATGACATAAGTGGAGTTTTTATAATTCGTAGATTTACCCTGTTGGATGTTCCGAAATAACGATGATAGAGAGAATGTTTGGATGACAGACGTGAATGCACCCTGAGATGTGCAGATACCCTTTGGACTGCAGTACCTATATGTAGCTTGCATAT
This sequence comes from Schistocerca cancellata, assembly GCF_023864275.1. NCBI lineage: Eukaryota > Metazoa > Arthropoda > Insecta > Orthoptera > Acrididae > Schistocerca > Schistocerca cancellata. The sequence continues at coordinate 245,089,707 of NC_064628.1, read as the reverse complement.
GCAATATAATATAGTACCAAAATTGTCATTCTTCTTCCAGTTACCTAACTGCTTATAGTATCTTTTCTACTACCTCATGTTGCAGAAGTAAGCTTCGTTTGGCGTTGGTCTTGCACACTATACACGGTTGGAATAGCTACAACAACATGTTCCCATTTCAACTAAGTGGTCAAAACATGGTCCTGTTGCATTAACTCAGCTCAATCTGTTTCTCGATGGGACGCAGAAGGTCTTAGATATAGCACCATCTGACTTTCATTCAGTTCTGAGTTAAGTTGGGGCAATTACGTGGACAAAGCTACATTGATTGGCGGGAGGGGGGGGGGCAGAGAATGAGGAGCAGTTACAAGATGCAGTGGGACTGTCTAAAACCACGTTGGAGTTTTACTGTAGCACATAGGTTCGAAAAAGTTGTCTTGTTTCGAGATGGGAGAGTGTCAAGAATATGATTTACCAGTGGCTGTAATTATTAAAGGACATTTCCATAGAATCCAATGTAAATATTTGGTTGAATGGATAGACTTGATTCCAAATCACAGACAGCATTTCTACCAGACAGTATAACACTGTCAGAAAGTCTTGTGTGTGCCTGTAGAGCCAGGACCGCTTCTTGTGTACGGTGACAACAACATAATTGTTGTTACCGTGTTTTTAATAGTACAGTCCTTATGTAAAATGTATGTTCCCAGAGGTAGAATCCTTCTGTGGTCAGCTTCAAAATTCATTCCTCAATAGTGTTCCTAAAAATATCATCATCCCTCCAGAAATTCGTACTAGAACTACCTGGTCAGTGTAAGAATGGCTCTGAGCACTATGGGACTCCACATCTTAGGTCATAAGTCCCCTAGAACTTAGAACTACTTAAACCTAACTAACCTAAGGACATACCACACACCCATGCCCGAGGCAGGATTCGAACCTGCGACCGTAGCAGTCCCGCAGTTCCGGACTGCAGCGCCAGAACCGCTAGACCACCGCGGCCGGCTGGTCAGTGTAAACTGACTACTGAAAAAGAAAAATTATTCGCCATGCAAAGAGACTCTCATGATCAACTTCATTAATTAGTGAATTAACTTGATATCAGTGACATGCCACCTGGAGGGTGGAGTGATGGCTAGGGTACCACAGATATTATTCTTGATCTGACTTTTTTTGTTGCGGCGGTATCTTTTAACTATATTTCAGTCTTCCACCTAGATGGGGAGAGACGACCATAGTGACAAAATAAGATGTATTACCGAATTTATAAAGCGATACAAAGTATAAAAATGACCTTTACAACCTCACTGTGCTTTTACCTTAAGAGATTTCGTATGTGACGAGGCATTTGGTTATCTTAAGACAGAGTTCGAAAGTGAGGTGCCGTCCTGTGACAGTGGTAGATCTTAGCAGCCAAAAATGAGTTCAGTATTGTAATCCTGTGATGCATGAGGTAATAGACAAGAGAAGTTTTTTTCCTATCTGATGAGAGAATACTTAGAGGAAATATTACAGGATCTTCATAACAAGTAATTATACTTCAGTGATGTGGAAAAGCGTGTATGGCTCGATTTTTCTGTCTTCGAAAGTGACATGTATAAAAGGGAGAAATCTACATTTTGAGTGGGAAGTTCAGGGTTTATAGTCAACAACATCGCTGTATCGGGTGGGGTACAGTAGATTTTCTAAACTTCAGGTAGGGGGGACCGTTCACAGCACATATATGTCCAAGCTGCAGGTGCTTCTTTTGCAGTGCACTGCATCTGGCTGGAAGGGTGGTCACGAGGAGTCGATGAGTTGAAGTGACAGATTAGCTCAACCTGAGACAGATACACAGAATGCACCAATCTGCCTGATTGTGCGCACAGCGACGAATACTGGAGAAGTGATCAGTGCGGAGTGTGAACGTGACAAAAGCTGAGGTGTGTGTGGTGCGTGGGAGAAGATCCAAAATGATGGGTATTTGCAATGGACATACTGATAACGTCCAAATTCCTATCACTCCAAATCATTCCCAGATGCCCTCCATGTCTGGGGGTAGTGCACTCTGGCACACACGTGTATCCACAACTGCGGCTGCAATCATGGCGGCAGTTCTCACTGACTTCTGATAGTTGGTAAAGAACTGCAGCTTGGTGTGCTTGGGTATCTGGAAGGTGAGTACATGGGATGTAAGAGTGTTTCGGCGATCTCCCACACCTACTCATAGCAACTACTGCTATGAACTGAATCGTCGTTTGAGTGTTTTGTGTTTAGTGCTGCTCAATACATTACAGTGGAATCTGTGTTGAAATGGTATTTGCCGGTATCTCTATTCTGTCACACAGCAGAACCTTCCTCCTCCTCCTTCTTCTGAACGTAGTGGAAAGAAGCAGCTTAGGGGCTATATAGTGCTTTAAAAACCTAATTGCGACGTCAGATTCCTGATTGATAGTGATCTCTGAGATCTAGTGATGAAAAAATTATTATTATTGATTGGATCGCAGTTTAAGTATGTCATGTTTAGTGCTTCTCAATACATTGCATTGGACTCTGTGTTGCAGTGATACTTGCTATTGTCTCTGTTCTGTCATACAGTTGAACCTTCCTCCCTGCTTCCAATTGTAACAGACGGAACCAGATAAGCAATTCTATAGTACTTTTAAAAACCCATTTGTGTTTCCAATAGTTGTATTGCATGCGTGCATGCATTCAGGCAGGCATGACCTGTGCTGGTGTGAGTCTCTCTCCCAGCTGTTGCCGACGGGGTCCACCCTGTTGATGGCGAACGATAGTTCGTGCGATCGGTAGGATTTTTCTTTTCACCAGATACTTTTAGTGGAACATTGTGGTGCAGGATTGTGTATCTGCTCTCAAATGTTGGTGCACACAAGACATCAGATATATTTAGTGTTAGGATCTATTTGTGGTGGAAATTTCATTTCTTGATTTGTATAATGTTTGTGTGCGATACTCAGACATTGAAAATATGTTTTATTAAGAAGAAGGATGATGGTAAGGTGGAGGTAAGTGCTTTAAGCGATCTATTTGACTCCTGTAAATTGTTAAACAATTAATTTGATAGGGCAGCACAAAGGGCTTATTTCACTCTATTTTTTATACTGAAGTTGCGTCAGCTCTCCCTTTGTCTCTAGCATTAGCCAGTAGGAAGACAGTATTCTGAGGAAACCTCCATATACATGTTCTGGGACATTGCTTCACACAGACAAATAGGGAGTGTCCTCTTGAAAAAGACAGATAGAGGAAGCAAGTTTGGAATGTCCTAGTCAACAGAATGTCACCACCTCATGCTTTGTTTGGGAATTGTGAGATCAAAGGAGATTGATATGTCGTCCGTGGTTGGTGGTATTTAGTAACGTGATCTGTAATTAGGACACTGGGCAGTTTTGACCTTTGTGGCAGCACCCTGACGACAGACACATGTACGAGCGACCCCAGACAGTGGGCACTCCACTGCACTTCATCCCATTCTTGATCTGTAGACCCATTTTTCAGGGTTTAACTGTCAGTGCAATATGATTGCTGTATGTTTCTCGATCTGCACAGGTTTGCTTCTGAAATTCTCGTAATTTGTCCATCTGCAGAAAGTGACGGTTGAGCTTGAAATATGTGATGAATTTTTAGATACGCAATCGCTCTGACGTGCCCATCTGTGATTAGACACTAATGTGCTCCAAAGAGACAGGAAAATAAAAAATAAGAACCTTGACATCCCTGACTCTGGCAGCAAATATCAACTAAACCTACTCAGCGTTTCCATGTGCGATCAGAATTGAAAGCGCCGCAACTGTTTAAATATTCCATATACAATCGATTTCGTGATAAATTCTTTAAATTCTGTTCCATACAGCAGCGTGTATCCTGTAAATTGTTTAAATTCTGTCAATTTCACGACAAACTCCTTAAATAAGTAAATAAACTATATTCAAAACACCACATTGTATTCCATAAATTGTTTAATTGAATAATATTCCACACATTGTCAATACTATTTAAACACTAATTCACACACTGCAATCGATTTCCCGCCAAATGGCCAGTCAACTAAGTCTTTTTCTCACCAATTTCCTGGTGGGTTAGGTGAGGAAGGGGGCTAGAGGTTTCTCAGGCGCAGTGAGGTTGATTAATTGATCGATTTAATTAATTAGTCAGTCAAATTGACATCAAAAGTGGGCTTTTATCAGTGAGTGGAGTTCCCAGAGAGATGGAGGAGGAGGAGGGAGAGGAGCAGGGGTAGGGGGATAGGTGAGAGTTTCTTGGAAAACCAGTTAACCAAACAGTAGGTTAAAGGTCTGTCAATTAAAAGGATGGATTATCGGTAGGGGGTCACAATCCTCTTAGCAGAATAATAGGTTAAAGAGCTGTCAATCAAAAGGGAACAATAATGCTTGCCCCTGAATGTATACTTGCCCCTGATGTAGACAAACCGCAATGTGGGGCGAAACAAACCTACTACTTACAGGCAGCTCAGCACAGCTGCTCGTGTGAGCTGGTTCGCACTCACACCACAGCACTGAGCAACCATGTATCGCTTCAAGGTGGCTCATTAACGCGTTTCGCTGATAATTTATTTTTGTGACTGTTGTATTAGTGAGAGCTGACAATGAAATTTAACATAATGAGAACTGACAACGAAATTCAGCATTTCTTTTAATATTTCGATGTTTCAAGGAATGGAGGGCAGCTAAGTAAGAAACATGGTGTTTCTTACACCTGTTGCATCCTTATGATAACTGTCGTTTTAAGACGAAATCTAGATTTATATTTCGTTACCACTTTATCTAAACGTTAAACATAAAACACAGAACGCCAATGAATACTACCTATGACTTTCACTAGAGGAGCAATGTGGGATACCAATTTTCGATTAATGCTAGTTCGAAGACAAACTCTTAAGCTGAAGTCTGCCAGTGAGCTCTGTGGGTGGATGTGGATTTGGTTCTCTTCATTGCGAAAAAAGGCAGCGCGTACATGTAAGTCTAAACATCGATATCATTGTAGCTGCAGACTTCTAAAGTCGTGAAAATTTACGTTGAGGAAGCAGATGTCTATGAGACTAATTTTGCTATGAAACTAATCACACAAGCATCACATAGTAGATGTGTAAGTTATGACTGTAGCAGAGTTTCCACAGTGTCAACATAAACCGGAAATCGGTTTGAGTGCGCAACCCTTTGCACGTTGAAACGCAAAGATTTTTAACTTGGTCTAATTGCAGATTCATTCGCTGAGTGTTCCTCCTGAAAACAAAAATGTAGTTTCACACTGGAAATGCGGGGAAAGTTATTGTCTCATTTATTTCTCTGCTCCCTTGTGATGAATATTTTCATCAGTCATATCAGTTTAAAGCGTTCTCCCTCTCTTTCACATCGGCTTCCCCTGTTCATCTTCCAAGTAACCATTATCTATTACAAGGAATGTATTGTAATGTTGCTGTAAACTGAATTTTTCCGTTGTGTTCCAAGTTCTGAAGCACATGAACAGAACACTAAGAATGTCAAGACACCATCACAGATAACAAACATGTAGACTCGGTTTTCCGCATGATACGTTGACGTTCATGTGTCCGGCAGCTTTGAAGTTCGTAACCTGACCGTCGTGCTACTTTTCATCGCTTTCAAAAGAGCTACGCTCCATTTTAAGGGGAGACTCCACCCCAAAACTTCAGTTTTTAAGACAAATTAATTGCTAGTTCACATCTTTAGAGTGTTTACTCTCAAATCCCGAAACGATTTGGCTGTATTCGTATTACAAGTAAGTCTAAGAAAAATGTCTGAAATACGGATTGCATAAGGGGCTGTGACACGCTGAAAGATGCCAAAGATAATTTTTGATTTATATCACCACGATCAAATAGAACAATCTTTGTTCCAGTCGTTGGAAATCAGTTGCTTTGCCTGTTGACTGTGTAAATATAAATTTAGGGAATACAATGAAGTCCTGGTCAGTACAATCGACACACTCCAACAAAACAGGCATCGGCTTACAATCAGATATCCTAACCACTTCACCTCCTCAAGAAGACTGAGAGTAGATTTTTATTTAGAAAATTCAAGGAAAAGGCTAACCTGATCTTGAAGTTACAAGATGAACCCACGTATAAGGAGGAATGGAAAATGTTATCATGCTGGTGAATTTTAATGGGTGTGTCTTGTAGCAACATTCAGTTTCTGATAAAATGTTGAAATCCATTTTACCATAATTTTGTTTTTTCTAAATTCATTGTTAACTTTTTTATCATAAATATTAACCAGTCTGAATGAAATTTTTGCAGGAAGTAGTCTTGATGTGTTTGCATATTTAATGCATTAATATTATAGAAAATGTAATTTGTTTATTCTCTACACATTTATGTACCTATAATTAAAGAAAATTTCAAGCTGAGATTTTTAAACGAAAACTGGGACACATTGTTAATATTTCTCATAAAATGAATACACAGAACTGTTGAGACATGTCTAATGAATGTACCTCCAGAATTGTCCCCACCCTCTCGGAGGTTGGTCGCCTACGGCGACGGTTCCATCCCTCTCCGTGGGCAGTTTTCTGTTATGGCCATCTACAAAAACGTTCCCCGGCCCCTTCCCCTATTTGTGGTGGACCACCCGTCGGCTTCGGACATTTTTGGAATAGATGCATTTACACGGTTTGGCTTTTCCATCCAAGACGAAGTGCAGTTCGTTTCAACTACGGTTCCGTTTCAGGACCTCGACGATCTGTGCGCGTCATTTTCCTCCCTGTTTTCGGCAGACCTGGGCTGCGCTTCCGGTTTCCAGGCACACATCACTTTACTGCCGAACGCGCGGCCTCGCTTTTGTCGGGCTCGGCCTATTCCGGTAGCTTTGCGTGCGGCCGTCAAGTAGGAACTCGATCGGCTCCAGGCTGCGGGGGTTATCGAGCCAGTACATTCGAGTGCCTGGGCAACACCCTTAGTGGTCATCAAGAAACCCAGTGGATCGCTTCGTCTTTGTGGGGATTTTGGGGCTACAGTCAATGCTCAGTCTTTGGTCGAAACTTATCCCATTCCTCGACAGGAAGACCTTCTCGCTAAACTGGCAGGTGGCGAGTACTTTTCTAAGATTGATCTGGCAGAAGCCTATCACCAATTGCCGTTGGATGAGGCATCGCAGGCCATCGTCGTCATCAACACGCCTTTCGGTCTCTATAAATACAAGCGTCTTCCGTTTGGCATTTCCTCTGCCCCTGCGATTTTTCAGCGGTATCTCGAGCAACTTACGCAACCAATACCGGATTGTGTCAATTACCTCGATGATATCTTAGTCACGGGGCGCACGCGCCAGGAACATCTGCGCAACCTCAGTACCTTATTTCACGCACTGCAGGCTGCGGGTTTACGTTGTCGGCTGGAGAAGTGCAGTTTTTTTCAACCGGAAGTGGAATACTTAGGACATTGGCTCAGTAAAGATGGCATTCGCCCTTCGGACCGCAATGTCGCAGCTATCGATGCCCTTCCCCGTCCACAAAACTTATCCAAACTCCAGGTATTTTTGGGGAAAGTCAATTATTACTTGAAGTTCTTACCCCAAGCCGACCACGTCGCGCATCCCCTAAATCGCCTGCGTCGCAAAGGGGTCCCTTACACGTGGACTTCTGCCTGCGATCAGGCTTTCACCCGCCTGAAGACGATGCTGAAATCTGCCCCTTGCCTGACGCCTTTCTCTCCAGATCGTCCCTTTGTGGTGGCGGCCGATGCCTCGGCGTACGGGATTGGGGCAGTCCTGGCACACAGGAATGAGGATGGGTCGAAACAACCTGTGGCATATGCATCCAAGACGTTAACCCCTGCGCAAAGGAATTACTCTCAGATCGAAAAGGAGGCTCTTGCCATTATTTTTGCAGTTCAGGAATTTCACATTTACCTGTTTGGGGCGCAGTTCACCCTCCTCACGGATCACAAGCCCTTAGTGTCGCTTTTCGGGCCCCATTCGCACCTCCCAGAATGGACGGCTCAGTGTCTTCAGCGCTGGGCATTGTTCTTGCGTAATTACACTTACACCATCTGCTATAAGCCCACCAGTCAACACACTAATGCAGATGCCCTGCCACGTCTCCCAGCAGGACCCGATACGGCGTTCGACCAGCAGGAAGTCCTGTGCTTCCACATCGACTCTGCCCGCCAGGAGACTCTCGATTGATTTCCTCTGACGGCTACGCAAATCGCCGCTTCCACGCGCAGAGACCCCATTCTGCGGCAAGTCCTCCGCTATGTGACCCATGGTTCAAATGGTTCAAATGGCTCTGAGCACTATTGGACTTAACATCTGTGGTCATCAGTCCCCTAGAGCTTAGAACTACTTAAACCTAACTAACCTAAGGACATCACACACATCCACGCCCGAGGCAGGATTCGAACCTGCGACCGTAGCAGTCGCGCGGTTCCTGACTGAGCGCCTAGAACCGCTAGACCACCGAGGCCGGCTGTGACCCATGGTTGGTCTCCCTATCTTACCCGACGTTTGCAAACTGACTTCAGCCCGTGGCGTCACGTCTCACACAGATTTCGGTGGTGGACGTCCACCTGTTGTCCACGGACTCGGACGCCCATCGGGTTATCATCCCTCCGGACTTACGCCACCGAGTCCTGCACTTATTACACTGCGGACACTGGGGGATGTCTCGCATAAAGGCGTTGGCTCGACGACATGTCTATTGGCCAGGTATCGATGGAGACATTGAGTACCTGGTCCGTGGTTGGACAGTGTGTGTGCGTCATCAGGCTAGTCCTCCTCAATCTTTCACGCCCTGGCCAACACCATCCAACCCTGGGACAGGATCCATCTAGATTTTGCAGGCCCCTTCTCAGGCTCCATGTGGCTCCTCATCATTGATGCATATTCCAAATACACATATGTGGTCCACATGGCGTCCACCACCACTGATGCCACCCTCACCGCCTTGGCCCAGGTGTTGGCCACTGAAGGCCTTCATCACACGTTGGTCACAGATAACGGGCCCCAATTCACGGCGTCCTCGTTCCAGAACTTCTGCTCCACTAACGGTATCAACCACATTCGCTCTCCCCCCTTCCATCCTTCATCCAATGGCGCGGCAGAACGCCTGGTCCGCACTTTCAAACTGCAGCTGATGAAATCAGTGGAGCCGTCGGCCGCCACCTCTGCCCTCACCTTGTTTCTAAGCACCTACCGCACTACACCGGTGGCCGGTCATAGTCCTGCTGAACTCTTTCATGGGCGACAACCTCGGACGCTCCTCCACCTGCTGACACCATCCCCTTCTGGGCCCCACTCTCGCCCCTCCGAGCGCTACGCCTCGGGCATGGCCGTGTGGGCCTGCTCCTATGGCAGCACACCTGCATGGACGCCCGCTACAGTGACGACGGCTCATGGGCGGCGTGTGACGACCTTACAGACACACAGGGGGCTCGAGCGTCGCCACCATAACCAACTCCGCCCTCAGGCCCCTGCCTTGACTCCTCCCCCACCGCCTGCCCTAGTTCCTGGTGCGGACACGTCCCTTGAGGTGGAGCCCTCCCTTCCACCTCCATCTCCTCGCCGGCTCTGCAGACATCCCTTCCGCCTCGCCAGGGTATAGAGACGCCCTCTGACGCCCTGCCCTCTGGTGACACCTTGATGGATGCCGCAGACAGTCTGCCCTCTCCTCCCCCAGTCGTCCCTCCGGACGTCTCTCAACCCGTTCCCTCGTTCCGCCCGCCTCGGCATCGTCTGGGGCATTGCCGCCCCTATGCACCAATTTTGGGGGGGAGGGATCTAGTACCTCACGCTGCGGAAGTCGAACACGCGTCAGAACAAATGGACGTGGCCAGCCCATAGAGGGCTCTGCGTCCGCAGCGGCTGTTCCGCGCAGCGAGGGCGCCACCGCTACGCCACGTGCAGACAGCGGTCAATAGCCGCTCCCTCCAGTTTCGTGTATAGGGACCCTCTCTGCCCTAGTCCAGGAATTTACGTAAAGTATTACGTTGAAACCACGAAGTCTAATACATAAATAGTGGTGCCAGCCAGCCAGACAGCGTTCCAGCCGAGCAGCAGCAGCAGCAGCAGCAGTCGTCCCGGCCAGCGGAATCGGTCCCAGCCAGCAACAGCGATCCAGTCGACGGCAGCCAGCAGCGGTCCCTGCCAGCAGCGGTCCCCGCCAGCAGCCAGCAGCGGTCCTCGCCAGAAGTGGTCACCGCCATCAGCCAGCAGCCAACAGCGGTCCACGCCAGCAGCGTCCCCGCCAGCGCCACGCAGCGGTCTTCGCCTGCGCCGGCCCCAGCCAGCATCCAGCGGTCCCCGTCGGCAGCGGTCGCAGCCACCAGCGGTCGCAGCCAGTGGCCAGCTGTGGTCCTCGCTGCCCCCACCATCCGCCAGCAGCAGCAGCAGAGGCGTCCCCGCCAGCCAGCCAGCCGGGTCGCCCCCCCCCCCCAGTGGCAGCAGAGTGGGGCTTAGGCCCCAGTCTCCTTTGTCCTTCTCCGTCCCTTTCTCCTCTGTGTCTCTTGTCGCCCTGCTCATCTCTCGTTGGCTCCTTTGTCTATTACTGTGTTTTTCCCCCCTTATCATTATGTCAACCCCCACCACCTCTTCTACAGCCACCACCACTGCCATTATATACACCTCCCCCTCTGCTGCTGCCACCACTATCACGTGGTGTGCCGCTTCACTCCCCCCTCAGTCCATCCCACCACTCCTCACTCTCTCATCTCCCTCCCTATTTGTCGCCCCGTCCCCGGCTCCTCCCTCCCGTGCCTCCTCTGATCCCTTCCCTCCGCTCCCTCCCGCTGCTCCTGCCGTTTCTGCGGCCCCCGCTAGGGTGGTCGCCCAGTGGGCTACGGCCCACGCTCCACTCTCCCCTTCACCGTCATCGTCATCGTCATCGTCTTCACTGTCGCCTTCGCCATCGCCCTCACCGTCTCCGGCGCCGACTCCAGCCCTGGCACCTGCCACTCCCCGCCACATTCCAGTTGTTCCCATCCCCCACACCTCCTCCGCCGCCGTCAAGCGTCCCAGTGGCACCCCTGCCTCCTCTGCTCCCAAAAAGGCTCCTCCTCGTTCCCCTTCCCCCACCCATGATGCCATGGATGTCTCCCCACCTGTCCCAGCCCCCTCCTCCTCCTCCTCTACCCCCTCCTCCTACCGCTACCTCCTCTCCCGTCCTGACCCCTCCCTCCTTGAAGCCCGGAACCTAACCCTCTTCCTTCGCCAGCATTGTCCTGGTGCCCCCATCTCCCTCCTCACTCCTCGCCATGATTCGGTCCTCATTTCCTCCCCCAGCCCTACCTTCCACACAGACCTCCTTTCCCGCATCCCTGTCACCCGCTTTGGCCCTCATGCCTCCCTCACCCATGCTCCTTCCCCGCCTCTCTCCCGCCAACCCCAACACCCGCGTCGCCCGCCGATCCTCACCACTGTGATCACTCGGCTCAGTCCGGCGATCACGGAGGAGGAGGTGTTGGTGGATCTTCAGGCCCATCCCCATCTGGAGGTGCGTGCAGTTCATCACATCCACAATGCTGCCGGCCCCACCCGCTGTAAGTAGGCTGTTTATGTTTTCTTATTGGCAACGTTACGTAGCGCTCTGTATGAAAATCACTGGCTGTGCTGTGTGCAGTCTGTGGCTAGTTTGCATTGTTGTCTGCCATTGTAGTGTTGGGCAGCGGCAGCTAGATGTGAACAGCGCGTAGCGTTGCGTAGTTGGAGGTGAGCCGCCAGCAGTGGTGGATGTGGGGAGAGAGATGGAGGAGTTTTGAAAATTTGTAATACTGGATATTATGAACTACTATATTTATTATGACTGTTAAGGTAAATACATTGTTTGTTCTCTATTATCATCTTTCATTTGCTAACTATGCCTATCAGTAGTTAATGCCTTCTGTAGTTTGAATCTTTTATTTAGCTGGCAGTAGTGGCGCTCGCTGTATTGCAGTAGTTCGAGTAATGAAGATTTTTGTGAGGTAAGTGATTTGTGAAAGGTATAGTTTAATGTTTGTCTGGGCCATTCTTTTGTAGGGATTTTTGATAGTCAGATTGCGTTGCGCTAAAATTATTGTGTGTCAGTTTAAGCACAGTCATGTATAATTTTTCTAAGGGGACGTTTCATATGTCGATCCTTAGCCGAGGATACCTCACTGGAATCTTCTGATTTTTTCTTGTAGTTTGTGTAATTATTGTAGATTTTGTTTATTGCTATTGAGTAATTGTAGAGAGAATCTCCTTTGTAGTTGCAGTCTTTCATTGTTGCACAGTAAAACAGTTGTGGCATGCATGTAAATTTGCACCAAGTATTTCGCAGCTGCGCTTGCAATTAACTAGATATTATTTTCAGTGCTATGTTAATGTGTTCCCCTATTTTTGCTCTTCAAATTGTGTTTTTCTGTGTTGTGTGAAATATTGTGACAATAATGGCGTGTGAAAAACGTAACACTAGGCTCCAAAGTAAACTGAGAAATGACAGTGAAGACGAAAGCAGTGTGTTAGCCCCACCATGTAATGAATTAACTGAAATTCAAATTAACAATTTGGTAACTGTGCATAGGGAAATGGAGCGGGCGTCAAATAATGGAGTAGACAGTGAAACAGGTAGTGAACAGGGAAGCATTATCGATCGATCGGTCGGCAACAGCTTGCCTCAGGAATCCGAAATGACAGGACACAATCTTGCAAATACTGTAGATTCAGCTTTTGCATCCTCACCGTTTTCTCAAATGAGTCAAGACACATTTTCCGCTTGTCAAAATGTGAATGTTGCCGGTGCAAATTCACTGCCGAAAAGCACTGAGGAACATGTTTCAGACACCAGTGCATTGTTATTACAATTAATGCAACAAATGGGACAAAAGTTTCGAAAGTTAGACGCCATGGAACAACACCAGAGACAAACACAGCAACAGTTAGACACAATGGAACAAAATCTTCAAAAGTTAGACACAATGGAACAAAATCAGAGACAAACACAGCAAAAGCTTCAAAAGTTAGACACAATGGAACAACACCAGAGACAAACACAGCAACAGTTAGACGCAATGGAACAAAATCTTCACACCACGCTTGAACAAACACGTGAAGATTTAACTACTGAGTTACATAACATTGAATCGAAATGTCAAAAAGTCTGTAATGACGTAAAAACATAAATTTGTGAGCATTTTCAACCTATTTTTTCGCGACATGAAAATGCATTACAGAATCACGAAGCAGCCATAAAAGAACTTCAAACCATTGTTCATGAAAATCATGAGACCTTGTGGGCTAAAATTGACTCAGTTGCATCTACCGATTCGGTTACGCAACTTGCAAAAACTCAGGAAAACTGACGTAACAATGACCGATATGCTACTCGCCGACACGATGATTTTGACTATAAGCTGTTCATTACTACACGTAAATTCAAAACGTTTTAAGAATTCTGCCAACGACATTCATCCAGAAGCATGGCTCCATCAATTCTCTCATTGTTTTCCTCCCAACTGGTCATTGGAGCACAGGTTAGAATTTATGTGTGGCTACTTGGAGAATGAACCAGCTGTAAGAATGCGATCAGTCATTCATGATTGTCACAGTGAAGGAGAATTTTACCATGCGTTCCTCTCAGCATATTGGTCTCAAGCTACACAAGACCGAGTAAAACATAGCATCATAATGTTGAAACATTTCGAACAATCTGTCCGCCTCTCGTGGTCTCGCGGTAGCGTTCTCGCTTCCCGAGCACGGGGTCCCGGGTTCGATTCCCGGCGGGGTCAGGGATTTTCACCTGCCTCGAGATGACTGGGTGTTTGTGTTGTCCTCATCATTTCATCATCATCCAGGAAAGTGGCGAAATTGGACTGAGCAAAGATTGGGTAATTGTACGGGCGCTGATAACCACGCAGTTGAGCGCCCCACAAACCAAACATCATCATCATCATCATTTCGAACAATCTGAATTTTCCAGTCTTGTGAAATATTTTGAAGACATGTTGCAGAAGAATCAGTACCTGTCAAACCTATACAGCCCTTCAGAACTCATCCACATTTGCTTAATCAAATTACCTGAACATTTACGACATATTATTTTAGCAGGACGTTGCAAAGACGACATTGAAGCTTTTCAGGGACTGTTACAAGAACTGGAAATTGACACTGACAATCGCGGCACGCGAAAACATTAGCACAACAATTACAGATCACATCCGTCACAATTCCCCGATGACAGAAATAATATACGACAAGGCTATTCTTTCAATGTAAATCGTGACCGAAACAGACACCACCCGTATGACAACCGTTGGCAGAGTAGTAATAATTACAGGGAAAGATCACCTCTCCGCGGTAATGAATATCACAGAGACAATCAGAGAAACAGACAATATGGGAACCAAAATAATTATTATCAAGGGAGACAGAATACCTTTAGACGCAACGGTCCAGTGCGCAGTTACGACTCAGGGAGAAATTCTCCACCACGTGACCGACAAGAAAGAAACTATGGAATCTACCGACATGACGACAGACAATATGATCGTAACGACAGACCTGAATTTCATCAGAACTGACGGGATTCAAACAGAGCAGTGCACTCTTGTCACGGTGAATTTGTAGAAGTTGGCGACGCCCGCCAACAAAGGAACAGACAATGACTCGCACCGCAGGCTGCCGCGTGCGCCGGCTGGCTCAGAGGAAAATAACATAGACGCTAACCTTGAGAAAAATTCCAGTATTCCTTACCGACGTATACCACATATTAATTGCGTTAAAGTTGAAACTCTGCGTACTAGGAAGAGTAAAGGTTTACACCACATTTCACTTGAAAAACCGTTTATTGAAAAATAATCTGCTTTTTAACTTTGTCTTTGCCATAAAACGTTTCGCTTCACATTTCTAGTATGCATTGTTACACTTAGAAACTGTTATCATGCAACAATGTTTGAAGTTAAATATCCAGTCAAGAACCAAGAGAACTTATTTAAACAGAAATTACGAATGCATTGTTATTGTGAACAGACGTCACAGTGTTATTGTGTGTGTGCATTCTTGCTTGTTAGTTGCATGATTACGTAATGACTATAAGGCTCACATACTTAGAATATTTACCAGTACTGCTAA
Source organism: Schistocerca cancellata (assembly GCF_023864275.1). Classification (NCBI taxonomy): domain Eukaryota; kingdom Metazoa; phylum Arthropoda; class Insecta; order Orthoptera; family Acrididae; genus Schistocerca; species Schistocerca cancellata. The sequence continues at coordinate 245,074,672 of NC_064628.1, read as the reverse complement.
TGAGATTTTAATGCAACATTTTGGTTTACTTGAAAATACATTCAGAATTAAAGTACTTTCTGAGAGATACCAGATGACACTGTGGTTAGTTTATGTGACAGCTACACGATTATATCACGATGTTACTAATGAGAGACAATTTACAATGTTGCTTTTGCGGTGTATCTGTATTATATCTGTACAGTTTTTCTGAATTCTTCTGTGAAGTAAAACATGTTTTAGTAGTAACTTTTGTGGTATAGCTACAAGGAGACAGCCTTTTCCGTAGCACAACAATAAGTTACAGCACAGTACTTTCTTCATCACAGCAATAAGCGTAATAAGTAAGATATCTATACGCAATGCATTTCACTTTTGTTTATCATGTGGTAAGTACATCGACTTCTGTAGAACTTAGCTTTCGGAGGACGATAACTACGACACTTCCACAGAGATTATCTTACAACAAGATGCACATTTAGCGCTACAGGACACGCATTTCAGTGATTAATTTTGTCTTAAAACATTTATTTTTTAAGATTTTTGAATTACAAAGAAAGTTTTCCGTGATTCATTTCATTCCATTGCTGTAATCAGTAACACCTGAGGGTATAATTACATTAATCCTCAGGGGGGTACACGCTTACTTTGTGTACCATGTGTTTGGCAAGCACAAGAAGCCCTAGCTAATATGGTATTTGCTTATACAACTTTACACATCAGTACCATATTTCTCTAACACATAATTACACAGCTATCTGATCATTTAACTGAGAGAGACAAACATTTATTTTACTACATCAGTGACAGATGTTTATGTAATTACAATGTTGGGTAACTTCACACTTACGAAATTGTATTTTGTCTGTACTTTGTGAACTGTTCATATTTTTTCGGACCCATTGTGATATTATGAGAGCTTTGAATGATATATTTGGTATGGGATCACGATTTTTTAAGTACGTTTGAGGCAGATGACAGTTTTGACATGAGCAGATAATTTTTTTTAGGTTTTGAAATTATTGGAGGAAGCTACGACGATTTTGAGAATTGACTGAGATGTTATGATGTGTATTTTTACGACGACAATGTGTATGTTGAGGTATGTTTATGATCAATAAGCTGATGTTATATGAGGAATCTGATTATGCTATGTAGTTATTATGATGAAATATTGAAGACGTGTTGATGAATATGAATATGTATATGTGTAATAAGGTAAGGAATAATGAGTAGTGGTTAGGGACTCTGGTTTGTGAATAAGGTTGTTGGAAACCAAGAATCGTACTTTAAGAGTTATGAAATGTATGTAAATGCGTGAATGTATCACAACGCCGACGAAAATTTTTTGGACACTGTTATATCAATAGGATTTTGTTTCTACAGATTTGTAACGCAAATTCTTGACCTGTGAAATATTTTTATATGAGACTGTCACTGTAGCGGAAACTGGTGTCATAAATATTTCGGTAAGAAAGTTAAGTGACCACCTTCACATAATGTGTCGTGGGCACCCAGCAGTGCGGCAGACGCCCGAAAAATAAAAGCCATTAGTGTGCCTTTCAGAGGCGCAGGTGGAAAAAAAAAGGGGGAGGCCATTAACCTCGCTATTGACATTCCTTTACAGAAAGCACCGCAAATACGACACGCTCATTACTTGGAGACATTCTTACATCTGCACACCTGATTATGACAAGTATCTTTCTACGAGAGTTGAGAGCTACTGACTTACGAAATGCCACATAGCTATTGAATGATGTTTTTATGCTTGGGTTTGCGTAATTGCTTATTTCATTTGATATCTGTTTTCCAGCTGTGTTGCAGCATTGGTTTTATAAAATAAACTTATACGCATTTGCTAATGTGAACACTTTCTGTCAACAGATCTATTAAATAATTATTTTATGATCCACATTCTTTGAAAAAGGAGCTCTTGAAATGGAAAGAACAATAAGAAGGGACTAGTAACAGTAACTGCATATATAATTTTCTTTTCGAGTACTTGGTAATTTTTTGTAGAATTAGTTTTTGTGGTGCACCACTTTAATTACATAGACATTAAGATGTGAATATACATTTCCCTTATCTGCATTGTTGTTTTTACTGTAATATTTTTTCTGCTTGAGCTATGTCATGTTTAGGTATAAGCTCCTGCTGTTTGCCAGGCATAGTGCTACTAAATTTCAATTTGTATTACTCTGTTAAGCTAGTTTTACTACTGATTTATTTTCCTTGTTGCTGCACATTGGCTCATATTAGTTGTAATGTTGCATTGCTTGGTAATTTAGATTTACTGTAGCTTGCTTTGCAATTTTTCATTTTTTTTTTGTCATTTCTGTTTGTGTTAATTGTTTTGTGCTGCTGCATTGCCTCGTCCCTTGGTATATATATCTGAGCTCAGTAGATTTAAGTTAGCTTAAGAGGGGGTAGACTATATAAGAAACTAACTATGATGAATTGGAAGAAATGCATTAAGAAGCTATACAAAAATAGTTTGGCAAGAAAAAAGGTAGTGCACAGTGGAGAAAACTATTTTTGAAAGAGGACGTGACCAGAATATAGAAAGCATGCTTGGAAAGGATTTTTTTTGGCTGGAGCAAATGTTGAAATAAGAGGGACGATATATGGAATGAAGTTTTGGGTTGGACTGCAATACCAAATGTTACACTGAAAACGAACCCTATCCTTTCCATTGTGTTATCCCCCTATGTGTTTGTGTACTCTTGTATATTTGTGTTTTTCCTGTATTTATGTGTTTAGCTAATAAGAGTTATGTTGTAGAATTTTTCTGATATTATGTTATTGACTTTGTAAAGATGTTTACACATTATTTATCTATTCTGTTTTGTTTTAATGCTCAGGTGTAAAGTTGATGTTTCGAAAGTTATTCTGATCTTTTATGTATGTACTCATGTCATAATTCCTGTAACCCTGATGTATATGTTATTTCTATTCTTTTGTAAAGCCTGTATTACTACATATGTTATCTGTATTGTTATGTTTTTAACGATGTATTTTGTACCTTTTTTTATTGCATTTTTATGTTACAAAATTGTAAGTGATACCGTTTCATCATATTATTAACTTGTAAGTTCCATTTCACTGCACACGTTTCTGTTGGTCATAGTATATGGACAATATGTGAGAAGTAGGGACTGTTAGTGTTTGCACGTGTGTTAATAATTCAGCAAGGGACTGGATAACAGCATTGCTGGTTCTCAGGACAATTCCAAAAACTTTGTGAGTGCACAAGTGGTGGTTATGGAATTGCTATATTAACTGCAAGACTCTTCAATGGTGATTATGCACCTGCACAGTCGCAGCAGATGGCTGCTGGCCATCTCTACAAGGACTACAGTGGGTCTGCATCTTTGATGACCCACCAATACCATTATTTCTACAAGGACTACAGTGGGTCTGCACCTCTGGTGGCCCACCAATACCACAATCTCTACCAGGACTACAGTGGGTCTGCTCTGTGATGACCTACCTACCAATCTTCTTCAAATCGTCGAGTGACTCTGCTGTGGGTTTGCTCTGTTGTGGCTCATTACCTGTCAGCATGTCACGAGTCAGCACTGTCTTTCCGTTGGAAGGACAGCACTACTTCTTCAAGACTGCAGCAAATCCACTACTTCTGTGTGCAATTTCTTTTACTAATGAGACTTTGTGAAAAAAAGACTGTAATTCCTATTATGATGAATGATCAGGATTATCTTTATGGACTGTGAGAAAATTTTAGCTTTTGACCAACATTGTATCAATAAGTGTGTGCATTTGATATCTTTGTTATTGTAATTATGAAAAATTTCATCAAATCATTATTGGCCACTGCCCAAAACAATTTGTAAAATTTTTTGTGGGGAGCATGGGGGCTATGTAAGCTGTTTATGTTTTCTTATTGGCAACGTTACGTAGCGCTCTGTATGAAAATCACTGGCTTTGCTGTGTGCAGTCTGTGGCTAGTTTGCATTGTTGTCTGCCATTGTAGTGTTGGGCAGCGGCAGCTGGATGTGAACAGCGCGTAGCGTTGCGCAGTTGGAGGTGAGCCGCTAGCAGTGGTGGATGTGGGGAGAGAGATGGCGGAGTTTTGAAAATTTGTAATACTGGATATTATGAACTACTATATATATTATGACTGTTAAGGTAAATACATTGTTTGTTCTCTATTATCATCTTTCATTTGCTAACTAGTGCCTTCTGTAGTTTGAATCTTTTATTTAGCTGGCAGTAGTGGCGCTCGCTGTATTGCAGTAGTTCAAGTAATGAAGATTTTTGTGAGGTAAGTGATTTGTGAAAGGTATAGTTTAATGTTTGTCTGGGCCATTCTTTTGTAGGGATTTTTGATAGTCAGATTGCGTTGCACTAAAATTATTGTGTGTCAGTTTAAGCACAGTCGTGTATAAATTGTTCTAAGGGGACGTTTCACCGCCTTATGCGGGTTTTTTCTGAGCACGCCCCCTCCATAGACCGTCTCCTGAAGGAGGGTGCCCTCCTTTTTAACCAACGTTATAAAGTTGACCCCTCCCGTTCCCCTCCTCAATCCCTCCGCTGCCAAAGGTGCTTGCGGTATAATGCGCACCCAACATCTGAGTGCCACGAGACCCCCACCTGCCCGCACTGTAGACAAGCCCACTTTTTACGGCAGTGCCCCAATCTCCAGTCCCCCCCCCACCTGTAATACCTGTAACCTCCCTCATCCCACCTACTCCCAGAAGTGTAAGGCCCGACCCCCTCCTACCACTCCCAAACTCACCGTTCCCGTCTGCCCTCTGGACGCCCCCACCCCTCCTGGCAACTCCCTTCGCCCACCCCCTACCACTGAGGACATCATCAGATTCCTCACCATCGTCCTTCAGAATGTCCATCCTTTTCAGCGCCTGCACACCCTCCAACAGATCTCCCTCGCTGCCCGTTCTGTTTTCCAACTCAAAATGTACGCCACCTACTCCAACAACCAGGCCCATTTCACCTTCTCCCATCTTGACACCCTCGTTTAAATCCCTATCATGGCGCGACAGCACCGTATCCTTTTCAACAACATATGCTCCCTTCCCGCCAACAAGAACCTCTTCCTGCACACCCTTTCCACCCACCGCGTGGATGCCTTCCTCCTCAATGAAACCTTCCTGCAACCCCACCACACAGTCCACACTTCGCCGTACCTCCTCCACCGCTCCGATAATCCCCTCCCGATTGCGCGTGGCGGAGTTGCCATTGGGCACCACCGCCAGATTCCCGTTCGGCTCCAACCTCTCCTTCCCGACCCCACCGAACACCTGATCCTTAGTCTCTTCTTCCCCAGCCTTACCGTTACCTGCGCCACCATCTATGTCCGCCCCAACGCACCCATTCCCTTCGACTTCCTCTCCCACATCGACCGTACCTTCTCCTCCTACGTGATCGCCGCCGACTTCAACATCCATAGTCGTTCCGCTGCCCAGTTACGGCGGTGGCATCGGTTCCTCTCCACCCTTCAAGGCGACCTCATCCCCATCCCCCAGCACACCCGTCCTGAATCCAACTCCACTCCCGATGTTCTTCTCTCCCCCCCCCCCCGAACCTCCTTGGTCGCATAACGGTGGATGTCCTGGAGCCTACTGGTAGTGACCATCTCCCTGTCCTTCTCACCGTTTCAGACGGACGTCGTCCCCGACCTGACCCTCGTAATGACCCTCCCCCTAAGTACGTCCATGACTATTCCCGTGCCAACTGTAATGCCTACCGGGATACCCTCTCCATCCAGGTTGATAGTCACCCTTTCACCTACCACCACCCCGATGATGTCACCCATGCTGCCTCCTTTCTCCAGCAGACCTTGTCTGAGGCCGTGGAGGCCCACGTCCCTATGTCGCCATCCACCGCCACCGTCCTACCTTACCCCCACAGGCCGTCCTCCTCCTCCGTGAATCCCGCCGTCTCTACCGTGCCTTCCTCCACATGCGTGATCCTGACACACTACGACACCACCAGCAACTCCAGCGACACATTCGTAATTTGCTCACAGCTAAGAAACGCCGCGACTGGCGACAGACATGCACCCGTTTAAATACGGGTACTACCCTACCTATCAACTCGTCCAAGATCTGGTCAGCCTTCCGTCGCCTTACCAGAACTAAACAAAAATGGCTCTGAGCACTATGGGACTTAACATCTATGGTCATCAGCCCCTAGAACTTAAAACCTATCTAACCTAAGGACATCACACAACACCCAGCCATCACGAGGCAGAGAAAATCCCTGACCCCGCCGGGAATCGAACCCGGAAACCCGGGCGTGGGAAGCGAGAACGCTACTGCACGACCACGAGATGCGTGCACCAGAACTAAACCCTCCCCCTACTATCCTCTTCTCCATGATGATCACCCCTTCCCTGACACCCTCAGTAAGGCCAATCACTTTGCCTCCTACCTCTCCGATGTTTTTTCTATCCCCGATGATCCCCTGTTCGATTGCTCCCTCTTCCCGGATATCCGCGATCGAACTGACACCTCTGTCCCTCCCCTCGCTCCTGGTTTCCAGTACTTGGACAACATTGCACACACGGAACTCAATGCCCCTATCACTACACAGGATCTCATTGCTACACTCCACACAAAACGCACCACCGCTCCTGGTCACGATCGTGTCACCTTCGTGAAGCTCCTGTCTCTTTCCTCTCCACCCTGGCCAGGCTCTACAATGTAGTCCTGTCCACCGGTTACTACCCCGACCTGTGGAAAACCTCCCGTATCCTCATGTTCCTAAAACCTGGCAAACCGCCGTCCGCCGTCTCCTCCTACCGTCCCATCAGCCTTACCTCAGTCTTCAGCAAGGTCCTGGAATCTATCCTCACCTGACGCATCCACCAGCATCTCCGCCAGCACCGCCTCCTTCCCGTTACCCAGTGTGGCTTTCGGTCATCCTTCTCTTCTGACGACCTCCTTCACCTCACTCATCTCCTTTCCGACCAGCTTAATTCCCATTGCTCCGCAATCTTCCTCTCCCTGGACCTCGAACGAGCTTATGACCATGTTTGGCATTCCAGTCTCCTCTTCAAGCTCCAAACCTTCGCCCTTCCCATCAACTACGTCCGTCTGATCGGCTCCTTTCTCTCCCGCCATCCTTCCTATGTCACCATCCATAACACAGATTCCTACACCTTTTTCCCCTCTGCCAGTGTGCCCCAAGGCTCCGTCCTCTCCCCCCTTCTGTACCTTTTGTACACGGCGGACATGCCGCAGCCGTCACCCCCCATCCACCTTCTCCAGTTTGCCGATGACACCGCCTTCCTTGCCCTTGCCCCCACCCTCCAGCGCTCCCAACACCTTCTCCAATCCCATCTTGACCGGTTCACCGCTTGGTGCAACCAGTGGTTGCTCAAGGTCAATCCCTCCAAAACCCAGGCGATCATTGTATGCAAAACCACCCCTTCCTTCCGCCTCCTTGATTTCTATCTCACCATCTATGGCCGTCCTATCGCCCTCACTCCCACCCTTCAGTACCTTGGTGTCACCCTCGACCGTCGCCTCTCCTGGACTCCCCACCTCCGGACAATCCAAGCCAAGGCACGCTCCTGTCTCAGTCTCCTCAAGCTCCTCTCCGGCCGTACGTGGGGTCTGGACCCCTCCACCATCCTCCACACCTATAAATCCCTCATCCGCCCTATCCTTTGCTATGCCCATCCGGCTTGGATCTCCGCCCCCCCTACCTTTTACAAATCCCTCCAAATCCTTGAACGCCATGCTCTCCGCCTCGCCTATCGCAGCCGTCTCCCCTCCCCCACGCGGATCCTCTACGATCTCATCCCCTTCCCCCACCTTCTCCTTTTCCTTGAAAGGATACAGATCCTGTACACCTCCCGTAAACTCGATCCTCCTCACCTGCTCGTCTCCCCAATCCTCTCCCACCCCCGCCCGCTGCCGCACCTGTATTCCCACGTCCCACCCGGTCCCCATCTCTCCACTCTCCTTACCCTCTCCTGCGGTGGCTTCTGCCAGCTCCCCCTCCCTGATGATGTCCTCCTCCTTTCCATTTACCCCTCCTATCAACTTTGATCCTCCCCCCTCACTTCCTGTTTCCTTTCCTTTAGGCACCCTCCCTCCCTTCTCTTTCCTTTTCCCCCGTCCCCCTGCCTCCGCCCCTCTTCCCCCGGGCTTCCCCTCCCCCTTCCTCCCTCCCCCACTCTCCCCTGCCCATGGCATCTCTGCTCTCCCCTCTCCCTCTCCCACTCCCCTTCCTCCTCCTCCTCTCTTGGCAGGTCCCTGGACTCGCACACGCTCAGTGAACATTCGCGCGCCGGAGATCATCGCCATCAGTGTCTCGTGTGTGTGCCTTCGTCTGTGTTTAGTGTTCTTTCGTCGTCACGCCTCCACTGTTCACGTGTGCCGTCGCAGTCGTCCGTGTTATGTGAGCTGTGTCACTAAGTGTTAGTGTTTTTTTTTCTTTCGTCCAGCGTGAACGGCTTCATGTTTATTGTTTTTGTATCTACATTTTTGCCCGCCGTTTTTATTGTATTGTTTGTGTCACCTATATGTCATATTATTGTACCACTTAAGGCTGAAGAGCGGCGTATTATGCTGCTGACAGCTCGCCTTGTGTGAGATGCTTAAAATTACAATAAAAAAAATCTAGTCCAGTCAGTCTGGTACTCGCTCTGGATTGAGTTTCTATATCGGCGGTACTGCGTTCTTGTAGTTGCTCGTTGTTGACTTATGCTTGGCTCTGGTTCCGAGTGGATTTACTTTTGGTGTTTGGTGTTGTGGTTTCTACAATCCTTGAAAGGTGGCTACACTGAGCCACAGCGCCAAAGATCGCGCCAGAGAGTATTGTTCCGCTGTCTCCACTGGCAGTGCTTATTAAGTGCTTGCCGAGAAGTTGTGGTGGACACTGCTTGTCGTGAAGTCAGAGAGAGATGTGGTAGTGGAGAGTGTTGTTCCATGTTTTATGCAGTGGTTTTATGGGAGAGATAGCAGATGTTATTCCAATGGAGATATTGTAATGGTCAGAGTGCTTTTCGTCAATATATATGAAGGTAATAAATATTATGTTGTTTATTTATTTGTGTGTCCTGAATAATGTGTCATTACAGGTTCAGTCAACAAAGCATCTGGCTTGTGTTCTTGTATTAGAGTGTAATTTTGGTTTTCTTGCACAATTATGGTATTTGTAATTTTCTTTTATCATGTCAGTATAATTGCTATTTAAAATTCTTGTCTTGTTGAAGAAGAACCGTGCCAGATGTGCGTTGAGTCATACTACCACATACAGAACAGCTACACTTGTGCTTTGTTGGTTTCGTAGGTTTTATAGTTGCTGGGGACTTAATTAATTAATTGTATTAACTGAAATTTTCATTTCATTCTTTGTTGTTGATCTATGCAGTCAGATTGCGTACTAATACTAGTCAGGGCCAGCCGTTTACGAGATGTGCGTAATCGGACTAACAGTAACTAAAAAATATTTTCATTAATATTTAATCAAGCCCCCATGCACGTGCGACCGCTGCTTCGGATCGTCCCTTGGAATTCTTCTGATTGCAAAAATAGTAGACTGTAGTATTGTTGTAGTAATCTGTAGTTCAGTAATTGTAGTCTATTTTGCATGTGTAGATTGGTGATTGTCATTCTTCTATTGTTCGTTAATCGTGTTTGAAGGAAGCATTTCGTGTGATTGATATTGTTGGTGATAAAGTGTCATTGTGTGTAATTTTCGTATAGCGACGAGTTTTGTATGTTTTGTAAATGATTACGCGATCGATGAAAAAGGCAAAAATGATGGATAGTCAGAATGACGAAATTGTTGACATGGCGAACACAGGAGAACAGTATGATGAATAATGAAGCGGAAAATATTTTAATAAGTCGGGAAAATAGTCCGGAACCATTTCAAAATTTTTCTCAATCAGAAAATTCACAGAATACGAGATTAACGATAGAAGATTCTGAAACAGTATCGAACACAGATAGCCTTATGGCTATGCAAAAGGAAGTTAGTTTTGTGGGAAATGTTAGGGGCGAAAAGAATTTCGAACAACTTAACACGGAGCAGTTGATGAGTGCAATATTAAATTTGGGATCTCGGTTAGAATCACAAATAGGAACAATTAAAACAGATATGGGAACTTTGCGATCTGAATTAAAAACAGAGATAGGGACAATTAAAACAGAAATGGGAACAATGGAAACACGGTTAGACTCACTTGGATCACAGTTAGGATCTGAATTAAAAACAGAGATGCGAACTTTGGAAACACGGTTAGATTCACGAATAGGGACATGTTTCAAAAATATGAAAGATGAATTAAAGAAAGAAATCAGAGAAGAAGTACAACCGATTTTGAATGCTCACAATAATAGATTAGTTGCAGTAGAGATTAGACAAAGGGAACAGGATAGAGAACAGGAAGAAAGAGATCGCGTGATAGTACAAAAATTTTCAGAATTAAATGTACAACGTGCAAAAGATAAGGAAGAAATATTTGAGAGAATCGGGGAATCCGTACCAAGTGACAGATTAAATGATCTAACACAACAGTATGAACAGTTAACTACTAAATGTGGTAATACTGAAATGCGAGTCGCGACACTTACGGAAGACATAAATAAACAGAAAGAACAAATAGGTGATTTATCGGAAGAAGTTGAGGAGATTTCAGACAAATTGACAAATCTTAGTCTAAATGGGGACAGAGATTCAGATGATACAGCACCATTGCCATTTGCAGAAACCGAAGAATACCAGAACATAAATAAACATGTTGAAAATCAGGGAAAATTTAATGAACGCGTGAAAAGGGAATTTGAGGCATTAAAAAAGCAAGTCAAACAGATTGAAGGCGAAATCGTAGGAAAAGACAGCATAAGAAATTTAGAATCACGGATAGCAGAGGGCTTTGAAGAAAATAATTTGTTTCATTTACGGGATGCAACAAGAGATCGCCAGGCGCGCGAACTTGACAATAATCGACAATGGGACTGGGACAGACGCGGTAGGTCTTTGTCGCCACGAGGCGAAAACTTTGACTATAAACACTTTTTGACTGTTCGGAAATTTAAGATCTTCCGCAATTCTAAGAATGACATACATCCATGTTCTTGGTTAGATCAATTTACGTACGCACTTCCGCCAGATTTGCCACAAAGTCACAAACTGGAAATTAATGTGCAGCTATTAAAGTCCTCAGGGGATTCACTACTCTAAGTGAATATGTGCCGTAGCGAGCATAGGGCCCCGAGCTGTAGTGGTGCTATTTCTCTTTAGTTTTCTGTACCGCTGCCTACTCTTTTACTATTCTTTGCATCTGTCAAAACAACTCTTCGACTATCAATCTATCTAGAGAGAGCGTGTAAAAAATAACCGGATATGACTAATTTACCCAAAAGTGATTTCGGAAATTACCATGTGGAGTTACTGTACCTTCAGCGGCATTCATTCGTAGTTTAAACGAAATTTTACCTGTTTATCTTCGTGACAATATTACTTCATATGTTGACGATATTCTTATTGCTAAACATTCTTGGAGATAGCACAACAAAATTTTGGATTCATTATTACGTATTTTTGCAAGAGTTGGCATTACGGTGAACTTAGAAAAATCTGAATTTGGTCGTTCTCAGGTGAAATTTCTCGGTCACATTATTTCTACAGAAGGTATTCTTCCTGATCCAGAAAAATTAGACGCTATTCGTAATTATGCTGTTCCTACTACAAAACGTGATGTTCGTAGTTTTCTTGGTGTCTGTAATTTTCTTAGACGCTTTGTTAAATTGGTCGATTTGGCCACACCTCGTTTTTGCGATCTATCTGGAAAGTTCTTTTTAAACGAAAATCGGTCGACAACTCTGTTTGGTTAGTTTGTATTCCTGATGAGTGGGTCAATAAATTGATTTGGTATACGCATTTCAGTTATGCACACTATGGCCCCAGAAAATGCTTTCATAAATTGCGAGAAAATTGCTACTTCAATAATATGGAAAAACGTATTCGATCTGTTCTGGCCAAATGCAAACTATGTCAAAAGGCTAAGCTGCCAACAGTTTCTCACAGAGCACCGTTGTTTCCTATCATTCCAGCGAAATTAAAGGACATGGCTGCAGTTGATTGTTCGGCCCAGTGGTTCGATCTACTAATGGTTTTGCGTACATTTTCGTAGCAGTGGAGTTGACATCAAAATATGTGTGTTTTACACCGTTACGCAAAGCAACAGCTCGTTCAGTATCTAATGCTTTCATTAACCATTTTCTTAAAGAAGTGGGTCATGTTGATAAGGTTATATCAGATAATGGATCACAGTTTCGTTCTAAAATTTGGCTTCGTACTCTACGGCGTCGTAAAATTAAACCAATTTTCATTTCACTTTTTCACCCCCAATCTAACGCTTCAGAGAGATGGATGAAGGAAATCAATAAATTGTGTCGTCTTTATTGTCATCAGAATCACAGAACGTGGGATCAGTATCTTCATATTTTTCAAAACATTCTGAATGAACTCCCTAATGATTCAACTTCTTTACTGCCTATACTGATATTAAAAAACAAAGCACCGACAAATCGCATATCTGAAATCGTTCCTTTTCCGCCTTCACGGAAACTGCGGCATTCTGAAGTTGTGAACCTGGCTTTGCAAAATATTGCATCTGCTGCTGCTAGAAGAGAGAAATCAGCTAAGCATCCTGGTCGTTTAAAAATTTTGTCAGTTGGTCAGAAAGTGTTAATTAAGTCTCATCGTTTGTCTCACTAAGGAAAAGGCTTGTGTCGCAAATTTTTTCTGCTTTATAACGGTCCATATAGGATTCGCAAAATTATTCATGATAACACTGTTGAAGTAGAAACTATTAAATCACGACGCTCTAAGGGAATACATCATATATCTAACGTTAAAATTTTTGTGGAATGACATACTTTCGAGAAACCAACAGTTTACGTAAATATGCAGAGAGTACAAGGATACCGCGCTGTGTTTTGGCGGCGGCACATACTCAAAGCAACAGTCAAGTCTGCGCGCCGCACAGGGCAGTCGTTGACCGCAAACAACTGCTTCCTACGTCACGCGCCTACAACTGATCGAGCGCTCAGTGCGAATGCACTGACAGCCGTAAACAAATACACAGTCTTTCTCCGAATAAAATCAGTATAAAGCTAATGACTTGATGAATTATGTTATTAACATTCAGTATTTTTCAGGATACGGTTCTATAAAATATTTAAGAACTTCAGGTAAATTCTGTGCGTGTCCGACGTTAAGACCACTTGCTATCGAGAAATTTTCGGGAAAAATGTCATTTCGAAGAAGAAAGTAATAAACTAAAAAGGTAATTATTAATTGAGTTTATTTTTCAGGTAACATATTTCCACTTAGGTACGTACTTTAGACGTAATTTACTGCTCGCGATTACGTGATTCATACTTTGTGCTAATTACATGTTCTATGAAATTACTTGTGAAGCGACGTGCTTGCGTACGTTAACTGATTTTGACAATGATTATTAATGAACTGGGTTGTAACTTGTGTATATTATGCATCGTTTGACTGCACTGCTTTTTCACTGATGTCATATTTTTTAATTATGTGCCTGCTGTGCCTATTTATTTAAATTATAATTGTCACCTGATTAATTGTGCTGATGTGGTTAGGTATGTAAGTTATACTTTGTGATTTATCTGCTTGCGCCTTCATGTTTATTTATTAAGATTACATATGAACATTTATTTGCTTACGCTGAGACGATGCTAATGACCTGTTTAGTACGTAAGATATATGTTTGCTGCTATGCGTATGGATTGCATATTTATACATTTCTGTTTGTTGTCATAACTACACTTTAATTTGGTTTATAGAAATGCTGATATACTGTGTATGAACATAGAGTTTAGGTTACACTATGGTATTAGTTATAGATTGTTCGCTTGGCAGAGCCTCGTTGTAAGATTTGTGCTGCATCCACTTGTTGACATTCTGTTCTCTACTGGTATATTTACTCGCTATTGCTTGTTTTGCTTACGCTCAGTGCTTTATATTTTTAAGATGAGAAAATGAACTGCTATAATTCGACGAATGACATTAGTACAAGAAACTTCATAGAAGTCACATGAGCTGGAGGTTTTATGAAAGCTGTATAAATGTATGCCAATAGGAAGGAAGCTAACGACATGACATACCAACACAGTTATTACACTGCATTTTTCGTGAGCAATTTAAATAGGAAGTGACACTTGACACAAGAAATACTCCACAAGTTTGCTTCTGTTTGCCATAATTCTTGAAGTGGTGTACACACTGTGAAATATTAGGATCATTCACACTCCGTAATCGTACTTAATTACTGAGAGTTATTCGAACTAAGTCTGTTAGAGGTCATGTATGCATTCTTTGTTTATAATTCATAATGAGTAGAAGCTTTTGGTCAGATGGATTACACAGAGGTTGTGTGTTGACAGTGTGTCTTCGGATTGTATGGGATGTGGAGGTTTGCATTAGGATTTTATCTGTACTTGTTCGAGGAAACTGACTAGAGGAAAGAGTTGTTATGGAAGTGAAATGAAACTGGCAATAAGGTTTATATGTATCGACGTATTGAAGAGGTATTATTGAGGTATTGAGATTATATGAAGTTGATTGGAGTTATGGTGTATAAGAGGTAAAATAAGTGAGGTGCATATTTTTTTTTTTTTTTTTGTTGGTCTATATGGAACAAGGAGGATGAAGATAGCAGACTAGAACACTAAAATGGAAGGAAGATTGTCTACACACACTTTGTTAAATCACTAAGCAGTATGTACTTTTTTTTGGAGAGAGGAAGCATTTGCATATCTTGGCACACTGATAGTTGTTCAGTAACAGTACATTTGATCTGGCTTGGCAAACATTGGTCTTGACATGGTGACTATGACGTTGACTTAACTATTATTGACTGTTATACATTGCTGCCACTACTACTTGATACACATGATGAACATGAAATTTTGACAGAAGTGCATTTACACAGTTAACACTATTCAATTACACAGTAGTACTTAATGTGGATGAAAGATGAGTGAGTGTGTTTTCCTTTCCTAATCCTACCCACCTATCTCCTAAATATTATTTTATTTGTTTGTAGTGGCTTGCACTGACACCCATAAATATTATAGGTTTACTGATGTTTATGTACTTGTAATAGTTAATATGACAATTATCTGACATCATTTGTGTGTTTGTTATGATTTGTATGTTTAGTGTAAAAGCATTTGTATGTGTATTCAAACTATTGTTCATGCTTGAACTGTCTGAGTAGTGATGGTGAATATTATGAACTGTTACCTGCACTTTTCAACATGATGTGTGACACTTAGAAATGTTTAATTTCTGCTGATGAACTGTGTGATCAGTGATAGTAAATATTATGGACTGTTACTTGTACTTTTTCTATATGATTGGTGCCACTAGGACATGTTTAATTTCTGCTGATGAACAGTGTGATCAGTGATAGTGAATATTATGGACTGCTTTCTGCACCTACTCCACATTGCTGGGTGCCACTGATGGACTGCTTCTACTGAAATGATGTCACCTGATGGTGTCTGCACCTACTCAACATTGCTGGGTGCCATTGATGGACTGCTTCTACTGAAATGATGTCACCTGTTGGAGTCTGCACCTACTCAACAATGCTGGGTGCCACTGATGGACTGCTTCTACTGAAATGATATCACCTGTTGGAGTCTGCACCTGTTCCACAATGCTGGGTGCCACTGATGAACTGCTTCTACTGAAATGATGTCACCTGTTGGAGTCTGCACCTACTCCACATTGCTGGGTGCCACCGATGGACTGCTTCTACTGAAATGATGTCACCTGATGCTGTCTGCACCTGTTCCACAATGCTGGATGCCACTGATGGACTGATTCTACTGAAATGATGTCACCTGATGCGGTCTGCACCTGTTCCACAATGCTGGGTGCCACTGATGGACTGCTTCTACTGAAATGATGTCACCTGTTGGAGTCTGCACCTGTTCCACAATGCTGGGTGCTACTGCTGGAACTGTCAACCACTTGTTATGAAAACATTTTATGTGAATATTTGTATAAACTGATTTTTTGTGTATTACTGTTTGTGAAAAGTTATGAGACTCTTACCTGTACATATTCGTCATTGCTGACGCCATTGATTGAACTGTTTAACCTCATAATACTTGTGTAAACTATTATGTAAAGTCACATGTATGAAATAGTTTGTATTCCTTACTGTATTTTATATATTAGGCTATTGAAAGGTCAGTGCAAAGCCAAAATTTTATCTAGTTATATGATATTTACGTATTAATATTATCTTTTATTTTTGTCTGTATTTTTTTGACGAATTTGGTGGTATTTTCACCACCAATGCTGGCAAAAATACCATCAAATTCTAGCCCGTGGAGGAAGGGCATATGAAAGGTGGCTACACTGAGCCACAGCGCCAAAGATCGCGCCAGAGAGTATTGTTCCGCCGCCTCCACTGGCAGTGCTTATTGAGACGTAGCGGCAAGCAGTGCTTGCCGAGAAGTTGTGGTGGACACTGCTTGTCGTGAAGTCAGAGTGAGATGTGGTAGTGGAGAGTGTTGTTCCATGTTTTATGTAGTGGTTTGATGGGAGAGATAGCAGATGTTATTCCAATGGAGATATTGTAATGGTCAGAGTGCTTTTCGTCAATATATATGAAGGTAATAAATATTATGTTGTTTATTTATTTGTGTGTCCTGAATAATGTGTCATTACAGGTTCAGTCAACAAAGCATCTGGCTTGTGTTCTTGTATTAGAGTGTAATTTTGGTTTTCTTGCACAATTATGGTATTTGTAATTTTCTTTTATCACGTCAGTATAATTGCTATTTAAAAATTCTTGTCTTGTTGAAGAAGAACCGTGCCAGATGTGCGTTGAGTCATACTACCACATACAGAACGGCTACACTTGTGCTTTGTTGGTTTCGTAGGTTTTATAGTTGCTGGGGACTTAATTAATTAATTGTATTAACTGAAATTTTCATTTCATTCTTTGTTGTTGTTCTATGCAGTCAGATTGCGTACTAATACTAGTCAGGGCCAGCCGTTTACGAAACAGCGTAATCGGACATACAGCGACAGAAAATTAAATAGTATTTGCATTGCATTCTTATATCTTTATTTTAATTAAGGTCCCATGCAACCTCCGTTGTTTATCTCTTCCTTGTTGTGTCGGTCATAGTCGGTCGTGGTCGGTTGTTGTCGGTTGTCGTTGATCTGTCGTCCGACTCAGCCTTGTGTTTACCCGGTTGTGTGTGCTCCACCGCCGGTGGCTTCCCAGCATCGCGGCTACGATCCGCAGCCCAAGGCGTTCCCGCAGTCGGTTATGGTTACTACAAATACAGTAAGCAGATTCAGAAAGGTGTAGTTTGTCGTAGTTATTCAGAGATGAAGAGACTCGCACAAGATAGAGAAGCATGGAGAGCTGCATCAAACCAGGCTTTGGACTGAAGACTACAGCAACAATATTTCCAGTTTAGTGAAAATGTTTCTGCGTGATTTGCTACTGCTTACCCCTTTCATTATCTTTATTGAATGCCTTTTAATTTTAATTTTTTTTTACCTTCGCTTCACCAGACCCTCGAACCAAAACATTTTGTTGCATACGCATATTTGAATTTTAAGCAAACATAACAATATTTCCTAAGCATTCTTAAGATATAATAGTATTAACTTTACTTCTTGTTCAGTAGTTTAACATGTTTTCCCATTTCCCGTGATCGTCTAATCCAGTTCTTCGAAACTTTGCGAAAGGTATGTGTTCAATGCTACAGCGCCAAAACTCTGGGATTATATTGCTTCCGACTTTTGTTCTTATGTTTCGAAAGCTCAGTCATACCATTTCTTTCTGATCTACCATCTTGCAATCGTCTCTAAACCGTCTTTCTGCTTCTTCTGTTACCACAGAGTCCTTCTGCTGTTAAGAAGTCCATTGTGTTCTTTATAATAAGGTTAGTATTATTTGCAGCATAAAAGTGGCAGCATTCCAGAAATGGGAATCAGTCGGGTAACAGTTATGTTGAGAAGTCGAATGTGCTGAGTGGCTATTGCACGAGAAAAGTAGTTTCTTTCAAGCAATGCAATCACCTTAGTGGTACATATGGTGCTTATAAAGCTTTAACACACCACTATTCTGAATCTCTGACATATCTCAGGAAGTAGATTGTAAAAGGAAAAACCTACATTTGCAGCGTTCGTAGAGTTGGAGAAAGCTTTCGAAAATGTTTACTGGAATACAGTCTTTGGATACTGTGGATAGCAAGCATAAAATACGTGGTGCGAAACCGGACTGTAGCTAAGAGAGTCAAAGGACATAAAGTAAAAGCAGTAATTGAGCGGGGAATGAAACAGCGTCGTAACCTAACACCCATGTTACTCAGTCTATTCATCGAGCACGAAATAAAGGAAATCAAAGAGAAATTTGGATTAAGGTTTAAGGACAACAGTTAAAAACTTTTGAGATTTGTAATTCTGTCAGAAGTGGAGAAAGACTTCGATGATCAGTTTGAAAATAAGTTCTACGTTGGATTGAAGGCGAAGTGTAATTAAAACTGGTAATGCTGAGATAGTCAGACTGGCAAAAGAGAGACTAAAAGCAGTGGAAGAGTTATCATATTTGGACAACAAAATATCTGACGATAGCGGAGCACAGAGGATATAAAATGCAACCTGGCAATAACAAGAAAGGCATTTCTAAAAAAGACGAACTTGTCAACGTATGATTTAAATTTAAATGTTAGGAAGTCTTTTCTGAACGTATTTGTAGAATGAAGCCTTTTACGAGAGGAAAACGTGGACAATATGCAGTACGAAGAAGAAAAGAACAGAAGCTTTAGATATGTTGTACTACAGAAGAATGCTGAAGATTAGATGGGTAGATCAAATACGAGATACTAAATGGAACGGGAGAGAATAGAAATTTATTGCAAAACATGGGCAAATGGAAGGAACTCTGTGTGTGTGTGTGTGTGTGTGTGTGTGTGTGTGTGTGTTGACCATGTTCAAATGTGTGTTGTAGCTGTTATTCATGGATGAGGAGACTTGCACAGGATGGACTGTCGTCCAGAGCTTCATCAGAGCAGTCTCCAGACTGAAGAGCACAACAACAAACCAAGTATTCAAGAACATGTTCTACTAATTCTTTATCACGTTATTTATGGTTACAGAAAAAGAAAGCAAAACGCCTTCAGTGCATTTCGATCCGTAGCGGCTCATCTTCAGGTGCTTAATCACTCTACATTATTTCATGAATTTAGGCTACTGCTGGTCCTGTCAAGAGTACACAGATGTATTACAAAGCGGCACATCATGACCACAACGTTTCTAAAACTAAGACACACCCGAAGAGTTAATAACTGTTTGCAGCAGTGGTTACATAGTTTTTAATTACGGTATGAGTAAACATATCTACACACATATACACAACTTTCGTCTCACAGCACATTTATAAATAATATTAAAACAAGTCAAGGAATATCCAGATGTGAACATGTTATATTTCCACATATAGACAGGTGTCGCTATTTCTAGATCTAAGCTTTTAATAGAACTGTTACCACAACCAAAATACATCAATATACGTGTTCCTGAGGGTACTATGATATAAGGGCCAATAGACTCTAAAGTTCCTGGCATACGTCAATGACTTTCCCAATGTGTTACTCACGTGGAAAAATTTCTCTTTGCTGGCTTCAGCAATATTATAACAGAGAAAACAAATAATACCCACAAGGAAATTTACAATTAGTCAACATGCAATAAAGTGAAATTGAACACAAAGAATACAAATGCCACGAATTTCGGTTAGAAGAGAGAAAATAACACTGTTGAATTAAATGTAGATGGCACCTCTATAGACTTCGAAATAAAAACAAAATTTTTCGGAATGAATATCAATTCTCAGTGGAAGTGGTGGAACACACAAAGATACTTGCAAACATAATGTAATCAGCGTGTTATGCCCTTAGAGGCCTGTCATCAGTGTGTAACAGCCAGTATCTTTTAGTTACGTACTATTCGCATATTCTCTCAGAACCCTCTGTTGGTCGTGTGGATGACACTCGTCATCCAAATTACTTTCCCGCTCAATTCTGTCTGACAGGGATGGACTGAGTTCGCGCCATTTTCAGTACCTTTCAGTTAAGTCTCCGGCTGTTAGCTCCAGTCATTGTTGGTTTTCAGTAACATAAGATAGATTGTTTATGAAACATTATTATAATCTGGAGGACACTGGTCATCCGCACGAGCTCTGCTGCCAAAATCTGAAACAAAGTAAGTCTAGCTTTCCTAGATTCAATCGATCATTCATGCACGTAAATTTAGGAATATTAAAACTGATAGCAATTGCCTTCCGTATTGCCTTGTATTCTCTTTATTTTTACATTCTGGAAGACATGTCAAAGGCAAGAAAACCTCGGCCGGAGTTTGGTAGAGATCCTAATGTGTGGCTGGAATGGTTCAATGAGCTGAGTGATGAAGATAGCGCTGACTCAGGACTTGAGGGCTGTGTTCATGAAAGCGATCATAATTCATGAACAGAACAAGAAGCGTCAGAAAATGATGAATATAAGTCACAGGAAGAGGATGCTGTTTTTTAGGGAAAGATGGAATAACTAAATGTAGGAGAAATAGATGTCCTACCAATGTTAGAAGAAGATCTTGTAACATTATTACGTATTTGCCTGACAAAAAAAAAGACACAAATAGAAATTCTGAATTTGTTCTTGGATGAACACATAATAAGCATCACCCAGCATGCGCTAATATATACATCAATTAAATTCGTGGTAACTTCTTTAGGGAAAGGGAAGCTAAAGAAACAGATGCGATAGTGATCAGAGCTTTCATTGGTTTGTTATATATGTGTGGATCTTTGAGATGTTCTAGAAAGAGTATATCGAAATTGTGGGATAACTCAAAGGGAAACGGAATTCAATCATGTTATTTATGTATGAGTGAAACCCGATTCAGGTTTATGTTGAGATGTCTGAGGTTTGATAATATCTGTGATAGTGCTCGCAGAGAGACTGACAAATTGGCTGCTATCAGAGAGGTACTTGAACTATTCACGAGCAATTGCCAAAAATATTTTTCACCTAGTGAATATCTTACTGTTGACGAACAGCTTTTGGCTTTAGTGAAACTGCCCATTCAGGCAATATATTCCTAGAAAACTTGCAAAGTATCGGTTAAAAGTGTTCCTTTGGTTTATGGAAAATTAACACTTTAAATATAGAACGGTACGTCGTTAAGCAACCAGAGGGGCCATATAATGCCAGCAATTCAGGTAAATATATTGTTCTTCGAATGGTCGAGCCAGTACAAGCAGAAACATTACTGATAACAACTGGTTTACCAGTTTGTCTCTAGTCAATAAACTTCAGGCGAAGAAACTGACATACGTCGTAATATTACGAAAAAACAAAAGAGAAGTGCCGAAAGAATTTCTATCAAAAACAGAAAGGGAGCCAGAATCATCTATCTTTGGATTTCAACAAGATTGTACATCGGTCTCATACTATCCAAAGAAAAATAGAACAGTGCTGGTGTTGTCAAGCATGTATTTCGATGACGCTATATAGCGTTCAACATGGGAACAAAATAAACCTGTAATGATTACTTATGGTTACTTTCTATAACATGTCAAAAGTGGGGGTGAATCTTTTAGATCAGCTTTTTCGGAAGAATAACGTGTCACGTAATGCAAGAAGGTGGCCTACGGGAGTGTTTTACAATATTTTGAACATTGCAGACTTAAATGTTTTATGCATGTATAAATACCACTGAATGGCTTCAAAGCAGGTTTAAAAAGCGTTGATGTTACAGGAAAAATCAGCTGGGAACTAATAAAACCTCAGACAGGGTGAAGTTCCCTTATTGAATGCCTTCCATATGAAATTTGGAGGAGGGCTAAATTACTGTTAGGCAGTCAATAAATTGTGGAACAGTCAGAAAAATCAACTGGATCACGTGGAATGTGTTATATATGTGGACGAAATAAGACAACTCGTAGATGGTGCTCTACATGCAGCAACGGGACATGTGTAGATCATCTGAAAGACTCATGTGTAAACTGTGTTGTCAAATAATGTGTTCTTTATTTCAGTTTGTTTGCATTTGTCACTAAATTACTGTTTGTATATGCTTATTAGTTAGGTCGTTGTTTTGAAATTAACAATTTCATGTTCTTTTGATAATTAGTTGCATTGTTACACACACCACAATGCTTACTTGGAAAACAGATGCATATTTGTCATTTTGAAATGTTCAAAAATGGTTCAAATGGCTCTAAGCACTATGGGACTTAACATCTGAGGTCATCAGTCCCCTAGACTTAGAACTACTTAAACCTAACTAACCTAGGGACATCACACACATCCATGACCGAGGCAGGATTCGAACCTGCGACCGCAGCAGCCGCGTGGTTCCGGACTGAAAGGCCTAGAACCTCTCGCCAGAGCGGCCGGCATTGAAATGTAACCTTATCAATTTATTGCACAAACTGTTTCAAACCTTAGTATATATTATACTGTGTACGAATTTTAAATGTATTATGTTTAGATTTAATAAAAAAATCAGAAAATCAGTCATAAAGACCGTTTTAAGTATACAAATAGATCGCTCGTTTTGTGGATGACGCCTGTCATCCGCGCGACTGACCCCCTCCGTAGCGCAGCGGTAGCGTTACCACCTATCACGCAAGGGGGCCCGTGTTCGATTCCTGGCACGGGACTGGGTGTTGTCTGTCCTTCATCATCATTTTCATCATCACTGACACGCAAGTCGCCGAAGTGACGTCAACTAAAAAGACTTGCAATAAGGCGGCCGAAAACCGAAGGGGATATCCCGGTCAATAAATTCCATACGATCATTTCAATACGATGCCACGAATTTTCGCGCGAGTAACAGAGTGTTAACTGAGCGAGGAGGCACAGTCGTTAGCACACTGCACTCGCATTCGGGAGGGCGACGGTTCCAACCCGTGTCCGGCCATCATGATTTAGGTTTTCCGTGATTTTCCAAAATCGCTCCAGGCAAATTCCGGGATGTTTCCTCCGAAAGGGCACGGCCGACTTCCTTCCCCGTCCTTCCCTAATCCGATGGGACGATGGCCTCGCTGTTTTGGCCCCCTCCCCCAGACCAACCAACCAACCACTCATTTCTTACAAGGGAACCTCCCAATCGCACCCCCCTCAGATTTAGTTATAAGTTGGAACAGTGGATAGGCCTTGAAAAACTGAACACAGAGCAATCGAGAAAACAGGAAGAAGTTGTGTGGAACTATGAAAAGAATAAGAAAAATATACAAACTGAGTAGTCCTTGCGCAACATAAGCAACAACAAGAAAAATCGGTATACAGGAGCGCAGTGGTCCCGTGGTTTGCGTGAGCAGCTGCGGAACGAGTGGTCCTTGGTTCAAGTCCTCCCTCGGACGAAAAATTTACTTTCTTCATTTTCGCAAAGTTATGATCTGTCCGTTCGTTCATTGACGTCTCTGTTCACTGTAATAAGTTTAGTGTCTGTGTTTTGCGACCGCACCGCGAAACCGTGCGATTAGTAGACGATAGGACGTGCCTCTCCAATGGGAACCGAAAACATTTGATCGCAAGGTCACAGGTCAACCGATCCCTCCACAGGAAAACACGTCTGATATATTCTATACGATACTGGTGACGGCATGTGCGTCACATGACAGTAATATGTTGTCGACACACCTAACTTGTGCACTTGGCGAATGGGTAAAAAGATTCTTCTACCTTGCCCGATTTAAGTGTTCTTGTGCATGTGATTATCACTCCCAAAAAAGTGATATAATCGGGCGGGCAGACGGACAGATAATAATTGTCTGAAAACAAAAAATTAAAATTGGCACTCCAGGGAAGACTTGAACCAAGGGCCTCTCGCTCCGCAACTGCTCACAGTAACCACAGGACCACGGCGATCCTGACTGTGTACGACCCTTGAAGTTGCATATCTTCCAAATGGACTACTCAGTTTGTATATTTTGCTTATTTTTTTCATAGTTCCACTTAACTTCTTCCTGTTTTCTCGATTGATCTGTGTTCAGTTTTTCAAGGCCTATCCACTCTTCCAACTTATAGCTAAATCTGAGGAGGGTGCGATGGGGAGGTTCCCTTGTTAGCTACGGAATTCTTTTCTGGGGAACAGATGTACAAAACAAGAATTCAGTTTTCAGACTGTATAAATCGGCCATAAGAAAAATAATCAAAAATAGTGGACGAGCTCATTAAAACATCTGTTCAAAATACTAGGAATTTTAACAACACCATATGAGCCCATATTAAAAATAACATTGATAACTGCTGCACAAAAAGTTCTGCTCATAACAGTGAAAGAAGAGCGAGACTATACTTACATTCACCAAGAAAAAACAAACATAAAACGAATGAGATAGAACTTCTTCAGATACACTGGGGGTGGAGGCCCCATCCTGATTTACGTCGTCCATAGTTTCTCTAAACTACTTCAGGCGAACACCAAGATGGTTCCCACTATAAGACAACGGCTGGCTAACTGCATTAAAGACACATAATTTGTTTCCATAGGACATGTGGCGTGTAATTGAAAAAAAGTCATGATGATATCGCCGTTGGCAAAAGATTCCGGATAAGTCTATCATTCTGATCTCTGGGTGAGGGTTGCCAACGGGTGGAGACCATGGGAAACAGATTAAATAGCCTACGAAAGGACTACGTTCTACGAGTCGGCGCGTGTATTGTCAAAAGTCTGAACTTGGTAGGAAAGTTAGAAAACCTGAAGGAAGGGAAATCCTAAAGTTCAGTCTAGATATAGTGGAGGTCAGTGAAGTGAAATGGGAAGAAGACAAAGACTTCTGGTCAGACGAGCTCAGGGTAATATTAACAGCAGAGGAAAACGGTATAATCGTAGGATTCGTTATAAATAGGAAGGCAAGACTGAATTTCACACAATCTGCTTAACGGCTCATGCATCTAAGCTATTGACAAGAACAATATACAGAAGAATAGAAAACTGCAGATGTGTTAGATGACGATCAGTTTGGCCTTAGGAAAGGTAAAGCCACCAGAGCCCCAGCTGTGACGTTGCGGTTGATAAAGGAAGCTCGGCTAAAGAAAAGTCAAGACACATTCATTGGATTTGTGAACCTGCGAAAAGCTTTCGACAATGTCAAGTGGTGCAAGGTGTTCGAAATCCTGAGGACTGAAGAGGTAAGCTGTAGGGAGACGGGTAAAGTACAACATGTACAAGAGTCAAGAGGGAATAATAAGCATGGAAGACCAAGAACGAAGTACTCGGATTAAAAAGGGTGTAAGGCAGGGACGTAGTATTTCACACTTACTGTTCAGTCTATATATCGAAGAAGCAGTGCTGGAAAAAAGAAGAAAGGTACGACAGTGGAATTAAAATCCAAGGTGAAAGGATATCAATAATAAGATTCCCTGATGATATTACTATCCTCGGTGGAAGTGAAAAAGAAATACAGGATTTTCTGAATGGACTGCACAGTCTGTTGAGTACAGAATATGGATTGAGAGTAACTCGAAGAAAGAGGAAAATAATTAAAAGTAGCAGGGACTTAACATTCGAAATGACTGTCACCAAGTAGACGAAGCTAAAAAATTCTTCTGCCTAGGCAGCAAATTAACCGATGACGGACGGTGCACGGAGGACGTCAAAAGCAGACAAGCACTGGCAAGAAGTTCATCCCTACCCAAGAGAAGTGCAACAGTGTCAAACGTAGGCCTTAATTTGAGAAAGAAATTTCTGAGAATGTATGTGTGGTAGTGAAAGTGTGGGAAAACCGGAGCAGAAGAGAAGTGAAGCATTTGAGACGAGATGCTACAGATCGAAGTTGAAAATTAGGTGGGCTGATAAGGTAAGGAATGAGAAGTTTCTCTGGGTATTTGGCGAGGAAAGAAATATACAGGGTGGTCCATTGATAGTGACCGGGCCAAATATCTCACGAAATAAGCATCAAACTAAAAAAACTACAAAGAACGAAACTCGTCTTGCTTGAAGGGGGAAACCAGGTAGCGCTATGGCTGGCCCGCTAGATGGCGCTGCCATAGGTCAAACAGATATCAACTTGTTTTTTTTAAATAGGAACCTCCATTTTTATTACATATTCGTGTAGTGCGTAAAGAAATATGACTGTTTTAGTTGGACCACTATTTTCGGTTTGTGATAGATGGCGCTGTAATAGAAACAAACGTATAAGCACGTGGTATCACGTAACATTCCGCCAGTGCGGACGGTGTTTGCTTCGTGATACATTACCCGTGTTAAAATGGACCGTTTACCAATTGTGGAAAAGGTCGATATCGTGTTGATGTATGGCTATTGTGATCAAAATGCCCAACGGGAGTGTGCTATGTGTGATGCTCGGTATCCTGGACGACATCATCCAAGTGTCCGGACCGTTCGCCGGATAGTTGTTATTTAAGGAAACAGGAAGTGTTCAGCCACGTGTGAAACGCAACCACGACCTGCAACAAATGATGATGCCCAAGTAGGTGTTTAAGCTGCTGTCGCGACTAATCCGCACATCAGCAGCGCGAAAATCGGGAATCTCAAAAACGTCGGTGTTGAGAATGCTACATCAACATCGATTGCACCTGCACCATATTTCTATGCACCAGGAATTACAGGCCGATGACAGATTTTGTGCATGCGTTCTATTTTGCGACGAAGCGTCATTCACCAATAGCGGTAACGTAAACCAACACAATATGCACTATTGGGCAACGGAAAATCCACGATGGCTGCGGCAAGTGGTACATCAACGACCTAGTCGGGTTAATTTATGGTGCGGAATTATGGGAGAAGGGTTAATTGGCCTCCATTTTATCGATGGCAATCTAAATGGTGCAATGTATGCTGGTTTCCCACGTAATGTTCTACCGATGTTACTACAAGATGTTTCACTGCATGACAGATTGGCGATGTACTTCCAACAAGATGGATGTCCGGCACATAGCTCACGTGCGGTTGAAGCGGTTTTGAATAGCATGTTTCGTGACAGGTGGATTGGTCGTCGAAGCACTAAACCATGGCCGCACGTTCACCGGATCTGACGTCCCCGGATTTCTTTCTGTGGGGAAAGTTGAAGGATATCTGCTATCGTGATCCACCGACAACGCCTGACGACATGCGTCAGCGCATTGTAATGTCTGTGCGAACATTACGAAAGGCGAACTACTCGCTATTGAGAGGAATGTCGTTAGAAGTATTGCCAAATGCATTGAGGTTGACGGACATCATTTTGAGCATTTATTGCATTAATGTGGTATTTACAGGTAATCACGCTGTAACAGCATGCGCTCTCAGAAATGATAAGTTCACAAAGGTATATGTGTCACATTGGAAGAACCGAAATAAAATGTTCAAACGTACCTACGTTCTGTATTTTAATTGAAAAAACCTACCTGTTACCAACTGTTCGTCTAAAATTGTGAGCCATATGTTTGTGACTATTACAGCGCCATCTATCACAAAGCGAAAAAAGTGGTCCAACTAAAACATTCATATTTCTTTATGTACTACACGAATATGTAATAAAAAATGGGGGTTCATATTTTAAAAAAACGGAGTTGATTTCCGTTTGACCTATGGCAGCGCCATATAGCGGGCCAACCATAGCGCCATCTGATTTCCCCCTTCAAGCAAGACGAGTTTCGCTCTTTGTAGTTTTTTTGTTTGACGCTTATTTCGTGAGATATTTGGCCCGGTCACGATCAATGAACCACCCTGTATAAGGAAAATACTGACAAGAAGAAGGGACAGGATGGTATGACATATGTTAAGACATCATGGAATAACTTCCATGGTACTAGCGGGAGCTGTAGAGGGTAAAAGCTGTAGATGAAGACAGAGATGGGAATACATTCAGCAAATAATTGATGACGTAGGCTGCAAGTGCTACAGTGAGGTGAAAAATTTGGCACAGGAGAGTAATACCTGCCGGACCCCATCAAACCAGCCAGAAGACTGATGACTTAAAAAAAAAAAAAAAATGTGCAACCGCTATCCAGTGACTTTGGCACCTCAGTGTATTCGTGTCTCGCAGAGGTAGAGGAAAGAAGTAGCGGCTCTGCTGGAGCGGCTCGGCGCGGTGGCAGGTAACCCAGAAAGGGCCAGACGGCAGCCGGCAGTGAAAGCGGCGAGTATTTCGAGAGCTGCGGCTGGGGCTATTTGTGCGCCGCGCCTCCCGGGACAGCAGCGGCCGCGCCTCCGCTGGGCCAGGCGGAGCGACAGCCGCGCGGTCAAGTGCAGCCACCTTCCGCCAGCCACCGGCTGCTACCGCTACGCCGGCTCTCACCGCGCGTGTTTCGCAACCGCGCGTAGGGCACTCAGCGCCGCCTCTACCGGTTCCGGCTGCCCCTTCCTCCCCTCCTCGTCCCACTGGCGCTGCACACCGTATCTAGAATCTACTGACACCTGCGATGCGAACTCTACCTGGTGCAATTTCCGTGGTAATTAAATCGCAGAAACAGCATTTGAGAGCAATTTTCGAATTAAAAACCTACAACGGAGCATTTGATGCTTATTACGTTAATCATAATATTTTAATGAACAATTTATTATTCAATTAATTGATCGCATTGAAAAACGAAAAGAATTTTCTTTTGCTACTTGTTGTGGTCTTCAGTCCAGAAACTAGTTTGATGCAGCTCTCCATACTGCTCTATTCTGTGCAAGCCTCTTCAGCACCGAATAACTACTGCAACCTACAGCCTTCTGAATCTGCTTACTGTATTAATTTCTTGGTCTCCCTCTTCGATTTTTACCCACGACACATCCCTCCTCTATTAAACTAGCGATCCGTTGATATTTCGGAGTATATTAACCGATCCTTTCTGGTCAGTTTGTGCCACAGATCTCTTGTCTCCCCAATTCTATTCGGTACCCTCTCGCCGACATGGGTGGCCGAGAGGTTCAAGCCGGCACGATAACTCAGCGTGTTCGGTCAGAGGGTTAGCTGCTCTCTGTAATAAAAAACTGAGATAATGGATCAACGACGAACTGAAAAGAGTGTCTTGCGATGTCCGCACCGAGCAGATGAAACGAACGGAAACGAACGAAATGAGATTGAAAAAAAAAAAAAAAGGTTCTAGTCGCTACAGTCTGGAACCGCGCGACCGCTATGGTCGCAGGTTCGAATCCTGCCTCGGGCATGGATGTGTGTGATGTCCTTAGGTTAGTTAGGTTTAAGTAGTTCTAAGTTCTAGGGGACTGATGACCATAGCAGTTGAGTCCCATAGTGCTCAGAGCCATTTTTTTAAATTCGTTCTTCAATTTTTTCATTGATTTCGTTTTCTGCTGGTGCTATGACCCTGCCTCATTCGCTTCTCAACCACTGCTCTCGTTTCATGCCCCTCGACTTTTATAACTGCCGTCTGGATTCTGTACAGGATGTAAACAACCTTTCGCTCCCTGTAGTGTACCCTCCCCCACTCTAAAAATTTCGAAGAGATTATTTCAGTCGAGATTATCAAAAGCTTTCTCCAAGTCTACAAATACTATAAACGTAAGTTTGGCTTCCGTTAACCTACGTCTTAAAAGAAGTCCTTCGGTCATATTACCTCGTGTGTTCCTACATTTCTCCAGAATCCAAACTGATCTTCCCCGAGGTCGGTTTCTACCAGTTTCCCGATTTTTCTGCAAAGAATTCGCGTTAGTATCTTGCAATCGTGACTTATTAAACTGACAGTTCGGTAACATTCACACGTGTCAGCACCTGCTTTCTTTGGAACTGGAATTATTACAGTCTTCTTGAAATACGAATGTATTTCGCCTCTTTTATAAATCTTGCACACCACATGGAAAAGATACGTATGTCGTGGCTGGATCTCTCAAGGCTATCAGTAATTATGATGGAATGTCGCCTATTCCTGTGGCCCTGTTTCGGCTTACATCTTTCAGAGCTCTGTCAAATTCTTCTCGCAGCATCATATCTCTTATCTCATCTTATTCTACAGTTATGCCGTTAAGTTCGGCTCCCATACATCCCTTCCACCATTCGGACTTCCCATCTTTGCTTACTACCAGTTATCCATGTGAGCTCTTGATATTCATACAGCTTCACCTCCTTTTCCCTAAAGACCTCTTTAATTTTCCTGTAGGCGGTGTCTGTCTTTCCCCTAATGGAATACGCTTCTAAATCCTTACATTTGTTCTCTAGCCACTCCTGTTTCGCTATTTTGCACTTCACGTCAATCTTACTTTTTCGACATTTTTATTCCCTTTCACCTGCTTCATTTGCTGCATTTTTATATTTTCTCCTTTCCTAAATTAGATTCATTATCTCCTTCGCTAGCCAATGATATCTACTAAGCCTTCTCTTTTTACCTTTTCGATCATCTGCTGTCTTCATTATTTCATCTCTGAAAGCTATTCATTCGTCTTCTACTGCATTCCTTTTGCCTGGTCTTGTCAATGGTCGCCTAATGCTCTCTCTGAAACTTACAACAACCTCTGGTTCCTTCAACTTATCCAGGTCCAATCTCCTTAATTTGCTACCGTTTTGCAATTTCTTCAGTTTTAATCTACAGTCCATAACCAATAAATCGTGGTCGGAATCCACATCGGCACATGCAAATTTCTTACAATTTAAAATCTGGTTTCGAAATTTCTGTCTCGCAATTACATAATCAACCTGAAACATACTGGCATCTCCGGCTCTCTTCCACGTATACATGATTCTTAAGCCAAGTGTTAGCGACGATTAAATTACGCTTTGTGCAAAATTCTACGAGGCTGCTTCTTCTTTCAATCCTCCCCCCCCCCCCCCACCCCCGCTCCCCGGTCACTACTGACCTGTTGTTTTTTCTTCTCTTCCTTTTCCTACTATCGAATGCAGTCCCCCATCATCATTAAAATTTCGTCTCCCTTAGCTATCTGAAATATTTCTTGTATCTTATCATATACACTCCTGGAAATGGAAAAAAGAACACATTGACACCGGTGTGTCAGACCCACCATACTTGCTCCGGACACTGCGAGAGGGCTGTACAAGCAATGATCACACGCACGGCACAGCGGACACACCAGGAACCGCGGTGTTGGCCGTCGAATGGCGCTAGCTGCGCAGCATTTGTGCACCGCCGCCGTTAGTGTCAGCCAGTTTGCCGTGGCATACGGAGCTCCATCGCAGTCTTTAACACTGGTAGCATGCCGCGACAGCGTGGACGTGAACCGTATGTGCAGTCGACGGACTTTGAGCGAGGGCGTATAGTGGGCATGCGGGAGGCCGGGTGGACGTACCGCCGAATTGCTCAACACGTGGGGCGTGAGGTCTCCACAGTACATCGATGTTGTCGCCAGTGGTCGGCGGAAGGTGCACGTGCCCGTCGACCTGGGACCGGACCGCAGCGACGCACGGATGCACGCCAAGACCGTAGGATCCTACGCAGTGCCGTAGGGGACCGCACCGCCACTTCCCAGCAAATTAGGGACACTGTTGCTCCTGGGGTATCGGCGAGGACCATTCGCAACCGTCTCCATGAAGCTGGGCTACGGTCCCGCACACCGTTAGGCCGTCTTCCGCTCACGCCCCAACATCGTGCAGCCCGCCTCCAGTGGTGTCGCGACAGGCGTGAATGGAGGGACGAATGGAGACGTGTCGTCTTCAGCGATGAGAGTCGCTTCTGCCTCGGTGCCAATGATGGTCGTATGCGTGTTTGGCGCCGTGCAGGTGAGCGCCACAATCAGGACTGCATACGACCGAGGCACACAGGGCCAACACCCGGCATCATGATGTGGGGAGCGAACTCCTACACTGGCCGTACACCACTGGTGATCGTCGAGGGGACACTGAATAGTGCACGGTACATCCAAACCGTCATCGAACCCATCGTTCTACCATTCCTAGACCGGCAAGGGAACTTGCTGTTCCAACAGGACAATGCACGTCCGCATGTATCCCGTGCCACCCAACGTGCTCTACAAGGTGTAAGTCAACTACCCTGGCCAGCAAGATCTCCGGATCTGTCCCCCATTGAGCATGTTTGGGACTGGATGAAGCGTCGTCTCACGCGGTCTGCACGTCCAGCACGAACGCTGGTCCAACTGAGGCGCCAGGTGGAAATGGCATGGCAAGCCGTTCCACAGGACTACATCCAGCATCTCTACGATCGTCTCCATGGGAGAATAGAAGCATGCATTGCTGCGAAAGGTGGATATACACTGTACTAGTGCCGACATTGTGCATGCTCTGTTGCCTGTGTCTATGTGCCTGTGGTTCTGTCAGTGTGATCATGTGATGTATCTGATCCCAGGAATGTGTCAATAAAGTTTCCCCTTCCTGGGACAATGAATTCACGGTGTTCTTATTTCAATTTCCAGGAGTGTGTTTCTACAATCTCTTCATTACCTGCGGAGCTAGTTGGCGTATAAACTTGTAATACCGTGGTGGGTGTAGGTTCCATGTCTTTCTTGGCTGCGATAATGCATTCACTATGATGTTCATAGTAGTTTACCAGTGTTCCTACTTTCTTGTTCATTACCGTATTTGTTTTTGTATTTATAACCCTTTATTCACCTGACCAGAAGTCCTGTTTCTCCTGACACCGAAATTCACTAATTCGTGACATATCTAACTTAAACGTATCAATTTCCCTATTATATTTTCTAACGCACTTGCCCGATTAAGGGATCGAACACGACACGCTCCGTCCAGTAGAATGCCACGTTCGAATCTCCTGATGACGACATCCTCCTGAATAGTCCCCGCCCGGAGTTCCGAATAGGGAACTCTTTTACCTCCAGAATAATCACTGGACTATATAGCAGAGCTGTATGCCCTCGGTAAAAATTACGGCTGTAGCTTCCCCTTGCTTTTAGCTGTTCGCAGTACCAGCACAGTAAGGGCGTTTTGGTTCACGTAAAAAGGGCCAGATTATCCAATCATTCAAACTGTTGCCTCCGCATCTACTGAAAAGCCTGACGCCCCTCTTCAGGAATCACGTATTCGTCCGGCCTCTCAACAGATATACCTGTGTTATGATTGCACCTACGGTACGGCTATCTGTATCTCTGCGGCACGCAAGCCACCCCACCTACGGGAAGGTCCATGGTTCATGGGGGATTTTAAATTCTTCTTTCTTTTTATGGCGATTAGTTTCTACCAGTAAATCCACCCTCTCCCGATACTTTAAAGAATCCAAGGCCCACGTATAAAACAGCTGCAAACGTCTCTGATTACTTAACGAATCATTTAATCTGTTAAATATTTGACGTTAACTTTTTCCTGCCCGACGGAACCTAAAAGACCCGTTTATTTTCTCCATTCATGAAACACTAGGGATCAAATGAAACTATTTGTTTCCAGAGACCTTCTTGAGGTCTGATGTCTGTGACGTACATACGCGGATTGAATGGCTCTGAGCACTATGGGTCTTAATTTTTGAGGTCATAAGTCCCCTAGAACTTAGAACTAATTAAACCTAACTAACCTAAGGACATCACACACATCCATTTCCGAGGCAGGATTCGAACCTGCGACCGTAGCGGTCGCGCGGTTCCAGAATGTAGCGCCTAGAACCGCTCGGCCGCTCCGGACGCGGATTGAATGGACGAAAATAAATTTGTACCAAGGACAATATTCGAATCCAGGATTCCTGCTCATTGGACAGATGCGCGTGCCGGCCGGAGTGGCCGAGCAGTTGTAGGCGCTTCAGTCTGGAACCGCGCGACCGCTGCTGTCGCAGGTTCGAATCCTGCCTCGGGCATGGATGTGCGTGCTGTCCTTAAGTTAGTTAGGTTTAAGTAGTTCTAAGTTCTAGGGGTCTGATGAACTCAGCTGTTAAGTCCCATAGTGATCAGAGCCATTTTTTTGACAGATGCGCTAACCACTGCACTACGCTGACACAGTGACTACACCAACGCGTCTCCTTTCTCAGTCCAAATTCCCATTCACACCGAGGCCCACTTGGTACTCACCGGGTCGAATCCCAGCCATGGTACAAATTTTCATTTGTCTGCAGAGAAACATGATAGATGTTTAAGACTTGAGGAGGGAGGTGTGCTGAGTAGTCCGCGCAATTGTGCGAAACCATTGTGCTCCAGTGGCGTAGTGTTTAGCACACTTGCTAGTGAGCAGAAGATGCAGATTCGAATCCCGGCGTTGGTACCAGTTTTCATTAGTCGCTTCAGTCATGCGTATATCCATATAAACAGTATGAAGTTGAACAGATGCGCTCACTTCCCGTCAGGACGTCTGTGTACCTCTGCTGTAACACAGGAAATTCTTTGGCTGTGATAGGTCAATATTTTTGCCCATGGAGGACAGTAAGCGACAGTCATAGCGTTATGTTGTTCATTTCGTCATAAGAGTTTACGACAGGGGCAGTAGGTGTAGGGGGGGGGGGGTGAAACTCATATAGGGACTTCCGCCAACACTGTATTCCTCATTACGACTTTTTGTGTGTATTGCACTCTATAAATTGCACTGTTTGTACTGTATGTATGTTGCTCGTATTCTGGTTGGTTTATGCACGTATCCGTAATACTGGCGGAACAAAAGCTTCTGTATTTGTTTTTGGTTCACATAAAACAGAAACTGCTTTAACACGTGGCGTTCTGTGGACTTAAGTATACAGTATTTGTTATTGCTTAGCAGTCCGTGTGCGAACTGTTCGATTTAAATGCATTGTAAGTACATTGCTTCGAATCTACTGTATTTTTGTCTGCATCCATTTTCCCTGATTTCTCGCATTTAATAGAAAACTCAATGTTACCAGCTTTTGACAGAACTGGTATTCAGCATTATTACATCTTGTCCCGAAATGGGTATGTGATACTGCTGTGAATGATGTTGCTTCTTGGCGCTGAGCGCCACGCATTTCACAGTCTTTTTTTCAGAGTTGGGATGTAGATGAGTATGCTTCGTAGTCTTACTGACTAGGTCATTCTTCGGTGCAAATGCTACAAATGCAACGCTAGCTACAAAAATTTATTCACACCGTATTACCAGATACTACGAACAATACAATCATATTATATTCTAAGTGGAAAAAAATGGACGCACGACGAAGGAACTGCACGAAAGGGACGGAAATCTTAGATCTAATGTACATGTACAAACAAACAAATTATTACAGTTTTAGAAAAATTGGATTATTTATTCAAGAGAAAGTGCTTCACAAATTGAGTAAGTCAATAACGCGCCGGTCCACCTCTAGCCCTTATGCAAAATTCGTCTTGGCTACGATTGACGGAGTTGTTGGATGTCCTCTTGAGGGATATCATCCCAAATTCTGTCCAACTGGCGGATTAGATCATCAAAATTCCAGCCTGGTTGGAGGGCCCTGTCCGTTAATTCTCCAAACGTTCTCAGTTGGAGAGAGCTTCGGCGATCTTGCTGGCCGAGGTTGGGTTTGGCAAGCACAAAGACAAGCAATAGAAACTCTTGCCGTTGCGAACGGGTATTGTCTCACTGAAAAATTAGCCCAGCATGGCTTACCGTGGAGGGCAATAAATGGGGCGTAGAATATCGTCGACGTACCGCTGTGCTGTAATCGCGCTGCGGATGACAACGAAATTCGGCCAAAACTGAAGTAATAGTTAATAGACAAGTGATTAATGTGATTTTTGCATTAAATATTTACACTCTTTCCGGGTGATTAGACAAGTAGGCTC
Organism: Schistocerca cancellata; assembly: GCF_023864275.1. Taxonomy (NCBI): domain Eukaryota; kingdom Metazoa; phylum Arthropoda; class Insecta; order Orthoptera; family Acrididae; genus Schistocerca; species Schistocerca cancellata. Next base: position 245,039,053 of record NC_064628.1, on the reverse strand, counting down.
TAGAAGTTGCATAAATATGTGCAAGTTTTCAAGGACGCTATAGAAACAAACAACCAATATAGCTACCACTTTTTATGTGGTCTAACGTGTACGTCAAAGCGCACTGGTGGAGGCAGCAAAGAGCCAGAGGAGTTTTAATTTATTACCATGACCGTTTTTGTGCCATTATTTCCACATTCAGATGGCTACCCTTGTTTTAGTATCGTGTCGGGATCGTCAGCACTGAGTCACTTGCACCTGTAGTGCATAAAATTAAGTACTTTCCTTCAGGGAGTTATCATAATAGTATAAAATATCTGAAAGGACAATATTTTCCGTCTTCAACTGCAATAATTGATTATTTTACACTGTTGGCTACATTCAACGTTTATGCCATTTTCAAGGGATAATTGTCAGCAAGAGGATATGGCACCAAGTTGTCCAGCCACCAGCGTATTGTGAACAAATATAAAACTCACAGGTAACCCTGTATATAATTTATATACAAGCAGTTTAGAAGTAGTACCAGCAACGACAATCCTACTCAGTGCGAGTCAACGAGCGAGCCAAGATCCCAAAGATGTTCGGGCTCACATGCGGTTCCTCTTTGTCTAAATGTCTTGGCTCAAACTCGTCTATGGGTTGAACCGCGCATGTCGCATTACACGCCCTAAATTATACACTTGTGATCCTTTGGTTAAATTGTCTGTCTGATGGCAAGTTTGCGAAATTGTATGAAACAAAGTTAATGTAACATACAATAACTGTAATAATAATATCGGAATCTAAATTAACGACCCATAAAGGATGTAGGCCACATAGTTGCGATTTGGTTAGAATAATGTTTATTCAGAAAGAAAACTAATAGCGAAAGTGGTCGTATTTAGAATTACTATTACACTCGAGCGCATATCCATTTGACACAGTTCGAACATTCACAGTCTCATCGCGAAATACAAGTTATCTAGGCGAGAAGTTAGAGTTCACACCAGGCGCGCAGCTGCCCACCGCTCAGAGAGTTAAGTCCCGCGATACCACAGAACGCCAAATTTTCTAAGTCGTTTCACTTCCTAGCTACCTAAAGATCGACTGTCTGTTTTCGCGTCTCAATCCGAACTGTCCCTTTGATGTCTCCAGCCGAACTGTCCGCTTCCGCGTCTGCACCAGCACTCCCCCTGCCCGTCCTCGGCCGTGTTTCCCGCGCGCCGAATTTCATCGCTCAACTGACTAAGGCAGTTGCCTTTCCTGAAGCCGTCCATCTGATTGACTACAGCTTATTTTACATCATTTTACGTTTTAACATATTTAAATAATCAAAGCTTGACCACTTTCACGTTGTAAATAAAGTAACAATAATATCCATTACATAATAAAGGTTAAATTCTTTTACATAAAACCAATACAATTTCCTTCTTAACTTTGAATATCACGGCCAGCAGCCTTGCACCAATGTGCTTTCTGATAAATAAATAAGGAACAAAAGTAAGTATTATGCACTAAACTTAACAACAAATATTCTATTACCTAATGGTTCAATAAGATTTCATGCTGTCATCGTTCAATGTGTTTTGTGTGGGGCTAATGATGATCTGATGCTTAACTGAAAATAATGATTATTTAAATTTACTATATCTTTCAAACAAATAAAGTTACAAATAGTTCAAATAGCTCTGAGCACTATGGGACTTAACATCTGAGGTCATCAGGCCCCTAGAACTTAGAACTACTTAAACATAACTAACCTATGGACATCACACACATCCATGCCCGAGGCAGGACTCGAACCTGCGACCGCAGCGGTCGCACGGTTCCTGACTGAATTGCCTGGAAAATAAAGTTACAGAGTTGATATTTACAACATTTGTCATTTTAATGATGCGCTTCTATATGAAATGTCGATCGTTAAGATCGACCAAAGCGTTCAGATTTTAGCATTCAGGTCTTTGTTACAAATTTGTGAATTTCACTTTAACAATAAATCCTAAATTATTATAGATCTGATCAACATTCAAGTTTTATTGTGATCACCATGAAAATTTATGAAGGATGGTAGATTAAAATTACTGAGGCTTCATTCCCTTCCATAAATTTTTCCCTTTATTGTCGACCTTAGGTCTGCCACATTTAACACTGCTACATCTCCCTGGGAATTAGTGAAGTTCGGTGGCAGGAGGAACAAGACTTCTGGTCAGGTGACTACAGGGTTATAAACACAAAATCAAATAGGGGTAATGCAGGAGTAGGTTTAATAATGAATAGGAAAATAGGAATGCGGGTAAGCTACTACAAACAGCATAGTGAACGCATTATTGTGGCCAAGATAGATACGAAGCCCACACCTACTACAGTAGTACAAGTTTATATGCCAACTAGCTCTGCAGATGACGAAGAAATTGAAGAAATGTATGATGAAATAAAAGAAATTATTCAGATAGTGAAAGGAGACGAAAATTTAATAGTCATGGGTGACTGGAATTCGAGTGTAGGAAAAGGGAGAGAAGGAAACGTAGTAGGTGAATATGGATTGGGGCTGAGAAATGAAAGAGGAAGCCACCTGGTAGAATTTTGCACAGAGCACAACTTAATCATAGCTAACACTTGGTTTAAGAATCATGATAGAAGGTTGTATACATGGAAGAACCCTGGAGATACTAAAAGGTATCAGATAGATTATATAAAGATAAGACAGAGATTTAGGAACCAGGTTTTAAATTGTAAGACATTTCCAGGGCCAGATGTGGACTCTGACCACAATCTATTGGTTATGACCTGTAGATTAAAACTGAAGAAACTGCAAAAAGGCGGGAATTAAAGGAGATGGGACCTGGATAAACTGAAAGAACCAGAGGTTGTACAGAGTTTCAGGGAGAGCATAAGGGAACAATTGACAGGAATGGGGGAAAGAAATACAGTAGAAGACGAATGGGTAGCTTTGAGGGATGAAGTAGTGAAGGCAGCAGCGGATGAAGTAGGTAAAAAGACGAGGGCTAGTAGAAATCCTTGGGTAACAGAAGAAATATTGAATTTAATTGATGAAAGGAGAAAATATAACAACGCAGTAAATGAATCAGGGAAAAAGGAATACAAACGTCTCAAAAATGAGATCGACAGGAAGTGCAAAATGGCTAAGCAGGGATGGCTAGAGGAAAAATGTAAGGATGTAGAGGCTCATCTCACTAGGGGTAAGATAGATACTGCCTACAGGAAAATTAAAGAAACCTTTGGAGATAAGAGAACCACTTGTATGAACATCAAGAGCTCAGATGGAAACCCAGTTCTAAGCAAAGAAGGGAAAGCAGAAAGGTGGAAGGAGTATATAGAGGGTCTATACAAGGGCGATGTACTTGAGGACAATATTATGGAAATGGAAGAGGATGTAGTTGAAGATGAAATGGGAGATACGATACTGCGTGAAGAGTTTGACAGAGCACTGAAAGACCTGAGTCGAAACAAGGCCCCCGGAGTAGACAACATTCCATTGGAACTACTGACGGCCTTGGGAGAGCCAGTCCTGACAAAACTCTACCATCTGGTGAGCAAGATGTATGAAACAGGTGAATTACCCTCAGACTTCAAGAAGAATATAATAATTCCAATCCCAAAGAAAGCAGGTGTTGACAGATGTGAAAATTACCGAACAATCAGTTTAATAAGCCACAGCTACAAAATACTAACACGAATTCTTTACAGACGAATGGAAAAACTAGTAGAAGCCGACCTCGGAAAAGATCAGTTTGGATTCCGTCGAAATACTGGAACACGTGAGGCAATACTAACCTTACGACTTATCTTAGAAGAAAGATTAAGGAAAGGCAAACCTACGTTTCTAGCATTTGTAGACTTAGAGAAAGCTTTTGACAATGTTGACTGGAATACTCTCTTTCAAATTCTAAAGGTGGCAGGGGTAAAATACAGGGAGCGAAAGGCTATTTACAATTTGTACAGAAACCAGATGGCAGTTATAAGAGTCGAGGGGCATGAAAGGGAAGCAGTGGTTGGGGAGGAAGTGAGACAGGGTTGTAGCCTGTCCCCGACGTTATTCAATCTGTATATTGAGCAAGCAGTAAAGGAAACAAAAGAAAAATTCGGAGTAGGTATTAAAATCCATGGAGAAGAAATAAAAACTTTGAGGTTCGCCGATGACATTGTAATTCTGTCAGAGACAGCAAAGGACTTGGAAGAGCAGTTGAACGGAATGGACATTGTCTTGAAAGGAGGATATAAGATGAACATCAACAAAAGCAAAACGAGGATAATGGAATGTAGTCGAATTAAGTGGGGTGATGCTCAGGGTATTAGATTAGGAAATGAGGCACTTAAAGTAGTAAAGGAGTTTTGTTATTTGGGGAGCAAAATAACTGATGATGGTCGAAGTAGAGAGGATATAAAATGTAGACTGGCAATGGCAAGGAAAGTGTTTCTGAAGAAGAGAAATTTGTTAACATCGAGTATAGATTTAAGTGTCAGGAAGTCATTTCTGAAAGTATTTGTATGGAGTGTAGCCATGTATGGAAGTGAAACATGGACGGTAAATAGTTTGGACAAGAAGAGAATAGAAGCTTTTGAAATATGGTGCTACAGAAGAATGCTGAAGATTAGATGGGTAGATCACATAACTAATGAGGAAGTATTGAATAGAATTGGGGAGAAGAGAAGTTTGTGGCACAACTTGACCAGAAGAAGGGATCGGTTGGTAGGACATGTTCTGAGGCATCAAGGGATCACCAATTTAGTATTGGAGGGCAGCGTGGAGGGTAAAAATCGTAGGGGGAGACCAAGAGATGAATACACTAAGCAGATTCAAAAGGATGTAGGTTGCAGTAGGTACTGGGAGATGAAGAAGCTTGCACAGGATAGAGTATCATGGAGAGCTGCATCAAACCAGTCTCAGGACTGAAGACCACAACAACAACAACAACATTTCCCTGGCCACAAACACCTTTTACTGGGTTTCCCTATGACGTAGGTTCTCGTCCGTCTCACTTGCACACTACAGCACTTAGGCCTCAATAGACAGACGCCTCTGAGTTTCTCCATCTTGTGGTGAATTGCGCGCTTTGTGGCACTCGGTTCTGGACGACAGGTTTCGTTTCACAATTCCTGTAGTCTGACTCTTTTGGCCATATATTTAAATGAGAGTGCAGCGCTCTTTAACTCACAATGGTAACAAAACAAACTGCCACAGCAGTGATAAAATTAGGTAGTAAAATCAGCAACCTGTTTGGCTATTGCCACTTTCATGAAAACGGTGATCAACTATCTACAAAACGTGAATAAACATTCTCTCACTTGCTACCGTCCTATGAAATAAACAACAGAACTGTCAGTTTTGCAGTGTCTCTTCACAATGTTTTATTTATTCTATGGGTATCGATATCAAAGACCATGACGCAAGCGCACTGTTTTCATAGTTTTCGGAGGCCAAATCGGAAGTGCATCAGCGTTGGCTGGTGCGAGCTCTCGGTCCGGTGCCCGCCTATGATCGAGAAAGTGAATACGTGGACCGCTGGAGTGCCTCGGGTAGCAGCCAGCGTGTGTACTGGAGATGTGGCCACCACCGTGAGCAATGAGGGCAGCTTTGAGTCTGCCCAATGAGTACAGGCTCTTTGTTTGTCTGTGACTTCTCAGTGACGTTCGCGCCGTACTCCATCTATATGCATGTCGTGACGTAATCGGCACTGAATTCAGGCTGCCTGCCTGTCATTTCTTTGGTGCCGTGTGCCAAATACGTAGCCCGGATGGAAGCTCTGGACTCACCAGCAACGGGTGTAAGCTATCGGCTTGCCATTTTCTTGCGTCTGTGAGTGGGGTACGGCGCCTGCGTAGGTGCTATGCATGTCATGTCTCTGATGATGTGTGTGTTAAAGTGACACAATCAGATTAATATGATGTTCAGATGTAGCTAAAAGACGTCGATCACGTGTGTGAGCGACACTCTTTTGTTGCCCATTGTTGTTCGTATGCCCCTTGTGTGTGTATTTTTTTCTGTTGTGTTTGAGGTCACGTTTTGCTCTCGCTGTGTATCTCAGTATATGGGGCTTTCGTACAGGGTGTTTCAAAAATGACCGGTATATTTGAAACGGCAATAAAAACTAAACGAGCAGCGATAGAAATACACCGTTTGTTGCAATATGCTTGGGACAACAGTACATTTTCAGGCGGACAAACTTTCGAAATTACCGTAGTTACAATTTTCAACAACAGATGGCGCTGCAAGTGATGTGAAAGATATAGAAGACAACGCAGTCTGTGGGTGCGCCATTCTGTACGTCGTCTTTCTGCTGTAAGCGTGTGCTGTTCACAACGTGCAAGTGTGCTGTAGACAACATGGTTTACTCCTTAGAACAGAGGATTTTTCTGGTGTTGGAATTCCACCGCCTAGAACACAGTGTTGTTGCAACAAGACGAAGTTTTCAACGGAGGTTTAATGTAACCAAAGGACCGAAAAGCGATACAATAAAGGATCTGTTTGAAAAATTTCAACGGACTGGGAACGTGACGGATGAACGTGCTGGAAAGGTAGCGCGACCGCGTACGGCAACCATAGAGGGCAACGCGCAGCTAGTGCAGCAGGTGATCCAACAGCGGCCTCGGGTTTCCGTTCGCCGTGTTGCAGCTGCGGTCCAAATGACGCCAACGTCCACGTATCGTCTCATGCGCCAGAGTTTACACCTCTATCCATACAAAATTCAAACGCGGCAACCCCTCAGCGCCGCTACCATTGCTGCACGAGAGACATTCGCTAACGATATAGTGCACAGGATTGATGACGGCGATATGCATGTGGGCAGCATTTGGTTTACTGACGAAGCTTATTTTTACCTGGACGGCTTCGTCAATAAACAGAACTGGCGCATATGGGGAACCGAAAAGCCCCATGTTGCAGTCCCATCGTCCCTGCATCCTCAAAAAGTACTGGTCTGGGCCGCCATTTCTTCCAAAGGAATCATTGGCCCATTTTTCAGATCCGAAACGATTACTGCATCACGCTATCTGGACATTCTTCGTGAATTTGTGGCGGTACAAACTGCCTTAGACGACACTGCGAACACCTCGTGGTTTATGCAAGATGGTGCCCGGCCACATCGCACGGCCGACGTCTTTAATTTCCTGAATGAATATTTCGATGATCGTGTGATTGCTTTGGGCTATCCGAAACATACAGGAGGCGGCGTGGATTGTCCTCCCTATTCGCCAGACATGAACCCCTGTGACTTCTTTCTGTGGGGACACTTGAAAGACCAGGTGTACCGCCAGAATCCAGAAACAATTGAACAGCTGAAGCAGTACATCTCATCTGCATGTGAAGCCATTCCGCCAGACACGTTGTCAAAGGTTTCGGGTAATTTCATTCAGAGACTACGCCATATTATTGCTACGCATGGTGGATATGTGGAAAATATCGTACTATAGAGTTTCCCAGACCGCTGCGCCATCTGTTGTTGACAATTGTAACTACTGTAATTTCGAAAGTTTGTCTGCCTGAAAATATACTGTTGTCCCAAGCATATTGCAACAAACGGTGTATTTCTATCGCTGCTCGTTTAGTTTTTATTACCGTTTCAAATATACCGGTCATTTTTGAAACACCCTGTACAAGTGAGTGGCCTTTTTTCGAATGTGAAACTTCTCTTGTTTTCCCCTGCTTAGTTTCTCTATATGTGCCTGTAAGTGTGTGTTTTTCATGCTGCGAACGACAATCATGTATTATTGAGAGCTTAAATTGTGAAGCTTTCCGCCATTCCAGCACCGTTAAATATTTATTGCGCTGGTAGTGCTGAGGCTGTCTATTATATGGTTCCAGATATGTGAAACAATTGATCTCAGTCTGCTACCGTTGGATTCTGTAAGGCCGGCCGGTGTGGCCTTGCGGTTCTAGGAGCTTCAGTCCGGAACCGCGTGACCGCTACGGTCGCAGGTTCGAATCTTGCCTCGGGCATGGATGTGTGTGATGTCCTTAGGTTAGTTAGGTTTAAGTAGTTCTAAGTTCTAGGGGACTGATGACCGCAGATGTTAAGTCCCATAATGCTCAGAGCCATTTGAACCATTTGATTCTGTAAGGTTTAGTGCATCAAGTGCGCCACAGCTGTGATGATTTCGGTATGTGTTAAGCTAATTAATGTACATGTCATGTATGCAGCGTTTTGTGTTGGATATTTATTTTAAAGAATATCTTGTCTCCTTGTAAATGTGTCACCACTTGATTCTGTAAAGTTCAGTGCGCCAGCTGCGCTAAGGTTAATCTGACTGATGTACATGAGTTATGTATTTTTTTCTTCTGTAAACTTTAACGTAAACATTTATTTTAAATGCCTTTCACGATTGACAACCAGAAATTATCACTGATTTAAAAGTTGTATTAAGTGTAAATTTAAACGTTTATATGACAGTCTTTGTTTCACTGTTAACCATTTGCATTCCGTTATGTCACTAACTTCGGTGAATCAATGTGCCATAATAGTAAGCATGACTGATTTTGTTATGTTTTCTGCATAATGTGCATGAACAGTGCAGCAACAAATAGTTTGCTACTAGCCATAAGGCCAAATACTCATTTTCACATAATGTAATGTTAGAAAGTATATTGCAGACTGAAGATGTATTGTTAACATTTCTTGTCTTACTACAAAAGTGTTATAAAATACTATTGTGATCAGCCTGGGAGCTGTCACTCTTACAATTATATGTACTGTTTAAATTTGCTCTTTTATTAATAAATTATGAATTGAAAATTGTCCAGTGAAACCACCAGCACCATCGACTCCCCAACTCCCACGCTTCCTGACTCATCACTCACTGAATCAGTTCCAATTCTCTTTCACTGACATACCACGGAACGTAGCTGTTACCCTCTTTATACATCTTCTATTGATAACAGCGTACGCTGAGAGGCAAAACTTTTCTGTTAATGCACTTTTTCACGCCTGTCCACTAGAGCAGGCCTACGTATCTTACATGCACCCACACTCATATCATGTAACAAAAATGTAAATATAGACAAATTCCGAGATGCTACTCCAGGCGGGCGTAAAAATTAATGTGCGCAACGAAAAATAATAAACGTTAAAATGATGATTTGGCTCTGTCTGACTACCCCATGAAGCAGATCTTAGGATCTCTTAAAGCTCGTTTTAACATGTAAATTACAATCTAAACATAAATCAATGATGAAGGCAAATAATACTACTAAATGATAAACGTTGTCGTTCAATATATATTTATTGTAGATTAAAATCAACCCTTTAAGTACAATTGTCTATATTTCCTAACTCTAATTACACTACTGGCCATTAAAATTGCTACACCACGAAGCTGACGTGATACAGACGTGAAATTTAACCCACAGGAAGAAGATGCTGTGATATGCAAATGATTAGCTTTTCAGAGCATTCGCACAAGGTTGGAGCCGGTGGCGACACCTACAACGCGCTGACATGCGGAAGGTTTCCAACCGATTTCTCATACGCAAACAGCAGTTGACCGGCGATGCCTGGTGAAACGTTGTTGTGATGCCTCGTGTAAGGAAGAGAAATGCGTACCATCACGTTTCCGACTATGATACAGGTCGGATTGTAGCCTACCGCGATTGCGGTTTATCGTATCGCGACATTGCTGCTCGCGTTGGTCGAGATCTAATGACTGTTAGCAGAATATGGGTTCAGAATGGTAATACGGAACGCCGTGCCGGATCCCAACGGCCTCGTATCACTAGCAGTCGAGATGACGCGTGTCACGGATCGTGCAGCCGCGTCTCGATCCCTGAGACAACAGATGGGGACGTTTGCAAGACAACAACCATCTGCACGAGCAGTTCGACGACGTTTGCAGCAGCATGGACTAACAGCTCGGAGGCCGAGGCTGCGGTTACCCTTGACGCTGCATCACAGACAGGAGCGCCCGCGATGGTGTACTCAACGACGAACATGGGTGCACCAATGGCAAAACGTCATTTTTTCGGATGAATCCAGGTTCTGTTTACAGCATCATAATCGTCGCATCGTGTTTGGTGACATCGCGGTGAACGCATATTGGAAGCGTGTATTCGTCACTGCCATACTGGCGCATCACCCGGCGTAATGGTATGGGGTACCATTGGTTACACGTCTCGGTCACCTCTTGTTCGCATTGACGGCACTTTGAACAGTGGACGTTACATTTCAGATGTGTTACGACCCGTGGCTCTACCCTTCATTCGATCCCTGCCAAACCCTACATTTCAGCAGAATAAAGCACGACCGCATGTTGCAGGTCCTGTACGGGCCTTTCTGGATACAGAAAATGTTCGACTGCTGCCCTGGCCAGCACATTCTCCGGGTCTCTCACCAATTGAAAACGTCCGGTCAATGGTGGCCGAGCAGCCGTCTCGTCACAATACGCCAGTCACTGCTCTTGATGAACTATGGTATCGTGTTGAGGCTGCATGGGCAACTGTACCTGTACACGCCATCCATCCAAGCTCTGTTTGACTCAATGCCCAGGCGTATCAAGGCCGTTATTACGGCCAGAGGAGATTGTTCTGGGTACTGATTTCTCAGGATCTACGCATCCAAATTGCGTGAAAATGTAATCATCACATGTCAGTTCTAGTATAATATATTTGTCCAATGAATACCCGTTTATCATCTGCATTTCTTCTTGGTGTAGCAATTTTAATGGCCAGTAGTGTATTACCAATTGCCCAACTCTGCCCCTTATTATGACTGTGCGGTCTAATATCACTAACGCGAAATTACTAACAACATCTACGTACCAAACACTAGAGACACTACTTTCAAAGATGATCTACGGTGGTGTGGAACCTCAGTGGAAATAAACTAACGTGTTCACAGATGTTTAGCTTTTATACCCCTAACAAGCCGAAGTAATTTGCGATATCACCATATGTACTGCGTCCGGTGCGTCGAAGTGATGGTTCTGGTACTCGTCTGCGACGATGGAAGAACTCCAGCCACAAATAAACTCTTTCAAACACCAGGAGAGCAGAAGGCGGTTCTCCTACTAATATACTCTAATACTATCTTTTCCTCTTTGTGTTCTACAGACACGGAACGCGAACTCCCAGCCACAAGGACGGAGTTCAGATAACGTCTCAACGTAAGTATAGGCAGAGGAAGTGCTCTCAATTACTGACCACTGCGTACTCAACGACGACTCCCAACCCAGAGGTGAAATTCCAGAATCGTATAGGTTCGCAACAGTACAGTGCCTAAATTTTCTAACTATAAATGCTCCTGAGAGCAAAGACAACAAGTCCGTCTGTACCAACAAAGCTGACATCGAGCGATCATCACACACGGGCGCTCACAACGGAAGACCTCGTCTCTCCACCGCTGGCCTCTCCTCAAGGCTCGGCTCCCCACCATCGTAATTCCGAAAACGAATCATATTCCCGAAACTACGGAATATTCTCCCTCTCTACAAATTCCTTCGAACGCCGACCATCCATATTTTAGTCTTTTGTCGTCCAGCGCGGAAAGTTTGCGAGGAAATACCTATAATCATACAATGGTACGCTTCTGAGTTAAAATCCTTGGAAATAAGCGAGCCTTTGTCAGCTGCGGAGCTAGTTGGCATATAAACTTGTATTACTGTTGTAGGCGTGGGCTTCGTATCTGTCTTGGCCACAATACTGCGTTCACGATGCTGTTTGTAGTAGCTTACCCGCACTCCTATTTTTTTATTCATTATTAAACCTACTCATGCATTATCCCTGTTTGATTTTGTATTTATAACCCTGTATTCACCTGACCAGAAGTCTTCTTCCTCCTACCACCGAACTTCACTAATTCCCACTATATCTAACTTAAAACTTCAACCTATCCATTACCCTTTTCAAATTTTGTAGCCTACCTGCCCGATTAAGGGATCTGACATTCCACGCTCCCGCCCGTAGATCGCCAGTTTTCTTACTCCTGATAACAACGTCCTGTTGAGTAGTCCCCGCCCAGAGATCCGAATGGGGGACTATTTTACCTCCGGAATATTTTACCCAAGAGGACGCCATCATCATTTAACCATACAGTAAAGCTGCATGGCCTCGGGAAAAATTACGCTGTTGTTTCTCCTTGCTTTCAGCCGTTCGCAGTACCAGCACAGCAAGGCCGTATTCGTTAGTGTTACAAGGCCAGTTCAGTCAATCATCCAGACTTTTGCCCCAGCAACTACTGAAAAGGCTGGTGCCCCTCTTCAAGAACCACACGTATCAAGTTACTACTACACAAAATTACGCGGAAGAATTCATTTGCAAATACTATTTTAAATATATACATTTTACATCTGGAATTATAGTCAGTGATAAAATATGAAATACATAATTACAAATACTTATATGCACTATCAAATTGATGACTATTAGTTAAGAGAAACGGAAAACCCTGTTATTCCTTTGCAGTTGTTTTATTACAGTTGACTCGCACAGAGAAGGAATGTCTTTATTTTTAATGTTTTTATACCAGTTGTAAACGATAATACTTGTGTTTTATGGTTGACAGCCAATATGGTGATGGCTGGAGAACTTACTGGCTCGTCCTCCAGCATGTCAACTACCGTTTGGCATCTGCAATCACACTAAAATTGACCAAGAGTGGAAAATAAAGAATAGTCACAGTAGAAAGCAAAATACATTTTCATTTCAGGAATACTGAAGAGGTGTAGGGAAATCTGGACCGAATGGAAATAAAGAAAAGAAAAAAAACAACTTGGACCTCATTTGAGAAACTCATGCTGTATTCAGGAGTAAGTTGCACTGACTGCCATAACTTATGAAAGTGAAACATAGAAACAGTCTCAAAAGCTTCAAAAATTAAGGGTTGACCAACGAGCAATGGATAAATACACGCTGAACATAACAATGATTGACAGAAATACAAACAAATTGATAAGAGGAAAGGGAAAGAAATGAATAAATCGTGAGCATTACGAAACTGCAGTAGGGATGAGGTGAGCACATAATGAAAGGAAACGATGGGCATAGACTAAGATGATGCTGTGCTGGATTCCCTGTGGTAGGAAAAGACACAATGAATAACCTAACAGCAGACGGATTTACGGCGTAAAGAAACAAGCAGGACAAACTTATATGCGAAAAGCTGATGATCACAATATATGGAGAAGTCTCGACGAAACTAATCGTTTATTTCGATTCCACAATACCTCCATGGCTTAGGGATTCTTAAGGAGAAACCATTTTCTAATGTAGATTAAAGTTGTCCGGTAGTCGCAAATTAAAATGTCTTGAGATGATATTTGAACAGTGACTGCCAATGATTAAATATGCTGCGAGGCTGTGGTTAATATTCCTATCTGCTTAAAATGTTACCCGCAACATGAAAGTATATGAATCCCACATATAGATCTATGAATTATGAATGACTATTTTATTCTAAGTGAAGAGTTCCTCCAGAATATTATCCCATAGATCAGTGAATATATGTTAATTTTGTGAGACATACGCACCCGAAGTTGGCAACTTTTCTGATGGCGAAAGTACACAGGATCTAAATGTTTTGCAGTGTTAGTATATTTTTCTTTACAGTTTAAGTTAGCATTTATTTGCACATCCAAGAATTTAGAATTTGGTATACGGTAATTAGCTGTTTTGATGTTTCAAGATGAACCGAAACCAACAAAAAGGTTACAAATCAGTTTATCTCTCGATGACAGGCATAAAGTGTAAAACTAGATACAAAGAACGTATTTGAAGCTGGAAGCAAGTAAACAGCCTTTCTACCTTTGCGGATCTCCTAATAAAGATGGTCTTGAACCATCTAACATGGAACAAGACGTGAAACTTATTACAACGTACAATTACAACAGAAGATCCCTTACAAAATATAGGAAAACATTCACATACAAAGAGCCGTTGCAATGAACATGAAAGTAATAAAAGATCACATCAATTTAAGTGACAACTCACTTTTAATGTCAGTCACTAAAGCAGTAACAAAGAACAAACACAATGTAGCGTCACTAGACAATGACTTACTCAATCCCCCAGCCACAGACACTTTAAAAAATAGTTATTTGCGATTCCCAGCCCCACTCAGAATCCCCTCTTGTCCGATAACACACACTACCACAGACAATAACACACGCACGCACATAGTAAAGATACAAATACCAAACCGCTTACAGACACCACAACACAAAGAAAAGACGACCAAAATATACACAGTGTTAAGTGGCAACACTACAGACGGTAAACACACACAACTAGCACACAGTGACAGTGAAGTGTTCAAGTGAAATGTGCTCGAACGTCCTGGTGTACGCAAGACACCTAATTACAACTCCAGTACGACACTTACGGAACAATAAAAATCATAACACAGTAAGCAGAACAAAATACTACTTTAACCTGACGAACCGGTTTCAGGCTCTGTCTCAGGCTGATACTGATCTTCGGCCTGACATGGCTGCTTGTCCTGTTCCAGAGGTTGCCCCTCAGTCTGCAAGATCCGGGCGGTCGCAGAGGGTGGGCTTACTGGTAGTTGGGAGCTCCAACGTCAGGCGCGTAATGGGGCCCCTTAGGGATATGGCAGGAAGGGAGGGGAAGAAAACCAAAGTGCACTCCGTGTGCATACCGGGGGGAGTCATTCCAGATGTGGAAAGGGTCCTTCCGGATGCCATGAAGGGTACAGGGTGCACCCATCTGCAGGTGGTCGCTCATGTCGGCACCAATGATGTGTGTCGCTATGGATCGGAGGAAATCCTCTCTGGCTTCCGGCGGCTATCTGATTTGGTGAAGACTGCCAGTCTCGCTAGCGGGATGAAAGCAGAGCTCACCATCTGCAGCATCGTCGACAGGACTGACTGCGGACCTTTGGTACAGAGCCGAGTAGAGAGTCTGAATCAAAGGCTGAGACGGTTCTGCGACAGTGTGGGCTGCAGATTCCTCGACTTGCGCCATAGGGTGGTGGGGTTTCGGGTTCCGCTGGATAGGTCAGGAGTCCACTACACGCAACAAGCAGCTACACGGGTAGCAGTGGTTGTGTGGCGTGGGCTGGGCGGTTTTTTAGGTTAGATGGCTTCGGGCAAGTACAGAAAGGGCAACAGCCTCAACGGGTGCGGGGCAAAGTGAGGACATGCGGGGACCAAGCAGCAATCGGTATTGTAATTGTAATTGTAATTGTAAACTGTCGAAGCAGCGTTGGTAAAGTACCGGAACTTCAAGCGCTGATAGAAAGCACCGAAGCTGAAATCGTTACAGGTACAGAAAGCTGGCTGAAGCCAGAGATAAATTCTGCCGAAATTTTTACAAAGGTAGAGACGGTGCTTAGAAAGGATAGATTGCATGCAACCGGTGGTGGAGTGTTCGTCGCTGTTAGTAGTAGTATATCCTGTAGTGAGGTAGAAGTGCATAGTTCCTGTGAATTATTATGGGTGGAGGTTCCACTCAACAACCGAACTAGGTTAATAATTGGCTCCTTTTACCGACCCCCCGACTCATCAGGATTAGTGGCAGAACAACTGAGAGAAAATTTGGAATACATTTCACATAAATTTTCTCAGCATGTTATAGTCTTAGGTGGAGATTTCAATTTACCAGATATAGACTGGGACACTCAGATGTTTAGGACGGGTGTTAGGGACAGAGCATCGAGTGACATTATACTGAGTGCACTATCCGAAAATTACCTCGAGCAATTAAACAGAGAACCGACTCGTGGAGATAACATCTTGGACCTACTGATAACAAACAGACCCGAACTTTTCGACTCTGTAAGTGCAGAACAGGGAATCAGTGATCATAAGGCCGTTGCAGCATCCCTGAATATGGAAGTTAATAGGAATATAAAAAAAGGGAGAAAGGTTTATCTGTTTAGCAAGAGTAATAGAAGGCAGATCTCAGATTACCTAACAGATCAAAACGAAAATTTCTGTTCCGACACTGACAATGTTGAGTGTTTATGGAAAAAGTTCAAGGCAATCGTAAAATGCGTTTTAGACAGGTACGTGCCGAGTAAAACTGTGAGGGACGGGAAAAACCCACCGTGGTACAACAACAAAGTTAGGAAACTACTGCGAAAGCAAAGAGAGCTTCACTCCAAGTTTAAACGCAGCCAAAACCTCTCAGACAAACAGAAGCTAAACGATGCCAAAGTTTGCGTAAGGAGGGCTATGCGTGAAGCGTTCAGTGAATTCGAAAGTAAAATACTAGGTAACGACTTGACAGAAAATCCTAGGAAGTTCTGGTCTTACGTTAAATCAGTAAGTGGCTCGAAACAGCATGTCCAGACACTCCGGGATGATGATGGCATTGAAACAGAGGATGACAAGCGTAAAGCTGAAATACTAAACACCTTTTTCCAAAGCTGTTTCACAGAGGAAGACCGCACTGCAGTTCCTTCTCTAAATCCTCGCACAAACGAAAAAATGGCTGACATCGAAATAAGTGTCCAAGGAATAGAAAAGCAACTGGAATCACTCAACAGAGAAAAGTCCACTGGACCTGACGGGATACCAATTCGATTCTACACAGAGTACGCGAAAGAACTTGCCCCCCTTCTAACAGCCGTGTACCGCAAGTCTCTAGAGGAACGGAACGTTCCAAATGATTGGAAAAGAGCACAGGTAGTCCCAGTCTTCAAGAAGGGTCGTCGAGCAGATGCACAAAACTATAGACCTATATCTCTGACGTCGATCTGTTGTAGAATTTTAGAACATGTTTTTTGCTCGAGTATCATGTCGTTTTTGGAAACTCAGAATCTACTATGTAGGAATCAACATGGATTCCGGAAACAGCGATCGTGTGAGACCCAACTCGCTTTATTTGTTCATGAGACCCAGAAAATATTAGATACAGGCTCCCAGGTAGATGCTATTTTTCTTGACTTCCGGAAGGCGTTCGATACAGTTCCGCACTGTCGCTTGATAAACAAAGTAAGAGCCTACGGAATATCAGACCAGCTGTGTGGCTGGATTGAAGAGTTTTTAGCAAACAGAACACAGCATGTTGTTATCAACGGAGATACGTCTACAGACGTTAAAGTAACCTCTGGCGTGCCACAGGGGAGTGTTATGGGACCATTGCTTTTCACAATATATATAAATGACCTAGTAGATAGTGTCGGAAGTTCCATGCGGCTTTTCGCGGATGATGCTGTAGTATACAGAGAAGTTGCAGCATTAGAAAATTGTAGCGAAATGCAGGAAGATCTGCAGCGGATAGGCACTTGGTGCAGGGAGTGGCAACTGACCCTTAACATAGACAAATGTAATGTATTGCGAATACATAGAAAGAAGGATCCTTTATTGTATGATTATATGATAGCGGAACAAACACTGGTAGCAGTTACTTCTGTAAAATATCTGGGAGTATGCGTGCGGAACGATTTGAAGTGGAATGATCATATAAAAGTAATTGTTGGTAAGGCGGGTACCAAGTTGAGTTTCATTGGGAGACTCCTTAGAAAATGTAGTCCATCAACAAAGGAGGTGGCTTACAAAACACTCGTTGGACCTATACTTGAGTATTGCTCATCAGTGTGGGATCCGTACCAGATCGGGTTGACGGAGGAGATAGAGAAGATCCAAAGAAGAGCGGCGAGTTTCGTCACAGGGTTATTTGGTAACCGTGATAGCGTTACGGAGATGTTTAACAAACTCAAGTGGCAGACTCTGCAAGAGAGGCGCTCTGCATCGCGGTGTAGCTTGCTCGCCAGGTTTCGAGAGGGTGCGTTTCTGGATGAGGTATCGAATATATTGCTTCCCCCTACTTATACCTCCCGAGGAGATCACGAATGCAAAATTAGAGAGATTAGAGCGCGCACAGAGGCTTTCAGACAGTCGTTCTTCCCGCGAACCATACGCGACTGGAACAGGAAAGGGAGGTAATGACAGTGGCACGTAAAGTGCCCTCCGCCACACACCGTTGGGTGGCTTGCGGAGTATAAATGTAGATGAATGTAGATGTAGAACCTTAAGAAACTTGCATTCCGAACAGTTTTTCTTCTCTAAAAGTAAAACACTACCAAAAGAACTGTAATACAGCAGGAAATCTAGACACCTTATATAATGCAATTGAGGCGTTCTATGGAACCACGACTTACCTGAAATCTATAGAGATCGAGATAGAGAACATCAAAGGTTTCAAATAATTTTTTATTCCGTTCAGACACTCGTACATGGACTAAATTTCAGTTAGATTTAAACGAAATGTTGTGATTTCATAATATGTGATGAGATAGTGTAATATGTAAGGATTACTGACTGATTTCAGTTTCAGAAGTTTCTGCAGAAAAGTCTCAATTTTTACGTATGTATAGGAAACATGTATTGCAAGCCACTGACGATTCTTCTAAATAAAAAAAAAGTAGAAGTAACTAAGGAACAGCAGAAAACATAAGAAATTAAGACGGAGAATGTCCGAGAAAAGCAAAGGTGCCTTTATTATAGTATATCTTCCAAGTAACAAGTTTCCCTGCTCTCCCATCTCATTCTGTTTGACTTTAAAATTTCTGTTTATCCACAAGTTTTTAGTTTAGGAAGGTGATTCCACACTTACGAACAACCCAGTACTTAAGAGGTGGAGTCGAGTTGTATCTCGTGATGTAGTAAGATGTGTTTAGGTCGTGCTGTGTGCTGGCAATAATTTTCTTGTATTATTTTTCATCTATGGAGAGATATTTTGTAAATTCATTCAGAAGACACCAAAAGGTACTGTCAAAACGCATTTGCCGAGACGTCCAAGTGTAGTAATTTGGTCACAGATTTAGAATCTGAGATTTTTATGATGATGTAACAATGGGTGATTCACTGATTTTTCTTCAAAGATAGATAGCATAAGTAGTAGGGCAAGGCTGCCATAAGCGCATTTTCTTAGTGCGGTTGCCTACACCAGGGGCAGGTATGCACTCAAGGGCAAACCTATTGTTCTCCTTGGGTTGACAGGTCATTAACGTACTGTTCTCCTTTGCTTGACAGGTCCTTAACCTATTGTTCTGCTAACAGGAACCTTTTGTTTGATTAAAAGGTTCTTAACCTATTGTTCCCCCACCCCTCACCCCCCTCAGGAAACCTCACTCCCTCACTGCTACAGGTACACTTTCAGGTCTGAGTTATTGGAATACCCCTCTCACTCTTATCAATTTGATTGACTACTTAATTAAATTGATCAATTAATTAACATTCCCCCCCCCCTCTGGTAAAACCCCTCCCCGTACACCCTCCCTCCAGGATATCGGCGGGAAAAGACTCAGTTGATCGGTTATTTGGAGGAAATTAGATTGTAGTGCATGGAATATTGTTTAAACTATTTAGACAATGTATAAAGTATTGTTTAGTTATTTATCGCAGAGTATGGAATATAGTTTATTTATTTAGTTAAAGAATTTGACCGGAAATCGAATGATGTGTATGGAATATTGTTCAAATACTTTAGACAATGTGTGGAATATTGTTTATTTAAATAATTTAGGGGATGCAAGGCAGTGTTTGGGAATATAGTTTATTGATTTATGTAAAGAATTTTTCACGAAATCTATCACCACCCGCGCAGCCCTATCCCCACTCCCCTCACACCCTCCCCTCTCCCCCTGCCATCCTCTCCCTGGAAAGTGGCGGCTCTGCGGTGGAGAGGAAGGATCACACGGGGGAGGGGGCGGGGACACATTCAAGGGTACATTACTGTTTTCTAAAAGAAAAACAGTTTACTCTTGCTCATCATTCTCTGCTTTTTGCAAAGATGTAGGTCTAGAGAGAAGTAATTACATCGATTGCATTTCTTCTTTTATTCCGATTGCGCAAGGAATGCGGTCATGAAACACACATCACACGCAATTACACAGTTAAAAACCTTTTGACCGAGAATCACGCACCGCCTGCCGTCCCCTGTCCACTGGACCACACAGGCCGCTACCGCACACGCTCCCAGGAGCCGGCATGCACCGGCGGCCCCCGCTTAGTGACGACACGGCTGTTAGCTGCCGAAGCACGTGCAGGTTTCAGTTCGGGTCCTACAAGAATGAGGCGGCGGCATCTGTTTGATACGTGACACCTGAGAAATACCTGTCGAAATACGTGTTCACCTAGGCACTGTTGATGGCGCGATGATGCAGCACTGCAGGTCCAGTGCTGAGAGAGATGTTTGCATAGCGGATCACCCTCAGCGAGATGTTTGCATAGCAGCTCACCCTCGTGGTGCAGCTGAAAGGTTCTCAATGTTATATAGACGCCACATGTCTATGTTAATAAGAGCCAAGTCTTCCTCTAGGAACTCTTAAAGTGTCAAAAATAGTTAATGGTTGCTTTTATAGGAGCTTTCGTGATATCTCAGCTTGCCTGCATGGAAATTCTGGTCCTAACAGGACCTGTTTACCATAATAGCCCAGAAAACACCGAATGCATTTTTCCTGATGGTCCTAACAAGACATCACGTGTTCCCTTCCTGGAAATCGTGACGTCCTGCTTCCAACATATGTCTCAGAAACGGTAAACGTTCTCACTGCTAAAAATCCTCATCATGTTGTAACATTATGTGATTGCCTTATCATTTTAAATCATTCACTAATCGAGCAGTCGCTCGGCAACAGCTACAGTTAGCAAATAATGTTGCGAGAATGTAAAAGGTGAACGACCTGTGACGTAACTTGTTTATTGTCGAAGCGCCGTCAGAGATGCAGTGAGTTATTGACTTTGAAAACCGCGGCGCGAAAAACGGACAGAAGAAGAACACTTTTACACATTTTTTTTTGAGGTACGAGATATTCTCGATGAACAGTTACTCATTCTTCTCTTGTCTCCTGTAACTTGTGTCGGACGCGCATGTCTTGCCGCCGTATTATTATTGTTAAAATTAATATTGTTCTAGTGTAAAGTAAATGTGTAATACTAAAAGTGCCTAGCAGTAGATTTATTGTGCGACGTGTATGTGAAAACGTCAAAGGAATTGTTTTCATTAAGAGAAGTGCCAGTCAAAACGGCATCCATGTTAAATCCTTCATTGCAGTGTAAGTTCGTCTATTAATTGCCATAAATTCAGAGTTAAATGGAACTGGTGTATGGACTATTCATTTACTATAGAATCTATGTCGCACTTCTTCATGAAATTATTTAATTTTCTATATGTTTCTGCCAAATAGAGAGTTCACAGTCACGAATTCTTTCGTCGAGTTCGGACGGAAGTTGCATGCGGCGAAATATTTTCTCCGCGCCATATTCTACTGGTAAATGCATGATAAACTACGGTCCCTTAGGAAATTCATGTTGAGCTATCCAAAATAATTATATTTTGAATAGGCATTTACTCTCCTCTGCAATGCAACTTCCGACTGATCAGACGATCCAACAAGAAACAGCCGCACACGGTCGGCGTTCGCAAATATGTTTTCACCGCTGATTATAGCTATATGTTACAGCACAAAAGTAACATATTGTTATAATTAGAGACTACGAACGGGGACATTTATAACTGTATGTTTATGTATACACATTACGTAAACATATCGTTATAATGTGTGTGCATGCTCACGAAAGCACTGTTAATTATAAAAGCATTCGTGTTGTTTGGAAAGAGAGCACTGTCTAGGAACAGACGGGAAAATCGGATCAATTACGCAAACAGAATTTGAAGCACTGTCCTACAGAAGAAAAAAAATGGCTGGAATTTTCAGTGTCCTGCAGCTAGTGGTCTGGACATGTCCTAATGCCACAGTGGCAGATGAGTGACTATCCTCCAAATTACTGATGTTGCCAGTGTGGAAGCACTATCCGCCTTTTTTTCAGCAGACGAGACTTTCAGCGGCAAAAAAATATTTGGTACAGATCGCCGTATTGCACTGACAGCTAAACCCTGCAATGTGGTCTACATACCATTAATACACCCCACGTACTCACCGTGCCGCTGTGCAGCGCCGTCGGAGGAAACCGCCGCCGTAAACGCGGCTCATGACCGCAACGGCGGAAGCGCATTTCAACCAGTGAGAGGCCAGCCGGCCGTGGGCGATCCCTACACCCCAGGAGGGCTTCAGTGGTAGCAGTTTGAGCACTATCAATACTCCCAGTGCAAATACTCGTCGTACTGAATCTTCTCAAATTTCCGTAGGGTAGATACGCAACACGTACGGTCCCGAAGGCAACTGGGTATTAGTTCACTATTCGCCAGCCCATGGGGAGCCACGAGCCAAATCGTCATAAACCGGAAGTTTTCTTGGACTCTCTGAACTGGTGTACATAAGATGGGCAATTCCATCTCAGAAAAATTGCGTCCACTGAGATAGTGCTTCCGGCGCCGACCTGCTTGCTTGCTGCTACGCTTTCTACGAACGGTTCCAGTCTCACAAGATTTTTGGGAACCGGACACATATTTAAATATTAGGATTGCTGCCGCAGTCTGACACCGAGCAGCGTACTAGATATGTCTCCTCTTTACGGCTGTGTTTCTGGAATGAATTTCAGTATCTATAACAAACTTAATTTTCCACGTAAAAAAAAAATGTTTCATTCCCCTTATGACTATCGATGTGCTGAATCTATACCACCCTCACGATAGGACACGCAGTAACGACCACCAGACATTCGTACATATACCACAAAGACTGTTGTACAAAGGCTGGGTCAGTTCCGCTCAGCACAAAGGGCTCACTGTTTCTGGCGCTGACCTGCTTGCTTGCTTTCTACATCCATCTTCAGACTCTGGGATTACAAGAACACATGTATTTTCACATGGTCTGCCAGAATATTATACCATATACGCGATACTTCTCGATATCAAGCTCATAGCAGTATGCTACAAATTGCTTGTGCAACATAATTCCCAAGATATAGATTGGAAATTATTTCTCTAGAAACCTGAAACTTTAGCAAGGTGGGGCGTGCTGCAAACCATTCAGTAACCAGAAACTTATCCCATCTGCGAGGACCTTTATGTGAAAACTCGATAACGATAAACTGATATTTCCACTCGCGAATACCGATGTCGGTAATGTAAGAAATTCCAAATCATCCTTATAATTTACAAAGTCACTTAAGGTGTTTCTCATGTCTAGAAAACCAGCAAACATGTCTTCCGCCCATTCTCACCTGCTAGATGCACACACCACAATCAATGTCCTCTCAACTACATAAAGGCGCGAAATGTGTAGAAGCAGTCAACCGGACGATTTACGTGGAAGGAAATAATGTTCCAGCGCAAACACATGTCTGTATTGAATCTTCTCAAATTTCCACGCGATCACGAAAACTATCCAATACATACTAAGTGTTAGTTCGCTATTTGGCCAACTAGAGGACGACATGGTTAAGTCAACTACTTTCCTGCATCCCACAGGCAGCTATTACCGTTAGCCAGAAACGAGAATTATTCCCGCCATAGGCCACCAGCATTGCACGCCAAGCACGCATAGGCAGAATCATCCTAGCAAACCGGCCACATATACATTTTATCATTGTACTTACAATTAAATATTACAATGCCAGTGAACAAAGTATCGGAAATACACCCTGCTGACGGCTGTGGCTCTGGAAATAGAAATATCTGTACCCTTCTTACAACTTGACATACTCTTCCCTTTGCTGTCACAGTATTCCATGTCAAATACATACCTTCCTTACAACAGGCCATAGTCATTTCCTTCTCACATGTCGGAACACACACACACACTTATTTTATAAGCCTGTTCTCATGGTGAACCTATCATGAACCCCTACTACTAAGTATAATACTTGGCCAATAACTCACTGCTGGCGATACGAAATAATACTGACTGAAAATCAGCGATGGGTGGATATGTCTCATAAGTTTTTCTTGCAAACAGTACTACTGTGTCTTAGAAAGAGAGGCGTAATCGTCTTACAAACCCCCATAAGTTAAAAAAACACGATCGTAGCGACCATATTACTATCGCAATCGGTCTTGGCTCTACAGTTGCATACAAGTATCAATGTTAAAAGCTCTACTGGCTTTGTAAATCGAGGTATAGCATTACCTCCGAATGAAGTGACTTTTCCAGACAAATACCGCGACACTGAATATAGACGGTGATCGCTGGAGTGTATATTATCAGACCAACAGTGTGGTTACACATAGCCGACGATGCAACCCCGAGATAAAATCGCTGAATTTAGAAAGTGAAATCGGCTAAGGAACATAGTATGAAACCGGTATTTGCAACTCCCTCATGCCACCGCTAGATATTTCTCTAGTATTTGTAACCCATTCTGCCTCGATGCCATGCCAGAGGCTCTGCGATATATCCACTGTGCTATAGGCGAAGGTTTATCAAGAAGGATAACAAACAGTAGATGGTGTGCTGATTGAGGTCGTAAGAAATGTACACAGGCTTTCCAGATCTCTAGTTTTACACTCTCCAGTAGAAACGATGTCTATGATTTGGAATCAAGTCTTTCCATTCAGCATACCTGCGTTGTATCCGATGGAGAACTCCTTTAATGATTACAGCCACTAGTGAATCATATTTCTAGTACTCTCGTATCTCGAAACTACTAACCTCTCTCGAACCTGTCTGTTGTAGTAACTCTTTCAACTGCTGCCATTTCTGCAGCTTTGTGCATGTAATCGTTTCAATTTAAGTAGGAACTGAGTAGCTGTATCTACTACCTTCTGCAACCCGTGTAGAAACAGAGTGACCTGAGTTACTGCGACAGGACTGTGTTTTGACCATTCGGTGGAAATGGGATCATGTTGTCGTAGCTCTGCCAACAGTGTACAATGTGTAAGGCCAGCGCCAAATGAAACCTGCTCCTGCAACAGGAGGTAGTACAAAAGACAGTACGGGAACTGGCGGAAGGACGAGGATGTGCTACTGCATTGTGGTGTATAATTTACGATCTGTCTCTATGTGGATGGGAGTCACAGAGCATTCTCACAGTCTTAGGATAAAATTAGAGACTGAAAGATTTCCTCACACTGTCTTTGACCAACTCACCCTGTAGCAGCGTTACCGATTTAATCTGCAGTTGACCAGAAGTAGACCACTACATTCCGCTTCTCGAGAATGAATGGAGCTAGCCGAATTCTCGCCCATCCAAGTGCACAAGATTTTTCCAGGTGCGTCCATGTCAAGGACGGTAGCATCCCATACCGGTGTATAGTAACATATTTGAAAGTGTTGTGATGTAACGGGTAAAATGGCTCTGAGCACTATGGGACTTAACATCTAAGGTCATCAGTCCCCTAGACTACTTAAACCTAACTAACCTAAGGACATCACACACATCCATGCCCGAGGCAGGATTCGAACCTGCGACCGTAGCAGTCGCGCGGTTCCGGACGGCAGCGCCTAAACCGCGTGGCCACCGCGGTCGGCTGTGATGTAATTGCAGACGGTTAAGAAGAATAAGAAAAGACACATTTTTGTGCTTGTTGGAGCTCCAGACGGATGCAGTTCGAAGCATTTTTACGTAAATCAACCACGCTATCAACTCTAAAGTATTGTTCCAGAGTCTGGGATCAGTACCACAAAGGTATTGGTAAGAGAGAACATAAACACACGCACTCCTAAGGCTACAAGGTTCGCACATAAAACAGGCTATAGTGTTAGATCGCTCCAGATTCCGACCTAGTAGACGTATAGAATGTAACATTTTTAAATTTCAGATATAAGAAATACATATCCAGCGCATGACATACATCCTTCTTGCAGGTTTCTCTGCAATAAACTATGGAAACAAACCGTAAAATGAAAAAAACTACTTCCTTAAAATATCGATTCTGTGTGATACGTGCTCCAGAGATGTATAGCATCCACTGTTCACATCCGATCATGGTTCAGAAATTGTACTATGCCTGCGTAAGTCCCGTATAAAATGATCGTTAATAACGGAGAATACTCCTTAGAAGGAAACACGTAAATGCATAGCAGCGACGTTTGACATGTGAAATTACACGTCCTGCTGCCACTATCTCTGTAAACAGGACATCTGTCAAGCAAATATATACATGGGGATCACAGTGCCTCACAAACACCTATCGCTAACGTAGAATCATCTCAGTTATGAAACTGAAGCCGTGATTTTATATCCAAGATGCAACTGGGGAGTGGGGTACATCGCAAAAATCTTTGTTCGATTAGAGGAATGTGTCAGATTGTATTACACATGAGATGCAAGTCCTCTGATGACCGAGAGGTTTACTGTTAACGATCGCAAGTAGACACTGCTCTTAGACCCACACAGAACACGCGGTTGTGTATGAGTCTAACGCAGGCCTTGTCGCAGAACTGTCGCACCCTGACAGAACATCGGGAAAAAAATGGTCAAATGACCTGCAGCAACTTCTCCATCTCTCTTTCTCTCTAGAATGCATCATCAATCTACCATTAAATCGTACCTCGTTACCACTCCATCTCAACTGACCATCCACTCTATGACATCTTTTAATGCAGATGCAAGTAAGTTTACAGGCAGATGGTTCTCTGTTTTTCCAGGAAAGCATCAAAGACAGCAATCTCATGGGTACCAGTATTACCTCAATAGACATGCAGTAGAATGCTGACTCGACGAAAAAAAATGACGGTTTCCTTGGTTCCTGATGCTTCTATGCCAATGTTTTCCCGTATTCCTCTTGCTGTCGCACACTCGTTCACAAGTACAAGCATTCTTCTACACCAACCAGAAGAGACACAAGTTAATCCTCAATTTCCCCGCATTTCGGTGTATTTTCTCTCAATTAAACGTATTTTCCGCAATTCTATCGATTCTTTTGTCACCTCTGCCCCTTGCGATCATGACATGACGTCTTTCCTGTGTTCTAAAATTGGTTCAAATGGTTCAAATGGCTCTGAGCACTATGGGACTTAACTTCTGAGGTCATCAGTCCCCTAGAACTTAGAACTACTTAAACCTAACTAACCTAAGGACATCACACCCATCCATGCCCGAGGCAGGATTCGAACCTGCGACCGTAGCGGTCGCGCGGTTCCAGACTATAGCGCTTAGAACCACTCGGCCACTCCGGCCGGCTGTTCTAAAATTGCTTATAAATGTAGTACAGCTGCCAACACCTAGCGAAAATGCACTGAGGCGTAGTATAGCACTGTACTCGTTTGCTTCCAGTCGCCTCCACCCCGCATATTCCACATTTGCATTGCGTTTGCTCTGTTTTCAGTATGTATGTGTATGTGCATGTGTCGCAGATGGCTCCCAGGACTCGCAGTAGACCCGAGTTACCATTCAAGTGTGGATCCACCACACTAGTAGTACTGATAGCGGTCGAATTGCTTCCATCCAAGCCCTCCAGGGGTGTGGGGGTCGTCCACAGCCAGCTGGCCTCTCTCTGGCTGACATGCACTTCTGTGGCTGCAGTCATAGGCCGCGTTTACGGCGGCAGTTTCCTCCGTCGGCGCTGCACAGCGGCACGGAGAGAAAAATGGTTCAAATGGCTCTGAGCACTATGGGACTTAACTACTGTGGTCATCAGTCCCCTAGAACTTAGAACTACTTAAACCTAACTAACCTAAGAACATCACACACATCCATGCCCGAGGCAGGATTCGAACCTGCGACCGCAGCAGTCGCGCGGTTCCGGACTGCGCGCCTAGAACCGCTAGACCACCGCGGCCGGCAACGGTGAGAACATAGGATGTATTTGATGATCTGTAGACCACTTTGCGGGGTTTAACTGTTAGTGCTACGGCGATCTGCACAAAATAGTTTTTTGCTGCTGAAAGTCTCGTCTGCAGAAAAAAAAAGCAAATAGTGCTTCCACACTGGCAGCATCAGTAATTTGGAGGATAAATTCAGTAATATCCAATCAGAATGCTCCATTCATTCACAAGACGTCCTTTGTGCTGGGGCATAGGAGCCTCTCAAACTGATTCAAAGAAGATGGAGGCAAGATATCTACGGAAAGTTCTGAGAAAGCAAGTGTTCAAAGACAAGTTGAAGCAGACCATCCATCTCTGGTGAGGATATCATCTGCCACTGCGGCATTAGGACATCTCCAGACCAGCAGCTCTAGGACACCGAAAATTCCAGTCATTTTTCTCTTCTGTAGGACAGTGCTTCAAATTCTGTTTGCGTCTTCCAAACCAGAAGAATGCTTTTATGAATAACGATGTTTTCGTGGGCGTGCACAGATATGATGAGGGCTTTTAGCAGTGATCACGTCTACCGTTTCTTAGACATATGTTAAAAGCAGAACGTCACGATTCCAGGAAAGAAAAACGTGATGTCTCCTTATGAGCATCAGGAAGAATGTATTCGGTGTTGTTCTGGGCTATTTTCGTAAACAGGTCCAGTTAGAGCAAGTATTTCCATGCAGACAAGCTGAGACATCACGAAAGCTCCTAAAAAAGCGACAGTTAACTATTTCTGCAACACTCTAAGATTTCTGAGAGGAAGACTTGGCTCTTATTTACATAGAAATGAAACGTCAGTACAACATTGAGAGAGAACCTTTTAGCTGCGCCTGTGAGGGTGGTCCGCTATGCAAAGCCCGCATCTCGTGGTCGTGCGGTAGCGTTCTCGCTTCCCACGCCCGGGTTCCCGGGTTCGATTCCCGGCGGGGTCAGGGATTTTCTCTGCCTCGGGCATGAATGTGTGTGATGTCCTTAGGTTAGTTAGGTTTAAGTAGTTCTAAGTTCTAGGGGACTGATGACCATAGATGTTAAGTCCCATAGTGCTCAGAGCCATCCGCTATGCAAACATCTCTCTCAGCACTGGACCCGCTGCTCCTCATCATCGCGCCAGCAACAGTGCCTAGGTGAACATGTATTTCGACAGGTATTTCTCAGGCTTCATGTATCAAAGCGATTCCGCCGCCTCATCCTTGCGGGACCCGAACTGACACCTCCATCTGGTTCGGCAGCTGACAGCTGTGTCGTCACTTTGCGAGAGCTGCCGGTGCGTGTCGGCTCCTGGGAGCGTGTGCGGTAGCGGCCTGTGTGGTCCAGTGGACAGGGGACGGCAGGCGGTGCGTACTTCTCGGTCAAAAGATTTTTAACTGTGTAATTATGTGTGATGTGTGTTTCATGACGGCATTCCTTGCGCAATCGGATTAAAAGAAGAAATGCAATCGATGTAATTACTTCTCTCAAGATATACAAATTTGCAAACAGCAGAGAATGACGAGCAAGAGTAATCCAAGCCCTGTAAACTGATTTTTTTATGAAAAAACAATACACCCTTGAATACCCTTCTTGAGATCCTTCCTCTCCACCGCAGAGCCGCCAATTTCCAGGTGAGGATGGTAAGGGGAGAGGGGAGGGTATGAGGGGTGCGGGGACAGGGTGTCGGGGGTGGTGGTCGATTTCCTGAAAAATTATTTAAATATATAAAGAAACTACATTCCATACACTGCCTTGAATCCCCTAAATTGTTTAAATAAACAACATTCCACACATTGTATAAATTGTTTCAACAATGTTCCATACACAGCTATTGATTTCCGGACAAATTCTTTAACTAAATAAATAAACTTTATTCCATACACTGCCATAAATGTTTGTTGTTGTTGTTGTGGTCTTCAGTCCTGATAACTAAACAATATTCTATACATTGTCTTAATTGTTTAAACAATATTCTACACACTACAATCGAATTCCCTCCAAATCTCCGGTGATCTGAGTAGTATTTTTCCCGTCAATTTCCGGTATGGAATGTGTGAGGGGAGGTGATTTACCAGAAGGGGAGAGGCTAATAATTGATCAAGTTAATTAAGTACTCAATAAAATTGATAAGTGTGAGAAGGGTATTCCAATAACTCAGACCTGAAGGTGTACCTGTGGCAGCGAGGTGGGGAGGTTTTCTAAGGGGTGGGGGGGAGCCAGAGGGGGCGGGTGCAGTATAGTTTAAGAACACATCAATCAAAAGGAAGTATCCTTTTAGCAGAACAATAGGTTAAGGATTCAGGGTACTTTTCCAGCTCAATATTATTTAAAAATCAGTACCTATTTTGTTCAGGCACTGTTTATAATTTATGTTTTACAGATTTTTTGTTGATATCAGGTAATGCACCACACTTCCTAAACAAATTAGAAGTATTTTGAATATTTTGAACTTGCTTGTGTTATTTAAAAAATTACAAAGGAACTTATACATTTTTTTTGTCCAAAAGGCGTCCTCAACTTGAGGTACCATTTAATCCAATGTTATACACTTGAAGGAAACCAAATTTTTACCTTATGGTTGAGGTACTAGACCTGTTTAATTCCACCTATTATGTATATTACAGCGATAAAAAAATTATCACATCTTACATTTTAAATTTTATAATTTTTTTCCAAATGTTATCTTTTCTATAATTTAATTGCTACTGCAATAAAGCTTAATTCTACTACATAAGTATGGATTATTGCAAGTTACAGAAAAAAATTAGAGCAATGCTTTATAAACTTTAGGAAATATTTGTACCTTAGTTCTGAAAAATACAACTTGCAGGAAATTGCGAATCCAGATATGAGTCCAATTGAACTGTGCCTCAGAACATTCCTCAAGCATAGTCTTCATCCTGCTGCATTTCTTCATCTTCAAGCTTCCTCTTGGCATTCCTTTTAGCACATCTTGCTTCTTTGGTAAATTGAAGAGCAAATCTTTCAGCTTCATGCACCCGATGTCTGTCATATGCAAGCAACTGATCTTCCATATTAGAGCCAAATTTTATACCTAAATTTCTCAGGGCTTGCAACCTTCCTATCACTCCATCATTGAAACATATCACTGCATCTAGTACACAACATTTAATGTGTTTAGTCCTACAAAAACATTCTTGGGTAATCTTTCCCATATGCAATGGCTGAGACTTTTATTTGTATTCTGAGTGCCCCCTGAAGACATTTACTAAGCAAAACAGGGTCACTCAGGTCTCTAAAAATTGGTTTTATTTCATTCATAACTGGATCAGGAAGAGAATGTTTATGATGGTTTATTTGACCACTTTCTTTTGCTTTTTGGTAACCACACCAGGAATCTGATCTGCTCCTTTTGGGCAAAGTCCATGGACAGGGTGGTAATCTGTGGACAACTTATGAAAGTAGGTGGTCCATACAGCTTTTCTCATTGCTGTAACATCATTCAGGGATGCAGTTCGTCTAATGGCCTGTCTATAATAACTCTGAATTAGATCTATTTCAGTTTGTGTCAATCTGCCTCGGCCAGACAGAGATTTTCCATCAGATAGCAACTTTCCTTTCATTTCTCTTTGTAGTTTCCTCAATCTAGCACCCATCCTCTTTTGCACATGTCCACAACACTCCAGTTTTGTTACCAAGGTATCACCATAAACATTTTATTGAAAGCTTTAGAGTCCCCATCACCTAGGTACTTTGTATATCTAATGTTATAAACTAGCACTGACCTCTGAAATATTTGTAGAGCTCCATCACACTCCAAACCTCCACTATAACCATCATAATTCTTAGAATTCTGGTGTTCAATATGTTCTTCAGTGTTACCATGGCAGGTGTGGCAGTACTTAGATAAGCACTCAACATCCACAACTTTCCCATTCTCTAGAGAAGTAGCACTCACAACACCATTCAAGGAATGATGTCCTCGATGTTGCCATGTCCCATCAAGTGCAACAGCAATGTCCTGGTTCCACTAACATTTATAGTTTCTTCTATTGCACGTTTCATAGATGCCTTAGACACAAGTGTCAAGGCACCTAAAAGTATTTTTATGACTTGCTGAATCTACTGGGAAGAGAAAGAAGGTCCATCACACCATAAAACGTTTGAGCAGCCTTTTTCCCTTTTCCTGTTGCACACACTACATACACTAACTTCAAATTCACATCATATGAATTATGCACAATGTCTGAGGTAGATTTATTGCAAGATCTACACAGAACAACTAATTTTGACGCTAAACCCTTCCTGTTACATTGTTGTTCAGTTATTTCCAAGCAGCCTACACTACCGCATAGTTTACATTTCGCCACTTCCTTTATCAAAGAAGATAAGATGCCCTCATCAACAACAATAAATCCACTAAAAACAGCGTCATTGTTAACACAAAAATTTGAATCACCAGGAGGCGTGCCATGTGAGAGCTTTTTCCCTGAAGACTTGATACATAGGTTACTTTCAACAGTGTGGCTTGCTTTGTTTGTGAAATGGTTACCACAGAATTTCCTTTTATTGAATTTCTTGATATGTGTCATAGTTCATATTTATTGCACATTAAAGGATATGTACTTCTACAAATATGTGTAGCACTTTGGCAACGAACTTTCAGTAACACAAAACACACTGCTTCAGCGAAACAAAAGTAAATACTAGCAAAGATATCATTTACAGACAATAGAAACCTGCACTGTTACCAACATACAGAATGTATCATATGTACAACCGCTGGAAACAGAAAGTTCACCAATTCTGTACGAAATAATACTGGTTTCTGTAACAGAAATAAAGGCGGCATGGTGGCATACATGACCGTAACTTTAAAATTTGGTATATGTAGGTCATTTTTCATTTGAAACCCTACAATGTACTTATCAATGTAATGAGGAAAGACTATAGAACTCAATAATGTCATAAAAAATTTCGATTTTTCCACCATTTATAAGTACCCTGTATCCTTAACGACCTCTCAACCAAAGGATAATAGGTTATTGATCTGTCAATCAATTGAGAACAATAGGTTGCCCGTGAGTGCATACCTTCCCCTGATGTAGGCAACCTGCACTAACGAAATGCGCTGATGGCGTCCTTGCCCTACTACTAGCATACGTGTGTGTAAGAAAGTAAAGAGAATTTGTTCAGGTTTTTCCACTATTCATGTAATGTGCATTTTTTAATATTTCAAGTTTTAAAATATTTTATCTTAGCGATGTGAACTTTTGTTAATACAGTTACTTTATTGTTTTTCCATCAGACAGCATTTGTCTCTTTATTTCCAGTTTGACATATATAATTTGGTTTCTTGAGTTCCTCAGTGATAGAACTTTAACTGACAATGATCATTGCGGCAACGAAATTCATTAGCACAGAAGTTTCGTGGATGTCTCTATAGTTTAAAACATGCACTGCATATCACTTTGCAAATAGTTTGAATTTTTATTTTTTAGCCAGCATAGCAGCAACAGCAACAGTAGTTTGGAGATAACAGCAGCACAGCGTTTATTCATTGTGCAACAGGTAGGCCATTTATAATATATGTGTGATGCAATTAACATTTCAAGAGTGACACACTCTCCAGACAGGGCATTTTTTGTTAGTTATTTATATTTCATATTTTTCTCACAGTAAGATTGCTTGTATTACTGCTATCAGGAGAGTTTTCTCAAATTTAACAGAACAGACTGTAGTCTCGCCATGAGCATTGAAGTACACAGTCCAATGTTGCATGTCTGATTAACCTTTGCGTAGCTGATCACTTTTCACGAATAACGAGATTACTTACGAACTTAAATACAAGATTAACTGTTTCTCTAATCGCATTACCATACAGACGTAATACCAGTAAATATAACTATACATTACCAAACAACAGCAAACCAACTAGCCGCTTTAAAGGTAGAGGCCGAACTACGGCTGTGGGGATGGGTCGTTGAGTTGTGCTTGGGGGTAGAGCACTTGCCTGCAAAATGGGGAGATCCTGAACACCCTGACTGGCACACAGAGTCCACATGGTAAAGCCTCTAACTTCCACCTTGACCTCTAATTTTTTATTTACTTTTTTAACAGTATTACACAAGAACTGACATTCACTCAATGAAATGTGATCATTGGTGAGCAAACTACTTCCATACAATTCGTTTCGCGTTTGTCCAACATCAGATATTCTAACATAGAAGCTATATTGCCATGCAATAAAAAATTAACCGCAATGACATGCCGTATGAAGAAGAACAAACATTGTTTACAAGAAAATGAACACATACCGAATACATCACGTTGTTCAGATGAACTGAAAGAAGATATTGACTCCATAACGGTCAGAGACAGACTGTTAATGCTAGTAACGTGCATCACCATGAACCAAACCTACCTATAGGGGGCACTAGTTTGAAGGTGGCGCCATCAGCGTCAAATAGCAAAGTACAATGTGTTATTTACAACGATGGAATAACAATATATAATTTATAAATCGCAATACATGCATATTCAATTGAAGATAATTAACGTTCCTATGTCTGGCATAACATGTATAGATAGTCAAAAAACAAATTAATAATAATAATAAATACACGAAAAGCCAAGTTAGTCTAAAAGCCGGTCAGTCTAAAAAATTAGAGTTTTATCATAGGTAAAAACAGGTGTGTAAGAATTTCTGCAAATTTTATTGGAAGGGAACATAACCAGCTATCCTGTGAAATGCAGGAGAACAAAAGCTTAAGATAATTGTTATCCTACACAAAACCGTGGCCTCAGGCTTATAATCGTGTTGTTTATCGTAAACAAACCAAATAATTTTTTAACAAAACTAAACCATATTTTCAGTTGATCCAAGGAACTGAAATATTGAAATGGCAGTTACATCGTGTTTGGTGTTGTAGTCCTTCTAAAACATGGCCTGTAAAAATAGTTACGAGCTGGCCATGTTAATCAGAGACTGCCATGTACCGGAGGACGGAATTCTTGCTTCATCTGACATTGACGACTTACACACAAATATCCCTGAAGAGGAAACTTTGGAAATTATACAGTAAATTTTTTCAGTGTAAAAAGCTAACGGTTGGGGAAGCTTATGAGCTGACTGAGCTCATATGTCTTACCCGGTCCTTCAACTATTTCACATTTGCCAGTAACGTACACTGAAGCGCCAAAGAAACTGGTGTAGGCATGCTTATTCAAATACAGAGATATGTAAACAGGCAGAATAAGGCGATGCTTTCGGCAACGCCTATATAAGACAACAAGAGACTAGCGCACATTTTAGATCGGTTACTGCTGCTACAATGGAAAGTTATCAAGATTTAAGTGAGTTTGAACGTGGTGTTAAAGTAGGCGCACGAGCGATGGGACACAGCATCTCCGAGGTAGCGACGAAGTGGGGATTTTCCCTTACGATCATTTCACGAGTGCACCGTGAATATCATGAATCCGGTAAAACGTTAAATTTCCAACATAGCTGCGGCCGGGGAAAGGTGATGCAAGAACGGGACCAACGACGACTGAAGAGAATAGTTTAACGTGACAGAAGTACAACCCTTCCGCAAATTGCTGCAGATTTCAAAGCTGCGCCATCAACAACTGTCAGCGTGCGAACCATTTAACGAAACATCATCGATATGGGCTTTCGGAATCGAAGGCCTACTCGTGTACCCTTCATGACGGCATGACACAAAGCTTTACGCCTCGCCTGGGCCCGTCAACATCGACACTGAACTACTGATGACTCGAAACATGTTGCCTCGTCGAACGAGTCTCGTTTCAAATGCTATTGAGCCGATGGTCGTGTACGGGTATGGAGACAACCTCATGAATCCATGGAACCTGCATGTCAGCAGGGGACTGTTCGATCTGGTGGAGGCTATGAAATGGTGTGGAGCGTGTGTAGCTGGAGTGATATGAGACCCCTGATACGTCTAGATACGACACTGACAGGTGACACGCACGTATGTGTCCTGTCTGGTCATCTGCATCCATTAATGTCCATTGTGCATTCCGACGGACTTGAGCAATTCCAACAGGACAATGCGACACCCCATACATCCAGAATTGCTACAGAGTGGATCCAGGAACACTCTTCTGATTTTAAATACTTCCACTGGCCACCAAACTCCACAGACATTGCTATTATTGAGCTTATTTGAGATGCCTTTAACGTGCTGTTTAGAAGAGATCTCCACCCGATCGTACTCTTACAGATTTATGGACAGCCCTGCAGTACTGATGGCGTCAGTTCTCTCTAGCACTACTTCAGACATTAGTCGAGTCCCTGTCACGTCACACTGCAGCACTTCTTCGTGCTCGCGGGGGCCCTACACGATGTTAGGCAGGTGTACCAGTTCCTTTGGCTCTTGAGTGTATATTACCGAAGAGATGGGCTTGCTACGGGATGTAGCTTCTCAGGTATTCTTGCCGACCTTTTTATTAATAATCTCAGGAACATCTTCTTCACAAATGAATGCCAAAGAGAACACCAGCAGATACTCTCGAGGGTCCAAGAGGCGGAAACGCATTGTCCCACGTCCGTTAGCAACACAGTAGCGGAAAACAGTCAAGCGATTCACGCACTCGAACAGCAAGTAGAACAATTGAAGCAGACTGGGGCGTAGGACAACAGACAAATACATGATAAGATTGCGGCATTAGCGGACATCGTAGGCACGATAAGGTGACGGAAAACGAGAACAATACTACACCGGTAGCGGCTGTAGAAACCTAAGAAGTGCGTTCTCTTCTTAGATTTCAGAAGGGACAGTTCGAAGTGAACAGGCGGCACAAAGCTGTAACAGGCGAATTACAAGAACGCGTGGCGCATCTGGAAAACCGCATGGCATGTGATTACGAACTCGCCAATAGCACTAAAAATAGCCATATGAACAGTGCAGAGAGGGACTCCGGCCATGAGGGAGATTTTGACGACAGGGAAGAATGTATTTTGAGGGGCAGACATGAGAAAAATATAAACATTCAAGGGCCTCGCCGGGAGGAAATGCGGGGATTTGATTTCAAACATTTCCTTACGGTTAGAAAGTTTGAGATATTTCGAAATTCGCAAAAAGGAATACATCCACGAGCATGGCTCGAGCAATTTGAGTTCTGTCTTCCCCCCGACTGGGCAAGTCCACATAAGGTAGAATATATGAGTGGCTATTTGGAAGGCGAACCGGCGATTCGCATGAGGTCGGCAGGGCGTCACTGCAACGCCACTCGGGAGTTTCGACAAGCCTTTCTGTCCTTCTATTGGTCGGAAGCGCCACAAGATAGGGTCAAGCATGGCATAATTATGCTGCCAAATTTGAACCAGTCTGGTTTCGGCAGCCCAGCACGCCTATTCGACCACATGCTGCAGGCGAATCAATTTCTATACGATCCATACGGAACTGTGGAACTAATTAGGATATGCATCACCAAATTGCCGATGCACTTGCGCCACGACATTCTTGCAGGACGATGCAAAGAGGACGTGGAAACGTTTAAGACACTTCTCCAAGAGTTGGAATATAATACAGTAGAATGCCCGCCTAATCAGGCACAAAGTTATTACGGGGCACAGCAGCGCGATCGCAGTCGTGGCCGCAGTACTAATCAAGGGCGTGACTGGTCGTCGCGACGCGAACGGAACAATAATCAGGACCGGCCGTATAGAAACTGGGATAACAGTCGCGAACACAAGTGGAACAACGGAAATGATCGAGGACGTGGACAGGATCGTGAACGCAACAGTGACGGCAACCGGAATCGATACTACGGTGAACACGGTGGGAATAGGACTGTAGGCGGAGCACCTCATGATGTTGAAATTCGGCCGGCTAACCCTAGACATAATCCAGCAAATGGAAATGAACAAAACCGGGAATGACAAACGATCAGCGCAGAAGGCGCCCAATCGGAACAAATGAGCGACATATCAAATGAGTAGAAAGGACAGTGAGAAGTAGAGAGGACGGTGAGGAGAAAGAATTGATTAGTTTAAATTTGTGACGTATGCATTTTGAATAATATGTTGGTAAAAATAATGATAAAGATGTTCCTATTTGATTGATTGAAGTGATGTTTTTAATTTTTTATCTTTCCTTGTGCAATTAGGATTCAGGTTGGTTCAAATGTGAAGATAAAAGGTTTCTTTGTGAACGAGTGAAATGCTGTTTATGTTTTTTTGTGTAAATTGAAAAGAGTCGCTCCTGAGAGAAGCGAGATCTGTGTTGAATTAATGCAAAACTCAAGGGAATATCCGATCTGTGGGTATTATGGGTCTGGCAAACCCAGGTCCCCAGCTGTTAGTAGCCTTGTTTCCGATTTTCTGCTTTCAGTGCTACTATCTATCTATTACTATTCTATATCTGTCAGTATAAAAGAGGATCTCTTACTAAAGTATGCGTGCTGTATGAATATTTTAAGATAAGGGAACTCTGAGAAAGGAATGAGTAAGTTTAGAATCTTGAAAACAGGATTGTTTAACCATTGGCTTCCCAATATGCGATGATATGTTAATATTGATGATATATGTCTTTTTTGTTCTTTATAGCTGAGTATGTAAAGTGCTGTCTGTGGATTTCGTCAGTATATTGATTCCCTTCAAGGTGAGAGAAGAGTTGTGATTTGCGTAATTTACGTGGCCCAGAAATAGTATTATGGTAGTCAAATGACGAGCAGTTTTCCAGCAAATGGAGAATGGAACGGAAATATGGATCCTTTTTGTAGTCTTGATTGATGTTGAGCCAAAGCCTGAAAAATTATTCTGCGTTAATACTTGTCCTAGAAAAGCGACGTTTATGTGTTTTGCTGATGCTGTGAGCATTACAGCTTACTGTTTTTGCTGGTGCAGGATGCACTGCAGCCTATATGATTTGTACTGAGGAAATTTCCCTCTTGAAGGTAGAGGAAGATTAAATAATTTTGATTATAGAACCGAAGGAAAGCTTGGTTTAATGTAATAAGGATGAAGCAAAACATTTGTCATTTATACTACAGGAGGATTCGGATCTTTTGTGTCTGTTGTAAGTTAAATATGTTAATATGAAACTGTTTTACAGAATAGAGGTGACCACAATTTTGCCATTCATGAGAAATGAATCCAGAATGACCACCACAGGCGAAATAACTGATTTGGAAGCGAAAGGTAACTTAAAGAAGGAACGAAATGGGTAAGAAAATGTAGTATAACCTGTATGAGGAAAATATTTACCCTTCTCAGAGACATCTGTGTGATTAATTCTTGTGATAACGCAATTATAGATGAAATTGTCTTACTGTTGTTATGAGTATGATAAATGTATAACTGCAAGTCTCTTATCAGGTGTGTCAACTGGTATAAATGTTTTGGTGTGTAAATAACCAGTTCTTTTTACTGTGTATGTTTAAGGACAGTTTCTCCATATTTATCATGTGACAGGACATATGCCGTGAGCGTCAGGAAGAGGACGAATTAGAGCAATGTTGTAGTGGTATAAACACTGTGTTGAAGTAGCATTGAAGTAGCTCATTGGATTAACTAGTAGTGGATTGAAGCAAAATTTTGAGTAATGCATGTTTATGGGTAGTTAGTTTGTAGTATAGACAACAGGTGTGCATGTGTGTGTGTGTGTAAATAACATGTGAACCCTATGCTGTCCTGACCTATACTTCCACAAGGCATAATCCTATTCATTTTAGTGAATTAATAAGTAGCATTTGAGTTATTAAAACGCAAGTGAACCACATTAGAGATGTGGATTTAGATATTATATTGTCAGTTCATTTAATTTTTATTTTTATACTGTCAAGTCATTTCACTTTTATTTTTTATATTGTCAAGTCATTTAACTTTTAATTTTATATTGTCGATTCATATAACTTTTTTTATTTAAAAAAATTAAGTCTCACTTTTTTTCTTAAAATTTGTGAAAGACAATACTAAGTGGTATTATGCATGACATTTTGTAATCACATAACTATGATGAACAATTTCTGTGAATGCAGTTGATAACGTGAAAGCGAACCGGCTAAACTCTTACGAGACAGCAGGAGCAGCGAGGAGGTGGGTTAGTTGTAAACTGACGGGTTTCCCAGCAGAACACACTGTCAACCGGGCCACTTCGGGAGCGCGGTCGACAACAAAAGAAGGGTACGAGGCAAACACTTTCCATTGCAGCCGGAGCTAATGGTCGGCCGCACCAATGCGACCCTTCCTGGAGGCGATGACCTGAGATGTCCAAGCGGTCCACCGCAAGGAAATCCATCTGCTGGCAACGCACCACACGCACGTGAACGTGACGAGACTGCTGTGGTGAAACGACAGAAGACAGGGGAGAAAGGGGCGTGGAGCCTTTTGACAGGTACTCTCCAGAGAAACTTGCAGACGTCAAGGACACCTATCGACATTTCCTGACGGATGCCTACTGTCAAGCGACAGTAAATCATGGTTCGATGTTCTCTGGTCGCTAAGGGTTGCACAAAGAAGAGCCATTAAGTGTCATCCTTGCCCAGGAATATCAAACCGGCGAGCCAATTGAGGATAACTCAAGAATGTAACAACACAAGGGGTGTGGAGCCTTTTGACACATACTGTCCAGAGAAACTGGCAGACTTCAACGACGCCTGTCAACATTTCCTGACGGATGCCCACTGTCAAGTGACAGTAAATCATAGTTGGATGTTTGCTGGTAGCTAAGGGTGGCACAAAGAAGAGCCATTGTCATCCTTGCCCAGGAAAATCAACCTGACGTGTCAAACGAGGATACCGCACGAATTTGACAACACAAACATGGAACCAAATCGAGATGTACGTGACACGGGCCACCAAGAGAAACTTCATGAGAAGGCAGAGACGGCGGGATTGCACGCAACAGATGGACAAAAATTCCTACTGACAGCTGCGGCGACGAACATCCCCCGCCCCCTCCCCTTATATTGTGCCTCGGAACAGTGGAACTACTGAGTGTGTCAGTGAACAGTGATTATACGGTTCTTAGTCCAATGCATATACGTGTGTTTCTGTCACAGAAACTTTGAGTCATGTGTTTTGCAGGGGTTCGATTTATTGGTGTTTATTAGACTGACTCTTGTATTTTGCAGGTGTTCTATTTATTGTTTTTTTTTACACTTTGAGTCTTGTATTTTACAGGTGTTTTATTTATTGTTTTTTTAGATGTTTGCTATTGTACTTTCAGAGCTGTTTTATTGATCAATGTTTGTTCTTGTGTGATGTATTAGATTTGTGAATTTTGTTTCGTAAATTCATTCCTGTGGCATTGCTTCATTTATCAGTCAGATAGCTATTTATTCTCATAGGACTGTGATCGATTCCCCTTTGCATGGGGCATATTTATAGTGAGGAACCTCTTATGGGTAACAATCACATAATTAATTGTAGTTTCAGTATAATTACACAGTGGTCATTGTTTGCTAACTAACTGAAATATAGTAGAGTGATTAAATTAGTGCCACAAAGTTATTTTAATTCTACAAATTATTAGTTTTATAAGATATAGAATTTTTTTGTGATAACCACTTTGTAAAACATGTTTTTTTTCTCCTATCACTTTTTTTGCTTTTTCAGATTGTGCATTGTAATGTTCTGCTTTTTAATACTGATGTTATTTTCATGTTCTTTTTTAATTGCTGTGCCACCTTTGCTATTTTCATAAATTTTACTTGTTAATAAACAGTCATAAATTTTCCTGTGATCAGTTGGCTCTTGCAATGAGCAAATACTGGAGAACTCCATAAGGGTAACAACCATAAACTGTTTTCATATTAATGACACAGGAACCATTGTTTTTACTTGCTGACCGAATTAGGTCTACACTATCTTTTAAATAGGTGTCACAGATTGTTTTTTTTTTTTCTCTTTGAAATTGGTAGATTCTAAAGATGTGTTGAAATTATTGTGTTTTAGCGAGTAGCTGGTGACCTTTTGCCTTTTCTTTACATTTTTGGTATAAGTAGGGTGTGAGAAGCCAGCTTGGGAATGTCCTAGCATAGCCAGAAAATTCCCTGCACAGTCTTTTCCCGGAGCGTTGGGGTTATGAAAGGTCTCTGTTGGATTCCTTTCATGTAAATTTCTTAAATCTGTTGTAATTTACGGCATAAATTCCTCTTCTAAATTTACTGTGGCGTTTCTGACTATCTGGGAGGAGACTGAGTAGTGGGACGTGTTACTTTTACACATAAACAAGAACGATCTGTCACACTACTACACTTTAAAAACACAGTTTATATGTAATTCATGTCACACAGTCTCATACGGAACCTACATCCGCTTTCTTTTATGTACTGTATATGATAAGATACTGTCATCCCGCTTCCCTTCTGTGTGAGAGGATGAATGAGCAAATGTATTTCTAGTTGCATGCTTGAGGTTAGCAGACAAGCCTGTCTGCTAGAGAACAGTAGGACCAACGTCGGAACAGGTAGCTACGCTTTCTAAAAGCAAAGAGATTTGTATCCTTAGTATGGTCCTGCCCGTCCCTTGTCATGTTGGTATAGGAAGCTGCTCCTCTGGCCACTTCCGTTTGTATTTGTGAGCCACCCTCAGGAAGGGACAAGGTCAGTCTGTCCGTGGCGAGCGTCTGAAGTGGTAAGACCTCTGGCTAAGCGCATGTCTGCTAAGTCCGTAGGACAATGGATTTCTTAAGATCAGCCTAACTGAAAATTTAATCACCTTTATTTCAGGTTTAGCTCCGAAATATCTAATGTTATCTTAAATTGCAACGCAGTGTGATTCGAGTTTACAGTTCAGAATATATTCCGGTAGTTGCTTTGTCACTACTTTGTGAGTAAAGTGGAACTACGTGTTGATCAGTAACTCTAACTAAGATCATCAATCTTAAATG
This sequence comes from Schistocerca cancellata, assembly GCF_023864275.1. Taxonomy (NCBI): domain Eukaryota; kingdom Metazoa; phylum Arthropoda; class Insecta; order Orthoptera; family Acrididae; genus Schistocerca; species Schistocerca cancellata. The sequence goes on along the minus strand of NC_064628.1, from coordinate 244,996,746 downwards.
CGAATGTGCGTGAGATTATAACGTCTCGTCTTGACAATCTTTTTCAATATAGCAACTTTTCTTTATGTTCAACCCACGTGGGGTGTACTTTGTGAGACCAGTAGCACGTGCTTATACAATTGTTTGACCCATCAGGTTAATAGCAAGACGATAGTTACCAGTTCGAGGTTTTTCTTTTGTAAATTGCTTTTCGATCTAATTTGTTTTAATTATCAAAATTATTGTGGAGTTACACTCTTTGTGTAAAAAAAGTTGACCGCGTGAAGCATGTGGTGTAATCATCAAAGTAGCCCTCAGCTATTCTTTTCGGGAAGATTTCACAGAGAGTTAGTATGAATTTAGACCAGTGTGTGGTAATTACATGACGGACAGGGTTGTGCAATAAACGTAACTTCTTTGGGTGAAAATTGAATCGGTTGGTTGTGGTTAATTTCCTCTTGCATATGTTTCAATGTTCTTCATGTGTTATTTTATGAATGCAGTGTTGTATGCAGTCTCCCAATCTTGGCTCCATATTTGATGTGTTCCGTAAGATTACAATCTCACATTTTCACAATCCTAAATAAGGCACCAGCTTAGTTATGACTCACGTTTAATATGCTGAAATATAAACTGATTTATTTCCTTTTATTTAAATTCTCTTATATATATATACACCCCTGGAAATGGAAAAAAAACACATTGACACCGGTGTGTCAGACCCACCATACTTGCTCCAGACACTGCGAGAAGGCTGTACAAGCAATGATCACACGCACGGCACAGCGGACACACCAGCAACCGCGGTGGTGGCCGTCGAATGGCGCTAGCTGCGCAGCATTTGTGCACCGCCGCCGTCAGTGTCAGCCAGTTTGCCGTGGCATACGGAGCTCCATCGCAGTCTTTAACACTGGTAGCATGCCGCGACAGCGTGGACGTGAACCGTATGTGCAGTTGACGGACTTTGAGCGAGGGCGTATAGTGGGCATGCGGGAGGCCGGGTGGACGTACCGCCGAATTGCTCAACACGTGGGGCGTGAGGTCTCCACAGTACATCGATGTTGTCGCCAGTGGTCGGCGGAAGGTGCACGTGCCCGTCGACCTGGGACCGGACCGCAGCGACGCACGGATGCACGCCAAGACCGTAGGATCCTACGCAGTGCCGTAGGGGACCGCACCGCCACTTCCCAGCAAATTAGGGACACTGTTGCTCCTGGGGTATCGGCGACGACCATTCGCAACCGTCTCCATGAAGCTGGGCTACGGTCCTGCACACCGTTAGGCCGTCTTCCGCTCACGCCCCAACATCGTGCAGCCCGCCTCCAGTGGTGTCGCGACAGGCGTGAATGGAGGGACGAATGGAGACGTGTCGTCTTCAGCGATGAGAGTCGCTTCTGCCTTGGTGCCAATGATGGTCGTATGCGTGTTTGGCGCCGTGCAGGTGAGCGCCACAATCAGGACTGCATACGACCGAGGCACACAGGGCCAACACCCGGCATCATGGTGTGGGGAGCGATCTCCTACACTGGCCGTACACCACTGGTGATCGTCGAGGGGACACTGAATAGTGCACGGTACATCCAAACCGTCATCGAACCCATCGTTCTACCATTCCTAGACCGGCAAGGGAACTTGCTGTTCCAACAGGACAATGCACGTCCGCATGTATCCCGTGCCACCCAACGTGCTCTAGAAGGTGTAAGTCAACTACCCTGGCCAGCAAGATCTCCGGATCTGTCCCCCATTGAGCATGTTTGGGACTGGATGAAGCGTCGTCTCACGCGGTCTGCACGTCCAGCACGAACGCTGGTCCAACTGAAGCGCCAGGTGGAAATGGCATGGCAAGCCGTTCCACAGGACTACATCCAGCATCTCTACGATCGTCTCCATGGGAGAATAGCAGCCTGCATTGCTGCGAAAGGTGGATATACACTGTACTAGTGCCGACATTGTGCATGCTCTGTTGCCTGTGTCTATGTGCCTGTGGTTCTGTCAGTGTGATCATGTGATGTATCTGACCCCAGGAATGTGTCAATAAAGTTTCCCCTTCCTGGGACAATGAATTGACGGTGTTCTTATTTCAATTTCCAGGAGTGTATATATATATATATATATATATATATATATATATATATATATATATATATATCACCGGTTGTCGTATGACTATTAAAAGATTATAATTAAGGTTAGTCTGGTTGGGAATTTGGTAAGCTAGACTGGATACCTGGTGAAACAGTTGCACAGTAATGCAAGGTTAACTTCCCCAGACAGCTCACAGTTTTTAACCCGCTTTTATTGTCTATCAGCACCGCTTACACCACAAATTAAAGTAACAGCGTTACAATGTACTAATCGAAAGCCGTAGTTCATGGCATTTCCATTTTGTATCGTAGAAATGACCAGATGTAAATAGTTTTGCTCAGGTGCTGATCCACGTACATAAAAAAATCTAGTTTATAACACAATCAGAGAAAGACTGCTGTCTCAATTTTCTTGACTTAAAAGTCAAAAGGGAATTGTCAAGGTTTCTTAGGACTTTATCGCAACCCTACAGTTACTGACATAACCATCAGTGCAAATCATGTCACCCACTTGCACACAAACATGCTTTTTTCGGTATTTAACACGTTAACTATGTTAGAGCCCAGCAGTGAGAATACTAAAAAGGAAATTGTGGGGCTGGCTAACTGGTATCCCGAAAAATTTGTAAGGGGTACTGAGAAGGTGTTCGGCAAGGAAAACCCTAGAATGCGATTTTCACTCTGCAGCGGAGTGTGCGCTGATATGAAACTTCCTGACAGATTAAAACTGTGTGCCGGACCGACACTCGAACTCGGGACCTTAGCCTTTCGCGGGCAAGTGTTCTACCAACTGAGCTACCCAAGCACGACTCACGCCCCGTCCTCACAGCTTTACTTCTGCCAGTATCTCGTCTCCTACCTTCCAAACTTTACAGAAGCTCCCTGCGAACCCTGCAGAACTAGCACTCCTGAAAGAAAGGATATTGCGGAGACGTGGCTTAGCCACAGCCTGGGGGATATTTCCAGAATGAGATTTTCACTCTGCAGCACTCCTGAAAGAAAGGATATTGTGGAGACATGGCTTAGCCACAGCCTGGAGGATGTTTCCAGAATGAGATTTTCGCTCTGCAGCGGAGTGTGCGCTGATATGAAACTTCCTGGCAGATTAAAACTGTGTGCCGGACCGAGACTCCAATTAGGGACCTTAGCCTTTCGCGGGCAAGTGCTCTACCAACTGAGCTACCCGAGCACGACTCACGCCCCGTCCTCACAGCTTTACTTTTGCCAGTATCTCGTCTCCTACCTTTCAAACTTTACAAAAGCTCTCCTGCGAACCCCGCAGAACTAGCACTCCGGAAAGAAAGGATATTGCGGAGAAATGGTTTAGCCACAGCCTGGGGGATGTTTCCAGAATGAGATTTTCACTCTGCAGCGGAATGTGCGCTGATATGAAACTTCCTGGCAGATTAAAACCTTGTGCCGGGCGGAGACTCGAACTCGGGACCTTTGCCTTTCGCGGGCGCGAAAGGCAAAAGGTCCCGAGTTCGAGTCTCGGTCCGGCACACAGTTTTAATCTGCCAGGAAGTTTCAAGGAAAACCCTAGTCTGCTGTACCAAAAGCCAACGCTACATGTGCTTCTGTCTCCTTCTCGGGCCCACATTGAGAAAAGAGTTACACCGGCCCAGATTGGATTCTGCACCCACAAAAGATTATTTTCACGTAACACAGTGGGTGGGGGAGAAGCAAGTTTCATAGGTCGGCGGAATATAGATTTGTGGTGGGTTTTGTGACTGTATTTATTTGCGACAGGCGGGTAGGGATTTTATTAGGAAAATTAACGATCGTACATATATAATTAACACAACCTTTGGGTATTATTTACTTCAGGACAGACATTCTATGCCTCCTACTGTCAGAGGTTCGAATATTCTCCATATCGAACCGAAGGAGCGAGAAGCAAACATTTTGGAGAAGTTAGTGATCTACTTGCACCAATCACTGAATTTGTATACAGTACTGAAAGAACAACTACACTCCAGTAGTCAATGGTTCTTTAATGTTTTCAGTGATGTACTGGACTGGTAAATTACATGCATTACAACCCCTATCTTCCTATCTGTATCCTTACCATTTTTGTTATTATACACTCCTGGAAATGGAAAAAAGAACACATTGACACCGGTGTGTCAGACCCACCATACTTGCTCCGGACACTGCGAGAGGGCTGTACAAGCAATGATCACACGCACGGCACAGCGGACACACCAGGAACCGGAACCGCGGTGTTGGCCGTCGAATGGCGCTAGCTGCGCAGCATTTGTGCACCGCCGCCGTCAGTGTCAGCCAGTTTCCCGTGGCATACGGAGCTCCATCGCAGTCTTTAACACTGGTAGCATGCCGCGACAGCGTGGACGTGAACCGTATGTGCAGTTGACGGACTTTGAGCGAGGGCGTATAGTGGGCATGCGGGAGGCCGGGTGGACGTACCGCCGAATTGCTCAACACGTGGGGCGTGAGGTCTCCACAGTACATCGATGTTGTCGCCAGTGGTCGGCGGAAGGTGCACGTGCCCGTCGACCTGGGACCGGACCGCAGCGACGCACGGATGCACGCCAAGACCGTAGGATCCTACGCAGTGCCGTAGGGGACCGCACCGCCACTTCCCAGCAAATTAGGGACACTGTTGCTCCTGGGGTATCGGCGAGGACCATTCGCAACGTCTTCATGAAGCTGGGCTACGGTCCCGCACACCGTTAGGCCGTCTTCCGCTCACGCCCCAACATCGTGCAGCCCGCCTCCAGTGGTGTCGCGACAGGCGTGAATGGAGGGACGAATGGAGACGTGTCGTCTTCAGCGATGAGAGTCGCTTCTGCCTTGGTGCCAATGATGGTCGTATGCGTGTTTGGCGCCGTGCAGGTGAGCGCCACAATCAGGACTGCATACGACCGAGGCACACAGGGCCAACACCCGGCGTCATGGTGTGGGGAGCGATCTCCTACACTGGCCGTACACCACTGGTGATCGTCGAGGGGACACTGAATAGTGCACGGTACATCCAAACCGTTATCGAACCCATCGTTCTACCATTCCTAGACCGGCAAGGGAACTTGCTGTTCCAACAGGACAATGCACGTCCGCATGTATCCCGTGCCACCCAACGTGCTCTAGAAGGTGTAAGTCAACTACCCTGGCCAGCAAGATCTCCGGATCTGTCCCCCATTGAGCATGTTTGGGACTGGATGAAGCGTCGTCTCACGCGGTCTGCACGTCCAGCACGAACGCTGGTCCAACTGAGGCGCCAGGTGGAAATGGCATGGCAAGCCGTTCCACAGGACTACATCCAGCATCTCTACGATCGTCTCCATGGGAGAATAGCAGCCTGCATTGCTGCGAAAGGTGGATATACACTGTACTAGTGCCGACATTGTGCATGCTCTGTTGCCTGTGTCTATGTGCCTGTGGTTCTGTCAGTGTGATCATGTGATGTATCTGACCCCCAGGAATGTGTCAATAAAGTTTCCCCTTCCTGGGACAATGAATTCACGGTGTTCTTATTTCAATTTCCAGGAGTGTATTATTAGATAAAAATATTCTCTCTTGCACTTAATAGATTTTACGCTTTGTCATGCATTTGAGAATGCAGTTAAATTTTTAACGTACTCTGTAGTAAAGTGTCCTACCCCTATGCAGCACAGGTTTTGAAACAAATAAAGCAGTGCAATGTCAAGTCTGGTTTTCTAATGTCACGCACTCCACCACCATCACGTGCAGGACAGTTAATTGCAAAGACTGTTGGTTTTTACTATGTTTATATTTCTAATTGTTACAGAATTTCTTTTTAATCCTGTTTCTACCACGATGATTTGGCTTTGATCGTGACCATCATGATATACTGATTCCTGTGCGAACAGCTGTATTTTAGTGTTTTCTATTGTTACGTATCTCAGCTTCTGCGTTGTAGAAGTACTGCAATACTGAAGACGATGGAATTGCCAATTCTAAATTTTCGTTCCTTTGATTAACTGAAAATACATTCTGCAGAGTACTTTTGTAAATAAAGAATTTGGTTTGTACAAGGAACATGTACAAGGTTACAAGCCTACGGTTACGTTTTTTTGTGGGGTAATAATTTATCTTAAGCTTATGTTCTTCACATTTTCCAGGATAACTGGTTATGTTTTCTTTCAATCCAATTTGCATAAATTCTTACATGCCTGTATAGCTCTCCTAAAGCTCCCATTTTTTAGACTTACCAATACTATCGTTGTACTCTGTGTGGCCATTTGTATAATTATCAAATAAATGAATTTTTTGTTTTGTAATTATTTGTACATGTTATGCATGACATAAGAATGTTAATTGTCTTGGGTTGAATATGTATATATAGCAAATTGTTATTTAAATTTCCATGTAAATAATATATTGTTATTCCGTCACTATAAACAACGTTTTGTACTTCGCTTTGCTGTTTGACGCTGAAGGCGCCACCTTGGACAAACTAGTGCCCCCTCTCGATAATTAGAGTTTGACGGTGATATCACCTTACTAACACTACCACTGTGCCATTGACAGTTATGTAGTTAATATGTACTTTCTGTTTATATGAACTTCTTGACGCATTTGGTGTATGTTCATTTTGCTGTAACCAATGTTTGTTCTACTTCATACAGCATGTCACTGTAGTTAAATTTTTACAGCATGACAATGTATCCTCTATTTCAAGGAAATCTGATGATGGATAAACGCGAAATGCATTACACTAAAGCCACTTGCTCACCAACTGATGACATTTCATTGAGTGACCAACCCAGCATTTCCGCAGCTCTATTTAACTTATACGTTATGGTCGCATGCTTCTTAAACCACTATTTGTCGAAACTTCAACTTATTTATTTATTTTGCCACAGGTCTAACTGTACTAGTCCCTTTGTGTCAGAGTAACATGTACACTCAACGCCATCAGTTATTTGTTTTATATGTGTTAATTTCTGTTATGAACGACAATTTTTATCCTATATTGTTGCCCCTGAGGGTACGAAGACAGAAAATGCTTGATGCCTTTACACATTACCTGTCATCCTGTCCGTCCTTCTAGTTACTAATTTAAGCATAATGCTTTCCTCACAAACTCCCTGCAGGAGTTCCTCATTTCTTTTCTGATCACTGCTCTAGATTTCAGCTTCCTTCTGCAACATCACATCGCAAACGCTTCGCCTAAAGAGCTTTTTCCGTCTCCTCGGAGCTTCTGTGGCAGACCCGGCTTAGTTTTCTGTGCTACTATACTTATGCAATCAGTCTAGGGTTTCCAGCCTACTTTCACACACAATAAAAGATCAAAATCATTAGTTTCACCATATTTAGAGAGTGTTGTTGTTCCTCAACTGCGTACTCAATTAATGAAAGGCCGATCCAGTTTCTGATATATTCATTACTTAAGTCCACGACTGGTTTCAGCCTTCACAACCGGGCCAGTTTCAAGTGAGGCTGATAATGCCCTTGATATGAAGGCAGACACTGCTAGTGCACTTAAGTAAAAAAATGTACACAGCCTGAAAAGAAAAGGGAAGCACCCAGAAACGAAATGAATCTTTGCGAGTTTTCAAGCTATGTGACGTTACTTCAGTGATTACAAATGCTAATCAGATTTAAAAATGACTTGACTGTATCAGCTTACTTATGTGTATGGCGTCAGACCCCATCTGGCCGGTATGCACGCACTGATTCGGCTGCGAAAAGTGTCGTAAAGCCATTGTATCTTCTTCTTTTCTACAACTGTTTTAAATGGCCCATGTTATCCGGGAATCTGGTACTGGGACGGTGTTGATGTCCGAGATGGTCCCACACTTGTTCTCTCGGGCACATATGTGGGTATCTTACTAGCCACAGAAGTACCACAGCATAACACAGACAGTTCAGTGACACATGTGACATAAATTAAAACTTCCGGGCTAAGAGGCCGTGGTCCAATAATAGAAATACTTCTCCCTGACGTTTCGTTGCCAGCTGCGGGCAACATCATCTGAGGTGAGTCTACGACTGGCTGCTAGGCCGTGGAGGTCCTGTTTATATAGAGCGCGTAGAGGGCGCCACCACTCGTCACATGTTGTCAACAGTAAAACTATCTCTGGCTGGCGTCATTACTCTCGATCGAAGGTAATCGATTGTCACATCTTTGGTACAGAGTCGATCGCCATATGTTATCTCGCTTCAAGCCTTCTTCTTTCTTGTTAAAATTATTGTGGTGTTTAAAAATCTCTACAGCCTCTCTATACATACGTGTGTAATAATGCGATGTCTTAGCTAGCACGCTCGTCTCACTAAATTTTATTTCATGCTAGCTAAGACATCGCATTATTACACACGTATGTATAGAGAGGCTGTAGAGATTTTTAAACACCACAATAATTTTAACAAGAAAGAAGAAGGCTTGAAGCTAGATAACATATGGCGATCGACTCTGTACCAAAGATGTGACAATCGATTACCTTCGATCGAGAGTAATGACGCCAGCCAGAGATAGTTTTACTGTTGACAACATGTGACGAGTGGTGGCGCCCTCTACGCGCTCTATATAAACAGGACCTCCACGGCCTAGCAGCCAGTCGTAGACTCACCTCAGATGATGTTACCCGCAGCTGGCAACGAAACGTCAGGGAGAAGTATTTCTATTATTGGACCACGGCCTCTTAGCCCGGAAGTTTTAATTACTGAAGACGCCGGCCGTGAAAGCCTACACACTATGATTACATGTGACATATTTGCATGGGCGTTGTTCTGTTCAAAAATGGCACCACGACACTATCGCATGAGAGACAGGATATTCGGACGCAATATATCTGTGACACAACGTTCTGCCGTCAGATTTTCCTAAATAATTACCAGCTGTGACTTAAAGTTATGTATGATGGAACTTCTCCCCCAGTCGCTGCCATTCTTACCAATGATGATCATACGGAGTAATGTAGAACCACGAATCATCCCTCAGCACAATGCGAGCAATTCATCAGCAAGCAGGCCATGCTTTCCAGTCATGGAACCACTCCAAACCCAGCCGATTCTTTTGCCGTTTTAAAATGGCAGCGTATGTACGGGACAAAAATTCCTTAGCCTTGTTGCTGCTGGTCTCCTACAAGTGGTGCGGGATGGAACAGAATGTTGCGGGGAGTCCACTACTTGTTCTCCGGTGGCAGACGGAGATACGAAGGGTTTACGATGTCAGTCAAACATTGGCCGAAGAAACCGAGACAGACGCCAACACATTCACATTAGTTTGTTTTCAAATGGCTTGGTTCAAATGGCTCTGAGCACTATGTGACTTAACATCTTAGGTCATCAGTCGCCTAGAACTTATTACTAATTAAACCTAACTAACTTAAGGACATCACACACATCCATGCCCGAGGCAGGATTCGAACCTGCGACCGTAGCGGTCGCCCGGTTCCAGACTGTAGCGCTTAGAACCGCACGGCCACTCCGGCCGGCGTTTGCTATCACGGTGACATAACCCCTGTGATTTACTCTTACACATCGCTCTCAACTTTGGTGTTAATTTTATTGCTAATTTCTTTTCTGCAAATATTCATTAATATCATCTTTCTCTGCTTTAATTGCATGCATATTCTGTTCTTAGTGCACTGTGCACCTCAGATATTTCTCCTCATTTTCCCTGAGGACAACAATGTCATTAACGAATCTGTACACTCTCAATTTTGATCCAGTTCCTGACCCTTTCTTTTATTCCTGTCTTTGCCTCTTCCACATCTGCCCTGACTTAAGGCTTTGGTAGTCCGAGCACTTTGCTCTTGGTCTTTCATTCTTATTGTCCTTCGTAGTTCTTCTACATACTGTCTCTTATTTGTCTTTCCCCGTAATTTATATTTATTTTTCTGAGAGTTGCAAATATCTTGCACCACTTCACAGTATCACACGCTTTTGAAGGTCGACAAATCATATGAACGTGTCTTGATTTTCCTTAAGTACTGCCTCCATTCACAAACGGATAGTAAGAACTGCCTGTCTTGTGGCAAATTTGTCTGCATCCAATAGATCCTCTGTTTTCTATTCTTCTATAAGTCTATCCCCTTTGCTGAATGGTCAGCGCGTATGACTGCCATGACCTGGATTCGACCCCCGGGCTGATTGGAGATTTTCTCCGCTCGGAGACTGGGCGAAGTGTTGTCATCATCATCATAGCCACGCAAGGCGCCCTATGTGGAGCAAATTGAAAAGACTTGCAACTCAGCGGCCGAACGTCCCCAGGTAGATCCATGAAATGCTAAGCGTATTGTATGACAGTCCTCACATTTATCTAATTTATATATCTTTGGAATTGTGTGGATGATAACCTTCCGAAAATCTGTTGGCGCTTGTCCAGCCTTATATATTCAACCCAATAATTTGAATAATCGTCTAGTTGCCATTTTCCCCAACGAGTTCGGAAAATTGTAGAAAAATAAATGATAATCTTTACTTAATGGCACCAGAACCAGAAATTGTATCGTAGAGTATTAATCATCCAAAATGGAGCAACTTATTTTCGTTCTCGCCTCACATCAAATGCGAGTTGTATCGATATTCAAATGCCACTCCAAGCCTTACAAAAATAATGAAGACAACACCCCGCCCGTCAGCACGGAAGACTGGCTTTGGGGTCAACAATTGCCGAGGAAACGGACCTGCAAACCTGGCCAGGAACCAAATATTACACGATTACCTTCTTTTCCAGTTTCCCTCAGTCATGATATCCCTCCATCCATTGGTGTACAGTAAACGTATATTGTTGTCAATTTCTTTTAAAAATTAAGGCCTTTGTTTGATACCATTATAATCCTTCCTGCGAGGAATGCTTCTTGTTTCTTTAAGGTGGAGATTTCAACTTACCTGCTACAGACTTGGAGACTCAATCGCTTAGGGAAGGTAAAAAAGAATAATTTGAGCTTGTTCTAAGTTCCTTATCCGAATATTACGCTGAGCACTTAATCAGAGAACCGACTCGTAGAGATAACATCTTAGATGCTGGTAACAAACAGAACCGAATTTTTCGGCTCATGTAGCGTACAACAGGGAACCAGAGATCATCATGCCGTTACAGCATCAATCAATACTGTTGTAAATAAGAATACAAAGAAGGTAGGAGGGTCTTTCTGTTTAACAAGAGCGACAAGAGACAGACTTCAGATTACCTGAAAGGTGATCAGGAAAATTTCATCTCCAGCAATGACAATGTTGAGCATTAATGGATAAACTTCAGGAGCATCGCCCACAACACACTTTAGACAGGTATGTGTCGAGAATAATTGCGAGGGACGGAAAAGACTCACCGCAGTGCGACAACTGTGTTAGGAAGCTGCTACAAAGCAAATTTAATGTAGCCAAAACTTCATAGATAAACAAAACGCAAACGAGGCCAAAATTAGCGTAAGGCGTAGTACGCGTGAAGAGTTTAACGAATACGAAAGTAGAGCTCTTGCTATCAACTTGACACAAAGAATTTCTGATCTTACATTAAATCATTAATTGGATCGAAGCCATTCGTCCAGAAACTCTGTGACCTTAATGGCACTGAAATAGAGAATGACACAGAAAAGGCCCAAATGCTAAACGTCTTTTTCCAAAACTGTTTCTCAGAGGAAGATCACACTGTGGTTCCTTCGTCGGACGACACCAAAGTGACACATGTAGAAATAAGTGACCAAGGTATGAAAAGCAAATGTCTCAACAGAGGAAAGGCCACTGGACCTGAGGGATACCAGTTTGATTCTACGCAGAGTATGCGAAAGAACTTGTGCCTGTTCCAGCAGCAGAGTACTGTACGTCTCTTGAGGAGAAAAAGGCGCTGGTCATTCCCGTTTCCAGAAGGATCGTTGAACAGACGCACAAAACTGTAGGCCTAAATCTCTGACGTCGTTCTGGTGTAGAATCTTGGAACATGTTTTATGCTCGCGTATTATAAGATTTCTGGAGACCGAAAATCTTCTCTGTAGGATCCAAAATGGGTTCCGAAAACAACGATCGTGTGAACGCCACATCCCTCTGTTCGTCCAGGAGACATGAAAATCAGTAGGTACAGGCGCCCAAGTAGATACTGTGTTGCCTGACTTCCGAAAGGCATTCCACACCGTTCCACTGGAGCGTGTGGAATATCAGACTGGACTGAAGTGTTTCCAGCAAACAGAACACAGCATGGCTTTCTGAAAGGAGAGAAGTCTTCAGACGTCAAAGTAACTTCATGCGTGCCAATACACATAAATGACCCAGTAGATAACGTTGAAAGTTCCATGAAGCTCTTCGCAGATGATGTTGTTCTATGCAAAGAAGTCGCGACGCTAGTAAACAGTAGCGAAATGCAGGAAGACCTGCAGAGGGTCGACGTTTGGTGCAGAGAGTGGTAACTGAGCCTCAACATAAAGAAATGCAACGTATTGCGAATATAAGGAAGGAAAAACCCTTATTGTATGGTTACAAATTTGCAGGACAGTCACTTCCACAAAATATCTAGCAGTATGGTACGGACCGATTTGAAGAGGAACGATGACAAAATAATTAACTACAAGTAAGGCAGATGCTAAGCTGATATTGATTGGCAAAGTCCTCAGGAAATGTAGTACAACAAAAGAAGTGCTTACAAGAGACTGTTTCGAGCAGTATTTGGAAATTGTACGTCAGTATGAGATTCGTACCCGATAGGATTGGTGCAGGAAATAGAGAAGGTCCAAAGGAGAGCAGTGCGTTTCGTTCCAGGTTCACTGAGTAAGCGCGAAAGCGTCACGGAGACGCTCAGTCAACTCCAGTAACAGACGCTGAAGAGAGGCTTTGTGCGTCACGATTATGGTCAACTGCTAAAGTCCCGAGAGTGCAATTTCCTAGAAGAGTCGACCAGTACAGTATGTTTGTAAAATAATGACCTGATTTTGGATGGTAATAATTACGAAACATGCGACTTGCCGGCAAGTGAATGTGTGTTGTTTGAATGAACGTGGCCTAGTGTTCCAGAAAATCACTATTGGAAGACAGTCAGTATGTATTCTCAGTTTGCAGTCTGTCAGAAGTAAGACGGCGTGGTCCAGCGTGATTTTCGTCAGCGTTTTGGCATTTATCCGCCTGTATCCAAAAACATTAGTCGCTGGTATCGTCAGTCTGGAGAGACAAGATGCTTGTGCAAAGGTAAGGGTTCAGGTCGACCGAGCACTTCTGATGGCGTGGTGGAAAGAATTCGGCGAACATTTGAGCGAAATCCACGAAAGTCCACTCGCCGCGAAAGCAGAGAACTGCAGTGTATCCTACGGCTGTCTGGCGAGTGTCGAGGCGCCGTTTGGTCCATAAACCATATAGACTACAAGTATGGAAAGCTAGGGAAGGAAGGAGCGCCTGGTCCCCGGCACGAATCCGCCCGGCGGACTTGTGTCGAGGTCCGGTGAACCGGCCAGTCTGTGGATGGTTTATAGGCGGTTTTCCATCTGCCTCGGCGAATGCGGGCTGGTTCCCCTTATTCTGCCTCAGTTACACTATGTCGGCGATTGCTGCGCAAACAAGTTTTCCACACCACCATTACTCTACCACGTAAACATAGGGGTTACACTTGTCTGGTGTGAGACGTTCCCTAGGGGGTCCACCGGGGGCCGAACCGCACAGTAACCCTGGGTTCGGTGTGGGGCGGCGGAGGGGTGAAGTGGACTGCGGTAGTCGTCGTGGGGTTGTGGACCACTGCGGCTGCTGAGGGGACGGAGCCTCTCCGTCGTGTCTAGGTCCCCGGTTCACATACTGTAACTAACCTGTTACTACGGGTTATTCCTTACTATTGGGAATGGAAATACTTATTGCTTATGAAATTAACGTGAGAAGAGTAGGGTCGCCACAGACTCTAACCATAGAACTAATCAAAGATTTGGTCGAGTCGGAAAATAAATTAATTTGATCACAGACCAAAAACTCACAAAAATGCATACGTTGTGATGTCGCTCATAGGGGATACGATGTAATTAATAGCGTTCCCCGTGCACTGTTCACGACAATCAAACATTTAAAATAAAATAGCACATGCAAGAACACTGTGCAGAAGATCAGCTCCCAGCAACACACCTGAAAATAAGACTTAATCTAAAGCATTTTTTATAAAATACAAGGGGAGACTAACCACTAGACCTGTGCATAAGGAAACGCATTGGATGTGCTAACGGGAAAGCTACGAGGTGAGTGGCTTAGGTGCAAAAAACGTAATCTCGGAATCAAAGAGAAAATTGTAGATAAAATCATTTATTCCTAAGATAAAGATGTGAGGCATGTACACGATTCCTGACAACACGTGGTTTGTGGAGACAGAATTTCTAGGTATAGTGCCCAAATTCCAACAATATCACATCACACAATCATGTTAACATTATCTAAAACAAACATGCGATCGGACAGTTAGTGATTCCGGTAGCCCAACAACTATAATGTTCTACCACGTGGTTGGCTCCCCACGGACGAAAGACACATAAAGCAAGGAAAATTTACGAGAAGGCAAAGCTCTAAATATTTAGAAAGGTGAAAGCTTATGCAGGCACAGCTGAAGGCAAACAGACATTCATACAGAAGCGAGTGCTCACTTCTTATCGACACCTTTGTGTGGCACTCTTCCGGCGGATCCAAGTCTGCTACAGAAATTGGCTAAAAGAAAAATCTGCCAAAGTTTTGCATTCCTTGCTGCGACAAGGCAAAGCAATCTTCCAGATTTGAAAAGCGAGACCAAAAGCTAACAGCTCTCCCCTCGCCAAGTAACAGCGCGCCATGCGGTCAGTCTAACTCACCCTTCTTCGACTGGAGCACAGCTGTGGACGCTTCCCGTACCGGCGGCAGACTGCCTCCCGCTTCTCCAGCCTCTTCCACGCTCCGCGTGGCCCGGAAAACCCAAAGATGCCATTTCCGCCACCAACCTAACGCAGGTGGATTTCTCACAAGTAGCGAAAACCTCTTTGCCGACTTGACCACTACGAGAGTTGCCTATTCTGTAGCACTGCTGCTGAATCTGCACGACTGTCGCAGACTTTTTGCAGCAGACTACGCCACCGTCTAGCAACGTGACACACAACCACATTCATTCAATCACACCACTATGATAATTATGGGAAAAGAGAAACAAGGAAGGAAAGAGAAATACTAGTGAAAATGGGCTACCGGACTAATGAAAGGTGGCTACAGGACCCTTTCAATACAACATGCAACAACATGGAAAGCTCTTCGGTAGGGCGCACGGGGCCCCGAGACACTGCCCTGCATTCTTGGCCACCAAGAACGCCAGACATGAAGTCATGCAATTTTGTATTGTCTGGACATGTTCATCTGCCCTTTACCTCGTGACGTAGAAGAATTGAAGAACAGAATAACAGCCGCCATCACTCCTGTAGAACCAGGTACCTTGTGTAAAGCTTATGACGCATTTAGCTATCGTCTAGATGTTGTTTGTGCTGCGTTTGTAATAGCATAGCCAAAACTTTAAGATGTTTTAAGTATTTTGCAATTCGTCTCATGTTAGTAGTAAGTTTGCCGGCCGCGGTGGCCGAGCGGTTCTAGGCGCTTGATTCCGGAACCGCGTTGCTGCTACGGTCGCAGGTCCGAATGGTGCCTCGGACATGGGTGTGTGTGATGTCCTTAGGGTAGTTAGGTTTAAGTAGTTCTAAGTCAAGGGGACTGATGATCTGAGGTGTTAAGTCCCCTAGTCCTCAGAGCCATTTGAATCATTTTTTGTAGTACGTTTTCATCAATAAATAGGGAGTTTTGAAATCAGATCATTCTTTTCGGAAGACCCACTATATTGTTCCCTCCTATGTATGTGAAGCGAGAAGGTCATGAAGATAAAATTTAAAATTAGAGAGATTCGAGCCACACAGAGGCTTACCAGCAATCGTTCTACACCGTTACACGCCATGAGGTCGCTTACGGAGTATGCATATTTAAATGTTCCTTGTTTCGTCCGTCCTGTGTTAAATTGCTTCCATCGTATCATACTCCCTTCACCGCGTCCGCTTGTTGCTCTCAGTTTCGATTTTAAGTTTGTCGCTAACGTCACTAAGTTTACTCCTAAGTACTTGTCCGCAGCTCGTGGTCTCGCGGTCGCGTTTTCGCTTCTCGAGCGCAGGGTCCCGGGTTCTATTCCGGGCGGGGTCAGGGATTTTCACCTGCTCCGAGTTGACTGGGTGTTTGGGGGGCGTTGTCCTAATCATTTCATTATCATTCATGAAAGTGGCGAGTTTGGACTGTTCAAAGGTTGGTAATTTGTACGGGCGCTGATAACCGCGCAGTTGAGAGCCCCACAAACCACTCATCATCATCATCACTTGCGTCTTCAGTTGGTTTATTCTCACTCCATACTCAGTGCGCGCTAGACAGTTCGTCCCAGTCAGTGGGTCCTGTAACGCTTCCCCATTTTCCCGATAAGCAGTCGACTGCTCAGCTTTGGCATCTGGGCAGGCGAGGCCGCGGCGCGGCCCGGCCCTGCGCAGCGCGGCCCGGCGTGTTTGTGGCTGGCCGCCCGTGCGCTGCCGGATACACACGGCGGCCCCACAACGCCGCGGCCGAGGCAGGAAGCGCTGATTAGCTGCTCTCGGGCGCGCTCCTTCCCCCGGCACGCGCGACCGCCGTCTGCTGGCGCCGGGACGCGACGCTGCACCACGCCGTCCCGTCTACTGTGCTACACTGACAGACCGGAACATTGCGATAGTGTGCTTAATAACACGCTGCTACGTCTTTTGAGTCCAATAAAGGGCGATCCTGCGTCGCGTGGACTTCGTTAGGATTTCGGAAGTACACTACTGGCCATTAAAATTGCAACACCACGGAGATGACGTGCTACAGACACGAAATTTAACCGACACGAACATGATACTGTGCTATGCAAATGATTAACTTTTCAGAGCATTCACACAAGGTTGGCGCCGGTGGCGACACCTACAACGTTCTGATACGACGAAAGTTTCCAACCGATTTCTCATACACAAACAGCAGTTGACCGGCGTTGCCTGGTGAAACGTTGTTGTGATGCCTCGTGTAAGGAGGAGAAATGCGTACCATCACGCATCCGAGTTTCATAAAGGTCGGATTGTAGCCTCTCGCGATTGCGTTTTATCGTATCGCGACACTGCTGCTCGCGTTGGTCGAGATCCAATGACTGTTAGCAGAATATGGAACCGGTGGGTTCAGGAGGGTAATACGGAACCCCGTGCTGGATCCCAACGGCCTCGTATCAGTAGCAGTCGAGATGACAGACATCTGATGCGCATGGCTGTAACGGATCGTGCATCCACGTCTCGATCCCTGAGTCAACAGATGGGGACATTTGCAACACAACAACCATCTGCACGAACAGTCCGACGACGTTTGCAGCAGCATTGACTATCAGCTCGAAGACCGTGGCTGCGGTTACTCTTGACGCTGCATCACAGACAGGGGCGCCTGCGATGGTGTACTCAACGACAAAACTGGGTGCACGAATGGCAAAACGTCATTTTTTCGGATGAATCCAGGTTCTGTTTACAGCATCATGATGGTCCCATCCGTGTTTGGCAACATCGCGGTGAACGCACATTGGAAGCGTGTATTCGTCATCGCCATACTGGCGTATCACCCGGCATGATGGTATGGGGTGCCATTGGTTACACGTCTCGGTCACCTCTTGTTCGCATTGACGTCACTTTGAGCAGTGCACGTCGCATTTCAGATGTGTTACGACCCGTGGCTCTACCCTTCATTCGATCCCTGCGAAACCCTACATTTCAGCAGGATAATGCACGACCGCATGTTGCAGGTCCTGTACGGGCCTTTCTGGATACAGAAAATATTCGACTGCTGCCCTGGCCAGTACATTCTTCAGATCTCTCTCCAATTGAAAACGTCTGGTCAATGGTGGCCGAGCAACTGTCTCGTCACAATACGCCAGTCACTACTCTTGATGGGCTGTGGTATCGAGTTGAAGCTGCATGGGCAGCTTTACCTGTACACGCCATCCAAGCTCTGTTTGACTTAATGCCCAGGCGTATCAAGGCCGTTATTACGGCCAGAGCTGGTTGTTCTGGGTACTGATTTCTCAGGATCTATGCACCTAAATTGCGTGAAAATGCAATCACATGTCAGTTCAAGTATAATATATTTGTGTAATGAATACCCGTTTATCATCTGCATTTCTTCTTGCTGTAGCAAGATGACTACGCGCAGGTCATGCAATTCCTTGGTGTTTTGTGGGTGCCGAGCTGCCGCCCGATACGTTCCCAAATGTACACTCAGGAACACAACCGCGTGGTTATAGGCGCAATATCCCGAATTGCGTAGCCCCTCCTGCCGGAAATTCGAGTCCTCCCTCGGGCATGGGTGCGTATGTTGTTCTTAGCATAAAGTTAGTTTAAGTTAGTCGACACAAGTTTATGTAGTGTGTAAGTCTAGGGACATATGACCTCAGCAGTTTGGTCCCTTAAGAATTCACACACATTTGAATATTCAGGTACACTGAAAAGAATGCCGGACTTGTGACACGCCGGATATTTGCCACACTTGACCCTTCGCCAGGTAGCGATCCTGCAGGTAAGGGACGCCCTTCCTCGTACACCTTCTGTCCGCTTTCAAACGGCCGTCTCCACATCTTACTCGATACAACCAGTACGTAAGGGACCTTCTTCTTCGACATCTTGGCCAATTACAGAGCTTATTTGCCTAAATCGAAATATTTATAACTTTTGGAAAACTAAAGCAATACCGACGATTATGTCAGTATGTAATTAGTTCCGCCAAGTAAAAATATAGATCCCTCTGCCTGTACGGTAGCTTCCTTTCGTGCTTACTGATTGCGATAGAAACAGTCCATCGCCATGGAAGCAACAAGAAAGGAACGATGCAAAGAGAATGCGAATGTACGCTAATCATTTCTTTTTGATCACTGCATTTGTGCCTACTTTAATTACTACAACTGCAAGTCCAAAAGACAATAAGGAAATAAGAAATGGGTATGTGAATGTGAGAAAAGAAAAACGACATACTCCATATTAATTTACTCTCTAAAATGCGATATCCCTTGCGGTGAAACATTAGTTAATAAAGTGTAGCGCGACAATGTTCAAAACATGACTGAAAATACGTTCACTAAATAGAGATAAGAACATCTATCATTGACATGTCATCTACAGTCGACATACAATTTTAAAATGTTAGAAATAAGGAAATGAAGTAATACAGAATGCTATGCTTGTAACGTACGTTGTTGTTCTACGTTGTGTAGCTCTGGTATTTACAAGGTCACAGAGAAAACATCTTAGGTTTTGGAGGGAAAAGCCGTAATTGTAATGATCTGCACTACAACAGACACAAGAAGCAGAAGGAAAAATAATGTAATGTGTGTTCCAGCTCACAAGCGACATTGAAGCAGATAGTTCCTGTGACTTAGTATGGGTAGAGGTTATATTCGACGACCGGAATAAATTAATAATTGGCTCCTTTTACCGACCCTTGGTCTCGGATGAAACAGTTGCTGAACAGTTCAAAGAAAACTTGAGTCTCATCACAAATAGGTACCCTACTAATACAATTATAGTTGGCAGTGACTTCAATCTACCTTCCGTACGTTGACAAAAATACATTTTCAGGCTCTATTGTAGATAGGAAACAACTTCCGTAATTGTTCTAAATGCTTTTTTAAAAATTATTTTGAGGAATTAGTTCACGACGCCATTCAAATTGTAAATGGTTACGAAAACACAATAACTATCTTCGCGGATTTTATTTCTTTTTGCTTTTCCTTTTTCCTTTCTTTTTCTTTAACCAGAATTTATATTTCTTTTCTCTTTCGCCGATGTGTTCACATAATTTCATGATATTAGTGAATAATACAAAAACACATGCAAATAAATAAATAACAACGCCTTCCACTACTGTTTATTCCTGTGTCTCCCATTTCCCTAAGCACCACAGGCTCGGTGGTGGTGAGGAGGACACTGTGGCCAGGCCTCGGGTTTCGACCCCTGCCCACTTTGCCCCCCAAAAACAAAACAAAAACAAAAAAAAATAGCGGTCTCAGGCGCTGCAGTCATGGACTGTGCGGCTGGTCCCGGCGGAGGTTCGAATCCTCCCTCGGGCATGGGTGTGTGTGTTTGTCCTTAGGATACTTTAGGTTAAGTTAGCAGTTAAGTCCCATAAGATTTCACACACATCTGAACATTTTTTCTCTTAGACACAAATAATCTGAGCATCGCGACGGGTACAGGGATTAGTTAACACAGTCGTAGCGAGGCTCAATTCCGTGACAAAGAAATTCACCAAAATTAAACATGAATTGTATATATTTATAAAAGCAGCTCAAAATTCGATTGACGTCTTTCTAAGAAACAGTCTCCAGTCCTTCCAAACTACACTCCTGGAAATGGAAAAAAGAACACATTGACACCGGTGTGTCAGACCCACCATACTTGCTCCGGACACTGCGAGAGGGCTGTACAAGCAATGATCACACGCACGGCACAGCGGACACACCAGGAACCGCGGTGTTGGCCGTCGAATGGCGCTAGCTGCGCAGCATTTGTGCACCGCCGCCGTCAGTGTCAGCCAGTTTGCCGTGGCATACGGAGCTCCATCGCAGTCTTTAACACTGGTAGCATGCCGCGACAGCGTGGACGTGAACCGTATGTGCAGTTGACGGACTTTGAGCGAGGGCGTATAGTGGGCATGCGGGAGGCCGGGTGGACGTACCGCCGAATTGCTCAACACGTGGGGCGTGAGGTCTCCACAGTACATCGATGTTGTCGCCAGTGGTCGGCGGAAGGTGCACGTGCCCGTCGACCTGGGACCGGACCGCAGCGACGCACGGATGCACGCCAAGACCGTAGGATCCTACGCAGTGCCGTAGGGGACCGCACCGCCACTTCCCAGCAAATTAGGGACACTGTTGCTCCTGGGGTATCGGCGAGGACCATTCGCAACCGTCTCCATGAAGCTGGGCTACGGTCCCGCACACCGTTAGGCCGTCTTCCGCTCACGCCCCAACATCGTGCAGCCCGCCTCCAGTGGTGTCGCGACAGGCGTGAATGGAGGGACGAATGGAGACGTGTCGTCTTCAGCGATGCGAGTCGCTTCTGCCTTGGTGCCAATGATGGTCGTATGCGTGTTTGGCGCCTTGCAGGTGAGCGCCACAATCAGGACTGCATACGACCGAGGCACACAGGGCCAACACCCGGCATCATGGTGTGGGGAGCAATCTCCTACACTGGCCGTACACCACTGGTGATCGTCGAGGGGACACTGAATAGTGCACGGTACATGCAAACCGTCATCGAACCCATCGTTCTACCATTCCTAGACCGGCAAGGTAACTTGCTGTTCCAACAGGACAATGCACGTCCGCATGTATCCCGTGCCACCCAACGTGCTCTAGAAGGTGTAAGTCAACTACCCTGGCCAGCAAGATCTCCGGATCTGTCCCCCATTGAGCATGTTTGGGACTGGATGAAGCGTCGTCTCACGCGGTCTGCACGTCCAGCACGAACGCTGGTCCAACTGAGGCGCCAGGTGGAAATGGCATGGCAAGCCGTTCCACAGGACTACATCCAGCATCTCTACGATCGTCTCCATGGGAGAATAGCAGCCTGCATTGATGCGAAAGGTGGATATACACTGTACTAGTGCCGACATTGTGCATGCTCTGTTGCCTGTGTCTATGTGCCTGTGGTTCTGTCAGTGTGATCATGTGATGTATCTGACCCCAGGAATGTGTCAATAAAGTTTCCCCTTCCTGGGACAATGAATTCACGGTGTTCTTATTTCAATTTCCAGGAGTGTATATTAAGTGAAGACCATATGTGGCTTAAGTTCATACCAAATAAATTAATAAGAGACGGAACTGATCCCCCATGGTACACAAAACACGACAGAAAGCTGCTGCAGGGGCACCGAAAAAGGCAAGTATAATTTAGACGAACGCAAAATCTCCAAGATTGGCGAAGTTTTACTGAGGCTCGAAATTTGGTGCGGATTTCAATGTGAGATGTATTTAATAGTTTCCACAACGAAAATCTCTCTAGACATGTGGCGGAAAATCCAGAGACTCTGGTTCTATGTTAAGTAAACCAGCGGAAAGGCTCAGTAAGCGATGGGGAGGAGGAGGAGGAGGGGGGGGGGAGACAAGGGACTCAACCCTTCGGAGCAGGTAAAATCGTGGCAGATGTCTGCCGTGGCAAATGTCCGCACACTCACTGAAAATAGCGCACACAGAGGGGAGCATCGTATCGAAATGAAATTTATTAGACGTAATGATACAGATGAGAGATTCACTTTATACCAAAATCGAGACAAGTAAACGGATACAGTAAGTGGAAGTAAATAAACAGAGTGCAACTTCAATAACGCGCTGGACCACCTACAATACATACCACAACACAGCCCGCCGTCGAGTTGATTAGGCGTCTGATATTGTCCTGAGGCAGACTGGCCCACAAATCTTGAACAGCCACCTCCAATTCATAACCAGAGTGACACGGCGGCATCTGGCGTTTCGGCTAGTCCCACGCATGCTCTGCAGGGGCACCTCCGGGGAGCAGGTTGGCCATGGAAGACACGGAACATGACGTAGGAAGTCTTGAGCAATTCGAGCTGTATGTGGACGAGTATTATCTTACTGGAAAAGTTTCCCTGCTACGTCACATACAAAAGGTCTCACATGGAGTCGAAGAATGTCATCAATATAACGCTAGCCCTTACAGTTCCACGTACTACATTTAGAAACTTACTTCGTGTTCTGGCTTACGGCAGGTCTTGTCATGGGGGAAGCCTCGTCAGAAAGATCCACCGCATGAGCGTGTAGGGAAGTAATTCCCGTTGCCTTCCACTGATGATGATGAAATGATAATGAGGACAACACAACACCCGGTCCCTGAGCGGAGAAAATCTCCGACCCAACGAGCAATCTAAACCGGGCCCCTTGACGTGACAGACCGCCTCGCTTACCACTCGGCTGTCTACATTTAGAGGGGAGCTGCTATTGTTGCCGGAACTGTGCCCTTCGCCGGGTTGCCTCCACACCCTGATGCAATTATCATTCGTCCTCAAAACGAACCAGGTTCGTCACTAGAAACCACGTTTTGGCAATGTGTGACCGTCCACGTCATTATGACTTTGCACCTTTGTCGACGGAGTCGTGGATGTTTCAGTGTTAGCGGCAGTACACGACAAGGACGTCTGGAATGCAAATTCGCGTCCGCAAGGCATCTGAAAATCATTTGTGGAACAAATGGCAGCCGTAGCTCAGCTTGTATCGTGGAGTGATTCACTGAAGGATCCCTGATAGCTTGCCGCAATATCTTTCCATCCCCCCTTCTCGTCCTTCCTGTTGACTACAGACCCGGCACGTTGGGCGTGCGTGACACCTTGTGTCCACTGCTGACGGAACACTCCGAATGATCGACTTGCCGAGCCACACGGTCTGTCGACAAGTCTGACGTTTTCTTTCCTAGCTTAACTGAGAGATGTCTAACCAGTCTACCTGGTATAGTGCATCTACTAAAATCCTCCTCGAGTAGGGATGTGATCGTCACGTGTATGACTCGTCTACTGTGGGCCGTTTAAATAGGGATCCCAGCACGACTGCAGCACCATTGGACGGTCTGTGGTCATTCGCATTGGCGCCAAACTCGGATCATTCGCATATCGGATCTCACTGTACCTATTTGAAAGTTTCGCGTTTGTAGCTTTCTTCCCTCTGGGTGCGCTATTTTTAATGTTCTTGATTGTATGCCATAGTGTTCAGCTAAGGAAAATTTAATGGACAAGATATCAGCGTCAGTTCACTGCCGTGCTTCTCAAACCACTGTACCACGGATCGGGGCTTGTGACACATACAATTATCCTGCTAGAATATGAAATAAGTGCCAGCTCTTTCCTACATACCATGAAATACAAAGCGAATGAAACATTGTTCACTACTACTACAAATTAAAAAATGGATTACTAAACCTTCGTACAATTTACGATTGCAGTTCGTACCAACTCGCAGTTCCCGCCAATCTGGTAGTGTCGGCGTATGGTGTAAAATAGGATTTTTTTGTACTTATTTCGTATGTGACATACCATTGGAGACCTTACTACTGTAATTAATTAGTGCGTAAACTATAAATTATGATTTCCTTTGAATAAAATATAGAGTAGTAAAATTTACGATGGTTTAGTGACACTGTAAGATCCCCTTCCCCCTTTAGTGATTTAGGGTTAAAGATTGACCAGCTTTTTAAATAGTGTTCTGACACGCTTATATATGGGGGTCGTTAAATAAGTAATGCCCCACATTTTAAAAAAAAATCCATTAATATACATATACAAAGGTCCTTGATGTGTGTTTTGTGCGCCGGTGAAGTTCAAAATGGTTCAAATGGCTCTGAGCACTATGCGACTTAACTTCTGAAGTCATCAGTCACCTAGAACTTAGAACTAATTAAACCCAACTAACCTAAGGACAGCACACACATCCATGCCCGAGGCAGGATTCGAACCTGCGACCGTAGCGGTCGCTCGGTTCCAGACTGCAGCGCCTAGAACCGCACAGCCACTCCGGCCGGCGCCGGTGAAGTTTCGAAGCATTCTGGCAGATGGCAGATCCGTAGTACAGCGTCAAAATGGCGTCTACATACGACTCACGTTACAAGCAGCGGCTGTTAATGAAGTCTTGTTAGCAGAAAAAGAAACCGTGGTGAACATCCATGAACGTTTGTGTGCCGTGTATGGCGATGGTGCAGTTGATAGGAGTACAGTTGGGCGATGGGTCCAGAAAGTTACAGTCTCAGGAAAAGCAGAAACTGACCTCAATGATCAGCTACGCTCGGGACGTCCTGTCACAGCCCCTGCTACAGACATACTGAATCGAGCGGATACCATTATTCGTGCCGACCGGCACATCACAGCTCGACAATTGGATCTACAGTTGTCGGTCAGCATTGGCAGTGCGTCTGTAATCATCGAGACTCTCGGATATTCAAAGAGGTGCCACAATAGGTTCCACGAATGCTCACAGCCGACCACAAGATTCAAAGTAACGCCATTTCGTCCGAATTGTTGGAGCGTTTTGAGACCGACGGAGAGGCCTTTCTGTCACGGATCGTTACGGGGGACGAAAGCTGGGCACACCACCTTGCGTCGGAAACAAAAAGGTAGTCCATGGAGTGGCGTCATCCTCGTTCACCACATAAGAAGAAATTCATGAGAACCTGCTATGCCGGAAAAGTCATGGTGACAGTCCTCTAGGATTGTGATTGCGTCATTCTCGTGGATGTGATGCCAAGAGGGTCAACCATCAATTCAGAAGCATATGTGAAGACTCTGAATAAACTCGAGAACCGTTTCTGACGTGTTCGATCGGACAAGAATCCAGCAGAAATCTTGCTCCAATACGACAATGCACGCCCGCGCACAAGTCTGAGAACCCGGGAACATATCGTCAAATTGGGTTGGACATCATCGCCTCATCCATCCTACAGTTCAGACCTGGCACCCACGAACTTCCATCTCTTTGGGCCACTTAAGGATTCTCTACAGGGAACACACTTCGAAGATGACGAGAGTGTCAGTCAAGCAGTGAAAACATGGCTACGCCTACAGGACAAGACCTTTTACCAGCAGGGAATACATGCTCTTCCACAATGTTGGCGTACAGCCATATAACGTGATGGAGACTACGTAGAAAAATACGACATGGACAAAACATGTTGATGTATATTTTCACCAAATTCTGACTCTTAACAATAAATACGTTCTGAGAAAAAAAAAGTGCGGCATTTATTATTAAACGACCCTTGTAAAAGTACAACCTTGCTTTCTCCTTCGTGTTAGATGATCGATGAGAGTTTTAAGTCCATAAGATGTGCTTTTCGGAACAAGGGCTGGTTTTTCGCTAAACATCAACCGAACTTTACAAGTAACTATGTCTTTTTAGATCACGTATTTTCGGCATTCAGCATCCACAGCAGTTTTCTGGCTGTGTCATATGCGTAGACACACATTGTATGATAGCACGAACTTTCTCGTAAGACAGTAGTCGATATACCGTAGAAAACAGATAATTCTTAAATTGCAAATACTGTAGTTTCTCCGAAACCGCACATCGCTTTTCAGAGACTGAAACGAGACTGAGTTCGTCTCTTTGCTATTGAGCCGTAGTTAGCTTCGAAAAACGCGCCGCAGCGCGTAGCGTGAAGCAGTGGCCCTCCGTTTTCTGGCGGTGGCCCCTTTGTCGCAATTGAAGGCTTCGGTGTCTCCCTCTAGCGGGAAAGGGGAAAAGTGGGCTGTTCGCGTGGTTTTAAGAGGTGGCTGTATGGGCTCTCGTAGAGAGCTGGCAGTCGGGGGCATCAAGAACGACTTCTCTGCTGGTGCTAGAGGGACAGCACGCAGACCGCGGCATCAGCGTAAGCGACGCGAGCAGCGGCTCCGTGGTATGGGGCGTTAACTGCTCGTCGCGAGAGGAATCTTCCTGAGAGCATTTGGAGGTGCTGCGTTGGTTCAGTCCTGGGAGTCGTAACGCACCAGAAGTTGAGTATTGATTGTTAACAGATTTTATGAAGTTTCATTGAATTCAATTTACTTATTCTTGTTAATTATACCAGCTGTATTTTTTTCCCCGCCATTCATTCTCGTCTGTCCACCGACGGGAAGGTGGTAATATTAGAAAGGGTGGTCCGTTTGTCCCCTTTTGAGGACGAAAGGGGGGGGGGGGGAAGTCGGATTGCTTCTTTCCCCTCCCAGCTTACCTACGGGTTTATTCGACTGTTAGCCTCTGCCATGTCTGTGGAAGTCTAAGGCACCAATGACTGTACTGTTTAAAATGCAAGGCACTATGACCTGATCCATTTTCTCGCCTGCCATACTAGTATTACTAGACTCACGTGTAAAAGGTACTCTAAGAAAGAAGAAAAATTCCTTTTGCCTCGTGGTAAGAACTAGTCAATTGCATAACGAATTCCTGCTCATCTGGAAGCTGTAACTTATGTAAATTTTTGTTTACGTATGTTGTGTTTATGTATATTGTGTGTTTTTCCAATTCAATACGTTTTAAGGCCTTTACTCAAAGTGCTTATGTGTTTTATACAGGTAGTTTATTATTAGTGTGTTTGTCATTCCATTACAGGTAGAAATTGTTGCCTTGAAAGGAGAATGCTGTAAAAGTTCGCAAGTCCTACCTGGCGAGCGTGTGTGTTTGCCGTAAGTTAACTGGCAGAAATTTGTAAAATTTGTTTTTTATATATTTCGGAAATGTTAATGTTATTAACTGTGAGTGTCCCCCGTGTGCATGACTCATCCGTTTTGGTTTTTCTATTTTCAGAACTTTTGTAAACAGGATTGTCTTTATATGTTGCAGACAAGTTAGATTCTGCGCCATTTAATGAATGGAGTGAAATTCACCTGTGATTTAGCTGAGCTTGACATATTATACAGCGTCGCGTTGTATACGTTAAATTGCTTGCCTGTACTTGCCTTTTACTGGCGTGAAATTTTTTATAATAATTTAATAATTTAAGAGTCCTTTCCTATTGTAAATTGTGACTTATTTGTTAAATGATTGGTGTTTTTTTTTAAATATCGTAAAGTCTTGCACGAAATTTGAATAAAGAGTGTTACTGAAAATTGTGTGTAATTTCACCAGTTACTCCTTGGCACCTACTTCCACTTCAAATTTTGCGTATTGATTGTGATTAACCTTTGGTGATCCAGTCGTAATTTTACGGTTCAGCGATCTACGATACTTTCGGCAGAAATTACCCCATGTTTGCTCGGTCTGAAAAAGAGAAGTTGGTACAAATATCTCTGTAATTAACGTAGCTTAAAAATGAGAGAATAACTGATTTATTGAGAATTTTCTGGCGAGAAACAGGATTATTACATCTTAAACGTATCTGGAAAGAATCTGGATTAAAAGATTGAGTTACAAACAAGAAATTGTCTTTCGCTACGTTCCTATGTCAATGAAGCGAACTGAATATCGTAAAAACGAGAAATCAGAATGGAACTTTTGAGTGTCAACTTACGCCTGCGTAAGCCAGAAAGACAGAGCGGTAAGACCGCGTATTTGGCCGCGTTGTACACAGCATTCCAACTACACTGAAGCGCCAAAGAAACTGGTACAGGCATGCGTATTCAAATTCAGAAATGTGTAAACAGGCAGAGCAAGGCGCTGCAGTGGGAAACGCCTTATAAGACAACACGTGTCTGACGCAGTTGTTAGATCGGTTACTGCTGCTACAATGGCAGGTTTACAAGATTTAAGTGATTTTGAACGTGGTGTTATAGTCGGCGCACGAACGATGGGACACATCTCCGAGGTAGCGATGAAGTGGGCATTTCCCGGTACGATCATTTAACGAGTGTACCTTGAATATCAGGAATTCGGTAAAACATCAATTCTCCGACATCGCTCCGGACGGAAAAAGATCCTGTAAGAACAGGACCAACGACGACTGAAGAGAATCGTTAAACGTGACAGAAGTGCGACCCTTCCGCAAACTGCTGCAGATTTCAGTGCTGGGCCATCAAGAACTGTCAGCGTGCGAACCATTCAACGAAACATCATCGATATGGGCTTTCGGAGGCGAAGGACCGCTTGTGTACCCTTGATGACTGCACCACACGAAGCTTTACTCCTCGCCTGGGCCCTTCAACACCGATGCTGGACTGCTGATGACTGGAAACATGTTGCCTGGTCGAACGAGTCTCATTTCAAATTGTATCGGACGAGTCTTGTTTCAAATTGTATCGAGAGGATGGACGTGTACGGGTATGGAGACAACTTCATGAATCGACGGACCCTGCATGTCAGCAGGGGACTGTTCAAGCTGGTGGAGGATCTGTAATGGTGTGCTTCGTGTGCAGTTGGAGTGATATGAGACTCCTGATATTTCTAGATACGACTCTGATAGGTGACATGTACGTAAGCATCCTGTCTGATCACCTGCATCCATTCATGTCCGTCAAGCACTCCGACGGACTTGGACAATTCCAGCAGGTCAATGCGACAGTTCACACGTCCAGAATAGCTACAGGGTGGCTCCAGAAACACTATTCTGAGTTTAAACACTTCCACAGGGCACCAAACTCGCCAGACATGAACATTATTGATCATATCTGGGCTGCCTTGCAACGTGCTGTTCAGAAGAGATCTCCACCCCCTCGTACTCTTACGGATTTATGGACAGCCCTGCAAGATTCATGGTGTCAGCTCCCTTCAGCACTACTTCAGATATTAGCCGAGTCCATGCCATGTCGTGTCGCGGCACTTCCGCGTGCCCGCAGGGGCCCTACACGATTTTAAGCATGTGTGCCAGTTTCTTTGCCTCTTCAGTTAGAACAATCTTACGTTCTTATAGTTTACGGCTCTGACTTCAAACGGCGCGAGACGTACATTTTGCCACTGTCGCCAACATGTGTACTCAAGTTCTCACACAATATCCCGTAGTTAGCGATGAGACGAGTCTTTTTCAAATATATGTACGTTTTTATTCCCAACAAATCAGAACTTCAGTGCGACGTGTGATAGAACTGTGGGAGAATATGTCATCCAGAGTTTTGGGTTTTTCAGAGTCAGGTTAACTGTTTAACTTTCCCGTTTATTTTGCGAACAATAAATCCTGAAGGAAGTAAATAAATAACGATTCTTCATTTCAAGTATAACAGCATGTGCTCTTGGGGATATTTACCTCTTTATCAGACTCCATACATAGGGTTTTTCACAATTCCCGTTTCAGGATTCTAGACGTTGCAGGGGGAAATCAGTAGACGAAGTTTTGACAAGGAACCCATGGCTGAAATTGTACCCTTTGGACGTTAAATAAGTTTGAAAACTGGATCTCATTAAAATCTCCCGCTACACGGTACACAAAAAAGCTACACTGTCCTTGTTGTTGTTCTGATCGTCACATACAGTCTATGTCCGACCGCAACTACGGGTGCGCCACGGACGGGCCGCACTCTAGACTTTGAAGAGTTCGTCCGTCTCGTAATAGTGAACTCTACGACCAGTACTCGGAACACTGTCCACGCCGTGGGCTGCTGTAAATCACACAGGTCAGAGCTTGTTGTCTCCGCTGTTTGTGTACCGTGAAACGGGAAATTTAAACGTGATCCGATCTTCAACTTCATTTTACATCCAAACGGAGCATTTTCGGACAGAGATTTCTCATCAAAACTTTACCTACTAGTTGCCCTACACAATCCCTGGAAGCCCATAGTAGGGATTGTGAAATACCCTGTGTACACCAATGGAAAACGTTGCACCACTAACACTCTGACGAACGCTGCTAAACTGCACTAGAGTATTTCTATGCTTGAGGGACATGTTGACTAAAATTGCATCCTTATGGACAAGGATGTGTCGCCCAGACTGGATGTGGTTTTTAGGCGGCTTCCCACATCCCACTAGGCGTATATCGGGTTGTTGACCGAGCGAGGTGGAGCAGTGGTTAGCACACTGGACTCGCATTCGGGAGGACGACGGTTCAATCCCGCGTCCGGCCATCCTGATTTAGGTTGTCCGTGATTTCCCTAAATAGCTCCAGGCAAATGCCGGGATGGTTCCTTTGAAAGGGCACGGCCGACTTCCTTCCCCATCCTTCCCTAATCCGATGAGACCGATGACCTCGCAGTTTGGTCTCTTCCCCCAAGCAACCCAACCCCAACTGGGTTGTTGCCCAAGTACTACTTCACTTACACGATTCGCAAACGTCGAAAAACTTTCTCACTCTTTCACGAGGGATGGTATTAAAAGGTTCAAAAATGGTTCAAATGGCTCTGAGCACTATGGGACTTAACATCTCATGTCATCAGTCCCCTAGAACTTAGAACTACTTAAACCTAACTAACCTGAGGACATCACACACATCCATGCCCGAGGCAGGATTCGAACCTGCGACCGAAGCAGTCGAGCGGTTCCGGACTGAAGCGCCTAGAACCGCTCGGCCACCGTGGCCGGCGGTATTAAAAGCAGAAAGATGGGGTGCACAAGTTCTGTCCCGCGTTTGCTGCGATTGGGCAGGGGTGGGGAGTGGGGGGTGTTGAATGAAGGCAGGAACTGTATCCGGCCCACACTCTATCATTAACGCTGGCAAACCCAGAAGTAACATGCTGACCTTGTGAAGACACAAGGCCAAGACACAGAAGAAAGAAGTACTAAGGTACTGAGACAAATGCTTTGTGGATTTCAAGAAATATTAAATTTACCTAATAGCCGAAAGGCATAAGGGGTTAGGATGCCACGTGAGAAAAGCACGATGGTCAGGATCAAATAATGTGGCAACTATCTCCTATAAAGCTATACCTGAGTTAATTCTTCATATCAGATCTACTGTCCTCTGTCTTTTGATTTATGGACATAGGTGATTTAAGATGGGCAGCGTATCACAGCCACTACCCACTCCTCCCCCTGATCTAGAGAAAAAGGTATTAATGAAGCCTTTTATACAGTATATTAAGAAAAGATATTTCATATTTTTCGAGGTGATAAAATGGATCAAAACAAGACGAAAATATCCAGCAAAAATTGGAATCTAAAGTGCTTACCTTAGCAGTTAAGAGCACTTGTTCATCTTCGCCGCTGTGAAACACGTCTACTGTAACCTCTCTGCTATAACGAACTCCCTACAGAATGCAGTAAACAAATGGGAACATACACTGTCCAGTCGCCTGTCAAAGGCCTGAATAACCAGCTTTTGCAGCACGGACCGCTAAGAAATGTATAGGAAGAGGGCTAGAGAGGTTCAGGAAGTTACCGACACAGATGTGGAGTCATTCTGTCTCCATTACCAGAGGCAGCTGCGCTACGTTTTCGATTGAAGATCTGTGACACGAACAGCCCGGTCGACGTGGTCTCACAGTCTGTCGATTGGGATTAAATCCGGGGAATTTGGTGGGCAGGAAATATGGTAAACTCGTCCTGGTGCTCTTCCAACCACACATGTACACTGCGAGCCGTGTAACACGCTGCATTGTCCTGCTGGTACATGCCACAGTGCTGAGGAAAACCAAACTGGATGTAGTGTCGGACATGCTTCCCAAGGATAGTTGCATACTTGTGTTGTCCAATTGTGCCTTCCAGAATAACGAAATTCCCCAGAGAATGTCACAAAACATTCCGCAGACAACAGCGCTCCCTCCTCCGGCCTGGAACCTTCCGAAAATTGTTGCAAGGTGTTCCACGCGGTAGATGCCAACGGCCATCTGTACGATGGAGCGTAAAACGCGATTTATTTGAAAAGGCCACCCGTCGCCACTCAGTGTGTAACGCCGGAAATGCATATCCTCCTATTTCCATCTATTGTACTATAAATTTGTTTTCCTTATTTTTGTTACCTGAATATATGACATTTCTGTGTCTTTACATATTGTAATTGTTTTACTATTTGTATATATATATTTATGCATTTATGTCGATGTATAATTGGTTTGTTTCGTAAATATTATTTGTATTTTTACGCTGGGTCGTGCCTAGGGAAAACTGCTATCGAACGATTACATCGATAGGTCGTGTGAAGAATCAAAGTGTGTAGGATCTCTGGTAGTGTTAACTCTGTCGCTTGGAGCGCGGGCAGGGAGAGTCTGGCAGGAGTAGCGAGTGGTGCAGGTGTTGTGTGTGAAGCTCCCGCGAGTTGCCGCGCTTTCGGGGTTTGGCAGCATGTAATTGCGCTCGACTTGCGATGATAGTTCCTGACATGGTGTCGCGGACGGGAAGCATTAGCTGGCGCACATCAAGAGCCCGTTTCGTCTGGTGACCGTGTCGAGAAGAAGGCGCGCCAACATCCAGCTTCTGCAACAGCGACGGCCGACAATGAGTGACTGTCGCCACCTCCTCGATCGACGGCTTCAAACCTTCAATCAACCAACAAGGAAGACTGGAAGCACGTAAAGTTTTAGAACTGTATGGCAGACCTCAGCTTTTCCAACTTTTAAAATTGTTGCATCACAAAATTACAGCTACTTAGCATGGACCTTTGTTGCTCATTGTCCCAAATGCATTACCAAGCAGGGTCCCTTCCTTTTCCGGAATGAACCCGAGTGTCGTTGAAATTCAAACGCCAGCATTAAAGTAATATTATAGCATTTCACTGCTTTAATTTCTAAGTTCAGTTAAAGTATTCATAGCTGGCTACAGTATTTAGATTACACAAGTACGAATTAAGAGTGCGAGTTTTGTTACCGTATTTTAGCTTACCTGTGACTGCAGCTCAGCTTGGTACGTACTAAATTTTACTATTGTTAATTGTTCAGAATCATTTAATTCAAGTTCAAAGTTAAATCTCTTGTTTCTAAATTGCGTAGATTCAAGTAGCTTTTGAAATGATTGTTGAGGTAGTCCAAGACTAACCGTATTTTACTGAATTTCGATGTGCTTCAGAAAGAAAGCTCACTATTAACTTCAGTCACTAAATTAACTTTCGATTTTCCGGTTTTATTAATTCTTTTGCTAAATTAAGTCAGGGTGTAGCGAAATTTATTACTTCTGACAAACTTTCAGTTTTCACACTACACTTGTCAACCTTCAGTTGCCACGCTTCTAGTGCTAATTATATGTGTAATAATCTTTCTTTTTCAGTTACTATAGTAATTGTCCTTAGGACTGGCGACCGTAATTTCCCCCAAATCTCAAATATCTAATTACCGCTAGTTGATTGTTAACGTAACGGCCCCACATTTACTTTCTTTATTAACTTTACCCCTATTTCAAAATTAATTTTCACCAGTTTCATTAGCATTTTTCCTTTCATTTAGATGTAACCCTTTCCTCCCTCTTTACCGACAAATTAACCTCGGTGACGATTGCTTTTCCCAAATTTCCATTAGGTACACGCGGTTTAATTTTTCACTGTCATTAAGGTCGATAAGTGAGGGGGAGGTTACAAGTGGACATTCAGTTGCGGTATTTGCGTGCAAATTCCAGTCTCCGTCGCCGACGAACAGCATTCAGCATGGGTGCGTGAACCAGGCGCCTCCTGCCAAGGCCAATACGCAGCAGCGTTCGCTGAACGATAGTTGGGTAGACGCTGTTGGTCGATCCTTGGTTTATCTGGGAGGTCAGTTGCTCACCAGTTGCACGCCTAATCGCCCGTTCACATCTCCGCAGCCGTCATTCGCCTCTGCCATTTATGGCCAATGGAGCACAACTACATCGGCGCCGGTTTTGGGTAACGCCGTTTTGCCATGCACAGTATACTTTAACCAGGCGGCACGAGAACAGTTTACAGACATAGGGATTTCGGAAAAGCTTTCATTCTTGGCCCGAGGGCCAATGATCATGCCTTTTTTGGACGTCAGATAAACCGGACCGTTTCCCCATTACGACAACGACAACGACAACGACTGCAGTGTTATTCGCGTCCGCCAGTAAGCCTAATGTACCCTCCACTCCTACTGCTGCCACGTGCAGCTTGTGAGTGGCTACTGCACACAGACGTCGAACATAGACGGTGGTCATGTTAATGTGACTGGAGAGTTTATTATTCTGTATCTGTGGTACAGGAGAGCTTCTAATGTACAAGAGACTGCCAGACCATAAAAGGAGATCACGTCTGCGAGCTCCAGTGTGGAATAATAGGCTTCCATTACGCTCGTACGTGCAAAAATAGAACTACAATGTGAAAGCTTTCACGAAAGTATCGTAATACAAATTGGTCAACTTAGTATGTACAGCATTTACCCAGAACTGTGAATACGGTGTACAGTAACACCACTAACAGATGTTTACTACATGCTGTATGCGGACAACACAGGAATGAGTCCTCATTTTTCTACTGCATTATGTAGGTCATTCATACTTTCAGCAGAAGAGATGGGTTTCACAGTAACGAAGAGGAGCAAGCGCTCGTTACTGCTAAGGTAAGAACTTTGGAATTGTTTACAGGAAACTTTTGTCTTGTTTTGATCCATACTAGCATCTTTCAAAATATGGAATACCTTTTTTGTAACACCCTGACCTTTTAATATACACACATAAAAAAGGTTTTCCATCACCTCGGTTCCGGAACCTGTACAGAAAATTTGAATAGAGACCAACATAAACATCATTTGCGCCCTTTTTATTGCTCATCAAAACCACACATTGCATGTTGTACCACCATACAGCGAGACCTTCAGAGGTGGTGGTCCAGATTGCTGTACACGCCGGTACCTCTAATACCCAGTAGCACGTCCTCTTGAATTGATGCATGCCTGTATTCGTCGTGGCATACTACCCACAAGTTCATCAAGGCACTGTTGGATCAGATTGTCCCACCCCTCAACGGCTATTCGGCGTACATCCCTCAGAGTGGTTGGTGAGTCACGTCCTTCATCAACAGCCCTTTTCAGTCTATCCCAGGCACGTTCAATAGGGTTCATGTCTGGAGAAGATGCTGGCCACTCTAGTCGAGCGATGTCGTTATCCTGAAGGAAGTCATTCACAAGATGTGCACGGTGGGGGCGCGAATTGTCGTCCATGAAAACGAATTCATCGCCAATGTTCTGCCGATATGGTTGCACAATCGGTCGGAGGTTGGCATTCACATATCGTACAGCCGTTACGGCGCCTTGTATGATCACCAGCGGACGTACGTCTGACCCAAATAATACCCCACACCCCCCTCAAAAAAAAAAGTCTCCGACGATCCGACGATTGTCTGATTGAAGGCATATGCGACACTCGTCGGTGAAGAGAACGTGATACCAATCCTGATCGGTCTATTTGGTATGTTGTTGGGCCCATCTGTACCACGCAGCATGGTGTCGTGAATGGAAAGACGGACCTGGCCATGGACGTTGGGAGTGAAGTTGCGCATCATGCAGCCTGTGACTGCATGAAAAGCATTATTCAACATGATGGCGTTGCTGTCAAGGGTTCCTCCGAGCCATAACCCGTAGGTACCGCCCATCCACTGCAGCAGCAGCCTTTGGGCGGCCTGAGCGGGGCATGTCATCGACAGTTCCTGTCTCTCTGTAACCCACCCCATCGCCGAACAACATCGCTTCGGTTCATTCCGAGACCTCTGGACACTTCCCTTGTTGAAAGCCCTTCCTGGCACAAAGTAACAATGCGGATGCGATAGAACCGCGGTATTGACCGTCTAGGCATGGTTGAACTACAGATTACACGAGGCGTGTACTTCCTTCCTGATGGAATGACTGGAACTGATCGGCTATCGGACCCCCTCCGTCTAATAGGCGCTGCTCATGCATGTTTACATCTTTGGGCGGGTTTAGTGATATCTCTGAACAGCCAAAGGGAATGTGTCTGTGATACAATATCCACAGTCAATGTCTATCTTCAGAAGTTCTAGGAACCAGGGGTGATGCAAAACTTTTTTGATATGTTTATATCAATTTCCAACTTTCAGGGCCAACTTTCGGAGTATAAAGTAGCAAAGTTTCTAAAACGGCAAAAAATTCTAGGAAATTACAAACTATGTTTAACACAAGATGCTTTTCAATTTCTTGCCCATGTTGCAAGAGCTTGCTTCCTGGCCGCCTGCTGCTAACATTCCAGGCAAGTTGATGCGGCCTCTCACAAGCTGACGGTACCTGCTGTTGACAAATCCGACACGGTTCTTGGGTTCACGGGTGGGTTGGACAAACCAGAGAAAGTCGAGTAAGGCACCACAGGAAGGCAAGAAAGAAAAAAGACGAAGACTTATTTATATGAATCCATGGTGTCTGTTCTTCTGGACATGTCCGAAAGAACAGACACAACGCGGACTCCGCAGCTGTAAGAGATATTATTTAAATTGAAGATGGAGGACGGAGAAAGGAAAGGAAAGAGAAGAGAAGGAACTAATGATATCAGCTGCATTGCTACTTTACGCGAAATCAGCAGCGACGGTTCCAAATTTGTGCCGGACCGGAATTTGAACCTTGGATCTCCTACTTACTAGGCACTTGCGGGGTTAACCACTGCGCCATCCGGACACAATGTTTATCACAAATGCGCGGACTGTCTCGGCACGCTTCGCAGTTGACCCACACCTCCACTTAGCGCCACCTGCCCACAGTCCCCTTTCACGTCCTCCATGCTCACTAATTTTTGATTCCCACAGGAGGTCGAATTACATGTGCCTCCGGACTGAAGCTTGTGAATTCGCTGCCCATCGAGGTGAATCAGTTATATGAATGCGTGGTGTCTGTTCTTTCGGACCTCCTACGGGAATCTAAAATTAGCGAGCGCGGAGGACATGAAAGGGGCTGCGAATAGGTGGAGCTAGGTCGAGGTGTGGGTCAACTGCGAAGCGTGCCGAGACCGTCAGCGCATTTGCGATAAACACTGTGTCCGGATAGCGCAGTGGTTAACGCAAGTCCCTAGTAAGCAAGAGGTCCTGGGTCTGAGCCCCGACATGGCATAGAATGTCACTCGTCGCCGCTGATTCCGCGTTAAGTCCCGATGCAGCTGATATCATTAGTTCCCTTTCTTTTCCTTTCTTCCCACTCCACCTTCAGTTTACATAATAAGAAGACTGATTTCCCAAACATCAGTGAAAATTACTTCTAGAAACAGTATTTCCCTCATTTTACACTCCTGGAAATTGAAATAAGAACACCGTGAATTCATTGTCCCAGGAAGGGGAAACTTTATTGACACATTCCTGGGGTCAGATACATCACATGATCACACTGACAGAACGACAGGCACATAGACACAGGCAATAGAGCATGCACAATGTCGGCACTAGTACAGTGTATATCCACCTTTCGCAGCAATGCAGGCTGCTATTCTCCCATGGAGACGATCGTAGAGATGCTGGATGTAGTCTTGTGGAACGGCTTGCCATGCCATTTCCACCTGGCGCCTCAGTTGGACCAGCGTTCGTGCTGGACGTGCAGACCGCGTGAGACGACGCTTCATCCAGTCCCAAACATGCTCAATGGGGGACAGATCCGGAGATCTTGCTGGCCAGGGTAGTTGACTTACACCTTCTAGAGCACGTTGGGTGGCACGGGATACATGCGGACGTGCATTGTCCTGTTGGAACAGCAAGTTCCCTTGCCGGTCTAGGAATGGTAGAACGATGGGTTCGATGACGGTTTGGATGTACCGTGCACTATTCAGTGTCCCCTCGACGATCACCAGTGGTGTACGGCCAGTGTAGGAGATCGCTCCCCACACCATGATGCCGGGTGTTGGCCCTGTGTGCCTCAGTCGTATGCAGTCCTGATTGTGGCGCTCACCTGCACGGCGCCAAACACGCATACGACCATCATTGGCACCAAGGCAGAAGCGACTCTCATCGCTGAAGACGACACGTCTCCATTCGTCCCTCCATTCACGCCTGTCGCGACACCACTGGAGGCGGGCTGCACGATGTTGGGGCGTGAGCGGAAGACGGCCTAACGGTGTTCGGGACCGTAGCCCAGCTTCATGGAGACGGTTGCGAATGGTCCTCGCCGATACCCCAGGAGCAACAGTGTCCCTAATTTGCTGGGAAGTGGCGGTGCGGTCCCCTACGGCACTGCGTAGGATCCTACGGTCTTGGCGTGCATCCGTGCGTCGCTGCGGTCCGGTCCCAGGTCGACGGGCACGTGCACCTTCCGCCGACCACTGGCGACAACATCGATGTACTGTGGACACCTCACGCCCCACGTGTTGAGCAATTCGGCGGTACGTCCACCCGGCCTCACGCATGCCCACTATACGCCCTCGCTCAAAGTCCGTCAACTGCACATACGGTTCACGTCCAGGCTGTCGCGGCATGCTACCAGTGTTAAAGACTGCGATGGAGCTCCGTATGCCACGGCAAACTGGCTGACACTGACGGCGGCGGTGCACAAATGCTGCGCAGCTAGCGCCATTCGACGGCCAACACCGCGGTTCCTGGTGTGTCCGCTGTGCCGTGCGTGTGATCATTGCTTGTACAGCCCTCTCGCAGTGTCCGGAGCAAGTATGGTGGGTCTGACACACCGGTGTCAATGTGTTCTTTTTTCCATTTCCAGGAGTGTATTTACACGCTTGCTTAGCTACAGACTACAGGCAGTTTGTTCACATGCATATAGTGGTACGTTGTTAGCAAACAGGTAAGTCGTATTTATGGCTAATATAAAACATGCCTGTATTAGAATGCAACGCTGCGTCAATATTTCGAAGTAATCAGTCAAAAACTTTCGGAGGTACACCATTTTGGACAATACAATATTTACGACTTTATTTATATAGATGTTTCTCGGAATGCCATTGCGATCACTTATTACCGAACACTGTAAAACAGTTTACATTTAAATAACTGGAACAGTTCATCATAAAAGTGATAAAGACGACAAGTACAAAGAACAGACTCGGAATGCAACCTATCGCCGCCTGACTAGATTGTCGCGCAGGAGAAATTTCGTGCATTCTTCGTGTAGCTTCGTAGCTATTCGTATATGATTGGTAGCTCAATAATTTTCATTTGTGGCGTTATAGTATCAAAGTTTTAACGACAGTTAGGCTCCTCCTAGCATCTACTATGCCAAAGGTGGATTCTAATAATTAATATGTATTACGCGCAGTCCGCTGTGACCGAGCGGTTCTAAGCGCTTCAGTCCGTAACCGCGATGCTGCTGAGGTCGCAGGTTCGAATCCTGCCTCGGGCATGGATGTGTGTGATGTCCTTAGGATAGTTTGGTTTAAGTAGTTCTAAGTCTAGGCGACTGATGACCTCTGGTGTAAAGTCCCATAGTGCTTAGAGCCATTTGAACCATTTATTACGCATAGATCGTCAGGTAAGATACTTTCCCATGGCTCGCTTACACTTCCTCACTCCACTGACTCACTACTGCGCAATATGCGTTATCGATGCCTGCGTGGGGACAGCTTCGCACTCGTTGCTATTGTATTCTACAGTGCTGCTTAAGAGAGCGAGACATTTCTGCTAGCTACAGCGTTTCAATAAAATATAAAATTTAGAAAATTAAATGCTATCCAAAATAAGAGGAACCTCAAAAGGTGGAAACAGTGAACACGGTCTCCGAAATATATTATTGCGGAAAATTGTAACTAACTGTGACCCTCCCCAGAAATGAACCCTGGATCTGCGCCTTCCTGTCGGGTCAATTGTTTCACGTCCTCTTGATTGCCGATCGTCCAGTGCCACGTCGTGCACATTCGCTGTGTTTTCATCTATACGGAAAGTTTTAATATACACTACTGCACATTAAAATTGCTACACCACGAACATTACGTGCTGCAGACGCCAAATTTAACCGACAGAAAGAAGTCCTGTGGTATGCAAATCATTACCTTTTCAGAGCATTCACACAAGGTGCTGATATGGCGAAAGTTTCCAACCGATTTCTCATACACAAACAGCAGTTGACCGGCGTTGCCTGGTGAAACGTTGTTGTGATGCCTCGTGTAAGGAGGAGAAATGCGTACCACCACGTTTCCGACTTTAATAAAGGTAGGATTGTAGCCTATCGCGATTGCGGTTTATCGTATCGCGACATTGCTGCTCGCGTTGGTCGAGATCCAATGACTGTTTGTTAGCAGAATGTGGAATCGGTGGGTTCAGGAGGGTAATACGGAACCCCGTGCTGGATCCCAACGACCTCGTATCACTAGCAGTCGAGATGACAGGCTTCTTATCCGCATGGCTGTAACGGATCGTGCAGCCACGTCTCGATCCCTGACTCAACACATGGGAATGTTTGCAAGACAACAACCATCTACACGAACAGTTCGACGACGTTTGCAGCAGCATGGACTATCAGGTCGGCGACCATGGCTGCGGTTACCATTGACGCTGCATCACAGACAGGGGCGCCTGCGAAGGTGTACTCAATGACGAACCTGGGTGCACGAATGGCAAAACGTCATTTTTTCGGATGAATCCAGGTTCTGTTTACAGCATCATGATGGTCGCATCCGTGTTTGGCGACATCACGGTAAACGTACATTGGAAGCGTGTATTCGTCTTCGCCATACTGGCGTATCACCCGGCGTGATGGTACGGGGTGCCATTGGTTACACGTCTCGGTCACCTCTTGTTCGCATTGACGGCACTTTGAACAGTGGACGTTACATTTCAGATGTGTAACGACTCGTGGCTCTATCCTTCATTCGATCCCTACGAAACGTTACATATCAGCAGGATAACGTACGACAGCATGTTGCAGGTCCTGTACGGGCCTCTCTCGATACAGAAAATGTTCGACTGCTGCCCTGGTCAGCACATTCTCCAGATCTCTCACCAATTAAAAACGTCTGGTCAATGGTGGCCGAGCAACTGTCTCATCATAATACGCCAGTCACTACTCTTGATGAACTGTGGTATCGTGTAGAAGCTGTATGGGCAGCTGTAGCTGTAAACGCCATCCAAGCTCAGTTTGACTCAATGCCCAGGCGTGTCAAGGCAGTTCTTACGGACAGAGGTGGTTGTTCTGGGTACTGATTTCTCAGTATCTATGCACCCAAATTGCGTGAAAATGTAATCACATCTCAGTTCTAGTATAATATATCTGTCCAATGAATACCCGTTTATCATCTGCATTGCTTCTTGGTGTAGCAATTTTAATGGCCAGTGGTGTACTCCCAGTTTCGACAGTGCTGCAAACGAAGGAGCAGACTCCTGAAAATCTATGTCAATAATTTACCTATTTGCTTTGCAGTAAACAGCCCAAAAACAATTGTGAATGAGCGCTTTTCTAATTCATCCTTGTGAATGATACGCAAAACGCCACCAAAAACTCATGTAACGAAAGTTGTTCCCGGAATGTTATCATGATATCCGTCTTCCGTTTCTGAGCATCGTGTATCTTGACCTAAAACAATTTACATCGAAGTCGTCAATGTATCGGAGCCATGAACTTTTGCCCATGTATTCGTACTAGCTGTGATCTCCCAGAAATGTCTGATTACCTACTTCGCAACCTCTGTTGCAATGAAAAGGCAAATAAATAAATAAAAGGAGGATGGTTAGATCTTTACTGTCATCGTCAGTGATATCATTAGATTCGGACTTAACTCTGCTGCAGTGGTGTGGTGGAAGGAATCAGCCGTGATGTGTTTGAGGCAGAAAGCAGGTATTCGTCGGAAGAACCTTAAGTAAATCATAGGAACCCTAAATGAGGGCGTCCGGATGATCAGTTGAACGCCGCCGCTCCCGAGTAAGAAACGAGCCTGCTAGCGCTGTGCCAAAGCCTGGAGTTCATCAGAACACAATTCTGGAATATCATGAAGATCCTCGGTTTGGATGGGAGCCATTCAATAGTAATATGAAGCTCTCCGGCTTCAAGCCAGGCGAGTTCGTCCAAAGGACGCGACGTTCTGATGAATGACACCGTCATCATGTTCTGACGACGCAGAAACATACCGGAAATGTATCTTTGTCACTAAGGACGCCGTAGTTTTTCACTGTAATTTCTGCCCACTTTTCTGCCACCAGGATGAAATGCAATAAATGCACATAAGCAGCCGAACTGAACTGACTATGTGTGTCTGTGAGATCTTATGGACTTAACTGCTAAGGTCATCAGTCCCTAAGCTTACAAACTACTTAACGTAAATTATCCTAAGGACAAACACACACACCCATGCCCGAGGGAGGACTCTAACCTCCGCCGGGACCAGCCGCACGGTCCATGATTGCAGCGTCTGAGACCGATCGGCTAATCCCGCGCGGCTGAACTGACAATGGATTAAACTTATCCACTATGGATATTATAGAATTCTATGACTTTATTTATAGAAGACATCGAACACTTACGAAATATCAACCAAACGACTATTTAAATTTGAAACTACAGAGACCAGTAGCATGGAACAGAAAGCAACGTATTATTGCTCGTATCGTCAAGGCGTAATCACAATCTAAAATGGTTTTTCAGAGACCAAAACCAGTCTTTTTTTTTTTAGTTCTTTAAATGTGAACACCACTTAAGGATGAAGCCTTAGGCCTGTTTCGACCGCCCGACTGCTGCGTTCAATAGAGTGCGAGGAGCTAAATATTAAAGTGGAATAGCGATCAGCATATCGCTAGCTGCTGTTGCCAGTAGATGGATCCCGATAGTGCTGCTGCTTGTTTATGCGAGCCTTGTTTGCTTACTTAAATCGGTCAATCGGTCCACTGTGCTCCAAAGAGTTGCGCGCGAAATTCGGTTTTTGAGGGGATCATATCGCGATTTCTATTCATCGCAGATATAAGGGGTCAAGTGTCAGTCCTTGGCCTAACGAGCGTTCTTGGACCTGACGGAACAACATCCTAGAGCACAGGGTCAAAATTTAAACACTACGCACTTTAAAAAAATGGTTCAAATGGCTCTGAGCACTATGGGGCTTAACATCTGAGGTCCCCTAGAACTTAGAACTACTTAAACCTAACTAACCTAAGGACATCACACACATCCATGCCCGAGGCAGGATTTGAACTTGCGACTGTAGCGGTCGCGCGGTTCCAGACTGAAACGCCTAGAACCGCTCGGCCACAACGGCCGGCATTATTACGCACTTCCTCCAGACTTCGAAAACTGAGCAAATCGGTTGGTTCTATTGCATTAGATATGATATAAGGTGAATCTTAGGCAGCTTGTAAAAGCAACATTTATTCATGGGTAATTCCTGAGAAAAACCCGGAAAACCATGAATTTTGGGTACGAAAAGTACCACTTGTGTGGATGGCCACTTCTATAATT
The DNA here is from genome assembly GCF_023864275.1 of Schistocerca cancellata. Taxonomy (NCBI): domain Eukaryota; kingdom Metazoa; phylum Arthropoda; class Insecta; order Orthoptera; family Acrididae; genus Schistocerca; species Schistocerca cancellata. The sequence continues at coordinate 244,953,148 of NC_064628.1, read as the reverse complement.
TCGTCGAAACTTGTGCAATGTGTTCTTAAGATGATATTTTAGGAGGACTTCGAAAATTATTTCGATAGAATTATGTGTTACCGAGATCCAAAAGTTCGAAGTCACAGCACTTATGTAGAAAACTGCAAAAATGGTTGCTACTTTTACACTGTGGGCTGTAATTATCTGAATAACTAGTCATAGCAAATGGCTCAGATTTTAACTGTACATTCTAGATTCATCTACGAACGCCATTTTCCTACTTTTAGAAAATCTGCACCCGTTTTCAAAATGAAAAATCATGACTTTTGGGTATCAGAAGTACCAGCTGGGCGGACGATCATTTCCAGTGCATGACCTGTGACGCAACGCGCCGGTATGTTGTACTGAGACGTCTCACGAAAAAATTCAGATGTGCAGATTCTGAGATGTGGCACGACTTTTGCTGTGTTGAAGGGATGTAAAACGATGACTGCTTGGTACGAGATTAGACTGTAATTTATTTAGACGTACGCAGTGGCGGACACCGGACAGTGGGAGATGGATGTGGCCAGCTGACTCCTGTTCCTGCTCCCTGCCTCGTCCCCCACATTTCATGAGCTGCACTGTATTGCCATCTGTCATTTCAGTCAGTTTATTTGATTCAACTCCATTTGGTGTGTCAATTGCCCGCTCTATCTGTCACTGCTCTGTTGTGCTTGTTCAATTCTCTCGAGCAACATTCTGAAATCAAAGTGCGTGAAATTTTCAATCGCCATGTACAATGGCTAAAATAACTAGTTATTTCAACAAAACAAACTAAAAAACAAAAACTAGAAGAAGAAGCTCAAAAATGCCCGCCACAGCTATTGGAAACAGTTCAAACGGAGCCATGATTTCTTGCTACAGCCAGCGTAACTTCATCTTCTTCTATTGAGAACGTCAAAGGAGGTGATAAAAAGTGGCCAGACTTTACACCTTTGAGCAGAAGAAAAGTGCGAGTTTTGTGAAAAATACAGCTGGCTTATTGCACACAACAAAATCTGGGCTGTGAGGTTTGCCTAGAAGATGGATCTCTGGACTTTGAAAAAAAAGCTAGTATGCATCTAAGCAATGGACTGTCTTTGGTATCGCTAGTTCCAGGAAAACTAGAGCCCACCAACAAAGAGGGTTGCGAAAAACGATATGTGTTCATACGGACAGTACTGCGCAAGGAGCAGCTGAAAAAGTTTTAGCAGAGTCCCAAAAACACTAGAAAACGTTTGTTTGAAAATCATACCAAAACAGAAAGAAGATACAGCAAGAACATTTCCCACTACCTATGCTTGCAAAAGAGAACCACTCTTGCAACAATTTTGAATCAGAAATCGATGTTCAGGAGAGCAGTTGATTACAAATGACCCGAATTCTATAATCGAATAAGGCGTCAATGAACATTGTTAACCACATCAGAGCAGTAATGAGAAAACATATTGTACAAGATACAGTACTAGCGGACGATAAATTTTTAATGATCATTGATTAATCAACAATTGTATGCAAAAAATTAACTCTAATTTGTACATTACGCTTTGCCTTACGAAAGTCAGTGTGGTATCCGTAGCAAATTTATTTTTGGGCCTAACTGAACTCGAAAGTGTGACGCCTCTTGGCACTTTACATGTTGTGGATCAATGTCTCGAAATCAACAAATTAGATGAAACATTTTTAAAGAATAGATTAATTTCCGTGGCCTGTGCTGCAGCTGCAGTGATAATTGGACGAAAATATAGAGCTGAGGCTCTTTTTACAGATAAGTTTCCGTCTATTATTGTCTGGCGTTGCTGTCAAGATCGTCCATAGACGGGGGCCAGGGTGGCCGCCACCTCCGCCCCTCCCCCCTCTTACTCTCAGGGAAAGGGAAAGATATAGTGTAGTCTTGTGTTTTTCTTTCAAAAACTGAAACTTGAAACTTTATTATGGCTATTTCCAAGTAAAGTTTGTCTTCAAAAATATTTAATACCGCCCCGTTTGCCCCCCCCCCCCCCCCCCCCTCCGCCACGCACACACACAAAACATCGCATGGGCGCAGTTCACTGCTGTAATCACAGGCCTGAACTTGTAAGTGACGTAGAAAATAAAATGAGAAGTATCAATCGATTTAAAGTATTCATTGAAAAACTTCACTGAAAAACTTGTGTACCACACCACCAAAGAGCAACAGAGAACTGCATTGTTTTGTAGACGAACTTGGTGTTTAGCTGTTGAAAATCAGAAGTGTTGGACACGAGATGGGTTTCATCCAGTTTTCGTATCGTTTCAGCTGTTTGTGAGGTTTCTGCAAGCCATTTTGTGGCAGTGATGCTTCAGACAGACGCAAGTGTGAAGGCCTACTCAGGTAACTTAACATCGACGTGCATTGTTTTCGATTTGGCATGGATATGTGATGTAGTTCAGGGACTTTGAGAAGTCAGGGAGGAACTGGATTACCGAGATATGCAGACTATTGCGGGCTAATAAAAACTTCAGATGTTGGTTAACACATTTATTGGTCGGATAGGTACTCTGGGAACTGTTTATGAGCAGGCTGTGACACCTGTCAACAACAGAATATTTGTGAGAATCAAACTGCATAAAACCAAACTATAGAACCTCCCATTAAGTTGTCTTAAATAAAGAAATATTTATGTGACGTTATTGTTGTTGTGGTCTTCGGTCCTGAGACTGGTTTGATGCAGCTCTCCATGCTACTCTATCCTGTGCAAGCTTCTTCATCTCCCAGTACTTACTGCAACCTACATCCTTCTGAATCTGCTTAGTGTATTCATCTCTTGGTCTCCCTCTAGGATTTTACCCTCCACGCTGCCCTCCAATGCTAAATTTGTGATCCCTTGATGCCTCAGAACATGTCCTACCAACCGATCCCTTCTTCTGGTCAAGTTGTGCCACAAACTTCTCTTCTCCCCAATCCTATTCAGTACTTCCTCATTAGTTATGTGATCTATCCATCTAATCTTCAGCATTCTTCTGTAGCACCACATTTCGAAAGCTTCTATTCTCTTCTTGTCCAAAACAAAACATCGTCCATGTTTCACTTCCACACATGGCTACACTCCATACAAATACTTTCAGAAACGACTTCCTGACACTTAAATCTATACTCGATGTTAACAAATTTCTCTTCCTCAGAAACGCTTTCCTTGCCATTGCCAGTCTACATTTTATATCATCTCTACTTCGACCATCGTCAGTAGGCTGTTGAATGTTTTTAACATTAAAGACAGTACTCCTGGACGAAACGAGCTTGAGTCGATTGCAATTCGCTTTCAGATACGATACAATTGTATCATTTCGTGAGTATTTTTTTGACAATAATGAGAACTTTGGTGGAAATCGTGAAAAGAAGTCTCACAAATTTGCTTCCGTTGACAATTACCATCAAGACAATTCCAGTGTCGTCTAAGGAGTGTGAGTGGGGTTTTCCCCACGTGATCTGATCATTACTGACAACACAGTCTCTCTGTTAACAAACACTGTCTCTTCAATACTTTTTCTGAAGTTGCACGGCCCCCCACTGACTCATTTTGACCCTTTAAATTACATGGAAACTTGGCTGGAAGGCACTCCGCTACGGACACCAGTGGCAAAGGAAAGAGGGGGGGTGGGGGGGGGGGACAACGACAACCTTTCAAAGCTCTGGACAGTTTTATAAACTATAAGTTGAAACATTTATGAGTTTTCCCTTTTTCACAATCTCATAGTTCAAATTTTCGTGTGTTAACCTTACTGTAATTTCATTTTTGTAACGAGTGGTAAACTGAGAAGTAATATTTGATAAATATAACATGTGTTAGCGATCGTTGGCGCACAGGGGAGTTTTATTTTTTACCAGTACTTATGTTGTATTCACACTTTTTAAAATGCTCAGAAAAGTATTAAAATAGCGTTTTAAGGAGTCTAAATTTCAAAAACATCCCCTCGGAAACTCACAGTACAGGAACCTCTTGTTTTACAAATCAAGCACTGGTCACTTCTGTAATTTCTATTCAGGGCCAATCGTCGAAAATTTTACCATATGCTCTTAAGATGATGGTCCCGAGCCACATAGTAGAAAATTTCTTCTATTTCATTATTCGTTACCCAGATCCAACGCTACAAAGTTCAAATGGTTCAAATGGCTCTGAGCACTATGGGACTTAACATCTGAGGTCATCAGTCCCCTAGAACTTAGAACTACTTAAACCTGACAAACCTAAGGACATCACACACATCCATGCCCGAGGCAGGATTCGAACCTGCGACCGTAGCGGTCGCGCGGTTTGAGACTTAAGTTCCTAGAACCGCTCGGTCACAAGGCCGGCCGGTACAAAGTTACCGTAGTTATGCACGTTTAAAATCTGTACCTAATACCCGGTCTGAGGCGTAAATGTAGTTTTAATTGTTGTAGTGAACACATAAAAAGGGTTCCTAGGGCCATCGTAAGAGTTCTGAGGTTAACAAACTGCTACGGTCGCAGGTTCGAATCCTGCTTCGGGCATGGATGTGTGTGATGTCCTTAGGTTAGTTAGGTTTAAGTAGTTCTAAGTTCTAGGGGACTGATGACCATAGATGTTAAGTCCCATAGTTCTCAGAGCCATTTGAACCATTTTTGTTAACAAACTAAATTTTCAGTCACCAGTTTTTCACCAATAAAAATTTATTACTCGCTGTGACTGTATAATGGGCACTTCACGCCTATACAAACATACCCAAAGTCATATTGCAGAGATTAAACATGTGCTAAAGAGTGTCTAAACATTCCTGAAGAGCACTTAGTAAAATATTTCTACCTTATATTACGCATACTTATTTGTTGTTTCTGTGTGTCAAGGCATAAAAATGTGTCGAAGAATATGAACTATACTGTACCGACCTATAGAATTCGTTTTGCTTATGCAGCCCACACTGCTGTAGCAGGGGAAAGAAGGGGACCAGCAGAACAATGTTACTGTTGGATCACAAAATACTCGATATGTTCCTCTTTAAAAGACTAACAGAAGAGTGAGGAACCAGCAGCCTCAAGCCTCATTCCGCCTGCCTCACCAAAATTTTTGGTATGCGAACATATTCACGATTTTTTTTTGTGCTGAAAGAGAGCAGCAGAGACGCAGTGACAGTGGAGGAGAGAGGAGACAGTGCCAGTTTCAGTGAAGGACAGAGGAGACAGTGAAGGCGGGGGAGAGGAAGTGGCGGTGAAAGAGAAAAAGATATAAATGATGACAACAGCTGTTGGAGAAAGGAGATACTGGTGGTCAGTGAGTGACAGTGGAGGTAAAAGAGAAAGAGAGGGAGTGGAGCTAGAAGCAGTGGGACAAAAATAGAGAGGAGAAAATGGCAATGAAACATACAGATGCTTTGGGACCACTCATAATCTTTGGGACCACTCATAATCTTGCAGGGTCCGGAACTTCCCAGACGAGCAGACGAGCGAACTTTAAGTCATAACAATGGGGGGGGGGAGGAGGGGGGTACATTTTGGATCGTAATTTTAAACACCTGGGTATAAGGGAAAATACAAGCTAGACTTCGCAGAATTTTTGAGCTGCCGAGGAGTGGGGAGGCAGTTGTTTGTTGTTGTCTTCAGTCCTGAGACTGGTTTGATGCAGCTCTCCATGCTACTCTATCCTGTGCAAGCTTCTTCATCTCCCAGTACCTACTGCAACCTACATCCTTCTGAATCTGCTTAGTGTATTCATCTCTTGGTCTCCCCCTACGATTTTTACCCTCCACACTGCCTTCCAATACTAAATTGGTGATCCCTTGATGCCTCAGAACATGTCCTACCAACCGATCCCTTCTTCTGGTCAAGTTGTGCCACAAACTTCTCTTCTCCCCAATCCTATTCAATACTTCCTCATTAGTTATGTGATCTACCCATCTAATCTTCAGCATTCTTCTGTAGCACCACATTTCGAAAGCTTCTATTCTCTTCTTGTCCAAACTATTTACCGTCCATGTTTCACTTCCATACATGGCTACACTCCATACAAATACTTTCAGAAATGACTTCCTGACACTTAAATCTATACTCGATGTTAACAAATTTCTCTTCTTCAGAAACGCTTTCCTTGCCATTGCCAGTCTACATTTTATGTCCTCTCTACTTCGACCATCATCAGTTATTTTGCTCCTCAAATAGCAAAACTCCTTTACTACTTTAAGTGTCTCATTTCCTAATCTAATACCCTCAGCATCACCCGACTTAATTCGACTACATTCCATTATCCTCGTTTTGCTTTTGTTGATGTTCATCTTATATCCTCCCTTCAAGACACCATCCATTCCGTTCAACTGCTCTTCCAAGTCCTTTGCTGTCTCTGACAGAATTACAATGTCATCGGCGTACCTCAAAGTTTTTATCTCTTCTCCATGGATTTTAATACCTACCCCAAATTTTTCTTTTGTTTCCTTTACTGCTTGCTCAATATACAGATTGAATAACATTGGGGAGAGGCTGCAACCCTGTCTCACTCCCTTCCCAACCGCTGCTTCCCTCTCATGCCCCTCGACTCTTATAACTGCCATCTGGTTTCTGTACAAATTGTAAATAGCCTTTCGCTCCCTGTATTTTACCCCTGCCACCTTTAGAATTTGAAAGAGAGTATTCCAGTCAACATTGTCAAAAGCTTTCTCTAAGTCTACAAATGCTAGAAACGTAGGTTTGCCTTTCCTTAATCTTTCTTCTAAGATAAGTCGTAAGGTCAGTATTGCCTCACGTGTTCCAGTATTTCTACGGAATCCAAACTGATCTTCCCCGAGGTCGGCTTCTACTAGTTTTTCCATTCGTCTGTAAAGAATTCGTGTTAGTATTTTGCAGCTGTGGCTTATTAAACTGATTGTTCGGTAATTTTCACGTCTGTCAACACCTGCTTTCTTTGGGATTGGGAGGCAGTAGCAGAGGGAAAGAAGGCAAAAGAGCGCGAATATGTCTTCATGTCAAAATTTTTGGTGAGGCTCCCCAATTTTATGTCAGAGTGTTTTAGAGATGAACATATGCGCCTGTTTTGTAACAGGTGTATTTCTCCGCTGGTTATTTAATAGAGCAACGTTTTTCGAGGTACAAACCTAACTTTAAGGCTACTTTTAACAAAAGTACACCTAAACATTACAGTTGTTATTTACACTATGGTTATGTGCTGCGTCCATACTACGGATAAAGAAAAGGGTAAATTAATATACGGGATGTTCACTATGTAAACTATTTTTTACATAAATAAACACTCATTTTGTTCAAATGATATGGCTGTTTTCTTGTGGACTGTTCAGTAACATCCACTGTTTAGCTCCTTGGATCTTGCTAGTTGCTGTTTGTACACTTGCAAAAGACACTTAAAAACATCATGAAAGCGAATTATTATTTTCAAAAAAATTATGTGGAAGACAGATTAACAAACGAAATAAATATTCCCTCTTATTAGGTTTTCCTACCCTTTTTTCGCAGTTTGATCACAGAACAAGCCAAGAATGTGAAGAACAACTTTAACTTCTATGTGTGCGCTCGCTATATATATTTGTGCTGCCATTGGATCCTTAAATGACATGTTGCGTTACTAAATAATTTAAGTAAATCAACCAATATTCAACTTGTAACGATCTTTGAAAGAGTTCTACATGCTTTTCACACAGTCACGTTCGATTTATAACTAATAAGTCTTTAAACATCCATAGTCGCTTTTAGAAAATATTTTTACAGTTATGTTGGTGTATTAAGTCACAGAAGAAATTATAAAATTTTCCAGTGCCGAGAATCGAACCCGAGCCTGCTGGGTGAGAGCCAGCTATCCTAAACACTTTTTTTTATTTCTTTATTTTTTTTTTCGAAGAGGTTAAAAAATTTTCATACCTAGCCGTTTGCGATCCTGCGATCTTTGGCACTGCAGTTCGTTGCCTTATCCGCTATTTTTTACTTTTTTTTAGTTTTAAAATTTTTTGTGTAAAAAACGGGACCTCCTGCAGCCAAAGCAGGAATCAGACCCCCCTCCCCCTTTTTGATAGAGTAAAGGAACAGAAGAAATGGTGTCGGGAGCGAAATGAGCAGGATTCATTGCTCGAGGCCTGGCCACGATGTCTCCGTCGCAAAACAGGAACATGAGGAAGGGGTAAATGGCCCAGAAGAATATTCATTTATTTACTAACCAAAGATAAATCCGACTTTTCCATGACTTGTCTCTGAAAGAAAGAAAAATAAACACAAAGCTACACTTCTGTAGCACAGACATGCGGCGTAGATACTCCACGGACGCCGTCGCCCCATTCCCATGGGATGACTTCTTATAATTTCCCGTAGGTACCATTATCTATTCATCTCCTTGTGTGAATGTATCAGATTTATCTCCTGCGACGAATAATACAGCTACGGGGCAGATCGTGGAAGATGCTCTGCAAGAAGCTCGAAAAGGATTGATTGTACTTTGATTTCTTCAGAATAACAAGATGACGATAGTTCAAATACCAAAAATCCATGAGTTCTATGACACCATCTCCAAATAAATAATGAATCGCGTGATCTCTGATCCACGTGACAGCGTTGCGTTTTGCCCTCGGGTAATAAACAGCGTCCAGGTAGAGGAAACTGCGAGAATCGATACAAGAGGACGACATCCGTAAAAAGAGAGCCAAAATCTGATGCACAAAATACCAGATCTCTTCCGCCGGCCCACAATGAAGCCGGTGTTCGCTTGTATCCTGGACACTGCAGTTTACACATAAAGATGAATCAGCAAGATGGATCCTATGGAGTCTCTCTCGAGTAAGCTTTCTGTTCACCGTCAAATACCAGGTCGAACGTACGTCTGAATCTAGCGCTACCGCTTTGACAGTGCGTCATACTATGTTCCAACGCACGGTAGGGCACGTCAGTTCGACGACATTAGGCGACCGGTGGCGAATTAGTGTGCGACAGACGTCACTGGCCGTTGGTAGACGAGAGACGGGAAGAACGTCCCGTAGGTAACTATACTCCAGACAAAACCTCCCAAAGTAGGAAAGGGCACCGGTATCTCAGTAAGCGCTACCGGAGGGTCAAGGGGATATGGTGGGTTATCGTCGCCAAAGCTTGAGGGGCATACTAATGTATCGAGACACTGCTTGATCGTGAAAATTGTCAAGGCCAAGTCCGGCTTGTTCTTTAGGAAGAGTGAGGGGCTCGTATGGAACCTTAAATACACTCCTGGAAATGGAAAAAAGAACACATTGACACCGGTGTGTCAGAACCACCATACTTGCTCCGGACACTGCGAGAGGGCTGTACAAGCAATGATCACACGCACGGCACAGCGGACACACCAGGAACCGCGGTGTTGGCCGTCGAATGGCGCTAGCTGCGCAGCATTTGTGCACCGCCGCCGTCAGTGTCAGCCAGTTCGCCGTGGCATACGGAGCTCCATCGCAGTCTTTAACACTGGTAGCATGCCGCGACAGCGTGGACGTGAACCGTATGTGCAGTTGACGGACTTTGAGCGAGGGCGTATAGTGGGCATGCGGGAGGCCGGGTGGACGTACCGCCGAATTGCTCAACACGTGGGGCGTGAGGTCTCCACAGTACATCGATGTTGTCGCCAGTGGTCGGCGGAAGGTGCACGTGCCCGTCGACCTGGGACCGGACCGCAGCGACGCACGGATGCACGCCAAGACCGTAGGATCCTACGCAGTGCCGTAGGGGACCGCACCGCCACTTCCCAGCAAATTAGGGACACTGTTGCTCCTGGGGTATCGGCGAGGACCATTCGCAACCGTCTCCATGAAGCTGGGCTTCGGTCCCGCACACCGTTAGGCCGTCTTCCGCTCACGCCCCAACATCGTGCAGCCCGCCTCCAGTGGTGTCGCGACAGGCGTGAATGGAGGGACGAATGGAGACGTGTCGTCTTCAGCGATGAGAGTCGCTTCTGCCTTGGTGCCAATGATGGTCGTATGCGTGTTTGGCGCCGTGCAGGTGAGCGCCACAATCAGGACTGCATACGACCGAGGCACACAGGGCCAACACCCGGCATCATGGTGTGGTGAGCGATCTCCTACACTGGCCGTACACCACTGGTGATCGTCGAGGGGACACTGAATAGTGCACGGTACATCCAAACCGTCATCGAACCCATCGTTCTACCATTCCTAGACCGGCAAGGGAACTTGCTGTTCCAACAGGACAATGCACGTCCGCATGTATCCCGTGCCACCCAACGTGCTCTAGAAGGTGTAAGTCAACTACCCTGGCCAGCAAGATCTCCGGATCTGTCCCCCATTGAGCATGTTTGGGACTGGATGAAGCGTCGTCTCACGCGGTCTGCACGTCCAGCACGAACGCTGGTCCAACTGAGGCGCCAGGTGGAAATGGCATGGCAAGCCGTTCCACAGGACTACATCCAGCATCTCTACGATCGTCTCCATGGGAGAATAGCAGCCTGCATTGCTGCGAAAGGTGGATATACACTGTACTAGTGCCGACATTGTGCATGCTCTGTTGCCTGTGTCTATGTGCCTGTGGTTCTGTCAGTGTGATCATGTGATGTATCTGACCCCAGGAATGTGTCAATAAAGTTTCCCCTTTCTGGGACAATGAATTCACGGTGTTCTTATTTCAATTTCCAGGAGTGTATTATTCCAGCGGTGACAAAGGAACCGAATGCCGCCATGATGTTCCGAGCTAGGCTTGTTTCACAACTACCCAGCAGCCGGCAGCCGACACCAGCTACCCGGTTGTGGGGGTGAAGAGCTTATGGGACGTTTCACACCTACCCACGGGACGTTTCACACCTACCCGACAGACGACGTGGCCGGCTGGACGACAGCCGACAGCCGGGCCGATGCCGTGGGATGCCGGAGACCCCCACTGTGTCGGCCCGGTGCAGGCTGTCGTGGGGAACACCCGGCGCGTGTAGTGGGGCAGGCAACAGAGGGCTTCATCTCAACTTTCGTCTGCCGATCAGTTGCGTTTTGCTTTGTTCTGATGGTTCAGCCTGTTCTGAAGATTTCTAGTGTGCCATGGCGAAAAACGATGTCGAAATTCCGATAACATTAGTGCAGGATCGACCATTTTTTATGGGACAAGACTTTAAGTAGTTATAAGGACAGAATACAAACCAGGAATGCATTGATCGAAGTCTGCAAAGAATTGATCGAAGGTTTTGAACGGATGTGTGACAAGGATAGAGACAACAATAGTAAGAACATATCTTCATTTTTTATGTTAAATCCACAACGTTTGTTATAATCAGTGGTACATTAAATTTTAGATAATTGCCATGTCACAGATCCTTCAGTGTCATAAAATAGCCCGTCATCATTTTCTGTACATTATTGACAGAAATTTCACTTCTTGTTATACTTTCAAGTCCAGTTATGGACAGAGTATCCTCGGAGCTGTAGCCTTCGTTTTTAAGAACAAAATTGTGCAACACGGCATGTGCCTTAACAATGTCAAGAGCAAAAAAATGTTCAAATGTGTGTGAAATCTTATAGGACTTAACTGCTAAGGTCATCAGTCCTTAAGCTTACACACTACTTAACCTAAATTGTCCTAAGGACAAACACACACACCCATGCCTGAGGGAGGACTCGAACCTCCTCCGGGATCAGCCGCACAGTCCATGACTGCAGCGCCTGAGACCGCTCGGCTAAGCCCGCGCGGCAAGAGCAAAATCGGGTTTTAAATTTATAGCTCTGTGGAAAATCCTCCATTTATTAGTCAGTATCCCAAATGAACACTCTACGTACCTCCGGGCTCTTGACAGGCGATAATTGAAGACTCTTTTAGCAATGTTTAACATTAACCATTTAAATACTTCTGGAAATATTTGACCTTATCGTGCACCATCCAACAGTCCGCAGCTAGTTTTCGACAACGTTGAGATATATCTCTGGCAATCTATTTGTGAAAGAAACAAATTTACGACTTATTGTACAACGTTTTGGCCTTCTTACGTGAAATAACAAAAAAAATTGCATGACCAGTTTTCATAAAGGCGATTTGAGAAGAAGACTGACGAAAAAATAGTCGCTTGAAAGAAGTGTGAGGTCAGGCTTTTCATATGTCGAAAAGAAATTGCACGATAAACCTTAAACTTCGTGTGTAATGTATCTCTTCAGCATGCATTTTTGTTTCAGGCAAATTGGTTATGAAGACGTGGGTGAATATACGCGATTCTTTCCAAAGAGAGCGAGAGGATGTGAGGCAACCACCCGGAAGGTACATATATAGCCAATAGCTTCAATTTTTGAAGAAAACAACAGAAGCATGTCCGACTGCCGACAGTTTCTCGCTGACTGAAAATGCGACCACGGAAAGACCAGTTTCTGATGACACTTTTTCCTTCACTGACGATACTCAGGATCCAGAAACTGATTGTAATGAGACATTCACAGAGGAAGTACGTAATTCTGACATACCGAAATAACGCAGTAACAAGAAGAGGACTCTTGACCCTTTAGAGGTAGAGCTGATCAATGCACTGCACAGAAAATCCAATCGCCATATGTCTTTTTTCAGCGGGATTGTTCCAGCGCTGGAAACATCTGGCGACGATGAGGTAGTAGAGTTTCAGTTAAGTCGTGGGATAAAAATAATACTACCGCTCATCCTAGTACATCATCTGAATACACATGTTCATCCCTTTATGAGGTACAACCAATTACAAATGCAGAAGTCAATAGGCAACTACCCACAACCGACACACAGTGTTACCAACAAGCAGTGGAGCAATTTTCAGGGACATGTTCCAGATCCACTAGGCCATCACAAACCTCTGAAAATTCATGTGCTGAGTCGCTCAATTTTTAAGCTATGTTTCAATTTTTGAATATGATTACAAAAATGTACATCCTTCAGAATAATAAACTTTTTATAAAATTAACTATTGTTTATCCCACTAACCTGATTGTAATTGCCAACATTTGTTGAGGCTGGATACATTCTCGGAAGGACGTGTTGCGGCCCTGAATGGAACTCTTCATTCGATCATGTAGATCGTCAAAAGTTGGTAAACTCATCCGAAAATAATTAAAAAACTTATCTTCATCTCCCCTTAATTCCTCAAAAAGCACAAAGAACGCAGCCATTTCGTCTCTTCTCACATTGAATGGATGAACCCAATGCAACCTTCTTCTTCTTCTTATCTTCTAACGTCTGTACAAGACAAGCCACGCTAATAACTGGTCGGGCTCCATTTGTCGTCTGAAAGCAACTGCTTGCGGAAGGACAGCGAAGCACGGCATGCCATGCTGCTGTCGGATGAGTGTGAAGAGACGCGGCTCTTTTGTCAGCCCGGCAAGAATGCCGGCTTGTCGGCTGCCGGGTAGATGTGAAGTAAGCCTATGTGTTAAAGGCATCGTTAGCGTTTGCGCTACATGCGGAATTCGTGATGCCTGACAGACACTAACAAATTCGGTCCGCTGATGAATGTCCAATGCACGAAGACGATGATACACTAGTGCAGTACGGATGTGTTGCAAGAGGCTCCGATAATTAATGGTCGTCGTGAGTAAGATGCCATTTGTGAAGTCGATACCAAGACAGCGGATTTTATCGTGCAGTCTGAGTGGGACGACGCTTGCATGTGTCATCCCGATGCCAGTACTCAAAGCCATCGATTTGTGTACATTATACGGCTCTTCGAAGCTTCTCCATAAGTGGCTAACCAATCCAAGGCTCTGCGAACATCACGTTCGTCACGAAGAGTTAACATCAGATTATCTGCATACGCAGTGCACCTAAAAACAAAGCCACCAACAGACAAACCCCGGAAGCGGTGTCGCAGACCGCACAACAATGGTTCTAAAGCTAAAGCGTACAGTATTGTCGATAATGGGCATTCCTGTCTAACAGAGTGGCGAATCTGAAAGGTGTTCGACAGTCTACCGTTGACAAGCATTTTCAGTGTTGCGCAGCGTAAGTGATGGAGTACGACATCAACGAAAGCGCCGAAGTAATGCATATTCTGAAGAACAGCAGTTAAGTCTGTCGCAGCCAGCGCTCCCGGTACGCGAAGCACCTTAGCGAGGACAGTCACGTTGGTGTAGCGGCACAGGGCGGCGCGGATAATATGCGTCCCACCCATCGATGCCTGATCCACTGACAGGCCACGAGATGTCGTACAGCGGTTTTAGGCGCTACAGTCTCGAACCGCGCGACCGTTACAGTCGCAGGTTCGAATCCTGCCTTGTGCATGGATGTGTGTAATGTCATTAGGTTAGTCAGGTTTAAGTAGTTCTAAGTTCTAGGGGACTGATGACCTCATTAAGTCCCATAGTGCTCAGAGCCATTTGAGCCATTTTTAGATGTCGCACTACGAATTCGAGCTGCCAATAGACGTGTGAAGATTTTCATATCACAGTTCAACCTCCGCGAGGTTTAAGGTTTGAGATGATGATAGCTTCGACAAAAGCACCCGGAAGTTGCACCTGTGGTGTCATGAGCTCTTGACGTACAGGAGTCCAATAGGGCACCAATAGTCCCTGGAACGTCCAGTAAAACTTCAATAAAAATCGGGTCCAGGTGACTTATTGCGTGCCCCTTTTCCTACGGCATTCAACACCTCTTTTTCAGTCACCGGTGAACCGCAACGAAATGTCACGGTCGGTTCTCTGCGTTTCCTCCTTGTCTGTAGCGCGTTCCTTTGAAATTCCCGCTTCGCGCTCTGCTGTTTTCTAACCTTAGGCAGAGGGCGCTGTGGCGTTGCTGCGACCGGTTGCCTGCCGTGTTTGCGGTAGAGCGTCGGTCGGGAGGAGGAACTCTGATTGCGGACGTCTGAGAGGATGCAGGAGGTCACACCGTTTTGTTGATGGTTTGGCGTGATTCGTGTAAGGTGTAATGCATCGTTAAAGTCGTGATATCAGCCAATGTTACTGTCTTGGTCGCAAGTGGATCCAAGGGGATGAGGTCTGGTTGTCCTATCCTACAGATGTCATCGGTCTTGACCATTATTTGCGTCATTTGCAAGCAACTGGGGATTCCAGCGTCTGCAGTAATTCGGCGAAGATTATTTGTTTCGTCGCTGTGTAAATGATTGAACAAGGAGCAGTTTGTTCGATGCTCATCTTATGCTCGTGTTCTGCGTGTGCTGTTTGCGAATGTGAACTTGACTCTCACCTTTATCTGTTGATTTTGAGCGCATCGTCAAATAGTGGATCCAAGTAGTGACTTTCAATTAATTAGCTGGATTCTTCCCTTTCCTCGTAACGACGCGTGTTAAATGGCAAAATAGAATTGTAGACCTTAACTTACTACCTCATTTGCGTGGCTTCAGTAACAGAGCCTAACGTGTTAACTAATTAAGGCTTGTGGTAAACAAAAGGTATTTAAATATGTTGTTTTAAAACATTATCTGAAATGCGTCAATAATTTATGTTGCGCTAGTTGATCCTGGAGTATGAACGGATATGTTGACACATCTGCCGTGTAAGGGAATCCTGCTAGTTTTGATTACCTTTTGACCAGAGTCCTTGCTCGACGCTTGTCTTTAAATACGCCGCTAACCTGGTTAGCGTATGTTGTGGCTATTTTAAATTAATCACTGCTCAATAGCCCAACACAGTTTGTCAGCCGTCAGAAGCCATGTATGTGTTATTTATTCCTTTATTCTAGCCAATCTATAAGCATGCTATTCTTAATTTGTTACTCTAGGTAGCCATTAAGTTGCCATTTTTGGGGTGTTTAGATGGAGTGCGGCTTCTTTGAGTATAGATTTGTCAATTTCCAATTTATTGTTTTTTTCCACCAGTTTTTAATTGTGCTTATTCGCGTATACGTACATCGGTGGATTCTAAATGTTTGTTTTTGTTATTGTTGAGCTGTACTTAATGTCATATTTTAAAGAAAGGAACTTATTAGGAGGTTAACTGTCGTCGTAAGGTGTCCTGTTATTCACGTTAATGTTCTAGTCAATGTGTAAACTTGCTAATTATTTTCCCTTTAAGTAGAGTGTGCCTGCCTTGATGTTATAAGTGAATGTTTCATAACCAGTTCTTTAACGCGCCTACCCGCATATTTACATTTATGGGAGAACTTAAATTGTGTTCGCCTGTTGAATTTTAACTAAAGTGCAGAAAACTGAATCAGGTGTTTATTATTGTTCTAGTGCTATTATCTGTCAAGAGTAACACGCGACATTTTCTTGGTCTGTTATCAAGTGTTGCAATAAATGCAAATTGCAGTGAAGTGATGCGCTATTTCAGTTGTTCCCGTGATTTCCTATCTCTGCATAATATTTGATTGATATAAGACTGATTAAGCCTTTGTTGCAATATTGGAGGGAGGGGCGCGTGTCTCAACCGATTCTAGCATTTCTTATAGGAGTTCCAGAGTGCGTCAGACCAGCAACAGTAGTAATGATCTCTACATCAGATTTATCCGCATACAGGTGAGAATAATGGGTAAAGTATGCATTGTTCATGTCTCTTTGCATCAAGTAGGGAACGCCATCTTCTGTCGTCACCTCATGAGTCAATGTCCTGTGTCTGCGCTTTCTTTCCAAGGCTATCTGGTACGCGTAGGGCCGTTCGTTGGTGATTCCGGCCGTTTGTCGTACGCGAATGATGGAATCTTCCTGGTGTTGACGCTTTTGATCGGTTGACAGTCAGCTTCCCTACTAAAAGTCTTCAAGATACGTCGAAGGCTCGGCTTGGCACGGTCCAGACAGCGCTGTAAAGCAGATGTATACGCTCCTCGTCGCCGTAGGGACAGTCTCCGCATGTCTCCCACTGTCGCTTGACATTCCGGAGAGGCCAGGTGAGCGGTGTATAATTTCCACGGGCCGCGGCTGTGCCACACTTGTTGGCGTCGAAGAGTGATGGCACATACGTAACTAGTGTGGTCAGTAAATGCTGTTGGCCGCAACTCGGCTGCTGTGATCGCATCCCTGAGAGAGTGGGAGGTATGTACCCTATCAGTTCTGCTGGACGAATGTTCCGTAAAGTGCGTGAAACCCTGTCTATCAGCATAGACGATGTTCCAAGTGTCTACCAAACGGAGCTCGCCAATGACAACGCCGAATGCTGGGCATGGTGAATGCTGAGGAATTTGTTCCTTGGGGAATTATGTACAATTAAAATTGCCCCCGATTACCATATCATCTATCCTGCCTTGGTATAATTGTGTTAATTTCTCCGTAAAGAAAGTGAATGTTCACGCCTCTTGATGGTACCGGATGGTGCGTAAACACTGACGAGGTGTATCGCTCGGACCGTCTCCCACGTCGTCCGCCCACGAGTTTCTGGGGAGAGGCTGTCGGTGTGGTGCATCGACTGCCAAAGAGGCCAATGTTGTGATTCCTCGCAGCTGCGACGGTGATCCGTCTCCCCCTCCACCTCCAAACGGGTGTTCAAGGCCGGCCGAAGTGGCCGAGCGGTTCTAGGCGCTTCAGTCTGGAACCGCGAGACCGCTACGGTCGCAGGTTCGAATCCTGCCTCGGGCATGGATTGATGTCCTTAGGTTAGTTAGGTTTAAGTAGTTCTAAGTTCTAGGGGACTGATGACCTCAGATATTAAGTCCCATAGTGCTCAGAGCCATTTGTCCATTTGGGTGTTCAAGATAAGAAAAGTCCACCGTCTCAGTTCCTAAAGAGAGAGCAGTGTCGGTCGACGCCTCCAGAGCAGGAGTATCCACGACGCTGCTCGTGTTATCTGGCGACTCCGTCTGCATAGAGCGAACGGTATGTGCCTCATCAATAACGTGTCCGTCTGTCTGGGGTAGTAGCCGATGCCGATCCCCACCGCCCGACGTCGGAGGTGCCGTCACCTGTGCGCCAGACGTCGTAGATGGCATCACTTGTTCATAAGTAATTGGTAGAAAGATGGAATCTGGGTGATCCCCCGCTGCAGACAGAGTAAACGTGATCCTACTGTCCACATCCTGAGCATGTGCGCGGTTGTCCATCGTACATAACAATTGACGGCAACCGGCAATGTTTAAGTATGACGGAACATGCTTCGTCAGTTCGATTTTGACCTGTATTACTCCGTTAAGTATGGGATACGTTGTAAAAGTCTGCCACTTCTCAGCCATATAGCTAATGGTGGTCTCGTACAGTTTAAGAGCGGAGATAACGGACTCGGCGTGTACCTCAAAAGGTAGCTTGAATACCCAAGCTGCATGTTCAACGGTAACAACGACGATATGTCCATCTGAATGCCGGTAACCATCTTAGTTGACGCTTCTGCTTTAATCATCTTAACATTGACTACAGTGGCCATGATCGAGAAGTGAATACCAATTGTGTCCTATGGATCTAGACATAGTTCATCACTCAAAAAGTTTTCTACTTCATATGCTATCGCCCTTGGATATTCGGCTTCGGCGTAGAACGTAATCTTGATAGTGTTCTTCTTAAAGGAGTTCGCCAAGTTACTGCAGTGAGCTTGTAGTAAGCGACTCGCACTCGTGGGAAGTAAACAAACTCGCACACGCCGCTAGACCAGCGGGAAGGCAAGCACACGTCCTCGCTGCTCCATGGCTGACGGCCGACTGAACCACTTGACCACCAGTGATACGAATTTCCGTCTTTCAAGCAGGGTACTTGTATAAGCAGAGGTGACTCACCGTCGTATTTACAATTCGTAATGGATTAGGCGGATGGTGCAATCAACGAAGATAAAACAGGGATATTAATTCAAGCAACCTCACAGTTTTACACGGTGGCCGGAGAGAGTTCCATGAACAACGTACTAAAAATCTTGACTGGAGGATGGAGGGGAGGGAGTGGGGAGGCGGAGTTCAATGGGTGGGGGGTGGGGCGAGACTGGAACTCGGGACCTTTGCCTTTCGCGAGCAAGTGCTCTACCATCTGAGTACCCAAGCACGACTCACGCCCCATCCTCACAGCTTTAGTTCTGCCAGTACCTCGTCTCCTACCTCCCGAGTTCGAGTCTCGGTACGGCACACAGTTTTAATCTGCCAGGAAGTTTCAGTGTTTTAATGGCATACAATTAATATTTATTGTTAAATTAAGTGGGTAAAGAGCAAATATCAAATATGGTTACCACCTCTAAGTGCAGTAGAGCCGCATTAATGGATAAACGGTATTCTGGGGTTGTGGCAGGGCGGAAACGGGGGGGGGGGGGGGGGGAGGACGATAGAGGCGTGAAGGATTGTGGGTCAGCGTAATGTGGTCAAGCACTGCCTTGCCTCCTTTTTGCGTCTGCAATTGGAGGAGCGAGCTGTAAAGCCCCCACTCCTTTTGCCCCACTATGTCAGAAGCAGCGATTTCACAATAAAACTGATCCTTCTTTATAAATCGGTGGCGACACAATGCGCAGACACGCAAGGGAATGTTAATTTTCCACAAAATATGTGGCTACTATACTGAATACAGTTATAAGTTACTACGAGTAATGTAAGTAGGCTGTTTATGTTTTCTTATTGGCAACGTTACGTAGCGCTCTGTACGAAAATCACTGGCTGTGCTGTGTGCAGTCTGTGGCTAGTTTGCATTGTTGTCTGCCATTGTGGTGTTGGGCAGCGGCAGCTGGATGTGAACAGCGCGTAGCATTGCGCAGTTGGAGGTGAGCCGCCAGCAGTGGTGGATGTGGGAGAGAGATGGCGGAGTTTTGTAATTTGTCATGAACTGCTATATATATTATGACTATTAAGGTAAATACATTGTTTGCTCTCTATTAATATCTTTCATTTGCTAACTATCCCTATCAGTAGTTAGTGCCTTCTGTAGTTTGAATCTTTTATTTAGCTGGCAATAGTGGCGCTCGCTGTATTGCAGTAGTTCGAGTAATGAAGATTTTTGTGAGGTAAGTGATTTGTGAAAGGTATAGTTTAATGTTAATAAGGGCCATTCCTTTGTACGGATTTCTGAAAGTCAAATTGCGTTGCGCTAAAAATATTGTGTGTCAGGTTAAGCACAGTCGTGTATAATTGTTGAAAGGGGTCGTTTCAGTAATACTAATGCAGGAAACGCATACTGGCATAATTTATGTGCACTCCTCTGCACTGCTAGACGAGAAATTGGTTCTTATATTCCATCTGTACGGCAGTGGCAGCATTCTCCCAAGATGGCTACTTCAACTTGTGCCCTGGGAGAATCGCTGGCGCCAATAATTCTCTTTCTAGCCGGCGCAGCAATCCAGGTTGTTCTGGCATGCATGTTTTCTCTTTGGTTTTCCTTTTCTGGCCGTTATTTAAGCGCGGAGCTTCCGGCGATGTGAGTCTTGGTTTTCCGGTCTGCGGCGCTAGACGTCGTGCTTGCGCTAGGTATGGGCGTAGGTTGTGTTGTGGAGTCTCGCAGTGACCGTTACGTGTTGCGTTGGTTGCGCGCGGCGCCGTGTTATGATTTGAGAAGTGTGTCGGCCCCGGACTGGTGGTGATGGCCTCTAATGTACTAGCAAGAGTGTATACAGTACGACTTGATGCTGGATGCCTATGTACGCTATGTGGAGTGTCGTCTCTTGCTGATACTAATGGTGGGCACCCGCTATTTTCTTTGAAGTGGCATTGGTGATCAATCTGATCGTAATTTGTGTTCACAGTCGGAAACAGTGTTTGACTGTGATTACACCTGCTGAGGCGGAAATAAGGAATTCACTCCTGGTCCCCGTAGAAATATACTGACTAGTGGTGTTCAGAGTATGAAACAACGCCCAGTGACGAGAGTACTAAGCGTGAGTAGTGTGAAACCTGCGTGAGTCATTCTAGCAAAGTGCGCTGGCCATGTTTTGTATTAAGGTAGTGCGTTTCTAATGTACTTAAGTATCTTGTGATTTATACTGTGCTCTCCATTTGAAGGGGTCGTGACCGTCGTGTCTTGTGTTATAGTTTTAATATTCTTGGTTTGGCAGGCCGTTAACTTCTCCTGACTGCATGCTCGTTAATTGGGGGCGGGGGAAGGGGGAGCTGTCTGCAAAAATTTTGAATTATGAACTGTAAGAAGTGAACAATTTTCCATGTCATTTATTTGAGATTTTCTTTTTGTTAAGGGTGTTAATTTTAAAGGGGACATGACCTTGAAATTGGAGTGTTTCGTGTTGCCTCTTTTGGTTTGGTTGTCTGTCCTTGTTTTGTTTTAAAAAAGTTCCAGTGTACTACAAGCAGCGAGCACAACGAGTTCCGGATCGTCCGATACAGGGGGCGGCGCCTTGGGCGAAATGTGTTCGGACGCCGTTAGCTCGGTCAGCTACGTTTCGATGAGGCTCCACGCTACTTGGCTGTATCCTGTCAATGTCGCTGCTCGCCCCAGTAGTCAAAAGATGATGAGTATTTTTCTCTCGCTATTATTTGGGGATTTCTCTGGTTAGGGTGTTCGAGTTGCACCAAGATGCGTCCCCTGTTCCTGGTAACTGGTTTCTCATTCATTTGTGTGGGTCATCCGTCCGGATGTGCCCGCTGTTGCATCCAATTTAAAGTGACTATTAAAATAACTGTTTTGCGCATTTTTGATGTTATGCTTGGAAGGGATTCCACGAGTGAGTTCTGTGGAATATTCATTATATTATTAATGGAATTCCGTTGATCTGTTTAATGGATTAAGCTTCCCATTGCTGAAATAACTCTTTAACAAGTTGTTATTAAATTTTCTACACTGTTGCTAAGTGCACCTATGCGGACTTTGTCCCAGTAAATTCCTGTTACCTTTGTCGGGAATTGCGATTGTCATTCATATTCATTGTGGTCCGTTTATTCGTTTAATTAAAAAGGAAGGATCTTTACTCAACTCGTTTCATTCTATGTATTCATGTAAAGATTATTGTTGATGGATTGGAAAGCCGCTTTTGTAAAAGATTTTGTAAAACTGTTTTGGGGATGTCTGAAATAAATCTTTGTGAACTAAAAGCCTGTGTTTGCGTTTTCTTGTGATTGCTCTTGACTGTAGAAGAACTGTAAATTTCACGTCCCACGCCCATCACAAGCGCTGCTCTTCCTGCAGTTTGCAGACAGACAACATCTCCCCAGCATTCCCTGTCCAGTTCATTTAAGTATGTAGGTAAAATAAATTCACTATAATCGTATCCCTATAGTGGGCTATTTTCAATTTATAAGTGAGTACTTGTTTGCTGTTGTACTGAGTTTTTGTATGAAGTGTCTTCCTATAGACAATGGCTGAGAAGTTTTTAAGTGAGGCTGTAGACAATGGCTGAGAAGTTTTAAGTGTGATGTTTGTGACTTTTATCCTGTTGTTAGGAAAAGGACTGTAGAGGTACATGCACTCTATTTGAGAGATGATGAGAATGTTGAAGGTTTCACGAAAAAAAGGACATGGCGTGTTTCATACATCTTGCAGCAAAGAGAACATTAGAGCTGCCTCAAAATACTTCTGAGAGACTTCAAACATGGCTGCGTTGTCAGCGACCGTTACAAAGTAAAATTAAAACAATTGCAGCCCTCGGTCGCGAAAATGAAGTCTTTTTGGCCTAGGTTTCGGCCACTTCTAAGAGTGCCTTCATCAGAAATAAAACATTTAAAAATAACTATGAAGCGATAACGCTTTCTGCATCACATGTCGAGTGACGGATATATCTGAAAATGTATCTGCTCTGTTGTGGATGTGAAGTACCACATGATTGTTATAAAAATTTCTTCATGGAATCACCATCTACATTTTCGCTAGAGGGGGCAGGCTTAGAGTTACTCAACGAAAACGTAGAAAGTGACCTTTAAATGCCTCCTGCATCTGGTCAGTACTTTTACGAGTAGTATGTGATTGACGGCACGCCATCCTACTACTGTACGAAAATTTGTGAATGCATGAGTTATTTCTCCCATTCCACCCCTTTTTGGTCCTCGCTGAGTGGGGTAAAGGGCACAGAAGATGAATCGACCAGGATCGCGTTTTAGGATCCTTAGAGTTTACTCTCATTCATTTAGCGAAACAGCGAAGAAAGTATATCAGGCTAGCGAGAACAAGACGTGGTTTAAATACCCATATGGCTATCCAGATACAGATTTTCCGTGATTTCCCTAAATGACCTCAGGTGAAGACTCTTATGTTTCCCTAGAAATGGTCACGACTTATTTCCTGCCCCATCTTTGTACAATCGAAACATGTGCTATGGTTCTAATGACCTCTTCATCTAGGTGCCTTTAAACCCTAATTTACCTTTTCTTTCCTTCCGGCAGAGGTTTGAGTCGCGATAGCAGATCCAGTGTCTGAACAATGGCCTCTTCTTACATGCTTACTTAAATATTTGGGAAGGTCTTAGTGCAATTCTGTTACTGTTTGCCAAGCCGTTTTCACTATTGTGGAAATTGTCATAAGCAGACCTGGAGTAAATTCGCAGGGAGCCATAGCCATATTATTGCCAACTATTCGATAAGAGAAAAATTAACGCAATCGTTTTATGTTCGCTGATGCTAAAACTGAAAGTCTGACCCAGGTATGTCGATGACTCTTCTGCTACATGGCCACATGGCGAATATTACTTACAACGCTTGTTCAATGATACTGTACGATTTACCAAGCGTATAGAGATGTAAAAGAAGTCTCAGAGTGGTTTTCTTAAAGCATTAGAAACAACAAATGCAAATATGGCACCAGCGCGTACACTACTTAGAAATCCGATACATCTAAATCGATCGATGGAATGAGAGGCCACGTTGGTTAAGATACTGGCGACATACACTCCTGGAAATGGAAAAAAGAACGCATTGACACCGGTGTGTCAGACCCACCATACTTGCTCCGGACACTGCGAGAGGGCTGTAAAAGCAATGATCACACGCACGGCACAGCGGACACACCAGGAACCGCGGTGTTGGCCGTCGAATGGTGCTAGCTGCGCAGCATTTGTGCACCGCCACCGTCAGTGTCAGCCAGTTTGCCGTGGCATACGGAGCTCCATCGCAGTCTTTAACACTGGCAGCATGCCGCGACAGCGTGGACGTGAACCGTATGTGCAGTTGACGGACTTTGAGCGAGGGCGTATAGTGGGCATGCGGGAGGCCGGGTGGACGTACCGCCGAATTGCTCAACACGTGGGGCGTGAGGTCTCCACAGTACATCGATGTTGTCGCCAGTGGTCGGCGGAAGGTGCACGTGCCCGTCGACCTGGGACCGGACCGCAGCGACGCACGGATGCACGCCAAGACCGTAGGATCCTACGCAGTGCCGTAGGGGACCGCACCGCCACTTCCCAGCAAATTAGGGACACTGTTGCTCCTGGGGTATCGGCGAGGACCATTCGCAACCGTCTCCATGAAGCTGGGCTACGGTCCCGCACACCGTTAGGCCGTCTTCCGCTCACGCCCCAACATCGTGCAGCCCGCCTCCAGTGGTGTCGCGACAGGCGTGAATGGAGGGACGAATGGAGACGTGTCGTCTTCAGCGATGAGAGTCGCTTCTGCCTTGGTGCCAATGATGGTCGTATGCGTGTTTGGCGCCGTGCAGGTGAGCGCCACAATCAGGACTGCATACGACCGAGGCACACAGGGCCAACACCCGGCATCATGGTGTGGGGAGCGATCTCCTACACTGGCCGTACACCACTGGTGATCGTCGAGGGGACACTGAATAGTGCACGGTACATCCAAACCGTCATCGAACCCATCGTTCTACCATTCCTAGACCGGCAAGGGAACTTGCTGTTCCAACAGGACAATGCACGTCCGCATGTATCCCGTGCCACCCAACGTGCTCTAGAAGGTGTAAGTCAACTACCCTGGCCAGCAAGATCTCCGGATCTGTCTCCCATTGAGCATGTTTGGGACTGGATGAAGCGTCGTCTCACGCGGTCTGCACGTCCAGCACGAACGCTGGTCCAACTGAGGCGCCAGGTGGAAATGGCATGGCAAGCCGTTCCACAGGACTACATCCAGCATCTCTACGATCGTCTCCATGGGAGAATAGCAGCCTGCATTGCTGCGAAAGGTGGGTATACACTGTACTAGTACCGACATTGTGCATGCTCTGTTGCCTGTGTCTATGTGCCTGTGGTTCTGTCAGTGTGTTCATGTGATGTATCTGACCCCAGGAATGTGTCAATAAAGTTTCCCCTTCCTGGGACAATGAATTCACGGTGTTCTTATTTCAATTTCCAGGAGTGTATTCAGGGGGAATGGAGTAAAAATCTCTTCCCGGCCATCCTCATTTAGGTTCTCCGCAGTTTTCCTAAAGCACTTTAGTTGAAGGTCCGTGTGTTAGTTCTTTTGCTCCTTCTACTTCTCCTTCTACACTTCAATTTTATGGAGAGATGAAGACTTCCAACCCAACGTCAGCCTTCCGCGGTTCGCTATTTCGTCATTTGGTATCGTGGGCGGAAGTTAGTTAGTTACATGTTCCGTAGACCATTTGCACAATACTTAATTCCAAATGATGTGGAACGAGTCATGTGATACATGATTAATGAACGTATTATTATTTTTAGCCCTACTGATGCAACTACACATTTTTTACTAGCTGCCAGTTTTTAAGAAAAAAGTCCTCAATGACATAGAAGTAGCTGTCCAGGAGAAATGATTTTAATCTGGAATTAAAAGTTTCTTCGCTACCTGTCAGACATTTTATGTTATTGGGCAAATGGTCAAAAATTTTTACAACCGCATATTGAATTCCTCTCTGAGCCACGGGCGGCTTTAACAATGGGTAGTAAAGGTCATTTTTGCCTCTAGTGTTGTAGGTATGTACATCCCTGTTCTTCTCAAACTGCGATGGATTATTTGTGACTAATTTCATTAGCGAGAATATGTATTGTGACGGCGCAATTAAAATGCCTGACTCTCTGAAGAGGTACCTACATGACGTCCGTGGATGACACCACATATTATTCTTACTGCTCGCTTTTGTGCAGTTAGTACTTTCCTTATATTGTGTTCTGCCCACTCATCTAATATAGGGCGCCTATGAAGCTGTTTTCTCGGATCGCTAGACAACAATTCAAGCAAATCGTATTAATGGAGCTTAATACAGTAAGTTAAATTGGCAATACTTAACTTTGCGTATTCACAAAGGAGTGCTGCAAGCAAATGGCGGCATCCAAATAATCAATGTCGTTTGGTATATACTATTTCATTTCAAGCAAAACGGTACAGTAGTCACTGCTGTAACGTTTGTATGACGGCTCGCCTACCACTCCGCCCGCGGCTAGGCGGCGCGGTGCTTGTATTCTCTTCGTGTAGAGGCCGCTGTTGCGTTGGTGTCGTTCTTCGGATGGGGCCGTCAGCGTACTATTGGCTGACGTCATCCCACAGCCGTCTCTGCTCTTCCGTTCTTGATCGTGTGCCGGCTCTTGTCGTTACGCCGGAAGACTTTCTACGTAATGAGTTAGTCCATAAAATTATCCCACATGTTATTATTGAGTGGAAATATGCATAATACGTAATAAGGTTGATACATTTGTTTTCAATATTATCAATTATACAGAGAGCAAAAGTGGCCTAATTGTCTGAGAAGCTCAATATTACGCTTATTCCAGATCAAGTTTTCGCCAATATGCACACCTAAAAAATTGGAGCTTCCTACCCTACGTACTGACCTATGCTCACTTGCTACATCAAGTGTTGACATTCTGTTTGTTGTACAGAAGTGAAGTGCTTTTTAAAAGAAATTAGAAACAATTCATTTCAGAGAACCACTTAATAATTCTATGGAAAATATCATTTAACAACTTTTGTATTGCTTTCTCTCTAATGGGAATTACTAAAACACCAGTAAAAAGTACCAATTTTGCGTTTGGGTTGTTGAGTGGTAGGTCATACAGCTACATAAGGAATACGAGTATAACCAAAACTGAAACCAGCTGTGTGTAATGCCATCAGTTCCATAAAACTTGAGTTGTTCTAAGAGAGTAACATGATTTACACAATCGAAGGGCTTGGAGAGATCACAAATAATACTAACTGGCGATATATTATTACATAAAGCTTGTACTGTTTGATGAGTGAATGTATAAATAGAATTCTCAGTTGAACAACCTTTCTGGAATCCAAACTGTGTTAAGCTAAGTACATTGTTTCCACTGAAGTGTGCGATTACTCTTGAGTATATTACTTTTTCGAATAGTTTGGAAAAAGATGTCAATAAGGAAACCGAACGAGAACTATTTAAGTCTTCTTGTCACCTATATTATGAAGTGCTTAAATAATCGCATATTTTAACATCACAAAGGTGCTGACTATAAGGGTATGTTTCTCGTCATTCCACTCCGAAAAATATCCGTATATGTGAGGGCAGGAAAGTGTGCCAGCCCTTTAGTCACCATACATTACTCGAAAATGATTTCATTTTGAATAATCCTAGCTGCTGTACCAAAACGTGCTGAGTAACTACCATATTTAAATATCGGAGGCAACCTTTTGCGGCCTTAAATGACGTACAGGCCAGTGCTGAGGTCCCTGAAGACTACACACCAAAGATTCACTCTCCACAGTCCCTGATTATTTGTCACAAGTCAAACCTGTGTGCCGGATCTGGATGCGAACCTGAATCCCTACCATTTCGAGAGCTTCATCTTGTTGCGGGCTCCACCCCTTTCCTTCCAAACTCGGCAGAATCCCTTCTGCAATGCTGCAAAATTAAGGACTCTGAGAGAAACAACATAGAAAAGAGCGTGGCTTATCTACAGGGCTGTTGTGAATAATTATTTTATGGGGAGGAGCTCACGATAAGTTTAAGTCGCTTGATGAGGGGGGATTGAATGGCTTACTTAAAGGGTGGCGTTTTGCCCTAGAAAGGTAGGTCTTAAATTGTCACACTTAATCAACGCAGCAAAGAAAAGAAGTAAGGAAGCTTTGGATTTACGTCCCGTCGACAACGGGGTCAGTAGTTAAAGATGGGAAAGGAAGTCGGTCGTGCCCTTTTCAAGGGACCATCCCGGCATCTGCGTGGAGCGATGCTGCGCTAAACTAAAAATATTTATTGAGAAGATCATAGTGAAGTTCTATCACTGCCTGACAAGATTTTTATCGTTTTGGAAGGAACTGTAAACAGAATTGGATTAAGATCGTGGGTTGCGTTGCCTCATTATTGTCAATTATTTCATAGAAATAAATTATATACAATCTTTTTTTGTTATGTGCCACGCTAAAACTGAAAAACTGATGTAAATATGTTGATGACACATCGACTGCATAGCCACACAGTGAAGAGAGAATGCTTTATTGAATAGCAACATACGGTCTACCATGAGTCTGGAGAAGGACATGGTCTTCTTGAGCGTACTAGAATGTTCTTTTTTACTTTCTTATTGTATTTTTTAAATTTATTTATTTATGTATGTAGACGGAAATGGCAAATGAAAATTTGTACCTCGGCTGGGAATCGAACCCTGATCTCCTGCTTACTAGGCAGGTGCGCCAACCACTAAGCCAACTTCACACGGCAGTTCGCACAACTGCACGGATTATCGTGGCACACCTCCCTCCTCGAGCCAAATTTTCACTGCCGCCCACGTTTACTTCAAATTCCCCCTTCCACACGAACAGAACTGCCAAGGCTCTCCACGTTCTGGAACAGAATCTCAGCATCGAACGTAAATATGGGATCCAGCTTGAAACCCAAGTACAGGTACTTATACACATGAAATGTCACAGCTACATAGACTTTACTGGTCTCATAAAGATCTGATTTTATGTATATAGACTGAAGCGGCGAATGAAACTCTGGATCAAGGAGGGAGGCGTGCCAGGGTAATCCATGCAGTTGCGCGAACTGCTGTGCCAAGGTGGCTTAGTGGCTAGCGCACCTGACTAGTAAACAAGAGACCCAGGTTCGAGTCCCCGCCTTGATACAAACTTTCAGTCACCGCTTCAGTCTATGTGTCTATGTCTATGTAAAATCATGTCTGTGAGAGACCAGTAAAGTCTCTGAAGTTGTGTCATTTATTTATTTATTGAGTCATCAGTCTTCCTACTGGTTCCCTCTCGTGTGCCAATCTCTTCGCCTCAGAGTAGCACTTGCAACCTTCATCCTCAATTATCTGATGGATGTATTCCACTCTATGTTTTCCTCTACAATTTTTACCCTCTACAGCTCCCTGTAGTGCCGTGGAAGTTATTTCCTGTTGTCCTAATACATGTCCTATGATCCTGTCGCTTCCTCTCATTAGTGTTTTCCTTATATACCCTTAATTCCCAATTCTGCGGAGAACCTTCTCTTTTCCTCCATTATCAGTCCTCGTAATTTTCAACATTCCTCTGCAGCATCATATCTCAAAATCTTCGAATCTGTTCCGGTTTTTCCACACTGTCATATATTGTCGTGCTCCAAAAGAATATCCCCAGAAATTTCTTCCTCACATTATGGCTATGTTTCATACTAGTAGACTTGTCTTGGACAGAAATGCCGTTTTTGCCATATCTGATTTTTATGTCCTCCTTGCTCCGTCCGTCATGGGCTATTTTGCTGCCTAGGAAGCAGGATTCCTTAACTTAATCTACTTTGTGAACACCACTCATGAATTTGAGTTCCTGCTGTTGTCATTTCTGCTACTTTTCATTACTTTCGTTTTTCTTTCTAAAAAATTATTTATGAATCCGGATTGGTGTCAGGCCGAATTTCTATTTTCAGCAGAATACAGCACAGCCCTTCACCTTTTCCGTTATACACTTTCACCCGCGTCAGTTTTCAGTACTGTGATATGCACTGTGCGCAAATCTTGCACTTGCACGCCCCTCTCAGTTTGGTGTCGCAAGCGGCCGCTACTGTGATGCGTCCTGTACAGAGACCTACCGCAACGCCTCTATCGGCGCTCTCAGCTTGCTGCCCCAATCGGTGGCTTGCGTCGCCTGCGCGTTTAT
The DNA here is from genome assembly GCF_023864275.1 of Schistocerca cancellata. Taxonomy (NCBI): domain Eukaryota; kingdom Metazoa; phylum Arthropoda; class Insecta; order Orthoptera; family Acrididae; genus Schistocerca; species Schistocerca cancellata. Next base: position 244,923,516 of record NC_064628.1, on the reverse strand, counting down.
GCAGCCCTGCCTAAATATTTCCGAGTGAGCTCTCATTTCTCTTATTTTATCCCAGTGATCATTCCTCCACTGAAAGTGGGACTGACCGCAATTTCTTGGCATTCGCAGGAGAAATTTGTTGCCAGAAATTTCGTGTAAATGTTTCATCGCAGTCAAAAATGTCTTTGTTTCAATAACTGCCATCCCAACGCGCTTCTCATCTTCGTGATCGACTCTCCCCATTACGGAACAACACAAAAAGAGTTGTCCTCCTCTTAAATTTTTCCTTGTCGTGTGTCATACCAGGTGAGGAACCCATCTATACTACACAGGAATATCTTGGAAGATGACGGAGAACTTTAGTATAGCTGTTTCTTTACAGAATTCGTTTCACCTTCTAAGCGCTCTGTCAATAAAACGCAGTCTCTCTTTTGCCTTCCGCATAACATTTTATCTAAGATCTTTCCAGTATATAGTTGTTGCCAACCGTAATCCCTAGAAATGCATTTGGATCGAAAACCTCTAAATTTGTGTCCTTTATATCATTTCACGGAAATTCTACTCTTACTCAAGTGGAAGGACGCGTACAGAGTACTGTTCAGGTTAATTACTACTTTTCACATTATTCGTATTTTGCCTAACCATTCCGTAATTCGTTTTGATTTCCCCTTGACTTTAATGACAGAATGACTTGAAAACAATCTAAGAGGACTGCTCAGATTGTTTCTTAAGTAATTCACATTTTAGCGTGGTCCATATAGGTGGAACCAGGCTTCTAAAACAAAAATAGGCGGATAAGCAGAAATGTAAGCTCAAGTACTATGTGGGAGAGTGGAAAAATGTCTGAGGTTATGTTGCCAACTAGGCAATTAGTTTGCAAGCCGTCATGTTCGATGCAACTCGCAATTTTCAGATGGGAAGGGAGTCATTTTTCAGATGGAAAGGGAGTCATGCGACATATCTGACAGATAGAGAATTACACGGCACAAACATAAAACTGCCATTCCTATTATACTGTTACGTGTTCACACCCGAGAGACGTCAACACAACTTCACTTCGCTTAGCCCCATACTGAGAGGTGAAAATGAGGTTATGAGGAAAAAAAAAACAACGATGCGAAGGTCAGAATATAGTGTCAGCATTAAGACGATGTTTATTAATGACAAAATTCGTAACAGATGTTCCTGACAAAGTTTGTATGGTTACTGGCGAGAAAAGATACGAAACAAAGGCGTCGCCCAAACGTTTCAAAACATCGACATTTATTTGCAAGAGAAAAAATATAAATATGTACAAACATATTAGACAATATTTAGAAGGCAGTACTTTATCTGCTGTATTTTTTCTTTCTCTCTAAGTACGTACGTCAAAAAATTATTTCACCTTTAAGAAAAGGTTATTTAATGTTTACGTTCATATTTATGCTATTCCTTTGTCTACATAATTTTTCAGTGTCAGATACCTAGCTTCTTTTGTGAAAAACATTTACAGGAGATATATATGTCACAGAACCTTTGCAGCATGGCATGAACACAAAGAAAATGTTAAAAATGAAGACTAAGAAGAAAAAAAAGTACAAAATTCACTACTACATGATGAGTGAGTGGAATAAGAATAGAGTAAGTAGTAAGGTTACTAGACGACGCCACCGACTTCCGAAGAACGTGAAGGTCAAAATATTACTCACGAGAAACTCCGCAATTGGTTTCCAGTTCTGTCCCGTTACGTTAAAGACCAGTGTCCACAGTAATTATTATTATTATTGTGGGACGTTTAACGTTCTGCTGCGTTTCTCCAAGTATCGATCCGTCTTACGTCTTCTTGGGGTCACGTAACACATCCATCACACAGGGTAACAATTATTGAACTATATGAAATAAACTCGTCATGGCTTCTGAACTGTTTGCGCCAGGACGTCGAAATTGCACGACTGGCCGCAGGGCGTGATGGGAAAGTACGCGCATGCATGGTTTAGCGACGAAGCCCACTTTCATTTGGATGGGTTCGCCATTAAGCAAAACTGGCGCATTTGGGGGACTGAGAATCCGCATTTCGCGATCGAGAAGTCTCTTCACTCTCAGCGGGTGACTGTGTGGTCTGCAGTGTCCTGTCACGGAATAAGCGGTGTGATATACCTTGATGGCACGGTGACTATCGAACGGCACGTGAAGGTTTTGGAAGATGATTTCATCCCCATTACCCAAAGTGACCTTGCTTTCGACAAGATGTGGTTCATGCAAGATGGATTTCCATCCCATCGAAGCAGGAGAGCGTTTCATGTCCTGGAGGAGCACTCTGGGGACCGCATTCTCGCTCTGGGATACCCAGAGGCCACTGGATTAGGCCTCGATTGGGCGCCATTTTCTCAGGATCTGAACACATGGGACCCCTTTTTGTGGAACTATATTAAATACAAGGTGTACAGTAATAAAACCAAAACCATTGCTGAGCTGAAAACAGCCATTCAGGAGATCATCGACAGCATCGATGTTCGGATACTTCAGCGCGTCATGCAGAATTTCTCTATTCGTCTGCGCCACATCAACGCCAGTGATGGCAGGCATATCGAACATGTTATAACCGAAATTCGAATATCTGTAGTGATGTTTACATGTTGAATAAAGTGTGTGCACGCTGTAGTTTGTACCTAATTTACGTTCTTTTTATATTTAGTTCAATAATTGTCACCCTGTGTCATTTCCCACTGAAACGCGGCTATTCGTTCCTTCTGACCACTGAGAAAATCTGCCGCAGCTGGGGTTCTTGAGTAATGATCATCAGTCTGGGTCCCTCACCTGCTTGGATTACTAGAGGAGCAGGAGAAGATCCAACGAAGAGCGGCGCGTTTCGTCGCAGGTTCCGTCAACTGGCGCGAGAGGGTTGCGTAGGCACTCAACGAACTCTAGTGGCAGACGGTATATGGGAGGTTTCGTCCATCACAGAGATGTTTCAGTGATTTTTGGTTAACATTTATCTTGGAGAAAATCAATGGCCTAGCTAAAATTCTTTAAAAATTGATTAAAAACAATCTTCTCCGCATTTACATTGAAATACAAATACAGAACTATCAGATTTCCCTTTAAACCGAGCCTGTATTTGTACTTCAGTGTAAATGGTCTGAATATGGGAACATTCTAACCGATACCGGTTACCATAGCAAATAAATATTTTACTTCCGTCAAGACTGTTTTTAATCCATTTTTTAACCAGAGGTTCACTGTCGAAATTCTGAGAGAATACTGTGACGTTTCTCCTACCTGGAGACGAAGGAAAAATTCTTAAAGTAACTGCCTGACTGTAATCCAACTCCCGACCCTGAGTCCTCAAAGCGCAATCAAACTCACTAAACACGACAGAAGAAGATTAAATCAGAATGATCACTATGTAGTGGAGTATGCGCTGTTATGAGACTCCTGACGGATTAAAGCTGGGTGTCGGACCGAGGCTCGAAGTCGGGACCTTCGCCTTTCGCGGCAAAATGCTCTACCGACTAAGCTGCCCAAGCACGAATCACGACACGTCCTCATAGCTTTACTTTCGCCAGTACGTCGTCTCCTACCTTTAGTACTACACAGAAGTTCTCCTGCGAAACTTGTAAAACTAACACTCCTGGAAAAAAGGATGTTGCTGAGACTGGCTTACGGTGAGGACGAGTTCTGAGCCGTGCTTGGGTAGCTTAGTCGGTGGCGCACTTCCCCGCGAAAGGCAGAGGTCCTTCGTTCGAATCTAGGATCGGCACACAGTTTTAATCTGTCAGGAAGTTTCAAGATTTAAAACCCTTAACACTGTGACGTTCCCTTCCATTCTGTTAGACGAGCATCGACCTTTGCGTCGCTTCCGCAATGAAAAGCCAGGTTTCCTGGGAGCCGAAATTTTCTGCCGCACCAACAGGAAGAGCGTTTAGCGTCAGCATATTTCGGCATACGTCTTCCTCGAAAATGAAACTACGAGCGCATTAACAATTCAGTCCATACTTGCTGTCCGTGAACTACATTGTTTGAAAGCTCTTCTCTTATAGTTGTTTTGAACAATTTTTTGTTCTTTGCAAGAAATTCAGTGAAAAATAAACGTTTTACAAGCCTGTAGCACAGAACAAAAACCTCAGCTACGTACAAGAACAAAATAATTTTCATAGATCCCAGTGGGTCTCGTATGACATGTAAAGTATAGAACCTTACACCAAACGTTAGTAAACATACCAGTGCTTGAGTCACAATGTCACTTCTTTGAGTAACTTCACTCTTATATTACTGTAGGCGTGTCAGTGCTGAACAAGGGGAACGGTTGTGCTGCGATGATGAATGACTTTCATTATAATCCTCAGTTGGTGAACTAGAACCGCACTGACACTGTGTAACACTTACATCTCTGTGACGATTCGGAAGAACTCCAGTCTTGGTCTACGTAATTGTTTCTGGCCGAAATTTTTTCGTAGTCATAGCCTTGGTTTTGAAGAACAATCTATTTCATTCTTTTGTGGTGGTGGCTCCGATAGCTCTTCCAGACAGCTTTTAAAGTAGAGTCTTTCTTCTTTGTCCTCATTAAAAATTTGGGAAGCGATCACTTCCCTTCCTCTTTCTGGCCGGAGAACATCGCCATGTCCTTTAACAGATGGAAAGTTATGTTTCTTAAATGAAAGCTCCTCCATTTAACTGCATAGTCGAATACAGTCAATCGTAGTTATTCAACTGTTCATGCTACAATGTTGGGTGTGATCAGACTTCTATAAACAAAGCTATGGTCGAAATGTATTGAACTTGGTTATCCAAAGCAGTGTCACAGCATAGAAAACGAGAATACAGTCTCTAAGATGTAACATCCTTTTTATTTCGTCAACGGTTACACATACTGAAAAGCAATTTTCGACAAATGTTAAATCGTCGATGGGCATGTAATTTTTTTTTATTTGGTTAATGTTTTTAGCACTGGTATCAACGGAGCTATTGAAGCAAGTAGGTTTTTTTAAAAAGAAATCTTACACTTTTTGTAACTGCATTCGATATCTCTCCAGAAGACGATTACAGTGGTATAGCGTTTGTTAACGTTGACGTTGAAATTTGTCGTAGAAAAAATCGAGAAATGTCGTAGAATGTGAGACCACGCTGGCCGGAAACGACATTAGCGGTGCAAACACTGCAAAGCAATCATTTCGGACCAGGCAGCGTAGTCGTGTACCGTAGGGCAGGCCTGTGCTGCAAGAAGAAAGCTTCATTTCCCCTTGAGTCAACTTACGACCTAGATGCAGGTTCAAAAAAATGGTTCAAATGGCTCTGAGCACTATGGGACTTAACTTCTGAGGTCATCAGTCCCCTAGTTCACCTACGAATGTCGTGTACGGAAATACGACATAGGCTAGAATCTAGCTACCACAGAGGGCTTAGGAAACTATTTCACATTTGTGTACACTCCCATACGCTGCAAAAAGCAACTACTACATTAAATATCTAAATGTTAAAAGGAAGATTTGACCTATCTTTTCCTGTACGTGGCTGTGTGCTTCTTAGATGAAAATACATACTGTCGCACAACTGTCTCTATCTATACTGCTCTAAATTATACATTTGGGACACAATCGTTGACCTAACATTTTATTAAAAATACTTTAGTGATCACCTGTACACCGCAAAATAAATATTCTTTCTAACGGAACGTCGTTTCACGCTAAATGTAAGTGTGTAATGACAGTGTTACCAGCTACGTGCACTACACGCTGGCGACTTATTTGACGTTTGCAAGGCAGTTTCGTACACACGTAAATGAAATAAACGATTTACTAACAATGATTTGGTAACCACCCAAATCATATAACATAAATTTTGTCGTCCAAAAAAATAGCTTTATCCTTTATTGGAGCATGTGTTTAAACTGTTGACCATGAACTGAAAGGTACATTTGCAACCGCCAATAGAAAGAACGATGAGCAGATGTAATTACAGTGGACGATATGGTAGAGCATGCACTGGCGATTCGGCGATACATATCGCCTGGCGTAGTTTGAGCTTCGTCGTAGACTGCATCTTTGAGTGCTTTCCATAGATAGAAATCACAAGGAGTCAAATCTGGGAGCCTGGCAGACCATTTGATAATAGAATTCCGTCCTAACCAACGTCCAGGAATGTTCTCATTCAGTATTTACGTTGCAACGCGGGACGAGTGAGTAGGACAGACGTCTTGTTGCAGCTACTTGCACTGTCGACTATCCAGTGGTACCTCTTCTGAAAGAACCGTCACAACGTTCATCAGGAAGTTTGCATAAGAATGTCCATTTACAACGCCTGAAATGAAATAGGACCCCCCCCCCCCCACACTGTAATTTCCTATGATGCCGTACCATATGTTTACACTCCAAGGCCGTTGATGTTGTATCTGACAAAACCAGTGCGGATTTTCGGCTGCTCAGTAGCGCATGTTACGCAAATTTACATTAGCGTGATTAGTAAACGTTGCTTCACCGTTAAAGAGCATAACTTGGAAAAACATAGGATCGTCTTTCAGTTGCTGAAAGGCAAATCGACGAAATTCTGTACGACGTTCGAAATCTCGGCCGTCGAGTGTCTGATTTTGTGACTGATGACAGGGATAGAAATTGGAAATTTGTGCTAAGGTCTTATGGGACCAACCCTATGAAGTCATCGGTCCCTACGCTTACACACTGCTTAACCTAACTTAAACTAACTTACCGGAAGGACAACACGCACACCCATGCCCGAGGGAGGACTCGAACCTCCGACTGGGGGAGCCGCGCGGACCGTGACAAGGCGCCCCAGACCGATCGTCTATCCCGTGCGGTGGATAGAAATTCTGTCGATGCAGGATGCGAACGACACTCGCCTCGCGATTCCAGATGCCTTGGCAATATGTCTCGTACCAGCCTGCGGATTCATTAGCGTCGTAGCCAGAACAACTTCTTCGTTTTCCCTGTCAGTTACAGTCTTCTTTCTTGTTATCTTTTATTGTTCGTTCAAGCAGCCTGTCCGCACTAGTGCCATAACAATTCGTGCAGTTGCCTGGCGCGTCGGACATTGGTGACCCGGACAGACAGCCCTGTACCGCTGTACTGTTTTTACGGCATTTCTTTTACATGCACCGTGTAAAAGTAGTGTATACAACTCATTGGCGTACATGTCTCCACGCAACGAATGTTGAAGCAGAGATGAGAGGCTTGTAGTTCAAACAAATAAACAGGCAAGTGTGTTGCCATTCTGACACAGCGTAGCACGAGAGCTCCGCCGTGCTCTCAAATCCTAGGACATTTCTGGATTTTTTTTACGACAGGTCTCAACATCAACATTAACAAACGCTGCATCAATGTAACTGTCTTCTGAAGAGCTGTCAAATGCAGTTATAAAAAGTGTCATCATCATCAGTTATGTGCTACATTAGCAGGTCCTTTGCCTCTTCATTTTCGGCGATCCATTGCTTCCTTCTTAAGGCTGCTGTATGTTGTACCGTCCATCATGTCATCCAGTATCTGGAATCTCTTCCTTCCTCGCTTCCTTTTCCCTTCTACATAGCCTTCTAAAACTGTTTTTATCAGTCCGTCATTCTTTCTTAATATATGCCCAATCCAATTTCTTTTTCTTCTCTTTATTACATCTAGTAACTGTCTTTTCTCTCCCACTCTTCTCAGTACCTCTTCATTTTTTACTCTGTCCATCCAACTTATTCTTTCCATCTTCCGCCATGTCCAGATCTCAAAAGCCTCCAGCCTTTCTCTGTCTTTTTTCCTCATAGTCCATGTTTCAGCGCCATATAGAAGAACACTCCATACAAGACATTTTATGAGTCTCTTTCTGAGTTCTCTGTCCAGACCGCTGCAGAAGATTCTCCTTTTCTTATAAAACGCCGCTTTTGCCATTGCTATCCTTGTTTTAATTTCTGTGGTGCACTTCCAGTCGGTGTCTATCCTGCTTCCAAGATACTTAAAATTTTGCACCTGTTCTAGTGTTTCTCCATTCAGCACAATTTTTATTTCCTTATTTCCTCCTGTTGCCAATACTTTTGTTTTATTTGTGTTAATTTTCATTCCATATTTTTTCCGTTAGTTGCAATGGTGTCCACCAAATCCTGTAATTCTTTTCCCCCTGTGGCTAGAAGGACCATGTCATCAGCAAATCTCAAGCACCCTACTCTTCTTCCTCCAATTTCTACTCCTTTGTCATCTAATGAGCATTGGTCAATCATATTTTCCAAGAACAGGTTGAAAAGAGTAGGTGATAAACAGCATCCTTGTCTTACTCCTTTCCCTAGTCTGATCCAGTTTGTACTTTCTCCTCTCACTTTAACTGAAACTTTTTGATTAAGGTATAATGAGTTTATAAGTCTTCTGGTTTTCCAGTCCACTCTCTTTTCCCTCATAATAGTCGCCAGCTTGTCCCAAACCACATTGTCAAATGCCTTTTCTAAATCGATGAAGCACATATATAGGTCTCTTCCTTTTTCAATGAACCTTTCTCCCAAGATTCGTAGGAGCCGTATTGCATCTCTGGTGCCCGTATTCCGTCTAAAGCCAAACTGCTCCTCGCCGAGATTCTCCTCTATTACTTTTTCAAGTCTTTTATTAATTATTCTTAACATCACTTTGGATGCATGTGAAATGAGGCTGATTGTCCTGTGCTCGCTGCATTTCTTGGTTCCTTGTTTTTTCGGTAATGGAATCATTACTGTTGTCAAAAAGTCCTCAGGCCATTCACCACTGTCATATATTTTATTACATAATCTCAATATTTCTCTTATTTCATTGTGGTTCAAGCATTTTAGTATTTCTCCCGGTATTGTATCTGTACCTACTGCTTTGCCATTTTTCATTGCAGCAATGGCAGCCTTTACTCCTTCCATTATGATGGTCGGTCCTTTCTCTTCATCACTTACACTGTTGTGTGATTCAAGCTCCAGAGTTTCTGGTTTGCTATTTGTGTCATATAGCTCTTTTATATATTCTTCCCATCTCTGGAGGACATCATCACGATCTTTGTACACTACCTTGTAAGTAGGCTGTTTATGTTTTCTTATCGGCAACGTTACGTAGCGCTCGGTATGAAAATCACTGGCTGTGCTGTGTGCAGTCAGTGGCTAGTTTGCATTGTTGTCTGCCATTGTAGTGTTGGGCAGCGGCAGCTGGATGTGAACAGCGCGTAGCGTTGCGCGGTTGGAGGTGAGCCGCCAGCAGTGGTGGATGTGGGGAGAGAGATGGCGGAGATTTGAAATTTGTATGATTGGATGTCAATTATGACTATTAAGGTAAATACATTGTTTGTTCTCTATCAAAATCTTTCATTTGCTAACTATCCCTATCAGTAGTTAGTGCCTTCCGTAGTTTGAATCTTTTATTTAGCTGGCAGTAGTGGCGCTCGCTGTATTGCAGCAGTTCGAGTAATGAAGATTTTTGTAAGGTAAGTGATTTGTGAAAGGTATAGGTTAATGCTAGTCAGGGCCATTCTTTTCTAGGGATTTTTGGAAGTCAGATTGCGTTGCGCTAAAAATATTGTGTGTCAGTTTAAGCACAGTCTTGTATAAGTTTTCTAAGGGGACGTTTCAACCTCTTCGTCTTTACTCAAAATTTCCATAGTAGCACTTCCTGCTCTGTTTTGTTCCCATGTCATAGTCTTTACTCTGTTGTATAGTAAGTCGTATCTTCCCTTCCTGTCCAGTTCTTCACTTTCATCACATTCCTCTTTTAGCCATTTTTTCCTAGTCTGCTCTGTTTCTCTTCGCAGTTCGTTATTTAACCTTCGGTACATCTTTCTTGCATCTTCAGTGTTCTTGTTTTTCAATTTTCTTCTCTCCTCCATCTTGGAAATCATTTCTTGTGTGACCCATGGTTTTTTTGACCTTTTCCGTTTTACATATCCTACATTTTGCTGTCCTGCTTTAATGATTCCTTCTTTCAGCATATTCCAGTACTCGTTGGCATTGTCAGGTGCTTCTTTGTCTCGTAATGTGTTTAGAAAGTCCCGAGACAGCATTTCTGTAATTTGTTCTTTGTTGGACCTTATCTTCTCTAAATCCCACTTCTTCACCATTGTCGCCTTTTTCAGTTTTTTCATTCTTATTTCTATTTCTGCCATAAGTAAGTTGTGGTCACTGTTAATATCTGCACCTGGTAATGTGTGCACCTTCTTGATTCCATTCCTGTATCTTTCTTCTACCAGTATAAAATCGATTTGGTTTCTGTATTTATCCTCTGGTGATTTCCAAGTGTATAGCCTCCTCTTATGGTTCTTGAACCATGTGTTTGCTGCTATCAGTTGCCTTTCCCTGCAGAAGTCAATTAACCATTCACCTCTGTCATTTCTCTTTCCAAGACCATGACTGCCTACTATGTTTCCCTCTTTCCCTTCCCCCACAATGGCGTTCCAGTCTCCCATTACTATTTTGCAGCATTTTTATTTTCGTCCATTATTCTCTCTATTACATTGTACGTTTCCTCTACAATTTGGTCATCATGTTCTGAAGTTGGCATATACACCTGGACAATCAGTAAATCTTTTTGTGCTCCTTTCAGCCTTACACCAATAACCCGGTCATTTGCATAGTCTACATATTCCACACATTTAGCCAATTCCTTTGTCATAGTCATTCCTACTCCATTAATTCCTTTTACTTCTCCTCCTGAGTAGTAGAATACATATTTATCTGACAGCAACTCTCCATGTCCATTCCATCTTACCTCAGCAACTCCTACGAGGTCCATATGATTCTTTTCCATCTCTCTTTTAAGGTTTTCTAGTTTTCCTGCTTGTAGCAGAGTTCTGACGTTTCAGGTACCAATTCTCGTTTTGATTTTTTGCCTCCTTTCAAGTTGTCCCCCCCGGAGATCCGAATGGGGGACTATTTTACCTCCGGACACAGATTTAACATGAGAGGAAGCCATTCTTTGTGCATATGCAGGGAAGATAATCTGCGGTGGTATTCCGTTGCCTTCCGCAGTTCTGGAGGCCGCCCCTAACATGGGATACAGACGCCTTTTGCAGCCGCCCGCTCCGGGTCAGACGCTGCATCAGAAGTGTAGGTTGGAAAATGAAAGACCCCTAGCCCTCGAAACCTAATAGCGTCAGGGTCGGAAAAGAACAAGAGCTGGCCGAGGGTGGCCAGATAGGAAAGATAAAAGTGAGGAGCCTGGCATAAGTAAGTGGAAGCAATGCCAGGACTCAGCTCGGGGCCCCGTGGTCGCCAGCCACGTATCACTAGGTGTGACTCGCTGAGGAAAAGTATAAAAAGTATACGATTCCATTTTTTAAAAATGATACCAGCGCTAAAAACATTAATCAAACAAAAAAATACATGTCCTACGACGCTGTAACATTTGCCGATAACAGCATTTCAATATGTGTAACCGTTCAAGAAATAAAAGCGTGGTAACGTCTTGTTAGACTCACGCTCTATAAACAAGTTTAATATATTGCGACTATGACTTCGTTTATATTATGGTGCTTGAAAATAGTGGAGCGCCGAAATCATGAATGTACAGTAGAACCAACGAACCATACAGTCAAATGGAGATACTTTCATTTAAATAGTATTATATGACTGTGGCCCAAAACTATGGTAAAATTACCGACCGGTGTTTGCTGAAATTGAGGGCAAAGTTGTTCACACTCAGTTGTTTCTGGACTGCTATCACCGGCGTTGCCATAGAGACCGTTATTAGGCTCCACCGACACGTTACGGAAAATTTCCGTGTTTCCAGCGTACGGTATAACGTTTGGAAAAAAAATCCTTCCATCTTCCACACTTTCTAGAAATTTCAGCCTGCCGCAGTTGCTGGCTCTTTGCTTTTCTGCAGGCAGGCCCTGTAATCCTTGTTTGTTGTTTTCACTGTATCGTGTCGTGATCACAGATATTGATCCACTATCACCTGAAAGGCTCGTCCAGAACCAGTTGGCCTGTCACACCTGACGTGAAGTGCTGGCGTCCAACGCATTGAGCTCTGTCGTAAAACACCTTCACTGTTTTGGCACTGTTGAGTGGACGACGTAATATACCGGAAGCATTAGGCAGTGCGCGGCGCCAAATTCCTGCTCCTGGGAAAACATGGCTAAAATGCCTCTCCTCTACTCTCTATACGTTCGTTCGAACAAAGGTATTTACAAAGGAGTCAAACCGTTTTCAGTCTCTACTGCGCATGCGCAGATTCGCGACAGGCTCGAACGTCAGAACCTTTGGTTTGACTCGAATGCATAGTTCGCGTGTTTCGTTGTTTGAACACCCGTTGACAAATTTGCTCTCTTCGCGTTGCTGAAATGTTTCTGACTTAAGTAATGAAACAGTATACATGGTACGTATTTTTTCATGCTTAACTCTAAGTGTTTCGAAAATTTATTCTCATTGTCAAGTGCAAATATGTACGTAACTATTTTGTGTGCTGTATGTTTGTTGTGTGTCTCTTGCACTGTACTGTGTTGTCTTTTTGAGGTTGTATGAAGGAACATTTCTGTGCTTCATATATTATGCAGAAAAACACACACACAGTGTGCAATTTGAAAACATAATGAGCGATGGTCTGTGTCTGTGTAGTTTTCTTCGTAATGGAGGAGGCACAGTATCGTGTAAAAAAGACGTCTAGAGCACAAGACAGGGAGCATAACATACAAAATACTAAAGTAAATTAGCCGAGCGGTCTAAGGCGCTGCAGTCATAGAATGTGCGGCTGGTCCCGGCGGAGGTTCGTGTCCTCCCTCGGGCATGGGTGTATGTGTTTGTCCTTCGGATAATTTAGGTTCAGTAGTGTGTAAGCTTAGGGACTGATGACCTTAGCAGTTAAGTCCCATAAGATTTCACACACATTTGAACGTTTTTTTGAACTAATGTAAATATTTGGTGATGACAATGAAAAATTCTCGAAACGCGTCGTGCTAAGCATGAAAAAGTATCTAAGTGGTGCAGTGTTTCATTATTTAAAGAATGAGTGAGGGTTGCAGGCTTTCCAAAAACACCGAGTGTGGCAAGTATAGCTGAGTTAAAAGTTTTTGCTTCGCACTTGTGATCGGCACGTCTTGGAGAAGCAGTGATACAAAAAGTTAACTGAAGAAATTCTTAATTGTTTGTGACACCATTTTCAGCATCAACTTCTTGTTTTCCTCCTGATCGTATGATTATGATGACAAATTTAATAAGCTTCTCTCACTGATTTTGGTAACACAATCTTCTCGCTGATTCAGAATACATTGCTGATAATTAGTGCCAATGGTAATAAACTACAATGGAGTAAATGCTCAACTATTACAAATGCTGAAAATTTTCTAATTTGAAGAAAAATTATTGTGTTTTTAGTTGGTAGGGGGGTGACTGCATTGTGTCCACTGGTTATGAAACTGGCATGCAGTTTAATATCACTGTTATATGTGTACAATATAGCACGCTTATTCTACCGATGCCACCTCGCTTCTAAACTCAGCCACCTTAACGTGTGCATTCATTTATAGCAATGAGTACCGTACATGACCGCCAATAATTGGTTCTTGTGGTCGGATTCTTGTGTAGAAGAGTGAAAATTTGTTAAATTTGAAAGTGAATTTAGCAATGGATAGTGAGATCCTTTTGCTTTTCATACGCGGGGTTTTATACAATGTGTTCGAGAGTTCCCGTTAAATACTTCTAACAGTTGTAGAGGGGAGTGAGTACGTAATGTTTTGAATAGGAACCCGCGTCCGGAAACGTCATCCTGCTATGCAATAGTGTGCCGAGGCTACAGCCACCGACGCCTTCAACTGTATGTGTATAAAGTCTGAATCCGTGATGATGTTACAAACTTTCTAGGATGATGGAGAAGGATATGTGTATAAATTTGAGGTAAGGATCGCTGGTTCGAGAACGAACGAGTCGAAAGTTACAGGCAAAAATCGTTCTGATACCTCTGACAGTGGAATAGACGCACCGATACAGTGGTTGCTAAGAATTCAAGGTATGCAGCTTACAGATGTGGCAGTGTGGACCAAAACAAGGAAAAAAGTCCAGTAAACGTGGGCTCTAAAATGCATACCTGAGGAGCTACGAGCACTTGTCCATCTTCTCTGCGCGGGATTAGCCGAGCGGTCTCAGGCGCTGCAGTCATGGACTGTGCGGCTGGTCCCGGAAGAGGTTCGAGTCCTCCCTCGGGCATGGGTGTGTGTGTTTGTCCTTAGGATAATTTAGGTTAAGTAGTGTGTAAGCTTAGGGACTGATGACCTTAGCAGTCAACTCCCATAAGATATCACACACATTTGAACTTTTTTTTTCATCTTCGCTAGAGTGAAACACACCTCTATTGAACAAGTGCTCATAGCTCTTGAGGTATGCATTTTAGAGAGCATGTGTACTTGACATTTTTTCTTGTTTTGGATCATACTACCGTATCCAAAATTTCCCTACCTTAGAATTATAGCAACAACAGTACCAGTTCATGTACTCCACTGTCACAGTATCAGAACAGCTTTCGTTTATAACTTTCGATGCGTTCGCTCCCGGTACAGCGACCCTTACTCAATTTGATACATTTATCCTTCACCATCATCCTAGAAATTTTGAAACATCATCACGAAATCAGCCAGTACAGGCCTAAACATACATGTACAGGCACCGCCGCCAATGACTTCGACGCTCTGTTGCATCGTTGGATGACATTTCCGGACACAAGTTCTTATTCAAAATGTTATGTACTCACTCCCCACTATAATTCCTAGAAGTTGGTACCGGGAATTTCCGGACACCCTGTGTATGCAACACATCTCTGTAGGAACACCCCTCAAGGAGATAAAATTACACTAGGACGTATTACATTTTCACGGCGCTGAGAAGTACCGTTCCGTTAAAAGGCTAGTAGGAACCTAGTTGCCATTTTCTTCAACGAGGATGCTATGAGGCTGAACGCGAAAAGCTATGCGGAAGCGCGCGCTGATCTACTTGGAGCAGAGTATGAAACGCTTTGACGTCAATGAGAAGAATTTCCTGTAACTGTATCTCGAACGAACCTTAGGACGCTGTAACACTATCAAAATTTTGGAGAAAGAAGTTTGGTCAAATGCTGGATAAAGATCTTTGAATTAATGCAAAAGGCGGTATTACATTGTCTTCAATATTTCGTCAAAGTTTCAGAATGGCGGACAACAACTTGTTACTATGCTCTGCAGTTGCATCTATTCTACAGTTGCATTGCTTTTGCATTTGGAAGAGGCAGAAAGGAAAAGCTAATGCACTTAGGTAAAGCCGTGGGTTTCATGGCGAGAAAATAGAAGGGTACAACAAAATATGTTAGCGGAGCTGCAAGTTGAGGACGTAATGTCGTATGAAGGTTACTTGCGAATGGACGAGAGTATATTTCAGTATGTACTCAGGGAAGTGGCTCCTCATATTACGAAGCAGGACACTCACGACAAGAAGGCTAAATCCGCAAAAGACAGACTTACCGTTACACTGCGATTCATTGCAACAGGAGAATGCTACAGTAGTTCACAGTATAGCACTCGAATATTTCAGTGCTCAATGGCGAAAATAATACCAGAAACGTGTGCAGCTATTTACGAAAAACGCAAGAGGAATATCTGAAGGCAAATAATAACTTGAAGAGCCAAAGAAACTGGTACACCTGCCTAATATGGTGTAGGACACCCGCGAACACGCAGAAGTGCCGAAACACGACGTGGCATGCTCTCGATTAATGTCTGAAGTAGTGCTGGAGGGAATCGACACTATGAATTCTGCAGGGCTGTCCATAAATTCGTAAGTGTGTGAGGGGCTGGAGATCTCTTCTCAACAGCACGTTGCTAGGCATACCACATATGTTCAATAATGAACATGTCTGGGGGGGTTTGGTGGCCAGCGGAAGTGTTTAAACTAGGAAGAGTGTTCCTGGAGTCACTCTGTAGCAATTCTGGACTGGTGACGTGTGGCATTGTCCTGTAGGAATTGCCCAAGACCGTCGGAATGCACAATGGACATGAATGGATGCAGGTGATAGACAGGATACTTACGTACGTGTCAACTGTCAGAATCGTTTCTAGGCGTATCAGGCGTCCCATATCACTCCAACTGCACATGCTCCACACCTTTCTGGTGCCTCCACCAGCTTGAACAGTCCCCTGCTGACATGCGGGGTCCATGAATTAATGAGGTTGTCTCCATATTCGTACACGTCCATCAACTCGATACAATTTGAATCGAGACTCGTGCGACCAGGCAACATGTTTCCAGTCATTAGTAGCCCAATGTCGGTGTTGACTGTCCCAGGCGAGGCGTAAAGCTTTGTGTCGTGCAGCTATCAACGGCACATGAGTGGGCCTTCGGCTCCGAAAGCCAATACCGATGGCGTTTCATTGAATGGTTCGCACGCTGACACTTGTTGATGGCTCAGCATTGAAATCTGCAGCAATTTGCGGGAGGGTTGCACTTCTGTCACACTGAACGATTCACTTTAGTCATCGTTGGTCGTGTGCTTGCACGGTCTTTTTCCGGCCGCAGCGATGTCGGAGATTTTGTGTTTTACCGGATCCCTGATGTTCAAGGTACACCCGTGAGATAGTCGTACGGGGAAAATCCCCACTTCATCACCATTTGGGAGATGCTGTGTCCCATCGCTCGTGCTGCCACTATAACACCACGTTAAAAGTCACTTAAATCTTGTTTACCTGCCATTGTAGCAGCAGTAACCGATCTAACGACTGCGCCAGACACTTGTTGTCTTATATAGACGTTGGCAACTGCAGCGCCGTATTCTACCTGTTTACATATCTCTTCACTCGTATGTGAATATGCATGTGTATACCAGTTTCTTTGGCGCTTCAGTATTTAGCACATACTACAACCATTAACAAACATTTTTATTTCTACAAAAGTTGTGGATTTTCTCCTTTATTTAGACTGACGAGACTTCCAACTGAAAAAACCGTGACTCATGCGTTTATACTGAAAGGTGGCTACACTGAGCCACAGCGCCAGAAATCGCGCCAGAGAGTATTGTTCCGCCGCCTCCACTGGCAGTGCTTATTGAGACGTAGCGGCAAGCAGTTCTTACCGAGAAGTTGTGGTGGACGCTGCTTGTCGTGAAGTCAGAGTGAGATGTGGTAGTGGAGAGTGTTGTTCCATGTTTTATGCAGTGGTTTGATGGGAGAGATAGCAGATGTTGTTCTAATGGAGATATTGTAATGGTCAGAGTGCATTTCGTCAATATGTATGGAGGTATTTTCTTTAATTCTTTTATTCTTTCAGTGACCTGAATAATGTGTCATTACAGGTTCAGTCAACAAAGCATCTGGCGTGTGTTCTTGTATTAGAGTGTAATTTTGGTTTTCTTGCACAATTATAGTATTTCTAATTTTCTTTTATCACGTCAGTATAAATGGTATTTAAAATTTCTTGTCTTGTTGAAGAAGAACCGTGCCAGATGTGCGTTGAGTCACACTACCACACACAGAACAGCTACACTTGTGCTTTGTTGGCTTCGTAGATTTTATAGTTGCTGGGGACTTAATTAATTAATTGTATTAACTGAAATTTTCATTTCATTCTTTGTTGTTGTTCTACGCAGTCAGACTGCGTACTAATACTAGTCAGGGCCAGCCGTTTACGAAACAGCGTAATCGGACATACAGCGACAGAAAATTAAAAAGTATTTGCATTGCATTCTTATATCTTTATTTTAATAAAGCCCCCATGCACGTGGCGACCGCTGCTTCGGATCGTCCCTTGGAATTCTTCTGATTGTAAAAATAGTAGACCGTAGTATTGTTGTAGTAATTTGTAGTTTAGTAATTGTAGTCTATTTTGCATGTGTAGATTTGGTAATTGGCATTCTTCTAATGGTATTTTTCAAAATTTAATTTTTATTGTCTTGTCTATGGGTTTGACAATTTAGGGCAATTATTTCAATTGTTCGATTAATCGTGTTTGAGGGAAAAATTTCATGTAAATGGTATTGTTAGAGATAAAGAGTCATTGTGTGTAATTTTCGTACAGTGACGAGTTTTGTATGTTTTGTAAATGATTACGCGATCAATGAAAAAGGCAAAAATGATGAATAGTGAGAATAACGAAATTGTTAACATGGCGAACTCGCCAACAGAGGAAAACAGTATCATGAATAATGAAGTGGAAAACAATTTAATCAGTCGAGAAAATAGTCCGGAAACAGTTCAAAATTTTTCACAATCGAAAAATTCTCAGAATACGAGATTAACGACAGAAGATATGCAGCGGTTGATGAGTGCAATATTAGATTTAGGGTCACAGATAGACTCAGTGGGATCTGAATTAAATGCAATGACAACACGGTTATGCTCACAAATAGGATCTGAATTAAAAACGGTGGCAACACGTTTAGATTCACGAATAGGGACATGTTTCAAAAACAAAAATGATGAATCAAAGAAAGTTTCCTTGGTGTCTGTAATTTTCTTAGACGCTTTGTTAAATTGGACGATTTGGCCACACCTCGTTTTTGCGATCTATCTGGAAAGTTCTTTTTAAACGAAAATCGGTAGACAACTCTGTTTGGTTAGTTTGTATTCCTGATGAGTGGGTTAATAAGCTGATTTGGTATACGCATTTGAGTTATGCACACTTTGGTCCCAGAAAATGCTTTCACAAATTACGGGAAAATTGCTACTTCAGTAATATGGAAAAACGTATTCGATCTGTTCTGGCCAAATGCAAATTATGTCAAAAGGCTAAGCCGCCAACAGTTTCTCACAGAGCACCGTTGTTTACTATCATTCCAACGAAATTAAAGGACATGGCTGCAGTTGATTTGTTCGGTCCAGTGGTTCGATCTACTAATGGTTTTGCGTACATTTTCGTAGCAGTGGAGTTGACATCAAAATATGTATGTTTTACACCGTTACGCAAAGCAACAGCTCGTTCAGTATCTAACGCTTTCATCAAACATTTTCTTAAAGAAATGGGTCATGTTGATAAGGTTATATCAGATAATGGATCACAGTTTCGTTCTAAAATTTGGCTTCGTACTCTACAGCGTCGTAAAATTAAACCAATTTTCATTTCACTTTTTCACCCCCAACCTAACGCTTCAGAGAGATGGATGAAGGAAATCAATAAATTGTGTCGTCTTTATTGTCATCAGAATCACAGAACTTGGGATCAGTATCTTCATATTTTTCAAAACATTCTGAATGAACTTCCTAATGACTCAACTTCTTTACCGCCTATACTGATATTAAAAAACAAAGCACCGACAAATCGCATTTCTGAAATCATTCCTTTTCCGCCTACACGGAAGCTGCGGCATTCTGAAGTTGTCATCCTGGCTCTGCAAAATATTGCATCTGCGGCTGCTAGAAGAGAGAAATCAGCTAAGCGTCCTGGTCGTTTAAAAATTTTGTCAGTTGGTCAGAAAGTGTTAATTAAGTCCCATCGTTTGTCTCACAAAGGAAAAGGCTTGTGTCGCAAATTTTTTTTGCTTTATAACGGTCCATATAGAGTTCGCAAAATTATACATGATAACACTGTTGAAGTAGAAACTCTTAATCACGACGCTCTAAGGGAATACATCATATATCAAACGTCAAAATTTTTGTAGAATGACATACTTGTGAGAAACTAACTGCTACATGTAAACATGCGGAGAGTACAAGGATACCGCGCTGTGTTTTGGCGGCGGCATATACTCAAAGCAACAGTCAAGTCTGCGCGCCGCACAGGGCAGTCGTTGACCGCAAACAATCACTTCATACGTCACGCGCCTACAGCTGATCGAGCGCTCAGTGCGAATGCACTGACAGCCGTAAATAAATACACAGTCTAATTTCTCCGACTAAATTCAGTATAAAGCTATAATGACTTGATGAATTCTGTTATTAACATTCAGTATTTTTCAGGATACGGTTCTATAAAATATTTAAGAACTTCAGGTAAATTCTGTGCGTGTCCGACGTTAAGACGACTTGCTATCGAGAAATTTTCAGGAAGAATGTAATTTCCAAGAAGAAACTAATAAACTAAAAAAAAAGGTAACTGTTAATTGAGTTCATTTTCAGGTAACATATTTCCACTTAGGTACGTACTTTAGACGTAATTTGCTGCTCGCGATTACGTGATTCATACTTTGTGCTAAATTTCATGTTCTATGAATTTACTTGTGAAGCGATGTGCTTGCGTACGTTAACTGATTTTGACAATGATTATTAATGAACTGAGTTGTAACTTGTGTATATTATGCATCGCTTGGCTGCACTGCTTTTTCACTGATGTCATATTTTTTAATTATGTGCCTGCTGTGCCTATTTATTTAAATTATAATTGTCACCTGATTAATTGTGCTGATGTGGTTAGGTATGTAAGTTATACTTTGTGATTTATCTGCTTGCGCCTTCATGTTTACTTATTAAGATTACATATGAACATTATTTGCTTATGATGATATGATGCTAATGACCTGTTTAGTACGTAAGATATATGTTTGCTGCTATGTGTATGGATTGCATATTTATACATCTCTGTTTGTCGTCACAACTACTCTTTAATTTGGTATATAGAAATGCTGATATACTGTGAATGAACATAGAGTTTAGGTTACACTATGGTATTAGTTATAGATTGTTCGCTTGGCAGAGCCTCATTGTAAGATTTGTGCTGCATCCACTTGTTGACATTCTGTTCTCTACTGGTATATTTACTCGCTATTGCTTGTTTTGCTACGCTCAGTGCTTTATATTTTAACATAAGAAAATGAACTGCAGTAATTCGACGAGCGACTTTAGTACAAGAAACGTCATAGAAGTCACATGAGCTGGAGGTTTTATGGAATCTGTATAAATTTGTGCTAATAGAAAGGAAGCTAACGACATGACATACCAACACAGTTATTACACTGCATTTTTCGTGAGCAATTGAAATAGGAAGTGACACTTGACACAAGAAATACTCCACATGTTTGCTTCTATTTGCCATAATTCTTGAAGTGGTGTACACACTGTGAAATATTAGGATCATTCACACTCCGTAATCGTACTTAATTACTGAGAGTTATTCGAACTAAATCTGTTAGAGGTCATGTATGCATTCTTTTTTTATAATTCATAATGAGTGGAAGATTTGGCTCAGATGGATTACACAAAGGTTGTGTGTTGACAGTGTGTCTTCGGATTGTATGGGATGAGGAGGTTTGCATTAGGATTTTATCTGTACTTGTTCGAGGAGACTGACTAGAGGAAAGAGTTTTTATGGAAGTGAAATGATATTGGCAATAAGGTTTATATGTATCGACGTATTGAAGAGGTATTATTGAGGTATTGAGATTATATGAAGTTGATTGGAGTTTTGGTGTATAAGAGGTAAAATAAGTGAGGTGCATTTTTTTTTTTTTTTTTTTTTGTTGGTCTATATGGAACAAGGAGGATGAAGATAGCAGACTAGAACACTAAAATGGAAGGAAGATTGTCTACACACACTTTGTTAAATCACTAAGCAGTATGTACTTTTTTTTGGAGAGAGGAAGTTGCATATCTTGGCACACTGACAGTTGTTCAGCAACCGTACATTTTTATTTGGCTTGGCAAACATTGGTCTTGACATGATGACTATGACGCTGACTTAACTATTATTGACTGTTATACATTGCTGCCACTACTACTTGATACACAAGTTGAACATAAAATTTTGACAGAATTGAATTTACACAGTTAACACTATTCAATTACACAGTAGTACTTAATGTGGATGAAAGATGAGTGCGTGTGTTTTGTGTGTTTTCCTTTCCTAATCCTACCCACCTATCTCCTAAATATTATTTTATTTGTTTGTAGTGGCTGGCACTGACACTCATAAATGTTATAGGTTTACTGATATTTGAGTATTTGTAATAGTAATATGACAATTATCTGATATCATTTGTGTGTTTATTAGAATTTGTATGTTTAGTGTAAGAGCATTGTAAAAGCATTTGTATGTGTATTCAAACTATTGTTCATGCTTGAAATGTCTGAGTAGTGATGGTGAATATTATGAACTGTTACCTGCACTTTTCAACATGATGTGTGACACTTAGAAATGTTTAATTTCTGCTGATGAACTGTGTGATCAGTGATAGTAAATATTATGGGCTGTTACTTGTACTTTTTCTACATGATTGGTGCCACTAGGACATGTTTAATATCTGCTGAGGAACAGTGTGATCAGTGATAGTTGTTTAATTTCTGCTGATGAACTGTGTGATCAGTGGTAGTAAATATTATGGACTGTTACTTGTACTTTTTCTACATGATTGGTGCCACTAGGACATGTTTAATTTCTGCTGATGAACAGTGTGATCAGTGATAGTGAATATTATGGACTGCTGTCTGCACCTACTCAACATTGCTGGGTGCCACTGATGGACTGCTTCTACTGAAATGATGTCACCTGTTGGTGTCTGCACCTACTCAACATTGCTGGGTGCCACTAATGGACTGCTTCTACTGAAATGATGTTACCTGTTGGTGTCTGCACCTACTCAACATTGCTGGGTGCCACTGATGGACTGCTTCTACTGAAATGATGTCACCTGTTGGAGTCTGCACCTACTCAACATTGCTGGGTACCACTGATAGACTGCTTCTACTGAAATGATGTCACCTGATGGTATCTGCACCTATTCTACAATGCTGGGTGCAACTGATGGAACTGATTCTACTGAGATGATGTCACCTGATGGAGTCTGCACCTGCTCAACATTGCTGGGTGCCACTGATGGACTGCTTCTACTGAAATGATGTCACCGTTGGAGTATGCACCTATTCCACAATGCTGGGTGCCACTGATGAACTGCTTCCACTGAAATGATGTCACCTGTTGCTGTTTGCACCTACTCAACATTGCTGGGTGCCACTGATGAACTGCTTCTACTGAAATGATGTCACCTGTTGGAGTCTGCACCTGTTCCACATTGCTGGGGCCACTGATGCACTGCTTCTACTGAAATGATGTCACCTGATGGTGTCTGCACCTATTCCACAATGCTGGGTGCCACTGATGAACTGCTTCCACTGAAATGATGTCACCTGTTGCTGTTTGCACCTACTCAACAATGCTGGGTGCCACTGATGAACTGCTTCTACTGAAATGATGTCACCTGTTGGAGTCTGCACCTACTCGACATTGCTGGGTGCCACTGATGAACTGCTTCTACTGAAATGATGTCACCTGCTGGAGTCTGCACCTGTTCCACAATGCTGGGTGCTACTGCTGGAACTGTCAACTACTTGTTACGAAAGCATTTTATGTGAATATTTGTATAAACTGATTTTTTGTGTATTACTGTTTATGAAAAGTTATGAGACTCTTACCTGTACATATTCGTCATTGCTGACGCTATCGATTGAATTGTAAAACCACATGATATTTGTGTAAACTATTATGTAAATTCATATGTATGAAAAAATTTGTATTCCTTACTGTATTTTATATATTAGGCTATTGTAAGGTCAAAATTGTAAGGTCAAAATTTTATCTAGCTATATGATATTTACGTATTTATATTATCTTTTATTTTTGTCTGTATTTTTTTGACGAATTTGGTGGTATTTTCACCACCAATGCTGGCAAAAATACCATCAAATTCTAGCCCGTGGAGGAAGAGCATATGAAAGGTGGCTACACTGAGCCACAGCGCCAGAAATCGCGCCAGAGAGTATTGTTCCGCCGCCTCCACTGGCAGTGCTTATTGAGACGTAGCGGCAAGCAGTTCTTACCGAGAAGTTGTGGTGGACGCTGCTTGTCGTGAAGTCAGAGTGAGATGTGGTAGTGGAGAGTGTTGTTCCATGTTTTATGCAGTGGTTTGATGGGAGAGATAGCAGATGTTGTTCTAATGGAGATATTGTAATGGTCAGAGTGCATTTCGTCAATATGTATGGAGGTATTTTCTTTAATTCTTTTATTCTTTCAGTGACCTGAATAATGTGTCATTACAGGTTCAGTCAACAAAGCATCTGGCGTGTGTTCTTGTATTAGAGTGTAATTTTGGTTTTCTTGCACAATTATAGTATTTCTAATTTTCTTTTATCACGTCAGTATAAATGGTATTTAAAATTTCTTGTCTTGTTGAAGAAGAACCGTGCCAGATGTGCGTTAAGTCACACTACCACACACAGAACAGCTACACTTGTGCTTTGTTGGCTTCGTAGATTTTATAGTTGCTGGGGACTTAATTAATTAATTGTATTAACTGAAATTTTCATTTCATTCTTTGTTGTTGTTCTACGCAGTCAGACTGCGTACTAATACTAGTCAGGGCCAGCCGTTTACGAAACAGCGTAATCGGACATACAGCGACAGAAAATTAAAAAGTATTTGCATTGCATTCTTATATCTTTATTTTAATTAAGCCCCCATGCAATACCTAAATTCGTTACTACACTTACTCTTACCTTTCTTATTAGTTATCGTGATATTTTAAAATCAATAATAGGTCTATGACGATGCTGCAGTTGAAAAACCCATAGCAAGAATGTAACTGCATTTTGTAAATTGGAAAGGAAAATGTAGGTACATTACACATTAATTAAGTTCAGTTCCAAAGAAATAAGAGGAGTGATGCATACTTTTTTTGTAATAGTTGGATGTATTTTCTGCAATGTTTAGTCACTTACTAGGTACTTACGTCCCGGCGGAGATTCGAGTCCTCCCTCGAGCATGGGTGTGTGTGTTTGTCCTTGGGATAATTTAGGTTTAGTAGTGTGTAAGCTTAGGTACTGATGACCTTAGCAGTTAAGTCCCATCAGATTTCACACATATTTTGACATTTTTGGTACTTACGTACAATTTGTTAATCTTAAAAACTATGTAATATTATTAATCAGTCACCAGATGCAAATGAAACATTTCATACTAAAATTTATGATTTCGTTTGACCTTTAGGGCATGCGTGTTGCATGCCAAATAATTCAATTAACACTACTAACACACGCAGCACCACTCTTATTCTTTACATAATTAACTTCCACATATTTGCAGTCCCGTTAGGAGAAAGGGTTTAAGTGATGCTCCTTTGCACCTGCTTGGTTTTGTTTTTACTGGTCTCGAGGGCTACAAAGTGGAAGGCCGGCAAGTTAGGCGCCGGGGGTAGGTAATACCTGCTTCCTTTTTAACATATCTGTTACTCTTTCTTCAGGCATAAGACTAGTTTAAGCAAATACAGTAAGCAATACACATTTCCATAACTTTCTGCTTCTAGGAAACGTTGTTTTTCACAACATTTAATTAAATGAGAAATATTATTGCACGCATTTTGTTTCTCGATTAAAAACCGGGGCAGTTATGTGTTCCCAGTGATTTTCTCGGGACACCAGGACATTACGTGAAAACCAGGACTGTCTCGGCAAAAACCGGGACTTCCGGAACTGGGACGTCTGGTCAGCCTATCTTTACATCTTGGATCTACATCCTGGCCGTACTTCACGGGTAATGGCCTCCGTAATTCTTGTTTTTTCATAGCTCTCGCTTCTTCTTGTTACATTTTTGTGTTCGGGATACCGCAAGTTACACTGTGCTTCAGTGCCTCGTACTTTGCTATCAGTTTCGTTGTAGATGCAACGGACCATGTTGATTTCGGAGACATGATAAGCATTAGATGTCAAAACAGCTGCGGCGATGCTAGCGCTCCTGGCGGTTACATTTCTCATTGCAGTAAACAGAAGACGAAGGGTTTCTTTGATCAAATCTATTGGTTCAAATGGCTCTGAGCACTATGGGACTTAACATCTAAGGTCATCAGTCCCCTAGAACTTAGAACTACTTAAACCTAACTAACCTAAGGACATCACACACATCCATGCCCGAGGCAGGATTCGAACCTGCGACCGCAGCGGTCGCGCCGTTCCAGACTGAAGCGCCTAGAACCGCGAGGCGCTAGATTTGATCAAATAAATTGGACGAAAGATAACATCTGAAAAAAAGTTCCGTACAAGGCACACAAACATTCTCCAATTAATGTGATAGTGTACTGTCGGCCTTGTGTGTGTGTGTGTGTGTGTGTGTGTGTCCGGTGCGACGGCGCGCAGCGGCAGTGCGCAGCTCCGTGGCCATGCGACAGGCGCTCCCCCGCGCCGAGTGTGAGCGAGTTGCAGCGCCGAAAATAGTCCGGCTGGGGCATGCCGCCGCTGTCGGGACGGCGGCGCAGCGGGCCCCAGCCGGGGCGCTGTTGCTCTCTCACCCGGCCGCCGCGGACCGACGTTTCAAAAGCCTGCAGCTGGAGGCACACGGCTCCAGGGGTGTACACGCCGGCAGGCTCGACTTCTTTCATTGGCGCCGTGGGCTCAGCAACGGCGCCTCAACTTACCTGAATTCTCCAAACGGTGGCGATCGACCATTCGACTGTTTCACCGGACGCTACTGGCCCAACAAACAAGCGCCGACCTATGTCGGAAGAACTCCGTCACAAAATGATGCGCGCTACAGCTCTACCGCTCTACGACATGTGTTATCATATAACCCCCGCACAAACCAAAGTGAACTATTTCAGTGAAACATACGATTTCCGGAACTTTCAAGCAGTAAAATATGGGTGTTATAATGAATAAAACTGATGAACATGTAGCTGAACGGATCTCGTTAATACTGAAACCTTCCCGTCTCCTCTACATCTCTTTTGTTACGCAACCTTCCCTTCTACAATAACCTACGAAACCTTCCCTTGCCGGCCGGAGTGGCCAAGCGGTTCTAGGCGCTACAGTCTGGAACCGCGCGACCGCTACGGTCGCAGGTTCGAATCCTGCCTCGGGCATGGATGTGTGTGATGTCCTTAGGTTAGTTAGGTTTAAGTAGTTCTAAGTTCTAGGGGACTGATGACCTTAGAAGTTAAGTCCCATAGTGCTCAGAGCCATTTGAAACCTTCCCTTAGGATTTCTATCTCTTGCTTAATAATAATAAATATCTTCCCTTTGAAATTAATTCTCTTTCTCAATCTTCGCATACAAATTTAAATGCTGCTTATTAAAAGTGATGTTCTGATTATTTATACGAAACATAGAATGTGTCGTCGTCGTGGCCCTCAGTCGTTACCTGCAATAACCCAAAACTGTTCCTTACCTTTTTACTGTTACTGGATCGCCATCTGACTGCTACATCGAACTGCGACACTAATATACTTACTCTGTTTTACTATACTCTATTAGCTGTCATAATAAGTGGCTGTATTTACTACCAAAGCTGACGTTATTATTTAATTAAATTGACTGAAGTTACGTAATTCATAGTTAAACTTTTTCTTCGCAACAATAAAATTTTGCAGTTTTACGTTGCTGGTTTTTGGGATGGATTATAATCAGTAATGCAATATTGCTGGCAAAAACTAATTATATTCTGAATGAAATGATTTTACAAACGTTCAAATGGGACTTACTTTTTACAATAATCTTACAACTAGCATTGCGCAAACGTACCTTCAGTAGTCTTGAGTTTCTTAAAAAAACAATTCAATAATATTAGTTCCTATTATGATAATAATTAGCTGATTTCTCTGTACATCCGTTTATAATCTCTTGTAAATCATAGCTGGTGACTGGCAGGCACACCGCTCCTCTCAACCTCTCGCTTCAGACCTGTTACCGACTCGCTTCACATCTCGCTTACTACTGACTTCCTACGAACGCTGAAGTGCAGTCTCTACCGCCAACAATGCTTTCTGGTGAAGACAATCCCTGCTACCACTACAAAATGTATCAATACGCGGTCCTTCCAGCTCTTTTCTTAAAATGTATCCATATGCGGTCTCTCCCGCCCTTTTTACAATTATATCAATGTGCGGTCTCTCCTGCCAACAATACTTTGGTGCAGACATTCCCTGCTACCACAATTATTTCTAACATGACAAATATTAACTATTCCTACTTAATCCTATCAATAAAATATAAACATTTTCATAAATTGTGGTTTGACAATAGACAGTAGAAATACACTCCTGGAAATTGAAATAAGAACACCGTGAATTCATTGTCCCAGGAAGGGGAAACTTTATTGACACATTCCTGGGGTCAGATACATCACATGATCACACTGACAGAACCACAGGCACATAGACACAGGCAACAGAGCATGCACAATGTCGGCACTAGTACAGTGTATATCCACCTTTCGCAGCAATGCAGGCTGCTATTCTCCCATGGAGACTATCGTAGAGATGCTGGAAGTAGTCCTGTGGAACGGCTTGCCATGCCAATTCCACCTCTCGCCTCAGTTGGACCAGCGTTCGTGCTGGACGTGCAGACCGCGTGAGACGACGCTTCATCCAGTCCCAAACATGCTCAATGGGGGACAGATCCGGAGATCTTGCTGGCCAGGGTAGTTGACTTACACCTTCTAGAGCACGTTGGGTGGCACGGGATACATGCGGACGTGCATTGTCCTGTTGGAACAGCAAGTTCCCTTGCCGGTCTGGGAATGGTAGAACGATGGGTTCGATGACGGTTTGGATGTACCGTGCACTATTCAGTGTCCCCTCGACGATCACCAGTGGTGTACGGCCAGTGTAGGAGATCGCTCCCCACACCATGATGCCGGGTGTTGGCCCTGTGTGCCTCGGTCGTATGCAGTCCTGATTGTGGCGCTCACCTGCACGGCGCCAAACACGCATACGACCATCATTGGCACCAAGGCAGAAGCGACTCTCATCGCTGAAGACGACACGTCTCCATTCGTCCCTCCATTCACGCCTGTCGCGACACCACTGGAGGCGGGCTGCACGATGTTGGGGCGTAGCGGAAGACGGCCTAACGGTGTGCGGGACCGTAGCCCAGCTTCATGGAGACGGTTGCGAATGGTCCTCGCCGATACCCCAGGAGCAACAGTGTCCCTAATTTGCTGGGAAGTGGCGGTGCGGTCCCCTACGGCACTGCGTAGGATCCTACGGTCTTGGCGTGCATCCGTGCGTCGCTGCGGTCCGGTCCCAGGTCGACGGGCACGTGCACCTTCCGCCGACCACTGGCGACAACATCGATGTACTGTGGAGACCTCACGCCCCACGTGTTGAGCAATTCGGCGGTACGTCCACCCGGCCACCCGCATGCCCACTATACGCCCTCGCTCAAAGTCCGTCAACTGCACATACGGTTCACGTCCACGCTGTCGCGGCATGCTACCAGTGTTAAAGACTGCGATGGAGCTCCGTATGCCACGGCAAACTGGCTGACACTGACGGCGGCGGTGCACAAATGCTGCGCAGCTAGCGCCATTCGACGGCCAACACCGCGGTTCCTGGTGTGTCCGCTGTGCCGTGTGTGTGATCATTGCTTGTACAGCCCTCTCGCAGTGTCCGGAGCAAGTATGGTGGGTCTGACACACCGGTGTCAATGTGTTCTTTTTTCCATTTCCAGGAGTGTATACACGTCTTACAATACACTATAGCCGTATTTATTGAAAACCTTGTAGACTCGCACTACCAGTCTCGCAACATCTTTAGTTGCATCTTGTGGTGCCTCTCAAAAGACCAATGCATCGAAAAAGTAGTTACAATAAATTATTTGTTGATGGACTAATTAAAAAAACATTTAAAATTGGAACTGGATTAACCAGAGTACCAGGCTGCTTAATGTTAAACGTAAAGTGGTTGCATTATCATGAGACTCTGACAAGGGGCTAGTGTTGTATGATGATTGTACACACATGCTGGCCTCTTGCAGACTTAACACGGCTGTTTGATATAGCTATTGTAGTTTACGACTGGCAGGGTGTGACGGTGGACGCCGACCCGCAATATCCTTAGCAAATGCAAAATTAAAGCTTGCGTGACCAACTTTGGTGTACGACACACACCAAAGCTGGTCACACGAGTTTTAATTTTATCGAGTCTCATAATGCAACCACTTTACGTTTAACATTAAGCAACCTAGTATTCTTGCAATTTCATACTTTTTTTTTAATTTATTCAGTCCACAAATAATTTATTCCGACTATTAATTACTTTTCCGATAAAACGATAGCATTGGTCATTTTTATATAGAGCCGCACAACACGATTCAAGTAAAAATGTTGCGAAACCGGCAGTGCGAGTCTACAAGTTCTTCAATAAATGCTGCTATAGTGCATTAACGAGATTCATTCAGCACACGTTCATAAGTTTTATTCATTATTAAATCTATATGTTATTGATTGAAAGTATTTTGGCTGTGGTGTCCTTGGTTTAAAATTATCTGCAATCCCAGTAATACATACGATAACTCTTCAGAGCATCTGATGACGATGCAAGAAGTCGTGAGACACATAAGGTATGCCAAAATACTGTATACAGATGGTACCATAAAGTGTAAATGGCGTCCGATGCGCATTCATAGATCAGACAACACAAGCTTGGTGGTGTTAGAAATTACCTGCATAAATTATTATGACGACTGACTTAGAAGCCATTTCAGAAGCACTTACGTACGCAGGGAACTGCATTGAGGACAAAACTATTATCTTAACTGACTACGGAGCAGCAATCGTGAGCTTGGAAAGCCAATTTACACAGCGACACATGAACCCAGTTGTTTATGAAATTGTGTAGCAAGTCTGTAAGCTACAAAATCATCAAAAAGAACTCACATTCATCTGGGTCGAAGGCCACAGCGGCATCCGCGGCAACTAACAGGCCGATCAACTGGCTAAAAGAGCAACAGCTTCAGGAACGCCACGTCACTCAAGGGTACTGCACACAGTCTACAGACAAGACTTAAGAGGACTATGCGAATAAATTGGGATGAGGAATAGAGTAGAAGAACCAACGACAGAGGGAAACAGTATACAGCGATACACCTTGTGATCCCGTCAGCTCACAGGCACATAAAGCGCAAACGTGTCAAGAGGTTTCTACACTATCTTTACACAAACGAAATTGAATTACAATCGTTCTAAAAAACATTTACATCAGCTGGGCCTGACCAGCAACTCCATTTGTACAATTGGAGAAGAAGAGCACATGAATCATACATTATCAGGCTGTCCCGAAAACACAGACGGGATAGATGGTAAACTAGATGAACTGAGTGCTGTGCAGTACAAGGCCCACCATTGCGTTGCCACTCTTTTGCGAACTACGGACGTTACGGTGTGCAAAGTCACACACAAACACAAACACACACACACACACACACACACACACACACACACAGTCCTCAAGGAATTAGGTGTGTCAATGTAATCAGCCACGTCAAAATTCATGCGAACATGGCAGGGAAGAAGAGAAGGAGACCGGCAACAAGATACCACACGGGAGAGCTGTCACTTCGAGTGGGCGAAAGGAGAACTCCAATGCCTGGTGGATGGACCTTAATTACCTAGTACATGAAAAGACAAATCGGACACACAAAGTGAACTGTATTTGTACAAAATTATTTTGTAAAAAATAATACATCATTTGCTGTAACTGGTTTTATTTTAATTTCGTACATAGATAAGCGCAGTGCAAGCATCTCAATTTCAAAAATAATACTTCTTTTACTATAAACTGACTTAAACTTGTACACAGATAATAGTCAAAATTGACAGTTGTTACTGAGCTGGCCGCAGTGGTCTAGCGGTTCTGGCGCTGCAGTCCGGAACCGCAGGACTGCTACGGTCGCAGGTTCGAATCCTGCCTCGG
Organism: Schistocerca cancellata; assembly: GCF_023864275.1. Taxonomy (NCBI): domain Eukaryota; kingdom Metazoa; phylum Arthropoda; class Insecta; order Orthoptera; family Acrididae; genus Schistocerca; species Schistocerca cancellata. The sequence continues at coordinate 244,892,023 of NC_064628.1, read as the reverse complement.
GCATGGGTGTGTGTGATGTCCTTAGGTTAGTTAGGTTTAAGTAGTTTTAAGTTCTAGGGGAGTTGTTGAGTCCCACAGTGCTCAGAGCCATTTGAACCATTTAGTTGTTACTGATGCGTAGAAACTATCGTTGGTTGTATGGTAATGAAAAAAAATGGCTCTGCGCGCTATGGGACTTAACAGCTATGGTCATCAGTCCCCTAGAACTTAGAACTACTTAAACCTAACTAACCTAAGGACAGCACACAACACCCAGTCATTACGAGGCAGAGAAAATCCCCGCCGGGAATCGAACCCGGGAACCCGGGTATGGTAATGAAACCAAAAGCCAATAAATATACACATACAGAACAGCGTCTCAACTCTGCCGCCGTCAAGTAAGCTGGCACGGTAGATCAGCGTGTTCGGTCAGAGGGTTAGCTACCCTCTCCAACAAAAAAACTGAGTAAATGGATCAATGATGAACTTGAGTGGATGTTATGGGACGTCCGCCTCGAACAAATTCAACGAACAATAAGGAACGAAATGAGATAAAAAAAGTAGTCCTACATGCCTCTTCACATTTCTAACTCTTATAGTGCTAAGAAGCTCCGGCATCTCCAGCAGGGGACACTGCGACCGTTAGGAATAATGTAGAGGGGTGGCGCTGGGGAAGCGGGAAATTTTGAATGTTAGAGTTGGCAACAATGCAATATCGATAGGCGTTAGGAACCGATGCGCAGATGTGGCGAACGCGTCGCCATCTACTAATCATGCAGTACTGAAGTGCTACGGAACGTGCTATCAATGTGAGACCGTTTTACAAACAGGGTGAAAGTGCGACTGCTGCGCAAAGAGTATTTCGGATTTCGAAAGCACTCCCAGCTAGGACGTCATGGACTTGTCCCAGCTGCTCATGCGATTACAACGTGGATGCTTAATTTTGAAGGAAAGAAGCCTTCAAGTGCCCAGATAACGTTGCAGCTGTCCGAGTTTCCATCGTGATGAGCCCTCGGCGCTCCGTTACACAGCATACATTTACCCTAGAAATAAGGCACCAAGGAATGCTACACTTTGATACGTTATAGATCTTGCATCAATTAAATCCGTGAGACCCTACGTTGCGAACGGACTTTAGAGAACGGATGTTGGCTAATATCAAGGATGGCACCAATTTCGTTAGCAAAATACAGATGTCAGAAGACTACCCACTTTCACCTTAACGGATACGTTGACAAACAGAATTTCAGTTACTAGGCACAATAAGACCTTGTGGGTTCCACGACCGACCATTACATAGCACTAAGGACACAGTATGGCGTGTTGTATCACACTCAAGCCCAAAGAAACTGGTATAGGCATACGTATTCAAATAGAGAGATATGTAAACAGGTAGAATACGGCACTGCAGTCGACAACGACTATATAAGACAACTGTCTGGCGCAGTCGTTAGACCTGTTGCTGCTGCTACAGGGCAGGTTGTCAAGATTTAAGTGAGTTTGAAAGTGCTGTTACAGTCGGCGCACGAGGACGCGACACGTCTCCGAGGTAGCTATGAAGTGGGGATTTTCAAGCGCGACCATTTCACGAGTGCACCATGAATATCAGGGATCCGGTAAAACACAAAATCTCCGACATCGCTGCGGCCGAAAAAGGCGGTGCAAGAACGGGACCAACGACGATTACAGAGAATCGTTCAATGTGTAAATTGCTGCAGATTTCAGTGACGGGCCGTCAACAAGTGTCAGCGTGAGAAACATTCAAAGAAACATCATCGATATACCCCCTCGTTTACCCTTGATGACTGCACGACACAAAGCTTTACGCCTCGCCTGGGCCCATCAACACCGACATTGGACTGTTGATGACTGGAAATATGTTGCCTGGTCGGACGAGACTCGCTTCATATTGTATCGAGCGGATGGACGTATACGGGTATGGAGACAACCTCCTGAATCCATGAATCCTGCATGTCAGCATGGGACTCTTCAAGCCGGGGGACGCTCTGCAATGGTGTGGGGCGTGTGCAGCTGGAGCGATATGGCATCCCTGATACGTCTAGATACGACCCTGACAGGTGACACGTACGTAAGAATCCTGTCTATCACCTGCATCCATTTATGTCCATTGTGCATTCCGACGGACTTGGGCAATTCCTGCAGGACAATGCCACACCACACACGTCCAGAAATGCTACAGAGTGGCTCCAGGAACGCTCTTCTGCTGGCCGCCAAACTCCCCAGACATGAACATTGTTGGGCATATCTGGTATGCCCTGCAAGTTCTGTTCAGAAGAGATCTCCAGCTCCTAGTACTCTTACGGATTTATGGACAGCCCTGCAGGATTTATGGTGTCAATTTCCTGCAGCACCACTTCAGACATTAGTCGAGTAAATAGAGCGTCGTGTTGCGGCACTCTCGGGTGTCCCACTCTTAAATGTAGATATGAGTGATGTCTGTTCCGTCGGACGCCATTCATATTTATAATTCTGTGGTCGCAATGGCTATCTGATGCGGAAGTTTCAGTGCAGATGCACGACCAACGTTCCAACTCCTACGGGAACCAGAAATCTGCGAGCAGGGGATTACCGGGAAGGGGCCGTCGCTGTGCTGCGAATGGGTAGTTGGGAGTTTGGGACTGACGGAACGCGTGTCCGAATGACCAGGACTGTTAAGGCAACCATTTTAGAGAAGCAGAGCATCCGGGTTCGGATCCTGGTGTGGCATAAATATTCAGCCCTTCCCATTGCATTGTCGCAATGTCTTCCTGGAAGTCATTATTTCCTTCCCGTCTATTTCCCATCTCGTTTCCTTTCCGTTCCTTTCACCCCAATAATTATTTACGTGCTGTATCGTGTCATTGGGCCTTAATTTTGTTCAATGTGACTATGGAATAGCAACATCCCCTCGAAATGTGATATGCTTGAACATCCTTAACACCGAGACTGCACGATCTGAACTCAAAAAACTTATGCTTTCAGCTGGACGGAGCTATGTTACATATTGGGCGACAATCGACAGAAACTGGTCGCCGATTTATTGTTCGGAAGGCGCATCATTTCACGTAACGGCGACATTCCGTAGCCAGCGAGATCCTCTAATCTTAGTGTATGGGTTTTCTTCTTGTGGGGACATCTTTTAAGAAACGTATGCCGCACCCGTCCTGCAAGTACTTACGAACTGAAAGAAAAGATTGGAGACGAAATCACTGCCGTTCCCCGAGACACGCTACACTGAGTATTTCGGAGTTTCCATAACAGGCTATTAGAATGTGAACGCCAAAACGGTATACATCTTTCCGATGCCAACTTTGAGAAGTAAAGAGACAGTTTGTGACAATTTGTGATGAAAGCATAACTCGTATACGGTGTACATACACTTTCGTCAATGGAAGAATTCTTCCTGTGTTTTCTTGTGCAAAGCACGTTACCTCAAAATTCCCCTTTCACCTATTCCACCTTGTAGAAAGGTTTTGCTTGTTTCAAAATAACACTTATAAAATAGTTTCTCAGCTACGGACGGTTTACTTCCATTTAACAACATTTATTGGAATGTCGCGTTTCGACAGCATGCTGCCATCATCAGATACATTTTACCGGCAGTTTCCTTTGGATGGTATTTGTTTTCTGAGTGTGTCTGTGAAGTTACGCACCAAAATTTGCCCTCGTCCTAAAATATTTATTATTTTAGTGTGCACCCTAGAGCTCTTGTTAAAATCGGTGTGACTTACACAAATGCGTTAAATTTGCGAACGGCAGTTGATTTCTGTGACCGATACAAATAGCCATACTGTAGGTGCAACCAAACCGGACGGACGTCTGTGGAGAAGCTAGTCAAACCCATGTCTCTCGAAAACAAACAGCAGACTTTTCAGTGCTTCGATGATTTACTGATGTGGCCTAGTAACATTAGCCAGTTTGACCTTGCTGTGCTGGTACTGCGACCGGCTGAAGACAAAGCGAAACTATAGGCCGTTATTTTTGCCGGGGACATGCGGCTCGACAGTATAGGTTAATGAAGATGTCATCCTCTTGGGTAAAATTCAGTTTGCTGTTCGGATCTTCGGACAGTGATTAATCAGAAGGTTGTGATCAGGATAAAACAGAAGCGCAGTGTATGGGTTAGAGTGCAGAATGTTAGATCCCATAACTGGATAGGTAGGTTAGAGAATTTAAAGAGGATAATGGATAGTTTACAGTTATATCTAACGGAAATAACTCAAGTGCGGTGGCAAGACGAACAGGACTTCTGATCAAATGACCAGAGGGTTATAAGTACGAAATCAATTATATATAATGAATAAGAAAATAGCAACTTGGGTAAGCAACTATAAATGGTATAGTGAACGCCATGAGCATCCGCAGAGATTTTGCACAGGGAGGAGGGGGGGAAGACTCTAAAACCGTCGTTTTCAAGATAAATCAATTGGTGATCCTGCCTTAAGAAATAAATTTTATAAGCGATGCAAAAAAGTTATTATATCCCAGGGAATTGATACTTACCGAATGAATATATGAATCAGATTCCATCTATACTTCTGATTCCAGTGGGCTGGGGTGGTGGGAGGGGGGGCGGGGGGAATGCCCGTCCTTTCCCCTCTTGCAGCACCTACGGTGAATGCATTATCACAGCCAAGACAGACACGAAGCGAATACTTCCCACAGTAGTACAAGTTTGTAGGTGTCTTAAAACTGCAGAGAGAGAAATACTCTACGACTTCAGATGGTTAACGAAGACGAAATTTTAATTGTTGTGGGCGACCAAAATTCGCTAGCAGGAAAAAGAAGACAAGGAAAAGTAGTAGGAGAAAATGAACTGAGGGAAAAGAGCGAAAGAAGAACACGCCTGGTATAATTTTGCGCTGAGCACAGTTTTATCATCGCAGACACTTCGTATAAGAACAGCGAAAGAAAGTTGTGTACGCGGCAGAGATCTAGAGACAACAGTAGGTTTCAAGTAGATTATATGATGGGAAGACAGACATTTCGACACCAGATTCTGAACTGCAAAATATTCCCAGCGGCAGATGTGGACTCTGACCGTAATTAATGTGTTATGACATGCAGAGTAAAACTAAAGATTGCAGGAAGGAGATGCGACCTGTTGAGAGTTACAAAGGGAGCATTAGACAACTACTGCCAGAAAACAGTGGAACGGCACACAACAGAAGACGAATGGGTAGCTTCGAGAAGGTGAAATAGTGAAGGCAGCAGACGTAAAAAGACAAAGCCAGGGGAAAATACGAACATGCAGTAAATGAACTGTGACTGAAGTGACGTGGACGATAAACAGTTCACAAAAGAAGAGAAAAGAAACTTGAAATGTGGTACCAAAACGGAATATTGAAGATTAGACGGGTAAATCGAGTATCTTATAAGAAGAAATCGAACTGGGAAGCAAATAAATTTGCGGCACAAAATGGCTAAAAGAAGGAATCGATTGACAAGACACTTGCTGTGGTGCCAAGGTATCGTCAGTGCAGAAAAGCGTGCTTGACAGAAATGGTAGGAGACCAAGGCTCGAACACAGTAAGCAGGCTCAAACTGTTGTAATTTGTAGCAGTTGTGCAAAGATTGTCAAAACATTAACGTAGATTTAATACACACATATTCAAAACAAAAGGCACAGCATATACTGAGATGACGAAAGTCATGGGATATTATTATGCACGTATACAGATGACAGCAGTTCGCGTACCCAAGCTATGAAAGGCCAGTGCATTGCGGAGCTCTCATTTGCACTCGGATGATTTAAGTGATTATGGCCGCGCGACGGGAATTAATAGACTCGGAAAGCGGAATGGTAGTTGGAACAAGACGCGTGGGTCAATCCATTTCGCAAATCGTTACGCAATTCAATATTCTTAGACCTGCAGTGTCAAGAGCGTGATAAGAATGCCAAATGCCAGGTATTACCTCTCACCACGGACATTGCAGTGGCTGGAGGCGTTCACTTAACAACTGAGAGCAGCGGCGTTTGCGTAGAGTTCTGCTAACAGACAAGCAACACTGAGTGAAATAACCGCAGAAGCCAATGTGGGACGTACGACGAACGTATCCGTTAATACAGGGCGGCGAAGTATGGCGTTAATGGACTACGGCAGCAGACGACCGACCCGAGTGGCTTTGCTGTTGCAGCACGATATCGCCTGCGCCGCCTCTCCTGTGCTAGTGGCCTTACGGTTGGACTCTAGACGATTGGAACACCTTTGCCTCATCAGATGAGTCCCGATTTCAGTTGGTAAGAGCCGATGGTAGGGTCAGAGTGTGGCGCAGGCCCCATGAAGTCCTGGACACAATTTGGCAACAAGGCATTGTGCGAACTGGTGATGATTCCATAATGGGATGTATTTACATGGAATGGACTGCGTCTTCTTGTCCAACTAAATCGATCATTCACCGGAAATGTTTGTGTTGGGCTACATAGACCATTTGCAGCCATTCATGTACTCCATGTTCCCAAACAACGATGGAATTTTTATGGATGGCAATGCGCCATGTCACTGGGCCACAATTGTTCGCGATTCTGGGCAATTCTAGCGAATGATTTGGCCACGCAGATCGCCCGACATGAATCCCATCGAACATTTATGGGACATACTCGAGAGATCAGTTAGTACACAAAATCGTACACCAGCAACATTTTCGTAATTATGGACAGCTATAGAGGCAGCATGGCTCAGTCTTTCTGCAGGAGACTTCGAACGACTTGTCGACCCAATGGCACGTCGAGTTACTGCACTGGCCGGGCAAAAGAGGCCCGACACAATATTAGGAGGTATTCCACGACTTCTGTTACCTCAGCGTAATTTAAGTTCCGTGTTTGTCAGTTTCATTTAATAATTCAGTTTGAGGTTCTTTGATGTGTATGTCATTTTTCTGTACATGTAACAAGTATGGCCATCTGTTAGTGGCTTAGGGAGCTTTTTGTGTAAACGTTTTTTTTTTTTTAGAGTAAATTTTTACTTGTAAATTTTATTATTTGTCTCAACAGTCTCTCAAATGTTAAACAGCGCAGAAACAGTAGAATGTGCAGAGAGAAAAACGAAAAGTGTGTAATGCATTTTATCTCGTCTGTAAGAGAACTGCACTGGTTTGGCAAAGATTTTATTTATTGTAACAGTGTCGAGTAGTTGCCTGTGGCCGGGTGGCAATATGTACTTGAAATGCGGTAGTACGAAAATGTGGCAACTGGAAGGACAGCGGGGCGTGTCGTAATTGTAGGAGTGATTTATTAAGGAGAGAAGAATAAATGTATTGCACTCTATGACGAGATACGAGATAGAAATGTGCTACAGAGATGCCAATAAAATACGAAACGTCCACGTCAACAGTCCAGCTAAGTTCGCAGACTTACTGTAAAGCGCAAGTTCTCAGTGAATGTCTGTTTTCGTTTTCAATATAAATTCATTAAAAGAAAGTGTATGAATTCGCTTTCTTGTATTCTAATGCACATCACCATAAAGCAGTAGTAAGTTTAGCAGTTAAAGTCTTGTATAGTCGCTTCACGAAAGTCAACTATTTTAGTCACTGCAGTCGCATAGCAAATTTCATTAACTGCATAGTATCTTTTGCTATAGTAGCAGTATTGCCTATGCATGATTAGTAATATAGACTGAATGCATTGTGCATCGATGTGTTATTATTATTCTTACTATTATTATTTGCCACGTAATTATATTGTCACTTTGACATGTTTTGTGGTAGGAAATCAGAGATATTACTTTCACATACCTCATGTTTCTCATCTCAATAACATCAGTTTATATCTTGTTTAAAATTCCGATTCCAAAATTCTGCAAACATACAAGAGTGAGTGCTTGCAGCAGTATCATTGTAACATGGCGTTGGGTTGTCCGATGCGTTCGCATCTCTTCATTACGCAGGATAGTTAAATAGTAAATCTTCTGGCCGCTTCATAGGATGAAGAGAGTTGCTTACGACAGAGGAAGGAAGACCACAACAACTACTACAATAGCGTGTTTAAATCATCTCAGTAATGTCTTTATTTACATTTTTGCTGAATATGTCCTCATCCGGAACAGAGAGTACAAGAACAAAAAAACCACCATCGCTTCACAATTTTACTTAGAGGTGCTTACATACAAAGATTCTTAACTGCTGAAATAAACCGTATATCAGTTGCTACAATAACACATACACTACAAATTCTATATTTTTCATATGCATAGAGAAAAAAACGGCGTAATTGTGCTGTGTGTTGGCAACTGTAGTACACATACAAGCAATTGTATAACACGTGATCAGAAGTGATGTCATGATCACATGAGAGGAAGTGACATAAAATCGGTAAAATTAAGAAAATTTACGGAAAATAAGTATAAATTGAGGGAAAATACGCCAAAATGTGGAGAACTGATGGAAAATAAGGGAGTACTTACAAATTTGCTTGGTGCAGGAAAATTCTTGTACATGAGAACGAGTGTGTGACAACAAGAGGAATATGAGAAAAAGTTGACCACGGAACCAGGGAAACAGTAATATTTCGTGGAGAGAGATAAGACGGCTGGAATAGATTGTTCATGTGGCAGAGTCTTCTTGGTATGGTATGGAATCGAAACACTGCAAAAATATACAGAATTGTTAGCACACGTGACTTACATAAAATGTTTCAAACTCCTTTAGTTTGGAGCTCCATCATGCAAAAATCATATGTGTTGTCTGTTGCCGGCCGCGGTGGTCAAGCGGTTCCAGGCGCTTCAGTCCGGAACTGCGCGACTGCTACGGTCGCAGGTTCGAATCCTGCCTCGGGCATGGATGTGTGTGATGTCCTTAGGTTAGTTAGGTTTAAGTAGTTCTAAGTTCTAGGGGACTGATGACCTTAGAAGTTAAGTCCCATAGTGCTCAGAGCCATTTTGTTGTCTGTTATATCACCACAACATTCCCAAATGTATCAGGATCATCTCTTCTACACACCAATAAGGAGAGCTAACCTCCTCAGCAAAGATACATCTAGAGAGATCGCCGGCCGGTGTGGCCGAGCGGTTCTAGGCGCTACAGTCTGGAACCGCCTAGGGGGGGGGGGGGGGGACTGATGACCTCAGAAGTTAAGGGGACTGATGACCTCAGGGGACTGATGACCTCTAGGGGACTGATGACCTTTCTAGGAGACTGATGACCTCAGAAGTTAAGTCCCATACTGCTCAGAGCCATTTGAACCATTCTAGAGAGATTGTCTATGACACAGCACTCATGGTGAAATCTAGATACTGAAGGGGCAGCTCGTTTCGAAACAAAGGGCAAAGTACAAGATATTCGAATTTTCGACTTTATCTTACGAATACAAGAATACTTTTGACTCCCATCCACATCAGGGAGAGATGGCAGAACGTAATAAAATGTTACTGAATTTATACAGTGTTTGGGATAAGAAAAATCGTTTTTGCACCTTCTCTCTGCTGATGGCTCTTTCCTACAATAAGAAACAGTATTTTTGTTTTGTGATGTAAGCAGTAGTGAGACAACCTTCGTGCCACCTATCATTGGATCGTTGCCAAATTTATTCAAGATGGCGGATCCAAGATGGTGGCGATAGAAGTGCCAATGTCGTATTGACGTCATGGCAGGACGTTAAAATTTTGGCGGGAAAATAGGTCAATTGGGCTACCTCCACTTACGTAACCCCCTCCCCTCCCCTCCTCCCTCCGCCAAAACCTTCCCAGAAAATGGTGGGATGTTCAAATTTTGGTGGACGACAGCTCACTTGAGCTACCTCCACTAACCTAAGAAAATGGAGGGAAAATAGGACACTTGGGCAACCTCCACTAACTTAAGTCGTCCGACCGCCACCTCTTCCTTAGAATTGGCAGGAAAAGGACTCAACCTTGTACAATGCTTGTACAATGTTCTGCAAACACACTAGCTAATTGTAAACTGTCGAAATAATGCATTGAAAAGCATACAGACCTGCAAACTACGCTTGAATCACCGAAATACTGCATTACACTGATGTACTGACAAGCAAACAGCTCGTAAATTTAAAAAAAAAAAAAAAATTATACATGTAAAAGGCCTTGCAAACACACTCACAACCCTTAAACAGCATGCATTTAGCCGGCCGAAGTGGCCGTGCGGTTAAAGGCGCTGCAGTCTGGGACCGCAAGACCGCTACGGTCGCAGGTTCGAATCCTGCCTCGGGCATGGATGTTTGTGATATCCTTAGGTTAGTTAGGTTTAACTAGTTCTAAGTTCTAGGGGACTAATGACCTCAGCAGTTGAGTCCCATAGTGCTCAGAGCCATTTGAGCCTTAAACAGCCGAAAATAATGCACTGCACAAACACTCATTGCACACAAAAAACGCTTTTGAACTGTCATCAACCACGACGTATCAGCAAACTGTTCCAACAAGTGCACACACACCGTCACTGCACAGGAGCTCTGCAGGGACAATCAGACGCAAGCCAGCGCCAGAGCGCGAGCTATCACTGTCACACCGCTGCTGCCTACAGCAAGCAGGTGAAAGTCATGACTATTTTGGAGGATCCAGTTAGAATTCTTTGAGTGTTATACTAACTTCACATGTCTATGTCTCTCGACACGCACATCGTCAGCTAACCACCGTGGCTGGTGCGATGACGTATAGCTGCGAGTAAAGCGCCAAAAGACAGGTCTGCACAGCAGCTCGCCCTCGCAGACACAGCTCAAAGGTTCTCAATGTTATACTGACGTCACATGGCTACGTAAATGAGAGCCAAGTAGACCTCTCGGGAATTGTAAAGTGTCGTAGAAATAGTTAATTATTACTTTTGTAGGAGCTTTCGTGATGTCTCTGCTTATCTATATGGAAATTCTTGTGTTCTGGCACAAAGGATGTCTCGTGAATGAATGGAGCGTTATGATTGGCTCTTACTGAATTGACGCTCAAAATTACTGATGCCACTGGAGTGTAATCACTGTCGGCCTTCTTTTTCTTTCTGAAGACTAGACTTTCATTGACAAAACTATTTTGTACAGATCGCCACATTGTACTGACCATTAAAACCCTGCAAAAGTGTCCTACAGATCGATAAATACGGAATGACTATTATTCAATTACACTTCCCTAAAACTTAGGACGGATGCTTGAATATTAATATCCAATCTCCAACCCGACAATATATCACAACGTACCGTGTCGATGAAGTAAACATACAGTTCGTACCCTGGGCCATATAAAATCGCCCCTTTTGCAACATTTATACAACTATCGACCGCCAGACACTTGTACACTTACCACGACAACAGACAGTATCAGCACATGCACTGTAGGTATACTTTTTGCAGCGCTAGATATTTTCCTGCAAGATCGGGTGGCCATCCACTGCAGCCGATGGTCACAAGTTATCTGCTCCTGACGTGCGACCAGAGCAGACTCAGCTGCCCGAAGTCTTTCACCGAACTGTTAAACAAAGACAGCCTCGTTTCCCCTCAGCACAAAGGCATTACTGTTTTTGGCCCTGACCTGCATGCTTGCTTGATTTCTACACCCACCTCCAGACTCTGAGATTACAAGAACATATATAATTTCACACGGTTTGGCAGAATATCATACCTTTTACGCGATACTTCTCGATATCAAGCACACAGCAATATCGATTGCATGGCAGTAGTATCGCTTGCACAGTATAATTCCAAAGATATAGATTGGAAATTATTTCTCTAGAAACCCAAAACATTAACGAGGTGTAGGGTGCTGTAAATCATTGAATAACTAGAAACTTACCCCATATAAGAAACCTTTACGTGAGAACTCAAAACAAAAAAGTAGATGAAACTGATATTTGCACTCGCGACACCCGATTCCACATCGTTCTTATAATTTACAAAGTCAACTAAGGTGGCCCGCATCTCGTGGTCGTGCGGTAGCTTTCTCGCTTCCCACGCCCGGGTTCCCGGGTTCGATTCACGGCGGGGTCAGGGATTTTCTCTGCCTCGTGATGGCTGGGTGTTGTGTGATGTCCTTAGGTTAGTTAGGTTTAAGTAATTCTAAGTTATAGGGGACTGATGACCATAGATGTTAAGTCCCATAGTGCTCAGAGCCATTTTAGCCAACTAAGGTGTTTCTCATGTCTAGATAACCAGCAAATGTGTCTTCCTCTCGTCTTTCACCTGCTAGATGTACAACCCACAATCATTGTCCCATCAACTAAATAAAGGCGCGAAATGTTTAGAAGCAGTGAACCGGCCAATTTATATGGGAGCGAATAGTGGTCCAGCGTGAACACATGTCCATATTGAATCTTCTCAAATTTCCGAACGATCACAAAAGCTATCCAACAGATACTAAGTATTAATCCGCTATTTGACCGTCGAGAGGACGCCATGCTTAAGTCAGCTACTTTCCTACATCCCAACCGGCCTCTCTATTCGGTCAGCTCCTACCATCAGCCAGAAACGTGAATCATTTCCACCAGCACAGACAAAATCATCCTAGGAAACCAGCCACATATATATTTTATAACTGTACTTAGAATTAAATATTACCATCGCAGTCTCAATTGGACGACATCAGACAATGAGCGAAATATTGGAAATAAACCCTGCTGACTGCTGTGGCTCTGGAAACAGAAATATCTGTACCATTCTTATGAGCTGACACACTTTCATCTTTGCTATCACAGTATTCCACATCAGATCTATACTTTCCCTACAAATGGACATAGTCAGTCCCTTTGCACATGTCAGAACACACACACATACTTTATAAGCCTGATGCTCAATGTCAACCTATCATGCATCCCCTACGACTAAGTGTAATACTCCGCCAATAACTGATTGCCGGAGATGCGAAATAATACTGACCGAAAATCAGCGATGGGTGGACATGTCTGATAAGTTTTTCCTGCGAGTGCTACGTTTGTGTCTTAGAAAGAGAGCCGTGATTGTCTTACAAACCGCTATATGTTAAAAGAACACGATCGCAACGACCATATTATTGTCACAAGCAGTCCTGATTCTACAGGTGCAGACATATACCCATGTTAAGAGCTATACCGGCTCTATAAAATGAGGTATGGCATTATCTCCAGATAAAGTTTTCTGCGAGAAGCAATGTATCAGAACATGTTAATGTCAATTTAGAATCTGACACAGACCTCGAAGTCATGGAGGAAAAACAAAATGTATGGCAGTGTACAAAGTGTATTACAGTACAAAAAAAAGCAATGTTTCAAACAGTGAAACAGGGTCAAAGGGAGTGTCTCTTGCGACTTACAGAATAGTCTGTAGGATACTGTCATCCTCCTACAGTACAGATGATGAAAATTTAACTCACCTGTGCAGTGGATCAATACCTGTATATTTAATAGCATTGCCACATGTGCTTGGTGCTGCCACACATATGGTACTAGTTTTCGATATAAGGGAGGTGAGAGATGTGATAAAAATCTTATCGAGTTCTCTATCGCATGAAGAGAGTGGAGCTTTCATAGTTCGTAATTTTTCTCTGTCGGATGGTACAGACTAATGATGATAGCATGCTGCAGTGATATAGGTGAATGGGACTTGACCGACATGAATCTGTTTTGCAATGCTGTATCTGCATGTAGTTTGGAGAAGCAACACAATGCAGTAGCAAAATCCTTGTCCTTCTCCCGGTTATTGTACTCTCTTTTATACTACTTGATGTTGCAGGAGCGAGCTTTGTTTGACGCCGAACTTACACATCGTGCACAGTTGGCGGAGCTATGACAACATGTTCCCGTTTCCATAGAATCATCAAAACATAGTCCTGTTGCACTAACTAAGCTTAGCCTGTTTCTACACGGATTGCATGAGGTGGTAGATATAGCTTTCTCCGACCTCCACTCAGTTCCGACCTAAATTGGAACAATCACATGCACAAAGCTGCAGGGATGATAGTGCAGAGTTTGAGGGGATGTTGCATGATGCATAGGGACCAACTAAAACCACGCTGGAATTTTACTGTAGCAGATAGGTTCGAGAAAGGTGACTCGTTTCGAGATATGAGAGCGCTAGAAATATGATTCACTAGTTGCTGTAATCATGAAAGGACTTCTTCATAGGATCCAACGCATATATGTGGTTGAATGGAAAAATTTTACTCCAAATCCCAGACAGCATTTCTAATGTAAAACTAGAGATCTGAAAAGACTGTGTACATTTCTTACGACCTCAATCAGCACACCATCTACTATTTGTGATCCTCCTCAATCAACCTTTGCTTATAACCCAGTGGATATGTCGCAGAACCTCTGACATGGAATCGAGACAGAATGCGTTACAAATACTGCAGAAATATCTAGTGGTGGCATGAGTGAGTTGCAAATACTAGTTTCATACCACATACCTTAGCCAAATCACTTCCTAAATTCGGTAATTTTATTAGGAGGTTGCACCATTGGCGATGTGTAACCGCACTGTTGGTCTGATAATATACACTCTGGCGATCACCGTCTATATTCAGTGTTGCGTTATTTGTCTGGAAAAACCACTTGATTCGGAGGTAATGCGATACCTCGATTTATAAAGCTGGTATAGCTTTTAAAATGGGTACCTGTCTGCACTTATAGAACAAATGTCGTCCAATTGAGACTGTGATCGTCATATTTAATTCTAAGTACAGTGATAAATTATACACTCCTGGAAATTGAAATAAGAACACCGTGAATTCATTGTCCCAGGAAGGGGAAACTTTATTGACACATTCCTGGGGTCAGATACATCACATGATCACACTGACAGAACCACAGGCACATAGACACAGGCAACAGAGCATGCACAATGTCGGCACTAGTACAGTGTATATCCACCTTTCGCAGCAATGCAGGCTGCTATTCTCCCATGGAGACGATCGTAGAGATGCTGGATGTAGTCCTGTGGAACGGCTTGCCATGCCATTTTCACCTGGCGCCTCAGTTGGACCAGCGTTCGTGCTGGACGTGCAGACCGCGTGAGACGACGCTTCATCCAGTCCCAAACATGCTCAATGGGGGACAGATCCGGAGATCTTGCTGGCCAGGGTAGTTGACTTACACCTTCTAGAGCACGTTGGGTGGCACGGGATACATGCGGACGTGCATTGCCCTGTTGGAACAGCAAGTTCCCTTGCCGGTCTAGGAATGGTAGAACGATGGGTTCGATGACGGTTTGGATGTACCGTGCACTATTCAGTGTCCCCTCGACGATCACCAGTGGTGTACGGCCAGTGTAGGAGATCGCTCCCCACACCATGATGCCGGGTGTTGGCCCTGTGTGCCTCGGTCGTATGCAGTCCTGATTGTGGCGCTCACCTGCACGGCGCCAAACACGCATACGACCATCATTGGCACCAAGGCAGAAGCGACTCTTACCGCTGAAGACGACACGTCTCCATTCGTCCCTCCATTCACGCCTGTCGCGACACCGCTGGAGGCGGGCTGCACGATGTTGGGGCGTGAGCGGAAGACGGCCTAACGGTGTGCGGGACCCTAGCCCAGCTTCATGGAGACGGTTGCGAATGGTCCTCGCTGATACCCCAGGAGCAACAGTGTCCCTAATTTGCTGGGAAGTGGCGGTGCGGTCCCCTACGGCACTGAGTAGGATCATACGGTCTTGGCGTGCATCCGTGCGTCGCTGCGGTTCGGTCCCAGGTCGACGGGCACGTGCACCTTCCGCCGACCACTGGCGACAACATCGATGTACTGTGGAGACCTCACGCCCCACGTGTTGAGCAATTCGGCGGTACGTCCACCCGGCCTCCCGCATGCCCACTATACGCCCTCGCTCAAAGTCCGTCAACTGCACATACGGTTCACGTCCACGCTGTCGCGGCATGCTACCAGTGTTAAAGACTGCGATGGAGCTCCGTATGCCACGGCAAACTGGCTGACACTGACGGCGGCGGTGCACAAATGCTGCGCAGCTAGCGCCATTCGACGGCCAACACCGCGGTTCCTGGTGTGTCCGCTGTGCCGTGCGTGTGATCATTGCTTGCAGCCCTCTCGCAGTGTCCGGAGCAAGTATGGTGGGTCTGACACACCGGTGTCAATGTGTTCTTTTTTCCATTTCCAGGAGTGTATATGTTGCCTGTTTCCTACGATGATTCTGTCTTCACCGGTGGCCTGTGGTGGGAGTGATTCACATTTTTGGCTAATGGTAGGACTGTCCGAATGGAGAGGCCTGTTGGGATGCAGGAATGTAGCTGACTCAACCATGGCGTCCTCTCGACGGTCGAATACCGGATTAATACTTAGCATGTGTTGGATAGGTTTCGTGATCGTGTGGAAATTTGAGAAGATTCAATATGGATATGTGTTTACACTGGAGCACTATTGGCTCCCATATAAATTGTCCAGTTGACTGCTTCTACACATTTCACGCCTTTGTTTAGTTGAGGAGACATTGATTGTGGTGTGTACATGTAGCAGGTGAAAGACGAGTGGAAGACACGTTTGCTGGTTCTCTAGACATGAGAAACGACTTTTTCAAATTATAAGAATCATATGAAATCTGTTACATCACCAACATCGGTATTCACAAGTGGAAACATCAGTTTCCTATATTTTTTTATGTCGATTTCTCACGTAAAAGTCATCGCATAAGTATCTAGTTACACAGTGGTTTACAGCACTCTACACATCACTAAAGTTTTGTGTTTCTAGAGAAATAATTTCCAATCTACCTCTTCAGAACTGTACTGTGCAAACGATACTACAGCTATGCATGAGATATTGCTGTTTGCTTGATATCGAGAAGTTTCGCGTAAATGGTATGATATTCTAGCAAACCATTTGAAGTTACATATGTTCTTGTCTGGAGTCTGGAGATGGGTGTCGAAAGCAAACAAGCATGCAGGTCGGGGCCAGAAACAGTTACACCTTTGTGCCAAGGGGAAATGAGCCCTTCTTTGTACAACAGCTCGGAGTAAGAGTTCGGTCCACTGAGGGTGCTCTGGTAACGCATGAGTTGTGATCGTCGGCTGCAATGGATGACCGCCCAACATTGCAGGAAAATATCTAGTGCTGCAAGGTGTATACCTACAGTGGATGTGCTTATGCTGTCTGTCTTCACCGTATATGTGCAAGTGTCTGGCAGTTGATAGCTGTATCAATGTTGGAAAAGGGGTCATTTTCTTTGGTGCATGATATGAATTGTATGTTTACTACATCGACATGGTACGTGGTGATATAATGTCAGGTTGGAGATCAGTTTCATGCTCTAATATTCAATCATCCCTCAAAAAATGGTTCAAATGGCTCTGAGCACTATGGAACTTAACTTCTGAGGTCATCAGTCTCCTAGAACTTCGAACTACTTAAACCTAACTAACCTAAGGACATCACACACATCCATGCCCGAAGCAGGATTCGAACCTGCGACCATAGCGGTCACGCGGTTCCAGACTGTAGCACCTAGAACTGCTTGGCCACTCCGGCTGGCCAAGCATCTATCCAACCTTTTAGCTGCATCTGTGATGGTGAGCCACTAAGCAAACTTGTCTCTCAGCACTGGACTCACAGCTGTGCATCATAGCGCCAGCCACGGTGGTTACATGACCATGTGCATGTCCAGAGACGTTGACATATGATGTCAGTGTAACACTCGAAGTATTCTAAATGTATATCCGAAAACAAACGCAACTTTCACTTGGTTGCTGTAGGCGGCAGCAGTGTGACAGCGATGGGTCACGCTCCGGCGCTGTCTTGCGTCTGGCTGGCCCTGCAAAGCAACTAAGTGGTGTCGGTGCATGCGCACATTGGAACAGTTCGCTGATCCATCGCAGTTGGTGATAGTTCGAAATCATTTATTATGTGCAATGAGCGTTTGTGCAATGCATTATTTTCGGCTGTTTCAGCATTGTGAGCGTGTTTGCAGAGCCTTTTACACGCATTGTTTTTTGACAATTTACGAGTTGTTTGCATGTCTGTACATCAATGTACTACATTATTTTGGTGATTTACGAGTTTTAGTTTGCAGATCTGTAGGCTGTTCAGTGCCTTATTTCGACACTTTACAATTAGCAAGCGTGTTAGCAGTGCATTATACATGCATTATTTGGATAATTTACGAGTAGTTTGCAGGTCTGTAGGCTGTGTATTGCGACCACAAGCACGTCAGAGCAAGTGTTTTGTATCAGTGTAATAAATGAACTACATGAAATCCGCCCCTCCAAAATAAATAAAGTACACTCCTTCCTCTCTCCAGCAGCCCAGAACAGGCTGAGTCCTTTTCCTGTCATTTAGCTCCCCAGACTGCCATGGGATGACAGTGCCCTCTGGTGGTAGTACTGTATACTAAGTCAGTAGGGCTCTGGACCTCATAGTGAACACACTGGATGGAGCGACTGCCTCAAATTGTTTAAATAGAGACTGCCTGTAAAATAATGACTTTCATCCATCCTATCCAGCAGCCCAGCACAGGTTGAGTCCTTTTCCCACCAATTCTAAGGAAGAGGTGGCTGTTGGATGACTTAGTGGAGGTTGCCCAAGTGACTTATTTTCCCGCCGTTTCCTGAGGTTAGTGGAGGTAGCCTAAGTGACCTTTTTTCCACCAAAATTTGAACTTCCCGCCATTTCCTGGGGGGGGGGGGGAAGGAGGGCGAAGGAGGAGGGTAGGGGAGCAGGTGAGGTTGGTGGAGGTAGTCCAATTGACCTATTTTCCCGCCAAAATTTTAACTTCCCACTCTAACGCCATTGCGACGTTGCCACTTTTATCGCCGCCATCTTGGATCTGAAATCTTGAATAAAATTGGTAACAACGCAACGTGGGGTGCTATGAGGGTTGTCCCATTACTGTAGGCAGCGTATAAGGGTTTGCAATATGTCCACATGTATATATTCTCGCAAAGTAATGGAGGGGATAGTTTGTCAAGGATACAGAAACTGAGAATCATGCTGCAATGTCACTGGCCGACAGCATCACGAGATCGACACGATGAGACTTTTGCTGATATGACAACTCGTTCAGAGTGATGATTTGGACCTCAATTAAATGGGTAAAATGTGTTGAAATTGCGGAAAACCTGACAAAACTACGAAACTTGATGGAAAGTACATAAAACTGATCAAATTACAACAAAAAATGTGAAAGGATAAGGATACTTACATGCTCAACCGGGTGTATGAAAATCATTCCATTTCGCCATTGGAGGGATTGACAACGGATGGTGCACACTATCTGTGCTCTATCGGTTTAAGTCATGCAGAATTCTCCCTTGTTCCGCATTCAGTTATGCATTGTAAGACATAAAAATGAAAGACACCATGTCTAAAGACATGGAGGTCAGGATGACTACCACCCTGGAAACCAAAACAGCGATCACATTCCGGGGTGCATTATGCACCACCTATATGAGGAATCAATGCTCTAGGTCTCTTCGAAAACAGAACATTGCGACATCTGCTAACCAGTCACTGTGAAAGATGAGATTTTATATAGAGGTTGAGGTCAACATGCAGACGGTGTTTGCTTCCAATGTATGGAGGACTAGACAGCCTTCTAACTATGGAACAGTGTTGCCGGAACATGATGGGATTTCAAGAGAATTGGTAGGAGTCTGTCATTTCGCTGGGGGTATCAGATCTTCCTGCTCTGGCAAACGCAAACTACTATGCAAGAATGTAAATATCATAAATAAAAGATGTGAGGGCTTTGTAATTGTAATTACGCCCTTTATTCCTCAACAAATATGTGATACTAATGATGTGGTGGGAGGGATTTGCTACTGGGGAGCCATGGTAGACCACAAGAAACGACACCCAGCTGGTGTGAATGTGGACATACCATAATTTTTCGGACACTGCACACTTATAAAAGATAATCACGCTACATTTCGGGAATGTTATGCTACTGGAACATAAAGTTACTGTGGTTAGTGTTCCAACGTATTGCCAGACGTGTGGGAAGTGATGAGACTACTATTCCTGTAAAAAATTACGTATGTCTAGTCGTAAGGGAAGGATCGATTCGACATAGGGGAACTGTGATTTCAACGCATTGACGAGTATATCCGATCATAATGGGTGACAAGTTCAGTATGTAAACAGCTGCACAATGTAGCAATTCAAGGGTCCAACTGGATCTGCTATAGTGTACCAATAGGGCAAGTAATAAGGCTGTAACCTCATGGATACACAGAATGCCCTCTCATCGGTTGCCCTAAGCAGATCTCACATGTTCTTTGTCGCATTGTCGACTGTGATGTTTATTACAGTACACCGACCCCATATCAGTGTTGTCTCCCCAATGCTTTCGTCCATGGGAGCACTGTTGATTATGACATAATGCCGGACGCCTGTGCGTCACAAACTTGTTTGCGAGAAACTTGACAGGATGCAGCACATTCCAGCAACTCTGCCTCGAAACTGACTGGCTGGAAGATTTAAATGTAAATAATCTCACAGAGGTAAGAAGTATCGAGACCCCTAGTGGGAGTAAGTGTGGACAATGTGTAATTTTTTCTGGTGCTATACACAGATAAACAATGATTGCAATGCTTATCTGAAATGCGTATGTGTTGCAGTGTAAGGTTACTGCGGTCAGTGTTCTGACATGTGTAAAGAAAATGATGTAGGTGGGACTATGTCTGTTTATAACGGAGGTATACATTTGACATGGAGAATTGCAGTTTCAGTGCATTGATAGCCGTAAGTGGGAATTTAAGGATATGGGATATGGATAAACTGACTAAAACAGAGGTTGTACAGAGTTTCAGGGAGAGCGTAAGGGAACAAATGGCAGAAATTCGGGAAAGAAATACAGTAGACGAAGAATGGGTAGCTTTGAGGGATGGAGTAGTGAAGGCAGCAGAGGATCAAGTAGGTAAAAAGACGAGGACTAGTAGAAATCCTTGGGTAACAGAGGAAATATTGAATTTAATTGATGAAAGGAGAAAATATAAAAATGCAGTAAATGAAGCAGGCAAAAAGGAATACAAACGTCTCAAAAATGAGATCGACTGGAAGTGCAAAATAGCTAAGCAGGGATGGCTAGAGGATAACTGTAAGGATGTAGAAGCTTATCTTACTAGGGGTACGATAGATACTGCCTACAGGAAAATTAAAGAGACCTTTGCAGAAAAGAGAAGCACTTGTATGAATATTAAGAGCACAGATGGAAACCCAGTTCTAAGCAAAGAAGAGAAAGTAGAAAGGTGGAGGGAGTATATAGAGGTTCTATACAAGGGCGACGTACTTGAGGACAATATTATGGAAATGGAAGAGGATATAGATGAAGATGAAATGGGAGATATGATACTGCGTGAAGAGTTTGACAGAGTGTAACAATAATGTACCTATAATAATTTTTTTTCTTTATGCATTTAGATAAATGTTTCTTTCTGAATTTATGTAAAATAATGTAAATATTAATTTGAAT
This sequence comes from Schistocerca cancellata, assembly GCF_023864275.1. Lineage (NCBI taxonomy): Eukaryota > Metazoa > Arthropoda > Insecta > Orthoptera > Acrididae > Schistocerca > Schistocerca cancellata. The sequence continues at coordinate 244,870,728 of NC_064628.1, read as the reverse complement.
TTTTTTCCTTTTCGTGTCATGTTAAAGAAACTGTACACAACTTTTTAAATGAATGTTATTATTTATGTTAGATTTCAAGCGATTTGATAACCAAAAGGAAATGTATTTAATGTTAAAACTATTGTAAAATGTGAAAATTGTAATTTAAACACTTGGTCCATACGTCGGTAATGCATTAGAATATGTGTAGTAGAAAACCTGTGGTGAATACCCTACCTGTAGGGGCGCGGGAAAAGGTGGATGCAGGCGAGTGCGGGAAAACGCACACTGGCGCGGTTCGGCACAACGGGCTCAGTAACACAGTCGGAGTTGGGCATCGGTCAGAGGAACATGTACTGTACCGAGGAGGCTATCTGGGAAAAGTGGATTCCATTGAGCCTCAGATGGGCCGATTCCGACGACTACTTGGCATGGCTATATTCTCAGGCACAAAACTGGAAAGATTACGACGCCAAGAAGAATGAAAGTGCCGATACTGTGAGAGCTTTAGCCGTGCTTGTATGTGTGCTGTGCTGCCCGCTATCTCGCTGCCCGCCATCCGCCGCAACGACGTGCACAGGTCAAACATTTATTTCATCTTTAGAAGTGTATCTGTGTGGACCAGTGTTGAAACTGTTCTGACTGTTAAATAATAACGTGACTTTTACCAGAATTGCCTTAGCCGTCACTTATCCTTATCATTGACCTAGACAGGGTCCTTACCACATATTGTGCAACCCGAGTATCCTGAATTGAAAGTTTACTGTTAGTACTAAATTATCTGCAGACCAATTTAAGCTATAAAGCAGTTTGAGAGTTAGGAATGCCAATGTAAATGTTAGTAAAGAACTACAGTGTGATTAAATTGAAAGATAAATTATGAATTGAGCTAGCAATGATATTTAATTCATTTGAGATTGAAAGAATGTTAGTCAATTACTCCAGAAGCGTGACAAAAGAATAGTAATCCATAGGTTGATAATTTTGAGTGTTAATGTACCTTCAGGACTTACTAGTTTCAGCATAACGACCGTAACAGTTTCAGGCCCCCCCCCCCTTCTCTTGCCTATTCTTGCACATTTTGAAGTGTACTGATCAGAATTGAATAGTAAAATTAATTTCTATGTTAAACCTAAGTGTATTAGTGTTTTTTCCAATTTTAATAGTGACATTGTATGTGTGTTTTCAAAATTGCTGATTCTAGGGTAATCTATGCCCGATTTCAGTCTGATCAATATACAAAGTGCAGCTCGTAGTAATCATTGCTGTGTGGTGTTGTGTAATTTTAGCTCATCCAAATTAGTACAAAAGAAGAAAACCTTAGTTCAGTAGATTCTTTCTGGTTCTAAATTTTGCTATAAAACGCAACATTGCTACGTGTCATTATGCTTGTACATGCTACCACTTGTACAGGAAAAACTCACTCAATGCCTAATTAGGCTGGCGACCGTATTATTAATCATTGGTATTATCTACTGTGTATACTTCTTGTCCATGCGAACGCGTAATTGTACCTTACTTTTGCTTGACGCCTCACTGTAGTTACTGACTGAATATAAGTCCGAATTGCTTCCATTAGGTACACGCGGTCAACTTATGTACCAAATCCTTGTTTACAAGGTGAAGCCCGTGAACTTATTACAGTACAGGCTTTATTGAGCTAACGCACGTCCGACAGGGCGGAAGTGTTTACAAGTGGCTTCCCGGTGACAGGACATCCAGTTATTGTCGGTTACAAATTAATGTAAAGACCGAACAGTCGATGTTCAGTGGCACGAATAGCAATACAGTTCAGTAAAATAAACTGCAGTATGAGTCAAGTACAATAGTGTGGTGTAATTGGCATTTAATATGGACAAGAACGGGGACAGGATAGATGTGCCGAGCGAAATGGAGAATGCGGCGAGTAGTAGCAGGAGTTTACGCGGCCAGATAACAGATGGCGTTAGCGGAAGACAATTGGCGTACATACAATACCATGAACACGTCAACGAACAGATTGAAATGTCGCGATCGCCTCGAACACAGCAAGGGACAAAACAGGAAGTAGAGGGTGACTTTGTAGATGATAGTGGGTACGTGAACGAATCCACTGACATATTTGATTCACCACAAATAAAGACAGAACCGAAAGAGACTTTTGAAGTAGGATCGGAAAACACAAATTCCATAGAACAAAACATTGTAAAAATTTTGAGCATGAACGATCTATTAGAACAATTAACCAAACAAATTGCAGGACAGACTGAGCAACTTAAAACACAGAATGAGCAACTTAAAACACACGTTGATGAGCAGCTCAAAACACAGAGCCATCAACTCAAAACACAAAATGAGCAACTTCAAAAACAAGTTAGTAATCAGGTTAATCAGCTTAAAACACAGAATGAGCAGCTCAAAACACACGTTGATGAGCAGCTCAAAACACAGAGTGATCAGATTAAAGCACAGGTTGAAGGACAGGGAATTAAAATTAGTAAACAAATAGAACAAGTAGAACAAAAAGTAGGTAATTTAAGTTCTGTGGTAAATAATATGAAATTTGAAATTGATACTATTAACAAAAATATGGATACTATGCAGGAGGAAATTGGAAACATTAATAGTAGATTCGATGTTGAAATTCTCAACATCCAAGAGAAAGTAGAACCTCTGGTTGAAACTAAGGTAGACGAAAAAGTTTTCGGTCTTAAGACTGAGATCGTAAATGAATGTCAACACGGAATATCGCAATTGAAAAGGGTAGTTGTAGACACTGAAAAAGAATTAGGTGAAAAAGTAACCGGATGTGTTCAAAATTGTACGAAAATTCAAGGAAAAATTTTCGATCTAGAGAGCAAAATTAAAGATAGGCCTGGTGTGATCTGTAATGGCGCACCAATTACGAAGCTGTTAGAAGGCGAGGAACGCTTCGATCCAGCCAAGAAACATAACGGGTGGCATCCGTTAGACTTCATCAAAAATTGCGAGAGAGTATTTCCTGAGCACTTGTCTGATCAGGAAAAGATAAATGTAGTAATTAGCGCCTTAGCAGGTGACGCTAAGCGCTGGGGAATAAATTTAAATACCGAACGAATGACGTTCGAAGAATTTAGGCAAAAATTTACCGAAGAATATTGGTCTGAACAAAAGCAGGACCATTTATGGCGCGAATTTATCATGGCCAAACAGCATGATAACAGGGGCAGGAATTCTTTGAAAGATTTCTGCGAGTATTGGTACCGAAAATTGACACACTTAAGAGGTAGAAGATCGGATTCAGAAATTATCTGGGAGCTGTATAAGAAGCTCCCAGAAGATTCAAAGAGGTATGTAGGAAGCAACCATCGTAGCTTCCAAGCATTTCTGGAAAGGGTCGAAGACGAAGACCATTGGCGCGCAAGTCGTGCCAATTATCAAAATTTTGGCAACCATAATAACCGATATAATGACGAAAGAAATGACGGCGATGGGTTTCGCGTCAATATGCTGCAGAGAGGAAGAGGCAGAGGAAGTTATCCAGGTCGCGGTCGAGAGTACACCGCGCAAAATAATAACGACGCGGGAAACTAATTTCCGCGAACGTTGCGGGCCAAACGGAAGCGGACAATACATACCGGCCCCGATTTAAGAAAAGGTACCGGACTGACCGCAATGTAATGAGACAGGCTAGAGACAGGCGTGAAACGACGCTACGTGTTGTGGCGAGACAAGCGTCAGGTGCGAGCCAGCGTGAGTCATATAGGCCGCACAGAATACTCCAGGTTAACAGGCGAGTGGAGTATCAGAGGGCAACGGCCCAGCCTAGCGGAACATCTGTTCAGAGAGAAGCCGCTAGCAATTCGGCAGCAGTAGGTGCGAACGTAGCCGTAAGAGATAATGAAAATTTTACGAGTAATAATTCCGTGGCAAAGGAAACAATAAATGAGACTGTGAGTACACAGGGAGTTGCGGTTAGCAGTGTTCGCAATGTGGTAAAGGGCGATAATGAATTAGCAGAAGTAAATGATTGGCGTGTGCAGATCGACGATCTGTACAAGGGCCTAAAGCAATGTGAGTGGGAGGATTTTAAGAAGGAGTATGAGGCGAGGAAATTAGTTAGTAGAAAGGGAAACGATAGGGGCGTCAATAAATTGACGTGGCCCAAATTTGAAGAGGGGAAAATAAATAGCGCCGCGCAAAGTACGCGTGCTGCCGATAAGGGGAAGGTTAATGATAGGAAGGATTTGGAGGATGAAATCCTCAGCATTGACGAAGAAATAACTTCTGCTAACAATCCGCCAATAGTGCGAGCTGCTACCGAGAGGCACCGTGGAGAAGGGGTAGATGATTACATGAAAGTAATTAAAGTCCACGAGGATTACAACGAATATGAAGTCACAGTAGATGTAAATAAAGCTGATGATGAGGCCGTTTCGCCAAAAGAGGAGATTGAATTAAAATCTAAGCCTGATGACAATACCGAGGAAGAACTTAGTGCCTGCCTCAGAAAAGCCTTTATGTTAGAACCTGAAAGCGATCCAGAATGGTCGGATTCCGACGATAGTTCAGAAGATGAAAGATACGCTAATATAGACAAAACTGAATATACTAACTTTCCCCATTGTGCAAAAGTAGCGTACTTAAGCGAATCTGATGTGGAGGAAGAGAGTAGTGATGACTCGAGTGAAGATGTATTTTTAGGTGTAAAAGAAAATGAATATACTTTTACTGAAAGAGGATATGAAAAAATTAGTGAAATAAAAGGGGATGCAGTTAAGTACGATATTGTACCTAACGATGACGATATATCAAAACAAAATCCAGATGTTGAGACCGAACAAAGAAAGAAAGAACCGCCTGACGACTCAGTGTTTATTTTGCGAAGAGTTCAAGTGAGCAAAGACTTTGAACTCCAGAGGCCTAAGAAGCCACCAGACTTAAGTGACTGTTTTATGAACCATAAAAGACTGCCTTGTTAATAAAGAGACGAGCAGGGGCAGGATGCTGTATTTGTAGATATTATTATAATGCATGACTTTATTGTTACTGTACCTCAGTGTTATCTGAAAGTGAATTGTTGTTTTGTTGAATTAGAACCTGGGGCAGATTCATATCGGATTTTGAGAATGTCATGAACACATTACATCATGAAACTACAGGGTTCCCACCGGAAGAAATTTTGTTAGGTAGAAGTAGTAAAAGTTTAATTGAAGAAAAATTAGAGTTTCCACCTTGTACAAGTTTGGGATTGAATCAAAAGAAGGAATTGGTTATAAAAAGGGCAAAGCAAAAAGCCGAATCTAGATCTAGAAGACACGATAAAAATCTAAAGGTTTCAAAATTCAAAATTGGAGATTATGTTCTTCTAAAAACCCACGAGAAATCTAGTGAACTAAACCATGAAATTTCAAAATTTAAATATATTTATAACGGACCATATATAATACAGAATATTCCACACGATAATGCTTACTACCTAATCTACCCAAAATCCAAAAGACCTTTAGGTGTAAGAAATATTGTGGACCTGAAAGTGTATGTTCCCAGAAACGAGTAATTGTGCTGTATTTTATGCTGAACCCAAGTTATTTCAAATGTAACTATTCTTTGTAAATGTCTGTATAATCTTGAAAGTGTGCTAATGTAGTTATGTGAGTTTCAGATTACCAATTGTACTGTAACTATAAAAATGTATGGAGGAAAGGACTGAAGAGAAAGGATAAATGCTTTCAGACAGATAAAAGATGGAACTGTCAAAAATGAAAATGGGCAGTGTATGAACCATAATATGAAGGACTGCCAAATACCATTAAGGGCAGATAAATAGTCGATGGAAAATAGTAAATGTAATCCAGAGGATGTGACAATATGAAGTGAAAGGGACTGCCCAAATCCACAGAATAGGCAGCAAATATGTGTAGTTAATTTTACGAAAATTTTGTGTGTGTGTTTTGTTTAGTAAGTTAAGAAATGGACTGCTATTTAAAGCAAGCAGCGACAAATTATCTTATAGTGTATACGAAATATGCATTTGTTTTTGTAGTTAAATGTTTGCATTCCAGAATTTTAAATTATTTCTTTAAGAAATTTGGGAAAAAATGATTAAATTGCTATTTTAGTAATGTTAGAATGGGAAGTGGGACTGTGCAAAAGGCACTTAAATAAATAACAAGAAACTGGTCTTAATATGTTAAAATAGTGTGAACCTATATACAGTGAGTGGAAGGAAATATGTAGTGTAAATCTTCTTGAACATTTACGTGAAGATTCAGAACCAGTGTATTATTGTTAAATTCAGTGTTCCCATAAAATTTAGACTTAAGAAAATTTTCTGGAAACAGGGGCATGTGTAACAATAATGTACCTATAATAATTTTTTTTCTTTATGCATTTAGATAAATGTTTCTTTCTGAATTTATGTAAAATAATGTAAATATTAATTTGAATTTTTTTCCTTTTCGTGTCATGTTAAAGAAACTGTACACAACTTTTTAAATGAATGTTATTATTTATGTTAGATTTCAAGCGATTTGATAACCAAAAGGAAATGTATTTAATGTTAAAACTATTGTAAAATGTGAAAATTGTAATTTAAACACTTGGTCCATACGTAGGTAATGCATTAGAATATGTGTAGTAGAAAACCTGTGGTGAATACCCTACCTGTAGGGGCGCGGGAAAAGGTGGATGCAGGCGAGTGCGGGAAAACGCACACTGGCGCGGTTCGGCACAACGGGCTCAGTAACACAGTCGGAGTTGGGCATCGGTCAGAGGAACATGTACTGTACCGAGGAGGCTATCTGGGAAAAGTGGATTCCATTGAGCCTCGGATGGGCCGATTCCGACGACTACTTGGCATGGCTATATTCTCAGGCACAAAACTGGAAAGATTACGACGCCAAGAAGAATGAAAGTGCCGATACTGTGAGAGCTTTAGCCGTGCTTGTATGTGTGCTGTGCTGCCCGCTATCTCGCTGCCCGCCATCCGCCGCAACGACGTGCACAGGTCAAACATTTATTTCATCTTTAGAAGTGTATCTGTGTGGACCAGTGTTGAAACTGTTCTGACTGTTAAATAATAACGTGACTTTTACCAGAATTGCCTTAGCCGTCACTTATCCTTATCATTGACCTAGACAGGGTCCTTACCACATATTGTGCAACCCGAGTATCCTGAATTGAAAGTTTACTGTTAGTACTAAATTATCTGCAGACCAATTTAAGCTATAAAGCAGTTTGAGAGTTAGGAATGCCAATGTAAATGTTAGTAAAGAACTACAGTGTGATTAAATTGAAAGATAAATTATGAATTGAGCTAGCAATGATATTTAATTCATTTGAGATTGAAAGAATGTTAGTCAATTACTCCAGAAGCGTGACAAAAGAATAGTAATCCATAGGTTGATAATTTTGAGTGTTAATGTACCTTCAGGACTTACTAGTTTCAGCATAACGACCGTAACAGTTTCAGGCCCCCCCCCCTTCTCTTGCCTATTCTTGCACATTTTGAAGTGTACTGATCAGAATTGAATAGTAAAATTAATTTCTATGTTAAACCTAAGTGTATTAGTGTTTTTTCCAATTTTAATAGTGACATTGTATGTGTGTTTTCAAAATTGCTGATTCTAGGGTAATCTATGCCCGATTTCAGTCTGATCAATATACAAAGTGCAGCTCGTAGTAATCATTGCTGTGTGGTGTTGTGTAATTTTAGCTCATCCAAATTAGTACAAAAGAAGAAAACCTTAGTTCAGTAGATTCTTTCTGGTTCTAAATTTTGCTATAAAACGCAACATTGCTACGTGTCATTATGCTTGTACATGCTACCACTTGTACAGGAAAAACTCACTCAATGCCTAATTAGGCTGGCGACCGTATTATTAATCATTGGTATTATCTACTGTGTATACTTCTTGTCCATGCGAACGCGTAATTGTACCTTACTTTTGCTTGACGCCTCACTGTAGTTACTGACTGAATATAAGTCCGAATTGCTTCCATTAGGTACACGCGGTCAACTTATGTACCAAATCCTTGTTTACAAGGTGAAGCCCGTGAACTTATTACAGTACAGGCTTTATTGAGCTAACGCACGTCCGACAGGGCGGAAGTGTTTACAAGTGGCTTCCCGGTGACAGGACATCCAGTTATTGTCGGTTACAAATTAATGTAAAGACCGAACAGTCGATGTTCAGTGGCACGAATAGCAATACAGTTCAGTAAAATAAACTGCAGTATGAGTCAAGTACAATAGTGTGGTGTAATTGGCATTTAATATGGACAAGAACGGGGACAGGATAGATGTGCCGAGCGAAATGGAGAATGCGGCGAGTAGTAGCAGGAGTTTACGCGGCCAGATAACAGATGGCGTTAGCGGAAGACAATTGGCGTACATACAATACCATGAACACGTCAACGAACAGATTGAAATGTCGCGATCGCCTCGAACACAGCAAGGGACAAAACAGGAAGTAGAGGGTGACTTTGTAGATGATAGTGGGTACGTGAACGAATCCACTGACATATTTGATTCACCACAAATAAAGACAGAACCGAAAGAGACTTTTGAAGTAGGATCGGAAAACACAAATTCCATAGAACAAAACATTGTAAAAATTTTGAGCATGAACGATCTATTAGAACAATTAACCAAACAAATTGCAGGACAGACTGAGCAACTTAAAACACAGAATGAGCAACTTAAAACACACGTTGATGAGCAGCTCAAAACACAGAGCCATCAACTCAAAACACAAAATGAGCAACTTCAAAAACAAGTTAGTAATCAGGTTAATCAGCTTAAAACACAGAATGAGCAGCTCAAAACACACGTTGATGAGCAGCTCAAAACACAGAGTGATCAGATTAAAGCACAGGTTGAAGGACAGGGAATTAAAATTAGTAAACAAATAGAACAAGTAGAACAAAAAGTAGGTAATTTAAGTTCTGTGGTAAATAATATGAAATTTGAAATTGATACTATTAACAAAAATATGGATACTATGCAGGAGGAAATTGGAAACATTAATAGTAGATTCGATGTTGAAATTCTCAACATCCAAGAGAAAGTAGAACCTCTGGTTGAAACTAAGGTAGACGAAAAAGTTTTCGGTCTTAAGACTGAGATCGTAAATGAATGTCAACACGGAATATCGCAATTGAAAAGGGTAGTTGTAGACACTGAAAAAGAATTAGGTGAAAAAGTAACCGGATGTGTTCAAAATTGTACGAAAATTCAAGGAAAAATTTTCGATCTAGAGAGCAAAATTAAAGATAGGCCTGGTGTGATCTGTAATGGCGCACCAATTACGAAGCTGTTAGAAGGCGAGGAACGCTTCGATCCAGCCAAGAAACATAACGGGTGGCATCCGTTAGACTTCATCAAAAATTGCGAGAGAGTATTTCCTGAGCACTTGTCTGATCAGGAAAAGATAAATGTAGTAATTAGCGCCTTAGCAGGTGACGCTAAGCGCTGGGGAATAAATTTAAATACCGAACGAATGACGTTCGAAGAATTTAGGCAAAAATTTACCGAAGAATATTGGTCTGAACAAAAGCAGGACCATTTATGGCGCGAATTTATCATGGCCAAACAGCATGATAACAGGGGCAGGAATTCTTTGAAAGATTTCTGCGAGTATTGGTACCGAAAATTGACACACTTAAGAGGTAGAAGATCGGATTCAGAAATTATCTGGGAGCTGTATAAGAAGCTCCCAGAAGATTCAAAGAGGTATGTAGGAAGCAACCATCGTAGCTTCCAAGCATTTCTGGAAAGGGTCGAAGACGAAGACCATTGGCGCGCAAGTCGTGCCAATTATCAAAATTTTGGCAACCATAATAACCGATATAATGACGAAAGAAATGACGGCGATGGGTTTCGCGTCAATATGCTGCAGAGAGGAAGAGGCAGAGGAAGTTATCCAGGTCGCGGTCGAGAGTACACCGCGCAAAATAATAACGACGCGGGAAACTAATTTCCGCGAACGTTGCGGGCCAAACGGAAGCGGACAATACATACCGGCCCCGATTTAAGAAAAGGTACCGGACTGACCGCAATGTAATGAGACAGGCTAGAGACAGGCGTGAAACGACGCTACGTGTTGTGGCGAGACAAGCGTCAGGTGCGAGCCAGCGTGAGTCATATAGGCCGCACAGAATACTCCAGGTTAACAGGCGAGTGGAGTATCAGAGGGCAACGGCCCAGCCTAGCGGAACATCTGTTCAGAGAGAAGCCGCTAGCAATTCGGCAGCAGTAGGTGCGAACGTAGCCGTAAGAGATAATGAAAATTTTACGAGTAATAATTCCGTGGCAAAGGAAACAATAAATGAGACTGTGAGTACACAGGGAGTTGCGGTTAGCAGTGTTCGCAATGTGGTAAAGGGCGATAATGAATTAGCAGAAGTAAATGATTGGCGTGTGCAGATCGACGATCTGTACAAGGGCCTAAAGCAATGTGAGTGGGAGGATTTTAAGAAGGAGTATGAGGCGAGGAAATTAGTTAGTAGAAAGGGAAACGATAGGGGCGTCAATAAATTGACGTGGCCCAAATTTGAAGAGGGGAAAATAAATAGCGCCGCGCAAAGTACGCGTGCTGCCGATAAGGGGAAGGTTAATGATAGGAAGGATTTGGAGGATGAAATCCTCAGCATTGACGAAGAAATAACTTCTGCTAACAATCCGCCAATAGTGCGAGCTGCTACCGAGAGGCACCGTGGAGAAGGGGTAGATGATTACATGAAAGTAATTAAAGTCCACGAGGATTACAACGAATATGAAGTCACAGTAGATGTAAATAAAGCTGATGATGAGGCCGTTTCGCCAAAAGAGGAGATTGAATTAAAATCTAAGCCTGATGACAATACCGAGGAAGAACTTAGTGCCTGCCTCAGAAAAGCCTTTATGTTAGAACCTGAAAGCGATCCAGAATGGTCGGATTCCGACGATAGTTCAGAAGATGAAAGATACGCTAATATAGACAAAACTGAATATACTAACTTTCCCCATTGTGCAAAAGTAGCGTACTTAAGCGAATCTGATGTGGAGGAAGAGAGTAGTGATGACTCGAGTGAAGATGTATTTTTAGGTGTAAAAGAAAATGAATATACTTTTACTGAAAGAGGATATGAAAAAATTAGTGAAATAAAAGGGGATGCAGTTAAGTACGATATTGTACCTAACGATGACGATATATCAAAACAAAATCCAGATGTTGAGACCGAACAAAGAAAGAAAGAACCGCCTGACGACTCAGTGTTTATTTTGCGAAGAGTTCAAGTGAGCAAAGACTTTGAACTCCAGAGGCCTAAGAAGCCACCAGACTTAAGTGACTGTTTTATGAACCATAAAAGACTGCCTTGTTAATAAAGAGACGAGCAGGGGCAGGATGCTGTATTTGTAGATATTATTATAATGCATGACTTTATTGTTACTGTACCTCAGTGTTATCTGAAAGTGAATTGTTGTTTTGTTGAATTAGAACCTGGGGCAGATTCATATCGGATTTTGAGAATGTCATGAACACATTACATCATGAAACTACAGGGTTCCCACCGGAAGAAATTTTGTTAGGTAGAAGTAGTAAAAGTTTAATTGAAGAAAAATTAGAGTTTCCACCTTGTACAAGTTTGGGATTGAATCAAAAGAAGGAATTGGTTATAAAAAGGGCAAAGCAAAAAGCCGAATCTAGATCTAGAAGACACGATAAAAATCTAAAGGTTTCAAAATTCAAAATTGGAGATTATGTTCTTCTAAAAACCCACGAGAAATCTAGTGAACTAAACCATGAAATTTCAAAATTTAAATATATTTATAACGGACCATATATAATACAGAATATTCCACACGATAATGCTTACTACCTAATCTACCCAAAATCCAAAAGACCTTTAGGTGTAAGAAATATTGTGGACCTGAAAGTGTATGTTCCCAGAAACGAGTAATTGTGCTGTATTTTATGCTGAACCCAAGTTATTTCAAATGTAACTATTCTTTGTAAATGTCTGTATAATCTTGAAAGTGTGCTAATGTAGTTATGTGAGTTTCAGATTACCAATTGTACTGTAACTATAAAAATGTATGGAGGAAAGGACTGAAGAGAAAGGATAAATGCTTTCAGACAGATAAAAGATGGAACTGTCAAAAATGAAAATGGGCAGTGTATGAACCATAATATGAAGGACTGCCAAATACCATTGAGGGCAGATAAATAGTCGATGGAAAATAGTAAATGTAATCCAGAGGATGTGACAATATGAAGTGAAAGGGACTGCCCAAATCCACAGAATAGGCAGCAAATATGTGTAGTTAATTTTACGAAAATTTTGTGTGTGTGTTTTGTTTAGTAAGTTAAGAAATGGACTGCTATTTAAAGCAAGCAGCGACAAATTATCTTATAGTGTATACGAAATATGCATTTGTTTTTGTAGTTAAATGTTTGCATTCCAGAATTTTAAATTATTTCTTTAAGAAATTTGGGAAAAAATGATTAAATTGCTATTTTAGTAATGTTAGAATGGGAAGTGGGACTGTGCAAAAGGCACTTAAATAAATAACAAGAAACTGGTCTTAATATGTTAAAATAGTGTGAACCTATATACAGTGAGTGGAAGGAAATATGTAGTGTAAATCTTCTTGAACATTTACGTGAAGATTCAGAACCAGTGTATTATTGTTAAATTCAGTGTTCCCATAAAATTTAGACTTAAGAAAATTTTCTGGAAACAGGGGCATGTGTAACAATAATGTACCTATAATAATTTTTTTTCTTTATGCATTTAGATAAATGTTTCTTTCTGAATTTATGTAAAATAATGTAAATATTAATTTGAATTTTTTTCCTTTTCGTGTCATGTTAAAGAAACTGTACACAACTTTTTAAATGAATGTTATTATTTATGTTAGATTTCAAGCGATTTGATAACCAAAAGGAAATGTATTTAATGTTAAAACTATTGTAAAATGTGAAAATTGTAATTTAAACACTTGGTCCATACGTAGGTAATGCATTAGAATATGTGTAGTAGAAAACCTGTGGTGAATACCCTACCTGTAGGGGCGCGGGAAAAGGTGGATGCAGGCGAGTGCGGGAAAACGCACACTGGCGCGGTTCGGCACAACGGGCTCAGTAACACAGTCGGAGTTGGGCATCGGTCAGAGGAACATGTACTGTACCGAGGAGGCTATCTGGGAAAAGTGGATTCCATTGAGCCTCGGATGGGCCGATTCCGACGACTACTTGGCATGGCTATATTCTCAGGCACAAAACTGGAAAGATTACGACGCCAAGAAGAATGAAAGTGCCGATACTGTGAGAGCTTTAGCCGTGCTTGTATGTGTGCTGTGCTGCCCGCTATCTCGCTGCCCGCCATCCGCCGCAACGACGTGCACAGGTCAAACATTTATTTCATCTTTAGAAGTGTATCTGTGTGGACCAGTGTTGAAACTGTTCTGACTGTTAAATAATAACGTGACTTTTACCAGAATTGCCTTAGCCGTCACTTATCCTTATCATTGACCTAGACAGGGTCCTTACCACATATTGTGCAACCCGAGTATCCTGAATTGAAAGTTTACTGTTAGTACTAAATTATCTGCAGACCAATTTAAGCTATAAAGCAGTTTGAGAGTTAGGAATGTCAATGTAAATGTTAGTAAAGAACTACAGTGTGATTAAATTGAAAGATAAATTATGAATTGAGCTAGCAATGATATTTAATTCATTTGAGATTGAAAGAATGTTAGTCAATTACTCCAGAAGCGTGACAAAAGAATAGTAATCCATAGGTTGATAATTTTGAGTGTTAATGTACCTTCAGGACTTACTAGTTTCAGCATAACGACCGTAACAGTTTCAGGCCCCCCCCCCTTCTCTTGCCTATTCTTGCACATTTTGAAGTGTACTGATCAGAATTGAATAGTAAAATTAATTTCTATGTTAAACCTAAGTGTATTAGTGTTTTTTCCAATTTTAATAGTGACATTGTATGTGTGTTTTCAAAATTGCTGATTCTAGGGTAATCTATGCCCGATTTCAGTCTGATCAATATACAAAGTGCAGCTCGTAGTAATCATTGCTGTGTGGTGTTGTGTAATTTTAGCTCATCCAAATTAGTACAAAAGAAGAAAACCTTAGTTCAGTAGATTCTTTCTGGTTCTAAATTTTGCTATAAAACGCAACATTGCTACGTGTCATTATGCTTGTACATGCTACCACTTGTACAGGGAAAAACTCACTCAATGCCTAATTAGGCTGGCGACCGTATTATTATTCATTGGTATTATCTACTGTGTATACTTCTTGTCCATGCGAACGCGTAATTGTACCTTACTTTTGCTTGACGCCTCACTGTAGTTACTGACTGAATATAAGTCCGAATTGCTTCCATTAGGTACACGCGGTCAACTTATGTACCAAATCCTTGTTTACAAGGTGAAGCCCGTGAACTTATTACAGTACAGGCTTTATTGAGCTAACGCACGTCCGACAGGGCGGAAGTGTTACAAGAGCACTGAAAGACCTGAGTCGAAACAAGGCCCCGGGAGTAGACAACATTCCTTTAGAACTACTGACGGCCTTGGGAGCGCCAGTCCTGACAAAACTCTACCATCCGGTGAACAAGATGTATGAGACAGGCGAAATACCCTCAGACTTCAAGAAAAAAATAAAAATTCCAATCCCAAAGAAAGCAGGTGTTGACAGATGTGAAAATTACCGAACTATCGGTTAAATAAGTCACGGCTGCTAAATATTAACGCGAATTCTTTACAGACGAATGGAAAAACTAGTAGAAGCCGATCTAGGGGAAGATCAGTTTGGATTCCGTAGAAATATTGGAACACGTGAGGCAATACTGACCCTACGACTTATCTTAGAAGCTAGATTAAGGAAAGGCAAACCTACGTTTCTAGCATTTGTAGACTTAGAGAAAGCTTTTGACAATGTTGACTGGAATACCCTCTTTCGAATTCTGAAGGTGGCAGGGGTAAAATATAGGGAGCGAAAGGCTATTTACAATTTGTATAGAAACCAAATGGCAGTTATAAAGAGTTGGGGGGCATGAAAGGGAAGCAGTGGTTGGGACGGGAGTGAGACAGGGTTGTAGCCTCTCCCCGATGTTATTCAATCTGTTTATTGAGCAAGCTGTGAAGGAAACAAAAGAAAAATTCGGAGTAGGTATTAAAATCCATGGAGAAGAAATAAAAACTTTCAGGTTCGCCGATGACATTGTAATTCTGTCAGAGACAGCAAAGGACTTGGAAGAGCAATTGAATGGAATGGATAGTGTCTTGAAAGGAGTGAAACGTCCCCTTAGAAAAATTGTACATGACTGTGCTTAAAGTGACATACAATATTTTTAGCGCAACGCAATCTGACTTTCAAAAATCCCCACAAAAGAATGGCCCTGACTAACGTTAACCTATACCTTTCACAAATCACTTACCTCACAAAAATCTTCGTTACTCAAGCTACAGCAATACAGCGAGCGCCACTACTGCCAGCTAAATAAAAGATTCAAACTACGGAAGGCACTAACTACTGATAAGCATAGTTAGCAAATGAAAGATTTTAATAGAGAACGAACAATGTATTTACCTTAATAGTCATAATATTTTATTATTATTATTATTATTATTATTATACAAATTTGGCCGTTAAAGACCGTGAAAACAGTTATTTCTTGCGCTTCTGGGAAGTCTTCTTTCTCTCAGTCCACACTTCTTTCATTCTTGCGCTGAAGGCGGCTTTTCTCTCTTCAGACCATTTAGTTCCACAAGTCTTCTTAATTTTCACACCGAAACCCGTGAATGAATTCAGTTTTTTTCTAAAAAGGTTTCTGTTAAATATTGTTTCCTGATCTATGTCCATTTCTTTTAGATCTCTTTCTGTGTTGATAAACCATAAATTTTTATTTTTTAGATTTGCGTTGTACGAAAATATTTGTTTTGTAAGCCTGTTCGGGTTCATCCTCATGATGTGAGCATAAAAGGAGCATCTTCTTTTTCTAATTTCGTCTGTAATTTGGCTGCACTTCGTATACACTTCTTTGTTGCTTTTTAGTCTGTATACAGGCTTGCCTTGATCATCTGTTATTTTCCTGTGTCCAAGAATTGTCCTCACAATTCTTCTTTCACGATTTTCTATCTGTTCTGCGTATGTAAAATTTGCCAGTGTTTCTGATGCATATAGTATCTGCGGTCTAATGACAGTCTGGTAGTGTCTGAGTTTAATGTTTTTGGATATACATTTTTTTGAATACATTTGTCTGCAGTAGTGAGTTGCTGTCTCTAGTTTTTGTATTCTAGCCCTGCAGACTGGATGACCTTTTGCCACAGGCTGAATTAGTTCACCAAGATGTTTAAAATGTTTAGATACCTGTATTTTCCCGTATTTCGTAGTTATTTTCTTTGTTGGATTTTTGATATTTGTAATGATTTCTGTCTTTTCAAATGAAATTTGCAAGCCTGCTTTTTGAGCAGTTTCTTTAAGTAATTCTATTTGTTTTATTGTGTCTTTTTGTGTATAAGCTAAACAGGCGAGATCGTCAGCGAAGGCAAAACAGTTGGTTTCAATGGCTTTGTAGCACTTCCCTCCAATTTGGACTTTCTCAA
The DNA here is from genome assembly GCF_023864275.1 of Schistocerca cancellata. Classification (NCBI taxonomy): domain Eukaryota; kingdom Metazoa; phylum Arthropoda; class Insecta; order Orthoptera; family Acrididae; genus Schistocerca; species Schistocerca cancellata. The sequence continues at coordinate 244,854,176 of NC_064628.1, read as the reverse complement.
CTCCATGTTTTTGCGTGAGTTTTCTCCATTCTGCTATGACTTAATCCAGAACACAGTTGAAGAGTACCGGGGACAGCGCATCTCCTTGTCTGACGCCGGTTTTGACCTCGAAATGCCGTGAAATTTCTCCTTGGAATTTTACTTTTGATGTTGTATTTGTTAATGTTTCTTTGATTATGGTGATTATTGTTTCATCTATTTCATATTCTCGAAGTGTTTTGATGAGTGTGTCCCTATCGATTGAGTCATAAGCTTTTTTGAAATCAATGAATGTTATGAAATATTTCTTGCTCCTTGTAGATAAATAGTTCATTGTTGTTTTGAGGTTAAAAATTTGTTCGGCGCAGGATCTTCCTGGTCTGAAGCCAGCTTGATATTCTCCAAGTTTTCCGTCTATAATTGGTGATACACGATTGAGCAGGGCTTTTGATAGAATTTTGTATGGGACTGGGAGAAGCGATATTCCACGATAGTTGTTAACATCCCTTTTGTCACCTTTTTTAAACAAAGGGTGAATTAGGGCAGTTTTCCAGTGACTTGGGATTTTCTTGGTTTCCCATACTTGTTCAAGTTCTTTGTGTAGTGCTTCTACTGATGTTTCTCCCCCAAGCTTGAGCATTTCTGCTGTAATTGTGTCTTCTCCACATGCTTTCCTGTTTTTGAGATTTTTGATTATGTTTGTGATTTCCTCTCGTGTCGGAGGTGTTGAGTGTGTTGGTAATGTTTCTGGTTGCGTAAAACTGAGAGTCTGGATGGGTGTTTGGCAGTTTAGGAGTGTCTCAAAATATTCAGCCAGGATTTCACAGTTTTCTGTATTGTTGGTGGCGAGAGTTTTATTATTTCTCATAAGGTTTAGGCAAGGGGACTGGTATCCTCGGAGTTTCTGGTTGAATGTTTTGTACCAAGCTGCCGTGTTGCATTTCTTGAAATTCTCTTCGATTGACTCCAGTTGTTGTTTTTCATATTGTCTCTTGGTGTTGCGAATAGTTTTCGAGGCATTCTTTCTGGCTTGCTTAAATTCATCAAAGTTGTTTTCAGTTTTATGTGAGTTCCACTTTTTCCAGGCTTTAAGTCTTTCATGCAGAACTTCATTAAAGTTGCTGTCCCACCACGGGTGTCTCGGTTTGCTCTTTTTTTGAAAGGTTGTTTCTGTTGCCTCAATCAAGTTGTTCTGAAATTCTTGGAGGTTTTGTGAAGGGGAGAATGTCTTTAGTTTTTTCTGAAAATCCTTGAGGTTAGAGTTGGGCTTAAGGTTGTAATTTCTCAGGGTTGTAAGATCAAAATTTATTTTATTTCTGTTTTTATATTCACCGTTTCTGCTTTTCTGTTTGTTTTGTGGGATCAGTTTAGTTTTTATTTTCGTGAGATAGTGATCGGAGTCGAGGTTTAGAGATTTTCGGACACGTGTGTTCAATATTTCTTTTTCACATTTGGAGGAGATGGCAACGTGATCTATTTGAAATTCTCCGATACTCTTTATCGGAGATACCCAGGTTTTTTGTTTTCTGGGAAGATGTTTAAAACGTGTTGACATTAGCTTGAGTTTAAACTGCTTACAGAGCATAATTAACCTTTCTCCATTTTTATTGGTTCGTTTGTGTGCGGGAAAGTTGCCGACAATATCGCGGAATTTCTTTTCTTTTCCAATCTGAGCGTTAAAATCTCCTAGAAGTATTTTTGCATTGTTTTCTGGGATTTCTGATATATGATCCTTAAGGTTTTCCCAGAATTCATCTGTTTCTTCCCTATTTTTAGCATTATTTTTGTCATTTGTGGGAGCGTGAACATTGATTAATGTGTATTTTTTATTTGCACATCGAAAAGTGAGGAAAGATGTTCTCGATGATGTTGACCAAAAATGTTCGACAGAGTTCAGAATTTTTGTGTTCACAGCAAAAGCTGTGCCAAGCTGAGGGCATTTCTTCATTACAATTTTTCCAGGTTTTCCTTTAAATATTCTGAATTTGTTTGATTCAAATGTGTTTTCATCAGTGAAGCGAGTTTCTTGTAGCGCCACAATTTGTATGTCTTCCGTGTGTAACTGGTCTGTAAGGTGCTTAAGTTTTCCCACTTTGAGAAGGGAGTTTATGTTGAGAGTTGCTATGTTGAAGATTTTTCTGGGTTTAATCTTGTTGGATTTGCATGGTGTTGCAGACTCCCCAGAATCCATGGGTCTGCTTGCGTCGTTGCCAACGGTGGATTGGCCACCTGGGGTAGTTTCATTATTGAAAGACATTTCCATCATGCGTTAAGATTGTAACTGTTGAAATTCTTCAAAGTTGGGGAGATTACTTGCGTAACCTACCAGGAATACGACTAACGTTGTTAGCGTTAGAAGGTTTTCTTGAAACAGCCGCCTCTAACATGAGGAACAGACGCTGCCCACAAGCCGCCCAATCTGGGTACAGACGCTTGCAGTTATAGATTTTTGGTTCCTCCGCTGTCTCAGCCGTTGGGAGTTAAAAATTCCTCATCCGCCTATGAGACCGTTGACCGGTTTTCACCCGTAACCCTAGGCAGGGGCCCTCACAGGGTGCTACCATCCGGAGCCAGATGGACCCAGGTTTTTTTACGAGGTTGTTACTCCTCCCCCTCCTCCTCCCTCATCACTTGTAAGATGAGGATCCGGGCTTGGGACCGGCAATGGTGGAGTTATATATATATATATATATATATAGCAGTTCATGACAAATTTCAAAACTCCGCCATCTCTCTCCCCACATCCACCACTGCTGGCGGCTCACCTCCAACTAGAGTTGTGGCGATTCGTGAATGAGTCGTTCATTTGAACGACTCTAAATAAAGAATCGTAAGAATCGAATCGTGATACGGACGAATCGTCGTTCAAAAGAATCGTAAGAGTGATTGCGTGTTTCCGAGTCGTGACGATTCCAAGTTCCAACGATTCATCGATTCTTAGTACGCTATGCTTCGAAGGCAACTTCCGAATCATGCCGAGTCGTGCCGAACGATTACGACCGCCAGATGGCAGTCAAGTGGAGGATGCGTGTGAACAAAGGAAGCTCGGAACGAACAAACCAAGTTCGTGGGCCGTAATATTACTGTGAAAACCAAGCTCAAGCTGACACTTGGCGGTAGCTGATGGGAACGAGCGTAAAGGCATTTCCCATTCACGTCAGCTTACTTTGCGCGAGTGATACACGAACTAGTGATGACAGGAACGATATACAGCGAGTACACAGCTCCCAATACACACGATTAAAATCGAGAAATCCAAGTTTGATGAATAAATAGAAATCCAAGTTTGATGAATAAATGCGTACCTCTTATATGTTGCAGATGCAATGCAAAACACACACACCTTCTTTACACACGAGCAATAGCACTTGGATTATGTATTATATTTCGCGTATCTCGAAAACGGCCCTAACGATTTGAATGAAATTTTGTATTTAGACTTGCTTTTGCTTTTTGAGTTCACCTACATAGTTCCATTCTTTCGTAAAAAGTCAATTTTACAGTATATATATCCTACATAGTTCCATTCGTAAAAACCCAATGTTATATTATAAAAACGCTATTTCACATGTTTTTATAACGCCATCTCGTAAAACTTTGTTAGTACGTATTGAATGTAGTTAAGGTTTTGGTTTTTTATCTTTATCTGTATATAGGTGTCTTTCCTTACAGCACACGATTTTACACAAAAAAATTTTTTAAATAAAAACGCGAATTTCGTGTTTCTTGGGAACGGCTTTAACAGTTTGGATAGAATTTTATATTTAGATAAAGATTTTGATTTTTAAGTTTATATTGGTGTGGTTCCTGAAAAAACTCAATTTTACACAATAAGTATTTTATATCACAATTTCGTAAATCTTTGTTACTATTGGATGTTACAGTAGAGGTGTGTCAAAATTTTGAGAGATGGCGGTATAACATTATCCGAATACGAACACTTTGGACTTTTACTGTACATCCTATAGTAACAATCATCCTAGATATGTTTTAGGTTAGACATGGTTTCCTCTGATCGCTGGTATCTCGGAAATGAAAATTTATATTTATTTAACTGTTTGCTTTCAACTTTATTTGAATAGGATGATATGAGCCAAACCACGTCTACCTCACTGCTAGATTTTGTTACTATAAAACAGACGTCTGTAGTTAGATACGTTCAAGCCACACAACTAAACTGGCATTCCACGTAATTTTGCACCACCTTTACTGAAATAAAACAATAGATGCAATCAAATGAAACGTGACCTTTCATCAATTAAGGTATTACACGTATAAATCGAGAATCACACTTGTATGTATGTTTACTCATAAATAAACTATTTCTGGCATATCTTATCTTGACACAGTTCGATTGTAACCCCATTGACAATTTGACATGTCCTGCCATCTGTGAGTAAGATGTAGAACTTTTTGCATTCCGTAAGAATCGTGCCATCGCAGACTAGAATGAATCGTGAACGAATCGTAGGAATCGATTCGCAATGTGAGATTGAATCGTAGGAATCGAATCGGGAAAAAGAATCGTGTTGCCCAACTCTACCTCCAATTGCGCAACGCTACGCGCTGTTCACATCCAGCTGCCGCTGCCCAACACTACAATGGCAGACAACAATGCAAACTAGCCACAGACTGCACACAGCACAGCCAGTGATTTTCATATAGAGCGCTACGTAACGTTGCCAATAAGAAAACATAAACAGCCTACTTACATAAAGAAAACATAAACAGCCTACTTACAGGAGGATATAACATGAACATCAACAAAAGCAAAACGAGGATAATGGAATGTAATCGAATTAAGTCGGGTGATGCTGAGGGTATTAGATTAGGAAATAAGACACTTAAAGTAGTAAAGGTATTTTGCTATTTGGGGAGCAAAATAACTGATGATAGTCAAAGTAGAGAGGATATATAATGTAGACTGGCAATGGGAAGGAAAGCGTTTCTGAAGAAGAGAAATTTGTTAACATCGAGTATAGATTTAAGTGTCAGGAAGTCGTTTCAGAAAGTATTTGTATGGAGTGTAGCCATGTATGGAAGTGAAACATGGACGATAAATACTTTAGACAAGAAGAGAATAGAAACTATCGAAATGTGGTGCTACAGAAGAATGCTGAAGATTAGATGGGTAGATCACGTAACTAATGAGGAGGTATTGAATAGAATTGGGGAGAAGAGGAGTTTGTGGCACAACTTGACAAGAAGAAGGGTCCGGTTGGAAGGACATGTTCTGAGGCATCAAGGGATCACAAACTTAGCATTGGAGGGCAGCGTGGAGGGTAAAAATCGTAGGAGACCAAGAGATGAATACACTAAGCAGATTCAGAAGGATGTAGGTTGCAGTATGTCCTGGGAGATGAAGAAGCTTGCACAGGATAGAGTAGCTGCATCAAACCAGTCTCAGGACTGAAGACCACAACAACAACAAGTGGTAGGAAATATTTTACATGAACAAGTATGTCCAGTCAAAAGGAGGATGTAAATTTACGTGGCAAACTGATATTTCCAGAGCCACAGTCATCAGGAGGAGGTATTTCCAATACTTAATTCATTGCTGAATCACCAGACTGGTGCTGGGATCATAATATTTGATTGTAATTACAATGACAAATGTGTGGCTGGTTTCCTAGGACGACTCTGCTTGGCTGCCAGGTGTGCAGGCGACGTAATTGTGACGCGTCAGGGTGGGTGAATAGGGAACTAATACTCAGTATGTTTGTGCAGCCTTCACAATCGTGTGTGTTGCTAGTATTCTCTGATGTTTATGTGAAAATGTGAGAAGATTTGCGCTGGATGATTATTCCCCCTGCCCCCCGACGCCCTCAAACTGACCCTATGACGGCTTGACGGTCATGGCGGCAGTCTCTCTGGCCTCTGATCACCTGGTACGGCCAGTTGTGGATGCCAGGAGATGTGTGTGCGAAGACGACTGGCGGCAGTGGCCTACAGAAGTTTCCGCAATCTCCAACACCATATCGTGGCAACTGTAAAATGGATTGTGGTTTAAGTGTATGTATTTACAACGTGCCCTGTCCATATGCTGACGGCTGCTGTGTGTGGTGTTGAGTGCTTCTCAATACATTCCAGTGGACTCTGTCTTGCAACAGGAAGGAGGAGTGATGTTTGTCTCAATAAATGTGGAATTGTTGTTGTTACTATCATATCATGCAGCATGTCCTTTCCCCTCCTTCTTCTTCCTGGTGAAAACAGAGAGAACCAACTTCAGAATACTATAGTGCGTTAAAAATACACTTAATAGGCCTAGGTGGTCGCGAATTACACAACCATGATGGCATAAATTCTCACCGAAATGTGAAATTACAACTGTAATGTTATACAGGCCGCTTCCAGTTGTGAAGTCAAGTTCCTGACTGATCAATTTACTGTTTCCAGCAGTGGTATTGTGAGGAGTCAAACCCATGCCCTGTCTCCCAGAAATTGTTTAAGGACATAGCACAATTGAACTAAAATTTGAAATTCTCACTACAGTTTCCAGATACTTCCAACCTGCCAAACATCCCAACTATGCGAGTATCAACCAATAGGAGACAATGAAAATCCAGAAGAGGTAAGAATAACATTTGGAAATCAGGCAGTTGCAGGATCAAGTCCCAGACATCCCAGAACTTCCTGGCAAACATCTAGTATCTACCAAGAAGCAACAAAAAAGTATTCCACAAAGAGAGTATCAATGTAATTAATTATTCAGTTCAACTGATTGAGTAGGGGTACCGCAAATGAACTGTTTCTAAGACACCCACAGCTGGAGCTTATTAGGTATCTGCTATTTGTATTGTGTTGTACTTTATGGAACTAGGGACCTAGAAACGATGGAAAGGCTTCGTCCCTGCTGTGGCCTTCAGTGGTTCACAACCCCACAACAGGATATAGCAGTCCACTCATCCCACCGCCGCCCCACACTTAACCCATGGTTATTCTGTGGTTCAGCCCCCAGTGGACCCCCATGAGAACATCTCACACCAGATGAGTGTAACCCCATTGTTTGCATGGTAGAGTAATTATGGTGTACACGTATGTGGAGATAGTGTTTGCACAGCAATCGCCGACATAGTGTAACTGAGGCAGAATAAGGGAACCAGCCCGCATTCACTGAGGCAGATGAAAGACCGCCTTAAAAAGCATACACAGACTGTTCAGCACACCGTACCTTGACATTAATCCACCGGGCAGATTCGTGCCAGGGACTGGCATGCCTTCCTGCCAGGAAAGCAGTGCGTTACACTGCACAGCTAACTGGGTGGGCATCTACTACTTTGTTCAGGACAAAAGAATGGTTAGTGTGGTTTTTCGTGGCATGCAACAGGTGCTCATTGGCAGGAAATAACCACTTGAGAGAGAGAGAGAGAGAGAGAGAGAGAGAGAGGGAGAGCATATGCTTTGACAAGAATTTCCCAAGTATAAATAGCAAAGACCTGCTGCCAGCTGATGCTTTGTAACCAGAGTAATCAGAGGGGCAAGAGGGGGGAGGAAGGGCTTACTTCTCCCAGCGTCCTCTGCTGCTGGTATTGTGAACTAGCTCAGTCAGTATCTGCGCATTGGGGTGAGTAAATAGAGCAGCTGCCTCCACTCACCTGGTGTGGAAGGTGTGTGTTTGGGAACAAAACAGGAAGTTAGTCTGGTTTCAAATTTCAAAGGAAGCTGAAGCTTCCTCAGCAGGCTAGCAGCGCCTCCCAGTCCAACACTCGGTACTGAGAAGGTTACCAGCTGTCTGGTACATGTGTTGTGGTGCAGCTAACAGGAAGATGTTATCAGAAGGTTTTTTATGCTGTATAAGTCTTGAGATGGTGGAGGAGGGTGCCTTTGTAATCAAGCATCAGTGCATACAAAACCTCAGACATATGATGAGTGTTTTTCATGCAAATTGCAATATTCCACATGGTCAGTCAATCTGATGACATGTCTCCCAGCAAATATACAAGAGATCAGTCAAATGTGCCTCAATACTTCCAAGTAACCATTGAGCTGGGGGGTCAATGCACTAGGGATTTCAACATAACTTCACCAATATCCAACAGTAGGGTGTCAGGTGATTTCATATGAGTGGAGGTACCACAACTGAGTTATTTCCCACCAGGGAGGAACCTTGACTTCTGCAAACCTGATGAAATAATGAATATGCAACAATATACAGGGCTATTACAACTGATTGAAGCGATTTCATAAATTCACTGTAGCTCCTTTCATTGACATATGGTCACGACACACTACAGATACGTAGAAAAACTCATAAAGTTTTGTTCGGCTGAAGCCGCACTTCAGGTTTCTGCCGCCAGAGCGCTCGAGAGCGCAGTGAGACAAAATGGCGACAGGAGCCGAGAAAGCGTATGTCGTGCTTGAAATGCACTCACATCAGTCAGTCATAACAGTGCAACGACACTTCAGGACGAAGTTCAACAAAGATCCACCAACTGCTAACTCCATTCGGCGATGGTATGCGCAGTTTAAAGCTTCTGGATGCCTCTGTAAGGGGAAATCAACGGGTCGGCCTGCAGTGAGCGAAGAAACGGTTGAACGCGTGCGGGCAAGTTTCACGCGTAGCCCGCGGAAGTCGACGAATAAAGCAAGCAGGGAGCTAAACGTATCACAGCCGACGGTTTGGAAAATCTTACGGAAAAGGCTAAAGCAGAAGCCTTACCGTTTACAATTGCTACAAGCCCTGACACCCGATGACAAAGTCAAACGCTTTGAATTTTCGGCGCGGTTGCAACAGCTCATGGAAGAGGATGCGTTCAGTGCGAAACTTGTTTTCAGTGATGAAGCAACATTTTTTCTTAATGGTGAAGTGAACAGACACAATGTGCGAATCTGGGCGGTAGAGAATCCTCACGCATTCGTGCAGCAAATTCGCAATTCACCAAAAGTTAACGTGTTTTGTGCAATCTCACTGTTTAAAGTTTACGGCCCCTTTTTCTTCTGCGAAAAAAACGTTACAGGACACGTGTATCTGGACATGCTGGAAAATTGGCTCATGCCAAAACTGGAGACCGACAGCGCCGACTTCATCTTTCAACAGGATGGTGCTCCACCGCACTTCCATCATGATGTTCGGCATTTCTTAAACAGGAGATTGGAAAACCGATGGGTCGGTCGTGGTGGAGATCATAATCAGCAATTCATGTCATGGCCTCCACGCTCTCCCGACTTAACCCCATGCGATTTCTTTCTGTGGAGTTATGTGAAAGATTCAGTGTTTAAACCTCCTCTACCAAGAAACGTGCCAGAACTGCGAGCTCGCATCAACGATGCTTTCGAACTCATTGATGGGGACATGCTGCGCCGAGTGTGGGAGGAACTTGATTATCGGCTTGATGTCTGCCGAATGACTAAAGGGGCACATATCGAACATTTGTGAATGCCTAAAAAAGCTTTTTGAGTTTTTGTATGTGTGTGCAAAGCATTGTGAAAATATCTCAAATAATAAAGTTATTGTAGAGCTGTGAAATCGCTTCAATCATTTGTAATAACCCTGTATTATTGACACTGATATGAATTTCTTGTCATGAGATCCTTCCTCTCCAGCACAATCTGAGCCAGCTGGTGTGCCTGAGCAGTTCTATGTGCTTCAGTCTGGAGCTGTGCAACCGCTATGGTCGCAGGTTCGAATCCTGTCTCAGGCATGGATGTGTGTGATGTCCTTAGGTTAGTTAGGTTTAAGTAGTTCTAAGTTCTAGGAGACTGATGACCTCAGATGTTAAGTCCCACAGTGCTCAGAGCCAATTGAGCCAGCACAGTCTGAGTTTTTTCCCAACAATTTCCAGATAGGGATGGGGAGGGGGAAGGAGGGGAGGGGAAAGCTGAGAGATTTCCCAGGAGGGTAAAAAGTGGCTCAGAACTGAACAAGTGCATCTTTTCCCAGAGGATGGGAGGAGGGGGTGGAGGAGGAGGTTTATCCATAGGAGTAATAAAACAACTCTGTTGGGGCATGAACCACTTGTCAGAACAATAGGTTAAGGTGAGGGGGAGAAGTGGTTAAATTGATGAATTGAATTAATCAGTATATCAACTTGAATTCAAAAGTATATCAGAACTCACTCTGCCCTACTCCTAACCACTATTCTAAATGGATAAAATAATGTACTGACAAGGTATCAGAGGTCTTGTACTTTGCTATATTGCATTTCTCACTACAGAACGTTTTTAGATGTTCATTGTCCTGATGGAAAGTTGTTAAACTTCAGTGCTCCACTCAGTACCATCCTCAACACCCGCACAAAAATTTATAAGGAGTGCCATACTCAGCTCGTGGCACTCAGGGACGATCAGACCCCTTAGAGCCACCAAAGAGAGGGAAAGCTACGTTTGACCTGCCATTCCAAATCGACGCAGACATTTTTTGTGGGTTTAAAGTTGGTATATTTAGTGAGTAATTCGAGTGCAATAGTTTTCCTGAAACCAGCAAAGTATGTGAACAGTCTTGTGAACACGGCTTTTTTCATCTTGGGAGTACCCACAGAAATTTCGTCGTGAAGATAGAAGAAAGGAGGACAACTGATCACTGAGAATGCTGAAATAAAAACACTGACTCACGTCCAAATGTGTGGGCTCAGGTCTTGGTACATAAAATACGCCTAAACAACGCAGAATGACCTGTTTTCTGAACTGTACCTTCCATGCACAGTGGGTTAAGCGCCTCATTGGGCGATCTGTGCATTCAGTGCTTCACATAATCCGAAAAGAAGCAAAACAGCGACTCGTCGGACAACACTATAGGCATACATCCAGCCACTGCCCAGTTTGTGCTTTTGGCTTTTTATGTGTCGCTGCGAGCAATGGCCATTTTGGGAATGCCTGAATACAAACTTCCATTGCATGCAGACCCTTCACAATGTTCACTCGAAAACAGGTTGAGATGGACCTGAATTCATTGGAAGCAGTATTTCTGTCGTATGTGAAACTGATTGTCGACGACAACGTCCAGTCCTAGTCGCACCTTTTCACGACCTCTGTTCTTACACCGTGTTAGATGCCAGCAAGTGGTGCACCATTCCTTGTAGACACGTTAGATGGTTTTTGATTCACCAACAAATCGAGCAGCTTCATCATGGTATGATTATGACCAAACGCGGCAGTTCCTTGCTGTTGTTCTTTCACATCTGCACGTCGACTTACCTTAATGCGCTGGTTCCGCACAGCCGACTGGCTCAGATACTTTCCTTAGCGACGTCAGCAGGGGAGCGTCGACGATCGCCTGACGACAATCCCACACCATCTGCAGCCCTGCAAAGCGACTTGTTTGCTCTTTTAAGAGGATTATTATTATCAATGTACAAAGTGTATAGCCAACCGGTCGCATAATTTTAATGTACAAACGTTGATCAGGTTTCAATAGACTAAGGGTATCATCTTCAGAAGGAAGTCACTTCAATTAAATCACGTTAAAATTATAGACATACATGATGAGCTAAGGAACTCAAGTCAAACAGCGGAAAATATGGAATCAATTTCTCCGTGGAAACAGTAAAACTTGTTACACAAGTACAGCTTGTTAAAAGACATTGGACTCCAACCAGCTGTACTTATGTAATTATTTGTACTGCTTCCGTGGAGAACTTGATTCCATATTTTCTATTGTTTGACTTAAGCTTACAGTTTTAAAGTCATGTAATTTACGTGACTTCCTTCTGAGGAAGATACCTTTTGGGTATTGAAACATGGTCCAAGTTTTTACATTAAACTTATGCAACCGGTTGGCTGTATACTTTATGTACTGAAAATTTATTTACGGTTGCTGCAGTCAGCTAAGTTTAAAATTGTGGGATTATTATTTTTTTCTGGTGAGCTTACTTCAAGATCTGTTACACATGTTTTAGTTAACACGAAATTCAGTCTTTCTGTGAGACGTATAAGTGTTTCGAGAAGCCTACTATAATAATAATAATTATTATTATTATTGTTATTATTAATATCATTATTGTTATTAATTAAAGCAGGTTTTTGGCAGATACTGGGAACCAAAGCCTTATCTAATGACACTGTACCACACATTGGTACGGTGAGTTATTGAAGAGTTAGAAGAAAGCGGAGTTCAAAACATGACAGCTTTCAGCAAACAGTTATAAATAACAAAAACTTATAGTGTATAAATAGAGGTTGTTGGATCATAGGAAAGATGGTACCCTCATCCCCCGTCTAGCCTTCCATCCATGGATGATGGACGCTAAACACTTCAGAATCAACTGCTGCCAGACCTTCACCAGCAGGAAAAAGTCTTCTGCCCACATAAAAAAGGTTACGTACAGTCAGTACTCAGAGGAACGGAAGATTTCTGTCTCGCTCTTTCTCCGTCTCTCCTTCAGTCTCTCAGTTTCTCTCCCTCCTCCCCTCGCTCGCTCGCTCCCTACCTCCCTCCCTCCCCCCCCCCCCCCTCTCTCTCTCTTTCACTCTCGTCGCTCCTTTTGTCTCTGCAGCCAAATAGCATGCTGAAATTTATCTGTATACATAATACATACTGGCGTGCAAAACGTAAGGACGGAAGTAAACATAAGTCGATGAAACACGGACCGTGCTTAGAAAGATCTGCTACAGCATAGTACAGAAGGTAACTGAAAGAAATACGCAACTAGACGAAAGGAAATGGCACTTTTATTCAAAGGTATCAATTACACTGAAGTTGCCGCGAATGGTGGTGGTCCGCTGGTCATTACAAAAGGCGGGGTACAGTTCTTAATAGGGTGTGTAATGACGATGGACGGCAGTGTACGCTCTGCATCGTGTTCCCAGACTGGCCATAAGGTTAGTAAGCAGCTCTTGTGGTGGAGCGTTCCATTCCTCCAACACTGCGATTGACAACAGGTGGATGATCATTGGTACACGGGATCGTGCTGCAATATGTCTCTCCCAGGTATCCCACACGTACTCGGTGGGATTTAAGTCAGAGGAACGACTAGGTCAATTCATGTGCGGAATGTCCTCTCGTTCCAAGAGGCCCTCCAACTGCTCTGTTCAGGGCTTAATGCACCTCTGAAAATACGCAAATGGGGAAGGACTACAGTGTAGAGTGTACCGTGTTCAAAAATCTGGACGTCTATACGTTCATGCAACATTATGCCTCCCCACGCCATAGCGGCCGCTGTGGCCGAGCGGTTCTAGGCGCTTCAGTCCGGAACCGCGCTGCTGCTACGGTAGATGGTTCGAATCCTGCCTCGGGCATGGATGTGTGTTATGTCCTTAACTTAGTTAGGTTTAAATAATTCTAAGTTCTAGGGGACTGATGACCTCAGATGTTTAATCCCATTGTGCTTAGAGCCATTTGAACCGACACCGTAACTGGACCACCAAAATAATCACATTCGACGACGCTGGACGTGCCCTGACACGGTGGGAAGTGGGGACGTGCAATGCACCAGACATAGGGTATGCTTAGCTACGGAGTTATGGGATAAGTATAGAGCGCGAGAAGAATGACTGCTTAAGTACCTTTGGGCGTGCTGTAGTTACTCTAATCTCGGTGTTCGCGACCATTACGGGAGCGATACGTAGAGGGTTGTACTACATTCCTCGATTCCTCACTGGTTGTTAAAAGTAAGAACGTAGGATAGTTAGAGTCTGTCATCAAGCATCTCCCACTTCAAGTTTTTCAGCACCTTCGTGACACTCTTGCATGGGTCAAATAAACCTGTGGCCATTCATGCTGCCCTTCTTTGTATACGCTCAATGCACCCTGTTGGTAATTTTTGGTACAGATCCTATATACTTCAGCAGTTTTCTGGAATAGGTCAGACGAGTGTGTTCGTAGCAGTCTTCTTTGTAGACGTTAGGTTTTGTCAGCACCCTACAAATTAACCAAAGTGTACCATCTGCTTTTCCTACGATTGAGCCTATACGATCATTCCACGTCCCTGCAAAATGTTACATTCAGCTATTTGGATGGAACGACTGACTGCAGTTGTCACTCATTGATATTCTAGTCATAGGAAACTACGTCTCTCAAGTTTGTGAACTGCACAATTTTAAATTTCTGAACATCTAAATGAAGTTGCCAATCTCAGCACCACTTCCAGATACGATGATAGAAAAAATCGCAATACGAAGAAATAATTAATGTAAAGTAATAAACTTTCGGGAATACATTTGTCTGTGTAACATATTTAAGTGATTAAGATTGCAAGATCACAGGTTGATGTAAGTGCGAGATAAGCCATTGCAAATGTGAAATGCTGGTACATTAATAACCAGTGCAGCCGCTATCATGTTGATTACAAGCATGGAAACGTGCATGAATTGTGTTTTACAGGTGCCAGATGTCAGTTTGTGGGATGCAGCCCCATGCCTGTTGCACTTGCTCGGTCAATACAGGGGTGGTTGTTGCTAGTTGTGGATGATAGTAGAGTTGTCGGGAGACAAATATGGTAATGGAGCAGACCATGTAGACACTTTGTAGAGCATGTTAGGTTCGGTTGCAACAGCGGTATGTGGGTGAGCGCTATACTTTTGGGAAGCACCTCCTGGAATGCTGTTCATGAATGGCAAGACAACAGGTCAAATCACCAGATGGAGGCACAAATTTTCAGAGAGTGTTGTCTAGGCTGTAACTCCCGGTGTAGGGAGTTATTGATGAACAAATCCAAAAACTAAACAAAATCAAACCAAAAGAAAAATAATCAATACTAAAATAATATCTAATTATATGCAATTAGCACGCAGACAGATTGATTGCAGGCCATCAACTGGCCTCCTCTTAATCAACACTCGACCATCACTGGCACCTAGGCACAACCAGCTTTCATCATAAAATACATCTCCGCTCTGACCTCCAATGAGGTCTCGCTTGGCACCACCGAAGTCGCAAATGGCCCTGGTTTGGGGTCAGTGGAAGGCACGCTACAAGGGGTCTAGCTCGTAGCTGTCCTCGAAGTAACCACTTTGTAACGGTTCGTTGTGTCGCAACTGACTGTTGTTGCAGACGCAGTACGTCGCGCCAGAGCCATACGCCTAACATGATGGTCTTCCCTCTCGGTAGTGCCATGTGGTCGTCCGCAGCCTGGTCTTGCGTCCGTACATTCCTGTGACCGCCGCTGCCAGCAATCATGTACTACAGTGGCTACATTCCTGCCGAGTCTTCCTGCAACATCGCAGAAGGGACATCCAGCTTCTCGTAGCCTTTCACCACCTTCTTCAAACTCGATAAGCTCTTGATAATGGCGTCTTTGTCGCCTTAAAGACGTTCTTGACTAACGTCAACTCACCGTGCCCAGTCTCAAAGGTACTAACGTCACGACCGTTAGAGCCTGTATTTAGAGGAAACGTGATTTGCATCCTCGTAGTGGCGCTACTAGCGCAACTCTTATGCGACTGGCGCGAAATCTGAATAGACATCATCTTTCAGATATAGAAACACGCCTCCCAACTCTCGTTTATGTCGCACAACTCCTTCTTGGTGTTCTGATTCTTCTTCCCGTCGGTGTAGTATCAGAAATTGAAAGAACATTTGTACAGTGTTTTTCGGAGGCTTCGATACTCTTATACACTCCTGGAAATGGAAAAATGAACACATTGACACCGGTGTGTCAGACCCACCATACTTGCTCCGGACACTGCGAGAGGGCTGTACAAACAATGATCACACGCACGGCACAGCTGACACACCAGGAACCGCGGTGTTGGCCGTCGAATGGCGCTAGCTGCGCAGCATTTGTGCACCGCCGCCGTCAGTGTCAGCCAGTTTGCCGTGGCATACGGAGCTCCATCGCAGTCTTTAACACTGGTAGCATGCCGCGACAGCGTGGACGTGAACCGTATGTGCAGTTGACGGACTTTGAGCGAGGGCGTATAGTGGGCATGCGGGAGGCCGGGTGGACGTACCGCCGAATTGCTCAACACGTGGGGCGTGAGGTCTCCACAGTACATCGATGTCGTCGCCAGTGGTCGGCGGAAGGTGCACGTGCCCGTCGGCCTGGGACCGGACCGCAGCGACGCACGGATGCACGCCAAGACCGTAGGATCCTACGCAGTGCCGTAGGGGACCGCACCGCCACTTCCCAGCAAATTAGGGACACTGTTGCTCCTGGGGTATCGGCGAGGACCATTCGCAACCGTCTCCATGAAGCTGGGCTACGGTCCCGCACACCGTTAGGCCGTCTTCCGCTCACGCCCCAACATCGTGCAGCCCGCCTCCAGTGGTGTCGCGACAGGCGTGAATGGAGGGACGAATGGAGACGTGTCGTCTTCAGCGATGAGAGTCGCTTCTGCCTTGGTGCCAATGATGGTCGTATGCGTGTTTGGCGCCGTGCAGGTGAGCGCCACAATCAGGACTGCATACGACCGAGGCACACAGGGCCAACACCCGGCATCATGGTGTGGGGAGCGATCTCCTACACTGGCCGTACACCACTGGTGATCGTCGAGGGGACACTGAATAGTGCACGGTACATCCAAACCGTCATCGAACCCATCGTTCTACCATTCCTAGACCGGCAAGGGAACTTGCTGTTCCAACAGGACAATGCACGTCCGCATGTATCCCGTGCCACCCAACGTGCTCTAGAAGGTGTAAGTCAACTACCCTGGCCAGCAAGATCTCCGGATCTGTCCCCCATTGAGCATGTTTGGGACTGGATGAAGCGTCGTCTCACGCGGTCGGCACGTCCAGCACGAACACTGGTCCAACTGAGGCGCCAGGTGGAAATGGCATGGCAAGCCGTTCCACAGGACTACATCCAGCATCTCTACGATCGTCTCCATGGGAGAATAGCAGCCTGCATTGCTGCGAAAGGTGGATATACACTGTACTAGTGCCGACATTGTGCATGCTCTGTTGCCTGTGTCTATGTGCCTGTTGTTCTGTCAGTGTGATCATGTGATGCATCTGACCCCAGGAATGTGTCAATAAAGTTTCCCCTTCCTGGGACAATGAATTCACGGTGTTCTTATTTCAATTTCCAGGAGTGTACTTGTTTTACGTCAAATTGGAAATAATCGTTTAATCTGAACTGAATACGATTTTGTGTGAAACTGGTACTAAGTTTTCAGTACAAAGCGTCGTTTGCAAAAAACCTTTACAGAAGCCAGTTTAAAAAAAAAAAAAATCTTGTCACCAGTTGGCAAACGATCTCTGTAGATGGGATGTGACGTGGTTTTGATGGTTGTACTGCCAGCCGGGAGTCAGAGATAACATGTGGACGCCTTCGAAAATCTCCTCACTGTAGAAGGGTGTCAGAAGCTTCTTTGGACTGACGAGTCACGGTATATGATGTGGCAATTAGAGTGATGTGTGCGGACTAGGCAGGTGTCAGAAAAGCGGTGTTTCTCTGAGAATTATTTGACGGCGGTGAAATTCAGCGGAGGTGGTGCCAGTTGTGTAGCGCTATTGGTTTTGCCTCGGGCCATTACTCTTTGGTTCACACCAAATTGAGTGCAGGGGCAAACATTTTAATCGATAACACGCCTCTCAAACGGTGGTAACAGTTTGCAATATCTGTATCGGTATTATAACACTCCTGTCCACAAAGTAAAGAACAATGTACCGTGTATTCTAAAAAGATTCATCCAATATCTCATGTCTATATACTCTACATGAATGAAGATAGAGATTTGGAATGAATTTCAATTTATGCATAGGAAAATGAAGTTTTAATTTTCAGAAGAATTTATCTTCTACATGCATCCTGATATATTTTTTACTATTACATTTCGGAACGAAGTTTTTTATTTACATTTCATAGTGTTCAATGGGCTCTCCACCGGACGCACGATAAACGTTCAGACAATGGTCAAAATCGTCCAACATTTTTGGGAGGATGACGGATAGGGTGATCAGCAATCTGCTACTTTTTGCTGATGACACTTTAGTACAGAGGAAAGTACCGTCATCGTATGCCTGAAGTAGGATGCAGGGTGACTCGAACAGAATTTCTACATGGTGTGATGAATGGTGGATTTCTCTAAATTTAGAAAAATGTAAGATAATGCAGATAAGTAGGAAAAACAGCCCTGTAATGTTTGAACACAGTATTATTTTGATGTTCTGCTTGACAAAGTCGACATGACTAAATATCTGGGTCTAACGCTGCACAGTAATGTGAAATGTAACTGGAAGGCGAATGGTGAATTTCTGTTTACTGGGAGAGTTTTAGGAAAGTGTAGCTCATCTGCAAAAGAGGCCGCGTGCAGGACACTTGTGCGACCCATTCCTGAGTATTGCTCGAGTGTGCAGGAGAGCCAACTCCCTTCAAGAATGTGTACCATACGTTTTGCTGTTTACTACTCAGAAAAGAAGGAATCTCTAGAGGAAATTTCCTTTCATATATTGCGTAACGGAAGATTGCGAGTAATACATATTTTTGTTAATCTACTCACGTCACAAATATGGAGAAATTGTTTATTTTTCCTTCCTCATCAATGAATTTCGTCCTTTTCTTCAAATAAAAAATTAAAAAAAAGGCAGAGCACTGATCTTGTAAACCAGGGCTCGTGAGCTCGATTCTCACAGTGGGCAGCACAATTTTAAATGGGCCGACGTATTGCTTTAAAAAACAAAAAATGTGGTCTATGGGTAGTGCCTTTGATTAGTAGTCAAAACGTCCTCAGTCCCAGGTTGCTAATTAATAATCAGAATTGGCGGCCGAAGATTTCCGGCATAAGAAGACCCCTCTCATTCTGCCAACGGCCCTGTCAAAGAGGGCGGAGGAGCGGACAGAGGTTCAGGGCACTCTGTTCTCCTTGGGCTGGGAGACTGCCCCTAAAGGCGGAAAAATCAGCAATGATCAACGGCACGAGAATGCAGAAGGCAATGGAAACCCTTTTCATTAAGGACACAATAATGTGTACCCACAGGACATGTGGCCTGCAATTGAAAAAGTGCCAGGATGATCTCTACATTGACAAACGATTCTGTAATGGTCACTCTTTAGGATCTCCGGGAGGGGACTGCCAAGGGGGAGGTGACCGTCGTGAGAAAAAGCATGAATAACCAACCAAAGGATCTGCGAGTCGGGCGCGGAATGTCAGGAGCTTCAAAGTGGCATGGAAGCTAGAAAATGCGAAAAGAGACACTCAAAGGCTCAATCTAGATATAGTAGGCTCAGTGAAGCGAAACAGAAAGAAGACAAGGATTTCTGGTCAGATGAGTACAAATATAAACAGCAGCGGCATAGTGGTATAACGGGAGTACGATTCGTTATGAATAGGAAGGAAAGTAGGGCACATTATGTGTTACTGTGAGCAGTTCAGTGACAGGGTTGTTTTTATCAGAATCGACTTCAAACCAATACCGACAACGATAGCTAAGGTATACATGCCTATGTCGCAAGCTGAGGGTGAAGAGACAGAGAAAGTATACGAAGATATTGAAAGGGTAATATAGTGCGTAAAGGGAGACGAAAATCTAATGGTCATGGCGGAGAAAGTGGGTTTGGGACAAGGAATGAGAGAGGAGAAAGACTAATTGAGTTTCAGCTAATAATAGGAATACTTCGTTCAAGAATCACAAGAGGAGAAAGTGAAATTGGAAAAGGCCGGGAGATACAGGAAAATTTCAGTTAGATTACATCATGGTCAGACAGAGATTCCGAAATCAGACGCTAGATTGTAAGGCGTTCCCAGTAGAAGGTATAGACTCAGATCACAATGCAGTACTCATTAAGGGCAGGCTGAAGTTTGAGATTAGTCAGGAAGTATCAATACACAAAGAAGTGGGATACGGAAGTACTAAGGAATGACGAGATACGCTTGTAGTTCTCTAGGCTGTAGATACAGCAGTAATGAATAGCTCAGTAAGCAGTTCAGTTGAAAAGGAATGGCCATCTGTAAAAATGGCAATCACAGAAGTTGGAAAGAAAAAAAATAGGTACAAAGAAGGTAACTACGAAAAAGCCATGGGTAACAGAAGAAATAGTTGAGTTGATCAATGAAAGAAGAAAGTACAAAACTGTTCAAGGAATTCAGGAATACGGAAATAAAAGTAGTTGAGGAATGAAATAAATAGGAAGTGCAGGGAAGCTAAGACGAAATGGGTGCATGAAAAATGTGAAGAAATCGAAAAAGAAATGATTCTCGGAAGGACTGACTCAGCATGTAGGAAAGTCGAAACAACCTTTGGTGTAATTAAAAGCAAGGATGGTAACGGGAATTCCACTGTTAAATGCAGAGGAGAGAGCGGATAGGTGAAAAGACAGTGAAGGCGTCTATGGGGGAGAAGATAAGTCTGATGTGATAGAAGAAGATGCCGGAGGCGATACAGAAGAGATAGAATATCCAGTATTAGAATCAGAATTTAAGAGACCTTTGGAGGACTCAAGGTCAAATAAGGTAGAAGAGATAGATTACATTCCATTAGAATTTCTAAAATCATTGGGGGAAGTGGCAACAAAAGAACTGGTGACATAACATCTGACTTTCAAAAAATATCATCCACACAATTCTGAAGACTGCAAGAGCCGACAAGCACGAGAATTATCGCACAGTCAACTTAACAGCTCATGCATCCAAGTTATTTACAAGAATAATATACAGAAGAATGGAAAAGAAAATTGAGGATGTGTTAGATGACGATCAGTTACGCTTTAGGAAAGGTAAAGACACCAGAGAGGCAATTCTGACGTTGGGCTTGATAATAGAAGCAAGACTAAAGAAAAATCAAGTCACGTTCATAGGATTTGTCGACCTGGAAAAAGCGTTCGGCAGTGCAAAATGGTGTAAGATGTTCGAAATCCTTAGAAAAATAGAGGTAAGCTGTAGGGAGAGACGGGTAATATACAATATGTACAAGACCCAAGAGGGAATAATAAAGAATGGACGACCAAGAAAAAAGCGCTCGGATTAAAAAGAGTGTAAGACAGAGATGTATTCTGTCGCCCCCTGTTAAATGAAGGAAATAAAAGGAAGGTTCAGGAGTGGAATTAAAATTCAAGGTGAAAGGATGTCAATGAAACGATTCGCTGGTGATATTACTATCCAGGGTGAAAATGAAGAAGAAATACATGATCTGCTGAACGGAGTGAACGGTCTAGAATATGGATAGAAAGCAAATCGAGGAAAGGCGGAAGTAATGAGAAGTAGCAGAAGTGAGAACAGCGCGAAACTTAACATCAGGACTGATGGTCACGAAGTGGATGAATTTAAGGAATACGCAGCAAACTAGCCAGTGACGGATGGAGCAAGGAGGACATCAAAAGCAGACTAACACTTGCAGCAAGGGCATCCTTGGCCACGAGAGTCTACTAGTATCAATCATAGGCGTTAATTTGGGAGGAAATTTCTGGGAATGTACGTCTGGAGCACAGCATCGTATGGTAGTGAAACATGGACTGTGGGAAAATCGGAGCAGAAGAGAATCGAAGCATTTGAGATGTGGTGTTATGGAAGAATATTGAAAATTAGGTGGACTGATATGGTAAAGAATGAGGAGGCTCAGCGTAGAATCGGAGAGGAAAGGAATATGTGGTAAACACTGACAAGAAGAACGGACAGGGTGATAGGATACCTGTTAAGGTATCAGGGAAATGACTTCCATAGTACTAGAGGGAGCTGTAAAAGGCAAAAACTAAAGAGGAAGACAGAGATTGGAATACTGAGGACGTAGGTTACAAATGCTACTTTGAGATGAAGAAGTTGTTGACACAGAAGAGGAATTCGTGGCGCGCCGCATCAAATCAGTCAGAAGACTGATGACTCAGAAAAAAAGGCAAAAAGTAGCATGTCTGGGATGCAAGAAGGAGACGGGTTACATGACGTCAGCATCCACCAACCACTCTGCAAGACTTGTGAGCAGCTTTGCAGGAATAATGTGCGTTATTGTCTCAACATGAGATTGATGACATCATTCACAGCATGTCCCGTCGTTGTCAGGCCTGTATTGATGTCAGAGGTGGTCACATCCCACAATGAGCGCATTAACCAGTTGACGGAATCTGTGTGCAAATCCGTTAAGTTGGAAAAAGCGAAGAACATTTTTGTCTACCGTTATGCCTGTTACAGTTGATTACGTTCTGTATTCTTTGCACTGTTTCTACTTTGCTGTCACCTGTTTATACTGTTTGTGCCAAAATAAACGCAGCCGTGCAAAATTTCCGATTGTTGCTTTAAATTTCGACACCAGTGTATTTATCTAAATATTTGCGCTTGACGCTGAGAATAAATTCGAAACGCATAGTGCTCTAAGCATGAAAAAAAAAAAAAAGAATACGCACCAGGCGCACTAATTTTGTATTTAAATCAGAAACGTTTGAGCAACAGGAAGAGAGCAAAGGTGTCAACTAGCGATACAGTTGGTCAAACAACGAAACACGCAAAATGTTCTGACGGTCAAAACTATCGCGATGCTGCGCATTCGCAGTAGTGACAGTTTGATAACGATTTTACTGAACGAACCTAGAGTTTCTGCAGGTGAGTGCCTACTGCCTGCAACAGAAGCACGACAGAGCTCGGTTGTGTGCCCGCTCTCGCGAAGTACTGAGCCACCTGCGATGTCCATCGCGAGTCTATGTGTGCAGTTAGATCAGGAGCCGTTTACGTTTTCGTACATGATGAGCATTTCCGTTTTTAAAATACTTAATAAGACCCTACCTTAATTGCAGAGTTACTGCTAATGACAAAAATAAAGTTTTTATTTACTGATCTCGTGCTCTGTAGAGTGTACATTTGGTATACCGAGTTCCAGATTTCAAGTGTGTGAACGTCATTTTGAATGTAAGTTGGAGACAGTAGGTGGTACTGCGACGGCTACATGCGTACTGCATACTTACTTGAGGACTGGAAACATTACGATATGTGATCTTGCCGAGAAGCAGGAAATAGGAGCACTGAGTACTAACCAGCCTCTGTCGCCTGGTCCAAGTAGATGCAAAAACACGAGAGAAGCTTCTGTTACAATAGAAAGATCAATAAATATTTTAATTCACCAGAAGGTTCAGTGCGGCAGCAGTATGCAGCCGTAAAGAGAGGCCAATGCTGATGTGATGAACGTAACATAGTTATGTTAAATGTTTATTGTAAAGATGGTATAAAATAAGTAAATAAATCAAATAATAAACAATACTTACAACTGCTGTAATGTAATTCCTCTGCAACCTTATTCCAGTTTCAACCTTCATTATTTCATTGAAAAATCTGTAGCTGCTTGAAATATGTCCATAGATATGGAAGTTTCGCATATTTATTTTATAGCAAAATACTTTCCTCTTTGTGTTTCAACATTTCCCAAAATCTTGAACTGATATCTCAAACCGTTTATGAGATATGAGGTATTTATGAATATTTCATTTCGGCTTTTTTGCTGGCTTGTGCCTTCGGGACGGAGTGGTTTACACATGCGACCCAGTTTCTCGAGATTGGAGACAATACCGATATCCTTCGAAGGCCAAAGAATAATTCAATATGTTAGCTACATTTTGTATGAAGCAACAAATGACCTAACACGCACCAAACGCAAATTCACAGCGACCCCCAATTCTCAATGCAAACTTAAGAATTTCTTATACTATCGTTGTTGCGGTCTTCAGTCCGAAGTCTGGTTTCATGCAGTTCTGCATACCATTCTATCCTATGCAAGCCTCTTCATCTCCGAATAATGCAACCTACATCCTTCTGAATTGCTTACTGTGTTCATCTCTAGGTCTCCCTCCAAGAGTTTACCCCTCCTCCTTTCCCTCCAACAATAAATTGGTGAATCCTTGATCTCTCAGAATATGTGTATCAACCGATCCCTTCTTTTAGTCAAGTTCTGCCACAGATCTCTTGTCTCCCCAGTTCTGTTCAGTACCTCCTCATTTGTTGTACGATCTACCCATTTAATCTTCAGCATTCTTCTATAGCACCTCAATTCAAAAGCTTCTATTCTCTTTCTGTCTAAACTGTGTATCGTTCACATTTTAGTTCCGTACACGGATACGCTCCAGATAAATAGCTTCAGAATTGATTTCCTAACGCTTAAGCCTACATTAGATATTAACAAATTTCTCTTCTTCAGAAACACTTTTCTTGTCATTGTTAGTCTGCATTTTATATCTTCTCTTCTTCGGCCAGCATCAGTTATTTTGCTGCCCAAATAACAAAATCTGTCTACTACTTTAAGGGTCTTGCTTCCTAAGCTAATTCCTTCAGTATCACCTGATTTAATTCGACTACATTCCATTATACTTCTTTTTCTTTTGTTGATGTTCATCTCACATCCTCCTTTCAAGACATTGCCTATTCTATTCATCTGATCTTCCAAATATTTTACTGTCTCTGACAGAATTACAATGTCTTCGGAAACCGCGAAATTTTTATTTATTCTCCCTCCAAATGTTTCTTTGGTTTGCTCTACTGCTTACTCGGTGTATAGATTGAATAACATTGGGGATATGACATGACCTTGCCTCGCTTCTCAAACACTTGTAACGTAACAATTATTACGAGTTGTCATCTTGCATTGAAATCGTGGCTTGCCGTGGAGCTGGGAGGAGTGCGGATTTTGGTTCACACGCTCGCACAGCTGACGCCGGCTACTGGGCCGAACGACCCGTAGTACTTGTTTAACGCTGCGTGCAGTACGTTACGCATACTCTCTGTGAATCTGAAGAAGTACTGTCAAATGTTAATCGATCTTTTTCATACTTAGTCTACCAAATTCTATTGATAATAGAACCATACTGCTAAAATTTTAAATTAGTAACTTCACTACTTTCGGAGACATAAATTTTTATCTAAAACACATAATGACCGTTCTGGCATTATTAAACCGGGTTATGGCCTGTAATTCATTCATGTATAATATTAACTGAATCTAAAACTACGATGATATGTTCATATAAACTAATTTTCTAGAATTTTCTTTAGTTTCATAGCCACAGATTTCTGACTAACTAACGGTACATTGAAAAATTATTATTTCATTGTGTTTCAATTGTGTGAGTGTTTTGGAGAGACTGAGAGAGTGAATGGGGGACACACGTAAAGTGAGAATGTGATATTTTATTAAAACTAAGTAAATGTTAGAGTGAGAAAGTTGTTGTGTAATAGGGTAATTTGTGACGTATGGCCGAGATGCCCGAGAGAGACTGATTTCGTAAAAGGCAGCCAGAAGGGGCGTTGGGTATTAAATTTATTAGTAACTTATTTTGTGGAAAGGAATCGAATTTTGTTTTCATTAAATTTTATTCAGTTTCGGAATTACGAAATTTCTACTCTGAATTCCTTGTGGTAATCTGATTGGCTGACATTAGAGAGTATAGAAGTGCTCGAGATGATCTGATTGGCTGCTTAACATGCTACCCAATAGGAATTCAGCACTTCCTGCGCGTATGAGTAGGGCTTTGTGCCTCACATCTATGAGTCGAGATAGTCGCTCGAGTGCCGTCTTCTTGTAAGCACCTATGTTAAATCGCGCTGATCAGATTTGTAGCAAAATGAAGAAATCCGCACGTTTGATTGGTTCTCATGTAGTTGATGGAAAGCGACTACAGTGTTGAGTATTTTGAAAAAGTTTGAGCTATGTGAGTGATTTGTTTTAGTAGATTTTGCGTGTGAACATTTCAAGTCTTAAATAAACTCCGCATGGCGTGTTCCGTTCAAATTACGAGACATTATGGCGAGAACTTCTGTACAAGAAACCTACTGAGTGACTGAATGTGTTAACTCGCAAGCGGTCGTGGGTCAGTGACTGTTTAGGACGTATAAAACATCGGGTCTGACTAACATCATCTTCTGGCTGCTTTAGAATGTGAACTTGCTACTGAGACAGTCAGCAACATTGCATAATTAGTGTCGTGATATTAAATATGGACCTGATAGCCATTTTACTTGTTTTAAAGACAATAAATGTTTTTTACATTTTTTTCAAACGAATCATGCGAGAACCCCGAACACTCAATAGCTTAATTTTCAGCTGCTGCCCATGGACTGGAGTTATGCCTTTGCATGGTAGGTATTTAGCCGAATTTTCTCAACGCTGCTTTTGTCGGCTAAACCAGTATCTGCCATCGCAGAGTGAAGGGGCAGACAACCTGAAGCCTATCCAAGTAGGTGAACCGATTATTTAAAAGATAGTGAGAGACTGACCCGCCCCGCCGCTCACTGCTTCCCTTTCATGCGCCTCATATCTTTCAAGTACCGTCTGGTTTCTGTACGAGTTGTAAATAGCCTTTCGCTCCCTGTCTTTTACCCCTATTACTTTCAGAATTCGAAAGAGACTATTCCAGTCAACAACGTCCAAAGCCTTCTGTAAGTCTACAAATGCTATAAACGCAGATTTACCTTTCCTTAACCTATCTTCTAAGGTAAGTCGTAGAGTCAGTGTTGCCTCGCAAGTCTCTACATTTCTCTGCCACCCAAAGTTATCTTCCATGAGGTCGGCATTTACCAGTTTTTCCGTTCTTCTGTAAGGAATTCGTGTTAGTATTTTGCAACCATGACTTATTAAACTGATAGTTCGGCAATTTTCACGCCTGTCAGCATCAGCTTTCTTTGGAATTGGAATTACTACGCTCTACTTGGGGTCTATCTCGTACATCTTGCACACCAGATGGAGGAGTTTTGTCATGGATGGCTCTCCCAAGGCTATCAGTGGTTCTGACGGAATGTATACTCTCGTGGCCTCGTTTCGACTTAGGTATTGCAGTGCTCTGTCAAATTCCTCTCACAGTTTCACATCTTCCATCTCAACTTCGTCTACATCGTCTCCCATTTCTGTCATATTGCTTTCAAGTTCATCTCCCTTGTATAGACCCTCTACACACTCCTTCGATCTTTCAACTTTCCCTTCTTTGCGACTGGTTTTCCATCTGAGTTCTTGGTATTCGCACAACTGCTGCTCTTTTATCTAAAAGTAGGTATATATTTTTCCCCTAGTGGAATATGCTTCTAAATCCTTACATTTGTCGTCTAGCCATTCCTGCTTAGTCATTTTTCACTTCCTGTCACACTCATTTTTTAGAGATTTGTATTCTCTTTCGCCTGCTTCATTTGCTGCACATTTATATTTTTACCTCTACAAAATTAAATTCGGTATCGCCTGCATTATATAATGATTTCTATTAGGCCTTGTCTTTTTATCCATTTGATCCTCTGCTGCCTTCACTATTTCGTCTCTTAAAGTTACCCATCCTTTCCCCTGTTCTAGTCAACCGTTGCCTAATGCCCCTCTGTAGTACTGTACCTAATCTCGAAATATCACGAAGTTATAGGCAATTTATCACTAAGCTAATTTACCGAACATTTTCTTTACAGTCGTTTGGGAAAGAGTGCACATCGGCCGACTTGTGCGCTTAGCCGTTCACGTAGTCACGCGACCCTGCTAACTAACGCGCGCCGAATCAAGAGGCTCCGAGGGTACGACACAATCGGGCGCAGGTAGAGGGAAACAGAGCGGTTCGGACAACGGGACAGAAGCCTAGTGCCCCCCCTCCCCCCCTCCCCCCCCCCCCCCTGCGCCTCGGCTGCGTGTAGTGTGCGGTGCGTCACTGGAAAGCTTTACAAAAGCCGCGCCGCCTCTGCCCAGCCTCTGCTGCTTTCAGTGTGCGGAGGGCCTTTGAAGTTCGCGGTCAAGGGCTGGCGTGTACAGCCCTGTCAGCGGCCGGGGAGTAGCCGTTGGTTCTCTCATCCACCAGGCAGCTCTGCTCTACTGGTCTAAGTTTTCACAATGTCTCCAAAGGCCTTTGCGGAAGGCTATACGCCATTAACATCCGTGTGAGACGTGAAGCTGGAAACCATACGCAACGAGGCTTTTCCACTCTCTAACATCAAGCGGGAAAAACGAACAATTAAATCATTCTGTCCCAGCTCTGATTTCTCTTATTTTATTACAATGATCCTTTCTCCCGAGGTATTATACAGGGTGATTCAAAAAAAATACCACAACTTTAAAAATGTGTATTTAATGAAAGAAACATAAGATAACCTTCTGCTATACATCATTACAAAGAGTATTTAAAAAAGTTTTTTTTTTTTCACTCAAAAACAAGTTCAGAGATGTTCAATATGGCCCCCTCCAGACACTCGAGCAATATCAACCTGATACTCCAACTCGTTCCACACTCTCTGTAGCATATCAGGCGTAACAGTTTGGATAGCTGCTGTTATTTCTCGTTTCAAATCATCAATAGTGGCTGGGAGAGGTGGCCGAAACACCATATCCTTAACATACCCCCATAAGAAAAAATCGCAGGGGGTAAGATCAGGGCTTCTTGGAGGACAGTGATGAAGTGCTCTGTCACGGGCTGCCTGGCGGCCGATCCATCGCCTCGGGTAGTTGACGTTCAGGTAGTTATGGACAGATAAGTGCCAATGTGGTGGCGCTCCATCCTGCTGAAATATGAATTGTTGTGCTTCTTGTTCGAGCTGAGGGAACAGCCAATTCTCTAACATCTCCAGATACTGTAGTCCAGTTACAGTAGCACCTTCGAAGATAAAGGGACCAAAAACTTTATTGGCTGAAATGGCACAGAAAACGTTCACCTTAGGCGAGTCACGTTCATACTGAATTGTTTCTCGCGGATTCTCGTCGATTCACTTCTGCCGTACTCAATAACACAAAAAGCTTTCTGTTGAGCGGTCGCCATCTTAGCATCAACTGACGCTGACGCCTAGTCAACAGCGCCTCAAGCGAACAAATGTACAACTAAATGAAACTTTATAGCTCCCTTAATTCGCCGACAGATAGTGCTTAGCTCTGCCTTTTGTCGTTGCAGAGTTTTAAATTCCTAAAGTTGTGGTATTCTTTTTGAATCACCCTGTATTTTCGGTTTCAAAATTTTGCTGACAGGGAATTAGCAATTTAATTAAATTTCTTAAAGCGTTTGTTAACGAGTCTGTCAAAAGTTGCAGTAGTCACACTAGGCGACTAGTTTCAAACCTTGCATGTTCATTTTCAAGCCTGGCCTACTGAGGCTGCAACGATAGTCAAATTTAACTTGCTAAGAAGCAAATGTCTACTGTGACATTCATTCTGCAGTCATTTTATAAGGCACGTGTTTCCATGTCAGTGCAGCCTCAGTGCGCCAGGCTTGAAAATGAACCTGTAAGGTTTTAAACTAGTCTCCCAATACAAGTACTGCAAATGTTGACAGAATCGTTAACAAATGCTTGAAGAAAAATATTTTCGCATTCAGAGGAGAACGTTGGAGACTGGTATTTCGTGAAAATATCTCGCTGCAATGAAAAACGCCTTTGTCTTAATGATAGCCACCCTGACTCGCTTATCTTAATACGTGACACTCTCCACTATTTCGAAATAATACAGGTCGTGCCGATCTCCCATGAGGTTTTTCGACGTCTTCCACAACACAATCTGGTAAGGATCCCATACTGCACAGCAGTACTCTAGCAGTGGATAGACAAGCGTAGTGTAGGCAGTCTCTTTAGCATACCTCTTGCATCTTCTAAGTGTTCTGCCAATAAATCACAGTCTTTGGTTTGCCTTCCCCACAACATTATCTGTGTAATCGTTCCAATTTAGTTGTTCGTAATTGTAATTCCTGGGTATTTAGCTGAATTGACAGCCTTTAATGTGTGTGATTTATCATCTAACCGAACTTAACGAATTCCTACAAATACATCTGCATACATACTAAGCATGCCACCATATGATGCGTGGCGGAGAGTACCGTGTACAACTACTACTTATTTCGTTTTCTGTTCACTCACACGTAGAGAGAGGAAAAAACGACTATCTATATGCGTCCGCGCGAGCCCTAATTTCTGTAATCTTAGCTTCATGGTCCCTACGCGAAATGTACTTTGGCGGCAGTAAAATCGTTCTGCAGTCAGTCTCAAATGCCTATCCTCTAAATTTTCTCAACAGTGCTCCTTGAAAGTAACGCCGCCTTCCCTTCAGTGACACCCATTTGAATTCCTGAAGCATCTCCAAAATACTTACATGTTTTTCACTGTGTCTAGCAGCCCGCCTCTGAATTTCTTCGATGTCTTCCTTTAATCCGAGCTGGTACGAATCCCAAACACTCGAACCGTGCGTCGCACTAGTGCCCTGTATGGGGTCTTCTTTACAGATGAGCCACACTTTCCTAAAATTCTCCCAGTAAACCGAATCAACCACTCGCCTTCCCTACTACAGTTCTTACGTGCTCATTTCATTTCATATCACCTTGTAACGTTACGCCCAGATGGTTAAACCAGGTGACTATGTCAAGCAACACACTACTTATAGCCGCGCGGAGTGGACGCGCGGTCTCAGGCGCTACATCACGTATTTGGGCGGCCCCTCACCCCGGAGAACCTCCGGCATGGGTTCTCCTCGGGCATGGATGTGTGTGTGTGTGTGTGTGTGTGTGTGTGTGTGTGTGTGTGTGTGTGTGTGTGTGCTGTTCTTAGAATAAGTTAGTTTAAGTAGTGTGTAAGTCAAGGGACCGATGACCTTAGCAGCTTGGTCCCTTACGAATTCACACACACTACTAATATTGTATTCGAACATCATGGGTTTGTTTTCCTTGTAGTACTGGATGACCTCACACTTTTTATTATTTAAGGTCATTTGCCACTTTTCACACCATATATTCGTGCGCCTATGAACTCGTAAAACAGAAACAGGCATAACAGAGTTAATGTCACTGAAATGTTATACATAACTGTTCATGAAATGTGATGACATACTGTGAATACGGTACCACCACAGGTACATAATATACAGAAAACAAATAAAAATTTGTGGCGCACCAGAACTCGAACCCGAATTTCCACGTTACACGAGCAGTCGCCGCAAGAGCTTCAGCTATCCGAGCACTCTTCACGAACGGAACTAAACTTCCACATGTCCCAGTTTCTGATACCCACAGTGTTCGCACAGTTATGCGATTCCCGCACAAGGGAAGACTTATTTAGATGCCTCGAGTTTGGCATGAAATGCATTAGCGTAGTGTCTGTATTTGACAGTGTCTGTAAAGTTCGATGCAATATTCCCTTAACCATGCTTGCATGCATTAAGGTGTACATATCTTCCATAGTAGCTGGCAACACACCGTGGTTCAGGACACAAACAAATTAAAGACATTAGCTGCCAGTGGCTAATTATTTATATCAATGGTGCAAGTTGAAAATTTGTACTGGGCAGGGATTCCAACTTGAGTTTCCTGCTCACTAGGCATCACTACGCCAACCAGACACAGTGGTCACTACAGCTGCACGGACTCCATAGCGTGCCTCTCGTCAGACCCAAATTCTCAACTTACACAACACTACTGACTTAGTGCCTCTGCTCAGTAGCCTCATCATTCTTGACATCTCTTCAATTCCTGTAAGAGCTCGAACTTGGTGTGCATCTACACTGAAGGGATCACTGGCCGTCATCGCCTTGGTTATATGTGCGGTGTCTGTTCTTCCGGGCATGTCAGAAAGAACTGAACCATTATGATCCTGCAGCCACTATAAATCACGATATGAGCCAATTAAAGACTTAGGTGTCAGCGGGCACTGATATACGTATATCAATGGGGCAAGTTGAAAATTTGTGCTGGAACAGGATTAGAACTTGGGGCTCCTGCTCTTACTAGGCAGATGCACTGACCATGATATAATCATTGTGAGAAAATGAAACGCCTATAGCCGTCCTTATGACTTTCTGTACTTTATAGCTACCAGTTTCGGCACTTCAATGCGCCATCCTCAGGCTGTAGTTGATGCAGAAGAGGTTGACAGCATCCCTATATACATGGCGTCAGTGGGCAACATAACTGGTTTCGCAGACTATCTGAAAACTTTAGTTTCAGCACTCCAACCATCAATTGCCAACAGTTGATGGATGGAGTGCTGACACAAAAATTTTCAGATTGTCTGCGAAACCAGGTATGTTGGCCACTGATGCGGTATCATAGGTACTGTGGCGACCTCTTCTGCATCTTAAGTCCCACAGTGTTCAGAGCCGTTTTCTCCTGCATCAAGAACAACCTGAAGATGGTGCACTGAAGAGCCGAAACTGGTAGCTACAAAACAATCGTAAGGACGGCTGTAGGCGTCTCTTTTCTCACAATAGTAAATGGCTGCCGTCCCAATGCTCTCTGTCAAAAGGATCACGTATAAAAACATGGTACCATCAGGACGACGTGGTCACCACAACCGCACGGACTACCCTAACACGCCTTCCGTCAGACTCAAATTCTCAACGCCGCACTACTGCTGCAGTGCCACTGTTCATTAGCTTCATCACTCGCGGCAGCTCGCTAATTCCCGTAAGAGTTTGAGCTTTGTGTGCATCCGCACTGGAGTGCTCATCGGCCGTCATCGCCTTAATAACACATTACACATCTCGTGTCTGTTCTTTTGGACATGTCCGAAAGAACGGAAACCACATACGTACCGTGCTTCGACAACGCTGGATGGAACATACCACAGAATTCTTTCCAATTTTTTATTGCTTCATGAGAGGACTACAAAAAGTAAGTTCCACATTATTATGGGAGGCCAAGTACCATTTCAAAGGGCTGCAGATACTTGACACTATTTATCAACGTCCTCACGAAACATTGTAAACAATGGTCAGGACAGCAGGCCGGCGTGGCCGAGCGGTTCTAGGCGCTACAGTCTGGAACCGCGCGACCACTACTGTCGCAGGTTAGAATCCTGCCTCGGGCATGGATTTGTGTGATGTCCTTAGATTAGTTAGGTTTAAGTAGTTCTAAGTTCTAGGGGACTGATGACCTCAGAAGTTAAATCCCATAGTGCGCAGAGCCATTTCAACCATTTAGCCAATGGCCAGGACATTCTAAAAATCGTTCAATTCCTCAATGACAGAAATATGCTACTTGGTCACATAGCCCTGATCGTCGAAAAATCTGCGATTGCTGCATATCAGTTGCTCTGTGGTCTGGACATAGTAGTCTGTGGACGATGTCGATAGCCTTCCTTCCTGGTCAGAACCACTAACGTCTGTGCTGCTTTGGTCAAACTGTTGGCACCATTTCATGAAGGGTGGACGCAACACATATCGCCAGAATTTACATGATGAATCTGTGTGTAGTTTAGACTTCTTGCTCACAAGAACTTTCTGCATGGGAAGTTACAGCCACAGCGGAAATACATCTTTTTTAACCAGTATTTGTTGGCTGTGGACTAAGCTACGAAGAAAACAATAAAATATTCTTTTTTAACCTGAAAATGAAAGCCTTCTCTCAAAAAGCGTCGTGTAACGTGTGATCTTATCACAAATTTAAAGCGGTTGTGTCATATTTTAATGTTTTTTTGACTAACTGAAGTCGTAGTAAGTAAGTTAGTCAGTTACTTGTTCCATAGACCAAATTCACGATGAAAGTAATGTAAGAGGATCTGTCGACAGAACAAACATAGAATACTTATATATATAACTATAAAAAATTTAAAAAAAGGAAAAAACAATATTAACTTGGCTACATGCTGGCCATTTAGAGGATTTTCCCCTTTAAAAACGACTAATTA
Organism: Schistocerca cancellata; assembly: GCF_023864275.1. Classification (NCBI taxonomy): domain Eukaryota; kingdom Metazoa; phylum Arthropoda; class Insecta; order Orthoptera; family Acrididae; genus Schistocerca; species Schistocerca cancellata. Next base: position 244,820,861 of record NC_064628.1, on the reverse strand, counting down.
TTAAAGAATTCCCCTATGGTACAGAAGGAACTGATACGGACGAAAATCTTTGACGTATATTTGAGAAGATATCTGCTATCTCTCAGACATTTTATTTCCATTGATAGATTGTTAAAGAGTTTCATAACGGAGTATTTTACCCCTTTCTGTGCCGAAGTCAGTTCCTTCTAGTGTCTTAAACTAAAATGGATTGTTGATAACAAATATCGTAAGTGAGTAGATGTACTTGACGCGGTGGCCCAGCTACTTGAGTAGATACCTGCCAGAAGTACGTGTGTGAACTCCGCACGTAATTCTAATTACTTTCTTTTGTGCAGTGAGTAGGCTCAAGGGATTAGCCGAGCGGTCTAGGGCGCTGCAGTCACGGACTGTGCGGCTGGTCCCGGCGGAGGTTCGAGTCCTCCCTCGGGCATGCGTGTGTGTGTGTTTGTCCTTAGGATAATTTAGGTTAAGTAGTGTGTCAGCTTAGGGACTGATGACCTTAGCAGTTAAGTCCTATAAGATTTCACACACATTTCACACACATTTGAACATTTTTTTTTTTACAGTGAGTACTTTCTTCCCTAGGATAGTTTCCCACAGCACATAATGAATGAAAATATGGAAATCGCAGGTTGTCTTAAACGTTTGGTGCAACTTTAATGTGTTATAGCTAAATAGTTGAGATATTTACACCAAGTTTGGCTTATGTGTGACATCTCTCACAAAGATTTTATGTTTCAGTCAATTTGCACCTTTGTGGCACTCACAACATCCAATCTGTTTTCACGCTCCATCCACACTCGGTGCAACATATCCGCGTCAACAGTGACAATGACAGCAACGATTTGGTTATTTAAATCATTGATGTGTTTACCTTACCACACCCGTGGAATGTTGCCTCGTCAGATAATCCTGCTCTAAACAGCGAAGAACATCCCTCGTCTTGTTTCAATGCGTGCAACAATTGCAATGAGCATGGATGCATCTGTAACCGCATGGATGCATCTGTAGCCGGTGCGTGGTCGGCCTAGGAATTTGCAGCTCTTGGGACGCCTTCCGAACCGACTTCTGCGGTGAGCGTTGAAAAGCCAACTATAGGCTTTCCGTGTCAGCTTCACTGTTCCACGTCATCCAGTATGACGCTTCACATCAACGCTTCCTGTCTGCATAAAATTCCTGTACCACCGGTGTATCGACATCCGCGAGAGTGGTTGCTTCCTACACTGTGTCTGAAAGTTATTTTGAACATGCGTGTCCTATTTGGTGTCAATATACCATTCCACACAATGGGCCATTTCTTGAACTGTTGTCATTATTCTTGACTCGCGACAACGTGAAACACACAGAAATAGAACGTTGTGAGCTTGTCTGTCACATATAGTATGAATGTCTCAAATACAAGATCCATGCAATGAACAAACGGAAAATCGCATAAAAATACGAAAATTCGACAGAGTTTGTGCTTCTTTGTTATTTTGCGGTGGTTTCCTAGAACTATTATCAGATGAGCCTGGCACGCCTGTCTCGCGAATGGGATGCTGGGAAGCAGAGAATCAAAATGACTGCGTACTTGCAGGTTTGCACCAATGTGGAGCAGTGGAGTGTCATTAGATTTCTGTTAAGTGAAAGGTCGAAACAAATCGAAAATCACCGTCAGATGGCGGTGCAATATGGCGAAAGTTCTTTGAGTCAAACGCAAGTGTACGAGCGGCAGATAAGTTCAAACGGAATGCAACAAGTGTTGAAGGTTCACCACCCGCAGGAAGCTCTGACTGTGCAGTCACAGAGAACAACATTGCGTGAGTTGATGAGTTGGTACGGTACACAGGCGTGTTTCGGTGAGTGATATTGCAGCAACAGTGTCGAATGAGCCCATTATATTGTTAATGACTTACTGATTTTCAAGAAAGTGTATGCGAGATGGGTTTCAAAAGATTTGACATCAAATGGTACAAATGGCTCTGAACACTAAGGGACTTAACATCTGAGGTCATCAGTCCCCTAGAACTTAGAACTACTTAAACCTAAGGACATCACACACATCCATGCGCGAGGCAGGATTCGAACCTGCGACCGTAGCGGTCGCGCGGTTCCAGACTGTAGCGCCTAGAACCGCTCGGCCACACCGGCCGGCCATTTGACATCAGAAATGAAAGAAAGGCACTTGGATGCGTGTAGGCAGGCCTGAAGTTCGCTTGCTCTCCCCCTCGCCCCCCCTCCCTCTTCCTTCCCTCACCCGTATTCCCCGGATCTGGCACCTTCAGATTATCACATTTTCAATCCAATGAAAGAAGCTCTTAGTGCTTCACGTTTTGCCTATGGTGAGGAAGTCCAGGCAACACTGCATAACTGTTTACTCACACTCCTTCCAGAATTCCTTGCACGAGGAACTGAGAAGCTTGTCCAGCGCTGGAAAAAGTGCCCAGAACTTGAGGAGGATTACGTCGAAATATAAATGTTGTGTTCCATCATCATAATAGATTATTTTCAAAAAAATTTTGTTGAATGACCCTTGTAGTTTGCGTGCTGTAAACACAATGAAGTTGTAGCGTACCTCTTGAGATACCCTGTTTTAGCAGGTCTTCTTTATGGTAGAAGGAACTATTGCAATGACAAGTTAAGTAAAACTGTTAACATAAGAAGGCTGGTACGAAATGTTTTAAGGCAACTAAAGATGGTTCACTTGAAACTGGAAGGGGCAGTAGAGGGGGAAGGACGACTGTTAACTTATGAAAAATTGATTACCGAGGGTGTGGACGTAACGAGTTACAGGCGGAAATGCAATGACAAAGTAGGAAGAGATGCGGGACGGGATCGTGCGACTGAAGACTTTTAATAGGAAGCAGGGCTACATTAAAAAATGGTTCAAATGGCTCTGAGCACTATGGGACTCAACTGCTGAGGACATTAGTCCCCTAGAACTTAGAACTAGTTAAACCTAAGTAACCTAAGGACATCACACACATCCATGCCCGAGGCAGGATTCGAACCTGCGACCGTAGCGGTCTCGCGGTTCCAGACTACTGTATAGTGGAATGACGAGAATGAAAATTTGTGCCGGACAGGGACTCATTCCCGGATTTCCCGCTTATCGCGAGCGGTCACCTTAGCATTTGGCTAACCGAGCACGATGCAGAGCTAGACGCAGACTTCACTTGTCGTTAACCATGTGTCGTATACAATATTACCGTGCCCGTGCTATTCCGATTCTCCATACAAGGTTCCTTCGGACATGCGTGCATCGTAAATCGGAGTAACACAGGGTGCAACATCATATTTAATAAGAAAGCCTAGAGCAAAAATGAATCACGGCACTGGGAAACTCTACGCTTTTCGTATCATGAAAACACGCAATACTGTGAACGTAATGCAGTGTGTGTGACTTTGGTGTGGAGAGTGGGACCCGCATCAGGATTCAGCTGAGGACACGGCAGGTGTAAAGAAGGCCAGCACGGCCGCGGCCGCCAACCGGTTTGCAGTCGCCAGGAAAGCGCCGAAGCGCGCTGCCCAAACGTCGGAGAAACTGCGTCTGGCTGCCCGCCGCCGCGACACACCTCTGCACTGCTGGCGGGGTACTGGCGCGACGCGACGGCCGCCTGCCCTGGGGATGCGGCCTCAGTGCTTCTTAACCCTGGACTCGTGGAGGTGTACGAGAGGGATCTATTATTCCCTACCTTCATGCAAAATGTTAGCAGTAAGGCAATATTATAAACTAACTGAGCATCCGGCGTTGCCCGGATATCAAAACCATTAGTCCATCTCACCTCTCTCTCTCTGTCCGTCTCTTTCTCCCAGCCTCCGTCTTTACAGCTCCCCCGCGCCTCATTGCCTGTCCATCTCCTCCTGCCCCTCTTTCTGTCCATCTCCTTGTAACCTCCCCCTCACTTATCGACCTTAATGACGGTGAAAAATTAAACCGCGTGTACCTAATGGAAATTTGGGAAAAACAATCGTCACCGAAGTTAATCTGTCGGTAAAGAGGGAGGAAAAGGTTACATCTAAATGAAAGTAAAAATGCAAATGAAATTGGTGGAAATTAATTTTGAGAAAAGAGTAAAATTAATAAAGAAAGTAAATGTGCGGTCGTCACGTTAACAATTAATTGGCGTTAATTAGATATTTGAGATTTGGGGGAAATTACGGTCGCCAGTCCTATGGACAACTACTATAATAGCTGAAAAAGAAAGGTTATTGCACATATAATTAGCACTAAAAGCGTGGCAACTGAAGGTTGACACGTGTTGTGTGAAAGCTGAAAGTTTGTCAGAAGTAATAAATTTCGCTACACTCTGACTTAATTTAGCAAAAGAATTAATAAAACCGGAAAATTGAAAGTTAATTTAGTGACTGAAATTAATAGTGAGATTTGTTTCTGAAGCACATCGAAATTCAGTAAAATAAGGTTAGTCTTGGGCTACCTCAACAATCATTTCAAAAGCTACTTGAATCTACGCAATTTAGAAATAAGAGATTTAACTTTGAAATTGAATTAAATGATTCTGAACAATTAACAATAGTAACATTTAGTACGTACCAAGCCGAGCTGCAATCACAGGTAAGCTAAAATGTGGTAACAAAACTCTCACTCTTAATTTCTGCTTGCGTAATCTAAATATTGTAGCCTGCTATGAATACTTTGAAATTACAGCAGTGAAATGGAATGATATTACTTTAATGCTGGCGTTTGAATTTCAACGACACTCGGGTTCATTCCAGAAAAGGAAGGGACCCTGCTTGGTAACGCAATTGGGACAATGAGCAACAAAGGTTCATGCTAAGTTGCTGTATTTTAGTGATGCGAATGGAACAGTTTTAAAACCTGAGGCCTGCCATACAGTTCTAAAACTTTATGTGCTTCCAGTCTTCCTTGTTGGTTGATCGAAGGTTTGAAGTCGTCGATCGAGGAGGTGGCGACAGTCACTCATTGTCGGCCGTCGCTGTTACATAAGCTGGATGTTGGCGCGCCTTCTTCTCGACACGGTCACCAGGCGAAACGGGCTCTTGATGTGCGCCAGCTAATGCTTCCCGTCCGCGACACCGTGTCAGAAACTGTCATAGCAAGTCGAGGGCAATTACATGCTGCCAAACCCCGAAAGCGCGGCAACTCGCGGGAGCGTCACACAACACACCTACCCCACCGCCCTACTCCAACCAGACTCTGCTCTGCCCGCGCTCTATGCGGCAGAGTTAACACTACTAAATATCCTAAACACTTTCGTTCTCCACACAACCTATCGATGTATTCATTCGATAGCATAATTTTCTCTAGGCAAGACCCAGCGTAAAAATACAAATAGTATTTACAAAACAAACCAATTATACATCGATATAAATGCATAAATATATATATACAAATAGTATAACAATTACAATATATAAAGACACAGAAATGTCATATTTTCAGGTAACAAAATAAGGAAAAAAATTTATAGTACAATAGATGGAAATAGGAGGATATGCATTTCCGGTGTTACATCCTACTCCCCCCCCCCTATCTCTTTTCATCTGTACCTCCCGACTCTCTCCGTCCATCTGGTCCTTCCCCTTCTGTCCTTCTGTGCATCTGCTGCTTAGCACTCTGTCCAGCTGCTCCCCCCCCCCCTTCCTCTGAGTCAATCTCATCCTTCCCATCTCTGTCTTCATCTCACATCTCCTCCTCCCTCTGCTCATCTCCCCCTACCCCTTCTCTCTTTGTGCCTCTCCTCTTCTCTTTCTCTGTTCATTTCCTCCTCCCCATCTCTCTGTCAATCTCTTCCTCTTTCCTTCCTCTACTTGCCTCGTCCTCCTTTCTGTCCCTTTCGTCCTCGCCCTTATCTACGTCTGTACCCTCTTCCTCACTTTCTACGGGTCCATCTCTTCCAGCCTCCGTCTGTCTCCACTTTATCATACTCGCCCAAATAGGAGGTTGCTGGTTCTTACTCCCACAGTATTTCTTTCCAGATGGGAAGTAATACGCTCTTCTTTCTAGGTAGGAAGTAATACACTCTAAGACTTTTCATAGTAGGACCCTTTTGATTGTCATCCGCGGCACCCTTACAGCACAGTGGCACGACGACGATACTCCCCGTTTTGTTGCCCTTCAAGGCAAGTCATCCTTGTCTTACATTTCAGCAAGATAATGCCCGCCTGCACACACTGCTTGCCAAACCATGCGTTGGCCAGCAAAGTCGTCGTATCTCTCTCCAACTGAGAACGTTTGCAGCATTACGGTCAAGGCTTTCCAGCGAACTCGGGATTTTGACGGAATTTACTACGATATCCCTCAGGAGGACAACCAACAGCTGTTATCAATCACATCCAAACCGAATATCTGCTTACGTAAAGGCCACAGATAGACCAACGCGGTAGCTCAATTTTTGATAAAATTATCCCATTTTTCAGAAATTGTTATCATCGTTTTTCTGTACTCGTGCATCATATCTACCGATTTCCGTCCACTTTGGATAATTCCTCCAGGCGTTTAGTAGGAGTTTTTTCATACGGCTTTGCTCCGAAACGCGTGTCTGATATACACTCCTGGAAATTGAAATAAGAACACCGTGAATTCATTGTCCCAGGAAGGGGAAACTTTATTGACACATTCCTGGGGTCAGATACATCACATGATCACACTGACAGAACCACAGGCACATAGACACAGGCAACAGAGCATGCACAATGTCGGCACTAGTACAGTGTATATCCACCTTTCGCAGCAATGCAGGCTGCTATTCTCCCATGGAGACGATCGTAGAGATGCTGGATGTAGTCCTGTGGAACGGCTTGCCATGCCACTTCCACCTGGCGCCTCAGTTGGACCAGCGTTCGTGCTGGACGTGCAGACCGCGTGAGACGACGCTTCATCCAGTCCCAAACATGCTCAATGGGGGACAGATCCGGAGATCTTGCTGGCCAGGGTAGTTGACTTAAACCTTCTAGAGCACGTTGGGTGCCACGGGATACATGCGGACGTGCATTGTCATGTTGGAACAGCAAGTTCCCTTGCCGGTCTAGGAATGGTAGAACGATGGGTTTGGATGTACCGTGCACTATTCAGTGTCCCCTCGACGATCACCAGTGGTGTACGGCCAGTGTAGGAGATCGCTCCCCACACCATGATGCCGGGTGTTGGCCCTGTGTGCCTCGGTCGTATGCAGTCCTGATTGTGGCGCTCACCTGCACGGCGCCAAACACGCATACGACCATCATTGGCACCAAGGCAGAAGCGACTCTCATCGCTGAAGACGACACGTCTCCATTCGTCCCTCCATTCACGCCTGTCGCGACACCACTGGAGGCGGGCTGCACGATGTTGGGGCGTGAGCGGAAGACGGCCTAACGGTGTGCGGGACCGTAGCCCAGCTTCATGGAGACGGTTGCGAATGGTCCTCGCCGATACCCCAGGAGCAACAGTGTCCCTAATTTGCTGGGAAGTGGCGGTGCGGTCCCCTACGGCACTGCGTAGGATCCTACGGTCTTGGCGTGCATCCGTGCGTCGCTGCGGTCCGGTCCCAGGTCGACGGGCACGTGCACCTTCCGCCGACCACTGGCGACAACATCGATGTACTGTGGAGACCTCACGCCCCACGTGTTGAGCAATTCGGCGGTACGTCCACCCGGCCTCCCGCATGCCCACTATACGCCCTCGCTCAAAGTCCGTCAACTGCAAATACGGTTCACGTCCACGCTGTCGCGGCATGCTACCAGTGTTAAAGACTGCGATGGAGCTCCGTATGCCACGGCAAACTGGCTGACACTGACGGCGGCGGTGCACAAATGCTGCGCAGCGAGCGCCATTCGACGGCCAACACCGCGGTTCCTGGTGTATCCGCTGTGCCGTGCGTGTGATCATTGCTTGTACAGCCCTCTCGCAGTGTCCGGAGCAAGTATGGTGGGTCTGACACACCGGTGTCAATGTGTTCTTTTTTCCATTTCCAGGAGTGTATTTCACCTAAATACATATTTCACGCACATTTTTATGCATTCTTCATCTGTCCCTCTAGCGAAATTCAGTTTTCACGCAGCTCAGAATTTACGACGTCATATGGATCATAATGATATAATTTTGCAGGTGCGTTCAGAGGCACATGTGAATATTGCATGCGAAATGTGCTGCGAATAGAGTAAGTAGGAAAAATGTAAAAAACTGAAACTTCATGCATGATGCAGTAGTTTTTCACGCTTCGGGCGTACCCTGAGGGAGTATTATAGATAAGTTTCTCTCCACAATTTATGTAAACGACATAGAAGACAATATCGGAAGTTCCGTAAGGCTGTTAGTGGATGAAGCTGTTGTAGAAAGAAAAGTCGGAACGCTAGAAAATTGTAGCGAAGTGCAGGAAGACCTGAAGAGGATAGAATCTGGGGCAGGGAGGCGCAAATGACTCTCAACATAATCAACTGTAATGTACTGCATATACATAAAGACTCATTATTGCATGAGAACACGATTGCAGAACAACAACTGGAAACAGTTACTTCCATAAAATATCAAGGATTATGCCCAATGATCGATTTTAAAAGGAACGGCCACGTAAAACCAGTCGCAGGAAAGGCAGATGCCACACCGAGATTCATTGGCAGAAGCTTCAGGAAATGTAGTCCATCAAGAATGGAGGTAATTTATAAAACCCTCGTTCGACCATTCTTAGATACTGCTCGTCAGTATGGGATCCTTAACGGATAGGATTGGTGATGAAACAGAGGAGATACAAAGCAGAGCAGCGCGTTTCGTTAGAGGTTCATTATGTAAGTCAGAAAGAATCAAAAGAGATGAACCAATTCCAGTGGCAGACGCTGCAGGAGAGGCGTTCTGCATCATTTTGTGGTTTACTATTAATGTTTTGAGAGCGTACGTTCCTGACAGAGTCAACCTACAATTGCTTCCTACTACGCATATCTCGCGAAAAGACAATGAAGATAAAATGAGAGAGATTCGAGCCCAAATGGAGGCTTACTGGCGTTCGTTCTTCCCGTGACCTATTTGCGACTGGAACAGGAAAGGGTGAAGTGACGTGGTACACAAAGCGTCAAAAGATATCATTCGACTTTACCATGCTGTTACACTCCATTTTATTGTTTCCCCGTGATTTTAGAACTGTGTACAATTAAGTGATTGCAACATTTTCCTGAATGTTCTTCTCTGTAGTACATATTTCTAATTTATCTCGCTCGTTACTCAGCATCGCACATTCACTCACATTGTTGTAGACGTATTACAACAACAGATACGTATACCATTAGCTATTTTCACTTAGTCTAAGCTTTTCTCTACAGGGAACTCTTTTTAAAAGTTTCGCCAGAACATATCATTTTTGTATTTGTTTAATTAACTATACCCAAAGTAAGAGATTTTATAATATTAGTCGCTTGTTTTTTGCATAAAATTTAAACCGCTTCTACGGGCTATCTCTTCGGAAAGTCTGTCTTGTATGAATGATTTTTAAAAAATGAGAAAATCTAGGCAGTTTTCCTCAATATCATTGGCATTACTTCGCTGAGCTACAATTTTTCCTAGTTATACGACGTTAAGTTCTTCATTAACTAATATATGGCATGAAACTGTTGGTAAGAACTGCTCTACATTTATTCTTAAAAATATTTTAAAAAAAACTGTAAGTGTTTAGAAGTTCTTGCAAGAGACTGGTCTTAGGGAGAATTTATTACTTGTTCTGCTCTTATATTAATCCAAGTATGTACTGTTAAATGTCGATACGCATTGGATGTAACGCAACATGCTTCAAAGTAGTACGTCACCTTATGCTGAGAAAGAGTATTTCGATCGATCTGAGGTGCTACTAGATGACTGAGTCAATCGCGGCAGCTCGCTCTGCAAACTGTCGTGATAACTAAGTACTGTTTAGTTCCTGCTCTGCTTTCTACGAAGCGTCGTCATTATCTGACACGAAAGCGCCGGACTGTGTCAACGCAACGCCTTACAAAGCAGCTGTCCACACAGATACAGACATAGCACGATTTATGGGTGTGTCAGTATCTGTGAAATGACCGCCTATTATTCGACAGCCTCTTGTGTACTTTGACAGCTTTCTACGACGTTCGAATGTTTGTCCAGTCGCACAGTTAAGTAGTCGTTATCCCTTGCTGCAGGCCTGACCGTCTCCTCTACGCGGCATGTTTCTTGAAGTAGGATTGTTTGAGGCTCCTTTTTTTCGAAGTTTAGTTTGCTTTACCTTGTTCATGTTGCTTTGTGCAGCGTGCCCAAGTAGTTGCTTTCCTGTTTATGGAGTGTGGCAATATTCAGACTCGTAAGGTTGACTGTGACTTTTAACAAATGTTGCAACGGGTCATGACACGTTTACGAACTGGTAGATAGTACATTTACGCCACTAAAATCTGTATGTGTAGTATGTTACACATCTCTATACATACTTTGCAAGTCCTTGGGCACTGCATTGCGGAGGCAAATTTTTAGCATTGTTAGTCATTGCCTTTCCTGTTCTACATGAGAATGGAATGAGGGGAAAAATGTTTCCTGTACGCCTCTCTGTGAATCCTAATAGCCCTCGTTTTGTCCTTATGGTCAGTATGCGAGACGACAGCTGGAGGCAGCGTCATTTTCCCGCATTCTGTCGCAAATACCGGCTCTCTATACTTTCTCAAAAGCATTTATTTTATAAATGATTTTTCCATCAAAATTTATTTGGCGAAAGATATTCCCTTATACAAATGAGAGTGCAGCTGTGGACTCCACGCGTTCTATGGTAATGTGGAATAGCCGGATGTTCCTCTTCCGTGGAAAGAACATCTGCTTCTCTATAGATATTCGCATCCGGTGCATTTCCTCAACAGGCGCGTTCTGATCTAAGCCTTTAGTAACAAATTTACCAACACACGGCTTCGATGTCTGCCTGGTGAGAATCCCAAACTCTAGAGCAGTACACAGAAGCATCCTGTACGCCGTCTCCTTTGTAGATAAGCTACACTTTCTCAGAACTTCCCATTAACTGCAGAGGGCAGTTTGCCTTTCCTACAAATTACCTTACGCAGTCTTTCTGTTTCGAGTAGTTTTGAAAATTACACCAAGATATTTAATCAAACTTATTGAGGCAAGGCGAACAGGATTTTTGCTAATACCCGTTTGCATTAACTTGCAGTTATTCATATTCAATGCAAGCTCCTATTCAATGCAGCAAATAAATATAATTGCACCCGGCCGTTGTGGCCGAACGGTTCTAGGTGCTTCAGTCCGGAAACGCGCTGCTGCTACGGTCGTAGGTTCGAATCCTGCCTCGGGCATGGATGCGTGTGATGTCCCTAGGTTAGTCAGGTTTAAGTAGTTCAAAGTCTAGGGGACTGATGACCTCAGATGTTAAGCCCCATAGTGCTTAGAGCCATTTGAACCATTTGAAATACAATTGCATTCGCAATACGGCACACTTCACGCGAGCTAATTTATTTACCGTACTAAGATCTTGCCACTCACTGCAAACGTGTAGACCATTTTATTCATTAATGCACTGCACTGTGAGTGCGAGTGTGCTGCAAGTGATTTTATACACAGTGATACTTCGTTGTGCTCCACACCAAATAATAATATAATTACTATACATCCTGTTCACTAGATATTAAAAACTGACAAAAAACATCTTATGGGACTCGGTAAGTATGTCTTCCACGAGTAATGAGTGTGTTGGGTAGGGACCCTACGAAAAGTAGCGTGTGGACATATAAGGTGAGAATGTGGGTCTCGCGGGAGGCGTGCGCGAAATAACCCCTGCAGTCGCACTATCCTCTGTGCCTTCGGTGGCTCAGCTGGCTAGAGCGTCTGCCATGTAAGCAGGAGATCCTGGGTTCGAGTCCGGGTCGGAGCACACATTTTCACCTGTCCCCGTTGATATATATATATCAACGCCCGTCAGCAGCTGAAGGTAATATATAATTCTAATTTCAAAAACATGTTGTTCACCCTTCTGAACTAAGAATGAAAGAGCTTTTCTTGGTGAGGTATCCATGGCGCTAATAATTTGTGAAAAGTTAAAATTGTGAGTCGGATTAGGAGTCTAAACCAGATATGCACTTTTGGCCGGCAATGCTCTACTGTAGAGTTCCCAAACTTCTCCTCCGACAGAACACTCCTGGAACTTCTACAGAACATCTTCTTTATTTTGAAGGTTAATAAAATTATAAAAAAATGAGAAAAACCTGTTTTGTTCAGTGATTATTTTGTTTTAAATCATAACTAATAACACGGAAACCATTATGAAATTTTAAAAACTAATTAGTGTCGTCAAAATTACGGAAAAAGTGGCATATTATTAACAGTTTTTCGCGGAGCACTTATTCACTTCCTACGGGACACTAGCGCTTCGCGGAACACAGATTGGGAAACCCCGCTCTACCGTTTGTACAACTCGGGTACACCAAACTAATCAACAACACTCCAGACTTCCAATGGCTTTATTCCCATTTCTTTCAAGATAAGCGCAGGCTGTTGACAAGTGCCTCCGGAAGACTGGAGTCAGAGGAGACGATGGCTTCACCGTAGGCAAAAATTCGTAATTCATTTACGTGGCATAGTCCTCTGCAATGCTTACTGCCTTTCTAAACAGAATCGTTTCAGAATTTATTTCAATACTCATGCCTGAACAGATAAAACGTCCATTTATGATTTTTTTTCTTTTCATAAATAACAGATGAAAGCTTGGTACGAATCAAGTGATGCAGATCTTACCTTTTTCTGTTTTTCATGATCATGATCATCATCATCATCATCCTCGTTGTCGTCGTCGTGCTCAACAGCAGCTGCAGCAGCAGCTGCCATTTCTTTTTGACATCTACTGATTTTCCATGCATTATCATTTCCACCTATATTCATCAATTAGATCCCGCAAGTTTTGTGTTTCAATTTACTACCTTCCGACAGATCGTCGTCTCGGTCAGTTTCGGTGTGTTGGTTATAACTTTCAGTGTTAACAGCATTGATTTACAGGTACACATTAAATTTGCTCTATTAAGTTCTTCCATTCGTAGTTAAAGCTTATTTGGCGAAGAGACTGACAATGTCATCCAGAAAACGAATACCGTGCGGATATGTTCCACATTTTGTTTACCTTGCACACGTTTTTGTTGTTGTTGTTATTATTATTATTATTATTATTATTATTATTATTCGTGGTAAGAAGAAGTATCAGTTATACAGCAGCTTCCGTGAGTTACAAACCGAGTGAAACAACGTTAACTACTAACAATTTTTTAAACATTTTTTTCTCATGCTGTTGAGACACTATTGTTTTTAAAGTGCCAATATATTGAACGCTGGTTTCTTTTCCTTGCACACTGGACAGGAAAAACGAATGTTTATGCTCGTAAGATGCGATCTTCGTAGTAAAGTCTGGTTTCCGCCTTCTATGCGTCACAACTTACATGTAGATGGGTTTCCCAGTATATGTATTTCGAACAGCATTTTTCCGCACTCAGAAAATTTGATGACGTGAGTAGGCAGTCATTTCTTGCAGTATCTCGTCTTTATAAACAATAACTCATGTTAGTTCATGTTCGCTCGCATCCCCTTGTCTACGCAAACATTTGTCAAAAAGTTTTCCTTATCTGGCAGGACATGGTACGCTAAACACTTTCTGCATTTCAGTATACCCAGCAACATGTGCTTTGATTAGACTACATTAGATGTACGTTTTAATAGATTCATAATGAGGAGATCGTCCAGGATATACAAATAATGAAACAAGAAAAAGTATTACGTATCTAAAAAGAAAAAAAGTTATAATGTGCCATTCGCAGATCTCAGTCTAAATGGGCCTCATAGCTGTGAAATGTCAATCATACGAGGCATACTGGAAAGTAATGCCTCCGAATATTTTATTTGAAAACTCTTAAAGCTTTTTAAATAAAACGAACGTTATTAACATTCACTTCTTTATCCTTCACGTCTACATATTTGAAGCCCTCTGCTGATGGCTCCCAATTGCATGTGACATGGCGGTGTGTAACGTGACTATGTTGGTGTATGAGGACCAGCGTTCTGTAGTCGAGTATCGAATGCGAGCAGCAGCACCCACTCCTTCGGCATGACAGTGCCGGATCTCACACGAGTGGAGCGGCATGTGCAACTGTCCTACGCCTTGGCTTAACTGTCATCGATCTTCCTCCATACAGTCCCGACTTGGCCGCATCCGATTTTCATCTGGTTCCAAAACTTAAAGAATACATTTCAGGACTTCACTTTGATAGTGACGAAGCGGTGCAAGCAGAGATAGGGTTGTGACTCCATCAACAAAGTCAAATATTCTACAGTGACGGTATCAACAAACAGGTCTCTTGTTGAGAAAAATGTTTTCGTTACCAGGGTGGATATGTTGAGAAATAAACGTGTAGACATGAAGAATAAAGACGTAGAACGTTAATAACGTTTGTTTTTATTTAAAAAGTATTAAGAGTTTTCACATAATATATTCGGAGCCATTACTTTCCAGTACGCCTTCGTATTCGCAACCTCAGTCGAAAGAGATGAGTATCAAACTCTTTAGGTTATTTTCTACACCTTTGATGACAAGCATTTTTATCTGTACCTTTTTATCCGTACCATCATACCATACACCAACAAATAGAAATATACACTCATGCTCATAAATTAAGCATAATTGCAGAATGTGGTGCGACACAACGTGGCACTACACAAAACTGGCACTAATAACATAGGCACGCACACGACACAGATCTGTAAGTCCACGGTATTGGTGATAAGTTGAGGAAAACTGTCCCGAAACACATGTGTTACAAAACGCCACTGTTTCCTGCGCATGTACCCCGACATCAATATGGGATATGATCACCATGTACAGGCCGCACAACGGGTTGGCATACTCTGGATCAGGTGGTCGAGCAGCTGCTGGGGTATAGCCTCCCATTCTTGCACCAGTGCCTCAAGGAGCTCCTGAAGGAAGACGTGCAGCGATACGTCGACCGAGAGCAACGCAGACGTGCTCGATAGGGTTTAGGGCTGGAAAACAGGCAGGCCACTCCATTCACCTGATATCTTCTCTTTCAAGGTACTCCTCCACGATGGCAGCTCGGTGGGGCCGTGCGTTATCATCCATCAGGAGGAAGATGGGACCCACCGCACTCCTGAAAAGGCAGACATACTCGTGCAAAATTACGTCCCGATACACCTGACCTGTTACAGTTCCTCTGTCAAAGACAGCCGGCTGCGGTGGCCGTGCGGTTCTGGCGCTGCAGTCCGGAACCGCGGGACTGCTACGGTCGCAGGTTCGAATCCTGCCTCGGGCATGGGTGTGTGTAATGTCCTTAGGTTACTTAGGTTTAAGTAGTTCTAAGTTCTAGGGGACTTATGACCTAAGATGTTGAGTCCCATAGTGCTCAGAGCCATTTGAACCATTTTGTCAAAGACATGCAGGGGTGTAGCACCAATCATAACCCCACCCCACACCATCAAAGCACCACCTCAAGGTCATTAAGGGGTTGGTATCTGGTTCCTGGTTCATGCCAGATGAAAACCCGGCGAGAATCACTGTTCAGACTATACCTGGACTCGTCCGTGAACATAACCTGGGATCACTGTTCCAATGACCATGTACCGTGTTCTTGACACCAGGCTTTACGGGCTCTCCTGTCACCAGGGGTCAGTGGAATGCAGCTTGCAGGTCTCCGGGCGAATAAACCACGTCTTTTCAGTGGTCTGTAGACTGTGTGTCTGGACACAACTGTTCCAGTGGTTGTAGTAAGGTCCCGAGCAAGGCTACGTGCAGTACTCCATGGCCGTTTGCGGGCTCTGATGGTGAGATGTCGGTCTTCTTGTAGTGGTGTACACTGTACACGTCCCGTACTGTAGCGCCTGGACACGTTTCCTGCCTGCTGGAATCGTTGCCATAATCTTGAGATCACACTTTGTGACACACGGAGGGCCCGTGCTATGACCTGCTGTGTTTGACCAGCCTCCAGTCGCCCTAGTATTCTGCCCCACATAATGTCATCAATATGTATTCTTTGAGCCATTTTCAACACACAGTCACCTTTAGTACCTCTGAAAACGTCTGCACATTTACTCACTGCGCCTTACTCTGACATGCACCAGCACACCTCTGCGTATGTGGACTGCTCCCAGCGCTACCGTGCGACGACAGCAGGTCGAATGCACCGCGTGGTCATACCCCGAGGTGATTTAAACCCGCAAATCGCCCACCAGAGCGTCGTTTCACCATGTATCAGCATTATCCTTAATTTATGAACATGTGTGTACTTCTACAACATTTATTTAGAATTGCCTTATTACTGTGAATTAGTTCTGAAGTCAGATTGTACATAATATTTGCATTATTTGATATTAGTAGTAACAAGTACACGTCAGTCGGTTGAGCTAAGAAATTCATCAATTCAGTAGCAGGAATTGGTCACCAATAAATCATTTAGGATCCTTTTAAATTGAACTTCACTAGTAGTTAAACTTTTTATGTCTACTGCAAGTTATTAGCAGTGTGTGCTGTTGAAAAATATTTCGGAGCTAGTAGTTAGAAATCCTAGTTCCCCAAACAAGCCTTTGCAGGACATTCTTGAGCTCACGCACCAGATAATTCTTGAAACACATTTTTGTGCTCGAAAACTTTAGCTTGGCTTGATGAGCTACCCCAAACAATAATCCCATACGATATTATGGAACGAAAGTAAGCGAAGTATGCTAGCGTTTGTATTTATATATCACCTATGTGTGGCAACATTCTCACTACAAACAGAGATTTGTTTAGCGCTTCCTAATTGAGATTGTTCCTCCAATTCTTTTCAAGTTCCTCGTCCTCCAATGACACTGGTGGTCAGTAGCATAATTTGGTATTTGTCCGCAGTTTTTAGAAACAGCGATTCCCTACTCAGTCCAAACCACTGGCTTAAGTTCTTTGGCCAATATAGTCTTCTACGTCCTGGACCACATCTCACATCACTCTTCCGATGAAGTATTAATTGCAGCAGGTTGTGTTTGTTGTTGAGCATTACACGGCCAAAGCATTAGAGTTCTCTTCACGTGATAGTATCCCGAATTTCTAAAGCCCCGTTCATACACAGCAGTACTGCCACATTAGTGACTTCAACTGTCCTAGTATCCTTAACATTTTCCGATATGCCCACATTTCATATGCCTCCAATTTCTTACTTAATGCTACAGTATGAGTCCATTCTACCGAGCAGGACAATGAACATTTTGAACTGTAAACGCTAATCAGAGTTTTCTTCACTTTCTGGAAAGAACTTTTGGCGTTTTCTATTCTGCAGCGAATTTCTTGAGAGAAGTCCCAGTTATCATTGATTTGTCACTGAAAATATTCATCAGTCAGAATATTATGACCACCGACCTACAATCGATGTAAACTCGGCCAGGAGATAGCAGCGTAAAATGCTTTTTTATTCCAGTCTCTGATCACAATATCAATTCTTTAGACGATGGCCGGTTTCAGTCCGTAATGACCATCCTCAGATTATTATTTTTTTTTTTTAGATCATGGTGTAAAAAGATCTGAGGATGGTCATTACGGACTGAAACCGGTCATCGTCTAAAGCACTGATATTGTGATTAGAGACTGGAATAAAAAAGCATATTACAGTATTGGACCACTGTTTGTATATGCGATTAAGTCGCAGTTGATGATAGCAGCGTAACCTAGCGAAGAATGTCTGCCAGTCAGACACACACACACACACACACACACACACACACACACGATGCACGTAATAACAGTAAGTTTGTAATTCTTCATGCTTTCCCGGCTGGATTCCCGAATATCCAAGATGTCAACAGTAAGTTTGCTGACCATGTGTAGAACAGGGAAGGAGCACGATCTATCTTGATTTGACCGAGGGCAGATTATAATGGCCCGGAGGCTCGGATCGACCAAATCCACGACTTTTCGGGTGTTTGAGGAGTGCTGTGGTGAGTGTCTTCAACAGGTGCTGAAATCAAGGTCAAAGTACGTCCAGACGGCGTGGGGTTGAGCGGCGACCCCTCATTACAAATGTCGGACGTCGTAGGGTAGGCAGACTTGTTAAACAGGACAGGCGACGAAGTGTGGCGGAACTAACATCAGACTTTAATGCTTGGCGGAGCTCAAGTGAGTCTGAACACACAGTGCCCCTAACGCTCCTAACGATGGCCACCGTAGCCGACGACCCATGCATGTTTGAATGTTAACACCACGACATCGGCACTTACGACTGCAATGGGCACGTGACTGTCGACAATGGACATTGGTGCAGTGTCAGAGCGTGCATTGCCAGATGAATCCCAATACCTTATTCATCATGCCAATGGGAGGCCAGGAGAACAGCTCCTTGACAACTGTACAGTGGCACGGAGACAAACTGGCGGCGGCTCCATTCCCCCAACAGGTCAGACATGAAGCCGATGGAAAACATGAGGGATCTAATTGCAAGTGGTGTCAGAGCTCATCGCCTCCTACCCGAATTTCACGGGAATTAGGTGACTTGTGCGTGCAGATGTTGTGCCAGCGATCCACCAAGGCCTCATTGCCTCCATGCCACGACGCATCGCCGAAGTCATCCATGCCAAAGGCGGACATACCAGCTTTTAGGTAGGTGGTAATAATGCTCCGGCTGATGAATGGTGTGTGTGTGTGTGTGTGTGTGTGTGTGTGTGTGTGTGTTTGTGTGTGTGGTTTGAGGTTTTCGGGCGCTAAACAGCGTGGTCATCAGCGCCCAAACGCACAGAAACAGTAACACATGCGGTGAAGGGACGAAGACGGACAGCGAACAAGGAGAATGGCTAAAAGACACAGACCTGTCGCAGTTCCATATCCTCACATACAGAGGCAAAACAAGAGGAGAAGAAACGCACTAAAAAGGAAAGGAAACACAAGGAAAAGAGAACAGTGTGTGTGTGTGTGTGTGTGTGTGTGTGTGTGTGATTTGAGGTTTTCGGGCGCTAAACACCGCGGAAGAGAACAGAAATCGAAGTGAAACAAGTAGGTAATCGTGACTGGCGGACCTCTTACCTAAAACCTGGGTGAGCCAGTCACCCAGCAGCACATTAAGATCCTCTCCCTAAAATCCGAGGCAACAAATTGGACACGACACAAAACCGTAAGACCTTAACCACAGTCGTTGCCTCGTCTTGCAAAATAGAGGGCAAATCCGGTGGCAAGGAAAACACCGCCCTCTGGTCAGAGAATAAAAGACAGTCAAGTAAAATGTGGCGGACAGTAATCTGGACGCCACAAGCACTGCAGATTGGGGGGTCCTCCCGCCGGAGTAAAAAACCATGCGTTAAGGGACTGTGCCCGATGCGGAGGCGAGTGAGGAGAACCTCATCCCGCCTGCGTGACTGGTAGGACGTACGCCATGGCCGCGTGCTGGCCTTGACCAGACGCAGCTTATTTTCATCGACTGCCAGCCACTCCTCTTCCCATTGACGCATAACACGAAAACGCAAAAGGGAGCTAACAGCATGGAGGGGGACGGCACGTTCAACAACGTGAGGGAGGGAACATGCATCTTTGGCAGCCACATCCGCCAGTTCGTTTCCCCTAATACCCACGTACCCCGGCACCCAGCAGAAAGAAACCTCCTTCCCCTTCCGTTGCAGGTGGAGTAGGGCATCATGGATGTTCTGGACGACTGTATCCGCTGGGTACAAGTGTTGCATGGTCTGAAGGGCACTCAGGGAGTCAGAACAGATGAGAAACTTAAGACTGGGAACACATCTCATCTGCTCCAAGGCCAGCAAGATCGCAGACAATTCAGCATCAAAGATGGTAATCGCCGCAGGAAGCCGTAACGTGACGACTCGATCAGGGAAAACAACAGCACAACCAACAGAGTCCCCCTGTTTAGAGCCATCCGGAAATACTGGTACATGGTCGGGATGCTGGTTTAAAATATCGTAAAATAAGGAGGCGAAAACAAACGCAGGAGTGCAGATCCTCCGGTACTCTGAAAAGTCTAAAAGGACGCTGGGCCTCTGGAGCAACCAGGGAGGCAGGCGGGTAAAACCCTGGAGTTGGGGTGCCATACGCTCCACACCATGGGACTCAAGCAAATGCTTGGCACGAATCCTAAATGGTCTCGTTGCCCTGGGACGACTGGAAGAGAGACGTTCCATAGGCGGTCGGGCAACAGTAGGGAACGCAGGGGAGGTAGGACAGACTGAGGAGTTTCCGCCGGATGGCGGTTCCCCTGCCTCAGCACACAGGCTGGGGATGGGACGGTACGGAAGGCACCAGTGCCAAGCCTGATACCCTTATGGTGTACTGCGTCAAGAATCTTCAGATATGAAGGCCTCGCTGACCCATACACGGTGCATCCATAGTCAAGACGCCATCGGACGAAAGCCCTATAAAACTGCAGCAGACGCGCCCGATCTGCTCCCCAGGACCGATGGCTCAGACACTTCAAAATATTCAGTGCCTTCAAGGCACGAACCTTGAGGTGTTTAAGGTGTAGCAACCACGACAACTTGGAATCAAAAGTGAGGCCCAGGAACCTCACAGTGTCGCTAAAAGGAAGAATGGTGTCCCTCAGACGCAATTCATGGGAGGTAAAAAGACGTCGAGAACGACTAAAATGAACACACACACATTTGTCTGCAGAAAAGGTAAAACCCGTTTTCGCAGTCCATGCCTGCAATCGCTTTATCGTAAGCTGCAACTTCCGACTAGCAGTGACAAGACCGTACCGAGCTACTGAGCGTCTCTCCTGCAGAGTCTTCCACTGGAGTTTATCTATCATCTCCGTAACGCTTTCGCGATTACTAAATGATCCTGTAACGAAGCGCGCTGCTCTCCGTTGGATCTTCTCTATATCTTCTATCAACCCTATCTGGTACGGATCCCACACTGCTGAGCAGTATTCAAGCAGTGGGCGAACAAGCATACTGTAACCTACTTCCTTTGTTTTCGGATTGCATTTCCTTAGGATTCTTGCAATGAATCTCAGTCTGGCATCTGCTTTACCGACGATCAACATTATATGATCACTCCATTTTAAATCACTCCTAATGCGTACTCCCAGATAATTTATGGTATTAACTGCTTCCAGTTGCTGACCTGCTATTTTGTAGCTAAATGATAAAGGATCTATCTTTCTGTGTATTCGCAGCACATTACACTTGTCTACATTGAGATTCAATTGCCATTCCTTGCACCATGCGTCAATTCGCTGCAGATCCTCCTGCATTTCAGTACAATTTTCCATTGTTACAACCTCTCGATACACCACAGCATCATCTGCAAAAAGCCTCAGTGAACTTCCGATGTCACCCACCAGGTCATTTATGTATATTGTGAATAGCAACGGTCCTATGACACTCCCCTGCGGCACACCTGAAATCACTCTTACTTCGGAAGACTTCTCTCCATTGAGAATGACATGCTGCGTCCTGTTATCTAGGAACTCCTCAATCCAATCACACAATTGGTCTGATAGTCCATATGCTCTTACTTTGTTCATTAAACGACTGTGGGGAACTGTATCGAACGCCTTGCGGAAGTCAAGAAACACGGCATCTACCTGTGAACCCGTGTCTATGGCCCTCTGAGTCTCGTGGACGAATAGCGCGAGCTGGGTTTCACATGACCGTCTTTTTCGAAACCCATGCTGATTCCTACAGAGTAGATTTCTAGTCCAGGAAAGTCATTATACTCGAACACAATACGTGTTCCAAAACTCTACAACTGATCGACGTTAGAGATATAGGTCTATAATTCTGCACATCTGTTCGACGTCCCTTTTCCAATCCTTTGGAACGCTACGCTCTTCTGGAGACCTACGGTACACCGCTGCAAGAAGGGGGGCAAGTTCCTTCGTGTACTCTGTGTAAAATTGAACTGGTATCCCATCAGGTCCAGAGGCCTTTCCTCTTTTGAGCGATTTTAATTGTTTCTCTGTCCCTCTGCCGTCTATTTCGATATCTACCATTTTGTCATCTGTGCGACAATCTAGAGAAGGAACTACAGTGCAATCTTCCTCTGTGAAACAACTTTGGAAAAAGACATTTAGTATTTCGGCCTTTAGTCTGTCATCCTCTGTTTCAGTACCATTTTGGTCACAGAGTGTCTGGACATTTTGTTTTGATCCACCTACCGCTTTGACATAAGACCAAAATTTCTTAGGATTTTCTGCCAAGTCAGTACATAGAACTTTACTTTCGAATTCATTGAACGCCTCTCGCATAGCCCTCCTCACACTACATTTCGCTTCGCGTAATTTTTGTTTGTCTGCAAGGCTTTGGCTATGTTTATGTTTGCTGTGAAGTTCCCTTTGCTTCCGCAGCAGTTTTCTAACTCGGTTGTTGTACCACGGTGGCTCTTTTCCATCTCTTACGATCTTGCTTGGCACATACTCATCTAATGCATTACGTACGACGGTTTTGAACTTTGTCCATTGATCCTCAACACTATCTGTACTTGAGACAAAACTTTTGTGCTGAGCCAACAGGTACCCTGAAATCTGCTTTTTGTTACTTTTTCTAAATAGAAAAATCTTCCTACCCTTTTTAATATTCCTATTTACGGCTGAAATCATCGATGCAGTAACCGTTTTATGATCGCTGATTCCCTGTTCTGCGTTAACTGTTTCAAATACACTCCTGGAAATGGAAAAAAGAACACATTGACACCGGTGTGTCAGACCCACCATACTTGCTCCGGACACTGCGAGAGGGCTGTACAAGCAATGATCACACGCACGGCACAGCGGACACACCAGGAACCGCGGTGTTGGCCGTCGAATGGCGCTAGCTGCGCAGCATTTGTGCACCGCCGCCGTCAGTGTCAGCCAGTTTGCCGTGGCATACGGAGCTCCATCGCAGTCTTTAACACTGGTAGCATGCCGCGACAGCGTGGACGTGAACCCTATGTGCAGTTGACGGACTTTGAGCGAGGGCGTATATTGGGCATGCGGGAGGCCGGGTGGACGTACCGCCGAATTGCTCAACACGTGGGGCGTGAGCTCTCCACAGTACATCGATGTTGTCGCCAGTGGTCGGCGGAAGGTGCACGTGCCCGTCGACCTGGGACCGGACCGCAGCGACGCACGGATGCACGCCAAGACCGTAGGATCCTACGCAGTGCCGTAGGGGACCGCACCGCCACTTCCCAGCAAATTAGGGACACTGTTGCTCCTGGGGTATCCGCGAGGACCATTCGCAACCGTCTCCATGAAGCTGGGCTACGGTCCCGCACACCGTTAGGCCGTCTTCCGCTCTCGCCCCAACATCGTGCAGCCCGCCTCCAGTGGTGTCGCGACAGGCGTGAATGGAGGGACGAATGGAGACGTGTCGTCTTCAGCGATGAGAGTCGCTTCTGCCTTGGTGCCAATGATGGTCGTATGCGTGTTTGGCGCCGTGCAGGTGAGCGCCACAATCAGGACTGCATACGACCGAGGCACACAGGGCCGACACCCTGCATCATGGTGTGGGGAGCGATCTCCTACACTGGCCGTACACCACTGGTGATCGTCGAGGGGACACTGAATAGTGCACGGTACATCCAAACCGTCATCGAACCCATCGTTCTACCATTCCTAGACCGGCAAGGGAACTTGCTGTTCCAACAGGACAATGCACGTCCGCATGTATCCCGTGCCACCCAACGTGCTCTAGAAGGTGTAAGTCAACTACCCTGGCCAGCAAGATCTCCGGATCTGTCCCCCATTGAGCATGTTTGGGACTGGATGAAGCGTCGTCTCACGCGGTCTGCACGTCCAGCACGACCGCTGGTCCAACTGAGGCGCCAGGTGGAAATGGCATGGCAAGCCGTTCCACAGGACTACATCCAGCATCTCTACGATCGTCTCCATGGGAGAATAGCAGCCTGCATTGCTGCGAAAGGTGGATATACACTGTACTAGTGCCGACATTGTGCATGCTCTGTTGCCTGTGTCTATGTGCCTGTGGTTCTGTCAGTGTGATCATGTGATGTATCTGACCCCAGGAACGTGTCAATAAAGTTTCCCCTTCCTGGGACAATGAATTCACGGTGTTCTTATTTCAATTTCCAGGAGTGTAGTTCGGGTCTGTTGTCACCAGAAGGTCTAATATGTTATCGCCACGAGTCGGTTCTCTGTTTAACTGCTCAAGGTAGTTTTCAGGTAAAGCACTTAAAAAAATTTCACTGGATTCTTTGTCCCTGCCACCCGTTATGAACGTTTGAGTCTCCCAGTCTATATCCGGCAAATTAAAATCTCCACCCGGAACTATAACATGGTGGGGAAATCTACTTGAAATATTTTCCAAATTATCCTTCAGGTGCTCAGCCACAACAGCTGCTGAGCCAGGGGGCCTATAGAGACATCCAATTACCATGTCTGAGCCTGCTTTAACCGTGACCTTCACCCAAATCATTTCACATTTCGGATCTCCGTCAATTTCCTTCGATACTATTGCACTTCTTATCGCTATAAACACGCCTCCCCCTTCACTGTCCAGCCTGTCTCTGCGGTATACATTCCAATCTGAGTTTAGGATTTCATTACTGTTTACGTCTGGTTTCAGCCAACTTTCTGTCCCTAGTACTATATGGGCGTTGTGACCGTTTATTAATGAGAGCAGTTCTGGGACCTTTCTGTAGACGCTCCTGCAGTTTACTATTAGCACATTAATATTGTTATTCCCTGTTGCATTTTGCCTACTCCTACCTTGCCGCGTCTCAGGAGGCGTCTTGTCGGGCCTAGGGAGGGGATTCTCTAACCTAAAAAACCCCCATGTGCACTCCACACGTACTCCGCTACCCTTGTAGCCGCTTGCGGCGTGTAGTGCACGCCTGACCTATTCAGGGGGACCCTACATTTCTCCACCCGATAGCGGAGGTCGAGAAATTTGCACCCCAGATCTCCGCAGAATCGTCTGAGCCTCTGTTTTAAGCCTTCCACTCGGCTCCAAACCAGAGGACCGCGATCGGTTCTGGGAACGATACTACAAATAGTTAGCTCTAATTCCACCCCGCGAGCGAGGCTTTCCGCCTTCATCAATTCCGCCAACCGCCTGCACGAACTGAGGATGACCTCTGAACCCAGACGGCAGGAGTCAACAATTTGCAACAATTTGCAGTCGGGTGCACCCAGTGCTCTCTATCGCCGCCGGTAGGGCCTCCTCCACATCTCGGATGAGACCCCCCGGCAAGCAGACAGAGTGAACACTGGCCTTCTTCCCCGACCTTCCCCCTATTTCCCTAAGGGAATGTCTGCTAGTCAGACATACGCACGGTGCATGTAGTGTCAGTGAGCGTGCTCTCCGTTTGTAGAAAGGGGAAAGCACTCTATCCATCTGAATTTGACCAATGGCAGCTTGTGATGCCACGAAGGCAGGGCACGAGCGTTTCGGAAACTACACGACTTGTCGGGTGTTCGAGGAGTGCTGTGGTAAGTGTCTTCGACACATGGTGATACCAAGAACAAATCACGTCCATGGGGTTGGGCGAGCACCCTTTATTATTTAATGTCGAACGTTATTGGCTGGGCAGACTGGTAAAAAATGGCAGGTGGCGATCTGTGGCAGAACTAACATGAGACTGTAATGCAAGGCAGAGTGCTGTCTGAACACCCTCGGCACCAAGGCTCCTAATGATGGGCCTCCGCACCCGGCGACCCATGCATATGCCAATCTTAACACTACGACATCGGCAACTACGAATGAAACGCTTACGTGAACATTGCCACACAACGTTGGCGCAGTGTCAGGACGTTGCACGGTTTGATCAACCCCAAAACCTTCTTCATCATGCAGATGGGAGGGCGCGAATCTGTCGTCTGCCAGGGGAACAGCTCCTTGACACGTGTACGGAGGGACGGAGACAAACTGACGGCGGCACTATTATACTCTGGGGAAGATTCACTTAGGCATCGAAGGTTCCAGTGGAGGCAGTGCAAGGTACCACGACGGCTAAGGAGTACCGTACACTGCTTGCAGACCACGTACACCGCTTCATGGCGATCATGTTCCCCGGCATTTTTCAGCAAGATAATGCGCAAAGTCACAAGGCCAAGAGTGTGATGCAGCAGTTCGAGGAACACGGTGACGACTAACAATTCTTGTGCTTGCCCCCTAACTCACTAGATCTGTACTCACCGCCCCCCCCCCCCCCCCCCCACGGACTTTGCGCGAATTAGGTGACTTGTGTGTGCAGATGTTGTGCCAAGAGCCTCCAGCGATCCACCAAGGCACCACTGCTTCCACGCCACAAAGCATCGCCAATGTTATCCGTGCCAAATGTGGACATACCGTCTATTAGGTAGGTGGTCATAATACTCTGGTTGATCGGTGTATACACACTGTACTTGAGACGCAGTCGGCGAGTTAAGAACTTCAAGCCGAAGGTCAGACAAACCGACATAAACGTGCAACACTTTAGTGTTGGATGCCTCGGTGCATTTAGAACCTGTAAGACGCAGTTGCGTGGTAAGGTTTATAATAAAATAAGTCACCTAAATTTTTCTTCAAGATAAGTTTCAATGACTTTATGAGTACGCAGCTTCAATTATGTCGATGTCTGGATTTACATATTGTGCGAGCAACTTTTTTCCGTAATGGAGAGAAACAAATCTACCTGTAGCACGGAATTCAAATTAAAAGCCTGTCTTAAAATCGGCAGTGCTCACAAAGTAACAATTATGATTTCGTGGAAAGCATTATGAGTAGCACTTATGGGCATGCACCATTTTTATGTTTATGTTTGGATAAAATAGTCACAAAATACAGTTTAAGCTACACACATCACAAAAAGTTCTGCGTCACCTCAGGTGGGAGAGTTCCGGAACCTGTACAAAAAATTGGAATAGAGATCAACATAAACATCATTTTCGCCCTTTTTAATGCTCATGAAAACCACACATTGCATGTTGTACCACCATACAGAGAGACCTTCAGAGTGGTGGTCGAGATTGCTGCGCACACTGGTACCTCTAATACACAGTAGCACGTCCTCTAGCATCGGAGCATGCCTGTTTTCGTCGTGACATACTACCCACAAGTTCATCAAGGCGCTGTTGGTCCAGATTGTCCCATTCCTCAATGGCGATTTGGCGTAGATCCCTCAGAGTGGTTAGTGGGTCACGTCTTCCATGAATAGCCCTTTTCAATGTATCCCAGGCACTTTCGATACGGTTCACGTCTGGAGAACATGCTGGCCACTCTAGTCGGGCGATGACGTTATCCTGAAAGAAGTCATTCACAAGATGTGCATGATGAGAGCGCGAATTGTCGTCCATGAAAACGAGTGCCTAGCCACTATGCTGGCGATATGGTTGCACTATCGGTCGGAGGATGGCATTCACGCATCGTACAGCCGTTATGGCGCCTTCCAATGCCACCAGCGGCGTATGTCGGCCCCATATAATGCCACCCCAAAACAGCAGGGAACCTCCACCTTACTGCACTCGCTGGACAGTGTGTCTCAGCCGTTCAGCCTGACCGGGTTGCCTCCAAACACGTCTCCGACGATTGTCTGCTTGAAGGCGTATGCGACACTTATCGGTGAAGAGAACGTGATGCCAATCCCGAGCGGTCCCTTAGGCATATTGTTGGGCCCATCTGTACCGCGGTGCATGGTGTCGTGGTTGCAGAGATGGAGCTCGCCAGGGACGTCGGGACTGAAGTTGCCCATTGCTCACAGTTTGAGTCGTAACATGACGTCCTGTGACTGCACGAAAAGCATTATTCAACATGGTGGCGTTGCTGTCAGGGTTTCTCCACTGCAGTAGCAGCTCTTGGGCGGCCTGAGCGAGGCATGTCATCAATTGTTCCTGTCTGCCTGTATCTCCTCCATATCTGAACAACATCGCTTTGGTTCACTCCGAGACGCCTGGACACTTCCCTTGTTGAGAGCCCTTCGTGGCACAAAGTAACAATGCGGACGCGATCGAACCGCGGTATTGATCGTCTAGACATGGTTAAACTACAGGCAACACGAGCCGTGAACCTCCTTCCTGGTGGACTGACAGGAACCGGTGCGCTGTCGGACCCCTCCTACTAATAGGCGCTGCTCATGCATGGTTGCTTACACCTTTGGGCGAGTTTAGTGGCATGTCTGAACAATCAAAGGGACTGTGTCTGTGATACAATATCCACAGTCAATGTCTATCTTCAGGAATTCTGGGAACTGCGGTTATGTAAAACTGTTTCGTACTTAGCTGTCCCATGTTCTTCTCTTCATGAATTAAAAGAAATATATGTTTCATTTCTTTGTCATTTCTAATCAATCCAAGAATTTTACAAAATAAATTTCCGACGAAAAGGCATTAACTAACCCCGTGAAGCGATACAACTCTGTAAATATTAGCGGCCGTAGAACAGACCTCTTGACAACAGCTCCTCGTGCGAGGCTACTTCGTTCCGAATCCTCCCTCACCTCGCCGCATCTTCGACCACCGTTCGTCGCTGCAGCCATCCGGTTGGTCATTGGCGTGGCGCGAGTTCCAGCCAGGTCGAAGGAGGAGATCAGTGAACAGACCTGATACTGGTATAAATGAAATAGCCCGTATCACCAAGAATACTTCCTCCTCGTCATTTTATTGTTCGTAAGTTTGGCACAATTCCTTTCTAATATACACTATTGAAAGGTCTCTGTTGGATTCCCTTCATATTAATTTCTTAAATCTGATGTCATATACGGCAAAAAATTCCTCTTCTAAATTTACTGTGGTGTTTCTGACTATCTGGGAGGAGTCTGAGCAGTGAAACGTGTTACTTTTACACATAAACAAGAGCGATCTGCCACACTACTACACTTTAAAACACAGTTTATATGTAATTCATGTCACACAGTCTCATACGGAACCTACATCTGCTTTCTTTTATATACTGTATATGATAAGATACTGTCATCCCCCTTCCTTCTGTGTGAGAGGATGAATCAGCAAATGTGTTTCTAGTTGCATGCTTGATGGTAGCAGACAAGCCTGTCTGCTAGAGAACAGTAGGACCATCGTCGGAACAGGTAGCTACGCTTTCTAAAAGGAGAGAGGTTTCTATTCTTAGTATGGTCCTGTCCATCCCTTGTCATGTTGGTATAGGAAGCTGCCTCTCTCGTCACTTCCGTTTGCATCTGTTAAGCACGCTCAGTAGGGGCCCAGGTCAGTCTGTCCGCAGCGAGCGTCTGAAGTGGTAAGATCTCCGGCTAAGCGCTTCTCTGCTAAGTTCGTAGGACAATAGATTTCTTAAGTTCAGCCTAACTGAAAATTTAATCACCTTTATTTCAGGTGTAGCTCTAAAATATCTAATGTTATCTTAAATTGCAGTGCAGTGTAATTCGAGTGTGAAGTTCAGAATATCTTCCGGTAGTTGCTTTGTCACTACTTTGTGAGTAAAGTGGAACCACGTGTTGATCAGTAACTCTAACTAAGATCATCAATCTTAACTGCGAATGTGCGTGAGATTATAACGTCTCGTCTTGACAATATTTTTCAATATAGCTACTTTTCTTTGTGTTCAACCCACGTGGGGTGTATTTTGTGAGACCAGTACCACGTGCTTATACAATTGTTTGACCCATCAGGTTAGTACTAAGACGATAGTAACCAGTTCGAGGTTTTTCTTTAGTAAATTGCGTTTCGATGTAATTTACTTTTAATTATCAAAATTATTGTGGAGTTACACTCTTTGTGTAAACCAAGTTGACCACGTGAAGCATGTGGTGTAAGCATCAAAGTAGCCCTCATCTATTCTTTTCGGGAAGATTTCACAGAGAGTTAGTATGAATTTAGTATACCAGTGTGTGGTAATTACATGAGGGACAGGATTGCGCTACGAACGTAACTTCTTTGGGTGAAAATTGAATAGGTTGGTTGTGGTTAGTTTCCTCTTGCATATGTTTCAACGTTCTTCGTGTGTTATTTTATGAATGCAGTGTTGTATGTAGTCTCCCAATCTTGACTCCCTATTTGATGTGTTCCGTAAGATTACAAGCTCACATTTTCACAATCCTAAATAAAGCACAAGTTTAGTTATGAATCAAGTTTGACATGCTGAAGTTTAACGGAACAATGATCAATGTTAAAATAAATATCCAAATATAAACTGATTTATTTCTTTTTATTTAAATTGTCATTTTATATATATATCACCGGTTATCGTAAGATGAGTACTAAAAGATAATAATTAATGTTAGTCTTGTTGGGAATTTGGTAAGCTAGACTGGATACCTGGTGAAACAGTTGCATAGTAATGCAAGGTTAACTTCCTCATACAGCTCACAGCTTTTAACCCACTTTTATGGTCTTGAATATCAGCACCGCTTTCAGAACAAATTAAAGCAACAAAATTACACTATGTGATCAAAACTATCCGGACACTTGGCTGAAAATGACTTACAAGTTTGTGGCTCCCCCCATCGGTAATGCTGGAATTCAGTATGGTGTTAGCTCACCCTTAGCGTTGACGACAGCTTCCACTATTGCAGGCCTACATTCAGTCAGCTACTGGAAGGTTTCATGGCGATGGCATCCCATTCTTCACGGAGTGCTGCACTCAGGAGAGGTATCGACGTCGGTCGTTGAGACGTGGCATGAAGTCGGCGTTCCAAAATTTCCCAAAGGTGTTCTATGGGGTTCAGGTCAGGATTCTGTGCAGGCCAGTCCATTACAGGGATGTTATTGTCGTGTAGCCACTCCGCCACTCGCCGTGCATTATGAACAGGTGCTCGATAGCGTTGAAAGATGCAATTGCCATCCCCGAATTTTTCTTCAACAGTGGGAAGCAAGAAGGTGTTTAGAACATCCATGTAGGCCTGTGCTGTGACAGTGCCACGCAAAACAACAAGGGTTGCAAACCTCCATGAAAAGCATGACCACACTATAACACTCACCGCCTCCGAATTTTACTGTTGGCACTACATACGCTGGCAGATGACGTTCACCAGGCATTCGCCATACCCATACCCTGCCATCGGATCGCCACAGGGTGTACCGTGATTCTACACTCAACACAACGTTTTTCCACTGTTCAATCGTCCAATGTTTACGCTACTTTCGTCGTTTGGCATTTACCGGCGTGATGTGTGTCTTATGAGAAGCCGCTCGACTATGAAATACATTTTCTCACCTCCCGCCTAACTGTCATAGTACTTGCTGTGGTTTCGGATGTAGTTTGGAATCCCTGTATTATCATCTGGATAGAAGCTCGCCTATTATACATTACGACCCTCTTCAACTGTCGGCGGCCTCTGTCAGTCAACAGACGAGGTCAGCCTATACGCTTTTGTGCTGTACGTGCCCCTTCACGTTTCCATTTCACTATCACATCGGAAACAGTGGAACTAGAGATTTTTAGGAGTGTGGAAATCTTGCGTACAGACGTATGACACAAGTGACACCCAGTCACCTGACCACGTTCGAAGTCCGTGAGTTCCGCGGAGCGCCATTTCTCACGATGTCTAATGACTATTGAGGTCGCTGATATGGAGTACCTGGCAGTAGGTGGCACCTAATATGAAAAACGTATGTTTTTGAGGGTGTCCGGATACTTTTGATCACATAGTGTAGTATCACCTTGACAAAGATAGCGTTCATATTTTAATTACACGATGTTGTGCTGAATAGTAATGCCTCGGAATTTTTTTTGTGAAAAAGTCAAAGATTTTTTAATAAAACAAACGTTATTAATTAATCTTCATGTGTGTCTACGTATCTGCAGCCCTCTGCCGCCAGAGGGCTCGGAAATGCAGCGTGTAACATAGGGGTGTGTAACGTAACTACGGCGGTCGGCGAAAAGCAGCGTGCTGTTATCGAGTTTCCAGTTCGAAGAGTTCGTCCACACATGTAGCACGCTATTCTTCAGCACGACAATGCCAGACACCTTGGATTCATTGTCATCGATCATCCTCCATGCAATCCCGACTTTGCCCCATCTCATTTCCAAAACTTAAAGAACATCTTCGAGTACTTCACTTCGATAGTGATGAAGTGGTGGACGTAGAGGTGAGGTTGTAGCTGTGTCAACAGTGGCAGTATCAACAGACTGGTCTCTCGTTACGAGAAAAGCGACCGTCGCCAGGTTGACTATGTTGAGAAATACAGTAAATACACACACATGAAGAATAAGGGTGTAGAATGTTAATAATGTTTGTTTTATTTAAAATGCTGTTAAGTGTTTTCACTTAAGAAAATCGGAGACATTACTTCTCATCACGCCCTCGAATATGCAAACCCAATCTTTGATTGTAAAATAGAACCTTTAGGTTATATTTCACAGCTCTGATAACAAAAATTTTTATCTATACCAACAAGAGCTGCTAAAATAATTACACTGCAACTACTTTCGACAAGTTACTTCATTATCTGACACGTTGTAAATATCCGTTATTTTAATTCCTGTCAGTTACGTTCCACTATCTTCGGCTTAGTGTGACATTGGAAACTGAAATTGGCGCCGAATATTATCACTCAATTGTTTCCTTATCGACTGATAAGAAAAATTATGAAATAACAACGGTCCGGCTCACAGCTTTAATCTGTCAGGAAGCTTCAAATTAGTGCCCACTCTGCTGCTGAGAGAAAGACTCATACCGGAAACAGAAATAACTATAAATAGTACGTGCCTACAGGCAGTAACTCAGTGCGAAACCAGGGGGCGTATTTCACTACAATATCCTTGACTTGATCATGTCAACTTTAATATTCTATAAAGCCATGGCATTCAACGTGCAACGAGGTGATTTATCTCTACCGTGCTGCAAAATACTCACAACCGGTCTTTCTTGAGCATACGTGTACATGCGAAATACACAGCACACACCAATTCTCGAAATGGAAAAATGACAGCAGCGCTGTGTAATGCCAGTTATCAGCTGCTTATGGTTCACAATTCACACAGTGTTTTCTACGAAAATGGACGGGCGTAAAATTTCTACGTTAGCCTATTAAAGCGCACATTTCCACTCTTGCCCATACGCTAGTCATATAGTTCTTTCTGTAGTATACATGAACAAAAATTTGAATGCTCATGAATGTGTTGTAAGGCAAAAAGTTTGCTGCCAGTCCAGTCAGTAACGACCTAAGGTTATTGAAGTTCAATTACGAATAGTGTGACACATGTTTACAATAGTCTTCCACGTACGACAAAAATTATTTCATCATATTATCTTTTTAGTAAAATCCATAGGCCATTCTTACTTTACAACTGTTTATATCCAGTAGCGGAATCTTTAGTACATGTGAAATACAGCACTTGGACAAAGATGGTACAATTATCTTACTGCAAGCAGAGCAAGCTGTCTTGTACAAAATGCCAACTAAACAAATTCTCTACTGAGAGGGCACTTATATTTACACAACATCGAATATTACAGAACATAATTCTGTCCAATTGATAAGAAAGTCCCAGAACACTTTACTAAATGCGATAGTGAAAAAAGGTTTTTTGGGTTAAGCGAGACATGAACTAGCTACACAGCAGCACACTACTCGTGTGTTTCTATTCATTACACGACACTGAAAGAGGAAGAGGACAACAAATGATGCCTACCATCTAAGCTGGGAATCGGAATATAAAGATGAACAGAGGGGCATGTCTGGTTGTTATTGAAACGTTTTTTATATTTAGCAAGAACAATCTGTTTTATATTTCTGTTTTATATTTAGTAAGAACAATCTGTTTTCTCCTCTCCCCATGAACCATGGACCTTGCCGTTGGTGGGCAGGCTTGCGTGCCTCAGCGATACAGATAGCCGTACCGTAGGTGCAACCACAATGTAGGGGTATCTGTTGAGAGGCCAGACAAACGTGTGGTTCCTGAAGAGGGGCAGCAGCCTTTTCAGTAGTTGCAGGGGCAACAGTCTGAAGATTGACTGATCTGGCCTTGTAGCACTAACCAAAACGGTCTTGCTGTGCTGGTACAGCGAACAGTTGAAAGCAAGGGGAAACTACAGCCGTAATTTTTCCCGAGGGCATGCAGCTCTACTGTATGGTTAATAATGATGGCGTCCTCTTGGGTAAAATATTCCGGAGGTAAAATAGTCCCCCATTCAGATCTCCGGGCGGGGACTACTCAAGAAGACGTCGTTATCAGGAGAAACAAAACTGGCGTTCTACGGATCGGAGCGTGGAATGTCAGATCCCTTAATCGGGCAGGTAGGTTAGAAAATTTAAAAAGGGAAATGGATAGGTTAAAATTAGATATAGTGCGAATTAGTGAAGTTCGGTGGCAGGAGAAACAAGACTTCTGGTCAGGCGAATACAGGGTATAAATACAAAGTCAAATAGGGTAATGCAGGAGTAGGTTTAATAATGAATAAAAAAAATAGGAGTACGGGCAAACTACTACAAACAGCATAGTGAACGCATTATTGTAGCCGAGATAGATACGAAGCCCACACCTACTACAGTAGTACAAGTTTATATGCCAACTAGCTCTGCAGATGACGAAGAAATTGAAGAAATGTGTGATGAAATAAAAGAAATTATTCAGATAGTGAAGGGAGACGAAAATTTAATAGTCATGGGTGACTGGAATTCGGTAGTAGGAAAAGGGAGAGAAGGAAACGTAGTAGGTGAATATGGATTGGGGGTAAGAAATGAAAGAGGAAGCCGCCTGGTAGAATTTTGCACAGAGCACAACTTAATCATAGCTAACACTTGGTTTAAGAATCATGATAGAAGGTTGTATACATGGAAGAACCCTGGAGATACTGAAAGGTATCAGATGGATTATATAATGGTAAGACAGAGATTTAGGAACCAGGTTTTAAATTGTAAGACATTTCCAG
Organism: Schistocerca cancellata; assembly: GCF_023864275.1. Lineage (NCBI taxonomy): Eukaryota > Metazoa > Arthropoda > Insecta > Orthoptera > Acrididae > Schistocerca > Schistocerca cancellata. The sequence continues at coordinate 244,786,215 of NC_064628.1, read as the reverse complement.
GGGCAGATGTCGACTCTGACCACAATCTATTGGTTATGACCTGTAGATTAAAACTGAAGAAACTGCAAAAAGGTGGGAATTTAAGGCGATGGGACCTGGATAAACTGAAAGAACCAGAGGTTGTACAGAGTTTCAGGGAGAGCATAAGGGAACAATTGACAAGAATGGGGGAAAGAAATACAGTGGAAGAAGAATGGGTAGCTTTGAGGGATGAAGTAGTAAAGGCAGCGGATGTTCAAGTAGGTAAAAAGACGAGGGCTAGTAGAAATCCTTGGGTAACAGAAGAAATAGTGAATTTAATTGATGAAAAGAGAAAATATAAAAATGCAGTAAATGAAGCAGGCAAAAAGGAATAGAAACGTCTCAAAAATGAGATCGACAGGAAGTGCAAAATGGCTAAGCAGGGATGGCTAGAGGACAAATGTAAGGATGTAGAGGCTTATCTCACTAGGGGTAAGATAGATACTGCCTACAGGAAAATTAAAGAGACCTTTGGAGAGAAGAGAACCACTTGTATGAATATCAAGAGCTCAGATGGCAACCCAGTTCTAAGCAAAGAAGGGAAAGCAGAAAGGTGGAAGGAGTATATAGAGGCTCTATACAAGGGCGATGTATTTGAGGACAATATTATGGAAATGGAAGAGGACGTAGATAAAGATGAAATGGGAGATATGATACTGCGTGAAGAGTTTGACAGAGCACTGATAGACCTTAGTCGAAACAAGGCCCCGGGAGTAGATAACATACCATTAGAACTACTGACAGCCTTGGGAGGGCCAGTCCTGACAACACTCTACCATCTGGTGAGCAAGATGTATGAGATAGGCGAAATACCCTCAGACTACAAGAAGAAAATAATAAATTCCAATCCCAAAGAAAGCAGGTGTTGACAGATGTGAAAATTACCGAACTATCAATTTAATAAGTCACGGCTGCAAATTACTAACGCGAATTCTTTACAGACGAATGGAAAAACTAGAAGAAGCCGACCTCGAGGAAGACCAGTTTGGATTCTGTAGCCATATTGGAACACGTGAGGCAATGCTGACGCTACGACTTGTCTTGGAAGCTAGATTAAGGAAAGGCAAACCTACGTTTCTAGCATTTGTACACTTAGAGAAAGCTTTTGACAATATTGACTGGGATACTCTCTTTCAAATTCTGAAGGTGGCAGGGGTAAAATACAGGGAACGAAAGGCTATTTACAATTTGTACAGAAACCAAATGGCAGTTATAAGAGTTGAGGGGCATGAAAGGGAAGCAGTCGTTGGGAAGGGAGTGAGACAGGGTTGTAGCCTCTCCCCGATGTTATTCAATCTGTATATTGAGCAAGCAGTGAAGGAAACAAAAGAAAAATTCGGAGTAGGTATTAAAATCCACGGAGAAGAAATAAAAACCTTGAGGTTCGCTGATGATATTGTAATTCTGTCAGAGACAGCAAAGGACTTGGAAGAGCAATTGGACGGAAGTGATAGCATCTTGAAAGGAGGATATAAGATGAACATCAACAAAAGCAAAACGAGGATAATGGAACATAGTCGAATTAAGTCGGGAGATGCTGAGGGTTTAGATTAGGAAATGAGACACTTAAAGTAGTAAAGAAATTTTGCTATTTGGGGAGTAAAATAACTGATGATGGTCGAAGTCGAGAGGATATAAAATATAGACTGGCAACGGCAAGGAAATCGTTTCTGAAGAAGAGAAATTTGTTAACATCGAGTATAGATTTAAGTGTCAGGAAGTCATTTGTGAAAGTATTTGCATGGAGTGTAGCCATGTATGGAAGTGAAACATGAACGATAAATAGTTTGGACAAGAAGAGAATAGAAGCTTTCGAAATGTGGTGCTACAGAAGAATGCTGAAGATTATATGGGTAGATCACATAACTAACGAGGAGGTGTTGAATAGGATTGGGGAGAAGAGAAGTTTGTGGCACAACTCGACTAGAAGGATGTAGGTTGCAGTAGGTACTGGGAGATGAAGAAGCTTGCACAGGATAGAGTAGCATGGAGAGCTGCATCAAACCAGTCTCAGGGCAGAAGACCACAACAACAACAATCTGTTTTCTAGTAGTAATGAATGTACAGAGTAATGTGAAGAAGAGACAGTGAAATTTTGAAGTACTGGTAGTCTATGCTGGCAATCGGTCACGTAATGAAGGACTGGCGTGGACTAGTAGTCAACGGGCAAGAAAAGTAGTAATTTCGTGGAAAGAGAAGCAGTTTTTGTTAAGCAGTTTTTGTTCTGGTGGGACTCGGAAAATTTTAAGAGGAGAAGCGCAATACTGTGAAAAGAGGACGGCATACAAGCGAATGGAGATGGACGGAAAACAGAATTTTCTAGAAAACTATCGCGTCGAGATTGTTGCCGTGAAACTCTAAAATTTCCAAAAGAGATCTGATCCCAAAAATTTAATGAAGAGGAGGACTCACTTAATAGATAGGTCAGAAGAAAGCAAGATGCAAGGTTTTCAAGACAGAAGATTTATCAAGAAATCAGCACAAAATACAACGGGTAGTCAAGGATAACAATAGGCTAAGAAGAAGAGAACTATAAACAGTTTTATCACAAAACATGGGTGCACGATTAATTCGACACGGCGGTGTTCTGAACAGTTATCATCTTCATTGAGGAGAGACCATGAATTATTATAGTGCTACATACTGTATTATGAAATGTGATTGTATCGATATAATTTCTATTTGGAGATTATGGGCTGTGAACGGGCTGTTTATTCGGTAGATGAGTTATTGTGAGGCCAAAGCGTTCTGTTTGAAATTAAACGTTAATAATGTGACAGTTAAGAAGAAGAATGATTGGAGAGTCAATAAATTTTGTTTTCCTTTCGGCCTTAAATGTTACTCATGTTAAAAGAAGCTGTAAAAGCTTTAGTGGTTAACTGCAAAATACCAAAACGAAAATCTAATATTACATTTGTCAATGCAATTACAGAGTTGTTTGTTTCACTAATTACATTTATTTGCAATATTTCGTATTCACTCACGCTTAACGAAAACAGAATTAAAACTATACGATATCATAGTCTATAAGAGAAGTTCCACAATTAATCTTTTGCGTTACTGTTCCTTTTAGCTTTAATTCCTTTTACAGGATGGGTTCTATAAATTTCAACGAGTAGTCTCAGTTTATACATCAGTGACTTTATTCTATGAAAGACGCATAAATTAATAAGGCTACCACTACTTTGAAAGACAGCTCATTCAGAGTATCACATAGCGTAACAATCCTCTCTGGTGCCTCTACCAATCCCATCTGTGACTGATGCCAGTCTGACAAGCAGAATCCAAGTATTGGTCGAAGGAGGGTTTTGTAAGCTACCCATCTGAGGGTGGACTACACTTTCTGAAGATTCTTCCAAAGAATCTTGATCTGACATGTGTCTTACTTAAGACTCGTTTTATGTAGTCGTTCCACTTTAAATCGATCCGTATGCGAAGTCCTCGATAATTTATGAATGTGAATGCTCCCAGTGATTCTTCTACAATCGCGTAATTCTACATAGTAGGTCTTCTACCTATTTACACTGGCTTATGTTCAGGGTCAACTGCCAATCCCTGCACCGAGCTTCGATCTTCTGCAGGTTTTTCTACATTTGGTTCCAATTTTCTAATTCGCGACGTCTCTTTATACAAGCATCGTCTGTGGCAAGCTTCATGGAACTACGACGTTAACCACTAGCTCAGCTCATTTACGAGTGCTGTGGAATGTAATGGTCCTATAACTCTCCTTTCGGGTACACCCGAGTTATTTCTTCGGCTGAAGATTTCTCTCCGTCGATACTGTCAAACCGTGTTCTGTCTGCTACAGACTCTTGAATGCAGTACCAGAAGTCCATAGTGTACGCTCGTATCTAGTTCATTAGGCTGCACTGCGGAACAGTATATAACATATTCCGGAAGTCAAGGAACACGGAACCTACATGGACGCCGATAACTACTGCTTCCTGGACCTCGTGCACAAACAGAGCAATCTGGGTTTCAGACGATCGTTATTTTTGGAATCCATATTGATTCCTGGAGGGGACTTTCGATCTCCAGAAATATCATAGTACGTGAGCTTATAAGACGTACCAAAATTCTAAAACAGAATGACATCAGACATAAGGGTCTATACTAGTATGTGTCGGTTTGACAGCCCTTCTTGAAATCGAGAATACCTGCGCTTTCTTCCACCTACCAGAAACGCTTAGCTCCTGGCTACAAACACTACACTGTAGCTGAAAGAGAAGCAAGTACCTTCGCGTATTGTATGTAGAATCGTACTGGTATCACGCAAGTCCAGTAGCATTTCCTCTGGTGAGTCGCTTTCTATCCAGAGGTCACTTATTTCGATATCTGTCATTCTGAGACCTTCCTCAGTGAAACAGTTTTGGAAAAAGGCATTTAATGTTTCCACCTTTCTGTGTGTCATCCTCCTTTTCGATGCCACAGTGGTCACTGAGTTTCTGGACAGATGGCTTCGATCCGTTCACTCATTTAACACGAGACCAAAACTTTCTCGGACTTTGTGTCAAGACAGCAGACAAAATTTTACTCTCGAAGTCGTTGAACGCTTCACGCATGGGTCGCCTAGAGCTATTTTTGGTTTCGTTCAATTTTCGTTAGTGTTTGAGGCTTTCGCTACTGTCAAATTTGCAGTAAGGCTATCCCTGCTTTCGTAGTAGCTTTCTAACACGACTGCCGAACGACGAAGGGTCTTTCGCATCACTCACAACCGGCACGCACTCGTAGATGGCTCTGTTCTCTCAAAATGGCATGGCGGGGGTGGGGACGTGGCTCCGTTTCAAGCCACCTCCATGTTGACAAATGGTGCAGTTCACTCAGAGGTAGCGTGGCGGTGGACCATCGCTTCGTGGACCGCGTCGCGTCCGTTTGAAGCCACCAGTGGCGCAACGAAGTGATGCGAGGCAGTGACATTCATATGACGCGCTGCTGTTTTCATTAATATTGTCAAAATGAGAGATGACTTAGAGCTACATCTTTCTGTAGAAATTGTTTCTGAGTAAAACTTATTCTTTTCACACAGAAATTAAAAACCCCTAATTTGAGATTAGCGCGCGTTCTCCGCTCTGCAGTCTTTCTAAATCGATTTTGTGGAAACTATTCGGAAAATGAAAAGAGAGGTTTTATAAACCTTGTAGTCTGACGTCACAGTCTCATAGAGAACTCTTTTCATTTTCGTTATTGGCCACAGTTACTGTGATACTAGACAAGTAAGTAAACCACTGGGCATATTTTAAAAAGTTTGCAGCGAAGAATGAAACTGCTGGCCAGTTTATATCTTTGTGGGTTTTAAGACATAGATTGCTGCCTAAGAAATACAGCAAAGATATCGAAGTTGCATTTAACGAATGACGGATGACGACCCCCTTTCCAGTCCGGAGTAAATAAATGATATATTTTGACATTTGCCCTGGACGATCTACACTCATCAAAAGAAGCCTCTCATCACGCCGGTTCCCAGAACTCCAGAAGATAGACGTTGACTGTGGACATTTTATCACAGACACAATCCCTCTGACTGTTCTGAGATGTCACTCAAACCGCCCAAAGATGTAAAAACCATTCAATAGCAGCGCCTGTTAGACGGAGTGGGTCCGACAGCGCATCAGTTCCAGTCATTCCACCAGGAAGGAGGTACACGGCTCGTGTTGTCTGTAATTTAACCATGGCTAGACGGTCAATACCACGGTTCGATCGCGGCCGCATTGTTACTTTGTGCCAGGAAGAGCTCTCAACAAGGGAAGTGTCCAGGCGTCTCGGAGAGAACCAAAGCGATGTCGTTCGGACGTCGGAGAGATACAGAGAGACAGGAACGGTTGACGACATGCCTCGCTCAGGCCGACCAAGGGCTATTACTGCAGTGGATGACCGCAATCTAAGGATTATGGCTAGGAGAAACCCTGAAAGCAATGCCACCATGTTGAATAATGCTTTTTGTGCAGTTACATGACGTCGTGTTACGACACAAACTGTGTGCAAGAGGCTACATGATGCGCAATTTTACTCCCGACATCCGTGGCGAGGTCCGCCTTGCAACCACGACACCATGCAGCGCGATACAAAGGTGCCCAACAACATGCCGAATGGACCGCTCAGGATTGGCATCACGTTCTCTTCACCAATGAGTGTCGCATACGCCTTCAACCAGACAATCAAAAGTACCCGGACACCCTCAAAAACATACGTTTTTCATATTAGGTGCCACCTACTGCCAGGTACTCCATATCAGCGACCTCAGTAGTCTTTAGACATCGTGAGAAATGGCGCTCCGCGCAATTCACGGACTTCGAACATGGTCAGGTGACTGGGTGTCACTTGTGTCATACGTCTGTACGCGAGATTTCCACACTCCTAAACATCTCTAGGTCCACTGTGTCCTATGTGATAGTGAAATGAAAATGTGAAGAGACACGTACAGCACAAAAGCGTATAGGCTGACCTCGTCTGTTGATTGACAGAGACCGCCGACAGTTGAAGAGGGTCGTAATGTATAATAGGCGAGCTTCTATCCAGACGATAATACAGGGATTCCAAACTACATCCGAAACCACAGCAAGTACTATGACAGTTAGGCGGGAGGTGAGAAAATGTATTTCATGGTCGAGCGGCTGCTCATAAGACACACATCGCGTCGGTAAATGCCAAACGACGTAAGTAGCGTAAACATTGGACGATTGAACAGTGGAAAAACGTTGTGTTGAGTGACGAATCACGGTACACACTGTGGCGATCCGATGGCAGGGTATGCGTATGGCGAATGCCTGGTGAACGTCATCTGCCAGCGTATGTAGTGCCAACAGTAAAATTCGGAGGTGGTGAGTGTTATAGTGTGGTCGTGCTTTTCATGGAGGTTTGCACACCTTGTTGTTTTGTGTGGCACTGTCACAGCACAGGCCTACATGGATGTTCTAAACACCTTCTTGCTTCCCACTGTTGAAGAAAAATTCGGGGATGGCAATTGCATCTTTCAACGCTATCGAGCACCTGTTCATAGTGCACGGCGTGTGGCGGAGTGGTTACACGACAATAACATCCCTGTAATGGACTGGCCTGCACAGAATCCTGACCTGAACCCCATAGAACACCTTTGGGATGTTTTGGAACGCCGACTTCATGCCACGTCTAAACGACCGACGTCGATACCTCTCCTGAGTGCAGCACTCCGTGAAGAATGGGATGCCATCCCCATGAAACCTACCAGTAGCTGACTGAATGTAGGCCTGCAATAGTGGAAGCTGTCATCAACGCTAAGGGTGAGCTAACACCATACTGAATTCCAGCATTACCGATGGGGGGAGCCACAAACTTGTAAGTCATTTTCAGCCAAGTGTCCGGATAGTTTTGATCACATAGTGTAATGTTGTTGCTTTAATTTGTTCTGAAAGCGGTGCTGATATTCAAGACCATAAAAGTGGGTTAAAAGCTGTGAGCTGTATGAGGAAGTTAACCTTGCATTACTGCGCAACTGTTTCACCAGGTATCCAGTCTAGCTTACCAAATTCCCAACCAGACTAACATTAATTATAATCTTTTAGTACTCATCTTACGATAACCGGTGAATATATATAAAATGACAATTTAAATAAAAAGAAATAAATCAGTTTATATTTGGATATTTATTTTAACATTGATCATTGTTCCGTTAAATTTCAGCATGTCAAACTTGATTCATAACTAAACTGGTGCCTTATTTAGGATTGTGAAAATGTGAGTTTGTAATCTTACGGAGCACATATCTTACGGAACACATCAAATAGGGAGCCAAGATTGGGAGACTACATACAACACTGCATTCATAAAATAACACACGAAGAACGTTGAAACATATGCAAGAGGAAACTAACCACAACCAACCGATTCAAACTTCACCCAAAGAAGTTACGTTCGTAGCGCAATCCTGTCCATCATGAAATTACCACACACTGGTATACTAAATTCATACTAACTCTCTGTGAAATCTTCCCGAAAAGAATAGATGAGGGCTACTTTGATGCATACACCACATGCTTCACGTGGTCAACTTGGTTTACACAAAGAGTGTAAATCCACAATAATTTTGATCATTAAAATAAATTACATCAAAACGCAATTTACAAAAGAAAAACCTCAAACTGGTCACTATCGTCTTACTATTAACCTGATGGGTCAAACAATTGTATAAGCACATGGTACTGGTCTCACAAAGTACACACCACGTGGGTTGAACATAAAGAAAAGTTGCTATATTGAAAAATATTGTCAAGACGAGATGTTATAATCTCACACACATTCGCAGTTAAGATTGATGATCTTAGTTAGAGTTACTGATCAACATGTGGTTCCACTCGGTGACATAGCAACTACCGGAAGATATACTGAACTTCACACTCGAATTGCACTGCATTGCAATTTAAGATAACATTAGAATCTTTAGAGCTAAACCTGAAATAAAGGTGATTAAATTTTCAGTTAGGCTGAACTTAAGAAATCCATTGTCCTACGAACTTAGCAGACAAGCGCTTAGCCAGAGATCTTACCACTTCAGACGCTCGCCGTGGACAGACTGACCTGGGCCTCTTCCGAGCGTGCTTAACAGATACAAACGAAAGTGACCAGAGAGGCAGCTTCCTACACCAACATGACAAGGTAGGGGTAGGCCATACTAAGAATAGAAACCTCTCTGCTTTTAGAAAGCGTAGCTACCTGTTCTGACACTGGTCCTACTGTTCTCTAGCAGACAGGCTTCTTGTTTATGAGTAAAAGTAACACGTTTCACTGCTCAGTCTCCTCCCAGATAGTCAGAAACACCACAGTAAATTTAGAAGAGGAATTTATGCCGTAAATGACAACAGATTTAAGAAATTAACATGAAAGAAATCCCACAGAGACCTTTCATGACCCCAAAAAGACTGTGCAGGGAATTTTCTGGCTCTGCTAGGACATTCCCAAGCAGGCTTCTCACAACCAACTTAAACCAAAAATGTAAAGCAAAGGCAAAAGGTCACCAGCTACTTGCTAAAAAACAATAATTTCAACACATCTTTAGAATCTACCAATTTCAAAGAGAAAAAAAAAACAATCTGTGACACCTATTTAAACGATAGTGTAGACCTAATTCGGTCAGCAAGTAAAAACAATGGTCCCTAAGTCATTAACATGAAAACAATTTGTGGTTGTTACCCTTATGGAGTTCTCCAGTATTTGCTCACTGCAAGAGCCAACTGATCACAGGGAAATTTATAACTGCTTATTAACAAGTAAAATTTATGGAAATAGAAAAGGTGCCACAGAAATTTTAAAAAAATGAAAATAACATCAGTATTATAAATCAGAACATTACAATGCACAATCCGCAAAAGAATAGAAAATTATAAGAGAAAAAAACATGTTTTACAAAGTGGTTATCGCAAAAAAATTCTATATCTTATGAAACTAATAATTTGTAGAATTAAAATAACTTTGTGGCACTAATTTAATCACTCTACTATATTTCAGTCAGTTAGCAAACAATCAGTGTCATTATACTGACACTATAATTAATTATGTGATTGTTACCCTTAATGGGTTCCTCACTATAAATATGCCCCATGCAAAGGCTAATCGATCACAGTCCAATGCGAATGAATAGCTATCTGACTGATAAACGAAGCAATGCCACAGGAATGAATTTACGAAACAAAGTATCACAAATCTAATACATCACACAAAAACAAACATTGAGAAATAAAACAGCTCTGAAAGTACAGTAGTCAATGTCTAAAAAAAAACACCAATAAATAAAAGATCTGCAAAATACAAGAGTCAGTCTAATAAACACCAATAAATCGAACCCCAGCAAAACACACGAGTCAAAGTTTCTCTGACAGAAACACACGTATATGCATTGGACTAAGAACCGTATAATCACTGTTCACTGACACACTCAGTAGTTCCACTGTTCCGAGGCACAATATAAGGGGAGGGGGCTCTTCGCTGCAGCTGTCAGTAGGGTTTCTTTGTTTTTTTTTTTGTCCATCTGTTGCGTGCAATCCTGCCGTCTCTGCCCTCTCATGAAGTTTCTCTTGGTGGCCCGTGTCACATATGTCTCGATTTGGTTCCATGTTTGTGTTGTCAGATTCATGCGGTATCCTCGTTTGACACGCCAGGTTGATATTCCTGGGCAAGGATGACACTTAGTGGCTCTTCTTTGTGCCACCCTTAGCTACCAGCAAACATCCAACTATGATTTACTGTCGCTTGACAGTGGGCATCCGTCAGGAAATGTTGACAGGTGTCGTTGAAGTCTGCCAGTTTCTCTGGACAGTATGTGTCAAAAGGCTCCACGCCCCTTGTGTTGTTACATTCTTGAGTTATCCTCAATTGGCTCGCCGGTTTGATATTCCTGGGCAAGGATGACACTTAATGGCTCTTCTTTGTGCAACCCTTTGCGACCAGAGAACATCGAACCATGATTTACTGTCGCTTGACAGTAGGCATCCATCAGGAAATGTCGATAGGCGTCGTTGACGTCTGCAAGTTTCTCTGGAGAGTACCTGTCAAAAGGCTCCACTCCCCTTTATCCCCTGTCTTCTGTCGTTTCACCACAGCAGTCTCGTCACGTTCGCGTGCGTGTGGTGCATTGCCAGCAGATGGATTTCCTTGCGGTGGACCGCTCGGACATCTCAGGTCATCGCCTCCAGGAAGGGTCGCATTGGTGCGGCCGACCATTAGCTCTGGCTGCAATGGAAAGTGTTTGCCTCGTACCCTTCTTTTGTTGTCGACCGCGCTCCTGAAGTGGCCCGGTTGACAGTGTGTCCTGGTGGGAAACCCGCCTATTTACAACTAGTCCTCCTCCTTGCTGCTCCTGCTGTCTCGTAAGAGTTTAGCTGATTCGCTTTCACGTTCTCAACTGCATTCACAGAAATTGTTCATCATAGTATGTGATTACAAAATTTCATACATAATACCACTTAGTACTGTATTTCACAATTTTTAAGAACAAAAGTGATACTTAATTTTTTTTAAATAAAAAAGTTAGATGAATCGACAATATAAAAATAAAAGTTAAATGACTTGACAATATAAAAAAAATGAACATAGAATATAATATCTAAATCCACATCACTAATGTGGTTCATCTGCGTTTTAATAAATCAAATGCTACTTATTAATTCACTAAAATGAATAGGATTATGTCTTGTTCAAGTATAGGTCAGGACACCATAGGGTACACATGTTATTTACACACACACACACACACACACACACACACACACACACACACACACACACACACACACATGCACACCTGTTGTCTATACTACAAACTAACTACCCATAATCATGTATTACTCAAAATTCTACTTCAATCCACTAGTTAATCCAACAAGCTACTTCAATGCTACTTCAACACAGTGTTTATACCACTACAACATTGGCCTAATTCGTCCTCTTCTTGACGCTCGTGGCATATGTCTTGTCATATGATAAATATGGTGAAGCTTTCCTTAAACATGCATAGTAAAAAGAACAGTGGTTATTTACACGCCAAAACATTTACACCAGTTGACACACCTGATAAGAGACTCGCAATTATACATTTATCATACTCATATGTATACACATAAAACAGTAAGACAATTTCATCTAAAATTACGTTATCACAAGAATTAATCACACAGATGACTCTGAGAAGGCTAAAAATATTTTCATTATACAGGTTATACTACATTTTCTTACCCATTTTGCTCCCATTTCGTTCATTCTTTAAGTTACCTTTCTCCTGTGGTGATTATTCTGGATTCATTTCTCATGAATGGCAAAATTGTGGTCTCCTCTATTCTGTAAAACAGTTTCATCTTAACATATTGAACTTACAACGGACACAAAAGATCCGAATCCTCCTGTAGTTTCAATGACAAATGTTTTGCTTCCTCCTTATTACATTAAACCAAGCTTTCCTTTGGTCCCATAATCAAAGTTATTTAATCTTCCTCTACCTTCAAGAGGGAAATTTCTTCAGTTCAACTCATATAGGCTGCAGTGCATCCCGCACCAGCGAAAACAGTAAGCTGTAATGCTCACAGCATCAGCAAAACACATAAACGTCGCTTTTCTAGGAAAAGTATTAACGCAGAATAATTTTTTAGGCTCTGGTTCAACATCAATCAAGACTACAAAAAGAATCCAAATTTCTGTTCCATTCTCCATTTGCTGAAAAAGTGCTCGTATTTGGCTACCACAATAATATTTCAGGGCCACGTAAACTACACAAACCACAATTCTTCTTTCACCATGAAGGGAAACAAAATACTGACGAAATCCACAGACAGCACTTTACATACTCAGCTATTAAGAACAAAAAAGACATATATCATCAATATTAACATATAATCGCATATTGGGAAGCCATTGGTTAAACAGTCGTATTTTTGCATCCTGTTTTCAAAATTCTAAACTTACTCATTCCTTTTTCAGAATTCTCCCATCTTAAAATATTCATACAGCACGCATTCTATAGTAAGAGATCCTCATTTATACTGATAGATACAGAATAGTAATATATAGATAGTAGCACTGAAAGCAGAAAATCGGAAACAAGGCTACTAACAGCTGGGGACCTGGGTTTACCAGACCCATAATACCCACAGATCGGATATTCCCCTGAGTTTTGCATTAATTCAACACAGATCTTGCTTCTCTCAGGAGCGACTCTTTTCAATTTACACAAAAAAACCATAAACAGCATTTCACTCGTTCACAAAGAAACCTTTTATCTTCACATTTGAACCAACCTAAATCCTAATTGCACAAGGAAAGAAAAAAAACTAAAAACATCACTTCAATCAGTCACACAGAAACATCTTTATCATTATTTTTACCAACATATTATTCAAAATGCGTATGTCACAAATGTAAACCAATCAATTCATTCTCCTCTCTATACACCCTATGTACTCATTTGCCATGTCACTCATTTGTTCCGATTGGGCGCCTTCTGCGCTGATCATTTGTCATTGCCGGTTTTGTTCATTTCCATTTGCTAGGTTATGTCTTGGGTTAACCGGCCGAATTTCAACATCATGAGGTGCTCCGCCTACAGTCCTATTCCTACCGTGTTCACCGTAGTATCGATTCTGGTTGCCGTAACTTTTGCGTTCACGATCCTGTCCACGTCCTCGATCATTTCCGTTGTTCCACTTGTGTTCGCGACTGTTACCCCAGTTTATATACGGCCGGTCCCGAATATTGTTCCGTCCGCGTCGCGACGACCAGTCACGCCGTTGATTAGTACTACAGCCACGACTGCGATCGTGCTGCTGTGCCCCGTAATAACTTTGTGCCTGATTAGGCGGGCATTCTCCTGTATTGTATTCCAACTCTTGGAGAAGTGTCTTAAACGTTTCCACATCCTCTTTGCATCGTCCCGCAAGAATGACGTGGCGCAAGTGCATCGGCAATTTGGTGATGCATATCCTAATTAGTTCCGCAGGCCCGTATGGGTCATATAAAAAATTTGATTTGCCTGCAGCATGTGGTCGAATAGGCGTGCTGGGCTGCCGAAACCAGACTGGTTCAAATTTGGCAGCATAATTATGCCATGCTTGACCCTATCTTGTGCCGCTTCCGACCAATAGGCGGACGGAAAGGCTTGTCGAAACTCCCGAGTGGAGTTGCAGTGACGCGCTGCCGACCTCATGCGAATCGCCGGATCGCCTTCCAAATAACCACACATATATTCTATCATATGTGAAGTTGTCCAGTCGGGGGGAAGACAGAACTCAAATTGCTCGAGCCATGCTCGTGAATGTATTCCTTTTTGCGAATTTCGAAATATCTCAAACTTTCTCACAGTAAGGAAATGTTTGAAATCAAATCCCCGCATTTCCTCCCAGCGAGGCCCTTGAATGTTTCTATTTTTCTCATGTCTGCCCCTCAAAATACATTCTTCCCTGTCGTCAAAATCTCCCTCGTGGCCGGAGTCCCTCTCTGCACTGTTCGTACAGCTATTTTTAGTGCTATTGGCGAGTTCGGAATCACCCCCCATGCGGCTTTCCAGATGCGCCACGCGTTCTTGTAATTCGCCTGTTACCGCTTTGTGCCGCCTGTTCACTTCGAACTGTCCCTTCCGAAATCTAAGAAGCGAACGCACTTCTTTGGTCTCTACGACCGCTACCGGTGTAGTATTGTTATCGCTCTCCATCACCCTCATCGTGCCTACGATGTCCGCTAATGCCGCAATCTTATCATGTATTTGTCTGTTATCCTCCGCCCCAGTCTGCTTCAATTGTTCTACATGCTGTTCGAGTGCGTGAATCGCTTGACTGTTGTCCGCTACTGTGTTGCTAACAAATGCGGGACAATGCGTTTCCGCCTCCTGGACCCTGGAGAGTACCTGCTGGTATTCCCTTTGGCATTCTTCCCTCAGCACTTGGAAATTCCTAAGTAGCTGTTCCTCGCTCTCTTTCGATTCCGCATTGCGACTCCGCTTGCCCTGTTCTAAGGCTTGCAGATGATCATCGATTTGTTCAAATGTATGGCCTAATTCTTTCATAATATCACTTTTTATTTCACTTGCCGGATGGTTTATTCTTTGTGAGATATCATCGGACACTCTCTGCATCGACTTGTCGACTTTATTTGTCTGCTGGATTAGTTTTTCGTCTATTTGTTCGCCTAGCTCGCTGATCGATTTTTCAGATTTCTGCGTCATTTGTTCGCCTAGCTCGCGGATCGATTTTTCGGATGATTCTTTTTGTTCTCGGAACGATTTTTCTGATTTCTCTGTGTTTTCTTTATTTTGATGCAATAAGGCTTTTATGAGTTCTGCCAAATCAATTTGGTTAGTTGGAGGCAAATTAATTCCTGGCTCTGCTGTGAGCCCGTTCGTCCTGTTTTGCATTTCCTCTGAAGTATTCCCGATTGCATTTTCGGAACCGTCCGACGTGTTAATATTCGAAATCAAATTATCCCCTTGGTCCATGTTGATTAAGTTGTTGGACCGCCTACTTTTAGCTTGATTACGTGTCTGCATTAGTTCAATTTATACCCGGTGATAGGTCTCTGTTGGATTCCTTTCATATTAATTTCTTAAATCTGATGTCATTTACGGCATAAATTCCTCTTCTAAATTTACTGTGGTGTTTCTGACTATCTGGGAGGAGACTGAGCAGTGAAACGTGTTACTTTTACACATAAACAAGAACGATCTGTCACACTACTACACTTTAAAACACAGTTTATAGATAATTCATGTCACACAGTCTTATACGGAACCTACATCTGCTTTCTTTTATATACTGTATATGATAAGTTACTGTCATCCCCCTTCTCTTCTGTGTGAGAGGATGAATGAGCAAATGTGTTTCTAGTTGCATGCTTGATGGCAACAGACAAACCTGTCTGTTAGAGAACAGTAGGACCAACGTCGGAACAGGTAGCTACGCTTTCTAAAAGTTTAATAGTTTTTATCACATGGTGTATATTAAAAAGAAATTGTGACAAAACTTACGAACAATAAAATGACGAGGAGGAAGTATTCTTGGTGATGCGGGCTATTTCATTTATACCAGTATCAGGTCTGTTCACTGATCTCCTCCTTCAATCTGGCTGGAGCTCGCGCCACACCAATGACCAACCGGATGGCTGCGGCGACGAACGGTGGACAAAGATGCGGCGAGGTGAGGGAGGATTCGGAACGAAGTAGCCTCGCACGAGGAGCTGTTGTCAAGAGGTCTGTTCTACGGCCGCTAATATTTACAGAGTTGTATCGCTTCACGGGGTTAGTTAATGCCTTTTCGTCGGAAATTTATTTTGTAAAATTCTTGGATTGATTAGAAATGACAAAGAAATGAAACATATATTTCTTTTAATTCATGAAGAGAAGAACATGGGACAGCTAAGTACGAAACAGTTTTACATAACCGCAGTTCCCAGAATTCCTGAAGATAGACATTGACTGTGGATATTGTATCACAGACACAGTCCCTTTGATTGTTCAGACATGCCACTAAACTCGCCCAAAGGTGTAAGCAACCATGCATGAGCAGCGCCTATTAGTAGGAGGGGTCCGACAGCGCACCGGTTCCTGTCAGTCCACCAGGAAGGAGGTTCACGGCTCGTGTTGCCTGTAGTTTAACCATGTCTAGACGATCAATACCGCGGTTCGATCGCGTCCGCATTGTTACTTTGTGCCACGAAGGGCTCTCAACAAGGGAAGTGTCCAGGCGTCTCGGAGTGAGCCAAAGCGATGTTGTTCAGATATGGAGGAGATACAGGCAGACAGGAACAATTGATGACATGCCTCGCTCAGGCCGCCCAAGGGCTGCTACTGCAGTGGAGAAACCCTGACAGCAACGCCACCATGTTGAATAATGCTTTTCGTGCAGTCACAGGACGTCATGTTACGACTAAAACTGTGAGCAATGGGCTGCATGAGGCGCAATTTCAGTCCCGACGTCCCTGGCGAGGTCCATCTCTGCAACCACGACACCATGCAGCGCGGTACAGATGGGCCCAACAATATGCCTAAGGGACCGCTCGGGATTGGCATCACGTTCTCTTCACCGATAAGTGTCGCATACGCCTTCAACCAGACAATCATCGGAGACGTGTTTGGAGTCAACCCGGTCAGGCTGAACGGCTGAGACACACTGTCCAGCGAGTGCAGTAAGGTGGAGGTTCCCTGCTGTTTTGGGGTGGCATTATATGGGGCCGACATACGCCGCTGGTGGCATGGAAGGCGCCATAACGGCTGTACGATGCGTGAATGCCATCCTCCGACCGATAGTGCAACCATATCGCCAGCATAGTGGATAGGCACTCGTTTTCATGGACGACAATTCGCGCTCTCATCATGCACATCTTGTGAATGACTTCTTTCAGGATAACATCGCCCGACTAGAGTGGCCAGCATGTTCTCCAGACGTGAACCGTATCGAAAGTGCCTGGGATACATTGAAAAGGGCTATTCATGAGAGACGTGACCCACTAACCACTCTGAGGGATCTACGCCAAATCGCCATTGAGGAATGGGACAATCTGGACCAACAGCGCCTTGATGAACTTGTGGGTAGTATGTCACGACGAAAACAGGCATGCTCCGATGCTAGAGGACGTGCTACTGTGTATTAGAGGTACCAGTGCGCGCAGCAATCTCGACCACCACTCTGAAGGTCTCTCTGTATGGTGGTACAACGTGCAATGTGTGGTTTTCATGAGCATTAAAAAGGCGAAAATGATGTTTATGTTGATCTCTGTTCCTATTTTCTGTACAGGTTCCGGAAATCTCGGAACCGAGGTGATGCAGAACTTTTTTTGATGTGTTACAACGCAGCACCCTCGAAGTTATGGCCACGCGCTTTGCGGATATGTGGGTCGAGATTCCCTTCTGTATGTGGTTTATGAAATAAGTTACAATCGCTTTTCAGCTAACATTGCGTGAACAGTTATTTTCATTTTAATAACAGCGATCAACAATCGCCGATCCGGCGGGGCAGAGTTAGCTGTATATTATATACACCGATTTTTCCGATCAAGACTTTCATTCATGAAACGCTCAATAACTGCTTTTGTTCACATATTGTTGAACAAATGGCGTGTGTTCCAGAGAGCAGTCAATGTGAAATGGGATTTTGCTATTGCTATACCTGTTACGGATATTTTATGCTTACCTGTTTGGGCTTCCTTGATGCCGGCAGAATATCCTAGGTAAAACATCATTTTGATATTTTTATAACTGTTATTACACAGTTACTTACGTTATCTTTGAAAAAATAGCGCTATTTTTTTTATTTTCCTGGATGTGAATCTGAGCAGTTATAACATTGTGCTGCTGAAACACTTGTTTTTCTGTGTTGCTTATTGCAGAAGTAGAAACCTTGCTTTTAGAAAGTACAAAAACACACGTCAAAATACATAATGTTTACTGCATTATTAAGCGGGAATAGCAGCAGCAGAAAAGGCTTTAAAAAATTAACAGTATAGTATTCATAATTCTGTTACACTGATTTGGTACCGTCAGAATTACATTTTCTGTCCTTTAAGAATGGGTTTTCCCAAACAGATGAGTAAATCCACCATTCACGTGGTACCTGCCCATAGAAATTCCGTTTTCCAGCTGGGATATACTGTGACATGTGAAGTAAGGCTACCTTCTTGGCACTTTTTACTGGTAAAAGTTTATCATACAATATATGGAAAAGTGCAATGTTATCTAGCAACAGATTTCTTTTCCCAGCACCTCTCTGCTTCTGTGCAATGTTTTGCAAATCCGCGGTTTTGGATGTTTTATCTTTTATTTCCCATTGGTGTAGTAGTGTTGTCAGATGAAATTATTTTGAACGAGCCTCTATGAAGACCTTGGTCTAGTGCGCTAAGATTCCTGAAATCATCTAGTTTCGTCTTGAGCACAAGGGCTCCGTTGTCCTTAGCGTTGGCAATGACTGGAATCCATTCGTCTGAGTGAAAGAATGTATGTTCCTCTCTATAAGGGTAAAATCTCCATCATGTGGTTGGAAACTACGCTCTGTATTGAGGAATTTCTGGTCAAAAGCAGTTAAATGCTTGTATTTACAAATGATCATATTTCAGGAGAGTGTCCTAATATGAACATCTCTTACAAAATCTGCAATTTTTAGGCTTACATTCAAATGAAGGTCATATGATACGTAGGAATTATGGTCAGAATATTTCAGTTTCTCTGCTTTTCTGTAAAGGTTGTACCACACTTTGTGTAACACGATACAGGCACACTTTATACCAATCTGTAAATTCTGTGCGAAATGGCTTGTGGCGTATTGCATGAGCATAATTTGGTGAAAGTGGTAAAAAATCAAGAAAAAATGTTTGTTTCGTAGCCAACTCGTCTAACTCTCGACATTGCCTCCTTTGATGGATACACACTTGGTCCAGCGATCCTCCAGTTTTCTTAAACCATTAGAAATATAAGTTCTGTCAAACTGCAAAATACTCGTTGACTACAACTATGACTTCCACATTTGATGAAAATTTCTTTCCAGCAAGCCAAAGTTTCAAGTTACGGAACAGGAAGAAGACATATAGAGTTCAGTCTCGTGAAAAGGGTGGCTGATGAACCAATTCATAACTCACTTCATGGGCTTCTGCGATTGTTATCTCTTATGTGTGGGATGAAACCTTATCCTGGTGAAAGAGCACTTTTCTGCGTGCCAATCTTGGTCTTTTTTCAGCCACTGCAAGTATTAAACGACCCAACAATGAAGCATAAAAGAGCCCTGTTATGGTTCTGCTTTTTCCAAGTAATCCATGAACGTTATTCCTTGGGAATCTCAAAAAACAGAGGCCATCACCTTACCAGCTGACAAAATGGTCTTTGCTTCTCCAGTGCACTTCCGCCAGCCTTTGTTCATTGCTTTGACTGCCGTTTTGGCTAGGGTACAATGATGGATCTAATCTCACCAGCAGTCACAAACCGGAGCAAAAAATCTTGCGGACTGCGATTAAACATCGCCGGACAGTGTGCTGAAGTGTGTGTCGCTTCCGCTTTTGGTTGACTGAGAGCAATCGCTGCACCGACCTCGCACCCAGCTTCTTCATAGCAGGAAATTAAGCACTCGTTCAGTTGAGAAGCCTACAGTCTCAGCTATCTCACGAAATATTATTCGACGGCCTCACGTTATCAATCCTGGATTTTGTCAATGGCTTCCTGTGTGGTGGCTTCGATTGGTCTGCCGGAGTGCACTTCGTCTTCTGTGCTTGTCCGACCTCGCGTAAATTCATTAATCCAAAAGTTGACAGTCTTCAGTGATGCTGCAGAGTCCACGAGAACTTATCCAAGTCTGTTTTGATTTGTGCGGCAGTCCAGCTCTTCAAATGAAAAGTTTAATAACAGCACGAAACTCAGTTTTCTTTATTTTCAATCGCAGTCGACACAGAGACGATTTCAGACGACTGTCAACAATGAACTGTACGCTGTACATTGTTAAAATTTTTCAGACGGTTCTTCGAATAATCATGCTTGTTAATCATGAAGGCAAAACAAAAATGTTCCATCTTTCACGGAAATTTAACAGACTGATCATACCAGCCTCGCACAATACTAGCGAACTTTGTCCAGATATACTCAAATCTAAACAATCTAAAAATGCACACGAAGAATGGGTGAAGGACTTAATGCTTCCACGGGAACTTCCTCACTAGAAAAAAGTAGATGAACAACAGTGGACCGGCCGGGGTGGCCGAGCGGTTCTAGGCGCTACAGTCTGGAACCGCGCGACCGCTACGGTCGCAGGTTCGAATCCTAGCTCGGGCATGGGTGTGTGTTATGTCCTTAGGTTAGTTAGGTTTAAGTAGTTCTAAGTTCTAGGGGACTCGTGACCTCACAAGTTAAGTCCCATAGTTGGGTTGGGTTGTTTGGGGAAGGAGACCAGACAGCGAGGTCATCGGTCTCATCGGATTAGGGAAAGACGGGAAAGGAAGTTGGCCGTGCCCTTTGAAATGAACCATCCCGGCATTTGCCTGGAGCGATTTAGGGAAATCACGGAAAACCTAAATCAGGATGGCCGGACGCGGGATTGAACCGTCGTCCTCCGGAATGCGAGTCCAGTGTCCAACCACTGCGCCACCTCGCTCGGTAAAGTCCCATAGTGCTCAGTGCCATTTGAACCATTTTGAACAAAAGTGGGCACGGTTAATGGAGAGAGACAACAGTTCCATTCCTGCTCACTTTCTCTGTGCATTACTTGACAGCTCAGGAATCACGATGAGCACAGGGCGCACTGAACTGCCGGGGCGGGTATTTAAAGCTGTCGGCGCGGCTGCTCCACCGGCCGCGTGGGTGAGCAGGCGCGGGGCGCTGAGGCGCCGCACGCAGATAGGGGCCTGAGTCATCAGCGGCCGGCGGGCCGGCGCTTGTGCTAACAGCCGAGCGCGCGGCCCGCTACGAAAAAAGACGCTGGCGCCGCAATTTTTAGACTCCCAGGAGTACAATGGACCGCGGCGGCGGCGGCGGCGGCAGCGGCCGGCGCGCCCGCTCCGAACTACGGCGCCGCCGCACGCGACCGAAACACGGGGCCCAGCGTCGGCCCGAACGGCGATTTACACATTAACAAAATTAAAGGAAGGATGTGTCGTGCTACAATTACAAACAACACGCACTCAATAATTATCTTCATTCTTTTTTCTTCTTCCTCTTCACTTCACAGGGTAGGTTTACACTGTTTCGTCTCCACTGAAATGTATTCGCAGTTGCGAATACGAACCACTTTCGGCTGTATATTGCAATGAGGACCATGAAAATTTGTGCCGGACCCGTACAGGAACTCCGGTTTTCTGCTTCACGCGTGCGGTAGCCTTAACTGCTTCCGCTATCCGCACACGAATCAAGGCCAGACCAAAACTTCCATGTGTCGTCGTTCTTGCGTCACAACCTGTACTCGTATAGGAGGAGCATATTTTAATAGAAAGTGGCGAATAAATACGAAACAGCACTGCCTGTGGTATTAGCAAGTACGTTGCAACGTTCTGTCGGACATGTGTGTAACGTACACTATTGGTCATTAAAATTGCTACTCCAAGAAGGAATGCAGATGATAAAGGGGTATTCATTGGACAAATATATTACCCTAGAACTGACATGTGATTACATTTTCATGCAATTTGGGTGAATAGATCCTGAGAAATCAGTACCCACAACCACCACCTCTGGTCGTAATAACGGCCTTGATACTCCTGGGCATTGAGTCAAACAGAGCTTGGATGGATGGCGTGTACAGGTACAGTTGCCCATGCAGCCTCAACACGATACCATAGTTCATCAAGAGTAGTGACTGGCGTATTGTGACGAGACGGCTGCTCGGCCACCATTGACCAGACGTTCTCAATTGGTGAGAGATCTGGAGAATGTGCTGGCCAAGGCAGCAGTCGAACATTTTCTGTATCCAGAAAGGCCCGTACAGGGCCTGCAACTTGCGGTCGTGTATTATCCTACTGAAATGTAGGGTTTCGCAGGGATCGAATCAAGGGTAGAGCCACGTGTCATAACACATCTGAAATGTAACGTCCACTGTTCAAAGTGCCGTCAGTGCCAACAAGAGGTGACCGAGACGTGTAACCAATGGCACCCCATACCATCACGCCGGGTGATACGCCAGTATGGTGATAACGAATACACGCTTTCAATGTGCGTTCACCGCTATGTCGCCAAACACGGATGCGACCATCATGATGTTTTAAAAAAAATGACGTTTTGCCATTGGTGCACCCAGGTTCGTCGTTGAGTACACCATCGCAGGCGCTCCTGTCTGTGATGCAGCGTCAAGGACAACCGCAGCCATGGTCTCCGAGCTGATAGTCCATGCTGCATCAAACGCCGTCGAACTGTTCGTGCAGATGGTTGTTGTCTTGCAAACGTCCTCATCTGTTGACTCATGGATCGAGACGTGGCTGCACGATCCGTTACAGCCATGCGGATAAGATGCCTGTCATTCCACTGCTAGTGATACGAGGCCTTTGCGATCCAGCACGGCGTTCCGTATTACCCTCCTGAACCCACCGATTCCATGTTCTGCTATCAGTCATTGCATCTCGACCAACGCGAGCAGCAATGTCGCGATAAGATAAACCGCAATGGCGATAGGCTACAATCCGACCTTTATCAACGTCGAAAACGTGATGGTACGCATTTCTTCTCTTTACACGAGACATCACAACAATATTTCACCAGGCAACGCCGGTCAACTGCTGTCTGTGTCTGAGAAATCGGTTGGAAACTTTCCTCATGTCAGCACGTTGTAGGTGTCGCCACCGGCGCCAACCTTGTGTGAAAGCTCTGAAAAGCTAATCATTTGCATATCACAGCATCTTCTTCAAATGGTTCAAATGGCTCTGAGCACTATGGGACTCAACTGCTGTGGTCATCAGTCCCCTAGAACTTAGAACTAAACCTAACTAACCTAAGGACATCACATACACCCATGCCCGAGGCACGATTCGAACCTGCGACAGTAGCAACAGCGCGGCTCCGGACTGGAGCGCCTAGAACCGCACGGCCACCGCGGCCGGCGCATCTTCTTCCTGTCGGTTAAATTTCGCGTCTGTAGCACATGATCTACGTGGTGTAGTAATTTTAATGGCCAGTAGTGTATTTCCTAATACCACAGGTACTGTGATTTCACATTTATTCGTCGGTAGCAGGACCTCGACTCTCAACAATGTCTCCTTCCTAGACGGCAATATACGAAACGTACGAGTGCAGCTTGTGACATGCGGATGACGACATGTTGGGGTTCGGGTCTAGTCGTGATTCGTGCACGGATAGCAGAAGTGGTTAGAGAGACTACTCGCGTCACGCGAAAAATCCGGGTTCGAGTCCTCATCCTGCACACACTTTCACTGTCCTCATTCCAATACACAGCCGATAGTGGCCCATATTCGCAATTGCGAAAACATTTCCTGTTTCTTGACGGCTGCAGTGGCTGCAGTGGCTATTTCTTCGGACATACATGCATGTCCGAAGGATCATTGCAGCATACTTCTTAATAATACAGGCACTGCTATTTCGTGTTCACTGAAGCCATCTCTTCCTCATTCGTCGTACATCTTTCTCTCTCTTGTCTATATTATTATCAAACCACTGATTCGGGAGGAAGACGGTTCAATCCCGCGTCTGGCCATCCTGATTTAGGTTTTCCGTGATTTCCCTAAATCGTTGCAGGCAAATGTCGGGATGGTTCTTTCGAAAGGGCACGGTCGACTTCCTTCCCCGTTCTTCCCTAATCTGATGCGACCGATGACCTCGCTGTCTGGTCTCCTTCCTCAATCAACCCAACCCAACCCACTGACCAGTGCACAGTCTCGGTTGAAGATTGCCAATCCAACGGATTCCAGGCGCGACAAAAATTTGGTATTCACCGTTTCGTATGATTATTGACAGAATTTAAAGATTTAAAATGATGTCCGTAACCTACTCATTAAGAGGTATAATCTTATCTTAAAAACTAAACTCTGTATGATCCGAAAGGCAATGATAACATCGCATAATACACTTAACTTCTGTGGATTATGGAAAAGCAGTTGACAAAATTCACTCAGACAAAGTAGCTGCAACAATGAAAAATGAGGAATCCCTAAATATCTGAGCCAACCGCAATAACCTACATAACCACCAAATTAGAAGCGGCACGGCTACAGAGATAAAACCTGAAATATAAACAAGTTAATGAGTAAAAATAAAGTTATAAAACCTCACGAACGTTATTCAGCATCTATGTAGATGACACGATCAGAGACGGGAAGAAAGACAGAACACCATCGGGCAAAATTAATGGGTGAAATAAACGTATTAACACGATGTTTTTTGCGAATAATCAAATTATCACGCAAGACAGTGAAGGTAAATAAATTACACATGGTATTACGTAAAGTAAATTATATACGCGTGAGCTACAATCTGACTGTATCAATAAATAAAACTAAAGTGGTGACCTTTTTAGGTATTAACCGAGTACGAAGAAAAGTAGTCCTCAATAATAAAACTGTAGAGCAGATGGCCTGTTTCAAGTACTTTGGAACATACCATGTGAACAAGACGTCGATAGACAGAAAAAAGCTAATACTTACCAGCGAATATGTGACACAATAAGTAGAACATTTAAGGGTAAAACAAGGAAAGAGACACAAACTGAAATTTTTCATGAAGCTTGGGCTCAAATGGTTCAACTTCTGAGGTCATCACTCCCCCAGAACTTAGATCTACTTAAACCTAACTAACCTAAGGAATTCACACACATCCATGCCCGAGGCAGGATTCGAACCTGCGACCGTAGCGGTCGCGCGGCCCCAGACTGTAGCGCCTAGAACCGCTCGGCCACCCCGGCCGGCGAAGCCATGGCACCTCTCACTTCATGAGGCGGGAAGTTGGACTCTGAGAAACAAAGATCTACGGCAACTAGAAGCATCAGAAACGAAATTTCGAACACGAAAGGCTGCACTATGGAAGACAAAATCAGAACGAAATAATAAGGGAAGACTTACGGATGCACCCATAACTCAAAAGGCAAACCAATACAAATAAAAATGTAGAGAATATGTACTCCCTATCCCTCCACAAAGACTTCCTAAATTAACAATGGGGCAGGAGAAGTGTGTGAAGACTGAGGAAGAGATGGTGAGACCAGAACAAGCCCCAGGCCTAACCCTGGAAGAACAACAAAAGAAGAAAAAGAAGAAGAAGAAGAAGAAGAAGAAGAAGAAAAGTATTACAGTTGGAAACTGCATATCTCTGGAGTCAGAGTAGCTCATGACGCGCAAAAAATCCAGAATTTATTCATCCAGTATTTGAAAATGAGAGCACTTGCCGATATCCAATAGACTTAACACATGATTTCTAACCTTCCCGAAACTTTTAATCCTTTATAAACGCATTACACAGACGTAAAGGTTATCAACTTTTATCAAACTACTAGTATAAAAAGAAAAAAGCGGAACTGAGACGCAAAAAAATGAAGTTTAATATATCAAGTTCTTCATATGTAATATTGTTCCGAGATTCGCTTACATATAGTGGAACAGAGCTAGCCATTACTATGTAAAATTTTAGCTTTGTATCCTTTCTTGTTTTGTCATTCAGTGTTCAGAATATTGTGCCACGCATCATTTGAAACTTACTTAATTTATTAGTGATGTAACTTTCATATTCATAGGTAACAGCCTACCCAAACAGCTGAAAATGTGACATGTTCGATTGGTTGCTCATCTGGCACTACTTTAGAGCGAACTGGAAGCTTCCTTTTAAAAGTCATCACTTTAGTTTCTTTTTATTCATATTTTTAGACGATGGTTCCCATGTATTTGATGTACGCGATATATTGCAAACTGCAGATAATTTTCTGTCTGGTGAGTCATTATTTGGTCCTAGCCAAAGAACTGAGTATTTACGTGTGTGTTCTTCTCTGGTCTTATTCTTTGTCTACCAATGTCGTCTAATTATATATTGAATGTAGTAGGTGAACATGATTTGAGTCACGAACTTTGCTTCAATAGTTTCGGTTTCTCTAAGAATCATTTATCCACGGCCTATGTTACCCGAGTCTTTCCGAGTTCCACTTTTCTAACTAGGGGAGCGACATTCTCCGAAATTCTGTACACTATCGTCTGGGTTCATCAAGAGCACGATACAGTCACCGCGGCCGTTCCCGAGCTCACGAAACGACCGAATCTAGAGTTGGTCTGCAGATCTCTCCTACTTGTCGTGTTAATCTGTTGATCTTTATTGGTCCTGTCATGACTTTCCCTATATTTATTATCATTTGCGTGTTTTGATACAATTTTTTATATTACTTTCATAAAATAACTATGTGTTAGTCTCTTTTTTTCCACTATATAATAACGCTTGCTTCCGTTCACTGAATCGAAAGCCTGTTTCAATCCATGGATGGAAAGTGAGTTCCCATGTTGTATTCTCCTTGTTTCTCAGTTAACTGGAGAACAATAAACATTACTACAACAAGATTGTCCCTTTCTAAAGTCATTTCGTTCATCCTGTAGGAAGGTGTCAGCTATCTTTCTTCAACTATTGTTGTTAATTCTTGCGTGGAGTCTGTAAGAAGATTTAGTAAGCTTATTCCTCAGTAGATACCACATATTTCTTGCTCCGGTTATGTAGAACGGTGTCACCTTTGCTGTCTCCCACGGATCAGGTACCATCCCTGTCTTCCAGCATCAGTTTAAGAAGTTAAGAGCCTTAGTAGTAAATTAAATTCTCAGTATTTAAGGAGTTCTAAGTTGATTTCATCGGGTCCTGCAGCTTTCCTGTCTTTCATCTCTTTCAGGACCTCTTGCATCTCGTATAGTGTGACGCCATCTCCAACTTTATGAACCAAATACGCCAGACTGCAATTAGGAGTACTCCTACGTGGAATCAGTACAATTACGTATCCCGCAAACCACTGCATACTACTCTGGCGCGCAAAACTTAAGGCCGAAAGTAATTTTCGCATGATCTATCACTAGCAGAACATGGCTCGATGAAACCTGGATCATACATACAGAGAACTTCTACAGTGTAGTACAGAAGACAACTGATTGCAATACGCAATGAAATGAACACAAATGATACTTTTATTCAAAAACTATAATTAAGCTTAGGCCACCGCGCTTTATGACGATTCCCTGGACACTACAAAATGCGGAATATCTCTTAATAGGGTATATGACCACCATGGATGGCAATGCAAGTTCTGCAACGAGGTCCCTTGCTAGCCACAACGCTGATGAGGAGTTCTTGTGGTAGGGATTTCCATTCCTGCTGCAGCGCGGTTAATAACTGATGGATGGTTGTTGGCTTATGTAGACGCGCTGCAATACGTCCCCCCCCCCCCCCCAACGCATCCCACACCTGTTGGGTGGTATTTAAGTCGGAGGAATGGGTGGGTCAGTCCATTCGCCGAATATTCTCCCATTCGAAAAGCTTCTCCTATTGCTCTTTTCAATGCAGTCGCTCATTGTCATCCATAAACATGAAGTCAAGGCCGAATGCACGCCTGAAAAGACGTAAAACTGAAAGAAGTACAGTGTCACCATAACTATGGCCGGTCAGCGTACCGTATTCAAAGATTTGGAAGCGAGTACATCCATGCAACATTACGCCCCTGCACACCAAATACCTGGACCATCGAAGCACCTGTGGAACGCTGACAAAAGCCATCCGCAAATCTAAAAGTATGGGGTCAGTTTAAGATCCCCTGTCCATAGCACTCATTACTTCATGTAATGAAGAGCAAGTTGGATTTCAGACGAACGATATTTTCTGAATCCCACCCTCTGTGATTGCTCAAATTTTGCAGGTCGAGTAGCTTTCCCTGAAACAGGATCTAACTCGGGATGTTTGTCAGAGACAGACAGCACCTGAAACCTGTTCCATTAGCCCCAGAAATTCTTTCGCTGCTTGCCACATCTTGGCACCATCTCTCAATCGATCACAGGTGAGGGGTCAACATTAGTATTGGTACAGTAGTGGACCAATCAGGGGACATGTGGGACATGTTGTATTCCCTTGGATCCCAACTTCCGGTCTCCCATGGTGATGACCTTTGGCAACAGCCACAAGCTGCATGACCAAAATCAGCACCGCCTGGAGCTGTGAACGAAGGGTCATCAACTCATCTCGCACTTGAACGCAGCAATTCCCGTCCGTATCTATACTAAAGGCGGAGGAAACATATTCCACGCAGTTATTAAAATGCACAACTGTGCCTGATAATTAAATACACAAACATGCAAGAAAACTAAGAGTTTAAACTAATGAGCACACATGAAATTCGAAATAATAATTTTCTTATTAGAGGCTGTGTGTGATTTGGTATGCGCTCTATTTTCTCTCTCTCTCTCTCTCTCTCTCTCTCTCTCTCTCTCTCTCTCTCTCTCTCTCTCTCGTTTCACCTCATGACCTCTAAGCGAGATAAACGAAGGAAGTAATACCTGTACTCTATCTTTACTCAAAAGTGTTTCGCCAAAAAGTCACCTTTCTTCAAATTGGGCCTTTCCTCGGCGCTGTCCATTCGAAAATAGGCATCGCCTTACAGTTCCCTGTAATCCAAGCATTACCTACATTTCGTACTTGCAAGAGTAACTACTCTTGCTTTCACTCTTAATCAATGCGATTATCATCCACCTACTAATGGAAATCAAGAAAAGGTAGGTATATTACAAAACAATTTAAAGGGTGTCCTAGACAGACTCAGATAAACAGAATAATATATTCAATAAAGCACTCAATTACAAACATGGAAGCTCAGTTAACGTAATAGCTCTGAAATGGGTGTCAAAGTGTGCTTAAATTGCACAACGCTCAAAGGTTATTAGACTCGCAGTCATTGCTCGATCGGCCAGAGCAAATTACACATAATAATGATTGTAATAGATTTGTGTGCAGGCAGTGTTGTGCAGCTTTACTGAATGTTAAGTACTGTATAGTAACATACACAGCTGTAGCAATATGTTTTATTAAAGACGACTGATTTCGGTCTAAAGTCAGATCATTATCGGATCTCAAAAACGTCTCTTTACGCATTTACACAACTGGAATAACAGTTATTAGTTGTAGACTTTTCCATTACAAAAATTAGCTGTATGTGCGTCACATGTATCTTCTGTCAGTCTCAAAGACTCTAATATGTGCTTATTATCACTGAACAGAATTCAGTTCACTACATTATAGCAAGCACACAGAAGCGTATCTGAAGCTGACAAACATATACGTGACGCACATGCAGCTAATGTTTGTAATGGAAAAGTCTACAACTTGTAACTGTTATTCCAAACTTATAAATGCAAAGCCGATATGTTTGAGACCCGTTGGTGGTCTGATCTTAGACCGGAATCGATCGTTTTTAGTAAAAAATAATGTTGCAGCTGTGTATATCATTATGTCATTTTTAAACAATTATAATAATCGAGAAAATGAGTGCGCCCGGCGGCACAGAGGAGGAGGAGGAGGAGGAGGAGGAGGAGGAGGAGACGAAGGAGTAGGGGAGGGAGGGAGAGAGAGAGAGAGAGAGAGAGAGAGAGAGAGAGAGAGAGAGAGAGAGAGAGAGAGAGAGAAGGGGGGGAATGGAGGGAGGGACGGAGGGAGAGGGAGATTATGTCAAATATGTCAGAACGGCAGCATGAATGATTCCGCGGTTCAGGTGTGGTCGTATTTTCGAGTTAGCATCTTTATAATTCTTAATCGGAATGTCACTACGAGTGAGCGACAAGATGTATGATTTTATTCTTATTTTAAAAATTGGTAGCTGATCGTTAGACACACAACATCGTTGTTAAAATCTACGGCAACCACTTCACAGATATTACCCACTGATGGGATCGTGTACACGATTGTAGTGAACCCCTCAGCATCAATTGAGGTCTGAAGATGATATTCTTAATCACCGAAACTGGTAGCTATAATAATAAATAACTTCGAAAGGGCGGCTACAGATGTTACACTTCGCGACTAAGTGAATAGACGAAGTCCTTCAAACCTTCAATCAGGAAGATGGACATACAAAAGCATGAATGGTTTGCTCGTCGATAACCACAAGCCTTTCCTAAGCTACTGAGACTTCAGCATTAAGGAACACTTCTCCATTATGACGCATAAGATTTTGGTCCTTGTGGCCCGGGCCTGACTGTATCCATTGTATAAACGCTTCTTCAGTTCTCCACGGCGCTCCACAAAGTAAGGGCCTTCGCTCCTATTGAGCGCTATTTAGCAATTCAGCTCTCGAAAGAAACAGTGGGTAAACTAATGTGGTCCTACTTACGTATTATGGCCTCTACGATTTTATGTTGCCTGCAACTGGAGTCTCCCAATCGTCACTTGCAGATTTATCCCTGCAAGTTCACGCAAAGAGTTTTACAGTAAGCGCCATCTTGGAGATATCCAGGATTATTTTAATGCCACTAGGAACCGACAGAGAAAATACATCTGTACCTATACGGTGTGATCTCAAACAATTTGAGAAGCTTGTAAGGGTGTTGCAGGGTGAATTGTGCTGAGACATAATTGTCAAGAAAAAAAATTCTACACTTTGCGCCATTCGCGTGTTAATTAGTACTGATGTTAGCGAATCAAGCCATCGCTCGCAAAAAATCAAGAGGCCCGCCAGAGAAGGCGTCGCTAAACGTGTTTTTCGATTGATGATTGATATCCTGAAACCTAACAAGGGAGCGATACAAAAACTAGACATGGGACGGCAGTAAGGATCGAACCCGAGCCAAAGGCTGAGCAGTCTCGTGTGCTATCATTTAGTCTATGAGAATAACTGGCACTGACTGCATCTGGCAGGCCGCTTGAATCTGCGTGCACAATGGCCTGTTTGACTAATTGTGGTGCTAATTAGCACGGAAACGGCTCAACATATCTAATTTTTTTCTTAACAATTAATTCTCAGCACAACCTACCCTGAAACACCGTTACAAGCTTTTCAGATTGTTTCTGGCCACGCTGTATATTATCAATTATAAACTCTCGAGCCGAAATTTAGACACTCATTAATTACTGAGTTTCTGAATTAATTTTCACCTTTAAGTGCTTAGCCCTCCTAGCAACATGTGTATGAAACCCTTCGAAGTCTCCGGACGATTTAACAGTGGTCTTGCTCCAGAATAGGATGGAGAATCCTCTGACGTCCATGTGTGCCACGGTACTGGCCTCTTCCGTGGTTTCCTCCACAGAAGCACCAGCCTAACTAATATAAGCCTTCAATTCGGCTTCTTATGTATTGATTTTACGTGCTCGTCGCGGCTGATATCGCTTGTCATTATTTCCCTAAATATTTTAGTCGATGTGTCGTGTTCCACATGTCGCCATTAATCCTGTAATTAGATACTATATGGTCCTTTACTATGGCCTTCACCTTCGATGTAATCACATTAACGTGGGCTTGTTGAAAAGGTAGTGCCTCTGAAATTTTATGTCAAAACTTGTAAAGCTTTTTGAATGAAACAAACGTTATTAACGTTCTACGTCTTTACGTTTCGTAAAGGCTTCTGGCGTTCGAGGGCTCCGAATTGCGGAGGGTAACATGGTGGTGCGCAACGTTACCTACGGTGGGGCGTTAGAGACAGCGTGCTGTAATCGAGTTTCCAATTCGAAGAGTTCGCCCACACACGGAACAGCCTCTCCGTCAGCATGAGAATGCGAATCCATACATGGGCACTGCGACCTCTGCGACAATCCAACGCCGTGGGTCCACTGTCATCAATCATCCCTTCATACAGACCCGACTTGAACCCATACGATTTTCATCTATTTTCAAAACTTAACGAAAGCCTTCGAGTACTTTACTTTGACAGTGATGAAGCGGTGCAGGCAGAGGTGAGGTTGTGGCTCCGTGAACGAAGTCAAACATTCTACTGCGATCTATCAACGAACTGGTCTCTTGTTGGGAGAAGCGTGTTCGTCGCGAGAGTGATTATATTAAGAAATAAATATGTAGACATAAAGAATAAAGACGTTAATAAAGTTTGTTTGATTTACAAAGCTTTAAGATTCTTCACTTACAAAATTCGGAGGCATTAATTTTCAGCATGACCTAATAAATAAAGTAGCCATTCATTACACCAATTGGAAATCCTGCGTTTGGCTTTACACACTTCATTACGGTCGTCCAAATATGACTGCTCCCTGCAGACTACAGTATTTTCGGCCAATACTCTGACAATGCTTCTTGTACTTGTTAGTCTGAGTCGTCAGTCTTCTGACTGGTTTGATGCGACCCGCCAAGATTTCCTCTCCTGCGCCAATCTCTTCATCTCAGAGTAGCACTTACAACTTACGTTCTCAATTATTTCCTGGATGCATTCCAATCTCTGCCTTCCCCTGCAGTTTTTACCTCGGCAGTTCCCTCTAGTTCCATGGAAGTCATTCTCTTATGTCTTAACAGATGTTCTATCATCCTGTCCCTTCTCCTCGCCAATTCAGCGGAGAACCTTCTCTTTCCTTACCTTATCAGTCCATCTAATTTTCAACATCCTTCTGTAGTATCACACCTCAAAAGCTTCTTCTGGTTTTCAAACAGTCCATGTTTCACTACCATACAATGCTGTGCACAAAACGTACATTCTAAAAAATTCCTTCCTCAAATTAAGATCTCTGTGCAGTAGACTTCTTTTGGCTACGATTGCCTTTTTGCCAGTACTACTCTGCTTTTTATGTTCTCCCTGACCCGTCCGACTTGGGTTATTTAGCTGCCTTGTTAGCAGAATTTCTCAACTTCGTCATCCCCAATTCCAATGTCAAGTTCCTCGCTGTTCTGATTTCTCCTACTTCTCATTACTTTCGTCTTTCTTCGTTTTACTCTCAATCCATATTCTTTATTAACAGATCACGTAATTCTTCTTCACTTTCATTCGGGATTGCAAGCCATCAGTCACTCTTATCATTGACATCCTTTCACCTTGAATTTTAATCGCGCTCTTGAACCCGTCTTTTATTTCTGACATCACTTCTTCGATTTGTAGAACGAACAGTACGGGCGAATAACTACGTCCCTGTCTTACATCCTTCTTAATCCAAGCACTTCGTTCATTGCCTTCCACTCTTACTATTCCGTCTTGGTTCTTGTACTATTGTATATTACCGTCTTTCCCTATAGCTTACCTTTTTCTCAGAAATTCAAATATCTTGCACAATTTTACATTATCAAACGCTTTTCAGATCGACAAATCCTATGAACTTATGTGGATGCTGTTTTTCCGAAAGTCTGTTGGTATCTCGCCAGTCTAATAAATTCTACACACTAACGTTAATAGTAGTTTTGTTGTCACTTCTCCAATCATTCTACCAATTCCGGTGGAGTGTTATCCATCCCTTCTGCATCATTTGATTTTAAGTTTTCCAAACCTCTTTTAAATTTTGATTCAATTAACGGCTTCCCTGTCTCTTCCCTACTGACTCCTATTTTTCTTCTGTCACGTCATCAGCCAAGTCCTCCCCATCACAGAGGCCTGCAATATAATCTTTCGACCTATCCACTCTCTCCTCTGCAATTAATAGCGGACTTTTCACTGCATTCTTAATTTATCCGAACTTTGTTTCGACTTTTCTATATACTGAGTCAGCTCTTCCGAAAACCGTATTATTTCCATTGCTTTACATTTTTCATGCACCCATTTCGCTTTAACTTCCCTGCACTTATCATTTATTTCGTTACTAAGTGACCTGTATTTTTGTATTCCTGAATTTCCCTGAACATATTTGTACTTCCTTCTTTTGGCGATCAAGTGAAGTATTTCTTCGTAGTTGCATTCCCTGTACCTACGGTTTTCTTTCCAATCTGAGATTGCCCTTTTTAGAGATGTCCATTCTTGCTCAAGTGTACCGTCTACTGAGCTTTTCATTATCTCCGTATCTAGAGCTTCAGAGAACTTCAAGCGTATTTCTTCTTTCCCTAGCATTGTTGTTTCCTACTTCTTTGCGCATGGATTGTTCCTGACTAGTCTCCTAAACTTCGGCCCACTCTTCTTCACTACTAAATTTTTATCTGAATCTATATCTGCTCCTGGGTACGCTTTACAGTCCAACGACTGATTTCCGAATCTCCGCCTAACCATGATGTTATCTAACTGACATCTTCCCCTATCTCCCGGCCTTTTCCAAGTCTTAAGACTTTCGGTATAAGAAGACACCTTCATGCTGCCAGCGGCCTTGTCAGAGAGAGCAGAGGAACGGGCAGAGATTCAAGGCACTCTTTTTGCCCTTGGAGAGGGAAACTGCCTCAAAAAGAGGGAAGAATTAGCAATGATCAACGGCATGAGGATGCAGAAGGCAGTGGAAACCGCTGCATTGAAGACACACAATGTGTATGCAGATGATATGCGGCCTGTAATTGGAAAAGTGTCATGATGATCTCTCGACTGCCAAAAGTTTTCAGACCAGTCTCCCATTCGGATCTCTGGGAAGGGACTGGCAAGGGGGAGATGACCATGAGAAAAAGATCGAAAAAACCAAGGAAAAGATCTTTCCAGAGTCGGAGCGTGGAATGTCTTAAGTGAGAACGTGATAGAGAAACTAAAAAATCTGGAAAGGGAAATGCTGAGGCTCTGTTTATCTAGAGTGACGGGAAGACGAGTTCTACACTAATATCAACAGCAGCGAAAATGGTATAACAGGAGTAGGACTCGTTAGGAATGGGAGGTAGGGCAGAGAATAAGTTACTGCGAACAGTTCAGTGATAGGGTTGTTTACATCACGTGAAGGGAGATGAAAATCTAATAGCCATGGGGAGTGGAATGTGACAGTAGGGAAAGGAGTAGAGAAAAAGGTTACGGCAGAACACGGGCTTGGTAGCAGGAATGAGACAGGAGAAACACTAACAGAGTGCTGTTCACAGATTGTTAAATCGTATCCGTTGTTATTGAGAATATCAGCATTCTCACGCCATATCCGACGTTGCTCTCGTTTCCATCTAAACGTATCTCGAAGCCATAAGTCATCTGTGAAAATATACAATAAGATCGAATCTTCGTTATCAATCGACAATGTGGCCCACCGTCTGAAACTGCACCACTGTTACCAAGATAAGGCGTGTGAGACAAGTGATCTGTGATCCACAGACGATTTTATCTGACCAAGTGCTGTCTAATCAGAACCTCCTACAACTTTCTGAGATACGACTGTGGAAACCATACCTCGATTGGAATAACAAATTGATTCATGTCTAGCTGTTTACAAGGCTGCTACCATTCCAACAACCAGTGAGAGTACGTGCTTGGTCACGCCTTCTGTTCCATTTACCGTTGTCAAAGTGCAATAATAGCCGGGTACAGACGACGCTTACGGCTATTAACCTAACAGTGGTGACCCGTTTTCGTCGTGTGCTTTCTTTCTCTTCGCGGACTCTTCACATTACGCTACAGAATGCCTGAAGCTTGCAGTGAATGTGTGCAGATGAGTATGGTTGCTAAACGGATTGTTCAGCGACCTGCTCACCTCACGTTTTGCGGGTTAGACATGGTAGTTTGTGCGATGTGGGAATGTTAAGAAAAGGAGAGAGACTATAAGGCGAATATACTGGTTCTAAGGAAGATCAAAAGAACAACAAACGCTTTGAAGTTTAATGAAAACACTGTCGTGGAAGTTCGTAACGAAAATCGTTGTGCTGAACAGGAAGGTGCTGGTTCGTTTAAGCTACAGACACCTCAAAGACAGAACACGAGTAACGAACTCGAACTCATTCCAAAAGGATGCGGTTCGTCGCCACATATACGGATACTAGCTTAGCGCCCGCTCCTTCACCCGCGGAGGCTGTATGGCCTCCAGAGATTTTTTGTTTTCATTTAATCGAATTTTTATGTTGTTCACAAACTGCAACACCGTCTAAGCTTTTCACGCTAATTGAGGCCATATAAGCATGGTCTTTCCCGAACGTACTTTCGACCAAAAAGCGATTCCGGTAGTTGGCGTCCAAAGTTTTTGTTAATCATTCCTTCTGCGTTCTTTTGGCGATATTTCCATAGCAGCTTTTATCCCCTAACAAATATTTTTTTGCATCGAAAGGAGAAGTGAAACAGCAATTTTCGTAAATTTAAATTTTTTTA
Source organism: Schistocerca cancellata (assembly GCF_023864275.1). Taxonomy (NCBI): domain Eukaryota; kingdom Metazoa; phylum Arthropoda; class Insecta; order Orthoptera; family Acrididae; genus Schistocerca; species Schistocerca cancellata. Next base: position 244,750,173 of record NC_064628.1, on the reverse strand, counting down.
ATGTAACGAAATACTTTCTTAAAAAATTTCATCCCCTATTGCACTCCCTTGGGGGTTGAATTTCGGGTAACATGGAAACACGTATTCATTTCATTTCCAACCGAGACGTCAAATACCAATTGTCATAGATCCTTTAGTAGTTCTTTAGCATTTAGTTAAATTAAAAAAACTTTGACCCAACATTTTACACCTTAGTGGTTGAATTCCCAAAAAAGTCGAAACAGTTTCTTTTTTTTCTGACAGAGAAATTCCTGTTTTCGTAGTTCTAGTTTCAAAATTATTTTAATAGCAACATACCTTCAGAAAGCCCTTCCTCTTCTGTTTCACCCCCTTAAGAGTGGAATTTTGGACCATTCCTTCTTAAACGATGCCTATAGTATAAGATCCACACCCCCCTCCAAGTTCCTACTCCTACCGGTTTGGCAGGGCGATGGTAAGCCACTGAATCAGTCTCATCTTATTTCACCCTCTTCGGGGTTCAGTTTCGAAACCAACGAAACACGTGTTTTTCCATCTCGAACCGTGAAGCCAAATACTAATTCAAAAAGATTAGTTTTAAAAATGCTTTCGCAATGAAGTATTTTCATAAAACGCTTTATTCCCTATCTCGCCCCCCCCCCCCCCCCGTTTTGGTTGAATTTCCAAAACCAGTGACATGTGCGTTATTTCTAACAGAGACGTCAAATACTAATTTTCATAGATTTAGCTTCAAAAATGTTTGCATAATGAAATATTTCCGTAAGAACTTGAATCCCCCGTTTCACCCCCAGTAGGGGCTGAATTTCCAAAAACAGTGAAACACACATCTGTTTTATTTCTAAATGCAAAACCAAATTTAAATTTTCATAGATTTACCTTTAAAAATGCTTTCATAATAAAATATTTCCACAAAAAACCTCATCCTCTCTAACCATAAGCAAACTGAGCGTTACATTTTTTGAGACAGAATTATTCAGTGGCAGCAAGACTTCTTTGTTAGCGGTTGTCAGATCCTTCCGTTTTACGTACAAATAATGGGTGGATGCAATTGCGTGGCGTTCTCGATCTTCAAGAGGCATTATTAACCGCTTAGAGGACATTGCGTGTCTCGCACTTCCAAGAGAAATCTCATCTCGTTATCAAGGAATACCCCTCTGCACAAGTACGATTTAATCGAGTACGCTAGTTCTGTTGGTTGGTTGGATGATTTGGGGGGAGGGGATCAAACAGCGAGCACATCGGTCCTATCGGATTAGGGAAGTAAGGGGAAAGAATTCAGCCGTGCCCTTTCAAAGGAACAATCCTAGGATTTGCCTAAAGCGATGTAGGGAAGTCACGGGAAAGCTAAATCAGGATGGCCGGACGCAAGTTTGAGCCGTCGCCCTTCCGAATGACAGTCCAGTGTGCTAACCACTGCGCCACCTCGCTCGTTTTTCTTTTTTTTTTTTGTTATTTTAATTTTGTTGATTACTGTATTCGCGTGAAGGATTGAAATCCATCCTAGCACCCCTTTCATACCGAATACGTCACCTTTACGTAAATCATGCTGATTATTGTTAAAGACAGTGTACGTCCTATTGCGATTTTTGAGATATAGAAATAATAAGCAGGGGAGTGCAGTCGTTAAGCGACTATGATATAACGATCCCGTAGGGCGAACTCAATACTGCAACGTCGGCAGCGAGCTTAAGATGGCACGGAACAAGACAGCTGTTCCTGCTAGAGCCATACTGCACGCGCAAGCAATGGGGAACCGGTAACATCGCCCCCTTCCATGTTAAACTGTGCTTCGCTCTCTCTCAATTATTCTGATCTAGGTGTACTGCAGGTTTATGCACGTGAACACACCTCAGGGCACCATGTGCGTCGGAGTACTATGGCAAGCAATAATGGCAGCTTCTCCACCTACCATACAAAGGCAGGTGTGCAAACTGGCACACGGCAGCCGTGGAGATGACAAATGCTCCCTCTGCAGTAAACAACCCTCCCTCCCCTCACCCACCCCTTCCCCATGTCACGGAAGCTCAGGGGTGACGGGGGCTTAGCGAACAGTAGCATCTTGACTCACTCTGACGCTCGGCACGGCGGTCTTCCACGCAACCACAGCCTCTCTAGTTATATTGTCCCATTTATCTTTGCCCTTTTCTATTTTCGCAATTTCTTGGGAAGCTGATTGATTTCCTTAGTAGAAGAAATCCAATGACCGGGAAAAATTCTGGAAATTTACAAGAATGCATTGATTGTTTCAAAATGTGAGCTTCAAAGAAGAAATGAATACACTAAGCTGTCGAATCTCTTAAAATTTTTTATTCTATAATTTGCAGATGGGTGTTCACACTAGATCAGTGGTTGGCAACCTTCATGAAACTGTTACCCATGGACGAGATCAGATGACATCCAATACCGCAAACGAAATTTAGGAAGTAATTAAACATTACATCATAAAAAATTAACACTCCCCTTCTAAACAGATGGTTTATAATAATTAACGTTCAGCGAAGAGAAACCCACACAGTTTCAGTTTTTTACTAGACCAATACATAATGCCTTAATGGGGCGTTTGATTCTGCTTATTTCTAACAATACATTTTTTTAATCTTTGGTTTGGTGACCTTCACTGAACTACTTATTTATGCACAGTGTAGTTTCTTTCTTTGTGCAGGTACCGTAAAATTCAAGCAATCTTTATACTTACGGTTGTTTCGTGTCTCTTGCAGGACTATTGTCTTACGATAAGTAAGCCCTCGAGCAGCCTCTGCAATGCGTCACGACATCAAAGTAAATAATGATATAAAGATTAAACAAATGAACAGCACTAAATCCAGAACTACAACACGAGCAAGCGACGCGAGGATTAGTAAACCTCCGATGTTGCCAGACTACACCATCGGCCTACTACTGCGAATCTTCAACATTTTCAGGATTTTAGGTCCTAACAGTTGGCACAATCTACTGGTCGTTAACGTCACAGAGCCACTCGCAACATAGTTGACAGGTTTATGCTCGTTGGCATGTGACGCATATCCAGCACAAGTAGTTGTTTTTGTCCAGAAAGTCGTTTGTGTAAAACAGGCTCCATAGGTTTAATTGATGAGCGGTTCCGAAGGGTTGAGAGGGCGGAGTTAAGGAGGACCGCACTTTCCGGAGGCTCTAACCGCAAACAAAGCATTGGAAGAGGAAGATGCGCCTCTCTCAACTGCCTAACAAGAGAAGAGCAAGTGGTACTTAGGCTGAGCCGCACGACCTGGTTACTGCACCTAGTACGTAAACCGATTAACAGGCACTTCGGCTAAGAGGGTGAAACGTACAACGGATGTCATCCTAAAAGAGCAGACACGTAGTTTCACATTGCATCTCCTTAGTCACATTGTTCCCTTCGGACCAACAGTCATACAGCAACGTTGCGAGTATGTGGGCGAGTTATTGTTCAACCTATAGTCCGATTAAAATTACTTGATAGTTGACACTTCACGCGTCGGAGCTGGTTTCCTCCAATCAGAAGGCTCAGCGTCGCGCCCGAACCATTCTCCGTTGCCAAACTACCACAACAAGTTGGCCAGCTCGCTTCCAGTTTCTTGTCCCGCATTCTTTCTTGGTGTGTTTGGATCCCAAATCATAGGTCTGTAACTGATTTCTTATTTCATCACACAAATAACATATATACGTAACGATGCTAATGAAATACACGTGTTTCACACACGGCGCTAAAGGTGCGTTAATACCTGCACGCCTTGAGCCAGACGCCGTACGGCTATAGCTTGCCCTCCCCCTCCGCCAGCCCACATGTGCGTAAGAGTGATTCCATTCACACCTGTGTTCAGACTGGGAGCCTCTATTTCCATGTGGGGGATCAAGCACGACGACGAGCTGCAAGGAGCACAGGTGAGAACACACCTTAATTAAACACTACTGGATACTTCCGCACAAGACGCGATTCAGCGTCACATATGCTGATATCATTATCACAGATATCAGCTTCCATTATATCAGCTTCGCACGGCAGTGCGTGAAAGCAAGTTTTGTAAGACTGCAATTGAAGACATGCGCGGAAAAACGGGCTAACTCACAAATGTAAAAGCTTAGAGACACATGTTGCCATCTGTTACTGGATACGGGAACTATCAAAATTGACTTCGGTCTCACCCCTAAGTGATATTCAGTGGTGAGGCGAATGTCGATTTTGATATTTCCCACACCCAGCAACAAATTGGCAACACTTATCTCTAAGCTTTTACTTGTGAGGGTTAGCCCGCTTTTCCGCGACTGGGTGGTCACACTCAAAAATTTAACGTCTTTATTCAGTGTTGTACTTCAGCGCAATGGTTAGCTTATTAACCTGCCATGCTGAAGGCCCTAGGTTCAAATGTTGTGAATATTTTTATTTCTAAATCTAATCAAAAGAGATTGATAATCATTTTTACTAAGTTCACTGGTTTTAATGTAATTTGTTTATTTTTATTCTTTGCCACGTCATTTTCATCATCATATTTGCTCTTACTTTTCTACCTTGTAACGTTGTTGCTTTATTTTGTGGTGTAAGCGGTGCTGATAGACAATAAAAGCGGGTTAAAAGCTGTGAGCTGTCTGGGGAAGTTAACCTTACATTACTGCGCAACTGTTTCACCAGGTATCCAGTCTAGCTTACCAAATTCCCAACCAGACTAACATTAATTATAATCTTTTAGTACTCATCTTACAATAACCGGTGATTATATATATATATATATATATATATATATATATATATATATATATATATATATATATATAAGAGAATTTAAATAAAAAGAAATAAATCAGTTTATATTTGGAAATTTATTTCAACATTGATCATTGAAATTTCAGCATATTAAACTTGAGTCGTAACTAAGCTGGTGCCTTATTTAGGATTGTGAAAATGTGAGATTGTAATCTTACGGAACACATCAAATATGGAGCCAAGATTGGGAGACTGCATACAACACTGCATTCATAAAATAACACACGAAGAACGTTGAAACATATGCAAGAGGAAATTAACCACAACCAACCGATTCAATTTTCCCCAAAGAAGTTACGTTCGTAGCGCAATCCTGTCCGTCATGTAATTACCACACACTGGATACTAAATTCATACTAACTCTCTGTGAAATCTTCCCGAAAAGAATAGCTGAGGGCTACTTTGATGATTACACCACATGCTTCGCGTGGTCAAGTTGGTTTACACAAAGAGTGTAACTTCACAATAATTTTGATAATTAAAATAAATTAGATCGAAAAGCAATTTACAAAAGAAAAACCTCGAACTGGTTACTATTGTATAAGCACGTGGTACTGATCTCACAAAGTACACCCCACGTGGGTTGAACATAAAGAAAAGTTGCTATATTGAAAAATATTGTCAAGGCGAGACGTTATAATCTCACGCACATTCGCATTGAAGATTGATGATGCTAGTTAGAATTACTGATCAACACGTAGTTCCACTTTACTCACAAAGTAGTGACTAAGCAACTACCGGAATATATTCTGAACTGTAAACTCGAATCACACTGCGTTGCAATTTAAGATAACATTAGATATTTTAGAGCTAAACCTGAAATAAAGGTGATTAAATTTTCAGTTAGGCTGAACTTAAGAAATCCATTGTCCTACGAACTTAGCAGACAAGCGCTTAGCCAGAGATCTTACCACTTCAGATGCTCGCCACGGACAGACTGACTTGGTCCCTTCCTGAGGGTGGCTCCCCACTACAAACGGAAGTGACCAGAGAGGCAGCTTCCTATACCAACATGACAACGGACGGACAGGACCATACTAAGGATAGAAACCTCTTTGCTTTTAGAAAGCGTAGCTACCTGTTCAGACGTTGGTCCTATTGTTCTCTAGCAGACAGGCTTGTCTGCTACCCTCAAGCATGCAACTAGAAATACATTTGTTCTTGTTTATGTGTAAAAGTAACACGTTCCACTACTCAGTCTCATCCCAGATAGCCAGAAACGCCACAGTAAATTTAGAAGAGGAATTTATGCCGTAAATGGCAACATATTTCAGAAATTAACGTGAAAGGAATCCAACAGAGACCTTTCAACCTATCATTCTTTTTTCATCTGGAATCCGCCTGTGTCGTCTATAATCTGCAATCAAGTGCCAACGAAGACTGCTCGTCGGTTGGAAATGCAGCAGCTCATATAGCCCGTGAGACGATAGTTTTAGGTAAACAATGATAGCAGGAAATTACAGTATGCATTTAGCGCTAAACTGGGTTTTTTATGTCTTCAGTTTTGTCGTAGAGGTTAGCTTTAGCTCAACAAAGCAATGGGGATTTTAGTTCTACCGCTGACTGCTGACCTCTGGTTTCTTGCATACGTTACACATCAAGAGGCAGTGGCTAGGTTAGGACGTGAGTTTAAATCCAGGGCTACAGAACGCTTCGTCTGCTGCAGTTCGGTCATTGATCACTTAAATCAGCTGCCGACAGAACATCTCGCATCTCCGACATACCCTGAGGCGGCCACTTCCAACACTGCTCCGCGTTACACAGTAAGAGCACTTGTGAAGAAACTTGCCGTGTTTGTGGGTTACTTATATGCGAGCGGTAGCCGGCGGTCGATGTGGCAACACTGTAGCGGCAATGACAGACGTCAACTATCAAGTAATTTTAAACGGACTGTGGGGTTGGTACTGAGGAGAGCTGCAGTTGCTTGGCTGGGTGCGTATCGGCGGGACGAGGACGTCACACAACAGCCCCAAGCGAGATCATGAGCAGAGACAAAGAGCGCGTATTCGGAAAAGGGTAAATCCCAAAGATGGGAATTTCCACGGCTTTTACTCGCATCGCCTTCGTGTAGAAAAGACAATATTCCAAGAAATGGTGAAATGTCAGACAAGCTGAAAGACGGCTACTTCCCGCTCTACGCGAATCTGTAATAATTCACAGTCCAGTATTAAATCTGAATACCTCTGCGATCTCAGAAAAATGTAGTGTTACTTAATCATCGATAGTTAGCAAATCTATTCTTAAAACGCTGTCGATGTATCGATTAACTATCGATTGTTTTGTGCAGGTATTTCAAATGAAATATAGCTTTCTAAGAATTCTTATTGCTTAAAATACAACAACACAAGACATGCAAATTTTGTTTCATAAAAAGTGAGGTGTTTAAAGTCTTGTCCTTTAGTCTATTGTTTAAATACAACATTAAAAGGTACAAGTAAGATGTTTAAATCCTTCTCCTTTAGTGTGTTGTATTTTTCAGTAATTATTTATCCTGCCTTGGAGAAAACCCTCTATGCAAGAACTGAAGTCGCTGGACATCACAAAAATTTGTGGCCATTACACGCAACATACTTGCACAATATTCTAATACACAAGCACGCTTGTCTATTACAAGTGTTAAAAATATTGATGTAGCTCAATTATGGAATCAGTGACTGGTGAACAACATCGACGTTACGCTGTTGCTAATTGGGCAAAAAAAAAAAAAAAAAAAAGTAGATCATCCAATTTCAAACTGTTAGACGTATCAGTAGACGTATTGGCACTGCTCATGGATGGATCTGTTTCAGGTATTATTCTTGTAATTAATGCGATGATAGCAGCATACTCTTTCTGGAAGAGCTTGTATGGTTTCATATGCAAACATCGACGCAATACACGCCAAACGGACATCGGGCGCATGTTGGACTGGCGAGCTGCACGGCGAACGCATTTCTGCAGACTACTTGTGAAACTACGGCGGGTGAGTTCGACGTCTGTGTCACACACTCGGGGACGGCCCGGCGATTTTCCGTTACACAAACAACTTGTTTGACGGAATTGTTCATGCCATCGTCTAATCCTCTATGCTGCAGGAGGATCCACACCATACCTAGTACGAAAGTCACGATGAACAGTTGTTACTGACCCGCACTGCGCAAAAGTAGAACAAAAAACGCTTTCCGTTGTCCCGACAGCATTTTCACTAAAACTTAAGCGCGCGTACACTTCTGCTACCTATCGGGAACCATTTGAAACTCAACAGTTTGCTCTTTCCAACAGTACGCTGTTCAGGCGCATATCTCAAATAACACAATAGTTACAATTTTTTTAAATCAGTGATTCTTTTTGATACACCCTGTATTTCCACGCTGCAGGTCTGATGTTGCCCTCCTTTTCTAGAAGCACACAATTATATCCGTTGCAAAGGGCTTATATTACAAACGGGCAGCTTCCACCGTAATTACACGATGCTTTTTCCGTCAAGGGGAACTCTTCCCACAGTCAACAGACCACGGAGAGGTGAACACGAAACCATCTTGTAACATACATCTGCCTTTTCCGTGCTCATGATCCCACAACTGTCTGCCTGGCACAGTTTTGTCTGAATGATGCTGTTTGACCTCTTTACAACAGGTTCCGGTGCACAAGATGTTACGCAATAAACAAACAATCGGTACGAAAATTGAGCTATTACGTCGCGATCTCCCTTCCACCTCTTCTTTCGATCATGTTGGGATACCAGCGGAAAAATGCTCCTTCCTCTCTCTCTCTCTCTCTCTCTCTTTCTCCCTCCCTCCCTCCCCCTCTCACTCTTCCTCGTTGTCACATGCTCGGTCTCTCCTTACCACTGGCTCTCTCACCCACTTTCACTTTCTGTTTCTCTTTATTCCCCCCACCCCTCAGGCGCTCTTTTCCTAGCACGGTTCTGTCACTGTCAAGTATGTTCCACTGCCACTACGTCCCACTCTCTCTCACAATGCGATTTTCTTCGTCGCTCTTCCTGTAACACAATCACTGTCTACTAATTTCCAGTTTTTATTACTTTTCCGTCTGTTTTCCATTGTCACTGTCTTCTTATCTCTCAGTATAAAAAAGCGCGGATATGTTCGCGCGCCAGAATTTTTGGATACTTTTTTAAAGGTGCTGAGGAAGATAAGAGTATCTCACTTTTAGTCAGAGTCTTTTAAATAAATAGGAACATATTGGCATGTTTTTGTGCTCCAATAGGAGCGTTTGTCCGCTGGTTCCCTTCTTTTCCCTGCTGTAGCAGGGCACGCAACTCATAAAATGAAGTGTACTGGTTTTGGACAACTGATGACGGCAAAAAATATAGCAAAAAAAACCTTTTTGTGGTATTTTCCGATGAACCGCCCATGAACTAATGATGCCTCCCCGAGTACCATAAAGCCCACCATTGTTGTTGTTGTTGTTGTGGTGGTCTTCAGTCCTGAGACTGGTTTGATGCAGCTCTCCATGCTTCTTCATCTCTCAGTACTTACTGCAACCCACATCCTTCTGAATCTGCTTCCTTCTGAATTTGCTTAGTGTATTCATCTCTTGGTCTCCCTCTATGATTTTTACCCTCCACGCTGCCCTCCAATGCTAAATTTGTGATCCCTTGATGCCTCAGAACATGTCCTACAAACCGGTCCCTTCTTTTTGTCAAGTTGTGCCACATACTCCTCTTCTCCCCAATTCTATTCAATACTTCCTCATTAGTTTCGTGATCTACCCATCTAATCTTCAGCATTCTACTGTAGCACCACATTGCGAAAGCTTCTATTCTCTTCTTGTCCAAACTATTTATCGTCCATGTTTCACTTCCATACATGGCTACATTCCATACAAATACTTTCAGAAACGACTTCCTGACACTTAAATCTATACTCGATGTTAACAAATTCCTCCTCTTGAGAAACGCTTTCCTTGCCATTGCCAGTCTACATTTTATATCCTCTCTACTTCGACCATCATCGGTTATTTTACTCCCTAAATAGCAAAACTCCTTTACTACTTTAAGTGTCTCATTTCCTAATCTAATTCCCTCAGCATCACCCGACTTAATTTGACTACATTCCATTATCCTCATTTTGCTTTTGTTGTTCATCTTATATCCTCCTTTCAAGACACTGTCCATTCCGTTCAACTGCTCTTCCAAGTCCTAAAAATAAGCCCACCATAGGGCACATCAAATGTAGGAAGAACCAACCGACTTGCTCCATTTGCCTAAGGAGCATTTAGTGTGTTTCATACTTTCACCCTGCATTGTAGGATAGTGCCACGAAGATTATCGTCTGCTCCGTATAAAATGGTCCCCGAGATCCAGGGCTATCGAAAATCCTAACTTTCTATCGTCAATAGAGTCTGTGGTAAGAGCACCGGAAAATCCCGTTTCTGTGCGCGGCTTTCTGGAACATATCAGGTACGCATGCTGTCGCATGCATACTGATTCTTGGAAACATCATCTGCCATTATCTGATCTCCATAAATAATATTTACGAACTTTTTACGTAGCTTAATGTTAGAGGATGGCTTAATGTTAAGGGGGCGAGGTAAATATTCGAGAAACTTTCGCTAAATGTAATATTTGCGTACACTGTGTAGCGGTGGTGGCTTTAGTTATGCTAATTGATTGACGATTTTAGGAAGACATAGCTGCGAACTTAGTGGTCGAAACCACGAAGCTCAAATTCTGAAGCCATCTCTCTTAAGCCGGAAACCTTCAGACATTAGACTGCCCCCTGACCTTCCTTTCACTGGTTGCATCCCCATGAATTTTATGTCTCTAACATCGTTCAATTCCTCAGTCGGTCGCTTACGCACCCAGCAGTAACGGGCAAGAATAGAGCAGGCAGTCGCATTCCTTCTTGTAGAGATTTGGAAGCTTATTGTTTTCTTGGTGTGCTGATGGCTCTCCGCTGTTACCAGTTTTTTGGTTTATTCTCCATACGTATTCCGGAAAGAAAGTTCCCTCACTCCCTTTTCCAAGAATCAACTCTGGTGCTTCGGCATGAGGTGGTGAAGCCGTAGAACCTCCTTAATGCGAGTAACTGCATCACTCGTCATCCACGTAGAAATCTGTCGAAGCTGTCCAGTTTTCATTGCACATATATCGTTAGCAAAATGAAGTATGAAAACATTGGAAATAAGCATCTTATTTCAACACGGATCAGCTATGAAGCATTCTTGTAATATGCGTGTGCGACTGCTTCTCCAGGTCGTGACGGAAAGCCCGATGTGAATCTTCGAAACCCTACAGATGGAGCTTCTGCTCCGAAACACTTAACGGAAAGAATTAAAATTCCGAAGCAGACAGTCGACGGACAATAATGGACTGCAATAGGGATACTGATATCGGATGCCAATTGTTGGAACACAATTCTATTTTCTCCTCTTGGCTGTATTACGATCAGTTTTAATCGTGGATTCGTTAAAAAATAAAAATCAATTTATTGGTCACGTTATCATTTCTCGGTGAGATGACACTAAAGGATGTAACGGTTCAGTTACGTAAGTTTCTTTATTCATCGCTAAAATATTAAGTTCAGATGAATATCCAACTGTTGCTGAGTGATGGCAGAAGGACGACAAATGGCCAAAACTCCTTAACAATTTTTTAACAAAAAGTTGTTTCATGTTGAGTGCTAAGAACATGTGAGCTGCCACCCAGTTTCGCGTTCCCGAGAAGCAGCAATCTGAAAAAATGCGCATCGGTGCAGGCACGAATCGGTGACCTAAGAGCTACGGAATACACAACCAGCCTTTGTCTCGGAAGACTGAAATGTGAAATTCTAATGGTCAGTCGCCGTATTGTACTCATCCTGAACTGATCGATTCCAGTTACTAATCGCATTTTTAAAAATACTGTTACGAAGTTATTAGTAAGAGGCGCAGTACCCGTAATTTATACCGAGAATATGTTATGTTCTTAATTCAGTCAACAATAGTTTAATGTATAGAATGATTTTATAAGAAACTGTGCCGATTTATTTTCAGTACCTTTGCTTCGTGTGTAGTTTTTAAATAACTGGGTGAAGCTGAGAGAAATATTTATCTCTGTTGAAACATCTTGTGTGTTTAATAATTTTTTTAGCGACGCCTGAAGCTGCGGAATGTTGTTAACGCAGTCAGATGCTGAATCTTGAACCCTAATTATGATTTTAACACTGGTAAGTCACATTTTCCGGTTTATTTTTTATTTAGGTTACTTATTGCTGTGGTTCACCCGAGACACTATTACTGAACTGTAGCACTCGGGACCAGAGGATATCTACTGACATTTAAATAAATTCCGAGTCTCATTATAAGAATGGGTACCCACAGGCATTGGTCTCTCAATGGGCTTCCCCATCACCGTACTTTACGAGGTACCGTCATGATACAGATAGTCCTTGTCCACCTACGAGAGTTGCGTTTGACGTCCCATCGACGGCGTCATTAGAGACAGAGCTCATGTTCTGATTCAGGAATGAAATTAGTCGCTTTCCTGGGTTCCGAACCTCAATAGGTAAAACCGGAACCGTTATCGGATAACTTTGTTGTCTGTCTGCCCTACTCTTAAGAACCCTTTTTCTCAGGAACCAGTAGACGTAGCCACATACCTGAAGTCTACGATCTCTTAGAGGTGTGAAAAACTGAAGCTTCTAAGTCAACGCAATCAAAAGATGCGGCCATTTATGTCACAATGTTGATGCTCACAAACTCACTCATCAAAACCTATAGGGTACTTCTCGATGACCTGGAACCGTGAAATATGGCAAGACGCCAGGTTTCACTGTACAACTAAAAGGAAAAAAAATCCAGAAATATTTCATTTGTCATTCTATCACATAATTTTTTTAGCTTCCGGCCGTCCAACACTTAATACCCATTTTTCGAAGTAGAAATTTGCGGTGCAAAATATTTAAGCTTCTACGTCAATGCAATCAAAAAGTACAGCCATTTACTGTATATATTTTGATACCTTGCCAGCATCGATGGCGATAGCAAGCAAAAACAGTCAGTTCCGAAATAGCTAACTTACACTGCTAAAGTTGTTAATGCTATTTATTTTTGGCGGGTTGTCGAGGCGTATCTATCGCATTTGAGCCCAGTCGGTAATCTGTGAATAGTATTTATGGTGGTGGTGTGTAATGTATTTGGTACTGAGGATTTACGTAAGTTCAGTTTCACTCTCTGCTGTTTAAGGCATGTGGGTACTGTTTATATTTTATTTATAAGTTCTGTTATAGAATTAGTCTGAGCTATCACAGCAGATAACCAAGCAAAGTACACTGTCTCTCTCTCTGCTGAGATGTGCATCGACCAAATTCCACGTCTGGTTATTTGTTCCTAATCTCAGGCTCTTTAAGGCGGCAACTGCTACCCTGTTATGAGAGTTCGAACTGTCTTCCTCTGATTTACCCAAATGTTATCGTCGTTCTTATTGTTGCTCATTGCCTGTTGTGATTTTATGTGGTTGCATGTATTAATTGGTGTGTTAACTAAATGATTATTCATGCTTGATTTATACTGGAACATTTGTCAACTGAAATGCTTTTATGTCTGCTCTAGAAGTACCTGAGTTCATGTTGTGATTTATTGAATTAGCGTTGCGACAGGAGCATATGAGTGAGGTGAAGCTGTACGCAAGGTTGTTACTTGAAATCTCAAATTATTATTCATCAAAGCTGAAATACTACAGGTTTACTGCTAATTTTTTATTGTTATAAATAACAGAATTAATTTAAGCTTGTCAAATTCACGTGTTCACGTATTCAACAAGTTTGCACAACTTGTTGAATACTCTGTCCAGTCACATGAAATGTAAACGTCTGCAGAGGCCTGAATAAGCACCTTTTGCTGCGAGACGTGCAGCAGGACAGTCACTGAGGTTCTGGAAGGTACGGTCAGGGATGCGAAGCCATGCCGACTTCAGTGCCGTGGCCAGATGCTACAGGTTGCTCGGTTGACGATCCACGCCGTCAACACCGCGATCGAGGTGGTCCAACACATTCTCGACTGGGTTTAAATCCATGAATTCGATGGCCAGCGCGGTACGAAAACTCATATTGGAGCTCTTGCAAACACTCGTGCACATCCCAGTCTGAGTGGCGTGTTGCACTGTTGCACTAGTACATGCCGTAGTGCCGAGCAAAAAACAAATGCATGTAGGGGGTTGCCATGTTCCCCAAAGGTAGATGCGTATTTGTGTTGATCGATTGTGTCACCCAGACTAGCGAGATCACCAAGGGAATGCCACAGAAACATTCCCAGGACCATAACGTCCCCTCCTGCGGCCTGGACTCTCCGACAATTGTCGCAGGGTGTCGGGCATGTGTCCGATGGAGCATTAAACATGGCCCCACAGTCGTTCACCCCTGTCATCTAAGGCCTGTGGTGCAGCACAGTTGCGCCGATTTTGAACAGTGCCATTTCGCCACGCACGGTGTACTTTAACCACGCTTTCTACATCCTGCTCTGCAGTGACTGCCACCTGCCGTCTGTGAGTTAACGAGCATTTCGCTCTCATTTAAATACAGGGTGATCAAAAAGTCAGTATAAATTTGAAAACTGAATAAATCACGGAATACTGTAGATAGAGAGGTACAAATTGACACACTTGTTTGCAATGACATGGGGTTTTAACAGAACCTAAAAAATACAAAAGTTCAAAAAATGTCCGACAGATGGCGCTTCATCTGATCAGAATAGCAATAATTAGCATAACAAAGTAAGACAAAGCAAAGATAATGTTCTTTACAGGAAATGTTCAATATGTCCATCATTCCTCAACAATAGCTGTAGTCGAGGAATAATGTTGTGAACAGCACTGTAAAGCACGTCTGGAGTTATATTGAGGCATTGGATTGGATGTTGTCTTTCAGCATCCCTAGAGATGTCGGTCTATCACGATACATCTGCGACTTCAGGTAACCGCAAAGCCAATAATCGCACGGACTTAGGTCTGGGGACCTGGGAGGCCAATCATGACGAAAGTGGCGGCTGAGCACACGATCATCACCAAACGACGCGCGCAAGAGATCTTTCACGCGTCGAGCAATAAGGGGTGGAGCGCCATCCTGCATAAACATCGTACGTTCCAGCAGATGTTTATCAGCCAGGCTGCGGATGATGCGATTCTGTAACATATTGGCGTACCTCTCACGCGTCACGATAGCAGTTTGACTGTCCAGTGCGATTTGTCGGGCATTTTCTGAACTTTGTTTTTTTTTTTGGTTCTAATGACCCCATGTCATTCCAAGCATATGTGTCAATTTTTACCTCTCTATCTACATTATTCCATGGTTTATTAAGTTTTAAAATTTATACTGACTTTTTGATCACCGGTATATGGCCGAAAGTGTCAGCCTTCAGGAAATGTAAAACGAACCCTGTCGTCCAGGACCGTGTGCCACAAAGGGTGCAGATCAACCACGAGATGGATACACCGTGCTGAATGAGGCCAAGCTCCTTAGTGTGCGAGTGAGACAGACGAGACCCTACGCCATAGGGAAACCCCATAGAAGCTGTTTGTGGCTAAGGAGATGTAACAGTGTTTAATATGGCGGACCTAAGATCACCCATAAAGTGAAACTTTTATGAAAGCTATTTAATTCTGTAGTACTTCAGGGAATGAAGCCACAGTAATTTTACTTAACCATCCTTCATAAATTTTCATGGTGATCCCAATAAAACTTGAATATTGATCATGTCTATATAGTTTAGGATTTACTATTAAAGTGAAATTAACAAGTTTTGTAACAAAACCTGAATGTTAAAATCTTAACGATCGACATTTCATATAGAAGCTCATCATTGAAATGACAAATGTTGTAAATATCAACTCTCTAACTTTATTTGTTTAAAAGATATAGTAAATTTAAATTATCAGTATTTTCAGTTAAGCATCAGATCATCATTTCCTCCACACAAAACGCATTGAACGATGACAGCATGTCACCTTATTGAATCAATAGGTAATAGAATATTTGTTGTAAAGTTTAGTTATAATAGTTACTTTTTTTCTTTATCAGAAGGCTACATGAACCATGGACCTTGCCGTTGGTGGGGAGGTTTGCGTGCCTTAGCGATACAGATGGCAGTACCGTAGGTGCAACCACAACGGAGGGGTATCTGTTGAGAGGCCAGACAAACCCGTGGTTCCTGAAGAGGGGCAGCAGCCTTTTCAGTAGTTGCAGGGGCAACAGTCTGGATGACTGACCGATCTGGCCTTGTAACACTAACCGAAACGGCCTTGCTGTGCTGGTACTGCGAACGGCTGAAAGCAAGGGGAAACTACAGCCGTAATTTTTCCCGAGGGCATGCAGCTTTACCGTATGAGCATGGAGAGCTGCATCAAATCAGTCTCAGGACTGAAGACCTCAACAACAACAACAACAACAACAACAACAACAACTGGCTGTGACATTCAAAGTTAAGACGGAAATTTTCTTGGTTTAATGTAAAATAATTTAACGTTTATTATATAATGTATGTTATTGTTACTTTATTTAGAACGTGAAAGTGGTCAAGCTTTGATTATTTAAATATGTTAAAATGTAAAAATGTAGAATAAGCTGTAGCCAATCAGATGGACAGCTCCAGGAAAGGAAACTGCCCTAGTTAATTGAGCGAGAATGTCCGGCGCGCGGGAAAAGGCGGCCGGAGACAGGCAGAGGCACAATTCGGATTGAGACGCGAAAGCGGACGGTCGGTCTTTAGGTAGCTAAGAAGTGAAATGACTTTGAAAACTTCGCGTTGTGTGGTATCGAAGGACTTAGTCTCTGAGCGGTGAGCAGACACGCGCCTTGTGTGAACTTTTCGTGTAAATAACGAGGTGGAGTTTGTGTTTCGCGATGAGATTGTGAATGATCAAACTGTGTCAAATGGATATGCGCTCGAGTGCAATAGTAATTCTAAATACGACCACTTTCGCTATTAGTTTGCTTTCTGAATAGACATTGGTCTAACCGAATCGCACCTGTGTGGCCTACATCATTTATGGGTCGTTAATTTAGGTCCCGATATTATTATTACTGTTATTATATGTTATATTAACTTTGTATTTCGCAAAATTGCCATCAGCCAGACAATTTAACCAAAGGGTCACAAATGTCTAATTTAGGGCGTGTATTGCGACACGTGAGGTTCAATCCCTAGACGAGTTTGAGCCGAGACATTTCGACGTCGAGTAAGCGCATGTGAGCCCGAACATCTTTGGAATGTTAGCTCGCAAGTGGATATTGCACACTGACGTCGAACACAAGCGGTGGTTACATGTATGTGAGTGGACCGTGTAAAATTAACTTTCCCGGGTAATGTGCAACTCTCTTTGTGGGCTGACGCCTTCCACTCCCAGCTCGTCAACTGTTAACGTTTTCAGTTTTCTTAATGCTGTTTAGGGAAAGCTTAAACAATACAAATCTGGATGAGCAGGCGGAGATATGTGCCTCCTCGTGTCTAAGAACTTGTGTCGCCTCGGTATTCTACGTACAAGCATAACAATTACGGGAGGGGGGGGGGGGGCAGGGGAAAGCGGCGCGATGAGGAGAATAGAGCAACGTCATTACAATTTACTGTGGAGGCAGAACGACAGTGCCACAGCACTTTCAACACGAGCAGAATAGGAATAGGGGTGAAAATCTGAGTATTGAAAATCACTAGCACCAAGAGGAAGGCTGTGAGGAAGGGAGGGTGGTAGAGGGGTGGGGCAATATCTTTAACTCTAAAGCTTTGCCATCTAGTACTCACGCAGCCATCACACCACATGCGCTAATTCACAGACCTACCGCCATGTGGCCGGTGTAGTGCCACACTGCATATGCTGCAGTGCTACGTGGTAATGCGGCTTCCCATCTCCTCTCCAGAAGAGGACCATAAAACTGGCCGCCGCATGCCGTTTTATTACCTCGCAGCGGACCTTCACCGGCGTCTGCCGGCTAGTTCCCCAACTGGTTCTGCCAGACCACGCGCCCAGTGGGACCGGCTGCACTTGCGTCTCACCGCGACGCTTGACCTGGGCGCCAGAAGAAGCGACGACTGAGACAATGTGACGGACCCGCAACGTGAAGATTACACTTCCCGAGACAGAGCGCATCAAGGATTGAAAGCACTGTATACTAACCGCTTTAAAGGTTCGCAAATTTAAAAACGTGTTAGTGATACGGCAACCAAAACGTTCTCAGGAATTTGTACAAACCGGACTCTTGTCGTTTTTTGCAAGGTGACAGTCATTTCTTCTAGAAATCTGCTGTTTTCAATTACTCTAGCTCACTAAGTAATATTTTTTTCACTTATTTCCATTTTTCTGTTATGAAGCAGTGAGTAGGTTGTATAGATGGCCGCAATTTTTATAGTCACCCTTGTCACTGGTTTGATGAGGCCTGCGACGACTTCGGAAGTGTAACACCCTTCAGTATCACACCCTCGATTACTTGTTTTACATATTCCAATCTGCCTTCCCCTGTTGTTTCTGTCCTCTACATATCCGTCTAGAAGTTATTTTTCGATGTCGTAGCCCGTGTTCCGTCATTCTCCCCCTTCTTGTCAGTGTTTCCCACATATTCCTTTTTATCGCCGATTCTGTTTTTATTATTCTTGTACCAGAAACACATTACGCACAGTTATAACTATATTACTTTTGCCCTAAACCCAGGCCACTTCCAAGACACTTTCTGTTCCTTGATGACGTTCACCTTCGTGCAGAAGCCTTGACACAATCAGCATTGAAGTACATGATGACAGTCTGACCTTCACAGACACACCGAATTTTATCTTGATTTGTGCACCCCCTCTTGCCAAATTGATCTTTTATCTGCCAATTACAGATCGCAGTCTATTCAGGAGCTTCCAAGTCGTCCATTTCTCATCATTGGCACGAAGTAGAGTTTCCGTAACTATCTTTCAGTCAGAGAGAACGTAGGTCGTAACTCTCCATCGTTGCAACCTAAATTTTTCAGCAGTGGTTCTAAGTGCCGTCTATGTACTCAGGAAATTCCTCCTTGAATTCAGTGACTACGGTTGCAGTTGTTTCTCTTCTCTTGTGAGATGGTCATTAGACTGGAATGGATTTCAAGCAACCTGTTATGATTCTGCAGGTGTCATCGAGGGCTATGTCCACCCGTTCGCGTGGGTTGAATTATAACAAACAGGAAATGTATACTCGGCCGCAGAATAGCGTAGTACCGTTCAGAGGTTCGGAGAGTTTCAGAAGGTTCACTACCCCGCTGTTTTCCTGGCAGTTTCCATAGAAGGTCGTTCCTGTAATTCTTCATGCTTTCCCGGCGATCTGTTGACATCTTGCATATTCGGGAATCCAGCCGGATGTTCGCGTCGTTCTCGCACGATATTTCAACAGCGTGCCTCGCTGTCTTCTTCAGGTGCTACCTGAGACTGTCTCACGTTGCACATGAAAAAGACAACGAGGCACGCTGTTGAAATATCGTGCGAGAACGACGCGAACATCCGGCTGGATTCCCGAATGTCCAAGATGTCATGGTCGTTCCTGGTGGAAACTTTTGACTTGCAGTTCTTCTTGGAAGTAAGAGAGCTATCAAGTGTCACTCTTAGTTATGTCGGGGTCTCATAACGTTTCAGTTCGACATATGACCAGCCTACCTATAATTTTGCGAATAGCTTCCCTGTTTCTCAAAACACTTTAGTCTTTGTGGGATTTGGTTTAAGTTGGTTTGTGTTGTAGTACCGTATCTGGAAAGTTGTTTAAGGGAATTCGTGAGGGTGTTCTCCACTGATTCAAAATCTGTGCTTTGGCTGGCTAGACCCCGATCAACATACAAGAAGCTTCCGCTACTGGGTGCCATGGGTCGGTCATTCGCGAATACAATGAACAGAATTGGAGCCAGCACGGTTCCTTGTGGGAGGCCGTTTTCCCGTAGTCTCCATTGGCTACGCTGTTCTTGGAAGTCAACGAAGGACCTGCGATTCTCCAAGCTCGTTATTAAAACTGAGCAGCTATAGAATTCTTGCGTACGAAGAACGTCGAAACACATCTAAAAGATAGTAGCAGAAAGTTGAAACTGTTTATAGCTATTAATAACACATCCTTTGGGCTTAAAGCAGGGAACGGGGTACACCTCGTTAAAAACCTTGATTCACCTGGCTCCGAGACACATTATCTCGTAAGGAATAGTTTCTATGGTTACGACAAAGACCCCAACGGCAGCGACTAGGGAAGAGAATGTCTTCGGTACGGTGAAACTGGCTACTTTAGAAAGGGGATTAAATCTAGGAGCGTCTCTCTCATAGTGGGCGGCTACCGAAGTTCTCAACGGCGGACCAGGCTTCGGAGTTCACAGTTTTAGTTCCCATGCCATTGGCGTCAAATTGCTTGCCGGCAACAGTGTGATTCCTTCCACTGGACCCGTAGAAGATTTCGAAATTAAAATAGGAATTAAGCATGGAATACAATTTAAAAGTTTCTAGTAATAAAAACAAAGGTAATGGCATTCCGAGGAAAATATCCAGTCAAAACCAAAATTGTTTAGAACTAGTCTCTCGAAATTCGTACTTCAGCTGTGATTTTCCGATAATGAAAATAAAATACACATTTTCCAAGCTGCTTGTGGTACCTTTAGTACAATATTGGGGCATACATAACAAAAAGAGACCACCATGAAATTTTATAAAGTGAAGCTGGTTCCTGCGTTACCCTATTGGAGGGGAAGACTGGATACAGCAAAAAAGAAAGAAAATTAAAAGAATAAATAATTAAGAAACTAAGATATGGGAATGGAATGACATATTTTCAACATGGACGAAAAAAATTCATGTTGTTGTTGTTGTTGTGGTCTTCAGTCCTGAGACTGGTTTGATGCAGCTCTCCATGCTACTCTTCCTGTGCAAGCTTCTTCAGCTCCCACTACCTACTGACGCCTACATCCTTCTGAATCTGTTTAGTGTATTCATCTCTTGGTCTCGCTCTACGATTTTTACCCTCCACGCTGCCCTCCAGTACTAAATTGGTGATCCCTTGATGCCTCAGAACATGTCCTACCAACCGATCCCTTCTTACAGTCAAGTTGTGCCACAAACTTCTCTTCTCCCCAATCCTCTTCAATACCTCCTCATTAGCTATTTGAGCTACCCATCTAATCTTCAGCATTTTTCTGTAGCACCACATTTCGAAAGCTTCTATTCTCTTCTTGTCCAAACTATTTATCGTCCACGTTTCACTTCCATACATGGCTACACTCCATACAAATACTTTCACAAACGACTTCCTGACACTTAAATCTATACTCGATGTTAACAAATTTCTCTTCTTCAGAAACGCTTTCCTTGCCATTGCCAGTCTACATTTTATATCTTCTCTACTTCGACCATCATCAGTTATTTTGCTCCCCAAATAGCAAAACTCCTTTACTACTTTAAGTGTCTCATTTCCTAATCTAATTCCCTCAGCATCACCCGACTTAATTCGACTACATTCCATTATCCTCGTTTTTCTTTAGTTGATGTACATCTTATATTCTCCTTTCAAGACACTGTCCATTCCATTCAACTGCTCTTCCAAGTCCTTTGTTGCCTCTGACAGAATTACAATGTCATCGGCGAACCTCAAAGTTTTTATTTCTTCTCCTTGGATTTTAATACCTACTCCCAATTTTTCTTTTGTTTCCTTCACTGCTTGCTCAATATACAGATTGAATAACATCGGGGAGAGGCTACAACCCTGTCTCACTCCCTTCCCAACCACTGCTTTCCTTTCATGTCCCTCGACTCTTATAACTGTCATCTGGTTTCTGTACAAATTGTAAATAGCCTTTCGCTCCCTGTATTTTACCCCTGCCACCTTCAGAATTTGAAAGATAGTATTCCAGTAAACATTGTCAAAAGCTTTCTCTAAGTCTACAAATGCTAGAAACGTAGGTTGGCCTTTCCTTTATCTAGCTTCTAAGATAAGTCGTAGGGTCAGTATTGCCTCACGTGTTCCAACATTTCTACGGAATCCAAACTGATCTTCCCCGAGGTCGGCTTCTACTAGTTTTTCCATTCGTCTGTAAAGAATTCGCATTAGTATTTTGCAGCCGTGACTTATTAAACTGATTGTTCGGTAATTTTCACATCTGTCCGCACCTGCTTTCTTTGGGATTGGAATTATTATATTCTTCTTGAAGTCAGAGGGTATTTCGCCTGTCTCATACATCTTGCTCACCAGATGATAGAGTGTTGTCAGGACTGGCTCTCCCAAGGCTGTCAGTAGTTCTAATGGTGTGTTATCTACTCCCGGGGCCTTGTTTCGACTCAGGTCTTTCAGTGCTCTGTCAAACTCTTCACGCAGTATCATATCTCCCATTTCATCTTTATCTACATCCTCTTCCATTTCCATAATATTGTCCTCAAATACATCGCCCTTGTATAGACCCTCTATATACTCCTTCCACCTTTCTGCTTTCCCTTCTTTGCTTAGAACTGGGTTGCCATCTGAGCTCTTGATATTCATACAAGTGGTTCTCTTTTCTCCAAAGGTCTCTCTAATTTTCCTGTAGGCAGTATCTATCTTACCCCTAGTGAGATAAGCCTCTACATCCTTACATTTGTCCTCTAGCCATCCGTTTTTAGCCATTTTGCACTTCCTGTCGATCTCATTTTTGAGACGTTTGTATTCCTTTTTGCCTGCTTCACTTACTGCATTTTTATATTTTCTCCTTTAATCTATTACATTCAATATTCCTTCTGTTACCCAAGGATTTCTGCTAGTCCTCGTCTTTTTTCCTACTTGATCCTCTACTGCCTTCACTACTTCATCTCTCAAAGCTACCCATTCTTCTTCTACTGTATTTCTTTCCCCCATTCCTGTCAATTGTTCCCTTATGCTCTCCCTGAAACTCTGTAGAACCTCTGATTCTTTCAGTTTATCCAGGTCCCATCTCCTTAAATTCCCACCTTTTAGCAGTTTCTTCAGTTTTAATCTACAGTTCATAACCAATACATTGTGGTCAGAGTCCACATCTGCCCCTGGAAATGTCTTACAATTTAAAAACTGGTTCCTAAATCTGTCTTATTACATAATCTATCTGAAACCTGCCTCCAGGCTTCCTCCATGTATACAACGTTCTTTTATAATTCTTGAACCAATTGTTAGCTATGATTAAGTTGTACTCTGTGCAAGATTCTACCAGGCGGCTTCCTCTTTCATTTCTTAGCCCCAATCCATATTCACCTACTACGTTTCCTTCTCTCCCTTTTCCTACTACCGAATTCCAGTCACCCATGACTATTAATTTTCGTCTCCCTTCACTACCTGAATAATTTCTTTTATCTCATCATACATTTCATCAATTTCTTCATCATCTGCAGAGCTAGTTGGCATATACTTTTACTACTGTGGGCTACGTGTCTATCTTGGCCACAATAATGCGTTCACTGTACTGTTTGTAGTAGCTTACCCGCACTCCAATTTTTTTTATTCATTATACTATAGTGAAAATTCGAGACAGCGTCTCATAAAAATACCAGGTCAGAGAATACCTTGTAAGATCCTCAACAACAAGCTAAACGGAGGTAAAAGAGATTAGAAGACACAGTAAAACAATTTTGTTTTGGTTTAGAACAGGCAAAGTAGCCCAATCCTTGAAAAGATGATGATGAAAATGTGATATTGTCCCTACGTTATTTTCAGTATCAATTGCAGCTTTACTACACCTCGCGAGTTGAAATAGTGCACAGGATACATGCTGTGATTTTCAACCTCTGTAGATTAAGAACAATGACGAAGCTAATTCCAGCCTCTCTCATCGAACTCCAGTGCACAGATGGCTGCCTCAGCGGAAGCTCTTCCAGCAAACTTTAGTGTGTTCAATTAGGTGCACATCAAGGTAACAAGGAAACAAATTTTACATCAACCTTCACCACACACAAACCAAAAAGATCACTTAACTATGAAACCCTGCAGAATATTTAGCACATTCCTTACTTGGCAGTCATATCTCGACTAACACAAATATTGACGCTGAAATTCAGTATCTCGTAAGATGTGCTAGCGCAGATTTTGGCCGTTTGCACGTCAGCTTTTTTTTTTTTTTTTTTTTTTTTTTGGTTGGGTTTAAGGGCGCTCAACTGCTGAGGTCATTAGCGCCCAGTCACTGTTGTTTGAGCACATGGAATCTGGTAAAACTCAAGGGGATGGAGGGGACACCAGAAGGACCCGACAAAGATGCAGACAAAATAAGTAAAAAGATTAAATGTCCTTGGACAAGCCAGTTAAAGTTATAAAACGCAGAACACGAGCAGCTGCTCGAGCGTCATCAGCTAAAACATCCGGTAAAGTAGATGGCAGGGACAGGACAACACGAAATTGACTAAAACGGGGACACGACAATAAAACATGGCGCACTGTTAATGCCTGACCACAAGGGCAGTGCGGGGCTGGGTCACCGGAGAGCAGGTAGCGGTGGCTAAACCGGCAATGCCCAATCCGCAACCTGGTCAGAAGGACCTCCTCGCGCCGAGATGGTCGGGAGGATGTTGTCCAAGCAGTTGGTAGCGGTTTTACTGCCCGGAGCTTGTTTCCTTGGAGGGATGACCAAGCATCCCACCACAACGACACAAGCCTCTTACAGACATCCCCACGAACGTCGGATGACGGGACACAATGGGAGGCTGGCCGAGGCAGGAGGACTGCAGCCCTGGCTGCAGCATCCGCAGCCTCATTCCCAGGCACTCCCACATGTCCGGGAACCCACAGAAAGCTGACAGAACCACCGTTATCAGCCAAAGAATGGAGGGACTGCTGTATCCGTTGTATCAAGGGATGGACCGGATAGGGAGCTCCAAGGCTCTGAAGAGCACTGAGTGAGTCAGAGCAGAGTACATATGATGAATGGTGGTGGCGGCGGGCATACTGAACGGCCTGATGGAGAGCAAAAAGCTCGGCCGTAAAGCTGGAACATTGGTCGAGGAGCCTGTATTTAAATGTGGCGGCCCCGACGACAAAGGCACAGCCGACACCATCGTCAGTTTTGGAGCCATCGGTGTAAATAAAGGTGTGACCAGCAAGTCGAGCACGAAGTTCGGCAAACCGTGAGCAATACATTGCAGCCGGAGTACCATCCTTCGGGAGTGAGCTGAGGTCGAGATAAATATGAACCGGAGCCTGGAGCCAAGGTGGTGTCGGGCTCTCACCCTCTCTGAAGGTGGTAGGGAGGGCAAAATCCAATTGTCGAAGCAGGCGACGGAAGCGGACTCCGGGGGGCAGCAGGGCAGACACATACAACCCGTACTGACGGTCGAGAGAATCGGCGAAGAAGGACTTGTAAGAGGGGTGGTCGGGCATAGACGACAGCCGGCAGGCATACCGACACAGCAGTACGTCGCGCCGGTAGGTCAACGGTAACTCGGCAGCTTCAGCATAAAGACTCTCGACAGGACTAGTGTAGAAGGCTCCGGTCGCAAGACGTAACCCCCGATGGTGGATGGAGTTGAGCCGGCGTAAGAGGGACGGCCGAGCGGACGAGTAGACGAAGCTCCCATAATCCAGCTTCGATCGGACTATGGACCGATACAAGCGAAGCAGGACAGTGCGATCCGCTCCCCAAGATGAACCGCTAAGAACTCTGAGGACATTAAGGGAACGTGTACAACGGGCCGCCAAATAAGAGACGTGTGGAGACCAACACAGTTTCCTGTCCAACGTGAGCCCTAGAAACTTAGTTGTGTCCACGAATCGGAGAACAACGGGACCGAGATGTAAGGATGGCGGAAGGAACGCTTTATATCGCCAAAAGTTGATACAAACCGTCTTTTCTTCAGAGAAGCACGTCAGCTTCTTCGACAACGATAACGCCCAGCACTTTGCTGAAGCTACCAGACAATCATCATACAGAGGGCGGTTTTAACGCCCAAGGGATACAAGCTGCCGCTTGGGGGCGTGAAGCTCAAAGGGACGTCAGAGGCGTCACAATTAAAATTTCCATACAGGGCGTAGAACAATTAGTAGCAGCCGCTTGGGACACCTAAGTGCAAGATTTGTATACTGTGCATATCAAATAAATAGCGAAAACTGATGGGTGAGATTGTACGAGCGAGAAGGGGAGGGAGATGGGGGAGGGGGGAAATAATTGGTTTGTGTGGAAAAATTTTCTCAAACCGGTCCTGATTATACCAACTCTGAATATGTAAATACCTGATGGCTTAAGACGCTGTTTCTGCACGTGGTCTTCTACCGCTGAAGCAGGGTAAGTATACCGAGTTTTACTCTGGCGCCTTTTCTTGCTTTAGCGCTTAACGTTAGGGGACAAATTTTAGTCGCAGACACGAGCCGGTGATGAGCACTTGCATGCCTTGAAAAGCGCTGCAGTTTTTTGGACGTGGGGGTCCAAATGTTGAAAGGTGGCTACACTGAGCCACAGCGCCAAAGATCGCGCCAGAGAGTATTGTTCCGCCGCCTCCACTGGCAGTGATTATTGAGACGTAGCGGCAAGCAGTTCTTACCGAGAAGTTGTGGTGGACACTGCTTGTCGTGAAGTTAGAGTGAGATGTGGTAGTGGAGAGTGTTGTTCCATGTTTTATGCAGTGGTTTGATGGAAGAGATAGCAGATGTTGTTCTAATGGAGATATTGTAATGGTCAGAGTTCATTTCGTCAATATATATGGAGGTATTTTCTTTTATTCTTTCAGTGACCTGAATAATGTGTCATTACAGGTTCAGTCAACAAAGCATCTGGCGTGTGTTCTTGTATTAGAGTGTAATTCTGATTTTCTTGCGCAATTATAGTATTTCTAATCTTCTTTTATCACGTCAGTATAATTGGTATTTAAAAATTCGTGTCTTGTTGAAGAAGAACCGTGCCAGATGTGAGTTGAGTCATACTACCACATACAGAACAGCTACACTTGTGCTTTGTTGGTTTCGTAGGTTTTATAGTTGCTGGGGACTTAATTAATTAATTGTATTAACTGAAATTTTCATTTCATTCTTTGTTGTTGTTCATGCAGTCAGATTGCGTAATAACACTAGTCAGGGCCAGCCGTTTACGAGACTTGCGTAATCGGACATACAGCTACTAAAAATATTTGCATTCATATTTATTTTAATTTAGCCCCCATGCAATGTGCTCAGAAGCAATGAAGTTCTCATACTGTCGCCTCGGTACACCATTAAAAGATACAAATTTTGTTCGCTCTGCTCCAAACAGTTCAGCAAACATGATAGTTTTGGAGAAGCAACAGGGCGAGATGGAGTTTCAGTGTCGCAAGACACGTGAAGACATTAACGTTCGTAAATCATTAAAATTTTAAAAGGCATAAACTTAAAGTTTCTGTTATTTCTGTTTTTAACAATCTAGTAGTCTTGCGAGTAGTATGCCACTGTTTGTAAATTATTCTGGACTGTTCATTTTCGTTAACATTTCAACGTTCACTAGGATTGTGTTGACTGGGAAAATATTACATAGTATGTGTTGCTCGTATTTTAATAATATAGCAATTACTGCGAAACATTGATGAAGAGAGGTCGAGCACTGGATGACGGACATGTGGCTAGACGAATTCCTATTCCATATTGTTATTCTATTATTCCAGAATTTTAATCGAACTGTAGAAGCCTCAGCTTAGTTAAAAGATTTCCTTGATTGTGAAGAATGGTTGCAATAGCGTTAGTCTCATGGTGAACTTACTACTAACAGTTTGGAATGGCAACTGTAATCGGTAAATGCTCCACACATGCTCACATTTCATAACGAAAATACAGTAATTCAAGACGGTAAAAGCGTTGACATTGTGCTTGCTAGAATCATATTGGTCCTCTCACGACATATTCAACCAGTGACTTGAGACAAAGGTTTATTTGTTCTCTCGGAAATGGCGGTCGTTTTCTCCTGTATTTAATGTTTACACCGAATGGTTTAGGAAAGGCAAGACTGTAATGACTCCGGCTCCAGTTTTTAATGTTGCCAGTGTTCAGTGCATAGCAAGAAACTACCAGACATAACTCGGGTACGCGTAAGCAGTGAAGTAACAGTGCACTTTAGCGAAGGCCACGTGATTATGCGCTAGAGGCTTCGCAAAACATGATAGATTTTTCGAAGGTTAATTTTTATACCACGCTTATCTTCTACAAAAATTTAAGTCTTACTTCTTGTGTTTGTAACTCGTTTTATTGAAGGTGATCGTCACTAGATTTGAGGTATCGCTTTGCTAGGCTATTCATATGAATATCTTACACGTCTCTAGCATTTCAAGGTTGTACCTGGCTCACGAACGATAAGCAGACACCACCCAGCACTTTCGGGAGGTAAAATTCAACTAAAATTAGTAAAACCAGAAGGGCCGTTACACTCGGTAGAAGCACAGCCCCATCTCAGGCCCTGTTTGGTACGTACTGTAGATTCCTCTTGACAGGACGTTTCTCAACAGCGTTGACTCGGCTATCAAGCAATTATTTATTCTGTACCTCTCTCAACTTGTACGTTTAATTTGTTCCTTCAGTCATAAATATCACAGACCAACGAAGATTAAACCTACGTATTAGGGGAAAATGTTTTTATTTGCCTATATTGTACATACACCATCCATTAACGTAAATTTAACTTCAGAGGATTAAGTTACTGATGTATGACCAATCGCTTATCCACATCGTGATCCTGCAACGATAATGTGATAGTGCTGTTTGGAACAGGAATTAAAATACATTGTCACCGGGCGACAAAGTCCTCCCAGCTGAATTTAAGAAGATAGAGAAGACCTATTGGCAGGCGTGGCAACTCAGTAAGGAGTATGTCATATGGTGAATAAAGCAATGGTAAAGATGCTGAGTAGTAAAACGAGGATAAAGATTTACTTAATGTAAAAACTGTGAACGACAGAGCAGAAGAAGTGAAAAAATTTATCTGTGAAGGAAGATCATGCAGGATAACCAAAGCTAGTATGATACGTACAGAAAATCTTTAACAAAGGGGCTTAACTCACATACTGCCAAGGAAATGAAATTCCTCAAAGAGCACTTTTTGAGCACAGTGTTGACTGTAAGGATTGGTGTAAGGACCATCAGAAATCCGGAGAACGAACTGACAAGGAGACCATATGGCAATCAGATGTGTGTTTTTTGTAATTAAACTACATTACGTTCAGAACTGAAGTATCAATTACCCAAAGCATTTCGATGAAACACTCAAATTATCGAGGACAATTGACTTTAAATTTTCCGACCGCCTTTACCCTAAAATAAGTTGTTTGTTCCAGTGAGCGGTGTGGTTGTGTGTTATAATGATGGCCTATCATGTGGGTGATTCAGGTTCGATTCATACCGTAGTAAAATTCTAAACGAAGGTGCATGTTCCATGATCACTTCCATGAAGTGTAAAATACGCAAGGATAAAAAAAAGTCGTAATTTTTAAAATTGAGACACTTATGTTTCCATAAAAATGTAATTCTTTCAGATCTATTATATTAGCATATATTTGATGAATTTTATAATTAACATAGGTACCCCAACTGAAAAGAAAAAAAGGAAAAGTAATGAACGAAAAGAGACTCGAATAAGGGGTTACCAATGTCGAGTGCTACTGGTTCGTTTTCGTCTTTATGTATTTTACACTTCACAGAAACGCTAGTAGAACATGCACCTGTGTTTAAAAATGTGTTACACAGGAACTGAATGCAGGACAACTACCTGACAGCCGAGCATTCTACCACATCGCTATACAGTCTGTCGAGAAAAACTGAGTCGGTTTTAAGATACTGAAGCCGATCAGAACACCTTAAAGTCGATTTTCTCAAGAATTTTTGAGCGTTGCAAAAATCTGATTGCCATATGGTCTCCTTGTAAAATGTGGTGCTATCAAGGAATAAAGTAGTGGGCAAAAAAGTACGAAGTAACTTACTAGAGAGAATAAGTGAATAAAGGGGTCTATGAAAAGATTGCACCAGAAGAAGGAAAAGTTAGATGTCTACTGCAGCATTCAGTAATAATTAGAGGCCGGAAGGAGCAATCGAGAAGGAAAAAATAGCAGGGGTAAACAGATACAAGAATACGTTAAATTACTGTCGGCGTTAGGTGTAGTATTCAAGTGTATGAAAAATATTAATGTAATGTAGAAAACGACAGCGCAGAATCATAGAAGTCTATAGACTTAGAGAAGTGTATTAGTGACTGTACCACTGCATCTCACTGCTTCCATTTCAACATCAGCATTTAAGCAGATATTCACTGTGTAAGTAGATATGACAACGTCCAATTCCTACACCCCACGACATGTGCAAAGTGGGTCACGTGCAGGTTCCCTGTAGTTTCCCAGGTTGTATGTAATTAATCCCGCTAACCCAGCTCCCACCCCCTCCTCCCAACACTGCTTATCTGCGATTAGTCATGAATTCAGTTAAATCAGCGTGGTGATTTTATATTTTACGAGCAAACCCGGCAATGCTTCGCCCTTGCTAAATAGGTATGGAAATTTGATGTAATCTACTTATCCCTCCTCTCTGTCCATCTCCACCTCTTGTCCACCTTGTCCATAACCTCCTCCGCCTCTCGCTGCTCCCCTCCTTCCACTCTCTCTTTCCACCTCCACCTCTTCCACCTGTCCGTGCCTCCTTCCTCGTCTGTATGTCCACCTCCTCACCCCACCTCCGCGTCCATCACCTCTTGCTAACATTGAGCCTTGTCTATTGTTACTGCCAATGAAACGTTGACTGCTTAAAATAAATGGGTAAATCGGTTAGGATCATTGGCATTCGAGATATGAGGGACGCCGTCCTGGTGCTTGATTTGTCAGGATAGTAGCTTCAATGACGGTATTTCGCATAGTTCTACGGTGCAAACGGGTAGGGTTACGAAGTTTCGGACGATTCATATTCGGTGGTGGTGGTGGTAGTAGTAGTAGTAGTAGTAGTAGTAGTAGTAGTAGTAGTAGTACTCGGTGGGGCAAATAAAAGTGATCCGGATGAGTGGATAAGGTTAAATCACTGTGGCAGCATTAATAGAGAAGGAAAAGATCTACAATTACTTCCATCAGCATGGAGCAACTGTCCATAAAGCATCCGAACCTTTAAGCACATTTACAAAATCTTCACGCTTTACAGAGTTGTTAGCCGAGGTCAGTCAGGTCGCGGCCCTAGCTGACCACCCAGGTCACCTCATCTGTCTGGCGATTACTTTGTGTGGGGAGCCCTCAAGTCTCATGTGTATCACACAATCCTCATAGTCTTCAAGAACTGCAGCAGAACGCTTCGGATGAGACTGCGGCAATTCCATCAGTCCAACTTCGATCCGCTTTCAGCAACTTGCTGACCAGGGCCCAAAAGTGATTAATGGTGGTTACTCTCAACATGCGCTACAGTCAGGTTAGTACTGTACTTCCTCTCTTCTAACGTTTTTCTTTGTACCCTGGAACTCTGTATATTCATATGCCGGTAAGCCATAAATACAAATATCGTGTTTTTAGCTATACAATTTTTGTTTTGAATTATATGCAAAAAGAAAGAATATATATGGGAGAAACAGTCTAATGGTTTCAGTGTCCTGCTATAGTAATATAGAAAGAGGACGACGCCGCATATTTTCACAGCACAGCAAAGCATTTTCACCGAGCGAGGTGGCGCAGTGGTTAGCTCACTGGACTCGCATTCGGGAGGACGACGGTTCAATCCCGTCTCCAGCCATCCTGATTTAGGTTTTCCGTTATTTCCCTAAATCGTTTCCGGCAAATGCCGGGATGGTTCCTTTGAAAGGGCACGGCCGATTTCCTCCCCCATCCTTCCCTAACCCGAGCTTGTGCTCCGTCTCTAATGACCTCGTTGTCGACGGGACGTTAAAAAAAACACTAACAAAGCATTTTCTTTCTCGCCGTCAGTCTCAACAGAAAACTTGAACATCACTGTTTAAAAACTATGTAGCCTACATCTGTACAAATGTTCATTACAATAGCGTTTAAAATTTTGAAGCAAATCGTTCAAGAACTTCGAGGTTTTTGCTAATAACTTTTCCTTACTGTAAATCCACCAACTTTTCTGAGATTTTTGGTGACAACATTAAACAACGATTTGTCTTTATATAGTAGTACACATTCTTCTATCACAGGTAGTTGGTAAGATGATGTAATTACACTGTTTTCTTCATATGAACCATTATCACCTCTTCGCACTGAATCACAAATAAGATGCAGTTATATTTAGTCTGGTCTGCAGCCTACTTTCTTCACCGGTCACTCGTTTTTCTTGTTGGCTCCAACTACTTTTCAAAAGTACCTCCAACTTCAGTGACTAGGTCAATGTGATCGGCATATTTATTGTATAATGTTTGTTGACACTGTCAACATGAACAAGCGATCTGTCTTAATCTTTGTATTAACGATTGAAAATCCTCAAATCAAATTAGCAAATAAATATCTGATTGCTAGTTTCAGCTACACACGAGACATCTGATTATAGAAGGATTCTTGGTTAGTGTAATTGCTTTAACGGCTTAATAGATCGCTAAAATCATTTTTTAAAATGATGGGATACATTTTATTTACATGTCGTATAAAGAACTCACTAAAAGACCACTTTTACACATTGTAATAGAGCCCTAAGTTATTTGTAATCTAACAAGATACATAACATGTCTTTCGGAATATCCGTGTAGCTTTCATGGCGATACTAGTTTCGCACTGTGCGTAATCTACTTCGGAAATGTTCTGCATGTAAGTTACGTCAGTGGGTTCCTAAAGATCGGAATACTCTGCCTTGGCAACAACAAATGGTTCTGAGCACTATGGGACTTAAATTCTGAGGTCATCAGTCCCATAGAACTTAGAACTACTTAAACCTAACTAACCTAAGGACATGACACATCCATGCCCGAGGCAGGATTCGACCCTGCGACCATAGCGGTCGCGCGGTTCCAGACTGTAGCGCCTAGAACCGCTCGGCCACCTCGGCCGGCCATGGCAACTTGCTTTAACTCTTAGAAAATAGGTATCTGTATAGTGCATTTCGTGCGTTTTTAAAGAATTTCACAATTTACTTGGCTTTTCTTAATTTTCATTATCCTACCTAAGATCCTTGTCTGACAGTGAAATTGTGTGTCATTCACAAGTATTTTAATCTATTGTTAAACCTATAATTTAAAACTCTCCATGTGCCTGTGCCAGAGCAACAGGAAAGATAAATACAAGCCTTAATGCTGCTTTAGTTCTCTATGAATTATGTAAATCCTTTTGTCTTAAAATGTTTGGTGAAAAAGGTAACGTCTTTGTGTTAACTGGGTCTTCCGTCAATTCTTGGTAGAACAACTTCAGAATTATAAATGAAAATCACAGTTTGCTGTGGAACGTCCACAACTTGGTGCTGTTGATTCATAATTTTTAAGTAACTTCTTTGCTGCACGAACACAACCTTGTGTGATGTACAGTGAAAAGCATACCCGACTTCCCGCGTCAGAATGCAACACACGTACTGTTCTTGCCTTGTATATACCTTTCATTTCTTTGAACTACTTTTCTCTGTTAAGCGTCTGTAGCTGTTTCAGTGGCGTCTGTAGCTGTTTCAGTGAACAGTCCGAGTGACAACCCCTTGGCCACCTCACCAGCCGCTGCAAGGAATAGTCCAAGCCTGCGCTAAGACAGCATGTGAAACACGCTTTTTAACTCTTAGTGGTTGATGCAGAAACCTTTTAACTGGCGCAGAGTTATGAATTTTTATTCCCATTTCAAGTCAGTCTTAGTCAGCACAATATAGTTCATAATACATGTAACTTCCGAAGTATTCTTGTCTTAGAAATCTACAGGCATCTCCTACTTAAACTGTTATTTAAGTTGCAGGGCATATCTCAATTATGTCCTCAGTACACGCCAGCTTCCATTTATTTAATCGTTTACCTGTATATCTTCATACCAATGTTCCCCTTACACACGAGCCTCGTTTTAGTTTGTCACCGAAAGCCGAGAAGTACGTCGCTTTCAGATCGACAGGGCAATTTCTGTCAGTGAAAACTCCACAGAAGAGAAACGGGAAACGCAAGGTGTACTTTGTCCGTAATGAACACGGAACTGATTCGCAAGCCACTTAAGTGACTGCGGCATAAACATTTCCATCTCCCTGAAGGCAGCACATTTGTTTCGCAAGCAGGGAACGAAAAACGTCGTTAAAATGCAAACGAAATACTGCAGGGACGAACAGGTGGCTTCACAGTGCTAAATTCGCCCAGTGCGTAGTTAGAACTATGATCATTTGAGACAATGTTATGTACAAAAGCAGTTAACAATTTGAAAAAGGTTTAGAAGGAACGCAAAGAAAAACTGCTTGCGTACAGCAGTTACGCAATAACAATTACGGAGGCAATAATAGCCTTGTCAGCGTGCCTTGCTTTATGCAGAAGAAACTGCCTACAAGTTCTCTTCGATGTACCACGAAAACGACAGCTGCTGTCTTCACTACGAGAAGTCAATGTTTGCATTCACTACACTAGAGGAAAAATGGAAGGACTTCACGCCTCCAGCGGGCATCTCTATATGTAGCAAGACCTTGGGATGTTTAAGGAAATCGGCAGTGTCCTTCCCAAAGTAACCACTCCCGCATGTTTCTTAAGATATTTGGGGAAACCACTGAAAATCTTTATGCGAATAGCTGCACGATTATTTGAACCGCCAGCCCCCAAAATGTCGGCAAGTACCAACTAACCTTTCATCTCGCTCAGCCGAGATGACCCGAGCATGCATTACGTTAACTCAACTGTTAACTTCCACCTTCTTTAAGCTTCCCGGAACAAATTTGCCGTTTGTCGCTACAAGACGTTTTAATTTCATCACCCTATCATCTAACGGACGTGTTTTGATGAGCCTCGAAAGTAAGGCTTCTGTAGCAAAAAGAAGTTGAATAGTTAGTTTTAAGAACGACTTCATTCCTTAAAACTCACCAGGTAATTGGAATAAAGCTCAAGTCACACCTATTTACACAACGGGTAGTATAAGTGATCCGCTAAACTACCGTCCAATATCCTTGACAGCGTTTTCGTGTAGAATCCTAGATCATATTCTGAGCTCAAACATAACGAGCTATCTGTAACAGAACGACCTACTCTATGCTAACTGGCATGGGTCCCGAAAACATCAATCATGCGAAATACAGCTAACACTTTTCTTACATGACAATAAAAAACTGGATCAAGACAGTTCGGTAGATGCAGTACTTCATCTCCGAAAAGCATTTGACTCAAGGGAAATTTGTGACTGGATGGAGGATTTTTTGATAGGAAGGAAGCATATTATCGCACGCACAGCGGTATTTAAACAGTCTTCCACGCTCCACATGTGAACGGTACGGGTAAAAACACTAATAACTGGTCCAGTGCTACGTACCCTCTGCCATGCACTTCAAAGTGGTTCGGAGGATACAAAAGTAGATGTACATGCTGGGCGCCTCCTTATTTAAAACACCTTCAACTGCACCTCGTATCTGACTGCTAGTAGTAAAGGACACTGATAACAAGCCGTAAACACGTCTGCAGCTAAGCGTTGTTGGGATCTGCACCAGAGGTCGTTGCATAATAACTAGCACCTCCACGTAGCTGGACAGTAGTAGTTCCACAGCACACAAGTACCAAATTACAGCAGATGCGTTCTGGTGCAAGAATAACGATGTGGTACGTGAGGGGGGTTTCATCATCAAATCATTACTAAGCTGAGAACTCTTCAGACATTCATTCAAAGTAACGACAAGTTTTCTTAGAGGCAGAAATCGCACTTGCGTTACTAAACAGGAGTAGTCATCATATTCGGCAGTGGCCGTGTTCAGGGAATTGTTGCTCCAAGAAACTACGTAAAACAAAAAGAGATTTGTCTAACTCCTTATAGTAAAGAGTTCCAAAGTTTTAATTATTGTACTTAGTTTCCCTTCTGAGGACCGCGTTAATTTGAGTCAGCCTCGTTTGATGACCACTCTAATATTACACTGAATAAACTTACGTAATTAATTTTGTTTACAGGTACACGTCATCAGTGCCTTTGTAAGTTGAAGTTATCACGCCACATAACATTAACACCGCTAAACGAGCCCAAACCAAATGGCGCAGACCTTAGATAAAGCTGAGTGTCCTCAGCAGCAGCGGAAATGTTGCAGTCGTTAGGTCAATCTAGGTGATTTCTTTGGCCGAACCATACTCCACGTTGTGAATAAATTACGCCTTTATCATTTTTATTTTGTTTTTGCTTTTCTAGCTAGCAAGGAATCTCTTGAGTGCGAGGTCGCAAGTTCAATCTTTAGTAAGGTTCAGCTGAAACTGTTGTGTTCACAGTTACCTCACGAAACATGTTAGCTGATAGGAGGGCAACAGAAATAAGTCGGGGAGGTAGAGATCAAGCTTCTGTGTACACATGTATTACACTTCACAAAATGGACATAGTCGACATTCAAGAAATGTTCAAAACAGATTAACTTGCACCACGAACACCAAATGAAAAAATGGCGCAACACAGTGATCACAAAGGTTCACTCCATCAAGATCGAAGACTAACTGCTTGGGAGTTACAAACCGTGCAAGAGGTTCGTCTAGGTATCCGCCCTTACGGAGGGTACGACGTCAATCGGGCCGGCTTGGAGCAGGAGAGGCACCACAGAACATTTTAATTTCCACAGACTATAATTTTACAAATAAATTCATAAAACTGTCAGCATGACCAAGAAGGATTCAGGAGTCATAGCAGTGGAAGTTCATAAACAAATAAAATTTTTTACCTGTGAAATTTCATAATTTTTTCACTTATGGCTGCATTTATTGCTACAGGTGCACTTTTCATTATTCTTCGATGAATTTTGCACAGCATACAAACCATATATACAGATGTATCATACTCTAGATTTTTCCAAATCCATTAAAAATTCTGGTAAAAATTGAGATAATTAACTATAAAATTTGAGTTTTTCTAAACATGAAGTTTAAAATATAATAGCTCATTCATTTATTCATAAAGCAAATAAGTCCCCATGAATTAAACATGAAGCTTACTGTCCACCTATGACTTGGCAATACCACATTTTGCTGCCTGAAAAAACTACTTTTTCCAGATCTCCTAGCATTTTTACTCCACCCCAGGTGAACACGTACACAACTGCAAAGACTAGACTTTCCTTCCTCACCCTCACATAACAGCAATCTGAGAACAGGGACCATTATTGTCTCCCCACCTCCCAGAAGCTTGCTGTCTCCAATCTGCACCTCTCACGATAACTTAAGACAATCCTTACCTTAATGCATTTAAAAGACCCCACCCAACACTACTTTAACAACCTACACAATATATCACAAGAAACACACAACTGCCTTAACACACAACTGCCTTCTTGCCCCTAATGAATACGGAATACGATGAACACAGTTGTCATCCTCTGTTTGCACACTCTTCTGTTGCTTCTTTTATTCTGCTGATACAACTACTCGGATCGATTCTGGCGCACCCTTGAACGTCTTAAGGGTCCAACATATATGATCATTTACCTCTTTGGTAATTTCTGCTTCACCTTCGTAGGTTACATGGTTTCAACCACTAGATATATGCGCTGTTAGTGTATCAGGAACTTCTTTGTTTTTCCTTTCACAGTATAAGCACTTGACACCACCACCAAGGGGCGCATCTTTAACTGAGGTAAGGTTTCCACTTACTGCTCTGCCTTCTCTTGCCTCTACAATAGCTTTGTGTTTACTTTTAGGATCTCTTCCAAACGTGTCACAGTTCTCACGAATATGCTGACTCCGTTCCTACTCACGTTCTGCTTAATTATTTCCAATGGTGATGGCATCTTTTTACTATGCGCCAGCTTCAATTGCCACAACTGCATGCCGATATACACTTCCGAATTATCTGTACGTACCACAAAAGATTAACATGAATCATAGTCGCAGTAACAACTGAGCATCCTCCTGTTGGGTGAGTAAAGTCCGTCAGGTCTGACGAAGTTTGTCACCTGATCCATTAGTATTGCCTCTGGTACCCCAAACTTCAACACCCATCTATTCACCAACACCGTGTGACAGACTGCCAACTGGTCTGGCGTTGGCACCATCTCGATATAACGAGATAAATGGTCTATAGAAATCAACACAAAACGACTCCTGAGCACACTGCATACAATTCCAGATGTACTTATTGACATCAATATTATGTACAGCTTTTGCTACATCAACACTTCGTTCCCCTTAGGAACTCTGTTCCGTCAACAGCACTGCAGGCCATTGCCCCTGAAAAATAAATCTTGAAACTATACATGTACAATAATTTCTCTAAATAAACAGTACGCTGCATCTATTAAATTACTACCCTCCAGCAATTACAATATACACGAGATACCAACTGGTAATTCAGACTCCATCCTCACCCACCGTGACTACCTGGTGCCGCTCGACACACACACTCGTGCAAATTAAGCCTTAATATTTCACTGCTGATGGTGTATGTTTATTGCTACTAAGACAAATGCTCTTCATTGTCAACCATCGATTATGGCATGATGATGATGCATAAACTCTAACCCTAGGATCATGCTTTAGCCCTCGCTTACATGAGAGAAAACTTCTATACAATGCATGAAGATAATTAGGTGCAGCAGCGCGAACCCTAGATATTTCCAGTACCAGCCCCTCACGAATTCATCTTGTACCCCTTGCTCATCTTCCTGTTATATCATCTTATTCGCCTCAATACTGTGTTAATTCATACACACAATTTTCCTAATCCAGTCTGGAAAGTTCTCTATGACTTCATTAGGAATCTAAGTAATGCTTACCCAAACCCAAAAAATTCACACCATTCTGCTTATTGTACATGATTTACAATCCTTGTTTCACTGCTCCGAAATATCTGCCCTATTTAGTGCTTCTGCGCTTCATACCTCCTGGAAGGAGCGAACTTGCTAAGTGCAGCGACTACTTGTCCGACCTACCCTCTGTTTTAGCACATAAGAGATCCTTCACAAATGTGAAACATCCTTGGATGACCTACCAATGAAGAAATACAAATGTTCGTAAGTTGGATCTAATGCTGGAGTCTGATCGTGATAATCCACTTTCCATCCTTGTTAGCTCATTATTTGCAAACCTATTTTCAGCTGTTCGAATACTTCATGAACAACACTACAGTACTTCTTTGTCCAATCATGAGCCACTTGGACTCCCCGCATTGTCTCACCATATGGTGAGAGTGATACGTGAAACAGGCAACTGCCACAGACTAAGCGCAAGAGGCAGAATGTCAAGCAAATTACATTTTGTCCTTGCAATTACCCCCGAGTTGAGAAACCACCGGTTTTTCTGGCCTCACAGAAGTAACTTTAAAGTTGCAATGACATTTCTCGATCCGATGTGTTACGAAAAACGAACACCCTACAACGAAGCTACTCTGTGTTGCGGCCTGGATGTCGCGTTACGGGGAGGTGGCGTGACAGTGACGTCAGCTCTCCTGACTATTCTGTATGGCCCGTTGGTGGAGGGTGGGGCTGAATGTTGGCCGGTGGGAACCAGTGACAGTCTGGTGGTTGGGAAGACACTTCATTCGTTTTAATTATACTACTTCATCGTCAACGAGAGGCGGACTCAACCCATCCCGCCGCAGCTGGCCGGGGACTGTCAGTGGGTGTCTGTCCCCACACCATATGGGCAGCATTTGTGTCGTCACCTAGCGGTGACATCAGACCTAGGGAGCGAGCCGGCCACATGAATAGAGCAAAGCTCCAAGGTCAGTAGCAAGCTTCTGATGTTGAACATCTGTGTCCAGCATCTTCCACAATGACAAGGGTTGACTCCCGTGCACAGAGCATGACCCGCTGCCTACTGACCGGAGTCTGGCATCGGCTGGTATAGATGGCAGGCTGTCTGCGCCAAGTCCTCCAAGGTCAAGTTAGTGAGAGACCCACTGTCCCTTCCCAGTCTTGAACACACAGGTGGAGCTAGTGGCACCATCTCTCTTCGTGTAGCGTAGCCCTGGTATTGTGATAGCACTGCTGGGCTAAGAATGCCTCTGCCTCAAATTTCGCAGTTATCTATGCCGCTCTGAGGGGCATTTATTGCACTACAGCCTTGCTCCCGGTTATGTAGGTCGTGACATTTCCGTCCCCCTTGTGGTAACGCCGTCCTGCCCGCTATGACTATTACTGCTGTGCACTTTAGGTTTCGCTTAGCACAGCTAGCATGTCTCACTATCATTTTGTGTGCATATAGCTATAACTTACACGACATCACACTGAGGTTACCGGCCAGCAGTAGCTAATGCAATGTACCATGGCAGCTTCTCACAAATTTCACGTAAGACCAGACAGCGGCACTTCATTATGCCTGCCTTCACCGCACTGCCGCTTATGTAAGCATCGTAAAAGAGGTGCCCGTATTG
The DNA here is from genome assembly GCF_023864275.1 of Schistocerca cancellata. Taxonomy (NCBI): domain Eukaryota; kingdom Metazoa; phylum Arthropoda; class Insecta; order Orthoptera; family Acrididae; genus Schistocerca; species Schistocerca cancellata. The sequence continues at coordinate 244,710,158 of NC_064628.1, read as the reverse complement.
GACACACAGTGAACCTGCACAATCTTTGACGATTAAGAGGTTCACTGCACTGGAAAATGTGTGCATTAATGAAGGAATGAATAATATGGTGGGAAACTGACAGCCAGAGAAGTATGTGAATTTTAATCATCAAAATGATTCAATGATGCCGATTTCAGTCAAACATACGGAGATGTAATTATGTGTTATTCACGAAAGTGACTTATCGGCTGACAAATGGTGCAATGGAAATCACCGTCACTAAGGTAAAAACAGATCGTGTCTGTCCTCTCACTAATCTCATTGTATCTAAGTCAAACGTACTCAAGAGTCTCAAAATGCAGCGGAGTGTGCAATGTTTCCAGACTTCCTGGCAGATTATGAATGTGACACTACGACTTTGATCCGGAACCTTACCACAGTAAAGCTATGAGAGCTGATCTTCGATTGTACCTCTAAGGCAACGTTGAAGGTTGCAGTCCCAGTCTGCTCGTCTGGCAGTTTCAGTTTACCACAAAGCTTCATGCTTAGAACTTATAGTTAACTTCGAAAACTTTCTAGGTCTAAATGGGGCAATATAGTGAATATGTTAGATGAAACTATCCTATAAAGTAAATTCACGCGCAGAAATTCTTGTTAAATATGTGGCAGACGAGATTGAAATTCATCACATCTGCTGGTCAGCTGATGTCTAGCAATTAACTAAAGGTTTCAGAACATAAGCACAGTACACCAAAAAAGGCAGGGTTTTACAATATTCAATTAGCTGAAAAGTACCATGTATTTTTCTGTTATAAATGGAGTCACAGGTTGATTAGCTCACAGTTTGGGCTAATAATGCACCATAAGAGAGTAGGGAACGAACAATGCTGCCGTATCTAGGTACAGTGGGAGAGAAGGAATTAAACCCTCTTTAGAAATAACTTTTGATGCACAGGGTGTCAGAAGCAGAGATGTAAGACTAGCACTGCTGACGAAGCAGATATACTGCGGGCCAGCAAGAACTGTTCTGAGCACGTGTAAAAGCACATCACAGAACAGTGAAATTTTAGAGGGTAGAGCATTCAAAATATAAAAGATGTGTAAAATGTAGCGATGTGACTAAGTGTGAAAACTTCACAGAAAGTAAGGGTTATGTGGTGCCCTATTGTAAAAGTAACAAGCGCAGAATTACAATGGAAGGCAATTTTGTCAAATGGTGTGCTCATGCATCACCACTTAGTCCAACACTGAACGGCGGATACCGGGTTGTAAGATATCGTTCGTGATACAAAAATTCTGAAAAGTGTTCAGGAACTAGCATGTTTATACGCATAACCGGCCTATCAAAAGCAGTCACGGATGTTAAAAAGCCAATTTTCATGTATCTGAGTTACTGAAGGAATGTCTTCAGAGTAGTACACGGAATCGGGAAGTTAACATTTTAACTTGCGACAATACTCTCGTCCTCACATCTATGAGGCTTCTTTACACTGGATGTCTTAGTTGTCTCGTCAACCAAAACGTCACTACTGCTCATAGTGGTACTAGACGATCAATGGCCACACCAAAATTCTGAACTGATCTTCATAAAATCTGTATGCATAACATCTGTAAGCTGCATTGCTGACAAGTGGAACAACAACTGAAGTGTCGTCCGGTCAATGTGGGTCTGGACAAGGTGCGCAGGGCTTTATTCTCAAAGCTGTTTTATCGAAACGACAGTAGTAGCACTGCTGCTCTTCGCCAGTATCAACGCATTGAAGGAATACGGACAGGTCCTCTTCCAGCACCAGGGTTGAAGGATAGAATTCGGAAGTTGGAATTAAATGGCAGTTTGGGTACTGCCCCTGGGGGGAGAGGGTGGGGGGTGGGGGAGTGGGTGGAGGTGAGGGGAGGCGGGGGGGAGGGGAACGACACATGACCAACTGCGCCACAAACTGTTTAAGTTACAGTTTTGCAATGGCTGGGAATGCTGCACAAAATGTACAATCTCCGTACAGAACACAAGCTGTCACGCTAACTGAAAATTCCATTGTCCAGTTTCGGGCATCAATAGAGCAATCTAGTGCGGTTCCGAACTGTCGCGTGAATGCAGAGGGTTGTCACAATGCGCAACGTTTGCAACCTAGAACAAACAAGGTACGCAGTTAACAAATCTTAGTCTCTCACTTGGTAAATGAAATGTGTTTGTTTAAATGCCTTAATTGTTTTCTCTTCCGCATGTCCTTAAAAACGTCACCAGAAAGTTTCAGTCCTCTTAGGTAGTGAAAGTAATTATAACCACCCTATAAATATACAAATGTACTTAAAACTGCCTTTTTACCTTATCCACTGCGTTTTGCCTTCTTTTGGAGTACCAAAAACGTTAAAAACTCCAACAGACCTTACTTCATGATAAAAAGTTGTTAATGAAAATTATTTCATTATGTTCATATCCATGGCAGAGTAAGATTTTTTACGTCCAGGAATCTTTCGCTTTCGGATATCTGATCTCCAGTCGAACTCTTAGGAAAAATACGAGGGTCTTGTAACCTTTGTGAAGTGTCACGAAAATTAGGTATGAAAAAACTTAAGGAAAGCAAAGCAAAACATCCACTGCTGTGACAGGAGTGAGCACGGCGAGGATAGGTTTACTTTCTGTGTTAGGGGACGACGCCACTACCACCACGAACGGCGAAACTTCCTTCGAAGAATACTTGACGTTGGCGGCCTGCTCCATTCACGGTCTGTGGTGTGAATGCTGCGTTCTGAGGTGCATTGTGGAATGTTCTGACGTTCCGTTCCGTGACGTTCAGAGTGAACCGACCTAATTCTAAGTACTGCTCCTCTGTTTGGCGTACTCGTCACGTAAGTATGGCAGCAAACAAAGAACGAATTCACAAAGACGCTGCCAGGGTCGTAGAATGTCAATGTAGTTGATAGGAAAGCGAACAGCGCCGATCGGAGAACAATTATGGGAATATTTAGAATAATGACTGCTTTCTCGCAATACTGATGGGGTACATTGACCGAACCAGTATCGCAGGGAAATCGTGTGATAATTTTGATGCTATCATCATACGAGGCTATTACCAAAATTCCTTTTATTTCCACAGAAACTGCACCTGATGCAGGAAACAGAAATGGAAGAGCATGATTTCAGCTACAGGCTGTCGTTCTTCCACAGCCACAAACCTTCGTAATGCTTTTTGCCAATGACGGAAAATGCCGGCATGCTGCTCTCGTTAAGTACCTGAACTGTCATGTCGTAAAGGTTTGGCGATAGAACCGGAGTTGGCCACGAGGTCCAGCTACCGTACGTCCAGTGAAACTGAAGTCCAAAGGGGCTAAGCCAGAACAGTATGGTGGATGTGGTAGGATAGTGCAGTCAAATTTGGCAGTAAGTTCCGAGGTTACAAAAATGTCGAGCCTGTCATTCAGGCTTTCAGTCTGGACAGTTTGCGGCGTTCTGGATTGGTAGCTGCTTTAGAGTCCACGTCATCCAAAAGAACCATATCTGGCCTATAACAGAAGTTTGTACACATCATTAGTTGATAAATGCGGTCTTACTAGTACCATGTTCAATTCACATTTCTAGAGTCCACACACATTTATATTCTAATTCGCAGTTCTGACGTTAAAACTCCTCTCCAGTGATTGTAGTACGAATATTTCGCCTTCGGCTTCGTATTAGTACCGTAGATGCAGTCAGATTTCCATTCGATGATATTTCTGGTGTCTCAAGCATCCGCGTAACCCATCTCTCACACGCATCGATAACCAAGGTCTGAGGTGTTACAGCACACTGTAACGTGGCCGTCATCTGCCAGTCGTTACGGATGAGTTGATCGAGACGCTGTCCGCGACAAGGGATGTAAGACGAACGGGATCGAGCAGGGCATGGGCTACTTGCGCACGTCATTCACCACTGCTGAAACGCAGTTACCCACCACCCCACATCAGTCACTGCTACTGTGTCATCTAACACCAACAAATATAGATGGATTTCAAATCGAACAATCTGTTTAGCGGCGAAGATTGATGCCTATAATACGTACCTCTTCCATTCGCCATTTTAACATTTTGAAATGTTTCCCTACTTTTGCTGTGTGACAGGAAAAAAATTGCTCTAAGTACTATGGGACTTAAAATCTGTAGTCATCAGTCCCCTAAACCTACCTAACCTAAGGACATCACACACATCCATTCCCGAGGCAGGATTGGAACCTACGACCGTAGCAGCAGCGCGGTTCCGGACTGGAGCGCATAGAACCGCTCGGCTGTGACAGGACTGCCAAACTAATATGCCATTTTCGAATAACTTCATGAAATTTTACTGCAGTCTAAAAAAAAAGAAAAGAAAAATGAATAGGAGACAGTTTTAGAATGACCGCTATGCACGTCACTCAGAGAATATTAAATTTAGGCGCGTATACAAGCCTAAGAAAGTAAGAAGTGAATACTGCTCAGCAGTGTGGGATCCGTACCAGATATGGTTGATAGAGATAGAGAATATCCAACGGAGAGCAGCGCTCTTCGTTACAAGATCATTTAGTAATCGCGAAAGCGTTACGGAGATGATAGATAAACTCCAGTGGTAGACTCTGCAGGAGAGACGTTAAGTAGCTCGGTACGGGCTTTTGTTAAAGTTTCGAGAACATACCTTCAGCGAAGAGTCAAGCAGTATATTGCTCCCTCCTACGTATATCTCGCGAAGAGACCATGAGGATAAAATCAGAGAGACTAGAGCCCACACAGAAGCATACCGACAATCCTTTCCACGAACAATACGAGACTGGAATAGAAGGGAGAACCGATAGAGGTACTCAAGGTACCCTCCACCACTCTCCGTCAGGTGGCTTGCGGAGTATGGATGAAGATGTAGAATCGACATAACACTAATATAGGTATGTAGCACACTTCGCTACGTACTGTACAGTGTGTTGTGGGGTCTCCTTGTAGAGGTAGCCAGTGTTAATGGGTCTCGTCTCGTTACTTTTTACATCTCGTCTCGTTACTTTTTACATCTCGTCTCGTTACTTTTTACATCTCGTCTCGTTACTTTTTACATCTCGTCTCGTTACTTTTTACATCTCGTCTCGTTACTTTTTACATCTCCTCTCGTTACTTTTTACATCTCCTCTCGTTACTTTTTACATCTCCTCTCGTTACTTTTTACATCTCCTCTCGTTACTTTTTACATCTCGTCTCGTTACTTTTTACATCTCGTCTCGTTACTTTTTACATCTCGTCTCGTTACTTTTTACATCTCGTCTCGTTACTTTTTACATCTCGTCTCGTTACTTTTTACATCTCGTCTCGTTACTTTTTACATCTCGTCTCGTTACTTTTTACATCTCGTCTCGTTACTTTTTACATCTCCTCTCGTTACTTTTTACATCTCGTCTCGTTACTTTTTACATCTCGTCTCGTTACTTTTTACATCTCGTCTCGTTACTTTTTACATCTCGTCTCGTTACTTTTTACATCTCGTCTCGTTACTTTTTACATCTCGTCTCGTTACTTTTTACATCTCGTCTCGTTACTTTTTACATCTCGTCTCGTTACTTTTTACATCTCGTCTCGTTACTTTTTACATCTCGTCTCGTTACTTTTTACATCTCGTCTCGTTACTTTTTACATCTCGTCTCGTTACTTTTTACATCTCGTCTCGTTACTTTTTACATCTCGTCTCGTTACTTTTTACATCTCGTCTCGTTACTTTTTACATCTCGTCTCGTTACTTTTTACATCTCGTCTCGTTACTTTTTACGTTCAAATATTAGAGACTTTCCTTAAATATTTGCATTTGGTATTTAACTCAATTCTAAGCATGCTCTAACAAATGCGTTTCTTTGAAGATTTTACGATCCCTTCAGTGCATACACGGCGTAAGAAAGGTGACTACAGGACGGTATATGAGTAACAGTGTCAATGCGGACAACGTTGCGAGCGTCAGGTAATAGACAACTCTGACATCCAGTGGAGAGAAGCTTCACGGATCTGACGACGAGAATATTTGATCGAACCACACTTTTTCACCAATTCCGATGCCGTGTACGACCTTAATAGATCTTTGAACATTGCCTTCCTAACACCCCTGACAGTTTTTGGTAGACTGGTTTACGTGTATAGACATGCTTTGATCCTTGTCTAATGTATTTACACTGTGTCCGGCCTCTTCGGATATATATGTTCGAGGGGACTTCAAAAAAAAAATACACCTGTGGAAAGTCAAGTAATTTCTATTGAATGCTGCACTTCAAAGTGACAGATATATGCCACTATTATTCAACAGTCAAGTGTCTGAAAAACTGAACGTTCTTTCAATTTTTCAGTTCCTTTACGATAGAAATCCTCTACTTGGTCAAAGAGCCATTCAACAACTGCCGTTTCCATACTTCCACCGGCGAGTTTATTCTTCGAGTGCCTGGACACTTCGATGGCCTTCCCCATCAGTATCACGATCGTTTTTGAGGTCGGTGTCAAACTGTTGGCGCCATTTCATTACGGATGGACGCTATATTGCATTAGGTCACTATACCGCCAGAATTTCACAGTTAACGCATGCAACTTTGGACGTTTTATTACAACGGTCTTAACTGTTTGGACAACGTTTCCAGTTGCCGTGCAACGCCAGTCTCGCACTGCTGCACTTGTTATCTGTACCGCAGCAGATGTCTCCGCAGGGCACCCAGAACGTACTCTCCTCTGACAACGCGTCACTCTTGTAGCGCGATGGTCTTAGTAAGCGTTGGACGATGTATCGAACTTACTTTTTGCAGACTCCTCGTAAACGTTGCAGATCGGGAGACTGGCGGTGGACTATATGATGCCGTTGCAACAAGCGAATTAAGAGCCATGATCTCACAATGTCATTCACTGGCAATGTGAGGAAGAAGAATGCTGAGAGGAAAGAAGTTAGGTGAGATGAAGTTTCCAGAAGCCTGAATTAGGCCCTGTCTAGTGCCACGGAAAATCTTTAGTCCAAAAAGAACAAATCTGTTGAAATTTCATTAACAGTTTCAAACAAAACTACTTTTTACCTAATAAGGAACATTTTGAAGTTATGTATTATGTCATAAAAGTTTTGATGTTTGTACAACGTAACATTTCATGTATTTTATTAAACCCGTGTAACACACTGCCTGAGAAAAATTGAGCATCCAGAATATGTGGTCTGACGTAAATGGAACTTCCAACAGTTACACACCATCGACCAACATGTAAATAATCTTAATTCCCTGTGGGAGGTAGAGCGGCTTTGAGACTGCATTAGTGTTCGTGTTACTAGGCTTGGTTGGGTATGTGAGGCGATTATCAGCACCCGACAGTTTGACATGGGACTCACTGTGGGTCGACATTTGGTCGGCTGGTCGAATCGTGCAATACTCAGATCTGCCGCGCCTTCCGATGTCCGTGGCTCCAGGCTGTGCTGCTGGGTAACTTGAGGGCAGGTACTCGCGGGTAAGAGTTCCGGTTGAGCACGTCTCACAACCCTTCGGGATGGCCGCCGTATTTAGCACCATTCAGGTCGTAACCCTTCACGTATGTGCATGCCATCCGAGACGTAATGGAGTGCCTGCGAAGTTCTGTATCATCCCACACCACTGGCCGGAGACTAGCAGCCGCCGGACTAGACCGCTACCCTCCCATCCGCAGGTTGCCATCAACACGAACGGCTGTGTTTGAAGTGACGCCATGACCGGGAAGCAGTGACTGCTGCTGAGTGGCATCACTTCTGTGTCACTTATGCATTGTTCTACACTACCCCGGATGACTGTCCTCGTCCAGTATGGCGGCGACCTGTGGCGAGGTCTTATTTTTCCTAATGCTTTATGGTGATTCCTAGCATTGTGTTGAAATCTATCGTGGTGCCATTTTTTAAATAAATAATGCACGTCATACACTGCACGTGTCTATGAACTTTCTGCGAGATATTGAGGCGCTCCTGTGGCCAGCAGATCCCAAGATCTGACCCCGACAGAAAATGGGTGGGTCTACTGCGGACGCCAACTTCGTCCCAGAGCCAGTATATCAACGACCAATTACATCAGTTGCGACCAGTTTTCCTGAGAAGTGGCTACAACGGCTCTAAGATAGCATTCCCTGTCTTATCAGTGCTTCCATGCCGGATAGCCACGCGTACGAAAGGGGCCCTGACACGTTCAATACCTACTCAGCAATAATGAGTATTGCGCAGTAATACTGACAGTGTTTGCGCAATATATTTAAGCAGACTCCACAGTTTTAAAAATACTGACGGTCATTAACACATCGCTCAATGCAATGTACTATGTGAGAAGATACCTGGCTGTTCCTGAGGAGACTTCCTTGACTTTCAGACGTGTAAACAACTCATAGCGATGCCCTATAATACGAACACTCCAGAGGAAACCGAAGGAACCGTCTAAGTGGATATAGGGAAGTAGTTTGATTTCATATGTAATACTATTAAGTAATTAGCTGTATGAATATTCGACAGAAGTGTTAAAGGACAGGGAAATATTGCAACTGCTGCTTTCTTCGTTTCGGAGGCTTTATTCTTGCAGAAATACGTAACAGCACTACCTACCGATCTTTTACAATAATGTCTTATTCTTCAGGTTTATAGATTGCTTCCATCATTGTGGAAAGTGACATTCAACGAGTATATAAAAACTATCTTTTCTGTGTACCTAAGGTGTAATGTTTAATTCGTTGGAGGATTGATCATCCTAAAAAATTTGTGATTTGGCTCTGCACCATGTTGGCGCGGCCGTATCTATAACACGTTCCAAATCACTTTTTCGTCCGCCGGTGCTTATCTTGCTTTTCTTTTTAAAGCACGCAGCGACTGCAATCTCAACACATCCAGACTCCACATCGTACAGTGCCGACGTGTCTCGGTTATAAACATTGCGTAATAATATTGTGCCGCTCTTGCCCTTGCACTTTCGCGCAGTACATTGAAAATATTGCACAATACATACTGATCGCGTGAGGGCCCCTTAATAGTTCATACAGCCAAGCTGTGCGATCTACAGTGAAATATCACAACCTCTCAACCCGCGACGCTTTATTTAGTTTCCTCCTCCCCTTCTTGTTGCTTTTTTTTAGAAACAGTATGTCAGAAAAAAATCAGTATCAACAGTAATTAGTTGGAACACTAAAGTTTTCAAGGTATACAGTGTGTTACAAAAAGGTACGGCCAAACTTTCAGGAAAGATTCCTCACACACAAATAAAGAAAAGATGTTATGTGGACATGTGTCCGGAAACGCTTAATTTCCATGTTAGAGCTCATTTTAGTTTCGTCAGTATGTACTGTACTTCCTTGATTCACCGCCATGATTTCATACGGGATACTCTACCTGTGCTGCTAGAACATGTGCATTTACAAGTACGACACAGCATATGGTTCATGCACGATGGAGCTCCTGCACATTTCAGTCGAAGTGTTCGTACGCTTCTCAACAACAGATTCGGTGACTAATGGATTGGTAGAGGCGGACCAATTCCATGGCCTCCACGCTCTCCTGCCTCAACCCTCTTGACTCATTTATGGGGGCATTTGAAAGCTCTTGTCTACTCAACCCCGGTACCAAATGTAAAGACTCCGTGCTCTTATTGTGGACGGCTGTGATACAATACGCCATTCTCCAGGGCTGCATCAGGGATTCCATGCGACGGAGGGTGGATGCATGTATCCTCGCTAACGGAGGACATTTTGAACATTTCCTGTAACAGTTTTTGAAGTCACCCTGGTACGTTCTGTTGCTGTGTGTTTCCATTCCATGATTTTGTGATTTGAAGAGAAGTAATAAAATGAGCTCTAACATGGAAAGTAAGCGTTTCCGGACACATGTCCACATAACATTTTCTTTCTTTGTGTGTGAGGAATGTTTCCTGAAAGTTTGGCCGTACCTTTTGGTAACACCCTGTATACAAAAGTTACCTATTACCAGTGTATGGAACTCTGGAAGGCGTTGAAAACATCTAACACTTCATGTCGTGAACAAAAAAATGTTCCCTAAATGTAAGATGGCATGTACAGAATGATCTGGGGACGATGACGTAACGCCTTTGAATGGCTACTCGTATGGGTAAGGAGCGCCTTGCGTACATTCGGCAGTGGCGGGTTCCTAGCGGCGAGGTCGGTGACCGTGGGGCTGTGGCTACGGCCACGCCAGTGCGCCAAGGCCACGGCGGAGCAGGCGAGCCTTCCGCGTGCCCACCTGGCGCCCATCTGCGGCCACGCCCGCCCATGGTCACCGAGGCGGCAGCCAGCCCACGCGACGACACGGCTCTGCCCTCGCGCCGGACATCAGCCCGCAGTCGCCTGCACACTGCTTTTTTCGTCCGGGGACAGTGAAGCTTTGACTTCCACTTGAGCCGTATTCGTCCAACTAAAACCATGTCCGTAAGGCTGCGTTTACAGTGGCGGCGACAACCGTCATCACACACCGTTGGCGGAGGCCGCCCGATAACACAGATCGACAGCGTGGTCGTAATGCGTCCGATATCCTCCGTCAGTTTTCGGCGGGGTCAATGAGGTTATGTTGAAATCTATTCTGTGTGTGAAGTAGATTAGATTTTGATCTCTTAGGAGGGTTGGTACCACGACGCCTCTATTTGGATACGAGTGCTGCATAGCGACTTCTGCTATTAGAGAGACGCCGAATGCATGTGAACGAGTTTTCCTCTCTCTTAAGGAATGTGGCGAGTACAATACACTGTCCTCAGTTACAGGAATAACCAGACAAGTTTTCCTAATAAGTGAAACGACGGGAGAAACGTTGTTACATACTCGAGAATTAGTTGTGACCTTGAAAAGTCAGCTGTGCTGACGTACATCAACTAACGAGTGAAAGACAAGCACGAAATTTGGCAGAAGGTACTCTGAAAACCTAAAGCACTTTGAAGTGGAAATTCACAGCACATTTGCAAACCACTTCATATTAACAGTGACACTACCCTACTGGTATAAAACGCCAGTTTGTAGACAACTAATGGTAACCTACAAGAAAGATCCACTACAGGAGCTCTAAGCATGTGAAATATACCACACTACTTGAACAAATTTGTTGAAGTTCTGTCCAAAATTTCGACAAAGATCCTATTTGTGCGAACAAACCTGCGCTTTCAGCCCACGGATTCCAAACTATATACCGATGATTTTTTCATCCTCACAATACCATAAACTTACTCTTTGGCTGAACTAACCAGTTTCTCACCCTCCACATTTCGTGTGCGAGAACATCGGTCGATTTGACCGAAGGGAAACTGGTTTGAATTTCACCTATTGTCCGAAGTGTGTACGTGTGAGAGAGACGATCGGCTGTTTTGTGACCGCGCACATAGTGGTGTACTGATATGAAATTATTGGCCGTCCGATGTGGGTTGTCGGCGGAATCCACTGATATTTGAGCCACAGTGACCGTAGCCTACGGCCGAGCAGTGAAGCTGCTCCACGGCAGCCGAGGAACATCGCACACGTGGCCGGCAACTTAACTGCGGACTCACCCGCTGAGACCATTCCCAGGGTAAACACTTCTATCAGGGCTAACTAGAGGGTGTCCGTGAAGTAGGGACGAATATGGAAGTGCTATAGAACATTAAATTTTCAGTTACTTTTGCGTTCTCTCTTACAAACCCCTTAAGTAACTTCTCCCATTTATGTACGAAAAATATCTTGTATATGACTACCCAAGGCCGCCCAACAACGAGCAACGCGCTCAATGACGTTATCGACGACGCGTTCATAAACATCTGGTAGCATGCCGTTAACCGTTTTAATTTCATCGTTCAAATGGCTCTAAGCACTATGGGACGTAACATCGGAGGTCATCAGTCCTCTAGACTTACAACTACTTAAACCTAACCAACCGAAGGGCATCACACACATCCATGCCGGAGGCAGCATTCGAACCTGCGACCGTATCAGCAGCGCGGTTCCGGACGGAAGTACCTAGAACCGCTCGGCCACAGCGGCTGGCTTTCATCCTTGCATTGGTGTATTATTTGTGGTTTGTTCATGTACACTTCAGATTTTACAAATCCTCACAAAAATCTCGAGGCGTAAGCTCACATCTGGCATGCCATTCCAGGTTTCCATACAACGAGAATTTTTTAGGAACTTTTCACTCTGCAGAGCAATCGTTTACCGGATGTGACATGTCACACGATCTCGTTGAAACCAAGAATCGCGATATTCATCAGTACGAAGAAAAAACCAATCAGAAAACATGTTTCGGTAACGGCCGCCAGTCACAGTGAAGGCAGCTCCCTGATTTTCAAAAAAATCACGGGTCGATCACTTCTGCCCAGAACGCGAACCACAGTCATGCGTTGTGGATGCATCTCGCGGATAGTCACTCGCTGATTTTCGTTACCCAATATTCTGCAGTTCTGCCTATTGACGCACCCGCTGAGGTGGAAGTGCGTCTCATCTGAGAAAATTCTTTTTGTTAAGTTCTCTCTCTGTAGAGCCAGGACCCACTGAGCCAATGTATGTCTCTTTCCATGATGTGCAGGCTTGAACTCTTGTTTAAATTGAATCTGGTGTACGCACGCATTTTCAGATCTTTTTCGGATCTCATGCAGTGAACTGTGATGAATTCAATTGCTGAGCTCGAAGAACCGATTTTTTTGGAGCTTACGGTTACATTGTCATGAACGACAGGAATGTTCTCTTGTGTTCGAACAGAACACGGTCGTTCTGTTTTCGTAACGTTAGAACCTGTGGTCTCAAACTTCCGAACTGATGATTCGGTCAGGGCAACGTTACGTCTGAACAACTTACGGTTGTCGTGGGACTTTCACTGTTTTTGTAATAACTGTCACTTTGGTAAGTTGAATTGTGATATGCTCAATGACAAACACCGAACAACAATGGTCTCGCCCACAAAAGCTAGTAATGGGAAGGATCGCAGATGAAAATGAAAAACCACGGCTCTTAATTATAGTATTACAAAATGGCGCAAAATTCAAATCCGTCCTTTCTTTCCGGACACCCGTTACTTTTAACGAGTGTAAGACAAAGTATTAGAATGAGAGTTTGAAATAATTACTAGTAAATGAAGATTGCTGCGAAGTAGTATTAAAACTGGTAAGCGTGATAATGCTGAGATAGTGAAATGGAGTATATGCTTGTTACGCAACGGCGTAAGTGGCAATGTGGAAGAACCAGCAGTTGCATTCACTTACCAACAAAAGAGAAAAATATACGCTTTTGTCGATGATAAACTTTGTGTCAGTGCAGCATATTCCAACCAGATAAATTTATGACGTTCTTTTGCGCAGGAGAAGTGCAGAATGGAACCCATTTGAGCACTTTAAACCTTAATCTGCATAAAGTGAAATCACGTCACTTATCACACACACTGACTATATCTGAATGCACGATATGTTTTTTGCTACATCATAATTTTTTCCACTTAGCTTTCGCTTAAACACTTTGCCGTCCGCACGTCTCTTACGAATTTATCCGCTTAGCGCCGGTAGCGCTAATTCGGATTACTTGGCTTGTCGCCGGCCATTGACATTATCGAGAGATTATAAATTGTTACGTTTTACTAATCTCATCGTTAGTTCTCAACCCTGTTCCCCTACTTTCATGAAATTTCGAAGATATACATACATAGGTAAATAAATACAAAATTTGTTTCATATATTTGTTTATTTGCATTGTCTTTGGTACTCGGTATTTCTCTTTAATATGATATGCAGCGAAACTGTTTCCAAGATGTAACCCAACTCCACAAGGCTTTAACATTAAGTTGTTCGTCCCTTTCTTTTGTTTCTGAAACATACATGGCAGTTTCTTCGTTTCCGTTTATACGTTCCGGAAATACGTAGGCCTATTGGTGTTGCTTTATGTGACCGCAAAGTGTCAACCGGATCATGAGACGTACGCGATGTTGTAGCGACCTCCAAGTTTTGGTCCGCGCATTCATCGTAAATAATCGCATCGTCTTTCATCTGCCATGACATGTACTAATAAAACAAAAAAAATTATGGCGTGTGTAACTTACTGTTGCCTAAACTCCAGTAGAATGCAAGAGATATTTAAGTGCTGTCGCCGGCCATGCGCTATACTAGGCTCACAACACCGCTGTGGTGTCGCCGGCCACTGAGCGACACTATATACACGACACCGCTGTGGTGTCGCCGGACGGCAGTCTTAATATCCCCTGCAACTCAGTTTCCGCCGTAGTTCGCAGTTTTATCTCCTGCCTTGCACGCCCACAATGGCCTATTATTCTCGTGAATTATAATCTCTACGTTCGTAGTTTGCCATTCTGTCCGAAATATCCCAGAAACAACGTACACCAATAGACGGTCGCTTGCAGCTACGAAGTCCAACTCTGTCCGACCTATCCCATTTCGCGGGCACGGGTGGCCTTGTACGGCGCACGCGGCCGACTTGTCTGTACAGTGGATGCGTGCCAACGGCGCTGCATGTCTTCAGATTAGTCTGCCGTCCAACCAGTCTGAAGAATACGATTCCAGTTGACGCTCAGCCGAAGTTTACCGGCTCCTTGTTCATGCTGTGTTCCTCGATGTTTCTTCCAACACCGCACTGTCACCAGGGGCTGTGTTCAGTGGCTCGCCAGAAACATCGGCAGACTGCTTGGTCACAGTGCGTCTGATCTCCGTCCGTTCAAGTTGGAATCTATTTTACCAACATCTGCCTCGAGAAGAACGTGGCGGGTATTGCACATTTCTCCGTTACTGGAATACGTAGTCGAATTTTACGAATGTCGTAGAATGTAGAGCGAAACATTCTACTGCATACCCCAGACAATTCGTGTTGACAAATATTACATATGATCACATCTTCAGACAGATTCAGCAAAACAATCACTTGCTAACTTCAAAGGCGTGAATAAGAATGTGAAAGAAACCCAAATTTTAGAGGTATTTTTAACACCTAACGCACTGTACAGTGGAATCAAATACAGATTTGCAGACAACCTCTATAGCACAGGTTGTCAACCTTTTTTACCTATCACCCACATTTGCATATCAGCAGTAAAATGTTTCAACCGCCCACCAGTTCTAGGTAATGGTGACTTGTGACGCTTGAAGGTAACTGAAAAAATTTGTAAAGCAGAGTTGCAGCAAGGATATAATTACTTATAAAGTGCTTTCAAAATTTTACGAAAAGGTAAGTATCTATAATCCACAACCGCCTACCTCCCACTACGAAAGCTGGAACTCCGTTCCCACTAGTGGGTGGTAGCGACCCTACCTGGTTGACCACCACTGCTCTCAACAGTGAGACCTGAGTTTCTATTCGCTTGTACGATGTTCAAGTAAGTCAGGGGCATGCAGCCAACTCACAACCGCCAATATTTCGAGACACACAAACGTGCGCTATCTTTGGTCGTGTAGTAGCGCCAGCGCACTTTCCGGAACTTCGCTGTAAAACAAGGTTTTGAATTCCCTTTCACACCGCTTACTTGCTGCAGTTTTCCCTTGAAAATGACAGGCGTGGACCAGTCAAAATAATGGCGGCTGTGAACGTCACCCGGCTGCATTCGCGAAATTTGCACGGCCCCTTAAGACCGTGGTTCCCAACTAATGGGGTAAAATGAAATTTCCTGTGCGGCAAAACCAAAAGCGTTAAATGGTGTTTCAGCCCAGAAACTTTCTTTAAATTTCATTACTATTGCGTTTTCTGTGACTAATATTGATTCTATAAATTGTCAATCCTTTTTCTCTCCATTGCTAGCATTAATGTGACACTATGCAAAGTGGTTACAGCACTTCGAACCGAAGTGACAGAACCACATAGTAGCAACTACGTTACAGGCTACTACAGTGATATATAGGCGTGATATATAGGCGGAACAAGCCGACCACAATATTATTGAACTTTGCCTCCTGTGGCCATTGTCAAAAAGGCGGTTGTATTAGTGATCAAACACGGTCGTAACCAAGGAAAACGCATCGCACTGTCAATGATTTCAAGACAGTTGTGCATGTACGGTCAAGTGTTTTGGCGTATCTTCGTGAAAGATCACGATAAAAGCTCACGATAAGGTGACTGAAGCGCCCTCACTGCATGGTGCAATAACGATTTGGTCGAGTAGGAACTCGACATTTCGTGTTTCGATATTACTAATCTCATGAATCCGATACTCGTAAAATATTAAACTACTGCACGGTGCATCGATCCTCGACCCATTACCCGCAACTGCTCATAGCACAACCCCTGTGGAACCACTGTAGCCTCTTTGGTTTGTTCAAATAGTACCACGCATATGCTCCTCCCATTAACTGTTTACAAAAGGTAACTTGTTTCATGTGGCTTTAGGTTTGTCATTGCCGGTACATTAGTGTTTTGTTTCATTTCCCTCTTTGACTTTGTACATTTAAAGGAGTGTCTTAAATGGAAAGACATTTGCGACAATGTTAAAGTTAGCACTGAAACGACTTGAGAAAGGTGGAAAAAAAACTTGCTCTTGCATACGGTGTCGGCGAAGTTACTATTGGTGACTGGCGAAGAACGGACGAATTTTAACAATTTACTTGAAAGAAATGCTAGAAAGATCCTTTAACGGAAAACTAAAGAACCTGGAGTTTGAAAAACAAGAGGCGTTGTTTGTGACATTCTTTTCAACAGTGTTTTATTTCTTTCCCCCCCCCCCCCCCCCAATTCCAATGGCCCGAGTTTTCAACAGTTCGCAGTCGTCTCATTCATCTCTATCGAGACTACTACTACTATTTATTGGCGGTGAGCAGAAAGCATTAACAGACCCAAGTCGTCCGTTTTCTGCTCGATCGTAAGGAGCGCAGCAGCGACGTGATATACAGATAAGTGTAGCGCACACATTTTAACTTTGCCGATTTTAAATGGGGTTGCAGGTCAAGCAAGTGCTTAATGGTGGGGACGGCGACCAGGAGGAGTATTGTGGGTACTAGCATCGGACTGGTCAACGTAGTTTTGAACAAGTGCACAGTAAGAAATAATTAACTGACTGTTCACCTGAAACAATCCAAGAAAGGTGCAGTGGAATAACTAAGCATCGAAACTGAAGCGCCATGTTACTCAGTTATGGTTTATCATCTAGGTCAAATTTCCGTTACACATTTTGCCTTTTCCAGATGACATGCTGCATTTATTATAGACCAATAACGTTAGTAATGTATTACAAGTTAACGTTCACTGTAAGTTGCTCGAAACAAGTGGTTTCCAATAAAGTATTTCAGACCGTAGATTCACAGATCTCTCGGGATGCCACAAACGATTAAACTTTGTATCTCCAAGTTTTGCGTGTGGGAACTTCAGGCGATTCGATCAACCGAAAAAGAACTATTTTGAATACCACCGACCGCCCTCCAATGTCTGTAGGTTTGCGCGTTGAAATTTGTTGCAGATACCTTGCAAGTACTAATGCTTTGGAGAGACTATCCGCCTTCGGGCGAAGTCAAAGCCTGCGTAATGTGCCAATATCTGTAACTGATCTCTGCCTAACGAATAAAATACTGGCTTCCGGAATATACGACATGCTCGGTGCGTGGATTAAATATGTCATACCAAACAACGCAGCACGTCGTTTCTAACAGATTAAGTGGCTTCGCACGTACCCCAACGAAGTTCGCAATGTACATAAAGTACTACACTATCGCCTGGAAACGACCTTGATAGCTTAAGTGCTTTTTGTTAAATTCCCGGTTCAATCATCTATACAGGTGATTAGTTCCGATATGGTCATCTTCAGATCTTTCACGTGCAAATTTTGATGTCACACGCGGAAATTTTTTAGTATTATAAACTCGCCCTCCCGTGCAGCGACTGGAGCATCAGAATTTTTCGGGGCTCATTATTGGTAAAATGTTTGAGTGAGCAAAAACAAGACTCGAAATTATAAAATGCATTTTCTGAAATTTTCATCGCCTAAGATAAGAAAACAGGGAAATGGCATATCAAATTTACGAGTGTAAAGTCTAGTTTTGCGAAGGAATAGTTGTTTGAAATAGCGTAAATAAAAATTTAATGATTAAACAAGTATTACATAACTACTGCTAGCAACGCAGATGAAGTAACAAAGTTCATCTCTTCAGTGCATGCCTTTTTGGGTAAGTTACTTTAGTGTAGCGTTTGTCAAAACCGAAAAAAAGAGTAAGGTCTTGCGAAATGATTTGAAAGTAAGGGATTAATGGATGATCGAAATCATGGATAGCAGATGAAGTGCCAATAGAGAATTTGAAGTTAGCTGGGAGTCTTAAAATTTAGTGACTACAAAGAAATATATGGATTACATATATAGTCTGCTGTGCGGCCTTGAGATACTGCTACTACCACTGTTAACGATTTGTATTGCTGCACTAACTACCGGTAAAATACTTAACCTATTTTCCATAGCAGTATTGTTGCGAGGCCACACAGCAGCAGACTGCATCGTTTGTATAATCCAGGAGGCAAATATACCTTAGTACTCTGCACAGTTCTTTGACTCAAAGTTAACCATTGAACTTTGATTTCTCTATCAGCACCTCATTTGCTGCACCCGATTTTTAGCAAAGGCTTTGTTTTATTTCGTACCTTTAGGCAAATTTCACGGAACATTTGACAACTGTTTTTACACTATGCACTACGAATACATGGGACGTGCTACCGTCATTATAAAGTTGTCTACATGTTACTGTTTGGCCATCTTCAGCTTGAGGCCTAAGAGATGGGAGAGTACAGTAGATGCGCAAAACAATCTGAAGATGGTATAGGGGAACTTAAGACTATGGAATGCCAGAGCAAAATGCTTTTCATGAAGTGATTCTATATTGATATAGATTTCTCTTTAGGAAAGTGACTCAGTGGCTTTAATGCAGTACAAGGAAACTTTTTAATGCTTATGTAGAGAATGGGGTATGGTTAGGGCGTGTTTTATTACCAGCCTTTTATTTGGTGGTTCTAACTGTGTGCGCGTTGATTAAAGCTTAAACAGTGTGACAAACTTAATATTAATAAATTAGTCTAACATTGCAGTGAACGCAGCATGAAAGCAGAATTCAAGGTGCAAAAGTATGAGTCAAACATTTACTGACAAGCGAAGAAATTTACACACAACAAACTGAAAATACAGGGTGTTTAATTATAGTTAATTTACTCACAGAAGTCCAGTGCGGGCTATAATTATCTTATGGAAGCGGAACTTTGTAGATGCTAGGGCGTTAACAAGTTATACTGGAAAAAATAGTTCCAATTTTCACCGAAAAGTAATCCCTGTGCAGCACATCGACGCCTCCAGTGCTTATATTGAATGAATTATGTAAACGGCGGTTAAAAAAATCATCGCTATCCCTTTCTCACTTGTTTGACCTTTCCTGACCACGTCCCATACCTAACCCATTACTTATGGAAACATTTCTATACATCTCTTACAATAACGTCTGAGTTGCACCTGGTGGCCAGAACTGTAACAAATTTTTTCCAGCGTGAATCTTACTACGCATTAACGCTTTTCAGTATCCAAAGTTTCGCTGTCATGCGATAATTACAGCCCACATTGTATCTGTAACTGCACATTAATTATGACCACCCTGTACTACTGAAGTTCAAAAATGAACATTGTTGGTAATATTTGTTTCGTCTTCCATCAGATACAATGGTAGGCTTCAATGACTAAATGGCCCGAGGAGTAAAATAGCACTTGTTCCGTTCCACCAGAACGGAGTACGTTCCGCGGCAATCTATATTGTGTGGCTAGAGATCCGACTTCTGTCTAGCAGTGTTTTAGTAAGTTGTGAAATTGAGTAGTGCTTAGCGCCCGTAAGTTAGATGACACTAACCGTTTGAGGTTACATTTGTTATCCAATAAACAACGAAACAGCCTGTATGTTTTGCTAGCATGGTGGCAACCATAGCTACAGTGAGGTATTCGTTCGCAAATTTAGTATTTGGAGAGACTAGTCAACAGTTTCCTCGTTCGAAGCACTACTACAGAGCAGAATCTTAAGGTGGTTGCAAAGTTTCACGTACATCTCTAGGACGTCTATATATTTTTTTATATTCAAGGTGCGTGAAGTTCAAAACCGAAATCTTCCTAAGCTGCTCGCTGCAATTAGAAGATTCTCCAGAAAATGGGCTTAATTTTCCAGTAACGCTCAATATATTTAAGAAAAATCGATTTTTTGACAAGAAGCTTAGCTCTGTGGTACAGTATTCGCCAGCCATGCGGGGGACATGGATTCGATTCCCAGCTGATTCAAATTTAAGAACGTGCATTTTCTACGAGCACTTCAGGGAAGCGTAAAATACAGAGGTGGAAAAATCGATTGCGCTCTGGACGTAATCTATGGATCGTTGATCGTTTCGATTCTTTGTTTTCTCCCTTCAGTTTGATTTTTTTTTTAATATGACTGTTCTAACGGGTTAAATTTCATATTACGGGTTAAAAAGAAATCGGGCAAGTGGTTCCATAGCTATTAGCGCTCCTTACACCTGGTAAGGAATAATTTCTAACGGATATTCCTGTACGTGGAACAGCACTTGAACGTGGTATATTCTGTGATCACTGCGTAGTAATAAATTTTGTACACAAATAGGCCTAATAAAAAATTTATGTATTTAAGATCAAGTTTCAGGTGTCCTATGCGTTTCTCGCAAAGCAGATTTGTCGTGGAGTGTGTTGCTTGATTTAGTTCACAAACTAACACATTTTAAACTTTTCACGGTAATTGAGGTCATAAAAGCATTGTCTTTTGCAAATGTACTTCTGACCAAAAATCGATTCCGCTTTCATAATGAAATTTGTATAGAACGTTTCGTACCGTGTTTCACTGGCCCCCTTAGACGTCGATTTACAAAAGTCCCTTCTTACACAACGCCTACACGTTCTCCAAATTTAAAGATTCTATCCCTAACGGTTTGGGCTGGGCGTTAAGAGTGAATCAGTCACGAAATTTCCTTTTATGTATAGTGTGTTAACGGCAACTGCTTGGATTAAGACACTGCAAATTTAGTTTTATGCTTCGCGGAAACGCTATTCGAACCTGAAACAAATTTGAATCTGCTGGGAACTGAACCGAGGCACCTCTTGCAGCAGATTGACATCCTACCAAAAAAGCCACATTGCTTGAATAAACGCCCTTACTTCAGCATGTGAAGTACTTGGGTCGATTTCCTCGAGAATTTTTTAGCGTTGCATTCACTTGCTTCGATGTTTTGATATTTGAATTCTGAACTTTTGCCATAAATATAAAATATATAAAACAAAATCCTATTGCCGTGTGGTCTCCCCGTCAATAGAAAGCGTCCGATCAGTATAGAATTGCAGAAACTAGAGTAAGAGCTATTTAGAAACGCTGGAACTGACGGCATTACTTCAAGGCATAAATGAATGATACAGAGGCGCCGGGATGTTGCTAGCTGTTTAGCCTCTACAAAATAGTTGAAAAATGACGCCCCCTCGTTTTACTAACATGTCTCCCCGATATCACTACAACCACCATGGATATCTCCAGTCACCAATTAAGGTGACCAGATGTGATCTGGCGACAGTCTTCAGTTTTCATGCTTTTCCCTTCGTTCCTTTAAAACAGATTGAGAAGAATGTGCTGAATTTCTTTTTTTTTGTCAGTTTTTAAATTTCCCAAGATAACTGAATACGAAGAATATGCTAAATAATTTAAACTATACTCAATACCCCAGTGCAACCAAATTCGGCGACGTTTTCTTCTATTTCATTGTAACAAAATTTACTAATGATAGTGTGGAACTGTTTCCCGGTGCGAATAAATTTTTCCTTGAATTTAGAAATCTTGCGGTAATTGTGTGAGACAAGCCGAAGCATCAAATCAGATTTCCATAATCGGGCTGTTATTTCGTTTTTCGTTTCACTGAAGTAATTTCTGAGTAATGAATTATCTTTTTCAGCATCCGCTTTCGTCAAGGTAAATACTTCAGTGACTTCCCTATGCTTTTGAACATCCGGTGTTTTCCCTCATTTGTATAATTTTCGCAGTTTATTTTTGAGATTTATTTTTCCGCCCTTTGCCGCCCCTAAAATTTTGCTGCCTTTTCTTGCCTAATAGGAGCAACGGCCCTCAACAGATAAGGAATCCTGCTACCTGTACACAAACCGAAACGTAACTTAACAAAAGCTTAGTGAAATCTAAATAAGGTGAATGGCAGAGTGTTTCGTGCGATTTTACGAGTCCCATGCTGCGATGTAGACAAATTCTGCTGGTGTGAGTATGGGCAGGAATTTCTAGCGGTGGGCTCATTTTCAGACAGTACCGTCACTTCCAACTTATTGAGATGCTTCAGGTAGAATCGGGACTGGAAAGTAGTCCCATTTTTGGGTATCTCCAATCGTTCAAGTAGAACCTGATCTCGCAACAAGATGGAGCGCCCCGTATTACAGAGTTCATATCAGATTTTCAAATGAAAACTCAATGGACTGGCAAAAGGAGTACTAGTGAAGGGCCTCCATGATCCCAGGTATACCCATAGATTTTTCAGTCTAATTTACTAGTAAATTAGATTCGATAATCGTGATGCTGAGCATCTTAAGTGCTACACTTGTGATTTTGCAGACGATATTCTTCCAATAAAATTACTTATGTTGTCTAACGTAGCCGCTGGGCTCTTTGAGGTGCACATTGTTCATATCTTCACTCCCAGGAAGGAATGATGTTTCCGAGATGGAAAACTATCTGCAGCTTAAGTTTGAGCTTTATCGCAAAAGGAGGACTGTAAATATGCCTGACTGATTTTGGTTATAAACGCCAACAGCGAAAATAGACTGGCTGTGGAACTACCTAAAAATGATCTATTGCTATCTTAGTTCACATGTTCCTAGGTTAGATCTTAAGATATACGTTTTGTGTACTTTGTCAGGAGTCAAAATACTTATTTGATTCGTAACAATTTGGCCACGTCGCTCCGCAATGGGATTAGCAAGCTTTTGCCGAACTACAAACTTTTCCTCTTGTTAGTGTAGCACTTAGTCGCTTGTCCCAGACCCCCTCCCATCACGTTTTTCGTACCTAGTGAGTGGTTGGGTTTAACTGATCTGGACGAGAGCGAGAGAAGGAACGAACTATTCAGGTCTATGACAACAGCAGTTCCAAGCACAAACTGCCCACCCAGTAATTCAAGTGACTACTTTTGCATCATTCGCAGGAGGTAACCCTTAGGCGGGACGTTCATGTACGGAATATTGCCACTACTTTTAGTACGATTACGGCACAGTCTCGTTGCTATTTGTTTGCTCATCACTGTCTGCCGTTAATCCTCGTTGCAATTACGCTGCAGGCTATGCTCGCCGTTAGTAATTACCCTGCAGTTGTTCACACATCAAGCGGAGTGCTAGCAGAGTCAAACACGGTAGTGCTGAGTTCTCAAAGAAGCCCATCACGTCTCAAGTTTCAGGGCATACAACAGTGGCTGCGCCGCGAAACTGGCTTCGATCATTGGCTGGCCAGGACGGTAGCGAGCGGCAGTGGTGCAGGTTAAATGGATCGGTAAAACATGTGGGCTGGGTGGCGGCACAAACGCACCCTTACGCACGTTACACATTCACATGGCTTAGGTATACGCAGTACGGCAAACCAAGTGACTGCGCAGCTAGCTAGAAAACGCAGTGACTTCGGTCAGTCCCTTTGAAGACTTACCTATACGATAATTTTATACTACATGTTTACTGCAGAAACTTACACGAACAACGAAGCCACCTAATACACATTTATTTAAAGCTGTGCTATCAAGCCAGGTGAGACAAGTTTCACTACAGCAAAATTACTGTCTCGAAGTTTACAAGAAAACTAGTCTGAGGTGAGCCGCGTGGCTAAGCATTTGTAGCCGCTCTAGTTTAAGTATGCGCTTGCCACTATAACAGTAGACTGATATAGTAAGGAATGGAGATGGCATACCAATAGCTATTTCCGCAGGGGGCTATGCTTTCATATAGGGGACGAAACAGTTAACAGTGCGAGAAAACGTGCTTTTGTTTTTCGAGAAGACTTCAGCGAAGACAATTCTAAACCAAATGATCGTCCGGCACATCGTTGATGGATCCGCGTCGTTCCGAGCTGTTAAGATCTAAAATCGAATTAGTTACATGCATACGGCACTTACTGTATGACTGCACGTTTCAGCGTGAACTGCTTTTTACAAAGCATCGGGAAACATGTAAGATAAACAGCCTTTCCGTTTATGTAACAGTAACAGGCGGACAACTCCCGCACGCCCCGAAATACCTCTTAGTGGATCCGCATAGATATCGTCCGTCAGTGCATTTTCTAGTAGACGCTGTTTCTCTGCTTTGCATTAAGTTTTGTTCCACAGCTCACCTGAACTTCAGCACATCTACTCACCTATATTAGTAACGTATCGGTATCATATTGAAACATTATAAAATATGGTAATCTGCGCTACAAGAATTTAAGACCATGGCCTTGTGTAAAACGACATACACTAATTTACGGAACTGTGCAAACAAATAGTACGAGCCGAATTCGGTGACTTGCCTCATTTACTAAACTACACCCTACACGCATGGGGAATACGATTAAAATGCCAGTCAAAAGCGGCGAGGAAACTGACGGAAAATTTTTAGCAGCCTTAGACTGGAAGAGACCGTTGCAACGGCACCAAGTTGGCTTCCTGAAAGATTATTCAAAGAGTTTTCAGTTCGTGGACAAACTAGCAAATCGGTTCGATAAGGCAGCATTCCTGGAAAATAAGTATTCTGTAATATACGTAACCGACCGAAACTCCTGAAATTCTGAACACTTCGAATCTCAGGATTCCAAAATAAAGGCAACAATTAGCTTTGCTGCGAGGAGATACAGTACATGTTACTAAAGTGTCACGAGGAAATTCAGGTGATTAAACCTGTTCATTGTCCACATCTACCTTTGAAAAAGTATTTTGAAAAGTTGCGATGGTCACATGCTAAACCTTTGCAGTAATATAAACCCAATGTCATGTTTTAAGCTGATTTCAGTTTCGTTTAAATAACACCCGAATACGCAGTACGGTGTTGAAACCAATAGGTACACATTGAGACTAACATAGGCTTCAGTCTGAACCGAAGACCATTACAATTTCATTACCCGACTCCAAAGTTTGCGAGGGTACAAGCTAATCATCATAAAACCACACGATTTAAACACTACTGTAAAATACAGTGTGGTTGGAATAGCTGAGGGGTAAACGGGGGAGGGAGGGGTGGGGAAAGTACGTTAGCTCAGTCGCGGTGTGCCAGTGCACCACACTTGGAAAAAACTGACATTCCACCTCCAATGGGTCTGTTAAACTTTGATTGGATGGGAAGATAACGATCACTACAGGCAAGCTCAAAATTCCCCCGTTGAGGTATCCTCGAGGCAACGTCTCAGGGTGATCATTCCATGTGTCATTTCCACTACGCTAGAGAGACTCATTTCCCTCTACTTCCCCTTTCAGATCAACGTTACTGCCGACGAATACCGCTGGCTCACTATTGATGCTTTTCGAAGTCTAGCTTGTTTGTAGTATTTAGCACCCTACTGAACGTTACGTCGCGCATTCAGCCGTCATTCATCTCCATGCTTCCCATTATCTCTGCCTTCTAAGATATATTTACACAATACTAAGCACCGGTTTAGCTGTATGACATTCTGTTTGCCGAACGAAGGCAATGAGTAACAGGATATCAATGCAACACTAATGCGCTTATTTACGTTTTGTATGGAAAAAGCCTTTGGCGGACGGACTGGAGCAAGTCATCTCAGGCCACTTTATCAAAACTTGTAGACCCGGATTCCAATCATTCTCGTAACTCTAGTAGGCAAAAATTTTGCCTTTCATATATTTTGGACAGTTATTTTACAGTGTCAGGTAAGTCTTGCTGGCCCAAGGGTACGTCTACTCCAACTGCACCCGCTAGCGGTTAAGGGAAACCGTTTCCTCTGAATTCCGTTACGCGTCGATACGACTTCAAGGTGGCTAGCGGTACGCGTGTTGCACGGCATCTAACATGTACGGGAAATTTCCAATTTGGTACCATTTCAGCAACAAGGAAGACCAGTGGTACTGATTAATGTTAGTTTATGCGTACATCTACCTTCAGTAACAAATCTACGGATCTATTACGGAGCAAGATTCCTTTCCAGCAATGAAGTCGCATTTTTTAATTAAAATTCGCTATTGCTACACCTTTGCCGCGAATTCCATCTTAGCCGCCTTAGACATCAGTAATTTACGTTTTAGAGATACAAGTTTTGTACTAGACACTGCTGTATATTTTGAGTTATTAGTATCAGTTTGGTATTAACATGCGAATGGAAGCCGATGCAAATCGCCACATCTTGCTAGAACCGAAATTGTACGTATCCTAAATGTCTTCAGAGCGGTGGTAACTTTCACACACAAATGACTAGAAGCTTATTTTCAGACACTTTCAGAAATCGATCTTTTCAAACATAGAAGCGATTTTTAAATAAAGCCTTTAAACGAGACAGCGAAATTACATGTTCTGTAGCTCAGTTAAGTATGTACAGAGCTAATTAAGTCAACAGCTGTCTTTCAGGGCGTCCAGTTTCACCACTTTAAATTTCCTGTTTGAAGATAACAACAACTAGTCCCGTTCTTGCCATCGCCAAATCCACCTCTACGACTCAGCGCTATCAAGCGTTGCAGCCAGTATTGAAGCCTTTATGATCTAATTTTAATTAAGTGTGTCAATCCCGGCCGTGATGAAACTTGCCCGTAATTTATTCCTAAGTAGGTTAGGCTGGAAACTGACTTGGTTGCGAGTCTGCGAAACCAGTGAACGTATACGCGAAATAAAAATGGTACACGACTATCTGCAGCTTAGCCATATGTATACAATCGCGTCATATTTAATGCTCTTCTCGTTAAGACTAACTGCAAGGGAACTTTGTAACTCATTAGATAACGGGCAAAGCTCCGGCTAGTTCTGATGTGTAGGATGATTATTGTACCTGAAGTATGGAGCACAACTCAACAAAAACTTTCAGTTTCATCAACACTCATCCACTTCAAAAGCGACTGTTCGTTCTCTCGAGCTGCAGGGCTATCAATAGCCGAAAAAGATCTACGCGAATCTATAGACATCAAAATTAGTATAGCAACAGAATAAGTTATTTGACAGCCGATTTTGTCTACCCCCTTATCTACGCTACAGTCGCCTGTAGGTTGAACTAAGATTGATTAGATTCCTTAATCTAAATGCTTACGTTCCACAAACCTCAAACGTTGAGACATCTGGGAAAAACTTTCTTTTTCATAGTTCTAGATAAGGCTTTGTACGCTAACACCAAACTTCTTTGGTTTACAAGCACCGAATGTGCTTTACGACTCATCTCATTCGTTCAGTCACTGGACAGAACTAATCTGTCAACTTCCACTTTTTCGAGCTCATAACACGAAATGCCCACGTTACCCCAAGTGCAGGCTGCTGATGCAAGATAACTCACCACAACTGGCGACGGCGTCTCGACGGAACGGAGCCCGGAGGACATCGTTACCTGACAGTATTAGAAATCACAATCACAATCTAATGCTGCCCGGTAAGATGTTGACAGGCGCTCCCAAGTGGCGAAGATCGCTGGCTGGCAACGCTGGCAGACCGGCTCCAGCTGGTCCCTGTGACGCCGAGGGGAGACCAAGGTCACATCGGGCTACGAAGCCCTGACACTGACGAATTAACACCGGCTCCCAAATAAAAAACACTACGCTGTCACCAACGTTCTTTAACTTTCCGCAGCCACATTTTATTCCTATACGAAAAAGTGCTGTGGTACCGTTTCTCGGGGTGTGTAAATGTCCCAACTTCAGGTTATGTTTTATTAACATGTCTGTTAACCAGTACTACGGAAAGTAGAGTACAAAAGCAAAAGCTACGAACCTACTCAGGCTAACAAAAATAAGTTCTCGCAACGTTAATTCACTCCAATAAAATCAATATGGCGCAAGGAGCTCCCATTTTGTGGGCAAGCTCAATAGCTTACAGATCTGACAGTGCGCACTGAAAACGATCTCATACTTATTTCTGGAATGAAAAGAGGAATAATACATTCCCATTGAATTTCATACGTGAGTCGCAAAGCACATGCAACAAGTTCCCTAAGAACGTTTTATCCATGATAAGAACTAAGCTGTGTTTAAAAATTTCAGTATATGCCCAACCACCTTTCAAAATCTACATTTACGCGCTTCGAAGCAATAACTTCACATCGGCATTAAAAACTATGGACACATTAAAAAAATTTACCAATTATTTCAATATTACAATTCTGACGGAAGCCTGTAAATTAGACTTGTGAAAGGTAGTTGAGCCTACACCATAACTTTCAGTAAAATGTTCCCCACAGACTGGAGCAATGTGTCACTGGATTGGTATCTGTCCTGGACAAAACTTACTCAAGCCAATTTAATGGCTTGCGTATTATCAGGAATGAAATGCAAAGCGAAGCGAAACAATTGTGAAAGGATCAACTTAGTAGCAGACCTTACAACACAGAAGGCGCAAAAGAAAAGGCGGAAGAAATCGCGTACGGCTTGCCGTGAACTATCGCTAGCCTGCAGTAAATCAATATATTCAAAGACAATACCTATTCGAGCCATCATCCCACCAGCCAAACGGTTAAAAGTGATTTAGTGCTGAAGTCCTAACAAAAATGGATAGCCCAACACCACGACGTTACTCTTATGAACAGATGCGACGCACAATTAAAGAAGTCCTGAAAATATCTGCCAAAAGAAACCGACGGGGTGTTACAATAAAACTAGGGACACCTAGTAGCAGCAGTCAACACCCACGCGGAACGCATATTCGCAGCGACCGAGGCACTGGAATGCGATGCCCGCCGCGCGCTTGCCAACCCGAGACCGGTCTAAGAATAGCACACCGGCGCGCCTGGCCCAACAGGTTGGGTCGCTGCGGCACGACCGACCACTGCGCAGCAGCACGTGCACACACCTCGGCAGACCCGGCCCGACTAGCTCGCACTGGGCGTCGGACCGCGCCTCGTCGTCACCACGTGGCCAACATGGCCGCCGCGCGCAGCGCGGCCGCCGCCCAATGGCGTGGACGCGCGCGCAAACCGTCTGGCACGACCCCCTGCTATTGGAAAATCTTGAACGTGTTCTTTGGCCCCAGGACCTCTGCCCAATGATCTCTGACCTCGCCCTGCGCTACTGGGCGATACGGAGAGTACGTAACGACTTATCAGTCGCTTTCTGCCCAGTGTGCATCTCCCAGTTAAAATAAGCAGTACATTGCGCAGTACTAGTCCCCTATCGTCGTCTGTATAGCGAGAAGTCGTTGAGCGAGGTTTTTTTTATTTTTTTTACCTCCAGCAACTGTACAAACTTACGTTGCTAAACAACTACTACTGCACTTTACTACTAACATTTAAAGCGTCTTAAATCAGCCCACGGTATCCCTTGCGCAACACTTTCACGATTCGACGAACAATGAGTGTCGAAATTTTGTGCATCGGTTCACGCCTCTTAAGAACACGCAACAGATCATACGCACGGAAAAACTAACGGTCAAAATCTTCCAGCATATTTCAGACTTTCTCCACCCAGTAAAATAATGGTGCACACGCTGCTCTGAAAACTTTACAGCCACCTATCAACATAGGTTTGTCCATAACTAATACCGCCATTGGACGTTCTATTAATAAAACAAGCTTCCCTCCCACGCCCAATACCTTTACGTCTTCATATGCGTAGTTCCTTAACTGTCACACAAAATTATTTACAAGTACCTGCTCTGCCAATACCAGTCGTATAAATTCTGCAGCAGCCGAGATGATTCCACCGCGCTTGCTGCTATACATAGTTGAATCACCAAAACTCCATAACTGCACATCCACTCACCTCCATTGCTGCCGAACAACTGAGCGACTGCACCACTGCATTTCGTCGGGTAGCTCACTAGCGGCGGGCGTGCGAACTACAGCGCTACGATCGACCATAGTTCCAGATCCTGCCACCAGAGCTGGCATGGATGGCAACAAAACACAACCGCAGATTTGAGTTCCAGCGCGGTCTGAGCAAACGCATCGGCGGAGTTCATGTCGTTTATTTCCCTTGTTGAGGTTCGTTAATGGTTTATTGACAATGTTTATAGAGAGCAGTTGCATTTTCAAGTTCAGGACACGAGTGTTATCAAATTTACTGAAGACAGAAAGATAATAGGTGCTCATTAGTCGGTGAGTGATAATTCAGTGATGTATATCATGTAGATACGAATAAATGTCACTGTTTACTGCAACAGTTTACATGTCAGGTTGACAAAGAACCGCCGTTATAAGCGATTATTAGTTCTGCATTTGTTTCTTCTTAGAAAATGTCATATGCACCGTTTGTTTGTCTCTAATCACACTTCGTAACAATGATTTCGAATCTTGCGCTGTTCAGCTTCCACTGTCTATAGATTCTTCTGCGCTATTAAAATCTAGTTCTTAGTTCTGTCAAAAAGTTGTGGAAGATATGATAGGTGAGTCACTGTTGACTGCTGACGCAGATATATAATTCTGCAGCGTTCTCAACTCCATATACTGTATGTTACGTGTTCGCGCTTGTCTGTATCATTACTTTGGTATAGTTTCTGTCTTTGTTGTATGCGGAACGTTTTACTGAATGCTTTCTCAGAAAATTATTTTGAACAATTAGTTCATGAGCCCACTCGAAGCGTAAATGGTTGCGAAAGCACACTTGACCTCTTAGCAACAAATAATCGTGGACAAATAATGAATATCGTGACGAATACAGGGATTAGCGACCACAAGGCAGTAGCTGCTAGGCTGAATACCGTGCTCCTACAACCATCAAAGAGAAACGCAAAGTATATTATTTAAAAAAGCTGATAAAAATGCTCTTAACGCCTTTTTAAGAGACAGTCTGCACTCCTTCCGAACTGATCATGTAAGCGTAGAGAAGGTGTGGAAGGATTTCAAAGAGAGAGTATCGACAGCAATGGAGAGATATATACCACATAAATTAATAAGTGATGGTACTGACCCCCCTTGATACACAAAACGGGTCAGATCGAAAAAGCAAAAACAGCATGCCAAATTTAAAAGAACGCAATATCCCCAAGATTGGCAAAGTTTTGCAGGAGTTCAAAATATAGCGCGTACTTCAATATGAGATGGTTTCAATAATTTCCACAACGAAACTGTCTCGAAATCTGGCAGAAAACCCAAAGAGATTCTGGTCATACATAAAGCACACCAGTGGCAAGACGCAATCAATACCTTCACTGCGCGACAACAACGGTAAAGTCAGTGATGACACTGCCACTAAAGCAGAGTTATAAATGAGATTTTCCGAAACTCCTTCACCAAAGAAGACGAAGTAAATATTCCTAAATTCCAATCAAGAACAACTGCCAAAATGAGAAACATAGATATCCTCGGTGTCGCAAAGCAGCTTAAATCACTTAATAAAAACAAGGCTTCCGGTCCAGATCGTATACCAGTCAGGTTCCTCTCAGAGTATGCTGATACAATAGCTCCATATTTAACAATTATGCACAACCGCTCGCTCACAGCAAGATCCGTACCTAAAGACTGGAAAATTGCTCGTCACACCAATACCTAAAAAGGCAAGTAGGAGTAATCCGTTGAATTACAGGCCCGTATCACTAACGTCGATTTGTAGTAGGGTTTTGGAACATATACTGTATTCGAACATTATGAAGTACCTCGAAGAAAACGATTTATTGAACGTAGTCAGCACGGATTCAGAAAATATGG
This sequence comes from Schistocerca cancellata, assembly GCF_023864275.1. Taxonomy (NCBI): domain Eukaryota; kingdom Metazoa; phylum Arthropoda; class Insecta; order Orthoptera; family Acrididae; genus Schistocerca; species Schistocerca cancellata. The sequence continues at coordinate 244,678,506 of NC_064628.1, read as the reverse complement.
TTCTTGTGAAACTCAACTAGCTCTTTATGTTCACGAAGTAATAACTGCCATCGACAGGGGATGTCAAATTGATTCCATATTTTTAGATTTCCAGAAGGCTTTCGACACCGTTCCTCACAAGCGTCTTCTAACCAAACTGCGTGCCTATGTAATATCGCCTCAGTTGTATGACTGGATTCGTGATTTCCTGTCAGAAAGGTCACAGTTCGTAGTAATACACGGAAAGTCATCGAGTAAAACAGAAATAATATCCGGCGTTCCCCAAGGAAGTGTTATAGACCCTCTATTGTTCCTGATCTCTATTCACGACATAGGAGACAATCTCAGTAGCCGTCTTAGATTGTCTGCAGATGATGCTGTCATTTACCATCTATTAAAGTCATCAGATGACCAAAATGAATTGCAAAATGATTTAGATAAGAATCTGTATGGTGCGAAAGGTGGCAGTTGAACCTGAATACAGAAATGTGTGAAGTTATTCACATGAGTACTAAAAGAAATACGCTAAATTTCGATAACGCGATAAGTCACACAAATCTGCTGGCTGTAAATTCAACTAAATACTTAGGGATTACAATTACAAACACCCTAAATTGAACGATCACATAGATTACGTTGTGGATAGAGCCAACCAAAGACCGCGATTCATTGGCAGGACACTTAGAAGAATCAACAGGTCTACTACTATAGAGACTGCTTACACCACGCTTGTCCGCCCTATTCTGGAGTATTGCTGTGCGGTGTGGGATCCGCATCAGATGGGACTGACGGATGATATCGAAAAAGTACAAAGAAGGGCAGCTCGTTTTGTATTATTGGGAAGTAGGGGAGATAGTGCCACAGACATGATACATGAATTGAAGAGGCAATCATTAAAACAAAGGCGTTTTTCGTTGCGACGGGATCTTCTCATGAAATTTCAATCACTAGTTTTCTCCTCAGATTGCGAAAATATTCTGTTGGCACCCACCTACCTAGGGAGAAATGGTCATCACGATAAAATACGAGAAATCAAGGCTCGCACAGAAAAATTTAAGTGCTCGTTTTTCCTACGCGCCTTTCGAGAGTGGAACGGTAGAGAGACAGCATGAAGGTGGTTCATTGAACCCTCTGCCATGTACTTTATTGTGAATAGCAGAGTAATCACGTAGATGTATATGTAGAAACGTTAAATTTGTGAATGATACATCTTTCAGTTGGTCTAATATTATTCTTTTTATGATATTAAGACGTCAGATTCATGGTATATTGTCAGAAGTCAATTCCTCCGGCGGTTGAAAATTCGTTTTAGAGGTTAAGTATCCTTAGAGAAAACTTTGTGTGGTCTGGCTTGACTGTGCTGGCAGTCGACAGGTATTCGTCTTTAGATCCATTTAAAACGGCTCTCTAAGTCTTTTCCTTCTGCGAATTTCAGTGATTTGGTTTTAAGTAATGAAATTGCCTGCAAATTAAAAAAAAAAAAAAACAACTGTCATCCTAAGGTTTCTGTGACAGTGGAGAATAAATTTGCATGTTAATGTCATGTGATGGCCATGTGTTATTTCGAACTTCCCTTTCGTTGTTACCAATGTGGACACAGGAAATACGTATACCAGTATTCGAAAACCACGTTATATTTAATTTTAGAACGAGCTCTTCAGACGTGTGATATAATATTGGGGCGTGTACGAAGTGTAGTATCATTCTCGTTTAGGCTTAGGTAATTAAGAACGATAATAATATTTCATAATGTGATTATCTTCTGATTCAAAAATAACATCGAGCGATGTGGCGCATTGTTTGAAATCGCAAAAAATTATAGTGGATTCAGTTTGACTTGGAAAGAAATCCGATGAGTACTGGCCAATTCTTGCCTACACAACACCCAATGTTGTTAAAATAGTTGGGCACCTTCTACTTACTCCCAGCTGTACGCAAATTTTGGCTGCTGCTTAATAATTATCAGTCGGACCTGTTTGATTTTGAAAAGAGTTTGATTTTGAAAAGAACCTTTTATCTCGCACACGGATTATGATGGTAAGAGAGATTAGGTCGAGAGCATAGGAATATAATACCGCTATTTTCCCCTGCTCAAGACGCGAATGAAATATGAATGACAGTACAGCAGATATATTGGTATCCTCCGTCACACACTGTACAGAATGTTCACGAAGTCCACTTACTTCCTACGTATAACATAGATGTTAATGCATTGTTGTATCTTATTGTTGCGGGTGCTGATACACATCTAAATCATGACTGGTAAATCCACTTACACTAGGGGGGAACGGATGGTAATAGAAATATTCAGCATGTCTTTAATGCAAAGTTTCAGAAACCTTTCCCACAAACGCCAACAATTTTATGGTGGGAGAAAAAGCTCTATGAAACTGGTTGCATAAAAGATAAGCCTCGCTCAGCGCGACCATCAGCACGACTGGAAAAGTGTGTGGAGGCCGCAGCGTCTGTTGAACGTTCGCCAAAAAGCGCATTCGTAAGTGGTCACAAGAATTGGGAGTTACATACTCGATATTACAAAAACATATGGGAACTGATTTGGAGTTAGACATTTCAACTTTGTTACTATAGGTTATCCGTCTTGAGCTGATTGCAATCTAATTAAAAAGAATTACACCAGACGCGTTTCTCTTCTTCCGTGGTTATTCTGTTAATTGGATACGTAAGTTTGTACATTTTCATTGTTTTAGGTTAAAAACAGCGTTTTCTTTATAAAGTTGGTCTGCAGGCTACTTACGGTGTTTCTCTACATAACCTGCTCCTTCCCTCCTTGCTAGCAGTATTATTTAAACTTTCGTTTGTAAGAGAACTGAGTGATAACGACATGCGAAAACTTCATCAGGCTTGTGGGCGAACGCTCGATGTCTTTACAACTCTTTCTTCAAGAGAGGAAGTGGATATTTTATAATGTATTTTTTTTTCGGGCGACTGTGCAATATATCGCAGTGCAAAAGGAACAAACATTTACTTCTGGAGCAAAGAAAACCCACACTTTTTATTAATGACTTTAACACTGACCACCATATGTCATGATCTGGACTGCAATGTTTCCATCCCACTTCGTACGTACATATTTCTTTGACGGTGCTGTGAATCACAGTGCATATCTCAACATGTTATGTGGCTGTTTTGTTCCACATCTGCAAGACTTCGGACTGCCCAGTTGTGTACGGTTCCAGCAGGATGGAGCACCAGCCCATTATGCTATTACTGTTTGGGAATATATCAGTGAGGTATTCCCTGGTAAGTGGAGTGGACGTGGTTATGCCCATTTGCTTGCAATTTTTGAGTGGTCACCCCGAAATCCTGATCTCTCATCTTACGACAACACATTATGGGCCTTCATTAAACAAAGTTTGCTGCCACAATTTACGAGACAGTTGATCGACGGAAGAATCGGTTTGACGTACTTATACTGCCATCACAGGGAGGAAGAGAATTTCAAGTCTACATGGACACTCCGGAATAAATAATAAAGAATAGTCATTCTATCTCAAAGTTGTTCTTTGGCACGATCCCACATTAATACAGTGTGACCATCTATGAATATGTGGACACGCGACAGAAGGTAATGTGACTTTGTGATCACCCTGCACAGTGGCTTACAGAGTATGCTGGGTGAACCAAAGGTCGCGCACTCTGACGTCAAGCTGTAACAAAATTTCATCGCTACATGTTTTATGCAGAATATGGACGGAAAAAGAGAGGCAGTTGGCAACTCTGTAGTCGTATATACGACATGTATCTTCATTCAGTGCTGTTTGGCTGTACTGGCTTCTTAGTGCAGTGGGTAGATTTTTACATTGGAGTACCCTGGTTCGTGAGTTAGATTCCGGATATATATATGTATTTTTTATTCCTTCTTATTCCGAATTGCTAAACAATCCTGCAATATACACTATTTCTTAACCGATACATGTCCTACAATTAATTATTTTGATCTTGAACATAACAGTTATCGGTCAGGTATTTCAGAAATATCCGCCGACTGTAATAATCAGTTAAAAAGAAATTTCTGTCTCAGGACGGAAATAACTACCAAAAATACCAATATGTAGATGTTAAACAGATAAGGGTCAGTCAAATGAAAACGAGACAGATGCAATAAAAGAAGATAAACTGCTTATTATTTCAAAAGTAATCGCCATAGTTGTTAATACATTTGTCGTGCCATGAGACAAGGCGGTCAGCGTCTTCACGCAAAAGTATTTGCGGTTGCTGCGGTACCATCATTGTACTCAGGCGTTCCCCTCCTTGCCCGAAGAAACTCTACGACCAGAATGGTTTCCTTCAGAGCAGGCCCAGATATTGCCAAAGTTATTTCCAGTACGCTGTAGACGTTTTGCTGGTGGTCCTTACATATCCTCCATACATCCCGATCTCTCCCCATGGGATTTCCTTATTTTGGGAGCCCTGAGGAAAGACATTCGTGGTGGTCGGTTTTTCTTCGGACGAGGAGGTGCACGCCTGGATACAATCATGGTTCCGTAGGAAACCGCAAACAATTTTCGATTAAGGTAATAACCGTCTTGACTCATAATGGGATAAATGCGTTAACAGTCATGGTGATTATTTCTGAAATAATTAACAGTTTAATCACTTTTCCATCTGTCTCGTTTTCATTTGACTGCCCCTTATTCTTACCACATCCAGTAGGAGCGGATGTATATTTTTTATATTTTGCTTATTTTTTTCATAGTTCCACACAACTTCTTCCTGTTTTCTCGGTTGATCTGTGTTCAGTTTTTCAAGGCCTATCCACTGTGCCAACTTATAACTAAATCTGAGGGGGGTGCGATGTGGAGGTTCCCTTGTTAGAACTACTTAAACCTAACTAACCTGAGGACATCACACACATCCATGCCCCAGGCAGGATTCGAACCAGCGACCGTAGCGGTCGCTCGGTTCCAGACTGAAGCGCCTAGAACCCCTCGGCCACAACGGCCGAGCTGTGATGGTCAGTTGCAGCCTTAGTGTTGTGCAGTATGACACAGTCACGTACATGAAACATCTGAGTGTAATGTTCCAAGGCGATAAAAGGTCTTTCGTAGGAGGGGCAATTGATCCACTTCAATTCGTTTGGCTTGCGTATGGAAGAGTTCGCGTACATAACATTTGCGTGATCCGTTTTTGAATATCGCTCGAGTGTTCAGGACACCCACCATGCCGAATTAAAGGAAGACATCGAAGCAATTCAGAGGTGCGCTGCTGGATTTGTCCCGAAACGTTCTATGAAATTAAATGAGAGTTTCTGGAGGGAAAAAAATTCTTTCCTCGAAACAGAACTCGGAAGTCTTAGAGAACCGGAATTTGTGACAGACAGCAGACTGATTCTACTCCCACGAACGTACTCTCGCATAAACACCGCGAAGACAAGGGATGAGACGTTCGGGCTCGCACAGAGGCATATAGATAGTCATTTTCTCCTCTCTCCATTTGCAAATGGAACAGTAAAGGGAATGACTAACAGTGATACAAGCTCCCCTTCAGTCAGGCTTACGTATTTAGATGAAGATCAACCAAACTTGCCACTTGCATGATCTAGTATCTGAAAAAAAAAATACTCTTGTAGTAATACACGCCTACAACCTTTATACACTATCCTGTTAGATCACAGCACCACCATTCCGGGGCAAACATCGAGCTATTTAGGATGCACCTGATCACCCAAAAGAGTCATCTAATCCTTGGCAGTTAACCGACGTCGCAGAGTAATCTTGGGGCCCATCGAATACTATGATACACCAGCCAAAATCGTCACCGAAACCCCGTCATGTTTCACTCTTGGGTTGCATAACTCGGCCGTAAGTTCGAAACAGTGCGAAACAAGACTGATACGACCAAATGTCATTCTTCCATTGCTCCCTAGCCCAGGTTTTATGGCTTCGGCACCACATTTTCCTGTTACGCTCATTCGCATCATTGATGAGCCATTATGGAATTCAAGCTCGCCCTGCAGTTCCCACTTCGTGTAGTTCTCTTCGTGTTGCTTTGATACTGACAGGGTTCGCAAGTGCACACTCAGCTTGTAAGTAGGCTGTTTAGGTTCTTATATGTAGGCTGTTTAGGTTCTTATATTGGTAACGCCGCCGCCACGTAGCGCTCTCTGTATGAAAATCACTGGCTGTGCTGTGTGCAGTCTGTGGCTAGTTTGCATTGTTGTTGGCTATTGTAGTGTTGGGCAGCTGGATGTTAACAGCGCGTAGCGTTGCACAGTTGGAGGTGAGCCGCCAGCAGTGGTGGATGTGGGGAGAGAGATGGCGGAGTTTCGAAATTTGTAATACTGGATATCATGAACTGCTATGTATATTATGATTTTTCAACACTATTAAGGTAAATACATTGTTTGTTCTCTATCAAAATCTTTCATTTGCTAACTATGCTTATCAGTAGTTAGTGCCTTCCGTAGTTTGAATCTTTTATTTAGCTGGCAGTAGTGGTGCTCGCTGTATTGCAGTAGTTCGAGTAACCAAGAGTTTTGTGAGGTAAGCGATTTGTGAAACGCTTAAGTTAATGTTAGGCAGGGCCATTCTTTTGTAGGGATTTCTGAAAGTCAGATTGCGTTGCGCTAAAAATATTGTGTGTCATTTTAAGCTCAGTCCTGTACCATTTTTCAAAGGGGACGTTTCATAAGCTTTACAGTGACTTTTCCAGTTGTCGTCCTCTTATTTTTTTGTCACAATCCTCTCCAGTGATCCTTTTGTCGCGATCACTCAGCACAGACTTACGTCCGCGTTGTAACTCAGCAGATGGTGTATTTCCGCTTTCCCTTCATGCGGTATAGACCTTCGATACGGTGTTCCTTGAAACATAAAAATATTTCGACTGCCTTGCTTACGGAAGTACCCACCATTCGAGCACCAACAATTTGCCGACGTTCAAATGCACTTAGCTCCGACACAATGCACTCACAACAACACGGAACACTGTTCTGACCACAAATGAAACTTGCAACGTATTGACGAAATTGCACAGGTGCTGTGCGTGCTGAAATACACTGAAGCACCGAAGAAACTGGTATAGGCATGCGTATCCAAATACAGCGATATGTAAACAGGCTGAATACAGCGCTGCGGTCGGCAACGCCTATATAAGACAAGTGTCTCGCGCAATTATTAGATCCGATACTGTAGCTATAATGACACGTTATCAAGATTTAAGTGAGTTTCAACGTGGTGTTATAGTCGGCACACGAGGGATAGGACACAGCATCTTCCAGGTAGCGATGAAGTGGGGATTTTCCTGTACGACCATTTCACAAGCATACCGGATTCCTAATCCGGTAAAACATCACATCTCCGACGTCGCTGCAGCCGGGAAAAGATCCTGCAAGAACGGGATCAACGACGACTGAATCGTTCAACGTGTTGGAAGTGTAGCCCTTCCGCAAATTGCTGCAGATTTCAGTGCTGGACCATCAACAAGTGTCAGCGTGCTAACCATTCAACATTCTGGGCTTTCGGAGTCGAAGGCGCACTCGTGTACCATGCACGATACAAAGGTTTACGCCTCGCCTGGGCCCGTCAACACCATTGGACTATTGATGACTGGAAACAAGTTGCCTGGTCGGACGAGTCTCGTTTCAAATTGTATGGAGACAATCTCATGAATCCACGGACCCTTCATGTCAGCAGGGGACTGTTCGAGCTGATAGCGGCTCTGTAATGCTGTGGGACGTGTGTAGTTGGAGTGGTATGGGACCCCTGATACGTCTACATACGATTCTGACAGGTGCCACATACGTAAGCATCCTGCCTGATCAACAGGATTCAATCATGTCCATTGTGCGTTCCAACAGGATAATGCGACACCCCACACGTCCACAATTGAGACAGAGTTGCTCCAGTAACACTCTTCTGAATTTAAACACTTCCTCTGGCTACCACACTCCCCAACATACGAAGCTTTTAACATGCTGTTCTCGTTTAAATACATCTAATCTTTTCCTTTGCAAATTATTTATCTTGTTCTCGTGATGCGTGTGCGAGGTATACGACGGTGGCTGCAGAATTGTGTCCTAGTCTCCTTCGAACACGGGTTCTTTAAACTTAACCAACGTCTCTGTTCCAACTTTCAGTGGTTCCCATTTTCACCAGAATAGCCAAGCGGCTTTGATTCAAGATTCCCATTCGAGCAGCATGTTTCTGAACTGGATGTCTGATGTAACTACTGGATAAGGAATGCAAACACTGGAACAGTACTCCAGAGGTGGTCACCCCAGCATTTTTATGCTATTTGCTTTACAAGCACATAGCATTTCCCTAGATCGCCTTTCAACAAATTTTTCATCAGTATTCCCGACTAAGTCAGACACTCAATTTAGGACCCCAAATGCCTGGAGATCTCTCCTGTTTACGATTTCCTACCACATACAGTGTCCTTCCTCGAAAGTCTGAACATGTTTTTCATTCATCGTTTCTATTACAGCTATGGTAATCAGCTCTCCATTCTTCGCGGGATCTCCGGTGTTACAGCAATTTTATTTTAATCCTCCCGGCTCCCTTACTGATTGCCTGTTTCTACCCTTATTTCGTCATTGATCACTGTTGTAAAATTAATGCTGGGAAATACTACAGGTATTTTGATAATGGCAGCAAGGAAATTAAAAACGTTACAGGTGAGCTAGCAGAAGCGTTTCGTTATTAAACATTACATCAACTAAAGAAGTATTGATTGTGGAGATAAATTATCGGCGTATGTTATGGATAACTCTAATTTGTAGATATAAACAAGTAGGGTACCGGTACACGTAATATATATGTAAATACGTTAAATTTTATTGTGATTATAACTGTTTACTATAGGCCTTGAATAAATAGTTTTATTCAGATTGGATTAGAATTATTTTACATCCCACAGACTCACAGGTTTGGCTTAGGTCAGAAAAAATAATATAGCAAACATATTTAGAACACTTGAGTGCAATACTCATGTCCGAATTTGCACCATGAGTCTTATTAGACACTTTGACACACTGAAACCTTTCGGTTTGTGAAGTACTCAGAATATGATACCGTGTAACATAATAGTGACATAAGGAGAGCATGCCAGTTCTCTTTTTATATTTATATTTGTATTATCAACCATTCCAAGAAAATGCTACGTAGATGTGCAGTTGAAATTTATTGCGACCAAATCTCCCCTAAATCTCCCTTTAAAATCGTGGTTAGAAGTTGGTCATCCTCCGTAGAACCATGATCAAATGTTACTCATCGTAAATTATAGCTTTCTTGTGTTCAATGTACCTCGTATCACTTCACGGATGCTTCAACGATGTGATAGGTTTTCGAGGTTGAGAATTAATTCGAAATCATGTACTTCCATGCTCGCTTACGACATTTGCTCGGAGATAAGCAGGGGTGCCAACTGCATGCAGGCACGTGGGCGTTAGATGCCCAGTAGTGTGCAGGCGCATGCTGCGCAAAGCGGAAATGGTGGCGCTCGCTTCTGACTCGGCGGGAGGGGGCTCACTTCCGGTCCCCGTTGGCGGTGGCTTGTACTTCGCTCGTGGCTGTTTAGCTGCCCAATTAGAGACGTGAATACCGCGCCAGCGTCGTTACACCAACAGTTGCCGAGTCTTGTACGAAGACGCTCGCTCGTATGCAGGCACACTACTTGGTCGCTATTGAAGCTATTGTTGCAATTTTAATCGACCCGCCTCCTACGTATCATCTATGTCGATTAAATACAGATGTAGCAAGTTACTGTCTGGCATTCAAGGTTTTTTCCTCGTTGCTTGGTACTGTGAATGTTTCTACTACCTCATTCACTAGTCTACAAGCCATACTCTGACAATTGTTTGTATGGTGTCGATGTTTGTGTTATAGTCCTTGTATTATGTACTATAAACGTCCATATCGTTGTTGATAATAATCAGGGAATAACTTTTTTTTACGTCTGCGATGGTTCCCGTGTCGTAAAACCTTACTAGTCAGTTTGTTTCAATCAATAATAATAAATTATCAATATATACATGTATATGTGGGCACAGGATCCACTCCTCCAGAAACCAGGTAGGTTAGTAGGTAACACGACACAGCCCTCCCGTAAAGGCCGGATGACCTGCAGGTAACAGCCCCGAGACCTTCCAGCCGTTTGCGAGCTCATATCTCAGTCTACGGATGCTTATTTTAGACTGGAAATGTCTTTCGACGCGCTAACAGCTTCAGTCAGTAGAATGAGAGGGAATATGTTTCTTCTGAAAGGTAACACCTTAGGGTTTCGAAAATTGCTATGAACTGGTGTAGCATTTGATGAGCAGGATGTCGTCGAGATTCAAGGAGACCACAATAACGGGGAAATACCTTCTGACAGAAATCAGAGGCAAAAAGCAAATTGTAATCTGAAGGGAAAAGCCAGAGAAGATATTTGTGAGACACCATCAAAGCTAATTTACAATCAGTTATAAGGAGAAGATAAACAAGAAATAACAGACGTCGAAAGCTTTCGTAAATCTAGTTACAACACTAGGCGGAAAATTCTGCCGAAATTGCCGAAGGGTGTTGAAGGCGTTAATGATGTTATGAACACGCTAAATGTGGCAACTACTGAAGGGACAAATTTCTTGCTAGAAAATAGTGCTGAGAAAAAAATTTAATACTTTGTGAATCGCAAAACCTTAAAATACTTTTTCAGTGTGACACAACATTCATTTATGAAACGTTCAAGTGTCGCACAAAGTTTTTTGCCAGCTGTTTATTACACTCAGGCTAGTTAATGTACATTACATTCCAGTCGTTTTTCCTTTATTGGACGACAAGAAACTTCGTCGCATCGGTATGCCTTTCATAGAGTCGTCGATAATTGTAATGGTCTGAAATTTTCATCGTCAACAATGTTTTTCAGACTTTGAAGACAGCATAATGAAAGCTGAAAGTGAAGTCTGGACTGATACAAGAATCCAAGGATGAATTCATTTAACCCGGATCTGGTGGCGAAAAATACAAACATTGGGACTTGCACATGACTGTTACGCAAGAAATGAAACTGAAAGGTTTCTGTCGTCTGTATTTGGTTTGCTGATGCTGGATCGTGCTATGGTTGGTGACTGTTTTGTTGAGGATTTCGTGTCAACGATGCCTGCATCGGAAAAAGTGCAGACTTTTGCGATCTCTTAGTGGAAACGAAAATAGAAAAAAAAGCTGTCTTTCCTCCATCTATGAGGGCAGAAATAAACTGTAAAAGACAGCAATCGACCAATTTTGTTGTGAAAGTTTCCACTGAAAATGTGATAATCAGCTCTACTGCTGCAATCCAGATACTTCGACATTTTTTTTTTTTTTTGAGGTGATGAAGCAAATTCATCTTGAATTCAAATTCACAATAAATACGTCAGAAGCCAAGAATAAGGTAAGGAATTTCTGATACTTCAAATTCATGACACAGCAAGTGGCAAATTTCAAAGCTAGAAAAATTTCTAGATTTCAGTATGTGAAATCGATTTCCTACATAACCATATCAGGAATTACACTGTAAAATAAAAGAAAAAGAGAATATTGCGATTTTAGATGCACCTATACGTTTTAGGATATAAATTAAGAAATTTTGTAGGTAAATTTAAAAATACAAGAAATTAAATACGTAAACATTTTTGAGGTGTGAATCAGTCTCCTCGTGGTGCACTCTGGGTAATGTTAAATGGACTGGTATTCTCAACATGCATTTTTTAATGATGTTCGTTTTTAACGAAATGAACTTATTCCCAAGAATTAGCAGCTTTTATTCAATTAATACTAGACAGAAATTTAGTAGGCAGTTGGATCACACTTCCCTGACTTTTGTGCAGAAAGATGTATAGTATTCTCCTGCATCCCTTTTCAGTAAGCTACCACAAGATGTCAAAGATCCTGCACTTCCCAATCTAAATAGAAGAATATCCTCCATCGTGGCACACTCCTTTTGCTATGTCTAGCAGTTCCTAGGAGAAATTGAAGCCTGTTACTGTGTTTGATTGCTATTGTGCTAGTTTATATCCAGCCTTTTAAAGAGCTTTTTACTATGTAACGTAACTGGACGAGTAAAAAATGAAAGCCTCGTGTCATATTTCACCATGTTCACGATAAGCACAAGAAAGTTTTATAGCTTCTACTGTTGTTCTTGTGGTCTTCAGTCCTGAGACTGGTTTGATGCAGCTCTCCATGCTACTCTATCCTGTGCAAGCTTCTTCATCTCCCAGTATCTACTGCAACCTACATCCTTCTGAATCTGCTTAGTGTATTCATCTCTTGGTCTCCCTCTACAATTTTTACCCTCCACACTGCCCTCCAATGCTAAATTTGTGATCCCTTGATGCCTCAAAACATGTCCTACCAACCGATCCCCTCTTCTAGTCAAGTTGTGCCACAAACTTCTCTTCTCCCCAATCCTATTCAATACCTCCTCATTAGTTACGTGATCTACCCACCTTATCTTCAGCATTCTTCTGTAGCACCACATTTCGAAAGCTTCTATTCTCTTCTTGTCCAAACTAGTTTTCGTCCATGTTTCACATCCATACATGGCTACACTCCATACAAATACTTTCAGAAACGACTTCCTGACACTTAAATCTATACTCGATGTTAACAAATTCCTCTTCTTGAGAAACGCTTTCCTTGCCATTGCCAGTCTACATTTTATATCCTCTCTACTTCGACCATCATCGGTTATTTTACTCCCTAAATAGCAAAACTCCTTTACTACTTTAAGTGTCTCATTTCCTAATCTAATTCCCTCAACATCACCCGACTTAATTTGACTACATTCCATTATCCTCGTTTTGCTTTTGTTGATGTTCATCTTATATCCTCCTTTCAAGACACTATCCATTCCGTTCAACTGCTCTTCCAAGTCCTTTGCTGTTTCTGACAGAATTACAATGTCATCGGCGAACCTCAAAGTTTTTACTTCTTCTCCATGAATTTTAATACCTACTCCGAATTTTTCTTTTGTTTCCTTTACTGCTTGCTCAATATACAGATTGAATAACATCGGGGAGAGGCTACAACCCTGTCTTACTCCCTTCCCAACCACTGCTTCCCTTTCATGTCCCTCGACTCTTATAACTGCCATCTGGTTTCTGTACAAACTGTAAATAGCCTTTCGCTCCCTGTATTTTACCCCTGCCACCTTCAGAATTTGAAAGAGAGTATTCCAGTTAACATTGTCAAAAGCTTTCTCTAAGTCTACAAATGCTAGAAACGTAGGTTTGCCTTTTCTTAATCTTTCTTCTAAGATAAGTCGTAAGGTCAGTATTGCCTCACGTGTTCCAACATTTCTACGGAATCGAAACTGATCTTCCCCGAGGACGGCTTCTACCAGTTTTTCCATTCGTCTGTAAAGAATTCGCGTTAGTATTTTGCAGCTGTGACTTATTAAACTGATAGTTCGGTAATTTTCACATCTGTCAACACCTGCTTTCTTTGAGATTGGAATTATTATATTCTTCTTGAAGTCTGAGGGTATTTCGCCTGTCTCATACATCGTGCTCACCAGATGGTAGAGTTTTGTCATGACTGGCTCTCCCGAGGCCGTCAGTAGTTCTAATGGAATGTTGTCTACTCCCGGGGCCTTGTTTCGACTCAGGTCTTTCAGTGCTCTGTCAAACTTTTCACGCAGTATCTTATCTCCCATTTCGTCTTCATCTACAACCTCTTCCATTTCCATAATATTGTCCTCAAGTACACCGCCCTTGTATAAACCCTCTATATACTCCTTCCACCTTCCTGCCTTCCCTTCTTTGCTTAGAACTGGGTTGCCATCTGAGCTCTTGATATTCATACAAGTGATTCTCTTCTCTCCAAAGGTCTCTTTAACTTTCCTGTAGGCAGTATCTATCTTACCCCTAGTGAGACAAGCCTCTACATCCTTACATTTGTCCTCTAGCCATCCCTGCTTAGCCATTTTGCACTTCCTGTCGATATCATTTTTGAGACGTTTGTATTCCTTTTTGCCTGCTTCATTTACTGCATTTTTATATTTTCTCCTTTCATCAATTAAATTCAATATTTCTTCTGTTACCCAAGGGTTTCTACTAGCCCTCGTCTTTTTACCTATTTGATCCTCTGCTGCCTTCACTACTTCATCCCTCAGAGCTACCCATTCTTCTTCTACTGTATTTCTTTCCCCCATTCCTGTCAATTGTTCCCTTATGCTCTCCCTGAAACTCTCTACAACCTCTGGTTCATTCAGTTTATCCAGGTCCCATCTCCTTAAATTCCCACCTTTTTGCAGTTTCTTCAGTTTCAATCTGCAGTTCATAACCAATAGATTGTGGTCAGAATCCACATCTGCCCCAGGAAATGTCTTACAATTTAAAACCTGGTTCCTAAATCTCTGTCTTACCATTATGTAATCTATCTGATACCTTTTAGTATCTCCAGGATTCTTCCAGGTATACAACCTTCTTTTATGATTCTTGAACCAAGTGTTGGCTATGATTAAGTTATGCTCTGTGCAAAATTCTACAAGGCGGCTTCCTCTTTCATTCCTTCCCCCCAATCCATATTCACCTACTATGTTTCCTTCTCTCCCTTTTCCTACTGACGAATTCCAGTCACCCATGACTATTAAATTTTCGTCTCCCTTCACTACCTGAATAATTTCTTTTATCTCGTCATACATTTCATCTATTTCTTCATCATCTGCAGAGGTAGTTAGCATATAAACTTGTACTACTGTAGTAGGCATGGGCTTTGTGTCTATCTTGGCCACAATAATGCGTTCACTATGCTGTTTGTAGTAGCTAACCCGCACTCCTATTTTTTTATTCATTATTAAACCTACTCCAGCATTACCCCTATTTGATTTTGTATTTATAACCCTGTAATCACCTGACCAAAAGTCTTGTTCCTCCTGCCACCGAACTTCACTAATTCCCACTATATCTAACTTTAACCTATCCATTTCCCTTTTTAAATTTTCTAACCTACCTGCCCGATTAAGGGATCTGACATTCCACGCTCCGATCCGTAGAACGCCAGTTTTCTTTCTCCTGATAACGACGTCCTCCTGAGTAGTCCCCGCCCGGAGATCCGAATGGGGGACTATTTTACCTCCGGAATATTTTACCCAAGAGGACGCCATCATCATTTAATCATACAGTAGAGCTGCATGTCCTCGGGAAAAATTACGGCTGTAGTTTCCCCTTGCTTTCAGCCGTTCGCAGTACCAGCACAGCAAGGCCGTTTTGGTTAATGTTACAAGGCCAGATCAGTCAATCATCCAGACTGTTGCCCCTGCAACTACTGAAAAGGCTGCTGCCCCTCTTCAGGAACCACATGTTTGTCTGGCCTCTCAACAGATACCCCTCCGTTGTGGTTGCACCTACGGTACGGCCATCTGTATCGCTGAGGCACGCAAGCCTCCCCACCAACGGCAAGGTCCATGGTTCATGGGGGGAGCTGCTACTATAAGTCCATAATCTAGAAATCTTTGATTATCTAGAATATTCGTAAAGCTTAGGCGGAAGATTCGGTCGGAATGAGCGCCGTTTTATGGACAGAAAGAGCCCGTGCGAGAACGGTTCCACGGGCTGGCCACATTCCATCCTCATCGCTCGATATGCTGAAGGCCCATCACCAGCTGCGGAAGAAACGTCTACCTGCTTTAAACAGGAGGAATGGGTCCCATCCTTTTCCAGGCCCTTGCGTGCAAGGGAGGAACGGATTCTGTTTTTCTGAGCGCGGGAGGAATCGGTTCTGCGCACATACATACAGGGTGAACCAGAACTGCCATGACAAACTTTCAGAGCTGGTAGTATGGACCAAAACAAGAAAAAGGTGTCCAGTGAGCCTGGGCTCTTACACATTTATCTCAAGAACTATGAGCACTTGTTCTCCTTCACTACTGAACGTGTACTCATAGGTCTGAAGGTATGCATGTTAGCTCATGTTTACTGGACATTTTTATTCTTCTTGTGGTCCATACTACCTCCTACGAAAGTTTGTTGTGGGACTTCTGGTTCACCTTGTATGTCAGCGTCAATGCAGGTTGGCAAGAGAATATTTTTTCTGGTTCCTATTTTAGAAATTGTAACTGATTTACATTCGTAAAATATAAAAAAAAGACAGTAGCCTGTGGGTGTCGAACTTAATCGTGCACGACTGTTACCGACACAATAGTTTCGTCTGCAATAAATACCTGCGTGCACACGACTGTTACTTATACTGAACTGATCGCAATGTGAAACGGTCAACTATTTTTTACGCATTTGTTTAATTTACCATTAATAGTAACAGATTAAATTGACAGTTGATAACGATCGCCAGCTTGACTAGATAAAGCACCGGAAGTGTAAATGGGGACATGAAAATCCTGAAGAATCTAATACATCAAATGAAGTCTCTTCTTCACTGTCGCTACCATCCTAGAAATGTTTTTACGACTACCATAATTTCCAGACGATCAGAAAAACTTTGGGTCAACGGAGCACAAATATAAATCTTTCAACAGCAAACTTACGACGTAATTATATCGGTATCTGATACGCCGTAAACAGCGTTTTTGTTGTTGTTTGCTGTTTGTGGTCTTCAATCCGAAGACAGGTTTGATGCGGCTCTCTATGCTACTCTACCCTGTGCAAGCCTTTTCATCTCCGAATAACTACCGCAACCTACAGCCCTCTGGATTTGCTTGGTGTACTCATATGTTGGTCTCACTCTACGATTTTTATACGCCCTCGCCCCCCCCCCCCCACCTTCCCCGCCCCACCCTCCCCCTGCCCCCTCCCCAGCAGCCTTCCCTGCAATAGTAAATTGGTGATCCCCTAATGTCCCAGAATGTGTCCTACCAACCTACCCCTTCCTTTAGTCAAGTTGTGCCTCAAATTTCTTGTCTCCCCAATATTATGTCGCACAATGACAAAATGGTAGATATCGAAATAGACGACAGACAGATAGAGAAACAATTAAAATCGCTCAAAAGAGGAAAGGCGTCTGGACCTGATGGGATACCAGTTCGACTTTACACAGAGTACGCGAAGGAACTTGCCCCCCTTCTTGCAGCGGTGTACCGTAGGTCTCTATAAGAGGGTAGCGTTCCAAAGGATTGGGAAAGGGCACAGGTCATCCACGTTTTTAAGAAGGGACGTCGAACAGATGTGCAGAACTATAGACCTATATCTCTAAAGTCGATCAGTTGCAGAATTTTGGAACACGTATTGTGTTCGAGTATAATGACTTTTCTGGAGACTAGAAATCTACTCTGCAGGAATCAGCATGGAATTCGAAAAAGACGGTCATGTGAAACCCAGCTCGCGCTATTCGTCCACGAGACTCAGAGGGCCATAGACACGGGTTCACAGGTAGATGCCGTGTTTCTTGACTTCCGCAAGGCGTTCGATACAGTTCCCCACAGTCGTTTAATGAACAAAGTAAGAGCATATGGACTATCAGACCAATTGTGTGACTGGATTGAGGAGTTCCTAGATAACAGGACGCAGCATGTCATTCTCAATGGAGAGAAGTCTTCCGAAGTAAGAGTGATATCAGGTGTGCCGCAGGGGAGTGTCATAGGACCGATGCTATTCACAATATACATAAATGACCTGGTGGATGACATCGGAAGTTCACTGAGGCTTTTTGCAGATAATGCTGTGGTGTATCGAGAGGTTGTAACAATGGAAAATTGTACTGAAATGCAGGAGGATCTGCAGCGAATTGACGCATGGTGCAGGGAATGGCAATTGAATCTCAATATAGACAAGTGTAATGTGCTGCGAATACACAGAAAGATAGATCCTTTATCATTTAGCTACAAAATAGCAGGTCAGCAGCTGGAAGCGGTTAATAGCATAAATTATCTGGGAGTACGCTTTTGGAGTGATTTAAAATGGAATGATCATATAATGTTGATCGTCGGTAAAGCAGATGCCAGACAGATTCATTGGAAGAATCCTAAGGAAATGCAACCCGAAAACAAAGGAAGTAGGTTACAGTACGCTTGTTCGCCCACTGCTTGAATACTGCTCAGCAGTGTGGGATCCGTACCAGATAGGGTTGATAGAAGATATAGAGAAGATCCAACGGAGAGCAGCGCGCTTCGTTACAGGATCATTTACTAATCGCGAAAGCGTTACGGAGATGATAGATAAACTCCAGTGGAAGACTGCAGGAGAGACGCTCAGTAGCTCGGTACGGGCTTTTGTCAAAGTTTCGAGAGCATACCTTCACCGAAGAGTCAAGCAGTATATTGCTCCCTCCTACGTATATCTCGCGAAGAGACCATGAGGATAAAATCAGAGAGATTAGAGCCCACACAAAGGCATACCAACAATCCTTCTTTCCACGAACAATACGAGACTGGAATAGAAGGGAGAACCGATAGAGGTACTCAAGGTACCCTCCGCCACACACCGTCAGGTGGCTTGCGGAGTATGGATGTAGATGTAGATGATTTAGTACCTCCTCATTAGTTACGCAATCTAATCACATTTCAAAAGCCTCTGCTCTCTTCTCGTCTAAACTGTGTAACATAATTGGTCTGTTACATGTTGCTAAGTGATCTTTATACTACCTGAAAATGTCTCTGTTTCTTTAACTCTGCTGGGAGAACGGACACTCTTAGTGACTGTTTGAAACCAAGTTACAATTTTTTCTTGTGTGAAACAACACAGGCGAGTCACCATCATGCATGGGAGGCTCTTTCCCTAAGCTCCTCAAGAGCAGCCAAGTTCTAAGAACGCACAGGATGCCTGTGTCCGTTCTTGTTTGTCGGCAGGACCGCGCCTTTTGGCGCGAGGACGCTCCGTTGAGTCCCGTTCACAATCGTGACGAGTCGGCTCTCCCTGCAGGTCACTGAAATATGCGACGTCGCCACTTTGTGCTTCCATAGCGTGAGAAATTTTCGTGTTCCGGGAGTTCCAACAGCCGCCCCCTTCATTTTCGGTTTACCGAATGCGCGGCGAGATAGGAAACATTGTGTCAACCTCCAGACAGCTAAGGAATACACGCTGGGCGCTATTCAAGAATTTTGGCAGTTTCTACCCTCCTAATTGTGCTGGAAACAGAAATCCCGGGTTGTCTGGCGGTAATCGCGATAAACTCACTCGAGGATGATGTGCTCTGGAGCGAGCGTGCTGGTAGCGAGGGCGGAGAGCGGTGCCTGGGCCCCCAAGCCTCATTTTAGATCGCCGAGACGGCCGTCTGCAGCCATGGACGGATTTACTGTTCCAGAGTTTTGCAATTTCGAAGCAGTGCAATCCTTTTACCTCTGAGCAACTCGCAGTTTGCGTGTCCGCTAAATTGCAGCTTGTGTTGCATTTGTATTAGTTCAGAGTTGGGATTTAGTATTCAGTAGTTTGCTTCAATTGTGTTTGTGAGCTGCTCAGACCGATTGGAACGCCACTTGAACGTCTTCCTCGTTAGTGGTTTCAGTTTTTTATAACTAACTGGGGTATAATCTGGTCAAATCGATTTTCTTCGTGAAGAGGCCGCGCGGGATTAGCCGAGCGGTCTGGGCGCTTCTGTCAAGGACTGTGCGGCTGGTCCCGCGGAGGTTCGAGTCCTTCCTCGGGCATGTGTGTGTGTGTGTGTGTGTGTGTGTGTGTGTGTGTGTGTGTGTCCTTAGGATAATTTAGGTTAAGTAGTGTGTAAGTTTAGGGACTGATGACCTTAGCAGTTACGTCCCATAAGTTTTCACACACATTTGAACACTTTTCGTGAAGAATTTTTGTTCATAATCAGTTTAACAGTGTTGCACACCGAAGCTTAACCCTTTTTTAGCTTTATGTGGATAGTGCATTGCATTGAAAAAGAGCAATGTGGGACGAATTAGAAACATTTGCAGATGGTGGACACTGTAACAAGAGGTTTAGAAAAATACTGGTGACGGTGCTATGGGTAGTGTGGTGCTTCAAATTTTAATTCGAAGAACCACATTAGTTTCCTGCTTGAGCGACGTCAGGTAAGCTAGAAACATCAACTGTTAGAAGATAGCATGTTGTGTCCTGAGTAACTGAGGCGCTGGCACCCAAACCTCCAGACGTCAGACACTCAGGTCGGTTAAAACGTGGATGGAAGACATATCGGCACGTTTATCTGAAACTCAAGCAACTAAATGTGCTTAATGGAAATGATAATGAGGACAGTGATGTGATGGAACAGGTCTTAGTTGCGTGCGTGGTACTTTTAAAATCTGTTCTTTATGTTCTGATTATGGTTTCACATTAATTACAACTGTGAAAAGACAGTATTTTCTGAAGCAACATTAACAATAAGTATAATCCTGAACATTAATTAACATTTCGTAATATAAAATGCTTAGATGATTTTTTCATAGCAAATATGGGGTGTTGAGGCTTAGTCAAAAAGAACTTGCGCACTGAGGATTCCGTACAAAATTGTGTATAAAAACAGTTTATGCATTCCGAGAATCGAGGATTTCGACGATTTTTGCCTATTATCGACATCGATACTGGCAACATATCGGCCCCAGGGATTCCAATGCTTTCGAGAAAGTTTTACTTTCTAGTTCGAAGTCGGATAACAAACGATATAATCAGAAATTAACGATTTTCCTGAATTTATCCTTTATTTTTAATGTTTTAATGAGTGAGTTTGCGAGAACCAAAATGTATGAAATAAATTGCCGTATCTTTTCGTCGCATTGACTTAGAAGCTTACGTTTACTTCAACTCCAAGTGGCTATAGAGCTCAGTATGTGATATAAATTTGAACTTGTTACATTTACACGTTCCCGAGAAAAAGGTGTGTTAACAGACGGACGGACAAACAGACGGTCTGATAAAAAATTTTTTCGTGTGATGTAATTACAAATTAACACATTCCAGAGTTTTTCCCTTTCGTTTTAGTGTGAAACCTTGTTTCTCGTCAAATTTCATTATTCTAGGTCAACGGGAAGTACCCTATAGGTTTTGATGTATGAGTTTGCAGGAAACAAAATATGTAACTTATATGGCAGTATCTTTTGCTTGAATTGACCTAGAAGCTTCACCTTTTTACGTCACCAAGGGTCCATAGACGTTAAACTGTGATTAAAGTTTCAACTTGAATGGGTCTACCCGTTCCTGCGAAAAGGGTTTTGAACATTCAGACAGACAGACAGACGGACAACAAAGTGATCCTTTAAGGATTCCGCTTTTACGTATTAAGGTACGGAACCCTGAAAACAAGTCAGACCTATGAACCTGGCGGTGTGTCTAAAATTTGATATTCAAAAACACCTTATTTTTCTCGAAACTTCGGTCTAGGCTTTCAGCCCTTATGGTCCTCAGAGCCTCAACTATATTCAAACAATTCTCTTTTATTTGATTCATGTTGTAAGAGCACTTTCCTGACGAGGCGGTCCAGTGATCATCTATTGATGCGGCGAGCGACAGTGCGGGTCACCAGAAAAGCCGGAGGTCAGCGCCAAGAAACTTGCTGGACCTCATTGTCAAGAGAGACTCTGTACTTCGTTGTTCACAAAATTTGAGTTAAAATACTGACTAATTTACTGTCTTCTTAAATGTAACACCTATAACGGTATGCATAATAAAGGATGGATTTAGGATATTTTGTGTTGCTTGTATCTATTGAGTAGAATGAAATTTTTACGCTGCAGCGGAGTGTGCGCTGATGTGAACCTTCCTGGCAGGTTAAAACTGTGTGCCGGTCTGAGGTTCGAACTCGAGACTTTTTCTTTCGAGGGCAAGTGCTCTACCGTGAAAGGCAAAGATCCCGAATTCGATTCTCGGTCCGGCATACAGTTTTAATCTGCCAGGAAGTTTCATCTCTTGAGTAGTACTATAGCTCACTGACGTAGTCCACTGTTAAGAAAAATCCTATTTAGTTTATATAAATTGTATTAGAAGCGGATGAGCTAGCAAGCAGTTTATTTAAAGGATACTGACTACAGACACCTGATGGTTTGAATCACAACGCGTGTTTCAGATCTATTTAATTTGAAGAAGTCATTTACAAAACAATTACGTGAATGTTAAGAAAAGTGGTGAAGAGTAACCTCTCTGGAGCGTGAATAAAAAGTTATTCAGTTTTAGAAATCTCTCTGAAGGTGATTAGAAATGGGGAAATCACAGATATTGTTATTTTTTTTATACAGAGTGAGTCTAATAGATCTATCAGATCATAGACTCAAGAAGCGTTTATGCGCAATTGATTCAGGGATATATAGCCCAACAGCATCTGTGAATTATCGAACTTAGCGACTACGTGATGCTGTTTTTCACAAGTGACCACTTTTCGAACTCGTGCATTTAGAGAAAGTGATCGGAACGATTATCGATCTCTCTTCTTTCGATAAAAGCATCTGCATCGTACTTACAAGATTTAAATAATACATTTACTACATTACGCACGGTCAACCACGAAAATGTTTACGATACTGCAGTGCCCGTGTTGTTAAGAACAGCGACTTTCAATTACAAATGTCCTCCCTGTACGGGAATTACGTTATGTGTGTAGGAATACAAGTTGTGACTCAGGAACGACAACATATTGAAGTTTGAGTCTTGCCATGGGTCGTGCCGTGCCGTGCGGTTAAGGCGATCGCTCACATAAAGCCGGAAATCCGGGTTCGAGTCCCGGTCCGGCAGGGATTTTTACCCTTACGCAGCTGACAGCTTTAGGTATTAGCAACAGCGAATACATTTTATGTCAGAAATTATTTTGTTGCTATGGTGCAGAGCCTAAAATCTCGCGAGGATAAGGATTCATATCGGTCCGCGTCTACGTAAAGACGAGACACTTTTTAGCCAACAGACTGATATCGAACAGGGGAATCAGGCATTGAATATTTTCAAAAGCCGTTTTTTCCAGCTTAATGAAGCATCGCAGTTGGGTCGCCGCAGAAGTATGCAGCGGCACGTAGGTGCTGCTGTCGACATTTAGACAATAAATGCCGCTCTTATGAATGACAGACAGGACCGAGTAAGGGTGGGAGGAAGGACTGGCGTAACGCCGAACCACTGTAGAGGGATTAATATGTTGGGGGGAGTGGCTGTTGTGTGTTGGGGAGGGTTGTGGCAAGAGACGAGTGCTGGGCTTGAATGGCGCGAGGGTTGTGCTGTGGGAATAATAGGTAGGCTGCGTAATGGAGCCATGACCTATACAGAGGATGGGGGAGAAGGGAGTTGGAGCTATAGCGGGCAGGAGGGGTTAATCTCTATGCAGTTGTAGGTCAGCAAGAAGGGTCTGTTCAGGTCACCTTGGGATAGGACAAGCAGCAGATGGTAATGAAGGGAAGGGAAGTTACGTTTAGACAGACGTTGCACTAGTCCAGACTCAAAATTTTCACAGGGCAACAGCAGTATGACTCTTGATTTCATAATAGGCACGACAATATCATTTATGCAGATTTTCGATGCAACTAAGAAGTAAAGAAAAATGGATTAGTTGCTTGAAGTAAATATAAAAGGGTAGACCGTTGCAGAAGGTAAGATAGAGTCGGAAAAATATGACAGAACTTAGTAGATGTAAGGATAAAAACTATAAACTAGATTTAGGTTTTAAGATTTTTTTTCTTTGGAGGGTGGGTGCAACCTGGGGACGGGTATGTTAGAAGTAGTTGTGGCGAAACAGGCGCTGTGTCGTTTGAGATATAAAGAGACGAGCGAGTGCGCCGGGACTCACCCCAGTACACTGCTACTAGCGCCTCGTTATCCTAACGCGCCTGTGCGTAGCATAAAAGTATAGAACGGAATGTTTAAAATGTTAGATCTCAGAGTGATCAGATGAATGTGTCTCCCTAAATACATCGTTTTAAATAGAAAAATAAGTGGCGTTAAATAATAAAGCTAGAAAGCCAACAATTGTTCAGAATGTGCAATTGTATGTCAGAATCAACTGTTACCAGTCTCAACTTGATCGGAGTAATATTTTGATCAAAATCGGCATTTTTACGAAAAATTGAAGGCGCTAAATATTAGACTCAGAATGATGAAAATTGGTATGAAGCATCAGTTTGATATAAAAATCTTAAGTATGTGATCCCGTTAAGCTACCTCGAATATTTTTCAAGTAATTTAGTAAAAACAAAATCTGGAACAAAATCGTCCTTATTTATAGTAATGATAGAAAGTTTTGGTTACATCCATTAAATAGTGAAGATATAAGAAGTTTCAAGACTTTGATGTAAATAAAAATCAGATGTAGTTCAGAGGTCACGTTCTACTGGCGGTTCCGTTCTAAAAATTTTAGCCTGCAAAGATAAAATGCAGTCGAGCTAAAAAAATTTCTGTCATCAAAGCCAACTTAACTCCATTCATATAAAAATTACGAAAATTCTAAATTGATTCATGGCAGGGTTATTAAATAGTATGTGTCCGAGAAAGCGGCCATTTAGATGCTGCCATCCTGCCATAGAGCGGATGACGGCATGTTCCCTTCGGCACTGCGCCCGTATACGGCCTGACTGTCACTATATTTATATATCTCCCTTCACACAAGAGTACTTCTGTGGCTACTTTCTTACTGTGCTTATACAGATAAAAGCAACCGGGGCAGGTCTAACTACATCTAGCATGAACACAATTAGTCAACGTTCAAATATTCAATAGTACTAAACAGAAAAGCGTATACTTCATCTATTCTAGTAAGCTTCCATAATAAACAGGACTATTACTATGTTGTGAGCATGAAATTAGATCAAATATATCAATCAGTTAGAACTCAGAACTCTCATTTATAATCATCGTTCCTCATCCCGTTGAGTAAATCGAGGCTAGAAATATTTCTTTCAGTGAGTACAATAACAATGCGGACTTGTAGTCTGGAAATTATGGATGTTCTCCATCGCTTTCTGGCTGACTGCAAAAATAGTTTTCAGGCTCTTGTTAAAAAGACGGGGAACAAAATATGTTCTTATTCTTTTGTTAACCCGCGGCCCCACAGCGTCTATGTCTTGTCTGTGTTAGCTTCAGTATAACAATGGTTGAACGGGAGACGACCTACTTGAATCTTGATTTATTTTCAGAGAATATTCTTAAGAATTTATTTTATTTACTAGCGATTCATCAAGAACATTAACACATTTAATCACACTATGTAAGCATGGAAGTAGTTGCCACGGGGTAACTGAGGAAATCATAACCACATTCATTTTAACAAGTGGGAATTTTATTCACTTTAATAGTGCCTAAAAGCATTTTGTAAAAGAAACATTTAAAATTATAATCAGAAAGCACCCTCTAAACATCAAAGTTACAATTTATTCAGAGGCGGAAAGAAACAAGTTTTGACTGTATGAGCTTTCGGGCAGAGAACCTTGCCGCTCCCTTTTGGCACAACCGTAGTTACGACCGCTCACAACAGCCTCTGAAAGACTCGACTGGTGCAAATCTGCAACACACCAGATTACTTTAAACTAAGAGATTTAACAATTTACACAAGCGCACAAACTATGCAGCCCGCGTAGGAGGGATGGAAATGGTAAAAAACACTAACAATTAAAATATTAACCTTGCCACCAAAGGTGCAACTTGATTTTAACTTCTAAGAAAAGTCTTACGGTGAAAGGGTGGCAACTTTATATACTAAAATGATCATTTAAATAAAATCCCATGAAATGCAATCTTATATAAAATTTTACAAGGTTGGCCAAACAATAGTTAAGATGCTCTACAGTACACAGATACCGCCTCTCAAGATCATAGGCAATAATATCAAAGTTTCCAAAGATCAAAATATGTTTCAAGTATTAGGCCGTCACAATCCAGGCAATAACTTCGTTAACACATGACAGAGGCAGCTACTAACGTACGGTAGATTCATATGGAGATTACCGAACAACCCGAACCACAGGTTGTTCTAACCCGCCCCTACTCCACAAGGGAAAAATGGACCACCCAATTTATAAACAACCACCTTCCCGCGGGTGGGCAAACGGAGAAGAATAGGTGGGACGACCCCAAAGCAAAACGGCTGCTGACCTCATCAAGAAAACAAGTAGAACTTAACAAGAGTAAATCAAACAAGATATCACCAATCACTTAACTTCTAATAAACTGCGATTTTTCGAGAAGATCTGGCGCTGCCAGCCGCTTCAACGGACGCAGGAAGGCGCGCCGATCTCCTGTCTCACGGCGTCGCAGCTCGCACCGGCCAGACTGATGTCGTGGGTTGCCTCCTGTTGCTCTCGTGTCGACCGCGAAGTCACTACCCTTCGCTATACGCCGCGGCCCACTGGACTCACGTGGCGACCTCACATGCGCCGACGCTCAAGACGGACAAGTCATCTCGCGTCTCAGTGCGTGACCGACCAACCGACCATTGCCTGAGTAAACTCGAGCAGACTGGCGGCCTAACGCGCAGACTCAGATGCAGGAACTAAGCCCCGACCGGGCGACCACTCGCTGAGTTCTCTTACTGGCGGAGTGGAAAGACACTAACTGCCTAACAAATGCGGACGAGAGACAGACTGGCAAGCTGGGGACGAGAGACTGACCCAGACTAACCGACTGGTGAGTTCTTAGCGCCCCTTAAATGCACGTGAACAGGCAACCTTTCCCCTTTCCCACCAGAGGGAAGACACCAAAGCTGCGATTGCCACAGCGGCGCCACCGCCAGAAACGGAGGGCGACTGCTTCACACTACGCGCTGCGGCGCGTTCTTCAAAACAGCAATTTTTACCATTGCTCACTACTATTGTAGCTTAATACATACCATGGCAACTCACGAGACAGAGGGATGAGACAGACCCGGCTAGAAAGCTGATGTGGTACATTGGTAAGCAGTGCGGTTTTAAGGTTGTTTTCCACAGTCGTCTAGATAAATGGTGACTGATCCAAAAAATTCCACCTTAAAAAATTCCTTTCACAAACGTTTAATATCCGATAACAATCAGGAAAACATTTACGCGATACATAGGCAGACGACGGAACCGTTAGTAAGGGGATCGGGCCAGATTGATGACTTATTTTTTTCCGAACTGTGAAAACGGCGGACAACGTACGACAGAATGAACCAGTGGTCGTCAAACTGCGGACTGCAGGTCGCATACGGTCCGAATTAAGTATTCGTGCGGTCGCGATTCTCAGTCTTATTTTTTAGTAATGAGCATCTAGCAATTAACAGCAAAATCCAAACACTTAAACTAACGTTGTTGTTATGGTGGTGGTCATCAGTCCGAAGACTAGTCTGATGCAGGTCTCCACGCTACTCTGTCCCGTGCAATCCTCTTCATCTCCGAATAACTGTTGCAACTTGCAGCCTTGGTCACCCTCTACGATTTTTACCACCCACACTTCCTCCAGCACTAATCAGCGATTCCTTGATGTCTCAGAATATGTTTTAGTTAAGTTACGCAACAAATTTCCTTTCTCCCCAGTTCTGTTCAGTACCTCCTCATCGATTATGTGATCTACCCTAATCTTCAACAGTCTTCTGTAACACCATATTTCGAAAGCTTCTAATCTCTTCTTATCTGAACTGTTTATCTTCCAAGTTTAATTTCCACTCACGGTTACACTCCAGACAAACCAAAGTTACACTCCTGACAAACACCTACACAAAAGATTTCCTAATACTTGAATCTGTATTCGATGTTAACAGGTTTCTCTTCTTGAGAAACTCCTTTTCTTGCTGTTGACAGTCTACGTTTTATATCCTCTCTTCTTTGACGATCATCAACTATTTTGCTGCCCAAATAGAAAAACTCATCTACCGCTTTAAGTGTCTCGTTTCCTAATCTAATTCCATCCGCAAGGCGTGATTTAATTCGACTACATTCCATTATCCTTGTCTTGCTTTTGTTGGTGTTCATCTTATACCCTCCTTTCGAAACACTGTTCATTCCGCTTAACAGCTGTTCCGAGTCCTTTGTTCTCTTCTGACAGAATTACAATGTCATCGGCAAACCTCGGACTTTTCATTGCTTCTCGCTGAACTTCAATACCTTCTCCATAATTCTTTGGTTTTCTTTACTGCTTTTTCTATGTACACATTGCATAACATCGAGAATAGATTACTAACCTGTGTCACTCACTTCTCAACCAGTGCCCCTCTTTTATCCCACCCGACTTTTACAGCTGCCGTCTCGTTTCGTTACATGTAGTGTACAATCTTTCGCATCCTGTATTTTACTTCTGCTACCTTCTGAATTTCAAAGACGGTATTCCAGCTGATATTGTCAAGTTTTCTCTAAATACACAAGTCTATTTTCTAAGATAAGCCGAAGAGTGAGTATTGCGTCACGCGTTCCTGCATTTCTCCGGAATACGAACTGATCTTCTCCAGGTCGTCTAGAATTTTGTAGCCATGACTTATTAAACTGATAGTTCGGTAATATTCACACCTGTCAGCACTTACTTTTGTTTGGAATTCGAATCATTACATTCTTCTTGAAGTCTGAGGGTATTTCCCCTGTCTCATACATCTTGCATGCCAGATGGAATAGTTTTGGTATGACAGTCCCTCCCAAGGACATCAATAGTTCTGAGGGAATGAAGTTTATTCTGAAAGTCTTGTTTCGATAATTCTTTCAGTGCTGTGTCAATTTCTTCTCGCTCTACCATATTCCCATCTCCATCTTACTATAATTTTTCTTCAAGTTCATTTTCCTTGTTCAACCTCTCTATCTATATTCTACTTCCACCTTTCAATTTTCGCTTCTTTGTTCAGTACCCGTTTTCCATCTGAGGTCATGATATTCATGCAGACGCCTTTCTTTTCTCCAAACTTATCTCTAATTTTCCTACAGGCAGTACCTATATTTCTACTAGTTACATATGCTTTTGTATCACATTTGTGCTCTAGCCATTCCTGCTTAGCCATATTGCACTTCCTGTCAATCTCATTTTTCTGACTTTTTTATTCCCTTTCACCTGTTTCATTTGCTGCATTGTTATATTTTCGCCTATCGTCAATTACATTGAGTGTCTCCTGTGATAGCCAAGGATTTCTACCGGGTCTTGTCTCGTTACGTATTTGATCCTCTGCTGCCTTCACTATCTCATCTCTCAAAGCTATCCACACGTCTTCTACTGTATTCCAGTCACGTCTTTCAGTCTATCGTTGGCTGATGTGCGCTCTGAAACTCTCACCAAACTCTGGTTCTTTCAACTTATCCAGGTTCCGTCTCCTTAATTTCTGTTGTTTTCGCAATTTATTCATTGTAATCTACCATTCGCAACCAGAAATTGCGGGCAGACTCCACATCTGTCCCTAGAAATGTCTTCCAGTTTAAAATCTGGTTCCGAAATGTCTGTCGTAGTCTTATATAATCACTTCGAATCCTTCTTGTGTCTCCTTTCCTCTTTCAGGTATACAACATTCTTTCACGATTCTTAAAACAAATGTTGACGATTATTAAATTATGTTCTGTGTAAAATTCTACCAGGCGGCTTTCTCTTTAATTCCCTTCCGCCAGTCCATATTCACCTATTACTTTTTTCTTCCTCTTCCTACTATATTATTACTGTCCACCTTCTTAAGAGTGTAGTTCTCCAGTACAGTAAAAAACAAAAATAGTTACTTCTTGGACAGTAATATTTTAATTTTAAGATGTGCGTAACTGTAATTGACTTTGGTAAATTCGGTCGCGAGCTAAGTGAAGTTGGACGACCATGTCTGGGTCAGGCGGCTAAGCAGCGCAGTGACTGCCGGGTTAGAGGATGTTGGAGGGGGAACGTTTTATTGTTTGTCTTCGAGTACGTAAAACTCCTGGGCGTGTGTGCCTCGTCCCGATAGGCCACAGAGATATACATTTCAAACGAAGGAAACATGGATTTATGAATGTGCATTAGCGAGACTGTCATCTTCGTATGCTGTACATTCTTGTAATAGAGGAATCTGAAATTAAATTAAGGCTGTCATAATACAACGCCGCGATTAGTTGAAAAAAAAAAAAAACGGACACGTGGGACCAGGACGCGCGCTCTGTAGGTTTCGTATATATAGAGTTCATCTATAGAAGTTGATGAGGGAGTCTGCAAGTTTCAAAATTTGCGACATAAATGGCCGTATCTTTTGACTCCATTGAGTTAGAAACTTAAATTATTTAGACCAGCAAGGGACAATAGACTTTAGTATTTGACATGAACTTGAGCTTGATATCTCCAGTCCTGAGAGAAAGGGGCTTAACAGACAACAACACCGACAACAAAATGATTCCGTTTTTACGTATTGAAATCGCCTCCACAGCTGTGTGGTCAGCCTAGCTGACTGTCATGCAGAGGACCCTGGTTCGACACCCGATACTGCCAACGATTTTTTCGTTGGTGGCAGGACCTGAAAGGTGTGCACTCAACCTTATGACGCCAAATGAGGAGCTACTTGACCGAATAGTAGCGGTTCCAAGATCAAGACATCACGACGACGACCGTGAGACCAGTATCCAATGACGCTTCTTGCAGGTGATGACACGACGGGCGGTCGAGTTCGCATGGGCCGTCTGAGGGCAGAAAGCTGAACTCTTTACCAATCGAAAATGAAATTCAGAACATTTAGTAAATGTTTGTTATTGTGTCTCATATTTCCTAACGTATTTAAATGTGAGTAATATTACCGTTATTAATTAATCATTGCTGACACAGACAACTGGACAACACCTCATCAAGCTATAACATTGTCAGAACTTCGGGGTCGATGATGGTGGAATCAGTGTGAAACAGAGAGCAGTCGACTTTCAGCGATGAGCATCTGGGGGCCAAAATAACTGATGATGGTCGGCCAAGAGAGGATATAAAACGTAGACTGACAATGGCAACAAAAGCGTTTCTGAAGAAAAATTTGTTAACATCGAGTAGAGATTTAAATCTCAGGACGTCTTTTCTGGAAGTACAGGGTGATTCAAAAAGAATACCACAACTTTAGGAATTTAAAACTCTGCAACGACAAAAGGCAGAGCTAAGCACTATCTGTCGGCGAATTAAGGGAGCTATAAAGTTTCATTTAGTTGTACATTTGTTCGCTTGAGGCGCTGTTGACTAGGCGTCAGCGTCAGTTGATGCTAAGATGGCGACCGCTCAACAGAAAGCTTTTTGTGTTATTGAGTACGGCAGAAGTGAATCGACGACAGTTGTTCAGCGTGCATTTCGAACGAAGTATGGTGTTAAACCTCCTGATAGGTGGTGTATTAAACGTTGGTATAAACAGTTTACAGAGAATGGGTGTTTGTGCAAAGGGAAAAGTTCTGGACGGCCGAGAACGAGTGATGAAAATGTAGCACGCATCCAGCAAGCATTTGTTCGCAGCCCAGGAAAATCGACTCGCAGAGCTAGCAGAGAGCTGCAAATTCCACAATCAACTGTATGGAGAGTCCTACGAAAAAGGTTAGTTATGAAACCTTATCGTCAGAAATTGGTTCAAGCCAGGCAGCCCGTGACAGAGCACTTCATCACTGGCCTCCAAGAAGCCCTGATCTTACCCCCTACGATTTTTTCTTATGGGATATGGTGCTTCGGCCACCTCTCCCAGCCACCATTGATGATTTGAAACGAGAAATAACAGCAACTGTCCAAACTGTTACGCCTGATATGCTACAGAGAGTGTGGAACAAGTTGGAGTATCGGGTTGATATTGCTCGAGTGTCTGGAGGGGGCCATATTGAACATCTCTGAACTTGTTTTTGAGTGAAAAAAAAAACCTTTTTAAATACTCTTTGTAATAATGTATAACAGAAGGTTATATTATGTTTCTTTCATTAAATACACATTTTTAAAGTTGTGGTATTCTTTTTGAATCACCCTGTATTTGTGTAGAGTGTAGCCGTGCGACAAACAGTTTAGACAAGAACAGAGTAGAAACTTTGAAATGTTGTGCTACAGAAGAATGCTGAAGATTAGATCGGTACATCACGTAACTAACAGAAGAAGGAATCGGTTAGTAGGACACATTTTGGGACATCTAGGTATCACCAATTTAGTACTGGAGGGGAGGGAGGGTAAAAATCTTAAAGGGAAACCAAGAGAAGAATACAGTAAGCAGATTTAGAACTGTGTAGGTTGCAGTAGGCTTGCACAGGGTAGAGTAGCAGGGATAGCTGCAGCAAACCAGTCTTCGGACTGAAGACCAGAACAACAACATTTGGGGGTCGGCGGCCAATTTATCGCGCCTTACTATAGCTGGTCAATGGGGGCTCATAACATACTAATATATATAGGTTACCACTTATCAATAAAATCGACACTTAAGTGGCCTGAGAGGCCGCTCCACAATGTTAGCTCTTGCTATAAGTTTGACGACCAGTGGCATAAGCGGTAACAAAAGAAAAGTCGAAATGAACGGTGGAAAGGGTAGTGGTGTTAGGACACTGAAACAGAGACCACGAGTGCCTGACAGTGTTAAGCAGATAGGCGAAAGACGATGGTACCTCCGAGAAGGACGCGGTCGATTTCCTTCGTTGTCCTTGCTCCTTTCCGAACTTATGATCTGTCTGTAAGGTTCTTGGCGCTGACGGAAAATGAAACCGTAATCTTCCTTCCGTAGAGGACTTTCAGATAAGACCAGGCAATGATAGCCAGGCAAATGATAGCTCGGACAGAGGAATAGAATTGGTCAATGCTTCATCCGTGAATGTAGCGGGAAGAAGCTTTAATGTATGGTATAATAAAAAAATACCCAATGTTCCGCAGTTCACATTAATTAGCAGTTTAGATGTGGGTATAGGTCGATATGAACTGTCGACGACAGAGGGGCCACAGTGGCGCTACTCATTCACCTGTTCGGTGCTGAACAACAATAACAACTGAAGTGAAGGAATTATGCTACAGTATCCCTTGATGGACGAAGAAAGGAACATACGCAGAGTGTCACAGGCAAAGAGAGCATTCCTCGACTACGAGTATAAATGTAGGACTTGAGGAAGCAAGTTGTGAGAATGGATGATTGGAGCATAGCTTTGCGTGGTTGTGAATCATGGACAGCAGGAAAACCAGAGAAGAAGAGAATCGAAGCATTTGAGATGTGGTGCCGTATTAGGATTTTGAAAATTATGTGGACTGTTAAGAAATGAGGAGGGTGTAAGCAGAGGAGAGGAACATGGGGAAAGCATATGCTAACACATCGAGGAATAACGCCATGCTACTAAAGGAAGCCGTAGAGGGTAAAAATCCGTAGGGGAAGACAGAGATTGAAATATATCCAAGAAATATTTGAGGACGTAGGGTGCAAGCGCTACTCTAAGAAAAGACGATGAAGACGTTGGCACACGAAAGGAATTTGCAGCGGACCCTATCAAACCAGTCAGAAGACCGATGACACACAAAAAAGAGGAATACTACCTAATAGTGAGCTTCCATATTATATATCATATCGATGTAGGTACAGAGCCCACCACCAAATGCGCGTTTCTCCTTTTAGCGTACATCACAGCGCAAGTTATTTAGCATAAGCTCTGGAATAGAACTACTGGACGCCCGAGGCATGGAAAAGGGTGGCGAAGACTGACGAGTTGGTACAGTTGTTGGTACACCGCAATAGACGCGTACGAGTGCGTCCAAGAACAGCTACAAAAAGCCATCATTTAAGCAGGTGTTGGAAGTATTAGTTCAAGGCGTCTGATACTTCTACCATCCTCACTCATCGGCGAGAAAGCGACTGTCACGAACATCTATCGATTCACCTACTTCAACCCAGAGGCGATTTGTACCATGAGGAAGGTAACGCTCGACCACCCCTTCACTCCCGAAATGTGTCGTAATAATTTGATCAACTCTCCGCGGAGTTGAGAGTGTTTATGTGTCTCTTGAGGCCCATGGGGCCCATCAAGGACGACGTTACTGCACGAGAGATGTGCACCTTGTAACCATCTCCTTGAGACGTAGGCTACCGTTGAGGGAAAATAAGCTCTGCAGTGCTTTTAGTATCTCGGCGAGTCTATGTTAAGAAGCATCGTCCCTGTCTTCGGATGAACAGGATGACATTAAAGAAAGACTAAGTTGGTTTTTATAACGCACTGCTCATTAGCAGTGTGTTTTACTTTCTGGCATTTAACCTTACAAACAGTAGCAAACTTTACCTTTCTGTCCGGATAAAGGCGTCTTGTGTAGATTGTGACTTGTAACCTCCCCCTCACTTATCGACCTTAATGACAGTGAAAAATTAAACCGCGTGTACCTAATGGAAATTTGGGAAAAGCATCCGCCACCGAAGTCAATCTGTCGGTAAAGAGGGAGGAAAGGGTTACATCTAAATGAAAGGAAAAATGCAAATGAAACTGGTGGAAATTAATTTTGAAAAGGGGTAAAGTTATTAAAGAAAGTAAATGTGCGGCCGTTACGTTAACAATTAACTAGCGGTAATTAGATGTTTGAGATTTGAGGGAAATTACAGTCGCCAGTCCTAAGGACAATTACTATAGTAACTGAAAAAGAAAGGTTATTACACATATAATTAGCACTAGAAGTGTGGCAATTGAAGGTTGACACGTGTAGTGTGAAAACTGAAAGTTTGTCAGAAGTAATAAATTTCGCTACACTCTGACTTAATTTAGCAAAAGAATTAATAAAACCGGAAAATCGAAAGTTAATTTAGTGACTGAAGTTAATAGTGAGCTTTGTTTCTGAAGCACATCGAAATTCAGTAAAATACGGTTAGTCTTGGACTACCTCAACAATCATTTCAAAAGCCTCTTGAATCTACGCAATTTAGAAATAAGAGATTTAACTTTGAACTTGAATTAAATGATTCTGAACAATTAACAATAGTAAAATTTAGTACGTACCAAGCTGAGCTGCAGTCACAGGTAAGCTAAAATACGGTAACAAAACTCGCAATCTTAATCTGTGCTTGTGTAATCTAAATACTGTAGCCAGCTATTAATACATTAACTGAAATTTGAAATTAAAGCAGTGAAATCGAATGATGCTGGCGTTTGAATTTCAACGACACTCGGGTTCATTCCGGAAATTGCTTGGTAATGCAATTGGGACAATGAGCAACAAACGTTCATGCTAAGTTGCTGTAATTTTGTGATGCAACAATTTTAAAAGTTTGAAAAGCTGAGGTCTGCCATACAGTTCTAAAACTTTACGTGTTCCCAGTCTTCCTTGTTGGTTGATTGAAGGTTTGAAGCCGTCGATCGAGGAGGTGGTGACAGTCACTCATTGTCGGCCATCGCTGTTGCAGAAGCTGGATGTTGGCGCGCCTTCTTCTCGACACGGTTACCAGACGAAACGGTCTCTTGATGTGCGCCAGCTAATGCTTCCCGTCCGCGACACTGTGTCAGAAACTATCATCGCAAGTCGAGCGCAATTACATGCTGCCAAACCCCGAAAGCGCGGCAACTCCCGGGAGCTTCACACAACACACCTGCTCCACTGCACCACCCCAGCCAGACTCCCCTCTGCCCGCGCTCCACGCGACAGAGTTAACACTACCAAAGATCCTAAACACTTTGGTTCTCCACACGACCTATCGATGTATTCGTTCGATAGCATAGTTTTCCCTAGGCCAGACCCAGCATAAAAATACAAATAATATTTACAAAACAAACCAATTATACATCGACATAAATGCATAAATATATACAAATAGTAAAACAATTACAATATACAAAGACACAGAAATGTTATATCTTCAGGTAACAAAATAAGGAAAAAAATTTGCAGTGCAATAGATGGAAACAGGAGGATATGCATTTCTGGCGTTACAGACTCCATGAGATTACTACGAGGGCCGTTCAGAAAGTAACCTCCGGTTGATTTAAAAAAATACACGAAGTTAAATAAAAATATTTTAATATATACATCTTACAACTACATCTTTGCACTATTTTTCTACATAGTCTCCATAGCGATTGAGGCACTTATCGTATCTCTTCACAAGCTTTGAAATTCCTTCTGCATAAAAATCACCCGCTTGTGCCTGGAGCCAGCCTGTGACCGCATCTTTGAGCTCTTCGTCGTCATTAAACCGCTGTGACCCGAGCCATTTCTTCAAATGCATGAAGAGGTGATAATCACTTGGCGCCAGGTCTGGGCTGTAAGGTGGATGGTTGATAACGTCCCACTTGAAGGACTCAAGAAGGGCCGTTGTTCTGCGAGCAGAGTGAGGACGGGCGTTATCGTGCAAAAAAACGATACCGGAAGTCAGCATACCACGGCGTTTGTTCTGTATAGCCCGTCGTAACTTTTTTATTGTTTCACAGTACACGTCTTGATTAATGGTCGTACCACGTTCCATGAATTCAACCAACAACACCCCTTTGGCATCCCAAAACACCGTTGCCATCAGTTTTCTGGCAGAAAAATCTTGCGAGGCTTTTCTTGGTTTGGTAGGCGAATTTGAATGTGCCCACATCTTTGATTGTTCTTTTGTCTCAGGGTTCACGTACTTAATCCAGGTTTCGTCACCGGTCACGATTCTGTTTAACAATGGTTCTCCTTCGTCCTCATAACGTGACAGAAAGTCTAATGCAGAGGCCATTCTTTGAGTTTTGTGGTGGTCGGTAAGAATTTTGGGCACCCATCGTGCACAGAACTTACGGTAACCCAATCTTGCTGTCACTATCTCGTACAAGAGAGTCTTAGAAATCTGTGGAAAACCAGTAGACAACTCCGACATTGAGAAACGTCGATTTTCACGAACTTTTGAATCAACTGTCTGAACGAGTTCGTCAGTCACCAATGATGGTCTACCACTCCTCTCTTCATCATAAACGTTTTCTCGTCCACTTTTAAATAAACGTACCCATTCACGGACAACTCCTTCACTCATAACTCTTGGTCCGTACACGGCACAAAGCTCACGATGAATAGCTGCTGCAGAATATCCTTTGGCTGTAAAAAACCTTATGACAGCACGCACTTCACATTTGGCGGGGTTTTCTATTGCAGCACACATTTCAAACTGCCACAAAAACTAAACTAGCGCAGGTACGACGTTCACTCGACCACGGTTTGATGCCGACTGACCTGTTGAGTGCGTGAACGCACAGATGGCGTCGCTACTCCCCCCACAACCCGCACTGTGACCGATCGGAGGTTACTTTCTGAACCGCCCTCGTATTTAATAAATCTTTGCCGGAGGGCACAAACGAGCGACTGAGTGAAAAACTATTATTAATTTTATTTAGTTTTGATGCCACATAAGGTCTGTTTCCTCAACCATAGTCTCACAGTTATCTCAACGTCTTCATGAGAAGCAGAATGATGTCCCCGCGGATCGTCTTTCATTACCGGGAACAGATGGAAGTCAGACGGTGCTAAATCTTGACTGTATGGAGGATGCCGTACGATGGTGAGGTTGTATCTGAAGTTCTGCTGTAGTGGTACGTGAAGTGTGTGGTTTGGCATTGTCATGCTGCAGGAAAACATTTCCCTATTCCTTTCGGACCCTTGTTAGCCGTCGTTACAGAGTTCGCAGCGTTGTGATGTAACGCTCTGAATTTATTGTTGTTCCACGACCAAGGAAATCAACATGTATAACACCATCTGCGTCCCAGAACACTGTGGCCATGATTTTTCCAGCTGAGGGCTCCGTCTTGAATTTCTTTTTCTGGGGCGAGACTTTGTGTAGATATTCCATAGACTGACGTTTCGTCTCCGTGTCGTAATGGTGTACCCACGTTTAGTCTCCTAATCCCCTTTGGAGTGACACCTTCTGCTGTCAAGAATTCAGTGACTACACGTTGCTTAAATCGCGTTATCACACAGTAAATGTGCCCAGTTAGCAGAAGTACTAATAGCAAAAATGTTTCATTTATCTGTATTATACACTGCGGATAGAAACCTACATCTGAAGTTTGTCTACGGTTATTTTCCTTTATGGTTTCAATTTGAATGGTGGTCAATGGATAGTATTCCAGCTAAAGACTGTTTTAAATTTTACTAACATGTGTCGCATGAATACAAAGGTGGTGGATAGCGATAGAGCTGTACCACGGGATGAAGATTTAGAGTCCATACTTCTGAGACTCGCGCAGGGTTCAATACGTTACACAGTAACAACACAACCTTTCGATGCTTCCCGCCAACTGGAGCTGTAGAGAAAAGGCTACGGAGCAAGCCAGTACCTGCCGCACGCCAATGCGAATTACGAAGGTGCAAACATTATTTTTCAGTCAACCCTCGTAATTTACAAAGCATGCCGTAGTTATGAAATATTTATTCTGTGAGAGAATGTATGCAAGAAAGCTCAGTATCTGGCTTTAGGTTGTCTACGTAGGCCAAGACGAATACCCAGTCGGTGCACTATCCCACATGGTAACAAAATTTTAGATAGCCCTGCAAGAAAAAAAGTTAAAATCATACTACTTGATACCTTAGTTTTACAATAACAGTAATGCAGGTAAGGAATCATTCAATAAAAAAGATGTAGCCAAAATTTGGCACAAATTAATGTATGTGAGATCACTTCCAATCACTGTGGAGAAGCATACTCGTATGTTGGGCATTCAGGAAGAGCTGTGACAATTAGGGCGTAGGAACATGAGAGAAGCTGGGGTCTAGGGAAGACAGATCCAACCTTTACAGAAAATCTTTTAACAGAAAAAACCCATACGATGTACCTTACGATGTGCTTATTGACATTCTAGCACTCTCAAGGGGAGCAGAAAGATAACACTTGAAGTCGATGACCATGTGACACAGAACGTTAACTTAGGTTTGAACGAGCAGACACAATTTCCTTTCTCCCCTCTCTTAAATTAAGCGAGAAAATAAGATTCGAATACTACCTTCAATTATGATATTCGTGCTGAAACTGTAATGCTTTCCAGCGTAATTTTTATTTGTATTTTAAAGCATTCTTTTGTAAGAACTTCGTTCTGTGTCACTAATTTTCGTAAGTCACTCGTCATGTGGTTGCGTATCCATTTGTGAATAGTTATAACTTAAGGAGTTGAAAACAGTTTAAGAAAAATAAATAAATTAGCAGAACATCAAGTATGTTGTTCTGGTAAATCAACGCCACTTGCATGGCAGCCTCTATTATGTATATTGCACCACCATCAATGAGACGAGATGCAGCAGCTGTAAGAGAGTTCAAAAAGTATGCTACCGATCAGAATTCACTTCTGTATAACCAGCCACAGGCTATACCTGCCAGCAGACTTAAATCCAGAAAACCGTCCTGGGCAATGGACGATGCGCCTTTTATATGTGATCTGTGTCAAGAACGGAGAGACATTTGGCACTAGTTTCTTCCAGCAAATTCTCGCGTCATTGCTGATTTTACAAAACGTCGATTTGGTCTTTACAGGAAGCTCTGAATACATTCCGTAAAGGACATGGAAGGTGTGGTGCCTGTCCGTATAACTGGGGGTTCAAGGACGCCCCGGCGTGCGACTGTGGGGCAGCTGTGCAAACCATGCAGCACCTGAATGAAGCGTGTTTGTTACGAAAGTTTCCCGGTGGACTCGCTGAGCTGCTTTCGGTGACACCAAGATCTGTGGACTTGTTAAGATGCCCAGATATTCAGCTATAAAATTTCCGGGGATATGATTTAAAAAAAGAATAGAAAAGAAGTAAGTCTGTAGTACACACAGGCGGTAATGTTTTTTTAAAAGAAAAAACCTCAAAAAATAGAATCAGGCGGTGCTAGAAGCTTTGATTTACATGAAACATAACTGCTTGAAACCACCTATGGAAGACAGATACATCAAAATTAGACTGTTTAGCGCGACAACGTTTCGCACTTCGAATATACGTTCGTACTGATCATCAACTGTAATTGGCTTCAAAATTCTTTAGATCGTCCTTGTGGCACATATGATAATTCGTCTCAATAGTCACTAATTATCTAGAGAGGCAGAGTTATCATACAGTAAATGTGCCCATTTAGCAGAAGTACTAATACCAAAAATGTCGCATTTATCTGTATTATACATTGCGGATAGAAACCTACATCTGAAGTTTGTCAACGATTATTTTCTTTTATGGTTTCAATCTTAATGGTGGCCAATGAATAGCATTCCAACTAAAGACTGTTTTAAATTTTACTAACATATGTCGCATGAATACAAAGGTGGTGGATAGCGATAGATCTGTACCACGGGATGAAGATTTACAGTCCATACTTCTGAGAATCGTAACGATTGTCTTTTTGTTGATACTGTAACGTTATAAGCTGTTCAACAGTACTTTGGAGCTCAAGTAACTTCACTTTTAGCAGGAGATCCTATCGTAGCTCTTGGGACACACATGTCCCGTTAAAGTAATACACATTTTTGAGCGTTGAAACCACTACATCCCATTTTTGTCTCGTGCTTTCGTTAGGGATAAGCTTTAGGAAATTGGAAAACAATAGTACGGACCCTGTGTGGATGTAAAGAGGGTTTGAAACAGTTTAAAAAACTTCTAACGCTTTTGCAGGGTAGGCTGCACGGAGAAATAATTGTTAAGAAAAAAATAATACGTTGCGTCGTTTCCGAGTTAATTAACATTGAATGTAGCCAATTAGGACGTTTCGAGCAAATCAAGCGGCCCGCCAGGTACAATTAGTACCAGTTGTTCTCATACCGAAGATGATAGCGCAAGAGGCTGCTCAGCCTTTGGTTCGGGTTCTGTACTAACTACCGTCCCATGTCCAATTTTTATGTCGCTCTCTTGTTCGGTTTTAGAAAACCAAACGAAGAACACTTTGGCGGCACCATCTTTTGTAGGACCGCGCGCTCAACGACCCCATTAGATGACTTCAGTGCTAGTTATCTAGTAAGCCCGCAACGTATCCATAACAATCATTCCTCAGCAAAATGTACCCTGCAATACCCATACAAGTTTCTGAGCACCGTTTATAAAAGACTGAGAGGGATCGAATGACGTATCGTGTGCTTATAGCCGGCACAATACGTCTGTTTCCCGAAAATCAGAATAGATGATCATGTTCTCCGTTGCAAAGATGACTGAAGTAAGTAAAGGAATTTTTTTAGAAATCATGGTCTTTGCTGTTAAACATTACTACACTCCTCTGAAATATTACTGGTTTGTACATC
Source organism: Schistocerca cancellata (assembly GCF_023864275.1). NCBI lineage: Eukaryota > Metazoa > Arthropoda > Insecta > Orthoptera > Acrididae > Schistocerca > Schistocerca cancellata. The sequence goes on along the minus strand of NC_064628.1, from coordinate 244,637,703 downwards.
ATTTGTATTTAGTGGGACGTCCATGCCCCAGCAAACTTCACAAAATCTAGAAGACACTAGCATATGATATGTCGAAGCCTATTTGAAATTTGATGTTGGAAATTTGTGTGCAATGTTTCAGGTTTTTTATTATCACGAGAATAATTATATTTTGGTACTGTTTTGTTATTTATCCATATTTGTCACCCTGATAAACAAAAATTTAACTTAGAAAGTCCTAGGTTCACACGAGCACATGAACCTAGTTAGGTTCGAACGACACACGAGCTCAATCTCACTAATTTTCAAAATCAGTCAATTAAACTTTTATTGTTAGTGAAAGTGTATTATTGATCATAATAGAATATGTAAAATGAATTTTAGCCACGAAATAGTTAAATATTGAACACTTGGATTAAAAATACATTCATGAAGTTGACAGATATTCTTTTTCCCGTTCTGTTATTCGCATCAGAGACAGATAATTTCAGAGCCCCTATGGAAAAAGAGGTGACAGGTTAATTTTTTACATACGTTTACGGAACTCCCACTGTGTGACAGTTTCGTGAAAATATAAGAAAAAATCTGGATTAATCCAGCAACAGATGATGTCACTTTAATTAATGGGAAATTGGTACATATTTACAAAATCTGTTGTTTGAAAGAGATATGCGTGTTTTTTTAATATCGTGATTCATGACTTGGACTTAATCAGTATGTTGTTGGCTATTATAGTCAATGAAAGCTTTAAAAACTGAGGAGTACCTCAGGTAACGGCCATTGCATAATATGACATTGTAATTGACGTGTGCTTTGGAGCATTTTTGTAGACAACAATGAAGTGCTGATCATTTTGGATTAACTTAATTTTCATTAGAATAAAATTTTACTATTGACCTTAATCTCCGACATTCTTGCGAGGCATGTACGTGTATTTTCAACAAGAAAACAGTTTGGGTAGGGTTGGCTTGCGCTCAATGAGGAATTCAGAAATGCGATACGGCGACCGGAAGTCATCGACGTTAGTAGTGTTCGTCTCTCTTTGCAACGATTCATTTAAAGCGAGTGTGCGGCAAAACAGGATGCAGGCAGTGGTGTGGGGAGTGGTTATGTTTTCTGTTCCAGATGAAAACAAAGACCTGCCTAATATTTTCATTTGTCCAGTTTCCCTTGCATCACACTGACAATAATGGAAGGAATCAGACTCTTCCATAATACGCCATTTTGAGTGTATTAATTCCAACAAAGCAAATTCCCAATAGCCACCGAAAGGGTTTTCCCGTTAAAAGATGTATGGTGATTGATGCCAAATGTTGAGTGCAGCGTGTGTCGCTAGTGTAGACACGATATCCGAGCTGTCTCTTACAGACAGAGGCGTATTGGATATGGCAGTGTGTTGCGAGATCCACGACTTTGATCGTTGGTCGATAATATGCGCAAAACACATGGTCTTCACATATCGGAGATTAAAGAAGAATTCGGGCTTCAGAAACCAGCAATGTCTCGTGTGGATGCCCAATATTGCAGACATATTGTTTCCCATGCGTAAAGCACCGTATAATATGACCACACGTGTTTGACTGAAGAAAGTCACATCGCTTTCGCCGACTCGTACGGGGCGACCGAGAATCTATTCTGACACATACTGCCTCCGACTTTAATGTGACGTCAGGAAGTGATTTCCTCCACGACTGTCCAGAGAGAAATGCGCTGCAGGGGTTTCAGGAGCAGAGGGGCTACCCGCTGTTAACATCACATTCCGTGACTTCCTCTGACTTTTGCCCACTGAGTGTAAATATTTCCATGTGTCACAGTCTCGTGGTGGTGACTGACCGGAACACACACGATTATCAGAACATTCCCTTAACTGCGCTCTGCCGCTTGCCTTGCTGTGTACGCAGCTGTGAATACGCTATGGAAGCTCCCCAGTCCGAAGACGTACAGTCAGATTCGGTTTCGCAGGGCCGCCTACAGTTAATTACATGGATAACTGGTTAGCTCATGAAGTACTTTTGAAAGATTCGGAAGTACTAGGGCTACAGTAAGGCCACGTAGCAGATGCGATTTTAGCGAAAATAGACGATGCTCCCTCTAGGTATCTAGAAGACGGGAACTGTCGTTTGAAATATTTTGGTCATCATAACAATCTTTGTTGCCTCGCTTTAAATGATACTGGAGATTACCTGTTTCTCCATTGCGATGAAGGACGACACACACACGCTACACATAACTTGTTTTTGGTCCTAAGCTCTTTCAAAAAAGTACCACACATCCGATCTCTGTTCTCACACATATGAAAAATATTTGTATACCGATATCAAATGTAATAATACTCTCAGATGAAGTATGAGGGACAGTCAGATAAAACACAACACCCGTTACAGTGCGACCATGGAATGGTTCCATTCAAAATAATCACCACATGCTGTAAGACATGTATTCCAGTGGGAGATGAGGCGATCAGTTCCTGTTTGCTAGAAAGCTGTCGGCCGATGACGGATCGACAACAGCATCCCTCGTATTTCCTCGTCCGACTGAAACCCAAGTCCAGGCATGTCTTTCTTTAGGTCGCCAAAGGTGTGAAAATCACACGGTGAAAGATCCGAGCTGTACCGAGGATGTTGCAGTGTTTCCCAACAAATCACTGAAGCGTAGCCTTCGTCCGATTGACAGTGTGGAGGCGGGCCTTATTATGCAGCAGGATGATTCCGTCTGACCAGCATTCTGACATTACGACATGTCGCATTTCTGCAAAGTTTCCTGATAGCGCTGCGCACTGATTGTAGTTCCATGTTCAAGGAACTCGACGAGCAGAGGAACCACTCTATTGGAGGATAAAGCCCACCCCCACACCGCCGATAGGACGAAGGCTACGCTCTGCTATTTGGATGGGAAACACGGCATCATCCGTTGCACAGGCCGTTAGTCGGATGACGAAGTGCAAGAGAGGGGTGGTTGGGATCCGTCAGCGGCGTATCGCGTTCTGCGAAACGGGAATTGACCGTCTCATCTGCCAGTGCGGTAAAAGTCTCACCGCGTGTGGAGATTACTTTCGAATGGAACTATTTCATGGTCCCATTGTGGCGGGTATTCGGTTTCCATTTGACTGCCCCTTATATTTACTGTAGATAAACCTGCAAAACTACATAAACGTCAGCGTAACTGGTTCTCTGTACGACATTCAAACTACCTACGTCTACATCTACGTGCACGTGATTACTTTGTAACTCAGAATTAAGTGCGAGAGTTCAACAAATCATCTTCAAGGTATTTCTCTACCGTCCCAGTCTCGAAAAGCACGCGGGAAAAACGAACACCTAAATCTTTCTGGGCAAGATCTGATAATTTTGTTATGATGATAATCTGTCCCTACGTAGGCGGGTGCCAAGAAAATATTTTCACTCTCTGAGGAGAAAGTTGGCTAGAATTTCTTAGGAAGATCCTGCCGCAACGAAAAACCCCTTTGTATTAATGACTGCTACTCCAACCCAAGTATCATACCCGTCGCGGTCTCCCTCTCCTTTTTCCTGACACTGCAAAACTAACTGCCCTTCTTCGTCAATACTATCTGATACGTATCGCGCACCTCATAGCATTACTCCAGAAGAGGACCCTCCAGCGTAGTGTACGCAGTCTCTTTAGTAGTCTTGTTCGATTTTCTCAATGTTCTGCAAATCTTAGTCTTTGGTTTGCTTTACCCACAAATTTATCTACGTGATGGTTCCAACTTAAGTTTTTCGTAATCATAATCTCTAAGTATTTAGTTGAATTTTCAGCCTTGAGATTTGTGTGATTTCTCGTATAATAGAAGTTTAGCAAATTTCTTTTGGTACTCATGTGGATGACTCCACATTTTTCATTATTTTGAGTCGATTTCCACTTTTCCCACCATGTAGATGTCTTGTCTAAGTCGTTTTGCAATTTGTCTTGATCATCTGATGATTTTATAAGAGGGTGAATGACAGCTCAAACGGTTCAAATGGCTCGGAGCACTATGGGACTTAACATCTGTGGTCATCAGTCCCCTAGAACTTAGAACATCACACACATCCATGCCCGAGGCAGGATTCGAACCTGCGACCGTAGCAGTCGCGCGGTTCCGGACTGAGCGCCTAGAACCGCTAGACCACCGCGGCCGGCTGAATGACAGCATCATCTGCAAATAGTCTAAGAGTGCTACTCAGATTGTCTTTTAAATCGTTTGTGTAGTTCAGAAACAACCGAGGTTCTATAACACTTCCTTAGAGAACGCCATATATTACTCCTGTTTTACTTGATGATTTTCCGTTAGTTTCTACGAACTGTGACCTTCCTGACAGGAAAACACGAATCCAGTTGCATTACTAAGATAATAATTCAAATGCACGCAATTTTATTAGAAATCGCTTGTGAGGTGCGGTGTCAAAAGCCTTCTGGAAACCTAAAAGTATGTAATCAGTTTGACATCCACTGTCAAAAACTCTCACTACTTCGTGAGAATAAAGAGGTAGTTGTGTTTGACAAGAACGACATTTTCTGAATCTGTGTTTCTTCGAGATAACCCGTAATGTTCAAAAGCAGTATATGTTCCAAAATCCTACTGCAAATCGACGTTAGCGATATGGGTCTGCAATTCAGAGAATCACTCCTACTTCCTTTCGTGGGTGCTGACGTTACTTGTGCAACTTCCCGGTCTTTAGGTACGGATATTAGAACATTAGAACACGCAGTGTCATTGTTTCGTCGAATGACTGCCTCAGCTGTTTTCTCATCGCTTCCTATGGCGCACTGAGAATAATCGGAGTGAGGGTATTAATCGGAAGTTACGATTTATTCGCCCGTTAAGCTGTCAACATTTGGGACGTCTTTCTCATCCTTAATAACTTCAGAGGTGGTTTAAATCTTGGTTTGTGCACCATCAGAAACGACCCGGTACATCACACGGAACGTGCTACTCATGGTGATTTGAGACTGCAGCGCCCTTCTGCGGCAGTTGTCTGCTTTATTTTGCTCTCAAATGACACAGTTTGTTTACGAAAACAGACGCGCGTAAAATTCCCTCTAGTAACAGGCACATTTTCTCCCTGTGTTTAAAATACGCAAATAAAACCTTCAGTATCCATGAACATGTTATAAGGAAAAAAAGGAAAGTTCCATGTAAACTCTGTAAGGACACCGACAGGTGATATTTACTAGCTTATTACTTCCATTCAGCAGCAGAATTTTTAGCGCCTGTGAAATCAAGACTTGAAATACGAAAGTGAAGATTCTGCTTCCGCAATGTCTCTTGCAGGAAAAACTTATTTATTGAAATATTGTTGTTAAATTTTTGTACTTCTTTTATATTTGTATGCGTGTCTGTGACTGTGGAAACAATATTTATAAAGAAATTAGCTGTTACCCACAGCCGTGCTCGCATTTCAGTAGTTTTGTCATGCTCAGTGATGGTGAGCAAGTAAGCTATTATATATACAATAACGTCAGCTGCCCTCACATGTCTGACTCTTCTGATAAATGTAGCTTGTAATGTGCGCCTCTCTTAGGGATACAATTTCCCCCTTTTTTATTTACTTTCCAAAGTAGCCTGTGTTCTTCCTCGGGTCTGAAGTTATCTCCATACCAAATTTAATCGAAATCGGTTCAGCGGTTTAGTAGCGAAAACATAATGGACAGTCACTTCCATATTTATAATACTGGTATGGATTATGTATCCCAAAATATACAACTTTTTTGGCTAAATAAACAGATAATGAATTGCGATCGAATCAGGCAGTGACGTAGAAATCAATCTTGCAATTGACTGGTCCATATTTCCTGGCATGTTACAAAATCTAACTGATTCACTGCTGAGAGAGAGTACTCTTACATTTACATGTACGTAACATCGAATATCGCAGGACAGACTTCTATGAAATTGGTAAGAAAGTGCCGGAACCTTTTAGAAAACGTGAATGTGAATAAAATAACATTTGAATATAAAATAACAGCTACATCTGACTTTACATCTTCACTCCTCTATCCGCTACATTACAATGAACTTGTAGAAATATATCATGTAGGCTGTAACAGCCGATATGTCATAAACTGAAATTTAATTATAACAAATCATACCAAAAACGATGTGCTGTTGATTAATCTTCAATGTGCCGTTGCTTTGAACAGCTTAATTTCGTAGCACGCAGGTTATAATACAATAATAATGAAATATGAAAATTCTTTAACCATCATTACGATGTTTTCCCTCATTTCATTACAACAAACTGTACAAATAACGATTCGTTTTCGACAGATCCTGAATGTGATGGTGCTCTGAAAAATCAAATACCCGTAGGTTCCTGTAGCAGTGCCGGAAATAATCAAAGACAACTTTTCGGAACTCTGAGTAACTCACTGGTTAACGTGATCTGCTGACCAGTTCGTAACATGAACGACTGCTACTGACAGTTGATGTGTAACTCTCCAGTTAACCTTATTTGCCGATCAGTCCGTGACACGAATGACTTCTACAGACAGTTGATATGAAACGCACAGTCATCCTGATGTGCTGACCAGTCTGTAACATGAATGACTGCTACTGACAGTTGATATGTAACTCCCTGGCCAATGCGATCTGCTGACCATTCTGTACATGATGGATTGCTACTGTCAGTTGATATGTAACTCTGCAGTCAACCTTATCTGCTGACCAGTCCGTGACATGAATGACTGCTACTGACAGTTGATATGTATCTCCCCTGTCAACCTGACCTGCTGACCAGTCTGTGACGTGAATGACAGCTACTGACAGTTAATGCGTCCTAGATCAATGCTGCCTGATGAGGCACACAGCGCTCAAGTCAATCTAACTCTTGCTCCTTCAACAGCAAGCAATCTGTATCTGTTTGTACGAATTTATTAACTATTACTCCTAATACACAAACTCGAAAAAGCTAAAAGATATAGTACTTTGATGTATCTTGAAATTATTTGTTATATCTAACGAAGAAAACGAAAACTTTTTGTCACAATATATTAAAACGTTCATAGTTTTTGTTTTCTTCTTCTCCGTCGTCCACTGACTGTGGACGACAGTGGAATATCTAAAGCAGTCACCTAGAGGGTCTGTTCTTTCAAATAAAGTTCTTCTTCTTATCTTCAGTACTTTTCCATTACCTTGTCGACAGTTCTATTGTTCCTGAACGATAATTCCTCCGTGTTTCTTCTCTTTTCCTTAAAAAAATTTAAGCTTTGTGATATAGTTCTGAACGTTTCTGTTTTGAGTATATTCTTCAGTTATGTCCGTCCCTCCTATGACTTTCCGGGCATCTTTGCTCGACTGATCTTTGGTATTTAGTTATTGAAATACTGTAAGATTGTTTTAATTAATATACTGTCCTCCATTCTCTTTACTTGGTCAAGGAAACTTCTCTGGATCGTGTCTGGGAACTGGGAAATTTTTTGACAAAATTATTTGTTGTTTCTTAATTTGTAGTTGTCTTTCCGTCTATGGTGATCCAGAACTTTTTGATGGTTTCTCCTCTCGTTTTTTTCCTTTTTTTACTATTTCTTCTACTTTAAGTCCAGAAATGCTCTCTGCTGCATAGAGCACTTGCGGCGTTATATCTGTTATAGTGCCGGGTTAATGGACAGTGAGTATTTATTATAGGTGTACTTGGAGAGTTGATACGTTATCTCAATCTTCTGGGACCTGACACAGTTTTTTCTTTGGTGAGTCCATTGGTTTAAATGATTCCTCTGATGTATTAAAATTTTTCGAATTTGTTAATTTTTCCTGTTTTATCTCTTGTTTTGTGGGGTGATGGATTAGTACTCAGTTCCAGTCTTCCAGTGTTTCTTCTGTATCCAAGATCTTTAGAATCATTTTATGTAAAATCTTTTTCTTAATGTTTTAAACTGTTTGTTTTCCATATTTCTGTCAACATGTCCATCGTTACAGTTGCTTTATGACTGCCTAATTTTCTGATTCCTTCTTGTATTTCTTGGAAACAAGAGGGCGAAGAATTTACGTTTTGGATTTCAAAATGTAGGAAGATTAATTTTTTCACTGGTTTTTATTTCACAGGTCCGTTTCGATCACACTTTTTTTTTTTTACACTTCATTATTACCGGTTTCCGCTACTTTCACAGTGCCTTTGTACTTGGTTGCCTCTCTGATAAAACTGAAACACATCTGTATTCACTTACAAATTGAATTATCGTTTTGATGATAGTGGCAATAGTTACAAAATAAAAGATGAGTGTAAATGAGGTTGATAGTTTAATTGTCCTAGCAGTTGTTGTCAAGTGAAAGTAATCCACATAAAGTTACTAATTAACAGTCCTGGTAGTTGTTAAGACGAACTTACAAAATAATCAGTTTAAAAGATTATCCTTGGAAATATGTCACACTTGATTAAGTGTTGTTCTTTGTAGTGACTACCCACGCAAGCTGCATGTTTACACTGTCTGCACTAGTTCAATAATTACATAAAGATTACTTAAGAAAGTATACATGCATCTGCCTACGAGAATAATATTCCCACTGACCTGTCTACAAGTCCATGGAAATGTTGAAGTTTTTATTAGTGAGGAAATGCATATTACACATCTTACTATGATGATGATGATGTTTCCACTATTTTTCCAAAATCCCTCAGAAAAGTTAAGTATTAATGAATGAAAAAATATATATTATGCACCTGAGTGTGATGATATCATCTCTGTCTTGTCTTTGTCTTCAAACTCAGAGAGAAACTGAAGCATAGGTGCACTTTTAATTGTCTGACTCACACAAAGAATTTGTACTACATATGGTTGCATCTTGCTGAACTTACCTTCACAAGAAACATAGACATCACTTTGCTGCTGCTGGAGATTGTAATACCGAGAGGACTGCACGAAAAAATTAAACAGTTATATATTAAAGAGGCTTAAGATTGTCTCTATTACTGTACAATGAGGAGATGTTAGCATAATATCAGAAAGATCACTCGTTGGACGAAATTAATTTTTATGCACCTATTTATTTAAGCAGTAACTACAATTATGGGTGCTGATGATAGTTGCCAACCAGCAAAGGGAATTATTAATTACACATGAGTCAGCTTACCAAGAAAATTCATACCACCAAAAATTCAGTCCCTTACAGAAAAATTATGGAAGTAAAACAATAATGAAATCTATCTCTGTTGTATCGTTTTATTAATACTTCTAGAAAATGACATGGGATGATATAGAAAGTGAAATAAATCTTGAATACACCTGGTTATCGGTCATGCCTAATAAAGTACTCCACAGAACATACTGATTTAAAAAAATGTACAAATTACCCTAAAAATATCGTCTGTCTACAGGAGTTTATTCTCATTTCTATAAGAAAGAGACTAATGAGAGTAGATACCAATGCTGGTGGACAATCAGTGAATTAACAACTGGTCCATATGGCCGTCTTGTCGTAACCAATAAGAAAATTTCTAAGTCACTACACATATAAAAATCGCAATTGTTACGAAAAACGATACGTAAACATACCCACACAAAGCTACAAGAACAAAGAAAATACCTAGGAAAGGCTGTAAAACTAGCTGCTGCAACACACTTCACACACAATGCATGGCTAGGTCTCAACAAAGGAATCAACGAATGGAGCTGTCGAGATCTGTTATCCTCCATCTCAGGTTTCCAGAATAGAACTCTCCAGATTCTAACGCTAACTGAAAATCATGTTTGTGGCCCACATTTTTAACCAGCTTGCAAAGAACTTGTGATGAAGATGCTGTCACTCGTCTGAGTGTCTATGATCGACTATTGCGCGCATCTTCAAAGACATAAATATGTGCACTAAACAATTCTATTGTAGTAATGTAACGAGGCAAGCAGGCACATTCCAACGCTGTTTACTATTTTCCTCTGAGACTCATCAGTGAGTTGATGCAAACATTTCACAAGTAGTTTCCCACAAAGGCTGTAATCTTTTGTTATTTGAACAATTTATTGTTGTGTTTGGGCCGTAATAACTTCAGTAACATTGAAAGTATTCCCCACCAATAAAACTTGCGTGTCTGCCTGCAGGCAAGAATCCAATGGGGGAGGGAAGGGGGGTTGAATTTCATGGGTGTTATCACCGCCAAAAAACCATATATATATATATATATATATATATATATATATATATATATATATATATATATATATATAAACGTTGTTGCATTAACATGTTCTGAAAGTGGTGCTGATATTCAACAATAAAAGCAGGTTAAAAGCTGTGAGCTATCTGGAGAAGTTAACCTTGAATTACAGAGCAACTGTTTCACCAGGTATGCAGTCTAGCTTACCAAATTCCCAACCAGACTAACATTAATTATAATCTTTTAATAGTCATCTTATGACAACTGGTGATATATATATATATAAAAAGAGAATTTAAATAAAAAGAAATGAATCAGTTTATATTTGGACATTTATTTTAACATTGATCATTGAAATTTCAGCATATTAAACTTGATTCATAACTAAACTGGTGCCTTATTTAGGATTGTGAAAATGTGAGTTTGTAATCTTACGGAACACATCAAATATGGAGCCAAGATTGGGAGACTGCATACAACACTGCATTCATAAAATAACACACGAAGGACGTTGAAACATATGCAAGAGGAAATTAACCGCAACCAACCGATTCAGTTTTCACCCAAAGAAGTTACGTTCGTAGCACAATCCTGTCCGTCATGTAATTACCACAGACTGGTATACTAAATTCATACTAACTCCCTGTGAAATCCTCCCGAAAAGAATAGCTGAGGGCTACTTTGATGATTACACCACATGCTTCATGTGGTCAACTTGGTTTACACAAAGAGTGTAACTCCACAATAAGTTTGATAATTAAAATAAATTACATCGAAACTCAATTTACAAAAAAAACCTCGAACTGGTTACTATCGTCTTACTATTAACCTGATGGGTCAAACAATTGTATAAGCACGTGGTACTGGTCTCACAAAGTGCACCCCAAGTTGGTTGAACATAAAGAAAAGTTGCTATATTGAAAAATATTGTCAAGACGAGACGTTATAATCTCACGCACATTCGCATTTAAGATTGATGATCTTAGTTAGAGTTACCGATCAACACGTGGTTCCACTTTACTCACAAAGTAGTGACAAAGCAACTACTGGCAGATATTCTTAACTTCACACTCGAAATACACTATGTTGCAATTTAAGATAACATCAGATATTTTAGATCCAAACCTGAAATAAAGGTTATTAAATTTTCAAATTTTCAATTAGGCTGAACTTAAGAAATCCATTGTCCTACGGACCTAGCAGAGACGCGCTTAGCCGGAGATCTTACCACTTCAGACGCTCGCCGCGGACAGACTGCCGTGGGCCCCTACCAAGGGTGCTTCCAGATACAAAACGGAAGTGACCAGAGAGGCAGCTTCCTATACCAACATGACAAGGGACGGACAGGACCATACTAAGAATAGAAACCTCTTTGCTTTTAGAAAGCATAGATACCTGTTCCGACGTTGGTCCTACTGTTCTCTAGCAGACAGGCTTGTCTGCTACCATCAAGCATGCAACTAGAAATACATTTGCTCGTTCATCCTTTCACACGGAAGGGAAGGGGGATGACAGTATCTTATTGTATACAGTATATAAAAGAAAGCGCATGTAGGTTCCTTATGAGACTGTGAGACATGAATTACATATAAACTGTGTTTTAAAGTGTAGTAGTGTGACAGGTCGTTCTTGTTTATGTGTAAAAGTAACACGTTCCACTGCTCAGCCTCCTCCCAGATAGAGTCAGAAACACCACAGTAAATTCAGAAGTGTAATGTATGCCGTAAATGACAACAGATTCAAGAAATTAATAAGGAATCCAACAGAGACCATTCAATATTTACAAGTTTCAAATTTCACAACAAACATTTGGGAATTAAAACAGCATGAAATCGGTAGGAATTCTAAGAAACTGGAGTTACGTTTGAAAAAGGATACGTTTCAATTACTTGTGTGAAGGCCTAGGCACGTGGATACGTTTACCATTTAACCAGTAACATTCTAGCCAGGAAATACCCCTATTCTCAGCCTAACTATTAGCAACTACAAACTCGATGTGCTTCACACGTCCACAAACAGAATCGATAAATCCACTGAAAATAAAAAGAATAACAGGAAGTCTGACTTCCTGGATGTAGGAAACGACTGAAAGAAACAGCACTTTCGTCATTTACAGGCTCACATAGCCACAGTCCTCAAACCTGTCTTAAAATACGCAGTGCTAAGTGAAATACAGATAATGGTGAGGGCCCACTTCGATTTTACATTGTGTAAATTGTAACATTGTCAAATATGTGAGAAAATTTTAATTTCTTAAAGGTCGTATCTCTTCTGACTGGTTAGCTGTGGCCCTCTAGGAATTCCTTTCTTCTTTATCTCAGAGTACAATTTGTTACTTCTTTGGTTCTTCAATTAATTGGATGATAGGCTCTTCTCAAATTTTATGGCAAATGTGATTTATTGGATGTTATGCTAAAGGGATGTACTAAGTACATTTTTCCTTCTTTTTGGCCTGCTAAAGAGCTCGTGAAATAAATTATCTTTTTTATCCCCTTCCTTTCTCCCTGTGTTTACTCTCCTTTCTTCTGCCTATATTATGCCTTTTTCTTCGTTTTCTCCTGGAAGTACCTGAAAGTTTTTACTTTTGCTCTCAACTTTTTCTTCCTCTGTTTCCAATTCCTTCAAGTATCCTTTAACTTTTTATATCCACATCATTGACGGTTTTGGGTTTCTGTCAGAAAAATTTCTTTCATGCTATCTTTTCAGGTGTCCATAACATACAACTTTCGCCTTCCTCATTGTATCCAATTTCGTTCTATTTTTTTCATAAACTTCTTATATTACTTCTAAATTTCCATTTTCCAATTTCATATTTTGGTCCCAAGATTTTTCTGATTGTTTTGCTTTTCTTCTTTTCTACTTCACCTAATTGTTTGATTGTATTTAATGAAAAGCATTCTGAAACAATTCTCGTCTAATGACAATAGTGTTAGTAATTGCAGCAATAATAATAGTAGTAGTAGTAGTAGCAGCAGTTTTATATATCTTTGGATCCCTTTTACAAGGATATTGGACATGTCTTGATACCAGAGAACAACAAAAATAAAGTAATCCATATATACATACATTTACAGACTTAGAGGTCTAGAATGACAAGGGTGGGGAAGGTAGTTGGCGAATGCTTTCTAGTAGGTACTTCCTAGCACTTGCCTAAAATAATTCAGGGAAACCATGGAAAACCTAACTCAGGATGGCTGGATGAAGATTGGAGCCTCTCCTCTATCAAATACAAGGCCACTCTGTTTAAACCATTGCCACTCGATTCAGTTCATTCTTAGTGTAAAGCATTGTTTCACGAACAAGTTATTTAATAAAAATAAAAGGCTAATGCTACAGTTTTCATTCATTTCTCAATCCCAGTCGCTGTATAGTCTACACACACTATACACACACTCTTTCATAACATTACATTCACTCGTAGCTGATGTCAGGACCATTTTCTGCGCCGTAAATTCCCATTTAATAGCCGGAAAACTGAGATGTTGAGCTCAGAAAGAGAATGCGGTGTGTAACTTTGGAAATAAGTTTTTCTAGGAAAGAAAAAAGTGAAAGAAAAAATGTTATGTGGAATGTTAGATGTTTCAGTATCTTTCTGTTATTTGTGAAAGGCAAAGGTCCCGAGTTCGAGTCTCGGTCCGGCACACAGTTTTAATCTGCCCAGAAGTTTCATTTGTGTTACATTTGTTATCAAACCTCTACTCTGTGTTATCTATGTAATCCTTCAATGTATATAATGTTTGGTTTAAAAGAAAATTTTAATTGCCTTGTTAACTAAGCCTGTGTTAGAAATTTCTTTAATTTCGTTTGATTATTTATTGAACAGTTTCTTCCTTGGTAGAACATTCTGATTTCAGTATAATGTTTATTTTTTCTTGGTTCATATAAGTTCACTTTAGATCTTGTTTCATGGTGATGGACAGGATTGTTTGTTCAGCAATCACTGCCGTTATTCTTGATGTGTACAACTGTTCGTTAACTGTATTCACACAGTGCAGTTAAAATTCCCAATGTTTTGAACAGACCTTTACAATGAGCTCAGATACTATTTTTGGTTATTATTCTTGTGATTCTTTTCTGCAGTTTGAAAATTATGTTCGTATTTCGTGCATTTGATCCCTAGAAAAGAATGCTGTACCTTAGAACTGAGTATACATATGGATACTATGTAAGTAAAAGACACTGGCTGTTACACACTTATGACAGGACCGTAAGGGCATAACTGTTAGTGCCATTCTGTTTGCAAGTATCTCTATGTATCCTAGAAATTTCGCATTTGTTACTCAGACTATAGAGGTACCATTTACATTTGGTTTAATAGTGTCATTTTCCCTCTTTGACCTGGAATTCATAGCGTTTGTTTGCTTTATGTTGTCTATTTAATACTCTGTTAATTTCCATCATGTGATATATTCATTTATTATGTTTGTTAAAGGGGCTTGCATACTCTCAAATATTGTTTCAGTACGCACATTGGTACTTCATCTAAGCACTCTGACTTCTCAATTATCAATTTTTGTGCAGTTTTATTGAGGTACTCTGTGGTTGGTAGCAACATCATAGTACATAGTGCATAATTATTAGTATGTGTTGTACCTATTTCTGGGAATTTTTGCTGTAACTTGTCTGAAATACTTGGAAAATAGTTTGCTAAGTGGTGCAGATAATGTATTACTCTATCCTCCCACCCTCTTCAGTAATGTTGTTATGTCTTTGTTTGTCTCTCCTTGTTTCCTTTTCTATGACTTCTAATTGCTTTGATTTTATTGACTGCATTACATATCATTTTTCGCAGCCATAAGCCTCTTCCTATAAATATTTTTGGGGCTATGATTCAGTAACTCTGGCTCATTATGACTCTCTTTTATGGACTGAGGTATGTAGGATTTGGGATGACCTCTTAATGCCATCTGTTTTGTGAGACATGATACTGATGTAGGTACTTTTGGAAATGTCTTTCCAAAATTCAATTTAAATAATGTTGAGTGTCTGGAGAATTTCACATTTATGTTGGTCGTGGTGTAGTGTTGCAGTGCCTTTATCAAAAAAGATTTTTTGTTATACTGAATTGTTATTATAGTAAAATATCTTATATTTTTATTTTTATTATTACCGCAGTAATTTGCCGAAGTGGCACTTAGAAAGTGTGAGTGACTTCGAGTAAAATGATCCGCCACTGCCTGACTGTGTAGAGTACTTCCTTTCCTCCATTTAACTTTACGTGTTGTTCTTGCACAGGACATACATTTTGCATAGTTCAGAATAATCTGAATAAATACTAAAACCGAACTAAACTACTAAGTACACTTTAATGTAATGAAAGCAAAACGACAGTACTGTTTGCATGAAAGAAGCTCATTGCTGAGGCGTGTGTCCAGTAGCAATTAAATTTTCGCAAGTCGCTTGCACGAGCTACTTCTGTATGTTGTTTGTCATGGAAACAGCTCCAGCAAGTCGACTGACACAAGTTTCACCAGCTTACAGAAGTAGCGTCCGCAAGTTAGTGGAAACAGTTTCTCGCATCAAGTACTTGCCGAACTTACCAGATGGTTTAAGTTTTTCTCTAGTTTGCAGGAGTTTTGTTTGTTCGATTCCGGTACGAAAATGTCAGTGACGAAAAGGTGAATGACACGAAGACAAATGTGCCCTAACTAATGCACTGTTGGAACCCCTAAACCTATATGCAGGTAATTGGCCACCAGCCTGGCATTTACCGTCTTCAAAAGTCATCAGATGACCAAAACGAATTGCAATATGATTCATATATAATATCTGTATGGTGCGAAAAGTGACAATTGACCCTGAATAAAGAAAAGTGTGAAGTTATTCACGTGAGTACAAAAAGAAATACGCTAAATTTCTATTACGCGATACGTCACACAAATCTGAAGGCTGTAAGTTCAACTAAATACTTAGGGATTACAATTACAAATAGCCTAAATTGGAACGATCACATAGATAATGTGGTAGAGCAAACCAAAGACTGCGATTCATGGGCAGAACAGTTAGAAGGTGCAACAAGTCTACTAAAGAGACTGCTTACAGCACGCTTGTCCGCCATATTCTGAAGTATTGCTGTGCGGTGTGGCATCCACATCAGGTGGGGCTGACGGATGACGTCGAAAAAGTTCAAAGAAGGGCAGCTCGTTTTGTATTATGGCGAAATATAGGAGATGGTGCCACAGACATGAAACGTGAATTGGAGTGCATAGGCGTTTTTCGTTTCGACGGGTCTTCTCATGAAATTTTAATCAGCAGTTTTCTCCTCCGATTGAGAAAACATCCTGTTGGCCCCCACCGACATAAGGAGACATGATAATCACAATAAAATAAGAGAAATCAGGGCTCGCACAGAAAAATGTAAGTGCTCTTTTTCTCCGCGCGCCGTTCGAGAGTGGAACGGTACAGACACAGCTTGAAGGTGGGTTATTGAACCCTCTGCCAGGCACTTCATTGTGAATAGCAGAGTAGTCACGTAGATGTAGATGAAGCCAATGAAGTGCGTAATTAATTTACAGATTACTCTGTTTCGTCAGAAGGGGAAATAGAACGGCAGTACTGGCTCTTTAAATTTTACCTGATTTGTTAATGCTGGCGGAAAAATAAATTCATGACATAAAAAGTAACAAATAATCTTTGTAAAAGTCGAAGAGTAATTAAAGGATAATGACCTGGTAGTATAGCTTGGCTCACTTTTGTATCCTGTTTCCGAATATTTCACTGTACGAGTACAATAGACAAGAGATGTCCGAAACTAGCATATGGCATTCTCAGAAAGTTCGTAATTTGAGCGAAGTTCTCTCTATGTCATTCAGTAGTGTTTCTTGGTAACTTAAGTATGAGGGCCTCTTTATACATTCGTTCATACAAACAGTCATTTTATTTCTTAGTTTAGCCGGCCGGAGTGGTCGTGCGGTTCTGGGCGCTACAGTCTGGAGCCGAGCGACCGCAACGGTCGCAGGTTCGAATCCTGCCTCGGGCATGGATGTGTGTGATGTCCTTAGGTTAGTTAGGTTTAATTAGTTCTCAGTTCTAGGCGACTGATGACCTTAGAAGTTAAGTCGCATAGTGCTCAGAGCCATTTGAACCATTTCTTAGTTTCGCTTTGCGCAACCATTTTTCTTCAATGTAATGGTTTAGCGATGGTGGTGGATGCTTTTTCTTTTCTTTTTTTTAAGCGTGACACTCTACACTTCCACCTGCAGGTCTCGCGACGTAGTTACAGTGGAGACATTTCTGGAAGTACGACGTGCACAAGTAAGTTTCCGCAAGTTGTTATTCTCGTGTAAACATCTCAGTAAATGCTTGTAGAAGTTACTGTGGTGTACTAAGATATCACACAAGAGGAGTTTGCGACAGTTGGTACCAGAAGTACCGTGGAAGTCCATCCGAAGCAGGCACACCGCTGCGCGCAAACCAATCACGAGCAGCAGCGCCATCAGGAAGAGAGACACGCGCCTAAAGTAACTGTGCATGACCAGAAGTTCTTAGCTGCGAGTTGTAAATCAGCCCGAGTCTTGCTAGAGAGTTCCTGCAGAACGTTTGTAATGTCTTCACATCTTCTTCAGTAGAAAGATAACAGTGAATGGAATTATCGGGTGTGAACAGAGTCCTCCTGCTTAGAGACTGAAATGAGTACTGTTACTTTTGAACTGTTCATCAAGACAGAAGATTAATTTTCTTCCTACTTTAGTCAGATAATAATATTTATTTTGTGTTCGTGGAGATATAGTCAGTGCAGGACAGACAGGCTAAACCTGTAACCAGCGTTACCAAAGTTGAGTAACATATTATAGTATTCACTCTTTCTTTCTTTCTTTTGCTACTGTCTTTATCCCGCATTGTGCGCAGGGTCGGCATGGTGAATTTTAAGGGGTGGCGAGATGTCCTTTCTGCCGCCACCCCATAACCCCCGGGACGGAATTAGTGTACCCCAGGTGTCTGCGTCTAGTGTAAATCGTGAAATAGTGTGAATGTGTTTCAAATGTCTGCGAATCATGTAACTGAGGCGGGACGTGGGGACCAGCCCGGTATTCGCCTAGGAGGATGTGGAAAACCGCCTAAAAACCACATCCAGGCTGGCTGGCACACTGGCCGTCGTCGTTAATCCGCCGGGCGGATTCGATCCGGGGCCGGCGTGCCTACCCGAGTCCAGGAAGCAGCGCGTTAGCGCTCTCGGCTATCCTGGCGGGTCATTATAGTATTCACTATTCTGTGTTATTTTCGCTGTGCGGTGCAGCTCTAGAAGCCACGCACCCGTCCTACGAGAACAATTGTGTCAGTCTTTTTCAGCGGCAGCGAGCTTTCCATCAAAATGGACTCCTCCAGTCCACAGCAGGTACTTGCGGAAGTTACTTGCTACCGGACACACGCCTTTACGTTTCACAGTCGCGCGTGCAATTCCTACAGCGCGGCAAGTTGGATTCTGCGCACCTGCGCAGCCGACTGGAGCACGGCGTGCTGGCGGCGGCTATGAGGACACGGCGGGCTGACATCAGGCCCTCGAGCGTCGCGCCGCTGCTCAACATGCATGCCGAGGACGGCGGCCAAGGATGAGCAGCCTGCATTCCGCGCCCCGCCACTTCCTGGTCCCTGGCCGTCCCCTGCGGCTACCGCCAAACGGATCTCTTTGTCAGGCTTACATTGCCGGATTAGAATTCTCACGTGGTATCGCTCGGCGGAGTGCGTTCTGAACGCTTAGGAAAGTGTCAGTGAATACAACTCACGCGGTGTGTCCTGACAGCTTGCTCTGAGCTTGCTGGAACTGCGCGATCGTCAATGGAAACCGACCTCACATACATTGTACGTCCTTCATTTCTCTCTTAGGTCGTCCGGAACGGTTTCCATTTAACAAGGCGTTCTTTCACTTGTGCCTTTGTCACACATGCGCGCAGGGTCTGCGTGGTTATGAGGTATGGTTAAAAGGAGTGGCCGGATGCCCTTGCTGTTGCCACACCGGTACCCCACTGAAACGACAGCGAAACCCCCTCGGCAGAACAGGTAATTAGGATTGTGGAAAGGGCGAAATAAGGTTGGGGTCAATTTAATCTCAAAATTATAATTTATTGTAATTTAATAACACATTTACAACCAAAGCGGCACATAGCCGAACTTTTACAACTACGAGTTTCCAAAATGCAATTCTTTCACGGCTGAAGGCCTCCAAACAAGAAAACTTGAAAATCGACAAGATAAAATGCAGTTAAAATAGCAAATAAAATAATTAAAATATATTTTTATCACAGCTAGGGTGAAAGCCTCAAGGCAAGGGTGGATAGACAAACATAAAGAAGGTGTAATACAAACGGCTGAAGGCCCACAATAAAATTTTCAAGATTTTAAAATAAATTACCATAACCTTTCAAAGGCAGAAGGCCGCAATGTTTAAGCTTGAAAGATAAATTTAAGAATAAGGTTCCAAGGCTGAAGGCCCATAATTAATTTTCCAAACTATTAAAAAAATATAATCATAAGTCTTAAGTTTTAAGTAGCTGAAACCAGACTAAAAAAAAGACAACGCAACGGCAATAACATTTCAGCAAATATCCACTTGTCGGAATTCAAACTTACTTACATAAAGCACAGTGAAACCAAGAAAATTTTTATCATTGGCTAAGATAGATTGTAAACACACAATTAAACACCAATGAGAAAGACAGTAAAGACATCAGCACTCAGAAGCCTCCAGATGGTCGGTCAGCCCTCGTTAACTTAGGTGAGACAGGTGGTGAGCCCAGCTACACTTGATTCATCGGAACCCAACCAAGGGACAGCCATGGACCGACCAACAAACGACTTGCTTGCCACCAATCGGTACACGAGAATTCAAACACAAAATGTTACGGGCGTGATTATCTACAATCAAATACGTATATGTATTAACCTGTCAAAACTACACACCGTGTTGGACAGCGACCACAGGTGAGGAAAGGACACTGCCTGAAATTACGTTAGTGGCCAGGGCAGGTAACCAGAGCACTAATGGCCACAAGGCAGAATTTGAATGTGTCACACTACAAAGCCTGTGTAGCCTCTCGAATGCCTAAGTATCCCTCATCATGACAGAGTTTACCTAGTAAATTCTGAAGGTATTTCTACATTACCTGAATTTTCAGTCGCCGTAATCTGAAAGAGAATTGTGCTGGAACGTTGCAGCTCTCTTCTGCTCCGCACTACTAACGCTGCTAAAATCCGTCGTTCAAAGAAATGTTCTATATTTATATAGCTTCACTATGGACAGATATGACAACGGGGTAGGTGCTGGCGTACACTACAATGACTCTTGAATGCTGACGTCAGATTATGGGAAGTTAGTGATAAAATTGAAACAGTTCTGATACAACGAGACCTCATCCAGTGGAACTGGACTGTGCATAGACTCGAACCGGCATTCATTCAAGGGAGACGTTTTTCTTTGCGTGTCCACGCATTTCTGTTAAGTTCGTTGAGAATGAAAAATAGCTCACCTTTTCGAAAACTTCTGTTCATGTAATTTTCTTGGAGCCTTTACTAACATTTAATTACATTTAAGCTGTCTTTTACACATCTTAGCGCTTAAATATCACAATGGTGGATTATCGACAATAGGAAACTCTCCACATACTCCAAGATGTCCTTTAGCAATTAATTAATAGAGAAGCTGCTGCTGGATGTTGGTGAGCGCGGTTCGTAGTTCTCAAGCGCGGTCTTGCTACCCTGAAGTCGTTGTGAATGTAGAAGTTCTTCAGCCTAAATGAAGTGTTCTCTCATCCTGTCCCTTCTCCTTATCAGTGTTTTCCACATATCCCTTTCCCCTCCGATTATGCGCAGAACCTCCTCATTCCTTACCTTTTCAGTCCACCTAAAGTTTAATATTCGTCTGCAGCACACATCTCAAATGCTTCGATTCTACTCTGTTCCGGTTTTCCCAGAGTCGATGTTTCACTACCAAACAATGCTGAGCTCAAAACGTATGTTTTTCGTAACTTTTTTCCTCAAATTAAGACCTGTGTTTGACACTAGTAGACTTCTCTGGGCCAGGAATGCCCTTTTTGCCAGTGCTAGTCTGCTTTTGATGTCCTCTTTGCTGCGTCCGTCATTGGTTATTTTACTACCTAGGTAACTGAATTCCTTAACTTCATCTACTTTGTAACCATCGATCCTGAAGTTAAGTTTGTCGCTGTTCTCATTTCTGCTGTTTCTCATTACTTTCGTTTTTCTTCGATTTACTTCAATCCATATTCTGAACTCGCTAGACTGTTCATTCCATTCAGGAGATCAAGTAATTCTTATTGACTTTCGCTCAGGATAGCAATGTCATCAGCGTATCGTATCATTCATATCCTTTCACCTTGGATTTTAAATCCACTCCTGAACCTTCCTATTATTTCCGTCATTGCTTCTTGGACATACAGATCGAACTGTAGGGGCGAAAGACTAGATTCTTATCTTTCATCCTTTTTAATCCGCGTACTTCGTTCTTGGTCATCCACTCTTGTCATTCACTCTTCACTCTTGTACATACTGTAGTTTTACCAGTCTCTCCCTACAGCTTACCTCTATTATTCTCAGAATTTCGTACACCGTCTACCGTTTTACATTGTTGGAAAGCTTTTTCCAGGTCGACAAATCCTATGTACGTGTCTTGGTTTTTCTTTAGTCTTGCCTCCATTATCAACCGCAATGTCAGAATTGTCTCTCTGGTGCCTTTACCTTTCCTAAAGTCAAACTGATCTTCATCAAATGCACTCTCAATTTTCTTTTCTACTCTTTTCTTTATTATTCTTGTAACCAACCTGGATGCATGAGCTGTTAAGCTGATTGTGCGATAATTCTCGCACTTGTCAGCTCTTGCAGTCTTCGGGATTGTGTGGACGATATTTTTCTGAAAATCAGGTGGTATGTCGCTAGACTCATACATTCCACACACCAACGCGAATAGTCGTTTTCTTGCCTCTTCCCCCCCCCCCCCCCAATGATTTTAATAATTCTGATGGATCTATCGTTTCTCCTTATTTGACCATAAGTCCTCCAAAGCTGTTTTAGGGTCTGATTCTAATACTAGATCCCCTATCTCTTCTAAATCGACACCTGTTTCTTCTTCTATCACATCACATGAATCTTCCCCCTCATAGAGGCCTTCAACGTACTCTTTCCATCTACCCACTCTCTCCTCTGTATTTAACAGTGGAATTTCCGCTGCAGTTTTGATGTTACCACCCATGCTTTTAATTTCACCGAAGGTTGTTTTGACTTTCCTATATGCTGAGTCAGACCTTCCGACAATCATTTCTTTTTCGATTTCTTCATATTTTTCATGCATCCATTTCGTCTTAGCTTCCCTGCACTTCCTATTTATTTCATTCGTCAGTGACTTGTATTTCTGTATTCCTAATTTCATCGATTAACTGAAGTATTTCTTCTGTTACCCGTGGTTTATTGGCACTTATCTTCTTTGTACCTCTGTTTTTCTTCCCAACTTTTATGATTTGCCCTTTTTAGAGATGTCCATTCCTCTTCAACTGTACTCTCTGCTGATCTATTCCTTATTCCTGTGCCTATAGCCTTAGACTGCTACAATCGCATCTCGTTATTCCTTAGTACTTCTATATCCCACTTCTTTGCGCATTGATTCTTCCTGGCTAATCCCTTAAACTTTAGTCTACTCTTGATTACTACTTCATTGTGATCTGAGTGTGTATCTGTACCTAGTTACGCCTTGTAATCCAGTATCTGACTTCGGGAACTCTGTGTGACCATGATGTAATCTAATTGAAACTTCCCGTATAACCCGGCCTTCTCCAAGTATATCTCCTGATCTTGTAATTCTTGACATAGTATTCATTATTACTAGCTAATATTTATTGCAGAACTCAGTCTTTCTGCTGCCTCATAACTTGTCCCAAGCTCGGTCGCCCCATGACTATTGGAGTTTCATCTCCCTTTACGTACTCTATTACCCTTTCAGCCTCCTCACATATAGTTTCTCTGTCTCTTCATCATCAACTTGCGATGTTGGCATGTATACCTCAATAACGGTTATCGATGTTGGCTTGCTGTCGATTCTAGTGAGAACAATCGGGGGGTGTCACTGAACCGTTCACAATAAATTGCTCTCTGCCCTACCTTGCTGTTCATAACGAATTCTACTCTCGTTATACCATTTTATGCTGCTGTTGATGTTACCCTATACTCATCTGACTAGAAATGCTTGTCTTCTTTGCATTTAAATTCACGATCCCCCATCACATCTGGATTGAGTTTTAGCATTTTCTTTTCCAGATTTTCTAGTTTCCCTTCCACGTTCAAGCTTCTGACATCCCACGCTTCGACTCGTAGAACTTTATCCTTCCGTTGATTATTCAGTCTTTTTCTTATGATTACCTCCCCGTTGGCAGTTCGTTCCCAGTGATCCGAATGGGTCTATTCCGGAATCTTTTTCCAATGGAGAGATCATCATGACACTTTTTCCGTTACAGGCCACATGTCCTCTGGGTACATGTGTTTTTATTGCAGTGTTTTTCATTGCCTTCTGCATATTCTTGCCGTTGATCATTGCTGATTCTTCCGCCTTTATAGGCAGTTTCCCACCCCAAGGACAAAGAGAGTGCCCTGGGCCTCTGTCGGCTCCTCCGCCCTCTTTTGACAAGGCCGTTGGCAGAATGAGGGTGACTTGTTATGCTGGACGTTTTCTGCTGATAATTAATCACAAATTAAGCGGTGGCGTGTTTCGAACCCGGGACCGAGGACGTTTTGATTAGTGATCGAAGAGGCATAGTGCTTCTCTGATGCAAGAGGTTTCTATTTATTCGGTAGTCTGGGTTTTCTCTATTGCTTTGGAACATTATGTTGTGCAATGTTCGTCATCGTGTAATGATTAGACCACGTTAGGGTGATCTTTACCTTGTGTGAATGTGTGGGTAATTGTGTCTTCATGTGCGTGTGTTTCTATTCTGATTTGTGTGTGTATTCCTGCCTCAGTTTTATGTGTGATTAGGGGACCGGTTCGCTCATGTGCTTTATTTCACTTATTTCCAATTAGATTAAATGATCAGGATCTAACGTGCTATGTAAGCACTTATATTTTCATAATTTTGTGGGGTTTTAGTAACCTCTTTTATTTGTGGGGACCACGTGTTGCATGAAAAGTGGGGCCTTCAGCTTTCCTGGTGTCGTTGATCTATTCGCAGTTTCTTCATGATTCAGACTAACTTTTGTAGTCGCGTATTTTTGTCTCTATGAGTTAGTGATTTTTGCCTGTTTTAGCAAGGTTTTGTTCAGTGAGTAATTTATTCCGCCACGCGTTCTTTCCCTTTCATCATCTGTGTTGTGGAAACGATACTTCTTTCAATTGTTCAGTCGGTATAAATCTCTTCGCCGTAATTGCACGCTGATGGAGATGGTTAACTTCTCTCCGAACTTTGTTTTCAAAATTTGGAAATCTGTGGTAAGGACTATGGGACCAAACAGCTAAGGTTATCGGTCCCTAGGCTTACAAAAATGGCTCAAATGGCTCTAAGCACTATGGGACTTAACATCTGAGGTCATCAGTCCCCTAGACTTAGAACTACGTAAACCTAACTAACCTAAGGACATCACATACATCCATGCCCGAGGCAGGATTCGAACCTACGACCGTAGCAACAGTGCGGTTCGGACTGAAGCGCCTAGAACTGCTCGGCCACAGCGGTCGGTGCCACTAGGCTTACACTCTAATTAATCTAACTTCACCTAACTTACGTTAAGGACAACAAACACACCCATGCCCAAGGAAGGACTCGAACCGCCGACGGGGGGAGCCGCGCGAACCGTGACAAGACGCCCAAGACCGTGCGGCTACCCCGCGCGGCCTATGTTTCCATGTGCGAGTCCAGTTGAACGCATTAGTGTATACTTTCCTTTTCCTCTCCCTTCACTTCGCGTGTAACTAATTACGCTGGACGAAGTTTTATTATTTTAACACGTTCTGGTGAGTTATTTAGTGCTTGACCACCAGATTTTGGATTAGGATTAGGATTTTGAAGTTGGGTCTAATCTTTTACGTAAAGAAGGGCATGGGCTGGTGGTGAACCTGTAATTTATAAAAGCTCATACATCACAGGAGTGACTTCAGCACCGAAAACGCGTGTCCACTTAGAAGGGTATGTTGCAACGTGATTCATCTGACCCAACGACAGATTTCCATTGATCCACGGTCCAATGTCAACGATCCACTGCCCGCTGTAATCTTAACTGACGATCTCGTTAGGTCACTATGGGACTCATGTTCAACAATGTGCATCGACCGCTGTGCTCCGAAACACTTGTGCCGGCACCAGCATTGCACTGTGTCATCGGGTCCCCCACAGGCCCCCGCCTATCCTGTTTTACAGACCGAGCAAGCCTCCAATCTCAATTTTTCGTGATAAGAAGTGAGCATTCAACAGCTTGTTGCCTACTCGTTGCTGTAACGACTCTCAGCATCTTTCCACAGATGCCCACTGCAGCAACAAGCGAACGGCGGACTAGTTTCGTCGTTTCCGAGATGCCCTTTCTCAAAGTCGTTTATATCAGTGGATTTCTCCTTTTGCAGACCGTGATGTCGCTAAAATGTTTCTCCGTTCGTCTCGTTGCGATTATATACACTCCTGGAAATTGAAATAAGAACACCGTGAATTCATTGTCCCAGGAAGGGGAAACTTTATTGACACATTCCTGGGGTCAGATACATCACATGATCACACTGACAGAACCACAGGCACATAGACACAGGCAACAGAGCATGCACAATGTCGGCACTAGTACAGTGTATATCCACCTTTCGCAGCAATGCAGGCTGCTATTCTCCCATGGAGACGATCGTAGAGATGCTGGATGTAGTCCTGTGGAACGGCTTGCCATGCCATTTCCACCTGGCGCCTCAGTTGGACCAGCGTTCGTGCTGGACGTGCAGACCGCGTGAGACGACGCTTCATCCAGTCCCAAACATGCTCAATGGCGGATAGATCCGGAGATCTTGCTGGCCAGGGTAGTTGACTTACACCTTCTAGAGCACGTTGGGTGGCACGGGGTACATGCGGACGTGCATTGTCCTGTTGGAACAGCAAGTTCCCTTGCCGGTCTAGGAATGGTAGAACGATGGGTTCGATGACGGTTTGGATGTACCGTGCACTATTCAGTGTCCCCTCGACGATCACCAGTGGTGTACGGCCAGTGTAGGAGATCGCTCCCCACACCATGATGCCGGGTGTTGGCCCTGTGTGCCTCGGTCGTATGCAGTCCTGATTGTGGCGCTCACCTGCACGGCGCCAAACACGCACACGACCATCATTGGCACCAAGGCAGAAGCGACTCTCATCGCTGAAGACGACACGTCTCCATTCGTCCCTCCATTCACGCCTGTCGCGACACCACTGGAGGCGGGCTGCACGATGTTGGGGCGTGAGCGGAAGACGGCCTAACGGTGTGCGGGACCGTAGCCCAGCTTCATGGAGACGGTTGCGAATGGTCCTCGCCGATACCCCAGGAGCAACAGTGTCCCTAATTTGCTGGGAAGTGGCGGTGCGGTCCCCTACGGCACTGCGTAGGATCCTACGGTCTTGGCGTGCATCCGTGCGTCGCTGCGGTCCGGTCCCAGGTCGACGGGCACGTGCACCTTCCGCCGACCACTGGCGACAACATCGATGTACTGTGGAGACCTCACGCCCCACGTGTTGAGCAATTCGGCGGTACGTCCACCCGGCCTCCCGCATGCCCACTATACGCCCTCGCTCAAAGTCCGTCAACTGCACATACGGTTCACGTCCACGCTGTCGCGGCATGCTACCAGTGTTAAAGACTGCGCTGGAGCTCCGTATGCCACGGCAAACTGGCTGACACTGACGGCGGCGGTGCACAAATGCTGCGCAGCTAGCGTCATTCGACGGCCAACACCGCGGTTCCTGGTGTGTCCGCTGTGCCGTGCGTGTGATCATTGCTTGTACAGCCCTCTCGCAGTGTCCGGAGCAAGTACGGTGGGTCTGACACACCGGTGCCAATGTATTCTTTTTTCCATTTCCAGGAGTGTACTTCCGTTTCCACATCACGTTCTCGCAACAGCTCCAGGCGTCATTCAGTCTCCTGGTAATGTTCCGCCTCATCAGTGTGTAATTAAGAAACCAGACGATACATTTAAGTGTTTCCTGTCTTCTTGACAAGTGAAACAACACCGTTACCGTACCCAGACTCACGCCACAAACATAGAATCTAAACTTCCGCATGCCTTTCCTGAAGATGATCTTTCAAAGCTTCGAAAACAGGGTCAATAAAATGAAGAAGTATTCTGCGTAAGTGACTAGTCGAAGCTGTCTGTATAATTTAAAATACAGTCATGAGGTTCTACGTATCCATAATGGATAATCGTAAAAATGGTACAGTGAAACTCGTATTCTACCCGGACTGTCAGTAGCGCTACCACCTCCAAATATTTCACTCTTCCTGTGGGCGCCTGAAAGAGCCAAACGCTGCGCACAGGCGCCCACGTTAACATTCCTCTCTTCATCTGCTCGTTAATGGTGATCAGAGTCTCACCAATCACGTATTCTTGTTGATCATGCACTACGTACTAGCAGCGTGCGAGCGCCACTTGCTCACGACGCATAGAAATTGTCTCGTTGCCTAAGCGTCTCCTGCAATGTGAATGTGCTTAGCGCTTTCTGCCGCGGTTCTCCAAGGACAAATCCGGAAGGATTTTGGTAGCGGCAGTATGCTGTACAAAAATTCATATAGCTAAAAAATGTCTTAATGAGTATATTACCGGCCCACTAATAGGGAATAAATTATAAGCACACCGGACAAAAACTTTGCCACGCGCAGTAAGTGTCACGCAAATACCGCGTAACATGCACCGTAGGTGGAAGCATAAGCAACCAATGACACTGTTAGCTAGAGTCTAACCAAGTGTGGCGAGCTAGCTAACACTCACAAGCGACAACTTCGCCCAGCCCCTGCACATCAGCAATATTGACTGGACATGCTAGCTGCTATCAAAGCCGACCAACAGGCACCAGGAGGGAAGCCGATAAACTCGCACACTAACGCACAAACTGCCTACACTACCCTACACTGTGCATCCGGTATACGAGCTAACGGACACTAACCAACGTCGAACTCAACTGTTACAAGTATACCGAGGCTGGCCGAGAAGACAACGCCGGCACCCAGCTGGAGGCGTCGAATGACAACGCATCGCGACGTCAATGATATCCACACGATACCTACGACTAACTTCCCCTTGCACGATCTGTCATAGATACCAAGCAATCCGTTACCGCTTTTACTACCCGACCAGTCTGTCGCAGAGATTTTTTTCCCTTGGCTCTTTTAACCTCTGCCCTCCAGACTGCTACCCTCCGATCAATTGTAGACCCGACCTATGTCCAGATGAGTGCATATTACTGGTTAATCTTAACCAGATGTACGCAAACATTGCAGTATCCACATCCTGCGAAGACCTCACATAGTGAATACTAACCCCTTTGCAAAGATGGCAGTAGCCTGTTGTGTTGGCCATCATCCCAGTGTGGTCGTGGAGGGGCTCCACACTGTACACCTGGCCTTGATAATGGAGTCAGTTCAGTGAGGAAGTCATTCACCAAGTTTCTTAAGGTATGGATGATTAGATCCCGCAAAGCCAACTAATTGCAGGGATGTTGATAGGTTACAGATAGTCGCAGATATTTGCTGTTGTTGTTGTTGTGGTCTTCAGTCCTGAGACTGGTTTGATACAGCTCTCTATGCTACTCCATCCTGTGCAAGCTTCTTCATCTCCCAATACGTACTGCAGCCTACATCCTTCTGAATCTGCTTAGTATATTCATCTCTTGGTCTCCCTCTACGATTTTTACCCTCCACGCTGCCCTCCAATACTAAATTGGTGATTCCTTGATACCTCAGAACATGTCCTACCAACCAATCCCTTCTTCTAGTCAAGTTGTGCCACAAACTCCTCTTCTCCTCAATTCTATTCAATGCCTCCTCATTAGTTATGTGACCTACCCATTTAATATTCAGCATTCTTCTGTAGCACCATATTTCGAAATCTTCTATTCTCTTCTTGTCCAAACTATTTATCGTCCATGTTTCACTTCCATACATGGTTACATTCCATACAAATACTTTCAGAAACGACTTCCTGACACTTAAATCTATACTCGATGTAACAAATTTCTCTTCTTCAGAAACGCTTTCCTTCCCATTGCCAGTCTACATTTTATATCCTCTCTACTTCGACCATCATCAGTTATTTTGCTCCACAAATAACAAAACTCCTTTACTACTTTAAGTGTCTCATTTCCTAATCTAATTCCCTCAGCACCACCCGACTTAATTCGACTACATTCCACTATCCTCGTTTTGCTTTTGTCGAAGTTCGTCTTATAACCTCCTTTCAAGACACTGTCCATTACGTTGAACTGCTCTTCCAAGTCCTTTGCTACTCTGACAGAATTACAATGTCATCTCTGAACCTTAAAGTTTTTATTTCTTCTCCATGGATTTTAATACGTACTCCGAATTTTTCTTTTGTTCTCTTTACTGCTTGCTCAGTATACAGATTGAATAACATCGGGGAGAGGCTACAACCCTGTCTCACTCCCTTCCCAACCACTGCTTTCCTTTCATGTCCCACGACTCTTATAACTGCCATCTGGTTTCTGTACAAATTGTAAATAGCCTTTCGCTCCCTGTATTTTACCCTTGCCACCTTCAGAATTTGCAAGAGAGTATCCCAGTCAACATTGTCAAAACCTTTCTCTAAGTCTACAAATGCTATAAACGTAGGTTTGCCTTTTCTTAATGTAACTTCTAAGATAAGTCGTTGGGTCAGTATTGCCTCACGTGTTCCAATATTTCTACGAAATTCAAACTGATGTTCCCCGAGGTCGGCTTCTATCAGTTTTTCCATTCGTCTGTAAAAAATTCGCGTTAGTATTTTGCAGCCGTGACTTATTAAACTGATAGTTCGGTAATTTTCACATCTATCAACGCCTGCTCTTTTGGGATTGGAATTATTATATTCTTCTTGAAGTCAGAGGGTATTTCGCCTGTCTCATACATTCTGCTCACCAGATGGTAGAGTTTTGTCAGGACTGGCTCTCCCAAGGCTGTCAGTAGTTCTAATGCAATGTTGTCTACTCCCGGGGGCTTGTTTCGACTCAGGTCTTTCAGTGCTCCGTCAAACTCTTCACGCAGTATCATATCTCCCATTTCATATTCATGTACATCCTCTTCCATTTCCATAATATTGCCCTCAAGTACATCGCCCTTGTGTAGACCCTCTATATACTCCTTCCACCTTTCTGCTTTCCCTTCTTTGCTTAGAACTGGGTTTCCATCTGAGCTCTTGATATTCATACAAGTTGTTCTCTTTTCTCCAAAGGTCTCTTTAATTTTCCTGTAGGCAGTATCTGTCTTACCCCTAGTGAGATAAACCGCTACATCCTTACATTTGTCCTCTGGCCATGCCTGCTTACCCATTTTGCACTTCCTGTCGATCTCATTTGTGAGGCGTTTGTATTCCTTTTTGCCTGCTTCATTTACTGGATTTTTATATTTTCTCCTGTCATCAATTAAATTCAGTATTTCTTCTGTCACCCAAGGATTTCTACTAGCCCTCGTCTTTTTACCTACTTGACCCTCTGCTGCCTTCACTACTTCATCCCTCAAAGCTACCCACTCTTCTTCTACTGTATTTCTTTCCCCCATTCTTGTCAATTGTTCCCTTATGCTCACCCTGAAACTCTGTACAATCTCTGGTTTAGTCAGTTTATCCAGGTCCCATCTCCTTAAATTCCATCTTTTAGCAGTTTCTTCAGTTTTAACCTACAGTTCATAACCAATAGATTGTGGTCAGAGTCCACATCAGCCCCTGGAAATGTCTTACAAGTTAAAAACTGGTTCCTAAATCTCTGTCTTACCGTTATATAATCTATCTGAAACCTGTCAGTATCAGATATTTGCTATGGGTTTATTATCGGGTGATTTAGTCGAATTGCGATACGGTGCTTCAGAGTTCGTCAAACTAGGAAGTATTTGTGGAACCCTGTGAAAACAGCTGTCGTCATAACGGAAGATGAGTGTGCCTACAGTACACACATCAAGGAGAACTACAAGATAAGGCAGCATTTGCTCACTGCGAATGTTGAAAGAAGTGCTTTGGTTCAATTTTACAGTGACCTGAATGAATGGACACAAATCATTGACTAAAAAAAATCCAAAATGTTTGACGTTCATAAGTCTTTAGTATGACTCATCCATCTGGGATCCTTATGAGGTTGGATTAATAGAAGAGATAGAAAAGATCTGAATAAAAGTGGTATATTGCGTCAGGAGATCGTTCAGTAAACGTGAGAGCGTTACGGTGGTACTCAACAGCTACTGCTGGCTGACTGCAAAAGACGGAGATTTTCGCTGTTGAAATTCTGAGAGCTTACACTCCAGGGAGAGTCAGGCAGTCTCCAACACGCGTCTCGCGACAGTATTATGAGGAAATGGGAGACATCAGATCTCATATCGTCATTCCTACCACGAACCATTTGCGAATGGAAGAGGCAGATTAGGAGGGGCAGGACTGATATCGGTAGTAGAACTGACGTCAGCCACATATCGTAAACTGCAATGTGCAGTATAGATGTAGATATAGACGAGATAGTTGCAATGTAATTTCCCACAAGCCAAGGGCCTCTACATACATCTTAAGCCGCATTCCACTTTCTGATATCAGACGGAAGAGCGCGCTGCTACGTGAATACCAGAAGATTGGATAACCCCCTTCTCCCAAAAGTGAAAGATGAATTCCTTGTGAAACGAAAAAAAATAAATATTGAGATATTCCACGCTTGTGGAAACTAAATTCAGTACCGTCGAGGACTGGAAACGTTGTTGGCAACAAAACTGTCCCCCGCAATGTCTGAATCTGCCTTGCATCCAGAAGTAACCCCCTAGAACCGACCGGCCTCGTGCAATTTAGACTACCCTGAAAGGTATCCGTGATTACCAGGGAAATTATACAGGCACTCTCCACGAATGGAACAAATCTTCTTCAGCGTCGTCTGACTGCAGTGCGAAACGACAGACAGTTGCTTATGTTGTATCGATATGTCCGGTACGTGCCTACGAAGACTCTTTCGAAGATTTCGTGACAACGACGAATGTTGTGATAAAATACATAAAAGACCTTGATATCTGTATTTAGCTGTTGTCATTTGCGTTATTTAATGCTGGACAACTGCTTTTAAATGTTGACATGCAGTAATTTTGTAGTCTTTGTGTTTGTATTGCCGCACGATAAATAAATAAAATTCCCGCAGTTCTGCCACTTAAGGAATCATAAGAGCTGACCGTACAGAAAATGCCACCTCTTTAAATGCGAACATTTTTGGTTAGGCTTTACTGTGACACTTACCGATATCGCATGAAACGACAAGTTTACTGGTAACAGTGGCTCGTAACAGTAAGCTTGTTGTTTCATTCAATATTAGCCACCTCCTGTCAAGAGCACATAGGTCACTTTCGAGCGTATGTGGGACTGACACCCAGCGGTCATGTGACTGCTGACGTAAGTCATGGCAGTGATGTGGTGTGTATGTGCCAGTAGGTGGTGGGACGACGTGACAGAATGGTAGAAAGGAGTTATTGTGTCTGGAAGTGCCCACGGCCGCACCATCAATGAAGCTGCCCGATTTGTTGGTGCGTCAAAGCGGACTGCCCAA
Organism: Schistocerca cancellata; assembly: GCF_023864275.1. NCBI lineage: Eukaryota > Metazoa > Arthropoda > Insecta > Orthoptera > Acrididae > Schistocerca > Schistocerca cancellata. Next base: position 244,604,936 of record NC_064628.1, on the reverse strand, counting down.
ACTGTCTGCAGGAACGGTGCATCATTCTCAACCATTTCGCACCGCTGAGCTCAGTAGTCGTAAAAAGGGTCCTAATTGAAAGGCACCGGACAGGATTGTCGCGCCAAGTAAATTGAAAGGGGCCTGTAGCCACCTTTCATTAGACCGGTAGCCCAATTTCACAAGTATTTCTCTTTCTTTTCCTTGTTTCTCTTTTCTCTTTACTCTCATAGTGGCGTGATTGAATGAATGTGGTTGTGTGTCACGTTGCTAGACGGTGGCGTAGTCTGCTGCAGAAAGTCTGCGATAGTCGTACAGATTCAGCAGCACTGGTACAGAATAGCCAACTCTCGTAGTGGTCAAGTAGGCAAAGAGGTTTGCGCTACTTGTGAGAAATCCACCTGCGTTAGGTTGGTGGCGGAAATGGCATCTTTGGGCTTTCCGGTTGTAATGGTCGCCTAGTCGTAGATATAGCTAATTGCTATAATCGCACTATTTCACTCCCATTTACGGAGCTTGTTAGCACTTGATGTTAGGTTGGCGCCATTAAAATGCTTTGTGTTGTGGTAATCGCTGCTACTTGCTGGATCGCTGCTGTGTCTCGATGCTGATGCTGGCTCTAAATCTGGTTGTCTAGGGTTAAAAACATGAGGTCCCGTGTTTTTTATGTGCTTTTGATGATAAAGAACGAGCGAAACCAACAAATATGTAAACTTCTAATATTTATTACTCTGGTGGCCATCTTAATTCCACTGTCCACCAAAGACCATGACTCAACACAAAGTAGTACTTCCGTTACATGTTCTTTGCATTGTTTATCCACCTCAAACAATAACACACAAACACACTTTACCAAAGTGACATTCCGACTGCCTCCCGACCGTTCTTGCTGCTTGTATTTATAACATTGTCAAAGAACTACTAAAAAGAGATATAGTTTACAAGTCACATGTACATCTGTTATCATAATTTGTGCAGAAAAGTTATTAATTTGCATCGAGTGACATAATTTAACATGTTATTAAAATGACAGACAGATTTGTTGACTTGACAGAATAATTCTTTGTTACAAAAAGGCCGTTTTTTAGAAGTTTGTCAATTGACTTCTCTAATTTGCATAAATAAGTAAATAACATGAATTATTAAGAATTACATTGGTTTTCGTCTAAAATAGGATTGCTTACGTGAATACTGAGTGAAAACGTTCCTAGTGAGCAAATAGGTTTCACTGGGTGATTTTTATTTAAGGAGATCCAAAATACCTAAGTTGGCCACTATTTTTCGTACTTCATATTAATTATTTAAGATGAACTTAGTGTTTTTACATGATGACATTTGATGTATCAATGATCAAGTGATATAAACTTTTGTGTGGGTCAGTTATTCAGTATAATTTAATGGGTTGACTGTTTATGCAGACATGTTATGCAATCATTGTTAACATACACAATAACTTTTCTATAATCATAAATACTCATTAAACTGGTTGAATTTGGAGGGTATCGCATACTTCGGTACAGTAAAGCCTTTATATGTTCCGTTACACGGTCCACGCGGAGCGTGGAGGAGGCTGGAGAGGAAAAAGGGGGCAGTCTGCCGCCGGTACGGGAAGCGTCCACAGCTGTGCTCCAGTCGAAGAAGGGTGAGTTAGACCGACCGCGTGGCGCGTTGTTACTTGGCGAGGGGAGAGCTGTTAGCTTTTGGTCTCGCTTTTCAAATCTGGAAGATTGCTTTGCCTTGTCGCAGCAATTAATGCAAAACTTTGGCAGATTTTTCTTTTAGCCAATTTCTGTAGCAGACTTGGATCCGCCGGAAGAGCGCCACACAAAGGTGTCGATAAGAAGTGAGCACTCGCTTCTGTATGAATGTCTGTTTGCCTTCAGCTGTGCCTGCATAAGCTTTCACCTTTCTAAATATTTAGAGCTTTGCCTTCTCGTGAATTTTCCTTGCTTTATGTGTCTTTCGTCCGTGGGGAGCCAACCACGTGGTAGAACATTATAGTTGGGCTACCGGCATCACTAACTGTCCGATTGCATGTTTGTTTTAGATAATGTTAACATGATTGTGTGATGTGATATTGTTGGAATTTGGCACTATACCTATAAATTGTGTCTCCACAAACCATGTGTTATCAGGAATCGTGTATATGCCTCACATCCTTATCTTAGGAATAAATGATTTTATCTACAATTTTCCCTTGTGTTCCGAGATTACGTTTTTGCACCTAAGCCACTCACCTCGTAGCTTTCCCGTTAGCACATCCAATGCGTTTCCTTATGCACAGGTCCAGTGATTAGTCTCCCCTTGTATTTCATAACAAATTCTTTAGGTTAAGTCTTATTTTCAGGTGTATTGCTGGGAGCTGATCTTATGCAGTGTTCATGCATTTTCTCTTTTATTTTAAATGTTTGATTGTCGTGAACAGTGCACGGGCAATACTATTAATTACATCGTATCCGCTATGAGCGACCTCACAACGTATGCATTTTTGTGAGTTTTTGGTCTGTGATCAAATTAATTTATTTTCCGACTCGACCAAATCTTCGATTAGTTGTATGGTTAGAGTCGGTGGCGACCCTAATCTTCTCAAGTTAACTTCACAAGCAATAAGCATTTACATTCCCAATAATAACGTAATAACCCGTAGTAACCGGTTAGTTACAAAATGACAATCGTTATAAAATCCGAAAAGCGTTGTTACTATCAGTGAATACAGGTCCATTATAACCAGACTCGGAGTGATCATTAGAAGATAAGTTTTTGAAATTTATATCTTGCAGAAAGCCAATGCTCACAGCGAAGCATAAAAATTACACGTCTTTAAGTATCCAAACAACACAGAAACTGGACAATAGCTCAATGGTGGCGTGTAGCGTGTTCTTTCCAAATGATGCAAAGCGTCCAGTGCATTTGGGACCCAAAGAGGCTTTTGATCCGTAGTGTGCAGAGGGTGCAGTTCTTGGTGGAAGTAGCTCTGTGAAGTTCTCAGGGTGTTTTTCATACAAAGACTTCGCCGAACTCATTTAGGTTACTGTGAACGGGAACCAAGTTGTTTATTACAACATTTTCGGTGATGAAGTATCGCTCTTTCTTCTACATCATCATGATATTCTGTGAACGCCCCCATCTTCCAAGATGACAACAGCCGTGTTCGCAAGGCTAAACGTACACGAACATGGTGTTACCTACACAAACCTGGTGTCACGAACACATGGCACCTTGACTTACTCTGTAAGTCAACCGACTTTAATCTCTTCAAAAATCTGTGGGACTGTTTGGAACACCGGGTGGAAAGTGCTAATCAACATCTCTGCAATTTAGTAGATCCGCAGGATCTCGTGCTTGGCTTTAAAAAATCGAGACACATTTGTGAGGAAAATAAGAGTAACTTATAGGACATGTTTGGTAATAAAGAATACATACGAGAACCAAGAGAGAACTATAAGCATGGAAAACTAAGAACAAATTTGTAACAATAAATAAGGTGAAAGAGGTGGACGCGGGCTTTCGCCTCTACCATTCAACCAAAACATCAAGAAGCAATAATGGAAATAAAAGAAAGATTAGGGGGTTACATTGAAATTCAAGGTGAAGAATGTCGAATCCTGCCTAGTCGTCGAATATGGGGTGTCTAGGTAACCTGCTTTCCCGGATCTCTAGACAATGATTCAAGCAAATCGTATTAATGAGTTCTACTACGCAAAGTAAATGACACTACTTAACTTTGAGAATTACATAGATGTGTCGCAAACAAAGGGCGACATCTGAAATAAACAAGCTTCTTCAGAATAACAATTATAATACAAGCCAAAGTAATGCAGTTGACGCTCCTATTCAGGTCACTAGTCTTGAAGCTTCTCTTGGACTGTGGTCGCGACCAGTCGGGCGCGACGCTATGTCCACTTCGCACAGAGGCCGTTGCTGTCGCGTTGTCGTCCTGGAGAGAGGTCGGTCAGCCTGCAATTGGCTGACGTCTTCTTCACAGCCCTCTCTGCTCTCTCGTTCCCGACTGTTGTGCCGGCGCTTGACTTTATGCCGTAACAAGGAATATCATTGATATGATTCACTGGTTGGCTCTAGTATTGTCAGTGAAAGTGAGGAAGAATTCTGGCACTTGAATTCAATGAACTGTCTTCTGGGTATACAATATGTATTGGGGGTAAGCGGAAGGAAGGAGAAAGTGATAAGGAGCAGCAAAAATCAGCGATAAACTGTAGAAGTCCAGGAATTCTACTGCCTTGGAAGCAGAGAACAGGCAAAGAGAGCATCCCTGGCAAACGAAGTGTTCTAGACCTAGGCCTTAATTTGAGCAAGACATGTACGTGGGAGCATAGCACTGTATGATAGTGAATCATAGACTGAGGGAAAACATGAATAGAATCCAAGCGTTTGGGATGTGGTGCTACAGAAGAACGTTGAAAATTAGGTGTACTGCAACGGTGAGAAATGTGAAATTACTCTGCAGAAACTGCGAAGAAATGAACATATTTGATAACACTGGCAAGAACAAAGGATAGTATGATAGGATATGTGTTAAGAAATCAGGGAACAACTTCCATGATACTACAGGGAGCATTTTTTTATTTTTTTTGAGTCATCAGTTTTCTGACCGGTTTGATGCGACCGGCCTCCAATTCTTCCCTAATCTCTTCATCTCAGAGTAACATTTGCAACCTGCTTCCCCATTTATTTGCTGGGTGAATTCCAGTCCCTGTCTTGTCCTACAATTTTTACCCCTTACGCTTCCTTACAGTACCATGTAGGTCATTCCCTCGTGTCTTTTGTCCTATCATAGTGTACCTTCTTCTTGTCAGTGTTTTCCATACACTCCTTTCTTCAGCGATTCTGGGGAAAACTTTCTCATTCCTCAACTTATCAGTCAATCAAGTTTTCAACATTCTTCTGTAGCACCGTATCTCAAAGGCTTCGGCTTTCTTCTGTTGCTGTTTTCCCCCAGTCCATGATTCATTAAGACACAATCGTGTGCTCCAAACATTCTCAATAATTTATTCCTAAAATTAAAGAGTATGTTTGATATTAGTACGCTTCTACAGGCCAAGAATGCCCTCTTTGCAAGAGATGTATTCGCAATTGCGACCGCGATTAGACTTCAGTAAAGCCTTTTATTAGTGTCGTATGAAACTCTGTGTCGGACCGGGACTGGAGCCCAGATTTCCTGCTTTACACGAGTGGTAGCCTTAACCACTCCGGCTCTAAGAGCACACCTCCCGAACCGACCCAAACTTCATATGTCAGTGAGTGTCCACGTCCTGCATTCGCACGGTTGCTGTGATTACACAGGGAAGATTTATTCATTATTGTCGCAGCCATTCTAGGCATGTAGTACTACGTTACAACGTCCGTTTGTTACAGAGTACAATGCAATGTCCTTCAGACAAGAATGCGTGCATGTGGCTGCCGTACCTGATAGTTTTTATTCAAAATATATGCAGCGCCTTGGTTATAATGCGGGACCCATGACATTTTGATTTCTAGCCAAAGACTCTACCACAAAACCACTTTTTCCCTTTGCCGTTCTCTCTACCTGGTTATTCTTCGTTTTTTGTTATTTGGTGAATGTTTCACGACACGCATCAGATTCCGTCCATGAGAACTTCACTCAGATTTTTTTGAGAGAGGGTCGTCGGTCCTCTGACCGAGCACGTTGAGCTATCGCTCCGGGAGACAGCGTGTGCAGGCTGGAGAGAGTGAAAGCCGTAGGGGAACACAGAGATTGGAACGCACTCAACGAATAATTGAGGATGTGGGCTGCAAGTGCTACGAGCCGTATAAAACACTTTCTGGCACCCCCTCCCCCCCCCCCCTCCCCACCACACACACACATAAAAAGTGTTTCTAATGGTTAATCAGTATCTTCCGTTGGGTGCGGCTACTTGAAGAAACTTGCGAACTCTCCCTGGCCGAATTGAGGCCACTGTCAAGGCTGTGGTCGGTGTTACGTGGTATTAGTGAGATGGAGATGGGGGTAACAAACTTTTTGTTCATTGTACTTATACTGCCGTTTAATCTCTTTCAATTTAATGCTGAAGAAGGTAGTTCGGTCTCGGTCTCTCTCTCTCTCTGTCCCTCTTTGAAGCACACACAGAGGCGGTGCTCGCCGTGGGGGCGTGAGAGATGGTAATCAGAATTAATCTGCGCTGTCAGCGGGGCAGCTGGGGGCAGGTGGCCACCGGCGGGCGCCATGGTATTCCATGGGCCTCGCGGTTACTCGGCAAGGTCCAGTTACTCCCGAGGACAATGTCACTATTCTGGCTGATCGGATCCACGCCCTGCTATAATGTTTGTTCCTCAATTGTGATCCTGTGAATCAAGAAGACAGAGCCCCTGTTCACACAATTTGCATCGTCCGGGTGTGGTTTTCTGAGTACGAGGATAAATTGTCGCCACCACAGTCACATAACGCAGTGTTATTGAGTCTTTGTGGTGTACTTTGGAGACATCACTATCCACCTCCATCATCGTTACCTGACCCTGAAACTACACTCCTGGAAATGGAAAAAAGAACACATTGACACCGGTGTGTCAGACCCACCATACTTGCTCCGGACACTGCGGGAGGGCTGTACAAGCAATGATCACACGCACGGCACAGCGGACACACCAGGAACCGCGGTGTTGGCCGTCGAGTGGCGCTAGCTGCGCAGCATTTGTGCACCGCCGCCGTCAGTGTCAGCCAGTTTGCCGTGGCATACGGAGCTCCATCGCAGTCTTTAACACTGGTAGCATGCCGCGACAGCGTGGACGTGAACCGTATGTGCAGTTGACGGACTTTGAGCGAGGGCGTATAGTGGGCATGCGGGAGGCCGGGTGGACGTACCGCCGAATTGCTCAACACGTAGGGCGTGAGGTCTCCACAGTACATCGATGTTGTCGCCAGTGGTCGGGGGAAGGTGCACGTACCCGTCGACCTGGGACCGGACCGCAGCGACGCACGGATGCACGCCAAGACCGTGGGATCCTACGCAGTGCCTTAGGGGACCGCACCGCCACTTCCCAGCAAATTAGGGACACTGTTGCTCCTGGGGTATCGGCGAGGACCATTCGCAACCGTCTCCATGAAGTTGGGCTACGGTCCCGCACACCGTTAGGCCGTCTTCCGCTCACGCCCCAACATCGTGCAGCCCGCCTCCAGTGGTGTCGCGACAGGCGTGAATGGAGGGACGAATGGAGACATGTCGTCTTCAGCGATGAGAGTCGCTTCTGCCTTGGTGCCAATGATGGTCGTATGCGTGTTTGGCGCCGTGCAGGTGAGCGCCACAATCAGGACTGCATACGACCGAGGCACACAGGGCCAACACCCGGCATCATGATGTGGGGAGCGATCTCCTACACCGGCCGTACACCACTGGTGATCGTCGAGGGGACACTGAATAGTGCACGGTACATCCAAACCGTCATCGAACCCATCGTTCTACCATTCCTAAACCGGCAAGGGAACTTGCTGTTCCAACAGGACAATGCACGTCCGCATGTATCCCGTGCCACCCAACGTGCTCTAGAAGGTGTAAGTCAAGTACCCTGGCCAGCAAGATCTCCGGATCTGTCCCCCATTGAGCATGTTTGGGACTGGATGAAGCGTCGTCTCACGCGGTCTGCACGTCCAGCACGAACGCTGGTCCAACTGAGGCGCCAGGTGGAAATGGCATGGCAAGCCGTTCCACAGGACTACATCCAGCATCTCTACGATCGTCTCCATGGGAGAATAGCAGCCTGCATTGCTGCGAAAGGTGGATATACATTGTACTAGTGCCGACATTGTGCATGCTCTGTTGCCTGTGTCTATGTGCCTGTGGTTCTGTCAGTGTGATCATGTGATGTATCTGACCCCAGGAATGTGTCAATAAAGTTTCCCCTTCCTGGGACAATGAATTCACGGTGTTCTTATTTCAATTTCCAGGAGTGTATTTTGCAGGAAGAACGGTATAAGAGACCCTTGAGAAATGACAGCACCTGTATTTATCCATTCCGAAACGATTTGAAGCTGTTTTGGATATCAACGGTTTTGCTGCACCCATGTTAATGTGTTGTGTTTTCGGTGTTTCCATACTTCTGTCCACATCCTTTACCCTTTACGTACTAGACAATCCCATTTTCTTATTAGCCGCGAAAAGTCGCTATGCTCCACCATTTCCAAGCCTTTGCGACAAACGCGATCCCGTCATGCGACGTTAGCGCACTACTTTTGCCGAAGGAACTCTTATGCATTTAGTCCGTACTCTGTCAACACTTCCAGATGCGTGGTAGAGGATAACTTAATTCTGCCGCGTTATCAGGGTTTTCTCTCGTTTCTCTCGCATCTGGGCCTCGGAAAGAATTATTGCAGATTTCAAGCTTCTGTGAGCGCTTTACTTAGTTAGTCCTGTCTTCGCCGTCCCGACGGGGAGCGATGCGCAGTAGGCTATAGTATCGTATGTACCTAGTTTCCTCTCTTAATACTCGCTGTATAAGTAGCCTTTAGCGAAGTACAGTATGCCATTTTCAGGTATGCCAGCACCTTGGGGGCGCCTTCACAAGGGTCGCACAAACTTATGATCCATCATGCTACCCTTATTTGTATACATTCAGCATCTCCTCGTTCACGTATTCACTCACTCCCTTACTCCATTGGCTTCTTGGGACGTGGTGACCCCACGCCGCTATCTTTGTCTACCTCCAGTTTCTTCCTGTCTTGTACCTCTGTACATTCTGTAGTCGGATGTCACCTCATCTTGCCATTTGTTTCTTGGCCGTGCAAGGGATCTTGAGCGTTCCTTCTTCTAGCCATATATCTGACGGACTATTCTGCCAGGATCCATTTTGACAACATGGCCTCCCCATAGCAGACGACTTGCTTTGGTAGTCTTCACTGCAGATGGTTGGTTGGGTAGCCGAACTACGTAGCTCTTCATTGGATCTCCGAACCCATATTCGTCAAATGTTGGCCCAAAGATTCTTCTGTACACTTTATTTTCGAAGACAGAGTTAGTACTCTTTTCTTTTAGTCACGCTCCGTGTTGCCGCTCCATAAAGCAGTAGTGGCCTGACGATCGTGTTATACAGTTTTGGCTTGGTTTTTGTGGTCAAGAGTTTGGAGGGAAAAGTAAATTTCATTTAAGTTTGTTGTCTAATTTGGTATTTTATTCGACTTGTCATCTATTGCATGCATTTATATTTATACAAGGGTATTTGGAATTGGTGTCGTTCTTGAGAGTGCTCTTTTCTATGTGCAGGTCATCACGCTGTTCCTTAGTCATGTTTTCCCTTTTCTTAAACCTATTTCCATGACTGTTCCATTTAGATTGTTGAACAACATTTCCGTTGCAGAAATGCTATCTACTATTACAGCCAAGTCATCTGTATAGAACAATATGTTTGGTTGTTTACGTGTCATGTTTGCGTTTGTTGCTTGTTTGGTTTCCCTTACTACTTTTCCATGACAGGATTGAAAATAAGTGGAATGACGTATCATCTTTTTTTTCAATCCGGCTTTGTTCTCAAAACAGTCAGATTACGAGCCGCAGTATGACATCTTGCTTACCGTCTTCTCCATACACATTTAGATCAGGATGACGAGTTTCTTAGGAACTCCGTACTCTGCCTTGATTTCCCCCTAACGTTTCTCTGTGCACCGAATCGTAAGCTTTCTGAAAGTCTATGAACAGGTAATGGATGTTCTTGTCGTATTTCACATTTTTTCATTGATGGTCTCGATGCAGAATACGCCGTCTATTGATCAGTTTTCCCGATATCGATTCTGGTGATCCCCTATTATGTCCTCGGTATAATTCAACGTACCCTGTTACTCCTGCTTCGTATAGGTATCTCACACTTCAGCAGTACTGTAGGACGTGTCGCACGTAAAACGCAATTCACCACTATCCTATGAATGAAAAATCCGGTACCTGTTTTATCTACGAATGTGCCTCAAATAGTTGCATCAAGATACTTACATGAATCGAGCTATTCCAGTTAAAACTCATTGATATTATTGTCATAGGATGAGGCAGAAATTTTACATTTGTGAGCATTAAACTAAAATTGTCAATTTTTACACAATTTTGTAATTTTATCGAGATTTTATTGAATATTTCAACGGCTTTTTTCATATTTCATTATAGATAGTGCGTCATTTGCGGCTTCACAGGACATCTTACTAGAGGTTGCCTGCGTATTAAACAGCAACGTCAAGACGCACTCCAGGAAGCAGGAAGAACAGCGTACGCGCATATACGTCAAGCGGAGAGTTGCCGGAGTCGAGTACATAACAGGAAATGTCTATCTGCGTGCCTCTAGCGAAAATTCAAGTACACAGAGGGACGAATTCGACAAATAGCAACTTCAGAATGAATACTCAGAGGACAGGCCTATGTTACGCTGTTCGAAGATGTTCGAGCTAAAGCGTAATCTGAGTCCTAGCAATTTTGAGACATTCAACGCTCACACGAGAACAGGTGCAGGAGTCGGATCTAGTACAGCCACAAGGTCCCAAGAAGGTGACAAGAAAACAACAACACATTGAGCACTGACAAAAGTCATCATAGACAGCAGTCTGAGAAATCCAAACGGATGGCGCGAAAGCATAAAGTTTCAACGTGGAAGCAAAAAGCTTCAACTTGGAAAATATCAGAAAAACACAGCACCACAGAGGAGCTGAGGATGTTAATATGAGCGTGGAAGACAAGACAGGGGAACTTATGGACACAACAGACAGCAACTTTCCTGACAGCATGAGCACTTAGTCCAACGACGCCGATCAAGAACAGAACCCCCACATTCGTGCAAGCACCTAAGGGAACTACTTTTTTATCTACATCAAAATCTACATGGCTACACTGCAAATCACAGTTAACTGCCTGGCAGAGGGTTCATCGAACCATCTTCACTATAATTCTTTATTATTCCAATCCTGTATCATATCAGTGACACTCTCTCGCCTTTTTCGCGATAATTCAAAACGTGTTGCTTTTCTTTGAACTTTCTGGATGTATTCCGTTAACCCTACTGGCAAGGATTCCTGATGGTGCAGCAGTACTCCGAAAGAGGATGGACATCGAACCATCTTCACTATAATTCTTTATTATTCCAATCCTGTATCATATCAGTGACACTCTCTCGCCTTTTTCGCGATAATTCAAAACGTGTTGCTTTTCTCTGAACTTTCTGGATGTATTCCGTTAACCCTACTGGCAAGGATTCCTGATGGTGCAGCAGTACTCCGAAAGAGGATGGACAATCGTAGTGCGAGCAGTCTCTTTAGTAAATCTGTTACATTTTCTAAGTGTTCTGCCAATAAAACGCAGTCTTTGGTTTGCCTACCCGACAACATTTTCTATTTGTTCTTTCCAGGTTATCAGTAACATTGTCTGTCATGTAATTAATGTAAGTGAACAATAAGCGTCCCAACAGCCATCCATGGGGGACGTTTGAGATTACTTTTATGTCAGTAGATGACTGCTTCCTACCAAGAAATTTTCAATCCACTCTCACGCTTCATTTGGTACCCTACGTGATCAAACTTTCGTCAATAAAGATTGATGTGATCGAGCGAGGTGGCGCAGTGGTTAGCAGACTGGACTCGCATTCGGGAGGACGACGATTCAAACCCGCGTCCGGCGATCCTGATTTAGGTTTTCCGTGATTTCCCTGAGCTGCTTCAGGCAAATGCCGGGATGAATCCTTTGAAAGAGCACGGCCGACTTCTTTCCCTAACCTTATCGGTCCGCTGACCTCGCTGTTTGGTCCCTTACCCAAATCAAACAATCAACCAACCGAAGATGGGTGTGGTATTGCCAAATGTTTGTCGCAAGTCAAGAAGTATTGCATATACCTGACTCCCTAGATTCATGGAGTCTAGTTGTCAAGTAAGTTTGGTTTTGCATGACCAGTTTTTTCGGAAACCATGTCAGATAATGTGGAGGAGCTCATTCTATTTTGCTTGTACACTCAAAGACAAAAAAACGACGCACCACGAGAGATTTATTCGAAGACGGAAATCGGTAGACATGATGTACAAGTACAGAGAAACAAATGATTTATTCCAGAGAAAGAGCTTCACAAATTGAGCAAGTCAATAACGCGTTGATTCACCTGTGGCCATCATGCAAGCAGTTATTCGGCTTGGCCATGATTGTTAGAATTGTTGGATGTCCTCCTGAAGCATATCGTGACAAATTCTGTCCAACTGGTGCATTACGTAGTCAAAATACCGAGCTTTTCGGACCCGTCATGCTCCAAACGTTCTCAGTGGGGCAGAGATTTGATGCACTTGCTGGCCAAGTTGGGGTTCGGCAAGTACGAAGACAAGTCGTGTGCGGGCGGGCATTATCTTGCTGAGTGTAAGCCCAGTTTGACTTGCCTCGAAGGGCAAGAAAGCGGGGCGTAGAATATCGTCGACGTACCACTGTGCTCTAAGGGTGTCCCGGATGACAACCACAGGGGTCCGGGCGACAGTCAGGGTGGTATCCCACCGCTCATTGGGGTGCCTGCAGACACGGCTTCGCCGGTATCGGGCACAGATCGAAGCGGGAGTCATCACTGAAGACGTGTGTACTCCAATGAATGGGATTTTATTAAATGGGGATAAACAGCAGGAAACGATCCCTGACAGGATAAGCAGGAAAAAAAGGACATGTGAACAAATGATCGGTAATGTGATCCACTTGGAGGTGGAGATAAAAGATCTTTGGCAGTGTAGGTTTCAATCATTGAAAGCGCACATGCGAACACATCAGGCAATTCGGAATGTTCTCTCTGTATTAGTGTTTTAGTTCCACACTCATGAGGTGGTCGACGTTGAGGATGGACCGATGCTGATGGTTCACTATCAGCATATCATGGGAATTCTCTCTAGCCGACAGGCTGATGTTGTGAAGGACACTGCACCTTAAGGAGACAGCCTCATTTTCGAATCAGATGAATGACAGAACTGACCTCATAGACTAACCCTGCCGAGGCAAGTCCGTAGGTAATAAGCGCCCCTAGTGTCGTAAGTGATACGGACAGTTGTAGTAATCGTGAAGAAGTTCCTCCCTCATCCGTCTTACCCCAAGCTGGCGGACCCGGACCACCTGCCTCGCTTTGATTTTTTTTTTTTTAAGTCATCAGTCTTCTGACTGGTTTGATGCCGTCCGCCACGAATTCGTCTCCAGTGCCAACCTTTTTATATCAGAGTAACAATTGCGCCTTACGTCTTCAATAATTTGCTAGATATAGTGCTCCAAGAGTATATTCTCAAAAATTTCTTCCTGAAGTTAAGACCTGTATTCGTTACTAGCAGACTCCTCTCCGCCGGGAATGCCTTTTTCGCCAATGCTAGACTGCTTTTTAAGTCCTCCTCGCCCCGTCCGTCATAGGTTATTCTGCTGCCTAGGTAGCAGAATTATGGACCTTCGTCTACTTCGTAATCACCAGTGCTAATGTTCAGTTTCTCGCTATTCTCATTTCTGCCAGTTCTCGTTACTTTCACCTTTCTTCGATTTCCTCAACCCAAATTCTGTAATCATTAGACTGTTCATCCTTTCAACACATCCTGCGGTTCTTCATCACTCTCACTGATGATAGCAATGTCATCAGCGTATCATTGATATCCTTTCACCTTGAATTTTAATCCCACTCTTGAAACTTTCTATTATTTCCCTCTTTAATTTTAATTTTAATAATGAACAGCCTCAATTGCACCGTTTACCTAGAAATTTACCTAGGTTTCAGTCGGGATAGCCCAACCTTCTTCAGAATAACAGTATCTACCGTTTGTCCATAGTGGACATCGTCAAGTTAAAACTACAAATTCATAAATTATCGTCAAAATGTAAAACTTATCTGGCAACTTTAAAGTACGAAGTAACTGACTAGAGTACAATATTTTCAAAAGGTGAGCGTAAAGTACTCCACCCTTGGTATTGCAAAGGTTAAATAACAGCACCGTAATACATCAAGGTAATTGTGGAGTTACGTAGATGAAGAAAACTAGATGAAGATGCGATAGGAGATATGATACTGCGACAAATATGACAGAGTGATACACGACACTATATTGCCAGAGTGGCACATCCCATGTGCTAACTACACTAAAGCGCCAAATAAACTGGTGTAGGCATGCGTATTGAAATACAGAGATATGTTAACAGGGAGAATACGGCGCTGTGGTCGGCAACGCCTATATAAGACAAGTGTCTGGTGCAGTTGTTAGATCGGTTACTGCTGCTACAATGGCAGGTTTGATCGGTTACTGCTGCTACAACGGCAGCTTATCAAGATTTAATTGAGTTTTAATGTAGTTACAGTCATCGCAGAAGCGATGGGACACAGCATCTCCGAGATAGCGATGAAAAAAAAATGTTCAAATGTGTGTGAAATTTTATGGGACTTAACTGCTAAGGTCATCAGTCCCTAAGTTTACACACTACTTAACCTAAATTATCCTAAGGACAAACACACACACCCATGCCCGAGGAAGGACTCGAACCTCCGCCGGGACCAGCCGCACAGTCCGTGACTGCAGCGTCTGAGACCGCTCGGCTAATCAGTCTCGGCATAGCGATGAAGTGGGGATTTCCCCGTACGACCATTTCACGAGCGTACCGTGAATATCAGGAATCCAGTAAAACATCAGATCTACGACATCGCTGCTGCTGGAAAAAGATCGCACAAGAACGGGACCAATGACGACCGAAGAGAATCGCAAGTTGCTGCAGATTTCAGTGAAAGGCCATCAACAAGTGTCAGCGTGCGAACCATTCAACGAAACATCATCTATATGGGCTTTCGGAGCCGAAGGACTACTCGTGTACCCTTGATGACTGAACGACACAAAGCTTTACGTGTCGCCTTTACTTTTGATAACTGGAAACATGTTTCAAATTCTTTCGAGCGGATGGACGTGTACGGGTATGGAGACAACCTCATGAATCCATGGACCCTGCATGTCAGCTGGGGACTTTTCAAGCTGGTGGAGGAGTGGCAATTGGAGTAATATGGGACCCCTGATACCTCTAGATACGACTCTGATGTTGACACGTACGTAGGCATCCTGTCTGATCAGCTGCGTCGATTCATCTCCATAGTGCATTCCTGACGGACTTAGGCAATTCCAGAAGGACAATGCGGCACTCCACTCGTCCAGAACTTCTGCACATTGGTTCCAGTAACTCTCTTCTGAGTTTAAACACTTCCGCTGGTAACCGAACTCCCCAGACACGAACGTTATTGAGTAATCTAGGATGCCTTGCAACGTGCTGTTCAGAAGAGATCTCCACCGCCTCGTACTCTTACGGATTTATGGACAGCCCTGCAGGATTCATGGTATCAATTCCTTGCAGCACTACTTCAGTCCATGCCACGTCGTGTTGCGACACTTCTGTGTGCTCGCTGGTGCCGTACATGATATTAAGCAAGTGTACCAGTTTCTTTGGCTCTAAAGTGTGTAATATGATTTATAATCATCCGCACGTTCAAGCATTGCAGGAGTGGCAGCTGTGTGCGATCGGCCGGGTAGGTGCTACCTTGTTGCGATGATGTCAGATTTATCGTCCAACGACTTACCATGCTTTTGTTCACTGTCCGGTCTCCGTAGACATTCTGCAAGCGGCTATGAATATCTGCGATGCAATGGTTTTCCGCCAAAAGAAACTCGATGACAGCTGTCAGCTTGGAATGAACCTCTGTTACAGACGCCATTTTGAAGGCTACGTAAAGTGCCGCCACTTATTTCAACTTCTTGAAACCGTAGGAGCTGACGGGGAAATGCCCCACAACAAATTCCGCATTTTTGAAATTGAAATTGGCTGAGGAAATAAATGTGTTGCATTACTTATTGAATGTCCCTTGTACATCACATAAAGAGAACACATTGTCCTTCTTTCCCTACAGCTTACAGGACGCTGCCTGAGCATGGTAAACATGTTATTCCATTCCGTATTAGTAAAAGTTTTCTCCACATCTGGAAGTGACAGGGGTTTCTTTGTTTTCTTTTTCTCGCAAATCGGCCTTCTACTATACGATGGTCAGAGTATTTGTTTAGTAGTGTGTCAAACGCCTGCAACCATTCTATATATAAATTGTACTCCAGAGTGCCTAGTTTACAGTATAACTTTTTATTCTCTAAAACTGCATATATTTGTTTTGATATACAATTTAAATTTGCTTTCGTGTTCTCATGCTTCCCTTGAAAGTAAACTGGTCCTCTGCTCACCAGATTTCTATTTTCCCTTCGATTTTTCGATACTCTTGTACTTTGACGAATGTTCCATTAATTGTGTACAATTTTCACACGTATCAGCTCTTGCTTGCTTCGGAATCGCAATTATTTTTCAAATTTGATCGTACTGCCACCGTTTAATATGTGTCATTCACGAACTTGTATAGCTTTTGCTCCGATCCCTGACCTGATGCCGTAGAACTTCCGTCGGGTCTCATCAATGTTTTGACATTTGTTCCTTCCGTATAACAATTTTTGAAATTCAGAGGTGAGGATAGAATTTCATGATTGGAAATATTTCTTTGTATATTTTTGTTTTTTCATGTTGTTCCCAAGATAAGTTAGAAATTGCAATTTCGCAGTTTGTCGCAGGTAGAAGACGCAGTGCATCTTGTGGGCGACTATGCAAATGACAGCTGATCTCTTGCATGCAGGAAATAGCTTAAAGTCTGGTGCTGTGATTGGTGCTGCGTCGAAATGGTTCGGTGCGGTTTTGGTGATCAGACTGACTATTTGTTTAGTAGTATGTCAAACGCCTGTGACCATTCCATACAAAATATTGTGCTCCAAAATGTATAGCTTACTGCAAAATTTTTCATCCCCTAAAACTGATTACACAGTGTTTCTTTTAGTTTATAATCCATTTTTTGTCATTTATCTTTCCGGATCAGGTGCGTGCATACCAGTTTGCCATTGGTCGATATTGTTCTCTTAGCAACTTTATACCACGTGTTGCGAACTTATAGTGATAAAAGAGAGCGCTAAGATATTTTGCCACACGTTACTCCATTTGTACTGTTGAAATTTTGATTCAGTGGCATTGTCGAATGGGTTGCCTCGGATAGCGTCATATACTCAGGCGACAAAAGTCATGGGTAGCGACAGGCACACAAGCAAATGGCGGTAGTATCGCGTACACAAGGTATACAAGGGCAGTGCATTGGTGGAGCTGTCATTTGTTCTCAGGTGATTTATGTGAAACGCTTTCCGACGTTACTATGGCCGCACGGAGGGAGGTAACAGACTTTGAACGCGGAATGGCACTTGGAACTAGACGCAAAGAGCATTCCATTTCGGAAACCGTTAGGAAACTCGACATTCCGAGATCCGTAGTGTCAAGAACGTGACAAGAATATCACATTTCAGGCGTTACCTCTCATCACGGACGACGCAGTGGCTCACGGCCTTCGCTTAACGACCGAGGGCAGCGGCTTTTTCCTAGAGTTTCAATGCTAAGAGATAAGCAACACTGCGTGAAATAACCGCTGAAATCAATGTGGGACGTACGACGAACGTATTCGCTAGGACTGTAAGCCGAAATTTGGCGTTAATAGCCTATGGCAGGAGAGGACAGACGCTAAAGGCACCACATCGCCTGTAGCGCCTCTCCTAAGCTCGTGACCATATCGGCTGAACCCTAGACAACTGGAAAACTGTGGAGTTTTCCGATGAGTCCCGATTTCAGTTGGTAAGAGCTGATGGTAGGGTTCGAGTGTGCGCAGACCATGTGAAGCCATGGACGCAAGTTGTCAACAAGGCACTGCGCAATCTGGTGGTGGCTTCATGATGGTGTGGGTGTTTACATGGAATGTACTGGGTCCTCTGGTCCAACTGAATTTAACACTGACTCGAAACGGCTACTTTCGGCTCAAGGAGCATTTACAGGTATTCATGGCCTTCATGTTCCCAAACAACAGTGAAATCGTCACCGGGCGACAATTGTTCGTGACTGGTTTATGGAAGATTCTGGACAGTTCGAGCGAATGATTTGGCCACCCAGATCGTCCACATGAATCCCATCGAACATTATACAGGACATAATCGAGAGATCAGTTCGTCTACGAATTCGTGCACCGACAACACTTTCGCAATTATGAAAGGCTATAGAGGCAACATGGCTCACTATTTTTGCAGGGTACTTCCAACGGTTTGATGAGTCCGCGCCACGTCGAGTTGCTGCACTACACTGAACTAAAGGAGGTCCGACAGGAATATCTCTGGAACTGAGTACGCTTCGTGTTACGTACCTCGCTTGTAACTGAGTCTCGTTGGACTTTTCGTTTAGTCCATGGGGACCTGTTGCAGACTCTGGCCTGTATTTGTCGAACGAGGCCGTTGTCGGGGCTGCCGGAGTGTTTTCTATGATTGTGTAAGTTCCGTGTAGCAGCAGAGGGGCACACACCGAGCAGGGTGGCACAGCAGTAGGACAGTGATTCGCAATCGTCCGGTCTGAGCTACACGTTCCCACCCGGCCATCAACATTCAGGTTTTATGTGATTTCAAAATTGTTCCGAACAAGTGCCACAAAGGTTCCTCTGAAAAGGACACGGTCCAGTCCATTTCCTTCCCTATCCTACTTCAGTGTGAGCTTGTACTGTGCGTTTATTGACTACGTCATCGACGGTGCGCTGATCCCTAACCTGCTTTCCTCTCTTCGAAGCTGTAACGGAGAGTAATCTTCTTCTCGTGATTATCAATTGAAGACATAAAGTCTGGAAATGAGTCCGTGATCATATTTTTGGCACTTTATCTTACAGGTCCGTTTTGATCACACAAATTTGTACACTTCACTATTAACGGTTTCGGCTACTGCCATCTTCAGATCATAAAATATTTTTATGTAGTATCAACGTCGAACTAAACATGTAGGTACATGTATGTGCACTTACTATGTAAGTGCACTTACTATGTACCTACATGTTTAGTTCGACGTTGATACTACATCATAATAGTTATGATCTGTAGATGGCAGTAGCCGAAACCGGTAATAGTGAAGTGTAAAAATTTGTGTGATCAAGACGGACCTGTAAAATAAAGTCTCCTGATTAAATTTGTAATTACTCGAGGAATTTTCTCGCCAACGTTACTAAATTGATGAGGTGGTAAAACTCACTTCCTGGTGGCCGACAGCTCAGCCTCTTTCTCGGCGCGAGTAAATAACGAAGGCCCCGCCGGAGACAGCGGGGCCGTCGAGTATCGATCGCGTGACCCCTCGGCTGGCCTAGGACAATGGCATCGCAGTCACGCAGGTAGCAATGCCCGCTGACTGTCGTTTCGTGTCGTTCCAGAATGCAGTTAGTAAAACCAGGTGTCGCGCTACTCCGTGGCGTAACTTGGTAGTTTCGCACGCGGTGCGACGGTCTAACTTTGTCATCCCTCTCCTCTATCCCCATCTAACCCACAGATACACTAAATAATTGTTTTGGGGATGGGAGGCAATTTTTTGATACAAGTGGGTAACTAAACAAAATGTAAGGTTCAGTCAAATAAAAATGTTATAACATCCACGATCTCTCTCTCTCTCTCTCTCTCTCTCTCTCTATATATATATATATATATATATATATATATACTCCTGGAAATTGAAATAAGAACACCGTGAATTCATTGTCCCAGGAAGGGGAAACTTTATTGACACATTCCTGGGGTCAGATACATCACATGATCACACTGACAGAACCACAGGCACATAGACACAGGCAACAGAGCATGCACAATGTCGGCACTAGTACAGTGTATATCCACCTTTCGCAGCAATGCAGGCTGCTATTATCCCATGGAGACGATCGTGGAGATGCTGGATGTAGTCCTGTGGAACGGCTTGCCATGCCATTTCCACCTGGCGCCTCAGTTGGACCAGCGTTCGTGCTGGACGTGCAGACCGCGTGAGACGACGCTTCATCCAGTCCCAAACATGCTCAATGGGGGACAGATCCGGAGATCTTGCTGGCCAGGGTAGTTGACTTACACCTTCTAGAGCACGTTGGGTGGCACGGGATACATGCGGACGTGCATTGTCCTGTTGGAACAGCAAGTTCCCTTGCCGGTCTAGGAATGGTAGAACGATGGGTTCGATGACGGTTTGGATATACCGTGCACTATTCAGTGTCCCCTCGACGATCACCAGTGGTGTACGGCCAGTGTAGGAGAGCGCTCCCCACACCATGATGCCGGGTGTTGGCCCTGTGTGCCTCGGTCGTATGCAGTCCTGATTGTGGCGCTCACCTGCACGGCGCCAAACACGCATACGACTCTCCATTCGTCCCTCCATTCACGCCTGTCGCGACACCACTGGAGGCGGGCTGCACGATGTTGGGGCGTGAGCGGAAGACGGCCTAACGGTGTGCGGGACCGTAGCCCAGCTTCACGGAGACGGTTGCGAATGGTCCTCGCCGATACCCCAGGAGCAACAGTGTCCCTAATTTGCTGGGAAGTGGCGGTGCGGTCCCCTACGGCACTGCGTAGGATCCTACGGTCTTGGCGTGCATCCGTGCGTCGCTGCGGTCCGGTCCCAGGTCGACGGGCACGTGCACCTTCCGCCGACCACTGGCGACAACATCGATGTACTGTGGAGACCTCACGCCCCACGTGTTGAGCAATTCGGCGGTACGTCCACCCGGCCTCCCGCATGCCCACTATACGCCCTCGCTCAAAGTCCGTCAACTGCACATACGGTTCACGTCCACGCTGTCGCGGCATGCTACCAGTGTTAAAGACTGCGATGGAGCTCCGTTTGCCACGGCAAACTGGCTGACACTGACGGCGGCGGTGCACAAATGCTGCTCAGCTAGCGCCATTCGACGGCCAACACCGCGGTTCCTGGTGTGTCCGCTGTGCCGTGCGTGTGATCATTGCTTGTATAGCCCTCTCGCAGTGTCCGGAGCAAGTATGGTGGGTCTGACACACCGGTGTCAATGTGTTCTTTTTTCCATTTCCAGGAGTATATATATATATATATATATATATATATATATATATATATATTACGAGTGGAATATGAACGTGTGGAAAATTACGTAACTCAATAATATTCATTCAATTATGTAATTATTTCTTAAAAAGATGATAATTATGTAAAACAGAGACAATATTTGTCTCCCATTCTTTGTTAATCTATGTCATTCTTTTCTTTTGTTTTGTACACTTTTGTCGTCGTCTTCTGATGTACGTCGCTGACGCAAGACACGAATCGATATGAGGTCTGTTGAATGAAAAACATTTAATGTAAATTATTGTACTTTTATGTTCATTTGCTGGTAAAAAACAAATAGAGCCAAATGCGTTAAAACTAATTATAATTTTTTATTAATTGTTTTATCATAGCTGCAAGAAGCGCAGCCATTGTTAGTTGCGATTATATAGCAACTTCGTCTGTACTTCTAGTTGAAAATAGCATGGGTTTGTGTTAAACTATTTTGAAAAACAATTTAATAATTATTTTATTGATGGCATCAATTTAAATGATTAATTATTTATTGAGCTAAGGAAAATCTTAATTAAAAAATAAATCCTCTATCTTTTGTTGGCCGCCATCTTAACTTTTATCACAGCGGCAAATTTAAATTACTTGAAACTGCAAACAATAATCCGACGTGCAAGAAATAAATGTGCACCGGTGCTACTGAACTCTATTTATAAAAGAAAAAATTAATGTAATCAGACTGCATTTTCTAAGCACAGTGCTGATGGTATTTATTGTTGAACAAGATTTCATTGCTGATGTATGAGGCCAAAATTAAACTACGGACGAATCACGGAGAAAAATATTTCTGGTAGCACACATCAGTGTTGTGTGCAGGTGGTATTTTGTGGTTCCGTTTCATGATCAATTTGCTAAGAATAATTAAATCCATCGAAGACAAAAATTATAAAAGCTCTGGTGTACGATTTCTAATTTTAGTGATATGAACACAGCTTACAGTCAACATTATTACACTACGTCAGGTGGAATTCTTGTGCAATTTGAACGAAATAAATATCCGGGAGACGTTGTAGTATGAATAATGCATTATACATGTGTTTAATATTGTCAGTATCATTTACAAAATCAAATCAATGCAACTGCTAAAAAAACAGAGTGAACTCAAACCGCAGAATACCATAGAGTATCTAAACTTCCTGGCAGATTAAAACTGTGTGCCCGACCGAGACTCGAACTCGGACCTTTGCCTTTCGCGGGCAAGTGCTCTACCATCTGAGCTACCGAAGCAGGACTCACGCCCGGTACTCACATCTTTACTTCTGACAGTATCTCGTCTCCTACCTTCCAAACTTTACAGAAGCTCTCCTGCTTGCGACTTCAGGTAACCCCAAAGCCAATAATCGCACGGACTGAGGTCTGGGGACCTGGGAGGCCAAGCATGACGAAAGTGGCGGCTGAGCACACGATCATCACCAAACGACGCCCGCAAGAGATCTTTCACGCGTCTAGCAATATGGAGTGTTTTTTTCTTTGGTTCTAATAAAACCCCATGTCATTCCAAGCATGTGTGTCAATTTTTACCTCTCTGTCTACATTATTCCGTGGTTTATATAGTTTTCAAATTTATACTGATTTTTTGTTCACTCGGTATTCTCAGAACAAATGGGATCATAAGCTCGTGACCTGTGGTAACATAGACGAGGTTGATATGATATTCAATAATCATAATATTAAACTGTAACTCCCACAATTGAAGCATTTTACAATCGTTGCAAACACTTTGCTTATCCTTTAACTCTGTTGCAATATCAGTTTCTTCGAATTCCAGTGCTAGCCACACTGCTACTTGGAGACGTCTTGGCCCCCAGGGCACACACCCCCAAAAAGCATCGAGAGCCCTTCGCTCAGCTTCCTGTATCACCACCTTGTTTGCCTCATCATACTGCGCTAAATCGTACGTTCACACATTGATTTTCCTGATCCATTCTGCAGAATCCTCCCTGACTTCATTAGGCCTCTTAATAATCACACTTAATTGCTCAGGGAAAAACGCAACACTATTTTGCTGCTTATACCTTTGCGCTGATCCTTGTCTGAGCTGCTCAAAAGTATCCACCTTGTTTAGTGCAGCCTTGCATCATACAAAAGGTTTCGCTTCTCCCGAAAAGTGCTGTTTCGCTATTTGCAACATTTGTCCGACCAGCCCCTACCTCGCCCGATGACAAGAGATCCTTCACAAACGATAACACATCCTCTGATAACCTACCAGAAAAAGGAGTAACAAGGTTTACAATTACTGCGTCTACCTCTAGACTCTGATTTTAACAATTCCAATGCCTCATTCTTCGCTGAAATCTCATTATTTGGAAATCTATTTTCTTTTTTTGGTTACAGCAGCGGTATATACCCCCGGAATGCTGTACACGAATGACAGCACAACAGGTCGAATCACCAGAATGAAGTCCAAATTTGCAGTCAGGGTGCGTGGGATAACCACGCGAGTGTTCCTGTTGTCATACGAAAGCTCACTGTAGACCGTATCTCCGGGTGTACGTTCAGTGTGTCTGCACCCAGACAGGTTGGTTGCAGGTGCTCATCTTGCCTCCTAACCAACACCCCCTTCACTGGTACCACGACAGAAGCAATTCTCATCAGAAAACACAACAGTCGTCCACCTTGCTCTCTAATGAGCTCTCGCTTGCCACTACAGTAGCAAATGGCGGTGGTTTGGGGTCAGTGGTATGCACGATACAGGGCGTCTGGCTCGGACCTGTCCTTCAAGTAATCGATTTGTGTGTGTTGTGTCACTGTTATGCCAACAGTGGTTCAAATGGTTGCTGCAGATGCAGTAAGATGCGACAGAGCCATACGCTGAACACGATGGTCTTCCCTCTCGGCAGTGCTGGGTGGCCGTCCGGAGCCCGGTCATCTTGCAACCGTACATTCTTGTGAACACCGCTGCCAGCAGTCACACACAGTGGCTACATTCCACCAAGTTTTTGTACAGTGTCGCAGAAGGAACATCCAGCGTCTCGCAGCCCCATTACACAACCTCGTTCAAATTCAATGAGGTGTTATGGCATCTTTGTCGCGTTAAAGTCATTATTGATTAACATCAACTCACAACGTCTAATCTCAAAGCTAACTAACGGTCACGACCGTTACAGAGTGTATTTAAAGCAAACTTGATTTGCGTCCTCATAGTTGCGCCAGTAGCTCCACTCTAACGTGACTGGAGCGAAATTTTAATAGACGCCAGCTTTCAGATGTAGAAACACGCCTGCCAACTTTCATTTATGTTGCACAAGCCCTTCTTGGTACTGAGATTTTTCTTCGTCATTGTATGTGATAAAACGCACACACAGTGACATAACAGATGCAATTAACGTTCATGATTACTCTGTATTCCTGTTAGAAACAAGTGCGAAAATGAAATGGCTAGTTCAGTTACAACGGAGATTACAGTTATTCAAGTCCAAGCTAGCTGAAGGAAAAATACGACAAAATTGTGGAAAGGAAGATAGATTGTGTCATACAAAAGTAGATTAAAGACGGAAAAATAAGCGCGAAATACAAACGTAGGAGATGTCTCGGGAATTATTAAACAAGATCCCGGAGTGAAAAACGTAGTGAATGACAAAATAATGTCAGTGTCTGCAACTATCTTGAATCGATAACTTGTCGCATTTTCACTCCTACTTATCAGAAACGAACCCTTCATTCTTGAACAGATATCTATAACTTCCTGTCTTTTGATGTAGACCTAATAAAGAAAACTAAGAACCTACGATCGTTTAAGACAGACTTGATTTATTAGTATTTGTGAAGTAATTATCCTTTTATTTGTTCTACAGTTTCTTGTCTCACATACCGTTCAAATGGCTACTGTAGTCCAATATTCATATTAATCCTTGCAAATTGTGGCTTCATTTCGGGAACAGTTGCCTCACTTCCCCGCTACGGAGTGCTAGGGGCTTGGTTGTCAGAGCTATATGGCGAATACCGTAGTGCAAATGTGGCTTACATTTATACTACCACAAGTTACTTGGTAAGAAGTTAATGTTAGTCGAATGCAAATTGAGCGTCTATTTCTGAATAAATAAATTCCAAGGAATTCTCTCTGATACGAAAATAAAATGAAAACTTAAAGCTAATAATCCTTAAGATTACATCCTGTCTTGTCGACGTGTTACTAACTGTGAACGATAGTACTAATGAAGTCGTAGCCATATTTTCAGAAGACCGGAAATATTCCTTTATTCGATGTTCTGTGTGCGAGAGAATCTGTTGGATGTCTCACAGATGAAGCTGAAGACCTCAACGACCCTGAAAACCTAACTCGTCTTGATTGAGTCTCCTCGCAATAGATCCCCGGAAACCTATCCTTGTACAGTGACAGCAGCTTAATGAGAAGTGATTGGTGGTCCCATTGATTTCGTAATTTCGTTCAACAGAGTGAAATTTTTCTTGCTATTGTCGCGATCGGGTGCAGGCTCGACGACCAATTCAGTTGGCATTAATTCCGTCACATCTAAGTGACTCCTTATTGCTGCTCACATGAAGTTCAGGAAGTCGTTGGAACCGATGAACGGACGTACCACAGCATTCACAAACTTCTGGAATATTCTCTGAACGAAGCTTTCCTACTACATGCTGGTAGAAGTAATTAATTATCTGTTCAGTATTAAACTTCCTCAAATTAAGATTTCATCTAAAGGCGGCCTTTCATGAAGTACCGAAATACAAAGACTTTCTCGTTTAAGATTACATTACAAGACAATGCTAATTATTCACATAAGATTAACACTGCTATATTTAAAGAGTATTTGTGAACGTCTCAGAGTTCTGAAGGAGTTCGCGGGTGAATATCGCTGTCTGGTGTTCATCACAAATTAATGGCTATTTTCATTAAAGTTAACATTTTCTCTCACAGCGAGACAATCGAATCACCTTACTTACAATTTCTTCTTTCACACCCACTGTGTATTTTCAGCATGAACGAAGAAGTCTGTTGCGCTCCTGCCTGTTCTGACATGCGTAGCGTTACCTGTCCCGACCACAAACTGCTTCCCAAAGTAGTTCCTGTGAACGAAAAAACTTCGACGTTAATAGTTATTATTGACTGAAATGATGGGCGAACAGAAACGTAGTACAGGAATTTCCCTCTGAGGATTATCTGTAGCCTACATTCTGCAGGCGTTACTGTTTGCATCGGAAAGTCACTCTGTATATTCATATCACAGATTCTTTTGTTGAAGATTTCAGTAGCAGCGTGTACACTAGCCTGCTAGCTCTGCATATGATGAAGAGTTTTAAACAGTGTATGACGAGATAAAAGAAATTTTGCAGTAGTTAAGGAAGACGAAAATTTAATTGTGATCAAGACTGGAGTTCTGTAGCGGGAAGGAAGACAAGTAAAAATAACCTGATGTGCAGAATTTTCGCATGATGTGTCACTCCCAAGTAACATAGCTCGATAGACCTTGGACCGCACATAGAAAGAATGGTTACACAGGGGTATAGTACAGTACAGTGAACCGTAAAATTACTACTGGTTCACCAAAGGTTATTAATCTCAATCAATACACAAAATGTAAAGTGGAAGTAGATGTCAAGGAATAAGTGGTGAAATTACACACAATTTTCAGTAACACTTTTTTTCAAATTTGGTACAAGACTTTACAATATTAAAAAAAAATCATTTAACAAATAAGTCACAATTTACGATAAGAAAGGACTTTTAAATTATTAAATTATTATAAAAAAATTTCACGCCAGTAAAAGGCAAGAACAAGCAAGCAATTTAACGTATACAACGCGACGCTGTATAATATTTCAAGCTCATCTAAATTACAGTTGAATTTCACTCCATTCATTAAATGGCACAGAATCTAACTTGCCTGCAGCATATAAACACAATCCTGTTTACAAAAGTTCTCAAAACAGAAAAACCATAACGCATGAGTCTTGCACACGTGGGGACACTCACAGTTAATAAC
Source organism: Schistocerca cancellata (assembly GCF_023864275.1). NCBI lineage: Eukaryota > Metazoa > Arthropoda > Insecta > Orthoptera > Acrididae > Schistocerca > Schistocerca cancellata. Next base: position 244,578,061 of record NC_064628.1, on the reverse strand, counting down.
ATTAACATTTCCAAAATATATAAAAAGAAACTTTACAAATTTCTGCCAATAAACTTACGGCAAACACACACGCTCGCCAGGTAGGACTTGCTAACTTTGCATGGCAAGTAAACACACTAATAACTACCTGTATGAAACACATAAGCACGTTGAGTAAAAGCCTTAAAAGGTATTGAATTGGAAAAACACACAACAGTTTTTGCTGACTAGAAACAATATAAAAAGATCCACTACGGCGTACATTAACAAATTTACTTAATTATAGCCAAATATACATAAACACTAATTTACGTAAGTTACAGCTTCCAGATGAGCAGGAATTCGTTATGCAATTGACTAGTTCTTACCACGAGGCACACGGAATTTTTCTTCTTTCTTAGAGTACCTTTTACACGTGAGTCTAGTAATACTAGTTATGGCAGGCGAGAGAATGGATCAGGTCTTAGTGCCTTGCATTTTAAACAGCACAGTCATTGGTGCCTTAGATTTTCACAGACATAAACCCGTAGGTAAGCTGGGAGGGGAAAGAAGCAATCCGAACCACAGATTTACTTTGACTCCCCCTCTTTCGTTCTCAAAAGGGGACAAACGGACCACCCTTCCTAATATTACCACCTTCCCGCGGGTGGGCAGACGAGAATGAATGGCGGGAAACCCTCCCAAAAATGCGGCTGGTATAATTAACAAGAATAAGTATATTGAATTCAATTAAACTTCATGAAATCTGTTAACAGTCAATACTCAACTTCTACCGAAGCAAGGCAGCACCTCCAAATGCTCTTCCGGGTCGCTGGCTGCCAGCCGTTTCAACGGACGCAGGAAGGCGCGCCGATTTTCAGAACCTCCTCGCCAGTCGACAGCATACGGCCGAACTGCAGATTAGGCCACTTGCGGACCCACGCTCAGGAAGATTCCTTTCGCGACGAGCAGTTAACGCCCCATACCACGGAGCCGCTGCTCGCGTCGCTTACGCTGATGCCGCGGTCTGCGTGCTGTCCCTCTAGCACCGGCGGAGAAGTCGCTTATTGATGCCCCGACTGCCAACTCTCTCCGAGAGCCTCCCCACAGCCACTTCTTAAACCCACGCGAACAGCCCACTTTTCCCCTTTCCCGCTAGAGGGAGACACCGAAGCCTTCAATTGCGACAAAGGCGCCACCGCCAGAAAACGGAGGGCGACTGCTTCACACTACGCGCTGCGGCGCGCTTTTCAAAGCTAAACTACGGCTCATGCAGTACACTACAGTACACTACAGGAGCCAACTGAAGGAAATTCGCAGTGAGACGAACAGAAATATCACTTTTATTCAAAGACAATAATTACTCTGAAGTCACCGAAATTTTTGATAGTACGCTGGACATTACAAAAGGTGAGACGTAGTTCTTAATAGGGTGTGTGACAACCACACACGGCAGTGCATGCTCTGCAACGCCCTCCCGTGCTGTCAACAAGATTGGTAAGGAGTTACTGAGCTCTGGCGTTCCATTGCTGCACCAGCGCTGTTGACAAATGTTAGATATTCATTGGTGCACGTGGAAGTGCTGGAATACGGCTCGATAGGTTTCAAGTGGGGACAACAGGCGGGCTAGTCCATTCGCCGAAATACCATTCGCTCCAAGAGTTCCTCCCTCTGCGCTGTTCGATGTTTTCATCCATAGAAACGAAATCAGGGCCGAATCCACACCTGAGATGACGCACCTGGGGAAGCACTACACTGTGACAACGCTGACCAGTAAATGTACCGTGTTCAAAGGTTCGGGGGTCAGTACACTGAAGCAACATTATACCGCCCCACACCGTAACATGTGGACCACCAAAACAATCGTGTTGGACAATATTCAGTGCATTAAGTGTTCCCACATCTCACCATATAAGGGTACGTCCAGCACTGTGAATATGATCGTTTTGATGGTCCAGGGGTTATGGTATGGGGAGGTATAATCTTGTATGGGCGTATTGTATTGTATTGTATTGTATTGTATTGTATGTCAAACGGGGGCCTATAAACGATGGAGAGGCTCCGTCCCCGCCGCAGCCGCCGTGTTCCACAACCCCTCGACGACTACCACAGTCCACCCCTCCGCCGCCCCACACCGAACCACTCTTTCAGGGCTATTGTGCGTTTCGGTCCCAGGTTTACCCCCCTCACCCCCCCTCCCCTCACACCAGACGAGTGTAACCCCTATGTTTGCGTGGTAGAGTAATGGTGGTGTACGCGTACGTGGAGAACTTGTTTACGCAGCAACCGCCGACATAGTATAACTGAGGCGGAATAAGGGGAACCAGCCAGCATTCGCCGATGCAGATGGAAAACCGCCTAAAAACCATCCACAAACTGGCCGGCTCACCCAATCCGGAAAATCGTGTGTTTGACCGCACGACTAACTGGGCGGGCTGTATTGGTGTACTGACGTACAAATCTCTGAACACGGTATAGTCTCCGGTCAACGTTATTGTAAATCTGCACTCCTACCCAATGTGCGTTTTCTCAGAGGTGCATTCGGCACTGATTTCATTTATATGGATGATAAAGTGACAGTACAGGTGGAGGACCTCTTGGAAAAAGAGGATATTCGGCGAATGGACTGACCTGCGCGTTGTCCCGACTTAAAGCCCACCGAGTACGTGCGGTACGCGTTATGGATACGTACTGCAGCTCGCACAAATAAACCAACGACCATGCAGCAGTTGGTAACCGCGCTGCTGAAAGAAGGAAACATGGTACCACAAGAACTCCTTATTACCCTTGTGTCCAAACTGGGAGCACTTTGCAGAGCATACACTGCCGTGCATGGTGATCACACACCCTATTAACAACCATGCCCCTGCCTTTGTAATGTTCTGGGCACCGTCATGAATCTCGGTGACTTCAGGGTAATTATTGTCTTTTGAATAAAAGTGTCATTTCTGTTCGTCTCATGGTGTATTTCTTTCAGTTACCTTCCATGCTACAGTGTACCAGTTCCTTCTATGTAAGGTGCAAGTTTCATTGACCTATGTTACGTGGCAGTTATTATCCTCCTTAAGTGTCATGCCCCAGTGTAACGGAGAAACAAGGTCTGGGGGAAACGAATGATAGGGGAAGCTGCCCGGTTTAATTTTTTGCAGAGCACAATTGAATCACTGCAGAAACTTGGTTTAAGAATCAACCTTGAAGGCTGGATATGTGGAAGAGACGTGGAGATACCGGAAAGTTTCAGAAAATTGTATACACCGTAACACAAAAGACACATGCCATGAAGCAATTATCCGAATGGAACGGAAATCTGTAGATCTGATGTACATGTACAAATAAACAAATGATCACAATTTCAGAAAAGTTGGATGGTTTTTTCAAGAGAAAGAGCTTCACAAATTGAGCAAGTCACGTTTTTGTTCACTCCTGGCCCTTATAGAAGCAGTTATTCAGCTTAGCATTGCTTTATGTAGTTGCTTAATGTCCTTCTGAGGGATATCATGCCAAATTATGTCCAGTTAGCACGTTAGCTCGTCAGAAAGCCGAGCTGGCTGGAGGGTCCTGTCCATAATACTCCAAACATGCTCAACTGGGATGAGATCCGGCGACCTTACTGGCCAAGATAGTATCTGACAAGCACGAAGACAAGCTGTAAAACTCTCTCCGTGTGCGGGCGGGCTTTATCTTGTATAAACGTAAGCCATGAATGACTTACCATCAAGAGCAAGAAAATGAGGCGTCCAATATCGTCGACGTGCCACTGTGCTGTAAGGTTGCCGCTGATGACAACCAACAGGGTCATTCTATGAACAGACATGGCACCCCAGACCTTCACTCCTGGTTGTCTGGATGTATGGCGGATGATACTCAGACTGGTATCCACCGCTGTCTGCAGCGTCTCCAGATACGTGGTCGACCTGGAGTTTCGCAGTCTGGAGTAGAATTGTTCAATAATGAGTCCCACATCACATTGAGGCTCGATGACCAGCGAAGATGTTTGGTGTGGGCTTCTCGAGACTCGCATCATTGGTCCCTGTTTTACTGATGGGAGTCGAAATACACTCAAGCATCTGGAGCTATCGCAGTTATTGGGGAACATCCCTGTCAGTGTGGAACCAAAGTGACAGATGTCCCTCCCAGTCCGCACATGTAAAGTACGGTTACATGTGGTATCAGACGAAATATGTGACTGGATTGAGAATTTCTTGGTAAGGAAGACGCAGATATTATCTTGGATGGACAGTCATCACCAGATGTGGAAGTAACTTCCGGTGTTCCCAGGAAAGCGTGTTGTGTTCCTTGCCCTTCGTGTTGTATATTAACGATATTAATAGCACTCTCAGACTTTTCACAGATATGCAGTTGTCTACAACGAAATCCAGTCTGAACGAACATGTACAGATATTCATTCAGACCTCGATCAGATTTCAAAGTGGTGCAATGATTGGCAGCTTGGGTTAAATGTTCGAAAATGTAGAATTGTGCACTTCACAAAACAAAGCAAAATAAAAAATAGTATTCTGTGCATATTATATCAGTGAGTCACAGTTGGAAACTTTAAACTCATGAAAGTACTTAGGTGTATCGCTTATTAGGAATATGAAATGGAACGATCACAGAGGCTCAGTCATAGGAAAACAGGTAGCAGACTTAAGTTTATTGGTAGAATACTAGGGAAATGCAATCAGTGTACAAAGAAGATGGCTAAGAGACCACTCATGCAATCCATTTTGGAATATTGCTCGAGTGTGCGGGAACCGTGCGAGATAGGACTTAAGGGTGCTATTGAACGTATACAGAGAAGGACAGCACGAATAGTCACAGGTTTTACGACCCACGGGAGAGTGTCACTGACATTTTGAAAGTGCTGGACTGGCAGAATCTTGAAGATAGACCCAAACCATCCCGAGAAAGTCATGAACTGCATTTAAAGGATGACTCTAGAATATGCTACAGCCCCGTGTATATAGCTCCCATAGGGATCGTGAGGGTAACCGAAACAGGGGAACATAGTCTCTGCCATGCAATTCGCAGTGGTTCGCAGAGTATGGATGTAGATGTAGATGTAGATGTAATGACAGACCCTCTCCAGAAAACATTTGAAGAGCATTGGTACCGTCTTTCAGGAAACGTAAAATGGTCTGCGCTCTCACAAAACGTAACACTTCTGTACGTTTATTGTTGCAAAAGTCAAAGCAAGGAGTATTATTAGGAAACACCGATGACTGTCTAAGGCATGAAATGTTTTACGGCATAGGCCTATGCTGCCATTAACTCCAAATGAAAGTCAACGTCAGTACTCGTATTATTTCACCTGAATCACATTGTAGCGTGTAGCAATGCTCAAGGCGAACATTTCGAGTACTTGGTATGACAGCCGTCATAATAAACAGACGAATCATACTCAAGTAACGTGTCAGCTTCCATTTGGTGTAATGCGGCAGACATTTGTGAAATTTCTTCTGCTACAGGGGGACAGTGCTTTGGAGCACTGTTATCTTGATACTATCTGATCAAGTCCAATTAATGTTATGTCGAAGTTCCCTTGCGATATTCTTTCAAATACCACATTAGAAAAAGGAAAAAAGAAAAGAAACCAAAGTCTGTGTCGTAACTCGGCGACTACAAACAACAAAAATTACTGTCAAATGTCAGGAAATTCGCCATATTGTCAGCCTTAGCTTGGCGAAAACCGCATCTTGATATATGTATTCATTCTGGATATATTTCGGGTGGCCTGTCTTTGCCACCCCGCCCTGTATTTGTAATAGTCTCGTTTTGGATAATGTGTATAGTAGTAGTAGTAATAGTAGCCTTTGAAGCTGGAAAATCATTAATAGAGCAGGTGCTTGTAAAATGTGTTAAAACAGTACGTGACAACATAAATTGATGTTCCTTTTGCCGTTTCAGTGAAGGAACACCCGAATGAGAATGGAAAAGAGACCAATGTGCCGGTAGCCATTTAAGTGTTAGAGCGATATTAGCGACAGTAGCAGAGGTAAGGAAAATATATACGCTACGTACTGTCAACTTTGTTCAACATTCAGAACGGAAGAAAATGCAGAACACTGACTGTTACAATAATTGACATAAATGTGGACTAGAAATAATGAATGAATGAATGAAGAACGAATATTTTTCAGCGAGATAATGCAAGGCCGCATGTTTCACGTGCTGTCCCTATCCACCTCGATGCAAACCGTGTTCGATTCTTTCGCTGCTCAGCATGGTCTCTAACATTCCCATCCGGAAGAAACATATGGCCATGGGTTTCCGAGATAATGGCGGGTCAGATCTCGCCCTCCGCTAAGGCTGATGAATTCTGGCACAGAATTAAAGCATAATAGAATGATGTACCTATATCTCTCATCCAAGCTAACATCGACCTGAAGTGCGGCCATGTAAGAGCCGTTATTTTTGCCAGGCGTGGAAGCTATGTGTATTAAATTTTGCGCCTTGTATACAGCCAAATCACGTAAAAATTTAATCTTTTCCGTCTATACTTCATATGCACAAGAAAATTTTTCTCTGTCTTTTCTGGTACTGTAATTTCAATGGACAGAAGCTCAGTTTCGTTGCTGTATAATACATACAACAATCCAATGATCTCCACGATTGATTCCAATGGCACTTCCAGCGATGAGCCGAAACATTCCGCCCAAGCGCCTACTGTTGTACTGATTCACCTTTGTTAACACAACGCGGCAGCGACTTGCGTGGCATGGATTTTACAAGTCCTTGGGGGTCCCCTGGAGATACGTGGTACAGGATGTCTAAACACAGATGACGCGGTTTCTGTAGGTTACAGATCGTGTTTTTGCTGGAGCGGAGCTGGCGCCAATAACGTCCCAGATTTTTTCCATCTGGGTCAGATCAGGCGATTTTGATAGCCAACGCATCAGTGTGAGATCATATCATGCGCCTCAAACCACTGCGGTACGATTCTAGATTTGTGACGCGGACGATTATTCTACTGGAAGACGCCATACTCATTTGGCAAGACAAACATTTTGATGTGCAATGGTGATCATTTATTCCAGACCTGTCACGGTGCCTTCTATTACTAACATTAAGTCCCATAGAAGCCCAGGTGAATGTCCCCCACTGCATGAAAGTGGCCCGCTGGCCTGTGTCCGTAGCGCAGCGCAAGTCTCGGTCAGCCGTTCCCATGGATGACGTCTGCGGAGACGACCATCGACATAGTGTGACAAGAAAAATGATTTATCTGGCCGGGAATTCGTATCCACTGATACGCTATCCAATCTCTATGATCCCTTAGCCACTATAAATGGACGATATCGTGGGTGTCCATAGGAGCATGTGGCGGTCGTCGGCTACAAAACCCATTTTTCAGCGATGTAAATTTGTGTCACTATTTGAAAATTGCTTTCCTAAAACAATTTTTAAAAAAACAGCCTTGGATACTAGCGTGAGCTATGATCCTAAATTACTTGCATACTGCAAAAAATACACAACATTTTAAGGGAAGTCATTAAAATGTCAAGGAGTATGCATGATCTGACAAAAATAAATAAAACAGTAATAAAAATAAAACTATATGGGACACTGATAAACGGTCGACAGGACAGCCAGTCAGTATACAAGGTTCCATAACAATTAAACTAGATGACGGTCTCATGACTCATAATTCACAAGCTACAAGAGCTTTTAACATCACTTTCTAAACGTAGCAGCAAATACATAAGATTAAATGGTTCAGCTGAAGAAGCAAATGAATATATTACAAATGTCATTCTACAAAACTTTAAGCAACTAAAATTAGCGCCAAAATCCGTCACTAGAATTAATACAATTGTAGAAATACTAAAAACAAACGCTCTTTTGGGGCTGATGGAATTTCAGATAGAATTCTGAAAAGTTGTTCCAGCTTAATAAGTAATATCAATACTGACACATGCAATGCATCACTGGCACAGGGAATTTTTCCAGACAGGTTAAAATATACAATTATTAAACCACTTCATAAGAAAGATGACAAGACAGACTTAAACACTTATCGTCTCGTTTCCATACTGACACCTTTTTCAAAAAAATTTGAGAAAGTAGTGCACTCGATAGTAGTCACACATTTACATAGCATACCACAGTTTAGATACCAAACAGGTTGCCCGAGTGAGAATGCTATTTATACATTCACTCATCAAGTAATACAAACCTTAAATAATAATACATTTCCAGATGGTATTTTTTGTGACCTCTCGATTGTATAGATCATGATTCTCTCTTATAAAAACTCACGTTTTATGGAATTGATAGCTTTATGCACAGCTGGCTCGAATCGTACTTGACAAACAGAAATCAAAAGGCTATGTTGAATAACTCAGATAATTTCGGAGAGGTAGAAAATTTTAGTGACTGGGATACATTCACAATGGGAGTCCCGCAGGGTTGAATTTTGGGTCCAGGCCTATTCCTTATGTAAGTGAATGACCTACCACTTAACATTCAAAAAGAAAAATTAGTACTTTTTTGCGGATAATACTAGTGTTATAACAAGCACCACAATAGAAAGAAACCAACAGAAGATTTAGTAAATTCTATTTTCCAAAGAATTATTAAGTGGTTCTCTAAAAATGAACTTTCCCTAAATTTTGAAAAAAAAATAGATTGCATTCAGTTCGGATAGCAAAGAGAGTCATACCAACAACTGCTGTAGCACATGAGTAGGAGTCAGTAAGTAGGGTAGAATTCTTCTAACCGTTGGGTGTACACATTGATGAAAGCTTGAACTGGAAGAAGTGTATTACTAAAAAAAAAATGGTTCAAATGGCTCTGAGCACTATGGGACTTAACAGCTATGGCCATCAGTCCCCTAGAACTTAGAACTACTTAAACCTAACTAACCTAAGGACATCACACAACACCCAGTCATCACGAGGCAGAGAAAAAGTGTATTACTGAGCTTCTCAAACAATTAAGCTCAGTTTCTTTTGCTCTTCGTATAATTACTAAGCTTGGAAACAAACTATCAAACTCGTGACATATTTTGCGTATTTCCACCCAGTAATGTCACACGGTATAATTTTTTGGGATAATTCATCACTTAGGAAGAAAGTATTGATTGCACGAAAACGAGTAGTAAGAATAATATTTGGTGTTCACCCACAGACGTCGTGTAGGTACCTATTCAAGCAGTTAGGCATTTTAACTGCTCTGTCACAGTACATATTTTCGTTAGTGAAATTTGTGATAAATGATGCATCACAGTGATGTGCACACCTACGAGACTATAGGGAAAAACGATCTTTGTTATCCACTGTTAAAGCTGTCAGCGGCTTTAGAAGCGTTCAATATGTAGCAATAACAATTTTTGATTATTTTTCCCTGTAACGTAAAATGTCTGCCAGGCAGCGAAGCAAGTTTTACATCTAATTTAAAATCTTTTCTCCTGGACAACTTCTTTTCCACTCAAAAATTTCTGATTGAAAGCTGGTAGCCAGTAATAAGCCAAAAAACTTATTTTAAGTGTAATTACATGAATAGGAATCCAACGATAATGTGTTCATCAATGTTACTCTAATCACTGATAGATATACTGTAAACGTACTCATTCCACATCATTTCGATAAAAGTATCGTTCGAATGATCTATGGAACATGTAACTAAGTAACTAACTAACTGTGTGCTGAAAGGTATAATCTGAAACGCCTTTGCCCGCACCAGCACTATATCAGATCTGCCACAGATCACCGCCTACCCTGCTTTACAGAGCAGTCAAGCCTCTGTCTTGTACGACGCCTGATGAGGCGTGGACGACCAGCAACTTGCCGCCTACTTGTGATTTCATCAGCGTTCGACCATTTTTCATAAACTCTTACGACAGCAGCACTTAACAGCCGACGAACTTCGCCGTTTTCGAGATCGTCGTTGCCGTTCTCCGGTCCTTAACATCCCGCTGTTTGTCAGAGTTGCCTACGTCACTTTGCGGTTCGTATCGACGCCTGAAAGATTCACCGCCCGTCTCTGCTCCTAATTTCCTTATCGCGTCAGGTGACGGTATTCATTGTCGACAGTGGACATAAAGCTCTCGCTCACCAGTGTACGTGACTGCTCACTGCTCTGTAAACGTTGATTGATGCCTATAGAAATCAATACTAGCCTCATATCCTCAGGCAAGTTGGTAGCTCACGGGTAAAGCTCACCAATTTTCAAAGGGAACTGGGATCTCGTCATAACAGGCAGTGATCGATGCCATTTAGGGAGCGAGAGCAGTTGGGGAAGCGAATGTGGAAATAATTAGGAGGCGGCTGCACGAACAGCCGCTATTTGCGGAGCTGTGCGCGGCGCAAACACGGTGGCGCCTCTTACGTAACCAGGTCTGGGGGCAAGTGCTCGCTAGGCCAGCCGGCTGTTTACTCTTGGACAGCGCAGGTGCGCCCGCTGTCTTCCTCCCCCGGCTCTTCCCTCGTCTGGCCATGCGTCTCTCGATTACATCGCGTCGGTAGCTACTAACATTACGGCTGCAAGATCTTCCGATTTCTAATTCACTGGCGTTTAAAGTTATTGAAAAACATGCAGAATGTAATCGAGAACCATCTAGCGGTCGCTGACCTGTGACACGTATTCATTCCAGCTAATAGATCTCTAGAAATCTAAATCAAGAGAATTCAAAAACCAGGTTAGAACAACGGGGATGGGGGTGGGGTGAGAAGGAGCAATCAAGGCAGCAGTATTTCGCCCACGACTTGTATCATGTTATTCCCTAAACGCGAATTTCATGACTTTAGCTGCCAGTGGGTATAAATGTGTCATTCAATCGGGTTGTACGACGATAAAAATGTTCTCGATTCCTTGTGGTAGTGGCATTCTCCCTAAGAGGGAATCAAGTAATGTTTATATCAGGCTGGGGAGCGTTCACTGATATTTGACATGGTTAAAGCGACAAGCAAAATGTTACATGTGTAGTATTCGAAGTCTCCTGAGTGAGCGTGCCATGTTTCCGTCACTTCCGAAAAATAGCATAGCTGCAGGACAGTTTCAAAATGGAGTCTGTAGGTGATGTACATCACAAGCAACGTGCCGTCATTGAATTAGTTACTGCAGAGAAAGAAATTGTGGGGGATATTCACAAACACTTATGCAAAGTCTGTGGAGCATCTGCTGTCGACAGAAACACAGTTAATCGCTGAGAACGGAGGGTGAGGTCACCAGAAGGCGATTCGACTGAGCTCCGGTCGGGGACACCATCCACGGCTGTCACAAAAGGTTCAAATGGCTCTGAGCACTATGGGACTTAACTTCTGAGGTCATCAGTCCCCTAGAACTTAGAACTACTTAAACCTAACTAACCTAAGGACAGCACACACATCCATGCCCGAGGCAGGATTCGAACCTGCGACCGTAGCGGTCGCGCGGTTCCAGACTGTAGCGCCTAGAACCGCTCGGCCACCTAGGCCGGCACGGCTGTCACCCCTGACAGTTGCAGCGAGCTGATGTCATTCGCGAGGACAGCCGCATTGCGATTCGGCAGTTGGCGCTGCATCTGTCAGTGTGAAACGTCCCCTTTGAACAATTATACAAGACTGTGCTTAAACAGACACACAATATTTTTAGCGCAACGCAATCTGACTATCAAAGATCCCTGCAAAAGAATGGCCCTGAGTAACATTAAACTATACCTTTCAGAAATCACTTACCTCACAAAAATCTTCATTACTCGAACTACTGCAATACAGCGAGCGCCACTACTGCCAGCTAAATAAAAGATTCAAACTACGGAAGGCACTAACTACTGATAGGGATAGTTAGCAAATGAAAGATTTTAATAGGGAACAAACAATGTATTTACCTTAATATCATCACAAGTCATAATATATGTAATTTCAAAACTCCGCCATCTCTCTCCTCACATCCACCACTGCTGGCGGCTCACCTCTAACTGCGCAACGCTACGCGCTGTTCACATCCAGCTGCCGCTGCCCAACACTACAATGGCAGACGACAATGCAAACTAGCCACAGACTGCACACAGCACAGCCAGTGATTTTCATATAGAGTGCTACGTAACGTTGCCAATAAGAAAACATAAACAGCCTACTTACATAAAGAAAACATAAACAGCCTACTTACATAAAGAAAACATAAACAGCCTACTTACAAGTGATGAGGCGATTCACACAGTGAAGCACTGGCTACGCCACCAGGGCAAGGATTGGTACCGACAGGTCATACCGCCCCTGTTTCGCGATGGAGGAGGACCATAGAACGGGATGGAGATTACGTGGAAAAATAGGGTCTGTAGATGAATCGCCATTCTTTCATGTGTGTAATTCTCATTATGTTCAATAAAGAATTGTTGAAGAAAAAGATGCGGTGCATTACTTTCTCGGCAAATCTCGTATTTTAAATAGAGTTGACTGCAGACTGCTCGCAGTACGATTTTGCAAGACGGGAAGGATCTTATTACTGGTTTCATGACAAAAGTGGATGCATTTAAATAGAAAATCGCATTGTGGAGGGTGCTACTTCTGACAGGGAACGTCATCCCTTTCCTTAGGGTCTTTAGCGTTAAAGAAAACTCTAATTTGGAACAATCCTAGTTGCATTGAACAAATTACAGAACTAACTTTCTGAACGTTGGAGGACACTGTCAGTTTTACTTCCGTTTTCGAGCTGTTTTCGAGACCGTTTTCCATTTCAGTTGAAAGGCCTCTGCGCATCCGCAGATGCAGCTTATTGACCTGCAATGTAATTCCCGTTTAAAAGGCAAATTCTTTTACGTCAAAATTATCAACGGCTTCTATATTCGCTACGGTCGCAGGTTCGAATCCTGCCTCGGGTATGGGTGTGTGTGATGTCCTTAGGTTACTTAGGTTTAAGAAGTTCTAAGTTCTAGGGGACTGATGACCTCAAATGTTAAGTCCCATAGTGCTCAGAGCCATTTGAACCATTTTGAACTTCTACATTGCTTTCCTCAGAAAGAGTTTTCAGATTTCCGTAAAGAGGTTGCGAATGTGCTATCAATGTTTCTATCAACATATGTGTATGAAACGCTGCTCTTTTTTTTTTTTTTGTAGTTAGTCTTCCGACTGGTTTGATGCGGTCCGCCGCGAATTCCTCTCCTATGCCAACCTTTTCATCTGAGAGCAACACTTGCAAAGTACCTCCTGAATTATTTTCTCGATGTATGCAAACCTCGGTCTTCCTTTACACTTTTTACCCTCTACGGCTCCCTCTAGCATGGAAGTTAATCGAAGATGTCTTAACACAGGTCGTATCATCCTGTCCCTTCTTCTTTCTTTCCTCGCCGATACTCTGGCGAACCTCCTCATTCCTTAACTTACCAGTCCACCTATTTTTCAACGTTCTTCTGTTTCTCCTGTAGAACCACGCCTCTAATGCTTCGAGTCTCTTCTGTTCCGATTTTTCCACAGTCGATGTTTCACTACCCTACAATGCTGTCCTCCAAATATACATTGTGAGAAATTTCTTCCTTACATTAAGGCGTAGGTTTGATACTAGCCGATATCTCATGGCCAGGAGTGCCATTTTTGCCAGTGCTAGTCTACTTTTATGACCTACTTGCTCCGTCCTCAAGGGTTACTTTGTGCTAGCTAGCAGAACTCCTCAATATTTTTCGTCTACTTCGTGATCGCCAATTCTGATGCCAAGTTTCTCGCTGATCTCATTTCTGTTACTGCTAACTACTTTCGTCTTTCTTCGATTTACTCTCAGTCCACATTTTTTACTCTTATACTGTTCATTCCATTCAACCGATCCTGTAATTCTTCTTCATTTTCACTGAGGAAAGCAGTGTCATCAGCGAATGTTATCGTTGATATCCTTTCAAACTGAATTTTAATTCCACTCTCGAACCTTCCTTTTATTTCCGTCATTGTTTCTTCGATGTATAGATTGAACGGTAGTGGCAAGAGACTACAACCTTGTCTTATACCTTTTTTAATTCGAGCAATTCGTTCTTGGTCTTCCGCTCTTATTGTTACCTCTTGGTACTTGTACATATTGTTTATAACCTGCCTTTCCCTATAGCTTACCTCTATTTCTCTTAGAATTTCGACATCTTGCACCATTTGAAATTGTCGAAAGCACTTTATAGGTCGACAAGTTATATAAACGCCTCTTGATATTTCTTCAGTCTTGCTGTCATTATTAACTGCTATGTCAGTGCTGCATCTCTGGTGCCTTTACCTTTCCTAAAGTCAAAATAATCGTCATCTAATACATCTTCAATTTTCTTTTCCTTCGTGTACATTATTCTTGTAAGCAACTTGGATGCATGAACTGTCAAGCTGATTGTGCGATAATTCTCGCACTTACCGGCTCTCGCCATACTCGGAATGTGTGGATGATGTTATTCCAGAAGTCGACAGATATCGCCAGTGTCACACAATCTACAGACCAACTTGAATAGTCCTTTAGTTGCCAGTTGTGAACCTAAATAAGTCAAGAGTACGGGGCAACCTGAGTGACAATAATCTACGAAAATGTCTGCGTCTGTCCGTATGCTGAATGTTGTGTCAAATTTATTTTTTATTATGTCTTTAGAGAGTCAAAAAATTTGTCTAGCTTGTGATCGATGTTATATGAAATATAAAGCAAAACTGCATGTCGCATCAGCAGTTTAGCAGTTTGTCCTCCTTCCTCCACTGACACCGAGATATGGGAGAGAGGCAGACCGGGGGAGAGAGATTGGCGCACATGTACGAGCACCGCACGCAAACTAGATTTTTGGTCGTCCTTGGTCTACAATACAGGGTGGTCCATTGATAGTGACCGGGCCAAATATCTCATGTAATACGCCTCAAACGAAAAAACTACAAAGAACGAAACTCGTCTAGCTTGAAGGGGGAAACCAGATGGCGCTATCGTTGCCCCGCTAGATGCCGCTGCCATAGGTCAAAAGGATATCAACTGCAACAATTGAAAATGCCCAAGTAGGTGTTTTAGCTGCTGTCGCGGCTAATCCCCACATCAGTAGCAGACAAACTGCGCGAGAATCGGGAATCTCAAAAACGTTGGTGTTGAGAATGCTACATCAACATCGATTGCACCCGAACCATATTTCTATGCACCAGGAATTGCATGGCGACGACTTTGAATGTCTTGTGCAGTTCTGCCACTGGGCACAAGAGGAATTACGGAACGATGAGAGATTGTTTGCACGCGTTCTATTTAGCGACGAAGCGTCATTAACCAACAGCGGTAACGGAAACCGGCAACGGAAAATCCACGATGGCTGCGACAAGTGGAACATCAGCGACCTTGGCGGGGCAATGTATGGTGCGGCATTATGGGAGGAAGGATAATTGGCCCCCATTTTATCGATGGCAATCTAAATGGTGCAATTTATGCTGATTTCCTACGTAATGTTCTACCGATGTTACTACAAGATGTTTCGCTGCATGACAGAATGGCGATTTACTTCCAAGATGATGGATGTCCGGCACATAGCTCGCGTGCGGTTGAAGCGGTATTGAATAGCATATTCCATGACAGGTGGATTGGTCGTCGAAGCACCATACCGTGGCCCGCACGTTCACCGGATTTGACGTCCCCGGGTTTCTTTCTGTGGAGGAAGTTGAAGGATATTTGCTATCGTCATCCACCGACAACGCCTGACAACATGCGTCAGCGCATTGTCAATGCATGTGCGAACATTACGGAAAGCGATCTACTCGCTGTTGAGAGGAATGTCGTTACACGTATTGCCAAATGCATTGAGGTTGACGAACATCATTTTGAGCGTTTATTGCATTAATGTGGTATTTACAGGTAATCACGCTGTAACATCATGCGTTCACAGAAATGATAATTTCACAAAGGTACATGTATCACATTGGAACAACCGAAAGAAAATGTTCAAACGTACCTACGTTCTGTATTTTAATTTAAAAAACCCACCTGTTACCAACTGTTCGTCCAAAATTGTGAGCCGTATGTTTGTGACTATTACAGCGCCATCTGTCACAAAGAGAAAAACGTGGTCCAACTAAAACATTCATATTTCTTTACGTACTACACGAATATTTAATAAAAAATGGGGGTTCCTATTTTAAAAAACGCATTCGATATCCGTTTGACCTATTGCAACGCCATCTAGCGGGTCAGCCATAGCGCCATCTGGTTTCCCCCTTCAAGATAGACAAGTTTCGTTCCTTGTAGTTTTTTCGTTTGTCACTTATTTCATGAGATATTTGGCCCGGTCACTATCAATGGACCACCCTGTATACATAGCCTAGTTAGTAAAGTCGAAAGCACCATGGGGCTGTTCACAGAAGAAGCTGTTGCCTACAGGCAGGTCACAACGGTAGACAACTTTAACGACTTGTAGGAAGACTAGTGGAGGCTCGATAATTGTTGCAGGAACTGGCAGTTCGCCCTGAACGTTAGTAAATTTAATGTATTGCGCATAGATAAGCAATGGGACCAATTACTTTTCTGCTACCTTACTTGCGAAAAACCATTTGAAGCAGTAGCAACCATAAAATATCTGGGAGTAACCGTCTACAGTCGAACGACTACATAGAGCCAGAAGGTAGGAAAAGCAGATTCCGGGCTGAGATTTACTGGAAGAGTCTTAAGGAAATGTTTCTCAGTCGCAAAAAAAAGTAGCTTGCAAAACAGCTGTAGGACCAATTCTTGACCATTTCTCATCAGTCTGGGGCCATAAGCATGGATCAATAGAAGAGACGGACTAGATCGAACGAAGAGAGGCGCTTTTTGTTATGGATCGTTCACGTCTCGCGAAATGACCACAACGAGAAAATCAGTGATAAAAGTCGTGGCATACCTCCTAATATAGAGTCGGACTTCCTTTTGCACGGCGTAGTGTAGTGTAGCATCTCGACGTTACATGGACTCAACAAGTCGTTGAAAGCCACCTACAGAAATACTGAGCCATGTCGCCTCTATAGCCGTTCATAGCTGCGAAAGGGTTGCCAGCAGGATTTTGTGCACGAACTGACCACTCGATTATGTCCCACAAATGTTCGACAGGATTCATATCGGGCGATGCGGGCGCTGAAATTGATCGCTCGAATTCTTCAGAATGTTCTTCAAAGTAGTCGCGAACAGTTGTGGCTCGGTGACACGTTTGGAAACATGAAGTCCTTAAATGGCTGCAGATGGTCTCCAAGAAGCCGAACATAACCATTTCAAGTCACTGTTCAGCTGGACCAGAGCATCCAGTCACTTGGATGTAAACAAAGCCGACACCATTAGGGAGTCACCACCATCTTGGAC
Source organism: Schistocerca cancellata (assembly GCF_023864275.1). Lineage (NCBI taxonomy): Eukaryota > Metazoa > Arthropoda > Insecta > Orthoptera > Acrididae > Schistocerca > Schistocerca cancellata. Next base: position 244,560,883 of record NC_064628.1, on the reverse strand, counting down.
AGTACCTCTTTGACAACTGGCGTCCATGGCTCCGGTGGGTCTGGGCCACACTCTTACAACACGAAACGGAGATTCACCTGACGAGACCACGGTTTTCCAGTCGTCTGGTGTCCAACCGACACGGTCACGACCGTAGGAGATGCGCTGCAACCGATGTCATGCTGTAGGCACTCGCTGCTGTCACTCGCTGCTGTCATAGCCCATTAACACCATATTTCGGACCACTGTCTTAACGGATCCGTTCATCGTACGTCCCACATTGATTTCTGCGCTTATTTCACGCAGTGTTGCTTGTCTGTTAGCACTCACAGCTATACGCAAACGCCGCTGATGAAGGCCATTGCGTTCTCTGTGGTGAGAGGTAATGCCTGGAAGTTGGTATTCTCAATACACTCTCGACGCTGTGGGTCTCAAAATATTGAATTCCCTAACGATTTCCGAAATGGAAGGTCCCATGTGTGTAGCTCCAACTACGATTCCGCATTCGAAGTCCATTTATTCGCGGCGTACGGCCATAATCACGTCGGAAACCTTTTCACATGAATCGACTGAATGCAATTGACAGGTGCGCCGATGCACCGCCTTTTGATGCCTTCCGACGCGGTACTACCGACATCTGCATGTGGGCATGTCGCCATCCCATGAGTTTTATCACCTCAGTACATATCGAGGTGCATTTTTCCCAAGCACCATTCACGAGTGGAACCATGAAGAGGGTTAGGGAGATGGGGGGAGGAGAGTGGTATGGTGATACCATAAATACCCTTAACAACACACTCCTAATTGGCTTGCGGGTTGCAGTTGTCGATGCAGACGCAGAAAAAGAAGTGCCTTTGTGGACAGGGTGGGAACTACAGCGGTCGGCGTGAACCCTGGGCCAGGTATTTGGAATATTCAGGGTCTCGGAGGTAGGGCACAACTGCGGTCGTGACAGTGGCGGGACTTGCAGCCCTCGCGGCTAATTGGCTTCCCGGCAGACGTGCGGCTTCGCCTTGTATTGATTGCTCACTGGACGTCCACCAGGCCGCTTCCTCTTCTCCCCACACTTTCTAGTACTCGCCGAGTTCTCAGGCTTACATCGGTTGTATCAATGATGCGCTGCAGATATTGTCAATACTTCACGCTCTACATGCGAGTGATACTTCTGTGAAAGTCTTAGAAACTACTTGCTCCAGTCGGAATTTTATAAGTGCAGGGTTATTCAAAATGCTGTAGACACGTTCATGTGATTGTAAAAAAATTTGTACTGAGGTAAGGTATTGCAACGTTATATGTATGGAAACAGCAACTAAAGGACTGCGTTTCATTACAGGGATATCCGGCCACATTGCTGCCAGACCTGCGGAAGATGCATTTTGCGTACTTCGTGTCACTATTGAAGAGGGTGGTATTAATTTCATTTGTCAACAGGATGGTGCTTCACTGCTCTTTCACAACGATGTTCTACATCTACATCCAAACTCCCCAAGCCACTTGACGGTGTGTGGCGGAGGGTACCTTGAGTACCTCTATCGGTTCTCCCTTCTATTCCAGTCTCGTATTGTTCGTGGAAAGAAGGATTGTCGGTATGCTTCTGTGTGGGCTCTAATCTCTCTGATTTTATCCTCATGGTCTCTTCGCGAGATATACGTAGGAGGGAGCAATATACTGCTTGACTCTTCGGTGAAGGTATGTTCTCGAAACTTTGACAAAAGCCCGTACCGAGCTACTGAGCGTCTCTCCTGCAGAGTCTCCCACTCGAGTTTATCTATCATCTCCGTAACGCTCTCGCGATTACTAAATGATCCTGTAACGAAGCGCGCTGCTCTCCGTTGGATCTTCTCTATCTCTTCTATCAACCCTATCTGGTACGGATCCCACACTGCTGAGCAGTATTCAAGCAGTGGGCGAACAAGCGTACTGTAACTTACTTCCTTTGTTTTCGGATTGCATTTCCTTAGGATTCTTCCAATGAATCTCAGTCTGGCATCTGATTTACCGACGATCAACTTTATATGATCATTCCATTTTAAATCATTCCTAATGCGTACTCCCAGATAATTTATGGAATTAACTGCTTCCAGTTGTTGACCTGCTATTTTGTAGCTAAATGATAAGGGATATATCTTTCTATGTATTCGCAGCACATTACACTTGTCTACATTGAGATTCAATTGCCATTCCCTGCACCATGCGTCAATTCGCTGCAGATCCTCCTGCATTTCAGTACAACTTTCCATTGTTACAACCTCTCGATACACCACAGCATCATCTGCAAAAAGCCTCAGTGAACTTCCGATGTCATCACAAGGTCATTTATGTATATTGTGAACAGCAACGGTCCTATGACACTCCCCTGCGGCACACCTGACTTCTTGGACACTGAGCCACTAGGACGATGGATCGGTTGTGCATCGGCTCACAATTTCCAGCTGCTGGCATGGGCAACACGTTCTTCGGTACTGACACCGTGTGATTTTTACCCGTGAGGTTACACCAGAGACACTATTTTCGCATCGATGACTTACGAAAAAGTATCAGGACATCTGCGACGGACATCAACGCGGACACTTCAGGGCAAGAATGGGCTGAATTCTAATATAGACTGGAGGCGTGTTGCGTGACTAATGGTTCACACGTTTAACTTTTGTGAATATGGCACAAAACATTTCCTGATTTGCTTGTAATTGTGACATAAAGTCATTCAGCAGTAATGGGACCATACCGAAAATCAGTAGAAGTAATGCACAAGTGATGTATTGGTCAATAAATAAGAAGCCCCGAGCTGATTGGCTTTGAAACAAGACTCAGTCTGCCATGATGCTTTGTTACATACTGTCATCAAGATGGTCATGACAATCTGAGGATGGGTTCTACCCGTAACACGCCAAATAAAATATTTCGTTTATCAGCTAGTGGCTTCTTATATAGTGACAAATACAGCACTAGTATAGGACTCCTTTTGACTCTTGAGCTGCTGCTTCTCGTATATACAATCATATGGTACCTAAAGTCAATGCAAACATTTTTTATAATCATTGTCTGAATTATTTTGAATAACCCCGTATTACATGTTTTTCACATCACGCACTTGTAGCGATTAAAATAAGACAGAACACGCGGGAATGTTTACGGGCAAGCTTTAAGCTCGCATGTGTTTATTGACATACACGACGAGCCAGACCAACAACGACACTGAATGCCGCTTCTTGGCGTTCCAGGCATTTAAGGAAGGTACATAAGCGCAGCAGAGACGAATCGGCAGTCATTCTCGCGAAAAAACGGGCCGCAGACTGAGAACTCCAGTAACATAAGGTACTTTGAAAAAAGGCAGATTATTGGTCCCGGCATCTGCGAACGAGAGCGGCTCTAGGCGCTACAGTCCGGAACTGCGCGACCGCTACGGACGCAGGTTCGAATCCTGCCTCGGGCATGGATGTGTGTGATGTCCTTAGGTTAGTTAGGTTTAAGTAGTTAAGTTATAGGGGACTGATGACCTCAGCAGTTAAGTCCCATAATGCTCAGAGCCATTTGAACCATCTGCGAACGAGCATTTCAAAACGACGAAGCTGGTCGGCTCTTCGCTTCCCAATATCGCAGGCATCTATAGGAAATGAATGAAGGACTGTGAAAGCAAGAGTAGGATGTAAGGTGTTTGATGTCTACGCTTCATCACATAACGAGGAGGTCGGAGGCTTACCTGCTCTGTAAAGTACACTATTGCCCATTAAAATTGCTACACCACGAAGATGACGTGCTACAGACGCGAAATTTAACCGACAGGAAGAAGATGCTGTGATATGAAAATGATTAGCTTTTCAGAGCATTCACACAAGGTTGGCGCCGGTGGCGACACCTACAACGTGCTGACATGAGGAAAGTTTCCAACCGATTTCTCATACACAAACAGCAGTTGACTGGCATTGCCTGGTGAAACTTTGTTGTGATGCGTCGTGTAAGGAGGAGAAATGCGTACCGTCACGTTTCCGACTTTGATAAAGGTCGGACGGTAGCCTATCGCGATTGCGGTTTATCGTATCGCGACATTGCTGCTCGCGTTGGTCGACCTCCAATGACTGTTAGCAGAATATGGAATCGGTAGGTTCAGGAGGATAATACGGAACGCCGTGCTGGATCCCAACGGCCTCGTATCACTAGCAGTCCAGATGACAGGGATCTTATCTGCATGGCTGTAACGGATCGTGCAGCCACGTCTCGATCCCTGAGTCAATAGATGGGGACGTTTGCAAGACAACAACCATCTGCACGAACAGTTCGACGACGTTTGCAGCAGCATGGACTATCAGCTCGGAGACCATGGCTGCGGTTACCCTTGACGCTGCATCACAGACAGAGCGCTTGCGATGGTGTACTCAACGACGAACCTGGGTGCACGAATGGCAAAACATCATTTTTTCGGCTGAATCCCGGTTCTTTTTACAGCATCATGATGGTCGCATCCGTGTTTGGCGATATCGCGGTGAACGCACATTGGAAGCGTGTATTCGTCATAGCCATACTGGTGCATCACCCGGCGTGGTTACACGTCTCGGTCACCTCTTGTTCGCATTGACGGCACTTTGAACAGTGAACGTTAGATTTCAGATGTGTTACGACCCGTGGCTCTACCCTTCCTTCGATCCCTGCGAAACCCTACATTTCAGCAGGATAATGCACGACCGCATGTTGCTGGTTCTGTACGGGCCTTTCTGGATACAGAAAATGTTCGACTGCTGCCCTGGCCAGCACATTCTCCAGATCTCTCACCAATTGAAAACGTCTGGTCAATGGTGGCCGAGGAACTGGCTCGTCACAATACGCCAGTCACTTCTCTTGATGAGCTGTTGTATTTTGTTCAAGCTGCATGAGCAGCTGTACCTGTACATGCCATCCAAGCTCTGTTTGACTCAACGCCCAGGCGTATCAAGGCCGTTATTACGGCCAGTGGCGGTTGTTCTTGGTACTGATTTCTCAGAATCTATGCACCGAAATTGCGTGAAAATGTAATCACATGTAAGTTCTAGTATAATATATTTGTCCAATGAATACCCGTTTATCATCTGCATTTCTTCTTGGGGACAGTAGTGTATTATAGGTGGCTGTCCGAACAGATCTGATGACAATGTGCAGGCAAAGTGTTTCGGAGCACAACGTTCAGTGTGCGTTGTCGAACATGAGACTCCGTGTCAGGCTGCCCCTAGGTGCTCGCATGTTGACTGCAGCTGGCTCAGGATCTTCTAGATTGGCCCATGGATCAATAGCAATATATCGCCTGATGGGAAACCCCATGTTCACTTATACACTATGTCGATGCTCGTGACGGGATCCACTGTCATCCAAGCGAACGGTTGCTCGAACAAGCATCTCCTTACTGACACAGAACGATGAGGGCAATATTATACTACGGCGGATATTCACTCCGGCTTCATGGAACCTGTTTAGTAACTGAAGGTACTTTGATAGCTGTGGGCTACATCAATGTTTTATTATTGTTGTTATCATTGTTACTATTATCAGCGAACTATTTCAGTACGTAAGAAAATAACTCAATCAACCTTTCTTTGGCTGCTTCTTCTTCTTCTTGTTCCAATAGACTTTCACTCTTTCCGTGAAGGCTTGTTTGGCTTCTTCCGGTCATGTTGGTCTGGACTGTTTTTGATTTTGTTGTTCTGATGCAACTTCCCATTTGTGTGCTTTGTGTTTGAAGGTGTCTCTGTCTAAAATGTCAGTTGGTTTTATGTTGCGCTGTCTTTGAGTATAAGATTTCACTTTTCTCGAATGCGATTTGTCACTCTACTTTTTATGCACGTTCCTTAAGTATCTCGAGCTATCTGACGGAGTCTCTTCGTCGTCTGTAAGTATCACCTGGTCGTCTGCAAACGCGAGGCATATGCAGAGGTTGTTTTTTGTGGAAGCCCAGTAGGATTGGCTTCCAAAACCCTTTAGTTATCTCCCCCATTCTTCCATAGCCTTGTCTAGGACGACGTTGAACAGAATAAGAGAGAATCCGTGTCTCGTACCTGTTTCTGAGATGTGCTCCATGAATTTTACTTTAGTAGCAAACGACAGACTATTTAGTATTACTAATCCCAAGATTCGAACACGATATTCATATTGTAGGCCGTGGCTGTTAACATTCCGGCAATTAGTCGACTGCTATTTTGATCCAAACGGAATCGCTCAATAACCACGCTACTGGCCTGTGAGCACAAGTCTTCTCTCGACGGCAAGAACTGAGGAGATGAATCTTGGGATTGATTTTTATCCCGTTCATCAATATTTTCTCTGATTCGTAGGCGTTTCGTCTGAAACCAGTACCGCATATTTAGCACTGTTACTTTCTTTATTTTCCAGATGTTTCTACGAAAATGATAACTCTCTCATCGGCGGCTTGAATGTCTACGTTGAAACTGTTGTGTTTGGTTCTCCCGTATTACTCGTTTCACGTGTCTCCTACATACCACAAATTTCCACTATATTTTCCAACTCCTGATTACATCCCCGATAATGGGTGTGAAAACAGCCACGGCTGAAAAAAATACAATAACAAACGTTTAAACGTAGGTGCTCAAAAGAACCATTTATGAGGAAATTACGAATGTGTTGCTACGGGACACTAACTTTAGTATGAAATATTGTCCTGGTTAACACAGATTGTATGACGTCTGTCAAAAGGAGATATCTATATCGATGATGAGCTCCTGACTAAATCTAAGCGCGGTTCGATTGATACCAATACATGTATTGCGCAACGGTACGATCTATCAGTATTTTAGAGATGTTCTGGTGTGTTGATTAATAAACTATCTCTGTAGGTTGCTAACGGACAATTCAAATGGTTCAAATGGCTCTGAGCACTATGGGACTCAACTGCTGTGGTCATAAGTCCCCTAGAACTTAGAACTACTTAAACCTAACTAACCTAAGGACAACACACAACACCCAGCCATCACGAGGCAGAGAAAATCCCTGACCCCGCCGGGAATCGAACCCGGGAACCCGGGCGTGGGAAGCGAGAACGCTACCGCACGACCACGAGATGCGGGGCAACGGACAATTCCTATCCTTAGATAAGAGAATACAAAATCACAGGTACAGTTACTCGCACATTGACTGACGACGCCACACCACCTCAAAAGAGTAATATAAGAACCCGACAGGCTCATCGTCACCATTCGGCAGCCTGACTTCTCACACTTTTATAAAATCCGCCCTAACATACAAGTGTGGCTCCACAGGGACATCGTACTGAGGCAGTAAAAGTCAATGAGCCACGATTCACTAAATATATGTTGATTATTACTTTAGAAAAAGAATGAGATAGGAACTTCAGTCTGACCAAAGTAAAGAAATTGGAAAAATCAAAATAATTTCTGGTTTAGTAGAATAATTACTACAAATTACCCTAGCATCAATTAATACACTTATATTTGGCTCGATTCCCGCATCGGTAATGTTAAGAAAATATACAAATATGTCTCATATATTTGGTGAATAAAAACAATGACTTAATAACTCCCGATCGCGGGTTAAATATTGGACGCGAACGTAAATGGCTCTGAGCACTATGGAACTCATCTGCTGAGGTCATTAGTCCCCTAGACCTTAGAACTAGTTAAACCTAACTAACCTAAGGACATCACGAACATCCATGCCCGAGGCAGGATTCGAACCTACGACCGTAGCGGTCTTGCGGTTCCAGACTGCAGCGCCTTTAACCGCACGGCCACTTCGGCCGGCGGACGCGAACGTAACCAACGCTGAATATTGAGCTTAGCCTAGTCGTCACTCTGCTATGTGGTTCATCAGGAAATCTAATCAGTCACACTGCCACTAGATACAGGCCAAGCCATAAGAAACAGAGAGCAGTAACACCTTACTTCAGATCGCAGAACAGAGTACTTAGAGAGTAGCGACATGTGCATGGCAAAATCAATTCAAAAAACGTAGCGTGCTGTCTCAAAACTAATACTGCAGTCACTCTGAACACCGATAACATGCACTGGGTCTCTGTATCAGACCACGGCTCGTCTGATACAAACAACATCCAACCGGCCTCTTCCGGATCAGCACTGCCTGCCCGCACCAACCCACGGTAACATGCAGGTAACGCAGATCACTGCTCAGCATCAACTAACTCACAATAACGTGCACTGCGCTACATGGCAGGCCCACGTAGGGCCGCGACCATCTGACAATAGCAGACTGATCGCCTCTGAACAACTGTTTCCATACAACTGATTCCTTACAACCGCCACCTTGCAACTGCCACACTTCCTTCCTTCCTTCACATACAACGAGCCCACGTGGCATGAGCACAGCTTAGGCGTTCGCTAGTTGAGAAAATCTCTCCGAAGATCGCTAGAAAAACCTAAATGCTTCCCATGCGACAGAGGGGTACCGCAATCAACCAACGAGCTGCCGGAAAATATGGCAAAGAGCTCTGCCGTAGTCATATGCAAAAATACGCTGTCGAAAAGCAAGGTGGATGAATCTGCATACACCTTCCAAAATGTATTTGAAATTTAAACTTTTTGATTAAATCCCTAACTGGGCTCAAATTTCGCCCATCTTCGTTGTGCAACATTGGGGAATGTACATCATGGATGGTGGGGAATTGGTACATGTTGCTGTTGGCTACCAGTAATCCGTAGGTGCCAAAATAGGAAGCCACCCCCGAACTTTGAAGCAATCCGATGATATCCCCTAAGCCACAGCCTTCCTGTAACAGACCTCGTCTAAGGCTATCTCCACCAAAATTCCAACTAAAACCATAGTTCTACTCTTCCACCACTCTCCTTCTCAGTGAATCCCGTCACTTATGTCCCTTCATCTTACGGACTCGTGACCTGGATAAACTCTCCGGCAAATACAGTGAAACATTAGAAATTTACCCATTGCCAACAAACGTCAGGACTGGCGTCAGACATGCGCCAGTCTCAATACTACACTCCCAGTTAACTGTTCCAAGTACTGGAATGCTCTCCATCGACTTACAGGCAACCATCTCATCCCTCACTACTCGATCTTACGCAACAATCATTGCTTAGCTGACGACCCGAGCAAAGCCATTCTCTTTGCATCCTATCTTTCCAACATCTTCCCCGTCTCTGACGATCCACATTCTGACTACTTCCGTGGTATCGATAGCTACGATGCCACTGCTTAGGTTGGCACTACAACAGACACCGACGACAGCGCCCGCTAGCTGGTGCTGTGCAGCTCTACGAGCATCGCTACAGATTCAGCCCATTTTCATCAGGTGCAGCCAGCCACGACACTTCGCTTCAGCTTCGCACCTCATTCCAAGTTGTGTATTCTTATTGCTTGAGTAAAGGGGATTTAAATTCATACAGCAGTAACGACGTGTTTTACCTTTTCCTGATCCAACCCACGTGCCGCCTTCCACGCGGGATACAAAACTTCCAGTTCCCTAATGCACATGAACGCATAGATTCCACAGTCCCATCACTAGCTCCCAGTCCCATCACTAGCTCCCTGCTTTCGGTACGTGAACGATATACCAGAAATAGCATTAAACACCCTAGTCACGGCAAATGACGCAAATCAACTATGCCACACATCTGGTCACAGCTGTGTTACCTATCGATACCTCAAGGACTGCCCTACCTCCTTTTTCATCACCCTTGAAACCCTGTGGAAAATTTCCGAAATTCTACCTTTTCTCAAACCAAAAGAATCCCCTACTGATACCTCCTTCTACAGCCCCATCTGCCTGAGCTCAATGTTTAGCAAGGTCTTTGAATCCATTCTCACCTGGCGCATCCACTGACGTCTGCACCAACTTTATGTGATTCCTATTACCCAGTGTGACTTCCATCCCTCCTTCTCTGCTGATGATCAATTCCTGAACCTCACCTCTCCTATCCCAACAGCTCAATAACCGTAAATCCGCCATGTTTACCTCGCTTGACTTAGAGAAAGCATACGACCACGTATGGCATTCTGGTCTCATTTTCATATGCACTTCCAGTCAACTATGTCAGACTTATTGCATCCTTTCTACATAATCGCCAATCCTATGTCGTTACTAACAACACCAATTCCCGTGCCTTCCACCTCATTGCACGAATGGCCCAAGGTTCCGTTTTCTCTCCTCTCCTTAGCCACATATACACTGCCGATATGCCCAAACCACCTCCTCCCGTCCACCTCCTTCAGTATGCAGATGACATCGCTTGCCTCGCCCTGTATCCTGCGCTCCAGGAGTTCCAACGATCACTCCAAATCCATGTCAGTCAGTTTACCTCCTAGTGCAACCAATCCTCCACCTACCCCCCTCCCCCTACGTCCTCTTCCAAAGAAATTTCAACAATCGCCCTCTCCCAGACCATGAACTCTGTCCCGACATATATACATCGTACCAAACCTGAATCCATCCCACCCCACCCTCCTCTCCGACTTCCTCCTCCTCCTCTCCCCATACCACACCCTCTACTTTTCCCCTTCCTTGTCGCTCATCATCCTATTTTAAATTCAAATTTATAGATTCTAATACGATCTACCCCTCTCACCTTGCCCCACTGCTACCTACCCCTATCGCATCACCACCTTTGACACGTCCTCAGTCTTCATTGCCACCACTCTCCTATCTCCAAATGGCTCTGAGCACTATGGGACTCAACTGCTGAGGTCATTAGTCCCCTAGAACTTAGAACTAGTTAAACCTAACTAACCTAAGGACATCACAAACATCCATGCCCGAGGCAGGATTCGAACCTGCGACCGTAGCGGTCTTGCGGTTCCAGACTGCAGCGCCTTTAACCGCACGGCCACTTCGGCCGGCTCCTATCTCCCCACCTTCATTTTCAACAACAGTCTAACATTCCCAGGCAGTTCCTCTTCCAGTTTTAGTGAAAGTGTGCAGTGCTATGTTTTTAATGGTTAGAGTCTCTTCTGTCGTGTATAGTGTTTTCCATGTGTTAACTGTTTTTTTTTTTCAAATTCGTTTTAGGTGTGATGTCTGTCCACATTTTTATCATTGTTTTTAAACTATTCATGAAGACAGCATTATTTCTCAGGTCCTCCAATTAACACCACATTTAAAAAAAATTAAATTCAATGGAAATAAGTCTCCTTGTTTTGAGTTTAGCGTTTAAGTTTGTGAACAATGTCTACTGGCTGAAGAGCGTGTTGTTTGTCTCGCTGCCAGCCCATCCCCCCACTGATAGGGCGAGAGGGTAAGACGTAACAATAAAGGGGATGAAAGGACCAGTATGACCCAAGTAAGACTGGTCGAGCAGGGCCTGTACGTTGGCTGCATCAATCATTCGACATCTATCGTCTGCATATTTCCGTCTGGCGACGCCTCAAAAGTGAAGTGCACAGAACTACCGTTAATGCGTTCGAAGAACTGCGACAGCGAATTGTACAGCCTTGTCAAGCTCAAGTTCATAATTCACTTCAGCGACGAGTGCAAATGCTAGGGCGATACATGTGTAATAACACCTCCTTCAACAGGCACGAGCGTATAAAAAATTGTCACATGTAACGCATCGAAGCATTATTCCTTATTAAGATGTGCCGTCGGTGAAATTTGAACCCACTCAGATGAAGACTTGACGGAAAAGTTTACATGTCAGATTCAATTGTAATAACTAGGAGAACATTTCATACTGTGGCGACATGTAATCACGCAATCCAGTTTTCTTTGACCCATTGTTACTGGAACCTCTTTGCTTCTATTATTGTATGCTTTCGTCTATGTCAGTATCACTAGTAATTAAGTTGTAATGTTTAAGTAAGGAGAACCTAAACCTATAAAGGTAACATTCCTGAGACTACATGTCCTACACTTCATTTGTTCTTTCACCCCTCTCCTTTTCCTCCTTCTCCCTAAACAAGCATTCGCTTCTCCGTCTTCTTTCCAAACTTCTGGAAAAACACCGTTTTTCAATTTCTCTCTCTGTGTGTGGTTTCTCTAGAATCGTGTATTTGGAAACGGAGGGGGGAAGGGGTGGGCCGACTGGGAAGGAAAACTGTCTTTGAGTGACATCCCAAAAACTTCCGGATTAGAGTAGGGCTCTGAATTTTGCTTACATCAGAAAATATATTGATTTTGAGTACTGTTTTTCACTTCCAAACGCTGAACTACTGCACATTCATGGTTATCTCTGGAGACAGTTTATTTTTCTACGTTTATTTTAATAAATATACTAATTACTTCAGTTTCCAGTGTGTAGTGACACCCGATTTCTTGTAACCTGCATATTATTTCAGTGGTTGCCACCGCAATGGCTTTTCTCTCCTTGGTTAAAATGAATACTTCGTTCTAGCGCATAAATCGGTGACTAGTATGTAAGCCGATGTTGACAGCCAAATACTCTTCTGTCTAGTGAGAAAAACTGGACGCAGTAGTGGGCGTTGAATTTGTTTCAATGCTGCAGAATTGTTGCCTAATAAAGACAAAATGGCTATTGCCACTTCTCGAATGTACGGGGTCAGAGGGAGAATTTATCGAACATAAAGCAAACGTGCTAAAGACAGGTATTTCGTTGTAATGATTTTATTTTATAACAATGCGTTTCATCCGATTTGCAAATGTAACATTCGTTCTTAAATAGTCCATTTCATGCGTGCATGGTATCTGTTTTCAGTACAACATACGACGTCCTTCGCCGACGTGAGACACTACGCAAGAGTTCTCAAGCGAACGCTTGTTGACACACACACTGCTGCAAGGTCGTGCGTAGGAAGCATTGTTCTTTTTAGCGCTCTGTGTTATCTGGCTTTCATCGTTACAGGCCAGCAGAGGGCAAAAGAGTGTTTTCAGGAATTTCTGAGAGATTCGCGTCTGCTTTCTTCGTGCGACCGCAATGGGTTCTTAGTTCAAGGTTAAGCTGAACTGTTTTATACATCTCGTGCGTGGAGCTTTTATTTTGTGACACGTTTCCAGGGAACAACCTCGTCCTGAGACGGCAGAACTCCGAGATACTTAAACTCTTTTTTCCGTTTTACTAAACGGTTTTAAACATTGCAGTGTGGGAACGTGTATTTCGACACGTGTTGTTAGAGCCTAGTCTTAGTGTGACTCGTCGCAGCTGTGAACTTTGTGACTGCCAACCTGCCACGTGGCTTTAATTTGACTGTACTACTTCGAATGTATGTCATTATGTCAGCTTACTCCCTTTCCTCTCCTTCCTCACTCCCCGCCCCTCTTTGCCGACATCCGTCCTTCGCAAACAGGGAGAAACTATACCTTTAATTGATGAAAGAACAAGAACGTTCCGTGAGCAGTTATAAAATATGCAATCACATAATACGTTTCGAAGGATTAGCTACGTCTGCAGGTGAAAATGTTGGGTCTTCGTTAGGGTACGTCGCAGGTGCAGTTGCTAAGTTCAGTTATTTTCTTGGTAAACCGAAGTCATTGCCGTGTAATTCTCTGTTAACAAGTTTTACTGCTGCCTCTTAATACTTCAAATTATTTTGGCTTCGCCGTGGAAGACATCTATCATGGAGCCTTAAGCCGTTTGTACTGATGTAAATATAGTCATGTGCTTGATTAATATGTAAGGAGGCAAGATTTTGCCACCATACATGAATAATTCTGGCGGTGCGTATTTCGTACTTAGTATGGGATAACATTTCTAGGTGGGGTTATCCAATTATTAATCATTTATTGGTTGACACTTGGTAGCTTCATACTAACAATTCTGTAGAGCTGTATGCTTGGAAAGCAGTTTCACTATGGTTCTTTGCTGTGCACCACAGGCGCAAAACATGCTACCTGGTGCCAGTGTCGTAGACACTCGCCACTTGAGCGAGTTCCACCAGCGCCGTGGGCGACTTCGCCTCGGCCAGGTGCCGGCCAAGTACAATCCGCCAATGACCGGACGACAACGGACAGAAGCCTACTCGGAAGATAGAAGAGCAGCTCTCGCCACTTGGTTATAGATCATCGTCCAGGGCTGACTTAGGCAAGAAAAGTCGTTTAGTGAACTCTTAGAAGTGAACAGACAGTTGTAAATTGCATTTGCTATGTACTGTGAAGTTTTCCTACTATTATTTGCACTTAGCCATTGAGGGCCATTTTTGTGTTATATTACACTACTGGCCATTAAAATTGCTACACCACGAAGATGAAGTGCTACAGACGCGAAATTTAACCGACAGGAAGAAGACGCTGTGATATGCAAATGATTAGCTTTTCAGAGCATTCACACAAGGTTGGCGCCGGTGGCGACACCTACAACGTGCTGACATGAGGAAAGTTTCCAACCGCTTTTTCGTACACAAACAGCAGTTGACCGGCGTTGCCTGGTGAAACGTTGTGATGCCTCGTGTAACGAGGAGAAATGCGCACCATCACGTTTCCGACTTTGATAAAGGTCGTATTGTAGGCTATCGCCATTGCGGTATATCGTACCGCGACATTGCTGCTCGTGTTGGTCGAGATCCAATGACTGTTAGCAGAATATGGAATCAGTGGGTTCAGGAGGGTAATACGGAACGTCGTGCTGGATCCCAACGGCCTCGTATCACTCTAGCAGTCGAGATGACACGCATCTTATCCGCATGGCTGTAACGGATCGTGCAGCCACGTCTCGATCCCTGTGTCAACAGATGGGGACGTTTGCAAGACAACAACCATCTGCACGAACAGTTCGACGACGTTTGCAGCAGCATGGACTATCAGCTCGGAGACCCTTGACGCTGCATTACAGACAGGAGCGCCTGAGATGGTGTACAACGTCGAACCTGGGTGCACGAATGGCAGAACGTCATATTTCGTATGAATATAGCTTCTGTTTATAGCATCATGATGTTCGCGTCCTTGTTTGGCGACATCGCGGTGAACGCACATTGGAAGCGTGTATTCGTCATCGCCATACTAGTGTATCACCCAGCGTGATGGCATGTGGTGCCATTGGTTACACGTCTCGGTCACCTCTTGCTCGCATTGACGGCACTTTACACAGTGGACGTTACATTTCAGGTGTGTTACGACCCGTAGCTCTACTCTCCATTCGATCCACGCGAAACCCTACATTTCAGCAGGATAATGCACGACCGCATGTTGCAGGTCCTGTACGGGCCTTTCTGGATACAGAAAATGTTCGACTGCTGCCCTAGCCAGCACATTCTCCAGATCTCTCACCAATTGAAAACGTCTGGTCAATGGTGGCCGAGCAACTGGCTCGTCACAATACGCCAGTCACTACTCTTGACGAACTGTGGTATAGTGTTGAAGTTGCATGGGCAGCTGTACCTGTACATGCCATCCAACCTCTGTTTGAGTCAATGCCCAGGCGTAACAAGGCCGTTATTATGGCCAGAGGTGGTTGCTCTGGGTACTGATTTCTCAGCATCTATGCACCCAAATTGCGTGAAAATGTAATCACACGTCAGTTCCAGTATAATATATTTGTCCAATGAATACCCGTTTATCACCTGCATTTATTCTTGGTGTAGCAATTTTAATGGCCAGTAGTGTACATGCAGTGTAGCACACTTCATTATTCAACAAGTCACAAAGATAAGTAAACTTTTTATCTACTTTGTGTGACTGTTAGAGTGTTGTTGAACCTTCGTTCTCCTATCCTTTTACCTGACCCTGGGGCATAGCTGTATAGTAATTTGCAGGGGAGAAATTGTCTTAGCGTTGTGCTACACCAGAAGCCGTTTCACGAACTCACGAACTCGGCTTGCTGTAATTCCAATGGCTACTCTGCCTCCACAGCAGTGTCAACGAGGCCTTTACAAAACTCTGACAACGGAGAGAAGTCGAGGGCCTCCGTGGTCTTCAAAAGAGACATGGTCCAAGGGAGATTGCGCTGGAGGTAGGGTAGTTTTTATGGCTCTGAAAAGAATAGGACGATGGGAGCGTATACAGCCGAGGCATGCCACCCTGCCAGAAGCTGGGAGAGTGGGCTACTTGCAGCGGCCCGCGTCGTTGCTAAAAAGAGTCGGGGGCGAGGTGATAGCGCAGAAACGAATCTGATTGAAAGAATTTATGATTGGTCGCGTGGAGAGTGCTCGCGAAGGATGTGAGATTTTTTCTAAAGTGCTGATTTCGCCACTATGAGCGGAATCATTGGTTTTGTTTCTCTGTGAGCAGAGGAATGAATCTGTGCTTCTTTGTGGAGGCTGAGGCATTACAGAGCCACTTGAGTCAAGTCGCTGTTCCTGCCTTATCAACAAGCAGAATTTTTGATTCGTGTCCGGCACTATACTGAAGTAGTATTTGACCCTAGGCGTTAGCGAACACTATTTCACATCCTGTATGTAGTCAGAATTTGCATATATGCAACGCACTTCGTCTGCACGACGGCCGGCAGCACCGAGCAGTCGGCACAGCAGAACAGCTCTTCCCAGCATTGAAGTCGGCGATATACACACCACGGCTCGGCAGATACGGAATCTTCAATACAAATGTGTTGACTTCCATTACTTGATCTCTGAGCTCTTCACTGCCAGTGCCAGTCAGGGTGGAAGCTTTCATATCTTTGATGCTAATCAGTATCAGACACTTTCCATCGAATAAACGATGGAGCGATTTTGAGTCTAGTCATAGAGTTTTGTGGAACTCACAGATTCATGTGTAAGAGTTAACGATCTATGTCAGTACGTGTCCCTCTCATGATTCTTATAGTTTTTTTTTTTACAACAACTGTCTTCACAGTATCCAGTTGCTCTAGATTTTCTAAGGTTAGATTCAAAGTACCAACCCTGATTAAGTTAGAGTATTATCACAACTTGGGAACTTACTCACACACACACACACACACACACAGACACACAGAGTAGCATTAGAAATTAATGTTCTTGCGTTTCTTGTTAACGGGCAATGCCGTACGACAGTTAATAGGTTACTAGAAACAGCTTCATACTTAAATTATTTTTGTAATTTTAATTGTCATTTTATTCTAGGCATTTTAAGCACTGTTTTTCATTGTGTATTTGCTCACTGCACAGAGTAATTTTTTCTAATGATAAACTGCTGTTCAAGTACACTTTATTCTGTGATCCCAGGACCTTTCCATTCCCCAAGCAGCTCCCTGTGGTTTCAGTTATCATCTTGAAAGAATAAATTACGTGGTTTTAATTTTTATTTATTTTTGTTTGTTTGCAGGTGTATACCTGTCGTCTTGGTGCACATTGAAACTCACACGCCACAGTACTGTAGCACAGCACAAGAGTAGAAGAAACAAAACGGTGCTACCCTTTAATAAAGCGGAAACGCTGCAGTTGCGACAGGCCAACCCGGACGGCTAAAGAAATTACCTGGATACTCCTGACACAGCTGCAACGTTTCCGCTGCTGTCGAAAACGAATTACCGCACTTCTGTTCGTTTTATTTTACAGGTCCGTCTTGATCACATAATTTTTTACATTTCACTGTGACCGGTTTCGGCTACTGGCATCTTCAGATCATAAAATATGCTGATGTAGCATCAACGTCAAACTAAACATGTAGGTACATAGTAAGCATATACTATGTACCTGCGTGTTTAGTTTGACGTTGAAACTACATCAGAATATTTTATGATCTGAAGATGGCAGTAGCCGAAACTGGTCATAGTGAAATGTAAAAAATTATGTGATCAAGACGGACCTGTAAAATAAAGTACCAAAAATATGATCACGGACTCATTTTCAGGCAATTGATAACCTTTCTGTTCATGTTGTACATTAATGATCTTGTCGACAATATTAATACAAACCTCAGACTTTTCGCAGTAGGTGCAGTTGTCTACAACGACGTACAGCCTAAACGAAGCTGTACAAATATTCAGTCAGACCTTGACAAGATTCCAAAGTGGTGCAGTGATTGACAACTTGCTTCAAAGGTTCAAAAATGTAAAATCATGCACTTCAAAGAACTAAAATACGTAGTATACTATGAATGTAAAGTTAGTGAGTCACAGCTGGAAACTGTGAATTCATATAAATGCTTGGGTGTAGCACTTAGAAGAGACATGAAGTAGAACGATCACATAGGCTCAGTCATGGGTAAAGCGGTCGGTAGACTTAAGTTTATTGGTAGAATACTAGGGAAATGCAGTCAGCCTACAAAGGTGATTGCTAACGAACCACTCATGCAACCTATTTCGGAATATTGCTCGAGTGTGCGGGACCTGTGTCAGATAGGAATTACAGGGGTTATTGACCGTATACAGAGAAGGGCCGCATGAATAGTCACAGGGAGAGTGTCACTGAGATGCTGAAAGAACTGAGCTGGCAGACTCTCGACAATAGACGGAAACTGTTCCGAGAAAATCTAATAACAAAGTTTCAAGAACTGCCTTTAAGTGATGACTCTACTACAACCCCCTACATATCGCACCCATAGGGATCGTGAGGGTAAGATTGGATTAATTACAGCATGCACAGAGGCATTTAAACAATCATTCTTCCCGCGCTCCATACGTGAATGGGACGGGGAAAAGTCGTAACATGTACAGTGGGACGTACCCTTTACCAAGCACTTCACACTACTTTGGTTGTCGTCCGCGGCACTCTTACAGAGTAGCGGTATGTCGACCATACTCTACTCCCTGTTCCGTTGCCCTTTTTTGCAAGCCATCCTGGGGTCACATTTCCGCAAGAGAACGCCTGCCTGCACATACAGAGAGTTCCTACTGCTTGATTTCATGCATTCCAGGTCCTGTCCCGGCCAGCAAGGTCGCTGGATCTCTCCCCAGCTGACAACGTTACAGAATTATGTACAAGGTCTTCCAACCACCTCGGGACTTCGACAGTGTAACACTCCCTTGGGACAAAATTTGAAATGATATCCTTGAGAACGACAAAGAAACCGAAATTTTATAGTGTGATGAGCAACAGGAAGTTCTTGACCACCTTTGACACTGCTGAGATCCTCGTATATTTCAATCCTTCTCTATAGACATCGTGGGGCTGCATCCGCACTGGACACAATCGCAACCCTCTGCAAAGGTCTACGACCGCAATTTTTGCTGTCGTATATAGGCTGGGAGCACTAGGGACCGTTCATAGCCATCAGACGAAAACTGAAGATGATCCAAAGTAGAGAACGGTCGTTATGCTTTTTCAGTGCTCCTGTTTCACACCATCCTGTATCTTGCTCATGGAAGGGTACGAGAATGACACATGTGAGAATAAAAAGTCAAAGTGTTCCCCAAAGGCCGCCCAGTCCAGCAAAATCTTCGGTGATACCCGCCTACATTTATTGAGAATTTTAAAACTTTACCCTTAGTGCGGAAACCTGCGAAATAGCCCAAGCTGCCTGCAGCAGGCAACCACTGGGCACACCTCTGACGCCAGTTGCCTGTCTGCAGATGCCTAGACGTATTTCGCAGGTTTGTGAAGGCATATTTTAAAATTATAAAATTTATGGGCATCTGCCACCGAGGATTTTGCCGAACGTGGAGGCGGAGGGGTGGGGGAGGGGTCTTTGAGGGATTCTTTGCCGTTTTGTTCACGCATGTGTCGATGTCTTACCCTTTCATGATCATACCACAAGAGGGTGTGAAACAGGACCACTGAGATGGCATAAGCAACCTTTGCTGCTTCAGATTACGTTCAAATTTCGGCAAATGGTTTTGAACGGCCCCTAATGTTCCGTCCAGTAGACCAGAGCAAAAACCGCGGTTGTACTGCGCTTCAGAGGGGTGAGTTCACATTCAATGCGGTTGCAGCCCTGTGAAGTTCTCGCGAAGGGCTGAATCGCCCAGGATTTGTCAGTAGTGGTGGAGGTTCTACAGAATGTCGTTCTTTTGCTTAACGCACTGCAAACTGACGTTTTATACAGCAAATTGTGTGAGAATCAACGTTACAAGAAAACGGGAGGTTTCATTGGCACCATTTATGTCACCCTTTGAAGTCTTTTCGTTTCTATTCTTAGCAGCGATGTGTCTGAAATGTTTTCCTCGGCGATTCATAAGAAAACCGAGTGATTTCAACGTTGGCCGTCGCAATTATGACCTACATCGCCCAGGCGTTAAAAGAAGGGACGAAGCCGACCGCGGTGGTCTAGCGGTTCTAGGCGCTCAGTCCGGAACCGCGCGACTGCTACGTCGCAGGTTTGAATCCTGCCTCGGGCATGGATGTGTGTGATGTCCTTAGGTTAGTTAGGTTTAAGTAGTTCTAAGTTCTAGGGGACTGATGACAACAGATGTTAAGTCCCATAGTGCTCAGAGCCATTTGAACCATTTTTGAAGGGGCGAAGCATGGATAACAGGGGCTGTGAAGACCTGCCTATCGTGCCTCTACGGCGGTAGTGGCCAGAATTGTGGTGAAATCCGCTTACATGAACATCTGAGCTGTAGCCTTTTTTCCGACACCTTCCTGTCTGAAGCATCGCCGAGCACGAGGGTATGTTGCAGGGAGCCACGCGTTCGTAGCATTACACAGAAGTTTGTAGGCAGCTCTGAAGCAAATTACAAACTTATGCTTTGGAAATGGAGACAATAAGGGGATTCCAAAAAGTGATCCTTTAATTCTGTTGCTCAATGTACTTTCACTTTTTCACAAATCGGAAATATCTATAATGATGATATTTCATTGGAAATATACATTAAAGGCCAAATAATCTGTTATAGGTATGTATATTCAAATACAAAGATATGTAAACAGGTAAAATACGGTGCTGTGGTCGGCAAAGCCTATATAAGACAACAAGTATCTGCCGCAGATTTTAGATCGGTTATTGCTGCTACAATGGCAGGTTATCAATTTTCTTTTTTTTTAAGTCATCAGATTTGTGACTTCATGCGGCCCGCCACGAATTCCTCTCCTGCGTCGTCCTCTTCATTTCCGAGAAGCACTTGCAACCTAAGTCCTCAATTATTTGCTGGATGTATTCCAATCCCTGTCTTCCTCTACAGTTTTTGCCCTCTACAGCTCCCTCTAGTACCATGGAAGTCATTCCCTAATATCTTAACAGATGTCCTATCCTGTCCTTTCTGTTTGTCAGTGTTTTATAGATATTCCTTCACTCTCCAATTATGCGCAGAACCTCCCCATTCTTTACCTTATCAGTCCACCTAATTTCCAACATTCGCCAGTAGCACCAAGACTCAAATGCTTCGATTCTCTTCTGTCGCTGTTTTCCAACAGTCCATGTTTCACTACCATACATACAATGCTGTGCTCCAGACGTACATTCTTAGAAATTTCTTCCTCAAATAAGGATCTACGTTTGATACCAGTAAACTTCTCTTGGCCCCGAATGCCTTTTTTGCCAGTGCTAGTCTGCTTTCAATGTCCGTCGTTGGTCATTGTGCTGCCTAGGTAGCAGAACTCATTAACTTCATCTACTTTATGACCACCAATCCTGATGTCAAGTTTGTCGTTGTTCTCGTTTCTGCTACTTCTCATTACTTTCCTCGTTCTCAAAAAAAAAAAAAAAAAAATAAAAAAAAAAAAATAAAAAAAAAAAAATTCAAATGGCTCTGAGCACTATGGGACTTAATTTCTAAGGTCATCAGTCCCCTTGAACTTAGGACTACTTAAACGTAACTAAGCTAAGCACATCACACACACATCCATGCCCGAGGAAGGATTCGAACCTGCCACCGTAGCGGTCGCGCGGTTCCAGACTGTAGTCCCCTCCTGGAGATCCGAATGGGGGACTATTCTGGAATCTTTTGCCAATGGATGGTTTATCATGACACTTTTTCAACTACACGCCACATGTCCTGTGGATACACGTTATGTGTCTTTAATGCAGTGTTTCCCAGTGCCTTCTGCATTCTCATGCCGTTGAACATTGCTGTTTCTTCCACCTTTAGTGGCAGTTTCCCACCCCAAGGACAAGAGAGTGAGTACCCTGAAACTCTGCCCGCTCCTCCGCTCTCTTTGACAAGGCCGTTCGTAGAGTGAGGTTGACTTCTTATACCCGATGTTTTCGGCCGCCAGTGCTCATTGTTTGATCAAAATTTTAGCGGTGGTGGGTTTCGAACGCGGGACTGAGGACGTTTTGATTATTAATCAAAGACGCTTCCTCTACACCACGAGTTTGAAAGAGGTGTTATAGTAGTCGCACAAGCGATGCAACGCAGCATTTCCGAGGTAGCGATGAAGTGGGGATTTTCACGTACTACTGTTCCACGAGTGTACTGTGAATATCAGGGATCCGGTAAAACATCAAATCTCCTACATCGCTGTGCCGGAAAAAAATCCTGGAAGAACGGAACCGATGACGACTGAAGAGAATCGCTCAACGCGACACAAGTGCAACCCTTCCACAAATTGCTGCAGATTTCAATGCTGGGCCAACGACAAGTGTCAGCGTGCTCACCATTCAACGAAAGATTATCGACGTGGGCTTCCGAAACCGAAGGTCAACACGTGTACCCTCGATGACTGCACGACACAAAGCTTTACGCCTCGCCTGGGCCCGTCAACACCGATATTACACTGTTGATGACTGCAAACAAATTGCCTGGTCGGACGAGTCTCGTTTCAAATCGTATCGAGCGAATGGACGTAAAGAAAATATTTAAATGTGAATACTCATCGTACTAAGTGTAACCTCCCCACAAAAATTTTGAAAGGACAATAATTAAATGTTAATGGGAATCGTGCTCAACGCAACCTCCCAGCAGAAATAAAAGAAAAGTCTATGATAATGAAAACGTGCCAAAAGTTATTTCCCCACAAGATTACTGAATAATAATCACCCAAATGTTGTTGAGCTCCCACAAAATATCGTTAAATTGAAATAAAAGCGACTGTACCTTCGCTACAAAAATATTGAAAAATAATGGCCCAATGTAAACTCGACACAAAAATTGAGAAATGAATATTCAATTGTAATGATTTTCTTCTTTTTCATAAAGATTGCTTTGAAAACAGAATTATTATTGGGGCATTTCTTGAACAAATTAATTACAATTACCATACATTATCAGCTGAGCGCAATGCTGCTTCATTACCTTATTTAACAATATACCTCGTCCTGAATCGTGACCAGAGACCCATGTCGACGCCCGCCGACTCCGACCGAGTACATCTCGCAACTGCTAACTCGCAACTGAACTACATGCTCTCGCGACTCGCTACGTACCACAACTGCGTCCAACTCGGAACTGAACTACATGCTTTCGCGACTTGCTACGTACCACTACTGTTCCTGCCGGCTCGCTACACGCAACAGAACTGAACTCTCGCGTGGTCAAGCACAGACTAGCAACGATAAATAACTCCCTGGTCAGAGATTCTCTCATGGCTCGCCATCGCTGTACTGAATACATACGTGTTTCATATTAATTATTGTCCTTTCAACATTTTTGTGGGGAGGTTACACTTAGTACGATGAGTATTCACATTTAAATATTTTCTTCTTTTTAATGAAGATTGCTTTGAAAACAGAATTATTATTGGGGCATTTCTTGAACAAATTAATTACAATTACCATACATTATCAGCTGAGCGCAATGCTGCTTCATTACCTTATTTAACAATATACCTCGTCCTGAATCGTGACCAGAGACCCATGTCGACGCCCGCCGACTCCGACCGAGTACATCTCGCAACTGCTAACTCGCAACTGAACTACATGCTCTCGCGACTCGCTACGTACCACAACTGCGTCCAACTCGGAACTGAACTACATGCTTTCGCGACTTGCTACGTACCACTACTGTTCCTGCCGGCTCGCTACACGCAACAGAACTGAACTCTCGCGTGGTCAAGCACAGACTAGCAACGATAAATAACTCCCTGGTCAGAGATTCTCTCATGGCTCGCCATCGCTGTACTGAATACATACGTGTTTCATATTAATTATTGTCCTTTCAACATTTTTGTGGGGAGGTTACACTTAGTACGATGAGTATTCACATTTAAATATTTTCTTCTTTTTAATGAAGATTGCTTTGAAAACAGAATTATTATTGGGGCATTTCTTGAACAAATTAATTACAATTACCATACATTATCAGCTGAGCGCAATGCTGCTTCATTACCTTATTTAACAATATACCTCGTCCTGAATCGTGACCAGAGACCCATGTCGACGCCCGCCGACTCCGACCGAGTACATCTCGCAACTGCTAACTCGCAACTGAACTACATGCTCTCGCGACTCGCTACGTACCACAACTGCGTCCAACTCGGAACTGAACTACATGCTTTCGCGACTTGCTACGTACCACTACTGTTCCTGCCGGCTCGCTACACGCAACAGAACTGAACTCTCGCGTGGTCAAGCACAGACTAGCAACGATAAATAACTCCCTGGTCAGAGATTCTCTCATGGCTCGCCATCGCTGTACTGAATACATACGTGTTTCATATTAATTATTGTCCTTTCAACATTTTTGTGGGGAGGTTACACTTAGTACGATGAGTATTCACATTTAAATATTTTCTTCTTTTTAATGAAGATTGCTTTGAAAACAGAATTATTATTGGGGCATTTCTTGAACAAATTAATTACAATTACCATACATTATCAGCTGAGCGCAATGCTGCTTCATTACCTTATTTAACAATATACCTCGTCCTGAATCGTGACCAGAGACCCATGTCGACGCCCGCCGACTCCGACCGAGTACATCTCGCAACTGCTAACTCGCAACTGAACTACATGCTCTCGCGACTCGCTACGTACCACAACTGCGTCCAACTCGGAACTGAACTACATGCTTTCGTGACTTGCTACGTACCACTACTGTTCCTGCCGGCTCGCTACACGCAACAGAACTGAACTCTCGCGTAGTCAAGCGCAGACTATCAACGATAAATAACTCCCTGGTCAGAGATTCTCTCATGGCTCGCCATCGCTGTACTGAATACATACGTGTTTCATATTAATTATTGTCCTTTCAACATTTTTGTGGGGAGGTTACACTTAGTACGATGAGTATTCACATTTAAATATTTTCTTCTTTTTAATGAAGATTGCTTTGAAAACAGAATTATTATTGGGGCATTTCTTGAACAAATTAATTACAATTACCATACATTATCAGCTGAGCGCAATGCTGCTTCATTACCTTATTTAACAATATACCTCGTCCTGAATCGTGACCAGAGACCCATGTCGACGCCCGCCGACTCCGACCGAGTACATCTCGCAACTGCTAACTCGCAACTGAACTACATGCTCTCGCGACTCGCTACGTACCACAACTGCGTCCAACTCGGAACTGAACTACATGCTTTCGCGACTTGCTACGTACCACTACTGTTCCTGCCGGCTCGCTACACGCAACAGAACTGAACTCTCGCGTGGTCAAGCACAGACTAGCAACGATAAATAACTCCCTGGTCAGAGATTCTCTCATGGCTCGCCATCGCTGTACTGAATACATACGTGTTTCATATTAATTATTGTCCTTTCAACATTTTTGTGGGGAGGTTACACTTAGTACGATGAGTATTCACATTTAAATATTTTCTTCTTTTTAATGAAGATTGCTTTGAAAACAGAATTATTATTGGGGCATTTCTTGAACAAATTAATTACAATTACCATACATTATCAGCTGAGCGCAATGCTGCTTCATTACCTTATTTAACAATATACCTCGTCCTGAATCGTGACCAGAGACCCATGTCGACGCCCGCCGACTCCGACCGAGTACATCTCGCAACTGCTAACTCGCAACTGAACTACATGCTCTCGCGACTCGCTACGTACCACAACTGCGTCCAACTCGGAACTGAACTACATGCTTTCGTGACTTGCTACGTACCACTACTGTTCCTGCCGGCTCGCTACACGCAACAGAACTGAACTCTCACGTGGTCAAGCACAGACTAGCAACGATAAATAACTCCTGGTCAGAGATTCTCTCATGGCTCGCCATCGCTGTACTGAATACATACGTGTTTCATATTAATTATTGTCCTTTCAACATTTTTGTGGGGAGGTTACACTTAGTACGATGAGTATTCACATTTAAATATTTTCTTCTTTTTAATGAAGATTGCTTTGAAAACAGAATTATTATTGGGGCATTTCTTGAACAAATTAATTACAATTACCATACATTATCAGCTGAGCGCAATGCTGCTTCATTACCTTATTTAACAATATACCTCGTCCTGAATCGTGACCAGAGACCCATGTCGACGCCCGCCGACTCCGACCGAGTACATCTCGCAACTGCTAACTCGCAACTGAACTACATGCTCTCGCGACTCGCTACGTACCACAACTGCGTCCAACTCGGAACTGAACTACATGCTTTCGCGACTTGCTACGTACCACTACTGTTCCTGCCGGCTCGCTACACGCAACAGAACTGAACTCTCGCGTAGTCAAGCACAGACTAGCAACGATAAATAACTCCCTGGTCAGAGATTCTCTCATGGCTCGCCATCGCTGTACTGAATACATACGTGTTTCATATTAATTATTGTCCTTTCAACATTTTTGTGGGGAGGTTACACTTAGTACGATGAGTATTCACATTTAAATATTTTCTTCTTTTTAATGAAGATTGCTTTGAAAACAGAGTTATTATTGGGGCATTTCTTGAACAAATTAATTACAATTACCATACATTATCAGCTGAGCGCAATGCTGCTTCATTACCTTATTTAACAATATACCTCGTCCTGAATCGTGACCAGAGACCCATGTCGACGCCCGCCGACTCCGACCGAGTACATCTCGCAACTGCTAACTCGCAACTGAACTACATGCTCTCGCGACTCGCTACGTACCACAACTGCGTCCAACTCGGAACTGAACTACATGCTTTCGCGACTTGCTACGTACCACTACTGTTCCTGCCGGCTCGCTACACGCAACAGAACTGAACTCTCGCGTGGTCAAGCACATACTAGCAACGATAAATAACTCCCTGGTCAGAGATTCTCTCATGGCTCGCCATCGCTGTACTGAATACATACGTGTTTCATATTAATTATTGTCCTTTCAACATTTTTGTGGGGAGGTTACACTTAGTACGATGAGTATTCACATTTAAATATTTTCTTCTTTTTAATGAAGATTGCTTTGAAAACAGAATTATTATTGGGGCATTTCTTGAACAAATTAATTACAATTACCATACATTATCAGCTGAGCGCAATGCTGCTTCATTACCTTATTTAACAATATACCTCGTCCTGAATCGTGACCAGAGACCCATGTCGACGCCCGCCGACTCCGACCGAGTACATCTCGCAACTGCTAACTCGCAACTGAACTACATGCTCTCGCGACTCGATACGTACCACAACTGCGTCCAACTCGGAACTGAACTACATGCTTTCGTGACTTGCTACGTACCACTACTGTTCCTGCCGGCTCGCTACACGCAACAGAACTGAACTCTCGCTTAGTCAAGCGCAGACTAGCAACGATAAATAACTCCCTGGTCAGAGATTCTTTCATGGCTCGCCATCGCTGTACTGAATACATACGTGTTTCATATTAATTATTGTCCTTTCAACATTTTTGTGGGGAGGTTACACTTAGTACGATGAGTATTCACATTTAAATATTTTCTTCTTTTTAATGAAGATTGCTTTGAAAACAGAATTATTATTGGGGCATTTCTTGAACAAATTAATTACAATTACCATACATTATCAGCTGAGCGCAATGCTGCTTCATTACCTTATTTAACAATATACCTCGTCCTGAATCGTGACCAGAGACCCATGTCGACGCCCGCCGACTCCGACCGAGTACATCTCGCAACTGCTAACTCGCAACTGAACTACATGCTCTCGCGACTCGCTACGTACCACAACTGCGTCCAACTCGGAACTGAACTACATGCTTTCGCGACTTGCTACGTACCACTACTGTTCCTGCCGGCTCGCTACACGCAACAGAACTGAACTCTCGCGTGGTCAAGCACAGACTAGCAACGATAAATAACTCCCTGGTCAGAGATTCTCTCATGGCTCGCCATCGCTGTACTGAATACATACGTGTTTCATATTAATTATTGTCCTTTCAACATTTTTGTGGGGAGGTTACACTTAGTACGATGAGTATTCACATTTAAATATTTTCTTCTTTTTAATGAAGATTGCTTTGAAAGCAGAATTATTATTGGGGCATTTCTTGAACAAATTAATTACAATTACCATACATTATCAGCTGAGCGCAATGCTGCTTCATTACCTTATTTAACAATATACCTCGTCCTGAATCGTGACCAGAGACCCATGTCGACGCCCGCCGACTCCGACCGAGTACATCTCGCAACTGCTAACTCGCAACTGAACTACATGCTCTCGCGACTCGCTACGTACCACAACTGCGTCCAACTCGGAACTGAACTACATGCTTTCGCGACTTGCTACGTACCACTACTGTTCCTGCCGGCTCGCTACACGCAACAGAACTGAACTCTCGCGTGGTCAAGCGCAGACTATCAACGATAAATAACTCCCTGGTCAGAGATTCTCTCATGGCTCGCCATCGCTGTACTGAATACATACGTGTTTCATATTAATTATTGTCCTTTCAACATTTTTGCGGGGAGGTTACACTTAGTACGATGAGTATTCACATTTAAATATTTTCTTCTTTTTAATGAAGATTGCTTTGAAAACAGAGTTATTATTGGGGCATTTCTTGAACAAATTAATTACAATTACCATACATTATCAGCTGAGCGCAATGCTGCTTCATTACCTTATTTAACAATATACCTCGTCCTGAATCGTGACCAGAGACCCATGTCGACGCCCGCCGACTCCGACCGAGTACATCTCGCAACTGCTAACTCACAACTGAACTACATGCTCTCGCGACTCGCTACGTACCACAACTGCGTCCAACTCGGAACTGAACTACATGCTTTCGCGACTTGCTACGTACCACTACTGTTCCTGCCGGCTCGCTACACGCAACAGAACTGAACTCTCGCGTGGTCAAGCACAGACTAGCAACGATAAATAACTCCCTGGTCAGAGATTCTCTCATGGCTCGCCATCGCTGTACTGAATACATACGTGTTTCATATTAATTATTGTCCTTTCAACATTTTTGTGGGGAGGTTACACTTAGTACGATGAGTATTCACATTTAAATATTTTCTTCTTTTTAATGAAGATTGCTTTGAAAACAGAATTATTATTGGGGCATTTCTTGAACAAATTAATTACAATTACCATACATTATCAGCTGAGCGCAATGCTGCTTCATTACCTTATTTAACAATATACCTCGTCCTGAATCGTGACCAGAGACCCATGTCGACGCCCGCCGACTCCGACCGAGTACATCTCGCAACTGCTAACTCGCAACTGAACTACATGCTCTCGCGACTCGCTACGTACCACAACTGCGTCCAACTCGGAACTGAACTACATGCTTTCGCGACTTGCTACGTACCACTACTGTTCCTGCCGGCTCGCTACACGCAACAGAACTGAACTCTCGCGTGGTCAAGCACAGACTAGCAACGATAAATAACTCCCTGGTCAGAGATTCTCTCATGGCTCGCCATCGCTGTACTGAATACATACGTGTTTCATATTAATTATTGTCCTTTCAACATTTTTGTGGGGAGGTTACACTTAGTACGATGAGTATTCACATTTAAATATTTTCTTCTTTTTAATGAAGATTGCTTTGAAAACAGAATTATTATTGGGGCATTTCTTGAACAAATTAATTACAATTACCATACATTATCAGCTGAGCGCAATGCTGCTTCATTACCTTATTTAACAATATACCTCGTCCTGAATCGTGACCAGAGACCCATGTCGACGCCCGCCGACTCCGACCGAGTACATCTCGCAACTGCTAACTCGCAACTGAACTACATGCTCTCGCGACTCGATACGTACCACAACTGCGTCCAACTCGGAACTGAACTACATGCTTTCGTGACTTGCTACGTACCACTACTGTTCCTGCCGGCTCGCTACACGCAACAGAACTGAACTCTCACGTGGTCAAGCACAGACTAGCAACGATAAATAACTCTCTGGTCAGAGATTCTCTCATGGCTCGCCATCGCTGTACTGAATACATACATGTTTCATATTAATTATTGTCCTTTCAACATTTTTGTGGGGAGGTTACACTTAGTACGATGAGTATTCACATTTAAATATTTTCTTCTTTTTAATGAAGATTGCTTTGAAAACATAATTATTATTGGGGCATTTCTTGAACAAATTAATTACAATTACCATACATTATCAGCTGAGCGCAATGCTGCTTCATTACCTTATTTAACAATATACCTCGTCCTGAATCGTGACCAGAGACCCATGTCGACACCCGCCGACTCCGACCGAGTACATCTCGCAACTGCTAACTCGCAACTGAACTACATGCTCTCGCGACTCGCTACGTACCACAACTGCGTCCAACTCGGAACTGAACTACATGCTTTCGCAACTTGCTACGTACCACTACTGTTCCTGCCGGCTCGCTACACGCAACAGAACTGAACTCTCGCGTGGTCAAGCACAGACTAGCAACGATAAATAACTCCCTGGTCAGAGATTCTCTCATGGCTCGCCATCGCTGTACTGAATACATACGTGTTTCATATTAATTATTGTCCTTTCAACATTTTTGTGGGGAGGTTACACTTAGTACGATGAGTATTCACATTTAAATATTTTCTTCTTTTTAATGAAGATTGCTTTGAAAACAGAATTATTATTGGGGCATTTCTTGAACAAATTAATTACAATTACCATACATTATCAGCTGAGCGCAATGCTGCTTCATTACCTTATTTAACAATATACCTCGTCCTGAATCGTGACCAGAGACCCATGTCGACGCCCGCCGACTCCGACCGAGTACATCTCGCAACTGCTAACTCGCAACTGAACTACATGCTCTCGCGACTCGCTACGTACCACAACTGCGTCCAACTCGGAACTGAACTACATGCTTTCGCGACTTGCTACGTACCACTACTGTTCCTGCCGGCTCGCTACACGCAACAGAACTGAACTCTCGCGTGGTCAAGCACAGACTAGCAACGATAAATAACTCCCTGGTCAGAGATTCTCTCATGGCTCGCCATCGCTGTACTGAATACATACGTGTTTCATATTAATTATTGTCCTTTCAACATTTTTGTGGGGAGGTTACACTTAGTACGATGAGTATTCACATTTAAATATTTTCTTCTTTTTAATGAAGATTGCTTTGAAAACAGAATTATTATTGGGGCATTTCTTGAACAAATTAATTACAATTACCATACATTATCAGCTGAGCGCAATGCTGCTTCATTACCTTATTTAACAATATACCTCGTCCTGAATCGTGACCAGAGACCCATGTCGACGCCCGCCGACTCCGACCGAGTACATCTCGCAACTGCTAACTCGCAACTGAACTACATGCTCTCGCGACTCGATACGTACCACAACTGCGTCCAACTCGGAACTGAACTACATGCTTTCGCAACTTGCTACGTACCACTACTGTTCCTGCCGGCTCGCTACACGCAACAGAACTGAACTCTCGCGTGGTCAAGCGCAGACTAGCAACGATAAATAACTCCCTGGTCAGAGATTCTCTCATGGCTCGCCATCGCTGTACTGA
Organism: Schistocerca cancellata; assembly: GCF_023864275.1. Classification (NCBI taxonomy): domain Eukaryota; kingdom Metazoa; phylum Arthropoda; class Insecta; order Orthoptera; family Acrididae; genus Schistocerca; species Schistocerca cancellata. The sequence goes on along the minus strand of NC_064628.1, from coordinate 244,529,454 downwards.
ATACATACGTGTTTCATATTAATTATTGTCCTTTCAACATTTTTGTGGGGAGGTTACACTTAGTACGATGAGTATTCACATTTAAATATTTTCTTCTTTTTAATGAAGATTGCTTTGAAAACAGAATTATTATTGGGGCATTTCTTGAACAAATTAATTACAATTACCATACATTATCAGCTGAGCGCAATGCTGCTTCATTACCTTATTTAACAATATACCTCGTCCTGAATCGTGACCAGAGACCCATGTCGACGCCCGCCGACTCCGACCGAGTACATCTCGCAACTGCTAACTCGCAACTGAACTACATGCTCTCGCGACTCGCTACGTACCACAACTGCGTCCAACTCGGAACTGAACTACATGCTTTCGCGACTTGCTACGTACCACTACTGTTCCTGCCGGCTCGCTACACGCAACAGAACTGAACTCTCGCGTGGTCAAGCACAGACTAGCAACGATAAATAACTCCCTGGTCAGAGATTCTCTCATGGCTCGCCATCGCTGTACTGAATACATACGTGTTTCATATTAATTATTGTCCTTTCAACATTTTTGTGGGGAGGTTACACTTAGTACGATGAGTATTCACATTTAAATATTTTCTTCTTTTTAATGAAGATTGCTTTGAAAACAGAATTATTATTGGGGCATTTCTTGAACAAATTAATTACAATTACCATACATTATCAGCTGAGCGCAATGCTGCTTCATTACCTTATTTAACAATATACCTCGTCCTGAATCGTGACCAGAGACCCATGTCGACGCCCGCCGACTCCGACCGAGTACATCTCGCAACTGCTAACTCGCAACTGAACTACATGCTCTCGCGACTCGCTACGTACCACAACTGCGTCCAACTCGGAACTGAACTACATGCTTTCGCGACTTGCTACGTACCACTACTGTTCCTGCCGGCTCGCTACACGCAACAGAACTGAACTCTCGCGTGGTCAAGCACAGACTAGCAACGATAAATAACTCCCTGGTCAGAGATTCTCTCATGGCTCGCCATCGCTGTACTGAATACATACGTGTTTCATATTAATTATTGTCCTTTCAACATTTTTGTGGGGAGGTTACACTTAGTACGATGAGTATTCACATTTAAATATTTTCTTCTTTTTAATGAAGATTGCTTTGAAAACAGAATTATTATTGGGGCATTTCTTGAACAAATTAATTACAATTACCATACATTATCAGCTGAGCGCAATGCTGCTTCATTACCTTATTTAACAATATACCTCGTCCTGAATCGTGACCAGAGACCCATGTCGACGCCCGCCGACTCCGACCGAGTACATCTCGCAACTGCTAACTCGCAACTGAACTACATGCTCTCGCGACTCGCTACGTACCACAACTGCGTCCAACTCGGAACTGAACTACATGCTTTCGCGACTTGCTACGTACCACTACTGTTCCTGCCGGCTCGCTACACGCAACAGAACTGAACTCTCGCGTGGTCAAGCACAGACTAGCAACGATAAATAACTCCCTGGTCAGAGATTCTCTCATGGCTCGCCATCGCTGTACTGAATACATACGTGTTTCATATTAATTATTGTCCTTTCAACATTTTTGTGGGGAGGTTACACTTAGTACGATGAGTATTCACATTTAAATATTTTCTTCTTTTTAATGAAGATTGCTTTGAAAACAGAATTATTATTGGGGCATTTCTTGAACAAATTAATTACAATTACCATACATTATCAGCTGAGCGCAATGCTGCTTCATTACCTTATTTAACAATATACCTCGTCCTGAATCGTGACCAGAGACCCATGTCGACGCCCGCCGACTCCGACCGAGTACATCTCGCAACTGCTAACTCGCAACTGAACTACATGCTCTCGCGACTCGCTACGTACCACAACTGCGTCCAACTCGGAACTGAACTACATGCTTTCGCGACTTGCTACGTACCACTACTGTTCCTGCCGGCTCGCTACACGCAACAGAACTGAACTCTCGCGCGGTCAAGCGCAGACTAGCAACGATAAATAACTCTCTGGTCAGAGATTCTCTCATGGCTCGCCATCGCTGTACTGAACACATACGTGTTTCAGGATATGGAGACAACCTCATGAGTCAATGGACCGTGTGATATGTAACCTCTGATACGTCTAGATACGACTCTGACATGTGACACGTACGTAAGCATCGTGTCTGATAACCCTGCATCTATTCATGTCCATTGTGCGTTCCGACGGATTTCGGCAATTCTAGCAGGAGAATGCGACACTCCACATGTCCAGAATTGCTACAGTGCGCCTCCAGGAACACTCTTCTGTGTTTAAAGACTTCCGCTGGCCACCAACCACTCTGACGCATTATTAAGCATATCTGAGATGCCGTGCAATGTACTGTTCAGAAGAGATCTCCACTCCCTCGTACTCTTACGGATTTACGGACAGCCATATAGGATTCATGTTCTCAGTTCCCCCCGGCACTACTTCAGACGTTAGTCGTGTTCATACCAAGTCTTGTTGCGGCACTTCTGCGTGATCGCAGGGGCCTGCACGATATAAGGCACCTGTACCAGTTTTTTTTGGCTTTTCAGTGTACTACCCATTAAAAAGAGCATGGCACGATAGTCGCCTGACATCCGAAATAAGGCGGCATACACGGAACACCATCCATACAACTCAAGCAATTTGGTCGCCTTGAAAAGGACTACTGGAGAGACTTTTTACCAGTAAATCCGCACTTACCAGTAAATACGCACTTGCCAGTAAATCCACACTTCCGAGTCCGTAAATAATCGAACTCCCTTGCATAAAACAGTTTCAAACGCTTGATTCCTTTACAGATGGGTCAGTGTGTCAAATATTTGACGTTAATTATGTAAAAGAGAAAACGTTTAGACAAGGTTTCAGATTATGTTTAAAGTTTGTTGGAAGTCGTTAAATGCTCGCATCATGGTACTGGATGAGTACAGTGTAGGTAATTTGCTCTTCTTTCTTAAGCAAAAGGTAGTTTTTCACTCATCTCAGTGTTGTGAAGTCGTATCTCCTGAACTATGTGCCGTACAATAAGACAATTTTGCAGATACATTAAGTTTTATATGTGGATACTGTTTGCAAAATATTTTATGAATAGAGTTAGTAGCAAAGAAATAATAAAATAAAACGTCTGTTTTACAGCATGAACTGCTGAACTGTATTAGGAGATAAGCTTTTCTTCCTTTCATCATTTTGTGGGGGTGTCACCGAGAAAAAAATTCGTAAAGATTTGTAATTCTGTGTAAAGTTAATAGGATGTCACTGAGTACTCTCATTATCAAATACTGAATGAATATAATCTGCGTCACTTGCGCACCCTGAGTCACGCCGCCTTAACACGTATCACAGTTTCTAACTGTATTGTTTACATGAAATGTATTTACAATTGCGAATATGGACAACCATTAGCTGTGTAGTGGAATGACGACAGTGAAAATTTATGTCAGACCGGGACTCGAACCCGCATTTACCACTTATCGCGATCGGTCGGCCTATCATTAGGCTATCCGAATACAACTCACGTAAAGACCCAGATGTCATCAACTACGTGTCTAGAACCTGTACTCGGTCATCCATTATGCAGATTTCCGTACAGGTGGGACATTTTACTTGAATGTCGCTTGCCCGGTGCCGGCGGATAAATGTGATATTGGAGAGCCTATGTTATTCTGAATTACGATGCAGTCTTCCTTTGGACATACGAAGGTAATCCTAAAAGTAAGGTCTCCTATTTTTTTAGTACATAGGTCTGTTTATTTCTACAATGCTTTACATCAGATAACAGCTTGAACATTTAGCTATTTTTCGACATAATCACCATTTCTGTCGATGTATTTTTGTAGACGCTCCGGCAGTTTCTGTATGCCCATGTCATACCAGCTCGCCGCCATGCTGTTCTACATCTACATCATCTACATTTATACTCCGCAAGCCACCCAACGGTGTGTGGCGGAGGGCACTTTACGTGCCACTGTCATTAGCTCCCTTTCCTGTTCCAGTCGCCTATGGTTCGCGGGAAGAACGACTGCCGGGAAGCCTCCGCGCGCGCTCGAATCTCTCTAATTTTACATTCGTGATCTCCTCGGGAGGTATAAGTAGGGGGAAGCAATATCTTTGATACCTCATCCAGAAACTCACCCTCTCGAAACCCGGACAGCAAGCTACACCGCAATGCAGAGCGCCTCTCTTGCAGAGTCTGCCACTTGAGTTTGCTAAACATCTCCGTAACGCTATCACGCTTACCAAATAACCCTGTGACGAAACCCGCCGCTCTTCTTTGGATCTTCTCTATGTTCTCTGTCAACCCGACCTTGTACGGATCCCACACTGATGAGCAATACTCAAGTATACGTCGAATGAGTGTTTTGTAAGCCACCTCCTTTGTTGATAGACTACATTTTCTAAGGACTCTCCCAATGAATCTCAACCCGACACCCGCCTTACCAACAATTATTTTTATATGATCATTCCACTTCAAATCGTTCCGTACGCATACTCCCAGATATTTTACAGAAGTAACTGCTACCAGTGTTTGTTCCGCTATCATATAATCATACAATAAAGGATCCTTCTTTCTATGTATTCGCAATACATTACATTTGTCTATGTTAAGGGTCAGTTGCCACTCCCTACACCAAGTGCCTATCCGTTGCAAATCTTTCTGCATTTCGCTGCAATTTTCTAATGCTGCAACTTCTCTGTATACTACAGCATCATCCGCGAAAAGCCGCATGGAACTTCTGACACTATCTACTAGGTCATTTATATATATTGTGAAAAGCAATGGTCCCATAACACTCCCCTGTGGCACGCCAGAGATTACTTTGTCTGTAGACGTCTCTCCATTGAGAACAACATGCTGTGTTCTGTTTGCTAAAAACTCTTCAATCCAGCCACACAGCTGGTCTGATATTTCGTAGGCTCTTACTTTGTTTATCAGGCGACAGTGCGGAACTGTATCGAACGCCTTCCGGAAGTCAAGGAAAATGGCATTTACCTGGGAGCCTGTATCTAATATTTTCTGGGTCTCATAAACAAATACAGCGAGTTGGGTCTTACATGATCGCTGTTTCCGGAATCCACGTTGAAAAAAAAAACATGTTCTAAAATTCTACAACAGATCGATGTCAGAGATATAGGCCTATAGTTTTGCGCATCTGCTCGACGAACCTTCTTGAAAACTGGGACTACCTGTGGTCTTTTCCAATCATTTGGAACCTTCCGTTCCTCTAGAGACTTGCTGTACACGGCTGTTAGAAGTGGGGCAAGTTCTTTCGCGTACTCTGTGTAGAATCGAACTGATATACCGTCAGGTCCAGTGGACTGTTCTCTGTTGAGTGATTTCAGTTGCTTTTATATTCCTTGGACACTTATTTGGATCTCAGCCATTTTTTCGTTCGTGCGAGGATTTAGAGAAGGAACTGCAGTGCGGCCTTCCTCCGTGAAACAGCTTTACGCGTGTCATCCTCTGTTTCAATGCCGTCATCATCCCAGAGTGTCTGGATATGCTATTTCGATCCACTTACTGATTTAACGTAAGACCAGAACTTGTTAGGGTTTTCTGTCGAGTCGGTACATAGAATTTTACTTTTGAATTCACTGAACGCTTCTGGTTTTGGCTGCGTTAAACTTACAGTGAAACTCTCTTTGCTTTCGCAGTAGTTTCCTAACTTTGTTGTTGAACCACGGTGGGTTTTCTCGTCCCTCACAGTTTTACTCGGCACGTACCTGTCTAAAACGCATTTTCTGTTCAGAAAGTTATGAAGCTCTTCTTTCACCTCGTCGTCGAAGCTGAATCGCTGGGACCACAATTAACGCTGACAGATACTGTGAGACTCTGAAAAAACTCAAACGGGCAATTCAGAACCGGAGAAGAGGAACGTTGAGCAAGGGCGTACACATTCTCCGTGACAGCGCTCGCCCACACATCGCTCGGCAAACCGTTGCTCTCCTGCAACAGTTTCAGTGGAACTTAATCACCCACCCGCCCTATAGTCCTGACTTGGCGCCCAGTGACTATCACCTGTTACCTAGGTTAAAAGAACATTTGGCCGGAAAGCGATTCAGCTCCGACGACGAGGTGGAAGAAGTTCAAAACTTTCTGAACAGCATGTTGCCTTTGTTGCGCATGGACTACTCAGTTTGTATATTTTGCTTATTTTTTTCATAGTTCCACACAACTTCTCCCTGTTTTCTCGATTGATCTGTGTTCAGTTTTTCAAGGCCTATCCACTGTGCCAACTTATAACTAAATCTGAGGGGGGTGCGATGGGGAGGTTCCCTTGTCGGTACTAGTGTGTACTTTAAGCTAGCGAAAGACGAGCTGTGCGCCACGATACTCTGACGGACATATAGGGACTGTCGAGATTGGTCATGCTGGTTTTGGCCTCCGAACATTGCGGATTTTCGAGTTCCCGTTTGAAATACCGTCGGACGCTGTGGTGGCTGGCCGGTCGGTGTGGCCGAGTGGTTCTAGGCGCTTCAGTCTGGAACCGCGCGACTGCTACGGTCGCAGGATCGAATCCTGCCTCGGGCATGGATGTGTGTGATGTCCTTAGGTTAGTTAGGTTTAAGTAGTTCTAGGTTCTAGGGGACTGATGACCTCAGATGTTAAGTCCCATAGGGCTCAGAGCCTTTTTTTGTGGTGGCTGCTTTTAAACCTTACGGCAACGTCGTCAGTCACGTGGCTGAAACGTCGAAGACGTTCGAAACATTGCCGTGTCCTCAACGGTTACCGTCAGATAAAAAGTGAACTACGGAAGCACGTGGCTTCCTACTTGGTTACTGCCGTCTGCAGGGGTGTCTTCTTGTACGACCGCCAGCCGCACACCTTCTTAGGTTGTGGCCAGGAAGGCCACGTCCGTTCTGAATGGCTCCGACGTAGACTGGTTCAGACGGCGACCGGAGACGGCGTTCTTCCTGCGGCGACCGCTATGTTACCTCTTACGCGTCTGCGGCGGTGATGCCTGCGAAGTCCCCTCTGAATCAGTCGGCACCGGTGTCGGCTCCTTTCGACGACTCGATGGACTTTCGCCTGTATCTCCTACACCCCTGCCGGAGGCAGCCTGAAGTTGTCTGTCCCGATCCCTTGGTTGTTGATCATGGAGCTTGTAACGGAACATATTAAAGGCTTTACTTTACCGAAGTATGCGATACCCTCCAAATTCAACCAGTTTAATGAGTATTTATGATTATAGAAAAGTTATTGTGTATGTTAACAATGATTGCATAACATGTCTGCATAAACAGTCAACCCATTAAATTATACTGAATAACTGACCCACACAAAAGTTTATATCACTTGATCACTGATACAGCAAATGTCATCATGTAAAAACACTAAGTTCATCTTAAATAATTAATATGAAGTACGAAAAATAGTGGCCAACTTAGGTATTTTGGATCTCCTTAAATAAAAATCACCCAGGGAAACCTATTTGTTCACTAGGAGCGTTTTCACTCAGTATTCACGAAATCAATCCTATTTTAGACGAAAACCAATGTAATTCTTAATAATTCATGTTATTTACTTATTTATGCAAATTAGAGAAGTCAATTGACAAACTTCTAAAAAACGGCCTTTTTGTAACAAAGAATTATTCTGTCAAGTCAACAAATCTGTCTGTCATTTTAATAACATGTTAAATTATGTCACTCGATGCAAATTAATAACTTTTCTGCACAAATTATGATACCAGATGTACATGTGACTTGTAAACTATATCTCTTTTTAGTAGTTCTTTGACAATGTTATAAATACAAGCAGCAAGAACGGTCGGAAGGCAGTCGGAATGTCACTTTGGTAAAGTGTGTTTGTGTGTTATTGTTTGAGGTGGATAAACAATGCAAAGAACATGTAACGGAAATACTACTTTGTGTTGAGTCATGGTCTTTGGTGGACAGTGGAATTAAGATGGCCACCAGATTAATAAATATTTGAAGTTTACACATATGTTGGTTTCGCTCGTTCTTTATCATCAAAAGCACATAAAAAACACGGGACCTCATGTTTTTAACCCTAGACAACCAGATGAAGAGCCAGCATCAGCATCGAGAAACAGCAGCGATCCAGCAAGTAGCAGCGATTACCACAACACAATGCATTTTAATGGCGCCAACCTAACATCAAGTGCTAACAAGCTCCGTAAATGGGAGTGAAATAGTGCGATTATAGCAATTAGCAATATCTACGACCAGGCGACCATTACAAGCTGTGCCTACCTCTGCCTTTCTGCCATCGGACGGCAGCCGCCAGCCATTCAACACGGAACAACATGTTACGAAGCTTCGGTCGCCGAGGAAACGGAAGAGGCAACGCCGTACTCCTTCTGGTGACTGCGTCCATCGGAAGTCTGCACAGAATGACGACCCTGCTACTGATGACACGCTGTCCTCTGACGCCCTGACGCCTGACGACGCGACGTCCTTCCCTCCCTCCATCTCCAGTCACCGACACCTCCAGACACCGACCTTCCCCCGCCTGCGCCTGATGCCGTTGCCTCCTTTGCTGTGTCTGGCGCTACCTGCTGGTGCACCTCTGATAATGTTCCACTGAACCAGTCCGATGACATGTCTGTCTCCTGGACAGACGACGTCGATACTGAGGATGGACATTCTGGAATTGTACAGAACGATGGACCCCATTGATGACGCCTGATTCCTCCCCATCACAGTGACGCGCCCTTCCATGGGGGCCTAACTGGGAGTTCCCTGTGCTTTCCCCGCATTTGAATCGCCTGTGCTCCTGACGATGGCAGCTTTCCAGACTTAACGCATAGCCACTGTCACTGTCAACACTAGCCGCGTACGCCATAAACTGGCTTTATGACATGCTGCATGCCGCGGACGTTGACGTAGTTCTCCTTCAGGAGGTGCATGTTGCAACTTTCTGTGCTCCACATGGTTTTATAGCACATGTCTGTGCCTCCCCTAGTGATAGTGGGATGGCGATCCTCTTATGTGACTGTATCCTCGATGATGCAGTTGCCTACCTCCCTGATGCCAAAGGTATGGCTCTCACGTCAGGATCGTCAATATCTATGCACCATCTGATTCGGGTCGCCGCAGTGAACGTTCCACCTTCTCCTCAGAGACAGTCACGCCTCTCTTCCTGGGTTGGCAGGATGCATTGGTCATGGACGGCGATTTCAACTGCACCCAAAGACCAACTACCACGTCACTCTCCGTGCGCGGCGCTAGCGACCGTTTTCCAGCACCTCAGCCTAATAGACTCTTGGGAGCATGTTCATGGCGATCGTCCGAGTTCACTCACTTCAAGAGCTATCCTTACAGCCGACTCGATTGTGTTTACACCTCCCACGATATTTTCAGTGCGGTGCAGGCTGCTAAAGTCTGGCCCACTGCGTTCACTGACCACGATGCATATATCTGCGCCATCAATCTCTGCCGCCAAAGAGTGTGGCGCGGCCGTGGACCATGGAAACTGAACACGATCCACCTCACTTCACCCGACGGCCGGCAGCTCATCGAGACCACGTGGGAAGCTTGTCGTCGACGCCGTGATGCTTATCAGTCTGCCCTGTCATGGTGGGTGTTTTGTGGAGAGCCTGCTCTTCGCAGGCCTTGATTCGTTACGGAAGGGAGGTTGCGGCGTGCCGGCGACGGACTCAGGAATTCTGTTTCACCATTCTCCGGGAATACACTATGATGCCGTATTCTCCAGAGCACCAAGCGATGGCGAATCGTGCCAAGGCACAGCTCACGCCCCTCTCTCGCCGCCACAAAAGGAGTCATGCTAGCGCGCACACACGATGGATAGTGCAACAGCGTCCATCTATGTATCAAGTCATAGCGGAACGACGCCACCGTCGGAGGAATTTGATTAATGTTCTTACGACTGATGATGGTCAGCGTTTTGATACCGAACAGGATATCGGGTCTACCCGCCATGCACAGTAAGTTACGCTGTGCCGTGAACGTCGCCGACCTGACAAAATTACGGCGGTCTCCAGGCTCTCCTTCGGCTCGGTTCCAGTGGATGCGACGATGGATCTGATTGCTAACGTCACAGAGGACGAAGTCTATGATTCTATCCAGGCGGGTTCTACGAACAGGTCACCTGGCCCTGAGGGCCTCCCAAAGGAGTTTTACCTGACATTTCATCCCTTTCTGGCAACAGTGTGGGTGGAAATTTGTCAGGACCTTACGTCACCTTTCGTGCCGATTCCAGACGGTTTCCTCGATAGTTTCCTCATTCCCACGCACAAGCCTCGGGCTGCCTCACGCATATGCGATTACCGCCCCTTTGTGTTACTCAACGGCGATACAAAGATCTTTCCCCGGCTGTTGGCTGCACGTCTTAGACAGACAGCTCGGTACGTTGTTTTCCCTGATCAAACTTCTTTAGGAGGTACCAATAACATTCGCACTGCCCTCTGCCGCTATTGGGACGTAATCTCTTTTGCTCACGCTCGTCGTATGCCTGGGCTTTTGGCAGCTCTTGACTTCAACCAGGCGTTCGAGCGAGTCGAACACAACTTCCTGGAAGGGATGCTCCGCAATGTGGGCTACCCTGACACTACCGTCGCCGTCGTAATGCGTCTCCTTCGTGGAGCTACGTTTCGTGTACTCTGCAATGGCCGTCTTACTCCTCCCATCTCGATCCATCGATCAATGCGTCAATGCTGCCCGCTCTTTGCACTGTTGTATGCATTCGGCATGGAGCCGTTGCTATGCGGCCTACGTCAACGCCTCTTCGGGATGTCTTTCGGTGACCATGCATTCAGCTACATCGCATATGCAAACGATCTCGTCATCGTTGTTAGTAGCGGTGCTGAGGTCAGGGAGTCACTGGCATGGATTACGACCTACAGGGAAGCTACTGGCAGCTGCCTTAAAGTCTGGAAATCGAGCGCCATGGCTATAGGTGCGGGACTTATTGTGGACAGTGCTGCTCCTTTGCGTGTAGCTGATACTCTCCGACGCTTAGGACTCGATTTCGCAAGTGATCTGCGGCGGACAGTCGCCCACAACTGGCGACGTCTACTTTCCCAACTACGATCTGAGCTCTTAGATCACCGTTTACGAGCACTCGGTCTTCTGCAACGCACACAATACGTAGATGTATATTTGGCGTCACGTATCCCCCACGTGGCACAGACACTTCCTATTCCGCCATCCACGGCCCTCCGCACGTTAGCGGTATTGAGTTCGCTTGTTTGCCAGAGCTTGCTGTTCAAGATAAGGTATGAACCCCTGACCCTACCTCGGTGCAGGGGCGGTTTGGGTCTGTATCATGTGCCTGACGGTGCGGTAACCACTTTCATTGGCTCTCGCATGACGTTTTGGCGCGTAGGACTACCCTACGGGCCATACCAGCCTATTGCTGGAGGCCCTTACATCACATTCTCTCTCAGCCCCTATCCAACTTTCGGAAGTCCTGCCGCCTTTCTTCTACTTCCGCCGCTTTTTCCTTGAACTGAGCTACGTCCGTACTGTGACACAGCCAGCGAAATTGACATCCACGAAGGCGATCTACGGTTTCCTTCAGCAGCACAGGTCACCGAATGTGACTGACGGGAAGCTTCCCCACGTCGTTTGGCCATCGATGTGCGCTCCTTATCTTCACACTGACGTCCAATCTGCATGGTACCTAACTGTCAATAGGAAGTGTGTCGACTGTGATGTTATGGACACAGAAGAGCACCACCTGGTGTGCAGATCGTCAAGAGGTGTCTGGTTCTTGGTGCGACAGATGTTATCCGTAGTTACCCGTACGACTCCTCATCAGATACCTACTCAACTGCTCCTCTTTCCGGAAGTGAGACAACTTCCCGCAAGCGAAGGTGAACTCTGTGAAGTGGATTTGTGGACACGCAGCACACTACTTGTTTGCTGATGGCGAGAAAAATATCCTTGACTTTTGTCAGTTCCTTAATGAACGCCATTGTGCAGTTGTCTGCAATCCAAAATACGGACCATTTTTCTCCCATTTCCTCTCCAGGGGTTTTCTTAACCCAACCCAGAACTGGGCTGTTCCTGCCATGAAGAGTTGATCCCCACCTTTCCCACACTTAGAACTGACAAATACACTGGTAATCGGACTGTTTTTCTCGGAAAAACTATGCGTTGATAGCCTCAATTAGTTGAAGACTTGCTACGCACTCGTCCTCGCGTGACGCTGGTTTCGTGATATTCTCGATGGTATTAATGACAAGAATAAATAAAAATAAAAAAGAACGAAAAGAAACATAAATAAATAAACGATGTTGATTGTACCTTTACTCCACGTTCCCTACGCTTTTCTTGGTTCCTGGAGGGTTGGAACGGAACATGGTGGCCGGGCCTCGGGTTGCGACCCCTGACCTTTGGGCGCCGGGAAGGTTACTTTAAAAAAATAAAAAAATAAATAAATAAAAGTAAGGAAAAACATCCGACACAAATTTTCACTGCCGTCATTGCATTATACAGCTGATCGTTGTCCATATTCGCAACTGCGAATTTCTTTCATGTATTTCCTAACGGTTATAGTAGCCGCAGTGTCTGTTCCTTTGGACACACATGCACGTCCAAAAGAACATTGCATCGTAATTCGGAATAACACAGACACTGCAATATCATATAATTATAACATTTGTCTAATTGTGTTAATCCTTAAACATAAGATTAAACCGCTTACTGAGTTGATTATAACAGCATATTAAATATTTGAATTCAGTGAATAGTTAAATGAAGAACTGAAAATCAAATTTTGGCGCCCCTGGGAGCCGTTATATAGGCAACATGGAACAAAAAATTGTACACCTCGTTAGCTGTTTAGTAATACACTGAGCAAAAAGTAATGGGTTAGCGATATGCCGTATACAGATAGCGGTAGTTTTGTGTACGCTTGGAATAAAAGGGCAGTGAATTAGCCGAGATGTCATTTGTACTCAGATGATTGCGGCTGCACGACGGGAATTAACAGACTCTCTGGAGCCGGATGCGTGCCACATTCCACTTTGGAAATGTCTAGGCACTTCAGTATTCAAGACTGTACCTAGAATACCAAATTTCAGGCATTACCTCTCACCACAGACAACGCAGTAACCGACGGCCTTCACTTACCGACCGAGGGCAGCGGCATTTGAGTATAGTTGTCAATGCTAACAGACAAGCAACACTGTGTGAAATAGCCGCAGGCATCAATGTGGGACGTATGACGAACGTATTTGTTAGGACAGTGTGAAGAAAGCTGGCGTTAATGGATTGTGGCAGCAGACGAGGCTATAGCAGCAGACGACCGACAAGAGAAGCTTTACTAACAAACGACATCGCCTGCAGCGTCTTTCCTGGACTCGTGACCATATTTTTTAGACCCTAGGCAATTGAAAATCATGGCCTGGTCAGATGAGTCCCGATTTTAGTTGGTAAGAGCTGAGGTAGGTTTCGAATGAGGCATAGAGCCAATGATGCCATGGAACTGTCAACAAGGCACTGTGCAAGCTAGTGGTGGCTCCATAATGGCGTGGACTGTGTTTACACGCAATGGACTTGGTCCTCCGCCACATCTGAACCGATCATTGACTGGGAGTTGTTATTTTCGGCTACTTGGAGACCATTTGTAGCCATTCATAGACTTCATGCCTCCAAATAACGGTGCAATTTTTATGGATCACAATTTGTCAAGTCACCGGGCCACAATTGTTCACAGTTGGTTTGAAGAACGTTCTGGACAGTTCGGGTGATTGATTTGGCCACCCAGATCTCCCGACATGAATCCCATCCAACATCTATGGGACATAATCGAAAGGTCAGTTCGTGTAGAAAATCCTGAATCGACAACACTTCCGCAATTATGAATGGCTATAGAGGCAGCATGGCTCGGTATTTCTGCAGACGTCTTCCAACGGCTTGTTGAGATCATGTCACGTCGAGATGCTGCACTATGTCTAGGAAGGACAGGATGAGCGACTGCTGTGTACGGACGCAGGAGGAGCGGGCCACTGTTCGCGAACAGCTGAACGTGTTGATGCCCGCGGTCAGTCGTCTTCAGGCTGCTGCCTCGGTGTGTAGCGGCAGTGGGGAGTCTGGTGCGTCGCATTGTACACCTCAGGTGTTACATGCTTCACCCATGCCGTTGAGACATCTTCGCGGGGACCGGGCGCGCTTGGGCCACCCTCTCCCCAAGGGTTCAAATGGTTCAAATGGCTGTGAGCACTATGGGACTTAACATCTGAGGTCATCAGTCCCCTAGAACTGAGAACTACTTAAACCTAACTAACCTAAGGACATCAAACACATCCATGCCCGAGGCAGGATTCGAACCTGCGACCGTAGCGGTCACGCGGTTCCAAACTGAAGCGCTGAGAACCGCACGGCCACATGGCCGGCTCCCCAAGGGAAGTGGCGGGTTCAGCGGCGTTCGCGGCGCACGAGGCGGAGGGTCAATGTGGAGGCTGGCTGTGTGGCATCGCCCGCTCTGCCTGTGAGTGGACATGTGGCCGCTCCTTCAGCAAGGTCTGAGCAGGCACACGGGAGGAGGGGTTTATTAGTGATTGGGAGCTCCAACGTTAGGCGGGTGATGGAGCCCCCTAAGGAAACAGCGGAAAGGTCGGGGAAGAAGGCCAGTGTCCACTCTGTCTGCTTGCCGAGGGGTCTCATCAGAGATGTGGAGGAGGCCCTGCCGGGGCCGATAGAGAGCACTGGGTGCACCCGACTGCATGTCGGCACCAGTGACTCTTGCTGTCTGGGTTCAGAGGTCATCCTCAGTTCATACAGGCGGTTGGCGAAGTTGGTGAAGGTGGAAAGAATCGCTCGCGGGGTGGAATCTGAGTTAACTATTTGTAGTATCGTCCCAGAATCGATCGCGGTCCTCTGGTTTCGAGCCGAGTGGAAGGCTTAAACCAGAGGCTGAGACGATTCTACGGACATATGGGGTGCAAATTTCTCGACCTCCACTATCGGGTGGAGAAATGTAGGGTCCCCCTGAATAGGTCAGGCGTGCACTACACGCAGGAAGCGGCTACAAGGATAGCGGAGTACGTGTGGAGTGCACATGTGGGTTTTTTAGGTCAGCGAATTCCCTCCCTAGGCCCGAAAAGACGCCTCCTGAGAAAAGAAAAATAGATCCTTTCTCATTTAGCTACAATATAGCAGGTTAGCAACTGGAAGCAGTTAATTCCATACGTTATTTGGCAGTAGGCATTATGAGTGATTTAAAATGGAATGATCATATAATGTTGATCGTCGGTAAAGCAGATGTCAGACTGAGATTCATTGGAAGAATCCTAAGGAAATGCAATCCGAAAACAAAGGAAGTAGGTTACAGTACGCTTGTTCGCCCACTGCTTGAATATTGCTCACCAGTGTGGGAACCGTACCAGATATGGTTGATAGAAGAGATAGAGAAGATCCAACGGAGAGCAGCGCTCTTCGTTACAAGATCATTTAGTTATCGCTAAAGCGTTACGGAGATGATAGATAAACTCGAGCGGGAGACTCTGCAGGAGAGACGCTCAGTAGCTCGGTACGGGCTTTTGTTGAAGTTTCAAGAACATACCTTCACCGAGGAGTCAAGCAGTATATTGCTCCCTCCTACGTATATCTCGCGAAGAGACCATGAGGATAAAATCAGAGAGATTAGAGCCCACACAGAGGCATACCGACAATCTTTCTTTCCACGATGAATACGACACTGGAATAGAAGGGAGAACCGATAGAGGTACTCAAAGTACCCTCCGCCACACACCGTCAGGTGGCTTGCGGAGTATGGATGTAGATGTAGATGTAGAAAAGGAAGTCCGACACGAGATTAGAAAGCAGCCCATGACTTCGTCACCTCATTGTATGACGCGGCCTGACGTACGAAGAGATTTTACTCATACATAACCTTGTTTTTCAAGGTGATAATTAAAACGTTATGACTATTCCTCAGAGTGTATCATTTTCCTCAGTGGAACGTGACGACACAGTGGCGATGGCAGTAGTGAAGGAAACTGCTTGGGAAATTGCTCGTGTGTGGTGGGGATGAGGTGCGAGAAGTATTGCCGGCCATATCGCCAACGATTTATCTCTCGTGTGTCGGACCCCTTGTGAAGCCGTGAAAAGTGTGAGCTTACAGGGCAAGAAAGGGAGATGCGCAATGTTTGACCAACAGCCGGCGGCAGCAGTCGAGAAGTCCGGCCCGCTGTCGCGCAGCTGCGCAGGCGTGGCTGCGCTCGGCTCGCGCCGTGTCCTTGCGGCTTCTGGAAGGCGTCCAGAGGCCTTTCCGCAAGGACGCGCCGCCGCCGGCTGCGCCTGCGCATCCCGGCCCCAGACACACACTCTTGCTTTCTCTACAGTTTTCCGTCCTGCCGTGTACAACCACAAAGCTCAGTGGTGGAAACTTCCGTCTCGCAAGTGATCCCACTTTGTGGCTTGAACCGAATAGTAGGATGAGAATTGATTTTTTGCACCATATGCAATCCGAAGAATATAATAATTCCAATCCCAAAGAAAGCAGGTGTTGACAGATGTGGAACTTACCGAACTATCAGTTTAGTAAGTCACAGCTGCAAAATACTTACACGAATTCTTTACAGACGAATGGAAAAACTGGTAGAAGCCGACCTCGGGGAAGATCAGTTTGGATTCCGTAGAAATGTTGGAACACGTGAGGCAATACTGACCTTACGACTTATCTTGGAAGAAAGATTAAGAAAAGGCAAACCTACGTTTCTAGCATTTGTAGACTTAGAGAAAGCTTTTGACAATGTTGACTGGAATACTCTCTTTCAAATTCTGAAGGTGGCAGGGGTAAAATACAGGGAGCGAAAGGCTATTTACAATTTGTACAGAAACCAGATGGCAGTTATAAGAGTCGAGGGGCATGAAAGGGAAGCAGTGGTTGGGAAAGGAGTGAGACAGGGTTGTAGCCACTCCCCGATGTTATTCAATCTGTATATTGAGCAAGCAGTAAAGGAAACAAAAGAAAAATTCGGAGTAGGTATTAAAATCCATGGAGAAGAAGTAAAAACTTTGAGGTTCGCCGATGACATTGTAATTCTGTCAGAGACAGCAAAGGACTTGGAAGAGCAGTTGAACGGAATGGACAGTGTCTTGAAAGGAGGATATAAGGCGAACATCAACAAAAGCAAAACGAGGATATTGGAATGTACTCAAATTAAGTCGGGTGATGCTGAGGGAATTAGATTAGGAAATGAGACACTTAATGTAGTAAAGGAGTTTTGCTATTTTGGGAGCAAAATAACTGATGGTAGAAGTAGAGAATATAAAATGTAGACTGGCAATGGCAAGGAAAGCGTTTCTGAAGAAGAGAAATTTGTTAACATCGAATATAGATTTAGGTGTCAGGAAGTCGTTTCTGAAAGTATTTGTATGGAGTGTAGCCATGTATGGAAGTCAGACATGGACGATAACTAGTTTGGACAAGAAGAGAATAGAAGCTTTCGAAATGTGGTGCTACAGAAGAATGCTGAAGATAAGGTGGGTAGATCACGTAACTAATGAGGAGGTATTGAATAGGATTGGGGAGAAGAGGAGTTTGTGGCACAACTTGACTAGAAGAAGGGATCGGTTGGTAGGACATGTTCTGAGGCATCGAGGGATCACAAATTTAGCATTGGAGGGCAGCGTGGAGGGTAAAAATCGTAGAGGGAGACCAAGAGATCAATACACTAAGCAGATTCAGAAGGATGTAGGTTGCAGTAGGTACTGGGAGATGAAGAAGCTTGCACAGGATAGAGTAGCATGGAGAGCTGCATCAAACCAGTGTCAGGACTGAAGACCACAACAACAACATGCAATCCGCAAGCCGCTGCGCAGAGCCTGGCGAAGACATGTAGATTCACTGTTTCCAGTTTTCGTCATGTTACATTCACGTACGCTCTATACGCCACTGCGCGCGTCCTAATCTCTCTCTTTATCTTATTCTCACTGGTCTTGAGATATCAGATAGCGGCAGCGTGATTGTTGCAGATTCTTCTCGAGTACAGGTTCTCTAAATTTATCCAACACGGTTTCTCGAGAGCAGCGTCGTTTTTCTTTTAAGAATTCTCACTGCAGTTCCCTTTAGTATCTCTATTACACTTTCGCTATACCGTCCTGTCTTGAACCTAGTGGCGCGCATATCAATTATTTCGATTTCTGTCGTCACAACTACGTGTTAACAACTCCAGACACAGGAACAACTGTAGAATTAATGACATTAGTGTGCAGTCGGCTGTTTTCTCTATAGATGGGTTTTTTCAGAACTCTTCCAACAAATGTTTTCTATTCCACTGTATAATTTTACTTGCTAATCCCGTTTCATATCGCTTTTTAGTATATATCGCTCCTTAGTGTTACCCTTCAATGCTTGTACGATTTAATTGTTCAAGAAGTTCACCAATAATCTTGTAATCAGGTAATATCGTGTTCTTTCTGTTCGTTGTGGACATTGTCTTACGTTTACCCACATTTAAAGAGAACTGACATTCATTACACCTAGTAGAAATTTAGTCAAAATCTTTCTCAGGTTCCCTACGATCCTCCAACGTCCTTTCTGGTGGATAACAGCTTCGTCAATCAACATACTTCTACTGCTGCTTGCCTTATCTGACATATACAGCTAATGTCGACCCACTTTCGCCATCTACCCGGAAAGCAGACCACTTGGCGATCTCCATCTTCCAAATAGAACACGTCGCGATCTCCAGGAGAAACAGCCCTGAAATTATGAATATCAAAGTAAAGAAAAGCATAAATATGGCTTCAGATCATTACATCTCCATAATTAAATTCAAACCTATACCCACAAACACCAAAAAGACCACCAAAAGAATTATACGCTTTGACAATGGTAAACTTCGACAAAGGGTCATGGGGTTACAAGAAAAGGCAAGACCAAGCGACAGTGACTTCAATACCACCAAAGAGCGCCTTGTAGAGGCCGCCAAAGAAGTTGCAGAAATCAAAAGAAGCAAAAGGCATGCCTGGTGGAATGACACATGCGAGTCAGTCCTCAAGGAAAGGCTCGGTGCCTGGAAGCAACACTACTCAAATAAATTGGAAACTGTCTGGGAAACCTACCAAATCCAACTTGCCCAAACAGCCAGAGCAATGAGAACTGAGAGACGTAAGTACGAAAAATCACTAATTGAAAAGATAGAACAAAATTTTAAGAAGACTGAAACCTGAAAGTACTACAGAGCCTTCAAACGCAAACTGACCGGTTACAAAACGACGTCACTATGCTTTCAGTGAACGTGAATTGCCAGATTCTAGCAGACTACTTTCAAGACCTACTGAACTGTAATAAACCCTCAGACCCCACTGAGACAAAGAACCACTGCTCAGGTGCCCAGAGTCCAGACCACCTGACAAAGATGAAATCAAGCGCCACATTGCCCGTCTCAAAAACAACAAATCTCCTGGAGAAGACTCAGTCGTAGCAGAACTGAGGAAATATGCCCCAAAGGAATCACTTACAAAACAAATAGAAAAAAAATTTAGAATGAAGAAACACTGTCCGAAGATTGGGAATCGGCCCTGGTCCATCTCTTGCACAATAAAGGCAGCATGAAAGACGTTAACAACTACCGAGGAATATTTCTGCCACCGGTAACCTATAAAATTCTTTCACTCGCCATTCTGGAGCGTTTAGAAGCCCAAGTCCCACATAAAATAGGTGAATTCCAAGGGGACTTCATAAAATGTTGGTCAACAGCCGAACAGACCTACAACCTCAAAACAGTAATCAGACATTTTAATCTAAGGTCCAAACACTACGTCTCAGTCTTCGTGGACGTCAAGAAGGGATACGACTCCATAGACCGGGATGTCCTGCTGAACATCCTAAATGAGTTCGAAGTTGACCTTACACTGCAGGCATTAATTAGAGCACCTTAACAGATACAAAAACCAAAGTAAAATTCCTCGGGTGTCTCTCGGATTCCTTTGATGTCAGGGGTCAGGGAAGCTGATGGCCTGTATCCTATGCTTTTTAACTGCGTCCTTGGAAAGTTCAGCAGAACCTGGCGCGAAATATTAATGGAAACCAACTATAGCCCGTTGCGAATTGGAACAAAATCGAATGGGATCGAAGTAAACTGCTTGGCTTTTGCCGATGACATTGCCATTCTGTCAAACGATGTAGACACCGCTAGAGTTCAAATTGGCTGAAAGAAATCTCTGAACAAACTGGTCTGCAAATACCATTCAAGAAAACAGAATTCATGACTAACATTAAAGATGCCCCACCAAAAACTCCGTACGAAAGATGAGGTTATCGCCAGAAGATGCTTTTGACAGAGTTCTTCCCCGAAAGAAGATAGTGACAAACGGAATAAGCGGAGATGAGCGACCTAAAAGAAGACAAGGCGTCCTTTGGACGGAAGAGCGCAAGCAGGCCCACTCACAATGAATGAGGGAAATCTGGACTCAGAAAATAGTCAGGCTCGGTGCTGAGTGCAACAAGACTTAACGTGGTCCTAGATGGCGCCAGCGAATGAATAATAATAATAATAATAATAATAGTAGTAGTAGTAGTAGTAGTAGTAGTAGTATATCTACTGAGATGTTCAATCGATTTCAAGAAAGAGTGTACACATATGACTTCGAAACTGATCAAATGCATAGACACATTGGCGATTGGTGTATAATACACCAAAGTCTTTAAATGTCCCCAAAGCCATAAATCTCAGGGATTAATGACAGGTGAAAATGAAGGCTACTCTACTAGACTCCTTTGACCTATCCTTTGGTCATGAAAATTTTATTTTACGTATTGTCATACGATGCGTAAGAAACTAGCGTTTTGCCCTGTCGTGTATGAAGCACATCCGTTGTCGAGCTGCAACGGGTAACGTCATTGAGTAGCGCACGTGATTTATTGAGTATAATTTGGTCATAAACAGTACCTTATAATTTGTCTGGTACTGTGGCCGTATGAGTCCCTCACTAAGAATAACTTCCCACAAACCGTTACTGAAACGAACCGGACGCCTTGTTTCCATGTTTACTCGAGATTTTTAATCCGCCCACAAGTGGTTACTGTGGCAATATAACATATTACTTTCACTGAACTGCTCATTATTCGTAAATAAAAAGTAAGCTTTGAACTGTGAATCTTCATAATTCCATCTTGTGACCCACTGGCAGAACTATAATCTAGTGTAGTCGCATGATACAGACTAAGGTATCTGCTCATGCAGAACTGACTGCGCAAGAGCTCGATTCATACCTCCGCCAGCTACAGTTCTTCTCACATTTGTTTCAGGATCATTTTCTACTCGTTCCAACACTCTCTCCTACGTATACAACGTGTGAACTATGGAAGGTATACCGCGATGCTTTTCACTTGTTGCGGACATCCCATGTCGGCAAGTCGCTGGGACAGCTAGCTGTACTTTTTCAGGAGCAATGCAGCATTGAGGGTGTAGCAAAACACTAGCAAAAAGAAACGAACAGTGAACGTCAACAGGAAGGCCTAATACATGAGTGAGAGCTGAATGGTCCATACCTCAACAACTAATTGTTTCCAGACATATGTGTAGGACTTTTTCCCTAGTTTTATCTCCTGTGACAGTCTGGGACATTTTTGAGCACCCTGGTATAGTCCTACGGTCAGGTACAAGAGAGTTTTATGCCTTGAGAACTAAGTACTACGTTTCCTCGTAGTACTTCAGTATACGGATCGATTTTATAATAACGTGATGGAAACGCACCGGTTGCCACCACAAAAAGTTTCCGGCGTTTCCTACCGTTTTTGCTGTTGTTAGACATGAGGTCGTGTTTTGTGCAGCATTTATATATATTTTCAGTTCTACGGGTTTAAGTGTTGCGTAAACTATTAAAACTATTTGGAACATGTTGTTAATTCTTGAGTTACAAATTTTATTTGTGAGTAAAATTCTACGGATATGTTTTTAAAATTAGTTACGTAATGTGTGGATGCTTAAGCCATACTTCTTTGGTCGTGCACCATCTTGTATCCTGAAACGAAAGCTCTTCCTCTATAGAAAATCTGATATCTGCAAATAAACTGAGTTTCATTAGTATCTTATTAATCTTACCCATCTTGAACACTGAACTTTCTGTTAGTTTCCAATAGCTTCAGTTTCAAATACCATTTAACTTCAGTCTCGTTTTTGATAATACCGGGTGTTTCAGAATGAATATACGGGTTTTAAGGCTTTGTAGCTTTTATTACATTCAACTTACAATTCTAAATAATATACAAATAAAATAGGAACTCAAACAATTTTGTTTGTATACCTGTTACCAGCTCTAAACCCTACACACCACGGTTTACGTGCCAACTTTGCAAATGTTGGTGCATGAGGATGAAGAGTTTTTGAATCGCATCGTCTCTAGTGATGACATTTCAACTACGCGGAAATGTGAACACAAATAATGTCCGCACGTAGTGGTCAGCAAATCTCGACGATATGTTTTTTGTGTCATATACCGGAGAAGAGCTTTTAGGCGTTTCTTTCTTCTGTGAAACAACTGTAATTGGTTTTTCTTATCTTGAAGCGAAAGGACTGTTGCTCTTTCCTTAATTTTTAGAAGCTGACTATAGTACTTTATTAGTAGCAAAATAGTGCTCCGCTTCAGTGGTATAACTCAGTCCGCCGCCGATTCAACCAAATCGACGTTATACCCGACAGCTGGGTAGGCTGCAAGAGGCTGGGCGACAGAGCTTGTTTCGCCTGGTCTCCACGTTCACCCGATCTGACGCCATGCGATTTTTACCTCCGAGGTTCGTGGAAGACCTTGTATATGAGCGTCCGCTACCAGATGATCTGCCCGACTTAAGAAACAGGACTGAAGCAGTTGTTGAAACAATTACTCCTGACACACTGATCAAGGTTTCGGAAGAACTCGCCTATTGACTCGTTGTGTACCGCGTGACGAATGCTGCTCCCCTTGGACACTTGTAAGAAAATCTTTTTGAATTGTTCTTTAATTTGACGTATTATTTATAATTGTAAGTTGAAGCCGGCCGCGGTGGCCGAGCGGTTCTAGGCGCTTCAGTCCGGAACCGCGCGACTGCTACGGTCGCGGGTTCGAAACCTGCCTCGGGCATGGATGTGTGTGATGTCCTTAGGTTAGTTAGGTTTAAGTAGTTCTAAGTTCTAGGGGATTGATGACCTCAGATGTTAAGTCCCATAGTGCTCAGAGCCATTTGAAACATATTTTTTTTTTTTTTTTTTTTTTGTAAGTTAAATGCAGTAACTGGTATCAAGCCTCAAAACCCCCATATTCATTTAGAAACAACCGGTAATTCTACTTAATTAAATTTCAGTTACTGATTATTGGTGTGTAATGACGAAACAGGTAGACTTTTAATACAATAGTGACAAGACTTTCTTGACTGCAATACTTTCAAATTCCAACAGAATCTAATTTCCTAGATACATGACCATTTAGTATCTTGGAATATTTTTTCACATTCGGTTGTCCTGAATATTTTCTGTTATTTCAGAAAAAGTGAATACTGTCATTTAGAATAATTAAACTTCCACTACAGAGTTGTCTAGAGGCGACACTCTCTGAAGTATTTCAAGGTACGTCATTGTCCTCTACATGAAGTACCTCAACAATCAAGTGCCACAAGCAGCTCTTAATAGTGCAGGATTTTTAAGATATATTCGCATCAGATGATGAGACTATAGAGTTTAAATTGATTGTACATGAACTGAATATCTAATATACTACTGTATATTAGAATAAAAGGAATATATGTAAAGCCCAAACTGACGTCGTACACGCAATGGACTACTAGATAAAAATGGATGAAATCATTTTCTTGCAAACTGATTCCGTAATTATAATCATTAGTAAAACGTTTCGTTTGTTGAATTTTATGTATCCAAATTTATCGCACGTACGGATTGATCATGATACAAAAGTAGATAGCGTATGTATGTTCAAGCACAGCCACGGCCGGGGGGCCTCGAGCTCTTATCAGTGATGTCAGAATGACGTCATATGATGACGTTATTGATAACTGTGCTGAAGTGTCTTATCGGTGACGTCATCAGATGACGTTATGTGATAAGGGACCTGACATGTCTTATCGGTGACGTCATCAGATGACGTCATGTGATAAGGGTCCTGACATGTCTTATCGGTGACGTCATCAGATGACATTATGTGATAAGGGCGCTGAAGTCTTATTGGTGACGTCATCAGGTGACGTCATGTGATAACAGTGTTGTATGTTATCTGTAACGTCACTGAATGTTGTCGTGTTTTTACTTGGCGTTGCAAGTTCTAACATGTTTTGTCCTGTAGCTTATGGACTTACATTTCAATTTCTGTTAAGAGTAAAAAATTAGTAATTTTCAGTGATGTGACGTTATAGCCCTATGGTTTGTATCATTGATAACATCCATTGTTGTTTCGCTGTATGCATTCTAGCCTTGAGGCTAAGATTTTAATATTCTGATTTTGTTTTAGAGAGGTCATTGCCTTCAAACTCTCTCTCTGTTCCTCTCTCTAACGCGCACACACACACACACACACACACACACACACACACACACACAATGATAAGGTAATAAAGGAGTAACTTTTTCACTTTGTTAGCGTTGTTACTGTAGTAAAAAATGTGTAGTTACAATATATTGACAGATTATTTTAATCATGTTCATCATATGACTTTCTTTCATGTATTATTTTTTCCTTAAGCCGTAAGTACTTGCAATGAGGATACCAGAATGTG
The DNA here is from genome assembly GCF_023864275.1 of Schistocerca cancellata. Classification (NCBI taxonomy): domain Eukaryota; kingdom Metazoa; phylum Arthropoda; class Insecta; order Orthoptera; family Acrididae; genus Schistocerca; species Schistocerca cancellata. The sequence goes on along the minus strand of NC_064628.1, from coordinate 244,504,788 downwards.
TGCTGCTGCCATGGATCAACGCCCACCTCCCAATCATGTAGTCCTCCACCACAACAGAAGCAGATTGTAGAGTCACCAGTGTCAGTATAGAAGAAACCAGCCTCTACTAACTTTTCTGGTCGTACTGGTAGATATTTTGACCAATTTTTGAAAGATTCTTTACGTGCTATCCGAGAACAGTACTGAGGCCATGCAGGTAGTCTGATATGTGCCAGCTTCTGTTCATTTAACATGAATCGCTTACATAAATTAATAGCTGCAGACCACACGAAGGGACATTTTGGAGAGTGACATAAATGTCTCACTAGTGGATCTTTACCCGGTTGCCAGTCACTCTGTTCAGTTTCACAATAGATACATTTGACAGTATCATCATCATGTTGGCGATTAGGTCTGTAGAAACCAGCATGTGCTAGCTCCTCAGACAGCAAAAATTCTTTGAACCAATTACCGTTTTGAAAGGTTTCCAACCACTCAAGAAATGTGAGGTACATCATGAAGCTTGCTCTCTGTAGTCAGTTAGCAGACACTATGCAGCTGCTAGTTTGATGTTCATGACTTATATTTTACATGTATCAGGAATCCCTACCCAAGTATCTGGTAACTCATAAAGTTACATAATTATTCCAGCCTCTCTCAACTCTTCTTCGATAGAAATAATTTCATTGTCATGAGATGTATTGCCTACAGCTCTTGAACCATGTAAGAAGAAAAGTCGTTCAACAAGTTCATTTGGATTATCCAAATACACGTAATCTACAGGTAAATTGTTATTGTATATTTTCCACTGCTTTACAACAGGGAATTTTTCTCTTCTTTTTACTGTGATACCTTTACCACTCTGAATACTAGGTTCACTTTCTGAAGTATCATCACTCAGTTGACGATGTTCTTCTAATAATTGTGCTCTAGATTCTTCGCGAATTAGTCTTATATCTGGTTCCATATATGTCTGCAGACCTTCTATAATTGTCTGGTACTTGACACTCTTATCAACATTAACAGGTTTATAACTAGCATAGTTTATCCTATGTGCATCAGTAGCTTCCAAAATTTTTCCATACGTTGAAAGATCAGCTTGTTTTCTTGGAGGGTCTCTTTCTAAAGAGTAAATGGTACAGTCCTTTTGTTCCATTATACGTTATACCATTAATAACTAAATCGTCCCCATCAATTATCACTTTCTCACTTCCTATCATCCACCCATTATCAGGATCATATCTCATTCCATACACTTCATCACGTTCTCTAATAGGAATTTTGTTTAAAATTGATGAAGCTATAGTTTCTTCAGGTAAGTCAAGTTTGGGTTTAACATCAGTACTTTGTACCTTAGTGATACCTGTTTGTACACATACAGGATTTGAAACTTCTTTCCTTTTGCTGATTTATAGAAGTTCCCTCAGAGGCTCAGAAACTGGTCGTAATTTTTCTTCCATTTCTGCTTTCCTCTTATTTTCTTTTGCCTTAAGGGATAGAAACTTGTTCCGTATATTTTTTCTAGCAGATATAATTTGTTTTTTCAACTTCATGTTCCAACTAGGAAATTATGGCTTACATTTAGAGTTTGAGTATGAACTACTGAATGCGTCAAATGATATATCAAATAACAAATTTAATACTGAATGGTCTTTCACATCCTTTTGATTTTGAGATGTATTTGGGTTTAGTGTAGCTACTTTAAACTCTAATCTCACCACGAATCTAATGAGCTGTTGATGGGGATTCCATATACACCTCAATTCCGTGGTCGGGGAACATCTTTGATGACTGCGAAATAGTTTTCGCGAATCAGAATCGTTTAGTTCAAGTGCTTTTCTAATTCCATTTTCTTTTCTCTTAATATAATGTAACTGAAATTATGGGCTTACTGTGTAAATTAATATGTGTATGTAAATGAAGGCACCATTTCGTAATTGTAATCTGTTAGTGACACTGGAGCACAAACAGTAATCTCTCATTCAACAAAGTCTTTAGCTGTGGAATGATTACGGTAACGTTATTTCGGTATCAGCCATAAATTTTAAAAATGTCAGAAGTACAGGGAAAATATCATAAACTGTATTTCTTTTCACCATCTGCTGACTCCTTTGCAAGGTCAGTGTGTCGTCAAAGGTCAGCTGGCGCTGATAAGTACATCGTTGGCCTACTGCCTAGAGACAGTGTCTCGTAACGCCAGGGTGTTTTGAAATTTAGCCACATGATAGTCACCGGAAAATTCAACAATCTGTAAAATATTTGTATCATAACAGTGCCCTCTTCTCGCCCAAAGATCTTAAATACTAAAAATACGCCGGCCGCGGTCGTCTCGCGGTTCTGGCGCTGCAGTCCGGAACCGTGGGACTGCTACAGTCGCAGGTTCGAATCCTGCCACGGGCATGGCTGTGTGTGATGTCCTTAGGTTAGTTAGGTTTAAGTAGTTCTAAGTTCTGGGGGACTTATGACCTAAGATGTTGAGTCCCATAGTGCTCAGAGCCATTTGAACCATTTGAACTAAAAATACGAATACCTTACTGCAGTGTACCCTGGCAAAGGACTTCTTGTAGCAGAAGTAAAATTCATTAATTCCAGGACGAATGAAGAGTAATCATAACATATACATCATCATAACATGAACAAACCTACACACCGTAAGCCGCCCCTAGTATTTTATTGCTTTTATTGTGAATACAGCTAATTAATATTTGCTGTAGTGTGGCTGGTTAGAAAAATGAGGCATCAGACTTTAATGAGTAGCCAGATAGAGAGGGCGAACTTACTCGGAAAGGAACATGCGCCTATAATTAAAGTTCTGATCGTGAGCCTAAGACGCATGCCCCTTTTATTCTCCCATACTATACTATGATTTTGTCCCTTCCCAAATACGTTTATTAATAATGAAGTTGTTGAAATATGTGAACACTTTTGCACGACGCAGTTAACGTATACCACTTTATATTCATGTAATATTTCCTTACATCTGTATGAATTTGCTATTGCCAATTCATTATTGTACGACCTCCTTTTCACTCCCCCGATATGAAATTTAAAGCAGAGCTTCAAAATTCTCACTTTTCTTACACACATACACGCCCTTCTCGCTTTTTAACTCTGATACTGCTTTCAATGTTCTGCCCACAAAAATTTTACTTTTATAGATTCGGATCTGTTTCTGCTAGCATGCCCCGGCTCTACTGGCAGTATTCCGCAATATCATAAAACTAATTCACTTCTTTTTTTTCGTTATGCGCGATGCGCGGAGTAAGAGTTCCTGGAACCTGCCCTGCAGGCTTGTTCAGGCTCGACTCTTTCGCGCCAAACGATCTCCAGACGCCAATCTCTCCTTTCTATAGCTGTGGAACAGTCTAGCAAAGGAGATTAAGGGTAAATTCAGTCCTTCCAGTACAGGATCGATATCTGTACTCTTACAACATAATAATAAAGGGAACAAATTTCAAGCCTGAGGCTAGGAGAACGTGCACTTCAGTTGAGTAATTTCCGCATGTTGTTGTTGTTGTTGTCTTCAGTCCTGAGACTGGTTTGATGCAGCTCTCCATGCTACTCTATCCTGTGCAAGCTTCTTCATCTCCCAGGATATACTGCAACCTATATCCTTCTGAATCTGCTTAGTGTATTCATCTCTTGGTCTCCCCCTACGATTTTTACCCTCCACGCTGCCCTCCAATGCTAAATTTGTGATCCCTTGATGCCTCAGAACATGTCCTTCCAACCGGTCCCTTCTTCTTGTCAAGTTGTGCCGCAAACTCCTCTTCTCCCCAATTCTATTCAATACCTCCTCATTAGTTACGTGATCTACCCATCTAATCTTCAGCATTCTTCTGTAGCACCACATTTCAAAAGCTTCTATTCTCTTCTTGTCCAAACTATTTATCGTCCATGTTTCACTTCCATACATGGCTACACTCCATACAAATACTGTCAGAAACGACTTCCTGACACTTAAATCTATACTCGATGTTAACAAATTTCTCTTCTTCAGAAACGCTTTCATTGCCATTGCCAGTCTACATTTTATATCCTCTCTACCTCGACCATCAGTTATTTTGCTCCCCAAATAGCAAAACTCCTTTACTACTTTAAGTGTCTCATTTCCTAATCTAATTCCCTCTGCATCACCCGACGTAATTCGACTACATTCCATTATCCTTGTTTTGCTTTTGTTGATGTTCATCTTATATCCTCCTTTTAAGACACTGTCCATTCCGTTCCACTGCTCTTCCAAGTCCTTTGCTGTCTCTGACAGAATTACAATGTCATCGGCGAACCTCAACATTTTTATTTCTTCTCGATGGATTTTAATACCTACTCCGAATTTTTCTTTTGTTTCCTTTACTGCTTGCTCAATATACAGATTGAATAACATCGGGGACAGGCTGCAACTCTGTCTCACTCCCTTCCCAACCGCTGCTTCCCTTTCATGTCCCTCGACTCTTATAACTGCCATCTGGTTTCTGTACAAATTGTAAATAGCCTTTCGCTCCCTGTATTTTACCCCTGCCACCTTTAGAATTTGAAAGAGAGTATTCCAGTCAACATTGTCGAAAGCTTTCTCTAAGTCTACAAATGCTAGAAACGTAGGTTTGCCTTCCCTTAATCTAGCTTCTAAGATAAGTCGTAGGGTCAGTATTGCCTCACGTGTCCCAACATTTCTGCGGAATCCAAACTGATCTTCCCCGAGGTCGGCTTCTACCAGTTTTTCCATTCGTCTGTAAAGAATTTGCGTTACTATTTTGCAGCAGTGACTTATTAAACTGATAGTTCGGTAATTTTCACATCTGTCAACACCTGCTTTGTTTGGTACTGGAATTATTATATTCTTCTTGACGTCTGAGGGTATTTCACCTGTCTCATACATCTTGCTCACCAGATGGTAGAGTTTTGTCAGGACTGGCTCTCCCAAGGCCGTCAGTAGTTCCAATGGAATGTTGTCTACTCCCGGGGCCTTGTTTCGACTCAGGTCTTTCAGTGCTCTGTCAAAGTCTTCACGCAGTATTGTGTCTCCCATTTCATCTTCATCTACATCCTCTTCAATTTCCATAATATTGTCCTCATATATATAAACGCTCTATATACTCCTTCCACCTTTCTGCTTTCCCTTCTTTGCATAGAACTGGGTTTCCATCTGAGCTCTTGATATTCATACAAGTGGCTCTCTTTTCTCCAAAGGTCTCTTTAATTTTCCTGTAGGCAGCATCTATCTTACCCCAAGCGAGATAAGCCTCTACATCCTTACATTTGTCTTCTAGCCATCCCTGCTTAGCCATTTTGCACTTCCTAATGTGTCCTAATTTCCGCATAGATCATTCAAATTGTATGTGACAAGTTCGGCTGCTGCCATCATTGAGAACTTCAAACACTAAATCGTCGTTTCTTAGCAGCTTAAATGTTGCGTAGTTGCAGTCTGGTGCTCCGGCGAGCCCTGCTACGCAGCCGGTGCTTGCAGCAGCCGCGCCGTGTCCACGCGCGCGTACGGCGGTTGCTAGCCGTGGAGGCAGCGGGTTATCTGCGGCCGGAAGTGCTGTCTAGCAGCAGCCCGCGCTGACGTCATCCCAGGGTCGCCAACCACGGCCGTCGGCACGCGGCCCACGTCGGCAGTCCCTAACCGTCGGCAATCTCGTTACCGTCACATAATCGTTCCCACTGCACGACTCTTTCTCTCAGTTACTGTTGTAACTGGGCAGAAGGGGCGGAACAGTATAATACTTGTAGAAGCGCGATGCTACAACTAGGATTGCGCGGTCCAAAAACAGAAAAGCCGAACCCGGCGTCATACAGTGTGTTGGGCACTGTTTCGACGATTTAAAATTTAAATAATGAGCACCAAAAATAAGACGTAGCGAGGTGGCGGCGTCTCTTGGCAGCGAGGAATGTCAAGTTTCATCCACCATTCTGGTCAGTAATCAAGTCTTAACGGTCGTTGTTATTTTGGGCGTGCAACGTGCCATTCGTAAGCATTTTAAAATTCAGCCGTGACATCCAGTTCCTTGTCGTGGAGCAATGTTGATTTGGGTAAGAAACTTCCGTGAAGTTGCGAGTGCATCGAATCAAAAGTCAACCTGCCCGCGGAAAACCATCCGAACTCCTGATAACATCTAACGTATGCTTAGCAGTTTACAGGCAAGCCTTTATCGTTCGCTACAAAAACTTGCTTCCAACGAGAACTTGCAAGTTTTCCGTGAAGCGTTTGGTAACCGCATAATTTCCATACGCGCTTGTATCGAATGGCCGCCTCGCTAACCTGATTTATCCTTGTCGGACTTTTACCAATGAGGCTTGAGTGTACTCCGGCTGGCCGAGACGCTTGCAACACTTACAAGATCGAATTCCAGACGAAATATCCAAAATTCCTTTAGTAGCTGATTCTTCGAGTATTGTGTAGCCGCGAATGGTCGCCATTTGTCTGATGTAGTATTGCATATGTAAACTTGAATAAATGTTGTACCTTCTGTAAAATATTCAACTTCGTTTCGGGATTACTCTATGTGTTATTCAGATTTGAAATCGTCAAAATATTGTGAAACACCCTCTGTTTAGCCTAACGTGAGACCTGAAAACCGGACTACCTGTTTCAGTTAGAAATAGTCACGTGGATATTTTCAATTGTTTGTTAATAATCACTTCTTTGTGTGACCAATCATAAACGTGCTTAAATTAGGAAAATAATCAGTAAACATCCTTATAATTTGGTATTTATGACAATGACAAAGTGCTCAGTCTTCTTAATTACTACTGAGTCTTTTTCGACAGAGAATCTTACGTTTAAATGAACTAGAAGTTTTTCATTAAACAAAATATACATTTATCTATTCTTCTGGGACGTAAAACTAAAAGAAATTCAATAACTTTTGTCATTTCAGTTACACTGGAAAAAGAAATAACAGTAATCGGTCCGGCTGGTAGGCATGGGCTGCTAGTCACATCCTACTTTGCCTCTCTGCCACTTCGCATAACGTGAATGTGACATCGTGTGGTGGGTTCACTCCATCGACAAAATAAAACACAGCACACGGACATAAAGAACAGCATTGTTTGTTGGTATATTTATATGTCCGTTGTGGTATATCTACTTATTCCTCCTTCTACTTACTCCTCGCACTTAGGAAATTAACTGCAACGGGTCTTAGTTGTGCACTCTCTGCTTCATGGCTAAGAAGCCTAACAAAAGCCGAGCAGGCCGGAATTGTATCCATTATTTTGGCTATACTCGACCGTAGGAAGCCGGCCTTTCAGAGCTGCATTGCGGCCACGTTACAACAGATGTTCAAAGTGGCCTCCATCGGATGCAATGCACTCGTTCACAGGTCGCATCATGGACTGCCATGTGCTCTGCCTTACACCATGAGACCTTGCCTGGTGCTTGTACTAGGGTTCGTCTCAATATCCTGTAAAAATCGGTCCTCCAAATCTGATGTACGCAAACTCCGCTGCCTTCCTGCACGTTTGTCTGTGTGGAAGGATCACACAAACGCCCAAAAAGGGTTTGAAATGTTGAGTGATGTTGTTGGTATCTGTGAAGGTACTTGTTTTGTTATATACTCCGTTCGTCATAAAAACAAGCCTGATGCAAACAAACACAAACGAAATTATTGACCAGCAGCCGTAGCTCCCGTACACTGGCGTTGCTCCGCACTTGGAAATAGGTCCAACGTATGCAGTAGATATCTTATTACTTTGTCGCTGTAAATGAAGCTTTAAGACATTCTGATGTATTAACAGCCATTAGCGTTTTTCTTAAGCTACGTAATTTTTCATTCAAAAATCGTGTACAGTCACTGTCTCTGTAAGTGCTACTTGTGCTCTAATTGTCTCGCTGTTCGTACGAACCGCTGAAATGGATGACACTGCTTGTTGCTTCGCAGTGAAACACGCGTGCGGAACACCGTTAATGGCGAGAAACAAGTTTTTCTTAACGTTTTTGAGAAGATTACAGAGAAAAATCAGCTTTCACGTTTTTCGAGAAACAGTACGTACTAAATATAAAAAATGGTTTGTAAGTTACATGCGTGGCGTATCGATAGAGTCGTTGATCGTTTATCATGTGGGCCAGTGGGCGGCGGTACGAATCTCATTGAGGTTTACAATTCCTTTTTTTCTGTTTCAACAGGTAAATCATTTTTATATAAAATTTATCAAATATGTGGTAATTAACTCAAACTTAATCACCATCTTGCCAAGAAAAATGCACGTCTTCTAGTTTCTAATTACATATCACCTGCAAAATTCTGGTTTTCATTGCAAATACACTTTTTTAACTCTCGATATTTTATGAAAGTTTGTTAAAAATCTTGAAGTTAAGAAAAAATTACATAGTTAAACTTTTTGGAGAAAAATGAAAAATCAGATAACTCTTTGAATGAATATGCCTATTGTTTTGTACGGCAGACGCGGTCTCACATGACCCAGAGTGATAAGCGTCGTAGAAACATAGAAAACAATTTTCACGGTGTCGAGCACACCGTACATGCTGCATTTTCACAGTTGTCACCTTAATATTTCAATCTGAACCCAATAGAAATGATCTGGAGTCAAGTTAATGGATTTTTTCGCGCCTCGTGATGACTGGGTGTTGTGTGATGTCCTTAGGTTAGTTAGGTTTAAGTAGTTCTAAGTTCTAGGGGACTGATGCCATAGATGTTAAGTCCCATAGTGCTCAGAGCCATTTGAACCATTTTTTTTTTCGCGAGAAACAACAAGACATGTAAGCTGCCAAATGTATTGGAACTAATGCACGAAGCTTTGTGACATGTCACTGCCGAACGATGGCGAAATGCAGAACAGCACGTCATAAAAGAGGAGGCGGAGGAAATGTAGACTTTCCTGTGGCTTGGGATTCTGTTGCTGATCGCCTCGTTATCAACGTAGCAGTATTGAAATGTACCGCATTCCTCGGAGTACGATATGGAAGAAGTTTAGAGATTGCCAGACGACTGACTGTAATATTTTCAGTGGCTTCAATATTTAACTACATGGTGAAATCCCAGCAGTGCGCTTTTGCGCTGCACGTAGCTCTTGCAGAAAAATTGCCCTTGTTAAAGTCAGTACTATCTTAGCTAAGTTCGAGAGCATGTTATGGTTCTCACCAGATCACCTAAGAAACGCATCGCCTTACTTTTAGCATTATTTCTTTCTGTTCAAAAATTACATGACATTCAAGGCTATATTATTCTCTGCCAGTCTCTTTTTAGGTCTTTACTACAATTGTTTACATCACTGCTGGTCAGTTGGACGAAGTGACTGGCCAGTGCTGCCCAAGTTAGGCCCCTTACATGTGCCATTTTCAGCAGCGCCGCGGCAGCGGTCAGCATCCCGTAGTGCAAACAGATGGGACATTTACACACGTGGCGGGCGACTCGTACGCCAGCGACAGGGGCAACCGCACGACCATCTGTGCACGAGCGGCTGCCCTCTGCTGACAGCAGCGTTTTCACACCTGTTGCCTCTCACACATGGCTTTTCATTAGCGTATCAGTCGTTCACACAGCACCATGAGTTTTGGTACTGAGCGTTTCATTTGTAAGATAGAAATGCGTCCTTCTATTTGGGACTCAAGATGTAGCGGATACAGCAACAGGATTGCGAAACGCAGAGCATGGGAGGATTTATGTGTACTGTTTATTCCACGATTTGCAATGAAACAAAAGATTACAAAAACCAAAAAGGTATGTATTTATAAATATATGTACTATATGTTATATTATTATGTACAAATACACTCCTGGAAATTGAAATAAGAACACCGTGAATTCATTGTCCCAGGAAGGGGAAACTTTATTGACACATTCCTGGGGTCAGATACATCACATGATCACACTGACAGAACCACAGGCACATAGACACAGGCAACAGAGCATGCACAATGTCGGCACTAGTACAGTGTATATCCACCTTTCGCAGCAATGCAGGCTGCTATTCTCCCATGGAGACGATCGTAGAGATGCTGGATGTAGTCCTGTGGAACGGCTTGCCATGCCATTTCCACCTGGCGCCTCAGTTGGACCAGCGTTCGTGCTGGACGTGCAGACCGCGTGAGACGACGCTTCATCCAGTCCCAAACATGCTCAATGGGGGACAGATCCGGAGATCTTGCTGGCCAGGGTAGTTGACTTACACCTTCTAGAGCACGTTGGGTGGCACGGGATACATGCGGACGTGCATTGTCCTGTTGGAACAGCAAGTTCCCTTGCCGGTCTAGGAATGGTAGAACGATGGGTTCGATGACGGTTTGGATGTACCGTGCACTATTCAATGTCCCCTCGACGATCACCAGTGGTGTACGGCCAGTGTAGGAGATCGCTCCTCACACCATGATGCCGGGTGTTGGCCCTGTGTGCCTCGGTCGTATGCAGTCCTGATTGTGGCGCTCACCTGCACGGCGCCAAACACGCATACGACCACCATTGGCACCAAGGCAGAAGCGACTCTCATCCCTGAAGACGACACGTCTCCATTCGTCCCTCCATTCACGCCTGTCGCGACACCACTGGAGGCGGGCTGCACGATGTTGGGGCGTGAGCGGAAGACGGCCTAACGGTGTGCGGGACCGTAGCCCAGCTTCATGGAGACGGTTGCGAATGGTCCTCGCCGATACCCCAGGAGCAACAGTGTCCCTAATTTGCTGTGAAGTGGCGGTGCGGTCCCCTACGGCACTGCGTAGGATCCTACGGTCTTGGCGTGCATCCGTGCGTCGCTGCGGTCTGGTCCCAGGTCGACGGGCACGTGCACCTTCCGCCGACCACTGGCGACAACATCGATGTACTGTGGAGACCTCACGCCCCACGTCTTGAGCAATTCGGCGGTACGTCCACCCGGCCTCCCGCATGCCCACTATACGCCCTCGCTCAAAGTCCGTCAACTACACATACGGTTCACGTCCACGCTGTCGCGGCATGCTACCAGTGTTAAAAAGACTGCGATGGAGCTCCGTATGCCACGGCAAACTGGCTGACACTGACGGCGGCGGTGCACAAATGCTGCGCAGCTAGCGCCATTCGACGGCCAACACCGCGGTTCCTGGTGTGTCCGCTGTGCCGTGCGTGTGATCATTGCTTGTACAGCCCTCTCGCAGTGTCCGGAGCAAGTATGGTGGGTCTGCCACACCGGTGTCAATGTGTTCTTTTTTCCATTTCCAGGAGTGTATTATAAGTCCCCATATCAAATTTTGTTCAGTTGCCAACTCACTGCACCTTGTTCGCTTGCAAAGAATTCAGCAAATTTATGTCTGATAACAGCGGCTGATTTCCTCCTTGTTCTCCGCATTAGGGCTTCCTCGACTCCATGTAGTCCAACAATGTTCAGTGCGTCTTCGAATGTATACCCATCTCTACGACGAACGAAATTATGTAATATGCAGCATGCTTTTGTTATATGTGATGTCAAATAAGTTGAAACATTAAGTGGACGATGCAATATTCTCCATTGTTGCTGAGTATTCCAAATGTACTCTCTATGAAATGTCTCGCTTGTGATAAACCATAATTATGTATCATTTTGATTATTGACAAATTATTTTCGCCATAGGGTCTTTGCATATATTCTGTCAAACCAAATGCTTCATCGTTAACGGATGTAAATGGCCGCGGCTCTCCCCTAGCACATATTGGTTTCGCTCTAGGAATGTTCAGTTTGCTGTCTCTTATCTTATTGAATAGCGTGCTGTTTTTAAAGATCTGTGCATCCAAACATTTGCCCTAAGACCCGACATCTACGTAAACGAAATTATAATTTGCATCACAAACTACTAATAACACAACTGACAACAAATGTTTGCAGTTAAAGTGAGCCGCTGTGCCGGGGCGTAATCAAGTGCATGTGTCTACCATCTATTGCCCCTATACAGTATGGAGAATCTGCATTTGTCTTGAAACCTCCTGCATTATTCAACAAATCCTCTTCAGTAAGCACTGGAAATGTAGACTCTTTCGGAATATTTTGACACGTGCCCCTCACTATGCATGAGATGGTAGAAATCCCACACTTCTAAGTGTAACATAGATCTGTGAATGTATTTCCTGATGCGAGATACCTGAAATCAGAAAAAAAATCTTTTTATTCCAGCATCACAGTTGCAAAAGAGGTGGAAAAATGTAAGAGACTCGTACATTGGTGAGCTGCAAAACCAGAAAAAAGGAAGAGTGGTTCAGCGGTAGATGCCAGAAAGCAGTACATTTTGTTCAAGCAACTTTCGCTTTTAGCGCCTGTATGTGAAACTAAATCTCCTGTTGAGAAAGAGACAGACAAAATGACAAATGAAGAGTCAAGCGATTATGAATAACCATCTCCTACTGTCTCAGGCTCTAGCGTTTCCGAAAAGAGACTTTCAGAAGAGCAGAAATTGTTTAGGATACTTGCAGAAAGTGTTCAAAATAAATCAAAATCAATGGAGGAAGATCCTGATAGATAATTTCTCTTATCTTTCCTACCTCATTTCACGGCCATACCTGAAGAAAAGCGATTTAATGCAAAATTAGAACTTACGAGTGTGCTGCAAAAATACATTACAGACGATACTGCTCAGGGAAACGTCGTTGTATCACAGGGAAATGTAAGTGGAAAGCACTTTGTGGAACATGGGTCATCTGCTTCCATGGCCACTTATGAGGAACAGTTCGCTCTGTCAGCACAGAGGGCGTCGTTGGAATCAACATATGAGTTTTCTGATACATCAGTGAACGAAGATTTGTTTTAGGATGCCTACACACATTATAATTTTCTTATGTAACACAAATTGCTAAATGAAAATAAAAAAAATGGTTCAATTGGCTCTGAGCACTATCAGCTGTGGTCATCAGTCCCCTAGAACTTAGAACTACTTAAACCTAACTAACCTAAGTACATCACACACATCCATGCCCGAGGCAGGATTCGAACCTGCGACCGTAGCAGTCGCACGGTTCCGGACTGCGCGCCTAGAACCGCGAGACCACCGCGGCCGGCTGAAAATCATATAACGTCAGTTATCTGTACTAACCTTAATGTGATGGCCAACCTTTCTTCTGCAGAAATGCTGTTTCTCATGCAAATATTCCGGCGTGAAATATGTTTTCAGCAAATGTAGTAGTTCCTCAGAGGTCGGTACCGACGTCCTGAAGTCGTTGAAGAACTTGGCACTGTCTTCACGTCCGTATTTTGCACGAGTGGTGCACAATAGGTGTTGCCAGTATTTAAGTTTACGACGTTGGCGCCTGAATTTTCATTGATCAACAAAGCCAGACCCAATAGCTCTTCGTCTATATTTTCGACTGAGCGGGTTGTACACGTCGTGAGCAGCGCCGATTACGCGCAACAGCAGCTCTGCTAAGCAGAGAAACAAGAAGAAGAAGACAGCCGGGACACACACAGGCTGCTCAGCAACATTGCTGAAAACCGCCCGTGTGTAAGAGGTATTAAATGCACCGGTAAAGATGTTGTCCCGTATTATCACTGAGTCGATGTACGCGTAACGCACAGCATAAAACGTATCCTCATTACTTGAGTGTACTCCAGACAGCTTCAGGTGAAACAAAATCCAACGAGGTTCCAGCAAACACGGAAGAATACATAGTGTAATGTTTACATGAGGTTTACTCTTATGATGAACGAGTTATAGCCGTGCTGCCTCCAGATCGTTTCCATCTGCTTGACCGTACACAAACACCATCTCGGCTTTTGCGAGAAATAAATGCCGGACCATTGTGCTGTACGCTGTGTCAATTACACAGCGTAGAACACGGGACACGTGGGCAGAGGAACATTCATTCGTCAGCGCCATCTACTGTGGCAACGATGCATTTCTGGAGACATATTCATAGGACCTTTTTTCCTCCGTTTCCATTCAAGAATCCGTCCCTGCACTTTGTCGATTTTATTAGTGATCACCCCGTGTCTTCCGAATGGTTCGATGTGGCCTTCCACGAATTCCTAAACTGTGCCAATCATTTCTTCTTTAAGCAGCACTTGCATATTACGTCCTCAATTATTTGTTGAACATGTGCCCATCCCGTTTTTAACCTCTACACTTCCCTCAGGTACCATGGAAATTATTACCTGTCGTCGTTAACATGTCCTACCATGCTGTTCCTTCTTCTTGTCACTGTTTACGAAATGTTAATCCCCTCCCCAGTTTTTCAGAGAATCTCAACATTTCTCATCGTACCAGTCCACTTCTCTTTTAACATCCTTCTGTAGCACCACACGCAAGGCGCTTCGATTCTCTTCTGTTCCGGTTTTCCAATAATACTGCAATTAACTCCCACACAATGTTGTGCTCCAAACGTACATTCTCAGAAATTTCTTCCCCAAATTAAAATCGATGACTGACACAAGTAGACTTCCAGAATGAGATTTTCACTCTGCAGCGGAGTGTGCGCTGATATGAAACTTCCTGGCAGATAAAACTGTGTGCCGGACCGAGACTCGGACGAGGGACCTTTGCCTTTCGCGGGCAAGTGCACTACCAACTGAGCTACCCAAGCACGACTCACGCCACGTCCTCACAGCTTCTTCTTAATATATTTCTTTAAAAAAGCATGTCAGAAACAACAGCGATCTATGTCATTTAATGAAACAATAAGTTATGATCGCAAATTATGTTCTATTCCACTACTGGTGACCGATTTCAATCTTAGTGGACCATCTCCAGACCAGACGTTGACGTAACTGATGACCGGTGTAGACGATTAGCAGAGCTATGGTACATGCTGGGAGGCACCAGTGGTAAACTGTTGGTGGAATACCGCAGCTCTGCTAATCGTCTACACAGGTCATCAGTTACGTCATCGTCTGGTCTGCAGATGGTCTACTAAGATTGAAACTGGTCACCAACAATGATATAAAAACATCATTTGCAATCACAACATTGACTTCATTTTGACTTCTGTAAACTTAAATTCATCTTTGTTACATGGCATGAGTTGTAATTTTATGAAATAATTTTTACTGCTTTAGTCACTTTATTCTGATACTAGCGAAACCGGCAATGCTTTACAATTGATAAGTTCGTTTTGGAACTGGATATGGGTCCTAATACCTTCTCCCTCTCTCTTTGTCGCTGTCCTCCTCCTCACTCTCTGTCCATTTTCTCCTCACCTCTTTCTCTCTCCATTTCTTCCCCCCTCTCTGTCTATCTCCTCCTCTGCCCTCTCTATGCCCATTTCCTCACCCCTTCTCTAACATCCCCTCTTCCCTTCTTTCTCTGATCTTGGAGCCTTCTTTATTATTATTGCAAACAAAATCTTGCTGAGGAACTGGTATCCAATTTAGGTGAGAGATCTTTCCAGTGCTGGATCTGTAAAGATAGTAGCTTTCGCATAGTTTAAATCTACGGCCGGGTACGATTACAAAGTTTTGGACAATTCAGTTTCTGTACTAGTATTCTAATCATATGCTGATAAGTCATAAACACAACTTTCCTGGTTTCTATTAAAACCGACCGCGATGAAGAGAACAAAACAGGACTTCTTTTGTAAACAATTTTTGTTTAAAATCGTATATAGACCTAAGGAAAAAGGAATATATATCGGAGAAACAATTTGTCTAGAGGTTTAAATGCCGTGTTGTTGTAGTTGTTGAAGTAAATATATACGCTATGTCCGATGGAAAGTTTGTTAGAGTACTGTATAAGCCGGCCGAAGTGGCCGTGCGGTTAAAGGCACTGCAGTCTGGAACCGCAAGACCGCTACGGTCGCAGGTTCGAATCCTGCCTCGGGCATGGATGTTTGTGATGTCCTTAGGTTAGTTAGGTTTAACTAGTTCTAAGTTCTAGGGGACTAATGACCTCAGCAGTTGAGTCCCATAGTGCTCAGAGCCATTTGAACTAGTACTGTGTAAAAATTTGAAGTAAATCACTCAATAACTTTTTGAGGTTTTTGCTAACATTTACCTATATACTATACAGGGTGAAGCGAAATTCGTGCACTCGGGCTTCGCAGAGTGACTCCTCACATACCAGCGATCTTCCAAAATTTCGTCTGGCGAGTACATCTGGCAGAAAAAGGATGTTAAGGATTGGCAATCTGGCAACACTGTAACCACATGTATGGTGACTACGTCTATCAGCACATATTGGTTGTGTTGCGAAGATGATGCAGTGTATAAAGTTTTGGGTTAGCATGCAGGAGGTCGAGGGTTTGATCCTTGGTTGGGTCGCATTTTTTTTATTGTTTGCTGATTTCATTCTGACGTTTTATTCTGCAATATACACCATTTATTAGGTCACGCGTATCCTAAATTTACATTTTGTAACGCTGAACATAAGAAATACGTGGTTAGACAAATAAGAAATAGACAGTTAAAACAAATGACCTGTCATACGACAGAATGATTACGAAAGTACAATAACACAACATCTACATGTAATATGAGCACTCAGACGTCGCACATTAGCACCCAGTGACAATATTAATGTCCATATTAATGACCACATGACCTTCACTGCAGAATACGTTATCCTCAGAACAACAGATGCTCAAAGGGACCTCCCTCCACATCCAAACATTGCGCAACTCGCCGGATCATACAGCTCTGGCCCCGTCGCACCGAAGTTGCATCCACAGTAACAAGAGCAGCATGAACACGCGCTACCAATTCTTACACATTCGTCTGCGGAGTAGAGTATACTTGCTCCTACAGGTGTCCCCACAGGAAGAAATCCAGGGGATTTAGGTCAGGTGAAAGCGGTGGCCATACGACTGGACCTCCACGTCCTAGCCATTTCCCTGGAAATGTTCTGTCCATATACTGTTGCACATTAATTCCAGAGTGTGGAGGTGCACCATCATGTTGGAACTATATCCTCTGGCAACATGTAGTGGAAAATCTTCCAGTGGATCAGGCAGATAGTTCGCGAGGAATGCATGATACCTTCGTGCAGTCAACTGGTCAGGCAACATGTAGGACCCAACCAACTGTCGGCCAATATTCTGGCCCAGACGTTGATACCAAAGCGAACTCGGTATCCACGGTCGTGGGTGATGTGTGGGTTAAGCTCCTACCAATGGTGGGCGTTGTGCATATTTAAGAAACCCTCACGAGTTAATGCTGGTTCACCTGACCATATTACGGTGTTCACAAAGTCATCGTTGGCTTCCTGTTGTTGTTGGAACCATTCACAGAATCGCATTCTCTGATGGCGACGTGCAGGATGCAGGTGTTGCGTGAAAGCATAGTGATAGGGGTGCAGCCCTTGCTCGTGCAGCACGTTAACGACCCTGCGTTGAGAGACACGCAGCTGCCTTGCTACACTAACTGTACTACGCTGATGTTCTTGGTGTACGACCTCCAGAATGACTTCCTTAGTAGCTGGGGTACGGCGAGTCCGTGGAAGACCACTATCACACGATCGTGGAAGGAGACAACCTGAGTGAGCGGCAACACCGGCCCAGTTATCAGATGCACCAAGGACCAGAAGAATATCCACATATACATCGTTGTTCTATGCCATATGACTGCTACACTGATTTAGAGATTTACAGTGAGAAAATTCGATACATGTACATTGGTCAGGGGCACGTTACTCTGCTCTCAACTAGTCCCTGTCTGGTGGACAGCGCATACAGTATAAACACGCCGTCAGTCCTGTGCGCTGTTCCACCGAATCCACATTACCCTTCTGACAGATATTGTTCTGCATGCTTCATCCCGACACCTCTAATTGTGAAATGTTCGGTTTCGAATTAAACTGTTTCCCTATCTGTACTAGACGTGATGTTTCCACAATCCTATCGATAGAAAAATAATAATATTAATAATAATGCATTGAGATACGTACTAAACAACATGCGGTTACCAGACTCAATGTTGAAAAGCATAATTAGTGGGACCATGGTGATAACACATACAAATAGTGACCGAGTTTGGACATTATTCAGAAAGCACGTTGCTAGTCCTACTGGTAACGTGAGGCCCTAACGAAATGTAATAGACCTGAACGAGGCAAGGATACTAGTTGGTACTAATCTATGGGACCACTGGAGGAAGGTACAAAGAAAACAGGTTTCGCATCTAGTAGATGAAGTGGTGCGAATAAATTCACCCCCACGATGTGGAAAGGGCTTCTTCCAAAGATGACCAGTTTTCCATTTCTACGATTGTAGAATGTAAGTGCAAATGTTTTATAGAGGACCCGCTGAAATCTCTGCTGACGATTAAGCGATTAAGATGCCAGATACCGTACCACCTGGACTACAGTTAAAAAAAAAATACGTATGCCTCAACCCAGGATCGAACCCAAAACTTTATACACTGCCCCAACTGCACTTTACAAGCAATATGTGCTGACAGAGGTAGTCAAGAAAATACACGTGGTTACAGTGTTGCCACATTGCCACTCTTTAACATCCTTTTTCTGCCGGATGTACTCGCCAGGCGGAATTTTGGGAGAGAGATTTTTTTTATCGCTGGCATGTGAGATGTCGCGCTGCGAAGCCCGAGTGTGCGAATTTCGCTTCACCCAGTATGTACAGGGTGATTATAACATAATGAAGTGGTACTGGTTGATTTTCGTGTGGGTGTTCCGTTGTCCATATTCGACAATTCTGTGTATTGACTTATCCTGTCAGATGGAAGTGGGCTTCGTCTGCCCACAGAATCTTCCTCGGCTAATCACTGTCCACTTCCATGCGAGCAAGGAATTCTAAAGCAAAGGTGTCTCTTGCTGGCAGGTCAACAGGAAGCAACTCGTTCGTGCACATGTAATTTTGAATGGATAGCAAAGAAGGATGTTTAGTAGGATTTAATGCACAGTGCTCTTGGGTATGTGCAATGTTCGGGCAATTCTCCATGCACTACACGTTTGCACACCACCACGCGTCTGCTCCTGCATTGCTGTGGCCACTGCTTCCACTGACGTCGAATCAGTTCGTTACCTCCCTCTACGAGGTTGCACACCAAAAGAAACCGGCTTTTCGAACTTCCGAATAATTTTCTCCAGACCCACGGCAGTCATCGGACCAACGCCTTTTTTCAAACCCGGAATCTTTGCAGAGCGACGTGTGCACAGTCATCTTTCTTGTACTACAGCTTTCCAAGCACAGCGCGATCCTGCATTGAGACAGTCATGGCAAACGTCGCATACGCGAAAGAAGGAAAAGCCGTGTACCCGACATCTTTATGCCAACTTAATGGGTCGTGCGCATGACAGTTGTTTTCATTTAGGTATTCTGACACATACAGCGCCATCTACTGATCAATTTTCTCAGTATTGTTTTTCTTCTGCCATACGTTTCCCCCTTCTCCGATAATATTCCGTTGCAATTTGACGTCATTCTGACCAGTGGTGCTGTTTCTACAGCGTTTTCAAAAAATGGTTCAAAAGGCTCTGAGCACTATGGACTTAACATCTGTGGTCATCAGTGATCTAGAACTTAGAACTACTTAAACCTAACTAACCTAAGGACATCACACACATCCATGCCCGAGGCAGGATTCGAACCTGCGAACGTAGCGGGTGCGCGGTTCCAGACTGAAGCGCCTAGAATCGCTCGGTCACCACGGCCGGCTCTACGGCGTTTTGAAAGTCTAATTAATCATCCTGTATATATCGAATGATCCTAATCACACTTCACATTACTTTAATTCACATTACATGTAACTGGAGTACACCTGATAATGGCAGCATGTTGCCGAAAGGCGTCGTGCTAAAAAAGTTAGTAAAAAGTCATTGAAACAATAGAAATTATTTTATAATGTGGAGTGCCAGTCTGCTTTTTATATCCGCTTGGTTTCCTCCGTCATGTGTCATTTTGCTTCCAAGATACGAACTCCGTATTACCTCGAACTTTATCTGTATATACCGTATGTCCGGCCGCAGCTTGTGCTCTTGCGGTAGCGTTCTCAGTTCCCCCACACTGGGGTCAGGGATTTTCCCTGCCTCGAGCTGACTGGGTGTTGTGTCGCCTTCATCATTATCATTCATCCCCATTACGGTCAGAGGAGCAGCTCGTGGTGTTGCAGTAGCGTTCTCCCTTCCCACGCCTGGGTTCCCGGGTTCGATTCCCGGCGGGGTCAGGGATTTTCTCTGCCTCGTGATGACTGAGTGTTGTGTGCTGTCCTTAGGCTAGTTAGGTTTAAGTAGTTCTAAGTTCTAGGGGACTGATGACCATAGTTTTTAAGTCCCATAGTGCTGAGAGCCACGGTCGGAGGAAGGCAATGGCAAACCACCTCTGCTAGGACCTTGCCTAGTCGGCGGTGCAGGTCTCCCGTATTGTCCCCTACGCTTCTCGAAATATGGCACCTCTTCAGCATCCGTCCAAATATTTATTATAGTATTGTGTAAAAATCTGAAGCAAACCGGACAAGAACTTTTCGAAGTATTTGTTAAAAATGTTAAACAACGTCTTGTCTTGATACAGCAGTACAGATTTAATTAGCACGACGCGTTTCGGCAGCAAGCTGCCATAACCAGGTGTACATTACCAATAAACTGCAATTTAAAAAATCAATTTTATAAAATATACTAAGACAAAATCCAACAAAACTATTTATATTAAATAATTAAATAAACAAAAAATAAATATAATAAAATAGATAATCAAGATATCCTGATTAGCACAGAAAAATTTTCAGTGTAAGTGGAACACTTTACTAATAACTTATATCTTGAACCTCTTCCTAGATACACTTTCCAGTACATCCAGTATGTTACGACTTATCTCATCTAAATTGAAGCTACTTTAAAACAATCAAAATAGAGTAATCAATAATGAGAGCGACGGGCGATGTGTACACACCTCAGAGCCAATATCAGATAAATTAAATAAATTAAATTACTATCAAATCCACCTTCATTAATAGTATTTCACCATCAAATCCGTTATAAACAAAAATCTATTGTAACCCACCTCCTCTTAACTATAAGCTGCTCCTTGACATGAAATATTTTATAATTATAAATCTTAAGAATTATAACTCTAAAAAGATTCTCTGATAACGGAGATATACAAACAAATAAATCAAGTAGAGTAAATCGTGTATTATCAATCACGGGGTAGGTTCCTCTGAATGGAATGAGATACCGCCAAATTCTATGGGTTTAAAGACCTTAACTAATAGTACCCTGGTAAATATAATTAACATTTAAAATAATAGGGTATCTAATCCTAGTTTATTATTTAAATTTGCCACCCACTCCGTGATGTCGTGATTGATATTCATATATTACATAAAATGGCACCAAGGGTCAGCAAACAGACGTACATGGAGTATTAGGAATTTTCACACATGGCACAATACATGGAAACATGTTACTACATGAAAGCTAGAATGTAAGCATGGTAGTTTCTTCAAAAACTTCTCCAATGTTGAATGCTCGTTTTATTGAAAAATATTGTCTTCACAGTAAAAATTGGCCTTTACAAAGTAATAATGTTATCTAATACGTGCCATAATATAAATGCATCGCTATAGAAAAGATTTCATCTTCACTGTATATTACTGTCTTAGCAACTGAAACTAGTTTAGCTTAGCAGTTAAGACTCTGAATGTGGAAGTATTAAGCTGTGATTTGCTTGTTATTGTGCTCTGTGTGCCAGACAACTAAGTTTCCAACAAAAATGTAACTAAATGACCTAATGAAATTCTGTATATGCAAATTATTTAATGTCCACGCTAAAATATATCTATCATTCTGTACAGATTTCTGTTAAGATACAGTCCGCATTCGGCGTTGTAGCAGCTCGGACGTGTTTAGCGCACCGGCCGCGCCCCGTTTAGTGCGAGCTTTGTTTACATCCTTGAGGCTTCGCGAAGCGGTGTATTGATTACTACAGATCACGATGGCTCTTTCTTACCGGAAGGCGACTATCGAGTTCACGTTCGATGCACAAGACCAAAAGTACACGAAATCGAACGTTTCATGCGCGAAATGGTAAACTAGATCCCCGGGAGCTGATAGGAATTCACCTATCAATAGTGGCCAGCGTCGTATACGTAAAACTCATAGACGAGGCAGTGTGCGACAGACTTATCCGTCGATCCACCGAAGGTTACCGCTTTTGCCACGACGACGGGAACTTGGCTCTGAGCACTAAGGGACTTAACTTATGAGGTCATAAGTCACCTAGAACTTAGAACTACTTAAACCTAACTAACCTAAGGACATCGCACACATCCATGCCCGAGGGAGGATTCGAACCTGCGACCGTAGTGGTCGCGCGGTTCCAGACTGTAGCGCCTAGAACCGCTCGGCCACACAGCCCGTCGATCATGCCGGTCTCTGAGTGAGAACGTGAAACGTCCGCTTTGAACATTTATACAAGACTATGCTTAAACTGACACACAATATTTTTAGCGCAACGCAATCTGACTTTCAAAAATCGCTACAAAAGAGGCCCTGACTAACATTAACCTATACCTTTCACAAATCACTTACCTCACACAAATCTTCATTACTCGAACTACTGCAATACAGCGAGCGCCACTACTGCCAGCTAAATAAAAGATTCAAACTACGGAAGGCACTAACTACAGATAGGCATAGTTAGGAAATGAAAGATTTTAATAGAGAACAAACAATGTATTTACCTTAATAATCATAATATATATGCCATCCAGTCTTACAAATTTCAAGTCTCCGCCATTTCTCTCCCCACATCCACCACTGCTGGCGGCTCCCCTCCAACTGCGCATCGCTACGCGCTGTTCACATCCAGCTGCCCAACACTACAATGGCAGACAACAATGCAAACTAGCCACAGACTGCAAACAGCACAGCCAGTGATTTTCATACAGAGCGCTACGTAACGTTGCCAATAAGAAAACATAAACAGCCTACTTACAAACGGTACGCGTATTCGAGCTTCCGTTCAAAGTCCCTACGGGCATGGTTATCACAGCACTTCGCCCTTACGGCACGGTTCTTAATCATGCTGCCGAGGAATGGACCAACTTCAGGACGTATCCCGTACTCAACGGTGTGCGCCAAATAGAACTTAATTCCAGACGCACATACCATCTTACGTGACTATAGGTGGCTGCCGAGCCATCGTTATATACGATGGTCAACCGAAAACCTGATCTGGCTGCGGGCAGGAAGGCCATGTCCGAACTGACTGTCTTCAGCGACGTCTAGTACAGCTACCTCGGGATATCCAGCAGCCGACACAGCAGATGATGTCGCTGCGTGTTACGTACGTGGAAGCGCTACGGAACGACGTGGGCGACGCGCATGTCTAGCCGTTTCCCGTACAATACAAGGCTATTACAAATGATTGAAGCGATTTCATAAATTCACTGTAGCTCCATTCATTGACATATGGTCACGACACACTACAGATACGTAGAAAAACTCATAAAGTTTTGTTCGGCTGAAGCCGCACTTCAGGTTTCTGCCGTCAGAGCGCTCGAGAGCGCAGTGAGACAAAATGGCGACAGGAGCCGAGAAAGCGTATGTCGTGCTTGAAATGCACTCACCTCAGTCAGTCATAACAGTGCAACGACACTTCAGGACGAAGTTCAACAAGGATCCACCAACTGCTAACTCCATTCGGCGATGGTATGCGCAGTTTAAAGCTTCTGGATGCCTCTGTAAGGGGAAATCAACGTGTCGGCCTGCAGTGAGCGAAGAAACGGTTGAACGCGTGCGGGCAAGTTTCACGCGTAGCCCGCGGAAAATTGGCTCATGCCACAACTGGAGACCGACAGCGCCGACTTCATCTTTCAACAGGATGGTGCCCCACCGCACTTCCATCATGATGTTCGGCATTTCTTAAACAGGAGATTGGAAAACCGATGGATCGGTCGTGGTGGAGATCATGATCAGCAATTCATGTCATGGTCTCCACGCTCTGCCGACTTAACCCCATGCGATTTCTTTCTGTGGGGTTATGTGAAAGAGTCAGTGTTTAAACCTCCTCTACCAAGAAACGTGCCAGAACT
Organism: Schistocerca cancellata; assembly: GCF_023864275.1. Classification (NCBI taxonomy): domain Eukaryota; kingdom Metazoa; phylum Arthropoda; class Insecta; order Orthoptera; family Acrididae; genus Schistocerca; species Schistocerca cancellata. The sequence goes on along the minus strand of NC_064628.1, from coordinate 244,480,941 downwards.
GCGAGATCGCATCAACGATGCTTTCGAACTCATTGATGGAGACATGCTGCGCCGAGTGTGGGAGGATCTTGATTATCGGCTATATGTCTGCCGAATCACTAAAGGGGCACATATCGAACATTTGTGAATGCCTAAAAAAACTTTTTTAATTTTTGTATGTGTGTGCAAAGCATTGTGAAAATATCTCAAATAATAAAGTTATTGTAGAGCTGTGAAATGCTTCAATCATTTGTAATAACCCTGTATGCGAGTATCGCCCCCGGCCCCACGTCACTGACAGCGCAAATGGCCTTGTCACACCACCAGCCAGACGTCCCACAACAGCTGCGGAGCCACGGTCCTACCACGCTCCATTCGAAATCTTCAGATATGGAAGCGGATCTGGAACAGCAGACGTGGAAGCTCCACCACGAAAACAGCGGTCGAAGAAGCGAAAGAAGAGGCGGCTGCTCACAGAAGACGAGTACCACAACCGAGGCGACGAACAAGACAGTGGGAACAATCAAGATTCGTTTGCACCGCCAGGCCAGGACGACGTTACATCCACAGCGTCGGCGCTACAAACCGTTGAGAAGCCGCCACATCAACGAGACGCAATGGATACAGATGTGCAACAGGATGAGGTCTCGCTTGCAGATGAACGGCCGTCAACAGCGAGAGTCCTCACCAATGCATTACGAGACTGGGCGCAAGAAATGCAACAAACTGATGAGATGCAGGAGGCCGACGTTCAGTCATTGGTTCCCACCTACAATGAGTCGGGAGGGAACCTTGCCCATGGCGGCGAATGAGGCCGTGTCGTGTGGTCTCGGTCCAGGAAGAACGCTCCGTCAACGGCCGATCAGTAGATGCGTGAATTCCCAGCAATGCACAACGATAAGATGACACACGTCTACCGTATTGGTACAGTTAACATCAATGGTATTAGCACCTCAGTAGAGATACTAATGCTGCAAGATATACAGCGGGCAGCGAACGTTGACAAAGTTTTTCTGCAGGAGGTATAAAACGATGGCCCAGTTGAGTTTTACGGTTATGACGTCTATCGTTTAACAGGTTACGACGGTAGCGGTGGCACAGCCATACTGTTGCGAGAAGGAATAGGTGCGGAATATGTGGAATACTTACCATCGACCCGTGGTGTTTCCCTGACTGTAGGGGATGTACGTTTGGTGAATGTTTACGCACCGTATGGCTCGACCAAGAGACACGAACGCACAGTCCTTTACACAGAGGATGCGTCGCCGCTATTTCGAGGACGTCAGGAGACTTATATTTCAGGCAGCGACTTCAACTGCGCTCAGCGGCCCGAGGACAAACTTCCACACTTCGTTGCTTACCCGGCGTTAAAGACGCTGGTCCGGGATCTTGCACTGCATGACACCTGGGAAATGACCCACGGCGACAGGTGCGGATGTACGTACTTCACAAGCCACTCAGGTAGTCGACTAGGCAGGGTGTATGTGTCACGTGGGCTACGCAAGGCGACGATTGACGCCGAGGTGTGGCCTACGGCCTTTACAGACCACCAGGCTTACATCTGCACCATCGTTCTGCCACGACAGAAGACATGACGCAGTAGGGGCCCGTCGAAGCTCAACGGCACCCACCTGCAGGATGGAAACTGTTTACGGGAGGTTGAAGTCACATGGCGAAAATGTCAACGGCGTCAACGTCCGTACGATTCAACGCTTAAATGGTGGCTGTGCTGCGACAAACCGGCTTTACGCAGAACGTTCACACGATATGTGGCCAAGATAAACCATTTATTTCACATCCCTACGTGAGTTGGCGAAACAACCACCGTATGCCGACCGTCAGCAGGCGGCCCAACGTATCAAAGCACAACTGCTTCGTCTTACGGCAGTGAAGATGGAAGGAGTTAAAGTACGTGCGAGAATGCTCGACAGATTACGAGACGAACGGCCGTCATTCGACTATATACTGAGAGACAGAAGGCAGCGGTGACGTACACTTATACGTGACGTTGAATGGACGATGGATCGCGGGCCACGTTACAGAAGGATGCTGTACGTGCTTTTGCTCACCACTAGCGCAGTTTCTATGTGGAGGACCAGCTGGACAGAGCAGGACTGCCAGACGTGCTTCGCGAAATGCCAGCGGAAGAGCATCCCACTGAAGTGGGCGGCCTTGTGGCTGAAATCACCGTGTGGTGCGTTAAACAAATCCCCTGGACCGGATGGACTCCCTCTTGAGTTCTACCGCACCTTTGTTCCTCTGATGGGACGGACTTGGGTACAATGTACAACGAACTCTTAACACCTACCTTATGTGTCCCTACCGAGTTCACAGAGGCTATCATGATATCCGTTCCAAAACCAAGTGGTAGTCTGGACCACAAGACTACCGGCCTTTGACATTCTTGTATGGTGACTACAAAATCTTTGCACGTATCCTCCGTGCGCGACTTCAAGCGGCGATAAAGGACAAAATACATTTAGAGAAAATGTTTCTGGGTGGGAAGGGCAATATACACACAGCGCAAGGGGCATACAGGGATGTTGGGTTGGGTTGGGTTGTTTGGGGGAAGAGACCAAACAGCCAGGTCATCGGTCTCATTGGATTAGGGAAGCACGGTGAATGAAGTTAGCCGTGCCCTTTCAAAGGAACCATCCCGGAATTTGCCTGGAGAGATTTAGAGAAATCACGGTAAACCTAAATCAGGATGGTCGGACGCGGGATTCAACCGTCGTCCTCCCGAATGCGAGTCCAGTGCGCTAACCACTGCACCACCTAGCTCGATATACAGGGATGTCATAGCATTGATGTCGGCATGTCGATTACGAGGAGCCCTCGTGGCAGTGGATTTCTATCAAGTTTTCGACCGAGTGGACCATGTGTTCCGCCGAGGGGTTATGGAACGGATGGGAATCCTGCTCCAGTTTCTAGACACTATCATGAGGTTGATTAATGGCGCAAACTCGAGAGTCTTGGTGAACGGTGTTAGATCCGAACCTTTCACGATCCAGCGCTCAGTGCGGCAAGGTTGCCCCCTTTCGGCCGTCTTATTTGCAGTCGCTCTTGAACCTGCACTACACGGCCTCCGACGACGACTTAAGTGCTGACCTCCTCTTCAAAATCCGCTACGATACCCTGACGCTGCCACCGAGAGGAGGAGGCATCGGGCTCTTAAACGTGAAGAACAGGAACAGGGCGCGTGCGCTATTTCTTAGTACGATGAACGCTCACCTTAATGGGCGCTGTGATCAACAAAATGGCTCTCCATTCACTCTGTCCACCAGTCAATGTAGGCCACAGCACGGCACCGCTCGCACACCTCCGGGACTTTTTCTTCCATTACAGTTACTTTCAGGACAGTTTGCCGTAGATCAGACTGCCCACAACGAAAGACCTATATTGAAGCTTCCTTAAGCAACAATCTCGCAACATCGCCGAACAGAAGTAACCGGCGAGACAGTGGCAGAGAATATGGAGAGCGGTCCACCTTCCCTCTCTCCCTACAGAGGTACGCGCGTTGTGGTATGTATTGGTGAACGGCAATTTCCCGAACCGTCAACGACTGCACTATATTCATCTGGACGACATGCCGATATGCCCCCACTGCGCGGTCGTCGACTGCATATGGGAATTAACATCTGAGGTCATCAGTCCCCTAGAACTGCTTAAACCTAACTAACCTAAGGACATCACACACATCCATGCTCGAGGCAGGATTCGAACCTGCGACCGTAGCGGTCGCGCGGTTGCAGACTGAAGCGCCTAGAAACGCTCGGCCACCCCGGCCGGCTGTGGCAGTTTCAACATTCCCCACAAGAACAAAACGTTCCACTAAAAATCAGATCTAGAATAACAATGTGTCATCGAAATGTTAAATAAATCTTTCAGCGAATGAAATGTTCAGTGTCTCAAACGTCTGGTGCAGTAAATATGCGACACATCCAGTTACAACTGACAAGTACAATGTATCTTAGATTTGAACTTATTTAGCCGCGCGGGGTAGCCGAGCGTTCTCGGGCGTCTTGTCACGGTCCGCGCGGCTTTCCCGTCGGAGGTTCGAATCCTCCCTCGGGCAGTGGTGTGTGTGTCGTCCTTAGCGTAAGTTAGTTTAAGTTAGATTAAGTAGTGTGTAGACTTAGGAACCGATGACCCCGGCAGTTTGGTCCCATAAGACCTTACAACAAATTTCCAATTAGAACTTATTTACTCCATAAAGCTTCATTACTGGATAGAAAAAATTATTTTTGGTTCCATGTCCCAAGCTGAATTTTATTCAGGTATTACTGGGTTAAGATTCTTCCAACATTTCCTTTTCCTGTAGTTTGTTTTGTGTGGTAGTTACACTTTAGGTCGCTATGAGGCATGGTTGTCGCCGGTAGTGTACCGAACAATCATGAATTTCTTCGCCTACTTTTAAAAGGGGCGAACAAAAAGTTCCCCTTTGCAGCATATATGCAACGAATCGCCACTTCGATGCGGGTATATAAGCATCGACATGTAGGCAATTGATGTTGCATTTGCATCTTTCTGATGTGCGTGCGCTAAAGGTGGAAACGTAAACCATGGCGACATTATTACCAAATGCGTCCAAACAGGATCAACGTGCTGTCATTCTTTTCATGGCTTCCAAAGAACAAACGCAGGCAGACAACCGTCCGAGAATGAAGAATGTGTATGGAACAGCAGGTCTGTCGATAACCTCCGTCCGGGAAAAATGCGACAAGGGGTGCTGTCGCTTCATGATAACGCACGTCCTCTTATCGCAAGTGTCGTAACGCACAAGCTGCGACGACTCAAATGGGAGACACTCGAGCACGCATCCTGCAGACCTGATGTCTCCTCATGCTCTAATCACGGCCTGGTTTCCGTAAAATAATGGCCGACGATCCCTGACGGACAAGCATGTCCAACAGGCAGTTGCGGACTTCTTCACGCAGCAGGAGGCGGTGTTTTACAAAACGAGTACCTTCAACCTGGTGTGTCGGTGGGATGATTGCCTCAGTGCTCACAGCGGTTGTCCCTGATTAGGACACCAATTCTTAACTGTACGGCCTTCGAACGGAAGTTTTTTGATCGCCCCCTTATATTTGTTACGTTCCCTGCACCAATCATTAATCCTTTGCAGGTCTTCCTATGCTTTGATACAGCTGTCTGGCATTGCTAGCTTCTCATAAACATCATCATCGTCTGCCTCATGAAGTTTCCCACGTTATTCGTTTTTTCTTTGCGTATAGGATGTCCATAAAGTTCCACTTTCATTTCAAAACTGATAACATGGAAACTATTAGCGGCAGAGAATCATGGTTTGTTGGAAAACTTTTATCTGCTCTCAAAGATTTTTTCTCTTGTCTTTTCTTGCAGGTTTGACTTGCAGTACATCAAAATCGCGACAGACCAGGAGAAAGAGGACTGTGTGTTCTGGAATCCCGAATCCAAATCTGGCGCAATTATCGATGCCAGTGTGAAAGGGCACCATCGTCAAAAAACAATCAAAATTTGGAGATTCAGAACCATTAGACAGGCAGTTTCAAAGACCTGCCTCGAACTGGACGTCCAGTTGGGTCTCAAGGACGCGTTTATAGAGTGCACGCTACATTTCATCGTAGCCCCCCAGAAATCAGTAATTCGTGCATCGCGCGAATTTCAGGAAGCAAAATCAACTGTCCACAAAGTGTTACATAAGCTCTCACGCCTTTTTTCGTACGAAGTGTGAATGGTCGCCGGCCCTTGTGGCCGAGCGGTTCTAAGCGCTTCAGTCCGGAACCGCGCTGCTACCACGGTCGCAGGTTCGAATCCTGCCTCAGGCATGGATGTGTGTTAGTTAGGTTTAAGTAGTTCTAAGTCTAGGGGACTGATGACCTCAGATGTTAAGTCCAATAGTGCTTAGAGCCATTTGAAAATTTGTGAATGGTCCAAGCAATGCAGCCTCTGCTGTATGCAGTCACGTGTTCCATGCTGGCCTCCAAAGATGCTTACATTAACTATCTGCAAAATTGCCTGTTTTCAGATCAACAATATTCTACATTTCTGGACATGCTGATCAGCAAAACATTAGGATTTGGGGTTTCGAAAACCCACACAAAATACGTGAATACATCCGTGGTAGTACGAAGCTTAATGTTAGGTGTGGTCTAAGAGACAATAGGATGATTATGCTTGAAAACTTTTAGCGGGCACGAATCTATGGTCCGCAGCTCGTAGTCGTGCGGTAGCGTTCTCGCTTCCCACGCCCGGGTTCCCGGCTTCGATTCCCGGCGGGGTCAGGGATTTTCTCTGCCTCGTGATGACTGGGTGTTGTGTGATGTCCTTAGGTTAGTTAGGTATTAGTAGTTCTAAGTTCTAGGGGACTAATGACCATAGATGTTAAGTCCCATAGTGCTCAGAGCCATTTGAACCATTTCGAACGAATCTATGAGCTGCAGCCCTCCATTATCTTCCAGCATGAAGGTGCACCCTCACGTTGGAGTTTGAAAGGGGGACGTGGTGAATGACACATTTCCTGAGAGGTGAATGGACCGTGATCGCCTTTTCTCCATCTGTGTCAATCCATTTGACTTGTTTTTGTTGGGACATGTCAAGGATCGCGTGTACACATCCCACAACACACATTGTAATCCTTAATGCACGAATGAATGAAGCAGCCAGAACTATTGATGCTGCAATGCGACCCGTTCATTGGCCGAACTCGAATATCGCCATGCTATTCTATAAGCAAAGATTGGCGCACATATTAAATTCTGGCGCAACGGAAGAAAAGCTTTGAGAGCTGCTCAACATTTTACAATAAACCACGGTGCTCTATCTCTAACACTTTCCAAGTTACAAGTCGTATCACACCTCCTTGGTGTTATCCTGGAGTTACTTTTACATTCGTCGATTTTGTTCCATTAAGCGAGATGTGCTGAGTTCTACCTGCAAACAGTCTTGAGTCTCATGACAAATGTGGTACGATACTCGGTAGGATCATATTTTGTCCAATAAATGACCGTGCGGAACTGTACCAAATGCCTTGCTGAAGTCAAGGAACACCTAACCCGTCTTGGCACCAAGTGCAGCTGCAAGCTCGATCTTACGGACGAACAGAAGCAGCTGAGTTTAACAAGATCTTTAGTTGTAGATGTTCCACAATTCTACAGCGGACGCAACTTGGAATTTCCGTGATGGTCAGATAGACTGTACCGAAACTTGCCAATGAACGATGAGCAATTAGGCCAAAGTCTGACTGTGCGGAAAATAAAAGCTTCGAGTATTCACTAAAAACACGAAAACCCTTCTAATTTGTAGAACACCTTTTTCAGGTCGACAAATCCTATGAACGTGTCTTGATTTTACTTCAGTTTTGTTTCCATTATCTACCGCAACGTCAGAACTGCCTGTCATGTGCCTTTACTTGCACGAGGCGAACACGTCTACCTGCCGGGAGACCCTCGCCACACGACATTTCATTTTCATTTCATAAGCAACCTGCGTTCATTCGGTTATTTAATTCCTCTTTAATGTTCCTACGTTAACCCTTACTTCCCCTCCTCGTGTCGCTTCGCTTCATAATAAACTTTGACTCTACAATGCATGTTTTCATGTATTTCAACTGATTAATTAAAGCCTGAAAAGGTGAACTACGATCACGGGGAAGAAGTGAAAGAAAACATACAGAAACGAATTTATAGGCTCATGTGCACGTGGCCTCCTTTTCATATACAACACAGCAGTAGGTAATGTGTTGTTGCTTTCTGTCCAAAGATTGGTTTAATCCACTGCTTCACAGTAGTCTCTCGTGCGCAAGCCTCTTCATCTCTCCCTAACTACCGCAGCCTGTATGTCCATTTGAACTTGCTTACTGTAGCCAAGCCTAGATCACCCTTTATAATTTTTAATACCCCACAGTTCTCTCCATTATCAATCTGTAATACAATTCAATTACGTTCTCGAACATGAGCACTTACTACTGGTGTAACATAACACCGACCCTGGTAGACGTCACCGTATCGAGGAAAAACAAAGGACCCGTAGGGGTGGACATTGTTCCTAAGATTGGTGGAAACATGTGCTGACCCACTGTGCCTTCCAGAACGACGGCAGCACCCAGAGAATGGCACGACAACATTCCCTCCTCCTGCCTAGACCCTTCTGAAGATCCAAAGGCCTCCTGTCCGATGGAGCATAAAACATGATTAATCTGAAAAACTCAGAGAACGTCCACTTGTGTACTGGCGTCCAAAATCCAGCCTTCATCGCCGACGCACAGCAGTGAGCATTGGCTGCATGAACCGAGTACCTGCTGTGGAGGCCCATAAGCAGCAACAATCGATAAACGGTCGTTGAGGAGTCACTGTTGGTAGCCCTTTGGTTCATCTGGGCGATTAGTTGCTCCACAGTTGCACATCTATTCGCCCATACACATCTCTGCTGCCGTCGATTATCCCCGTCATCTACGGCGCATGGTGTACCACAGTTGGCTCGGCACAGGTTTTGAATAGCTCCATTTTGTCATGCACAGTACACTTTAGCCACAGCGCATTCTATCAGTTAACTGATTTAGCTGTTTCCCTAATGCTTCTTGCTCTTTTAGACGTTTCCGCATTATGACAACGACTGCACTGTTTTCTGCATCCCCCCCCCCCCCAGCATGCCTTACATACCCTCCATTGCTAGTGGTGCCACCTGTCGTCTGTGAGTGGTAGTTGCACGTTGACGTCTGACATTGGCGGTGGTCACATTAATGTGACTGGACTTCGTGTATATGCACCGCATAGTTCGTGTCTTTAATAACAGCGAATGACAGCTCGGTCATAACTTGCCGTAACTGATAACATGATACGTCTCAAGCCCAACGGACAAAATGTTTCTCACCCTCAGAATTCAACATCGTGCAGTACTGCCCCTAGCCTTGATGATGGCTACAGTTCGGCGAAGTATAGTCCACAAGTTTCTTCAGGTTCGCTTTATCCAGCTGGAGCCTGTTACTGATGTTTAGATCAGGTGGAGCTACTAACTTGCGCGAATGTTTATTACTTCCCTTTAGCCACTGTTCCAAATAGTACCAATCATTTTTTATGAGATTAAGATCGGGTGATTTAGCGGGCCGTTCGAGGTGCGCTATTTTGGCTGAGTGTTCTCAACCCAGCCCTGTGATAACAGCTGTTGTGCTCAAGGAAGATGTAAATGTCCACAATATGCGCATCATGAAGGTGTAGACGAAAGGGTGACCCAGTATTAACGAGAAGAAATAATCGTCTTTGTTCATGATCACGGTATTCTGAATGAGAGGCGTGGGGAGGGGGAAATTTCATGGTATTAGAAATTCCACAGAAACTCGTCCATCCTGAATTGTTCTCTCCACACACTGCAGACTAGATGCCCCATTGGCCCGCACGTGGACTAGAGGCTAAATCGTGACTCGCCTGACCACACTACATCCCTCCAGTCGTTCACTATAAGGCTTCTGCGTCGTCTGGCTCTCGCAAGACGCGCAGCTTCCTTCATACACTACCTTCGCATGGAACTCGACTCTAAATGTCAGTTTCCCGCATTTTCTTTGCAATGATCGTTTGCATGCACCGACAGCAGGAATTTTTGTCGGATTTGGAACCGATTTTCATTGACTCCTATCCCAGTCAGTTAGGATATTTTCAGGGTCATTGTTCTTTAACAGTGTTACATGGCTGCGAGTGGTACATCATTCCTTGTAAACACATTAGACAGTCTATGCTGATACACATACAAACACACACGCACACACACACACACACACACACACACACACACACACACACACACGCGCGTCTTGTGTAAAAAAAATTATGATAACTGACCTCTTAGAAAGTACTGATTACACAAAAGTGAGCAGTAAGAATAATATGTGGTATTCACCCACAGATGTTATGTAGTAATATGTGGTATTCACCCACAGATGTTATGTAGCTGCCTTTTCAAGGAGCTAGATATTTTAACTGTGCCATCACAATACACATATTCCCTAATGAAATTCATCATAAATAATCTGTCACAATTTAACAAGAACATACATCCTGCAACAAAAATGAGCTTTATTGTGCATTATTGAAGGTGTCAGTAACTCAGAAAGGAGTTAAATGTGCAGCAACAATAATTTTTGATCATTTGCTTAATAACATAAAATGTCTGACAAGCAGCATAGCAAGTTTTAAATCTTAATTAAAATGACTTCGCCTGGATAACTCCCTAACTGATGATAGAATGAAGGCTTTCAGCACCAGATGACATTACTGTTGGTAAACTTTTCGCGTTATGAAGTCGCGATCCACTAAACTCTCCTGTTCCTAATGTTTCGTCCAGAACAGAGCTGGACGTCTTCAGAGGCGTTGTTTCCCCGTTGAGTCTTGCTGAATGACGGGTCGGACGTCTGAGAGCGATATATATACTATAGAAAAAGGGGCTTGGCCAGAGTTACACTTGATAAGCTGAGATAATCCTTGTCAAAGATAAAACTTAACTACTGATTGTTGGCGTGTCAAAGATAAAAAACATGTTTAGCGATTCTGCAGAGCTGCTGTCCACGTGTTGCTAAGTTTCATGGTTTCTTCTCTCCTATTAAAATTATCCCTATGTTTACGTGTTTCAGTGCCTTCTCTGCAAAGACGTGGGTAATAATTTGCCGTCTACATAAAATTTTTGTTTCAGAAAACTTCACTTCGTGGCTTCTTGGCTGAAGAGCGTGCTCTGCTACAGCCCATCTGACTATTTTTTTCCGAGTCGGGAAAGACTTTAGTGTTCCTTTAGCTGTGTATTCACGCTTCTCTTGTTCCAATATAAACTTTACCACACCTACACGGAATGCTGACAGAGGAGGGCGTTTATTCTTCAGAGACCGGAGTGCTTGACCTACTTTCTCTGTTGGTCTCAAAATAGTTACAGATCAGAAAGATTTTACAGAAACGTGACATTACACCGGTTTTCCAACGAACAAAAAAATAGGTCAAGCACTCCGACTTCTGAAGGATAAACGATCTCCTCTGTCGGCATTCCTTATACGTGCGGTAAAGTTTGTATTGGACCAACGAAGATAAGCGTGAATAGGCGACTGAAGGAATACAAAAATGTTTTTCAACTAGGTAAAATAGACAAATCGGCTGTAGCAGCCAGGAACTCACGAAGTGAAGCTTTCTGAAACAAAAATTTTATCTTCGATGACGAACTATTATCCACGGCTGTATAGAGAACCCATTGAAATATATAGAGATAATCTTAATAGGAAAGAAGAGACAATGAAACTAAGAAGAAACCGTGAAACTTAACGACATGTGCATAGCAGCACGGCAAGATCGCTGAACAGCTTTTTATCTTTGGCACGACGACAATATAATTGTTATCTTTGAGAAGAATCATCTCTGCTTATCATGTGTAACTTTGCCCACGCCCTTTTTTCTTCAGTATATGTGTTGCTCTCAGACGTCTGTGCCGCGTGGGGTAGCTGCACGGTCTAAGGCGCCTTGCCACGGATTGAGCGGATCCCCCATCGAAGATTCGAGTCCTCCTTCAGTCATGGGTGTGTGTGTTGCCCTTATCGTAAGTTAATTTAAGTTAGATTAAGTAGTGTGTAAGCCTAGGGCTGATGACCTCAGCAGTTTGGTCCCATAGGGACTTACCACCGGACGTCTGGCCCATGAGTCAGCAAGACTCAACGGAGAAGGAACACTTCTGAAGACGGCCAGCTCTTTTCTGTAAGAAAAGTTAGGAGAAGGAGAGTGTCGTGGACCATGACCTTATACCCTGAAAGGTTTACCAGCAGTAACTGCCTAACTATTATTCCATTGGCGAATTTCTGCTCAAAAACTGGTAGCCAGCAATAAAAGAAAAGACGCCTGTTTTTAAATGTAGTTGCATGAGTAAGATTAAAATAATAATGTGTTCGTTTACGCTAGCACTAATAATATATACATATGCTGTAAACAGACTCGTTCCACATGTCTATGCATATAAAGCTGTGCATATGTATGTATTTAATAGCTCCTCCCGGGCCCTTGGACCAAAATGGGCGAAATCTGACACAGAAATCCCATGCTCCTAGAGGACCAACATATGGGCGTTTATAACAATATATAAGAAACTATCAGCCTCAATTGTGGTAATGAAACTAACCTTTAAATAGGTTTCAGCCCAAATAATTGAGCCTTCTTCAGAAGATATACCTGAATCTATAATTTTGTTACGAGGGTGTGGTCTAGAAATAAAACAACAGGCTAAATAGGCGTAGTCACATTTTAAAAATGTGATACATAAGTACTATGTCAACACCAAGACTTAACTTAAGCTCTGGCGTGTGCCTCGTCTCCATGGACGCCATGTGGTGGGCCTTGGAAGCTCATGTGAAACTAAGTAGGAGTAGATAACATGCTGCAAAATGACATCTAGACCATTACCTGTTAGACAAATTATACATTCAGGTATATCTTCTGAAGAAGGCTCAATTATTTGGGCTGAAACCTAGGTAAAGGTTGGTTTCATTACTACAATCGAGGCTGATAGTTTCTTATATATTAGATTATCACGATTGCTGACTGGGCTGCAATGTTGAAAGTACAAAAAAAAGCGTTTATAACACTCTAGCTCTAATATTTATAGAGATACAGCCACATGCATTTCATACCCATGTCATACAGGCTGCCCTGCACAACAGATGAGTTGCATGGGAATATTATCGATTTGTGTGCACAGGGCAGCCTACATGTCAGAGGCTATAAATAGTTTTCTGGTACCTGACTTGTGAGCTGGCTGGATTCCTGGCTGCTTTATTGTCCTACATCGCATGGCAGCCTACAGGTCACAGGACAAAATGAGTTTCCAAGTCCACTGTGCTGCATGAGATGTGTATTGTGAGAGCAGTACCAATCTTCTTCATCAACCTTCCTTCCAGGTGATGCATCTGAAGATGTGCATGACTGGAAGAAGGTTCAAATGGATAGAGGAGGAGATGGGGAGAGAGAGGGGGTGCAGGAAGGGATGGATAAGGAGAGAGGGGGCAGAAAGGGATGGGTAGGGAGTGAGGGTGCATGAGGAGATGTAAAGACGAAGTGGGAGGGCGAGGAGGAGGAGAACAGAAAGAGGGGATAGAAGAAGAGATTGGCTGAGGAGTGAAAGGTAAAGATGGAGGGGTAGGGAGCGAGGGGTGATGGGAGAGAGAGAGGAGGAGATAAACCAAGAGATGTGCCTGTTATATGTGACATACATGTACACAGGAGAAGCGGTGGGGGGAAAGGCTAGTTGCTTTGATAAAAGAATAGTTCAAATGACCTAGGGAACACGTAACTAACTAATTAACAAAAATAAAAATCGGGCATCTTGATTACAGTGTGGTTATGGACACCTCCAAACAGCTCCTTCCTGCTATTCTCACCATCTACAGTGACCCAAAGCAATCGGTGTGCTCTTTCAAAGGGATGACCAATATGGTGTCCAATCAATAGGGTGCCCAATGAGCTTAGTTTCTTTCACTGTATAAGTCCCTCAGTCAAGCGGACAAGTGTATGTATGAAACTTCCTGACAGATTAAAACTGTGTGCCCGACCGAGACTCGAACTCGGGACCTTTCCCTTTCGCGGGCAAGTGCTCTACCATCTGAGCTACCGAAGCACGACTCGCGCCCGGTCCTCACAGCTTTTCTTCTGCTAGTATCTCGTCTCCTAGATTCCAAACTTTACAGAAGCTCTCCGCAGTATCCTTTCTTTCAGGAGTGCCAGTTCTGCAAGGTTCGCAGGAGAGCTTCTGTAAAGTTTGGAATGTAGGAGACGAGATACTGGCAGAAGTAAAGCTGTGAGGACCGGGCGTGAGTCGTGCTTCGGTATTTCAGATGGTAGAGCACTTGCCCGCGAAAGGCAAAGGTCCCGAGTTCGAGTCTCGGTCGGGCACACAGTTTTAATCTGCCAGGAAGTTTCATATCAGCGCACACTCCGCTGCAGAGTGAAAATCTCATTCTAAGTGTATGTATGCCTTGCGTGCATTAGAGCCATCATTCAGTTGCTGCATTACACTAAGTGATGTTCGCAGAAAGCAGAAAAAAATAGCAGTTGGTGGCGCCCACGTAGGAAATAAGCGGAACAGGGGTGGGCAGCCACAAACAGGCAGACAGACACATTAGCCGGGGACCGAAGGGTTGATCAGCGTCGCGCCGCTGCGTGTGCGCGCTGCGTGCGCCGTGCAGTAATTGCCACGGCCACGCCCTGTGCCCGCTGCCGACCACGCCCAGCCGCACGGCGCACGCTCCACACACATCCTCTCCTCTCCACTCCACCCCCGCCCTATCCCTGCCGCTGCTGTCTGCTCCGTCACCCGCGCCGGTTTGGCGTGTACCTGTTTCGCGAACTCGAGCGCTCTTTATTCTTTTCAAACAACGTATCTTTGTTCATGTGGCTGAATTTGACACTTGCTTTGTCAGATTAAATTTTCTCATTTTGAGAAGAGTGAGGTACCGATTCGTTTTACTTGCTATAAACATTCAACAGCCAAGATTGAATACATACCGGTTTAGATAGACTTTTCTGTCATCTTCAGGTCTTAAAAAAAATTTCTTTCTTGTGAAACGTGTTAATTTTACTTTGGACCTCAGGCCAAGCTGTCATGTGGATAAAAATATGTACTTTATAAAGCATCTGTCTGAACTACAACATTTAAAAATGTAAAGCACCTTGTGCGAAAGGCCATGTAAAGTATTTATGTGATCTCGGCTGTTCAGTGTTTTTCGCACTTTTTGTGACTCATCAGTCTCCTGTCGTTTGATGCAGTCCGCCACGAATTCCTCTCTTGAGCCAACCTCCTTATCTGAAACTTTGCTGGAGACTTTGAAGCTGTTAATACTTACCGTTTGGATAGCAGAAATAATTCCTGAAGAATGGAAGGGACAGGTAATATGTCCCGTCTTCAATAAAGGTGAAACTACAGAAGTACGCAACTACCGAGAGATTTCATTACTTGAAACTCATTGTAAGGCCTTTGAAACGCTGCTGCTAAGGAGCATTCGAACTATTGGCTGGAGGACTTGTAGGCCCCTATCAATGTGACTTCGACATTGGATTGTCCACTCTTTTTATCTTGAGGCAGCTGATAGATAAATTTTACCAATTCGATTGTCAGTTACATCTTATTTCCATTGATTGTCAACAAGCTTAAGAAAGCATTTACCGCTCCTTTGCCATGGAAAACGTTAAGCGATTTTCACATCTAATTGAAATACATCTGATTAACCGCAACTTGATACTCTCAGTCAGCCTGTCAAGTGCGATTTCGCAACCGTTTATTGCCACCATTGAGTATTAGAAATGGACTGAGGCAAGGGGATTCATTGGCACCAAAATTACTCAACTTGGCCTTCGAAAAAGTGAGCTGTGACACTGGTCGAATCAGAGAAATAGACATGGTGGGAGCAGACACAATCCTGGCGTTTGCTGACGATGGTGTGATTCTTAGCGACACCCTGGAGCAATAAAGTGCTGATATTCCCGATTTCTTCCCAATGCGATGAAAATCAGGCTGTTGGTGATAAAACCAAATGTCTCGTTGCATCACTCCGTCACACTCTCCTTCCTTCCATTGCTGTTGACGTACACAGATTCTAACGAGTTCAATTGTTCAGCTACCTGGGTTCCACACTGACTAAAAAAAGTGAAGTGTCGAAAGAAGTGCAACAATGAATGATAAACGTTTATAACAATATTGTGAAAAGAGCAGTTGCTACTCACCACATAGCAGAGATGCTAAGTCGCAGATAGGCACAACAAAAAGACCGTCACAAATAATAGCTTTCGGCCATAAGGCCTTCGTCAGAACCAGACGGCAAACACACACACATACACACTAACGCAAACGTAACTCATACACCTCGTGACTGCAGTCTCAGGCAACTGAGATTTAATAAACGTTTATCGTATATTCTTTAGCCTGATCAATTTATTCACTTCATGATTGATAGCACAGGATAATAGGTGCAGCTGTACATGACGCTAGTACGGCCAGTACTTCTAGATGGTTGTGAAACCTGGGCGTCATCAGTAAGAACTGGAGGAACGATCTGTTCCTTCGAGGGCAAGGTACTTCGAAAGATCTATGGCCCGTCTACAATACCAAGGAAGGTAAATGAGAACGAAGAAAGAAAGAAGACCTGTACCAGCTGTTTGGAAAATCATACATTGGACGAATATTAGGACGCAAGAGGCTACAGTGGTATGGCTACATCATTCGACATGCTAGATTTCTCCCATACCTAGTCCTCCATTCTCAACCTGCTGAAAAACGCCCAAGCAACGTCCAAGGACGCGATGAAACGATTGAGTGTTAACAGTCCTTAAAGAAGTGGATCCGACAGTGGTGGAAGATGAAGCTAGAGACCGGCGGCGATGGACCACCATCTGCAGTGGACATACCGTCTGTTGTTGCTGAATGATCTCTTTTTTTCTTATTGTGCTTATTTTTTACAGAGTGCTTTTTTCCCTCCTTTTTTACTGTAGTTATTTCTTTCGTTTTTCTGCTGTAGGCCTTAAAGGCCCGTTAATTTAATAAATGATGATGATGATGACGATGATGGTGATGACAACTTCGTCTAGTACTGCGAAAGCTACACTACCTAATCAAAAGTATCCGGAAATCCCTATGTAATGCGATATTGACCACTAGATGTCACGACAGGCGGACCAGCCAATACAAAAGTAGGCGGGAAAGTACTGTGCCATCAGTAGAGAATGGGTTGGTCAGGAGATATCAGTATATTTGAATGTGGATGTCACCTGAGTAAAAGCCCTTGAACTGATGCTCAGTTCGATTCTTGATGATGTGATTGTGGAATGGAAACGCGAAGGAACCACCATAGCTAAGCCAACACAAGGCAGGCATGTTCTGACGGGCATGGACCGTTTACCATTACGGAGGAGGTGTAAGTATTCGCGTGAAATCAGACTCAGTCCAGCTAACACGGTGACTGTATGTTGGGAGTTGAAAAGAATGGGGTACAGTGGTCGAACAGCTCGTCGTAAGAAACACGCTTTGTAGTCAGTGCTAAGTGATCCTAGACTGGTGTAGAGAGCTACGCTATCGGGTAGTAGATGACTGGAAGCGAGTAAACTGAACTGATGAACCACGCTGTACCTTGCGGCAAACCGATGAAAGAGTTTTGGCTTCAGAACGCCTGGAGAGCGTAATCTGCATGAAGTTTAGCGCCAACAGGAAAGTATGGAGGAAGTGGTACTGTGGTGTGGAGGTCTTGTTCCTAGGTAGGGTGTGGTGCTATTATTACAATTAAGAAAGAGCTAACTGCGGGAGGAAGGAAACACATTCTATAGCACTGTGTATAGTGTACAGTAGATAAACAGTTCTGACACGATATTTGATTGTGTCAGCATGGCAGTGCACTCTGTCATAAAGCAGGGTCTATTAGGCAATGGTCCGCAGCTCGTGGTCGTGCGGTAGCGTTCTCGCTTCCCGCGCCCGGGTTCCCGGGTTCGATTCCCGGCGGGGTTAGGGATTTTCTCTGCCTCGTGATGACTGGGTGTTGTGTGATGTCCTTAGGTTAGTTAGGTTTAAGTAGTTCTAAGTTCTAGGGGACTGATGACCATAGATGTTAAGTCCCATAGTGCTCAGAGCCATTTGAACCATTTTTTTTATTAGGCAATGGTTTCTGGACAATAACATTAGTGAAATGGCTTGGGATGCCCAGAGTCCTTATGCGAAACCAAATAAAAACCTTTTGGATGAGTTGCGACGTCGACTTCGCTCCAGATCGCGGATTCCAACATCACTGCCTTCTCTGGTTTCAGCTCTTGGAAGGAAGAACGGGCTGCCATTCCACCACAGACATTCAGACGCCTCATATAAAACGTGTGTAGCAGAGTTCAAGTCGTAGTAATGGTGGGATTTGAAGGTAGCCTATTTTAAAGTCCACCAATAAGTATCTGGATGGTTTTGATTCATCATTCTATCCCTTCTTCTTGTCGTTCTCTTCCACACGTTACTAAGCTCGTTCCTTCACCGCTTCTGTGGAGAATCTCCTTGTACCTTACCAGTCTACCAACTGTTCAACATCTAACTATAGCACCACACCTCGCACGCCTCGATTTTCTCCTTTTTCCGGTTTCCCTACAGCTCATGTTTCACAGCCACTCAACGCTGAGTTCCAAACGCACATAATCATAAATTTCTTCCACAAATTACGACCTATGTTTAATGTTACTAGACATCTTTTGGCAAGGAAAACTCTTTTCACTTCTGCTAGTTTCTGTTTTATGTGCTCCTTGCTTCGTTTCCAATGTGTTACTTTTGCTTCCAAGGTAGTAGAATTCCTTACAATGATTTTTTGGTTTGAGTAGTGAGCCGTGCGCGGCTCGTGGTCATGCCGTTTATTGCTTGTCATCTTGTCTTTACGGTAGTGCCGCCTCGTTTTTCGAGGTGCCGGGGTGGAGAAGAGTTTGTACCTCTTTAATTCAGACGAATTTTGCATGAGAACGAGACATGCACTCGACCCCACTCCTTGTCTACCAACAAATTAATTATGCGTACAGCGGTAACGGAAGGAAATGATGGTGGACCCTGCTAGTTGGTAAAATAAGGAGTGCACACTCACAATAATTTAATAAAAATCGTAATCTTCTCAGAAAAAAAGAGAACTTTATCATATTAAACAACAGGAAATGGGATTCTGCAAATATCTACGAAATAATATGCGGATTAAGTATTACAATGATATTTATTATACATCAGAACATAAATGCACATGATTATCGGCACAAACAGTAGGTTAAAGGATAGGGTATTCTGACCTATTATGAGGATAAGACTTGGCTCAAGAACAAGGGGCTCCTACTCTCTGTGATGCAATAGATTTACGATAATGACTGGAGCTTCTAATGAATCAAATATTATCATCCAACTATATAGCAGTATCGTAATTACTAGTGGGAGCTCAAATGGGATCACATGGGGGAACAAGCAAGGTGGACTTGTAGCACAGCGCGTCGTCGGTAGGCAGCGTCCTGATGATGTAGGCGTCGACTTCTGCCGTGCAGCAACTCTGTGTCAAGCCCTGGCCTCGAAGGCTGTCCAAGAATTTTAAGTTCTTCTGAAAAAGAGCGACCAAATCGCAAGACTGTCCGACTCCGACGGAGATCAGATCCCGAATCCCCTGCGCCCACGCAACGCAAGAGAGAAGCCAACATTGCTCAACTCCCTACTCTCCTAGAAAACCGCGAATCAGCATTCAGTGCTGATTCCAAAATCCCCCCACACTGCCTCAGAACATCATTCGCGCCAATAGCGACTGTTCCCTCCAGTTTCGATCAGGGCATTACGACGTCAACTAACTTCAGTTTAAGGTGACCAATCATGCCTCTGCTATTCAGCTGAGGGCACTGAACTTGCCATTTGACTGGCCTAGACAATCGACCATCCGGCGGCAGACAGTCGCACCCAGCAGGGCACGGTCCACAAGAATTCTGTCAGTCGGTGCCAGGAGTCTTCGTTCCGGACACGCCGGAACAGTAAACAAATAAACTGCGGCGACACTCAGACGTCTCGCTGGTCGTTTCGCCCTGCGTACAATAGGCGAAACTCGACCGATGTCAGTCGTCCCGCCAGGCGCTTAAGCCCATTGTATGAACCCCTCAGAATTCGGGGAAGTGCAGCCCCCAACCGGAATGCAGTGTTCCGCGTCCTCCGATGCTCGCCTTGCACAGGCCACCAACATGCATAGGAATCAAGTGAAAAGTATTTTTGAGCTCTCGGTACAAATTCATTACAATAACCTTATTTGGTCTGTTACTACTGTGCAATGACATAGAACATTAATAAAATTGATGAAAATGAGAGGCGACATGCAATAGAGGGCATGGAACCTCTCAGTTTCTTATTCGATTTACTGGCGTCACTAAGTTGTTGGCTTGCCTGTCAATGAGTGACAGCAGCAGCGATTATCGATAAGAGCACTGTCGTATTATCTTTGGAGCGACCGCTAATATTTCCAGGTCGTTGTGTGTCGGGAGATGAGTCAGGATGGAGCTCCAGTAAGGTCTGTTCAGCCAGTACTCACCTGACCGCTGGAGACACACATGCACTATCCGATGGAAGGACTGTGGGGATGGAGCAGCAGTGAGGTCTGGACAGCCATGACTCACTCGACCGTTGCCGGCACACATGACTTCAGTAGGGATGACCCATGTTGGTCGTTTGGTCAATCGTCTCATCGGACGATGTGTATTTGGTTGCCGACCACACCCAGGTTCTCTGTGGATGTCGACTTATGGTCCGCAGCTCGTGGTCGTGAGGTAGCGTTCTCGCTTCCCGCGCCCGGGTTCCCGGGTTCGATTCCCGGCGGGGTCAGGGATTTTCTCTTCCTCGTGATGACTGGGTGTTGTGTGATGTCCTTAGGTTAGTTAGGTTTAAGTAGTTCTAAGTTCTAGGGGACTGATGACCGTAGATGTTAAGTCCCATAGTGCTCAGAGCCATTTGAACCATTTTTGTCCACTTATGATTCCTCCTAGTTTTTCCACAGTGACTGGTTTTAGTATTGTTTGAGTTATTTGGGGAAGTGTTTCGCGGAACCATGTGTTGCTTGTGTGGTTTGACTGAGCAGTTATTTTAATGCTGCCTGCGTGCTGGATTGAGTCAGTCAGTTGGGACAGAGTAGCGAGGAAGTGTTTGTGGCGCGAGGTCAGGCCGGGGCCGCTGGTGGCATGCACGCACGTTCGGATTTGTGATGCGCTAGCTGCAAGAGCTACAAAGTTCGTCGCCCACCGAACCTGGACACTGAAGTCGTTGATCAGTTAACCTGTTATGAACCCTCAACTGCTGTGACATCTCTTCGTTCAATGCTGGTTGATGCTTTCTGAGCCATTCCTGCAAGCAGCAACGTATGGTGTATTGGAGTCTGCGAAATTTTGCAGCCGTCTTCGTGTATGGTGTTTGTGTTTAACTATTGAATTGGTTGATATTAGTGAAGTGTATCAGCGGCATCTTTTGCCTTGTGGCCGTTAATGTTACAGTTACCTGCCCTGGTTGTTAGCGTAGTTTTCCGGCAGTGTGTTTTTCCTCATTGTGTTGATGCTGTCTGGCATGGCGTGTATTCGACAGCCTTTGTTGTTCATATTTTTGATTGATTATTGTGTCTTGACTCTATTTAGACGCAAATTTTCAGGACGTAGTGCTGCTGGTATCCTCGTCCTCACAGATTTTTCCGTTGTCCTGCTGTTTGTCGGGTGGAAGGGAATTGATTAGGTCCTTCAGCCGTCCCTGGGTCCAGTTGCCATCTGATTATTTAGTATTATGCTTGACTGCCTGTCTCATCTAAACTTCTGTTAGAGTTACCTCCTCAGGCCGACCCTTGGAGCGCTTCTGAACACCATTGTTCTGTTGTTTTAGATTGTGATTTTCTTTTAGTCTCAAGCACTGTGCAAGGCCTTCAGCCATCCATTAATTTACATCTTTGAGTATTCTTGCTTAAAGTAATTTTTTTTTAAAAAAAGAAAGGGGATTTTGCCCATTGGAAATCCTTATTATTATCCAGGCCTTAAGCCTTGAGTTGTTCTATGTTCAGTATGCGGCCTTCAGCCGAACTTTACGTGAAATATTTTAAGATAAGGCCTTCAGCCATCTTAAATTAAAATTTGAAAAGTCACTTATTTAAAACCTTTTAATATTTTCTTCTATGTCTGAAATTCTTGTAGGCAACAGCCTTGCCGCAGTGGATACACCGGTACCCGTGAGGTCATCGAAGTTTAACGCTGTCGGGCGTGGTCGGCACTTGGATGGGTGACCATCCAGGCCGCCATGTGCTGTTGCCATTTTTCGGAGTGCACTCAACCTCGTGATGCCATTTGAGGAGCTACTCGACCAAATAGTAGCGGTTCGGTCAAGAATACCATCATTACGAGTGGGAGAGCGGTGTGCTGACCCCACGCCCCTCCTATCCGCATCCTCCACTGAGGATGACACGGCAGTCGGATGGTCCCGGTAGGCCACTCGTGGCCTGAAGACGGAGTGAGTGAAATTCTTGTTATCCAGGCCTTAAGCCCTCAGTTCTTCTATCTCCAGTGTGTGGCTTTCAGCCGAGTTTTTATGTAACATTTTGTAACTAAGGCCTTCAGCCGTGTGTATTCCTTAAAAAGCACTCCGTCTTCGGGCTACGAGTGGCCTACCGGGACCATCCGACAGACATGTCATCCTCCATGGAGGATGCGGATAGGAGGGGCGTGGGGTCAGCACACCGCTCTCCCGGTCGTTATAATGGTATTCTTGACCGAAGCCACTACTGTTCGGTCGAGGAGCTCCTCAACTGGCATCACGAGGCTGTGTGTACCCCGAAAAATGGCAACAGCGCATTGCGGCCAGGATGGTCACCCATCCAAGTGCGGACCACGCCCGACAGCGCTTAACAACGGTGATCTCACGGGAACCGGTGTATCCACTGCGGCAAGGCCGTTGCCGTGTATTCCTTAAGGCAATTTTAATAACTTGTGTTTGGGCCTTCAGCCGTATTGTTTTGAATGCTTTTAAGGGCATGTGTGATTAAGTGCTTTAGGAAAATAAAGTCTGTATGTTTTGAACAGCTGACAGTAACTGATTTTGGCCCCTTTCCACAACTATAACCTGATCCGCTCTGTCCTGCGAACCAGATTTCAAGTAGTTTCAGTAGTTTTTTTTTAAATGCCTGCTAGAAAAGTTAGTAGACGTTGTTGTTACTCAAACTTTCGTTAATGACTTTAATTAACTAACAACAATATGAACATTGAAATGCTCTAGTCTCTTAACTGTGTTAATCTTGGTTCGTCCATCATATGCAATGTTACAGAATCAAGTCAATGCAAGGAGTAAGCTGACGCGAGTATGACACTTTTTTTTTTCAAAACACATTACAATGTCATTTCCAAAACACCCATTAAAACATAGTAATATTCAAATACAATTCAATTTAAAAATAATATAATTTTAAATTACAAAATTGATGTACTTCATCAGCCTCCACAGCAATTACAAAATACAACTAAAATAATTTGCGAAGGATGCGATAGTAAAACAAGTTCAATACACAAATTTATAAATCTCCTATCATCCGTGCATGAAAAAATATTGTTGTGACTTGAATGACAGCAAGCTCAATATGACAAAAAATAATGTTTTTCCTTACATAAACAACAATCCTCATCTAGGAACAAAATCAATAAAATATATGATAACTTGTCCCCAACTGGAGCTCCGATTAAATACCGTAACAGATAATACCCCGTGATCTAGAGATACTGTCTTTGATTAGTGATCAAAACGTCCCCGGTTCCGGATTCAAATCCTGCCCCCGCTGAAATTCTAAATGAAAGTTATCAGCAATGGCGACTGAAGACTTCCGGCATAAGAAGCCAACCTCATTCTCCCAACGGCCTTGTGAAAGAGGGCGGAAGAGCGGATAGAGGTTCAGGACACTCTTTTGCCGTTGGGGTGGGAAACTGCTCACAAAGGCGGAAGGACCATCAATCATCAACAGCATGAGGATGCAGAAAGCAATGGGAACCATTGCATTAAAGGCACACAATGTGTATCCACAAGACATGTGGCAAGTAACTGAAGAAAGTTTCAGGATGATCTCTCCATTGGCAGAAGATTCTGTACTAGTCCGCCATTCGGATCTCCAATAGGGGACAGCCAAGGGGAAAGTGACCTCGATGAGAAGGTTGAATAACCAACGAAAGGATAGCATTCTACGAGTGCACGCGTGGAATGTCAGAAATTTGAACGTGGTAGAAAAGCAATGAAATGTGAAAAGGGAAGTGCAAAGACTCACTCTGGATATAGTGGAGTCAGTGAAATTCAATGGAAAGAAGAAAGGATTTCTGGTCAGATGAATAGAAGGTAATGTCAGCAGCAGAAAATCGTACAACGGGAGTAGGATTCGTTATATAGGTAGGTAGGACAAAGAGTTAATTACTGAGAACGGTTCAGTGATACGGTTTTCTCATCAGAATCGACAACAGACCAACACCGACGACAATAGTTCAGGTAAATCCGCCGACGTCGAGCAGAGGACGAAGAGATAGATAAAGTATATGAGGACATCGACAGGGTAATTCAGTGAGTAAAAGGTGATGAAAATCTAATAGTCATGGGGGACTGGAATGCGGTTGTACGGGAGGGAGTAGAAGAAAGCGTTACGGGAAGGTGTGTGCTTGATAAGAGAAACGAGAGAGGAGGAAGACTAATTGACATCTGCAACAAATATCAGTTAGTAATAGCTAATACTCTCTTCAAGAATCATAAGTAGAGGACTTATGCATAGAAACGGCTGGGAGATATTGGAAGATTTCAGTTATATTAGGTCATGGTCAGGCAGTGACACAAAAATCAGATACTGGATTGCAAGGCGAACCCACGAGCAGATATAGAGTCAGATCACAATTTAGTAATGATGAAGAGTAGGCTGAAGTTTAAGAGACGTCAGGAAGAACCAGTGAGCAAAGATGTGGGATGCAGAAGTTCTATAAAGTGAAGAGTTACGGTTTGAAGTTTTCTGAGACTATAGACACTGTGATAATGAGTAGCTCAGAAGGCAAGAAGGCAGTTCGGTTGAAGAGGAATGGACATCTCTAAAACAGGGCAATCACAGAACTTGCAAAGAAAACCCTAGGTACAAAGACGGCACTTGTAAAGTAAACATGGATAACGGGTAACATACTTCAGCTGATCGATGGAAGGAGGAGTACAAAAACGTTCAAGGAAATGATGTCAGAAAGACGGACTCACCATATAGAACAGTCGAAAGAACCTACGGTAAAATAAAAAGTAAAGGCGGTAGCGTTACTAGTTCAGTGAGAATTCCACTGTTAAATGCAAGGGAGAGAGAAGATAGATGGGAAGACTTGTCTGACGACGTGATAGAAGAAGAAGACGACGTGACAGAAGAAGGAACAGGTGTTGACAGGGAAGAGGTAGAAGATCAGAATTAGAATCAGTATTTAAAAGAGCTTTGAAAGATTTAAGATCCAGTTATACAAAAGGGACAGGTAACATTCCGTCGAAATTTCTGAAGTCATTGGGGGAAGTGGCAACAAAACGAATACTCACACTGGTATGTAGAATTTGTGGGCCTGGCGATATGCCGTCTGACTTCGGATGAGATATCATCCACACATTTCCGAAGATAGCAAGAGCCGTCAAGAGCGAGCATTATCGCACAATCAGCTTAACTGCTCAACCATCCAAGTTGCTGGCAAGAATGGTATTCAGAAGAAGGGGAAAGAAAATTGAGGATGTATTAAATGACAATCAGTTTGGCTTTAGGAAAGGTAAAGGCACGAGAGAGACAGTGAGCTGTGGCGGCTTTGTGACATCTTTGGATCCACTGACTGACTGGCGTCCCGGCAGGAGACCCGAGTGCCGCATTGATTAGCTCGGTTTATCGCTGTTGGCGTGTGAGGAAAAGGCGGGACCCGCGCCGCGCTTGGGGAGTAACCCGAGAGGCGGCAGCAGGAACGGGCTGAGGGGCCAGTCTGTTGACATGGCGGCCGTTGGGGCCTCTTTGGTATTCGGAACCGTATGCATCCATGCTGGCTGATTTCTCGGTTTTGGAGAGAGACTTCACCAGCAATTTTCCTTCTGTAACGTTCTCGGCGTGTGCAGTTTGGACGTTGGTGGCCTTGAATAGTACTTAGAATGATGGCATACGGAGTGCTAAAGAAGTTACGGTGCGTATTGTGTTTATTCTCTCAGTGAACCTCGCCCTGGAGTTTGGAAGATGAGTTTTTCTTGCAATTACTGTAACCTGTTTGAAGGTGTGAGTGTAACTTTGCTGATTTGCGTAGTGATTTCTGTTTAGGTATACATAAGAAGTACTGTACGTGCAGCTGGTCTGTTAGAATCTCCGAGTCAGTCTCGGATTACTCGAATGTTTACTCGAATGTTTACTTAGATGGGCCACTGGCTGAAACGGTAAATTTGTCTGTGATCTGTCCTGCTCCGATTCTGCCGGCAGTACTTAACGTGCACGGGTGTTTCCATTTGTTGTTCCTTACCTTTAAGTCATTCCTTATCTGTTGTAAGTTCTGAGTAACGTTGAATCAACTTTCCATTTTCTAAAGTAATGTTCTTTTAAATTTGTCTTAGATGGATTTAAATCTTGAGGGTCTGCAACCTCAATCGTATCTATAAATTTTAAGCCTACAGTCCGTGCCAGTCGGGTAAGCTTGTATCTATTATTCTGCAGTTTCAAAAGAGCATTCTATATCTGTTGGTAAATCTGCTATTGGTTACTACAAGAGTCTTATCGTTTTATATGATCAGTTTTAGTACAGTAGTTGGAATTTCTGCTTATAATTAAAAGGTTTAAGACTTATTCACTTATCTTAGGGTTAAGTAATTGCTTAGCTAACGTTATGTTACTTTAATTGATAGACCTGAAGAGCTTATCGCCGGAGCTCTTGACTTTAGTGTCTTATTGTGTATGCTATTTGTTGACAGCTTTGGCTTCTGAGACGTGACTCTGTAACTGACGCGGCGCTTGCCCTCGTGTACGTACTCCTGTATTCTGGCCTCTGCCTGTACCCGGATCGCGTCTCCAGTGGCCGTTAACTCTCACTGGAGTTTTGATTCCAGGAGCAGTTGCCAAACAAGTTAAATTTTTCTGATATTCTACTTAATGGGTGGTTTTAAGTAACTGCCTTTTCGAGCTTTCTGTCTCGTGATCTAACGTAACGAACCTAAGAATCTGTTTTCTGTGCTTGAGTTCAAGAACTTTTACTGTGCGTAAGTTTCTGAACGTTTAAATTCCATCTCTAATGCAATGCTCTTGATAGCGTGGCCTAAGTTCGTTGCACACTTCATGTAACTCCTAGGAAGATTACCAGATTTGAAGCTGTAAATCTGCCCTCTTTCTCGGAGGATTGATCCTTGTTCGTGGTTGTTGTGTCGTAAGTAGGCTGTTTAGGTTTTTATGTTAGCAACGCCACGTAGCGCTCTGTATGAAAATCACTGGCTGTGCTGTGTGCAGCCTGTGGCTGGTTGGCATTGTTGGAATATTCGCTATTGCAGTGTTGGGCAGTTGGATGTGAACAGAGCGTAGCGTTGCGCAGTAGGAGGTGAGCCGCCAGCAGTGGTGGATGTGGGGAGAGAGATGGCAGAGTTTTGAGAGCGGATGATCTGGACGTGTGTCCATCAGAGACAGTAAATTTGTAAGACTGGATGTCATGAGCTGATATATGTATTATGACTTCTGAACACTATTAAGGTAAATACATTGTTTATTCTCTATCAAAATCTTTCGTTTGCTAACTATGCCTATCAGTAGTTAGCGCCTTCAGTAGTTAGAATCTTTTATTCAGCTGGCAGTATTGGCGCATGCTGTATTGCAGTAGTTTGAGTAACGAAGATTTTTGTGAGGTAAGTGATTCATGAAAGGTATAGGTTATTGTTAGTCAGGGCCATTCCTTTGTAGGGATTATTGAAAGTCAGATTGCATTGCGCGAAAAATATTGTGTGTCAGTGTAGTGTTGATCAGAATAAGTAAAGAGAGAAATGTCTGAGTACGTTCAGTTTTGCTCAGCTGTTTGAAAATCAAATAACGTAAGGGGTTTATCACCACAATCATTCACAAGTTTTTCTAAGGGAAGGTTTCAGTGTAACTCAATTTAGGAACCTTCATTTAATTTCACTCTTATATTTGTGTGGGTTTTATTTAAGGGTCTTAAGGTCGCTTAAAATTTTGGGTTATTTTAACTTGTCCACGGAGTTTTAAGAGTGGCCCCTGCGGGGCTGAGGGTGGCTTCGGCCTACTCATCGTGTTAGTTATTTCAATTATTGTTTTTCTGTTTTAAATTTGCTGTGTAAGTGAAGCTTGATATTTCTCTTTTCTTAAGACTGCTTACTTAAGAGAAACTTGGTGTTCATTATTATATGTATATCAAATGCAAGAGAAGACAGTGGATTTAATTATCATTCTTGTTGTTGGATATATTTTGAAATAAATTTGTAATTTCTTAAGGAAAAATGATGTGCTCAACCCGGGGTTCATCCTTACACGTCTCCTATGCTTTGTGCATCTTACGTTTGGACATTTCAGGCAGTTCTGACGTTGCAGTTGATAATGGAAGCAAGACCGAAGGAAAAGTGAGACACATAGTCGACTTGGAGATAGCCTTCGACAATGTAAAATGGTGCAAGATGTTCGAAATACTGAGACAAATAGGGATAAGCTATAGGGAAACGCCGGGAACGTACAGTATGTACAACAAGATTGGAAGACCAAGAACGAAGCATGCCAAATTTAAACGAACTCGAAATCTCCAAGATTTCCGATATTTTACAAAATATCGAAATTTATCGCAGACTTCAATGCAAGTTGGTTATAACAGTTTCTACAACGAAACATTGTCTTGAAATCCGGCAGAAAATCCAAAGACATTCTGGTCGTGTATAAAACAATCTCGCGGCAAGGCACAATCAATGCCTTCTCTGCGCGATAACAATGCAAATACTATCGATGACAGTGCTGCTTATGTAGAGTTACTAAACACAGCATCCGAAATAAATATTCCAGAATTTGAATAAAGAACAGATAGCAACATGAGCAACTTGGAAGTAGATATCCTCGGAGCAGTGGAGCAACTTAAATCATTTAATTTGGTCCAGACAGTATACCAATTAGGTTCCTTTCAGAGTATGCCGATGCAATAACTCCGTACTTAACACACATATACAACTACTCTCTCGATGAAAGATCCGTACCCAAAGACTGGAAAGCTACACAGGTCACACCAGCATTCAAGAAAGGAAGTAGCAGTAATCCATTACATTACAGGCTCATATAATTAAATTCAGTATACAGCAGGTTTCTGGAATACTTATTGTGTTCGAACACCATGAATTACCTCGAAGAGAACAATCAACACGAATTCAGAAAACATCGTTCCTGTGAAACACAACTAGCTCTTTACTCACACGGAGTGTTGAGTGCTGTTGACAAGGGACTTCAAACTTAATCCGTTTTTATAGATTTCAGTTATGTGACTGGAATCACAATTTCCTGTCACAGAGGTCACAGTTCGTCGTAACTGACGGAAAGTCACCGAGTCTGGCGTTCCCCAAGGTAGTGTTCTGGGCCCCTCTACTGTTCCCTATCTATATAAACGATTTAGGAGACAATCTCAGCACCCGTCTTAGTCTGATTACGGATGATGCTGCCTTTTGACGTCTAGTAAAGTCATCAGAAGATCAAAACCAATAGCAAAACAATTTAGATAAGATATCAGTATGGTACGAAAATAGTAAAGTCGTCAGAAGATCAAAATCAAATGCAAAATGATTTAGATAAAATATCTGTATGGTGCGAAAATTGGCAACTGACCAAACTAATGAAAAGTGTGAGGTCATCTACACGAATGCTAAAATGCAGCCGTTAAACTTCGGTTACAAGATAAACCAGTCAAATTTAAAGACCGCAAATTCAACTAAATACCTAGGAATTACAATTACGAACAACTTAAGTTGGAAAGGTTAACAAACGACTACAATTTATTGGCATACTCTTAGCATATGGAAGATCTTCTAGAGAGACTGCATATACTACTTTTGTCGGTCCTCTTTTGGAGTACTGCTGCGCAATGTGGTATCGTTACGTGACTTGATACAGGATTTGGGGTGGACAGACGTTTTTCGTTGCGGCGGAATTTTCTCACGAAATTTCAATTACCAACTTCCTCCTCCGAATGCTAAAATATTTTTGCTGACGCCGACGTGCACAGAAAGAAACGATGATCATAATAAGAGAAATCAGAGCTCGCACCGAAAGATGGAGGTGTTCGCTTTTTCCGCGCGCTGTTCGAGATTGGAATAATAGAGAACTATTGTGATTGTGCCTGCCCGGTTGGCCGTGCGGTCTAACGCATGGCTTTGCCGGCCGCGGTGGTCTAGCGGTTCTAGGCGCGCAGTCCGGAACCGCGCGACTGCTACGGTCGCAGGTTTGAATCCTGCCTCGGGCATGGATGTGTGTGATGTCCTTAGGTTAGTTAGGTTTAAGTAGTTCTAAGTTATAGGGGACTGATGACCACAGATGTTAAGTCCCATAGTGCTCAGAGCCATTTTTTTTCTAACGCATGCCTTTCCGGGCGGGAAGGAGCGCCTGGTCCCCAGCACGAATCCGCCCGGCGGATTTGTGTCGATGTCCGGCGAACCGGCCAGTCTGTGGATGGTTTTTAGGCGGTTTTCCATCTGCCTCGGCGAATGCGGGCTGGTTCCTCTTATTCCGCCTCAGATACACAATGTCGGCGACTGCTGCGCAAACAAGTTCTCCACGTACGCGTACACCACCATTACGCTACCACGCAAACATAGGTGTTACACTCGTCTGGTGTGAGACGTTCCCTGGGGGGTCCACCGGGGTCGAACCGCACAAAAACCCTGGGTTCGGTGTGAGGCGGCGGAGGGGTGAAGTGGACTGCGGTAGTCGTCGTGGGGTTGTGGACCACTGCGGCTGCGGCGGGGACGGAGCCTCTCCGTCGTTTCTAGGTCCCCCGGTTAACATACAATACAATACAGTTGTGATGGTGGTTCGATGAACCCTCTGCCAGGCACTTCAGTGTGGTTTGCAGAGCACCAGTGTAGATGAAGTGCTCGGATTAAAAATGGATGTAAGACAAGGATGTAGTCTTTCGCCCCTACTGTTCGATATATACATCAAGAAGCAACGAGGGAAATAAAAGAAAGGTTCAAGAGCAGGATTTAAATTCAGGGTGTATGGATTTCAGTGATAAGATTCGCTGACAATATTGTTATCTTCAGCGAAAATGAAGAAGAACTGCATAATGTACTGAATGGAATGAGTAAAGAATATAGATTGAGAGTAAATTGAAGAAGGATAAGAAGTAGCAGAAATGAGAACAGAGAGGGACTTACGGGGAGTTAGAAAGGAAAATAAAATTACATTTTCGAACTTATCTCATTATAAAATTTAGGGCTCCGGCGGGGAGGATTCCGCCGCTGGTCGCTGCAGGTTTCCAACTAGTCGTGGAAGAGAACTCGTGTTGTCACTCCAAGGCAGAAGGCAGGCGGCTCATTTAGGACGCGCCATGCATTGGAACAGTAGCGACATTTTCATTTTGCTTATAAGGCAGCAGAATTCCTTAACTCCGTCTACTTCATGGTCCCAAATTTCGAAATTAAGTTCATCACTTTTCTCATTTCTGCAACTCCTCGTTAATTTCAATCTATCTACTGTATTCATTAGACTATGCATTCCACTCAACATGTCCTGTAGTTCTTCCTTACTTCCAGAAAGGGCAGCAATATCATAAGCGAATTTTGTCGTTGATACTCCTTAACTCTTAATTTTAATCGTATTCATAAACCTTATTACTGTCAAAGCTTCTTTGATTTAGAGCTTGCACAGTACAAGAGAAAGATTGTATCCCTGTCTTACAACCTTCCTAATCCGAACACTGTATTCTTGGTCCAACACTCTTTTTTTTTCCCTCTTGGTTCTTCTACGCAGCATATTAGGGGATGTTAGGATAATGATGCCACCTTAAGGGAAATTGTTTTTTTGCCTGATTAAAAGTGTCTTCTTCTTCTTCTTATAGAATAATACTGTAGCTTCACCAATACTATTTGACTATCATTATTTCGGCCTTGCATCTTTTTAAGTTGTATGGTTTACGAATATATTGTAAAATATGTAGTGGCATCATTACCATGAGTACTGGGGGAAAACGCCAAGTCGTTAGGATAATGACGCCATACATCTGTAAAACAAGAATAAACGTACATACTGACGGAGTAATAGTAAAGAGGTATTATAGCTGTTGTAATTTACACCCATTCCGTTTTTTTGAGACAATAAGAAGCCTTAATAATACTTGTCGAAGTAAAACTTGGGTAAAAGTACATTTTATATCTTAGGCTCCACTAAGACATTTAGAAAAAATCACAGATATAGTTTACTGCATCATCAAAACCACTAAATTCTGCATTTTCCCATTTATCACAATCTATTCATCTGTACCACATTTAACACTCCTCAAACAAGGCAGATTCCAACTTTATCATAAAAAATATATAAAGAGTAATCATTCTTGTCATCATCACACAGAGCTTCGTTAGGATCATCATCATCAGCAGCAGCAGCAGCAGATGATGAAGACTGAAAGCTGATTAGGCGTCTCCATGGCTTTTTCATTTTTACCGTGTCTTGTTTTTTTTTAATTTTCTTCTCATTCACTTCTTTCCCCTTTGCGTCTTTTTTTACTGCAGTTTTTTCTCTTTTCTTTGCCTCAGCTTGTTCGAGGATTTATTGTTGGAGTTCCTGTAAGTACCGTCGAATATCTTTTACGGTTGGAGTTCCTTTCCATTTGCCGTTTTGGAGTTTTGGGAACGGGTGAAATTTGCTCAAGGCTTTTGCAAAATTTTCACCATATGGTTCTGGAAGGTTCAATTCAGTTTCAACGAAAGTACGCTTCGACCGTCGGCGTAATTTCCTCAGACATAGGCCTGCTTTCAAGGTGCATAGCTTCTTGAGAAGTTTCTTCTGCATAGACTGTGTGTTCGGATGCTGTACTGCAGTAAATTCGTTCTTGTTCCACTTCTTTGGATTCAGTGGATATATACTCGTGCTCTTAAATCCGGAACACCTTCCTAAACGGTGGCAACGCTCTTGTGTCATTTATTAAATATGTAGGAGATAGCATAAGGAATGATTTTAGTATACATGTTTGATCTCATAAATCTGTCATATTCATTCAGTGGTCCGTAGAAATATACATCGAGAGGCTGCCTTTTATGAGAGGTACAGGGAGATGTGAACACTAATATATGCGATTTACGCGAAAAACAGATAAGTATTCGACGGAATACGACTGTCTTAGTCGTCCACCAACAACAAAACAAGATCGTCCTGGGTGGGTTTACAGATTTTCTTGAAGTGCTCCAACCACTCTTGAAATAATACCTTTTGAGGGACCCTGCTGCCCAATATTCACCCGTCAGTTCCTTTCTCTCTTAAAATTGTGCTTAATTTTAAGATCTTCTGCAAAATGGTATGCTACTCGCTCAAGTTTAATCAATGTTATTCCATAGAAGACATTAGCTAGCTCAAGAAACCTTGCAGCTAGTTTTTCTTGTTCCTTGTTGAACACTGTATTTCTTAACATAAAAGGTTACCTTTAGTTTTATTTTTCCATCAGCCTCGCAGAGTCGTTCTGGTAATGCTAAATCGATTTGAGACTCTTTTGACAGATCTGCACTCTGAAACAAGATACAATGCATCTTTAAGCTGTCCTGCCGTCCACTTCACTTTATCTGTTTTTCCTTACACGAACCATTTTTCAGTTACGATAAAATGCTTTCTTTACATCCGGCGTAATGCCGCCACCATGGCGCCATTGCCCCAGTTTGCACAGTATGGCTAACAATGACAATTAAAGCGTAAGGGCGCGCTAAACAAATGGGCTAGAGGCACGAAGTTGTAGGTAAATAACTTAAGATCACGTAACATGATTGTATAAACGCACAGACCGTCTACAAAGGCAATTACTTCAAAAAAATATAGGCTCTGAAGTAAGATCGAAACGTCGAAACCGACAATGTCTTTCACATGCTTAACACTTGTCAACGAACATTAATGGTGACGACAAGAATTATTTCCGCGGTAGGCCACCGAGGTTCAGCACTGGCATGCGTACCAGTACTGCCAAACTTTCGTAACATAACTTGGGTGGCGCGATTGCCCTACCCGTCTTTCGCCGCAGTTTATCCCTATTTCTCTTAGAATTCCGAACACATAGTACGATTTCTCACTGTCGAATGTTTTTCCTCGGTCGGGAAATGCTATGAACGTGTCTTAATTTTTTGTTAGTGTTACCTCCATTGTCAAGAGCTACGTCAGAACTATCTCGCTACTCCGTTTACCTGTCATAACACCGGACAGATCTTCATCGAACAGAACCTAAATTTTCTTTTCCATTCTTCTCTACTCTTGTCAGCAACTAGGATACATGAGCTGTTACGAGGGACGTTCAATGAGAAATTCAACACTTTTTCTCGGCCAATTTCTGTTGAAAAGATACGGTTTTTTTTTTGTAGGAGATAGAGGGATATTCCCACTTCAGCCCCTGTAACTTCATGAACTTCCCATTGGTGCTGGCGCTATACGTAGCATTAAAAATGGCGTCTGTAACGTAGGTGCATTCCAAGCAGAGAGCTGTCGTTGCGTTTCTTTTGGCGGAAAACCAGAGCACCCCAGACATTCATAGGCGCTTGCAGAGTGTCTGTGGAGACTGGCAGCGAGCTAAGGCACGATGAGTCGTTCGGTGAGGCGTCTATCATAATAGCAACAAGGTCACGCAAACCAGTCCGATCTCTCGCTTACCGGCGGGTGCACACAGCTATAACGGTGCACACTCTCAAAATGCAAAAGAGCTTCTCCTTCTGCATCACACAAATCTGGATATTCGAGGGGAGCTCTAAAAACTTCATTAAACTGTTCTTCTTCATTCACACTGCAGCCCGGAACTCGCATCTTCCGACTTCCATGTGTTTGGCTCAATTAAGGATGCACTCTGCGGAAAGCAGTATGTGGATCTGGCGTCGAACAATAGAGGCCCCCCCAGTAAGGTGGCGTAAGGCCGTCGCACTGAACGGAGATTATGTTAAATAATAGAGTTTTGTAGCCAAAAGAGTGGAAAATAATAAGGTTTGTTGGAGTCCTGAATGAAACCAACCTGCTTTCGGAAAAAAAGTATTGCATTACTTACTAAATGCTCTTCACAAGTTCGTTCGGTTGCCGCGTACCTTAATAATTTTAGAAATTCCGGAACAAAATTTAGCGCTTCTGGCTTATTTGATCTCAGCTCCTCCAAAGCTCTCTCAGATTTCGACAATATTGTGGATCCTCTGTGTCTTCAACATAGACTTCCATTTGTTCTTCTATCACGTCATACGATTCTCCTAGAGGCCCGCGATGTACTGTTTCCACCTATCCACTCTCTCCTCTGCATTTAAGAGAGTAATTACCGCTGGTTTTCTTCGTACACCTCCAGATAATTCGTTATCTGGCTGAAACTGGTAGTAAAGTAAATTTTAATAATGTGTAGTAATGTAGAATGCAGCACCGCGTTTTTCTGAACCCACTCGTGTTTGTATTAATCCAGTGACTGGATGTCGCCTCACCTCTGAACCTTCAGCGGTATTCTAAATATGGGACACACGATCTACATATCAAACTGACTTGGTGCAGCTATAGTGCCTACTATCAAGAACAGGCAGAGTCTCTCTCTTGTATATTCCACTGAGTACAATGTTATCTGCAGTCGGCAAGACACCCTATGATTTATTTAAAAATGCGTAACTGAATTTGACTGAATGACTTCAGTACCACTAATCGTGGAATTATTTTCACTGATGTTTTAAAACTGTACTTTCCAAGAAAGGATAGCTAATCTCATTAATCACAGAAGATAGAAAGGATTCATTTTAATCTTATGGTCCCTTTAAGGGTTCCATTTATCAACAAATTCTATGGACATTATTCTATCAGTAAATGATCGCGTCATCGGAGATATCAGGCATGGTTGCCCTTGTGAACAAATTAAAAACTCAAGTACTCACTATATCAGTGGGAGCAAAACACTAGAAGATAGATTCGCCAACATTTCCTACAAGTTGTGTACATTGTCGTCAAATCTGGCTTGTGACCATTTATTCTGCTGAGTGAAATTTGTCGAGAACAATCATGGTATCCTAACAGGGGCTACTAACAAGAAAACCAAGTACACCTTCCGAAAACTAAGTCGGATCACAATAAAATTTTACACACATGAAATTTAGCTACACAGCTCCCTCGATAACTGAATTTAATTACTGAACGGGTTACCTACATGACGAAGCGACTAATCGGATTTTCCCAACCAAAATGTTTTATCATAAATGGGATCAGAAGCAGCACGTGTTACTCATCGCAACACCAGATCACGATTTACTGTTGCCAACAAATTTCTAAAACGTCCCAAACATTGTGATCTGGTGGATCCTCCCAGAGTGAGGTTAGCTACCACCCAGCCATTACCCCAGAAACTACCCCTTGGCGCGAAATGTTCTGCCCAGCTAAAACTGCCACTGCCCATTACTCAGCCTCCCAGCAATTTACTAAACAAAACTTCGAACGAGAGTTCGGTGGATAATTGCACAGTCTACGCCTTGGTCGAACTGACCAGCCACAAGATGTAATTTCAGGGAGAGCAAGACTAACAGCCTCCGATCCGGTCACGCCATGAGCCAGCATTAAAAGCTAAAATTCGGTGGACGGTCCCATACTTCTATGATAAGAACCAAGAAAGCTACTCTAGTTCTACGATCTCACATGCACTTCCAACTAACCATACTTTCATACATCACAGAGCTGACTCTGATTAGGTTATAGATAAAGAGTGACATAGGATGCTGCTACTGGATGAAAAGAAAATCAGTAACATTTATTCACCACAGAACCCTTCTCCCAGGCGTGGCTGCATGATAATCAAATAACAGGAAAGCAATCTGATGAACCAGGTGAAAGGTGGCTGAGACGGATACCTTTCGACAGTACTCTATTGTGACGTTAGGCACTCGTATTTGTCTTTTCACTTGTGTCCCTTTATTACAAAAGTGGATAGCTTTGTGCTTTGGTACCATGCTGTTTAAGTGTTCACAGAAATGACGAAGTACTGGAACTATGTTACTGGTCACTGATGTAAGTACTCCCAAGAGTGCTACTCAAATTGATAAAGTTTCTCATGAAACGCTACTCGCAAGACTGGATGTAAAATGATGTCTATATATTCATTAAAATTACCTCCAGACGCATAGAAAGAAAGAAAAAACAATGGACTTTAAAAAGACGAACCATCTGAAAAAGGCACAGAAGACCATCTGCAAGTGCTGAACGGTATTAATAGGCGGAGTAACAAATATAAATCACTATAGTGTCTGCAGTTTTTGGGTCATCAGTCTTGTAACCTGTTTGAGGCGGACCGCCACGAATTTCTCTCCCATGCCAACCTCTTTGTTACAAAGTAGTACCACTCAATTATTGGGATGAATTCCAGTGTCTGTCGCCCCCCCCCCCACCCCCAATAGGTTGTACCCTGCACATCTCTCTCTAGTAGAATGGAGGTTACTCCCTGAAGTCTCTTGTGCTATCCTCCTGCCCTTTCTTCTTGTCAGTGTTCTCCATATGTTCCTTTCCTCGTCAATTCTGCGGAGAACATCCTCATTTCTTATCTCCGGTCATAGATTTAGAAGGCTTTTGACACAATTTCGACTTTACTGGCAGTCCTTGAGAATAAGGCACTGAGGCAACCCGAGTTAGTATGCAGACGAATATTGTAGTTGTGGTCTTCAGTCTGAAGACTGGTTTGATGCAGCTCTCCATGTGAGCCTCTTCATCTCCGAATAACTACTGCAAGCCACATCCTTCTGAATCTGCTTACTGTATTCTTCTCTTGATCTCCCTCTACGTTTTTAACTGCCCCCCCCCCCCCCCCCCCACACACACACACATTTCTCTCCAGTGCTAAATTGGTGGGCCCTTGACGCCTCGGAAAGTGTCCTATCAACCGACCCTTACATTTGGTCATGTTGGTCTACAAATTTCTTGTCTCCCCATTTATATTCATTACCTTCAGTACCTCTTCATTAGTTATGTGATTACCATCTAATCTTCAATATTCTTCTGTAGCACCACATTTCGAAAGTTTCTATTCTCTTTTGTCTAAATTGTTTATCGTCCACGTTTCACTTCCATGCCTGGCTACACTTCACACAAATACGGGGTGTTCTAAAAGACTGTCCACAGTGCCTTATGATTGTTAGCCGCGCGTGCCTTATGCCGCAGTCAATATACCGAAATGAAACTCAGTGAAATACAAGTTATTAATTTATTGAATATTCATTTTTACTTACAAATTTTCACATTAAATGTTGGAAGTGTCCCCCCTTTTGTTGAATACACAATTCAATTCGTCTAATCATGTTTCCAAACACAAGTTGTAACATTTCTTCTGTAACAGAAGCAGTGAAAGTGGATATTGCAGTTTTCAATTCATCGATGGATTTTGGACGGTTTTTATAGACAGTTGTTGTCGCTGCACCCCAGAAGAAAAAGTCAGGTGGTGTTAGGTTAGGCGATGCGATCGTGGAGGCCAAAGTCCCTGTGAAATTACGCGATCACTAAAAACATCAGCAAGCAGTGACATTGCTTCCGAAGTAAGAGTGATTTCAGGTGTGCCGCAGGGGAGTGTCATAGGACCGTTGCTATTCACAATATACATAAATGACCTTGTGGATGACATCGGAAGTTCACTGAGGCTTTTTGCAGATGATGCTGTGGTGTATCGAGAGGTTGTAACAATGGAAAATTGTACTGAAATCCAGGAGGATCTGCAGCGAATTGACGCATGGTGCAGGGAATGGCAATTGAATCTCAATATAGACAAGTGTAATGTGCTGCGAATAGACAGAAAGATAGATCCTTTATCATTTAGCTACAATAGCAGGTCAGCAACTGGAAGCAGTTAATACCATAAATTATCTGGGAGTACGCATTAGGAGTGATTTAAAATGGAATGATCATATAATGTTGATCGTCGGTAAAGCAGATGCCAGACTGAGATTCATTGGAAGAATCCTAAGGAAATGCAATCCGAAAACAAAGGAAGTAGGTTACAGTACGCTTGTTCGCCCACTGCTTGAATACTGCTCAGCAGTGTGGGATCCGTACCAGATAGGATTGATAGAAGATATAGAGAAGATCCAACAGAGAGCAGCGCGCTTCGTTATAGGATCATTTAGTAATCGCGAAAGCGTTACGGAGATGATAGATAAACTCCAGTGGAAGACTCTGCAGGAGAGACGCTCAGTAGCTCGGTACGGGCTTTTGTCAAAGTTTCGAGAACATATCTTCACCGAAGAGTCAAGCAGTATATTGCTCCCTCCTACGTATACCTCGCGAAGAGACAATGAGGATAAAATCAGAGAGATTAGAGCCCACACAGAGGCATACCGACAATCCTTCTTTCCACGAACAATACCAGACTGGAATAAAAGGGAGAACCGATAGAGGTACCCTCCACCACACACCGTCAGGTGGCTTGCGGAGTATGGATGTAGATGTAGATGTAGATGTAGAAAAGCGAGCTGTATGCGCGGTTGCACCATCTTGTTGAAAATAACCGTTCAGTATCTCACTTAACACAAGTTCTCCTATGAATGGGTACAGAATATCATTGCAGTATCGTGCTTTTATTGTTTCGTTGAAAAATATGGGACCCCAATCCGACGTCTAGAAATTGCAATCCAAACGCCTATTTTCAGAGAATGAAGTGGTTCCTCATGAATACACAACGGATTTGCATTACTCTACACACGAGAATTTTGCGAGTTCATGTACCCGGATTAATGAAACCACGCCTCATCAGTGAAAAACGTTTCATTAAGAATATCCCTTCCATTTTCTTGAACGACTGTCACGTTGTATGGGAAAAGTTCTAATTTTTCCTTACAGCTGTGTGGGCCATTCCGACACTAACATCGATTACCTGGGCGAGTTTTCTTACTGACTTGTTCGGACTCATGGACATTTTATCGGAAATATCGAATAGTTTATCCTCAGACAAAGCGCTAGGACGACCACTTATGGGTGCATCTGTCACTGAACCCGTACTTGGAAATTTGCTAGTCAAATCTCGCACAGTATCGCGAAGTGGGAGTGTTGTCTCCGGGAAAACTGAATTAAATGTTTGACGAACTGAAACTGTGTATTTATCGCTTGCTTTGAACACTTGTTGGACTAATTCACGCGTTCTTCAATGGTTAGCATTTTAACA
This sequence comes from Schistocerca cancellata, assembly GCF_023864275.1. Lineage (NCBI taxonomy): Eukaryota > Metazoa > Arthropoda > Insecta > Orthoptera > Acrididae > Schistocerca > Schistocerca cancellata. Next base: position 244,441,126 of record NC_064628.1, on the reverse strand, counting down.
GTGACACAAACGAAACAAACGAACAAAGGAACTAAACTTAAACGTTCACGTCAACACCTAACGGCACACACCTACGATATTACTGACGCTGGCTGAGATAAACGAAACAGTGATATGTTGGGAGAGTCCACTTGAAGGGAAGTAACCCCGGCAGGCGAACAATCATACGGCACGCGCGGCTAGGCTTCCTAACACTTAACTTTGTATTCGATGTTAACAAATTTCTCTTCTTCAGAAATGCTTTTCTTTATATTGCCAGTCCACATATTATAATATCCTGTCTACTTCGTCCATCATTAGTTATTTGGCTGCTCAAAGAGCAAAATTCATCTACTACTTTAAGTATCTAGTTTCCCAATCTAATTACATTAGCATCACTTGATTTAATTCGGCTACATACCGTTGCCCTTATTTTGATTTTGTTGATGTTCACTTTAATTTCTCTTTTCAAGGTCCATTCTGGTCAACTACTTTTCCACGTCCTTTGCTGCCTCTGACAGAATTACGATGTCATCGGCAAACCTCAAAGTTTTTGTTTCTTCTCCGTGAACTTCAATTTCTTCTCCAAATTTTCCTTGGTTTCTTTACTGCTTACTCAACGTACAGTCTGAATAACATCGGAAATAGGCTACAATTCGGTCTCACTTCATTCTCAACCACTGCTTCCCTTTCATGCCCCTCGACTCATAACTGTACAAATACTTTCGCTCTCTGTATTTTACCCCTATTACCTTCAGGACTTCAAAGAGAGTATTCAAACCAATATTTTCAAAAGCGTGTTTTTAAGTCTACAAAGGCTATAAACGTCGATTTGCCATTCCTTAACCCTTCTTTTAAGGTAAGTCGTGGTGACAGTATTGCCTCGCGCGTTCCTACATTTCTCTGGAATCCATACTGATCTCCCCAGAGGTTCGCTTCAATTATTTATAGGATATATTTCAATCTTTGTCTTCCTCTACTGTTTCTGCCCTCTGGAGCTTCCTCTAGTATCACGGAAGTTGTTCCCTGATGTCTTAACAGATATCCTCTTATCCTGTCCCTTCTCCTTATCAGTGTTTTCCACATATTCCTTTCCTCTCCGATTCTGCGCAGAACCTCTTCATTCCTCAACTTATCAGTCCAGCTAGTTTTTCAACATTCGTCTGTAGCACCACATCCCAAGTGCTTTGATTCTCTCCTGTTCCGGTTTTTCCACAGTCTATATTTCACTACCATACAATGCTGTGCTCCAAACGTACATTCTCAGAAATTTCTTCCTCAAATTAAGGCCTATGTGCGATACTAGTAGACTTCTCTTGGCCAGGAATGCCCGTTCTGCCAGTGCTAGTCTGCTTTTGATGTTCTCCTTGCTCCGTCCATCATTGGTTCTCTTGCTGCCTAGGTAAAAATTCCTTAATTTCATCTACTTCGTGACCATCAATCCTGATCTTAAGTTTCTCGCTTTTCTCATTACAGCTACTTCTGACTACTTTCATCTTTCTTCGATTTACTCTCAATCCATATTCTGTACTTATTAGACTGATCATTCCATTCACCAAATCCTGTAATTCATTTCACTTTCACTCAGGATGTTATCAGCGAATCGTATCATTGTTATACTTTCACCTCGCATTTTAATGCAATTCCTCAACCTTTCTTTTATTTCCATCATTGCTTGTTCAGTGTGCAGATTGAAGAGTAGAGGTGAAATACTGCATCCCTGATTAGACCTTTTTTAATCGTAGCACTTCATTCTTCGTCGTCCACTCTTATTATTCCCTCTTGGCTCTTGTATATATTGCGTATATATTACCCGTCTCTTCGTTTAGCTTACCCCTACTTTTCTCAGAATTTCGAACATCTTGCACCATTTTACATCATCGAAAGCTTTTTCCAGGTCGACAAATAATATGAACGTCTCTTTATTTTATTTAGTCTTGCTTCCACTATCAGCTGCAACGTCAGAAGTGCCTATCTGGTGTCGTTACCTCTCCTAAAGCCAAACTGATCGTCATCTAACACATTCTCAATTTTCTTTTCCATTCTTCTGTACATTACTCCTGTCAGCGACATGGATGCATGAGCTATTAAACTGATTGTGCTACAATTCTCGCACTTGTCAGCTTTTGCAGTTTTCGGAGTTGTGTGGACGATATTTTTTCAAAAGGCAGATGGTATGTCGCCAGACTCATACATTCTACACACCAACGTGAATAGTGGTTTTGTTGCCACTTCCCCCAATGATTTTAGAAATTCTGATGGAATTTTGTACACCCCTTCTGCCTTACTTAATCTTAAGTCCTCCAAAGTTCTCCTAAATTCTGATTCTAATACTGGATCCCCTATCTCTTCTAAATCGACACTTGTTTCTTCTTCTATCACATGAGACAAATATTCCTTTTCATAGAGACCTTCAATGTACTCTTTCCACAGTGGAATTTCGGTTGCACTCTTAATGTTATCACCCTTGCTTTTAATTTCATTGAAGGTTGTTTTGACTTTCCTATATGGTGAGTCAGTCCTTTCGACAATCAATTCTTTTTTGATTTCTTCACATTTTTCATGCAGCCGTTTTGTCTTAGCTTTCTTGCACTTCCTATTTATTTCATTTCTCAGCGTCTTCTATTTCTGTATTTCTGAATTTTCGTGAACATCTCTGTACTTCGTTCATTCATTGATCTACTGAAGTATTTCTTCTCTTGTCTTGGGTGTCTTCGCAGTTACCTTCTTTGTACCTATGTTTTTCTTTCCAACTTGTGTGATTACTCTTTTTAGAGATAGCCATCCCTCTTCAACTGTACTGCCTACTGAGCTATTCCTTATTGCTATATCTATAGCCTAAGAGAACTCCTAGCGCATCTAGGTATTTCTTAGTACTTCCGTATCTCGCTTCTTCGTGTATTGATTCTTCCTGACTAATCTCTTGAAGTTCAGACTATTGTTCATCACTACTACACTGTGATCTGATCTATATCTGCTCCTGGGTTCGCCTTACAATCCAGTTACTCATTTCGGTATCTCTGTCTGACCATGATGAAATCTAACTGACATCTTCCCATATCACCCAGCCTTTTCCAAGTATACCTCCTCCTCTCGTGACTCTTGAACAGAGTATTTGCTATTACTAGCTGAAATTTTTTACAGAACTCAGTTACTCTCTACCTGTCACTCCTTTTCTCAAGCCCATATTTCCTGTAACCTTTGCTTCTACTCTTTCCCCTAAAACTGCATTCCAGTCCCCATGACTTTTAGATTTCATCTCCCTTTGCGTACTGTATTACACTTTCAAAATCCTCATATATTATCTCTTCATCGGGAAAATTTACGGCTGTAGTTTCCCCTTGCTTTCAGCTGTTCGCGGTATCAGCACAGCAAGGCCGTTTTGGGTGATGTTACAGGGCCAAAGCAGTCAATCATACCGACTGTTGCCCTTGCAACTGCTGAAAAGTCTGCTCCCCTCTTCACCCGAACCACACGGTTGTCTAATCACAGATACCCTTCCTTTGTGGCTGCACAAACGGTACCGCTATCTGCATCGCTGAGGCACGCAAGCAAGCAAGCCGTTCCCCGAAAGACAAAGTCCATGGTTCATGGCGGGGGAATACATACACTAAAACGTTATGACCACAGTTCACCACGAGAATGAATACTGTCTGGTGGCGTTACTGTCATGTGACCGGGCAAGGAAAATTTACATGATGAGGAGAGACCAATGAAGAATCATTTTAGCGACGATATGGGTTGCACATATGGAAAACCGCTGTCATAAACGGGAGATCATTATGGTCCGACGCCTGGTGGCGAACAATTTCGAGACGGCGATGTTAGTCGGCTGTTCGCATGCTGTTGTCTTTGAACATCTGTGGAAAATTGTCGAAAGACTGAAACCACGATTATAGCTACAACTACTCACTCTTAAACATCTGTTTATGCTGCATTCGATCGTTACGTTAAAACAGATATTTTCTAACATAGTTTTTTACCAAGAATCTCACCAAAGGGGCAATAAAGGGTCCGAAACGTACGTAAACTTCAATAAACGTGCATCTTGATTGTAAACAGCTGTCTGACGATCAATGTGTCGGTTCGAAACCGGTTCCGGCGCTATTTAAGTAAATAAATAGCAGTATAAATAGTGGCTGATTGCTGTCCTCTTCTCTGAAAGCATCAACCTTTATTTTGTGCTCACCCACGGTCTTAAAATGTCGGTTTTCTAATCATTATGCTGTAGAGGATTAAAAAACAAAAAATCGGTAACTACCAAGGAAATTGTCTCTCTAACTACAATATTTTACAGTTTACAATAAAGAAATTAAATGATGATATGCGATAACAGGCTAGATACAAAGCTTCTCAGTACATTGACAATCATCATCATCAGTTTTCTGCAATATTAGCGGGTCCTTTGCATCTTCATTTCCTGCGATCCGTAACTTGCTTCTTTATGCTGCTGTATGTGCTGCCGTCTATAGCATCATTCAGTATCAGAAACCTCTTCCTTCTTCGCCTCCTCTTTTCTTCCACATATTCTTCTAAGACTGTTATTATAAGCCCCTCCTCCTTTCTTAACAGATTTTCAAACCAGTTTCGTTCCTTCTGTTTGTTGCATCGCAAACTGTCTTTAGTCTCCCACCCTTCTCAGTATCTCTTCATTTTTCACTCTACTCATCCATGTTTTTCTTTGAGTCCCCCGCCACGCCAACATTTCAGAAACCTCCACCCCTGCTCTGTCTTTCTTTCCCAGTGTCCACGTTTCAGCACTATATAGGAGGACACTCCACACAAAACATTTTATTAGCATTTTCCTTAACTGTGTCCATGTTGTTGTTGTTGTTGTTGTTGTGGTCTTCAGTCCTGAGACTGGTTTGGTGCAGCTCTCCATGCTAATCTATCCTGTACAAGCTCCTTCATCTCCCAGTACCTACTGCAACCTACATCCTTCTGAATCTGCCTAGTGCATTCATCTCTTGGTCTCCCTCTACGATTTTTATCCTCCACGCTGCCCTCCAATGCTAAATTTCTGATCCCTTGATGCCTCAGGACATGTCCTACCAAAAGATCCCTTCTTCTAGTCAAGTTGTGCCACAAACTTCTCTTCTCCCCAATCCTATTCAATACCTCCTCATTAGTTACGTGATCTACCCACCTAATCTTCAACATTCTTCTGTAGCACCACATTTCGAAAGCTTCTATTCTCTTCTTGTCCAAACTATTTATTGTCCATGTTTCACTTCTATACATGGCTACACTCCATACAAATACTTTCAGAAACGACTTCCTGACACTTAAATCTATACTTGATGTGTCCATATTGCTGCAGAAAATTCTCCTTTTCTTATAAAATGCCTCTTTCGCCATTTCTGTTCTGGTTTTAATTTCTGTTCTGCTCTTCCAGTCTGTTTATATCCTGCTTTCGAGGTATTTATAGCTCTTAGACATGTTCACATAAGAACGTGTCCAAGTAGTGCTTCGTTGTACCGCCTCCGCAGCACTACAGTCAAAGTTCCGCACATCCTCACTCATTTCTCCGGTTCATTGTCTTTCCACTGACGCCATTACAGCCGGATTGTGTTGTGTTTACATGTTTTAGTGATAGTTCAAATTGTTTAAGACAATTTTTGAGCCCGTCGACTGTGAAGTTCGTTGTGAAATACGATCTTTGAGCGCAAAGAACGTTGTCAGGTGAAATTCATCATCTTGTAGAGATTTTTGGTAAAAATGTTATGAATGAAGCAATGGTAAGAAAGTGAGTGAAACTGTTCAATGATGGGCGGAGCAGTGTTCAGGATGAAGCACAGAGTGGGTGGTTTTCTATTGTCATGGATGGTTTGCTTGAGAAACTGAGAAAATTCGTAAAAACGGACGGTTCACAATAAGAATGTTTTGTGATGAGTTTTCACAAATTTAAAAACTGTTTTGCATGAGATTGTCACACATCGTTTAAACACAGATTGTGTTCCCCTTGGGTTCAGATAATGCTTATGGATGTCCATAAAACGAAGCGACTTCGCAGTGCTTTGACATTTCTTATCCTCAGTGATGAGTGATTAAAGTTCTTAAACAGAATTGTGACCGGTGATGAAACTTGGATTTGTCATGTCACCAGAAGCAAAACAACAGTCCATGCAGTGGAGGCAATCATGATCTCCCCAAAAAAATAAAAATTCAAAACAACGTTGTCAGCACAAAATAAAAATCATGGGCACTGAGTTCTGTGTCAGACATGACATCTGCTTATTGAATTCATTCCAGGAGGTGAAATCGTCAAAGCGGTACGATGCTCCGAAACACAGAAAGCTTCGGCGTGCAGTTCAAAACAGGAGGCATGGAATGCTCACTCAAGCACTGGGGGTGCTGCATAACAACGCACGTCCCCATACTGCCGGTGTCACTCAAAACCATATTCAGCTACTCAGTTGACAGCAGTTCTATCACCCACCGTAGAGCACCGATCTCGCACTTTCTCTACCAACTTTTCCGGAACTTGGAGTGTGGTTTTGGAGAAAGGAGATGTGACAGCGGTGTTCAACAGTGGCCGACTTCGCTGACTGCATATTTCTATGAAGATGGCGTAGAAAAGTTGGTTTCCCTTTATGACAAGTATCTGAACAATGTTGGCGAGTATTTAGAAGAATAGTTTAAGAAAAGTGTCTTTCTTATAAAGAAAATTGTTTTGGTTCGAAAAAAATGCTTTTATGAGCTTTTTTTCCAAAATGGTACTTACTTTGCGCACATACCTTGTACTTCTCCATTCAGCATTGTCTTTACATTTACCATTATGAGTAGGGTAGTAGACAATAGAAGGTCAGTGTTGTCCACCTAATTTCCTTTCTTGCTGTAGCTGCAGAGTCAGAAAACTGGGAAAGTTGTCAGAAGCTACCTTATACAACAGTTAAAGCTTAGTAGAACATCATCAATAGAAAAGTGTTGTTGACAGTGTAGTTATTAAGTTGCAGGTAGCGCAGACTCCAGCTGCCTTCTGACTGAATCGATGAAGGTCAGCGAACGCACTTAGAGGAGATGAGACGAGGCGGGTCCCCTGAGGCTGCAGCCACGTACACGGCCCATCGACACCGAGTCCCGCGACCAAAGCGGCTGAGGATTGTTTGCATAATTACGGTTGCGTAACCCGGCGGCGCCACAGCGCAAGATGCTACATTTAGAACGCTATCTCCCCACTAGATGGCCACAGGCCATAAATCAACATAATTAATGCTTATGGAACTCACCATGGGATTTCTTTTTTGTTGTTCTTGTCGAGAGCTGTTTACATTTCTGTGACGTCGGCTCGAGTGATCTGTTTGAAACATCTGTCCTACTATGTATTCGGCAAACCTGTTGCTGATTTCTCAGTAGAACCGCACCGAGGTGATCCTGTCATCCCCTCCCCGAACCTCCCTCAATGACAACCACCTTCCTTCAGGTTTTTTTAAGCAGATTTACCAAATGTTTTGAATTTGTGGGTACATTTAACAAAACTGGAGCGTTAATGAAAAATATTACTTATACGAATGATATTGAATAAAATTATTTGCACGTGACAAATTCACTATAGCATATAAATTATAAATAAACTTCCTGGAAAATTGAAAATAAAATGATATTGTCTCTTATTGTTTAACGTGAACTTTAATATGATGTACAACATGTAAGGTGGTCATGTGATTTTAATTTTTGTATGTTATCGATGCGCACGTCAGAGAGAGAGAGCAAGTTACATTACTGTTAAACAATCGTTGGTCTTGACGTGGCACAGTCCTTGCCTCTGTGCAATCTGATACATTCTTAGTTGAAGTGTGGTAGGTGACAGACGTATACAGTAGTGATGTGTGGACTTGTGATTATAACTGTTAGATGAAGAAAGATTTATTGTAAAAGACAGTAAGGATGACTATGATGTATACATTGAAAGGTGAAAAGCATATAAATTTTGAATAATGAAATTCTTTTTAAAGAGAAGAAGTCAGCTTGTTAACATTGTTCGCTTCCTCAGAGCTGAGAGAAAGACCACCCCATTTTCCTGAGTCATGCATTAACATACTGATTGCTGTCTGATTTTTATAGAAAGTCTTTGTTAACATTGTACCCTCTTTAAATCACTGTTCACTTTGTTAAGCATGGTACTGTTCAGACCTATGTCATGTGTGAACATCAAGCGAAGCTTTACTCTGTCTTTTTGAATACATACTTCAATGTAAAGCCGTTGTGTTGGAACATCATTTCATAAGAATAGCTATTCTACCCACGTTACCGTTTACCATTATTGCCTGCTTGCTGTTTGCTGTTGTGTTTTCGAGGAATGTACAATAATTTTGCCGTAACGTGAGGTGAGTGGAAATTTGGTTACGGCCAGATAATTGTTTTACTTCAGTCTCGCATTTGATATGAAGAGAAGTTGTATTCAGACCAGTTACAGGTCAGTTCAAATTAAGTTAGCATACGAGTTTAGCTTGGGTAACGGTTTGTGGATACATAATTTTGGTAATAGGTAGACTTTTATATGGTGGGAGGTAACGGTGGACTAAATTTCATGAAGAAACAAATATGGTGAAGAGGTTGCAAATAAACAACTTATTTTACTTGCTCCTCATACATTATTAATAGTGCATCAATTATTAATTAGAAGTAAATGGTATGGGCTACAATTATTAAGAGTTGAGAAAATATCTTTCTCCAGGAATGTGTTTTTGTTATATTTGTATGAAGCATTTCGTACTTTTTGGCGAAATGTAAGCCAAATATGGCTTGCTATGAAGGGCAATAAAAAGGGGCATAGAATATTATCGACGTACCGCTGAGGTGTAAGGGTGCCGCCAGTGACAACCAAACGTCTCCTGCTACGTAGAGAAATGGCAGCCCCGACCATCACTTCTGGTTGTCAGGCCGTATGGCGAGCGAAAGTCAGGTTGGTACCCCGGTGCTGTCTGGGGAGTGTACAGACACGTCTTTGCTGGTCATGGGGCTCAGTTCGAAGCAGGAAACGTCACTGAAGACAATTCTGCTCCAGTTAATGAGATTCCAGGCCGAATTCCTGTAGTTAGACGCCCTGGACAGCGGCAGAACACCAGCCTCAGCGTCACCCGCAGTACTGCTCGGCAGCCAGGAGTGACGGTCCGGGGTTCCATTTCTCTCCGTAGAAGGACACGTTAAGTTGTTAATGGCGGCCCACTTACAGCACAGCGGAACGTCGACGATATTCTATGCCCCGTTCTGTTGCCCCTGTAGCAAGCCATCTTTGACAGCAAGGTAATGCCCACCTCCATACGGCGAGAATTTCTATCGCTTGTCTTCGTGTTTGCCAAACTCTTACGTGGCCAGCAAGGTCGCCGGATCTCTCCCAAGCTGATAACGTTTGGAGCATTATGGGCAGGGCCCTCCAACCAGCTCGGGATTTTCACGACGTAATGCGCCAATTGCGCCGAATTTGCCGTGATGTCCTCCAGGAAGAAATCTAACAACTCTCTCAATCAACATCAAGCCGAGTAACCGCTTGCGTAAGGGCCAGAGGTGGACCAATGCGTTACCTACTAGCGCAATCTGCGAAGATCTTTCTCTTGAATTAGTCATCCAGTTTTTCTGAAATTGTAATAATTCTTTCGTCCGTATATGTACATCACATCTACCGATTTCCGTCCCATTCATGGCGAGTCTTTTTTTGTCTTACATTGTATTATTAGTCAGCCACGGAAGATTTATTCGTGAATTTTTGGTTACTTACACACCAAATCGTTCTAACACTGGCTGGAGGGTCAAGTATATTACAGATCCTGCCCACCTGATCTGCTCACTTCCTCCACAGTGGCGTCCTGCTATAGTTCTCAGTCGTCAGAAACTGGTAAAGATCGAAAGCGTTCAGTCAAACAACATCGACTCGCCGACCTATTTTGAGATCCAACAAAACCGTAGCGAAGAACAGTTACAACAACATAGCTGAACGCAAGCGAGCTAGGTATGCGGCAGCTGTGTGGGCCACATCCGCTGTTGCCACATAAATCATGAAAGGGATAGGCGTTGTAATGTTGCTGCATTAATTTGTTATGAAAGCGGTGCTGATAGACAATAAAAGCGGGTTAAAAGCTGTGTGCTGTCTGGGGAAGTTAACCTTGCATTACTGAGCAACTGTTTCACCAGGTATCCAGTCTAGCTTACCAAATTCCCAACCAGACTAACATTAATTATAATCTTTTAATAGTCATACGACTGCTGGTGATATATATATATATATATATATATATATATATATATATATATATATATATATATAAAAGAGAATTTAAGTAAAAAGAAATAAATCAGTTTATATTTGGAAATTTATTTTAACGTTGATCATTCAAATTTCAGCATATTAAACTTGAGTTATAACTAAGCTGGTGCCTTATTTAGGATTGTGGAAAATGTGAGTTTGTAATCTTACAGAACACATCAAATATGGAGCCAAGATTGGGAGACTGCATACAACACTGCATTCATAAAATAACACACAAAGAACGTTGAAACATATACAAGAGGAAATTAACCACAACCAACCGATTCAATTTTCACCCAAAGAAGTTACGTTCGTAGCACAATCCTGTCCGTCATGTAATTACCACACACTGGTATACTAAATTCATACTAACTCTCTGTGAAATCTTCCCGAAAAGAATAGCTGAGGGCTACTTTGATGATTACACCACATGCTTCACGTGGTCAACTTGGTTTACACAAAGAGTGTAACTCCACAACAATTTTGATAATTAAAATAAATTAGATCGAAAAGCAATTTACAAAAGAAAAACCACGAACTGGTTACTATCGTGTTACTATTAACCTGATGGGTCAAACAATTGTGTAAGCACGTGGTACTGGTCTCACAAAGTACACCCCACGTGGGTTGAACATAAAGAAAAGTTGCTATATTGAAAAATATTGTCAAGGCGAGACGTTATAATCTCACGCAAATTCGCATTTAAGATTGATGATCTTAGTTAGAGTTACTGATCAACACGTGGTTCCATTTTACTCACAAAGAAGTGACAAAGCAACTACCAGAATATATTCTGAACTTCACACTCGAATTACACTGCGCTGCAATTTAAGATAACATTAGATATTTTAGAGCTAAACCTGAAATAAAGGTGATTAAATTTTCAGTTAGGCTGAACTTCAGAAATCCATTGTCCTACGGACTTAACAGAGACGCGCTTAGCCGGAGATCTTACCACTTTAGACGCTCGCCACGGACAGACTGCCCTGGTCCCTTCCTGAGGGTGGCTCACAAATACAAACGGAAGTGGCCATAGAGGCAGCTTCCTATACCAACATGACAAGGGACGGACACGACCATACTAAGAATAGAAACCTCTCTGCTTTTAGAAAGCATAGCTACCTGTTCCGACGTTGGTCCTACTGTTCTCTAGCAGACAGGCTTGTCTGCTTCCCTCAAGCATTCAACTAGAAATACATTTGCTCATTCATCCCCTCACACAGAAGGGGGATGACAGTATCTTATCATATACAGTATATAAAAGAAAGCGGATGTAGGTTCCGTATGAGACTGTGTGACATGAATTACATATAAACTGTGTTTTAAAGTGTAGTAGTGGGGCAGATCGTTCTTGTTTATGTGTAAGAGTAACACGTTTCACTGCTCAGTCTCCTCCCAGATAGTCAGAAACACCACAGTAGATTTAGAAAAGGAATTTATGCCGTAAATGACAACAGATTTAAGAAATTAACATGAACGGAATCCAGCAGAGACCTTTCAGCGTCTATTCATCACTGGTCGTTTCTTTATGGTGCCTCTTGAACAATATGATTCTGTAGAAAAGACTGCGTGCGTCTACAGCCGTTATTCGACGGAATGGCTTCTTCTCGCAGAAACGAGTGGTGGGGAAACTCACATACCTTTCCCAGTTAATTCTAAAACTGCTTTTCTTGTTCCTTTCTTCCGGCCAGGTTTCACCCCACCTCTGAGATAGCGCCCTTATCGGAAGCCTATCTGGTCACCCCCTCAGTATGGCCCTGCTCTGCTAAAACCCTCTTGAAGAAGTTTTCCACAGTGAAAATATCTACAGACACTGAACAGTCTCAAATGTATTCCGAGCAGCTTGTATCTAAGAAAATCGTCTTGCAACTTGTTACAGTCCTCGCTCCTATAGTTCTAAAATATATCATTTATGATTATTAAATCAGTGAGGGATAAGAAACTAACCCAATAGTGTTTATAATGAATTTTTAAAGAAATGTATTGTGAAAAAATGGGAATTCCGAAAGAAGATTTTCGGTGGGTGATTTTTTGCTATTTTCGCAAAGCTGTAACTCAACAACACAACAGTACCTCGAATCACTTCTTCCACCTTTTGATAATCAGTCACCTTCAGAGAAACCTGTTTGCAAATGGTTTGCAGAACTTCGTCAGGGACATCTTTAGTCATATGGAAGACTACCATACATTCGATTTCAAGTGAACGTTTAGCTGAAAGAAAGATATGTTTTAATACACTATCCCAATTTGACTGAAACTCAAGCGGAGTAAATAAAGGGTCGAAAAATTTGGACCGAGAGAATGCAAAATCACTATACGACTTCATAACAGAGACGAAATTTAAATATATTCCTTTTTTTTGTTCAAGTCATTAGTCTTCTGACTGGGTTGATGTGGCCCGTCACGAATTCCTCTCTTGCGTCAATCACTATATCTCAGAATAGCCCTTGCATCCTTCGTCCTCAGTATTATTTGCTGGATGCATTCCAACGTTACCACTCTTGCTTTTAATTTCACTGAAGATGGTTTTGACGTTTCTGTATTATGAGTCATTCATTCCCATGATCAATTCTATTTAGATTTCTTCACATCCTTGCCTTCCCGTTTATTTCATTCCTAAGTGATTTGTGCTGCTGTATTCCTGTCTTTCCCTGAGAGTTTTTGTACTTTCTCCTCTAGTCGATTAATTGAAGTACGTCTTCTGTTGTTCAAGGTTACATCGCAGTTACCTTCCTTTTATCTATAGTTTGTATGGCCATCAGAGATTGCTCTGTTTAGAGATGTCCACCCCTCTTCAACTGAAATGTCTACTCTGGTATTCCTTATCGCACTATCCATATCGTAAGCGAACTTCAAACGCGTCTCATAAGTACTTCGTATCCCACTTCCTTCCACATTGAGGCGAGATGGGTAGCCGTGCGGTCTAGGGCGCCTTGCTACGGGTCGCGCGGCCCGACCCTTGCGCATTGGTGAGTGTGTTGTCCTTAGCGTAAGTTAGTTTAATTTAGATTAAGTAATGTGTAAGTCTAGGGACTGATGATCTCAGCAGTTTGGTCCCTTTGGAACTTACCACAAACTTCTAAAAATTTTCCACATTGATTCTTCCGCATGGTTCTCTTAAAGTCCAGCTCACTCTTCATCATTACTAAATTGTAGAAGTCGGCAACTAAACAGCAGTCAACAGTTTGGACGTATGACAATTAAACTGAAAGCAATGACAACGGTTCATTCGCGAAGAACTTTAAGAAAATGATCACTTGTTTCCTCGACGTGTTGCGACCATTGGTTAACAGGATCGAAGAAAACTTAATGGTGAGTGCTACACAATGAGTGCTCTACAACAACTCGTTTGGTACAATTCGACAATCGCCAGAAACTACCGAATGCGTTTTCATCACGACAAAGCCGGCTGCCACAGAGCAAGTGTAACAATATCGACTATCTGATGGAGAAAAGTGTTAAACTGTCTCATTTCTCATATTCACATGCTATATTGCCTATCGACTTATTTTCTCCACAACAAAAAGTGTATGAATTTTGAAGGCGAATATTTCGAGAACTAATGAAATTATTTATACAAAAAAATGTTTTTCTTTCATTGTTTCTGCTGTATTAGCTCTACATAGGGAAGACGATGAGCCAATTCTCATCTGCATCCGCATAGAGACGATAATCAATAATGAGACGAAAAGTACCGAAATGAAACACTTGGGAACACTCTTTCGCTGCACTTGTAAAGGATGTCCGTGCAGTACCGTTACTATTTTTAAAAAACCATAACTTGTTTACTATTAGAGATAGAGAATCATGGTTTATTGTGAAACGTTTAGCAATTGTCAAAGATTTTTTTTCTTTTGTCCTTTGTCTTAGATTTTACTTGGACTGCATCAAAAAGGCAACGGGCCAGAAGAAGGCGCATGTGTGGTCTGGTTTGCAGAAGACAAATTTGGGCAACGGTTTTGCGTAATTATCGACACCAGAATTGGAGGGCACCACAGACAAAAGCAAGCATAATGAGGAGTTTCAAAAAGTTTAATGAGACAGGCTGTGTCAAAGACCTTTGTAACGTGTATACAACACATTTACAGCAGCAGCGGCCAACTCTAACCTGCATATCACTGTGTGTGTGCGTATTGTATGAGTGTCAGTTTCACTGTCATTTAAGTCCTCAACAGATTAGTACATGAAAAACTTAAAACTAACATTTGGATAAGCTACCCGACTGCCTATTTGCATATGAAAAACTACAGGAAAAAATGAACATGTAACAATGAATACCTAAGCTATCTAACTGCGTTTTTAACAACAATTTTCAGGTGATATAGAATCTGAGTTGTGCAGAGGAATTTACTGGGCTAGAATACGTGACGTGTTGTGGTGTGCCAGTGTCTCTGTTTTGCCTAATAACTTATTTTAAAAGGCTCACAAAAGTGTCACAAGATAATTGAGCCAATAATGAACAATCCTTTTAACATTAATTGAACTTCTACATTTTTATGTATTTTGTTTAAATATTTGAATTAAGAATTTTTAGCTCCTTTTGCACGTAAGTCCCTTTCAAATTCTTAAACAAGCGACAGGGAGGCTATGTATGGAGTGTTTCAGAACTCTCCATTACATGAAACAATGCGTCCAACTTAACGCTATTCTTTGCGTTCTGTAAGCACGCAGATATAGATAGTAACAATCTGAGGGCGAAACATGGGAGCGCGATTCTAAACATTGTTGTGAGACGAGGTCTGTCTGTGAGAGTGGAAGTAGTGGTGTCGGTCGAGGTCTCGGAAACAGAAGACGTGTCACGCTGCCCTCATGTCGGTGATGGCAGATCTTACCACACTCAAAGCCTGATTTCATTTATACAGCCAGGAGAGGTTTAGATGGCTTAACTACTCTTGAAGATGGAATTCAAGGTAAAATTCGCAAGCACAGCGCAAAAGCAATTGGAGGGTCAGGCTTGTGATTGTTCGTTCGAGTTTGCAATAATCCCATGTTTTGCTTGTCAGTGAAAGAAGCCTCCTTCCCTCCAAATAATAATTATTATTCTCCATATCTAAATAATATGCTGTGGTTACTAAATGTTAATGCACTTTTGAAATTGAAATAATTTGTTAATCTGGTACTCAGCCATTATTGATGCATATGTCATTTGTCATTGTCATTATTAATATTTGTTCATGATGATTCTGAAGTTTTAAATAGACTAAATTAATGAAATCCCTTCTCAAAAGTTATGTAGTTGTTAACAGGACCCAAGCCAACTCCTTTTTATTAAATTCATTCTTAGTAGCGATCACTTGAGCTGCTGCTGCTGCAAATTTGTCGCATATACGTTACACCTTCCTCTAGGTGGACGGCCCTCTGCGTCTCAAGCGCCTTTTGGTAAGAGTGCAAGCTGCATTTCAACTCAGCCACACAGCAAGAACAGCTACCCATAAAATGTTATGTAAATAATTATGCCTTTTTTTCGGGTTTTCAACTAGCAGTAGTCGCACCTCAATATTGCCACTGCGCAGAGGTATGCCTTTTTTTCGTAAAAAGTACAAATGGCTCAAGCACTGCATCCAAACGATCGTCTTCTGCTGTAAGCATTTTCGTGTTCCATGCCGATCTCCATAAATGCTGACAATGCCTACCTGAAAATGTGCTTGTTTTCAGCTGAAGCAGCGTTCCTCATTTTTGGACTTGTGAATCATCACAATATTCCGAAAACCCACACAAAACACGTGAATGCATCTGTGACAGCTCGAAGCTTAAGGTTTGGTGTGGTCTAATTCACGAAATGGTGATAGACACAATTTTCTTTGTGGGGAAAACCGGAACAGGATATTTTTAACCGGACATGCTCGAGCAGTTCCAACGACTACAGAGCTATTAGCTGCGGCCGTCCATTATTTTCCAGCATGATGAAGCAACCCATATTGGCGTCTGAAGGTGCAGGATGTGGGGAATGACATGTATCCTGAGAAGTGGCTGGGCCATAATGGCCACATCGCATCGTTCCCCCTACTCTCCCGACGTAAAAAAAAAAAAAGTTCAAATGGCTCTGAGCACTATGGGACTTAACATCTGAGGAAAAACTTGGAACTACTTAAACCTAACTAACCTAAGGACATCACACACATCCTTTGCCGAGGAAGGATTCGAACCTGCGACCGTAGCGGAGGCGCGGTTCCAGACTGAAGAGCCTAGAACCGCTCGGTCACAGCGGCCGGCTCCCGATGTCAGTCCATTAGAGCTGTTTTTGTTGGGTCACGTCAAAGATCGTGTGCACACAACACTAGTCTACTACATTGCTACCAGTCTATTACATTGATACCTTCGTGTACGAATCGATGAAGCTGCAGCGCTGACCCGCCTATGAGCTGAACTCGAATATCGCCTTGATGTCCTACGAGCGGGGAATAGCGCACACACAGAAGTTCTTTGAGACCGGGTAAACGTTTTACAACAAACCACGTTGCTCTGTCTCCAGTAGTTCGTTAGTTATGACTTTTAAAACAATAGCGGACCTTTATAGACATCTGACATGTAAGAATAAAATCTTTCCGGTTTTCAAGGCGTGTCAATTCGAATAAAATTCGCCCGCATCTCGTGGTCGTGCGGTAGCGTTCTCGCTTCCCACGCCCGGGTTCCCAGGTTCGATTCCCGGCGGGGTCAGGGATTTTCTCTGCCTCGTGATGGCTGGGTGTTGTGTGCTGTCCTTAGGTTAGTTAGGTTTAAGTAGTTCTAAGTTCTAGGGGACTGATGACCGTAGATGTTAAGTCCCATAGTGCTCAGAGCCATTTGAACCATTTTTGAATAAAATTCTCGAGCTTTCGATGGCCATCTCCACCATAGTCATCAGCAGTAAAACCGCAGACTGCCGAGGCTGTCATAAAGATTTTATTCACTTGTGCTGTCCTGAAGAACCCTGAAGACACCCTGTGTGTAATTTTCTGTATAAATATATCACCAGCATTTGTTAAAAGAAATGTAATTCCTCATTACCTGCTTTAGAATCCGATAAATAGATATGTGTATGTGTGTGTGTGTGTGTGTGTGTGTGTGTGTGTGTGTACTTGCTCACGCTGAGTTAAATTAACGTGGCTGAGTGGACATTTATGTCTTTTCCAAACTGGACTACTGCTTTCCGTTTTGTGTTGTAGCCACAGTTAAGCTTTTCAAAATGTGCAGTGCCACAATCAGAAACATCATACCGCAGTTCATGCAAGTGACAGTGTTCGAAGTAACGTCATACTGAGTGATGGAGAATGCTGTTTTCTGTGGCTCTACAGTGAAACAGACACTGCATCTCGAAATTACAGAGTAGGATGACTGGTCTCGAATCTGGCAGGATGAATATGGCGGGAAAGGAAGGGCGAGGGTGAAACCTCTTGTCGATACTTATAACGGGAGCATACACCCAATAGGTCACAGAACGTTTCTGTGATTGCAGTTCGTACTTAGCTGTAAATGAGTGCTGCTCTAGTATGAGGCACTTCTAAAAATTTTCCTGAAATCAGCATCCATAGTTTTATGAACCTGTTGTGTTACGGCGTAAAGTCAAGTGCCGGGGCGCCAGTTGGGAACGGTAGAGCAGAGAGGGCTGTGAGGAGAGGTCAGCCAATAGCTTGCTGACTGACCGCTCTCCAGGACGACAACGCTACAGCAGTGGCCCCTATGTGGAGAGAACACAAGCGCCACGTCCGACTGGTTGCGGCGCAGTCGAACAGCAGCCTCAAGACGAGCGACTTGAACAGAAGAGTGAAAGCTTATTACTTCGCTTGTATTAGGATTGTTTATACTGAAGAAGCTTTATTAATTTGTATGTTACCCTTTCCTTGCGGCACTTCTGTGTACTAGTCAAAGTTAAATGTTGACATTTATTTTTTTGTGATAAAACTGATTAATACGATTTGCTTGAATTGTTGTCTAGCTATCTGAGAAGGCAAGTCTCATAGACAACCCTTATTCGATAACTGGGCACGATTTAACATGTTGAATAGTACACGAGTGCGCCATCCGTCGAGCGGCGTTGCTCAAACAATTTGGAAATTTGTGGGACCAAAATGCTGAGGTCATCGGTCCCTAACCTTACGCAGTACTTAATGTAACTTAAGCTAAGGACAACACACACACCCATGCCCGACCGAGGACTCCAACCTCCTACGGGGGAACCGCGCGGACCGTGACATCAAACATTCCTATCATTATACCGAATCATGTCTCATCGGAAAGGAACAATAATATCGATAATCATTATGGTACATACTTGTCGGGATATAATAAGGAATCGTGATGAAAATAACATTCATTAATCGATACATCAACGCATACAGGGTGGTCCACTGATAGCGACTGGGCTGAATATCTCACGAAATAAGCATCAAACGAAAAAACTACAAAGAACGAAACTCGTCTAGCTTGAAGGGGGAAACCAGATGGCGCTATGGTTGGCCCGCTAGATGGCGCTGCCATAGGTCAAACGGATATCCACTGCGTTTTTTTTTAAATAGGAACCCCCACTGTTTATTACATATTCGTGTAGTACGTAAAGAAATATGAATGTTTCAGTTGGACCACTTTTTTCTCTTTGTGATAGATAGCGTTTTAATAGTCACAACCGTATAAGTACGTGGTATCACGTAACATTCCGCCAGTGCGGACGGTATTTGCTTCGTGATACATTACCCGTGTTAAAATCGACCGTTTACCAATTGCGGAAAAGGTCGATATCGTGTTGATGTATGGCTATCGTGATCAAAATGCCCAACGGGCGTGTGCTATGTATGCTGCTCGGTATCCTGGACGACATCATCCAAGTGTCCAGACCGTTCGCCAGATAGTTACGTTATTTAAGGAAACAGGAAGTGTTCAGCCACATGTGAAACGTCAACCACGACCTGCAACAAATGATGATGCCCAAGTAGGTGTTTTAGCTGCTGTCGCGGCTAATCCCCACATCAGTAGCAGACAAATTGCGCGAGAATCGGGAATCTCAAAAACGTCGGTGTTGAGAATGCTACATCAACATCGATTGCACCCGTACTATATTTCTATGCACCAGGAATTGCATGGCGACGACTTTGAACGTCGTGTACAGTTCTGCCACTGGGCACGAGAGAAATTACGAGACGATGGCAGATCTTTTCCACGTGTTCTATTTAGCGACGAAGCGTCATTCACCAACAGCGGTAACGTAAACCGGCATTAAAATGCACTATTGGGCAACGGAAAATCCACGATGGCTGCGACAAGTGGAACATGTGACCTTGGCGGGTTAATGTATGGTGCGGCATTATGGGGGGAAGGATAATTGGCCCCCATTTTATCGATGGCAATCTAAATGGTGCAATGTATGCTGATTTCCTACGTAATGTTCTACCGATGTTACTACAAGATGTTTCACTACATGTACTTCCAACATGATGGATGTCCGGCACATAGCTCGCGTGCGGTTGAAGCGGTATTGAATAGCATATTTTATGACAGGTGGATTGGTCGTCGAAGCACCATACCATGGCCCGCACGTTCACCGGATCTGACGTTCCTGGATTCCTTTCTGTGGGGAAAGTTGAAGCATATTTGCCATCGTGATCCACCGACAACGCCTGACAACATGCGTCAGCGCATTGTCAATGCATGTGCGAACATTGCGGAAGGCGAACTACTCGTTGTTGAGAGGAATGTCGTTACACGTATTGCCAAATGCATTGAGGTTGACGGACATCATTTTGAGCATTTATTGCATTAATGTGGTATTTACAGGTAATCACGCTATAACAGCATGCGTTCTCAGAAATGGTAAGTTCACAAAGGTACATGTATCACATTGGAACAACCGAAATAAAATATTCAAACGTACCTACGTTCTGTATTTTAATTTAAAAACCTACCTGTTATCAACTGTTCGTCTAAAACTGTGAACCATATGTTTGTGACTATTATAGCGCCATCTATGACAAAGCGAAAAAAGTGGTCCAACTAAAACATTCATATTTCTTTACGTACTACACGAATATGTAATAAAAATGGGTTTCCTATTTTTAAAAAATGCAGTTGATATCCGTTTGACCTATGGCAGCTCCATCTAGCGGGCCAACCATAGCGCCATCTGATTTTCCCCTTCAAACTAGACGAGTTTCGTTATTCGTAGTTTTTCGTTTGACACTTATTTCGTGAGATATTTGGCCGGGTCACGACCAGTGGACCACCCTGTATATCGGAAGTGAAGTCTACGCTATTCGATACAGATATAGCCACGTATGACTTCACTGCGACATACTCATGAATGTATCGATAAAAAAATGATCATCTATGTTTACACTGTCGAATCGTTCTGCATAAGAGTTGACATTGTCTGAGGAATGGAGTGGCGGCATGTAATCCATTACAACGGCTTTCATTGGCCAGAAATCATAAATCAACTTCGTCATGTACTGGACACGTGATCATTACTGCTGACTTCCTAAAAGGAAGCTGTAACATTTTCGGATCCGTTCTATCGCAGCTTATCTTACCAAGTGTTAGCCACTATCATGGCAACCACTATCATGGCGATCTCATGTTGTTGCCTATATCGTTGAGCGTATAGAGGTCAGTGTGATGGTTTGGAGCGCCATTGGATGAAACATGCCGAAGTATTCTCCCCTTTCAGGCAGCTCTGCTTATCCTATTCCCAGCACACTGTTTTACATTCGGGAGGACGACGTTTCAAACCCGCGTCCGGCTATCCTGATTTAGGTTTCCTGTGATTTTGTGGTTCATGGTGTGGGTTCCTGTAGTCATGTCCTAGTTCATGAACCACGGGCAACGTATGAGTGGCCAAGTAAGTGGTCCCGACAGTCGGGATACCAGTTACTTTGGAATAAGGCTGGGCATCTCGGACATATTCTGAGTCGTGGTCACCTTTGTGCTCATACGGCAAAGACTATCAAATCCACCGGTTAGTCGCTCAGCCGTTAGGGGTAAAACCCAATGGGACTCGGGGCAAGTAAGGCTAGCAACCTGCTTCCCTGGTACTTTAAATATGATGCTGGCAACAATCAGAGCAAAATGCCTCGGACCTTTGGAGGTGACGGAGTCCCACCTCTAACTGACAAACCAGGGACTCCTAAGATACGACTTGGCAAACAAATGGTAATGAGATGGGGAGCTATTAATATCAATGGGAGCTACTCTGGGAAGAAGGTAGAGCTGGCAGAGGCTGCAAGTAAGATGGGGCTGGACGTTTTAGCTGTTAGTGACATTCGGGTAAGGGGTGGGAAAGAAGAGGAAGTGGGAGAATACAAGGTCTACCTGTCAGGAGTCAAAGCAGGAATAGCACAATGGGGTGTAGGGCTTTACATCAGGAAAGAAATGGAACCCAGCGTAGTTGCAATAAGGTATGTAAACGAACGACTGATGTGGATAGATTTGACAGTGTCTAGCAAGAAAATTAGGATTGTGTCAGTATATTCGCATTGTGAAGGGACAGATCAAGATAAGATGGATAGTTTTTATGAGGCACTCAGTGATGTAGTTGTTAGAGTAAAGGACAAGGACAGTGTTCTGCTCATGGGTGATTTTAACGCCAGGATTGGAAATCGAACAGAAGGGGATGAAAAGGTTATGGGTAAATTTGGAGAGGATATGGAGGCCAACAGGAACGGGAAACAACTCTTGGATTTCTGTGCCAGTATGGGCTTAGTAATCACAAACTCCTTTTTTAAACATAAGAACATTCACCGGTATACTTGGGAAGGCAGGGGAACCAGATCTGTCGTTGACTATATAATAACAGATCAGGAATTCAGGAAGGCTGTGAGGGACACACGTGTATTCAGGGGATTCTTTGATGACACTGATCATTATTTAATCTGCAGTGAAATTGGGATTGTGAGGCCGAAAGTGCAGGAGGTCAGGACCATATGTAGGAGGATAAGAGTGGAGAAACTTCAGGATAAGGAAATCAGGCACAAGTACATAACAGCGATCTCAGGAAGGTACCAGTTAGTTGAATGTAGTCAATTACAGTCACTGGAAAAGGAATGGACAAGGTACAGGGACACAGTACTAGAAGTGGCTAAAGAATGTCTTGGAACAGTATTGTGTAAAAGTAGGATGAAGCAAACAGCTTGGTGGAATGATACAGTCAAGGCAGCCTGTAAAAGGAAAAAGAAGGCGTATCAAAAATGGCTACAAACCAGAACCCAGGTAGATAGAGAAAGTTATGTTGAAGAAAGAGACAAAGCCAAACAGATAATTGCAGCATCCAAGAAGAAATCGTGGGAAGACTTTGGAAACAGGTTGGAGACTATGGGTCAAGCTGCTGGAAAACCATTCTGGAGTGTAATTAGCAGTCTTCGAAAGGGAGGTAAGAAGGAAATGACAAGCATTTTGGACAGGTCAGGAAAACTGCTGGTGAATCCTGTGGATGCCTTGGGCAGATGGAGGGAATATTTTGAAGAGTTGCTCAATGTAGGTGAAAATACGATCAGTAATGTTTCAGATTTCGAGGTAGAATGGGATAGGAATGATGATGGAAATAGGATCACATTTGAGGAAGTGGAAAAAATGGTCAATAGATTGCAGTGCAATAAAGCGGCTGGGGTGGATGAAATTAAGGCGGAACTCATCAAATACAGTGGAATGTCAGGTCTTAAATGGCTACACAGGATAATTGAAATGGCCTAGGAGTCGGGACAGGTTCCATCAGACCTGGACAAAAGCAGTAATCACACCAATTTTTAAACATGGAAACAGAAAAGATTCTAACAACTACTGAGGTATCTCTTTAACCAGCGTTGTGGGTAAAATCTTCTCAGGTATTGTTGAAAGGAAAGTGCGAGTATTAGTTGAGGACCAATTGGATGAAAATCAGTGTGGGTTTAGACCTCTTAGAGGTTGTCAGGACCAGATCTTTAGCTTACGGCAAATAATGGAGAAGTGTTATGAGTGGAACAGGGAATTGTATCTATGCTTTATAGATCTAGAAAAGGCATATGACCGGGTTCCTAGGAGGAAGTTATTGTCTGTTCTACAAGATTATGGAATAGGAGGCAAACTTTTGCAAGCAATTAAAGGTCTTTACATGGATAGTCAGGCAGCAGTTAGAGTTGACGGTAAATTGAGTTCATGGTTCAGAGTAGTTTCAGGGGTAAGACAAGGCTGCAACCTGTCTCCACTGTTGTTCATATTATTTATGGATCATATGTTGAAAACAATAGACTGGCTGGGTGAGATTAAGATATGTGAACACAAAATAAGCAGTCTTGCATATGCGGATGACTTAGTTGTGATGCCAGATTCGATTGAAAGTTTGCAAAGTAATATTTCAGAGCTAGATCAGAAATGTAAGGACTATGGTATGAAGATTAGCATCTCCAAAACAAAAGTAATGTCAGTGGGAAAGAAATATAAACGGATTGAGTGCCAAATAGGAGGAACAAAGTTAGAACAGGTGGACGGCTTCAAGTACTTAGGATGCATATTCTCACAGGATGGCAACATAGTGAAAGAACTGGAAGCGAGGTGTAGCAAAGCTAATGCAGTGAGCGCTCAGCTACGATCTACTCTCTTCTGCAAGAAGGAAGTCAGTACCAAGACTAAGTTATCTGTGCACCGTTCGATCTTTCGACCAACTTTGTTGTATGGGAGCGAAAGCTGGGTGGATTCAGGTTACCTTATCAACAAGGTTGAGGTTACGGATATGAAAGTAACTAGGATGATTGCAGGTACTAGTAGATGGGAACAATGGCAGGAGGGTATCCACAATGAGGAAATCAAAGAAAAACTGGGAATGAACTCTATAGATGTAGCAGTCAGGGCGAACAGGCTTAGATGGTGGGGTCATGTTACACGCATGGGAGAAGTAAGTTTACCCAAGAGACTCATGGATTCAGCAGTAGAGGGTAGGAGGAGTCGGGGCAGACCGAGGAGAAGGTACCTGGATTCGGTTAAGAATGATTTTGAAGTAATAGGTTTAACATCAGAAGAGGCACCAATGTTAGCACTGAATAGGGGATCATGGAGGAACTGTATAAGGGGGGCTACGCTCCAGACTGAACGCTGAAAGGCATAATCAGTCTTAAATGATGATGATGATTATGATGATGATGGTGATTTCCCTAAACCGCTTTAGGCAAATTCTGAGGTGATACCTTTGAAAGGGCATGGTCGATTTTCATACCCATCCCCCTCGCTGTTTGGTCCCCTCCTCATATCAACCAACCATCCATTTAACCAACCCTATTCCAACAGAACTGTGGCCAGTCACACGGGATGACGAATACACATGTCGTCGTCGAAGAGCGACTAGTTATCATTGTTTCTGTAGCCTTAAAAGTCGTCCAAAGTATAAGTCTGCGATATACTTGGTCGTCGTCTTATTCGTCACGGTGTGCGGGAAATATAGCCTCAGGCATAAGCTGATTGTACGAGGGTGGGCTGAAAATTAATGCCTCCGACTTATTTCGTGAAAACTCTTAAAGCATTCCAAATAAAACGAACGTTATTAGCATGCTACATATTTATTCTTCAAGTCTGTACATTTGCAGCTCTCTGCCACTAGAGAGCTCCGAATTGTAGCGTGTAGAATCACGGTGCGTAACGGAACTATGTCGATGTGTGAGAAACAGCATGCTGTAATATAGTTTGGATTCGAAGAGTTCGTCCACACATGGAGCACCCTCTGCTTCATGATAATGCCAGACCACACACCGGCGGTGGGACATCTGAAATAATCCGACGCCTTGCGTTCATTGTCATCGATCATGCTCCGTACAGTCCCGACTTGGTCCCCTCCCATTTTCATGTGTTCCCGAAACTTGACCACTTTCGTGGACTTCGATTTGGTAGTGATGGATCGGTGCGTCAGAGGTGAGATAGTGGCTCCATCAACAAAGGCAAACATTCTACAGCGGCGGTATCGAGAGACAGGTCTTTCGTTGGGGAAATGTTCATCGTCGGAGCGACTATGTCGAGAAATAAAGATGTAGACATGAGGAGTAAATAATGAGAATGCCAATAACGTTTATTTTATGCAAAACGCTTGAATAGTATCCACATAAAAAATTCGAAGGCATTACTTTTCAGCATGCGCTCTTGTATGTACATTAACAAAATAAATCTGAGTTCCCCTAAAGAATATTTTGGTTCGCACAGTCAAATGTCGTCGTCGAGCCACAGAGATTTCTGCTAGGAGATATGTCTAATAGGACTTTTTTGTGGCTTATGAATTTACAGTAGGAGTGCAACTTGTGACTCACGCAGTCTAGTTATTGCAGAGGTTTGAAACTGTTTTTTTTTGTTTTTTTACTGCCTTTAACTAGACAGTAAAAACGATATTAACAGTACAACTAGTTAGATATACATTAGTTTTTTATATCTTTCTTACCAGAGTCTAAAAGCTGCTTCGAAAAAAGGACATGTACAGGAAACGAAGACACAGCTTTCAATATCTTGCTTCATATGTTTTTTTCACTGCCTTAAAAATTTCTTATTTTGTTGTATGACAGGATTATTTGTTCTTTGGCTTATCTGGAAGCATTTACGCTAAAATCAAGTTAATTAAATTTTTGTGAAACAACTGTCACTACTCAAATATATTCGAGCGTTTCCAGTTCTTAATAAGGTATTTCAGTTTTCTGTATCATGTTTTGGAAGTTATTAAAAATATTTGCTAAGAGAGTGTTACCATGGCAACTTTTGAAATTAATTACAATAGTCTAGATCGTAATGCACGATTAATTCAAAGGTGATCGACATAGATCATCACACGATCGTCTTCAGACGTACAACCATACTGACTGACAATGTCTGTGCATGGAACCGCTGAGTGGCGATAGTCAACTGAACAGTTGACTATCGTCATTCAGCGGTCCCTGCTCCATGCACAACCATTATCCATCAATATGGTTCTGGGCCTGAAGACGATCGTATCATGGACGAAACCGGTCACCTTTGAATAAATCGTGATCTGTAATGTTATAATTAATGTCAAAGATTATATTTTGATTGCTGATTTCTCCAATACCGTTTTCAAACACGGTAATTATTGATTGTTTCTCCTTCTGGAAATTCATAGTCGTCTACTATGCAAACAACTGTTCTTTCAATGCCCAAGTAAGTTTCGGTACCTATATGCTAACATCAGTGGGCACTTTTATTCAGTTACGTAAGGAAAAATGTTTTAAATGATAACAGACCTGAATAAATGTATCCCTGGTGATGGCATTTAGGTGCCGATTCATGTTTGGACGTTAAAGAGAGTAGTTGTTTGCACAATAGACGACGTGAATCACCCAATTTATTCTGTAAACATGGCTAATTTTAGAACTGGAAAACCAGACAGAGCAGTTCTTTTCTTTCTCGGCTTCGGATACGACGTGTTTGTCATAGACTGGGGGGGACGCTTTTGTAGCAGCATGCACCGGAGCTCGTAAAGCACACAACATCTTCGAGGGTCCGTCGTGTTGCACGTGCGGTATTTATGCCTCTGGCAACGCCGGAGATGGCACCACCGATGTCAACGCGACGAAATAAGAAATGGTGCGGTGAATACCGACCCGGCGCCTCGTGAGCGCTAACGCGCTGAAGGAACAAGGTGAAGGAGACGAACGTGCGTGCTGAGGGAAGGAAAGGGAATGAAAGGAGGAGGGAAGGAGGAGGAATAACGCCGACCCGGCTGGGGCGACACTCGGGGCGAGAGTTACGGTCGCCGGGTGGCCGTTAGTTAGGATTAATAGCCGCGTGGCAAAACAAGCGGAGAGAGAGGGAGAGAGACTAGAAGAGGAGCAGAGGAGAGGAGAGGAGAGGAGGCCACATTCCGCGGCCGGGGAGCGCTTCGGGTCGCCCGGCGCCAGCCGAATGGCGTCCGCACTTTTATAATCAAACTGTCGGCCCTACGTTTGCGTTTCCGTTTTTACTACTCCACCCCTTGACGTACATAGCGAGTAATATCTCTTCCCACCGCCTCGTCGTTCCTTAGCGACCTCCCGACACAGGTGAAAGGTGGAGTGGTTTGCAGGAAAAGGAGCGGGGGAGGTGGCAGGCCGAAGTTTTTCTGTTTTATTTATGGACTCCACGCGTCGTCCACACAGCCAGCCTCTGATATGTGAAGTTCGAAGCAATGCCGTTTTACAAACTACATCACGAGTCTCACATATATTCAGGCGTGCAACCCACCCCAATTCTACCCTCCCCCCTCCCCCCCGCCCCACACACACACACATACATCAGGTTCGGCTCTGGTGCGGCCTATTTTGTATTCAGGGTGTTCATTTTAACTGAAGATATTGAAGAATCTCTAAAACTACACATCGGATCAAAAAACATAATACACTCCTGGAAATTGAAATAAGAACACCGTGAATTCATTGTCCCAGGAAGGGGAAACTTTATTGACACATTCCTGGGGTCAGATACATCACATGATCACACTGACAGAACCACAGGCACATAGACACAGGCAACAGAGCATGCACAATGTCGGCACTAGTACAGTGTATATCCACCTTTCGCAGCAATGCAGGCTGCAATTCTCCCATGGAGACGATCGTAGAGATGCTGGATGTAGTCCTGTGGAACGGCTTGCTATGCCATTTCCACCTGGCGCCTCAGTTGGACCAGCGTTCGTGCTGGACATGCAGACCGCGTGAGACGACGCTTCATCCAGTCCCAAACATGCTCAATGGGGGACAGATCCGGAGATCTTGCTGGCCAGGGTAGTTGACTTACACCTTCTAGAGCACGTTGGGTGGCACGGGATACATGCGGACGTGCATTGTCCTGTTAGAACAGCAAGTTCCCTTGCCGGTCTAGGAATGGTAGAACGATGGGTTCGATGACGGTTTGGATGTACCGTGCACTATTCAGTGTCCCCTCGACGATCACCAGTGGTGTACGGCCAGTGTAGGAGATCGCTCCCCACACCATGATGCCGGGTGTTGGCCCTGTGTGCCTCGGTCGTATGCAGTCCTGATTGTGGCGCTCACCTGCACGGCGCCAAACACGCATACGACCATCATTGGCACCAAGGCAGAAGCGACTCTCATCGCTGAAGACGACACGTCTCCATTCGTCCCTCCATTCACGCCTGACGCGACACCACTGGAGGCGGGCTGCACGATGTTGAGGCGTGAGCGGAAGACGGCCTAACGGTGTGCGGGACCGTAGCCCAGCTTCATGGAGGCGGTTGCGAATGGTCCTCGCCGATACCCCGGGAGCCACAGTGTCCCTAATTTGCTGGGAAGTGGCGGTGCGGTCCCCTACGGCACTGCGTAGGATCCTACGGTCTTGGCGTGCATCCGTGCGTCGCTGCGGTCCGGTCCCAGGTCGACGGGCACGTGCACCTTCCGCCGACCACTGGCGACAACATCGATGTACTGTGGAGACCTCACGCCCCACGTGTTGAGCAATTCGGCGGTACGTCCACCCGGCCTCCCGCATGCCCACTATACGCCCTCGCTCAAAGTCCGTCAACTGCACATACGGTTCACGTCCACGCTGTCGCGGCATGCTACCAGTGTTAAAGACTGCGATGGAGCTCCGTATGCCACGGCAAACTGGCTGACACTGACGGCGGCGGTGCACAAATGCTGCGCAGCTAGCGCCATTCGACGGCCAACACCGCGGTTCCTGGTGTGTCCGCTGTGCCATGCGTGTGATCATTGCTTGTACAGCCCTCTCGCAGTGTCCGGAGCAAGTATGGTGGGTCTGACACACCGGTGTCAATGTGTTCTTTTTTCCATTTCCAGGAGTGTATATAGCAGTTCATGACATCCAGTCTTACAAATTTGCTGCCTCTGATAGACACACGTCCAGATCATCTGCTCTCAAAACTCCGCCTTCTCTCTCCCCACATCCACCACTGCTGGCAGCTGACCTCCAACTGCCCAACGCTACGCGCTGTTAACATCCAGCTGCCCAACATTACAATAGCCAACAACAATGCAAACCAGCCACAGACTGCACACAGGACAGCCAGTGATTTTCGTACACAGCGCTACGTGGCGTTACCAATAAGAAAACCTAAATAGCGTACTTACAATCAGTCCCCTAGAACTTAAATCTACTTAAACCTAACTAACCTGAGGACATCACACACATCCATGACCGAGCAAGATTCGAACCTGTCACCGTAGCGGTCGCGCGATTCTAGACTGAATCGCCTAGAACCGCTCGGCCACAGAGGCCGGCTCAGTTTAAAAGCACCTGATGCAACTTACATTCCCTTTTGGTTTTATGTTGCAGATTTTCTTGTCTGAAGAGACTGAATCTCATCAGACTGGACTATAGCTAAGCACAAGGATTACTGTCGCGACGGTATCAGCAGGAAACGTACACCAGAGCTCTGTTCGCAGACTCGCCCATTTTGGATTACATCTGATTAAATTACACATATTTTTGTTCAGTGCATTCACAGCAAAGTCATCCTCAAGGACGTAGAATGTGTCATTAGACAAGAATACGCAATATATATTTATAAATCAAAACACAAAGGAATTACAGACATTGGCTGCGAGCAGGCATCGATTGAAGTCAATGGTGAAAGTTGAAAATTCGTGCCAGAGCGGGAATCGAAGCCAGGTCTCTAGCTTATTAGGCAGATGCTCTGACCACTAAGCCATCTGCACAGAATGCAACTGCAAGGACTACCCTAGAACGCCTCCCATCACACCCAAATTCTCAACTTAGCCACACGCTTATAATGTAGTGCTTGCCCATTATCCTCATTGCTTGTGGCATTTCGTCGATCCTTGTAAGAGTTCGAGCCTGGTGTGCGTCTGCACTGGAGGGATCATAGGCCGCCTCGAATTAATTTTCAATCGATGACCGGTCACAGACAATGTCTGTAATTCCTTTTTGTTTTAATTCATAGTGGCTGTTGGATCAAAGTGGTGCCCACATGTACACGTATTTATAAAACAGAGACATACTGATGTTTCCGCAAATCGTAAGTGGAATGGCACTCATGTACGTGGAATAAATAAAGAACTCTTAAGATATTTTTATAAGGTGGAAACGGCCTTGCACCTTACACGAGTCCATTTAACGTGGCACTTTGGGTTTTGTTGGTGTAATACTCTAAATTACGGTGTAGGAAATCTATGTGGAAACGCATCGGCACGCGAGAATTCCGCGATTTTGTAATTATAAGATTTTGCGGAAAGGCAGTACGCGGGACAGAGCTCCGCTGCGTCCCCGCCTAGCCGCCAAAGGCCACAGCCTAACGGTATGAATGGTGAACTGTGGGATTTCTGTAATCCGTTTAGAGAGGCCACAGCGGTCGCCAGCCTCTGAGGAATGTGCGGCAGCAGGTGTTCAAGTGTTTACCAAAACAGAGCAGTGGATACCTGGACGGGCTATCCTGTGCGTGCTCTCGCCCATGTCCCACTAATTTTACGCCTTCGAGTAACTCAAGTGGGGCAGGCCAAGAGTTCCGAATAACAAACTTTCAATGCAAGAGTCTGTGTTCGCTACGACGGGGAAACTTGCCGGGAAAATCTCGAGTGGTCTCTTTGGAGAAAACTTCCAGTAAACGTGTTGTTGCCCACAGCTGTGGTTCTTCCCAGTCGGCGAGGGCGGAGTTTACTTGTGAAATTTCGTAGAAATAAAAGAATTGTGGAAAGGAGTTCTATTCCCAGGCCGTACATTGGTCGGCACTGGCAAACTGGGTATTTTGAGAGCTTCTAGTGATGTGATTCGCTCGGTAAAAGTTGAGGTGAGAAAACAAAGGTGAAGAGCGATCTTGCTGGACTCTCGGTAGAGGTCTTCCGTTCTGGGCTCTCGTACTGTGACGACGTTAGCCGAGTCGTCTCCCCTCTTGGGCTTTCGTTCTGAGAGGACGTTAGCCGCGCCAGCTCATTGCTGACGGATACATTGTCGCAATTAGAGAAGTTTACAGATAGCAGTCTGGTGTTCGAATACTGTAGGATTGTACTTTCCGAGACGCCACACGCCGATTGCACGGCCGCGCCGTCGCCGTCGGAGACCGCCGCTACAACTGGAATATTACGGTGAGATCGCTCCCGCTTCGGCCTGTGTTAGGAGTAACGTTAAATAGTTGGCTCAATTGCAATTGCTGTTTCCACAGAGGTTTCACAGTACTTTGGAGTGTAGTGGTTCTTCGTATATATGTTATAAGACATCGCGTTTTGGACCGATTTTAACACAGTTACTGCCAATGCCAGTTAGGAGGATAATTTGTAATTTGTTCATTGTATTTTATTCAGCATTGATCTGAAGGTTATAATAAAATTATTCTGATTCAGTAGAGCCTTTACTTTCAGTAGTTGATCCTGAATTCACCCTTTTGCTTTATTTTATTTTTGTGTATGTGTTTGATGTCATTGAACACCCTAAGTGTTCGTGATCGTTCATGTTTGGAAGTAAAAATAAGTGTGATTTATCGTCAACACTATCACTGCAGATTAATTAGGAGTGACAGGGCCACATTTAAATCTAGCGTTGTCCATTTTTGCGTACAGTTCCACTCCCAGTTTCTCTGTAAGTTGTTTGTCAGGGGCGAACACACACAAAAATCGGACAAGCAACGGAGGGGGGGTGTTACATTGTCATTTCAGAGATAATAATAAGCTTGTCATAAACGTGGTATTGTTCTACACACTGAGTTGCATATGATAATCCTTAGGCTAAGGCAGTCAGGCGCTATCTAAGGTAAAAATAGTTAATAACATTTATTTACATCGCGTTATTACAATGAAGATGTGCAGCATTCAGATTACACATAACGTTCGCTTTACTTAATACTATTAATAATGTATACACCAATTCGTTCAGCTAAGAAATTAGTTGATGGAGTAAGACTTTGCAAGCATTAAATCCCTAGGGTCCTCTTGAACTGAACGTATTTAGTAGCTGAACATCTTTTGGCTGCTGACAAGTTATTGAAACTGTATTTTCTTAGATAATGGTAACCTTTACAGCCCAAAGCACGTGGCTTCACACCTTTTGGTTTATTTTTATTTTAGTGCTGATTCCATGAACTTGGCAGTTTGTCTGAAAAAGTGATACATCATTAGCGACAAATTTTATTAACGAAGAAATATGGTGATAACCAGTAGTCGTTGTCCCCAAATCTTTGAACAAGCTTCTGCAAGACATTTTTGAAGTCACATCAAAAATAAAATTCGCACTACTTTTGCACTCGGAAAACATAGCGGGTCTCGTTGTGTTAACGCGATAAAGGATTCCGTATCACACTGTGGAATGAAACGAAACGAAGCATGCCAGCTTTTTTTAATTTTATATCAACTGTGTGTGACAGACACCCGTGTTGCAAGTAATGGTGATTCAGCAGTCCAGTGGTACGCTCTTCCCAAGGAAGGAGTTCAGACTCAGCAACTTCAAGTAATTAAGTAAACTAAATATACACTCCTGGAAATGGAAAAAAGAACACATTGACACCGGTGTGTCAGACCCACCATACTTGCTCCGGACACTGCGAGAGGGCTGTACAAGCAATGATCACACGCACGGCACAGCGGACACACCAGGAACCGCGGTGTTGGCCGTCGAATGGCGCTAGCTGCGCAGCACTTGTGCACCGCCGCCGTCAGTGTCAGCCAGTTTGCCGTGGCATACGGAGCTCCATCGCAGTCTTTAACACTGGTAGCATGCCGCGACAGCGTGGACGTGAACCGTATGTGCAGTTGACGGACTTTGACCGAGGGCGTATAGTGGGCATGCGGGAGGCCGGGTGGACGTACCGCCGAATTGCTCAACACGTGGGGCGTGAGGTCTCCACAGTACATCGATGTTGTCGCCAGTGGTCGGCGGAAGGTGCACGTGCCCGTCGACCTGGGACCGGACCGCAGCGACGCACGGATGCACCCCAAGACCGTAGGATCCTACGCAGTGCCGTAGGGGACCGCACCGCCACTTCCCAGCAAATTAGGGACACTGTTGCTCCTGGGGTATCGGCGAGGACCATTCGCAACCGTCTCCATGAAGCTGGGCTACGGTCCCGCACACCGTTAGGCCGTCTTCCGCTCACGCCCCAACATCGTGCAGCCCGCCTCCAGTGGTGTCGCGACAGGCGTGAATGGAGGGACGAATGGAGACGTGTCGTCTTCGGCGATGAGAGTCACTTCTGCCTTGGTGCCAATGATGGTCGTATGCGTGTTTGGCGCCGTGCAGGTGAGCGCCACAATCAGGACTGCATACGACCGAGGCACACAGGGCCAACACCCGGCATCATGGTGTGGGGAGCGATCTCCTACACTGGCCGTACACCACTGGTGATCGTCGAGGGGACACTGAATAGTGCGCGGTACATCCAAACCGTCATCGAACCCATCGTTCTACCATTCCTAGACCGGCAAGGGAACT
Organism: Schistocerca cancellata; assembly: GCF_023864275.1. Lineage (NCBI taxonomy): Eukaryota > Metazoa > Arthropoda > Insecta > Orthoptera > Acrididae > Schistocerca > Schistocerca cancellata. The sequence goes on along the minus strand of NC_064628.1, from coordinate 244,407,588 downwards.
TGCTGTTCCAACAGGACAATGCACGTCCGCATGTATCCCGTGCCACCCAACGTGCTCTAGAAGGTGTAAGTGAACTACCCTGGCCAGCAAGATCTCCGGATCTGTCCCCCATTGAGCATGTTTGGGACTGGATGAAGCGTCGTCTGACGCGGTCTGCACGTCCAGCACGAACGCTGGTCCAACTGAGGCGCCAGGTGGAAATGGCATGGCAAGCCGTTCCACAGGACTACATCCAGCATCTCTACGATCGTCTCCATGGGAGAATAGCAGCCTGCATTGCTGCGAAAGGTGGATATACACTGTACTAGTGCCGACATTGTGCATGCTCTGTTGCCTGTGTCTATGTGCCTGTGGTTCTGTCAGTGTGATCATGTGATGTATCTGACCCCAGGAATGTGTCAATAAAGTTTCCCCTTCCTGGGACAATGAATTCACGGTGTTCTTATTTCAATTTCCAGGAGTGTATAATAATTAATTAAAAAGCAGCTACTAACTCATTTCCGTTAATTACAATCCATTGTGGTTGCCATTTAACTGTGTTGTAAAGGTTCAAATGGCTCTAAGCACTACGGGACTTAATATCTCAGGTCATCAGTCCCCTAGACTTAGAACTACCTTAGCCTAACTAACCTAAGGACATCACACACATCCATGCCTGAAGCAGGATTCGAACCTGCGACCGTAGCAGTCGTGCGATTCAGGACTGAAACGCCTAGATGTTGTAAAGGAAAATGTTATAAGGGTAGGAACAAATCAGTCACACGCAATCCCATTCTTTTAGTATTCTTGCATATCTAGATTTCAGCTGTAAATAGCCATCTTCAGTGCATTTCAGTGAGTTGCAATCGAGGAAACTCCGAGCGGTGTATGTCACCATACGACGATCAGTAAAATCGTTTGGTGACATGTACTGCTGGGAGTTTATTGGATTATAACTAACTCAGACCCACTGAAGATGGCTATTTATAACTGAAATCTAGAGGTACAAGGATAATGGGGAGAAAAAACAATGGGACTGCGACTGATTGCTTTGTTTCTATCCTCCCTTACAAAATTATACAGCCGCTGTCCGCAACGGTTCCATATGGAATCAAAGTTAACGAAGACAAATATTTCTGTGCCGTCTGTTAAATCGAGCGGTTTTGAACTGGATGTTCATAGCGGCTATTCGCTCTCTTGGTGTGCGTTCTTGTTACTGTCGTAATCACATGACGCATCGGCCGCGTACCACATTTGTCAGCGGGTACCGCAAACCGCATCAGCGGCCAGTTGACGTGGGCGGCCAGACGGCGCATGCGCAGTGCGGACTGGCTGCGTCCGCCGCGCTACACCCGACTGCCGCCGCCGCGGTCCGACAATTACTGCCGTGTGCGACCTGGCCGGTCGATACCGGCCCGCCGCCGAGCCGCGACCTCGACCGCCGTCGTGCTCCCACGCACAGCCACCTGCCTTTCTTTCCACCACCGAGCAGTAGCCCAGCGCTCCAGAACTCTCTCTGGTCGCGGTATAGGTCCAGAGCGACTGGTATTAAGGCTTATTGAGTACGTGACATTTCGTAGTTACCGAACACTGACACGGGCGAAAATACGAGATTATGCAAGGAATAATGTTTCAGTAAACATGGGGCAGCAAACGAGGCATATGACAGTAGCAGTATACAAAAAGGGTTCAAATGGCTCTGAGCACTATGGGACTTAACATCTGAGGTAATCAGTCCTCTACAACTACTTAAACCTAACTAATCTAAGGACATCGCAAACATCCATGCCCGAGGTAGGATTCGAACCTGCGACCATAGCAGTCGTGCGGTTCCGGACTGAAGCGCCTACAACCGCTCAGCCACAACGGCCGGCAGCAGTATAGAGAACTTGAAAATGTAAATGTGTATAATCATAAAAGTACAACACATATTACTGGAATATAAGTAGTTTTATATTAGATTTTTAAGTCTAAGCCAGCCGGGGTGGCCGAGCGGCTCTAGGCGCTAGAGTCTGGAACCGCGCGACCGCTACGGTCGCAGGTTCGAATCCTGCCTCGGGCATGGCTGTGTGTGGTGTCCTTAGGTTAGTTAGGTTTAAGTAGTTCTAAGTTCTCGGGGACTGATGACCTCAGAAGTTAAGTCCCATAGTGCTCAGAGCCATGTGAACCATTTTAAGTCTAATGAGGTCAACTAGGCAATGGCATATTCCGGGTGGTTGCATAACGCCAGGTATTTTAATATCTGCCTTATTCGGTGCTACACTCCATAGCTCGCTGCGACAATCAGTACCGAAGATCATTCTGATGGACTGTTGTGAGTTCGGCGCCGGTGCTGTTAACTTTCGTTCGCCACAGCTTTTTGTTTGCACTGTGGTCAAGCTAAACATTTTCTAGATTTCAGTTGGAGGTCTTCCTCAACCCAGGTCAGACGCACTTTCAAAGTACTTCGTGCGAGACGGTCGTTTGAAGTATGCACATCCTTATCTAACCGATAAAACGTGTCGTGTGGAGTTCACTTAATGGTCAGGTTGTGCCTCAATAGAAGCAAGGGATGGTAGCTAATAGCGGAGAGTAACAGGTTGCACTATTTCGGGTACACGAAATTCGGCGTCAGCTTACACAAACAGATGTTCTGCATTTGTTCCAGATGCCACCTTTCCGGTGTTTCAGAGACAAAGACGATGGGTCATTGATGGCTTTGGCATACTGCAGAGCCCCAACAAGCGGTTGTAATGGTTTCAAAAAATGTGCGATCTATCCATGAGACCCCCTGGTTCCTTCATTTGTGAATTTTCGTCGTCATCGACCTGCAGCAATTGGAACATGGCCTAAAAGCCACAACAGGGCCATTGTCGACTGCAGTTAATGGAATGCAAGAAACAGCGGTTCCTCCTTTTGAAATCACCGCACCTCCTGCAGTTCCACCATAAAAGTCAAGATTAGGTAAAGCAGTAGCGTTAACGTTATCTCCTTTTAAAAACGCTTCGAAGCAGTTCCTTGCTAACGGAAAAAAAGACAGCAAGTACCAAGACTATAGGAAAAACACCACCTTCAGCAAAACCTACTCCAGGAGCTTCATTTGATGCATCTGATAGACCTTAACATCTGGGGCTATGAAAAAGAACCTCTTCGTCAGAAATGGAAATGAGCGTTTGGCGTCAATGGCCGGGAGGCCCCTCGCGGGGCAGGTCCGGCCGCCTTGGCGCAGGTCTTATTACATTCGGCGCCACATTGGGCGACCTGCACGCCGGATGGGGATGAAATGATGATGAACACAACACAACACCCAGTCCCTGAGCGGAGAAAATCTCCGACCCAGCCGGGAATCGAACCCGGGCCCGGAGGACGGCAATCCGTCACGCTGACCACTCAGCTACTGGGGCGGACTCTTCGTCAGAGAGAACCAGAGTCACGAAGCAGCAGGATCATAGTGAGGAATACTCCGATTCAAGCGGTGATGAAACCATGCTGAAATACTTATCATCTGAATATGAAGAGGATGTAGAATACCATTACTGAGACCAATTGTGGTCAGATGATACCTCTCAAGACCTGAATTAAGTGCGTGGGTTTCTTTCGCCGGTCTCATGAGATTTGTGCAGGTGTCGTCGATGATACTTCGAAAGTTTTGTATGTGACTTCTCTATCAGAAAGTACAAATACTGAGCATTTATCTTGTTATGGCTTAAACGTCTGCAGAGTAACCGACAGTTACGCAGTACTCTTTGCTTTTGGAAAAAAGAAAACGTTTGGTGCGAATAAAGGCCATGTTACTAATTAATTAAATTATAGCGTTTATTTACAACTCGTAGTTAGGAAACCCGAAAAGCAGAAACTAGGAAGCATATTTTCCGAAGGTAAAAATAACATAAGTCAATTTACTGCTCTGCTATTAAAAACTGAGGAAAATATTGGAAGATTTTTTTGCAAGGGTAGTATTTAAACATCACCTATTAATACTATAGCACGTTTTCTATATTTTAAAGACTGACAACGTAATGGTAATTTTAAATTTAAAAGCAGTACCCCGTAATAGGACACTTTCCACTATCGGTTGCTTCAATCAGATCTCTTATAGGTCTTGATACTTCTTTACTGGACACTCTTACACTATGTGGTCTCAGGGCTATACAGAGAGGGCGCCGAGATGTTCCACAAGGGCGCAGGACAGACGGGGCGCAAAAACTGGCCTGTCTTTCGCCTGAGACGACAGAGGAACGATCACCTCGATACCGCCCTGCGAGGTCTACAGTCTGCCCCCTCCCCCCCCCCCCCCCCAAGTCAACCACATTCACACACCGCAGAATTCGATGCTTCGTAGAGTTGCACCCCCACATGTCATTTACTTATTCCGTTCAGCCTTGTCCCGAAAACCCTGCGTAGTATTTAAAATACCGAAGTGATTTATACTTGTTATTCATCTCCTCTTCCATTCTTTACTACATTGAAGTTAGGTTCTGTGATACTTCCCCTGGTCGATTTGTGGGACTTGAGCTGACGTTGTGGTAAACCGTTTGTGCTCATGTGTATAGGGAGGTTTTATAGTCAGTCATGGAATTTCTTCCACTTTCGCGAAGCTGTCTGTTCTGCCATAGCTCAGGTGATGCGTTGTTTTACGTATTCAGTTAAACACAGTACTTTTTTTTGTGCGCACTCGTTTGAATTACACAGGAGCACAATATACTGCGGTCGAGTATATCACACCAGTTGCCGTTGTGCAAAATACAGGGCTATTCAGAAAGAAGGAACAAATTTCAAATATTTATTGTTCCCATACAACATAAGATAGAAACAATTCCAACGTTGCTGAAAAGAGAAAAGTACAAATTTTTATGCATTCAATGTGAGCACCATGTATTACACGATAAGCAACGGAACAGTGGCTCATTTCCTGCCGCACACGAAGCAGCAGGTTTCTTGTTATCGGATTCACAGCTTCAACAATGCAGTCTCGCAGAGTTTCAAGAGTGTCAGGCATGGGGGAGGGGGGGGGATAAAAACGCGATCTTTTACGTAAACCCCCAGATAAAAGTCACAAGGTGTGAGGTCTGAAGACCTGGGAGGCCGCTGGCGACGAAGTTCATCTTGTGCTCCTCCCAGGTCTTCAGACCTCACACCTTGTGACTTTTATCTGGGGGTTTACGTAAAAGATCGCGTTTTTATCCCCCCCCCCCCTATGCCCGACACTCTTGAAACTCTGCGAGATTGCATTGTTGAAGCTGTGAATTCGATAACGAGAGACCAGCTGCTTCTTGTGTGGCAGGAAATGAGCCACTGCTTTGATGTTTATCGTATAACACATGGTGCTCGCATTGAATGCATAAAAATTTGAACTTTTCTCTTTCCAGGAACGTTGGGATTGTGTTTCTATCTTTTGTTGTTTGGAAACAATAAGTATTTGAAATTTGTTCCTTCTTTTTGAATAGCCCCGTATTTAGGGTCAAAGTTGCAGAGGATCCTGAAGTGGCTGTTGTAAGGTAAGATACTAATGGGCAGAAACGAAATTTCAATTGACACAAACAAGTTGCACTTAATAGCAACAATTTCAGCTCGTAGCAAGGCCCGCCATTCTCAGTGCATGCGTTACTACATAAACCAGTGACATCTTTGAAACATGGGTTCAAAATCATTTGAATGCACTACATGCACACGGGGTTTATGATAAGAGATGTGATTCCTTCACCACCAGGACTTACCACTCTGTATCCTTTGAGGTATGTACATCACAAGCAAGATTATGCTAAATTGTTAATGAGTCTTATCCCACACGACATAGTAGCATCTCCTCAGATGCTATTGTATGAACAGTTCCTTGTCACGAATCCCTCCATAGCGATGTATCTTTCAGTCATTATGACACCCATTGTGAAAATTTTCTCTGTACATATTTGGGATTTTTCATTCTTACATTTGCTGCTTAACCCTTCCAAGTATTTTACTATCATACAGTTATCTATTGTCTTAAGATCCATTGACCAGAGTGGCGAAACGACTATAATTTGAACGCCACTGTGGTCAAATTGGTCTGTTCATTTGAAGGGTGGAAGTGTCGAACGTTCTAAGTACCAAGTCTCCAGGAGAATCAAAAAAAGTTGGTCTCTCTTTGTACGTAACTTACATGAAACTGAAAGATTTAAAAGTTATTCTGGTACCACAAAATTATACCGTTAACGACGACGAAAGGTTGGTTACGTCTGCAGGGCCAGAGGGGTTGACACTTCAGAAATACAATTTCGTGGCGTGTGTGGCGAGTTGTAGCCACGACAGCGCGAGGCTGTAAGACGAGATACGCCTTCCCGTTTCGTCTGCCCGGCAACATGTCAGTTACAAATCGAGGAGCTGGTTTCGTAATACAGCTGCTGCGACGTGCTTGCTTGGTCGCGCGCTAATCCGAAAAATAGGAAACGAGAGGTTTTGTTCTCTAGCCAAGCTATTGTTCCCGAGATATTCCTCAAAGTATCACCTTGTCGTCGACCAGACACCAGCCACGCCTCCGCACGCAATGTCTGTGCGGTGAGGCGTCGCTGGTGGTCGCACCTCAGTGATCACAAAATACTTATTGTCGCTACAAATTGGCGCCACACAGTTTAGTAAACAAAAACTACTCCACTCATGGACGGTAAAATGACTGGACACTCACTAAACTTCATGTGGAAAGGGACAGTAACTTCTAACACTTCTGTAAAGCAGTATGACCAAGCCGTTAGTTTTTGTCCCGTCAGGTCGTGTGCTTTTTGGGCGAACTCATTCCAAGTGACATCTTTCGTTCCGTCTTGCTAGATCTCCTTGTGGCCCAACCACGCCAATTTCTTACGTTCTTTGAAGATGTTAGTTACGAGTATTGTTCACATATCCTTACTGCTGTTGTGATGTTTACGAGAATTATTAAAAAAAAAATTTAAGTAATTCCCTCTAACTAGTCAGAATCAGCAAACAGATCCCTTTCAACATCATCAGTACAAAAAAATAACGAGAACAATCAGAAAATAAATAATTTATTAAGAACGTTCTAAGTGCCATACCAGGGCAAACCCATGACTTCATCTACTGTGATCACCAATTTTGAGTTGAAGTTTTTCGCTGCTCTCATTTCTGCTGCTTCTCATTACTTTCATCTTTTCCCGGTTTCTCTCCATGCATATTCTGTACTCATGAGACTGTTCATTCCATTATGCAAAACCTGTAAGTCTTCTTCATTTTCGTGACATTGCTGTCATCAACGAACGTTGTCACTGATATCCTTCCAGTCAGAATTTTAATCCCGCTCTGAACTAATCTTTTACTTCCGACACGGCTTCTTCTATGTACAGATTCAACAGTAAGGGCGAAAGGTTGCCTCGCTGCTGGTAAACCTTTCGGGGTATAAGGTAGACCACGATCTTATACCCCGAAAGGTTTATCAGCAGCAATGTCATCCGGTCGTGAAAACCTTCATTTTACCAAAAGATTGCATCCCTGTCTTACACCCTTTTCAGCCGAAGCATTTCGTTCTTCATCATCCAGTCTTACTACTCCTTCTTGTTCTTGTACGTACTGTATATTATTCGTCTTTCCCTATAGCTTACTCCTGTTTTTTTTTCAGAATTTCGAACGTTTTGTAATTTTTTACATTGTCGAACTCTTTTTCTAGGTCGACAAAATCTATGATCGTGTCTTATTTTTCTTCAGTCTTGCTTCCATTGTCAACCGAAAGTTCAGAACTGGCTCTCACGTGCCTTTACGTTTCCCAAAGCCAAAATCGAAATCTTTTCCAATCTTCTGTATATATTTTTTGTCAGCATCTTGGATGCTTGAGCTGTTAAGCTGATTGTGTGATGATTCTCACACTTGTCGGCTCTCAGAACTTTCGTAATTGTGTGGATGAAGTTTTTCGGAAAATCTGATGGTTACCTCGCCATTAACACAACTTGAATAGTCGTTTGGTTGCCGCTTCCCCCTTGATTTTAGAATTCCGATGGAATGTTATCTATCTCTTCTGTCTTATTAGGTTTCAAGTCTTCCAGGGCTCTTTTAAATTCTGACTTACCCCTCGTACAGGGTTTCAATGTACTCTTTCCACCTATTCGCGCTGTCCTCTTCGTTTAACAGTGGAATTCGCATTGCCCTCTTTATGTTAGTACACTTGCTTTTAATTTTCCCGAAGGTTGTTTTAACTTTTCTGTATGCTGTGTCAGTTCTTCCGACAATCACTTCTTTTTCGATCTCTTCACATTTTTTCTCCAGCCTTTTAGCCTTGACTTCCTTGCACTTCCTATTACCTAATTCCTATGTGATTTCTATTGCTGCATTCCTGTGTTTCCACAAGCATTTTTGTACTTCCTTTTTTTCGTCGAGCTACTAAAGAATTTCTTCTGTTACCAAAGGTTTCTTCGCATTTTCCTTCCCTATACCTATGTTTGTCCGACCAACATCTGAGATTGCTCTGTTTAGAGATGTTCACTTCTCTTCAACTGACCTGCCTGCTCTAGTATCCCTTACCCCAGTACTCACATCTCACCACTGTATATCCACTTCCTTTCACTCTATTTCTTCCTGGCCGATCCCTTAAACTTCAGCCTACTCTTCATCATTACTAAATTGTGATCTGAATCTGTTCCTGGGTACACCTTATATTTCAATATCTCATTACGAATCTCTGTCTGACCATGATGTAATCCAGCTGGAATCTTCCCGCATCTCTGGGTCTTTTACAAGTATACTTTCTTCTTTCGTGATTGTTGAACAGGGCATTCGCTGGTATTCGCTAGTACCGTTTGAAATTTATTGCACAACTCGATTAGTCTTTCTTCTCTCTCATTCCTAATGACACGCTCATATTCTCCTGTGACCCTTTCTTCCATTTTCTCCCGTAAAACAACAGCGTTTCATTAGCCCATGACTATTAGATTTTTATCTCTCTTAACATACTGAATTAGCCGTTCATTATCATTATATACTCTTTACATCTCATCTTCTGCTTGCGATGTCGGCATGTAAATCTGAGGATTTTTGGCGTCTACCGAATCTGATGAGTACAATCCTGTCTCTGAACTGTTCACAGTAGCTAACTCACTATCCTAGTTTTCTGTTCGTAGCATATTGCCATTACACCATTTTTTGCTGATGCTGGTACAATCCTATATTCGTCTAACCAGACATTCTTATATCCTTTCCTTTTCATTTCTCTTTGCCTTTTCAGACTTTCTTGCTTTCTTTCCACGTTTAAACTTCTGTCATTCCGTGTTCGGATTCGTAGAATGTTACCCCTTCTTTGGTTATTCCATCATTCTCTCATCGTCACCTCCTCGTTGGCAGCCCCTTCTCAGAGATCTGAATGGGGGGCTAATCCAGAATCTTTTCTCAGTGAAAAAAATCATGACACTTTTTCAGTTGCAGCCATGCCCTGTGAAAACACATTATTTTTAATTCAGTGATTTCCATTAGCTTCTGCATTCTCATGCTTTTGATCATTGCTGATTCTTCGGCAATTTATGGGCAGTTTCCCACCCGAAGGGCAAGAGAGTGCCCTGAACCAGTATCCACTCCTGGCTAGGTTCGAACCTGAGACCCATGGCATGTTGATGACTTCTAGACTATGGATAAGACCCGGGCATTCTTACATTCTGTTAAAGGTTTGGTGTTTGCTTGAGCGACGGTACATGCCTAGCTCCCAAGTTCCCACTCCACTTTCTGATGTTATCTATTGCGGGTGGTGTATTTCGAAAAATCTGTGCTTTTTATGTTCTTTTCGCAACAACAATTTTCCAGGCCTCACCAAAAATGGCGCTTCCCCTCCATCCACATTCAAGTTGCTAAACACAGACTCTGTCTGTGACTCTGCACTGCTTATCCGCAATGTGACTTGGGGTGAATGGCCGGCTGACTAAGTGGCATTGATCTCCGCCACTGCCATTGAGTCTTTATGGGAAATTTGCTGGCGACAGCCTTCCCTATGTGCCTTACGTGACCTGCATGTACGTGCGCTTGCAGCCTAGTTCCATATGCGTTCAAAATTCACTGTGGGAATGTAGTCAACGTTAATGAGGTACTGGAAGTCACTGATACTGATAGACAACTTATTTATCAGTGGAGATTAATTATTCCGATTTGACTGGTATTTCTAACTCTGGTCTTATATCGGTTACAGGACAGTAGCATTTTCTTGCTTCTCTAGCTACTTCCGTGAATCCAAACCTTGGCCTTTCATCACGTTTGTTTTTCAGACATAACATGTTAACCACCTTTTATCTTGTTGACTGTACCGTTATAGCCATCATTAAAATATCCTCTGCACCTCTTCCTTCTCTCGAATGGGTTCACAACCTCGTATGCACCGAATTCGACTTCAGTCTCGAGTTAGGACTTGTCCACATCATTTCCCTCTTCTTCCAGGTAGTAAACCTGTTTCGAATTTCAATTGCATATCTGGCCGGCCGCTGTGGCCGAGCGGTTCTAGGCACTTCAGTCTGGCACCGCGCGATCGCTACGGTCGCAGGTTCGACTCCTGCCTCGGGCATGGCTGTGTGTGATATTCTTAGGTTAGTTAGGTTTAAGTAGTTCTGAGTTGTACGGGACAGATGACGTAGTTCTGAGTTCTACGGGACTGATGACCTCAGATGTTAAGTCCCATAGTGCTCAGAGCCATTTGAGCCAGTTAATTGCATATCTGTCCTTAAAGTAATCCTCTTTTAATAGACCTGCGTTTATTTTCTGGTCTACTTCTCTTCACCTGCACTCACTGCATTCTGACCTTTCACGAATAGCGGTCAGCACGAGATAGTGGTCTGATCCTGTTTCTACACCTCTTTGACGTTTTACATCCTCAGTAACACTTCCATCTTTTATCTACTATTACGGTCTATTTGATACAGAGTGTTTTGGTTGGGTGATTTCCAGGTTATCTTAGAAACATGTGAGGAAAGTAGGTACGTATAATTCTTAGCTTTTCTTAAGTTTACAGACTGAGTATTCTCATTCCATTATTGATAAAGGACTATGGGGGCCAGCATAGTGTCTCAGGAAGGCCGCTCTTCCTACTTTGGCACTGGGATCACCAAGAAATACTTTCAGACTTACAGACTATTAAGTGAGGAAATTGTCATATGGTGACAGTTGATCTAACGATTCAGTTGCGTCACTTGTGTCGAAGTCTGTTTCACTTACCTCACCGTTTCGATTTAAGGTCGACGGTGCACTCTTAAATTGGGATTTTCGTTCAATAAACGTATAATAAAAAAACGTTTTAAGGTGAGATTGTAATATATTTGGGATACATCGAACTGTAACTAGCGACTGCGAATTGTGTCAAACTTGTGGGGATGTTGAGTCTCTGGTAATCCACGAAGGAAAGTAGGACAGCAGCCGGACACGAATTACTTGAAAAATGATACCGGTCCTCCAAAATTTCTCTACAGTGTTTCGCGAAAGTAACAACTCTTTTGCTCCAGGAATTCCCACTTGAGTTTACGGAACATTTACGTAATACTCGAGTGTTCATCGAACCAGTCGCTAAGAAATCTGTGAGGGGCTATCAAAAAGTCTCCTTTCGAAGACAGCAGAGTCCAGAATCGGCAATCTAATCTGGCAAAATAGCCATGGGCATCGAGGCAAACATCCCATCGAAGCGTTAGGTTAAAGACAGCCGTTTGATAAAACACCTTGACCTGCTGCGTGAGGAAGTCAGTAACTGCCTGCTGTCCATCCCCGTCCTACTGGAATCGTCGAACCTTCAAGCCATTCTTTAAGGGATCGAAGGTGTGATAAGCAGAAGGTAGAGATCAGAACTATAGGACGGGTGCTCTAGTGTCTTCCACTGGAGTTGGCATAACATCTGAGTTACGACATTTGGGATATGGGGACGTGCTTTATCATGAAGCAGCAGGACCCTTTGTTGCAGTTTTGCACAACGGTGGTTTTCGGCAGATATACTGCCTCAGACACATTTTACATTCTTCGATGGATGTCTGCTGTTGTTTGTCCATTGATAGCCAAGAACAGAAAAGCAGCACATTGGTCTTGTTTAGACGTATTTGGTAATAACGTCAGTCCGCAGCTCGTGGTCGTGCGGTAGCGTTCTCGCTCCCCACGCCCGGGTTCCCGGGTTCGATTCCCGGCGGGGTCAGGGATTTTCTCTGCCTCGTGATGACTGGGTGTTGTGTGCTGTCCTTAGGTTAGTTAGGTTTAAGTAGTTCTAAGTTCTAGGGCACTGATGACCATAGATGTTAAGTCCCATAGTGCTCAGAGCCATTCGAACCATTTAATAACGTCACCATACTTCCCGTTGCCGCACTCGCCGCACGCACGTCGGAAAGACACGAATGCCACACTAATCCTCTCCCTTCATGTCGATGCTTATATACCCGCATTGGAGTCTTTTTGATAGCTCCTGATAGCAGCAACGCTCTGAGTTGCTTTGAAGTCTTCCTTTTAACGCGACCTGAGGGTGATCCCAGACACTCGCATAGTAGTCAAAAATGGGTCTCCAAGGGTTCTGTACGTGGTCAGCTCTATAGATAAGCTACGTTTTGCAAGAGTTCTCTAAATAAACCGAAACTGATCATTCACCTTTCCTACACTCTAGCATAAGTGCTCGTTTCATTTCATGCTGGTTTGCAACGTTACTCCTGGATATTTAACCAATGTAACTGCGTCAAGCAGAGAAGAGCTAATACTGTTTTCGAACATTATACGCTTGTTTTTCTTACTCATCTTACATTTTTCCACGTTTAGAGCAAGTTGCGATTCATCATACCAAATGCTGTATTCCGAGTCATCCTGTATCCTCCTTGAATCATTCAACTACGACACTCTCCCGCCATCACTAAGCAGTCGCAAATTGCTGCTCACCCATCTGTCAGATCGTTTATGTAAGCAAAGAACAACGACAGTCCAAAAAAAATGTTCAAATGTGTGTGAAATCTTATGGGACTTAACTGCTAAGGTCATCAGTTCCTAAACTTACACACTACTTAACCTAAATTATCCTAAGGACAAACACACACACCCATGCCCGAGGGAGGACTCGAACTTCCGCCGGGATCAGCCTCACAGTCCATGACTGCAGCGCCTTAGACCGCTCGGCTAACGGCAGTCCCATTTACCTAAAACGTAACAGTCTCACACATGTTTTTCGTAAATATTTTTCTCTCCGTTCTAAATCCGAGTCACAGTCTTCAGGAGTAACAGCTGAGTATAGTTGAACGTGAAATAAAGTGTGTTCATTACCCACTCTTACACTAAATAATTTCAGTTTACAAAGCTGAAGACGCAACCAGCCGCTGAAAGATAGAAAATTATAACTAAGTAGCGTTACGTCGTGTCATCGTCTTTGTTCGGATCTCAGCAATTATCTGGGTCTCTTACAGGTTTGTAGAGGCTCGTCATGCGCTAAATATTTCACAGGTCAGCGTGTGTAGCGAAGAGTGTAGGAAGTATGTGCAGGGGTGTCTGTTTCACTACAATAACACCCTGACTGAGGTGATCTCGATGGAGGCGCATTGCGTAACGTCCATGTCAGTCAGAAAGTGTCCCATTTTTCGACTGATGTCTGGATGGCGCATTTTTGACCATCGAGATATGAGCAAGAAAGAAGTAAATTATACGGCCTTTAACAGCACTGCCAGCCGCCTTGCCTCAGTGGTAACGTCGGTTCCCACCAGATCACCGAAGTTAAGCGCTGTCGGGCTAGGCTAGCACTTGGACGGGTGACCATCCGGTCTGCCGAGAACTGTTGACAAGCGGGGTGCACTCAGCCCTTGTGAGGCAAACTGAGGAGCCACTTGATCGAGAAGTAGCGGCTCCGGTCTCGTAAACTGACGTACGGCCGGGAGAGCGGTGTGCTGACCACATGCCCCTCCATATCCGCATCCAGTGACGCCTGTGGCCTGGGGATGACACGGCGGCAGGTCGGTACCGTTGGGCCTTCGAAGGCCTGTTCGATCGGAGTTTAGATTTTTTTAACAGCACTGGTTTCCCATTCCGTTTTTGGTATGCGGGAGAAAGAAATGCAACAGTAGCAATGTTTGTTGTTTTATTCATCTGGAGACCACTTTTACAAGGATACTGGACATGTCATGGTTTTACAGTTTAAAACAGGCAACAGTGTAGCGTAATGTAACAACTTTGTAAGTAACGGAGCTATGTTGTCTGCTGTTGAGCCGTAGATATACAGTAGTTGAAATCAGTATATTTGTAGGAAAATTAACATTGTTAGCTGGAATAGTGACGCACAGTGTATATGCAATGGTATGAGATCCAGGATATTGACAAATGCAGTCATATGGTATCGCATTTGATGGCAGCGGTACGGTATATAACAAGACAACACGATTCAGGTGGTAGAGGGTGGAACCCGGTATAAAGGCAGTCGGCTCTGTGCGGTGTTAGTGTACGCAAACATGTTTTTCTGCAGACATCGTTAGTAACAGTGCATACTGTTTAGTTAAACCACTATTGTGACGTAGCCCAGCGGAAAACAGTTATGCGATGAAAAAGCAAAACTCGGTGCGTAGAAGGAAACGAGACTCTCTAATCATCAAATCGCCAAAAGCCGAAGTGTTTAAATACAGTGATTTATTCAGCGCACGAAATGGACGGAGTGGAAAATCCGGGCAAAACAGAAATTTATCTGAGGTATCAAAACAGTTACTTTCGCGCAAAGCCAGGACCACAAATCCTTATTCTTCTTAACTTGTTGCTAATTTACAGTTGTCAGTAACTACCAAACGTGTACTACAAATTCTATCAAATTAAAAATATCTTTCATACAAGAAACGACTGCAGAAACTTGCTCTAACACCCAAACGTCAACAGGCTGGATTGGAATATGTCATGTACTTCAGAATGGGATAAAGTGATCTTCAGTGATGAGAAGACGTTCAATTTAGATGTTTAGGGTGGATTTAAACATTATTGGCATGATCTGAGAAAGAAGCAGCATGTGAGAATGAGCAGAAATTTTGGTGGTGGAAATGTTGTGACCAAGGCAGCCTTCTGCACTAAAGGTAAATCATGCACTGCTCGTGTGAAGACTAGAATGAATTCTAATATGTACACTGAGATGCTAGAAAATGGTTCAAATGGCTCTGAGCACTATGGGACTTAACATCTTAGGTCATCAATCCCCTAGACTTAGAACTACTTAAACCTAACTAACCTAAGGACGTCACACACATCCATGCCCGAGGCAGGATTCGAACCTGCGACCGTAACGGTCCCGCGGTTCCAGACTGAAGCGCCTTTAACCGCGTGGCCACACCGGCCGGCGATGCTAGAAAGAGACCGGATTAGAATATACAGGATGTTTCCGAAAGAGCGTGCAAAACTTTAACGGGACATATAAAATGCTCCACTGAACAATTTTAGGTAGGGAACCTGGAGTCGGAGAAGCCAGCTTAAGAGATAATAGGAATAAAACCACATTACTGTGTACTTTTTTTAATTTACGTTAGTTTTAGTTAACTGCAAGTACCATCACTTACACAATGAACGTACCTTTTGTACTGTACCTTATAAAATGCGTTGAATCTGATGGCCATCAACCTCAATGCAAATATGACATCAGCAAACAAGATTCTGACGCACCTTGACAAATATCCACTGAATTTTTCGAATCACATCACAGGCAGGTACAGTTCTGGCAATTCCTTGTTTCCTTGCAGGAAATATAGAATGTACATGTAAATAAACACCAAAGTACGTGTAAACTTGTCGTTGTAAATACGCTGGAAAACAGTAATGCTAGACAGAGCGGTAGACAAGTTTACTTCCATACCTTCTTAAGCTGGCTTCTCCGACTACAAGTTCCCTTCCTCAAATTTTTCAGTGGAAAATTCTCTATATCCTGTTACATTTTTGCGCGCTCTTACGGAAAATAAAGATGTAGATGTCTTGCCCTGGCCTGGAAGTAACCTGGTGCAAGAACTACAAACCCTAACAAAACCAATGCCGAAGAAAATTTGAGAGGTAATTAGAAGTAACGGAGGTTAGATAAAGTACTAACAGTACAATAAAATAACAGGAAAGTTGGTGTGTTTGTATCAATTTCCATCCAGGAAACACAAACGCCTTATTTTGTTACTCGTATTATGAAGGAACGTACGTAATCCCATTATGACTGTTTGTTTTAAATGTATCTACTACTTTCATAATAAATTCGATACATGTTCGATTCAAACACTGAATATTACTTTCGTTGAACCTTGCCTTTGTACTGATTTCCGCTACTGTAGATGTCAAGAGCAGACTGAGCAGATGTTGCCGGGAATTTCCAACGAGGCGAAAGAGGGAGAACTGAGGAACTGTCAGGCTACATCACACTGAAGTGGAGAGATTCTGGCTGGATTTGGAGCTGAAACATTCCCAAAAAAGTAAAATATTAAAATCACAAAATAAAGACAGTCTCTAGAGCAGTCACTATGTTTGCGCCATTTTGTAGAATAAGATATTAACAATTGTTTATAAAAAATCATCTAATTACTATAACGATAAATATCAACACATTGTCTGTGCACACGAAATAGAAGCTGCTTCTGCATGAAGTCCACTATGAAATGAATGTCGGGCATAAAGATAAACAAAACTACCGACTGATTACAAACAAAACCCTGCGGTTAAGATTGGTGTGCCCAAAACAAATTCTCCATACACACGAAACAGTTAGCTTGTGCTTGAATAAATGACACTAATATTTATTTGTGCATGTTTATTTGATAATAAATTTGTACATTAACATTTATAAGAAAATACTTGAGTAACGCAGTGCGGAAACAGCGAGAATGAATAAAGGAGCAACAGTGTACGACCAAAACCCTGTGTAGACGAGCCATCTAACAGTTTCCTTACGGTGTGCTCTCACACACAGGTGGTTGGATAGCTGAAGGTAACCACCAACCCCCAGGAACGTTGCAAATTTAAGAACAACAAAAATAACGAAATTTATATTTATATTAGACTTACATTCATACAGGTCTAGTTTGACAAGTACAGAACAGGTTGTCGGCTGTCATTATGTTAGGAAACATACCGGCATTTACCCGAAGTAATTTAGGGAAGCCGCAATAACTCCCTATCAGGAGGGCTAGATGAAGATTGGAGCCTCCATCGTTCCGAATACAATGCTATTCTGTTTACAGTGCTACCTCATTCGGTAGTTCCATAGTATAAAATACTGTTTTTCAAACGAGTTATTTAATAACGTAAAAGCCTAGCGCTACACTGTTCATTCACTTCCCACTCCCAGTCATTGCACACACTATACATACATCATTCCATAATGTAACGTTACACGCATTATCAGCTGATGTCTGGACAATAACGACAGTATCTGGTTTTCATTTTGTGTGCTGCAACTTCCCATTCACTAGCCTGAACAAGTGAGTCGCCATCCCTCTATAATGAGAGACGATGAGCTCAGAAAAGGAATAAGATGTTCGTATGATACATTGTATAGCTTTGGGAGTAAGTTCCTCCAGAAAATAAAAAAGAAAAGGAATGAAGAAACACTGTGTGAAAGTGCTATGTGAAATATATGTTTTATTATCGTTATGATTATTTGTTTGTGTCACATTTTTTTTTAGAAACTGCTACTGTGTATTGCTTAATTGATACTTTTCAACGGCCTTTTTAAATAAGCTTTAGTAATCTCTTTATTATCATTGTGAAGTTTATTGTTTCGTTTTATTCCTTGGTAGAGAACGTTTTTTGGTTTTGTGCTGATTCTTGTTTGATAAATGCCGGAAATCTTTGGTGGATTACAAGCTCTATGTATGATTGTTAAGTAAAATGTAAATGTCGACTAGGCCTCCCGTCGGGTAGACCGTTCGCCAGGTGCAAATCTTTCGATTTGACGCCACTTCGCCGACTTGCGTGTCGAATTGTTAAGTGAAAAGAACTGAAACGGATATAAAAATATTACCATCTGAGGCACAATGAACACTGACTGCTGGTGATGAGCATGATAATCTTGAAGGCATGCAAGATGACACAGAACCAGGTAAAGAGAACCAGAACTGAAGAAAAAGGAAGGAAGAATACCAGCGGATTATAAGGGAAAACTTACTAAAAGATGAACCAAAAACAGCAGAGGATGAACGGGAACAATTTAAAAGTGTTATGGCAGAAGCTGCAGTAGTTGTATGCGGAAGGACAAGTGGCAGAAAACGGTCGAAGGAGACACCATGGCGGAATGAAAGAGTCGAGGAGGTAGTAGGAACGAAGAACGAGGCCTTTAGGCTATGGTTCCGAGAGAGGACCGAATTCACTAGAGAGGAACATAAGAAAAAGAAGAAAAATGCAAATAAGAAAGCAGCTGAGGAGAGCAGAAAGTGGATGCAAGAGCGGACAAAGATGATGGAGGATGATAGCAGAAGAAGTAAGGAAGTACTATATGGAACAGTGAAAAGTAAGACGAGACGTTAGAGAGGCGAGGACGCACCAGACTGAGCGCAGAAAGATGGTGAGAAAACAGAACGAGATGGCGAGGCTTATGTTCCAAACACACCCAGCCTGGGCCTGGAAACTGTTCAAGATGAACGATGTTCCACACCATAGTCATTTACAGAGCTATTTGTAACACTTGTTTACTTGTCTGCCTTATGTTCAATGTTACTTTGTTGCGTATTGGCCAATTGCAAACTTCATTGACAATTTCATTTGCTGCAAGAAGTTTCCTTGTTTTCTCAGTGACTATAATATTGTTTTCATCAGCAAAGAGAAGTTTTCCGTATGAGTAACTCTACTGAGAAAGTAATATGTATATCAGGAGCAGTGTTGGTCGTAATACGCTACCCAGTGGAACATCAGTAGGTGATGAACAGAGTGAAGATGGTGTTGCCCTGGCGCAACGGCCAGCTCGGCATCGGCCCGACGCTGGACCAGCCCAGCTCAGCTGCGGCAGGTGCAGTAGCACAGCCGGCAGTATTCGCCCCGGCTGGCGGCTGGCGGCCGGCGGCTACCGACGTGGCAACGCGGCCGCCGGGTGGGTGTGGCTGTGTGCCGCCGCCGTCGCCGTCGCCGCTGCAGCTCCCGCCATGGATCGATAGTGGCGCCGCGGTCGACCACTGTGCGCAGCGCCGCGCTGCGCCGGCAGACATTCCCGGGAAGGACACACGCCCACACCCACACCACTACAGCGCTGCGCCGCCTTGTGTCCCACCCACCAACCGTCGTCCGGGAACGGACTTTATATTTGGGCGACAACTTTCCCGTATTTCCTGGTGTCTCCCGTATTATAGCAATATGTATTTTTTAATTCTCCCTGCTTCCTTATGGACCTCCTGTTTCTCCCGTACATTTTGTTATCGGTCATTGTTTTAAATATCAATTCCGTGAATTACTGTCGATATTTCCAGTTCTACGATCGATAGAATTCGAATAACTTTCATATAATAATCGGTACTATTGTCGACATACAGTCTGTTTTCTCTTCGCGCGTCTGAGTGAAAAAAAGAATTTGGGGCCAAAGGAATAAAATAGGAGTGCAGAAAAAAATGATAGAGTTCACTTGTGTAGAGGGTCTTGAGGGGTTGAACGTTTACTTGTTTCTCAGTAAGTGTTCGCAAACCACAGATGTGGTCGCCTCATACCAATCAGCTGTGATACAAACAACACAGGGAAGTAATAAGGACTCGCAAAAGAGGTTTATTGACACACTCATATCTAAACAACCTCCTTACGTTATACACTACTGGCCAATAAAATTGCTACACCACGAAGTTGACGTGCTACAGACGCGAAATTTAACCGACCGGAAGAAGATACTGTGATATGCAAATGATTAGCTTTCCAGAGCATTCACACAAGGTTGGCGCCGGTGGCTACACCTACAACGTGCTGACATGAGGAAAGTTTCCAACCGATTTTTCGTACACAAACAGCAGTTGACCGGCGTTGCCTGCTGAAACGTTGTGATACCTCGTGTAAGGAGGAGAAATGCGCACCATCACGTTTCCGACTCCGATAAAGGTCGGATTGTAGCCTATCGCCATTGCGGTTTATCGTACCGCGACATTGCCGCTCGTGTTGGTCGAGATCCAACGACTGTTAGCAGAATATGGAATCGGTGGGTTCATGGGATAATACGGGACGCCGTGCTGGATCCCAACGGCCTCGTATCACTAGCAGTCGAGATGACAGGCATCTTATCCGCATGGTTGTAACGGATCGTACAGCCACGTCTCGATCCCTGAGTCAACAGATGGGGACGTTTGCAAGACAACAACCATTTGCACGAACAGTTCGACGACGTTTGCAGCAGCATGGACTATCAGCTCGGAGACCATGGCTGCGGTTACCCTTGACGCTGCATCACAGACAGGAGCGCCTGCGATGGTGTAAACAACGACGAACCTGGGTGCACGAATGGCAAAACGTCATTTTTTCGGATGAATCCAGGTTCTGTTTACAGCATAATGATGGTCGCATCTGTGTTTGGCGACATTACGATGAACGCACATTGGAAGCGTGTATTCGTCATCGCCATACTGGCGTATCACCGGGTGTGATGGTATGGGGTGCCGTTGGTTACACGTCTCGGTCACCTCTTGTTCGCATTGACGGCACTTTGAACAGTGGACGTTACATTTCAGATGTGTTACGACCCGTGGCCCTACCCTTCATTCGATCCCTGCGAAACCCTATATTTCAGCAGGATAACGCACGACCGCGTGTTGCAGGTCCTGTACGGGCCTTTCTGGATACAGAAAATGTTCGACTGCCGCCCTGGCCAGCACATTCTCTGGAGTAGAGTCAGTGTCGTCGTAACTGCCGTCTGCTTCACGTCTGCTGTGCAGGGAGCTACCTTAATTTAAGTATTAACTGTATTTTTCTTACTTGTCACTTCTTCTTCCGTGTGTGTTTGCTTTTAGGAAGCTTTAATTGTCGAGTGCTATTAATAGTTCCATAGATTTCGTGTTTGTTTTGAATACAGTCAGAGAGAGTCCCTTTAGTCAACCATAGTGCCAGTAGTGCTAGTGTTTGTTTTCAATAGAGTCCAGAGACAGGTAGTGCTATTTTCATTGTTTTATACAAGAAGTGGCTAGCAATCACAGTTTAGTGAATAAACAGCCGCCTTTAGCGAATTAGCAGTCTAGTTAAAGGTTGATTAACTCTCTTCAGTAAATTGATTCCTTAGGATGGATAGGATGTGTCACTGCTGTGTACGGACGCAGGAGGAGCTGGCCACTGTTCGCGAACAGCTGAGCGTGTTGATGGCCGCGGTCAGCCGTCTTCAGGCTGCTGCCTCGGAGTGTAGCGGCAGTGGGGAGTCTGGTGCGTCGCAAGGTACACCCCAGGTGTTACATGCTTCACCCACTGTCCCTGCTGTCGAGACATCTTCGCGGGTACTGGGCGCGGTTGGGCCACCCTCTCCCCAAGGGGAGTGGCGGGTTCAGCGGCGTTCGCGACGCACGAGCCGGAGGGTCAATGTGGAGGCTGGCCGTGTGGCATCGCCCGCTCTGCCTGTGAGTGGACATGTGGCTACTCCTTCAGCAAGGTCCGAGCAGGCACACGGGGGGAGGGGTTTATTAGTTATTGGGAGCTCCAACGTTGGGCGGGTGATGGAGCCCCTTAGGGAAATAGCGGGAAGGTCGGGGAAGAAGACCAGTGTTCACTCTGTCTGCTTGCCGGGGGGTCTCATCCGAGATGTGGAGGAGGCCCTACCGGCGGCGACAGAGAGCACTGGGTGCACCCGACTGCAAATTGTTGCTCATGTCGGCACCAATGACTCCTGCCGTCAGGGTGCAGAGGTCATCCTCAGTTCGTACAGGCGGTTGGCGGAATTAGTGAAGGCGGAAAGCCTCGCTCGCGGGGTGAAATCAGAGCTAACTATTTGTAGTATCGTTCCCAGAACCGATCGCGGTCCTCTGGTTTGGAGCCGAGTGGAAGGCTTAAACCAGAGGCTCAGACGATTCTGCGGAGATATGGGGTGCAAATTTCTCTACCTCCGCTATCGGGTGGAGAAATGTAGGGTCCCCCTGAATAGGTCAGGCGTGCACTACACTCCGGAAGCGGCTACAAGGGTAGCGGAGTACGTGTGGAGTGCACATGGGGGTTTTTTAGGTTAGAGAATCCCCTCCCTAGGCCCGACAAGACGCCTCCTGAGACGCGGCAAGGTAGGAGTAGGCAAAATGCAACAGGGAATAACAATATTAATGTGCTAATAGTAAACTGCAGGAGCGTCTACAGAAAGGTCCCAGAACTGCTCTCATTAATAAACGGTCACAACGCCCATATAGTACTAGGGACAGAAAGTTGGCTGAAACCAGACGTAAACAATAATGAAATCCTAAACTCAGATTGGAATGTATACCGCAGAGACAGGCTGGACAGTGAAGGGGGAGGCGTATTTATAGCGATAAGAAGTGCAATAGTATCGAAGGAAATTGACGGAGATCCGAAATGTGAAATGATTTGGGTGAAGGTCACGGTTAAAGCAGGCTCAGACATGGTAATTGGATGTCTCTATAGGTCCCCTGGCTCAGCAGCTGTTGTGGCTGAGCACCTGAAGGATAATTTGGAAAATATTTCGAGTAGATTTCCCCACCATGTTATAGTTCTGGGTGGAGATTTTAATTTGCCGGATATAGACTGGGAGACTCAGACGTTCATAACGGGTGGCAGGGACAAAGAATCCAGTGAAATTTTTTTAAGTGCTTTATCTGAAAACTACCTTGAGCAGTTAAACAGAGAACCGACTCGTGGCGATAACATATTAGACCTTCTGGTGACAAACAGACCCGAACTATTTGAAAAAGTTAACGCAGAACAGGGAACCAGCGATCATAAAGCGGGTACGGCATCGATGATTTCAGCCGTAAATAGGAATATTAAAAAGGGTAGGAAGATTTTTCTGTTTAGAAAAAGTGACAAAAAGCAGATTTCAGAGTACCTGTTGGCTCAACACAAAAGTTTTGTCTCAAGTACAGATAGTGTTGAGGATCAGTGGACAAAGTTCAAAACCGTCGTACATAATGCGTTAAATGAGTATGTGCCAAGCAAGATCGTAAGAGATGGAAAAGAGCCACCGTGGTACAACAACCGAGTTAGAAAACTGCTGTGGAAGCAAAGGGAACTTCACAGCAAACATAAACATAGCCAAAGCCTTGCAGACAAACAAAAATTACGCGAAGCGAAATGTAGTGTGAGGAGGGCTATGCGAGAGGCGTTCAATGAATTCGAAAGTAAAGTTCTATGTACTGACTTGGCAGAAAAACCTAAGAAATTTTGGTCTTATGTCAAAGCGGTAGGTGGATCAAAACAAAATGTCCAGACACTCTGTGACCAAAATGGTACTGAAACAGAGGATGACAGAATAAAGGCCGAAATACTAAATGTCTTTTTCCAAAGTTGTTTCACAGAGGAAGATTGCACTGTAGTTCCTTCTCTAGATTGTCGCACAGATGACAAAATGGTAGATATCGAAATAGACGACAGAGGGATAGAGAAACAATTAAAATCGCTCAAAAGAGGAAAGGCCTCTGGACCTGATGGGATACCAGTTCAATTTTACACAGAGTACGTGAAGGAACTTGCCCCCCTTCTTGCAGCGGTGTACCGTAGGTCTCTAGAAGAGCGTAGCGTTCCAAAGGATTGCAAAAGGGCACAGGTCATCCCCGTTTTCAAGAAGCGACGTCGAATAGATGTGCGGAACTATAGACCTATATCTCTAACGTCGATCAGTTGTAGAATTTTGGAACACGTATTGTGTTCGAGTATAATGACTTTTCTGGAGACTAGAAATCTACTCTGTAGGAATCAGCATGGGTTTCGAATAAGACGGTCATGTGAAACCCAGCTCGCGCTATTCGTCCACGAGACTCAGAAGGTCAAAGACACGGGTTCACAGGTAGATGCCGTGTTTCTTGACTTCCGCAAGGCGTTCGATACAGTTCCCCACAGTCGTTTAATGAACAAAGTAAGAGCATATGGACTATCAGACCAATTGTGTGATTGGATTGAGGAGTTCCTAGATAACAGGACGCAGCATGTCATTCTCAATGGAGAGAAGTCTTCCGAAGTAAGAGTGATTTCAGGTGTGCCGCAGGGGAGTGTCATAGGACCGTTGCTATTCACAATATACATAAATGACCTGGTGGATGACATCGGAAGTTCACTGAGGCTTTTTGCAGATGATGCTGTGGTGTATCGAGAGGTTGTAACAATGGAAAATTGTACTGAAATGCAGGAGGATCTGCAGCGAATTGACGCATGGTGCAGGGAATGGCAATTGAATCTCAATGTAGACAAGTGTAATGTGCTGCGAATACACATAAAGATAGATCCTTTATCATTTAGCTACAAAACAGCAGGTCAGCAACTGGAAGCAGTTAATACCATAAATTATCTGGGAGTACGCATTAGGAGTGATTTAAAATGGAATGATCATATAATGTTGATCGTCGGTAAAGCAGATGCCAGACTGAGATCCATTGGAAGAATCCTAAGGAAATGCAATCCGAAAACAAAGGAAGTAGGTTACAGTACGCTTGTTCGCCCACTGCTTGAATACTGCTCAGCAGTGTGGGATCCGTACCAGATAGGGTTGATAGAAGATATAGAGAAGATCCAACGGAGAGCAGCGCGCTTCGTTACAGGATCATTTAGTAATCGCGAAAGCGTTACGGAGATGATAGATAAACTCCAGTGGAAGACTCTGCAGGAGAGACGCTCAGTAACTCGGTACGGGCTTTTGTCAAAGTTTCGAGAACATACCTTCACCGAAGAGTCAAGCAGTATATTGCTCCCTCCTACGTATATCTCGCGAAGAGTCCATGAGGATAAAATCAGAGAGATTAGAGCCCACACAGAGGCATACCGACAATCCTTCTTTCCACGAACAATACGAGACTGGAATAGAAGGGAGAACCGATAGAGGTACTCAAGGTACCCTCCGCCACACACCGTCAGGTGGCTTGCGGAGTATGGATGTAGATGTAGCTGTATATGTAGATCTCTCACCAATTGAAAACGTCTGCTCAGTGGTGGCCGAGCAACTGGCTCGTCACAATACGCCAGTCACTACTCTTTGATGAACTGTGGTATCGTGTTGAAGCTGCAGGTGCAGCTGTACCTGTACACGCCATCCAAGCTCTGTTTGACTCAATGTCCAGGTGTATCAAGCTCGTTATTACGGCCAGAGGTGGTTGTTCTGGGTACTGATTTCTCAGGATGTATGCACACAAATTGCGTGAAAATGTAATCATATGTCAGTTCTAGTATAATATATTTGTCCAATGAATACCCGTTTACCATCTGCATTTCTTCTTGGTGTAGAAATTTTAATGGCCTGTAGTGTATATTCTAAATCGACTTACACAAGGCAACAGTATTTCGCAACACTTGAAAGAGTTCTTTTATCCAAGGAACAATAAGTGGACTGATCAGAGAAACAGCAGCAACTTAAACTGATTCATTGAGTGAAATCAGTTTTGATTATAACTGCAAAATAAAATAGAGTTCTGTAATTTCTATAAATAAGTACTTTATGGTACACGTAACCGTAAAAGTGCAGATCTGTTAAATGTTACTGTGATTATACACTCCTGGAAATGGAAAAAAGAACACATTGACACCGGTGTGTCAGTCCCACCATACTTGCTCCGGACACTGCGAGAGGGCTGTACAAGCAATGATCACACGCACGGCACAGCGGACACACCAGGAACCGCGGTGTTGGCCGTCGAATGGCGCTAGCTGCGCAGCATTTGTGCACCGTCGCCGTCAGTGTCAGCCAGTTTGCCGTGGCATACGGAGCTCCATCGCAGTCTTTAACACTGGTAGCATGCCGCGACAGCGTGGACGTGAACCGTATGTGCAGTTGACGGACTTTGAGCGAGGGCGTATAGTGGGCATGCGGGAGGCCGGGTGGATGTACCGCCGAATTGCTCAACAGGTGGGGCGTGAGGTCTCCACAGTACATCGATGTTGTCGCCAGTGGTCGGCGGAAGGTGCACGTGCCCGTCGACCTGGGACCGGACCGCAGCGACGCACGGATGCACGCCAAGACCGTAGGATCCTACGCAGTGCCGTAGGGGACCGCACCGCCACTTCCCAGCAAATTAGGGACACTGTTGCTCCTGGGGTATCGGCGAGGACCATTCGCAACCGTCTCCATGAAGCTGGGCTACGGTCCCGCACACCGTTAGGCCGTCTTCCGCTCACGCCCCAACATCGTGCAGCCCGCCTCCAGTGGTGTCGCGACAGGCGTGAATGGAGGGACGAATGGAGACGTGTCGTCTTCAGCGATGAGAGTCGCTTCTGCCTTGGTGCCAATGATGGTCGTATGCGTGTTTGGCGCCGTGCAGGTGAGCGCCACAATCAGGACTGCATACGACCGAGGCACACAGGGCCAACACCCGGCATCATGGTGTGGGGAGCGATCTCCTACACTGGCCGTACACCACTGGTGATCGTCGAGAGGACACTGAATAGTGCACGGTACATCCAAACCGTCATCGAACCATCGTTCTACCATTCCTAGACCGGCAAGGGAACTTGCTGTTCCAACAGGACAATGCACGTCCGCATGTATCCCGTGCCACCCAACGTGCTCTAGAAGGTGTAAGTCAACTACCCTGGCCAGCAAGATCTCCGGATCTGTCCCCCATTGAGCATGTTTGGGACTGGATGAAGCGTCGTCTCACGCGGTCTGCACGTCCAGCATGAACGCTGGTCCAACTGAGGCGCCAGGTGGAAATGGCATGGCAAGCCGTTCCACAGGACTACATCCAGCATCTCTACGATCGTCTCCATGGGAGAATAGCAGCCTGCATTGCTGCGAAAGGTGGATATACACTGTACTAGTGCCGACATTGTGCATGCTGTGTTGCCTGTGTCTATGTGCCTGTGGTTCTGTCAGTGTGATCATGTGATGTATCTGACCCCAGGAATGTGTCAATAAAGTTTCCCCTTCCTGGGACAATGAATTCACGGTGTTCTTATTTCAATTTCCAGGAGTGTATTTCTGTATTATATGCGATGAACAAATGAATTGTTTAGATTAGATTAATTTTTCGTTCCACAGACTAAAAAATGATGGTAACCTTGTAGCTGTCGAAAATGTCAGAAAAAATAATATAGCAAACATATTTGAATTAGTTGTGTGTAACATTCATTTCTAAATTTGCTCCGTGCTCTCTAAAAGCTTTCTCTGGGTTTTTTAAGATACCCCAAATTATGGTTACGTATGACGAATAGAGAAAAACTAAGCAAAATATGTTAGGTTTTTTTGGTATTTATATCTCCACTGTCACCCATTCCAAGAAAATGTGATGTTGTTGAGCAGTCGAAATTTATTGCGGCCAAAACCACTTAAAATTATAATGAAATGTTGGCTGCTCTACTTTACATTGAACGTACAATCTCCTAGGCTACTGGCCGCGTTTTTGTCCTCTTTAACTTATCCTTACTCAACGACTTTTCGAATCCTCTGCTGGGATCTTATACAGGATCTACTGATGAATACTGTAGAACTCCATTATGGCCTTCACTTATGAAATGAAATTTTCTCGTATTTGTTCTGAGAAACTCCGGTTATTGGATGAAACTTTTCCGGTTATTATTGGGGACATAGTTTCTTCCAGTTTCGCCCATATACACTTTGCCACAGCCACATATCACTTCATAGAGTCCCGCAGTGTGGCGGTAATCAGGTGCGTCCCGTTTTACATTGGTAAAAGTATTTTATTTTGTTCTAACAAAAAAATGTGGTATTTACATCACACGACAAGCAGATTCTGCTTATGCGACCAGTGTCTATAGAAAGGAACTGTAACCTAACAGAGTGGGAAGCGGTTCTTCGTCCTCCTTATCAGCATAATTAATAACATTTCCTTTGGAAGTCCTATCTACGGACAAACCATCATGTCTTCTTTAAGAAATGCAACTCCAGTTCAGAACTGTTACTGGCACTGAAACAAAAGCCACGTGGAAACATAGTGAACTTGCACAGGCTTCACATTGTTATTCTTCTTCCTTCTATAGTTTTGCCCATGTATGCAGCACATTTAAGCTTGCTTGACGGTTTAGAACTCTATTCTTAACTTGCCAAAGCCTCTTCAAAAATTCTTTCATCCGTTCTTCTGACCATTACTTGCCAGACTTCTTTTTAAGCTTCTCCCTGACTCAGTACTTCGTTACTAGTGTTTCGAAGCTACACGGTTTATTATTACGCTTTTGGTCTTGGAAGTTCATGTGTTGCAAATCTTCCACATCTGGTTTATTTTAACGTTCTTGGAATCAACAATGTTGAGTATTCATCTGGAGAGTCCAGTGACTAGACTCTAGTTCCTAAGCAAGACCACAAAATTTCAAGCGTTGGTTGCGTACGGTTTTAGTGAGCAAATGTGGGCACCTCGCTGTTTGAAGTGCCGTCGAGCCCGCGGATGATTTTGCAGCGCGCCATGTTATTACTCAATTACGGAGGAAGGTTGTACGCATCTTTGTGGCAAATTTCAATCTTGCGTCGCAATGAGTGGGAATTACGGGGTTCTGAAAAAGCGATCCTTTAATTCTGTTGAACAGTGTATTCGGTAACCACGGACGCACACGACCGTGCGACGTCAGAGGTTACAAACAGCGCGGAGAGCATCCCTCCAGTCCCCATTCCGTTGCAGTTCCTGAACGACTCTACATTCCCAGAGACACTGTGCCACAATAAGCGCCACTTTATTGCAAGTGTTGCCGTCCACCTCTTTCTGAACAACATAGCGTGTTGCCATCCGCGATCTGTTCCTCATGATTTGCGCCAAGAAGGGCGCCACATGTAGGGTGCTTGCAACTGTGTTATCGTGACCTTTGCCCCGTGAGATACCGTCACTGCAGCTCCTCGTGTGGTAAGCTCTATCGTCCGAGCCCCGTTTTCTGTGATACTACTCGTTATCCACAGCTGGCTTCTTTCATTATCGAGTTTCATGGCTTCTTTCATTACAGAGTTTCAATGTGATTTGCTTTCCACTCTGCCTCTAGGAACTGGACCTTATACCATAACTGCCTCTATTTATAGAACAGTTTGTAAATTCTGACTTGTGCTACAGCGAGTCAGATGCTCTGCAAGAGGTTATTAATTGAGCGATACTTTAAGAAAGACTTGTGACGGGGCTACCACGCATTTGTGTGTTATTCTCGTCATATATGATTTCATTACCAGGGTCTACTCACTTTCATAGGTCTATAGCTCCATGCTGACGCTCTTTCTTTAATTAACTCATTACTTGGCGACGGAACACTTTTAGTGGAAATGGAAGATCAACAGGTTTAGTGGAAATAGAAGATCAACAGGTGAGTGATCTATTACGGAACAACGATAGTAAGTCGCCGAAAGCCACATTCTTTCTTTTTTTCTTCTTCATCAGTCTTCTGACTCCGCGAATTCCTCTCTTGCGCTAACCTTTTCATCACAGAATAACACTTGCAACCTACGTTACGTTCTCGATTCCTTGTTGGATGTATTCCAATTTCTGTCTTCCTCTGCTTATCTTGCCCTCTACAGCTCCCTATAGTACCATGGAAGTCATTCCTTGATGTCGTATCATCCTGTCCCTTCTCCTTGTCAGTGTTTTCCACATATTCCTTTCCTCTCGATTCTTATCAGAACCTCCTCATACCTTACTTTATCGGTTCACCTAATTTTCAACATTCGTATGTAGCACCACATCTCAAACTCTTCGATTCTCCTGTGTTTTCCCACAGTCCATGTTTCACTACCGTACAATACAGTGCTCCAAACGCACATTCTCAGTTTAAGACCTATGGTTGATACCAGTAAACTTCTCTTGGCCAGGAATGCCTTTTTTGCCATTGCCAGTCTGCTTTTTAAGCCGTTCTTGCTTCGCCCATCATTTGTTATTTTGCTATCTGATACTAGAATTCTTAACTCCATCTACTTCGTGACCACCAGCCCTGATGTTAAGTTTCTCGTTGTTCTAATTTCTGCTACTCCTCATTACTTTCGTCTTTCTCCGATTTACTCTCATCGTTGCTCCTTCAACGTATGGATAGAACTGTAGGGCCAAATGGCTACATCCCAGTTTTATACCCTTTGTAATCCGAGTACCTTGTTGTTGGTGTTCCAGTCTTCTTGAGCCCTCTTGGGTCTTACACATATTGTATATTACCCGTCTTTCCTTATAGCTTACCCAATTTTTCTCAGAATTTCGAACACCTTGCACCATTTTGCAGTGTCGAACGCTTTTTCCAGGTCGACAAGTGCTATGAACGTGTCTTGACTTTTCTTTAGTATTGCTTCTATTATCAACCGCAACGTCAGACTGGTCTCTCACGAGACTTTTCATAGTCTTCGTAGTAACAGATAATCTACAGAGACACTCTGTGGAAAGACTCGAATGTATCTCCTAGGAATATCCAAATAATCGATTATCAGGACGAAACCTACGGATATTCTTCAGAAGCCATACGAATCGCTCACGCAGGTAAAATTAGATATGCACCGCGTAACAAGGAATCTATCTTCTCTTCCTCCTTTCGAAAATGAAACGGTAGTGAACCTGAACGTATGGTACAATACGAAATAGACTATGTCATGCACTCTTCAGTAATTTGCAGAGGCTGAAGTGTAGATGTTACGTTGCAGAAAGAAGTACATATCACCATGTAGTCTGCTGAATGGAAGTATGTTCTTCTGAGAACTAGGAGGCCACGTAGAGAAGATGTCTGGCATGACTAGACGGGAACAGATAGCTGCTGAGCGCAGATGACGACCGAAGTGTAGTGAGAATGGGACGCCAGCTGCAATAGCCACCTACCTGCGATTACGGCTGACGTAGAGGCGTTCGCAGCCGCAGCAATGTCCATGTAATTCTATGCGCCTCACACAAACATTGCATCTCACATTACAGAATAGTGCGTAATGTCTTCTCTATCAAAACGGCTGTGCGTGTCGCACCCTGTGGTGAATAAAATCGATCTTCAGTTGATAATAAGCTTTAATACTGTCAACGACTGCAGTAGAAATTTGCATGTTGCATGCGTCCACGAACTGTAGCGGTTAATTGGATTAAGACTTACTTACTGCAACAGTTGTCTGTGGTTTATTGATAACGTCTTCTACAGTTGCCAGGCATTAAGATGTACAAAAAGATAGCTGAGGTTTCGCTGTAGTGCATTCATGAAAGGGCCATAATCCAGAAGTTACTGCGGAGTGTAAACTGCTAAGTCCTCAGGAAAGAGATGCAATGATGTATTGTTATCGCTCAAAAAACATGTGAACAAGACAGAGTGGTAACAATTATCTATGAAGGGGAGACCACGACGTTCGGATCTCGGGTTTACTTCAAACTTTCTACACTTTTAGCAGTCCGTTAGAACAACATAACGCACAAGTAGTAAGGTGTAATACTTCGGCGATTTCGAGAAAATCGCAAGGGAAGTTTGGTTTGTGGAGCACTCAACTGCGCCGTCATCAGCGCCCTTACAAAGTCCCAATTTTTACATAATCAATTTTTTTCACAATCCAAAATAGTCACTGTCACAAATGCTGAAGATGATGATGACGAAATGATGACAGCACAAACACCCAGTCCCGAGCAGCGAAAATCCCCAATACGGCCGTGAATCGAACCCGGGACCTCGTGATCCAGAGGAAGAAACACTAGCCGCTAGACCACGACCTGCGGATTTACTCGTGAGTGATGTACCGCTGCGTTGCGACCCGTAACACGAGACTGTGCCGGTCAGGTGGTTAGCGTCCAAGCGTCATGATCGCTGGATCATTCCATCGAGTCCCGCTCACCTTTGCTTTTCGATTTATATTTTTTTACACTAGTCACATTTTTTCATACACATTGTATTTCAGAGGTAATATGATTAAAAGACACGCGTATCTTAATGAATCTTTAGTTGATTTTCAATGTTATTTGGTAGTTTGCTGACTTTTATTATCACAACATATATTATAAGTATCGACAAGTAAACGATCAAATGCATTATGTTTTCCTGAATATGTATGCCTGTCGTAATTTCCGAAATCCCTTATACCTGCTTTTCACCTGGACGTTTCTTTCTGCAGAGACAGGTTTCTAGGACTAGGCAAAGGCTTTGAAAGCCCAAGGCAAACATCCGCTCAGTAATACAATGAGTTACAACGTACCAGAATATGACGGCAATGTACGATTAAACGTCGGACGTCCTTTCGTCATAGAAAGTTGTAAGTTGCATAGCAAGTTCTATTATCCATATAGACACGGAAAACGCAAGATAAAATGGCATGTGCTACATCAGATGAATGCACTTTCCCTGTATACAAAAGAAATCATCAGAATTTCTAAGGAAAAACAAAACACGTTACCATCTTGAAAAATTTCTCTCTCTTCCGACGATACGGATCGAAAGCACGCGTAACGCAGTGTTTTCATAATTATCGGTGGCGGAAATTGGCGATGTACGACTGAATGTATTTTAATAGCATCTTCACGAGAAGCAGTGTCTTGTTTGTTGTCAATCAAATACGAACAAATTTTAAGGAACATGATGAAGTTTTCAACTTGTCTATAGAAATAAATGTCGCATAATATTTCTCAGTAACAAAAGTTAGCAAACAGACAAATAACATTGGAAACTGAATAAAAATTCATGCCAAGTCACGTGTATTTACATCGTATTACCTTTCAAATGTAATATGTCTGACTATTTCTGGAAAAAAACATCATTTAAAAAAATTACTGGGACTCGATCTATCGAGCCACTGATTACGGAGCTAACCACATAACGGCCGCAAGCTATCACTGAGAAATGCAACGCACGGGGCTCAATGCCTCTTAGAATTTCTCTTGCGATTTTCTCGAAATCGCCTAAGTACTACGCCTCACTACTTGCACATTGTTTTGTCCTAATTGATTATTAACAGTGTACATAGTTCGAAGTACATTCGAGATCCGAACGTCTTGGCCTCCCCTTCTCTTTTTCCGTAACCCCGTGTTCAAAATGAAATAGGTGCCTTTCGCGACAGTGAAGTGCCTTTGCTCTTGCAGATCTCTGGCCATTTCAAAAAAATATTTTATTAAATTGGGTTTGTTACCTAAGAAACTGCACACAACAGAAAATTGTGGGACGCACTTAAGTGGCAGCAGAGAGAAAACTATTAGGATTCTCGCTGCCTGGAGCTTCCGTGATCTTTAGAGATCATTAGAATTAGGAGTAACGATCTGACACAAAAGTACTGACTGACTGATTACTAAAGTACTGACTGACAATTAGAGGTGCGAAAAGAATATGGAACCATTACGCAAGTCATTTTTAGAGAGTATCTAGGTTTTCTTGTAAAATATAAATTGATATGTACTTAATTTCTTTTATCGTAAATGTGTTATTTATGATTTAAAAAATAAAAAACTGTACCAGTTACTTACTTTTTCATGTTTAGGAGACTGCGTTTCGAGAATTTATACTCATTTTCAAGTATATTTGTTTGCATAAATATCTTTGTGATGTTTGCAAGACACACAGAAAATCGCACATTCAAATATCACAAAAAATAATTACGTAAACAAACGCATTTGAAACTGGGAATAAATTCTCGTAGCGCACTGTGTTAAGCCTGAAAAATAACTAACTGGTACAATTTTGCATTATTTAAATCATGACATGTTGTTACTATTGACATATGCGTTGACAGTTTCGATGTAGTGTATTTCTCCGGGCACACAAGGAATAGAAGAAAACGATATTTACTTCCTACTGAGTAATAGAGTCTGTCTTAAATGACTGCAGTGTCCTAGTTTTCTGTATTAGGTCTCCATCACAAGTCGGGAAGTCATAATATCCATTTAAGAACGTGCCGACCGCGGTGGCCGTGCGGTTCTAGGCGCTTCAGTCCAGAACCGTGTGACTGCTACGGTCGCAGGTTCGAATCCTGCCTCGGGCATGGATGTGTGGGATGTCCTTAGGTTAGTTAGGTTTAAGTAGTTCTAAGTTCTAGGGGACTGATGACCTCAGATGTTAAGTCCCATAGTGCTCAGAGCCATTTGAACCATTTATTCAAGAACGTAGAATTCGTTTCCTAGGAGTACGAGTGAATATGCGTCGAGTTTTCTAGTCAACATAGTTGTCTGAAAATTATGGATTAACAGATAGATTAGTCTCTTATTCAGTAATCTTGTCGCTTTCCGTTCTAGTTTAATCAAACGAAGTTTACCCTACTTTGAATAGATATGCACCAACAAATCAGAAAAACAGAACACAGAAAGAGCAAACAGAAAATTTTTGGGAAACTGTGTTAAACACTCCAGACACATGCCATCGGAAAACACAGTATTGCTACTTGGAGATTTTAACGGACAACTAGGCAAATAACGTCAGTACAGATCAACAGTAGGAAAATTCCCTGCTCGTATAATAACCAACGCAAACGGAGAAAGATTCTTAAGCCTATGCAGGCAGCGTAACTTAGTACTAAAATCTGTATCCTTCCGAAAATTTCCTAGAAAACGGACTACGGGTACCACCATATCCGATTTTTGGTGAAAAACATACTCGATCACGTTGCTGTAAGAAGACACTCTCCAATGGAGGAATTCAATGTAAAAGTTGCCAAGAGCGCCAGTTTACATTCAGATCACCACTTATCTGTCATTAAATTCAAGGTTAGACCAATACCAACCCAGAAAGTTTTACATATAGAAGTTAACTAGATAAAATGATTACAAAATGCATTTGGTAAAATGAATTCCTAAATGTGGGAAATGACTTCAAAAAGTCATTATTGACACTGTGGAAGAAACTATCCCTCTTAAAAAGATGTGGAAAAATGATTGGTGGAATGGTGATTGTCATGAGTCACTCATAAAGAGACAACGAGCTTGGAATATCCGGAACACAAATAAAAATGGTAAGAACAGAAAAAAATATAGAATCAAGGAACCATGGGCCAAAAGATCTCAAAAAGATAAGAGAGTAACATATAAAAGATCAACTAACATCAGTTGAGACACATTTTTGGCAGAACGACACAAGGACCTTTTATAAAACATCAAAAAATAGTTTAAAAAAGTATACACAAATAAGTTTACAGTTTATAGATCCAAAAACACAAAATACGGCGTATAATAACGCAGAGAACTGCAGAATACTTGCTAACTAAGTCAAAGAAATATACAACTGCGATCCAGCAAAAGAAGAACTTTGTTTTGATAATGTAATCCAAATACAACCAGACACAAAGCCACCAACAACAGATGAAATCAAAGAACTAATAAAACAACTTAAAAATAACGTAGCATCAGGACAAGACAATATAGTTGCTGGATTGTGAAAACATTCTAGTGACAATATTGTTCAATATCTAACAGAAAACATTAATGAAATCTGGACAACAAATAGATTATTATCAAAATGGACATCGTCATTAATGTATCCGTTATGTAAAAAAAGGAAATAAAACTGATCCTAACGATTACAGAAACCTGGAACTCGTTTTATTTTATTTTTGACTTGAGCATAGCTGCTCTAATTTCTGATCTTTGCTTTCTCTCAATGTAATTTTACGGTTCTTCAAAATTTCATCCTGATGAAGACATCCTTAGTAGGTGTCGAAACATAGGTCAATGTACCAAACAATTATTTGCTGCGGGTTGGCTGTATAATACTATGTCCGAATTGTAGAAGGGTCTCCCTTTTACCAATGGCATATAAGATCTTGCCCATGGTACTTTTAAAGAGAGCTGAAAGAATACTCGACCCACAACTAGGAGAGTATCAAGCAGGATTTAGGAATCGAAGGTCTTGTGCTGAGCAAATATTAAATCTAAAGAACATAACAGAAATGAGGAAAATCAGACCCGACATACGTGATAACTTATGTAGATTTTAAAGAAACATACGATTCTACTGATAGTAACGTACTGATCAACACTTTAAAGGAATTTGGACTTGACAATACAATAACAGAAATAATCAAAGGAACTTTAACAAACTCAACATCAAAAATAAAATTTATGGAGGAAGTGTCAAAACGTTTAGAAATAAAATCGGGGGTAAGACTGGGAGACAGTTTATCACCCTTACTTTTTAACTGTGCATTAGAGAGAATGGAGAAAATCCAGCAATGCTAACGGTATTCAGCTAGGAAGAAACCCAAATAAAATCACCGCAGATTGTCTAACTTTGCAGATGATGTGGCATTAATTACGACTCACTGGCTAGTACCAAAGAACAAATCATACAACTATAGAAACAAGCAGAGGAAATAGGACTAAAAATCATTTTAGAAAAAACACATTTCATGACAAATATCAATGATGCCCCTCCAAATCTTAAAAATTATAACAACTCAATATCTAAAACAAACTGTTCTAAATACCTAGGATAATGGATAACAAGCAACACAAAAGAAAAGATAACCATGGAATGTAGAGTATATAAAATAGAAAATTCGTTCCAAATGACAAAAAATTTCTTTAACAAGGAAACTTCACCCTGAAACACAAAACTAAGACACTGTCAAGCAGTGGTAAGACCTGAAACAATATATGTAGCAGAAACACTTAAACTAACAAGATTTGGGGATCTTTAAAAACAGAAAAAAGTTGAAAGAAGAATTCTAAGGAAAATACGGGAATCTAGAAGTAATACTAGTGTTGAATACCAATTATGATCAAACAGAGAGCTTTATTTGGTAATGGAAGAGCTAACTGACGAAATGAGGAGAAGCAGATTACAGTTTTATAGCCGCTTATAATGAATGGATAATAACAGACTAATCAAGCAGATCTTCAATTTACTAAACAGCTACAAATCCAAACCCACATGGTTGACCGAAATTGACAAAGATGTGAAAAACACAGGAATTTGATGGACATAATAGGTAACAGAATACTTTTTAGAGAAGCAACGCAAAAGGCATGATTTCAGGAAAGAAAGAGATCTGCAAAACGAAGAAACTGGACCCAGGTAGAAAAGGAACGACATTCTCGAGGGATGAAGGAAGTCTGGGAGCAACGAAAATTAAATACAATGAAACAAAACCAAAATTGGTTTATCGTACCTTCAGAAGGATTATTCGAATAAATAAATAAATAAATTTCCTGGCACATGCTCTGCGTCTGTTTTTGCGATTATTCTTCAGTCTTATTGCTGTAGGGCATAATTTTATCTACTTTATTTTCCACAGAGTTATCGTATTTTTCATTCAACTAGCTTGGACTTGTATAATTGTAATCTGTAATATAACTTAAACTAGCCACTCCATTTTCACACTTTTTTCCAACGACAGGGATACGGAGCCTTTATGAACGCTATTTGCATTTGCTAAGTCATGGTGTATGCGTTTTATCACATATTAGATATCACCTAAAGCGCAAACAAAGTGTTGCCATGCAAACAGCGGCTTTAGAATGGGAGAGCTACGCTAGCGCCAGTGAGTAGTCTAGTTATTTTTAGTAAGCCTGTGTCACAGATAGGGCGCTGTCACCGGCTTTAAAACGTGAGAGGAGTAACAGGTGCTGTCCAGATTACCGGCTGGGCCATCCGGAGTCGGTTTGTTGTTATCCAACGCAGCCCACCATCATGCCAGTTAATGAACCCGTACGAAGATAACAAATGCTGGGAGCTGGCGACATTCATTATACTTGGAGTGTCCACGTACAGAAACGTCCATTGTGACACTGTACTTAGCAACTGGACTCGTCCTGAAAGACCACGTAGTGCCACTTTCGTGTTGTTGGGCACTCCACAGTCGGCGCCATGAGTGAAGTCTTAATACTGGTTATCCGTAGCGCTCCTGACGTCATCGCAGAGTCCGTGTGAATATTTGTCATGCTGCGAAGAAATCCATTTTCTGACTCAAGCGCGTGACGTGGCTGTACGATTTTGCACGGCTGCGTCTGCTTTTGCTATTATTCTTCAGTCCTATTTGAGCGAACAACGTGTTTGTCATCTCGGGCCTAGATTTTGCATGGCACTGAGTGTGGTCCTCCTTAAACAAACGATTCCATCTTCGTGACCGAGCGAGGTGGTGCTGTGGTCAGCACACTGGATTCACATTCGGGAGGACGGCGGTTCAAACTCGCGTCCGACCACCCTGGTTTAGGTTTTCCGTGATTTCCCTAAATCGATTCAGGCAAATGTCGGGATTGTTCCTTTGAAAGGGCACCGTCGACTTCCTTTCCCATCCTTCCATTATCCCATGCGACCGATGACGTCGCTGTTTGGTCCTCACCCACAGCCAACCAATCAACCATCTACATCTACATCTACGTATATACTCCGCTAGCCACCAAGCGGTGTGTGGCGGAGGGCACAATTCACGCCAAAGTAATATTCTTCCCCCCCCCCCCCCCCCCCTCTTTTCCACTTGCTGATCGCGCGAGGGAAAAACGACTGTCTGAACGCCTCAGTACGAACTCTTATTTTCCTTATCTTTGAATGATCATCATTACGCGATTTGAAAGTTGGTGGTAATAATGTGTGCTCTACATCCTCGGTGAAGATTGGATTTCGGAATTTAGTGAGCACCCCTTCTGTTTAGCGCGTCGCCTATCTGCAAGTGTGTCCCACTTAAAATTTTCTATGAGATTTGTAACGCTGGCTAAATGTACCAGTCACGAATCTTGCTGCTCTTCTTTAGACCTTTTCAATCTCTTGAATCAGACCCAACTGGTAAGGGACCCACACAGACGAACAAAACTCCAAGACTGAACGAACTAACGTATTGTAAGCTATTTCCTTTGTTGAGGGACTGCATCGCTTCAGGATTTTACCAATAAACCGCAATCTAGAGTTCGCCTTACCCGTTACAAATCTTGCTGCTCTTCTTTAGACCTTTTCAATCTCTTGAATCAGACCCAACTGGTAAGGGACCCACACAGACGAACAAAACTCCAAGACTGAACGAACTAACGTATTGTAAGCTATTTCCTTTGTTGAGCAACTGCATCGCTTCAGGATTTAACCTATAAACCGTAATCTAGAGTTCGCCTTACCCGTTACTTGAGTAATCTGATCATTCCATTTGAGATCATTTCGAATAGTCACACCCAGACACTTGACTGATGTTACCGCTTTCAAAGATTGATCATTTATTTTGTACTCATACATTAATGGGGATTTTCACCTTGTTATACGCAGTATAACTAATATTGAGAGATAGCTGCCAGTCATTACACCACGCATCTATTTTCTGCCAATCCACATTGATTTGTTCACAACTTTCGTGTGATACTACTTTTCTGTAGACTACAGCATCATCGGCAAACAGTCTAAGGCCGCTGTCAATACCACCAACGAGATCGTTTATGTAAATCGTAAAAAGCAGAGGACCTATTACGCTGCCCTGGGGCACACCTGAAGTTACTCTTGTTCCTGTTGAATTTACCCCGTTCAGGACGACATACTGCTCCCTGTCCGTTAGAAAACTTTCTAACCATATTTGTGTAACAATGTAGCGATCCAGAACATCGCGAGCAGCAGTCTCGCGACACGATAATCGGCGCCCCCAATCCTTCTGGTTTAGAATACCGGCATAACAGGTTTTTCTCACAACCAACATCCTCACATGATTTTTGAATGAGAAGCCCGCTGGGTAATGTTTTCTTTGCGTACAGCGTGATTCAGCTGCCCTGCCGACGTCGCCTTATGCAACCCTCAATGTTATATCTGGCCTTTAAAAACAAAGCGCAAATTATTAATCCCACGGAAAAAAGTGAACAGGATCTTTTTGTAGCAAATTTGAGTCTGCATTTACAGACATTCTCCGCAAACCACAGTACGGTGAGTGGCGGAGAGTATCCTGCACCGCTACTGGTCAATTCATTTCCTGCTCCACTCGCAATAAGACAAAGGAAAAACGAATATCTACACGCCTCCGTATGAACCCTAGTTTCTCGTCATCATTAACGCGAAATGTGTGATGGCGGCAGTAAAATTGTTCTGCAGCAGTCAGCTTCAAACGCGAGTTCTCTAAATTTTCTGAACAGGTTTCCTCGAAAAGAACGTCGTCTCCCATGTAGGGATTCGCATTTGAGTTACCGAAGAATCTCTGCAACATTTGCGTGTTGTTGGAACCTACCGGTAACGAATCTAGCAGCCCGCCTCTGAACTACTTCGACGTCTTCCTGAGCACTATGGGACTTAACATCTGAGGTCATCAGTCCCCTAGAACTTAGAACTACTTAAACCTAACTAACCTAAGGACATCACACACATCAATGCCCGGGGCATGATTCGAACCTGCGACCATAGCGGTCGCGTGGTTCCAGACTGAAGCGCCTAGAACCGCTCGGCCACTCCGGCTGGCGGCCAGATATAGGAGGTATATTGAGAAAGCAAGTGTACCGTGGCCATAAATGGTTATAGTTTTTTGTTTTTTGAGGATTGGCAACAGTGACTGGGGAAGGGGATCCTCCGATCACAGCGAGCATCGCAGGAACATGGTAGTACGTAAATACACGTTGAAGTGTCCAGTTGCGCGAAAGCGCCAAGTGCTAACCAGGTGCTGCGATCCGCTTCCTACAGGCTGCAGCAATATCACCTACCGAATTTTCTTAGTGAATCAAAACAGTTTACGGCGAAGATGTTACGAACAAAACAAGTGTGCTTAAGTGATGTACAGAGTTTACTGTCGGCAGAACAAATGTTCATAACGAACAGAGGACTAGAAGACCTTACATTTTGAAGATAAGATGGTGTAAATAAATTGAGAAAACTGTTCGTGAAGACTGCCGATTGACAGTGGATGAAATTTCCGCAATGTTTCCACAACTCTCCAGAACTCTCCCTTACGAGACACTCACAGACCCTCTACAATACCAGAAACTATGCGCAAGATGGTTCCCAAAATAACTGACAGAGCAGTACAAGAAAAATCGGGTCAATAGTGCCCGCGAGATTCTTGAGCGACTTGAATGGAATGTGAGTATTTTCTGAGCTCTATTTTGACTGGAGGTGATATATTGGTGGCTCATTACACGCCTGAGACAAAACCACAGTCGTCACAGTGGCATCACATTAGTTCCCCGTCTGTGAAAAAATTCAAAACCACGATTTCGGTCAAGAAGATCATGGCCTAGTTGTTTCCGGTCCGAAAAGGCATCATTTTGATCGAATTTTTGCCTCAGAGGTAGACCATCATTGCACAACGATATTGTGACACCTAAAAAAAATTCAAAAGGAGCATTCAAACCCTAAGGAAGGGAATGCGGACAAGAGGAGTGTGCTTGTTGCACGACAAACTCTGTTTTGAACCACGCTCCCGTGTTTTTCTACACTACTGGCCCTTAAAATTGCTACACCACGAAGATGACGTGCTACAGACACGAAGTTTAAGCGACAGTAAAAAGATGCTGTGATATGCAAATGATTAGCTCTTCAGAACATTCACACAAGGTTGGCGCCGGTGGCGACACCTACAACGTGCTGACATGAGGAAAGTTTCCAACCGATTTCTCATACACAAACAGCAGATGACCGGCGTTGCCTGGTGAAACGTTGTTGTGATTCCTCGTGTAAGGAGGAGAAATGCGTACTATCAAGGAGGTGAAAAAT
The DNA here is from genome assembly GCF_023864275.1 of Schistocerca cancellata. Classification (NCBI taxonomy): domain Eukaryota; kingdom Metazoa; phylum Arthropoda; class Insecta; order Orthoptera; family Acrididae; genus Schistocerca; species Schistocerca cancellata. The sequence continues at coordinate 244,366,143 of NC_064628.1, read as the reverse complement.
CACTATAGGAGGGCGCCAACATACACTACTGACCATTAAAACTGCTACACCAAGAAGAACTGCAGACGATAAACGAGTATTCATTGGACAAATATATTATACTAGAACTGACATGTGATTACATTTTCACGAAATTTGGGTGCATAGATCCTGAGAAATTAAGTACCTAGAACAACCACCTCTGGCCGTAATAACGGCCTCGATACGCCTGGGCATTGAGTCAAACAGAGCTTGGATGGCGGGTACAGGTGCAGCTGCCCATGCAGCTTCAACGCGATACCACAGTTCATCAAGAGTAGTGACTGGCGTATTGTGACGAGCCAGTTGCTCGGCCACCATTGACCAGACGTTTTCAATTGGTGAGAGATCTGCAGAATGTGCTGGCCAGGACAGCAGTCGAACATTTTCTGCATCCAGAAAGACCCGTACAGGACCTGCAACATGCCGTCGTTCGTTATCCTTCTGGACTTTGATAAAGGTCGGATTGTAGGCTATCGCGATTGCGGTTTATCGTACCGCGACATTGCTGCTTGTGTTGGTCGAGGTCCAATGACTGTTAGCAGAATATGGAATCGTTGGGTTCAGGAGGGTAATACGGAACACCGTGCTGGATCCCAACGGCCTCGTATCACTAGCAGTCGAGATGACAGACATCTCATCCGCATGGCTGTAACGGATCGTGCAGCCACGTCTCGATCCCTGAGTCAACAGATGGGGACGTGTGCAAGACGACAACCATCTGCACGAACAGTTCGACGATGTTTGCAGCAGCATGGACTATCAGCTCGGAGACCATGGCTGCGGTTACCCTTCACGAAGCGTCACAGGCTGGAGCGCCTGCGATGGTGTACTCAACGACGAACCTGGGTGTGCGAATGGCAGAACGTCATTTTTTCGGATGAATCCAGGTTCTGTTTACAGCATAATGATGGTCGCATCTGTGTTTGGCGACATCGCGGTGAACGCACATTGGAAGCGTGTATTCGTCATCGCCATACTGGCGTATCACCTGGCGTGATGGTATGGGGTGCCATTGGTTACACGTCTCGGTCACCTCTCGTTCGCATTGACGGCACTTTGAACAGTGGACGTTACTTTTCAGATGTCTTACGACCCGTGTCTCTACCCTTCATTCGATCCCTGCGAAACCCTACATTTCAGCAGGATAATGCACGACCGCATGTTGCAGGTCCTGTACGGGCCTTTCTGGATACAGAAAATGATCGACTGCTGTCCTGGCCAGCACATTCTGTAGATCTCTCACCAATTGAAAACGTCTGGTCAATGGTGGCCGAGCAACTGGCTCGTCACAATACGCCAGTCACTATTCTTGATGAACTGTGGTATCGCGTTGAAGCCGCATGGGCAGCTGTACCTGTACATGCCATCCAAGCTCTGTTCGAGTCAATGCCCAGGCGTATCAAGGTCGTTATTACGGCCAGAGGTGGTTATTCTGGGTACTTAATTTCTCAGGTTCTATGCACCCAACTTTCGTGAAAATGTAATCACATGTCAGTTCTAGTATAATATATTTGTCCAATGAATACCCGTTTATCGTCCGCGTTTTTTCTTGGTGTAGGAATTTTAATGGCCAGTAGCGTATCTTGGCGCCCTCCTATAGTGATCTTTTCACCTCCTTGAAGCCACAGATGAGTAGAATTAAATTTCCAAGGGACGAGCATGTGAAGAAAGAGGTTCCGGAGTGGAGGAAGGAGGTGTCTGGTGAATTCTTCGAGGAGGGTGTAAAAAAGCTTGTACCACGGCTCACCACTTGCTTTGAACGGGATGGCAATTATGCAAAAATTAGTCATCAAGCATATCAAGATTACGTTGCAATTTTTTTCAAACGAATTTTTTCTAAAAAAATACAAAAATATAATACACTTACTTTTTGAACAAGCATCGTAACATTGCGGGAGGCAGCTGAATCACCCCATATAATAGTAGAAGTCGCCACTCCAACCTAGTCTGAGCATAGCACTGAAATGGCACTTTGATGATTGTTGCACTCTGCCTCATGTTGTTGCTGTCTTAGTGGCCAGTGGCGTATTCTGTTTTCTTCCAAGAGCGAAGGAAGTCCTAGTAAACGAGAGTATCTGGCGATGTTTGCCTGCTGATTCATACACTTGCGTTACAGCGTCGTGTTGTCCATTGCAGATATGTAGTGTTTGCAGGCGTAAGGGAGGAACCAGAGCTCAGCACGCTGTGGAGCTGAGGCGCTGGCGGCGCTGCGGGTTGTTTGCGGCGGGCCCTGTTAGCGTCTGTTGGCGAACCTAATGCGCCCACTTGCGGCCATTGAGGACCGCTTTGTGAGCCCGCAATCAGCGCCCGCAGACGTTCTCACACGTGCCGCCACTCGCTGTGCGCGGCGACCAGCCGCGACCCCATATAATATATTCACACCGCACGCCACAACATTCTGGGCTGCGGTCGGTTGTTTCTGCAAGAGCCGAGGAGATGTTGACGTCCGCATCGACAACTGTTCCTGATTAGCACTGAAATGTTCCTCTCGTCCGTCCTCGGAGCTCCCGAGGCGTTGCGCGTGATCTCAATCGGTACCTCGGATAGAACTCGCGCACTATTACCCACGTGCGGTGCGTGAGACAATTCACGCAACGCAGTGTTGCGCTGATGTACTCGGGAACGTTTACTGGTGGACCCGGATTAATCCTCAGCAGATGTTATCACATCAGTCTAAGTAAATGTCGTCAACTTCACTTTGTCCGTGAAACAAGATCGAACTTCTCGTTACTCCTGCATCAGGGGCATGTGACGGCAGTTGACTTTAGTTAATAGCTGAGTTTTGTAAGAGTGAAATGCGCCAATGTGAGATGCACTAGGGAGAGTGTTACATATCTAAGAAGAGTTTCATATGTTTGCTGCTTGATTTTAACTTTTGCCCGATGGCATATTAATTGGAGAGTATACAGAGCAATATAACAATGACCAAAAATGTTAATGGCTGGCCGCTGTGGCCGAGCAGTTCTAGGCGCTTCATTCCGGAACCGCGCTGCTGCTACGGTCGATTCCCGGCGGGGTCAGGGATTTTCTCTGCCTCGTGATGACCGGGTGTTGTGTGATGTCCTTAGGTTAGTTAGGTTTAAGTAGTTCTAAGTTCTGGGGGACTGATGACCATAGATGTTAAGTCCCATAGTGCTCAGAGCCATTTGAACCATTTTGCTATGGTCGCAGGTTCGAATCTTGCCTCGGGCATGGATGTGTGTGGTGTCCTTAATTTAGTTAGGTTTAAGTAGTTGTAAGTCTAGGGGACTGATGAGCTCAGATGTTAAGTCCCATAGTGCTTCGAGCGATTTGAACTAAAAGTGTTAATGGGTCTCAGTTTCGAAATCCCATTATTTTCACACGTTGCGACGCAGAGGTGTGAAATTTGGCTTGAGGATGCCTACATCCTTCCTCTCTAATGCTGGAAAAAACTTACAATTTTTAGTGAGGTGCAAGATAGGCTAATGAGATCACACTGGCACCAAATTTCAGTACAACTCTGCCCAACACAGTCGTGGACGTGCCACACGATGAGAAGATCGCACCCCTCAAAGGGTTCAAATGGCTCTGAGCACTATGGGACTTAACATCAGAGGTAATCAGTCCCCTAGAACTTAGAACTACTTAAACCTAACTAACCTAAGGACATCACACACATCCATGCCCGAGGTAGGATTCGAACCTGCGACCGTAGCAGTCGCGCGGTTCCGGACTGAAGCGCCTAGAACCGCTCGGCCACCGCCGCCGGCGGTCGCATCCCTCCCTCCGCACCCCACCATCTTCGCCACATCTTGACCCCTTTGCGATGAAGGCCAAAACCACGACGCTCAGCGCTGAAGGCACGTGGTTTTCGTATCAGAGGATGAGGAAAACATTTCAACACAAAACGGTCTCAGGTATCGTAAAGAGTCTCAAGGGGACCACCTCTTCCCTTGGGCCGTTTATTTACACACATTTCGCGGTCAAAAAAGACATTTCGCATTGCGATGTGCAGCAGAACAATGTCCTTGACAACCTTTGACACTGCTCACATCCCCGGACAAGTCAGTCTTTCTCCAAATACATCGTAGGGCTGCAACCCAATTGAACGTCATCTGAAGGGACTGATGACCTTAGCAGTTAAGTCCCATAAGATTTCACACACAGTTGAACCACAGTTGAACGTCATCTGACCCTTATGGAGTGTAATTTGACCGCAACATTTTTTCTGTTACATATGGTGGAACCAGTAGGGACCGCTCAAAACTATTCGACTTGAACGTGATCCGATGCAGCAAAAAACGTTCACACCTTCCCAACCGTCCTGTTCTAAGTCCTCCTGTGGCGTGTACACAAGGGGGTGCGGCACTGACAAATGCACGAATGAAATGGCAGAGGATCCCTGTGAGGTCCCCCAGCTTGGCAACACCATCAGTGCCGCCCGTACACTTTTGTTGATCAATTTAAGAATGCACCCCCGCACCCCCGCGCCGCTCCTCTGATCAAACCACAGCAGGGTGCGATACAGGAAGGCTGAAAAACCATAAACGCCCTATGCTGCTTTGGATCACCTTCAAATTTCGTAGAATCCTTTTGAACGTTCGCTAGTGGTTCCACCTGTACTTTCTTTGAGTCATCAGTCTTATGACTGCTTTGATGCGTACCGCCACGAATTCTTCTCCTGTACCAAACTTTTCATCTCATATTCGCAATTACAATATATACCCTCAGTTATTTGCCGGAGGTATTCCGACCTCTGTCAGCCTCTACAGTCTTTACCCTCTACAACCTCCTCTAGTACCATGGAAGCTATTCCCTGAGGTTTTCACAGTATCGTGTCATCCTGTTCCTTCCTTTGCAAGCGTTTTCCACATATTCCTTTCCTCGCCAGTTCTGCAGAGAATCTCCTAATTTCTTACCTTATCAGTCCACCTAATTTTCAACATTCTTCTGTAGCACCACATCTCAAACATTTAGATTCTCTTCTTTTCCGGTTTTCCCACAGTCCATTTCTCACGATCATACAATGCTGTGCTTCAAACGCACTTTCTTACAAATTTCTGCTTCAAACTGATACCTGTGTTTGATACTAGTAGACTTATCTTGGCCACGAATACCCTTTTTATGTCCTCCTCGCTCTTTCCATAATGGGTTATTTTCTTGCCGAGGTAGCACAATTCCTTAACTTCGTCTACTTTGTAATCCTCAATTCTGATATTAAGTTTTTCGCTTTTCTAATATCTGCTTCTTTTCATTACTTCCGTCTTTCTTAATTTGTTGTCAATCCATATTCTGTAGTAATTAGACTGTTCATTCAATTCAACAGATCCTGTTCTGCAGTTCCATTCAACAATGTCATCCGCGAATCTTATCACTGATATCATTTCATCCAGAATTTTAATCCCACTCTTGAATCTGTCTTTTGTTTCTATCATTGCTTATCGATGTAGAGTTGAACAGTAGGGTGAAAAACTGCATCCCATTTTCTAATTCGAGCACTTTGTTCTTAGTTTTCCAGCATTGGTTCTTGTATATGTCGTATATTACCAGTATTTCTTATAGTTTACTCCTATTTTTCTCAGAATTTCGAATGTCTGGCACAATTTTATATCGTAGGACGTTTTTTCCAGGTCGACAGATCCTATGTACGTGTCTTGATTTTTCTTCAGTCTTGCTTCCCATTATCGACCGCAACATCAGATCTGCCCCTATGGTGCCCGTTTTGCTTTCTTAAAGCCAAAGTAACCGACGTCTAACAGATTCTCACTTTTCTTTTTAAGTCTTCTGTATATTATATTTCCCGCCCGGTTAGCCGTGCAGCTAACGCACTGCTTTCCGGGCGGGAAGGCGTGCTGGTCCCCGGCACGAATCCGCCCGGCGGATTAGTGTCGAGGTCCGGTGCGCCGGCCAGACGGTGGACGCTTTTTAAGGCGGTTTCCCATCTGCCTCGGCGAATGCGGACTGGTTCCCCGTATTCCGCCTCAGTTCCACTACGTCGGCGATTGTTGCGCAAACACTTTCTCCACGTGCACGTACACGATAATGACTCTATCATGCAAACATTGTGGTTACACTCGTCTGGTGTGAGACGTTCAGGGGGACGGGGGGTTCGACTGGGGCCCGAACCGCACAATAACCCTGGGTTCCATGTGGAGCGGCGGAAGGGTGAGTGGACTCCTGTAGCATGTTGTGGGGTTGTGTACCACTGAGGCTACGGCGGAGACGAAGCCTCTCCGTCGTTTCTAGGTCCCCAGTTCAATACAGTACAATAAAATACAATATTACTCTTGTCAACAACTTGGGTGCACATGCTGTTAATCTGATTGTGCAGTAATTGCCGGCCGCTGTGGCCGAGTGGTTCTAGGCGTTTCAGTCCGGAACCGCGCTGCTGATACGGTCGCAGGTTCGAATCCTGCATCGGGCATGGTTGTGTGTGCTGCCCTTAGGTTAGTTAGGTTTAAGTAGTTCTAAGCCTAGGGGACTGATGACCTCAGATGTTAAGTCCCGTAATGCTTAGAGCCACTTGAACCATTTTTTGCGCAATAATTCTCACACTTGTTGGCTCTTGTTGTCTTTGGTAGTTGGATGGATGATGTTTTTCAGAAAGTGTGATAGTATATTTCCAGTGACATAGATTCTAGACACCAACGCCAGTAGTCGCTTTGTAGCCACTTCCCCAGTCATTCTAGAAATTCTGATGGGGTGTTAGATACCATCCCATCAGAATTTCTGAAACGATTGGGAAATTCGTCTAAATCTCTTTTAAATTCTGATTCCAATACTGGTTCCCCAGACTCTTCTGTATCGACTCCTGTTTGTTCCAACAACCACCACAGTGGATCAAGTTTATATGCCAACTAGTTCTGTAGATGATGAGGACATTAAAAGAATGTATGATAAGATAAAAAAATTGTTGGGACACTTAATGGAGAGAAAAATATAATTATTTGTGAGGATTGGAATTCGGTGGTGAACAGAGGACGAGAAGTGAAAGTACTAGTACATGAATAAGGACTAGGGGGAAAGCACTGAATGAGAAAGCTGCCTGGTAGAATTTTGCACAGAGCATAACTTAGCCATAGCTAACACTTGGTTTAAGCGTAATGAAAGTAGTTTGTACACGTCGAAGAGACCTGGAGACATCGGAAGGTTTCAGTTTGATTATATAATGGTAAGAGAGTGATTTATTGGTTATGAACTGTAGATTAAAACTAAAGAAACAGGAAAAAAAGGTAAGAGACAAGTTGGAACAACCAGGGGTATTAAGAGGAAGGAGCGTTAGGCAAACGGTAGAAGACGAACAGATAGCTTTGAGAGATGAAATAGTGGAGACAGCTGAGGATCAGACATGTAAAAATAGAAGGCCTAGTAGAAATCTTTGAATATCACAGCAAATACTGATTTTAATCGACGAGTGGAGAAAATACAAAAATGCAGCAACTGAAGGGGAGAAAGGGAACATAAACGTTTAAAAAAGTTAGACTGATAGAAAGTGCAAAATACCCGAGCAGGAATGGCTAGAGGACAAATGTAAAAATATAGAAGTTTTTATAACCAGGGAATAATGGATATAGGCTACAGGAAAATTAAACAGATCTTTGGAGACAAGAAAAGGAGCTTATGAATATAAGAGCGTAGTTGGAAAATCAGCACTAAGCAAAGAAGGGAAAGCTGAAATATTTAAGGAATCTGTAGAGGGGCTATACAAAAGAAATGAACAAAGGAAACGATAGCCAAGGACTTGGAAGAGCAGCTGAACGGAATGGAAAATGCCTTTAAATAACGATATGAGATGAGCAGTAACAAAAGCCAAACAACGGTAATGGAATGTAGCCGAATGAAGTCAGGCATTGCTAAGGGAATTGCGAGTAGAGTAGGAAACCAGACACTTAAAGTAGTAAACGAGTTTTGCTATTTGGGCAAAAAAAACTGATAATGAACGAAATAGAGAGGATATAAAATGTAGACTGGCAATGAGGAGAAAAGCGTTTCCGAAGAAAAGAAATTTAAGTGTTACGAAGCCTTTCCCGAAGGTATTTGTTTGCGGAGGGGCCTTGTATGGAGGTGAAACGTGGACGATAAACAGATCTTACAAGAAGAGTGTGGGAGCTTTTGTAGTGTGGTGCTACAGAAGAACGCTGAAGATTAGATGGGTAGTTCACGCAAACAATGAAGAGGTACCGAATACATGTAGAACTGGGGAACAAAGAAATTTGTGGCATAGCTTGACTAGGATTGAGTAGCGGAGAGAGCTGCATCAAGCCATCTTCAGGAATGAAGACTACTACAATGACAACAAACTGAACATGAAATTACAGCACAATCATGTTAAGAGTTGACGTGCTCATCTAACAGAAAAGCATATAAAAAGGCGTTATATTCTCAAGTCTTTCAAGTATAGCAAGACGACGATACATGTCGGTAAACAGCAACCGATGGTCACCAGACGTTGTATAGCTTCGCTCAGGCATGAAGGTGTGGTTGACATCTTCTTCCTTACTGTAGTCGCACAGTGGAGATGCGACAAGACCAAGACAATGTAAATTCCTCCGTGGAAGAGCCGTGGTTGAAGATGAGGCATCTTATTATAATTTTCGTGAGTCTTCTGGAGCCTCGAAGTTTCTCGTGACAGAAGTCAGTGAGCAGCACTAGGTTCACTTTGCTTGTTGTTGCCTTTGTACTTGATGGTTTCTTCCCATCAGATGCAGCGTTCTCGTCGCCTTCATAACACGTAACGCAGCAGTCTGTAGTCAGTCGCTCTTCTAACGATTAACTTAATTGTTGTTCTTCATGCAGTAATTTACGATTACTGCTGGTGGCCTAACAGTTACAATGTTGCCTAAGAGGCGTAAATGTGATGTAGAAAGTAGTGTTAATAAATCTTGGGAGGAGGGATTCGTTTTCGTGGAGGGAAACGGTAAAGAAATGTGCCTTTTGTGTCAAATAATGCTGTCACAGTTGAAGGTTATTAATCTGAAATGCCATCATAACAGTAACCGTAGAGGTACCAGTAAAGCGTTTCCTGTTAGTTCCGTGATCTGGAAATCTAAATTGAAATCATTGTACGAACTACTTCAATTTCATTGTAATGTCAACTTTTAGTACTGCAAAAGAGAGGAACCTTACACAGACGTGGGACATTATATAAAAGAAAATAACAAAAATTGTTTCTGTTTTAGAAAATGAGAAACTGCAAAAAATAGTCGACTAAATGCCATCTGCTGGAGGATAGTTTCTGTTATCAGAGGCGGTGACGTAAGTTACTTCCAAAAGAAATATTAGCGAGTTTTCAGCAATGAGTCTGGCTTTGGTCGAGTGTACAGGTGTTAGTTAACGGCAGATTGGCTTATGCGGAGGGGTGGCACGGTTCTTAGACCTGGTCACACTACTGGAAGTTGCGGTGTTAAAGAGGAGCTGGGAGGTGTTTCAGTGAGAAGTTCAGTTCCTATCGGGAAGACTGTCACTCCTGTTGCCTACGGAGTACTGTCTGTGACAGGGAAGAAACTATGGCTGTGGGGGTTTTAAAAACGCTCATACTGCAAGTCCTGATTTCACTCCTGTCCATAATAGAATTCCCTGAAAACACTTAACATCAAAATTTACAAATCTTCATGATATGAAAGTAGTTCTAACATTTGTCATTACATAATTCTTCATTATCAATCATCTTGTGGGGGTTGGAAGCGCCTGTTGGCGATTTTCTCCGCAATTGCGAATTAATTTTGAGTTTTTAAAACTCCGCGTTCAGCGTAACGGACTGTAATGGTTGTTTTCTATTCTGCATCTAAACGTGTATGTCTTCTTCAGTGTGTCTGTTTTTATTTCTGTAGTTACCTGACTTATGAAAATTGAATTGTACAGGGAGGCTTGAATTGATAGGTTTGCATTGCTTAACGGCATGTCATATTTTCGGACGCACAATATGTCTATGGTGTGTTTTCTTCGGTTACTGTAATTACATACACTGTTTTTCACATCTCTAGATCAGTGTGTCGAGGTAAGTTTTCCTCTACGTTTCGGTTTTGTGGACACAAACAAGTCAAACTAGGTGAGAGTGAATTGTAAAAGGCGAATTAATGTTTACATTAGGAGACGGACGTACATGATTGTGACCTACATCTACATCTACATATATACTCCGCAGGCCACCTACGGTGCACCGCGGGGGATACCCTGTACCACAACTAATCATTTTCTTTCTGGTTTCGCTCGCAAATGGAGCGAGGGAGAAAACGACCTTCTATATGCCTCGGTACGAGAATTTCTGTTGTCTTTGCGCCTTCACGCGAAATGTGCGAGGGGCGTTCAATAAGTAATGCAGGACTCTTTTTTTCTGAGAGTGGGTTGCTTTTATTCAAGATTCCAATAGACCATATTATTTTCTGCTCTTCTGGCTACAAAACCTTATTTTTCAGCATAATCTGCGTTCAATACGATGGCCTTAAGCCACCTTACAGGGAAAGCCGCGTGCTCGCATGGTACCACACAACTGCACTCTTGCTGCATCAATAACCTCCCCATCACCTATATATCGCTTCTCGCGGAGAGTATCCTTCATTGGGCCAAATACATGGACGTCGGAGAGTGCGAGATCCGGGCTGTAGGGTGGATGAGGAAGAACAGTCCAGTCAAGTTTTGTGAGCTCGTCTCAGGAGCACAGACTTGAGAGAGGCCTTGCGTTGTCATGGAGATGGAGAATTTCATATGCAATTTGTGGCAACGAACATGTTGAAGTAGTCTCTTCAATTTACTGAGGGTAGCACAATACAATCCAGAGTTGATCGTTGCCCTATGAGGCAGGACATCAAACAAAGTAACCCCTTCAGAGTCCCATAAGACTGTCGTCATGACTTCACCGGTTGAGGGCGCGGCTTTGAACTTTTTCTTCGTAGAAGAGGTGGTGTGGCGCCACTTCATGGACTGCCGTTTTGTTTCCGGTTCTAAGTGCTGAACTCATGTTTATCAGTTTTATTGACGTTGTCAACCAGGAGGCACGCATCCTGTTGCAACTTTTTTTGTGTTACAGACTGAAGAACCATGAAGTCAAGCTCGCACAAAAAGATGTTCTTTATTTAGACTGATTACTCGATTGGGTTGATTGCTAGATTGCAAACCGAAACTAGCAACCAAACCAAATAAAGGATATTTCATTTGCAGTATTGACTTCATTCCTTTTTCAATCCCGACCAAAAATAAAAAAGGACACATGTTTCATCGCATGTGACGATGTTCGACAAATAGTTGTCACGATCAGCGCAAGCAATTCCGCACAGATGTTGCTTCTTTTAGGCGGTGAGGAATCCAGCGGGCACATACCTTTGAGCACTCCAACTGGTGGGCGAGTGTGTCAGCACTGTCTACAAAGACGTCCAGTTGTGCAGCGAGGTGTTGGGTTGCGATCTGTCGATCACCTCGAATGCGAGTACCTGCACGCTCCAACACCGCGGGAGTCACAGCTGTGTACGACCGGTTGGCACGCGGGAGGTCGGACTGATGACAGGTGCTGCGCCCAATGACTCGCTGTGTTTTTGTTCACTGCCAGATCTCCGTATTCATTCTGCAAATGTCTATGAATATCAGCGACGATCTATTTTTCCGCGTAGACAAGCTCAATGGCAGCTGTCTGCTTGGAATTCAGGTCCGGTACAGTCATTTTGATGGCTTCGTACAGCGTCATCGCGTATCAGAACTTCATGAAACTTTAAGGACTGAAGCGGGAATATTCCACGATGTCCCACAACAAATTACTAATTTTTTCAACCGAAACTGGCCGAGAAAAAATGTGCTGCATTACTCACTGAACATCTCTCGTACGTTGGCGCCAGTAGATCATTGCCCAGTCAGCTGCAAATGCCATTTCTCTAAATATTCTCAATAGCGTATAGCAAAAAGATCGTCGTCTTACCTACAGGGATTCCCATTTGCGTTCACGTCTGTGATATCAAACGTTATACCTAAATTGACTATTTCAAGAATTATCAGTTATTGCCAGTGTGGACTACCTAGTTAAATACGTCTTTTATGTTTATTTATTGTGGGACTTGCAGCAACACAAATATCTTTGATTAAACAGCTACCTGTCAACCTTAGAATTTCTACAACTGTCAGATAACAAAAAAAAAAAATTGCTCTGAGCACTATGCGACTTAACTTTTGAGGTCATCAGTCGCCTAGAACTTAGAACTAATTAAACCTAACTAACCTAAGGACATCACACACATCCATGCCCGACGCAGGATTCGAACCTGCGACCGTAGCGTGTCAGATAACAAAAGACTTATTGTAATATAGGTGCAACTGCAAATTATCGAACAGTTTTAAAATATTGCTGAAGATAATATTACAACCAACAACTACAGACAGCGATAATGGTTTACTCAGAGTTGACATATGTGCATTTTCAACGTCAGGATATGTACTGATGAGCACAATAAAGCCGAAATAAGCTTATATACCAAAACGAAATATCAAGAACATAATTGTTTTCCAATTCTCTGCATAATGTTTTTATGGCCCAAGAATGGTCAAAATGTGATCGAAATCGACTGACAAAATAAAAATGAGTACATTTATGTATTGTATGATGCATTTCACAAGCTAAATCATCTAGACACGAGGAAGAAGAACAATGGGGCAGATGCTAATCCAGACTCGGCTCTAGAAAGAAGCGAAAGAGGTGAGAACAAAGCGTCCTTGGCGTTACTTAGTCCACTTGTCACACAGATTGGAGGACAACGTGTCAAGAAATACACTGAGCAGAGAGCGCCGTCATTTCAGTACAAACTGAGTCTGTCTCCGTTTGATCGCTCCTGCTGAGATGTACACAGTGTTTGAAGAACTCGCACACTGCCACTGTGTCCATATTCGCCTGGTGCCGGTAAATGACCTTCGAGGAGTATGCCACGTGTAAATCGGATTATAGCAATATCGTGTGTGATACTGACCAATGCTTACAACTATGACGGTTGACCTGAGGAACGATACCATCTAGCTTATTGAGTTTGTAGAATATTAACATCGTACAGTGCTGCGACCTTCTCGCCTTGAAACGCATTTCTCTGGCCCGCCAGATTACTGTGTAGTTCTTTCGTTCATTAGAGCGTAATTTCTACAGATTCCTAGACGTGATATCTATCCAAAGCTAAGGTGACCAGCTTTTTCTTCCAGTGATACTTAGTGGCTTCTTGGCTTCACTGCAAATGAATAGTAATTTATGATCATTGGTTTTCATCTTTGGCGCACTATGTAGTGTGTCGTAATCAGCGGCGGAAGTACCGGTGCTTAGCTCGGGATGTGACAAACAGGAATTTCCTCATTCTGTAATGGTCGGTACGGGAACAGCGCTGAACGATCAATACTTTTGAAGTTGACTTGCGCCTTCTCTGCCACTGACATAGAAGTGGCGTAATGGTGAGATCTGCGAGGTACTTGTAAGGACAACGAACAGAGATCTTGAAAAAACCCAGCCTCATAAGCAGTGTAATGTCAGTGGTTCTAATAACGTCTTAGTCCAGCATAGTTCTTGCTCCAGTCACCGACGCAATTCCTCGTTTCACAACCAGGAAACGTTTAAATTTCGGTCGTTACTCTAACAATGTTTGCATTCCAACTACGTCTTACGCCTCGTCAAACTTCCAGTGATATACTGGAACGAATTTAAAACTATGACCTGGCGTTAATGAGTTACAGTGTATATCATAATTAATAGCGGAAACTGACGTGGATCGAAGTGTAAGATATTTGAAGAAAAAACATACTAGTAAACATGGGTCCACGAGCAGCCAGCTTATGAGGTAGCTATGAATATATGCTTAAGAGCCGAAGCTGACTCAGTATAAAATATTATCCTAGATAGTACAAATGAATCTGAAATATCAACTTAGAGATAAAGTCTTCATCTAACTGGACTCAGATTTCAGTTGTCACTCATGGCTGTGGAATGCATAACGGGACACCACTACATTTTGTTTCGGATGTAAGATCTAATGCGCCACTATAGCCCAGGATGGATAGGTGGAGCTATGCACTTCTCAGTCAAGCATACAGAATTCCCATTGATAGGTTGAAGAACTGGAGCAAGAATTGTGCAGTATTACCAAAATTTTCGAGGTGAGCAAGAGCTTTTAGGAAACAAACAAAGACGAAAAGCAAATCTTATTAAAAGGCAGACAATTTTCAATGGTTTTTAAGAACTGTATAAAGACTGAGTTTTGTTGCTATTTGTATAAAAACAGCAACACACTTGTCTTTACTTCCGGTTTACAATCAAAGTGTTAAAAGTCAAAAAATCCAAAATATGTTCATTTAAAAACACGTATCAGGAGGGTGACGCACCTTTAAGAAGCAGCACTGCACTTTCACTTAACAGCTGAAGGACATGCTCTAAGAGGATGTGGGGAGCAGAAAATGTATTCTGTGGGTTTGATGTGTGGATAGAAAGTATATGGGAGTCTGTAAGGTAGGAAAACAATGGAGATGAAGGTAGACGTTGGGGTAGAAGGGAACACAGACGAGGAGGAGTCTGGTGGGCGGGCAGGGCTGTAATACAAAGAAGAGACGGCATTGGGAGAGGTGGATAGAGGAGAGGGAGGGGAGAGACGTGATATGGATTGGAGTAGGTCGGGAGCTGTAGTTGGCAGAAAGGACAGATCTCGAGGTCGTTCTCACTGTCTGGGTGAGGGAGTCAGTTGAAGCTGCACTGGGACAAGATGTGGAGTATATGTGGGTGTATATATGGGATGCGTTTGTAAAGATGTGGCAGCATACTGGAATTGGTGTTCAGAGGGGAAACAATAGAATTATTGGAATCTAATTTGTGGATAGTGTAGGCTATGTGGAGATATTTGATGTGGGCGAGGAGTGGTGGTAATTTGTTGAGATAGTAGAGGATCCACATGGGGAAGGGAAACGAGAATTGGATTGCATGACGTAAAAGCGCTTAGAGAGACTTATAAAACTTTTATGGTGTAGATAACCACTCAACATTGGCGTAGGAGAAGCTAGATCGGATCAAGGTTTCAAAGGTGTGACGGATAGTGGAAGGCTGTAATTTGGCCTTTTAGCTGTTTTAGTAGGTTAAATCTATTTTGGGCTTTCCGTCGAATATTTAGTAAGAGCGTTTCCATGTTAGTTGCCAGTCAAGGGATAATCAAAGATATTTTAATGTATTAGTTAACTGACAGTCATAAAAGGGAAGGTAAAAGTCATATGGAAGGTACGGGTGATTCGTCCTATAATTATTGCGTGGGTTTTTAGGGGTTGATCATGAGCAGCCATTACTCGCACCAGAAGGTGAACTGATTGAAGTTGGTTTGGAGGGATTGTTAGGATTTCTGGAGTGGAGGGTGGAGGGGAAGGAAAGCATACCAAAAGAGATGGACTGGCAGAGATGGTTTGGGAATGTCAGCAGGGTAGTGGAGATAAAGGAGAGTAGAGAGGATGGCGACTTGGGGAGCACCTGCAGTAGTGTGGAAGGTACAGGAGCTGGCATTGTTAAGTGTGACAAATGATGGTCGATTATATAGGAAGGATACAATAAGGTGGACATAGTTAATTGGAAGTTCGTATGTCTGGATTTTGAACTGGCGACTAGAATGCCATACATGGTCATATGCGTTCTCTAGGTCAAGGGAGGCAGAAATACGGGCTTAATGGTTGTTGAGATGGTGGGATCGGAGGTGAGTGAGAGATAGGAGCAGGTCATCGTAGGAGAAACAGGGATGGAAGCCTCACTGGTTGACAGAAAGGAGATGGTGTTGCTTCAGAAGTTGATGGATATGACAGTAGACAGGTAGTGGGTGTACTTGTGCAGAGTATATGGTTGCCAGATTTCCCCCTTCCCCTTGGCATATGTCATGCACTGTTGTCAAGTTTCTGACAAAGGCCAAATACCCTATGTATAAAGCAGCGGTAAATTTAAATTTTTGGTGGGAAATTTAAAAATTGGTTGAAAATTCAAGAATAGGCCAATTGTGTGTGTTACAGGGTCCCCTCTCCCCCCTGCTCCCTACCCTGCTGCAATAGCACTGAGTACAGACTGGTGGGAAATTAAAAAATGCAAGGTGGCACATTGCCATGCTGGTGGAGGTAGATCAGTTGTGCTGAATACAGAATTCAAGATGGCTAACCCTGAATACTGATGCAGCTTTAAATCCAAAATGGCTGACCTGGAATTTGAATGCAGCCTGCATTGTTGCCTATTTCCCTGGGCATTCCAGTTGAGACAAAGAATGTTTCTTTCCCCCATAGGCACAAGCGTGTGGTTCTAGAACAAAGAGCAAGGATACCCTCCCACCCCTCCCCTTCTCGCCCATATCAGTTCTAGGACAAAAGATTTTTTAGTTTCCCATGCAGGTCTAAACCTGTCTCTTAAACAAAGAATTCTAGTCTGGGTCTGAAAATGTTTTTCAGCGTGCAAGTAGAAATCCATTGAGTGACATGAAAGGCGCTTAACGTCTTTTCCCCAAGCTGTTATTCACTCAAATGAGGAAGTACTTGCTGTCATGATTGTCAAGTCACTTGTTCTAAATACAAAATCCATGATGGCCAACAAGTTTCTCATGGCGTCACATACCATCTGCCCCAAGCTGAAGTCCATCTGTCTTAAGTTTAAACAATTCCCGCCCCCCCCCCCCTCTGACATTACATCTTAAACAACTGTCACCCTAAGTTTGGATCTGCGTTCTCTGAAGTCCACCTATGCTCTGCTTAAACTGCTGAAAACAGGATAGTAGCAACTGCGTCTTTATTCAAAATACCATGCCAGGGAGAGTTCCCTTTCCATAATTGCGAAGTTCATGATCGCAAGAAGAGCCGAGAAGTCTACGTCACCACCCCGCAGGAGCAGGATTTTCTTTCGGAGTTATCTCCCTTAGCCGATATGTTCTAGTCATTTAGAGGAGCAACAAAACTCGCCTATCATCCTTTCCTGTGTGTAACGTACAGCCATTACTAGAATTAGCAAATATAAAAAAGACATGAACATCGATGCTGTAGCAATCACAGGAACAAACATGAAAATGAGAGATAATAAATATGTAGGTGATTACAATATGTTCTGTAGAGGAGTCGAACAAAATGACAGAGCAAGCAAAGGTGTGGCATTACTCTTGCATAAGAGATGGGAAAAACAGACGGAAGATTACATATGCATAAGCGAAAGAATACTTACTCAAACTGAAAAGAGGCAACACCACCATATGCACCAGAAGAAGGAAAAAAGAATGAGTTTAGAACCTTCTATTAAGAACTACAGAAGACTCTGAATAAATACAAACCTTTGATCAGATTATTATGATAGGTGATTTTAATGCCAGAATAGGAAATACCCTAGTAACGAATATTATATGACCTTTCGGAGAACCGGTATGTAATGAAAAGTGAAAAATACTAAGAGATTTTTCCATTTGCAATGATCTGAAAATAACAAACTAACGTTTTAAGACTGGACTCGAAATCGGCAAAACGACGGTCCAAACTCGCGTCCGGCCATCCAGTTTTAGATTTTCGGTGATTTCCCTAAATCGCTCCTGGCAAATGTCGGGATGGTTCCTTTGGAAAGGCACGGCCGATTTCCTTCCCCATCCTTGACACACTCCGTCTCTAGCGTCCTCGATGTCGACGGTACACTAAATTCAACATTCCTTCCTTCCTTACACTTTTAAAGAAAAGAGGGATACGTAAATACACTCCTGGAAATTGAAATAAGAACACCGTGAATTCATTGTCCCAGGAAGGGGAAACTTTATTGACACATTCCTGGGGTCAGATACATCACATGATCACATTGACAGAACCACAGGCACATAGACACAGGCAACAGAGCATGCACAATGTCGGCACTAGTACAGTGTATATCCACCTTTCGCAGCAATGCAGGCTGCTATTCTCCCATGGAGACGATCATAGAGATGCTGGATGTAGTCCTGTGGAACGGCTTGCCATGCCATTTCCACCTGGCGCCTCAGTTGGACCAGCGTTCGTGCTGGACGTGCAGACCGCGTGAGACGACGCTTCATCCAGTCCCAAACATGCTCAATGGGGGACAGATCCGGAGATCTTGCTGGCCAGGGTAGTTGACTTACACCTTCTAGAGCACGTTGGGTGGCACGGGATACATGCGGACGTGCATTGTCCTGTTGGAACAGCAAGTTCCCTTGCCGGTCTAGGAATGGTAGAACGATGGGTTCGATGACGGTTTGGATGTACCGTGCACTATTCAGTGTCCCCTCGACGATCACCAGTGGTGTACGGCCAGTGTAGGAGATCGCTCCCCACGCCATGATGCCGGGTGTTGGCCCTGTGTGCCTCGGTCGTATGCAGTCCTGATTGTGGCGCTCACCTGCATGGCGCCAAACACGCATACGACCATCATTGGCACCAAGGCAGAAGCGACTCTCATCGCTGAAGACGACACGTCTCCATTCGTCCCTCCATTCACGCCTGTCGCGACACCACTGGAGGCGGGCTGCACGATGTTGGGGCGTGAGCGGAAGACGGCCTAACGGTGTGCGGGACCGTAGCCCAGCTTCATGGAGACGGTTGCGAATGGTCCTCGCCGATACCCCAGGAGCAACAGTGTCCCTAATTTGCTGGGAAGTGGCGGTGCGGTCCCCTACGGCACTGCGTAGGATCCTACGGTCTTGGCGTGCATCCGTGCGTCGCTGCGGTCCGGTCCCAGGTCGACGGGCACGTGCACCTTCCGCCGACCACTGGCGACAACATCGATGTACTGTGGAGACCTCACGCCCTACGTGTTGAGCAATTCGGCGGTACGTCCACCCGGCCTCCCGCATGCCCACTATACGCCCTCGCTCAAAGTCCGTCAACTGCACATACGGTTCACGTCCACGCTGTCGCGGCATGCTACCAGTGTTAAAGACTGCGATGGAGCTCCGTATGCCACGGCAAACTGGCTGACAGTGACGGCGGCGGTGCACAAATGGTGCGCAGCTAGCGCCATTCGACGGCCAACACCGCGGTTCCTGGTGTGTCCGCTGTGCCGTGCGTGTGATCATTGCTTGTACAGCCCTCTCGCAGTGTCCGGAGCAACTATGGTGGGTCTGACACACCGGTGTCAATGTGTTCTTTTTTCCATTTCCAGGAGTGTATACTTCGCGCAATAACTGACTACATTTTAATAGGTGATAAACTAGTGGGTCAGGTAAGGGATACATGAGTTTATAGAGGACAAGACGTAGGATTTGATCATTTTCTACTAATCTCCAGAATGGATATTTTTGTGGAATGGAAGAGTTACGAAGGTGGAGGCATTACTTTTCAGTCACCCCTCGTATCTCAAAAAGTAGTGCTTGGCCACTGTACAGAACGGAATCTTTTGAGATACCATTAAAAGCCTTCTGCCGACTGTACGGGAATGCGGAGCCCTCCAGATCCGCTCCCTTCAGGCGACAAATCGAACAAAACTCCCAGCGAAATGTAACAAGTTCACGTAATAAATTACAGAGTAACTGTCAAGGAGATGAATCAACATTACAAAGCGGTATGTGAGACTCATGTTCAGGCTTTTCTCCAAACATGTGATGAGACATCCATAAAGTTTAGAGAATGTGCCTGTAGCATTTGGGAAGTTGAAAACACAACACTCAGTCATCTCTATTGTGTATGGCACGTCGTCAGTTCCTTGAGTCTAATGAAGACGAAAAAGTATCACCTCCAATGGTTGACTTACGACCACTACAGTTGATTTTTTTAACTGGCTAGATGTTCGCAGAGCCATTTATTCAAAGAAACGTGCCGAGGAAGGTGAAGTGAGCTTGATTTGAGTTTCTGGAAAGTATCGTACGAATACCGCACTGGGTTAGCAAAATCTGTAAAGAATCCAGGGCGGTGTCGAGCACCACAATGAGTTAGACAAACTGAATGTCAGCCAGGCTACGATGTGTAAACTAACGAAGGCAAAATTCTTCTCCCTAAGAACACGCTAGACAGACCCATTAGAAGATGTACACACTCTTCATGCAGATCAGCACCTTCAGCTTAGTATCTGCTACCTTATGGTAGGACAATGCTATTTCATACCTCGCTCGTTCCGTCGGATGGGTTAGCAACACACTACTCCAATAACGTCTATAAAATCACTTGTCCTTTGGACGGACGTTTTCATTATACGAAGAAAATGTCACTGAGAAGCACATTCTCTTTGCTACAATATAATTTTTTTACTTAAGTTATTGTCTTGAAGGTGGTCTCGCTGTCTTCTTTTCAGTGTATGACTTAGGTCTCTAGATTTGGTTATATAAAGAAATACGCTATTTCAGGTTTTGTTGAGTTTATAGCTTGTTAAATGACTTATACAACTCTTCATTGAATTTTCTGTATTGTAAAAATTCGTAGTCAACTTGTTCACAACATATGTCTCAAAAAAGATTCCATAAGACTTTCCTTTCCACAACTAAACTTTACTACATTTTACAACCGTCTTTCCAACACTCCAACGTACCAACACTCCTCCCGCCAAGTGCCAACAAGAAGAAGTACAATTATAACATCTGAGGCAAAGAGGTTTAAACGATTTACGTCGTTGTGAAAGACATCAACTGATACATAATTTAGCAAAACTTAATAAAAATAAATTTTAAGATTTTCATATTAAAACTTGAAAAACCATCCTAATAAAACACGAATAGTTATTGTAAAATAAAAAATGTAAGTTATTATAGTTTTATACTAACTTTTCTACCCATAAAAGAAATAATCGATATCCATTGATATCGAGGGGTTCTAAATGTGTATCAGGCTTGATTACATCACAAAACGTCGTGTTGATCACACGATGAACACAGCACAAATTTCTGGCCGTGATTCACCCAGAGTGCCCTCAAGGACTTCTGGAAACTGACTGCGACGAGCAAGCCTTCCACTCATCTCACTCTCTCGTCATCGAGCACTCTTCTTCTAATGGCTCTAAGGAAAGGCTTGAATAAATCGACGAATGACACCACGTAGTGTGACTGTTGTTTTGAGAAAGCTCTTACTGTTGTTTTCTGGACTCTTACTGTTGTTTTCTGGAGAGCCCGCGATTTTTCACGGTTTCTATGTGCAGAGCATCTGATAGGCCCTTTGCCGAATTGTGGCATGGAGTGGGAGAAGATGTACGAGAGTAGGAGATTGTTTAACACCTTCGCTTGAGGTTTTTACTGGTCGGCGCTCAAAAACTTTGCCACCACTGCTCTGATGAAAAACAGAAACGTCCCAGAGCGACCAGAAGGAGTACGTCCCTTTAGATTTTCGGAGAGTAAACTTCTTCAGTGTAGGCTTTTGCAGAGGTCAGGTTAGGGCAGAAGAGATGACTGAGGAGACGAGCCTTGCTGACAATAGAAAGTAGTCCCTATCAAGCATTAAGTACAGATAGAGGGCTGAAATCACATTCTCCAGCCATTGCAGCCACTGACTACCGTATTCACGTTCCGCGGGTTTGGTAAGACCGACTTTCGTCGCATCCGCCAACGTCGTGCAGATGCGAAATTAATTTGCTGCCTTCAAGAGCCGAGTACGCAGCCAACTTTTTGCTCTCAATGTACATTTTGGCAGTTTTATGGTACTTGCTCCTATCTTCCTGCGTCCTTTCAGTATTTAAGTAACAACTTACGCAGTTACGAGTCATGTCCGTGAATTATTAACGCAACAGTGTTTCATCCTCCCCACCAGCCGGTGCAAAGATTATACTTTAGAGTTATAATACGTTGGCCGTTTTCCAATGGTTCTTTTTAATACACTATTGACTAATTTTCAAGTTTAAAGACAGTAAAGTTGATCGTTTTAGTGGCCATTAGTTTTCATTCATAGCTAGAAGATCTTTGTTCCCATTAACGCATCGACGACCCCTACTAATATTCTTAAATGAATATTAGTAGGGGTCGTCGATGCGTTAATGGGAACAAAGCCGTTTACACTGCACGATAGTACCCTCGTTTTAATTTAATTTCCATGATTATTCCTTGAAAGGATGATGATTATCATCATCATTCGGTGTTGTTCCTCACTATAGGGGTCTCCAGAATTCGGTATTATGCGTCATAGCGGTATGCTCCAGCGACAACCGACACCCACTGTTTCTTACGTGTTAACGCCGTTTGTTGTCTTAGAGGTACCTGTAACTTTACTTTTCAGCAAGATACCTCACGACTGCATATTACATGTGTTGCCCTAACCTACCTCGATACAAAAGGCGGTAGAATGTTGTTGGCCTGGCCAGCAAATTGTACACATCTCTGACTCATTTGAAGCATCTAGTCACGGGTTACTGGCAGACGCGCGCACCCACTAGGCAGCCACTAAGTATCATTCATGAACTCTAGTGTAGAGTAGAGGAGGTGTGGAATGACACTATATCTGTACTCCGCAACCCACTTTACAGTGTGTGTATTAAACTGTCACTTCCTCCTTTTCCTGTTCCAGTGACAATTGGTTCGCGAGAAGAGCGATTTCTGGGTAGTATCCAAGAGAGCTCGAATCTCTATGATTTTATCCTCCTGGTTTCTCCCTGAGATTTACGTAGGAGGATGCAGTATATTAAATGACTCTTCTAGGAACGTACGGGCGCGGTACTTTGACAGTAAACCACACTATGGTGCAGAAAGCCCGCCCGGCTAATCGCGCGGTCTAACGCGCTGCATCCCGAAGGCGTCCCGGTCCCCGGCACGAATCCGTCCTGTGTATTAGTGCCGGGTCCGGTATGCCAGCCAGCCTGTGGATGGTTTTTAAGGCGGTTTTCCATCTACCTCGGTGAATGCGTGCTGGTTCCCCTTATTCCGCCTCAGTTACACTGTGTCAACGATTGCTGCACAAACACCGTTTCCATGTACGAAAAAATGGTTCGAATGGCTCTGAGCACTATGGGACTTAACATCTCAGGTCATCAGTCCCCTAGAACTTAGAACTATTTAAACCTAACTAACCTAAGGACATCACACACATCCATGCCCGAGGCAGGATTCGAACCTGCGACCGTAGCGGTAGCGCGGTTCCAGACTGAAGCGCCTACAACCGCTCGGCCACCAACGGCCGGCCATCCATGTACGCGTACACCATTATTCCTCTACCAAGCGAACATTTGGGGCTATACTCGTCTGGTATGAGACGTTCGCGGGGAGTGGGGAGTGGGGAGTGGGGTGGGGGGGTGGGGAGGGGTGTCCTCTGTCCAGTGGGGGCCGAACCGCACAATAACCCCAGGTTCGGTGTGGGGCGGCGGTGGGGTGGGTGGACTGCTGTGGCCTGTTGCAGGATTGTGAACCACAGAGGGTTACGGTGGGACGAAGCCTCTCCGTCGTTTCTAGGTCCCTGGTTCAATACACACATACATACATACTGCTGAACGTCTCTCTTGCAGTGTCTGCCACTGGAATTGGCTAAGCATCTCGATGATGCTTTCGTACTTTACTAAATGTATCTGCAACGACATGTGCTCCTATTCTTTAGATCTTCTCTATTTTGTCTATCAGTCCTGTCTGATACCAGATATACGAGCAGCATACAAGTATTGGTCGAACGGGGGTACTGTAAGCTACCTCCTTTCTGGATCGACTACAGGAAGGATTCTTCCAATGAATCTCAGTCTGGCACCTGCCTTACCTGAGAATAGTTTTATGTAGTAGTCCCACTTCAAAGTGTTCTGTACGCTTACTCTTAGAACTTCTGTGTCTGTGACTGCTTCCAGTGATTGTTCTGCAATCGTGTAACCATAGAATAAATTGTTATTATTTGCAAACAAAAAAAAATGTTCAAATGTGTGTGAAATCTTATGGGACTTAACTGCTGAGATCATCAGTCCCTAATTTTACACACTACTTAACCTAAATTATTCTAAGGAAAAACACACACACCCATGCCCGAGGGAGGACTCGAACCTCCGCCGGCACCAGCCACACAGTCCATGACCGCAGCGTCTTATTTGCAATACGTTACGTTTGTTTATGTTAAGGGTCAGTTGCCACTCCCTATACCGAACATCGATCCTCTACAGGTCTTCCTGCATAGTTTTCTACTGTAGCGACTTCTCTGTAGACAAAAGAATCATTTACGAAAAGTCACATGGAACTTCCGACGTTATCCACTAAGTCATTTAAATATTTTGTGAACAGTATTGGTCCAATAACACTCCCTTGCGGTATTACTCTGCTGTTTACAATTAAGTACTTGGCACATAATTCATCGAACCACCATCAAACTTCACTCTCAAACGGCGCGTTGGAAAGATGAGCACTTAAATTTTTATGTGTGAGCCCTGATTTCTCTTATTATGATGATCATTTCTCCCTATACAGCTGGGCGCCAACAGAATATTTTCACAATCGGAGGAGAAAGTTGGTAATTGAAATTTCACGAGAAGATCCTACAGCACCGAAAAAGCCTTTCCTTTAATGACTGTAAAGTACACACACTCCCCTGTTTCGCGGTAATACAAAACGAACTGCCCTTCTTTGAACTTCTTCGGTGTATTAGAAATAACCTTATAGGTCGGGCAACCACAGCTAAAAACTTGTACATAATGTGAAAGACAATCACACAATTTAAAATCAGAGATGGTAAAAAGGTCTAAATTAAACTGAGTGAAAGTTCAAATCCGCAACAGCTGTCTGTTTTTCTTTTCACTTTATTATGACCGGTCGCCATACAGTGAAAACAGGCATAAACAGCTGTTGCGGAATTGGACTTTCACTCATTTTAATTACACTATTTTACTATCTCTGATTATAAATTGTTTGATTTCCTTCATATTATGTTTTTCGGTGTCCTCAGTACGTCCAATCTGATGCGGATCGCACACCGCACGGCAGTTCTCCAGAAGACGGAGGACAAGCGTCCTGTAACAAGTCTCTTTAGTAGAGCTCTTGCACTTTCTAAGCGTTCTGCTAATAAATCGCAGTCTTTGGTACGATGTGGCCACAGCATTACAAGAGAGTTCGAACATGAAGTGCAGGCGGAATTGCCGGTATGTTGGACTTGCCTTCGAGCACGGTGAATAAAATCCTACAAAAGATCCATACTATCCATATTAAATCACCCGTATTCAAGAGTTGCTTTGCTGCTGACCTGCCACAAAGACAAACATTCGCTATGGAATCTGTTTCTCTCATGGAACTGGACAATGAATGGCTGTGGAACATTCCGTGAACAGACGAACCCCATTTCCATCCCCAACGACATGCTAATAGGCAGAACTGCAGAATCTGGGCAACGAAAAATCTGCACGCACATCAACCGACACCACTTCATTCTGCAAAGGTGATTGTGTGATGCGGGCTAACGGCATAGTTTAATGCATGTCCGTAGCTTTTCGATAAGTTTTGTTACCTGCACTGTCACTGCTAAAGGCTGTGAGAGTCTTTGGCGCACCAACGACATTCCTACCCATCGACAACATGGATGTGTGGATAGCATCATTTTTATGCAAGATGGCGCTCCTAGGCACATTGCACAACTAGTGAAGCAGCTGCTGCAGAGGCATTTCGGAAATGCTAGAATTATCAGCCTTTATGTCCCTACAGCCTGTTGTTCCAGATCACTTGATTTTACTCTCTATTTCTGACTGTGGGGGTTACTTGAAATATGTCCGCCCCCGGTAGCTGAATGGTCAGTGTGACGGATTGTCAATCCTCTGGGTCCGGATTCGATTGCCGGCTGGGTAGGGGAACTTTCTCCGCCCAGGGACTGGGTGTTGTGCTGTTCTCATCATCATCCTATCATCCTCATCGACTGCAGGTCATCGAAGTGGCGTCAAATTGAAAGACCGGCACCCGGCGAACAGTCTGCCCGACGGGGGCCCTAGCCATACGATTAAATAAATAAAATTAAATAAAACCTGAGATATGTGTTCAGTGTTCCAAATACAAATGTAACTGAATTGAAGGCAAGCATTCCGCAATGCATTCTGAAAGTGACAAAAAAAAAAAAAAGGTTCAAATGGCTCTGAGCACTATGCGACTCAACTTCTGAGGTCATCAGTCGCCTAGAACATGGAACTAATCAAACCTAACTAACCTAAGGATATCACACACATCCACACCCGAGGCGGTCGCTCGGTTCCAGACTGTAGCGCCTAGAACCGCACGGCCACTCCGGCCGGCCTGAACGTGACACTCTGGTCTGTTGTGGAACTTGCTATTTCTCGATTTCAAATTGTGGCAGAAAAGGGTGGACAGCATAGTGACCATGTCTTGCACCAGTCTCACGAAAGTTAGAAACCAAAGTCATTTTGCTTTTTATGTGGTTTTCGGGCCCAGAACAAATATAAGCTGATTTTTCCCATCCGACGCGGTACGACCATACGACCTTGCCTCGGTGGATGGGCTTACCCGCCTTACAGTTCCTCAACTGTTGACTGCCGAACTTGTGCAGTAATGTACATTAAACGGTACGGATGGTGTAATGTGCCCTTTTTTAGTTCCATTTTTTTCCCTGTTTCAATAATATGCTGTACAAATTTGATGTCATTCTGAACAGTCGTTCTCTTTCTACGTTTTGAAACTGGAACTTCAATTATGGACGCCCTGTATATTTCTGAGTGACCGTTGTTTTGGGGTGTTTATTTTCCTGATATACTGGCTGCAGTGCAGAGTGGCCGATGCGCCGCCGTCCCTTGCGCAGGCGCAGTGTCGGCGCCGTGTCGTGACGACATTGCGAAACGCGGCGCGGGACCGCTATTTGCACGCTGTCGACTGTCGGCGAACTTTCGCACGGCGCTAAATCCGTCCGCGCGCTGTCCCGGGCACGACTCTCGCCGGCCCTGAATGCATTACGCGGCCGGCGCGACTCAATGGGAGGGAGGTATCAGCGGCCGCCATCAGCATCCGCAAGGCGGGCGGCGCCGGCGGCCGCTCGGGGAATCCGCTACCGTGCGCGGCAGCGGCTGACTCAGCGAGATTCCTCAGCCTCGTCGCCCTTGTGACGACCACGGAAAGGAATGTTTGTAAATAAAAGTGTTGTCAATGGATGTGACATAATGATTATAAACTCATGTTGCTCAAGGCTTTCAATTGAATTCCACTTTGGCCACATGCGTATTCCTTATTGTGGTGTCACCGCCAGACACCACACTTGCTAGGTGGTAGCCTTTAAATCGGCCGCGGTCCGTTAGTATACGTCGGACCCGCGTGTCGGCACTATCAGTGATTGCAGACCGAGCGCCGCCACACGGCAGGTCTAGAGAGACTTCCTAGCACTTGCCCCAGTGGTACAACCGACTTTGCTAGCGATGGTTCACTGACAAATTACGCTCTCATTTGCCGAGACGATAGTTAGCATAACCTTCAGCTACGTCATTTGCTACGACCTAGCAAGGCGCCATTACCAGTTACTATTGAGATTATGAATAATGTACCATCAAGAGCGATGTTCACCATTTATGGATTAAAGTTAAGTATTCCAGCAGCAACGTACGTTTTTTGCTAAAGTCTAATTTCCTTGACCTGTTCCAAACCTCACGCCAGCCTGTGTGAGCTAAAACGCGTGCCTTTCGGCTTCCTCTAGTATACCGGGTTGGCTCTCTTGCCAACCCACAACACTTATCTACCACAGTAATGCTACTGGACAAAAGGGAGCCACAATGTCATCTCACTGGCATCGTTCCTGGTGGCCTGATGAGGCGTAAAAAAATCAAAGAGACACACCACAAACGTCTCATTAATTAATAACAAACGCAGATACGTCTTCGTACACTAAGATGGGGCATAATCATGGGATAGCGATACTCACATATACAGATGGCGGTGCACAAGGTTTAAAAGGACAGTGCAATGGCGGAGATGTCATTTGTAGTCGGATGATTCACGTGAAAAGTTTTCCGGCGTGATTATAGCTCCATCACTGTAAATAACAGACTTTAAACTAGGACTGCTGATATCTTTAAAAATAACGGGAATCCAACGTATCGATGTTTAAAAAATTGTCATTATCGGATCTTGATGCATAGGAAAAGATATTCACATGTAGACGAAAATGATATCGACGCAACGGCCTACAAAAATATAGGCTGAACACTGTAACTATACTGCCGGTTTTAGAACTGTATACTGTGGTATTAAAAAAAAACAGATTTCAAACATTTATTGCTTTCGAACTGCAAAGTGTGGTCTTCAGTCCTGAGACTGGTTTGATGCAGCTCTCCATGCTACTCTATCCTGTGCAAGCTTCTTCATCTCCCAGTACCTACTGCAACCTACATCCTTCTGTATCCGTTTAGTGTATTCATCTCTTGGTCTCCCTCTACGATTTTTACCCTCCACGCTGCCCTCCAATACAAAATTAGTGATCCCGTGATGCCTCAGAACATGTCCTACCACCCGATCCCTTCTTCTAGTCAAGTTGTGCCACAAACTTCTGCCCAATCCTATTCAGTACCTCCTCATTAGTTATTTGAGCTACCCATCTAATCTTCAGCATTCTTCTGTAGCACCACATTTCGAAAGCTTCTATTCTCATCTTGTCCGAACTAGTTATCGTCCACGTTTCACTTCCATACATGGCCACAATTCTTACAAATACTTTCAGAAATGACTTCCTGACACTTAAATCTATACTCGAAGTTCACAGATTTCTGTTCTTCAAAAACGCTTTCCTTGCCATTGCTAGTCTACATTTTATATCCTCTCTACTTCGACCATCATCAGTTATTTTGCTCCCCAAATAGCAAAACTCCTTTACTACTTTAAGTGTCTCATTTCCTAATCTAATTCCCTCAGCATCACCCGATTTAATTCGACTACATTCCATTATCTTCGTTTTGCTTTTGTTGATGTTCATCTTATATCCTCCTTTCAAGACATTATCTATTCCGTTCAGCTGCTCTTCTAAGTCCTTTGCTGTCTCTGACAGAATTACAATGTCATCGGCGAACCTCAACGTTTTTATTTCTTCTCCATGGACTTAAATACCTACGCCGAATTTTTCTTTTGTTTCCTTCACTGCTTGCTCAATATAGAGGTTGAATAACATGGGGGATAGGCTACAACCCTGTCTCACTCCCTTCCCAACCACTGCTTCCATTTCATGTCCCTCGACTCTTATAACTGCCATCTGGTTTCTGTACAAATTGTAAATAGCATTTCGCTCCCTGTATTTTACCCCTGCCACCTTCAGAATTTGAAAGAGAGTATTCCAGTCAACATTGTCAAAAGCTTTCTCTTAGTCTACAAATGCTAGAAACGTAGGTTTGCCTTCCCTTAATCTAGCTTCTAAGATAAGTCGTAAGTTCAGTATTGCCTCAGGTGTTCCAATATTTCTACGGAATCCAAACTGATCTTCCCCCAGATCGGCTTCAGCCGGCCAGTGTGGCCGTGTGGTTCTAAGCGCTTCAGTTTGGAACCGCGTGACCGCTACGGTCGCAGGTTCGAATCCTGCCTCGGGCATGGATGTGTGTGATGTCCTTAGGTTAGTTAGCTTTAAGTAGTTCTAAGTTCTAGGGGACTGATGACCTCAGATGTTAAGTCCCATAGTGCTCAGAGCCATTTGAACCATTTTTGAACCCAGATCGGCTTCTACCAGTTTTTCCATTCGTCTGTAAAGAATTCGCGTTAGTATTTTGCATCCGTGACTTATTAAATTGATTTTTTGGTAATTTTCACATCTGTCAGCACCTGCTTTCTTTGGGATTGGAATTATTATATTATTCTTGAAGTCTGGGGGTATTTCGCCTGTCTCATACATCTTGCTCAACAAATGGTAGAGTTTCGTCAGGACTGGCTCTCCCAAGGCCGTCAGTAGTTCTAATGGAATGTTGTCTACTCCTGGGGCCTTGTTTCGACTCAGGTCTTTCAGTGCCCTGTCAAACTCTTCCCGCAGTATCGTACCTCCCATTTCATCTTCATCTACATCCTCTTCCATTTCCATAATATTGCCCTCAAGTACATCGCCCTTGTGTAGACCCTCTATAAACTCCTTCCACCTTCCTGCTTTCCCTTCTTTGCGTAGAACTGGGTTTCCATCTGAGCTCTTGATATTCATACAAGTTGTTCTCTTTTCTCAAAAGGTCTCTTTAATTTTCCTGTAGGCGGTATCTATCCTACCCCTAGTGACATAAGCCTCTACATCCTTACATTTGTCCTCTAGCCATCCCTTTTTAGCCATTTTGCACTTCCTGTCAATCTCATTTTTGAGACGTTTGTATTCCTTTTTGCCTGCTTCATTTACTGCATTTTTATATTTTCTCTTTTCATTAATTAATTTAAATATTTCTTCTGTTACCCAAGGATTTCTACTAGCCCTCGTCTTTTTACCTACTTGATCCTCTGCTGCCCTCACTACTTCATCCCTCAAAGCTACCCATCCTTCATCTACTGTATTTCTTTCCCCCGTCCCTGTCAGTTGTTCCCTTATGCTCTCCCTGAAACTCTGTACTGCAAAAGATAGAAAAACAATTCTCACGTTCCCGGAAAGTGTGAAGTTCAAATTTTTATGCATTCAGTGTGAGAACCATTTGTTACGTAGCAAATATGAAAACGTTAGCTTCTTTCCTGCCACACGTGAAGCAGCTGGTTTTTCACAGCTTCAACAATGCGACCTCGCAGACATTCAAGAGTTAATTTTAATTTTAATAATCAACATCCTCAGTTGCACCGTTTACCTGGATTATACCTAGGTTTCAGTCGGGATAACCCAACCTTCTTCAGAATAACAGTAACTACCTTTTGTACATAGTGGATATCGTCAAGCTAAAACTGCTATGAGTTCCAGGACAGCACTCGTGGCTGCCGCATCGCGGTCGCGAAGTGGGACCAAGGCAGTTCCAGATAAGTTTTACCGTCTGACGATAATTTAAGGATTTGTAGTATTAGCTTGACGATGTCCACTATGGACAAATGGTAGTTACTGTTATTCTGATGAAGGTTGGGTTATCCCGACTGAAACCTAGGTATATTCCAGGTAAACGGTGCAACTGAGGCTGTTGATTATTAAAATTAAAATTAATATTTATACAGTTGCTGACAGGGCCGCGAAATGTTGAAGATATTTACTTTCAAGAGTGTCAGGAGTAGGGGGGATAAAAACATTGTCTTTTACGTAACGCCACAAATAATAGTCACAAGGTGTGAGGTCTGAAGACTTGGGAGCTCCTCGTCTTCCAATCCAACTTCCTGGATTGGTGTCATACATGTGTCGTCGAAAGCGCTTAGAGAATTTCTCTAAGAAAAGAAGAGAAGCCAACCTTTCCCTGTAATTTTCATTAGTTAGTTTAATTTATTTTTCAATCCCATCTTATCAGCTCGATTGAAAGCTATTTGCCTCAGGTCTAGCGGTTTTCGAGCAAAGTCACGTACTTGCAATTTCCTTACATGGGCGACTAATTTCCTTTCTGCATCGTCATCCAACTATGACGACGGTCCACCCCCTGTTTTCTTGAAATAGCGCGAAGCAAGTCTTCTCCTTAATGTTCGTTCTGGTATATTTTTCATTCAAGCTGCTTTTCTTTTAGCATTACCTTTCTCTTTGACTACTCTCACGACCTGTATAAGGTTCTCTGCATTCCATTTTCTTCTGTGGTTGTCCTAATGCGTGTTTCAAAAATGACCGGTATATTTGAAAAGTCAATAAAAACTAAACGAGCAGCGATAGAAATACACCGTTTGTTGCAATATGCTTGGGACAACAGTACATTTTCAGGCGGACAAACTTTCGAAATTACAGTAGTTACAATTTTCAACAACAGATGGCGCTGCAAGTGATGTGAAAGATATAGAAGACAACGCAGTCTGTGGGTGAGCCATTCTGTACGTCGTCTTTCTGCTGTAAGCGTGTGCTGTTCACAACGTGCAAGTGTGCTGTAGACAACATGGTTTATTCCTTAGAACAGAGGATTTTTCTGGTGTTGGAATTCCACCACCTAGAACACAGTGTTGTTGCAACAAGACAAAGTTTTCAACGGAGGTTTAATGTAATCAAAGGACCGAAAAGCGATACAATAAAGGATCTGTTTGAAAAATTTCAATGGACTGGGAACGTGACGGATGAACGTGCTGGAACGGTAGGGCGACCGCGTACGGCAACTACAGAGGGCAACGCGCAGCTAGTGCAGCAGGTGATCCAACAGCGGCCTCGGGTTTCCGTTCGCCGTGTTGCAGCTGCGGTCCAAATGACGCCAACGTCCACGTATCGTCTCATGCGCCAGAGTTCAAACGCGGCAACCCCTCAGCGCCGCTACCATTGCTGCACGAGAGACATTCGCTAACGATATAGTGCACAGGATTGATGACGGCAATATGCATGTGGGCAGCATTTGGTTTACTGACGAAGCTTATTTTTACCTGGACGGCTTCGTCAATAAACAGAACTGGCGCATATGGGGAACCGAAAAGCCCCATGTTGCAGTCCCATCGTCCCTGCATCCTCAAAAAGTACTGGTCTGGGCCGCCATTTCTTCCAAAGGAATCATTGGCCCATTTTTCAGGTCCGAAACGATTACTGCATCACGCTATCTGGACATTCTTCGTGAATTTGTGGCGGTACAAACTGCCTTAGACGACACTGCGAACACCTCGTGGTTTATGCAAGATGGTGCCCGGCCACATCGCACGGCCGACGTCTTTAATTTCCTGAATGAATATTTCGATGATCGTGTGATTGCTTTGGGCTATCCGAAACATACAGGAGGCGGCGTGGATTGGCCTCCCTATTCGCCAGACATGAACCCCTGTGACTTCTTTCTGTGGGGACACTTGAAAGACCAGGTGTACCGCCAGAATCCAGAAACAATTGAACAGCTGAAGCAGTACATCTCTTCTGCATGTGAAGCCATTCCGCCAGACACGTTGTCAAAGGTTTCGGGTAATTTCATTCAGAGACTACGCCATATTATTGCTACGCATGGTGGATATGTGGAAAATATCGTACTATAGCGTTTCCCAGACCGCAGCGCCATCTGTTGTTGAAAATTGTGACTACTGTAATTTAGAAAGTTTGTCTGCCTGAAAATGTACTGTTGTCCCAAGCATATTGCAACAAACGGTGTATTTCTATGGCTGCTCGTTTAGTTTTTATTGCCGTTTCAAATATACCGGTCATTTTTGAAACACCCTGTATCTACTAGTACCTACGATTGAAAAGAAATCGTGAAAAATTTCCTTGACTTCCCTTGGTCTCGAAATTCTCATTTCTTAAATTCCTCTTCATTTTCATTGCTGAAGTATAAAAACTTGCGAGTAAACTGATGCCTCCAGCGGTTACAAAAACAATGAGCGTCGGTCGCATTTACTAAGGAATTTATTGGAAATGCGGCGTCAGTCGCCCAGCTTCATCTGTCCCGCTTTTACGTTAGAGAACAACAAAAAGTCACGTCATGATGAATGCAGATGGCAAGTGACATCATTCTCGATTACAAATAACCGATAGTTAGAATTCCTCTCTCCGTGCAAAGTGATTACGTTGTTTACATATTTCAATTGTTTCTCCATATAGACGGGGAAAGAGAGAGAGAGAGAGAGAGACAGACAGACAGATAAAATATGTACGCTAGTCCCTCACAAAAGGAGCAACCTGTGGTGCCGATCGATGCTTTTTACCCCTAACGCAGGGCTTCCCAACCTTTTCAGCTGCCGGCCGGAGTGGCCCTTGCGGTTCTAGGCTCTACAGCCTGGAGCCGAGCGACCGCTACGGTCGCAAGTTCGAATCCTGCCTCGGGCATGGATGTGTGTGATGTCCCTAGGTTAGTTAGGTTTAATTAGTTCTAAGTTCTAGGAGACTGATGACCTCAGAAGTTAAGTCGCATAGTGCTCAGAGCCATTTGCGCCAGCCTTTTCAGCTGGCGGACCCCTTCTTCAGTCGAAAATCCATGGTGGATCCCTAGTCAGTCAAGAGCACAATAACTTTAAATTTCAGAGCGAAACCCATGGGAACTGAAAGCTTCTTAATGCAAGTGCCATGTTCCCAATGAACCCCCCCCCCCTCTCTCGAAGTATCAATAGTCTTTGGTTTAGAGATGAATGAAAACAACTTGAAATTAACGATCCAATTTGAATTCCCACTGTATCCAGACACTTGCTAGTGGATTTACTCCGTTTGTTCAACACACTATAGCCTGATTAAAATTACTTGGTAATTGAAATTTCACACGATGGAGCCGTCTTCCTCCAACAGCAATCAACGTCGCGTCCAAACTGTTCGCTATTGACAAGCTGCCGCTTATGTTCTGTTCACTTCCACTGTTTGGCTACTGTTGTGTAAGGAGCTTGCATATTTAGTCAGTCGTGTGTGTGTGTGTGTGTATGTGTGTGTGTGTGTGTGTGTGGTTTTTCGTGAAATCCGAAGAAAAGTGTTCAAATGTATGTAAAGTCTTCCTTTGGTCGTCCTCCCTCCTCATTCATTTCAACTAGAAGCTTCCCTTGTTGTGAAGGTGTTGGAGAAACTGCACCCTTCTTCAATGATCCTGACTTCAGCCACCGATCCATGTTAGAAGTAATAAACTGGTCAAAAATCGACTTACGAAATAGGTAGTGCACTGACAAGGCAAATTTAACATTTAATGATGCCTGGGGCCGCATACGTGCCAGTGGGCGCTGTGATTGGTCGACAAAGCTCGCTCCGCGCATGCGTAAAACATTTCAGCGCATCTAGCGCCGTGAGCCGGCGCACAAACGACCCCCGTATTGTTGCGAAACAGTCGATCAGAGAAGCCGCATTCTCCGGCACTAAACTGTGTATACGTTCTCACTTAGGAACCGCAAAGGCTGCTTGGGGATACGACCTGAAGTAAAAGTACACGTTTTTCACACAAAAAAAAACCATAGTGATGAATTTGATTTTCACATTTTTATTCAATAATTTTACTCATTATTTTACACGATTTGGTGAAAGGTGGCCGCGGACCCCCTAGAAAGAGCCGGCGGACCCCACGTTGGGAAGCCTTGCCCTAACGTGTCATCGCGAGGTCACTGACTGTCTCGCGACACTCGCGTATGACGGTAAAAATGAACCTAATTACGCGAGACCTTCTCACGATCCGCACCACCGGTGCGGATGTAATTAAAAACAATGTTTCTCCCGAAAATGTTACGTTCAAAAATGGTTCAAATGGCTCTGAGCACTATGGGACTCAACTGCTGAGGTCATTAGTCCCCTAGAACTTAGAACTAGTTAAACCTAACTAACCTAAGGACATCACAAACATCCATGCCCGAGGCAGGATTCGAACCTGCGACCGTAGCGGTCTTGCGGTTCCAGACTGCAGCGCCTTTAACCGCACGGCCACTTCGGCCGGCAAAATGTTACATTCTTTATATTTTATATACGTACTGCGTAACTGGGAACGAGACGTGTCTTTCGTGGGCAACGGTGGTCGCAGCTGCCAAAGGAAGGCGACGGATCGGCACATTGTTTGCAGGCAAATGCCGGGATGGTTCCTTTGAAAGGGAACGGCCGATTTCCTTCCCAATCCTTCCCTAACCCGGGCTTGCGCTCCGTCTCTAATGACCCCGTTGTCGACGGGACGTTAAACACTACCCACCACCACCACCTTGGGCGTGGTGATGCCTTGCACGAGCTCCATTGGACCCATGGATGTCCACATGTTTGTTCCTCACAGCATAAAGGAGCCGCCAACAGTTTGTCTCCATCCCACGGTAAAGATGTCAAGGAACTACTCCTCTGAAGACGATGGAATCGCGCCCTTCCATCGGCATGATGAAGAACGTATCGGGATTCTTCAGATTATGCAACGCTTTGCCACTGCACCAACGTCCACTGCCGGTGGCCATGTGCCCATTTCAATCATAGGTGTCGCTGTCGTCGTGTGAACTTTGGTACATGCCTGTGTCGTTGGCTGCGGAGGCCCGTCGGTTAGGAGTGTTCAGTGTACTGTGTGTTCAGACACACTGCGAGCGTTGAAGTTTGGTGTTAGATCCGCCACAATTCGCCACCTCTCCTGTTTTACCAGTCTGCCAAGCCTACGACGTCTGGCACAACGACATCTGGACGTTGTTTCGCCACGTGTTGAAGACGCTCACCACAGCAATCCTCGAACACCAGAAAAGTCGTGCAGTTTCCGAAATGCTCGTGCCGAGCCTGTGGGCCATCACAATTTGGCCTCGATCAGACCCAGAGAGATGGCGCACCTTCCCCATTCTGCACACGGACAGCGCATTCCCTGATACTACATGCACCGTTCGTGTGTCTGACTAGCAGTCTCTCCTCACCAGATGACTCTGCTATCGCCTAGACGGATTTATATCGATAATAGACTGGTGATCATAACGTTCTGTCTGGTAAGTGTACACTAAAAGAGAAATTTTCAATAGAATTGTACGCAGTGGTGGAGAAAAGGCATAAATATTCGTTTTTTAATATATTCAAGGGTCGAAAATCTTCGAAGTCAAGATCGTAAACGAATTTTTTTATCTGCTTACTATTTTCAGAAACACACGAGCACATGAGAATGCAGCAACGTACAACAGCTTCTGAGAATCACATTATAGACCCAAAACTACACATAAAATTATAGCAAAGTTCAAAAGTAAAAAGTAATTACAGGATACATACCATAAAAACATTCTTGATTAGTGTAATTGCCACGACGTCTCAGCACATCATTAAAATCTTTCTTAAAAACTGACAACATCCATACATAATGTATGGATAAAATAAATTTACATCGTTCGTAACCTGTCAAGTTGAACGAAGGTAATAAAATTTTGAACAATGGGCATTAAGATAAGGAAGAAGCAGTGAAAATCAGAAAATATTTAAATAAAACCATCCATTAGAATGAATATTTTTGTATAGGGTATCGTCTTGCCTAAGGCCTTCAGCCGTTAAAACGTAGTGACACAATTTAATAAATATTTGTATTATCTCGTAGCAGAGATCATCATGTGGACGTTATTACAATGTGCTCTTCAATGAGATAATGTTGTTGTTGTGGTCCTCAGTCCGAAGACCGGTTTGATGCAGCTCTCCATGCCACTCTATCCACTGCAAGCCCTCCATCTCCCAATAACTACTGCAACCTTCATGTTTCTGAATCTACTTACTGTATTGATCTCTTGGTCTCTGTCTACGATTTTTACCTCCAACACTTCCCTCCTATACTAAATTGGTAATCCCTTGATGTCTCAGAGTCTGTCCTATCAACGGATCCATTCTTTTCGTCAAGTTGTGTAACAACTTTCTTGTCTCCCCAATTCTATTTAGCACCTCCTCATGATCTACCCATTAACTTTCAGCATTCTTCTGTAGCACCACATTCTAAAGCTTGCATTCTCTTTTTATCTAAAATGTTTATCGTCCATGTTTCACTTCCGTACATGACCACAATCCAGACAAATACTTTCAGAAAAGAGTTTCTAACACTTAAATTTATATTCGACCTTAACAAATTTCTGTTCTTCAGAAATGCTTTTCTTGCCATTGCCATTCTACATTTTATATCCCCACTACTTCGGCCATCATCAGTTATTTTGCTGCCCAAATAGCCAAACTCATCTACTACTTTAAGTGTCTCGTTTCCTAATCCGAGTCCCTTAACATCATCTGATTTAATTCGATTACATTCCATTATCCTTGTTTTGCTTTTGTTGATGTTCGTCTTAAATCCTCCTTTCAAGACACTGTCCATTCCATTCAACTGCTCCCCAAAGCACTTTACTTCTTTGACAGAATTACAATGTCATCGGCAAATCTCAGAGTTATTATTTCTTCTCCCTGGACTTTGCTTCCTACTCCAAAGTTTTCTTTGGTTTCCTTTACTGCTTGCTCAGTGTACTGACTGAATAACATCTGGGATAGGCTATAACCTTGTCTCACTCCCTTCTCAACGGCTGTTTTCCTTTCATGCCCCTCGACTTTCATAATTCCCATGCGGTTTCGGTAGAACTTTAAATAGCCTTTCGCTCCCTATATTTTGCTGCTGCTACCTTTAGAATTTCAAAGGGAGTATTCCTGTCAGGGTTGTCAAAAGTGTTCTTTAAGTCTACAAATGCTGTAAATGGAGGTTTGCCTTTCCTCAATTTGTCTTTCAAAATACGTCGTAGGGTCAGTATTGCCTCCTGTGTTCCTACATTTCTCCGGAATCCAAACTGATCTTCCCTAACGTAGGCCCCTACCATTTTTTCCAGCCTAAAATTTTAGATACAGTTTTGTATTTTGGATCTGTAATGTAATATCTATTAACTATTTTATGTTTATGTATACTCATGTGCAATTTTATATTTTAGATCTTAATATGGATCGAGTGTAGCTAGTAATCAAATTTAAAAAAATCGTTTTCGATCTTGACTTTGAGGATTTTCAACCTCTAATATAAAAATAGGAAAATGCGTGCTGAAAGCAGGGCAGAGTGCATGGCGGTG
Organism: Schistocerca cancellata; assembly: GCF_023864275.1. NCBI lineage: Eukaryota > Metazoa > Arthropoda > Insecta > Orthoptera > Acrididae > Schistocerca > Schistocerca cancellata. The sequence goes on along the minus strand of NC_064628.1, from coordinate 244,327,870 downwards.
CAGGATCTGTGGAACTGATAGAACTTGTGAGGGGCAGAGCTCCACGCAACATTCGTATAGCAAAGGATGGATCGGATCAAGATTTTATACGTGTAGGGTGCTGTGGAGAGGTGAAATCCCTAAGTCTGGCCAGTTAGTAGTCTATTGTTGGCTTTCTGTTGGATAGTTAGTAGGTGAGGTTTCCATGTCAGTTGCCTGTCGAAGGTTAGTCTAAGGTATTTTACTGTGTTGGTTAGTTGGATAGCACGGTCGTAAATGGTGAGGGAGAAGTGGTGGAGACGGAAAGCGCGGGTGTGGTGGTCTATATTATTGCCTGGGTTTTGGAGGGGCTAATCTTACGGAGACATTGGTTACACCAGGAGTTAAACTGACTGACGTGCATTTGGTATTTCTGGAGCGTAGGAAAGAGAGTGAGGGAAGTGGTGTTATTAACATATTGAAGGAGGTGGACGGAAGGAAGTGGTTTGGGCATATCAGCAAGAAGTAAAGCAGGGGGGACAGAACGAAATCTTGGGGCACTGCTGCAGTGGGGCGGAGGGTATAGGAATTGGTGTTAACAGTGACATGGGATGGTCGATGGGAGACCAAGGATGCCAGAAGGCGGACATAGTTGTCTGGAATGTCACAGGAATGAAAATTCTTTAATCGCCCCTTACAATATCGAGCTTGTCCCAAAAAAGAGAATCTCTGTTGTAATATGTCTTGTAACAAAGAGAAGAAACTGTGTAGTATGTGATTACAAGATTAGTCGTGAAGATCTGAAAACGTCTTTAAAAGTGCATCAACACGGTTACGCCACCTAGCGTGACCGATCCTTCCTCCCAGCACGCAGAGTGACGCTGGTTATGTTTGGCATTTCAGCTGTTAGGATCGAACCGTGCAATCAATGGTGTTACCTGTTATTCTACATATTAGTAATGACAGTGTTTGATGACCACATCAAAGTCTTCTGTATTTGTGTCTAAAATTGTATGTATTTCTATATTTAAAAACATTTTGTTTTTTAATATTGTTCGTGTAGAACTGATTTTTATATGAAATTTGCGTTTCTGTAAAGTTTGTAACATAAATATGTTACATCTGTCTGTTTTAATAGGTTATCAGATGATGGGTTAATCGCGAAACGCGTCATGACAGTTAATAAACAAGTCCAGAGGAAACCAACAACGGTTCTTAAACCACCAAACTGCCTTTTAAGATCTTTCCAATAATTAGATTTAGTTTCATTGTATAAACTTTTTATTACCAATGTCAAGTGTCGTGAAATTCCATTTTTTCTAATACTGACCAGAGTTTCTTCCTGTGTAATCTGTCAAAAGTCTTAACATGATAAAAGCTATGTGTGTCTCATTATCAAATCGTATTCTTCTGTGTATCGACATCTTCAAAGTAAACATATTATCCATTGTTGTTTTTCGAAATTTAACTTCACTCTAGTCTTCCGTTAAAATTGTTTCGGCTATAGGTCTCCTTATATGACAGACATTACAGCACGAACAGAACCATACTGCCATTCATTTTTCCCTCACTCAGTACGCGACTGGAACGGAAAACAAAATAAAAATTTTGGTAAAACATGGCTTGTGGAGTAGATCTGCAGGTGAAGATTTCCAGGTTGTTTCCTGCTATAAGACCAAGGGTGTATGTATTCTCCAAGACCAGTCGGGAGCTAGTGATCTGTCTGTTGTGACCCTGCAGATGGTAAGACTTAAACCTCCTACTTTCCGTCGTCTACTTTAAATCCTTAGAAATTCCAAAGCTGTATCTTGTTGAGCGAGCAGTGGCTCGTACCTGCCTCCGCGGGTCGGCTGCCTCGCAGTGTGACCGGCATGGCCACCCAGCTAGCGGAGCACCGGCTTCACGTCGCGGACCAGAATAGACGCGCATAGCGGCAGCTTCGAAATAGAAACGAGTTCCTCCTCGCGCACCTACGCATTCTTCCGCCCCCTTTCACCGACTCAGACACGTTCAGGCAAAGCTGGAAACTTAATAGATTTTTATTTTACGCTTATTCAAATAACATTATAGAAATAGTTATAACTTGGACTAGTATGCAAAACTGAAGTCACCGCAATTCACATTACAAAAGGCGGATCACCGTTTTTAATAGGATGTGTGATGACTATGGACAGCAGTGCATTCTCTGTAACGTGCTCCCATGGTGGCCACAAGGGTGGTCAGGAGTTCTCGTGGTAGGCCGTTATGTTCGTCTCCCAGCGAGGTTGACAGCTGTTCCGCAGCGTGTTCCCACCTCTCGCCATATGATCGTACGTTATGCACATAGGAACATGGTTGAACATAATAGTTTTGGTGATCCAGGTGTTACGGTGTCTGGAGGCTTAATGTTGCACGGGCGTACCGAACTCCGAATCTCTGAACACGGTCTTCGCTATTGTGACACTATACTGCTTCGCTTCGTGCGTCTTATCAGTGATAAATTCCGCCCCGACTTCCTTGTTATGGAGAAGAGTGCTCAAACTCTTCTAACAGAGCAGGTGGAAGAGCTCTTGAGAGGAGAGTATATTCGGCGAATGGTCTGGCCTGCCCGTTTCTACGAGTTAGATCCCATTTCACAAATGTGGAATGATGTGGGGAGATTTATTGCAACATGTCTACATACACTAACGACCATTCAGCAGTTGGTAAACGAGCTGGTGAAGGAATGAGACGCCCTACCTCCTTACCAATCTTGTGGGTAGCATTGGAGCACGTTGCAGAGGGTGCACTTCTGTCTTTGGTCCACACATACCATATTAACAATCATGTCCTGCTTTTTGTAATGTCCAGGGGGTCATCGTAAATTGCCTTGACCTCAGCAAGATTATTTCTTTTTTTTTGTATAAAAGTGTCATCTCATGGCGTATTTCCTTCATTTACTCCTCTACTGTACTATAGCAGTTTGTAGTGTCATTGACGTACGTTATTTGGCCGTGACACATCAAGCGAAAGTTACTTTCATCCTAAAGTTTTGTGCACCAGCGCACAGCAGCTTCTGTACGAAATTTACAACGCAATAATTTACTGGAAATCTCTTCAACGGAAAATTGTCCCCAGTAATTGAAACCGAGTGTAGATGTAACTACATGGTCCAGTCACATCATTGTGCCCACCGCCTATGTTCGACATGAACGCGTAATAATCACTCACAGACGACACGTGGCACCCCACACAGTGGAGGGGTGCGTAAACAGCTCAGTCTTTGTCGTAATTAGGAAACGGAGCGCTTTATCTGACGTGCATAAGGGTACATCATTAGCTTTCGAGCCAAGGGCGAAAGCCTTTCCGGAACGCTAATTTGTGAACTGGTCGCGTGCCGCCCTGGGTGAAGTATACCGCCAGTCAAAACCGGCGCCCAGGCAACTGTGGCACATCACGCACCGTAGATGACAGGGGTGAAAGGTGCCTGCGGAGATATGTACGGCCGAACAGACGTGCAACTGGCGAGCAACTAACCGCCCATACGAGCGGGACCACGAACTGTCACCACAGCAGGCGTGTGGTTCGTGCACTCTTGCGGAGTGCTATTCATCGACGACGAAAGCTGGAATTTGCGCGCCAGTGCCACACCTTAACGTGCTCTGAATGGCGACAAATGGCATTTTCAGCTGAATCACGTTTTATGCTCCATCGGTGTGAAACGTCTGAAAGTAAACATCATGCAAAAAGCGTCGAAAGAGTCCAAGCCGGAGCGGGGAGCGTTATGGTGCGGCGGATGTTTTTGTGGCATTCCCTGGGCGCTCCCTGGAAGGCATAATGGATGAACGCAAGCGTGTATCTATCCTTGGGGACCATGTCCACCGCTAAATGTAGTTCGTTCTTCCTCGGCACGATGCAGTGTACCATCAGGACAATGCAAGGCTTCACATAGCTCGCGTGAAAGAGCGTGTTTCGAAAAGCACCAGGATGAGTTATCATGCTACCCTGAGCACCAACCTCAGTCCGGAACCGCGCTGCTGCTACGGTCGCAGGTTCGAATCCTGCCTCGGGCATGGACGTGAATGATGTCCTTAGTTAGGTTTAAGTAGTTCAAAGTTCTATGGGACTGATGACCTCAGATGTTAAGTCGCATAGTGCTCAGAGCCATTTGAACCATTTGAGCAGCCATATTGTAAACAGGGAGTAAGGATATGATGGGTTTCAAGAGAAAATTATAATCGCCGGCCGGCGTGGCCGAGCGGCTCTAGGCGCCTCAGTGTGGAACCTCGCGACCGCTACGGTCGCAGGTTCGAATCCTGCCTCGGGCATGGATATGTGTGATGCCCTTAGGTTAGTTAGATTTAAGTAATTCAAAGTGACAGGGGACCGATGACCTCAGATGTTAAGTCCCATAGTGCTCAGAGCCATTTTGCACCTGGGCACCAAACTCCCCGAATTTAAATCCTGTCGAGAACTATGGGACCATCTCGATCGGGCTGTTCGCGCCATGAACCCTCAACCGAAAAACCTAGTACACCTGGCTCCACATTCCTGTCAGTACCCTTCAGAACTGTAGCGACTCTCTTCCTGCGCGCCTTGCAGCGGTTCGTGCTGCAGAAAGTCACCATTCAGGCTTCTGACAGGTAGAGTCAGACTGAATTACAGTGCTACCCACAGATGTGGCTACAGGATGGATCACTGTTTGTTATAGTCTTTCGCCGCCCTCAAATCTAACTAGTCGAAGCTCACACTTTAAACGTGAGTCACTTGCTTACCACAACAGTGATAACAATATGCTGCTTCTTCTTTTCGTTAGCTTGTACTCCGCCAAACGTGCGATCGTATTCTGACTGTTCGCGTATCGTTTTTTCTGAGGCGGAAAGTGGAGACCAGCGCAGCGTCTGCTTAAAAGAACATGGGAAACCGACTGAGAAAGCACACTCAGCCTGGCCAGCTCACTAGCCACGGTCATTAATCCGTCGCGCGGATTCGATCTGGATCTGGCTCACTTTCCTTACTAATACACTGTGCGTCACGCTATATGAGCAGCTGGTAATATTTAAGGATATAAGGCGGCCTGAGTGGCCGTGCGGTTCTAGACGCTGCAGTCTGGAGCCGAGCGACCGCTACGGTCGCAGGTTCGAATCCTACCTCGGGCATGGATGTGTAAGATGGCTCAGAGCCATTTGAACCATTTTTAAAGATATAAAATATTTATTGCAATAATAGTAACAATAACAATCATAATTCTGAGCCATGGCGGCTTTCTTCTTTCAAATCTCCGCCGTGCGCACTAGAGAACTAGCGGTCTCTCGCCTCATAGAGCGCCTTCCAACTAGGGGGCGCGGCCACGCCGCCGTGAGTGGCCAAGCAGTGGCCGTCAGCGGCAATGTGGTGTGAGTGGCATGAAGTGGGGTGCGGCTGCGCTTGGATTGATGCGCTGTGCAGGACCCGGGTTTAGTCACATCGGCTGTTAGCATTTGCTATGAGGCCTCTTGACACAGCGGTTCTCTGACGCTCCTCCCGAGCGCGCATTATGGTGGCGATCTTAGCCCTGTGTGTTCCACGAGCGCCAAAACTTATTTCATTTCTAGGTTTAAGTCATCTGCCTCTCAGTTGGAGATTCAGTTCCTTCAAATTAATGTACGAGGTGCATTCAAGTTCTAAGGCCTCCAATTTTTTTTTCTAATTAACTACTCACCCGAAATCGATGAAACTGGCGTTACTTCTCGACGTAATCGCCCTGCAGACGTACACATTTTTCACAACGCTGACGCCATGATTCCATGGCAGCGGCGAAGGCTTCTTTAGGAGTCTGTTTTGACCACTAGAAAATCGCTGAGGCAATAGCAGCACGGCTGGTGAATGTGCGGCCAGGGAGAGTGTCTTTCATTGTTGGAAAAAGTCAAAAGTTACTAGGAGCCAGGTCAGGTGAGTAGTGAGCATGAGGAATCACTTCAAAGTTGTTATCACGAAGAAACTGTTGCGTAACGTTAGCTCGATGTGCGGGTGCGTTGTCTTGGTGAAACAGCACACGCGCAGCCCTTCCCGGACGTTTTTGTTGCAGTGAAGGAAGGAATTTGTTCTTCAAAACATTTTCGTAGGATGCACCTGTTACCGTAGTGCCCTTTGGAACGCAATGGGTAAGGATTACGCCCTCGCTGTCCCAGAACATGGACACCATCATTTTTTCAGCACTGGCGGATACCCAAAATTTTTTTGGTGGCGGTGAATCTGTGTGCTTCCATTGAGCTGACTGGCGCTTTGTTCCTGGATTGAAAAATAGCATCCACGTCTCATCCATTGTCACAACCGACGAAAAGAAAGTCCCATTCATGCTGTCGTTGCGCGTCAACATTGCTTGGCAACATGCCACACGGGCAGCCATGTGGTCGTCCGTCAGCATCCGTGGCACCCACCTGGATGACACTTTTCGCATTTTAAGGTCGTCATGCAGGATTGTGTGCACAGAACCCACAGAAATGCCAACTCTGGAGGCGATCTGTTCAACAGTCATTCGGCAATCCCCCAAAACAATTCTCTCCACTTTCTCGATCACGTCGTCAGACCGGCTTGTGCGACCCCGAGGTTGTTTCGGTTTGTTGTCACACGATGTTCTGCCTTCATTAAACTGTCGCACCCACGAATGCACTTTTGACACATCCATAACTCCATCGCCACATGTCTCTTTCAACTGTCGATGAATTTCAATTGGTTTCACACCACGCAAATTCAGAAAACGAATAATTGCACGCTGTTCAAGTAAGGAAAACGTCGCCATTTTATTTAAAACAGTTCTCATTCTCGCCGCTGGCGGTAAAATTCCATCTGCCATACAGTGCTGCCATCTCTGGGACGTATTGACAATGAACGCGGCCTCATTTTAAAGCAATGCACATGTTTCTATCTCTTTCCAGTCCGGAGAAAAAAAATCGGAGGCCTTAGAACTTGAATGCACCTCGTACTGAGAGTCTGGTGTTTTGGAGAGTCCGATTCATAAGATGCTTTTTGTCTTTGGATTACGAGGTCACTGTATTGTAGCACATACTGTACTGCTTGAGCACAGGCTGTCAGGAGAAGGTAACGTGTTAATGATGTTGGAGTTTGTTTCCTGTCCCGATATCTCGCCTCACCGTGCTGAACAGAATCAAGGGGCTACAATGCCTGAGATCTGTTTCTAGCAAATGTATGCACAACGGTAAATCTGACAGGGCAAGGATATTTAAAACTGTGTAATGATTGTTGATTCTGGGTGCGGAGAACTTTTGACCTTGGTGGAGGTAGCGCCTGCTAAGAGAACCCTTTCCTGACTGAACAGCTGACTATGGAAGATTTTCAAAGGGGCTAGTGGTGCCGCAACATAGATGCTCCCTTAGTTTGTTCCAGTCTCACAGCTGTTGTGACACAAAGAGAGGACATCGAACCTATTGACCCAATAGTGCTCTTGTGGGTTTGCTGCCTGCCTGCATCAGCTGCCGACATTGTCTTCGCCGAGCCTACTGCCGCTTGTACCAACTCATGTCACAAGGAATTAAGTTAATTAACTTTATTACGGGCTTCTGCCACAGTAATTGTAGTATTTTGTTTTCTTCCCCTTTTCCAAAAAGGACATCATCCTATCGGCTGTTTTAATTAATATGTGTTTAATAGTTTCACTCTGTTCGGTTAATTTTTTGCAGGGCCATGAACGGCCGTTGCCCATGTTTTTAAATTTCCTCGAAATTTATCATCTAGAACTGGCCAGGTTTAAATTTTTGAAGAGCCAAGATTGGCTATTTGTTAATATGTCAAAACTTTTCTTACATTTTTGTTATCTAGTACTGGCCAAGTTTTTAATTAAAAGGGCCTTTAGATGTAGAGGCAATATATAAGTAATTATCTTGATTACCCATCATGTTCTTTGTTTTGTCAGTCGGAATCTGTTTGTAGATTTGAATTGTCGTATAAGATTCTAGAACACCAGCTGGTCCCCTTTGTCAGAATAATTACACCATCCAAATGCGTAAAATTCAAAACTACACTAAATGCTGTTACTTCTTGTTCACTTTCATTTAAGATCTCCGTGGGCTTGTTTTCAAATTGTTAAAGAATTCTTTGGATTCCCTCTGTTTTAAATTTATTAAGCACCAATAGCCACTGTGTTTGAGCAGAAACTTTGTTTAATGTGAAACTGGAAATTTGAAAAAAAAAAAATGGTTCAAATGGCTCTGAGCACTATGGGACTTAACTTCTGAGTTCATCAGTCAACTAGAAGTTAGAACTACTTAAACCTATCTAACCTAAGGACAAGATTTACCTGCCCGAGGCAGGAGTCGCGCGGTTCCAGACTGTAGCGACTAGAACCGCTCAGCCACTCCAGCCGGCGGAAATTTGCACCTTATAATCAGTTTTCATAATGTGAAACCAGAAATTTGCACTTTCTAGTCCTTTGTAATAAATGTTTTACGAATTGTAAACTATGTTTACCTGAAACCCAGTCCAGTTCTTCCACGTAATTTACTCTGAGCACCTGGACGCCATTTCAATTCGTAGCAGAGCGTGGTTTCGATTCTCAGACATCTAGGTTATGCTTCCACCACACTGAATGTGGCATATTCTGAGCTCATATGCCAAATGTTCATTTTTCAAAAGGGACAAGCTGGGACAGCCACGAGACCCCATACTCAGAAGTAAATATGTGAAAAAACACGAATCAGTTAGTGCCAATGAATGAGACAATGAATGAAATCAACATACAAATAGAAATAAAAGAACCAATGATAAAAGATGTTACATGGTCCAACTCCCCCCCACCCCTCCCCAATCCAATCTTGTCCCAAGAAAAACCACACTCTGAATTTAAATTAGTGGTTAGTACATCACTTAACCATAACTTCCAAGAAACAGCAATACAGGGAAATACAGCTATTGAAAAACACTTATTCAGAAATTTCAGAAATATACAGGGTGTCCGGCCTAAGAACCGTCAGTAAAATTTTCTTTATCGATTTGGTAGGTACATGCAATTTAGTTTTTGCAATTTGTAGCTGGAGTCAACACAAACAAATGCTGCTAATCACGTCTTTCGCGCAACACTCAGTGTCAAGGAAAGCATCTGTTCGTTTTCCTTTACAAACAAAATGATTTTTAAACTGGAAATTCAAATGCTCATTTGACAGAACGACCCAAAATTAGTCTGATGCCATATTATTTTAGTTTTAGCGACGTTCATTAAAAGGGACAGTAAAACATGAAGTGTAACCAATTCTCCAGCAGCGACTAAGCAGGGTAGATTCGTGGTAGTAGCAGTCAGTGTGTGCCAGTGGTCCTGAACTACTGGTTATTCTTCGTGTTTGACTGTTCCTGTTAATATATATCGATATAATTATTTGACTAAAAGTATTTTTAACATAAGACGTCTTAAAGCGAACTAAAAAAATGGTTCAAATGGCTCTGAGCACTATTGGACTTAACATCTGTGGTCATCAGTCCCCTAGAACTTAGAACTACTTAAACCTAACTAACCTAAGGACATCACAAACATCCATGCCTGAGGCAGGATTCGAACCTGCGACCGTAGCGGTCACGCGGGTCCAGACTGAAGCGCCCAGAACCGCACGGCCACACCGGCCGGCGCGGACTAAAAAGTATGAAATAATTTCTCCGAGCTCCATACAGATTTCTGACCCCTGACCCTGAATATCTGTGGTTGTGAATTTTTACTCGCTGTGAAAATAATTGTGGAACTTTAAACCGGAAACGTGGGGTGTATGTGTCATGCAGTTGATAAAAGAATTTTAATAGCTACAAACTCCCACGACTTTGACTATGTTGTGATTTTTTTTTTGTCGTTGATCTTTCTACTGGTTTTATGCGACTTGCCACGGATTCATATCCTGTGCTAATCTCTTCTTCTCAGAGTAACACTTGCACCGTACATCCTTAGTTATTTGTTGGATGTATTCACATCACTGTCTTCCCCTTCAGTGTTTATCCTCTACAGCTCCCATGACGGTTATTCGCTGATGTCTTAACACGTGTCCCATCATCCTGTCCACTACCTTGTCTGTATTTTCAATACGTTCCTTACCTCGTCGATTCTGCAGAGAACCACCTCATTCTTTATTTTCTCAGTCTACCTAATTATCAACATTTTTCTGTAACACCTCAATCGGTTCTCTTCTGTTCCTGTTTTCCTACAATCCGTGATTCCAAGCGATATAATTCTGTGCTCCAAACGTACATCCTCAGAAATTTTTTCCTCGGATTGAGGCCTCTATATGGTATGAGTAGACTTCTCTCTGCCAGGAATGCCATTTTTGTCTGTGCTTGTCTGCTTGCTTCGTCTGTCATGCCTAATTTTGTTTCCAAGGTAGCAGAAATCTTTACTTTGTCTGTTTCATGATCACCACTTTTGATGTTAAGTCTCTTGCTATCCTCATTTCTGCTACATCTCATTGCCTTTGTCTTTTTCCTGTCTCCTCTCAATCCGCATTCTGTACACATTATACTATTCATTCCATGCAACAGAGCTTTTCATTCTTCTTCATTTTCAGTGAGGATAGTAATGTCACCATCGAATGTTGTCCTTGATGTCCTATAATCTTCAATTTTAATCCCATTCTTGAACCTTCCTTTTATTTACACCATTGCTTCTTCGACGTATAGATTGAATAGTAGAGGCGAAAGACTGCATTTTTTTTCAGAATTTTGAACACCTTTCACCATTGTACAATGTCGAATGCTTTTTCTAGGTAGACGAATCCTAAGAGCGTGTTTTGAATTTTCTGCAGCCTTGTTTCCATCACCATGCGCAACGTCAGAACTGCCTTACTCGTACCTTTTTACCTTACCTAAAGCCAAATTTATCGTCACCTAAAAGATCCTCAGTTTTTGTTCCCAATATTCTGTATTTTATTCTTGCTAGCAGCTTGAATGAATGAGTTGTTAAGGTGATTGTGCAATAATTTTCACACTTATCTTCCCTTAATATCTTCGGAATTGCGTGGATGATATTTTTCCGAAAGTCTCGTAGATGCTACTCACCAACTTGAACAGTAGTTTGGTGGCCAATTCCTCCAGTTACTTTTGTCCATCCCTTCTGCCTTATTTGACCTCAAGTCTTCCAAGGCTCTTTTAAATTTTGGCTCTAGTACTGGAGCTCCTATCTCCTCAATATCAACTTCAATTTTTTCTATCACGTCATGTGACAAGTTCTCCACATCATAGAGACCTTCAGTGTACTTTTTCCATCCACTCCCTTTCTCTACTGCGTTTATCAATGGAATTCGTGTTGTAGTCATAATGTTAGCACCCATGCTTTTAATTTTGGAGGAGGCTGTTTTGACTTTTCTATATGCCGAATCAGTCTTCTCGACAAACAGTTATTTTTCGATTTCTTCAGATCTTTCCTGCAGCCATTTTGCCTTGGCTGCCGTGCACTTGCTATTTATTTCTTTCCTGGTGATTTAAATTGCTGTGTTCCTGGCTTTCGATGAATATTTTTGCACTTCCTTCTTTCATCGATCAGCTAAAGCATTTCTTCTGTTACCCAAGGTTACTTCGCATTTACCTCCCTTGTACCAACGTTTCTGTGTAGCATCATTGACTGCCTTTTCTAGAGATGTTTACTCCCTGTATTATGGCTATCTTGCTTACCTACAACTGTACTCTGCTCATGTAAGTCGAAACTTTGTGCAAACAAACGTGTCATTGGTCATCAGCTGCATTGCTCAAGCACGTGGTGTCGCAGTACCACACGAAGTAAACCTTACATACGCCTTATTATTTCATTATAGCGCGAATAAAACTCTGACCCTTGATAAGGCATCGAAAGTCTTAAGTTTCTTTGCTAGTCAGAGTGCTATACTTGTATCAAATCTCGCTAGACACTCAGGTTCGCAGTCTAGTTGTTCAAATCTAGTTACTCATCTATAAAATTTGGTAAACTTTTACAGAAAGGTAATTTCAGGGGAGGGGAAGGGTGAAGCAGTTTTGACTCTTCTGGCAAGGCCGCAGGACTACCTCAGTTCAGCTCTGGTCCTTACTAAATGGCTCTGAGCACTATGGGACTTAACTTCTGAGGTCATCAGTCCCCTAGAACTTAGAACTACTTAAACCTAACTAACCTAAGGACATCACATGCATCCATGCCCGAGGCAGGATTCGAACCTACGACCGAAGCAGTCGCGCGGTTTCAGACTGTAGCGCCTAGAAGCGCTCGTCTACCCCGGCCGGCTTCCTTACTAAAATGTTTTCTTTTTATGGTGGGGTCATGACCTCTTGAGGGCTCACTGTAAATTTCCCCGAGATATCCTAAGAACGTGACGGGTCGATTGCTCACAAGCAACTACAACAAGAAACAATCATTACTTCGTCATACAACGATGATTCTTTCAGCTGGCAGCGAATAATACGCTTTCCTCTTCAGCCTAAGCTAGAGTTCCGGTGCTGACAGCCTTTTTGTCAACAAGAGATATTAATATTCCATTACACTTCGATAAACTGCATAGCAACGTCACACAATTGAACATGATGAGAACAACAAAATAGAAGAATTAGCAACTATCTTCAACACTACACAAACCTACAACTACAAATACAGTTATCCACAACAACTCTTGTCATCATAGAAGCCATAAAGAAGCTTATTTTCAATCCTGTATCAGCAGAATACACAAATATTCACTAAGTCACGATAATATTAAATCAAACATTGTCACACTAAAGATCATAACACATAACAATGGACACCATCTACATCCGTCGACAAAATTTATTCCAAAATGAAGAAAAGGATTGAAGGTAAATCAAATGACGAAATTACTTTTGACCGAATGCAAAATAAAAAGAACAAACACATTGTCACAGATTATTGGTGACAAGTATCAGATAAAATTCAGCATGAACTAAAAAAAAAAAACCTAAAAACACAACACAATAAGAGTACATAAATGTGATTCACTGGAATAACTCATAAAACTTTCTCTAGAAGCTAAAATGTAGAGCCTGTGAAAAAATATACATCGATAAACAGATATTTTAAAAAGAGTTTCTGTTCACGCATGAATAACTGTGGAAACAAAACCTTCAGCATTCAACACATTTGAGAGAACCAAATCGCGAAGTGACAGACACAGTACACTGAATACAAGAATGGATGCTAATTTATAAACTTTTTTCCTTCGTCAACTTGATCCATCCGTTCTACAGAACCGTGTACTAGGTCGTGTGAGAGATGACTCACGCTGCTATCGACGATGGGATCCATACTTTATCAGATAATCATGTGACGGAAGTTGGCTACGCTGTCGCGTAAGCATGCCAGATATCTTCAGCCTGCACTGAATTCTTAACAGGCAACTGTTGGAAGAACGAGTAATAATACTTACTAATTCAGTCCGGCGGTATATATATATATTAACAATTAGAAATGCGAAGATTTCATGGCATCACGACATTACTGAAGAGCCAATGAGAAAGTGGGTTAGGCAAATATCATATCCAAACTACCTCTTCATCCAATCGAAGTTTCGTGAGGCGCCTAATGGAATAGTGATTCATTTGATTACCTGTTTGTCAGGATGATATAGAAGCAGTAGTTACTTATAATAGGAGCCGACGTTTCGAGAGAGCGTAAAATATGTTTTATGGACAGTACTTACTCCGAGTTCCTCACGAACTTTACGAGCCACGATTTTCTCGCAGCGAGATGAAGCGGCACATTAAAGAGTCTGGCGGCTGGGCGAGCTGCATTAGCGATCTTCCAATCGGATGCGACGTGCTTTTAAGCTGAACTCTGCACTCTGCGAGGTAAATGTATAGGACACCTAGCTGTAGTTCATTTGAGATGCAGTGACCAATTTTACTCTTTTTTCCTTACTGCCTTTTTGAGATCGACATGACTTTACAATAGGGTAACAGTTATACATCACGATAATTTCTATTTGTTTGATACAATTCAAAACGTGTAACAACGCACAGTCCGACGTCCCCTTTCTTGCAACAATAACGTGATTGGTTTTCCCTTGCTAATCAGTGCAAAGCCGTAACAAACAAAGCAAGCACAAAATGTACGGTTTATACTTCAGTAGCGTCGGCTCATTTGACGTAAGGATAGAGGCTCCATCTAGCAGCCGAAAACGAGGAAGAAGTGTCGCCGTACTAGGGCGAGGTGTGTCTTATGAAATTGTTGCAGAATACATGATTCATACATACATGTCCATCCCCACTCCCATTTTAGTGCCCTAGAATCGATTCAGTTCTCCCTCTGCTACTTCTATGCCCTGCAACTTCTCCTTTTCTTTCGCCCTTCATAATTTTTTTTTTTTTTGCTTCTTAAAAAACTCCGTCCCCATGGAAATGACTTCCAGGGCATACGGCCCAGCTGCCATGCCCTTGTTACGCTGCATAGCTAGCTGGCAGGCGTACTTCGTCTTGCATCAGTGTTAGTGAAAACTGTAGCCCTTAGAAATAATACACACATTAAAAAAAAGTTTTGCATCACATCGGTTCCAAGAACTCCTGAAGACAGACGTTTACTGTGGATACTGCATCACAGACACCGTCCCTATGACTGTTCAGAGATGTGACTAAACCCGCCCAAAGATGTAAACAACCATGCATGAGCAGCGCGTTTTAGACGGAGGGGATGCGACAGCCGTCAGTTTCAGTCATTCCACCAGGAAGGAGGTACACGGCTCGTGTTGTCCGTAATTCAACCATGCCTAGACGGTAAATACGGTGGTTCGATCGCGTTACTTTGTGCAAGGAAGGGCTCTCAACAGGGGAAGTGTCCAGGCGACTCGGAGTGAACCAAAGCGATGTTGTTCGGACATGGAGGAGATACAGAGAGACAGGAACTGTCGATGACATGCCTCCCTCAGGCCGCCCAAGGGCTACGACTGCAGTGGATGACTGTTACCTACGGATTATGGCTCGGAGAATACATGACAGCAACGCCACCATGTTGAATAATGCTTATCGTGCAGCCACAGGACGTCGTGTTATAACTCAAACTGTGCGCAATAGGCAATAGGCTGATGCGCAACTCCACTCCCGACGTCCATGGCGAGGTCCATCTTTGCAACCACGGCACCATGCAGCGCGGTACTGATGGGCCCAACAACATGCCGAATGGATCGCTCAGGATTGGCATCACATTCTCTGCACCGATGAGTGTCGCATATGCCTTCAACCAGACAATCGTGGGAGACGTGTTTGGAAGCAACCCGGTCAGGCTGAACGCCTTAGACACACTGTCCAGCGAGTGCAGCAAGGTGGAGGTTCCCTGCTGTTTTCGGATGGCATTCTGTGGGGCCGACGTGCGCCGCTGGTGGTCATGGAAGGCGCCGTAACGGCTGTACGATACGTGAATGCCATCCTCCGACCGATAGTGCAACCATATCGGCAGCATATTGGCGAGGCATTCGTCTTCATGGACGACAATTCGCGCCCCCATCGTGCACATCTTGTGAATGACTTCCTTCAGGATAACGACATCGCTCGACTAGAGTGGCTAGCATGTACTCCAGACATGAACTCTATCGAACATGCCTGGGATAGATTGAAAAGGGCTATTTATGGACGACGTGACCCTCCAACCACTCTTGAGAGATCTACGCCGAATCGCCGTTGAGGAGTGGGACAATCTGGACCAACAGTTCCTTGATGAATTTGTGGATAGTATGCCACGACGAATACTGGCATGCATCAATGCAAGAGGACGTGCTTCTGGGTATTAGAGGTACCGGTGTGTACAGCAATCTGGACAACAGCCTCTGAAGGTCTTGTTGTATGGTGGTACAACATGCAATGTGTGGTTTTCATGAGCAATAAAAAGGGCTGAAATGATTTTTATGATAGTCTCTATTCCAATTTTCTGTACAGGTTACAGAACTCTCGGAACGGAGTTGATGCAAAACTTTTTTTGATGTGTGTATATGAGTGAATCCGAACTTGGAGGATGTGTCGAGCAGCGTCCCAGGAATAAGTGCAAAGTTTCGAAAGATAACATATGTAGTTAGCTACTGTTCTGTAGATTATCTGACCCTTTTTTTTTATCGAAGTGGCAGGAGCTGTGGCGCAAGCTAAATTCATTGGCAGACAAAATATCAGAATGTGCATCCAAAATCCTATATGAAGATTCTTAATTTTCTTTACTAATTACTGGCTTGAAGAGCCATCCTCAGATCAACCTAAAACGTTGTTCAGTGTATGACAATCATTACATATCATCGTATTTGAAGCACTAAGTCGCCCTAAAATAGGAAGTAGTTGTTGGTTATGTAAATTGACAACGTTAATCACTAATCAGTTTGCATGAGCAACTACGATTTTTCATTTTAGGATGACTTAGCAGTAAAAATACGACGAGTTTTAATGATTGTCATGCACTGAACAATATCTTTTTTTAGATCTGAGGATGGCTCGTCAGTGAGTCGAAACCCTACGATGAAGAAAATTTGCTATCTAAATTTTTATCCATAAATGTTTTAAATCAACTGACCGCTGACAGTGTCAAAGATTAACAAAATATCAGCTTATGAACTGCAAGCCTATATGGCAGAGAGACAACCAAGAAGAGGTCCATATATAATGAATGACAAAGAGACGCACCACAGCTGAACATCCACTACAATAGCCTTCCGGAATTAGTGAGGAGATAAGACTCTGAGAGGACCAGGAAGGATTTCCTATTACTCTGGTAGCTATCTCCCAATCTCTACACCTTGCATGGCACAGCGGCACAGAGTCTGCGACTTCTGAGCTGTGTCCCACTGCGCCAGGGGACAAATATCCAGACAAATGAGAAAATTTGTCTCGGTTCTAATATAAATCACACTAGTGAAGTGTAGTGCTGTGTAGTGTAATGTTGTGTAGTAGAGTAGACCAGAATCATACATTACAAAATTTGTGATGCAGAAATGCAGAGTAGTACAGTACACCCAAAGCACGTACATTCTGGATTCCGGATGAACATACATCTGTGCGCCAAATGGACTAAATAAGTACACTACTGGCCATTAAAATTGCTACACCACGAAGATGACGTGCTACACAGGAGAAATTTAACCGACAGTAAGAAGATGCCGTGAAATGCAAATGATTAGCTTTTCAGAGCATTCACACAAGGTTGGGGCCGGTGGCAACACCTACAACGTGCTGACATGAGGAAAGTTTCCAACCGATTTCTCATACACAAACAGCAGTTGACTGGCGTTGCCTGGTGAAACGTTGTTGTGACGCCTCGTGTAAGGAGGAAAAATGCGCACCATCACGTTTCCGACTTTCGGATTGTAGCCCATCGCGATTGCGGTTTATCGTATGGCGACATTGCTGCCCGCGTTGGTCGAGATCCAATGACTGTTAGCAGAATATGGAATCGGTGGGTTCAGGAGGGTTATACGGAACGCCGTGCTGGACCCCAACGGCCTCGTATCACTAGCAGTCGATATGACAGGCATCTTCTCCGCATGGCTGTAACGGATCGTGCAGCCACGTCTCGATCCCTGAGTCAACAGATGGGGACGTTTGCAAGACAACAACCATTTGCACGAACAGTTCGACGACGTTTGCAGCAGCATGGACTATCAGCTCGGAGACCATGGCTGTGGTTACTCTTGACGCTGCGTCACAGACAGGAGCGCTTGCGATCGTGTACTCAACGACGAACCTGGGTGCACGAATGGCAAAACGTTATTTTTTCGGATGAATCTAGGTTCTGTTTACAGCATCATGATGGTCGCATCCGTGTTTGGCGACATCGCGGTGAACGCACTTTGGAAGCGTGTATTCGTCATCGCCATACTGGCGTTTCACCCGGCGTGATGGTATGGGGAGCCATTGGTTACACGTCTCGGTCATTCACATTGACGGCACTTTGAACAGTGGGCGTTACATTTCAGATGTGTTACGACCCGTGGCTCTACCCTTCATTCGATCCCTGCGAAACCCTACATTTCAGCACGATAATGCGCGACCGCAAGTTGCAGGTCCTGTACGGGCCTTTCAGGATACAGAAAATGTTCGACTGCTGCCCTGGCCAGCACATTCTCCGGATATCTCACCAACTGAAAACGTCTGGTCAATGGTGGCCGAGCAACTGGCTCGTCACAGTACGCCATTCACTACTCTTGATGAACTGTGGTATCGTATTGAAGGTGCATGGGCAGCTGTACCTATACACGCCATCGAAACTCTGTTTGACTCAATGCCCAGGAGTATCAAGACCGTTGTTACGGCCAGAGGTGGTTGTTCTGGGTACTGATTTCTCAGGATCTACGCACCCAAATTGTGTAAAAATTTAATCACATGTCAGTTCTAGTATAATATATTTGTCCAATGAATACCCGTTTATCATCTGCATTTCTTCTTGGTGTAACAATTTTAATGGCCACTAGTGTAGCAATATTTGCAAATTATAATTTTTATGTAGAATTTTTCTCCTTAAACGCCATGACGCTTTGTTACAGTAACACATTTGAAATTATGTTACAATATTATGTGCTATATTTATGCCATTCACGTACAACATTTGTTCTGTCCTTGTATCTAGTTAAAAGACTAAAAGGAAACAACAAACAAAAAACTATCGAAATGATGTGGAGCGAATCAGCTTACAGGACATGTACACATGATTTGTTTTAGTGCTGGTCATTAACAAGTTCATAAATGGTACAGTGGCCTTAATTTGGCTTCAAAGAAATTATTTTACAGTCCTACTCATGCAACACACTTGAAACTTCTGTGTACAGGGTATAGTTTTTAAATACTATTGTGTCGGTGAAGTAGCAGGTGCTGCGTCGTCAGTCATCGATAACTTCACGCCAGCAATCGACCACAGCGAAGACGCTGCGTGTCAACACTGTGTCACCAATCCAGACGAGGTTTGAGCCACGCCTCCCGGAGATGTCAGGCGCCACTCCCACGCAGCGATTATGAAATGCGGCCGCATGCGAAAAGCGAGACAGTTCACTTCGGTGGAGTGCTACCTCTGTTTCCTGTGGATGAAGTCGTGGCTTCCTCCATGCCGAGCTTACGACAGGCTAGAATATTCAGAGTGTTGAGCTGTGTCCTGCGGTCAAGGGTTCAAGAATTACAGATATATTGTTCCCATACTTGTTACCTTCACTCACAGTAGATAGGTGAGCTATAAAAGACAAGTGTCCTAGCATTAGTAAGTAAAACGCTGGTGTATGTGTTAATCAGTTCATTGTTCTCAGTGTCCAACTGCGTGTACAAAAGGGGACTACAACAGCAGGAGTTATCCAAAATAAATTCTTATAGGTTGCACTTAAAACTTGCTTTACTACCTGCCAGACATTTTATATTATTGCATTTTGAACTCCTTTCTGAGCCACTGACAACTTTAAACTCGATAAAGTATTGAGAGGTATTGCTCATAAACAGACACCAGATACACCAGATAGAAAACCCTACGAAACTAGTGACGGTGTAGATGTCTGATCTTCACCAAATTCATTGACAGCCAGTTCAGCACCTCTTCATGAAGTGTATCAAAACCAGAAAAATGGAGAATGAAACTATTAAAAGGAATGAGGATGTGGAAATGATTAATGCTGAATTGATTGAAAGTGAAATAAGTTTGTAAACATTTTATCATTTTACTTTTATTAACTGCATATCAGTAAGTATTTTGTATGTACACACTGGATGAAATTCTTTTCTAACTATTTTAGTCCATTTGCTCAAATGACATTTTACAGTTCTTTCTTCCCATGCATTTCTTCCGCACATGTGTGAATTTCTACATAAAGCAAGATGTATTTTTGTAAGTACAAAACCGGTTTAATAAAAAACGCCATATTTGTACTGTTACCTACCTGAAAATATTTCAATCTTTCCAAAGAATCATTATTTAAGTATGGATCATCTATTATAATTAATCTTCACAGACAAAATTCTTGCATATCAAAATTTACAAGTTTATTGTTTCCAGTGCGATAACCACTCCTCATGATAGCGGAAGCAACAATAATTGTCAAGGTATGTTTTAAAAAATTTGGTTCAACGATTAGACCTACGCAGCTTTTTCCTATTACTGTAATTTAGTGAACGGAATTCAGTAATGATTAAATCAGTAATTCTATCGTAATCTGAATCAAAATGATGTTCCAATACGGGTAAGTCACTGATACGTCTAAAGGATGATAGAATTCATTAAAGTTACGATCATTAGATACAAAAAATACATATCAGCATTTTGACAATATGTATATAATTCAGCAACTCTATAGCCTGTTAGTGCTGTTTGTATATGCGTAAACTATTTTTCTTTTTTTTTCACTTACTGCACACAAATATCCATTTGATAAACACAATTTTGTTTGTTTTATTTTACTGATAGGTAGAGGAATATTATTTTCTATGAGTTCAACCAATTCCGGAAATGCGTTACAGTTTCGCTGTTTCATCAAATTCTGACGGTAATCTTGCGATGATGGAACAATCATCTTCACAGTTTAACTCAGCACACTTGTCGGATCTTCCAGGTCGCCATACAATCACACTTCCAGTATCGTTGCTCCATATTGTCTCGATTTTCGAAAATCCTTGTTTTCTGTAGTGTGAAGTTGTAAAACGGTACATTTTGAGAAGTCATTCACACCACGAGTACGACGTGTCGCATCTGTCTTTTCTGATAGAGAGAGAGAAAGAGAGCAGTAGATTTCGTTGCTGCTCGCGTTTCCCTGCCTGGGAGATTTCCAAATGTTCTGGTTACCCTGCTCAAACCATGGATTCTCTTTGGTAGGCACATCTGTAATTGCCATGCGTTCGCTTGCATGCGTGCATGACATGGAAATGTGGCTGTAGATGGTTTACTTCGTAACAGAGGTACGAAAGAACTAAAGCTGTTTTAGTAAATTGTGTAAATACTTTTCCGTTTATGTTGAACTCGCTTTCGTTGAATACATGATGCGAATGTACTTGAGTGAGCTAGAGTTGCGTTTATACTGTTTCGGCTGCTTCAGTGTTACCGTCAACACTTAGTACAAAACAAGACTTCAGGTTCCCGTGAAAAGAGTTGAGTCAGCCAATGCACATATTTTTCATTTTTATTGATTTTTTAAAATGTAGTTTCCATCAAAAAGTTAATAACTTATCATTGAAATTGAATTCAGTCCATCTCAAATATATTATCCACGACACCTACCAGTATTCGTAGATGAATGCTCCAAGAAAAATTCGGTCGGATGCGTCTACAACAATGTAATATTTTACAGACGATAAAACTATTTCAAGGAATTTTCTTCCTGAACCACATTTCAGTTCAAGTAGATAACATTCGTATCGCTGTTGTGTTGGTTGTTACAGTAAGATAATACATTTAGCTTAGCTTGTTATTTATGTACTTCTGACAAAATGCCGAAATCATACGTTCCCGTTGCACTTTGTGCTGACAACCCCAACACAATTTTAAAACAGAATAAGCATGTTTAATTTGGTATTCTATTGCTACGATTCTTAGCTCGATGTTCATTAAACGATATATTTCATAGCAGTGCAATGGAACGTCACTCAACTTACTGTTCTGTTCACAATAATATTCATTAAGCAATCAAATAGCTTGCAGAGATCCCATTCTCGATCTATGCATTGATAAATTCTTCTGATGATATTAAGTTACACGTAACGAATGGTTATATTACCTCGTTCACTAAAGACTTTCGATACAGTAACTTTCTAGTGTTCGTGTAACGAAATTAATTTACCAGTTCACTTTCAAGCTCTTGTGCCATTTGGGCACAATAATGCGTATTGTCAACTGCGAATTTCCGAAGATTAGGATGTCGTTCAAACAAATTACTCGAAGGTGTATGTACAGCACTTGTTACGTCGTGGTATTAGGATGAAAAACCAGAGGTTCACTCGAGAAAACGACATGCAATTGGTATATACAAATTCGTGCTGTGCTTTGGTAATCACGTTCCGTTCAATGACAGTTGAAGAATCCATCTTACCTGCTCGTATAATGTCTGAAATACAGTCTTGGCGAGTTATAGTAAAGCACGTTTAACACCGCACTGAGACCACTAACGACTGTCTTTTGGTAGTACCGTGCGTTGTTTTCAGCTTTGTATTTGCCGTGGAAATCTCACTGATAATTTTCTGCAGCTGCAGCAGCAGAAGCAGCAGTAACCAGCCCAACGGCTTGTCAAATGAAGTGGGAAACCGAAATCACGTGTCAGCGTATCTCTTCAACGTCAAATGGCCCATGATCGGCCTGTGAGTAGTCGTAATGGGTTTGTCATACTGTGACATTCCCGCTCGTACTGAGCGTGGTGTCACTACAGCACTACGTCTGTCGGACAAGTGGAATTTATATGGTGTCAACATCGACAGCGTCGCAGCCTGCATTGCTAGTTCGACGCTGGAGCACAAAGTGATTTCAGGCGTTCCCCGAGGTAGTGTTATAGGCCCTCTGCTGTTCCTTATCTATATAAACGATTTGGGAGACAATCTGAGCAGCCGTCTTCGGTTGTTTGCAGATGACGGTGTCGTTGATCGACTAATAAAGTCATCAGAAGATCAAAACAAACTGCAAAACGGTTTAGAAAAGATATCTGAATGGTGCGAAAAGTGGCAGTTGACCCTAAATAATGAAAAGTGTGAGGTTATCCAGATGAGTGCTAAAAGGAACTCGTTAAACTACGGTTACACGATAAATCAGTCTAATCTAAAAGCCGTAAATTCAACTAAATACCTAGGTATTAGAATTACGGATAACTTAAATTGGAAAGAACACATAGAAAATGTTGTGGGAAGGCAGGACACTTAGAAAATGTAACAGACCTACTAAGGAGACTGCCTGCACTACGCTTGTCCGTCCTCTTTTAGAATACTGCTGCTCGGTGTTGGATCCTTGCCAGATAGGACTGACGGAGTACATCGAAATAGTTGAAAGAAAGGCAGCACGTTTTGTGTTATCGCGAAATATGGGAGAGAATGTCACAGAAATGATACAGGATTTGGGCTGGAAATCATTAAAAGAATTTCGTTGTGACGGAATCTTCTCACGAAATTCCAATCACCAACTTTCTCCTCCGAATGCGAAAAAATTTTGTTGACACCGACCTACATAGGGAGGAACGATCACCGTCATAAAATAAGGGAAATCAGAGCTCTTACGGAAAGATATAGGTGTTCATTCTTTTCGCGCGCTATGCGAGATTGGAATAATAGGGAACCGTCAAGGTGGTTCGATGAACCCTCTGCCAAGCACTTAAATGTGATTTGGAGAGTATACATGTAGATGCAGACCTATCTGCGTCGAGCGTTTGACGCCGCTGGGCTTGTAGCACGCACTCCTCTGCAACGGCTTCCACAATCAAGGAAACACAAACGCTTTGGATTGCAATAGGCCCGTCAGTGTAGTTTGACAAAATGAAGTATTTTCTGACCTGTCTCGCTTAAATCTGTTCTACAGTGATGGAATCATATGCGTTAGACGCGAGATTACTACGCTCTAAGAGCATTCTTTGTTGAACTGCTTGGTGGACAGAACTCAAATACCATGGTTTTATGCGTAATTGTGCACATCAAGTGGTCTCGAGGTAACGTTCCTCTTATTTTGGGCCACATTTTATTTGCTAGTTTTAACGTTGTATTGAGGCTTTCCCGTTAACAGAGAAAGTCGCTTTCTTATGCAGCAGTGCATAATACTGTAGCGACTAGCAAGAA
The DNA here is from genome assembly GCF_023864275.1 of Schistocerca cancellata. NCBI lineage: Eukaryota > Metazoa > Arthropoda > Insecta > Orthoptera > Acrididae > Schistocerca > Schistocerca cancellata. The sequence continues at coordinate 244,304,272 of NC_064628.1, read as the reverse complement.
ACAGTACTCACTCTCGGGACTCAGGCAGCATCGATGACCGCTCCACACGCGAGGCCCACGAGAAAGACAAGCCACGGCGGTTCGTCACAGCATGTTACCACTACAGGTCTTACGAGTACCAGAAGCCGTCGCCAGCGGGGAACGGGTAACTATTTCAGACAAATTTAATAATTCTTAACTGCTAGTGTAAATGGATGCACGCTCTCGACAGCACACAACAAAATCGCAGACCTTTAGTGGGTACCTTTTCATTGACGTATTGACTTCCAGACGGCGAAGCACACCGCCGAGCGTTCGCGAGTATGGCTGGCAAGGCGACTTGTTTAACGCTAATGCTGTGAGGAACTATGAGCAACCCTGGCGAGCGAGTCCTACTTGAAGAGTCTGAACGTCGGGAATCCACCAACATTTAGGCAAGAAGATTACACTTTTAGTTGTTAAATATTAATTATTAAAAGCCACGTTGGGGATGTTAAATGTTAGGAGGAGTGGAAGTGTCATTAAAGCTTTAATGCTACCGTACAATTACGCAGTAAACAGTTTATATCAGGACATAATTGAATATGTTGATCTCTCGATAGCTAAGAATGGTTTCGAAGTGATACTAACTGTTCTCAACATTTCTTTCTGTTGCGCTCGAAACTACTTAGTAGGAGTTCGGATGCACTCCAGATCTGATCTCCGTGCTAGCCAAGCTACCATTTTACATAATATTTAAGTTATTTATGTCTAATACTGCGATTGTTAACTCTTTGACTGTGTTTGTCATTAAATGTATCGTAATGGCATCCCGGGACTGATTTAACCCTTTGTTTCCTGACATAAGAAAAAATTTACTTTCTAACATTTTCTTTGCAGAATTTATGCTATTGTGGCCTCAAATGACGGTAGGATTTTTTGTAAAATTTTATTTTATTTTTCACAACTTTTTTCTCTCCTGGTACTCAGAAGTACCGTCAGACTCCGTGGACAGAAACACAACATGCGCAGAAAAATGCTCCAATTTTTTTAAGTTGTACTTTATTCCACATAAATATTAAATATTTTTACATTAGAAAATTAATACCTCATGAAATTGTAGGAAAAAGTTCTTTTTCTCATTGCAGCACAAATACACTTTACATGTACTACATTGTGAATGTGGTATCGGCTGAATTTTATTTTTCGCACACATTTCGCATCGTCCTCTTTTACAACTGAACACTACAAAATGGTTTCCTCTGTTGCCAAGACGTACATCCTTCGGAACAGAAAAGTTATCCTTCCTTCTATTTGGGAGAGTTATTTCATCTTTACCAGAGTTTCTCTTTTTGAGATTTGGCACTTGCTGTTCATTCATTAGCCCTAGTGCCACAGCACGCCTGAATTCCAGCAGTGGCAGTGCCCCATGTAGATCACTGAAAATGACGTAAGCATTGACAAAAGCAATTTCTATTGCTCCCCAGAAGAGACGGTGCCACCATTGCTTTGATCGCTTGTCAAGACCATAAGTTGGAACGTAATCTGTCTGCATGATCCACACCACCCATGTTTTTATTGTAATCACATACAATAACTGGACATGGTATAGTCATACTAGTTCCATCTTTCTGTTTTCTTGTCACTACGCTCTGTTCAGTGCCATGGAAGTTTGACGCAAAATACACTACATTATTTTCCTTCCATTGAAATACTGTTAGGTCTAATGATGACTCTCTGTGATTTGATTTAGACATTTTTCTGTAGGTAAATTGCCTGGCAAACCTTTCCTGTTTGTTCTAATTGCTCCACAGGCAAATGTATTTACCGATTTCTATGTGAGAAAAAGTGGACAGAACAACTAGTGAGAGGTAACGCATTGTTGCTACAAAAAGTGTTCACACAACCTGACGGTACTAATAAGTCCGCCTTATATTTTCCACTTTATCTCATTCACATGTAACGTAATGCTTCAAACTATTATAAAAAAACAAAGAAGATAAGTACGTGCAATGGGAAACTCAACGGAAGTTTCAATAAATTGCGCACAAATTCAGGCAACACCATGGAAAGAAGCACATACAATCTTCCGTTTTCACAGAAGCGCGCGAAAAACAATTTCAAGCTCTGACCGCCAGAGAGGTCTATGTATTGCACAGTAACATCTATGAAACAGTAGAGCAGAGTTACTGTTACGTACCGACAGGCTCTCAGATCACGAAACTGCACCACGAGAAAATAATGAGAGTCAAAACTTACTGGTACTTTTAAGTACCGTCAGGCAACAAAGGGTTAAAGTACACTAGGTACCCGCATTTCCACTTACGGTCACATATATAAACTGATTGAATCTCCGAATGAATTCAGTAGTGCTAGAGGTATTGCTTCAAACGACTACATCAACAAGGAAGCTGCGCAGAATGGTTAGGGAGGATTGTAAGCGTCGATTCAGTAAGTTGATCAAGGAAAGGGTTAACTTAATCTGTACTGTCTCGAGTGGGAACGAACGACCACTTGTACTGTACATCGCTTATAGCACATTCTAGAGCCTCGTGCTAGCCCGAGAAACTTTTATGGAGGTTAAGTACCACAGGGAGATATTGAATTGTCTCTTTCGTGTTGAGGACAGTCTAAACAGCATCCTTTAGAGCAAAGAGGTTTTAGATACCGCGGAACTATACCTCCGTTAGAAAACTTCACTTAGTGTATTTTTTCATAAATGACGATAATCTCCCGCACTGGCTGCCGTTATAACATCTTATTTTATATCCTTCACTACTGCACTGTTTCGGCTGTCTACTCATTTTAAGTGTACGGTATAACCATGGAACAGACATACTTGGTTTGTAGTCAATGACCACTATAGCTTTCGACTGTAATCAGAATATGTCCTCCCGATCTGAAAACGATTACGCCGCTGAAACCGCGCACTACTGAAGGATACAAAATAAAAGGATTTTTCAGTTCAAGTAATTGTTATTCAGGTAATTTGTTTTGGCTGTGAGCCACATTGCAACTAAAATTACAAGGCATAATCCATCAGAAAAAGTCCGAATCACATGGCGAGGATTGTGCAAGCATTCTTAAAACTAATCTCGTTCATAATGAGCGCCTCAGCTGATTCTACATCTACATCTATATGGATACTCTGCAAATCACATTTAAGTGTCTGGCAGAGGGTTCAGCGAACAACCTTCACAATTCTCTATTATTCCAATCTCGTATAGCGCGCGGAAAGAACGAACACCTATATCTTCCCGCACGAGCTCTGATTTTCCTTATTTTATCGTGGTTCAAATGGTTCAAATGGCTCTGAGCACTATGGGACTTAACTTCGAAGGTCATCAGTCCCCTAGAACTTAGAACTACTTAAACCTAACTAACCTAAGGACATCACACACATCCATGCCCGAGGCAGGATTCGAACCTGCGACCGTAGCAGTCGCGCAGTTCCAGACTGTAGCGCCTTTAACCGCTTGGCCACCACGGCCGGCTTTATCGTGGTGATCGTTTCTCCCTATGTAAATCGGTGTCAACAAAATATTTTCGCATTCGGAGGAGAAAGTTGGTGATTGGAATTTCGTGAGAATATTTCAACGAAAATCGCCTTCCTTTTAATGATGTCCAGCCCAAATCCTGTATCATTTCTGTGACATTCTCTCCCATATTCCGCGATAATACAAAACGTGTTGCCTCTCTTTGAACTTTTTCGATGTACTGCGTCAGTCCTATCTGGTAAGGATCCCACACCGCGCAGTAGTATTCTAAAAGACGACGGACAAGCGTAGTGTGGGCAGTCGCCTCAGTAGATTTGTTACTTTTTCTAAGTGTCCTGCCAATAAGACGCAGTCTTTGGTTAGCCTTCCCCACAACATTTTCTATGTGTTCCTTCCAATTTAAGTTGTCTGTAACTGTAATACTTAGGTATTTAGTTGAATTTATGGCTTTTAGAAGTTTAACGAATTCATTTTAGCACTCATGTGGATGACGTCGCACTTTTGGTTAATTAGGGTCAACCGCCAATTTTCGCACCATTCAGATATCTTTTCTAAGTCGTTTTGCAGTTTGTTTTGATCTTCTGATGACTTTATTAGTCGATAAACGACAGCGTCGCCTGCAAACAATCTAAGACGGCTGCTCAGATTGTCTCCAAAATCGTTTATATAGATAAGGAACAGCAAAGGGCCTAGAACACTACTTAGGGGAACACCAGAAATCACTTCTGTTTTACTCTATGACTTTCCGTCAATTACTACGTACTATGACCTGTCTGACAGCAAGTCACCAATCCAGTGACATAACAGAGACGATATTCCATAAGCAGGCAATTTCACTTTAAGCCGCTTATGTGGTACAGTGTCAAATGCCTTTTGGAAATCCAGAAATACCGAATCGATCTGAAATCCCTTGTTAGTAGCACTCAACACTTCATGTGAATAAAGAGCTAGCTGCGTTTCATAAAAACGATGTTTTCTAAACCCATTTTGCCTGTGTGTCAATAGACTGTTTTCGTCGGGGTAATTCATAATGTTTGAACACAATATATGTTCCAAAATCGTGCTGCATATCGACGTTAACGATATGGGCCTGTAATTTAGTGTGTTACTCCTACTACCTTTCTTGAATATTGGTGTGACCTGTGCAACTTTCCTGTCTTTGGGTACGAATCTTTCGTCGAGCGAACGGTTGTATATGATTGTCAAGTATGAAGCTAATGCATCAGCATTCTCTGAAATGAATCTAATTGGTATACAGTCTGGACCAGAAGACTTGCTTCTATTAAGTGATTTAAGTTCCTTCACTACTCCGAGGATATTTACTCATGTTGGCAACTGTTCGTGATTCGAATTCTGGAATATTTACTTCGTCTTCTTTTGTGAAGGCATTCCGGAAGGCTTTGTTTAGTAACTCTGCTTTGGTAGAACTGTCTTCGATATTATCTCCATTGCTATCGCGCAGAGAAGGCATTGATTGTTTCTTGCCGCTAACATACTTCACATACGACTAGAAGCTCTTTGGATTTTCTGCCAGGTTTCGAGACAAAGTTTCGTTGTGGAAACTGTTATAAGCATCTCGCACTGAAGTCCGCGCTAAATTTCGAGCTTCTGTAAAAGACCGCCAATCTTTGGGATTTTGAGTCTGTTTAAATTTTGCATGTTTGTTTCGTTGTTTCTGGAACAGTGTTCTAATCCGTTCTGTGTACCAAGGAGGGTCAGCTCCGTCGTTTGTTAATTTATTTGGTATAAATCTCTCAATTGCTGCCGATACTATTTCCTTGAATTCAAGCCACATCTGGTCTACACTTGCATTATTAATTTGGAATGATTGGAGATAGTCTCTCAGGAAGGCGTCAAGTGAATTTTTATCTGCTTGTTTGAACATGTATATTTCTCGCTTATTTTTGGAGGTTTTGGGGATTACAATATTCAATCTCGCTACGACAACCCTGTGTTAACTAATCCCTGTGTCGGTTTTGATGCTCGTTATTAACTCAGGATTATCTGTTTCTAAGAGGTCAAGTATGTTTTCACAACCGTTTACCATTCGCGTAGGCTCGTGAACTAACTGCTGGAAATAATTTTCAGGAAATGCATGTAGCACAATTTCGGATGATATTTTATGCGTACCTCCGGAATTAAACACGTATTTTCGCCAACGTATCGTGGGTAAATTAAAGTCACCACCAACTATTATTGTATGAGTCGGGTACGTGTTTAAAATCAAACTCAAGTTTTCTTTTAACCTTTCAGCAACTGTATCATCTGAATTGGGAGGCCGGTAAAAGGATACAATTATTATTTTATTCTGGATGCCAACAATGACCTCTAACTCAGAGGAAGTATCTACTTCAATTTCGCGATAAGTTAAACTACTTCGAACAGCAACAAACACGCCACCGCCAACCGTGTTTAGCCTATCCTTTCGGAACACCGTTAGGTTCTTCGCAAAAATTTCAGCTGTTCTTATACTCGCCTTTAGCCAGCTTTCAGTGCCTTGTTAATATTAACAAGAGTCCACCAAAGCTGTACTCATACACATTTATTACGTCACGATCGGATTCGCTGAAAAAAAATGATTTTATCTGCAGTTGAATAAAACAAAGATTAGGACAAAAGCTATAGTGAGTTACATATAAGCAACTGATCCTCTTATGTGACTGGAACTTTTTCTGCTGGTTTATGCCTTGTGCTTTTAGCTACATCGGGGTCCACAGCCAAGACAAATTATCTTAATTGTAATTACCTACTGCACAGGCTGTCATTATTTGGATTGAAAAATTCTTCTATCTTATATTCTTCACTAATGCACGCTTTCAGCGGGGTAGCCATTTAGTGATCGAGCGGTTATATTTTGCTTACAGTCTAAATTTAAATTGTCTATTTTATGGGTTATATCATACACTTTACAATGAGTACACAATCGAAACAGTGCATTAGTGTTACACGTATAAATCACGTCACACACGACACTTCACTCCGTTTACGCCGGCCGGAGTGGCCGAGCGGTTAAAGGCGCTACAGTCTGAAACCGCACGAACGCTACGGTCGCAGGTTCGAATCCTGCCTCGGGCATGGATGTGTGTGATGTCATTAGGTTAGTTAGGTTTAAGTAGTTCTAAGTTCTAGGGGACTGATGACCATAGCTGTTAAGCCCCATAGTGCTCAGAGCCATTTGAACCAACTCCGTTTACTAACACACACATATACAAACACAAACAGCATATAAACACGTGACAGGTAGACAACATTTTATTGTTTTGCTGGCACAACAAAAGGTGATGTCAAATAAATTAATTTGGGTTCATTCCGCCCGGTCTCGAATAAGGTTTTGGGGAGATTTCACTTGGCTGCAAAGCGAATACCGGAACTGGTAAGCCCTTCCCACTTTTTCCCAATTCGGATTGTCCATTTGCCCCACTATCGGCTTGTCGAATAATTGTATGAACAGAACCTTGACTCATTTATAGGCCGGATCTCGAAGAGCCCGCTCCATTTATCGGAGTGAGAATGAAAAGAATTACAAAGACTCATATGAATGATGAGCAACTCACACTGCCAACAGTCTTCATAAGAAATCCCACAGATTTGTCCCAGAATCATGACTTAAGAAGTCTAGTTATCTCACGTAACGTTAAAGGCAATTTTTGGAACATGACTGTTATATAAACACACCGTCAACCGCCTGGCAGAAGTACGGCTAGCAGTTAAGTGCAGCGTGTTGAGTGTACTAGACTCTGTCTCCAGACAGAGTCGCTCAACAAGAGGGGTGAACACGTAAACGTAGTGGTTGGCCTCCATCAAGTGCGATTTATCCATTGTTGGTTTCGTAATCGTTACGAATAAAAACAGTAACCATAATTACGAAATGACATTCAAGTACCACACAGTTATTCTTTAGTGTTACATCTGACAGTCGTGTTCGTGTCTTGTCACTATATAGTTAATTTGGTGATAATTCCCGTAATGGAAGTAATTTTGTTTTTTAATGTTGTACACAATACAGAGCCTAAGTATGTAGCGATACAACCATTGAAAAACTTGTATTTCCTGAGCGGTTAAGATTTTTTAACACGAGTCCTTGAAGAGCTCTAGTTTATGTATATTTTCGAGCCGAGTAGCTAAAGCTGTTATCCTTGAAGTGCTCTTGCCTAGTATCACATTCCACATGTAGGTGTTATAGTGCTATGAACTGTACGGTGACCTCTGGTCAAATGCAGAGACGATTACCAAGTTTAACAAAGCTTATTTAATTTTTAATCGCATGCGCCTGAAACCATTCGATTTAACTATTTTAACCCTTTTAAACTCTCACTGACAATACGGTTTTCTGTAATCACTTTTATTCATTAGTTACGATCATTCTGTGTGATCACCATCATCGCTTTTGTTATACAGTATATAATTACTTCACCATCGTTTTCTGTAAACAGTCACGTAGCGTTTACCTTTTTAATGATGATACAACGTTGTTTAAGCAATGATATTTAATCCTGTTTTATTATACACAGCTGTAGCAAGTTTAACACCGAGCGAGGTGGCGCAGTGGTTAGACACTGGACTCGCATTCGGGAGGACGACGGTTCAATCCCGCGTCTGGCCATCCTGATTTAGGTTTTCCGTGATTTCCCTAAATCGCTCCAGGCAAATGCCGGGATGGTTCCTTTCAAGGGGCACGGCCGACTTCCTTCCCCGTCCTTCCCTAATCCGATGAGACCGATGACCTCGCTGTCTGGTCTCCTTCCCGAAACAACCAACCAACCAACCAACCAAGTTTAACATAGCTCTATTTCAATCTTGTTAACGCCATACAACTGAAACCACCCAGGTTACTTATTTTAAATCTTTTACAGGGAACTCATTCATTGACAATGTCGCTTTTGTAATCACTTTTATTCATAGCTTATGATTATTCTGTGTGATCTGTTATTTATATATAATTATTTTGCATTCAGTTTGTATATCAGTCACTAATTGTTTTATTTACCTAATGACGATACAACTTTATCTAAGTATTGACATTTTTTCCTCTTCATTAAGCATAATTGTTTTGTTCTGCTTTTTTTGGTACGGATTTTTGCAATGTTGTTGCACAACTAGTGGTACGTTTTACTCCTGAATGTAATTTCTGAGTTGATTTTCAACGATTGTGATATCCCACAATCGACAAATCGCACTCGGCAGAGGCAAACCAGCATGTTTACGTCTTTCGTGGAGCGATCCTATATGGACTGTGTAGTGTACGCAGCACGCCAGGCTGCCTGCAATCACTGCTTGCCGTGCTTCTACAGGAAGCCAGACGGTGTATTTATATGATAGTCATGTTCCAGAATTTGCCTACAAGCTTACGTAAGATAACCAGACTTCTTAAATCATGATACTGCAATCACTCAGCAGGGATTTCTTATGGAGGCTGTTGGCAGTATGAATTCCGTATCATTTATACGTACAAATTACTATAGCTACTATCCTAATTTTTGTTTTGGTCAGTCGCAGGTAACCTGGCCTGCTTCCGAAAAGCTGGTCGTCATATAATAAATATGTATCACTACAGCTGTTTCCTTCCTCTGCATATTTCTCTGACATGCCTTCCATTGAACATGTCTGGGGTCTGGCTGGTAGGCAAGTTGTTTGTCACAATCCTCTACTAAAAACTGTTGTTGTCTTCTGACCTCGTAATCAAAGTTGCGCGGAGGAGGAACTCTCCAGAATATATTCAGGTCATCCTTTATTTCACAATACAACGTTCGGAGGTTCTGACTGCAGCACATGCAAGCTTCACACCACACTCTAATGTCAGTGTCAGACAACGTTTAGTTCTGCGTTGTCAACAATTTGCTCAAGGAAACCAGGAAGTGAAACTCCGTCGAAATAACGATTTTTTTAGTTAATTTAGACCCCAGTCCTTCCTGAACCAGGTGTGGTTTCTGTATATTTGGTGCATACTAACAGGAAAGGAAAAGCATTTTCTAAACAACGACACCTCTCCTTCTGTTTGTTATCAACTGAACTGTGTTTATCCGGACTGCAGCGGACTTCCTTTGTCTTAACGTTACTCATTCTTTGACCACTGCTTTACAGGTTGGTCAAGCTGGTGCTAAGCGAGTGTAGTTAATAGCTGAACATCACTTCAGCATTGTTTTACGCGTTGAAATAGTCCTTGAGTTTAAGAAGTAATCTTATTGTGTTTATAGTTATATTTTATCCGTGCCGATCGTAGATATGGACAGTACGAGGAAGATTTACTGCAGGAATAAGTTTAAGGGTAACAGAAGATCCCTAGCATTCTCTTTGTCCAAAGGACCCCGACTCATGAGGTAGTTTTACTGGTGATGAATATAAACAAAACTTTCTCATACCAATGTCAATAGCAGATGCTATTAAACCTATCTATAGACACTCAGCTAGCAAAAACAGGCTTGCTAAATGCATCCATGATGAAATACTTGCCTAAAACAATATCTGTGGGCGTCAATCCATAAAACTGATGTCATGGGTGCAACGTTGTATTTTAATGATGGGTCAGCCAATAGACTGAAATCTTTCAGTGAAATGGGCATAGAACCTGGAGTGAACATATAGAATGCACTTCTATCAGTTTGCCAGTAGAGCGTGTCAGAGGCTGTGAAAGGTGCCCTGCAAATGACAAAAAGAGGCCAGGATCCAGGAGAGGGTCTCCAGACGTAAGCTGGAAGGGTACAGAAACCCGCAACGGTGACAGATACGGACCTGGTGAGTTTTAACTTTGCATTTAGGCAGAAAAGATTGTATCAAACACCTTAAATTCACTTTCTCTAAAGTATGGAATTTTTACCATTTGGTAAAATTTTCTCTGAAATTAATACATCTATGTCAATGAAACTTGGTACAGAGATAAATTATACGAATTGCATTAAATGTACTAGAAGTACGACAGTAAAATAAAAGGTCTGACAAATATTTAGATATTTTTAAAGCTAATTTTTTACGTCGCATACCTCTTTTGAATTTTCTGTTTTGATAACAATGTTACTGCCATAAGTAATACAATTTGAAGAAAATATGGCAATTTTTACATGTTTCAAATTTGGTTTGATATGAGCAAATAGTTTTTGAGAAAAGTTTACCAATCATAGGAAATTAGCTCACGACCGGTGTGATAAACCTTTTGCATTTCCTTTATGTTTTCGTTTTCTTTAAAGGCAAAGAGAGAACATGAAGCGGTAGCCCATCATAGAGCCTATGCCTACCGTCATGTATTTTGACTTTCAGTTGTTAAAAAACAGAGGATTTTTTCTGGTACCAGTAGGAGGAAGGAAGGATTCGCGCTCAGCTAGTGAACGAGTGAGAAGCACGCCATTTTTAGCGAGTAATTGTAGACCGCCATTTTGGGGTCGCCATGAATAAGTGAGGAGTATGTATTTCATATGTGCACCGTTTAGAAAAATACAGTATTGTTTTATTAACGGAAAGGTCGTGTGAGTTGTTATTTCAAATAGTACAATAATTACAAGAACCGAAGCCCACCTGTGTACTTTGGAAAATTACGAAGATCCGATAAGCTTAATGGGATCACGGTCAAGACTTCAAAGGTGAACACGGCGACCAAACGTAGCATTATAAAGAATGGTAAGCACAAATCTACAGCGGAGAAAGAAACTACTTCGCCCTGCAAAATAATATGAACTAATACGAACTTATTTCCAGACATAGCTCAGCTTATTGTGCTTGTCATTCATGCCGAAAAATTAATCTCATTAATTCAATACATTTTAAAAAGCCACGCATTTTATTATCATCTATTCCATTATTTTATTATATTATACCGGGTGTCCTTAAAGCAGTGTACTTAAACTGTCGTCTATCTCTTTTTCGGAAAAAATGTTCTCACTAATGCCTGCCTGCATTTTACATCTATCTACATCTACGTCTATGTTCCTATTCCGCAGTCTATCGTATGGAGCGTGATAGATGGTACCTTCTACAACCGTTGGTCATTCCCTTTCCACTTGTAAAAGGAGAGAGAGAGAAAAACACGTGTCTACATGCTTGCGTACGATTCCTGATTTCTCATATTTTGCCTTTTCTGTCCTCACGTGAGATGTACGTTAGTGACTGTAGAACCATTCTGCAGCCCGTTGCAAGTGCTAGTTTTTTTAAACTTTCTCAATAAAATTTTCTGAAAAACACGTATTCTTCCCTCCAGTTACTCCATTTGAGATCACGGAGAATTTCCGTAAAACTCGGAAGTTGATCGAACACATCCAGCAGCAAGATTCTGAATTGCTTCGATGTCTTTCTTTAATCTGACATGATGTGGATCCCAAATGCTCTAGCGGTTCTCAAGACAGGGTCACCCAAATGTTTTATAGACGGTCTCCTTTGCAGACGAACTACACTTCCTTAGAACTCTCCGAATAAACGAAAGTCGAGTACTTGCCTTCCGTAAAACAAACCTTATGCGCTCGTTCCATTTCATGCTATTTTGCATGCGTTGCGTTGCGTTGCGTTGCGGCCAGATAATTAATCAAATGCTTCAAATGGCTCTGAGCACTATTGGACTTCACTTCTGAGGTCAGCAGTCCGCTAGAACTTAGAACTACTGAAACTTAACTAACCTAAGGACATCACAACCATCCATGCCCGAGGCAGGATTCGAACCTGCGACCGTAGCGGTCGCGCGGTTCCAGACTGTAGCGCCTAGAACCGCTCGGCCACCTCGGCCGGCGATATTTAATCGACATGACAATGTTAAGCAGCACACTAATAATACCAAAACAGGATTTTGTATCTACTAATCTGCATGAACCTACATTTTTCCACGTTTAGAGGAAGCTGCCATTCATCATATCAAACAGAAATTCTGCTCAAGTTATCCTGTATCCTGCTACAGCCACTCCATCACACTGTCCCATACAATACAGCGTACAGTAGCCAAAATGGGGAATGATATTGTGTGTCGGAATCCTGAATAAACAACCCGCTTAATAAAATGTGTTGCATTACTTATTGAACGCCCCTGTATATGAAGTTAAAGAGCGGGCCTATCTTTCTTACACTACTGGCCATTAAAATTGTTACACCAAGAAGAAACGCGGATGATAAAAGGGTATTCATTGGACAAATATATTGTACTAGACCTGGCATGTGATTACATTTTCACGCAATTTGGGTGCATAGATACTGTGAAATCAGTACCCAGAACAATCACCTCTGGCCGTAATAACAGCCTTGATACACATGGGCATTGAGTCAAACAGAGCTTGGATGGCGTGTACATGTACAGATGCCCATGCAGCTTCAACACGATACCATAGTTCATCAAGAGTAGTGACTGGCGTATTGTGACGAGCCAGTTGCTCGGCCACCATCGATCAGACGTTTTCAATTGGTGAGAGATCTGGAGAATGTGCTGGGCAGGGCTGCAGTCGAACATTTTCTGTATCCAGAAAGGCCCGTACAGAACCTCAAACATGCGGTCGTGCATTATCCTGCTGAAATGTAGGGTTTCGCAGGGATCGAATGAAGAGTAGAGCCACAGGTCGTAACACATCTGAAATGTAACGTCCACTGTTCAAAGTGCCGTCGATGTGAACAAGAGGTGACCGAGACGTGTAACCAATGGCACCCCATACCATCACGCCGGGTGATACGCCAGAATGGCGATGATGAATACACGCTTCCAATGTGCGTTCACCGTGATGTCGCCAAACACGGATGCGGCCATCAAATGGTTCAAATGGCTCTGAGCACTATGCGACTTAACATCTGAGGTCATCAGTCCCCTAGAACTACTTAAACCTAACTAACCTAAGGACATCACACACATCGATGCCCGAGGCAGGATTCGAACCTGCGACCATAGCGACCGCGCGGTTCCAGACTGAAGCGCCTACAACCGCTCGGCCACACCGGCCGGGGATGCGACCATCATGATGCTGTAAAGACAAACTGGATTCATTCGAAAAAATGACGTTTTGCCATTCGTGCAACCATATACCTTGTTGAGTACACCATCGCAGGCGCTCCTGTCTGTGATGCAGCGTCAAGGGTAACCGCAGCCATGGTCTCCGAGCTGATAGTCCATGCTGCTGCAAACGTCGTCGAACTGTTCGTGCAGATGGTTGTTGTCTTGCAAACGTCCGCATCTGTTGACTCAGGGATCGAGACGTGGCTGCACGATCCGTTACAGCCATGCGGATAAGATGCCTGTCATCTCGACTGCTGATGATACGAGGCCGTTGGGATACAGCGTTCCGTATTACCCCCCTGAACCCACCGGTCCCATATTCTGCTAACAGTCATTAGATCTCGACCAACGCGAGCAGCAATGTCGCGATACGATAAACCGCAATCGCGATAGGCTACAATCCGACCTTTATCAAAGTCGGAAACGTGATGGTACGCATTTTTCCTCCTTACACGAGGCATCACAACAACGTTTCACGAGGCAACGCCGGTCAACTGCTGTTTGTGTATGAGAAATCAGTTGGAAACTATCCTCATGTGAGCACGTTGTAGGTGTCGCCACCGGCGCCAACCTTGTGTGAATGCTCTGAAAAGCTAATCATTTGCATATCACCGCATCTTCTTCCTGTCGGCTAAATTTCGCGTCTGTAGCACGTCATCTTCGTGGTGTATCAATTTTAATGCCCGTGGTGTACCATCCTCTCTACCTCGACCATCTTACATTATTTTGCTGCCCAAATAGCAAAATTCGTCTGCTACTTTTTGTGTCTCAATTCCTAATCTAATTCCCACACCGTCGCTTTATGGAACCTACAGAAATTCAACACATTCGTTACAACACTTTTTGTCTACTTGCGTAGTATGCCTGAGTCAGTCGATGGCGCTATATTTATAGATCAAACAAATCGTGAGGCGTGTCGGGAATGTGCAGCTATGCGAACAGAAATAGCGCCGCACTGTGGCGAAACGCAGCGCCGGCTGTGTGGGTAATCAGGAAAGCTCTCGACTGTCTGTCTAAGCTGGCTGCTGCGGCTGGAGCGAGCAGGCAGCGCCAGTCGGCAGCCGCGGGCTGGCGCGTAAAGGCGGCAGCAGATGGGCGGGGCGCCAAGGCCGCAGCGCCGGCACATCACCGCAAGGACTCACTCACCACACTCTGCGTGCCACGGCCGCCGCTGAGCGCGCTGCGCCGCCGGGCGAGGACTGCTGGGGTCTCGCTCGATGCTTCCACTAACAGGCAACAGCCAGTCCCGAGTGACCACCACTTCGTTCTCCTTCTTTGCGAAATCAGACCTGATTTAGAAAGTGAGATGGTTACAGACGACGTGGATTGGGAGGAAGTTAGCTGGGGAACCTTCACACTCCACGGTTGTTGGCCATTAAAATTTCATCGCCACAAAACAACATGCAAAAAAGTCAGACTGTCACGAGGTGTACTCATTGCTTGGATATGCAAATACGAGGGACACAACATAGTCTAAGTAATGAAACCCTTTTTATCTGAAAGGAGTTTGGTTTTATTCAGGATTACAATACGTCATATTATTTCGCACCCTTTTTGCTACAGATCCCTAGTTTTCAACATAATCTCCGTTCAATACGACGTACCTACGCCACCTTATTGGGAGAGGCTGTATCTCCGTATAGTACCATTCTATTGGTCGACGTCGGAGTCCACCTAACTGCAACGATAACCTAACCATCATTCGCGTACTACTTCTCGCGGAATGCATCCTTCGTTGGGCCAAATAGATGGAACTCTTCTATTAGGCGGCGAGGAACACAGGGGGAGACACCTTTGAGTACTCCAACTGGTGTCAGCATTGCCAACAAAAAATTTGGAAATTTGTAGTAAGGACTGTGGGACCAGACTGCTGAGGTCTTCGGTCCCTAGGCTTACGTACTACTTAATCTAACTTACGCTAAAGGTCCGCAGCTCGTGGTCGTGCGGTAGCGTTCTCGCTTCCCACGCCCGGGTTGCCGGGTTCGATTCCCGGCGGGGTCAGAGATTTTCTCTGCCTCGTGATGACTGGATGTTGTGTGCTGTTCTTAGGTTAGTTAGGTTTAAGTAGTTCTAAGTTCTAAGGGACTGATGACCATAGATGTTAAGTCCCATAGTGCTCAGAACCATTTTTTTTTACGCTAAGGACAACACACACACCCATGCCCGAGGGAGCCCTGCGAACCGCGACAAGTCGCCCTAGACCGCACGGCTACCCCGCACACTACCAACGGAGGTGTCCAGTGGAGCAGCGAGGTGTTTGATAGTGATACTTTGATCATCTCGAATGAGAGTGTCCGCACGTTCCAACATAAAGAATCACAGCTGTTTGCGGTCGGCTAGCACGCGGAAGATCATACGGGTTTGAGCGACTTTGTTCCGATTATGACAAACGCCTCACCCAATGACTCACAGTGCTTTTGTTCACTTCCAGGTCTCCGTAGAGATCATGAAAACGCCTGTGAATATCTGTGATGTTCTGGTCTTCCACTTAAAGAAACTTAATCTGAACTTCATGCAACTATACGAGCTGCAACGGGAGTATTCCACGATGTCCCACAACTAACTCTGCATTTTTTCCGACCGAAATTGGCGGAGGAAAAAAAAAGTGTTGCATTTTAGCGCGTTTGCTCAAAGTAGACAGGAGGAACGCACAAGCAGTGGTATTCAGAATTCGCTTTTGAATATTATTTGTTTGTGAGAAGATCGTGTAGTGTGTCGAATGAGAAGGAACAAACGTGTACCAGCACGTTTCGGAATTCCACAGGGGCAGGATTGTGGCCTGTCTTGAACGCAATTAATCATGCCAGAATACTGCAGTTCACGATTGGTCAGAATCGCACTACTGTCAAGCGAATATGGATTCGATGGGTTCAGGAGGACCATACTCAACCACATGCAGGATCTAAACGGCCGCATACGTCTAGCGCCAGAGAGTACAGACATATTGATCTCTCGCTCGTACAGGATAGTAATGCCACGTCACGTGATTTAGGAAGTGCATTTGTTTGCACCAAGACAGGTGAGACGACATCTCGAGCCCCACGAATTCTCAGCACGGCGGCCATTGTAGCGGCTTTGCTTGAGACGCCAGCAGAGAGAGGCATTGGTGTCCCTAACGACAACGTTCTGCGTACGCGATACTAACGTCGTCATGACTTTTGTCACCTCACTGTTTGAACAATAAGAGGTACAATCTCTCTGCATGCCATTTAGGTTACAGGTGCTGATAAAAAAAGTAGATCATCACATGTTGGGCAGCTGGCTCCTACAATGAGGCACTGTGTTGTGTCGCCTCACACATCAAATACTTGAGCATTTTGGTTGCCTTTCCTAAATCACATCAAGCAAATGATAGGATATTTTCTTTGTAAAGAACGTAGGCCATTACCTTCCCCACCCTTGTTCAATTCGAACTTTAAAGACTTCTTCGTCGACAGTTACCTAACCGTTAATCGTCCGTTTCTTTCGTAAGTGCGAATAGAAACGATTTCTTGATTTAACAGTTGTAATCACATTGAAGAAGTAATTTTATCACCTGGCCTAAGCAGCAGTCAGGTGCTGCAAACTACCTGCAACTGTTTCGGGCGATGGAGTGTAGTTAGGAATGTCTCCTGTTACAGGGGTGTAGATTGATGTTCAGAGTCTCTACAGAGCCTCATGTTCAATGGTTGTTGTGTTTGTCATGTATTACGTGCGGCGTAATTCCTCTGGGTGTGCTACTATCTTTGAATTAAAACTTCTGAAATCCAGAAACGCCATCTCCCCACCCTTCAGGATGCCAAATCAGTTAAATCTGAAAAGCTACATGACAGTCTCTTCCATTTCTCAAGATCTTAGAGTACTTAAATTTAAAATGCCCGCAGGATGCTTGACCAACAAAGAAGGCATGTTCTGCAGGCCAGGAAACAATACGTAATGAGATCAGAAATCAATGTCTCTCAGAAAAAAAATGTAAATGTCGTGTGACTAGGGCCTACCGTCGGGTAGACCGTTCGCCGGGTGCAAGTCTTTCGATTTGACGCCACTTCGGTGACTTGCGCGTCAATGGGGATGAAATGATGATGATTAGGACAACACAACACCCAGTCGCTCAGCGGAGAAAATCTCCGACCCAGCCGGGAATAGAACCCGGGCCCCTAGGATTAACATTCTGTCGCACTGACCACTTTTTTTTTTCATTTTGTGCGGTAATGTTCGTTGCGTTTGGTCTGGGCGGACGTCACAAGACATCCGTTCAAGTTGATCGCTGATTCCTTTACTCAGTTTCTTTACTACAGAGGGCGAACACTCTGAGCTGCCGTGCGGGCATTTTTCTCATTTTGTTCGTTGTTGTTCGGGGAGGACGTCCCATGACGCTTGTTCAACTTCATCATTGATCCATTAACTCAGATTTTTTTATTACAAGGGGCAGCTAACCCTCTGACCGAACACGCTGAGCTACCATGCCGGCTAACTTCTTAAACCTAACTAACCTAAGGACATCACACATATCCATACCCGAGGCAGGATTCGAACCTGCGACCGTAACAGCAGCGCGGTTCCGGACTGAAGCGCCTAGAGCCGCTCGGTCACAGCGGCCGGCGACCACTCAGCTACTGGGGGTGGACATCTCCCACAGTAGTAATTCGGTAATGTGAGCTGACCAAACGATACGTCACTGAGTGCCAACCTCTACATATGACCAAGAAAGCATTAGCATAATGCATATGGTTCCGAGATGCACAGGTGGCATAAGAAACTGTATGAACGCTTCCTTAGTAAATTCACTGACAAGTTGTAGGTGTCGTCGTTGTGAACATTAGTGAACTCTGATGACCATCATACTCGTATTTATACCTCAGGCGTTTCCGACCGACCGCTACGGTCGCGGATTCGAATCCTGCCTCGGGCATGGATGTGTGTGATATCCTTAGGTTAATTAGGTGTAATTGGTTCTAAGTTCTAGGCGACTGATGACCTCAGAAGTTAAGTCGCATAGTGCTCAGAGCCAAGCCTCAGGCGTTTATGACGCTCGTCCTATTTGCTTTCTATTGTTATTACTTTCAAGACCAGAAATGAATACGCGCACACTCCAACGAAATCTTATAAATTTCACGGTGAATGACTCATGCAATCATATTTCGTGCATCTGTGAACTCGTTGTTATCAAAATATCACAATATGCAGGCGTTTCGACTCTGATCACAATAAAATAAACGGAGGAACAGTTATAACCAAAGGAACGGGTTGTATCCTTCGAAAAATGTAGATAATGATGTTCGTCTCTATTCCCCGATTATTTTGCTATAGCTGTTAATATGTTCTACGTGATAATCTCTTTAGAAGGGAAAATATTTTCTTGGCCCTTCTACGAGTGACACATCTCTTCAGCACCTGCTTGTTACTTGTCTCAGTCCTTTGGCTGTGGTTAAGCCATAACTCTGTAATATAAGTTATTCCAGGAGTCATAGTTTCACAAGTTTTGCGGAGAACTTCTGTGAAGTTTGGAAGGTAGGAGGAGGAAGTAAACTGTTGTGGAGGTCGGGTGAAGGGGGATGATAGTGAGTGCATTTTCATTTAAGAAACAAAGGTTCCAGGTTAGAATCTCAGCGTGGCACACAGTTGTAATCTACCAAGAAGTTCCAATTCAGCTCATATTGCGCTGTCAATGGGAGATTTATTCTGGTCTCAATTACAGCTATCTCTAGCAACACATAGATTAGATTTCAACGAGTTTGTTGAGCGAGACCTTTCCCTTATGTTACACTGATTGAAGATAATGCTCGTTTGGACGAACTTTAAATTTGACACACAAGTTTTTCGGTGATGGAGAAATAAATTGTTAATGTTATTTTCCTTTCCTATCATCTTTATTATAATGAACAACCACGACTGAGAAAAACACATTACGAAAAACAATACTGAATAGTCATAATCAATGGTCGCTCGTACTATTGGTCGCCGGCGAGGCTCACAACAATGAAATACCGAGCGACGTGACACTGCTGTTGCTTAGCAATAGTCTGCTTCAGCAACTGAAGTTACTCGCATGTGTATCGGTATTCTTTGTAAGTGAGTCTAGTGACACGTGAACTTGCGACGCATCTCTACAGTAGGCCTCGAAACAAGGTTAACTATTGAAGAATTTCAGACTAGTGAGTTGGAAGACCTTAAAACGAATGGAGGTAAGTGATCTACAGTCATCTCTACTTAGCCAACGTCACAGGTCCACGCAGAAGTTCTCTACTGTGGACATCAACTATAAAAACTACTACTGCTCAAGGCCGGCCGCGGTGGCCGTGCGGTTCTGGCGCTGCAGTCCGGAACCGCGAGGCTGCTACGGTCGCAGGTTCGAATCCTGCCTCGGGCATGGGTGTGTGTGCTGTCCTTAGGTTAGTTAGGTTTAAATAGTTCTAAGTTCTAGGGGACTTATGACCTAAGATGTTGAGTCCCATAGTGCTCAGAGCCATTTGAACCACTGCTGAATGCTGTGACCTCATACGTCCTAATCAGAATAATGTGCAGTGTGAAACCGAGTTCCACCAACAAACCGAGTCCCACCAAAAAAATTGTAGTTTATGGATATTTTCTGAGAGAAGGTACGTGGGACTCGTGGTCTCCAATATGAATCGCGTATCATTCTGTGTCCACATCTACACTCCTGGAAATGGAAAAAAGAACACATTGACACCGGTGTGTCAGACCCACCATACTTGCTCCGGACACTGCGAGAGGGCTGTACAAGCAATGATCACACGCACGGCACAGCGGACACACCAGGAACCGCGGTGTTGGCCGTCGAATGGCGCTAGCTGCGCAGCATTTGTGCACCGCCGCCGTCAGTGTCAGCCAGTTTGCCGTGGCATACGGAGCTCCATCGCAGTCTTTAACACTGGTAGCATGCCGCGACAGCGTGGACGTGAACCGTATGTGCAGTTGACGGACTTTGAGCGAGGGCGTATAGTGGGCATGCGGGAGGCCGGGTGGACGTACCGCCGAATTGCTCAACACGTGGGGCGTGAGGTCTCCACAGTACATCGATGTTGTCGCCAGTGGTCGGCGGAAGGTGCACGTGCCCGTCGACCTGGGACCGGACCGCAGCGACGCACGGATGCACGCCAAGACCGTAGGATCCTACGCAGTGCCGTAGGGGACCGCACCGCCACTTCCCAGCAAATTAGGGACACTGTTGCTCCTGGGGTATCGGCGAGGACCATTCGCAACCGTCTCCATGAAGCTGGGCTACGGTCCCGCACACCGTTAGGCCGTCTTCCGCTCACGCCCCAACATCGTGCAGCCCGCCTCCAGTGGTGTCGCGACAGGCGTGAATGGAGGGACGAATGGAGACGTGTCGTCTTCAGCGATGAGAGTCGCTTCTGCCTTGGTGCCAATGATGGTCGTATGCGTGTTTGGCGCCGTGCAGGTGAGCGCCACAATCAGGACTGCATACGACCGAGGCACACAGGGCCAACACCCGGCATCATGGTGTGGGGAGCGATCTCCTACACTGGCCGTACACCACTGGTGATCGTCGAGGGGACACTGAATAGTGCACGGTACATCCAAACCGTCATCGAACCCATCGTTCTACCATTCCTAGACCGGCAAGGGAACTTGCTGTTCCAACAGGACAATGCACGTCCGCATGTATCCCGTGCCACCCAACGTGCTCTAGAAGGTGTAAGTTAACTACCCTGGCCAGCAAGATCTCCGGATCTGTCCCCCATTGAGCATGTTTGGGACTGGATGAAGCGTCGTCTCACGCGGTCTGCACGTCCAGCACGAACGCTGGTCCAACTGAGGCGCCAGGTGGAAAGGGCATGGCAAGCCTTTCCACAGGACTACATCCAGCATCTCTACGATCGTCTCCATGGGAGAATAGCAGCCTGCATTGCTGCGAAAGGTGGATATACACTGTACGAGTGCCGACATTGTGCATGCTCTGTTGCCTGTGTCTATGTGCCTGTGGTTCTGTCAGTGTGATCATGTGATGTATCTGACCCCAGGAATGTGTCAATAGAGTTTCCCCTTCCTGGGACAATGAATTCACGGTGTTCTTATTTCACATTCCAGGAGTGTATATTGCGCCACCACCATATGGCATGTGGCGAAGAGTGCTTCTGTTTTCCCATCTTGTATTCGCGAATGGTGCGTGGGAAGATCGCCCTTAAACAAACCACAGTAAGAGCTCTAATTACTCTCATTTTCACGTCGTGGTCATTACGCGAGAGGACATCGGTGTAAGTAATATGTTACCCGACTATCTTCGAAACGTATGCTTTCGGAATTTCAACAACAACTTTTCTGTGGTGGATAACTGCGTTTGTTGTGTCTTCACTGGAATTCGTTAAGCATCTCCGCAACGCTCTTGGTGCTACTAAATGACCCCGCGATGACATTTACCAATCTTCGTAGGATCTTTTCCATCCCTTCCATTACTCCACGCTAGTCGAGGGCCGAGACTGATCAGCAGCACGTAAGAAGTGGACTAACAAGATTTTTGTAAGCACCTTCTATCTTGGATGAATTACTTTTCTCTAAGACTCTTCCAGTGAACCTTAATCTGTGATGCGTTTTTCCCACTATTAGTCTTATGTCATCATACGGCTACAGTGCAGTTACGGTGTATCCAGCTGTTCAGATATATACTACAATTGGTAACTGTGCGATGAGCGATGCGAAGTCTATGGCTACATTTGGATTCGGTATGGAGAGCAGGAAGAAAACTAGATGTGCTTACAGACTCACCTGTAGTTAAGCTTGAGGGCGATTGTCAGTTGTGGAAGTCAACGAATGTGAATGGAAGAAAGCTAGATGTGCTGACAGACTGTAGCGAAGCCCGAGGTCTATGTTACGTTGGAAAGAGACAACGTATCTCGACACAAAAATACGATTTACGATTACCGTAATAGATATGTAGCGTAGCTCGAGACATATATTCGTCACTGCAATAACCTACTTATATGTCTCTATTTACGATTATGCCGAAAACCGATGATACTGTTACATTCTAAAGTAATAGAATAAAATAATAGCTAACGAACGATCACTCTGACTGCCTTTCGACAACCCACCCACCATTCGTCATGTTGACCTCCCATCATTCATTGCACAGTTGTCAGCTGCAGCACGCAAGGAAAGTCACCGTATCATTCAACTTTAGGTCGCTTCGGATGATTAATCCTAATTTTTTTACTGTTATTTCTGTTTTGCGTAGTTCGTCACTAATAGCGTATTCGTGCAATAATGAATTTCTTTGCCTATTTGTACGCAATATATAATAATTCATATTTTTTCGGAGACCTGTCAATCCCTGTACTATTTATCGATCCTCCCCAAATATTTCTGCGTTTCGCACACGGTCTTCTGGCGTTGAAAGCTTCCTATAGACAGCAGACTCGTCTGCGTGTAGGCTCAGTGAGGTTCCGACGTTATCCACTCAGTTGATTAACATTTCTGTACTTTAAGTCTTTCAGCATGTACAGTACCGCTTTTCGGTCGTTACTTGGTTATGATAGCACAGCTAACACCCTCCACAATCTCTCAACTGTAGCTAAACACAGAGCATACCCCTTTCTCTCATATAGACCGCCACTTCGTTCCTGGTCTGTACACCCTAGCTGGCCGCTGTGGCCGAACGCTTCTAGGCGCTTCAGTCCGGAACCCCGCTGCTGCTACGGTCGCTGGTTCGAATCCTGCCTCGAACATGGACGTGTGTGATGTCCTTATGTTAGTTAGGTTTAAGTAGCTCTAAGTCTAGGGGACTGATGACCTCAGTTGTTAAGTCCCATAGTGCTTAGAGCCAGTTGAACCATCTTGTACATCCTATCACCTGTTTGTTTTGTGGTTATAGTAAACTGTTAATGTTACTTAGACGGTGAATTGTTCCATCCATTGCATAACAGATCAGCAGTATTTACAGGGAATATCCAGACAAGCATAGGTGTATATTGTTCTCCTTTCTCTCGTGGGCATGAAAGTGACACTGTGAAATGTGAGTCGCAGTTTCATGGAATTCCGACGTCCCCTTGTTGCTATCCGTGAATAGTTTGCCATCATCATCTACGTGGACATCTGGTCATTTAATATGAATGACGCATATGCCGCAGTGATGGATTTGGTACAAATGGTTCTGAGCACTATGGGACTCAACTGCTGTGGTCATTAGTCCCCTAGAACTTAGAACTACTTAAACCTAACTAACCTAAGGACATCACACATACCCATGCCCGAGGCAGGATACGAACCTGCGACCGTAGCAGCAGCGTGGCTCCGGACTGGAGCGCCTAGAACCGCACGGCCACCGCGGCCGGCGTGCCGCAGTGATACTGCAACCTTTAATTAGGCATAGTTTGACAAGCCTGTGGACATTAATACTCCCTTGTCCGAATACTCCCTCGAACTGAATATTATCAGTAATTTGCGTTCGGCAGAGAACCTCCTCCATCAAGATGCATTGAAGAAATGGTTCAAATGGCTCTGAGCACTATGGGACTTAACAGCTGTGGTCATCAGTCCCCTAGAACTTAGAACTACTTAAACCTAACTAACCTAAGGACATCACACACATCCATGCCCGAGGCAGGATTCGAATCTGCGACCGGAGCAGTCGCACGGTTCCGGACTGCGCGCCTAGAACCGCGAGACCACCGCGGCCGGCCGATGCATTGAAGTTTTCAGACAACATATGTTTCCTTGTGTTTTCTATATGACGTCAGAATACCGTGTTATGTCATAATTTGCTGTACCTCGACATCGTACTGCAAAAATGGGATCTTATCCATGTGGCACTGTGGCACTGAAATCTCTCTCTGCGTTCAAAAAACAATTCGTATGCAAACGGTAGTGCAACTGAGAAGTCCAGCAGGACGTAGTTTCGTCTGACGAGCCATCTGAAACCGAATTGCGATGCTTGGTCACACCTCGAGAATTTTGTGGCTAAGAGTACTTATGTACCTCAGTAATGGCCCCTCGCCCGTTTCTTATTCCATTTTTTAAAATCTTTATTAATACAACACAATAATAGTTATACAAAATAGCCCACCACCCAAATTAATTAGTGGGTCTTTAGTTGATACATTAACAAATGCAGATTCTACTTGATTGGTTCAAAAAAATGTTCAAATGTGTGTGAAATCTTATGGGACTTAACTGCTAAGGTCATCAGTCCCTAAGCTTACACACTACTTAACTTAAACTATCCTAAGGACAAACACATGCACCCATGCCCGAGGGAGGACTCGAACCTCCGCCGGGACCAGCCGCACAGTCCATGACTGCAGCGCCTAAGACCGCTCGGCTAATCCCGCGCGACCACTTGATTGGTGACCGGCACAGTTCTGTGGACAAGGTTAATCTAATCAATCCATTTGCCAATGGTGCATATAAAGAAATGTTTTCGATGCCGCTCTATGTACGCCCAAATGTCTCTAATTTTTCTCTTGTAATCGTAAAGCGCTACGTTCATTGGACATACGTGAGCTCTTCAAACAGTGGGAGTGTAGCTCTACTCGATGCGTCCGAGTCCCAGTGAGCTACACAGTTTCAATTTGAAAGTAAAATCCTCTGATGATCAGGCCGTATCAGTTTACTCTTCCCCCTTCAGTGTTCAACGTTTCGACACCTCTGCTGTGATCTTCTTCAGAAGTCTTCTCGTCTCTTCTAGCGTCAGTGTTCAACTGAGGTCACCAGAAGAGGGATCGAAACTTCGAATACGGAAGAAGAAGTGTGAAGGGGATCATGACGCAGTATTTAACCCTGGAGATTTTCTTTCAGTCTGAACGACCACGGAAGTCTTCAGAGTTGTACTGCTTTTTATCTGCCAGGATGTTTGATGCCTTGGACAACCATGAATTGAAAATAAATACGATCATGCCTAAAATAATAGTGACAGATAAATCCAACAGACAAGTCTGGGCAAACGTCGAGGTATGAAATACAACAGTAACACGAGTAAATGAATTTTGCTACTTGGGAAGCACAGTAACAGATGATAATAGTAGTACAGTGGACATTAAAAGATGAAAAACTGTGACCAAACAAGTCTTCAGAAGTAAGAGTAATTTATTAACAAACAAAAACCTTAATTGAGAACAAAAGGAAATTCATGAAGACATTTATTTGGAGGATTTTGGGAAGGACAGATCTTGGGAAAGAGGCAAAGAAAAGATTAGGATTAGAGCGAATACGGAGAAAAGCCACAAAATCTTCATGAACTGAAAGAAAATCTACTATACAATATGTAGAATATTCATTGATTAATATGATAGCAGAAAAAAATAATTGGACGCCTAGTTTGACGTAAAAGTTTCACTGGAAACAACTCAGAAGGAAAAATCCCGAAAAATAAGGAAGAGGCAGGCCAAAAAGATAGTGTTATTAGTGCAAAGAACTGCAGAAGCTACAACCAAATGGCAAAGATGGCGACAAACAGGGAAAGGTGGCGCTGCCTTTGATGTCTGATAAGGGAGAAGTTGTAAAGATTCATTCTAGTTCTGTACTGGTATATACTGCGTGTGTAATGATAGGGTTGATTACTTACTATTTGTTTTGTATGTTTTCGTTATCCATTTCTGTAAACAGGGTAGTGTTCAACCGTTGTCAGAGTGAAACCTGAGGGCGAAAACGCTAAGGGGAATAGAAACGGTTTATTCGCAAAAATGACACACTTCCCGTATGAAACGCGTTAATGTGACTGGTGTGCTTATATTACCAGAGCAGCACTGTCCGAAAACGATTGCCATCTAACACTGAACTAATTACCTGCAACTAGCCACTGGAGATCAAGGGATTCTAGTATGAATACATCCAGCCGATAATGCTGATAAACCTTTCGAAAGGTTGTCGATAGCGTTCAGAGACACCTTGTATGTCGTACAGCGAGAAGGAGGATTTTTACCTATCGCCGACTAACAGGTGCGTGTACGCTGCTTCCATTTCCAGTCTGACTTGTTCTGATCGCCAGCTTCCTCTTACTCTTTTTATCCACCTATAGGCGGAACAGTGAGAAATCAATATAGCTGCTGACAGGTTGGTATGCGTTGAGATCTGTCTCTCTCTCTCTCTTTGTCTGTCTGTCTGTCTGTCGGCAAACAAGCTCCGATTTTACTGCGCGTAATGCTTTGGCTGTCCAGAAGAAAGAACGCCTTCTGAGAAGCGACCGGCCGCACTATGCAGTGCGTTGCTCGTTCCTGGGAAGGAGGAAGGCATTTCCTGTGTACTGACCTTGGCAGCGGCTACCTCCACCCTGGCCGCGCGGGATTAGCCGAGCGGTCTCAGGTGCTGCAGTCCTGGACTGTGCGGCTGGTCCCGGCGGAGGTTCGAGTCCTCCCTCGGGCATGGGTGTGTGTTTTTGTCCTAAGGATAATTTAGGTTAAGTAGTGAGTAAGCTTAGGGACTGATGACCTAAGCAGTTAAGTCCCATAAGATTTCACACACATTTGAACATTTTTGAACCTGCACCCCGTACGTCCAGTGCTCCTCTCGATAGGGAACTGGATGGGTTCTCGGACATTCGGTTGGGTTACAGCATCCTGTTGCATCATATTCGCGCACTGTAATTTCTTATTTTGCTGACTGACGTGAACAAGATGATGATGATGATGATGACATTTCGTCATGTAAATTATTACTACTGTTAGAGTTAATTATCTTTGCAATAACGACCAGAGAGGAGTGCAGGGAGAACTAAGCATTGGAACGGCCTGCTGATGACAAATAGGAAACAGTCCATCCAGGCAGATGTAAACATTTATGAGCCCCGAAGAGACTGACGGCAGCACAGAAACGTTCTACATCGTGATGTGCGAAATTGAATGACGCTGGGAGAAATTGTTTTGGGAAATGTAACACATTTTTGCCAATAGTACTGCAGTTTGTCTGGCGCTAGGACATTTTATAACAAGCTTTCGGGCTGATGCGACTGCAGAAACAATGAGAACGTTGCAGAACCCAGACGGAATTTGCTGATCCTCAAGAGAGAAGAGAGTAAATTTCGTCACGGCTTCCATTGTAACTTGTGTTTTGGACAAAAAGCTTTCCGCTACGGAAATCGACTAGGCATTCAATTTTGAACACTTCTGTCACGAAAACTGCTCGACAGTTCTGACATGAATATCGGAAACTTCTAATAAGTCAATTTGTGACCAGTCGCCGTCACAACCTCGCGGCTTTGGGCTAATGACAGCTCGAAGAAAGCCGCCGCTGGCGAAGTCATATTTTGTGGGCGACACCTCGATAGCAGGCGTTGTCTCGTCCACCGCCAACAGCAAACGCGGATCAGCGGACGAATACGCACCGCTCAGTAACGAATGTCGAGGCATGTTCTACCGCATTCTTCGTGCTTCATTTCTGGAAGGAAGAAAGAGTGGGATTTAGTGGCGCATCGGCGCCGAGGTCATCAGTGCCGGAATTCATACTCGGATGTGCAATGGGGAAAGAAATCAGACATTTCCTTTACAAATGTACTATAATGTTATTCACTTCATTTTTTAACATTTCGCTTGGTTTTATTGAAGTGTATTGCCAACAGTTTGGTACAAATACGAAGACATTATGCACAGGAGCACAATATAAGTTAAAATTGTTTTACAGTATCCACTTAGGCAAAATACGTATAGCTAAGGAATTCCAACACGATACCTACTATGTATGGATGAAACATGATATAAAAAGGAGCTCAACAGAGATTGCGGAGCAAACACCTGCGATTAAAATGTTTATGTTATCACCGATAGTTTACCAAAATTCATAAACACAAATTACCATCTCGAAAAAAAAATCGGTCCTTCCATATGTCAGTACTTTGATGACACAACAAAACAGTAACACTTATTTGAAGACGCACTTTCATTTTCAGTACGGTTTGCAGTAACCGGTTTTTCTGCGCTTCTCTGAAACTGCAGGAAACAGCAAGCTATTTACTTCTTTGTAACGAGACAAGTGAAAGGGTTTCCCTCGATACCTGTGCGATATAAATGAAAAAAGAGTTGAACCATGGTTGGTACGCATTCGTATCAGGGCTGTTATTAGCTTCCTACTTGCCTGATATTTTCGAAAGCAGGAGGCTCTTCCAATTACTGGTTGCATCGCAGCATGATATTGACTTTAAAGACTAACCTTGTGTGCTCACAACGGAGAGATGATGTTTGTTAGTGTTGATGGCGCAGCATTTGTTTTGCCTGTGACGTCATTACCGCAGTGTCTGCCCTCTTAGTTGAGTGTCCAGCGCGTCTGTCTACCATGCAGCGGGCCAGAGTTCGATTTCTGGCCAGGTCGGAGATTATCTGCGCTCGGGAACTGAATATTGTTTGTGCTAATCATCACTGCATCTTCATCGTCTTGCAAGTCGGCACTGTGATGTCATCGTTTCTTCTGCGCGGCTGCCTAACATTCCCAGGTGGGCCCACCCGGCGATCAATGCCATGCGATCTTTATATCGTCACAGTGTAGATGCAAACGTGTGATAATTACGAATTAGCATTGTGCAGCGTGAAAACGTGTTTAGCTGAGACATTTATTTGGGTGTCACTGAGAAGAGCTTGCGGAGCAGTGCTAGCACTCAACATGAAGACAATAAAAAATATTCGCCGGATCGTAAACATGCTCGGGATGATAGAAAACGCAATTAAGAGGCACGCTCGAGTGGAAATGAATGCAAAAAGCTTGCAGAGTCCACTGTCGAATGAGTACGAGAGCTATGGCAGTGTCGAAAATGAAATGAAGATAGCGATTACAGCATATCAACGTGTAGTATTATATCACGTCCACCAAAGGTCATGTCATTTCGTGTACGCGTATGGTGTGCTTCAGACGGTTGTCAATTTTATGAAAGATGCCACTGCCGGCCGGTGTGGCCGAGCGGTTCTAGGCGCTACAGTCTGGAACCGCGCGACCGCTACGGTCGCAGGTTCGAATCCTGCCTCGGGCATAGATGTGTGTGATGTCCTTACGTTAGTTAGGTTTAAATAGTTCTAAGTTCTAGGGGGCTGATGACCTCAGCAGTTCAGTCCCATAGTGCTCAGAGCCATTCGAACCATTTTTTAAAGATACCACTGCTGATCATGCTGACTTCATCGATTATGATACTAACAAGGGAACCCCCCATCGCACCCCCCTCAGATTTAGTTATGAGTTGGCACAGTGGGTAGGCCTTGAAAAACTGAACACAGATCAATCGAGAAAACCGGAAGAAGTTGTGTGGAACTATGAAAAAAATTAGTAAAATATACAAACTGAGTAGTCCATGCGGAGACAGGCAACATCAAGGACAAGGGGTGTCACGGAGCGCCGTGGTCCCGTGGTTAGCGAGAGCAGCTACCAAACGAGAGGTCCTAGGTTCAAGTCTTCCCTAGAGTGAAAAGTTTAAATTTTCATTTTCAGTTTATGTGACAAACTCTTATGTTTTCATCACTTTTTTCGGAGTGATTATCACATCCACAAGAAAACCTAAATCGGGCAAGGTAGAAGAATCTTTTTACCCATTCGCTAAGTGTACAAGTTAGGTGGGTTGACAACATATTCCTGTCAAGTGACGCACATGCCGTCACCGGTGTCGTATAGAATATATCAGATGTTTTCCTGTGGAGGAATCGGTTGAACTATGACCTTGCGATCAAATGTTTTCGGTTCCCATTGGAGAGGCACGTCCTTTCATCTACTAATCGCACGGTTCTGCGGTGCGGTCGCAAAACACAGACACTAAACTTCTTACAGTGAACAGAGACGTCAATGAACGAACGGACAGATCATAACTTTGTGAAAATAAAGAAAGTACAATTTTCAGTCGAGGCAAGACTTGAACCAAGGACCTCTCGTTTCGCAGCTACTCACGTTAACTACGGGACCACGGCGCTCCTTATGCTACAATCTCCTTGATGTTGGATATGTTGCGCATGGACTACTCAGTTTGTATATTTTATTAATTTTTTTCATAGTTCCACACAACTTCTTCCTGTTTTCTCTATTGATCTGTGTCCAGTTTTTCAAGGCCTATCCACTGTGCCAACTTATAACTAAATCTGAGGGGGGGTGCGATGGGGAGGTTCCCTTGTAAGCACACCATTAACCATCACTCAGTACACCTGTTCAACTTAATGAGCCCACAAACCCTTGCTACATCCAACAAACTATCTGTTCTGTAACCATAAACAAGACAGAAGGGGTAGATAATATTTGATAGATAAAATTCCATCGTAATTTCTAAAATCAATGAGGGAATTTGCAAGCAAACGACTATTCAAGTTTGCAACACACCGTATCTTCGGAAAAATACCACCCATACAGTTCCGAAGTTAGCAAAGGCAGATAACTGCGAGAACTGTAACATAATCAGCTTAACAGCTCTTGCATTCACGCTGCTCGCAAGGATTAATATACAGAGGAATGGAAATGAAAGCTGAGGATCAGTTAGATGATGATCAGTTCGGCTTTAAGAAAGGTAAAGCTACCATAGAGAAAGTTCTCACATTGCGCTTGATAATGGAGGCAAAGCGTATGAAAAATTGAGATACGCTGATAAGATTCGTCGGCCTAGAGAAATCGTTCGACAGTGTAAAATGGTGCAAGATGATGGAAGTTCTGCGAAATATAGGAATAACCTATAGACAAACACGGGTAATGTGCAATATTTACAACGCGCCAGAGGGAAGAACAATGCAACATCAAAATCGAGGTGCTCGGTTTAAAAAGTGTGTAGGACAGGGATATAGTCTGTCGCCCCTACTGTTCAGTCTATACATCGAAGAAGCAATCACGGAAATAAAGGTTCGAGAGTGGGATTAAAATTCAAGGTGAAGGGATATCGATAATAAGATGCCCTCCTCAGTGAATTCTCTGAGGATAGAATGTACATTCTAATGAGTAAAAATATGCACTGAGAATAAATCAGAAAAAGACTAAGATAATGAGCTGTAGCAGAAATGAGGGTTGCGAGAAAGTTAACAACAGAAGTGGTGATCACGAAGCAGATGAAGTTAAGGAATTCTGCTGCCTAGGCAGCCGAATAACCCATGACGGGGCAAGGAGGACAAAAAGAGCAGACTATCCCAACCAAAGAGGTCATTCCTAGCCAAGAGAAATCTACTGGTACCAAACATTAGGCTTGATTTGAGGAAGACATTTCTGAGAGTGAACGTTTGGAACACAGCGTTGTATGGTAGTGAAGTATGGGCAGTGGAAAAACTGGAACAGAAAAGAATCGAAGCGTTTGAGATGTGGTGCTACAGAAGAATGTTGAAAATTCATTGGAGTTATAAGTGTAAGGATTGAGAAGGTTCTCCGCGAAATTGGTGAAGAAAAAAACATATGGTAAACACCGACAGGTAGAAGGGACAGGATAATAGGACACGTGTAACGACATCACGGAATAACCTCTACGTACTATAAGAAGCCGTAGACTGTAAAAAGTGTAGAGTATCGGAAGAAACAGAGAGTTCAATATGTCCAATTATACTACTCTGTGTAAAAATTTAAAGAGTTTTATTATTAAATTACATATTAATATGAAACGCTTGTTATGATTTTATTCCCCGTTTTCACGAAAAATCTACGGTGCGGATCCGAACTACGTATGCAGAAATTTTATCGTTGAAAAACAATTTGTACTTTACCTGGGTACACAGAAAGGAGATTCACATACCTCTTCGTTTATTTTTTTTAATGATTCTTGTACAATTTTCAGAATTTGTATGTTAATCTTACCGTCACACTTCAGGTTGCAACAAATTATAATATGCTTTTTGAGACTGAGGGACGACCAAAACTGAGGGATTCCCGAAACGCAAAGCTTCAAGAGCATAAATTGTATACATCTCAAAAAAATTTTTTGCATCACCTCGGTTCCGAGTTCCGGAACCTATACAGAAAATTGGAATATTGATCAACATAAACATCATTTCCGCCCTTTTTATTGCTCATGAAAAACATATATTGCATGTTGTGCCACCATACAGAGAGAACTTCAGCGCTGGTGGTCCAGATTGCTGTACACACCGGTACCTCTAATACCCAGTACCACGTTCTCTTGCATTGAGGCATACATGTAATCGTCGTGGCATACCATCCACAAGTTCATCAACGCACTGTTGGTCTAGATTGTCCCACTCCTCAACGGCGATTTGGCATAGATCCCTCAGAGTGGTTGGAGGGTCACGTCGTCCATAAACAGCACTTTTAAATCTATCCCAGGC
Organism: Schistocerca cancellata; assembly: GCF_023864275.1. Taxonomy (NCBI): domain Eukaryota; kingdom Metazoa; phylum Arthropoda; class Insecta; order Orthoptera; family Acrididae; genus Schistocerca; species Schistocerca cancellata. Next base: position 244,271,702 of record NC_064628.1, on the reverse strand, counting down.
ATGTTGGATAGGGTTCAAGTCTGCAGAACATGCTGCCCATACTAGTCGAGCGATGTCGTTATCCTGAAGGAAGTCATTTACAAGATGTCCACTATGGGGGCGCTTATTGTCGTACATGAAGACGAATGCCTCGCCAATATGCTGCCGATATGGTTGCACTATCGATCGGGGGATGGCATTCACGTATTGTACAGCCGTTACGGCGCCTTCCATGACCACTCGCGGCGTACGTCGACCCCACATAACGCCACCCGAAAACATCAGGGAACCTCCGCCGTGCTGCACTCGCTGGACAGTGTCTAAGGCGTTCAGCCTGACCGGGTTGCCTCCAAACACATCTCCGACGATTGGTTGAGGCATATGCAATACTCATCGGTGAAGAGAACGTGATGACAACCCATTCGGCGTGTAGTTGAGCCCATCTGTACCGCGCTGCAAGGTGTCGTGGTTGCAAAGATGGACCTCGCTTGGAAGACAGGAGTGGAGTTGCACATCATCCAGCCTACTGCACACAGTCTGAGACGTAACACGACATCCTGTCGCTGCACGATAAGCATTATTCAACGTGGTAGCGTGGCTGTCAGGATTCCTCCGAGCCATAATCCATAGGTAGCGGTCATCCACTGCAGTATTAGCCCTTGGTCGGCCTGAGCGAGGCATGTCATCGACAGTTCCTGTCTCTCTGTATCTCCGAAGAACATCGCTTTGGTTCACTCCGAGACGCCTGGACACATCCCTCGTTGAGAGCCCTTTCTGACACAAAGTAACGATGCGGACGCGATCGAACCGCGGTATTGACCGTCTACTCATGGTTGAACTACAGACAACACGAGCCGTGTACCTCCTCCCAGGTGGAATGGCTGGAACTGATCGACTGTCAGACCCCCTCGTTCTAATAGGCGCTGCTGATGCATGGTTGTTTACTTCTTTGGGTGGGTTTAGTGACATCTCTGAACCGTCAAAGGGACTGAGTCTGTGATGCAATATACAGGGTCAACTTCTATCTTCAGGCGTTCCGGGAACCGGGATGATGCAAAACTTTTTTTGATGTTTGTAGAATATAGGGGCAGACGAAATTGTTTGGAATATTTACGACTGGGTACAAGAAACGTGAACCCTACTGATAAAGTCTCTTGACCATTCACCTTTATCGATTCAGTAAATGCAGACTTCAATCTCATGCGGAGCCACGTCTTCTCAAACGCGAATCCAATGGTTTAACCTCTGTGGCACTTCACCCGGCACTCCTACTCTATCCCAGAGCTGTAATACTGCAGGAATGAAAATCAAGTAAAAACAAGAGACTGGTTGGAACTGCCCGGCACTAGGGCGGAAGATTCGTAGAACGAAGCCACCCGCAGCAGAAGAATTTTCGCGGAACGAGCAAACCAGCTGCGCGGCGCTGGCGTGAGCGCGATCACGTCCACTGCCGCGGTGGAAGTACTGTTTACGTTCGCGAGAGAAACTCATTTCGCAATGAGCAGGTCCAGTGGCACTCCTTTAATGTAACTGAGCGCATCCCTGTCCAATGGCGCGTTTGTCGTAGTACGACGAAGGACACTGTGATCAAGTCGTACGCCGCTTTTGTCTCTCTGCAGTCACGCAACTGCAAACGTGTGTGTGGTTGCCAGGCGATCGGCTTTAGCCGAACGTGCCCGGCATGTAACAGTCATGTCCGGCTAGTTGCGCGCCAAGTCCGGCCAGTCTGGCTTTCGTCGGGCTGTTTAGAGATGAAGTAGAGAACGTACAACTATGGCCCGTTCCAAGCTAATGACGTAAGCGCGAGGAATAAATATCAGGCAGAATAACGAGATATATCACACGGATATACAGACATAGTAACCAACGCTATTCTTGTGTCAGCACCCTATGGTTTCTCCGTAGACCAAAGAAGCCTAACACAGAATGTCATAACAATGCTACGCGCAGAACGAGCGAGACAAAGTGGAATATGCCGACAGTCAATGCCAATCCGCCCCGCCACCCTACAATCGCGCGTTGGTCCTATCGGCGATGAGACACGCAATTGAGAACGAGAGTTACTCTGCGCTGCACCATCGCATTTCCGTTTTGATTTCTCTCTCTTTGTTACTGAAATTACCATGGTTGCTGAATACCCTATCGTTTTCCGTCCCACTAGAATAGATAATTGTTTATTTTGTTAAATGAAAAAAGTTTAGATTACTCTGAGATGAGATTATCTTAAGGAGAGACTCGTAAGTTAAAAAGGCTGAGCACTTAGTTGCTATCAAAACTGCTAATTATATGACTGTTTACTGATTTTTTTTTTAAATTTAAGCACGTTTCAAAATGGTTCAAATGGCTCTGAGCACTAGGGAGCTTAACATCTGAGGTCATCAGTCCCCTAGAACTTAGAACTACTTAAACCTAACTAAGGACATCATACATATCCATGCCCGAGGCAGGATTCGAACCTGCGACCGGAGCGGTCTCGCGGTTCCAGAATGAAGCGCGTAGAACCGCTCGGTCACAACGGCCGGCTGGTACTTAAACATGGTACACAATTACCAAATGTTTCCCTCTCATGCGGAAATAAACTCTGTTTCTTTCAATGGTATTTTCGTTATTTCTGTTCCACAAGTCCTTACAAACGTTTCCACCAAGTTTAATTGTCCTATGATAATTCTTTTTCATTCAAAAATGTTCAAATGTGTATGAATTCCTAAGGGACCAAACTGCTGAGGTCATCGTTCCCTAGACTTACACACTTCTTAAACCAACTTATGCTAAGAACAACACACACACCCGTGCCCGAGGGAGGACTCGAACCTCGGACAGGAGGGGCCGCGCAATCCGTGACGTCGCGCCGCAAACCGCGTGGCCACTCCGTGCGGCTCGTTTTTCGTGAAGACTCTCTGATGTAGCGAGAATTTAATTATAACTAATCTCTATTCGCAAGTTTCACTTTTGGTAGGAGCCATTCGTTCGCCGATTCACGAAGTCTGCCACCTTAACTGTTTTAAACGACGGTACAAAAATTAGCAAGAAAGTCGTATCGTGAAAACGAGAGGAATCCAAGTACGAACGAAACGTTACCATGGTCATCGAATCGTCGGAAATGTTTTCGTACACTAGTCTGTCGGCCGCACGCACACCGCTCGTTCTGGTGTTGGCCTGTCGGTACTCGCGCGTTGTATTGTTGAAAAGTTCTGGAACTGAATCATGTCGCCACAGGTTTTCGTAAATAGCAAAAATATTTTGGTACGATAGCTAGCGGGTGGCTACAATTAAAATACAACTACTCGTCGTAGTCCAGGGTGGGCCGTTCATTATTGTATGGCAGCAAAACTTGTTGCACTACTGGCCATTAAAATAGCTACACCAAGAAGAAATGCAGTTGAGAAACGGGTATGCATTGGACAAATATATTATACTAGAACTGACATGTGATTACATTTTCACGCAATTCGGGTGCATAGATCCTGAGAAGTCAATACCCAGAACAACCACCTCTGGCCGTAATAACGGCATTGATACGCCTGGGCATTGAGTCAAACAGAGCTTGGATGGCGTGTACAGGTACAGCTGACCATGCAGCTTCAACACGATACCACAGTTTATCAAGAGCAGTGACTGGCATATTGTGACGAGCCAGTTACTCGGCCACCATTGACCAGACGTTTTCAGTTAGTGAGAGATCTGAAGAATGTGCTGGCCAGGGCAGCAGTCGAACATTTTCTGTATCCAGAAAGGCCCGTACGGGACCTGCAACATGCGGTCGTGCATTATCCTGCTGAAATGTAGGGTTTTGCAAGGATCGAATGAAGGGTAGAGTCACGGGTCGAAACACATCTGAAATGTAACGTCCACTGTTCAAAGTGCCGTCAATGCGAACAAGAGGTAACCGAGACGTGTAACCAATGGCACCCCATATCATCACGCCGGGTGAAACGCCAGTATGGCGATGATGAATACACGCTTCCAATGTGCGTTCACTGCGATGTCGCCACACACGGATGCGACCATCATGATGCTGTAAACAGAACCTGGATTCATCCGAAAAAATGACGTTTTGCCATTCGTGCACCTTGGTTCGTCGCTGAGTACACCATTGCCGGCGCTCCTCCTGTCTGTGATGCAGCGTCAAGGGTAACCGCAGCCATGGTCTCCGAGCTGATAGTCCATGCAGCTGCAAACGTCGTCGAACTGTTCGTGCAGATGGTTGTTGTCTTGCAAACGTCCGCATCTGTTGACTCAGGGATCGAGACGTGGCTAAATGATCCGTTACAGCCATGCGGATAAGATGCCTGTCATATCGACTGCTAGTGATACGAGGCCGTTGGGATCCAGCACGGCGTTCCGTATAACCCTCCTGAACCCACCGATTCCATATTCTGCTAACAGTCATTGGATCTCGACCAACGCGAGCAGCAGTGTCGCGATACGATAAACCGCAATGGCGATAGGCTACAATCTGACCTTTATCAAAGTCGGAAACGTAATGGTACGCATTTCTCCTGCTTACACGAGGCATCACAGCAACGTTTCACCAGGCAACGCCGTTCAACTGCTGTTTCTGTATGAGAAATCGGTTGGAAACTTTCCTCATGTCAGCACGTTGTAGGTGTCGTCACCGGTGCCATCCTTGTGTGAATGCTCTGAAAAGCTAACCATTTAGCATATCACAGCATCTTCTTCCTGTCGGTTAAATTTCGCGTCTGTAGTACGTCATCTTCGTTGTGTAGCAATTCTAATCGCCAGTAGTGTAGATATTCTAATGCGTTCATGCGGAACTGACTTACACTGGAAAATTATTAGTTTCAGTTTTGGCCACCAGGAGCAACTCCGACGCTGTGGATGTGGAAAAGACGTGTAGAAATAGTCCATATGTACTTCATTAGGAAAGGGACGTGGGCAGAAAAACTCAAACTAGTGTGAAAAACATAATGTTTACTTTATTATAAACCGGTACTTACGCAGTTTGTTCGATATAAGCACAGGAGACGTCGACGAGATGCTGCATCCGTAAAAGGACGTGATATACAGTTGCCTTGCAGCGGTTCTGGTGGAATCTGAGCAACGAGTTCCTGTATATTGGCCTCCAGATCAGCTAGAGACCGAACGTGTCCCTCGTAAACGCGTTATTTTAGACAGGCTCAGAGACAGAAGTCACATGGATTCAGATCAGGTGATCTTGCAGGCTACGCCTCTGGAAAAGCTCTGGAGATCATACGTTCGTGGAAGGTTGCATTAAGCAGATCACTAGGCGAACGAAATAAGGTGTTGCCCCCTGTTGCATGGAAACAGTGGTTTCCACACAACTGCGCTCTACCAAAGTAGGAATAACATGTTGTACAAGGTGATCTCGTACAGACGTCACGGTGTATCTGACAGGCCCTGTTGATGTACTTCCTTCAAAGAAGAAATGAGCTAGAATAAAGATCCTTGTGAATCCATACCACACAGTGACAATCGGCGAGTGCAGTGGGTCACCGTGCAGAACACGCGGTTTGACAGCAAGCCAAATTCTGTGTATTCACTGAATCAGTAGTGTAAAATGTGTCTCATCATACCGAGAATATTGCCCGGCCACATGTTACCGGCTTCGATCCGTTCCAGAAACTGAAGTGTAAATTCAGAACGTTGCTGTGGATCGTGAGGTTGTAGTTGCTGTACCGTCTGGATATTGCGCGGGTACCAGTGTAAAATAGACCGCAAAACTTCCCGTACTATTGACAATGAGGTGGACAATTCTTGTGACGCTGCAAAAGCATTGGTACTACCCGGAGCACGTGCTGCATGGTCAGTTACAGCAACAGCAACCTCGTCAGTAACTTCCACCGGGAGAAGACGCCGTTCTCTTCCAGGTACCACACGAAACACACCCGTGTTTTCGAATTTCATTATCATCCTCTTTAAACCCTTTTTAAATCTTTAAACCATTGAAATGACATCAGACCTCATACCAGTCGGCGATCAGTTCCACTTACATCGCACGGTCTCTCTTCTCGATAGTCATATTGTTTACTCATGTTATGGCTTGTCGAATGGCAGTAATATGTCATATCGTCGTACAGTGTACCTCGCCAGATTTGCACATAGTGGCCAAAATTGAAACAAAAATTCCTGCGTAAATCGGTTACGCATTGACGCATTTGTATACTGACCAAGTTTCGCTGCCGTGAGGTAATTACAGCCCACACTGAACTTCCTCGAGTAGCCACACTCCTGTTATAACCACCCGGTATTTAAAAAAGCCGATACGAGTGAAAGTATCAGCTAAAAAGTGTGGAGTAAAATGAATGGGTATCGATGCTTTTTCCGCGTCCCTAGGCAGATTTACACGTGTCGGGTCGGGCCGCGCATACAGCAGCGGGATTCGGCGGTCTGTTGCCCTCGTGGCACGGTTCCGTTACAGCTGCAGCGCTCGGCCGCCCTCGGTCCGTTACGCCAGCTGTCGGCACAGAGGGCTTTTCCCGTCGCGCGCAGCCATCCTTGACGGCGGTCGCGGCGCCGTTTGGGCATCCCTGGAGCGCACCGGCGAGACCAGACAGCACGCGCGGCTCGGCAGCGCCGCATCGCTGCTTCGTACCCGGACCACGCCACGCGCCGCTGCCACCGCGACACAAATATCAGCACCCGCAGGTGCCCACAGTTAAAGCCCGCCATTTCCAGCCGCACATTTATTACTTCGGTTGGTGACTGTGAGTTTAAGACACTTTTGAATCAGTTGCAACAAAATTTGTACTAGCAATCCTTGAGAAGCAACGCACTCGTATTCTCCGCAAGTTTCTGTACAGTGGGTGGCCGAGTGTACTTCGCGAATTTCTGTAATATTGTTATCGCTGCCGGTGGGGGCGGGGGGGGGGGAGGGCGTTGTCTTACGTCTCGAAACACACCCGTATATTTCTTTGTTTATTTTCATGGTCATGGGCGAGATATACGATGGTCCCATAGGCCACTTCGAAGACAGGTTGTCGCAATTCACCTAAACAGCGTTACGCAAGAATTACATCACCTTCACTCCAATAATTCCCAAGTTTCCAGCGTGTGTTAAACCGACCTGTTACGATCTTAAACGTGCGTCTCTCGTTCGATGTACGTTGCTATGCCTGCTCGGTAAGGACACCATACGCTACAATGTTACTCTGGAATTGAACGCACTAGCGTTTTCTATGGAACTTTCGTCACAGATGCACTGCACTGCGTAGAATAATACTGATTCTACGTGCTCGACCCATTTCCTATTGCTCCTTCGTATTATCCCTTAATACTTCTACGGCGTGAAGTGCTGAAGATGTTCACTATTCATTTTGCAATAATATTCTTTCTCTTTCTTATAGACATTATCTTGCAATTTTCAACATTTAAGGGCATCTGGTGTTCATTACATAAAGTGGACATTTTTTTCTGTCTTTCGGCATTTAGGGACGGTTCTTTCTTTTCGACAAGAGTATCGTCAGCGAAAATTCTAGGCCGGCCACGGTGGCCGACGCTGGCACGGTAGCTCAGCGTGGTCGGTCAGAGGGTGTAATTACCCCCTGTAATAAAACAACTGAGTGGACGGATTAACGAACCTGAACGAGTGTCATCGGATGTCCGCCACGAACAAATTCAACGAACAATATAGAACAAAATGAGAAAAAAAAGCGGTTCTAGGCGCTACAGTCTGGAACCGCGCGCGCGCGCGAAGTTAAGTCCCATAGTGCTGAGAGCCATTTGAAGCATTTTGAAAATTCTAGTGGTTATTTTCAAAGAGCGATCATATACTTCCCGTTGGAGGACTTCGCTGCAGCGTTTACGCAACGCAGTGCGAGTCCGATGCGGGTGTATAAGCACCGACATGTCGGCAAGGGATTATTGTGGCATTCGTGCCTTTCCGTCATCCGTGCTGCAAATGCGGAAACGTGAACTATGGTGACATTATTATCAAATGCGTCCAAACCGGAAGTACGTGCCGTTATTCTTTTCTTGGCGGCTGAAGGGCAGATACTGCTAGACATCCATTGAGGAATGAAGAATGTGTATGAACCAGCATGTCCGTCGAAAACCACCGTTGTGGAATTTCGGGCGTCAAGAGCTGCTGCTGCTTCATGATTACGCTCGTCCCCATATCACAGACATCGTAGCTTATAAGTTACGCCAACTCACGTGGGAGATATTCGAGCACCAATCCCATAGTCCTGATCTCCTACGATGCGGTTATAGCGCCTTCTGTCAGTTAAAAAAGGCCTCGAAGGGTTGACGAGGATGTGCAGCAGGCAGTCACGGATTTATTCACGCAGAATGACTCGGTGTTACACCAAACGGGTATCTTCCTGTTTTTGCTTAATATGGATATCACGTCAGCCTTTCAAACGAAAGAGACAGTAGTGACAGCTTTTCTTGAGGTTAAGGGTGCATATGATCACGTACAAATACCGATACTCTTGGACAAGCTGGCAGGATTCGGAATTCCTTCACGGATGATCTGCGGTATCAGTACCCTGATTACTCAAAGAACGATCTACTTCCGTTTCAAAGGTACCATGATCGGTCCTTTTTATGTCTCCCAGGGCTTGCCGCAAGGTGCAATTTTAAGTCCTCTCCTGTATACTCTATATACACACGACCTAGAACGCATACTTACTCCCCCCACAAAAATCCTACAGTATGCTGATGATATATGTGTTTATTCTACTGCTGCTTCATATCTTCAGGCCAAAACGGCAGTAATCACAACCATCGCACACATCGATGAGTGGCTCTCTATCAATGGGCTGGAGATCTCGGCTGAGAAATCAGCAGTCGTTCCCTTCTCCAAGTCGACGACAGCTCGCACTGAAGATCACATTACCTGTGGCAAGTACACCTTCTAAATAAAATCTCACGTTCGATTTCTAGGGATGATTTTTGACTCTCGGTTAAGCTGGGCGCCCCATATCCGATCCACCGTTACCAAGTGTGAAGAAGGTTTAAATGTAATCAGATCACTCACTCGTGTCTGGTGGGGAGCGCACCAGAGTGTTTTACTCACCATGTACCGAGGGATAATTCGATCTCGATTAGACTATGGCTGTCAATTCTACCGCACTACGTCAAAGATTCATCTCTCCAAATTAGATACTCTTCAATATAGAGCCATTCGTACCTGTCTTGGAGCCATACGATCGACGCCCACCAACGCCCTTTTAATAGAAGCAGGGGAGATGCCCTTGAGCATTAGGCGCCAAATGTTATCGGACAAATTCTACATTCAAGGCATGGCCATTATGGACAGTTCCGGCTATCAAAGTAGAGACAGCATGTATCGACTGTGGATTGCATCCCACAGAAGGAATAAAGTGCCAGCCGTTTGTGCCAGCTTCGACACTTGGTCACATGTCATACATTCTATACGGCGTTCAGCGCATCTACCGGTTTTTAAATATGATCTTCAAACGCTCTGCTCCCAGATCCCAGTCCATTATTTAAGTACGACCTGGCTGCACAGTACTAATGTCAACGTTGGCTTCAATCGTCTCGTTCAAGCACAATGGTCCGGTTTTCTCTGTGTATGTACCGATGGCTCCAAAATTCCACAAGAAGAGTGTACAGGATGCGCTTTTTTCTGCCCTCAGATCCAGATCCGCAAAACCTTCAAACTGCCTACGAGCACTTCTATTTTTACGGCAGAGACAGTGGCAGTTTTGGAAGCACTTAAGTTTGTCTCTAGCACTTCCTTCCCCAAGATATTGATAGTATCTGACTCGCAAAGCGTTCTTAAAAACATTCATTATTGTCGATGGAACAAAACAACCAACAGTTATATCTTGGATGTGATATCTGAATATATTCGCAGCACACGCACGGGCCGGACGATCCATTTGTTGTGGGTACCTTCCCACTCTGGTGTCCTCTATAATGATGAAGTTGATGCATTAGCAAACAAGCGGCAACCTTAGGCACCGTCCTGGATCTGCACCTTCCTTATACAGACTAAAAATGGCTCCGAGCACTATGGGACTTAACATCTTAGGTCATCAGTCTTCTAGAACTTGGAACTACTTAAACCTAACTAACCTAAGGACATCACACAACACCCAGCCATCACGAGGCAGAGAAAATCCCTGACCCCGCCGGGAATCGAACCCGGGAACCCGGGCGTGGGAAGCGAGAACGCTACCGCACGACCACGAGATGCGGGCCCTTATACAGACTGCTTACGTGAAGTCAAGGATCACGCAAGACAACAATGGCAGGAAATGTGGAACGTTTCTCAACAGACTAAAGGCGGTTATTACGCAGTGGTACAACCTCGGATTCCTTCACAGCCCTGGTTCATTAGGACACATCTGGACCGATCCACGATTTCTACCATCATAAGACTCCGCTTCAATCATGCCTGTTTCCCACAACATCTACATCGGATCAACGTTTACAGTTCACCAGCATGCGAGTGTGATCCTGAGTCGGAAGCTGATGTGAACCACATCTTATTTATGTGCCCCAAATTTGACGGTGAACGGTTGGTCTTTCTGAAGACATTGCTGAGTATGTCAATCAGCTTCTTCTATTTTGTGTACTAAAGACGTTCGTCTATATAAAGTGATAGTTAACTTCATCAAGAGTACTGGCTACAATCTGTAGGTTTTAATGGTGTATGTAAATTATAAATATGTCTTGCTGATGAAGATATTTCAGAACTGGTGTGAATTGTAAGCCAAGACACTTTTAATTATTTTCCAACTCAATTCAATTCAATTTTTAAAACATTATGTACAAAACTGTAACAGTTAAGCTTTTTATTCTTGTAAATATGCATTTCTGTGTTTGTTTATTCAATTATGTGTACATTGTCACTGTGTGTTGCCGATGGCTAAATTGAGTACACTCTCAAAGGCCAAATAAAATAAAATAATAAATCTTCCACCTAGTGCGTCAGCGGGATGATTGCCTCAGTGCTCAAGGCGATTTTGTCTGATTGGCATACCGATTCTGGACTATGAGGCCTTCGAACGGAAACGTTTCGATCATCCCTCATACAAGCAAAACATTTTTATGCTTCAATGACGTTATACTCCCTGCACTTTTTTTTTTTTTTTTGGCACAACGCGTTTGGCGATATGATGTCAGTATCAGAAGCCCCTCTACTAATGTAAGTAGGCTGTTTAGGTTTTTATGTTGGTAACGACACGTAGCGCTCTGTAGGAAAATCACTGACTGATCTCTGTGCAGTCTGTGGCTGTTTTGCATTGTTGGAATATTTGCTATTGTAGTGTTGGGCAGTTGGATGTGAAAAGCGTGTGGCGTTGCGCAGTTGGAGGCGAGCCGCCAGCAGTGGTGGATGTGGGGACGGAGATGCCAGAGTTTTGAGAGCGGACGATATGGACGTGTGTCCGTCAGAAAGAGAAAATTTGTAAGACTGGATATCATGAACTGATATACATATATGATGACTTTTGAACATTATTAAGGCAAATACATTGTTTGTTCTCTATCAAAATCTAACTATGCCTAACAGTAGTTAGTGCCTTCCGTAGTTAGAATCTTTTATTTAGCTGGCAGTATTGGGGCCCGCTGTATTGCAGTAGTTCGAGTAACGAAGATTTTTGTGAGGCGAGTGATTCATGAAAGGTATAGGTTATTGTTAGTCAGGGCCATTCTTTTGTAGGGATTATTTAAACTCAGATTGCGTTGCGCTAAAAATATTGTGTGTCAGTTTATTAATGATGAGAATAAGTAAAGAGAGAAATGTCTGAGTACGTTCAGTTTTACTCAGCTGTCTCTCTATCCAATAGCGTAGAAGTTTACCAGCACAGTAATTTATAATTTTTTTAATGGGACGTTACACTAATAATATACAGGGTGATTCAAAAAGAATACCACAACTTTAGGAATTTAAAACTCTGCAACGACAAAAGGCAGAGCTAAACACTATCTGTCGGCGAATTAAGGGAGCTATAAAGTTTCATTTAGTTGTACATTTGTTCGCTTGAGGCGCTGTTGACTAGGCGTCAGTGTCAGTTGATGTTAAGATGGCGACTGCTCAACAGAAAGCTTTTTGTGTTATTGAGTACGGCAGAAGTGAATCGACGACAGTTGTTCAGCGTGCATTTCGAACGAAGTATGGTGTTAAACCTCCTGATAGGTGGTGTATTAAACGTTGGTGTAAACATTTTTCAGAGAATGGGTGTTTGTGCAAAGGGAAAAGTGACAGAGCACTTCATCACTGGCCTCCAAGAAGCCCTGATCTTACCCCCTGCGATTTTTTCTTATGGGGGTATGTTAAGGATATGGTGTTTCGGCCACCTCTCCCAGCCACCATTGATGATTTGAAACGAGAAATAACAGCAGCTATCCAAACTGTTACGCCTGATATGCTACAGAGAGTGTGGAACGAGTTGGAGTATCGGGTTGATATTGCTCAAGTGTCTGGAGGGGGCCATACTGAACATCTCTGAACTTGTTTTTGAGTGAAAAAAAACCTTTTTAAATACTCTTTGTAATGATGTATAACAGAAGGTTATATTAGTTTCTTTCATTAAATACACATTTTTAAAGTTGTGGTATTCTTTTTGAATCACCCTGTATTATTCTGTAATTCTGCTATACAAATAATATATAATTAATACACTCCTGGAAATGGAAAAAAGAACACATTGACACCGGTGTGTCAGACCCACCATACCTGCTCCGGACACTGCGAGAGGGCTGTACAAGCAATGATCACACGCACGGCACAGCGGACACACCAGGAACCGCGGTGTTGGCCGTCGAATGGCGCTAGCTGCGCAGCATTTGTGCACCGCCGCCGTCAGTGTCAGCCAGTTTGCCGTGGCATACGGAGCTCCATCGCAGTCTTTAACACTGGTAGCATGCCGCGACACCGTGGACGTGAACCGTATGTGCAGTTGACGGACTTTGAACGAGGGCGTATAGTGGGCATGCGGGAGGCCGGGTGGACGTACCGCCGAATTGCTCAACACGTGGGGGGTGAGGTCTCCACAGTACATCGATGTTGTCGCCAGTGGTCGGCGGAAGGTGCACGTGCCCGTCGACCTGGGACCGGACCGCAGCGACGCACGGATGCACGCCAAGACCGTAGGATCCTACGCAGTGCCGTACGGGACCGCACCGCCACTTCCCAGCAAATTAGGGACACTGTTGCTCCTGGGGTATCGGCGAGGACCATTCGCAACCGTCTCCATGAAGCTGGGCTACGGTCCCGCACACCGTTAGGCCGTCTTCCGCTCACGCCCCAACATCGTGCAGCCCGCCTCCAGTGGTGTCGCGACAGGCGTGAATGGAGGGACGAATGGAGACGTGTCGTCTTCAGCGATGAGAGTCGCTTCTGCCTTGGTGCCAATGATGGTCGTATGCGTGTTTGGCGCCGTGCAGGTGAGCGCCACAATCAGGACTGCATACGACCGAGGCACACAGGGCCAACACCCGGCATCATGGTGTGGGGAGCGATCTCCTACACTGGCCGTACACCACTGGTGATCGTCGAGGGGACACTGAATAGTGCACGGTACATCCAAACCGTCATCGAACCCATCGTTCTACCATTCCTAGACCGGCAAGGGAACTTGCTGTTCCAACAGGACAATGCACGTCCGCATGTATCCCGTGCCAACCAACGTGCTCTAGAAGGTGTAAGTCAACTACCCTGGCCAGCAAGATCTCCGGATCTGTCCCCCATTGAGCATGTTTGGGACTGGATGAAGCGTCGTCTCACGCGGTCTGCACGTCCAGCACGAACGCTGGTCCAACTGAGGCGCCAGGTGGAAATGGCATGGCAAGCCGTTCCACAGGACTACATCCAGCATCTCTACGATCGTCTCCATGGGAGAATAGCAGCCTGCATTGCTGCGAAAGGTGGATATACACTGTACTAGTGCCGACATTATGCATGCTCTGCTGCCTGTGTCTATGTGCCTGTGGTTCTGTCAGTGTGATCATGTGATGTATCTGACCCCAGGAATGTGTCAATAAAGTTTCCCCTTCCTGGGACAATGAATTCACGGTGTTCTTATTTCAATTTCCAGGAGTGTACAGGGACATGTGATGCTGGCAGGTAGTTGCTGAAACATGTGGTGCCAAGCTACACATTGATAGTACAACGCGACTCACGGAGTGAAGTCTCTCGTTTCTGAAAACTGAAAAAAAAAGACACATGGACGAATTCTTTCTTCTGAACTCCATTGATTAGGCTACGCTGCCTGTTCTGGCTTCAAAACATGCATGTGCGTCGTTTCCTTGTCTTTCCAGGCATCTTCTTCCTTTAGGGCTTTAGTACAGCAGTCTTCTTGAGATCCCCTCCTTCGGAGTTCTATCAATATGTCGTCTCCAGTCATTTTCAGGGTCGGTTTGAGGCATAAGCGACAGGAGCAGCCATGATGAGCACCAAGCTGAGAGGGGCGCAGGATTTGTACACAGTAAGTACCACAATTAACAATTAATAAAATGTTCCGGGCTATTATACCGTGGTCGGATGGATTTCTCTTTAAACCCCGACGTTTAAGGCTTGGGCCACGCGGTTTACCAAAAACTCATGCACACAGACCGCTATCTACACCAGCATTCGAATCATCATCCACAACAAAAGCAAGGCTTTATAAAAAATAGACCAAGAAAAATCTTCGAACCAGAGCTGCTTGACGCAGAACTAAAACATCTCACCAGTGCATTGCTCAAGAATCGTTTTCAAATGGTTCAAATGGCTCTAAGCACTATGGGACTTAACATCAGTCCCCTAGACGTAGAACTACTTAAACCCAACTAACCTAAGGACATCACACACATCCATGCCCGAGGCAGGATTCGAACCTGCGACCGTAGCAGCAGCGCGGTTCCGGACTAAAGCGCCTAGAACCTCTCGGCCACATCGGCCGGCCAGAATGGTTTTCGTTCGCTGAGGTGAAAAGAGAGTTACGACCACCGCGTAGAAATCATAGCGATGCTCAAGCGCCAATTAAATCGAAGGTTTTCCTGCCGTTCATTAGGAACGTGACTGACCATGTAGGAAAAATCTTGAAAAAGCGGAACATCGCGGTAATCTACACACCCACAAGGAAGATGCAAGGTTACCTAAAATCAGTCAAGGATGCTCGCCAACCGCTGGAAAAAACTGGAATTATGGAACTCCGTGTAGTTGTGGAGAGGTGTACGTGAGTACTGCAGAAGGAACTGTCAAAAAGTCGACTAGAAGAGCACAATGGCAATCACAGAGGAGGAGTGACTGACAGATCAGCTGTTGCGGAACATACTTTATAGCCAGTAGACCATCAAATTCATCTTGATATGACGCAAGTACTAGCATCCACAAGCGAGTACCATGAAATGCTATACGTCTTTGGTGTGACGTCGCATGCGCTGGACTGCTGTTGTTCAAATCGCTCACCTATATTTTGTATAGTTACATACTTCAGGTGTTTATTTTAAAGTTTACTGGTGATAATATTTGCTGTATAAGTAACTTACTAGTGGATTTTCATTCATCTCAGTCGTTCCTTTTGTGTTATTGATTCGAGTGGTCTGTTATTCGTGACTGTGCTTACGTCGTTCATCGAAGTCTGAGAAGTGTGTTTGTTTACGTTGCGCGGCGTGTGGTTGCAGCTGTAGCGGTTCGTAAGTTCTGACACAGTTATTCGTGCATTGTTATTCAATTACTAAATTTAGTATTTTTCTACGATGTCTTGCGTTGTTTCTGGCTAAATATCGGTTTAATAACCTTTCGGAAACTTTCACCCACTGTGTGTTTTTAGAGTTGTTTGTGCGTTTTAAGTCATTTATTAAATTTCGTATTGCAGTTTTCAGCTGGCGTTTCTTATTGTTTTTAGTGAAATATTCCAGTAAAATTTTCATTCACTGTGTTTAATTTCGTTGAGTGTTCCAATAGTTGCTTGAATTTTTGTTTTTAGGTAAACTGTGTGAAGTTTTGCTGGTATTGTTATCAGTTGTGGTTTAGTAGTATTAATAAAAGTAATTCCTTTCTTAGTAGAAAGAGAATTTCGAGATCATTATTGTTGGTTCTTTAAATAGTTATACTGTTGTAACTGAACTTAGGTAACGTAAACGTTTAGTTTTTTCAGTAACTGTAAAAATTTTACCATGAGTAAGAAGTGTGGGCTTTTTCGTAGGTTTGTGAATAGTGGGTTACGGTTTGAGATTTGTTCAAAGTTTTATCATTGGGGGGGGGGGGGGGGGAATGCTGTGGGGAAGCCAGTGGGCATGCTAGCGAGGTACTCTTCTGAAAACGCAGAATATATAGCAGAAATAAGTGTGCCCTTGTCGTGCAATTATATGACACTAAGGAGAAACTAGATAGGTTGAGGTGGGAGAAGGGCTCCGGGGAATGGGAAATGGGAGTTGGTAAGAAAGCAGCTAGGAGGAGAAGATATTCATACTGTTGTACTTTACTTACATGTCGTAAGTTTGGCCAACTGTCAGAGTTGAGTGGAGGGGAGCATCTTGTAGATGTAGGTCTAACAAACATGCAGCAGTTCTCAGCAGTTAGGAAGCGTAAGTCAGTTGCCAAGAATAATGTTCTGCTGCTAGGTAGCTCGCACGGTAGAGGTGTGGGCCAGCAGTTGCAGGAAGTGTTGGGGTGTAAGTACTAGATCACCAGCATTGTGAAGCCTAGTGCAGGGTTTGCCCAGGCGACTGTTAACATAGGGGAGTTATGAAGGAATTTTACGAAAGAGGATCAGGTAGTGACTGTGGCCGGAGCAGCGAATAGTCTTGATAGGGACGGGAAGTATGATGTATGTGGTGACCTGGTAAAGATAGCTACTGAAACTGGCGGCACTAATCTGCAGTTCGTGCAAACTGTTTCAGCGTCATGATCGACTTCATCTAAACGCTGCTGTTAGATGTATTAACATGGGGCTGGGGAGGGCGCTGATTGCAGAGGGCATGGCTCACTTTGCAGCAGTGCCAGCTGAGTCTATCAGTAGCTCGGGTTTCACTAGGCATGGCCTGCACGTAAATAGGTATGAGAAGGGGAGACTGGCAAAGCTTCTAGGTGACAGTGTAGTGGGCGGTGGTGGGATCTCTCATGGAAAAATTCATGTAGTAGCTGGAGTTAAAACTGCACCTTTTTCAGATTGAAGTCAGCTGATAGGTGCCCTTGCTTAAGGGAAGTCGCTCTAACAAAGTAGTCACCTTAAGAGGAGGTTAGGTATCCAAGCAGAGAAGGAATTAGCGTATTTCGTCAAAATACAAGAAGTGTTTGAAATAAAGTTAGTGAACTGCTTATAGATGTTAACTCTGACATTATTGGTATATCGGAGGACCACTTAAGTAATCTGACAGTTCAGAGACTCCCTTTACCACGGTAGACTGGTTGCTGCTTTTCAAGGAGTTATTTGCGGTTTGGGGTAGTGGTCATTTATGCAAAAAAAACAACATTCCATTTGAGTCCGTAGACGTATCACGGCGCTGCACTGATCAGCTATTTGAATGTTATGCAGGGGCAGTTGAATTTAGTTAAACTAAACTTCTAATTGTTGTTGTTTATAGGTCCACCTAACTCTGGGATCAGAGCATTTCTGCTCAAGCTAGAGAGGATTCTTGCTTCACTTTACAGGAAGTACCAAAAATTAGTTATATGTGTTAACTTCAGTATTAATGTTGTATGTGAGTGTGCAAGAATAAGGATGTTGCAAAATCTCCTAAATTCATACGATCCGATGCAGATCGTGCTTTTTCCAACCATGGTGCAGGGGAACAGTAGCGCAGCCATAGACAATATTTTTATTCATTCTTCATTACTAGATTCTGTTAGTAAAAGGGTAAATGGCCTTTCAGACCACGATGCACAAATTTTAACACTAAAAGGTTTTTGTACTCAAACAAATGTTATATATAATTACAAACTACCTAGAAAAGCTAATCCAACGGCAACAGAGAGTTTTTTAAACCTCGTTAAGGAACAAGAGTGGCAGGATGTTTATAGTGCCGATAACATAGATGACAAATACAGCGTTTTCCTTAAAACATTTCTCATACTATTTGAAATCGGCTTTACATTAGAACGTTCTAAACAGGTTACTAGCAGTAAAAGCAGCCTGGGTGGCCGACTAGTGTGATAAGGATATCGTGTAGAACGAAGTGGGAATTGTATCAGGGTGTTAGAGGAAGTCACAATCAAGCTACAGTAACCCATTACAAACAGTATTGTAAGGTGCTTAAAAAGGTTATTAGGAAGACAAAGAGTATGTGGTCCGCAAATAGAATAATTCACAGGATAAAATTAAAACGTTATGGTCAGTCGTGAAGGAACTGTCTGGTCAACAGTACAAGGTCGACAATATCAGTAAAAATGTTTCTGTTACTGGTAAGTCAGACATATGTACAGTATTTAGCGGGTTAGTTTCTACAGGGAATCATATAACTCTCTTGGAAAATGCCTTTCCGAGATTGCTGTCTGAAATACTGCTCTGTGATACTGACAAGGAGGAGACTGAGTCAAAAATGAAATCACTGGACACTAAGGACTGGAAGAATATTAAAGTACAGCACTGCACATGTTGGCCCTGTACTTAGCCATATTTCTGAATTTTCCTTTAAGAATGGTCAGTTTCCTGAACGATTAAAGTACTCAGAAGTAAAACCGCTTTATAAAAAGGGAGAAAGGGATAATTTAGACAATTTTAGACCTATTTCTAGGCCATCAGTGCTTGCTAAAGTCATTGAAAAGGCTGTATGTGAGTAAGGATAATTAATCATTTTATTGCACATAATTTGCTGTCAAGTGTACAGTTCGGTTTTAGAAGCGGTTTAACAACAGAAAATGCTATATTCTCTTTTCTCTGTAAGGTGCTGGATGGATTAAACAAAAGGTTTTGAAAGCTAGGTATCTCTTTTGATTTAAATAAAGCGTTTGAGTGTGTTGATCACAAAATATTACTCCAGAAGTTGGACCATTATGGAATACAGGGAGTAGATCAAAATTGGTTCACCTTTTAGTTTAACAACAGACAGCAAAAGGTCATTATTCACAGTGTTGAGAATGACTGTTATATGGGATCTGAGTGGGGCATGGTCAAACGGAGGGTACCCCAGGGATCAGTGCTGGGGCCACTCCTGTTCCTTATTTATATAAATGATATGCCCTCTAGTATTAGGGGTAATTCTAAAATATTTCTATTTGCTGATGACACTAGCTTGGTAGTAAAGGATGTTTGGTGCAACTCTGTTTCAAATAGTGCAGTTCATGACATAGCTCATGACTTGTAGAAAATAAACTACGAAAAATCACAGTAAAATTCAGTTTCTGCAGTTTCTAACACACAGTTCAACAAAACCCGACATTTTAAATTCACAGAATGGTCATGTGATTAGTAACACTGAACAGTTCAAATTTCTAAATGTTCAGATAGGTAGTAAACTGTCGTTGAAATCCCATGTTCAGGATCTTGTTCAAAGACTTAATGAGCCATTTTTGCTATTCGAACGATATCTGAAGTAAGAGATAGCTAGACACGTGAAGTAGTTTACAGTGCTTATTTTCATTCGACTGTGACGTATGGTGTTATATTTTGGGGTAACTCTTCCCATTCTTAAACGATATTTCTGGCTCAGAAACGGCTGGTTCCGGCAATCAGTGGTGTAAGTTCGCGAACCTCTTGTCGACCCCTGATCATTACCCTAGGTATTTAGAAATTAGAGTCTCAATATACATATTTTTTACTGTCGTTTCTTGTTAACAATATCAGCTTATTCCCAAGAATTAGCAGCTTTCACTTAGTTAATACTAGGCTGAAATCTAATCTGCGTTTTCCTAACACTTCCTTTACTCTCGCGCAGAAAGGGGTGCAGTATACTGCAGCATCCATTTTCAGTAACTTACCCCAAGTACTCCAAAAATCTTAGCAATAATCGACGCGCTTTCACATCTAAACTGAAGAATTTATCAGTGGTTACTCCTTCTATTCTGTCGAGGAGTTCCTTGAAAAATTGAGCTGATTCCTGTTTTATATTGTTGATTGTATTTGCATAAACTTATGGCGTGTCTTTTTTGGGTTCATAAACATTTTATTTTATCTTTTATTACTTTCACGTTGCAATATCATGTACTGGCATGTTCCATGACCTTGGAGATTTGCTCGACAATTTGACCATAAGGAATTAGACGTTTGTAATAAAAAAAAAAGAGCCCATAGAGATTTAAAACACCCAGGAACTTCAGTAGAAAGGAGGAGGGCGTGAAATTGATTGACATTTGGATCTCAGTGCTGAAGAAGATGTGTACCAGTCTTCCACCATGGGATGATAGCAATAGCGGACGACGGCAGGCTACAACGGCCAGTTAGTTCAGCGCGTATTCGAAACATGTGACGTCAAGCCACTGATGGGAAGCTCGCGGAAGCGGAATTTTGCTGTAGTCAGTAGCGAGCCAGGGTGCAAATCGCGATTCAAAAAAGCTATGATTCCCCTTAAAAATGTCCTCCGCAAATGGCAACGAAATGTACCGTTTTAAAGTAAATCCACTCGACCATGGCATAATAGCCATTTTATTAATTGTGACATTACCGGAATGAAAGTTTACATTTTACAGGTACCGCAATTAGTAGCAAAAACTTACACTGGTGAAACTTTACGTGAGAAAAGGCGGCAGGAGGGGTAGGCGTTCGAGACGATAAATCACCTATGCGATAAAATGTTCAGCAGTCGGAGCTGATCGTTTCTGTAGATTAACGCAACACTGTCTGTGTGGGCGAGAGGGTCTGCTTGTTTCAGTGAAGCAGAGGCTTATATCGGCGGTAGAATAGCTGCTGGTAGGATCTCCCATACTGGACAGGTTTCTTGTAAAGGAGCAAGAAAAGCAGGTCTCACGATGTCCCATATTTCGTTTATCCGATCCTGAGTGTTGCTTTTTTGAGATGGCAACATCCTTCTAGGGAACTCCCACCTGTGAGTACGTGCATGTGAACAACTTGGGCCCTTAGCTAGCCAACATCACTTCCACTTAACTGTATCAAGCTTCTGCTGTATAATTTTTGTGAACCTTATTAGTTTAACTCTTCGTTTTTCAACCCCGATGGTATTAGTTTTCGAGGCCTGATGGTGTCTTTCTTTCTACCTGAAATGCACTCATCGATCGAGGAAACTTCTATGGGAGAGGGAGGCAGTAAAGTGTCAGCCCCATCAGAGTGTACTTACATATGGCTCGCAATTCGCGCAAGCAAGATATTCTGAGCTTCATAAAACAAGACGATGGAAAATTTAAGCAATGTACTTGGGTATGCTGAAGAATATATTAACATCAACGCATGAATTTGAACTGCGCGCATTCCAAAAACGAAAGAAAGATTCGTGCGGCTTCGTTGGCTGGGGGATCACGGGGGATTGGTTCAGCTGCAGCACTCAACAAGGACAGTCTTTCTCAGCACACAGTGGGTTTTGTCCTCCCCAGAGCGTAATGGAGGCGCCACCAGCTTGTCTCTGTTCCGCACTACAGGTGTGAATGAGCTGTTTCCCTTGAAAACGACGGATACGCACCCTCCCATCTGCATGATGAGTAAGGTATAGGGATTCATCAGACCATGCAACGCTCTGCCACTGTTCCAATGTTTAACGCCGAAAGCCACTTGCCAGTTTCACTCGTAGTTGCCGATGTCTTGGTGTTGACATTGGCACATGCATGGGTCGTCGGCTACGGAGGACCATCGGTTAGGAGTGTTCAGTGCGAGCGTTGACGTTTGATGTTAGCTTCGCTGCAGTCCGCCACCTGTCCTGTTTTACCAGTCTGTCCAACCTAGCCGGCCTTAGTGGCCGTGCGGTTCTAGGCGCTACAGTCTGGAACCGAGCGACCGCTACGGTCGCAGGTTCGAATCCTGCCTCGGGCATGGATGTGTGTGGTGTCCTTAGGTTAGTTAGGTTTAATTAGTTCTAAGTTCTAGGTGACTGATGACCTCAGAAGTTAAGTCGCATAGTACTCAAAGCCATTTGAACCCTTTTTTGTCCAACCTACGACGTCCGACATCTGTGGTGAGGAGTGGCCGCTCAACACAAAGACCCTGGACGTGGTTTCACCAGGTGCTAAAGACACTCACCACAGCACTCCTCGACATACCCGACCAGTCGTGCAGTTTCTGAAATGCTCATGCCGAGCCTCCGGGCCGTCACAATCTGCCCACGGTCAAACTCAGATAGATCGCATGTCTTCCCCAATCTACACAGACAGCGCGCTCAGTGATACTAGCAGTCGTTCCTCACCAGGTGACGCTTCTATCACCTGGACGAGTTTGCAGCCCATAATAGGTCGGTGGTCATGATGCTGCGGCCGATCAGTGTAATATTTCTCTCCCCTTTCATAATATCGGGTCTGTCTCCTGTGGCAACTAGTGGTGAATTCCGCATTACATAGGGTTGTCCAGAGGCCCTTGGATTGGATAGTGTACTAGCGGTAAAAATTTATTTTCCCACCAGGATTGCTACCGGCTATTTCCGAGACAAGTGTCACCTCCAAGCGTGCGTCAGCGCAGCGTCCTCGGCTACAGAAGGGGGTACCAAGGAAAAAAATAAAAGCTGTATGATACAGAATACTCCTGATATACTTACGAAAAATCTTATGTATATTCCATGTCACTTCAGGAATTGTGCAGGACATCAAAGGTTGTTGTGATCCTTCTTTGTGCCTCAAGCTTCATGCGAACACTAAATAACCACCCTACAATGGACTGCAATGGCTACTCGAGTGATTAGAACGCTGCGCGGATAATGCTTTGATGAGATGCATTACACCTGTACAGGAACTATCTGATGAGCCATGCAACGGAACCCCTTTCTACAGTCATGACAAAGTGACTCACGATTACATTAGGTACACCTGTCTTTCAACACTACCATCCTCACTAATGGGACATAATAGTTATATTACAATTTTCAATATTACCGTCAGCTGTAATTTCATTATCAATTAATTGGCAACCGGTTTCGACAACATATTCCGTGATCATCAGGCCCTAAAAGTGATGCAAAAGCAGCTTCAGTAACAACAGCATGACATTAGCAACAACATAGTACCTACAATTAAATATATATATATATATATATATATATTGACGGGTAGACATTAGTCGAGTCAACGCTACGTCGTGTTGCGGCACTTCTACGTGCTGGTGGAGGCCCTACACGATATTACGCTGATGTACGAGTTTCTTTGCCTATACAGTGTGTATACGTATAGCAAAAGCTGACATTATAAAAACATATCCATAGAAGCCCCCCCATGAACCATGGACCTTGCCGTTGGTGGGGAGGCTTGCGTGCCTCAGCGATACAGATAGCCGTACCGTAGGTACAACCACAACGGAGGGGTATCTGTTGAGAGGCCAGACAAACGTGTGGTTCCTGAAGAGGGGCAGCAGCCTTTTCAGTAGTTGCAAGGGCAACAGTCTGGATGATTGACTGATCTGGCCTTGCAACAATCACCAAAACGGCCTTGCTGTGCTGGTACTGCGAACGGCTGAAAGCAAGGGGAAACTACGGCCGTAATTTTTCCCGAGAGCATGCAGCTTTACTGTATGGTTAAATGATGATGGCGTCCTCTTGGGTAAAATATTCCGGAGGTAAAATAGTCCCCCATTCGGATCTCTGGGCGGGGACTACTCAAGAGGATGTCGTTATCAGGAGAAAGAAAACTGGCGTTCTACGGATCGGAGCGTGGAATGTCAGATCCCTTAATCGGGCAGGTAGGTTAGAAAATTTAAAAAGGGAAATGGATAGGTTAAAGTTAGATATGGTGGGAATTAGTGAAGTTCGGTGGCAGGAGGAACAAGACTTCTGGTCAGGTGACTACAGGGTTATAAACACGAAGTCAAATAGGGGTAATGCAAAAGTAGGTTTAATAATGAATAGGAAAATAGGAATGCGGGTAAGCTACTACAAACAGCATAGTGAACGCATTATTGTGGCCAAGATAGATACGAAGCCCATGTCCACTACAGTAGTACAAGTTTATATGCCAACTAGCTCTGCAGATGACGAAGAAATTGAAGAAATGTATGATGAAATAAAAGATGTTATTCAGATAGTGAAGGGAGACGAAAATTTAATAGTCATGGGTGACTGGAATTCGAGTGTAGGAAAAGGGAGAGAAGGAAACGTAGTAGGTGAATATGGATTGGGGCTAAGAAATGAAAGACGAAGCCGCCTGGTAGAATTTTGCACAGAGCACAACTTAATCATAGCTAACACTTGGTTTAAGAATCATGATAGAAGGTTGTATACATGGAAGAACCCTGGAGATACTAAAAGGTATCAGATAGATTATATAATGGTAAGACAGAGATTTAGGAACCAGGTTTTAAATTGTAAGACATTTCCAGGGGCAGATGTGGACTCTGACCACAATCTATTGGTTACGACCTGCAGATTAAAACTGAAGAAACTGCAAAAAGGTGGGAATTTAAGGAGATGGGACCTGGATAAACTGAAAGAACCAGAGGTTGTAGAGAGTTTCAGGGAGAGCATAAGGGAACAATTGACAGGAATGGGGGAAAGAAATACAGTAGAAGAGGAATGGGTAGCTTTGAGGGATGAAGTAGTGAAGGCAGCAGAGGATCAAGTAGGTAAAAAGACGAGGGCTAGTAGAAATCCTTGGGTAACAGAAGAAATATTGAATTTAATTGATGAAAGGAGAAAATATAAAAATGCAGTAAATGAAGCAGGCAAAAAGGAATACAAACGTCACAAAAATGAGATCGACAGGAAGTGCAAAATGGCTAAGCATGGATGGCTAGAGCACAAATGTATGGATATAGAGGCTTATCTCACTAGGGGTAAGATAGCTACTGCCTACAGGAAAATTAAAGAGACCTTTGGACATAAGAGAACCACTTGTATAAACATCAAGAGCTCAGATGGAAACCCAGTTCTAAGCAAAGAAGGGAAAGCTGAAAGGTGGAAGGAGTATATAGAGGGTCTATACAAGGGCGATGTACTTGAGGACGATATTATGGAAGTTGGAGAGGATGTAGATGAAGATGCAATGGGAGATATGATACTGCGTGTAGAGTTTGACAGAGCACTGAAAGACCTGAGTCGGAACAAGGCCCCCGGAGTAGACGACATTCCATTGGAACTACTGACGGCCTTGGGAGAGCCAGTCCTGTCAAAACTCTACCATCTGGTGAGCAAGATGTATGAAACAGGTGAAATACCCTCAGACTTCAAGAAGAATATAATAATTCCAATCCCAAAGAAAGCAGGTGTTGACAGATGTGAAAATTACCGAACAATCAGTTTAATAAGCCACAGCTGCAAAATACTAACACGAATTCTTTACAGACGAATGGAAAAACTAGTAGAAGCCGACCTCGGGGAAGATCAGTTTGGATTCCGTAGAAATACTGGAACACGTGAGCCAATACTGACCTTACGACTTATCTTAGAAGAAAGATTAAGGAAAGGCAAACCTACGTTTCTAGCATTTGTAGACTTAGAGAAAGCTTTTGACAATGTTGACTGGAATACTCTCTTTCAAATTCTAAAGGTGGCAGGGGTAAAATACAGGGAGCGAAAGGCTATTTACAAGTTGTACAGAAACCAGATGGCAGTTATAAGAGTCGAGGGACATGAAAGGGAAGCAGCGGTTGGGAAGTGAGTAAGACAGGGTTGTAGCCTCTCCCCGATGTTATTCAATCTGTATATTGAGCAAGCAGTAAAGGAAACAAAAGAAAAGTTCGGAGTAGGTATTAAAATCCATGGAGAAGAAATAAAAACTTTGAGGTTCGCCGATGACATTGTAATTCTGTCAGAGACAGCAAAGGACTTGGAAGAGCAGTTATATATAAAATGTATACTGGCAATGGCAAGGAGAGCGTTTCTGAAGAAGAGAAATTTGTTAACATCGAGTATAGATTTAAGTGTTAGGAAGTCATTTCTGAAAGTATTTGTATGGAGTGTAGCCATGTATGGAAGTGAAACATGGACGGTATATAGTTTGGACAAGAAGAGAATAGAAGCTTTCGAAATGTGGTGCTACAGAAGAATGCTGAAGATTAGATGGGTAGATCACATAACTAATGAGGAAGTATTGAATAGGATTGGGGAGAAGAGAAGTTTGTGGCACAACTTGACCAGAAGAAGGGATCGGTTGGTAGGACATGTTCTGAGGCATCAAGGGATCACCAATTTAGTATTGGAGGGCAGCATGGAGGGTAAAAATCGTAGGGGGAGACCAAGAGATGAATACACTAAGCAAATTCAGAAGGATGTAGGTTGCAGTAGGTACTGGGAGATGAAGAAACTTGCACAGGATAGAGTAGCATGGAGAGCTGCATCAAACCAGTCTCAGGACTGAAGAACAACCACCCATAGAAGTCTGTGCTGTATGAAATGCGGAACTAAGTATCAAACAGAAATTACGCGACGACGAAACCGTGTGTGACGTATAACATTCCCATGCAAAAATACATCAACGCGAAAGACTGTCCGATGTAATGGAATATAACAAAATACATACCACAATAGTTGTCTAATTTGGTCGAAAAATATGTTATTCTTATATTCCGTCTGCTCTTTTAACAACTTCTCTGGATTTTTGAGGGTACCAAGATAGATTTTCAATCTCTTGAGGACAGTCATAGTTCCTCCTTTATCTAGAATGTACAAGATCTCTAGACTCCCTTCAGTGCTGGTCACTGTGGTGTTCTGGGTGTGTAGGATGCAAACTCAACGGCGTTTAGTGCTACATGCCCATTGTACCTCTCTCTAAATGCCATGCCACTATGCCCCATTTACATTCGATCACAATCACTACATGAAATCCTGTACGCAAGTTACTCTACAAACGTGTCATATTGGCCAGCAGAGTGTACACGTACATTAGCTACGTTATTTCTGTTTTGGAAACCGACATATACATTCCACTTCCTCAAGATCTGCGCCGGTTTGGTAAAGATCTCACCCGGTCAAACTATGCAGGAAAATATTATTCTCTTTTGTGCTTCTTCCACAAAAGTAATATCGTTCAGAAAATCTCCTCGCCTATTCATAACAGTTCTGTACATCTGGTCTGCCATCTCTGGGGTTTACCCGTTATTAACAGCTACCTCTTTACATACTAAAATTTCGTGTTCTCTTCCATCCTCTTCCAGTGACTCTTTGTACATTCTACTAATCGTACTGAAGAACAATGTTTTTTTTTATCCTTGTCACAATGTGCTGAATTATAGGGACTAACAGGATCTGTAGAAGTTGGTTTTCTGTAAATGTCAAGGTAATGAACCCCTTCCTTATTAATGAGAGTGACATCCAAAAAATTTATTCTACTTTGTTGGTCCGTCTCCTGGGTGAAGCTAATTAAATGGTGCAAATTACTGAATGCGTGTAAAATATCATGTAAATACTCCTCATTGTACAATATTATAGATACATCAACATACCTGAAATATTACAGGATGTGCCTAGTAACCTTAGGTTGTTGCTGAAACAGGTTAGTCTTTAGATAATTAATAAAAATGTTAGCCATGGTGCCAGGCAAACAGCAATCCATGGTCAGCCCATCGTTCTGTTCGTACACATGGCCAGTGAAAGAAAAGTATTTGTACGTTAGTACCAATTCCAGTAGTCCTAAAACCTCATTGTGCCCAAAAGAGTGGTGCATGTGGGTTCAAGATACTGACTTTTTGCAGTGTATCTCATCAAATAAAATTCATTATTTTTTTATCTATCTTTTGCCTGTTCCAATCCTAAACAGGAAAAAGGTAAACCAAAAGTAGGGAATTTTCTAGTTGATGAGAAAAACAGCAAAAAAATTTACTGTCATGAACTCACATTCACCATTCCTATGAGCAGAACCAAATATCCATAAAGATAATCTTCCTATTATTCTGACTGCTAATTATATAGGAAGCCCAGCATGTAAGATTTTGACCAACAGCTATATGTTTGAGCAACATTATTCAGTACAAAATACATATGATTTGATAGATAAGATAAAGGCCAGTAACATCCCAATATGGTATATGGATGTCGTCAGATATACTGAATTTGTATACAAACGTCCCAACTTCATAAGAAATTAGGCACATGATATTAGGTGAAATCGATACGTTGGAGCCGCTGGAATTGATACTAATGTACAATTACTTTTCTTTTGATGGCCACGTGTGCAGACATAACAATGGGTTGACCATGTCGTTGTTTGTCTGGCACCCTGGCAAACATTTTTGTTAATTATTTGATTACCAACCTGTTTCAACAACAGCCCACTGTTACTGGACACATCCTGTACTATTACAGGTATGTTGATGATACGATAATATTGTTGAATGAGGACTGCTTACATGATATTTTACATGTAGTCAATAATTTAGACCATAACATTAGCTTTAGGCACAAGATGGAACAATAATGTAGAATCAGTTTTATGGACGTCACCCTCACTAATAAGGAAGGGGTCCATTACTTTTACATTTACAGAAAGCCTTCTACCGCAGATGCTATTATTCCACATAACTCTGCATATTGTGATAAAGAGAAAATAATTTTTCTTCAGTATGATTAGTGTAATGTGCAAAGTACCACCGGAAAAGGATAGAACATCTAATAGTATCTGAGATACGACTTTGTGGTTTTCATACATGTTACTGTCCGCATCAACTGCTATGTCAGTTACGTATTGCAGTTCGCTGGGGTAATATCTCGATGTAAGGCCATTGGCGTGTGCCTGGAGTACTGTGCACTGATCATTTGTGATGAATTTTAGTGTGTATTGGCGAGTATTCCATTACATCAGGCAGTCTTTCCGTGTGTACGTATTTTTGCATGGAAATGTTACACATCACGCGCGGTTTCGTCGTCACGTTATGCCTGTTTGACACTTCTTTAGTTCCGCATTTGATACAGCACAGTCTTCTATAGACATGTTTCTATACTGTCAGCTGATGCTATACGTACATTGATCCTATACATACACAGATTTAGCCGACTAGTTTAAGTCGACGTCCTTGGAGATTTTGTTTACTTCTCTCTGACACACTCGTTTTCTGTACTTCTGGTCGCGGTCTCACTATGTGTGGTTGCTTACTGTAAGAGCTGGTATGTTGGTACAGGATGTTAATTGTAATTACTTATTAACTGATAAGACTACATCCCGTTTTGTGGCTTGTGTACTTCGTATACTCATATGTGTTTTTTTATTGGTTTACCTGATTAGACCCGATCAAATTTTCCGACTTGTATAAGTTGTACACTCATACATGTTTTCATTAGTACATATTAATGCGGATTTTCACACTGTAGAGTTCATACGTTACTGTGTTCCTGTAGTGTTGACACTTTAGTAATGTCATGCCTACATGATCCACTTATATCTCACGAACCAGCAGAATTACAGATTTGATGAACGGTTCTATTTCCATTAGTCGGTCCTCTTCTTCCTGTCTTAGCTTCAAACAAGCTTCTACAGGCTTATGATTGGTTTTGTTCTCTATATTTAGGTATTTTGTTTTAACTTCTGTACTATATCTGAAAATGCGCTTTCATTTTTATTGCTGATTGTTACATGGACCAGTTTCACAGAGATATGTGCCTCATACCATTAGATTATGTTTGTAATAATGTTGTATACACGATCATGCCCAAGATTAGTGATAATTTATTTGTGTGATGTCTTTAACAACGTATTTTTAAATACATCGTTTATTGTGAAAGACGTTGGTATCCATTGTTTTAGCCTTGCAAGTACGAACATAATTGGTCCTGTAATGGGTCTTAATTGTATATAGGTACTCATTTCTATTTTCACGATACTTTGTTTGTACGGTGATTGAATTTTGCTATAGGTGACTATGTGCGTAGCAGAACTGACATAGAGTACAATATGATGTTACACGCAGTATATGTGGTGTCACCGCCAGACACGACACTTGCTAGGTTGTTGTTGTTGTGGTCATCAGTCCCGAGACTGGTTTGATGCAGCTCTCCATGCTACTCTATCCTGTGCAAGCTTCTTCATCTCCCAGTACCTACTGCAACCTACATCCTTCTGAATCTGCTTAGTGTATTCATCTCTTGGTCTCCCCCTACGATTTTTACCCTCCACGCTGCCCTCCAATACTAAATTGGTGATCCCTTGATGCCTCAGAACATGTCCTACCAACCGATCTCTTCTTCTGGTCAAGTTGTGCCACAAACTTCTCTTCTCCCCAATCCTATTCAATACTTCCTCATTAGTTATGTGATCTACCCATCTAATCTTCAGCATTCTTCTGTAGCACCACATTTCGAAAGCTTCTATTCTCTTCTTGTCCAAACTATTTAATGTCCATGTTTCACTTCCAAGTAGCCTTTAAATCGGCCGCGGTCCGTTAATATACGTCGGACCCGCGTGTCGCCACTATCAGTGATTGCAGACCGAGCGTCGCCACACGGCAGGTCTAGAGAGACTTCTTAGCACTCGCCCCAGTTGTACAGCCGACTTTGCTAGCGGTGGTTCACTGACAAAATACGCTCTCATTTGCCGAGACGATAGTTAGCATAGCCTTCAGCTACGTCATTTGCTACGACCTAGCAAGGCGCCATTACCAGTTACTATTGATATTGAATCATGTACCGTCAAGAGCGACGTTCACCATTAATGGATTAAAGTTAAGTATTCCACCAGCTACGTCCGTTTTTTCTAAATTCTAATTTCCTTGTCCTGTTCCAGACCTCAAGCCAGCCTGCGTGAACTGAAACGCGTGCCTTTCGGCTTCCTCTAGTAACACGGTGTTGGCTCTCCTGCCAACCACAAGAGTATATATGTTTGTTTTGTTAAAATATTTTAAAATACACTTATTAAGGTTGTATACAGAACATTTTCAAACAGTAGAATAAATGTGTATTATATATTTTAATTCTAGGTACCAATTTGCTTCTGATGTCATGTTACTAATGTGGCTGCTTTTACACCAGTTCTAGGGCTTGATAATGACGAAGTGTATCCTCGAAATTACAGCTGACGGTTGTATTGAAATTTGTGACATTCCTTTCTGCTGTGAACCTCTCCTCCTATTTAACAAGGATGGATATGCCGATAACAGCTGTAATTTGCATAACAAGAATACACATTTCACTTATAATACCTATTTTTGTGACCTAAAGGTCTTAAACTTTTATACCTCGCGGTACAGCTAGCTTTCTTACGCTAATTAAATTCTTTTTGCTTCGCGTTCCGTCAAAAAGTGTGCTCACATATGAACACTGTGTAGTAGTATGTAGCGACGTTTTAAAAACCAAATGCCTTACTTGTCATTGTACAGTTGACTTATATACTTTACCGGACACAGCTATTAATGCCTAAATTTCGACTGATTTTCCGAAAAGATTGTGCACTAGCGTTTTTATTTTTCTTCTTTCTTTTATGAACTACTCTTGCAGGGTTGCCAGAACGTAGCTCTACGTGATAACCAGAAATGAAGATACTGCTTATCTTTTAATTTATAATGACACTTCTTCCACAAGTTTAAAAACAATATGTTAAAAACAGTCAAATGTAACTACAGAAAATGGCGTCGTCATGTGGCAATGGAAACACGGACATTTGCTGTTTGAGAAATTATTATTTGAAACAAATATTCCTGTTGGTGGTGAAGAACGTCGAAATTTTCTTAATACGTGGGGACCATGTAGTGCTTTTATCTGTAGACTTTTCATGGTTATTTCTTCCGAAGTTCCACGAATCCTCGTGTACGGAACTGGTCTCTTTAGACGATATGCTGCATTTAAACTCACTGTTTTATAAGTATGTCTGTGCTACCAGTGAACCGTGTCTGACGACTTCCTCTATGTAAGCTATGTTCCAAAAGCGAGATTTCAAAATTGTTTGAATAAAGTTGAGGGAAAAAGCCTTCCTTACTTATGGACATGACAGTTCAACGTATATGTTGTTACTTGTATCAAGAACTGAATGTTTCGTTCTTGTTCACACATTCTCTTATAGTAGTGATCATAGGTGTTATCTTTGGCGTCTGCAAGTGGCGGAGGGCGAGAACGATCACTTCCTTCCGCCCATGATTCTTGGGAGTACGGGCATTATACATTACAGAATTCCCGTGCATTTTCTGTCCAAGACTCAGCTGTATCGCAGGTTTAGGTAATTGTATCATAACGGAGGTGACCTCGAAGGGAAATACGTTGGTTTACCACAGATTTGGTTTGTCACATCGCTCACGAGAAATGCATATCCTTAGGTGGAGTTGGGTTTTCGGCTGACCTTAAATCAATCCAATTCCGTACATTTGGAGAACACTGTTGTAAAAGAACTGTCGATTCCACATATAGGATGTTGCTGGGTCCATACCAGTGCATAGAGACAATTCAGTTTTACGCTGCAGTTCGCTGGACTGGCTGCCGAAGAACTGTCTTATTCAGTAGGAGTGTTTGTTTAAACTGCAACAAGGCTTTTGTGTAAAATCTTCAGTCGTCTGAAAAGTAAGATATGATCTTTGAAACATAAATAAACACGTTTTTAACTAGGTCATACTCCATTGTATGAACGATGGTGTCGATTTGACACGAAAGTTTTAATTTTTTCTAGATTTTTCAAAAAAATCCTTCTTTTAAAACGTGTCGTTCATAATTATTGAAAAATTTCTAGACTTATCGCTTTTTTCTATACTACAAACAGTTTCTTTTATGCTTTATGTAACCAGATATGAAGGCCAGTGAGAGCCAGAATGGGCCCTAGGGCAGGCCTTAGCGCGCCATCTTAGGTGACTGCAAACACGACTCCATATCTTCAATAATATTTTGCAAAAACTTGTAAGTGGCCTTCATAGGCCTATTCCCAAAAGATGCTCTGCTTATTGCATGGCATGTCTCTGAAATGTAGCAATAGTATATGCGTCCTTTGTGAGTAGGCCTAAGTGATGGGAGTAGCGCGTCGAATGAAATCAAAAGCTGGTAATCGGCTTTAACTTTTTTCCGATGACTACCAACTTTAGACCGCAGACAACACGTCAGTATATGATTCCACAGTCAATAACTGATAACAGTCAGATATTAATTTATTTCACATCTGATATCAGATAATAAAAAAAATTACGTAACTTTGTTGCTGTTTTTGCTGCGTCACTCATGAACAGTATATTTGAATGTAGAAATACTTGCAGATACAAAAGATCTATAAATCAGTCACTCTTCAATACACGGTCTATTCAGAGGACGTCGAGCTCTGGCCACTAAGAAAGTCTGTAATTGTTAGAAATGTTACAAACTAAATGTGCTCATTACATGAGTGTCCGAACTTACACGGGCCGCTGGAGCACCGCAGAGGGGAAGCCTGCATCTCATTGGCAGCGGCGTATTTGTTCGTGGCAGCGCTCACGTGCCGCGGTGGCGGCAGGAGGAAACGCGGCGTGTGTATTTGAAAGTGCGGCCGACCGGATAACGGCCGATACAGCAACTATACCAAACCACAAACATAATTCAGTTTCCTCATTGCTGAAAACAAATTGCAAAGATAATAGGGCAAACTGATTCAAAAAGGAAATATGGCCTTAAAGCAGGAAATAAATTCAAAATTCTTTCAAGAGCAGGAAGCAATACAAACCATTTTGTACTGATGTATCCTAGCAAGTGACGGTATTAGACGTTTACAAAATCACAGTACTCTTTGAGTCTTTCCACCCTTACAGTATAAATATGAAAATACCTGTAAATTTTACAAATGATGTTCTCTGTCTCAATTGGCAGCTTCCCAGCGATTGCCTCCATAGTGCTGTGGATAGTAAGCGTCATGCACCACACACTTAAAGGATAATTCCTACCGAGTCTTGCTTGTAATTCAGAAAAGTATTTTGTCTGCCACCTCTGTTTAATCAGTTCGTATTGTCAGTAGGTAAACACACAAAGTTTGATTTTAGGCAGTGACTATGCAGAACCGTCTGACATTTTTAGATATTAGATTACAAGTTTTATTTTCAACAGATACGAATCCCAATATTTTTTGATGAAACCCACTTTCTGATACGAAATATTTTACTAATACTGGAAAGAACTTTGTTGGTTTGTAATTAGTGTTATCAATGAATAAACTTAAAAAGTTTACTTTGTCAAATCTCCTTTAAGAAGTTGTTTGGACGAAGAAGCTACTAAGTTATTAACAGTGGCTTCAGCTTTGGTTTTCTTGCAACTGACCTTGACATCATAGAGTTCTGTAAAAACATTTGTTGTTTCTATCTTTATGCTAATTAAAACGCATAACTACAACATAATGAGGTATCTCGAACAGAACGACCTCCTCCATATCAACCAGCACGGATTTCGAAGATATAGATCATGTGAAACCCAACTCGCATTTTATTCCCAATATGTCCGCCCCGGTAGCTGAGTGGTCAGCGTGACAGACTGCCAATCCTAAGGGCCCGGGTTCGATTCCCGGCTGGGTCGGAGATTTTCTCCGCTCAGGGACTGGATGTTGTGTTGTCCTAATCATCATCATTTCATCTCCATCGACGCGCAGGTCACCGAAGTGGCGTCAAATCGAAAGACCTGCACCAGGCTAACGGTGTACACGACATTTCCATTTCCATTCCCAATATATCCTGAAAGCCATGGATCAAGGCAGTTAGGTAGATGCAGTATTTCTCGATTCCCGAAAACTATATGGTTCAGTAACACATCTGCGCTTATTATAAAAACTACGGCAATATGGGGTATCAGACGAAATGTCTGACTGGATTGAGGATTTCTTGGTAGGGAAGACACTACATGTTATCTTGGATGGAGAGCCATCTACAGATGTAGAAGTGGACTATGAATATAATATTAGTGACTCACAACAGGAGTCCGTAAACTCAGAGAAATTCTTGGATGTAACACCTAGTAGGGGCATAAAGTGGAACGATCACATCGGTTCAGTCGTGGACAAAGCAGGCAGCAGACTTCGCTTTATTGGTAGAATACTGGGGAAATGCAGTCAGCCTACAAAGGAGCTTCCTTAAAAATAACACGTGCGACTCATCTTATAATATTGCTCAAATGCGTGGGACCCATACCAGACACGTCTAGCACGAATAGTCACAGGTTTATTTGACCTTGGGGCGAGTTTCACTGAGATGCTGAAAGAACTGAACTGCCGGACTCTTCAACATTATAGTAACCACCCCGAGAAAGTCTACTGACGAAAGATTTCAAGAACAGGCTTTAATCGATGACTCTAAAATAAACATCTCCCTACTTATCGATCCCATAGGGATTTTGCGATAGGCTTAGATTACCTATAGTACAGACAAAGGCAACTAAACAATCATTTTTCTCGCGATACCTATGTGAATGGAACAAGAAAAAGTGCTAATAACTCATACAGTTGGACTTACTCTCTTCCATGCACTCCACAGTGGTTCTCAGAGAGTAAATGTAGATGCAGCATGTCTGGTTCTCACTAGATAGATACGACTTTAATGAAATGTCTTATAGTAACTACGGCGAAGTTGTTGTTGTTGTGGTCATCACTCCTGAGACTGGTTTGATGCAGCTCTCCATGCTACTCTATCCTGGGCAAGCTTCTTCATCTCCCAGTACCAACTGCAACCTACATCCTTCTGGATCTGCTTAGTGTATTCATCTCTTAGTCTCCCTATACGATTTTTACCCTCCACGTTGCTCTCCAATGCTAAATTTGTGATCCCCTGATGCCTCAGAACATGTCCTACCAACCGGTCTCCTCTTCTTGTCATGTTGTGCCACACACTCCTCCCCAATTCTATTCAATACCTCCTTATTGGTTATGTGATCTACCCATCTAATTTTCAGCATTCTTCTAAAGCACCACATTTCGAAATCTTCTATTCTCTTCTTGTCCAAACTATTTGTCGTCCACGTTTCACTTCCAGAAACGACTTCCAGACATTTAAATCTATGCTAGTTGTTAACAAATTTCTCTCCTTCCGAAACGCTTTCCTCGCCATTGCCAGTCTACATTTTATATCCTCTCTACTCAGTTCTTTTGCTCCCCAAATAGCAAAACTCCTCTATTACTATAAGTGTCTCATACCTAATCTAATTCCCTCAGCATCACCCGACTTAATTCCACTACATTCCATTATCCTCGTTTTGCTTTTGTTGATGTTGATGTTGATGTTCATCTTATATCCTCCTTTCAAGACACTGTCCATTCCGTTCAACTGCTCTTCCAAGTCCTTTGCTGTCTCTCACAGAATTACAATGTCATCGGCGAACCTCAAAGTTTTTATTTCTTCTCCGTGGATTTTAATACCTATTCCGAATTTTGCTTTTGTTTCCGTTACTGCTTGCTCAATATACAGATTGATAACATCGGGGAGAGACTACAACCCTCCCTTCCCAACCACTGCTTCCCTTTCGTGCCCCTCGACTCTTATAACTGCCATCTGGTTTCTGTACAAATTGTAAATAGCCTTTCGCTCCCTGTATTTTACCCCTGCCAACTTTAGAATTTGAAAGAGAGTATTCCAGTGAATATTGTCAAAAGCTTTCTCTAGGTGTACAAATGCTAGGAACGTAAGTTTGCCTTTCCTTAATCTTTCTTCTAAGATAAGTCGTAAGGTCAGTATTGCTTCACGTCTTCCAACATTTCTACGGAATCGAAACTGATCTTCCCCGAGATCGGCTTCTACCAGTTTTTCCATTCGTCTGTAAGGAATTCGCATTAGTATTTTGCAGCTGTGACTTATTAAACTGATCTGTCAACACCTGCTTTCTTTGGGATTGAAATTATTATATTCTTGAAGTCTGAGGGTATTTCGCCTGTCTCGTATATCTTGCTCACCAGATGGTAGAGTTTTGTCAGGACTGGATCTCCCAAGGCCGTCAGTAGTTCTAATGGAATGTTGTCTACTCCCGGGGCCTTGTTTCGACTCAGGTCTTTCAGTGCTCTGTCAAACTCTTCACGCAGTATCGTATCTCCAATTTCATCTTCATCTACATCCTCTTCCATTTCCATAATATTGTCCTCAAGAACATCGCCCTTGTATAGACCCTCTACATACTCCTTCCACCTGTCTGCTTTCCCTTCTTTGCGTAGAACTGGGTTTGCATCTGAGCTCTTGATATTCATACAAGTGGCTCTCTTTTCTCCAAAGGTCTCTTTAATTTTCCTCTAGGCAGTATCTATCTTGCCCCTAGTGAGATAAGCCTCTACATCTTTACATTTGTCCTCTAGCCTTGCCTGCTTAACCATTTTCCACTTCCTGTAGATATCATTTTTGAGACGTTTGTATTCCTTTTTGCCTGCTATATTTACTGCATTTTAATATTTTCTCCTTTCATCTGTTAAATTCAATATTTCTTCTGTTACCCAAGGATTTCTACTAGCCCTCGTCTTTTTACCCACTTGATCCTCTGCTGCCTTCACTACTTCATCCCTCAGAGCTACCCATTCTTCTTATACTGTATTTATTTCCCCCATTCCTGTCAATTGTTCCCTTATGCTCTCCCTGAAACTCTGTACAACCACTGGTTTAGTCAGTTTATCCAGGTCCCTTCTCCCTAAATTCCCACCTTTTTGCAGTACCAGCTCAATATTTAAAGATAATATTATCTTTTCATTATTACAACTAATGCAAAAGCTATGTGACACTGAATATCAGAGATTTGATTTCCTAATGGCCCTTTAATAAAGCATGTGTACGCTGACAATATTTTACATTTTTAAATACAGGTTTCATGGAAACACCCCAAGCATAATTTCTCAGGATGTGTGAAACAAACTTATACCTTTTTATTTTTATTTATTTATTTTTGCGAAGAATTCATTCATTTTAGAAGTTGTTGCAACAAGAACAGCAGAAGCGACTTTATATTTGTTAGTTTCATCGTGTTGAACAATATCAGGTATCCCCCACCATTTGCTAGTGGATATATGACATAGCTAATTTTACAGTGAACTTCACAGCTATACTTTGTCTCTTCTTTTTCTTTCAGTTGGCAGGAAAGCTGCATTTGCATTTAGGCATAATAACTTCGTTCACGCAAACAGCAATATACCACATGAACTGTCAATACTACACTAAGCAAACTTTGTCTTCTTTGCTCGCAGAACGTGCTAAACAGTGACAAGAGTTAGTGAGATAAGCACCGATCCAGCATTTCTCACAAGAAGAAATGACGAAAATAGTTCGGAGTTTCATTTAGGAAGACAGTGTTAAGAAAACACGGGATCTATTCGCGTCCCAACAAAAATTGTTGGAAACGCAAGCTAAAAACAAAAAAGTGGGAATTGTCCCCTTTTTTATGGGACGAATAGCTGACTTGGGCATGACACATTCCCAAACTCGCAAACTCCCACCCTCTTACAATAAATTTTGCGGACGCCCTTGGGTGTTTGTGTTGATGTTCATAGGCGTAGATAATAAAATGTCTAAGTTTGTTAAAATATTCGATAAAGAAGTGTTTCCAGTGGCGCGCAGTAGATACATCAGGCGCGGATCTAGGGCGAGGGGAGGGGGGGGGGGGGGGGCAAACCGGGGTATCTGCCGCTGGCAGCAATTTCAGGGGGGCGCCATGTACATATTCTAACATCCAGCGCACATTGGTCTATCGACTGCTCATATGATTTTGAAAACGACCCTGCTGATTTTTGAACACATTCTAAGTTGTTTTCAGAATGAATCAGTTGATTTTTGAATGCGTGCATGGTGTACGTGATGTCTCTGCCTAGG
The DNA here is from genome assembly GCF_023864275.1 of Schistocerca cancellata. Lineage (NCBI taxonomy): Eukaryota > Metazoa > Arthropoda > Insecta > Orthoptera > Acrididae > Schistocerca > Schistocerca cancellata. Next base: position 244,233,141 of record NC_064628.1, on the reverse strand, counting down.
GGATGCCCGTCACATCTAGAAATAAAAAAAAAAAAAAAAACTTACCCTCAGGCAAAAGGGGACGGGGCTATATGAGCTGAGCGGAATAAACCCGAACGGGTGAATGCTAATTGCTGTTTGTTTACTTGTTTTATTTGGTGTGCGAATGATAAGTGTTGTTATAATTATTAGCGAAATCCACAGATTCAAACTACCAGAGTCGAAACAAACGACTAACAGATAAGAAAGGTTACATATTATCTTCTCAGAGTATTCAAGAAAATTCTGACAGAAAATTTTTGCAGATCGCTACATTACTTAGGGCCAGTTGTACAGTCCCCGATTAGCAGCCGCTTAAATTCTGTTTCTGTTCTTGGAATAGCGCGGAAAACACGTTGTGTGAATACGTAATAACGCCTACCCGGAGAATAAACGCGGTGTAACTAAAGTGGTGATTATGGCAGGGTTAGTGAAGTTATCCGGAGAATAAGTTTCGACAATGGCAGTAATAGTTACAGAATTAGTGATGACAAGATTGTTTTTCAGAACGAGGAAATAGAAGAAATGTGAACATCACACAAATTATGCGGAAAAATATGACGATTCCAAATTTGTGTAAAAATTTCGTGCTACTATTACTTTTCGATAGCACGCTTGATAACGGGAGCATATGAACGAAACGTGAAACTATTCCTAACATATACCTTTTTGCTTGTTTTTCATCTACCTCACTTACGTAAGTGAGGTAGATAAAAATGACCATTTGTGCCAAAACAGTCTCGGTCGTTTCGCGTGTGTTACAACTGCTGCAATATTAGAAAGACCTGTTTCGTTTTATCTAGCAGTCAGTGACAAAATGACGTAATCAAATCGAGAAAACACACCAGTCTTGCGTACTGTATGTATTAACAACTTTTTCAGTATTAGACAACGACATTTTGATTTTTCATACAGCTAAACGTTTGACAACGTTTCGTCTTCTTTCGGAGAAAGGAAAGCACGCCGCCATGTAAAGCTGAAGCGAGACTAGAGAGAAAAAAATGCTGGACGTAAGGACTGAAAAAAATGTGTACTGTCTTGCTTGTCTCTCTGTCTTTACTGCTTTTCTGTTTCCTGTATTTAATTTTATGTCACACAAAAGAGAAAGTTATTACCTAATAGGCAATAAGGAGTGCAGATTTTCTGAGGAATGCTTATTCCCCCGGTCACAAAATTGTGATTAAAAAAAAAAAAAAAAAAAGAAAAAGAGGGTAGGATGACAAACCTGCCGACTGGGACCAGGAGACACACCACAGGACATTTTAGTTTCCACTGCCCTGAATAGATGCTTGATGGTTTCCATTAAAAAATATGCACGTTTGAATTCCACAGAGCAAAAAATACGGGGACAAGTTATAGAAGGTGTGTGAAGAGGCGTGGGTGGCACTGCTCTTTGGCACACTTAAGACTAAATAACATGTCTTCCATTTCCTCGTAAATATATGTTTTACGTGTCAAACACTTCAGAGTGATGTGCGGTGCAAAACGTACGTATTTTTGAAAACTTGATTTTAATTTTTTTTTAATTTTTGATGTCCTATCACAAATGCTCGAGGCGGAGTGAGGGGGCGCCACTACCCAGTTTTTGCCCCGCTTCGGAAATATCGTAGATCCGGGGCTGGCCATTTAAAACGTAACCGATGAGGTAATTTTATTTTCATGGAACTGTCGACGGCTCGAGAAGGCAGCCCACATAGTGGAAACCCTCCCGAGGGTCGGCGGCTCGGCCTGTTCGCATTCGTCGGGCTTCCACCAAAACTCGAGCAGAGCTTCCTTGCCGACCCGCTGCCATTGTGGCTTAGCTTTGCCCGCAAAATAACTAACAATATATCTATTGGTGAGAAGATCTAGAATAATAAGAGATTACTGAGCCACGAAAGAAGCGACACATAAGATGAAAATGCAGGTAAACCTTTTATTACTCTTCACACAAAGGATGCTCACTAATTTACAACACGTAACGGCATTTTCTGAAAGTGCAAGAGTAAATTTGAAGAGGGATGTCGAGATCAGTGATCTACAATATATAACTGCATTTTATGAAACTGGATGAGTGTATTTGAAGATCGTTGTCGAGAAAAGGAGAGTTAATTTTCACTTAGTAATGGAAGCATAAATATTGATATTAATAAATCATTTACCTATACAGTTACAAATAAATGAGTTGTAAAAGCTTTTCCCGTTATATCTATTCCTGCGTCACTGCATGGTCGTCTCCCATGTGGTCTAGTGGCTAGGATAGCTGGCTTTCACCCAGCAGGCCCGGGTTCGATTCCCGGCATGGGAATATATTTTAAATTCTCAGTCTCGACGCCTGTTTGTGCTCTTGCTCTTACAAGCATCAAGAGATACATTTCATCGAAATACGTACTACTGTGAAGCAAAATCTGTTTTAATGTTATTTTATGGGTGATGGATGTTATTGCATTTACTGGCTATTTATTCATTGATCGAGTAGGAATGGAGAACTCAGCGAGCCACAAATACTTTTAAGATACTTTGTTTCACCACCATGACCCATTTCGGGCTATCCTGCCCATTTTGCAATAGCTACATTTCTTTTCTTATAGTATTACATTCATCAGCAGTGTAAGACTAACTCTAGTAGTTAGCGCCACTTTATATCCTTTATGGATGACATCCGTAATATAGAAAAACGTGTTACTGTGCACGCAACTGAATATATATAAAGCGAATGAATTGAATGCACTTGAACGTTCCAGTGAAATGCGTTTTCTCTAGTTTTCGACCTTAAGTATTTCGAGCAGGGGGCAAAGAATGCTTAACCGTAAACATCATGCACATATTACTTAATCAAGGGTGGCACACAAATATTTCAAAATATTCTTCATGTCTGTTGCAGCTTCAGTCACAAAGATCTTGCAAGTTCAACCATGTGCTTTACATGTAACATTTTCGTTTAAACAGTTAGCCACTAAGCAAAGATACCACTTATATCCTGACAAGCAAAGATCTCAACTTAAGCAAAGAATGTGGTAAGTGCACCCAGTTAAGAACAAAAACAAAATTCTATCTATAAAAATAAACTCATTATCTTTCAGGTAAGTGGTTACACCCATTGTCTGGTAGGATATTTATCTTCCAAATGTTTCACACACTCAGTAATTGAGAGGTAGTGGAATGTAATGTATTTAAAGTACGTCTTTATCCTCACAATCCTAGTATGCCATTGCTACACCAACTTTCTAACGTGTTCGATTAGTAGCTGTAAGTATGAAATATGCAAATCAAGTCATTTAAGTAATGAAAAAATGTTGAAAATTAGCTTTCTACGTTTATCTAATTTCTCTGTACAGATTTTTACGTGACAGACTAAGTATCAAGAAATCGTCATTATTTGATTTTTGACCTCCACTACTGGATAAAGGCATCCTGTCTTAAACTTGTATTAAAGTCCTCAGTCACATGCATCCACATTGCTCCAACGTGTTATCTATCGGGTATGCTTCGTCCATGAAGTCGTCACCTTGGTCTTTTCTTCTTGTGTAATCTTAAGTCTTCTTGGTTCATTTGATATATTTGTCGAACTAACACGCTTATGAAAAACGAATTAGTGAATTATTGCACGCTTATAAATGAACCTGGTAAGACAGTCTCTCTGTGGTACTGGGCATATTCCCATCTTGTACAGTGAGCACGTTAATGTTGTGTGTATATTTACAAGCAGTAAATAAATTATTCTTATTCAGCATTTCGATATGCATGTTATTTATTGTGGCTAACATACCCACACTACTATCATAGTATAAAGGCATCTGAATAAAATCAAACTGAAGGAGCTGTGGGGAAAACGAACGCAGTATAGGGTAGCACTGCTACAATATTTTAATGTTACAGATACCTTTTAAGCTATTTGTATTTCCTTAAAAAATGTGCAGAAAGGCGAAAAAAATGTCGTAAGGGATTCAAACAGTATTATAAATCTACCACGATACAGGTTGTTAAGAAAACAATCCATTTAAATCAATATTCGGAAAATGCCATACTTAGCTTCATCTTAGAAAGTGACAGTAATTTCACTTTACATCGGATCTAGTTAGTTATCTCTCAGTTCCATCGTGCCGACAAGAGGGCAAAGCAATGAAAATCTGCTTAAAGATACGCTTAACCTGAAAAAATTAAACTAATCGACCCTTAGTTGAAAAAAAGTAAAACACAAACAATACTGAATTTGAAGTCTATTAAAAACAATTAGATAAAATGAACCCGTGGTCTGATGGTGGCGTCTTTGACTAGTAATCAGGGACACAAATTGGAAATAATAGGTGACAATGGCTTCCCACCGCAAATCCATCTGTCTGCTCGTAGCATAATTAAATAAAAAGCAATACGAAGTCAACACATGCCGAAATAGTTTCGTTAATTCAACACCAATCCTAACCTCAAGGAATCGTAACGAATCAGACGGAGCAATGTGAGTGAAGAGAGAGCACAACAAAACTTAATAGGATGTCAGGCTCATTCAAAGACTTCGAGGAACATGCCTTGGGGACGGAGGCTTTTGAGGTTCTGAGGTGGTTTTGAAAGCTGCGTATTTTTTTCCAGTGTGTAGACGATACTTTTGTTATTCGGCTCTGTGGCAGTGAGAATTAGAACGACTTTGTAGAACACCTGAATTCAGTTCACCCGAATGTTTCAAAACGGAGGTGAAAAAGATGGCTGCATTTCCTTCCTTGAGGTGTTGGTCAGAAGGAAAGCTGATGGTACGATGGACATGCCGTTCAGAGGAAGCTTACTCATACTGACTTGTGTCTACAAGTTGACAGTTATCATCATCTATCTCAGGGTGAATGGGGACTCCTTACTTTGGTTCACAGGGCCCACGCCATCTCGATCCCTGAGAGTATCAGCTGAGTTAGCCCATCTTGATGTGTTCTTTCGTCGGAATGGTTCTAGTGAAACACAGATCAGACGTGCGTTGCGCTATCGACGAACGTTGCACTGGGTGAGTGTTGTACCAAGGTGGCACCAAACTCAACGGTCTTTTTGCCTAAGGCAGGGAGCATTTCCAATAGGATTGGTCGTATTTCGCGGAAATATGATTTGAAATGTGTTTCTCGACCGCTGTCTAAGATAAGGTCCTTTTAACTCCCGTATATTACGATCTTCGTTTGCGTAATGCGTATGCTTACGGTATTCCTTGGAGTTCTGGCACGTCATACCGAGCATAAGTGTCGCTCACCTTTACAACAGCCAAGCAAATCTGCTATTGTAAAACAGTGTCTTTCCACAAGTAATTCTAAGGAATATAACGATAGGGAGATTTATTCATGCACTTCCAGCTATTGGGGTAGTGTTATTAAGTAAACAGTTGAAATTAAATTAGCAAGTAACCTTACAAGCAGAGATGGAGTTTTTTTTAATTCTGTGTGGAATCCTGTTCTCTCCCTTGTCAAAAAAATAGATTGACAGAGTTAATATTACCTTATTCGTTGGTTATTAGTTTTCGCTATCGATAACTTCTGACGTCTGTCATCTTCTTTGGTTGTGTGATGGCGTTAGTGTTTACAATGCGTGCATGTGTGTGTGCGTCCGGAATTGCTCTCAAAACCGGGATTTTAAATTCTATTGTACTGTGCTTAGTTGTTGCAGGGTGGTCTCCTGTCGAAATATCGGCAGTTGTCAACGATGTCACCCGGTTTCTTCTTTCCGGTAAGTTATCTGAACATTGCATACGCCGGAGCAACTCATGTCTCACGTGTACAAAAGTGATCCGCAAGTAACAAGGTGGGTAGAGGTATGACGCTCAGAAGCAAAGAGCAGTATACTATGTGACGCTTCAGTCAGTGTGGCTATTTCATTTTTTTGAGATGATGCAATATTCTATAACGTGCTGTGTGAATAAAATTGCACAAGTAGTCGGTCATACCTTGCTCTGAATGTTCAGGAATGTAAGACTATACACTTGACAAAATGTAAGAACATAGTATCCTCCGATTTTAATATCAATGAGTCGCAACTGGAATCGGTCAACTCATACAGCTGCCTGGGTGTAACAGTTCGTAGGAATATGAAGTGGAATGATCATAAAAGTTCAGTTATAGTCAAAACAAGTGGCAGACTTCTGGAAAAACGCGATCAGACTCCAAAGGAGATTGCTTACAGAACACAGTGTGACTCATTCTAGAATATCGCTCATGTGTTTTGGACCCATATTGAACGTAAACAAAGACCGGCAGCTGTCACGTATTTGAGCCATTGGAGAGTGTTACCGAGATCCTGAAGAATTTGAATTCGGGAGAAGGTTGAAGGTAGCCGCTGAAAGACCAGTATCTAGAATTTTACTGCAACCCCTACGTATTGCTTCGATAGAGACAACGATGGCATTATCAGAGTAATTATAGCATGGAAAGAGACGTCTAAGCAATCTTTCTCCATACAAGAATGAAAAGAGAAGAAAAACTAACACGTTAAATAATGAGAAGTACCCTCAGTCATGTGCTTCGTGGTGGTTTGCACAGTATGGAATTAGATGTAGATGTAAGTTCCTAGCTTGAGAGTAATCGCCTCAGTTCCTAGTTCGATCGTAGTCTCCTGAGGACAATAAGCTGAACGTGCTTAATAACTGAAATCACAGAGGTTTCCATTGCAGTTCAGTTAAATAAAACATCATCTCTAGTGCTTATTAAATATGTAACTAATAAAAAGCTTAAATTTTCAGATATGAACATTAGCGAGTGACGCGATGTGACGGGCATCACAACATTTGAAACGAATGTTAGAACGAAGGCATTTGTAGTTCGACCGAAAAGGGGCTGGTCGTTCGGTACAGTACCTTCAGTGATACGGTGAATTAAGTCCTCGCCTGCCGCTTTATGCTTGATCAATCAGTTGTTAGCTAGCCGACCAAGCCAACGTAACAAATAATTTATTTGCTTCCAAAGTGGTAAAACGTGTGGGTTTCTGTGTAGGGATAAACACGATTAACTTCGGCTTGCAATGAAATATGGCAAATATTTTAACAGCAGAAGATAATGTTGGATCTCTACGAGCACAGTGCAGAAGCTGTGGACCGTTTGATGTTTCCATAGATGACAATGATGCTCGACGCTAGCAGTGAAAAATTTTCATTCACAGATGAAGTATATCAGCACAGAAAATCAAAGCAGTCCCGTATCAGCATACAGAAGGAATCAACGTAGGGGAGCAGACGCCGAAATATTGCATCGCCGCTCTTGGCAAAGTCCTAGTTGTGGTGGTATGACGTTGCCTTCCCCCTATCTGTTATGACGTGTCAATTGCGTTCCTGTGGCGTGTGGGCGACTGTGATGAGTGATTGTGTATTGTAGTGTTGGGTTTATGCCGTTTTCAATGAAAGGAAGGGAGAGGGTGACATCCGGTGCCGGCACATAGTCTGCTTCCCGCGAAGAACACCCCTCCGCTACACACCGTTGGGTGGCTTGCGGAGTATAAATGTAGATGTAGAAGAGGGCCGCCAAAGGAGGGATCAGCATCAACAGTGTCACATCGCCCTCTTCTGAGAGGTTTGGAATTTAATCCAGGACATCGGCGCAAAGGCTGATAGTCAGAAAGTCTCCCTTCGCAGCTAGATAGTGGCAGTGGAGATTTTCCACCAGCAGGATTCGAACCTGATTACCTCAGAGTGGAGCGCCACAGCACAGGCGTGCGTTAACACCCTCGGCTAATGAGGATGGTATGGCACGTCTAACTATCCAACTAAATTCTATTAGAAACTGCTTCCCTAATTTTGAGAGCTGGTAAATATAAATACACCGGAACTAAGACAATTCTGAGTGAATTAAAGAACGTTTTCAGGTAGCATAATTCTAGCGAAAGTTCAATATCTTGGACACTGTAAAAACAACAGACAGAAAAATAGGTTTTGATGTAACAGGAATGGGAAAATTTTGGTGAAAAGTTGGCAGCTGGTATCCCTTATTGTCAGTAAAAGACAGGCTTCCTTTGGCACAAATTTTATACCTGAAGGTCGATTTTAGATTATGGTAGCAATGAAAAAAAAGTGAGGAACTGAACAAAGTTGGAGCATGACTTCCGATTTGCACTGGCTAAGACCAAACTGAACAAATACGGGGGAAAAAAAAAGATATTGTTAGAAATGAGCGATGCCAACGGCGTCGCTGACTCATTCCGTCTTAGTGTACAGATCATCTACAGAAACATGTGAGTTTAATTTACTTGTACAGTGTCCAGTGACGTTAATGTGACCACCTGTCAAAAGTCTGTTATGGCTGCCTTAGTTTTACGTTTTATTAGGGCAGGGAGTTTTTATTCTTTAATCTGAGTGTTTCTGTTTTATTTTATTTATTGTGTTGATTCTGGCCTTTGGCCTATGATTTTAAACTGATCTTTCAATGTGTTTCTAAGTGGTTGGCTTTTCCTTTTTTATTTCTATGGTCGGCCAACCACTGTCACACTCTGTGTGGTTTTAGTTCGTTTTGTCTTGTCTTTCTCAGTTTCTCTTGTTCTGTATCGTCTGTGTTCTATTCTGTTCCTCGTTTTTATTCTCTGTGGGTGTATTTGGAAAAAGGGACCGATGACCGTAGCAGTCTGGTCCCTTTCATCCTCCAAACCAACCAACCAACCTGTCAAAAGCCTGAATAATCATCTTTTGCAGCGCAGACCGCTGCGCGACCTGCAGGGAAAAGAGTCGGTGAGGTTCTGGAAGATACAGACAGGGATGTGGAGCCATGCCGACTCCGGCACCATGGCGCGAACTACTCGATCGAGGGGGTTCCACAGATTGGGTTTAAATCCGGAAATTTTGGTGCCAGGGAAGTATGGTGAAATCATCCCGGTGCTCGTTTAACTACGCACGTACGCTGGGAGCTGTGTGGCACATTGCATTGTGCCGAGGAATAACAAACTGCACTAGGGGTGCCCATGGTTCCCAAGAATAAATGCATACTTGTTTTTAACCGTTGTGCCTTCCAGAATAACGAGTTCACACAGGGAATACCCTCCAGCCTGGGCCCTTCCGACGATTGCAGCAAGATGTTTGCTTCCAGACGTTTCACACCGTACACGCCAACGGCCATCTGTCTTATGGAGCATAAAACGTGATTCCTCGGAAAAGCGCAATTGTCGCCACTCAATGGACGTTCAGTTGCGGTATTGGGGTGCAAATTACACCCTTTGTCGCCGACGAACAGCAGTCAGCATGGGTGCCCGAACCACGAGCCTGCTGCGGAGACCCATACGGAGCAACGTTCGATGAATGATCGTTGAGGAGACTCAGTTGGTAGCCCCTTGGTTGATTCGGGCCGTCAGTTGCTCAACAACCGCACGTCTGTTCGCCCGTACACACCTCAGCAGCTGTCGTTCGCCCCTATTATGTATGGCCGACGGTGACCCACAGTTGCCCCGGCGGCGGTTTTGGATAGCGTCTTTTTGCCAGGCACGGTGACCTTTAACAACGGCGCCATGAGAACAGTTTACAAACACAGACGATTCGGAAATGCCTCCGCCCTTCGCCCGAAAGCCAAAGATCATGTCCATTTGGACGTGTGATAAACTGCTCCATTTCCGTATTACGACAACGATTACACAGTTTCCCGCGTCCAACTGACACGTCTTGTACATCCTCCTCTGCAACTACTAAATGGTTCAAATGGCTCTGAGCATTATGAGACTTAACATCTGTGGTCATCAGTCCCCTAGAACTTAGAACTACTTAAACCTAACTAACCTAAGGACATCACACACATCCATGCCCGAGGCAGGATTCGAACCTGCGGCCGTAGCGGTCACGCGGTTCCAGACTGAAGCGCCTAGAAGCGCACGGCCACACCGGCCGGCCTCTGCAACTACTGCCACGTGCCCTCTGTGAGTGATTAGTGCACATTGACTTCCAACATAGGAGGTGGTCACGCACGTAGAAAATTTGACGCCAATTTTCGCGTTAGTTTAGGCATGATGAGGCTACTTAATCGTTATGAAGTTGACTAAGAGCGACATGCAGCAAACTACAAGTATTACTTAAAGAAGTGATAGCTACAGTTTTCCAACTATACAACGTGAGCAAGCAGTAAAGGAAACAAAAGAAAAATTCGGAGTAGGTATTATAATCCATGGAGAAGAAATAAAAACTTTGAGGTTCGCCGATGACATTGTAATTCTGTCAGAGACAGCAAAGGACTTGGAAGAGCAGTTGAATGGAATGGACAGTGTCTTGAAAGGAGGATATAAGATGAACATCAACAAAAGCAAACCGAGGATAATGGAATGTTGTCGAATTAAATAGCGTGATACTGCGGGAATTAGATTAGGAAATGAGACACTTAAAGTAGTAAAGGAGTTTTGCTATTTGGGGAGCAAAATAACTGATAATGGTCGAAGTAGAGAGGATATAAAATATACACTGGCAATGGCAAGAAAAGCGTTTCTGAAGAAGAAAAATTTGTTAACATCGAGTATAGATTTAAGTGTCAGGAAGTCGTTTCTGAAAGTATTTGTATGGAGTGTAGCCATGTATGGAAGTGAAACATGGAGGATAAATAGTGTGGACAAGAAGAGAATAGAAGCTTTCGAAATGTGGTGCTACAGAAGAATGCTGAAGATTAGATGGGTAGATCACATAACTAATGAGGAGGTATTGAATAGAATTTGGGAGAAGTTGAATTTGTGGCACAACTTGACAAGAAGGGACCAGTTGGTAGCACATCATCTGAGGCATCAAGGGATCACAAATTTAGCACTGGAGGGCAGTGTAGAGGATAAAAATCATAGAGGGAGACTAAGAGATGAATACACTAAGCAGATTCAGAAGGACGTAGGTTGCAGTAAGTACTGGGAGATGAAGAAGCTTGCACAGGATAGAGTAGTATGGAGAGCTGCATCAAACCAGTCTCAGGACTGAAGACCACAACCACAACAACGTTTTCTAGAGAGTCCGAAGCACGGTGTCTGCACGCGGTGTATCTCCAGCATTATCATGGAAGGTTAAGAGAACAATAGACCGTCTGGTGTGAGGGAGACAGAGGCCACTATGGCGACTCAGCAAAATATCCTCCGTTTCTCACTGTGTACATGACTCCTAACTTGAGACCACTCTAGTAATCTGGAATGAAAGCAGCTCTAGAGAGAAATTGCTGTAAAGAATGAGAGTCGTTACCCGTTCTAAGTCCGCCTCGCGCAGTGCTTTATTGCGGCAGCTGCGCTGTTCCACAAAGCGGTCTGCAGAGGGCGTGGAACGCGTCTGCTGCGGCCAGTTGTGGTGAAGCGAATGCCGCCTACAAGGCGAGGCGAGGCGTAGCGAAAGCGGTGGAGGGGCCCTAGAGACGGGTAGGCCAAGCTGTCTCTGTCGAGTGGGATTTATGGGCTACGGTCGCGTCACGGGCTGAGGCGGGCAGAATCCCCAAGATTTACGCCTGCCACACAGTTCCACAGTCCAAAGAGGCCGGACCGACTGCAGGTGTTTACTCGAGTCTCTTCCACCGACTCCCCCCCACCTTACGCCACCCTCCCCGATTTCCAAGCCACCACCTTGTAAGAAGCACATGTAACACCGGCCATGGCTTTTCTTTGACACTGTGTAGTCGGTGGAGAGAAATGAAACTATCTGATGGCGCTGTTGGCTGGGAGACCACTTAATTATTCTGTCGATGTATTGACAATGTGGATATAAATACACTGACAGAAGAAAAATCGCGTCACGAAGAAGGAGTTGTGTGACATCAACGAAAGTTGGTAGGTGTGTTTCTACACCTGAAAGATGACAACTATTAAAATTTCGTGCATACGAGTGGCGCCTGTAGCACCAATATGAGGATGCAAATCAGGTGTGTTTTAAATACAGGCTGTAACGGTCGTGGGCATTAGTTACCTGTGACACTGGACGTGGTGAGTTGATGTTAGTCAAGATTGGGTTTAAGGCGAAAAATACACCACTATCAAGAACTCACTGAGTTCGAACGAGTCGTGCAATAGGGCTTCGAGAACCTGGATGTTCGTTCTGTGATATTGCAGAAAGACTTGGCAGAAATGTTAGACTGCTGACGGCCGTAGTCACGAGAATGTACGGTCTCAAGGATACTGGGCCTCGCACGGCCAAGGGGCGCTACCAGAAGGGAAGACTATCGTTTTCGGCTTATGGCTCTGGGGCATCGTTCTGCAGCTGCAGTAGCAATTTGAGTGATACTTGGCATCACAGTTGGTAGGGTCCCTGCACTTAACTTAGGATCCACTTAGCAACTAACAAATACACGAAATCCTCCTTTGCCATATTTACCTTTATTGTAATTTTAATTAACATGGAAGCCATAAAAACACCAAAAATGGATGCAAAATGTACGCATCTAAAAACTACTTAAAAAAGGAATAAAATCACTTAAATTTGTTTCCACATGAGCAGAATACAACGTTACAATTCGGACCTCGCTTACACTTACATTTACTGACATTAAATGTAACAAGATAAATAATCATACACGTGACGAGAACAAATGAATAACACTATCAATCTTTACAGATGAGAATACGACTATATCCACGAAGGTTCGCGTCCTGGCAAGGGAGACACTTAACTTCAACATATAAGGTGATTACAGTAAGCCCTAATTCCACTCGACAAACGTAGTAACGATATAAGCGAGACAAATGTACTGAAGGAGGATAGCCGGATGTGCCGTAGTAAAAGGGGCCACTATCAACCCCGTCAGGACGCGACCCCCGTGAACACGTTAGTTTCAGCTACATGCAACGTACACAGAGTCATTTGTAGCTCCTTAAAAACAATTAACATGAAAAGACACAACGCGTAACAACTAATAAAATATTAACGACTACTTCACAGAATTAGCTCCTCTGTAGACAAAGCAAACAGCAGTATATTAAAAACATGTATAATACTTCTAACCTATAACAAACTAAGGTACCACGTAATAGAATATAGTCTTGAGCTCATAGAATACTCAGTCTGACTTGCCTGTTTATAGGTCTTACAACTCAACAGTGTCAGCTTAATACAAAACTTGAAATATGACAGGAATAATGATTGAAGCCACTGACAATGCTAGGCTGCCGCACAGAGGAGACAATGGTAATTTACAATGGCACACAACCGACCTTACATCTCCAATTTTATATAATCAGAATAAACAATTTTGTGTATAATAATTACTTACAGTACCATGACAACCTCCGAATAACACTTATTACCCAAGATAGGTGCTGGTATGGAAAGGCACCTTTAGTAATACAGAGTTCGAGTGTATTCACTTATTGGAAGGATTTCAACTTTACATCCCTTTCCTCATATCTCTCTGTTTACACACTTCTATAACTTCTGCAACTAAAGACGGGCATATAAATGCACATTGAAACGTCCCCTTATAACAATTGTACACGAGACTGTGCTTAACCTGACACACAATATTATTTAGCGCAACGCAATCTGACTATCAAAGATCCCTGCAAAAGAATGGCCCTGAGTAACATTAAACTATACCTTTCACAAATAACTTACCTCACAAAAATCTTCATTACTCGAACTACTGCAATACAGCAAGCGCCACTACTGCCAGCTAAATAAAAGATTCAAACTACGGAAGGCACTAACTACTGATAGGGATAGTTAGCAAAAAAAAAAAAGATATTAATAGAGAACAAACAATGTATTTACCTTAATAGTCATAATATATATAGCAGTTCATGACAAATTACAAAACTCCGCCATCTCTCTCCCCACGTCCACCACTGCTGGCGGCTCACCTCCAACTGCGCAACGCTACGCGCTGTTCACATCCAGCTGCCGCTGCCCAACACTACAATGGCAGACAACAATGCAAACTAGCCACAGGCTGCACACAGCACAGCCAGTGATTTTCATATAGAGCGCTACGTAACGTTGCCAATAACAAAACATAAACAGCCTACTTACATAGCCCCCATGCTCCCCACAAAAAATTTTACAAAATATTTTTGGGCAGTGGCCAATAATGATTTAAAAAATTTTTCATAATTACAATAACAAAGATATCAAAAGCACACACTTATTTATACAATGTTGGTCAAAAGCTAAAATTTTTTCACAGTCCATAAAGACAGTCCTGATCATTCATCATAATAGTAATTACAGTTTTTGTTTTTCACAAAGTCTCATTAGTAAAAGAAATTGCACACAGAAGTAGTGGATTTCCATGCAGTCTTGAAGAAGTAGTGTTGTCCTTCCAACGGAAAGACAGTGCTGATTCCTGACATGCAGACAGGTAATGGGCCACAATGGAGCAAACCCACAGCAGAGTCATTCGAAGTTCTGACGAATATTGGTAGGTAGGTCGTCACAGAGCAGACCCACTGTAGTCCTGGTAGAGAGTATGGTATTGGTGGGCCACCAAAGGTGTAGACCCACTGCAGTCCTTGTAGAAATAATGGTATTGGTGAGTCATCAAAGGTGTAGACCCACTGTAGTCCTTGTAGAGATTATGGTATTGGTGGGCCACCAGAGGCGCAGACCCACTGCAGTCCTTGTAGAAATAATGGTATTGTTGGGTCATCAAAGATGCAGACCCACTGTAGTCCTTGTAGAGATGGCTAGCAGCCATGTGTTGCGACTGTGCAGGTGCACAATCACCATCGAAGAGTCTTGCGGACAATATAGCAAGTCCATGAACCACCACTTGTGCACTCACAAAGTGTTTTGGAATTGTCCTTAGAACCAGCAATGCTGTTATCCAGTCCCTTGCTGAATTATCAACACACGTGCAAACACTAACAGTCCCTACTTCTCACATATTGTCCATATACTATGACCAACAGAAATATGTGCAGTGAAATGAATGCTTACAAGTTACTTAATTAGATGAACTGGTGTCAATTACAATTTTATAACATAAGAATACGATTACAAAGGTACAAAATACATCATTAAAGAACATAACAATACAGATAACATTTGTAGTACAGGCTTTACAAAAGAATAGAAATAGACATATATATCAGTGTTACAGGAACTATAACATAAGTTCATACATAAAAGATCAGAATAACTTTTGAAACATCCCCTTCACATATGAGCAACAAAACAGAATAAATAATATCTCAACATCTTTACAAAGTAAATAACATAGTATTAGGAAAATTCTACAACATAGCTCTCATCAGCTAAACACATAAAGACAGGAAAAACACAAATACATAAGGGTACACAAACATATAGAGGGATGACACAAAAGGAAAGGACAGGGTTTGTTTTACTGCAGTATTTTGCATGGAGATCTCCCTTCATTCATCATTATTCCCAAAAGTCCTATCTAAGCCTGCTTTCTGTATTCTGTTCACATCCTCTGTCAAAAATAGTTTTTCTCCACTGTACAGTATCCTTTTTTTTTTTTTTTTTGCCCAAACCATTTTCATATAGCTTCTCAATACATTTCTTCCAAGTCATCATAGTTAGTTTCTTATATAGTCTACCCCTGTTAAGCTAACTTAAATCTACTGTGCTCAGATATATATACCAAGGGACGAGGCAATGCAGCATCACATAAAACAATTAATATAAACAGCAATGATAAAAAAACGCAGATTTTCGAAGCAAGCAGCATTAAGAAATTAGCAAAGCAATTCTAATATTACAACTAATCTAAGGCAATGTGCAGCAAATAATAAAAATAAATCATTAGTAAAACTGGCTTAACAGAATAATACAAAGTCAAATTCAATAACACTATGCCTGGCAAACAGCAGCAACTTATACCTAAACATGACATAGCTCAAGCAGAAAAAATATTACAGTAAAAACAACAATGCAGATAAGGGAAATGTATATTCACATCTTAATGTCTATGAAATTAAAGCGGTGCACCACAACTTGTTCTACGAAAAATATTACCAAGTAGTTGAAAAGAAAATTATGTGACCAGTTACTGTTACTAGTCCCTTCTTATTGTTCTTTCCTTTCCAAGTGCTCCTTTTTTTTAAAGAATGTGGATTACAAAATTATTATTTAATAGATCTGTTGATAGAAAGTGTTCACATTACCAAATGCATTTTATTTTATAAAA
Organism: Schistocerca cancellata; assembly: GCF_023864275.1. Lineage (NCBI taxonomy): Eukaryota > Metazoa > Arthropoda > Insecta > Orthoptera > Acrididae > Schistocerca > Schistocerca cancellata. The sequence continues at coordinate 244,217,122 of NC_064628.1, read as the reverse complement.
GCTATGCTGCAACACAGCTGTAAACTAGATATCAAATGAAATAAGCAACTACGAAAAGCAAAGCATAAAAATATCAATCAATAGTCATGTGACATTTCATAAGTTAGTAGCTCTCAACTCTCGTAGAAAGACGCTTGTCGTAATCAGGTGTGCAGATGTAAGAATATTTCTCGTCATTTCATTAGGCATTTCAGTAAATATCATAAATTACGAGCTCCACAGTATGCTTTCAACAAGGAAATGTCAATAGTGAGGATAATGGCCTCCCCTTTTTTTTTTCTACCTGTGCTTCCAGAAAGGCACACCATAATGGCTTGTTCTCCAGGTGTCTGACACAGCTGTGTGCCGACGACGCACGTGCAGGTGGCCACTTAACTTTCTTACGGAAATATTTATGACAGCAGTTTCCGCTACAGTGACAGTCTCATATAAAAATTTCACAGGTCGAGAATTTACGTTGCAAATGTGTAGAAACAAAATCCTATGAATATAACAGTGTCCAAAAAAATTTTCGCCGGCATTGTGATACATTCACGCATTTACACACATTTCATAACTCTTGAAGTACGATTCTTGGTTTCCAACATCCTTTTTGCCAAGTCAAGAGTCCCTAACTTCTATTCATTATTCATATACATATAAACACGTAATCACATTCCTCACATATGGTAGCATCATGTTATTGACATAAACATACTCAACAGCATAATACACATTGTCGTCGTAAAAATAACATCATAACACCTCAGTCAAATCTCAAAAAAGTCGTAGCTTTCTGCAATAATTTCAAACCATAAAAAATATTCTCTGCTCATTTCAATAGTGTCATCTGCCTCAAACGTACTTTAAAAATCATGCTCCCTTACCAAATACATCATTCAAAGCTCTCATAATATCACAATGGGTCTGAAAAAATATGAAGAGTTCACACAGTATAGACAAAATACAATTTCGTAAGTGTGAAGTTACCCAACAGTGTAATTACGTAAACATGTGTCACTGACGTATTAAAAAACATGTTTATCTCTCAGTTAAATGATCAGATAGCTGTGTAATTTGTGTTAGAGAAATATGGTACCGATGTGTAAAGTTGTATAAGCAAATACCATATTAGCTAGGGCTCCTTGTGCTTGCCACACACATGGTACACAAAGTAAGCGTGTACCCCCCTGAGGATTATTGTAATTATACCCTCAGGTGTTACAGATTACAGCAATGGAATGAAATGTATCACGGAAAACTTTCTTTGTAATTCAAAAATCTTTAAAAATAAATGTTTTAAGTACAAAATTAATCACTCAAATACATGTCCTGTAGCGCTAAATGTGCGTCTTGCTGTAAGATAATCATGGTGGGAGTGTCGTAGTTATCGTCCTCCGAAAGCTAAGTTCGGCAGAAGCCAATGTACTTACCTCATGATAAACAAAAGTGAAATGCTTGGCGTAGAGATATCTTAGTTATTACGCTTATTGTTGTGATGATGAAAGTACTGTGCTGTAACGTACTGTTGTGCTATGGAAAAGGCTGTCTCCTTGTAGCTATACCACAAAAGTTACTACTAAAACATGTTTTACTTTACAGAAGAATTCAGAAAAACTGTGCAGATATAAAACAGATACTCCGCAAAAGCAACAATGTAAATTGTGTCACACATTAGTAACATCGTGATATAATCGTGTAGCTGTCACATAAACTAACCACTGTGTCATCTGGTATCTCTCAGAAAGTACTTTGAATCCAGAATGTATTTTCAAGTACACCAAAATGTTGCATTAAAATCTCATTAGCAGTACCAATAAATGTTCTAATCGTGCAACTAACAAGCAAGAATGTACACACACAATAACACTGTGTTGTCTGTTCGCAATAACAATGCATTCGTAATTTCTGTTTGAATAAGTTCTCTTGGTTCTTGGCTGGATATTTAACTTTAAACATTGTTGCATGGTAACAGTTTCTCAGTGTGACAAATTGTACAAGTAGCGTGAAGTGAAAATTGCAAAGACTAAGTTAAAAAGCAGATTATCTGTCAATAAATGGTTTTACATGTGAAATGTGGTGTAAACCTTTACTCTTCCTAGTACGCAGAGTTTCAACTTCAACACAATTATCATGTGGTATACGTCGGATTCTGTAAGGTCCATTGTAAACTAGAAAGAATTTGTGACTCAAGTGTTTCTTCTTATGTGACAATGAATGAGCTTTAATGAGAACTTTCTGACCAATATACAATTTCTTTGCATTTGCTTTACCGTGTAGTTTTCTCCTTTTGTCTGCTGCAGATTTTATATTTTTAAGAGCCAAATCAATTATGTCTTTGTGTCGAAGTTTACGTGTGTTCGGGAAAGGTACAAGCTCTCTGATTCTGTTCGGTGGTTCTTCATTCTTTAGTACAAGAGTAGGTGGTAAAGCAGTGGAATCATGAGGCATTTCATTCAGCACGTTTTGAAATAAGTGTAAATATCTGTCCCAATGCTGATGCTTTCTGTGACAATAAAGTCTGCAAAGCTTATTGATTTCTTTCATAATCCGTTCGGAGGGGTTACAATGTGGTGAGTACAATGAAATAAAAACAGGTTTGATTTTATGATTCCGAAGCATGCGTGACCAAACAGCAGATCTGAATTGCGGTCCGTTATCTGAAATGACTTTACTAACGTGTCCAACTTCACGTAAGAAATTTTTAACAAAGGCGTTGGATACAGACCGTCCAGTGGCTTTACGTAACGGAGTGAAAGAAACAAATTTTGAAGTAAGTTCAACAGCGACTAGAACGTACGAAAATCCATTCAATGTTCTGACAAGGGGTCCCAAGAGATCAACAGCAGCAAATTCTTTTAATTTAGAAGGAATAATAGGAAACAACGGAGCACGATGTGAGATAGTAGATGGTTTCGCCTTTTGACAAAGTTTACAAATAGACAAGACTCTTCGAATTCTCTTTTCCATATTGTTAAAATAACAAGTCGTTCGAAGAATATGATAACATTTTCGTGGGCCAAAATGTGCATAGCTGAAATGAATGTACCAAATGAGCTTATTAACAAAATCGTCTGGAATGCAAAGTACCCATAGCTTGTCATCAACAGTGCAGCATTTGAACAGTATGTTGTTTCTAACCAGATAATAATGCCGAATCTGTGTGTGTGTCTTTTCATGCCATTTGCTCTTGATGTCTTTCCAAATCGGATCTTTATCTTGTTCATGAGCAATGTCCTTTAAAGATGTGGTGATGAAGTTTTCAAAGGCGACTTTCTGAATGTAAAGAATACTGAAATTTTTCTCGAGGTTGCCTTCTGTGCTACTTTTCTCAAGCCCAGCCGGTGCGCGCGACAGCGCATCCGCAACAATGTTCTCCTTGCCGGGAATGTAGACTATTGTGAAGCGGAATTCTTGCAGAAACAGTGCCCAACGTTTTAACCTGTCATGATTTAATTTTGAAGACATAAGAAATTGTAATGCACGATGATCACTGTATACTTTTACGTGCTTACCAGAAAGAAAGAAACGGAATTTGTTAAATGCCCAAACGATAGCTAAAGCTTCTAATTCAGTAACGGAATAATTTTTTTCAGATTTTGTTAGCACTCGGCTAGCAAAAGCAATGATTTTCTGAACAGTAATATCATCTTCTATGGCTTCTTGAAATAAATGGGCACCAAGACCAACTTTGGAAGAATCCGTGCTAAGGCAGAAATCTTGTGACAGATCTGGATGAGCTAGTATTGGCGCGTGAAGTAACGCTTCTTTCAAAGAATTGAATTCCAACTGTGCTTGTTCGTCCCAGTTCCAAATAGTATTTTTTCCAGTGAGAGAACAAAGTTTTGGTGTAACTAGAATTTGCATATTCAGAAAACGACGGTAAAAATTTACGAGACCTAGAAAACTGCGGACTTGTTTTTTTGTGGATGGAACTGGAATGGCTCTGATTGCTTCTAACTTTTCAGGATCCAGCTGAATGCCTTCAGAAGAAATAATATGTCCCAAAAACTTCACCTTTGACCTACCGAATTCAGACTTTTCCAAGTTAACTGTAATTCCAGATTCTGCAAAAATACGTAACAAACTGTTGAGGATGCAGTTATGTTGTTCCCATGAAGCTTCTGCTATTAGAATATCGTCCACATATAAGGTGATGTGACGTTTTAAGAACTCAGGTAATATGAAATTTAACCCGCGAATGAAAGCTGCCGAAGAAATGTTCAAACCAAAAGGAAGTTTCCGAAACTGATAACAAAAGCCGAAACAAAGGAAAGCTGTGTACTTTCTACATTCTGGATGAAGTTCGATCTGATAAAAGCTGGATCTGAGATCAATGGAAGACAACACTTTTACGCCATTAAAATTTTGAAGAAGTTCTTCCATCGTCTGTGGCCAGTCTGTTTCAGGAATAATGATAGTATTTATTTGTCTCGAATCTAAGACAAGCCTGATCGATCCAGTTTTCTTCTCAACAACATGTAATGGATTGTTGTATGAGCTTACTGCAGGCTCAATAATGCCCTCGTCAAGCATAGATTGTATTTCTGTTCTAACACGGTCCCTATAATGTGCTGGAATTACGTATGGTCTAACACAAAATTTAGTATGCTCACGAACACGAAATTGGTATTGAAATCCCTTGATTGTTCCTGTTTTGTGAGTAAAAACTGTGGAATGTGCTTGTAAAATCTCAAAAAGGTCCTGCCTATCAGTGTCATGACAATTCTCAATTGTTTGAATTTTATTCTGAATTAACTCATTAGTTTCAAATATGCCGTCGATACCATCCCTGTCAGTACGTGCAGAGTGATTGTTAGTGTCTAGTTCCGTAGAAAATTCCGAACTGTTGTCTAACAGAACATAAAGCCGATTAATTTCCTCATCATGGTTTGAGAGCCAGTCTTCAAATTTCAAAGCTATTGACTTACCTTCTTTCTCTAAACTTATTTCAGCATCGTGAAAGCTTAAAATTGCTTTGTATTCATTCAAAAAGTCTACTCCCAGTATAATTTCCGTCGACAATAATGGAACAATAAGAAAGTTCATAGAGAAGCTGTGGCTTTGGCAAAAGAATTCTAAGTTGGTTTGTTGGCGTACATCTACACTTTTTCCAAAGATTGCACCTTGTAATTTAATCTTACGTAACGGAAGTGTGGGGCAATCGTTCGATTTGTTGCATTTGCTAAAAGCTGTTTCACTAATTACTGAAATGGGACTGCCAGAGTCAAGTACTGCCGTAAATTTTACGTCATTTACAGTAATGTGAATCACAGGATATGCAATGTTGTTACGTGTTACGTCGTGTTCCTGGAGTAAGATGTCCCTAATGTCTTCCATTTTTACGTAATTACTAGCTACGGCAGCTGCGTCGTCAGTTTCATAAGTACGTTTTGTGGCTGCCAGCGGTGTGAGTCATTGCCTATTGTGTCTTTGTTGGCGCGCGTCGTTATTGGGATTTGGAGACCTAACTTCTACAAATTCGCCTTGCCGATAGGGCTCTGTTCTGTTTAAATCCCGCCAGTTCTGATGAAACTCACGTCTGTCGTTTTGTCGGTAGTTTACATAGTTTCTTGTTTGTCGGTCATGTGGTGGAGAATTTCTCCCTGAATTGTAACTGCGCGCTGGACTGATACGTCTGAAGTTATTCTGTCTCCCGTGATAATAATTGTTCTGGTTGCCATATTGTCTGTTTCTATGATTGTCTCTGTCATATTCATTACTACGGAAAAGTGATCTTCCTCTGTAACTATTACTCTGCCAGTGGTTGTCATACGGGTGGTGTCTGTTTTGGTCACGATTTACGTTGTAAGAATAGGCTTGTCGTGGCCATTTATTGTTTCTGTCGTCACGGAATTGTGACGGATGTGACCGGTAGTGATTGTTTTCCTGTTTTCGCATCCCGCGACTGTCTGTGTCAATTTCTAATTCTTGTAAGAGTCCCTCAAAAGCTTCAATGTCGTCTTTGCAACGTCCTGCCAAAATAATATGCCGTAAATGTTCAGGTAATTTGATTAAACAAATGCGGATGAGTTCTGAGGGGCTGTATGGGTTTGACAGGTACTGATTCTTGTGCAACATGTCTTCAAAATATTTGACAAGACTGGAAAATTCAGATTGTTCAAAGTGTTTCATCATCATGATGCTATGTTTTACTCGGTCTTGTGTAGCTTGTGACCAATATGCTGAGAGGAGCGCATGGTAAAATTCTCCTTCACTGTGACAATCGTGAATGACCGATCGCATTCTTACAGCTGGTTCATTCTCCAAGTAGCCACACATAAATTCTAATCTGTGTTCTAATGACCAGTTGGGAGGAAAACAATGAGAGAATTGATGCAGCCACGCTTGTGGATGATAGTCGTTGGCAGAATTCTTAAACGTTTTGAATTTACGTGTATTAATGAACAGCTTATAGTCAAAATCATCATGTCGGCGAGTCGCATGTCGGTCATTGTTTCGTCGCTTCGGCGGTTCCATCTCAAAATTCGGTGCACATTGCCAATTTCTTTCATAACTTCCGAAATGCCCTGTGTTATTATTTTGTGCCTGTTCCGTATTTCTATGTCCCTCTTCCCTTATTGGGGCACGAGTGTCCTCTGAAATACGTAATTCTTGTATTACCTGTGTCAGCTGATCTTGTACTTCCCGTATTTCTCTTTGGTGTTGCGTATCAATTTGATTCAGATTTTGTTTCAGTTTCCTAATTTGCTCGCTCTCTTCTGTGTCATTAAAGACTACCGGTTTTGTGTCATTCAGATTATCATCTACCTTCGTAGATAAATTATTTAGCTGATCCGAAAGTTCAACTACTTTCTCTGATAATGAACTAATTTCCTCCATGTGTCTTTCTACTGTGTCCTTTAAGTTTTCCTGAGTTTTTGCAAGTTGCGTAACCGAATCGGTAGACGCAACTGAGTCAATTTTAGCTTGCAAGGAGTCGTGATTTTCATGAACAATAGTTTGCAGTTCTTTTATGGCTGCTTCATGCTTCTGTAATGCATTTTCATGACGCGAAAAAATAGGTTGGAAATGCACACAAATTTGTGTTTATACGTCATTACAGGCTTTTTGACATTTCGATTCTATTTTATGTAACTCAGTAGTTAAATCTTCACGTGTTTGTTCAAGCGTGGTGTGAAGATTTTGTTCCATTGCATCTAACTGTTGCTGTGTTTGTCTCTGATGTTGTTCCATTGTGTCTAACTTTTGAAGATTTTGTTCCATTGTGTCTATCTTTTGAAGATTTTGTCCCATTTGTTGCATTAATTGTAATAACAATGCATTAGTGTCTGGAATCTGTTCCTCTACGCTTTTCGGCAGTGCATTTGCACCAGCAACATTCACATTTTGACAAGCAGAAAATGTGTCTTGACTCATTTGAGAAAACGGTGAGGACCCAAAACCTGAGTCTACAGTATTTGCAATATTGTGTTCTGTCATTCCCAATCCCTGAGGCGAGCTGTTGCCGACCGATCGATCAATAATGCTTCCCTGTTTACTACCTGTTTCACTGTCTACACCGTTATTTGACGCCCGCTCCATTTCCCTATGCATAGTTACCAAATTACTACTTGGAATGTCTGTTAATTCACTACACAGTGGTACTGATAAGCTACGCTCGTCGTCACTATTATTTCTCAGTTTACTTTGGAGCCTAGTGTTACGTTTTTCACACGCCATTATTGTGACAATATTTCACACGACAACACAGAAAAACACAATTTGAAGAGCAAAAATAAGAGAACACATTAACATAGCACTGAAAATAATATCTAGTTAATTGCAGCTGCGAAATACTTGGTGCAAATCTACATGCATGCCACAACTGTTTTACTGTGCAACAATGAAAAACCACAACTACCATGGAAATTCTCTCTATAATTACGCGCTAGCAATAAACGAAAGCTACACTAATTACATAAACTACAAGAAAAAATCAGAAGATTCCAGTGAGGTATCCTCGGCTAAGGGTCGACATATGAAACGTCCCCTTATAACAATTGTACACGAGACTGTGTTTAACCTGACACACAATATTATTTAGCGCAACGCAATCTGACTATCAAAGATCCCTGCAAAAGAATGGCCCTGAGTAACATTAAACTATACCTTTCACAAATAACTTACCTCACAAAAATCTTCATTACTCGAACTACTGCAATACAGCGAGCGCCACTACTGCCAGCTAAATAAAGATTCAAACTACGGAAGGCACTAACTACTGATAGGGATAGTTAGCAAAAAAAGAAAGATATTAATAGAGAACAAACAATGTATTTACCTTAATAGTCATAATATATATAGCAGTTCATGACAAATTACAAAACTCCGCCATCTCTCTCCCCACATCCACCACTGCTGGCGGCTCACCTCCAACTGCGCAACGCTACGCGCTGTTCACATCCAGCTGCCGCTGCCCAACACTACAATGGCAGACAACAATGCAAACTAGCCACAGGCTGCACACAGCACAGCCAGTGATTTTCATATAGAGCGCTACGTAACGTTGCCAATAACAAAACATAAACAGCCTACTTACAACATATAACTGACACAGATTTAAGCAGAATAAAACAGTACCTTAATATGGCGCAAATGGCTTCATTTGCTTTACACGTGGGATATCTTCACCATTCAGTAATTCCGAGATATTCAACAACGCGTGAGAGCAAGATGTCGCCGTGGTATCAGCTATTTACTTCACATAATTTCCTCGACAGACACAAGGCAGACGAAGCGTTTTCACATGCAACAGCGGCGATCATCATACATTTCCTCCATTACGCCATAGACACATCTCAATTTCAATAGCCAGTAACAAGAACCTATACACGCCCTCGCAGCTGAAAAGCCCCGAAACACAACAGTGCACCACCGCGATGCCAAACCCGAGGTCCCATCAAGTCACTGCCGGGATCTCACGTTGACCCTGCCCATAGCGTACAGGCGTCGTACCACAGGCCTCACGGTAAACGTCAACAAGCCACCTCTGACCCTGCGAATATCCACTCCGCTGTCTCTTTTTCTCTGTCCGTTAACCACCCGACCACCGGTCTGAATCGCGGAAGGCAAAGATGGTGACCCTGTAATCGATGGCAGCGATGCCATTGTAAGTGCGAGAACACTGGCGCCAGCCGCGCCACGGCTCAACAGTAACGCAACAAGTCGGTTACTTGAAGCACAACTCCGGGCCTGAACACCAGTAGTTTGCATTTCACCGACTCCAAATCACCGCCGTTTGCAACTTCAGTGCCGTCAAGTGAGAGCTCATTGGGGGGCAGGGAGGAGGTCTGCTGTGTTTTCTGATGAAAGTTGGTTCTGCCTCAGTGCTAGTGGTGGCCATATGTTGGTTACGAGGATGCCAGTTGATGGCGTGCAATCAAACTGCCAGCTGCCAGACACACTGGACCTACCCCTGGAGTTATGGTCTCGGATGCAATTTCGTGTGACAGTTGGAACACCCTCGTAGGCATCCCACCCACCTTGACTGCAAATTTGTACGTCAGTCTGGTGATTTGATATGTTGTGCTGCCTTCCGTGAACAGCGTTCCAGGGGGTTTTTTCCAACAGGATAACGCTAACCCACATACCGCTCTGGTAACCCATGCTCTACAGAATGTTGACACGTTGCCCTGGCCTGCTCGATCAGCAGATCTGTCTCTAATCGAGCACATATGGGACATCATCGGACGACAATTCCTGCGCCATCCACAAATGGCCTTAACCGTCACTGTACTGGCCGACCAAGTGCAACATGCCTGTAACTCCATCCCACAAACTGACATCCGCCACCTCTACAACACTTAGCATGCACGTTTGCATTCTTGCATTCATCGAAAAATGTTTCTTTGTAGGAACGCAACACTATGACTCTCGGTCTACCTTCTGTACTCCTTCTGCGGCACCAACCACTGGCTGGAGAGTAGGCTGACATAAATGGCTCATACCTCGGCCGAACAGCCCCAAAAATGCCATTTTTTTCCTAAACGCCTGGCCGATTGGAGCTCCCACTTCCGTCACTTTCATTTCTTGTCAAACCCAGCATACAAGATAAATCTGGACCAAATCGGTGACGACGAGTAGGATTGTAAGAAGTAATCCGCCCTTTCCGAAACAAACCGGCATCAGAGCAGCAGCTCGCAAATTCGATGTCACACAGCAGTTTGTTTGGAAAGCCGCAAAGGAAAACCATTTAGATCCTTACTGCAAGTAAAACAACCAAGCTGTGAAAGTACACTATTATCAAAGGCGAGCAAATTTTTGTGAGGGTTAAGGCAGTCCCAATTCCTCACAAAGTAAATTTTCCTTAGTTCATCCTGTTTACTGGGGGAGCAATATTAAACGTCGACAACTGTTACCAGTGAGGACATGAACATCCGCAATACATTCAACAACATGGTCAATGGGTAAGGTTTTCGGTGGATCTCCAGGCAGAAATTGCCGGTGACATCTTGATTGGACCTTTCATTCTACCTTCCTCATTAAATGGACACCATTATTTACAATTTTTCAAATCAAGTTTCTCATGCTGCTGGAAGACGTTCCTTTCCTTGTACGCCGGTGGACGTTGCTCCGTCGCTTTCCACTCCGTACCTGCGTTTATTACAATGCTTGTATGTTTGTAAACACTTTAGAGTACGTTTATTAGGTGATAAGTGTACCCACATCCAGACAGAGTCTTCATTATGGCATCACAGCTTTCATGGTCAAAAGCCTGCAGAAAGTCGATAAAGGCCGGATGGATTTTTATATTCAATTCTCTGCGTTTTTCTGTGATGATCTTAATTACAAACACATTGTGCATGAACGATCTGATCTAAATCCACATTATTATGTGGTTCCTGATATCTTCAGTGTTTAGGAGCTCGATGCCACGATAGTTTTTACAGTGACAGGGTATACATTTCTTGAAAAGAGAGAAAAATTCTACTTTATTAACTGCCTAGAGGCTCTCTGTACATTGACAAAAATTAAAATGTGATGTCAAAACAATATGCCACGTGCTTAGTTGCTTGTTTGTCCGTATTTGGAACGAAGTACGTCAGTGATTCTGCGTATCAGGGATCTGGCATTTTGTTGATAGGTTTGTGGATGTATGTGGCGTTAGATATCTACGCACAGGTCATGTAATTCACGAAAATAACGGGCTGCTGAATTGCGTACCCGGTGATGGCGTCCGATAGCGACGCAGAAGGGTTCCTTAGGATTCACATTACAAGATGCTACTCCAGACGGGTGTAAAATGAATGTGCGCAACGGAAAAACTGAACACGAAAATGAAGATCTGGCCCTGTCTGACTACCCCCTGAAGCAGATCTTAGGATCTCTTAATGGTGATAACTCCTCCTTCTCGCTCTTTAACATATAAATTACAACATAAACAGAAATGAATGATTAAGGTTCAAAATGATTCAAATGGCTCTGAGCACTATGGGACTTAACATCTGAGGTCATCAGTCCCCTAGAACTACTTAAACCTAACTAACCTAAGGACGTCACACACATCCATGTCCGAGGCAGGATTCGAACCCGCGACCGTAGCGGTCCCGCGGTTCCAGACTGTAGCGCGTAGAATCGCTCGGCCACTCTGGCCGGCGATGATTAAGGGACCTAGTAACTATAAAATGATAAATGCTGTTTCTGCTTGTACATTTATTGTAGATTAAACCCCTTTATATATTACAAATGTTTATATAGCAATGTTCAATGGACATAAAGAGACAGAAATGAATTTCCTAACCAATATCAGTGATCAATTGCCCAAATCTATCCCTTTTTATGGTTACGCGATTTAATGTAAATAACGCGAGATGACTGACATCATCTACGAATCAAACACTAGAAGACATTACTTTCAAAGATGATCTTCAGTGGTGTGCGAATGATCTTCAGTGGTGTACAACCTCAGTGGAAATAAAATTTGTGTGATCACAGATGTTTAGCTTTATAGCTCTAATAAGCCGAAGCAGTTAGCAATATCACCGTATGTACTGCGTCCAGAGCGTCGAAGTGGTGGTTCTCGTACACGCCTGTGACTATGGAAGAACTCCAGCCACAAAATAAAATCTCTTTCAAACACTCGGACGGCAGAAGGCGGTCCTGTGATATTTGATCTAAACTGTCTTCTCCTCTCTGTGTTCTACGGACAAGAAACTCGAGTTCCCAGCCACAACGACGGAATTCAGATAACGTCGCTACGTGAGTATAGACAGAGGAACTGCTCTCAATCACTGAACGCTGCGTACTCAACGAAGACTCCCTACCTAGAAGCGAAGTCCAGAATCGTATAAGTTCGCAACAGTACAGTGCCTAACCGTTCTAACTATAAAATCTCCCGAGAGCATAGACAGCAAATCTGTCTGTACCAACAGAAGCTGATACTGAGCGACCGTCGAACTCGGTCGCTCAAAACGGAAGACCTCTTCTCTCCACCACTGGCTTCCCAGCAAAGCTCCGCTGCCCTCCACTGTAACTTGAGAAGGACAATCCTATTCGCGAAACCATGGAATATTCTCCCTCTCTGCAGATTCTTCCGACCGCCGACCAACCATATTTTAGTCTTTTGTTGTCCAGCGCTGAAAGTTTGCGAGGAAATACGTATACTCATACAATGGTATGCTTCTCAGAGCAAAAATCCTCAGAAATAACCCAGCCTGTGATTTCAGAGGTAACGCTTCCTTGTTCCTCTCTGCTGCGTCCAAGATTTTCAGAGCCTCCGAAGTATTCTCTAGTTATCCTTCCGGCCCCACTACAATAAAAATGGTTCAAATGGCTCTGAGCACTGTGGGACTTAACATCTGAGTTCATGAGTTTCCTAGAACTTAGAACTACTTAAACCTAACTAACCTAAGGATATCATACACATCCATGCGCGAGGCAGGATTCTAACCTGCGACCGTAGCGATCTCGCGGTTCCAGACTGAAGCGCCCAGAACCGCTCGGCCACCCCGGCCGGCCCACTATAATACCAGCCGGCTTCCACCGTATTGTGCTCCCACGCTCAGGTGTGCCCAGACCGTCCGTCTTGGCATTTCCTGTGTGAAGCAGGACCAACACACCTGTGCGGGCTTTTCCATGCAGGGCTTGAGTTACGCCTTCCGTTTTATTTCCATTGGCGTTCCAACCTCTACTAGTATAGGCCATCATTCATTACGCCGTTTTGATAATAAAGACACTCAGTCACCTTTCATGCAATAAGCGTTAATAACTATTTACAAGGCGTACGTGACAATGTCAGTCTTCTTTAAATATTTATATATACGATGTACAACCTATCAAATGATAGCTAATTCCGGTTGTAAAACACGGCAAAGTATGTAGATGAGTGCTTGTAAGTTGCGAAATTACAGCGACCTTACAACATCAGGCGAATCTGGTCGTCGAGACATCACCGTGAATTCACTATAATGCACCTCAAACGACTGAACCACGGTTCTGGCTCCGAGTCACGGACAATTGTACTGCTGAAAGATGACATCGCAGTCGGGGAAGCCCATCAAGCTTGATGGGATGCAGGTCTTTCGCAGCTGTCAGCGTCTCTTCGATTACTTCCATAGGTCCCACGCCAGCACAGGAGAATGTCTCCCATAGCGTAATACTGCTCGCACCAGCCTGCGTCCGTGGAGCGCCACACGTTCACCTCGATGACTGCGTTTGTGGAGGCGTCCAGCGACCTAGTGTAGCAAAAATGTGATTCACCGGAAGAGCCGACAAGTTTTCATTGGTCGACGGTCGAATCCCGATGGCCCCGTGCCCACTGCAATCGCAGCTGACGGTGTCGTTGGGTTAACATGGTGGTCTCACTGTTCAATAATGTACAGTGAACGGTGTACTCCGAAAGACTTGTGCGCGCACCAGCATTGTGCTCTTTCGACAGAGATGTAGTTTGCTTACCCTTCACTATAGTACACTCCTGAAAATTGAAATAAGAACACCGTGAATTCATTGTCCCAGGAAGGGGAAACTTTATTGACACATTCCTGGGGTCAGATACATCACATGATCACACTGACAGAACCACAGGCACATAGACACAGGCAACAGAGCATGCACAATGTCGGCACTAGTACAGTGTATATCCACCTTTCGCAGCAATGCAGGCTGCTATTCTCCCATGGAGACGATCGTAGAGATGCTGGATGTAGTCCTGTGGAACGGCTTGCCATGCCATTTCCACCTGGCGCCTCAGTTGGACCAGCGTTCGTGCTGGACGTGCAGACCGCGTGAGACGACGCTTCATCCAGTCCCAAAAATGCTCAATGGGGGACAGATCCGGAGATCTTGCTGGCCAGGGTAGTTGACTTACACCTTCTAGAGCACGTTGGGTGGCACGGGATACATGCGGACGTGCATTGTCCTGTTGGAACAGCAAGTTCCTTTGCCGGTCTAGGAATGGTAGAACGATGGGTTCGATGACGGTTTGGATGTACCGTGCACTATTCAGTGTCCCCTCGACGATCACCAGTGGTGTACGGCCAGTGTAGGAGATCGCTCTCCACACCATGATGCCGGGTGTTGGCCCTGTGTGCCTCGGTCGTATGCAGTCCTGATTGTGGCGCTCACCTGCACGGCGCCAAACACGCATACGACCATCATTGGCACCAAGGCAGAAGCGACTCTCATCGCTGAAGACGACACGTCTCCATTCGTCCCTCCATTCACGCCTGTCGCGACACCACTGGAGGCGGGCTGCACGATGTTGGGGCGTGAGCGGAAGACGGCCTAACGGTGTGCGGGACCGTAGCCCAGCTTCATGGAGACGGTTGCGAATGGTCCTCGCCGATACCCCAGGAGCAACAGTGTCCCTAATTTGCTGGGAAGTGGCGGTGCGGTCCCCTACGGCACTGCGTAGGATCCTACGATCTTGGCGTGCATCCGTGCGTCGCTGCGGTCCGGTCCCAGGTCGACGGGCACGTGCACCTTCCGCCGACCACTGGCGACAACATCGATGTACTGTGGAGACCTCACGCCCCACGTGTTGAGCAATTCGGCGGTACGTCCACCCGGCCTCCCGCATGCCCACTATACGCCCTCGCTCAAAGTCCGTCAACTGCACATATGGTTCACGTCCACGCTGTCGCGGCATGCTACCAGTGTTAAAGACTGCGATGGAGCTCCGTATGCCACGGCAAACTGGCTGACACTGACGGCGGCGGTGCACAAATGCTGCGCAGCTAGCGCCATTCGACGGCCAACACCGCGGTTCCTGGTGTGTCCGCTGTGCCGTGCGTGTGATCATTGCTTGTACAGCCCTCTCGCAGTGTCCGGAGCAAGTATGGTGGGTCTGACACACCGGTGTCAATGTGTTCTTTTTTCCATTTCCAGGAGTGTATTTTACAGAGCAGACAAGCCTCCGAACCGCACGTTCCGCGAACACTCCTGGACGTCCAACCATTTAGCGCCTAGTGACCGTTTCACTGTCCTATTTCTTTCCATAGATGCTGACGACATTGGCACATGAACATTCGACCAACGTCGCCATTCTCGAGATATTCGTTCGCAGGCCCTGCTTAATAATAATCTGCCCTTTGTCAAAGTCACTTACCTCCGTGGATTTCCCCATTTGCAGCCCATATCATCGCTAGGATGATCCCTCGTCCATGTCTGCTTCGCCTACATACTTGTGTTAACCGCGTCACTTGCCCGCAAGGCCACCCGGCGGCATCCATCGTCGCAGTGTGCAGTGGTCATTATGTTTTGGCTTATCAATCTATGTGGCCTTTAGATTTCATTATGATAACACTGCAGTGGTCGTCAAACGTTTTTGCTCAGGTACCAATACTGACATTTTGGTGCGGCGCGTCGGGCCGCATTGGTACCGACCTTATTATTAATTGCTAACCCACATAACTTAGTACGTTATGAGTCCTAATAGACTAGCTGTAGCAAGGGCGCGGTAAGTTGTCTGCCGACCTAAAATACTGATCGTTGAAAGTCGGCAGCATTCGGAAAACTTCGTGACGACTGTTCTGCTTCGGATTGCTGCCACTCTCAGCGTCCCCAAAGTTGCGACACTATAATTACCTTACGGAATGTTGTTACGCTGTCTGCGTGAACCGATGACTAATGGATTAATAATAATAACTGTAATTATATTTAAATGTACCTTTCGCGGGAAAGTGCTCTACCATCTGAGCTACCCAAGCACGACTCACGCCCCGTCCTCACAGCTTTATTTCCGCCAGTACCTCGTCTACTACTTTCCAACATTCACAGAAACTTTCCTGCGAACTAGCACTCCTAGGTCCCGAGTACTAGTCTCGGTCTGGCACACAGTTGTAATCTGCCAGGAAGTTTCGTATCAGCGCACACTCCGCTCCAGAGTGAAAATCTCATTCTGGAAACATCCCCCAGGCTGTGGCTAAGCCATGTCTCCGCAATATCCTTTCTTCCAGGAGTGCTAGTTCTGCAAGTTTCGCTGTAAGCGTGAGTCATGCTTGGGTAGCTCGTATTTACATGTACTTTGAAACATGAGTCACGATAAGAAATGTTTACTAAATGTTTTGAACGTCGCGTGTCTTCCACTCATCCAGATTTGAAGATAACCATCACTGTAAGGAGCAATCACGAATCTGTGTTACATCCCTGTCGAAATTTATACCACAGCAGCCGATTGGTACGAGTCGTGCACGTCGGTGAGTTGTCAGTGCTGGAAGACAAACAATAAAACAACCCTATCTCACATCGTCTAACCCTGCAGTGGACGCACTATTTACGACCCTGCCGCTGACGTAAGCGGCCAACTTTATTTAGTTCACAGCCGAATTCGCAACGTCAATTAAATTAAGCACATCTTACAATATTAATGTCTCTATAAGTATTATCGTTTGTTACAAATCAGGAAAACTAAGAAGTTCTTAACGTTAGTTGAAGTTTTACCATTCAGCCATTAGTTGCTGGATGCTCATTACTCTAAAGTATGGCTGAGAATCGCGGGCCGACGAACACTTGATTCAAGCCGCATGCGACCCTCCCGGCCGTAGTTTGATGACTACTGTTATAGTGTCTCAAGTGGGCTACGTTTCTGCAGTATGCATTGTTGTCTAAAGAAGGTAATGAAATTATGCAACACATTTAATACTCAAGCTTATTCAGAAAATTCTCGTCTGCCATAACCACCCTTAAATGGGAATTGAAAATTTGCCTAGCTTTGACTGTTCGGTTGAGACCATTAACTTCAGCCAATCAAATTAATAACCCCGCTCTTTAGCTTAAGAGGTATTAGTTGGGTAAGACAGTTGAACGAATCATCCCAGCATTCGCTTCAGGTATTTTAGAGAAACAAGAGAAATCTTAAATACGGGTGATTTGACGGGAGTTCTTAAACTCGCTCCTCCTGAATATGAATACGACGTCTTATTGCTAGCTACTATGCTTTTCTAGTATCGCTTCAGTTTATCCAAAAATAGATCATGATTCCGCAGAGAACTTCTTCATTTCTTGTTACCAATTTTAAGGTTCTTAAATGTTGTTGTTGTTGTGGTCTTCAGTCCTGACACCGGCTTCATGCAGCTCCCCATGCTACCCTATTCTGTGCAAGCTTCTTCATCTCCCAGTACCTACTGCAGCCTACATCCTTCTGAATCTGCTTAGTGTATTCATCTCTTGGTCTCCCTCTACGATTTTTACCCTCCACGCTGCCCTCCAATGCTAAATTTGTGATCCCTTGATGCCTCAGAACATATCCTACCAACCGGTTTCTTCTTCTTGTCAAGTTGTGCCACAAACTTCTCTTCTCCCCAATCCTATTCAATACCTCCTCATTAGTTACGTGATCTGCCCACCTAATCTTCAACATTCTTCTGTAGAACCACATTTCGAAAGCTTCTATTCTCTTCTTGTCCAAACTATTTATTGTCCATGTTTCACTTCCATACATGGCTACACTCCATACAAATACTTTCAGAAACGACTTCCTGACACTTAAATCTATACTCGATGTTAACAAATTTCTCTTCTTCAGAAATGCTTTCCTTGCCATTACCAGTCTAAATTTTATATCCTCTCTACTTCGACCATCATCAGTTATTTTGCTCCCCAAATAGCAGAACTCCTTTACTACTTTAAGTGTCTCATTTCCTTATCTAATTCCCTCAGCATCACCCGACTTAATTCCACTACATTCCATTATCCTCGTTTTGCTTTTGTTGATGTTCATCTTATATCCTCCTTTCAAGACACTATCCATTCCGCTCTTCCAAGTCCTTTGCTGTCTCTGACAGAATTACAATGTCATCGGCGAACCTCAAAGTTTTTATTTCTTCTCCCTGGATTTTAATACCTACTCCAAATTTTTCTTTAGTTTCCTTTACTGCTTGCTCAATATACACATTGAATAACATCGGGGAGAGGCTACAACCCTGTCTCACTCCCTTCCCAACCACTGCTCCCCTTTCATGTCCCTCGACTCTTATAAATGCCATCTGGTTTCTGTACAAATTGTAAATAGCCTTTCGCTCCCTGTATTTTACCCCTGCCACCTTTAGAATTTGAAAGAGAGTATTCCAGTCAACATTGTCAAAAGCTTTCTCTAAGTGTACAAATGCTAGGAACGTAAGTTTGCCTTTCCTTAATCTTTCTTCTAAGATAAGTCGTAAGGTCAGTATTGCTTCACGTGTTCCAACATTTCTACGGAATCCAAACTGATCCTCCCCGAGGTCGGCTTCTACTAGTTTTTCCATTCGTCTGTAAATAATTCGTGTTAGTATTTTGCAGCTGTGACTTATTAAACTGATAGTTCGGTAGTTTTCACATCTGTCAACACCTGCTATCTTTGGGATTGGAATTATTATATTCTTCTTGAAGTCTGAGGGTATTTCGCCTGTCTCGTACATCTTGCTCACCAGATGGTAGAGTTTTGTCAGGACTGGCTCTCCCAAGGCCGTCAGTAGCTCTAATGGAATGTTGTCTACTCCCGGGGCCTTGTTTCGACTCAGGTCTTTCAGTGCTCTGTCAAACTCTTCACGCAATATCGCATCTCCCATTTCATCTTCATCTACATCCTCTCCCATTTCCATAATATTGTCCTCAAGTACATCGCCCTTGTATAGACCCTCTATATACTCATTCCACCTTTCTGCTTTCCCCTCTTTTCTTAGAACTGGGTTTCCATCTGAGCTCTCGATGTTCATACAAGTGGCTCTCTTTTCTCCAAATGTCTCTTTAATTTTCCTGTAGGCTGTATCTATCTTACCCTAGTGAGATAAGCCTCTACTTCCTTACATTTGTCCTCTAGCCATGCCTGCTTAGCCATTTTGCACTTCCTGTCGATCTCGTTTTTGAGACGTTTGTATTCCTTTCTGCCTGCTTCATTTACTGCATTTTTACATTTTCTCCTTTCAGCAATTAAATTTAATATTTCTTCTGTTACCCAAGGATTTCTACTAGCCCTCGTCTTTTTACCTACTTGATCCTCTGCTGCCTTCACTACTTCATCCCTCAGAGCTACCCATTCTTCTTCTACTGTATTTCTTTCCCCCATTCCTATCAATTGTTCCCTTATGGTGTCCCTGAAACTCTGTACAACCTCTGGTTTAGTCAGTTTATCCAGGTCCCATCTCCTTAAATTCCCACCTGTTTGCAACTTCTTCAGTTTTAATCTACAGTTCATAACCAATAGATTGTTGTCAGAGTCCACATCTGCCCCTGGAAATGTCCTATAATTTAAAACCTGGTTCCTAAATCTCTGTTTTACCATTATATAATCTATCTGATACCTTTAAGTATCTCCAGGATTCTTCCATGTATACAAACTTCTTTTATGACTCTTGAACCAGGTGTTAGCTATGATTAAGTTATGCTCTGTGCAAAATTCTAACAGACGGCTTCTTCTTTCATTTCTTAGCCCCAATCCATATTCACCTACTATGTTTCCTTCTCACCCTTTTCCTACTGTCGAATTCCAGTCACCCATGACTATTAAATTTTCGTCTCCCTTCACTACCTGAATAATTTCTTTTATCTCATCATACATTTCTTCAATTTCTTCATCATCTGCAGAGCTAGTTGGCATATAAACTTGTACTACTGTGGTAGGCATGGGCTTCGTGTCTATCTTGGCCAATATAATACGTTCACTATGCTGTTTGTAGTAGCGTACCCGCACTCCTATTTTTTTATTCATTATTAAACCTACTCCTTCATTACTCCTATTTGATTTTGTATTTATAACCCTGTATTCACCTGACCAGAAGTCTTGTTCCTCCTGCCACCGAACTTCACTAATTCCACTATATCTAACTTTAACCTATCCATTTCCCTTTTTAAATTTTCTAACTTACCTGTCCGGTTAAGGGTTTTGACATTCCACGCTCTGATCCGTAGAAAGCCAGTTTTCTTTCTCCTGATAACGACGTCCTCTTGAGTAGTCCCCGCCTGGAGATTCGAATGGGGGACTATTTTACCTCCGGAATATTTTACCCAAGAGGACGCCATCATCATTTAACCATACAGTAAAGCTGCATGCCCTCGGGAAAAATTACGGTCGTAGTTTCCCCTTGCTTTCAGCCGTTCGCAGTACCACAACAGCAAGGCTGTTTTGGTTAATGTTACAAGCCCAGATCAGTCAATCATCCAGACTGTTGCCCCCTGTAACTACTGAAAAGGCTGCTGCCCCTCTTCAGGACCCACACGTTTGTTTGGCCTCTCAACAGATACCCCTCTGTTGTGGTTGCACCTACGGTACGGCTATCTATATCGTTGAGGCACGCAAGCCTCCCCACCAATGGCAAGGTCCATGGTTCAGGGGGGGGCGGCGGGGGGTTTCTTAAATAAGAACCACATTTTAAACGCTTGTATTCTCATCTTCTCTGTAGCTCGTCTTTCCGTAGAGTGTACGTGTACACGCATTGCAAAGTTCGTTACAGAGGCTCTTGCGCTTATCCATTAAAAAGGAATGTTAGGATTTAATGTCCCGTCGTCGACTGTCATTATAGACAGGGCGCAGACGAGGATTGGAGAAGGATGGACGAAGGAAATCGGTCACGTTCTTTTCGAAGGAACTGTGCCGATATTAACGCAAACCGTAAAACGGGGTAACTTCGGGTCACTTTTATAGATTTTTTTTCAGCACTTACCAAGTCACTGAAACTTTGTTTGTATGTAAAGTTGACCTTCCTTTTCTTGAATATGGACGTGTCACTTATTACCAATTATTTATATTATGACCAATGCCCTTTAATAAATGCTCTCAACTGGTGTCACAGTCTTGCCCCATTACGTGGGGAAACAATAGACAGATATATTTTCAGTATGAAATACTGGGAGATGGTTACAAATCAGTCATTTGTTTATGAACATCTAAGACAAAAATTAAGCATTATGAAAAATAATATGATTAATGTGGAAACGAAGGTTTTTCCACACAGATAGTGGCCTTGGTTCTTCCTGGCGTTGTTCTCTCCCCCAAATCAACCAACCAGCCTTCCTGGAGCTTCAAAATAGGCGAACGTACTGTTGTGAACCAACCCTGAAACATGTAACCATCAAGTCAACCAGACGTGGTTAGACTGTAACGACCTCTGGAGGGACCTTTTGCGGTTCAAGTTATCTAAATTTACTCCGACTTTTAGTTTACATAAAATGGCACGATATCCCCTACTGCCTTTTCACACACCATTAGCGATGTGAATGCTTCACAGCTAGATAAATGTTGTATCCTCTCTGGATTCTTAGTTCCCATTTTTGTGATGAGTTTTCCAGCACTAGGATAGTCAATAAGATTAGTTTCGTTATAGTTCCAAATGTGATTAGGTGGTATTCCTCTTGCAACACCTCATTACTCTTAATTCCTCTGTGTAATTGCTGTTTGATCGTGTTCCAAGAGTATGTTACGGATTTGTGGGCATCGTTGTTCAGTTGTAACACTGGAAAACGGTGAAAAATGCTTGAAGTAACACATGGGGTACACTTTGGAACAGTCTAAAAATTACCCGACCAGCGGCTGACTTCTTATAATTTTAAAATTGTAAAATGGTAAATGCGAATTTAAAAATCTATTATGAAAGAAGAGAGATGTCAGTGCATTTAATTTCAAAATAAATACGTGTCAGTAATATAATATACACAGATTCCTTCTGGCATGTGAATTTTTCGAGAATTATACAACCTTGAAAATTTGCCACCAGAAACAAATCTGATCTATTCAGACGACAGCGGCGTTATAGCTCCCAAACGTTTGCAGCCGATGGAAGCACGTGCTAGCTTTACATCAGCAGCGAGTACGAGCAAATTCGAAACAAGAGAGTTGGAGCTTAATTAAAGTACTGACAATTATGCACTGATCCAAAGTTATCCCGTTTCACGGAAGCGGCTTAGGAAACAAGGGAGAACTGTAATCTGGTGGGCCGACGGGGATTTGAGCCAGTATTCTCCCGCGGCGCCACCTCGCTACCACTTGCTCTTGCTAGAGAACTCCACCGCCTGGCTTGTTTGGCCTCTTGGAGGCAACGCGTGGCGCTGCCAAGGACGCCCGCCCGGACACCCCTGGCTGCACCGGCTGCCGCCAAACACCCAGCCGGCTCGCAGCAGGACGTGTGCTCGCCTGAACGCTGTGACGTGCTGCCAAGGTTCGGTAAAACAGTTCGCGTATGTGGCATGGCTGCGTATCTAGTGCTTTTCCTTAAATAGCAGAATACCATATTTGAAAAGTCTGAAGCGAAACAATTGCCATTATAACTTCGCTCTGCCTCTTTCTATTTTGTCATCTCGTAAGACAAGATAATTGCGAGATTTACATTTTCATATTAGTGTGGTGATTATACTGTTTGAAACCAGTTATCGTGTAACGAATAATCCAAAAGCAAAACAAAATTAATTTGAGTCTGGAAGTGCTGAAGGCAGCACGAAGTAGTTACCAGAGAAATGTACAGAAGGGCACAGGATTCTGTGACAAAAGTTACTACCAAAAATTTTCGTTTTTCACCAGTTCAGTAATACGTTTCTAGTAGGGCAAGCGTAAACAGTTCTCCATGTGCTCTGAACATCCATCTCGCATTTGTACCCCATCACGAACCAGCAATCACGTTGAATTATAGCGGCAACAGTATGGCGCAGCTACCAATACTTTTTAAAAATGGGAAATTTTTCTCTTTCTGCTACTTTTGTGTCACCTGCTGCTCTATCTTCTTTTTACTCTTTCTCGTTCTGTCCTGAGCCACATCACTGTTCAGCTCATAATTTTTTTAAATCGGCTTCTCTTTCTCCTCCTCTTAGACCATCTCATAACTTGTCACTAGCGGCCTAAAGAGTCCCTTTACTTCCCGACGGTAACCAGCAACAACTACAGTGTATCATGAAATCCAACACCTGGTGGTATTTAGCATTTTTCACAAATGCAGAGTGGCACCAGTGCCAATGTGTGTTTTGTTATACGCATCTTCATGCATGTCGAACGTCAGGCGAAGAAGATACAAACAACTGCCAGGCACTTAAATGTGATTTGCAGAGTATCCATGTAGATGTAGAACTCTCTCTTCCCCACACATGTTCCCACTGTTGCTGAATTTGCATCTGATAGTAATACTACTAGTGCGTGATGAAAAATAATACCTCGAAATTTTTTATATGAAAACTCTTAAAGATTTCTAAACAAAAAAAACGTAATTAACACTCTAGATATTTATTCTTCATATCTGCATGTTTACATACCTCTGCCGCTATAGCGGTCCGAATTGTTGCGTGTAACGTGGTGGCGTGTAACGTAATTACGTCGGTGCATGAGGAACTGCGTGATGTAATCGAGTTTGCAATTCAAAGTGTTCGTTTACGCATGGAGCACCCTCCCCTTCGTCATGACAGTGCTACGACAATCCGACACCTTGGATTCACTGTCATCGACCATTATCCATACAGTCCCGACTTGGCAACATACGATTTTCGAGGACTTCTCTTTGATGGTGATGAAGCAATGCAACCAGAGGTGAGGTTGCAGCTGTGTCAACAAAGTCAAACACTCTACAGTGACGGTATCAACAAACTGATCTCAAGTTGAGAGAAATGTGTTCGTCGCGAGGGCGACTGCGTTCGGAAATGAAAATGTAGACAGGAAGAATAAGCTTTAAGACTTTTCACATAAGAAATTCTGAAGCACTGCTTTTCAGCACACCCTCGTCGCTATGGATGTACGGCGACATTCAGTTCCAGTATTGGAGGGAGAGGAGATTTTTTTGTCACTGATGTAATTTAACGGCAGACTGAAATGGGACGTGTTACACAAGTAAAACGCTACCGAAATGAAACTCAGTCTTTCCATGCCGTGGAACATGTCGATTAAATTGTTATTATTATGTGTGCTTATATAAAAACCAATTCCTACGGGCCAGCCGAAGTAGCCGTGCGTTTAAAGGCGCTGCAGTCTGGTGTGATGATGATGATGTTTGGTTTGTGGGGCGCTCAACTGCGTGGTTATCAGCGCCCGTACAATTACCCAATCTTTGCTCAATCCAATTTCGCCACTTTCCGGGATGATGATGAAATGATGAAGACAACACAAACACCCAGTCATCTCGAGGCAGGTGAAAATCCCCGACCCCGCCGGGAATCGAACCCGGGACCCCGTGCTCGGGAAGCGAGAACGCTACCGCGAGACCACGAGCGCTGCAGTCTGGAACCGCAAGACCGCTACGGTCGCAGGTTCGAATCCTGCCTCGAGCATGGATGTTTGTGATGTCCTTAGGTTAGTTAGGTTTAAGTAATTCTAAATTCTAGGGGACTAATGACCTCAGCAGTTGAGTCCCATAGTGCTCAGAGCCATTTGAACCAATTCCTATGGATGAATGACATGACTACATCAGAACATCATTGGGTGCAATATTACTGCAACTTTTTAGATGTATTCGCAACACAGCACGCCCAGAGGACTTCCACATGTAGCTTATGGCCAATTTCGGTACTTTGAGAAAGATCGAATCGCTAGAGTGAGGGTACGGGAGCCTTATGTCTACTGATCGCATAGACAGTTGACCGTCCTACAATGACTGCAGGGAGAGCGATAGCAACAAGAGTCGGCACGGTCTTACAGAAGGACAAGACCTGGAGAAGATCGAAGGACTGTTCGGCTGGCTCCGACGAATATACGGATAACAAGAGATGAAATGGTTCAAATGGCTCTGAGCACTATGGGACTTAACATCTAAGTTCATCAGTCCCCTAGAACACAGAACTACTTAAACCTAACTAACCTAAGGACATCACACACATCCATGCCTGAGGCAGGATTCGAACCTGCGACCGTAGCGGTCACGCAGTTCCAGACTGTAGCACCTAGAACCGCTTGGCCACTCCGCCCGGCAACAAAAGATGAAATCTGTGCAGATATCACAAGCTGAGGGCGCCACGAACCGACGGAAACAGATTGCGGGATGGTGGGTTGAGCTTTCGAGTTCTCACCTGTCGTTTAGCGGTGACACCGTACTACGAACAACAGAGACTTTCGTTGTATAGAGCCAGAGAGAACTGTGACACTGTATGGCATTCCGTACTGTTCAGCGATCTGAATCATTGACGTTTATGGCACTCAGATTGCCACCAGCGTGTCCGTAGACGACCAGACGAAAATTCGCAAGTAGCAGCATTTCTATAGTCCCTGTCTCTCCAACTCTCGTTGTATCAGGGTGTGGATACGACGACAGGAGTGATTTGCTAATTTCTGAAGGGATGAACCTGTATCCTCCGCGCCGATGTGTGACAAGAATGTTAAACTCTATTGTAGTAGTTTTCATCACCAGGATACCAAATGGCATTTTCCAGCAGCATAATACAAGACCCCCACACTGCAGTTCACACAGTAGAATGTAGGATTCTTGACTGCCCTGTCTGGTCCCCTTGTTTGGCTCCCACATAGCACATCTAGTATGCGGTTGGATGAAGTATAATTTCAGGCCAGCCAATTATCATGAACTAACAGCATATTTTTCACACAGACAAGAAATTCCTTAGTACGACGTTGTTGACTTCCATGACACAGCATGAAGGTACTCGAGCCTGTGGGAGTCCCAGTCAGGCCGGCCGGAGTGGCCGAGCGGTTAAAGGCGCTACAGTCTGGAACCGCACGACCGCCACGGTCGCAGGTTCGAATCCTGCCTCGGGCTTGGATGTGTGTGATGTCCTTCGGTTGGTTAGGTTTAAGTAGTTCTAAGTTCTAGGGGACTTATGACCATAGCAGTTGAGTCTCATAGTGCTCAGAGCCATTTGAACCATTTTGAGTCCCAGTCATACTGATGTTGATGGACATCGGTTCCGAATGGAATGATGTTCAGTCATTTAATAACACTGGTCAACACTCATTTTCTTGCCAAGGATATTTAAGTGGCTTTAGGATGGGTTAGTGGTGCTGAGGACGAATATAGCAACCATTTATGCAGTTTGGCTCTAGTTTTTGAGATAATGCATGATTTATTCAAAAAATTAGAAAAAATTGCTAATACTGAACTCGAGCGCTACAAACTACAATGAAAAAAGAAAATAATCTTTATAAATAGCTTCTATGAAAACCTGATAGGCATTTGTCCACGTATAAAACATAATTGAAAAGTTTCTCTATAAGTATATCATTTTCCGTCCATGACGAACCGCTTCCTGCACACTTTCCTTTTATAGGTCTCTTCAGAACAGTCACGTTGCAGATTCCAGCAACAATCTGCCATCATATGCCTGTCCCATCTTCCTTTATATCTTTCCTCTATTCCTTTCATATCTTGATGGAACCACTCTCCTTGTTCCTCACTGAAATCACCTAGATTACGAGGAAATCGATCCAAGTGGCTGTGAAGGAAGTGCAATTTTATGCTCATGTTAGCTCCTAAGTTTTGAAAGTTAGTGAGCATGTTTTTGACCAGTTCCTCGTAATTGGGAGCTGTATGATTGCCAGGCCGATGCTTCAGTGACAGTCATGACACTTGTAAAATTGGTATCGTTGATGAGCCTGCGAATTTGAGGACCATCAAATATTCCTGCCTTAAGTTTTTCACTACTGAGTCCAGGGAACGTATTGCAGATGTATGTGAAGCAATTACCATTTCTGTCTAAAGCTTTGGTGAATTGCTTCATTAGTCCTAACTTAATATGTAATGGTGGAAGAACAATCTTGTCCCTACTAACCAGAGGTTCATTAATGATGTTTGCTTCACCAACAGCTATATGTTCCCTTGGAGGCCATGTTTTCTGCTTCCAATGTTCGTGCTTTGCCCTACTATCCCACATGCAGATAAAACATGGGTGCTTTGTGTATCCACTTTGTTGTCCAAGCAAGAAGTTCACCATTTTCAAATCAACAAAAATTAACCACTGGTGCTGCATGTACTGAATTTTCTGCAGAACCATCTTGATGTTAGCATTGCTTCACAAAGTTTTGTTGAGTGGGCAATTGGAATAGATGCGTAACGATTGCCATTGTGTAGGAGAACACATTTTAAACTTCTAGTGGAACTGTCTATGAAGAGACGCCAGTCCTCTGGTCTATATTCCGGCAGCCCCAATTCAAGTAAAAGTCCAGGTATATTGCTGCAATACACTATAACCTCTTCTTGGTTGAAGTATGGAAGAAGGTTTTCTTCTCTCGTCCGGTAAGCTGTTATTTTAACACTTGGATGAAGACAGTTCTTTTCCTTAAGCCTGGATGCTAAGAGTTCTGATGCTTGCTTTGAAAGATTGAGTTTTCGTATCAAGTCACTGAGCTCCTTCTGGTCGAACTGCTGGGGTTGTGTCTCACGTCCTTCGTATTCCGAACCACTACTTGTACATTCCTCGCCGTGCATCTCGTCATCTGATGATGTTAGCGTGGGTAATGTTGTGAAGGTTGGTACAGGAACATCGTTGCTGTGCACCACCGGTCTTCTTGCTGACTCCAAATCGGGATATTCCCACTTTCGTTTTTTGAACCTATTAAAACCTTTCACATTAACAATGCAAAAATAGCAATCATCTGTATGGTTCTTCTGCTCTCGCCATACCATAGGCACTCCGAAGTTTAAGCTTTTCCTTTTTCGTTTTGTCCACTGCCGTAAGCACTCCACACAGCATTTACAAACTTTATGGGGTGCCCACGCCTTGTCTTGATCTCCAAGTTTAATTCCGAAATATGCCAGATACGCTTCCTTCACAAAAGGAGTGATATTCTTCCTGTTCTTTTGAAGAACGTATTCACCACAAATGTAGCAGAACTCATCTGGATGGTTCACGCAAAGACGGCGTGAAGAACTCATGTTTTCCTAAAACAAAATTGCACAAATACTACATATTATGCAGAACTTTCTTGTATTTGCATGTCAATCACATCCAACAAACATCATTAATTGTTTTGTGTGAAATGAATACTCACCTCTTATTTGCTACGTCACGATGAAAAGGTTCTATCTCCTTGAAGCTGCACTGCACATGTGTGTGACTTTCGACCATCGCCATTTTTCTTGTTTACACTGAACGCTACCTATCGGCTGTTGCGGGGATTATCTCGGCCAACAAATGAATGTCGAGTACCGCCGAATTCAAATCTGCACAACCCTCAATATCTTCAACACACGCACCGCAAAACAGGACTGAACACATGCTGACAGTGTGATGTTTGCATGATGTAATCCTCAACCACACAGATGCACTCCCTGAGCACAATTGTTTAATAAAGATAGTACAATATCACTAATTAAAAAACAGGTAGCAAATACATTACACCATATATGGACCCTGCAGTCGATATTATCCACATGAAACTCTCATTTCCACAAATAATCTATATCTCAAAAACCAGAGCCAATTTGGAAAAAGTACAAATATACTCGGAATGAGTATCATAACAATATCCCATTTTCGTTCAAACTTCCCTGGCAACGAAAAAAAAAATTTATTTTGTAGAGCTGTGTAATCGTTCGCGATGGACATCTACAGAAATATTAATAATTATCGGAACTGTACTTCACGTACACGGTGTAATACTTCCCATCTTCGTCTGCATAATTATTCGAAACGAGTGAAGTGATTCAAAGGCAGCTGCTAGTACACAGATCATTCCTGCAGAAGTGTCCAGTATTTGCCATCGTAACCCTATAAGGAGGAGTTGTGTAATGGGCGAAGAAGTCGTACAAGAAGGGACGATATGCCGAATTAAGCGCGGCTGTCCAACAGAGCGTGAGAGAAGCGTGTGATGAGTGCAAGTGGTCAGAAGTGCTTCCCTTCACAGCCGCGAATGCGTCAACTGCGAACAGCTCGAATTTTTGCAGCGAGGTCACTCCATTAAGAGGATGACTAAGAAGGAAGCTGATACCCATCAGCATGCGGAGGCCGTTAACGGGGGAAAGACGACGTGTGTGCCGTCCGGCCCACTACTATCCCGGGCCTACACACACACACACACACACACACACTTTCTCTCACACATACACACAGGGAGATAGATAGAGGGTGTGAAATGTAATAGTTTACAAGGTAACACAGTGGTATAGAGCAAGTGGGGAAACTACCGCAAATTGTCCTACAAAATCTACAAAAGCCGACGCTCGAGATTTTCGATATTCTCTCGCTCATTTTGTAGGAAATTTAATTTTACGATTCGATAAGTTTTCATCAGAGTCCGCGGTTTTCGAATGACTTACAAAAGTAGCCCTCAAAAGCACCTCACCCACATTATAACCTCCCTCCCCCCCTCCCCCTACCGTCACGATTTTTAGTATGTTGTTCATGCCACGTCGCCTAACTCACTGACATGATAGTGTCGTGATGTCTCGTTACCGCTTTATCTACACAGACAACCGTGGCTTCCCTGACGTAATCGACGCTGACCGCCTCCCCCGATCCCTGAAAAAAAGTTACTGGTTTGTATTTTTAGTTTTTACGTATATCAATTTTCACTTTTCGTAGCTAAATTAGCTAAGACTCTTGACAATAGTAAGGAGTTCTGAAAAATTACAAGCTGCTTTTAGCATGGAATACTTTTCTTATTTCCTGCCTGAGGACCAGCCCACGTGGACTGACTTGCATTGTGAACGGCTGCAGAAAACATTCCAAGCGGGAAAAGTGCCCGTTCAAAGGCTGACCAAATTTCTGTCAGCAACAGAGCCGACGTTGTCCACAGACAGAATAGACAAATCACAGGAACTTAAGTAAGGCAAGATAGAATGGGAAAGTCTCTCTCTTAACATAAAATAACTAATAACGAAGTTGGGCGTCTCCCCCCTCCCCCCCCCCCCCCACCCAGATTTTACGGTCGCATAACTGAAGACCTGTGTTCACAATCACAGTGCTAACTGAGACAATGATAATAGTAAGCGCACACTTCGATTTTATGTCGTAGAAATTATAAAATTGTCGAAGCTGTTTGATAAAACATATAATCAACAGCTAAGCCAAGATAGCTAATTATAGTTTTATTTCTGATGACAGGTTGCCGACAATCTAAGTTGTCATCACGTGATCTGTAAACCATATAGGTGGTAAATTACAATCATAATCAGCTCAGATACAATAAGGTGGGGTACATATTTTCACAAAATGGATATGTACAACATATCTCATGCAAACACATCTCAATACATCTCCATCCTATGTACAGTATATCTTGTCGTGACACCTCACTCCAGAAACATTCAGAAAGTGATATGTCGCAATATCAATAATAAAACAGGATTAACGAAAAATATCGTGCATATTGCACTTACTGCACAACCTGATTTTCACACAACAGATGGAAGGATGCTGAGGATAACAAGCCAAAACAAAGGTGTTACAAACTACCGGCTGGTGGCACTGTAGTAATAAACAAACAAAAATACGATGGTAACATAAAAAGCTTAAGGAAAAAGCTACATACAAGGAGTCGACAAAAGGATGCAACATATACATTTTAGTCTGTTATTATATAACACGAGTAATCCAAACCAGAGTATATTAGAATAATAAACTTCCTTTTTTAAAATTTTTTCGAATTAAAATTCTTATGAAATTGTAAAATCGTAGTAAGTGTATATCTGTTGTACTACTTACAGCCTATGTAGTCAGATAGTTATAAGACATGTACAATGTGGAAAGTATATTGCCACTGAAGAACCTTATAGTAGAAGATCACTGAAGATCTAGGTGATAAGAATACAGAAACAATGTACGAAGCACATGTCATAATGTATGTAGCTAACAAAGGGGGACAGCTAACATATTGCATTCTTAAAATACCATGTACAGTATTATAGACCAGCACCAGTACAACACAAGGTTTAGGTGTTAACTTAAGATGGTGCTCGAAATCTTGATGTGATAAACATGTAGTGTAAGATCAGAAATAAAGTACCGAATAAGCGTATACAAATAATTTGCAATATAATGGTGTAAGTACAACAGCAAAGTAACTGTGATTAAATTTTGTACAGATATTACGGCAACAGTCATAAAAGTTTTTTGAGTTCGTTGCTGTTACAGATCTTAAATCAATAGTTTCGGACATGCATTTAGAATGATGCATCTCTCGGAATTACTGTTTCTTGAAATTTGTGCTGAAGTGGTGTACTGTGGATTGATATAAACAAATTACTATTAATATTTAAACATTTTGAATATTTATTGTTATCTATACACTTACACTTATTACTGAATTAAATTTCCGCGCTGTCTTTTTCTGCACGTATGTGAAGGCTACTAAGGAACTACCGTGGGTATTTTGATACAGTTTTCCTTAACTGAAAGACTGACTCACAAGGAAGATTTGTGTACACAGTGTGGTCAGAAACAATCTGAAAAGCTTGTAAGGATGTTGCAGGGTAGTTTGTGATGAGAGATAATTGTCAAGGAAAAAACTTGATTCGTTGCGCCGTTTTCGATTTGATTAGCATTGAAGTTAGCCAATCAGATCGTTGAGCGTGCAAATTCAAGTAGCCTGCCAGAGACTGTGTCACCTGACGTGTTTTTCGTTTCGTTTCCTAAAACCGAACAAGAGAGTGGTACAAAAATTGGAGATGAAACAGTAGTAAGGGGCCGGCCGCGGTGGTCTCGCGGTTCTAGGCGCGCAGTCCGGAACCGCGCGACTGCTACGGTCGCAGGTTCGAATCCTGCCTCGGGCATGGATGTGTGTGATGTCCTTAGGTTAGTTAGGTTTAAGTAGTTCTAAGTTCTAGGGTACTGATGACCACAGCTGTTAAGTCCCATAGTGCTCAGAGCCATTCGAACCATTTGAACAGTAGTAAGGATTGAAACTGAGACAGCGGTAGAGACGTCTCGTGCGCTGTCATCTAAGCTATGAGAACAACTGACACTTACTGTATCTAGCATGCCACTCGACTTTGCTCTCAACGACCCTACTGGCTAACTTCAATGTTAATTAAATCGCAACCTATCGAATTTTTTTCTTGAGAATTATTTCTCAGTACAAAGTACTCTGCAACATCCTTACAAGCATTTCAGATTGTTTCTAACCACCATCTGTAATTTACAAATGTGTTGTGCAAATTAATTTAACTTTGATGAACTGAAGTTACCCTCCGCGTTTTTCCGCCTGTGTGTGAAGGCCGTACTGCTGTAGGGATTTTGACACAGTTTTCACTAATAGAGAAACTGATTCACGAGGGAGGTGTGTGTACATGATTTACTATCGCCACGCCATATAAGCTGTCCAGCCGTAGGTACTTCGTGCTACCCGTGCGAATCCGGGGAGTCGCTATTTGTTTCTATAATCCTAGACATCTGTAGACGTTGCTGTTCTGTAATTGAATTGGGATCTGAGCAGAAAGCATAAGAGAGTTGTTGAAACAGCAGATATGGAATATCACGGAGGAAAATAAGTGCTATGTATTTTTCCTTTATATTTTTATATTCATTCAGCTATATTTGTTACTTTCTGTGTTAATCGTGATGATAAGGCCCCATCCCCAGGCACAAAAATTTGGGAATCGAGGTACAGTAGAGCAAGTATATAATCTGAACTGGAGGAAGCTGCTCATCATCTATCAACAGTGAAATCGTAATGTGATCTGGAAGAAAAAGGACTGGATGTACTTTTAGATATGAAATAAGGAATGAAAACACGCGACACCTATTGAAGATATCTAAAATTAATGGAAAAATTCTAGAACAGAACCGTAATTGGCACGAGCACCTCTTAAGGAACCCAAGACAAAAACCCTGCAAAGAAGGCCTTATTCAACAAATCGACTCCTTGGAAGCATGTTCGACAACGGAGGAAGGAACCGGAGCAATACTTGGAATTCCAATCTGAGCGGAACGGAACGCATGGTTCGTCATGACCAACAGCTTATTCCGTTTGGGTCAAGGCAGTAATGTGACTGACAATAACAAACATGGTCTAAATCGTAAAGTATCGTTACTGTTAACCTCACTTCGGTATGCCTAACATCGGTTCATAGGTTTGTAGTTGACTATCTCATTCTGTCCCTCCCCTCTAGCTTTTCTCCTTATCTGGATCAGTTTTTTCATTACTTTTTCTACATTTAAGCAGTGCATAAGTAGTGTAATCTGGTGTTTGGTTTTAGGCCTCAACAGTAACTATTTATTGAAGGAGGACACTATGTTGTTAATGCGCTTTGAATATTAATAAGGGTGAAACATTTAGTAGCTTCTAGGGGAAGGTCGTACGTATAAACAACAGCTAACCTCCATATATAAAAAGAAATAAACTGAACGGTCATCGGCCAGCCCAAATCGCGAAGGATAGAAACTTGAAATTCAGCGAAGGGGTTGATCACATACTATAGGCATCTTTTAAGAAGAGGTTTTTAGAAATTCTACCCCTAAGGGGGTGAAATAGGTGATGAAACGTTTTATGAAAATATTTCATTATAAAAGCATTTTTAAAGCTAAAGTTGTGAAAATTTGTATTTGGATTCTCGATTAGAAATAAATAATACACATTCCAGCACTTAGGGAAATTTAGCACCTATGAGGTGAAAGGTCTTTTTAGATAAATCATTACTAAAGAACTACTGTAGCATTTTTAAAGCTACAGCTCTGAAAAATGCTATCTAACTTCTCGGTTAGAAATAAAAAAAATACATATTTCATTGTTTTTGGAAATTCAGCCCCTAAGTGAATGAAATAGGGGGTGGAACGTTTCATGAAAACATTTCACTATCAAACTATTTTTAAAAGTGAAGCTATGGAAATTTTTGTTTTGATTCTCGGTTAGAAATTAAAAAGATACGTGTTTCAATGTTTTCGGGAATTCCAACTCGAAGGGGGTTAAACAGGGGATGAAAATATTTATGAAAATATTCCGTCACGTTAAAGCATTTTTAAAGCTAGATCTATGAGAACTGATGTTTGGCTTCTCGGTTATAAATAGAGAAATATGTTAGGGGACGAAACTTTCGATGGAAATATCATCACGAGACCTCAAAAGACAGGACCAACAAAGACCTCCGACTCCAGATACCGAATTGTTTTATGGTCAGAAGTGCATTCGGAAAGACCATGCTTTTATGGCATTAATTAACGTGAGAAGTTTAGAAGGTGTTGGAATTTGTGAGCTGAGTCAAAGAAAGCTATTTGACAGACATCACGACAAATCGGCATTGTCAGTATTGCATAGAAAAAGAAATGGTCCTTTAATACATTGATCTTTCAGTAGGCCTAATAAAGGTCTACAAAATTATTTTTGTTGTAATTACTACGCAAACGCGAGCGAACCAGCGGACGCTAAGCTGATAAAAATTAATAAAGGATAACTTGACATGTTGATTACGCTTCCGGAGAATCCTTTGGGCTGCACGACACATGATAAGTTCCGTGTTGAAAACCGAAGTAGTTAAGACAGTGGTTAACGCACGTGACTCGCTTTGAGGAGGAATGTGGTTTAAATTGGTCGGGCGCCCTGATTTAGGTTTGTAGAGATATCTTAGATGGACTAAGGTAATACCGGGCTCGTTGCTTCGGAAACAATCGATTTTCGTCTCAGTTGTCGCACAGTCACGGCTCTACACATCTACATCTGGACTGTGAAGAGCAAGGCAGACGGTACTTCCTATTGTATCAATTATCAGGACCTTTTCCCGTTCCATTTCACATTTCCGTATCCCTTCTTGCACAATCAGGGCTCTTTACATCCACATCTGGACTGTGAGGTGCAACGAAGACGGTACTTCCTATTGTACCAGTTATCTGGACCTTTTCCCGTTCCATTTTACATATGGAAATCGCGTAGAATGATTGCTTAAATGACTCTGCGAGCGCTCTGCTTAATCCGTCCTTGTCTTCGCTATCCCTGCGGTAGTGATACGTTCAAAATGGCTCTGAGCACTATGGGACTCAACTGAGGTCATTAGTCCCCTAGAACTTAGAACTAGTTAAACCTAACTAACCTAAGGACATCACACACATCAATACCCGAGGCAGGATTCGAACCTGCGACCGTAGCGGTCTCGCGGTTCCAGACTGCAGCGCCTAGAACCGCACGGCCACTTCGGCCGGCGT
The DNA here is from genome assembly GCF_023864275.1 of Schistocerca cancellata. Taxonomy (NCBI): domain Eukaryota; kingdom Metazoa; phylum Arthropoda; class Insecta; order Orthoptera; family Acrididae; genus Schistocerca; species Schistocerca cancellata. The sequence continues at coordinate 244,181,743 of NC_064628.1, read as the reverse complement.
AGTGATAGGTGAGTAGGGACGGGGCTGGGTGACATATTCCACTCCTAAAAACTGGTTCTTGAAACTTTGAGAGCCGGCCGGTGTGGCCGTGCGGTTAAAGGCGCTTCAGTCTGGAACCGCGTGACCGCCACGGTCGCAGATTCGACTCCTGCCTCGGGCATGGATGTGTGTGATGTCCTTAGGTTAGTTAGGTTTCATTAGTTCTAAGTTCTAGGCGACTAATGACCTCAGAAGTTGAGTCGCATAGTGCTCAGAGCCATTTGAACCATTTGAAACTTTGAGAGTAGGTTTTCAGGGGACTGTCTGCGTCATCTTCAAATGTTTGCCAACTAAGCTTTTTCACCCTTTCTGTAATGTTTTCCCATGGGTCAAACAGACATATGATCATAAGTACTACCATATTTGTATTCGTTCAATATCCCCTGCTAGTCATATTTAATATGTGTTCCATCCACTCGAGTAGTATTCTAGGAGAGGTCGCACTAGTGCTTTTAAGCACTGTTATTTGAAAACTAACTGCGTTTTCCCAGTATCCTGCCAGTGAACCGAAGTCTGCCACGTGATTGATCTATATCTGAACCTATGTGATTGTTCCATTTCACACCCTTAAATATTGTTATTCGCGGATATTTGTATGAGTTGAGCGATTCCAATAGTGACTCACTGATGTTGTTGTCATATGACATCAGGCTATTTTTTATTTTCTGAAGTGTACAGTTTTACGTTTCTAAACATTTGAAGCGAGTTACGAATATTTGCATGTCTTTGAAATATTATCAAAATCTGACCAAATTAAATAACTTCTTCTCTGTTGGGCTCACAACGTGCCTAAGGTCGTATACGACATCTTCTTTATAACGTTGACAAAATTAGCTCCAAATTGTTTATTCCTGGTTGATTACATAGGTTCAGTGTGCAATCATCAAGAGTTCATCTAGATCGAGGGACATCCATAAATCGTTTTGGAACGCAGGATATTTTATGTACTCTGTTGTTCATATAGGTGACTTTCTACATAAATTTCAGGTTATTTTTTGACTGATGTAAAATGACAGAGCGTGCCAAGATGCACCGTTGGAACAGCTTGTCATTTTACAACAGTCAGGGAACGTTCCAATGATGCATCAAAGTAACGATTTGTCGTTTTACAACTGTCAAAAACAACCCGAAAATTTCTATAGAACCTAAATACGTGACCTATGATAAAAACACAGCACTTAAAAGAACTTACGTTCTAAGATGATTTATGTACGCCAATCCATCTAGATGAACATCTGACAATGGCTCATATGCCAAAACAAACTAGTCGCGAATTTACATAATCAAGCTGAAATAAATAATTTGCAACTAATTTTGTCGATATTATAATGAAGATTTGACAGAATGTTTCTGCAGCTTCTTTTTTTCGACGATATTGCGTCATGTTCGAAACGCCTCAAGTTACTAATGGTATCGTCTGCAAGGTCATTATGTACAAAATGAACAGCAATTGTCCTAACACAGTTACTGTGGCACATCGGAAGGTACACGTGTCGATGACTCTGCATCCAAGATAACGTGCAGCATCGTCCCTACCAATAAATCCTCAATCCAGCCGCAAATTTCGCTTAATACCGCATATTTATTCTCCGTCTCCAGTGAGTAAACGGTCGATGAGACGTAGAACCATAATCTCGTTCCTTTGCTTTCTTGTTGAAGGTCTGAAATAAGTTCGGGAAAAGGACGCAGGCGAATACAGTCCGGGTAGCAGGCGGCCGCATGTAGGGACGGACGCTGGACAGCCCTGGTGGCTGGATCAGCGGCTGCCCACACGCCTGCGGGCTACGCGCTCGTGCAGAACGCAGTCAGCCAGACACTTTTGGCTCTGCTTGCGGAAGGACCACTTTGCAGGTAGCCTGACCGCGACAGCGCCCCCTTCCACGGCGTGGGAAGTCTTCCTCTTCATTACACCTAGTTACTCAATGCCCATCGATCTACCTCCCGTTAACTGAGGTTCGCGAGCCGTCCTCTCCCGTAGCCTGCCACTATATACACACACAAAAAAAGAAAAGAAACTGTTGCTATCTTCAGTCTCGAGATTACGTAACTACTGCATCCTACATCCGTTTGAAACTGTTGATTGTATCCAAGCCTCGGTCTTCCTCCACACTATTCCCGATTACCAAACTGACGTTTCCTTGAAACCCCAAAATGTGTCCCATCAACTGGTCCCTTCTTTCACTCAATTTTTGTCATAATTTTCTTTCCTGCCCAACTCGGCTCAGCACATTTTCATTAGCATCCGCCTGCAGCACCATATTTCAAAGGCTTCTATTCTCTTCTTGACTGAAGTGGTCACCGTCCACATTTCAGTTTTGTACGAGGTTACACTACAGACATGTACCTTCAGAAAAGACTTCCAAACGTTAAAATTTCTGTTCGATGCTAAAAAATTTCTCTTCTCTCTTTTATGCACGGAAGTGAAACATGGACGATGAACGGTTTAGACAAGAAGAGAATAGAAGCTTTTGCAATATGATGCTACAAAAGAATGCTGAAAGTTCAGTGGATAGATCACGTATCTAATGAGGAGGTACTGAACTGAGATGAGGAGAAAAGAAATTTATGGCGCATCCTGAGTACAAGAAGGGATCGGTTGATAGGATACATTCTGGGACATCAACGGATCACCACTTTAGTATTAGAGTGAAGTGTGTGTGTGTGTGTGTGTGTGTGGAGGGGGGGGGGGGTTAAATCGTAAAGGGAGACCAGGAGATGAATACAGTGAGCAGATTGGGAAGGCTATAAGTTGCAGTAGTTACTGGGAGATGAAGAGACTTGCACAGGGTAGAGTAGCACAGAGAGGTGCGTCAAACCAGTTTTCGGACAAGACAACACCGCCACCACCACCAACAATCACAACAACACCTGTTGTAGTACCAGTCTGCTTTTGTATCTTCTATACTTCGGCCATCGACATTTATTTTGCTACCGAAATAACAAAACTCGTCTATACATTTAGTGTCTCATTTGCCAATCTAATTCCTTAGCATCGCTGATTTAGTTATACTGATTTCCAGTAGCCTTACTGATGTTCGTTTTATGACCCGTTTTCAACATACATTCAGTTCATTTCAACTGCTCTTGCAAGTCCTTTTTCCTTCTCTGACAAAATTATAGTGTTATAAATGTAATCTATCATGGCCTGAAACGTCACACTCATTAAAATAATGTTGGCTAATTTCTGGGAGAAACCAAACCAAACGTTTCTTCAACAAGAACACCTTCAGGGAGGGGGCTCGTAGCAGGTTCTACGAAGGCCTGATTCACACCCTGGCTCGATGCTTAAGTCTCAGTTTGTTTCCGAGTGTTTCAGCAAAGAGGTATGACGTCATATGTTTCCAAAACTCGAGTTCAGTTGAGTGTTGTCGGTTTCTCATTGCTACCAGTGGTATTCGTCCTCTGAGATATAAAAAATTTTAAGAGCGCAAAAAAAAAAAAAAATCATAGTGACGTACAGCCATCTGATAAAAATTAAAGACTATCCTGCCTTTCATTAAAGAGGTTACAGATTGCGCAGGTAAAATCTTGAAGAAACAAAATATTGCATAAGTTTATATACCCATTTGGAAAAGTATCGGGATGAGCTTTAAAATTATTTACCTATAATCCAATCAGTTTCAAATGTAATAGCAGGCTTTCAACGTAAGTTCTGCAGAAGTCAATGTAGTTACCTCACGATAAACAAAAGTGAAATGCTTTGCGTATAGATATCTTAGTTATTACGCTTATTGTTGTGATGAAGAAATTACTGTGCTGTAACGTATTGTTGTGCTACAGAAAAGGCTATCTCCTTGTAGCTATACCACAAAAGTTACCACTAAAACATGTTTTACTTTACAGAAGAATTCAGAAAAACTGTGCAGATATAAAACAGATACACCGCATAAGCAACATTGTAAATTGTCACTCATTAGTAACGTCGTGATATAATCGTGTAGCTGTTACATAAACTAACCACTGTGTCATCTGGTATCTCTCAGAAAGTACTTTAATTCAGAATGTATTTTCAAGTACACCAAAATGTTGCATTAAAATCTCATTGGCAGTATATATTCTAAGTATGTAAGCCTGATAGTCGTTACGTAATCGTGCAACTAACAAGCAAGAATGTACACACACAATAACACTGTGACATCTGTTCACTATAACAATGCATTCGTAATTTCTGTTTAAGTAAGTTCTCTTGGTTCTTGATTTGATATTTAACTTCCAACATTATTGCATGGTAACAGTTTCTAAAGCATACTAGTAACGTGAAGTGAAACGTTTTATGGCAAAGACAAAGTTAAAAAGCAGATTATCTTTCAATAAACGCTTTTACATGTGAAATGTGGTGTAAACCTTTGCTCTTCTCAGTACGCAGAGTTTCAACTTGAATGCAATTATCATGCGGTATTCGTCCGTAAAGAATACGGGAATTTTGGTCAAGGTTAGCGTCAATGTTATTTTTCCCTGAGCCAGCCGGCGCACTCGGCAGCCTGCGGTGCGAGTCATTGTCTGTTCCTTTGTTGGCGCGCGTCGTTATTGGGATTTGGATACCTAACTTCTACAAATTCACGTTGCCCAGAGGGCCCAGCTCTGTTAGAAACCCGCCAGTTCTGATGAAATTCAGGTCTGTAGTTATGATTATATCGTCTGTCGTCATGTCGGTAGATTCCATAGTTTCTTTCTTGTCCGTCACGTGGTGGAGAATTTCTCCCTGAGTCGTAACTGCGCGCTGGACCGTTGCGTCTAAAGTTATTCTGTCTCCCTTGATAATAATTATTTTGGTTCCCATATTGTCTGTTTCTCTGATTGTCTCTGTGATAGTCATTACCGCGGAGAGATGATCTTTCCCTGTAATTATTACTACTCTGCCAACGGTTGTCATACGGGTGGTGTCTGGTTTGGTCACGATTTACGTTATAAGAAGAGCCTTGTCGTGTATTATTTCTGTCATCGCGGAATTGTGACGGATGTGACCTGTAGTGATTGTTTTCCTGTTTTCGCATCCCGCGACTGTCTGTGTCAATTTCTAATTCTTGTAAGAGTCCCTGAAAAGCTTCAATGTCGTCTTTGCAACGTCCTGCCAAAATAATATGCCGTAAATGTTCAGGTAATTTGATTAAGCAAATGCGGATGAGTTCTGAGGGGCTGTATGGGTTTGAAAGATACTGATTCTTATGCAACATGTCTTCAAAATATTTCATAAGACTGGAAAATTCAGATTGTTCGAAACGTTTCATCATTATGATGCTATGTTCTACTCGGTCTTGTGTAGCTTGAGACCAATACGCTGAGAGGAAGGCATGATAAAATTCTCCTTCACTGTGACAATCGTGAATGACCGATCGCATTCTTACAGCTGGTTCATTCTCCAAGTAGCCACACATAAATTCTAATCTGTGCTCCAATGACCAGTTGGGAGGGAAACAATGAGAGAATTGATGGAGCCACGCTTGTGGATGAAGGTCGTTGGCAGAATTCTTAAACGTTTTGAATTTACGCGTAGTAATGAACAGCTTATAATCAAAATCATCATGTCGGCGAGTCGCATGTCGGTCATTGTTACGTCGTTTCGGCGGTTCCATCTCAAAATTCGGTGTACCTTGCCAATTTCTTTCATAATTTCCGAAGTGCCTTGTGTTATTAATTTGTGGCTGCTCCGTATTTCTATGTCCCTCTTCCCGTATTGGAGTGCGAGTGTCCTCTGAAATACGTAATTCTTGTATTACCTGTGTCAGCTGATCTTGTACTTCCCGGATTTCTCTTTGGTGTTGCGTATCAATTTGATTCAGATTTTGTTTCAGTTTCCTAATTTGTTCGCTCTCTTCTGTGTCATTAAAGACTACCGGTTTTGCGACATTCAGATTACCATCTACCTTCGTAGATAAATTATTTAGCTGATCCGAAAGTTCAACTACTTTCTCTGATAATGAACACATTTCCTCAGTGTGTTTTTCTGAACCAAGCTTCAGAGTGTCCATTTGTGTTGAAATCGAATCTACTGTGTCCTTTAAGTTTTCCTGAGTTTTTGCAAGTTGCGTAACCGAATCGGTAGATGCAACTGAGTCAATTTTAGCCCACAAGGTCTCATGATTTTCATGAACAATGGTTTGCAGTTCTTTTATGGCTGCTTCGTGATTCTGTAATGCATTTTCATGCCGCGAAAAAATAGGTTGAAAATGCTCACAAATTTGTGTTTTTACGTCATTACACACTTTCTGACATTTCGATTCAATGTTATGTAACTCAGCAGTTAAATCTTCACGTGTTTGTTCGAGAGTTTGTTCCAATGAGTCTAACTTTTGAAGATTTTGCTGTGTTTGTCTCTGATTTTGTTCCATTGTGTGTAACTGTTGCTGTGTTTGTCTCTGTTGTTGTTCCATTGTGTCTAACTTTTGAAGATTTTGTTCCATTGTGTGTAACTGTTGCTGTGTTTGTCTCTGGTGTTGTTCCATTGTGTCTAACTTTTGAAGATTTTGTTCCATACGTCGAAAGAAAGCGGAGAGACGTGTATAAGGACTTAAGGGTGATTGTAGCAGAGAAAAAGCAGCTGGATAATCTGTTGTGGAACACGCTTTAAGATATACGCGGGAGATCATCGGGTTCGATTTGATAAGACTCAGGCTATGACTTCCACGAGCAGTATGAAGAGGCGATAGAGATTATTAAACACGACAGTAATTTTAATCGAAAGAAGAAGGGGGTGAAACTGAATGGCATCTGGATTCCGGCGCTAAAAATCAGACAGCAGCAACCGGCCAAGACACAAGCAGCAACGGGGGAGTAACCGATTTTGTGACTTTTACGAATTCCTAACCTAGAGCGTATTATATAATTTCATCTGGGTGCTTTGATACACTACTGGCCATTAAAAATGCTGCACCACGAAGATGACGTGCTACAAACGCAAAATTCAAGCGACAGGAAGAAGATGCTGTGATGTGCAAATGATTAGCTTTTCAGAGCATTCACACAAGATTGGCGCCGGTGGCGACACCTACAACGTGCTGACATGAGGACAGTTTCCAACCGCTTTCTCATACACAAACAGCTGTTGACCGGCGTTGCCCGGTGAAATGTTGTTGTGATGCCTCGTGTAAGGAAGAGAAATGCGTACCATCACGTTCCCGACTTTGATAAAGGTCGGATTGTAGCCTATCGCGACTGCAGTTTATCGTATCGCGACATTGCTGCTCGCGTTGGTCGAGACCCAATGACTGTTAGCAGAATATGGAATCGGTGGGTTCAGGAGGGTAATACGGAACGCCGTGCTGGTTCCCATCGGCCTCGTATCACTATCAGTCGAGATGACAGGCACCTTATCCGCATGGCTGTAACGGATCGTGCAGCCACGTCTCCATCCTCGTGTCAACAGATGGGGACATTTGCAAGACAACCACCATCTGCACGAACATTTCGACGACGTTTACATCAGCATGGACTATCTGCTCGGAGACCATGGGTGCGATTACCCTTGACGCTGCATCACAGACAGGAGTCGCTGCGATGGTGTACTCAACGACGTACCTGGGTGCACGAATGGCAAAACGTCATTTTTTCAGATGAATCCAGGTTCTGTTTACAGCATCGTGATGGTCGCATCCGTGTCTGGCGACATCGCGGTGAACGCACATTGGAAGCGTGTATTCGTCTTCGCCATACTGGCGTATCACCCGGTGTGATGGTATGGGGTTACACGTCTCGGTCACCTGTTGTTCGCATTAACGGCACTTTGAACAGTGGACGTTACATTTCAGATGTGTTACGACCCGTGGTTCTACCCTTCATTCGATCCCTGCGAAACCCTACATTTCAGCAGGATAATGCATGACCGCATGTTGTAGGTCCTGTACGGGCCTTTCTGGATACAGAAAATGTTCGACTGCTGACCTGGCCAGTACATTCTCCAGATCTCTCACCAACTGAAAACGTCTGGTCAATGGTGGCCGAGCAACTGGCCCATCACAATACGCCGGTCACTACTCTTGATGAACTGTGGTATCGTGTTGAAGCTGCATGGGCACCTGTACCTATACACGCCATCCAAGATCTGTTTGACTCAATGCCCAGGCGTAGTATCAAGGCCGTTATTACAGTTGTTCTGGGTACTGATTTCTCAAGATCTGTGCACCCAAATTGCGTGAAAACGTAATCACATGTCAGTTCTAGTTTAATATATTTGTCCAATGAATACCCCTTTATCATCTGCATTTCTTCTTGGTGTAGCAATTTTAATGGCCAGTAGTGGAATTTATTTTCTTGAGCTTCTGCGTGTTTATTTAATATTTAATAGACACAGCTCTTGCGTTTTCTTTTGAGTCGGAAAATAAATCGATTTTGTCACATATTAAAAGTTTCCTAATCAGGATCGAATTATTTAGTCTCACCTGAGTGCTTTGGTAGATCAGCTTTTGAATCTCCTTGAGATAATCTAATTTATCAGGTATAGTTCTTTCGTTTTCCTCCGTATCTACTATAGAGTGCCACAGCGAGTGTCGGTAGTCCTTGTTTGTTTAGTGTAGTTTTCCACGTTCTTTAATATGGATAAGGACTGTGATTGCTGTGTGCGGATGCGAGCCGAGTTGGTGACGCTTCGCTCTCAGTTCCAGGCTCTAATGGCTCCGGTTACACAGCTTGAAGCTGCAGTGGATGCGCGTCTCTGTTGTCGGCCGGCCGTGGGGAACCAACGGGCATCCACCAAGTCTGAGTCTGCCGATCGGTCCGCTGTGGGGGGTGGCCAGCCCAGGTACCACTCGCACTGAGGTCACCCTTCTCCTGTAGTCGAATAGGAGGTCACCTCAGGGCGTGGGAGGTGGCGAAAGACTTCCCATGGGGCCGCAAGTAAAGCCTCTCCAGTTAGTTTGATAAAGATGTCCCAGTTTCTGTCTGTGGCTGACACTATCCCTCAGCCAGATGCAGTCCCTTGTCCTGTTTGGTATGAAGCGACTCAGCCTGCGGTATACGGGCAATCACAGAGGGTGGGGTTATTGGTAGTTGGGAGCTCCGATGGTAGGATCGTCAAGGGGCTACTTAGGGTCGTGGATGTCAAGGAGGGGAAGAAAGCCATTGTGCTCTAAGCGCGTATACCGAGTGGAGTCATTCCAGATGTGGAACGTATCCTTCAGAATGCAATGAAGAGCACAGGGAGCAGACAACTGCAGATGGTCGCTCTCGTCGGTAATAATGATATATGTCACTTGGGATTGGAAGAGATTCTCTGTGGTCTTAAGCAGCTACCAGAATCGGTAAAGCTGCCAGTCTTGCTTGCAAGATGAATGCAGAGCTCACCATTTGCAGCATAGTCGACAGGACCGATTCCGGACCTCTGGAACAGAGCCGAGTGGAGGATCTGAATCAGAAGCTGAGACGAATCTGCGGCCGTATAGGCTGCAGATTCCTCGACCTGCGCCATAGGGTGATTGGATTTAGGGTTCCGCTGAATAGGTCAGGAGTCCACCACACGTAGGAGGTGGCTACACGGGTGGCAGGGGCTGTGTGGCGTGCAGTGGGCTGCCTTTTAGGTCAGAGGGTCTCGGGTAAACAGAAAAAGGGCTTCAATTTCAAAGGTGCAGGTCAAACACAGGAAGAACGTAGATACAGGAACCATCGGTATAACGGTTGTAAATTGTCGTAGCTGTGTTGGGAACGTACGAGAGCTCCAAGCGCTAATAGAAGACACTGATGCTCAAAACGTTATGGGCACTGACAGCTGGCTAAAGCCGGAGATAAGTTCAGCCGAAAGTTTGCGAAAAATCTAATGTTGTTTCGAAAGGATAGGCTAAATACAGTTGGGGGTGGCGTGTTTCCTGCTGTTCGAAGTAGTTTATCTTGTAGGGAAATTGAAGTACATAGTTCCTGTGAGTTAGTATGGGCAGAGGTCGTTCTTGGCAAGCGAAATAAAATAATAATTTGATCCTTTTACCGACCTCCCAACTCAGATGATACATTTGCTGAAACGTTCAAAGAAAATTTGCGTTTAATCTCAGACACGTTCCTGGGTCACACAATTATAGTTGGTAGAGACTTTAATTTACCCTCGATATGTTGGCGAAAATACATGTTTAAATCCGGGGTGCGCATAAAACATCATCCGAAATTGTGCTAAACGCATTCTCTGAAAATTATGTCGAGCAGTCAGTTCATGAGCCCACTCGAATAGTAAACGGTTGTGAAAACACGCTTGACCTTTTAGCAACAAATAATCTTGAGCTAATAATGAGATCAAAGCGTATACGGCGATCAGTGAACACAGAGTTGTCGTAGCGAGATCGAATATTGTGACCCCCCAATTCCTCCAAAAATAAACGAAAAATATACCTACTCAAAAAAGCAGATAAAAATTGACTTGACGTTTTCTAAGGAACAATCTCCACTCCTTCCAAATTAACAATGTAAGTGTAGGCCAGACATGGCCTCAAATCAAAGAAATAGTATCGACAGCAACTGAGAGATTATACCTAATAAATTAACAAACGACGGAGCTGAGCCTGCATGATACACAAAACGGATCGTAACACTGTTGCAGAAACAACGAGAAAAGCATGACAAATTTAAAGTAACGCAAAATCTCCAAGATTGGCGATGTTTTACAGAAGCTCGGAATTTAGTGCGGACATTAATGTGAGATACTTATAATAGTTTCCACAACGAAACTTTGTCTCTAAATCTGGCAGAATATCGTAAGAGATTCTGGTCGTATGTAATGTATGCTAGCGGCAAGACAGAATCGATGCCTTATTTGCGCGATAGCAATGGAGGTACTATCGATGACAGTGCTGCCAAAGCAGAATTGTTACACGCAGCCTTCCGAAATTCCTTCATCAAAGAAGATCAGGGAAATATTCCAGAATTAGAACCCTGAGCAGCTGCCAACATGAGTAACTTAAAAGTAGATATCCTCGGAGTAGTGAAATAACTTAATAAAATCAAGTCTTCCGATCCAGATTGTAAACCAACTAGGTTCCTTTCAGAGTATGCAGATGCAACATCTCCATATTCAACAATCATATACAAGCTCTCGCTCGACAGAAGATCCATACACAAAGACTGGAAAGATGGACAAGTCACATCAATATTCAAGAAGGGTAGTAGGAGTAATCCAGTAAATTACAGGCCCATATCGTTAAAGTCGATAAGCAGCAAGATTTTGGAGCATATCATGAATTACCTTGAAGAGAACGGTCTATTGACACACAGTCAACACGGATTTAGAAAACATCGTTCTTATAATACACAACTAGCTCTTTACATACACGAAGTGTTGAGTGCTATTGACAAGGGTTTCAAATTGATTCCGTACTTCTAGATTTACAAAAGGCTTTTGACATTGTACCACACAAGCTACTTGTAATGAAATTGCGTGCTTATGGAATATCGTCTCACTTATACGACTGAATTCGGGATTTCCTGTCAGAAAGGTCACAGTTCGTAGTAACTGACGGAAAATCATCGAGTAAAACAGAAATTATTTCTGGTTTTCGGTTTTTGCTTCCTGCCTTTGTCTTTTGTACGGTTTCGACATCGTCGCAGTGACGAATACAGTGATCTAAAAAGTGTAGAAATACACTATGTGATCAAAAGTATCCGGACACGTGGCTGAAAATGACTTAAAAGTTGGTGGCGCCTTCCATCAGTAATGCTGGAATTCAATATGGCGTTCGCCCACCCTTAGCCTTGATAACAGCTTCCACTCTCGCAGGCATACGTTCAGTCAGGTGTTGGAAGGTATCTTGGGGAGTAGCAGCCTATTCTTCACGGAGTGCTGCACTGAGGAGAGGTACCGATGTCGGTCGGTGAGGCCTGGCACGAAGTCAGCTTTCCAAAACATCCCGAAGGTGTTGTATAGGATCTGTGTGCAGGCCAGTCCATTACAGGAATGTTATTGTCGTGTAACCACTCCGCTACAGGCCGTACATTATGAACAGGTGCTGGATGGTGTCGAAAGATGCAATCGCCATCCCAGAATTGCTCTTCGACAGTTAGAAGCAAGAAGGTGCATAAAACATCAGTGTAAGACTGTGATGTGGTTGTGCCACGCAAAACAACAAGGGATGCAAGCCCCGTCCATGAAAAACACGACGTTCACCAGGCATTCACCATACCCACACCCTACCATCGGATCGCCACATTCTGTACTGTTATTCGTCACTCGACACAACGTTTTTCCACTGTTCAATCGTTCAGTGTTAACGCTCCTTACACCAAGCGAGACGTCGTCTGGCATTTACCGGCGTGATGTGTGGCTTATGAGAGCCACTCGACCATGAAATTCAAGTTTTCTCACCTCCCGCCTAACTATCATAGTACTTGCAGTGGATCCTGGTGCAGTTTGGAATTCCTGTGTGATGTTCTGGATAGATGTCTGCCTATTACACATTACGGCCCTCTTCAACTGTCGGCGGTCTCTGGCAGTCAACAGGTGAGGTCGGCCTGTACTGTTTTGTGCTGTCCGTGTCTCTTCACGTTTACACTTCACTATCACATCGGAAACAGTGGACCAAGGGATGTTTAGGAGTGCGGAAATCTCGCTTACAGACGTATGACACTAGTGACACCCAATCACCTGACCACGTTCGAAGTCCGTGAGTTCCGCTGAGCGCCCGATTCTGCGCTCTCACGATGTCTAATGACTACTGAGATTTCTGATATGGAGTACCTGGCAGTAGGTGGCAGCACAATACATCTAATACGAAAAACGTATGTTTTTGGGGTGTCCGGATACTTTTGATCACACAGTGTATTTCTCTTTATTTCCAGTTAATGACCTCAAATTAGTATCCTCAGATGATCGATTTGGGCCAGGAATTCCCTTCTTCAGATTTAAATGTACGTGTAAAGCCAAGATATGAAACAGAGATATGCTAACAAGACGATGTCAAAAGCATGTGGCCTGCAATGACATGGAAAGACGATAACAAACATTTAACACTTTCATGATAGCAAAATTCTCCACGTTCTTTTACTGTTCCATTGTCAGTTTCGGTGTTTAGCTCGCTGTTGCTGCTATTTCTTCAAATTTCCTGTAGTGAGCGTCACATAGCTTCAGTGAATACGTCGCAGTACAAGAAACACACAGATGACATGGTCGGATGTCCATGTCACGTCGTCCACGTTCACAGAATCAGCAGGTATATAAATGAAGAGTTGCAGTTTTCTGTGACGGATATAAGAGTTACCAGAGTGCGTTACTGTTGTTTGTGTTTAGTGTTTATGCCACACCTGAAAACGTATATAAGGACATGAAGATCGTCAGGCGCTGAGTGAACGCTGTGAGAGACACGGAGACACCACATGGTGTTGCGAAAAGCAGTATGTTGGCTGAGCCTGCTTCTGGCGTCATTTTCTGGCGTGCTGACGTCATCGATGGCGCAATCAGTGAGCAATGGGTTCTCCTCTTCTGACATAGGCCCATTGCCCATTGCCATTGATTTTGGCCAGCATTCCAACACGTGACCAATTGCCATTGCTGTTTACTGTAAATGCAGATGTTATATATTCCCCGGTCATAGCCAGATTTCTCCATACGCTATGTTTACATCCATATATAAACCTTGCTTGCACATCTGCAATAGATACTTCTTTATGCAGTTGCAGTTTATATTCTTCCTTTATGGCAGTTTTCTTCACCATATATTCCAGTTTTCGTTTCTTGACTTCGATGTCCTCCATTTACAGTTTGCAGAACACATTAACTGTACTTAGGGTAGCGATTTTCTTAATAGGGACGGCTTTAAGACTGTTCAATACATTGGTTCTTTTATGGAATAACATCGTTAGTGGGAACCAGACCATTTCGGCAATATTTATATTTTACAGTATTGTGGAGAACAGTATCCTAGATTGCGCTATTGGTAAGCGGTGTGCACTCAGTCATTGTGAGGCAAACTTAGGAGTTACTTGATTAAGAAGTGGCGGCTCCGGTCTCGTAAACTGACATACGGCTGCGAGAGCGGTGTGCTGACTACATGCCCCTCCATATCCGCATCCAGTGACGCCTGTGGTCTGAGGGTGACACGGCGGCCGGTCGGTACCGCTGGGCCTTCATGCCCTGTTAGGGCGGAGTTGAATTTTATTGACTGTTACAACGGCCGCGGAAGCCTACGTTTACAGTTAGAAGAGAGTGTGTTTGTGGTGACTAGTGCTGTGTTATCATGCTGAAAGGGTACAGTACCGACCGACATTGAAAATAGGTACAACATACTTCATTATTTTTGTCAGAACAACACTTTTTTTTTGTAAAATAACTCAATTTCAATTAATACAGCGAAGCCGGATACCAGCGTGGGAAAGAATGACAATTTATTTATTTAATTGATCACATGTGCACTCCCACAAAATAAATCCCTACATCCAGTTTGGTGAGATCTGTGAAATGAATGAATGTATGGTCGTCTGCTAACCGCAGATAGTGAATGTGAATATATGATCATCTTTGAGACGATCCTTTGGCCACCTTTGGTGGGACCAAAGAGATGAAATTTACCTGAGCTTTGAGCGTCTGAAATGTGGCTGACCAATACGGTAGCAAGATGCTCCCCCACTTCGGCAGAGGTGCGAGAGAACCTGAAGAATGGCCATGTTTCGGCACTCTGCCGCTGGATCTTGTGCTGTTAAGACCTGTCTTAGTTGTGCTCTGTAAAGACAAAAGAGTGGAGACATGATATGCATGTGGAATATTTAAGAGTAGTTTGAAATAATAATTTCTCTATTTCAGAAACTTTTGTGGGGAGAATTAAATGTCAGGCAGGTAATATTAATGGGATCGTAGTAATCTTCGGAAGTGACCAACGGTCACAATGAAACCACGTGTAGCAACAAGTTGAAATACTTCCGTGTGCTTAAGTTAAGCTGAATTACTAGCGTGTGTACTATAAGTTGAAATATTTAAGAAATAGCGTGTGCAGGACTTGAAATTAGAGGCGAGTACTTCCACGTGGTGAGTACTGTGTGAGTCTCAATCTGTGTATGAGACAAAGGATAAAGAGAAGTACTCGTCCATGGTATCAGTTGAGGACTCGTGTGTGTGATGAATATGTTCTTAATATTACTTTGCGAGATATGTTTCCGTGTGACGCTTCATTCAAACTATAACACTCTGAGAGAGAAACAAGGTGAGTCAGCCGTCTATCCAGCAACGCCACTTGGCTTGCATTGCACAGGAAGACGTGCATATATCTCCAGAGTTCATAGTAGGAAAGTAGAATTACGAAGTGGGGCAGTGTCGTGTGAAACTGGGATAAATATTAATTGAAGTGGGAAAGCTGAAAGTGATAATGTTGTGACTATTCCCTGTCTTGTATTTCATGTTGCAGTGTGGTGTATGTCATGTAATTTAAGTATGTGTGGTTTGCATGGGAAAGTAGCAAGGTAGTTTCAGAGGTAGTGGGTATGCATGTTCCTTTTGTACCGCTCGGTCTGGAGGAAAGTTTCGTGATGATGGTTGTGAAAGTCGAGGTGTGAGATATAGCAAAAGATCCACCATCCTATCCAGAAAGTGCACTGTAGCGTTAAATAATTACGAGACCATAAGATAGAGATTCACCAATGTAAAGCCATGCCCACTGGGCGGAATTTCTCACGTGCTATTGTTGTAGGATATGGAATTTGTGTGTTTGGGTTACAGAATTTATCGGAATAAATAAGATAGTGAAAAGAAAAAGATTGGTGGCATTTTCCTTCGAATTGTATGTTGTCATGATATCCAGAATTTAATGTGTGCGCCACTCATATTCAGTGCGATGGCCACGTGCTGATAAAAGCTGTTTAATAAAAAAAAAAAGGAAAGAAAATGTGGTACTGCCAGTGCGTAGCGAACAGTCAGAGTTCTGTAAATTACTGATAGTCCGATGTGCGTTTCTGTTGCGTATTATTCATATAGGAGGATAATTTGTATCTTTATTGTGAGTACTAGAGTTCATGTTACTCGACAGATAAGAATGAATCCACTTGCTTGGCAGACCACTCATCTTGCAGGCCTGACTGCTTGATGCCACAGTATGAGCAAGGCATGTGGGTGCCTCTCAATGCAACGACTGAGTCAGGACTAATCTGCGTAATTCATCAAGACGTTATGTTTGTGAAACACAACGAGGGCGCTGTTGGGCCTTGCATTTGGGGGGAGAGCACTATTTGATTGAATTGTACTTATCACCAGTTTTGTCCTCTTCACTTGTGTGGCCATAGTGTCTGTAGTTGCTTTATAATTCATGAGGGTATTTTTGATCCGTCGTTGCAACGACAGAAATGCGTGATTTTTTCACCAGACGTGTTTCGCTTTATTGAGGTAAAGCATCATCAGGGAAGCTGTAATTAAGGTTATTTACATTTTGTTTTGCTTTTTAGATAAAAAACAGTTCGTTAAGAATAGGTTGGTTTGTACTTACGGTGATTTTATGGCTGCTTTCTCGCTTACATTGGGAAATGCCGTCACTAGCACTTCGTTGTTCGTCTGTGTTAGACACTGATAATTTTCGTCTACTTTTTAGATTTTCTGCAGCACCATGCATTTCTCACAACACACTTTTATGCACACCACTATATTCAGTTTGTTTTCATACTTAAAGTATGTGTTTATGTTTGTGTTTTGAAGTGTTGCCAATATAACTTTTCCACTACTTTGTCTCTGACCTACAAATATTATGTTTTAAATTAGATTATTGTATGTGTGTAATTCTATTTAAATATGTGTCTGTGTATTTATATCTTGTGTAAGAGTAGCGAAGGAATAGCGATGGAGAGTTCTTTATTTTGGGAAGATAAACCAAGTCGAGTGGACATAAGTATATAGCTGTGTGATGGAGTGTGGGTTAGAGGAGAAGGTGAGGAGCGAGATATGAAATGAAACTGTGAGTGGGTGGGGGAGGGGGGTGGTTTGTGGGAGGGGTGAAGAATGGAAAAGGCTCTTTTATTTTTCATCAATTATTCTATATAGAGTCAGGTTTCCAGTACTTATCTGGTCACTGAGCAACTATTTATTTTTTGTTAATACTTTTTGTATGTGGAAATTTTCCTGGAAAGGAAGAAGGTGTCTGCCTTTACTGATTTTTATGATATTCATATCGTTTTCAATATCGCTTGGTCTGTGGTGTTCTTCTTTAAGATGATCCGCAAATGTTGAATGACTTGCACCACATTTAAATGCTCTGATGTGTTATAACTTGTGTCAAATGTCCTGCCAGTCATTCCAACTCTGCAACTGAGCTGATACATACCACATTGTTGGTATATTTCTAGTTTTTATTTTAGTTTTGGGATGTTCTTTTGTATGGATTTGTTTGTTTTGTAAGCAATGTTTATGCCTTGTTTTTTGAATATGTTTCCTATTTTATGAGTGAATTTGATGTGGTAGGTCACTGTATGCCATTTTTTTGTTGTAGTGCAAGTTGTACAAGTTAGTGTGGTTTGGTTAGTTTTCTTCCTTATTTGTCCCTTTATATTTTTGTTCAGTTTGTCTACCATTGTTTCTTTGAGTCCATTTTTTAACGTTATTTGTTTTATAATGGCTAACTCTATTTGGTAATTTGGAGTGGTTAGGGGGATCCTGTTCAGCCTTTTTAACAGGATCTGATTGCTGCTTATTTGTGGTTCTGTGGATGGTTTGGAGTTTCATTTAAGATAATGTCACTTGTTGTGGGTTTTCTGAATATGTAAAATGTGTATTTATTATTGTCTTTTCTTATGGTTGTGTCTAAAAAGTTGGGAGTGTTTACTTGTTCTTCTCCTGTTGTGAATTTTATGTTTTTGTGTACAGTATTTATGTCTTTGTGTAGTTGCTGTGCTCTATTTTTAGGTTCATCTACCATTCATATTATGTCATCCATGTATCTGTACCAGTAGATGATGTTGTAGGTTTTCTTTGTTATTATGTCTTCAAATATTAGTTTTCTATGTGATTCATAAAAATGTTGGCTAATGTTCCTGAGGTAGGTGAACCCATGGGTAAACCTTCTTCTTGTATGTAGTATTCTTGATTGAATTCAAAATAATTTTGTTGTGTTATTAACTGTAATAATTTAATGGTTTTATCTGTTTGTTCATGAGGTAGCTGGCTGTACGTTTTCAGGCTTTCTTCAATTATTGTTATGGTTTCATTAACAGGTAAGTAACTGTACATATTTTCTACATCATAGGAGAGCAATGTTGCTGTGTCAAGGATTTTAATGTCTATTATATATTCTACCAGTTGAGAGGAATTTCTGATTGTTCTATCATTTTCTGGTTTATAATACTGAGTGAGCTGTGAATGCATTTGTTTTTCTAGTAGGTATGTAGGAGCTGCTCTGAAATTTACTATTGGATGGACTGGATAAATTTCTTTATGGACCTTTGGTTGACATCTCATGTTGGGGACTTGAGGTTTTTTTTGTACAAGCCTCTGTTTCTCTCTGTCTATCTATAAATGTGTACTCTATGTTTTTGAGTGTGTTTTAACATGTGTTTGAAATCTGTTGGTTGGGTTTGATTTTAACTTTTTTATGTTGTTTTTGCTGATGAATTCTTCTGTTTTTCTACGTATTCTTTTGTCTATTTAGGCTTTACTTTCTTTGTCTCACTTTATACATGGTATAGAGATGGTTAACATCTTAATTTAGATTCTGTGTGTCTGTCTGCCTTGTCTGTTTAGCTTAAACCTATGGTTTTGGCCTTGGGCGCTCGTCCAAAATCGTTTATTTGGTACTCTTGTGTGTTCCAGTTGCTGTGTGTGCGTCTGTGTTCTTATTTCGAGAAATTAATTCTTGCCCTTTTATTGTAAAGTTTTTATCTGAGAGGGGCTAGATTGATACATGTTGTTGTCTTAGGTTAGCACATTGTTGTTTTGGTACATTTACCTGAGCTCCTTTGGTAAAGTTTGTTACTTGCAGTGGCCAACTACAGTGTGGTTGTATTTAAAATTTCGCTACTTGAACCAATGTAGATAGAAAACTATCTACCCTAATAGGTAGCAAACTTGACAGGATTGATGTTCAGACTATGAACAACAGGTTTTGCGTTATTAGTAGTGCTGGTGTCAACACTTGTATGGTGACCTAGGGATCAAACACAAGCATCATTAAGCACTACTGTTGTAGATTAGATTAGATTAATTATTCATTCTGTAGACCCACAAAAGAGGGGATCCTTTTGGGTGTGGATCATGTGAGATAAACACATTACAAAAATTTAATTAGAAAAACTTGAGTTTCATTAATTTTAATGATTGTCAGTCAATAAAATTATGTACATGAATTAAAATTAAACTTCTAATATTTACAGCTTTAATACTTACACCTGGTTTCACTAAATCCATAATTCACACAGTAGCTAGTAGTTACTTGGCTATTACAACCAACAATGTTAAAAATTAAAGTAAATTATTCATTTCAATGATCCTCAGTTAAGAACAGCCAAATTATGTACAAGATTTAAAATGAAATCTCCACTATTTGCAGACTTAAAGACTTACATCTGCTTTCCATCCATCCATCATTCACACAGTAGGTAGTTACTTGGCTATTACAACCAAGTATTGTCAAAAATTAACGTATAATAAATTTTCATTAAAATGGTCTACTGCAATTGTTGAGATTCATGGATGGAATAGAAGGAGTTGGCTACCAAAAATTCTTTTAAATTATGTTTAAATTGTGCCTTGTCGGAAACTAAACTCTTAATTGTTGCTGGTAACTTATTGAAAATATACATTGCTGAATACTGGGCTCCTTTCTGGGCAAGAGTAAGTGATTTTAAATCTTTATGTATATTGTTCTTATTCCTAGTATTTATACTGTGTACTAAGCAGTTACTTGGAAAAAGAGAGGTGATATTTACAATAAACTTCATTAAGGAATAAATATACTGAGAAGCTGTGGATTAGTGTGCCCAATTCTTTGAATAGATTTCGACATGATGTTCTTGGATTTACACTACATATTACTCTTATTATACGCTTCTGTACTCTAAAAATTTTTTGTCGGTTTGTGGAGTTACCCCAAAATATGATACCACATGACTTAATGGAGCGAAAATAAGCAAAATATGTCAGTTTTTTTAAATATTTATATCTCCTATGCCTGACGTCATCCGCATTCCAAACACAGACTTGTTTAAGCACTTTAACAGTTCGTTAGTATGTTGTGTGAGGTGCCGGGGCTAGCAGTGTATTTAACACTAAATTCTTCTAGAATCTTCATATGGAAATGATGCTCTAAGCCCCCCCTTTTCTAACTCCGACTTCTGCTATTGCATATGGATTAAGAAGAAACGTGAACTGACTGTAATCGATCTTGCAAGCGGAGTAGAAAAGAGTTAGGCACCTGGAATAATTTAATTTGATGGAAATTAATTTGATAAAGCAAAGTTTCATTGATGTAGTGAGAAATGAAAGGGTTGCTCTACCGATCAACAGAATGAAAGTTCTGTCCAAAATAACAATTTGATTTATTATGAGTACACTCAAAATAATAAACAAAACACATGAAACATTTACAATACGTCAAATTGGATACTCAAATAAATGCTGTGAAGGTGAAGTTGTCTATAAACTAGACTGTGGCATTTATGACCAAGTGGTATGTGGAGGCAATTCCTTGCAACTCAAATCTTAAGAGAAACACCCAGCCAACCCAACATTAATTGCTGCTACAGCAGTGAGAACTTAGACAATGAACACCCAAGACAGAACCACATTAGAAAAGACTGGAACAGGCGCGCTCTGCTGAGCTCTGATTGTCATATAGCTAAATTCCCTGATCTGCCGGTGCTGCGGACATGCATTACCAAGCTGTCTTCTTAACTGCAAGGACACGATCTGGCATACCGGAGGCGATGGCTGGTTGCTTCGACGTCCCATCTTGTTGATGATAATGTCACGAGTATAGCCCGAAATAAATTGTTCCCGTCTGGATGTTCCAGATTAAGACTTCCTAGCAACACAAATGCGCCTCTGAGGGAGACGAAGAAGGATCGCTACACAATCACTGACGGTACGGTGATTGATTTTAACCAGCGAAGTCACACTGTAACTCTGATACAGTCAACTTTAGCCAAAACTGCTCAAGACAGACAACATAGGCCGCTTGTACGCAGAACCCTCAATTGCCAACTGTACTCAGAAAGTTATGTTGAAGTTGAAACTTCAGAAACTTTGTCAAACAGTTACAATTAAATGAAAGTATATTAGACAGCCAACGGTTGGCAGGCAGTCCAGAGCAGCTAGAGCTCAGTCTTATAACCTACTCCGACCGAGAGGCGAGAGCCGACTGACTCAAGAGCACCCGTACAAGCCGGACACAGAACATTCCCACCCCCACCGCAGTGGTCGTGGTTAAAATGTGCCAATCAGCAACTCGAAAACCGGTGGAAAATTCCACTCTGTTGACGAACCACTGCTATTCCACCAATGGAGATACTTGGCCCCAATTTCTGCGCCGATTTTGCTACGTCACGGAGCTGTCCTCTGAGCAAGCCAATCACAGTTATGATATTGCAGAAAACGCGGGAATTTGCCCGCCAAGACTGCCTGGGAACACAAGTCATTCTCACGCCTCGCTGGTAGGCCGTCAGAAAGTATTTTCACTAAGTTTCTGCGAAGTAACGGAATCTACACCCCCGCCGCTCCTTCAAGTCCCTGTGGGCGTGTCGTCCCTGCTCTTATGACAATGTCGGCGTCTGGAAAGCATCCACTCGACTCCCTCACACCCGTCGACATAACCCTCTCCAGATCAGCTGTACACGCCAGTCACCGGACCACCCGGGTGACGAGAGAGGCTGCGTGGGAAGTCCACGTGGGAAGCAATAGCAAATTTTCACCACATGCAATTAGAGAGGAAAATATTCATATCTTCTGAGTTCTCAATAATAGCCTTGTAATGACCATACTCAGCTATACTTCCCCAAATCGAATTACTCAGAGTAAGATAGAAATATGAGAGGGGGCTCATGCCACCTCTCAGTTGGTCCCAACTGAATTTATTATCAAGTTGTAATTCCAAGAATTTTACACTCTCAAGTTCTCCTATTTCCATATCATCGTATTTTATACGCACACTAGAAGGAAATCTCTAAGAAGTTCTGAACTGCATATAGTGGGTCTTTTCAAAGTTTAATGACAGTGAATTGGGTATGAACCACTTATTAAGGTCAGTAATAATTTGATTAGCTGCCCTTTCTAAATTTATATTTGATTTACTATTTATTGCAGTGTTTGTATCATCTGCAAAAAAGACAAACTTGGCATCTGGTTACATAACAGATGTCAGGTCATTAATATACACAAGAAAAAGTTGTGGACCTAGTATGGTGCCTTGGGGAACACCACATGTAATTTCTTCCTAGTCAGATGATGTCTGATTGCCTACTTCTGAAGTGTTATGTAATGAAACCCTTTGTTTTCTATTAATAAGATATGACTGAAAACACTTTGCAGCACTATCAGTGATGCCATAATATTTTAATTTACTTAAAGGAATGCTGTGATTCACACAGTTTAAGGCCTTTGAAAGGTCAAAGAATATGCCAGTTGCCTCTAATTTGTTGTCTGGTGAATTAAGGACATTTTCACTGTAAGTGTAAATAGCCTTCTCAATATCAGGAACCTTAAGAAACCCAAACTGTGACTTTGACAGTATATTATTTTCACTAAGGTTCTTAAGTAGATGCTTGAATATAACCTTTTCAAAGATTTTTGAAAAAGCTGGCAAAAGTGAGATCAGTCAGTAACTTGAGGCTTTTCGCTGTCCCCATTCTTGTGGAGAAGTGTAACTTCAGCATATTTAAGCCAGTCTGGGAATGTTCCTATGATAAGTGATTGATTACAGAAATAAGTTATGACGAAGCTCACATGAACACTCTTTTATTAACTTTGTTGATATGTTATCATAACCACTAGAATGCTTTGATTTCAAGGACTTTATGATGGATTCTATTTCTTTGGGTGAAGTAAGTGTCAATTCCATTTTACTGAGATTGCTTGTGTGCACTGGTCTCAGATATTCCTTTGCATTATTTACTGAACCTGATAACCCCATGCTATCAGTAACAGAGCAAAATACTTTTTTAAATGGTTTGCAACACAACATGCGTTTTTTACCAGGGTTTCATTTATTTTTAGAGCTATTTGTTCCTCTTCATTTCTGGTCCTACCTGTCTCTGACTTAACTATATCCCATATTGTTTTTATTTTATTGCTAGATGTATTTATCTTCTTCTCATAATGCAGTTGTTTAGACGGCCAACATGGGTCTGCACAAGGTGAGCGAGACTTTATTCGTAAAGCTGTTTTACAAATCAACAGCAGTAGTGCTGCTGCTCTTCTCCATATCGATGCATTAAAGGAACGTCGAGAGGTCCTCTTTCCGCACCGGGATTCAAGAACGTGAGTAGGAAATTCGAATTAATTGGAGATTTGAGAAATGCTCTTGGGAGAGGCCGATTACGATAGCGCTACAAATTGTTACAGACGTTACTGTTGACAATATGCGATCTTCAAATAATGCACGAGCTGTCACGACAGCGGAGCATTGCAAGATCCACCGTTGGAAAAGTGTTGTGGACAATATGGTGTTCTTCGATTCCCGGCGGGGTCAGGGATTTTCTCTGCCTCGTGATGGCTGGGTGTTGTGTGCTGTCCTTAGGTTAGTTATGTTTAACTAGTTCTAAGTTCTAGGGGACTTATGACCACAGCAGTTGAGTCCCATAGTGCTGAGAGCCATTTGAACCATTTTTTTTTTGACAATATGGTGTTCAAATGTTCAAATGTGTGTGAATTTCTGAGGGACCAAACTGCTAAGGTCATCGGTCCCTAGAGTTACACACTACTTAAACTAACTTATGCCAAAGACAGCACACACACCCAAGCCCGAGGGAGGACTCGAACCTCCGACGGGAGGGGCCGCGCAATTAGTGACATAGCGCCTCTAACCGCGCTGCACGATATTGTGGAATGGTGTCTGCAGTGTGGATCCAGACTGTCGTGGACGCAGATGGTCGTCACATTGAGCAACGTCTGTAATGTGGAACGTAAACATGGTACGCAGTTAACAAATGTTACCTTCTCATGCGGAAATTAAAAGGTGTTTCATTGTTTGATTCGTTATTTTTCTTCCGCATGTGCTATCAAATGTTTCCAGAAAGTTTCACTGTCCTATGATCATCAGGGACCTCTATATTAGCGAAAGTTGCATTATAACAACACTGTATTTCATAGTGCATTCTATTGTGGTATTGGAGCTCTAGTTTTTGTTTGTACCTTCTCGTGTATGCACTCTGAGTTATTATACTCTTTAAGAACTTTGATTTAGATTTTGTGAAGAGTTCACGCCCACAGAACCCACGGCCATTTCCCAGTCCCCCCGTTTCTGGCGCTACATCAAGTACCGGGATGGTTTCTTCGGAAAGGAGGCGGTCAGTTTCGCCCCCCACAGATGTCCAATTCTTGTGCTGCGTTACGTCCCTTGAAATCTATTTATGTTTACCTTCTCTCGTGTAATTCGAGAGCCCAACTGTAATTTTTCAAACACACATATTCTCTGAATATACTTATTTCTCATTTTGTTTAGTGTCTTAGGTACATAGCTTCATATGACGTTTGCGGTGGTATGAATTTGTGTAAATAAGAAACAGAAACATTTGGTTACGTTTTTTTATAATTACTAGCCTTGAATACAAAATAAAAGCATGTTTTTGCTCCATCGCTGCCACCATAATCTGACATGTCCGAGAGAACAGGCACCTTATGTGATCCAGAGGCAATACATATACTGATTTAAAGGTTTACAGTTACATTAGCCACATTTGGGCATTGAAAAGAATCAATGGTAGCGTGTGAAAATTTATGCCGGCCCCGGACTGGAAGACAGTTTCTCGATTAGCGCGAGTGGTCACCTTAACCGCCTCGGCCACCAAAATACGCTGCTCATCTGACCGAAATTTCCAGCATGTTACGCACTATCGGTGT
The DNA here is from genome assembly GCF_023864275.1 of Schistocerca cancellata. NCBI lineage: Eukaryota > Metazoa > Arthropoda > Insecta > Orthoptera > Acrididae > Schistocerca > Schistocerca cancellata. The sequence goes on along the minus strand of NC_064628.1, from coordinate 244,156,785 downwards.
TAGCGGTAGAAAAACCCTTAATCGCCATTTCGGATTGCCGCAAGAGATCGGACTTGGTGTGCATCTGCATTGAGGGAAAGGATCTTTGGTTGTCATCGCCTTCTTGATATAGGTATGTATATGTGGTGTCTGTTCTTTCGGACAGGTACGAAAGATTTCCTCTAGTGGATCCTAAATTGCGAGCAATGGGTTCCTGAGTAGGCGACGCTACACCGGTAGCTGTAACGGGCTGGAAATTTGGGTCGGAAAGAAAGTTTTCGGTGAAGTACATAGTGAACGATTATTATTTTTGTACAGCATCCAGTGAAAATTATATTTTCTGTTTGACAACCAAGTAACGCTGCAGGCAACTCTTATGACGGACTGTCAATTCGTTCATCTGCTGCTAATTGTGTTTTGTCGTTCGTTTCTTTACTCGGCTTTAAGAAGAACAGTACGTAATGATAATCGTTTATTAATATGCGTTATGAAAAAATACACTTTCTGTTTTGCCACACGTCGTAAACATTCAGTTGTTAAAAAGGCACTTTTGTCAGGGGACATGGACTTTGACGAACATTTTAAATTTCATGTCATACCATTTGTTTCTTGATTTCGTTCGTTTATTGCTGTAAAGGTGAGAAGATTATGAACCACGGTGAGAAGATTATGAACCACTGTGAGAAGATTATGAATCACCCTTCTGATTAAAACAGTGTAGCTCGCTGAGAAAGGCATCTTTGGTGAGTGCAAGGAAGGGCTGTGATGGGAGAAGGGAGGCCCTAAGAAAAAAATAAAAAATGTCTGATGTCCAAGGCGGTTAAGCGAGTGCTCACGTTAAGAGGGAAAAAATTGTTCTGAGCACTATGGGACTTAACATCTGAGGTCATCAGTCCCCTTCAACTTAGAACTACTTAAACCTAACCAACCTAAAGACATCACACACAACCATGCCCGAGGCAGGATTCGAACCTGCAACCGTAGCGGCTCAGATTTCGAGTCCCGATTACCATTGATTCATTTCAATGCCCAAATGCAGCTAATGTCACTGAAAACCTTTAAGTAAGCCTATTATGTCACTATGAATAAGATATGTTTCTGATAAAAAGACGGTGAAAAGAGACAGATAATTCCAAGCAGTTCTATTTTATGAAATGTTCTTAAAACTGTGCTGTACATTTTGCATAGGAGGCATTTTGCTGTAACAAACCATGACAAGCTGCTAAAAAGTTTAATTTTTATTATTCTGCACCTAGTTTCAAACCTGAAGTTCTGCCAGGTGACCACCGCGAGACTGAAAATGACTGAAGAATATAAAAAGAATTTGGTTGCGGTGGTTTTTCACTGATTCACTGATGAAAACAATAGACTGGCTGGGTGAGATTAAGATATGTGAACACAAAATAAGCAGTCTTGCATATGCGGATGACTTAGTTGTGATGCCAGATTCGATTGAAAGTTTACAAAGTAATATTTCAGAGCTAGATCAGAAATGTAAGGACTATGGTATGAAGATTAGCATCTCCAAAACGAAAGTAATGTCAGTGGGAAAGAAATATAAACGGATTGAGTGCCAAATAGGAGGAACAAAGTTAGAACAGGTGGACGGTTTCAAGTACTTAGGATGCATATCCTCACAGGATGGCAACATAGTGAAAGAACTGGAAGCGAGGTGTAGCAAAGCTAATGCAGTGAGCGCTCAGCTACGATCTACTCTCTTCTGCAAGAAGGAAGTCAGTATCAAGACTAAGTTATCTGTGCACCGTTCGATCTTTCGACCAACTTTGTTGTATGGGAGCGAAAGCTGGGTGGATTCAGGTTACCTTATCAACAAGGTTGAGGTTACGGATATGAAAGTAGCTAGGATGATTGCAGGTACTAGTAGATGGGAACAATGGCAGGAGGGTGTCCACAATGAGGAAATCAAAGAAAAACTGTGAATGAACTCTATAGATGTAGCAGTCAGGGCGAACAGGCTTAGATGGTGGGGTCATGTTACACGCATGGGAGAAGTAAGGTTACCCAAGAGACTCATGGATTCAGCAGTAGAGGGTAGGAGGAGTCGGGGCAGACCGAGGAGAAGGTACCTGGATTCGGTTAAGAATGATTTTGAAGTAATAGGTTTAACATCAGAAGAGGCACCAATGTTAGTACTGAATAGGGGATCATGGAGGAACTGTATAAGGGTGGCTATGCTCCAGACTGAACGCTGAAAGGCATAATCAGTCTTAAATGATGATGATGATGGTTTTTCACTACAATTTTATTTTGTAGCCGAATGAACAGAATCGAAGTGTAAGATGTGCTATATAAGGATGAAGGAAATTAGGCGGATCGATAAGATAAAGAATGAGGGGGTTCTGCGCAGAATAGGCGAAGAAAGGAACATACGAGAAACACTGACAAAAAGAAGGCTCAGGATGACCGGTCACGTGTTAAGACATCAGAGTACCACTTCCGTGGAGCTAGAGGAAGCTGTAACCGGTAAAAACTGTGACGGAAGACAGAGATTGGAATACGTACATCAAATAACTGAGGATCTAGGGTGCATGGGCTACTATGCACTGAAGTGATACACGAAAAAAAAATCGGGTCATATCAATTCACTCAGAAAACTAACGAAAAAAAAATATTTTCCAGACGTGTCTGTTACGTTCAGAAGCATTTTTTTTTTTTTTTTACTCGGAAACGTAGGTTATGATGAACAAAGGGCCTACCGGCAATTGATATGATACAGATCGATGGCGTGCAGTCGTTCTCAACTTGACAAAAAGAGCGGAGAATGCAGCAGAATACCGAGCGGTTCTAGGCGCTTCAGTTTGGAACCGCGTGACCGCTACGGTCGCAGGTTCGAATCCTGCCTCGGGCATGGATGTGTGTGAAGTCCTTAGGTTAGTTAGGTTTAAGTTGTTCTAAGTTCTAGGGGACTGACGACCTCAGATGTTGAGTCCCATAGTGCTCAGAGCCATTTGAACCATTTTGCAGCAGAATAACATTACACTAAGTATTTCTTTGTCCGCGGATCATTAAATTGTATAATTTTCCTTCTTGAGCGAAACAACGTTTCTACTCGTCTGTCCTTGCGTGACGTTCTCTCCCAGGGCAGGCGGGGATAGCCTGATAGGTGTACTGGCAGTCGGTAGATGAGTTGTCGTTAACCTGCCTGAGTCGTGTCGCGGAGGTCGCGCGGTAGATGTGCCGATCCCATTCGTCGGGCGTAGTGCAGCGACGCCGTGCGGTGGGTCATTACGTGCTTGCCGATTCACTGCAAGCCTGACTTTATTCATGATTTGTGCCGTGCGCATACCTAGCTCTCGGTAACGAGTTCCACTTACGCCCGTGGCAACAGTCGTGAAAAGCAAAGGTTAAGAGATACCGTCCCGCCGCTGGCGGGATCCTTAGAGAGACGGAATCGGACAGGACTAGGATAGGAAACAAAAGAGAGGCAAACTATTTCTGTGCTTGGGTAGTAGGTACGAGACATCACTCCATGCTGCTTTACGATGTGACAAAAGACCGTAGGGGCTGGCGAGTGATGTCATCGTAGCTAGATTCTTTCACAAGGAAAAAACAGTCTAGGTTACAACAATAGCGTATGTTTTTTGACGTGTTTCGCCTTTTTGAGGCATCTTTAGAAATTCTATATGGGAAAAATACATTAAAACAGAGTAGGGGTAGGGTGCTATCTAGCATGAGAAGGTGTAAAACTTTTTTAAAATGCTATAAAAACATCAGAGTGAAGGGGGACTTAGGAATAAGAACAGGGGTTAACGCGTTAGTCAAAACTAATCAGAATTTTAGTGTAGTTAAAATGCAAAAGTAAAAGAATTTTAGGAAAACGTTGCCTCAGACTCGCAACGAAGAGCCAGATTACAAACTGCTGGTGTAACCGTGAAAGAGGTGCCGATCCTTACTCTCGGCGAAGCCCTTAGATAGGGCTTTAGAAAAGGGAAAGCGACGAGAGAGGCAATTCTGATGCTGCGGTTGATAATGGAAGCAAGACTAAAGCAAAATACAAGAAAGACGAAAGTAATGAGGAGTAGCAGAAATGAGAACAGCAAGAATCTTACGTTAGTAAGGATTGATGGTCACAAAGTAGATGAAGTTAAGGAATTTTGCTACCTAGGCAGTACAATAACCTATGATGGACGGAACAGGGGGACATCAAAAGTAGATTAGCGATGGCAAAAAAGGCAAGGGAAGTCGACTGTCATCAAACACAAGCCCTAATTTGAGGAAGAAATTTCTGAGAATGTACGTATGAGATACAGCACTGCACAGTAATGTATCATGGACTGTGGGAAAGCCGGAGCAGAAGAGAATCCAAGCATTTGAGATGTGGTGCTACAGGCGAATGTTGAAAATTAGGTGAACTGATAAGGTAAGGACTGTGGATGTCACGCGCAGAATCGGAGAGGAAAAGAATATGTGGAAAACACTGATAATAAGGGACAGGATCACAGGACATCTGTTAAGACATCAGGGACTGACTTCTGTGGTACTAGAGGGACCTGCAGAGGGGAAAAAACTGTAGGCGAAGACAGAGACTAAAATATATCCAGAAAATAATTGAGGACGTAGGTTGCAAGTGCTACTCAGACGTGAAGAGGTTGGCACAGGAGAGGAATTCGTGGGGGCCACATCGGACCAGACAGAAGACTGATGACTCACACTTCCAAGCTTGACACAAATATTGGTATTCAAACAGTAGTGGCCGTGAATACATGGCACTGGCAGACAGGACGCTGCGTCCGCAGCGGAAGCTCCGCTGGGCGGCGTTTATCTGTTTAAAAGTACAGTGAATAAGATTAAAATAGAACATACAGTGTCGTTTAACGTCCATCCAAATGAAAAAGGATTTAAAACAGATGATAATAGTAAAACAGATGTATAAACAACTAAAGAAGAGATAAAGTACATAAAACGTGGCACCATCTGCTGGTGTCGAAACAAGACAAGAAGTCCGTAACAAATACATGGACATGAAAACTTGAAACTTCCTGGCAGATTAAAACTGTATGCCGGACCGAGACTCTAACTCGGGAGTTTTGCTTTTCGCGGGTAAGTGCTCTACCGACTGCGGAACCCAAACACGACTCACTAACCATCCTCACGGCTTTAATTCCGCCAGGAAGTTTCATATCAGAGCACACTCCGCTGCAAAGTGAAAATTTCATTCTGGAAACATCCCCCAGGCTGTGGCAAAATCATGTCTCCACAATATCCTTTCTTCCAGGAGTGCAAGTCTGCATGGTTCGCAAGAGAGCTTCTGTGAAATTTGTGAAGGTAGGAGACGTGGTATTTACTGAGTTAATGCTTTGAAGGCGGGTCCTGAGTCGTGCTTGGGTAGCTCAGTTGGTAGAGCACTTGCCCGCGAAAGGCAAAGGTCCCAAGTTCGAGTCTAGGTCCGGCACACAGTTTTAATCAGCCAGGAAGTTTCATATCAACGCACACTCCGCTGCAGAGCGAAAATTTCATTCTGGACATAAAAACTTGTTTACAAAACAGACAACTTTCCTAAAAAATTCAATAAGTCAAATCTAAAATATAGGATACAGAAATAAACTGACACCCTTATGAGGACACTACGCCAGTGTAAATGCTGTGGGTATCTATTAGATGAAGAAAGGACAGCATGGTTGAGTATGATGGGTAAATTGAAAAATGAAAGGAATATAAATTTTAAATAATCTCATTATTTTTGAAGAGAAGAAGTTTGATGTAGGACCGCAGCACCGCGCACTAGGAATGATCATTCTCAGTTAGTTAACTTGCTCAGAGCTGAGAGAAACACCACCAGGCTTCCCTGAGTCATAGATTTGCATATTAATTCATTATGCTGTTTGATTTTTATAGAAATTCTCTGTTAACTTTTTTATTCTTTTTAAATCATTGTTCACTTTGTTAAGCGTAGCACTGTTTAGACCAATGTTATGTGTAAAGATCAGGCGAAGTATTAGTCTTTCCTTTTGAATATATATTTCATTCTAAAACCGTTGTCTTGGCATATCATTTCACAGGAATCGTTACTTTCTCCATCCCACTGTTTATCACTACACATTACCACGTGCAACAGTTTCAATATGTACACTCCTGGAAATGGAAAAAAGAACACATTGACACCGGTGTGTCAGACCCTCCATACTTGCTCCGGACACTGCGAGAGGGCTGTACAAGCAATGATCACACGCACGGCACAGCGGACACACCAGGAACCGCGGTGTTGGCCGTCGAATGGCGCTAGCTGCGCAGCATTTGTGCACCGCCGCCGTCAGTGTCAGCCAGTTTGCCGTGGCATACGGAGCTCCATCGCAGTCTTTAACACTGGTAGCATGCCGCGACAGCGTGGACGTGAACCGTATGTGCAGTTGACGGACTTTGAGCGAGGGCGTATAGTGGGCATGCGGGAGGCCGGGTGGACGTACCGCCGAATTGCTCAACACGTGGGGCGTGAGGTCTTCACAGTACATCGATGTTGTCGCCAGTGGTCGGCGGAAGGTGCACGTGCCCGTCGACCTGGGACCGGACCGCAGCGACGCACGGATGCACGCCAAGACCGTAGGATCCTACACAGTGCCGTAGGGGACCGCACCGCCACTTCCCAGCAAATTAGGGACACTGTTGCTCCTGGGGTATCGGCGAGGACCATTCGCAACCGTCTCCATGAAGCTGGGCTACGGTCCCGCACACCGTTAGGCCGTCTTCCGCTCACGCCCCAACATCGTGCAGCCCGCCTCCAGTGGTGTCGCGACAGGCGTGAATGGAGGGACGAATGGAGACGTGTCGTCTTCAGCGATGAGAGTCGCTTCTGCCTTGGTGCCAATGATGGTCGTATGCGTGTTTGGCGCCGTGCAGGTGAGCGCCACAATCAGGACTGCATACGACCGAGGCACACAGGGCCAACACCCGGCATCATGGTGTGGGGAGCGATCTCCTACACTGGCCGTACACCACTGGTGATCGTCGAGGGGACACTGAATAGTGCACGGTACATCCAAACCGTCATCGAACCCATCGTTCTACCATTCCTAGACCGGCAAGGGAACTTGCTGTTCCAACAGGACAATGCACGTCCGCATGTATCCCGTGCCACCCAACGTGCTCTAGAAGGTGTAAGTCAACTACCCTGGCCAGCAAGATCTCCGGATCTGTCCCCCATTGAGCATGTTTGGGACTGGATGAAGCGTCGTCTCACGCGGTCTGCACGTCCAGCACGAACGCTGGTCCAACTGAGGCGCCAGGTGGACATGGCATGGCAAGCCGTTCCACAGGACTACATCCAGCATCTCTACGATCGTCTCCATGGGAGAATAGCAGCCTGCATTGCTGCGAAAGGTGGATATACACTGTACTAGTGCCGACATTGTGCATGCTCTGTTGCCTGTGTCTATGTGCCTGTGGTTCTGTCAGTGTGATCATGTGATGTATCTGACCCCAGGAATGTGTCAATAAAGTTTCCCCTTCCTGGGACAATGAATTCACGGTGTTCTTATTTCAATTTCCAGGAGTGTATTTATAGACTGAGCGATCCATACTCTGCAAAGGAACACATGGGAATATAGTAAGTTAACAGTGCTTCGGTGTTTTCCTAACGTTCTAATTACCAAGAGCATTACATTAACAGGGCAAGATCTATATCGGCACTTTAGCACTATTGACGAACTTGTACAGTATGTTATACGTTACTGCATCGTTGGATGCTAACAAGGTTTGGAGGCTGCTTGGAAACTGATGGTAAAGAACCTGAAGATTACTTGCAAGTACGTTTATGCGATAAGTGTTCTGAGGAGACTGTAGGACTATACCAGTATGGTTTGGATCTTCTTCCTCTCCGCAGACATATAGAGGGGTGGCACTTAAGTTGAGCCAATAGAGGTGTTTGTTGAACTTCCAGTGATTATATTTCAGGCGTGCTGTAACTGGCGTTAAGCTGCTGAATGTCTGTGTGTTATTATGGCACTGGTAGCTTTGAAATCAGGGGATGAGTTAGTGCATAGTGGCTGCTTTTGATTTTGATGCCCTCGACCATTCCTCTTGCCAATCCGATGACAACCGCTTTCTCAGCATGGGCATCATATCTATGAGAGGGAGTTTATCACATTCAATATCTCCATGTAGAGGTTCTTGCTTTGCTAGTACGTGTGACTGTTAATTTCCATGTATCCCGAAGTGGTCTTTCATCCATACTATCACGATATTGCGACAGTTACTCTGCACCCGAGACACAACGTCGATAATTTCTGCAACTATGGAGTTGGAACGTCTATTAGATGGTTTCTAATCAGTTGTAGGGCTGACATACTATCAGGAATTAATCATATACTGCTTATTAGCTTCGTAACACCAACTGCAACCTCTACCATTGGAAAGACTTGTGTCAACCTTCTGACGTACACTACCCACATCCAGTCTTTCATCTCATTCGCTTGCCCTCTGTGTGTATGTACAGTGGGGCATTCCAACAAAATGTGACGATTATTCTCACGTGCCGACAAAGCATTCACGTGTACAGCGATGCGCAAGAAGCAGACTCTTTGCAGGGCAAAACAGTGCACACGAGATCCCAGAATTTATGCAAACACTTTCTGTGCTATTAGTTATTTCAGTGCTCCGCTTCCCGCATTTCTGAGTGGTAGGATACTACATTTACTAGGTGTAACCCGTTCTGCTGACGATAAATTACTGTTTTCACTGCTAAAGAACTTCTTTGCGGGCACAAGAAAGTTAAAGTTGAAGGTAACGTAAATGTCCGCAATATTGCACCACGCTATATCGCTGCAAAACGCTGTAAAGCGTTGGGACGGCTGCTTATGCCATCTGTCGCTACCGAGGAAATTGTGAAAATTCTGCGGGGAGAATACGTAACACTTCTCTGCGTCAACAATGGCACCTGGCCAAGCCACCTGCTTATCAAAGTCTCCTGAATTATCAATTATAGATAACGGCGAGCGTCAGAAGCCCAGTGCGGGAGGCACCAATGATTAAGCACTTTCACCAGCACGTTCGTTGTTCTTAGCTGTTCATCGAAATATTATAAACACGTCTGGAGATGACGATCTGGTGACAGTCTACGGGCTTTATCCGTTCATCGCTCATATTTACCACTTGGAGATACTCCAAAGTGTTTTTCAAACTGCTCGAAGACATAAAGGTTGTACAGTGTGTTATCATTGAAAAAACATTCCGCTATCGAGAGAGATGACGCGGCATTTCAGTTGGGACCTATCATCATTCTCATGAGTTTCAATGTCTCGCTCATCGCGTGTTTGAGTTCGTAACGTTTCCAGAGCTTTGTTTCGTGCTTCAATCAAATCACACTTGTTGCCGTCCTACGTGCAGGCGCAGAATAGTTAAACAATTCACTACTTTCTACACTATCATCCTTACTAGACCCATACTGATCAGTTTCTTGACGATACAAATTTCTTGAGTCAAAGACGGTTCTGCGAAATAACGTTTAATTGAACTAATGAAGACATTATAAACAGTTCAAGGACGAGTGGTGACACTCATTTCCAACTGTCCGTTTACGTCAGCAACCAGATTTTTACGTTCTAGAGTGACAGTATTAGCAACCTCTCCATTCCACAATAATTAACGTGTGATGGTACATGTCTTCGTCAGGGATCAGAGAACCCTACTTTTTTAAAAAGATGAGCGAGGCAACGCCGTGACAGTGACTTTATGGAGATACGCAGACGTGTTGGAAGCCATTTCTACTCCACAACTACCTCAACACAAAGAAAACGAGGAGGCAGTTTTTTCAACAAGACAGGGCAGTTACCACAATAACAAGCACGAACGCTGTTAATGCTTTATTTCCAAATCAAGTGGTCTCTCGAAATGAGGATATATCATGGGCTCCCAATTCACCGGACTTAACAACGAATGTTAAAATTTGTAGAAGAGTTTGACTTTTTTTGGCTGCAATATTACTGACACTGGTTGTAGTAGATAGGATGTAAAATACAGAATTGCAGTAGTAGCAAAAGCGTCTCTGAAAATAGAAATATTATAACATGAATCGTAATTTAAGTGTTTCTAAATATTTTTGATGTAGTGTTGTAGTGAAGTGATTGGTGGACGATAAACAGAAGAAAATAACAGCTTTTGAACTGTGGTAAATGATTGCAAGTTGCTGTTACAAGACAACCGAAGTCAATGAAATTGTAAGCAATATAATAATTGTACAAAGCAATTATCACCAGTTGAATTATGGTACAACGATATTGAAAGACATATCCTAGGGCACAAGGAAATAGTTAATTTGAAACAGAGCGAAGTATGAGGTTGAAAAATTGCAGAGGGAGACCAAGGTTCAACTACGCTAAGGAGTTTCAAATGGATTTAGGTTACGAAAGCTATGCAGAGGTGAAGAGGCAAGTTGTATTGTTCTTGAAGTATGTCTTTCTTATATGACTGCAGAATCTTTATTTTTCCCTTTTCGAGTATTGGCTGATCACGGGAAGAATATGTGACACCTTTGAAGATAGGCCGCGGTGACGGGGAATGGAAGGAGGGGGAAGGGGAAGGAAGAGGGGGAAAGGGGAGAGGGAAGATAACTTGTGAATGGACTGTATGTACGCATACACTGAGGCGACAAAATTCATGGGATGGTGATATGCACACGCACATATACAGAAGGCGGTAGTATTGCATACGCAAGGTATAAAAGGGCAGTGCATTGGCGGAGCTGTAGTGCATACTCAAGTGATTCGTGTGAAAAGATTTCCGACGTGGTTATGAACGCACGACTCGAATTAACAGGCTTCGAACGCGTAATAGTACACTACTGGCCATTAAAATTGCCACATCACGAATATGACGAGCTAAAGACGCGAAATTTAACCGACAGGATGAAGATGCTCTGATATGCAAATGATTAACTTTTCAGAGCATTCACACAAGGTTGGCACCGGTGGCGACACCTACAACGTGCTGATATGAGGAAAGTTTCCAACCGATTTCTCATACACAAACAGCAGTTGACCGGCGTTGTCTGGTGAAACGTTGTAGTGATGCCTCGTGTAAGGAGGAGAAATGCCTACCATCACGTTTCCGACTTTGATAAAGGTCTGATTGTAGCCTATCGCGATAGCGGTTTATCGTATCGCGACAATGCTGCTCGCGTTGATCGAGATCCAATGACTGTTAGCAGAATATGGAATCGGTGGGTTCAGGAGGGTAATACGGAACGCCGTGCTGGATCCCAGCGACCTCGTATCACTAGCAGTCGAGATGACAGGTATCTTATCCGCATGGCTGTAACGGATCGTGCAGCCACGTCTCGATCCCCGAGTCAACAAATGGGGACGTTTGCAACACAACAACCATCTGCACGAACAGTGCGACGACGATTGCAGCAGCATGGACTGTCAGCTCGGAGACCATGGCTGCGGTTACCGTTGACGTTGCATCACAGACAGGAGCGCCTGCGATGGTGTACCCAACGACGAACCTGGATGCACGAACGGCAAAACGTCATTTTTTCGGATAAATCCAGGTTCTGTTTACAGCATCCTGATGGTCGCATTCGTGTTTGGCGACATCCCGGTGAACGCACATTGGAAGCGTGTATTCGACATCGCCATACTGGCGTATCACACGGCGTAATGGTATGGGGTGCCATTTGTTACACGTCTCGGTCACCTCTTGTTCGCATTGACGGCACTTTGAACAGTGGACGTTACATTTCAGATGTGTTACGAGCCGTGGCTCTAACCTTCATTCGTTCCCTGCGAAACCCTACATTTCAGCATGATAATGCACGACCGCATGTTGCAGGTCCTGTACGGGCCTTTCTGGATACAGAAAATGTTCGACTGCTGCCCTGGCCAGCACATTCTCCAGATCTCTCACCAATTGAAAACGTCTGGTCAATGGTGGCCGAGCAACTGGACCGTCATAATACGCCGGTCACTACTCTTGATGAACTGTGGTATCGTGTTGAAGCTGCATGGGCAGCTGTACCTGTACACGCCATCCAAGCTCTGTTTGACTCAATGCCCAGGCGTATCAAGGCCGTTATTACGGCCAGAGGTGGTTGTTCTGGGTACTGATTTCTCAGGATCTATGCACCCAAATTGCGTGAAAATATAATCACATGTCAGTTCTAGTACAATATATTTGTCCAACGAATACCCGTTTTTCATCTGCATTTCTTTTTGGTGTAGCAATTTTAATGGCCAGTAGTGTAGTTGGAGCTAGACGCATGGGACATTTCATTTCGGAAATTGTAAGGAAATTCAGTATTCCGAGATCCACACTGTCCAGAGTGTACCGAGAATACCAAATTTCAGGGATTACCTCTTACCACGGACAACCCACTGGTCGACGACCTTCACTTAACGGCCGATAACAGCGGCGTGCGCGTAGAGTCGTCAGTGCTAACAGACAAGCAACATTGAGTGAAATAAAAGCAGAAATCAGTGTGGGATGTACGACGAACGTATCCGTTAGGACAGTGCGGCGAAATTGGCTTCAATGGACTATGACAAGCAGACGACCGGCGCGAGTGCTTTTGCTAACAGCACGACATAGCCTGCAGCGTCTCTCCTGGGCTCATGACCGTATCGGTTGGACCCTACACGACTGGAAAACCGTGGCCTGGTCAGATGAGTGCCGATTTCGGTTGGTTAGAGTTGATGGAAGGGTTCGAGTGTGCCACAGACTCCATGAAGCCATGCACCCTAGTTGTCAACAAGGCACTGTGCAAGCTGTTAGTGGCTTCGTAATGGTATGGGTTGTGTTTACATGAAATAGACTGAGTCCGCCGGTCCAGCTGAATCGGTCATTGACGGGAAATGGTTTTGTCCGGCTACTTCGGGACTAAACAATGATGGAATTTTTATGGATGAAAATTAGTAGCGATTGGTTTGAAGAACATTATGGGTAATTCGAACGAATGATGTGGCCATCCAAATCGCCCTACACGAATCCCATCTACCATTACGGGACACAATTGAGAGGTCAGTTCGCGCACAAAATAGTGCACCAGCAACACTTTCGCAGTTATGGACAGCTATAGAGGCAGCATGGTTTAGTATTTCTGCACTCACTATTTCTGAATTTGTTAAGTCCATGCCACGTTGAGCTGCTGCACTACGCCGGTTAAAAGGAAGTCCTATACGATATTAGGAGGTGTCACAACAGTTTTGTCACCTCAGTGTATTTACATTTGAATGTGTAACGTGAATCTAAAATGACTCATTCGTATCATTTCGATTAATCGTACAAATGATCCATAGAACATGAAACTATCAAGCTGTAACGCGCCGAATGTAAAATTCCCTGAGAGCAACACTCACATATTGTCCCTGTTTTTTCAGCGAGTTTTTTATCGTAATGTTTGTAACGTTTTGTGACTAGAATAGTTGAGTCCACTTTGTCAGATAGGCTTTTTCATCTTAATGTATCCCATTTACTGGAAAGCTAATGAAGTATTTGTATACAGACAGAAATTAATTTTATCTGCAAAATACATGGTTATTACAAATGATTGAAGCGATTTCACAGCTCTACAATAACTTTATTATTTGAGATATTTTCAAAATGCTTTGCACACACATACAAAAACTCAAAAAGTTTTTTTAGGCACTCACAAATGTTCGATATGTGCCCCTTTAGTGATTCGGCAGACATCAAGCCGATAATCAAGTTCCTCCCACACTCGGCGCAGCATGTCCCCATCAATGAGTTCGAAAGCATCGTTGATGCGAGCTCGCAGTTCTGGCACGTTTCTTGGTAGAGGAGGTTAAAACACTGAATCTTTCACATAACCCCACAGAAAGAAATCGTATGGGGTTAAGTCGGGAGAGCGTGGAGGCCATGACATGAATTGCTGATCATGATCTCCACCACGACCGATCCATCGGTTTTCCAACCTCCTGTTTAAGAAATGCCGAACATCATGATGGAAGTGCGTTGGAGCACCATCCTGTTGAAAGATGAAGTCGGCGCTGTCGGTCTCCAGTTGTAGCATGAGCCAATTTTCCGCGGGCTACTCGTGAAACTTGCCCGCACGCGTTCAACCGTTTCTTCGCTCACTGCAGGCCGACCCGTTGATTTCCGCTTACAGAGGCATCCAGAAGCTTTAAACTGCGCATACCATCGCCGAATGGAGTTAGCAGTTGGTGGATCTTTGTTGAACTTCTTCCTGAAGTGTCGTTGCACTGTTATGACTGTCTGATGTGAGTGCATTTCAAGCACGACATACGCTTTCTCGCCTCTTGTCGCCATTTTGTCTCACTGCGCTCTCGAGCGCTCTGACAGCAGAAACCTGAAGTGCGGCTTCAGCCGAACAAAACTTTATGAGTTTTTCTACGTATCTGTAGTGTGTAGTGACCATATGTCAATGAATGGAGCTACAGTGAATTTATGAAATCGCTTCAATCATTTGTAATAGCTCTGTATATTATGAATTATATTATGCACTACAGCTTAGAGAGGACTTTATGGGACAGACGACAAAAGGTTGGTGGAATTGTTTGGGTAAGACAATTTTAAGAGAGAAGAACTTGATTTATTGTTTTTGAACTACACAAAGAAGTTCTGTGCAGCGCAGCGGCGATTTAGCAACGCTACCGACGACCAACAGACTAGAATATTATCACAGTCGTCACAGCTGTTTTGCGTATCCTACTACCTTTTACTTCTCACGTCTATGAAACCCTAAGCTGCAAATCTAAAAGCTGAAATTATTAGACAATCAAGATATTTTGTGCACAGCAGCGAACATAGAACTTAAGTAGAGATTCTTTGCTGTCTGAAATGTTATGCGGTGTTCAACAAACTAGGAGGAGATAAAATGAAGCAAGTAAAAACTACGACCATGGCTACGACACGCCACAGTGCAGAGCTGAATCCAGTAACACCCCGTGACCAAAGGTTCTGTATAAACCAGAACGCTTCGCTAGGCGGCATATGTACAAGCTGCACACAAACACATGTCATACTGATGTAGGCTACACAATCTTAATTCATCCACTAGATTTTCACTAATTTTTCGGACGAGAAAAAGGAGGAGTTTGGATCTACGAAAAGTAAACATATGGAGGTCAATTCCGATGACATTCAGAAGTGCAGCCATACTATAAACGGAGAGCAAGAATATGATGGGTTTCAAGAGAAAATTATAATCAGAACAGGAGAGCAATGGATAGGGGAGACAACAGAACATCCTCCTGAATGACTGCGAGAAAAGTGGACAGTTTGAAATTATGGTTTCAGTAACGAGATAATCAGTTGGTAGAGAAAAGCAAAAGAAATGAAAACAATTGAAAGCTGATCAATTGTTTCCTAAAGTTGAAAATAAGATGCTCTCTTTTCTCGTGCATTCTAAATTTCGGTTAGTTAGCGTTAGAGGTTCATTTTTTTTTAATTGTGTGGGGGTACACACCATGCAAGCATCATACAATTTTTGGAATGTTAAGAATATGATAAAGAAAAAATAAAACGTCTTACGATGACTTTGGTTGATCGTATTGTACAGCAAGGAAGCATTTTGAAGATGAAATGAAACATGTTACTGAAATATACCTACCACAGAAGCAAGTAAACGAAGAAAGTGAGTTGTTGAATGTTGACAGTTTGTGGAGGAAGTTGAGTTATAATAAGTAGTAGGGTAACAAGGACATTAGTGCATTTTGTTAGTGCAGGTTGGCTACATCAGGGGCAAGTATGCACTCGGGGGAAAACCTATTGTTCTCCTTTGACTAACAGGTCATTCACCTATTGTTCTCCTTTGACAGGTACTTAACCAATTGTTCCCTCACCCCAACCCCTCAGGAAACCTCCAACCAACCACCCCCCCCCCCCCCACCCTCACTGATTCAGGTGAAATTTTTGGTCCGAGTTATTTGTATCGCCCACTCTCACTCTTATCGATTTGATTGACTGCTTAATTTAACTGACCAATAAATGAACCCCTTCCCTCTGGTAACCCCCCACTCCCTCCCTCTCCCTTCTCCCCCTCCCCACCGCTACATGGAATTTGGCAGCTCAGGGGTGGAAAGGAAGGATCTCATGACAGGAAATTCAAGAGTATATTACTAATTTATAAAAAATTCAGTTTGCACGGTTGGATTTCTCCTGCTCATTATTCGCTGCTTTTTGGGTAGAACCAGGTCTTGTAAAAAATAGTTCAATCGATCACCTTCCTTTTTATTCCAATCGCACAAGAAACACTGTCATGAAACACCTATCACATGTATATACACGGTTAAAAATCTTTAAATTGCGAAGCATCCGCTGTCCACTGGACTGTACAGAATGTCACCACACATGGACTGCCAGGAGTTGGGTTACACTGGCAGCCCCCACAAAGTGTCAATGGGGCCGTCAGCTGCCGAGCAACACGCAGGTGTCTGTTCAGGTCCTGCAACTGACAGATTGGATATGACACTAATCGTCGAACAAAAGCATGAGGTGGTGGCATCCCTTTCATACTTGACACCTGAGAAATTCCTGTTGAAACACGTGTATACCTAGTCACCATGTATGACGCATCCCCTTTGTATCTGTGGGTCCAGCGAGATATTTGCCTAACGACTCACCCTCACAGGCACAGCTAAAATGTTGTCAGTGCTATACTGATGTCTCAGTCAATGTTAATAACAGCCAAGTCTCTGTCTGGATGTGCTATAGTAATCTTTTGCAATGCTTTAAGAAACTGTTTAAAAAAATATCCCAGAATAACACAGGAAAGATTCTTCCTAATGATCCTAATGGGACCACCCATCCATTACATGTCAACCCTTCCTGCCTGCAGCTCGTGGTCGTGCGGTAGCGTTCTCGCTTCCCACGCCCGGGTTCCCGGGTTCGATTCCCGGTGGGGTTAGGGATTTTCTCTGCCTCGTGATGACTGGGTGTTGTGTGATGTCCTTAGGTTAGTTAGGTTTAAGTAGTTCTAAGTTCTAGGGGACTGATGACCATAGATGTTAAGTCGCATAGTGCTCAGAACCATTTGAACCATTTGAATCAACCCTTCCTGAAAATCTTAAAGCATCACAGAAATAGTTAACAGTCACTTTTGTTGTTGTAGGATCTTTCATGATATCTCAGTGTGACTGCATGGAAACTCTTGTCCTAACAGGACCTGTTTACAAGAATATCCTAGAATAACACTTAATGCATTCTTCCTGATGGTCCTAACCAGGCACCCCCATCCATCACATGCTACACATCCCAGAAATCGTAATGTCATGCTTTCAACATAAGAGATTTGCAACAACTGCTCAAAAACAATGTGCTCCTAAAATAATGTTAACACCCCAAACTATTTTATGAGCATAACATGGCGTCATAGGAGCAGTGATGTATATGAGATAATTTGCTACTAAAAAATCGTCCATAAAATACTTGAAAATGGTCTAAGCCCGAAATTGTACAATCATATTGGAAATAAAGAGAATGGCAGCTGAATGCTTCAAGAAATCTTTCAAAAAATTCATCGCAGATTCAGATCCTATTGCATTGAAAATTATATGTCTCAGAAACGTTAAACGTTCACTCATGTTCTCACTGCTAAAAGCCTTAATCATGTCTGTGCATGCTTGAGAAAATACCGTAAATCACAAATGCACTCTTGTTGTTATGAAAGAGAGCACTGTCTAACCACAGACAGGAAAAATGAGAACAATTACGCAACCAGAATTCGAAGCATTCTCCTACAGAAGAGAAAAATGGCAGGAATTTTCCGTGTCCTGCAGCTGCTGGTCTGGAGATTTCCTAATTCCACGATGGGAAATGAGGGGCAGCATACCGCCAGAGATGGATGATCTGCTTCAACTTGTCCTTGAACACTTGAACAATGAAGACATCACGTTACTCTCAGAACTGTCCATAATACCTTGCCCCCACCTTGTCCAAACCAGTCTGTATAGGCTCCTATGTCCCAGCACAAAGGATGTCTTGTGAATGAATGGAGCTTCCTGTTTGGCTATTACTGAATTTACCTGCCAAACTGCTGCTACTGCTGGTGTGGGAGCACTGTCTGACATTTTCTGCAGACGAGACTTTCAGTGGCAAAACTATTTTGCACAGATCTGCGTATCGTACCGACAGTTAAACCTAGCAAAAGGGGTCTACAGATCTTGAAATATGGAAAGACACTTCTTCAATTGCACTGCTATGCTACTGTCGAGGAAAGCTTGAATATTTCAGCGTGAAGCCGATCTCCAACCTGGCTATATCACCACGTACCATATCGATGTAGTCAACACACAATTCGGCTGCGGCACCATACAGAATCATTACTTCTGCATCCTATATACTCCTTGAACCGCATATACTCCTTGCAGCACTAGATATTTCCTGCAAGCTTGGTATGTCATCCAATGCAGCTGACAGCCACAAATCATTTGCCCCAAAGTGTGACCAGAGCGCCCTCAGGAGACTGAGTTCACTCTCTGAGCTCCTGTATAGCCATCTACACAAAGGTGTTTCTGTTTCTGGCCCCGACCTGCTTGTAAGCTTGCTTGCTACACCCATCTCCAGACTCTGGGATTACAAGAACGAGGTTTACTAGAATATCATACCATTTACACATTAATCCTCGATATCAAGCACATATAAATATTGCTTGCATAGCAGTATCGTTTGCAGTTTGCACAGTATAATTCCCACGTTGTAGACTGGGAATTATTTCTCCAGAGACCTGAAACTTATGCGAGGTGCAGTGAGGTGGAACGTGCTGTAAACCACAGGCAACGAGAAAGTTACCTTCTTCTGCAAAGACCTATATGTGAAAACTCAAAAATAATAATAATAATAATAATAATAACAATAAATCCCGTGGAGGCCCGGGAAAAGAATAGGCCTCCGGTATGTTCTGCCAGTCGTAAAAGGCGACGAAAAGAACAAACCACTAATAGGGCTAACCCCCCTTTTAGTTTGATTACTTGGTTCAGGACAGAACTAAAGAAGCCTCGGACAAGCGCTGTCATGGTCGGGGATGACGCTTGAACCCTATGCCCGGCCACAATGGTAACGACACTGCTAGCCAACTGGAAAATGATTTAAATCCAAATAGAGGTGTTTTGCAGGATATGCTTCCTGCAACCACCCTAGAAGGGAAACAAAGACAGAGGATGAGATGGTCAGATGAAGTTAATCGACACCTCATGTTCTGTTATTACCAAGCAACAAACCTAGGAACCAACACAACTGGATACAGATCACAAGTATACACAACATTTATTACCAGATACCCGGAATTAAAATTTTTAACAGAACAACGACTAGCTGATCAGATCCGTGTAATAATAAAAAATAACAGGATACCCCAGTCAGAATTAGAAAACATCAAACAACAAGTACAACAAATACTGGAACTAAATAATGTGCAATCAGAAGAAGAAGAAGAAAATACAGTAATGGACTCAAACATCCCAGAGCAAACAAACAAAGACCAACACGCGTCAATTAAACAATTAGAGGAAAACGAAATCTTAAGACAGTCACCAGAACAAGCACAAATAGAACACGAAGAGAGACACGTGTTAGATATAGGAGAGAAATTTCAGCTGACATATATAGAATACATAGACACAAATACAGACATTAGACCATTCTTGCATAGACCGCCAAATAACCCACAAGTCGAAACAACAATAAAAACTATCAACACAATCATACACAACAAAATAAATGAAAACACAACTGTGGAAGAGTTACAACTACTGATTTATATAGGAGCACTCACTACACTAAATATACACACTAGGCAGAGATCAGAACAAACCAACACACAGAAGAAACCCACAAAACCAGCATGGCAACACAGGCTACAGATCAGAATAGAA
This sequence comes from Schistocerca cancellata, assembly GCF_023864275.1. Classification (NCBI taxonomy): domain Eukaryota; kingdom Metazoa; phylum Arthropoda; class Insecta; order Orthoptera; family Acrididae; genus Schistocerca; species Schistocerca cancellata. Next base: position 244,137,004 of record NC_064628.1, on the reverse strand, counting down.
AAACTGAGAAAAGACATCGGACAGCTAACACAATTTATAAGAAATGAAATATCAGACAAAAAACGAAAAAGGTTAGGTAAAATCTCACAACAAGAAGCAATAGAGCAATTAGATGAAAAAAGCAGAAATTGCAAGCATTGGCCAAACGACTTAGAAGATACAGAAAAAGTGAAAATAGAAGGAAACAAAACCAAACATTCAACGCAAACCAAAAGAGATTTTACCAAACAATGGATAACACACACATTAAAATAGACAATCCACCAAACATAACAGACATAGAACACTTCTGGAGCAACATATGGTCAAACCCGGTACAACATAACAGGCATGCATGGTGGATACAAGCAGAAACAGACACATACAAGATGATACCACAAACGCCTGAAGTGATAATTTTGCAACATGAAGTCACCCGAGCAATTAATTCTACACACAATTGGAAAGCCCCTGGAAATGATAAAATAGCAAATTACTGCCTAAAGAAGTTCACCTCAACACATTCACATCTAACTAAATTATTTAACAGTTACATTGCAGACCCATACACAATCCCTGATACACTTGCACATGGAATAACCTATCTGAAACCTAAAGATCAAGCAGACACAGCAAACCCAGCTAAATATCGCCCCATAACATGCCTACCAACAATATACAAAATATTAACTTCAGTAATCACACAGAAATTAATGACACACACAACACAGAACAAAATTATAAATGAAGAACAAAAAGGCTGCTGCAAAGGAGCACGAGGATGTAAAGAGCAACTGATAATAGATACAGAGGTGACATATCAAGCTAAAACTAAACAAAGGTCCCTACACTACGCATACATTGATTACCAAAAAGCCTTTGATAGTGTACCCCACTCATGGTTACTACAGATATTGGAAATATACAAAGTAGATCCTAAATTGATACAGTTTCTAAACATAGTAATGAAAAACTGGAAAACCACACTTAATATCCAAACAAATTCAGATAACATCACATCACAGCCAATACAGATTAAGCGTGGAATATACCAAGGAGACTCATTAAGTCCTTTCTGGTTCTGTCTTGCTCTGAACCCACTATCCAACATGCTAAATAATACAAATTATGGATACAATATTACTGGAACATACCCACACAAAATCACATATTTGCTATACATGGATGATCTAAAATTACTGGCAGCAACAAATCAACAACTCAACCAATTACTAAAGATAACAGAAGTATTCAGCAATGATATAAATATGGCTTTTGGAACAGACAAATGTAAGAAAAATAGCATAGTCAAGGGAAAACACACTAAACAAGAAGATTACATATTGGATAACCACAGCGACTGCATAGAAGCGATGGAAAAAACAGATGCCTATAAATATCTAGGATACAGACAAAAAATAGGAATAGATAATACAAATATTAAAGAAGAACTAAAAGAAAAATATAGACAAAGACTAACAAAAATACTGAAAACAGAATTGACAGCAAGAAACAAGACAAAAGCTATAAATACTTATGCTATACCAATATTGACCTACTCATTTGGAGTAGTGAAATGGAGTGACACAGACCTAGAAGCACTCAATACACTTACACGATCACAATGCCACAAATATAGAATACATCACATACATTCAGCAACAGAAAGATTCACATTAAGCAGAAAGGAAGGTGGAAGGGGATTTGTAGATATAAAAAACCTACATTATGGACAGGTAGACAATTTAAGAAAATTCTTTCTAGAACGAGCAGAAACTAGCAAAATACACAAAGCAATCACTCATATAAATACATCAGCTACACCACTGCAATTTCATAACCACTTCTACAACCCTTTAGATCACATAACATCAACAGATACAAAGAAAGTAAATTGGAAAAAGAAAACACTACATGGCAAGCACCCGTATCATCTAACACAGCCACACATAGATCAAGACGCATCCAACACATGGCTAAGAAACGGCAATATATACAGTGAGACGGAAGGATTCATGATTGCAATACAGGATCAAACAATAAACATCAGATATTACAGCAAGCATATTATTAAAGATCCCAATACCACAACAGATAAATGCAGACTTTGCAAACAACAAATAGAAACAGTAGATCACATCACAAGCGGATGTACAATACTAGCAAATACAGAATACCCCAGAAGACATGACAATGTAGCAAAGATAGTACATCAACAACTCGCCATAAAACATAAACTAATAAAACAACACGTTCCCACATACAAGTACACACCACAAAATGTACTGGAGAATGATGAATACAAATTATACTGGAACAGAACGATTATAACAGATAAAACAACACCACATAACAAACCTGACATCATACTCACCAATAAAAAGAAGAAATTAACACAACTAATTGAAATATCCATACCCAACACAACAAATATACAGAAGAAAGCAGGAGAAAAAATTGAAAAATACATCCAACTGGCTGAGGAAGTCAAGGACATGTGGCATCAGGATAAAGTCGACATTATACCAATAATACTATCAACTACAGGAGTCATACCTCACAATATCCACCAGTACATCAATGCAATACAGCTACATCCAAACATATATATATATACAACTACAAAAATCTGTAATTATTGATACATGTTCAATGACCCGAAAGTTCCTAAATGCAATATAACAAATACCGTACAGTTAAAAGGAAGTCACGCTTGATCAAGGTCCGCGTCACTGTCCATTTTTGACGAGACATGACGTCTGAGAATAGAAAGAAATAACAATAATAATACTAACAACAATAAAATAAAATAAAAATAGAGGAAACTGATAATTTCACTCTCGAATAGTGATGTCATTGATATAACAGATTCCTTATAATTTGCAAAGTCAACTACAGTGTTTTTCATATCTAGGGAACCAGCAAAGTTGTCTTTCACCCGTCTTTCACCTGCTATATGCGCACAACATGCACCTCAATCGATGTTCTCTCAACCAAATAAAGATGGGAAATGTGCAGAAGCAGTCAACTGGACAGTTTACATGGGAGGGAATAATGCTCCAGCGCAAATATGTGTCTATATTGAACAATAGTTTAAGGACCTGTCAATCAAAAGGATGGATTATCCCCAGATGGTTGTAATTCTATTAACAGAACAATTTGCTAAGGACCTGTCAATCAAAAGATCCCTTGAATGTTACCTGCCCGCAATGTGACGTGACGCCGATGTTGTCCCCCTGCTATTATCCGTATATTATCCTTCCGGGTATTGCACTTGTACATGATGACACCTGCGACGCAGGTGACTGCTACACTATGTGATCAAAAGTATCCACACACTTGGCTGAAAATGACTTTAAAGTTACTGGCGCCCTCCATTGGTAATGCTGGAATTCAATATGGTATTGGCCCACCATTTGCCTTGATGACAGATTCCACTCTCGCAGAATGCTGGAAGGTTTCTTGGGGAATGGCAGCCCATTCTTCACAGAGTACTGCACTGAGAAGAGGTATCGATGAGGGTCGGTGAGGCCTGGCACGAAGCCCGCGTTGCAAAACATTCCAAAGATATTCTGTAGGATTCAGGTCAGGACTCTGTGCAAGCCAGTCCATTACAGGGATGTCATTGTCGTGCAACCACTCCGCCACAGGCCGTGCGTTATGAACAGGCGCTCGATCGTGTTGAAAGATGCAGTCGCCATCCCCGAATTGCTCTTCAACAGTGGGAAGCAACAAGGTGCTTAAAACATCATTGTAGGTCTGTGCTGTAATATTGTCACGCAAAACAACAGGGGTGCATGCCCACCTCCATGAAAAACACGACCACACTATAACACCACCGTCTCCGAATTTTACTGTTGGCACTACACACGCTGGCAGATGACGTTCACTGGGCATTCGCCATACCCACACCCTGCCATCGGATCGCCACATTGTGTACCGTGATTCGTCACTCCACACAATGTTTTTCCACTGTTCAATCGTCCAATGTTTACGCTCCTTACTCCAAGCGAGGCGTCGTTTGGCATTTACTGGCGTGATGTGTGGCTTATGAGCAGTCGCTCGACCATGAAATCCAGGTTTTCTCACCTCCCGCCTACCTGTCATAGTTCTTGCAGTGGATCCTGATGCAGTTTGTGTGATTCCTGTGTGATGGTCTGGATAGATGTCTCAATTACACATTACTACCCTCTTCAACTGTCGGCAGTCTCTGTCAGTCAACAGACGAGGTCGGCCTGTACGCTTTTGTGCTGCACGTGTCCTTTCACGTTTCCACTTCACTATCGCATCAGAAACAGTGGACCTGGGGACGTTTAGGAGTGTGAAAAACTCGCGTACAAACGTATGACACAAGTGACACCCAATCACCTGACCACTTTCGAAGTCCGAGAGTTCCGCGGAGCGCCCCATTCTGCTCTCTCACGATGTCTAATGACTACTGACGTCGCTGATATGAAGTACCTGGCAAAGGTGGCAGCACAATGCAACTAATATGAAAAACGTATGTTTTGGGGGTGTCCGGATACTTTGGTCACATAGTGTACGTAATGGAGACAATACTAGCTTACTGACACCCATTTGTAGTCTCCTGACAATGACTGATGTCGTAAACAGTTAAGTTTTTGTTATTTGCCACTGAATATCCAACCACGGTAATGAGCCCAGTTCTCGCATATGTAAATTGTATTGCTGCCAGATCCTCCTGATGGTTACAAAGCGGTGAAAGATCTACGACACTCTACCTCTAAAAGGAGGGCATATGTCTCCATCACAGGCGTTCGCAAGGGGAGGGTGGGATAGAGGGAGGGCAAGATGGGGCACTAGTCCCTGTCCCAGGAATCTGGAGCACAGAGTTTTTGTTCATTACATAATTCTCTTACATTTTTAAAAGTGAACGGATAATAACCAGTTCTCTATCTGCTCTCTGGGATATAATAAAATTGTTTTGTGTCAGCTATAATGATCAGCTATTGTGGTATGATACGGCTCGAAACTGATCAACTAATTTATGTAAAGAAACTGCACTTTTAGAATCTTGACAGAAGTTTAAATGTGTGCAATAAAATTTCACAAGAGTCTGTAGCGCTATGTTCCTGAAAACTACGAAACAGAGCTGTCGAAGAATTTCCCCGGATCCTGGAGCGTTCGCAATCGAGGTTTTTCTCGGCCTGCCCTCGTGCCTCATGGATCTCCGTCGGCGGAAAACAGGATGCTGTTCCTTCCGAGAAGTGGTTTCGGTGTACACAAGAATGTCCTGCCGAGTGCCGACGTGCGTCACATTCCTTCATTGGAGGCTGAGAGCAAGTTCACTAGCAGAGGAACGTTTTAAATAAATATTTAGCGTTACGATTAAGTGATCTTTAAGCTGATGAATTAAAATTTTATGATAATAAACGAGGGCTTGTTCCAGGTAATCGCGTTTTGTAGACAAGGATCTCCCATATGGTACCAAATGAGCGCACCTCCCAGGACAACTTAAGGACGTGACAGCACTTCAGAGAAGTAAACTAACTGTGGGCATTGATCATGTCAGGATGTGTCTTGACAGCTTGGCTGCTTTAAGCGAGAATGAGCCCTTGGTGAAATTGACTGCAACCCCGAAATCAATGCCAAAGAAAAATATATTACTACAAAAATAAAGTGTAACTGTGAAACAGCCATACTTCACCGAGGCAATAAACTCTCTTTCGGATTATGAGAAGAAACACTTACAGTAGCTTACAAGGTCTTAGTGATTAATTTCTACTTACTGTCGAGGAACTATTCTTTATATTGCTGCTAACAAACTAAACCTACAGTGTCGTTACCTAAAGCAAGTTGCGTAACACATATTATATAGACAAAAAGCGTATACTCACACAAGTACCACTCGGTGCTGAATATATTCTCTACAGCTGGAATAATCCATACTAACAAACCATCACATAACCCTCTTCAAAGAGAATATCAGAGTTATGTTTCTTTGAGTGGCTGTGCTATTTCATTCAGGAATTATGATCTGTCGGGAGCAGTTGGTGCTCCGACACTCAGAATCTAAGCTTAAACATTAATGGAAGTCAAAGGTTTATATTTCTGCAGGCAGAGTTTTAATGATTTAATTAAATGAATCTATATGGTTCGAGAGACCTTTTCAGGTCTCAAACATCTATGATGCGTATATGCAGACTAAAGCGACGAATGAATTTTTTTTTTTTTTACCAAGGACAAGATTATGTGCATCATAGATGTTTGAGACTTGAAAAGGTCCCTGGAACCAAATAGATTAATATGATTAAAAAGCACCTATGCTTGGGTTTCAAGCAGGCTACTCCATTTCGTTCCATGCTGAGGTGCTATTCCATTACAGCTGGAGAACCTCTGCAATGCTGTTCGTGTTTAGGGGGAATATGAAGTGGTCTGAGACGTGAACGTGAATTTGTATTGAGGAGGGAGACGTGTTAGAGTAGTCCACATAGTTGTGCAAAGCCACTGTACCAGGGTGGCGTAGTGGTTAGTGCGTCTGCCTAGTGAGCAGGAGACAATGGTTCTAATCCTAGTCATGGTACAAAATTTCATTCGTCGCTTCAATTTGTAATATAATGATTTACTCTATCCAATGTTTACTTACCCGGCAGAGCTAGCACTGGAAGGCCAACCCTGTCCCGGCAGGCATAGTCACAAAAAATGTCCTGGTACTATTTCTTTTTTCACTGACCTTTATTTTACTCTTGACTACTCGCATCGTTGGAAAAACCGCATCTTGATCTTGATCTTGTCATAGCTCTTAATTATGACTCTCCATCTGCAGCAATGGGTAGAACGTGCTGGTTTGCTAGCTTCTAGTAAACTATTCTGACTGCTACTAACTGCACTTTCTTGCTTGTATCTTCTTTTCTTTTGATATTCATCTACTTTAATTTTGGATATGTTACTCGCTAAAGTTTCGAGTAGCTGTCATTTCTACTCACTACAGGCTTAGCCTTACGCACTATTGGATCTTATGTCCACCTCTGCCTAAATTCAGTGTATTGATCAATTCAAAGAAAGTATGTTTAGTTGTACCCACTAATTCACAGTTGCATGTCTCTAATTAAACATGAATATAGAGATTATAATTAATTAAACATGAATATAGAGATAAACATGAATATAGAGATAATTAAACATGAATATAGAGATATGGGCCACGTCATGTAGAAGGATATATCACTCTGGAGAGGAGCTTATACTTTTATAACTTAGTTGCAGTCTTTCGCGAATGCTTAGAAAAAATCAGTGCATCCGCTGTGCTGTATTTTCTATTTACCAGTTGGAAGTTTTAGTGCTTCTACTTGGTGCTTGTAAGTGAGAAAACCTGAAGAACACTTCGTGGTACCATTACTGTATCGCTTTTTATACATCAGCAGAAATATGAACTTTTACCTTGTGTTTCTACAAGAATTCAGTGTTTCAATGAATTGCTGGAAATGTGGAAGCAAGTGATCTAAATTATGATTGCAGTGTCTCCCCTGTATTCTGATCTATAGTAGTCTTTGCTACACCGCTTTTGAATACGAACATAACTGTGCAAATTGCACTGAAGCGTCAAAGAAACTGGTATTACATCGTATTCAAATACAGGGATATGTTAACAGGGAGAATACGAAGCTGCGGTTGGCAACCCCTATGAAAGACAAGTATCGGGCGCGATGGGACACATCATTTCCTAGGTAGCGATGTAGTGGAGATTTTCTCGTACGATCATTTCACGACTGTACCGTGAATATCATGACTCCCATAAAACATCAGATCTCCGACATCTCTGCGGCCGGAAAAAAATCCTGCACGAATGGGACCGGCGACGACTGAAGAGAATAGTTCAATGTCACAGAAGTGCAACCCTTCCGCAAATTGCTGCAGATTTCAATGCTGGGCCATCAACAAGTATCACATGCGAACCATTCACCGAAACATCATTGGTATGGGCTTTCGGAGCCCAAGGCCCACTCGTGTACGACACGAAGCTTTACGCCTCGCCTGGGCCCAAAAACGCCGACTTTGAACTGTTGATAACTGGAAACATGTTGCCTGGTCGGACGAGTCTCGTTTCAGATTGTATCGGCCGGATGGACCTGTACGGGTATGGAGACAACGTCATGAGTCCATGGACCATGCGTGTCAGCAGGTGACTGTTCAAACTGGTGGTGGCTCTGTAATGGAGTGGGGGTGTGCAGCTGCAGTGATATGGAATCCCTGATACGTCTAGATACGACTCTGACAGGTGACACGTACGTAAGCATCGTGTCTGATGACCTGCATCCATTCATGTCCGTTGTGCATTCCGACGGACTTGGGCAATTCCAGCAGGACAATGCGTCTCCCAAAACGTCCAGAATTGCTACAGAGGGTCTCCGGTATACTCTTCTGAGTTTAAACACTTCCGCTGGCAACCATACTCCCCAGACATGAACTTTATTGAGCATATCTGGGGTGCCTTGCAACGTGCTGTTCAGAAGAGATCTCCACCCGTCATGCTCCTTCGGATTTATGAACAGCCCTGCAGGATTCACGGTGTCAGTTCCTTCCAGCACTACTTCAGACATTAGTTGAGTCCATGCCGTGTCGTGCTGCGGCACTTCTGTGTGCTCACAGGGGCTGTGCGCGATATTAGGCAGGTGTACCAGTTTCTTTGGCTCTTCAGTGTACATTAGATACGTGTGATGCTATTATTCTAAACTGAATCCGACCATCTGTAAAGTAAATTTGGTACAAAAAATGGCTATCAAAAATAAACAGAATGGGTTCCTCATCAAAGAATTATAACACAATGGCTAATATCGCATGTTTAATCTGTATCGTGTTAGAAAATGCATCTAATGAATAACATAAAACAATTAAAAATGAATACAGTACTCTGATATGAGGTACTGAACAGTCGAGAAGGGTTGCTGACGCAACTACTTAGATCTGAAGATGATATGGAGTGATGGAAACATGCCACATTGCAGACAGCCACAAAACGTACGGCACCTTTCACTGCGTTACTCTTTTCATAGTCCAGATGAACGCATCCACTTGTTGTACCCGGTCGCTGCTACATCCTGACAGAACCTTGCGCCACGGATAGTGGAATACAGGGTAGGGCCCAGCGTAGGTGGGCTGTGAGCTGTGACGTCACCGTGAACCCTCTCGCCATGGCGCACTGCGTTGAAGCTAATAGTCACACAGTGCACACACGTTAAAATCATATGCAGGTATGCTTGTAATCGAGATTTTCCATATTTAAGCGTATTATTATTATTATTATTATTATTATTATTATTAAGCTGTACATTATTTAGACCAGTTTTTATGTGATCAGTGAAATGCTAGTGTAAATCCTGTGAAGGCTGTAAGGCCCTAGACCTGTAGTATGAAGAAACACCATATGATGTCATTTTAAACTCTTTAACTATATTAACACGTTTTATATTCTGAAAAGCTATGTTACAACTCATTTCATTTTTTTTTCAGTTGCAGTCTGTTCAGTCTCAGTTCGCTCACTAATTTGCATTTTTTTCTTGTTGGTAGCTTGCATTCTGATAAAAGTGCATGTTCGTATGGAATGCATTATAGCGAAGTCTTGACAAAAGATAACGCTTTATAAGACAGGCAACATAGTGTCACAGCGTTTGCAATATCTTCAGATGTCCAGTTAGTATACTGTCTCTTCATAACCACATGTTGTTAACTGTCAGAAAGAGGGCCCTGAATCACTTTTTGAACATGTTTTAACGTCAGTAACTCAGCGCTACATCAGGAGAGACGATACTGTAGGTGTGCATTTTTTTTTGCCTATAGTTTTATATTTCTGTATCCGTAATTTCTAATTGTTGGCTTTAACACGCATTGTCGCATTCACAGTAGGGTTTGTTTTCACGGTTAACGTTCTGTCAAGTAGTAATTTCTTCATAAGTTGGTAATGTATTTACCTGTAAAATATCTTCTGCTTCTTTACAGTGCCTTCGCTATAGCGCCCAAATATTTGTTTCATTATTAGGCTCATTGCTAAGCCCTAAATCAACAGAGCATGTTAGATTTAGAGTTGGAAGAGCATCACTCTCGAACTTGCGTTTCGAAGGGATATTCAACAATTCACTTCTCAAATCCCTTTCATAATCCAATAATTCATAAGCGTATTGAGAAGACGGGAGCCTCTTCAATTGAGAGGAATGTGCACGTTTACATGCGTTTCTACAGTTTTCTTTCGTCTCATTGTATTCAGGAACTGTACGAAACTTCATTCCTAACTTACTTACTTGTCTGTTGTGGCTAGTACAACTGGCGATCACAGACTAAACCATTATTTTTCACTTAAAAACTTACTAAAAAAAAGTATCTCAATACAATATTTATTATGGGGTAACTCTATACTCAATCACCAGTCAATAATAAAAATTCACGCTGCTGTAAATAACCTTACTTTCCGTCGTAAACGCAATTACTACACAACACTTTATGGCAGTTGCGGGCTACTGAGTGCTGGTTGGGTTCTCTCTGACGTCAGTGTCGCGGCTTGCTACTCGTACTGCACATACGCCTCGTGACCCCTACTGTGCAATCTAGTATCGGTGCCTTGCACCAATAAGGAACACATGTAATTAAACATGTGCACTTGAGGCTGAAGAATAAACGAGAACTGTTTTAAATATCAACACGGTTGCTGATTCGCTCAGGACGAATATGTCGGTTGCAGTGATTTAGTTCTTTGACTAAAGTTCTGGTGTTGTAGTTGCCCTCAGTTCGCTGTAACATGGCATTCTCAAACTCAACAGTTCGCGCCTTGCCTGTTATTCCTGTTTCCCACCAGTCTGGCCTAAGAGATCTTGTTTCACGAAGACGGCCATCAAATTTTTGAAATGTGGCATTTTTTGGTAACTTCCTTCGTCAGGATACAAGCCTTGCTACTCGTGTTTCGCATCGTGCCTTCCCATGACTGAAATGTATGTCAGCTAACTCGGTTAGAGTATAATAAGCCATCAAGAACAAGTAAATATCAGTAGAAACTTACATGTAAACACTTCACAGCATAAACAATTATAATGTAATTGTTATACTGCGAAAAAACGATCGTCTGCCAATGATGGCCGTGAGTCCCCGCCTGGTGAAGTTGAGCCGATTCTGCACGTTAACAACCGGAAGAAATTTTGACAAAAAAGGTAAAAATAAGTAGTTATTGAAACTTGGAGTAAATAAAATGAATCTGTAATGATTGTACATTGAAAATTACTAAAATATGGTCCGATCGTCAGCTCACTCTGTGTGAAAATTACTGTATGATTATTAATTATTTATAGACTGTGATTAGGAACTAATCCGTGAATTGTAATCAGGCGATATCGGAACCAAGAAAACTGACTCGAGGTCAGATGTATAAATAGAATTAATACCTTGAACCAAAGTTAATCAGAAAACCAGTAGAATAATTTGCACTGAAAACATGCACGTAATAGTTAAGTATTTGCAAAACAGTTCGCTTAATGAATAGCTTTCCTTTTACCCACTGTAATGCTATTATTGATTTTAGAAATGCAGAGGTTCACAATTACTGGTTTTCTATTACAGTGAGCAATTTCTGGAAAGTTCTTAATGTTTCATTTAGCGAAGAATAAATAATTTTACACTACACTGTTACGTAATTTACAAATGTGAGCACAGTTCGCAATGCACACAGAAACATGAAGTATATTATTCTGAACTAATATTTTGTCAACATTAATTAAAATTATGCTTTTTACTGTTAGTCATTATTATCAAACTAGTTGTTCAACCAAGCAATAAAGTTCACTGGTGTTAAATAGTTCTTGATAGTTCTCAGTTTTGTAAATTGCACTTCTATCGTTCCTTCACTGTGTTATTCTCTGAATCAGTAATGATGATAGGATAGGATTCTATTAGGTAAATGATTGAGGTATAATTCATTTGTACTAAAACAGTTGCTGCACTAAATGCTCTGGCAACCGCGCTTCTTTATCGTCGCTTCACATATCAAGTTTGGGCCCACAGTACTCTTCTTGAACATTAATTTCTCTTGATGAGAATGTCCTATGCCCATTTAAGCTACATAATATGCTTGGCCATAAATAAAAAAATCTTGCGTTTTATTTCTAGGCTGACTAGACGTCCTGGTTTATCGGGACGGTCCGGTTTAACTGACAAGTGTCCTCTTGTCCTGAGACAATCGTTCGGGACACACAATTGTATCGGTTTTTAATCGAGAATCGAAAAGCGTTCATCATCATCATCATCATTATTTAAGACTTGTAACCTCCCCCTCACTTACCGACCTTAATGACAGTGAAAAATGAAACCGCGTGTACCTAATGGGAGTTTTGGAAAAGCAATCGTCACCGAAGTTAACCTGTCGGTAAAGAGGGAGGAAAGGGTTACATCTAAATGAAAGGAAATGTGCTAATGAAACTGGTGGAAATTAATTTTGAAAATGGGTAAAGTTAATAAAGAAAGTAAATGTGCAGCCGTTACGTTAACAATTAACTAGCGGTAATTAGGTATTTGAGATTTGGGGGAAATCACGGTCGCCAGTCCTAAGGACAATAACTATAGTAACTGAAAAAGAAAGGTTATTACACATATAATTAGCACTAGAAGCGTGGCAACTGAAGGTTGACACGCGTAGTGTGAAAACTGAAAGTTTGTCAGAAGTAATAAATTTCGCTACACCCTGACTTAATTTAGCAAAAGAATTAATAAAACCGGAAAATCGAAAGTTAATTCAGTGACTGAAGTTAATAGTGAGCTTTCTTTCTGAAGCACATCGAAATTCAGTAAAATACGGTTAGTCTTGGACTACCTCAACAATCATTTCAGAAGCTACTTGAATCTACGCAATTTAGAAAGAAGAGATTTAACTTTGAGCCTGAATTAAATGATTCTGAACAATTAACAATAGTAAAATTTAGTACGTACCAAGCTGAGCTGCAGTCACGGGTAAGCTAAAATATGGTAACAAAACTCGCACTCTTAATTTGTGCTTGTGTAATCTGAATATTGTAGCCAGCTAACTGAACTTTGAAATTAAAGCAGTGAAATAGAATTAGCTATATTACTTTAGTGCTGGCGTTTAAATTTCAACGACACTTGGGTTCATTTCGGAAAAGGAAGGGACTCTGCTTGGTAATGCAATTGGGACAATGAGCAACAAACGTTCATGCTAAGTTGCTATAATTATAGTGACGAAAATGGAACAAGATTAAAAGCTGAGGTCTGCCATACAGCTCTAAAACTTTACGTGCGTCCAGTCTTCCTTGTCGGTTGATTGAAGGTTTGAAGCCGTCGGTCGAGGAGGTGGCGACAGTCACTCATTGTCGGCCGTCGCTGCTGCAGAAGCTGGATGTTGGAGCGCCTTCTTCTCGACACGGTCACCAGACGAAACGGGCTCTTGATGTGCGCTAGTTAATGTTTCCCGTCCGCGACACCATGTCAGAAACTATCATCGCAAGTCGAGCGCAATTACATGCTGCCAAACCCCGAAAGCGCGGCAACTCGCGGGAGCGTCACACAACACACCTGCTCCACTCGCTACTCCCGCCACACTCCCTCTCTCAGCCCGCGCTCCACGTGGCAGAGTTAACACTACCAAAGATCCTACACACTTTGATTCTTCACACGACCTATCGACGTAATCGTTCGATAGCAGTTTTCCATAGGCAAGACCCAGCGTAAAAATACAAATAATATTTACGAAACAAACCAATTATACATCGACATAAATGCATAAATATACAAATAGTAAAACAATTACAATATACAAAGAGACAGAAATGTCATATCTTGAGGTAACAAAGCAAGGAAAAAAATAGTACAATAGATGGAAATAGGAGGATATGCATTTCCGGCGTTACAGACTGAGTATGCCCTTCAGCGTTCAGTCTGGAGCATAGTCCCCCTTATAAAATTCCTCCATGATCCCCTATTCAATGCTGACATTGGTGCCTCTTCTGATGTTAAGCCTATTACTTCAAAATCATTCTTAACCGAATCCAGGTCTACCCCGACTCCTCCTACCCTCTACTGCTGAACCCATGAGTCTCTTGGGTAACCTTGCTTCTCCCATGCGTGTAACATGACCCCACCATCTAAGCCTGTTCGCCCTGACTGCTACATCTATAGAGTTCATTCCCAGTTTTTCTTTGATTTCCTCATTGTGGACACCTTCCTGCCATTGTTCCCATCTACTAGTACCTGCAATCATCCTAGCTACTTTCATATCTGACAAAAAGCGTTCAGTAACATATTTCATTTACGAAAATACACTTATGTTCAGAAAAAAAACAGAACACCTTGAACGACTAGCGATAGGACGCTCATATTCACAGGACATGTGCATTAGCGCCGGTCGCGGTGTTCTAGCGGTTCAGGCGCTCAGTGCGGAACCGCACGACTGCTACGGTCGCAGGTTAGAGTCCTGCCTCGGGCATGGATGTGTTTGATGTCCTTAGGTTAGTTAGGTTTAAGTAGTTCTAAGTGCTAGGGGACTGATGACCACAGAAGTTAAGTCCCATAGTGCTCAGAGCCATTTGAACCATTTGTGCATTAGAATGTTCTGCAGAAATGATTAGCATTTGAACTACTTCGGCCGACGGGTTCAAGATCAGCATCGATATCGAGGCGCAACATGTCCTACCAGTAAAATGTGCCTGTGGCTCTCGTTGTCGCTGTAAACCGAAGGTAATGGATCAGTGTGACTCGAGAAGACGTGCAGGATGCCTCGCAGACGTATGGGGGGACCGTACCGTCAAATCAGTGAGTTTGAAAGAGGGCGCATTACTTGTATGAGACAATGTGATGCATCCATCCGGGAAATTGCTGCTCGTGTGGGACGAAGTGATTCGGAAGTGCGATGGATGTGTGCAGAATCGTTCACGGAGGGCGGCTGAAAGACCTCCCACCCCAACCCCCGAGAAGTTCGATACCTCATCCGAATGGCATTGCAGGACATATCTGCGTCCTCTTCGGCTATGATGCAACAGTGGAACAGTGTAAACACATCGTACTCTATCAAGGGTGACAGTCCGTCGCCGTTTATAACGACATGTGTTACGTCGCGTCGACCACTTCTCCGCCTACTTTTGACGAATGTGCAGAAACATGCTAGACGGCAATGGTGTATGGAACTACGTCACTGGGGACAGGAATGGCCTCAGACAGTGTTTGCGGACGAATCCAGATTCTGTTTGTTTGAAAATGATGGCCGCATTTTGGTTCGCCACAGACAGGGCGAGCGGCATCACAGTGACTGCATTAGCACAAGATATACAGTGCCAACTCAAGGCCTTATGATATGGGGTGGTACTGGGTACAACCACAAATCACAGTTGTTGCGTATCCAGGGCACTGCACTGTGACCAGTGTGATGAACATGAATGACATCCTACGACCTGTTGCTGTACCCTTTCTGCACAAAACCCCAGACGCCATTTTCCAGCATGACAATGCACAATCACATGTTGCTGCACGAACAGATGCCTTCTTGGTGTCACAGGACGTCGGACTTTTTCCCTGGCCCGCCACATCACCACACTTATCGCCAACCGAAACTGTATGGGGTATGGTGACTCAGTGCCAACCACCACAGATGAACTTTGAAACCAGGTGAATGCAGCGTAGATAGCTACGTCACAGGACGCCATTCGCGACTTATATGCGTCGATGCCATCACGCATGGAACAAGTTATCAGGGCCCATAACGGTCTCTGTGCCTACTAGGCCACAGGACACATGCTGAACTGAGGTGACTAAAATGCTAATCATTTCTGCAGAGCCGGCCGGAGTGGCTGAGCGGTTCTAGGCGCTACAGTCTGGAACCGCGCGACCGCTACGGTCGCAGGTTCAAATCCAGCCTCGGGCATGGATGTGTGTGATGTCCTTCGGTTAGTTAGGTTTAAGTAGTTCTAAGTTCTAGGGGACTGTGACCACAGCAGTTAAGTCTCATAGTGCTCAGAGCCATTAGAACCATTTCTGCAGAACATACAAATGTACATGTCTTGTAAATATGAACCTCCTATCTCTAGTCCTTCAATGTGCTCTGTTTCTTCTGAACATGAGCGTACTCTTGAAAAACAAGTTTTCTAGTAGTGGAACGTTATAAAAATATGCACTTTCACCGCATTTGCTTTAATTTGTCTTATGCATAAAGAAAGAGTACGAGATATGTTGAAAAGAAAAGCAGGTATTATCTGCCCTCGCTTCTAACTTGCCACCCTTCGTTTTTATGAGCCTCGAGACAAATAAAAACAAAACCAAAGGAAGTATAAGGGCGCACCAGTTAACTTAAACCGTTTCTTCTAACGAGACTGCAGCCATATGAAAGTTCATTTTGTGAAGACTGTGATCGATGGGGCGTTTGTTAGTAGTGCTTATTGAACATCGTTTGTTATTTAGGTACGTTTGCCCTCATAGTCTTAAACCTTATAATTTGTATCTGATTACTGATTAGTAGTATTTACATTACAGAAAATATGTCCTGTCTGTTAATATAAAAATGTGTGTCAGTCTTTTTTAGTTCTGAAGAAAAGAATTTTATTTATATGTAATGTACCTAAATTTTATTTCCAATTCAATAATGAAGATATATTCCTGCTGTAGGTTTTTGAGGTGCTGCATCGTCATTGGCCTATTGTCGACTTCAAAATATCACGATAAATGACAAGAAAACTAAGCGTAAGTGTGGTAACGAAGTTAAGTATGAAGCACAATCACAAGTGTGTCGGTCTCTCTTAAATTTGGTCAGCCTGTTTATTCCCTACATTCCCGGGCACCGCGTCTGCACTTGACCACCCGTCGCTAGTAACTCTCACCGCCCATTACCTTTGCCTGAGTCCGTGCTCACGTGCCCATTGTGAATACTCCTTCCTTCAAACGTATTCTTTGGCCCTCTACATCAGCAGACTTCCTTGACTAGGTTAGTATTTTTACTACATCACAATTACAATATTCGTTTTTAATTAGTTCGTTTGAACTAATTATTTAACATTTAATTATAGGACAACGTTAATAAAATAATAAAAGCTATATATGACAGAAATCACATCAGTTAACTTATGGTTACAGAATTAATTATGCGAAACATTCGTCAGGCACTGTGTTATTATGTTACAAGTTAACGCCACATTGGACGACTTCGTATCGATGATGATGAAATGATGATGAGGACAACGCAACACCCAGTCCCCGAGTATAGAAAATCTCCGACCCGGCAGGGAATCAATCCGATCCCGGGCCCACTGCAGGGCTACACACGCACTGCCCATTCAGCTAAAGGGGTGGACATTGTTTATACAGAAAGGCGGAGACTGCTAGCGGTAATGAACATTTACCCATGCTACTAGTAAGAGGTGAGTGTGTTTCAAATCAGATTCCATTGTTAAAGTGTTGCCTTCGAAACAAACGAAACAACTATGAACTTTGGCCAAAGATAACTTCAGCGTGAAACCCTTCCAGGAGCCGTAGTGGGGGATTAGTGCACCTGTGACATTTGTGCCACCCAACAAAAATATTTCACTTTTTATCTCCTCTGATAACTCTTGATAGAGTTGTTGGATGTCCTCCTGAGGGATATCGTGCCCAATTCTGTCGAAGTGACGCGTTTCATCGTCCCGCTTTGAACTGAACCCCAATGACCAGCGAAAAGTGTCTGGAGAGGCCCAAGACAGCGGCTGGATAACAGCCTGACTGCCGCCCGCCATACGATCCTACATCCAGGAGTGATGGATGGTCTGGAGCGCCACTTCATTTCACAGCAGGACCCCCTTGGTTGTCATCCACGGCACCCTTACTGAGCAGCCGTACGTCGACGAGATTTCACGCCCCTTTTTGTTGCCCTTAATAGCAAGCCACCCTGGTCATACATTTCAGCAAGATAATGCCCTCCCGTACAAGGCGAGAGTCTCTACTGCTTGTCTTCGTGCTTGCTAAATCACGGCTTGGCCAGAAAGGTCGCCGGATTTCTCCCCAAATGACAAAATTTGGCTCATTGCGGTCAGGGTCCTCCAACTACCCCGGCAGTTTGACGATCTAATGTTCCAATTGGGCATAGTTTGGCACGATACCCCTCAGGAGGACATTCAACAGCTTTGTCTGTACATGTACAACACATGTACCTACTTCCGTCCCATTCGCATAATTCCTTCGTGGTGCGTCGTTTTTTAAGGGGTAACAGGTATAAATGCAGATGTTTTTATATGTTGTGCCTCAATACGTGCTCACGTCAGTGTGATGGTCGTGTCTTCTCTGCATCTAACGGTTTTTTCCACAAAAACTTCGCGTAAGTTAGTACCTGATGGTTTATGGGCGGGGGGGAGGGGGGAGGGGTCGTAGCTACACCACTAAGTGGACACACCTGTCAGTATAGACTAATTGTTTTGTGTGCAAGTATCCACACCACAACAACTGACCTGCTGGCCAGGGGAAGATAAGCGTTAAGGGCTTGCTCTTGAATCTTGCCACATGTATTAGGATGCATTAACCAATCTAAAAATATGTGACTGATAATAGTTATAATGTCCGCAGCTCGTGGTCTTGCGGTAGCGTTCTCGCTTCCCGCGCACGGGCTCCCGGGTTCGATTCCCAGCGAGGTCAGGGATTTTCACTGCCTCGAGATGACTGGGTGTTGTGTGCCTTTCATCATCATTTCCTCCTCATTCACTCGCAAGTCGCCGAACCGCCCCGCGAGGGGTCTCCCGGCCACCAATGCCATACGCTCATCATCATCATAGTTATAATTATTAGTCTGTAAATGACGTAAATACCAATGTGATGTTGTTCAGCACACCGTCCTAAGCCACCAATTGAAATATCTTCATTCCTACATGTGCTCTAAACAATAACTGTTTACAGCGCACCACAGTGATGCATAAGAACTTGAGACCAACAATTTGATATAGGAAACTTGTGGTCTACAAAGTCTGAAAACTTAAACTCAAATTGGCCAACAAACACTATCTAAGCTACAACGCGTGCATGAATAGGTCCTGTCTTATAGTGAGTATAATGTAAATATTTTAAACATAGCTGCACAACTTTAATTTTGTACTGCGACACGTTTTCGCTAAAGGCTGCGCGTTTCCCGTTATAGAAGAATAAAAGCCAACCTCACACTCCCCCTCCCCCTACCGGTCTGGGTTTTTAGTATGTTATTCATGGCACTTCCATCTAATATTGTACAAAAATTTGCAACAACACGAATGATTTCCATATTTGTGCTTTTTTTATCTTCACTGACTGGGCTGTTACGCCATTGGCTTTGTCGGCTATTTCATTCACGTGATTAACCTCTTTTGAAGGTAATGAAAGAAGAAAAATCTTTCGTGAACGTTATGCAAAAACTAATTACGTTTCCAATTCGATCTAAACCTAACGCTCGCAGTCTTGGTAATTTCCTAGTATAAAGGCAAGAGAAACCAAACGATTTAATTGTTACAGTTCATGAAATTGTGAGGTAAAATTTACACAAATGTCAGTTTTACAGCTGACATAATAACCTAGTCAATAAAGGCCACAAAAAGGTCAAATATGGGAAATAATTCCTGCAGGTGCAAATTTTTGAGCAGTATTAGGTGGGAGTGGCATGAACACCATATTAAAAATCCCGATTGGTGGGAGGAGAGTATGGGGGTGAATGAGCGTTTGAAGATCACATTTGTACTTATTCTTGAATAATTCCAGAATAGCGGCCTCTAGCAAGAACGTATCCCGAAACAAAATTAAACAAAATTAAATTTCCTATACCAAAGTCTTACTTTTTTTTCTCTAGGGCTAATAGTTTGCGCGAAGAGAGCGAGAAAATACTGAATATCTCGCGCGACGCTCACGTGCTGTTACTTGAGGGGGGCACACCCTGTCTATCTAACCCATGTTAATTTAGGCAAGTATTTGGCCCGTTTCTGAAAAAACTATTTGATGCAGTACCTTAATATTTTTACTGTATGCTAATAGAGTCAACTGTACTAAAATCTACTTTATCAATTTTATAGTTTTTAAGAAATACTTTTTTAAATTTATTAACAAAAAATATTTAGGTTTTTCTGCAGAAAATATTTTTTGTGAGCTTCCTAATGAGGAAATATTAATGAATGTAATGCAAGAGGTGGCTTTTTATGTTATGCAGAGTCTCTGAAAATTTCATTCATTTATCTATGATAGTTTCTGATTTAATGGGGCACACGTACTGAAAATTTTAGTTTGCATGAAATTGACTTTAAGGAAAAAAACTTTTGAAATTTGTTACTTACAGTTAATTAAAACCGTCCTGCTGCATATGATGGCTCTTCTCTGTTCTCTAGCAGGTCCTCCAGCTTCTTTTCATCTTCCTGGATGTTTGTCTTGCGTTCTTGGCCATATTAGATGCAGACCTGTCTGCATCGGTTATCCTCATTTTATCGCTATGTTGCAGCCCATTGATCATATTTTCACCAGGATTAATTCCAAGCTTTTTCAGTACCCATCACTTTCCAATATTATCACAATTGAATGTAATAACAGCATCATGAACTCCTAGTTTCATTGTATGCATGCCTATAAACATAGTTTTTGGAAGGCGATTCGAAATTATGCTGTTGAGACATTCATTTAGGTTCTGTGTCTGCCCATGCAGAAATTTTCTTAGAAAGTCAGGACGAGCCAAGTTTCTGAAAATAGGTTTAATTGCTGGAAGAGAATGCTGGTAAGAATAAGATTCTCCAGTTGCCTGAGCCCTATTGTATTTGCACCACGAATTTTCTCCTGATGGACACAATCCATGACATGGCTTATCATCAGTAGAGGACTTATGGAAGAGTATGGCTCGAACATCTCTCTTCATTGCCTCCAGATTTTCTTTATTTCTCCTAATTGACTGCCCATAGTATACCGGCAAGTTTTCTATTTCAGTTTTAGGTAACCGACCCAGTCTGGTCAACCATTTTCCATCTTCTAATTTTTTCCTCTCATATCAACAGTTAGTTTTCTCAGCCTTGTTCCCAAACGATTTCGAACATGGCCTACACATTCTACTTTGCTAATAATGGCATCTCCATATGGCTTGGAGTTCACCACATTGTTGTATGCCTTACTGTTACCATCGCCCAAATATCTGGTGTACCGTACGCCTCTTGTTTCTACGGAGCGATGAAATATTTGTTGCACTCCATGAACTTCCATACCACCACATGTTCCTCTAAAATTAGCCACACAGTTATGTTCTTTATGTTCATTGACTTTACAACACTTGCAATATTTAGACATTATCTCTACATCTAACACGTTACCGATGGCTACACTCGTGGCAGTCGCTACACCATTCAGAGAAGTATGTCCTCTTTTCTGCCAACTTTCATCAAATGCAGCTGCAATATCCGAACATCCATCATTTTCTTCAACTGCTTCCCTAGCAGCCAGTTTCATGCTTTCCTCACTCACCTCACATACAGCTTTCTCTCATATTGCAGTCAGTTTTTCAAATTTATTTGGTGGTTGATGTAAGTTCAACACTGAACAAAATGTACTACCTGCTGCCATGCCCTTACCAATGGATCGTAAGGCATAAACTAATCTAGTATTGATTTCATAAGGGCCACTTGCATCTGGTTTTGAAGAACTCATAAATGAAATCACAGCTGGGCATTTAGTGCAAATTAAATCCAAAGCAATTGCTAGGCCTTTTCTCCCGCTGGCACTCAAACAAATTTTCACACTCTGTGACTCACCACACTGTCTACATTGTACAAATTTAGAAATTACATCTGATAATATTCTCAAATTTATAATAATATTAATGCACCCCTTGTTACTTATAGTAAATTCGTTGTAACTTTCTTGAAATGGCGAGAGCTTCTTTGATGATGCACTTGTTGAAGAATTACAATTGGAAACATCGTTGCCAGGCGACATAACCTCTTGTACTGTCTCTTCATAACCACATGTTGTTAACTGTCAGAAAGAGGGCCCTGAATCACTTTTTGAACATGTTTTAACGTCAGTAACTCAGCGCTACATCAGGAGAGACGATACTGTAGGTGTGCATTTTTTTTTTTTGCCTATAGTTTTATATTTCTGTATCCGTAATGTCTAATTGTTGGCTTTAACACGCATTGTCGCATTCACAGTAGGGTTTGTTTTCACGATTAACGTTCTGTCAAGTAGTAATTTCTTCATAAGTTGGTAATGTATTTACCTGTAAAATATCTTCTGCTTCTTTACAGTACCTTCGCTATAGCGCCCAAATATTTGTTTCATTATTAGGCTCATTGCTAAGCCCTAAATCAACAGAGGATGTTAGATTTAGAGTTGGAAGAGCATCACTCTCGAACTTGCGTTTCGAAGGGATATTCAACAATTCACTTTTCAAATCCCTTTCATAATCCAATAATTCATAAGCGTATTGAGAAGACGGGAGCCTCTTCAATTGAGAGGAATGTGCACGTTTACATGCGTTTCTACAGTTTTCTTTCGTCTCATTGTATGCAGGAACTGTACGAAACTTCATTCCTAACTTACGTACTTGTCTGTTGTGGCTAGTACAACTGGCGATCACAGACTAAACCATTATTTTTCACTTAAAAACTTACAAAAAAAGTATCTCAATACAATATTTATTATGGGGTAACTCTATACTCAATCACCAGTCAATAATAAAAATTCACGCTGCTGTAAATAACCTTACTTTCCGTCGTAAACGCAATTACTACACAACACTTTATGGCAGTTGCGGGCTACTGAGTGCTGGTTGGGTTCTCTTTGACGTCAGTGTCGTGGCTTGCTACTCGTACTGCACATACGTCTCGTGACCCCTACTGTGCAATCTAGTATCGGTGCCTTGCACCAATAAGGAACACATGTAATTAAACATGTGCACTTGAGGCTGAAGAATAAACGAGAACTGTTTTAAATATCAACACGGTTGCTGATTCGCTCAGGACGAATATGTCGGCTGCAGTGATTTAGTTCTTTGACTAAAGTTCTGGTGTTGTAGTTGCCCTCAGTTCGCTGTAACATGGCTTTCTCAAACTCAACAGTTCGCGCCTTGCCTGTTATTCCTGTTTCCCACCAGTCTGGCCTAAGAGATATTGTTTCACGAAGACGGCCATCAAATTTTTGAAATGTGGCATTTTTTGGTAACTTCCTTCGTCAGGATACAAGCCTTGCTACTCGTGTTTCGCATCGTGCCTTCCCATGACTGAAATGTATGTCAGCTAACTCGGTTAGAGTATAATGAGCCATCAAGAACAAGTAAATATCAGTAGAAACTTACATGTAAACACTTCACAGCATAAACAATTATAATGTAATTGTTATACTGCGAAAAAACGATCGTCTGCCAATGATGGCCGCGAGTCCCCGCCTGGTGAAGTTGAGCCAATTCTGCACGGTAACAACCGGAAGAAATTTTGACAAAAAAGGTAAAAATAAGTAGTTATTGAAACTTGGAGTAAATAAAATGAATCTGTAATAATTGTACATTGAAAATTACTAAAATATGGTCCGATCGTCAGCTCACTCTGTGTGAAAATTACTGTATGATTATTAATTATTTATAGACTGTGATTAGGAACTAATCCGTGAATTGTAATCAGGCGATATCGGAACCAAGAAAACTGACTCGAGGTCAGATGTATAAATAGAATTAATACCTTGAACCAAAGTTAATCAGAAAACCAGTAGAATAATTTGCACTGAAAACATGCACGTAATAGTTAAGTATTTGCAAAACAGTTCGCTTAATGAATAGCTTTCCTTTTACCCACTGTAATGCTATTATTGATTTTAGAAATGCAGAGGTTCACAATTACTGGTTTTCTATTACAGTGAGCAATTTCTGGAAAGTTCTTAATGTTTCATTTAGCGAAGAATAAATAATTTTACACTACACTGTTACGTAATTTACAAATGTGAGCACAGTTCGCAATGCACACAGAAACATGAAGTATATTATTCTGAACTAATATTTTGTCAACATTAATTAAAATTATGCTTTTTACTGTTAGTCATTATTATCAAACTAGTTGTTCTACCAAGCAATAAAGTTCACTGGTGTTAAATAGTTCTTGATAGTTCTCAGTTTTGTAAATTGCACTTCTATCGTTCCTTCACTGTGTTATTCTCTGAATCAGTAATGATGATAGGATAGGATTCTATTAGGTAAATGATTGAGGTATAATTCATTTGTACTAAAACAGTTGCTGCACTAAATGCTCTGGCAACCGCGCTTCTTTATCGTCGCTTCACATATCAAGTTTGGGCCCACAGTACTCTTCTTGAACATTAATTTCTCTTGATGAGAATGTCCTATGCCCATTTAAGCTACATAATATGCTTGGCCATAAATAAAAAATCTTGCGTTTTATTTCTAGGCTGACTAGACGTCCTGGTTTATCGGGACGGTCCGGTTTAACTGACAAGTGTCCTCTTGTCCTGAGACAATCATTCGGGACACACAATTGTATCGGTTTTTAATCGAGAAACGAAAAGCGTTCATCATCATCATCATCATTATTTAAAACTGATTATGCCCTTCAGCGTTCAGTCTGGAGCATAGTCCCCATTATAAAATTCCTCCATGATCCCCTATTCAATGCTGACATTGGTGCCTCTTCTGATGTTAA
Organism: Schistocerca cancellata; assembly: GCF_023864275.1. Taxonomy (NCBI): domain Eukaryota; kingdom Metazoa; phylum Arthropoda; class Insecta; order Orthoptera; family Acrididae; genus Schistocerca; species Schistocerca cancellata. The sequence goes on along the minus strand of NC_064628.1, from coordinate 244,112,432 downwards.
GCCTATTACTTCAAAATCATTCTTAACCGAATCCAGGTCTACCCCGACTCCTCCTACCCTCTACTGCTGAGCCCATGAGTCTCTTGGGTAACCTTGCTTCTCCCATGCGTGTAACATGACCCCACCATCTAAGCCTGTTCGCCCTGACTGCTACATCTACTGTATAGAGTTCATTCCCAGTTTTTCTTTGATTTCCTCATTGTGGACACCTTCCTGCCATTGTTCCCATCTACTAGTACCTGCAATCATCCTGGCTACTTTCATATCTGACAAAAAGCGTTCAGTAACATATTTCATTTACGAAAATACACTTATGTTCAGAAAAAAAACAGAACACCTTGAACGACTAGCGATAGGACGCTCATATTCACAGGACATGTGCATTAGAGCCGGTCGCGGTGGTCTAGCGGTTCAGGCGCTCAGTCCGGAACCGCGCGACTGCTACGGTCGCAGTTTCGAGTCCTGCCTCGGGCATGGATGTGTTTGATGTCCTTAGGTTAGTTAGGTTTAAGTAGTTCTAAGTGCTAGGGGACTGATGACCACAGAAGTTAAGTCCCATAGTGCTCAGAGCCATTTGAACCATTTCTGCAGAACATACAAATGTACATGTCTTGTAAATATGAACCTCCTATCTCTAGTCCTTCAATGTGCTCTGTTTCTTCTGAACATGAGCGTACTCTTGAAAAACAAGTTTTCTAGTAGTGGAACGTTATAAAAATATGTATTTTCACCGCATTTGCTTTAATTTGTCTTATGCATAAAGAAAGGGTACGAGATATGTTGAAAAGAAAAGCAGGTATTATCTGCCCTCGCTTCTAACTTGCCACCCTTCGTTTTTATGAGCCTCGAGACAAATAAAAACAAAACCAAAGGAAGTATAAGGGCGCACCAGTTAACTTAAACCGTTTCTTCTAACGAGACTGCAGCCATATGAAAGTTCATTTTGTGAAGACTGTGATCGATGGGGCGTTTGTTAGTAGTGCTTATTGAACATCGTTTGTTATTTAGGTACGTTTGCCCTCATAGTCTTAAACCTTATAATTTGTATCTGATTACTGATTAGTAGTATTTACATTACAGAAAATATGTCCTGTCTGTTAATATAAAAATGTGTGTCAGTCTTTTTTATTTCTGAAGAAAAGAATTTTATTTATATGTAATGTACCTAAATTTTATTTCCAATTCAATAATGAAGATATATTCCTGCTGTAGGTTTTTTGAGGTGCTGCATCGTCATTGGCCTATTGTCGACTTCAAAATATCACGATAAATGACAAGAAAACTAAGCGTAAGTGTGGTAACGAAGTTAAGTATGAAGCACAATCACAAGTGTGTCGGTCTCTCTTAAATTTGGTCAGCCTGTTTATTCCCTACATTCCCGGGCACCGCGTCTGCACTTGACCACCCGTCGCTAGTAACTCTCACCGCCCATTACCTTTGCCTGAGTCCGTGCTCACGTGCCCATTGTCAATACTCCTTCCTTCAAACGTATTCTTTGGCCCTATACATCAGCAGACTTCCTTAACTAGGTTAGTATTTTTACTACATCACAATTACAATATTCGTTTTTAATTAGTTCGTTTGAACTAATTATTTAACATTTAATTATAGGACAACGTTAATAAAACAATAAAAGCTACATATGACAGAAATCACATCAGTTAACTTATGGCTACAGAATTAATTATGCGAAACATTCGTCAGGCACTGTGTTATTATGTTACAAGTTAACGCCACATCGGACGACTTCGTATCGATGATGATGAAATGATGATGAGGACAACGCAACACCCAGTCCCCGAGTATAGAAAATCTCCGACCCGGCAGGGAATCAATCCGATCCCGGGCCCACTGCAGGGCTACACACGCACTGCCCATTCAGCTAAAGGGGTGGACATTGTTTATACAGAAAGGCGGAGACTGCTAGCGGTAACGGACATTTACCCATGCTACTAGTAAGAGGTGAGTGTGTTTCAGATCAGATTCCATTGTTAAAGTGTTGCCTTCGAAACAAAAGAAACAACTGTGAACTTTGGCCAAAGATAACTTCAGCGTGAAACCCTTCCAGGAGCCTTAGTGGGGGATTAGTGCACCTGTGACATTTGTGCCACCCAACAAAAATATTTCACTTTTTATCTCCTCTGACAACTCTTGATAGAGTTGTTGGATGTCCTCCTGAGGGATATCGTGCCCAATTCTGTCGAAGTGACGCGTTTCATCGTCCCGCTTTGAACTGAACCCCAATGACCAGCGAAAAGTGTCTGGAGAGGCCCAAGACAGCGGCTGGATAACAGCCTGACTGCCGCCCGCCATACGATCCTACATCCAGGAGTGATGGATGGTCTGGAGCGCCACTTCATTTCACAGCAGGACCCCCTTGGTTGTCATCCACGGCACCCTTACTGAGCAGCCGTACGTCGACGAGATTTCACGCCCCTTTTTGTTGCCCTTAATAGCAAGCCACCCTGGACATATACACTCCTGGAAATTGAAATAAGAACACCGTGAATTCATTGTCCCAGGAAGGGGAAACTTTATTGACACATTCCTGGGGTCAGATACATCACATGATCACACTGACAGAACCACAGGCACATAGACACAGGCAACAGAGCATGCACAATGTCGGCACTAGTACACTGTATATCCACCTTTCGCAGCAATGCAGGCTGCTGTTCTCCCATGGAGACGATCGTAGAGATGCTGAATGTAGTCCTATGGAACGGCTTGCCATGCCATTTCCACCTGGCGCCTCAGTTGGACCAGCGTTCGTGCTGGACGTGCAGACCGCGTGAGACGACGCTTCATCCAGTCCCAAACATGCTCAATGGGGGACAGATCCGGAGATCTTGCTGGCCATGGTAGTTGACTTACACCTTCTAGAGCACGTTGGGTGGCACGGGATACATGCGGACGTGCATTGTCCTGTTGGAACAGCAAGTTCCCTTGACGGTCTAGGAATGGTAGAACGATGGGTTCGATGACGGTTTGGATGTACCGTGCACTATTCAGTGTCCCCTCGACGATCACCAGTGGTGTACGGCCAGTGTAGGAGATCGCTCCCCACACCATGATGCCGGGTGTTGGCCCTGTGTGCCTCGGTCGTATGCAGTCCTGATTGTGGCGCTCACCTGCACGGCGCCAAACACGCATACGACCATCATTGGCACCAAGGCAGAAGCGACTCTCATCGCTGAAGACGACACGTCTCCATTCGTCCCTCCATTCACGCCTGTCGCGACACCACTGGAGGCGGGCTGCACGATGTTGGGGCGTGAGCGGAAGACGGCCTAACGGTGTGCGGGACCGTAGCCCAGCTTCATGGAGACGGTTGCGAATGGTCCTCGCCGATACCCCAGGAGCAACAGTGTCCCTAATTTGCTGGGATGTGGCGGTGCGGTCCCCTACGGCACTGCGTAGGATCCTACGGTCTTGGCGTGCATCCGTGCGTCGCTGCGGTCCGGTCCCAGGTCGACGGGCACGTGCACCTTCCGCCGACCACTGGCGACAACATTGATGTACTGTGGACACCTCATGCCCCACGTGTTGAGCAATTCGGCGGTACGTCCACCCGGCCTCCCGCATGCCCACTATACGCCCTCGCTCAAAGTCCGTCAACTGCACATACGGTTCACGTCCACGCTGTCGCGGCATGCTACCAGTGTTAAAGACTGCGATGGAGCTCCGTATGCCACGGCAAACTGGCTGACACTGACGGCGGCGGTGCACAAATGCTGCGCAGCTAGCGCCATTCGACGGCCAACACCGCGGTTCCTGGTGTGTCCGCTGTGCCTTGCGTGTGATCATTGCTTGTACAGCCCTCTCGCAGTGTCCGGAGCAAGTATGGTGGGTCTGACACACCGGTGTCAATGTGTTCTTTTTTCCATTTCCAGGAGTGTATTTGAGCAAGATAATGCCCTCCCGTACAAGGTGAGAGTCTCTACTGCTTGTCTTCGTGCTTGCTAAATCACAGCTTGGCCGGAAACGTCGCCGGATTTCTCCCCAAGTGACAAAATTTGGCTCATTGCGGTCAGGGTCCTCCAACTACCCCGGCAGTTTGACGATCTAATGTTCCAATTGGGCATAGTTTGGCACGATACCCCTCAGGAGGACATCCAACAGCTTTGTCTGTACATGTACAACACATGTACCTACTTCCGTCCCATTCGCATAATTCCTTCGTGGTGCGTCGTTTTTTAAGGGGTAACAGGTATAAATGCAGATGTTTTTATATGTTGTGCCTCAATATGTGCACACGTCAGTGTGATGGTCGTGTCTTCTCTGCATCTAACGGTTTTTTCAACAAAAACTTCGCGTAAGTTAGTACCTGATGGTTTATGGGCGGGGGGGAGGGGGGAGGGGTCGTAGCTACACCACTAAGTGGACACACCTGTCAGTATAGACTAATTGTTTTGTGTGCAAGTATCCACACCACAACAACTGACCTGCTGGCCAGGGGAAGATAAGCGTTAAGGGGTTGCTCTTGAATCTTGCCACATGTATTAGGATGCATTAACCAATCTAAAAATATGTGACTGATAATAGTTATAATGTCCGCAGCTCGTGGTCTTGCGGTAGCGTTCTCGCTTCCCGCGCACGGGCTCCCGGGTTCGATTCCCGGCGGGGTCAGGGATTTTCACTGCCTCGAGATGACTGGGTGTTGTGTGCCTTTCATCATCATTTCATCCTCATTCACTCGCAAGTCGCCGAACCGCCCCGCGAGGGGTCTCCCGGCCACCAATGCCATACGCTCATCATCATCATAGTTATAATTATTAGTCTGTAAATGACGTAAATACCGATGTGATGTTGTTCAGCACACCGTCCTAAGCCACCAATTGAAATATCTTCATTCCTACATGTGCTCTAAACAATAACTGTTCACAGCGCACCACAGTGATGCATAACAACTTGAGACCAACAATTTGATATAGGAAACTTGTGGTCTACAAAGTCTGAAAACTTAAACTCAAATTGGCCAACAAACACTATCTAAGCTACAACGCGTGCATGAATAGGTCCTGTCTTATAGTGAGTTTAATGTAAATATTTTAAACATAGCTGCACAACTTTACTTTAATTTTGTACTGCGACACGTTTTCGCTAAAGGCTGCGGGTTTCCCGTTATAGAAGAATAAAAGCCAACCTCACACTCCCTCTCCCCCTACCGGTCTGGGTTTTTAGTATGTTATTCATGGCACTTCCATCTAATATTGTACAAAAATTTGCAACAACACGAATGATTCCCCATATTTGTGCTTTTTTTATCTTCACTGACTGGGCTGTTACGCCATTGGCTTTGTCGGCTATTTCATTCACGTGATTAACCTCTTTTGAAGGTAATGAAAGAAGAAAAATCTTTCGTGAACGTTATCCAAAAACTAATTACGTTTCCAATTCGATCTAAACCTAACGCTCGCAGTCTTGGTAATTTCCTAGTATAAAGGCAAGAGGAACCAAACGATTTAATTGTTACAGTTCATGAAATTGTGAGGTAAAATTTACACAAATGTCAGTTTTACAGCTGACATAATAACCTAGTCAATAAAGACCAAAAAAAGGTCGAATATGGGAAATAATTCCTGCAGGTGCAAATTTTTGAGCAGTATTAGGTGGGAGTGGCATGAACACCATATTAAAAATCCCGATTGGTGGGAGGAGAGTATGGGGGTGAATGAGCGTTTGAAGATCACATTTGTACTTATTCTTGAATAATTCCAGAATAGCGGCCTCTAGCAAGAACGTATCCCGAAACAAAATTAAACAAAATTAAATTTCCTATACCAAAGTCTTACTTTTTTTTCTCTAGGGCTAATAGTTTGCGCGAAGAGAGCGAGAAAATACTGAATATCTCGCGCGACGCTCACGTGCTGTTACTTGAGGGGGGCACACCCTGGCTATCTAACCCATGTTAATTTAGGCAAGTATTTGGCCCGTTTCTGAAAAAACTATTTGATGCAGTACCTTAATATTTTTACTGTATGCTAATAGAGTCAACTGTACTAAAATCTACTTTATCAATTTTATAGTTTTTAAGAAATACTTTTTTAAATTTATTAACAAAAAATATTTAGTTTTTTCTGCAGAAAATATTTTTTGTGAGCTTCCTAATGAGGGAATATTAATGAATGTAGTGCAAGAGGTGGCTTTTTATGTTATGCAGAGTCCCTGAAAATTTCATTCATTTATCTATGATAGTTTCTGATATAATGGGGCACATGTACTGAAAATTTTAGTTTGCATGAAATTGACTTTAAGGAAAAAAACTTTTGAAATTTGTTACTTACAGTTAATTAAAACTGTCCTGCTGCATATGATGGCCCTTCTGTGTCCTCTAGCAGGTCCTCCAGCTTCTTTTCACCTTCCTAGATCTTTGTCTTGCTTCCTTGGCCATATTAGATGCAGACTTGTCTGCATCGGTTATCCTCATTTTATCGCAATGTTGCAGCCCATTGATCATATTTTCACCAGGATTAATTCCGAGCTTTTTCAGTACCCAACACTTTCCAATATTATCACAACTGAATGTAATAACAGCATCATGAACTCCTAGTTTCATTGTATGCATGCCTATAAATACAGTTTTTGAAAGGCGGTTCGAAATTATGCTGTTGAAACATTCATTTAGGTTCTGTCTCTGCCCATTCAGAAATTTTCTTAGAAGGTCAGGACGAGCCTAGTTTCTGAAAATAGGTTTAATTGCTGGAAGAGAATGCTGGTAAGAATAAGATTCTCCAGTTGCCTGAGCCCTATTGTATTTGCACCACGAATTTTCTCCTGATGGACACAGTCCTTGACATGGCTTATCATCAGTAGAGGACTTATGGAAGAATATGACCCAAACATCTCTCTTCATTGCCTCCAGATTTGCATTATTTCTCCTAATTGCCTGCCCATAGTATACCTGCAAGTTTTCTATTTCAGTTTTAGGTAACAAACCCAGTCTGGTCAACAATTTTCCATCTTCTAATTTTTTCCTCTCATATCAACAGTTAGTTTTCTCAGCCTTGTTCCCAAACGTTTTTGAACGTGGCCTACACATTCTACTTTGCTAATAATGGCATCTCCATATGGCTTAGAGTTCACCACATTGTTTTATGCCTTACTGTTACCATCGCCCAAATATTTGGTGTACCGTACGCCTCTTGTTTCTACGGAGTGATGAAATATTTGTTGCACTCCATGAACTTCCATACCACCACATGTTCTTCTAAAATTAGCCACACAGTTATGTTCTTTATGTTCACTGACTTTACAACACTTGCAATATTTAGACATTATCTCCACATCTAACACTTTACCGATGGCTACACTCGTGGCAGTCACTACACCATTCAGAGAAATATGTCCTCTTTTCTGCCAACTTTCATCAACTGCAGCTGCAATATCCGAACATCCTCATTTTCTTCCACTGCTTCCCTAGCAGCCAGTTTCATGCTTTCCTCACTCACCTCACATACAGCTTTCTCTCATATTGCAGTCAGTTTTTCAAATTTTTTTGGTGATTGATGTAAGTTCATCACTGAACAAAATGTACTCCCTGTAGCCATGCCCTTACCAATGGATCGTAAGGCATAAACTAATCTAGTATTGATTTCATAAGGGCCACTTGCATCTGGTTTTGAAGAACTCATAAATGAAATCACAGCTGGGCATTTAGTGCAAATTAAATCCAAAGCAATTGCTAGACCTTTTCTCCCGCTGGCACTCAAACAAATTTTCACACTCTGTGACTCACCACACTGTCTACATTGTACAAATTTAGAAATTACATCTGATAATACTCTCAAATTTATAATAATGTTACTGCACCCCTTGTCACTTACTGTAAATTCGTTGTAACTTTCTTGAAATGGCGAGAGCTTCTTTGATGATGCACTTGTTGAAGAATTACAATTAGAAACATCGTTGCCAGGCGACATAACCTCTTGTACAGAAAGCTTTCTAAACTTGTTTCCTCTAAATGGTCGTTTCTTGAAAATGCCTCTACGTCTCGTCATCTTCAATAAACACAAAAAAATACACGTAAACAGGCACTGCAAACGTAAGTATAACAACTACTTGCATTCGCACTTGAACAAAACTAACCGCGTGCTTGAAAGCGTGTTGTTTACAAACAGCAGAAACAAAACAACACCGACCGTTGCATTCCAAGGATAGCCAACACGCTCTGGAGTAAAAAAAAAAATTGAAAAAATCCGTAACGTGCAATGTAGGGGATATAAACATCTAAAATATATGCAGAAAAGTGGGTGACAAAAAAGTGGGCGTGGCACATAAACACACGTGGTAGGAAAATGCTCTTTAAATGCTCGAAAAAATTTTTTCTCAGCAAAATCCTTTTCAGAGTACCTACTTAAATAAAACCTTAAACTATCGAAATATGATCAAACCGAAAATGATTTTTTCCTACCTTAACCAAGGTGTGGTCCCCTTAAGCGGTTTTTGTAGGCCAATTTGAGATAGTTCCCTGACTTGATAGGCCACAAATATCCTGTATCAAACTGTCCATCTCGACTTCTTCTACATTACTGTGTGTGTGAGCCGTAGTTGTGTCCGTCTCTTCGAAAAGCGCGCCAGCAGAGTGCTTTCGGTTCGCGCCTAGTGTTTGCGGTGGCGCTTTCTTTTGGCGCGCTGTTTGGATCGCTACCGCCCTCTGGCGGGAGGTGAAGCAAGTGTACGGTCGTGTGAAGATATAGGCAGTACGGACTGGGCGGTGACCTAGAGAGATGGTGGCGCGGGCGGGGTCCTGCTGTTGAGGGTCTTCAACTGCTTGCCACGTGCTTTGGCCGACCTCTTGGCTGTCAGGGGCTAAGTCTGCCTTACTCGCACGTACGTGACATATGAAGCTTAGAATCCGTGGTGCAGGAGATCAGCGCGTGGGTCCGTATGTCTTGTTATCGGTCGTTGAAACCATTGGCAGCGGTTGGCTCTGAAAAATAGTTTGGAAGTGCGACGTGTTCCCGGCGCTGGGGTGGAGTGTAAGAAGTTGAGTACTATTTTTATGTGATAGAGTTAATGTAAGAGAAGGTTTTCAAGCTCTAGTGAAGTGTGAGTTTCTTCACCAGTGGTTTTGTTGGGAGTCGTCCCACCACAGTTTTCGTTTGCCTGTCCGCGGGAATGTGGTAATTATTCTTGGTCGATCCGTTTTCATTCACACCCCGATTGGGTCTCTGTGGTTCGGAGTCTGTGTAGGTACCGCCTTTGCTACGTCTTCTGGTTTTGAATAACTCAGGGAGGTGGCGGCTTTTAATGGAAGTTTTGGGGCTGATCTGCTGTGGCCCTGTGGACCACCAATAACTATTCTGCCTCACCGAGCAAAGAATTTTTTTTTTTCGGAACTGCCTTTAATGTGAAGATTTGTGTGCTCTCTTATTCACATTTATCTGGCAACAAATACACTCCTGGAAATGGAAAAAAGAACACATTGACACCGGTGTGTCAGACCCACCATACTTGCTCCGGACACTGCGAGAGGGCTGTACAAGCAATGATCACACGCACGGCACAGCGGACACACCAGGAACCGCGGTGTTGGCCGTTGAATGGCGCTAGCTGCGCAGCATTTGTGCACCGCCGCCGTCAGTGTCAGCCAGTTTGCCGTGGCATACGGAGCTCCATCGCAGTCTTTAACACTGGTAGCATGCCGCGACAGCGTGGACGTGAACCGTATGTGCAGTTGACGGACTTTGAGCGAGGGCGTATAGTGGGCATGCGGGAGGCCGGGTGGACGTACCGCCGAATTGCTCAACACGTGGGGCGTGAGGTCTCCACAGTACACCGATGTTGTCGCCAGTGGTCGGCGGAAGGTGCACGTGCCCGTCGACCTGGGACCGGACCGCAGCGACGCACGGATGCACGCCAAGACCGTAGGATCCTACGCAGTGCCGTAGGGGACCGCACCGCCACTTCCCAGCAAATTAGGGACACTGTTGCTCCTGGGGTATCGGCGAGGACCATTCGCAACCGTCTCCATGAAGCTGGGCTACGGTCCCGCACACCGTTAGGCCGTCTTCCGCTCACGCCCCAACATCGTGCAGCCCGCCTCCAGTGGTGTCGCGACAGGCGTGAATGGAGGGACGATTGGAGACGTGTCGTCTTCAGCGATGAGAGTCGCTTCTGCCTTGGTGCCAATGATGGTCGTATGCGTGTTTGGCGCCGTGCAGGTGAGCGCCACAATCAGGACTGCATACGACCGAGGCACACAGGGCCAACACCCGGCATCATGGTGTGGGGAGCGATCTCCTACACTGGCCGTACACCACTGGTGATCGTCGAGGGGACACGGAATAGTGCACGGTACATCCAAACCGTCATCGAACCCATCGTTCTACCATTCCTAGACCGGCAAGGGAACTTGCTGTTCCAACAGGACAATGCACGTCCGCATGTATCCCGTGCCACTCAACGTGCTCTAGAAGGTGTAAGTCAACTACCCTGGCCAGCAAGATCTCCGGATCTGTCCCCCATTGAGCATGTTTGGGACTGGATGAAGCGTCGTCTCACGCGGTCTGCACGTCCAGCACGAACGCTGGTCCAACTGAGGCGCTAGGTGGAAATGGCATGGCAAGCCGTTCCACAGGACTACATCTAGCATCTCTACGATCGTCTCCATGGGAAAATAGCAGCCTGCATTGCTGCGAAAGGTGGATATACACTGTACTAGTGCCGACATTGTGCATGCTCTGTTGCCTGTGTCTATGTGCCTGTGGTTCTGTCAGTGTGATCATGTGATGTATCTGACCCCAGGAATGTGTCAATAAAGTTTCCCCTTCCTGGGACAATGAATTCACGGTGTTCTTATTTCAATTTCCAGGAGTGTATAAGTTATGTAACTGGAGAGAGACAACTATTTTTGCTTTGTACAAGCTAGCTACTTAAAGATTTTTTTTATAATTGTTCCCTTATTGATATAACAAGTTTAAAATCTTCTTATTGTTAACGTAAAATCTGGCAATATCCTTTACATAGAGCTATTTTTAAGAGTTTTCAACTGTTGTCTTATTTACACATATATATTTACACATATATATGTGTGTGTGTGTGTGTGTGTGTGTGTGTGTGTATCAAGTTAAAATCTCATTATTGGCAAGTTCTTAAAGTCATACCTGAAATCTACTTTTCATAAAGAAAATTTGTCAGTTATTGGAAATTGTTTTTGGAACTGTTTTCTTAAAATGCCAGACTTAATAATTTATTATTGAGATAGTTTTTTAAAATAAAAAGGTATCTTTAGCAGTGTGTCTTATTTCAGCAGCGCCTCTTGGCCCCTACTTCCACAATAACGTTTTAGAATAACATGTGTACTTGAGTTGTTTGTGAACCGCCGTAATTAACGGTTTATATGTTGTAAACATTTCTCGTTTACACCCTATACATGTGTGTGTGTGTGTGTGTGTGTGTGTGTGTGTGTGTGTGTGTGTGTGTGTGTGTGTACACCTCCGCTGAATAACACTGAATTCACACATAAGTGAAAAAATAATAATTTAAATGGTTTTGATACCTAATTCTGCAATCAGTGCCTCTTCTTCCGTCAATTATTTTCTATACAATTGTCGTATTTTACGCCTGGATAACTGTTTCCAGTGTACAACCTGTTCAATTGCCACATTCCTCAAATAGTGGATATAGTCTCTAAAACATATATCGAGGATTAGATGTGTTTTCAGCGTCTCAGATTAGTGTGGCTTGTGTACCTGTCAGAAGGCTTGACGTCCAGTAGTCACGAGGAGAACATGCTGACATTCGTCTCGGAACTCCTCCAGCTGTCCCTGGAGTCGACCGCCGACAACACACAATCAGTTCAAAACAGGTTCCTCGCAGCATAATTATTTTCACTTCCTGCGCCACTAATTACGCGGTGAACTGGTTTGTAACTATCTCTCGGACTGTTGCACCGAGATAATGAAGTATTTCTTTTGTTACATTTGTTCGTCAATAACGAGTAACTAACGTGCATTTGTTATCGATTGATGTTGGCGAATCGAGTACGCAATACGTCGCAGTTATTCCTGATCTTCGTCAACGAGCGAACTAATCACTTCACACCAGTTCAGTAACTAGTATGGAAATGACTCTTAACACTTTTTATACTAATGTTAATTTCCGAGAATACTCGAACACACACTTTTGTCTTTGTGTAGTTGCATCAGAGAGTAGCTGAAGAAAAATAGAGATCCTCAAGCTTTCAGAAAAATTGGAGTGTGACTGGTTAGTCTAAGAGTGTCTTGCCGGAGCAAATGCTTTGAAAGCGATGACGGCAAGACATTGTCAGATTATCAGATTTAGGGAACAAGGGAATTCAGGGGACAAAGGAACATAGGCGATTAGAAAATTTAGGGAACAATAAAGTTTCAGTAATAATAACCACTGAATATGTACAGCGCTTGAAACGTCAGTCGTGTATGATGCACTGAAATTATTTTTGAAACCATTTACGATGACGGTATTAGTATAATTTAAGAATCTCGAAGTCAGTATGCGTATATTTAGCATTTCTTTGGGACTAGATCTACTTCCATCGCATCAAAAAATTGTATGAACTGCATACAATTGTAATAATAATCAACCAGAGTTGTTTTTATATTTTATTTGCCGCTTCTGGTTTCGAGCGATGGCTCATTCTCAGTTGGTACCGGACACCGTCAAGTAAACGTCAATAAATATGTATTTGAATGCACAGTTTTTGGTTGTAAGTATAATTTTTATTCAAGTTTTAAGGTGTTAAACGTTATTTTTAAATTATGATCTACTTTTGTTTTGTCATATTTGTGCGTGGCTGACACAATATCAATTTTTGTGTTTGAGATATGGTTTGTTACTAAATTTATATGTTCGATGAGAATCAGTTTATACTGAATGCAAAATTTGGAATAAATACAACGCCAGGAACTAAGCTATTAGAACTATAAAACTTCTGGAATAAGCCCTGAGTCTGTATTTAACGCCAACTGCAAATCGCACGAACTGTCATGGACAGTATACACATGATAAGGGCTGAATGCTCGAGAAGCTGTTCTAGGAGTACCTGGACACTGATATCTGCCTCACCAGTTCATAACCTTCTACCTGCTACAGTGAATCGCTGTTGTTACCGAGACTGTATCGTTATTTCGTTACAGTTACGTTTAGTAAGCAAGAAAGCGTCACAGAGATGATCAACCAACTTGTGATCAACCAACTCCAGTGGCAGACGCTTCATCAAGGTGAGGTTAACTGTTAAAGTACCGAGAGTGTACGTTCCCAGAAGCTTCAACAAATACAAACATCAAAAAAAGTTATGCATCACCTGGGTTTCGAGCGTTCTGGAACCTGTACACAATGTTGGAATAGAGATCATCATAAACATCGTTTCCGCCCTTTTTATTGCCCATGAAAACCACACATTGCACTTCAGAGGTGGTGGTCCAGATTGCTGTACATACCAGTACCTCTAATACCCAGTAGCACGGCTTCTTGCATTGATGTATGCATGTATTCGTCTTGGCACACAAGTTCATCACGGAACTGTTGGTCCAGATTGGCCCACTCCTCTACAGCGACTCGGCGTAGATCTGAGTGCTTGGTGGGTCACGTCGTCCATAAACAAGCCTTTTCAATCTATTCCAGGCGTGTTCGATAGGGTTCATGTCTGGAGAACATGCTCGCCACTCTAGTCGAGCGATGTCGTTATCCTGAAGGAAGATGGGGGTGCGAATTGTCGTCCATGCAGACGAATGCCTCGCCAATATGCCGCCAACATGGTTGCTCTGTCGGTCGGAGGATGGAATTCACGTACCGTACAGCCATTACCGCTGGCGGCGTACATCACCCCCACATAATGCCACCCCACAACATCAGGGAACCTCCACCTAGCTGCAGTTGCTGGACAGTGTGTCTACGGCGTTCAGCCTGACAGGGTTGGCTCCAAACACGTCTACGACGATTGTCTGGTTGAAGGCATATGCGACACTCATCGGTGAAGAGAACGTGATGCCACTCCTGAGTGGTCTATTCAGCACGTTGTTGGGCCTACCTGTCTCGCGCTGCATGGTGTCGTGGTTGCAAAGATGGACCTCGCCATGGACGTCGGGAGTGAAGTTGCGCATCATGCAGCCTATTGCACACAGTTTGAGTCGTAACACGACGCCCTGTGGCTGCACGAAAAGCATTATTCAATATGGTGGCGTTGCTGTCAGGGTTCCTCCGAGCCATAATCCGTAGGTAGCGGTCATCCACTGCAGTAGTAGCCCTTGGGCCGTATGAGCGAGGCATGTCATCGACAGTTGCTGTCTCTCTATCTCCTCCAGGTCCGAAAAACATCGCTTTGATTCACTCCTAGAGGCCTGGAGACTTGTCTTGTTGAGAGCCCTTCCTGGCACAAAGTAACAATGCGGACGCGATCGAACCGCGGTACTGACCGTCTAGGCATGGTTGAACTACAGACAATACGAGCCGTGTACCTCCTTCCTGGTGGAATGACTGAAACTGATCGGCTGTCGGCCCCCCTCTATCTAATAGGCGCTACTCATGCATGATTGTTTAGATCTTTGGGCAGGTTTTGTGACATATCTGAACAAAGCGACTGTGTCTGTGATACAATATCCACAGTCAACGTCTATCTTCAGGAGTTCTGGGAACCGGGGCGTTGCAAAACTTTTTTTGGTGTGTGTATATTGCTTCCTCCTACGGATATCTTGCGAAAAGACCATGAAGATAAAATTAGAGTCCACACGGAGGTTTACCGGCACTTGTTCTTGCCCCGAACCGTTCGCGACTGCAACGAGAAAGGGGGCATGTGGCAGTGGTACACAAAGTAGTCTCCGCCATAAACCGCAAGCTAGCTTGCGGAGTATAGGTGAGGGTGTACACGTGTTATGAAAAGATAACGAACTGTGTGGCCTATGAGGTAGAGATAGCATCGCCAATTTTTGTACCCGTGCACGATTGTGCTGAAAAAGGAATCCAATGTATTTGTGAAGTATTGATCTACAGCATGTGTAAAATATTGAAAAGTGGTTAGTATTTGTTTATGGCTGACCATTTCACTGAAAACTGCTGTTTTTCAGTTCCGATAGTTGCATCATTCTTAAATGACTGTGTGCTTGAGAATAAGCCATCTGTCATAAGCTAAAAGAGACTACCGTTAAAAATGTTTTTCACTGCAATTGGCGGGTGTTCAACAGTATTGTCCTTCGGATCGTTCTAAGAGGTGACTTACGGTGCAAAAACGCACTGACCTGTAAAACGACGAGTTGTTCACCGACCTTGGGTAGCCACGTGCCAGCGCCAAGGTCAGTTCTATGCTTCTCCACTATTCTCACATCTCATATCTACTTTTCCTCTTAGTTCTTCTACTGCAGCCGTAAAGACGGACTAACATGACATTGCTACAGTTTCCTCTGTCACACAATAATGGATTGTCGTCATTCCACGCTGGCACGTCTTCGTTCAATACTCGCCTTTTGATGCAGCTGCCAACATAATTATTGAAAGCTCTTTAGTCAGTGCAGCAGATTTATGTTAGCGCCGTGAGTTTCTGGTTCGTTAAGAGTATATTTCTCCTTGCACAGTGCCACATATGTACAACAAATTACACAGACTATTTAAGTTATGTCCTTAATCACTGTCAAGGACTCCTCCCATCCCAGATAGGAGTTTAATCACGGACACACTAGCGGAAAACCATGACGAAATGTTCACTTTGCGCGCAAACACTACTGATGGTGATAACTTACGACGCTGTCAGTCATAGTTATAGTTCTGTTGCGCGTTTCATTCAGAACACTGTTTCATTACCATTATTTACCAGTACAATGAATGCAAAATGATAGTTGTACTTCACGACTTTCGAGGTTTCGAATTTACATATTTATATGTATGCTATGTAATACTAGCATTTGTCTTTATTCTTAGTTGTCTTGTGATTACACCATAAAAATTGACGCATGCAGTTTCCGTCCAAATTATTATGCAGTATGTCAAAAATGCTTATAAATCTTGCTAGATGCAAGATACACGCCCGCATCTTACTTCCAGTGCACAGATTAGATTATTTGCAAGGCGTCGAATGCACGAACGGCTCAATGTGGTGTTTCACCCGTTTTGTGTGGAGGGTACAGTTAGGTTGGGATGACCCATTAAAATGTTTTGTATTGCATTTTATAATGTCAGCTGCATGTGTGTACGTGATATGTAATGTAATGTTCTGAACACATACACATTAATTTCGTCGCGTAATATACGAGGGTTGGAACTTTAATAGTGGCAACTATTTATTTACAGCTTGTACAAAATAGATAAGTGTTTGAAAGTGTTACTGACCTGCAAAATAGTCACCATTATTGTGTATAACCCATTGTCAGTGATGTGGAAGTCGTCGGATAGATACTCTTAGCAGTGCCAGCTGTGTTGACAGTATTTTCTGGTTCAGCGTGATCTGAAAAGATTTTTGATTTCTTTGTTTTTGACAGAAGTAATCCCTGTATCGTTGGTTACAGGTTCTCCTCAGCGTCACACCGATCTTAATCATAAAAATCTGGAACTTTCCCATAGGTATTAACAGTGAATAAAAATAATGATTTTTAGTTGATTTTCCTCTGATACATGTTCTTCGGTGAAAACCCATTTATTTTTCTTTGACGAGAGTAATTCTGTCGTACTAATTCAATGACGATGAACGTATACTTCATTTAATTAATAGCCCATCCAACCATTTGTTTCCTTCGTCATCACAGCTAAGCCCAGCACAGAAGACCAAATAATCCTAGTCTTAATTAATACGTACAAAGCACAGACATACATTACTAGACTGACAATACCGTATGCAGTATCACTGGTGTCACTGAAACCAGCAGTTTAGGATAGCAATGTGGCAGCGAACGCAAAGACCGTGTAAATGGCTGTTTATTTACTTATAAAACACTCGTCAGAAATGGGAATAAACTGCTATAACTACGTTACCTTTAGAGTTTGGACATAACGGTCAGTACATGAGTTGTGTTTGGCTGTAACTTTTGTATAACAGACGGAAGATAAGAAGGAAACGTGTCTCGGTGCAAACACAACTGGAAACATCTTACGCACTTTTGCTTTAGCACTGTGTAGAAGCCTAAATAATTACATTACAGTTTGTCTTATCCGAAGTATCGGAAATATTTAAAGAGTTTATGTATATTTTAGGGAGTTTAATAAATATTAACAGAAGTAGCTTCGTGACTTGCTTTTAACCAGTTTTAATCAACTTCGGCTTTCCTTCGATTAATATGCTGGCTGTGAAAATTCTGTAAGTAGAATGTTCTATTTTTCGTTGATAATACACACACACACTTCCTGACTCCGACATCTTGCCTCACCAAACATCAGGCTTTAGTAAAAGCTACATCTTTGCCAATCTAGTAATGCATGCTGTGGCACAGAGATCACACTCTGCCAAATGTAGTATTTAACTATTTTCCCTTACTGTTACAGCAGTCACTGAGTAATGTGTTTGCTAACCCACTCTCGCTCCACATTTTCTACCCACATACAGACGGTATATAAATGAAATATCACACCGTGACCGGTCCACTCATTCTCAACTCCAATTTGGAGTTGGAACAGCTGCTTGGGTCGGGTGCGGGGGCTCATATTGGTGTGGTTCCTGTTGATTCTCTCAGTAGGTGGGACTATACCAGGCACGGCCTACATCTCAACAGGAAAGGGAAGGGGAAACTGGCTGGGGTAATAGCAGGAAATTTAAGGGTGGGAGGCACTACCATGAATGGTAAAATACCAGTGGTTACAGGTGTTGGAGCAGCACCTTTTTTAGGATAGGTAAGACAGAAAGATGTCAAGTTCTACGAGAGGTCAGGATTGAAACAAATCTTCAGTTTAGGAAAGAAATTAAACAGCACAATTCTAGCACATTGGATCACCAATCACAGCTGTCAATTATAAATTTTCACCAATCACCAGAAATTTTATCTCCACCAAGTTGTATCTCAGTCCTAGGTAATTGCATTGATGAATTAGTCACCCAACCCAGTTGACATAATCTGCCTCTCTGAACACCATGTGACCACTGGTATAGCAACTAGGCCTAAGCACAATGAGAAACTCAGACAGGAGAGTACTGCAAATGTTAGAATAAGGAAAGGTATAATTAAAAATAATGTAAGTATATTTCATCAAAATATTGGGAGTTTAAAGAATAAAATAGATGAGCTTCTGGTTTGTTTAGAAGATTTAGAAGCTGAGGATGAAATAGATATACTATGCCTGTCTGTGCATAACATTGTTACTGATATGGATAAGGTAAATGTAAGTGGATATAAGCTCTCTGCACATGTAATGAGAGAAAATATGGAGAAAGGAGGAGTTGCCATATATCAAAAGTTATCATTGTGCAAAAAGTATAGAAACAAAAAAGTTTTGTGTCGATAAACATATAGAAGCATGTGCCTGTGAGCTTAAATTAAATAAAGGCACATATATAATTGTAACTGTATATAGGTCCCCATCAGGAAATTTTCATCTATTTCTGAAAAAATTGGACTCCTTGTTGTGCTATGTCAGACAGGGGGATGCAAATTGTTATTTGTGGGGACTTCAATGTAGATTCTCTGAAAGAGGGTAATAGGAAAAATTCTGCTAGACAAGCTCAAGTATTGTGGCATGAGTGGGACAGTGCACAAATGGTTTAATTCGTACCGAACTGGTAGAGTGCAGAAAGTTGAAATAAGTAATTCTCATAAAATGCAAAGATCAGCACATTCCTCAAACTGGTGAACTATAAAGAATGGGGTTCCACAAGGGTCAGTCTTGGGTCATTTGTTGTTCTTAATATATATTTATGACTTGCCATTCTATATTCATGAAGAGGCAAAGTTAGTTCTCTTTGCTGATGACACAAGTATAGTAATCACACCTGACAAACAAGAATTAACTGATGAAATTGTCAATACTGTCTTTGAGAAAATTACTAAGTGGTTCCTTGTAAACGGACTCTCACTGAATTTTGATAAGACACAGTACATACAGTTCTGTACAGTGAATGGTATGACGCCATTAATAAATATAGACCTTAATCAGAAGCATATAGCTAAGGTAGAATATTCCAAAAATTTTAGGTGTGTCCATTGATGAGAGATTAAATTGGAAGAAACACATTGATGATCTGCTGAAACGTTTGAGTTCAGCTACTTATGCAATAAGGGTCATTGCAAATTTTGGTGATAAACATCTTAGTAAATTAGCTTACTACACCTATTTTCACTCGTTGCTTTCATATGGCATCATATTTTGGGGTAATTCATCACTGAGGAATAAAGTATTTATTGCACAAAAGCGTGTAGTCAGAATAATAGCTGGAGTCCACCCGAGATCATCCTGCAGACATTTATTTAAGGATCTAGGGATATTCACAGTAGCTTCTCAGTATATATACTCTCTTATGAAATTTGTTATTAACAACCAAACCTAATTCAAAAGTAATAGCAGTGTGCATAACTACAATACTAGGAGAAAGGATGATCTTCACTATTCAAGATTAAATTTAACTTTGGCACAGAAAGGGGTGAATTATACTGGCACTAAAGTCTTTGGTCACTTACCAAACAGTATCAAAAGTCTGACAGATAACCAACAAGTATTTAAGAAGAAATTAAAAGAATTTCTGAATGACAACTCCTTCTACTCCATAGAGGAATTTTTATATATAAATTAAAAAAATTAAAAAATTAAAAATAAAAAAATTAAAAATAAAAAACACAAAAAATGAAAAAGATGTTATGTTAACTTAAGTATGTTGTTAAATTAACTTAATTATGTCATGTATTGGAAAATTTGACTCGTTCCACATCATTACGAAATATCGTATTCATGATCCATGGAACTAGTATTAATCTAATCTAATCTAATCTGTTTTACCATTAACATGCCCGCGGCTTGTGGTCTTGCGGTAGCGTTCTCGCTTCCCGCCCTCTGGGTCCCGGCGGGGTCAGGGATTTTTCTCTGCTTCGAAATGACTGGGTGTTGTGTGTCTTTCATCATCATTTCATCCTCATTCACTCGCAAGTCGCCGTAGTGGCGTTAAAGAACTTGTGGAGCGGCGGCCGAACCGCCCCGCGAGGCGTCTCCCGGCCACCAATGCCATATGCTCGTTATTAGTACCATGAACATGAACCAGGAATTTTATTTCAACGTTTTCGCTGACGAAATGTTGCTCTTTCTATTACATCTTCACGATGACAAGGTTGTGGACACACTCGTCTTCCAACACGTCGACGGCTGTTCACAGGGTTGTATTCATATGTTCCTGGTTTGACGAACACTCAGGCTCTATGTCGCACTTCGATTGGCCCGCTAAATCGGCATCTTGATCTATGATGTCTGAGACTGTTTGGAACAGTGCTGAATGGTTCAAATGGCTCTGAGCACTATGGGACATAACATCTGAGGTCATCAGTCACTTAGAACTACTAAAACCTAACCAACCTAAGGACAGCACACACATTCATGCCCGAGGCAGGATTCGAACCTGCGAACATAGCGGACGCGCGGTTCCAGACTGAAGCGCCTAGAACCGTTCGGCCACACCGGCCGGCCAGTGCTGAAACGCAGCAGTCAACATCCTCGCCGTTTGATAGCTCTAGCGGCTCTACATCAATGAGTGGCTTCAGCTGGATATGACATTCCATGATTAAACGTGTGGACACTCTCCCTCGCTGAACTGAGAACGTTATGAATGATGGAGATGGTCTTGCACGGTATTAGAGTGAAATTTGCTGCAGTTGACAAACTTTTTGTTCGGCTCGCTTCTAATGGAGACTCGTGCAGTATTTTTTACAAACTAGTAACCAAGGTTCCCCCCCCCCCCCTGCACCATGCCCTTGGTGGAGGGAAGCTTGTGTGCCTCAGCGATACAGATAGCCGTACCGTAGGTGCAACCACAACGGAGGGGTACCTGTTGAGAGGCCAGACAAACGTGTGATTCCTGAAGAGGGGCAGCACCTTTTCAGTAGTTGCATGGGCAGCAGTCTGGATGATTGACTGATCTGGCCTTGTAACACTAACCAAAACGGCCTTGCTGTGCTGGTACTGCAAAGCCTTGCTGTTGTGGTACTGCGAACGGCTGAAAGCAAGGGGAAGCTACAGCTGTAATTCCTCCAGAGGGCATGTAACTTTACTGTATGGTTAAATTATGATGGCGTCCTCGTGGGTAAAATATTCCGGAAGTAAAATAGTTCCCCATTCGGATCTCCGGGCGGGGAATACTCAAGAGGACGTCGTTATCAGGAGAAAGAAAACTGGCGTTCTACGGATCGGAGCGTGGAATGTCAGATCCCTTAATCGGGCAGGTAGGTTAGAAACTTTAAAAAGGGAAATGATAGTACAATTTTGGTAAACATTTTTGGAATACAATGATCAATAGATTATTATATTTTGACTAAAGTTCAGTCATGGGTCTGATGATGGTTATGTAAAAATAACCGAAACCGGTTACCTATATCATTGAAACATAAATGGTGTGATCAAGACTGAACTTTAGTCAAAATATGGGAAATGATAGGTTAAATTTAGATATAGTGGTAATTAATGAAGTTCGGTGACAGGAAGAACAAGACTTCAGGTCAGGTGAATAAAGGCTTATAAATACAAAATCAAATAGGGGTAATGCAGGAGTAGGTATAATAATGAATAGGAAAATAGGAATGCGGGTAAGCTACTACCAACAGCATAGTGAACACATTATAGTGGCCAAGATAGGTACCAAGGACACGCCTACCACAGTGGTGCAAGTTTATATGTCAAGTAGCTCCGCAGATGACGAAGAGATTGATGAAATGTATGATGAGATAAAAGAAATTATTCAGATAGTGAAGGGAGACGAAAATTTAATAGTCATTGTTGCCTGGAGCTCGATAGTAGGAAAAGGAGAAAAAGGAAACATAGTAGGTGAATATGGAATGGGAGTAAGGAATGAAAGAGGAAGCCGCCTGGTAGAATTTTGCACAGAGCATAACTTAATCATAGCTAACACTTGTTTCAAGAATCATAGAAGAATGTTGTATACATGGAAGAAGCCTGGAGATACTGGAAGGTCTCAGATAGATTATATAATGGTAAGACAGAGATTAAGGAACCAGCTTTTAAATTGTAAGACATTTCCAGGGGCAGATGTCGACTCTGACCACAATCTATTGGTTATGAACTGTAGATTAAAACTGAAGAAACTGCAAAAAGTTGGGAATTTTAGGAGATGGGACCTGAATAAACTGAAAGAACCAGAGGTTGTAGAGAGCTTCAGGGAGAGCATTAGGGAACGATTGACAAGAATGGGGGAAAGAAATACCGTAGAAGAAGAATGGGTAGCTTTGAGAGACGAAATAGTGAAGGTAGCAGAGCATCAAGTAGGTAAAAATACTAGGGCTAATAGAAATCCTTGGGTAACAGAAGAGATATTCAATTTAATTGATGGAAGGAGAAAATATAAAATGCAGTAAATGAAGCAGGCAAAAAGGAATACAAATATCTCAAAAATGAGTTCGACAGGAAGTGCAAAAGCTGGGATGGCTAGATTACAAATTTAAGGATGTAAAGGCACATAACACTAGAGTTAAAATAGACACTGCCTACTGGAAAATTAAAGAGACCTTTGGAGAAAAAAGAATCACTTGCATGAATATCAAGAGCTCAGATGGAAACCCAGTTCTAAGCAAAGAAGGGAAAGCAGAAAGGTGGAGGGAGTATACAGAGGGTCTATACAAGGGCGATGTTGTTGAGGACAATATTATGGAAATGGAAGAGGATGCAGATGAAGATGAAATAGGAGATATGATACTGCGTGAAGAGTTTGACAGAGCACTGAAAGACCTAAGCCGAAACAAGGCCCCGGGAGTAGACAACATTCCATTAGAACTACTGGTAGCCTTGGGAGAACCAGGCCTAACAAAACTCTACCATCTGGTGAGCAAGATGTATGAGACAGGCGAAATACCCTCAGACTTCAAGAAGAATATAATAATTCCAATCCCAAAGAAAGCAGGTGTTGACAGGTGTGAAAATTACCGAACTATCAGTTTAATAAGCCACGGCTGCAAAATACGAACACGAATTCTTTACCGAAGAATGGAAAAACTGGTAGAAGCCGACCTCGGGGAAGATCAGTTTGGATGTTAGAACACGTCAGGCAATATTGACGCTACAACTTATCTTAGAAAATAGATTAAGGAAAGGCAAACATACGTTTCTAGCATTTCTAGGCTTAGAGAAAGCTTATGGCAATGTTGACTGGAATACTCTCTTTCAAATTCTGAAGGTCACAGGGGTAAAATACAGGGAGCGAAAGGCTATTTACAGTTAGTACAGAAACCAGATGGCGGTTATAAGAGTCGAGTGGCATGAAAGGGAAGCAGTGGTTGGGATGGGAGTGAGACAGGGTTGTAGCGTATCCTCGATGTTATTCAATCTGTATACTGAGCGAGCAGTAAAGGAAACAAAAGAAAAATTCGGAGTAGGAATTATAATCCATGGAGAAGAAATAAAAACTTTGAGGTTCGCCGATGACATTGTAATTCTGTCAGAGACAGCAAAGGACCTGGAAGAGCAGCTGAACGGAATGGACAGTGTCTTGAAAGGAGGATATAAGAGGAACATCAACAAAAGCAAAACGAGGATAATGGAATGTAGTCGAATTAAATCGCGTGATGCTGCGGGAATTAGATTAGAAAATCAGAGGCTTAAAGTAGTAAATGAGTTTTGCTATTTGGGGAGCAAAGTAACTGATGATGGTCGAAGTAGAGAGGATATAAAATGTAGACTGGCAGTGGCAAGGAAAGCGTTTCTGAAGAAGAGAAATTTGTTAACATCGAGTATAGCTTTAAGTGTCAGGAAGTCGTTTCTGAAAGTATTTGTATGGAGTGTAGCCATGTATGGAAGTGAAACGTGAACGATAAGTAATTTAGACAAGAAGAGAATAGAAGCTTTCGAAATTTGGTGTTACCGAAGAATACTGAAGATTAAATGGGTAGATCACATAACTAATGAGGAGGTATTGAGTAGAAATGGAGAGAAGAGAAATTTGTGGCACAACTTGACTAGAAGAAGGGATCGGTTGGTAGGGCATATCCTGAGGCATCAAGGGATCACCAATTTAGTATTGGACGGCAGCGTGGAGGGTAGATTCAGAATGATGTAGGTTGCAGTAGGTACTGGGAGATGAAGAAGCTTGCACAGGATAGAGTAGCATGGAGAGCTGCATCAGACCGGTCTCCCGGACTGATGACCACAACAACAATAACAACCAAAGATATAAATGCACTCCCTCGCTAAACAAAATCTGTGAATGGAGAACGTATTGATGAATTTTTAAAGTTACGCGTGGTTCCAATCTGCCTTGCACTGATCTTGTATCACTGTTAATGTATAACTGACACTGTCAGAAAAACTGACTCAAAACAGAACCAAGCAATACTGAATGCAAGTTTGAAGGCGAAGAACTAAAATGGTTACTACTGACGTCAACATCAAGTACTATGAGCAAATGGAAACAAGGCACAGAAATCATACGGTCAAAATTTGCTAACTGGAGCGAGAAACCAAAAAAAAAAAAAAAAAAAAAAAAAAAAAATGCGTTAACTCTGCAACGAGCCACCGAAAACCGTGGGTCTCTTGTAACAAAACACTCGGAAGGTATCTCTGAACAAGCTATGAGAGTTTGTCGGTGTAGTTCTGGTTCACCCTCGAGTTACAGAATGCTGGTTCAAAAATTTGTTAAGTTGTAGAGGATGAAATTGAGAATGTTTTGATACGATGAACCTATAGCGCGAAATGTGAAATAAAGTTTCTACAGCCACCAGTAGGCTGTTGATAATCTACGCACTACCTGTACGGCAGTAAAAATTTGAGCTGGAATTCTTGAGAACACCTGTCTGGACCATAGAATTACCAGATCGCATTTTCTCATTTTGAGAATACTCAACGAGTGATCTGTTTTGCTTTCTAAAAACATTCAGCAGCGTAGATCTCATAAAATATTTCTTTTTTATGACAACCGATTTCGACACTTTGCTGTTAACTTCTGGTCTTAAAAATCTTTTTTGTTGTGAAACTTGTTCATTTTATGTTAAACCTAACGCCATGTTGTCATGTGGATAACAATCACTACATTTAGGTATGACAAACCTTTTATAATGTGGTGATTTTTATCCACATGACAACTTTCTGTGAAGTCCAGCGTAAAATGAACACATTTCGCAAATAATAATAATAATAATAATAATAATTAATAATAATAATAATAATAATAGTAATAAAGATTTTTAAGACCTGAAGATGGTAGCAAAGTCTGCCAAAACCGGCTGTCCTAAATAAAGAAATATTTTAAGCATTCTAGGCTGTTAAATGCTTTTAATAAAATTACCAGGCTCTTTGAATAGTGTACAGAATTTGAACTTTCTGCGGCCGCGCGGAATTAGCCGAGCGGTCTAGGGCGCTGCAGTCATGGACTGTGCGGCTGATCCCGGCGGAGGTTAGAGTCCTCCCGCGGGCATGGGTGTGTGTGTTTGTCCTTAGGCTAATTTAGGTTAAGTAGTGTGTAAGCTTAGGGACTGATGCCCTTAGCAGTTAAGTCCCATTAGATTTCACACACATTTGAATATTTTTTTGAACTTTCTGGGCAATGCTTTGCCTGAAGTTCTGGAGCACGTTACCTTACAGTTGACCGCTAGTTTGTGGTTTCAGAACTATGGTGCTCCAGCGCACTTTCATCATCAGCCAGGGAATATCTCATAGACAGTTTCAGGAAGAGGATAATTGGAAAGGGGATGCCCAGTCAATTGGCCTGTGCATTCCCCTATCCTGGTAGAGGGGCTATGTATCTTCTGACACGAATCATTGCCTCAGCATCCATGAGAATTTATTTTCCAGTGCGCCAGGGGGGGGGGGGGAAGGTGGTGTGAGGAGAGAGTGGGGTGTTGTGAATATCAGTATGACCAATGGCAAACTACCTCCTTCCCATCCCCAGTTTTGCTCTTGTCCAATAGGAACCTTTCGAGTTCTGTGATGTGCAGTGGGAAGATGAGCCTCCTTCCCTTTGATCAATTTTTTATTGCTGACTTACAGCAAATTATTCCAATCACCAAAAGTATCTGAACGATTAGAACCGTCGTTATGGCATCATTGCACAGGTGTTACACCAGTGTCACACTGATACTAATGTCGTCATGCACTGTTACTTTCATTTCTTGTGCTGTGGTATGTAGTGAGACGCTAGTCGAGGGACCCCTTGACCCTTTACTATCACGTAATTTTTGCTCTGAATTTTAAAAATGACGCCATTGTCGCATTAACACAAGTTGTAGGTAACACGTCTATCAGTCAAGAACGCTAGGAGAGTGTTTCTGCTAGACAGAGCTGATAAGCAGTTATTGGCATCGCACTTAGACCGTGAATTGGCACCACTTAGTTCCAGAAAGATGGATGTAGAGGAATTATGGGCAAAGTTTAAACAGATTGTAAATCGTGGTCTGGAGAGTTATATGCCTACTAAGTGGATAAAGGATGGAAAAGACCCACCATGGTTTAATAACGAAATTCGGTGGATGCTGAGGAAACCGAGGCTGTTGCACTGTCGGTTCAAAAGGGAATGCACAAATGACAAGCGAAAGGTTAATAGAGATTTGTGCGTCTGTAAAAATATCTATGCGCGGAGCATTCAACAACTACCAACGTCACACCTTGCCAAAAGATCTGGCAGAGAACCCGAGAAAAGTCTGGTCTTACGTATAATCGCTAAGCGGATCTAAGGCTTCTATTCAATCCCTTATTGACCAGTCTGGTGTGGCATCTGAAGATGGCAAAACGAAAGCCGATGTTTAAAATTACACATTCGAAAATCGTTCACGCAAGAGAATCTAACAACATACCGTCATTTGATCATAGGACGAACTCCCATATGAACGACATAGTAATAAGCATTGCTGGCGTACACAACTGAAAGATTTGAAAGCGAATGAATCACCAGGTCCGTATTCGATTTTACAAAGATTACTCTGCGACATTAGTCCCTTACCTAGGTTGCATTTATAATGAATCTCTCGTCCAGCACAAAGTTCCAAGCGACTGGACAAAAGGCAGCTGATTCCAGAATATAAGAAGGGTAAAAGAACGGACCCGGAGCATTACTGACCAATATCTTTAACTTCTGCTTTTTGCAAAGTCCTTGAACATATTCTCAGTTCGAATTTAATAAACTTTCTTGAGACTGAGAGGCTTATGTAACGAAACAGCATAATTTTGGAAAGCTTCGCTCATGTGAAACTCAGCTTGTTATTTTCTCTCATGATATACTGCGAACTATGGATGAAAGGCAACAAGATATTTCTAGATTTCCGGAAAGCATTTGACACACTGCCCCATTGCAGTCTTTTAACGAACACATGGAATAAGTCACAGATATGTGAGTAGTTCGAAGACTTCTTTAATAATAGAAACCAATGTGTTGTTCTCGCCGGCGAGAGTCCATCAGAGACAAGGATATTGTCAGGAGTGCTGCTGGAAGGTGTGATGGGCGTATCGTTGGAAAGCGATACTATATGAACGAGCATGTGAGAATTGTGGTAGGTAGGGCGAATGGTCGGCTTCGGTATCTTGGGAGGACTTTAGGAAAGAGTGGTTCACCTGTAAAAGAGACTGCATATAGGACGCTGGTGCTACCTGTTCAATGAGTACTGCTCGAGTGCTTGGTGACCGTACCAGGTCGGATTGAAGGAAGACATTCAGAGGCGGGCTGCTAGATTCGTTACCGGTAGGTTCTAACACGACGCAAGTGTTACGAGGATGCTTCGGGAACTCAAATAGGAATCCCTGGAGGGAAGGCGATGTTCTTTTCGAGAAATACTATTGAGAAAATTTGGAGAACCGGCATTTGAAGCTGATTGCGGAATGATTCTACTACCGCCAACACACATTGTGTGTAAGGACCACGAAGATAAGATACGAGAAATTAGGGCTCACACGGAGACGTATAGATAGTCGTTTTTCCCTCGCTGTATTTCCGAATCGAACAGGAAAGGAAATTCTTCTTTTGCGTGGCCATAGTGTTCGTAATTGATTTATAATTCTTGAGGATATTTTTGTTCTGTCATTGCAACTACAAAAATGCGTGATTTTTTTCACCAGATGCGTTTTGCTTTATTGAGGTAAAGCATCATCAGTGGTCTGTAATTAAGTTTTTAAAATTTTCGGTTACTTACAGCTTAAGTATGTAACACAGAAAGTACATACTTACATTGTAAGTAACCGAAACATCTTCCATTTAATAATAATAGGCTGGCCGGCCGCGGTGGTCTCGCGGTTCTAGGCGCGCAGTCCGGAACCGCGCGACTGCTACGGTCGCAGGTTCGAATCCTGCCTCGGGCATGGATGTGTGTGATGTCCTTAGGTTAGTTAGGTTTAAGTAGTTCTAAGTTCTAGGGGACTGATGACCACAGCTGTTAAGTCCCATAGTGCTCAGAGCCATTTGAACCATTTAATAATAATACTTCGTTTACATCACTTAAAATCGCCGTGGGGCACAATTACAATTAAAAAGACGTTGTCTCACATCTTGTTTTGGTTGTAGGGCGTCACCACCCCAAGGAAGTTTCGTCAGGTGGGGAAACAAAACACGAGATGTAATGTATAACGTGAACTAGCCGTCTGACGATGAAACAGGTAACGGCACTGTTTAAATAAATAAATAGCATTATAAAAAGTGGGTGGTTGCTGTAATCTTATATGTAAGAGTCAACTAATCTTTAGATGTTCTGCAGCATAATGCATTTCTTATGTTTTACACAAAGTTAGACCAAAATTGTCAGTGTCTTAACACAGAAAAACAACGATGTGCTAGCAGACGGCATTTCCTGATGTAAGCGAGAAATCAGCCGAAAAATTACCGTAAGTACAAATCAACATATTCTTACCGAACTGTTGTTTGATCTAAAAGCAAATCAAACTTAATCACAGACCACTGATGATGTTTTACCTCAATAAAGCGAAACGTGTATGGTGAAAAAACTCACGCATTTTTGTAGTTGCAATGACAGAATAATAATATCCTCAAGAAAGGAAAGGCAATGACTAGTAGTGATACAGGATACCCTCCGCCACGCACCGTACGGTGGTTTGCGAAGTACATATGTAGATTTGGAGCTGTAGAATGAATGCTGAGCAGTGCGTTATTTTCTCGCGATTATGTCTGGGCTTCATGCATTTCACCTGCTGTGCATATGACCACGAATGAAATATTTTTTCAGCATCACTTTGACATTGTCGTATATGTGGTACAAAGTATTTCAGGATGTTTCGCGTGACAGCTCTTTGAACTATAGAGAGACGCTGCTGGTGTGTGTTTTGTGTCATAAAAGCGCTCACTGGAGTGGCATCTGATTGTCATGCTTATTCCACAACATGTTTGCGCGCAGATAAACAATTAAAACTATACAGGGTGTTACAAAAAGGCACGGCCAAACTTTCAGGAAACATTCCTCACACACAAAGAAAGAAAATATGTTATGTGGACATGTGTCCGGAAACGCTTACTTTCCATGTTAGAGCTCATTTTATTGCTTCTCTTCAAATCACATTAATCATGGAATGGAAACACACAGCAACAGAACGTACCAGGGTGACTTCAAACACTTTGTTACAGGAAATGTTCAAAATGTCCTCCGTTAGCGAGGATACATGCATCCACCCTCCGTCGCATGGAATCCCTGATGCGCTGATGCAGCCCTGGAGAATGGCGTGTTGTATCACAGCCGTCCACAATACGAGCACGAAGAGTCTCTACATTTGGTACCGGGCTTGCGTAGACAAGAGCTTTCAAATGCCCCCATAAATGAAAGTCAAGAGGGTTGGGGTCAGGAGAGCGTGGAGTCCATGGAATTGGTCCGCCTCTACCAATCCATCGGTCACCGAATCTGTTGTTGAGAAGCGTACGAACACTTCGACTGAAATGTGCAGGAGCTCCATCGCGCATGAACCACATGTTGTGTCGTACTTGTAAAGGCACATGTTCTAGCAGCACAGGTAGAGTATCCCGTATGAAACCATGATAATGTGCTCCATTGAGCGTAGGTGAAAGAACATGGGTCCCAATCAAGACATCACCAACAATGCCTGCCCAAAAGTTCACAGAAAATCTGTGTTGATGACGTGATTGCACAACTGTGTGCGGATTCTCGTCAGCCCACACATGTTGATTGTGAAAATTTACAATTTGATCACGTTGGAATGAAGCCTCATCCGTAAAGAGAACATTTGTACTGAAATGAGAATTAACACATTGTTGGATGAACCATTCGCAGAAGTGTACCCGTGGAGGCCAATCAGCTGCTGATGGTGCATGCACACGCCGTACATGGTACGGAAACAACTGGTTCTCCCGTAGCACTCTCCATACAGTGACGTGGTCAACATTACCTTGTACAGCAGCAACTTCTCTGACGCTGACATTAGGGTTATCGTCAACTACACGAAGAATTGCCTCGTCCATTGCAGGTGTCCTCGTCGTTCTAGGTCTTCCCCAGTCGCGAGTCATAGGCTGGAGTGTTCCGTGCTCCCTAAGACGCCGATCAATTGCTTCGAACGTCTTCCCGTCGGGACACCTTCGTTCTGGAAATTTGTCTCGATACAAACGTACCGCGCCACGGCTATTGCCCCGTGCTAATCCATACATCAAATGGGCGTCTGCCAACTCCGCATTTGTAAACATTGCACTGACTGCAAAACCACGTTCGTGATGAACACTAACCTGTTGATGCTACGTACTGATGTTCTCGATGCTAGTACTGTCGAGCAATGAGTCGCATGTCAACACAAGCACCGAAGTCAACATTACCTCCCTTCAGTTGGGCCAACTGGCGGTGAAACGAGGAAGTACAGTACATACTGACGAAACTAAAATGAGCTCTAACATGGAAATTAAGCGTTTCCGGACACATGTCCACATAACATCTTTTCTTTATTTGTGTGTGAGGAATGTTTCCTGAAAGTTTGGCCGTACCTTTTTGTAACACCCTGTATAGGGTCCAAAATTAATATGAGAGCTTTTATCTTCTTCCCTCTAGTGCCAATATTCGCAGTGCATGTATATTTCTAGGCTTGTATGGTAGTTATTGCTGTTACACTGTCTTCAAGTTACATGTATTTCTGAAGAAGACGGGTTTATTCCCGTCGAAACCATGGTCAAAGATTGAATAAAACCACACTTTTTTTGTAACTGGTTGGCTTCTTTGGATTCAATTACTGGTCTCTAACCGTTACTAAAGCGCTGCCATGATCAAAATATAAAGTACAGTAATGATGGAATGAGTGGCAGAAAAGAAAGAGGAACTCCCAGGTTTGCTGATTGCTAAGCATATAAAGCATATAATGGAAATGAACAAGAGGATTATTTGCACTAGGCTTATGCGAAGCGCACAAAAGGGGTGAGCAGTACGTTTTTGTCAAAAAATTAACAGACCATCTTCCTCGGCACTGAAACGCACTTGTAGCTTCTTTAACACACTTTGTAGCTATTTGGCACACGAACTTCACCTGACTGACAGCAATTGCTTCTCTAGAACGCACCTTGAAATACATTAAACTCGCCCGTAACCAGTTGGCCTTTCACGCCTAATGTAAATCGCTGGTGCACTACGCGTTGCGCTCTGTCGGAAAACTCTTTCACTATTTCGTCACTGTCGAGGTGATGATGCACTAGGCCGGGCGCATTACGTACTACGCTGCGCAAAAGCCTGCTCCTAGGAAAACCCGACTCGAGTCTGACGATGAAGGCTGCGGTGGGCCCAGAAGTGGCGTAGCGGCCCTGGGGTCTAGCGGCAGAGCCGGCCATTAGCGACGCCGGCAGATCGGAGACTCATCGCGCCGTCCTCGACATTTAGACCGGCAGCCGGTCGTTGCGACACGCGTATGCGAAGCTGCCGCCACCTGCAGTCGCAGACGTGCGCGCTCGCCTGTCACCTGCCCCGCCAGTGCGCCGCCGTCCTGCTAACCAGCACCGACCGAAAGTCCTCGGCAGCTCCAACTACGTCTGAATCCACAAATGGAGGATATATTTCCGTCGGTAACAGTAAAATCAGAGACGGAGCGCCAAGACATAACGGGAATGAAAGTAACCTCGAATACATCTTCTAACAACGCGGCTCCTTCAGTTTGTAATGGTCGCCTGGTCGTAGATATTGCTAATTGCTATAATCGCACTATTCCACTCCCATTTACGGAGCTTGTTAGCACTTCATGTTAGGTTGGCGCCATTACAATGCATTTTAGTAATCACTGCTGCTTGCTGGATCGCTGCTGTGTCTCGATGTTGATGCTGGCTCTAAATCTGGTTGTCTAGGGTTAAAAACATGAGGTCCCGTGATTTGTTTTATGTGCTTTTGATGATAAAGGATGAACGAAACCAACAAATATGTAAACTTCAAATATTTATTTCTCTGGTGGCCATCTTAATTCCACTGTCCACCAAAGACTATGACACAACACAACTTCCTTTACATGTTCTTTGCATTGTTTGTCCACCTCAAACAATAACACACTAACACACTGTACCAAAGTGACATTCCGACTGCTTCTCGACCCTTCTTGCTGCTCATATTTATAACATTGTCAAAGAACTACTAAAAAGAGATATAGTTTACAAGTCACATGTACATCTGTTATCATAATTTGTGCAGAAAAGTTATTAATTTGCATCGAGTGACATAATTTAACATGTTATTAAAATGACAGACAGATTTGTTGACTTGACAGAATAATTCTTTGTTACAAAAAGTCCGTTTTTTAGAAGTTTGTCAATTGACTTCTCTAATTTGCATAAATAAGTAATTAACATGAATTATTAAGAAATACATTGGTTTTCGTCTAAAACAGGATTGATTTCGTGAATACTAAGTGAAACCGCTCCTAGTGAACAAATAGGTTTCACTGGATGATTTTATTTAAGGAGATCCAAAATACCTAAGTTGTACACTATTTTTCGTACTTCATATTAATTATTTAAGATGAACTCAGTGTTTTTACATGATGACATTTGCTGTATCAGTGATCAAGTGATATTAACTTTTGTGTGGGTTAGTTATTCAGTATAATTTAATGGGTTGACTGTTTATGGAGACATGTTACGCAATCATTGTTAACATACACAATAACTTTTCTATAATCATAAATACTCGTTAAACTGGTTGAATTTGGAGGGTATCGCATACTTCGGTACAGTAAAGCCTTTAATATGTTCCGTTACAAGTTCAATAATCACAATGATAGTGGAATAATGGTAGTCAAGTTTCAACATTTCTCTCAGCATCAAGTAACATACATTGATAGAAAAAAACTGCAGTGTCAAGAAGGAACTGTGCGCCATAAACAAAAGTTGGTATGCGTGTTTCTACATCTGAGAGACGATATCTTTTGACATCCCCCGCCAGTTGCATAAGAGTTTGCGCTAGTAGCGCCACGATGATGATGGAAATCAGTTTTCCTTTAAATAAACGCAATAAAGGACTTGAGTGTTAGGTGCCTTTCAGATTGGACGTTGTGAGTTGATGTTAGTCAAGGATGCCTTTAAGGCGACAAAGGCACCACTATCAACACCTCACTGAGTTTGAACGAGTGTGTGTCACAAGGCTAGGAGAGGCTGGACGGTCCTTCTGTGATATTGCAGAGAGACTCGCCAGGAATGTAAGAATGCTGCCGGCCGCTGTGGCCGAGCGGTTCTAGGCGCTTCAGTCCGGAACCGTGCGACTGCTACGGTCGCAGGTTCGAATCCTGCCTCGGGCATGGATGTACGTGATGTCCTTAGGTTAGTTAGGTTTAAGTAGCTTTAAGTTCTAGGGGACTGATGATCTCAGATGTTAAGTCTCATAGTGCTCAGAGCCATTTGAACCATTTGTAAGAATGCTGGCAGCGGTGGGCAAGAAAATGTACGGTCGTAGGGATAACTGACTCCAGACTGTCACTTGGAACTACCAGGAAGGAATACTACATTTGCAGTAGCAATTTGAGCAACAGTTGGTACCACAGTGACACAAATAACTTAATTTTAATTTTAATAATGAACAGCCTCAGTTGCACCGTTTACCTAGTTTTTACCTAGGTTTCAGTCGGGATAACCCAACCCTCTTGAGAATAACAGTATCTATCGTTTGTCCATAGTGGACATCGTCAAGCTAAGACTACAAATCCATAAATTATCGTGAGCCTGTAAAACTTATCTGGCACTGCCTCGGCCCCACTTCGCGACCGCGATGCCGCAGCCACGAGTGCTGTACTGGAACTCACTGAGGCTGTTCGTTATTAAAATTAAAATTAATATTTATACAGTTGCTGACAGGGCCGCGAAATGTTGAAGATATTTCACAAAGAACTGTTACAAATCGGTTACTTCAAAGACAGCTTTAAGCCAGATGCCCTGTAGCGTGCATTTCACTGACTCCAAATCACTGCCATTGCGACTTGGTCAAGTGACATCTCATTCAGTGGCAGGGTGAAGATCTGTTGTGTTTTCTGATGAAAGCTGGTTCTGCCTCGGTGCCAGTGATGGCCGTGTGTCGTTTAGGAAGAGGCCAGTCGAGGACCTGCAACCACCTGTCTGTGTCCTATACTCACTAGACCTACACCCAGAGCTACTGGCTGGGGTGCGATTGCGTATGACAGCAGGAGCACTCTCGAGGCTATCCTACGCACCCTGACTTTTTGTACGTCAATCTGATGTACCTGTTATGCTGCCATTCACGAATAGCATTCCAGGTGATGTTTTCCAAGAGGAGCCGGCCGAAGTGGCCGCGCGGTTCTGGCGCTGCAGTCTGGAACCGCGAGACCGCTACGGTCGCAGGTTCGAATCCTGCCTCGGGCATGGATGTGTGTGATGTCCTTAGGTTAGTTAGGTTTAACTAGTTCTAAGTTCTAGGGGACTAATGACCTCAGCAGTTGAGTTCCATAGTGCTCAGAGCCATTTGAACCATTTTCCAAGAGGATACCGCTCGCCCACAGACCGCTGTTGTAACCCAACATGGTCTACAGGAAACGTACTCACACCGACTTGTACTTACAGGCTAATAGTTGTCACCATCCAGCTCAGCGTGAAGGGGTACTTCGTACCTTGGTACGCAGGGCACATGTCGTTTCTGACGTTGAGACTTTGCCAGCTGAGCTGTCCCATCTTGAAGTTAAATTTCGTCAAAATGGTTACAGTGATAGACAGATTGAACGTGCGTTGCGCTATCGACCAGCTGTACATCGGGTGATTGATGATAATTGTGAGTCAACACCTAAGTCTACTGCCTCTTTGCCTCACGTAGGTAACACGTCCAACAAGATCGGTCGTATTTTACGGAAATGCGATGTGAAACGTGTTTCCCGACCTCCATCTAAAATTAGAACACTTTTGAGTTTCGTTAAGGATGATCTCGGACTGCGTAAGGCGGGTGTATTTCGTATTCCTTCTAGGTGCGGCATGGCATATATTGGTCAAACTATCAGGACTGTGGAGGACCGATGTACTGGGCAGAAACGGCACACACGATTACAGCAGCCAAGTAGATCTGCTATTGCCGAATATTGCTTGGATACTGGTCACCTCATGTTATATAATAACACCGAGATATTGGCATGCACGTCCAGCTATTGGGACAGTGTTATTAGGGAGGCAGTTGAGATTAAATTAGCGAGCAACCTCGTTAACAGGGATGGAGGTTTCTGTTTAAGCTCTGTTTGGAATCCGGCTCTCTCCCTAGTCAAAAAACAGAGGGACAGAGTCAATGCTACCTCACCTGCGAATTCATAGTCTCAGTATCGATAGCTCTGACTTTGGTCATCTTCGGTGGCACTAGTGTTCAGTGTGTGTGTTATCTTTCCTGCTTGAGTCCGAGAACCGAGGTTTTAAATTTGCATGTACGCCGCCTGTCCGTTGCAGTTAGCCTTGAAAATGGCGGGGTGTTCTCCTGCCGAAATATCGGCGGTCGCTGAAATTGTTACCTGGCTGAATTCCCGGAAGTTATTTGAATGATCCTAAGATGGTTGTATCAGTTATTAACAGTCAATAAATACACTCATATATTGATATGTGGTGTCATTTCTGTCAGCCGTAAGGGTACTATTTTAGGAGAAATCAGGACTACAGCCGTCTGCAGGCACTGAAATAAATCAGAGGTGAAGGTCGAAAATTTATATCTGATCAGGACTCGAACCCGCATCCTCTTCCTCTCTAGTACGGTTGCCTTAACCACATCGGATATCCTATACCGACTGAATTTGTAATGCCGGCCGCTGTGGCCGAGCGGTTCTAGGCGCTTCAGTCCGGACCTGCGCTGCTGCTACGGTTGCAGGTTCGAATTCTGCCTTGGGCATGGATGTGTGTAATATCCTTAGGTTAGTTAGGTTTGCGTAGTTCTAAGTCTAGGGGACTGATTATTTCAGATGTTTAGTCCCATAGTCCTTAGAGCCATTTGAACCATTTGAATCTGTCATGTCCAAGTAGCGCCCCCATCCATTAGCTCCATTGCTCGTAGCGTTCGCTAAGTCCCGCGGGGGTTCGGAAGAAATCGTGCATCCACACGGAAGTACCTAGAGCCGTTCTTGCTCAAACATAAGTTGATATGTGGTGTCAGTTCTGTTGGACATGTCCCACTTGCGCGTGACTGGTTCAGAATTTGGGTATGAATGGAAGTGTGTGCGGATGTCCGATCCGGGTAAGGCAACAGTTCTAGAGAGGTGTAGCATATATTCCTCACCTTGATTTATTTCAACGCTAGTAGACGGCTAATGTTCTAATTTCTCGTAAATACACTCATGGTTACCTGACATTGTCGGCAGGTTATCGATCTCTTATGAAAAATGTTGTGTTGTTGTTAGAGAAGTTTTATTTCACCAGATCGCAGTTATTCCACATCTAGCCATCTTCCAATCATATACATACATCAAATATTGTGCCACCTTAAGTAGTACACTTCACATAGCCATAAACATATAGATCAGCTAAATGATTAAATGGCAGTGCACCACACAGAGTGGCGCAGTATTTATTGTAAGTATGTGATCTGAAGATGGCAGTTAAAATTTGCAGAAACGTCTATATTGTGGTATGTGCAAACAAAACGTCTCTAACAAGAAGCTTACGTCTTTCAACTTGATTTCTCGTAGAAATGGTTGGCTCGGTTCGTTGTCCTCTGAAATTCGGAATGAGGTTCCTTCAGAGGCCCTGGTCTCGACACGTTTACGAAAAGAAAATTAGCCTATTAATGTTGGATGATCACAGTATATACACTCCTGGAAATGGAAAAAAGAACACATTGACACCGGTGTGTCAGACCCACCATACTTCCTCCGGACACTGCGAGAGGGCTGTACAAGCAATGATCACACGCACGGCACAGCGGACACACCAGGAACCGCGGTGTTGGCCGTCGAATGGCGCTAGCTGCGCAGCATTTGTGCACCGCCGCCGTCAGTGTCAGCCAGTTTGCCGTGGCATACGGAGCTCCATCGCAGTCTTTAACACTGGTAGCATGCCGCGACAACGTGGACGTGAACCGTATGTGCAGTTGACGGACTTTGAGCGAGGGCGTATAGTGGGCATGCGGGAGGCCGGGTGGACGTACCGCCGAATTGCTCAACACGTGGGGCGTGAGGTCTCCACAGTACATCGATGTTGTCGCCAGTGGTCGGCGGAAGGTGCACGTGCCCGTCGACCTGGGACCGGACCGCAGCGACGCACGGATGCACGCCAAGACCGTAGGATCCTACGCAGTGCCGTAGGGGACCGCACCGCCACTTCCCAGCAAATTAGGGACACTGTTGCTCCTGGGGTATCGGCGAGGACCATTCGCAACCGTCTCCATGAAGCTGGGCTACGGTCCCGAACACCGTTAGGCCGTCTTCCGCTCACGCCCCAACATCGTGCAGCCCGCCTCCAGTGGTGTCGCGACAGGCGTGAATGGAGGGACAAATGGAGATGTGTCGTCTTCAGCGATGAGAGTCGCTTCTGCCTTGGTGCCAATGATGGTCGTATGCGTGTTTGGCGCCGTGCAGGTGAGCGCCACAATCAGGACTGCATACGACCGAGGCACACAGGGCCAACACCCGGCATCATGGTGTGGGGAGCGATCTCCTACACTGGCCGTACACCACTGGTGATCGTCGAGGGGACACTGAATAGTGCACGGTACATCCAAACCGTCATCGAACCCATCGTTCTACCATTCCTAGACCGGCAAGGGAACTTGCTGTTCCAACAGGACAATGCACGTCCGCATGTATCCCGTGCCACCCAACGTGCTCTAGAAGGTGTAAGTCAACTACCCTGGCCAGCAAGATCTCCGGATTTGTCCCCCATTGAGCATGTTTGGGACTGGATGAAGCGTCGTCTCACGCGGTCTGCACGTCCAGCACGAACGCTGGTCCAACTGAGGCGCCAGGTGGAAATGGCATGGCAAGCCGTTCCACAGGACTACATCCAGCATCTCTACGATCGTCTCCATGGGAGAATAGCAGCCTGCATTGCTGCGAAAGGTGGATATACACTGTACTAGTGCCGACATTGTGCATGCTCTGTTGCCTGTGTCTATGTGCCTGTGGTTCTGTCAGTGTGATCATGTGATGTATCTGACCCCAGGAATGTGTCAATAAAGTTTCCCCTTCCTGGGACAATGAATTCACGGTGTTCTTATTTCAATTTCCAGGAGTGTAGTTGAATTCAACTGCGTAATAATATGGTTCCACATTTAGGTAATAAATGACACTGGTCAAGAAGGATGACTTTCCAATTAAGCTCTGTTTTTGAGATTCAATGGCTGCATATTTTCTGTTTTCACTGATGTAATACAGGGTGTTTCACAATGTTTTGATGATTTCAAATTTGAATAACGCGCGCTAAAAACAAGGTATAGGGACGGTGGCGCCGCTATTAGTAGTGCGGATCGTCAAATTTCATCCCCGTTACAGATCGGTAATCATGTGGTACTAGTTGAAGTAGCTTCGGGAGTTCGCTGTGGAGTGCTGTTCTCGCTGCGAAGAATCTGTCGTGCGCGTGCAACGTGCCTTTCGTAGACAATTCCAGATTCATCCGCGATATCCAATTCCTACTCGTGGAAAATACTGATTTGGGTAAGAAACTACCGTGCAACTGCCAGTGCATCGAATAGAAAGTCAACAGTCCTCGGAAAACCGTCCGAACTCTCGAGAACATCGAATGTGTGCATAGCAGCTTACAGGCAAGCCCTCGCAGTTAGTTACTAAAATTTGCTTCCAACAAGACTGCGCGACATGCCACACATCCAACAAGGGGGCGCAACATGCCGCACATCCAACAAGACGTTGCAAGTTCTCCGTGAAACGTTTGCTAACCGCATAATTTCCAAAGGCTCTTGTGTCGAATGGGCGGCTCGCTCGCCTGATTTAACCGTGCCACATTTTTACCTACGGGGTTATTTTAAGGCTCTTAAATGAACTCTGGAAGGCCGAGAAGCTTGCAACAGTTAAAAGATCGAATTCACAATGAAATTTCCAAAATTCTTCCAGAAGTTACGAAAGATGTGTTCATAAACTTGGTAAAGCGCATCGAACATTATGTAGCTGCGAATGGTCGTCATTTGTACGTTCTAGTATTTCAGAAGTAAACTTGAATAAATGTTGTACGTTGGGTAACACGTTCAACTTCATTACCCTATTAGTTTGTGTGTTACAGAGTTTGAAATCGACAAAACTTTGTGAAACACCCTGTACCTCTGTATCTACAGTAATATTAGAGAGGAAGCGACAGGTTAGTAGAACAAGAACAGGAATTTAAACCAACTGTGAATACATCTTCCAACAACCCCTGTTCCCTCCGTTCAATAATCGCGATAATTAAATAGTCAAGTTTCAACATATCTGTCAGCGTCACCTAACATACAAATATAATATTTTAAGCAGGAAAATGGAATTGTGGATAGACTGATCCTAAGTTGATTGTAGAAGTAGCATGATTACGTGACATTGTCAGCTGCAGAGTGATTTCCTGTTATCAAAAACGTAGTTTTCTTGTTAAAGAATTTTACTTGGCAAGATAGCGGTAATTATTCATATACACGGCTAGTTTCGGCAAAATTTAATTGCCATCTACAGATCATTTACATATGAACATGTAGGAGATCAACTACAATGAAGAAAATGGTATAGGCATGCGTATTCAAATACAGAGATATGTAAACAGGCAGAATACGGCGCTGTGGTCGGCAACATCCATATACGACAAGAAGTGTCTGGAGCAGTTGTTAGATCGATTACTAAAGCTACAATGGCAGGTTATCAAGAATTAGTTTGAACGTGGTGTTGTAGTCGACGCACGAGCGATGGGACACAGCAGCTCCGAGGTAGCGATGAAGCCGAGATTTTCCCGTACGACCGTTTCACGAGTGTAGCGTGAATATCAGGTATCCGGTAAAACATCAAATCTCCAACATCGCTGCTGTCCGAAAAAGATCCTGCAAGAACGGGACGAACGATGACTGAAGAGAGTCATTCAACGTGACAGAAGTGCCCTTTCGCAAATTCCTGCAGATTTTAATGCTGAGCCATCAACAAGTGTCAGCGTGCGAACCATTCACCTAAACATCATAGAATGGGCGGCTTTCGGAGCCGAAGGCCCACTCGTGTACCCTTGATGACTGCAAAACTAAGCTAAACGCCTCGCCTGTGCCTCTCAACAGCGACTTTGGACTGTTGATGGCTGGAAATATGTTGCCTAGTCGGACGAGTATCGTTTCAAATTGTATCGAGCGGATGGACGTGTACGGGTATGGAGACAACTTCATGAATCCAGGGCCCCTGCATGTCAGCAGGGGACTGTTCAGCCTGGTGGAGGCTCTGTAATGGTGGGGGGCTCGTGAGGTTGGAGTGATGTGGGACCCCTGATACGTCTAGGAACGACACTGACAGTGACACGTACGTAAGCATCCTGTATGATCACCTGCATCCTTTCATGTCCATTGTGCATTCCGTCGAACTTGGGCAATTCCAGCAGGACAATGCGACACCCCACTCGTCCATAATTGCTACAGAGTGTCTCCAGCAACACTCTTCTGAGTTTTCCACTTCCGCTGACCACCAAAATCAGCAGAAATGAACATTATTGAGCATTTTTGGGATGCCTTGCAACGTGCTGCTCAGGAGAGATCTCCCCCCGCCCCCCTACCCCTCGTACTCTCAGGGATTTATGGGCAGTCGTGCAGGATTCATGGTGTCAGTTCCCTCCAGCACTACTTCAGACATTAGTCGAGTCCATGCCATATCGTGTTGGGGCACTTCTGCGTGCTCGCGAGGGCCCTACACGATATTAGGGAGGTGTACCAGATTCTTTGGCTCTTCAGTGTAGATGACTATATCACAGTGCACTACATAGAGTGGCACAATATTAATGCACGTAAATGAAAATGGCAATTAAGATTTGCCGGAGACAGTAGTCTATAAGTGTAATTACTGCGATCTGGGCAAGTAAAGCATCTTTAACAAGGGGATTATAGTTTTCAAATATACACATACTGGATACAGTGGGAATCATACAATCAACCACTTGCACGTCTGAAGTTTATTCACACTTTTACCTAGGTTTCGACGGAAATAAACCTATCTTCCATATAAGTAATAACATGTGCTACATACTGTGTGAAAAATGAAACGAGGTCATAAGGCTTAGCCAACAAAAAAATGATCCATATAAATACTATCGCATAGCCATAACACTTAATCAACAATAAAATTGATTCACGTAAAAT
This sequence comes from Schistocerca cancellata, assembly GCF_023864275.1. Taxonomy (NCBI): domain Eukaryota; kingdom Metazoa; phylum Arthropoda; class Insecta; order Orthoptera; family Acrididae; genus Schistocerca; species Schistocerca cancellata. The sequence continues at coordinate 244,070,676 of NC_064628.1, read as the reverse complement.
CTAAGGCAGACGTGCATCATATACACAATCAGACAACTCATGTAGGTTGTCTGGTTATGTGTAAAGTGCACGTCTGCCTTAGATTTCACGTGGATCATTTTTGCTCTTGATTAAGCCTTACGCCTACGCCACACCAATTATATGGGTCATTTCACTGCTGACTAGCGCTTTATGACTTCGTCTCTCTTTTCACACAATATGTAACACAAGTCATTACTTCTTCTGGGAGGACAGATTTATATCTGTCGAAACCCAGGAAAAATTTTTAACAAACTTTTGAGGTGCAACTGGTTGGCTGTATGATTTTCATGGCATCCGTAATTCTACTGTTGCTTACTGCTGCCATGTACTCACCTTGTTTTCTCGTAGAAATTGTTGGCCCAGCTCGTTTTCTGTAAATTCTGAGTGTAAGTTCTTCAGAGGCACTGACCTTGAAGAGTTTACGAAAAGGACATTAAACTATTAACATTGGATGATCACAATATATTTCTGAATTCAACTTGGATAATAACATGAGTTCTAAATTTACGTAATAAAATGACACTGATTGAGAGAATGATGACTTTTTAATCAAACACTGTTTTTAAGATTCACTGGTTTTATATGTTATGTTCTCTCTGATGTACGAGGAGCGTTCAATAAGTAACGCAACACATTTTTTTTTCTGAAAGCAGGTTGGTAGTATTATTTCCAGTACACGATGTTATGCCCCACTCTTCTGGTCACAAAACTCTATTTTTCAACATTGTCTCAGGTCAGTGCGACGGCTTATGGCAGTTTACCGGGAGGGCGTGTATGCCCGCAAGGAACCACTACAACTGGACGACGCCGGAGCCAGCTTTTGCTGAATCAGTAATCTCCCTATCATCCACGAATGCTTTCCGCGGTATGGATCCTTCCAGATGGAAGTTGGAAGACGAGGAACCCAGTGAGCAATCTCATTTGAGTACCCCAACTGGTGGTCGAGTGTGTCAACACTAACAACAGAGACGTCCAGTTGAGCAGCGACATGTTTGACTGACTGTGGCCCGTCGAAGACCTCGAATGAGAGTGTCCGTACGTTCCAACATTCCAGGAGTCACATCTGTGTACGGCCGACTGGCACGCAGGAGAGCGGACAGGTTTGCGCGACCTTGTTGCGATTATGAAAGACGCCTCGCCCAACGACTCGCCGTACTTTTTTTCACCGCTAGGTCTCCGTAGACATTCTGCAAGTGCCTACGAATACATGCGATGCTCTAGTTTTCCGCCAAAAGAAACAATGACAGCTCCCTGCTTAGAACGCACCTCCGTTACTGGCGCCGTTTTGAAGGTTGTGTGTAGTGCCGCCACCTATCGGAACTTCAAGAAACTATAGGGGCTAAAACAGGAATATTCCATCATGTCTCACAACAAACTCCGCATGGCTGAGAAAAAAACATGTGTTGCTTTACTTATTAGACGCCTCTCTTAATACACTCCTGGAAATGGAAAAAAGAACACATTGACACCGGTGTGTCAGACCCACCATACTTGCTCCGGACACTGCGAGAGGGCTGTACAAGCAATGATCACACGCACGGCACAGCGGACACACCAGGAACCGCGGTGTTGGCCGTCGAATGGCGCTAGCTGCGCAGCTTTTGTGCACCGCCACCGTCAGTGTCAGCCAGTTTGCCGTGGCATACGGAGCTCCATCGCAGTCTTTAACACTGGTAGCATGCCACGACAGCGTGGACGTGAACCGTATGTGCAGTTGACGGACTTTGAGCGAGGGCGTATAGTGGGCATGAGGGAGGCCGGGTGGACGTCCCGCCGAATTGCTCAACACGTGGGGCGTGAGGTCTCCACAGTACATCAATGTTGTCGCCAGTGGTCGGCGGAAGGTGCACGTGCCCGTCGACCTGGGACCGGACCGCAGCGACGCACGGATGCACGCCAAGACCGTAGGATCCTACGCAGTGCCGTAGGGGACCGCACCGCCACTTCCCAGCAAATTAGGGACACTGTTGCTCCTGGGGTATCGGCGAGGACCATTCGCAACCGTCTCCATGAAGCTGGGCTACGGTCCCGCACACCGTTAGGCCGTCTTCCGCTCACGCCCCAACATCGTGCAGCCCACCTCCAGTGGTGTCGCGACAGGCTTGAATGGAGGGACGAATGGAGACGTGTCGTCTTCAGCGATGAGAGTCGCTTCTGCCTTGGTGCCAATGATGGTCGTATGCGTGTTTGGCGCCGTGCAGGTGAGCGCCACAATCAGGACTGCATACGACCGAGGCACACAGGTCCAACACCCGGCATCATGGTGTGGGAGCGATCTCCTACACTGGCCGTACACCACTGGTGATCGTCGAGGGGACACTGAATAGTGCACGGTACATCCAAACCGTCATCGAACCCATCGTTCTACCATTCCTAGACCGGCAAGGGAACTTGCTGTTCCAACAGGACAATGCACGTCCGCATGTATCCCGTGCCACCCAACGTGCTCTAGAAGGTGTAAGTCAACTACCCTGGCCAGCAAGATCTCCGGATCTGTCCCCCATTGAGCATGTTTGGGACTGGATGAAGCGTCGTCTCACGCGGTCTGCACGTCCAGCACGAACGCTGGTCCAACTGAGGCGCCAGGTGGAAATGGCATGGCAAGCCGTTCCACAGGACTACATCCAGCATCTCTACGATCGTCTCCATGGGAGAATAGCAGCCTGCATTGCTGCGAAAGGTGGATATACACTGTACTAGTGCCGACATTGTGCATGCTCTGTTGCCTGTGTCTATGTGCCTGTGGTTCTGTCAGTGTGATCATGTGATTTATCTGACCCCAGGAATGTGTCAATAAAGTTTCCCCTTCCTGGGACAATGAATTCACGGTGTTCTTATTTCAATTTCCAGGAGAGTATAAACATTAAAAATCTTGATACAGTCTGGTTTACCGTTGCTATTTCACAATGCATAACTTGGATTTCATGGTCGAACGGCTGCTCATAAGTCACACATCACGCCGATAAATGCCAAACGACGCCTCGCTTGGTGTAAGGAGCGTTAACACTGGACGATTGAACAGTGGAAAAACGTTGTGTGGAGTGACGAATCATGGTACACAATGTGGCCATCCGATGGCAGGGTGTGGGTATGGCGAATGCCCAGTGAACGTCATCTACTAGCGTGTGTAGCACCAAGAGTAAAATTCGGAGGGTGGTGATGTTATGGTCTGGTTATGTTTTTCATGGACGGGGCTTGCATCCCTTGTTGTTTTGCGTGGCACTATCACACCACACACCTGCAATGATGTTTTAAGCATCTTTTAGCTTCCCACTGTCGAAGAGCAATTCTGGAATGGCGATTGCATCTTTCAACACGATCGAGCACCTGTTCAAAATGCACGGCCTGTGGCGGAGTAGTTACACTACAATAACATCCCTGTAATTGGATGGCTTGCACAGAGTCCTGACCTGAATCCTATAGAACATCTTTGGGATGTTTTGGAACGCCGACGTCATGCCAGGCCTCACCGACCGACATCGATACCTGTCCTAGGTAACAAAAATGGTTCAAATGGCTCTGAGCACTATGGGACTCAACTTCTGAGGTCATTAGTCCCCTAGAACTTAGAACTAGTTAAACCTAACTAACCTAAGGACATCACACACATCCATGCCCGAGGCAGGATTCGAACCTGCGACCGTAGCGATCTCGCGGTTCCAGACTGCAGCGCCTAGAACCTAGGTAACACTCCGTGAAGAATGGGCTGCCATTCCCCAAGAAACCTCCCAGCACAGAATTGAATGTATGCCTTTGGGAGTGAAAGCTATCATCAAGGCGGTTGGGCCAACACTATACTGAATTCCAGCAGTACTGACGGAGGGCGCAACGAACTTCTAAGTGATTTTCAGCCAGGTGTCTGGATACTTTTGATCACATAGTGTATGAGCAGCCAAAATGAAACAGCAGTAACGTCCAAAATACATAGGTAAGAGAAAGCTCACTCTGTGACCGTTAAAATGTAGTATCCGTGGAGAACGCCAGGAATGCCCACATGTCAGTAGGACTTTAAACACTCGGCAGAGAAGGACAACATAAGCTGTATTACATATACTAAAATATTTTATTACATTTCTCTCTAATTCTTGAGGACATTCTTCAGAATTGAAGTGTTACAAACATTCTACATACTGGTAAAGTTCACCTATATAAATATCTCATGATAACTTTTTTTTTAATGTATCTCACACGTGCTATTCCTGTCGAGTGGATGGACCAGTGTGAAACTAGTTTATTACAGGCAGTTAGAAGCAGACAATCAGAGAATTAAGAATGTGCATACATACATTTGTAGGCACTGGAAAGCTTACAATTCAGATAACGTAGTATCGTTTACCAATGACTTCGCATCACATGTTCTCTTGCCAGTAAGACAGTCATGTCTCTTCTTTGTTAGCAGAGATGTAGAGTTGTTCTTTCTATTCTGAAATTTACTTTCATAGAGACAATGAATTTCACTTTCATCGTAAAACACCTTACAGTGCTCCATGTTATATTTAGAAATAATTCGAGTTTTTAGATTGGTCGGGAGAATAAACTGAGTCCATTAAGGCGACGTATTACTCGTAGCGTATCCTGGCCGGATTGCAATACACACTGTTACGTGTTTTGTATCAGGTAGATAATTTGTGACGACGGGTGGACTGTCGTGATAATAAACTGTCCTCAACTTCAGATGCCTCGCTGCTATGTCGGCGAGTAGCCACATATCGTCGCAACGGGCCAGAGCCCTGGAGAGAAACGGGTGAAACTGCAAGGTGGAAAGGCCTCCTGCGGAAGACAGCCCGAGACCGACCGGTAATCGAGCTAAATAGAGCTAACTGACGACAGACAGGACACAAAGTAGGACAAGCCCAAAGGAATCTATGTGTCAACGGGATGCAAAGCGAAAACCTCGGCCACAGCGATGTCCAACAGCCCAAGAGCAGAGACAGACACAATCCAAAACGCAACCAGAGAGATGAACCAAGTGACAAGCGAGTTTACTATCGAATAGTCCGTAATGCAGCTATGACAGTATCCGACAATGTCAGACTAAGCCGGCCGGTGTGGCCGAGCGGTTCTAGGCACTACAGTCTGGAACCGCGCGACCGCTACGGTCGCAGGTTCGAATCCTGCCTCGGGCATGGATGTGTGTGATGTGCTTAGGTTAGTTAGGTTTAAGTAGTTCTAAGTTCTAGGGGACTGATGACCTTAGAAGTTAAGTCCCGTAGTGCTCAGAGCCATTTGTCAGACAAAAGTATAGTTCTCTGTGGGCGGTCGCATTTATATCGGTCGAGAGGAATTCTATTGGCTGACGTATTCACGTAGCGAGATGGGTACCACGCTGCTTATATGAGGGCAGCGCTGCGGCGATGCTCTAACGACCCTCTAGGTCCAATTCCTCCGGTGGGCATTTGGCATCCGCGGAGCCTGCCACCAGACGCACGTTTTACCTATACAACAATAAAATCATCAGTTTTAAAGTGCTGGACGTTAGATTTTATAGCGAACCCTCCTTTGCTGTTCCTCATTTCTCATGTTAAGTGCTCCGACACTGTCCCGTCTATCAGAGTGTCATTGAAGATAAAGGACAAATCGGCTAATAACAGAATCAAGTTCAGTAACCCTGAAGTTTATGCCTGATGCTGCCGAGGGAAAAAGTTCGCTGTTAGGGTATTACCTATATATATATGGTGTCCCAGGAGAAAGCTCATTGTGTTGTGTGGCTAGCAGAAACCAAATAACCGATTACTGTGCAGCGAAAGTTTGTGTCCCATTATGGAAAGAAAGCGACTGATGTCAAATTTATCAGAACGTGGGTGGAAACGTTTTTAGCAACTTGGTCTGTTCAGAAACGGACAAGCAGCTGCAGGCCATCTGTTTCGGATAAGACTGTGCAAGCAATTCAGATCACATTCACGAGATCGCCATAGAAAACGGCAATACAAGCTTCGTGGGAGCTTTAAGTGCCAAAGAACGCAGTGCTTGAAGTGGTTCTCAAACGTCTTAAATTATATGCGTACAATGTCCAAACTGTTCACACAATACAACCAGATGATCGTCGAATACGTGAACAATTTGCTATGGATATGCTAAACCGTTTGGACGAGGACAACGATTTCTTGAAAATGTCGTAAGAGAGCACATTTGGGGCAGTCCAAAGCTTAATCTGTGATGTAGGTTAATGTGTGATCGTGTAATTGGCTCGTTTCTTTCTTGAAAGCAATGTAAGTGGATATGTTTACCTACAAATGTTGGTGAATTGTGACATTCGTCAACTGCAGGATATGCAAAACGCTATCCTCTTTCAGCAAGATGATACTCTCCTTCATTGGGCCCTAGAAGTCCGCGATTATCTTAACGAAACATTCCACAACAGGTGGGTCGACACAGACAGCCCAATTCCATGGCCCCCGAGATCATCTTCATTACCCTCTTAGATTCCTTTCTTTGAGGATGTGTAAAATATATTAGGTGAAAAACAGCAGTTCCTGATATTGTGACACTGTAACATTACAAAAAAGTATCAGATATACCACTGGCACAGTGACATCGTACATGTCGCAGAACGTATGGCAAGAGACTGAATACCGGATTGATATTTTGCATGTTAACAGGGTTGCAATTGTTGAAGTGATTTAAGTTTCGAAGTATATTACCCGTATTAAATGTTTATCTAAGGTTCAAAACTGAATGAGTAGAGGGATGTATGGTATAATGCATGTTTCATTTATGCATCCGGCAAGGAATTGCACACTGTACATCTGTTTAAATCTTTTTTCCGTTCTCTTGTACGGTGGAAAATGCTTTCTTTTCACCTGATATGTGTCCGTAATCCTTGCATGCGATGATTTCCTGTTGTAGCTCACACTCTGCAGCGTAATTTTTTGGAATATGTGTTCGAGGTAGGTTGCATGATAATTATATCCCACAGAAATTAATGCGACATGATAAGGATCTCAGGCCGACTAGTAATTACCATAACCTGATATATTTTTATGCAACACATCCAGATAAAAGCACCTGACAATCCGTAATATTTCCCGACGAGGTATGTGAGTGAGAAGTTATTAAAGATTAGATCGATCATGACAGGTAATCGTATGTATACTTACGACAGCGCATTGACATTAACGTAGGGTGTGGGGGACTGTAACGTTTCCACAAATTTCGGTGTGTGTCTGTACAGTCAGAGTAGTAGGGCGGGGTCACCTGACATACACACACACGCACACACACACACACACACACACACACACACACACACACACACACACACACACCTGTTGTACACCCAAGCTTACTGTTCTCACCATGGCGGTGTTACTGTTGCGCACAGTAGCCAAATTCAACGAACATTCACTTATTATCGAGTGAAAGTAATGATCATTGCTCTCGTTCGTCTTGTTTGGTTGTAAAACTGTTTACTGACTGGAGACAGCTGTGTCGATTTTCCCTAGAACTGTAAATCTGCTGTCTGTTGTTTCATTATTTGGCTACCGACCTTGTAGTATTCAGACGTAATAAGTAGAAACTTTTTATGGCAACGTCATAGCTTAAAGCAAGTCTGGCGTTAAAAAACCCACACGAACAGCGTAAAATTTCGTAAGTTGTGGTGTGTACGAGAGTGAACGAAACGACGTTTTCCGTGAAGCAGGCACAGCAACGGGTCTGATTCAGAAACGACTCTTAAAGTCATACGATTTATGTTATTCTCGAAGAATTTGTGGTGAGGGTATAGGTATCATAAACCAGATGTCAATCTTTTAAACTCTTGACCAGACAACGTATGCTTCATAGAGATGTTAATTATAAGAGTCAAATGTGTTACGTAGGTGGCGACACCTTGAAAGAAAACGTCTAAATAATAAACGCCGAAATGTCAATGGACGTATAACAATGCCGCCTGTGATTACGTGAACTTGACCTTATATTCTGAATGTGATATTCAAGAGCATTAACTGTCACGGACATTTATTTATTTGAACTTTGTCTTTGGCGGTAACGTAATAAGAAAAGCGGGGCCAAATTATATCTTTGGTTTAATCTCAATAACTTTCGTAAAAGTTAAGAATGATAATAGCACTGTTAACTTTCGTTTACTTCAAAACTGCAAAATAGCTACGGTTCGCAGTTAGTGTGGAACCAGTTCGTTTGGTATTTTACTGACAGTGAAAAGAAATGAAATTTCCTTTCCAAATAACTGCACTCAGTAAAGTAATCGGACTTCGAGAAAATAAATGACTGCAGCTGCAGTACGCAATTAGTAACCAAGTACACACAAAATGGCTATGAAAGAGTTTCTTCAAAAGACGTAGTCGTAATGGCTCTGAGCACTATGGGACTTAACAGCTATGGTCATCAGTCCCCCAGAACTTAGAACTACTTAAACCTAACTAACCTAAGGACATCACACAACACCCAGTCATCACGAGGCAGAGAAAATCCCTGACCCCGCCGGGAATCGAACCCGGGAACCCGGGCGTGGGAAGCGAGAACGCTACCGCACGACCACGAGATGCGGACCGTAGTCGTAATGCAAAAAATAAGTATTGTACTTTTAATGAATATTCGATCTACACAAGCATTAAATATATCAACTCTGCGACAGCGATCAAGAAAAATGTAATTCCAATACAGACCTACCTATACAAGTGATCTTCTTGCAAGAGAGATCTAATCGTAGAAGAGATTTTTTACATTGGTCCATTGTATCTACAATTGTTTGATATACCCTAATACCATTACCCTCCACAAGAGATATTAGTGATAACACAGTTCACACATCGCTGCCTTTCACAGACGATAAACTGCCAGTAAATTAAATATTATTTTTTTACACGTACTTAATGCTGTCATTATACCTGGTGTTTCAGGAGGAAAAGTTAATATTCTTGGAGGTGGTAGAATAGACGAATTGCAATAAAAAACACCATATAATATTTGTCCAATTTTATTGAGTATAGAGATACAGCTGTTAGGATGTAACCCAAACAAACTTAAAGCAAAGGCAAATGAGGACGTTCACAGTTGAGTTTCAAAAATTCCACCGCCAACTTCGATGAATTTTTGACTTCTCTTGATAACACCACGTGTACCTCTTCTGAGGTAGTCCTTGCGTTCTTTTATGAGGGCTGCACTATTCATAATCCGAGCGATCAAATCATCTCTTGTGGTTACTTGTTCTTTCTAGATTTCGCCTTTCAACCATCCCCGCAGGCAAAAAGTCAAAGGGGTAAGGTCTGGGGTGGCTTGGTGGCCACGAAACGTGCCCATATCTACCGATCTATCTTCCTGGGAATGTTAGGTTTAGATGACGACTACAGTGTGCATGAGCCCCACACGTTGGATGAGCATACGCGTTCTTGTAGCCAAAGGAATTTTTTCCAACAATGCTGGAAGCTGATTTTCAAGGAAGTGTAGGTAACGGGGTCCTGTAAGACGGTGGTGTAACACAACAGACCCAGTCGACTGATTGTATATCAAACCACACCATACATTTACAGAGAAACGTTCTTGAAAATGTCTCCACAATGGCATTTCGGTTTTCTTCAGACCACTATGTGAATTACGAGTGTTATTGATGCTGTCACTAGTGAAAGTGGCTTCATCAGTGAAGAGTAAAAATGGGATGACCTGACGATTTTCAAGTGCCCAGTGACAAAATTCGAACCGTTTATCTTCATCTCCTGCTCTAAGGTGTTGAGTGAGCTGTAAATGATACGGATGGAAATCGTGCATACGTAATGTCCACCTTTCTCTTGTACGTGGAACATCGATACGTGCAGAAATTCTACGTTTGCATGTTGAAGGACTACGTTCTACCGACTTCTGATTCTTCCACAGTTTGTTCATTTACACGTTCAGATGCAATATGATTGCTGGGCACTGTGCCAGTGTCACGCAGTGTATTGAGTACACGAGAAAACACTCTCGAATCTTGTAGTCTGCGGTTAGGAAATAGTATACCGTATTCTCTACAAGCAGCGTTTCCATTACAAAACAGATACACAAATACCATATCGGCATACTCAGCGTGTGTAAATACGTTCGGCATGTTTACATATTACAGTACAGTAGACTTGGCCAAAAAATCGCAATGAAAACTTCAGTATAAACTAAATCACAACTTCATAACGTGAACATCAATATTCTAATACTGAAATTCGATAAATACGCCCATAGGAACTCATAGCAACCGGTGTACCAACACAGTAAACGAAAATGTATATAACTCAGCTGTATCTCTGTACTCAATAAAAACTGGGCGTACGTTCTATGGCATTTTTTGTTCCAGTTCGTCTATACTACCACCTCCTAAAATATTTACCATTTCTCCCAACCAACATTGTACAGATATTCATTTAATAAAGGGGGGGGAATTCTTTAAACACGGCTCTGACGCCACAGACATGCGTCATTCTGTGAATTGAAGCTAAACTGGCCTGGCACCACGATTTATCGAGACGGAACTGTCATTAAAATTAATTAGACCGTTCGCTAGTCGATGTGCTACCACATCGCCAAAATGTTGACGCCCGTGTCACTATCCTGGCCTATGTTATCGGCGAAGCTCGGAATTTTGCGGCTGCCGATTGCTCCACTTAATCTGTCCAACATTGGGCAAAATTCTGACAGTGGAAGAAAGGGAAGCTGACTCTATAGCTCCTAAAAGTGTTACACACAGCCATCAGTGTGTTTCTAAGTTTCATTCCTTCATATTCTACAGATTCGTTTCAGGCAGTCGTTGCCCTGCAGTTCGTAGATATTTGAAAACAAGAAGGAAAAGATTATAATATAGAGCGATTAAGAGCTGCTGATGAAATGAATCTTGATTAACTATTGGGTTCGATAAACTTGTCATCTTGCCATCCTAGCATCTTCCATGACTTCCATCAGTTGGTTGGCTTTTATTTTATTTGACGTCACAGTGTAGTGGGTATGGTGCCTACATGCTGATGTAAATAACATTATGATACCTGTAGTTGACGAGCAGATATAAGTTTTCCGTGATTTCTCTAAATCAATTAAAGCAAATGTTGGTATAATTCTTTTGTGAAAGGAACGGCCCATTTTCTTCCCCATCCTTGCAATAATCGGAGCTTGTGCTCCATTTCTAATGATTTCGTTGTCGACGGGACATTAAACACTAAACTTCCTTCCTTCCTTTCTTGTGAATGATTAGATGATCGAAACCAGTGGTTAAGTAAAATTTCATTCATCGGCAGCAGTCCGTCCGTAAACGTGACTTTTTTCAAGTATTCCGTACTGTGGGGCACAGGGCAGGTCAATGTTGTATTTTTAGCAGCGGCGAGATGTCACTCTTGCTCGCGGTTGGCTGGGCCTAGAGCGACAGCTTGTGAAGCCAGCAATGCGTCATGCGGTGACAGATGAGCAGTAACGGCAAGACAATGCGTCATGCAGTGCGCAACGGGTCCAATCGCATCACAACAAAGACAGCGGTGCTGTTAATTAAATGCAACATGTATAATTTACCAATAGGTTGGCTGGCGGTGCCCGACGTGCGTTGCAGTGCCTAATTTCTTTCTAAGTACATATAAACAAATCAGACACAACAGTATCAGAAATTAAATCCGTCTTGATGCAAAACACCTTGTTATTTGATTACTAATTTATTTCCCAAACTAGTTTCGGCGACAGATATCACCATCGTCAGTGGGTTTTTTAAAATCTAAAACATGCAGTTCATGTGAGTTGATATATTCCAGCGTTGCTGAATTTGTCTGAGGTTTTGCTGACTGGTCTCAGCCTTCTCTGTACTGTGTTGTTTGTTCTGGACGTTATTTGGATCCTTTGCTTTTTTCAAGATGTTTCCAATTCAATGTGAAGTTTTGCAGCCCGTGTCAGACCCAATACATAGGACAAACAAGCAGAAACTTCTGAACGAGGTGCACAGAGTACATGAGAGCTCTATTTTAGTGACAGCAGACATTCAACTTTCACAGAACATCTAATGAACAAAAATCATAAACCCACTAATACAGAAAACGATCTACACATTCTGAAAAATAGCAACAGTCTATACCGACAACTAACAACAGAAGAAAATTACTATATACAAAAGGCTATAGTGGAAAGGAAAAATGTAATAAACGAAAACACAAGACTTTGCAACAACACACTCTTTGCCGCTCTGAAAGAACTGACCAAGGACATAGAGCAGAAAGCACACACACGCGAAAGAACCACTTCCTCATCACACACAGAGACATAAGGAACAGAAGCCGTCGTAGTTCCCGCTACAGTTTTCATAGACTTCTCGCAACGTGTGATACACCTCTCGCGACACACGTGAACATCAAGATGGCGTAATGTTCTTGATCTTAAACAAAGTGCGAAAGTTTTGTTTTCCTGTGTACAGAATCACATGCCGTCCAACGAACGTGAGTACACGAATAACTAAGTAACAGCCCAGTACACACCAAAACTGGACTCCACAACACTGCCGCAACCCCAAGTGTATATAGCTGACAGACTAAGTTCACCTTTTAGTATTTGGTTACTAACAGCCGCTCACACCTTTGCAGATGACATTATGTACGCTGAGAAAGAACGTTAATAGGAAAAAGCACAGAAAATATTCCGCAAACAGCGAGAATAATTCTTAAAAACTTGCCATAACATGCAATAAATAAGGTAGTATGAAAGTACCCATAGAAAAACTATACATTAAAAAACGAACAGTAAAACTGTAATAATGTGTTACTGTGTTTGTATAACTGTACTATTTTCTGCATGTTTTAGATTTAAAAATAACACTGATGATGGTGATATTTCTCGCCGAAACTAGGTTGGGAAATAAATAACTAAACGAATAACGAGGTCTTCTGAGTCAAGGCGGACTCAATTTCTGATATTTTTGTTTTTTTATGCAAACGCGGACTAAATGGAAGAGTTCCAACATAAAGTTATTATCAAATCAGACACATTTAGATGTACAAAATAAATGAAATACAGAGAATTTTCGTGCACTAAATTACATTTGAAAAAAAAAAATTCAAGTATGGATGCATGTGTATCATGGCGTCTGCAGTGTATTCACGCATGTGACGCGGACTGCCAGTAAACATTGCTGGAAATATGATGTATTCATAGTTCAATATCACGTCTCGTAAATGCATATACCCCTGTGAGCGCAGTGATTTTTGATTTCCTTGACTGTCAATAAATATGTCCTTCCTGGCCGGGAATACACGTAACGTACATGTGCAGGGTGTGACACAAAGGTGACGACACATGGAAGTTTGGATTTGCCCTGATTCGTGCGCCGATAACCAAAGTGTTTAAGGGCAAAGGTCGCGTATGGTGGGAAATCCGGGATCGAGTCCTTGTCTGGCACAAATTTTCCTTGCCGTTATTCCAAAATACAGCCGATGGTGGTTCATACTCGCATCCGCGAATACATGTCCTACATTTCTTGAGGTTCTTTTCCAGCGAAACAGTCGCTAGTTAGGTAGATGCTTTGTTGCGTCAATCATTCTGTCCAACTAGCATTTTGCTAGTTCTTAGACATGGATTGCGTAGTTATCTGCCTGGAAGTCACCAGTTGGTGTTTTGAACAACTTCATCGGCGCATTGTGCTGATGCAAAAGTAAGTTTGCAAAGCTGACGTAATATGATGTCTGATGCTTGGAGTAGTAATGTATCACTGATTACTGCATATCATCGTCGCACATGAAGTTGATTTGTAAACATTTACATTCAACTTTGGAAACTGGTGGAAATGATTTTAAAAGGTAGTAAATATTGGTCTTGGAGTATTTAATAGGCCCAAAAAGATGTCATTTAAAATGCCAAATTGTACTTGCGAATTCTTTGTAAAAAGTACTTCGATTCGGCTGAACTCCCCTAAAGCAATGCCAAGAGCGTTTCACGTAGTGTATGCAAAATCGGGAGTCTAACTTTGCCATTTAAGCAGCACATTCCTGGTGTTTTATTGTTGAAATTTCGTGCACCAAGTGCCCGCACGCCTTATCCATTTTGCCGAAGTCTGCACCTGGATGCAGACTGAAGTCGTAGGAAACATTATACTGGAAAGCACCATTATTGAAGTCAAGACCGTGTCGCTCGTATTTGCTGCGGCTCTTACTTTTCATTGCCACTCTGATTCAGAGGCATGCGATTGAGCAGCTCATAAATGACCTACTTTTGTTGCTTTCTGTCGTTCTTCGTTTGTTTGAAAATCTCATCACTTTTTGTTACATGCTTCGCTGGTAGATCTACCAAATGATGAGCTTTTAGGAGATATGATTATTTTGAGAATGAAAGCACGAACAACTGCAAGCAAGCAATAATATCAGTTAATTAATTAAATCATCAATTAATAAGTCAGAACAGTACCTTTTAACAATTTTTAAACAAACTATGTCACTTAATCCCTTTAAAATACTGTATTTACACACTTTAAACTAATGAATGATTGTCAAAGGCGCGAGCCCCAAAGCCAAAACTAATCATTTTTAATATATGACACAAATTATGACTAAATGATGCACTCGATATGAAAATATTACTACCGGCCAAAGAAGGACTCGAGAATGAGTCACCATTTAAAGAAGCAGACTGCATAACCATTTAAGAAAACACAACAGGTATCTGTTTAAACAAACAAAAAACTGAATGAGTAACCATTGAAGAAACAGAATACGTCACTAGAACTGCCTTCCATGTTACAGCAAAACGGTAGCAAGCTGCCCTCAAAATTGTAACAAATTGCTCTCCAGCTAACAATTTGCCTTATGTTACAGAATGCTGTAACAGATTGCTCTCCATATAAGAAACTGACTTACGTAGCTACAAAACTGTGTATAACTGACCATTCTTAAAGGAAAACAGTAACAACTGCAACAATTGTAATAATTTACTTAAGTTACATCAAAACTGTAACAAATATCCTTTAAAACTGTGACAAATTGCGGAGAAACTGTAACTGTAAAAAATAACTCATATTACAGCAAAAATTATAATAATTGTAACTGTAACAACTGATTATAAGTAGGAAAAGTAAATGCCAGAAGATCCAAAGATGATGGCTAGACTCTGTCAAAACCAGTCACTGAGGAAACAAAAATATTTCATCACACAGTCTTGGCTGCAATCATTCTTATTTATCTTCAAATATCAGATCACACCCAGGAACGTGTGTAGCATACATGTAACAATTGACTCACATTACAGCAAAAACTGTAGCTGCAACAACTGATCTATGTGACATCAAAACCATAACCAATTATACAAAAACTGTAACAAATTGTCCACAACTATAACAAATTGTCCATAACTGTAACAAATTTCCCTTAGAGGTGCATCGGCTGTAATTGTGAATATTGCAACAATTAGTCCATTTACAGCATCTGATAGTGTAACACCTATAATAACAACTGACCCCAAGAAAATTATAGCTGTAAAAGGTTATCTTCATTATAGCAAAGTTTAACAAATTACCCCAGTACTGTAAAAAAATGCCCCCAAACTGTAACAAATTTCTCTCAGAACTGTAACTGTAACAACTGATTCACATTACAGCAAAACTGTAACAATTGCCCCATGTCACAGCAAAAACTGTACAACTTTAACAACTGATCCATATTACAGCAAAATTACAACAATTTACCTCCACGCAACAGCAAAATTGTGATGAATTGACCCAAAATTGTAACTATTTGTCCCAAAATATTATAACAAATTCACACAATAGAAAGAAGTTATAGGGAATCCACTAACCATAACTTGCTGAGTCCGCAAGTAAATACAATTATTTACAGTATTTCTACACTTGCTTCATCAAAATACACTCCTGGAAATGGAAAAAAGAACACATTGACACCGGTGTGTCAGACCCACCATACTTGCTCCGGACACTGCGAGAGGGCTGTACAAGCAATGATCACACGCACGGCACAGCGGACACACCAGGAACCGCGGTGTTGGCCGTCGAATGGCGCTAGCTGCGCAGCATTTGTGCACCGCCGCCGTCAGTGTCAGCCAGTTTGCCGTGGCATACGGAGCTCCATCGCAGTCTTTGACACTGGTAGCATGCTGCGACAGCGTGGACGTGAACCGTATGTGCAGTTGACGGACTTTGAGCGAGGGCGTATAGTGGGCATGCGGGAGGCCGGGTGGACGTACCGCCGAATTGCTCAACACGTGGGGCGTGAGGTCTCCACAGTACATCGATGTTGTCGCCAGTGGTCGGCGGAAGGTGCACGTGCCCGTCGACCTGGGACCGGACCGCAGCGACGCACGGATGCACGCCAAGACCGTAGGATCCTACGCAGTGCCGTAGGGGACCGCACCGCCACTTCCCAGCAAATTAGGGACACTGTTGCTCCTGGAGTATCGGCGAGGACCATTCGCTACCGTCTGCATGAAGCTGGGCTACGGTCCCGCACACCGTTAGGCCGTCTTCCGCTCACGCCCCAACATCGTGCAGCCCGCCTCCAGTGGTGTCGCGACAGGCGTGAATGGAGGGACGAATGGAGACGTGTCGTCTTCAGCGATGAGAGTCGCTTCCGCCTTGATGCCAATGATGGTCGTATGCGTGTTTGGCGCCGTGCACGTGAGCGCCACAATCAGGACTGCATACGACCGAGGCACACAGGGCCAACACCCGGCATCATGGTGTGGGGAGCGATCTCCTACACTGGCCGTACACCACTGGTGATCGTCGAGGGGACACTGAATAGTGCACGGTACATCCAAACCGTCATCGAACCCATCGTTCTACCATTCCTAGAACGGCAAGGGAACTTGCTGTTCCAACAGGACAATGCACGTCCGCATGTATCCCGTGCCACCCAACGTGCTCTAGAAGGTGTAAGTCAACTACCCTGGCCAGCAAGATCTCCGGATCTGTCCCCCATTGAGCATGTTTGGGACTGGATGAAGCGTCGTCTCACGCGGTCTGCACGTCCAGCACGAACACTGATACAACTGAGGCGCCAGGTGGAAATGGCATGGCAAGCCGTTCCACAGGACTACATCCAGCATCTCTACGATCATCTCCATGGGAGAATAGCAGCCTGCATTGCTGCGAAAGGTGGATATACACTGTACTAGTGCCGACATTGTGCATGCTCTGTTGCCTGTGTCTATGTGCCTGTGGTTCTGTCAGTGTGATCATGTGATGTATCTGACCCCAGGAATGTGTCAATAAAGTTTCCCCTTCCTGGGACAATGAATTCAAAGTGTTCTTATTTCAATTTCCAGGAGTGTATCTCTCACTTATATACAACATTAAATTTCCTCTCTCTCTCTGTAACTCTTTCATTAGTGATAGAATGATATTATAATATCAGTATTACAGAGGGAATGAAAGGCTCTAATACTTTCTTTAATGAGGAAACAACAATGTAATATTTTACAGAGGAAACACAATTTTCCTCTCGAGTTTCCACTGTATAACAGCAGAAGATGACACTATTTTGTACTGTGCTGGTGGTAGGCCATCTGATCATATTGCTATGCTACATGCTTTCCAAGATGTACGATAAACTGCTTTTTGTGATGTTGTCATTATTTGCTTTGTTGATTCGTATTGGAGTTTAGGATGTAAGTGATAACTACAGCAGTGTTCATGTGTATTTTTCAACTAGTTCTTATGCGTTTAGATGAATTTACAGTATATGAGCCACAATAATTTATTCAGACAATTTTGACGTGCAAATGTATAATTTGAAGATTCATAGAGATGAAAAAGTGTGGTACAACAATGAACTTCCGTCATTGACAAGTGCTGCTTAATCTAAAAGTTAGTTTGTCAATAGTGCCTATATAGCGTGTAAGAACGAATTTTGATGCTAATCTGTAATTATACTTGCGTCTTATCATAAGCAGCCTGCGTGTGTGTGTGTGTGTGTGTGTGTGTGTTTATATTCTGTACTTCATAAATGATAAAGAATTTTATCAAAGATTTTTATTTTCAATATGTTATTTTTCTGCCACCATCTCTGGTCATGCTGTATGTGTACAAATAGCACAGTCACTCTCCAGTTTACGCGATACATCGTAATAATGCAACATGATAAAATAGGATGTTCTTCCTTCCTAAGTGTTACAATTTAAGCGATAAAAATGCTTTCTTTCTTTCTAGTACAGTGCTTGGCTATGTTTTGTGTATGTGTCTTTGTGGTGTATTTTGGCATATGTTTATCTCATTTTGGTGTTATTTAGCAGCTGAATATAGGAAATACAGTCTGTAAACGTTTTAGAGAGCCTTAATTCTGTTTGTTAAGCATTTTAGAGAGCCGTAACGTCGATTGGTAAACGTCGACTACACCTAATGTGGCTCAGTGGTGTAATTGATAAAGATGATGATGTCACTGATAAGTCACGAGACGTTACAGATAAGGGGCAGTCTGGCTTGTGACGTCTTGGGAAACTGGTCTAATCCCGTTTGGTTCAATGTCATTTTTCATTCGGACTGGCATTGCCATCCTACTTACTTGTTAAAAAAAATATACTGGTGTCTCGAATAGGCCTTTCCGAAAGTAATTTCTGAGAATGTACGAGGGCATTTCGAAAAGTAAAGATACAATGGCTCGCAGTCCTTAAATAGAACATTTATTTAGAAAACGTCAGTTACATCTTATTAACTGGATTATTTGTTATTTTTCGACATAATCACCCCCGTTATCCAAACATTTGTTAAGTCGGTGCACAAGCTTTTGTATCCAACAGTCATAGAAGGTTGCCGCATGTTGTCGGAACCACATTTCAACTTCATCTTTGATCTCTTCATTGTCGTGGAATGATTTTCCACCAAGATGTGACTTCAGGTAACGGAAGACATGGAAGTCGGTGGATGCAAGGTCCGGGCTGTATGGCGGATGGTCCAATACGTCCCATTTGAATTGTTCCAGTAGTGCTTTGGTTACGAGCGCTGTGTGAAGCCGAGCGTTGTCATGAAGCAAGCGGACTCCACTTCTCAGCATTCCCCTGCGTTTATTTTGAACTGCCCTTCGAAAACATTTCAAAGTCTGGCAATATGCAGCAGCATTAATTGTCGTTCCAGGAGGCATAAATTCCAACAGAAGAATGCCTTGTGTGTCCCAAAAAACAGAAGCCATGATTTTCTTCGCTGAAATCGACATTTGCATGTCTTGGCTTTTGGTGAATTCCAATGGCACCATTACATTGATTGTTGCTTGGATTCAAGTGTATGGTGATAAACCCATGTCCCGTCACCTGTCACAACATGATCAAGGAACTCATCACCTGCTTCAGCATAGCGTGTGAGGAAGTCGAGTGCAAAGCCCATCTTTTTCTTTTTGTGTGCTTCCATTAACAGT
This sequence comes from Schistocerca cancellata, assembly GCF_023864275.1. Lineage (NCBI taxonomy): Eukaryota > Metazoa > Arthropoda > Insecta > Orthoptera > Acrididae > Schistocerca > Schistocerca cancellata. The sequence continues at coordinate 244,051,363 of NC_064628.1, read as the reverse complement.
TTTGGAACCCAGCGCGCACACAATTTCCTGTACCCTAACTTGACAGTCACAACGTCATAAAGAGTTGTCATTAACACGTCCGGTATGATCTGAAGCAATTCTTTCAATGTGAGACGTCTATTCGCACGAATTGCTTCATCCATTCTCCGAAGAAGGGCATCAGAGATCACAGATGGCCGACCTGTTCTTTGTTCGTCATGAAGATCGGTCCTACCTTCAGAGAAATGACAACACCATTTCGTTACATTTTGTCGATTCATAATGTTCCCATAAACAGAAACAATTTCTTTGTGAAAATCCGCTGGTCGCTGACCTTTTGCATGAAGAAAACGTATGACGGAGCGCACTTCGCATTTGGCGGGATTCTGAACCGGCGCAGCCATTTTAAACACGACCTACTCCAACCAGAAGCAACGTTCAACTGCCCAACGACCGCGAGGTGAAAGCTAACGGTTCAAGGTTAACACCAGTGTTGCCAACTTGCTCGCAAAAACTCTTCTGTTCCTCTGGCGTACGGTATATCTTTACTTTCCGAAATACCCTCATACGTTTGGAACACAGTGCACAGTGCTGAAGTAAATCACAGACTGATGGAAAAGTGGATGACAAGAGAAACGATGCGTTTGGGAAGTGGCGTTTCAGGCTACTGAAAATTATGTGCACTGATAAGGTAAGGAATGAGGGGGTGGTCCTCAGGAAAGACGAGGAGAACTCTGGCTAAGAAAAGTACTTATATTAAGACACCAAGGAACAACTATCATAGTACAAAGAGTGTTGTAGACGGAAAACAGAGGAAGACAGATAGTAGAATACATAAAACAAATAAAAGAGAATACTGAGTATACGAACTCCTAAGGGATGGAGAGGCTGGCACAGAAGCAGAAATAGCGGTGAGCCGCATCAAACGAGTCGGAAGACTTACGAAACAAAAAACAAGTAGATGAAATGAACGTAGCTACGAAGTGACCCTCTGGTCAGAGAGTATTCCGTTCGTGAAAACTCTAGGAATAGAAAGAAACTTCGTATCAGTTCATCCTCAGAAGTGGGCAGTTAGTCTATACTTGAGCATTTCAAATACGACAATATATTATTTTAGATGCTAGCTGTCGGCTTCTAGCCTTTGGCTGATGCAGTGGCCATGCGTTGTAAAAATCCACGCGTCGCATTATGGATTGCATCACTCATACGAGCACTCTAGCCTGACCCTGAATGACGTCACAGGCTGCCCAGATACGTTGTTGTAGTGGCTGCCTGCATATCAGGCACTAGTTTAGCATGCAGGATACTTTGTAGGTGCCTTCATAAGGAAACCAGTGATGTTTTAAGTCAGGTGAACGTGTGAGCTGCATAGCAGGACTTCTTTTCTTTGTATTCCGAGGAGGACGTCGCTGTGACGCGGACTAGAGCAATACGGAAGTGGCTAGCGCGCTATCGTGTGTTTCGCGTTCGACCTGTCATATTACCAACTGAACACGTTCATCCACGATGTACAGCGTTTTATACAGGATCTCCAGATATATGTGTGTGCTGACGCGTGCAGGAAGAACTGGTCAGAATACTCTGGCGGGAAGTTGCCAAAAAACGTGACAGAGAAACACAACATTTGCATTGGACACTCACTGAGAGAATGCCAAACACAAAGACTCACAGAGAGAGGCCAACGACGTTCCTGGAAAGACGCTCGCTCACTGATTTCTCGTCTCTGTCTGTGACAGATGTCCTCCGTCTGACTTACCTAAATCCTAAGGTATTTTATTTAAACCCCACTTCTGAGAGGCTGAAGTTACTTCACACCGTCTCCCCCTTTTGGGGCTATCACATGCCTGCCACAATAAAACTATTCTTAGGTTAAGAGGAAAATCTTGTTCACGTCAGATACTCTTCCTGTATTGACGCGTAATTCATAATTTGGCCTTTCTGTACACAATCTACATAGGCTAGCTGTGTGCAAACAGAGCATGTTCTTCGTTACAAGGCCAGGGACACCTATTAACAGCAGCTAGATCACAAGCACATTTCACGTATTTTATTGACATGTACTCGACCCCAAACGCCCGTAAAGAAACTTTTGAAAAAGAATTTCTTTTTTGTAACTGTTTGTCACTTCTTCGTGAAGGTAGATTTCCCCGGCGTATACTGCTGATGAAAAGTTCTTGGGTTTCCAGCCGGGTGGTACTGTTGAGATATCGAGACGTTTGAATGAGTGTCATACTCTTCATCTGCTGGCGAAGTTTCGAAATATTCCCCCTTGGCTGCGGGCGGTTGGGTCCCTGGGTCCTGTACAGTCGGTGGGCGGCAGAGAACAATGATGGGGGTAGCCGTTGGACGAAATAAGAAGAATGCAAGAAGCTGGCCAGCAAACGTAAATAGAGCACTCCTCGTTAAAAGAAGTCGGTTAGCATCGAATGTTGTCCTTAACTTGAGAAAGAAATTTGACGGAATGGACGTCTGAGCGTAGAACTGAATGGAAGCCAGTCATGGTTTGGGGGAAACCATGAAAGAAAACAACTAAAGCGTTTAAAATGTGGTATTACACAAGAACGCTGAAAAGGTTGCCTTAAAGGAAGGTTGTTTCGACTACACTGCAGTAGTTTTTCTGGAAAACCCGCACACATCCTCCATACGCAGCCGATATTTCCCCATGCTGTTTCATTATTTTTGGAGCACTGAAAGAACAACATCTTTCCAAGAAGGCATTGACCTTCTTGTCTCGCAGTGGGATAGACGTATTAACAGTTATGGCGATTACTTTTGATTAATGAACAGTTTACTTAATGAACAGTTTACTTACTTTTCTCGATTTGTTCGTTTTCATTTGACTGCCTCCTTTATTTTAGGAATATTTACAGTGATTATAGCTAATAACGCAGCGAAACAGAAATGAGTCTTCCCAGCCTACATACGTAGTGTTTTACTGTAATTACATAGAGGGACAACTGTCAATCACTGCAGCAAACGTCGATCCTCAATAAATCTTCCTACACTCCACTGCAGTTTTTTGGTGTTACAACTTTCTTGCGTACAATAGGATCATCCACGAAGAGCGTCACGGACGTACTGCGTTATTCATCAAGTCATTTACATATTTTTTTCGAAAACGTCATCCTCAGGAGACACCAAGCTAATACACTGACAAGGAACTAATTTCAGAGATCACGAGGGACCACGTGTTTTTCACGTGTGCCATACCAATATGGAGCCACTCATTGATCCCATACGGCCACCAAATAGCGAGAATGTTTATTGTTATGTTCCACCCTCTGCTCCAAATAGTCCCAGTCATATTCTTTGAAATTAAGAACGACTGATTTAGCAGGCCAGCCAAGGTGCGTTCGTCAAACCATGGACATTAGCGCGGAGTCCTATGTGGCGTTCGTGTGATGAAAAATACTGTACGTGTTACACATTGTATAAAATACTTAATAATTAATAAGCGTCTCAATAATTGTGAATTAAAATACTGAAGAGCTGCAAATAGAAATCAGGATCAACATTTTTCACACTTTGCGAGGATAGAATGTTGCATCAATTTACCTTCAGTTATTTTCTGTCGCAAAGCACAATCACGTCACTAGATGCAAACGATAAATGCGTATTAGTTAGTTTACCTTAATGTAGAGTTCATACAAATCTGTCCATATAACGTTACACCAGTACATCCCTGTGTGTTGTACACCACTCCGATATACATATGCTCGTATTACGCATATGATGGTACTTATTGAGAGCAATCATGCGTGCTGCTCGTATCAACGCTGAGACCGGAAAAAGTGAAGACAGAAAACTTAAAGCTATAGGCAAATGATACATGAAATTCAATCAGAGATTCAAAATTAAAGGTTGTAGGCAAAGAGGTATACAATCAACACAGTGAGACTATCTTGTGTTTCAGCGATCTGAAGGCAGTATCAAGCATCACTGGCAGTCGTATTTTGTAACATCAGGCTCATCGAACATTTCAGCTGGACAGATGCAACAGATTTGGAAAAATCATATGTTTTGTGGTCGAAATATAAATTAAAACTATGCTGTTGATCTTAAAACATGCTCAGTGTATATGCTGTGTAGAGTTGTATTAATCGTAGTAACGATACAGTTGGAATGTCGGACTTTATCCAGGTACCAGCATGTTTTCACATGCAACATTTCTTACACGTAGCAGTCGTATTTGCCAGGTTTCTACATCATATTTTCTGGATCTTCATGGTTATTTGGAATATCAGGCAGCTGACTTTATTGAAATAACACTGCATTTAGTGTGCTTTAGTGTATCGATGAGTTTCTACGGAGTAAGATAACGTTTTAAATAATAACAACAGCAGGCATAAGGGCTACGCATTTGTATAAACTCCAAATTAGTCTTCATGTTTTGTACATAGGGCCTTTTGAAAACAACAAGATAACACGACAACAGGGTAACCTACATAAGGCGGGAACAAGTGGCCGCCTACTCAGTTCTTGTCATCTTACGGTTTGTGGTGAATGCTCTGTTCCGAGAAACAAAAATCCTAATGCAATATGACATGCAACATGGCCTTACAAAAGGTGAAAACAACACGAAAAGCATGACGCTAGAACAAAAAACTCTAGCCCATATACCTGGTATTGTCCTCAACAGCAACGATAATTACGTCTTCGAATCGCGTATTAAAATGTCTGTTTACGACTACTATCGTCTACTTTCTCTATAGATGCCAACGACCCTTATAGATATATTTCTTTGACAGATACGCAGAACAGAACTTCCTGGCGTGAAACAAGCTAAACGTCATACAAGTCAAAGGTGTAATAACTCTAAGTGTTGTACAGAAATTGGCCAGTATCTGTGGGATAAGATACATCGGTAACCACAGAAACGTCTTGTTTACATTAAAGTCACCGGAATAACGCATCAGCTCGCACATTGCAAACATTAACGTCTGAGATGCCGCAGTACACGAAAAATGTTCTTAATACGAGTGTTGTAACTTAAATAGTGGCAACTGTTTATTCACAACCGATACAAAAGTGTTACATGTTTGCACCTGCTACTGTCCTTTAGTCACCAGCGTTGTGTAGAACCCGTTGCTAGCGACGTGGAAGGCGTAGTATACCGTTAGCAGAGCCTGTTCTGTTGATGGTGCGATTGGAGCGGTCTACTGCCTGTCGAATCTCTGGAACAGTTCTGAAGCGAATGCCACGAAGTGGTTCCTTCCTCTTCGGAATCAAATCAAAGTCACAAGGACTTAAGTCCGGGGAGTATGGTGGACGATACAGTACTTCCCAGTCCCATCGACCGAACAGAGCAGCCACAACTTGTGCTATAAGCGTTCTCGCATTGTCGTGCAAAATGATTGGTGGGTTGGGCAGAAAGTGTCGCTGCTTCTTTCGTAAAGCTGGTCGTTTTTGGAGCATCACCTGTGAAAAAATCGCTATTGGCAGTAGCAAAGGTTATTGTATGATAAACAAAGCGACATGATTCAGTGCTAGCAGACGACTATATCACTTAACAGGACGTTGCAAAAAATGGCGGCGAAGTTTTCAATTGGCTTCAAATACTGCGGCACATTGGCCAATCTATGTTGTTTGTACAGATCGTTGGTTCCTGCAGCTACTGTGCTTCTAAGACTAATTACTGAATAAAATACGCTAATATTCAAGAAAAATAGTAAATTACGGTTTACATATTACACCTGTGTATACGGCTGTTGTTAACTTGGAAGATGGATGTGCCAGCCATTTACTCATTGCGAAGGTGTAGAAGAAGTTGCAACACTTCCTCATCGATAATGTTAACATAAACGTCCTGGCTCGTGTTGAAGGTATCATGAATGAAGTAATGATACTAAAAATACAACCAAACCATTACACAACCGTTTCGAGCCTGTACACCCTCTCCACAGTGCGGTTTAAGCACCTTGCATTATCTGCAAAGAGGCTATTCATTAGGCCACATTACACGCCACCAATCAACTTCTTTCCGGTTTCTGTATTGGTTGGCCGACTGAAGACGTGAAGGTGTTACGCAGCGCTGTGAGTAATGACCTTTTGCGTGTCACCCGGCCGGCCGGTGTGGCCGTGCGGTTCTAAGCGCGTCAGTTTGGAACCGCGTGACCGCTACGGTCGCAGGTTCGAATCCTGCCTCGGGCATGGATGTGTGTGATGTCCTTAGGTTAGTTAGGTTTAAGTAGTTCTAAGTTCTAGGGGACTGATGACCTCAGTAGTTAAGTCCCATAGTGCTCAGAGCCATTTCGTGTCACCCGACTTCAAATGTCCGTTGCATGCTGTTCCCTTCGCAATGTTCCCTCGGTAACTGATTGAGATACTGCTGCATTCAATGACAGCAGCCGTTCTCGTCTAGTTTGAAACCGGCTGTCACTGATAAAGCATGTCCTATGTCTCCGGTCACCATAGGTTAATCGTTGGGCCACATCTAAGATCTCTGACCTTAGATGACTTCAAGTAGTAAACCATTGTTTGTACAGACTAAGGACCATCTGCACCCATACACCAGCAAACCAAGCAAATTTATTCACTGTGTGGTCATCGCTACGTTTCATCACTACGTTCAAACAAGATAATTCCCATAATTCCTTTACTAAATTCCAGCATTCTGGAATGCATGGCAGCAGCAACTGTGTGGTTTACCAAATTATGAAATAAATTGCAAAGAACCTGATGACTAGTTTTGAATCGAAGCTCATTACGAAGTCATCCAACAACCTACACAATAACAACATTACGACAGCCACGTAACTGTTCAGTCTAGTCAAACACAACTTGTACAGCAGTACAGGGCTGAACTTCATTCAGGTAAGTAAGACACCATAGTATGTTATACTGTCAAGTCTCCACGTCGACCTGTATTCCTGCGTTGATTCCACAGAACCGGCACACAGACACCACTTCGTTAATGTGTCTTACGTCAGCTGTGGAAAGGCACATGGCCGCCTCGTACCAGTTCTACACTGCTGGACAATTGCTAAGGAACAACTGACACTTGCTAAGGAACAACTCCCGTTTGCTATGGAATAACTGACAATTGCTACAGAACGCCCGACCAGTGATGAAATGTAGAGCGTACAGAGTGTTAATTGCATGAAGCCTGTGCATAAATGCTCTGTATGCATTCGCAAGTTAATGCAGTACGGTGTTTGACGAAGGTGACAATAGAAACGAATAATGTGACATTGCGTGTCATACGGCAACATGTCTGTCAGACATCATTTGTGTGCTTGCGGTTGTGGACCAGCAATTCGACGGTTCAAAGACGGCCAATGTGTCACTACTGTGGCCTCAGCAATGAGTTTCTCAAAAAGTGTCATCTCATAATTATAAAAGGTCGCTGAATGTTGAGATATTATGTGGAAGTATGCCGGTGGTCGTAAACAGACCACCACACGAGAAGAGAATCGAAACGCAGTCCGAGTGACGAAAAGGAGCAGACATCTCACTGCTATGCATTTCGTTGCGGACCTTGGAACCGCTACCGAAGCACGTGTCTCTGCCAGAACCATTTCGTGGCGATTTAATCAGGCTGGTTTGTACGCTCGGGAGCCTGTTAAATGCATCCCATTTCAACCACGTCATCGTCGAGAACGAGTTCATTAGTGTAGGGAGCATGATGGCTGGAGGACAACAACAATGGTCCAGAGTGATGTTCTCTGACGAGTATTGCTTCACTGCTGCAAGTACATTACTGGCCATTAAAATTGCTACACGACGGACATGACGTGCTACAGACGCGAAATTTAACCAACAGGAAGAAGATGCTGTGATATGCAAATGATTAGCTTTTCAGAGCATTCACACAAGGTTGGCGCCGGTGGCGACACCTACAACGTGCTGACATGAGGAAAGTTGCCAACCGATTTCTCATACACAAACAGCAAGCGGTTGACCGGCGTTGCCTGGTGAAACGTTGTTGTGATGCCTCGTAAGGAGGAGAAATGCGTACCATCACGTTTCCGACTTTGATAAAGGTCGAATTGCAGCCTATCGCCATTGCGGTTTATCGTATCGCGACATTGCTGCTCGCGTTCGTCAAGATCCACGACTATTAGCAGAATATGGAATCGGTGGGTTTAGCAGGGTAATACGGAACGCCGTGCTGGATCCCAACGGCCTCGTATCGCTAGCAGTCGAGATGACAGGCATCTTATCCGCATGGCTGTAACGGATCGTACAGCCACATCTCGATCCCTGAGTCAACAGATGGGGACGTTTGCAAGACAACAGCCATGTGCACGAATAGTTCGACTACGTCTGCAGCAGCATGGACCATCAGCTCAGAGACCATTGCTGCGGTTACCCTTGACGCTGCATCACAGACAGGAGCGCCTGCGATGGTGTACTCAACGATGAACCTGGGTGCACGAATGGCAAAACGTCATTTTTTCGCATGAATCCAGGTTCTGTTTACAACATCATGATGGTCGCATCCGTGTTTGGCGACATCGCGGTGAACGTACATTGGAAGCGTGTATTCGTCATCGCCATACTGGCGTATCACCCGGCCTGATGGTATGGGGTGCCATTGGTTACACGTGTCGGTCACCTCTTGTTCGCATTGACGGCACTTTGAACAGTGGACGTTAGATTTCAGATGTGTTACGACCCGTGGCTATACCCTTCATTCGATCCCTGCGAAACCCTACATTTCAGCAGGATAATGCACGACCGCATATTTGCCTTTCTGGATACAGAAAATGTTCGACTGCTGCCCGGGCCAGCACATTCTGCAGGTCTCTCACCAATTGAAAACGTCTGGTCAATGGTGGCCGAGCAACTGGCTGGCCACAATACGCCAGTCACTACTCTTGATGAACTGTGGTAAGGTGTTGAATCTGCATGGGCAGCTGTACCTGTACACGCCATCCAAGCTCTGTTTGACTCAATGCCCAGGCGTATCAAGGCGTATCAAGGCCAGAGGTGGTTGTTCTGGGTACTGATTTCTCAGGATCTGTGCACCCAAATTGCGTGAAAATGTAATCACATGTCAGTTCTAGTAAAATATATTTGTCCAATGAATACCTGTTTATCATCTGCATTTCTTATTGGTGTAGCAATTTTAATGGCCACTAGTGTAATTCTGGCCACCAGTTAATGAGGAGAGAAAGGGCAACACGTTACATATCAAAGAATGTTCCTGAGCGTCATCGGTATGGCGTAGCCGTTACGGCGTGGGCGATCATTATTCACAATGGCTAAAAACCACTCCATATCTTTGCGCGAGGTACCGTGACAACACTGTGGTACTGCAGAGAGATTTTTGCTGAATCATGTCCGTCTGTTTAGGGATACGGCAGGACCCGACTTTCTGTTTATTGGTGACAATGGCCATCCATATAGGACTGCTGAGATGTAGGACCCAATAGATAGTGAAGATATCGAACGTATGGAATGGCCTGTGTACTCCCTAGAACTAAACCCTAAAGAGCATGCCTCGGATGGTCTCGGCAGGTGTGTTTCTCAACGAACATACTCTCCCCGAACAGTGTAAGAACTGAAAACTGCGTTTGAGAGAGGTGCAGGAAAATATCCCCCAAGGACTCCTGAACAGTTTGGTAGCCAGCATGAGTAACAGGTTAAAGATGTGCATTAGTGCTCAAGGAGAGAATATTCCTGAATGAGAATCTGATATCGATCTTTATGTTGGGAGTCTGGCCTGTGTCAAACTTTATTTATGTTTGTTATCTGATTTTCCATTTCGTTCAATCTGTGCCATTTTTCGTTATAACTATACCACTTCACCTCTATACTGTGTTTCAAGTCGTCCATTCATCCATTATTGCCTGTAATCATTACTCTCCAACAACGTTGTGAAGCAGCTGACTGGCTTGAAAATAACTAAATCGCCAGGTCCTGATGGGATTCCAATTCGGTTTTACAGAGGGTACTCCACTGCATTGGCACCTTACTTAGCTTGCACCAATATCCTTAACATCGGTTTGCTGCAGGATTCTCGAACATATTCTCAGTTCAAATATAATGAATTTCCTTGAGACAGAGAAGTTGCTGTCCATGCATCAGCACGGCTTTAGAAAGCATCGCTCCTGCGAAACGCAATTCGCCCTCTTTTCACATGATATCTTGCGAACCATGGATGAAGGGTATCAGACGGATGCCATATTCCTTGACTTCCGGAAAGCGTTTGACTTGGTGCCCCACAACAGACTCCTAACTAAGGTACGAGTATATGGGATCGGTTCCCAAACATGTGAGTGGCTCGAAGACTTCTTAATTAATAGAACCCAGTACGTTGTCCTTGATGGTGAGTGTTCATCGGAAGTGAGGGTATCATCTGGAGTGCCCCAGGTAAGTGTGGTAGGTCCGCTGTTGTTTTCTATCTACATAAATGATCTTTTGGATAGGGTGGATAGCAATGTGCGGCTGTTTCCTGATGATGCTGTGGTGTACGAGAAGGTGTCGTCGAGTGACTTGGACAGGATTTGTGATTAGTGTAAAGAATGGCAGCTAACTCTAAATATAGATAAATGTAAATTAATGCAGATGAATAGGAAAAAGAATCCGGTAATGTTTGAATACTCCATTAGTAGTGTAGCGCTTGACACAGTCACGTCTATTAAATATTTGGGCGTAACATTGCAGAGCGACATGAAGTGGGACAAGCATGTATTGGCAGTTGTGGGGAAGGCGGATATCATCGGTTCATTGATAGAATTTTGGGAAGATGTGGTTCATCTGTAAAGGGGGCCGCTTATAAAACACTAATACGACCTATTCTTGAGTACTGCTCGAGCGTTTGGGACCCCTATCAGGTCGGATTGAGGGCATAGAAGCAATTCAGAGGTGGGCTGCTAGATTTGTTACAGGTAGGTTTGATCATCGCGCGAGTGTTACGGAAATGCTTCAGGAACTCGGGTGGGAGTCTCTGGAGGAAAGGAGGCGTTCTTTTCGTGAATCGCTACTGAGGAAATATAGAGAACCAGCATTTGAGGCTGACTGCAGTAGGCCTACAATTTTACTGCCGCCAACTTATATTTCGCGGAAAGACCACAAAGATAAGATAAGAGAGATTAGGGCTCGTACAGAGGCATATAGGCAGTCATTTTTCCCTCGTTCTGTTTGGGAGTGGAACAGGGAGAGAAGATGGTAGTTGTGGTAAGAGGCACCCTCCGGCACGCACCGTATGGTGGATTGTGGAGTATGTATGTAGATGTAGACGACTCTTTTTCCTTGGCAATTGCCAAGCATTGTACATTGAACACAGCGCTTCGAAGCGACTAGTGTGTGCACTTTCAAGGTGGTGTGCAGGGAGGGAGAGAGAGAGAGAGAGAGAGAGAGAGAGAGAGCAGTAAAGGCTCTACAAGATTCCTTTGGTATACTCCTGAAGTAACGTTTACATCTGACAACTTGGCCTCATTGTTGCCTCTGTTTCAGTACTATGTGCTAGTTACGGCTATAGCTAATTGAGCAGTTTGGTAGCTTTAAGTGGTTTTTTCGAGCTTGTCGAGGGAAGGACGGCGGCTAGGAAGCAGTTGAGAGCGGAGCGCGGACAGATGTAAATTTTCCAGCAGGACGTCCCAGGCAGACGCTGACGCGGCGCTGAGCGATAAGACAGCCGCTATCACTAACGAGCCGCAGGCCTGCCAACATCCGCTGTTGCAGCCGGCCGTGCCTCGTCGTAGTTCACGGCCCATATATTACAGCACATTAGAGGTACATCAGGTGCTCGCTCTGCGCCTAATCCAACTCCGAAGTTTATTTCTATCTCCTTATTTCTTGGTCTTTACTCAGGATGTTGACAATAACTATCACATACTTCATAAATTCCTTTCTTGAGAGTGCTTTTTATTTACTACAGCAATTCATCCAGTGAAAACAATAAGGGCCCAAAGCACAGACACCAAGTTCTGAGAAAAATAGTTGTTTGTGAAAATAAAATTTGTAGGCAAACCATCTGGTTCATAGGTTTGACTTGTTTTTTACACACGTCTCAACATCCTACGTTTGCTACAAAAATAGTGTACCCACTTTATATGATGGAATTTTAATTAATATTTGAGATTACTATTATTATTAACGTTAGTCCACAAAATTTTCATATATATACTAGCAGCAAAAGTTTCTTTTTTACTGTTGTGTAGTTCGTGATTAATGTGAAACTAGGATCAGAACATAAAGAACAGATAATAAATGTTCCATGCACACAGTTATGACCTTCCCCAACACTTTATGGTCCTCTTTATCGTCGTTACATTCTCTGGCTTGAGTTTCAGGTTAAACCACCAGTTTACTTCAGGCATGAAATCTTGTGGTTTTTGTTAAGTCTATGTGTTTCAAGCTTTGTTCTAGTAGTGTTGTTAAGTCTTTGTGTATCAAGGCTGATATGTGCCTTCTACCTACGTATTTGGGCAGTAGATTTTGCAAGGCATCTATAGTCTGTGGGGAAATAATAAATTGTGGTCTCTCTCTCGAAGTGACGCGAAGAAATTGGTGGCCTCCCATGTCTGCAATGGAGAGTATATTACTTTATACAACTGTTCATGGCAACCTGTTGAAAACTTAATCATTGTAAAATTTCTACAACGTACATTGGTACTACGAACAACAACATTTGGATCGGTAATGAGGTCGGTAACACTCTCAATGGTTTTTAAAACCCTCAGCGTCTATGTTACAGGCTAGAATTACGAAACCATTGAACGTGACGTTACGGTGGAGCATTCCTTCAAGAGCTTCCACCTTTTACGAAGAAATGGGCCTCAGTGTAGTCACTAAGCTTTCCTTTAGCCATGAAAATTTGTGCTTTGGGCCCATATGAAAGTGAATGTCAGAGAAATGGAAGAGACAGTTTTCCGCAGATGTTCGTATATTGTAGGGTTACAGCACTGATAACGCTGGTTCACCGTAACATCAAAAGATACTAGTAGTATGCGTACATGCTAAAATCTCAGAATCGACGATGGTGTGCTTTAGCCTCTGATGGTTCTCGGTACCTCAATTATTTCCACCAGCATATCTGGGGACAAATTTAAAATAAATTTGATTATTGGTGTTCTAAAGCAACATTTATGTTACTCAGAACGCTGTAAAGTGCATCGCACAGAGAACTTTTTACCTTAGTATATTTTAAATTTACTCTCAGTATTGACGGAGCTTGAAAAAAAAAATAGCTACCGATACGCCCCTGTGCGACCTATTTACTAGTCTGGCTGCGCAGGATCCAACTTGTAGGAGTTCAGGATATTCGTAAATTTCGTTCTGAAAAAGGGGTTTTGAAATTTATTTGTCGATTTTCGTCACATATTAGGGGACACTCTTCATGTGTTTTTTAGGCGAAAGTAGGGGGATCATTGTCACGAAAAAGAATTGTAGCACGATCTCTAGTACAGATCAACCAGATCAACGATAAATCATTAAAGTTATGCTAATATGTTAATGTGTTTGTGTATGTATCTTTTTAGTGTTGTAAATATGTGAAGAGAAAGCAGATGCATCGTAAATACAGATGTGGCAGAGCAACAGCCTAGCGAAAAGTCCTTGGCTGACAGTCATCGCCCGCAGCCGTGAACTTTCCCGCAAAAAAGAGAACTGTTGCTAATAGTCTAAAAGCGCGGTTCTTTGGTTGTTTGAAATCGGTTCTGTAGCGTTTTTCAGTAAGATCTTATTAGTAGCGAAGTCTATTAGTGGTCCTGAAAATATTTTTTGAGTGGAGATGTTGAGTCTGATCGGACGGAAGCCATTAACAACTGAGGGGTGAGTCAACAACAGGAAGTTTTTTTTTTTTTTTTTTAAGTCGAACTAAACTAATGGAAGACTCTGGTATGCGGAAGAAACTTAGTCTCCGTTCAGCTGAGTTCCGATCACACGCAGGCCACGGTTTTTGGAACAATAAAGTAACCGAACATGTTAAGTAGCTGGCTGAATAACGGGATTCCTTCTCTAAAAGGAAGTGTTTTCGAGTTACTCAACTTCTATAAAGATACGGGACCACTGAGAACCAGACATTAGCGGTTTCAGCCGCTTGACGTTTATACTCGACCGAGTTTCCACGATATTTGTGTAAAAACGACGGTTTACGCCACACAGATTGAGACCAACACCTGATGAGGATGAGATTTGATAAGTAAATTAAAGGACAGGCAGTTGGAGATTTTTTTTAGACCAGATGAAGTGATAGAATTAAGAGGACAAGGTGGAAATCGTTTTCAGTAAATTCATGGCTTAATTGAGAATACTGATTATTACACAAAAAAGTCTTCTGATTGTTCCTTACTTTCACAGTATTTTGACCTTACCGAAATGTAATTCGTTTCTTCGCCAATCTTATTTAAGAGAATCTTTATGTCTCTGTTCCTAAGATAGGTCCACTTGTAAAAAGATGATTTTACTAGAAAGTGCGTGAGAGTATTAGAGCTGAGAAACACTGACCAGCGTTATGTGATAATACAAAGAAGTGAAATAGCAAAATGGAAATACTTTGTAAAGTAAATAGAAAAGTTCATGCGATATTCTACGAATGGAGTTATCGTAGTATTCAACATCTCTGAGTAATTTAACGGTTTTGATATTTTCTTTACAGCTGTGCAGAGGAACAAAAGAATGAACTTGACATAAAATTATCAACAGAAATATATTTAAAGTTAAAGTAATATTTCAGAAAGGCATATTGATGGCGAGTCGTCAGAGAGAAGTGTATAAGTATTTCATGTAAAAAAAGTTGATAATTAGAGTGATCGCACATATATTGTTTTTAGAAGTAGTAAAAGAGAATAAATAAGATAATGTTATATTACTTCTTTTGAGCATTCACTGAATACCTACATTCATACTGTAGCTTAGATAATAAAATAAGGTTTAGTACTGACAGATATTGTTATACCTAATACGGGTGAAGAAACGAGAACTACTAATTCAAGATACTGCAATAGGGGATTTTGTAACTATCATCCTAGTAATCTGAGTCTTGGAGCACAAGAGCTAGAGAGGAGTTACAATCTCTGCCACTTGAAATTTGTCAGAATTTCTGTTACACTCTTGTGAGAGGCAGGCACACCTACAATTCTCTGCGTTACACTTTGATGCATTAGATGGTCGTTAGTGAATCGTATCAGCCATCCCATGTATCTGACACGTATTCCAATAAACGAGCTGTGGCCCGCACAAATCGGACCAACATGAAACGAAAAATTACAAAATTCCGATTCGTGCGATTCTTTCGTTGTTGCTTTGGAAAATATGTCTGAAAAGTGTACGTACAACTTTAACCATATCGGATGTTTTGTCTGTTGCCAGTTGATAAAAAAAGTCCATATCTTTTGGTACCATCAGCGATTATTTAATTAGTAGAGTATCAGAGAATTTTTATGAAGTTTATCTGTAAGAACGGAATAACGTGTAGCAAAGCTTTGAAAATGGTGAATGGTTATGAGTTATACAAGGGTTTACGAAAGGTGTAAGTGTTTTGAATACGCTGGAAATGACGAGGTTCCGGGGCACCGCGGCACAACTTTCTCTGATGAAATCGTGCAAAATGCGGAACAAATAATTATGAATGCTGACCTGATCACAATCAGAGAAGTCTCTGATGATGTTGTCATATAACTTGCTTCATTCCATGTATTTCTTCGGGTGTTTTGGGTGCGTAAGATGTTACAGCAAAAGGTGTTCGAAAATTATTGAATTTCGAACAAGGACAGAAGCGAATACAAGTTGCTCGGGAGTCGCAAGATGAAGTCAACAACGGTGCAGAACTGCTGAAACAAGTATCAGGAGTTTGCAGATATAGCGTCAAAAATAAAGCTCAGTCGTCCCAGGGGGAGCATTCTGAATCACCATGACGGACAAATCTCGACAAGTGCTGCCCAATGTGAAGACTTTGCTCACAGTGTTCCTCGATTTTAACGGCATAGTGTGTCATCAGCTCTTGTCACAAGGTCAAAGGGTAAATAACGAATGCTACTTACAAGTTAAACGACGTTTGTATGAAACATTCCGGAAAAAACCGTCCTACATTTGTAGAGAAACCATTTATAGCTTTTGTACCAGTGTGATGCACCTGCTCAAACCTCGCTACTTGTTCGTTAATACTTGGCAACAAATTCTGTAATTATGCCCCAGGGTTCATATTCTCCACACAGGAAAACTTTAAAGGTTCCTCGTTTTACACGC
This sequence comes from Schistocerca cancellata, assembly GCF_023864275.1. Taxonomy (NCBI): domain Eukaryota; kingdom Metazoa; phylum Arthropoda; class Insecta; order Orthoptera; family Acrididae; genus Schistocerca; species Schistocerca cancellata. The sequence continues at coordinate 244,035,247 of NC_064628.1, read as the reverse complement.
ATGGATGATATTGCAAATATACCTCTGAGAAAGCTAAAAGGAGTCCCAAATATTGATTTCCAGAAATGTTGAGGTGTTGCAAAAAAAAAAAAAAAAAAAAAAAGAACCGCTGGCGTAAGGGTATAATATGTTATCCAGGATATTTGGAAGGCGATGTCATTGGTATAGACGAATAAAATTCTTTCCAAAAGTAAAAATTTACCGTTATTTTTTAACACCCCTCGTAGTTTGATCATTGCATTAATACCATCACACACTATTATTACCAAATATTTTCTTCGACCCTGTACTGCAGGATATCTGCAGTATGCCAGTTCGTCCGATAGGTATACAAATGGTCAAGTGCTATCCAAAACACTTGATACCTTATGTCTGTGATCAGTAGAACCCGAGGAATGACCACGTGAACAATCGTATTTTCGAGCGCGGCATTTTGATGCATACTGGTACCCTGCAGTGTCGTGCAATGATCGGCAGCATTAAACTAATATCAACAAAATGAATATATAAAGTGAAGAAAAATTCGATTTCAGTACCACCGTGAAAAGCACAAATTTATTGTGCAACAACTATTTTTATTTACTTAAGCAAACAAATACCCTGCCTGAAAAAAAGTGAGCCACTCAGAAGGTAAGCAGGAAACGAAACTTCACAGACCGAACAGCTATGTGATGTTATTTCAGTGATCATGAAATCGAGTTAAATTTACGAAGAACTTGGCAGTATGATGAAATGTTTCTTCTCATGTGTAAATAAATTTAAACCCCAAAACTAAAATAATTTATATAAACCTACGTAAGAAACTCTGTTTTTTTTATATTAATTCCGTGTATTGTCTTTAAATTATCTTATAATGTAAAACTGTAATTAATTCTTAAACGTGCGAGAGCAACTGTATTTTTTTAATGGCAAATAATGCATCAGAGGCTGCGCAAGCGGCTCCAACAACCAAATTTTATGCGATCAGCCGCGCCGGAAAGGAGCGCAGCGAAGTCTCTCGAACACTTTTCCACTGAAGGGGCTTCTAGACCAGCAAGAGACTGAGGAAAAATGACAGTAAAGTTGCCTTCAGTTGTCCACCTGTATAGAGACATGAGTTTTTAGCAATGTTAATTTCAACAACATTAACCTTGCCTGCCAACTTTTCTATGTTTCAGCTAGAACTGAAAGACTGCCGACTTGTAGTTTGCTGACCGCTGCTGAATATCATAGACGTTTGAATTTGTAGCAGCCACTCGTGCATCCATGAGATCCGTTCAAAAAATGGTTCAAATGGCTCTGAGCGCTATGGGACTTAACATCTGAGGTCATCAGTCCCCCAGACTTAGAACTACTTAAACCTAACTAACCTAAGGACATGACACACATCCATGCCCGAGGCAGGATTCGAACCTGCGACCGTAGCGGTCGCGCGATTCCAGACTGAAGCGCCTAGAACCGCTCGGCCATTATGGCCGGCTCCCTTGCTCTGTTAAGGCGATCTGTGAATGCAGTCTGGGCAGCACTTCTGTGCGTAACGCGTAATGTTATTGATCGGCATGCGGCCAACAAACGATATGCGCGGTCAATCCACACGATGATATCAAAGCAGGCTATACAAAATATTGAATTATTAATTTTCTCTCTCTTTGTGGTAAATTTATCTGTGCCGTGTGATAATTTAAACTTTTTCTTTACTTGGCTCCTTCTTTTGATTAACAGCACTCCAGTTAATTTCCTCTTACCAAATTTATTTTTCCATTACCACTAAAAAGTGCCACACAAAATAGAGAATACTTTCTCTTTTTAAGATAATAATTCAATGAGCCCATTTATCAGTAGGTCGTTGCACTCCTTTAGGCCTGCATGCATTCACTGATTCGGCTAGGAAGGATACCATGAAGACACTGTATCTTTTCAACATGCAAACTGGCCCACCGGTCCTTGGCTTCCTGGATACTGACACCGGAACGGAATTGGCGTCCGAACTGGATCCACACGTGGCCTATCAGGGACAGGTGTGCAGGTCTTGCTGGCCACGGGAGCACCTCAACATGACGCAGACAGTTCATACAGACACGTGCGACGTGTGTACGAGCATTGCTCTGTTGAAAAATGGCGCCACGATACTGTCGCTTGTGAGGCAACCCAAGAGGACGCAGCATGTACGTGTCGTGCCGTTATGTCGTCAGAGGTCCCTAGATCGCTTCTAGGCATGAGATGAAGTCGTTCTCGATGGCTCCCAACCCGTACCAGAAGTAATACCGCTACGTCTCTCCAAAGAATGGGACCTCTCCCTGTGTCGCCGTCATGCTTGCCAACTATGCTCCCCCAGAGTAGTGCAGAACTGTGATTCACTGTTGAAGACAATGCGACGTCATTCATTAGCATTCCGAGCTTCCATATCACAGCACTACTCCAAACACAAACGTTTGTGTTGTGGCGTCAACGGCAGCCTACACATGGGACGGTAGCTCCCTTCCTATGGCTGCTGCTAGTCTCCGACGAACAGTGCGGGATGATGCAGGATGGTGCACGGAGTCCGGTAGTACACTCCTGGAAATTGAAATAAGAACACCGTGAATTCATTGTCCCAGGAAGGGGAAACTTTATTGACACATTCCTGGGGTCAGATACATCACATGATCACACTGACAGAACCACAGGCACATAGACACAGGCAACAGAGCATGCACAATGTCGGCACTAGTACAGTGTATATCCACTTTTCGCAGCAATGCAGGCTGCTATTCTCCCATGGAGACGATCGTAGAGATGCTGGATGTAGTCCTGTGGAACGGCTTGCCATGCCATTTCCACCTGGCGCCTCAGTTGGACCAGCGTTCGTGCTGGACGTGCAGACCGCGTGAGACGACGCTTCATCCAGTCCCAAACATGCTCAATGGGGGACAGATCCGGAGATCTTGCTGGCCAGGGTAGTTGACTTACACCTTCTAGAGCACGTTGGGTGGCACGGGATACATGCGGACGTGCATTGTCCTGTTGGAACAGCAAGTTCCCTTGCCGGTCTAGGAATGGTAGAACGATGGGTTCGATGACGGTTTGGATGTACCGTGCACTATTCAGTGTCCCCTCGACGATCACCAGTGGTGTACGGCCAGTGTAGGAGATCGCTCCCCACACCATGATGCCGGGTGTTGGCCGTGTGTGCCTCGGTCGTATGCAGTCCTGATTGTGGCGCTCAAACGCACGGTGCCAAACACGCATACGACCATCATTGGCACCAAGGCAGAAGCGACTCTCATCGCTGAAGACGACACGTCTCCATTCGTCCCTCCATTCACGCCTGTCGCGACACCACTGGAGGCGGGCTGCACGATGTTGGGACGTGAGCGGAAGACGGCCTAACGGTGTGCGGGACCGTAGCCCAGCTTCATGGAGACGGTTGCGAATGGTCCTCGCCGATACCCCAGGAGCAACAGTGTCCCTAATTTGCTGGGAAGTGGCGGTGCGGTCCCCTACGGCACTGCGTAGGATCCTACGGTCTTGGCGTGCATCCGTGCGTCGCTGCGGTCCGGTCCCAGATCGACGGGCACGTGCACCTTCCGCCGACCACTGGCGTCAACATCGATGTATTGTGGAGACCTCACGCCCCACGTGTTGAGCAATTCGGCGGTACGTCCACCCGGCCTCCCGCATGCCCACTATACGCCCTCGCTCAAAGTCCGTCAACTGCACATACGGTTCACGTCCACGCTGTCGCGGCATGCTACCAGTGTTAAAGACTGCGATGGAGCTCCGTATGCCACGGCAAACTGGCTGACACTGACGGCGGCGGTGCACAAATGCTGCGCAGCTAGCGCCATTCGACGGCCAACACCGCGGTTCCTGGTGTGTCCGCTGTGCCGTGCGTGTGATCATTGCTTGTACAGCCCTCTCGCAGTGTCCGGAGCAAGTATGGTGGGTCTGACACACCGGTGTCAATGTGTTCTTTTTTCCATATCCAGGAGTGTAGTTCTCGGTTGCCAGACACGGATGTGATGGGGTTACTAAACGGCCATCCTCCATTGTGGTGTTCAATCGTTGTCGTCCGGTTCCTGGACGACAAGTATGGTTGGTTGGTCGATTTGGGGGAGAGGACTAAACGGCGAGGTCATCGGTCCCATCGGGTTAGGGTAGAATGGGGAAGGAAGTCGGCTGTGCCCTTTCCAAGGGGACGACAAGTACGCCTACCCTCACGTTCCTTTGTAGTCAAACATCGGACCACTGTCACATCCTAATGTCTCGCAAATCCGGGTACTGCGCGATTCGACCAGCTGGCCAAATGGATACTCTGTAAGGTGCTGATAACGCTGTCGCACAGGCTTAAGCGACATTTCCGTCTCCTTCGCCGCTTATACACCCTACCTTACCTGGGAACAGCACTGGACACAGACAACCGGTGGCCGATCCAACTGTCACACAGAATTTTAACTCTAAACATTTACATATCCGCCGATAGTGCACGACGCAATGCCGATATCCGACCATGTATTCACCTGAAAGGAACTAAATGACTGAGTCGAGCGAGAGAGAGAACTGTGAGCTATGAGATGCAGCAGTGGAACGTCACGGAACGTTATTTAGCCTACATGAACGCCAGAACAACTCGATGCGCAGCTGGAGACTGTGCGCCGGCGGTCCAGCCTGCGATCGCGGTGATTACAAACATAATTTATGTTCAGTGAGCGGAAATGATTACGATCTATATTAAAGGATCTTAGTGCTCTTCTAAGTGCATGAGCTCTCGATGTAAGACTTCTGTCATCAAAGGTGCGCCTAGCGCAGTGTGTATTTTAGCGGATACTAAATACACGTCACGAATGTTACGTACTGAGTTCATTAGTGAATTGGCTCCTATTTAAACACTCAGTCCTACATAGAAAACAACATCCTAATTGGCACTATTTTCTATTACCACCCAAAAAACCTAGCCCACTTTTATGAACGAAATGTAAATATAGTTCGCCATTCCCTAATCGCCTTCGCAGCACAAACATCATTTACGTTTTTGCCTCGGCTCGGAAACACTTAGAAAACTACTTTTAATTTATAAGTTATTCCCCAAACAAGATATCACTGTTCCCAGTAATTGTTTCGAAGTTTGAGCATACGATTAAATTTCCAGCACTTTCAGTGTAATACTCGTACCCGCAAATAGTCTTAGGTATTAAACTGTATGAGATATATGAATAGCGTTGTTAAAAGCACCGTACACGGAAGACAAGGGACCAATTTTGAATCTCAGTTTGCACCTTAAATTTATAATAAAGCTTGACAAACATTATACATAAAACTCTTCGCTCCATACTAGACCTACCAATTTAATTATCATTTTACTCCACCACTCTATCAGAAACACTTTCATTTTTTGTCTCTGAGTTTCACAGTATCTCGTACAGGATGTTGATTTAGCTTTAGACGGAATCACAGAAAATACTTGATTTCGCGTCAGACGGAATCACAGTGAATGCAAGAACTCGACAGAATTTCTAACGGATCCAAAATGGTTTCACTTGGTACACATAGGAAGTGAAAGATATACGTTTTTGGACAAAAGGCCGTCTATGTTCGTATTCTGATTTTTCAGCTCTTTCTTTGTGATATGCAGTTCAGGGCCAAAGCTCTATCGCCAAAGTTTCCACGAATTACTCGAGGTTTTTCATCGTGGCCAGGCGAATCAGACGAACCTTCATATTTCGAGAACCTCATTCAGTGTCTGTCCTTCATGAAATTCCTCTCACATTTTATGTTTTCATTACACAAATATATCGTTAATTAACAGAAGCTTGTTCCTCTGATCATGATGAAAAACATCGAGTGTGAAGTGTCGGCAGAAGTGCCAACACTGTTTTGTTTGAGGAGACCGAAATGCACGCTATAAGCTCACGCAGGCTGGCGTGAGGTCTGAAACAGGATACGTAATGAATGCTATAAAGAAAAGCACGTAGCTTCTGGAATACTTAACTTTAATCCATATTTGTAGAACATCGCTCTTGATGATACATTAATAGACTATCAATATCTATACTGGTAATGGCGCCTTGCTAGGTCGTAGCAAATGTAGCTGAAGGCTATGCTAACTATCGTCTCGGCAAATGAGAGCGTAATTCTCAGTGGACCATGGCTAGCAACGTCGGCTGTACAACTGGGCGAGTGCTAGTACGTCTCTCTAGACCTGCCGTGTGGTGGCTCTCGGTCTGCAATTACTGACAGTGGCGACACGCGGGTCCGTCGTATACTAGCGGACCGCGGCCGATTTAAAAGCTACCACCTAGCAAGTGTGGTGAAACTTCCTGGCAGATTAAAACTGTGTGCCCGACCGAGACTCGAACTCGGGACCTTTGCCTTTCGCGGGCAAGTGCTCTACCATCTGAGCTACCGAAGCACGACTCACGCCCGGTACTCACAGCCTTACTTCTGCCAGCATCTCGTCTCCTACTTTCCAAACTTTACAGAAGCTCTCCTGCGAACCTTGCAGAACTAGCACTCCTGAAAGAAAGGATATAGCGAAGACATGGCTTAGCCACAGTCTGGGGGATGTTTCCAGAATGAGATTTTCACTCTGCAGCGGAGTGTGCGCTGATATGAAACTTCCTGGCAGATTAAAACTGTGTGCCCGACCGAGACTCGAACTCGGGACCTTTGCCTTTCGCGGGCAAGTGCACTACCATCTGAGCTACCGAAGCACGACTCACGCCCGGTACTCACAGCCTTACTTCTGCCAGTATCTCGTCTCCTACCTTCCAAACTTTACAGAAGCTCTCCTGCGAACTTTGCAGAACTAGCACTCCTGAAAGAAAGGATATAGCGGAGACATGGCAAGGCAAAGGTCCCGAGTTCGAGTCTCGGTCGGGCACACAGTTTTAATCTGCCAGGAAGTTTCATATCAGCGCACACTCCGCTGCAGAGTGAAAATCTCATTCTGGAAACATCCCCCAGGCTGTGGCTAAGCCATGTCTCCGCTATATCCTTTCTTTCAGGAGTGCTAGTTCTGCAAGGTTCGCAGGAGAGCTTCTGTAAAGTTTGGAAGGTAGGAGACGAGATACTGGCAGAAGTAAGGCTGTGAGTACCGGGCGTGAGTCGTGCTTCGGTAGCTCAGATGGTAGAGCACTTGCCCGCGAAAGGCAAAGGTCCCGAGTTCGAGTCTCGGTCGGGCACACAGTTTTAATCTGCTAGGAAGTTTCATATCAGCGCACACTCCGCTGCAGAGTGAAAATCTCATTCTGGTAGCAAGTGTGGTGTCTGGCGGTGACACCACATTCCTCCCCCGCAAATCGGCGGACGGTTGTGTTATAAGGCTTCCGCCCGCCGTGGGGAGGACCCCATGTTGACGTATGCGACGAGGTGGGGAGCCTAACAACAGGCGAGGCTGTGCCACCCGCACCCGGCCATTCGGTCCGAGGGGAGCTAGGAAACGCCTGAAAACCTAGTCCAGGGTGCACGCCAACAAGAGGTGTATGCGCCCGTAGATAGTCAGGAGGGGCCGAAGGGTCGACCTCCATCGAGTCGGAGCACCCAACTGGCGATGACGACCGATGGTCCGGAGCGGGCAAGAGTTCCATGGCGGAGGACATCTGGTCACGGGAAGCGATCGGCGGCGCGTGACCCAGGGAGGCGCCCGGCGGTTGCAGCGACGCGTCCACTGCGGGCGGCGCCGGCGAGAGAACAGGCGGCGGCGGCGGCGGCGGCGGCGGCGGCGGCGACGCGTCGCCATGGGGCAAAATGGAAGGCAGCGTCGGTAACACCTGGGGATGAGGCGAGCCAGTAGATGGGTCCCCAGGGTGCTGACCGGACGGCACCGTCGCTGAAAGCAGACGGGGAGCGGCAGATCCCATGCGACGACAGAGGCGCAGCTGATTGAGATGCCGACGCACCTCACCAGAGGCCCCCAAAACCAGATACATAGCGCGGCCGAGGCAGCGAAGAATGCGCCCTGCGAGCCAACGCCGTGAACCACGATAGTTGCGATAGTATACTACGTCGCTGGGAGCAAAAGCAGGTGGCTGCCGCTGCACAGGAACCTGATGCGGCGGATGCAGCAAAGACATCAAGGTTCGATGAGGGCGACCATGAAGCAACTCAGCCGGCGAGCGACCATCTCGGGGCTGAGGGCGATACGAAGACAAAAAGAGCAATAACGCGTCCTCCGGAGAATGCGACTCTTTCAATTTCAACATCCGTGACTTGAAAGTCCGGACCAAACGTTCAGCGGCACCGTTTGACTGAGGCGAAAACGGCGCGGATGTCAGATGTTGAATACCATTGGCCTTGCAGAATGACTGAAATTCTGCGGACATGAATTGTGGGCCATTGTCGGAAACAATAGTCTGCGGAAGACCTTCAATGCAAAAGATAGCGGACAACGCTTGGATTGTGGCAGAAGACGTCGTGGAAGACATCCGGACAACAAAAGGAAAATTACTGAAGGAATCGACCACAACCAACCAGCGAACATTCCAGAATGGACCAGCAAAATCGATGTGTAAGCGTTGCCAAGGGGAAGTGGCTTACGGCCATGCAAAGAATTTCCGCGGTGGCGCGGATTGTTGTTTGGCACACGCCATGCAAGAAGAGCACATATTCGTAATCGCAGCATCGATTCCGAACCAAGTACAGTGCTGACGAGCAAGTTGTTTCGTTCACACTATACCCCAATGTCCTTGGTGGAGAAGCCGTAAGACAGAGGACTGTAACGAACGTGGTACCACGACCCTGGACTGATCATTATCAGAACGTAACAGCAAAACACCACGTCGGACAAAAAGTCTCTTCTTGTGAGCAAAAACTCGGCGAACCAACGGATTCTCGATCCATGATTTTGACAAGGGCCATTGCATAGCAACAAAACGCAAAACGGTAGCAAGGACAGGATCAGCAGCTGTAGCTGTAGCTACACGACGAAAATCAATTGGAAACGATTCTACAACGTCATCGGTTTCCGCATCAATGAACATGCAAGCAAGTTCGGAGGACCCCCCCAGGGGGTCCACAACTCTTTTGTGGATACGTGCGTAGCGAGCACGGGATCCCGAGCTAATGTGGCCTTCCTTCCTTTCCGGGCTGCATACCTTCCCTTTCCGCATCCTTCCCCATCCCGCATCTTCCCCCCTCCTCCCCTCACCTCTGGCTCTTTGCTTCCCTTTCTCCCCATCTGGGAGTATGGTTTGTGCCTACGTCCGGAGACGGACGCTCGAAACTGTTCCAACTTCCTTGCTTTCTCCACTTGCAAGTCTTCGTCCTTCCTCTGTCCTTTTCTTTTCCTTTCCTCTTGTTTTTGCCCTTTTCTCCGCTGCGGCGTTTGAGACCCCTCTTCTTTCCTTTCCTCTTCTCTTTTTTCCTCCCTGTGCGTGTCTGAAGGCCGACCCACGCACCTCCATGCGTAGCCGGTGACGGGGTAACGCGTAATTCCCCGCCCCGGGTAGACAGGTAAGACACGTACGTACCCCTGGTAACGGCCAGGCCCAGGGAGGGGTGATTACCCGAGCTGATACCTTCCGAAAGTGCCGATTGGTCCCTCCGTCCGTTTGTCGGGAGGTGTGACCTGAGGTGTGAACAATCACCTAAGGCGGGAGTGCCCTCAGTGAGGGCCCCCACAAGGGAGGAGCGCGCCATCGGAGACGCCGGTAATCATGGGGGATTCTTCCGCAATGGTTTCCTCACCTTCCACTATGTCTGCTCACAAACGTAAGTATACTGAGTCTCAGCCACAGACGTTTCTTCCATCGTTGCCACAGTTCCTTGTTGTTTCTCGTTCTGACGAAGGTCACGACTTCTCCACGGTCAACCCTTTCATTATTCTGAAAGGTGTCGACGCAATTGCAGGTCCTGTGAAGTCTTGTTCCAGATTACGGAATGGCACCCTGTTGTTAGAAACACACAGTGCCCTCCAGGCACAAAAATTGCTGCGTACTTCTCTGCTCCACACCTTCCCTGTCCGGGTGGAACCGCACCTTACCTTAAATTCCTCGCGTGGAGTCGTTTATACACGATCCCTCGATGGATTGTCTGACGAAGAAATTCAGCACTACCTGTCTGACCAGGGCGTAACGGCTGTTCATAGAGTTATGAAAAGGGTTGACACAAACATCATTCCAACCCGCACTGTCTTCTTGACGTTTGACAAAGTTCAACTCCCATCGAAAATCAAAGCGGGCTATGAGATAATTTCTGTTCGCCCTTACGTCCCAAACCCTATGCGTTGCTATCGATGTCAGCGGTTCAATCACACCAGCCAGTCCTGTTCCAATCCGGCCAAATGTGTTACGTGTGGCAAGGATGCCCATGAAGGTGCTTGTCCACCTCCATCCCCTCGCTGCATCAACTGTATGGGTGACCACGCTGCTTCCTGTCGAGATTGCCCCGTTTTTAAGGACGAAAAGCTCATCCAGGAAATAAGAGTGAAGGAAAAGGTGTCGACCTTTGCTGCTCGAAAACTATTCGCCAGTCGACAGCCCACCGTGCCTCAGACAGGAAAATACAGCACTGTCCTTGCTTCTCCTCGGCCAACAAAGGAGGCGGCCACGCAGACTTGCGACCTCACCTTTAGTACCACGGTCGTCAGATCGGCCAGCGCAAAGATCGCCCATTCAACCTCACCACTTTCGACTGCCCACTCTATGGCTCACCCTTCGTCGGGTTCTGCTAAATCTCGAGCCCAAAAGTCAGACGCCAAGTCTTCGAAAAAAGAGCATACTCGAGAAGAGTTTTTACGTACCGCAACTTCACAACCATCGGTTCCTCCTTCATCTAAACATCATACTTCCAAGAAGGCTACAAAGAAACCCAGTTCCTCTCCTTCTCCGCCAAGGCGTGTCCCATCTACAGCACCACCTGGCGGAAATCGCCCTCGGCCGTCTTCTGTGTCACCGAGGCGCACTGCTGGTGGCCGGTCAACCGGCCGATCGCTGGTGGCAGGGGCTGCTCCTGACCAACCTATGGATCAGGATCTTCTGACTTTGGCTGAATGCCATTCCATGCTGTCAGTCGCAAGCTTTGAGCAGTCGTTGAGTTGACAGCACCCTTGGTCACATTCCTCCATTTTCTGTTCACCCTATGTCCATTATCCACTGGAATATTCGCGGCATTCGAGCCAATCGGGATGAATTGTCGGTCCTCCTACGATCCTACTCGCTGGTCATCTTCTGTCTTCAGGAAACAAAGCTGCGTCCCCATGACCGCTTTGTTCTCCCTCATTTTCAGTCTGTCCGATATGACCTCCCCTCTGTTGAAGGCACTCCAGCCCATGGAGGACTCATGATTCTTCTCCATGATACTCTCCATTATCACCCAATCCCCTTAAACAGTTCCTTCCAAGCTGTCACCGTCCGTCTTTCCCTTTCTGGATACACGTTCTCTCTTTGTACTGTATACATTCCATCATCCACACCAATGGCACGAGCTGATCTCCTTCATCTTCTTGGTCAGCTTCCACCCCCCTATTTGCTGGTTGGGGACTTCAATGCCCACCACCCACTTTGGGGATCTCCACATCCTTGTCCACGTGGCTCTCTATTGCTAGACGTCTTCCACCAAGCGGATCAGGTTTGCCTCAACACTGGGGTCCCCACATTTTTGTCTGCCTCCACGACAAATTTATCTCATTTGGATCTTGCGGTCGGTACTGTTCCGCTAGCTCGGCGCTTCGAATGGTTCGCCCTTGATGACACACACTCGAGTGACCACTTTCCATGTGTCCTTAGACTGCAGCGTCCACTGCCATATATGCGCTCGCGACGCTGGAAATTTGCCCAAGCCGATTGGACACTTTTTTCGTCTCTAGCGACATTCGATGACCGTCGCTTTCCCAGCGTCGACGATGAGGTCACACATATTACCGACGTTATTCTTACTGCTGCGGAACGTTCAATACCACGCACCTCCGAATTGCCCCGGCGCCCCCCAGTTCCTTGGTGGAACGAGGCATGCCGTGACGCAATACGTGAGCGGCGACGTGCTCTTCGCATTTTCCGTCACCATCCTACTTTGGCCAACTGTATCCGCTATAAGCAGCTCCGTGCGCGATGCCGTCGCGTCATCCGCGATAGCAAGAAGGCAAGCTGTAAATTCTTTATTAGCTCATTTAACACCTTCACTCCCTCCTCGGAAGTTTGGAGTCGGCTTCGACGGTTCTCAGGCGCGCCTAGTTTCTCCCCGGTCTCTGGGCTCACTGTCGCGCATGATACCTTAGTGGACCCCGTCGCAATTTCTAACTCGTTGGGTCAGCACTTTGCTGAGATTTCGAGCTCTTCAAATTACCCGCCAGCGTTTCTCCCGAAGAAACGTGCAGCGGAAGTGCGACATCTTGCTTTCTCCTCTCAAAATCACGAAAGCTACAATACTGTTTTCTCCATGCGGGAACTCCAACATGCCCTCTCTTCTTCTCGCTCCTCCGCCCCAGGACCGGATGGTATCCATGTCCAAATGTTGCTGCATTTATCAACCCATAGTCTGCGTTACCTCCTTCGCCTTTATAATCGAATTTGGACCGTCAGTACCTTTCCCAGACGGTGGCAGGAAGCTGTTGTCGTTCCCGTTCCGAAACCTGGAAAGGACAAACATCTCCCCTCTAGCTATCGCCCCATTTCTCTCACGAGTAGTGTCTGTAAGGTTTTGGAGCGTATGGTGAATTACCGTTTAGCTTGGTGGCTGGAATCCCGCAGTCTTTTAACACCAGCCCAATGCGGATTTCGGAAGCATCGTTCTGCAGTTGACCATCTTGTTGCTCTCTCCACTTATATCATGAACAATTTTCTCCGGAAACGCCAAACGGTAGCAATATTTTTCGATGTGGAGAGAGCATACGATACCTGTTGGAGGACAGGCATCCTCCGCACACTGTTCTCTTGGGGCTTTCGAGGCCGGCTGCCCCTTTTTCTTCGCGAATTTATGGCAGAGCGCACCTTTAGGGTGCGGTTGAACACTACTCTCTCCCGTACTTTCTCCCAAGAAAACGGGGTACCCCAGGGATCTGTGCTGAGTGTTGTACTGTTTGCCATCGCCATAAATCCAATTATGGATTGTCTCCTTCATGATGTCTCGGGCTCCCTCTTTGTGGACGATTTTGCGATCTACTACAGCTTTCAACGGACCAGCTTTCTTGAACGACGTCTTCAAGGATGTCTCGATCGCCTCCACTCGTGGAGCATCGAAACCGGCTTCCGTTTCTCACCCAGTAAGACCGTTTGTGTCAATTTTTGGCGACGTGAGAAGTTTCTTCCGCCCTCCTTACATCTAGGTCCTGTCAACCTTCCGTTTTCAGACGTCGCTAAATTCTTGGGTCTTATGTTTGACAGAAAACTGTGCTGGTCCTCCCACGTTTCCTATCTGTGTGCGATCGCTTAACACCCTCCGTGTCCTGAATGGTACCTCCTGGGGAGCGGACCGAGTGGTCCTTCTCCGCCTCTATCGCGCCTTAGTGCGCTCGAAATTGGATTATGGAAGCGTAGTCTACTCCTCTGCTCGGCCGTCTATTCTTCGGCGTCTCGACTCTGTCCACCACCGTGGATTACATTTAGTGTCTGGAGCTTTTTACACTAGCCCTGTGGAAAGCCTTTATGCTGAGACTGCTGAACCTCCACTGTCCAATCGGCGAGCAGTCCTCCTGTGTCGTTATGCTAGCCATCTGTCTTCCATGCCTGCTAATCCAGCCCATGACCTTTTTTTCGACGCCTCCTTTGATGTAGGGTATGCAGGCCGCTCCTCCTCCCTACTACCCCCGGGAGTCCGCTTCCGTCAACTGCTCCATTCTCTTTCCTTCCGCTTTCCTAAAACCTTCTTGACAACTTGGGGTACAGCACCGCCTTGGCTCCGTCCCCGGATCTGCCTGCTCCGTGACCTTTGTCATTTTCCCAAGGATGGTACCCCTACAATTGTTTATCGTCGGGCATTTGCTGCTCTATGTGCACAAATGACGGACGCCACATTTATTTACACCGACGGCTCGAAAACATCGTTAGGTGTAGGGAGTGCCTATATTGCTGGCGACACCCCAAATCGCTTTCGGGTTCCCGACCAGTGTTCGGTTTATACTGCGGAGCTTTACGCTGTTCTCCAGGCTGTCCACTACATCCGCCGCCATCAGCGGATACAGTACGTTATCTGCTCAGATTCTCTCAGCTCTCTCCTCAGTCTCCAAGCTCTTTACCCTGTGCACCCTCTGGTCCACCGGATTCAGGACTGTCTGCGCTTGCTCCACCTGGGGGGCGTCTCGGTGGCGTTCCTCTGGCTCCCGGGACACGCTGGTATCTGTGGGAATGAGGCGGCCGATATAGTGGCCAAGGCTGCAGTCTCTCTTCCTCGGCCAGCTATTCAGTCGCTTCCCTTCACCGATCTACGGAGCGGTTTATGTCGCAAAGTTGCTCATTTATGGCATGCGCATTGGTCAACACTTTCCCATAATAAATTGCGGGAAGTGAAAGCCCTTCCTTGCGCTTGGACCTCTTCCTCCCGAACGCGTCGTCGGGAGGAGGTAATTTTAGCTAGACTCCGGATAGGGCACTGTCTTTTTAGCCATCGACATCTTTTAAGCGGCGATCCTCCCCCACTCTGTCCCCACTGCTTTCAGCTGTGGACGGTAAGACACCTTTTAATTGAATGCCCCTATTTTAATCCGTTACGCTCCCGTCTACAGCTATCGCCTGATCTATCGTCGATTTTAGCAGATGACACGCGCTCAGCTGACCGCGTTCTCCAGTTTATTAGTGACAGTGAAATGACGTCAGTCATTTGAAGCTTTTTTTTGGGGACAACCACCCCCTTTCTGTAGTGGATTTTTAAGCATTCCTTCTATTTTTAGTTTCTCCAATTTTATGACTTTGTTCCCATTGCTGCTGGTTTTCAATTTCGGTTTTTTACTGTCTTAAGTCACGGGCTGGGCGCTAATGACCATAGAAGTTTTGCGCCCTAAAAAAAAAAAAAAAAAAAAAAAAAAGGGAAGTTCGGAGGAATCGAATGCTCTGTCCTCGGCAACAGGCAAACGGGACAACGCATCGGCGTTTCCGTGCTTAGCAGTGGACCAATACAAGATATCGTAGCGGTACTGCGAGAGGAAAATAGACCAGCGAATGAATTTCTGCGCTGTACGCGGAGGTACAGGCTTGTTCGGATGAAAAAGCGATGTCAAAGGTTTGTGGTCTGTGATGATGGTAAAGTGACGACCATACAAGAAATCGTGAAACTTTGTAACAACAAATACGAGAGCCAAAGCTTCTTTCTCGATCTGTGAATAATTTCTTTGCGCTGACGAGAGCCATTTGGACGCAAAGGCAATAGGGCGATCATGCGAACCATCTTTGTGCGCAAGCACAGCACCGATCCCGAAATCCGATGCATCTACCATCAACAAAAGGGGTTTCTGGGGATCGAAAGGCGTAAGGCAAGTATTAGAAAGCAACGCCGATTTCAACTGGCGAAAGGCGCGTTCGCATTCCGTCGACCAGACGAACGGACTGACACAGCCATCCTTGCGCAAGATTGGAAACCATCAAACATTACGTCACGCCTACAGACTGCACTCAGAGTGGCTGAGCCTTGGTTGGAGAAATGGCGTGTTAGAGTAAACGTCGACAAGTGCGAAGCCGTTCTGTTCACGAGAAGACCGAAGCAACTGCGCAAACACCGCTACTGCAGACCAATAACTCTACATGCACGCCCAATACGTTTCCGCGAGAAAGTCAAATACCTCGGTGTCTGGCTGGACCGGAAATTACTCTGGGGGGACCACATACAACACATGACCAACCGAGCTAGCGCGAGGCTCAAACAGCTCTATCCTATGCTCAACAGGCGTAGCACACTGAACAGAAGGGTGTCGAGGTCCATGTACATGACACTTATCCGACCCCTGATGACGTACGCAGCTCCCGTCTGGGGATACGCTGCGCCTACACGCCTGCGCCGTCTGCAGCTCATACAAAACAAGGTACTCAAAATCATAAGCAATGCTCCACGATACACACGCATCGCGGACCTTCACCGGGAATACCGACTTGAGACTCTCACGGAGGTAATCCACAAACTCACCACAAGACTATACAGAAACTCCAGACATTCGCAGAACCCGTTTATTCTGAATCTGGGGAACTACGACCACAACCATAGATGGAAACATAAAAGACCAAAAGACATACTTGCAAGGACATAACATCTATGGCCAAGCTTACGCAAACATAACGGCACAGGCGAGCCCCTGTTAATCAGACGCATTTACTGGATATCCAGCTGAAATACACTGCCGAATAACTGGCACCATACAGGGAAGCCGTACCGTACACTGCATGCAAACAAGCTCCACACACCCCCCACACAGTGAGATGATCTATGGCCGATCTCCCACTACTGTATAACGATATTGATTGTTCCAGGAAAGTAGCAGCCGCAGCAACTGGGACACATCGCCATCGCCTGTCACGGTAATGATGCATGATACCTATACTAACAAATCCAACCTTGCATGAACTATCGCAGCTAGTAAGCCACTACTGCTCTTACTACCCATCCTACTGTCGCAGAGGTTTTTTTCCCACGGCACGAGCCATGGCACTTTTTTCCCTCTGCTCTTCAAATCGCTACCCTCACTCGCGTTTCGTCCACTATCTATCACCTGATGGACCGTGTTAATGCGTAGCCTTACCCAGACGCACGGACAACATCACAGTCCAGCATCCTGTGATCCACCCACTAGATAACTAACATGTTTACGGAGGTGACAGTAGAACTTTTGGTTTGGTCACCACGTTGGTGCGGGCGTGAGGGGCCCCATCTCTATACTCTAGAATAGCGTGGCGTAAGTCCCACCAACAGGCCTCTACTTCTACCTGTAATATTTTTCTATGCTAATGTAAGCTAGAATGAGATTTTCACTCTGCAGCAGAGTGTGCGCTGATATGAAACTTCCTGGCAGATTAAAACTGTGTGCCCGACCGAGACTCGAACTCGGGACCTTTGCCTTTCGCGGGCAAGTGCTCTACCAACTGAGCTACCGAAGCACGACTCACGCCCGGTACTATCTGCCAGGAAGTTTCATATCAGCGCACACTCCGCTGCAGAGTGAAAATCTCATTCTGGAAACATCCCCCAGGCTGTGGCTAAGCCATGTCTCCGCAATATCCTTTCTTTCAGGAGTGCTAGTTCTGCAAGGTTCGCAGGAGAGCTTCTGTAAAGTTTGGAAGGTAGGAGACGAGGTACTGGCAGAAGTGAAGCTGTGAGTACCGGGCGTGAGTCGTGCTTCGGTAGCTCAGTTGGTAGAGCACTTGCCCGTGAAAGGCAAAGGTCCCGAGTTCGAGTCTCGGTCGGGCACACAGTTTTAATCTGCCAGGAAGTTTCATATCAGCGCACACTCCGCTGCAGAGTGAAAATCTCATTCTGGAAACATCCCCCAGGCTGTGGCTAAGCCATGTCTCCGCAATATCCTTTCTTTCAGGAGTGCTAGTTCTGCAAGGTTCGCAGGAGAGCTTCTGTAAAGTTTGGAAGGTAGGAGACGAGGTACTGGCAGAAGTGAAGCTGTGAGTACCGGGCGTGAGTCGTGCTTCGGTAGCTGAGTTGGTAGAGCAC
Organism: Schistocerca cancellata; assembly: GCF_023864275.1. NCBI lineage: Eukaryota > Metazoa > Arthropoda > Insecta > Orthoptera > Acrididae > Schistocerca > Schistocerca cancellata. The sequence continues at coordinate 244,017,715 of NC_064628.1, read as the reverse complement.
TTGCCCGCGAAAGGCAAAGGTCCCGAGTTCGAGTCTCGGTCGGGCACACAGTTTTAATCTGCCAGGAAGTTTCTAATGTAAGCTGTTGAAGTAATAATTATTTCGAGTTTTTGATCATCCAGTCTATTAAAGTACGTGCATAATATTTTGTCTTAGTTTTATGTTTGGAAGAAGGGAGACCAACAGAAACCGTTGGTATGTAAAACAGATTCGCCAGCGCAAAATCGCACTTTCTTAGTGTGCAGACACCCTTGTCCCAGATTTACACTGTATTACACGCACAGAATACCAGTGCCACAAAGGATTTTCGTGCTTGCTTAACTGCACGGCTTCTTGGCTTACATTTCGTCGCGGCTGCCAGTTGGCTCATACCTCGAAGTAAAATGGCCAGTAAGAGTGAGCGAGGTTCTTCTTCTTTCTTTGAGTCATCAGTCTTCTGACTGGTTTGATGCGGCCGGCCACGAATTCCCCTCCTGTGCCAACCTTTTCATCTCAGAGTAGCAATTGCAATGTATGTCCCCTCTTATGTGCTGAATGTATTCCAATCTTTGTCTTTCTCTACAGTTCCCCCCCCCCCCCCCCCCCCTACAGTTCCCTCTAGATCACGGAAGTTATTCCCTGATGTCTTAACATATGTCGTATCATCCTGTTCCTTCTTCTGGTCAGTGTATTCCTTATACTCCTTTCCTCGCCGATTCTGCGGAGAATTTCCTCACTCCTAACCTTATCATTCCACCGAAATTTCAACATTTGTCTGTAGTACCGCATAGCAAATGCTTCGATTCTGATCCGGTTTTCTCACAGTCCATGTTTCACTTCCATGCAGTGAAGTGTTCCAGACGTGCATTCTCAGAAATTTCCTCCTCAAATCAAAATCTATTTTTGATACTTGTAGACTTCTCTTGGCCAGGAATGCCCTTCTTCCCAGTGCTAATCTGCTTTTTATGACCACCTTGTTTCATCCATTCCTTACCTTCATCTACTTTGTTATCCCCACTTCCGATGTTAATTTTCTCGCTTCTCGCTTTTCTCATTTCTGTAGTTTTAATTAAATTCATCTTTGTTCGATTTCCTCTCAGTCCGTATTATGTACTCATTACATTGTCGATTCCATTAAACAGATTCTGTAATTATTCTTCACTTTCACTGAAGACAGCAATGTCATCAGCGAATCTCATCATTGACGTCCACTCAGCTTTAATTAAAAATGGCTCATGAACCTATCTTTTATTTTCGTCATTGCTTCTTCTCTATATACATGAAACTTGGTTGGTAGGTACTCAGAGAGCGCACAGGATAAGGTTATGATTTTGTATGGGACCGTAGACAGTTACTGTGAGTTGCACAATGAAACACACAACTTTATTTTTCTAAGAACCACTTATTAACACATTGCTTTAAAGATCACAATTAAACAATTCGGCTGAAGGCCTAGTTAAAGAAAACTTGAGGTGCTTTCTGGGCTGAAGACACAAAATCACAGCAAAAACAAGAACGGCTGATGGCCTGGCCTTGAAATCAAAAGCAATTAAAAATAGAAGGTAAATTTAAAAAAAAATGCAATTGAAAACAATCAGAGGCTGTAGGCCTACACTACACGTCGGAAGCACAACTATAATTAACGCACATTAATAAACAATTTTTCTAACCAAGAAATTTCTTTTTAAACTTACAACAGAACGGCCGAAAGCCTAATTAAAGAAATATTAACTTATTGCACGGCAAAAAGTCACTAACAGATTTGAAACAATGGCTGAAGGCCTGAACAACAAGTCAGACAAACAATTAAAAATAAACCCCTTCCTTCTTATAAGACAATTTTTCCTTTAAAGAATACACACAACTGAAGGCGTAGGTTTTCTTGGACATGCTGCAATGTGTGCTGAGTCAGTGGTAATTGTATATTTTACTTGTCACCGATGTAACGCCGTCGCTAATTTTGGGCATCACTGCGAGAAAAGCAGCTTCATTTATGTGAGGTGAGAAGGCAGCATCGAAGGTGCTGATAAGCAAATTCATAGAAGAGCGTGTTTACTACCACAAGGTGGCCAAGCCGAAACGCGCAATCTTGGCGACGTTACAGAAAAGCAATGCAACTACGAATCAGACTGACGGGAGGGAGGGTCTCTTCCCACATCTTTTAGCCACGAAGATGTTGATCTGTATGAGCCTGCCGGCCTGTGTGGCCGTGCGGTTCTAGGCGCTTCAGTCTGGAAACGCGTGACCGCTACGGTCGCAGGTTCGAATCCTGCCTCGGGCATGGATGTGTGTGATGTCCTTAGGTTAGTTAGGTTTAAGTAGTTCTAAGTTCTAGGGGACTGATGACCTTAGATGTGAAGTCCCATAGTGCTCAGAGCCATTTGAACCATTTTGTATGAGCCTGCTGGGAGAGACATATCGGTACAACAAATGTGCCATTAATCACCATAAATACCCTTTTGACACTAGCACAGTAATGCAGAATCTGGCAATATCCTTCAAGGCCACGCAAGCCTCCCCAACATTATGGAACAGTGAGCAGCCGATGCTGGTCTTGGCAACCATCTCCAACGACCCAGCTCATGGGGTGAAGTCCACACCCATGGACTTGGAGCAGTACAATGCATGAGCCGTCTCCAGGCTCTACGGCAGCACCCGAACTTCTGCCCTTTCGGTAGTGCTTCGCGGCCAGGGTGGTGGGACCGCTACCTACCCACACTGGGGTGAGCGTCTACGACAATCCAGGCAAATGCTCAAGGTGTTCGCAATTCTCACTCATGGCCGCACAGTGCTAGCTGGAGCTTGCGCTGCTGAGTGAAACAAAGAGTGCCAACAACGCAGGACAAAGACTTCACACGCTCCAGCACGCCACCACGGGCTTTCACAGATCGATTGCACAGCTGGCAGACAACGTGCCTGCAAGGGGCGTATCTCTGGCGCTGCAGCACTCCGATGATTGTAACGCAACACTGAATAAAGGTATTTTACCTTGCAGCCGAGTTTTCCTAGACGTCACTGGCCAGCACGACCATCCTAGTACCCCACCACTCCACCACCTGTACCCCGCAGCAGACCCACTCACTCTGGTACACTGCACCCTTATGGCCATAAAGGCCTAGATAGGAAATGCACAGAATCAAGTTGGCGCATGATGGGTTGCAAAGTTACTGAAGTAAAAGTAATGTATTCGCAATTGTCAATACACTTTGGCTTCACTGTATATTAGTGACATCTGAAAATTTTTGCCGAACCAGGATACGGATTGCCCGTTTTATGCGAGTAGTTGCCTTAACCACTTCAGCTATCCGAGCTTATCTCCCAGACCGACCCAAGGCTCTACATGCCAACGTCTGTTCATCTGCTGCACTCGCACAGTTGCTGTGATTCACGCACAGTGGGCGACTTACCATTACCGTGGCGTGTCTAGGCATATAATACTGTTCTGCAGGTCTGTTTTTACAGTGTACTACGTGATGACCCTCAGACAGGCATGCATGTCTGGATGACATTGCATAGTACACCGTAAAAGCAAAGATACTGGCAAACATCAAAGTTATTATGAGAGTGTGAACTAGTGTAAATTGATATTGCGTTGTACCATTTTGTGTATTCGGAAAATAGGTTCCACTATGACTTAGTCTGCGACACAGGATTTTTTCCAGGATACGTAATGCAGCTTTTATTTAATAATGTAGCACACTTGAAAGAAGACAAGAGGGAGTTACTAGCGTGAATTGTGGTGAAAGATTAGTAGTTAGTCGGACAGTCTGATAGTCAGATAGATCCAGCCTGGGCCAACGTATTTACTCCCTGTTTTGATAAGGCAGCTGAGGACCTAACGTCTTTCATGCAAGACCTGGCATGATAAGCAAAAATCGGAGGTAGATCCGATGATCAGTTACTGCAGATAATGAAATTAGTATTGGCTGTGGAGATGAAAACGTTTGCCAGTTGTACGTAAGGGTTGCGGAAGGCACAGATGTTAAATCAGTTGGGAAAAGACCTCCTACAGTGGTATTAAAAGCAAAATAGCGCTAGGGTCTTCCAGGAGTAACTAAATAGTGTGACAAAGAGGCACAAAGAGTCAGTAGAAGGTTTTACAGATAGGGTATGCAACATTAATCTAGAGCGTTATTAGGAATCGGTTGGCTGTATAATCCTTCGTTGAAATATAGAGTCATTATTTAAAATATAAATTTACGATAAAAACTATAGTTCAGACTATCTACACATAGTATATTCATCGACACCAATTGATAGAAATTGATTTTGCAATTTACAAAAATCTGTTTGCACAATAATATACAGCGCAGCTGCACAGCGGATTGAATACAAGATATTGTGGAGCACGTGGTATACAATCGATAAGGTACTTGATGTTTACTCCAGATTACATCCATAACCAAAATCATTGACATATAGTAAGATATAGTAATGAACATAGCCGCTTTTACTTAATCATTTTGTGAAAAATTGTTAGTTTTATATAAAATTGAAATAAAAGTAATCATCACACCACACAAAATAAACGGCAAAAAATCCTATATGCAAATACTCGTCGTCGTGTTCCAGACGACCAGACAAAGACAGTATTTTCCGTCCCCTGAGGTCATTACTAGTACTGAGGATTACATTTGGACTGAGGAATGCTCCAGCAGCGTTTCAGCCGTTGTCGGATGGGGTGACGGTATAACTCAACGACATAACTGACAATGGGAGGCCACGACGTTGCGATCATGGGTTTACTTCAAACTTTGTATACCTTTAGTAGGCCATTAAAAGAACATAATGTGCAAGTCTGTAGTAAGGCGCACTACTCTGGCAATTCCGGAAAAATCCTAAGAGAAGTTTTATGTGTCTATTACGTGGTTTATGTATCTGTGAGCAGGTGCCACACGTTAGAGTTAATGGTGGTCAAATGGTTTTGTTTACTTCTTCGTAGCGGATTATCTCAGAGTCTGACTTCCTCGACCATCATAGCGTTTTCTTACCGCCAAGCCACAATTAAATTAACTTTTCCTATGGATCACGAAGGACTGAAGGCGTATGAAGTAAAACGTTTTATATGAGATGAAAAGCGTCTCCCGCCACATGTTCTCGGAATTCATTTTTCGATCCTCAGTACTGCTGTGTACGTAAAGCTGGCGAATGACAAGCTGTGCAGCGACGTTGTGCGGCTCCACGCTAACACTGTTAAGTTCCGATACCCTGATGGACACATAAGGACTGTCGTGGTTGATCACGCTGGTTTTGGACTCCGAAAGTTGCGGCTTTTCGACTTCCCGTTTGAGGTACCGTCGGACGTTGTGGTGGCCGCGTTTAAACCTTACGGCAACGTCATCAGTCGCGTTGCTGAAAAGTGGAAGACGTTCGAAACATAACATGTCCTCAATGATGTCCGTCAGATAAAAATTAAACTACGGAAACAGGTGCCTTCCTGCATGGTTATTGCGGGCTGCAGCGCACCTGTTCAGGTTATGGCCAGGAGTGCCCTGTCCGTGCTGAATGCCTCGGACGTAGACTGGCTCTGACACCGATCGGAGATGTCGCTCCTCCTGCGGCGCCCACTGTGTTAGCTCTGTCTTACGCGTCTGCGGTAGTGCCGCCTGCTGTGGCCCCTCTGAATCAGTCGGTACCGGCGTCGACTCCTCTCGATGACCTGACGGACGTTTTCCCTGTCTCTCTTACACTCCCGCCCCTGAGGCAACACAAATGAGCTGTCTGACCCGACTCCGCGGTTGCTGATCATGGAGCTGTACCTAACTCCGATTTTCTGCCATCTGGTCACATATCGGACGGTAGCCGCCCGCCATCCGAAACGGAATAGCATGTTAGGGAGCAACGGTCGCCAAGGAAGCGGAGCAGACAACGCCGTAACACTTCTGATGACTGTCTCCAGCGGACGTGTGCACAGGATAACGACCCTGCTATTCATGGCCATCTGTCCTCTGACGCTCTGACACTTGACAACGCGCCGTCCTTCCCCGCCTCCGTCACCAGTCAGAGTCCACCTCCGGACATCGACCTTCCCACGCTTGAGTCTGATGCCGGTGGTTCTCCTTCTGTGTCTGACGCTACCTGTGGGCGCACCTCTGATAGTGTTTCACTGAACTGACCCAGTGAGACGTCTGTCTAGCTGGACAACTTCGATGCTGAGGATGGACATTCTGGAGGTTTACCGCATAGCCACAGTTAGTGTCAAAACCACTCGTGTACACCACAAACTAGCTTTGCTCCATGATATGCTGTATGCTGCGGACGTTGACTTTGCTCTCCTTCAGGAGGTGCACGTTCCAACTATCTGTGCTCCCCATGATTTTACAGCACACGTCTCTCATACATTCCCTACCGGTAGTGGGGTAGCGATCCTCTTACGTGACGGAATCCTCGCTAATGCAGTGGCCTATCTCCCTGATGCCAGAGGTATGACTCTCACATTTAGTGACCCCAGGATCGTCAGCGTCTAGGCGCCATATGGTTCGGGTCATCGCCGTGAACGTTCCACCTTCTTCTCAGAGAGAGTCACGCCACTTTTATTGGTTTGGCAGAAGGCATAGGTCATTCAAGCGATTTCAGCTATTCTCAGGCACACAGAGGCCAGCTACCACGTCACTCTCCCGCGCGGTGCTAGCGAAAATTCTCCAGCGCCTCAGCCTTATGGATTCTTGGGAGCATGTTCATGGCGATCGTCTGGGAGTTATGCGTTTCACTAGCCTTCTTCCAGCCGCCTCGATCGCGTTTACATCTCCCGCGATATTGTCAGTGAGGTGCAGGCTGTTGAAGTCTGGTCTGTTGCGTTCTCTGCCGCCAGAGGGCGTGGCGCGGCTGTGGACTATCGAAACTGAACATCATCCATCTTACTTCACCTGACTGACGGCAGCTCATCGAGACCACGTGGCCAGCTTGTGGTCGACACCGTGATGCCTGTTAGTCTGCCCTGTCCTGGTGGGCGCTCTGTGCAAAGCCTGCCCTCCGCAAGGCCTTCACTGGTAACGGAAGGGAGGTCGCGGCATGGCGGCGACGAACTCAGGAATTATATTTCACCATTCTACGGAAATGTACTCTGATGACGTCAGAGCGCCAGGCGATGATGAATCGTGCCAAGGCACAGCTTACACACCTCTCTCGCCACCACCTTGAAGGAGCTATGCTCCGGGCTCGCAGATACGACATATTAGTGCAGGAGCATCCATCATGTCATAGCGAAACGACGCTACCTTCGGCGGGCTTTGATTAATGTTCTTACTACGGGTGATGGGCGGAGTTTTGATACCCAACAGGATGTTGGATCTGCCCTCCACGCACATTATTTTCTGATATACTATGAACAACGCCACCACCCTGCCAACATTATGGCTGTCTCCAGACTCTACTTTGGCTCAGTCCACATGGATGCGACGATGGGTCTGATTGCTAACGTGAAAGAGGTCGAAGTTCCTGATGCTTTCCAGGCGGGTTCTATGAGCAGGTCGCCTGGCTCTGACGGCATCCCACTGGTGTCTTATCGGACATTTCGTTCCCTTCTGGTCCAGTGTGGACAGAAATTTGTCAGGATCTTATGTCACATTTCGTGCCGATTCCAGACCGTTTCCTCGAGAGTTTCCTTATTCCCGACCACAAACCTCTGGGTGCCTCAGGGAAATGCGATTACCACCCCCTTGACATTACTCAACAGCGTTGCAAAGATCTTTACCCAGCTGTTGGTTGCGCAGCTTAAACGGACGGCTCGCTGCGTGGTTTACCCCCGATCAAACTTCTTTGGAAGATGCCAGAAAAGGGATATAATCGCTCTTGCTCAATCTCGTCGTATTCCTGGACTTTTGGCAGCTCGTGATTTCAGCCAGAGTCGATCACGACTACCTGGCAGGGGTGCTCCGTAGTATGGGATACCCAGACACGTAGTGCATCTCCTTCGTGGAGCTATGTCTGGTATACTCTACGATGGCTGTCTCATTCCTCCCATCTCAATTCGTCGATCAGTGTGTCAAGGCTGACCGCTCTCTGCACTGTTGCATGCTTTCGCCATGGAACCGTTGCTCTGCAGCCTCCGTCAACGCCTCTCTGGGATATCTCTTGGTGACCATGTATTTAGCTGTACCGTTTATGCAGACGATCTCCTCATCGTAGCGGTACTGTGGTCTGGGAGTCACTGGCATGGGTTACACCCTACGGCGAAGTTTCTGGTAGCTGCCATAAAGTTCACAAATCGAGCACCACGGCTTTAGGTGTGGGGCTTCTTGCGGACAGCGCTGCTTTGCATGAGCTGATACTATGCGATGCTTATGACTCGACTTTGCAAGGGATCTGCAGCGCATGATCGCCCTCAACTGCTAGCGCCTACTTTCCCAACTAAGTGATGGGCTCTTAAATCTTCTGCAACGGACACAATATATAAATGTGTATGTGGCGTCAGTATCCCCCACGTGGCACAGACACTTCTTATTCCGCCATCGATGGCCCGCCACATTCCAGGTGTTGGGTTCATTTGTTTACTTCGGCTTACTGTTCAAGGTAAGGTTCGAGACCCCCACTCTCCCGTGGTGCAGGGGTGGTTTAGGTCTGTATAATGTGCCTGCCATAGCGATAGCCCTTTTCATTGGCTCTCACATGGTGATGTGGTGCTGTTGTCCTACGTACCTTCCCAGCCTACTGCTGGAGGCCCTTGCACGACAATCCCTTTCAGCACCCATCCCACTTTCGGACGTTCCGCCGCTTCCTCCACTTCTTCCTCGAACTGAGCTACGTCCATACTGCGATAATACCTGCCACTTCACATCCACGAAGGCGACCTATGGCATTCTTCAGCAGCACAGGTCTTCGAATGTGGTTGAGCGGAAGCATCCCCACGTTGACTGTAATGTTGTTTAGCGATTGGTGTGCGCTGCTTATCTTGACACTGACGTACAGTCCGCATGGTACCTCACTGCCAGTGGGAAGCAAGTTGCCGGTCACTCCTCCACGGGATTCACTTCGCAGACATCCTATTGTGTGTCGCTTGTGATGTTTTGGACACAGATGAGCAACACATGGTGAGCAGATAAGTAAGAGATGTCTGGTTATTGGCGCGACAGATGTTGTCCTTAATTAGCCATACGACTCCTCATCAGATACCTAGTCAACTGCTCCTCTTTCCGGATGCAGGATACTTCCCGCAAGCGAAGATGAACTCTGTGAAGCGGATTTGTGGGCACGCAGTTCACTACTTGTTTGCTGGTGGCGAGAAAAGTATCCTTGATTTTTGGCAGCTCCTTAATGAACGGCATTGTGCAGTTGCCTGCAATCCAAAATACAGACAATTTCTCTCCATTTTCCTATATAGTGTCTTCGTTAACCCACCTCACAGCTGGGGTGTTCCTGACATGAAGAATTTATCCCCGCCTCTTCCACACTTTGAACCGATATATTATCTGGTCATCGGGATGTTCTTCTCGGAAAAAAACTCTAAGTCTATAGTCTCCATGAATCTGACATCATGCTGCGGCCTCCTCGCGACACATGTTTGCTGCTGTTCTCTATGGTCTTAATGTTAATTAAAAGAAAGAGGGAAATAAATAAACCATTGATGTTGACTGTGCCTACATTTCCTTAGTTCCTGAAGGGTGGGAAAGGGACATGGTGGCCAGGCCTCGGTTTGTGACCCTTGTCCACTTTGCCGCTCCCCCTCCCTTTGGGCGCCAGGAAGTTCCTATTAAAATAAAAAAAATTGTTAGCGTTCGAGCTTTGCAAGACGAGCCTGTGTGAGCCGACGGTTCGGCTCCCAGTCAGACTTAACTTTTAATCTACACTATCGGAAGAAAAAGAAATTTTTCAAAATTTCTAGGAGGTGTGTTTTCCTTTAGAAACTCTGTACATTCCCCGAAAATGTGGGAAAACTGTATTCATTCAATGTTGTAGATGGTGTTTCAACTTACACTTTCCTTGCCTGTGTGACAAATACCATCCTGCAACGCGCGATGTCGAGAGCATATCCGACGAGTAGTTGTACGATACTCTCGTGGTCTGGCACATTCTGGCTTGCTATATTACTGAATAATTGCATAATTGCATAATTATATATAGAGTTCGAGTTGGTGTTTCTATGCCTGTCTCTCATCCTCGAAAATTTAATTAAAAATAGTAAATAAATAGTATGTGAAATTCACTGCAATTTCATGAAAATATACGCGTTTTTTTCTTTATATTGCCTCTCAAGTGTCATATAAATTAAATAATGTGACCAGTGATAAAAAATATTGATTAAAAAAATCTACGTGAGTAGGAATTCGAACCGTCGCCTTGTCCGCGGCTCTCTTTCAATACGCGGATGCTAACCACATGACCACAACGACTTGCTACAGTTGGTGCCTTCGCACAGCTACATCAGTTACATAACAGATGAGTAACATTTCTCTTGTGATTTTCTCGGATGACACAGTAGTGCACCTTACTACTTGTTCATTAGGTTGTTTTAATGGGCTACTAAAGGTGAACAAATTTTGAAGTAAATCCGTGATTCCAACGTCGTGACCTTTCCTTGTCAGTTATTGGGAGATGTGAGGATGCACATACTACGGTTGAGAGAAGTTTTTCAAAGGTTATATGTCACACGTCTTAAATTAAACATCCAGAAGTGTCATTTTGTCTTCGAGGAACTTAGAGCATGTAACTGGTAAAAAAGGGATTAGGACAGACCAAGTACAAGAACTCAGAGGCTGATACAAGCAGTACGACATATTCCAGTTCCTAAGATGAGTAATGAGCTACAATCTCCGATTACTATAGGGAATTGGTGAAGGGATTCACAGATATTGCATGGCCACTCACACAGTTATTGAGAAAAATCGTGAAATTCGAGTGCACAAGAGAGTGCCAAACCGCATTCGAGGCGTTAAAAAACAGCTTTGACGTTGAGCCCAGTGTTAATTTCCCAAGACTATCATCAGGAATTTATGTTGTCATGTGACACATGTAATCAAATATTGGCATGTCTTTTGAGTCAGGTGGTAATAGTGGAAAACATCTGCACAATAACTGAATAAGGCAGAAAAAAATATTCCACGACAGAAAAAGAAATGGTCAGATTAATATTCAGAGTTACGTACTTTCAGTGCCACTTGTATGGGGAAAAAACTGGAAGTTGTGACTAATCACGCGGACTGACTGTATTTAATTATAGTAAGGTAGAAGAGGAGGAAGGAAGACATGGACCAATATGTAAATAACTGTGTATAGTGTGTACAGCGATTAGACTTGATCCATAAGCAAGTGCCATTATAAAGGTTAATGGAAGTAACAAAAACATTTGAAATGATAGGGATTGATGTCTGAGGTCCACTTAACGAGACTCCATTGGGAAACCATTCTGTGGTAGCGATTATTGACCACTTCTCACAGCATGTGTAAATGATTGCCATGTCAAATCAGTGAGTAATTCATGTAGCACAAGTCCTGGTTGACAACTGGCTGTTTAAGTTTGGTGTACCTGAGATGGTAATCACAGACCAAGGGACAAATTTCATGTCAGACTTGATAAAACAGCTGTGTTATTTGCTACAGGTTTGTACATTAAGAATTATTCCAATGCATCCACAAAATAATGGTAGAACAGAGCATGTGCGTCACAGTATTGATAGGTTGAGTTACTACGTAAACTCTCACCTTAATGCCTGGGATGCATACTTGTGATTTCTCGCAGCAGCTTACAACTCGAAGATTCACACTGGTACTGACCTATTTCCTTCTGAGGTGGTTATGGAAGGAAGTTTTCCTCAGCATTTGATATGACCAGACTCAAAATGTGTAAGGAAGGAGAGCCAGTTCGTAATTCGCCAAGACCTGAAGAGGGGTGTGCAGTGTGGTGTCACCGCCAGACACCACACTTGCTGGGTGGTAGCCTTTAAATCGGCCGCGGTCCGTTAGTATACGTCGGACCCGCGTGTCGCCACTATCAGTGATTGCAGACCGAGCGCCGCCACACGGCAGGTCTAGTCTAGAGAGACTCCCTAGCACTCGCCCAGTTGTACGGTGTCCGGACAGTTGCCACGCCGGACATTTGCCACGGTTTTACCTGCTCCGAGGGGTTGGGTCCCTTGTCTACCCCCCCCCCCCTGCTCCTCCTCATCCTCCTCCTCCTCCTCACCCGCCCGCCCAGTTTGCTTTCGAAGTTCCTAACGTGACCATCAGTATGGAAGTTATTACAACGAACAAGGGCAGGCCTCCTGCTCATTAGAAAGGTTACGCGTATCTTAAACAGAGGGAATCTAAAGAAGGTGTTGTTACATGTATGTGCTTACGCCGAAAAGCGGATCATTACAAGGGAAAGCTGCTTTCGAGGAACGGAGAAGTGTTGAACTTATTAGAACATCTCTGTGGACCACATGACGATGCGGCTCTGAAAGTGAGAAAGCAAGTGGAAAGAGCGAAGAGAAGGTCTCGAGAAGAAACTACACAGTTATCGGAGATATACGCGGATGAAATGGGAAATCTACATAATAAAGTTTATGACTTTGTTACAGTGATGCCTAATTCAGAATCTATGAAGAGAACCGTGCGTCGTCGATGGAGTCAAGAGCGGGGGAACCAACAAGAGCCTAAGAACTCTTATGAAATTGATCTTCATGAAGATCTATTAAATATGGGAGATGGCAAATGGTTCAAATGGCTTTGAGCACTATGGGACTTAACATCTGAGGTCATCAGTCCCCTAGAACTTGGAACTACTTAAACCTAACTAACCTAAGGACATCACAGACATCCATGCCCGAGGCAGGATTCGAACCTGCGACCGTAGCGGTCGGGCGGTTCCAGACTGAAGCGCCTAGAACCGCTAGGCCACACCGGCCGGCGGAGATGGCAGTAGTTTTCTTCTGGAAGACGATAGATTAAAGGTGAGAATAACGATTTTTAGTGGAAGCAAAGGAAAAAAAGTTTAAAAACATGTTCCCATTTTTTTATGGATGGAACATTTAAAAGATGCAGCAAGCAGTTTGCACAAATCTACACCATACACGTAGACTTAGAGGGCCCGATTAAAGAAACAAACATTCTTCCTACTGTATTTGCACTGCTCCCTAATAAGAAGAAAGACACATATGCTCGTCTGTTTCGTCTGATAACAGGCAGTCTCTGAGTGGCGTCCTAAACAAGTAAAGGTAGACTTTGAGGCAGCTGCGATATCGGCCATTCGTCACGTTTTCACCACAACTGAAATAAATGGATTCTATTTCCATATGAAGAAGAGTTTGTGGAGAAGAATTCGAGTTCTCGGTCTAACTGAGGAGTACCGCTAGAACGAGGATTTAAGACTTCACGTCAGCATGTGTGCAGCGCTGGCAGCTGTGAAACCGGAGGACGTAAGCAATGGATGGATTGAGATTCATGCAGAAGCTCCTGATAACGGAAGGTTCTCTCAGTTTTTTCACTACTTTGTGGATAACTGGCTAGAGAATGAGGATATCGCAATAGAAATGTGGGACTGTTACGGAAAGAGGCATCGAACGACGAATGCTGTTGAAGGGTGGCACAACAATATAAATAGTATTATTGGAAAACCTCACCCTAGGATCAACTATTTGGTGGAGTGCTTGAAAAAGGAAGCAGAGCTCACAAACTGCATGTACATGAAATTTGAAATGAATCTTGAAGGTAAGAAGAGGAAGAAGTAGTACTTGAAGCTGGACGACAGGATAGAGAGAATCGTAGAGAATTATAAAGAAACTGGCAACATTAGGCCTTGCTTGAAAGCCATTGCCCATTCGCAGATTACTGAGATAAAATTATTAAAACATTGAAGCAGCATTATCGGAGCTAATATTAAGTTGTAATTGTAAATAGAGTGTACATTAGTTCAGCGTGTTTAAGCTGATTTTACACACGCCAGAATGGTAGATGGTCATTTATCATTTTCACGGTCCAAAGCCTGTGCAAAGTGTGATGTGAATCAGCCTTTAATGTAAAAATTAAAAAGTGTTTCAAGCCTCACAAAAGTATGCCTATTGTTGTCACGTTAAGATAACTTTTTTCTCCCTTCCAATATTATGGCCATACTATTGAATAATTGTGAGTTCTAAAATAATTTTCTGAAGCTTCAGAATCGCAACTATCACCTAAAATATCGCATCGGGTCCACAGAGTATACGTTTCTGTAAAAGAAAATGGGAACTGAACCTTTGAATTGCACCTAAAATTGACATCCCAAAACTGATCTGATCCTAAGTTTGACAATTTTGGCACCTCAAATATTTTTTATTTAAGTTTAGATGCAAACATTTATGATAGATGTAAATCTACTTAAGTACATTTAGATATACAGGGCTATTACAAATGATTGAAGCGATTTCATAAATTCACTGTAGCTCCATTCATTGACATATGGTCACGACACGCTACAGATACGTAGAAAAACTCATATAGTTTTGTTCAGCTGAAGCCGCACTTCAGGTTTCTGCCGTCAGAGCGCTCGAGAGCGCAGTGAGACAAAATGGCGACAGGAGCCGATAAAGCGTATGTCGTGCTTGAAATGCACTCACATCAGTCAGTCATAACAGTGCAGCGACACTTCAGGACGAAGTTCAACAAAGATCCACCAACTGCTAACTCCATCCGGCGATGGTATGCGCAGTTTAAAGCTTCTGGATGCCTCTGTAAGGGGAAATCAACGGGTCGGCCTGCAGTGAGCGAAGAAACGATTGAACGTGTGCGGGCAAGTTTCACGAGTAGCCCGCGGAAAATTGGCTCATGCCACAACTGGAGACCGACAGCTCCGACTTCATCTTTCAACAGGATGGTGCCCCACCGCACTTCCATCATGATGTTCGGCATTTCTTAAACAGGAGATTGGAAAACCGATGGATCGGTCGTGGTGGAGATCATGATCAGCAATTCATCTCATGGTCTCCACGCTCTCCCGACTTAACCCCATGCGATTTCTTTCTGTGGGGTTACGTGAAAGATTCGGTGTTTAAACCTCCTCTACCAAGAAACGTGCCAGAACTGCGAGCTCGCATCAACGATGCTTTCGAACTCATTGATGGGGACATGCTGCGCCGAGTGTGGGAGGAACTTGATTATCGGCTTGATGTCTGCCGAATCACTAAAGGGGCACATATCGAACATTTGTGAATGCCTAAAAAAACTTTTTGAGTTTTTGTATGTGTGTGCAAAGCATTGTGAAACTATCTCAAATAATAAAGTTATTGTAGAGCTGTGAAATCGCTTCAGTCATTTGTAATAACCCTGTAGTCCTTTAAAAATTAAAATTTCTTACTAAATTGTTGATTATCTTTAAACAGGCCAGTAAAAGCAAGGAGCTTACTATTGAAAATTAATTGGTACTAAAGAACGTCAGAAACAAATGTATTAGACCTACTTTTCTTATACATTAGAGACTTTTTGAAATATATTTGATCATTTCCTCTGTCACTGACAGTGTAATTTCAGTTGCCTTGCAACACCAGGGATATCTACTTCTAAATTATGTTTGCAGCTGTTCTCATTTCGAATTCTGGAATATTTACTTCATCTTCTTTGGTGCAGGTATTTCGGGAAAAGCATTTACTAACTCCACTTTAGTGGCACTGTCATCAGTAACATTACCGTCGCATTTCGTGCAGCAACGGTACTTACTGAGCCTTTCCGCTGGTTTACTTAACATGGGAGCAGTATCTCTTTGGATTTTCCGCCACATTTCTAGAGCGAGTTTCGTTGTGGAAACTATTAAATGTATCTCGCATTGAAATCCGCACCAAATTTCGAGCCTCAGTAGAACTTCACCAATCTTGGAGATTTTGCGTTCGTCTAAATTATACGTGCCTTTTGCGGTGCTCCTGCAACAGCTTTCTGTCGTGTTTTGTGTACCATGCGGAATCAGTTCCGTCTCTTATTAATTTATTTGGTATATCTCGAGTGCTGTTGATACTATTTCTTTGAACTTAAGCCACATATGGTCTTCATTTAAATAGTTTGGAAGGATTGGAGATTATATCTTAGAAAGACGTCACCCGAATTTTTAGCTGCTTTTGCTGGCCGGTGTGGCCGAGCGGTTCTAGGCGCTACAGTCTGGAACCGCGCGACCGCTACGGTCGCAGGTTCGAATCCTGCCTCGGACATGGATGTGTGTGATGTCCTTAGGTTAGTTAGGTTGAAGTAGTTCTAAGTTCTAGGGGACTGATGACCTTAGAGGTTAAGTCCCATAGTGCTCAGAGCCATTTGAACCATTTTTTAGCTGCTTTTATAAATACAGAAATTTCGCGTTTAGTTTTGGTGAATGTATTTGTTACGGAATTGAGCCTCGCTACGACTGCGTGTTCACTAATCCCTGTATCCGTCGTGATGCTCTGGATTATTTGTGGCTAAGAGGTCAAGTGTGTTTTCGTAACCATTTACAATTTGAATGGCCTCGTCAATAATTTTAAAAAAGCATTTAGAACAATTACGGAAGTTGTCTTCTATTTACAATAGGGTTTGAAAATGTATTTTTGTCAACATACGGAAGGTAGATTCAAGTAACTGCCAACTATAATTGTATAAGTAGGTTACCTATTTGTGATGAGACTCAAGTTTTCTTTTAACTGTTCAGCAACTGTTTCATCTGAGACAGGGGGTCGGTAAAAGGAGCCAGTTATTAATTTATTCCGGTTGTCGAATATAACCTCTGCCCATACTAAGTCACATGAACTATATGCTTCAAAGTCGATTGTGAGTTTACATTATTTTTCCTTAAGTTGTCCTTGTTTCTGTTGTAGTGCAGATAATTACAATTACGGCTTTTCCCTCCAGAACCTAAGATGTTTTCTCTGTGACCCTGTAAATACCAGAGCTAAACAATGCAGAACAACAACGTACGTTACAAGCGTAGCATTCTGTATTACTTCATTTCCTTATTTCTAACATTTTACAATTGTAAGTCGACTTTAGATGACATGTCAATCATAGATGTTCCTATCTCTATTTAGTGAACGTGTTTTCAGTTATGTTTTGAACATTGTTCCGCTACACTTTTATTAACTAATGTTTTTAGAGAGTAAATTAATATGGAGTATGTCGTTCTTCTTTTCAAACATTCACAGACCCATTTATTCTTTCCCTATTGTCTTTTGGGTATGCAGTTGTAGTAATTAAAGTAGGCACAAATGCAGTGATCAAAAAGAAATGATTAGCGTACATTCGCATTCTCGTTACATCGTTCCTTTCTTGTTGCTCCCATGCCGATGGACTGTTTCTATCGCAATCAGTAAGAGTGAAAGGAAGCTACCGTACAGACAGAGGAATCTATATTTATACTTGGCAGAACTAATTACATACTGACATAATCGTCGGTATTGCTTTCGTTTCACAAAAGTTACAAATATTTCGATTTCGGAAAAGAAGCTCTGTATTTGGCCACGATGTCGAAGAAGAAGGTCCTTTACGTACTGGTTGTATCGAGTAAGACAAGGGCGTCCCTTACCTTAGGGATCGCTACCTGGCGAAGGGGCAAGTGTGGCAAATGTCCGGCGTGGCAAATGTCCGGCATTCGTTGTACAGCCGACTTTGCTAGCGATGGTTCACTGTCTACATACGCTCTCATTTGCAGAGACGACAATTTAGCATAGCCTTCAGCTACGTCATTTGCTACGACATAGCAAGGCGCCATTTTCAGTTACTATTGATATTAATATTGTGAATCATGTACCTTCAAGAGCGACGTTCATCATTAATGGATTAAAGTTAAGTATCAAACTAATTACGTCCGATTTCTGAATTCTAATTCCTTGTCATGTTCCAGACCTCACGTCAGTGTAGTTCTTCCCTCCTCACGCCAGCCTGTGTGAGCTAAAACGCGTGCATTGCGGCCTCCACTAGTAACACGGTGTTGGCTCTTCTGCCAACACAACATGCAGAAAGCGAATACCAAAGCCCTGGAATGGCAAGAGCTCGTGAGGAAACGCATAGACAAATTACTGCAGTATAGTGTAAGGCAATGGGTAATGTTATAAAGCCCTTGTAACGCCAAAGAGCAAAACAAAAAGTTGGGATTAAGATACGAGGGAACCATACCAAGTGAAGGACATCACCCGGCAATGTCAAGTTTCACTTGCCAACTAGAGCAATGACGGTTCGCATCAGACGGCTATGGAAATTAACGTCAAGTTTCAGTTGCCAACTAGAAAAACGATAGTTCACATCAGACGCCTATGAAAATTTGAAGGTACTCCAGACTCATTGTCACGTGAATCTACATCCACAGTGAAGAGAAAAGGGAAAAGATGCGAGAAAAAGGCTGAGCGCGAAATTTATTGCACAAAACATGTGCAGAAATCCATACGGATTATAGACTAGGGAATAAGGAGTAGTAGTATGTATATTTTGTGTTATGTTGTAGTGTGACGACGAAGTTAGGTGGCATTAAGGTGTGGGGGGTGTGAGTTTCGCGAAGCAGCACTGTGTTATGAAAAGGGTATACACTATGTATCAAAAGCATCCAGACAGCCCCAAAAACATACGTTTTTCATATTAGGTGCATTGTGCTGCCACCTACTCCATATCAGCGACCTCAGTAGTCGTTAGACATTGTGAGAGACCAGAATGGGGCGCTCTGCGGAACTCACGGACTTCGAACGTGGGCAGGTGATTGGGTGTCACTTGTGTCATACGTCTGTACGCGAGATTTTCACACTCCTAAACATCCCTATGTCCACTGTTTCCGATGTGTTGGTGAAGTGGAAACGTGAAGGGACACGTACAGCTCAAAAGCGTACAGGCCCACCTCGTCTGTTGACTGATAGAGACCGCCGACAGTTGAACTGGGTCGTAACGTGTAATCGGCATACATCTATCCAGACCATCACACAGGAATTCCAAACTGCAACAGGATCCACTGCAAGTACTATGACAGTTAGGCGGAGGTGAGAAAACCTGGATTTCATGGTCGAGCAGTTGCTCATAAACCACACATCACGCTGGTAAATGCCAAACGACACCTCGCTTGGTGTAAGGAGCATAAACATTAGACGATTGAAAAGTGGAGAAACGTTGTGTGGAGTGACCAATCACGGTACACAATGTGGCGATCCGATGGCAGGGTGTGGGTATGGCGAATGCCCAGTGGACGTCATCTGCCAGCGTGCGTAGTGCCAACAGTAAAATTCGAAGTTGGTGGTGTTATGGTGTGGTCGTATTTTTCGTGGACGGGGCTTCCACCCCTTGTTGTTTTGCATGGCACTATCACAGCACAGGCCTGCACTGATGTTTTAAGCATCTTCTCGCTTCCCACTATTGAAGAGCAATCGGGGATGGTGATTGCATCTTTCAACACGATCCAACACCTGTTCATAATGCGCGGCCTTTGGCGAAGTGGTTACACGACAATAACGTCCCTGTAATGGACTGGCATGCACAGAGTCCTGACCTGAATCCTATAGAACACCTTTGGGATGTTTTGAAACGCCTACTTTGTGCCAGGCCTCACCGACCGACATCGATACCTCTCCTCAGTGCAGTACGCTGTGAAGATTTGGCTGCCATTCCCCAAGAAACATTCCAACACCTGACTGAACGTGTGCCTGCGAGAGTGGAAGCTGTCATGAAGGCGGAGGGTGGGCCAACACCATACTGAATTCCAGCATTACTAATGGAGGTCGCCACGAACTTGTAAGTCATTTTCAGCCAATTGCGCAGATACTTTTGATCACATAGTGTATGAGTTATTTTTGTGCACCGCAGTTATTGTAGTTTTATGTCTAGAGTTTACGAACAATGTAAGTGTAACAAGGACGCTGCCACTGTCGCTATGGGAGTACAGGGGAAAATTTTGTTTGCTTGACTCTGCGATGAGTTTCAACTCAGGTGCCAACTTCTTCTGTATGTTCCATAAACCGTTCAGGTGCTGTTCTGGTACTAATAGTGATTGACGTAGCTGCCTGTGCAGTGCATAGTGGTTGGCTTATTGCAACGTTGCTAGTACCACTGGCACATCTCAGATGCTATCAGCTAACGGCTAACGACTGTAGCAGCCTTACGATTGTTACCCTCATTCCAACTCATCACTCGAGTCTGTACAATTCCTAGCCACCGATTCACAGTGTAAACCGATGACTTCGCATACTCCACCAGCTCAGTCGTCAGTTTCCATAACGCATGTTCTTTGTTCAACACCTCCTGTTCCAAATTCATCAACTCCATCGCTCCTTCATTCTTTCTATGGTTCCGTTTTGCTTCCTGATGTCATCGACACCTGCAACTCTGTACACAGTTGCCAACATCAGTGTAGCCTACTTACCAAGTGACACTGTTCGCTTGCAATTTCATCCACAACGTATTCAGGCGTCACAGGCTTATTTGGTTCACGAGAGAGTATAACAACAGCTTTGTCATGCTCATGTCTGCAGCAATTTCTCTCGCCTGCAACCACTGCACCATAGTTTCTTTAAGGTCGTTGGTGGTGGGAGTTTTATCTAAAATCACGGAATGGTACGGTGCATTGTCCATCACAAACACTGTCGGAGCACTAAACTGAAGCAACAAATGTTTAAACCACTGCAGAAACCCTGGGTGGTCCATATCCTCATTATAGTCACCGGTTTTTCTTGATAGAAAAACTAAAAGTCCTTCAGATACAAAGCCGTTCGAAGATCCTGCATGGGCCACAATTAATCTTGATCCTCTTCCTGCCAGCTGATGACCGCTGCTATTCGGAATATCATCTGCCCAGCATTTCTCAACTGGTTCTCCGGCGTTGACCCGTGTTTCGTCTAACCATATGACTGAGTGTATGTCCTTTCCTACAGTTTTGTATAAGAAAATGGTACGAGCTGCAACGACGTGAGCTTTTCGAGTAACTGTTTTCGTTCATCTAACATTTTAAAACGGAAGCCCATACTTCTTAACACGATCTTAAGTGACGTTTTACCCCCTGAGAAAAATTCACTTTCTATACTACGCCTTCCACGTCGCTGGCAACGGGTTCTACACAACGCTGGTGACTACTTTGAAGGACAGTAACAGGTGCAAACACGTAACTCTTTTGTATTGGTTGTGAATAAACAGTTGCCACTATTTAAGTTTCAACCCTCGTATTTTATCAAGTCGCAGTACTTGACAAGGTCATGTTGATGTATATCATAAGGATAAGGAGAGGCTGATGTTTAGGATGCAAGGGTTGAGAGTATGCTGTCCAACGCATGGAAAATGGGTGGGAGGAAAGGAGCAGGCCAGAGCGGAATTCATGTGTCTATTACACACATTTGGAACCAATTTTCTGATCATATAGAAGCTCACTGTGAAGGCGACCTCAGTCTTGACTTTCTCAAGTTCGACAAGGTGGTGTTATACTTGAAACATGCACTAGTACATTGAGACGAGAAAGAATTTAAGCTTTCAGGGCCGATCAGGCCCACTCATGCAACGAGAACTTTGAGTTGTTAGGTATCATTTTGGGTAGTGAGGAAGATATATTACTACAGACTGTGTAAGTGTAAAATAAATGGAAATTGTTGTGTCTAGACAAGACAGCCTAGACACAATGAGAGGAAGCCGAAAGGCACGCGCTTAAACTAACGCAGGCTGGCGTGAGGTCTGAAACAGGATACGTAATGAATGCTATAAAGAAAAGTACGTAGCTTCTGGAATACTTAACTTTAATCCACATTTGTAGAACATCGCTCTTGATGATACATTAATAGAATCTCAATATCTATACTGGTAATGGCGCCTTGCTAGGTCGTAGCAAATGTAGCTGAAGGCTATGCTAACTATCGTCTCGGCAAATGAGAGCGTAATTCTCAGTGAACCATGGCTAGCAACGTCGGCTGTACAACTGGGCTGAGTGCTAGTACGTCTCTTTAGACCTGCCGTGTGGTGGCGCTCGGTCTGCAATTACTGACAGTGGCGAC
Organism: Schistocerca cancellata; assembly: GCF_023864275.1. Classification (NCBI taxonomy): domain Eukaryota; kingdom Metazoa; phylum Arthropoda; class Insecta; order Orthoptera; family Acrididae; genus Schistocerca; species Schistocerca cancellata. Next base: position 243,995,888 of record NC_064628.1, on the reverse strand, counting down.
ACGCGGGTCCGTCGTATACTAGCGGACCGCGGCCGATTTAAAAGCTACCACCTAGCAAGTGTGGTGTCTGGCGGTGACACCACAGAAATAGGCGGAGAACAATTGGGGACAGAAGGAGGAGAGACTGAGCTACCTGTTTCAGCAGTAGTTCTAACAACAGGGGTAGTTCTGAAAACAGGGGCAACAACCGAAGTAATCACGGTAGGTATTGAGTCAGAGTCTAAGGAATCTTGTGAGGACGATGACAAATGGGAGGAAGCTGCTTAGTGTAGTGAGCCAGAGGATGAAGAAATTAGTTAACAAAATATTTAGGATGTAATACGTTAGCTAAGGCTGGAGAAACATTTGATGTATTTCTCCATACAAACGGGTGGGTAACGCTATTTTAAAAATACCAGAGGGAGTTAAAGACTTCAGTGAAGATGAATTTGAATGTGTTAATGTGAGCTAATAATAAAACCAAGAGAGAAAAGTCGTTCTGTGAATCTAGGAAGTCTGGCGGCTCTGGTGGTAGGAATAGGGCAGAAAGTTGTGGAGCTATTGAACAGCGATGACGAGGATGAACCGTGTTGCGCATTATTTGATGACAAGTATGAATACAGCCGTTATTTACTGGAAGTACAATAGATTAAACTAGGAGTTAGTTAATAACAGGAATTTGGCCATGTGTATGTGTACAAAATAAACCTTTGCATTGTAATGAATATGACGTATTAAAGGTGTATTAAACAAGGATACTGAAAGTAATTATTATTATTATGTAAATTTTGTTTTCGTATGTTTAATATTCCCATATAACACTGAGGACAGTACCAATGGCATGAGCAATATGAGCCACATGAGATGGAGAGGCAGACATCCGACCACAGAGGCAGCTGTCCAGGAACAGAGATGTGACCTTGACACCGTGCTGAGACAAGGAGGCTTCTCCTACTGAGCGACTCTGTTTGAGGAAGCACTGCTCTCTCCAGCCTGCTTTTCGGGAGTACACACCCGCTGGTCTGTGGCCACTGCCTCTCCAGGTCAGTGCAGTACACTTGCTTCAATGGTTCCTAGCTCTGGGTGACCCCAAGCCACTTACCGAGGGACATCACCACAGAGGATTACGGAATGCCGAATGACTTCAATCTTATCATGAAGGGACACTGCGACACTGCAGAGGATATCAAATCCATGTCTACAACACTAATTGTCAGGGAAGCTGTAAGTCGACCTCAGTCATTTGTCAACCCACGTGAGAAGATGGCACAAGGAAGTGATTATTAGCTCGTTATTGTGTTGCCCACTGGGTCATGCTAAACATATAATCATCTGTCAGTTGCTGTGGACTCTTACTTGGTGACCACTAAGTCATGTATTCACTGCTTGTGTGTGAGAATGAACATTATTATCACTCTATCCACAACTTCAGATTAGTTGTGAGGCAAGGACATAATCTTTTACTGATGCTCACTAACTAATTGAAGATTGGTCAGACATGAGAGTAGGAGACTCGTGAACTTCATTGTGACAGACAATGTATGTAATTTGAGATGGAACCAGTTGTTGCATGAGCAGACAATGGACATGAATTTTTCTGCTAGTCAGCCCATTAAGTACGGTAGAGGCATGCCAGCAGTCACGTGGACGAGCTACTAACTTGGACTTACGAGTAGTGAGACACTTCTGTGAGAAGAACTGAAAAATGTATGAGCATTTACTCTTTCATTTCCGTGTTATCTCGTGTGTCGAACATTTTCTAAGAACAATTTGTCTGATGAACAAATGTTTCCCTTAAAACACAGAAGCTTTTGTTGTTATCTTTCAGGAACAATAATAAAGACTGGCATTTAGGCCCGACTAACCGTTGTCAATGCTTTTGACACACATCATCAGCACTACTGCAAAGTGTTGACGTTTGTAACCTGTTGTTATATTGTTGATTGAGGACGATACTTACACAGTAATTGTGATGCTCACCATCAGTGGCGTCACAGTTAGTGCATATCTGTAATTTTTAATGTACTATGAAGATACGCTATGTTTGTGTTACTAAATTGTTTGATACAGCCCATGCTTGATGTAATAATTACAACTGTGTGTTTATACAGTATCACAAATGTTTGTAGATGAGAAGTTGTCTATTATTTTAGTATCACGATATTTTATTTGGATTCACCCATTTTATATGTAGACATGATTATACGTCGTGAGAATGTGTAGCCTGTACTTCCACATGATCATACAACACAAATACTGTACATTTTGATTTAATTACGTTCTGGCTATACACCATAAATGTCAATGTATATTTCTATTCTTGTCGTTCAGCGTGATGAAGAATGTAATGCGATATATTTAAACGGAGTAAACGATTTAGTATTATAATCTACTAAATGTGGGTCCAGGAACTGTCTATTGATTTAGAGTACATGTAGATTTTGAACTAAGTCATCAGTGAAGACATTGTCTTCATTCATGAACACTATAAAACTAATCAGTGTATGTGTGTGTGTGTGTGTGTGTGTGTGTGTGTGTGTGTGTGTGTTTGTGTGTGTGTGTTTAGTATTGTAGTAACTAGTCTTTCTCCTTTTTATTATATATTTTCTGAAAAAGTAAACCCTTTGCACCAGTACATACAAGTATGTGTGAAGAGGCTGGTGAATAAGTGTGCTTGTGTATATTCATATTGTCACATGAGCACTAGGTTAACCTCTAACACCCATGGTATGAAACTCGTCAGTCGATGGGCATACAAAACAAAAAATAAAATAATACCCACCGCCCGGCGAAAATTTGTTTGATAAACTTATGCTTAGATTAATCTCAGCACATTTTCATTGGCACCCAATTTGAAGATGAGGAGGAGATGATGTTACATGGCAATTTATGCTGAAACTGTGGTGCAACGCGGCTGGTCCCGGCGGAGGTTCGAGTCCTCTCTCGGGCATGGGTGTGTATGTTTGTCCGTAGGATAATTTAGGTTAAGTAGTGTGTAAGCTTAGGACTGATGACCTTAGCAGTTAAGTCCCATAAGATTTCATACACATTTGAACATTTTTTGTGGTGCAATCTACTTTATATTGTAACATTTCATAGTCAATCCTTCAACACTGCATGATATTCTTTACTGCCAACACTGCACAACTAATTACTTCTTCTCTTCCTCTGCTTCTATAACAGTAAGGAGGACCCATTCTTTTCTGCAGGAAGTTAATTTAAAAGGCCCAGAGAGTCATAAACTTGTTAGGGTCTGAAGGAATCCATAATGGGTAAGTAGAGGACAAAGAATTCACAATGTCCTATCTTGACAACGCAGGCACCTAGGAAACGGGCTGTGCACCATAAAACTAGGAGAAATCCTTTTTGTAAAGATAATCTGAAGCCAGATGTAGCACGCAGATCTGGAGAGCATGGGATTGGCTATTTTTCTGCGTCCAAGCTATGGAAAAATTTCTGTTTGAATCCACGGCTATGGACTCTGATTGGTTAACGATAATTATTTCGGTTAAAGGCGATTTTTTGCCACAAATGTGAACCCTTTGACTGGCTGGGGTTACAGACCTGTCAGGGAGTGAGACAGATTTTCTGCCTTCCTCCCAACATCAAACCATCATTGCTTAAACATGACAAAGTACACAGTAATAGGAATTTGTTAAACTTATTAATAAATTTGTTGTCAGAACTCACAAGGTCTGCTGCAACTGGCCGGCGAAATTCCTGCGCCGGCAGAACCAGCCAAATTTCGGAGGGTGGACTGAGGGGACTCTTGCTTGGGACATCACAGAGCGCGATGTGTCCATCTTAAGGCACAGTACAGAGGGCGAGCTGCGCTCAGAATTCTCAGTCGTTATCCCACCGTCTTCCACACTCAAACAATATAAAAGAATGTGGCAAAGATGCAATCACTGGATCAGAAAAATGCTGGGACACTGGTTAATGTTCATCAGGGTTCAATTGCACAATTTTAATGGTTGCAGCCAGCTAATTGTTTTAGCGATTCTACTAGTGTTCATACTTATATTTCACTGGTACATTCCATAAATCACTAACCACTTTCGCAGTCACTGGTTGTATCTATATATAGTTTCAGTTATGATGTCATGAGCCAAACCCAAATTGGCCAAGGGTACATTTGATAATTACAATCTTTTTGTCCACTTATTACACGTTTACATACTTAATCCAGTCATAAATTCATTTGTTTAATGTTTTATAGTAATAAACCAAATTTTTACAGTGACTGCGATTCCCTTCATTAATACATCCATGTGTGGCGTGGTAGGCACACTTTCATGCTTAATTGGGCCACCCCTAGTAATTTTCCTTGAATGAGACATTTCCGTTTCACAACATGGTTTTTCCTAAATTTCCGGGATCTTATGGGGAGTTATCCTTCCCAACAGGTCACCAGTGACTGAACCTGTAGCATCTTAGGTAAATGGAAATGAGCGTTTGGCGTCATTGGCCGGGAGGCCCATTACGGGGCAGGGCCGGCCGCCTTGGTGCAGGTCTTATTACATTCGATGTCACATTGGACGACCTGCACGCCGGATGGATGAATTGATGATGAGGAAAACACAATACCCAGTCCGTGAGCGGAGAAAATCCCCGACCCAGACGGGATCGAACCTAGGCCCGTAGGACGGCAATCCGTCACGCTGACCACTCAGTTACTGTGGCGGACAGCATCTTAGGTGTATGCTAAACAACTCAACTAACACCTCACACTGGGTCCACACAAAAAAAGGCATCTTGTTTCAAAAACACTCCTCTCCCTTCAATGCTCTAGCATTTGTCATATGCTTACTTTATTATCGAAAGGATCTCTGGAGGAATCGCAGTCATATTGTTGATGTTGTCTCCCATCCAAAGACTGTTTTGATGCAGGTCTCCATGCTACTCTACCCTGTGCGAGTCTCTTCATCTCCGGCTAACTATTGCAACCTACATCCTTCTGAATCTGCTTACTGTATTGAGCTCTTGGTCTCCCTCTATGATTTTTATACCCCACAGTTCCAAATTGGTCTTCCATGAGGTTGTCTTCTACCAGTTTTTTTCCATTCTTCTGTAGAGAATTCGTGTTATTGGTTTGCAACAATGACTTAGTAAACTGATAGTTCGGTAACGTTCACACCTGTCTGCAGCTGCTGTCTTTGGAACAGGAATTATTAATTATTCTTTAAGTTCGAGGGTATCTCGGCTGTCTCATACATCTTGCATGCCAGATAGAAGAGTTTTGTGATAGCTGGTTCTCCCAAGGCTATCAATAACTCTGACGTAATTCCATCTACATCTGGGGCCCTATTTCGGCTTAAGTCTTTCAGTGTTCTTTCAAATTATTCTCGCAGTGTCATATCCCTCATTTCATATTCGTCTACTTCCCCTTCCATTTCTATAATATTGCCTTCAATTTCATCTCCCTTGTAAAGACCCTCTACATACTCCTTCCATCTTTTAGGTTTCCCTTCTTTACTTAGGACTGGTTTTCATCTGAGCTCTTGATATTCACACAGCTGCTTCTCCTTTCTCCAAATGCCTCTTTAATTTTCCTATAGGTGAAATCTATACTTCCCCTAGTGCAATAGGCTTCTAAATCGTACGCCTCTTCTCAGCCATTGCTGTTTAGGCTTTTGCACTCCCTGTCAGTCTCATTTTTTAGAGGTTTGCATTCCATTTCGGCAGCTCCACTTGCTGCATTTTTAAAATTTTCTATTTTCATCAACTGAATTCAATATCTCCTGTGCTATCCAAGGATCTGTACTACGTTTTGTCTTTTTATCTAGTTGATCCTCCGCTCCCTCCACTATTTCAACTCTTAAAGCTACCCATTTGTCTTCTACAGCATTCCATACCACTGTGCTAGTCAACCGTTGCCTAATGCTCCCTCTGAAACTCTCAGCAACCTCCCATCTCCTTAGTTTCATACCTTTTTGCAATTTCTTCATTTTTAATCTACATTTCATAACCAATAAATTGTGGGCGGACTCCACATCTCTGTCTGGAAATGCCTTACAGTTCAAAATCTAGTTCCGAAATTTCTGTCTGACTATTATATAATCAATCTGAAACCTTCCAATGTGTCCAGGTCTCTCCCACGTATACGTACGTATGCGTATCACGGACGTAAAAATTCCATAAAATAAACTTCCAAACACATGTGTACATCGCGAAAAGGCTAATTAGTCGTTGTTGCAAGCTAACAGTGCACAAGATTGCCAGCAAGAACGAAAAATATGGTAAGATGTACTGGCAAGAAATTTGCGAGCAATATTCTTCAACAAATGAAAATATCTATATCATTTTGTAAGAAGAGATATACGGAAGATCATGAAGTCAAGTGCTTCTGCAAAAATTCAAGAGATGGCAGCGTTTCAGTTTTAGGCTCTTGCCCTAATACTTAATGTTCCTTCCTTAACTGCAGTGCAACGTCAGGCATCAAAAGGAATTTAATGAAGATGGCTTGTAGAAAGAAGCTGAAGTTTTCTATTGAAAACTATAACGAAGACTGATACTGGCTCTCATTCTGGGTATTTCCTATTTTCTGAGGAAAAATTAACATCAGAAACTGATAATCATGTATGTGTTGCTTAGCATTATATTGTTCTCATGGTTCTTCATGTGTATCTGTTGGTTGGACAAAGCGTGGATTTCTATTTAAAGCACATGAGTCTCATCTATTTCAACTGTCTTGATGAAGTGATTATAGTAGACCTTACTTCATAATATTAAGTTTCTTTAATTATACTAACCAAGTCAAAATATGCCAAAACTTAAAATTTTTGCTTGTCATTTTCTTCGCTGAAAGTTTTGAAATTTACGGTAATGAAATTTATAACACATCTGAACTGACAGATTTTTATGGTGAGTTGTTTTTAATAATATGCCTTTAATCAATACAGGGTGATTATTATAAAATCGACAATCCGTAGTGACGAATTCCTGACTGAAAATGGAGGAAAAGAGGTCCTATGAAGATGTGCACGGAAATGCATCGTTACCACGGTATATGGCGCTGACGAATGGCAGCTCTTCTGACAACGTCCCATGTGTTCCTTGTGTGTTGCAGGCAAGAGTGACTGACACAGCGTAGTGGAAAAAACAGAATGTTCGGGTATTGACGTTGGGAACAAGCCGAAATGGTATTCGTGCATGGCCAAGCAGATGGAAACGGCCGAGAGGCAGCATGGTTACACCAAAAAAAGTCCCCTCACATACACCCATCACATCACACAACATTTCAGCCCATTTTTGGGTGTGTGTGTGATCATGGGTCCTTTCAGACAGACGAACGTGCAGGGAGGCAGTGGACTGTGCGTCCACCAGATTTGGAGGAACAAGTTCTACAGGATATTGAGACGAACCCTAGCACAAGCTTCAAATCTGGTACACGCACAGTCCGCCGTCTCCCTGTACGTTCGTCTGTCTGAAAGAACCCATGGTCACGCAAACGCGCAAAAAGGGCTCAGCATGTTGGAGATGTGGTTTATGTCTGCGAGGGTACTTGTTTTGGTATAGCCGTGCTGCCTCTCGGCCGCTTCCATCTGCTTGGTCTTACACAACACCATCTCTGTTTGTTCCCGACGTGAAGAACTGACCATTTTGCTGTTTACACTACGCTGCGTCAATCACTCTGCATGCAACACACAGGACTTGGTCCGAGGAACTGTCATTGGTTAGCACCATCTGTCGTGCAACGGTACATTTCCGGACACATGTTCATGGACCTTTCTTCCTCCATTTTCATCCAGGAATCAGTCACTTCAGTTTGCCGGTTTTATTAATGTTCTCGCTGTACACCTCTACGTTCTTTCTTCGGGATGAGAATAACTCTATTTTGTCAAGACAAAATGTCATCGCATTAAAGACCTCATTCATTAGTCCGCCAAAACAAACTACATCTCGGAAGAAGCTGCAAGTCATGAAGAAGATACATCGAAATAAAAAAAAAGAAGAAATGAAGGTCGCGAATATACTTCTACTGCAGGTAGTCCTGTTGCTGCAGCAACTGTAGGAGAAATGTATACGTGTCCCTTAAGATACTTTAAGTTGAATTATGACAAAATAGGATTTAAGAAGAACGTGAGTTATTCAGTTATTTTAAGACTTATAATAGTGACAAACTCTCTCGAGGTTGCCAGCTTTATAATTTACACAATATAAAATCAAAGTGTGCACACACCATTATCATTATTTTAGTTACCATTGCGACTGTGAGCACAGGTGTGAAGAGCATGGCTATGTAAGCCTGTAGTTGAGTGGAATGTTGTTTGTTTCAGTCGTTTACACCAACGTTCGGGATGTCAGTCTTTCTGGGTTTTTCCCCAGACTTTCTTCCCATGCTCATCATCCTGCGGCTTGACAGTTCTATTTGTAGACTTACAAACGGTGTCGATTTTGTTTTTGTTAGTAACCATGATCAGCCTACGAATGTGTGCATTTCCATATACGGCTAGAAATGTTACCAACCAGACCATAATCCCAGCCCTGTGGAGAGGGTCACACACAAGCGGCCGAAAAGTATTCTGTTTTACACGTAGTAGTAGTAGTAGTAGTAGTAGTAGTAGCAGCAGCAGTTTTATTCATCCGTAGATCGCATTACAGTTTAAGAAAAAAAACGTAATTCATACATACAAGCATTTACATACTTACAGGTCAAGTTTGACTAGGATGGTTAGGTAATCGGTCGAGGGCTTATTGCTGGAACCATTCAGGCATTTGCCTGAAGTAATTTAGGGAATGCACGGAAAATTTATGCAGATGGCCTTATGAAGACTGCAGCCGCCACCGACCAGATTCCAAGGCCGCTCTGTTTCAAATAGAGCGACATTATTGTCTTTATCCATAGTGTATAATACCCCTCTGTACAGAAGTTATGTACTAATGTAAAGGCTACTGCTGCACTTTTCACTCATTTATGACTCATGGTTATTGCACGACTTTACACGCACATTATTTGCTTATGTAACAGTACACACATTATCAGCTAACACGAGGGCCATAGTGACAATGTTTGACTTTCATTTCGTGTATAGCAATTTCTCATTTGCTATCCTGAAAAGTTGAGTTTTGCCATTTTCGATACTCTTAGTGTTTACGATTCATATTCTCCGAAAGTTAGTAGTGAAACTAGGAAACTGATATATGTGAAAACATAAGCAGTTCTCCTGGAATGTGTATTGAGGATGGCTTACAACCCCTACGCCCCCTCTTTCCTACTCTTCTTGGACCTTCGCCCGGTTCTTTTACAGTGTAATAGGGGTCTTACTATCAAAATCCTGAGACTCGTTATTTCAGTATTAGTAAAAATGTATTAGTTCCTCCTACATCGATTTCTCGTAACGACAACAACGATAAAATATCTGAAATACATAGGGGCAATAACAACTGTTGTTGCTATGAACCATGCGAGAGCAGAACACGAAAAATTTTGAAACAGGGAAGCGGTGGGGGAGAGAGATGGTCCTGGTCATCTAGGCATCCTCCGTTACACTGCGTACCGTGACTTGAGGAGTAAAACTTACTTCCATTTATGAACTAACCTAAGAATCGGCTAAGACAAAGGGCCTGCTTCTTCTTTGCTAATTCTTGTTTCCGCTCAAAGGTCCCGACCGCCCATCAGAGGGCGTTCAAGCTTGCGTGGTGGACGGTAGGTTTTAGGGATTATGAAAAACATTTTCGTTAGGTTTCCATAAAATTTTGATATAAAGTATTTGACTCGGCTTTATAAATTTTGTAAAATAAAGCTACTATCCTAATTCATAAATCATCTATACACAGGACGCATTGGGCGGTTAGAAAAAGGAGACACAAAAGTGGGCGCTACCTAAAAAAGGTTGACTACCTCTCCTCCACATGATGACTAAGCAGACGTGACTGGCCAAGAGGAAGGAATCTATGTTTACCCAAGGATAAACATATTACAGCAGCTAACTCCCAAGCTGATAACAAGAACTTCAGTAATCGTTGAAACATTGCTCACTTAAATCACAGTGGTATCGGTCCCTTGTAGTTGAGGCAGGATTCGTCTTGATCCGTGTTCCCGCCCACTGCCTGCTATGACCATCCACAGCGAGCAGTTGCCGTAACGACTGGAGCGCCCTTGACTGCGAAGAGCGCTCAGTAATGGGACATTAAGCCGCTGGAACGCGGAGTGGCATGTGCAAGGGCAGGAAGAGCGGCCAACCAAACTACCGTCTGCGGGTTTATCTCATACTACGGCATGATAAAAGCGCATTTCCCGCCTTACGATGGACTTTAACTGCAGCCACCACCGTGGTTGGGTTGTGGCACGCGCACTAAACTTGGAGTACATTAAACCTCGAAACATAGTTGACCAACAGAAGGTAAGTTTAACCTGATTTTCCATATTACATGAGGAGCGTGCCGGTTTAATCCACATTCACGGTGCATGCAGGACCTGGACAGAGATGAAAGTGGCAGAAGTGAGAGCTTCCAGTCTCTGTTTTCCTCTACAGTTTTTGCCCACTGCAACTCCCTCTAGCACAATGGAAGTTATTCTGTGAGGTGTCTGCAGATGTCCTACCATCCTGTCCCTTCTTCTTGCCAGTGTTTTCCGTACATTCTTTTCCTTGCAGATTCTCCAGAGGACCTCCTCACTACTTGCCTTATCATTCCCCGTAATTTTCTTCTCTAGCACCATATCTCAAATGCTTCGATTCTGTTCTGTTTCAGCTTTCCCACAGTCTATCTTTCACTACTATACTATGCTGTCCTCAAAATGTGCATTCTCAGAAATTTCTTCCTCAGATAAAGGACCATGTTTGATACTAGTAGACTTCTCTTGGAAGGAGTGTCCTTTTTGATAGTGCCAGTCTGCTTTATATATCCCCCTTGCTACGTACGTCATAGGTAACACGATTCCTTACTTTCCACCACTTCATGATCATCGATTCTGATGTAAGGTTTCTCGCTGTTCTCATTTCTACTGCTTCTCATTAGTTTCGTCTTTTTTCGATTTACTTTTAATCGATATTCTGTACCCCTTACACTATTCGTTCCCTGTAATTCTTCTTCACCTTCACTCAGGGTAGCAATGTCATTAGCGAATCTTATAACTGATATCCTTTCACCTTGCATTTTAATCCCATTCTTGAACCTTCCTGTTATTTCCGTCATTCTTCGATGTACAGATTGAACAAAAAGGTAATCTGAAGATCGTGGGTTCGAGTTCCTGTACAGAAACTTTTTTACTTTCCTTTGTCGCTTTTTAGGTTACTTACCATGCCAATAAACGAAATAATGCTAAGTATTTTGTATTTATTAACGTTTTCCTAAGAGGCATGAAAAGGAAAGGCAAAGAGAAATGTGCGACTGCAAATAAATTTCGAAGAAACTATTGTACTTACAGCATCCAAGAGGACTCTGCAGACAAATTTCTGAGAAGAGAGTGTAATTAAAGCGTACTGGACTTCGTATTCCGTTAGTTTCGTTTTGACCTTTGATCAGCCCTCGGCAGCTTCACGTGAATAGTAGGTTCCGGTGCACGTTAATTCGGTGCGTCAAAAGAGACAATGAAATCAAATTTCGAGAAGATTGCATCAAAATACATTCCGCTGTAAATCATCTCTGCCATTATTCAATGAAATGATGCGATACGCGTGGTCCGATGAGGCCTTTTACTAACGTAAACTAAGCTTTTTGTCAACAGGAACTTTAAAAATAATCACGGAACTGTCAAATTTCGGTGTTTGTAATATATGTCAGATACCGAGACCATTACTGTGTCATCTATTTGTACGATGATTATCACGAGATCACGTATAAATCATCAATCGTAAAATATAAAAGCATCTAGTTTTATTTAGAAGGTTGTGTACGTCTTAGAATTCCTTCCTGAAAATTTATTTACAGTTCTAAATTTTGTCTTCATGCTGTTATGAAAATATTAAGGAAAACCATATACCGTTCAGTACACCCTACTTCGATTCATTTGCAGTGTGATGAACATGAAAATTGAAATTTTTTTTAAAAAAATGAACGTTTCTGCACAGGGATTCGAAGCAAACTAAGTAAGAATTGTTCGAACTAAAATATTAGAAATGGTATTGACAATAAGTCTGGGGGGTAAAATACTTCTCCAAGATGTATAACACAAAGTAAGTCTAAATGGGATATCCTTTTTAAAAAAATATGGAAATATTGGAACCTAAGACCACTTTCTGGAGCATTCTGAAAGTCTCAGAGCCTGAAGCGTGCCGGTATGAGCCTGGATTAAAAACTGTTTTGCTATTTCCGAGTATAAAAAGGTTATATAATATTAACATTTAAATTTATCGACCGTGTAAATTATTTCAATTTGAAGTAATTTTACAAACTAAAATCTACTTGCTTTTTATTGGAAATGTGAATAACTAGCCCTTTACATACGTGGTTTTATTCAATTTATTTTTCAAACATTAAAAATACATTTCAAAACACAAACGGAAAACTAAGAAAACTAGGAACAAAAATGTAAGTAACAATAAATATATGCATTGTCAAGAGCATAAGATAAAATAATTTTACAAAGCTCATCCTGTAGCGACTCAAATACAATGCTCCTGTTGTCAGAATTGTAATATATTTTGTAATAAATATTTACTTACCGTTATTCCTCCGCCTTAAAAGTAAAGAGGATATTGATGAAGTGCCTTGAACTTTCTTCATAGCAATTCGTCTTGACATACGTGCTGACAAACTTTATCATCACACCAACACTGGACAGTAAGTGATTGTCACATGGCGTCCGAATATTATCCGTCTGCCTCCTGGCCACCCATTCTACAAACTTACTGCAGAACCAAGCAGATTCGGGCATATTTACCCTGCTTATTCATCACTCTTAGTCGCACCGAAACAATTCGTTACAAATTGGGATATTAATTATTTAGTAAATAAGTGGATTTCATTTACTGGCATGATAGTAATTCTTACTGCTAAGAGTTTTTAATATGCATAATTAGTTTGTCTTGGATGAATTCGTTTGACGGTATCCTTTTTTCAGCTAAGATTCAAAAAATTGAAACTGTTTTTCAAAAGACATTGGAGCTACAAGTCCCCACTGCCTCCCCCCCCCCCACTCCCTACCCCGCTGGTGACGCCCATGGCTGTCCACATGGCAAATATGTTGTTGGGTCGGCCGTGCAGAATCGTACAGGACAAAAACAAAAGGACTTGTTTCCACAGTACGATGGCGACTGGAGCATGACGGAATGTCAGCACATTGACCATTGTTCAAACGGTTCAATTGGCTCTGAGCACTATGGGACTTAACTTCTGAGGTCACCAGTCCCCTAGAACTTAGAACTACTTAAACCTAACTAACCTAAGGACATCACACAAATCCATGCCCGAGGCTGGATTCGAACCTGCGACCGTAGCTGTCGCGCGGTTCCAGACTGTAGCGCCTAGAACCGCTCGGCCACTTCGGCCGGCGACCATTGTTGTAGGTTCCCTTTACAACAGAGAGAGGTGAGTTGCGGTGCTGCTCCCAGTAGCAACACTGGACGCAGGAGTGGCACCAGGTCGTCTTTCAAACGAATTCCAGTTTTGTGTGTAGCATTATGAGGAATCTATCCGTGTGAGGAGACCCCGAGGAGAAGGAACGTTGACAGATTGCATCCGTCATCGTCAAAAGGGCCCATCACTTGGTATAATGGTACAGAATGCCATATGGTACACAACATGGTCACCTCTGGTGCGACTAGCCACTAATTTGGACAGCAGGTGTCGGCAGTGCCCTATCTCTGTCGCCTCTCTGACTTATCATTCAACAAGATAACACATGCCTGCATGCTGCCTATGCTGTCTTCACCTGTTTCGACACAGAGGCTGTTCGACTGTTGCCCTAGCCAGCACGTTCTTCAATTTATCGCAAACATGTAGTCATGGTTTGTCATGTGGTATTTTTCAGATATAGCAGTGTGGTACCAAAGCTGGTAGCGCGAATCGATACCCCAGATGTTAACGAGGGCTCGCTGTGATCCGCAACGAAGTATGGGAGGCGATCTCGAAGGTCACACATCCCCTCTTAGCACAGCAGCGCCATCGTGTCGAGGTCAATATAGTGTCGAGTGAGGTGTTAAAGTTTCCAATGAACTGTTACAGTTGTAAATATCGAACATTGTACCTCAAGGAAATAGTTTGTAACTTAGATATTCGGAAGGACGATGGTTCAGACCTGCGTCCGGCCATCCAGATTTAGGTTTTCCAAGTTTACCCTAACTCGCTCCAGGCAGATACCTGGATCGTTCCTTTGAAAAGGCATGGCCGATTTCCTTCCCCATCCTTGACACAATCCGAGTTTGGGCTCCGTCTCTAATGACCTCAATGTCAAACAGTCGTTAAACCCAATCTTCCTTCCAGTATTACACAGTGCATCAGATGATGATTTCGTACATCTACATCTACTCGGTTACTCTGCAAATCACATTTAAGTGCCTGGCAGAGGGTTCGTCGACCCACCTTCACAATTCTCTATTATTCCAATCTCGAATAGCGTACGGAAAGAACGAACACCTATATCTTTCCGTGCGAACTCTGATTTCCCTTATTTTATTATGTTGACCGTTTCCCCCTTTGTAGGTCGACGTCAACAAAATATTTTCACATTCGGAGAGGAAACTTGGTGATTGAAATTTCGTGAGAAGATTCCGCCACAACGAAAAACGCCTTTATTTTAATGTTGTACATCCCAAATCCTGTATCATTTCAGTGACACTCTCTCCCCTATTTCGCGATAATACAAAACGTGCTGCTCTTCTTTGAACTTTTTCGATGTACTCCGTCAGTCCTATCTGGTAAGGACCCCACACCACGCAGCAGTATTTTAAAAGAGGACGAACAAGAGTAGTGTAGGCAGTCTCCTTAGTAGATCTGTTATATTTTCTAAGTGTCTTGCCAATAAAGCGCAGCCTTTGATTAGCCTTCCCCAGAGCATTTTCTATGTCTTCCTTCCAATTTAAGTTGTTCGTAATTGTAATAACTAGGTATTTAGTTGAATTTACGGCTTTTAGATTAGACTGATTTATCGTGTAACCGAAGTTTAACGAGTTCCTTTTAGCACTCATGTGGATGACCTCACACTTTTCGTTATTTAGGGTCAACTGCCAATTTTCGCACCATTAAGATATCTTTTCTAAATCGTTTTTCAATTTGTTTTGATTTTCTGATGACTTTATTAGTCGATAAACGAGAGCGTCGTCTGCAAACAACCGAAGGCGGCTGCTCAGGTTGTCTCCCAAATCGTAAACATTGGCACGCCACTACTCACCATCCACTACGAGTGGGTAACTGTGGCGCAGCGCTGAAATTGCATGCAGCAACGATCCAGTATCTGTCACCCAAGCGCAGTTCGACTCGTACAGCCGAGTAAGATCCATTGTTGTGTGCAGAGGTGGCACTTCGGTGTAGTAAATATTGCTCCCTTCATACCCTGCATATCTCCAAATCACCTACAAAATTTAATCATTACTCCTGCTAGTATACTGTATTCTCACAATAAACAAAATTTCATTTTTTGCTACCCTTTCTGGTCTCACATTTTTAGTGGCCAGCATAGCAGGTATACAGTACAAACCCGAATTTGTTTACATTTACTTTGAATAGCCTCTGTACACGTAACGCTGTTTGCAACTTTTTTGAACGTTTTTTGAGCTGTCAGGTTTTCAGGATCGATTGATTTACATGTAGAGGAAAGTACAAGGGCGAAAGGAATACTAAGGTGTCGAATGTTGTCCTGCTTGACATGACAACTACTAAATAAGTTTCGTATACAGCTTTTGTTGACGTGGTTTCTGACAAACCTTGACATCGTATAACATTCTACGGAATATGACTGTTACATTTACACAGTACGTCAGTAATTCCTCTCTGGTGATGGACACAGTACAACAAGGAAAGAAAGCGACATGCAGAAAAGAATGGTGTGAACAGATATTGCTGTAATGACAGAAACTGAGCTTAGGAAGTACGTCCACCAAGGACTGCAGTTCACGTCATCCATCATTCTTCCTGAGGCTGCTCAGCGGTTTTCCAGGTATAAACTTTCCCACTTCAAACCTGACAGTAAGGGTTGTGATGATTTTAAGGAAAAACACGTGGAAGGTGGTCCCACATATTTCGTCCTTTGTCATTTCATGAAACACACTTTATTGCCTTAACAACAATTATCAAGATTAGAAATTAAAAATCTTGTCAAGAGAACAACAATGCTCACAATAATTTAAAGAACTTGCGCACGATCAGTTCATTAATCATCATCATCATCATTTAAGACTGATTATTCCTTTCAGCGTTCAGTCTGGAGCATAGCCCCCCCTTATACAGTTCCTCCATGATCCCCTATTCAGTGCTAACATTGATGCCTCTTCTGATGTTAAACCTATTACTTCAAAATCATTCTTAACCGAATCCAGGTATCTTCTCCTCGGTCTGCCCCGTCTCCTCCTACCCTCTACTGCTGAATCCATGAGTCTCTCGGGTAACCTTGCTTCTCCCATGCGTGTAACATGACCCCACCATCTAAGCCTGTTCGCCCTGACTGCTACACCTATAGAGTTCATTCCCAGTTTTTCTTTGATTTCCTCATTGTGGACACCCTCCTGCCGGCCGAAGTGGCCGTGCGGTTAAAGGCGCTGCAGCCTGGAACCGCAAGACCGCTACGGTCGCAGGTTCGAATCCTGCCTCGGGCATGGATGTTTGTGATGTCCTTAGGTTAGTTAGGTTTAACTAGTTCTAAGTTCTAGGGGACTAATGACCTCAGCAGTTGAGTCCCATAGTGCTCAGAGCCATTTGAACCATTTGGACACCCTCCTGCTATTGTTCTCATCTACTTGTACCTGCAATCATCCTAGCTACTTTCATATCCGTAACCTCAACCTTGTTGATAAGGTAACCTGAATCCACCCAGCTTTCGCTCCCATACAACAAAGTTGGTCGAAAGATTGAACGGTGCACAGATAACTTAGTCTTGGTACTGACTTCCTTTTTGCAGAAGAGAGTAGATCGTAGCTGAGCGCTCACTACATTAGCTTTGCTACACCTCGCTTCCACTTCTTTCACTATGTTGCCATCCTGTGAGAATATGCATCCTAAGTACTTGAAACCGTCCACCTGTTCTAACTTTGTTCCTCCTATTTGGCACTCAATCCGTTTATATTTCTTTCCCACTGACATTACTTTCGTTTTGGAGATGCTAATCTTCATACCATAGTCCTTACATTTCTGATCTAGCTCTGAAATATTACTTTGCAAACTTTCAATCGAATCTGCCATCACAACTAAGTCATCCGCATATGCAAGACTGCTTATTTTGTGTTCACATATCTTAATCTCACCCAGCCAGTCTATTGTTTTCAACATATGATCCATGAATAATATGAACAACAGTGGAGACAGGTTGCAGCCTTGTCTTACCCCTGAAACTACTCTGAACCATGAACTCAATTTACCATCAACTCTAACTGCTGCCTGACTATCCATGTAAAGACCTTTAATTGCTTGCAAAAGTTTGCCTCGTATTCCATAATCTTGTAGAACAGACAATAACTTCCTCCTAGGAACCCGGTCATATGCCTTTTCTAGATCTATAAAGTATAGATACAATTCCCTGTTCCACTCATAACACTTCTCCATTATTTGGCGTAAGCTAAAGATCTGGTCCTGACAACCTCTAAGAGGCCTAAACCCACACTGATTTTCATCCAATTGGTCCTCAACTAATACTCGCACTTTCCTTTCAACAATACCTGAGAAGATTTTACCCACAACGCTGATTAAAGAGATACCTCTGTAGTTGTTACAATCTTTTCTGTTTCCATGTTTAAAGATTGGTGTGATTACTGCTTTTGTCCAGTCTGATGGAACCTGTCCCGACTCCCAGGCCATTTCAATGATCCTGTGTAGCCATTTAAGACCTGACATTCCACTGTATTTGATGAGTTCCGACTTAATTTCATCCACCCCAGCCGCTTTATTGCACTGCAATCTATTGACCATTTTTTCCACTTCCTCAAATGCGATCCTATTTCCATCATCATTCCTATCCCATTCTACCTCGAAATCTGAAACATTACTGATCGCATTTTCACCTACATTGAGCAACTCTTCAAAATATTCCCTCCATCTGCCCAAGGCATCCACAGGATTCACCAGCAGTTTTCCTGACCTGTCCAAAATACTTGTCATTTCCTTCTTACCTCCCTTTCGAAGACTGCTAATTACACTCCAGAATGGTTTTGCAGCAGCTTGACCCATAGTCTCCAACCTGTTTCCAAAGTCTTCCCACGATTTCTTCTTGGATGCTGCAATTATCTGTTTGGCTTTGTTTCTTTCTTCAACATAACTTTCTCTGTCTACCTGGATTCTGGTATGTAGCCATTTTTGATACGCCTTCTTTTTCCTTTTACAGGCTGCCTTGACTGTATCATTCCACCAAGCTGTTTGCTTCTTCCTACTTTTACACACTACTGTTCCAAGACATTCTTTAGCCACTTCTAGTACTGTGTCCCTGTACCTTGTCCATTCATTTTCCAATGACTGTAATTGGCTACATTCAACTAACTGGTATCTTTCTGAGATCGCTGTTATGTACTTGTGCCTGATTTCCTTATCCTGAAGTTTCTCCACTCTTATCCTCCTACATATGGACCTGACCTCCTGCGCTTTCGGCCTCACAATCCCAATTTCACTGCAGATTAAATAATGATCAGTGTCCTCAAAGAATCCCCTGAATACACGTGTGTCCCTCACAGCCTTCCTGAACATTAATAAGAAACTTTAAACAATTTCTATAATTAAGAACAGGGCTTGAAAGCGGGAATATACAGTCCCCAAATACAAGTAAGAAGTCACATCAACCAGATTTGGCCGCAAGCTGGTTCAACAGATTGAGTTTTACCAGTAAAATGATTTGCAAATGACTGCTACTAAGGGTACTGACAATTCCCAAGCATGGATAACTCCTTAAACAGATAGACAACGCCCATTCAAAATATAGAAAGGATAAGAAGTCACGCCACGGACTGTGGCTGTTGTAAAGCCCTTAACAGTCTATACACCTTAATAAAATCCTGTAATTAGTAAAATACATAAACCCTCAAAATACGAGAAAAGCTGAGAGGGCAAACAATTTAAAAGGTGACTGCCAGTTGGTACCCACCAGCAGAAACATTGACAATGACCCTTAAATAAATATACAACCCCTCAAAATACAAGAAAGGCTGCAGTTTAAATGTGACTCCCAATGGGCACACACCAGCAGAACACTGACAATGAGCCTGAAAATAAATATACAATCCTCCAACATACAAGATAAGCTGGCAAATACAGCAGGCGTTTATAACAGCCAACAGGCAAGAAGCAGGCAAGTTTTACAATGAGTGAAGTTAGCTAATGACTGTAGATAAAAAAGAAAAAAAACCAACAACTCACACTCATGACTAAAGGGCTTTAAAACTTAACCCGCTCCAGAACTTGCAAGAAGGGTGAAAGGTTTAAACGAGTAGTTAAGAGCAGATATAGTGATAAGGAACTGTTGGCTTGCAGAACACACTTCGAAGCTTATGTACTTTGCGACCGAACCGCCGAATCTTTCCATCAGTAAATGGGGTATATTCTCAACTGACTCGGTTGTTTTATCCCCCTCCACTGACGGAATGACCCGCTTCCTAATTCCGTATGTATAAAACCAATACGGACTTGTAGCTGTCACGCCTTTGCGCTTCTGCTACGTATTTTAACTGTAAATAGCTCAGTCCTAATGGTAAGAGGTAGTAGTGAATTCACATTGTTAATATTTGAATACAGCACAGCTGCCACAAGCTCAGCTCACTTTTACTCCACTCCTACCCTCGCCATTGCACCACATTAACTAGGTGCTACGTGGAACTTGCTAAATTCACTTGCGTATACATTTTTGACCGTTACTCGCCAGTATTTACCTAATGATTAGTTCACTCCTAACCGGACTATTTCCCTAAGAGCTGTGATGATTGAACGGGTTCGATCCACGGCCTACAGTGCCCTACAGTTCACACGGTAACACTGCCTACCTGACCCACTTAACTTGGTAGTGAGCTTATGTATCCAATCACCACTGCTAGCAGCAGTGGATAATCCTATCAGCACGACGAGAGCAGCAGACTTACCGTCGAATCCTCCTGAAAATACTTATAACTACGGTCGCCAGCTCTGAAGGAGCAAAAGAATAAATCAATTTTTGGCTCGTTTCAAAGTGAAATGGCTTGAGTTGAATTTAAACTTAATTCTGAATATTACTATTTCTGATCATTCTAGATGATTCTACAAAGCAAATACTCTATCAATTTCTGTGAGTTGGCTTGGTAATTACTACCAAGACAGTTTATGCAACTTGGGTTAACAAAATTCTATCCTTCAACTTATTTAATGATTTTGGATCTTACTCTTTGGACAATTGATACAGAATTAGTTAAGTGACTTTACTTGAAAGGTTACTCAGAAAAATTTAAGTAACTATAAATAGGCGACTCATTCTGGTGTGACCATTGCTCTTTTCAACATTCTTATACGCTAAAGTATCCTACAACCAAAAGAATTGTAAATGAAAGAGGCGATGGTGGCCTCAGTCTGATTTCACTATACTATGTTTGAGGTTACTACACTTTACAATGAACAACATGCGTCGTAATTTTACTCATTACTATATTCTGTCCTCTGCACTTGCATAAAAGAAAACTGGTATTCTCCTTTTACATGTATACAAAGTTCGACTTAACAATTGCAAGCAGTCTTGCCTTGGGTAGACGTGTCGGTGCTGGTGGTGAGATGCATGTGGCTAACGCAGCTCTTCACGCCTCGTGCCCTTAATGGCGACTGGAACTACGAGCTGTAGCACTCGTATAAGCTACTGCACGTCCGCCATAAAATCTGGGCGCAGGAACTCTTACAGTCAGCCCCAGTGGCATAGAGGCGGCTTCAACAACCATTCGTCGCGTTTGACTCCAAAAACAGCGACGATATTCGCCTCTTCTCTGTTGCACAATTACTTTTGCGTGAGCACAGTTACGCACGTCCGATCACGTCAACACTCCCCAGGCCATTCCATTGTTCAGTCCCTGTGTCTCCAGCTACCTCTAGCTACGCTCGTATCACCAAGAGTGGGGGCGTTCCCCTACCACCTTTTCACCGAAATCATTTAGTATTTAAGAATATTTATATTTACTACCCTGGAGTTCATACCAGTCATAACGATTTACTACTAGCGCTTTACAACATTAAATTATACAGTTATAACTTATAATTACCAAGAAAAAGAATACATTTGACTCCAAGAGCTTAGTGCATTGTCTGACAGGTAGCGCTAATTCCCAGTTTCGCCAATAGATGGCATCAGGGTGCACTCCCTGGCAGTCTCTCACAAGCGCGCCCGTTTCCAACGCGCGGGCTCCAAATTACTGTCAGCCCACCATCATTTCAGTTCTGTTACAACTTGCTAAATTCACAATATTGAATGTCGTGCGGTGATTGAAGTGTCGCCGTGGCAGAAAGAAAACACGTCTCTGCTCTGGACCAAGGAAACAGGAACAAGTCGTCTGCTGCCAACTACCCTCCCAACACACATCAGAAGGGAACAGTGATCTGCCCAGATAAGGCTACCGACAAGAATGTCTAGAATTAGGCAATATTAAACTATTCCAGAAGTGACTACAAATACAAATTACATGCATAATACTCCTTAAAGTTGCTTGAAAATTAACGAGGTGAAATGTCAGGCATACTCATCTATAAAAGTGCCTTGCCTTCGACACTGACGATGCTACAATTTCAATTTCATCAACTCAATTTATAACAGAGAATGCCTGTACACGTGCACAGAAGCTGGCCTTGAACAATAAATTAACATCAGTTACACTGACCGATGACCATGCACACAATCACTCAGAAGCGCGTGCAATTCCACATTGACACAGACGGTGGCGTAACAATAACACGTAACAGTAAAAAACAGTACCGAACTCCACTCAGGTGTGAATGAGCAGTGACTTCCAGGATTCCAAGCAGGGAGGTGCCATAACAGTTGAGCTTGTAGAGTTGGCCGGGAACGCGCCGACCAGTTTGCACGTAGCCTCCGTTGCTCTCCCCGCCAATCTCCACTGCCAATCCTTAATCCAACCGACAAGGCTTTCTTCCGAGTGATTTAATCACTCGCGGCTTCTCGAGGCCCGTACCAGACCACCGGAGTCCCCCAAAACGAACAACTTGCCAGCCACGTGCGCTGCAGCTAACTGTCAGTCTCAGCGCCCGCCAAAAACCAACAACACACCCCTCGACCAAAGACCCCAGCTCCCGACATATGATCAGGGTCGATATCGACTGCCCAAGTAGTTAGTGAAGCCAGTGGAGCGCCATGCCCGCCAAAATTAAAGCCTCCACGACTCATCACTGTCCAAGATGCTACTGCGGGCGCGTGTTAAATGACTGTGCGCAACGGAAGATAATAAACGCTAAAATGAAGATTTGGCCCTGTCTGACTACCCCCTGAAGCAGATCTTAAGATCTCTTAATGCTCTTTAATATATAAATTTCAACCTAAACACAAATGAATGATTAAGGGAACTAATTATACTAAATGATAAACCTTGTTGCTGCTTATACATTTATTGTATATTAAAAACAATCTTTATTACAAATGTTTATACTTCCTAAATAAAATTACTGATCCATTGAACAACTCTGCCTTTTTATTATGATTGCGCGATCTAATATAAATAACGCTAAATGACTGACATCATCTATGTACCAAACACAAGAAGACACTACTTTTAAAGACGATCTACAATGGAGTGCAACGTCAGTGGAAATAAATCCTACGTGATCACAACTGTTTAGCCTTATAGCCCCAAATACGGCAAAGCAATTAGCATTATCACCGTATGTACTGCGTCCGGTGCGTCGGAGTGATGGTTCTCGTACATATCTGCGACGATGGAAGAACTCCAGGTACAAAATAAACTCTTTCAAAGAGTAGTACTACTATACTGTAATACTCTCTTCTCCTCTCTGTGTTCTACAGACGAGAAACGCAAACTCCCAGCCACAAGGACGGAGTTCAGATAACGTCTCAATGTAAGTATAGGCAGAAGAAGTGCTCTCAACCACTGAACGCTGCGTGCTCAACGACGACTTCCAACCCGGAGGCGAAGTCCATAATCGAATAAGTTCACAATAGTACAGTGCCTATCGCCTCTAACTATAAAATCTCATGAGAGCAAAGACAGCCAAGTCCGGCCGTACCAACAAGAAGC
This sequence comes from Schistocerca cancellata, assembly GCF_023864275.1. Lineage (NCBI taxonomy): Eukaryota > Metazoa > Arthropoda > Insecta > Orthoptera > Acrididae > Schistocerca > Schistocerca cancellata. The sequence goes on along the minus strand of NC_064628.1, from coordinate 243,972,621 downwards.
TGATACTGAGCGACTGTCACACGTGGGGGCTCAAAATGGAAGACCGCATCTCTCCAGCGTTGGCTTTCCAGCAAGGCTTGGCTCCCCACCCTCGTAATTCCGAAAACGAATCATATTCCCTACACCACGGAATATTCTCCCTCTCTACAGATTCTTCCGACCGCCGACCAACCGTATTTTAGTTTTTTGTCGTCCAGCGCGGAAAATTTGCGAGGAAAAACCTATACTTGTACAATGGTACGCTTCTGAGAAAAATCCTTGGAAAAATCCCGCTTCCTTGCTCCTCTCAGCTGCGTCCAAGGTTTCCAACGTTTCCGAAGTATAATCCTTCCAGTTCGGCTACAAAACCGGCCGGTCGCGACTCTATTGTGCCCCAACGCTTAGGTGCTACGACGTCCGTCTTGCTATTTCCTGTGTTTAAGCAGGGCCAACACACCTGTGTGGGCCTTCCACCCAGGACTTCAGTTCCGCCAGCCGTTTCATTTCCACTGGCGTTCCAACCTCTACTAGTATAGGCAATCATTCTTTACGCCGTTTTTATAATAAAGACACATTACAAACAAGAAAGGAAAATGTTCGATGGAAAGACATTTACTGTGTAAAAAAAGTTTTGGTAAGAGTATGGGAGATCAGTTTAGCCATAGCCCAAAGCAGAATCTTTCGTGGAAGTAAAAGAAATGTCTCCCGAACAACGAACTAATTCGAGGCGTAGTATATAATTTCCAATAAAAAATTGAAGATAATAATTTTGTCTTACCTGTTTTCTTGACGTAGAATATATTTTCTTCACATTGTGGGCACAGCAGTCTTGAGTTATTTAAGATTGCTGATGGAATACGGAAAGATATTGGGTTCGTCTACTACTGAGTTCTAATACTACTAATAAAAGTCGCAGGTGTTCATATTCACTATTAACGTTCTTATTCTATAATTTCCAAACGACTGTCTTTCAATTAAGCAATTACAGACAACGCAACATGCCCATGAAACAAAGCCAGATATCACGGCTCACTTTCCGCCAACTACGTACAATAGCAATTCGTCACAAATAACTCGGAAGCACAAAGATAATATGTATAGCAATGAAATTCTTTAACATAAGAAATAAGTTTTTATCGATGATGTTTGAAGTTATTGCTTTTAAGTTTACAATTAACAGTTTTAATGTTGAAGACTCCACAAGCAAATAAAAATGAATAAGCAAATTTCGAAATAATTCCAGTATCTGAAAAATAATGAAGTTTTTTTGAAAATAATCAAATTTATATTACTACACATTCGAACACATATTCTGAGAAAAAGTGTACAAAACTATTTTATTGGTGTCGTTAAAACTTCACGGAAAGCGAAATTACGATTTTGAGCTTGTTTGTGTCATACAGTAAAGTTATGAGTGCAGCGAATAATCCATTTCTTTTACTGTATCCACAAGTACAATATGAGCTACTGAACTGTTCCAGTGCAAAGTGCACATTATTTTTACGTAAAACAGGCATAAATAATATAAATTAGTTCCCTAAGCTAACAAGAAAAACATCATTACAAGTTGTCACCACATTCACCCTGTGGCCGCGTTTGCGGTGAGGTAACTTGTGGCAGAATAGCCCCTTGCTGCAGGTATCCGGTTGCAGTGCGCGGTGGCAGGAGTCCTCCTGTGCGGCAGCGGCCACTTAGCAGGGAGGTAATCAAGCAATTTGGGACGGCGAGCAGGCCACAAGGATGCGGCGCGCCGCCACGTGCGGTCACGCACCCACCAGCGTCGCGCCTTCGAAACGGTCGTTAACGTTTTGCACGCCTCTTCTGCCCCTCGCTCGCCTCAGCTGGACCTCTGCCACGCACACCACTTCATCCAGACGCACCTCCTTAGCCACAGAAAGACACTTTATTTATTTACAGCTGATACACACGTAGGTTATGGTTCTGCATCTCGTCTGCTCATCACGTCCTCTAACTAGTGGAAACTAAAGAAGGTGATGTCGCATCGTGTGGCCTTGGAGGTATCTGACTCGATCCTACTTAAAGGCGTAAATGAGTCAATCTAAGCAACAAAATGGCTCTGAGCACTAAGGGACTTAACATCTGAGGTCATCAGTCCCCTAGAACTTAGAACTACTTAAACCTAACTAACCTAAGGACGTCACACACATCCATGCCCGAGGCAGGATTCGAACCTGCGACCGTAGCGGTCGCGCGGTTCCAGACCGAAGCGCCTAGAACCGCTCGGCCATCAAAGCATCGATCAAAGCTTATTATGGGAAAACAATCATATTGGCAGAACATCCGCAACTGACCATTATAGCAGAGATTGAAAATACCGCTTCAGTTGTAAATTACTTTATTTTCACACGACAGGTTTCGGACTGTTATAAACCCATCCTCTGGTGTCGTAGCTGTGCTGTGGTCCCCAAGAGACGGGTTTACCAGGCGCGGTGTGCTTCCCAATAGCGCAGAAACTCCCTCTTCTCTCTTGAAAATACCGCTTCAGTTGTAAATTACTTTATTTTCACATGACAGGTTTCGGATTGTTATAAACCCATCCTCAGGTGTCGTAGCTGTGGTGTGGTCCCCAAGCGCCGGGTGTACCAGTTGCGGTGTGCTGCCTATGAGCGCAGAACTCCCTCTTCTGCGCCCATATGCAGCACACCGCGCTTGGTACGCGCGGCGCTCGGGGACCACACCACAGCTATGACACCTGAGGATGGGCTTAAAACACTCCGAAACCTGTCGTGTGAAAATAAAGTAATTTACATCTGAAGCGGTATTTTCAACCTCTGCTTATGGTGGGGTTGTAGGTGAACAGAAAGAGCCTTAGCACAATCATGGCAATGGGTGTAGTCCAGATTTTGTAATGATACAGTTACTTAACGACAATAACATGTATATATATATTTCATAATAACATACGAGGAGCGTTCAGTAAGTAACGCAATACATTCTTTTTCTGAAAGCAGGTTCGTTTTATTCATGATTCCTATACGCCATATTGCTCCCCACTTTTTTGGCCACAGAACCTTATTTTTCTGCGGTTATAGGCGCTTGAGTCTGCAACCGCGTGACCGCTACGGTCGCAGGTTCGAATCCTGCCTCGGGCATGGATGTGTGTGATGTCCTTAGGTTGGTTAGGTTTAAGTAGTTCTAAGTTCTAGGGGACTGATGACCACAGATGATAAGTCCCATAGTGCTCAGAGCCACTTGAACCTTGTTTTTCAACATAATCTGCGTTCAATGCGACGGCCTTACGTCACTTTACTGTGATGGCCTGTATGCCTTTTGGTCAAGGTCGGAACCAACGTCTGCGTCAATAACCTCCACTTCATCCTAGTACTGCTTCCCGCTTACTGTATCCTTCATTAGGCCAAACAGATGGAAGTCGGAAGGTACGAGGTCCAGGCTGTAAAGTGGATGAAGAAGGACAGTCCAATGAAGTTTTATGAGTCCCTCTCGGGTGTACAGACTTGTGTGAGGCCTTGCGTAGTCACGGAGAAGGAGAAGTTCGTTTGCATTTTTGTGGCGACGAACACGCTCAAGTTTTCTCTTCAGTTTCCTTTACAGTTGAGGGACTACATCAGATTACCACCTTGAGAGTCTCAGAAGACCGTCGCCATGACTTCATTGGCTGAGGATGCGCCTTTGAACTTTTTCTTCGGAGGAGAGGTGCTGTGACGCCACTCCACGGATTGCCGTTTTGTTTCCGGTTCAAAGTGATGAACCACCGTTTCATTCGACAAAAAATTGTCACGATCAACCCCGTAACGCACAAGAAGTTCCGCTTCGTTGCTCTTTATGGTTCTCCGTTACGAAGCTAGGAACCAAAAAATGGTTCAAATGGCTCTGAGCACTATGGGACTTAACATCTGTGGTCATCAGTCCCCTAGAACTTAGAACTACTTAAACCTAACTAACCTAAGGACATCACACACATCCACGCCCGAGGCAGGATTCGAACCTGCGACCGTAGTAGTCGCGCGGTTCCGGACTGAGCGCCTGAACCGCTAGACCACCGCGGCCGGCGAAGCTAGGAACCCATTGGACACTCACCTTTTAGTACAACTGGTGCACGAATGTGTCAGCATTACCAACAGAGAAGTCCAGTTGAGCAGCGAGGTGCCTGAGTATGATCCATCGACCACCTCAAAGAGTGTCACAGCTCTGTGCGGCCGGTCTGTATGCGGGAAATAGGGCAGGTTTGCGCTACCTTGCGTTGATGACAGACGCCTCGCTCAAAGACTCACCGGGCTTTTCTTCTCTGCCAACTCTCCGTCGACATTCCGCAACCGCCTATGAAAATCCGCTGTACTCTGGTTTTCCGCCAAAACAAACTCAATGATCGGACCTTCATGAAACTATAGGGGCTGAAGCGGGAACATTCCAAGACGTCCCACAAAAAATTCTGCATTTTTTTTCAACCGAAACTGGCCGAGAAAAAAAATGAGATGCATTACGTATTTAACGCCCCTCGTAAATTTATCAAACACACTTTCAAAACTTAAAGGTACAGCACAATTTTCGTTCATGTATTTGTTGATTCCAGGTGATAATTCAGTTTGGGGCGTTTTGAAATATGCGTCAGTGTTCTGTAAAAGCAACAATTAAAGCCATCTCTTGATAGTGTAGTGAACTGTTTGCATAAATGTTGTCGTGTTCCTGTCTGAGCAAACTAGTAATTGTATATACAGGGTGGTCCATTGATCGTGACCGGGCCAAATATCTCACGAAATAAGCGTCAAACGAAAAAACTACAAAGAACAAAACTCGTCTAGCTTGAAGGGGGAAACCAGATGGCGCTATGGTTGGCCCGCTAGATGGCGCTGTCATAGGTCAAACGGATATCAACTGCGTTTTTTTTAAATAGGAACCTCCTTTTTTTATTACATATTCGTGTAGTACGTAAAGAAATATGAATGTTTTAGTTGGACCACTTTTTTCGCTTTGTGATAGATGGCGCTGTAATAGTCACAAACGTATAAGTACGTGGTATCACGTAACATTCCGCCAGTGCAGACGGTATTTGCTTCGTGATACATTACCCGTGTTAAAATGGACCGTTTACCAATTGTGGAAAAGGTCTATATCGTGTTGATGTGTGGCTGTTGTGATCAAAATGCCCAACGGGCGTGTGCTATGTATGCTGCTCGGTATCCTGGACGACATCATCCAAGAGTCCGGACCGTTCGCCGCATAGTTACGTTATTTAAGGAAACAGGAAGTGTTCAGCCACATGTGAAATGTCAACCACGACCTGCAATAAATGATGAAGCCCATGTAGATGTTTTAGCTCCTGTCGCGGCTAATCCGCACATCAGTAGCAGACAAATTACGCGAGAATTGGGAAGCTCAAAAACGTCGGTGTTGAGAATGCTACATCAACACCGATTGCACCCGTACCATATTGCTATGCACCAGAAATTGCATGGCGACGACTTTGAACGTCGTGTACAGTTCTGCCACTGGGCACAAGAGAAATTACGGGACGATGACAGATGTTTTGCACGTATTCTATTTAGCGACGAAGCGTCATTCACCAACAGCGGTAACGTAAATCGGCTTAATATGCACTATTGGGCAACGGAAAATCCACGATGGCTGCGACAATTGGAACATCAGCGACCTTGGCGGGTTAATGTATTGTGCGGGATTATGGGAAGAAGGATAATTGGCCCCCATTTTATCGATGGCAGTCTAAATGGTGCAGCGTATGCTGATTTCCTACATAATGTTCTACCGACGTTACTACAAGATGTTTCACTGCATGACAGAATGGCGGTGTACTTCCACCATGATGGATGTCCGGCACATAGCTCGCGTGCGGTTGAAGCGGTATTGAATAGCATATTTCATGACAAGTGGATTGGTCGTCGAAGCACCATACCATAGCCCGCACGTTCAACGGATCTGACGTCCCTGGATTTCTTTCTGTGGGGAAAGTTGAAGGATATTTGCTATCGTGAACCAATGACAACGCCTGACAACACGCGTCAGGGCATTGTCAATGCATGTGCGAACATTACGGAAGGCTGTTGAGAGGAATGTCGTTACAGATGTTCAAACGTACCTACGTTCTGTATTTTGATTTAAAAAAACCTACCTGTTACCAACTGTTCATCTAAAATTGTGAGCCATATGTTTGTGACTATACAGCGCCATCTATCACAAAGCGAAAAAAGTGCTCCAACTAAAACATTCATATTTCTTTACGTACTACAAGAATACGTAATAAAAAATGAGGGTTCCTATTTTTAAAATACGCAGTTGATATCCGTTTGACCTATAGCACCGACATCTAGCGGGCCAGCCGTAACGCCATCTGATTTCCCCCTTCAAGCTAGACAAGTTTCGTTCTTTGTAGTTTTCTCGTTTGACGCTTATTTCGTGAGATATTTGGCCCGGTCACGATCAATGGACCACCCTGTATATATTGACATCCATTTTCTGAAACGCTGAAATAACACAGAGACAGTAGAACGTCTAGTAAAAGTAACGTATGTAAACTATTTTATTACGTCTGTAAGGAGCTGCACTAGTTAGGCAGAGAAGTTATTTACTGCAACTGTACGGATTAGTAGTCTATGGCTCATCGTCATCGTTGTGTGTGCTTTGAACGTACCTGTGTACGTTTGTGATTTTCGAGGAAAAGAGTTCGACAAAATACATTGAAGTTGTTATATACAGGGTGTTTCAAAAATGACCGGTATATTTGAAACGGCAATAAAAAGTAAACGAGCAGCGATAGAAATACACCGTTTGTTGCAATATGCTTGGGACAACAGTACATTTTCAGGCAGACAAACTTTCGAAATTACAGTAGTTACAATTTTCAACAACAGATGGCGCTGCGGTCTGGGAAATTCTATAGTACGATATTTTCCACATATCCACCATGCGTAGCAATAATATGGCGTAGTCTCTGAATGAAATTACCCGAAACCTTTGACAACGTGTCTGGCGGAATGGCTTCACATGCAGATGAGATGTACTGCTTCAGCTGTTCAATTGTTTCTGGATTCTGGCGGTACACCTGGTCTTTCAAGTGTCCCCACAGAAAGAAGTCACAGGGGTTCATGTCTGGCGAATAGGGAGGCCAATCCACGCCGCCTCCTGTATGTTTCGGATAGCCCAAAGCAATCACACGATCATCGAAATATTCATTCAGGAAATTAAAGACGTCGGCCGTGCGATGTGGCCGGGCACCATCTTGCATAAACCACGAGGTGTTCGCAGTGTCGTCTAAGGCAGTTTGTACCGCCACAAATTCACGAAGAATGTCCAGATAGCGTGATGCAGTAATCGTTTCGGATCTGAAAAATGGGCCAATGATTCCTTAGGAAGAAATGGCGGCCCAGACCAGTACTTTTTGAGGATGCAGGGACGATGGGACTGCAACATGGTGCTTTTCGGTTCCCCATATGCGCCAGTTCTGTTTATTGACGAAGCCGTCCAGGTAAAAATAAGGTTCGTCAGTAAACCAAATGCTGCCCACATGCATATCGCCGTCATCAATCCTGTGCACTATATCGTTAGCGAATGTCTCTCGTGCAGCAATGGTAGCGGCGCTGAGGGGTTGCCGCGTTTGAATTTTGTATGGATAGAGGTGTAAACTCTGGCGCATGACACGATACGTGGACGTTGGTGTCATTTGGACCGCAGCTGCAACACGGCAAACGGAAACCCGAGGCCGCTGTTGGATCACCTGCTGCACTAGCTGCGCGTTGCCCTCTGTGGTTGCCGTACGTGGTCGCCCTACCTTTCCAGCACGTTCATCCGTCACGTTCCCAGTTCGTTGAAATTTTTCAAACAGATCCTTTATTGTATCGCTTTTCGGTCCTTTGGTTACATTAAAACTCCGTTGAAAACTTCGTCTTGTTGCAACAACACTGTGTTCTAGGCGGTGGAATTCCAACACCAGAAAAATCCTCTGTTCTAAGGAATAAACCATGTTGTCTACAGCACACTTGCACGTTGTGAACAGCACACGCTTACAGCAGAAAGACGACGTACAGAATGGCGCACCCACAGACTGCGTTGTCTTCTATATCTTTCACATCACTTGCAGCGCCATCTGTTGCTGAAAATTGTAACTACTGTAATTTCGAATCTTTGTCCGCCTGAAAATGTACTGTTGTCCGAAGCATATTGCAACAAACGGTGTATTTCTATCGCTGCTCGTTTAGTTTTTATTGCTGTTTCAAATATACCGGTCATTTTTGAAACACCCTGTATATTAAGATGTTAGAAGAAGAGACGAGCCATTATGAAATAGCACAGCATTTAAAGGCAGCAGTATCTTCCAACATACCACACGTACGCTATATATCCATCACTGTGACCCCTTCACAGAAAATCCAAAGATGTATGCAGTTGTCTACCTACAAGTCACTCGTCAGTGTGCGGCTTCCAGTCCACTCCTCTCCACCACTTTCTTCATCTACTGAGCCTCGACTCACACACAGTGCTCGAGTTATCTTAAGACGGCTATTTTTTAACCTCCGATCGGTCGCGAAATAAAAACCGCTTGAAAATAAAAAAAATAAAAAAAAACGTTATACAGGTTTCCGTGATCCCGCGCGGCTAGCATCCGAGAGGACAGACTAGTTGTTCAAATAATTTACGGATTTGCTGCCGGGTGACGTCGTCGACCACCGCCGATATTTCGATAGGAGCACACCCTGCCATTCCCAAGGCTCAAATGCAAGGAGGAAGCAATGTGCAAGGAAATTTAATACCTCGGTTCACAGAGGAGAAACAAGGAAGATACCACACACTGAACAAGTGTCAACACAAACAAAGATAACAAACATCAGAAATATCGATAGTGACTATTAATTAACAGATGAGGTAACACTAATTCTGTCCCTCCGTTCTTTGATGAGAGACAGAGCAGGATTCCAAGCAGCATTTAAACAAAATCCACCATCTCTGTTAATAGGGTTGCCTGATAGGTTGATTTCAACAACTTCCTTAATAAAACTATCCCAATAGCCGGACGTGCAAGCCAGAATGTCCGTGTTGTTGTATTCCATAGGATGACCGGTGTCAAGGCAATGTTCTGCAACAGCGGATATGCTCGGCTGTTGTAAGCGTGTGTGACGCTTATGTTCAATACACCGGTCTTCCACAGTCCTGATTGTCTGACCAATATACGAGATGCCACAACTGCAAGGAATACGATAGACCCCAACCTTACGCAAACCAAGATCTTCTTTTACGGACGCCAACAGGGCGTTAATCTTAGAAGGTGGTCGAAAAACACGTTATCTCAGATCTTGAAAGCTTGGCAGCTGAGCTATCACATCTCGAAGTCACCTTTCGTCAGAATGGTTATAGTGAGAGGCAGATCAAACGTGTGTTGCGCTATCAGACTTCTGTGGAACGGGTGAGTGACGATAGCAACGAAGTGGCACCTATGTCTACGGCCTTTTTGCCTTACGCAGGAAGCAATTCCAACAGGATTGGCCGCATTTTACGGAAATATGATGTGAAATGTGTTCTTCGACCACCTTTTAAGATTAGGGGCCTGTTGGCGTCCGTAAAAGATGATCTTGGTTTTCGTAAGGCTGGGGTCTAGCGTATTCCTTGCAGTTGTGGCATCTCATGTTGGTCAGACGATCAGGACTGTGGAAGACCGGTGTATTGAACAAAAACGTCACACACGCTTACAACAGCCGAGCAAATCCGCTATTGCAGAACATTGCCTTGACACCGGTCATCCTATGGAATACAACAACACGGACATTCTGGCTTGCATGTCCAGCTATTGGGATAGTGTTATTAAGGAAGCTGTTGAAATCAAACTAACAAGCAACCTTATTAAGAGAGATGTTGGATTTTGTTTAAATGCTACTTGGAATCCGGCTCTGTCTCTCATCAAAAAACGGAGGGACAGAATTAGTGCTACCTCACCTGTTGATTAATAGTCACTATCGATATTTCTGATGTTTGTTATCTTTGTTTGTGTTGACACTTGTTCTGTGTGTGGTATCTTCCTTGTTTCTCCTCTGTGAACCGAGGTATTAAATTTCCTTGCACATTGCTTCCTCCTTGCATTTGTGCCTTGAGAATGCCAGGGTGTGCTCCTGTCGAAATATCGGTGGTGGTCGACGACGTCACCCGGCACCAAAACCGTAAGTTATTTGAACATTCAGTTCGCCGGGAAAAGTCAAGGTCTGACAGACTAATTGTTGGCTCGGGCGTGCAGATTTACAGGGTGTTTCAAAAAGACCGGTATATTTGAAACGGCAATAAAAACTAAACGAGCAGCGATAGAAATACACCGTTTGTTGCAATATGCTTGGAACAACAGTACATTTTCAGGCAGACAAACTTTCGAAATTACAGTAGTTACAATTTTCAACAACAGATGGCGCTGCGGTCTGGGAAACTCTATAGTACGATATTTTCCACATATCCACCATGCGTAGCAATAATATGGCGTAGTCTCTGAATGAAATTACCCGAAACCTTTGACAACGTGTCTGGCGGAATGGCTTCACATGCAGATGAGATGTACTGCTTCAGCTGTTCAATTATTTCTGGATTCTGGCGGTACACCTGGTCTTTCAAGTGTCCCCACAGAAAGAAGTCACAGGGGTTCATGTCTGGCGAATAGGGAGGCCAATCCACGCCGCCTCCTGTATGTTTCGGATAGCCCAAAGCAATCACACGGTCATCGAAATATTCATTCAGGAAATTAAAGACGTCGGCCGTGCGATGTGGCCGGGCACCATCTTGCATAAACCACGAGGTGTTCGCAGTGTCGTCTAAGGCAGTTTGTAACGCCACAAATTCACGACGAATGTCCAGATAGCGTGATGCAGTAATGGGCCAATGATTCCTTTGGAAGAAATGGCGGCCCAGACCAGTACTTTTTGAGAATGCAGGGACGATGGGACTGCAACATGGTGCTTTTCGGTTCCCCATATGCGCCAGTTCTGTTTATTGACGAAGCCGTCCAGGTAAAAATAAGCTTCGTCAGTAAACCAAATGCTGCCCACATGCATATCGCTGTCATCAATCCTGTGCAATATATCGTTAGCGAATGTCTCTCGTGCAGCAATGGTAGCGGCGCTGAGGGGTTGCCGCGTTTGAATTTTGTATGGATAGAGGTGTAAACTCTGGCGCATGAGACGATACGTGGACGTTGGCGTCATTTGGACCGCAGCTGCAACACGGCGAACGGAAACCCGAGGCCGCTGTTGGATCACCTGCTGCACTAGCTGCACGTTGCCCTCTGTGGTTGCCGTACGCGGTCGCCCTACCTTTCCAGCACGTTCATCCGTCACGTTCCCAGTCCGTTGAAATTTTTCAAACAGATCCTTTATTGTATCGCTTTTCGGTCCTTTGGTTACATTAAACCTCCGTTGAAAACTTCGTCTTGTTGCAACAACACTGTGTTCTAGGCGGTGGAATTCCAACACCAGAAAAATCCTCTGTTCTAAGGAATAAACCATGTTGTCTACAGCACACTTGCACGTTGTGAACAGCACACGCTTACAGCAGAAACACGACGTACAGAATGGCGCACCCACAGACTGCGTTGTCTTCTATATCTTTCACATCACTTGCAGCGCCATCTGTTGTTGAAAATTGTAACTACTGTAATTTCGAAAGTTTGTCCGCCTGAAAATGTACTGTTGTCCCAAGCATATCGCAACAAACGGTGTAGTTCTATCGCTGCTCGTTTAGTTTTTATTGCCGTTTCAAATATACCGGTCATTTTTGAAACACCCTGTATATACTGCACGTCACGTACCGTGAGTCAGGAAACGGGCTCGTTTGCAGGAAGACGCCATACGGACAGTGTGATGACGCCATCACGGCGACAGTCGTTGCGGTTACTCTTTACGCGGTAGCGTTAAGTGTGGTGTGCACGACGATAATGCTGGGTATCGACTGCCATTCAGTGTGAGCATTACGGGACGACACCTACAGTTGAGAGTGAGGGCCGAGTCACGGCTGGAGAGGCAGAGCAGAGCAGCGCGGTCACGGCAGCGCGCTGCGCGGCCACGCCCACCGCGCCCCAGTGTGCCACGGCGGTCACGCGCTGCAGGCTCGGTCGTTCACCGCCGCCAGGCTCTAGGCTCAGGGTCGACAGTTATGCCACAGCGGCGGGCGCCGGCGCCGGCCGCACGCCGGCCGCCAACACGCGACCCCGCCGCTTCTTCCGTTACCTAAAGCCTGCCTCGCCCGCTGCTGGATCGAAACTGATAACTACGCGGGGGCCACGCGTCGGCGATAGATAATAAACGCATCGCTAAAGAAGCGCGGGAGAGTCTTCACATTAGGCGTTCCTCAAGGGTCAGTCTTAGGGCCATTGTTATTTTATCCACTGGTCTGGCAGGTGTGGCCACTGACAGTCAACCTTCTTAATATCAATATTCAAGTCACAAAATTATTACTGACGTTAGTTGCCAGTGGGCTCTGACTAAAATCAACGAGGAAAGTTGAATATTTTTTGCCGAATCGTTTATCGAGCCCGCGAGTAGTAATGATAAATGGACAAGGGGTGCTACATTTTCAGTGTTTGGGTAAGTTGAGACTTTTGGTCTGACGGGAGGCGTGCTTTGGTAGACCGTGCAGTTGAGGTCATCAATGTGTCTGAAATGCGCAGTGATCTGCACGTCTGCTTAGTAAGCAAGACACCCGGGTTCGAATCCCGGTCTGGAACAATTTTCAGCCTTCCCCATTTACTTCAGTCAATACCCACTGGCATCTAATGCCATTCACCCGTTTGTGTCTCGATTCATAATGGCTGCGAAATCGAAATTGTTTCCGTTCTTTCGCCCAAGTCCGACAGAACAGACACCACATATATATAATATCAATACTGACAAGACCATAATAATTTCAGAGCTGTCACTATAGCTTTTAACGCAATTTAATTAGGTGATTATCAGGTCTTACTTGCAGGCAACGAGACTGAAATACAATTGCCCACGCATCAGCCCTCCAACTAACAAGGGAACCTCCCCATCGCACCCCGCTCAGATTTAGTTATAAGTTGGCACAGTGGGTAGGCCTTGAAAATCTGAACACAGATCAATCGAGAAAACAGGAAGAAGTTGTGTGGAGCTATGAAAAAAATAAGCAAAATATACGAACTGAATAGTCCATGTGCAAGATATGCAACACCAAGAATGACGTGAGCAAAGGAGCGCCGTGGTTCCGTGGTTAGCGTGAGCATCTGCGGAACGAGAGGTCCTTGGTTCAAGTCTTCCTTCGAGTGAAAAGTTTAATTTTTTATTTTCAGACAATTATTATCTGTCCGTCCCTGTCAATTAGCAAAGTTCAGGCACTCACATATAATCAGCTTCGCTCTCCAAAATTCCAGGACATGTTCAGATTTGCTTGGACATATGCAGGATTTGACGGTCTACACACGGAAAAATTTGAAAACGTTAAGTAAGCAACGTTAACGGAGTTTAGTTTTCTCCCGACGATGGTGCAAGAAGCCGGGAACCAGTTCGTCACAAAATCTATAATCTTTTGCCGAACATTCGAAAAGTGTGCTCTATTTAATAATCTTGAGTTGAACTTCTGACTACAACGCAAGACTTACTTCAATAAATGGAAAGTAACAGCAATTGTGGGAAATGGTCACTCAGTAAAACTTGCATTTTAAACTTGAAAATCCAAATAAAAGTTTCGTGGCTATGGCTTCCCAGTTCTCTAAAAATGGAGTGCCACTCGATTTAGACAAAACAGAGTACATCCAATTCCGTACTGCCCAAGTCTTAACCACACTCTTGGAGATAACGCATGCTCGGAAAATCAGTAAATGAAACATAACCTGAACGGGACGTCACATCTTACAGCTCTTCATAAAGGTCTAAGCTTTGCTTCTGTTGAATTATGTATAATATCAAATTCTGGAGATCAACATGATAGAAGTTGACTTGCTTTTATCGTTTCCGTTCTCTAGGTCATGCATCTCTCAATTGAGAGCGGAAGCGTTGAAGAGAAGCTTATAATAAGGATATGTTGTGTCCACTCCTGTTGTAGACAGCAGGTTAGCAAATTTGACTCTTTACGATGTTCGATTTCCTTTCTTCCAAGATAAAGGTATGAGATATCAGAGAAATTCTATTTCTTGCACAATCAAGAGAACGCTTACCATGAAAACAAGGAAGTATACACAAATAATTTTTACAGTGAAGGTAGTGCTTTGTTTATTGTGTGGTAGTGATAAACTGGTTCTGAAGACAAATGACAAAAGAGATACTGAAACAATGGAACGGTTAGGTATACCAACGGATTTGAAATGAAACGACAGTAACTAAAGATGTTTAATATAAATGATAAATCAGTTTTCCTGTGAATACAACTTCCGACTGGAAGATAATAGTAATGGAATAAGGGCTTACCTCTAAAAGCCGGCTGGTCGGAGGGATGCTAGGCTCAAGTGGAAGAGATGGGAGGATGATCTTGGAATAGCAGTTGAAACATCCCCATAGAAAAATTATAAATGACTGTGCTGGAAAACCTCTACGTTATTTGATTTTCAAACAGCTGAGCAAAACTGAACGTACTCAGACAGTTCACTCTACTTATTCTGATCATCACTGAACTGACATACAATTTTTTTTTAGCGCAACGCAATCTGACTTTTAATAATCCCTACAAAAGAATGGCCCTGACTAACAATAACCTATACCTTTCATGAATCACTTACCTCACAAAAATCTTCGTTACTCGAACTACTGCAATACAGCGAACGCCAATACTGCCAGCTAAATAAAAGATTTTAACTACTGAAGGCACTAACTTCTGATAGGTATAGTTAGCAAATGAAGAGAACAAACATTGTATTTACCTTAACAGTGTTCAAAAGTCATAATATATATATCAGTTCATGACATCCAGTCTTACAAATTTACTCTTTCTGGCGGACACACGTCCAGATCGTCCGCTCTTAAAATTCCGCTATCTCTCTCCCCACATCCACCACTGCTGGCGGCTCACCTCCAACTGCGCAACGCTACGCGCTGTTCACATCCAACTGCCCAACACTACTATAACGAATATTCCAACAATGCAAACCAGCGACAGACTTCACACAGCACAGTCAGTGATTTTCATGCAGAACGCTACGTGGCGTTACCAATATAAAAACCTAAACAGCCTACGTACACAGTTTGAATGGAATGAACTGCATGATACACAATGAAGGTGGTGATCGTGAAGGTGTTATTTTACCGGTATGCTGCGACATTTTTGTCTGCACAAATGCTGAAGCAACGATGGATTAATGCAAAGGAGACGCCTCTTTTGCAGCATCGGATAGGTTGCGAAAAGAGAACAGGCGAAAAGAGAAAAAAAAACGGTACTGTACTTTATCTATAGCCGAAGTCTGCCATCAAAGTACAATTGCAGCCCATTTACGCTGTGTTAAATGGGAAATGGAGTTGCAACAAAGCTGTGCGAGCACACGTAAGCGTAATATGAAGTTTCAGGAATTTTTATCGGTATTTCAACGCAAGCATCTTTTATACCATAGCATTTTACTCTTTGCGACCTGAAAATCATTTAAAGTAGATATCGTTGCTTTTATATTTTTAGTACATAAAAATGTTTCGAGCATCAACTGTACAACAAGATAATCTTTCATTTTCATAACACCGTTCCTCAGCAACTTTGTTTCGACAATTTGAATCGATTCTGTAATATTAGGGGTGTTACGACTCACGCAATATGAACTACATAGCTTCCATACTCTCTCACTGAAACTATGATTTTTGTCCAGTCGATCGTTAACTCTTCCCTGGACGGCAGCCCACAGTGCCTATTAACAGAAACTGGACTCTATTTTAAACAGGTCAAATAAGATAAGACTTCAGTCGAACAATCCTATAACACAAGCAATCACTAGACCACACAAAGGCTGACCGGTTCATATCTGTATGAATCCCTCCTACAAATCCTGAAAAAAACTGATCTCTCTTTTAGTCTTTCAGTTACGGATATTATTTCGGTACTTAAATTGCAGTGGAAAATGGCAATTCACTGGAAGGTGTATGTTTCCCTTCATGGTTTACGGGAACACACAAAGAATTTATCCAGAGAGAGAAAGTTTTCGCGTTTCTTCGGTTACTATCACGCCCTACAACAAATTCAAAGCAGTGACAATTGTGGCAACTTTACATAGTTCTGAATTCCTCTACGAATAACGTAATTACACAGCTCTTCTCTACAGAGAATTCATGCTGGAAAAATTTTGAAATATTTTAGGTGGCGGAGATAGAAGCCAACTCACAAATCAAAAGAAAGAGTACGTATCCTTGGAAAATGACAAATGGTGATCTAAGTACATTTATGGAAGAATACAAAAAGAAAAAAACAACAATGGTCAATTCTTAAATTATGGATAAAGAGACATAACGAGAGAGGTTACACCCTCGTCACATTGACAGTCATAAGAACTAGTGCCTGCCCTCGAAAAATGCCAAATGATGATCCAGGTACATATACCGAAGGACACAAAAAGGCGAAACAATGATGGCCAGTTCTTATTCTGAATATAGAGACAAAACGTGAGCACGCAAGTTAACAGAATAACATATTAGTCACCCCCACAAAAGAATGCACTGGTCCCTTTGGGACGCTGAACTGTTACCAGGTGGTCATGTGACTCTCCAGCACTGAAGTAAGTCATGACTGCGTAGTGGTGTGTGTGTATGTCCCAGTCGGTTATGTGGAATCAGCACAAATGGCATTAAGGAGATATTGTGTTGTTGTATCAATATGGACTGTCCAACATGTCTACAGTGAATGGTGTACCACTGGCAACCACATAATACGGCATAGGAACAGTGGTGGTAAAAAATCCTAACTGACAGGGACTGAAGAAGAGTGTCGCGCTTTTTCAATGACAGCTGGTGTCAAACCCAATACGAATTTCTGCTCTCGGTGAATGACAGTCCATCTCAACCATTTTCCGGGTGGAACGCATGCAATGGAAGTTTGGAATCAGCTATCACCAACGAAAGGCCTTTACTCGCAGCGACACATAGAACTGCGGAAACTTCAATAGGCCAGACAACACAGAAACTGGGCACTAGCTAACTGAAGACGTATGGTGTGTCCGGACGAGCCACGATTTTCACTCTACTCAAACGATGCCGGGCATCGAGAGTGCGGGCGGCGCAATGAGGCGTTTATCCTGTAGTATGTTTACATCTACGAGTACCTTTTTAATCAACAAACAACAATGCTGTTTTTTACCTGAATTATAGTAGTTCGCTGGTGGTTAAGAGTTTTCAATTTCCTTTAGAATAACTCCAACAGTTTATCATCAGCTTCTCAACAGAATATAAAAAATATGTTTCCTTTAAAGTGAAATAATTTTATTATGGTTCTGAGGGGCCTCTAGAACTATTTTGCTTGGAAAGTGGTCGCGTATTCAAAAATGTTGAAAAACACTGCTCTAGAGTATCTATACTCACCAACGTGTGGCTTCAGATGCATATGGGAGGCACACCTGCAGGAAATGTTCAAATGTATGTGAAATCTTATGGGACTTAACTGCTAAGGTCATTAGTCCCTTAGCTTACACACTACTTAACCTAAATTATCGTAAGGACAAACACACACACCCATGCCCGAGGGAGGAGACGAACGTCTGCCTGGACCAGCCGCACAGTCCATGAATGCAGCGCCTGAGACCACTCGGCTAATCCCGCGCGGCATACCTGAAGAAACTTGTGGACGCTCTTTATCACCGAATTAAGGCCTTTATGAAGTCTAGAGGCGATGTGACAAGGTATTAACATGATGTGTCCTGGATGTGACTTACTGAAAAGGTAATTCAGTAAGCACGAGTTGCTCTTGAATGAACTACGGTTGGCTGGCACCTGTTACTCAACTCGCAGAACATCAGTCACAAAGTTATTTTAATCAAAGAATCTCTGCCCAAATGCGAAGACATTGTCTCTATGTATAATTTCAGGATTAAATTGCATCTGTAAGACACTGAACAAGATGTTCGTAGGTATATGTACAATAATTAAGATCATATACTGTATATGATCTGTGTTATGTGAGAGCATGGTTTCTTTCGCGTACTGTCGTTGTTCAGTGATATTCCGTTTTCATTTTTGGCCCAGGATGCTCCTTGTGTCCACTGTGATAGATTCCAGTTGTGAGGTTTGCGCCGATTACGGACAAATATTCCACTTCCTAATTTGCTTTGTACGCAGTTTCCGTTATTAGCACTTGGTGGCGAACTATGACGTATCCTAACTATAAGATATACTGCGCAAAGCTCAGTTTTTCGCATAACATGCAATACTTTATGTATTTCCAGAAGGTTTTTGACACCGTTCTGTACAAGCAGATTCTTATCAAATTGCGTGCCTATGAGCTTTCGTCTGAATTGTGTGACTGTACTCGTGATTTCGTATCACAAAGGTCACAGTTCGTAGTAACTGAAGGGATGTAACCTAGTGAAACCAAAGTGGTATTACCGTTCGTCACCTACATAAAAGATTTACAAAACAATCTGAGCAACCCACTTAGATTTTTTTTGATGATACTGGCGCTTGTCGTCTAGGAAGGTCATCAGACGATCAATGCAAACTGCAAAGTGCGAAAAGTGAATATTGACAATAACAATAAAAATTAGAGGTCCTCCACTTGAGTATTGAAAAAGTTCCGTTAAATTTTGGTTACACGATAAATCACACAAATTTAAAGATTGTCGATTCAAGTATATATCTCGGGGTTACGAGCATCTGAAACTGTAACCATCACATCGAGCATGATGTGGGGAAGGCGAACGAAAGACTGCGTTTTACTATCAGAATACGAACAAGATGAAACAAATCTGAAGAGACTGCCTTCCTTACGCTTGTACGTTCTCTTTTAGCATCAACGGGAGACGTAGAAAAGATTCGAAGAAGGGCAGCTCGTTTTGTATTTTCGCGAAATAGGGAAGTTAGTATCACGGATATAGCAAGCGAGTTCGAGTGTCAACATTTATGATAAAAGCGTTTTTCGTTGCGATCAGATGTTTTCATCAATTTCATCCACCAACGTCCTCCTCCGAAAGTAAAAACAGTTTGTTGATTGCCGCTTACGTGAGTAGAAATTTACATAATAATAACACCCGAGAAAAATATTTAGGCGTTCATTTTTCTCACGCGTTATTCGAGAGCAGAGCTGTTGACAAATTATCTGAAAGTGGTTCTTTGAAAGCTCTGCCAAACATTTAAAAGTGAATTGCAATGCAACCATGTATATGTATACTATGAAAGAAAGATACTTTCTTGGCATGACAAACGACACAAGAACGTATTTAGGCTTTTGAAGAGGGGCTGAGACTTGACCTGTTTTTGTACTTTTCATTTAGTACTCCGATGAGTAGAGTGCCCTGTTGAGGCCCGTACACATTATAGCAACGAAGGCCAACGAACAACAGCCACTGGATTCGGCTGAACGTTGATCGCCAACGCTCTGGCGTTCGACTTCTCTCCTCACCAAACCAATAGACTAGGGCAAAGGGATTCGGCCATATGAAATTGCAGACGCCTCGACTTTGCTCCCATTTTTGTTGTTGTTCTAAAGTAACGTTTTAATTACAATTGTACCGGCCGATATTATGAGGAAAGAAGAGAATTTATCAGTCGTAGCAAGTACAGCATTTATTTTGCTGCAAAAAGCTGCTTACCAAAAAAAGGAGAAGAAACAACGTCGATGCAGCAGTGCGCTGGGACAAAATTGTCTGCCCTTAAAGCTGACCTGGAGCAAGGGCAATTTTATAATTTCTTCTGAAAGAAAGCTACAGATTTCGAATTGTTATTGAATTATGTAAGCCTTAAATATCCTAAGATGACACTTCTTTTAGGAGCGCGGTACCTCCAGCACAAAAGTTAATGGTCACTCCCAGTTTCGTTTGTTATAAACATTCCATCTTCTTTGTCACTTCGTGTATATTACTTCCTAACAGCTCGTTTCTTCCCCGCCCCAAGCATCAAATCTTTTCAGTTTGCTTCTAAAATAGCAGGTCCCATAAGCACTCTCGTTCACGATGAAACTCTTACCACCTTTAATGCTGCCTCTGAATTCCACTCCATACACCACTGTTTTTAAAAATTCACACCCGTTCAGTACACGCCGCAAGTCGCTCCTGAACCAACGATAATTCGAGCCGGCGTCCACAGTAGGACAATGTTCCTAAAGTCTTCACACCGCTAAGGCTTTGATGTTACCGCCAGCAGCCCGAACCGCAACCAAGGTCAACCGTTTCGTTCGCTCCGATTTGCTGCCAGTACACACTAAGCAAGTCCTACTCAACGAAGACGTTGGTTGTCGTTCGTTGGCATAGTGTGTACTCGCTTTTAGAGATCCAACCCATTATAGTGTGGCGGTTCTTTTCAGCCTGTTCCCAGACGCCCTGGTAACGGGGCAGAGGAGTTTCCAGTTGGGAAAAAATAGGACGGTATTACCAGTACTACCACTTGCATTACAGTCGAGGGAAATCTGAAAACCGCAGTCGGAAACGGGGGACTGGCACGGTTGTTTATTATCCCAAACCAAAATAAGAAAAATGTGTAAACGAGTGAGGAAACGTGAGAGTAATATACTTTAAAGTTTATATACACAGTGATCCAGAAGGTACAGTTATTTACTTGGTTAGTAAATTAATGTTCCATGGATCGTTTGAACGTCATTTTTATGGAAATGACGTAGAAAGAGTCAGTTTACAGGATGTGAATATGTGATTAGTGTTAACATTACTGAAAGTATTATTATTTTTAGTACTACTCATGCACATACACTTTTTTTTAACTGTCTACCGGTTTTTAAGTAAAAATTCGTCAATGGAAGAGGAGTAAATGTCCAGGAGAAATGATATTAAATTACATTTAGAACTTGCTTAGCTACTTGTCAGATATATTATGTTTTTGGGCAAATGATCAAAAGTTTTTGTAGTTGCATATTGAACTCTTTCTGAGCCACTGACAGCTTTAACAATGGGTAATAAAAGACATTTTTCCCCTCTAGTGATGTATGTATGGACATCACTGTTTGTCCTCTATTGATAACAAAATCTAATCTTCAGAACAGTATATTATGATATAGAATAGAAATAAAGAAATTCCTGGTACTGTGATTCGTTACAGCATTTTCTCATTCTTACAATTTTACATGTTCCTTCGAAATGCACTTTCTGTCCTATTCATTGCACTGAACCTAATCGGTGTTCATCGCCGCCAACACAATCCGCGAAGCAATTTTCAGTACAAACATCACCAAAGAAAACAACGACGCTCTGTATGAGGAGTCGTTAACCAATTATTTTCAAACACTTGCCGAATAAATCCGTACATATCTGTTCAAAGAAACGACATTTCAAGCAATTAAGGACGTTTTGAGTATGCGTCGTTTCAGAGTGAGTTGTGCAATGTTGCTATATCGCGCTTAGTAAGGATTCCGCATGTAAATTAGCTACGAAGAATTGCCGGAGCCTAACTAGACATCCGCAGTCTGGCGCCAAAGTAGCTCTCCCCTCCCCTCCCCCTCCGCCGCGGTATTACACAACCGTTACGTAACTGAGCCACCAACTGCGATACATGTTTACAGCGCCACATATCACTTGGCTGGCTGCCTACGATTTCAGTCGAAAGATGATAGCCAGCGCCTCGCTGCACTGAAGAGCAGTTGGATTCACTTGTATTACTCGGATGCTTACACAGACAGAAAACTATAACACTTTTTCTAAGTGAAGATTGTGCCTCTGTGTCATTGTCATTTGAGGTTTTCGTATTATCACTAGTGACTGGGCTAGAGCTCCGTTTTTTTCTATATTTATCACTTTTAGTTGTTGTGGCAAAAGTAATGAGCTGCATAACGGTAAGGACTACTTAAACATTGAAACGAAAAAGTTTCCTGAATTAATTACGCTAGTGCTTTACGGCTCTGATTTTAAGGAATTTCGCTTAATTTTCCAGTGTGAAGTGCAACTGGAGTAAGTGTTTAATAGTGTCGTTGGTGGATGACGACAGACATCGTGTGATGACCCTCTTTAGTCGTCGAGTATTTCAACGCAAATTACAGCTGTTGGTTTATGACGCTGTGGACGGACTTTTCCTTACCGTCATCCTCTCGCCACCTTGCTGTGGGTATTGTGGCACTGTAAAGACTGAAACGTCGTCCGCGCACTACTGCTGCACTCTATTGGCAGTGACGGAAGACGGCGGCGCATGCCCGCCAACACAGTACCAGTACTGCTGGCTGCATTAGCTACACGCATTTCCGTTTGCGCTGTGGTGTCAAGCTCACTTCGATCTTAGACATAATAATACTCGTTACTAAACCTTTATTCTCCAAACGTTTCGTAGTTTTATTCATTATTTTATACCAATTATTGATTTCTCCGTCTCAAGGCTACTGCAGTTAAAGAGAATTTTACGCCAGATGCTTTTATTTACAGCGTATCTCCTGTGTTCACTGGTGTTTCTGTCTCTTGTTCGTATATTCTGCAAACCACTGCATCTTCCCTCTTTGCAGAATACTAGAATACGTAAACAAGGGTAGAAACACCAATGGCCACAGGAGATGCTTCGCAAATAAAAGCGAAACGCATCTGACATTCAATTCTCCTGAATTGCTTGAAGTAAGCTTAAGACGCAGAAATCAATAATAATTGAGTTTAGCAGTTGCTGCGGTAGATGGTCATGCAAACAAATTAATTTGAAGTTTACTACATAAAAAGGAAGCAGGGAGGACGGGGTGAGACGGGGTGGCAGCCTACCCCCATGTTATTCAGTCTGTAGGCCTACACCGAGTAAACAAGAAGGGTAGAAGAAATTGCAAACAAATGAAATCATGCAGGTTTCCTGATGACATAGTGATTCTGGCAGAGGCAAAGGCATTGGAAAAGTAGATGACGGAATGGATAGCATCTTGAGAAAAGAATATGAGATGAATCTGAACGAAACAACGATAATGGAATGCAGTCGAATTAAATTAGGCAATTCCGAGGGAATTATATTAGAAAATGAGATATCAAAGTATTAGATGAGTTTTGCTAACTAATGAGGCGGTAATGAACTGAATTGCGGAAAAAATAATGGCACCAAGTTGACACAGAAGTGATCGATTGACAGGACATATAATGAGGCATCAAGGTATCTTCAGGTAGATCATGGAAGGAAGTGTGTGGGGCAGTAATTGTGGAGAGAGACTTAGAGGCGGGAATACGGTAAACAGGTTCAGATGGATGTAGCTAGCAGTAGTGTTTCAGAGATGAAGCGTGCAAAGGATAGACCAGAATACCGAGCCACATCAGACCGGTCTTCGGACTGAAGTCCATAACAACAGCAGCTTTATTATTTATTTAAATATATATTAAGCATACAAGTTATCCACAAATAAAACTGCATTGATTTAGAGATCATTAGTGACTTGGAAGAAAACTGATAGTAGAAGAGTTATGTAAACAAACAAAAAAACAACACATTTTGAACAAGGCTAGTATCAATTTCTTACGTTTCAGGCACTGTGGGCTGTAGCGTTCCTCGTCGGACATTTCCTGCAACTTGATCACAGAAATGACAAGAAAATGAATCGAGCCTGAAGTCTTCGCGTGTCACTGGAAATGCGATTCCTGTCAACAGCTAAACTGTGAACAATTAATCATTTCGTGCTCGTCTGTTTGTTACACAATGAAGTCTACAAAAATGTTTCCTGATTAGTTTTTCTGCTGTTATTCACATTTGCACTGTTCCAGTCTCCGCAAGTCATCGTACTGTGCAAGTCGGAGAGACTTTTACCCATATTGCTCCCTCCCCTCCTACTCCACTTCTGCATGGAGTGAAACAAAAATTTGTGAGTGGGCATAATTCAATATTTCTCGGTATTTTAATGGCTCATACGAGAGATGCGCATTTGGAATAGTAGAGTTGCACAGTCAAGTCTCAACACCGGTTTTACTTTAGAGAATTTTGCGAGACCAATACTACCTCTCTAGCCGGCCGCTGGTGGCCGAGCGGTTATAGGCGCTTCAGTCTGGAAGCGCGCGACCACTACGGTGGCAGGTTCGAATCCTGCCTCGGGCATGGATGTGTGCGATGTCCTTAGGTTAGTAGGTTTAAGTATTTCTATGTTCTAGGGGACTGATGACCTGAGGTGTTAAGTCCCATAGTGCTCAGAGCCATTTGAACCATTTGAACTACCTCTCTATCGGCAGTTGCCATTAAAGTATACGGGACATTTTTGTTACACTCTGCGCATCACGGTCTATGCTGACTGGCATAAGCCTAGCAGTACGTCTCCGAATTTCTTCGACGTCCTCCACCAGGTCTGCTTGAACAACTTGGACTCATCTAACTACGGGATGAATCAAAACTCCACCAACAAATTTCGGATGTTTGTCAGGAATATTTGTGAGTATTTAACTATAAAGGTTTCGTGGTTTCCAGTGTCTCGGTACAGAGTAAAAATGTAGTTACGATTTATTCGCTTTGTTACCCAAACTACATTTGTTTCTGTCAAAATGCCTTCACGACAGCCGGCCCGGGTGGCCGAGCGGTTCTAGTCGCTACAGTCTGGAACCGCGCGACCGCTACGGCCGCAGGTTCGAATCCTGACTCGGGCATGGATGTGTGTGATGTCCTTAGGTTAGTTAGGTTTAAGTAGTTCTAAGTTCTAGGGGACTGATGACCTCAGAAGTTAAGTTCCATAGTGCTCAGAGCCATTTGAACCTTCACAACAATGAAAAAGCGTGTCGAATTTAATCATCAGAACACAGGAAGATCCGATTTCTCATAGAAGCCCATGTGCATGTCCTAAATTGTATTTGCAGTTGCGAATACGGTTAGGCTTCAGACACACAATTTATTGGCGAAACATGAAAATTTATGCCGAAACCGGATTTCCCGCTTTACGCTAGCGGTCACCTTAACCACTTCGGCTATACAACCACACCTCCCAGACCGACCCAAATCTCTCCATCTGAGTGTTCACGTCCTGCACTCGCAATGTTGCGACCTGTCTAGGCATGAATACTATTCTGCGAAGTGTGTGTTTTACTGTGTACTATGCAGTGCCCTTTAGACAAGAATGCATACGCCAACGCTGCTACGATTTACAGCTGTGTGTAATGTAATAGCGACCGTTTCGGTCGCAGGATCGAATCCAGCCTCGGGCATGGATGTGTGTAATGTCCTTAGGTTAGTTAGGTTTAAGTAGTTCTAAGTTCTAGGGGCTGATGACCTCAGATGTTAAGATCCATAGTGCTCAGAGCCATTTGAACCATTTGTAAAATAATAAATGTATTCGCAGTTGCAAATACGGTTGTACTGCAGCTGCATAGTTTATTGACGACACATGAAAATTTGTGCTGGGCTACGACTCAACCCATATTTCCATCTTTACAGGCGCATTTGCCTTAACCACTTTTTTCTCTCACATTCCCGAATACGCCTAGCCTACAACAAAAAAAGAAGAAACTAATGCTACCGCCACTTTTACCCTCAACTTAAAAAGAAGCCGCCAAAAAACTTCTCTACTTCAGTCGTTGGCCTCTATCAGTAAGATCCCGATAACGTCTATCGAAACAGTAAAGGAGGATACAAGGAACATTTTTTTTTTATTTTTAATTTATGTATTTATCTTTTATTTATTCTATTTTTATATTTTCATTGTTTATTTTTTATATTATTACTCCATCTCCGTCGCACCAGCACGCCCTCGAAATACTGGCGATCGCGTTCGGCATCAGCGGGAGAAAAGCAGAATGGACGCCACGCATCAGTGGACCAGCGATGCACATCTTCTCTCGGGAGTATATAGCAGCTGTGTCGGAGCCAAATAGTTCAAATGGCTCTGAGCAATATGGGACTTAACATCTGAGGTCATCAGTCCCCTAGACTTAGAACTACTTACACCTAACTAACCTAAGGACATCACATACATCCATGCCCGAGGCAGGATTCGAACCTGCGAACGTAGCGGTCGCGCGGCTCCAGACTGTAACGCCTAGAACCGCTCTTCCACCCTGGCCGGCCGAGTCGGAACCGTGCAGTTTTTCTAGTACTAAGTCGCTGGAGCAACGGAGAGTACGTAGCGACTGGAAAGAAAGCGCAGGTGATTCCCGTTTTCAAGTAGGACCATAGGATAGATCCATAGCGCTGTAGACAAAGGCGCATTGTTTCTTGGCTTCAGGATGGCATTTCACAATGTCCCGCACAATGGTTAGTGAACAAAATTTGAGATTACGGAGCATCGGACCACATTTGTAACTGATTTCGGGAATTCCCCCTAGGCAGAACTCAATACGTTGCTCTTAATGTGAAACATCCCCCTTGAAAAATTTATGAATTACTGTGCTGATAAACCTCTTACATTATTGGCTTTTCGAACAGCTGAGCAAAACTGAACGTACTCAAACATTCACTAAATTGACACACAATATTTTTAGCGCAACGCAATCTGACTTTCAAAAATCCCTACAAAAGAATGGCCCTGACTAACATTAACCTATACCTTTCACAAATCACTTACCTCACCAAAAATCTTCGTTCCTCGAACTACTGCCATACAGCGAGCGCCACTACTGCCAGCTAAATAAAAGATTCAAACTACTGAAGGCACTAACTACTGATAGGCATAGTTAGCAAATGAAAGATTTTGATAGAGAACAAACAATGTATTTACCTCAATAGTGTTCAAAAGTCATAATGTATATAGCAGTTCATGACATCCAGTCTTACAAATTTCAAAACTCCGCCATCTCTCTCCCCACATCCACCACTGCTGGCGGCTCACCTCCAACTGCGCAACGCTACGCGCTGTTAACAGCCAACTGCCAAACACTACAATGGCAGACAACAATGCAAACTAGCCACAGACTGCACACAGCACAGCCAGTGATTTTCATACAGAGCGCTAGTAACGTTGCCAATAAGCAAACGTAACAGCCTACTTACAAATGGGAAAAAAATCGTCAGATGTGAAGGTAATTTCCGGATTATCCCAAATGGTGTGACAGGATAGTTGCTGTTTACAATAAGTGGGAGGTATGAATGACCTAGTGGATAACATCGGAACCTCTATAATGCTGTTCGCAAATGATGTTTTTGCTATAAGAACGTGTCAACGTTAGGAGACTGGAAAGAATTGCAGGAAGACCTTCAGAAGAACTGTTGGCTATGTATGGACTTGCAGATGAACCTGAACATAAATAAACGTACCATAACGTGCAAAGACAGGCGAATAAATCCACTACTATGCGGTTACAGCGTTGGCGATAGACCACTGGAATCTGTAACTATTGTAAAATACGTAGGAGTAACCATCCAGAGGGACCTCAAGTGGAATGAAAACATAAAACTAACGGTGAGAAAAGAAGATGCCACGCTCAGATTCGCAGGAACAATCTCAAGGAAATGGCTTATATATCAACTACTCGATCGATTCTTGAGTATTACTTATCAATCTGGACCTCTTAACATATTCGATTAATAGCAGAGATAGAGCAGACCCAATGAAGAACGGAGTCAGCGCGAGAGCGTTAAGAGATACTCTCAACAAACTCCAGTGGTATCGGCTACGAAAGAGGCGTTGTCCACCACGAATAGCTTTGATACAGAAATTCAGATGGCGTACGTTCCAAGTAGGGTCTGGCAACATATGTGGGGCGTTCAGTAAGTACACTACTGGCCATTAAAATTGCTACACCACGAAGATGACGTTCTACAGACGCGAACTTTAAGCGACAGGAAGAAGATGCTGTGATATGCAAATGATTAGTTTTTCAGAGCATTCACACAAGTGTGGCGCCGGTGGCGACATCTACAACGTGCTGACATGAGGAAAGTTTCACACCGATTTCTCATACACAAACAGCAGTTGACCGGCGTTGCCTGGTGAAACGTTGTTGTGATGTCTCGTGTAAGGAGGAGAAATGCGTATCATCACGACTTTGATAAAGGTCGGATTGTAGGCCATCGCGATTGCGGTTTATCGTATCGCGACATTGCTGCTCGCGTTGGTCGAGATCCAATGACTGTTAGCAGAATATGGAATCGGTGGGTTCAGAACGGTAATACGGAACGCCGTGCTGGATCCCAACGGCCTCGTATCACTGGCAGTCGAGATGACAGGCATCTTATCCGCATGGCTGTAACGGATCGTGCACCCACGTCTCGATGCCTGAGTCAACAGATGGGGACGTTTGCAAGACATCAACCATCTGCACGAACAGTTCGACGACGTTTGCAGCAGCATGGACTATCATATCAGCTCGGAGACCATGGCTGCAGTTACCCTTGACGCTGCATCACAGACAGGAGCGCCTGCGATGGTGTACTCAACGACGAACCTGGGTGCACGAATGGCAAAACGTCATTTTTTCGGATGAATCCAGGTTCTGTTTACAGCATCGTGATGGTCGCATCCGTGTTTGGACACACTGCGGTGAACGCACATTGGAAGCGTGTATTCGTCATCGCCATACTGGCGTGATGGTATGGTTACACGTTTCAGCAGGATAATGCACGACCGCATGTCAGGTCCTGTACGGGCCTCTCTGGATACAGAAAATGTTCGACTTCTGACCTGGCCAGCACATTCTCGAGATCTCTCACCAACTGAAAACGTCTGGTCAATGGTGGCCGAGCAACTGGCTCGTCACAATATGCCAGTCACTACTCTTGAACTGTGGTATCGTGTTGAAGCTGCATGGGCAGCTGTACCTGTACACGCCATCCAAGCTCTATTGGACTCAATGCCCAGGCGTATCAAGTCCGTTATTACGGCCAGAGGTGGTTGTTCTGGGTACTGATTTCTCAGGACCTATGCACCCAAAAAAATTGCGTAAAAATGTAATCACATGTCAGTTCTAGTATAATATATTTGTCCAATGAATACCCGTATATCATCTGCATTTCTTCTTGGTGTAGCAATTTTAATGGCCAGTAATGTAATTTCTGAAAGTAGGTTGTCTTTATTCAGGATTACATTTAACTATGTTATTCCCCACTCTTTTGGCTGGAAAATTCTATTTTTCAATATAAATATCCGTTCAATGCGACGGCCTCACGCCACCTTACTGGGAGCGCCTGTATGGCTGCATGGTACCAGCTTACTGGTCGACATCGAAGCGAACGTATTGCTACACCAGTAACCTTCCCGTCATCCACGTACTGCTTGCCGCAGAGTGCATCCTTCAGTTGTGCAATTCTGCACAGATGGCCCATCGTTGTTCTTTAATGTCTTCTATTAGGCGGGGAGGAAGCCAGCGGGCACACCTTTGAGTACCCCAACTGGTGGACCAGTGTACCAGCGCCACCAACAGAGGCATTCATTTGAGCAGCGAGATGTTTGATTGTGATATGTCGATCACCTCGAATGAGAGTGTCCGCTCGTCCCAACACCGCAGAATCACAGCTGTGTGTGGCCGACCGGTACGCGGGTGTTTTTACAGGTTTGTGCGATCTTGTTGCGACGATGACAGACGCCTCGTCGAACGACTCTCCTTGCTTTTGTTGACGTGAATGTCCCCGTAGACATTCTGCAAGCGCCTATGAATATCTGTGCTGCTCTGGTTTTCCGTGAAAAGAAGCTCAATGATAGCTCTCTGCTTGGCACGCACCTTCGTTACAGTCGCCATTTCGAAGTCTAGGTATAGCATCGCCACCTGCAGGAATTTCATGAAACTATAAGGGACCTAAAGCGGGAATATTTCAAGATATCCCGCAACAAATCCTGCATTTCTTCAATCGAACGTGGCCGAGAAAAAAAGTGTTGTATTACATACCGAACGCATACGTCTCGCGAAACGAGCACGATGAGAAATTCGAGAAACTAGGACTAACACGGTTTTCACATCGACAGTTTCTCTTCCCACGATCCGTTCGCGAGTGGAACAGTGAAGGGGGAACAGATAGAATGCAATAACTCTATAAGGGGTCATCGAAGAGGATGGGTCACTCCTACGAAAGTGCTCGGAAAAAATATCCCTGAAAAAACCTCCGGAATTTTGTGGAAGTAGTTCGGATGCATCCTGTAGAATGTTACGTGCTGTTTGATTAACGGATGCACTGCACTTCCATTTTACTGTCCGCCCCCGGCAGCTGAGTGGTCAGTGCGACAGAATGTCAATAGTAAGGGCCTGGGTTCGATTCCCGGCAGGGTCGGAGATTGTCTCCGCTCAGGGAGTGTGTGTTGTGTTGTCATAATCATCATAATTTCATCTCCATCGACGCGTAAGTCGCCGAAGTGGCATCAAATCGAAAGACTTGCACCCGGCGAACGGTGTACCCGATGGGAGGCCCCAGTCACACGACACTACTACATTTTACTCAGGTGTAACTTTTTTCAACAATTCTGTGTTGCCTGCCTAGCAGTGCTCTAACTGCAGACAGATTAAGCCTCTTGTCAACCAGTATGAGGTGGAAGGAGTTGAACAGGACCAGATCGCCATCTCAGCGTACAGGGGATGAAGTCTCCAGGCCGTCAATCAAAGCCACACGAACAAGAGGAGACCAACACGCCACACTGCCATAGCGTCAGTCACACGCCGGAGTCCGTCAGGTGGTGAGATGAAGTAGTTAATCCACTGCACTGGTGATACGTGAATGATAACAATATTAATAAACATTAATATTTCCATGTAATTATAATTTTTAATTTATTTTATTTCATTTTTGGTGTCCAGTGAGAGGCTATTTGCATATTACTCCCTCGGTGAATTTATTTTATCACAATATGCATTTCAGTTGAACAGCAATAGATATGTCTAAAAAAGGCAGTGACTGAAGTTGATCAGACGTACACTACCTGAAGAAGAAAGGAAACACCCAGAAGACATGGTCAGATGTCCACATGTAAACGCCATTGGGGCGTGTGAAGGTGGCTAGAAAAGTAATTTTCTGTGACAGATGGAAAGTCCACCAGAATGCATTAGTATTGTTTGTGTTTAGTGCTAATACCAGGCTTGGTAGGGTGTATAAGGAGCGCCATATGTTTACTGATCCCTGTGAAGGGTACAGAGACGCCGCAGAATCATTTGAGACAGCGTTATCAGCACCTGATAAGCTGGAAAGAGGGCTTACTGTGACTGGTGGAATGGCAACCAGAATGCATTGCTGGTAAGTGCACTCGTATTACCAAGTGCTTCGTAAATTTCACTCTTTTTTTTAGTCACTGAAATAACATCACACACCCTGTCAAGCTGTGAAGTTTTATTTCGTTTTCTCCTCCCATCAGGGTGCTTCACTCTTTTTCGTCATGCTGTTTATATACGTACAAGGAAGGTAATTGTGAGAGTACCTTGGGTGACGAAAGATATAGGTAAAAAATGATTTGGAAAATACAGAAATTTAACAAGTCACCTAGGAATGTATTAAATAGGAAGTGCATCGAAGCCAAGGGAAAATGGCTGTAGGAAAAATTAGATGAACCCGAAAAAGAAGTGGCCATCTGATGGACTGATCGAGAGTAAAAAAGAGTAGAGACGGTCTTCAATATAAATAAAAGCAAAGACTTCAAACGTTAAAAACTCAAGAGGAATTTCACTGCTGAACGCAGATCAGAGCAGAATAGGTGAAAAGAGTACACTGAATGTTTCTGCTATAAGATAAAACTGTTGGCGTGATAGGAAAAGACATAGGGACACCATTATTAGAGCCAGAACTTACTAAGACTTGGTAGACTTGCGATCTGTTCAGTTGGAAGGTGTGAGATTGTCTGCACTTTGTATCTGCACAGCGAGTGGACTAATGTGTGCAAACTTAGATTACCACTTAGCGTGCAAATGGACAAAACATCTGAACTGTCTTCTCAAGCCCAGGATGTTAAACAAACATTCTATATAAATATAGGCCACTAAGGCAGCTCATGTCATGTGCAGATTGTAAGAAAATAATTAGAAATGCTGCTGTCACTTAACTAGAATGCATGAATTAATAAAAGTGAAAGTTTGTGGTCTATTCTAGAAAGACAAAACAGCTATTCTCTTTTTTATTCTACATATAATTTGGGAACTGTGCTTTCAGGGGTCAAGTGATATACAACAATCATGTTCAGTTACTTTCAACACTCAATAACTCTTGGATATATTGAATTAACGATTATTAAAATCGTTATCTCAACATATGAAATATATTTTACCTAAGGAAAGAATAATTAAAGATCTTCATTGGATCATTTACATCTATGTCGTCATAGCTGGTCAGTGCACTGAGTTGGTGGAAAATA
Organism: Schistocerca cancellata; assembly: GCF_023864275.1. Taxonomy (NCBI): domain Eukaryota; kingdom Metazoa; phylum Arthropoda; class Insecta; order Orthoptera; family Acrididae; genus Schistocerca; species Schistocerca cancellata. The sequence continues at coordinate 243,940,428 of NC_064628.1, read as the reverse complement.
AATTTACTTTTTAAACCAATGAAAAAGCTCTCATGTACTCAATGTGAGTATAGGTTAGTATCCAAGGTTTTGATTTTCAATAGTCAAAGCGTACGCAAGTTGGAGTGAGAAAAATCTCAACTCAACATTTACTGTGGCCTAATGCGCGATGGTACTTTACCAAGCAGCATCTGCAATGATGTTGTCTCCGTGCTGGATCTGAAATGCTAATTCCCTACTCTGGTCTTGACTGAATTCACTCAGTCTCAACTTTCCTGCATTCTGTAGAACGTTAATTTTTCCCTAGTCAAAATGATGGCTGTTGCACACTCGCTAAGGGTTGGAGCGATGTGCACAATTTCTTTGCCCACAAAAGTTCTTGCAGGAATAATTAACTATCGCCATGATACGTGAAGCATATCGTCTACACTTCACAGAAAGCAAAGCTCTCAACGCCCTCGCTATTTTCCACACACTTGTGCGGCCCACCACGAGATGGAAGAGACATCTAGAAATTTTAGTTCTCAAAATGTTTTTATATAATGGGGATCTCTCCGCTTGGTTGCATCTGTTTTGCCCAGTATGGCTCCAGCCAGTCGCTATCTCTCTCTAGAGGTGAATTTTATTTTTCTTGCCAAGTCGCAGCCTAGCCCTGTTAAAGCCATCCAGCCTCTTACCCTCGGTCCCAGCCGTATTTACGTAAAAGGAATAATGTATTGTTCTGGCCTTATCACTTTCTGCGCTGAAGCTCGCCATTCTCTTGTTAAGTGGGGTTTTCTGATGCCATTAACCACCTGCTCGGTTCATCTCCAAAATGTGTTTCACTTTAACTTATTTATTCAGTCCTGTGTCCATATATTGGTAGGTATTGTTTTGTTAGTTTTCAGTACATGAGACTATTACAATTGCCACACTGGGCTAGTGTACTCTCCTGCAGAGTAACATAAGGCAAGAGCTGTTGCAACAGGCTGCCTAAGACCAACCCTCATGGACAAAGTTCAATGCCTCGCTGGGATTGCTCCATGTGACATCAGAAGAGAAGTCGCCGCTAACATCGAGAGGCATAAATCAAATACAGTGATCTCACATCCACTCTATGCATATCAACCTGCCAAGCCAAGACTGAAGTCCGGGAAGAGTTTCCTAACAACTTCATAGCCAACACATGTCAAACTGGATGACACCACAAGAATCCCTGCCACCTGGACACATGGAGAAGTGAGTCATCTGGAAGTCCTTGAACAGACTACGGACCGAATTTGCAAGATCGAGGGACAATCACCTTAAATGGAACTTCCAACTGCCAACTGCCAACACAACATTGTGTGAATGCGGTGAATTGCAGACAACCCAGCATCTCTTCAAATGTACCTCATGCCCAACCAGCTGTAGAATGAAGGACTTAACGTCTGCAGCACCCAATGCTATCAAAGTTGCCCAATTCTGGGTGAATACTGTATAGTTTTCTTTGTATGTATTGCATGTGTGTTCATTTTAGTCTACCTCAGACACGAATAAAGGAAGAACTGCAACTGCCTTTTGTTGATATAATATAATTATTATTTTCTGAGGATCTCATATTGTATCGTACTGTCGTTATGGATCCAGCTCATCTAAGGTCCATAAAATCCGGATGCCTTACAAAGGCAAAGATAATATTACTTCAGAATTTCTGAAGTCGTTGTGAAAAGTGCCTATCAAACGATTATTCACGTTAGTGAGAGTGGAGACATACCAACAGACTTTTCCAAGTAAATAATCGACACAATCCGGAAAATATCAAAGACAGATAAATGAGAGCATTATTACACAATTGGTTTAAAAAGCTCATGCATCCAAGTCGATGTGAAGAATGATATGATGCAATATGGAAAAGATGTTTGAATACGATGTGAGAAGACGAGCAGTTTGGCTTTAGAAGATGTAAAGATGCCAAAGCCCGTTCAGATGTTACACTTAATAATGGAGGATAAACTTTAAGGAAGTCAACGACCCTACAAAGGGTTTATCGACCTGGGGGAAGCGTTAGACAATGTATAATGGTTCAATACGTTTGCAGTTCTTAGAGAAATAGGCATAAGTCATGAAGAAAGATGGGTCATATACAGTATGTTCAACCAAGACCCAAGAGGAAATAATAAGGATGGAAGAGGATAAAAGGATTCGGATTAAAAAGGTCTAGGGCAGAACTGTAGCATTTATACCCTACCTTACAACTTATACACTGAAGAAGCTCCTGTAGAATTAAGAAAGGTTGAGAGTAGAATTAAAATTCGGGGTATAGGTTTATCAGTGATCGGATTCGCTGATGAAAGACTGGTCAATTACTGGGTCTGTTGAATGGAATGAATAGTCTAATAAGCACAGAATATGGACTGAGAGTAAATAAAAACAAGGTGTCAGTAATGAGAAGAAATGAGATTAGCGATAAACATAATTTCAAAATTGGGTTTGAAGTGGAGGAATTTGCCTACTGCAAAAATCACAAAATAACGCATGACTTTTCTGAGAATGTAGCTCTGGAGGACTGTTGTATAGAAGTTACTCATAGAAAATCGTGAAAGACGAGAACCGGAGCGTTGAGACTTGGTATTACAGAACGACGTTGAACATTTTGTGGATGAGGGAAGAAGAGAACGTTTCTCGGTGAGTCGGTGAGCCCCATCAAAGCAGTCAAAAGACTGAAGAAAAGAAAAAGCAGATCTCTGTGGTAGTTAAGCAGTTGCAAGACAACTGCAGGCCTGAGCTATAGCATGGGTAAATCTAGTGCACCAGAAAACACGAAAAAGTATTTGAATTCCCTTAGTGATGAAGCCATCATTTTAATAGCTCCAGTAGTTCTATCTTTACCTGAACCGAGAGTGAATTTATCTTCCTGTAGGGACATGCAGTCTAACATGTGTGGTCCACCATATTTTGCTTGTAAATGCGGAAGTGATTTGCCATTGTCACCATCCGGCATTTTGTACATTGTAACAGGTACACTGCAGGACTTTCTGCCTTTTCAGCTGTTCCTGTCACTGAGTACAACTCTTCCACACCAAAAACGTTCGAGTTTTCGACTTTCCTCTGACGTCCAGACTGGTGTCCTCGCCTGTGCCCCAGGCGGGGGCTCTCTTACTACACGATCACCTGAAGAGAGCTGAAGCCCAGCTTGGGATTGGCAACGGCGAAGAAAGTGAACTGTAACAAACAGTTTCTTTAATATTAAAAAGAAAAAAAACTTCCTAGTGTTCCACAAAATTATTTGGTCACGAACCGGCTTTCGGCTTCTCAGGCCACCTTCAGGTGACATCTGAGTGTCTCAAACATAGATAAACATGATGTGTGACTTGCACAGATATTATTTGTACAGAAGATACAAAAACGACAGAAGTCTGTGCATAGTAAAACAATATATGGGAAATGAAAATTGGGTATGAGCATTTAATACTAGGCTGACATTCTGTGTCATGTGTTTTTTGATCTGCACTGTTTCCTGTAGTGTGGACTTTCTTTTTTTGTATTGTTTTAGTTTGAAATGATCAGACTCAGTTTCCATTTTCCTCTTTGTTAAATTAAGTTTTCGTAACGAATAGTAGATTCAAACTGTAAATTTATCTTATTTTTCATCTGTCGTTAATTATACATACAAATAAAAACTTTGTTGAAACGCCTTTTTAGTTAATGTAATTATTTGTATGTGACAAAAAATGTAATATTTCCCCATGTAAACACTGTCATTTTTGTATCTTCTGTGCAAATAATATTTGTGTAAGTCACACACCATGTTTATCTGTATTTTTGACATTCAATTATCACCTGAAGATGACCCGAGAAGCTGAAAGCCGGTTCATGACCAAATGAATACAATTTTGCGGAACAATAGGAAGCGTTTTCCTTCTTAATGTTATTATCATCTTCTGCGAAGCACCGACGGAAAATTCATTTAATTTTGATAGTTTCTTCTTTAACATGCCTTTTGTAAAGGACCCTAAGTCTGCCACGTACTAGAAAAGTAAAAAATAAAATAATTTTCAAGAAAATTAAATGTCTACAGAGTTCAAAATTTTGCAGACAAAACTAGGGTACTTGGGCAAGTGATCGGTGCAATAGACTCTCGACAAAAAGCTGTAATACTCTGGTAGGGTGAACTCGAAGAGAAAAAGCAAGAAGAATGTGGACAGACGATATCACAGAGAGCACCAGAATTTCTTTGAAAGATCTGAGGAACAACACAGCAACATGGAGTTTATCACGCCAGCAAGAGTCCTAAAGAACTTCATGGATCGTAACAACTAACACACAGGGCTTTCGTCGAATTTGTCCGTTAGGTCCAACCTGTCTAATCGAAAATGAGGGCTGTATAACATCTAGTTCGCCATCATTTTTCCTTGTAGGGTGTCCTACGAGGTGAACTGAGTATCAGGCCATCAGACTGAAGCCTTTCCAGCGCTTGTGAGCCGCGCTGTCTGTTAAAGAGGAAACCGTTGGTTCGATTCCCGCCAAGGACGTGAGTGTACGTTGAAAATGCGTTATAGCTGTATATGTCTATTCCAATGTTATTCGTAGAATTTATTGAATATCAAGTTTGATCTAAAGCGCGACCACAATTTTTCACATACATTAATAGATTCCAAGACTGTATGCCAACCAGCGGCTTTCTTTTCTTTATACTGCTGTAAATACGTTTCGACTTCCATCTTCCGTTAATGGATGGATCGTTACGATCTTTTCGTTATTACGGCAATTTGTGGCTGTATTAACCTACCTACCAGAAGATGAGCGAAAGCCCAAACGTGTCTTGGCATAAGAATTTTTTCTTTTAAACTGACATCTGAAAATATATTTTACAGCAGTACTATGCACACCGAACAGAAAAATAGTCTACCCAGGAAATATCACACTTATGTGGTGTAACATGGCTTCAGTCTTGATAACGACCTCTGTTCGGGGAGGAAGAGAGTCCACAAGTATAACTGGGTGCGCCATATCCAGCTGATTAGACCGTTTAGACCTATCAGATTGCTTGAGTGTTGACTGTTACGTTTCGCCCGCTGTTCCAGACAGTCGCAGACAGTTTGTAGGATTGAGTTCGAATGATTTAACGGGCAAGTCGAGGTGCGATTCGCTGCCTAAGTGCTTTTCAAACCAGGACTGTATGCGAGCAGCCCTGCGAATCGTCTTGGAAGACAGCAACGTCTACATCACACTCACGATGGAAATGAGAAGACAGGGGAACGTCTGGTCAACGAGACGACTGTAAGGCGACAACTTTGACTCGTGAGCCTCCACGCACCTACGCACGGATTAAAACAAAACATAAGTGATGTAGCACAGTTCTTAGGGTCCCAAAAATGCGTAGTTAGATTTTAAATGTGGAATGTTCAGTTTCTAGGGCAGTGTTTCCCAACATGGGGGTAATTACCCCCTAAGTGGTAAAACATATTTCTCTGAGGGGTAAAAACGAAGGGGTTCAGTTTTATTTTGGTCATAAAACGAAATTATTTTTAAAGACCATTATCATTTTTTAAAAAAACTGTAAAACTGATTACTTACGTTACCAATAACTACATACTCTTTTAAATAAACGTGACACGATGTCGTGCCTGCGTGGCAGGGGGTTCATTGAACCACCAGGTTACAGCTAGTGAAACGAACGTATAAACATCATTTTCAGCACAAAGTCCACCCACTGCACACATATTTGTACTTTATACAGTGCGCCTATAATAATAAAACTGAGACATTATACGACACATATGCTTAAACATCTCATGAAAAAGCTTTCTCCGTGTTCTATGCAGTTGCAGGAATAGTCCATAAATTGCTTCATTCTTCACTTCACAACAGTAAACGAACTAACTGACATTAAAATGCAACAGTACCTGTGTAATGGCTACTACACTGCTGCAGAGCCTAAACTGTATTAGTATTATTATTTTTAGTAGCAGTGCTCAACCACAAAGCCTGTAGTCTCCCAATTTCTGCTAGTCTAGCAGTAATGAGTCCAGCAATCAAGTGAGGAGCAAACAATAGGCCTCGGTGTAGTGCACACATTTTAAGTCAGTTGACTGCTAGGCATGGTGATTAACTGGTAAAGCACATGCCTGGAAACGGAGACGTAGTGGGATCGAATACCGATCAGACCATAAATTTTTCAGTCTACATTTTAAACAAGCCTTTAACGATGTAACGAATCGCCAGAAATAATAAGTGCTTCGGATTCCAAGTTAAAATGTAAATGCCATTTCCCTGGTTGGATAATTGGGGTACGTTAAGGACACGCAAGTCGCCGAAGTGGGGTCCAATTGAAAGACTGTTGAGCCACATGGTGTTATTATTTTATGAAATGGTGTGAAAGTTGTGGATGAAGAAAGTGTCACTAGGAAGAGGAATGGTGCAAAGGAAGCATATTTTGTAACACGTCTCTACCCTCAGTCTGGACAGCTTCTTCTCTGAGAGGATTTGCAGGTAGCACTCGTGATTCATGGAGAATTGAGACATCATTCTGATAAAATGTGGTTAGAAATAAGCAGTACCAACTATATTATTGAATCATTAGTTCGTAGTTTAATAAAAACACCCACAAAAACTAAATAGATCTTTCGTCATTTTAAAAATGAAAGTGTCCAAATAATTTTTTTTCATTCTAAAGTATAACCAGGTGTCTTTTTTTGACAATGATGGAGGGAGCGGAGGGTGGGCAGGGGAAGGGGTGTTGGCAGGACCTAGCTAACATCTGATTGCACTCGAGGGTAATGATCTCAGAAAGATTGGGAACTACTGCTCTAGGGACTAGCTAAACGCACATGTCGCATATACCCTGAAGATAGTCAAACAAATGTATGCAGCCAGATAGTAGAAATCACGACACAAATCACTGTGGGTTATGTTTTTTTAACAAACTTTGTCTGTTTGCTTCATGGTCGTTTGCACTATAATATTGGTTAATAACTGTCGTATGATAATCTATTTTGAAAACACAAATGACTTCTCCCACTCTCTCGCGTAAATATCACTCGATTCAAATTAAAGTTGGACAATGGCAGATATCTCCAAACACCCGATCAGATTGCCAACTACTAAACCCGATGTTCAAAGTTCACTCAGTATGAAATAATCCGAAATCGACAGGTTACCACTGGCTGTAATGTTGAAAGAATTGCCGGCAGTCGACGCAAAAATCACAAGTCGCCAACTCAAACAGCAGCTACTCATACAATAATTTTAAAGTTCTCTTGACGAAAAAATATTTTTGTGTTGCACTCATCGAATTTCTTTTAAGCTATTTTTTTCCTTTTCGCGGTCCTCGACGCAAAAAAGTTTACGAGTTCTGTCTTCAACACTTAGAATAGTTCACACTCTTCTACTCGCGTTTCTGTCGACGGAGACCACATTTGACCAAACAGATCCACTCTCCAACACCAGCCGCTCCTGACCAACCTGTCGGCCCGACTGTCACGGCCAAAATTGCCCGGGAAAAGATGGCCGTCGTTACTTGTGACCGCTGTTTAAAATTAGTGAAATAAGCGAATTTCCGTTTTAGCAGTTTAATAAATTACTTATTTCTACCTTACATATGCGTATAATAAATGAAATAGTTCGGAATATTACCGACTCTTCACTGCTGTATTCAGATTTGTAAGTGGATGAATAGTTTTCATATTATTAGTGATTTACTGCACGCTACAGCTACTTTGCCTTCATCTTCCAAAAATTTGTAATAAAGTAAAAGATAATAATACACATGTCTATTAGTACTCCTACCACCAACTGTTGTCGTTACTTTTTTTATTTAAACAATATTTTTCTGCGAAATACGTTTTCATGGCGCGGAAATAATATTCCAGCTCATAGTTCAAAACGTACACGTTTTGCAAAAATAAATGTGACTGTGACTTGATACCACTCATCGTCCTCTATCCATTGGCACTTTGTTCACTAAAAACCTGTTACCAGTTATCGAGATATGAACTTCTTTTACATACACTCCTGGAAATGGAAAAAAGAACACATTGACACCGGTGTGTCAGACCCACCATACTTGCTCCGGACACTGCGAGAGGGCTGTACAAGCAATGATCACACGCACGGCACAGCGGACACACCAGGAACCGCGGTGTTGGCCGTCGAATGGCGCTAGCTGCGCAGCATTTGTGCACCGCCGCCGTCAGTGTCAGCCAGTTTGCCGTGGCATACGGAGCTCCATCGCATTCTTTAACACTGGTAGCATGCCGCGACAGCGTGGACGTGAACCGTATGTGCAGTTGATGGACTTTGAGCGAGGGCATAGTGGGCATGCGGGAGGCCGGGTGGACGTACCGCCGAATTGCTCAACACGTGGGGCGTGAGGTCTCCACAGTACATCGATGTTGTCGCCAGTGGTCGGCGGAAGGTGCACGTGCCCGTCGACCTGGGACCGGACCGCAGCGACGCACGGATGCACGCCAAGACCGTAGGATCCTACGCAGTGCCGTAGGGGACCGCACCGCCACTTCCCAGCAAATTAGGGACACTGTTGCTCCTGGGGTATCGGCGAGGACCATTCGCAACCGTCTCCATGAAGCTGGGCTACGGTCCCGCACACCGTTAGGCCGTCTTCCGCTCACGCCCCAACATCGTGCAGCCCGCCTCCAGTGGTGTCGCGACAGGCGTGAATGGAGGGACGAATGGAGACGTGTCGTCTTCAGCGATGAGAGTCGCTTCTGCCTTGGTGCCAATGATGGTCGTATGCGTGTTTGGCGCCGTGCAGGTGAGCGCCACAATCAGGACTGCATACGACCGAGGCACACAGGGCCAACACCCGGCATCATGGTGTGGGGAGCGATCTCCTACACTGGCCGTACACCACTGGTGATCGTCGAGGGGACACTGAATAGTGCACGGTACATCCAAACCGTCATCGAACCCATCGTTCTACCATTCCTAGACCGGCAAGGGAACTTGCTGTTCCAACAGGACAATGCACGTCCGCATGTATCCCGTGCCACCCAACGTGCTCTAGAAGGTGTAAGTCAACTACCCTGGCCAGCAAGATCTCCGGATCTGTCCCCCATTGAGCATGTTTGGGACTGGATGAAGCGTCGTCTCACGCGGTCTGCACGTCCAGCACGAACGCTGGTCCAACTGAGGCGCCAGGTGGAAATGGCATGGCAAGCCGTTCCACAGGACTACATCCAGCATCTCTACGATCGTCTCCATGGGAGAATAGCAGCCTGCATTGCTGCGAAAGGTGGATATACACTGTACTAGTGCCGACATTGTGCATGCTCTGTTGCCGGTGTCTATGTGCCTGTGGTTCTGTCAGTGTGATCATGTGATGTATCTGACCCCAGGAATGTGTCAATAAAGTTTCCCCTTCCTGGGACAATGAATTCACGGTGTTCTTATTTCAATTTCCAGGAGTGTATTTCGTATTCAACATCTTCAAATTGAAATATCTTACAAACTACTGCACCGATTAAAGGCGCGCGAACATCAATAAAATAGTATCAATTTCTACTTTAACATGACAGTGTTGGTTTTTGTGTTGCTTATCTGGTTTTATTATACTTTCCAACGGCCTTGCTGCAGTGGTAACACCGATTCCCGTCAGAGCGCTGTAGTTAACCAGTGTTAAGTTTGGCTAGTTATTGGATGGGTGACCATCCGCGTCTGCCGAGGTTGTGTGGACGTTTGCCACGCCGGACATTTGCCACGATTTTACCTGATCCGGAGGGTTGGGTCCCTTGTCTCCCCCTCCTCCTCATCCTCCTCCTCCTCAACGCTTACTGAGCCTTTCCGCTGGTTTACTTAACATAGAACCAGAAACTCTTTGGATTTTCCGCCACATTTCTAGAGACATTTTCGTTGTGGAAACTATTAAATGCATCTCGCATTGAAATCCGCACCAAATTTCGAGCCTCAGTAAAACTTCGCTAATCTTGCAGATTTTGCGTTCGTCTAAATTATACGTGCCTTTTTCGGTGCTCCTGCATCAGCTTTCTGTCGTGTTTTGTGTACCATGGGGGATCAGTTCCGTCTATTATTAATTTATTTGGTATGAATCTCTTGAGTGCTGTTGATACTATTTCTCTGAACTTGGCCACATATGGTCTTCACTTACATAGTTTGGAAGGATTGGAGACTGTCTCTTAGAAAGACGTCAACCGAATTTTTAGCTGCTTTTATAAATAGACACATTTCACGTTTAGTGTTGATGAATTTCTTTGTTATGGAATTGAGCCTCGCTACGACTGTGTGTTCAGTAATCTCCGTCGTGAATCTCAGGAATATTTGTGACTAAGAGGTCAAGTGTGTTTTCGTAACCACTTACAATTTGAATGGCCTTATGAACTAATTGTTCAAAATAATTAAAAAAAGCATTTATAACAATTACAGAAGTTGTTTTCTATCTACAATATGGATTGAAAATGTATTTTGGTCAACATACCGAAGGTAGATTGAAGTCACTGCCAACTATAATTGTATGAGTGGCGTATCTATTTGTGATGAGACTCAAGTTTTCTTTGAACTGTTCAGCAACTGTTTCATCTGAGACCGGGGGTCTGTAAAAGGAGCCAGTTATTACTTTATTCCGGTTGTCGAATGTAACCTCTGCCCATACTAAGTCACAGGAACTATCTACTTCAATGTCGCTTGTGAGCTGGGACAGACATTACATTATTTTTCCTTAAGTTGTCCTTCTTGTTTCTGTTGTAGTGCATATAATTACAATTACGGCTTTTCCCTCCAAAACCTAGGATGCTTTCTCTGTGGCCCTGTAAATACCAGAGCTAAACAATGTAGAACAACAACGTACATTACAAGCATAGCATTCTGTATTACTTCATTTCCTTATTTCTAACATTTTAAAATCGTATGTCGACTTTAGATGACATGTCGATCATAGATGATCTTATCTCTATTTAGTGAACGTATTTTCAGTCATGTTTTGAACATTGTCCCGCTACACTTTACTAACTACAGTTTCGCCGCAAGGGATATCGCATTTTAGAGAGTAAATTAATATGCAGTATGTCGTTCTTCTTTTCAAACATTCACATACGCATTTCTTCTTTCCTTATTGTCTTTTGGGCATTCAGTTGTAGTAATTAAAGTAGGCACAAATGCAGTGATCGAAAAGAAATGATTAGCGTACATTCACATTCTCTTTACATCGTTCCTTTCTTGTTGCTTTCATGGCGATAGATGGTTTCAATCGCAATCAGTAAGCGTGAAAGGAAGCTGCCGTACAGACAGAGGGATATATATTTATACTTGGCAGAACTAATTACATACTGACATAATCGTCGGTATTGCTTTTGTTTCCCAAAAGTTAAAAATGTTTCTATTTCGGAAAAGAAGCTCTGTATTTGGCCAAGATGTCGAAGAAGAAGGTCCCTTACATACTGGTTGTATCGAGTACGATGTGGAGACGGCGGTTTGAAGGTGGACAGAAGAGGTACGAGGAAGGGCGTCCCTTATCTGAGGGATCGCTACCTGGCGAAGGGGCAAGTGTGGCAAATGTCCGGCGTGGCAAATGTCCGGCATGGCAAGTGTCCGGCATTCCTGCTGAGACCTGTGGCAAGCAGCGTCCACTAAGCACTTGTGAGGCCAACTGGAGAGATGCTTGATTGAGAAGTTGCGGGCTCCGGTCGCGAAAACTCTCAGTGGCCGGGAGAAGGGTATGCTGACCACATTCCCCACCACATCCGCATCCAGTGACGCCTAGGGGCTGAGGGTGACAGAGGGCGGTCGGCGCCGATAAGCGTCCAAGGCGGTTTGGGACGGAGCTGCCATGACAGCATTATTTGTTACATACCGTCTTTATACACTGATGGATAGAAATCACAACACACAAAAAAAAGAGAGAGATTAGTGTAGAGCAATGAAATTTCGGGAATACATTTGTATAGGTAACATATTTAAGTGATTAACACTGCAAGACCACGGGTTAATGTAAGAGAGAGTCACGGTCTTACAAATGTGAAATGCTAGTACATTAACAACCGGTGTAACCGCCAGGATGTTGAATACAATCACGCAAATGCGCCTCTATTGTGTTCTACAGGTGACAGATGTCAGTTTATGGAATGGGGTTCCATGCCTGTTGCACTTGGTCTGTCAATGCAGGAATGGTTAATGCTGTTTGTGAACAATGCTGGAGTTGTAGTCCAATGATGTCCCATATGTGCTCGATTGGAGACAGATCAGGTGACCGAGCAGACCAAGGTTCAAATGGTTCAAATGGCTCTGAGCACTATGGGACTTAACACCTGAGGTCATCAGTCCCCTAGAACTTAGAACTACTTAAACCTAACTAACAAAGGACATCACACACATCCATGCCCCAGGCAGGATTCGAACCTGCGAACGTAGCGATCGCGAGGTTCTGGACTGAAGCGGCCGGCCAGACCAAGGTAACATGTCAACAATCTGTAGAGCATGTTGGGTTACAACAACAGATTGGGTTATCCTGTTGGAAAGCACCCCGTGAAACGGCAGCACAACAAGTCGAGTCAACAGACTGACGTACAAATTTGCAGTCAGGGTGCGTGAGATAACCACGAGAGTGTCCCTACTGTCATACGAAATCACACCTCAGACCATAACTCCACTCGGGAGGACGACGGTTCAATCCCGCGCCCGGCCATCCTGATTTAGGTTTTCCGTGATTTCCCTAAATCGCTCCAGGCAAATGCCAGGATGGTTCCTTTCAAAGGGCACGGTTGACTTCCTCCCCCGTCCTTCCCTAATCCGATGAGACCGATAACCTCGCTGTCTGGTCTCCTTCCCCAAAAACAACAACAACAACCATAACTCCAAGTGTAGTTCCAGTGTCTCTAGCATGCAGACAGGTTGGTTGCAGCCCTCAACTGGCCTCTTTCTAAGCAACACACGGACATCACTAGCACCTAGATAGTATTAGCTTTCACCAGAAAACGCAACAGATCTCAATCCTGCCCTCCAATGAGCTGTCGCTTGGCACGACGGAAGTCGCAAAAGACGGTGGCGCGGGATTAATGGAAAGCATGCTACAGAGCGTCTGGCTCGCATCTGTCCTTGAAGTAACCTGCTGGTAACAGTTCATTGTGTCACTTTGGTGCCAACAGCAACTTAAATTGCTGCTGCAGACGCAGTACTATGAGCCAGAGCCATACGCCGAACACGATGGTCTTCCCTTTCGGTTGTGCCAAGTGGCTGTCGGGAGCCCGGTCCTCTTGCGTCCGTACATTCCCGTGGCCACTGCTGCCAGCTGTTAAGTAAAGTGGCTACATTCCTGCCAAGTCTTTCTGCAGTATCGCAGAAGGAGCGCCAAGCTTTTCGTAGCCCTACTACACGACCCCGTTGAAACGCAGTGAGGCGATGATGACAGCGTCTTTGTCGCCCTAAAGGCATTCTTGACTAACGTCAGATCATCAAGTCCAGTCTCAGGCTCAAACGTGACAAACGCTCACGACCATTGCAGCATTTATTTAAAGGAAACCTAATTTGCATCCCCGTAGTGGCGCTACCAGCGTCACTAATACGTGACTGGCACGAAATTTGAAAAGAAATAATCTTTCAGATGGAGAAACACGCCTACCAACTATCGATTATGTCGCACAACTCCTTTCTTGTGTTGCAATTTTTTTTTCGTCAATGTATTTGCACAGAAGACACAAAAACGACAGAATATTTACTTAGAAAAACATTTCATGGAAAATGGAAATTGAGTCTGATTATTTAACAATAGGATAGCTTTCTGTGTCATGTTTTTCTTTATTTCCAGTACTTCCAGTAGAGTCCTTTCTTCTATTTGGTATTAAATAATCAAACTCAGTTTCTGTTTTCCCCTTCGTTAAATTAAGGTTTCGTTATAGTTGCTAGATTCAAACTGTAAATTCTTGTCATTTCCCATCTGTTGTTAAATGTTCCTCCGCATGAAAACTTTGTTTATCCCCTTTTTTCAATTAATGTAATTGTTTACGAGTATATGTGACAAAAAAAGTAATGTTTTCTATGTACACACTATTTCATTTTTTGTAACTTTTGTAGCAATATCTGCATAAGTTGCACATGATTTTTATCAGAGTTTGCGGCATCTACTTATCAGCTGAAGCTGGCCGGAGAAGCCGAAACCCGTTCGTGACCAAACGAATATAGTTTTGCAGAACATTAGGAAATGTTTCCTTTTTTCATATTACAGAAACTATTCTTTACGGTTCATTTTCTTGGCTGTTGCCTGTCCCCAGCAAGGCTGGTGGAAATAATTACGTAACCGATTCTCTCAGCGATCGTTCGGTGGCTAGAGCCTGGTTTGCGAAGTCAGTAATTACAACAACGTGCTTCGCAATAATCTGAGAAATGTCTGTTTTACTAGTCTGAAGAATTTCATTCTTATCACAACGGTAGTAGGGAACCTTATTATCTACCTAGTAAGTTTTTATTGCTAAATTTTGTGGTCAAACAGCACGTTCAACGTAAAGGTAGCAATGCATTTGGTCTACAGGTTTCTAACTTCTTCCTTTTTCATAGGAAGTAGGTAATAATCTATGCATAACTTTGAATAATTTCCTATTCTGCAAAACACATCTTTGCGTTACTTCCATTCCACGTGCTTTTTTTATGACATCGGATGTACTTTTTATTAGTAGCTACATCACTTGCAATACTGTAGCTTCTTTAGGAGCGTATTTGAGAGTGATCCTTCTTATAATTCCTAAGCTTGTTACCAAGTTTATGTTGTCGGAGGCTTGTTGCCTTCTTTTTAAAACTGAATTACTAATATTACAATTTTGTCATTAACTTCTAACTACACTCCTGGAAATTGAAATAAGAACACCGTGAATTCATTGTCCCAGGAAGGGGAAACTTTATTGACACATTCCTGGGGTCAGATACATCACATTATCACACTGACAGAACCACAGGCACATAGACACAGGCAACAGAGTATGTATAATGTCGGCACTAGTACAGTGTATATCCACCTTTCGCAGCAATGCAGGCTGCTATTCTCCCATGGAGACGATCGTAGAGATGCTGGATGTAGTCCTGTGGAACGGCTTGCCATGCCATTTCCACCTGGCGCCTCAGTTGGACCAGCGTTCGTGCTGGACGTGCAGACCGCGTGAGACGACGCTTCATCCAGTCCCAAACATGCTCAATGGGGGACAGATCCGGAGATCTTGCTGGCCAGGGTAGTTGACTTACACCTTCTAGAGCACGTTGGGTGGCACGGGATACATGCGGACGTGCATTGTCCTGTTGGAACAGCAAGTTCCCTTGCCGGTCTAGGAATGGTAGAACGATGGGTTCGATGACGGTTTGGATGTACCGTGCACTATTCAGTGTCCCCTCGACGATCACCAGTGGTGTACGGCCAGTGTAGGCCCTGTGTGCCTCGGTCGTATGCAGTCCTGATTGTGGCGCTCACCTGCACGGCGCCAAACACGCATACGACCATCATTGGCACCAAGGCAGAAGCGACTCTCATCGCTGAAGACGACACGTCTCCATTCGTCCCTCCATTCACGCCTGTCGCGACACCACTGGAGGCGGGCTGCACGATGTTGGGGCGTGAGCGGAAGACGGCCTAACGGTGTGCGGGACCGTAGCCCAGCTTCATGGAGACGGTTGCGAATGGTCCTCGCCGATACCCCAGGAGCAACAGTGTCCCTAATTTGCTGGGAAGTGGCGGTGCGGTCCCCTACGGCACTGCGTAGGATCCTACGGTCTTGGCGTGCATCCGTGCGTCGCTGCGGTCCGGTCCCAGGTCGACGGGCACGTGCACCTTCCGCCGACCACTGGCGACAACATCGATGTACTGTGGAGACCTCACGCCCCACGTGTTGAGCAATTCGGCGGTACGTCCACCCGGCCTCCCGCATGCCCACTATACGCCCTCGCTCAAAGTCCGTCAACTACACATACGGTTCACGTCCACGCTGTCGCGGCATGCTACCAGTGTTAAAGACTGCGATGGAGCTCCGTATGCCACGGCAAACTGGCTGACACTGACGGCGGCGGTGCACAAATGCTGCGCAGCTAGCGCCATTCGACGGCCAACACCGCGGTTTCTGGTGTGTCCGCTGCGCCGTGCGTGTGATCATTGCTTGTACAGCCCTCTCGCAGTGTCCGGAGCAAGTATGGTGGGTCTGACACACCGGTGTCAATGTGTTCTTTTTTCCATTTCCAGGAGTGTATATAAATGTAATATACCTAGAGTCAAGGGTACATTCACGGATGTTCACTTTCAAACCAATTATTTCGTTTTAACTCATAATGAACCACTGGATCTTGTTACGTCAACATGCTTAATGTTACAACAGCACGTTACCAGTTTCAGGTAGCCTAACCTGTCTTTTGCCGGGGTGGGAACACTACTTTGGCGCCCCCAGTTGCTTTCTAACATTTGGTCGACTAGCAGATCTGCCCCGAATAACGTTTCCTAGTTCCTTCGCACAAAACTAGCGGCTGTATCCAGAAAATATTTACAGCATCCGAATTACTTGATGGAGAGTTAATTAAACATGTAAGTCATAAGTGTCTAGGAGGCTACCACTCATATAAAATGTGTCTGTTACCGTTGTTTATACCGAAAATAAAATGAGCAATACGGTAGCTTCGAGTACAAAGTAGTAATTAGCCCAGTGACGGATCGCGCGCAGCGCTTCTGGGGCCACATTGGGGCCGACGTCGTAGTGCGATGCATGCATTGCACCCCCAGTAGCGTCGCCTCTGATCTGTTTCTCACCTTTGAATTTTGTCAGTTGACAGTTAGACCACTTATTTGCTCTCGTCCTGTGAGGAAAAACTGTAAATTCTAGTTTGGACTGTGTTGACGGTTTGTTACTCCCAACTGCGTAGCGGCGCGGGACATTGTTTTCCGCTCTTCCGGCACAGTCACCAGAGGAATTGTTACGTAAATCATCTTCACTCTTCACATGACTCCCTTTTACGAAGGGTTCCAGTCTGCGTGTGATAGCTGTATGGAACAGGATACTTCTCTTCTTTTCGGAGTGTAACTTAACTATTTGCCACAAGCGCTTTTTAAATTTTTATTAGTTTTTTTAAAATTTAATTCGTTTTATTTTGGCATCTGAGCAGGGCTCATACAGCCATCGTCATACGTAGAAGATTTAACACACTGAAGAGCAACGTACTTACTAGATTTTATATATTACATATCATTATAAACATAACATTACAGTAGAATCATATTAGAAGTCAACTCGCTCTACCAACAAAATGCCATACAGATTTTGATATACTGTCAAGCATTAAAGCAGATCATTACGGTGACACATATCAACAAAGAGCAACCGACGGTGACCGGAAGTTGTAGGAGCCGGCTTGTAGCGTTGTACTCGTATCTGCTCAAGCAGACAGAAAATATGTGACTGACAGCACTTTCCTCACCAAAATCTCATAATGGGGATACGTATGTATGATGCAGAAGTTTCCTGTAACATCCTTGTAGAATGTGAGGTGCCTCATAGAGTTCGCAAGCCTTCTGGAGCATCCATTTTTTCCTACCTAAGGTTATGGATCAGCACCGGGTTCACTTCGGCATAATCCCTGTGGAGGTTTTTCTGAGTGTTTTTGTTCCGTCGTTATAACTACAAGAACTGCGCGTTTTCCGCATCACACACGTTTCGCTTTATTGAAGTGAAGCTTTATCAGTGGTGTGCATTTAAAGATTTTACAATTTGATCTGTTTTCCGATCGAAAAATAGTTCCTTAGTAAATTGTTGGTTTTTACTTACGGTAATTTCGCCTACATCCTGAAACTGTAAACCAACTACGGACAATACGGCCTCACAAAGGAAGAATTCATTGCCTATGTATGTCGGTGTTTCTTGTGCCAAATTTACAGCTAATATGTATTCTTTGTTGTGAGTCAGAATGGTTCAGCGCCTCAAACTTGCATTCTTTCGTGACCAATCGCGCAGACTATTTAGTACACATACAATACGACCACCTGCACAATATGGCCAGCATGACCACCCACCATAGTGTGTTGACTCACTTTTGGAACGAACGTAATAGCGGTAACTGCGTGACATGTACAAGTGCTTGGAAGATTTCCGGGGGAATGCGGCGTGAGGTGTCTATGGACAAGTCACGTAATATCCATAAATTATAGGCCAGTGGTTTGTGGCCGCGGAGATGGTGCGCTATACCCTCCTCCCCTCCCACCAGATATGATCCGTCGAGTTCAGATAGGACGAATTTGGTTACCAAGACTTCAGTGTAATTTCACTGTCATACAACATAAACCACTGTCGTTCGGCTCCGCCCTTGCGACTGTACAGTTATCCTGGTGGAAGATGCCATCGACGTGGGAGATATCGAGCATGATCCGATGCAGGTGGTTTGCAATAACGTTCACGTAGTCCACAGCTATGATGCCTTCGATTATTATCATGGGTTCCATGGAATCCCAGGCGAATGTCTCCGCAGTATAATATTGCATCCACCGGCCAGCATGCGCGTTGCAGCGAATGGTTTCCAGCAGCCATCAGCCTGGATGACAGCGTACCCGGACACAACCAGTAACCTGGTGTAACAGGATATGCGATACAGCATACCAGGCGACAAGTTTACGTCGATCCACTGAGCCTCGATGAATCGATGTCCTCTGAAATCGTTGGTTCAACATGGTAACACGTAGCGCTCGTCTGTCGGAGAGCCCCACCTTCAAGAATGTGCGCTGAACGATGTGTTCCGAAACACTTGTGCACGCACTGTTGTCAGATCTGCCATAGATGGCTGCCTTTTTGCTGCCTTTCACAGGGAGCAAGCCTCCTACCTCAACGTCGTGTACCACACATGGACGTCCATTACCTTGTCGCCTACTCGTGTTTTCAACATCCTTCAATCATTTTCAGCAGATGCTCATGACAGTCCGATAGAAAATGGTACAAATAAGGTCTTTGGAAAAGTTATTAATTGTTTTTCTGCGAATGGGTTTGCTCTGAGCTTTGAAAAAACACAGCACATCCAATTTTCTGCTGCAAAAAGTATAATTCCTTCAATAAACATAACTTCAATAAACAAAACACATCAAAAGAAGTCAGTAGCCAGGGTAGAGCATACTAAATTTTTGGGTGTACATATAGATGAGACCTAAAGCGACTAGGTTCAGCAACTTTTGCAACGAGAATAATTGCCAATTTTGAGGATGTAGAAATTAGTAAGCTAACATACTCTGCATACTTCCACTCTCTGATATCATACGGAATAATAGTCCGCAGCTCGTGGTCGCGCGGTAGCGTTCTCGCTTCCCGCACCCGGGTTCCCGGGTTCAATTCCCGCGAGGTCAGGGATTTTCTCTGCCTCGTGATGACTGGGTGTTGTGTGATGTCCTTAGGTTAGTTAGGTTTAAGTAGTTCTAAGTTCTAGGGAACTGATGACCATAGATGTTAAGTCCCATAGTTCTCAGAGCCATTTGAACCATTTTTTTGAACGGAATAATATTCTGGGGCAACTCAACACTTAGGCAAAACATATTCACTGCTCAAAAGAAAGTAGTTAGAATAATGTGTGGGGTTCATAGTCGCACATCTTGTAGGCATGTGTTTAAAAGGTTAGGAATTCTTACAACTGCTTCACAGTACATTTACTCAGTAATGGAATTTTTTTTTCAACAACATGTATCAGTTTAAAATCAACAGTGACATTCATGATTGTAATACCAGAAAAAAGAAAGACCTACACTATCCTTTACTTAACCTATTGAAACGTCCCCTTAGAACAATTTTAGAATTACTGTGCTCTTACATTATTTGCTTTTCAAACAGCTGAGCAAAACTGAACGTACTCAAACATTCACTAAAGCGACACACAATATTTTTAGCGCAACGCAATCTGACTTTCAAAAATCCCTACAAAAGAATGGCCCTGACTAACATTAACCTATACCTTTCACAAATCACTTACCTTACAAAAATCTTCATTACTCGAACTACAGCGAGCGCCACTACTTCCAGCTAAATAAAAGATTCAAACTACGGAAGGCACTAACTACTGATAGAGATAGTTAGCAAATGAAAGATTTTAATAGAGAACAAACAATGTATTTACCTTAATAGTCATAATATACATAGCAGTTCATGACATCCAGTCTTACAAATTTCAAAATTCCGCCATTTCTCTCCCCACATCCACCACTGCTGGCGGGTCACCTCCAACTGCGCAGCGCTACGCGCTGTTCACATCCAGCTGCCCAACACCACAATGGCAGACAACAATGCAAACTAGCCACAGACTGCACACAGCACAGCCAGTGATTTTCATACATAGCGCTACGTAACGTTGCCAATAAGAAAACCTAAACAGCCTACTTACACTATCTTTGGCACAGAAAGGTGTTAAATATGCTGCTATAAAACTTTTTGATAAATTACCAGATGAAATAAAATGTCTGACAGACAGCTAAATAATTTCAAAAACAAATTGAAATCATACCTCCTTGACAACTCCTTCTATACCATACATGAATTCTTGAATATGAGTAAATAAATCTGGAGATACAAGTATATGCATTTTGTGCCATTTAAGGGAATGGACTAGATAATAGAAATATTTAGGTATAACACTATAATGTAAACAAAAAAAAAAAAGAAAAATAACTTGTGTCCTGTGCGCATTTCTTGTGCACTTTACACGATCCACATCATAACGGTTTTTCCGTGTTATTGGTCAATGGAACACGTAACTAACTAACTAACAAGAACGGCCGACTAGCTTCGCCGTTTCCGAGACGGTCGTACGCAGGCAACGGGCCATAACAATTTCCTCTTTGTCAAACCCGCTTATATCAATGGATTTCTTCATTTACGGCCCGTATCGTCGCCAGAATGATTTCGCTTGTATACTTTCCTTACCAAGTCATGTGCCCTCAGTATCACCAAATTCCGACCACAGGTCCTGGTGGGCACATCGGTACCGACCGACCGGCGTGTCATCCTCTACCAATGCCGTCATAGGATGCAATATGGAGAAGTGTGGTGTAACCAGACCGCTCTCCCTACCTTTGTCAGTTTTACTCACCTGAAGCCGCTACATGGTCGAGTTATTTCAAGCGTTGTCAATATTTCGCGGCAGACCAATCATAACGGATCAGTGGCCCTTGCAACTGATTGTGAATCAAGATACACTACAGAAATTTCGTGGAAAACAATCTCAAATAAATATCTTATTCATTCATTTATCTAGTTTTTAATTAATTCACCAGGCATACCATTAGTAGATGAATAAGGACAACGTTCTGTCATTATACATTAGAAACATTCCAGTTGTAATCTTCTACGGACGTGTGTAGTTAAGCAAAAAAAGACAAAGGAAAATACACTACTGGCCATTAAAATGGCTACACCACCAAGATGACTTGCTACAGACGCGAAATTTAACCGACAGGAAGAAGATGCTGTGATATGCAAATGATTAGTTTTTCAGACCATTCACACAAGGTTGGCGCTGGTGGAGACACCTACAACGTGCTGTCATGAGGAAAGTTTCCAACAGATTTCTCATAGACAAGCAGCAGTTGACAGGCGTTGCCTGGTGAAACGTTGTTGTGATGCCTCGTGTAAGGAGGAGAAATGCGTACCATCACGTTTCCGACATTGATAAAGGTCGGATTGTAGCCCATCGCGATTGCGGTTTATCGTATCGCGACATTGCTGCTCGCGTTGGTCGAGATCCAATGACTGTTAGCAGAATATGGAATCGGTGGGTTCAGGAGGGTAATACGGAACGCCGTGCTGGATCCCAACGGCCTCGTATCACGAGCAGTCGAGATGACAGGCATCTTATCCCCATGGCTGTAACGAATCGTGCAGCCACATCTCGATCCCTGTTCGACGACGTTTGCAGCAGCATGGACTATCAGCTCGGAGACCATGGCTGCGGTTACCCTTGACGCTGCATCACAGACAGGAGCGCCTGCGATGGTGTACTCAACGACGAACCTGGGAGCACGAATGGCAAACGTCATTTCTTAGGACGAATTCAGGTTCTGTTTACAGCATCATGATGGTCGCATCCGTGTTTGGCGACATCGCGGTGAACGCACATTGGAATCGTGTAATCGTCACCGCCATACTGGCGTATCACCTGGCGTGATGGTATGGGGTGCTATTGGTTACACGTCTCAGTCACCTCTTGTTCGCACTGACGGCATTTTGAACAGTGGACGTTACATTTCAGATTTGTTACGACCCGTGGCTCTACCCTTCATTCGATCCCTGCAAAATGCTACATTTCAGCAGGATAATGCACGACCGCATGTTGCAGGTCCTGTACGGGCCTTTCTGGATACAGAAAATGTTCGACTGCTGCCCGAGCTCACCAATTGAAAACGTCTCGTCAATGGTGGCCGAGCAAATGGCTCGTCACAATATAGCAGTCACTACTCTTGATGAACTGTGGTTTCGTGTTGAAGCTGCATGGGCAGCAGTACCTGTACACGCCATCCAAGCTCTGTTTGGCTCAATGCCCAGACGTATCAAGGCCGTTATTACGACCAGAGGTGGTTGTTCTGGGTACTGATTTCTCGGGATCTTTGCACTCAAATTGCGTGAAAATGTAATCACATGTCAGTTTTAGTGTAATATATTTGGCCAATGAATACATGTTTATCATCTACATTTCTTCTTTGTGTAGCAGTTTTAATGGCTAGTAGTGTAATAATCGGGTTTCAAATACGAAGCGCAGAAGTGTGAAACCGCGACGCTAGTCATTGTGTCACCGTTGGGTATGGTCTATTTACTCGCTAAAATAGCTATTAAGTACTTCGAAAACTTTGACCGTCGCTTTCATAGAAATTCTCGAATATCTGTAGACATGCGCAGACTAGTGTTCATTCATTTTAACCCCTCTTCCACGGAGCTAAGTTCCGGGAGAGATTGGGTTATGGCACTTGTCGTGTTCTCCCCATCATTGGCGCAATAAGCTGAATTAGTAGTTTATTTCATGCTGCCAAGCGAAATGTTTAAAATCACGCAGTGCGTAACGTTGAATGGTTAAGTGATGTTTTATTTTTAATGGTGATAACAATTACAGACTTAAACGAGGCTAGACCAAATGAACGGAGCTTGCTCCGCACCACTGTGTCATTCCTCTCCGTTGTGATGGTAAGTAGGACCATGCTAACCATCCTGCCACAGATATTCTCAGTGTGGTTTTAAATAATCGCGGATGGCCTTATGGTTGCGATTGAGTGGGTAAACGTGATAGGACTGGAGAATGTTCTTTGGTGAAAGGACCCCATCAGTATTTAAATATCATGGTGTTATTAGAAACCCCGTTTGCCAGAATATTTTATACAGGCATCGTTAAATGAGTGTGAGTAATTCTCGCCTTTATCTCCTGCGGGTGTCACGAATTCGTAGAGAGTACATCAGGAATCCGATTAATCTGAATTAGTTGCCCCAGTGCAGGCTCCTTGAGGTCTGATGTTAAGCACATGCCGCTTTGATTTGATAATGTATACCATTTAGCTGGAGAACGCAGGACCTCAGTGGTTTAGTCTGTTATTACCACAACGCAGTTACTGCTACGCTGAATACCGTAACACCCACAAACGCAAAGTACATATATTTAAAAAAGCTAATAAAAATGCTTTTAACGCCTTTTTAAGAGACAGTCTCCACTGCTTCCGACCTGATCACGTAAGCATAGAAAATTTGTGGAATGATTTCAAAAAGATAGTATCGACGGAAATTGGGAGATATATGCCACATAGATTAATAAGCGACGGTACTGATCCCCCGTGGTACACTAAACGGGTAAGATCGCTGTTGCAGAAGCAACGAAAAAAGCATGCCAAATTTAAAAGAACGCAAAATCCCCAAGGTTGGCAAAGTTTTGTAGAAATTAGAAATATAGCGCGTACTTCAATGCGAGATGCTTTTAATAACTTCCACAACGAAACTCTGTCTCAGAATCTGGCAGAAAACCCAAAGAGATTCTGGTCTGGTGGGACTTCAAAATGGCTCTGAGCACTATGGGACTTAACTTCTGAGGTCATCAGTCCCCTAGAACTTAGAACTACTTAAACGTAACTAACCTAAGGACATCACACACATCCATGCCCGAGGCAGGATTCGAACCTGCGACCGTAGCGGTCGCACGGTTCCAGACAGTAGCGCCTAGAACCGCTCGGCCACTCTGGCTGGCGGTCTGGTGGGACTGACGGATAACATCGAAAAAGTTCAAAGAAGAGCGGCTCGTTTTGTATTATCGCGAAATAGGGGAGATAGCGCCACAGACATGACAACTGAATTGCATAGGCAATCATGAAAACAAAGGCGTTTTTCGTTGCGACGGGATCCTCTAATGAAATGTCAATCACCGGTTTTCTCCTCCGATTGCGGAAACATTCTGTTGGCACCCACCTACATAGGGAGAAATGATCATCACGATAAAACAAGAGAAATCAGGGATCGCACAGAAAAAATTAAGTGCTCGTTTTTCCCGCGCGCCGTTCGAGAGTGGAACGGTAGAGAGTCAGCTTGAAGGTGGTTCATTGAACCCTCTGATAAGCACTTAATTGTGAATAGCAGAGCAATCACGTAGATGTAGATGAACACTTTCGTATTTATTTGCTGGACAACCAACACTCTTCCCTGGCTTATTATTTCGTCCAAAGCAAATAAATGTGTCACCAGAAAGGAGCGCAACGTTAGAGGAGCTTGCGCAGTGTAAGTGAAGCAAGTGAGTTTTACAGGTTGCAGTGTCACTGAAATCGAAAACTCGTCCAACAAAAAAGCTGTGCGTGAATCAGTTTTTTAGTGCTCCATAATCTCAGCCGAAATGGTGGTTCACTCCCTAGTGACGCGACCTCTCAGTTTTGCGTACCATGTTCGAAACAGGATTATTCTTTCTATTTATTTTATTTTCATTAAATCCCCATGTTCGTAGAAGGTTACAACAATAATATTTCTTATCAAGTTAGAAGCCACTAGAGCGTATTACTAACTGTAAAATTACAACACGGTTTCACAATAAGTGTCAGATATTTATCATATTTGTGTATAAGGTACACACACCAAAAAAAGTTTTGCGTCATCCCGGTTCCCAGAACTCCTGGAGACAGACGTTGACTGTTGATATTGTATCACAGACAGTCCCTTTGACTGTTCAGAAATGTCACTAAACCCGCCCAAAGATGTAAACAACAATGGATGAGCAGCGCCTATTACACGGAGGGCGTCCGACAGCCGATCAGTTCCAGACATTCCACCAGGAAGTAGGTACACGGCTCGTGTTGTCTGTAGTTCAACCATGCTTAGACGGTCAATACCGCTGGTAGATGGCGTCCGCATTGTTACTTTGTGCCAGGAACGGCGCTCGACAAGGGAAGTGTCCAGGCGTCTCGGAGTGAACCAAAGCGATGTTGTTCGGACATGGAGGTGATACAGAGAGAGAGGAACTCGCTCAGGCCACCCAAGGGCTACTACTGCAGTGGATGACCGTTACCTACGGATTATGGTTCAGACGAGCGCTGACAGCCACGCCACCTTGTTGAATAATGCTTTTCGGGCAGCCACGGGACGTGGTGTTACGACTCAAACTGTGCGCAATAGACTGCATAATGCGCAACTTCACTCCCGACGTCCATGGCGAGGTCCATCTTTGCAACCACGACAACATGGAGCGCGGTACAGATGGGCCCAACAACATGCTGAATGGGTCGCTCAGGTTTGCCATCACGTTCTCTTCAACTATGAGTGTCTCATATGCCTTCAACCAGACAATCGTCGGAGACGTGTTTGGACTCAACCCGGTGAGGCTGAACGCCTTAGACACACTGTCCAGCGAGTGTCGCAAGTGGAGGTTCACTGCTGTTTTGGGGTGGCATTATGTGGGGCCGACGTACGCCACCGGTAGTTATGGAAGGCGCCGTAGCGGCTGTACGATACGAGAATACCATCCTCCGACCGATAGTGCAAACATATCGGCAGCATATTGGCGAGGCAATCGTCTTCTTGGACGACAATTCGACACCTCCATCGTTCACATCTTGTGAATGACTTCCTTCAGGATAACGACATCGATCGACTAGATTTGTCAGCATGTTCTCTGGACATGAGCCCTATCGAACATGCCTGTGATAGATTGCGAAGGGCTGTTTATGGACGACGTGACCCATCAACCACTCTGAGGGATCTACGTCGAATCGCCGTAGAGTTGTGGGACAATCTGGACCAACAGTGCCTTGATGAATTTGTGCATAGTATGCCATGACGGACACAGGTATGCATCAATGCAAGAGGTACTGGTGTGTACAGGAACCTGGACTCCCACCTCTGAAGGTCTCACTGTATGGTGGTACAACATGCGATGTGTGGTTTTCATGAGCAATAAAAAGGGCGGCAATGATGTTCATGTTGATCTCTATTCCAATTTTCTGTACAGGTTCCGGTACTCTCGGAACCGAGGTGATGGCAGACTTTTTTTTTGGTGTGTGTATTTTCAGCGGTCACAATCTGATTAAATTCTTATTATATTATATATTTTATTCTTATGGTTATTCTTCATCAATATTTGGTCCATTCCCTTCGACGATACCGATCGCAACAACATTCGCAACATAGAAACTCTGAATACAACGAACATCGCACGAAGACAGGTTTGTCAGAATGAAATTTCTTCGCGTGAAAGTTACTCGGGAAAGAAACGTCGTTAACATTGTCGATGATTTTAAGCGTTGGTAATAATTTCGCGCCAAGTCAGGCAGCCATAACGAATCACTTTCAGGAAAACTGGCGCTTGCAACTGATGATGAATCAACATAAACTAGAGGAATTTCACCGAAAACAGTTTCAAATAATTTTCTTGTTTAGTTATTTATTTAATTCATTCACCAAACATACAATTAGTAGACTAATAAGGACAATTTTATCTCAACATATATTGAAAGTATTCCTGCAGTAATCTTCTACAGGCATGGGTAAATAAATGAAAAATGAAAATAAAAATAATATTCGGGTTTTGAACGTGGTGTGCAATACGGTGAAGCCGTAACACTAACAACTGTGCCATCGCTTTTGTTGAACTCAATTGTATGCAGAAGGACATTCACATTATGTCAAAAAATTTGACGTTCGTCTTCTCAGAAACGATCGAGTATCAGCCGATAAGCTAAAGCTTTGACCCATCTTCCACTGAGCGAATTTTCTGAGAAATCGGATTATGGCAGTTACCGTGTTCTCCTCGTCAATACCGGTTTATTGAATTATCCATTACACGTTGATTGGCTCCTGGCGTCCAGTTCACACTGCGTGATGAGCATCAGTCAGTCACACTTTTTCCAGAATCGTAGAACTGTGTTCTTTCACTTGTTGTGTGAAATTTTGGTTGATAGGCGGATGATGTACATGTTTTTTCAAGCATTCTTTTTTAAAAACCGTAAATTTTGAAAAGCAGCGGGTACTACACCATATTTTCGCGAACAACCTCATGTGAACAGTTTAAAAATATAACGCTTCTCTATTTACCGTCACAGTTTCGTTGCTTTCCGGTCAGCCGTTTTCTCGTAATAGTACCGGATCTAGATTGTTGCCATTCGCCTTACGGTAAAATATGTGAACAAGACGAAAAGTGGGAACTCAAACTTTGGCATTGCCTTTCACGGCTATTAGGTTTTTGTGCATAATGCTACATAAATCGCTAATATCAACTACTAATATTTATTTTATTGTGTCCTCCTGTGCAGATGAAATGTCGTACGATTTCTGAGCTGTATTTCGTTTCTAATTTTTATCCTGCTTATGTCGGGGTTTTTCGTCAGCATGCGGGCAGAGAGGTGTAATATGTCACATGGGGAACGGAAGTTGCTTCGTGTAAAACGATACTTTATATTTTGTTGGGTGAAAAGGTGGTGTAGTTTGCCAATCTACGAAGAGTGGTCAGGAGCGTTACCAAATACATCTATGATTGTTACAGAGCAAGCTCCATATCGCATGACGATAAATTCAGTGCGAAGTAATCCATATTTTAAGTAGAGAGAGGATTCTGTTATTGAATGGCTGAAAAAAAAAATGACGTTGACGTTTCGTCTAATACTGTCTTTCGAAGAATTTACTAAAGCAGGTCCACCGGGACATGCGCGACCTTACATCAGATCACAAGACCTGCTCTTGGTGGGCAGAGTGTGGTCAGATAGTAAAGAAATGACACACAATTGTCCATGGCGCACTGCGAATTCGATGCTCTTGAACTTATTTGTGTGTTTATCAGGAACGGGATAGAACAAACTCCTAGGCTAAATGATACCTATAGCTGTACGGACACGATCTGAAAAGCGTACATCACCGAGTCACTTGCACCATCCCGAAAACAGATAGGCACAAAGATCTAATTGCCTTGACATTGTAACGAAACCATCGTTGATTCAAGTAGGCGAATACGACAACAGCGAAATTTAAGGTACTAACGAAAGGGACTACGGTAATTTAAAAAATCACAAACGTGTCCTACAAAATTTATTTCGGTTAATCATTATAACTCGATTTTTTATTTATTGTCACAAATTCACTCTATATTTCACAGTTGAGTGTTTGAGAGCTGTTTGTACATCGAGTGTTTATGAGTAATTTTCCACTTTACTGGTTCTTAAAAGCTAGATTCTTACCGTCTAGACGCTACAACCACTGAACGCTGAAATTTACTGGAACACGATAGCAAAATTGCCACTCTTCGCTGATGGAATAGGCGCTTACCGCACATTACACTAGCAAAGCGCTGATATAGTTGTGATCGTTCACAACAGCCTAGCAGAAATTGCAGTTAACACAGTAGTTACTTTACAAATTCCTTACTGGCCAACACAGTAATAATGTAGTAACGACATGTGCCGAACCAACAAGAGTCCATGTTTTACAGCCATGTTTGCTTTGCCGCCGTATATTCGACGATAAGCGCGACCGCAGCGTCTTAGAATTGACATTCCTGTGAAGAACTAAGATCTAAGAAGTATAGAGACGCTACATGCACTGTTCTTTGGCCATAACCTCTGTATTTCAACGTAAATACATTGGATGCGTTATTAACGTCTCATGTGTCATTACTGTTTTAAGTTCTTGCAACCTACGTCCTCAGTCATTTGCTGGATGTATTCCAATCTCTGTCTTCCTCCATAGTTCTTACGGTCTGTCGCTCCCTCTAATACCATGGAAGTTATTCCCTGATGCCTTAACAGATATCAAATCATCCTATCCCTTCTCCTTGTCAGTGTCTTCCATATAGTCCTTTCATCGCCGATACTCGGGAAGACCGCCTCATTCCTTACCTACCCAGCTCACCTAGTGTCCAACATTCATCTCCAGCACACATCTCAAAGGCTTCTATTCTCTTCTGTTCCGGTTTTCCCACAGTCCATGTCTCACTGCCACATAATGCTGTGCTCCAAACGCACATTCTCAGAAATGTCTTCCTCAAATTAAGCCCTGCGTTTGGTACTAGTAGACTTCTCTGCCCTCTTTGCTTGCGGCAGCCTGCTTTTTATGTTCTCCTTATTCCCTCCGTCATGGATTATCTCGCTGTCTAAGTAGCAGAACTCCTTAAGAATTACAAGTACTTCGTGATCATCACTTATGATTTTAACTTTTCCACTGTTTGGTAACTGTACATATTGTATATTACCCGTCGTTGCCTTATATTAACCCTATTTTTCTCAGGATTTCGAACATCTTTGCTCCACTTTACATTGTTGAACGCGTTTTCTAGGTCGATAAATCCTATGAACGTGTATTGACTTTTCTTCAGGCTTGCTTCCATTATCAACTGCAACGTCAGAACTGCCTCTCTGGCGCCTTCACCGTTTCTAAAGCCAAACTGATCGCCATCTAACAGGTCTTCAACTTTCTTTTCCATTCTTCTGTATATTATTCTTGTCAGCAACTTGAATACTTGAACTGTTAAGCTGATACTGCTATAGTTCTCGCACTAGACGGCTCTTTGAAATCTTGGGAATTGTGTGGATGATGTTTACCCGAAAGCCAGATGGTATATCACCAAGTTCATAGATTCTACAAACCAACGTGAATAATCGTGTTGTTGCCATTTCCCTCATTAATTTTTTTAAATTTTGATGGAATGTTGTCTATCGGTTCTGCATTATTCGAGTCTTCCAAAGATATGAAGACGGTAACTGTTCTCGAAAGAACAGAATACTGTTGATGACCGTGCAGCTTTTCCCTGGAATAAATGATGACTAACTGAGACCCTCAGCTGCCGCAGGTGTTGTTGATATACCTCGATGTGGACAGCTGAAATTGTGTGCCCCGACCGGGACTCGAACCCGAGATCTCCTGCTTACATGGCAGACGCTCTATCCATCTGAGCCACCGAGGACACAGATGAATAGCGCGACTGCAGGGACTTATCCCTTGCACGCTTCCCGCGAGACTCACATTCCCAACTGTCCACAATTCTGCATATGTAATGTAGAATGTCTCGCTATTCATCTATGTCCTCGGTGGCTCAGATGGATAGAGCGTCTGCCATGTAAGCAGGAGATCCCGGGTTCGAGTCCCGGTCGGGGCAGACATTTTCAGCTGTCCACATCGAGGTATATCAACAACACCTGTCGGGAGCTGAGGGTCTCAGTTAGTCATCATTTCTTCCGAAGATCTTCTAAATGGTGATTCTAATAACGGATCTTCAATCTCTTCCCTATCGGCTCCTGTTTCTTCTGCTATCACGTCACCAGGTAAGTCCTCCCCTTCCTAGAGTCCCTCAGTGTGCTCATTCTACCTACCCGCTCTTTTCTCTGCGTTTAAAAGTGGACTTCCCACTGCAGTCTTAGTGTTACCGCACTTGCTTTCAATTTCACCGACAGTTGTTTTGACTTTCCGGCGATGCTGTCAGTCCTTCTGACAATCATTTCATTTTCGATTTCTCCACATCTTCCCTGTAGCCGTTTCACCTTAGCTTCTGTGCATTTTCCGTTTATTTCATTCCTAAGTAACTTGTATTTCTAATTCCTGAATTTCCGTAAACATTTTTGTACTTCCGCCTTTCGTCGATCAACTGAAATATTTCTTCTGTTACCCATAGTTTCTTCGTAGTAACCTTCCTTGTACCTAAGTTATTCTCTTCAGTTTCTGTGATTGCCCTTTTCAGAGATGTCCATCCCTCTTCAACTCAACTATTCATTATCGCAGTATCTATAGCCTCAGAGATAGCTGGTCTCTTTATTCCATAGTACTTCCGTCCCTCGCCTCTTTGCGTATGGATTCTTCCTGGCTAGTCTCTTAAATCATCACTACTGAATTGTGATGTGAGTCTATATCTGCTCCTGGATACGCCTTACAATCCATTACCTGATTTCGGAATCTCTGCCCGACCATGGCGTAGTCTAAGTGAAATCTTCGCGCATCTCCCGACCTTTTCCAAGTATTCCTCCTCCTCATGTGACTGAAAAGAATATTCGCTACTGTTAGCTGTAACTTATTGCAAAACTCAATTATTTTTCTTCTCCCTTATTTCTACTCTCAAGCCCATATTCTGGCATAAAACTTTCTTCTAGTCCTTCCCATACAACTGCAGTCCAGTCCTCTATCACAATTACATTTTTATCTCCATTTATCTACTGAATTACCCATTCAGTATCCTATTATAATTTTTCTCTCTTTTCATCTTCGTCTTGCGATGTCGGCATATATACCTGAACTATCGTTGTTGATGTGGGCTTGCTGTCGATTTTGATGAGAACAACCCTACCACTGAACTGTTCACAATAGCTCTGTGTCTTTCCTTCCAATTCATAAAATGTCCTACTCCCGTTATACCATTTTCTGCTGTTGTTGATATTACCCTATACTCATCTGACCAGAAGTCCTTGTCATCTTTCCACTTCACTTCACTGACTCCACTATACCTGGATTGAATCCTACTGTAAGTAGACTGTATAGGTTTTTTTTATTGGTAACATCACTGGCTGTGCTGTGTACAGTCTGTGGCTAGTCTGCATTGTTATCTTTACTGTAATATTTTTTCTGCTTGAGCTTTGTCATGTTTAGATATAAGTTATTGCATTTGCTGCTGCTGTTTGCCAGGCATAATGTTACTGAGTTTGACTTTGTATTACTCTGTTAAGCCAGTTTTGCTACGGATTTACTTTTTTTTGTTTGCTGCGCATTGCCTTATATTAGTTGTAATGTTGCATTTGCTTTGCTAACCTATATATATATATATATATATATATATATATATATATATATATATATATATATATATATATATATATATATATATTGCTGCCTGCTTTGCCAATTTCCATTTTTTTTGTCATTGCTGTTTGTGTTAATTTGTTATGTACTGCTGCATTGCCGCATCCCTTGGTATATATATCTGAGCTCAGTAGATTTAAGTTAGCTTAAGAGGGGGTAGACTATATAAGAAACTAACTATGATGAATTGGAAGAAATGCATTGAGAAGCTATAAGAAAATGGTTTGGCCAAAAAAGTAGTGTACAGTGGAGAAAAACTATTTTTGAAAGAGGATGTGAACAGAATACAGAAAGCATGCCTGGATAGGAATTTTTTTGGTGGAAACAAATGTTCAAATAAGAGGAAAGATGGATTGCTGTACCAAATTTCACACTGAAAACAAACCCTGTCCTGCATTTTTGTGTTATTACACTATGTGAATTTGTGTTTTTCCTGTCTTTATGTGTTTAGCTAATAAGAGTTATGTTGTAGAATTTTTCTGATAATATGTTATTTACTTTGTAAAGATGTTTAGACATTATTTATTCTGTTTTGTTTTAATGCTCATGTGTGAAGTTGATGTTTCAAAAGTTATTCTGATCTTTTATGTATGTACTTATGTCATAATTCTTGTAACACTGGTGTACATGTTTATTTCTATTCTTTTGTAAAGCCTGCATTACCACAAATGTTATCTGTATTCTTATGTTCTTTAATAATGTATTTTGTACCTTTGTTATTGTATTCTCATGTTATAAAATTGTAATTGGCACCAGTTCATCATATTAAGTAACTTGTAAGCATTCATTTCACTGCACATATTTCTGTTGGTCATAGAACATGCACAATATGTGAAAAAAAGAGGACTGTTAGTGTTTGGACGTGTGTTAATAATTCACCAAGGGACTGGATAACAGCATTGCTGGTTCTAAGGGTATTTCAAAAAAAATTTTTGTGAGTGCACAAGTGGTGGTTCATAGACTTGCTATATTGTCCGCAAGACTCTTCGATGGTGACTGTGCACCTGCACAGTCGCAACAGATGGCTGCTGGCCGTCTCTATAAGGACTACAGTGGGTCGGAATCTTTGATGGCCCACCAATACCATTATCTCTACAAGGACTGCAGTGGGTCTGCACATCTGGTGGCGCACCAATACCACAATCTCTACCAGGGCTACAGTGAGTCTACTCTGTGATGACCTACCTACCAATATTCTTCAACTTCGACTGAATCTGCTGTGGGTTTGCTCTGTTGTGGCCCATTACCTGTCTGCATGTCAAGAGTCAGTACTGTCTTTCCGTTGGAAGGACAACACTACTTCTTCAAGACTGCATGGAAATCTACTACTTCCGTGTGCATTCTCTTTTACTGCTCAGACTTCGAGAAAAAAAAACACTGCAATTTTACTGTGATGAATGATCAGGACTGTCTTTATGGACTGTGAGAAAATTTTAGCTTTTGACCAACATTGTATCAATAAGTGTGTGCATTTGATTTCTTTGTTATTGTAATTGTGAAAAAATTTTAACAAATATGTATTGGCCAGTGCCCAAAACAATTTGTAAAATTTTTTGTGGGGAGCATGGGGGTTATGTAAGTAGACTGTATAGGTTTTTTATTGGTAACGCCACATAGCGCTCTGTATGAAAATCACTGGCTGTGCTGTGTGCAGTCTGTGGCTAGTTTGCATTGTTGTCTGCCATTGTAGTGTTGGGCAGCTGGATGTGACCAGCGCGTAGCGTTGCGCAGTTGGAGGTGAGCCGCCAGCAGTGGTGGATGTGGGGAAGTGAGATGGCGGATTTTTGAGAATGGATAATCTGGAGGTGTGTCCATCAGAAACAGTACATTTGTAAGACTGGAAGTCATGAACTGCTATATATATTATGACTTTTGAACACTATTAAGGTAAATACATTGTTTGTTCTCTATTAAAATCTTTCATTTGCTAACTATACCTATCAGTAGTTAGTGCCTTCAGTAGTTTGAATCTGTTATTTAGCTGGCAGTAGTGGCGCTCGCTGTATTGCAGTAGATTGAGTAACGAAGGTTTTTGTGAGGTGAGTGATTTGTGAAAGGTATAGGTTAATGTTAGTCAGGGCAATTCTTTTGTAGGGATTTTTGAAAGTCAGATTAGGTTGCGCTAAAAATATTGTGTGTCAGTATAAGCACAGTCATGTATAATTTTTTCTAAGGGGACGTTTCACTACCATTTCCCTTTTGCGATTTTCTAGCTTTCCTAACAAGTTCAAGCATCTGCCATCCGACGCCCAAACTCATAAAATGTTATCCTTTCCTTGGTTATTGGCGTAATATGGCAGATAAAATAATTGCTATGGTGAAAACTGCCCAATTAATGTGTGAGAATCAACTAACAGTTCGTAAAAAGTATGACAAATGTGCACCACAATTTGGACACTCATACTTCATGAAAGCACCCTAACACGTTCAACGCATGTTACTTAACCACTTCCAGTTCTTTCGGTTGTTTTATTAGTCAACATCACGTAATTTGTCCTTTATTTAAAAAAAGAATTCCATCGCTGAATGTGGAAGCATGTAAAATAAAGTATAAACACCTGAAGACGGACACAAGTCTGAAACTTGTCATGCCTTAAATAAACAACCTTAAATTGTGACTGGTAACGAATTTTATTCTACCCCTGACATTATAATGATGAAAATCAGAAAAAAGGGAAATTCGCCAGCAAACAGAGTATGATGGTGTCTTCAAACTATCAACAGGAGATTGTTCACGAAAGTCGTCGGATCAGCAGTATTGTGGAACGATAACCGGTAGTCTCAGCAGGCCTCGATCCTGCCGCCTCCGAGTTCCAACACTTGATCTACATCGACATCTACATGGATACTCTGCAAATCACGTTTAAGTGGCTGGCAGATGGTTCATCGAACCACCTTCACAATTCTCTATTATTACAATCTCGTACAGCGCGCGGAAAGAACGAACACCTACATCTTTCTGTATGAGCTCTGATTTCCTTTATTTTATGATGGTGATCGTTTCTCCTTATGTAGGTCGGCGTCAACAAAATATTTTCGCATTCGGAGGATAAATTTGGTGACTGGTATTTCATGAGAAAATCCCTAGCCGGCCGCTGTGGCCGAGCGGTTCAGGGCGCTTCAGTGATGAACCGCGCTGCTGCTACGGTCGCAGGTTCGAATCCTGCCTCGGACATGGATGTGTGTGCTTAGAGCCATTTGAACCATTTTTGATGAAAATTTCTCCGCAAGAAAAACGTCCCAAAGCCTGTATCATTTCAGTGACACACTCTCCTCTATTTCACGATAATACAAATCATGTTGTCCTTATTTGAATTTTTTCGATATACTCCGTCCATCCTATCTGGTAAGGATCCGACAACGCGCAGCAGTATTCTAAAAGAAGACGGACAAGCGTAGTGTAGGCAGTGTCCTTAGTAGATCTGTCACATTTTCTAAGTGTCCTGCCAATAAAACACAGTCTTTGGTTAGCCTTCCCCACAACATTTTCTCTGTATTCCGTCTAATGTAGGTTGTTCGTAATTGTAATTCCTAGTTATTTAGTTGAATTTACTGACTTTAGATTTGACTGATTGATCGTGTAAGCGAAGTCTAACGGATTCCTTTTAGCACTCATGTGGATAACCTCACACTTTTCTTTATTTAGGGTCAATCGCCAATTTTCGCACCATACAGGTATCTTTTCTAAATCGTTTTGCAATTTGTTTTGATCTTCTGATGACTCCACCAGGCGATAAACGACAGCGTTATCTTCAGACAACCCAAGACGGCTGCTGAGATGATCTCCCAAATCGTTTATATACATAAGAAACAGCAAAGGGCCTATATCACTACCTTGGGGAACGCCATAAATCACTTCTATTTAGTCGATGATTTTCCGTCAGATACTACGAACTGTGACCTCTCTGACAAGAAATCACGAATCCAGTCACATAACTGAGACGATATCCCGCAAGCACACAATTTCACTACAAGCCGCTTGTGTGGTACAGTGTCAAAAGCCTTCCAGAAATCAATAAATACGGAAACAATTTGAAGTCCCTTGTCAATACACTCAAGATCTCATGCGAGTAAAGAGAACGATGTTTTCTAAATCCATATTGACTGTATGTCAATAGACCATTTCCTTCTAGGTAATTCATAATCTTCGAACACAATATATGTTCCAAAATCCTGCTGCATATCGATTTTAATGACATCGACCGGGAAATTGATGGATTACGTCTACTACCTTTCTTGAATATTGGTGTGACCTGTGCAACTTTCCAGTCTTTGGGTGCGGGTCTTTAGTCGCAAGGACGGTTGTATATGATTGTTAAGTATGGAGCTAATGCATCAGCATATTCCGAAAGGAATATAGTTGGTATACAGTCTGGACCAGAAGACTTGCTTTTATTAAGTGATTTAAGTTGCTTCACTACTCCGAGGCCGGCAGGAGTGGCCGTACGGTTCTAGGCGCTACGGTCTGCAACCGGGCTACCGCTACGGTCGCAGGTTCGAATCCTGCCTCGGGCATGGATGTGTGTGATGTCCTTAGGTTAGTTAGGTTTAATTAGTTCTAAGTTCTAGGCGACTGATGACCTCAGAAGTTAAGTCACATAGTGCTCAGAGCCATTTGAACCATTTTTGAACTACTTCGAGGATATTTATTTCTACGTTATTCATGTTGGCAGCTGTTCTCGATTCGAATTCTGGAATATTTACTTCGTCTTCTCTTATGAAGGCGTTTCGGAAGGCTGTGTTTAGTAACTCTGCTTGGGCAGCACAGTCTTCGATAGTATCTCCATTGCTATCGTGCAGAGAAGGCATTGATTGTGTCTTGCCGCTAGCATACTTCACATATGACCAGACTCTCTTTGGATATTCTGCTAGGTTTTGAGACAAAGTTTCGTTGTGAAAACTATTGTAAGCATTTCGCATTAAAGTCCGCGCTAAATTTCTAGCTTCTGTAGAAGATGGTTGACGTTTATTCTTTCTACAGGAAGCATAACACAATCTTCTCACAGCCAACCTACATTCAAATTGATTTCTGTCGGCGCTGATAGTAAGTGCAGTATGCTCAACAGGAAGTTCACCAACGCCCTTTTTCAACTAATTCCATACAAATGTGGTACGGTTAGTGAAAAAATGGAAAAATACGCTCGTAGACAAAAAAGACGCACAACGAAGGAATTATCCGATAAGGACGAAAATCAGTAGATGGGCTGTACATTTACAAACAAATATATGATGACAGTTTCACAAAAACTGGATGATTTTTTCAAGACAAAGAACTTCACAAATTGAGCAAGTCAATAACGTGTTGGTCCACATCTAGTCCTTTTGAAAGCAGTTATTATGCTTAGTATTGCTTGATAGATTTGTTGGATGTTCTCCTGAATAATATAGTTCCAAATTCTGTCCAGTTAGCCATTCAGATAGTTGAAATTCCAAGTCGATTGGAGGGCCCTGCCCATAACGCTCCAAACGTTTTCAGTGGGGAGAAATCCTGCGTCTTTGCTGACCAAGGCAGGGTTCGGCAAGCACGAAGACAAGCGGTCGAACATTAACTTGCTGAAATGAAAACCCGAAATGGTTTGCTATGAAGGTCAACAAAATGGGGCGTAGAATACCGTCGACCTACTGGTGTACTGTAAGGGTGCTGCGGATGACAATCAAAGGGTCCAACTGAAAAATGAAATGACACCTCGAGACCATCACTTCTGGATGTCGGGCAGCATGAAGAGTGACAGTCAGGATGGTACCCCGCTGCTGTTTGGGGCACATGTCTTCGCTGGTTATCGAGGCTTGTTCTGAGGCGGGTTCATCACTGAAGACCTACGGCAGTCAATGAGATTCTAGGCTGAAGACGTTTTTGGAGACCCTCCGGACAGCTATAGGATACCAACCTGACTGTCGCCTAGAATGATAGTCTAGGGCGCCATTTCATTTCATAGCAGGACCCTTTGGTTGTCATCCGTGGCACCCTTACAGCTCAGCGACGCGTGAACGATATTCTACGCTACGTTTTGTTGCCCTTCATGGCCAGCCATCCTGACTCTGTATTTCAGCAAGATAATGTCTACCTGTACATTGGAAGACTTACCTTCCTGCTTACCAAATCCTACCACGACCAGTAAGGTCTCCGGATCTCTGCCCAGTTGAGAACGTTTGGAGCATTATGGGCTGGGTCTTCCAACAAGCTAGTGAATTTGATGATCTACCGCGCCAGCCGGACATAATTTGGTACGATATCCCTCAAGAGGACATCCAACAACCCTGTCAATCGGTACCAAGCCAAGTAACTGCTTGCACAAGAGCCAGGGGTGAATCTATGAGTTATTGTCTTGCTCAATTTGTGAAGCTCTTTCTGCTGAATAAATCATCGAATTTTTCTGAAACTGTAATCATTTTTTTGTCTGTACATGTACACCACATCCATCGATTTCAGTCCCATTCGAATAATTTCTTCGCGATGCGTCCTTTTTTATCTTAGAGTTCATTTTAAAAATTAAGTGGACAAATAATGTAAGAAATAAAGAAGTCGTAAAAAGAAAAGATCGTGAAATCGGGAAACAATTCAGTAGGCCGTGGGCAAGTTCTTTTTCCACAATATCCTTTCTTCCTGGTGTGAGAGTACCACGAAATATGCAGGAGAAAACATGTGAACTTAGGACAGCAGGATGGCAGAAGTAAAACAGAGGGTGGGTTGTGGGTCGGGCTTGGATAGGTCAGTTGGAAAAGCACTGCGGGCGAAAGTAAAGGTCCGGGGTTCGATACTCTGCCCAGCACACTGTTTTAATGTGTGAAGACTTCTCAGATTATGGAAAATTTTGGTTGTAATAGCTACGCAGGAATGGACAGGTTAGCAAAAGATGGAGAAAGTTGGAGGACTGCAGCAAACCAGATGAAAGACGACTTATTGGAAAAGGAGCCGTTAGAAGTTATCTGCTGTACTTCACCACGTAACTATGTTAGCTCATAACGAGAGTGGAAACGCTACATCGAGATATGGATCAAAATTTTTTTTCGTTTTTCAGTCATGTATACATTAAAAGGACGGAGTACATTTCCTGCACAGATAGCACAAGGCTGGTTTTTAGTGACATATTGGCTGTTGTTTACCTTTTTTCGTGCCATTTTTCAGTTTTTCCCATTATGTTTGACTTAAGGACGGCAGCATTCACGTATCTACCTAACACCCTCAACACCAAGTGTGAGAACAGAGTTCTTTGTCTCTACCGAATCACCTTCCTCCGAAGCATTATTACCTTTGTTATTGCGTTTTTCTTTTACAGTACCCGCAGCAATTAAAGCTTGAGCTTCAGACAAGGAACTGAGAAATTATGTGCCCTGCGTAGTATTGTTCATCTCATCTGACACCTCCTTTATCCGCAAGATTTATTCCGTTTTTACGCATGCCGAGTTGATAATCGTTTTTCACTACAACGCGTTGCAGTGCTGCCTGCGCACATTTTTAGTGGCACATATAACATGGCGCTTTTACGGCGTTCGTTGTTTCTTTAAGGCGTTCGTTGTTTCTGATGCGCGGCGCCAGTAACCAGTCGCCAGTGTGAACTGGAGCGTGAGTGCGTTTCATCACAGATACTTATTTTTTTGCTCTGTTT
The DNA here is from genome assembly GCF_023864275.1 of Schistocerca cancellata. Taxonomy (NCBI): domain Eukaryota; kingdom Metazoa; phylum Arthropoda; class Insecta; order Orthoptera; family Acrididae; genus Schistocerca; species Schistocerca cancellata. The sequence goes on along the minus strand of NC_064628.1, from coordinate 243,900,650 downwards.
ATTTTATCTCTTTTTCTCCCACTGATGGAAAACTCGGTTGTTACTGGGCCGCTCCTCGCCGCCCTGTTGACCCACGATAAAAGGTCATCGCTGAATTCAACGAATGAGAGAGATTTATTTGCGTAAACGTCGTAACATCAGCTACGACACTATTCGAATCCGTACTCCGAGGACAACATGATGCCCGCTTCATATGACCTTTTCACACACGTAGATTCTTTCATGTCATCTGCGGACGTTGTATGCTGTGAAATCACTTCAGTCTGACATACCACAGTGATAGTTTTTCGTATAGGTTGCAAAAAAGTGGATTACTTTCATTGATTTCCATTCAAGGAAGCTCGCTTACCTAAAAGAATTTTTAGGAACGTCGGAGAAATGGAGAGCATAGCGTCTCAAGTACGTAGATTTACATTCAAATGTTCTTCATTCGATGGATTTATAACGAAAAGCTGAAGGATGCAGTAGAGTCTTGCAGAAAATTTAATCTGGTTTCACTGAATATAGCCACTGCATCATTTTTTGGATGCTACGAGTTCCATACGTCTGAACGTCAAAAGGTAAGATGTCGTTTTTGTACCTGTTCGTTCACCTGAAACTGGGTGGATGATTGTGTAATTCTGCGTACAGAAAGCCGACATGCACAAACCTGTATTTAAATGGCCGTTTGTACAGGTCAGTTCAGAAACATATCCTTTCGGATACGGAGGCAACCATTTGATATCACGATCACCAGGGATTTGAATTAAAACACCTTAATAATCTGTCCAGGAAGAACGGACATAAAACACATCAAATTAGAGGGATATTCCCTTGTAACGTAGTGCAAATCCATTTAGCGAACGGAAGAAGATAAATACACAACACTCTTTCCATTCTAACAAGACTGACGTATTTTAGATAAGTACGGTACTAGTCCAGTATTGCGACCTACACAGAAAACTCTAGGCATCCAGTGAGAGCCTGGAACTGTGAGCACCTGGTGTCTACGACGTGCCACGTGAATGTGGGGAAAATTCCGTAGAACAGGCAACCTGCACCGTGGCCCGGAGCGTAAGTGCTACTACAGTTATAAAAACTGTAAATAATTATTTAAATAAAAAGTAATTTTCAATATAATTCGCTTTTAAATCGTATTGAAAAGGATGAAATAATTTCTCCTTGCCCTTTTCAGATTCCTAAGCCCATACTGATAGTCCTGAAATTTTTGCTTGTGAATATTTAATATGTGAATTCAAGGTGGATAGGGTAAGAAAAGGAAGGAAAGGGAGGAGATCACTGCTGTCAGCTGCATCGGACATGACGTGGAATCAGCGACGACGAGTGAAAGTGTGTACCGGACCGGGATTCGAATCCGGGATCTCCTGCTTACTCTTTTTATGTTTTTTTCACTAGAGAAACCAACTTTTTTTTTCTTTCTCAATGCTTGAAATAAGGAAAATACCTCCTTCTTAATTAACGTATTCCTTTTTTTTAAATTTTTATTTATTTGTTTATTTTTGTATTTTCGATTTGTTAGGGCCACAGTAGCTACAGGTTGAATGAGACAAGGAAAGCAGGGGTCGAATCCCAGGCTTGGCCAAGATGCCACCCCCTCCCAGGTGACTTGCTGCACCATCACACTGCTCATATGAATTTTACTTATTTCCTTATTTCATCTTCTATGTGTACTCATGTACAGATGAAAAAAAATTAAAAATAGTACACCCATCCGGAACAATGGAAATCCCGCAAAGTGATACGGGATGGCGGGCGGTCGGAGTCCAAGGTGTAGGCACATCTTATTTCATTCCGGGGACCTGGCACGCCGGGAACACGACAAGTTATTGGAGGCCTGGTGAAAACGCTGCTAAGATAATTGGCAAAATATGGGAACTGCTTGCAACCGCTGCATGTGCAGTCTGCAAGTATTGCCAAAATCAACTGCGCAAGTGACAGCATCTCCATACAGATATGCCAAAGTCCAGCCCATACTACGGCAGGAGAGTTAGCCATTGTGCCACCCGGGATACAACATTATCGCAAGTGTACAGACTGTCTCGGCACGCCTCACTGCCGCTCCACACTCTCATCGAGCGCCACCTATCCCGCAGTCCCTGTCCATTTTATCCACATTCGCTCTCTGCAATTCCCACAGGAGGTCGGACGTATTTGTGCATCCGCACTGAAGAAGGTGGACTCATTTCCCAGCTATGCCAATCAAATTATATGAATGTGTGGTGTCCGTTCTTTCGGACATCACCGGAAAGATAGACACCACGTATTCATACAATATTTAATATCTACGCCAATACTTTTAAAATCTGAAACGGAAAACGTGGGCGCATGGAATACATAATTGATACATAAATAGTTAACCTCATACATACTATCTGTTGCATGTGCCGCACGTTTTTCGGTGGTCGTCAGCAAAGGTCAGAACTGGAAATATTGCCAATTGGGATCACCTCTGCCCTCTTCCCCATTCCCAAACAAATAGGATATTTGGCTGGAAAGAACAAGATCTTCTTCAACAACAATCCACCCAGCTGTCTTGAGAACTGAATGAAAGACGTGAAGAAAGTATTTTACAGTGTCACCATGTAGACTTTCTTTCTCACGAATTTCTTACGAAACCCAACTCGAGCATGTTGGTTTGGTTGGAGATTCACTGATAGAACTGGCTACAGGTGTACTGCATGGAACAAGTTAGCGCCATTGCTGTTCACGTTGTATATTAATGACCTTAAACCTTTTATAGATGATGCAGCTATCTATGATGAAGCACTGTCTGAAACAGATACACAAATATCCAACCAGATCTTCGTGCCCTGTAAAATTAGATTTTGACAGAAGGAACCATGCTGGAAGTACAAGTTATAGAGCTCCCTGCAACAAGTAATCAGATTAAATGATTTTTTTTTGTGTAACAGGTTCTAGTTGGAGGTACTCTTCTTCCCTAAAAGCGTACCCAGAATTTGAGCTAACTGGAATTTAATTTTTGAATCGACACAAAGATTATTACAACTGACTTCAGATGTCGGTAGTAAAATAGGTCTTCATTTATTTACAATGAGAAGTCGCGTAGGGCGATTATTGAGTGTGGGGTGGGCATTCTGACGTCTTAGAAGACGTAAACTGGAAGTTGTCCAAGTATCGCCGTTTTGCGAGATAAGTGCAGATGTATAGTCTCGGGGTGTCACTAACCTGAATATGAAATATGTCCTATTTAGTACAAACGAATTTGAATCATAAACTTTTCAACTGGGTTCCGATCTAATTAATCTCGAATTTCACCCATGGCCTCCAATATGGTCAAGGAAGGGTATTTAAAGCAGGGACTGTACCTTCGTCTGTAAGACCAGCTAACGTCAGCCTTATAGGTTTTTCTGTCCGCGGTCATCTGAAACAAAATTTACAGCACTCCCTTTGACATGGTTGAAGGACTGAGGCAACGAATTGCACAGTTTTATTAAGATTTACATCATGAACCGGGGTGTTTCGAAGATTTGTTAACCTACAGCAGAGTTAAGTGTAGTATTATATCTTATCGGGAGGGTGATGCATTCAACACCTTGTTTTATACGCACAAGTGAACAATAAATTGTTACACGTAACGTCTATTGCATTTCTTGCCAAGGGATGCCGTGATTAAAATTTGAGAACAATTAGATACGGGCTTCATCGAAAACCTTTCATATCCAATACATTTGTACTAGCTAGGACAATCTCTCTTACAGCAATCCGTAACTACACATTCACAATTATCTCGCTAACGTATCGTTTAGGAACACGTGCTCACTAGAGTGTTTTTGCCTCTGTTATCCTGTACTTCCACCTGTGTCAGTTGCCGTTAATCATGATACGCCATGTATATTCATATTCATATCATCATTTACCAGAAGGGCTGTTCTGAAAATTGTGAACTGGCTGGATCGTTGTTCGAGGTAGGTTCTACTGAGATAAAGACTTTTTCGCGGCGGTATCTTTGTATAAAATTTTCTCAGTTTTTGAACACGTCAAATCTGAGCTAAGACTCAAGCTTTCGAACACAAAAACCGTCTTCTTTGTCAATAAAATAGTCAGACAGGAGCAGAATTTGCCTTCTTTGCAGAGGCGTTTAAGCTTGTCATTGGTCGGGTGACATTGATAGGTGTTATAAATTTCTATAGGCCGGGGAATGTCACCTGGAGGAAGGGATTCGCACCAGGAAACTTGGTATATCGGTAATGAGGCAGTAAGCGCCACACGCCAACGGGTTGCGATTGAGGGACAGAGTGGGTACACAGACCACCCCTAGAATCACCTATCCCCTAAAGAACTATATTTTTTGTTTATTTTATTACTTTGAAGACGCTTCATCTCAAGTGCTCGTCTCTAGGCACCACTGAGACTGCAAACACTGTCTCTGTTAAAATTGTTGGTGCATATGTGAATTTCTACCGCTTCTTTCATTACACAGTTCCAGTCAATGAATGCGTGGGACAGGAGCGTCGTGTTCTCAAAGTTTATTTTAAGCTATTCCATACGAATGTATTCTGCTATCGCTGATTTTTAACACGTTTTTGTAAGTCGTTGTCTTGTCTGTCTATTTAGTACAAATTTTACAGTTGATTTTAAACTAACTTCCTGATGACTTAGAGATTTGAGACTGTTAACATGGCTCAGAACGAGATGACAATGCAACATTAACTCACTTTGTAGTCTGTCTGTTTGGTAAGGGGGGTGTGGAGGTGTAAAAGATTCATGACTCCAGACATCTTGGCTGCCCTGCAGGACTGGTGTGTTGTGCAGATAGCTTCAGAATCCACTCCAGGTGGTATGCGAGAGTACAGGAAAGGCTGAGCAGAGAGTGCGGGAAGAGTGGACGGATTGAGGGAGGGGGCAAGGAGGAGGACGAGGAAGAGATACATGAATGAAGCCAGGATACAAAGCTGGACGTTTGAAATCCATTGAGAAATTTCACATACAAATAATATAAATAATTATTTAAATGAAAATAGGTTTTTAATATAATACGCTTGTAAGTCAGACTAAAAAGTATGAAATACAATACTTGTAAGAGTCTAGAACTAAAAAAACCATATCTAAGGGTGAGTCAAATGAAAACCTTAAATATTTTTTAAATATTGTTTATTGCGCAGAAGTGGTACAAAGCTGTATCACTTTCCAACATAATCTCCACCACGCCCAATGCAAGTCCTCCAGCGCTTACAACGTGCATAAATTCCCTTAGAAAAAAAAATTCTTTTGGTAGTCGCGCAACCACTCAAGCACCGCGTGGCGTACCTCTTCATCAGAACGGAACTTGTTTCCTCCCATTGCGGCTTTGATTGGTCCAAACATATGGAAATCACTTGGGGCAAGGTCTGGTGAGTATAGTGGATGAGGAAGACACTCAAAATGCAGGTCTGTAATTCATGCAACTGTTGTACAGGCAGTATGGGGCCTTGCATTATCATGTTGCAAAAGGACACCTGGTGACAGAAATCTACGTCTCTTTGATTTGATTTATGGCCGCAGATGATTTTTTAGAAGATCTGTGTATGATGCATTGGTAACAGTGGTCCCTCTAGGCATGTAATGCTCCAAAATGACGCCTTTTTCATCCCAAAAGAGAGTCGGCATAACCTTCCCTGCTGATGGTTCTGTTCGAAACTTCTTTGGTTTTGGTGATGAAGAATGGCGCCATTCCTTGCTCGCTCTCTTCGTTTCCAGTCGGTGGAAGTGAACTCAGGTTTCCTCCCCAGCAACGATTCTTGCAAGGAAGCCATCACCTTCTCGTTAAAAGCGCCGAAGAAGTTCTTCACAAGCATCAACATGTCGTTCTCTCATTTCAGGAGTCAGCTGCCGTGGCACCCATCTTGCGGACACTCTGTGAAACTGGAGCACATCATGCACATTGTAGTGTGCTGACCCATGACTAATCTGTAAACATGCTGCAATGTCATTCAGTCTCACTCGGCGGTTTTCCTTCACTGTGGCTTCAACTGCTGCAATGTTCTGTGGAGTCACAACTCGTTGTGCCTGACCTAGACGAGGAGCATCTTCCACTGAAGTCACACCATTTGCGAACTTCCTACTCCATCCATAGACTTGCTGCTGTGACAAAGGAAGGCTGCATCACCTTACTGAACCTTCATTCGTCGATGAATTTCAATAGGTTTCACACCTTCACTACGCAAAAACCGAATAACAGAACGATATTCTTCCCTGGTGCAAGTCGCAAGTAGGGCCGCCATTTTTATACTGATACTGCGACGGTATGTGTGCATCTGCACTATGCTGCCGCCTACAGGCCATTCTGCACGCTGTTTGTAGCACGCTAACCAACTTACAGGTTAGCTTACCAACTTACAGGATAACGGCACGAAGTTTCTATTTGTTATTACTAATTTAAAGTTTTCATTTGACTCACCCTCGTATGTGTGTGTGATTTCGAACACCAATCGTCTTAAACAGTATAAAAGAACAGGTTTATATGCAAACTTCTATCTACCAACTAAACTTTGGGGTAAAGGCGTAGCTAGAGCACAAGGCATTTTAGTTTCTCTAGTAACCCTCTAAGAACTATTTACACAGAATCAACATGACTATATCTGTATTTGAGAAGTTGATGGAAGTTCATAAAACGACCTCTTCATTCGTCCGACTGAAGGATGAATACATCCTACTTCATTCATTTTGACAGTGACTGACAAATTCCCGTACAAGTCAATACAGACATTTATTAAAGAGCAGAAATTTAGACATAACAAGCACGTCATTTACAAGTAGGTCCTACTGATTGTAACTATAGCATATGCAACAACTTAATTTACCACTTGGACAGAATAAGAACATTTCAAAGTCCTACTTCAGATTAGAGAGCGTGTTTCTGACTTGGCATCCTCTCGACAGAAAATTCTGACATTTTTCAGTTAAAGACTACAGCATAACATTACGAAGATAACAAAAATAATTCAACAACTACACTGCCGACCATTAAAATTGCTACACAACGAAATGACGTGCTACAGACGCGAAATTTAACCGACAGGGAGAAGATGCTGTGATGTGCAAATGATTAGCTTTTCAGAGCATTCACACAAGCATTCACACAAGCACCTACAACGTGCTGACATGAGGAAAGTTTCCTACCGATTTCTCATACACAAACAGCAGTTGACCGGCGCTGCCTGGTGAAACGTTGTTGTGATGCCTCGTGTAAGGAGAAGAAATGCGTACCATCACGTTTCCGACTTTGATAAAGGTCGGATTGTAGCCTATCGCGATTGCAGTTTATCGTATCGCGACATTGCTGCTCTCGTTGGTCGATGTCCAATGACTGTTAGCAAAATATGGGATCGGTGGTTTCAGGAGGGTGATACGGAACGCCGTGCTGGATCCCAATGGCCTCGTATCACTAACAGTCGAGATGACAGGCATCTTATCCACATGGCTGTAACGGATCGTGCAGCCACGTCTCGATCCCTGAGTGAACAGATGGGGACGTTTGCAAGACAGAAACCATCTGAACGAACAGTTTTGCAGCAGCATGGACTATCAGCTCGAAGACCATGGCTGCGGTTACCCTTGACGCTGCATCACAGACATGAACGGCTGCGATGGTGTACTCAACGACGAATCTGGGTGCACGAATGGCAAAATGTCATTTCTCCGGATGAATCCAGGTTCTGTTTACAGCATCATGATAGTCGCATCCGTGTTTGGCGACATCACGGTGAACGCACATTGAAAGCTTGTATTCGTCATCGCCATACTGGCGTATCACCCGGCGTGATGGCATGGGGTGCGATTGGTTACACGTGTCGGTCACCTCTTGTTCGCATTGACGACACTTTGAACAGTGGACGTTACATTTCAGATGTGTTACGACCCGTGGCTCTACCCTTCATTCGATCCCTGAGAAACCCTACATTTCAGCAGGATAATGCACGACCGCATGTTGCAGGTCCTTTACGGACATTTCTGGATACAGAAAATGTTCGACTGCTGCCCTGGCCAGCACATTCTCGAGATCTCTCACCAACTGAAAACGTCTGATCAATGGCGGCCGAGCAACTGGATCGTCACAATACGCCAGTCACTACTCTTGATGAACTGTGATATCCTGTTGAAGCTGCATGGGCAGCTGTACCTGTACACGCCATCCAAGCTCTGTTTGACTCAATGCCCAGGCTTATCAAGGCTGTTTTTACGGCCAGAGGAGGTTGTTCTGGGTACTGATTTATCAGGACCTATGCACCCAAATTGCGTGAAAATGTAATCACATGTCAGTTCTAGTATAATATATTTGTCCAATGAATACCCGTTTATCATTTGCATTTCTTCTTGGTGTAGCAATTTTAATGGCCAGTATTTTAAGATAAATTCACTCTACATACCAGAAATCAGGTGAAATGAAATGGAAGGAGTAAATGGAGCTATAGAATATAGAACAGAGAAATCACTGATATTTAAAGTAGTGTTTACGTTCCGACAAAGGACATTCCTGGTTTTGTAAATTTTTCTGCGTTAGTTGTCTCTCTTTCCGTTCAGCTGTGTGAAAAATGTACTGAATTATTTTAGTACTAGGTTTACTTCTTCTTCTCTTCTAGGAGTAGGCATATAACCTGTCCTGTCTTCACAAAAACCACCTTTTCCTTGGTCTTCCTGTACCTCTATTTCCTACAAGTCTATAGTGTAGCACACGTCTGACTACTCTTCCTGCTTCCATTCTTTCCACATGTTTTTTTCCATTTTGTTATCCCGTTTTCTATTCATAACTTGCAACACATCCTAAAAGCTGAAATAGAGATACCAGTACAGTTAATTTTTCATGTAGCATTACTTTAAAACGTACTGGGTATTTTCCTTAAAAGCCATAACTTTGTTTTTATTTTCTGATATTTTTCAAGTTACAGGGATTATCTACTGAATCCAAGTGATGTAGAGCAAATTGTAAAACGCCATCCAACTTCTGTAAATTTGTTTGGTCATCAGTAAAGATCACTGTATTTTAATATGTTTTCCCTGGAATTAATTCTACTTCTGGATTAACTTCTTGTTTCCATTGTCTAAGAAAGTCATTATTCTATATATATTAACTAAAGTGTGTGTGAGACGGCACTCTTTTAGTATGCCTCTGTTAATTGCTACTGGCACTAGTCTCTCTTTGCCTGTATTAATTAACATTTCGTTATTTAAATACAAACTGTTTATCGCCTGTATTAAATGTTTAGGATAACTTCATCTTTCCTTTATATTTAGTAGCATATACCTGTTGACTCTGTCGAAGGCTTTTTCATAACACACAATTGTACCATGGGCTTCCATATTATGTTCTACTTGAATAAAGAAAATTTAAATTAACACCTGTATTAAATTCAAAGGCCGTTTATTCAAAACATGCTACCAGTTTCGATGCGAGAGTCATCTTCAGGCCTCTGATTGTGAAAACATACATAGCATGGTAGTTAAGTATAATGAGAGTACTGACAAGAGCCGGCCGGGGTGGCCGAGCGGTTCTAGGCGCTACAGTCTGAACCGCGCGACCGTACGCTCGCAGGTTCGAATCCTGCCTCGGGCATGGATGTCTGTGCTGTCCGTAGGTTAGTTAGGTTTAAGTAGTTCTACGTTCTAGGGGACTGATGACCTCAGAAGTTAAGTCCCATAGTGCTCACAGCCATTTGAACCATTACTGACAACAATGATCACAGTTTGTGACTAAAACGGGGATAAATCACATTATAAAACTGCATAATAAAATGTACTATCACTACCTATACGAAGCAAAATTTAGGTTGTAATTTACATTGCTTAGACATTTTACACAATAATTACATACCCCATTGACGTAACGTATCAGAGGAGAGGCCATGCATACAACGAATTACGCCTGCAAAGCAATCGAAGTCATGTATCTCTAACCGTAACGCCTACAAATATGGCTTTTTGTACCAATAATAAGACCAACAACGAAATAACGTAAAACCAAATTACAACAAAAACGTTACGAACAAACCTTCATTGGGTAACGGATCTAGTCCATGTAAATGACATCTACTCTAATGACCTTAAATACATAAAGAATGTAAATCACGGTCTAAAGCCTAGTATACAAATAATGCTGAAGTCACAAAAACTATTAACACATGCTCCATTGATATTACTATGCAACAATCCAGTCACTTCTATAAAGACCACGAATACACTAACATAGTAAACATGTAACATGAGTGAGCAAAAGGCCACTAATCTGCAACATCTTCAAAGTAATTACGAAACAAGCCACCAATGTTTCTACTAATTCCAGGAAATGTACTGGAAATAGAACAATGTTGCTACCATTAGTGACATCCACCGTCAATATGTATCCACAGGGTCAAAAGTAACATACATGATACATATCGACGAAAATTTCCGAAGATATTCTCGTATGAAGAATCCTCTAATAAGGAATTCTGTTACCTAGGCAGCATCCCGGACGGATCAATAGGACATAAAATGCAGACAAGCACCGGAAAAAAGGGCATTCCTGCCAAAGAGCTATCTACTAGTATCAAAGAAAGGCCTTAATATGAGAAAGAAATTTCTGAAAATTTACGTTTGGAGAATAGCACTGTATAGTAATAAATAATGGACAGTGAGAAAATCGGAACAGAAGAAAATCGAAGCATTTGACGTGTGGTGATACAGAAGTTGAAAATTAGGTGGACTGATAAGGTAAGGAACAAGGAAATTCTTTGCTCAGAACCAGCGAACAAAGGACACTATGGGAAACACTGACAAGAAGAACGATCATAATGATAGGACGTCTATTAAGACATCAGGGAATAATTTCCATGGTACTAGAGGGAGATGTAGAGGGTAAAAATTGTACGGACAGTCAGACATCGGAATACATGCAACAAATAATTGAGGGCTTAGTGTACAAGTGGTACTCTGAGATGAGGAGATTGGCACAAGAAAGGAGTTCGAAGCTGGCCTCACCGAACCAGTCGGAAGACTATTGGCTCAAAAAAAATTATTAATTTACACTACAGAAGCTTTTCAGCACATGCATTAGAACTGACTGTATTCCCCTGGGTGACATCCCTAGAGATGGGATCTACGTGACATGATGCTCGAATGAATGAAACATGTTTAGCTATGAAACATGAAAAATCATTAAATTGTCAAATAAAAAGAGCTCAGGTGCAGATTTCATAACTAACAAAAAACCGATCTTGTTGAGTTCCACCTTGAAAGGTTACTGTAATTACGTTACTTTCCATAACCAGAACTGAAATTGTCAAGCATCGTAAAAAAATTAAAATTTATTTACCATTTGCTTTTAAAACTTATACAAGACGCTCAAACAGTTTTATCTATGGCGCTCAGTCCGTGGGTGACCTCAGCAGCTGTTTTAAGCAGATTATTTTAATAGGCACTTGACGGGTCAAGTAAGCGCTTCTGGAAATAGCCTCTTTATCTCTCCCTGACGAGTTGGAAGGAGACGGGTTAAGTTTTTCCCTACATATTAATTTTTGGCTACAACATTTGTCTTTTTTATCTTTATCTATATTGAGAGAGACCGTCTCACAAAAATAATAACTGTGTTGAAGTTCTGAGGTTACTCTTAACATATTACTAGTGACGGCTTCTCGTGTGTAGTGATTAAATTACATTTCGACATGGCTGTTAATTAATTACACTGCCCGGACATATCAAATATACAACATAATGTTAAAAGTACAATATCAAGGACAGCTGTGACTGAAACGAAATGTATGCCCCAGATGAGCTACATGATGATAGGAAAATGATTAGCGTTACCCAGCAGTGCACGAACTTCGTTCATTACGAAATTATCTGCGTTTGAACCTCTCCCCCCTTGTCCGCACCACAATCCCCTCGTGCTGAGTCAAAGCCTCTGAACGTCCTGGTATGGAACTAAAGAGAGTGGTTACCACACTGGACTCGCATTCGGGAGGGCGGTTCAAACACGTGTCCGGCCCTACTGATTTAGGTTTCCCGTGGTTTCCCTAAATCGCTTAAGGCAAATGCCGGGATGGTTCCTTCGAACGCACGGCCGTATTCCTTTTCCATCCTTCCCTAATCCGAGCTTGCGTTCGGTCTCTAATGACCTCTTTTATTTTCACAAGTCCGTCTTGATCACATAGATTTCTTTACACTTTGTGACCGGTTTCGGCTTATCGCCATCTTCAGATCTGTTGTAAATATAAAAATTGTGTAAGCTACCAGGTTCAATTAATTAAGACTAAATCTATACAAGCATCAGTGATGCATGAAATATAAAATATGTATAGCCATTTATGACAGTCACACATACCGTTAAAATATTCTGATATAAATCATCGTCATGTTAAATATGTGCGTGCTACTACTCAGATTGCGTCAGTATTTATACAAAAACCTAATGACAGCAGAGGGCACTTTAGTCAGAGTACATAGTAAACCAGTGACGCCAATATAAAGATTAATATGCGGTATGCGTTGTCTTTAGTTAAAAATTTTTCCTCCTTGGCTAAACAGGCGTCTGCCATTAAAAACATATACTGTTATACTATATGTGAAATTAGACTCATACTTGAAATCCATAAAAAGTACAAATAATACTGTTCTCAGTTTATCATCCACATATTTAAACGTACGACGTGTAGAGTGAGTACGTTGAGGATATCTTTCAGCGTATAAGTCTCTAGCTCTCACTGAATTTTGTTGGCATTCTCCGTTAATGAGAAGCATATCGACTCATTCTTCGAAGGAATACGTCATTCACATTCGCTTGATTCGATGGTACTAGTCTTACCGTTCCTATTAGTGCTGTATTGCGAAATCGTCGAATGGTGTTTACGTGTCAATGGCACGTTAGATGGTTACGCCCTACTTGGCGAATATTTACTATTTGCACGATATACGAGAGAGAATTGTCAGAGCATGTGCTTCGATAAGTGCCGATTTCATAAGGAACAGCACTCAATCCATGATAAGAAGATTGCAGCACTGCATTGATACCAATGGTCATTCATGCCACCTTTTTGACCTTCGTTGACGTTCTAAGACCTTACTGTTGCACGTCATTGGAATATTCTCGATAGCTGCTATCAGAAAATAAGTACCAAACTATAGGATCCCATTTAAAAAAAAACAAAGTTGACCTTCATATCTCTAACGCGACCCCACCTAGAAACAAAAATCCAACGTCATATTATGGCCCCCGTTGTCCAATGCAACATTTGTCCCATAAACTTTTCAGCTACTATCATACTTTCGGAGCTCTTGTAGGTGGCAGTAGTTAGTGACTCACCCTGTATATCTTTTTATTTATAACTTCGTGTGGCCCATTGCAATCATAAGATCAGTAAAGACAGAAAACTAACAAGTTAAAAAAGTTTTTAAAATTTCACTCATAAAACTTAGCGTACAGCTGCAGTATCAACAAAACCTTTGCGGGGTGTAACGAGTCAACTCGGCTCAAAAATCTACAAAGAAGCCGAAAACCGGAGGTATTATTTTTACGGCCCATACTTATAAACTGGCAGTCATTAGAATTGCAAATATTATAAATTGTTTATCTTTTTAATTTTTCTTCTGTTATAGAATGATAACGTATAACAAACACCTCTCATCCTTACGTGCCTTGGATCTCAACAAAAGACCGACCACTAAGTATCTACGGCCGGGCGACTTGTTTGCCTTAACGGTAATAAATTATATAGAGTGAGTCGAGAAGTACAAAATTAAACTACAGTAAATTTTCTACGAAAAAGGTGCTATGTATTGTTTCTATAGTAATACTAGTTTGTGCGAATAAGGCGCGAGAAAATGAAAATATCGCGCGACGCTCGTACGCTGTACCTTAGGTAGCTTTAGTAGACCGTTTTGATGTAGTTTGCCGACTTGGTAGACCACAAGTGTCCTGTATCAAATTCGTCTTAGCTTCTTCTCCGCTGCTGTAATACGTTGTAAACAACGACAACGTTTTAATAATATTGAATATAAATAAAAATGCACATTAAATGTGTTGTACCTCGGAAACTATTCGGAACACGGCCGTACGAAGTTTTTTGATCGGAGTCACTAGTACTATCACCGTTCAAAGCATGCACCTTCCCTCCTGGCTCTCCCTGTACACGCAAACCTTTCTCGTGAATAAGTCTAAAATCCCTTCACTTTCAGATGGAAAACCACAGTGGTGAGCTGTGATTTATAGTATGTGTAGAAGAAAACGATATGCATAAATGCATAGATTCTGGTAATAACGAATTCCTTTAACTCGATGTCCTTCTGCACGGCCGGCCGCTGTGACTGAGCGGTTTTAAGCGCTTCAGTCTGGAACCGCCCTGCTGCTACGGTCGTAGGTTCGAATCCTGCCTCGGGCTTGGATGTGTGTGATGTCCTTAGGTTAGTTAGGTTTAAGTATGGTAGTTCTAAGTGTAGGGGACTGATGACCTCCCATGTTAAGTCCCATAGTGCTTAGAGCCATTTGAACCATTTTTGAACCTCGTGCACGTCTTTCAGTTGGAGGCCACCTCGGCGACTTGCGTGTCCCTAATCTATCCCATTTATCCAAACTGGGAAAGGAGACCAACATTTAGCGTAGAATCTTAACTATGTGTCTTTTCTGACGAATCTCATCATCGGTTAGACGTTAAGGTTAGGTTAAAAGCAGACTAAAAATTTCCGTGATTCGGTTCCCAGGCATGCTCTTTACCACTTGACTACGAGGTTCAATGTAGAGCCTTGTACGTCTTCGCTGCTCTCTGGAGTTCCGGCAGCAGTTCACTTTACTGCTTTTACCGCGAAAAAAAAACTAAAAAAAAAATGGTTCAAATGGCTCTGAGCACTATGGGACTTAACTGCTGTGGTCATAAGTCCCCTAGAACTTAGAACTACCTAAACCTAACTAACCTAAGGACATCACACACATCCATGCCGAGGCAGGATTCGAACCTGCGACCGTAGCGGTTGTGCGGTTCCAGACTGTAGCGCCTTTAACCGCTCGGCCACTCCGGCCGGCAAAAAAAAAAAAAAGAAAAAGAAACTCAATGGAAGGTTTTAATTTATATATATTATAGATTACACATCTGATGGTGCCAGTATCCGAACCGATGTTACAAAAAAAGACAAACAGTAAGCGATTTATGCGATTTTATTCACAAAAAATGTGACTGATTTAGCCTGTAGACCATGTGTGATACAATTTTGGGCTGCAGACCTTCAGCTGCCTGAGTCACAGTTCCAGCCCAGTTATCACTGGCACCTAACTTTAAAGTTCCCCTCGAATTAACTGGTAGATTAACGAGTGCTGCAGTTACAATGTAGCTGTTCGTCCCGAATCCTGGAGTCCAGCTCTAGTGTGGGGCGTAGAACGCACCCTCCGATGCCCCCATAAGCTGAGGGTCCGAGGTCCGACGGTCACTCGATAGGAGGGTCGCAGGCCAGCTCAGATAACGCGCGCTCCAGCAGTAAACAGCACTCGTTTGCTCATGGATCATGTGTCTTCCAGTCCGATTGTGTTGTAGCAATAACCCAAAGAACACAACGAAAAATAAAAGCTCTGATGATGCTCCAGTATCTTAGTTTTTCACTCCTGTAGTCTATATTCGTGACAACTTGTCATGATATGGAATGGGTCAACGAGTTCACAAATAAAATACAACTTTTCTATCAAGACGTGTTGGCCATGTACTTAACGGATTTGTTTTTAATCTTAATGTACAACAAAATATGGTAAATGTAACCTAACCACATAGACTTTCTGACCAAAAGTATCCGCACGCCACTATGCAATGCGACTTTGAGCACTAAATGTCGCGGGAGGCGGACGGTATAATACGAGGCGTCGAGTGTCTGTGTTGTCAAAGAGAAGCAGTACAACAGAGTGGGTCGGACAGGAGGATTTCGAATGTGGACTAATCATTGGCTGCCACCTAGTAACAGATCCATCAGGGACATTTCAACTCTTCAAAAGTTACCAAGTCGACTGCTGGTGGTGTGACTGTGAAGTGGAAGCAAGAAGGAACAACGACAGCTAAACCGAAACCGGGCAGACTTCGTGTACTGACGACAGGGACCGATGAATACTGCGGTGAGTGGCTGTGAAAGAGGCATGAAATCAGTGGAAGGAATCACTCATGACTACCAAAATGTTACCAGCAGCCCAGCTATGACTGTGCATGGGAGTTAGAAAGAACATACAATCGTCGAGCAGCTCCTTATAAGCCACAAATTTCTGTAGTCAGTGCTAAGCGGGGCTTGAGGGTTACTGGGAAAATTTTAGGGAAGAGTGGTTCATGTGTAAAGGAGACCGCATATAGGATGCTGGTGAAACCTATTCTTGCGTACTGCTCGAGTGTTTGGGACTTATGCCAGGTCGGATGGGAGGTAGACATCGAAGAAATTCAGAGGCGAGCTGCTAGAGTTGTTACCGGTAGGTTCGAACAACACACAAGTGCTACGGAGATGCTTCGGGAATTCAAATGGAAATTCTTGGAGGGAAGGCGGAATACTTTTCGAGAACCACTATTGATAAAATTTAGAGAACTGGCTCTTGAAGCTGACTGCCGCACGAGTCTATTGCCACCAACATACATTGCGCCTAAGAACCACGTGGATACGTGTCTAGAAATTGGGGCTCATACGGAGGCATAAAGTCGTTTTTCCCTCGCTCTGTTTGCGATAGGAAAAGAAATAACTAGCAGTGGTACAGGGTATCCTCTGCCACGCACCGTACTGTGCCTTCTGGAGTATCTATGTATTTGTAGACACAGATGAAAAGAACGACGCGACTAGACAGTGCTTGACTGGAAACGAATGCTTTGGAGTGACGATACACTCTCTGGCATGCCGAAAGAAGGATTGGGTTTGACGAATGTCTGGGGAGCGTTACCTGCAAACTCGTGTACAGCCAACAGTGACGTATAGAGGAGGGTTTGTTACGGTAAGGGGGCCTTTTTCGCGCTTAGGTTGCAGCCCTTCATTGTGCTCAAGAAAACGCTAAATGCGAAAATATATGAAAGTATGTTACAGAATAGTGTACCGCATGAAGTTGAAGAACAGTTCGGAGTCGATAATTGTTGGTATCAGCGTGTCAATGAACCCTGTCATAAAGTGAAATCTAGGAGGCAATATTTTGCGGACCGTAACATTCCTGAAATGGACTGGCCTGCCCGGGGTCCTGACGACGCAATGGAACGCCTTTGGGATGAGTTAGAATATCAATTTCGTACAGAGTGTAACCACACAGCTTTCTCCGGTTTGGGCTTTTGAGGAAGAATGGGCTGCCATTTCTCCACATACGTTCAGACGCCCCACTGAAAGTGCACACTGAAGAATTCAGATCGCCATAAAGGCGAAGGTGGACACATTATACATCGTATTAACGTAAATTAACAAGTGTCCATATACTGTCAATCAGATATTGTATATACTATCTACTTAGTAATTCATCCGTGGAGTAGAAGGAGCTGTCAAGTAAAAATTATCTCAATTTGTTTTCAAAATGTTTGTTATCTAAAAGAAATGGTTCAAATGGCTCTGAGCACTATGGGACTTAACATCTGTGGTCATCAGTCCCCTAGAACTTAGAACTACTTAAACCTAACTAACCTAAGGACATCACATACATCCATGCCCGAAGCAGGATTCGAGCCTGCGACCGTAGCAGTCGCGCGGTTCCGGACGGAGCGCCTAGTACCGCTAGACCACCGCGGCCGGCGTGTTGTTCGTTATCTGCCACCACCTTTTAATTCACTAGGGTCATGATCAAATTTTTATGGCTGCATACTGTATTCCTTTCTGTGCAAGTGTAACATTGATTTTCGGATGGCTGGGGCTATTTTTTCCTAGTGTTTTATTTATGAATGTTACTATTGTTTTCAAATAGTGCTTAATTCTTCGTAACAAATTTGAAGCAAATGTATTGTGAGGCTGTCGTTAGTAAGCCTTATTTTTAAACAGAGAAAGGGCATCAGATATCATCAACGCAGCACGTTTCGGTGCAATTCTCCAGAAAATTATTCCGTAGGACATTAAAGAATGAAACTATGTAAAATAAGCTAATTCTCTGATGCTTGCATCACCGAAATCAGAATTTACAGTTGCAGCAAATGTTGGACTCACGCGTTTAAGAAATTGGATTACATGTGATATGCCCACTGGAGAATTTTGAACAATCAGGTTTAAATATTTCATTTGCCTGTGCTGTATTGTAATTTATCATAATCTTAAACATGGCTGCGAAACAGCAATTGTGTAATCTGAAGACGTTGAAAAAATTCAGCCAACCAGTAGCAAAACAAAGGTCTGTTAGCCCTTGACCTAGGTTTCGATATTTCTAAAAATATCTTCTTCAGAAGAAGTGGGCCTTGTTACATGACATGATCGTACATTAGATTAGCTGAAGCCGTGGGGCTCTTGTCATATATGAAACTGACAAAACAAGAGGTATCCCAAGTCATGGCTTTAGATAGCAGCCAGATTACATTTAATTACATTTATCGTACTTCAGAATGAATGCTCACTAATAAATGCCCACGGGTATACGTTCTTGTCAGTTTAAAATTGTAACAGGAGTCACAGGATAAAATATTTGCATACGTTACGTGTACAACATGCCAGAGACTCCTTTTGAGCAAAGCTTAGAGTGCTACTGCCAATCTGTATTTTAGATCCTACGGTCGTCACCAGCTGCTTTGCTGCCAAAATACCAAAACTTGTCTATTACTTTTTGTGTCTCATTTCCTAATCATGTTCTGATCTCCAGATTTAATTCGACTACTTGCTTTTCCTCGTTTTTCTTTTGTTGCTGTTAATATTATAGCCTCTTTTCAAGATTGTATCCATTCCGCTCAACTGGCCTTTCAGGTTCTTCCGTATCAGAAACTTAACTTTTAAAATCTTCTCCTTGAACTTACATTCCGGTTTTCTAACTTCTCCTTAGTTTCTTACACAACTTGTTCAGTGTACGTCGTAGATAGTCTGTCTTACTCTCTACATAACTGCTGCTTCCCTTAAAACGTTCTGCTGTTCAGCCTTCTTTTCCAGCGATTGTTCTACACATTATCTACCACTAACCTGCCAATAACAGTTATCTTCGTTTGCCTTCTAATACCTTCCGCTTTTCTTTATATTTAGAAAGAAGATCGTCGAAATGTGCATGAAATCCAGAAAGAATGAACACCGTATATAAAACATAAACAACGTTAATGCCTAGGATGACACAGGACGTTGCTTCCACATCCATTTCCGATGGTGGTCTCGTGTTACATTTTCCATCATATTTCGACGTGCTGTCACCGTTGTTCCGTTCCCACATTTGCACAATACATTTCTAGATATGTTTCAGTCGAATAAAATTTCCTATTCTCCTTTTGCGACCGTCTCCAAATACGGTACCACCTCCAGTCTTAGAGGGACACTTACACTTCACACTTTTCCTCTAATTTTGCTACTAGGTAGCCCGTTCAAGAAAATAAAATCGCTGACCCCGAAACGCATCAGGAGTATTACACTTAATTGGGACTCTGAGACAGGAACAGAAGGTCTCTCAAAATAGTTTGGCGTTGTTTAGCTCGGACAGCAGCCGGACACTGATGAATAAAGTTCACATAATACTCAGCATCGGTTCTAGAATCTTGTTCCAGGAAGTTGTCAACAGGGCGTCGCCTATATCTGAGACGAACATTCATTATAAAATTCCGAGCCATTTGCTCTATTTTAAACTCTTTGGGATTTGTGATGAGGTATGTTATCACTTCGCATTCTTTCAGGAAATTCATGACACTTGGCTGCGTTAGAACAATTTATTAATTTGGTTCGGTTTTCGGTCATTGACTATCACCCGGCACGAAAACTATGGCCGGCCGATGTGGCCGAGTGGTTCTAGGCGCTTCAGTCTGGAACCGCGCGACCGCTACGGTCGCAGGTTCGAATCCTGCCTCGGGCATGGACATGTGTGACTTCCTTAGGTTAGTTAGGTTTAAGTAGTTCGAAGTTCTAGGGGACAGATGACCTCAGATGTTAAGTCCCATAGTGCTCAGAGCCATTTGAACCGTTTGAACGAAAACTGTGGCTACTGCAAGTCATACGTCAATCACGCTGAACCATACAAATGTATAAGCTGTCAGTTTCGTGAGTAATAATATAGAAGTCCAATACTTTACATAGATCAACAAGCTTCCTCACGTTGTATGTGCATGCGGAAGGTTATTGAGTTCGGGCTTGTTTGTGCATCTGCTTGGAAAGGATCATTAGTTGTCTCGCCCTGGTTTTATATATGTCAGGGCTAGATGGCAAATGATCCTTACAGTGCAGATACATATGTATACGTGGTGTCTGTTGACAAACTACGGACACCGCATATATATAAGCAGGGCGAGAGGGCCAATGATCCTTTCTGTGTAGGTATATTTGTGACGTCTCTTCCGAAAGATGTATATAACCTGAGCGAGGCGGCCAATGATCCTTTATTGTTGATGCACAAACAAGCCCGATTTCCTTTGGGTGAGTGAGTCGTGAAGGAAGGGAACTACGTCAATACCGTTTGTGTAAGCTGAGAATTTGGATCTGTTAGGGACAGTGTCCGACGGCGGAGGCGGTCAAGGTGACTGTTCTCGAGAAACGAAAAACCGGGTTCGAGTCCCGATCTGGGACAAATTTTCAGCTTTCGCCGTTAATTTAATTCAATGGCCGCTAGAATGTCAATGTTAACCACCTGAAGTTCATTTCTCGTTCTTGCTGAAATCGTCTTCGAATATTCAACGTATCTTGTTATTGCACTTTAAAATCAACATTAATGCAAATTTTACCTCAAAACTTTGTGAATTTTAACAGCGTAAAATCAAGGATTAAATCGTTTTGTTTCTGTCGCGTTCTTACTGCAAGGCTACTGTGCTCAGATCGATTTGTACTCTTAGTTACTTTTTCGCTACATTTACAAAGGTAGTTTTCTGTCATTACTCTCGCGGAAAACTTTCAATCACTGATGTTAACGTAATAAAAAATTTTAAATTCTGACCTAGTGAGTCGATGGTGCAAGAGAGAGAGAAAGAGAGAGAGAGAGAGAGAGAGAGAGAGAGGACTTTCGAAATTTCACGCGGTGCACATTCGCTATAGATTAGGTGGCTTTCGTAGACCAATTGGAGGTAGTTTTTCGACTTGATAGACCATTTGTGTCCTATAACGAACTGTTCACCTCGACTTATACGTCATTGCGGTACGTTGTGAACAATTATCGTTTACACCCTGCATATTCTAAAAGCTTCTCTCGGCCATAAAATTAAATGTAATTATTACAAAGACCTTTTTTGGCGCTTCGATTTTAGTTTCCTGAAAATTTTCCATTTAATCTCTGTTCACTAGTAGACAATTTTCGTAACTTTGCGCTAGGTACTTCAGTTCTTCTGCGTTGAATTTCTTCCCTGGGAATCGAAATGATAAAGTCCTTGAGTTGCTCGTCATCTTCATACCATTGATCACCAAGCCACTGTTTCACGTACAAGTAGAGGTAATAGTCGATGGGTCTGAGGTCAGAAATGTAGAGTGGGTGGTCAAAAAGTACCCGACGGGAACGCTGAATCTTATCTATGGTATGGTCCGCGATAGGTACGCCTAGTCTTGGAGGCCCTTGCAGACAGTTTGCGATATCTGATATTTTGCTTGAAAACTGTATATAGTGGTGCGATCTACATGAGTAAGTTCATCAGCCGGAGTATTAATCATCAATCGTCTATAAGATTGCAGTTTCTGGCTCAGCTGCTGTATGAAAAAAATGGTTCAAATGGTTCTGAGCACTATGGGACTTAACATCTGAGGTCATCAGTCCCCTAGAACTTAGAACTACTTAAACCTAACTAACCTAAGCACATCACACACATCCATGCCCAAAGCAGGATTCGAACCTGCGACCGTAGCGGTCGCGCGGTTCCGGACTGAAGCGCCTAGAACCGCTCGGCCACACCGGCCGGCCAGCTGCTGTATGATTTCATCGTTTTGGATATTGGGGTTTGCCCTTCCTCAATTCATCGTGACCATTTACACGCCCAGTTCCAAAGTCTCGGCACAATTGTCAAATATTGTAAGCCTGTAAACTAAACAAAACTCCTGATGAATTTGAGCAGCGTTAGATTATTTTGCCCACAAACATCGAAGTACAGCAGGCGCTTCGAAAATGCCGCCAGAAGAGATGTTCGAAGCCTTTGTTGTTTGCTTGCAACCACAGTAAAAAGACTACTGAACAAAACAATAAGTTCGTAAACAATCAGTGCATCTCGTTGTAGTCTTACTACTTTGTTCTGAGCTGCCTAATTTAAATATATCCAAATGGCCGTTACTTTTGGAACAGTTTCTGGGAGCATTTACTACAGCCCTGATGGACACATCCAGTTGTTGATGCTGTGGTCTTCAGTTCGAAGATATTTTTGGCGCAACTCTCCACGATAGTTTGTCTGTGCGGCCCTCCTCATTCCTGCATAACTGCTGCAATCCACATCCTTTTGACCCTGCTTTCTGTTTTCATTCCTTGGTTTCCCTCTAGACTTTTTAATGCTCACAGTTCTTTCCATTACCAAACTGACGATTCCGTGATGGCACCAGGTCGTGTTTTATCAAGTGGTCCTTTCTTTTAGTCGGGTTGTGCCGTAAATTTCTTTTCTGCCTATTTAGATTCAGTGCCTCTTTATCAGAACCCGTCTAATCTTCAACATTCTCTTGTAGCACATGTTTGTCATGCTACTACTGAACTGTTTATCCTCCACGCTTCACTTCCCTACAAAGTATTTCTTGTTACTGACAATTGTATTTTACATCTTCTCTATTCCGGCTCCCGTATGTTATTGTAGCCTAAATCGTAAAACTCATCCACGTTTAGTGTGACATTTCCCGCAGCACAGACTGATTAAATCTGACTATCGTTGTTTTACTTCTGTCAATATTTAACTTACATTTTCTTTTCAAAACACTATACATTGGCGAAATGAGGTCGTTTCGACCTACAGAGGAGACCTGTGACATATTTATTAGAACAGTTTATAAAAGTCTTGCAGTGGTCACACACTGCTTTATTAAAAATTGACTGCCGGTTTCAGCTCTGCAGTCGTCATGAGATTTAATGATTGCAGTAGCGATACGTAGACGAATAGTCAATACAGATGACTGCAAAGCCGAACCGGTAATCAGTTTTAATGAAGTATCACGTGATCAAAACATCGACTTTTTTAAACGATGTCGTCCGTTCAACGGAATAACTATGTCGCAGACTCTAAGGAAATGACAATATCATCTGCAGACTTCTGAGCTTTTACTTATTCTCCCTGAACTCCAATTCCAAAAGTTTTTGGGTTTACTCTACCCTTTGATAATGAATATCAGCATTAAATAAAGCTCACACCCATGTCCGACGTGGCACTCGACTTTGTGACTCAAATTTACGAGTCAGCGTCGCTACTTCGAGACCATGTAGACGAGCCCTCCACGGTTGTAATTGGCACTGGTTCGTTTTATTTATGCTGCTTATCAGGTGCATTGGCCCTCTGTTATCGACAACATGTGATAGCGTTAAGTTTTGAAACATGTCTGTCCCAGCGTTAGCTCTTCTGGCAAACCATCTGATAACTGGGGCAGCAGTTTGGACAGGGAAGCGGAGCTCCTTACCGCTATCCGTAAACAGTCCACTATCTTTGGTCAGAGAGCAATTAAAAACTGCCTCCATCTTCTGCTGTCGAGCTAGAAATTGGTCTCTCTTTTCTTCTCTGTTCGTCACTCAGTAGCACTCTACATCTTTAACAACAAGACTTGCTATTTAACTTAACACTTTCAAATTTGAGAACGGAACATACACTTTCGTTTCTTTCTGTTTGCTTCCTAAACATGGAAAGCCTTCATTCACGCGCATTGATGAAAAGATTTAAAGAATAAAATGAAATATTACATTTTACTATAGACAAATTCACTGTTGTACAGATATTCTTGTGGGTTTTTGGTTGCTGTACTTTAGGTTGGAGCATAGCAGCGAAGCCGGAGCGTGTTGTATAAAATCATGATGATGTAAGTACTTTTTACTTCTTGTCTAAAAAGTAAATAAAGGCAGTTATCAATCCGCGGGTTGTTATGAATACTGCAGTGCTTTACAAGGCACAATCCTATTGACACGGTATGCCCTTGCCTCATTACAACGTCAGAATCTTCACTTCCATCCATGTGCAATATAATTACAAAGTGTTGCCTGCCTGTATACCCCTACACGTGTTTTGATAAGTGTGTTTTATTTTCGATAGTGGAAGCCATTGTAGCAGCGTAGACGAATGATAAAATGTACCGTGTAATTCTCATCCTAATCAGTCCTCCTCTCAATAAATCCAGCAGGATCCACACTGCCAAAATCGAAGACATCGACTCAAGTGCAGACACACTGATGCACTCATTTTCTTGCTCACGTAATATGGCAGTGCATTATGAACGGAATTGTAGTTCGAATTTATGAAGTACAGAAATATGGTAATTATTGTAGGTATCTACCAAGTTTGAGGCAGCCATAAAGTCAGTTTCAGGAGAGAATGGTGGAAGATGGAGCACAAGCTCAGGCTGGGTTAGGAAGCCGGCTGTGTCTTTTCAAAGGAACCATCACCGTAACTGATTTTAATAAACTACGGAAAGCTAAAGTTTGCGGTATGTGGCAGGTGAAAATGAGAATAATGCGTCACGTCAATATGATGGCGCACGACCTTAAGAACATATACACCGTTAGGCTGAATTTTTCATAAGAAAAAGATATTGTTTTATAAATTAACACAGATAATTACAGAACAGAACTTGATATAGAGCGGGTTATCTCTGAATAAAAGAAGTTTAGAAGATCCAAAACTTAATTGCTAAAGTCATTAATTTGAAAATGACTTTTAGATGCTGAATATTTTATAGGGTGAAGTAAAAAAAATTGTTTTTATCAGGAAATATGCTAAAAATATTAGCACACCTATATGACAGCTTCACATCAATGAAACCATAGCATTTGTGCAGTATCTGAATGTATAGTCCGTAGCATAGTGTGCTTTTGCTATCAATAAAAGTATGTGTTGCTTACAAGGGCTGAGATAATATTAGTGCCAAGGTATAGCCTCCACGAAGCATCTCATCCTCTGGAAACTGATACCACTTTTCCTAGCTTAAACTTTGATTCTACTTTAGTAGTTGTGAAGTTCATATTATACATAAACTCTGGCATACAAAGTTGTCAGTAGCTGCGCCGTCTTTTTCCTGCCACTACTGAGTTCCTTTAAGGAGGAGAGAGAGTGTATGACGTATTCTCGTTGATGTTATAATAAAATGTACAACGGCATTACACCAAGATTATATGGTCGCTCTTCGTAATGTATCCAAAGTTTAATATCAGTAAATATCAAATTAAAATTCAAGATGGTGAAGCTGTGGCTGCTAATCCACTGTTAAACGGTCTCAGTAATCACGGTAAGATGCTTGGACAGGAGTTTGATGTCCATTTAGGGACAATCAGGTTAAGACAGTCAAGAATGTTCGCCGCTTTAGAAGAGTGGTCAGCACGGCTGACCGCCACGCAGCGGGCCCGATTTCAATTTCCGGATATGTCGGGGATTTTCTCCGCTCGGGACGCAAGTCGCCCAATGTGGGGTTAACAGAAAAGACTTGTAACTTGGCGTTGAACTTCCCACGTGGGGACTCCCGGTCATCAATGCCATACGATCATCATCATCTCACAGTCAAAGTACATCCCCGTTACAAGTTTATCTTCTACATTACCATTTACAACCGTACTATCCAGCTATTGCACTAAAATATCGTGGACTAACAATCAGTCGGCAACTAACGTGGAAACCTCACCTGCCAACCATCCCACAGAAAGCCCACAACAGACTAAAACTACTAACTGGCGGAACTTGGCGACTGCACCGCTTCACTGTCCTCGACACCTACGAAACCTTGATCCGACCCATCCGTTGCTAGGCGAGTCTTGCACTGATCTCCGCCACACCCAAGTTCTGTAAGTCCTCCAAACCATGGAACGCCATGCACTCCGCCTCGGTTTACGCGTCCGTTTACCTTCCCCCACAAAGATCCTTTACGAACTAATCAGTATCCCACCTCTTCTCACTCATACTGAACACCTCCGAACAAATCTAGACCATCCGCAAACTCGACTCCAATAGTCCTGTAGTTCCCAGAATGAAATTTTCACTCTGCATCGTAGTGTGCGCTGATATGAAACTTCCTGGCAAATTAAAACTGTGTGCCGGGCCGAGACTCGAACTCGTAACCTTTGCCTTTCGCGGGCAAATGCTCTACCAACAGAGCTGGAAGGTAGAAGACGAGGTACTGGCGGAATTAAAGCTGTGAGTACGGGACGTGAGTCGTGCTTGGGTAGCTCTGTTGGTAGAGCACTTGCTCGCGAAAGGCAAAGGTCTCGAGTTCGAGTCTCGGCCCGGCACACAGTTTTAATCTGCCAGGAAGTTTCAATCCTGTAGTTTCCCATCTACTTTCCAATCCTCGTATGCTGCCATACCTTTACCAAAACTTCCCACCGATCCTAACCTACCACACCTTCCACATACTCTCCCAAAGAAGCTCCTTAACGTACTTTCGATTTAATAAAGGGTTTTTTGAACATTCTGACACTGACGAGGTTGTCATGGGAAGCCCTCTATCTCCTCTGGTGGCCAATATTTTTGTGGAAGATTTTGAGGAGCGAACACTCGACTCAGCTATTTTAACATCAACAGTTTTTTGGCGGTACTTCGATGACACTTTTATACTTTGGCCTCATGGTTTGGTCTCCGAGAGTTCCTTCAACATCTGACATCCATAAATGAAAACATAACATTTACTATGGAGATGGAGAAAGATGGTTGCTTGCCGTTTTTAGGCGTCTTGGTGCGGCGTAAGAGCGACGGCACACTTGGGCATTCGGTGTTTCGAAAGGCCACTCATACAGATAAGTATCTGCAAGCTACTAGTTGCCACAATCCAGCTCAAACGATGGGAATTCTAAAGACCTTAAACCACCAAGCTCATACCATCTCGGATGCCGATAATCTGCAAACAGAACTGCGTCACCTGCAAGCTGTGTTCCAGAACAGTGGATATTCGTCCCAGCAAGGACAGTGGGCACTACAGACCTACAAACGAAAATATAAACAAGAGAATGAGGCCTTCTGCTTCTTATCCATATATTGGAAATATTGCAGCCAAAATAGGCAGAATATTAAGAAGACATAAAGTTAAAACAGTTTTTCATCCTCCTTGTAAAACATCTACGCTACTGGGATCTGTTAAAGGCGAGTTAGAGTTCCACAAGACAAGCGTTTACAAAATTCCGTGCGAAGGCGGCAAATCGTACACAGGGCAAAGAACGTGCACTGTGCAGGAGCACATCGTAGAACTTCAGCGGCATACTCGCCTCCTCCAAGCCAATAAGTCCGCTATCGCCGAAAATTGTATTTCCACTGGTCATTTGATGAAATACACCCAAACGAAAATCGTGGCCCAAACGTCAAACTTCTGGAACTCCAACATCAATTAAGCAGTGGAAATACGACTGTCTGAGTGCTTTATTAATCGAGATGGCGATTTACAGTTAAATTCTGCAAATTCTGCACGGAATACCGTCATAGAAAAACTTCATACTCTGCATAGCCGGCGTCGTTTACCACACGGAGACAATCGATTTGATATCGATGAAGCCAGCCAGCTTTCACCACGGAGGGCGCAGGGACTTAACAGCCCCAGGCTGTGGCTAAGCCATGTCTTCGAAATATCCTTTCTTCCAGGAGTGCTAGTTCTGCAAGGTTCGCAAGAGAGCTTCTGTGAAGTTTGGAAGGTAGGAGACGAGGTATTGGCAGAACTAAAGATGTGAGGAGGCGCCCTGAGTCGTGCCTGGGTAGCTGAGCTGGTAGAGCACTTGCCCGCGAAAGGCAGAGGCCCCGAGTTCGAGTCTCGGTCCGGCACACAGTTTTAATCTGCCAGGAAATTTCGTAATCTATGTTAGTTTTGGGGGAAAACAGTTTTCATATAAGTTAATGTCACTATTAATAAAAGTGTTGCATTTTTCATTCGTGCCATGGGCACTGTATACATCACTTCAATTCATGTTATCGAGGAGTTTTCTTAAAATAATCACTTTTCTGTTTGCTGAATACCCCCTTGAACTCAAATTCAGATTTTACGAGAGTGTTCAGAAAAATAATACCTCCGAATTTGTTATTTGAAAACTCTGAAAACATTTTAAATAAAACCAACTTTATTAATGTTCAACATCTTTATTCTTAATGTTTACATACTTATTTCAACATAGTCACCCTGGCGACGAACACAGTTCTCCCATAGAGATACCGTTTGTTGATACCGTCCTCTGGAATGTTGACGGAGCCACAATCTCACCTCTACTTGCACAGCTTCATTACTGTCAAAATGAAGTCCTCGAAGATGTTCTGTATGTTTTGGAAACAGATGAAAATCGGATGGGGCCGAGCGGGGAGTGTATGGTGTATGATCGATAACAGTGAAGCCGAGGTGCCAGATTGCTGCAGATGGCGCAGCGCTCGTGTATCGTCTGGCCCTGTCATGCTGAAGGAGAGGGTGTTCCATGCATGGATGAACTTTTCGAATGCGGAACTCGATTACAGCACGCTGTTTCTCAAGCACCGACTTACAAGAAAGCCCTTGAGCGCGAGGTAGCAAGAGGCCTATGATGTTTACGGCGTTCGAAGCCCCACGTATTGTCTACCGTACAGCAACTATACTGGCTGCTAATGGCAATGGCGGGGGGGGGGGGGGGGAGTGGAGGTATCCATTGGTGAACATATCATGAGGCTACGGAGCGCAGTTGGACTGCTTAGTCGGTGAGTAACTCACACAGTGCTAGTGGGGTAGATGGTGACAGCCTCGACGTGGCCTACCCCCCCAGTATCGTGCCGCACAACGATCGCATTGCGAGAAGAAAATCGAAATGCTCAGAACGAGCTGCGACACGAGAAGCAAATGTCACCACCAAACGGCGGCCGGACGTAGTAATACCTCCCGGCCCTCACAGGCGAAGTTACGCAAGAGAGCGAGACAAATGCCTCAGTTTCCCCCCCGGAGCCAAGAGCGTGGACGAATACGTATATGCCAAGTTAACATAGAAGGATACACGAGGACAAAAGGAGACATCCTCACAAAGCTACTAACAGAAGAAAAAATTGATGTGCTGACCTTGCAGGAAACACATCTATCAGAAGAAAATATCTCGAGACTTCTAATACCAGGCTATGAAATTGTGGGCTATAAAGCCCATAATAAACACGGTATTGCAACACTGATCAAGAAAGAACTGGCTGATAATATTGAGGAAACTATGCACCACGAATTTGCCGTGGGAATCAAACTAAGCGATATGACTGTGTATAGCGTGTACAAGCCACCTTCAGAAAAATGGGAACAACCTGTTTTACCTAACCCACAACACCCTGCAGTCATAATTGGCGATTTTAACTCCCATCACCCCAGATGGGGCTATCAGTCTTGCGACAAAGAAGGACTCATGCTGGCAGACTGGGCAGATATAAATAATTATACATTAATATACGATGCAAAAGATACCCCACCTTCTGTTCAGGAGCGTGGGGCACAACATCAACGCCCGATCTTTGTTCTGTCTCATCTGGAGAAACTGGAATAGCACTTCCGTCCAAGAGAACTGTAATGAGCCGTATTCCTCGGAGCCAACACAGACCAGTTATTATAGACCTTGGGATCCAAATACCAGTAATAAAGAGCCCCCCTATAGCCCGCTGGAACCTCAGGAAGGCTAACTGGGTTAAGTTTAAAGATACCATTGAAAATAATGTAAACAGAATTCCCCCAATTCCAGAAAATTACGACAGATTTACGAAGTCAATTATCAAAGCGGCACATAACTCAATACCAAGAGGAGCGCGGAAAGAATACATCCCATGCTGGACAAAGGAGTGCGAACAACTACTCGATGAATACAACAAAACAGAGAATCCAGAACTAGGAGAACAGCTCATAAGAGCTATGGACGAGGAACGCAAACAGAGATGGCAAAAGCGGATGGAACAAATGGACTTTACGCACTCCTCACAGAAGAGCTGGAGTCTACTGAGGAAACTTGGCGGAGCACAATTCAAGGGACGGAACATCAATAATAAAATGACCCCTAACAAGATATGCTCTTCTATACTACAAACATCCAGAATCCATGCCTCCGCCTCGAAGAAAAAAGAACTGCACCAACTGATGAACGAAGAGCTAGATGCAAGCGAGGAGGAAGCAGGTTTAGCGAACTGGGTAACACAAGAAGAGATAAATATAGCACTAAAGAAAATGTCACCTGGTAAAGCAGCTGGCTGTGACGGCCTTCTTCCAGAATTCTTGAAGAACCTCGGGCCAAAGGGAAGAGTATGGCTGTCTTCTCTTTTCTCTAATATCATAGATACCAGCCGGTTACCAAAGCAATGGAAAAACGCACAAGTCATAGCCATCCAGAAACCAGGGAAAACAGGAGAGAATGCTAAAGATTATAGACCGATATCTTTATTGTGCACTACTTACAAGCTGTTTGAACGAGTCATCCTAGGCAGAATAGAAAGTAAAATAGAAGCTGCTCTTCCCCCAGAGCAAGGCGGTTTTCGAAAAGGAAGAGACTGCTGCGACCAAGTTCTCGCCCTAACCACTTTCATTGAAAGAGGTTACCAAAACAAAAAGAAAACGGGCATGGTATTATTAGATCTCACCTCAGCATACGACACCGTATGGACAAAAGGGATACTGTATAAATTGTCAAAAGTCGTGAAATGCAAGAAGATCATAGATCTAGTCAGAAATATGTTGATAAACAGGAGATTCAAGGTATCTCTGAATGGGAAATCAAGCAGCTACAGGACACTACAAAATGGTCTCCCCCAAGGGTCTGTGCTGGCTCCATGCCTTTTCAATTTATACATAGCGGACATCCCAAACCTGGAATCTCGTTCTTTTATGTATGCAGATGACATCGCTATTGCGGCTCACGCCAACACTTTCGAAGAACTGGAAGAAATTTTAAACAGGGATCTGGAACGACTACAACAATATTATGACAACTGGCACCTCAAAGTAAATCCGACTAAATCCGTGGCATCAATAAAGCACTTGTGTAACAAAGATGCAAATCGTGAGCTAAAAGTGCAAATAAAAGGTAAATTGTTGAAAAACGATAGAACGCCAAAATATCTGGGTGTTAAGCTAGATCGCACTCTCACATATAAGAGCCACCTGTACGAAGTCGCCCAAAAAATGAAAACAAGAAACAACATCATAATGAAACTGGCAGGAACAACCTGGGGATGTTCCACTGAAACTCTACGTACATCAGCACTGGCACTTCTGTATAGTGTAGCGGAATATTGCGCACCCGTCTGGGCCCGCAGTAGGCATGTCAGATATATTGATGTGCAACTTAACGAGACAATGAGGCTCATAACAGGAACAGTAAGACCCACCCCGAAACCTTGGCTGCCCGTCCTTGCCAATATCGAACCACCCTCGATTAGACGTGAAAGAGCAATCCAGAGGTACAAAGAAAAGTTCAGGGACCTACCTCCTTCCCCTGACAGATTGATGTCAAGAAATCCCTTCTGGAAAGAACTCAAACAACAGATTGATATCGATAACCTGTGGAAACAGCAATGGCAGGAAAGCAAAGTGAATAACAGTTTCCTTATTGAGGACCCATCTCAACGAGTTCCAGGCTTCCAACTCCAACGTAGTGTGTGGGTAACTCTAAATCGTCTGCGGACAGGTGTTGGTCGGTGCGGATATTTGTTGAAAAAGTGGGGTTTCTCCCAGGACCCCAATTGTGAGTGCGGAGAGAGTCAAACCATGCAGCATATAGTTGAGTGCGACGTACACGGACTTAAGGGAGGAAATCTGATGGACATACATGTGATAAGTGACCAAGCACTTTTGTGGCTGGAAACCCTGAAAATTTTATTGTAAATCATTGCTAATGTTAATTTAAATTTTTATGTTGATGTTTGTAAGTGTATCACGCTTTGCCTGTATCTGAACGAGAAATAAATAAAAATAATAAACAGTGCTAGTGGTGTTCATACAAAGCAGAGCAATGGCAACGATAAACAAAGCAAACACTGCACTATATCTACAACAACAGCTGCGAAAGTTGACATTTTGTCAGAAAAGAACTTCGCAGAGTGAGAAAAAAGTGGCAGATGAAAGACGAGTGAGTGGAATGTTTGGTGTCGTATACGCTCTATTGTGCGGACAACGTACCCTGAGGAGTACAATGATCACGATATGTGCTTCACTAGTGAAAGTGATACTGAAACAGGTAGCGGTTTATTATCCTTGTCGGACAGGGAGCGACGAAACACTACTCCAGTGAAACGTGGTAAAAGACAATCGATGTCCAGGGAGCAGGTACTAAACATAATTACGCACATGGAAGATCTTCCGCTGCACAGTACAAAAACAGTTATGGACAGATTTCGGTTACGTCTTCAGCAATTTCAGCAAAAAAAAAAAAAAAATGGTTCAAATGGTTCTGAGCACTATGGGACTTAACATCTGAGGTCATCAGTCCTCTAGAACTTAGAACTACATAAACCTAAAGACATCACACACATCCATGCCCGAGGCAGTATTCGAACCTGAGACCGTAGCAGTTGCGCGGTTCCGACCTGAAGTGCTTAGAACCGCTCGGCCACCGCGGCCGGCGCAATTTCAGCAATATGAACGTGTAATGGACAAGAAAAAATACGGATATTGAAGGGAGAACAAGATACAATTTTAAAGATGGGAATTTTAAAGATCTTCCAGGTTAGGCACGTCAAACTGCACGTGATATAGAATGATATTTTCACTCTACAGCGGAGTGTGCGCTGATATGAAACTTCCTGGCAGATTAAAACTGTGTGCCGGACTGAGACTCGAACTCGGGACCTTTGCCTTTCGCGGGCAAGTGCTCTACCAACTGAGCTACCCAAGCACGACTCACGCCCCGTCCTCACAGCTTTACTTCTGCCAGTACCTCTAGTTTGGAAGGTAGGAGACGAGCTACTGGTAGAAGTAAAGCTGTGAGGACGGCGCGTGAGTCGTGCTTGGGTAGCTCAGTTGGTAGAGCACTTGCCCGCGAAAGGCAAAGGTCCCGAGTTCGAGTCTCGGTCCGGCACACAGGAAGTTGCACGTGATATAGATTACAGAGATTTTATTGAAGCAGTAGGTGATTGCAAAACTTCAGGCGGTGTAGCAAAATTGGAAGACGTAAGATAAGGAAATTTCAAAGAAAGCGTCAACTTGACGATGCACAGGAAACTGCGGAATCGGCCAGATAATTTGTAAATGAGGTTAACTAGCTTATCCTATCGTTAAGTAAGGAATTCGTTTTCAACTCCGACTAATCGTGATTTGGAGAGGAAATGCATGTGAAAGGAACCGTGGAAATTAGAGGTATCAAGAGAGATGTATCAAGATCAACTAATATCAGTTCCTTAATGCATTCGTATACAGTTATGGCGACTGTTAGTCTGGATGCTAAATTGGCTGAAAAGTCATTTATTGTGCTGCGTGTGCGTGATCGTGCAAGGGCAATATTTACGTCATAGCAAGCAAGAGTGGGAAAATGAGCGTAAGAGAACTACAATTTCTGCTTGTGGCGAATAGCTGGTCTAAATAACTTGTTTTTGCTTGATTCCTGGTCTGCGTATAAAAATCATACTCCTTTAGAGCAACCTATCCCTCCTGAAAAGTGTGTAACATTGCAGTTCATACCATCTGGAACCAATGGTCAAATTGAGCCTCTGGATGTTTGTTTTTTCGATCCTGTAAAACATATTATTGCACTACCTGCAGCTACATCTTAAAGGATAGCCAGTTTAACATAAGCTCCGCGACAGACTGTTTCGCATTCTTTTCAATTCAATTATTTTACAAACAGCCGTACACTTTAAGATATTTTATTTTATGTCGAAAGCAACCGGTTTCGACAATTCATTCTGCCATATTCAGACCCCACACACTGTTTTCGAATCAACAAGCTTATCGTATAGCGCCATAAAACTGGTTATCGTGAATCCCAGTCGTTGTGCAGCTGATTCATACGAAAGCGTGACAGCAATGTGTATGTATTAGTTTTATGGCGCTATACGATTAGCTTGTTGATTCGAAAAAAGCGTGTGGGGTCTGAAGATGGCAGAATCAATTGCCGAAACCGGTTGCTTTCGAAATAAAATAAAATATCTTAAAGTGTACGGCTGTTTGTAAAATTATTGAATTGAAAAGTACGTACCAGCCGATGGCCCTGGCCGTAATGGACCAACAGAAATCGTTTCGCATTCGGTTGCATGCTATCACATTCCATCAGTTCTTATCATCCAGTTACACAAATATGATTTCATATGTATTCTTTAAGAGTGTCTACCTAACTGAACGACCTGCATGGTTTGTAACTCCCAAGGAGTTCATCTTCGATGTTCATGTTGTGAACCTCTGTGTTCAATGTGGCACGTCATTTTTCATTCCGTGTTCAACGTGCCATTTAATGGTTTATTTTGACCATTTCTTTAATTTCGACGATGTCCATTTTGTGAAAGCTGATCTCTGCATCTCCCGAACACTCATTTTCTGTGTCCATTCAAATGAACATAGTGAGTCATTAGCAGCTAATATTTTTCCTGTCATAGTTCGTAGCATATCACTTTATGTCACACTTTAAAATTCGCAGCCCTCTGACGGCAGAAGGGTTAAAATACGTAGACATAACGAATTAAGATGTAACAGTGTCAATAACGTTTATTTTATTTAAGAAGCTTTAAGAGTTTTCACATAAAAATTCGGAGACATTACTTTTCAGCAAGTCCTCGTAGATACTGTTGAGAATTAACATGTAACAAAAGGAACTGGTTGTCATGGTTTGAGAGGCCACTGACGATTGGTTTTGCAGTATAATTTTGTTTATTAGACCTTTCTATAAAGATGTTATTAATAGCTGTTTTTAACTATTTGCTAACGTAATTGGGAAATTTACATAAGGAATTAAGATGAATGACGGTGTTACAGACTCTACTAAATTCTTACTGGAAGAGTTTTGAAGAAAATCTAAAATTACGAGCTACCACTATTTCTTTATTTGTTTGTGTTAGACAGTCCAAAGGAGCATCAAGGAGATTTATCAACAGATTAAAGTCACCTACAGGTGCTCAGTATACGCTTAATATTATGAAGGACTTATTATGAAGTTCTACTGCTGTAGGATCATCCTTCCATATGCTGCTCTTGGAAAAACTGACGAATGTCTGTGTTCTTAAGCTTATGACATTCCTAATGAATGTGACAACTACTCCTTTCTCCATTTACGGCCTACGGAAATGGGATGTTGACCTAAATTCTGTAACACCTAACACATATATACAAGTGGTGGCACAATGGTCAGAGAGGCAGAGTATGTCAGTTGGATTAGATGCCTCCAATTCATCAAGTAGTTCATTAACATTACTTCTTAATCCTCGAATATTTAGATTGAATAAAGACAGCCGGTATTACACATTCTCTGAGATAAAACTGAGTGGAATAAAATTTCTGATTGCTGACAGTTTTTAACTGACGGTTGTTTTTGCTGATGCAATACGCCACAATGATATAGTTTTCTCATTCTCAAACTGAAGGTTTGTTTCAGTCTTAATCTCTGTTAAAACTCTTAATCTTTCTTAAAAATTTCTTTATTTCCGTACTTCCTTTCCTAAAGAAGATGCTGCTCTGACGTCTGTAACCAATGAGATTTTACCCATCACAACAGTGATTTCCCTCCCCCCCTCCCTCCCCCCCTGCCACTACCAACCGCTTAAGTTTTCAGCTATTAGCCCCTCCGCTGTACCCCTCCTCCCCCCCTCCCTTTTTTTCTGTTAAGGTGGAGGTCATGGGTTGTACAAGCCGATAAACAGACAGAGTCAACAGGAACCGCGACAATATGCGACCGTGCACCTGACATAAGAAGCCGCGTCAACTCCAAGTTTACTCTTCTGACAGAAGAGTTCAAATGACGTCGGCCAAGGCGTCTCAGAACAGATACAAATTCTACATTTGTATGTCTCGATGCTGATGCAAGGCGAGAAGTTGACGGCGGTGTCACAGTGGCTGCGTAATCATGCGCAAACTCAGCAGTATCGATTCTCGGACGTAGCAGAGCGCATGCGCGGTTACAAGACTGCGATAGAGCTCTTGGCAATGGCTGCCACAGCCGCTGGCGCCAGCTCGCTCGCTTATCGGCAGCTGCAGATAACTGGCTAACGCAGCGCGGCGCTGCGACGCATGTTAATACTGCCCCTAGAAATTCCGCGCAGATTCCTTTCTTTAATGGCCCCAGATCTACTAACTAACTTCCACTCTACCACGATATCACGAGACATATGTATCTCGGACTGACGCTCTAATCTATTGGTGGGGTACAAGATAGAGCTAACGCATTTAGAAAATAATTTGGCATTACATTTTGATGGCCACTGAAACTGTATTGAGATAAGAAAATAACTTCTTCTAATTATGGAAGTACACAGTAATTCGTTTCTTCTTCCCAACCACAAAGAGAACGTTTCGCAGTCCAGTGATCCCCGCAATCGGCTTTCTTCTTCAAATTCATACACATTTTGAGGATAAAAGTTTTTCTAACGCTATATGTTCTTCATATTGATCGCCACAGCAACACATCTGTTGTGCCTGTATCACATTCGCAGTCGTTTATTTCACTCGATCAGTTGATTTCGGCGAGGCGGCGTTTTCAAGTGCTTGCTCATATTCTGGTAATTTTACACGGTGACCCTGTTGGGAGTATTCTATGTGTGCTTGTTATTTAAATACATAGATGCTGTCGTAGTAAAGAGGAACGTGTGCCGCGCAGGATTAGCCGAGCGCTCTAAGGCGTTGCAGTCATGGAGTGTGCGGCTGGTCCCGGCGGAGGTTCGAGTCCTCCCTCGGGCATGGGTGTGTGAGTGTTTGTCCTCACGATAATTTAGGTTAAGTAGTGTGTAAGCTTAGGGACTGATGACCTTAGCAGTTAGGTCCCATAAGATTTCACATAAGGAACGTGAGCAACATTAGGTAAATCGTTAAGTAGTGTTGAACAGTGGACTCGTCCAATTCTAACACAACAGCAGTAAAACATGGTGTTCGTAAAGACCTGACATCATTTTAAACAAACATAACTTGGAAACTCATAATCCAGTGTGCCTTTCGTGAGATGTGCCACAAGTTTTGACGAAACTTGTACTAGACATAGTGCTACAGGCAACTGAAAGATTTACGCAATGAGACGAACGGAATGGCGCTTTTATTCAAAGACAATAATTACAAAACTCCTTATGTATACATGTATTACAAAACTCCTTTTGTATAAGAATTATTACTTCCCTATTGTCACATATGGTGGAGAAACATGGACAATGACAGAAATGGACTGGAGCAGACTGCAAGCAGGGGAAATGAAATTTCTCAGAGCAGTTAAGGGACAAACAAGAATGGACAGAGTAAGGAATGTAGAGATTAGAAAGTACCTTGAACAATAAAGTATGAGAGAAGAAATTGAAAAAAAAGGGATTAAGATGGTATGGGCATTTTAAGAGGGTGCATGAGGAGAGACTCCCCAAAATAGTGGAAGAACTAAAGATGGATGGGAAAAGACGTAGAGGGCGCCCAAGAACACGGTGAAAAATGGGAGCGAGAATATCTGTGGAGAGAAATGACCTGGCAGCAAGTGGAGGAAGAAAAGTGGTGGGAGGACCGAGCCAAATGGAGAGGACTCGTCAGCACCCGGATCCAGCAGTAGCAGGAGCGGGATCCGGATATACACTACTGGCCATTAAAATTCCTACACCACGAAGATGACGTGCTACAGACGCGAAATTTAACCGACAGGAAGAAGATGCTGTGACATGCAAATGATTAGCTTTTCAGAGCGTTCACACAAGGTTGGCACCAGTGGCGACACCTACAACGTGCTGACATGAGGAAAGTTTCACACCGATTTCTCATACACAAACAGCAGTTGACCGGCGTTGCCTCGTGAAACGTTGTTGTGATGCCTCGTGTAAGGAGGAGAAATGCGTACCATCACGTTTCCGACTTTGATAAAGGTTGGATTGTAGCCTATCACGATTGCGGTTTATCGTATCGCGCCATTGCTGCTCGTGTTGGTCGAGATCCAATGACTGTTAGCAGAATATGGAATCGGTGGGTTCAGGAGGGTAATACGGAACGCCATGCTGGATCCCAACGGCCTCGTATCACTAACAGTCGAGATGACAGGCATCTTATCCGCATGGCTGTAACGGATCGTGCAGCCACGTCTCGATCCCTGAGTCAACATATGGGGACGTTTGCAAGACAATAACCATCTGCTCGGACAGTTCGACGACGTTTGCATCAGCATGGACTATCAGCTCGGAGAACATAGCTGCGGTTACCCTTGACGCTGCATCACAGACATGAGCGCCTGCGATGGTGTACTCAACGACGAACCTGGGTGCACGAATGGCAAAATGTCATTTTTTCGGATGAATCCTGGTTCTGTTTACAGCATCGTGATGATCGCATCAGTGTTTGGCGACATCGAGGTGAACGCACATTGGAAGCGTGTATTCGTCATCGCCATACTAGCGTATCACCCGGCGTGATGGTATGGGATGCCACTGGTTACACGTCTCGGTCACCTCTTGTTCGCATTGACGGCACTTTGAACAGTGGACGTTACATTTCAGATGTGTTACGACCCATGGCTATACCCTTCATTCGATCCCTGCGAAGCTCTACATTGCAGCAGGATAATGCACAACCGCATGTTGCAGGTCCTGTACGGGCCTTTCTGGATACAGAAAATATTCGACTGCTGCCCTGGCCAGCACATTCTCCAGATCTCTCACCAATTGAAAATGTCTGGTCAATGGTGGCCGAGCAACTGGCTCGTCACAATACGCCAGTCACTGCTCTTGATGAACTGTGGTATCGTGTTGAAGCTGCGTGGACAGCTGTACCTGTACACGCCATCCAAGCCCTGTTTGATTCAATGCCAGGCGTATCAAGGCCGTTATTACGGCTAGAGGTGGTTGTTCTGGGTACTAATTTCTCAGCATCTATGCACCCAAATTGCATGAAAATGTAATCACATGTCAGTTCTAGTATATTTGTGCAATGAATACCCGTTTATCATCTGCATTTCTTCTTGGTGTAGCAATTTTAACGGCCAGTAGTGTAGATAAAAATGGTTCAAATGGCTCTGAGCACTATGGGACTCAACTTCTGAGGTCATTAGTCCCCTAGAACTTAGAACTAGTTAAACCTAACTAACCTAAGGACATCACAAACATCCATGCCCGAGGCAGGATTCGAACCTGCGACCGTAGCGGCCTTGCGGTTCCAGACAGCAGCGCCTTTAACCGCACGGCCACTTCGGCCGGCGTAGTGTAGATAGACAGATAGATAGACAATAGAATAAATACACTGAGCCGCACTTATTTGCAATGGTCGCTGTGCAGTATTAAAGGCGGGACATGGTTGTTAATATGGTGTGTGATCACCACTTATAGCAATGAACACTCAGCAACGTGCTCCCATGCTGGCCACAGGGTTGGTAAGTCGTTCTTGTGGTAGTACTTTCCATTCCTTCACCAGAGCGGCTGACAGCTGCCGGATGGTCATTGGTGCATTTGGACATGTTGCAACACTTCACCCCAACGCATCCGAAAAGTACTCAGTGGGATTTAAATCGTTGAAACGTGCAGGCCAGTCCATTCACAGAACAAACTATCGTTCCGACAGCTCCATCACCTTCGCTCTTCATTGGGGTCGCGCATTGTCATCCATAAAAAAGACGTTAGGGCCGAATGTACCTCTGAAAAGACACGTCTGCGTAAGGAGTTCAGTGTTATAGTAATGTTGGCCAGTGAGTGTACAGTGTTGAAAGATTTGGAGCTCAGTACGACAATGACACGCCACGCCATAACAGGTGGACCACCAAAAATTCATGCTCGACAATGCTGGAGG
This sequence comes from Schistocerca cancellata, assembly GCF_023864275.1. Classification (NCBI taxonomy): domain Eukaryota; kingdom Metazoa; phylum Arthropoda; class Insecta; order Orthoptera; family Acrididae; genus Schistocerca; species Schistocerca cancellata. Next base: position 243,860,627 of record NC_064628.1, on the reverse strand, counting down.
TACTCTCGTATGGCGAGAGGTGGGAACACGTAATGCATCCAGCAACGTTGTCGAACATGATCGTTTTTGTGGTCCAGGTATTACGGTGTAGGGGGGCATCAAGTTGCATGGCGGTGCTGACCTCCATATCTTTGAACACGATACACTAACTGGTCAGCATTGTTGTAACACTGTACTCCTTCCCCATGTGCGTCAAAAGGATGATCGGTTAAAGTACAGTTAAAGTAAGACGATTCTGCAGCATCCAACAAAGATGCAATTGTGATGTAGGCGATTCGGTATAATCGATATATACCAAAACTCCAAGGACTTTCACATCTTTGATGTAACTGACACTGTAATATTATTAAGGTTGCCCATACAGGGCACAACTATTACACATCGTAGTTTACTATTTTTATCTAAAATATAAATAAGCTGTACACATACTAACTATATGTTAATCAGACATTTAAATGAATCAATTTTATGTTATTAGTGTATTTACTACTTTTATACTTTGACGATGGCGTCATATTATGAACGCTGATTGGCAGTTGTGAAGTAGTGTGACAGGAAGTAGGCGGAGCCTCTGCATATTTAAGCTCGTGCTCAGCACTCATAACCATCAGTTGACTTCGTAGCAGCTAAGGTGAGCTCCGCCTACCATCCTAAGGGAGCCATGGGTAGAATTAATTTTATTTTATATTGTTAAATTTTGACATCATTAGACACTTTCATTCTATTTAAAGATTGGTTTCTAGTATTTCCTAAAATTTGTCCACAGGTCTGATGATGGTTTTGTAAAAAGAACCGAAACCGGTTACCTATATCATTAAAACATAAACTGTGAGATCAAGACTGAACTTTAGTCAAAATATATCTCCATAAAGTGCTACATAAGCGGCCATGCATTTCTGCGTGCAAAGTGCAAATGTTCCAAGCGTTGCAGCCTAACGACCGCCCTCTGCAGTCTGCATTCGCGTGTTCCTTACTGGCCTCGAAAGGTGCTTGGATACCTGAAAAAGTGGTTGTTTGCAGATGAAGTAACGTTCCACATTTCTGGACACGCTAATTGCACTACAGTAGGATTTGAAGTTCCGAAATCCCACACAACACGCGTGTACAAATCCGAGATAGTCCGAAGCTTAATGTCTGGTGTGGCCTAATGCACAATATGGTGGTAGCCCTCCCCCCCCCCTGGAATATCAACGTGTGGGATATACTGAATGACAGATCGCCTGAGAGGTCGATGCGTTGCAATGGTTTCATCGCATGGCACCTCCGCTGTGCCGATGTTACGCCATTAGACTTCTTCTTGTGGGATTGTGTCAAGGACACACAACACCAGTCTGGGACAAAGGACGAATCAGTGAAGTAATCATGATGCTGCAATGCTGACCTGTACACTGGCAGAACTTGAATATTGCTTTGATGTTCTATGGGCGACGAGTGGGCACACATTGGATTCCGGCACAATGGAAAAATGATCTGAGAGCTGCTAAATCTTTTACAATAAACCACGATGATCTGTATCTAACAGTTTTCAGGTTATGATTTTTTTAAAAATAAAACGGGACTTCATGGAAATCCTGCAAATTTACAGTAAATGACATGCATACATGGTATAAACCCAAATATGGTTAGTGAGTAAAATTGCAAGGACATGAGTAGGCATCTGAAAATGGAAATCAATTGATAGTGTGAAATAAATGACTGTGATAATAATACAACCAAGCTGAAAAATGGAAATATCGTTTTTCTAATGCTGTGATAGAAATAACACTCGAAGCAGATGGTGCCCATCATCAGGCAATGTTTCAAACCGATAGATATCTTCACAAAAGGAGAAGAACTTAAGGCAAAACGATATTACATTGCTAGGTTATCGTCAGAGATTCGTGCTTCGAATCTTATCCTACTGTGAGCTAATATTTATAATCATTGTTTTAAGTATGTGAGTATAAATTTCAACAACGAAGGAAAAACTTAAACCATCGAATTTGAAACTATGTCTGAGAACTATCAGCGGTAAGACAAAAACAATGCAAATAATGCAAAATCCACAAAAAAATAAAAATATCATAAATTAGCAAGCATTTCAGATTCGGTTGATGCGCTTTTTCATTTAGGACAGTTGAAGACAGTGATCAGATCGACACGAATGGAAATAAATAGAACAGTTAAATGTCCTCGTGTGCGTTTGGTAAATTACATACAGTTTCAAGCATATGTGTCCGATGTGTCTGAAATGGAAAGTTAACGTGCAGCCTATGCCCGATACCGTTTCTGAAGGAAGAAAGCAAAGAGGATTAGAGATTAACGTCCCGTCGACAACGACAGACAGCCAAAAGCTAACATTTGGGAAGGATGTGGAAGCAAATAGGCCGTTCCCATTTCAAAGAATATCATTTTTGACTTATTACAGTGAGACGTGGAGTTTTAATGAGGAAAACCATCCAAAACTTAGAAGCTTCTTAGATGCCAATCTAGAGATGCAAAATGAAACAGAAGCGTCTCCCAACAGATTGGATGAATGTCGAATGTCGGTGGGTGGGCAATATAGCCAGTAGAACTGATGATAAATGTGTCATCAGAAGGTTCTTTGCTGCATTCGAAGAGATCAGAAAGTGATGAGGTGTCTACCAAATGGAATGTGGGTGATGACGTTAGAAAGCACATATGTGTGGCTCATTCCATGCTGCTTCATCAGTGGCAGTGTCTGGTGAATGGTGCTGTGCCACTCTCTCCATAACCTATGACTAAATGTTTTCAGTATGTGAGAGAAAATGGTTCAGATGGCTCTGAGCACTATGGGACGTAACTTCTGAGGTCATCAGTCCCCTAGAACTTAAAACTACTTAAACCTAACTAACCTAAGGACATCACACACATCCATGCCCGAGACCGCGCGGTACCAGACTGTAGCGCCTAGAACCGCTCGGTCACTTTGGCCGGCCCATGTGAGAGACTTGGACGATGCACTGGGTAGGGCAACAGTTGAACATCCATTGTACCGAGGTAAGTCACGACAGCACGGGTTCTTGTGTTATTTTATTGAAAAGAAAAAAAGACCTGCCGCCTGCGAGGATGGAACAACCGGGCTTAACATATCTGCAATGTGTAGCCCGCTGTCCAAATTATTGGCTGCGTGAAACAGAGGTGGTCTTGTGTATCCATTAGCAGCCATAAGCCATGTGCTGTATATACGTCCTTCAAAAGACTGGGTACTGCAACAAGAAACAAAGACAGCGCTCATAGATGTCGGCTCAAGAGATACAGGTACAGGCAGGACTTCCCCATTACGTCGAAAGCTGGGGTGTTATTCCAATATGGAGAGCCTCGGCAATAGTGACGATTTAAGAAGCGGAAAATAAGCTGAAGACGTGGATTGAAGTTTGCGTTAAGGATGGCAATGGCCTAGGGTAGTCTGTGCGCAAGAGTTACCTATGGTGCTGCAATGGTATAATGGCAAGCACACATGCCACTTGAGCAAGAAGACCTCATTTCAAGTCCCGGATATGGCGCAAATTTTAATTAATTTATTCAGCCTCCATAATTATCACACATTAGCAATGGAACAACATGAAGCACGGCGTACAACTGGCATGCTCAGATATGTCAATAATAAGCATTTCAGCATCACATAAAGTTAGTAATAGTAGCGTCAACTGCAGTCTGTATCTACATCTTCATCCATACTCCGCAAGCCACCTGACGGAGTGTGGTGGAGGGTACCTTGAGTACCTCTATTGGTTCTCCCTTCTATTCCAGTCTCATATTGTTCGTGGAAAGAAAGACTGTCGGTAAGCCTCTGTGCGGGCTCTAATCTCTCTGATTTTATCCTCATGGTCTCTTCGCGAAATATACGTAGGAGGGAGCAATATACTGCTTGACTCTTCGGTGAAGGTATATTCTCGAAACTTCAACAAAAGCCCGTACCGAGCTACTGAGAGTCTCTCTTGCAAAGTCTTCCACTGGAGTTTATCTATCATCTCTGTAACGCTTTCGCAATTACTAAATGATCCTGTAACGAAGCCCGCTGCTCTCCGTTGGATCTTCTCTATCCCTTCTATCAACCCTATCTGGTACGGATCCCACACCGGTGACAGTATTCATGCACTAGGCGAACAAGTGTACTGTAACCTACTTCCTTTGTTTTCGGACTGCATTTCCTTAGGATTCTTCCAATGAATCTCAGTCTGGCATCTGCTTTACCGACTATTAATTTTATATGGTCATTCCATTTTAAATCACTCCTAATGCCTACTGCAGATAATTTATGGAATTAACTGCTTCCAGTTGCTAACCTGCTATATTGTAGCTAAATGATAAAGGATCTTTCTTTCTATGTATTCGCAGTACATTACACTTGTCTACATTGAGATTCAATTGCCATTCCCATCACCATGCATCAATTGGTTGCAGATCCTTCTGCATTTCAGTAAAATTTTCCATTGTTACAACCTCTCGATATACTACAGCATCATCCGCAAAGAGCCTCAGTGAACTTCCGATGTTATCCACAAGGTCATTTATATATATATTGTGAATAGCAACGGTCCTACCACACTCCCCTGTGGCACACCTGAAATCACTCTTACTTCGGAAGACTTCTCTCCATTGAGAATGACATCCTGCGTTCTGTTATCTAGGAACTCTTCAATCTAATCGCACAATTGGTCTGATAGTCCATATGCTCTTACTTTGTTCATTACACGACTGTGGGGAACTGTAGCAAACGCCTTGCGGAAGTCAAGAAACACGGCATCTACCTGGGAACCCTTGTCTATGGCCCTCTGAGTCTCGTGGACGAATAGCTCGAGCTGGGTTTCACACGATCGTCTTTTTCGAAACGCGTGCTGATTCCTACAGAGTAGATTTGTAGTCTCCAGAAAAGTCATTGTACTCGAACGTAATACGTGTTCCAAAATTCTACAACTGATCGACGTTAGAGATATAGGTCTATAGTTCTGCACGTCTGTTCGACGTCCCTTCTTGAAAGCAGGGATGACCTGTGCCCTTTTCCAATCTTTTGGAACGCTACGCTCTTCTAGAGACCTACGGTACACAGCTGTAAGAAGGAGGGCAAGTTCATTCATGAACTCTGTGTAAAATCGAACTGGTTTCCCATCATGTCCAGCAGCCTTTCCTCTTTTGAGTGATTTTAATTGTTTTTCTATCCCTCTGTCATCTATTTCGATATCTACCATTTTATCATCTGTGCGACAATCTAGAGAAGGAACTACAGTGCAGTCTTCTTGTGTGAAAAAGAAGACATTTAGTATTTCGACCTTTAGTCTGTCATCCTTTGTTTCAGTACCATTTTGGTCGCAGTGTGTCTGGACATTTTGTTTTGACCACCTACCGCTTTGACACAAGACCAAAATTTCTTAGGATTTTCTGCCAAGTCAGTACATAGAACTTTACTTTCGAATTCACTGAACGCCTCTCGCACAGCCCTCCTCACACTACATTTCGCTTCGTGTAATTTTTGTTTGTCTGCAAGGCTTTTGCTATGTTTATGTTTGCTGTGAACTTCCCTTTGCTTGCGTAGAGTTTTCTAACTCGGTTGTTGGACCATGGTGGCTGTTTTCCATCTCTTACGATATTGCTTGGCACATGCTCATCTAATGCATATTGTACGATGGTTTGAACTTTGTCCCCTGATCCTCAACACTATCTGTACTTGAGATAAAACTTTTGTGTTGAGCCGTCAATTACACTGAAATCTGCTTTTTGTCACTTTTGCTAAACAGAAAAATCTTCCTACTTTTTTAAAAATATTTATATTCACGGCTGAAATCATTGCTGTAGTAACCGCTTGATGATCGCTGATTCCCTGTTCTGCGTTAACTGTTTCAAATAGTTCGGGTGTGTATACAAGAAAAGATTGCGCAATGAGTTTCTCATTGAGAAATCGCATTCGAATAGTGTTTCTTGGTGAGAAGATCGTGTTATGCCTCGCATAAGAGAAAAAAACATTTAACAACATGTGTGGGAATTGACACTGACAGTAATATGACCTATGGAGACATGATGATCGTTCCATGGCCTTGCTGCTTACACAAGTCAGGATCCCACGACTGTCACGCAAATACCTGTAGGGGGCTAGGAATCTGTATGGAGCTAGGAAAAATTATTTTTTGATTTTAAGACCATTTAAAAAAATATTATATTAAAAAGCTTTTATTTAAATATTATTTTGTGCTTTTTAGTCTTCTGTGCGCCAAATTTTTCAATCGACGTCAAAAATTTTGATGAGATTACAACAGAGACATGTGGTAAATTTCAGGATTATTTCAGTTTCTCTTCACTTGAGTCAGTCGATACATTGCTTCCTCCAATGATTATCTCAAGAAAAGGCCTCGAAGATAAAAATTAGGTGGAATGTAACCCACACAGAGACTTAACAACAACTGTTCTTACGAAACCTTTGCACATGGAACAGGAAAAGGTGTAAATAGCAGTAATACACGAAGTACCCTCTGCCACACGTCAGACACGAAAATGGGTTAATATTGCATTCTCAGCAGCAGCTGAGGTATGATGAAAGTTTTGAGTCTCTAACTCATCAGGAAATGATAGTGGTAAACAAAGTATTCTCCCCCACCCACTAGACAAGAAAGCGAGTTAATATTGCATTGTTATACAGTGCCGAGTTTCAGACCTCTTCTCATCGGGAAGTTAGTTTAAAATCAATGGCAAAATTTGTACCGATTAAACAGACAAGAAAAGGAACTAAAAAAAAGAACAAAAATTGAAAAGTAGTGAGCCAATTTTCAACATCTTGCGCAACATGCAAGGACGTAGCCAGAGGGGTGGAGGGAGGAGCCAGGGGATCCAGACTCCTCTGTCATCTAACGGAAGTTACGCACGACCTAGTCGCTGTGTAATGAAATTGGAAGATATAAGGAGCGATCAAAACTTTTCCGTTTGAGAGTGTTGCTGCAGCGTGTATGCATCGTAGAGCGACTCGATGCTGGTATACACCACTGACACGTCGGCAACGGATTAGTCCGACATTCGTGTCTTTTCGACGTGCGTGCGATAAATGGCGACGTTATTACAAAAAGCGTCCAAACACGACAAACGTGCTATTATTCTTTTCTTGGCTGCTGAAGGACATATACTAGTATATACACTCCTGGAAATGGAAAAAAGAACACATTGACATTGGTGTGTCAGACCCACCATACTTGCTCCGGACACTGTGAGAGGGCTGTACAAGCAATGATCACACGCACGGCACAGCGGACACACCAGGAACCGCGGTGTTGGCCGTCGAATGGCGCTAGCTGCGCAGCATTTGTGCACCGCCGCCGTCAGTGTCAGGCATACGGCCGTGGCATACGGAGCTCCATCGCAGTCTTTAACACTGGTAGCATGCCGCGACAGCGTGGACGTGAACCGTATGTGCAGTTGACGGACTTTGAGCGAGGGCGTATAGTGGGCATGCGGGAGGCCGGGTGGACGTACCGCCGAAATGCTCAACACGTGGGGCGTGAGGTCTCCACAGTACATCGATGTTGTCGCCAGTGGTCGGCGGAAGGTGCACGTGCCCGTCGACCTGGGACCGGACCGCAGCGACGCACGGATGCACGCCAAGACCGTAGGATCCTACGCAGTGCCGTAGGGGACCGCACCGCCACTTCCCAGCAAATTAGGGACACTGTTGCTCCTGGGGTATCGGCGAGGACCATTCGCAACCGTCTCCATGAAGCTGCGCTACGGTCCCGCACACCGTTAGGCCGTCTTCCGCTCGCGCCCCAACATCGTGCAGCCCGCCTCCAGTGGTGTCGCGACAGGCGTGAATGGAGGGACGAATGGAGACGTGTCGTCTTCAGCGATGAGAGTCGCTTCTGCCTTGGTGCCAATGATGGTCGTATGCGTGTTTGGCGCCGTGCAGGTGAGCGCCACAGTCAGGACTGCATACGACCGAGGGACACAGGGCCAACACCCGGCATCATGGTGTGGGGAGCGATCTCCTACACTGGCCGTACACCACTGGTGATCGTCGAGGGGACACTGAATAGTGCACGGTACATCCAAACCGTTATCGAACCCATCGTTCTACCATTCCTAGACCGGCAAGGGAACTTGCTGTTCCAACAGGACAATGCACGTCCGCATGTATCCCGTACCACCCAACGTGCTCTAGAAGGTGTAAGTCAACTACCCTGGCCAGCAAGATCTCCGGATCTGTCCCCCATTGAGCATGTTTGGGACTGGATGAAGCGTCGTCTCACGCGGTCTGCACGTCCAGCACGAACGCTGGTCCAACTGAGGCGCCAGGTGGAAATGGCATGGCAAGCCGTTCCACAGGACTACATCCAGCATCTCTACGATCGTCTCCATGGAAGAATAGCAGCCCGCATTGCTGCGAAAGGTGGATATACACTGTACTAGTGCCGACATTGTGCATGCTCTGTTGCCTGTGTCTATGTGCCTGTGGTTCTGTCAGTGTGATCATGTGATGTATCTGACCCCAGGAATGTGTGAATAAAGTTTCCCCTTCCTGGGACAATGAATTCACGGTGTTCTTATTTCAATTTCCAGGAGTGTATTCATTGGAGAATGAAGAATGTATATGGGGCAGTATGGCTGTCCAAAAGCACCGTTGTGTAATGGTGCACCACGGGATGCTGCTGCTTCATGATAACGCACGTCCCCTTATAGTGAACGTCACCACGCAGAAGTTACACCAACTGAAATGGAAGACAGTCGAGCACCCCCCACCCTCCTCCCACCCCCATAATACTGATCTCTACTGAATCGATCATCACTCCTTCGATCCCTTAAAAATGTCTTGAAGGGTCGGCGATTCCTGTCGGACGAGGACGTACAGAAGGCAGTTACCGACTTCTTCACGCAGCAGGACATGGTGTTTCATCAGAAGTCTGTTTTCGACCTGATGCGTCGCTGGGATGACTTTCTCAATGCCTAAGTCGATTTTGACTGAGTGGCATATCGATTGTAGAGCGTACGACCTTCGAACGGAGACTTTTTTATCGCCCCTTATTCACTGAAGAGCCAAAGAAACTGGTACACCTGCCTAGTATCGTGAAGAGCCCCCGCGAGCACGCAGAAGTGCCGCAATTCGGCGTGGCATGGATTCTGTCAATGTCTCCAGTAGTGGTGGAGTGAATTGACACCATGAATCCTGCGGGAGTGTCCATAAATCCTTAAGAGTACGAGGGGGTGGAGATCTCTTCCGAACAACACGTTGTAAGGCATCCTAGATATGCTCAATAATGTTCATGTCTGGGGAGTTTGGTGGCTAGCGAAAGTGTTTAAACTCAGAAGAGTGTGCCTGGAGCCACTCTGTTCTGGACGTGTGGGGCGTGGCATTGTCCTGCTGAAACTGCCCAAGTCCGTGGAAATGCACAATGAACATCAATGAATGCAGGTGATCAGACAGGATGTTTACGTACGTTTCATCTGTCAGAGTCGTATCTAGATTATCAGGGGTCCCATATCACCCCACCTGCACATGCCCCACTCCATTACAGAGCCACCACCAGCTTGAACAGTCCCCTGCTGACATGCAGGGTCCATGGATTCATGAAGTTGTCTCCATACCAGTACACGTACATCCGCTTGATGCACTTTGAAGCGAGACCATGCAACATGTTTCCATTCATCAAAAGTCCAATGTCGGTGCTGATGGGGCCAGGCGAGGCTTAAAGCTTTGTGTCGTGCAGTCATCAAGGGTACACGAAAGGGCCATCGGCTCCGAAATCCCGTATCGATTATGTTTCGTTGAATGGTTCGCACGCTGACACTTGCTAATGACCCAGAATTGAAATCTGCTGCAATATGGGGAAGGATTCCACTTCTGTCACGAACGATTTTCTTCAGTCGTCGTTGGCCCCCTTCGTGCAGATGTCGGATTTTTTATGTTTTACTGGGTTCCTGATATTCACGGTGCACTCGTGAAATTGTCCAACGGGAAAATCCCCACTTCATCGCTACCTCGGAGATGCTGTGTCCCATCGCTCGTGCGCCGACTATAACACCATGTTGAAACTCACTTAAATCTTGAAAACCTGCCATTGTAGCAGCAGTAACCGATTTAACAGCCGCGCCAGACGTTTGTTGTCATATATGGAGATTGCCGACCGCAGCACCGCATTCTGCCTGTTTACGTATCTCTGTATTTAAATATGCATGCCTACACCAGTTTCTTTTGCTTTTCAATTTAATTTGAACTTTTAATCATACGACGAAAAAAGATACGGACTATTTGTAGGCAACAAGGCCATCGATAGACTTAATAGGTTTAAACTACTGATATATTATAGCACTACCGGCTTTCGTCTATCTCTATTTCAGCCAATACCAACTATTGTACGCTGTTGGTCTTATCTGAGTTCAGTTTTTGTTTTGTTAATCGATTCAGTTCTTACTTGCAGCTTAATTTAATGTAAGTGCTACCGTTTATTATTTTTCAGCCGTCTGCTGTGTTGATAGTTTGTAACTCGTCATGCTCCTGTAAATAAAAGTTCATATACAGTTAAAAGCGGTTCATTTCTGAAACTATATTTCCAGTTGAAAAGCGAAGCTGATATCGATTTCTCTGTAATTAATATACCTAAAAGAAGAGAGTATCTCGTGTAGTGAGGACTGCTGTAGTTCATTAGTGTGGAAACAAAATTACCGTATTTTAAATGGTTCCGGAAATATTGGAGGTTAACAGCTTATCTGAATCATCCTATATTGCTCGTCATGATCGGTTTAGGTTAAAATAATCTCGAGGTCTCTTGATTACACTCGTAAGAACTCGCTATCATGATCATAAATCATGCCATGTCACATACAAAACTCAAGCTTCATCTGACGCGCCGTGACTAATGCTTATGGCAACGTGTTATTACGAGTGTAATCAATAGATCTAGCAATGGTGTTTTAAAATAGTGAAACCGGTCGTGGCGAACTGTACTCAATCTTGACGAGTGATAAATTATACTGTGTAGAGACAGTGACTGCAATTTATCCTCGGACAAAGATGCCTATATTTATTCAAGACTTCATAATATCGGGGTAACACGGAACTCTTCGTCGCTTGAAAGTTACTACTGATTTTTCTGGAGGTTATCTTCAGGTCCTCGTTCAGCCAACGTCTCGATTTTGAGACATAATGACTCTTAGTATCATGGTTACAGGAAGCGGTCTGTCGAATACAGTTCGCGGTCAGTATTTGCCTTATTGACCGTGAATTACCAGGTAGTTACTCGTTACGACCAAAAAGGTCAGTGTGTTACGTACGAGCAGTAGTCATAAAGTTTTAATTATTGCCTTGAAAAAATGTCATGTAACTATTTCTTTGTTTGTAGGTACATGCCTGTCCTGGTACCCGCTGAAATTACCGTGCTGCAGTATCACAGCTCGCCGCTAGAGGGGAAACAAAGCAAAATGGCCCACCCCTTCGACAATAGTATAGTTCGGTATAATGCAGTTATTCCCTTTCTACACTAAAGGACGCACAATGCTGTAACAATTTGTGCTGGGTTGGCGTTAGTGTGTGGCCACAACGTACCACCATACGACAGTGGTTAGGTGGTTCACACACACATCGAGCGTAGTTAAACAAGTTTGAATGATGAAAAACAAAGTGGCAGACCACCTCACTCTGAAGAGCTGAGAGTGGCAAGAGAAGCGGAGATCTTGGTGTTCGAAGATCGGTGTACCACAGTCGAGAAGATTGTGAAATTAATTATTTAAAGGAAACACTTTCTAACGTAACACGTTTCTAAAACGGACTAAACAGTGTAAAATAGTGTCTCCTGTGCCCATAAAGATTCCTAAAACAATGTTGATACTTCCGAAAATCCGGAAACTTCTGAAAATCTGTGCTTGCGAATTTTTAGCAGCTACTTGTAGAAAGTAGAACGAAAAACATGGGACACATGCAATAAATAATAGAAATGAGTTGAACTATTCACGCAGCAATTAGTACTACATGCACCCCAAGTTTTTCGTTTTAAATTCTACAAGTATTTTCATAATTATTAAAAATTATGTACTTTGCCCTTCGTTCCACCACAGGCACAGCTTCCAGCATGAGAGACAGGGTCGCTTGCGGGAAGTACAGATATCAGATATGCCTCGCCTTTGAAGCGTTGTCGAAGGATGACTGGTCTCACGAGGCAGTAGCCAGTAAACCCACCCACTCACTGGGTCTGAACCAGTAGTGATGCTTCCCTGTCAACATACCAAGGTGATTCACCTTAGTCCACAGGTGGGTGTTTCGAAGGTTAAAGATACCACCCCTCGTAAAGGTTGCCTCGGCCATGAACAGGAGGGATGACATATCTAACGAAATTAGCTTGTATATACTTTTTTCCAAAGTAACCAACACTAAAGACACTTTAACTAAACAGACAGAACAGAAAGCTGCACTTCCTCTTGGTCCTTTCATATCGGTATCGCAGCACTGTAACATTCCGTTATCTGCTTATCTGACGTGGCTCATTCCTTATTTCGGTATGAAATCACGAAATTCCACGTAAGACAGCGACCACTTTCACGTTTCAAACAAGTAAACCCTAAGTTCTAAAGTTTGTAATTTCTTCGAAATTACTTATTAGATTTTGGAGAGTAAAAATCATGGAAAGATGAATGAATAGAAATAGGCGTCACTGAGCCTCCGCTGGATAAGCCAGGTTGAAGATCAGGGGCAGCAGAGTGTGAGCGTTTGGTGCGCCATTATTGGAGACCACGTGACTGGTTCGCATTTCATTGGAAAAAAAATGGTTCAAATGGCTCTGAGCACTATGGGACTTAACATCTGAGGTCATCAGTCCCCTAGAACTTCGAACTCCTTAAACCTAACTAACCTAAGGACATCACACACATCCATGCCTGAGACAGGATTCGAACCTGGGACCGTAGCGTCGCGCGGTTCCAGACTTTAGCGCCTAGAACCGCTCGGCCACCCCGGCCGGCCATTGGAAAAACCTTAATGGGTAAAATATAGAAACAAATTCTCACTGAAGTACTACCGGCTCTTCTGGAGAAAGGATCACTTGTCATAGGTAAATGTATACAGTACTAGCATGAGGGGTATCATATCCATAGTAGTAGTAGCAGTGATAGTAGTACTAGTAGTTTCAACCATGTTTTACTTTTAGAGAGATATAGAACAAACAGCTACATGTATCGTTTGATAAGCATAGGACAGGTCGTGGGTCTTCGTCTTATAGCAGGAACCATCCCGTCACATGCTTTAATTTACAAATCATTCGTTCGTGCAGTCGAAGAATACTGCTCACGTAAATGTTTGTCTCAAGAGAGAACATTACAGGAATTCTGAAAATTGGAAATTGTTAGTCGCTATCCTGCGAAAACCTACTTACAGAGTTTCAAGAAACAGAATTATGCTACAAATCTGGGAATACACTACAACTGCCTACGTGTCGGTATCGTAGGGATCGGGAATACAAAAACAGACTGATTACAGCGTGCACAGAAGCTTTGAAAGGATCATTTTCCCCGCGGTCCAATGCATATGGAAAGGGGAGATACCTTAATACGTGGTACAGTGGCAAGTACCATTGCCGTACCCCACTTCCCATAAGTCTGAAGGTTGTGAATGTACAAGTAGAAGTTCACATAAGAGTGGGATAAGAATGGTATTGCTCGTGGCTTTCTTTTTTTTTTTTTTTAGGTAATCACCCTGATTTCCACACATTACACGAAAAAGCTAAACCAGGATGACCGGGTGTGGATTATACTCTCACTCATTACGAATAAAAGTATTAAGCGCGGCGCCACGTCATACGGTAAAAGCACGTCCTATGAGTTTTGTTAAGGAGCAGTGTTGTTCCATGTCACATTAGAATAATAGTTATTCTCATGGGTGTTTGTTGTGTAAATAGGATGTATCACACCTGATAGCGAAAACTGACACTAGTGACAGTATGCAATATTACAAGCACAAACGTGCCTGTAAACGTCGTTCTGGAAACTGGCCGTTTCTGAGGTAACTGCAAACGTCTAGTACCTGCCTCCGCGGGCTTCAGTAAGAAACACTGTCCTTGTTCGTATACAAGTACCTTAAGTGTAAATTTTACTATTAATTCCAAATTAATTGGGTTCAAATTTGACCGTTGGCCTATAGTCGGGGAAAGTGGTAGATGGGTGTGGGAAACCGACGCACTTGTTGTGATGTACACTGATGGGCCAAAACATCACGACCACCTTGTAACCACCACACAAAATAAATTCCGTAACCTCCCAACAGTAAAAACAATATAATTATTTATATCTTTCAGTGTAACTTCTCAACAGAAAACTTCCGTAACCTACAAATAATATAATCCCTCAATAAAAAAATGTCACTCACTTACAACCTTTCAATAATTGACTGTGTGAATTTAAACTGGTAAATTTTAGACGTTAGCAGTGCTGCGTCATGGCCCTGAAAGATCATTCTGAATAAATTGAAAAATCTTGCCTCAATTAGGTCGCCGGATAACGCGTATATATCTGCTCCTATAAGAAATTTTTCTGGCGCAGCTCAGTGCAATGCTGGCCGATAGATTTGTCATGTATAAAAAGAAACAACTGATTTTTCTTTTTCAATAATCGGGATAACCAAGGATTGGAGAAATTAGTAAATTCTTTAAATTGAAGTGAATGATTGTCAAAAGTTACTTTTATGAGACAGATTATTATTAAGAGATTTTTTGAAACATTTACATGGGACTTGATATAACAATACTACATATGCGCGAAGCTGCTTTTACCTTATACTGCAACGCTCAGGCTCCGCCATCGCTCCACCACGACCGGCCCTGCCAACACGATACACCAGACTGCTCGCTAGCAACAAATACTACTGCTACACAGTTCCTACTGCATACAACACTGGTCTCTGGGCTGAGATTCTCTTATACCTTACATATCGCAGGCAGCGCGTGAGCAATCCATCGAAATTACAACTACTCGAGTGCGCTAGCAACAAATTCCTTAATCATGGACCTCTTACAACCTGCTTAACAGCATGTTAGTATGAGGCACGTACCCATTCATACGTCTCAATAACGGAACGTCAAACATGACGATGCGAACGTAAGGCCAATATAACACTCAGTACCAGAGAGGAGAAAAGCTACGACCCGGCTAGGTATCGAACTCGGTCCCCTTCGCTTGGCAATCCGCCAGCACCGACTGCGCTGCTACCGTGGCGGACGTTGGTACGTCTTTGAAACGCAATGCAAAACCGATTCTGTACGCCAAGAATTCGAAGAGTCCTTGCTCCTTTCCAAAGGTATGACACATCAGAAGTTTAGGCACAAGCCACGCAGTTTTCCGTAACTTACAAGCCAGTGGACTGTGAGCGCACATCTGGCACCCGATAGATTGCCAGATGTATTCCGTCGAGCTTAGATCAGGCGAAGTTGGCAACCAAGCCACCAACGTAACTTCACTATCATATTCCTCAAACCACTGTAGCACGAATTCGGCCTTGTAATAAGGGCATTTATCCTGCTGGAAGATGCCAGTGCTGTGTGACAGAATATCAAGCATGAAGGGAGGCAAGTGATAGGCAGCAATGTTCACTTAACCCCACAGCAGTCATAGTGCCTTCGATTGCCGTCACAGGTCTCGTGGAAGCCCGAGTGCATGTCCTCAGCAGCCTGCATCCAAGACAAGGCGCTTGTATCGAGCAGCCATTTGCGTGGGTGATAGGTATCAGGACACGGCCACCAGAGAAACGTTCAACCAGGTGATAAATTATTATTGACCCAGGTCCAACCAATGACTCCTGTTCTACTGCAATAGTAATTGAAGATGCAATCTGCTTAAGCCGCATGCTCAACGATGTACGCCGAACGTGTGCCCCGTAACGCTTGTGCCTGCACCAACCCTGTCCTGTGTCGTCAGATCTGCCAGGGATTGCCCGTGTCCTGCTCTACAGAGCAGGCAAGTCTCCAATCTTAGTTCTCTGTGGCGGAGTGTCGACGTTCATCATCTTGGAGCCTACTCGTGGCTTCACCATCCTTTAACCACTTCCCAAAGATGCTGACAACAACAGCACATGAACAGCTGGCCAATAACAGCGTGTCCTTGATCAAAATTGCTTATGTCACTAGATTCATCCATTTGCAGTCCTTATCGTCAATAGAATAGTTTCTCATTCGTCTCTGATCCACTTACATACTTCCCTTTCTGCATCTTGTGCCCGCAACGCCACCAGGCAGCATCCACTCTCTCTTCGTCCAGTGGTAATACTGTTTTGGGTCGTCAGTGTAAGACGATATCCAACGCTTCAAAATGGTCCGAGACAGGCAAGTCGAGCCGATATTGTCTGCATCATCACCGCCGCTGCACGAAAAACGCAGATCGTCATACTCACACGATACATTGATTGTTGATAGTTGTCTCTACTGGAAAACATCCAGTGTACTTAGACGCACACCTGTGTCGAGTCTCTGCTTACAAAATGGTTCAAATGGCTCTGAGCACTATGGGACTCAACATCTGAGGTCATCAATCCCCTAGAACTTGGAACTATTTAAACCTAACTAACCTAAGGACATCAAACACATCCATGCCCGAGGCAGGATTCGAACCTGCGACCGTAGCCGTCGCAGCTATTCGTGTCTGCCACAAGTTGTCAACAGTGCACATTTGATCTGATGGAATTAAATTTTCTTGCAGACAAATGAGTCTCAACTTTATCTTCGATAATGACAGAAGCTGAAGATATGAATTAAAATTTATGCTACAGCTGGGACGTGGAGCTGGGTTTTCTGCTTATGAGGCAGATGTGCTACATGACCATAGCTGTAAAGCTAACACAACTGCACGGGACTACCCTCGTCCACTGCCCTATGTAACACAAACTTCACATCGTCAAACTATTTTTCCTTTCTTAAATTGTCAGTATTGCCAAAGCTCTCCAGTATTGGAATAGCACTCTAGCGTTTTACATAATGGTGAAATGTTGCCTGTACCTCACGCACAGGTGATCTATTGACTGCTGGAATTAAATTTTCCTTGAGACATATGAGTCTCAACTTTACCTCAGATAATGACAGCTGTGTTAGCTCACTGCTACGGTGGTGTAATGGCTAGAACATCTGCCTACTGAGCAGGAGACCTAGGACAGCAGAAACGTCTACAGAATGGTGCACAACACAAGCTAATGCCAAGATCAGGAAAACACATAATACAGCGCTGAAAAGGCCGTGCGAAAAAAGTGCACAGCAGACTTTTGTACTCAGTGCATGAGGGACGCAATAAACGATCCAACAGATAACGAACTAAGGCGCATAAAGGCGAAACTCATCAACACGCAAAAGAGGAAACAGAATAAATCAAAACAAGAAGCCAACAAATGCTGACAATAGAAGAAGACCTAACCACAAAGAACCACACCAGCTGGATAATTAGAAAACAAGGAAAAAACAAATTAAGGAACTGTAAACAGAACACGGAAGAACTATAACAGCAACTTTTCAGCCAACTGTTCAAGAGAGCGGAGTTGAGTGACATCGCAGTAGATGTTCTCCTACACAACTTGCCTTATGTTCTGACAGAACGAACACTAATCGAACCCGGAAGAAAGCATGGAAAAAGAAGATATGCGTAACGTCGTTAAGCCCAGCGCAGATCCAAAATCACCGGGACCGGATGGGATTTACCGAATTCTACGTACGTACTGGGAAATGGTTGGGGACACCTTCACCGAAGTTGTGAATAACGTATCGAGAGTCCAAAAATACCAGAGATTTCGCAAAGGGACACGTAATCTTAATCCCGAAGAAAGAAGCTCTATGAGAAATACTGGATTACAGACCTATAACGCTGCTAAAAACTGACTACAAAATGGCAGCGCTATGTGTGGCAGACAAACTAAAAACAATGAAGAAGAAAATTATAAGCCCTCACCACACATGCGCCGTGCCCGGAAGGACCACAGAATATAGAGAAGTCATAGGCATTACAGGGGTAAACAAATCCGAGGCTGCGATCGTGTCGGTGGACTTCAATGAGGCCTTCGACAGAGTGAGCCACGACTGTCTATACGAGAGTCTAGAAAAACTCGGCCCCGGAGACTCTTTCACCTGAATAATAAAGAATATACTTAAGAGCGCCACCTCCAGGGCTTCAATATATGGCCGTAACGCAAAACCGATACAATTCAGAGGTCGATAGGACAATGCTGCCAGCTCTCGATGGCACTATTTGCCATAGTTATCGATCCCTTGCTGCAGAAAATCAACAGCACTGTTACCGGAATCACGTTGCATGGCACTACACTAAAATGTAAAGCCTACGCTGATGATTTAGGAATCTTCGTAAAAGACAAGGTAGACTTCTCAAGAATACAAGAAGCCCTCAAAAATTTTGAACAAGTGGTAGGGGCAAAAATAAATCCTGAAAAGACTGCTCTCATACCGGCCGAAGCAAGAAACTTAACGAAGGTAGCAAATGGTACTCGGTAGTTGAAACACACAAACGCTTGGGGCTACAGCTACACTCGAGTCCAGTGAAAATGGCGGCCCAAAACTGGCTATCAGATCTACGCAAAAATAAGAGGTCTCGCAAGATCAGACGGAAATAGAGAGCTAGACTTATTCCAGAAAGCGAATCTCGTCAACGAACAGTTTCTATGGAAAGCGTGGTTTCTGGCCCGCGTGTCTAATCTGCCAACAGAGATCCTTATAAAGAGCAATACAATAACTTCTATGGCGCCATGAAACCCTTAAAGTGCAGTGCACCATGTGCGTACTGGATGAATACGAAGGAGGAGTGGGCCTTAGGAAATGCGCGGCGCTTCTGATCCACCGTTTGAGTGCCATAACAGAAAAAAAATCCAAATTGCTTGACAGCCGCCTTGTTGAACGCCTACTGGCCAGAGTCAGAAAAAGCGCCGGTAAACCTAGCAAAGATCTCTTTCGAACTAAAATACACAAAATGAATATTACTCGATAAAAGGATACGTGCTAGAAACCGCCGAAACCCGCCCAACCCCCACTTAAGAACAACAAAACAAAAAAGCTGTACTCAGAACTGGAAGGAGAAGCGTGACGGAAAAAAATTGAAATAAAAAAAAAGACTATGAGTGGAAGCTTCTGTGGCAAACGTTAGACAAAGTTGCTTTAAATACTAAAGTAAAAAAAGTCTGGTATACGGTAATAAACGACATCGTGCCCACAAATGTAAAACTTCCAGAAATCAACCTGAGACCAAGTGACAAACGCATTAACTAGACTCCAGTGACATTTAGTACATCGCTTCCAATGCGGGAACGCAGTAAGAATGTGGCAGGCGTGCAAAGAAATGCCGGCCGCGGTGGCCGAGCGGTTCTAGGCGCCTCAGTCCGGAACAGCGCGACTGCTACGGTCGCAGGTTCGAATTCTGCCTCGGGCATGGATGTGTGTGTTGTCCTTAGGTTAGTTAGGTTTAAGTAGTTCTTAGTTCTAGGGGACTGATGACCTCAGATGTTAAGTCCCGTAGCGCTCAGAGCCATTTGAACCATTTTTCAAAGAAATGCTAGCGCCCATCAAAAGAACGACTTCGACAAATGTAAACTTAGAGCTACTGACCGGACGGGACACAAAACTTTTGCCCAAACAAAAAAAGGCTACCCGGATTTTAGGTCAGATTGTAGGGTTGTATTCAGTAATCCAATTAAAGCACAAAGACAATATACAATATCTGTCATTCTTATGGAGGAAAATAATAAAGCCATGGTCCCCAAACTATACAGATTAGAATTCATGAACTTTCTGTAAACAGCCCTCGAGGCGGCCTTCAGGCAAGCCACTGAACCCACGCGACACCACTACCTCCCCCACCCCTCGCAGACTGGAGCCCGGCTGGGGAGAGCGCAGCTGCAGCCCACGACCGCAGTCGCGCCAGCCTCCAGCAACGCCCCGACTGCACAGCGTTCTCTCCTACAAAACGTCTAGAATACAGTGATACACTGCAGTGTCAGACATGTTTTGCGTCAGTGCCATCGAATTTCATCGCCAACGCCATTGAATAATGAACAGAAGAGAAAGAAGAAAGCAAAAGGAAAAATTAATATTCCCTCTCTGGCAAAATAGTGTCATATTTTCACCGAAAAATTTAGTGCTTTATGAATTCCCACATGCAAAAATTAAACCTTTTTTAAAAATATTATTGCGCTAACACTCACCCATACAAAAAACTAAATTCTACTCTGAAATCTCATGCCTAATCACGCTAAACATGTAGTGTTTGATTTAAACTATCCCTTAATATGTGTTTCCCCATATTCCCTTTGTTTAGTTATTACTATGCGTCACAGTCTCCCCATCAGTTCTTAATAATGTTAAAATTGTAAACCATATTATAATCATAAAGCGGTTTTTATTTGCACTGACCCGATGTCAAATGTCGAAGTCACTTTTTCCACATAAAATAAGGATCTCCAAACTATGAAGTAAGATCCTCGAAAGATCAAAATACGCTAAATTCCACTGAAAACTACGAACAACAGTGCAGACGATCAACCTACTGTCATATATTTGTATCCTGTAACAAGTTGTAGGCTGGTAATGTAAAAGTATTTATTTGTTGACATTAACCGTCAAATAAAAACTCACACACAATGAGGAAAGAAGACAACAAACCTAATTCTAAAACTCCGCAAAAACACTGAAAGTATTCCAAAAACAGACACAACGAAAAACATCATTCCAAAAATAGACACAAGGGAAAATATCCTAAGTCCCAAAATAAAACGGACTCTCAACTCCGAAAAGATATTCAATGAAAATGTAATAAAACAGGAAAGTTCAAAAAAGGAAAAATTGAAAAGAGATATAATGAAACATTTCTTAACGATATGTCGTATTCCCCCCCTCCCCCCACCCATGAACCATGGACCTCGTGCCGTTGGTGGGGAGGCTTCCGTGCCTCAACTACACACATAGCCGTACCGCAGGTGCAACCACAACGGAGGGGCATCTGTTGAGAGGCCAGACAAACGTGTGCTTCCTGAAGAGGGGCAGCAGCCTTTTCATTAGTTGCAGGGGCAACAGTCTGGATGATTGACTGATCTGGCCTTGTAACGCTAACCAAAACGGCCTTGCTGTGCTGGTACTGCGAACGGCTGAAAGCGAGGGGAAACTACGGCCGTAATTTTTCCCGAGGGCATGCAGTTTTACTGTATGATTAAATGATGATAGCGTCCTCTTGGGTAAAATATTCCGGAGGTAAAATAGTCCCCCATTCGGATCTCCGGGCGGGGACTACTCAGGAGGACGTCGTTATCAGGAGAAAGAAAACTGGCGTTCTACGGATCGGAGCGTGGAATGTCAGATCCCTTAATCGGGCAGGTAAGTTAGAAAATTTCAAAAGGGAAATGGATAGGTTAAAGTTAGATATAGTGGGAATTAGTGAAGTTCGGTGGCAGGAGGAACAAGACTTTTGGTCAGGTGAATACAGGGTTATAAATACAAAATCTAATAGGGGTAATGCAGGAGCAGGTTTAATAATGAATAAAAAAATAGGAGTGCGGGTAAGCTACTACAAACAGCATAGTGAACGCATTATTGTGGCCAAGACAGACACGAAGCCCACGCCTACTACAGTAGTACAAGTTTATATGCCAACTAGCTCTGCAGATGATGAAGAAATCGATCAAATGTATGATGAGATAAAAGAAATTATTCAGGTAGTGAAGGGAGACGAAAATGTAATAATCATGGGTGACTGGAATTCGACAGTAGGAAAAGGAAGAGAAGGAAACATACTAGGTGAATATGGATAGGGGCTAAGAAATGAAAGAGGAAGCCGCCTGGTAGAATTTTGCACAGAGCATAACTTAATCATAGCTAACACTTGGTTCAAGAATCATGAAAGAAGGTTGTATACATGGAAGAACCCTGGAGATACTAAAAGGTTTCAGATAGATTATATAACGGTAAGACAGAGATTTAGGAACCAGGTTTTAAATTGTAAGACATTTCCAGGGGCAGATGTGGACTCTGACCACAATCTATTGGTTATGAACTGTAGATTAAAACTGAAAAAACTACAAAAAGGTGGGAATTTAAGGAGATGGGACCTGGATAAACTGAAAGAACCAGAGGCTGTACAGAGTTTCGTGGAGATCATCAGGAAACAATTGACAGGAATGGGGAAAGAAATTCAGTAGAAGAAGAATGGGTAGCTTTGAGGAATGAAATAGTGAAGGCAGCAGAGGATCAAGTAGGTAAAAAGACGAGGGCTAGTAGAAATCCTTGGGTAACAGAAGAGATACTGAATTTAATTGATGAAAGGAGGAAATACAAAAATGCAGTAAATGAAAGAGGCAAAAAGGAATACAAACGTCTCAAAAATGATATCGACAAGCAGTGCAAAATGGCTAAGCAGGGATGGCTAGAGGACAAATGTAAGGATATAGAGGCTTATTTCACCAGGGGTAAGATAGATACTGCCTACAGGAAAATTAAAGAGACTTTTGGAGAAAAGAGAACCACTTGCATGAATATCAAGAGCTCAGATGGAAACCCAGTTCTAAGCAAAGAAGGGGAAGCAGAAAGGTGTAAGGAGTATATAGAGGGTCTATACAGGGGCGATGTTCTTGAGGACAATATCATGGAAATGGAAGAGGATGTAGATGAAGATGAAATGGGAGATATGATACTGCGGGAAGAGTTTGGCAGAGCACTGAAAGACCTGAGTCGAAACAAGGCCCCAGGAGTAGACAACATTCCATTAGAACTACTGACTGCCTTGGGAGAGCCAGTTCTAACAAAACTCTATCAATTGGTGAGCAAAATGTATGAGACAGGCGAAATACCCTGAGACTTCAAGAAGAATATAATAATTCCAATCCCAAAGAAAGCAGGTGTCGACAGATGTGAAAATTACCGAACTATCAGTTTATTAAGTCCCAGCTGCACAATACTAACGCTAATTCTTTACAGACGAATGGAAAAACTGGTAGTAGCCGAACTCGGGGAAGATCAGTTTGGATTCCGTAGAAATGTTGGAACACGTGAGGCAATACTGAACATACGACTTATCTTAGAAGAAAGATTAAGGAAAGGCAAACCTACATTTCTAGCATTTGTAGACTGAGAGAAAGCTTTTGACAATGTTGACTGGAATACACTCTTTCAAATTCTGAAGGTGGCAGGGGTAAAATACAGGGAGCGAAATGCTATTTACAATTTGTACAGAAACCAGATGGCAGTTATAAGAGTCGAGGGACATGAAAGGGAAGCAGTGGTTGGGAAGGGAGTGAGACAGGGTTGTAGCCTCTCCCCGATGCTGTTCAAGCTGTATATTGAGCAAGCAGTAAAGGAAACAAAAGATAAGTTCGGAGTAGGTATTAAAATCCATGGAGAAGAAATAAAAACTTTGAGGTTCGCCGATGACATTGTTATTCTGTCAGAAACAGCAAAGGACTTGGAAGAGCAGTTGAACGGAATGGACAGTGTCTTGAAAGGAGAGTATAAGATGAACATCAACAAAAGCAAAACAAGGATAATGGAATGTAGTCGAATTAAGTCGGGTGATGCACAGGGAATTAGATTAGGAAATGAGACACTTAAAGTAGTAAAGGAGTTTTGCTATTTGGGGAGCAAAACAACTGATGATGGTCGAAGTAGAGAGGATATAAAATGTAGACTGGCAATGGCAAGGAAAGCGTTTCTGAAGAAGAGAAATTTGTTAACATCGAGTATTGATTTAAGTGTTAAGAAGTCGTTTGTGAAAGTATTTGTACGGAGTGTAGCCATGTATGGAAGTGAAACGTGGACGATAAATAGTTTAGACAAGAAGAGAATAGAAGCTTTCGAAATGTGGTGCTACAGAAGGATGATGAAGATTAGATGGGTAGATCACATAACTAATGAGGAGGTATTGAACAGAATTGGGAGAAGAGGAGTTTGTGGCACAAATTGACTAGAAGAAGGGATCGGTTGGTAGGACTGTTCTGAGGCATCAAGGGATCACCAATTTAGTACTGGAGGGCAGCGTGGAGGGTAAAAAATCGTAAAGGGAGACCAAGAGATGAGCACACTAAGCAGATTCAGAAGGATGTAGGTTGCAGTAGGTACTGGGAGATGAAGAAGCTTGCACAGGATAGTGTAGCATGGAGAGCTGCATCAAACCAGTCTCAGGACTGAAGACCACAACAACAACATGTGGCTGCTAACGTAACTTGCTACTATACACGTAATATAAAGCATTGTATGTCACATTGATTATTGAATACATACGACCTGTTTCCAGACAACAGGTCTAAAATTCATGACAATAATTTGAATTGAATTGAATTGTGGCTTTTGATACACCCCATATACCATAGGTCTGTATCTACCCGCCTCGAAGTTGTGCAGACTTAACTTCCTTCCCTCTCGCCTTTTCCGTATTCAGGGTGTTTGCCTAACGATGTGTTTCCGCCCTCTTGTTGTCGAACTCAACGAGGCGCTCTGCTGAATAGGTAACGAGCTGTCTGCCTGTTTGCTTTCCCTCTGAGGCACTTTGTCTGCAAAGTGCCGGGAAAACGTTGCACGCACGCACGTTGGGCGCTACAAACGGTGGAGGATAGGACTTTCCAGCTAAATATCGGCCTTTATCAACTGCAAGTGTTAATTTGCTTCACGTCGTGTTCAAGAACGGGGTCTGTCCGTGAGGGAACTGTGAGAATTTCAGAACCGTCCAACATTTTAATCGTATGTGTTTCAACAGGTTTAATGCGGTGCTCCACATTTCCTCTGTTTTGTCTCACTTATAAATTTCTAGAACATCCAGCTAGTTTCCAGCTCAGCTAGTTTGTTATCTGCATTTTTTAAATTTATGAACAACACTAAGAACAAAATACACTTGTTAAACACAGCGGATAAAACATTACTAACCCACAAGGTCGTTCTGTCCACCTCCGCAGGTGAGATCTTGAACTCTCTGAGGATGCTGTTAGTAGGCTGAAACTGACAAAAATAACAAGGCAGTGAAGGACTTTGCGATGTTGCCATCGGGACTGCTCTTCTATCCAATTTAACCTGGAGGAGCATACATCAACGATTTATTTAATGATTAAGTTGGGTCTGGGAAGTGATGAAGAGGAGCCTCAGGCTGCAGAAGAAGAGAATGTGCATGCTTAACTGCAACCAGTTGTAGGTGACAATTAAGATACTAAATGTATGCTACTGTTAAAGACTGAATATCATTTCTCATTCTGTGAATGCTGTAACATGACTGCATTTAGCTGTCACCTTCTTTATGTATTTCACTGTAAGTTAGTCATTTATGTTGCAGTTTTTGTGGAATAAAAAAACAAGTGGTGAGCGCAGATGACTGCCAGGCAGAGGTCGCGGGTTCGATTCCCAGTACTGCCAACGAATTTTTCTTGGTGGAAAGACTGGGACGGGGTACACACAGCCTCGAGATGTCAACTGAGGAGCTACTTGACAAACTAGTAGCGGCTCCAGCGCTTGGGAAGACGGCAAAATGGCCAGGAGAGTGGTATGCTGATGGCCACATGCCCCGCCACTCCGCATCTGCATGTCGCCGCAAGGAAGAGGACCACAATGCGACCAGTAGATATCCTTTTGGCCTTCACGCCCTGGACTGTTGCAGACAAAGTTATTTTGTGCGGCTAGTTTTAGGAGACATCGTGCTAATACCTTGTAAGAATGTTTCTAACTTGATAGTAGTCTCAGTAAAGGAGTCCATAAGTTCATTCAGAACGCCATATTGAGGTGAAGTCACTCGTTGGTGAACAGAACCCGGAGAGTTACCAAATAGAGGGGATGTTGACTGCTGCCTTTTACCCGCTGTCCCAGATAGTCCCACAAATTTTCTACGCGACGATGATCGGATGATTTAGTGGGTCAGCAGAAGTGCAGTAACGAAGCTTAGTGTTCATGAAACCAGATACGTACGCGTGCAGCCCTGTGAACAAGACTTTTGCCATCTTGGAACACGGAAATGTTCACGGCGTACACATCGTAAGTAACTTGCTATATTGTCCGCAAGACTCTTCAATGATGATTGTGCACCCGCACAGTCTCAAGAGATGATTGCTGGCCATCTCTACAAGGACTACAGTGGGTCTGCACCTTTGATGGCCCACCAGTACCATTATCTGTACAAGGACTACAATGGGTCTACATCTTTGATGGCCCACCAATACCATTATTTCTACAAGGACTACAGTAGGTTTGCACCTTTGGTGGCCCACCAATACCATAATCTCTATCAGGACTACAGTGGGTCTGCTCTGTGATGACCTACCTACCAATATTCTTCAAAACTTCGACTGACTCTGCTGTGGGTTTGCTTTGTTGTGGCCCATTACCTGTCTGCATGTCAAGAGTCAGCACTGTCTTTTCGCTGGGAGGACAACACTACTTCTTCAAGACTGCATGGAAATCCACTACATCCGTGTGCATTTTCTTTTACTGCACAGACTTCGTACTACTGTAATGAATGATCAGGACTGTCTTTATGAGAACAATTTTTGCTTTTGTCCAACATTGTATCAATAAGTGTGTGCATTTGATATCTTTGTTATTGTAATTATGAAAAAAAATTTCAAATTAGTATTGGGCACTGCCCAAAAGTATTGCAAAATTTTTTGTGGGGAGCATGGGGGCTGGGCTATGTAAGTAGGCTGTTTAGGTTTTTATGTTGGTAACGCCACGTGGCGCTCTGTATGAAAATAACTGACTGTGCTGTGTACAGTCGGTGGCTGGTAGGCATTGTTGGAATATTCGCTATCGTAGTGTTGGGCAGTTGGATGTGAAAAGAGTTCATAGCGTTGTGCTGTTTTCTAGGTGAGCCGCCAGCAGTGGTGGATTTGGAGAGAGAGATGGCAGAGTTTGGAGCGGACGATCTGGACGTGTGTCCGTCAGAAAAAGGAAATTTGTTTAATTGGATATCACATATATTATGACTTTTGAACGCTATTAAGGTAAATGCATTGTTTGTTCTCTATCAAAATCTTTCATTTGCTAACTATGCCTATCAGTGCTTTCAGTAGTTAGAATCTTTTATTTTGCTGGCAGTATTGACGCTCGCTGTATTGCAGTAGTTCGAGTAACGAAGATTTTTGTGAGGTAAGTGATTAATGAAAGGTAAAGGTTATTGTTAGCCAGGACCATTCTTTTGTACGGATTATTGAAAGTCAGACTGCGTTGCGCTAAAAAAAATCCGTGTCAGTTTAGTGATGATCAGAATAAGTAAAGAGAGAACTGTCTGAGTACGTTCAGTTTTACTCTGCTGCCTTTGTATCAAAAAACGTAGAAGTTTACCAGCACAGTAATTCATAATTTTTCTAAGGGGGCGTTTCAACATAATGATATTCTTCACCGAAAATTATGTAAAAAATATCCTGAATCATGTTCATATTAATCTAAGAATAACCGCTCCCAAAATATCACATAAGTGCAAGACAGTCTCGAAATAACTCGAGATTTGCCGACTTACTGAACTGTGTCTACTTCCAAATCTGTTGTTGTTACACTATTCTACATTGCTCACAATGATAAGTGGGTGCAACCCTCGAGCCTACGTCTACCCTTGCAGATGGCCGTACCATTATTTCTTTCTTTTTTTAAAATACCTCTTATATATGCACATAAAATTTCCTCTTAATTAAATACGTATGTGTCTGTCATTATCTATAATGGAAGAAACGCATCTTGTGATCTGTTGGCGTTATTTTATATTCAGAGCGTATACCTAACACACAGTTATAATCACTCTCTCATGTGGTAACTGAAATGTGTGTCTTTCAGTTGTTTAGTCGTTATTTGTTAATTGTGTACCATGTTTACGTTCAAGATTACAAACTTTTCTCAGTGTGACGAGAATATGCATCCACGGCAGCCTGGAACGGCACGAGATTTTACTTTATTCCTGCCCGAAACATCTCAGGTGATATATTGGCTGCCTCACTTGCTATGCTCAACCTCCAGCGAGTGTGATCGTCACGTTGACAAACTCTTTCCTACAGGCGACCCCACAGCCAGAAATCACACCGGTTCAAATCTGGTGCACTTGGTGGCCACGCAGTTTGGAACGATCGGCTAGTGATTCGGCTTTCTCCACATGAGTTACAGAGTAACAGAGTGACATCACGCGCAATTTGATGTGGGGCTCCACAATGCGTGAAAACAGTTAAGTCCTAAGCACATCTCTCCCGTAGAGTAGGGGTCACATGCTGGCGAAGCACAGTAACGTGTGCTGTTCACTCTGCTTGTCCTTGGTCCTTAGGGTCCGCGAAAAATGGACCAATCATGAACTTTGCCGTGAATCCACACCACACAGTGAGGTGTTCACTGTGCAGGGGAGATTCACAAACGTGCGTTGGCTGTGGCGATCCCCAAATGCAACAGTGAGCGTAAAGTGTGCTTCATCGCTCCACAAAATGTTCCAAGGCTACAAGTCTTCAACTCTTGTAAGAAACGTGAGAGCAAAGTCTCCTCGAGTGTTTTTGCTGCGTGGAAAAATTTGGCGAGTAATGTTAAGTTTTTTCGGATACCAGCGCAATTGTTCGCTACGCTTTTCGAACATTGGACCACAGAAATGTTCAGAGGTAGTGACATAGCTCTTGCGCCGCTTGAAGGTCGCACATTGGCTCAAATGGCTCTGAGCACTATGGGACTCAACTGCTGAGGTCATTAGTCCCCTAGAACTTAGAACTAGTTAAACCTAACTAACCTAAGGACATCACAAACATCCACGCCCGAGGCAGGATTCGAACCTGCGACCGTAGCGGTCTTGCGGTTCCAGACTGCAGCGCCTTTAACCGCACGGCCACTTCGGCCGGCTGATCGCACACTGCATTCAGCATTCTCAGCCATGGAAATCGTAACTTCTTCAACAATTTTTAGGGCAAGTGACCGTCAGCCTCTCCCAGGAGCAAATCGCCAGTTAATTCGAATCACGTTCTTTAAATCCTGGCGAGTAAAGAATCCACCACGTATTCCTTTAACGCGTCGATACTCGCGAAGAGCAGCAGCACTGTTGTTATTGTTTTGATAAATCAGCTTCAAGGGTAAAGCCCTGCTCACGCACTCCAGACCCACGTTGACTGTCTGCCACTGTAATACACACTGATGCTTGTGTTTCAGACCTACCTCTCCATACCAGTACCGGTGCCTAATGGCAAGTCGTGACACTAACACTGCTAACAACGCAAATCCTGTGGCGCGCAGTCTGAACATCATTCTTATAAAAGTGGGCACCCATATGGTAATTGGTTTGCGTCTACACTGACTCAAGTAGCGAAAGTTTAATTATAATTATATATATTTATAACTAGAACTACACCCTCCAAACAGTGCAGTTTAAACACATCACTGGATCTCCAGTGCACTCGACACCTTACAGCATTAGAAAAAGAGGTAAAACAGTGACTCGTCAGAAAACATACAGGCCTCTAGTCAGCTGCTGTTCAGTTTCTGTATTGTTTCGTCCATTTAGCGAGTTCAGCTTTACGAGCTACTATAAGTAGCACTTTTTACGAGGTACCCATCTCCAAAAGTCCACGGGGTCCTGGGTTCGATTCCGGGCAGGGTCAGCAATTTTCACCTGCCTCGAGATGAATGGGTGTTTGTGTTGTGCTCATCATTTCGTCATCATTGCTGAGAGTGGCGAGTTTTGGAATTTGTACGGGCGCTGATAACCGCGCAGTTGAGCGCCCCACAAACCAAACATATCCTCATCATCATCCAAATGTCCACTGCAGGCAGTTCCCTTCACAAACGTTCGCTCGAAAACTGTTTGAGATGAACCTGTAAGCAGGGGGACTAGGAGGCTACAAGGGCGTTTAATTAGTGCAGGTTGCCTACATCAGGGGCAAGCATACATTCAGGGGCAAACCTGTTGTTCTGCTCCATGTTAGCCTTTAACCTATTGTTCTCTTTTGATTGACACTTTTGATATCAAATTAATATGCAAATTAATTACACTGTGATAGCTGATTGATTTATGAGCTTAACCTATTGTTCTGCTAAGCAGTTTATGACCCCCTGGATAAATAAAATCTGTCCTTCCACCTCCCGCTCCTCCTTCCCCATCCCTGAGGAAACCCCTTAATCCTTTCCCCCTCCTCCTCGCTGATACAAGCACACTTTCAGTCCGGAGTTATTCGAATAGCCTCCTCCCACTCTATCAGTTTCAATGACTAATTAATTAATGTGGCGAGAAGGGATGTAATGATCGCAAGTGTAGAAGTGACATAAAATCGATAAAGCTACGAAAATTGTCGGTTATACGTATAAATTGACGGGAAATATGCCAAAATGCGGGGATATTGCGGGGGGATGAGGGAGTACTGAAGATTATATGGGTAGATCACATAACTAATGAGGAGATACTGAATAGAATTGGGGAGAAGAGGAGTTTGTGGCACAACTTGACTAGAAGAAGGGATCGGTTGGTAGGACATGTTCTGAGGCATCAAGGGATCACCAATTTAGTATTGGAGGGCAGCGTGGAGGGTAAAAATCGCAGAGGGAGACCAAGAGATGAATACACTAAGTAGGTTCAGAAGGATGTAGGCTGCAGTACGTACTGGGAGATGAAGCAGCTTGCGCAGGATAGAGTAGCATGGAGAGCTGCATCAAACCAGTCTCAGGACTGAAGACCAGAACAACAACAACAACAGAGGGAGTGCTTGCATATCTTTTGCTTAATGCAGGAAAATTCTCGTACATGGGAACGAGTATGTGACAGAGGAATATGAGAAAAAGTTGACATGGAAGCACCAGGAAGCAGGGAAACAGACACGTTTCGTCGACAGCAATAAGACGGCTAGAACAGAATGTTTAACATGGATGACCACCATATGGAGAGTTATAAATTTATATATGTCGGACACATGCCCAGGTGTGACCCCAAAGTTAATGGCAATCACCTTACAGATTTTTATAAAGTTTCTTTAGCTAAACAACGTTTTATTACAGTTTAGGAGGACTGCAATATATAACTACAAAATGGATCATGTGTTCACCTTTTGTAGGACTGTTTAGGTGGTTTAAACCCTACGAAAGGGTATTTACAAAATGCTTTTCTGTACTCTCCACTAGTCACAACCACGCAGTGTCAGCTAACAAATACCTTACAGAATAGTTGCTGCATAGTTTTTAACAACATACTACTGTTTGCCTATTGAGCAAATAGTGATACGTAGAAGTTGACTGCTGTCTTTGATGCTTTCCTGGAAAAGAGATCTGTCTGCGTCTAAATTGACATGGATGTGCGTTTAAGGATGGTAGAAACTAAATGGAGTGATCGGGTGAGGGGCGTTGTAGCGATTTATGTTTTAATTTTAGACATGAGGCGTTATAGAGAGAGGGATGTGTTGCTGCAGGTCACTTATCATGCATTTAACTATTTCTTTCCATTATTATCCCTGGGTGCATCAGTTGTGGGGTGCTACTTGCGATCTACTCATATACCGTTGTGTGTTCTTTTTGTGACTTAGAGCGCTATCTGCCTGCAGTCGTTAACAGCAAACATCTCCATGCCACAGAGGACGTTCAACGCATATTTAAACACTAATGTTCATCAATTGAAAACCTACTTTGACATCTTCCTCCAGACGAACAAAGATGTATGCGAAGTACTCCATTTCTCTGCAATATATTGAACATAAATCAAGTCTTCAGTTTCATAACTGCAGTGATTCTAAGTTAGTGCAGGTGTTTACAAGGTTCTGCAAATCCTATGTATACATTTGCTTGAAAGTTGTCTTGCTTAAAGAGTTAATAATTTCACACGTCAAACACCACAGCTATGCCTTTGTCTGTTTCCTTGTAAGAGACATCTTCCGTTGCCGATGACGATTTTATAGGACTGATGCGAGAATAGTGTAATTTCTGAACTCTAATAGGATATGAACAGACAGTGTAGAAGGAAGTAGTTTTCTCATCTTAAAGTTTGTCACCATAGTCAGTGGGATAGAAAACTTGCAGAGTGGATGTATGTATGTCAGATGTTGGACTTATATGTCCTGTATTAGTGTATTAAGAGAGTTGCACTCCACGTGACTAACATTTCAGAAACCACATGACTTTGGCATTATAGCATAGCACAGAACCATGTAGTTTAGAGTACATGTGTTTATGTTCTACAATCATTTCTGTGTTGCGGATACATTCTTGGTACTGATCCCAGACACTAGAACAATACTTTAGAATCAATAGCACAAGTGATTTACGTAAAATGGTTCAAACTCCGTCCGTATACAGCTCCACCATGCACAAACCACACGTTTCTTCTGTCTATTATATCATCACAACACTCTTATACCTACTACACACCGGTACAGGGCGCTAACCTCCTCGAATGTGTGCACCTGGAGAGACCTTGAGCATTTTCATGGGTGCCATGAGTAAGACTGGTGCGGAACTGTCTTCACTGAACAGCAATTATGGACTCAGCCCGCTCTGTTCCTTCACAAGCTGTGGAATGTAGTGGATATAGTACCCTTATACTTCTGGTCAGCTGCAGTTTAAACTGGCGATAGTGTTGTAGGGAGGTTTGGTCAAAGACAATGCAGGGACATCTCTCAATCTCCAGTTTTATCCCAAGAATGCAACAGTACTCTGTGACTCGATCCACATAAGGAAAGATGGTCAATTGTACTTGTAAACTACGCACTATGATTGAAGTGCTAGAAATATGTAGATAATCAAACAGCATTGGTATAGGACGCTGTCAGATATACTTTGGTGTATACGATTGGAAATAAACAATGAATGGACATACTGCAAAGTCATCTATCTATATTTACAATTTAGCATATGGTAACTGCGAAGCAGTGGAGTGGTGGTTTAGTGATGAGACAGAAATTGGGAAGCATGCTGCTGTGTCATTGGTTGGCACTGAAATTACCGAATAACTGGTATAATTGCTAAAATTGACCACACTATCAACTGTGGTGCTTATTACTGTACATTGTTCTATATCGACGGTGTCTTTTCTGTCCCATCCACAGGTATGCTATTAATTACCACACAATGATTGACTGAGTTGAAGGGAGCCTTGGTGGGAGTAACATCTTCAGGGGGTGGCCTGCACCAAAACAGTGATCACGAAAATGGCTCTATTATAAGAAATCAATGCTCTTGGTCTCTTCAAAGTGGAACACCTAGTCATCTGCTTCCCCATCACTGTGAAAGATGAGATTAAATGTAGAGGTCACCACCTTTGGGCAGCTGTTTGGAAATGCCCCCCAGTGCAACAGAATCTTCCACTTTCCATATGTTGCGATGTCTTTAACATTTTTGTCATTAAGAAACACCGCCTCTGTCTTTTATTTCAACCATCCTGTGTGTTGTGGGTGCAGCGTAGTTTACACCAGCTTTCTGTGAGAGCCAATGGATCGAAATGTGTTTATTTCGATGTAGCAGCTGACACAGACGTCAAAGTCATGGTAGAAAAACAAGATGTATGCCAGTGTACATATCTGTAGTCATAGACTTCTTGGGTGTGTTAAAGCAGAAAAAACGATGTATCAAACAGCTTATGAAGGAACAACACAGGGACCCTTTCTTGAAATTGAGTCTGTGGGATATGCTCCTCCTACAGTACAGGTGACGAAACTTTTCATTGGTCTGTGCAACAATAATCACTGGCCACCTGCTCCAATGTACCAGAACCTGTATATGTAACGGGATCGCCACGTATGTTCAAAGTCAGCATGCAGACGGTATTTATTTTCGATAAATCGGAAGAGAGGGACACGGTAATATCTTACCAAGTTCTCTATTGGGTGACGTTAGGTGGAATTTTATAGTTTGTAGTTTTTCTCTGTTGGCTGGTACAAAATAACAAGAATAAATAGAACGCACCCTGAGGGATACAGGTCTGCTTGGAATGCAGTACCTGTATGTAGTTTGGAGACATACCATAATCCAGAAGTAAAATCTTCATCCCTCTTCCAGTTCCCATATGATGTGGAGTCTTTCTAATTTTCCTGATAAGAAATATCACCATAACTGCTCGTATTGTTTTTTTCACTATCTTGTGCTGCAGGAGAAAGCTGGCCTTACACATTGTACATGGTGGGCAGGGCTATGACAGCATGTTCCCATTTCCACCGAGCGATCAAAACATGGACATGTTGCATTAACTCAGCTCACCTTGTTTCTCCACAGGATGCAGATGGTCTTAAATATAGCATTCTCTGACTTCCACGCAGTTCTGACTTATATTGGTACGATCACATGGACAAAGCTACAGGGAGTGCAGGACAGAGACTGAGAAACAGTTGCAAGAAGCAGAGGACTGTCTAAAACCATGCAAGAGTTTTGTTGTATGGGATCTTAACAAATAGGTTCGAAAAAGGTGACTCGTTTCGAGATATGAGAGTGCCACGAATATGATTCACCAGGGGCTGTAATCATTTAAAGATATCGCCATAGGGTCCAGTGCAAGAATGTGGTTGATTGGAGAGATTCGATACCAAATCTCAGACAGTATTTCTACCAGAAAGCGTAACACTATAGATCTGAAAAGCTAGTGTATTGGTCATAGGATTTTGTACATTTATTACAACTTCAATCTAGCGTTGTATTTTTCAGTGATTCCTCAAATAGTGCACCATCTATCACTCTCAGTCAACCATCATCATCTCTCAGCTATAACCCCATGGACATATTGCAGAACTTCTGCTACACTGTGTACATGGTATCTAGACAGAATGCGTTTATTGTAATTGCAGTGATAAATATGTGGCTGGTTTCCTTGGACCACACCATTTGACCTGTGGGGGCATGACTTCAATCTAGCGTTGTATTTTTAAGTGATTCCTCACATAGTGCACCATCTATCACTCTCAGTCAATCATCATCAACTCTCAGCTATAACACCATGGACATATTGCAGAACTTCTGTTACACTGTGTACATGGTATCTAGACAGAATGCGTTTATTGTAATTGCAGTGATAAATATGTGGCTGGTTTCCTTGGACCACACCATTTGACCTGTGGGGGCATGACTTCAATCTAGCGTTGTATTTTTAAGTGATTCCTCACATAGTGCACCATCTATCACTCTCAGTCAACCATCATCAACTCTCAGCTATAACCCCATGGACATATTGCAGAACTTCTGTTACACTGTGTACATGGTATCTAGACAGAATGCGTTTATTGTAATTGCAGTGATAAATATGTGGCTGGTTTCCTTGGACCACACCATTTGACCTGTGGGGGCATGACTTCAATCTAGCGTTGTATTTTTAAGTGATTCCTCAAATAGTGCACCATCTATCACTCTCAGTCAATCATCATCAACTCTCAGCTATAACCCCATGGACATATTGCAGAACTTCTGTTACACTGTGTACATGGTATCTAGACAGAATGCGTTTATTGTAATTGCAGTGATAAATATGTGGCTGGTTTCCTTGGACCACACCATTTGACCTGTGGGGGCATGACTTCAATCTAGCGTTGTATTTTTAAGTGATTCCTCACATAGTGCACCATCTATCACTCTCAGTCAATCATCATCAACTCTCAGCTATAACCCCATGGACATATTGCAGAACTTCTGTTACACTGTGTACATGGTATCTAGACAGAATGCGTTTATTGTAATTGCAGTGATAAATATGTGGCTGGTTTCCTTGGACCACACCATTTGACCTGTGGGGGCATGACTTCAATCTAGCGTTGTATTTTTCAGTGATTCCTCAAATAGTGCACCATCTATCACTCTCAGTCAACCATCATCATCTCTCAGCTATAACCCCATGGACATATTGCAGAACTTCTGTTACACTGTGTACATGGTATCTAGACAGAATGCGTTTATTGTAATTGCAGTGATAAATATGTGGCTGGTTTCCTTGGACCACACCATTTGACCTGTGGGGGCATGACTTCAATCTAGCGTTGTATTTTTAAGTGATTCCTCACATAGTGCACCATCTATCACTCTCAGTCAATCATCATCAACTCTCAGCTATAACCCCATGGACATATTGCAGAACTTCTGTTACACTGTGTACATGGTATCTAGACAGAATGCGTTTATTGTAATTGCAGTGATAAATATGTGGCTGGTTTCCTTGGACCACACCATTTGACCTGTGGGGGCATGACTTCAATCTAGCGTTGTATTTTTAAGTGATTCCTCACATAGTGCACCATCTATCACTCTCAGTCAATCATCATCAACTCTCAGCTATAACCCCATGGACATATTGCAGAACTTCTGTTACACTGTGTACATGGTATCTAGACAGAATGCGTTTATTGTAATTGCAGTGATAAATATGTGGCTGGTTTCCTTGGACCACACCATTTGACCTGTGGGGGCATGACTTCAATCTAGCGTTGTATTTTTCAGTGATTCCTCAAATAGTGCACCATCTATCACTCTCAGTCAACCATCATCAACTCTCAGCTATAACCCCATGGACATATTGCAGAACTTCTGTTACACTGTGTACATGGTATCTAGACAGAATGCGTTTATTGTAATTGCAGTGATAAATATGTGGCTGGTTTCCTTGGACCACACCATTTGACCTGTGGGGGCATGACTTCAATCTAGCGTTGTATTTTTAAGTGATTCCTCACATAGTGCACCATCTATCACTCTCAGTCAATCATCATCAACTCTCAGCTATAACCCCATGGACATATTGCAGAACTTCTGTTACACTGTGTACATGGTATCTAGACAGAATGCGTTTATTGTAATTGCAGTGATAAATATGTGGCTGGTTTCCTTGGACCACACCATTTGACATGTGGGGGCATGTGGCG
Source organism: Schistocerca cancellata (assembly GCF_023864275.1). Classification (NCBI taxonomy): domain Eukaryota; kingdom Metazoa; phylum Arthropoda; class Insecta; order Orthoptera; family Acrididae; genus Schistocerca; species Schistocerca cancellata. Next base: position 243,823,912 of record NC_064628.1, on the reverse strand, counting down.
GAGATAGTCTGTGGCTGGAACAAATGAGTATTTCTGGCCTAAGGCTCTCACAGGTGGCAGGTACAAGGAAAAGTTCTGGCGAGCTGGCTAGTCAGTTCTTTCCCACAGCTGCAGGGGCAAGTCCCAGCAGTGGCGCCCTCTGGTTAGCTGAATAGCGAACTGATAATCAGTAAGCATTGGGTTGTCTCCATAATCGTGTGTGTTGCATGTGTTCTCTGTGGAAAATTGAGTAATTCAGTGTCGATCACTGACAAGTGTTGGTGCTGGATGTACTGATAACACCCAAATTCCTATCACTCCAGTCACTCCTGGAAGGCCAGTGGGGTGCACTCCAGCATACACGCACATCCATGACAGGGGCAGTTTTCTTGGCCTCTGAGAGTTGGAATGGCAGTGTATGAGGGGACAGGTGCACTGGGTGTGGACATCTGGGAGGTGAGTGGGCTGTAGGTACAAGTGTTTTCAGCGATCTCAGGCATCTAGCCATGACAACTACTAGGACCATGACTTAGTGCTTCTCAATGCACTAGAGTGCACTCTGTCTTGTAGTGGCATTTGTTATTGTTACTAACCTATCACACGATAGACCCTTTCCTCCCTCTTCTTCATGCTGGTGTAGCTGTGGGGACAAACTTAGGAATCCTATAGTGCTCTTACACTTAGCAGACCTGTAGTGGTCAGGAATTCCACAACTGTGATGGTGTAAAATCACACAGAAAATGGAAATTCCAACTACCATTTTATGCAGCACCATTTCAAATTAAGACATCAAATTTCCGATTGGTCAATTTGTTGTTGTTGTTGTTGTTGTTGTGGTCTTCAGTCCTGAGACTGGTTTGATGCAGCTCTCCATGCTAATCTATCCTGTGAAAGCTCCTTCATCTCCCAGTACCTACTGCAACCTACATCCTTCTGAATCTGCTTAGTGTATTCTTCTCTTGGTCTCCCTCTACGATTTTTACCCTCCACGCTGCCCTCCAATGCTAAATTTGTGATCCCTTGATGCCTCAGGACATGTCCTACCAACCGGTCCCTTCTTCTAGTCAAGTTGTGCCACAAACTTCTCTTCTCCCCTATCCTATTCAATACCTCCTCATTAGTTACATGATCTACCCACCTAATCTTCAACATTCTTCTGTAGCACCACATTTCGAAAGCTTCTATTCTCTTCTTGTCCAAACTATTTATTGTCCATGTTTCACTTCCATACATGGCTACGCTCCATACAAATACTTTCAGAAACGACTTCCTGACACTTAAATCTTTACTCGATGTTAACAAATTTCTCTTCTTCAGAAACGCTTTCCTTGCCATTGCCAGTCTACATTTTATATCTTCTCTACTTCGACCATCATCAGTTATTTTGCTCCCCAAATAGCAAAACTCCTTTACTACTTTAAGTGTCTCATTTCCTATTGGTCAATTTGTTGTTTACAATAGCGATACTGCAAGTACACATATCAATCCAATCCCTCCCCAGATTGCTGACGGACATAACATGCAATTGAGTTGAAATTTGAAATTCTCAGCTACCTCCAACTTATTGAACTTCCTACCAAATTATATAACTGTGCCAACTGGAGGCAAGGGGAAAAGAATCTAGAAGGATTTGGAAACTGTGCAGTTGTGGGATCAAATGCCACTAAATATACAAGTCCTGGTATCCACCAATAATCAGTCAGTCCCGTAGAGTGAGGTAATATTTCCAAGACATGCACAGCTAGTCATTTACCTGGTATCAACTACTTTGTTCAGGACAAAAAAGGGGTTAGTGTGGCACATGACAGACGCTCTCTGGGCCAGAAGTATCCTCCCGAGGGAGAGAGAGAGAGAGAGAGAGAGAGAGAGCATGTTTTTTTATAGCAATTTCTCATGTATCAAATATCAAAGGGATGCAGTCACCTGAATCTTTTGTTCAAGGATTAGCGCAACACCTGGTCTGTGCGTTGTGTATTGCACAAGGCAGCTGGCAGTGCAGCAGTCTAAAGCAGTCACGGGAATATGCAAAGTGACCACCCCATCAGACAGTGGGTGCTTCGTGATTGAAAGATTTGTAACAATGTAATTACATTTGATGAGTGTTTCATGACGATATTCCTTGTGTGATCGGAATAAAAAAAGCGATCGATTTAATTACTTCTTTTCGATATATTGTACCAGATCTGAATCTTCCCAAACAGCAGAGAATGATGAGCAAGAGAGATCCAAACACTGAAAATTGAATTTTGTAAATAAACAGTATATTCTTTGCTATGTAATTGCATTTCCTGTTATGAGATCCCTGCTCTCCAGCACAGACCTGCCAATTTCCAGGTGGAGGAGGGGAGGGGTGAATGGGGATGGGAGGGCTTCATTAATTGATCAATTTAATTAATTAGTTAATCAAATTGATAGAGTGGGAGAGGGCTATTCAAATAACTCAGGACTGAAAGTGTGCTTGTATCGGTGAGGAGGAAGGGGGAGATTTGGAGGTGGGGAAGAGGAGCGGAGGAGGAGAAGTGATGCTATTTCTTGGAAGGACAGATTATCCCCAGGGGGTCATAAACCACCTAGCAGAACAATAGGTTAAAGCCATAAATCAAGCAGCTGTCACAATTTAATTAATTTAAATCTATTTTATGTGAAAAGTGGCGTATAACAATAGGTTAAGGACCTGTCAAAAAAGGGAACAACAGGTTAAGGGCAGTAAGTTTGCCGCTGGATGTATGCTTGCCTCTGATGTAGGGAAACTGCTCCGGCATAACACTCTTGTAGCCTCTTGTCCCACCACTCCTGCATTCACTAACACAGCAGTTGCCTTTTGCAGACACGTTGGATAGTCCCTATTGATGTAGCAACAAATCGGGCAACTTCATTTGCGATGTGGTCGTAAAATTAAAAGAAAAGAAAAAAGAAAAGAAAAAAAACGAACACCGTCTGAACAAGCCTTGAATGCCAAACAGTAACGACCGGCCGCCGTGTCATCCTCAGCCCTTATGTGTCACCAGAAGCTGATACTGAGGGGCATGTCGTCAGCACACCATTCTCTCATCCTCACGTCAAAATATGATAACTTATTTCTGCACTTCTGTCACATTTCCACGTCCTGATTCCATTCAACATAACTGCACATATACACCACGTCATTGTCATAATTATCGTTGTAGATGGAGTATCACATTATCCCCAGTTCTACAGTGTTTCAAAGCGACCAGTGTGCTAATATGATAAAAATTTATCTGGTTATCTTACCATCCAGTTTTTCCTTTACATTATTTTCCAGAATTATTTTGCTGTTAGCCTGGTATGCTGACCAGCCTGAGTGTGGCTTTATTGACATTCATCCACAATAGTAGAAGCAAATCCAGGGCTAGTTTTCCATCTCTGCCTCACAAGCACAACAAATAAACCAATTTTGGCTAAACAACACCTACATCCATGTCTACATCCATACTCTGCAAACCACCGCGATGTGTATGGAAGAGGGTACGTCCCATTGTAACAGTTATTAGGGATTCTTCCCATTCCATCCACGTGCAGGAATGGAGGAAATAGTTGTCGGCGAAGCAGCAAAACGTGTTATAATCCTGGTCTATAATGCAACTAAAGCAGGTGTAGATACAACGGACAAGTTGGTCAGGACCTACACCACAAAACTTACGACAAGAAGAAGGCCCATGGTTATTTTTATAATATCTTGGATGTAAGTGCCCTAAATGCTTTCATAATTTGGGTAGACCTAAATCCTGACTGAAATAAAAAACACCAACTACAAAAGAGGAGGGTATTAGAGTGCTGCAACGCTCCATGTTTGACCGGTCACGGTTCGCCTGTTGAAGGGGGGACCGAGCCGCTCGTGTCCGGCCCCATACGACTCGGCTCGGTCACGTACTCGCCCCGTGTCTGTTGTCCGGATTCCGGACACGCGGATAACCGAGCATGACCGGTCACAGCTGACGTCTCACCTCCCCTCGCCCCGGCTCGCTGCTCTGTACTGTACAGATCCAACGTCTCTCTCTCTCTCTCTCTCTCTCTCTATTTCTGTCTCTCTCTCCCTCTCTTTCTTTTAATACAAAAGTAACGTTTCCAAGAACGGGTACGTTACTCAGCTAAATTCATAGAGCACTTTCTTTTATAATATTTACTCCCGTCTTCCTACCGTCCGGGAATTTTGTTGTAAATAAAACATTGATCAGAAGAGACCAATCTGTGTTAATGTAATGAGATGTAAGCGTCAAATAGTGCACCTGATTATGCGAATCAGTCCACATATCAACTATCGCAGCACATGTTTTATTAATAACTCCCGCAGTAACAGAAGGCATTATACTGTATTGCATCAGCTTGTTCTTTGACATGTCTGCTTATAGTAGAGGGATGTGGCATGACATCTGCCACGTTAACTTTTCCATAATGCGCACCTAGATGTATTAATTCTTGGCCTAGTTCTCTGAAACCTTCACCGCAAACAGCATTAACAGGTCTCATATCTTTAGCACACATTGCAACACACTTTGCTGTAATACTATTTTTTATTACTGCCGGTATTCCTGAAGGAGCTGCATCTTTGTGAGGTTTCTTGCAATTGTGTTTCTTTAAAAGAGTGGTTCCCGATTGGAAACAAAATAATGTGGAGCAGTTTATGCACATTACGTATCCAGTAGACGCACTGTTTTCGTCTACAACCACCAAAAATATGCTCCGTACTTGGCTTTTTAGACCTTCCCGTCTCTTCAATGTGTAAACATTGATTTCAATCTTACGTCTTACTGCACTGGTTTCCTCGCACTGCATGATTGCAGAGAGAGAGAGAGAGAGAGATAGAGAGAGAGACACCACAAATGAGAAGCCCGTACTGGCTGCAGTCTCACACGGATAATAACACGTGTAATGTGTTTGAAGTTACGTGCTACGTATTCGGTCACGGCTTCTATGCTCGGTCACTAGAACTAGTGCGGGCAGCCTATCCAGTTAGGGTGTGCTCGCCCCATCTCGTATTTTGTGCTCGCTTACTCGGTCATGCAGGACTCTAGAGAGTATCTTCTGGAACTGGGGACAAATATAGTACAGAAAAACAGAAGTCGGCACAGCAAAGCTTCTCTTCCTCGTTCTCCTCCTTCAACAGAAGTGCATACGGGGGCAAAATGTGGACGGTGTTCCCTATGCGAACGTTCAGTGGAAAGAAAACATTCAGAAACGTGCAGAAGCTGCTTTTCTTTTGTCTGTAAACAACATTCAGAGATTTTTTGCTTTAAATACAAAGAGTTGGTTTGTTTTAAATGTAAGGATCTATAAGATCAAGGATTAAGACAAGATCTGTAAGTAATTATATATATAGGTTACCTGGTTTCATGGACCTTGCCGTTGGTGGGGAGGCTTGCGTGCCTCAGCGATACAGATAGCTGTACCGTAGGTACAACCACAACGGAGGGGTATCTGTTGAGAGGCCAGACAAACGTGTGGTTCCTGAAGAGGGGCAGCAGCCTTTTCAGTAGTTGCAAGGGCAACAGTCTGGATGATTGACTGATCTGGCCTTGTAACAATAACCAAAACGGCCTTGCTGTGCTGGTACTGCGAACGGCTGAAAGCAAGGGGAAACTACGGCCGTAATTTTTCCCGAGGGCATGCAGCTTTACTGTATGATTAAATGATGATGGCGTCCTCTCGGGTAAAATATTCCGGAGGTAAAATAGTCCCCCCCTCGGATCTCCGGGCGGGGACTACTCAAGAGGATGTCATTATCAGGAGAAAGAAAACTGGCGTTCTACGGATCGGAGCGTGGAATGTCAGATCCCTTAATCGGGCAGGTAGGTTAGAAAATTTGAAAAGGGAAATGGATAGGTTAAAGTTAGATATAGTGGGAATTAGTGAAGTTCGGTGGCAGGAGGAACAAGACTTCTGGTCAGGTGACTACAGGGTTATAAACACAAAGTCAAATAGGGGTAATGTAGGAGTAAGTTTAATAATGAATAGGAAAATAGGAACGCGGGTAAGCTACTATAAACAGCATAGTGAACGCATTATTGTGGCCAAGATAGATACGAAGCCCACACCTACTACAGTAGTACAAGTTTATATGCCAACTAGCTCTACAGATAACGAAGAAATTGAAGAAATGTATGATGAGATAAAAGAAATTATTCAGGTAGTGAAGGGAGGCGAAAATTTGATAGTCATGGGTGACTGGAATTCGAGTGTAGGAAAAGGGAGAGAAGGAAACGTAGTAGGTGAATATGGATTGGGACTAAGAAATGAAAGAGGAAGCCACCTGGTAGAATTTTGCACAGAGCACAACTTAATCATAGCTAACACTTGGTTTAAGAATCATGATAGAAGGTTGTATACATGGAAGAAGCCTGGAGATACTGACAGGTTTCAGATAGATTATATAATGGTAAGACAGAGATTTAGGAACCAGGTTTTAAATTGTAAGACATTTCCAGGGATAGATGTGGACACTGACCACAATCTATTGGTTATGACCTGTAGATTAAAACTGAAGATACTGCAAAAAGGAGGGAATTTAAGGAGATGGGACCTGGATAAACTGAAATAACCAGAGGTTGTACAGAGTTTCAGGGAGAGCATAAGGGAACAATTGACAGGAATGGGGGAAAGAAATACATTAGAAGAAGAGTGGGTAGCTTTGAGGGATGAAGTAGTGAAGGCAGCAGAGGATCAAGTAGGTAAAAAGACGAGGGCTAGTAGGAATCCTTGGGTAACAGAAGAAATATTGAATTTAATTGATGAAAGGAGAAAATATAAAAATGCAGTAAATGAAGCAGGCAAAAAGGAATACAAACGTCTCAAAAATGAGATCGACACGAAGTGCAAAATGGCTAAGCAGGGATGGCTACAGGACAAATGTAAGGATATAGAGGCTTATTTCACCAGGGGTAAGATAGATACTGCCTACAGGAACATTAAAGAGACTTTTGGAGAGAAGAGAACCACTTGCATGAATATCAAGAGCTCAGATGGGAATCCAGTTCTAAGCAAAGAAGGGAAAGCAGAAAGGTGTAATGAGTATATAGAGGGTCTATACAGGGGCGATGTTCTTGAGGACAATATCATGGAAATGGAAGAGGATGTAGATGAAGATGAAATGGGAGATATGATACTGCGGGAAGAGTTTGACAGAGCACTGACAGATCTGAGTCGAAACAAGGCCCCGGGAGTAGACAACATTCCATTAGAACTACTGACTGCCTTGGGAGAGCCAGTTCTAACAAAACTCTATCATCTGGTGAGCAAAATGTATGAGACATCCGAAATACCCTCTGACTTCAAGAAGAATATAATAATTCCAATCCCAAAGAAAGCAGGTGTCGACAGATGTGAAAATTACCGAACTATCAGTTTATTAAGTCCCAGCTGTAAAATACTAACGCTAATTCTTTACAGACGAATGGAAAAACTGGTAGTAGCCGACCTCGGGGAAGATCAGTTTGGATTCCGTTGAAATGTTGGAATACGTGAGGCAATACTGAATATACGACTTATCTTAGAAGAAAGATTAAGGAAAGGCAAACCTACATTTCTAGCATTTGTAGACTGAGAAAAAGCTTTTGACAATGTTGACTGGAATACACTCTTTCAAATTCTAAAGGTGGCAGGGGTAAAATACAGGGAGCGAAAGGCTATTTACAATTTGTACAGAAACCAGATGGCAGTTATAAGAGTCGAGGGACATGAAAGGGAAGCAGTGGTTAAGAAGGGAGTAAGACAGGGTTGTAGCCTCTCCCCGATGTTATTCAATCTGTATATTGAGCAAGCAGTAAAGGAAACAAAAGAAAAATTCGGAGTAGGTATTAAAATCCATGGAGAAGAAATAAAAACTTTGAGGTTCGCCGATGACATTGTAATTCTGTCAGAGACAGCAAAGGACTTGGAAGAGCAGTTGAACGGAATGGATGGTGTCTTGAAGGGAGGATATAAGATGAACACCAACAAAAGCAAAACGAGGATAATGGAATGTAGTCGAATTAAGTCGGGTGATGTTGAGGGTATTAGATTAGGAAATGAGACACTTAAAGTAGTAAAGGAGTTTTGCTATTTGGGGAGCAAAATAACTGATGATGGTCGAAGTAGAGAGGATATAAAATGTAGACTGGCAATGGCAAGGAAAGCGTTTCTGAAGAAGAGAAATTTGTTAACATCGGGTATAGATTTAAGTGTCAGGAAGTCATTTCTGAAAGTATTTGTATGGAGTGTAGCCATGTATGGAAGTGAAACATGGACGATAAATAGTTTGGACAAGAAGAGAATAGAAGCTTTCGAAATGTGGTGCTACAGAAGAATGCTGAAGATTAGATGGGTAGATCGCATAACTAATGAGGAGGTACTGAATAGGATTGGGGAGAAGAGGAGCTTGTGGCACAACTTGACCAGAAGAAGGGATCGTTTGGTAGGACATGTTCTGAGGCATCAAGGGATCACCAATTTAGTATTGGAGGGCAGCGTGGAGGGTAAAAATCGTAGGGGGAGACCAAGAGATGAATACACTAAGCAGATTCAGAAGGATGTAGGTTGCAGTAGGTACTGGGAGATGAAGAAGCTTGCACAGGATAGAGTAGCATGGAGAGCTGCATCAAACCAGTCTCAGGACTGAAGACCACAACAACAACAACAACAACCTGGTTTCAATCAGTAATGTTTGCTTTTATGTCAGTTCATTAAACTAAATAAAGTACTGCCAATATATTCCGTGTAATTACTTGGGATCGTTCAAATAATGGTTCAGATGGCTCTGAGCACTATGGGACTCAACTGCTGTGGTCATAAGTCCCCTAGAACTTAGAACTACTTAAACCTAACGAACCTAAGGACATCACACACATCAATGCCCGAGGCAGGATTCGAACCTGCGACCGTAGCGGTCGTGCGATTCCAGACTGTAGTGCCTAGAACCGCTCAGCCACTCCGGCCGGCCACTTGGGATCGTATTGACTCCAGCGGTACTCAGTGTAACAAAAGAAATTCTGCTAATAGGAGGGTTAAGCAGCTTCTGAAGCGCCATTTCGGAAATGCTAGAATTATCAGCCGCCATTTACATACAACCTGGCCATCACGATCACCTGATCTTAATCCGTGTGACTTCTGGTTGTGGGGCTGTCTGACAGACGTGTGTTCAGTGTTCCGACTGCAAACTTAGCTGCACTGAAGGCACGCATTGCGCAACACATTCTGAATGTGACGGCGGAAACACTTCGATCGGTTGTGGAACATTCTGTTTCTCGGTTTCAACTTGTTGTAGAAAACGGTGGACAGCATATTGAACGTATTTTGCGTCAGTCACGCGGAAATTGATAATCCGATTTGATTTTGATTGATGCTTTTTATGCGGTTTTTGGCCTCAGGATAATTAAAAACCGATGTAATTGATGGTTTTTATGCGGACTTTGAACTCAGGACAATTAAAAACCGATGTGAGTGATGATTTTTATGCGGTTTTTGGCCTCAGGACAATTAAAAACCATTATTCCCATCCGATGTGGTATGACCTTGCCATGCTGGATGCGCTTACATAACTAACAGTATCACACATGTACGCCCATGCACACTAAGTAGTACAGTTTGTTTAACGTCAAACGTACACCTTAACCATTGTTGTGTGAATCATTTGTCATTTGTAGCCGACAACTATTAAATTATGATGCTTACAGCGCCGTTTATTGCTACATTTTGTAACTATTTATTTTTCTTCTGCCATACGTTTTCCCCATTCTCCGATAATATTCCGTCGCAATTTGACGTCATTCTGACCAGTGGTGTCATTTCTACAGCGGTTTGAAAGTTTAACTTTAATCATAATCACCCTGTATTTTGCATTAATTTGAACAATAGTTATATACCAGGTCTCTCCTAAGGGTCGTCAGGCTCGTTTTCTTTGATGTTTCGGCAGATATTGGCAATTTTGTTTTTGCTTTGGGTGACCGGAGTCTGCCCAAACGATTACTGCTGGTCATGTCTTTCATGCGATGCCCTATATCGACGGAAAGCGTCGATTTGCTTCCCGTTACAAACAAAATCATTTTTATATCGGATTTTTAGGTGCCCATTCCATAGTCTAGTCCTACATTTCTTTCGTCGATATGTATTAGCAGGGACAGTAAAACTCGAAGAATAAACAGCAATCCAGTAGCGACTCAGTAATGCTGGATACTTGGCGGTAGCAGCTAGCATGGGCCAACGACAGTGCTGTCACTGCAGGAGTACTGTTTATTCTTCGAATTCTTCTGTCCCTGTTAATATATATCTATAAAACAGACATCGCACTAAACTAATCTGGGACTGCTCTATCGAAAGGGCACGTAAAATTCCTCTTTAAAAATCATTTTGCTTGTAATGGGAAAAAAACCGACGCTTTCAGTCGACACTGTGCAGCGTATGAAAGACGTGATGATCACTATTTGTTTGGGTTGACGTCAGCTACTCAATGCAAAATCGAAATTGTAAATATCTGCTGAAACACCAGAGAAAATGCTCCTGACGACTCTTAGGAGAAACACAGGGTATGTACTCTTTTTTTCTACCCTGCAGCATCAGTGAGGGCCCTCAGCGCCCACGCCTATTATTCAAAATCATAGTGCGGTTTTTAAAACTTGCATTTTTTCCTATTTAGTCAGGTACCGCCGGGCCCCGAGTAATTAACGCTGCTTACCCCCCCCCCCCCCCCCCTCCTCCTCCTCCTTAACGCCAGCCGTGCCTAGCGATGAAGATGAAACAAAAGGATAGGAAGGAAGATTAGGGTCTCGTCGACAACGAAACCATACAGACAAACCACAAGCTCGGATTTCGTTAAGGATGGGAGTAGAAATCAGAATCGTCCTTTCCAAAGGATACACCCCCATTTTAGCTTCAGGAAAACCTAAATCTGGAAGGTCAGATGGGGGATTGGTGTGTATAGTTTAAACCTGTAGAAGACTTGGGTGTGGTTGAGCGTGCGAAATTTGGTACACAGGGCTGCCACTTGTGGCAGCAACAACAGCTCTAACCCAACTGGCCGTTCAGACTAACCGAGCTTGGATGACAAATACTACTACGTCATTCCATGCTGTTTCAACTCGTACTAGTTGGCTAGTGGTGGCGTGCCAATCTCGCAGCAACCCAAAATCTGTTAGAGAAGGTGCTGGCCAGGGCAACAGTCACACACCCTCTGTACCGAGGTTAGTCAGATCAACGCGTACAACATTCGATCTTGCATTATTTTATTGAATGATTTCTTCGTGAAGAGTTAGAAGATAGGGCACAGCTACCAGCATTAATACATCAGAAATGTTACACCTGCTGTCCAAATTACTGGTTAAGCGGATCAGAGGTGATTGTGTTGTGTACCCGACAGCACCCTACCATCACACTTATGCTGGAGTCCTATGATGGTGACGACTGCAATCTGGGAACGTTCAATCTCTCCAGAAACCCCTCATACAGATAAATTCATTGTGGTGCTGTACGTAAAATAGGAGTTGTCTGAAAAAAGGTGGATCTAGTGTTGTCATTGGGTGCATCATTGTCAGTTCGCCACTATTTACAGCGGGTTCAAGAGAAACCACTATCCGTGTCGCACGGGGTAGCCGCGCGGTCTTTGGGCGCCTTGTCATGGTTCGCGCAGCTCCCCACGTCGGAGGTTCGAGTCCTCCCTTGGGCATGGGTGTGTGTGTGTTGTCCTTAGTGTAAGTTAGTTTAAGTTACATTAAGTAGAGTGTAAGCCTTGGCACCGATAACCGCAGCAGTCTGCTCCCACAGGAAATTACCACAAATTTAGAATTTTCTTTTTAGCACTGTCCGTGTGAATGAGAGTGTTGCTGCAAACAAGCTCATATCCTGACTCAAATTATGTGACGGCTGAGCGTACAACATGGGTCGATGCATAGGATTCGCAGCCACTGCTTATCATGTAGCGACTACAGTACACATTAAGGCTGTCGTTACATCTAGAATATGAGCTAGGAGTCTGAGCTAAGTGCTAGACGCCAAACTTCCTCTATCCTCTTACTTACTACGCAGTCAGTCCCTGATATACCGAAAAATGCAACTGTAGACGTGAATACTTTTCATTTGTTAAATGGCGTCAGTGATTGTCAATTGTGCGTGTGTGACCATTACCAGTTTCGGCTATCATGGTGTGTAGTACTGTAGCTACAACTTCGGTGTGTTTTGAATGAAAATCGAACAGTTCAGAATACACCCAAAACTCGACCTAACATAAGCTATTGCCATTCCTATAACGCCAGGTACATAGTCCAGTCAAATGTTGATTCTTAGAGGAAAGTTTTGCAGACTTTTTTTTTTCGTAAGCTTTCAATATGTTTTCAAGGGTGCTGAATCCGTATTTTCAAAGTATCAACAAAACTGCAGCCTGGGAGTATCTCAAAACTGAAAAAAAAGAATAAATGGGACTTTTTGGGTTTTTCCCTTCTAATTCGGAAACGAAGCAATTTTCGGTAAAGCTGGCTACTTATGAGGAGCATAAAATTTACCACAAAATATGTTCTAATGTACTTTTTCGTCGATCAACTGTACGGCGTGTAGAGCCTGGAAGTTAGCGTAGTTTCAGGTGCCACCATCAAATCCCAACTCCTCGTCTCTCACTGTGCTATGACGTTCGGCAAAACTGAAAGCTTCTCCATTCCTACAGTTAAAAAGTTTTCAAATAACTGATGTAAAACACCTAATAATTATGCTTTGGTATGCATTTATTAACAATAATAACGATGTTCATAATATTATATTATTAATATAATTTTCAAGAAATTTCAAAAAGGTGTCACCCTCTCTTTGTGCTCACTGCCTCTGTCTTTAGCGCCTACTTGATTCATCTGCAAAGCAGAATGTACTTTTATAGATATGTTACGGCTAAGAAAGATAACAGACGACTAATTTCATTTCATACCACATAATAGGTAAATAATTAGAATTGAAACCAATGTACAGTGTTTGTTACAATAACGAGGTCACGAGATTTCACGATGGGAAATTATGATAACAGCAATGTGAAATAGGGGTCACTTTCATATGGTGTGGTACATTCGATTCCCTCCATTACATGGAAAATTTTGTTTCCATCAAGAGTCTGGTTTTGTAGTTTAAGACAACTTGAAGTGATGAGGATGGATCAAATTGCAATCATTTTACTGTACCCTAAAGCAGACAGTACATCAACTAGTACTGAGGCCCATACGTCTTACAGATGAATGTGCCCAGACCAGCTTGCAATGGAAACACGAAAGAGTTGAGTCTGACACCTGTCACCATGTTGTGTGCTATAGCCGTTGCCTACTATAGCCATCCATTTCGTCCTCAATTTATTTAAATTTCTTCACTTCTTCTTCATCACTAGTCAGTTAATGAAATTTTGGATAGTATTAGGAATGGGGACCTCATTCTCTTTAAGAAACTGGTCTGGAGGGGGATATGTCATTGTGTGGTAAACTTGCAATCGAATATCTTAGGAAAGTATGTCTGCTGCTGTTTCAACTATACATCGACATCTTCCTCTGGAGATGAACTTTTTGACTGATACCAACTATCTGTAAGAACTGCGTATGCAGTGTTTTTGAAACAAACAACAATGGCTTTCTTCGTAGACTAAGTAGCCACTGTATCACTTCCATACTTCTTCAGCAGTGGAGCTTTCACAGCCTTGAGATCAGGATAGTAGTCACCGTGGACCTGGTCTGTTAAGCGCTGAAGGGAAAATTCAGGCCGCTCATCACTTTTCTGCACTTGCTTTGGACTGTTGTGCAGGACCTTCATGTGTTTGATGTAGTACTTGGCAACTGCTGCAATCAAGTCAGGAAGTGGTCCTATCCGACGTATTACTGAGCGTCCTAATTCATTGTTTTGCCTCTCAGCAAGATTCAGAATAGTGTATCGCAGTCCTGGCTTCCGCACACAGTACACTTAGTTCTGTCGCTTGGCAGGGAGCTTGTTTTGTGGAGCCAGAAATCCTGGTGTAATAGCCGATAAAAAAAAGTTGATTTTGAAATGAAAATCCGGTTGAGTAGCAACCCTCTTAGCCTCTGAAGCAATTATTTTTTAGTTATTGTACTTTCTTCAATGTGGTCCACGGATACTAACCACTGTTTTGCAAAAGGGCAGTTTTTCCATCCATACTCTTCATACCTATTTCAAGAACATTTTTCAAGTCCACTTCGTGCCTGTGATGTCACTTTTCCCCCATCATCCAGTACACCATCGCACATAACACACATCTCACTTGAACACATTATATACTACTGTTTTAAACACTTTTTGATTTTTGCCGAGCGCAAGTATGTTTTAAGCAACCATACGAGGGCGAACTGTAAATGGCTGCCAGCGGGGGAGACCAACACAAGGGACTGGCCTTCCCTGTCAGGAGGGGGGTGGTATGGGGGAATGGGGGGAGGGGGAGAGGAGTGGGATCATTGGCACCTCACAAACATATTACCCTTCCACCATGACAAGTTATTACCAACCACTCCAACAATATCGTGATACTTACGGTAAGGGTGTGGAGGGTAGGTGCTCAAACAGCCCATCTCCTCACCTTTGAAATCGCACTTACTTCAACTCGCGCTATGTCTCATACGGTTAGTATGACGAAAAAAGTCATCGGGTCCCATTTTGTGGAAAATTTTATCGTTTTCGTGAATAGTTAACTTTGCAGAAAATTGCGTCGTTTTGGAGTTTTACGAGAAAAAGCAAAAAAGTACCATTTTTCGTGTTTTTTCCGTTTTGCCCTATTTCCGGGCTGAAATTTTGGTGGCACTTAAAAAATTCTGATTCAGCGCTCATCAAAACATACACAAAGTTAGTCAAAAAGAAGCTTCTACAACGTTCGCGTTATTTGGCCTTTTTTTTACCACCATCGGACTGGACTTAGAAGCATTTGTCCAGTAAGACAATACACATACACAAACATTTATCGTCACCCAATGCTTTTCCGTGTTGTTAGTCAGTTCCCAATGGCTAGCACGATCGCAAGAGTACCCCATGGAGTATGTATGGTAAACGATACGACGACGTCTAGCGCGATCTACATCCACCGACCAGCTGCAACAAAACATGCAAAACCCAGTATGATATCTGACGACTGTATGATAGACAGTTTTTGTTTGTAACTACACCAAGGCATTGAATGTATTCAAGGCTATACAAGATACTGAAACTCTTGTTTTAGATAGCATTTCCATAATGTATCTCCTTTTTTATGGTTCACGCAGTGACAACCAGTCAAAAATCTCATCAAATTGACTGCAACAGACAGATAACGAAAGTGATGTTTACTATCCTGCCGTCTTTACTGCTGTTCCATGAAGGAAAGGGAGGAATAATACAGTTCAACGTTCCGACGCCGTTAGAGACCAATTACACACGTTCAGGTAGGACAAGATAGTGAAGGAAGCGGCCACATCGGTTTTAGAGGAACGAATCTGTCATTCGCCTTAGCCGACTTAGGGAAACCTAAATCAGGATGACTAGACCTGGCTTTTAATCTCACTCCTGACAATTACGAGTCCTGTACGCTTCTTTCCCTTCGCTGCGTTCCATGTTAATAGCCACGGCCGTCAATTTTATCCTGGTTCTGTGACAGAAACAATTTACTTCTTTAGCCTTGGAGCACAACGGAAGTAGTTAATGAAATCAATCTATCGTCTGGAAAGTATGTTTCCTGCTGCCATTCGACACGTTTGATAAATGACCAAAGCATCCCGTCCGTTTATTCATAACAGGCATATAACGAAAGCGGAAGGCGGTGAAATTGTCATGATGCGAATGATTAACAACCTGCCACTCGACGACCCCTCAGAACTGCCTGCTCGCTTTTTCCGATAAATTTACTAGTGATGCTGCCGTGAAGGCTGCTAATGCACACGTCAGTAGAGTAACAGCTTTGTATATATCGACATTTACGCAATATCTGCAGAACGTAGTGAACAGTTCTTCACCAGTCACGCGCAGGTCAGATGGTGTCGGGCTTAAGGCGCCGACAGATCTTCATAGAGTCTTGCATTTACTGTAGAGATGGTAAAAAAATTAGCACGTAATTTGAAAGCGTGAAGGCAACGCATTAGCGCTGTCATTCGACTATTTTCGCGCAAAAAAAGTAATTAATCTCGCCTAGTAGGATTTCTAACTTATTAGTTTCCACGTCAGATTATTTTTCGCAATATTAAATGCAACAAAAATTTATATTCGTATTTAATGTGCGCCTAATCAATAAAGAGAAAAATAAAACGTGATATTAACCCGTAACTCCCTCGGTGTGCTCTCAGACCGCGCGAAAATTTTCGAACTCCCTCTCCAAGGCCAGTTGCTGTGGAATGCTTCTATACTCTCCCTATCCTCTTTAAATTGCCAAGCCTATGATGTTTTGTTGTCGGTTGCGTTATCGCCTTCTTTGTTTATTGTTGACACGTGTTATTGCTAGATGATGGAGTCTCCTAGTCCGCGCCTCGTGAATTACGTACCTGTTTTCTTTAGTACGGTATCGTATAGCTCAAAATGTGTTGCTCGAATGCGTCATTTTTAACTTTGCCGAGTTTGCTGAAATTGTTAGTCAGTCTAAGGAAAACGTGTCAGTGTTATAGATCAAGAAATAAACGTAAAAGACGACGATTTACAGTTCTGCTATCGAACAAGAGTATCATCCAGAGGAAGAACTTCAGAAAAGTTGTGATGGGGATCTGTTTCTTCAGTGAAATACTAAGTGTCTGTTAAAATCGAATGCGTTCTCAGTGGTGACAAAAATGTAGTTCCCAGCAATGAATGTCAGTTTGACAGACTTTCTTTTTGTACCGATCGGGTGGTATTTTATGGGCAAATTTAAATCCAGGAATTTAGTTTTATTTGGAAATTTATTTGCTACGGAGATTGTATAATTTTTCAGGATGTAAAATTCAGTACGGTACTGTAACAGTCTATTTATGTGTACTATTTAAAAGAACCACACAAAATTATGTATTTTTGTGTGATAAATAGTAAAATGCTGCAGGCTTTGTTTAGTGCAATAAAATAAACAACACTTAAATAATTGTAAAATAAATGTAAAAATAATTGTAAAAATAAATGTTATATAGCATAAATTAAAAATTTCAAATGATTTTTGCCTTAAACCTCGGTTTAAACATAGGTCTCCCAGAGACCCCACCTCGTGATACACGTTATAGAAAAGTCACATCGCGAGTTAAGGGTTAAATGTAGATAATCTCTATGCATTCACTGTCATGTTTTCGAACTTCAAAACACATTGATAAAGACACCGCAGCGAATTTCTCCAATCAATGAAGTGATGTGAGACAGCTACTATTTCCCGGACCACGCCTCACTACAAGTCTCGTTGTGTTCTGTTTCCAGCAATGAGTTCTCACTCGGTAGCGATTACCGATTCACGAATCACTGTTGTGCAAACACGGCTGATTTATTTAGTTTCCTTTGCAAAGTACTTGTGTTTCGGAGAATGGAAGAATAGAGAATGGAATATCGCGTAACAAAAGGAGAGTTGGGGTCCTCCACCGACAAAATGGTAAAATTTGGTGTTGCTTAAAGTTGATTTTGGTAATTGTTTTGGAGTTCAGGGTAAAAGCGTGTCTACAGAATGTGTGTGCCCAGGAAAATAATGCGATTTGACCCAGATGTCCGGCGATTTCGAAGTTTTTGTCTGGGGTCAGCATTTCAGTGTTGGTAGGCACGCCCGACATATTTACCTTTCTTGATTATTGCAAGTGATACTCCTACATTAATATACATCCACTGTATATTAATAAATAATAAGACGCCCATTTTAAGTTAAATGATATTTATTGGTTTAGATAGTAATCTACTTGCCGCTCTTATTCTTTTGTTAAAATGTGTTTGAAATACATTGCAACGTATATTGCTACATTATTATAAAAAATTATCGAATCTGTTGAAGTAGTATATTCGCTGATTCATGAAGTCATTTTATCCAGTGTAATATGATACTCCATTGGGGGCTATAACCCCCCCCCCTCCCCTGCTCAGGTGTGTCGCAATCGATGGCTTTCGACTGAAAGCGCAGTTTGCTGGAATTATGGCGTGAACTCTGTTCTATGTTGGGAATCGCGAGGTCGAAAGGGAGGGAGTATACTGCCTCTATCCTGCATTCCATGTATCTGGATGTAATTATGTTGCAAATTTTATTTTTCTTAGCCTATTTTTGGCCTACTAAGTGCAAAGAAAAATTCGGAGTAGGTATTAAAAATCCATGGAGAAGAAATAAAAACTTTGTGGTTCGCCGATGACATTGTAATTCTGTCAGAGACAGCAAAGAACTTGGAAGAGCAGTTGAACGGAATGGACATTGTCTTGAAAGGAGGACATAAGATGAACATTAACAAAAGCAAAACGAGGATAATGGAATGTAGTCGAATTAAGTCGGGTGATGCTGAGGAAATTAGATTAGGAAATGAGTCACTTAAAGTAGTAAAGGAGTTTTGCTATTTGGGGAGCAAAATAACTGATGATGATCGAAGTAAAGAAGATATAAAATGTAGACTGGCAATGGCAAGGAAAGCGTTTCTGAAGAAGAGAAATTTGTTAACATCGAGTATAGATTTAAGTGTCAGGAAGTCGTTTCTGAAAGTATTTGTATGGAGTGTAGCCATGTATGGAAGCGAAACATGGACGATAAATAGTTTGGACAGGAAGAGAATAGAAGCTTTCGAAATGTGGTGCTACAGAAGAATGCTTAAGATTGGATGGGTAGATCACATAACTAATGAGGAGGTACTGAATAGAATTGGGGAGAAGAGGAGTTTGTGGCACAACTTGACGAGAAGAAGGGACCGGTTGGTAGGACATGTTCTGATGCATCAAGGGATCACAAATTTAGCATTGGAGGGCAGCGTGGAGGGTAAAAATCATAGAGGGAGACGAAGAGATGAATACACTAAGCAGCTTCAGAAGGATGTAGGTTGCAGTGGGTACTGGGAGATGAAGAAACTTGCACAGGATAGGGTAGCATGGAGAGCTGCATCAAACCAGTCTCAGGACTGAAGACCACCACAACACACAAGTGCAGAGGATGAGTAAGTCTTTTGCAGCCCAGACTGTGGATTCTTCCATAATTTTTTGAGGAGGGCATTGCAAAGATATTCAGTCTTCCAACATGCAGGAACGATATCTTGAATTTAGATTATTGAACATGTCATTGTCGCCAGATTGAAAGTCTCTGCGAGCAGTCAAAGAATTTATTATGTCAATAATGAAACATCTGCAAGTCCCTGGTGAAACGGTCAGTTTCGAAATTCATCTGTTAAATGGAGCGAATGTTCTCACATTGTGTTCCTGGCATGAAGCGGTGAACCGTAAAGATGTTCCGGGCATTGATCCATTTGACTGTTGAGTGAATGTAGCAACCTGTTTATTAGTTTTTCACATGAACCTCGCTTTTGCCATGCTCATATGAAGAGAACGAAAGAATTTTCAGTACCATGAACAATGCGAAAAAGAAACTACACAACAGAATGTCATCAGAAGTGTTAAACGCAATACAATTAAAAGCAGGGCATTGTCGAATGGGAAAGTGTTGTAAAAATTACAAATATTCTTCGCAAGCACTAAGCGATGTAGAAACAATGGCGACATACAAGAGTGTTGCAACTGATATTTTGCTAACAACTCAGCTGCAGCTTCGATAGCTCCTGACATTGGCAGACGCACTTTCATTTGTGTGGACCACGGAACTCCAATTTGATCCTGGCGATCCTACAGAAATCTTTATTTAAATACTATAATCAACGCTAATCTTGTAAGGTACAGTATTAAAATATCTAGTAGATAAATATTATTACAAATAATGTCTCACTGCATGCACATTCGCACAATCTAGCGTATTTCATCATGTTCGATTCCATGGGAATGATTGTGTCTCACGACCGTGATGTAATTCAGGACAGAAAAGTCAGCATCGGTCGTAATCTGTCTTTTTTTTAAATTGCATTTCAGGTCTAGATTTCAACCGGCAGTGCAGCTATCATCAGTGCGTTAAAAATACCGTAGTCACTTACAAGTAGTATTACTTATAACGCACTGATGATAGCTGCTCAGTCAGTTGCGATCTAGATCTGCATTGCAATGAAAAAAGATTCTCTATGCCCTAGCTTATTTCAGTCCACAAAAAAAGCTATTTTCGAGTGCCGTTAAGCGGTATTGTCCCTTAGGCGATAGGTAACACTGACTGCCATTGCAATGGTTGTTAGCTGCATTAATTTTTAAAATATAGTTAATCAAATGCGATGTGCAGTTTGCAGAAGCTAATTGACGCACAAAATACGAATTGAGCTTCTGAATGGAAAAACATGTTGTTCGTACATGTTCTTCTGTTCTCTTTGTGTGAATAATCCGCATCAGTATGATTTTTTTCGTTCTTATTCTAAGGTGAAAATGACTATTCCCTTATACTTAACACGGGATGAAGAGGAATGTTTGACTCGAGTCGCCGGCTTTGGCCAATGACGTAATGTTAATGGCTGCTGCCAGGTCACATAGTTTTGTTGTTAGTTGGCGAAGTTAACGAATGTGATACGAAAAAGACTTCGTTATAGGTTCAGAATGATCTGTAGCTTTGCCCGAGGCCTAAGTTAGGTTGGAAGGTGACAGTTCGGTTGTGAGTTGGGAGTTTGCGAAGCCAACGAATCTGATACTCAGAAGAAAAAAAAAACTGGTTCTGGTGACAGACTGATCTGTAGCTTTGTTCATACGTTATGGCCTTGCAGGAACTACAGCAATAGTTTTATAAAGGTTTCGAGTACCAGTACACTGGAAATTTTACATCGGTTTTTGAGCTGTTTTCGAAACCGTTTGCTATTTCAGTTGGAAGTGCCCCTGTGCAGATGTGACTGATTAACCTGAGAGGTAATTCCAGTTTTGATCATCCACCTATTTTATGTTAAAAGTGCCCAGAATGCCTACGTTGCTTTTTTTCAGCTAACATTCCAGGTCTACATAATGAGATTGCAGAAGTGCTAGAATATTTCGATCGACAAGTTTGTGTAAAAGACCTTTCTTTGGTTATGCGTGGCAACTTGCGTGTGAAACTGTGAAATAGTCTGCGTCTGTCCGTAATCTGACAAGCTGTGCCAGACAAAAATTATGTTTTGTCTTCAGCGCCCCAAAAATAATTCATTAATTCAGAAAACTTGTTTTGTTTGTGATCAATGTTGTTTATAAATGTGAAATGTAAAACCCAAGTCATGTACAGTATGACTGTCCCGCGATTTAAATGCGGCGCGTTCGCTGTTTTCTCCTCTTCCGCCTCCTCGCACTTAGACAGCGCGGCGCGACAGTGGGGTAAACGTGAAGCGAGGCTGAGCGGTTTGGCACTCAGGCCCAGCCCGGGCATGGCACGCGAGGCGAAATTTTGGCAACCGCTGGTTTACAGCGTTTGTCGCTTGTTTGCTATGTCACTGATCAAAGCCAACGAATATTTTCGAGAATTCATCTCCATCCCTTCTATTCCCCTCCCTTCCAAAACATGAAACCAATTACTATGTAGCAAGCCATGCGTTTCCCTTCCCTCACTCCATTACAGTGTTCCTTTACATAAAAAGAAAATAACTATATAGTCACATAACGAGAGATAACGTTTAAATACCGATGGGCTGATTCAATTATTGATTAATTTTTTTATTGTGGAATCTTAATTCGCTATTATTTTATTCATCTTTATTCATTCGACAATCATCGCACAGTGATATATGAATTGTCATTGCAATACAATGAAAATAAATAGCTCAAAAATTTAGATACACACAGAATACATTAAGGATAGAACAGTACAGTCGGCTGTGGCCTTAATGAAGGAATCACCCCAGCGTTTTCCCGAAGTGATTTAGGAAAACCAAGGGAAATGTAAATCAGGATGGCCGTATAGAGCGAATACCATCCTCCCGACACCTGTCCCTATTGTATAATGTTGTTTGATTTACACACAATTTGCTTCAGATAACATAGTTTTGCTTTTCATTGATGCACATCCTAAGAACACATCCCGATGACTTATGAACCATGAGAAGGCTGCTATGCCCCTTGCACTAACTCCAGTCTGTTCAGAAAACTGAATCCAGGCCCATAAACATTCAACTATTCTCCATGTATGTCTTTCTCTCCTTCCCTCTCTGTCCACCTGGAAAACTATCTACATCTACATCCATACTCCGCAAGCCACCTGACAGTGTGTGGTGGATGGTACTTTGAGTACTTCTGTCGGTTCTCCCTTCTATTCCAGTCTCATATTGTTCGATGCCTCTGTGTGGGCTCTAATCTCTCTGATTTTATCCTCATGGTCTCTTCGCGAGATATACGTAGGAGGGAGCAATATACTGCTTGACTCCTCGGTGAAGGTATGTTCCCGAAACTTCAACAAAAGCCCGTACCGAGCTACTGAGCATCTCTCCTGCAAAGTCTTCCACTGGAGTTTATCTATCATCTCCGTAACGCTTTTGCGATTACTAAATGATCCTGTAACGAAGCGCGCTGCTCTCCGTTGGATCTTCTCTATCTCTTCTATCAACCCTATCTGCTACAGATCCCATACTGCTGAGCAATATTCAAGCAGTGGGCGAACAAGTGTACTGTAACCTACTTCTTTTGTTTTCGGATTGCATTACCTTAGGATTCTGCCAATTAATCTCAGTCTGTCATCTGCTTTACCGACAATCAACTTCATATGATCATTCCATTTTAAATCACTCATAATGCCTACTCCCAGATAATTTATGGAATTAACTGCTTCCAGTTGCTGACCTGCTATATTGTAGCTAAATGATAATGGATCTTTCTTTCTATGTATTCGCAGTACATTACACTTGTCTACATTGAGATTCAGTTGTCATTCCCTGCACCATGCGTCAATTCGTTGCAGATCCTCCTACATTTCAGTACACTATGTTTTTCAACAATCAAAATCTAATAAAGTAGAGCATAAATAGAAATAAATTAATAACTTATTGATAATGATATGAATAGCAGTTTTACCTTACTTTTAAATCTGAATATCAGAAGTTTACAAAGTGAGCTGTCAGTCATCTTTAAAACCTTGTTGCGGGTGGGGCAGCAAATGGACATGACACTGAGTGCCCACCAATGTTTTATAGGAACAGTGTGAATTATGAACTTACTTTCTGTTGATATTGAATTCACATTGTTAAAATGATCCTCTACCTGATGAAATATCAATAAATGTAACATTATTAATAAAAACTACAATTGAGGACTGTCGCAGATGGGTGAAGAAATTGTCATAGATAGGACTCATGTAAAGTATAATATTTTCCCAAGTTAAAATTAATTTTATGGTATATTAATTTATGGATCAGTAGTCAGTAGTTATGTATTTGACCTCACTTCCCATTTATATTAGCTGTAGGAAAGTTGTGTAACTTATAACTAAGATAAATTCCAGTACAGTAATACTTTGAAGTCCAAGGGACTAGATTACTTTGATTTTAAAAACTCACTGCTAAAAATAAATAAATAAATAAATTTAGGCACTCTCAAAAATGTCTAAATTTTCTGAAAATTCAAGAGGTGTTTTTTTAACATGTTTGTTGTCTAGAATTGGTTGGGAGAATGGCAAGAACTTGTTCAAACCTGATGTAGGGTACATCCTTCTTGTCATCTTCGGACACCTTCCTTGAGTCCCCTAGAGCTCTCTGACACATAATCTGTATTTTTCAATTTTCTTCAAGAGCCCTCTGTGTAATTCCAGCACACCTATATTTGGCTGATTTCTTTCTTGCAGTTTCAAACTCAAACGTCTTTGAAATACGAACATTATCAATCATCTCAGTACCTGTATAGATGAGAGAATGTACACTGGGTATAAGCTGAAAAACTTGATTTCAGTATTGGGATATTCTTGATTAAAAAGAAAAAAAAACCGAAGAAAGCCTCTTTTGCTGTCATATTCATGCAAGATTTCTGCAGGCTAACTCTTTTCGCCAGTTGGTGCATCTACAATTGACTTGATATCTTTCACTTGTCAAAAACTTTTGCATCTTGAGCAGATTATCACCTTAAGTTTAGAAGATATTTTTTGCCCCCGAAGAAAATCTACTTGCTACCTTTTTAGGCAGACTTCCCCATACAAGCTCATTTTATGACTGCTGACTTTTTTTAAAATTTTTATTTTTAGCAGCACTGGAAGGAAGCAGCTTCTTTACTTAAGAAACAGCTTTCCTGTGTGATTGAAGACATTTGCATGATCCTTTACGAAGCATAGGTCTCCAACTCATCTTCAGTCAGTAGGTAGAGATTTTAATTTAACCCTGTACCTTCTTTTCCTATCAGCTTCCTTCTTAAGGTGTTCAATAAAAACTTTTCACCAGAGGAAGTCTTTAGCTTCATGTTTTCTCATTCTTTTCTATTCTGTTCTCTTTCTTTTCTGTGTGTGCGTTGTATTTGCTTTTCTCGAAGCTTTCTCATTTGCCATGCTAATGTTGATTTTTCTTTTTCTTCTGAATAAATAATACTAAGTCAGTATTAGTGTAACTCATTAAGGCATAGGTGTACCAATCAACATAACACACAAATCTCGGAAATGCATTTGCTAAGAGACTTACCTGATTCCTTGTAGAAACTACATTTTTATTTAATTCACCAGCAATGCTGAGAAAATGTTTGTTAAATACTGTACATATATCTGATTTATTAGTAACAGAAATCTTTTTACTATGAAATGACTTTATATCAGCGACCTTGTGCTTTAATTTTATCCAGTACAACTATTCTATTGTGTACCACATATTCTTTGCCTTCCTAATAACAAACTACTGTAGCTTGATTGTGGCTATTTCTAACATTTTGATATAATTCCCACTTTGTTCCACATGATATTCTTATTCCACTAGTCAGCCACCCAGGCTGCCATTTACTGCTAGTACTCAGTTTAGAACATTCTAATGGAAAGCAACTCTCAAAGACCTTGACAAATGTGTTAAGGAAAGCATTATATTTGTCATCTATATTATCGGCACTATAAACATCCCGCCACTCTTGTTCCTTGATGAGGTTTAAAAAACAATCTATTGCCATTGGATTAGCTTTCGTGCATAGTTTGTAACTGTATGTTACATTTGTTTGAGTACGAAAGCTTTTAGTGTTAAAACTTGTGTGTCATTGTCTGAAAGGCCATTCACCCTTTTATTAACAGAAAGGCCATCTAGTAATGAAGAATCAGTAAAAATATTGTCTATGGCTGTGCATCTTAGTTGGAAAAAACACAGTCTGCATCAGATCATACGAGTTTAGTAGATCTACCAACATCCTTTTCCTTGCACAATCATATACAGAATTAATATTGAAGTCACCTCATATAAATAATTTCTGGTACTTCCTATTAAGCGAGTCAAGAATTCTCTTATCTTTAGCAGAAATGCTCTGTAGTCATAGATAGGCGACCTATAAACAACAACAATTAGAAGTTTAGTTTCACTAAACTCAACTGCCCTGCACAACATTCAAATATCGGTTAAGTACAGTGCCGTGACACGTCTATGGATGCAAATGTATGCTGTTTTTTAATTACGCGGCCACTCCCCCACTCTGCAGGGAATTCCTTGAAAAACAGCCAGCTAATCCGTATCCCGGTAAAGGAAGCCTCTGAATTGTCAAATTATTTAAGTGGTGCTCCGATATGCCAATAATTTCAGAGTCAACATCTATTAGCAGTTCAGTAACTTTATCTCTAATACCTCTTATATTTTGATGAAATATGATAGTTCCTTCTCTGATTAGAAACATGACATTCTCTGGAGGTGATTCCTTAGTTAGAAGGACTTCCTTACGCAGGTATACCTATCAGCTGACTTCAGTCTATAAAAGGTGCAGCTCTAACAGCTAGGAGTGGTCTGTGAAGCCATCATAGGCGTCTCCATCCCTGAACTTTCGTGCTATAATGTAAATACAGGAGAAAAATGAAAACTTGGATAAGAGTATCAGCTACCACTAATGGACACAGATGATGTTGCTGTACTCCAATTATTTTCTATTGGATTTATTTGTGTAGTGGATGAAATAAAGTGGTTGTTTACATCTGTTAGAAGTTCATTTTGTGTCTGAATGTTTATTTAAAGGTAACAGTAACAGAAAGAAATACACAAGATACCACATTGTGGAGGGATAAACTGCATACAATTTGATGCTTTAATTGAAAAAACATGTTAGGCCTGAATGTGATTCAAATATCAGTGAGTCCATATCCATTCCCCCATGACATTGCCTTGTCTCAGTGAGATAATAGGACAGCTCCAGCACAGCACAGAGTTCATTCTACCTGTTGTTGGCCATGCTGCACACAGTTACAGCAGTGCCAGAGCCTCAGTTTTTAAATCACATTTTTGTTGTCCCTATTACTGGGGCTAGGTTTCACTAGATATAATGTTGTCTTGATTCTGGATGAGGAACTGCATGCCGACTGCCAAATGCAGCATTTTTTCTCCATTTTGTACATGGCCATTTACATACTGAACTTTGCTTTGCAGGTCACTAGATGGTTTTGTTGGATTTTCTCTTACCTGTAATCAATAAAATTGCTATAACTGCTGAGCTAGAGTGTAAACGTTTTCATTGTTTTTATCATGATTGTGAGACTAAGTGCATAGCTGTTTTTGTAAATCACCTGCGTAGTTAATGCCTTACCCTTCTTTAAAAATTGAAGTTTGTCTGAAAAATAAGGTTGTGTTCTTGAAATGTACAAACGGAAAAACACCATTGGTTGCAATATAAGTTTAAAAAGTTGCCAGGATAGAAAAACAAACTTTTTGTCCTCCATCCTCATCTATAGACTTTGTTCAATTATATTTCCTCGAACACTTTTTCAATTTTTGTAATTTTTGCTGGACAATAATATTTAACTTTTGTAAATTCACAAAACTAGTACAGAAATATAATTAAAAATAAAATGTAAAGAACATGGAATCACCCCAGTACATTACTATCATGTACTTTAGGTCTTGACTCATAATTCTATAGTAAAAGCAATAAACTGTGATTATGTTTTGAAATGCAAGAAGGTGTTGCAGTTTTTCCATTTCATTATTAACCACTACCCTAAGACTTCTAAGTAATCTGTGATAGTGTAATATGCATTACCCATGAAGAATGTTTTAGCTACCTTTTTGAACAGACATGTTTTAGTAATCTCTGTCTCTACTTGGCAGTTTAGTATATAATTTTATTCCCTGATACGAAATGCTGCTTTGAGTTTGTTGGTTGTTTTTTCATGGTAAATGTCAATCCAAAGTGGTTCTTGTTCCTTCATTATCTATAGAACTATTATTAGTAATGTGTATTTGCAGACTGAAGTAACAAATGAAAGTTTTTACCAAGGTCAGGATTCGAACCCAAGTTTCCTACTCACTGGGCAGATTCACTAACCATTATGCCACCCTGGCACAGTGGCCTTGCACAACTGCATGGACAACCCTAGCATGCCTCCCTCCTCACTCCAAATTCCCATTCATGCCTCAGCTCACTTGGTATTCCTCTAAACTTGAACAGTATTGTGGAGGCTCTCCAACTGTATTGGAACAGCACTTCGATATTGAACAACATGAGGGAGCCTGCCTGAAATCCAGACATAGATGCTTTCATCAAATGATCTGGGCTTGAACTCTGGTGTTACTACAAATTTTCATTCATCATTTGTCTACATATATACATCACAGATGTTTGAGACTTGAGAAGGTCTCTAGAAACATATTGTTTCATGTGATTATTGTTAGTGAAATACTAAGTAATGTTTTTCCTAATGTGACACACAATGTCCCAGACATGTTTGAAATGCAGGAAATGGGCATGACTTTTTCAAGAGAACTACTCTTCTGTATTTGCTGTGGAATGGTTAAGCTTGCAGAACTCAGACATTCTGGTTAAACACTGCAAGCTTGGTTGTTGAAAGTTCCATTTTCCTCTAATTTAGACTTGTGAAGCATTCGCTGCACACCTGCTTAGATTAGATTAGATCAGATTAGTTTTTCGTTCCATAGATCCATGCTGAGGAGATCCTCGTGGATGTGGAACATGTCAATTTTTTTTTAAAGCTGAAATAACAATACTAATAGTATGAGCATATACAATACATCATCTGTTTCTATTAAAAAATTCGCCAATGGAGTAGAAGGAGTTGGCCACTAGTAAGTCTTTCAGGCTCCTTTTAAACTGATCTTTATTTGTAACTAAATGTTTGCTGGCAAATTATTGAAGATGGGTGTTCCCAAGTAGTGGACCCCTTTTTGAACTAAAGTAAGCGCTTTTAAGTCCTTGTGCAGATCATTTTTGTTCCTGGTATTGTATGTATGAACTGAGCTGTTTGTTGGAAAAAGAGATATATTATTTAGGAAAAATTTCATTAAGGAGTAAATATACTGAGAGGCAATAGTTAGTATACCCAGTTCCTTGAAGAGGTTTCTACAAGACGTCTGTGAATTTACTCCACAAATAATATGTATTACATGCTTTTGGACTCTGAAAATGTTTGTTTGACTCAAAGAGTTACCTCAAAATATTATACCATATGACATTATGGAATGAAAGTAGGCAAAGTATGCAAGCTTTTTCATTTTTATGTCGCCTATGTCTGCTAACAGTCGAATTGCAAATACAGATTTGTTAAGGCGTTTCTGCAGTTCTGTGGTGTGCTCCTCCCAACTGAATTTATTATCAGGTTGTAATCCCAGGAATGTAAGACTGTCAACTTCTTCTATCTGCTCTTCTTCATACTTTATGCTGGGTGGAAACCTCGTACAGGTTCTGAATTGCATATAGTGAGTCTTTTAGAAGTTTAATGTCAGTGAGTTGGCTTTAAACCATTTATTAATATTCATGAAAATATCATTAGCAGATATTTCTAGAAATACACTCGACATTCTATTTATTGCAATACTTGTGTCATCTGCAAACAAAACGAACTCTGCTTCTGGCAGTGTAACTGATGAGAGATCATTAATGTACACACGAAAAAGCAATGGCCCTAAGATGGATCCTTGTGGGACACCACATGTAATTTCTTCCCATTCTGATGATGACTGATGACTTAATTCACTAGTTCCTTGCACTGACACACTTTGTTTCCTGTTAGCGAGGTATGACTTGAACCATTTTGCAGCACTGCCTGTGACACCATAGAATTCTAATTTATTTGAAAGGATGTTGTGGTTCACACAATCAAATGCCTTTGACAAATCACAGAAAATACCTGCTGCTTGTAATTTGTTATTTAATGAATTAAGCACATTTTCACCGTAGGTGTAAATAGCCTTCTTGATATCAGAACCCTTCAGAAATCCAAACTGTGTTCTTGATAATATGTTATTTGTGGTCAGATGGTTGAGAAGCTGCCTGTACATTACTTCTTCAAAAAATTTTGAGAATGCTGGCAAAAGCGAAATCAGTCTGTAGTTTGATGATATCTCTTTATCCCCTTTCTTGAATAGAGGCTTAACATCTGCATATTTTAGCCAGTCAGGAAATGTCCCAGATATAATTGACTGGTTACACAAGTAACTTAGAACTGTACTAAACTCACAAGAACATGCCTTAATTAACTTTGCTGATATTTCATCGTAACCACTAGAATGCTTTATTTTTAAAGATTTTACTATGGAAATTATTTGTTTTGGTAAAGTGAGTGACATATTCATGTACCTGAAGCTATTTGTAAAGGCTAGTTTCAGATATTCAAGGGCATTATTTACTGATCCTGACAATCCCATTCTATCAGTAATGGATATAAAATACTTGTTAAATAGATTTGCCACACTATGCCCATCAGTTACTAATGTGTCATCTACCCTTAGTGCTATTTGCTCCTGTTCCTTTCTGGTTCTAACAGTCTCCTCTTTCACTATATTCCATATTGTTTTTATTCTGTTCCTGACATTGCTATCTTCTTCTCGTAGTGCATTTGCTTAGATGTCTGAATTAATTTTTTAAATATTTTACAGTATTCCGTGTATTTAGCTAAATCATCAGCATTGGAGCTATTCTTGGTCGACAGATACATTTTCCTTTTTGTCTTACAGGAAATCTTTATTCCTTGTGTATTCCTTGGTTTTATTATAGACTTCTGTTTAATTTGAGTAACTTTTGGAGGAAAACAGTTTTCAAATAAGGTACTGACATTGTTCATGAATGTGTTATGTTTTTCATTCATATCATGAGTACTATAAACATCTATCCAGTTCATATCTTTGAGCAGTTTTCTAAAACACTCAATTTTTGGTTGATTGACTACTCTCCTGTACTCAGATTTAGCTGTCTTGATAATCTGTTTAGAATTTACATCTAAAACAAGGAGATGCGTGTCATGATCTGATAGTCCATTTATTACAGGTTTTATAATATGATTTTGTTCCTTTGATTTGTCTATAAAAATGTTATCAATGACTGTCCTTGAGGATTTAGTGATCCTAGTTGGAAAGTTTACAGTGTGAGTTAGATTGAAAGACAACATTACTAACTGCAGTAAACGTTTATTGGATGATTGCATTAGAAAATCTGTATTAAAGTCACCAGCAATCAAAATTTCTTTGTTTCTTCCTGTTAAATAACCCAAAAGAGCTTCTAGATGTTTTATGAATAGATTATAATTTCCTGCAGGTGCTCGGTAAATAGTTACTGTTATATAGGATCTGTTATGGAACTCTACTTCTGTTGCACATGCTTCTAGATGCTGCTCTAAACAGAATTTATTAATGTCAATGTTCTTGAATTTATGGCAGTTTTTAATAAATGTGGCAACTCCTCCTCCATCTATATCTACTCTGCAGAAGTAGGAAGCTAGCTTAAATCCTGAAATGTAACATATCTATAACAGTGGTCACTTGATGTTCAGAGAGGCAGATTATGTCAATTTGGTTAGATGAATTCATTTCATCAATACAAATGATTAGTTCATCAACTTTATTTCTGAGTCCCAGAATGTTCTGGTGTAATAAAAATAACTGATACTGCATAGTAATGGGATTATAACTGCTTTGTCGATGATGAACTGGCAGTTTCTGATTACTTTCTGTTAAATATTGTTTAAATGGATGTTGTATGCTAAAATCTGACTCCTGTTCATCTGTTTTCTCAAACTGAGTGTGTCTGCCAATCTCTCTCTCTTTCCCCCTTCCCTGTCCTAAAAAAGGCATCTCTCTGACAACTGTGACCACTGACTTCTGATGGGCTGATAGCTTGGAAGCAATGTTGTCTGTTCCCACAGAAAATCTGGGCTGCAGGCTGGAGACGTGCATTGATGTGTGGAAATATTTGTTACACATGCCAGTTATGGTGATCCACAATATGGTTAATTGAATGTTTGTTATTCTATCTGGAGCATTTTCTGGTAAAGTAATTTGTTGGGTTACTTGTTTTGGACTGGGTACTACTGATGGTGCTGCTTCCTTGTTCAACTCCACACTAATTACTTTTGTGTTATCTTCTTTGGGTGATGAATATATTGATAAAACATTGTTTGTTGTGATGGAATTGGTTTTGTTACTAATGGCAGCTGGTGAGTTCACAGTTTTTGTTACATATGGTGTGTTTTGCACATCACACTGAGCAACATTTAAGTTGGAACATAACTCAGGCAATTTGATTACAGAAGTGTGACTTCTGTTGCTGCTAATTTTATTTAGAGAGTTTTTTGCTGTAACTTCCTGTCCTTTGGCACTGAGTCACATTCTATGTAGTACTACTGTATGTCACCCTCCACTGGTAGCACTTTTATGAAAGCTGTGTTTATTGAATGGTAACTAGCTTTTAGGATTTTTACTGCTTGTTTCCTCTACTTTATTATTAGCACACAACCACTCAGCCAAATTGTATGACAACCACTGAAACATTTGTATGTGTCATAATTGCTACAGTTTCCTTGAGCATGCTGCTTCATTTTTTGTACTATCATTTGATCCTACACGGATTGTTATGTAGGAAGTCTAAATAAGAATATCAACAATATTATGAAAAGGATGGATTGTTACTCACCTTAAAGGTGAAACATTGAGTTGCAGACAGGCACAACAAAAAGACTGTTACACAGTGAGCCTTCAGCCAAAACCACACGTGACTGATATCACCAGCTACTCCAGGCAGAATGCAGCTGTCATGTTAAGCGAAAGCAGCAGTTGGGGAGGGGTTGGGGGGCAAGGGAGAGGGATAACAGGGTACCTACAGGTGGGAGGGGGGGGGGAGAAGAGTGCTCTCTGGTGGAGCAAGCAGGGAGTAAATGGTGGAAAGGCAAGGTGCCTGGCCCAGTGACAGGAGGCTGTGAGGCGGGAGAACAATGAGTGCATGAGGAGAGAAGCAGAGATGTGTGAAGACCAGTGGTTGTGGTGACAGAGAGCGGCGCACACTGAGCGTGAGGAAATGTGTGTTGGGAGAATGTAACATAACAGACATGGTGGAAACAGTTGGGTGGAAGGTGTGAGGACAGTAGGTTGCTGCAGATTGAGGACTGGATAATTTTGGGATCAAGGAATGTAAGGATAACTGCCCTCTGTACAGTTCAGAAAAGCTAGTGGTGGAGGGGAGGATCCAAATGGCCTGGATTGTGAAGCAGCCATTGAAATCAAGCATATTTTTTTCAGTTGCATGTTGTGCCACAGGGCAGTCTACTTGGCTCTTGACCACATTTTGGCAGTGGTCATTCATCCCGTTGGACAGCAGTTTGGTAGTCATACCAATATAAAAACTTTTGCAATAATTACAGTAGAGCTCATGTATGACATGGCTGCCTTCACATGTGGTCCAACCACTGACGGGGTAGAATAAGGCCTGGTACAGGACTGGAATAAGAAGCACTGGGTGGGTGGATTGGGCAGGTATTGCACCTGGATCTTCCACAGGAATACGATATCTGTGCCAAGGTGTTGGGGTTGGGAGTGCTCTAGGGATAGGCTCCAATGTTGTGGCAGCTGTGTGGGTGACATAATACACTTTAGGAGGGGTAGGAAGGATCTTGTGCAGGATGTCACCCATTTAAGGGCACAATTACAGATAATCAAAGTCCTGATGAAGGATGTGATTCAGTTGTTCCAGTCCAGGGAGGTATTAGGTGACGAAAGGTGTGCTACTTTCTAGCTGGTTCTTGGCAATGGGAGACAGAATGGGATGGGAAACCTGTTTGTGGGCTCAGTCTGGGAAATAGCATTGGTCTGTGAAGGCATTTACGAGTCTTAAAGCGTACTAGGCAAAGGTGTTCTTGTGACATTGCCCCAGGTAACCAGGCTGTAAGGGAGGGATTTTTTGGTGTGGAAGAATGGCAGCTACTGAAATGCAGGTACTGTTGGTGGTTGGTGGATTTCATGTGGACAGGGATATGGTTGGAGCTATCAGGGGGGGGGGGGGGGGAGGGGGGGGGAGGACAATGTCCAGGAAAGTGGCTTGCCGAGTTGAGGAAGAGCAGTGAATCAGATGGGAGAGAAGATGTTGAGGTTGTGTAGGGTTGAGGATATCGTGCCTTGGCCCTGAGTCTAGATTATAAAGGTATCATCAATGAACTGGCCTCATGGCCAAGGCACCCTATCCTCTTACACAACTAAACACTTTCTCTCCTTTTTGCTTCACCTGGTCCTCCTCAACCCAGTGTGCCACCTCATGGATGTCGACCTCCTCCTCCCTGATGGCTTCATGCACATTGCTGTCCACATTAAATCCACCAACCACCAACAGTACGTGCCATCCCTTCCCCCACCCCCACCCAAAAAAAAAAAAAAAAAAACCTGTCCCATACAGCATGGTCACATGCAGAGAGACATATGTGCTGTGGCAAGAACTCCCATGCCAAGTATGCTGAAGGTCTCACAAAGATCCTCACAAACAGGTACTAACCCCAGGCCTAGTCCATAAATAGATTTCCTGTGCTGTATCCCCATGCACACCCAGTACTCCCCCACACTCAAGAACTAGCTATAAGGAGAGTCCCCATCATTACCCTTTACAATCTCAGACTGAACTTTGACTACCTGTCATCACGACCTTAAATGGGGGGTCTTACCTAAGATCCTTTCTACCCTCCTTAAGCAATGTTCCATCACCCACTCAACCTCCACAACATTCTAGGCCATCCCTATGCCACTCCCAACCCAAATCCCCTGCCACATGGATCACATAACTGTGGAAAACCCAGGTAAAAGATTAGCCCACTCTACCCAACTGTCACTTCCTATTCCAGTCCTGTCACAAGCTTATTGTACTCTGTCAGAGGCTGGGCCACCTGTGAAAGCAGCCATGTTATATACCAACGCAACTGCAATCACTGCACCACTTTTTAATACTGTTATGACTATCAATCAGCTGTCCACCAGGATGAATGGCCATTGCCAAAATGGTCAAGAGCCAAGCGGACCACACTGTGGCGCTACATGCAGGTGAACTTAAGATGCCCAATTTCAATGGGCACTTCGTAACCTGGGCACCTGGATCCTCCCCTCCACCACCAGATTTTTTGAACTGCACAGATGGGAGTATTCCTTACAACACATTCTTTGCTCCCGAAATTATCCTAGCCTCAACCTACAGAAACCTACTGTTCTCACACACTCCATTCAACAGTTTCCACCTCCTCTGTCCTATCACCTCCTCACAATACATGTCACCTCACCAACACTGATGCGCCACACTCTGCCTACACACACACTGGTCTTTTCCTCTTCTCTGCTCTTCTCCTTTTCTGCTCACCCTTCCCCCACAGCTTCCCGACACCATAGCTGACAACCCTGTCCTGCCACAAACTAGTCCCTGCATGCTCTGTGTAATCTTACCCTCCCACAGATTGCCAGTAAATTTTTAGTCTCTTCATAGAATGTGACTCGTTTCAAAAGCGTCTAGAGGTGTGAGATGTACAAATAACTTTTTTACTTATCTTCATTTTTTCATTGCTGGCTGCAGTTCATGATGTCTTGGGATAGATTTTTGAGGCTGAAATTTTGACTTTGTGGGTTCCAGTTGACATAATAACTGATGAAGTAATTTCTGTGTCTATGACTTTTTTATTTTTTCCCATTCTTCTATACCACACTGACTTTACAATCTCTACTTCCACAAAAAAGAAATTTATATTGTTATTGCCAAACAAAAAAACACGTCCGATTCCAACAGAGGCATGCTCACCACTCTCACTCATTCTGCTGCACTAACCATATTCCAAAGAGTTTACAGAACAAAAGAGTGTACAATGCTTCTTGACAGAAGAAGAATCATCACCAAGTTATATCATTATTTTGTAAAGGAATCTGGAAATAAATTTAATAATTAGCATTAGATTGTGTAATTAAGAATATGAATTTTAAGTATGCCAGATGTTTTGTAATTTCAAATATTTCTAAAAGAAGAGTAATTTTAACTATACGTACAGAGTTAATACGCAGCAATTGTAGCAAATTAATTTCTTTTTATACATTTTAGCCAGAAATACAATACATTGTATACAAAATTACATGAAATTCTTTTAGTAAAACAGCTGAGATAATGTTCACCTACACAAGATTCGAAAATATTCTTGGTATTGGCTATTACTGTTAAAGAAGGGTGATGTTATAAGAGGGTGAAGAATATACACAATCATGAGCAGGCATATAAGTAAAAAAATTAATCAGCCACATAAACCAGAGTATTTAAGGGTATGTTGACTCATGAAAGAACAAAATAATGGCAAATATTAGGGCCTAAGCTTACGATGCGGGGACCGACCCATGAATCCAGACCACACTGGCTACAAACCACCAAAACATGTTTCAATGCAACAAAATGAATGAAGTTCACAACCATATCTATAAGTTCAATTATAAGCAAATAGTAATTGTAAGAAGCATCTAACCTCAATCAATGGCTGTACACTCTCCTTGAGTACACAGACACACAGTCGTGATGACCAGAGGTACCCAAAACAGAGTTAAGCAAGAATCTGCCCGCAACTCAAGTTCCTGTCACATACAATATTGCAATACTCAGGATAAATACAGGCAAACAGAGTCATAAATAGCGATGAATGATGTCATAACCGAATAACTTGAGGACCAAAATCAATGCATGAAAGGAGACATGTATACGGACAGCTTGTAATATTGTCTATACTAGTAAATGCATTCACACTATATCTGCTAATCGTCCATACAATTAACCTACACACATAAAGTCCTAGAAGATTCATTTACAATTGATAAAAAATACATACTGACTCAAAGTTACGTAACGTACCGGAAAGTCAATCCCCCTACTTGGAAAAACATACATTTATATGAAATAACACTGTCTTTACCAGTGTTGGCTAACAATTCACAAATATCAGTCACCTCACTGATGTAATTGACAGAGGCTTGATTACATAACCCAGCATCTATGATTTCTTGTAGGTTGACTGGTTTAGCAGAGTACAGCCATACAGCCCAGTGGGGAGTGAATGCGACCACATCCAGTTTCCTCCCTAGAGTTCTCATCACACACTCCAACATGTAAGAAACATCCTGTCTAGTATTCACATAAAACCCTGAAACATTGTTTTGTATACTAAATATGCTGTCAGTACCTTCTTTACATTACACAGATATGCAGATATGCTTTCCCTATTCAGTTTTCAAAGTCAGTTGTATGGGATTCATGTCAGGTGTGATTAAAAATTGTTCACATGTGAAACATCAATGATCAGAGTTAAATGCAATAAAAAGAAATGAACTAACAAGATGATACACACAGATATGCTAAGATACTATTCCTAATTTTTAACAGTACAAATTATTAACATTATCCCACTTCAAAGTCGTAAAATGATCTACTCATTTAGTCTCATGGCATGGAAAGAAATGAAGTACCATGCTTCTTTACAGAGCGTAGGGGAACGATGCGGGAGACCTGTACCACCTTACTAGGCAAGGTCCTAATGGAGGTGGTTTGCCGTTGACTTCCTCCGACCGTAATGGGGATGAATGATGATGATGAAGATGACACAACAACACCCAGTCATCTCGAGGCAGGAAAAATTCCTGACACCGCCGGGAATCAAACCCAGGACCCCATGCTCGGGAAGCGAGAACGCTACCGCGAGACCACGAGGGGGGACTCTCATGGCATATATTCTTCAAATTCTAAAGTCAAATCTATTACAGAACATAATTATATAGTGTATCATAGATTTAAACTCAGTCAATAGATAAGACAGAACTTTAAAAATCACATCATCTTATGTACTAAATTCATGACAGTGGAAAAAGAACAACCAAACAAAACTTAAATACTCATGGATCATGTCTGTATGCTGCCAGTTCAGTGATATTGTGTAATCCAAACAACTTCTTAGATTTAGGATACACAAACCTGTATGCATTAGGATGTGGAGTTTCAAGAATTTCAAATAGTTTAACATAAATATAGAAAAATTTCTTCATCTCAGGGGTCAACACTTTACATTTTTCTTTGGCTTTCACCAGTATAAGATCTCCCACCTCAGACTTAGAAAATCTGCCTTTACCATCATGTCTCTGCTTTCTCCTACCCCCTGCTTTTCCATCTCCCTAACACACTCTTCCCTCCCTCGTGGTGACAGAATTGTACATGGTGGAAACTCAACATTTTCAGAAATAAGGTTAGCTGGTCTGTGATTAAACATGATTACGAATGGTGAAAAACCTGTTGAAGAATGTTGTAAGCTATTCATAATATCCTCAGAATCACTGACATAATCTATTCAACTGGTATGATTCTTACTACAATATGTTCTAAACAGTCTTCCAGTCTCTCTCATCTTACTGAAGGGTTATTCGAAAGGTGGTACACCGAAGTTAGAATATGCCTTATTTTTGTGTGATCAATAAAATCTTTCCAAGCTTGTGATGTAAATTGAGAACCATTATCAGATAAAATTGTTTTAGGAATACGCACCTGATGAAAATATGTGTTTTCAAACTTAGAGGTGGTTTGCTTACTGGTAGCTTTCTTAAGAGGAAACAGCTTTATGAACTTCAAAAATACATCAACCACCACAAAAACATAACAAAATCCATTCTTAGACTTAGGCAAAGGTCCATAAACATCCGCAGACAGGAGATCTAGGTTACTATTAGACAATGTTTTGCATTTGGCCTCTACTTGTTTGTTACATACCTTCACTCCTTGACATCTGTCTCAGCTGGCAATCTTCTTGTTGACTCTCCTTCCTATGTTATAAAAGTAGATGTTTTCTTTACTCCTTTCTCTGCATTTGGTTGATCCACAATGGCCAAAACTCTCATGTGTATAAGTAATTAAAGTATCAGTACAGTGTTCTGGCCAACATAGTTTCCAGCCCTCTGATTCAGTCTTATGTCTCCTGAATAAAATACCAAATGGTTCAAATGGCACTAAGCACTATAGGACTTAACATCTGAAGTCATCAAACCCCAAAACTTAGAACTACTTAAACCTATCTAACCTAAGGACATCACACACATCCACGCCTGAGGCAGGATTTGAACCTGCGACCGTAGCAGCAGCGCGATTCCAGACTTAGGCATCTAGAACCGCTAAGCCACAGCGGCTGACAATAAAATACCCTTGTGTATCTTATAATACTGTTCTGTCATTTCTCCTCCTTTCTTACCCAACATTCTCTTAACCAATTTCCAATTCTGATCATGGTTTTGATACCTTTGGATGTCTTTGCGCATTTTCAAAATCTCTTTTTCCTCTTTCACACCTCTCAAGTACATAATTTTAAACTCTCTCTCTCCTTCTCCAAAGCTGTTCGATGTTTCACTCCTTAAAGATAGGCTAGACAAAGCATCAGAAACTACATTGTCTGTGCCCTTAATGTATCTGAATCCATACATATACTTTCAGAAACGACTTCCTGACACTTAAATCTATACTCGATGTTAACAAATTTCTCTTCTTCAGAAACGCTTTCCTTGCCATTGCCAGTCTACATTTTATATCCTCTCTACTTCGACCATCATCAGTTATTTTGCTCCCCAAATAGCAAAACTCCTTTACTACTTTAAGTGTCTCATTTCCTAATCTAATTCCCTCAGCATCACCAGACTTAATTCGACTACATTCCATTATCCTCGTTTTGCTTTTATTGATGTTCATCTTATACCCTCCTTTCAAGACACTGTCCATTCCATTCAACTGCTCTTCCAAGTCCTTTGCTGTCTCTGAAAGAATTACAATGTCATCGGCAAACCTCAAAGTTTTTATTTCTTCTCCATGGATTTTAATACCTACTCCGAACTTTTCTTTTGTTTCCTTTACTGCTTCCTCAATATACAGATTGAATAGCATAGGGGAGAGGCTACAACCCTGTCTCACTCCCTTCCCAACCACTGCTTCCCTTTCATGTCCCCCGACTCTTATAACTGCCATATGGTTTCTGTACAAATTGTAAATAGCATTACGCTCCCTGTATTTTACCCCTGCCACCTTCAGAATTTGAAAGAGAGTATTTCAGTCAACATTGTCAAAAGGTTTCTCTAAGTCTACAAATGCTAGAAATGTAGGTTTGCCTTTCCTTAATCTGTCTTCTAAGACAAGTCATAGGGTCAGTATTGCCTCACGTATTCCAACATTTCTATGGAATCCAAACTGATCTTCCCTGAGGTCGGCTTCTACCAGTTTCACCATTCGTCTGTAAAGAATTCGCATTAGTATTTTGCAGCTGCGACTTAATAAACTGATAGTTTGGTAATTTTCACATCTGTCAACACCTGCTTTCTTTGGGATTGGAATTATTATATTATTTTTGAGTCTGAGGGTATTTCACCTGTATCATACATTTTGCTCACCAGATGGTAGAGTTTTGTCAGAACTGCCTCTCCCAAGGCAGTCAGTAGTTCTAATGGAATGTTATCTACTCCCGGGGCCTTGTTTCGACTCAGGTCTTTCAGTACTCTGTCAAACTCTTCACGCAGTATCATATCTCCCATTTCATCTTCATCAACATCCTCTTCCATTTTCATAATATTGTCCTTAAGTACATCGCCCTTGTATAGACCCTCTATATACTCCTTCCACCTTTCTGCTTTCCCTTCTTTGCTTAGAACTGGGTTTCCATCAAAGCTTGCTCAGAATTAAGGGAACAACAGGTTCATATGTCACAATCAAACGTTCTCTTTGTGACCATTCCACGCCGCTACGATTTGCCACATTGGTCTTGTGTAAAAGAGGAGGTCAGAGCAAGTGGTTCTCCTTTCTCCAAATGTCTCTTTAATTTTCCTGTAGGCAGTATCTATCTTACCCCTCGTGAGATAGGCCTCTACATCCTTACATTTGTCCTCTAGCCATCCCTGCTTAGCCATTTTGCACTTCCTGTCGATCTCATTTTTGAGATGTTTGTATTCCTTTTTGCCTGCTTCACTTACTGCATTTTTGTATTTTCTCCTTTCATCAATTAAATTCAGTATCTCTTCTGTTACCCAAGGATTTCCACTAGCCCTCATCTTTTTACCTACTTGATCCTTCGCTGCCTTCACTATTTCATTCCTCAATGCTACCCATCCTTCTTCTACTGTATTTCTTTCCCCCATTCCTGTCAATTGTTCCCTTATACTCTCCCTGAAACTCTGTACAACCTCTGGTTCTTTCAGTTTATCCAGGTCCCATCTCCTTAAATTCCCACCTTTTTGCAGTTTCTTTAATCTACAGTTCATAACCAATAGATTGTGGCCAGAGTCCACATCTGCCCCTGGAAATGTCTTACAATTTAAAACCTGGTTCCTAAATCTCTGTCTTACCATTATATAATCTATCTGAAACCTGTCAGTATCTCCAGGCTTCTTCCATGTATACAACCTTCTTTCATGATTCTTGAACCAAGTGTTAGCTATGGTTAAGTTGTGCTCTGTGCAAAATTCTACCAGGCGGCTTCCTCTGTCATTTCTTAGCCCCAATCCATATTCACCTACTATGTTTCCTTCTCTTCCTTTTTGCTACTGTCGAATTTCAGTCACCTATGACTATTAAATTTTCGCCTCCCTTCACTACCTGAATAATTTCTTTTATCTCATCATACATTTCTTCAATTTCTTCGTCATCTGCAGAGCTAGTTGGCATATAAACTTGTACTACTGTAGTAGGCATGGGCTTCGTGTCTATCTTGGCCACTATAATATGTTCACTACGCTGTTTGTAGTAGCTTACTCGCACTCCCATTTTTTTATTCATTATTAAACCTACTCCTGCATTACCCATGTTTGATTTTGTATTTATAACCCTGTAGTCACCTGACCAGAAGTCTTGTTCGTCCTGCCACCGAACTTCACTAATTCCCACTATATCTAACTTTAACCTATCCATTTCCATTTTTAAATTTTCTAACTTACCTGCCCGATTAAGGGATCTGATATTCCACGCTCCGACCCGTAGAACGCCAGTTTTCTTTCTCCTGATAACGACATCCTCTGGAGTAGTCCCCACCCGGAGATCCGAATGGGGGACTATTTTACCTCTGGAATATTTTACACAAGAGGACGCCACCATCATTTAATCATACAGTAACGCTGCATGCCCTCAGGAAAAATTATGGCTGTAGTTTCCCCTTGCTTTCAGCCGTTCACAGTACCACAACAGCAAGGTCATTTTGGTTAGTGTTACAGGGCCAGATTAGTCAATTATCCAGACTGTTGCCCCTGCAACTACTGAAAAGGCTGCTGCCCCTCTTCAGGAACCGCACGTTTGTCTGGCCTCTCAACAGATACCCCTTCGTTGTGGTTGCACCTACGGT
The DNA here is from genome assembly GCF_023864275.1 of Schistocerca cancellata. Lineage (NCBI taxonomy): Eukaryota > Metazoa > Arthropoda > Insecta > Orthoptera > Acrididae > Schistocerca > Schistocerca cancellata. The sequence continues at coordinate 243,782,244 of NC_064628.1, read as the reverse complement.
AAGGCTATCTGTATCATTGAGGCATGCAAGCCTCCCCATCAATGGCAAGGTCCATGGTTCATGGGGGGAAGTTGTTTATGGTGACTTCTAATTCTAACACTTTATTCTTGAGTCATTGAAAGTTTTGACTCATTATCTTGAAAGTTTTGCAAGTATTTGTTATTTTGTCAATACCTGGTGAAATGCTGCTTTGTTGCTGATTTTTGACACTTATCTACAATTTTTCAGGCTGATTTGTCACAATGTCTTCCCTTTCCTCGTTTGGTGCCATAATAGATCATCACTAAGTGAAGCAGCTGTACCTAGCCTTTGGCTTCTCCTCAGGCAGTGTTGATCAGCTGCTACTGTTGTCAGAAGTTCAGTGGCTGCTGCTGCTGGTGCTGTCGGTGACATGCTTTCTCGTACTGTGACTGTGTTTGCTTTTTTACTGACACTCCTGATGGTTCTTCTGCTGTTGATGTAGGTTTAGTTGTTAACGCTGTTTTGTCTGTTGTCATTGTTGTTATTGTTTTTGTTTATGATGGTGTTGTTGGTGGTGGTGCGGGTGGTACTGCTGCTGCTGTCATTTGCGTTGTACATACTACAACTGACTTTGGTGATTTCACTGATACTGCTGTTTGTGTTGCAGATGTTTGCAGGTGCCTCTTGATTTTTTCCAGCACGGTAATTTATGGGTCACAATTTCCTTTCCGAGATTGTTCAACGGAAGGCCATGGGATGTGTGAAACCTACGCCCAATGTCACTAATATCAACAATATCAACGTTTTTGAATTGCTTGCATATATCAGAGAGAAGGTGTTTGGCAGCTCTGATCTCCTTTTTTACACAAGACCAATGTGGCAAATCGTAGCGGTGTGGAATGGTCACAAAGAGAACGTTTGATTGCGACATATGAACCTGTTGTTTCCTTAATTCTGAGCAAGCTGTGGATGTTTCGTTTCTGTATATATTGTTTGAGCTGCCAAACAGAGCTATAAAGTCACCTGAAGATAACTCCATAATTTGTTTATAAGGGATAGCATTCATTATTTCTGAGAGGGGCACTCCTGGCTTGACAAAGCGTGTGGCTTTCACAACCGCTGTCTCATTAACATGTGAGGCGATTACGTGTCCATAGCTATTGGCTAGAATATAAAGTTCCACCAAGCGATCACGGATTTTTGGCTGTGACATAGGTACATGTTGTCATAGTTTGCGAGTCTTCAGGGATGCAGAAACGGCTGGTTTAGGTATCTGAATGATTGTAGTAATATTTTCTGAAGCAGAGTCATCACTTACTGTACTTTGGACGTCATATCAATTTTTTAGAGGAATTGGTGAATTTGGTAACTCTGATATAGTACTTTTGGCTGTTTTTTTTTTTCGATGGACTGAGTTTTTTGTACCGTAGATTGAGCTCTCTTTTGCATACAATGCGTGTGATGCTATTTTTGCCACCTATTTTGCAGTTTTACACATGCTATAACTTGTTTTAGTTTTGATACAAGTTCTTTATTTATTTACTTATTTATTTATTTATTTGTCCATATAAATCTCTTTTTCAGTACATATATTGTACTCAGGATATTGGACAGAAAACCTTTTTAGCTATTGGTTTTTCAAATGTCAAGCATGCATTATTTAAATTTTTATAACAAATTGGATCCATACAGTTAATAATTACAAATCTTTTAAAATACTGTATAACTTATTTCTACAATTAACAATACCGTGCAGATTACATTTTTTCTTGCATAAGAATAGTAGCAGTTTTTTAGAAGGTTGGCTGTCACAGACTTTTTAAAGCTTTGTAGTTCAAAACGAGATTTTATATGTTTTGGTAATCTGTTGTTAAGTTTTGTTCCTGCATGATATACACCTTTTTGGCATAGTATGATGTTACAATGATTAACGTGTATGTCACTGTCTGACCTGGTACTGTAATCATGGACACTTTTGTTTTGAGGAAAAAGGTTTCCTTTTCTCAGGATGCCTTTTTTGACATGCACGACTACTTCCAGTAAGTTGATTCTTATAAAACTCTTGCCGAGTACCGTCCATATTCCTATAATCAGGACCATTCAGAAATTCACTTTTAATTCTTCTCTGTTGAACTAACGACCAAAATTTATGTAAAAAAGTTTTTTCGAAACTTTGGTATGTTTCCCGATGACCTAAATTTAGATTTACCCAAACAGAGCTTTACCTTCAAGACATATTTTAACACATTTAATTTCTTGATCGTCACTCTTGCCTGATGCAAAACTGTCTCTACAATGGTGCAGAAAATCCACTGGATGTAAATTCTCTGATGGAAAAATTTTAATAGGATTGTTGGACCACGCAATACCATTGTTTGAATACAGATTTTTGTGAATACAGTTTTCCTGAAATGCTGAATATTTTTTTTATCTAAAGCATTTACATTAGTTAGCATATTGTTTTCAACATTTAATTTTTTGATCTTAACTACTAATGTTCTGTTCCATTTTTTCCGCTATGGCTTTCTGTTGAACTCTGACGTCATTAACATTCTTCTTCTGATTTGCAGACGTGGCAGTCAACTAGTTTTCCAAACCAGTAATTTTACTTTCTAAGATATCATCTTTTTCATTCGCCCATTTTAATCCCTCTGACAAGAAGCTTTTTAGCTCTGAAACCTGAATACTAAGTTGGTCTATTTGGTATTGTATGCTGTCCATCCCCCCATGAACCATGGACCTTGCCGTTGGTGGGGAGGCTTGTGTGCCTCAGCAATACAGATAGCTGTACCGTAGGTAGAACCACAACGGAGGGGTATCTGTTGAGAGGCCAGACAAACGTGTGGTTCCTGAAGAGGGGCAGCAGCCTTTTCAGTAGTTGCAAGGGCAACAGTCTGGATGATTGACTGATCTGGCCTTGTAACAATAACCAAAACGCCCTTGCTGTGCTGGTACTGCAAACGGCTGAAAGCAAGGGGAAACTACGGCCGTAATTTTTCCCGAGGGCATGCAGCTTTACTGTATGATTAAATGATGATGGCGTCCTCTTGGGTAAAATATTCCGGAGGTAAAATAGTCCCCCATTCGGATCTCCGGGCGGGGACTTCTCAAGAGGATGTCATTATCAGGAGAAAGGAAACTGGCATTCTACGGATCGGAGCGTGGAATGTCAGATCCCTTAATCGGGCAGGTAGGTTAGAAAATTTAAAAAGGGAAATGGATAGGTTAAAGTTAGATATAGTGGGAATTAGTGAAGTTCGGTGGCAGGAGGAACAAGACTTCTGGTCAGGTGACTACAGGGTTATAAACACAAAGTCAAATAGGGGTAATGCAGGAGTAGGTTTAATAATGAATAGGAAAATAGGAATGCGGGTAAGCTACTACAAACAGCATAGTGAACGCATTATTGTGGCCAAGATAGATACGAAACCCACACCTACTACAGTAGTACAAGTTTATATGCCAACTAGCTCTGCAGATGACGAAGAAATTGAAGAAATGTATGATGAAATAAAAGATATTATTCAGATAGTGAAGGGAGACGAAAATTTAATAGTCATGGGTGACTGGAATTCGAGTGTAGGAAAAGGGAGAGAAGGAAACGTAGTAGGTGAATATGGATTGGGGCTAAGAAATGAAAGAGGAAGCCGCCTGGTAGAATTTTGCACAGAGCACAACTTAATCATAGCTAACACTTGGTTTAAGAATCATGATAGAAGGTTGTATACATGGAAGAACCCTGGAGATACTAAAAGGTATCAGATAGATTATATAATGGTAAGACAGAGATTTAGGAACCAGGTTTTAAATTGTAAGACATTTCCAGGGGCAGATGTGGGCTCTGACCACAATTTATTGGTTATGACCTGTAGATTAAAACTGAAGAAACTGCAAAAAGGTGGGAATTTAAGGAGATGGGACCTGGATAAACTGAAAGAACAAGAGATTGTAGAGAGTTTCAGGGAGAGCATAAGGGAACAATTGACAGGAATGGGGGAAAGAAATACAGTAGAAGAAGAATGGGTAGCTTTGAGGGATGAAGTAGTGAAGGCAGCAGAGGATCAAGTAGGTAAAAAGAAGAGGGCTAGTAGAAATCCTTGGGTAACAGAAGAAATATTGAATTTAATTGATGAAAGGAGAAAATATAAAAATGCAGTAAGTGAAGCAGGCAAAAAGGAATACAAACGTCTCAAAAATGAGATCGACAGGAAGTGCAAAATGGCTAAGCAGGCATGGCTAGAGGACAAATGTAAGGATGTGGAGGCTTATCTCACTAGGGGTAAGATAGATACTGCCTACAGGAAAATTAAAGAGACCTTTGGAGATAAGAGAACCACTTGTATGAACATTAAGAGCTCAGATGGGAGCCCAGTTCTAAGCAAAGAAGGGAAAGCAGAAAGGTGGAAGGAGTATATAGAGGGTCTATACAATGGCGATGTACTTGAGGACAATATTATGGAAATGGAAGAGGATGTAGATGAAGATGAAATGGGAGATACGATACTGCGTGAAGAGTTTGACAGAGCATTGAAAGACCTGAGTCGAAACAAGGCCTCCGAGGTAGACAACATTCCATTGGAACTACTGACGGCCGTGGGAGAGCCAGTCCTGACAAAACTCTACCATCTGGTGAGCAAGATGTACGAAACAGGCGAAATACCCTCAGACTTCAAGAAGAATATAATAATTCCAGTCCCAAAGAAAGCAGGTGTGGACAGATGTGAAAATTACCGAACAATCAGTTTAATAAACCACAGCTGCAAAATACTAACATGAATTCTTTACAGACGAATGGAAAAACTAGTAGAAGCCGACCTCGGGAAAGATCAGTTTGGATTCCATAGAAATACTGGAACACGTGAGGCAATACTGACCTTACGACTTATCTTAGAAGAAAATTAAGGAAAGGCAAATCTACGTTCCTAGCATTTGTAGACTTAGAGAAAGCTTTTGACAATGTTGACTGGAATACTCTCTTTCAAATTCTAAAGGTGGCAGGGGTAAAATACAGGGAGCGAAAAGCTATTTATAATTTGTATAGAAACCAGATGGCAGTTATAAGAGTCGAGGGGCATGAAAGAGAAGCAGTGGTTGGGAAGGGAGTAAGACAGGGTTGTAGCCTCTCCCCGATGCTATTCAATCTGTATATTGAGCAAGCAGTAAAGGAAACAAAAGAAAAATTCGGAGTAGGTATTAAAATCCATGGAGAAGAAATAAAAACGTTGAGGTTCGCCGATGACATTGTAATTCTGTCAGAGACAGCAAAGGACTTGGAAGAGCAGTTGAACGGAATGGATAGTGTCTTGAAGGGAGGATATAAGATGAACATCAACAAAAGCAAAACGAGGATAATGGAATGTAGTCGAATTAAGTCGGGTGATGTTGAGGGTATTGGATTAGGAAATAAGACACTTAAAGTAGTAAAGGAGTTTTGCTATTTGGGGAGCAAAATAACTGATGATGGTCAAAGTAGAGAGGATATAAAATGTAGACTGGCAATGGCAAGGAAAGAGATTTAAGTGTCAGGAAGTCATTTCTGAAAGTATTTGTATGGAGTGTAGCCATGTATGGAAGCGAAACATGGACGGTAAATAGTTTGGACAAGAAGAGAATAGAAGATTTCGAAATGTGGTGCTACAGAAGAATGCTGAAAATTAGATGGGTAGATCACATAACTAATGAGGATGTATTGAATAGGATTGGGGAGAAGAGAAGTTGGTGGCACAACTTGACCAGAAGAAGGGATCGGTTGGTAGGACATGTTCTGAGGCATCAAGGGATCACCAATTTAGTATTGGAGGGCAGCGTGGAGGGTAAAAATCGTAGGGGGAGACCAAGAGATGAATACACTAAGCAGATTCAGAAAGATGTAGGTTGCAGTAGGTACTGGGAGATGAAGAAGCTTGCACAGGATAGAGTAGCATGGAGAGCTGCATCAAACCAGTCTCAGGACTGAAGACCACAACAACAACAACATGCTATCCATTTTATTATAGTTTTCAGACCGTTCTGTTTTCATTTCCTATAATTTTCCCAAAATTAGTTTTAAGATATCAATTTTTACTGTTTCTTTGTTGACTATGCTTTCACTTGGTACAAACATATCCTGGCTGGGTCCTACAGCTTTGACTTCTACATCGCTACCACCCTCGTCTCTGTACTTATTTTTTCTTTTTGCTGTCCTTCTTCATAATGGTAAAGTTTTCAAACAGTTGATCCAGTCTGTCATTGTTGGTAGTGCCTTGTCATTGTTGATATGACATTGTTGGGCAGCTCTTGGTCTTCTTTATTCGAGTGATTAGAATTTTATACAAACTGCAATTGACACAAATGACTGTCCTTTCTTCTACTGCAACAGACAAAACTTCATTATCTGTCAACTGATCCTGGACAATGCCCAGAATTGTAATCCACCTTCCACACCCTTCCACACATCACCAGCAGATTTTTCTCTCTATTCATAAAAATTGATTAGTTTTCATAAGCTTCGAGAGGAGTAAGATGTACAAATAAGTTTTTTACTTATCTTCATTTTCTCATTGTTGGCTGCAGTTCATAGCATCTAGGGGTAGATTCTTAAGGCTGAAATTTTTGACTTTGTAGGTTCCAGATCACTTGATATCAGTTAAATAAGTCTACTGTGTGATTTCTGTTCGTATGACTTTTTTTATCCCATTCTTCTATGTCACACTGTCTTTACAATCTCAACTTTAAAACAGAAATTTACATCGTTATTGCCTAAATTAGAAACATGTCCAGTTTCATCAGAGGCATGCTCACTACTCCTCATTCTGTGGTACTAACAATATTCCAAGGAGTTTACAAAACAACCAATTTTACAAACTTTCTGGACAGAAGAATATTCACCAAGTTATATCATTATTTTATAAATTGGTCCAGAAATAAATTTAATAAATATTGTGAAATTGTGCAAATTCGTAATGGGAATTCAAAGATATGACTCTGCTTACCTGTATTTATCCTTGGTACTGCAATATTGTATCTCACTGGAACTTGAGTTGCGCTCAAACTCATGCTTAAATCTGTTTCGGGTACCCCTGGTCATTGCGACTGAGTGTGTTCTCAAGGAGAGTGTGCAACTATTGACTGAGGATAGATGCTTTCTATTATTACTCTTTACATAGGATTGAAATTATTTATATGATTGTGAACTTTATTTATTTTGTTGTGTAGAAACATTTTTTGCTGGTTTGTATGCAGTGTGGTTTGGATTCATGGGTCAGTCCCCACATCGTAAGCTTAGGCCCTAATACTTTTTCATTCTTTTGTCCGTTTATGAATCAACATATCCTTAAATACTCTGGTTTATGTGGCTGATTGATTGTCAGATCTGTGGAACATTCTACTTCAATTGTTGTTGTTGTTGTTGTTGTTGTGGTCTTTAGTCCTGAGACTGGTTTGATGCAGCTCTCCATTCTACTCTATCCTGTGCAAGCTTCTTCATCTGCCAGTACCTACTGCAACCTACATCCTTCTGAATCTGCTTAGTGTATTCATCTCTAGGTCTCCCTCTACGATTTTTACCCTCCACACTGCCCTCCAATACTAAATTGGTGATCCCTTGATGCCTCAGAACATGTCCTACCAACCAATCCCTTCTTCTAGTCAAGTTATGCCACAAACTTCTCTTCTCCCCAATCCTATTCAATACCTCCTCATTAGTTATATGATCTACCCATCTAATCTTCAGTATTCTTCTGTAGCACCACATTTCAAAATCTTCTATCCGCTTCTTGTCCAAACTAGTTTTCGTCCATGTTTCACTTCCATACATGGCTACGCTCCATACATATACTTTCAGAAACGACTTCCTGACACTTAAATCTATACTCGATGTTAACAAATTTCTCTTCATCAGAAACGCTTTCCTTGAAATTGCCAGTCTACATTTTATATCCTCTCTACTTCGACCATCATCAGTTATTTTGCTCCCCAAATAGCAAAATTCCTTTACTACTTTAAGTGTCTCATTTCCTAATCTAATTCCCTCAGCATCACCAGACTTAATTCGACTACATTCCATTATCCTCGTTTTGCTTTTATTGATGTTCATCTTATACCCTCCTTTCAAGACACTGTCCATTCCATTCAACTGCTCTTCCAAGTCCTTTGCTGTCTCTGACAGAATTACAATGTCATCGGCAAACCTCAAAGTTTTTATTTCTTCTCCATGGATTTTAATACCTACTCCGAACTTTTCTTTTGTTTCCTTCACTGCTTCCTCAATATACAGATTGAATAGCATAGGGGAGAGGCTACAACCCTGTCTCACTCCCTTCCCAACCACTGCTTCCCTTTCATGTCCCTCGACTCTTATAACTGCCATCTGGTTTCTGTACAAATTGTAAATAGCCTTTCGCGACCTGTATTTTACCCCTGCCACCTTCGAATTTGAAAGTCTACAAATGCTAGAAACGTAGGTTTGCCTTTGCTTAATCTAGCTTCTAAGATAAGTCGTAGGGTCAGTATTGCCTCACGTGTTCCAGCATTTCTATGGAATCCAAACTGATCTTCCCCGAGGCCAGCTTCTACCAGTTTTTCAATTCGTCTGTAAAGAATTCGTGTTAGTATTTTGCATCTGTGACTTATTAAACTGATGGTTTGGTAATTTTCACATCTGTCAGCACCTGTTTTCTTTGGGACTGGAATTATTACATTCTTCTTGACGTCTGAGGGTATTTCACCTGTCTCATACATCTTGCTCACCAGATGGTAGAGTTTTGTCAGGACTGGCTCTCCCAAGGCCGTCAGTAGTTCTAACGGAATGTTGTCTACTCCCAGGGCCTTGTTTCGACTCAGGGCTTTCAGTGCTCTGTCAAACTCTTCACGCAGTATCGTATCTCCCATTTCATCTTCATCTATATCCTCTTTCATTTCCATAATATTGTCCTGAAGTACATCGCCCTTGTATAGACCCTCAATATACTCCTTCCACCTTTCTGCTTTCCTTTCTTTGCTTAGAACTGGGATTCCATCTGAGCTCTTGGTATTCATACAAGTGGTTCTCTTTTCTCCAAAGGTCTCTTTAATTTTCCTGTAGGCAGTATCTATCTTACCCCTAGTGAGATAACCCTCTACATCCTTACATTTGTCCTCTAGCCATCCCTGCTAAGCCATTTTGCACTTCCTGTCGATCTCATTTTTGAGACGCCTGTATTCCTTTTCGCCTGCTTCATTTACAGAATTTTTAAATTTTCTCCTTTCGCCTATTAAATTCAATATTTCTAAAAACAAAGATGATGTAACTTACCAAACGAAAGCATTGGTACGTTGATAGACACGCTAACAAACACAAACACACACACAAAATTCATGCTTTCGCAACCAACGGTTGCTTCATCAGGAAAGAGGGTAGGAGAGGGATGACGAAAGGATGTGGGTTTTAAGGGAGAGGGTAAGGAGTCATTCCAATCCCGAGAGTGGAAAGACTTACCTTAGGGGGAAAAAAGGACAGGTATACATTTGCGCACACATATCCATCCGCACATATACAGACACCAATATTTCTTCTGTTACACAAGGATTTTTACTAGCCCTCTTCCTTTTACCTACTTCATCCTCTGCTGCCTTCATTACTTCATCCCTCAGAGCTACCCATTCGTCTTCTACTGTATTTCTTCCCCCCATTCCTGTCAATTGTTCCCTTATGCTCTCCCTGAAACTCTGTACAACCTCTGGTTCTTTCAGTTTATCTAGGTCCCATCTCCTTAAATTCCCACCTTTTTGCAGTTTCTTGAGTTTTAATCTACAGTTCATAACCAATAGATTGTGGTCAGAGGCCACATCTGCCCCTGGAAATGTCTTACAATTTAAAACCTGGTTCCTAAATCTCTGTCTTACCATTATATAATCTATCTGAAACCTGCCAGTATCTTCCATGTATACAACCTTCTTTTATGATTCTTGAACCAAGTGTTAGCTATGATTAAGTTATGCTCTGTGCAAAATTCTACCAGGCGGCCTCCTCTTTCATTTCTTAGCCCCAATCCATATTCACCTACTACGTTTCCTTCTCTCCCTTTTCCTACACTCGAATTTGTCACCCATGACTATTAAATTTTCATCTCCCTTCACTATCTGAATAATTTCTTTGATTTCATCATACATTTCTTCAATTTCTTCGTCATCTGCAGAGCTAGTTGGCATATAAACTTGTACTACTGTAGTAGGCGTGGGCTTCGTGTCTATCTTGGCTACAATAGTGTGTTCACTGTGCTGTTTGTAGTAGCTTACCCGCACTCCTATTTTTTTATTTATCATTAAACCGGCTCCTGCATTACTCCTATTTGATTTTGTATTTATAACCCTGTATTCACCTCACCAAAAGTACTGTTCCTCCTACCACCGAACTTCACTAATTCCTACTATATCTAACTTTAACCTATCCATTTCCCTTTTTAAATTTTCTAACCTACCTACTCGATTAAGGGATCTGACATTCCACGCTCCGATGTGTAGAACGCCAGTTTTCTTTCTGCTGATAATGACGTCCTCCTGAGTAGTCCCCACCCGGAGATCCGAATGGGGGACTATTTTACCTCTGGAATATTTCACCCAAGAGAACGCCATCATCATTTAACCATACAGTAAAGCTGCATGCCCTCGGGAAAAATTACGGCTGTAGTTTCCCCTTGCTCTCAGCCATTCGCAGTACCAGCACAGCAAGACCGTTTTGATTAATGTTACAAGGCCAGATCAGTCAATCATCCAGACTGTTGCCCCTGCAACTACTGAAAAGGCTGCTGCCCCTCTTCAGGAACCACATGTTTTTCTTGCCTCTCAACAGATACCCCTCCGTTGTGGTTGCACCTACGGTACGGCTATCTGTATTGCTGAGGCACGCAAGCCTCCCCACCAACAGCAAAGTCCATGGTTTTTGGGGAGGGGGGTTACAATTGTCATACACTCACTTAGGCTCTGAATTTTTTCTGTGCTCTTTTGAAGATTTTGAAGGTGTGACTTTATGGATGTAAACTTTCAATTTGGAGTTCTCGTAATGTACGTTGTCTCTGCATTTATTTCTATAGTTTAGTGTTGTAATTTTGTTGTTTTGGCTTTGTATCAATTGTGTTGTATCAGAATGTTCCACAGATCTGAAAATCTGAAGGGCATGTCCTGATGTACACTCCTGGAAATTGAAATAAGAACACCATGAATTCATTGTCCCAGGAAGGGGAAACTTTATTGACACATTCCTGGGGTCAGATACATCACATGATCGCACTGACAGAACCACAGGCACATAGACACAGGCAACAGAGCATGCACAATGTCGGCAGTAGTACAGTGTATATCCATCTTTCGCAGCAATGCAGGCTGCTATTCTCCCATGGAGACGATCGTAGAGATGCTGGATGTAGTCCTGTGGAACGGCTTGCCATGCCTTTTCCACCTGGCGCCTCAGTTGGACCAGCGTTCGTGCTGGACGTGCAGACCGCGTGAGACGACGCTTCATCCAGTCCCAAACATGCTCAATGGGGGACAGATCCGGAGATCTTGCTGGCCAGGGTAGTTGACTTACACCTTCTAGAGCACGTTGGGTGGCACGGGATACATGCGGACGTGCATTGTCCTGTTGGAACAGCAAGTTCCCTTGCCGGTCTAGGAATGGTAGAACGATGGGTTCGATGACGGTTTGGATGTACTGTGCACTATTCAGTGTCCCCTCGACGATCACCAGTGGTGTACGGCCAGTGTAGGAGATCGCTCCCCACACCATGATGCCGGGTGTTGGCCCTGTGTGCCTCGGTCGTATGCAGTCCTGATTGTGGCGCTCACCTGCACGGCGCCAAACACGCATACGACCATCATTGGCACCAAGGCAGAAGCGACTCTCATCGCTGAAGACGACACGTCTCCATTCGTCCCTCCATTCACGCCTGTCGCGACACCACTGGAGGCGGGCTGCACGATGTTGGGGCGTGAGCGGAAGACGGCCTAACGGTGTGCGGGACTGTAGCCCAGCTTCATGGAGACGGTTGCGAATGGTCCTCGCCGATACCCCAGGAGCAACAGTGTCCCTAATTTGCTGGGAAGTGGCGGTGCGGTCCCCTACGGCACTGCGTAGGATCCTACGGTCTTGGCGTGCATCTGTGCGTCGCTGCGGTCCGGTCCCAGGTCGACGGGCACGTGCACCTTCCGCCGACCACTGGCAACAACATCGATGTACTGTGGAGACCTCACGCCCCACGTGTCGAGCAATTCGGCGGTACGTCCACCCGGCCTCCCGCATGCCCACTATACGCCCTCGCTCAAAGTCCGTCAACTGCACATACGGTTCACGTCCACGCTGTCGCGGCATGCTACCAGTGTTAAAGACTGCGATGGAGCTCCGTATGCCACGGCAAACTGGCTGACACTGACGGCGGCGGTGCACAAATGCTGCGCAGCTAGCGCCATTCGACGGCCAACACCGCGGTTCCTGGTGTGTCCGCTGTGCCGTGCGTGTGATCATTGCTTGTACAGCCCTCTCGCAGTGTCCGGAGCAAGTATGGTGGGTCTGACACACCGGTGTCAATGTGTTCTTTTTTCCATTTCCAGGAGTGTATGTCAATTATGACTCGTTCAGTAGTCTGCCACTTGTAGCTGAGTGGTCAGCACAATAGGATGTCAGTCCTAAGGACCAGGGTTTGATTCCCTGCTGGGTCAGAGATTTTGTCCGCTCAGGGACTGGGTGTTGCGTTGTCCTAATCATTTATCCCCCTCGACACCTGGCCAATTGGTGCCAGATCGAAAGATTAGCACCCAGCCAACGGTCTACCTGATGGTAGGCCCTAGTCATATAACATTTACATATTTTTCTTATGTTTTCTGTAATATGATATGAATCAGATACTTCTATACAATAAATATTCCATTTGTACACTATATGGCAAACCTTATAGTCTGTCACAAAATATTGTAAACACATTGTTTCCAAATTTTGTGAGGGAGATATTGTAAAGGGACACCCTCCTCTAGCATTCCCTTTCCTCAACAGATGTAGTAGATACCAAAAATATATATTTTTTAAAATTTATAATAGGTTATCAATATTTAATATGTTTTTCTAAAAGAATTTCATATGGTTTTGTACATGTTGTATTATACTTCAGGCTAAAATCTGTAATTGAAATTATTTTCTTTTAGAAACATTTGAAATTATGAAATAATTGGCACACTCAAAATTTCTATTATTATATATGCAGTTTGGTACTCTTTATTATGCCAGTTTCTGGATCCATTTATAAAATGATAACATAAATTAATAGATATTCATTTGTCAATAAAATTGATAAACCCTTTCGAATATTGTTAGTACCGCAGGGTGAAATAGTAGTGAGTGTACCTCTGATGTAATTTTTGGCTTTGTTGATGTGGAAATTGTAAAGACAGTGTGATATAGAAAAATACGAGAGAATAAAATTCTGAGTAAACAAAAAATACAGCGTAGGCTCTCTTCAAATTTATTACATCAATTGGAACCATGAGAACCTATAATGTCAAAAATTTCAGCTGTAATAATCATCCCCTAGACGTGAATAACTGGAGCCAACTATGACAAAAGAAGGTAAGTAAAAACTTTATAGTGAATCTTACTCCTTCTGAAGCTTATTAAAAGTGTTAACCATAAAGACAGTGACAATCAACAAATGATGTGAGTGAGGGGTAGATTACACGCTGGCCACCAACTGCCCCAGACATGAACATTATTGAGTATATCCGGGATGCCTTGCAATGTACTTTTTGGGAGAGATCTCCACCCCCTCGTACTCTTACAGATTTATGAACATTCATGCAGGATTCATGGTGTCAGTTTCCTCCATCACTACTTCAGACATTAGTTGAGTTCATTCGTGCCACATCATGCTGCGGCACTTCTGCATGCTCCGGAGGCTCTACATGATATAAGGTAGGTGTACCAGTCTATTTGGCTCTTCAGTGTAGAATAATCATGTGTAAACAGTGAAATGAATGAAGCTAATAAGTATTTTGAATTAATTTACAAACAGTTTAATAATGTAACACTGGTGTCAGGGTTTGTATTACTTGTAATCATCCATCTGTGCATAACTGTAATTCCCTGAGAGTTGGCCGTATGAGATATGGACAGAGCCCAAGTGGGTTATAGTGGCCCAAAAACTACATAATTGATAAATAACAATCAGCTTGCTCTAGCAAATGAAATCATGTTTCTCAACACTAAGTAACAGAATAGGGAAATGCACAAGGCTGACCAAGCCCGAGATACACTGATCAGCTAAAATGATATGACTACTGGCTACCGTGACACTGGATGCTGCCTAGTGATCTTGTGGGCATGTGACATGGTAACAAAAGTACCGGGTGATCAAAAAGTCAGTATAAATTTGAAAACTGAATAAATCACGGAATAATGTAGATAGAGAGGTACAAATTGAGACACATGCTTGGAATGACATGGGGTTTTATTAGAACCAAAAAAATACAAACGTTCAGAAAATGTCCAACAGATGGCGCTTCATCTGATCAGAATAGCAACAATTAGCATAACAAAGTAAGACAAAGCAAAGATGATGTTTTTTACAGGAAATGCTCAATATGTCCAACATCAGTCCTCAACAATAGCTGTAGTCAGTGAATAATGTTGTGAACAGCACTGTAAAGCACGTCCGGAGTTATGATGAGGCATTGGCATCGGATGTTGTCTTTCAGCATCCCTAGAGATGTCAATTGATCACGATACTCTTGCGACTTCAGGTAACCCCAAAGCCAATAATCGCACGGACTGAGGTCTGGGGACCTGGGAGGCCAAGCATGACGAAAGTGGCAGCTGAGCACACGATCATCACCAAACGACGCGGGCAAGAGATCTTTCACGCGTGTAGCAATATGGGGTGGAGCGCCATCCTGCATAATCAGCAGAACAGATATCGGTGGAGGTCACCTTAGTGGAGATATGGACTGCAAATACAGAAATCCGTTGAGATAAGTGATGTTGCCAAAGGACAGATTATTATTATGCAGAGTCTATAAACAAGTATCTTGTACATGGTGAAACTGCTTGAACCTTCACTTGCTACTGTCATGAGCACCCACAGAAAGAGGGAAAAGGACAGTGAAACTGCCACTAGAGGCTAAATGTTTCGATGTCCATGACACTTCACAGAATGATGTGCTCAGAGGCTTGTCTGCTCTGTAAAGTAGGATAGATTGTGACCTGTGGCATCTCTGCCAAAATAGCACAATTCTGGTGTAAGCACAAGTGTTTCAAAACACATCGTTCGTTGGACCTTGTCGAACATGGAGGTCCACCGCAGACCACCCCTACATGTTCACATGTTGGCCCAATGACATTGCCAATTATGACTGCAGTGGGAACGGGGCCATTGGGATTCAACTGTCAATCAATGGGAACATGTCAGCTCTTTGGGTGGATCATATTTTTGTTACACTAGGTCAATTGTTGTTGCCACAAACACCGTCATTGAGGTGAACAGTGGCTTGAAAAGAGCAGTGCACCACAGATACAGGCTGGTGAGAGCAGTATTATGCTATAGGAGACATTCTCCTGCACTTAACATGGGACCTACGGTAGTAATCGAAGACATGCTGACAGCTGTGAACCACCTGCATGCCTTTATGCTTGATGTCTTCCCAGACAGTGTAACTGGCCGTGTCTCAGAGCCAGAACCACGGTACATAGTTTGAGGGGCATTATAGTGAACTCACATTTATGTGTTGGTGACAAATTCAACTGATATAAATCCTATGAAAACCATTTGGGTCACTGTTAGGCGCCATCACCACATGTGGAAATCAGCAGCCCGTTATTTACATGAATTACGTGATCTGTGCAGAGACATCTAATGGCACATATTTCCACAAACCTACCAACAAACTGTTGGATCCCAGTTATGCAGAATCAGTGATGTATTTCATTCCAAAGACAGAAAACTAGCTGTTAAGCAGGTGGTCATAATGTTTTGGCTCATTAGTGTGTTTTTTTTTCTTCAAAACAAAAAGCATCAGAACACAGCATAAAAAAGACACTAAAAATAAGTAAACAAACAAACTAGGCACAGTGTAAATACTGTACCTCCATGCAGCAAAAATTAGCTAGTTATGTATAAATGTGGAGGCCTTAATAAGAAATACAGTTATTGAAGTCCATTACTGCACAGATGAAATCAACTGCAGCATTCTCTGTGTGATTGAACATTGGATTAAAATAATGAAGAAGTAAACTTGTTTGAATATTTGACAACTCATTGGTAAGAAGTGTGGAGTGTCCATCTGCATCAGTAAAAATCTGAATTTGGACTGTTCAGCCATACATGTCACCAGCCTGCATACAAAGAGTTTTTGGAGCATCTGTCATGGCACTATATAGTCACAAACTTATGATTTCATCTATTTACCAAACACCAACTTCTGACAAAGAAACATTTGTAGAAAAACTCTCCACTACAATTTTAATGACTGCCAAACATAATGATTATAATTTTTTTATCACAAGAGATATTAATGTAGATACAAGAGTAAGGAGGAAAAATGTTGAATCTTCCTGGCAGATTACAACTCTGAACCAGACCAAGTCTTGAACTCAGGACCTTTTCCTTTCAGGGTCTAGTGCTCTACCAACTAAGCTACCCAAGCATGATGCAGAACCTGTCCTCACAAATTTATTTTCACCTGTATGTCACCTTCTACCTTCCAAACTTCACAGAAGCTTTCCTGCAAAACTTGAAAGACTAGGTCTCGTGAAACAAAAGATGTTGTGGAAACACAGTTTAGCCACAGTCTAGCAGGTGTTTCCAGAGTGATATTTTCACTCTGCAGTGTACACTCCTCCGCAGTTTACTAAATATGTTGAGATAAATGGATTTCTACTGCTTAAATGAAAAACCAACCAGGACTAGAGGCTTCATTTCTCTATGACATTAGGTAAAGAATATATTTTGGAGGGACTTCCAGTTCCAGTATGATGGCTGGGTGTTGTGTGCTGTCCTTAGGTTAGTTAGGTTTAAGTAGTTCTAAGTTCTAGGGGACTTATGACCACAGCAGTTGAGTCCCATAGCGCTCAGAGCCATTTGAACCATTTGAACCAGTTCCAGCTTTCACCTGCTGACCAAGGAAAATCTCCCAAAAATCTTCAGAATGAGGGATTGACATTATTTTAAGGTATTTCTGCCACAATATTATCAAATGTCTCAGCTAAAAATTCAGATGTAGTGTATGTTTTGTTATAAGTGTGCAGTGAGTGTTAGTTATCATTTGTAAATGTGGTGCATCAGTCTGTAAATAGCACACTAAAATTATGCTGTTTTGCAATCAAATGAGAGCCAGAAATCATACTAAAATTATGCCATTTGTCTTCAAATTCAAGACAGAAATCACACAAAAATACTCCATTTCCCTTAGAATGCGTCCAGGTATGCAAATAAAATGGACGAAAATATGTTTGGTAGTGCTCTCTCCGTGATAACTAAAAACCAGTGCTGAGTGCTAAACTGATGAGGACATCCATGCTATAATCAAATTAGAGAGGCAACACAGCTGTATGTTTTCTAGTGCACATACTTTTTTGTGACACATCATCACTTCCAGCACTACCAGTGCTATGTTGCTCACAGCACCAGGTCATTACATTTCTTTGAAATTGTATGAACCATATTGCGCAAGCATAGAGGATGAGCACTCTTCAAAATCTCATTCTTGTGCTGGCACTGGGGGCAAGTGATGTAAGGCACAGACAGGTAAATGGTGGACCTGGGTTTGATTCCTGCTGATACCTAACTTTTTTCTCATTTTATTTTATTCCTCACAGTGCTAAACTATTAATTATAAAATTGAAAAACAACAGTTCAATTTATACATATAAAATTAATGCATTTGATTTAGTTATGATTACTACTCTTTTAAGTCTACAGCCTTTTGACTATATGCTATATGGTGGCAAACCAGGTTAGTATACAAGAAAATTTAGTATGTAAAGGTTTTCTGTAGATGATCTGCTAAAGAGACCCATTTCCAGTAGACTTTTGGAGGAGAAAGTGAGATTTAAAGAGTTAGGTAGATGTACTTTAAAAGTGAATCAAATGACAGCGGGGCATAGGATGAGGCTCATCGATTTGGATTATGTAACACTGACTATTTAAAAATACTTGCATAATATTTTGAATAATTTCTTAATTCGCACAGAAACAATCCACAACCTTGAATACTCAAACACCCATGAATAACTAGAGGAAGATTTACCCCCAAATATCAAAGAAATTGAAAGAGTTGTTAAAACCTTGTAAAGCTAGTGCAGAAGACTCTAATACAGCAAAAATTTTAAAAAATGAGCTGAAGTCATTCTCTGAGAAAACGTGGAAAACAAAAACTCTCAGGAGAGTGGAAGGTGGGCTTGGTACACCCACTACATAGCAAAGGCAATAAGCAAGATGTTGTTATCAACAAAAGAAGAAATTTATTGTAATGAGTAACATATTTTCCACAATTAAACTTAACACTGGAGAGTAATTTGGGTGAATTTGCAGATGGTCTTGGAAGGATAGATAATGATCTGAACAAGTATTTAACCTGAAGTCAGTCATTTGCCACAGATTACTGTATTCAAAAGGTCAGTATTTTTCTCTGAAATTACATGTAGCATATTGTGTGAAAGTGTAGAATATTATGGATTTTTAAAGCACCATTCTAATTACTCCACCAGGGCTGGTGGTCAAAGGCAAAGATTGGTGGTTCATGGATCTGGGTTCAATTACCACAGATCCCAACATTCATTTTTGCATATTATTCCTTGCAGTGTTAAACTATTAATTATAAAATTTAAATATATTTAAACAATTTAGTTTATATATGTAATTTAGTTATGATTACTACCATCACAAACCATTAGGCTGTAGGCCAATACATTGTAGCACATTGGTGTAATTTTGCACAAGCCATCACTGAATTGTGTGAGTGTGGTTGTGCAAATGGAGGCATATACCATACTTTGGTTTAAAAAAATTGGTACTACGGTGCAAGAAACAGATGATTCAATTGAAAGTGACCCAACAGAGTAATTTTTTCCTACATAGATATACACATTTCCAGAAAAAACTGGGTCGAAGTTACTGGAAGGAGCCACGACAAACAAAAATTTGCAATGAATGACAACAAATTCTTCTCATAGATGAGGTAATACATTAGCTTAAGAAATGGTAATGAACAATGAGGTGATTGGAATATTTCATCAACTGAGTAGTAATTACCTGTTTTAAACATATCTTATCGTGTAATACAGCCACTGTACATCCAACATGTAATCTATCCATACAACAGCTATTGTAGTTGTTCAGATATTAGTGTGTAAATTTTAAAAAAAAGTCATAAACAAATATGACAGTAATATGAAAAAGGGAACCCAGAACACACAATTAGAAAGTTGAATATCATGTTACAGGTCTTGCTTGCAAGCAAAACCTATCATTGATTGTGCTCCACTAGCTTCTGGTTTTGCAAGAGGAATCTGATGTGAGTCTTTCTTTTTTGTAGAAATCAGTCTTCTTTGCTGAATAATGTTTCTCTTTTGTGATACACTTTGAAGGTTGGTGCCTGCTCTTTTCCATTGTGGCTAATGTCACATATAAAGATTCAACATGCTTCATGGCAGGATCAAAATCCTGTAACAAGGCATCAACACAGCTCTGTTCAGTTAACCATGTGTTCATTTGACACCAGACAGCAGAACCACTCAGTGCAGGGGAGCTACAAATAGACAGGCTTGGTGACCTACCACCAGCAAAGAGTTTAGTAGCTGAGCTCAGCATATCTGTGTAATGGCTTAGACAGCCTCTGCCGGACAGCAGATGGCCACACTCTTTGCATCTATAATTTAATGCAGACACGACTGCCCTTCGTTAAGTCATCATCAGCTCCACTAACTGTTGCCGCTCCTGATTCACAGTCACTGTGATGGCAAAAGAGCTGAACATATCTGCAGCTCTTCATCAACATGTCATTACTGTTGGTGTGTGAAGGCTGCAGACATGGTCAGCACCTCTACACCAGCTATGAAGATGCCTTGGATTGATGTCAGATTGTGCCCACTAGACAGTTGATTGTACCTGTGTCTGCTTCTGCTTGACCATTGATAAGGAGTTGTACTATAATAACTCCATCTTTTTGCAGACATCTACACCTTCAGAACTCCTGACTCCTTCACCAGCCAACTGAACCTGTGAAACCTGCATGGGAGAACAATTAAGCCATGCTGACAGACCAGAAGCAACACTCCCCACCTTTCATCAATGGACTGTAGTAATGGCCCATTACAGATGTTGACAGAAGTTAGTGGATATTAAGCTTGTAGCCTTCTGATGTCATTACAGAATGTAGGTTGCATCTGAAAGAGTTTACATGACTTTCAGTAGCAGATTTCAAATGTTCTTGTTTAGAGTCTTTTGTTTTAAATGAAAGCAGTGATCAGAAATGTGTGATGAAGTTCATTTTGGTTTGGATAAATTGAGGGAACTTCATACAGCCCTGAATAACTGGTGTTGTGAATCCTACACCACCAACAAAAAAGTGGCTATCATGTAGCCCAAGGTCCAGGTTAGGAGGGATGATGATGGGTTGAGTCAAATAAAAACTGTAAGTGCAAAGTAAATTAAGAATTAGATAACAGACAAGCTCCTGACTAATATTTTGGTGTATATCTATCAACATACACCATAAAAAAATGTGAGACAGGCCCATAATTTAACTATCGCATAACTTTTATGTGAATCTACTCAGTGATTCTGTTGAGCACCAGCTACATTGAATTGTATATTGGGGTACTTACTTCACTCTTCTGTACAAATTCAGTGCAGTAATGTAATCATTGTAAATAAATGTAGTAAATTACTTTCCTGTTTGATAATGCATGGCCCCAATAGCTGAAGAATTATCGTATGCATCTCAGTGTACTGAAATTTACATGTTCTGTGACAAGCTATTTATCACCTTTTGAATAAAATATGTTTAAGATTCTTTTACCTATAAACATCTATGAGGACCATTTCACTTGGGGTTGGTGACAAGTACATTAGCATATTTCTTTTTCCTGTAGATACGTATTGTGTATTTTGTAATGCCTGGTTTTTTGTATACGTTCTACATCCTGGAGGATCTCCTCATTTAGAGGGGGGGGGGGAGAGGGGGAGGGGGGATACAGCTAACCTAATCTACTTCTTTGGTTGCCAGTGGAAAGGGCTGTAACTGACTTTGACCAGTTCTACTAATACGTAACTTCTACCATGAGCTAGACAGTTATTTGCAATGTACAAAAATCTGATGGAAGATTTCTTGGACATCTTGTGAGAAAACATAGCAGGAAAGTGACAGATTCTTTTAAGATACTGGGGTCAGACCACACTGTCTATCTTGGGAAGAGTGTAGGCTGGGGATGAAAAGGAGTAGTGTTGGAGTAAGATTAGTTCATCTACGCTGTGGGATTAGGGGATTTGGATGTAGTATCCATACAACTTTTCTCACAGTGATGCATCCACTGTTGGTTTGTAATTTGTATTCTATAAATTGTCTCTGGAGACAAGAAAGTGGGTTCAGATAATTTATAGTTACTGAGTAGAGTTGTAGAAAATGGCTTATACCCATATGTTATCTCCAGTTTTTGAGTCTTTGTGCTTTCTGGTTTATATTGCAACGATCTCTTTCTTCGTGAATATGTACTACTATGCAATGCACTGATATGCAAATTAAAATAATAAATTTCAGCTTTTATTTTTCTAGGCAGTTGAGCACCAAATTCCCCTTGCTGAAATGACTCAGGACTCTCACCACTGGTAATGCACTGTTTTCAGTCTTTGACAAGATACTACAACACATTCATTTATCAAGTAGAGTTTCCTTAATTTTCTACTCTTTCATTAATTTATTTATCAAATGTTAACAATAAAATTCATTGATCTTTTAGGTATAGACCACAGAAGAAAAGTATTGTGTTCTAGAATTGTTAACAATTAAACATATTCCTACAGCACTTTACATTTTTGCTTTACATGAATGTTTCTACAGCCTTGCATGTATACTGCAGCCATTCCTGCGTAACCATTTTGCACTTTCTGTCACTCTCATTTTTAGACTTAGGGTATTCCACTTCACGTACTTTATTTGGTGCATTTTTATATCTTCTCATTTTGTTAATTAAATTCAATATCTCCTGAGTTGTCCAAGGACTTTTAGTGGACCATATCTTTTTACCTATTTGATCCTTTTCTGTGTTCACTGTTTCATCTCTCAAAGCTACTCTTTCATTACATCATTTTATCCAGATCCCATTGCCCTAATTTCCAACCTTCTTGGAATACACTCAGTTTTAATTTGTATTTCATAGCCAATAAATTATGGTCAGAACCCAGTCTGCCTGTTGTTCATCATCCGAAGAGGTATATGGCATATAAACTCATACTAGTGTGGTGGGAGATGGCGTTGTTTCATCTTGTCTATGATAGCATATTCACTGTACTGTTCATAGTAGCTTATCTCCATTCCAGTTTTCCAGTTATTTATTATTAGATTGACTTTTGTGTTCTCCTACTTGATTTTGTATTTATAACTCTGTACTCACATGACCAGAAGTGCTGTTTTTCCTAGAACTGCACTTTTTTTTGGGGTCAACAGTCTTCTGCCTGGCCTGATGTGGTATTACATGAATTCCCCAGCTGTGCCAACCATTTCATCTCTGAGTAGAAATTGCAACCTAAGTCTTCAATTATTTTTTCGATGTATTCCAATCTCTGTCTCGCTACAGTTTTTATGCTCTGCAGCTCCCTCTAATACCACAGTAGTTTTTCCAAGATGTCTTCACACACAAGCTTTCATCCTGTCCCTTCTTCTTGTCAGTGTTTTCCACTTATTCCTTTCCTCACCAATTCTGCAGAGAATCTCCTCATTCCCTCAATTCTCTTCTGTTCCAGTTTTCCCACAGTCCATGTTTCTCTATCATACACTTGTACTCCAAACATAACATTCTCAGAAATATTTTACTCTAATTCAGACCTAAGTTTGATACCAGCAGGCTTCTCTTAGCCATAAATAAATTCTTTTCCAGAGCTAGTTTACTTGTTATGTCCTCCTTGCTTTGTCCAGTTTACTCTCAATTCACATTCTGTACTCATTAGATTGTTCATCATGTCCAAAAGATTCCATAACTCTTCTTCACATTCACTGAGGATGGCATTGTCACCAGCAAATCTAATCATTCATATCCTTTTCCCCTGAATTGTAATCCCACTCTTGAACCTTTCTTCTATTTCCTTCAATGCTTGTTCAATGTATAGATTAAACAGAAGGGATGAAAGACTGTTTTACACTCTTTTTTTAATCCAAGTACATTGTTCTTGGTCTTCTAGCCTTATAGTTTCGTCTTAGCTCTTGTACATACTGTATATCACCATGCATTTCCCTATAGCTTATTCCTATTACTCAGAATTTACATCTGCAACATTTTACATTGTCAAACAATTTTTTCTGGTCACCAAATACCATGAAAGTGTCTTGATCTTTCTTCAGTCTTATTTCCCTTATCAACCACAACAACAGAACTGCCTCTCTGTGGCCTTTACACGTAACTTCTATTTAGCCTTTACTTATAACTTCAATTTACTCATTTCCTTTGATTCTCTACTGTACTTATCTCTCCCAATTAAGGGATTGGTCATTTCATGCTCTGACCATCAGAATGCCAGTTTTCTTTCACCTGATGATGGCATCCTGCTGAGTGGTTCCCACCTGAACATCAAAGAGGGTATTATTTTACTTCCACAATATTTTACCCAAGAGTTTGCCACCATTATTTAACCTTACAGTAATGACTTTAGTTTCTGCTTGCTTTCAACCATTCCCAGACTAGTTCAGCAATGCCGTGCTGGCTACTGTTGCAGCGTCATGTAAGTCAGTCTCCCACACAGTTGCACAACTGCTGAAAAATTGCAGCCTCTTTTCAAGGACCATACATTTGTCTGGCCTCTATATTGTTGTTGCATCTACAGTAAGGTCATCTGTGTCACTATGACATGCAATGTCCATTAAAAAAAAATAAGAATAACTGTCCTGCTGGTACATTGTGTGACCGTCCTACAGCCTTTGACTGTGTCTCACAAATCCTATGTAGCAAACTAAAATTAATGGCACCCTTCTTGTATCGATGGAAACTTACCTCCATACTAGAAAGCAGAAGATCCGATAAACAGACTGTATATCAGGCACAAAAATAATCTCAGAATGAGGGAAAATGACATGTGGAGTGCCACAGGGAACATTACCTGGCTACCTGATGTTTTTAACCTACATAAATGGTCTTCCAGTGACTTTAAATTGCAATTCAAAAGCTATAAAGTTTGCTGATGACCTAGTATACCAATCAAAGGTCCAATCTCAAACCTAGCATACACATCTCAGATGACTGCATAACCAGTCTACATGTGTTTCACAGCTATCAGTTGGAGTCTTGATCTCACAAAGGCTCATACAAGTCTTTCCAAACAATGTATAAAATTGTTTAGTTTCAGAAGTACACATTTATGGTCACACAATGAATGAAGTAAAGTGTGTAAAATTTCTTGGGTTCCAGCTGGATAACAGGTTAAAATGTAGTCAACGCTTGAATAAGCTAATCAGGAAGCTCAGTTGAGCATGTTATACCCTTAAAAGCATCTTCATTAAGTTGACTGAAAAACAAGATTGCTGGCTTGTTATGCATATTTTCAGTTCCTTTTGTCTTGTTGAATTACCTTTTGGGTCAGTGCAAGTGATTTAAATGAAGTATTTATTCAGCAGGTGCAAGCAGTATGACTGATGTAGAAAGTAGATAAACATACATCTTGCAGAAGTGTTTTTAAGAATCCTGGAATTTTTACATTCACTTCCGAGAAATTTTACCCCTTGATAGTTTTCATCACTGGTAACTGAAATTACTGATCTGTTGTACACATAAATTTAATTTTTGACTGTCATTCATGCCTGAAACAAAACTATGCAGTGGTGTGTAAAATCCACTGGATGTAAATTATCTGATGGAAAACTTTTGATAAGAGTGTTGGACCACATATTACCATTGTTGGCACACAAATTTTGGTTCAGAGAAATTTGCTGAAGTGATAAAATTTTTTGATATAAAACTTGTCCTTTAGTTTGTATACTGTTTTCCAGTTTTGAAATTCTTTGGTTCAAACTGATGACATTTTGTTGCTTTTTTTCTGCTACAACCTTCTGTTGTCTCTGATGTCATCAACATTCTTTGATTCTTTCACTGACTCCAATACAAACTCAGTTTAAAAAACAATAAATTTATTTTATAAAACATCTGCTTTTTCATTCACACTTTTCAACCTCTCTGGCAACCCATTTTTCAACTCTGGAACTTGGTTACTAAATTGAGCTATCTCATTCTGTACTCTGTCCATTTTTCTGTTGTTTTCAGTTAACTGATAGTTAACTGCCTTAAATTTGCTATTGTTATCTGTCTTCCTTTCCTCTAGTTTTGCCAAAATGAACTGCAGAATATCAGTTTTTACTGTTTCTTTACTGACTATGATTTCACTCGGCTCAAACATGTCCTGACTGGATCCTGCAGCTCTCATTTCTACCTCAACTTTGCTTTTGTCCTTATTCATTTTGTTAACAAGTTCATGAGTCCACAACCAAACAAACTTCACAAATAGTTAGTACTTATCTTTCCTTTTTGATGTCCCTGGTTTTAGTTGTAAAGTCCTCATCACTTTCATACAATCCAGTCCATCATTATTGGTAGTACATTGTCACTGTTGGTATAAATGTTCTTTGTTTGGTAGCCTTCAGTTTTCCCTCCGTGTGATTGAAAATTTATTCATACATAAATTTAAAAAATAAATGAAATAATGCAGTTTCTGCAACAGACAAAACTTCATTTTTGTCAACTATTCACAGATGACACCCCCACTTGTACTCTCTCCCATCTTTCTTAACTTCAGTTATTTGGCCA
This sequence comes from Schistocerca cancellata, assembly GCF_023864275.1. Classification (NCBI taxonomy): domain Eukaryota; kingdom Metazoa; phylum Arthropoda; class Insecta; order Orthoptera; family Acrididae; genus Schistocerca; species Schistocerca cancellata. The sequence goes on along the minus strand of NC_064628.1, from coordinate 243,756,287 downwards.
CAATAAGCAAAGAAACTTTTTAGTTTACTTAGTTTTTCATGTAGAGTTGGCTCCAGTTTTTCTTGTCTAGGGGTCTGATTCTAAATGCTGAAATTCTCACATGTTGGGTCCTCATGGTTGAATTGATCTAAATAAATTTGAAGATTGTTATAACAGAATTTTTGTTGTTACATTAATATATTTTATCACATTTTGTGTATCATACAGTCTTTTGAATTTTCACATTAACAATGCTGAAAATACATTGTTCACCCAAAATACAAAATTATGTGCAATCACATCAGAGGAAAGCTTATTACTCATTCACTCTATGGTAATAACCATATTCCAAAGGGGTTAGAATTTTTCTTGACAAATAATTTTCTATTAATTTCCAATACTATTTCATAAATGAAAGTCAAAAATAAACATAGAAAATAGTACTAGATTGTGTAATTAATAATATACATTTTAAGTGTGCCAAAAAATTTGTAATTACAAATGTTTCTAAAAAAAAAAAAAGAAAAAAATTAACTGTACATTCAGAGCTGATACTTATCGATTCTAACTTCAAAAATAAAGCAATAACTTTTGATAAACTTTATCTTGAAACATAACATTCTGTGTATAAAATTATATTAAAGTTTTCAGAAAAGCAGCCGAAATAATACTGAAATGTCCAAAATTCAAAAAATAGTACTGGTATCGACAACAACTGTTGAGGAAAAGTAATGCTAGAGGAGGATGCCCCAATACAATATCCTACTCACATAGTAGGTTTACAATATTTTGTGACCTGCTATAAGGTTTGCCTAACAGTGTACAAAATGATGCCAAAAGATAGAACACAGACATGTAGAACTATCTGATACATAACATATAACAGAGAATGCAAGAAAAATATCTTCTATACAACTCATTATCTATACATATATGAGGACATGGCATTCAGATTTTCAGATCTGTGGAATATTCTGCCTCAAGACAAATGATAAAGTCAAAACTAGAATATTACAACACTGAACTGTAGAGATAAGAGCAGAGGCAATGTAAATTACTAGAATTTCAAATTGCAAGTTTACATCTATAAAATCACACCTTTAAAATCATCAAAAGAGAAGAAAAACTATTGATAGCCTAAGAGAATGACAAGCGAGCCAAATTGAAAAACTCACAATGACTGGTACAGACCAGAAGAAATACTCAATCACAAGTAGGAGTATAGTACAAATTCAGTCAGCCACATAAACCAGAGTACGTAAGAATGTTGACTCATGAAAGGAGAAAATACTGAAAAAATATTAAGGCCTGTCCTTACGATGTGGGAACCAACCCATGAATCCCAATCACACTGGGTACACACCAGCAGGTATGTTTCAACACAACAACATGGATAAAGTTCATAAACATATATTGATAAGTTGAATCATATGGAAAGAATGATTAGAGGAAGCATCTAGCCTTAATCAATAGTTGCACACCTTCCTTGAGTACACACACACAGTCGTGATGACCACAGGTACCCAAAACAAGGGTAAGCATGAGTTTGTACACAAATCAAGTTCCAGTGAGATACAATAATGCAGTACTGAGGACAAATACAGGTAATCAACATCATAAATAGCTTTTAATGATGACATGCATGAGTAGCTTGAGGACCAAAAGCAGTGTGCAAAATCAGAAATGTAAGCATCTTGTTGTACAGTCTACGCTCGATTTATGACACAATCATAAGTGGCTTCCACACTATTTGCTAATTGTTCATACAAACTAACCTACTTACATAGGAGTCTAGAAGATTGATTTGCAATTGATAAAAATAAATAATACATTCTGAGTGTTGAGATAAGAAATTTCATTGAAATGTGTGCCTACTAACCTGTTGTTGTTGTAGTCTTCAGTCCTGAGACTGGTTTGATGCAGCTCTCCATGCTAATCTATCCTGTGCAAGCTCCTTCATCTCCCAGTACCTACTGCAACCTACATCCTTCTGAATCTGCTTAGTGAATTCATCTCTTGGTCTTCCTCTACGATTTTTTACCCTCCACGCTGCCCTCCAATGCTAAATTTGTGATTCCTTGATGCCTCAGAACATGTCCTACCAACCGATCCCTTCTTCTAGTCAAGTTGTGCCACAAACTTCTCTTCTCCCCAATCCTATTCAATACCTCCTCATTAGTTATGTGATCTACCCATCTAATCTTAAGTATTCTTCTGTAGCACCACATTTCGAAATCTTCTGTCCGCTTCTTGTCCAAACTAGTTTTTGTCCATGTTTCACTTCCATACATGGCTACGCTCCATACATATACTTTCAGAAACGACTTCCTGAGACTTAAATCTATACTCGATGTTAACAAATTTCTCTTCTTCAGAAATGCTTTCCTTGCCATTGCCAGTCTACATTTTATATCCTCTCTACTTCGACCATCATCAGTTATTTTGCTCCCCAAATAGCAAAACTCCTTTACTACTTTAAGTGTCTCATTTCCTAATCTAATTCCCTCAGCATCACCCGACTTAATTCGACTACATTCCATTATCCTCATTTTGCTTTTATTGATGTTCATCTTATACCCTCCTTTCAAGACACTGTCCATTCCATTCAACTGCTCTTCCAAGTCCTTTGCTGTCTCTGACAGAATTACAATGTCATCGGCAAACCTCAAAGTTTTTATTTCTTCTCCATGGATTTTAATACCTACTCCGAACTTTTCTTTTGTTTCCTTTACTGCTTCCTCAATATACAGATTGAATAGCATAGGGGAGAGGCTACAACCCTGTCTCACTCCCTTCCCAACCACTGCTTCCCTTTCATGCCCCTCGACGCTTATAACTGCCATCTGGTTTCTGTACAAATTGTAAACAGCCTTTCGCTCCCTGTATTTTACCCCTGCCACATTTAGAATCTGAAAGAGAGTATTCCAGTCAACATTGTCAAAAACTTTACCTAAGTCTACAAATGCTAGAAACGTAGGTTTGCCTTTCCTTAATCTTTCTTCTAAGATAAGTCGTAAGGTCAGTATTGCCTCACGTGTTCCAACATTTCTACGTAATCCAAATTGATCTTCCCCGAGGTCAGTTTCTACCAGTTTTCCATTTGTCTGTAAATAATTCGTGTTAGTATTCTGCAGCTGTGTCTTATTAAACTGATAGTGTGGTAATTTTCACATCTGTCAACACCTGCTTTCATTGTGATTGAAATTATTATATTCTTCTTGAAGTCTGAGGGTATTTCGCCTGTCTCATACATCTTGCTCACCAGATGGTAGTGTTTTGTCAGGACTGGCTCTCCCAAGGCCGTCAGTAGTTCTAATGGAATGTTGTCTACTCCCGGGGCCTTGTTTCGACTCAGGTCTTTCGGTGCTCTGTCAAACTCTTCATGCAGTATCGTATCTCCCATTTCATCTTCATCTACAGTTTCTTCCATTTCCATAATATTGTCCTCAAGTGCATCGCCCTTGTATAGACCCTCTATATACTCCTTCCACCTTTCTGCTTTCCTCTCTTTGCTTAGAACTGGGTTTCCATCTGAACTCTTGGTATTCATACAAGTGGCTCTCTTTTCTCCAAATGTCTCTCTAATTTTCCTGTAGGCTGTATCTATCTTACACCTAGTGAGATAAGCCTCCACATCCTTACATTTGACCTCTAGCCATGCCTGCTTAGCCATTTTGCACTTCTTGTTGATTTCATTTTTGAAAAAAATTTCGGGAAAAATTACGGCTGTAGTTTCCCCTTGCTTTCAGCTGTTTGCAGTACCACAGCAGCAAGGCCGTTTTGGTTAATGTTACAAGGCCAGATCAGTCAATCATCCAGACTGTTGCCCCTGCAACTACTGAAAAGGCTGCTGCCCCTCTTCAGGAACCACACGTTTGTCTGGCCTCTCAACAGATACCCCTCCGTTGTGGTTGCACTTACGGTACAGCTATCTGTATCGTTGGGGCACGCAAGCCTCCCCACCAACGGCAAGGTCCATGGTTCATGGGGGGAGTCCTACTAACCTATCAGCGCTTAATTTTTTCAGATTCTGATTGTTATTTACGACATGGTTCATGGAATGTAAACTTAAACTTTTTAAGGTTTCACATTTCTGTGTTGAACATCACAAATCATCAGTCATAGAACATCAGCCTACCACAGCAGTACTTAAAGTTACATAATGTACTGGGAAGTTAATCTCCCTACTTGAATAAATATACATTTATGTGGAATAACACTGTCCATAGCAGTGATTACTTTTCTAAACAAATAGTTCCATGAATTTTTCATATAGGATAATTTCTTGGCTAACAATTTACAAATTTCAGTCACAAGACTGATGTAGTTGACAGATGCTTGACTCTGATGTAGTTGACAGATGCTTAAGTACATTACGCAGTGGCAATGATCTCTTGCAAGGTGACTGGACCAACAAGGGTGCAGCCTTACAGGAATGTGGGAGTGGATCCATATACATTTTTCAGTTCCCTCCCTAGATTCCTCATCACACACACCAATGGATAGGTAACTTCCCGTCTAGCTTTCACATCAAATTCTGAAACTCTGCTTTGTGTACCAAATATGCTGTTCAACTCACATCACACCTCATATTTATTGCCTATTTATATTAAAAAAATAAGTATACAGTGTTCATGTCAGAATGGATTAAAAATGTTTATATATATGGTACATTAATAAACAGAGATAAATGCAATGAAAAAATGAACTAGTAAGGTAATATACACTGATATACTAAAGAGATGTCAGTGTAACAGTGAATTAGCAATTAGCAGGTTAGAATAAATTATGTACACAAGACAAGTTGGACTGCACTGATGCAGCATCTGACAAATGCCTACAAAATGAAATTTGGACTTGATGTACTGACATAAAAATTCAGTGTTTAACATACGTAAGTGTTTGGTCTGCACATATGTAACTTTAAGACACTCTTATTAATATTTACAGTACACATGAATAAAACAAGTCTTCACTCAATTTACCACAACACCCATGACTTACCCAAAAGAGTTCACGACAATTAAATTTAATTATTTTCTGCAGAGTACACAGAAATAATAATAACATTTAACACTAAAAGCTTTCTAAAATAAGAAACTTATTACTAGATATTTAATGGCATTGTCCCATTTCAAAACTGTAAAAGGAACTACCCACTTAGTCACATGGCATGTATGCATCAAAATCTAAAGCACTAATCTATTACAAAACAGAATTATATAGTTATATGAACCTGCAAATATAGTGTGGCATAGATTTAAACTCAGTCAATAGATAAGACAGAACTTTAAAATATACGCCTTCAGTTCAGTGATACTGCGTAATCAAAACAACTCCTTACATTTAGTATACACAAGTCTATATGCATTAGGATGTGGATTTTCAAAAATTTTGAATGGTCCAATATAAATATCAAAAAATTTCTTTATCTCAGATGTCAACACTAGATTTCTGTTTGGCTTTCACCAACACAAGACCTCCTACTTCAAACTTAGAAAATCTATCTTATCATCATCCTCCTGTGTTTTCATCATCTCCCGAACACATTCTTCCCTCTCTTGTGGAGACAGAATTTTACATGGTGGAAACTCAACAGTTAGCTGGTCTGTGATTAAACATGATTTCAAATGATGGAAAACCTGTTGAAGAATGTTGTACGCTGTTCATATTATCCTCAAAATTACTGGTGTGATTCTTACTACAGTATGTTCTAAACAGTCTTTCAGTGTCTCTCATATATCTTTCTGGAGGATTACTTCAAAAATGGTACACAGATGTTAGAATCTGCCTTATTGTTACATGATCAACAAAAATCATTTTCAAGCTTGTAATGTAAACTGAGAACCATTATCAGATAAAATTGTTTTAGGAATATGCACCTGATGAAAATATGTGTTTTACAACTTAGAGATGATTTGCTTGCTGGTGGCTTCCTTAAGAGGAAACAGCTTTATCAACTTTGAAAATACATCAACCACCAAAAAAACATAACAAAACCCGTTCTTAGACTTAGGCAAAGCTCCACAGACGTCTACAGACATGAGATCTTCTTGACATGAGTTCTTCTTGATGCTCCTTCATATGTTGTAAAAAATAGATGTTTACCTGAATATTTTGTGTGCATTTGGCTGATCCACAATGACCAAAACTCACGTGTATAAGTAATTCAAGTATCAATACATTGTTCTGGCCAACACAGTTTCCATCATCTGAGTCACTCTTATGTCTCCTGAATAAAATACCCTTGCGTACCTTATAATACTGTTCTGTCTTTTCTTCTCCTTTCGTACCCAACATGCTCTTAACCAATTTGCAATTTTGGAATTTTTGGAAATTTTTGGTAAGGTCTTATGGGACCAAACTGCTGAATTCATCCGTCCCTAAGCTTACACACTACTTAATGTAACTTAAACTATGTTACGCTAAGGACGACACACACACCCGTGCCCAAGGGAGGACTCAAACCTCCAATGGGGGGAGTCATGCGAACCATGAGAAGTTGCCACAGACCGCGCGGCTACCCTGGGCAGCTTCCAATTTTGGTCATGATTTTTATAGATGTGGATGTCTTTGCAAATTTTCAAGATCTATTTTTCCTCTTTCACACCTCTCAAGTGTATAATTTTAAACTCTCTCTCTCTCTTTCTCTCTCTCCTTCTCCAAAGTGATTCACTCCCTAAATATAGCCTACACAAAGCATATGCAACTACATTTTCTTTGCCTTTAATGTATCTGATTCCACAACTGCTGTAAAAACAAGGCCCACCAAGTAATTCAGTTATGGTACAGCATACACACCTAGAGATAACATAATGCTTTGGGATCAATAGAGATGATGACTTTGTGAGATTGTTAATAATTTTCAAACTCATTGAACGCCAGTGTACAGAAAAAAGTTTTATCTTAGTTACACTGTATGTCTTTTCATGCTTCTGCAATACTCTACTAGCAAATGCTATGTTCAATAACACCTTCAACTTTAACCTCCTGAAATAAATGAGCACCCAAACCATCACTACTTTCTGTTATAATACAAAAACGAAGAGATGAATCCAGTCTGAACAATATCTGACTTTCACACAACTGTCCTTTGATCTCATCAAAAACATTCTGACCATAGTGATTCCAAACCCGGAAAGTATTCTACTTCCAAAGTTCACACAGGCATGAAGCAAAGCTTGGCTGCCACAAAATTTTCTAGACAATCCAGTTAACCTAAAAAATTATTTAAGCCTGTTTTCTGTTGCAAGGAGCAGGAAAATTAGCCATAGTGTCAAGTTTCTCTTTATCAGGTGAAATTCCTTTCTCAGATATAGCATGTCCTAAAATTCTTCTTCTTTCACACCAAATTTACACTTACCTATTTTCAAAGTTATACCTCCTGATTTCACTTTTGAAAACACCTATCATAACAGATCCAAATGCTGTTCCCAAGTCTTTTCATTGGCCAGAATGTCATTAACATACACTATTTTGATCTCACTTCACTTCCAAAGACAGAATCCAGGGGTATTATGAATTGAGCTACAGATAGATACATTTAGCCCAAATGATACCAAAGAGTATTGAAAACACTTACCTCCACACAAAAATGCAGTATACTTTCTAGCAATAATTTCAAGTGAAGTCTGAATGAAATCAAGAGGTCAAGTCCAAACTACTCATAAATTTTACATAATCATATTTGTATAACAGCGGGTCCATGTTCTCAGGATGGCAATTCTCTCTGATAAGAAACTTATTAAGATGTCTTGAGTACAAAACAATTCTCGCTCTACCATTTATCTTAACTGTCACAACCGAAGGATTATTGTAAGCACACCTACGTCTCTCAATTACTCCCCACATTTCCATTTCCGGAATTTCTTTCTCTACATCTTTCCTTTTTGGAAATGGTGTACTATATGGCATGAGAAATAAAGGTTGACGATCTCTAAGGTAAAGCATGCACTGACAGCTTTTCATTTTCCCTGGCCTTTCACTGAGTGCACTTCTAAACATCAATAACAAATTCCTAAGTTGTTCCTTTTGTTGCTCTTTAAGAATTGTAGATTCCCTCACTTTAGAATCTACTACACTTCCAAAATCCTGATCCTCAGTCTCATCAAAATTTATATCATCATCAAACATCTTGTATTCACCTTGGTCCAGAATGTTTTGCAAATTGTTACAACTTTTCCCACAGTTTAAAACACAGAAATTAGTTTTCACATAAGTATTACTTTTAGGTTCCAAAATAAAGAATTCTTTAGCACTCCATCCAGAACAAGCCTCAGATTTCACTATCCAATCCATACCAAGAATTGTTTTCTTCCAGACTAGGGATAACTAAACATCCATGCTCAAAGGTCTTGCCCTCTATACTAAAAGTAAAAGTACCTAAGATTTTACCAACTTGCTTTGCTTACATGTAGCTCCTCTTACCTTTACACCTACAACAGGCTTTTCCACAAAATTCTTACTATACTTGATCCTGTCCTTAAATTATTCAGATACACCAGAAATTGGGCTACTTGTATCAATCAAACAGTTGCTTTCCCAGTGATCAATCTTAATTTTAATGTAAGGACACCCAAAATTGGAATCATCCTCTCTATTGCCAGACACTTCATGCAAAAGGTCACTTTCAATTTCATCCACTCTGTCTTCACAAGGGTTTATCAACTTTATGCATATCATAACATTGTTTTGATTACTCAAGTTGTCAGGTAAACAGAAGGAACACAAAAAACATCACCATCAAAATACACTTCCTCCTTAGATCCTCCTTCATTTCATTCTACCAACTGGGATACAAATTATGACTAACCACAGCTAATTTATTCAGAATGCAGTTTATCAATATTATTGTAAATCTGGTCTCAAACAAACTTACAACATCACATAAATTGCTTATCTTACCTGTATTGTCAACATCATTTACAAATAACTCTGAAACTTCATTATTCTCAAACCCCACAAATATCTGATACTCATCACCATCATCATCATATTCCTCTAAAAGTACTTTATCAACAACATCACTGACACTACAAGTCTCATCTCCATCAAAGTCACTTCCCTCACCTACATTCATTTGCGATAAGCCACCAGTCTTAGACTTGCCTACCTCAGTTACTTCACAGTTCTCATTCACATCTACATCAAAAATACCACCTAGTTCAGTACACAGTACAGTCATCACCTGATTTACATACATCAATAACACAGTTTTCTGCCCAAGGGAAAAAATCATTAGTAAATACTGCATCAAAATTCTCACATTGTGATTTGTGATTAGCACTTACATCATCATAATTAAACATAGTATCCCAAAACTTTTGATCAAAATATGAATGAGAAATATGATATTCTTCCTGTTTCCTGTCTATGGACTCTTTGATCCTCATTGAAGTTATTATTATCTCTGTTTCTGTGATTAATTCCATTGTGATTTCTATCATTCCTATAATTATGGTACATACTTCATTCTACTGTGCTATCCAGCCTGTCCAAATTCGTAAAAATTGTTCATGACACTTTTCAAATCTAAGTACTAAAGCCTGCTGCAATCTTTCTGGTAATCTCCTTTTAAGTCTATCAATCGAGGTCATTTCATCAAATGGTTTGTCAAGATGTGCTAATTTTCTAAGTTGGTTCCCACAAAACACTTTCAAAGTACTGTCCCTATTTTTATAATTAGTACCATTCAAAAATTCACTTTTGATTCCCCTCTCCAACTTCTGACCAAAATTTGTTTTAAAAATTTTTGTTGAAACTCTTATATGTTTCCCACTGACTTATATTTAAATTTACCCATGACAGACGTTTGCCTACAAGAAATCTTTTAACAAATTTGATTATTTATTTATTTAGCGTATGGCTAATACAGACATATCATGAAATTTGATTATTTGATTGACATTCATGCTTGACACAAAACGTTCTCTGCAGTGGTGCGTAAAATCCACTGGATGTAAATTACCTGATGGAAAACTTTTGATGGAGTGTTGGACCACACAATACCATTGTTGGCACACAAATTTTAGTTCAGAGAAATTTCCTGAACTGCTGAAATTTTTTGATATAAAACAGTTACATTAATTTGAATACTGTTTTCTAGATTTAAAATTTTTTGGTTTAAACTGGTGACATTTTGTTGGTTTTTTTTTCTACTACAGCCTTCTGTTTATATGATATCATCAACATTCTTTGATTGTTTCACTAACTCCGCTATAAACTCATTTTCCAAAACAATAAATTTGTTTTATAAAACATCAGCTTTTTCAAGTGGTTCAAATGGCTCTAAGCACTATGGGACTTAGGATCTGAGGTCACCAGTCCCCTAGACTTAGAACTACGTAAACCTAACTAACCTAAGGACATGACACACATCCATGGCTGAGGCAGGATTTGAACCTGCGACCGTAGTAGCCGCGTGGTCCCGGACTGAAGCGCCTAGTACTGCATGACCACAGCTGCTGGCTCAGCTTTTTCATTCACACTTTTTGACCCCTCTGACAACCGATTTCTTAACTCTTACGAATATGAGCTATCTCATCTTCTGCCCTGTCCATTTTTCTATTGTTTTCAGTTACCTGATCATTATCTGCCTAAAATTTGCTATTGTTATCTGCCTTCATTTCCTTTAGTAGTGCCAAAATGAACAGCAGAATATCAGTTTGTACTCTTTTTTTACTGACTATGATTTCACTCGGCTCAAAACATGTCCTGACTAGAACCTGCAGCTCTCATTTCTACCTCAGCTTTGCTTTTGTCCTTATTCATTTTGTTAACAAGTTCATGAGTCCACAACCAAACTAACTTCACAAATAGTTAGTACTTATCTTTCCTTTTTGATGTCCCTGGTTTTAGTTGTAAAGTCCTCTTCACTTTCATTTGATCCAGTTCATCATTATTGGTAGTACACTGTTACTGTTGGTATACATGTTCTTTGTTAGGCAGCCTTCAGTTTTTCCTCCATGTGATTGAAAATTTATTCATACATAAATTTCAAAAATCAATGAAATAAAGCAAATTTCTGCAACAGACAAAACTTCATTTTTGTCAATTAATCACAGATGACACCCCCACTTGTAATCTCCCCCCATCTTTCTTAATTCCAGTTATTGGCCACAATAAGCAAAGTCTTTTATGAAAAATTTGAGAGGTGCGATGATTACAATAAACTTTTTAGTTTACTTAGCTTTTCATGTAGAGTTGGCTCTAGTTTTTCTTGTCTAGGGGTCTGATTCTTAATGCTGAAATTCTCGCATGTTAGATCCTCATGGTTGAATTGATCTAAATAAATTTGAAGCTTGTTATAACAGAATTTTTGTAGTTACTATACAGTGTTTTGAATTTTCACATTAAACATTCTGAAATTATATTGTTCACCCAAAATACAAAATTATGTGTGATCACATCAGAGGTATGGTTACTACTCCTTCACTCTGCAGTAATAACCATATTCCAAAGGGGTTATAATTTTTCTTGACAAGAAAATTTCTATTAATTTCGATTATTATTTGATAAATGAATCCAGAAATAAACATAGTAAACAATACTAGATTGTGTAATTAATTAAGGCATATTTAATTGATCATTGCTTTTACAGTCTGACAGAGTATCTAGAAACCAAACAACAAAAATAAATATGCATTATGAATATTCTACTTTGTATGTTGCCTCTAATGTTTGTTGTATATATGATTCGTTGCTAAATTACTTCATTATCAATAATTCATAATTTCAAATTAAAAAAAAATAAAAAATAAATAAAAAATACCTACACATTCAGAGCTAGTACTTATCGATTGTAGAATCAAAAGTAGAGTTATTCCTTATCATAAATTTTAGCTATGTATATATAACATACTGTACATTTGTTTGTGTCTCCATCTTCCACAGCAGATGTTAACATCTTTTACTATAGGTTATCTGTCTTGAGCTGACTGCAATCTAATTACAAAGAATTACACCAGATGCGTTTCACTTTAATTCACAAAGCATCTTCCGTGGTTATTCTCTAAATTAGATACATACGTTTGTACATTTTTTGATTGTTTTGAGTTAAAAACGGCATTTTCTTTGTGAATTGGTTTGCAAGCTACTTACAGTGTTTCTTTACATAATCTGCTCTTTCCCTTCTTACTAGCAGTGGTTGGTGTCAACAGACTTCATTTCACATCTCTACTTGGCAGCTTCTGGCATTCTGCAGTATTTCTTACGCTGCACTATTTACAACTGACTTTCTTAACTATTTTTCATTCTGCACTGCCAAAGTGTTTATGCCTATTCATTTGTTTCCGTTCACATTGTGAGTGTTGCCAACCTACAAAATGATTTTGTTTGTGTGTGTGTGTGTGTGTGTGTGTGTGTGTGTGTGTGTGTGTGTGTGTGTAAGAGACAGAGAGAGAGAGAGAGAAATTGTCTTGTATGTAGGTAGAAAAGTAAGAGGAGTGGGGTTGATTTGCAAGCAAGGGAGGGAGGGAGGGGGGGGGAGGCAGGGATGGGCCTTAACAGTGATTATAGGACAGAATCTGGGAGGAAATGGTAGTGGTAAATGGAGGCTGTGGTTATATGTGTACTTTTAATGTTCTATTAAGCAGTCAGTCAGTTTAAAGAGTGTGTGGTTTGCCAAGTTGAATTGACCATTTACGAGTTGTTTCTTTTCTGTTATGGTTTTTTGGAAGTGGTAGTTTTCTTGTAAGGTGTGGAGGTGTACTTGTTGTTGTTTATCGTTATGATTTCCATGTCTACATCTCTGGTTGTAATTTTGTGTTGGTGTTGTGTTATGCAAAAGTTGAATGATTTGTCCTATACTTCCTTACAATAAGAAAAGCTGATCTATGTCAGAAATTAAGAATATACCAACTGAAATACAATACATGTGATGGAAGATACATAGGTAAAACAAGGAGGATATTTGATGTCAGATACAAAGAACAGTAAGAACTTGGAAGTATAGGACAAATCATTCAACTTTAGCAGAACACTTACACCAACACCAACATAAAATTACAATTAGATATGGAAATCAAAAGGATAAACAACAACAAAAAATATCTCTTCACCCTAAAACAAAAGTACCACATCCAAAAAACCATAACAGAAAAGAAACAACTCGTAAATGATCAGTTCAACTTGGCAAACCACACACTCTTTAAACTGATTGACCACTTAATATAACATTAAAAGTACACATATAACCACAGGCTACATTTACCACTACCATTTTCTCCCAGAATCTGTCCTATAATCACTGTCCAGCAGGCCCATCCCTGCCTTTCCTCCACCCCCCCCCCCCCCCCCCCCCATCACTTGCAAACCAACTCCACTCTTCTCACATCCCTGCCTACATACAAGACAATTTCACTAAGTCTCTCTCTCCCTCCCCCCCCCCCCCCTCTCTCTCTCTCTCTCTCTCTCTCTCTCTCTCTCTCTCTCACACACACACACACACACACAAGCACACACAGAAACAAAATCGTTATGTAGGTTGGCAACACTCACAATGTGAACAAAAACAAATGAATAGACATAAACACTGTGGCAGAGCACAATGAAAAACAGTTAAGAAAGTCAATTGTAAATAGTGCAGCACAGGAAACAGTGCAGAATACCAAAATCTGCTGAGCGGAGATGTGAAATGAAGCCTGCAACACCAACCACTGCTAACAAGAAGGGAAGGAGCAGATTATGTAAAGAGACACCACAAGTAGCTTGCAAACCAACTTTATAAGGAAAATGCTCTTTTTAACCTAAAAAAATTAAAAAAATGCACAGACATATGTATCCAGTTTACAGAGTAATCATGGAAGATGCTTTGTAAACAAAATAAAATGTATCTGGTGTAGTTATTGTTAGTTAGAGTGCAGTCAGTTCAAGATGGATAACCTATAGTAACAGATGATAACATGTTGTGTATAAAATTATATGAAAGTTTACAGAAAAGCAGCTGAGATAATACTGACCCGTTCAAGATTTGAAAAATAATATCAACAAATACAGTTGAAGAAAAGTAATGCTAGAGGAGGATGTCCCATTACAAAGTCCATACCAGTTTAAAAGAAAATTGAAAATGTACCTCATTAGACACCTTTCTACAAAATATCTAGACACTGGACTCGCATTCGGAAGGACGACGGTTCAATCCCGCGTCCGGCCATCCTGATTTAGGTTTTCCGTGATTTCCCTAAATCACTCCAGGCAAATGCCGGGATGGTTCCTATGAAAGGGCACGGCCGACTTCCTTCCCCATCCTTCCCTAATCCGATGAGACCGATGACCACGCTGTCTGGTCTCCTTCCCCAAACCAACCAACCAACCAACAAAATATCTGAATGTCTAGGTTCAGAGGGAAAGAAGTTCTGCTGGCTACATGACAACAAACAATGTTTATTATGAAGCTGTACACCAACTAATAATGTACTATAAATCAAACACAGTGCAGATGTAAAAATACGTTCTTTGATAAGTATCAACGTAATGTTATAAGTATGGAGATAATAATAACAGTTAAACAATGACTACATATAAAACCGCGAAGGCAGCAGTTCCTTTCATAGTGGCAGCTTTCTAACTAATTTTCTCAATTATTATATAATTGGATGGCTAAAAAATCTACTCACCACATGGTAGCAAGAGAAAACACACCCACAAGTTATAGCAACATGCAAGCTCTTGAATCCAGTGGTTCCGTATTCTGGCAGAAGGGTTGAAAGGAAAGGAGTGGGAAGAAGGAAGGACTGGTGATGTCTTCATCTTACATTAGTGTTTATTTTGGCTTGTAGTGAATGACAGTACATTCTCTAGAAGAACCTGCAGCCCCACTCTGAAACATTTTGTAAAGGTACTGTTAGTAAAGGGTATATTATATCGTACAATAGTGCAACATGTACAAATATTAACAATTACACCAGAAAAATATTGAACTTGTGACTTGTACTACATGTAAACCAAACCTTAAAAAAAAAATTCAAATTTGGCAAGAGTGTAACAAATTCCCTACTGCCAGCTTCTTTTTTTTTTTTTTTAAAAAGCTATGATAAACAGGGTTTTTTTTTTCTTTTACCTCCTCATTTCACTTAAGCTTACGTAAACCCTGCACGAATGTCAATATTTCTCCCAGGTGACATCAATTCACCTTTCGTAACCCAAATTATTTTATATCAGTTAAGTAAGCTACAAGACAGAAATAACATCAATGACTGGTGACATGAGTAAACACTGTCAAGTTTTCAATTTCACGACGGTTGTGCTATCTAGCAAATTTTCATTTAAATACTCGCCCCATGTGTTCCAAAATCAATTTAGTCAGTCTCGAGAAGACACACAACTTAATACATAAATATGGCAATATCAAGTAATAGATGGGTTTATCCTAAGCAATATTAGTAGAATTAAAAAATTTGCAATTTAAATGCACCAATTTTAACAAAGCCTAATGTAATAATAATTTGGACAGAACTTTCATAAAATGATCGATGATAGTGGATACCGTGCCATACACTATGAAACAAATTAAGAATTATTCACAGTAGACACCTGGCACATGATGATATTCTCTGAAGTATTTCAAATCACAAAATGTTGGCTACAAGTACCAACCACATAATGAAGTAATGATCATTAAATGTATAAAAGTATATGAAAATTTCGGCCTTAGCTAGGTGACGAGAACCACACCAATGCAGTTTCTTGTTACACTCAAGTGCTAGGCCCAACAGCTGGTCATGGAGAACGATGCTAAGCAAGCGAGCATTCCGCCCTCCCCACATGCTCGCAAACAGCCATACTCATCACAGTCCTTAATCGGCAGGCACCAGTTGACTCCCCGCCGCTTCCGTCCTGTCCACGTCTCCCGACCGAGCAGTCCTCCAAACTGTTGCTTTGCACTCCAGCGCCAACAGCACTCAGCGATCACACCCCCTATCACTGCGGTGAAAACAAGTGAAATAATCTGGGGGGTAATTCAAATGAGCTTAGCTGCGACATGGCTCAAGTATCATAAAGTTGACACTAGAACAAGTACACATTCCTGGTGCAGATAAGCACATATGGTGCGATACATCACAACATATTGGTCTATTTTCTATACCCTCAAAATTTTTGCAGGCTAATTTTTGATAACTTACATAAATTTTCATACATCTCCATCCAACTGACCATCAAGTTCGTCATGGTGCTGTTCATGTGGCTCAACGTGATATCTGATAGCTGGAAATGGACACAAACATGCATCAGCTGCTAACACAATGAGATCGCCTGTCACACTTTCCCACAGCATGACAAATATACAATATCTAGAGGAAGCTTACAGCATGTCTACTTACACATCATGGGTCCAGAATTGGCTGCCATTACCTACTGTTAGCCAGAGTCTGAGTAACCTTCTGGTTAGAGACAGTCCTGCTGCTGGATATGACAGCCAACTCCACTGCTCTGGATGTCTATAGAGGTGGATCATATGTTTCAGATGCTTCTCATCAATTACCATGGGAAAAAATGTCAATTTGAATCACATCTGGTAATTGAGTTATGCAGATTGAGCAGTATATAACAGGTTTGAACAACCATAAAGTAACGGCCTTGTCTAATTTTGACACTGCATTCTTAAGGAAACACACAAGTGGCATTCTCCCCATTGGACAGACTCATCATGCTTGGTGGATACCCTTTGTGGCAAATGCCTCATACTTTTTGGTCAAACACAAAAAACCAACTTATTTCCCACATCTGAACACCCCCTTCTCAAACTCAAAACATCCACAAAATGTTCATACACAGTGTGTTGAAGGATCTGGACAACTCTACAACCACCTTATTCCACACCACATAGGGTTCTACAGCACGGTGAACAGGCATTCAAAACATTATTGAATGGGAAGCCCTTCACAGTTTCTGTCTGATGACTGAAATGGGCATGTTTACTACATGATCTGCAGCTGTGTGAGGGACTTCCTGTCATGCAAGAAGACTCCCTAGCAACAACTAATATGCCATCTGATGAGTTACAGCATCGTTTTTCTTCTGCAGAAATAGTCAATGACACTTTATTGCAAATCTCCATGCTAACCTCCCACCCCACTTAAATGGGCACTTATGGATTAATGGGTACTTCCATAAATGGACAATGTAGAAACAGTCCAGCCTTACCCCACTTAGTGCCCTACATCTGCATGGTTGGCCAAAGTATACCAGCTGGTTGACAAGTACCACTGCCTCCACATTACCTATCATTGGAGAGAAGGAGGCGGGAGGGGGGGAGGGGAGCTCTGTGGACACAGTGCCCTATAAAAAACCAGTTGCACGTCCATGGTCATAGAAAAAAGTTCTATGTGTGTGTGTGTGTGTGTGTGTGTGTGTGTGTGTGTGTGTGTGTGTGTGTGTTTTGTTTCTTTTCTTTGCTGTATAGAATGTTCTTTCTAGCTGGCTTATGCTAATGTGTTCATTTTGGTGTTGAGTACTGAGATTAATAAAGTGTTATTACTTTATTTGTTCATTAGCAAGTGTTTTTTGATGTGCACATTTGCATGAATTGTATGGCATACTTAACAAAATGGATAACCTCCTCAAAACTTGGTTACATTGTTTTTAAAATGCAGAATTTAATTCTGTGATGTCTACTCTAACAACACATATTCATAATGAAAATTACTGACATTATCTTAGAAGATAATAAGGATTGCAGTACCTGTTCTAGATTTTTATGAGAATATTTACCAAATAAATTCTTATTCATGTCTTATAAGTTCTTCTTGAGACTGCTTGTTCTTACTCTCATCAGCTTTCTGTTATTATTATATTTTCCTGCTTTATTTTTCTTCACTTTCTTCCTCAGGATAATGGGAAGAAATGTTCTATCCCTATCAGTTTACTATTTAGTTCGCTAGTCATAATCTACTTGCATGCTCGCATATGAGGCATCTTTTTAAGCTTTAATGTAAGCAGCTATGAAAAGAACAGAACACAAATCCCTTAATGATATGCACATAAGTTTTGAATAGGTGTGCATAAAACAATGAAAACATTCTTTAATTTTCAAACTGTAGTTCGTCAGTAGGAGGAAATAGTGTAAATCTCAAAAGCTAATCCAGTTAAAATATAAATATTACTTTTGTTCAGTAGAAGAAGCACACATTTACATATAGAGTTCAAACAGCTTTAACTTTTTCTATCTAAAAGAAGCAATACAAACAAATTCAGTGAATTACACTGTTGAGCTACTTTTTATTTACTTGGAGATTTACTTTCCAATTGCAGTTTTTTAGTGTTTTGTGGCATACAATGTACTATTCTACTAAGACTGACTAGACAATCTAAGAATTGACAGAATATTACTTATAAAATTAACATTGCAATATTGCTTATATAATTCATTAAGAGTGGGGTACATACCCATGTGCTTTTTGGTCATTGTAGATGACAGTAAATCTTTTGTGACCTAGTAGTTTTACATTCACTACATATTTGTGGTTATTTTTATGTTCAGAAGTCAACACTGAATCCACCAGAGGAGTAGTTCGTTATTTTCTGCTTCTGTTTTGGACATTTTAACATCTAATTGTTATGAGATAAAACTGAGAAGGTGGTTTCTAATAACCCTATATACATTATGCTGATGGCCTGTAGCTCTACTGTGAATTACGAAAATGCGTTAATGTGAACATAATTCTGTAGCAGACCAAAGGAATGCTACAGAAGCTAACTGTACTTCATTACAGAACATTAAATTTTATTGAAATAACATGACTTATTTTTCAGTAAAACGTTTAGAAGGACATGGGTTTACTTGACTTCATTTAGTGTATTGGTCAACATTGTATCTCACCAATCCAGTAATCTACAGATACCATTGCTGATGATGTATTTAATGACACACACACACCCACCTGCTTGTAAGAAATGACACATCAAAGAATGAATAATTTACAAATTTACAAAAAGTTGAGTTCAATGTTCCCATTTTCTGACTATGACAATGGATATTAATTATATTCATAACTTACAGAAGAAATTGTTGGGTCACTTTCCCTCAGTGGTGAGTATGTGAGAAATGATACCATAAGACCAGAAAAAAAAATACTAGCATAGCAACCCTCATTTATTAATAAAAGCACCAAAATTTATAAAATTATTAAATGTATCTTGTTCCTCTTAAATAAGCAGTTCATAGAGTACACATATTGATTTTTGGCTAGTGATTGTACATTTTACTAACCATTTATTTAGATTTTCAAATATTTGCCTCTCTGTGAATGTGTTTAAAGTATTTACAGTAATTGTGTGTTTCAGAAAGACTCAACTCCATAATGGTTATAAGTTGTTGAATGTCTTAACATTATTTTGAAAAAATAAATTACATGTTCATATTTCGATATTACCACTACAGCTTTTAAATACAGTTATTTTAAGGAAATGAGCTGTGAGTTAAATATGCTGTTCAATTTGGTGGAATTCTAGTTCAAACTTTCACTTAGTTTGGTACAATGCACACTGTGCATTCACTTGAACTTCTAACACAGTGAAATTTCACTGCTTAGAATTACTGGTATGTAGTTAATGACATTAGAACTTTGCTTGTATAGCCAGAAAGCTATATATATTTAGCAATAGTTATGGTTGGGTTGAAAGACTGTTGTCAGATTGGTTGCTCTGTGACAAGGAGAATAAAGGGTACCCACATTTTGAAAGGTGGTCTTAAAAAAAAATGCTCCATTACACACAAACCTGCTGGAATGCTTAGAGTATTTTCAGTGTTGTTTATTTCAGAAAGGATCACATCCAAAAGGGTGTTAGGTCTCATTAAATTTACTTGAAGAAAAATAAATTCATAAACTCCAGACTATTATCATATTTGTTGCTACCCCCCAAAGATTTCACTCTGCTCATTTCACACTTCATAAATTTTTTACACTGTTATCTGTCTGTAGCATTAAATTAATCAAAATATATTCTGCCATGCAGGTACTAACGGGAAAGCAATACTGTCCCTATCACTTACATTAAAATATTGAATGAAGAGAAATAGACCAAAGCTTATTTCTTTTGTAGATTAAAAAATTAAAAATGTTGACTTAAATACACTCTCTCAATTTTTTAAATTATTGGGAATAAAACTGGGAATGAAACATTAAGTACCACGGAAACCAGACTGCACATATTACTCAAAGGGCATGAAAGGTGGGCAGCAGTTGAGAAGGGAGCGAGAATGGCTGCAACTTATTCTCTACATTGTTTGATCTGTACATAAAGCATGTAGCCAAGGAAGCCAGATAGAAATTTGGAAAGGGAATTAAAAGTTCAAGGAAAAGAAATAAATATTTTGAGGTGTTGTGATGAGACTGTAATTCTTTCAAAGACAGCAAAATACTTGGGAGATCAGTTGAACAAAGTTGATATGCCTTCAAAAAGTTATGAGAAGAAAGCACAGTCTGACTGAGTCCGCAGGACAAATGAGCTATGGTGTCTTCCTCAAGTAGAAGTATAGTGTTGCCAGAAGTGAATCTCACTGATAAGCATTTGTCAAACAAAAGTATGATGTAGAGTTTCAAATTGTTGTCCTCCATAGCAATGTGGTGTTTACCTCATACTGTTTTACTTATACCCTGGACTATACAGATTTTACTTAAATTCTTGTTTCTTGAGCCACCCAGTTGCTCCATACAGATTTATGGAATGGGGCTGCTGGGCCATATGCTTGTTGGAACTGGCTCATGTGGAGCCAGTTGACTCATAAAGGGTCCAGTTACCCTGGTTTTAAAAAATAATTCTTACAGCCCTAATACAAGTATGAAATGTAAACTTCAAAATAAAATGAACACAAAGTTTAGTTCATATATTCCCAAGGGGTCAAAAACGACCCTGCTGTAACCTGACACCATCACCTGGACATAGCCTGACCCATACAATACATGTGCCCCTCGAATAACATCGAGAATTTGGCAGATCTGCAGAAATAGGCAATCCTAGTGCTCAGCCTGTACCACATCAAATGAGGATGACTGTACCTGTTTCTGTAAGAAAACATTTAGCTGACCTTATTATTCTCACCGGTCATGTCAGAAGAAGATGTGGACTTTGTAAAAATGAAACTGTCAAATTGTGCCACAAATATAAATATATATTTGCATGACAATTGCTCTGCAGAGTTTCATGCACAATCTTATCATGTTTTATGTTCTCTCCCCATCTAGTATGGTTACTTAATAGTTTATGAACTGTAATTATAACACAGATTACAACTGTTAAACATTCATTACTGTAAAATATATTTTATTTGATTATTCCTGTTCTATACTGATGTATGTCCTTTTTGTGTCCAGCCCTCTTTTAGAATTGACAACTGCAAATTACTGTTACAGGTGTTATCTGTGATCATTAATAAATGATATATGTGCATATAGCTCCATGACAAAAAAGGTTCTGGGCATATAAGGGTTAATCAATGTAGGTGATGATGAGGGTATATAGTAGTAAAACACAAACAGGAGCTGGATATACTTACAGATCTTAAGACCTTAAGCAAGTGCTAGGTAATATGACTACGGAAATAGGGCTACCCTTGGAGCAGTAGTTTTTTACATCATCCCTTGCTCCACACTAAAGCATTATATTAGTGGTACATGAGGAAATAGGCAGATATAATAAGAATGAAGTGACAGTAGTGGTTTC
Source organism: Schistocerca cancellata (assembly GCF_023864275.1). Taxonomy (NCBI): domain Eukaryota; kingdom Metazoa; phylum Arthropoda; class Insecta; order Orthoptera; family Acrididae; genus Schistocerca; species Schistocerca cancellata. The sequence goes on along the minus strand of NC_064628.1, from coordinate 243,734,648 downwards.
CTCTTATGGATGACCAAATAACTGACAAATGTAATCCTAAGACGATGTGGGTTGTCATAAGAAGAAGTGCTACATATTGTGAAGTGTTACAACAAACAAAACAAACTAAAATCACAATTCACAAATCAGTGATCATGCATGTATTATTTATTTCATTTTTTAAAATTTTTATTCACTGTTTTCATTCAGGGGAAGGGATTCACTTTTTATAATGGCATTGCAAAGCACTGTATATTCTCAGTGTGATCTGTTGGACCATGGGTAACTTACAATTTCTATGAATTTCACTGTGACTGTGACAGAACCAAATCTATGGGAAAACCAGGACATACACATAACTGTGATGAAACATCTTTTTATCACCATATGTCTATACTTAGAATGATTCAAGTATGTAATAGAAAACTGAATCGGTACAGAGGTGTCTGCATAGACTGCAGTGTCGTTAAGTAACAAGACTGGATGGAGACCACACTATTTTCCAGCAAGGTTCAAAAAAGTTCAAGATTTTTCCTGTTCCTTCTCTCGTCTTCCTCTCCCTCCCACCCCCACCCTCTTTCCAAATTGCTCAACTTCACTTAGCGACTCTAACCTGTACCCGTCACATTCGAGCACACTCCCACAAGCATCACTACACTTCCCCCCACCACTACCCTTCTGCCCTCCCCCAGCCACCTCCCTGCCCCCATCACCCATCCAACACTAGTTTTCTTCTCCTATCAGGAGCTGTTGCAGTCCATAGCCTGGCCACAGTGGCCAGAGACAGTGGTCATGTGCACATCAGTTGTGTTTGTGTGAAGATGTGTTTGTTTTCTATTTCAGAAGAAGTCCTTTTTGCTGACAGATTGAACATATAACAGTATTTTCATTGTGTCTGTTTGTGAGTTAACATCTCCTCTTTATGGTGAGTAGCCATGCATCTTTTTCATAATCTGATCATTATTTTATCCTGGTGCAGTGTTTTATTTTGCCTAACAGCTTTCCTTCAATCCCACACCCCAATGCTATTTTCCTTTGTTATTCTCTAAAACATCACTTAGCACTGTGTCAATTCTTTTCTGTCTCTTCTTTAGTGTGTTTCATCTGTCACCTTCCAAACCCCACAAGCTCTATCAACCGCATCATCCATGCACAACCCATCACTACCTGACTTTGCAGTCTGTTGATGCAGCGTCTTATGTCCCACATTATTCCCACCGATATGATTAATCCAAGTTCACAGTTCCACCTCTCTCTCATGTATTTTCATCTATTATGTTCTGTACCTTCCTGTGCTACATCAACTAATTGAACTTTTACCTTACCAACACTCCCCTGTCCCTTCCTCTTTCCTTATTCCAGCACATGCATACATCTGCTGTCCCCTCTCTTCACACATATTCACCCACCAACCTGCATCCCATTATTATCGTCTTTTGTATTTCAACCATTGTGATTTCATCTTGATTTAATATATTGTCACATTTCACTATTGGCCCTACTCCATCAGGTTTCATAGTTTTTCCAATACTTCATCCATTCCATCCTTGGTGTGATTTTTCATCACATATTTTACAAGTCTTTTCCCCTGTATTTTTACACATTTTTATCCTCCCCTATGCATCCTTGCTCTCCAGAACTAAAGCAGCATGCCCAATGTCACCTCAAAAATCTCCAACCTGTTCACCTCCTACTCCTGCCTTGAACTACTACTATCACCACCTCTACAAGAGTTTCCAAACACCCATATCTCCTCATAGCTGACAAAACTCTGCTTCACAGACATACTACATTTACCACATCCTCAGAAGCTCCCCCTCACCATCATACAGAATCCAGGACCTGAACAGATCCAAAACACAGTCATGAACCTTTTCCATATACCTTAGTCCCACAGAAGTATCAGCCCTTTCCAAAGGCCTTACCTACTGCCCAACTTGAAAAGTCAGTCATATTGAATATGTTAAAGACCTTCTCTCCTTATTTTGGCTCCTGCAATAAAGAAACTTTTTTGCCACCAACCCTAACAATCAGACTCAACCCAAAACCAGTGTTGAACCTTCCCTAACTCAGTTCACTCCTCTAACTAACAGAGATCCATCCCTACTGCTACCAAATCAACCCCTGCTAACATTCCAGAATTTCTAAAGCTTAAACCTTGACACATCATCTTTCCCCAACGTTACGTCTGCAGGAAGAACTGCAATCCACCACCAAACTAATCCTGTTCTTATAATACTACCTGCTGGCAAAGGCTCCTTCACTGTTGTTTTGAGCCACAAGGATTGCCTGGGCGAGGGACTCTGCCAGCTCTCAGCCTTGCCACAGTGACCCCACTCGGGGTCCAGCAGGATCTCCAATCCCTCCTCAAATCCTTAGGCCCACCCCAGAACGTCTCCCATCACTCTCTCACCCTGTCACTTCGTGCACTCCTACCTTCTGTATGCATTCTTAAGTCCATAAACTCAATCACCCAGGTTACTCCATTGTGGTGGGTTACAGTGCACTGCTGAGAGAATCTCTGCTCTCATGGGCCAGCTCCTTAAGCCTATTAACCATTATCTACCCCCATGCCTTTCTGAAATAAGAAAAATCTTCATTGTTCTAAAAAATAAAAGTTTGTATTGGAGGAGGTAATATCTGAAGTAACACATTAAAATGTTGTGGCTTGATAATATGAATTGTTTTTTGTAATGCATTAGTTATTTATGTAGTGCATCCTTTAATCTGGGTATTTTCCTAGAAAGATAAAAATGTACCATTTTTAGACCCCTCTGTAAAAAGGGTGACTCCACAAACTACTGCCCAGTGTCACTCTAAACGACATTTTCTAAAATTTTTGGGAAGCTAGTGACTCCAGGGTTGTCACCCACCAATGTAGTAATGGGATACTTAGCCAGTCAAGGTTTGAATTTAAAAAGACCCGTTCTACTGAGTATGCTATTTATACATTTATTGAGTAGATAATAAAAACTTTAAATGATAAAATATCACCAGTTGGGTTCTTCTGGAACTTACTAAAGCCATTTTATATGTCAGTCATAATAATCCATTAGCAAAGTTAACTTTTTCTGTAATACACAGTTCAGTAAACGCATGGGTTAGCTCTTATTTAAGAAACAGAATGCAGAAAGTTACTCTAGGCTATTTGGATAATACAAAATGAGAAGACCACATCATCTGCATGTTGAGAAACCACAGTGAGAGTCTCACAAGGATCAATCATTGGTGCACTACTGTTTGTGCTTCATGTTATTGTTCTGCCTTTTTTGTTTGAATCAGGAGTCAGATTTAGCACTGTCTGCAGATGATACAAGCATTGTTGTGAAACTGAACAAAAAGGCATCAACAGAGAAAACAGTAATTAACGGTTTTGTGGCAGTTACTGAAATGTTTCACTCAAAGAGACTAGCTTTAAATATGGGAAAAATGCAGCTCATCCTCGTTTTGTACCATGAAATATATCCCAACTCCATTTGACCTAGTATTCCAAGAATAAAAAACAAGGAAAGAAAATGGTAAGCTCTTAGTTGTGCATACTGATGAAAACTTAACTGAAATAAACATATAATAGACATGATAAAACATTTAGGTTCAGCTTCCTATGCCATAATAAGAATTGTCACTTTGAGGGTATAGAAGTCAGTAAGTTAACATAGTTCACATATTTTCATTCGCTGATGGCTTATGAGATAATATTCTGGGGTAACTCCTTGCTTAGACAACAAATTATCCATTGCAAAAATGAAAGTAAAAGCAATTAGAATCATGTGTGATGTGTGCAGTTCACACATGTACATGCAGACTGCAACAGCTCCTGATGTGAGAAGCAATTTGTTGTGGGATGAGTGGTGGGTAAGGAGGAGGCTGTGGGACGGGGGAGTGGGGGGGGGGGGGGGGGGGTTGAGATCGAAAAGGAGAGAAGTAGAGAAGGGGATAAGGAATAGTGGCTTTTTCCATGGAATAAAAGGCTGTGTAGTGCTAGAAAGTGAACAGAGAAGGGGATAGATAGCTGAAACACAGGGATTAGTGAAGACTGAGGTTAGGGGGTTAATCAAATGTAGGATATATTCCAGGGTGAGCTCCCACCTATCCAATTCAGAGAAGCTGGTGATGACAGGCATGATCTAGATGGTGCAGGCTACGAAGAAATCATTGAAACAAAGCACATTGTGTTGGACAATATGTTCAACGAATGGGTGGTCTAGCTGTCTTTTGGCCACAGTTTCTGGGTGACCATTCATACGGGCAGACAGCTTATTAATTGTCATGCCCATGTAGAAAGCAGCACAGAGGTTGCAGCCTAGTTTATAGATCACATGACTTCTTTCATAACTAGCAACCTTTGGTGGAATGGGAGATGCCTGTTGCCAGGATGGAGTAGGTTATGATGGGAAGTTGTATGGGACAGGCCTTGCATCTAGGTCTATTGTTGCAGAGCCATGAGGCAAGGGGTTTTGAGCGATGGCAGAGTAGGGATGCAGGAGGAAATTGCATGGATTTGTTGGGTGGCTGAATACCACTGTGGGAACAGGCAAGATAGGATATTGAGTAGGATATTCCTCATTTCAGGGTATATGAGAGGGAGTCAAAACCCTGACAGAGAATGTGATACAGTTGCTCCAGTCCTAGGAGGTACTGAGTCACAAGTGGAGAGCTCCTTCATGGCCGGATGGTGGGTATGTGGTTGATGGTAGGTGACTGGAGGGACAAGATGTAGAGATCTGTTTCTGTATGAGGTTGGGAGGGTAATTTTGGTCTGTGGAGGCCTTACTGAGACCACTGGTACATTTAGAGAGGGAGTGCTTGTCACTACAGATGTGACAACCATGGGTGGCTAGGGACTTATTGGTATGAAATGAGTGACAGCTGTTGAAGTGAAGGTACTGCTGGTGGTTAATGGGTTCAAAATGGGCAGAGGCAGTGAGGTAGCCATTCTTGAGGTAGAGGTCAACTTTGAGGCAGGTCGCCTTTTGGGTTGACAAGGACCAGATCAAGTGAATGGGATGGAAGGTATTGAGGTTCTGGAGGAATATGGATAGAGTACTCTAAAATGAAAATGTCTTGTGGTGAAGGCCTCCTGGTTGTAGACTTGTCGTCTACCGCAAGTTTCTTGGTTGATGCCACTTTGGGGGCTTGCTAGTCAATGGGGATGATATGACAATGAAGACAACACAACACCCAGTCCATGAGTGGAGAAATTTCCACCCATCCAGGAATCAAACACAGGCCCCTTTGCATGGCATTCTGTCATGCTGACCACTCAGCTATCAAGGCGGACATTCTCGCACTCAGTTCAGATCATGAAGATGTCATCAGTCAGCCTGAACTAGATGAGGAGTTTGGGATTCTCAGTGATGAGAAAGGATTCCTCTCGATGGCCTGTGAATAGGTTGGCAGAGGATGGTGCCATGTGGTTGTCCATTGCTGTACCATGGATTTGTCTGAGAGTGATAGAAGTAATTGTGGGTGCGAATATAGCTGGTCGTGGTGACCAGGAAGGAGGTTGTAGGTTTGGAGGCATTTGGAAATGTAGTATCCAATAGCGCCAAGGCTGTGGGCATTGGGGATGTTAGTATAGTGCAAACTGGCATCACTAGTGAGGAGTGGGGTGCCACTGGTAAATGAACAGGAACTGTGAAGAGTTGGTGGAGGAAATGGTTGGTGCCTTTTATATATGGGGGTAGATCTACATCTACATCTACATTTATATTCCACAAGCGACCCAACGATGTGTGGCTGAGGGCACTTTACGTGCCACTGTCATTACCTCCCTTTCCTGTTCCAGTTGCATATGGTTCGCGGGAAGAACGACTGCCGGAAAGCCTCTGTGCGTGCTCGAATTTCTCTAATTTTACATTTGTGATCTCCTCGGGAGGTATAAGTAGGGGGAAGCAATATATTCGATACCTCATCCAGAAACGCACCCTCTCAAAACCTGGACAGCAAGCTACACCGCGATGCAGAGCGCCTCTCTTGCAGAGTCTGCCCCTTGAGTTTGATAAACACCTCTGTAACGCTATCACACTTACCAAATAACCCTGTGATGAAACATGCTGCTCTTCTTTGGATCTTGTCTATCTCCTCCATCAACCTGATTTGGCACAGATCCCACACTGATGATCAATACTCAAGTATAGGTCGAAGGAGTGTTTTGTAAGCCACCTCCTTTGTTGATGGACTACATTTTCTAAGGACTCTCCCATTGAATCTCAACCTGGTACCCACCTTACCAACAATTAATTTTATATGATCATTCCACTCCAAATTGTTCTGCACGCATACTCCCAGATATTTTTCAGAAGTAACTGCTACCAGTGTTTGTTCCGCTATCATATAATCATACAATAAAGGATCCTTCTTTCTATGTATTCGCAATACATTACATTTGTCTGTGTTAAGGGTCAATTGCTACTCCCTGCACCAAGTGCCTATCCGCTGCAGATCTTCCTGCATTTCGCTACAATTTTCTAATGCTGCAACTTCTCTGTATACTACACCATCATCTGCCAAAAGCCACATGGAACTTTCGACACTATCTACTAGGTCATTTATATATATTGTGAAAAGCAATGGTCCCATAACACTCCCCTGCGGCACACCTGAGGTTACTTTAATTTCTGTAGATGTCTCTCCATTGTGAACAACATGCTGTGCTCCGTTTGCTAAAAACTCTTCAATCCAGCCACACAGCTGGTCTGATATTCCGTAGGCTCTTACTTTATTTATCAGGTGACAGTGTGGAACTGTATCGAACACCTTCTGAAAGTCAAGGAAAATAGCATCTACCTGGGAGCCTGTATCTAATATTTTCTGGGTCTCATGAACTAATAAAGTGAGTTGGGTCTCACACGATCGCTGTTTCTGGAATCCATGTTGATTCCTACAGAGCAGATTCTGAGTTTCCAGAAACGACATGATACATGAGCAAAAAACATGTTCCAAAATTCTACAACAGATTGACATCAGAGATAGAGGTCTATAGTTTTGCGCATCTGCTCGACGACCCTTCTCGAAGACTGGCACTACCTGTGCTCTTTTCCAATCATTTGGAACCTTCCGTTCCTCTAGAGACTTGCGGTACATGGCTGTTAGAAGGGGGGCAAATTCTTTGGCGTACTCTGTGTAGAATCGAATTGGTATCCCTTCAGGGCCAGTGGACTTTCCTCTGTTGAGTGATTCCTTGGACACTTATTTTGATGTCAGCCATTTTTCCGTTTGTGGGAGGATTTAGAGAAGGAACTGCAGTGCGGTCTTCCTCTGTGAAACAGCTGTGAAAAAGGTGTTTAGTATTTCAGCTTTATGCGTGTCATCCTTTGTTTCAATGCCATCATCATCCCAGAGTATCTGGATATGCTGTTTTGATCCACTTACTGATTTAACATAAGACCAGAACTTCCTAGGATTTTCTGTCAAGTCGGTACATAGAATTTTACTTTCAAATTCAATGAACGCTTCACGCATAGCCCTCCTTACGCTAACTTTGACATTGTTTAGCTTCTGCTTGTCTGAGAGGTTTTGGCTGCTTTTAAATTTGCAGTGAAGCTCTCATTGCTTTCACAGTAGTTTCCTTACTTTGTTGTTGAACCACGGTGGGTTTTTCCCATTCCTCGCATTTTACTCAGCACATACCTGTCTAAAATGCATTTTACGATTGCCTTGAACTTTTTCCATAAACACTCAACATTGTCAGTGTCGGAATAGAAATTTTCGTTTTGATCTGTTAGGTAGTCTGAAATCTGCCTTCTATTACTCTTTCTAAACAGATAAACCTTCCTCCCTTTTTTTATATTCCTATTTATTTCCATATTCAGGGATGCTGCAACGGCTTTCTGAACACTGATTCCCTGTTCTGCACTTACAGTGTCTGTTTGTTATCAGTAGGTCCAAGATGTTATCTCCACGAGTCGGTTCTCTGTTTAATTGCTCGAGGTAATTTTCGGATAGTGCACTCAGTATAATGTCACTTGATGCTCTGTCCCTACCACCCATCCTAAACATCTGAGTGTCCCAGTCTATATCTGGTAAATTGAAATCTCCATCTAAGACTATAACATGCTGAGAAAATTTATGTGAAATGTATTCCAGATTTTCTCTCAGTTGTTCTGCCACTAATGCTGCTGAGTCGGGAGGTCAGTAAAAGGAGCTAATTATTAACCTAGCTCAGTTGTTGAGTGTAACCTCCACCCATAATAATTCACAGGAACTATCCACTTCTACTTCACTAAAGGATAAACTACTACTAACAGGTACAAATGCACCACCACTGGCTGCATGCAATCTATCCTTTCTAAACACCATCTGTGCCTTTGAAAAAATTTCAGCAGAATTTATCTCTGGCTTCAGCCAGCTTTCCATACCTATAACGATTTCAACTTCGGTGCTTTCTATCAGTGCTTGAAGTTCCGGTACTTTACCAATGCAGCTCCGACAGTTTACAATTATAATACCAATTGCTGCTTGGTCCCCGCATGTCCTGACTTTGCCCCGCACCCTTTGTGGCTGTTGCCCTTTCTGTACTTGCCTGAGGCCATCTAACCTAAAGAACCGCCCAGTCCACGCCATATAACCCCTGCTACCCGTGTAGCTGCCTGCTGCTTGTAGTGGACTCCTGACCTATCCAGCGGAACCCGAAACCCCACATAGTTTAATTTTTAATTTTTTTGCATGTTTTTGGGTACTTGCATTGTTTAATTCATAAATTTCGGGTGTATTATAGTATTTGAGAGTTGTAGCATCGCGTTTTAGTACCTGAATAGTGCAAAATCGCTTAGGCTCCTCCCGCCACCACGCAGTGTGTCAGCAGTGCACAAGTAGCAGCATTACTGCATTTACTAGGCAATCTTGTATTTTAATAACCATTTAAATCTTGTGTCGAATTGTTTGTGCTCTCTGTAGATTAGCAAGTCGAGGAATCTGCAGCCCACACGGTCACAGAACCGTCTCAGCCTCTGATTCAGACCCTCCACTTGGCTCTGTACCAAAGGCCTGCAGTCAGTCCTGTCGATGATGCTGCAGATGGTGAGCTCTGCTTTCATCCCGCTAGTGAGACTGGCAGTCTTCACCAAATCAGATAGCCGCCGGAAGCCAGATAGGATTTCCTCTGATCCATAGTGACACACATCATTGGTGCCCACATAAGCGACCACCTGCAGATGGGTGCACCCTGTACCCTTCATGGCATCCAGAAGGACTCTTTCCACATCTGGAATGACTCCCCCTGGTATGCACACAGAGTGCACATTGGTTTTCTTCCCCTCTCTTGCTGCCATATCCCTAAGGGGCCCCATTACGTGCCTGATGTTGGAGCTCCCAACTACCAGTAAGCCCACCCTCTGCAACCGCCCGGATCTTGCAGACTGAGGGGCAACCTCTGGAACAGGACAAGCAGCCATGTCTGGCTGAAGATCAATATCAGCTGGAGACAGAGCCTGAAACCAGTTCGTCAGACGAACTGGAGAGGCCTTCCGTTCAGCCCTCAGGAATGTCTTTCGCCCCCTGCCACACCTCGAGATGACCTCCCAATCTACCACAAGTGAGGAGTCAGCCTCAATGTGGGCAGTATACCAGGCAGCCACAGCCGAAGTCTGATCGGGAGATGTGTGGGATGAGATGGCTGTCCCTGACAAACCCCTATCCGGACCCCCACAGTGATGCCTATTGGCAACAGCCTCGAGCTGTGTGACCGAAGCCAACACTGCCTGAAGCTGGGAGCAAAGGGATGCCAACTCAGCCTGCATCTGAACACAACAGTAGCAGTCCCTATCCATGCTAAAAACTGTTGTGCAAAGAACGTCTGAACTAATCTACAGAGAGCACAAACAATTCGACACAAGATTTAAATGGTTATTAAAATACAAGATTGCCTAGTAAATGCAGTAATGCTGCTACTTGTGCACTGCTGACACACTGCGTGGTGGCGGGAGGAGCCTAAGCGATTTTGCACTATTCAGGTACTAAAACGCGATGCTACAACTCTCAAATACTATAATACACCCGAAATTTATGAATTAAACAATGCAAGTACCCAAAAACATGCAAAAAAATTAAAAATTAAACTATGTAACAAATAAGTGATCTAAGAGTATACGATTTGCTGCTGGCAGCTGCTTATCCAATGGCGGCAGGGAGCACACTGCCTGTGACTAACCAACACTGGCTGTTCAAAACAAAAACAGAAGACAGATGACTATGCAAATTTACACTACTCAGGTACTAAAGCGCGATGCTACAACTCTCAAATACCACAATACGCCTGAAGTTTATGAATTAAACAATGCAAGTGCAAAAACATGTAAACAAATTAAGAATTAAACTATGTAACAAATAAGTCTGCTAAGAGTATATGACTAATTGTTAATAGGCTTAAGGAGTTGGCCCATGAGAGCAGAGACTCTCCCAGAGGGGCACTGTAACCCACAACAATGGGGCATCCTGTCTGGTTGGGTATATGAACTTAAGAATGCATACAGAAGGTAGGAGTGCACGAAGTGACAGGGTGAGAGAGTGGTAGACTTAGGGGAGAGGTTCTGGGGTGGGCCTAAGGATTTGAGGAGGGATTGGAGATCCTGTTGGACCCCGAGTGGGGTCACTGTGGCAAGGCTGAGAGCTGGCAGAGTCCCTCGCCCAGGCAATCCTTGTGGCTCAAAACAACAGTGAAGGAGCCTTTGCCAGCAGGTAGTATTATAAGAGCAGGATTAGTTTTCATTGGTGGATTGCAGTTCTTCCTGCAGACGTAACGTTGGGGAATGATGATGTGTCGAGGTTTAAGCTTTAGAAATTCTGGAATGTTAGCAGGGGTTGATTTGGTAGCAGTAGGGATGGATCTCTGTTAGTTAGAGGAGTGAACTGAGTTAGGGAAGTTTCAACACTGGTTTTGGGTTGAGTCTGATTGTTAGGGTTGGTGGCAAAAAAGTTTCTTTATTGCAGGAGCCAAAATAAGGAGAGAAGGTCTTTAACATATTCAATATGACTGACTTTTCGAGTTGGGCAGTAGGTAAGGCCTTTGGAAATGGCTGATACTTCTGTGGGACTAAGGTATATAGAAAAGGTTCATGACTGTGTTTTGGATCTGTTCAGGTCCTGGATTCTGTATGATGGTGAGGGGGAGCTTCTGAGGATGTGGTAAATGTAGTATGTCTGTGAAGCAGAGTTTTGTCAGCTATGAGGAGATATGGGTGTTTGGAAACTCTTGTAGAGGTGGTGATAGTAGTAGTTCAAGGCAGGAGCAGGAGGTGAACAGGTTGGAGATTTTTGAGGTGACATTGGGCATGCTGCTTTAGTTCTGGAGAGCAAGAGTTTTACATCTGGGATTGTAGAGCAGGAAATTTTGCCAGTGGAGAGGAGATATTGCAAGGAGGTGTGGGTCTGATTTACATGGTTTTGTGGGAGTAGTTTGGTGAGGGCTATGGGCCAGTGGAACTTGAACAGTGATCATTTTGGAAAGAGAGGTGGCAGCTGGAGATGGGCAAATTGATGGTCATGCCTTTGTTGTAGTGGCGGTGGTGGTGGAGGGGGGGGAGCATTCCATGAGCTAGGCAACAACATAGGTACAGTGTGTGGAACTGTATTCTTGCTAGGGCTAAGGAAACTTTTCTGTATTGGCACTCACAGAAGAAGCAAGGATCCATAGGGGAGGATAAAAATGTGTAAAAATACAGGGGAAAAGACTTGTAAAATATGTGATGAAAAATCACATGAAGGATGGAATGGATGAAGTATTGGAAAAAATATGAAATCTGATGGAGTAGGGTCAATAGTGAAATGTGACAATATATTAAATCAAATGAAATCACAATGGATGAAAGACAAAAGACGATAATAATGGGATGCAGGTTGGTGGGTGTATATGTGTGAAGAGAGGGGACAGCAGACGTATGCATGTGCTGGAATAAGGAAAGAGGAAGGGGCAGGAGAGTGTTGGTAAGGTAAAAGTTCAATTAGTTGATGTAGCACAGGAAGGTATGGAACATAATAGATGAAAATACATGAGAGAGAGGTGGAAGAGTGAACTTGGATTAATCATATCGGTGGGAATAATGTGGGACATAAGACACTGCATCAACAGTCTGCAAAGTCAAGTAGTGATGGGTTGTGCATGGATGATGCTGTTGATAGAGCTTGTGAGGTTTGGAAGGTGACAGATGAAACACACTAAAGAAGAGACAGAAAAGAATTGACACAGTGCTAAGTGATGTTTTAGAGAATAACAAAGGAAAATAGCATTGGGGTGTGGGATTGAAGGAAAGCTGTTAGGCAAAATAAAACACTGCACCAGGATAAAATAATGATCAGATTCTGAAAAAGATGCATGGCTACTCACCATAAAGAGGAGATGTTAACTCACAAACAGACACAATGAAAATACTGTTATATGTTCAATCTGTCAACAAAAAGGACTTCTTCTGAAATAGAAAACAAACACATCTTCACACAAACACAACTGATGTGCACATGACCACTGTCTCTGGCCACTGTGGCCAGGCTATGGACTGCAACAGCTCCTGATGGGAGAAGAAAACTGGTGTTGGTTGGGTGATGGGGGCAGGGAGGTGGCTGGGGGAGAGACAGTAGGGTAGTGGTGGGGGGAAGTGTAGTGATGCTTGTGGGAGTGTGCTGGAATGTGACGGGTACAGGTTAGGGTCGCTAGGTGCAGTTGAGCAATTTGGAAAGAGGGTGGGGGTGGGAGGGAGAGGAAGACGAGAGAAGGAACAAGAAAATCTTGAACTTTTTTGAACCAGCTGGAAAATAGTGTGGTCTCCATCCAGTCTTGTTACTTAATGACACTGCAGTCTATGCAGACACATCTGTACCAATTCAGTTTTCTATTACATACTTAAATCATTCTAAGTATAGACATATGGTGATAAAAAGATGTTTCATCACAGTTATGTGTATGTCCTGGTTTTCCCATAGATTTGGTTCTGTCACAGTCACAGTGAAATTTATGGAAATTGTAAGTTACCCATGGTCCAACAGATCACACTGAGAATATACAGTGGTTTGCAATGCCATTATAAAAAGTGAATCCCTTCCCCTGATTGAAAACAGTGAATAAAAATTTTAAAAAATGAAATAAATAATACATGCATGATCACTGATTTGTGAATTGTGATTTTAGTTTGTTTTGTTTGTAGTAACACTTCACAATATGTAGCACTCCTTCTTATGACAACCCACATCTTCTTAGGATTATGTTTGTCAGTTATTTGGTCATCCATAAGAGGAAGCCACTACTGTCACTTCATTCTTACTATATCTGCCTATTTCCTCATGTACCAGTAATATAATGCTTTAGTGTGGAGCAAGGGATGCTGTAAAAAACTACTGCTCCAAGGGTAGCCCTATTTTCGTAGTCATATTACCTAGCACTTGCTTAAGGTCTTAAGATCTGTAAGTATATCCAGCTCCTGTTTGTGTTTTCCTACTACGAGGGCTATCCACAAAGTACATTATGTTTTGGAATTAAAAATAAATAAAGTATTGGAATTTTTTTTAATTATATACAGATGAAAGCCACACTTAAATACTACTTTTCTACATAGTTGCCATTTAAATTAAGGCACTTATCATAGCGATGGGCGAGCTTGGAAATTCCTTCGTCGTAAAATTTGGCAGGCTGCGCCTTCAACCACGTGGTTACCTCTTCTTTTGGTACAGAAAAGATGTGATTTTTGTGGATTTCCTGGAAAGAGGCACTACAATAAACTCTCAAAGGTATTGACAAACTCTGCACAACCTCAGAAGAGCAATACAAAACAAGCGCAGGTGAAAGTTGGGCTCAAAGATCTTGCTGATTCATGACAACGCCCGGGCCCACACGGCAAATGCCACTGGTGAAGTTCTCGAATCTTTTAAGTGGGAGTTGTTTCCTCATCCGCCGTACAGTCCCGACCTGTCACCGGGCGACTTCCACTTATTCCCAGCAATGAAGAAGCGGTTGGCTATGCAGCGTTTTGATGACGACGCACAGCTTCAAGAAGAAGTAACCATGTGGTTGAAGGCGCAGGCGGCCGAATTTTACAACGAAGGAATTTCCAAGCTCGTCCTTCGCTGTGATAAGTGCCTTAATTTAAATGGCAACTACGTAGAAAAGTAGTATTTAAGTGTGGCTATCATCTGTATATAATAAAAAAATTTTCCATTATTTTATTTATTTTTAATTCCAAAACGTAATGTACTTTGTGGATAGCCCTCATATATACCCTCATCATTACCTACATTGATTAACCCTTATATGCCCAGAACCTTTTTTGTCATGGAGCTATATGCACATATATCATTTATTAATGATCACAGATAACACCTGTAACAGTAATTTGCAGTTGTCAGTTCTAAAATAGGGCTGGACACGAAAAGGACATACACCAGTATAGAACAGGAATAATCACATAAAATATATTTTACAGTAATGAATGTTTAACAACTGTAATCTGATAACCAAATGTTATAATTATAAGATTGTGCATGAAACTCTGCAACGCATTTGTCATGCAAATATATGTTTATATTTGTGGCACAATTTGACAGTTTCATTTTTACAAAGTCCACATCTTCTTCTGACATGACTGGTCAGAATAATAAGGTAAGATAAATGTTTTCTTACAGAAAATCTGTGTAGTCCAGGGTATAAGTAAAACAGTCAGTATGAGGTAAACACCACATTCCTATGAAGGAAAACAATTTGAAACTCAACATCGTACTTTTGTTTGACAAATGCTTATCAGTGAGATTCACTTCTGGCAACACTATACTTCTACTTGAGGAAGACACCATACCTCATTTGTCATGTGGACTCAGTCAGACTGTGCTTTCTTCTCATAACGTTTTGAAGGCATATCAACTTTGTTCAACTGATCTCCCAAGTATTTTGCTGTCTTTGACAGAATTACAGTCTCATCACAACACCTCAAAATATTTATTTCTTTTCCTTGAACTTTTAATTCCCTTTCCAAATTTCTCTCTGGCTTCCTTGGCTACATGCTTTACATACAGATCAAACAATGTGGAGAATAAGTTGGAGCCATTCTCACTCCCTTCTCAACTGCTGCCCACCTTTCATGCCCTTTGAGTAATATGTGCAGTCTGGTTTCCGTAGTACCTAATGTTTCATTCCCAGTTTTATTCCTAATAATTTAAAAAATTGAGAGAGTGTATTTAAGTCAACATTTTAAATTTTTTAATCTACAAAAGAAATAAGCTTTTGTCTATTTCTCTTCATTCTATATTTTAAGGTAAGTGATAAGGACAGTATTGCTTTCCTGTTAGTACCTGCATGGAAGAATATATTTTGATTAATTTAATGCTACAGACAGATAACAGTGCAAAAAATTTATGAAGTGTGAAATGAGCAGAGTGAAATATTTGCACGGAAACCACAAATATGATAACGGTCTGGAGTTCATGAATTTATTTTTCTTCAAGTAAATTTAATGAGACCTAACACCCTTTTGGATGTGATCTTTTCTGAAATAAACAACACTGAAAATACTCTAAGCATTCCAGCAGGTTGGTATGTAATGGACCATTTTTTTAAAAGACCACCTTCCAAAACGTGGGTACCCCTTATTCTCCTTGTCACAGAGCAACCAATCTGACAACAGTCTTTCAACCTAACCATAACTTTTGCTAAATATATATTGTTTTATGACTATACAAGCAAAGTTCTAATGTCATTAACTGCATACCAGTATTTCAAAGCAGTGAAATTTCACTGTGTTAGAAGTTCAAGTGAATACCAGAAATGTTGTGAGAAAGTATATTGTACAAAATATTTAAAACCAAATTACAAGGAAGTTACGTATTAGTTAAAACCAGATTTGAAGGAAGTTACATATTACTTAAGACATAAGAGACTGTGTGCATTTTACCAAACTAATGTTTAAACTAGAATTATGCCAAATTAAAAAGCTTATTTAACTCACAGGTCATTTGCTCACAGTAACTGTATTTAAAAGCTGTAGTGGTAATATCAAAATATATACATGTAATTTCTTTTTTCAAAATAATGTTAAGACATTCAGCAACTTATAACCATTATGGAATTGGGTCTTTCTGAAACACACAACTACTGGAACTTCCCGCGAACCATATGCGACTGGAACAGGAAAGGGAGGTAATGACAGTGGCATGTAAAGTGCCCTCCACCACACACCATTGGGTGGCTTGCGGAGTATAAATGTAGATGTAGATGTAGATGAAATACTCTAAACACATTCACAGAGAGGCTAATATTTCAAAATCAAAGTAAATGGTTAGTAAAATATACAACCACTAGGCAAAAATCAATATGTATGTTCTATGAACTGCTTATTTAAGAGGAACAAGATACATTTAATAATTTAAGAAATTATGGTGCTTTTATTACTAAATGAGGGCTGCCATGCCAGTATATTTTGTTTTTTTCTAGTCTTATGCTATCATTTTTCACATACTCACCACTGAGGGAAAGTGACCCAACAATTTCTTCCATAAGTTATGAATATAATTAATATCCATTATCATAGTCAGAAAATTGGAACATTGAACTCAGCTTTTTGTGTCCTATTGTAAATTATTCATTCTTTGATGTGTCATTTCTTACAAGCAGGTGTGTGTGTGTGTGTGTGCCATTAAATATATAATCAGCAATGGTATCTGTAGATTACTGGATTGGCGAGATACAATGTTGACCAATACACTAAATGAAGTCAAGTAAACCCATGTCCTTCTAAATGTTTTACTGAAAAATAAGTCATGTTATTTCAATAATATTTAATGTTCTGTAATGAAGTACAGTTAGCTTCTGTAGCATTCCTTTGGTCTGCTACAGTATTATGTTCACATTAACGCATTTTCGTAATTCACAGTAGAGCTACAAGACATCAGCATAATGTACATAAGGCTATTAGAAACCACCTTGACAGTTTTATCTCATAACAACTAGATGTTAAAATGTCCAAAACAGAAGCAGAAAATAACGAACTACTCCTCTGGTGAATTCAGTGTTGACTTCTGAACATAAAAATAACCACAAATATGTAGTGAATGTAAAACTACTAGGTCACAAAAGATTTACTATCATCTACAAAGACCAAAAAGCACGTGGAATATGTACCCCACTCTTAGTGAAATATATAAGCAATATTGCAATGCCAATAATACAAGTAATACTGTGTCAGTTCTTACACTGTCTAGTCAGTCTTGGTAGAATAGCACATTGTATGCCACAAAACACTAAAAAACTGCAGTTGGAAAGTAAATCTCCAAGTAAATAAAGATTAGCTCAACAGTGTAATTCACCAAATTTGTTTGTGTTACTTCTTCTAGACAGAAAAAGTGAAAGCTGTTTGAACTCTATATGTAAATGTGTGCTGCTTCTACTGCACAAAAGTAATATTTTTATTTTAACTGGATTAACTTCTGAGATTAACACTATTTCCTCCTACTGATGAACTACAGTTTGAAAATTAAAGAATGTTTTCATTCTTGTATGCACACCTATTCAGAACTTGTGTGCATGTCATTAAGGGATTATGTTCTGTTCTTTCCACAGTTGCTTGCATTAAAGCTTAAAATAATGCCTCATATGCGAGCATGCAAGTAGATTATGACTAGCGAACTAAATAGTAAACTGATAGGGATAGAACATTTCTTCCCATTATCCTGAGGAAGAAAGTGAAGAAAAATAAAGCAGGAAAATATAATAATAACAGAAAGCTGATGAGGGTAAGAACAAGCAGTCACAAGAAGAACTTATCAGACATGAATAAGAACTTATTTGGTCAATATTCTCATAAAAATCTAGAACAGGTAATGCAATCCTTATTATCTTCTAATATAATGACAGTAATTTTCATTATGAATATGTGTTATTAAAGTATACTTCACAGAATTAAATTCTGTATTTTAAAAACAATGTAGCCAAATTTTCAGGAGGTTATCCATCTTGTTACGTATGGCAGATAATTCATGCAAATGTGTACATCAAAAACACTTGCTAATGATCAGATAAAGTAATACCACTTTATTAATCTCAGTACTCAACACCCCTCCTTCTCTCCAATGGTAGGTAATGTGGAGGCAGTGGTACTTGTCAACCATGTGGTATACTTTGGCCAACCATGCAGATGTAGGATACCAAGTGGGGCAAGGCTGGACTGTTTCTGCATTGTCCATTTATGGAAGTACCCATTTAGGTAGGGTGGGAGTTCAGTATGGAGAGTTGCAATAAATTGTCATTGACTATTTCTGCAGAAGAAGAACGATGCTGTAACTCATCACATGACATATCAGTTGTTGCCAGCGGGTCTTCTTGCATGACAGGAAGTCCCTCACATAGCTGTGGATCATGTAGCAAACATGCCCATTTCAGTCAGCAGACAGAAACTGTGAAGGGCTTCCCATTCAGTAATATTTTGAATGCCTGTTCACTGATCTGTAGGACCCTATGTGGTGTGGAATAAGGTGGTTGTAGAGCTGTCCAGATCCTTCAACACACTGTGTATGAACGTTTTGTGGATGTTTTGAGTTTGAGAAGGGCGTGTTCGGATGTGGGAAATAAGTTGGTTTTTCGTGTTTGACCAAAAAGTATGAGGCATTTGCCACAAAGGGTATCCACCAACGATGACTGCAAATCCTCTTTGTAGGATGTTCGTACCCCAAGCAACACCATTTGGAGTGATTCTGTCCAATGGGCAGAATGTCACTTGAGTGTTGCCTTAAGAATGCAGTGTCAATATTAGACAAGACCATTACTTTAAGGTGGTATACTGTTGTTCAAACCTGTTATATACTGCTCAATCTGCATAACTCAATTACCAGATGTGATTCAAATTGACATTTTTTTCCATGGTAATTGATGAGAAGCATCTGAAACATGTGATCCACCTCTATAGACATCCACAGCAGTGGAGTTGGCTGTCATATCCAGCAGCAGGACTGCCTCTAACAAGTGGGTTACTCAGACTCTGGCTGACAGTAGATAATGGTAGCCAATTCTGGACCCATGATGTGTAAGTAGACATGCTGTAAGCTTCCTTTAGATATTGTATATTTGCCATGCTGTGGGAAAGTGTGACAGGCGATCTCACTGTGCTAGCAGCTGATGCATGTTTGTGTCAATTTCCAGCAATCAGATATCACGTTGAGCCACATGAACAGCACCATGACGAACCTGATGGTCAGTTGGATAGAGATGTATGAAAATTTATGTATGTTATCAAAAATTAGGCTGCAAAAATTTTGAGGGTATAGAAAATAGACCAATATGTTGTGATGTATCACACCATATGTGCACATCTGCACCAGGAATTTGTACTTGTTCTAGTGTCAACTTGATGATACTTTCATTCAGTAATCCTGTTATGTGCTGGTGATTCTTCTGTGCCTCAGCCATTACATCAAAGTCTATGGTGGCAGTCAATGTGTTGGTACAAAAGAGAAAGTTGGCAGCTACACTGTCAGCACTGTTAACATGACATGTATCCATTGTGAATTTTGTTATGTAATTTAGGTGATGGAAACATGAGGGAGTGCAGTCCTTAGCAGGGTTGCATATTATGTGCACCAGTGGCCAATGATCAGTGAGAATTGTGAGTGAACGCCTCTCAGTATCTTTGCAACATCTTCTTGAAGACCTAATAAATGCTGGTCATAGGCTAAGCACATCTGTTGCATCTCTGTGGGTTTCCGAGAAAGGAATCAAGTGGCTATTTTGGCCACCATCATTTATTGTAAAACTGCACTGGTGGTGGTTTTGCTGATGTCACTGTTATATCAGGTGTGTCAATGTAACAGTTTTGGGGACCCAATCTTGGACTGAATCAGTAGTGTCTTCCTTGTCCTTGGCCTACTGCAGAGGCTGTTTCCCACAAGTATTCTTACCAGCTAAGTCATGAGACCTGGAGCATGGCTGCTAGCAGAATAGAGTGATTATAGTTTGTCATCCCTATGTGTTACCACAGCTCTTGAAACATTGTGGTTAAGGCATCTTTTTGATACACATGTGCATTCTTGGGTGGGTTGAATGCCAACACATACCACCAAGTGGCTGAGAAAAATAATGTCCTCTCTGTATTACAGGCACTTATCTCTGTTAACAACTATTCACAATGCCTTGAGGACATCTTAGAATCAGTTATAGGTGTTCTTTGTGCTGTTCATTGAAAGAGTATAAAATAAAAATGTCATCCAAATATGGGAAGCAAGAAGATAACTTACTCAGGGATCTGACGATGAATCACTGTTAAGTCTGGGTGGAATTTTTCAACACAAAAGACATGCAAAGAAATTTGTATAGTATGAATGGTGTAATAATTACAGTTTGGGTTATATCTTCTGGGACCAATGGAATCCGTAAGTATGCTTTCTGACAGTCAAGCACCATGAATATTAAAAGCACCAGCTAATGTGTGGGTAAAGTCTTGAGTATTGGGGTTTGGGCATCTGTCTGGTACTGTATGAGAATTCAGAGCCCTCTAATTGGTGCACAATCTGCATGAGCCATACTTTTTAGGCCCCGGGTGGATGGGGGAGCCCAAGCACTGTCCAGTGGTCTCACAATACCAGTCTAACAATTCCACAATTGATGGTTTAGTGAAGCAATACTTGTGTGTCATCAAACATTGAGTGTTTAGAAAGACAGCAGGGCCTGGTGAAGCATTAATTCAAATGAAGTAATGCCATGTTTTGTAGGAATATGGGGAGGGGTGGCGGGGCTACAGACACAGCACTGTCAACATGGAGAGGTATTAGCTTTGAACTAATTTTATAGTTGTTACTGACTTGTGTTTGTTTGGAAGTTGCCTCTTGAATTCTGTGGTTGGATGAGATGGGAGATTCTGAGGATCCTTGTTCTCCAAGATGATCACTGAGAATTCCAGTTGGTTGATGCATTCCTGAATGTGTGAAACCACATCCTTGCACATTTTGTTTAATTTCTCTCTATTTCCTATGTCTAAAGCATCCAGCTTGAATGAGATTGTCCAGGTAAATAAACCTTTTGTTCACTCCATAAAATCTACTAAAATTGATTGTTAGACAGTGTAGTTTCTGTGCCTGTAGCAAAAATGCTTTGAGATGAGGGTTCAAAGGCAATGGTAATTCAGTGATTGATAGTGTTTTTATCTTCAACTGTGAAACTTGATGCATGACATTTCCCAACTCACTGCTTCTGTCCCTCAAAATTGCATATAAAGCCCATGTTTCAGCCACTGAATATGATTATTCCACATTCACATACATATTTTCAATAGTGGTGAGCTGAATGGTTAGAAAATGGCACTTTGGGTGACAGGCTGCAAGGATTCATCAAGTACAGATATGGGGGTTTAAAAGATGTGCCTTTAATGCCTGATACTACATCCCCGCTATTGCTTTGTCAATTCAGGATACAGAGAGACGTGTCACAGAAAGTGCGTGCCTAACATTGTTTCATTGAGTTCTGTGAAGGTGAATTTACAAGCAAAGGGGGCTTATAGGCCCAAATACACTGCAAATTCTAGTACCACATAGTTTGATTGGTGCATCATTTGCAACCCAGAGCTGGAGAAGAGACTGTGAGTTATGTAAGTCAGCTGTTTCCTTTGGAATGGTACTCACTTCCAAGCCTGAGTAAATGAGGAAATACTGACTGGTATTATTGTCAAGAACGTATAATGTGCAGCTGTCATGGGAAAAATGATCCAAGGTGGTTTGGCGTACTCATCTAAGATGTAAAAGTTCTTTAATTCTGCCATGCTCCCCCACACATACTGGAAGGCATGACTTATGTTTGGGTGTGTGCAGCATGTATAATATTTTTGAGCATTGGCTCTTAAACAGGAGTGGAACCAACACCAATACAATCTCTCTCAGTTGTAGTTGGAAAGCAACTAATGTACCTAACCATATAGCACACAATGCATCATCAGACATTGGAGTAGTTTTCACCAATTTACGTAGATGCCTCAGAAACAGGGAAGTTTTTCTGACATTTAGCTTCTCTAAATTAATCATCTGTTGCATTCATTGCTCTGGCAATCTGAACAAAAGTTGTAGTGAGGCAGACTTTGCTGCGGCCAATTTGCATGTGATTGGTGGTGACTGGATCACATCACTGATGAGAAATTTATAGCCATCAGTGTTGCTTAACAATGCAAAAAGTTGTGATGCATAGTCAGTGACATCACTGGTATCCGGTGTAGTCTCTGTGATAGCAAACCAAGTCTGTGAGTGGTCTGGTTTGAAGTGAGGCAGTTTTGTGATAAACACCATTGTGTAGCAACATCATAAAAATTGTGTGCAGATTAATTAATGCAAGGGTGTCAGCATGTGGGAACCCATTTATCATGTGCAGTGTTGGAGAAAACCGGAATTCTTTTTCTGTTATCCAGCTGGCCAGCTTCCACATTGAGAAAGAAATAGACTCATCTGATTTCCCAGAGAGAGAGAGAGAGAGAGGAAAAAAAAAAAAAAAAAAAAAAAAAAAAAAAAAAAAAAAAAAAAAATGGAATGCATATGTGGCATTGTCTTGGTCTGTATCTTGCCGGTGAAAACAGTCCTGTAGCACAGTAGCTTGATCAGCATCATTAGTGAAATCAGTATGATCAAAGGATTGTTTCACATTAAGTCAGTACAATTGTTCCATATCGTCATCCACCTGTGTGGGAGGAGAAACTTAATTGCTCTCAGTTTTAGCATAATAAAGAGTCTGCTTCATATAGTAATTACAGTCTGAAATCCATTGAAGATATCAACTTGTTGATATAATGATAATAATAACTTTTGTCTGGTTGAACAATCCATTGTTTGGTGGGAGAGTTATGTGGCATGGCTTGAATGTACTGAAAAATCACACTTGCTGCCTATCACTATGTGTTAATTTTTGTGAATGGGTATGTAGGACATGGATGACTAAATGAAATAATATCACTCAACACCAAACTAAACATAGTCTCATAAACCAGCTATAAAAAATAACTGTACAGCAGAAATAAAAACACATACTAGGGTCTTTCTCTATATTTATATATGCACAATCAATATCTTAGGGGGCATCATCTCCACAAGTACTTACATCAGCAAAATATTTATGCTCTTTATTTTGAAACTGAAGATGAGACTCAAGATTCCATGTAATTGTGAATTAAAATACTTCTTGTTGACATTATTAGAAGAGGATAGTTTACTTCACAGCCACATATTTCACACAACAAATGTAACAGGAGGTCTGACCAAATTTAAATGTAGGAAACATTAAAAGAGGCTCAATATTTAATTGCACTCATGCTGTCACTTGATTGAGTAATTTCCCATCACAGAACTACAGCAAGTGGACATGCATTTGGCTGATTTCCAAAGAAATCTTATACAGAATCAATAAGATAATGGAAAATTCTTGCTGTAATGTAAGTTCGTTCACTCACTGATTCATCATATTCCATAGCTCCCATCAAGAAAGAGAGTCTTCAGGTCGGCAATACAAACACTAATACAATACAAACACTAATGTAAGATGAAGACATCACAGAAAAACTTAATTGCACACTATTTTTAACAATGAACTCTCACTATACTGCTTAATGCTACTCACAATTATGGCATATAAATTTAATTGAGTAAATTAATGAAAATGAATTACAGTTGTGTGGATAAAAGATCTACTCACCAAAATGTGGCAGGAGAAAAGATATAAAAGATATAAAAACATGTAAGCTTTTGGAGCCAGTGGCTCCTTCTTCTAGCAGAGGTTTGAACCCAGGGCAAGAGGGAAGTATGAAAAGGTCTGACGAGGCTTAGGAAATATGGCAATTTCTTGAAAAGTCACCCTGAACCCAGAACCTTTCCTCCTCATCCTGTCTGGTTAGTTTCCCCTAACACAGGATGGTGGGTGACTTTTCCATAACCAAACCTCACCAGTCCTTCCTTCTTCCCATTCCTTTCCTTTCAACCCTTCTGCCAGAATACGGAGCCACTGGATCCAAGAGCTTGCAAGTTGCTATATCTTTTGGGTGTGTTACCTCTTGTTACCATGGGGTGAGTAGATTTTTTATCCATCCAGTTATATAACACTTGAGAAAATTAGTTAGAAAGCTGCCACTATGAAAGGAGCTGCTGCCTTCGCAGTTTTATATGTAGACATTGTTTAACTGTTATTATTATCTCCATACTTATAACACCACGGTGATACTTACCAAAGAATCTATTTTTACATCTGTACTGTGTTCTGTTTATAGTACATTATTAGTTGGTGTATAGCTTCATAATAAACATTACTTGTTGTCATGTAGCCAGCAGAACATCTCTCCCCCGAACCTAGATATTCAGATAATTTTGTAGAAAGGTGTCTAATGAGGTACATTTTCAATTTTCTTTTAAACTGGTATGGAGTTTGTAATGGGACATCCTCCTCTAGCATTAGATTTCTTCAACAGTAGTTGTTGATACCAATATTATTTTTCAAATTTTGTACAGGTCAGTATTATCTCAACTGCTTTTCTGGAAACTTTCATATAATTTTATACATAACATGTTATCATCTGTTACTATAGGTTATCTATCTTGAGCTGACTGCTATCTAACTAACAAGAGTTACAACAGATGTGCTTCTCTCTCATACACACACAAACAAAATCGTTTTGAAGGTTGGCACCATTCACAATGTGAACGAAAACAAATGAAGAGGCATAAACTCTGTGGCAGTGCAGAATGAAAAACAGTTAAGAAAGTAAATAGTGCAGCACAGAAATATTACAGAATTCCAAAAATTGCAAAGTGGATATGTGAAATGAAATCTGTTGACACCAAACACTGCTAGCAAGAAGGGAAAGAGCAGAGTATGTAAGGAAAAACAATAAGTAGCTTGCAGACCAATTTGCAAAGAAAATGCTGGTCTTAACCTAAAATAATCAAAAAATGTTCCATCGTATGTATCTAATTTACAGAATAACCATGGAAGATGCTTTGTGAATAAAAGTGAAATGAATCTGATGTAATTCTTTGTAATTAGACTGCAGTCAGCTCAAGACAAATAACCTATTGTAACAGATGTTAACAGCTGCTGTGGGAGATGGAGACACAAACAAATGTACAGTTTGTTATATTTAAAGCTAAAATTTATGAAAAGGAATTACTTAACTTTCGATGCTACAATCGGTAAGGAGTAGCTCTAAATGTATAGATAAAATTATTTTTTTTAGTAACATTTGAAATTATGAATTATTTGGCACACTTAAAATTTCAGTTGTTAATTACACTATCTAGTACTGTTTAGTATGTTTATTTCTGGGTTCATTTATGAAATAATAATCTAAATTAATAGACATTTACTTTTCAAGAAAAATTCTAAACTCTTTGGAATATGGTTATTACTAAAGAGTGAAGGAGTAGTAGGCATGCCTCTGATGTGAGTGCATGTTTTGTATTTTGGGTGAACAGTGTAATTTTGGCTTTGCTACTGTGAAAATTCAAAAGACTGTATGATACACATAATGTGATAAGATATATTAAGTTAGCAGCAAAAATTCTGCAATTATGATCTTGAAATTTATTTAGATCAGTTCATACATGAGGACCTAACATGTGAGAGTTTCAGCATCATGAATCAGACCCCTAGACAAGAAAAACTGGAGCCAACTCTACATGAAAAGCTAAGTAGACTAAAAAGTTTAGTGTAATCTTCACACCTCTCAAATTCTTCATAAAAGACTTTGCTTATTGTATACAGTAACTGGAATAAGGAAGGACTGGGCAGATTACAAGTGAGGGGGTCATCCCTGATTAATTTGATAAAATGAAGTTTTGTCTGTTGCATAAATTGCTTTATTTCATTGATTTTTTAAATTTATGTATGAATAAATTTTCAATCACATGGAGGAAAAACTGAAGGCTGCCCAACAAAGAACATTTATACCAACAGTGTCAATGTACTACTAATAATGATGGACCAGAAAGTGAAGAGGACTTTACACCTAAAACCAGGGAAAGCAAAAAGGAAAGATAAGTACAATACGAGGGAAGGAAAGTTGCTACTCACCATATAGCGGAGATGCTGAGCCACGATAGGCACAATAAAAAGTTCACACAATCATAGCTTTTGGCCACTAAGGCCTTTGTCAGCAGTAGACACACAGACACACGCATACACACACACTCACGCTATTGTACCTATTGCGGCTCAGCATCTCCGCTATATGGTGAGTAGCAACTTTCTTTCTCTCGTATTGTTTCATTCCATCCTGGATTTTCCATTGTTTGATTTGAAAGATAAGTACAAACTATTTGTGAAGTTAATTTGTTTGTGGACTCATGTACTTGTTAACAAAATGAATAGGGACAAAAGCAAAGTTGAAGTAGAAATGAGAGCTGCAGGACCCAGTCAGTACATGTTTAAGCCAAGTGAAATCATAGTCAGTAAAGAAAGAGTAAAAACTGATATTCTGCAATTCATTTTGGCAAAACTAGAGGAAATGAAGACAGATAACAGTAGCAAATTTAAGACAGTTAATGATCAGTTAACTGAAAACAACAGAAAAATGGACAGAGTACAAGATCAGATAGCTCAAATTAGTAACCAAGTTTCAGAGTTAAAAACTTGGTTGTCAGAGAGGTTAAAAAGTGTGAATGAAAAAGCTGATGTTTTATAAAATAAATTTATTGTTTTGGAAAATGAGTTTGTAGCAGAGTCAGTGAAACAATCAAAGAATGTTGATGACATCAAAGATGAACGGAAGGCTGTAATAGAAAAAACCCAACAAAATTGTTGCCAGTTTAAACCAAAAAAAAATTTTAAATATAGAAAACAGTATTCAAATTAATGTAACTGTTTTATATCAAAAAATTTCAGCAGTTCAGGAAATTTATCTGAACCAAAATTTGTGTGCCAACAATGGTATTGTGTGGTCCAACACTCCTATCAAAAGTTTTCCATCAGGTAATTTATGTCCAGTGGATTTTATGCACCACTGCAGAGAACATTTTGTGTCAAGCATGAATGTCAATCAAACAATCAAATTTGTTAAAAGATTTCTTGTAGGCAAATGTCTGCCATGGGTAAATTTAAATATAAGTCAGTGGGTAAATATCAGAGTAACCACAAAAATTTTTAAAATAAATTTTAGTCAGAAGTTGGAGAGGGGAATCAAAAGTGAATTATTGAATGGTACTAATCATAGGAATAGGGACAATACTTTGAAAGTGTTTTGTTGGAACCAACTTAGAAAATTAGCACATCTTGACAAACCATTTGATGAAATGACCTTGATTCATGCACTTAAAAGGAGATTATCAGAAAGATTGCAGCAGGATTTAGTACTCAGATTTGAAGATTGTCTTGAACAATTTTTATGATATGTTGACAGGCTGGATAGCACAGTAGAAAGATGTATGTACCATAATAACAGGAATGATAGGAATCACAATGGAAGAAATCACAGAAACAGAGATAATAATAACTTCTATCAGGATCAAAGAGTCAATATACAGAGAAATTCTGAACATCAGTAGGATAGGAATAATGGGGACAACCATGGGCATTTTAATAGAAGAAACAATCATAGAAGTAATTACTCAGGAAACAGCAGTTCACCTCAATGAAGATCTACAGTTTTGGGGCCAGCAAACATACAAAGCACTGGACCCCCAAGTTACACTTGCAATCAGACAATAATAATAGTGTTAATGGACAGGGACTGTGATTGCTGTGTTTGGGTGAGGGCTGAGTTGGCATCCCTTCGCTCACAGCTGCAGGCGGCACTGACTTTGGTCGTGCAGCTTGAGGCTGTTGCCAATGGGCACCACTGTGGGGAGCCGGACTTGGGTATCACGGGGATGTCAACCTGTCCCGTCTGTCCTCAGATCGGTCTGCCGCTGTGGTTGCCCTGGTTGCTGCGTGCAGTAGGGCTGAGCCCTCGCCTGTGGTTGATTGGGAGATTGTTCCAAGGCGTGGCAGGCAGCAAAAGACGTCCCCGGAGGCTGATCAGAAAGCCTCCCCGGTGCGTCTGACAAACAGGTTTCAGGTACTGTCTCTGGCTGAGCCAGATGCAGCTGCCTGCCCTGTTTCAGAGGATGATTCTCAGTCTTCAAGGTCCGGGCAATCACAGAGAGCGGGCTTATTGGTAGTTGGGAGCTCCAATGTTAGGCACGTAATGGGGCCCCTTAGGGATATGGCAGTGGGGTTTCGGGTTCCGCTGAATAGGTCAGGAGTTCACTATACTCAGCTGGTGGCTACACGGGTAGCGGAGGCTGTGTGGTGTGGACTGGGCAGTTTTTTTAGGTTAGAAGGCCTCGGGAAAGTATGGGGTGGGCTGCAATCTCAAAGGGTGCATGGCAAATACAGGACATGCTTGGATCAAGGAACAGTCGGAATTGTAGTTGTAAATTGTTGTAGTTGTGCTGGGAAAGTCCCTGAGCTTCAAGTGCTAATAGAAAGCACAGAAGCTGAAATCGTTATAGATACAGAAAACTGGCTAAAGCCTGAAATAAGTTCTGCAGAAATTTTTACGAAGTCTCAGACGGTGATCAGGAAAGATAGATTAGGCAGAATTGGTGGTGGAATGTTTGTGTCTGTCGGTAGTGGTTTATCTTGTACTGAAGTCGAAGTAGATACTCCGTGCAAATTGGTATGGGTGGAGGTTATACTTAACAGCCAAACTAAGTTAATAATTGGCTTCTTCTACCGACCCCCAGACTCCGATGATATAGTTGCTGAACAGTTCAGAGAAAATTTGAGTCTCGTAACAAATAAATACCCCACTCATATGGTTGTAGTTGGTGGGGACTTCAACCTTCCCTCGATATGTTGGCAAAAATACTTGTTCAAAACTGGTGGTAGCCAGAAAACATCTTCCGAGATTGTCCTAAATGCTTTCTCCGAAAATTATTTCGAGCAGTTAGTCCACTAACCCATGCAAATTGTAAATGGTTGTGAAAACACACTTGACCTCTTAGCCACAAACAATCCAGAGCTAATAGAGAGCATCATGACTGATACAGGGATTAGTGATCACAAGGTCGTTGTAGCTAGGCTCAATACCATTTCTTCCAAATCCACCAGAAACAAACGCAAAATAATTTTATTTAAAAAAGCGGATAAAGTATCACTAGAAGCCTTCCTACGAGATAATCTCCATTCCTTCCGAACTGACTATGCAAATGTAGAGGTGATGTGACTCAAATTCAAAGATACAGTAGGAGCAGCAATTGAGTGATTCATACCTCATAAATTGGTAAGAGATGGAACTGATCCCCCATGGTACACAAAACAGGTCCGAATGCTGTTGCAGAGGCAATGGAAAAAACATGCGAAGTTCAGAAGAACGCGAAATCCCGAAGATCGGCTAAAATTTAGAGATGCGTGAAATTTGGCACGGGCTTCAATGCGAGATGCATTTAATAGGCTCCTCAATGAAACATTGTCTCAAAATTTGGTAGAAAATCCGAAGAAATTCTGGTCGTATGTAAAGTACACAAGCGGCAAGACGCAGTCAATACCCTCGCTGCGCAGTGCCGATGGTACTGTTACCGACAACTGTGCTGCTAAAGCGGAGCTATTGAACGCAGTTTTCCAAAATTCCTTCACCAGGGAAGATGAATGGAATATTCCAGAATTTGAAACACAAACAGCTTCTAGCATGAGTCTCTTAGAAGTAGATACCTTAGGGGTTGCAAAGCAACTCAGATTGCTTGATACGGGCAAGTCTTCAGGTCCAGATTGTATACCAATTAGGTACCTTTCAGATTACGCTGATACAATAGCTCCCTGCTTAGCAATCATATACAATCGCTCTCTCACTGATAGATCTGTACCTACAGATTGGAATGTTGCACAGGTCGCACCAGTGTTTAAGAAGGGTAGTAGGAGTAAACCATCAAACTACAGACCGATATCATTGACGTCTGTTTGCAGTAGGGTTTTGGAGCATATACTGTATTCAAACATTATGAATCACCTCGAAGGTAGCGATCTATTGATACATAATCAGTATGGTTTCAGAAAACATCGTTCTTGTGCAACGCAGCTAGCTCTTTATTCGCACGAAGTAATGGCCGCTATCGACAGGTGATCTCAAGTGGATTCCGTATTTCTAGATTTCCGGAAAGCTTTTGACACTGTTCCTCACAAGTGACTTCTAATCAAGCTGAGGGCCTATGGGGTATCGTCTCAGTTGTGCGACTGGATTCGTGATTTCCTGTCAGGAAGGTCACAGTTCGTAGTAATAAACGGCAAATCATCGAGTAAAACTGAAGTGATATCGGGTGTTCCCCAGGGAAGTGTCCTGGGACCTCTGCTGTTCCTGATCTATATAAATGACCTCGGTGACAATCTGAGCAGTTCTCTTAGATTGTTCGCAGATGATGCTGTAATTTACCGTCTAGTAAGGTCATCTGAAGACCAGTATCAGTTGCAAAGCGATTTAGAAAAGATTGCTGTATGTTGTGGCAGGTGGCAGTTGACACTAAACAATGAAAAGTGTGAGGTAATCCACATGAGTTCCAAAAGAAATCTGTTGGAATTCGATTACTCGATAAATAGTACAATTCTCAAGGCTGTCAATTCAACTAAGTACCAGGGTGTTAAAATTTCGAGCAACTTCAGTTGGAAAGACCACATAGATAATATTGTGGGGAAGGTGAGCCAAAGGTTGCGTTTCATTGGCAGGACACTTAGAAGATGCAACAAGTCCACTAAAGAGACAGCTTACACTACACTCGTTCGTCCTCTGTTAGAATATTGCTGTGCGGTGTGGGGTCCTTACCAGGTGGGATTGACGGAGGACATCGAAAGCGTGCAAAAAGGGGCAGCTCGTTTTGTATTATCACGTAATAGGGGAGAGAGTGTGGCAGATATGATACGCGAGTTGGGATGGAAGTCATTAAAGCAAAGACGTTTTTCGTCGCAGCAAGATTTATTTACGAAATTTCAGTCTCCAACTTTCTCTTCCGAATGCGGAAATATTTTGTTGACCCCAAGCTGCATAGGTAGGAATGATCATCAAAATAAAATAAGAGAAATCAGAGCTTGAACAGAAAGGTTTAGGTGTTCATTTTTCCCGCGTGCTGTTCGGGAGTGGAATGGTAGGGAGATAGTATGATTGTGGTTCGATGAACCTTCTGCCAAGCACTTAAATGTGAATTGCAGAGTAATAATGTAGATGTAGATGTATATATGGCACATGTATCTGAAAGTGAGCAGGAGGAATATCATATTTCTCATTTGATCAAAAGTTTTGGGGATCTATGTTTAATTATGGTGATGCAAGTGCTAATCACAAATCAGAATGTGAGGATTTTGGTGTAGTGTGTACTAATGATTTCTTCCCTTGGACAGAAAACTGTGTTATTGATGTATTTAAATTAGGTGATGACTGTATTGTATCTGAACTAGGTGGTATTTTTGATGTAATGTAGATGTGAATGAGAACTGTGAAGTAACTGAGGTTGGTAAGTCTAAGACTGGTGGCTTATTGCAAATAAATGTAGGTGGGGTAAGTGACTCTGATGGAGATGAGACTTGTAGTGTCAGTGAGGTTGTTGATGAAGTACTTTTGGAGGAATATGATGATGATGGTGATGAGTATCAGGTAATTGTGGGGTTTGAGAATAATAAAGTTTCAGAGTTATTTGTAAATGATGTAGACAATACAGGTAAGATAAGCAGTGTATGTGATGTTGCAAGTGAGGGTCATGGAATATCAGTCCTCAAAACAGTTTTTCATTAATGTCATGCAGAGTAATGATCCAAACAGTAAAGGTGAGGTATCTGTGAGCTGGGAGAATAAAGGTGAAAACTTTTTGAAGTTTGTTTGGGTCCAGATTGATGATAAAATTGATAAGGTACTCTCTGAATAAGTTAGCTATGGTTAGTCAGAATTTGTATCCCAGTTGGTGGAATGAAATGGAGGAGGACCTAAGGATGAAGTGTAATTTTGACAGTGATGTTTTTTGTGTTCCTTCTGTAACAAATGATGATACTTGTGCCATGAAATGTATTCATTGTGTTCAATCTTTACCTGACAACATGAGTAATCAAAATAATGTTATGATATCCATAAAGTTGATAAACCCTTGTGAAGACAGAGTGGATGAAATTGAAAGTGACCTTTTGCATGAAGTGTCTGGCAATAGAGAGGATGATTCCAATTTTGGGTGTCCTTACATTAAAATTAAGATTGATCAGTGGGGAGGCAACTGTTTGACTGACACAGGTAGCCCAATTTGTGGTATATCTGAATAATTTAAGGACAAGATCAAGTATAGTAAGAATTTTTTGGAAATGCCTGTTGTAGGTGTGAAGATAAGAGGAGCTACAGGTAAGCAAAGCAAGCTGGTAAAATCTTAGGTGCTTTTAGCTTTTAGTATTGAGGACAAGACCTTTGAACATGGATGTTCAGTGATCCCTAGCCTGGAAGAAAACATGATTCTTGGTATGGATTGGATAGTGAAAGCTGAGGCTTGTTTTGGATGGAGTGCTAAAGAATTCTTTATTTTGGAACCTAAAAGTAATACTTATGTGAAAACTAATTTCTGTGTTTTAAACTGTGGGGAAAGTTGTAACAATTTTCAGAACATTCTGGACCAAGGTGAGTACCAGATGTTTGATGATGATATAAATTTTGATGAGACTGAGGATCAGGATTTTGAAAGTATAGTAGATTCTAAAATGAGGGAAGCTACAATTCTTAATGACAAACAAAAGGAACAACTTAGGAATTTGTTATTGAAGTTTAGAAGTGCATTAGCGAAAGACCAGGGAAAGCAAAAGGCTGTCAGTGCCTGCTCTACCTTAGAGATCAACAACCGTTCTTTCTCACATCATATAGTATACCATTTTCAAAAGAGAAAGATGTAGAGAAAGAAATTTAGAAAATGGAAATGTGTGGATTAATTGAGAGAGGTAGGACTGCTTACAATAATCCTTCGGTTGTGACAATTAAGATAAATGGTAGAGTGAGAATTTTTTGTACTCAAGACATCTTAATAAGTTTCTTATCAGAGAGAATGACCATCCTGAGAACATGGACTAGCTGTTATACAAATTTGATTATGTAAAATTTATGGGTAGTTTGGACTTGATCTCTTGATTTCATTCAGACTTCACTTGAAATTATTGCTAGAAAGTATACTGCATTTTTGTGTGGAGGTAAGTGTTTTCAATACTGTTTGGTATCATTTGGGCTAAATGTATCTATCTGTAGCTCAATTCATAAGACCCCTGGATTCTGTCTTTGGAAGTGAAGTGAGATCAAAATAGTGTATGTTGATGACATTCTGGCCAATGAAAAGACTTGGGAACAGCATTTGGATCTGTTATGATAGGTGTTTTCAAAAGTGAAATCAGGAGGTATAACTTTGAAAATAGGTAAGTGTAAATTTGGTGTGAAAGAAGAAGAATTTTTAGGACATGCTATATCTGAGAAAGGAATTTCACCTGATAAAGAGAAACTTGATGCTATGGCTAATTTTCCTGCTCCTTGCAACAGATAACAGGCTTAAATAATTTTTTAGGTTAACTGGATTGTCTAGAAAATTTTGTGGCAGCCAAGCTTTGAATGCTTCATGCCTGTGTGAACTTTTGAAGTAGAACACTGTCCGGGATTGGAATCACTAAGGTCAGAATGCTTTTGATGAGATCAAAGGACAGTTGTCTGAAAGTCAGATATTGTCCAGACTGCATTTATCTCTTCCTTTTTGTATTATGACAGACAGTAGTGATGTTGGTTTGTGTGCTCATTTATTTCCGGAGCTTGAAGTTGAAGGTGTTATTGAACATAGCATTTGCTAGGTCACAAAGTCATCTTCTATGCTGCTCACAAAGCATTATGTTGTCTCTAAGTGTGTATGCTGTACCATACGAGAATAACTTGGTGGGCCTTGTTTTTACAGCAGTTATGGAATCAGATACGTTAAAGGAAAAGACAATGTAGTTGCTTATGCTTTGTATTGGCTATCATTAGGGAGTGTATCACTTTGGAGAGAGAGAGAGAGAGAGAGAGAGAGAGAGAGAGAGAGAGAGATTAAAATTATGTACTTGAGAGGTGTGAAAGAGGAAAAATAGATCTTGAAAATTTGCAAAGACATCCACATCTATCACAATCATGACCAAAATTGGAAACTGCACAGGGTAGCTGCGTGGTCTGAGGCGACTAGTCACGCCCTGCGCGGCTCCCCGTGTCGGAGGTTTGAGTCCTCCCTAGGGCATGGGTGTGTGTGTCATCCTTAGCGTAACATAGTTTAAGCAACATTAAGTAGTGTGTAAGCTTAGGGACCGATGACCTCAGCAGTTTGGTCCCATAAGACCTTACCACAAATTTCCAAAAATTCTGAAATGGAAATTGGTTAAGGGCATGTTGGGTAAAAAAGGAGGAGAAAAGACAGAACAGTATTATAAGGTACACAAGGGTATTTTATTCAGGAGACATAAGACTGACTCAGATGATGGAAACTAAGTTGGCCAGAACAATGTATTGATACTTTAATTACTTATACACGTGAGTTTTGGTCATTGTGGATCAACCAAATGCACACAAAATATTCAGGAAAACATCTATTTTTACAACATAGGAAGGAGCATCAAGAAGAACTCATGTCAAGAAGATCTCATGTCTGTAGACGTCTATGGACCTTTGCCTAAGTCTAGGAATGAATTTTGTTATGTTTTTGTGGTGGTTGATGTAATTTCAAAGTTCATAGAGCTGTTTCCTCTTAAGAAAGCCACCAGCAAGTAAATCATCTCTAACTTGTAAAACACATATTTTCATCAGGTGGATATTACTAAAACAATTTTATCTGACAATGGTTCTCAGTTTACACTACAAGCTTGAAATCGATTTTGTTGATCATGTGATAATAAGGCAGATTCTGACCTCTGTCTACCATTTGTGAAGTAATTCTGTAGAAAGATATATGAGAGACACTGGAAGACTGTTTAGAACTTGTTGTAGTGAGAATCACGCCAGTTGGATATGTCAGTAATTGTGAGGATATATGCACAGCTTATGACATTCTTCAACAGGTTTTCCATAATTTGAAATCATGTTTAATCACAGACCAGCTAATTTTATTTCTGAGAATGTTGAGTTTCCACCATGTAAAATTCTGTCTCCACAAGAGAGGGAAAAATGTGTTCAGGAGCTGATGAAAAAACAGGAAGATAGGAGAAACAAGAGACATGATGGTTAGGTAGATTTTCTAAGTTTGAAGTAGGAAGGTCTTGTGCAGGTGAAAGCCAAAGAGAAATCTAGTGTTGACATCTGAGATAAAGAAATTTTTTGGTATTTATATTGGCCCATTCAAAATTCTTGAAAATCCACATCCTAATGCATATAGACTTGTGTATACTAAATGTAAGAAGTCTTTTAGATTACGCAATATCACTGAACTGAAGGCATATATTTTAAAGTTCTGTCTTATCTATTGACAGAGTTTAAATCTATGCCACACTATATTTGCAGGTTCATACAACTATATAATTCTGTTTTGCAATAGATTTGTGCTTTAGATTTTGATACATGCATGCCATGTGACTAAATGGGTAGTTCCTTTTACAGTTTTGAAATGGGACAATGCCATTAAATATCTAGTAATAAATTTCTTATTTTAGAATGCTATTGGTTTTAAATATTATTATTATTCCTGTGTACTCTGCAGAAAATAATTAAATTTAATTGGGTAAAGTCATGGGTGTTGTAGTAAACTGAGGGAAGACCTGTTTTATTCATGTGTACTATAAATAATAAAAGAGTACCTTAAAGTTTCATATGTGCAAACCAAACACTTCCATATGTTAAACACTGAATTTTTATGTCAGTACCTTGTGGAATATGGTCCAAACTTCATTTTGTAGGCATTTGTCAGATTCTGTGTCAGTGCAGTCCAACTTGTCTTGCATGTGTACATAATTTCTTCTAATCTGCTAATTGCTAATTAAATGGTTCTTTGACACATATTTAGTTTATCTGTGTATACCATCTTGCTAGTTCATTTTTTCATTGCATTTATCTCTGTTTATTTTTGTACCATATATGTGATCATTTTTTAATCCATTCTGACATGAATCCTGTATACTTATTTTTTTAATATAAATTGGCAAAAAATGGTTCAAATGGCTCTGAGCACTATGGGACTTAACTTCTGTGGTCATCAGTCCCCTATAACTTAGAACTACTTAAACTTAACTAACCTAAGGACATCACACACATCCATGCCCGAGGCAGGATTCGAACCTACGACCGTAGCAGTCCTGCGGTTCCGGACTGCGCGCCTAGAACTACTAGACCACCGCGGCCAGCTATAAATTGGCAAAATGTATGATGTGTGATGTAAGGGCGGTATTGAACAGCATATTTAATACACAATGCAGAGTTTCAGGAATCAATGTGAAAGCTAGACAGGAAGTTACCTATCCGTTGGTGCATGTGATGAGGAATCTAGGGAGGGAACTGAAAGATGTATATGGATCCACTCCCACACTCCTGTATGGCTGCACCCTTATTGGTCCAGTCAACTTGCAAGAGATCATTGGTGCTGGGTAGTGTCAACTACCAGTCTTGTGACTGAAATTTATAACTGTTAGCCAAGAAATTATCCTATATGAAAAATTCATGGAACTATTTGTTTATAAAAGTAATCACTGCTATGGACAATGTTATTCCACATAAATGTATATTTATTGAAGTAGGGAGATTAACTTCCCTGTACATCATGTAACAATACAGATGTGGTAGGGTGATGCTGTATGACTGATGATTTATGATGTTCGACACAGAAATGCGAAAACTTAAAAAGTTCAAGTGTACATTCTATGAACCATGTTGTAAATAATAATCAGAAACTGACAAAATGAGGCACTGTTAGGTTAGCAGGCATACATTTCAATAAATTTTCTTATCTCAACACTCAGTATGTATTATTTATTTTTATCAATTGTAAATGAATCTTATAGGCTCCTATGTAAGTAGGTTAGTTTGTATCAACAACTAGAAAATAGTGTTGAAGACACTTACTATTGTGATCATAAATCGAGTATAGACTGTACAATAAGATGCTTACATTTCTGATTTCGCTTTTGGTCCTCTAGGTACTCAATTATGCCCTCATTAAAAGATATTTATGATGTTGATTACCTGTATTTATCCACAGTACTGAATTATTGTATCTCATTGGAACCTGATTGGTATGCAAACTTATGCTTAACTCTGTTTTGGGTACACCTGGTCATTGCGACTGTGTGTGTGTGTGTGTGTGTGTGTGTGTTTCTTTCCACATGATTCAACTTATGAAAATATGATTATGAACTTTATCCATTTTGTTGTGTTGAAACATACCTGCTGGTGTGTACCCAGTGTGATTGGGATTCATGGGTCGGTTCCCACATCATAAAGATAGACCCTAATATTTTTTCAGTATTTTCTCCTTTCGTGAGTCAACTTATTCTTACATACTCTGGTTTATGTGGGTGCTTGATTTTGTGCTATACTCTTACTTGTGATTGAGTATATTCTTTTGGCCTGTACCAGTTGTCGTGACTTTATTGATTTGGCTCACTTGTCATACTCCTAGGCTCTGAATATTTTTTCGTCTTGGTTGATGATTTTAAAGGTGTGACTTTATAAAAGTAAACTTGCAATTTGAAATTCTAGTAGTTTACATTGCCTCTGCCCTTATCTCTATAGTTTAGTGTTGTAATATTCTAGTTTTGACTTTGTATCATTTATCTTGAGGCAGAATATTCCACAGATCTGAAAATCTGAATGCCATGTCCTCATATCTGTATAGA
This sequence comes from Schistocerca cancellata, assembly GCF_023864275.1. Taxonomy (NCBI): domain Eukaryota; kingdom Metazoa; phylum Arthropoda; class Insecta; order Orthoptera; family Acrididae; genus Schistocerca; species Schistocerca cancellata. The sequence goes on along the minus strand of NC_064628.1, from coordinate 243,696,937 downwards.
TTATGACTTGTATAGTAGATATTTTTCTTGCATTCTCTGTTATATGTTATGTATCAGATACTTCTACATGTCTATATTCTATCTTTTGGCATCAATTTGTACACTGTTAGGCAAACCTTACAGTAGGTCACAAAATATTTTAAACATATTATGTGAGGAGGATACTGTAATGGGACATTCTCCTCTAGCATTAGGTTTCCTCAACAGTTGTTGTTGATACCAATATTATTTTTCAAATTTTGGACATTTCAGTATTATCTCGACTGCTTTTCTAAAACTTTAATATAATTTTATGCACAGTATGTTATGTTTAAAGGTAAAATTCATGAAAAGGAATTACTTTATTATCAAAGTTAGAATGAATTACACTTAAAATTATTTTTTTATAGAAACATTTGTAATTATAATTATTTTGCAGACTTAAGATTTCTATTATTAATTACACAAGCTACTATTGTTTACTATGTTTAATTTTGGATTCATTTATGAAATAATAATCAAAATTAATATAAATTTATTTGTCAAGAAAAATTGTAAACTCTTTGGAATATGGTTATTACCACAGAGTGAAGGAGTAGTAAGCATACCTCTGATGTGATCGGATGTAATTTTGTATTTTAGGTGAACAATGTAATTTCGACTTTGTTAATGTGAAAATTCAAAAGACTGTATGATAAACTAAAATGTGATAAAATGTATTAATATAACAACAAAAATTCTGCAATAACAATCTTCAAATTTACTTAGATCAATTCAACCATGAGAACCTACCATGTGAGAATTTCAGCATCAAGAATTAGACCCCTAGACAAGAAAAACTGGAAACAACTCTTCATGAAAAGCTAAGTAAACTAAAAAGTTTATTATGATCTTCACTTCTCTCTAATTCTTCATTAAAAGACTTTGCTTATTGTGGGCAATAACCGGTACTAAGAGGGAGGGGAGAAATTACAAGTGGGGGTGTCATCTGTGATTAATCAACTAAAATGAAGTTTTGTCGCTTGCATTAATTGCTTTATTTCATTGATTTTTTAAATTTATATGAATACATTTTCAATCACATGGAGGAAAAACTGAAGGCTGCCCAACAAAGAACAATTGATGAATGTTGATGACAGAGATAAACAGAAGGCTGTAGCAGAAAAAAAACCCAACAAAATGTCCTGAGTTTGAACCAAAAACTTCAAAACGGGAAAACAGTATTCAAACTAATGTAACTATTTTACATTAAAAAATTAGCATTTCAGGAAATTTCTCTGAACCAAAATTTGTGTGCCAACAATGGTAATATGTGGTCCAACACTCTTATCAAAAGTTTTCCATCAGATAATTTACATCCAGTGGATTTTATGCACCACTGCAGAGATAGTTTTGTGTCAGGCATGAATGACAGTAAAAAAATTAAATTTATGTCTACAGCTGATCAGTTGGGACTAATTTCTGTTATCAGTGATGAAAACTATTAAGGAGTAAAATTTCTGGGAAGTGAACGTAAAAACTCCAGGATGTTTAAAACCACTTCTGCAAGATGTATGTTTAGCTACTTTCCACATCAGTCTTACTGCTTGCTTCCTGCTGAACAAATTCTTCATTTAATTCATGTGCACTAACCCAGATGATAATTCAACAAGACATAAGGAGCTGAAAATATGCATACCAAGCCAGTTATCTTGTTTTTCAGTCAACATAATGAAGATGCTTTAAAGGGTATAACATGCTTAACTGAGCTTCCTGATTAGCTTATTCAAGTGTTGACTACATTTTAACCTGTTATCCAGCCGGAACCCAAGAAATTTTACACACTTTACTTCATTCATTGTGTGACCATAAATACGTACTTCTGACACTAAACAGTTTTATGCATTGTTTGGAAAGACTTGTATGAGTCTTTGTGAGATTAAGACTCAAACTGATAGATGTGAAACACATGTAGACCAGTTATGCAATTATAATAGATGTGTCTGCTAGGTTTGAGATTGGACCTTTGATTGGAATGCTGGGTCATCAGCAAACTTTATAGTTTTTGAATTGCCATTTAAAGTCACTGGAAGACCATTTATGTTGGTTAAAAACTACAGGTAGCCAGGTTCCTGTGGCACTCCACAAGTCATTTTCCCCCATTCTGAGATTATTTTTGTGCCTGAGATACAGTCTGCTAATGGGATCTTCTGCTTTCCAGTATTGAGGTATTTTTCCATCCATGCAAGAGGGATGCTATTAATGTCATTACACTTTAGTTTGCTGCATAGGATTTCATGAGTCACACAGTCAAAGGCTTTAGGATGGTCACACAAAATACCATCAGGATAATTTTTCTTATTTCTTTTTAATGGACGTTGCATGTCATAGTGACACAGATGACCTTACTGTAGATGCAACAACAATTGAGAGGCATGACAAACTATGGTCCTTGAAGAGGGGCATCAATTTTTCAGCTGTTGTGCAACTGTGTAGGTGACTGACTTATATTGTGTTGCAATAATAGCCAACAAGGCACTGCTGTACTAGACCATGAATGGTTGAAACCAAGCAGAAACTAAAGTCATTACTGTAAGGTTAAATAATGATGGCAAACTCTTGGGTAAAATATTATGGAGGTAAAATAATACCCTCTTTGATGTACAGGTGGGAACCGCTCAACAAGATGCCATCATCAGGTAAAAGAAAACTGGCATTCTGGTGGTCAGAGCACGAAATGACCAATCCCTTAATTGGGAGAGATAAGTACAGTAGAAATCAAAGGAAATGAGTAAATTGAAGTTAAAAGTGAAGGCTAAATAGAAGTTAAATGTAAAGGCCACTGAGAGGCAGTTCTGATGTTGTGGTTGATAAGGGAAATAAGACTGAAGAAAGATCAAGACACTTTCATAGTATTTGGTGACCAGAAAAAAGTGTTTGACAACGTAAAATGTTGCAGATGTAAATTCTGAATAATAGGAGTAAGTTATAGGGAAATGCATGGTAATATATACACTATGTACAAGAGCTAAGAGGAAACTATAAGGCTAGAAGACCAAGAACAATGTACTTGGATTAAAAAAAGAGTGTAAAACAGTCTTTCATCTCTTCTGTTTAATCTATACATTGAACAAGCAATGAAGGAAATAAAAGAAAGGTTCAAGAGTGGGATTACAATTCAGGGGAAAAGGATATGAATGATTAGTGCCATCCTCAGTGAATGTGAAAAGAGTTACAGAATCTTTTGGACAGGATGAACAATCTAATGATTACAGAATGTGAATTGGGAGTAAACTGGAATAAGACAAAGGAACACAATGTAGCAGAAATGAGAATAGTGATAAACTTAACATCAGAATTGAGGATCAAAAATTAGAAAAAGTTGAGGAATTCTGCTACCTGGGCAATAAATTATCCATGATGGACAAACCAAGGAGGACATAAAAAGCAAACTAGCTCTGGGAAAGAATGTATTCATGGCAAAAAGAACCCTGCTGGTATCAAACTTAGGTCTGAATTAGAGTAAAATATTTATAAGAATGTATGGTTGGAGTACAAGTGTATGATAGAGAAACATGGGCTGTGGGAAAACTGGAACAGAAGAGAATTGAGGGAATGAGGAGATTCTCTGCAGAATTGGTGAGGAAAGGAATATGTGGAAAACACTGACAAGATGAAGAGACAGGGTGAAAGCATATGTGTGAAGACATCTTGGAAGAAGTACTGTGGTATTAGAGGGAGCTGCAGAGCATAAAAACTGTAGAGGGAGACAGACACTGGAATACATCCAACAAATAGTTGAAAACATAGGTTGCATTTTCTACTGAGAGATGAAAAGGTTGGCACAGCTGGGGAGTTCATGTAAGACTACATCAGGCCAGTCAGAAGACTGATGACTCAAAAAAAGAAAGTGCAGTTCTAGGAGAAACAGCACTTCCGGCCATGTGAGTACAGAGTTATAAATACAAAATCAAGTAGGAGAACACAAAAGTCAATCTAATAATTATTAACTAGAAAATTGGAATGGGGATAAGCTACTATGAACAGCACAGTGAACACGCTATCATAGCCAAGATGAAACAACGCTATCTCCCACCACACTAGTACGAGTTTATATGCCTCATACCTCTTCAGATGATGAACAAATTTAGAGAATATATGATGCAACAAAAGAAATTATTTGGTTATTTAAGGGAGATGAAAATTTAATTGTGATGAAGAACTGGAATTCAAAAGTAGGAAAAGGAACAAAAGGGAGAACAGTAAGGGAATGTAGACTGGGAGAAAAGAATGAAAAGGAAGTTGCCTGGTAGAATCGTGTACATGGAAGCAAGCTAGGAACACTCGAAGGTTTCAGATTGATCATATAATGATAATACAGAGATTCTGAAACCAGTTTTTAAATTGTAAGACATTTCCCAGGCAGATTGGGCTCTGACCATAATTAACTGGTTATGAAATACAAATTAAAAAACTAAGTGTGTTACAAGAAAGTTGGAAATTAAGCAATGGGATCTGGATAAAATGGTAGAATCAGATGATGCAAGTTCCTGAGGGAGCATTAGGTAATTCTGGACTGAAACAGGGGAAAGGAATACAACAGAGAATGAAAGAGCAGCGTTGAGAGATGAAATAGTGAACACAGAAAAGGATCAAATGTGTAAAAAGACATGGTCCACTAAAAGTCCTTGGACAACTCAGGAGATATTGAATTTAATTAACAAAATGAGAAGATATAAAAATGCACCAAATAAAGTAGGTGAAATGGAATACCCTAGGTCTAAAAACGAGAGTGACAGAAAGTGCAAAATGGTTACACAGGAATGGCTGCAGTATACATGCAAGGCTGTAGAAACATTCATGTAACGTAAGCATGTAAAATGCTGTAGGAATATGTTTAATTGTTAACAGTTCTCAATACTTCATCACACATTTCTGAATACTGCTTTCATTTAATAGCAGAATTTCAGGAGCATGTGAAAAACAAAAGACTCTAAACAAGATCATTTGAAATCTGCTACTGAAAGTCATGTAAACTCTTTCAGATGCAACCTACATTCTGTAATGATGTCAGAAGGCTAGAAGCTCAATATCCACTAACTTCTGTCAACATCTGTAATGGGCCATTACAACAGTCCATTGTTGAAAGGAGGGGAGTGTTGCTTGTGTCTGTCAGCATGCTTAATCGTTCTCCCATGCAGGTTTCACAGGTTCAGTTGGCTGGTGAAGGAGTCAAGAGTGCTGAAGGTGTAGATGTCTGCAACAAGATGGAGTTATTATAGTACAACACCCTATCGATACGCCATGCAGGAGCAGACACAGGTACAATCAACTGTCTTGTGGGCACAATCTGACATCAATCCAAGGCATCTTCATAGCTGGTGTAAAGGTGCTGACCATGTCTGCAGCCTTCACACACCAACAGTAATGACATGTTGATGAAGAGCTGCAGATATGTTCAGCTCTTTTGCCATCACAGTGACTATGAATCAGGAGCGGCAACAGTTAGTGGAGCTGATGATGACTTAACGAAGGGTAGTCGTGTCTGCATTAAATTATAGATGCAAAGAGTGTGGCCATCTGCTGTCCGGCAGAGGCTGTCTAAGCCATTACACAGATATGCTGAGCTCAGCTACTAAACTCTTTGCTGGTGGTAGGTCACCAAGCCTGTCTATTTGTAGCTCCCCTGCACTGAGTGGTTCTGCTGTATGGTGTCAAATGAACACATGGTTAACTGAACAGAGCTGTGTTGATGCCTTGTTATAGGATTTTGATCCTGTCATGAAGCATGTTGAATCTTTATATGTGACATTAGCCACAATGGAAAAGAGCAGGCACCAACCTTCAAAGTGTATCACAAAATAGAAACATTATTCAGCAAAGAAGACTGATTTCTACAAAAAAGAAAGACTCATATCAGATTCCTCTTGCAAAACCAGAAGCTAGTGGAGCACAATCAATGATAGGTCTTGATTGCAAGCAAGACCTTTAACATGATATTCAACTTTCTAATTGTGTGTTCTGGGTTCCCTTTTTCATATTACTGTCGTATTTGTTTATGACTTTTTTTTTTTAATTTACACACTAGTATCTGAACAACTACAATAGCTGTTGTATGGATAGATTACATGTTGCATGTACAGTGGCTGTATTACACGATAAGATATGTTTAAAACAGGTAATTACTACTCAGTTGATGAAATATTCCAATCACCTCATTGTTCATTACCATTTCTTAAGCTAATGTATTACCTCATCTATGAGAAGAATTTGTTGTCATTCATTGCAAATTTTTGTTTGTCGTGGCTCCTTCCAGTAACTTCGACCCACTTTTTTCTGGAAATGTGTGTATCTATGTAGGAAAAAAATACTCTGTTGGGTCACTTTCAATTGAATCATCTGTTTCTTGCACCTTAGTACCAATTTTTTAAAACCAAAGTATGGTATATGCCTCCATTTGCACACTCACACTCACACACTTACAGTGATGGCTTGTGCAAAATTACACCCATGTGCTACAATGTATTGGCCTACAGCCATTTGTTTTGTGATGGTAGTAATCATAACTAAATTACATATATAAACTAAATGGTTTAAATATATTTAAATTTTATAATTAATAGTTTAACAGTGCAAGGAATAATATGCAAAAATGAATGTTGGGATCTGTGGTAATTGAACCCAGATCCACGAACCACCAATCTTTGCCTTTGACCACCAGCCCTGGTGGAGTAATTAGAATGGTGCTTTAAAAATCCATAATATTCTACACTTGCACACAATATGCTACATATAATTTCAGAGAAAAATACTGACCTTTTGAATTCGGTAATCTGTGGCAAATGACTGACTTCAGATTAAATATTTGTTCAGAACATTATCTGTCCTTCCTAGACCATCTGCAAATTCACCTAAGTTATTCTCCAGTGTTTAGTATAATTGTGGAAAATATGTTTACTCATTGCAATAAATTTCATGTTTTGTTGATAACAACAACTTGCTTATTGCCTTTGTTATGTAGTGGATGTACCAAGATCACCTTCCACTCTCCTGAGAGTTTTTATGATTTCCAAGTTTTCTCAGAGAATGACTTTAGCTCATTTTTTAAAATTTTTGTTAGAGACCATGTCAAAAGTTTTGCTGTAATAGAGTCTTCTCCACTAGCTTTACAAGGTTTTAACAACTGTTTCAATTTCTTTGATATTTGGGGGTAAATCTTCTCCCAGATATTCATGGGTGTTTGAGTATTCAAGGTTGTGGATTGTTTCTGTGCAAATTAAGAAATTATTCAAAATATTATGCAAGTATTTTTAAATAGTCAGTGTTACATAATCCAAATCGATGAGCCTCATCCTATGCCCCGCTGTCATTTGATTCACTTTTGAAGTACATCTACCTAACTCTTTAAATCTCACTTTCTCCTCCAAAAGTCTACTGGAAATGGGTCTCTTTAGCAGATCATCTACAGAAAACCTTTACATACTATATTTTCTTGTATACTAACTTGGTTTGCCACCATATAGCATATAGTCAAAAGGCTATAGACTTACAAGAGTAGTAATCATAACTAAATCAAATACATTAATACTATATGGATAAATTTAACTGTTGCTTTTAAATTTTATTAATAATAGTTTAGCACTGTGAGGAATAAAATAAAATGAGAAAAAAGTTAGGTATCAGCAGGAAGCAAATCCAGGTCCACCATTTACCTGTCTGTGTCTTACATCACTTGACCCCAGTGCCAGCACGAGGATGAGATTTTGAAGAGTGCTCATACTCTATGCTTGCGCAATATGGTACACACAATTTTAAAGAAATGTAATGACCTGGTGCTGTGAGCAACATAGCACTGGTAGTGCTGGAAGTGATGATGTGTCACAACCAAGTATGTGCACTAGAAAACATACAGCTGTGTTGCCTCTCTGATTTGATTATAGCATGGATGTCCATCATTTTAGCACTCAGCACTGGTTTTTAGTTATCATGGAGAGAGCACTACCAAACATATTTTCGTCCATTTTATTTGCATACCTGGACGCATTCTAAGGGAAATGGAGTATTTTTTGTGTGATTTCTGTCTTGAATTTGGAAAGAAATGGTATAATTTTAGTATGCTTTCCGTCCCTCATTTGATGCAAAACAGCATAATTTTAGTGTGCTATTTGCAGTGTGATGCAGCACATTTACACATGCTAACCAGCTACCACTGCACACTTATAACAAAACATACACTACATCTGAATTTTTAGCTGGGACATTTGACAATATTGTGCCAGAATACCTTAAAATAACTAAATCTCCCATTCTGAAGATTTTTGGGAGATTTTCCTTGGTCAGCAGGTGAAAGCTGGAACTGGAACTCCCTTCAAAATATTTTCTTTACTCAATGCCATATAGAAATGAAGGCTGTAGTCATATTCCTGAGAGATCTGTTATGTCACAGGTATGCGGCTGAGGCCAATAGAAGTATGTGTTTGTTGTACAAGGCGTGTTTTTTAAGTAAGTACCATTTTGAAATTAAAAAAAGTCGTGCTAAGATATGACAATGATTTTATTTTTACATGAAAGCCTGTATCTTAATCTACACACTGATACCATTACAGTCTGATTCTTCCTTGTTTAAGTTGTGTACTGAGTGTTTAAGATGCTCCCAAGAATCGTGAGTCCCACTGACTGTGAAGTATGGACTGTTACAAGATTTCTTAGTGCTAAAGGCCTAAAAGCAATCGATATACATTGTGGGATCTGTGCAGTTTACGGAGAAAACATTATGAATGATGGAATGGTAAGAAAGTGAGTGAGAGCATTTAAAGATGGCTGCACAAATGTGCATGATGGACAACGGAGTGGGTGTCCTTTGGTTGTTAATGAAAGTTTGGCACAGGAAGTGGACAATAAGGTGAGGGAAAACACACACTTTACGATTTCCTCCTTGTGGGATGACTTTCCTAATGTTTCTTGCAGTGCTTTGTATGGCATTGTGACCGAGCATTTGAATTATAGAAAATTGTACGCATGTTGGATACCAAAAATGTTGACGGATATGCACAAAACCAAACATTTAGACAGTGCATTGACTTTCCTTGAGCAGTACCACAACGATGGTGATGATTTCTTAAGCTAAATTGTTACGGGCAATGAAACGTGGATGGCCTACATCACACCAGAATCAAAGCAACAGTTCATGGAATCTGAGCAAGGGCATTGTTTTGCTGCAAGACAATGCCCATCTGCATGTGGCGAATCAGACCAAAGGTCTCATCACATCTTTTCGATGGGAAACTCTAGATCATCCTCCATACAGCCCCAATCTTGCACCCAGTGACTACCATCTGTTCCTGCACTTGAAGAAACACCTGAGCGGTCAGCGTCTTCAAGATGATGATGAAGTCAAAACAGTGGTGATGCAGTGGTATAACGTTATGACAAGTGCCTTAATATTGACAGAAACTATGTAGAAAAGTAGATTAAGGTACAGGCTTTCATGTAAAAATAAAAGTATTGACACATCTTAGCATGTCTTTTTTTTAATTTCAATATGGTACTTACTTAAAAAAAAACATGCCTCATAGCTGCATTCATTACACTTGTCGTAGAAATCTCATTTGTAACTGTTGTGATAATGCACCAGAGTATTACCTAGTGACCGTTTAAACTGCCTCACAAGTGTTGTATACTCAAACGTGGAGGAAATTATGATAGCTATCCTAAAGTCAGTGTTTTCAGATTTCTGTGTGATGAAGGCTTAAGACAAAATGAATCTTGGTGGTTCACAGGAAAGATTTGAGTCCCAAGTAAGCAGTCCATCATAAGTATCTGGAAGTATATCTTGATTAACATATTGTCAGTTTTTTAATAATATAATGCTACAAAAACACTTAGTTGTGTCTTATAATTAAGTTTTCCGTGGGACATTTAAGCCTCATCTTTATCTATGATAATGATGGGAGCTGAATAAATGAACCAAAATCTGTGTGACGGCTGGATTTGAACCTTCCCCTCTGTGCTTACTAGGCAGGAATGCTGATCCTTACACCAATGCAGCACTGTGGCTAAAAATACTGCACTGACTACTGAAGTCCAATGGCTTTCCTGACACAAACTTCATATCTTCAGCTTATTTTCTCTCCTAAATCATCTCTATTTCCAGGGCTGTCTGGCATTGGAATAGCATCCCAGCATTAGATGGAAATCCTGTACCTCAGGTGTTGTATAGATCTTATAATTAAATTTTGGTCTCATCTTTATCTGTGGTAATGATGGAAGCTGAATAAATGAATTGAAATTCGTGCCATGGTGGGACTTGGACCTAGCTGAAGATATGAATTGAAGTTGGTGTTGGGGAGGGCATTGGACTCGAGTAGTCTGATAGCAAAGTTGTCTGTAGTGCTGCAGTGGTGTAATAGTCAGCATTCTTGCCTTGTAGGGGAGGAGACCACGTTTTACGTCCTAGCTGTAGCACAAATTTAATTCATTTATTCAGCTTCCATCATTAACTTCGATGTGTGTATGTTTCTTTTTAGATATGTGAATTGAATTTCTATATGGACAGTGTTTTAAGCAATTCTAGCATTTTTGACCAAAGAACTGATACACTGTTTATAGCGTCTTTGGACTGTCAGTGTTTGAAGAAAGGTGGGTGTAAATTTTTTCAGTATCTAGTAGAAAATACTTTTAATCTATTTAAGATAAAAACTGAAGTAGTGGTACTAGTATGCTTTAATTTTGTTACATTGCTGACAGGGGTCCAGTGTCCATTTGTGATACACATAGGCTTGCCAGGTCCAAGAAAAGAAAAACCAGAGTAGGCATTACATTTAGCTGGACATTTTTCCCAAAGCCAGACATCCTATTTTAAACAGGAATAGTCAGATATATCCAATCATTTATTATTAATGTATTACTGTCACTTTTTGCAATACCAACCTTAAATTTGCTTAATCTAAAAAAATAATCAGTGAACATCCTTATAATTTGGTAGTTATGCTAGCAGCTAAACACTCAGTCTTCTTGAGTGCTCATTCTTCTTCCTAAGATATTCTTGTGTAAAAATAAACTAAATGTTCATTACTAAACAAAATAAACAAGTAATTATTCATCTGCGGTGGAAAACAAAAAGATATTCAACAACATTGATAATTTCGATTAGACTTAACAATGTTTGGCAGCAATGAGTGAGAGTGGTGGGTTGGCTTTGGCCGACTAGTAGATGTATCCTATTTTGCCTCTCTTGCTCTGCACATTGTGTGGTTATAACACTGTGTTTAGACTCATTCAGCCAACAAAGAAAACATAGGACTCAGACATAAGAATGGCATTGGTTGGTGTCCTTATGATATATTCATATTAGTATTCCTCATGCTTACATCATTATCCCAGAATGGGCTTTACTGCGCATTGTCTGCTACATTGCCAAAAAGTGTAGCAAAAGCTGAACAAGCCGGTCTTCGCATATCTGACAGGACAAGAGTATAAGAAACCAGAGATAACTGGCTAAAGCCAGATACTTGGCAAAACTAAACACACACCAATAAAACAAATACAGTATAAGGAATTTCCAGAATAATTTTGTACTTACTGCGAATTTAGTGTTCTTCAAGGAAGCTGTAACTTAGAATTGAGAGCTGGATGAAATTCGGTCCACCTCTAGCCCCATGCAAGTAGTTATCTGGCTTGGCATAGACTGACTGAGTTGTTGGATGCCCTGCTGAGGTATATCATAACATATTCCGTCCAGTTGATGTGTAAGGTCATCAAAATCCAAAGCTATGTGGAGGGCCTTGCCCATAACACTCTAAATGTTCTCAATGTGCCAGAGATCTGGCTAGCTTTCTGATCAAGGTAGGGTTTGACAAGCAACAGAAACCCTCATCATGTGAGGGTGAGCATTATCTTGCTGAAATATAAGACCAGGATGGCTTGCTGTGATGGGCAACAAAATGGTGTAGAATATTGTCAACATGCCACTGTGCTGTAAGGTTCCTGCAGACGATAACCAAAGAGGTTCTACTATGAAATAAATTGGCACCCCAGATGTCACTCCGGGGTGTTGAGCTGTATGGTATGCAACAGTCAGATTTTTAACCTGCTGCTATCTGGGCCATCTCCAGGCATGTATTCACTGGTCATCAGAACTCAGTTCAAAGAAGGATTCATCACTGAATATTTTTCATGAGTTAAAGAAAGCTGCACACCACTAATAAGGCATTTGAACATTACAGAATTGATTTTCCCCTTCATCTGCACTAACTTACATTTTGCTACATTTAAAGCAAGCTACCGTTAATCAAACAAAATGGAAATTTTAAGTGAACATGTATCCTCCTACCATCACTCAATGACAGTACTTTCCTGTATACTAAAGTGTCATCAGCAAAGTGTCACAGATTGCTGCTTATCCTATTTGTCATATCATGTTATGTATACAGGATTATTATTATTATTATTATTATTATTTAAAAACCCTCAAAGTAATTTATATGACATTTAGACTGCAATTTAAGACACAAGGGACTGCACATCTTGAGAAATATCCCAAAAGTAGATGAAAAATGTTGAACATGTGACATCACCAGATGATATACATTGTCACACATGCAGCAGTTGGGCTTGTCAAGTCTACCCTCATCAGTAGGGGACAGTGCAACGTATCACTCTACTAGGGTACTCTGTTTTCATTCTTGCATCACCTGATGTAATATGATAGTGCTTATGGAAATGTTAATACAAGACTATGATGAATTGGTTTACAGGTACAAAAGCAGAGTAGCCAAGTGGAGTGATGTGTGGCACTGCTCCCTACCAGCGAGAGTGGGACTAACAGACTCAACTGCTGCACATTTGGAAAGGTACATCATCTGGTGATGTCACAAGTTCAACATTTATCTTCCACTTTTGGTGTATTTCCCAACATTTGAGGCTCCATGTGTCTTAAATAAAATTACTTGTCTCAATGTAATCTACATAACTTTGTGGGTTTTCAAACATTAATAAGAATCATACTGTACAGATAAAAAAGCCGCCCTATCACACTTCACCTGCCCGGAAATCCAAGCATGTAACCTGCTGCTTCGGGGAATTGGGGAGGGATGGAACCCATCTCATGGAGTAACAACAAGGGCTGGTGAGATGGTCAGCCTCGATGTGGTTTTGCATATCCGTACTAGGTGATTCTGGACTGCCACCCACTTCCTGCATAAAATACATGTTACACAAACATTTAGAACACATACACCACTTGCACATAGGATTAAGCCTGAATAACCACCTTTTACAGTGCAGTCCACTGTGAGATATACAGGAAGAGAATCATTGAGGTTCTGGAACATACTCCAGTGCCATGGCCAGCTGTGCAAGGTTTCTCGGTTGTGGATCCATGGAACGAACAGCCTGAGCAAGGTGGTCCCACAGATTCTCCAGTGGATTTAAGTATGGGGTGCTTGGTAGCAAGGGGAATGTGGTAAATCTATCCTGATGCTCTTTGAACCAGGCATGTTCACTGCAAGCTGTGTGCCACGTTACATTGTCCTGCTGGTAAATGCAATCTTGCAAAGGAAAAACAACCTGCATAAAGGGGTGGACATGTTCTACAAGTGTAGGCACATACTTGTGTTGATCATTGTGCCTTCCAGAATGATGAGATCACACAGGGAGTGCCCTATGGCTGGGACCCATCTTATGACAGTTGCATGATGTTTGCTTTCAGATGTTTCATACCATGCATGCCAACAACCATCTGTCTGATGGAGCATAAAACATTATTCACCTAAAAAGGCCCCCTATTGCCACTCAGTGGATGTACAGTTGTGATATTGGTGTGTAAGTTCTCTCTTTCATTGCTGATGACCAGCTGTCAGAATGGATGCGTGAAACAGGTGCCTCCTGTGGAGGCCCATACACAGCAGCAATCATTGAGGAGACACTGTTGGTAGCCATGTGGTGCATCTGGGCAGTTGATTGCTCAACAGTAGCATATCTGTTCACTTGCACATATCTTGACAGCCATACTTGATTCCTGGTTTTGGATAGCATCATTTTGCCATGCATTGTACTCTTTAAGCTCTTCAGGATGGAAAATGGTTTACAAATGTAGCCATTTCAGAAATGCTTCTATCCTTGAGCTGATATCCAATGATTACGACTTTTTGGACATCAGATAAATCTCACTGTTTCCACATTACAATGGCTACCCTGTTTTCAGCATCACCCTTGACACACTTTGTATAGCCTCTTCACTAGTGCTGCCATCTGCCATGTTTCAGCAGTTATTGCACATTAACATTGAGTATAGCCTCTGAACACACGGTGCTTGTCGGTGAACGAGTGTCAAAAACACAATATTTAAATTTTTAAATTAAACATCCTCTTCAGTTATCTGAACAAGAAAATAATTACTTTGAGGAAGCTGGACGGAAGGAAGCCCAAAATTAGAGGACTTTAAAAGTGGCTGCAAACATGGAAATGCCTCCAGTCATGCAGATAGCTGTTTTAGGAACAAAATTTGTTTCCCGTTTGTTTGTTTTTTGTGAATTTTTAATCTCTGATCTTGACTAATCTGTGAGAACATTATGGTTGCTTCACTTTTGTGTATAAAGAGAGTTTAGTCATCATTTTGCCACTAACATTTGTTGAATTATTTGTGATAGTTACGTAAGAGCCTTCACCAAGAACTTTAGAAAATGTTATGTGTATTTTAGTATTAAAGGAAACCTTTTAAAATATATCAAATTGTAACTTTTGAGAAAGGTAATATAGGCTACCTTCTTTCACAAATCATGTTCAAGTGATAACCCATGTCATTTACTCTGCCCACCTGGCAGTGAGTCAGGGTGTGGCTACCAGAGGGCTATTATTCAAGGTATGACCTACAACCATAAGCACTTTTTGCCACTTGCTGAAATGCAAGTTGTAAAACCTATTTATAGGGGTCTTAGTGACACAAGGTTATTAAAGAACTAGGACTCAAAACCCTATGAGAGTTTTAAAACTTTATATAGGAGCAGATACCAAAAACTGTTCTGGTAGGACTAAATACTTTGAAAATAGATGTGCTGGATTCCGTCTATGTTTAAGTGAGGTTGCACTGTCGAGGTTAAGGGTTATGGAATTGACAGGCATGTCTGGTGGAGTAAATATGCAAAGAGCTTTAATTGTGACTAAGTAAAGGAGACTCTTCAAAAATGAGTGTTGTAAGCCGTCAAAGAATCAAGGATAAGAAGTCTGAGAAAGGGACAGGAGGAAGAACAACACCAAAAACAAGATGAATATGGATTGGAGGCATTAGTGTTATGCAACTTTGATAGAGAAACACATTTTAACATTAACTTCAGTTTCTTGAAAGTCCACTTTTTTTTATTTTCTGCTACACATGGGTTAAAAATATTAAGGATAGAGGGCTGGGATTTTGTATACTGCTGTAAACCACACTTCACTAAAAGTAGATTATTCTTGAGACGTAAATTTGTAAATTAAAGACAGACGTAAATCTGAAAATTAAAGACTTTTTCTTTAACAAAGTCTAGTTTTTCTTTAACAAACTATGAGTTAATGAGCAAAATTTTTGACATTTATTATTAAAAATAATACTGTAACAAACTTCCAGAAATAAAAAAGCTTCTAATTTGTCTTCTTTTCAAGATATGTGCACCTATGCTGCATGTAAATAATTAACATGCTTTATTTCACTTATAACACTTATAACACAAAATACAGTTAAAAATCTGTTGAAGGACTGTAAGTGTTACATTGGCTTACAATTCATATTCTTTGAGCTATACTAGCAAACTGACAATCTTTCTAAGATTTCCACTTGTGCTCATGGATCAGTCCCCTTAATGTGACTTGACCGTGTATTACTTAAGAATTCTTTGAGCCAGTCATATATGTGTGAATGTGTTCCATATGTTTGGACTTTTGTTGACAGTCTGCAGAGGGTCACCATGTTGAAGCTTTCCAGAAGCTATGAATGTGGAATATGACTATTGCCCTTCATCCACGGTTTGCAGGATATTGTCCAAGTAAACGGAAAGCTGATTTTTGCGCAAATTTCTAAACCCATTCTGATTTGCTGCCAGAAGCTTTTCTGTGTTAAGGAAATTTATTATACAGGGTGATTCAAAAAGAATACCACAACTTTAGGAATTTGAAACTCTGCAACGACAAAAGGCAGAGCTAAGCACTATCTGTCGGCGAATTAAGGGAGCTATAAAGTTTCATTTAGTTGTACATTTGTTCGCTTGAGGCGCTGTTGACTAGTTGTCAGTGTCAGTTGATGCTAAGATGGCGACCGCTCAACAGAAAGCTTTTTGTGTTATTGAGTACGGCAAAAGTGAATCGACAGTGCATTTCGAACGAAGTATGGGGCACTGAGAATCCGCGGGAAACAACTCAGTATTAACATGACTCGCCTAAGGTGAACGTTTTCTGTGCCATTTCAGCCAATAAAGTTTTTGGTCCCTTTTTCTTCGAAGGTGCTACTGTAACTGGACTACAGTATCTGGAGATGTTAGAGAATTGGCTGTTCCCTCAGCTCGAACAAGAAGCACAACAATTCATATTTCAGCAGGATGGAGCGCCACCACATTGGCACTTATCTGTCCGTAACTACCTGAACGTCAACTACCCGAGGCGATGGATCGGCCGCCAGGCAGCCCGTGACAGAGCACTTCATCACTGGCCTCCAAGAAGCCCTGATCTTACCCCCCTGCGATTTTTTCTTATGGGGGGTATGTTAAGGATATGGTGTTTCGGCCACCTCTCCCAGCCACCATTGATGATTTGAAACGAGAAATAACAGCAGCTATCCAAACTGTTACGCCTGATATGCTACAGAGAGTGTGGAACGAGTTGGAGTATCAGGTTGATATTGCTCGAGTGTCTGGAGGGGGCCATATTGAACATCTCTGAACTTGTTTTTGAGTGAAAAAAAAACCTTTTTAAATACTCTTTGTAATGATGTATAACAGAAGGTTATATTATGTTTCTTTCATTAAATACACATTTTTAAAGTTGTGGTATTCTTTTTGAATCACCCTGTATTGGAACTGGGAGTATGCTCAGAATTCTGTGGCAAATAGATGTTAAGAATATTGGTCTGTAATTTTGTGGGTTCGATTTTTATGTGTTTTGTATATATTAGTCACCTGTTCTTTTTTCCAGTAGCTAGGAACTTGGTGCTGGGCAAGAGATTCGCTATAAATGAAATGTAAGTAAGGGATCCATGACATAGAGTACTCTCTGTAAAACTGAGTTTGGATTCGATTCGGACCTGGTGAATTATTTATCTTCGACTGTCTCATTTTTTTTATCAACGTTATGGATGCCTATTACTACATCCTACATAAGGGCATCTGTGTGACAGTCAGACGATGGTATACCTTGATGATCCTCTTGTGTGAAAGATTTTTTAAACGTGTAATTTAAAAAAATTCAGCTCTCCTTTTGCTGCCTTGTAGCACTGCACCAACCGGGTCGACAAGTGATCATTCAACCCATGTGCTGATTTCAGGCAGCAGGAGAATATTTTTGGATTCTTGCCAAGGTCTTTTGCTAAGTTGCTAAGATATGATGACGGAAGTTATGGTATGCTTCATGTATCTATCTGTTTATAGAATTAAATATAATAGAGGGAAACATTCCACGTGGAAAAAATATATCTAAAAAGAAACATGATGAGACTTACCAAACAAAAGCACTGGCAGGTCGATAGACACACAAACAAACACAAACATACACACAAAATTCTAGCTTTCGCAACCAACGGTTGCCTCGTCAGGAAAGAGGGAAGGAGAGGGAAAAATGAAAGTATTTGGGTTTTAAGGGAGAGGGTAAGGAGTCATTCCAATCCCGGGAGCGGAAAGACTTACCTTAGGGGGAAAAAAGGACGGGTATACACTCGCACACACACACATATCCATCCACACATATACAGACACAAGCAGACATTCCTTCGCAGATTTGTTTAAGCCACCCTGCATCTCATTATGAATGTCTGTTATCTTTTGATCCAACATATTGTTCAATTTTTGACTATATGCATCAAGTTGTTTGTTCATATTCTGTTCACGATCGTCAAGTCTTCTATTCAAATCATCGCTCAGTTCTTGCTTCGCATCAAGTTTTTTGTTTAAGTCAAACCAATTGTTGATTGTTTGCAGCTGTTTTATGATTATTTTCATTTAACTTTGGAATATCCTTTTTCGATTATCTGCGCTTAATATTTTGTAAAAATTACAATATCCTACGGATTAACAGAATTATTGTCAATTCCTGCCTCATGCGGTTCAACGCTTATGTCGAAATTATTTTTTTCATTTTCGACCACATCTTCGACTTAATCCCAATTCATTAATAAGATCAGTAGCAACACTGCCCTGATCAACACTGTCCTTTCCATTAATTGAATCACCATTCTTGGTTTGACTCTACAGTGTTTTTCAGCTATGCATATCGCATACGTAATTTATAAATAACTGACCAACGTTGCTTGAAGAATCGAGGCACCACTGATACTTTGATGCTGGCAATCGGTCTCCGGAGGAGAAGAGTGTTACAGGATGCCGTGTCCTCACCATCGGTCTCCATAAAAGACATAGTCGCTAGACGAGCTCTATTGCGACGATGATGCCTGTCTCCACTACAAGAAGTTAATGATATATTTATTTCATTTACTGACAGTTTGAGGAAGCGAATGATGGGTTCGATTAAGAACAGGGATTGTTAGCAGGTCTGAAACCGAAAGGTTTATTACTGAACTCATTACTCATTTCAGACCCTCGGTTTTAGTGATATTCCACATACCACGATACAACATTAATCGTTTCACACTGAAGCCTTAAAGTGAGCAGAACACTATCCGAAAATTCGCAAGTACGTCCGAGCAATGCCATTGTGCGCATCGTCTGAACTCTACTGCCTGTCTAGGACCGCTCAGACACATGTGTGCTCCAACCATCGTAGACAATGTTTTGGCGTGTGTTCTTCCACTTTCAAGTACACTGACTGTCACGTTGCTTCTGGCATGACGAAACTGGTGGAAATCTCTGACGAGGTGTCATACTGCTCCAGCAGATGCAATGTACCCACGAACTCTTGATTTAGTGGCATGTGGCCATCTCCACTCGCCTCCAGAGCTCTTCAACTACTTCTGGATCGACTACACAGTCAAGGGCTTCTGGACGGCGCCCCCGCTGTTCCAGTAGTTCAACAAGAAGCTTGAGCGATGGGCGAACTACATGAAAAGCATGGAACCACACTTCTTAGCCCGTGGCATCACAGGTCATACCCAGCAGCGCGCCTTCTTTGTGGCAAATATGGGCCCTGTCATTTACCACCTTCTGCAACAACTTAACCTGAAATTCGAATCCCACGCTCTACCCTGTCACAGCTTGAAGTGAAGTTTGTTAGAATACTTTGTGATACTGAGGTTGCAGCTGCCCATCACAAGTTTTTCAGCCACCATAAACTTAATGGACAGTCTTACCGTGAATGGATCATCCATCTCTAGGGTTTATCTCGTGACTGCCATTTCCAGTGTAGCAGTCCTCAGTGTATATAACGACATGCGACTTCCTTGGTGTGGAACATAATTCTCACGCATCCCCCCAACGGAGAAGTGTGCACAGATCTCCTTAAATTGAAAGACCCTTCCATAGAAACAGACCTCCCCATTATTGAAGCTTTTGATTAGTCTCTCAGATTGTCAGCCACCCTGCAACACCCATCACATGTGCTAATTGACCAACCAACATGCTGTCTTCAGCCCTAGTCACGCCCCCCACCCAGGTCGGACTCACACAATGCAGGCAAAGACACAGCGACCAGACACCGACTCCAACAGCTACCTTCCAGCAACCAGTATTTTATTATTCACCAGAGGCACCTGTGCCACTACTGATGCCCTAAGCGTACCTCCAGTTGGAAATCCGGACATACGACCAAACTCCACCCAAAATGAATGTCAACTATGCATGTATGGATGCAGGGATAGATGACAGTGCAGACCTGTTCCCAGATGTATCCTACATCCCGTCTGAGCTTCCCCACTCAGAGGAATCTCTGTCACTCATGGTTACCATCAACAATGTGCCCATCAAGCTGCATATAGACATGGGGTGCTCTGCATCCATCATAGACTGTCAATCTTATTATTGTGTTGGATCCCCTCCACTTCAGGCTTTTGACACTCTGTTCCATAGTTTATAGCCCAAGTTCAGTACTGTTCAACTGCCCTATCAGCCAGGATTTTTGTTGTCAACACTCATGGAGCTACCAGACTTTTGATCCTGGATCTGTTCAATGCTCTTAGCTTAGAAATCTATGACTCCATCCCCACTGTCAAGTTGCTGAGCGCCAGCCCCTACCTAAAAGACCACTGTTTCGAGTTCAGATGAGAGTTCACACAAACTTCCTCAGATGTCAAAAAGATTTTGAGGCACATGTTGTTCTTCTCCTATCAGCAACACCACAGTTCTTCAAAGCCAGAAATGTTCCCTTTGTGCTCAGAGAAAGGCTTCAGCAGGAGCTACAGTGGTTGCAGGGTGATGATATTGTCTCTACTGTTTCCAAAAGCCAATGGGCTGCACCCATTGTCATTGTAGTAAAATCTAACAGTGCATTACGAATGAGTGGGGACTTTAAGACAACCATTACTTCCCAATCTGTCATAGATTCTTATCCTATTCCCAAGAAAGAAGATACGATGACTCACTTCATGGGTGATAAAGTGTTGCCAAGACTGAACTCCATGATGCATATATTCAGGATCTGTTGGTTGAGGATTCCAGATGCCTCTCTGTGATCAATACTCTTTTTGAACTATTTTAGTACAGTAGACTTCCATACAGAATTGATATTGTTGTGGCCCTATTTCAGCACTATCTCAAGCACCTCACCCATAGTGTGCCAGGTGTGGTGAACTGTTTAGACGACATTCTCATCACTCACAAAAACACACAGGACTTGACTGACAACGAGCACACACTGTTCATGGCCCTCCAACAGGTCAACCTCAAATGCAATAAAAAGACAAGTGCTGTTTTTTGTTCATAAAGTGAAATTCTTCAGTCTCCACTGTACCCCACTGTATACTGAGGTGGAGCAAAAACTTCTGGCCTCCATCAACACCAGCCAGCTGAAATCAGAGTTTGGATAGCTCAGTTACTACTGAAAATTTATTCTGCATCCAGCAGCCATTGCAGAAGTTTTGCTGGCAATAAGGCTAAGCACATGATAAACCCTTCCCTGACTTGAAACAGGCTCCCCTCCACCCCACATGCCTCATGGCATAAGACCCCACGAAGTTCCTAATCCTATTGGACTATGGGTTGCAGGGCAGTCCTTTCACATATAAATGATGGAGTGGAGCAATCAATTGCAATTGTGTTAAGACTCTCTCCTCTGTGTAGTGTAGCTACAATCAGGTCAAAGAAAAGCATTAGCAATCATATTTTGCCTACAAAATTTCATTAACTATGTTTACGGCAGCCATTTATGCTGTTTCTGTACCACAGGCCCTTACTCCCTCTTATCGAAGGGTCAGTAAATATTCTGATCAAAACAGCATCTGCCTTCTACATCTACATTTATACTCCGCAAGCCACCCAACGGTGTGTGGCGGAGGGCACATTACATGCCACTGTCATTACCTCCCTTTCCTGTTCCTGTGCCTTCAGTGGTAGGCACTGTTACTTTCAATTTATAACATTCGGTACTGTTCAACAACCTGACATCCTAATGCTGATACTGCCTTCCCCCCCCCCCCCCCCCCCCATGCCACACTGTTGAGGACCCAGTGCTCTGTGAGATACTGCCTGATGCAACGTGATCGACTGCCAGACAACAATCAGCAGAGACACCCAGAAGTCCAGGCCTACTGACGTCACTGAAACGAGCTCTCTTCAGTGATGTTATCCTGCTCCAAGAGGATGACAGCCACGCCAGGTTTGTGGTCCCAGCGTCCCTCCAGCAGCGCATCAATGTGCAAACGTTGGGCACTGGGGCCTTGTGTTCACCAATTGCCTAGCCTGCCAACATGTCCACTGGCAGGGCATGGACGTGATGATAGCCCGCTTTGTTACTTTCTGCCCCACCTGCCAGAACAAGCAGGCCACTCCTCAATGTTAATTTTTTCCCTTGGCCTGACACTTCTGCTCCCTTGTTCCGGCAACACCTGGATTTTGTGGGTCTCTTCTTGGAGTACTAATGCGTAACGATCACAAATGCTGGCAGTGCTTTCCTCTATGTCTCATCACATCCACCACATCCTCAGAGAAGGCCATTAAAATCCTGTCCTGTATTTTTTCAATTGACAGACTCCATAAATTATTGTAGTGGGTAACAGCTCTCAGTTTGCTTCCATGGAATTCTGCGATTTCTTCGAAGCAAATTGTAAGAACTGACACATACTGCATCCTTCCACCCTGCTTATGGTGGTCTAGTGAACCACTTCAATCATACACTTAAATCTCAGCATTCATGCTCCACTGGCATCACCCTTTGGACAAGGCTTTTATACTCTTTCAAACCCAGCAAAAAGCTCCATGGGTGACCACATAAATCACCATTATCCATCATCCATCCCACCAGCACTCCCCTCCTCTCAGCATGCCAGTCGCCACCATTTCTCTCTCTATGGTCATGTATATGCTCTTGTCTTCACTAGAAGCTGCCAGCATTGGTTTCCTGCAGTTGTTTCCAATCTTCTGCACTGTACCATAGTAGAGGTGGTGCTTCAAGACAGCGCAGTGTGTCATAAGTATATTAACCAATTTTAACCTCGCTGTGGTCCTCTTCCTGGGTCCAATATACCATTATCTTTTGTTCCAGAGGTGAACTCTTCCCTGATGCCCATCCCAGTCACCAATGTCGCATCTCAGATATGGCCTGCTACTGGCTCCCTAGAGGAGCCTCCAGCTGCTTCACAGCCACAACAGCACCAAAACTGAAGGGGGTGGACTATAACCCTCCAGCCTCCCTGGCCCACAGCAGTGACTCATCCCCTTTCCAGGGATATCGATGGAGAACTGCTGTGTCAAGACCTTGTGCCTACTCAGACAGCAACCAACAGCACAGATGGATAATGCAGGCACTGATCTTGCTGGGGATAGCTCTTCAGACAACAGACAAGGGATGGGCATGCTCCACATGGCCACTAGACAGCAACCGAAGTGGCATGAAAGGTCACTGGCCCCTTGGACCTTTTCTCATCTATGGGTCACTCTGGAGCTGCCACTATGGCAACACTACCATCCACATTGACCTTCAGTTCCAGGAGCTACCAACTAGAGCTACTAACTATGGATCTCCACCATTTGTGACTTCTACTCAGAAGAGATATGGCCTCAGACACCATGACCAGCAATTGGACTTTGTAATATTTCTCTTAGTTTTTCATCAGCAATACACCAGACTTTAAACATTTATGCATCCTTTCAGGATTTTAACTTTTGCTTTTCCTCTCAGTTCTTTAAATTTTGCATGTCCCTTCTGGACTTTGGCTGTGGCACACTTAATGTATGGATATTGGATTTTGGAAGTTTCAGTTTACCATGATATTTTCAGGCCTTCAACAATCATCCAGGCTGTTGCCACTCCTCAGGATCCATGGGTTTGACAGATACTCCCCAGTTGCAGCTACTCCTACCATACAGTTATATGTGTCATTGAATCATGCAAGCCATCCCAACTCGGCAATGTCCATGGTTCACATGCATGCAGTTATAATAATAATAAGTTTTATTATAATAATAATTTTCTTACTTCAGGGAATACATTGCTTTAGCATAACTTTCAAGAAAATACACTCCAGAGAACTACAGCCTTTGAAATTCTTCAACGAAAATTTTGAGAAGTACTTGTGTCATGCAACTAATTTAACAACTATAAGAACAAAAAACTCTCACAATTTTGACAGCATCAAAATTTACTCAGTTTCTTAAATTGTTTCCACCTACTTTCTGGAAGTCAGTTGATCTGTAATTTTTTGTTAGCGGGGGATGAGGACCCTTTCTTTTTCTGTCTCAGCATGAATAACTTCTTGTAGTTTACCTATCCTGCCTAGGAGCTCTCATACCTTCTTGTTGGACTGCAGGTATGGTCAGCCTGAGAATGAGGACTTTAACCTGGCTTTAATAGTCTCCAATTGCAGTCAGGATGCAAGCTGATTCATCTGTGCAACAAACTGAAAAGTATCTTGTAATTTCCCAGAATTCCTCTTTATTTTATGGACTCTTTGTTTATGGGCTACTTTATTCTCTGCAAGTTGTTGTGTAAAATATACACTCTTTTACTAAAAGTCTTTTGTTTATGTCAGGTTCAGTGTCATGAGGTCCATGAACTCTCTCTCTCTTCCTGTCCAGGTTATGCATCAGTTTTGAACTTTGTATTTCCCTGTAAAGTATTCTATTTAAGTTGGTAATTAACCACTTTACAGATGCTTTCGTTCATGAAACACAATTAGTACCGCCAACTGTATCAGAATTCCTATTCCTAAAAGAACTCCCTAGGTGACATTTTGTGCATTATGTAAACACTAAACTGTCACTAATAAGACTAAATGGGCAAGTATCTGCCTGCAAATCCAAAAGTCTGTTTTCCAATCTCCAGTTTCTCCATGATCTTTTTCTATCCTTTATCACATCTCTGGCAGTAATTTGTTATGCTGAAAAATGACAAGTTACATCATGGCTTGGAGTCAACATTAAACAGCAGAGCACCCTACAACTGGCTGAATAAGTTCATTTGAAGGTCAGAGGAAGTCAACAGCATACCACCTCAAATGGCTCCATGTTAGGTAAAGTATTGTTTGTCATAGTGTACTGAGCAAAAATTGATAATGGTCTAAGTTCAGGTTTGTATTGATAAGACAATGGGACTAGATTTTCACTAGTTGTCCTCAGTTAAAATTCATAGATTTTTCTTAAACCACTTACAGCTGTAATGATTTTTATTTCTTTTATTAACCAAAGTCAACATAAGACTGTATGTAACCCTTTAAGTCGGTTTGAGAGTCGGATTTTATTTTTACACTATGTTTTTCTCATTTTATTTCTGGATACTCGAGTAAAAATATAACAAAGTTAAATAACGATTATACAGGGTGATTTTTTCCACCGTGAACAAACTCAAGTGGTTGATCAACGGAAGAATACAGAACAAAAAGGTTTAATGATTTTATGTCCAGAAATGCATGGTTTCCATGACAGAGACCATTTATTCAATCATACATTGGCACAGAGACTATGGTCTAATATGTGCTGTGCCATGCAGCCACAGTTATGGTATGTGTTGGAAATGGTTTCCATGTGCCTCAAAGCAAACGTGTACGCACCATAGCATGTTCTCTCTCACACAGTCACAATGGCCAAGCTGCACCTGAACAGTGTCAAAGGCAGCATGAATACGCTGCTCCAGTGTCTCCACATGTGGAATGGTCTCTGAATATGCGATACTTTGAGATTAACCATTAACCAGAAATCACACGTGTTGAGATCCAGTGAACAAACAGGTCAGGCAACTGTCAGATTTATCGACCAGGGAAGACAGGATTGAAATGCATCCAGATGTTAATGGCAAAGTGGGCTGGAACACCATCATGTAGCAGCCAAATAACCTGTCGAATCAGCAGTGGCACTTCTTCCAGCGAAAGAGGTAAAGTTACCCCACTGTACCATGGACATTCTGTGTACTATCGCACAGCTAACTGTAATCCATGTAAAGATGGCATTACCTGTGAATAGCAAGGAATCGTGGTTGTCTGGCGAAAAAACCAGTAACAAAACTGCTTCCAATGTGGAACATCTGTCGCTAGTAAGCCCTGCACATGCTGTAAGTGTAGTAACAGTTGTCATGGAGAATGTTCCACATGGTCGTCTGGCTTTACCTGTACTGGCAGGCCAACTGCCTGGTACTGACATGGCAGTCACCTTCCACAGTGTTAATCGCATTTTCCTCCAAGTCCTGTGACTGAACATTTCAGATACTTCCTTCATGATTTCCTGCTTCCTGAAACGACCATTTTTCAGACAAATGTCGAAACACTGTTCCAGACATTGAATATTGTGGTTGTTGTCAGCAGGGATAGGTCTCCTGAGACGTGAGTCAGTAAGAGAAGTGAATCAGATGCAATGTTACCAGTCACTATGGCAGGAGAGGGCACTGTGGTGTGACATATAAGGAACAGTATCACCCTCTAGGAGGAAACCATGTATAGTGTAATTGTAGCTGCATGGTACAGTGTGTATCAGACCGCAGTCTCTGTAACAAAGTATGATTAAATAACTGGTGTCTAGCATGGAAACCATGCATTTCTGATCATATGTTCATTACACTCTTTTTGTTCCATGTCCTCTCATTGGTATCCATATCCTCTCATCAATCCCTAGAGTTTGTAAATGGTGGGAAAAATCACCTTTATATTTCACATTGAGTGAATGTTTTATACCTTTTTGATGATTTTTCTGTTGACAGGATATTAAAATTCTAACAGAAACACTGTGTCACTAATGAATATTGTTCCCAGAAACTTTTTCTCTAATTCTTTTAGCATTGCTTCAAGTCTATAGCTTTTTCCTTTTTTTCCCACATTCTAAGAGTGTGATAATTTTTATATCTGATCCATATTAGATAACCAAAGGAGCAGACAGACAATCATAAAACTTTCAGTTATAATTTGTTGCTAGTATTATGACATATGTAGTCCATTTGGCAGTGTTCAAGTACAACATTTCTCACTTTATGTAAATGTCTGGAAATGTATGTATCTGAATATATAGGTAGAATATAAACAGAGGTTTAAATGAAGTAAATAAATGATGAAAATTGGAATAAAATAAAATTTGATTTGCAGTGACCAGGTACGCTGACTTGTGTGTAGGATTATGAAATTTCATTTCATTGCTTTTTAAGAAAACTCTGCTCTTATTTTAATTATTTATTGTATTCTGAAGTGGTCTATGATATTTGTGTCATACTGGATTGAACTCAAGTATGCTGACATTAATACACTACACTACCATTATTGCAGAAAATAAATATATTTTTCATAGTATCATGGACTCACTGGTGTACAGCTCTAATTTCACATTTCACTGTTATAGTGAACTGATTCATCCTTTATTCATTATCAAATTGATTCATAAATTCCGTAATGAATGAGAGCCTTTATGAAGATGCCATTGGAGGTTATTTCTGTATGGTACACTAACAACCAATAATAAATAGTGGTAATCTACTGAAATTGTTATTTTTTTTTTGGACTTACTGCTATACAATTTTTTCAGTGAACTATAAATCAAGATATTATGTATAGTTACAAAACAGCTGCACCTTTGAAAACAGCCAATGCATATCGTCTTACATTGTTAACTTCTGTTTTATCTGTTGTTTCTTACTAAACAAACTGTTATGTTTTGGAATACAGTATGAGCTCCATGGGTACTAAAAACAGGAGAACTTTTTTTTTAATGTGGACATTTGCGTTAACCTACTTTTACATTCCACAGTCAAACTTTTCTGTAAAAATCTAAAGAAGAACTACAAACTGTTTGTGGAACCTATTTTAGCAGAGTAAATTATGAAACAGAGGAGGGATGTGTAGACCATAACACAATTAACTACTATGTTCAACACTGCACAGAAGACATGAAGAAATCTATCTGCCTGCAGCAGTGTGTGCTCTGTCTTGATTTTTATTGCCAGATTAAAACTGTGTGCCATACTAGGAAGACTGGAGAGAGATATTGGCAGAACGAAAGCTGTGAGTCATGCCTGAGTAGTTTATTTGGTAAAAGCATTGTCCACAAAGGGAAAGGTATCTTATTGATGTACCAATCTAGCACACAGTTTTAATCTGTCAGGAAATTCTATTGTACAGAATTATTCATTTCTGTTGTCATTCACTTATGTTAAGGCAATAATACAATCACAATTGCATGGATTATTATGGATAATACTGTTACAGCCTTATAATGTAAGTGATACTTGAAACATTATATTTATTGATATTTACTGTTTTCTGGTTTGGTGAGAGATCTGTCAATAGAAATATTTATCACACTGCTAATTCAAAAACTAATTTTTTTGTAAAGTTATGTTTCTTCTTTTTAGTATCTGAAGGCTTGAGGAAGAATATAATATAGTTAAATGGTGAACTATATGTGGCACATTAAGTAAATATTTTGTAACAAGCATGTTATTTTCAATTTTACACTAGTAGTTGGTATTTCACTTAAATATTAGTAGCTATTCTCTTTTGGCATGTGGGTTTACAAGTCACACTACCAAGCGTGAATTTTTTTAAATCAATAGTAAAAAATGTGTAGAAAATGAGGACATCAGGGAGCAAAGGAGTAAAATGCAATACAAAAATACATAGAAATGGTATTTATAAAATAAAGAATGTATATTCATGAATTTATATAACAATATAAACACATACAGTATAAAATACAAATGTACACAACTAACTACATCAGATTTATCTAATAAATAAATTAAAATGAACATTTAGATCACAGTATACTATATATAACATCTTATATTTTCTGCTAAGAATAATGTTTATACTGTAACACATATTAAACACAGACTGTAACATTTCCATGGACTGATAATCTATGACATTTAGGTTTCTAAATTGGATAGTTTTCATTTCCAGTTGCTCTTCTACAATTTTTTTCCCACTTGTTGTTAGAGTTTACTGATAAACATGTTTAGCTGCAGTGAGTAGTTTCATTCTAATATTTGATGTTATTCTGAATTATTTCCTGCTTTCTAAAACTTCTTTCACAGAATGTTTTCTTAAGTTTATTGGTGAGCATCGTAAACTTTACTCATTTACTCAGGCCCTTGTTATTGTCAGTTTTGTTCCAGAAAAATATTTGTATGCTTTCGCTCATTTTGAATACCATGACACAAGACATGCTTCGTAATATACAGAGTAAATAGGCAGTCATGGAGGTAAGCAAAGATATGTGCTGTGTTTTTTTATATTATGCATCGTTTAAGGAGATAACACTAGATATACTGTAAATTTAATACTCTGTAATTGTCTGTCCCATGTTACAGGAGGAACTTACGTTGGCTTGGTTTAACGAAGTATTTTGAAACAGGGTAGACACTACAAAAAACTATTACAATTGTCGGTTCTTTTGACTAGATTTCAACAGTAGCTACTTTCACGATAGTGTTACGTTGATTGGAGACAATGCAGTTTGTAATAGATACCTCGCTTTGCCAAAAGCTCGGAATGTTTTCCAATTTCCGCTATTTTTCCGTTGCTGATGACGCATATAAGATCTGCGTCTTGAATTGTTGACAATCGATGTGCGATGGTAATGCAAGTTCGACCCTCTTTTGCCTTATCCAGAGCTTCTTGCACGATCTAAAAGAATGAAAAAAGAAATAAAAAATGAAGAAAATTAGAGCTTAACGTTCTATCAACAACAGATCATTAGAGAGAGAGAGAGAGAGAGACAGAGAGAGAGAGAGCATTAGGCAAGGATGAGGAAGGAAAAAGTTTAGTGTTAGTTATGACCCATTTTGCACTCGTTTCAATTTCTGAGCGCTTATTTATTTTTGACTGTATCCTTAGAAAGAAAGTTAGATTGACTCCTATCGTAATCTCTCTGCAACAGTCTAAAACAGATAGGGCTCAATATTGTTGATTTTGAAGTACGAGGGCCGTTCAGAAAGTAACCTCCGGTTGATTTAAAAAAATACACCAAGTTAAATAAAAATATTTTAATATATACATCTTACAACTACATCTTTGCACTATTTTTCTACATAGTCTCCATAGCGATTGAGGCACTTATCGTATCTCTTCACAAGCTTTGAAATTCCTTCTGCATAAAAATCGCCCGCTTGTGCCTGGAGCCAGCCTGTGACCGCATCTTTGAGCTCTTCGTCGTCATCAAACCGCTGTGACCCGAGCCATTTCTTCAAATGCATGAAGAGGTGATAATCACTTGGCGCCAGGTCTGGGCTGTAAGGTGGATGATTGATAACGTCCCACTTGAAGGACTCAAGAAGGGCCGTTGTTCTGCGAGCAGAGTGAGGACGGGCGTTATCGTGCAAAAAAACGATACCGGAAGTCAGCATACCACGGCGTTTGTTCTGTATAGCCCGTCGTAACTTTTTTATTGTTTCACAGTACACGTCTTGATTAATGGTCGTACCACGTTCCATGAATTCAACCAACAACACCCCTTTGGCATCCCAAAACACCGTTGCCATCAGTTTTCTGGCAGAAAAATCTTGCGAGGCTTTTCTTGGTTTGGTAGGCGAATTTGAATGTGCCCACATCTTTGATTGTTCTTTTGTCTCAGGGTTCACGTACTTAATCCAGGTTTCGTCACCGGTCACGATTCTGTTTAACAATGGTTCTCCTTCGTCCTCATAACGTGACAGAAAGTCTAATACAGAGGCCATTCTTTGAGTTTTGTGGTGGTCGGTAAGAATTTTGGGCACCCATCGTGCACAGAACTTACGGTAACCCAATCTTGCTGTCACTATCTCGTACAAGAGAGTCTTAGAAATCTGTGGAAAACCAGTAGACAACTCCGATATTGAGAAACGTCGATTTTCACGAACTTTTGCATCAACTGTCTGAACGAGTTCGTCAGTCACCAATGATGGTCTACCACTCCTCTCTTCATCATGAAAGTTTTCTCGTCCACTTTTAAATAAACGCACCCATTCACGGACAACTCCTTCACTCATAACTCTTGGTCCGTACACGGCACAAAGCTCACGACGAATAGCTGCTGCAGAATATCCTTTGGCTGTAAAAAACCTTATGACAGCACGCACTTCACATTTGGCGGAGTTTTCTATTGCAGCACACATTTCAAACTGCCACAAAAACTAAACTAGCGCAGGCTTGATGCCGACTGACCTGTTGAGTGCGTGAACGCACAGATGGCGTCGCTACTCCCCCCACAACCCGCACTGTGACCGATCGGAGGTTACTTTCTGAACCGCCCTCGTATATAGTGAAAATTTTTGGAAGCACTGAAGTAGTCCGAATAGCTGCTTTGGTAACTGTAGAAGGATATTACTACTATCTTTGAAGGGGGAAATAGTCACGCTTATTTACAAAGGAGGAATAGGTGAGGTCCTCAAAATTTTAGTTCGAGCTGGGTGTGGAAAACGTTCTGTAAAAATATATAATGAATAGTCAAAATTAACGCACTCGATAGTAGCCTACAGAATCTGCAGTTGAAGAAACTCAAATATACAGGCCGTATGGTAACTAATAACGAAAATTGACATGGTAAAAGCTTACGATAATAGAAACAAAATTGTTCCAGTAGACACGGATCTCCAAACAGGATATCTACTAAATAATAGCGAAATAGTAAATATGTGGTTACGAAGCGCTCTTGACATAAGTATCAAATATCGTCGTAGTTAGTACAAACGTACATATTTGAAATGTAAATTTCGATTAAGTCTCCATCTTGTTGGGCTCAAATTTCACCTGCGGTACGTGTTTGAGGAATGTGTTAGATGAATGATGGGGCACCAGCACATTTTGGTGCTAATGTAACACGACATCTGCTGGAACAGTGTTGCATCTTGTCAAAGTA
This sequence comes from Schistocerca cancellata, assembly GCF_023864275.1. Classification (NCBI taxonomy): domain Eukaryota; kingdom Metazoa; phylum Arthropoda; class Insecta; order Orthoptera; family Acrididae; genus Schistocerca; species Schistocerca cancellata. Next base: position 243,665,387 of record NC_064628.1, on the reverse strand, counting down.
GACTGTGGGTGAAATTTGAGCTCAGCGGCGACTTGTAGGAAAATTTACATTTGAAATAAATTCGTACTAACAAGAAGAAGGCCTCAGTCACGACTAACCGACTCGGTCCTTATTTGACGTGTTGCTTGTGTAAACCTAAAATGGAAGAATACGACATTTTGCATTAGTACAACACCCCCCCCCCCACCCGCCCCCCCCCCCCGCCCCCCCCCCTCCGCCCCCCGCCACCAGTACGGTTTTGTCATAACTGTCCCTAAAATTCATCGCACACAGTTTGCGGGATCGATTCATAACTGAAAACTGAGCATTTTTCATCATGATGCACAGGGGTCCTAAAATGCATATTTTCCTAGAAATCGAAGAAAGAATCTTTTACGACTGCCTCTCATGTACCTATAAGGTAAACGCTGCTCAACAAAAGGGTTGCTGGTGTTGCGACCAACGCATCTGACTGCTGACGAGAACCTGCCTTCTGTTCCCAAAACGTATTCTGTAATTTTTTTGTGTTTTTTTCATATTAAAAGTGTTAGGAATAAGTAAGTAAATGAATAAGGAATAATAACAAGAAATGCAAATATATTTGTCAAACAACTTGGATTAGTAAAGTGTTAAAATTTTAATCCTGGTAGCTTTGAAATGGCTCTATCCCTCTGTTACATGTCCTCACTTTCCTCTGAACAGGTATGTGGATGATACTTTTCATAGAAACATTCGGAAGAAATATACACGCTGTACCAAGAACATCTTGCGAATGCTACATCGCACACATCGTTCCTTTCGAAGATTCGGCAGAAAACAGAATCGTTATACATTTAAAAATATTTGTTTTTGGGGAAGCTATTTCGTTGTATCCTGCGCACTGTGATAATATCACTTCGCTGTAAATAAGTATCGAGCGGTCGGCTGTGTGTGGTCCTCCCTTGTGACGAGTTTGCAGCGGTACTACTTCGAAATGTTTTCATATAGCTATGCTTAAAATATTAGTTTTTTATAAATCCAAGTCGTCTGAGATATTTATTTGTCTACTTCATTGTTATTCCTTATTGAATTGCTTACCTTACCACTCCTCCGATTTGTGACAATTTTGACATGAAAAAAAACTCTGCAAAATGCATTTGACAATCGAACACAAACAAGTACTCGTATTTTGCTCCCCGGCCAGATGTCGCTGTCGCTACGCCAACGGCGTTTTCGGTAAGCAGCATTTGCCTTATGTGGTTGACAAGCGCCAGCCGTAAAACTTTTTTCCCTCGATTTATGGACCGATAACCTAGCTGTTTGGTCTCTTCCCCCACACCAAGCAACCAACCTCGATTTATAGAAAAATACGCGTATTGTGGACCCAATATGTGATTACGAAAGGTGCTCAGTTTTCAATTACGTATCAATCCCGTCAGTTTTTAGCCAATCTTTGGGGTTGTTTCCGCAAAACGGGAAGAGGGGGTGTGAAGCCAAAATATCTTAGTCTTTCGTTTCAGGTTGTACATAAACGACCTGCTAAATATGAGTCCAACCGGTTGGCCGTTTTTGAGGCCTTCCCTGGTACGTGTGAGAACAGAAAGAAAGCCAATAGCCGGCGTGTCGACTCGCCGCGCTGTCTAGCGCAGCTATACGCGTCTGCGTGTGCACACAGACAACGCTGCTAGCTGTTAGTCACGGTGAAGCTGTACCATTACGGATAGAGTGTTAAGCACGCTTCGTTAGCTCCGTAGTCTTTGTCACATGGGTTTACAGAATCAATTCATCGAAAAACTTTGATTTTTACGTTACATATAGCTTTGTACGTCAGCCTCATGGTTAGGTGCCCATCATTTTCTAATAGACATTGTTGTGATATTCTCCTTTAAGTAAGTCGCTGTAGAACATGATGACATATAAAGCTATAAGAAACGTGAAAAGCAATTTTTTTTAGTGATTAGTTTCCGTAAAATCGTTTGAGAAAGACAGCAGGGCGTATGCCTCGATTCTGTCATTGCAGCGCGTCCCCGATCGGGGTGCCGAAATCGGGCAAACGATGGCTTGTTCATTCCGGGTGCCATTGTGTGCTGGCTCATTAGGTAACAAGACGACATTTCCTGCGCTGTGCTCTCACCCCCCCCCCCCCCTCCCTTCGCCACCGCAGAGAGCACGCCTTCTTTCTGTTCACACACCCTGACAGTATTTCGTAAGTGCCGGCAATAATAATACCTCGGAAACTGTTCGTTTGTGTACCTGCGTTTGCTGGAACGTTTTTGCTTCTGTTGACGTTTATTTTCACTTGTGCCAGTTTTCGGTATTGAGTATCAAACATATCTTTGGTTTGTATACTAGTTTTCGACTGACGGGTCCCTGTCTAAACGTCGAACATCCTCAGTCAAGAGGAGTTGATCCTGATGTACAAACGTAAAGCATTCATGTAAGTTCTTTGACGATGGTATTGTGTCAATGTAACGTGTCAGGGAATTTCATCAGTAAAAAGAGACTAAACAGATAATTATATTTAATTTATCCCGCAGTATGGAATATTTTCATTACTCTCGAATGAATAGAATACAGCCCAGAAAAGCAACACTATCTGTATTGTTATAAATAGAAACCTCCACTCTCTTAAAGTGAAAATCCGGATTCTAAGAAAAATGCGTATCTTTTAACGCAAAACATTCAAAAAGGGAGATTTGTTCAGCAAAGTAATGGAGGACTAAGCGCTGGTAATTTCCACGAGAGACAGTAAAACGAAGAAACTGATGAGGGTTAAACTGGAGTGGAAGACACAATTATTATGTTAAGGAAATTAAATTGAGTTGGGAGGACACGGATGTATGAAAACTGCGTCCTATGACATTTGTGCCCATACGAAAATCTGAAATATATGCCCAGTTTTCTTAGAAACTGCCCACTCGCTAAGTTATGGCCAGCTTGCACCCTACGAGTTCTCGTCCACTGGAAACGCTCTGTATGGCCACACCTGTGAAGGTGTATCACACTGTCCAATACACTTCGACGACGCGATGCAAACGAGCAGCAACTTAAACATCATGTTGCCAGAAGAAGAGCGCCACCAATGGATCGACATAACGCTCTACGATACGTCCTCTTACATGCACATGTTGCAGTGGTTCTATTTGTTTCATCATTTATATCCCGCCTTTGCTTCTTCGGGGATGCACACTCTGTCCCAATATCACAATGCATTTTCAACTAATTTTTTTAAAATCTAAATCTACATCTACATCTACATGACTACTCTGCAATTCACATTTAAGTGCTTGGCAGAGGGTTCATCGAACCACAATCATACTATCTCTCTACCATTTCACTCCCGAACAGCGCGCGGGAAAAACGAACACCTAAACCTTTCTGTTCGAGCTCTGATTTCTCTTATTTTAATTTGATGATCATTCCTACCTATGTAGGTTGGGCTAAACAAAATATTTTCGCATTCGGAAGAGAAAGTTGGTGACTGAAATTTTGTAAATAGATCTCGCCGCGACGAAAAACGTCTTTGCCTTAATGACTTCCATCCCAACTCGCGTATCATATCTGCCACACTCTCCCCCCTATTACGTGATAACACAAAACGAGCTGCCCTTTATTGCACCCTTTCGATGTCCTCCGTCAATCCCACCTGGTAAGGATCCCACACCGCGCAGCAATTTTCTAACAGAGGACGAACGAGTGTAGTGTAAGCTGTCTCTTTAGTGGACTTGTTGCATCTTCTAAGTGTCCTGCCAATGAAACGCAACCTTTGGCTCACCTTCCCCACAATATTATCTATGTGGTCTTTCCAACTGAAGTTGTTCGTAATTTTAACACCCAGGTACTTAGTTGAATTGACAGCCTTGAGAATTGTGCTATTTATCGAGTAATCGAATTCCAACAGATTTCTTTTGGAACTCATGTGGATCACCTCACACTTTTCATTATTTAGCGTCAACTGCCACCTGCCACACCATACAGCAATCTTTTCTAAATCGCTTTGCAACTGATACTGGTCTTCGGATGACCTTACTAGACGGTAAATTACAGCATCATCTGCGAACAACCTAAGAGAACTGCACAGATTGTCATCCAGGTCATTTATATAGATCAGGAACTGCAGAGGTCCCAGGACGCTTCCCTGGGGAACACCTGATATCACATCAGTTTTACTCGATGATTTGCCGTCTGTTACTACGAACTGCGACCTTCCTGACAGGAAATCACGAATCAGTCGCACAACTGAGACGATACCCCATAGGCCCGCAGCTTGATTAGAAGTCACTTGTGAGGAACGGCATCAAAAGCTTTCCGGAAATCTAGAAATACGGAATCAACTTGAGATCCCCTGTCGATAGCGGCCATTACTTCGTGCGAATAAAGAGCTAGCTGCGTTGCATAAGAACGATGTTTTCTGAAACCATGCTGATTACCTATCAATAGATCGTTCCCTTCGAGGTGATTTATAATGTTTGAATACAGTATATGCTCCAAAACCCTATTGCAAACCGACGTCAATAATACAGGTCTGTAGTTAGATGGATTACTCCTACTACCCTTCTTAAACACTGGTGCGACCTGCGCAATTTTCCAATCTGTAGGTACAGATCTATCGGCGAGCGAGCGGTTGTATATGATTGCTAAGTAGGGAATTATTGTATCAGCGTAATCTGAAAGGAACCTAATCGGTATACAATCTGGACCTGAAGACTTGCCCGTATAAAGCGATTTGAGTTGCTTCGCAACCCCTAAGGTATCTACTTCTAAGAGACTCATGCTAGTAGCTGTTCGTGTTTCAAATTCTGGAATATTCCATTCGTCTTCCATGGTGAAAGAATTTCGGAAAACTGCGTTCAATAACTCCGCTTTAGCGGCACAGTCGTCGGTAACAGTACCATCGGCACTGCGCAGCGAGGGTATTGACTGCGTCTTGCCGCTTGTGTACTTTACATACAACCAGAATTTCTTCAGATTTTCTACCAAATTTTGAGACAATGTTTCGTTGTGGAACCTATTAAAGGCATCTCGCATTGAAGTCCGTGCCAAATTTCGCGCGTCTGTAAATTTTAACCAATCTTCGGAATTTCGCGTTCTTCTGAACTTCGCATGCTTCTTCTGTTGCCTCTGCAACAGCGTTCAGGCCTGTTTTGTGTACCACGGGGGATCAGTTTCATCTTATCAATTTAGGAGGTATGAATCTCTCAATTGCTGTTGCTACTATATCTTTGAATTTGAGTCACATCTCGTCTACATTTGCATAGTCAGTTCGGAAGGAATGGAGATTGTCTCTTAGGAAAGCTTCTAGTGACACTTTATCCGCTTTTTTAAATAAAATTATTTTGCGTTTGTTTCTGGTGGATTTGGAAGAAACGGTATTGAGCCTAGCTACAACGACCTTGTGATCACTAATCCCTGTATCAGTCATGATGCTCTCTATCAGCTCTGGATTGTTTGTGGCTAAGAGGTCAAGTGTGTTTCCGCAACCATTTACAATTCGCGTGGATTCGTGGACTAACTGCTCGAAATAATTTTCGGAGAAAACATTTAGGACAATCTCGGAAGATGTTTTCTGCCTACCACCGGTTTTCAACAAGTATTTTTGCCAACATATCGAGGGAAGGTTGAAGTCCCCACCAACTATAACCGTATGAGTGGGGTATTTATTTGTTACGAGACTCAAATTTTCTCTGAACTGTTCAGCAACTATATCATCGGAGTCTGGGGGTCGGTAGAAGGAGCCAATTATTAACTTAGTTTGGCTGTTAAGTATAACCTCCACCCATACCAATTTGCACGGAGTATCTACTTCGACTTCAATACAAGATAAACCACTACCGACAGACACAAACATTCCACCACCAATTCTGCCTAATCTATCTTTCCTGAACACCGTCTGAGACTTCGTAAAAATTTCTGCAGAACTTATTTCAGGCTTTAGCCAGCTTTCTGTACCTATAACGATTTCAGCTTCTGTGCTTTCTATTAGCGCTTGAAGCTCAGGAACTTTCCCAGCACAACTACAACAATTTACAACTACAATTCCGACTGTTCCTTGATCCAAGCACGTCCTGTATTTGCCATGCACCCTTTGAGATTGCAGCCCACCCCGTACTTTCCCGAGGCCTTCTAACCTAAAAAACCGCCCAGTCCACACCACACAGCCTCCGCTACCCGTGTAGCTGCCAGCTGAGTGTAGTGAACTCCTGACCCGAAACCCCACCACCCTATGGCGCAAGTCAAGGAATCTGCAGCCAACACGGTCGCAAAACCGTCTGAGCCTCTGATTCAGACCCTCCACCCGGCTCTGCACCAAAGGTCCGCAGTCGGTTCTGTCAACGATGCTGCAGATGGTGAGCTCTGCTTCATCTCGTAAGCAAGACCGGCAGCCTTCACCAAATCAGATAGCCGCTGAAATCCAGAGAGAATTTCCTCAGATCCAAAGCGACACACGTCATTAGTGCCGACATGTGCCACCACCTGCAGCTGACTGCACCCTGTGCTCTTCATGGCATCCGGAAGGACCCTTTCCACATCAGGAATGACTCCACCTGAATGCACACGGAGTGCACACTGGATTTCTTCCCCTCTTTAGCCGCCATATCTCTAAGGGGCCCCATTACGCGCCTAACATTGGAGCTCCCAACTACCAATAAGCGCACTCTCTGTGATTGCCCTAACCTTGAAGGCTTAGAATCATCCTCTGAAACAGGGCAGGCAGCTGCATCTGGCTCAGCCAGAGACAGTGCCTGAAACCTGTTTGTCAGACGCACCGGGGAGGCTTTCTGATCAGCTTCCGGGGACTTCTTTCGCTGCCTGCCACGCCTTGGAACGACCTCCCAATCAACCACAGGCGAGGGCTCAGCCCCACTGCGGGCAGCAACCGGGGCAACCACAGCGGCAGACCGATCTGGGGACCGACGGGACGAGGTTGACATTTCCGTGATACCCAAGTCCGGCTCCCCACAGTGGTGCCCATTGGCAACAGCCTCAAGCTGCGCGACCGAAGTCAGCGCCGCTTGCAGCTGTGGGCGAAGGGATGCCAACTCAGCCCTCGTCCGAACACAGCAATCGCAGTCCCTGTCCATTCTAATCGATGTTGAACAACAGTTACTGAAAGACGAGTCCGTGCCTAGATAACGCAAGGGAAACACGCAAGGAATGTAGTAACTAACCTGTACAAATGCCTAACGACTGCGCTACAATCTGCCTGAATTTACGATTACAGTAGCTAAAACTCGAAATTACACCTCCTATACGAAACTCACACGCAATTTAAGTAAGAATCTACGAAGTAAACACTAAAGCGCGATGCTACAACTCTCAAATACTATAATACGCCCGAAATTTATGAATTAAACAATGCAAGTACCCAAAAACACGCAAAGAAATTAAGAATTAAACTATGTAACAAATAAGTAAGCTAGGGGTATACGACTTGCTGCTGCAGCTGCTTATCCAACGGCGGCAGGGAGCACACTGTCACGTAAGTCACTCTGTCCTTTTAAAGCAATCTAACTTAACAATTATTTTATGACACTCATATGCCTTCCACTTGACAATAACGTCAATGATAAGTAGAATTATGTAGAATTATCATTATTATGAAGTTAATTGTTTCCATGTTTTAAGGTACGTGTAGAGAACCACGCATCGAATGCTAGGAGTGGTGGGAGAATCTATTTACAGGTTATGTCACCTATATAAATGCATACTCCTTGTCTTTCAGTTAGTATGACAACGCATCTTATTTATGGACACTTAATATGCATTTGCTGATAACGGGTACTGACCATATGCCTTTGAATATTTATTTTGTCAAGAGCAAACGGTTGTTTGGAATTTGGTTTTTATGTTTTCCATCGTAGTTTCTGAATATCGTGTCATAAGTAAAATTTTTTTATTGCCTCTGACAGAACTAAAATAAATTATGATGACTTCCAGTTGAAAAAAAAAAAAATCGAGCATCTCAGCTGTACAACACGGAGAGAACTCTGCTCTTCTACCTGCCGAGCAAATTGCGTAGTTCGAACACGGGGATTAATGGATCTTTCTTCGACATTTCTGGGCGCAAATTTCACTGGGCACAATTTACAAGAAACCAAAGAATACGTAACCAGCTGAATGGATAGTAAATAGACTAAAATGGTTCTTTGCTGGTTTTCAGGACATAAAAAAATATAGACAACGGCAGAAGTCGGTAGAGAACGTTAGAAAACATATAGGATCGACACTGAGTCATAGAACTGAGGGCCGTACTGCGTGGAAGAGTCTAAAGGAGAACCTTGTGCAGCAGTGGATGCAAAATGGTGCAATAGCTCTGACATTTTGTACAAATAATGCAACGTATATCATAAAACTATGCAGAAAAATAATTAACCTATCTCGAGAAGCAAAATAAAATAAACACTGACCTTTTCGCTCTCTGTATCCAGTGCTGAAGTAGCTTCATCCAGTAACAGGACACGTGGGTTTCGAACCAACGCCCTCGCGATCGCCACGCGCTGCTTTTGGCCTCCACTGAGTTGAGTTCCTTTCTCACCCATACGTGTGTCGTAACCCTGAAAGTAAATAAGTTAAAGTTTCTTTCAAAAGACCCAAACTATTTCTGAACTAATGTATTATAGTGAATACTGACTAATGCAACTACCTGTGGTAACGCTGATATAAATTTATGGATGTTCGCTTTCTTCGCCACTTCTATGATTTCGTCCATGGGAACGTTCCGGCTGTTATCCCCATAAGCAATGTTTTCAGCGATGGTTCTGTCGAAGAGAACGGGTTCTTGCTGTACGAGACCCAACTGAGACCTCAGAGCCGACATCGTAACTTTGGATACGTCCCGTCCGTCAAGGTCCTGGAAGACATACCATGCATGTGGATTAGTTTATTTTCAGTCTCCAACGCCAGCTTTTGTTCATAATTCACCACCTGTGTATGCGTGAAACTAGAAACTCTGTTTTAATTCTGTAGAAGTTAATGATATTTATATAAAAAGGTGCAAATAAATTATCTTTTGTTCCAGCATTCTGACAGCACTGGGCAGGTGATGATGTTTGTGATGGCCAGTTTCAATCTTGCTGTTCTTTTGAATTTCTCATCGAACACTCAGTTCGCTGCTGGCTTCTTATACACGTCAGCCTGTGTAGAGGGTGCATAATGAAGCCTACTTGACAGCTATAACTAGATGGGAAAAGTATTTGAGTTTGGTCTGAAAATACTAATTTCTTCTCAGTCTCCATTCGTGTCGTGCAGGAGTTGCGTTCCATATACGATTTGGCAACGCTTTCTTTTCAAGACGACCGTTGTGAACTATGTTAGTAGGAGGAAAAAAGAAAGGAAAAAAAAGAGCTTCTTGCTCGTGTTTGTATGAGGCGTCTTAACAGATGGACACTACTGCTATATTGGGGCCCAAAATATCTGCCAGTTCTTTGTCAGACGTTAAGCTCCTAAAAGTTTAACTTTATGCGGGGTGTTATTAAGAAAACGTTAAGTCGTCGATTTTTAACGTTTTGTACTTTATAAGAATCTTGCTGTTTCACTTTCTTGTACGACAGCAACGTCCCTGAAATAAAAGTGCGGTCTGGTAAATAACATAACTTAAGTGATTATGAAATATGTATCCTGTTACTTGACAGACTAAAAGAGATACATTGGGCACTGGATGACCCAAACAGCTATCAGTGAACAAAATCAATAAATATGTTTCTATATAATCTGCTCAAGTACACATGGGGATTTATTAAACCAAGTTCATTTCCTCAGCAAAATGTTTTCGAGTATTTGCTGAACCAACTCACAGTTGCAAAATGTAGTTGGACTGCCACATTACTCCCAGGATCATCTTGTGAGCTATGGGGCGAAGAATCGAAATTTTATCTATTGAACCACAAATTTATCTGCAGTTGATACATAGTGCGCTGTGTATGTACCGATACTGGACAATATTCACGTTCAGCAACTGATTATTTCCTTGCTGCCGCTCTTCATTTCCAGCGTAATTATCATCTATTATTAAACAGCTTATCGATTTCACATTCGAGTTCTATATTTTCTTTGCTTTTATTCAGAAAAGCTATGTTGTCTGGAAATATTCATGTAGAACCCCATTTCATTTTTATCCCTACTCTGAAATGGTCTCTGTCACCACAGTCTCGGCGTCAGTGCAGAGTTGCAGTTACTACATGCTGTAACCTAACTTACACCCTTTTCAGTCAGAGTTACTGTGTCGTAATTACCCAGACAAATTAATACCACTTCGACCTTGCAGATATTGATCTTGTCCGTATTTAACCTGCCTTTTCCCACTTTAAAGTAAAAAGGAATTTTTATACATCCAAAACTAGCAAGAATATGTCATTAGTCTTCGTCGTTCTTGATAGATGCTTAGCAGAATTACTTATGTGGTACAATCTAAGTCAAAACTCATTGTTGTCCAATGCCTCTTCGGTTTTTACTTCTACTTGCTCAACCAGAAATATGTAAGCGTGAAATGTCATTCTGATCATGGAGCAGCTTTTTCAATAATGCAATGATAAATATATGACGAATATTTAATTGCGCATGGCTTATTGAGTTACAAGTGTTGAGTTAGCAGTCGGGCTATCCCCACACTATAGGACCATTTACTGTTTTCGCATTACAATCCCACAGCTCTCCAATGAGGCCTGTGAAAGGTGCACCCGTTCGTCCGCCTACAGCACATCATGCCAATCCATCATTACTGAATTGTGTCATAACTGTTTGTGGAATATTTCACAGTCACGAGGGGCTTGACCGACTTTCTGGATGGACTGTTCTCAATCCTGGATTGTCATGATGTGAGATTTACGCTTTCGGTTACGGCTCTCGCCGCTACCCGTCTCCCCGTCCTATATCTTCGTGAGCTGAGGAATATTTAATGGATACGACTCCTTCCATTGATCAGCCAGGACTCTCGCAATCACACAATAATAGGTCTTTCCATATATTTATAAACAATGCATTGCAACGCTTACGTTGAAACTGAACTGTCAGTACTTGCAACAAGCGTCGATCCTGTGCAGATGTTTCTGAATTTCCCTACCATATATCAGTGTTGCACTTTCTCTACATACAACAGCCTCATCTGCCAACTGCCTCATGGATCTTCCGACGTTATCCATTTTTTCCTCACAAAAACTCAGTTTAGTTGGGGCAACAGTGGTCTAAGATCACGGTTGTTTTGTCTCCCTGCACAAATCCACTTGTCGATTCGTATGTACTGTGAAAAATAATGTTCCTATAATACTCCCTTGAGGTACACCGAAATTACTTGTACGAGTGAAGTTCTCCTTTAAGAATGAAATGTGCAATTTTTTTCTTTGTTATTGCTCTCTCTTACCCCATGGGCGCTAGGTTGAGCTAACAGCGGAGCGATACTCTGCTCTTCAACCAAAATACAATCTAAGAAAAAAACAAAAAAACAAATACACTACTGGCCATTAAAATTGCTACACTAAGAAGAAATGTAGATGATAAACGGGTATTCATTGGACAAATATATTATACTAGAACTGACATGTGATTACATTTTCACGCAATTTGGGTGCATAGATCCTGAGAAATCATTACCCAGAACAACCACCTCTGGCCGTAATAACGGCCTTGATACGCCTGGGCATTGAGTCAAACAGAGCTTGGATGGTGTGTACATGTACAGCTGCCCATGCAGCTTCAACACGATACCACAGTTCGTTAAGAGTAGTGACTGGCATGTTGTGACGAGCCAGTTGCTTGGCCACCATTGACCAGACGTTTTCAGTTGGTGAGAGATCTGGAGAATGTGCTGGCCAGAAAGGCTCGTACACGGCCTGCAACATGCGGTCGTGCGTTATCCTGCTGAAATGTAGGGTTTGGCAGGGATCGAATGAAGGGTAGAGCCACGGGTCGTAACACGTTATATATAGGGTATGAGAAGGTGGGTAAAAGACATGAACTGGTGAAAGATTCTTGTAGAGGAGTGCATGGACAAACATAAAGCTGGTATTATACATCGTATGCCCGTATTTTGTTCATTAGGCGACATATAGGAAAACAGCCACCCCACTTTCAGAGTTTGATATCACCTAAATTCATATATATCTGGAAAAGTTTTAGCTGCTACCTTCCCGTCAATGAACTCCAGCTACTTGCGCAGAACGTCGGGCCTTGGACCTTTCGCTGCCTGTCTGTACTCACCACTGTCCCGGAGGCGGGATCGTAGAACCTCTCCAGCAGCTGAATGCAGGTGGATTTGCCGCAGCCAGAGGGCCCCACCAGCGCCACCGTCTGGCCGGGCCTCACAACGAGGTCCAGCCCCTTCAGCACCAACGTCCCTGGTCGCGTCGGGTAGCAGAATTTGATGTCCGAGTACGATACGTGGCCTGTAGCTGCCTGTAGAAAGTATAGAACAAAAAGTAAACAGGACTGTATTTGAGAAAATCTTTTCCGTACATTCACTTCGAGTCTCTCATACATTCGAGAAGCACGTTTGGCATAGGTATGCCTGTTATAAAAACCTTTTGGAGATGCTTGTTATCTATTAGAAGGGAGGAAGATTACGATTTAGCGTCCCTCCGATGAAGCAGTCAATAGGGACGAACTACAAGCTCGGGCTGAGGAAGGAAATTGTCCGTGCACTTTTAAAGAAACCATTCTGGCATTTGCCTAAAGCGATATAAGGAAATCACGGAAAACCTAAACCTGGATGGCCGGATGGTAGTTGTAAGCACCATCCTCAAGAATATGAGACCAGCGCCTTACCACTGCATCACGTCGCTCAGTACATTTTTGTAAAGGAACTAAATATTTATCACTATAAATTCATAAATTCATTTGTCTTTATCACAATATATAAATAATGATTATATGCCTGATTCCACTTATTGAAAAACGATCTGTAGATTTACGAAAAATAGAGGGGAAACGGTTATCATTAAAGGAAACCACATTAGTGGAAGCACAAGATATAACAAATAGTTTTTAAACACTGTCAGCTGTACTCTCTTCTATTATACTTACGTTGTAATTGCGTGCCCCATTTGTCGCGTTTGTAAGCTGTTACTGGTGGCGCATAGGGACGCACAGCGGTTGGTCTAGTGGCCGCTGTCTACCATTCCAGCAGTGCATTGGTCCCATTTTGAACGCCTTAACGTTTTCTATTTGCAATGCACGCTTATTGACTACATCTCACAACCTGCTTCGTGATACCAGTTGCATTAGGGGTACATTATGTTTTCCTTATTTTGAAATATTTAAGAAAAACTGTTTTGTTGCCTCTTCAAATTTCACCTTTTTGAGTTTACTCGTACTTTTCGTTGATCTGAAAATGTTTATGCAATAACGGAAACCGGTTATCTAACTCTTTATTCGTACTGCGGTCTAGATGCCTCAGTTTATAGTAAACTATCACTGACTGCGGTGCCTCTTTAATTACGTCTGATAAATATTTAATTTCACTGCCAGTAGGACCAGTCCTTAAACTTTGAAGACAATCGACCTGAACAGAGCTGAGTAGTAGGATAAACCTAGCGCGTAAACTGACCATTAGACTCATTAGGCCTTGGACGGGTCTTCCCATGTATTGGCCAGTTTACACGTCAAATGTAGAGTTAGTACCCAGCTAAGATCTAAGAAAGAGTCCACTCGTTTGCGCATCATGCATCACAAACTTTTTTTTTTTTTTTTTACACCGTGCCAGCCAACGAAAAATTTCCTGAAAGAGATTGAAGCAATTTTTACCTGAGACTTTTGCACGTTCGTAGCAAATGTTGGAGTTTATTCTATATTTGTTAAAGCTCATTTGCTCTGTTCTTTACAAAATGTGAGTTATAATGCTCATATAACAGGCGAGTAGATGGCATTTTTCTGGCAAAAATATCTTTATTCATCTATTACAGTATGGTTTTCTCAGACAATGATTTTTAGGTGAACCAAACAGTGAACAAAATCTTAGCTCACCTCATTTCCATGACATATGACGTTTACTAGTAGCTACTGATGTCTAGTGGCCAACTTCAGAACAGCACAAATTTCTCGTTTTTCCTGGATTTGAGATTAGCGCTGTAGCTCATACTTTTTACTTGCTCCGCTATCTTTGTTTCTTATTTTACGACTATACAATTCAGAGAACTGTAACTTTTGTTGGTGGTAACTGTTGGTATACCTTTAACATTACATTTTGTGTGGCGGAAGTCATTACACCGAGAGATTTTCAGTGTTAAACAAGATAACCAAGTGCTTTCAGTCTGTAGCCACTGGCAAGTAAGGATCGAGTCATCTCTTCTCGGCCACAGAATTGTGGAATCTACCTGTTGATGATCTGACCAGTGCGATGCTGTATAAGCCACTGTATGAGTTTGCAAGTGCTAAAAAGTCAGTAGCCTTCAACAGTGACAATGAGAGTGATGTGCTGGCACCGCATAATGTGGGTTGGATGTGGACAATGTGAAAAAAAAATCTTCAGCACAATTAATGCAGAAGATAGAATGACTTCGAAGGAGTTTAGAGTAGCCATCATTGTGATGATTCAAGGACCTCAGTGAGTTCGCCAACAGCAGGAACAAATGAAGCTCTGCATATCAGCTGTTACAGACCATACGTTCCACAAGGTAGTAAAGGAAGCCACACATATACCTGTGAAAGGAATACTTAGAAAGTGTGCTTGCATGATACAGTGAGACACTCCATCGTATCAAACAAAGAAGCCAGACATGTGGTGCTGGACTCAGGATGAGCAATAATAAGAACTTTCATATGTGGTCTCACTGTGAAATCACAGAAAAAAATGCTCTACAACACTTTTGCAGAAAACACTTGCAGTTCTTTTCATTTGACACGTACTTTATTGTACTCGGGTTAAGAAAAAATCATTCTATCGTAGATTTCACTGCTGGTAGGGTTATGTGAAACATAAGAAGGTTTGTGTTGAAAAAAGAAAAAAAAAAGTCTTAAACATGGTTGCGAAACAGCAACTGTGTAAATCTGACAACCAGTTGCAAAACAACCGTTTATTAACCCTTGACCTAGGTTTCGATATTTCTAAAAATATCTTCATCATGTGATGTAACAAGGCCCACACCTTCTGAAGAAGATATTTTTAGAAATATCGAAACCTAGGTCAAGGGATAATAAACCGTCGTTTTGCAACTAGTTGGCTGATTTTTATCAACCCCTTCAGAAAAAAACAACTTTCAACGTAGACAAGGCTTATGAACTTCCAGATGGTGTCATTATGTGTTCCAGCTTACCCATCCATCGTCTGACGCTCCGTCCGGATCTGCGATCTTCGGTTGCCGGTTCACCAAGTACACGATTTTAGATGCACCAGTGAGTCCTTTCCTGAAGTTCGGTGCGAATGACAGCGCACCGGCGATCATCATAGAACCAAGGATTAATGATTCCACAACTCTGGAAAACGAAAGGGAGTTAGGTTATAATTATCCATGAATAGCGACTCTGATCTTTAATAGAGCGAACAGTGGTGTGCTAGACATCTCAGTGTTTGGTTCGTAGCAAAATCTGTACTTGCGTAAATCAAAGGCCTCCGTAGAGTTTCTGCATGTATATTACAGCTAATCTCAGGAACTATAATTCTGATACAGTTTTCACTAATAGATAGACTGATTCACGAGGAATGTCTGTGTACATAATTTATAAATATTTCGTGCTAAATCGTGAACAATGATGAATTAAAGTCCCCTATTGCCGTGGAAACGATGCCACTGCCATCTAGCACTGAATGCCAGAACTCGTTGGAATCACCCATACATGTTGTGAAGTTCCCCCGCCACGTTTTTATTTATTTATTTATTTGTTTGATCTATGTGAAGGCTAATCTGAGAAACTGATACAGGTATTTTGATACAGTTTTCACTTGAATTACCATTATGCCAGCAAGTCATTTGCTCATAGATGTGGCCGAGCGGTTCTAGGCGCTTTTTTTGCTCACAGATACTTCGTGCGAAGCCGCTGGTTATACTTGAAACAGGAGATGGGTACAACTGAATCACTACACGGGTTGGTCAGAAACAGTTTACAAAACTTGTAAGGGTGTTGCAGAGTAGATTGTGCTGAGAAATAACTGCACAGAAAAACATTCTATACGTCGCACCGGTTCCGATGTAATTAGTATTGATGTTAGCCAAACAGGTGGTAATGTGCGCAAATTCAAGCTCGTGCACGCGCTGAGCTGCAATAATGCACAGACAGACATCTGTGGGTCCGTGAGTTGCCACTTAATCAAAAAACCAGTTAAAATTTGACTTTTATGGAAGTGATAAATTTAAGCTAGGCGAGCCAAAGCTTAGTTTGGCTAATGGGAATGCTAATTAACTCGGATACGGCATAACGTATCGAATTTTTTCCGTAACAATTATTTCTCAGCACAGCCTACTCTGTTGCAACCTTAAAAGCTTTTCAGAGTGTCTCTGACCAACCTTTATAGGTCTGCTTGGCGAAATATGGCATCAGAAAGTCAGGAGGCTACTTCGGTACACTATTTGATTGAGTACTTCATGACGAGAATTGAGTCAGCAAATGGAGATAACCTACGTTTCTAGATTGGCGCACTAGTCATAAAAAAATGATGGATTTTCGTGAAACTGGTACACGGAGATATTAAATCATAAAAACGACGTGCACGGTCTGTAATTTAGCCCTCAGCATAAACAGATTGAATGTATTGTGCATAAGTAAGCAGAAAGACTCGTTATTGTTCGATTACTTCACTGAGACTCAACCGCTTCCAACAATAACAACCGGAAAATGTGTAAACTGTTCATTTGGAGCGGTATACAGTGAAACAACCACATAAAATTAGTCGCAAGAAATGCATAATCTAGAATGAGATTCTCGGAAGAACCATAAGGAAATGTAATTCACCCACGAGACAGACAGCCTAAAAAACCGTTGTTCGGCCAATTCCTGAGTACTGTTCGTCAGGCTAATTAAAAGAGGAAGCAGAAATAAACCTAAGAATAGCGGTGCTTTTCGTCACTGCTCCGTTAAGTAAGCCTTGTAGCGTTAAGTAGATACTATCAAACTCCTGTGGTAGACGCTAAAAGAAAGAAGAGCGTGACGGACAGGTTTACAGGTTTACCATTAACATTTCGAGAGGTAAACCAAGCAACAATCGCACCGTCCTCCCAGATAAAGGACCATAAGGTGGAAAATAAGAAATTCGAGATCCTTCGGAGGCTTATATATTAAATTGCTTGGGATCTGACATTTAAGATTCAATATTTCAATATTCTCGTGACAAATTCTGTTCGCAGGTAGCGTCCACAGTGCTCCGCCCTCCACGGTGATAGCCAATCGCTTTAAGGTCTCTGTCTCACACAAAAATCACATAATTCAGAAATTCACGTACGGTATATAGTGTTTCTAACAATGTCAGAAATTTGTTCTTAATTTAGGTTAGGGCCAGTTTTAGATAAATTTTCCTGAAACGGGTGAATGTTCCCGTCTGAGATATAGTTTAAAACGTATTACGCCATATCTCCAAAGCTACGGAACTGACTAAAATACTTTTTTCGGTGACTAAAGAGAGACCTCGCTGGGCAACGGATCCTTCAAAATTTTCGTATTGAATTGCTTGACTAAGAGTATGAAACGTACTTGTACTGGTTACGATGTACGAGAGGAATTCAAAAAACGAGTCACTCTCTATTATTGCTGGCCAGGTAACTTTTATTGAGCGCTAACACGGATACATGATACTATTTTTCAATAGAATCACCAAGGCTCTGTAAACAACGACGCCCGGGTTCCAGGATTCGATTCCCGGCGGGGTCAGGGATTTTGTCTGCCTCGTGATGACTGGGTGTTGTGTGCTGTCTTTAGGTTAGTTAGGTTTAAGTAGTTCTAAGTTCTAGGGGACTGATGACCATAGATGTTAAGTCCCATAGTGCTCAGAGCCATTTTGTAAACAACGGTCGGAAGATTCTGCCAGTCATTCAGTACCTCAGCGATAGAAATTTGCTCCTTTGTCGCGAAGTCTTTCGAGAACCGATATGTAAACGTCCTCGTTGTTGGAAAATGTCTTTCTTCCTGATGTTCTTCCAGCTTGCCGAAAAGATGGAAATTGCTTGGTGCAAGATCTCATCTTCCCGACCAGCATCACCTACTTCCGTGCAGCCTTGATCAAATCGTTGGCACCCTTTCTCTGCGGCTGGAAGTTACATAGTATTTGGTCCGATAGTGCCAGAATTCCACAGTCAGTATGTGTGTAAGTTAAACGTTTATCCCACAAGAATCAGTACTGTTCTGCGTGCTTCAGCGTAGGAGTACTTCTCCATTTGACGCACCATTACGCTCCCACACTATGATTCACCTGTTAATCGTACCGCAGGAGAATTGTGTCTGAAAGAAACTCGGAACATCTACTCGTTCTCTCTTCTGACGGAGCGCCTCTCCTGCTACCCAATGGTCTTAGTGTGTGCGACATGGGTAACTTAATTTCTGAAGCCCCTACGTATTTTTTTAATATAGCAGTTCGCTCCTAAACACATTGCTGGCCATCAAAATTCACAAAATCAGGGAGAATATTTCATAATTTTACTTATTGTGAAAGTACAGTGTAGTGAGTAGAATACATGATTATCTTAGTGATTTGAGGGTATTCAAAGTGTGAAAACTAAAACAGAGAGATGATACTTCTTGCAGCAACAATGCCTCTAACTTGGCTGACTATCGAGTCAAACTGAGCTTGGATGATGCCATGCTGTTTCACCTGTGTGCCTGAGTTCATCATTCACAACGGCTGGCGAGTGGTGGCGTTCTAGTCTCTTGGCAAACATTACCAAGTGCTTTCAATAGATGAGAGAGAACTTGCTCATTAAGGCAGCAGTCGAACGCATTCTACGTCGCAGCTTGAGAACAGTGCAGCATTGTGTTATTTGAAAAATGATGACGCAATAATCTCTAAGATACGTTGCAGCCACGGACCTTAGCACTAGAAACGAAACGGCTGCTATCAAAATCATTGACCATGCGAATCAGAGGCTATCAGGATGTATGCCCAATGGTACCCCATACCATCAAGCCAGGCTTAACACAGCCTGTACTCATCAGAGCCTACGCCCGTGGATACGCCTACTGTAACGTCTCAGAACCGAGACTCGTTTCAAAGGCGGCGCGCTGCCAGCCCTGTGTCCAGTATTGCGATGCAAAACTGTCCGCAGCCACGTCAAGGGAGGTTGCAACAATGGTCACCGAGCTGCGAGTCCATGGCACTCCAGATGTCGTCGCATTGCCCATGTAGATCTCTTGCTGCAGACGAGCCAATTTCCTGACTCAGGCTATGTTACGTTGCTATTGCATCCTTGACAGCCGAACAAACAACAAATCTGTTCTCTCAGGCGCTAGTCACGTGGGGCTACTGAGATCGTGCATATCGTTCAGTATGGCCTACCTGAACCTGTCATTTCCAATTTCTTGAGATCTCGAACAACGTAAGCAGGGATATGGAGAAACGATTAACAACAGTCTTGACAGGCCACAATCCTGTTATCGAATTTCGACGCTTGCTGGTCGACCTTCCTTTTGTTTTGATTCATCAGTCTTGTGACTAGTTTGGTGCGGCTCGGCACGAATTTCTCTTCTGCGCTAGCCTCTTCATCTCACAGTAGCACCTGACCCTATTTCCTCAATTATTCGTTGGAGTGTTCAGGTCTCTCCCTTCCCCTAAGGTTTCTACCTTCTGAAGTTCCCTCTAATACCATGGAGGTTATTCCCTGAGACCTTAACACATTTCCTATCGTCCGATCCCTCGTTATTGTCAGTTTTTTCCATATGTTTCTTCTTGAGCCGATTCAGCGGAAATCATCCGCACTCCTTATTTACGAGTGCACCTGATTTTAAACATTATAGCATTCTTCTGTAGCACCACAAATCATACGCTTCGATTGTCTCCTGTTCCGCACAATGCTGTGCTCCAAATGTACGTTCTCAGAAATTTCTCCCTCAAATTAAGGCTAATGTTTGATAGCAGTAGACTTTTCTTCGCCAGGAATGGCCTCTTTGCTTGTGCTAGACTGCATTTTACGCCTTCCATCCTTCGTCCGTCAGGGGTTATTTTATTTCCAAGTACCAGATTTCTTTATCTTCGTCTACTTCGTGATGCCCAGTTCTAATGTTAAGTTTCTCGCTGTTCTCGTTTCTGCTACTTGTAATTACTTTCATCTTTCTTCTATTTACTCACAATCCATATTCTGCACTCATTGGACTGGTCATTCCATCAAACAGATCCTGTAATTCTACTTCACATTCATTGAGGTTAGCAATATCATCAACGAATCTTATCACTAATATTCTTTCACCCTGAATTTTAACTCTACTCTTGAACGTTCCTGCTATTTTTGTCGGTTTTTCTTCGGTGCATACGTTGAATAGTAGGGGCGAAAGACTGCATCCCTATCGTCCACCCCTTTTAATGCGAGCACTTCGTTCATGTCTTCTAATCCTATTGCCCCCTCTTGGTTCTTGTGCATATTGCATATTACCCATCCTTCCTTGCAGCTTACTTCTACTTATCTCAGAATTTCAAACATCTTGCAGCATTTTATAACATCGAAGGCTTTTTCTCGGTCGACGAATGCTACGAGCATGTCTAGATTTTTCTTCACTCATGCTTCCATTATCAACCGCAGTGTCAGAACTGCCTCTCAGGCGCTTTTGCCTTTCCTAAAGCCAAACTGATTGTCATCTAGCTGATACTCGGTATCCTTTCCCATTCTTCTATATATTATTCTTGTCAGCAGCTGGGCTGTATGAACTGTTCAATTGATTGTGTGATAGTTTCTTACACAAGATATAATACGATCTTCTCACTAACAACCAACATTCAAGTGCAGTTTCTGAATGAGAAACTGACAGAGAAATCTGCTCTTCAGTGCAGAATAGAGGTGCTTTTATTCCTACCTGTCGCCTATGGTCACGCAGAAATGCTTTCTCTTGGCTGTCGAAGTATTTACTACAGTTAATAGCAGTTTGAAGTTTGTTGCATTCCGCCTTCATGATGTAATTTCAATTGGCAGCAGCATATTTTGCAACGTTTTTTTAGAGGAGTGCAAGTTCTTACTTGAAGACATCCTCGTAGGGTAGTCCGTCTGAGAGGATGAGAACCCCTCCGTAATACATGCAGGCGGCGTAGGTGAAGGTGCCGATGCTGCGCGCCAGGCTAAAGACTGCGGCTCGCACGTGCGTGTTCCTCTTGGCCCGTCGCAGCGCGGGCTGCAGCTCCGCCAGGTACTTGCCGTGGAACAGCCACTCGCGACCCAGGCCGGCCACCGTACGGATGTTGCTCACAGCCTCCACCGCCAACTGCAAACAACCACCTCAGCTCCATACTTTGCTTACCTCAACTTGTGTTTTAGCTAACAATAAAATTAATGAACCGATAGATAATTACGCCACGAACAGCCCCTTGTCTTCCTTAGTGGCCAGTTTGTTTATGGAGGACTTGGAGTTGGAATATAGTCGTTTGGGACTGGCAGTGCAATGGAGATATTTTGATGAACCCTGTAAGTAGGCTGTACTTAGGTTCACTATACCCCTACGCTGAACCAACTGCAAGACTATTCAACACAATTTATTAACGACGCTATGAACTGGGAGGTAATTCTAACATAGTGGGAGCAAGACATATGAAAAATCAAGACACCTTCATTGCGTTTGCTGACTTATTAAGCGTTCGATAATGTAAATCGGTAGATCTTAAAAAAAAAAAGCTTTCGATGGCCGTCTCCGCCATCGTTGTCAGGAGTATAACTACTGACTGCCGGAGGCTGCTTTTTTGCTTTGTTGAAATTTCATTCCCCAGCCCCATTTGGGGAGGGGGGGGGGCGGGGACTGGCAGTGGCATAATCCACCGCTCTTCAGTCGAGTGATACAGTCAATAAAAAGATGAAAACAATACATATAAAAGGCGATTAAGGGGGACATAATAAGGACAGAGTGGGGGTTAAAATATGCACTTACACTGAGATGTTGATGTGGGACACTTAAAAAAGTCCACACAAAGACAAAAAACGCTGTTGACGATTAGTGGAGCATGTAAAATACACTGAAGTCACACGCACAAATTAAAAGTTGGCAACAGTATTAAAACACTACTGAACGAAGACACGTTAAAACCACTACATGAGACAGAGAACACATGACAAAGAATAAAAAGGCCAGGAGAGACCTGCCGAGGGAGGGGAGGCCTGAGTGGAGTGAAAAAGAGGGGAGAGGAAGGGTCAGAGGTGAGGGGAGCTGGAGGAGTGGAATGAAAAGAAAGGGGGATTGTGGGGGCGCAGCAAGGGGCAGGAGACGAGTGAGGTGGGAGATGGATTGGGAAGGCAAGTTAGGAGGGAGTGTAGATACACAAACGGGTGCACTGGAAAGGGAGTGCTGTGGAGGAGGGAGGAAAAAACCGAGGGTATCCACATGGGGGATGCGAGGTGGATATGGAAGGCAAGGTGGAGTGCATGGCGTTCAAGGATTTGTAGAGCTCTATAGAATCTGAGAGGGACAGAAATCCAGGTGATGCTGTCGTCCAGTCAGACAGGAGATTCAGGAGACAGAGTCGATTGGGGCTTTGTGTTGGATCATAAGGAGATGGTGAGTCCAGATAAGGTGAAGGTTAGGGGTGAGGCAAAGGTATTTCAGCACAGGAGTGAGATGGATAAGAGGACTATAAATGGTGAGGTAAAAATCGTGGAGCCAGAAGGAGTGGGTGGTATGAACGTTGATGATTGCCTGGGTCTTGGAAGGGTTGATGACAAGGAGCCACTGGTTGCACCAGGATAGGAAGAGGTCTCAGACGAGGGTTTGTTGGGTTTGGGGAACAGCAGGACATGGGAAGTCTTCCACAGGTTAGAGTAAAAGCCCGTGGAGAGGAGGATGTTATACAGGGTCACAAGGACAGCCAGGAAGGATGGGGGGATTCGTTGATGTGGTGGTAGGTGACACCATCTTGACCAGGGCAGTGTTGCATTTGGAGTGGAGAATGACTTTGATATCATGTGCATAATGGGAGTGTTTATGTCTGAGGAGGTAACTGATCCAAGTACCTGAAACTGAGGGCGATGGGTGGGACATAGGTATCACTGCATTCAAGGATTGTGGGGAAAAGGGAGTAATCAAAATAGAGATCATCGGGAATGGAGAAGACGTCAGAGAGGTGGAAAGTAAAATGGTTAGCCTTACTGGGGTTGTCTAGGAAGGGGCAGTTGTGGAGAAGGGGGTAATGTGGGGCAGGATGGCTCCAGTAAGACAGTGGAAGGCAGACCAGTACTTGGATGAGTTGACAGGGAGGGTAGAGTTGAGGCACGTACATGTCTGGGGCCAATCCTGGCTTTTCTTTGCTGTTAGGCAGAGGAGTGTATCCCAGTCACGAGCGGTAGAGCTTGTGGGATTCACGGAGAAGAAAGATGGCCTGTGGAGGAAGAGTAGGGCAGTGAGGGTGGATAAGTTTGGTAGGAACATGGGTCTCCACGGCGTCAGTGATGGTCTTCTGGAGGAAGAATGATGCATGGGTGATGTCGTCAGTGGTATGGTGAAGGGTAAGGGGGTGGTTTCCGACATGTGAGGCAATGGATTCCCAGTAGGCGTCCCTGTCAGCGCATTGGTAGTCATGGACGAACTTTGGTGGGGCAGCAGGATCGGGAGGGGGGGGGGGCGGGGCAGGATGGGGAGGTGATGAGCTGAGGAGATAGTGAGATGGACTGGGAGATGGTCACTACCAATAGGGTTGGGGACATCTGTGGCGATATGACCAAGGAGGTTTGGGGATGTGAGGAGCAGAATTACTTTTGGATGGGTGTGCTGTGGCAAGGGAGCTAGGTCACCAAGGAGGGTGGCGAGGAACTGATGCCACCGCCGAAGGGTGGCAGGGACACGGCTGTGGATGTTGAGGTCTGTGGCAATCACATAGGTGGAGAAGGTGCAGTCAACATGGGAGTTGAAGTCGTAGGGCAGAGGAGCTGTGGGACGGACATAGACAGAGGCATAAGTGACAGTGAGGGGGGAAAAAAGATGCTGAGGATAAGGTGTTCAGTTGGGTCATTGAGCAGGGGTTGTGGCCGGACAGGGATGTGCTTGAGGTTGTCAAAAGCGACCCCACCTCGTGCGAGGGAAGGGGGTTGTCGGTACAGTGAAGGAGGTAGGGAGAGGTCCGGAGGCTGGCACTGCTTTCTGCTTATGTAGGTACGATTGCAGCCTCTGGCACCAATTAGAGGACCGAAACGAGACGTGCGCTGAAGGTAAGTTGGGCTGCTCTTAGCAGCTCGGGTCTGCCGCGAAACCGAGTAACCTCAGGTGGAGCGAGAGGCAGCCCCAGGCTTGAAACTGCCGCTCCCGCCACCCTACAAGCGTCAAGCATCCGTCTTCGCTTCCTTTCGACATCCAAAGCCCGCCCCCACGCCCAACTAACTATGTATTCTTGGTCTCTATTAAAATTGTTGCTGTTTATTCTCCTCTCAGCTGCTTCCTCTGTAGCAGAATCACAGTATTTTGATGCATGAGCCAAGACTCTCATGTTTTCAAACTGAATTTTGAGTTCGTTTGCTACACAGTGCTAAGCTATGGCCGACTCGTCAAGCTCACTTTTTTTAATACGGCACTTTCACTCGGTACAACGCTCTGCAACTGTGCGAATTGTTTGACCTACATAGATGCTGCCGCATTCGCAAGGGACACCATACAAACTGGGCACAAGAAGAGCTATGTCGTCTTTAACAGGGAACAATATATCTCGTTGTGGGTTAATGTATTTAAACGATCTTCATCAAAACACCGAAGGTCTTGCTGAGCTTGAGGAGTCACCAACGTCGATATGGTCCTCCTTAAAACAAAAAAAACTATTTTCAAACCGTGCTCGGTCCAATATAATTATCTCCATACACGGCGCAAGTGTTTCTGTCTGTGTCCACTGCTGTTACCCATCTTTTGAACTCAAACACAAGAATACTTCGAACTGTTCCGATTTCTTCGCTTGGTACTCCATTTTCTGGCGTCTACAGCTCCAAATGACAAAATTACAATAAGTAAACTCACACACCAACAGTAAAATACAAATAAAAATTAAAATCGATGAATAAATACATAGAAACTGGAATACCTTGCGTATGTAAGAGGAGTGTTCTTCAATATAATCTCCTTTCAATGGGACGGCCATACGCCACCTTACTTGTAGGGTCTTTAAGCCCGCATGATACTACTGTAGGGGTCGACGTGGTGCTGCTTCAGTAACCTCAGCGTCATCCACGTAATGCTTCCTGCGGAGTAGATCCTTCACTGGACCAGAGAGGCGGAAGTCGGAAGGTTCGAGATCCGGGCTGTAGGGTGGATAAGGAAGATCAGCACAATTATTTTGTGAGCTCCTCTCGGATGCCTGTGAGGCCTTGCGCTGTCATGGATAAAGAGAAGTTCATTTACATTTTTGAGGCAAACACGCTGAAATCGTTTTTTCAGTTTCCTGAGGGTAGCACAATACGTTGCACCGTGAGAGAGGACATCAAACAGAGTAACCCCTTCAGAGTCCCAAAATACCATCATCATGACTTTACTGGCTGAGGATGTGGCTTTGAACTTTTTCGTCGGAGGAAAGGTGGCGTGACGCCACTACATGGATTGTAGTTCTGGTTTGCGGTTCGAAGGGGTAAACCCGCGTTTCTTTGCCTGTAACGATTTAGACAAAAAAATTGTAACGATCATCCTCGTAACGCGCAAGCAATCCTGCACGGATGGTCCTTCGTTGCTGTTTATGGTATTCTGTTAGGCAGCGAGGAACCCGGTGAGCACACATCTTTGAGTACCCCAACTGGTGGATGAGTATCAGCACTATCAACAGGGGGGACGTTCAGCTTTGCAGCGAGGTGTTACACTGTGATTCGTCGAATGAGAATGCTCGCACATTCCAACATTGCAGGAGCCACAGCTGTATGCGGCTGGCCGTCTTGCGGGAAATCGGACACATTTGTGAGACGTTCTTGCGACGACAGACGCCTTGCCCAACGACTCACCGTGCTTTTGTTTACTTCCAGGTCTCCGTAGATATTCCGCAAGCGTCTATGAATATCTGCAATGCTCTAGTTTTCCACCAAAAGAAGCTCAATGACAGGTCTCTGCTTGGAACGCACCTACGTTAAAGAAGCCATTTTGAAGGCGTCATACGGCGCCGCCACCTATCGGAACTTCATGAAACCGTGTGTTGAAAGGTGTATATAAGATGAATATCAACAAAAGGAAAACGAGAATAATGGAATGTTGTCGAATTAAATTGGGTGATACTGCGGGAATTAGATTACGAAATGAGACGCTTAAAGTAGTAAATGAGTTTTGCTATTTGGGGAGCAAAATAACTGATGATGGTCGAAGTAGAGAGGATATAAAATGTAGACTGGCAATGGCAAGGAAAGCGTTTCTGAAGAAGAGAAATTTGTTGATATCGAGTATAGATTTAAGTGTCAGAAAGCCTTTTCTGAAAGTATTTGTATGGAGTGTAGCCATGTATGGAAGTGAAGCGTGGACGATAAATAGTTTGGACAAGACGAGAATAGAAGCTTTCGAAATGTGGTGCTACAGAAGAATGGTGAAGATTAGATGGGTAGATCACATAACTAATGAGGAGGTATTGAACAGAATTGGGGAAAAGAGGAGGTTGTGGCACAACTTGACTAGAAGAAGGGATCGGTTGGTAGGGAATATTCTGAGGCATCAAGGGATCACCAATTTAGTATTGGAGGGCAGCGTGGAGGGTAAAAATCGTAGAAGGAGACCAAGAGAGGAATACACTAAACAGATTCAGAAGGATGTAGGTTGCAGTAGGTAATGGGAGATGAAGAACTTTGCACAGGATAAAGTAGCATGGAGAGCTGCATCAAACCAGTCTTTGGACTGAAGACCACAACAAACAACATGAAACTATAGGGGCTGAAGAGGGAAATTTTACAATGTACCACAAAAAATTCTGCATTTTTTCAACCGACACTGGCCGAGAAAAAAAGTGCTGAATTACTTATTGAACGCCCCTCTGTACTTGTTTTGTGCGGTTCGGTTGATAATGCAAATCATCCGAATATTGAGGTATGTACTACAGTAGCCAACACTGTACTTTATATGAAAGTGGGTGCCCCTAACGGTACATACCTTGGTAGCCTTCTCCATAGCTTTCTGCTTGCTGCTGGCCTCGCCACGCACGAGACGATCGTCGAAGTACTGAGCCAGCAGCATGATGGGCATGAAAGCGATGGCCACCAGCCCCAACCTCCACTCGTAGACGAGGCCCAGCGTCACCGACACGACGAGCGTGCCGAGGGCCTGCACCACGGAGCCGATGCGCTGTCCGGTCGCCTGCAAACCGTCACAGCTCAGCAGACACGGAACTGTAGGCGTTTATTCACACAACAGAAACTGTAATGGACCCATCAATGAACGTAGAATTAACATAAAGAGATCTCAGGAAAAAAGTGAAAACAATGCCCATGACATGGAGAAGACTCAAAACTGGGGTGACTGAAAAATGCCTCTGTCATAACACAAAAAAGGCGAGTAGGCCCTGATCAGAGTTACGGTTGTAAAAGAAGGAAACTATAGTCTACTCTCCGAGAGCAGGGACGAAACATAAACAGTGTCACGTGAGCGACTACGCTCGTTTCAGAGAAAGCATTCAGTGTTCACGTGATACGTAGGGGTGTGGAAAATCCTTGGCGCACGCTTTGCAGCTGGCGGCGTTCGGCTGGCTGTCGAGCTGCCACAGCGAACCGTGAGAAACCTGGGCAACAATGTACGAAATAAATTTAACAATAATGTTAAAATAATGTTACACTGAGTTCATTCTATCGAAGCAGATTTATTTTCATTAAGGTTGCTAACAAAACGCTCCATTCAAACACAATTAATTGTTAATTTTAATAACAATACCAGTAGTAATAATGATAAAGGACGGAACAAGGTCCACTCTGTCAAACGTGAACTGTTTTCATTGAGGTTTATAACAAACCGCTCCTCTCTCTCCTCTATAATGCAGTCTAATTTCCACATTTGAGTTTTCAATTTTTCTACGACATGGAGGACGCATTTGTTCCAATCCTCTGCAGTCACTATTCTTACTGCTTCTTCTAGCAGTACTTTAACTTCCGGCATTTTGTATGTTTTGTTTTTCGCTGCAACATAGCCTTTGATTCTGGTCCGCACTAACTCGATGGCGTTTAATTCACAGTGGTACAGAGGAATTCTGAGAACAGTTTTCCCTGCATTCTTCGCCATTTCATCTATTGCGTATTCGTTGTGCGCTGTTCTGTGATTTTTAACTATATCTAAAAGTTCTTTCAATAACATACTGTCTTCGAAATCGATGTTTTCAGATTTTAGCCACTCTGATATTTCGTGCTTATTGGAATTCGCATTGGGAACTTTTTTTCTCCCAGAATAGTACGGCGCGTTATCAAGAACAATAACTGTATTTTCCTGAAGCCGAGGAAGAACATCCTGAAACCACTTGTCTAAGGTTTCGGCGCACATCTCCTCATGATAATATCCACTTTTCTTGGATTCGAAAGTCCACAAACATCCTTCAACGAACCCTGCTTTGCTGCCAATGTGTGAGATAATCAGACGTTTCCCTTTACCTGATGGGCCCTTGCTTCCGGTGGATAATCCGGATAGAAAAGCTTATTTTGAGGAATTTATAGTGTCATCTACCCAGACGTAACTTGGGGTATGTCCTGCGTTCACCCACGTCTCGTCCAAATAGTAAATGGGTCTGCCTTCATCTCTCAACCGTTTAATGGTTCGAAGATAACGCCGCCTCCATAAAATGATGTTATCCATGTCTATTAGCATGCTATCGCGCCCACGCCGGACATATTTGAAATTCATTTCTCTCAATAACTTATAAAATGTAGTTCTCCGAAAACTGTCCAGATCTGCATCTTCGTTCACTACTGTAAGCACTTTGTCAATTATTGGCAATTCGTTACGAAAAAAAAATAAATTGTGTACTTTCCTTCGTATCACATTTCTATTGACGTCATCAACACTTTCAGAAAGTTTCTGTCGTAATTTTCCTTTCTTGGGATAGTTCAAAGAGTGCGTAGCCTTGTACTCACTTATCACAAGATACACTGATGAACGTCCAACACCTGTAGCTGCAGCTGTTTTCGAAAGAATGTCACTCATCGACTGCTCTGGATGTAACAGTTCCGTTTTATACACATTAAGCACCATGTGCTTCTCAGAAGAACTTAATGATTTCTTCTTTGCTCGCTTCTTTGGTGGACTCATAACTGACACATCAACCTCGCTCGCTGAATCCGTGGATGACATAATGACAGCCATATGTGATGCTAATGAAATAAGTGAATGTATAAAATAAGAAACTGTGCGATGCTATTGGATGCGCACATGAACAGTGAATTCTCAGCATGACTACAAACACATATACTTACTCTAATAATCAAAAACTAGTCTTTCAAGCGTCTTTACAGTTGAACTTAAGATATCCTGAAATCGCTGTTGTACAACACCCACCAACGAGCTCAGACCTGCAACTGAGACGGCCACACTGACTGAGTGCCGCGCCTGCGAACCGCACAATGCATCGCTCATAAAGAACAAACAGTTGCACCCATCGCATTCGAAGAAACTACAAAATTAAATTCAATCCTTTCTGAAACATTTCTCGCTTACACCCCCACAAAAAATTTAAAGGGGAAAAGTTTGTCGCTTAGTATATTTCTGATGATGATTTGGTAAAAGTTCTGCATCAGACGTGAGATTTTAGTCTATTACTTCACTATTACTGACTCTATTGGGTAGAAAATTTTCTGACGTCATCAACATACAGTACTGATGGCAATTATAAAATTATTTTGCTGTGTGACACACAGCTTACGAGATATGGCGTGATAAATATAGAGTAACGCGAAAAAACAACTTTTCCTGAAAGATAAAAAATTTCTCTTTTTCAGTGACAATAAATTTTAATGTAATGTAAAAAAGGTGTTGGAAGGTAGTTCTCGGATCACTTTATCACGTTCAGGTGCCAAATTATAAAAAACACAACTCTCATTTTTTAATTTCTGACGCCCCTGCCTTGTACACCCCTAGACGGCAGCGCTGGGGTCACTCGCCTTGCCGTGTTTACAGTACGTCTCTTGTTTCGTGAATGGAGGATAGCTTTTCGGCTTGTCTGGCAGCTTTAGACTTTAGTCCATCTTGACATATTCGTGCTTTTAATCCACCGCCCAGAAATTGTATTCCCCCGCAGAAATTTTTTTTAGCTATTACATGTATGCTCTTCAGACATGAAAGTGTTTTGTTTACTATGTTTACTATGGATGGCAAACCTTCTGGATTTTGTGCACAGGATCAGGGACTGTATCCTATAAATCGCAAGATGCAGGTGTGCCAACATCTTGCAGTGTGTTCCCTGCCGCCGTTGGATAAGCAGCTGCAGCAGCAAGTCGTATACTCCTAGCTCACTCATTTGTTACATAGTTTAATTCTTAATTTCTTTGTGTGTTTTTGGTACTTGCATTGTTTAATTCATAAATTTCGGGCGTATTATAGTATTTGAGAGTTGGAGCATCGAGTTCTAGTACCTGAATAGTGTAAAATCGCGTAGTCTCCTTCCGCCGCCGAGCAGTGTGTCAGCAGTGCACAAGTGGCAGCATTACTCATTTACTAGGCAATCTTGTATTTTAATAACCGTTTAAATTTTGTGTCGATTTGTTTGCGCTCTCTGTAGATTAGTTCAGACGTTCTTTGCACAACAGTTTTTAGCATGGATAGGGACTGCAACTGCTGTGTTCAAATGCAGGCTGAGTTGGCATCCCTTCGCTCCCAGCTTCAGGCAGTGTTGGCTTCGGTCACACAGCTTGAGGCTGTTGCCAGTGGTCATCACTGTGGGGGTCCGGATGGGGGTTTGTCGGGGACAGCCAGCTCGTCCCACGCATCCCCCAATCGGACTACGACTGTGGTTGCCCGGGATATTGCCCGCATTGAGGCTGTTCCCTCACCTGTGGTAGAGTGGGAGGTCGTCTCAAGGTGTGGCAGGGGGGCGAAAGACATTCCGGAGGGCTGAGCGGAAGGCCTCTCCAGTTTGTCTGACGAACCGGTTTCAGGCTCTGTCTCAGGCTGATACTGATCTTCGGCCTGACATGGCTGCTTGTCCTGTTCCAGAGGTTGCCCTTCAGTCTGCAAGATCCGGGCGGTCGCAGAGGGTGGGCTTACTGGTAGTTGGGAGCTCCAACGTCAGGCGCGTAATGGGGCCCCTTAGGGATATGGCAGCAAGGGAGGGGAAGAAAACCAAAGTGCACTCCGTGTGCATACCGGGGGGAGTCATTCCAGATATGGAAAGGGTCCTTCCGGATGCCATGAAGGGTACAGGGTGCACCCATCTGCAGGTGGTCGCTCATGTCGGCACCAATGATGTGTGTCGCTATGGATCGGAGGAAATCCTCTCTGGCTTCCAGCGGCTATCTGATTTGGTGAAGACTGCCAGTCTCGCTAGCGGGATGAAAGCAGAGCTCACCATCTGCAGCATCGTCGACAGGACTGACTGCGGACCTTTGGTACAGAGCCGAGTGGAGGGTCGGAATCAGAGGCTGAGACAGTTCTGCGACCGTGTGGGCTGCAGATTCCTCGACTTGCGCCATAGGGTGGTGGGGTTTCGGGTTCCGCTGGATAGGTCAGGAGTCCACTACACGCAACAAGCGGCTACACGGGTAGCAGGGGTTGTGTGGCGTGGGCTGGGCGGTTTTTTAGGTTAAATGGCCTCGGGCAAGTACAGAAAGGGCAACAGCCTCAACGGGTGCAGGGAAAAGTCAGGACATGCGGGGACCAAGCAGCAATCGGTATTGTAATTGTAAACTGTCGAAGCTGCGTTGGTAAAGTACCGGAACTTCAAGCGCTGATAGAAAGCACCGAAGCTGAAATCGTTATAGGTACAGAAAGCTGGCTGAAGCCAGAGATAAATTCTGCCGAAATTTTTACAAACGTACAGACGGTGTTTATAAAGGATAGATTGCATGCAACCGGTGGTGGAGTGTTCGTTGCTGTTAGTAGTAGTTTATCCTGTAGTGAAGTAGAAGTGGATAGTTCCTGTGAATTATTATGGGTGGAGGTTACACTCAACAACCGAGCTAGGTTAATAATTGGCTCCTTTTACCGACCCCCCGACTCAGCAGCATTAGTGGCAGAACAGCTGAGAGAAAATTTGGAATACATTTCACATAAATTTTCTCAGCATGTTATAGTCTTAGGTGGAGATTTCAATTTACCAGATATAGACTGGGACACTCAGATGTTTAGGACGGGTGGTAGGGACAGAGCATCGAGTGACATTATACTGAGTGCACTATCCGAAAATTACCTCGAGCAATTAAACAGAGAACCGACTCGTGGAGATAACATCTTGGACCTACTGATAACAAACAGACCCGAACTTTTCGACTCTGTAAGCGCAGAACAGGGAATCAGTGATCATAAGGCCGTTGCAGCATCCCTGAATATGGAAGTTAATAGGAATATAAAAAAAGGGAGGAAGGTTTATCTGTTTAGCAAAAGTAATAGAAGGCAGATTTCAGGCTACCTAACAGATCAAAAGGAAAATTTCTGTTCCGACACTGACAATGTTGAGTGTTTATGGAAAAAGTTCAAGGCAATCGTAAAATGCGTTTTAGACAGGTACGTGCCGAGTAAAACTGTGAGGGACGGGAAAAACCCACCGTGGTACAACAACAAAGTTAGGAAATTACTGCGAAAGCAAAGAGAGCTTCACTCCAAATTTAAACGCAGCCAAAACCTCTCAGACAAACAGAAGCTAAACGATGTCAAAGTTAGCGTAAGGAGGGCTATGCGTGAAGCGTTTAGTGAATTCGAAAGTAAAATACTAGGTACCGACTTGACAGAAAATCCTAGGAAGTTCTGGTCTTAAGTTAAATCAGTAAGTGGCTCGAAACAGCATGTCCAGACACTCCGGGATGATGATGGCATTGAAACAGAGGATGACAAGCGTAAAGCTGAAATACTAAATACCTTTTTCCAAAGCTGTTTCACAGAGGAAGACCGCACTGCAGTTCCTTCTCTAAATCCTCGCACAAACGAAAAAATGGCTGACATCGAAATAAGTGTCCAAGGAATAGAAAAGCAACTGGAATCACTCAACAGAGGAAAGTCCACTGGACCTGACGGGATACCAATTCGATTCTACACAGAGTACGCGAAAGAACTTGCCTCCCTTCTAACAGCCGTGTACCGCAAGTCTCTAGAGGAACGGAAGGTTCCCAATGATTGGAAAAGAGCACAGGTAGTCCCAGTCTTCAAGAAGGGTCGTCGAGCAGATGCGCAAAACTATAGACCTATATCTCTGACGTCGATCTGTTGTAGAATTTTAGAACATGTTTTTTGCTCGAGTATCATGTTTTTGGAAACTCAGAATCTACTATGTAGGAATCAACATGGATTCCGAAAACAGCGATCGTGTGAGACCCAACTCGCTCTATTTGTTCATGAGACCCAGAAAATATTAGATACAGGCTCCCAGGTAGATGCTATTTTTCTTGACTTCCGGAAGGCGTTCGATACAGTTCCGCACTGTCGCCTGATAAACAAAGTAAGAGCCTACGGAATATCAGACCAGCTGTGTGGCTGGATTGAAGAGTTTTTAGCAAACAGAACACAGCATGTTGTTATCAATGGAGAGACGTCTACAGACGTTAAAGTAACCTCTGGCGTGCCACAGGGGAGTGTTATGGGACCATTGCTTTTCACAATATATATAAATGACCTAGTAGATAGTGTCGGAGGTTCCATGCGGCTTTTCGCGGATGATGCTGTAGTATACAGAGAAGTTGCAGCATTAGAAAATTGTAGCGAAATGCAGGAAGATCTGCAGCGGATAGGCACTTGGTGCAGGGAGTGGCAACTGACCCTTAACATAGACAAATGTAATGTATTGAGAATACATAGGAAGAAGGATCCTTTATTGTATGATTATATGATAGCGGAAGAAACACTGGTAGCAGTTACTTCTGTAAAATATCTGGGAGTATGCGTGCGGAACGATTTGAAGTGGAATGATCATATAAAATTAATGGTTGGTAAGGCGGGTACCAGGTTGAGATTCATTGGGAGAGTCCTTAGAAAATGTAGTCCATCAACAAAGGAGGTGGCTTACAAAACACTCGTTCGACCTATACTTGAGTATTGCTCATCAGTGTGGGATCCGTACCAGATCGGGTTGACGGAGGAGATAGAGAAGATCCAAAGAAGAGCGGCGCGTTTCGTCACAGGGTTATTTGGTAACCGTGATAGCGTTACGGAGATGTTTTAACAAACTCAAGTGGCAGACTCTGCAAGAGAGGCGCTCTGCATCGCGGTGTAGCTTGCTCGCCAGGTTTCGAGAGGGTGCGTTTCTGGATGAGGTATCGAATATATTGCTTCCCCCTACTTATACCTCCCGAGGAGATCACGAATGTAAAATTAGAGAGATTAGAGCGCGCACAGTGGCTTTCAGACAGTCGTTCTTCCCGCGAACCATACGCGACTGGAACAGGAAAGGGAGATAATGATAGTGGCACGTAAAGTGCCCTCCGCCACACACCGTTGGGTGGCTTGCGGAGTATAGATGTAGATGTAGATGTAGCTAAGAGAGCTGCCTGTGCTAGGGAAGTAGACTTGTAAAAAAGCGCGAATATGTCAAGATGTTTCGAGTTAAATCTCTTTGAAGTTATCAGAGAAGTTAGAAAGCTAGTTCCCTTCTTTCACATCCCTAAATCTGCCCATGACAAACTCACCTTTTTTGTGCTATGATAGGAGTAGTTTTCATTCCGATTCCCAACTTTTACTCTACCGTAATGCTGGCCGATGTGGCCGTGCGGTTCTAGGCGCTTCAGTCTAGAACCGCGTGACCGCTACGGTCGCAGGTTCGAATCCTGCCTCGGGCATGGATGTGTGTGATGTCCTTAGGTTAGTTAGGTTTAAGTAGTTCTAAGTTCTAGGGGACTGATGACCTTAGAAGTTAAGCCCCATAGTGCTCAGAGCCATTTGAACCATTTGAACTCTACCGTAATTCTGATAGTAGGACCACCATGGCTTGACAACCGATGTACATTTTTATTGAGTTGGGCGACGATTGATCTAGTATAGGTTTTTTAATTCTCTTTCAAACCGTATTGCTTATATCGTGGCAACAGGTGAAAACTTTCAGAAAAGTTTTCTCTACAGTCTTACAAAATTTGAACCGATTCGCAGAAGTTTGAAACATAGAAGCGGCGCGCGTAAAAAGCTAACAAAAAGCGTGTTCTTACACGTTAAGTCGGTCGAAGCTAGGTTTTTGAAATAGAGTTTTCAACTTTATTGTAATAATGCATTTTTTATTTGTCTGATTCACTTTAAACCGTTTCCGCGCATTCTGTTCACGTAAGAACATATTTTACGTGCTACATTTAACTCGCATTTAAGCCATCGTATCTCGAGAACGGATAAAAATTATTGGATAAAAATTTCATTTTGACTTTATCCATTTATCTACCTTCGTGTAAAGTTTAGTTTAAAGTATAGATATGGCACGCTTCGAAAGCCTCCCATGAAAACGTGTTTTTTGCGCGTCAACTCCAAACGAAGCAAGATGTTTCAAACGGTTAAATAGATAGAGTCAAATGAAAACCTTAAAAGTGAAATAATTAAAAAAATACATTTCGCGCCATTCTTCTGTAAGTTGGCAGTACTGTTACCAATGATGTAAGGAATTACCTGCAGATGCTAGCATACTACAGACAAGCGAAACGCGGCTCTAATACCAGTTCGAAATGGCTGCCTCGCTTGCAGCCTGCAGCAAGGAAGAACAGCATTCTGTCATATGTTTTCTGAACAGTGAAGGTACGAAACCAACTGAAATTCATCGACGAATCATGGTCCAGCATAGTAACGCATGTCTGACATTGCAGCAAGTGTATAAGTGGAGTAGAAAGTTAAGAAATAGCTTGCTTCTGTGACAGAAGTTCATCGCCCCGGCCAGGCACACCACATCGTGACATCAGAATGTACTGCAGTAGTTGAAGCCATTGTGGTGGAAAATCGCCTTGTGACGGTGGATGAAATAGCCGCAAATCTGAAAGCCGTGGCTGAGCACATCAAATCAGTCATGAAATCCTTAAGTTTCGCAAAGTGTCTTCAAGATGGGTGCCGCAGCAACTCGCACCAGAACTGAAAGAGCGACGCGTTGACGTCTGCAAAGAACTTTTGCGGCCCTTTGAGGCAGATGGTGATAGCTTCTTCGCAAGAACTGTTACAGGAAACGAAACCTGGGTACACTATGACCAATGCGAAACAGAGAGAGCAAGCAAGGAATGGCGCCATATCTCACCACCAGATCCCAAGAAGTTCTGGAAGCAGCCACAAGCAGGGATGGTTTTGCTGACTCCCTTTTGGGACGAACGCGGCGTTGTCTTGGAACACTACACGAGTAGGGGAAATACCACCACCAGTGCTCCAAATTTCAATATGTTAAAAAATCAGCTTCGGCCTGCAGTAAGACCAAAGCGATGTGGACTTCTGACTACAGGTGTCAGTTTACGACATGACAATGCTTGGCGTCATACTGCCCATGCAACACTTTTAACGATCGCTGACTGGCGCTTCGATACTCTGCCATAGCCACCACACTCACCAGACCTCGAACCTAGTGATTACCGTATTTCTGGACCGTTGAAAGAGGCGACTCGAATTTTCGTGCCAATGAAGAGGTGGAGCAGGGGGTGCACGAGCACATGCGCAACAAACAAAAGATTTTTTTTCTTTTTTCAGGGGAATTCGTGTACACATTCGAGGAAGAGTGTTGAACTACAGGGAGATAATGTTGAAAAATTATACACTTATATTCCACTTCTGTTCAATAAAAACGTTTAAAATAACTTTGGATTTTCATTTGACTCACCCTCGTAAGTGGCCCTTGAAAGAGAGTCCCTCGTCAGTCGTAATTCTCAAGTGTCTTGTCGATCTTTTTCTCACTATGTTTGTGTTTCCAAGATTCGCCGATGGGTCTCTAATAAGTCTTCCTTTATGTAGCATGTAAAGTGTTCTGTTTGAGGCAATCGTTAGTTTATTTTGTGTACACCAGTTGTTCGTGTGTTGTGGTATATCCCTAGCTTTCTCCTGAAGTTGTGTTCGGAAGTTTGTTGACACTACCACCTGCAGGTCGACGGCATATGCCATGATTCGGCGCAGTCAAGGCTCTGCACGAGATCAAATAGGGGTTCCATTGCCAGACGGGCCCACAGATGGATCACTATGGGGACCCCATAGTGAGTTTTTGACAAATTTCTGGTTGACTTTCGCAGATCGTGTACCTTGTCCGTACACCAACCCCGTAGGCTGTGGTACAGGGTGGCCGGTACATAGTACACTGAAATGCAGTGCGAGTACAAGATCGTCTCACAGACAATGTCGGTCCCACTGTCCGGCAGTGGGCTTTGGGAACAGTACTCGTATTGCCCATTTCTGTCTCGCTGGTTCCACATGGAGCAGGTTTGCCGTTGCCCTCGAACTATTCTTTAATTTTGGCCTTCAGTGTTTCACTGGTCTGATTAGGCACCGCATAATTTCCCACCCTATCTCAGTCTTGTTATAAGATTAGCACTTGCGTCGATCGTCCTCAGTTATTTTTCTATATATCTAAGTTCAAAACCTACAGACAGCTGTCAAGAATCTCAAAACCGACCTGTGTGCATTGTCAAAATGGGAACAGGATATAGCGTTAATGCTCAACCCATGAAACAACCCAAGCAGTACTGGTTGATCATTCTAAGCTGATTAGCCTGAAATATCTGGAATCCCTACCACCATGAACCATAAGTGGGACAAATAGGAACTTCTCTTCTTCAGCAAAGGGTTTAGGAGTAATAATAGAAGAAAATTTAAATTGGGCCCTTCACCTAACTTAAATATGTAAGAAGGCATCAGTATCTTTCCATACCCTACGGAAATATGAAAAGCCCTTCCCTCTTGACCAGAAAAAGAAACTTGTACAAACACTTATACCTCCAAATTATTGATCACAGCGATGTAGTCCTGCAAGACCTTTCTCAAGAAAGTTCACGCGCGTGGAACTGTTTATGAATGCCTGTGTTCGTTACATCTGTGATGTTCGACTCTCTGATCACATATCACCATCGCATGCACTACTATTCTGGCTGCATTCAGACAAGCACAGAGATATCCACACCATCTGTTTTCTCTACTGTCTTATCGACGAACTCTCCTGGATCTTAACGATCTTGTCAGAAAAACACGGCATAAACATCCGGTTCCATCAAAGCAAAATTAAATCTGTCTCATTCTAACGTTCAGCCAAGTTCTCGATGTTCTTCTTAGAGGCAGGAACCCGACTCTGGAACAACCTCCTGTGTGACACTAGAGAACTAAATAATATCTCCATCTTCAGAAGACAGATAACGACATATTTACTACAGCAACAATAACGTTATCATTATCCCTACAGGCATTTGTTGCCCTTGCACATATCTATTTCCCACCTGACCTTCCTCATTTCCGAGTATTCTTAACCAATGCAGTCTTTTTAAATTTCCTTTTCCCAGAACTCGCTATATCAGAAACATCTGTTTTGTAGATCTATAAATTATTCTTATATTTACCACTAGCATTATTGTTATTAATGTCACTATGATTGCCATTATTTTTATTAGAATTATCACTATTAGTGACAGCAGCTGCAGTCGTACAGGTAATGCCAGTACTAACTTTAGTAGTTTATAGTTATTATTATTCACACTGCCACTTTAGACACTCAAAAAATAATTTATTACTAGTTGTCATATTAAAATGGTTGTTTCTTAAGGAAACTATGATGTAACAGATACTTCTTGTGTGAAACCCTGGTCCGGTGTAAGAGAGGACCTGATGGCCCAGAACAGACCTGGTTAAATAAATTAAAAATTAAAAATATGTTCCAATCTCCATCCTGACTAACAATTTGTATCCTCTAATGACACGAAAGTTATTCCCTGATATCGTCACATAGACATCTCTTCCTCTAGTTAATGTTTTCTACACAGGGCAAGCGGTTAGTGCGGATATAACAGGCAGTTGTGCACACTCAAAAAATTCAGAGTGAGTAAAATTCCCCCACTGGATTTGATGGGATACACACTGAGGTGACAAAAGTCACGGATAGCTGTAAGGACATGTACAGATGGCGGTAGTATCGCGTACACAAGGTACAAGGGTGAGTCAAATGAAAACCTTAAATTTGTAGTAATAAATCGAAATTTCGCCGTTATCCTGTAAGTTGGTAAGCGTGTTACCATCATCGTGCAGAATGGCCTGTATGTGGCAGCATAGTGCAGATGGACACATACCGTCGCAGTATCAGTATAAAGATGGCCACCGCACTTGCGACTTGCACCAGGGAAGAACAGCGTTCCGTTATTCGGTTTTTACGTAGTGAAGGTGTGAAACCTATTGAAATTCATCAACGAATGAAGGTTCAGTAC
The DNA here is from genome assembly GCF_023864275.1 of Schistocerca cancellata. NCBI lineage: Eukaryota > Metazoa > Arthropoda > Insecta > Orthoptera > Acrididae > Schistocerca > Schistocerca cancellata. The sequence goes on along the minus strand of NC_064628.1, from coordinate 243,625,935 downwards.
GGTGATGCATGTTTGTCACAGCAGCAAGTCTACGAATGGAGTAGGAAGTTCGCAAATCGTGTGACTTCAGTGGAAGATGCTTCTCGTCCAGCTCAGGCATAACGAGTTGTGACTCCACAGAACATTGCAGCATGTTTACAGATTAGTCATGGGTCAGCACATCACATTGCGTATGATGTGCTCCAGTTTCACAAAGTGTCTGCTTCAAAGTGCGTCACCGTACCAATACCGCCACTTAACGGCAAGACGTGACACTAACACTACTAACAACGCCAGTCCTGCAGCACGATGTCTGAACGTAATTACTATAAAGTTTGGGATTTATACGTTAAATAGTTTTTCGTCTACAACGACTCAGGTAACGATAGTTTGATTATAACCACCACGTTCAATCTTCAAGCGAGAGGACGCACAAATTCGAGCCACAGAACGTCGATGGAACACCGCATACTTCAGCGAAGAGAAACGTTGACGTGGAGATAATACTAATTTACGTTATTTCCGTGAAAGTTGTAGAATAAAAAGTGATCAGTATTTCAGCACTTCTTTTGCACAATGGTTCTTTACTGGTGATTAATTACGAAAAATGGAAGAGAGTGTGTACAAGCCCTCCAGAAGTTTCAGCTCTTTAAGCACGAGATCCATCATAGGATGGACTGATAGACACGTGTTCCCACTACGAAACGAAACAAAGTTTTCAAGTTGTTGAACATTGTGGACATAAAATTATGTACTGCGGCCCAGCCTGTCATAGCTTCAATTCCTCATTCTTCTTTTAGTTCTTCGTTTTATGACGATACCTTTCGAGTGAACTATTACATACATACGCCTTTATGAAAATGACCAATTTCAGTCATATTTCTGTTAATTCTTTTTCTGTTTCTACACTATTGATAATGAAATGAAATGCTAAAATTATAGCTACAACAGATAGTACAATAGTTAAATCACACACACACACACACACGCAAGCAAACGAGCGCGCACAGAGAGAGAGACCGAGAGAGAGAGAGAGAGAGAGAGAGAGAGAGAGAGAGAGAGAGAGTGAGAGAGAGAGAGGGGGGGGTGGGTGAGGGGAAGAATCGTGCTACAGTTGTTTGAGGAGCACGATAGTGAATTCCTGTGTCCACTATGACAGGGCAACCGAATTCGCCTCATCTAAGCCCGATGGAACACATTTCGGACGCTTTCGCGTGCCAACTCTTGGTCCACAGACCAACGGGCCGTGATTTACGGGAATTGAGTGAGCTGTACATAGACATCTGGTGCCACACCATTTGGCTATCGACTTTTTTAAACTGTTAACAACATCACTTGAATTATGCTGTACTATTAATTATTGTAATATTTCATCTTAGTGCTTATCATTGCCAGTCTGCTGTCCTATACTTATGATACAGAACCTGATACTTGCAAAGAGTTCACTCACCCCCTGGACGCTGGCGGCGTCGCCGGAGAGCCGGGCACAGAGCGCTCCAGTGCTGTTGTTCTTGTCGTCGAACCAGGCCACCTCCTGCCGCAGCATCGCCGCAAACGCCATCTTCCGCAAGCGTGATGTCAGCCTCTCCCCGGCGATACCGTACATGTATATCTGAAACCAATCAGGCACACATTCACACTGAAATGCAGAAGAAGTGAGTGGAGTACCATTTATGATCGCCAGATCCAGCAGGAATCTCCTGCGTCAAATTTCAAATGTCTTCGCAGCTTCTTGTGAGGTTTAGATAGGGTCTTGTTGTCTCGATGGGGAGATTAGTTTTAAAGGCTGCGTTGGTATCTTTCGAGACGAGGAGCTGTCACTGCTATTAGCATATCGTATGCAGCACTCTCAATTGTTATAATTTTGTTTATTGCGAAGACAGATTGTGCCTCAGAACTGATACTTAAGTCATCTGAGTCACCATACGCTCTCATAACTTCAGCATAGATCTACCATGCTTGCCATAAAAGCTGAGAAACATATTGAATGGCAAAAAACAAAATTTACTCTTTGTGCAAATACAGTGTAGTAGAAAGTAAAAGAATAGCCCCCCCCCCCTCTCATGAACCATGGACCTTGCCGTTGGTGGGGAGGCTTGCGTGACTCAGCGATACAGATAGTCGTACCGTAGGTGCAACCATAACGGGAGGGGGGGGGGGTAATCTATTGAGAGGCCAGACAAACGTGAGGTTCCTGAAGAGGGGCAGCAGCCTTTCAGTAGTTGCTGGGGCAACAGTCTGGATTATTGACTGAGCTGGCAGTGTAACACTAACCAAAACGGTCTTGCTGTGCTGGTACTGCGAACAGCTGAAAGCAAGGGGAAACTACAGCCGTAATTTTTCCCGAGGGCATGTAGCCTTACTGTATGGTTAAATGATGATGGCGTCCTTTTGGATAAAATATTCCGGAGGTAAAATAGTCCCCCATTCGGATCTCCGGGCGGGGACTACTAAGGAAGACGTCGTTATCAGGAGAAAGAAAACTGGCGTTCTACGGGTCGGAGCATGCAATGTCAGATCCCTTAATCGGGCAGGTAGGTTAGAAAATTTAAAAAGGGAAATGGATCGGTTAAAGTTAGATATACTGGGAATTAGTGAAGTTCGGCGGCAGGAGGAACAAGACTTCTGGTCAGGTGAATACAAGGTTATAAATACAAAATCAAATAGGGGTAATGCTGGAGTAAGTTTAATAATGAATAAAGAAATAGGAGTGCGGGTAAGCTACTACAATCAGCATAGTGAACGCATTATTGTGGCCAAGATAAATACGAAGCCCACGCCTGCCACAGTAGTACAAGTTTACATGCCAACTAACTCCGCAGATGACGAAGACGTTGATGAAACGTATGATGAGATAAAAGAAATTATTCAGATATCTGAATTGAGACGCAAATTTAGTAGTCATGGGTGACTGGAATTCGATAGTAGGTAAACGAAGAGCAGGAAACGTAGTAGGTGAATATGGAATGGGGGGTAAGAAACGAAAGAGGAAGCTGCCTGGTAGAATTTTGCACAGAGCGTAACTTCATCATAGCTAACACTTAGTTCAAGAATCATGAAAGGTTGTATACATGAAAGAGGCCTGGAGATACTGGAAGGTTTCAGATAGATTATATAATGGTAAGACAGAGATTTAGGAACCAGGTTTTAAATTGTAAGGGGCAGATGTGGACTCTGACCACAATCTACTGGTTATGAACTGTAGATTAAAACTGAAGAAATTGCAAACAGGTGAGAATTTAAGGATATGGGACCTGGATAAACCGACTAAACCAGAGGTTGTTCAGAGTTTCAGGGAGAGCATAAGGGAACAATTGACAGCAATTGGAGAAAGAAATACAGTAGAAGAATGTGTAGATATGAGGAATGAAGTAGTGAACGCAGCAGAGGATCAAGTAGGTAAAAAGACGAGGGCTAGTAGAAATATTGGGTTACAGAAGAACTATTGAATTTAATTGATGAAAGGAGAAAATATAAAAATGCAGTAAATGAAGCAGGCAAAAAGGAATACAAACGTCTCAAAAATGAGATCGACATGAAGTGCAAAATGACTAAGCAGGCATGGCTAGAGGACAAATGTGAGGATGTAGAAGCTTATCTCACTAGGGGTAAGATAGATACTGCCTACAGGAAAATTAAAGAGACCTTTGGAGAAAAGAGAGCCACTTGTACGAATATCAAGAGCTCTGATGGAAACCCAGTTCTAAGCAAAGAAGGGAAAGCAGAAAGGTGGAAGGAGTATATAGAGGGTCTATACAAGGGCGATGTACTTGAGGACAATATTATGGAAAGGAAAGAGGATGTAGATGAAGATGAAGTGGGAGATATAATGCTGCGTGAAGAGTTTGACAGAGCACTGAAAGACCTAAGTCGAAACAAGGTCCCGGGAGTAGACAATATTCCATTAGAACTACTGACAGCCTTGGGAGAGCCAGCTCTGACAAAACTCTACCAACTGATGAGCAAGATGTATAAGACAGGCGAAATACCCTCAGACTTCAAGAAGAATATAATAATTCCAGTCCCAAAGAAAGCGGGTGTTGACGGATGTGAAAATTACCGAACTATCAGTTTAATGAGTCACAGCTGCAAAATACTAACGCAAAATCTTTACAGATGAATGGAAAAACTGGTAGAAGTCGAACTCGGGGAAGATCAGTTTGGATTCCGTAGAAATATCTGAACATGTGGTGCAATACTGCCCCTACAACTTATCTTAGAAGATAGATTAAGGAAAGGCAAACCTACGTTTCTAGTGCAATTTTGTCATATGATGACATTATGAAGACCGTGGCTGTTGTTTGAATACAAATGTTTCTAGCATTTGTAGACTTAGAGAAAGCTTTTGACAATGTCGACTGGAATATTCTCTTTCAAATTCTGAAGTTGGCAGGGGTAAAATACAGGGGGTGAAAGGCTATTTACAATTTGTACAAAAACCGGATGGCAGTTATAAGAGTCGAGGGGCATGAAAGGGAAGCAGTGGTTGGGAGACAGGTTTGTAGCCTATCCCCAATGTTATTCAGTCTGCATATTGAGCAAGCAGTAAAAGAAACAAAAGAAAAATTCGGAGGGTATTATATATCCATGGAGAAGAAATAAAAACTTTGAGGTTCGCCGATGACATTGTAATTCTGTCAGAGACAGCAAAGGACTTGGAACAGCAGTTGATCGGAATGGACAGTGTCTTGAAAGGAGGATATAAGATGAACATCAACAAAAGCAAAACGAGGACAATGGAATTTAGTCGAGTTAGGTCTGGTGATGCTGAGGGAATTAGATTAGGAAATGAGACACACAAAGTAGTAAATGAGTTTTGCTATTTGGGGAGCAAAATAACTGATAATGGTCGGAGTAGAGAGGCTATACAATATAGATTGGCAATGGCAAGGAAAGCGTTTTTGAAGAAGAGAAATTTGTTAACATCGAGTATAGATTTAAGTGTCAGGAAGTCGTTTCCGGAAGTATTTCTATGGAGTGTAGCCAAGTATGGAAGTGAAACACGGACGATAAATAGTTTAGACAAGAAGAGAACAGAAGCTTTCGAAATGTGGTGCTACAGAAGAATGCTGAAGATTAGATGGGTAGATCACATAACTAATGAGGAGGTATTGAATAGAATTTGGGAGAAGAGAAATTTGTGACAAAACTTGAGTAGAAGAAGGGATCGGTGTGTAGGTCATGTTCTGAGGCATCAAGGGATCACCAATTTAGTATTGGAGGGCAGCGTGGTCGGTAAAAATCGTAGAGAGAGACCAAGAGATCAATACACTAAGCAGATTCAGAAGGATGTAGGCTGCAGTAGGTACTGGGAGATGAAGAAGCGTGCACAGGATAGAGTAGCATGGAGAGCTGCATCAAACCAGTCTCTGGACTGAGGACCACAGCAACAACAACAACAACAACAACAACAGAAAGAATACATTATTAAATTTTCGACAAGGATAGAAGCTGAGTTAATGAAATAGAATTCGTACCAAGCTCAGGACTTTAACCAAGGTCTCCTACTTTTTAGGCAGATATGCTAACCATTACACAACCACAGCATTATGATTACCACAGCAGCACGGTCTACCCTATTCTTATGCCGACCCTAACACAGATTTCTATTGACAATGCTATGGTGTTGTAGTGGTAAGCACACCTGTTCAGTAAGCAGAAGACCTGGGTTCAGACCGAAGCTGTAGTACAAATTTTAATTCATTACTTCAGCTTCTATCCTTTCGAAGATAAAGCTGAGACGCTTATGTCTCCAGGAAAATGAATTTCATCAGATCATCAGATTATCAGATTGTTGGTGATGTTGGGTTGTACAGGATGCGGCGTACAGTAGATCGGTGCTGCCACCTCTGGGAGCAACAATGGCACTAAGCTGACAGGGCACCGACTCAGACTAAGACGAGGTGTCAGATAACAGAAGGTCATTCAGTTCTGTTTTCACTCTGAGATCAGCAGTCATAGTCGCTGGTAAGTGGTGACGCGCCAGTCTCTCGCAACCCTTGACTTGATATTTGCAATAGGTGGGATGTTTGGAGAACGTGCTGGTCAGAGCAACAGTCTGACACTTTCTGTAGGTGAGGGCAGCACACGTAACATGCAGTATTCCACTATCTTTTTGGAAAATAAAGTCACGGGGACCTTGATGATGGAGAAAATCCATCAGACATAACACGTCAGAAATGCAGTGGCTGTAGTTTAAGTTAACAGGCAGAACCAAAGGTGATCCTTTTGCGGATCCTTTTACACCTCATACCATAACGCCAGGAGCTGGGCGCGTATGATGATGGCGAGTGCAAACTAGGAAAGTCCGTTCACTTCGAAGCGTTCATATGTGTATGCAGAACCAGAACTCATCTGAAAAGAGGACGTGCTGCCACTTCTGTGTCCAGCATTGTCGTTAGCGGTCTCACTGCTGGCGCGCCTCTCTCTGCTGCAGCGTCAAGGGTAGCCACCACAGTGGTCACTGTAGCAACAGTCCGTGGCGCTCCAGATGTTGCTGTACTGTCCTTGTGGATACCTGTCTTGTTTCAGAGTACATACATAACGTGGCTGTACGATCTTGTAGAGCCAAGCCAAGTGAATAATGTTTCTATCCTCTCGGTCGCCAGTCGCGTGGGATCGTTGAAACCTTGTGTGTCGTTCAATATGCCCCAGGCACGAATATTTCCTACCAACAGGATCTACAATATTGCCAAACGATAAGTTGCATAGGCCACGATTCTGCCACTATCGAATTCGGCCATGTGCTGGTAGATGTTTCTCCATAATACAGAGGACATAACACGATATCCTCACAAACGAACAGGCAATTTCTGAATGAGAAACCTGCTGCGCCTCGGGCTTGGATGTGTGTGATGTCCTTAGGTTAGTTAGGTTTAAGTAGTTCTAAGTTCTAGGGGACTGATGACCACAGATGTTGAGTCCCATAGTGCTCAGAGCCATTGGAACGTGCGGCATTGTCTGTCCTTATATACACAATGGAGGCGGCGTTGTCTCTCTCTACTTTTTGCAGTTGCGCTGGAATGCTAATCGTCTGCATATCCAAGCACGTCAGTTCAACCTTTGTTGCTTGCTCTCTTCATGGTGCGGCAGTTTTAATGGCCACCATTGTATTTTGAGAAACGTTACTTACACCACAGGGAAATGAAGATTCTGACGGTTCGGCAAATAAGAATATGCAGGGTGCCCCAGGAGTAATGGTCGGTATTCACCGGTAAGAGAGGAACGAACGATCGAAGCAAAAAAGTCTAATAAACATGGACTCTAAAATGCAAACCTTATGGGATACAAGCACTTCTTTATCTTAGATACTGCGAAACTAATCTCTTCTTTTCCAAGCTTTTATGCTTTCCATATTTTGGGAGGAGCTAGCATGGACCAAAACAAGAAAAAAAAAAACAGTCTAATAAACATGAGCACTGAAGTGCATACCTTTAGAGCAACGAGCTCTTTTTCAGTAGAAGAGATGTGTTTCACAGTAGCGAAGATAAGCAGTTGCACACAGCTCTGAAGGTATGCAGTGTAAGGCCCATGTTTACTAGACAATATTTTCTTGTTTTGGTCAGTACTTCTCAAAAGCGGAAATCAAAGAGCTTGTAGTAGAAGAGATTTTTTTCACAGTATGGAAGATGAAGAACTGCTCACGGTTTTAAAGGTATGCTTTTTACAGTCAATGACCCGTGCTGTCTTATCCCTGGGTAATGACCAAACCTCCTGGGACATCCTGTATAGCCGTTTTTTGCAGCGAATCTCAGCTTTAACAATGTATAATGCTCTAGGGCTAACTCAGAAACTTTCTTTTCCTCCTTGTTTTTTTTTTCACTTCAGTTGGTAGCACCTCAGATTGTAAAAGCGAAACATACCTGTAAGAAAGAGGCGATGGCAAGAACGACGCCGATGACAACGAATAGTATGCTGTACCAGTTGGTCTGACTGCGGACTTCATCCGGATCTGGGAGCGAAAGAACCTAGAAAAAAAACACTTTATCACAAAAAATTGTTAACGAGAACAAATATTTCCTGCGATTCAAAACAATATAACGAAGAGCCGTGTTAGTTACGTGCTGTGTTTTCTTATTGCGAGTAACCTGCAGATTTGTCAGAACAAGAAGCAAGGCCACGATAAACGACGAGTGAGTGCTGACGGTGGGAATTTGCTTTTTCATATCCGTCTTTCCCATAGCAATGATGCTTTGAAAAGAAGTAAATGAAGTGCGCAAACAGGTCTTTCAAAATTAGTGGAGTTTTCAGCTTGGTACACAGGAGAGAAAAAAACAGTTTGGTGAAATGTTCCTCAGAAGTCACCTGTATAGAGTCTACGTTGGTTATAACGATCAACATCAGCAGCAACAACAGCAGTTGCTGTTTGACTTTCACTTCTCAAAACAAGCCTCTTTCAGACTGGTTAATGCAGTACAGTAATCACACCAGTCGAAAGACTTAGGACAAAAAGAAGAAAAACCTTATTACTATCTTACTAGATAGAAATCTGTACTTTAGTCATAATGTCTCAAAAAATAGTCGCTCTAAATAATAACAGGGCTACCGTAAGGCTCAGCAGTAAATTATACTGTTATTAACTCTTATCGTATGTAATCTCCACGCTTCTGACTCTCAGTTATTCGAATCTTTCGTGAAGTCCCTCAATTTCGAATTGTCCTTAGCCAACTGTCCTGCCGCAGGTATCTGAAAGCTGATTGGCATGTTAAGGTTATTTGTTTCGTAAAATTTGCGATTTATATTAAGTTTTGTTTGTCAGTTGTGATTTTTCTTTTTGTCGTGTCTGGTCTGAAACTTGTAAATCTTAGTTTGGCAGAACTTGGAGATCTGAGTTTGCTATATGACATTAATAAAATTGTTATTTCGATCATATAAAGGTGTCCACAACACTCATCACAAAAACACACACCAGTATACAGCAAAGACGCGACACTAAAGCTCAACAGACAAGTCAGTACTCACTCACATATGGAAAATGAACCAAAACACCGTCTAGAAATATAGCGACAGCCATTCAATATTCGTAGGAAAATCTCCGACAAGAAAACCACCACCCTGACTCTATAGAAGGAGATATCAAAATAGTCAGAACAAGTAAACATCGCAGAAGAGAAACTTATAATAAACGACCAAACAAGCATTAGTAACGAAACGTTACTTAAACCACTAAAACATATAATAGATAAAAGCAACTCCTCTAGTCGCCTCAAAAACACTATCACACAAACCAGAAACATACCCACTCCCTATCACCCACCACAGTACCACAGTAAAGTAATAGTTTGGGCACACGGAAGTAAGGCCATACCATCTCGTCTCTCTCTCTCTCTCTCTCTCTCTCTCTCTCTCTCTCTCTCTCTTTCTCACTCACTCACACACACACACACACACACACACACACCTGATACCTCCCCCTTTCCCTTTTCCATTTGCGAATGGCGCATGGGAGGAATAATTATCGATAAGCCCCAGTATTAGCTCCACATTTTTTAATTTTCTCGTTGTGGTCATTTCGCGAGACGTTTACAGCAGGAAGTAATATGTTGTACGAATCTTCCCGGAAAGTGCTCGCTCCTAATCTGAATAGTAAGCCTCTCTGAGATGTACTAAGCCTGTCTTGTAATGTCTGCTACTGAAGTTTTTTGAGCACATCTCTAACGCTTTCGCGCCGACTAAACGATCCCGTGATGAAAAGCGCCGTTCTTCGTTGGATCTTCGCTGTCTCTTCTATCATTCCTGCGTGGTTCGTGTCCTAGAGTGATGAACAATACTGAAGAACCGGTTGAACAAGCGCCTTATACGCCTCTTCTTTTGTGGATGAATTACCTTTCTTTAAGATTTCTTCTGAATTCAGTCTGGCATCTGTTTTTCCTGCTATTCGTTTTATGTGTTCATTCCACTTAAGGTCGCTCCGAATAAATACTCCGAGGTAGTTTACGGTGATTACTGTTTTCAGAAATTTATCGGTAGTGTAGTTGTACAGTGGTGGTTTTATTTTCCTATTTATGCGCAATATGTTACATTTATTTGCGTTCGAGGTCAACCGACGGTTGCTGCAGCTTTCACGAATCCTCCGCAGGTCATTCTGGCGTTACTGTCTTCTTAAAGACAACTGCACGATTTGTGAACAGCCTTAAAGGGGTTTCAGCGGATTCTACTAGATCATTTACGTTCGCCGTAAACAGTACTTGTCGTATCACAGTACCCTGGAGTACCCCCCCCCCCCCCCCCCCCGAAATTGCCTTTACATCTGACGTGTCTGCAATGAAGTCTAGAATCCAGTCGTAAATGTGGCTCGATACTCAGCAAGCTCGTATTTTTTTTTGACTAAACAGCAGTGCGGTGAAGTGTCAAATGCTTTCCTGAAGTCGAGGAACACGGTATCAGCCTGAGTGCCGACGTCTGCAGCGCAGGAACGGAACGAGCTGACTTTCGCAACATGTCTGTTTGCTGAGACCATGTTGGTTTTTTATAGAGAAGATTTTCGTTCTCCAAAATTGTCGTAACACATGAGCATACAACATGCTCCATAAATCTGACAATAATGAATGATATGGGCCTTATAATTGTGTGCATCTGTTCTATGACTGTTCTTGAAAAGGGGATGGCCTGCACTTTTTTGCAGTCGATAGGTACCCTTCGTTGATCCAGCGACCTAGGATAAACTGCTGCTAGAAGGGGAGGAAGTTCTTTCCCATAATATCTGTAGAATCCTACTGGTATCTCGTCTGCTCCTGACGTCTTTTCACTACACATCTATTTTAGTTGTTCTTATATTTCGAACGGACCATCTGTGAAATCCATAGTTCACATTATCGAGCCATTTGGTCGATGACGTCCACGCAGCACTTGGTGTTATTGTAGTACATCACTGATTCTGGTAGCTGTTCAGGATGTCGTTCATTGGCTTAGCAGTGTCATGCATTGAACTCAAATGAAGCACATTTTAGCGTTTTTTTTCCCTATAGCGTGTTACAGTCAAGTCAGTTCTCTTACAAAGTATAGTTGTGCGCAAAGGTACTACAGCAGATTTTGCTGTTAGAGGATTTCGCTTCTAGTTTTCTTCAATGTGCCTAGAATGCTTCTGCTATTACGTTTCAACTTTCTGCAATGTATTTAGATGTGAAAAAATTCTCACATGTAATATTTTTTCATTTGGAAACAAAGGGCTGTATAAGATACGTTACAACATATTCTGCGACAGCAACACTTGTGTGGCGCTGCTCAACTTCGCCTAGGTAAGGGGAATCATTCACCAGGTACCTAGAATTTGTATCGACTGAAAGTTTAAACTTTATTCGAATTTTGTCTGGTTTATTGCTCATGTATTGAACGAATTCAGCATGTGACACAGAAAGCAAATATTTTAAAATTTCTTCATCAGACGGACCACATGTTAGAACACCATTATGGAGCAACTGTAATGGGGTGAACAGAGACTGCCCCACTTGAACTCTAAAGCTTCCTTTCCCATCGACAGTGGGTCTGAAGAACGCCATAAACCAATCAGGAAAGGAAAGAACAGCACCCGTAGACAGTCTGAAAGTTATTAATCACAGTTCCGTAACCATGAAAATGTCGGATGGAGGACCTTTTAGTAGAAGTTCATTGTCCATTCTTCAGAAAGGTCCCGCAAGTTTCATACTTGTGTACCTCACAAATATTTATTACAAGTCGTTGAAAATGGGAATTGTAGAACAAACCATTTACAAGGAATACGTGTACTAAAGCGGAGCCTTCTTAAAAATGACGGATGTAATACTTCTAGCGTTTTACTCTTTAAAATTATAGTGTACAACATGAGAAATGTTTCTGCAAAACAGACTTGGAAAGAAAAAGGAATATTGTTACAGGAGCGCTGACGATGCTTTTAAGTAAAGCGAAAAGTGTGTGGTCTAAATAATACTTCATTATATGACGTATGTAAGCCGGTTGGAGCTCCAAATGAAAATTTGTACCACGACTGGGATTCGAACCCGGATCTCCTGCTTGCCAGGCAGATAAGCTACTCAATACGCCAACCTTGCACAATGATTCTGGGCTACTGCATGAAATACCTTAGCACGCCTCTCTCCTCCGTCCAAATTCCCATTCACGGCTCAGTCTACTTGGTGTTCCCCCTAAATTCGAAGAGCGATGCAGAAGCTCTCCAACTGTATTGGAGGGTGCATCCGTATATCATATATATTTGAGAGTTTAAGAGATCTTTGGAAGCATATAGTTTCATTTGATTAAAGCACCCATAACTGAGTTTGGGGCAGGATCCCCCATTTCGTCCGAAGCTGAGGTGCTACTCCAATATACACTCCTGGAAATTGAAATAAGAACACCGTGAATTCATTGTCCCAGGAAGGGGAAACTTTATTGACACATTCCTGGGGTCAGATACATCACATGATCACACTGACAGAACCACAGGCACATAGACACAGGCAACAGAGCATGCACAATGTCGGCACTAGTACAGTGTATATCCACCTTTCGCAGCAATGCAGGCTGCTATTCTCCCATGGAGACGATCGTAGAGATGCTGGATGTAGTCCTGTGGAACGGCTTGCCATGCCATTTCCACCTGGCGCCTCAGTTGGACCAGCGTTCGTGCTGGACGTGCAGACCGCGTGAGACGACGCTTCATCCAGTCCCAAACATGCTCAATGGGGGACAGATCCGGAGATCTTGCTGGCCAGGGTAGCTGACTTGCACCTTCTAGAGCACGTTGGGTGGCACGGGATACATGCGGACGTGCATTGTCCTGTTGGAACAGCAAGTTCCCTTGCCGGTCTAGGAATAGTAGAACGATGGGTTCGATGACGGTTTGGATGTACCGTGCACTATTCAGTGTCCCCTCGACGATCACCAGTGGTGTACGGCCAGTGTAGGAGATCGCTCCCCACACCATGATGCCGGGTGTTGGCCCTGTGTGCCTCGGTCGTATGCAGTCCTGATTGTGGCGCTCACCTGCACGGCGCCAAACACGCATACGACCACCATTGGCACCAAGGCAGAAGCGACTCTCATCGCTGAAGACGACACGTCTCCATTCGTCCCTCCATTCACGCCTGTCGCGACACCACTGGAGGCGGGCTGCACGATGTTGGGGCGTGAGCGGAAGACGGCCTAACGGCGTGCGGGACCGTAGCCCAGCTTCATGGAGACGGTTGCGAATGGTCCTCGCCGATACCCCAGGAGCAACAGTGTCCCTAATTTGCTGGGAAGTGGCGATGCGGTCCCCTACGGCACTGCGTAGGATCCTACAGTCTTGGCGTGCATCCGTGCGTCGCTGCGGTCCGGTCCCAGGTCGACGGGCACGTGCACCTTCCGCCGACCACTGGCGACAACATCGATGTACTGTGGAGACCTCACGCCCCACGTGTTGAGCAATTCGGCGGTACGTCCACCCGGCCTCCCGCATGCCCACTATACGCCCTCGCTCAAAGTCCGTCAACTGCACATACGGTTCACGTCCACGCTGTCGCGGCATGCTACCAGTGTTAAAGACTGCGATGGAGCTCCGTATGCCACGGCAAACTGGCTGACACTGACGGCGGCGGTGCACAAATGCTGCGCAGTTAGCGCCATTCGACGGCCAACACCGCGGTTCCTGGTGTGTCCGTTGTGCCGTGCGTGTGATCATTGCTTGTACAGCCCTCTCGCAGTGTCCGGAGCAAGTATGGTGGGTCTGACACACCGGTGTCAATGTGTTCTTTTTTCCATTTCCAGGAGTGTAGTTGGAGAGCTTCTGTAATGCTTTTAGAAAAAATGTTCAAATGTGTATGAAATCTTATGGGACTTAACTGCTAAGGTCATCAGTCCCTAAGGTTACACACTATTTAGCCTAAATTATCCTAAGGAAAAACACACACACCCATGCCAGAGGGAGGACTCGAACCTCCGCCGGAACCAGCCGCACAGACCATGATTGCAGCGCCTCAGACCGCTCGACTAATCCCGCGCGGCCAATGCTTTTAGACTTTAGGAGGAACACGAACAGGGCTGAGGCCTGAATAGGAATTTGGACTGAGGTGCTAAGGTAGTGGGTGCATTTGTGTAAAGCCACTGTGTCACGCTGGCGTAGTGACTAGCGCATCTGCCAACTGAGAAGGAGACCAGATTTCGAATCCTGGCCTTGGTACGAATTTTCATTCGTCGCTTCCGTCTGCATAGATACACCACAAATATATGAGACATAAAAAGTCATATAAGGGCAATACATTGGGAGAGCTGTCATTTGTCCTCAGGTGATTCATATGAAAATGTTTCCGGCGGCTTTATGGCCGCACGACAGGAATTACACTACTGGCCATTAAAATTGCTACACCAAGAAGAAATGCAGATGATAAACGGGTATTCATTGGACAAATATATTATACTGGAAATGACATGTGATTACATTTTCACGCAATTTGGGTGCATAGATCCTGAGAAATCAGTAATGAGAACAACCACCTCTGGCCGTAATAACGGCCTTGATACGCCTGGGAATTGAGTAAAACTACTTCCCCTGTACAGGTACAGCTGCCCATGCAGCTTCAACACGATACCACAGTTCATCAAGAGTAATGACTGGCGTATTGTGACGAGCCAGTTGCTCGGCCACCATTGACCAGACGTTTTCAATTGGTGAGAGATCTGGAGAATATGCTGGCCAGGGCAACAGTCGAACATTTTCTGTATCCAGAAAGGCTCGTACAGGACCTGCAACATCCGGTCGTGCATTATTCTGCTGAAATGTAGGGTTTCGCAGAGATCGAATGAAGCGTAGAGGCACGGGTCGTGGCACATCTGAAATGTAACGTCCACTGTTCAAAGTGCCGTCAATGTGAACAAGAGGTGACCGAGACGTGCAACCAATTGCATCCCATACCATCACGCCTGGTGATACGCCAGTATGGCGATGACGAATACACGCTTCCAATGTGCGTTCACCGCGATGTCGCCAAACACGGATGCGACCGTCATGATACTGTAAACAGAACCTGGATTCATCCGAAAAAATGATGTTTTGCCATTCGTGCACCCAGATTCGTGGTCGAGTACACCATCGTAAGCGCTCCTGTCTGTGATGCAGCGTCAAGGGCAACCGCAGCCACGGTCTCCGAGCTGATAGTCCATGCTGCTGCAAACGTCGTCGAACTGTTCGTGCAGATGGTTATTGTCTTGCAAACGTCCCCCTCTGTTGACTCAGGGATCGAGACGTGGCTGCACGATCCGTTACAGCCATGCGGATAAGATGCCTGTCATCTCGACTGACAGTGGTACGAGGCCATTGGGATCCAGCACGGCGTTCCGTATTACCCTCCTGAATCCACCAATTCCATATTCTGCTAACAGTCAATGGATCTCGACCAACGCGAGCAGCAATGTCGCGATGCGATAAACCGCAATCGCGATAGGCTACAATCCGACCGTTATCAAAGTCGGAAACGTGATGGTACACATTTCTCTTCCTTACACGAGGCATCACAACAACGTTTCCCCAGGCAACGCTGGTCAACTGCTATTTGTGTATGAGAAATCGGTTGGAAACTTTCGTCATGCCAGCACGTTGTAGGAATCGCCACCGGCGCCAACCTTGTGTGAATGCTCTGAAAAGCTAATCATTTGCATGTCACAGCATGTTCTTCCTGTTGGTTAAATTTCGCGTCTGTAGCACGTCATCTTCGTGGTGTAGCAATTTTAATGTCCAGTAGTGTAATTTCATTTCACTTATACTTTAGGTCTCTGGAACCATATAGTTTCATTTCACTTCTATTATATTTGCAGAAGTCGGTATGTGACTTGTATTACTTGCGGAAAAGAGGACTAAAGACAAAAAAAGAGAACGTGTAATAAATAACAGCTGTCTTAATGTCAATTTCCTCGAGCCACTGACCCCGATGACATCTCCGAAGACGATAGCGAAAGCGGGGAAGGCGAAGCCGACGACGAGCGCGCCCAGCGTGCCGAGGGCGACGAGCGGCCACTCGGGGGCGTTGAGGCGCAGCACGGCCAGCAGCCCCACCTCGGGCACCGGCTCCTCCTCCGCGCCGGCTTCCGCCACGGCGCCGACGTCCGCCTCCTGGCCGCCCGACACGGAGGACTGGTCGCTGCGCACGCTCAGCAGCCGCTCCAGGGCCGGCGGGCCGCCCTCTGCCGGAACGCAACACGCATTTAGTTCTTAGTTGTTTCTATTGGTGAGACCCTGAACCAACAGTGACAAGTCTGATGTCTGTAACCCCTGGAACATCTGTACTATGAACTATGTCACGCGTATGTTAAAAGGTTTAGGAACTTCCCCTTTTCACAATCAATAAAGTCTTGTGGCTTCACATTGGGAGGGAGGGTGGGGGGGGGGGGAGAATTAATCATGTGTGTAATATGGGCAATATGGGGATCTAATCTTGAACCTCTTCTACACATCTCTGCGAATAATTGGACGTAATGACAACAACTTGACAATACATTTACCTGATTACGAATTTTTTTTTCAACAGTGTCGTGTACATAGTTCCGCATAGTCAGCGCGTACACAACTTTCCCACTAGAGCGCGCCCCGCTAAGCACGACAGCGCAGGCGCAGCGCTCGTCCGTCTCCCCACTACGAGATGGCGCAGCCTTAGAGACGGACCAAATTCTGCTTCCGTGATCCGCGTATTAATATGTAATGCAGCCAATGAGATTGCTGCTAACGTAGAATCTTTTCTCCTTGCAGATCACACTCGCGCAGTGATACCTGAATGCGCGAGGTATTATAACGAGTGTACAGACCTCCGATTAGTCAGTCTGCATTTGTCTGCATTAGTCTGTACCAGTCTGCATTTGTCTGTAGCAGTCTATAGTCAAGTTGCAGTCTGCGCCTAATAAGATTATTATATCCCTTTACATAGCCATGAAGAGAAATGAATAGACACTTTGTCAAGTATCAGAGATATGTGAGAATAAGATTAACGTACCCTGACCAAAGGAACTTCAGATTGTCAATTTTGGTCACCGTCAATTTGCTACTCTAAGCGTGCAAGTGGCATTTCTACCATCTGACCTAATGGCAGAAGATAAAAACGCCACGATAAGACCACGAGACATATTGCTCACACTCGCCTACTTCGTTAGAGCGACAAGTCATATAATCTGATGGTGTGTGTACCGAAGGCCTTAAAGTACGCACATCACAAACAGTCAATCGTATTTGGAAAACAACATTTACGTTTATAAATATTATTACTTTCTATGTGTTTGGAGAATGCTGTTGCTTCATAAATACGTCCTGAACTGACCAATAACTTCTCTAGTGGCTAAAAAAAAGCACTCCGTCTTCAGGCCACAAATGGCCCATCGGGACCATCCGCCGCCGTATTATCCTCAGCTCAGGATGCGGATAGTAGGGGCGTGTGGTCAGCACACCGCTCTCCCGGTCGTTATGATGGTTTTCTTTGACCGGAGCCGCTACCATTCGGTCGAGTAGCTTCTCAATTAGCATCACGAGGCTGAGTGCACCCCGAAAAATGGGAGCAGCCCATGGCGGCCCGGATGGTCACCCATCCAAATGCCGGCCACGCCCGACAGCGCATAACTTCGGTGATCTGATGGGAACCGGTGTATCCACAGCGGCAAGGCCGTTGCCTCTACTTGCTAAAAGGTTTCTTATTTTACTCTGAAACTGGTTTCTTGTGGAACCTGAAACTGACATTGTAAATGCAACCAAACATTTTACTTAATCAGATATTTAAATTATTTATTTGTTTCTCCTGCTCTGATTAGGGTTATCAGGCCTTATCCTACATCGGACCATTGTTTCACACATACAGTATCTATTACAACTTAGTTACCGAAAAAATAACAATTTTAATACGACAGCTAGTATTAAAATGATTTGAGTGTCTGAAATGGCAATGTGAGTAAATTATAGTAACTATGAACTAATAAAGTTAATACTGACAGTTGTGACTTTAATAACAATAACTATAGTGGCAGATATAAGAAGAATTTATGGGCGTACAAAATAGTTATTTTCTGATATTGCGACTTCTGGGAAAAGGAAATTTAAGGAGACTGCATCGGCTAAGAATACTGGGAAATGAGGAACATCAGGCTGCAAAGAGGGGTGTACAAAGGTAACGAGTGCGTACAGGGAAAATGGTAACCCTTATTGTTTTTAAGAAGATAGCCTGTCTTCTGAAGCTGGAAATGTTATTTATTCCTCTAATACGTATAATTGGGAGGTTGTTCCAGAGTCGCGTTCTTGCTACTGAGAAGGACTTCTCGAAGGTGACTGAACGGTAGAGTGGGACCGAAAGGATTTTGCTTTAACGGGAACGGACTTCGTGAAGGTGACTGAACGGCTACATCTACATCTAGACTCTACAAGCCACCTTGCGATGTATGGCGGAGGGTGCTTAGGGTCCCACTGTCATTTGCCCCCTTCCTGTTCCAGTCGCTATTAGTTCCCGGGAAGAACGCGTGCCGGTAAGCCTCCATGTCGGCTCGAATCTCTCTAATTTTATCTCCGTGCCTTTTTTGCGAGATATACACAGGAGGAAATAATGTATTTGTTGACTCTCCTACGAACATTCGCTCTAAGAACCGTAACAATAAATCACCCGTGATGCTGAACGCTTCTTTTGCCCGTTTGCCACTGCAGTTCCTTCATCAACTCTATGACGTTTCCCTGCTGACTAAATGAACCTGTAACAAAACATGCTGCTCTTCTATGCATCTTCTCTGTTTCCTCTATCAATACTATCTTGTATGGATCCTATGTTGATAAGTACAAAAAAAGAAGGAATCTATAGTGTACACTGTGTTTTGGTCAAGCAAAGTCAAATGATTATGGCAGTAAAATTTCTGAAGTATAAAATAAAATTCCTTCAAACGTCTCTGTTAGATTCGTTTCTTACTATTTAACTCGTATTTCCAGCTGTCACGCTCAAATTATTTGTAATTTAGTTTCTTTAATTTCTTTTGTCTCCATTCAGTGACACAATTACATTAAAGTATCAACTTTTCCAGTAAGCATCCAATCCTATGCACATTACCTACGTTTCGTGCTCTCAAATTTTCTTCCTCTCTTTATCGTCTGCACGAATGAATGTGTACGTTGAATTTGTCTTGTATATGGTAGCAGTGCAGCATCTGGCTGTCTGCTGTGGTAGCAACTGTGTAATGTCACAGTGTGTAATTTCAGCACCATCTTGAATAAGTTTTATTCTTAATTACTCATGATGCATAGATGCTATTTGTGTCTATACGATTTATATTTGTGTTCTTGAAGTTTTCACGAGTCTTAATGGTTTTGTTTTATTCATGAATATTCACAGCATTTGTGGGTGTTTCACGCCAGCGTTGCTTATTTTCATGTGCAAGGTGATGCAGATAAATTTCTTTGTCCGAAAGTGTTCCACAGTATTCTTGTTCACAACAATTTAACCACACCTATAGTGATGAACCTCTGAGCCTCTGACTTACTGTAATGGGCAAAATTCTTTTTATCTCTTTTCTTGTGTGTGAATCGTGTATGTTTGTGTGAACTTTTCCCATGCGCGCCGAAGATTTTCTTTTCATTCATCACTGCAACATACCACACAGCACCCAATATAATAATAATAATGTAAGTGAGTTAAGAAATAACGTAACAGGCAACGACAGTTCACAGTTCAGAATTATTTTGTGAATTTTTAATATGATGTTTTATTTTAATAAACTACGTTAAACTGTGATGACTGTTTCTCAGACAAACCCGTCCGCTTTTGTAAGATTATTTTAATACATCTGAAGTGCAAAAGGCAAGCCTTATATTTGTAGACTTTGATTATCTTGTTCTTTTTGTTGAGACTTAAGCTCCTGCTTGCTCTGAATTATTTGATTTAACGATTATACTTAAATTGTTCCCATATTTTCATTCCATATATTCACTTGGTTCTTTTGTATTAATATTAACACGTTAGTTATGCTTACCAGTTCAATGATTAATTCATTTCTTATATTTAATTTTGCCAATTTTAATAAAATTGAGTGGTGACATAGAGAAATTTTTTGGCACACTAAACTTACAGTATACTGCATAGGTGGCTAACTTCCTCCAGTTTCTGTTGGCAAACAACTCTCCAGATGCCATTAGTGCTACACGGCTGAAAAATGGAAACAGCACTGCTAACTGTCATGGATCTTCTTTCGCCGACTTGAATATGGTAGACATGTGTCTGCAAGCGTCGTTAGCGAGATGGTTGCGAATGTCTCACTACAAGCTGTCACTGACTTGTTTACAAAAGACAAAATTTGGTACAATTGTATGAGAAATCTAAACTTGTCGATTAATTCCCCATGTATACAGCTCAAATGTCAAACATGGTCCACGATTCGGGATTGTGGCACATACACACTGGGCACCGCTATATTTGGTTGCTGATGTAAGACGACATACAATCCACCAATAGGATCCAAAATGGAGGCCAAGGTACGGGTTCGGATATGTACCTTGACGTCCAAGATCACTGGATCTCAATCCACTGGATTCTTCTTCTGGGGTCATCTGAAATACACTCCTGGAAATGGAAAAAAGAACACATTGATACCGGTGTGTCAGACCCACCATACTTGCTCCGGACACTGCGAGAGGGCTGTACAAGCAATGATCACACGCACGGCACAGCGGACACACCAGGAACCGCGGTGTTGGCCGTCGAATGGCGCTAGCTGCGCAGCATTTGTGCACCGCCGCCGTCAGTGTCAGCCAGTTTGCCGTGGCATACGGAGCTCCATCGCAGTCTTTAACACTGGTAGCATGCCGCGACAGCGTGGACGTGAACCGTATGTGCAGTTGACGGACTTTGAGCGAGGGCGTATAGTGGGCATGCGGGAGGCCGGGTGGACGTACCGCCGAATTGCTCAACACGTGGGGCGTGAGGTCTCCACAGTACATCGATGTTGTCGCCAGTGGTCGGCGGAAGGTGCACGTGCCCGTCGACCTGGGACCGGACCGCAGCGACGCACGGATGCACGCCAAGACCGTAGGATCCTACGCAGTGCCGTAGGGGAGCGCACCGCCACTTCTCAGCAAATTAGGGACACTGTTGCTCCTGGAGTATCGGCGAGGACCATTCGCAACCGTCTCCATGAAGCTGGGCTACGGTCCCGCACACCGTTAGGCCGTCTTCCGCTCACGCCCCAACATCGTGCAGCCCGCCTCCAGTGGTGTCGCGACAGGCGTGAATGGAGGGACGAATGGAGACGTGTCGTCTTCAGCGATGAGAGTCGCTTCTGCCTTGGTGCCAATGATGGTCGTATGCGTGTTTGGCGCCGTGCAGGTGAGCGCCACAATCAGGACTGCATACGACCGAGGCACACAGGGCCAACACCCGGCATCATGGTGTGGGGAGCAATCTCCTACACTGGCCGTACACCACTGGTGATCGTCGAGGGGAGATGATAGATAAACTCCAGTGGAAGACTCTGCAGGAGAGACGCTCAGTAGCTCGGTACGGGCTTTTGTCAAAGTTTCGAGAACATACCTTCACCGAAGAGTCAAGCAGTATATTGCTCCCTCCTACGTATATCTCGCGAAGAGACCATGAGGATAAAATCAGAGAGATTAGAGCCCACACAGAGGCATACCGACAATCCTTCTTTCCACGAACAATACGAGACTGGAATAGAAGGGAGAACCGACAGAGGTACTGAAGGTACCCTCCGCCACACACCGTCAGGTGGCTTGCGGAGTATGGATGTAGATGTAGATGTAGAATAGTGCACGGTACATCCAAACCGTCTTCGAACCCATCGTTCTACCATTCCTAGACCGGCAAGGGAACTTGCTGTTCCAACAGGACAATGCACGTCCGCATGTATCCCGTGCCACCCAACGTGCTCTAGAAGGTGTAAGTCAACTACCCTGGCCAGCAAGATCTCCGGATCTGTCCCCCATTGAGCATGTTTGGGACTGGATGAAGCGTCGTCTCACGCGGTCTGCACGTCCAGCATGAACGCTGGTCCAACTGAGGCGCCAGGTGGAAATGGCATGGCAAGCCGTTCCACAGGACTACATCCAGCATCTCTACGATCGTCTCCATGGAAGAATAGCAGCCTGCATTGCTGCGAAAGGTGGATATACACTGTACTAGTGCCGACATTGTGCATGCTCTGTTGCCCGTGTCTATGAGCCTGTGGTTCTGTCAGTGTGATCATGTGATGTATCTGACCCCAGGAATGTGTCAATAAAGTTTCCCCTTCCTGGGACAATGAATTCACGGTGTTCTTATTTCAATTTCCAGGAGTGTATGTACAGGACTCTCGCCCATAAGGCTGAAGAAATGGAGTAGCAAACTGTACAGCCTTGTCAAGATTCACATGATGATTCTTAAAGCACTGCAAAACCGAGTACAACATTGCATTCAAATGGGAGGATGACATGTGGAGCACTTACTTTAACAGATACGAGTTTACAGGGAATTGTAAGATGTAGCATGATGAAGTATCGTGTTTTTGTTGAGATAGGCCATATGTGACATCTGCCCCAAATCAGACAGAGACTAAATCGAAAGGTGGATATACACTGTACTAGTGCCGACATTGTGCATGCTCTGTTGCCCGTGTCTATGTGCCTGTGGTTCTGTCAGTGTGATCATGTGATGTATCTGACCCCAGGAATGTGTCAATAAAGTTTCCCCTTCCTGGGACAATGAATTCACGGTGTTCTTATTTCAATTTCCAGGAGTGTATGTACAGGACTCTCGCCCATAAGGCTGAAGAAATGGAGTAGCAAACTGTACAGCCTTGTCAAGATTCACATGATGATTCTTAAAGCACTGCAAAACCGAGTACAACATTGCATTCAAATGGGAGGATGACATGTGGAGCACTTACTTTAACAGATACGAGTTTACAGGGAATTGTAAGATGTAGCATGATGAAGTATCGTGTTTTTGTTGAGATAGGCCATATGTGACATCTGCCCCAAATCAGACAGAGACTAAATCGAAAAGTTTACATCTGAAATAAATTTATACCAACTGCGATAACACTTCAGTGCTACCTCGTAGACATATATTGGCGTTTGTCTCGAAACTCGAAATCGGCTCTTTCGTGGACTGGTATAATTAATGTAAGAAGCAACTATGTAAAACACGAGCGTGTTGCCACATTTTTTATGAGAAAGCGTATTACAATTCAACTTACTCAATCCACATCAAAGTGTGCAAATAACTATTCACTGTTACTATAATGTCATGCTGACGATTGCACCCGATCTATGTGTCTAGATGACAAATATTCACAGAGGCCACCTTCAGCAGCAGCTGAGAAGGTTGAGTCGTATTTTAATCCACCGCATGCTTACACTTTGTCGTTATAGCGACGCCGAAAGTGTTTTTACATATTTTTTATTCTTCTCAAAAGCACCGAATTACTAATTAAACGAGAAAATGGGAGTGAAAATCATGTTAACAGAACAGGTAAGTGTACTTGTAGCGCTTACAACACTCCTGACTCAAATGGAAAACACAAAGCATTCACTAATAAAGTAACTTCCTTATTTGAAAATTGTTTTCCCTTAAGGTTACTCAAATTAAATAGAAGTCTAAAAATAAACAATGGTTCAAAAATGACTCTGAGCACTATGCGACTTAACTTCTGAGGTCATCAGTCGCCTAGAACTTAGAACTAATTAAACCTAACTAACCTAAGGACATCACACACATCCATGCCCGAGGCAGGATTCGAACCTGCGACCGTAGCGGTCGCTCGACTCCAGACTGTAGCGCCTAGAACCGCACGGCCACTCCGGCCGGCAAAATAAACCATGGATTATACAAAGAATAAAGGTATTATGTGGTACGAAAAAGAAACTGTATCTACTATCTGGAAACAGCTCTTATGTTAGCATTGTAATGCGTTACAAAGAAGACTGCCAAATATTGAAGCAGGTAATCCAGAAATCTAAGCAGCTTTATTATGAGAAAAAAGTTCTGCATCACCCCGGTTCCCAGAACTCCTGAAGATAGACGTTGACTGTGGATATTGTATCACAGACACAGTCCCTTTGACTGCTCAGAGATGTCACTAAACGCGTCCAAAGACGTAAACAACCACGCATGAGCAGCATGTATTAGGCGGAGGGGATCCGACAGCCGATCAGTTCTAGTCATTCCACCAGGAAGGAGGTATACGGCTCGTGTTCTCTGTGGTTCAACCATGCATAGACGGTCAATACCGCGATTTGATTGCGTCCACAGTGTTATTTTGTGTCAGGAAGGGTTCTCAACAAGGGAAGTGTCCAGGCGTTGGAGTGAACCAAAGTGATGTTGTTCGGATATGGAGGAGACACAGAGAGAAAGGAACTGTCGATGACATACCTCACTCAGGCTCCTCAAGGGCTACTACTGCAGTGGATGACCGCTACCTATGGATTATGGCTCGGAGGAGCCCTGAAACCAACGCCACCATGTTGAATAATGCTTTTCGTGCAGCCACAGGACGTCGTGTTACGACTCAAACTGTGCGCAATAGGCTGCATGATGCGCAATTTCACTTCCGCCGTCCATGGCATTGTCCATTTTTGCAACCACGACGCCATGCAGCGCCGTACAGACTAGCCCAACAACATGCCGAATGGACCGCTGAGGATTGGCTTCACGTTCTCTTCACCGATGAGTGTCGGATACACCTTCAACAAGACAGTCGTCGGAGATGTGGTTGGAGGCAACCGGTCAGGATGAACGCCACAGAAACACTGTCCAGCAAGTGCAGCAAGGTGGAGGTACTCTGATGTTTTCGGGTGGCATTATGTGGGACCGACGTACGCCGCGCGTGGTCATGCAAGGTGCCGTAACGGCTATACGATACGTGAATGCCACCCTCCGACCGATAGTGCAACCGGATCGGCAGCATATTGGCGAGGCATTCGTCTTCATGGACGAAAATTCGCCCCCCCCCCCCATCGTGCACATCTCGTGAATGACTTCCTTCAGGATAACGACGTCGCTCGACTAGCGTGGCCAGCATGTTCTCGAGACATGAACCCTATCGAACATGCCTGGGATAGATTGAAAAGGGCTGTTTATGGACGACGTGACCCTCCAACCACGCCGAATCGCCTTGAGGAGTGGGACAATCTGGAACAACAATACCTTGATGAACTTGTGGATAGTATACCACGACGAGCATGTATCATTGCAAGAGGACGTGCTACTGGGTATTAGAGGTACCGGTGTGTACAGCAATCTGGTCAACCACCTCTGAAGGTGTCACTGTATGGTGGTACGACATGCAATGCGTGGTTTTCATGGGCAATAGAAAGGGTGGAAATGATGTTTATGTTGATATCTATTCCAATTTCTGTACAGGTTCCGGAACTCTCGGAACCATCACGATGCAAAACTTTTTTTGATGTGTGTACATGGGATATAGTCAAGACAGAGACAAGTGGGGCCTGAATGGAAGAGGAACAGATAGCTCTAAAAATAAATGAGACGCTGATAGCAAGTGCAGATAGTGTTGGAAACCTCTTAAACAAGTACTTTGTGTTACTGACAGCTTGGGGTTATCAAGTTCAGTAAACAGTGCAGTGGAATTTCTGAGACCAGTCTCTGCAAATAACTTCAGCATAATGGAAATGACACTCGCTTCTCCCAAAGAAGTAGCGTCTCTCGTAAGATCCTTTGAAAAATCAAAGTACTCTATGGTTTTGATAACATATCAATTAAGTTAATCAGAGACTGTTCATGTGAGTTCAGTTCTTTCTAAAGTTATTTGTGTCATTTGTGTTATCAGCGGAACATTTCCAGACTGGCTAAAAGATGCTGAAGTTAAGCCTCTTTACCGGTAGGGGGATAAAGAATACCGTCAATTATCGGCCAATTTCGTTTTTGCCAGCTTTTTCGAAAATATGGGAAAAGGTTGGCTTCAGGCTTCTGACTGCAATTAATATCCTGTCAAGTTACACTTTAGGCTTCTTAAGGGCTCCGATAGAGAGATGGCCATTCACATGTACAGTGAGAATGTGCTTAATTCACTAGATAACAAATTAGAGGCTACTGGCATTTGCTGTGGTCTGTCCAGAGTCTTTGACTGTGTGAATCACTGCATTCTTTTAAGTAAATTACAATAGAATGGTGTCACTGTTAGTGCTGCAAAATGGTTTGACTCTTACCTAACTAACAGGAAACAAAGAGTGTCGTTGCGAAATATCTGTGGAATGAGCAACCAGTCTTTATCTGATTGTGAATTAATACAAGTGGTGTTCCTCAAGGTTCCATCTTGGGTCCATTGCATTTTGTTGTGTACATTATTGACCTCGTGTCTGTTACATTGCCAGATGCTAAGTTTGTTTGGTTTGCAGATGATACAAACAGTGCAAAAAATAGTAAGTTTAGTGCAGATTTCGAAATGAGTGCTAAACAAATTTTGGTTGGCACTGATAATTGGTTTAAAGTTAATTCATCATCATTAAACTTTGAAAAGACCCACTGTATGCATTTCAGAACCTGTAAGATATTTCCTTCCAGCATTTGTATAATATATGAAGCACGCAGATCGAAGAGGTTGACAGTGTTAAATTCCTGGGAATACAACATGATAATAAATTCAGTTGATATGGGCATATCACAGAACTGCTGAAGCGCCTAAACACCTCCGTATTTGCAGTAAGAATTGTATCAGATGTAGAAGAAATAAATATAAAAAATGCATACTTTCTTCACTTTCATTCTATTGTGTCATATGGGATCATATTTTGGGGTACTTTGTCAAACAGAGAAAAAGTTTTTGTGGCCAAAAGGGTGTAAGAGAAAAAGTTTTTGGAGTTCAAAAGCGTGTAACAATACTCATTTAGGCAAAAATTGAAGAATATCATGAAGAAACCAGTTCAAGGAATTGGGTATTCTAAGTACTGGGAATAAGAACAATGTACAGAAAGACCTACAATCACCTACCTTGATTCAAAAAGGAATCCAATATTCAGGAACCCACATTTTACATAAACTGCCAGCAGCATTAAAAACTTGATTTCAGATAAAGCACAGTTTAAATAGAGTTTGGAAGACTTTTGGGTAGGCAACTCCTTCTATTCTTAGATGAAATATCTTAACAGAGACTGTTAGACCAGCTTAAGTAAAAATTTCAGTTAGATTTTAGTTTTGATAGCACTTGATCACCATCGTCTAGATTAGGTATTTTGTGCATGATAAACGTATTGAAAGTTCATAAATATATTTCATTCTGACAGCGTATTACTTCTGTAAATATTAGCAGTTCCAGTGTGCTGTAATGTATTCACGTATTCTGACAATCTCCAGGGAAGTGAGAATTATATTTAAATGTTCTATGATTTTTATGTTGTACTTTCTGACATGTTCCACCCGCGAGAATCATCTCATTTTTGGGTCTATGGAATGAAAGCGGTATCTAATGTAATCTTACAGTGAAGAGGGAAATAAATGATACAGTCATTTCTGAAACGATTTTATTCCAAAATCTTACGTTTTCAATAACTAAGGAAAGCATTCTGCTGGTGAGTATATGAAATATAACATGATGGGTTTTCCGATATTTAAAAAACAGAATGAAATGGATAATTAGTTATTGCTGCAGTCACTAAGTTTTGCAATCTCATTGAAAAAAAAGTCCAAAATATTATAATGAGGTCATTTACTTGAGGAAGTAATTTGTAAACATAACGAAGTTACGTTTTTAGTATTGTTTTAAGTTGTTTCTTTTTTACTTATACATTTTAGAGGTATTGTAACTCCAAATGGACAAGATACAGTGGTGATAAGAGATGGTCTATGACAATGACAACGAGGAAGAGAGAGATGGTGACAGTGTGAAGAGACAGCAGCAGTGGGAAGGAATGAATGAGACAGTAGCAGCAAGAGAGAGCGAGAGGGAAACACCGACAGGAGACAGTAGTAACAGGACAGAACGAATGAAACTATTTCTGTGAGACAGGGGACAGTGACATAAAGATACGTACAAAACGGTTTCACTGATCATCACCAGCAAGAGCACTGTTACATACAGGCCGTTTCATCAAATCATCTTGAAAATACGTATATTCATGCGCAATACAATCAAGTAAACGTTATATGGCTTGTATTTTGTTACTGTTAAAAGTCACTGGTCCATTGTAAGGCTTTTCAAAATTAAAAACGACAGACACTTCCGAAAATAAAACATTCTTGTTACTTCCAGTACGTTCCAACTCTATAGGCTTACCTGGCGCCATTTTACATTGCACAACACTGTTCATAAATAACATCAGTCGAACTACATAACACATAGCGCATTAGGCATTCCCTAGATGACATGCGAAGATTACCACTATTGAAAGGACGTTTTTCCATGAGTAAAGCCCTTTGCAAAAATGACGTCGCTGTAACGATATTACAAAAATACGTTTACATTGTGTGGAATACATGCGGAAAGACGTATCTACGTGTACAGAATACAGTAACGTTCTTAACTCGTTTTAACAAAGTTTGCAATAAGGCCCTTTCAGAAATGAGTGTATCATATGTCAGATAACTACGTAAAAGAAGAAGAGATTAATTAAACTACTCGAAGTTTTCTCCAGAAGCGGACTAAGAATCCTTAAGGGCAAATTAAACTGTTTTTCAATGTTGTTGTTGTTGTTGTTGTTGTTGTTGTTGTGGTCTTCAGTCCTGAGACTGGTTTGATGCAGCTCTCCATGCTACTCTATCCTGTGCAAGCTTCTTCATCTCCCAGTACCTACTGTAACCTACATCCTTCTAAATCTGCTTAGTGTATTCAACTCTTGGTCTCCCTCTACGACTTTTACCCTCCACGCTGCCCTCCAATACTAAATTGGTGATCCCTTGATGCCTCAGAACATGTCCTACCAACCGATCCCTTCTTCTGGTCAAGTTGTGCCACAAACTCCTCTTCTCCCCAATCCTATTCAATACTTCCTCATTAGTTATGTGATCTACCCATCTAATCTTCAGCATTCTTCTGTAGCACCACATTTCGAAAGCTTTTATTCTCTTCTGGTCCAAACTATTTATCGTCCATATTTCACTTCCATACATGGCTACACTCCATACAAATACTTTCAGAAATGACTTCCTGACACTTAAATCTATACTCGATGTTAACAAATTTCTCTTCTTCAGAAACGCTTTCCTTGCCATTGCCAGTCTACATTTTATATCCTCTCTACTTCGACCACCATCAGTTATTTTGCTCCCCAAATAGCAAAACTCCTTTACTACTTTAAGTGTCTCATTTCCTAATCTAATTCCCTCGGCATCACCCGAATTAATTCGACTACATTCCATTATCCTCGTTTTACTTTTGTTGATGTTCATCTTATATCCTCCTTTCAAGACACTGTCCATTCCGTTCAACTGCTCTTCCAAGTCCTTTGCTGTCTCTGACAGAATTACAATGTCATCGGCGAACCTCAAAGTTTTTATTTCTTCTCCAAGGATTTTAATACCTACTCCGAATTTTTCTTTTGTTTCCTTTACTGCTTGCTCAATATACAGATTGAATAACATCGGGGAGAGGCTACAACCCTGTCTTACTCCCTTCCCAACCACGGCTTCCCTTTCATGTCCCCCGACTCTTATAACTGCCATCTGGTTTCTGTACAAATTGTAAATAGCCTTTGGCTCCCTGTATTTTACCCCTGCCACCTTTAGAATTTGAAAGAGAGTATTCCAGTCAACATTGTCAAAAGCTTTTTCTAAGTCTACAAATGCTAGAAACGTAAGTTTGCCTTTCCTTAATCTTTCTTCTAAGATAAGTCGTAAGGTCAGTATTGCCTCACGTGTTCCAGTGTTTCTACGGAATCCAAACTGATCTTCCCCGAGGTCGGTTTCTACTAGTTTTTCCATTCGTCTGTAAAGAATTCGTGTTAGTATTTTGCAGCTGTGGCTTATTAAACTGATTGTTCGGTAATTTTCACATCTGTCAACACCTGCTTTCTTTGGGATTGGAATTATTATATTCTTCTTGAAGTCTGAGGGTATTTCACCTGTTTCATACATCTGGCTCACCAGATGGTAGAGTTTTGACAGGACTGGCTCTCCCAAGGCCGTCAGTAGTTCCAATGGAATGTCGTCTACTCCGGGGGCCTTGTTCCGACTCTGGTCTTTCAGTGCACTGTCAAACTCTTCACGCAGTATCATATCTCCCATTTCATCTTCATCTACATCCTCTCCCACTTCCATAATATCGTCCTCAAGTACATCGCCCTTGTATAGACCCTCTATATACTCCTTCCACCTTTCTGCTTTCCCTTCTTTGCTTAGAACTGGGTTTCCATCTGAGCTCTTGATGTTCATACAAGTGGTTCTCTAATCTCCAAAGGTCTCTTTAATTTTCCTGTAGGCAGTATCTATCTTACCCCTAGTGAGATAAGCCTCTATATCCTTACATTTGTCCTCTAGCCATCCATGCTTAGCCATTTTGCACTTCCTGTCGATCTCATTTTTGAGACGTTTGTATTCCTTTTTGCTTGCTTCATTTACTGCATTTTTATATTTTCTCCTTTCATCAATTAAATTCAATATTTCTACTGTTACCCAAGGATTGCTACTAGCGCTCGTCTTTTTACCTACTTGATCCTCTGCTGCCTTCACTACTTCATCCCTCAAAGCTACCCATTCTTCTTCTACTGTATTTCTTTCCCCCATTCCTGTCAATTGTTCCCTTATGCTCTCTCTGAAACTCTGTACAACCTCTGGTTCTTTCAGTTTATCCAATTCCCATCTCCTTAAAGTCCCACATCTTTGCAGTTTCTTCAGTTTTAATCTACAGGTCATAACCAATAGATTGTGGTCAGAGTCCACATCTGCCCCTGGAAATGTCTTACAATTTAAAACCTGATTCCTAAATCTCTGTCTTACCATTATATAATCTATCTGATACCTTTTAGTATCTCCAGGGTTCTTCCATGTATACAACCTTCTTTCATGATTCTTAAACCAAGTGTTAGCTATGATTATGTTGTGCTCTGTGCAAAAATCTACCAGACGGCTTCCTCTTTCATTTCTTTGCCCCAATCCATATTCACCTACTACGTTTCCTTCTCTCCCTTTTCCTACACTCGAATTCCAGTCACCCATGACTATTAAATTTTCGTCTCCATTCACTACCGGAATAATTTCTTTTATTTCATCATACACTTCTTCAATTTCTTCGTCATCTGCAGAGCTAGTTGGCATATAAACTTGTACTACTGTAGTAGGTGTGGGCTTCGTATCTATCTTGGCCACAACAATGCGTTCGATGTGCTGTTTGTAGTAGTTTACCCGCATTCCTATTTTCCTACACATTATTAAACCTACTCCTGCATTACCCCTATTTGATTTTGTGTTTATAACCCTGTAGTCACCTGACCAGAAGTCGTGTTCCTCCTGCCACCGAACTTCACTAATTCCCACTATATCTAACTTTAACCTATCCATTTCCCTTTTTAAATTTTCTAACCTACCTGCCCGATTAAGGGATCTGACATTCCACGCTCCGATCCGTAGAACGCCAGTTTTCTTTCTCCTGATAACAACATCCTCTTGAGTAGTCCCCGCCCGGAGATCCGAATGGGGGACTATTTTACCTCCGGAATATTTTACTCAAGAGGACGCCATCATCATTTAATCATACAGTAAAGCTGCATGCCCTCGGGAAAAATTACGGCTGTAGTTTCTCTTTGCTTTCAGCCGTTCGCAGTACCAGCACAGCAAGGCCGTTTTGGCTATTGTTACAAGGCCAGATCAGTCAATCATTCAGACTGTTGCCCCTGCAACTACTGAAAAAGCTGCTGCCCCTGTTCAGGAACCACACGTTTGTCTGGCCTCTCAACAGATACCCCTACGTTGTGGTTGTACCTACGGTACGGCTATCTGTATCGCTGAGGCACGCAAGCCTCCCCACCAAAGGCAAGGTCCATGGTTCATGGGGGGGAGGTGTTTTTCGGTATCTCCTTCAAATTTGGTGGGGATAATTCTGCATAACTTCAACTATGAACGGAGAATTTGTGTCGGTTTCTGTTGTGCTGTGAGTTTAGTGAGGCGAAGTATTGTTAACACCAGCGGAAAAATGCTGCTATTTGGGCACAAAAAAGGCTAATTGCTTCTGTTTAGAAGACTACGACTGAAAAGTGATAAGCTGCCTCATTCTACCTTCCTCAGCATCTTTAAAATTTTCAAAAAAAGTTTGGGTGGGAACATACACGCGCTTTTTATGCTGAGAGAGAAGCAGACATTGACAGTGGGAAATAGACGGAAAATTAATAAATGGACGGTGGTTGTGATATGGAAAGGGCGAATGAGACAATGGGAGTGTGAGAGAAAGAGCGGGACACAGTGTAGTTGACAGTCACAGGACAGTGCTAGGAAAACAGTGAAGGTGACAGTGCCAGTGTGCGATGAATAAAGAGAAGAAGAATGTGCAAATGGACAAGATACAGTGGTGATGAGAGATGGTCTATGACAATGACAACGAGGAAGAGAGAGATGGTGACAGTGTGAAGAGACAGCAGCAGTGGGAAGGAATGAATAAGACATTAGCAGTAAGAGAGAGCGACATGGAGACACCGACAGGAGACAGTAGTAACAGGACAGAACGAATGAAACTGTTTCTGTGAGACAGGGGACAGTGACAAAGATACAAAGAGATAATGACAATGAGATAGGCTGAATGACTGAGTCGGTAAGGGCAAGTGGATGTGGATGTGAATGAGCAACTTGTAGCGATGAACTAGTGGATGTAAGCTTGTTACGGTTAGGGGAGCTTGTGGGAGTGAGATACGAGATGTATTTTAAAAGGAACCCTAATATGTTCGCAAGTCAAAGTTTTTGGGAAAATTTTTAAAGGTGCTGAGGAATGTAGAATGAGGTAACTGGTAACCCACTTTTCAGTCAAAGTCTTTTAAACAGGAGCATATTCGCCTCTTTTGGGCTCCGATAGGAGCATTTTTCCACTGGTTTTCTTCGTTTCTCTATCACAGCAGGGCATGTTACTCAAATAAAAAGAAATATTTAGGCAGTAAAATTTGGTAGGTAATGTGAAATTGAAACAATGCAAAACTAATTTTAGACCTCAGACCGGATTTTATGTTCACGAAAATGTTATATGTGGTTCAGTAATACAACATGGGGTTCCCACAGCCCTTCTGATGATAATGGAGACACTTTACAGCATTTTTCTTCGTGATACATCAGTTCATAAATTACTATTTCGTTTCATACCAGGTTTTTCGTGTGCATGTACGGTAAGTTTGAACCTCTGAATCTCGGAAATGGATCAAGATGTCAAGAAAAATTCCAAGATTGTTCGAGATTGGAATCTAAGGAAAATGTCGTAAAAATTTCAGCCGTTTGCTGTGCAAAGCAGAAGCCGCCGCACCGTTTTGGTTCCCAAAAACTATGTTTTTCGGGTTTTCTCAGGAACCGCACATGAACTAAATGGTACCTCCATACGCCCCTTAAAGCTCACCGTAGACCACATACAATGCAAAAATAACCAACGGATTTGCTCCGTTTGCCGAAGCTGGAGGAAGTGTGTGACATTCAATGTTGACCAATGCTGTAGGATAACGGCCTCGCCATAGTGGTAACATCGGTTCCCGTCAGATCACGGAAGCGCTTTCGGGCTTGGCTAGCACTTGGATGGGTCACCGTCTAAGTCCGCCGACTGCTGTTGGTAAGCGAGGTGCCTTGTGATGCCTATTGAGGAGCTACTTGATTGAGAAGTAGCACCACCAGTCACAAAAACTGACAACGGCCGGGAGAACGGTATGTTGACCAAATGGTTCTAATGGTTCTCAGCATTATGGGACTTAGTACTAGTTAAACCTAACTAACTTATGACATCACACACATCTATGCCCGAGGCAGGATTCGAACCTGCGAATGTAGCGGTCGCGCGGTTCCAGAACCGCTCCGCCACTCTGGCTGGCCGGTGTGTTCACCAGATGCCCCTCCGTATCCGCATCGGGTGACGCATAATGGCTGAGGATGAGACGGCGGCCGGTCGGTCCCGCTGGACCTTCACGGCCTGTGCGG
Source organism: Schistocerca cancellata (assembly GCF_023864275.1). Lineage (NCBI taxonomy): Eukaryota > Metazoa > Arthropoda > Insecta > Orthoptera > Acrididae > Schistocerca > Schistocerca cancellata. The sequence continues at coordinate 243,591,961 of NC_064628.1, read as the reverse complement.
ACGATGTGTAGGATAATTACAGGAAGAAGTCCCTTCTGTTACATATACAAATGGTCCACAGCCCAAGGGCTTTCCCAGAACTTGAATCTACCTTTCTGTCTTAAACAGAACCCCAGGTATGAGCCCCGTATGTGCTGTCGCATGTTTACCGATAAAATCACGAATAATCATATACGTCAACAGATGGATCTGTTGTTAATCGAAATACTTTTTAAAACACAGTGATTTTTCAGTGTGCCCATTTAAATGGTTATATATAGCCATGTTAAGTACAGTTAATTAAAGTTAATTATATTGAATAATATCATGTAAGCAGACTAGCCACGGTGTAGCATTGTATACAGTTTACGTAAACTGATCACAAAAACTTCATTGAGGCAAAAAAATTATTTCGCTCTATGAGCGTTGCTGATGGCTCTGCTTTAATTTGGCGTATTTGGAATGCAGTGAGTAAGTTAAAGAATGAAAGAGTGATTGAACATACTGAGGAATCTAAATATCTCTTATGAACAATGATGTTTACGTGTACGTCTTGTATCAGTCGCCTTCTTTGCCATTATTATTGTCTACCAAAAGGACTGAAATGGAAATGGAAAGTGCAGCACATGAGGACCTGAGCCGAACGCTACCAAAGTTTCAATATTTCCCATTTGACGGGCAATTCTGACAAAAGTCAGAATTGCCCGTCAAATGGGAAATATTGACTAAAATTTCAGCCTTATGTGAGCTCACTCTCAGTACGGAAGAAAGTCATTCTACAGGTGGAAGAACGGGATGAGTGCGTTGCCTACTGAGTGTTCGTAACATGATTGGGATTTTTGGGTAGAGATTACAACACAGCATGCATAGCGAGAAATTCCTCAATATACCATTCGTAGGCTGTTTCCTTCCACCGTATTCGTGCCCCTCGTGCCTCACACCTTGTACTGATGCTTGCGACGGGTGACAGTTCCAAATGGAGTGCAAATTTAATTATTTAATACCTGTTATACGATGAACATTTCCAGAAAGTTTGATGAATATCGGAAAGGTGCTTCAAGTTATAACACTTTCCATTCTTGTCATTATATTTCACCTCGTAGGAGAATTCAGATACCACCTTCCCCACAAAGCTGCAGCAGGGAGTACCGCATCCTACACGACAACTGCGAAGTGGATCACCAAACTCTAGCTGACAGACTGTTTCAGCCAGGTTCAAGTGCCTTCTAAGGTCACCCGTGAAGTGTTTAGCGTCCCGTCGATCAAGAGGTCTTTACAGACGAAGCACATATTAGGGTCACCTCGCACAAACGAAAAAATGGCTGACATCGAAATAGGTGTTCAAGGAATAGAAAAGCAACTGAAATCACTCAACAGAGCAAAGTCCACTGGACCTGACGGGATACCAATTCGATTCTACACAGAGTACGCCAAAGAACTTGCCCCCCCCCCCCCCTTCTAACAGCCGTGTAGCTAAAGTCTCTAGAGGAACGGAAGGTTCCAAATGATTGGAAAAGAGCACCGGTAGTTCCAGTTTTCAAGAAGGGTCGTCGAGCAGATGCGCAAAACTATAGGCCTACATCTCTGACACCGATCTGTCGTAGAATTTTAGACGATATTTTTTGCTCGCGTATCATGTAATTTCTGGAAATCCAGAATCTACTCTGTAGGAATCAACATGGATTCCGGAAACAGCGATCGTGTGAGACCCAACTCGCTTTATTTGTCCATGAGGCCCAGAAAATATTAGATACAGGCTCCCAGGTAGATGCCATTTTCCTTCACTTCCGGAAGGCGTTCGATACAGTTTCGCTCTGTCGCCTGATAAACAAAGTAAGAGCCTACGGAATATCAGACCAGCTATGTGGCTGAATTGAAGAGCTTTTAGCAAACAGAACACAGCATATTGTTCTCAATGGAGAGACGTCTACAGACGTTAAAGTAACCTCTGGCGTGCCACAGGGGAGTGTTATGGGACCATTGCTTTTCACAATATATATAAATGACCTAGTAGATAGTGTCGGAAGTTCCATGCGGCTTTTCGTGGAAGATGCTGTAGTATACAGAGAAGTTGCAGCATTAGAAAATTGCAGCTAAATGCAGGAAGATCTGCAACGGATAGGCACTTGATGCAGGGAGTGGCAACTGACCCTTAACATAGACAAATGTAATGTATTGCGAATACATAGAAAGAAGAATCCTTTATTTTATGATTATACGATAGCGGTACGAACATTTGTAGCAGTTGCTTCTGTAAAATATCTGGGAGTATGCGTACGGAACGATTTGAAGTGGAGTGATCATATAAAATTAATGGTTGGTAAGGCGGGTACCAGGTTGAGATTCATTGGGAGAGTCCTTAGAAAATGTAGTCCATCAACAAAGGAGGTGGCTTACAAAACACTCGTTCGACCTATACTTGAGTATTGCTCATCAGTGTGGGATCCGTACCAGATCGGGTTGACGGAGGAGATAGAGAAGATCAAAAGAAGAGCGGCGCGTTTCGTTCCAGGGTTATTTGGTAAGCGTGATAGCGTTACGGAGATGTTTAGCAAACTCAAGTGGCAGGCTCTGCGAGAGAGGCGCTCTGCATCGCGGTGTAGCTTGCTGTCCAGGTTTCGAGAGGGTGCGTTTCTGGATGAGGTATCGAATATATTGCTTCCTCCAAATTATACCTCCCGTGGAGATCACGAATGTAAAATTAGAGAGATTCGAGCGCGCGCGGAGGCTTTCCGGCAGTCGTTCTTCCCGCGAATCATACGCGACTGGAACAGGAAAGGGAAGTAATGACAGTGGCACGTAAAGTGCCCTCCACCACACACCGTTGGGTGGCTTTCGGAATATAAATGTAGATGTAGATGAAAACAAACGAGCTAGAGCTTGTAAAATGAAAACGGCTGATGGAATCGTAATGCTATTGCTTACGGAAAAAGATGTGTAGAGGCGCACATCCACGTGACGGCAGAGAGAGCACGTTTACGCATCAAACGATCATCGCACTCAGTAGGGCTGGAAACAGAGAAATAGAGGCTTTAAAAGAAGGTCAAAGGGATGAAAAGTCTTTCTTTATAGCGGAATGAGTGCGTAGAACGGAAACTGATCAAAGTACACAGAGCACTGTATGGCTGTTGCGATTACGACGCTCGCTCAGTCCTACCTCTAGGGGACTGGCTGCACCGTAACTCGTCGATCTTCAGTAATGAGGGCATCCCACTTGCTGGAAAATGGTATCGGTAATGCAGTGTGGTGTTCCAGATCGTGTGTCAACGCCCAACGACATCCGTCCTTCCTTGAATCCCCTGTGCCAATCCTCGATCCTTGCAACGACTTCAGTGCTCTTCGTACACTTGTGCTATTCTTCGATAAATTTCCATTCTCCGCACTCCTTCCACTGCCACGAAACGCAATACACGAGTTTGCTCTTCTATTGGAGCCTCCATTTCTTTGTTTCCAGGACAAGGAAACGAAGTGGCAATCGGATTTTAAATTTTTTTTTGTATTTGTGGTACTATGTGAAGTTCATAACTGAAATATCAGTCACATCAAGCAGTCAATGCAACTCTAAAGAAATTCTCATGAAAATTGAATTTGAAGGTTCCTGAAGAACTTTAATTCACTAAAATGAAGGTGATTTTCACGACAGGCCGCGTCTGTCACTCAGTAGCGTCGGAGAATGTTAATTGGGTACTGAAGCGATCGCTGGTTTCAATATTGGTATGGTTTTTCCTTTCGTTATAACTTTTTTGGTTAAGTTCGAATACCTACATAATTTAAATATAAAATTCATCAAATATAGGCTAATTAAAACATAAATAATCAACGTTGAAATAAAAAATGCATGTCTTCTTTTTCTAATTATATGTATATCGCACCAATTGTAAATATAAATTCTTAACTAACGATGTAAAATAACAAGTTGTTAATAAAGATCGCTTTAACTAAAGGAAAACATTACAAATGTATTAAATATCTTTTATGAAATGTCTATAATAAAGAATTTATATTTCCAATGGAAACTGAAGTTTTGCATGCGATACGTAATAAGAAGCAAGAAGATGTGCATTTTTCATAAAATATGTTGACCAGTATGTGTTAATTAGCATACATTTGATGAATTTTACACTTAAGTAATGTATGTACTCAAACTGAATGAAAAAAAAAGAAAGAAAAATACCACATCGATATGCGAAACAGCGATCCACTGATTACCTGACCACCAGTCTCCTACGCTACCGAGCAAGATGCACAGCCGGTCATGAAAAATCGCCTTTAGTTTAGTGAATTAAAGTCCCTCGGAAAACTTCAAAGTCGATTTTCTGGAAAACCTTTAAAGCTTGCATGGAACTACTTTGGGTGACTGATATATGTCTTCTGAACATCACGTACCATAAATATTAAAAAAATTAAAAAAACGTCCGATTGCTGGGTGGTCTCCTTGTGAGTGCAGTGGATGATGGACGCGTGCACGTGCTCGTTCTGTCGTTGCTTGGGTGTCCGCATATATCCCACTAGAAGTGAGTTTGGGGACCCAGCGCTTTTACATGGACAACACCTGCTTCTGAAGGAAATTACATTACGATCCCTTCGAGGGTTTGCATTTTACAGCCTCCGCCTCATTTGAATGTCCCAGATGCAAGGATGGTTCGGAAATCGCCTTTTCATTTTCAAAGAAAGTGTGTTGTACTTGCGATTACAACATGAAAAATCTGAATCTGGATAGTCTGATATAGAACTGAGACCCAGTCTTCTCGAATGAAAGTTCAGTACTTCCGCATACCGCATTCGGCGGAATAAACCCGAGGAAAATCATCAAATACAAACAAAATAAGTGGTGTCTATATGTATGCTGTGCAAGTAAACACTAGTCGAAAAGGGCTTCTACACGAGCATGGATTTGGTGAATGGGTACTTAGACGACAATATTGTATTCTTATACGAGGAATTTGTTTTACTTCTTTAGTGTTATTGCTGTGGAGCGCTGGAACTTACCCTTCTGCTCTGGGCCCATGAGGTCTGCGGACAGCTGAGCCGTGACGAGCGTGTGGTAGTGTCCCTGCAGCGTCATCAGCTGGTCGTGGTTGCCCTGCTCGACCACGTTGCCTCCCGCCAGCACTACGATCCTGTCTGCGTTCCGCACCGTCGACAGCCGATGAGCCACGATGATGGTTGTGCGACCCAAGCTGGCCTGCATAGTTATAGCATAACCGTGTCCATTGTTTCTGTAGCCTTCACAATGCCTTACATGTACTTACACGTTACATCGAAACTCAACAGCAGTTGTTGTTGCTCATGTTCAGTTCATAACTACGAAAAGTCGGGTGAGGGGGGGGGGGAGGGGGGAAGGAGGGGAGACTCAACTATTGTGACAATGGTTCAGTAGCTGCTGTTGGAGCATTGGAGGGGCGGTGAGGCAGTAGTGACGGATACTTTTGTTATCGTTTGTGCAAAATAATTCTACTACTGATAGGTGTAAGAGAAGAAAGCGGTGTTGCTAGCTAGTATGCAGTATGCCAAGTGCTCATACGATCGATACCAGTAACTCCTTGTTCGGTTCTCCCCTATTCGCTTTGTATAAAATCCCTGTCCGGCAACGATCTGCCCGTACCTGCAAAATTGGCAACACAACAAGCTTCAGTTTGATGTACTGCCGCCGCTTAGGCCATAGGCGATAAGAAGCTTCAGTTTAGCGGCTGCCGATGTATTTCAATCTTCTACAGAATGTATAATCATGATTCCTAGTATCAACGTGGTCACGCAAAGTCATAGAAGTGCCTGAAGATCGTAAATTGTATCACCGAACGCTGTTGCATATGAATAAAAGCAGTAAATACAGATGAAGGTGTCAAGCTTAAGACATGTAAGATTGGTGAATTCAGCGCCTTCCCACCATACTGCCGCTAGAGGGCCTCGCTCCACTCGCTGGACTCTGCCCGATTCGTCGTCTCGCGTTGCTGTACTCCTCGGGACGTTGCCAGTGATGCTCAACTAATGGTGAGAGACTCGGAAATACATTCTAAGTAAACAAAGGAAAAGAAAGGGAACGACTCACCACGAAGACATATCCAAATGGAAATCGGCATATGTAGTGTACACAGACAGACAAACAAATGATTACAATTTCAAGAAAAGAAACTGTCGAATCAATAGAAGACAAAGAACGTCACAAATCGAGCAGATCGATAAAGCTTTGGTACACCTCTGGCCATTATGCAAGCAGCTATGAGGCTTGGAACTGGTTGACAGAGATGTCCTCCTGAGGGATATCGTGCCAAATTCTGTCAGACTGGTGCGTTAGATCGTCAGGATCCGGAGATGGTTGTAGGTCCCCGCCCATAATGCTCCAAACTTTCTCAACAGGGGAGAAATCCAGGCCGGAGATGCGTCTGGAAATGCCCCGGACGACAGTGGGACACCAACATGACTGTCGGCCGCCATAAGACACGACAACCAGGAGTGACGGTCTGGGGTGCCATTTCTTTTCATAGCAGGACCCGTTTCTTTGTCATCCGTGGTACTCTTACAGCACAGCGATGTATCGACGATATTCAACGTCTTGTTTTGTTTCCCTTCATGCAAGCCATCCTGGGCTTACAGCAAGATAATGCCCGTCCGCGTTCCCCAATTGAGAACGTTTGGAGCATTACGAGTAGGGCTCTCCAACCAGCTCGCGATTTTGACGATCTAAGGCACCAATTGGACATAATTTGGCACGATATCCAACAGGAGTAGATCCAAGAACTCTACCAACCAATGCCAAGCCGAATAAGTGCTCGGATAAGGGCCAGAGGTGGACGAAAGCGTTATTGACTAGCTCAATTCGCGAAGCCCTTTCTCTTGATTAAATTATCTAATTTTTCTGAAATTGTAGTCACTTTTTGTCTGTTCATGTACATTACATCTACTGACATCCGTCCCAATTTGATAATGCCTTCGTAGTGTGTGCTGTTGTGACCAATATCGTGTTGAAAAATCAGAACTTGTTTACGTTATTATCAAGAGATTGCATCCTGTTAAGAGACATACATTCAAAGGCGCCATTCAAAGAACTTATTTTTACGTGAACTGCAAACTGGTCAATTATTGCAAAGTCGTTCTGTACTGCGATTGTCTACCGCTAAGCGTGCTGCATTCTTTGTCTGGCAAAGTGAAGGTAAATCTGTAGTCGATATCTATGGACGTGTAGCTGTCTCATCAATCATGTGTTTGTATGACAGAATTCTGTCTTGCCCCTCTGAACGCCAGAGAGAGACGCTGTTTGCTGTTTTCGAACTCACTGGTTGTTCACGATATTTGGGGCTGGCTTGCTTTTCTGGAGTCGTTAGGCCATGTGCATCATGAGGATGCTGCCTGTAACAGTCCTATGAAATGATCGTATGGCATTGTTGGCCGGGAGGCCCCATTCGGGGGAGTTCGACCGCCGTATTGCAAGTCCTCTTTAGGTGACGCCACATCGGCGACTTGAGAGTCAATGATGATGAAAAGGATGATGAAGGACACACAACACCCAGTCTCCTGCCGGGAATCGAACCTGGGCCCCCTGCGTGGTAGGCAGCAGCGCTACCGCTACGCTACGGAGGCGGACAACAGTCGATGGTCACTTCCATGATATCATGTACAAGAACTTCGGTGAGATCGGGATTACGCTAGTACAGCTCCTGCGTCTACATCTACATTACTCCGCAGTTCGCACTTACGTACACGGCAGAAAGTTCATCGAACCGCTTTCTATTTCTCTACTGTTACACTGTCAACAGCGGGTGGAAAAAACGAACACTTAAATCTTTTCGTAAGAGCGCTGACCTCTCTTATTTTATTAGCCTGATCATTTCTCCCTATGTAGGTTGGCGTCAATAAAATATATTCGCATTCAGAAGAGAAAGTTGGTGACTGAAATTTCGCGAGAAGTTATCACCGCAAAGAAAAACGCCTTTGTTTTAGTGATTGCCCACCTTCTTTATCACATCCGTGACATTTTCTCCCCTATTTTGTGATAATACAAAACGAGATTTTCTTCTTTGGACTTTTTCGATGTTCTCTGTCGATTCTATCTGACAGTATTCCATATCGCACAGCAGTACTCTGGCAGAGGACGGACAAGGACAGTGCAGGCATCTTCTTTTGCATCATCTAAGTGTCCTGCCAATAAAGCAATCTTTGGTTTGACTTCCTCAGAACGTTATCTAAATGATCATTTCAATCTCGGTTGTTCGTAATTGTAATACCTAGGTGGTGGTGATAAGTTCCTATGGAACCAAACTGCTGAGGTCATCGGTCCCTAGGCTTACACACTACTTAATCTGACTTCCTTATGCTGAGGACAACACACATACCTATGCGCGAGAGAGGACTGAACCTCCGACGTGGGGAGCCGCGCGAACCGTGGCAAGGCGCCCTTAGACTGCGCGGCTGCCTAGCCTGGCCAATTCCTAGGTGTTTAGTTGAACCGACAGCCTTCAGATTTGTGTAATTTATCGTGTAACCGAAATATTTTATTTGCAACGCTTTCAGGGCTATAGATGTACTTTCCGTTCCGTCTAGACGTAATATCCACTGTTGAAAGAGAGAATTTTGTTTCATGTTCACGGAACAAATTTGCTATTTCAAATTCTATCCGTGAGATTGGGATATGGCATTCATTACCTATCCAATCTTTTAATATCACTCCGAGTATTATAGGTTGCGTAGAGATTCCTTTGGTGCGATTCTCATGTGTAAAGGAAATGTACTCTTCGGGGGCCACCATTGGACAAACATAATTTGATTGTTGCCGTTGCTTATTGAGAAATGATTGATAACAACTGATTACTGTGAAGTGAAAGTAGTGAGTAGTCACTTATTTTTTTTTCTTTATTGGATTTCAATTCCCCTCCCCCCTAGAGGGGGGGGGGGGCACGCTGGCTGTAGCGTAATATGCTGCTCTACAGCCTACAGAAAAGTTGAAAAAACATAACGAGAATAGAAACAAACAATAAAAACAGGCGATAAAACGGCGACATTGTAGAAAACTGTAAAATGGCGGTAAGGTGTGGAGTTTAAAATATAAAAAACACTGCGGTGACAATGCGGATGAAGAAGTAGACAGGCACAATTAAAAAACACGGCGACAGTGTGGTTTCTGTTCGCACGAGAGAAAAACACAGCTAGCGACAGTATGGCGGCTGTTTGCAACACTGACAGGGGACGCACAACATTGAACACTCACTTATAACAGCACTATACGGGTGACACAGCAGCAGATGGGGGGGGGGGGGAGGAGGGAGGACCCAGACCTATGATGGGGAGAAGGGGGGAAGAGAGGAAAAGAAAAAGGGGGAGCCGATGGAGGGAGGGGACATAGAAAAGAGGGGGCTGGGCGGACTCGAGAGGGAGTGGGAAAGGCAGTGGAGGGGAGAGCCGAAAGGACTCAGGGGAGAGAAAGGAGAGGGTAGGCAGGGAAAAGCAGGATGGAAGGGGGGGAAGAGGGAGCCTGGGGAAAGGACAGAGGAAAGGAGGGGGAGGTGAGGATCAGAGTTGATAGGAAGGATAAATGGAGGGAGAGAGGGCATCATCCAGGAGGGGGAGTTGACAGAAGCCACCTTGGGAAAGGAGATGAAGGGTGTAGACATGGAGGGTAAAGGGGACACAACAGTGATGGCGCGGCAGAGGGTGGGGTTTGGAGAGGAGAGGAGCAACCAGGGGATGAGAGGAATCAAGGTGGCGGGAGGTGTTAAGTATGCGGATATGTTTGAGGAATAGGAGCAGATGGGGGAAAGGAAACAGGTCGTAGAGGATCCGCGTGGGGGACAGGAGGCGTATATAGAAGGCGAGGCGGAGTGCATGGCGCTTGAGGATCTGGAGGGACTTATAGAATTTAGGGGGGAGTCACTTATTAAACTCGCTCTGTTTATGAACTGTTTACATCTTTTCCGTCAAACAGTGTTTAATCTGAGGACAAGGTACTACGTGCATTGTGCCTTCAGTGGAATTATTATTTAAAAACAGGTTGCCATTGCAGAAATACACAGTGTGCAAAACTTAAGAACGAAAGTAGCTTTCGCATGGAGCGCCGCTGCCAAGATACATAGGTCGAAGAAGTTGGACCATACATAGAAAAAACTGCCGCGTATAGTGCAGCCTCTATAGTTTCATGAAGTTCCGATAGGTGGTGGCGCTATACGTAGCCTCAAATTTGCTTCCAAGCAGAGAGCTGTCATTGAGTTTGTTTTGTCGGAAAATCAGAGCATCGCAGATATTCATAGAAGCTTGCAGAATGTCTGTGGAGACCTGGCAGTGAAAAAATGCACGGTACGTCGTTGGGCGAGGCCTCTGTCATCATTGTAATAAGGTCGTGCAAACCTGTACGACCTTCCGTGTGCCGGCCGGCCGCACACAGCTGTGACTCGTGGAATGTGCGGGAATTCTCGTTCGAGGTGAACGACGGATCACAGTCAGACATCTCGCTGCTCAACTAGACGTCCTGTTGATAGTGCTGACAAACTCGTTCACCGGTTGGGGTACTCAAACGCGTGTGTCTGCTGGGTTCGTCGCCGCCTAACAGGAAACTTCCATCTGGCGCAATGAAGGATGCAAGCAGTTCGTGGATGGTGGGGAGGTTATTGACGCAGTAAGACGTTGGCACCGACCTAGACCAGTAGAGTGGTACGATGCAGGCATAAAGACCCTCCCAAAAAGGTAGCGTAAGGCCGTCCCACTGAATGGAGATTCTGTTGAAAAATGGAATTTTATAGCCAAAAGAATAGGGAATAAAATGACCTATTGCAATACTGAACAGAACCAACTTTCTTTCAGAAAAAAAATGTGTTGCATTACTTATTGGACGCCCCTCCTATATTTCATGTTCCTGTTATGAAAAAGGCGTCAGCCTAAGAAAGTGAGGTTTCACATCCCCATTGCCCTTGATCTTGACTAAATGGGAAGTAAAGTCAAAGGACGTGGGTCAAGTTACAGGATGTAACTGCAATACTGTACTCGTTCAAATATTCTCTCAGTCTTTGCTTTTTCCCTCCTTGCTCGATGAAAGCGTTTCCTACTTCTGAATATTTCAATTAAACCTAGGTCAGATAGCACTAATTATTATGCCGTAAATTCTGTAACTGTAAAGCGTTTATTTATTGCTGTAAGTTACAGAAGGATGAATTAAAAAAAAAACAAAAAAAAAAAAAACAGCACAGGTACGTTTAGGACTAGCGCACTGAGGGTTCCGTACAAACTTAATTATGTATAAAGAAAGTGCAGGCGTTCTGGGAATCGAGGATCTCGACGATTTTTGCCTGTTATCGACAAGATATCGGTTTCAGGGATTCCAAATGGCTCTGAGCACTATGGGACTCAACATCTTAGGTCATAAGTCCCCTAGAACTTAGAACTACTTAAACCTAACTAACCTAAGGACATTACACACACCCATGCCCGAGGCAGGATACGAACCTGCGACCGTAGCAGTCCCGCGGTTCCGGACTGCAGCGCCAGATCCGCACGGCCACCGCGGCCGGCTCAGGGATTCCAAGAATGTTTTAATATCAAGTCTGAATCGGATAACAAACGACAAAAGAAATACTTCTTTCGTGTGTTATAATTACAAATGAACAATTTTTGGACTTTTCCCTCTACTTGTGCTGTGAAACCTCTCGTCTTACAAAATTTTATTATATTACATCAAGGGGAGTACCTTCTACATTTTACTAAGTAAGTTTGCGACTGTCAAAATATGTAACATAAATTATCGTATGTTTTGATTACATTGACTTAGATTTTTATCGTTTTTACATCACCAAAGAACTGCAGATCTCAGTAAGTAACGTAAATTTCAACCCGATACGTCTACCCATTCCTGAGAGAATGGGGTCTTAACACACGGCCAGATAGTCATACATTTTATAGCAAATGAAATAACTGCGTGATAAATTACAAATTAACACTTTTCGGTATTTTTGCTTGGTTGTGCTGTGAAACATTGCTTCTTGGTAAATTTAGTGATTCTACGTCAACAGGAAGTAGCAGATAGGTTTCGATGACTGATTTTGCGAGTATTAAAGTATGCGACTTAAATGGCCGTATCTTTTGGTTATATTGACTTAGAAGCTTACATTTAACCGCCAAGTAACTGCAGACCATAATATATGACATACATTTAAATTTGATACACCTACCTGTTCCTGAGAAAAAGGGTCTATGATAGTGAGACAGACAGAGAGACAGGCAAACAAATGGACAACGAAGTGATCCTATAAGGGTTCCGTTTTTACCAACAGATATACGGAACCCTAAAAAGTCAGTGATTCAAAACATTTTGCCGGGATGTCTTGTTTTACGGGCTTGGGAGGACCAAAGACTTCACTGGTGGTAGAGTCCCAGTGTAAGTGGCGCACCTACCTTGTCCAGCGCGGCCTGCACCTTGGCCTCGCTGCCGGTGTCCAGGGCAGAGGTGGCCTCGTCCAGCAGCAGGATCTTGGGGCGGCGCACCAGCGCCCTGGCGATGGCGATGCGCTGCTTCTGGCCTCCGGACAACTGAGCTCCGCGCTCACCCACCATCGTGTCGTAGCCCTGCACACAGCAGGAGGCACGCAGGACATTAACTACACTTCCAGAGAGCTAGCGGATGGCATAATGGTTAAGACACCGCCTCTACCTCAGGAGAGGAGTTCAGATCTTCGTACAGCCTTCCTGATGTAGGTTTTCCATGGTTTCCTTACATTATTTGAGGTAAAAGTAGGATAGCTCCATAGTATCGGATACTGCCTTTCTTTCTTACCGGCCCTTGTTCTATCTGTAGCTGTGCCACGTCCTAAAAGACACTGTCGATTGTTTCTGAAAGTTTTATCCCCCTTCGGTCCATTATGCCAGGAACAGCTGGAATAGTAACGATTGGTTTCGAAAATGGGCTCCATATCAGTAAGTTACTGGATTCATATTTCAGTGGCTGAAATGGCTGTTTGTAGGTGACGTACAGCGTGAGGGAGCACTGCAATGTGGCAAGATTTTGTTGTCATTCAGGTAACGGCAGGTGCTGGTTGTTCAGCTAGTGGAACACATGAGGAAGGGAAAGTGTAGAGCAGAGACTGTCGGTACGCAGAATACCGAAGAAAAAGGGCAGTAAGTGAAAAAGCACCACCTCTGGTAACGTAGATATTTACCCAATTCCTTTTTCAGGAGAAGTTACAGCCAAACTATCTGAAGTCGACTATTTGTTAAAAATACTGTAGATTTGACAGATACCTATATACAATTATGGTTTACCCCACACCATCACGACGGATGATACGCCAGTATGGCGATGACGAATACACGCTTCCAATGTGCGTTCACCGCGATGTCACCAAACGGATGCGACCATCATATTGCTGTAAACAGAACCTGGATTCATAAAAAAAAATGACGTTTTGCCATTCGTGCACCCAGGTTTGTCGTTAAGTGCACCATCGCAGGCGCTCCTGTCTGTGATGCAGCGTCAAGGGTAACCGAAGCCATGGTCTCCGAGCTGATAGTCCATGCTGCTGCAAACGTCGTCGAACTGTTCGTGCTGATGGTTGTTGTCTTGCTAACGTCCCCATCTGTTGACTCAGGGATCGAGACGTGGCTGCACGATCCCTTACAGCCATGCGGATAAGATGCCTGTCATCTCCACTGCTGGTGACACGAGGACTTTGGGATCCAGCACGGCGTTCCGTATTACCCTCCTGAACCCACCGATTCCATAGCTCACAGTCATTGGATCTCGACCAACGCGAGTGGCAATGTCGCGATACGATAAACCGCAATCGCGATAGGCTACAATCCGACCGTTATCAAAGTCGGAAACGTGATGGTACGCATTTCTCCTCCTTACACGAGGCATCTCAACAACGTTTCACCAGGTAACGCCGTTCAACTGTTGTCTGTGTGTGAGAAATCGGTTGGAAACTTTCCTCATGTCAGCGCGTTGTAGGTGTCGCCACCGGCGCCAACCTTGTGTGAATGCTCTGAAAAGCTAAGCACTTGCATATCACAGCATCTTCTTCCTGTCGGTTAAATTTCGCGTCTGTAGCACGTCATCTTCGTGGTGTAGCAACAATGGCCAATAGTGTATTTTCATACATATCTGTTTATATATTTCGCCTGTACTTCTAGCGAATGTCGCCCTGCAGTTCCATTTTCAAGCAGCTCCATGTTTATGATGTTGTATCTACGCAGTCCTAAAGCATCGACTGCACTCTTACCATCGCACTGGTGCAAAATGGCATCAAGAAGACGCTGACCTACACTCCAGCAGAAAGAGCAGGCAGCACCACACCTCCATGAAGACAGTTCAGCACCTCCTGTCGACGTTGACGTAACCAGCGGCCCATGATGGTCAGGCCCAGTTCGGTCGCAGACTTTGAGAGCATCGGTACTGACTGATAGGGAGATGAAACTTAGCCTGTGGTCTACAATTAGTAATAAAGAGTGAATGTAGGAGGCACAGGAGGCACATGAAACCATCTCATAATAAGAAGTTATGGTTCTTTCCTGTTTAGAAATAAAGAGTTCTATTAATTTGAAAGTATTAAGTACAGATAATTTTGGATTCCTGCCACTGGCCATACAAATTCTCTTCTTCCTTGTTTGTGTCTGTGATGACTCCCACAGTAGCTTACACAACAATATCTCCTTAAGAGGAGTTAGAACAGAAAAAATATTGTTTCCCATTTTCGGTTTTTTGTCTCATTATAATCTAATAAAATCGGTCCTTTCTTACACAAAAGGCTGTGGATTGCTATGTTATAAAGGTTAAAGGTGATGGTCATGTCCAGAAGAGAATGGGGACCAGGTTGAGGAAGTTGAAACAAAGTTTGAGAGACAAGAAACTTTCTGATGGTAAAATCGTAAGAGGCAGACTGACAGACAAAATTATTGATGAACTACAGCAGTTATATTATGGGATGGCCATTAGAAATAATACTGAGGATTTGTTGAAAATGAAGCAGGCAGTATGGGCTACCTTCTTCCACAGACAGTCAACTGATGAAAAACCAGTACACCACCTTTGCCCTCCTGGACGTGATTCATGGTGCAATTACCGAACTGCCCAGTACTCAAACAGTTCATACAGCCATAAACATTCCATCCTACCAGCAGCCATGAATATCATAAAACCCCTATTTACAGAGATCTGGCTATCCTGATTTACTGGAGAAGTGTCTGCATGGTCAGAAAATGTTCAAATGTGTGTGAATTCCCAAGGGACCAAACTACAGAGGTCATCGGTCCCTAGACACTTACACACCACTTGAACTATGTTCAAATGTGTGTGAATTCCCAAGGGACCAAACTACAGAGGTCATCGGTCCCTAGACACTTACACACCACTTGAACTAACTTAAACTAAGTTATGCTAAGAAAAACACACACACCCATGTCCGAGGGAGGGCTCGAACCTCCGGCCGAAGGAGCCGCGCAGTCCGTGACATGGTGCCTAGACCGAGCGGCCACTCCGCGCGGCTGCACGGACTCAAAATCCGAATGAGTCGTTCAATAATCTTACATGGACTTGCTTAACAAAAAACGTTTTTGTTGGAATGAAGACACTAAAGTGGGGGGTCAGTGATGCTGTTGTTGTTGTTTTTAGTGATGGCAACATTGATAGGGTGAAAGTGCTACAGCATATGGGAATTAATCCTGGAGCAAACTACATCAGAGAACTTGAACGAATGGACAAGGTTCGCATTGATAAAGCAGAGTATGCAGCACATTTCGCCACTAAGGAGTTCAGAAAGAAGAAACAGCTTGGAAAAAGTTGAAGAGGATGATATACAGTATGGTGCAGGGTATTTCTGAGTGACTAAATAAAAAAAAAATTAAGCATATATTGATTTACCGTCTCTTGAAACTTTAGAAGCCGCTCCTAAAAATTTACATTTTCTGTTGCATTTTTCCCTAAATCTCAGAAACAACTTCGAACAGAGTATTCAAATTTTCAGGGAGTAATAACATACATATCCTGAGTCTACCGAACTAAAAGAAGAACATAATGTTTTGTATAATTAAAATTATTTGGGACAACGTACAATAAAAGTACACAAAATTTTAACCGTGTAATTAAACAATTGAATTTCCGAAAGCAGTGGCTGAAATGCAATTATTGTAGTTCAGTAGATTCAGAACATATAGTTTAATGTCCTGCAAAAGTTTCATGTCAATGACTACAGTGGTTCCTGAAATACAGGGTAGCCAAGTCCCTAAAGTTAACATTGTCGAGATAGGGCGTTCCAACTCCCCTTAACTGTGCTGTGTAATGCTATAATTTTTCAGATACACCCAATGTTATACGTGGTTACTGTCCGTGAAATTTTTCATGAACAGAATCAGTAGAAGAGAAACAATAAATTAAAATATCATGCTTCATGCAGTAATTTGACTGCAAGAATAGCGAAAACGTAATAAGTCGTAAACTTTTCTTTTGTGGGAACCGTCATGACGAAAATTTCATTGTGTTTGAAATTATGTGTAAGGTTTGTTACAAGTTTCTAAGTGCTCTCTTTCTCAAATACTGGATGACTAAAGTATGAGTATTATCGTGTTATGGGATACATTGCTTTTTCACCCCCACACCCACTCGTCTGCCAGGCAGATGGTTCTTACCCCCACAGTGGTGACCTACATGTATTGAATGATATGTGTACCAAATTTGGCTGGAATTGGTCCAGTAGCTTAGAAGGAGATGAGGAAGCCTACATGCATCAATACATACATACAAATGTATGTACATATATATGCACATCGACTTTTGGAATATGCATGGATGTGCGGACTACAGAGCACTAAAATGGCTTGATACGACTAACAGCTTGAATCAGTGGCCTTTACAGTTAAGTGAGTTCTATTATTTCGAAGTTACACATTGTCCGCGGGGGGGGGGGGGGGGGGAACTCATAGAAATGCAGGTGGGCTGAGTCACAACATACAAGATTGGAATGTATTTGTTTATCTGCCTGACAATTGTTGGAGGGTTCAGGCTGCTAACCGAGATTGTCAGAAATTCACGATGTAAGCTCATGTCATTGCTGGTGACAGAGTATACACAAACAACCAAACTGTGGTCAGCGTATAGTCGTGCCAGCACGTTTACACTTTCAAGTGTTGAGGCAGGCTCATGATTCTATCTTGGTAGGGCATGGAGGCCAACAAGCTACATAATGGTCCATTATGGAATATTACTGAAGAACAACACGTAAACAGTATGAGGTACAGAATGCCACTGGATGCGAATATGGAGGGGTATGTGGTCTGCACACCGCTCTCTTGGCCGTTGTCAGTCTTCGTGACCAAAGCCGCTACTTCTCAATCAAGTAGCTCCTCAATTGGGCTCACAAGGGCTGAGTGCACCGTGTTTGCCAACAGCGCTTGATAGACTGGGACAGAAGTTTTAGGCAAGCCCAATAACGCTTGACTTTGAGGATCTAACAGGAACCAGCGATAGCACTGCATCAATACATTGCTACTTTTTCATTGTGGTTGTTATATAGTTAGTGTTTTGTGTTGTATGTGTTGGTTATTGCTTTGTATTGGCGTTCACACTGTTGTGAAGATATTTTCATAGAAGTAATGGTAAATGAACGAATCGTAACTGCATTACTACTCTGTAACGAGACACCAATGACCACAGGTCATATCTACCAAAATATTTTGTAAATATCTTTGAACAACATTCGAAATTATATTGGTGTAATTCAGGTTCATTCAGCTAAATTTCATTATGTTCGTTTAGCACGAATATCCTCAGTACGATACTGGAAAGAAAGGTGGTCTGCTTTAAATGTATAAATTATAAAGTTGTGTGTATTGAGAGTGTGTCTTCATCATGTCGGATACTCAAAGGTAAGACCTGAGAAACTGGAAATAAATGTAACGCTAACATTTCGCTCTCATAGACAGCTGATAAGCTGCTGTCAAATCGTTACGATAACAAATCTGAGTGAAGCTAACAAAGCTATCCGAATACTGTCACATTGACTGTCATAGAGAAAAATATTTGAAAAGTGCCTACATGTAGAGTATTGTTCCTTATGGAAAAAAACCCTCGCTTTTAGTCAAGGAGAGTGGAAAATATTTGCGTCATGTTGGTGAACAATGTTCTCAAAGCGCCATCTTCGATTACTGTTTATAAAATAAAGTATGCCTGCGATTTATGGTTCAAGTTAAGTAAACAAGAAAAAAATTACGAAGAGTGTCTTATTTACAATAGAATTTACAGCAAATATAGGCATGCAATCCTTCTGCACTTCTAAAGTATCAAATTTCAAATGTGAAACTGATGTAAGGTGTATAAGAATTGGTCCAGAAATTTTTTTTATATTGCTTTCAAATTTGGTTATAACAAACATAGGTATGCAATCCTTTTGCACATTTTAAACATCAAATTTTGAAACAGAAACTCTTCTGTGATGTGTAAGAATTGATCCAAATTAAATTTTTTAAACTTGTTTTCAGATTTAGTTTTTGTACTTGCTGAAAGACATCAGCTGACGAGTTTGTTTATAAATAACTTTCCTGCTACCAGTCATGATTTTTTTACTTATATTTTACATGGTAGGCTTAGGGAAATTACTCCAAGTGCGTTTTTCTCTGTGTACAACGTCATTTTAACGTAATGTTTTTGATGTGGCAGGTTCTGTTTTGTTCTGTTGACTTTAAGTTTTATTACAGTCCTCTTGTGCAGAATCTCACACCCTTCAGCTTCACACATAGTTTTCTTGCACATTGTACATGGTGAATAACTTACATGTACGGCGTAAGTTATTCTAGATGTACATTGTGCACAGAAAATTGTGTGTGATGTCTAACATGTTTGAGACTCTGCGCAAAAGCACCATAACAATATTTAAAGTCAACAGAACACAGCGTAACTCACATGTCAAAAATATTATATGGAAATGATATTCTACACAGAGAAAAATGTACTTGAAAATGGGAATCATTTCCCGAAACGCTTCGTGCAAAATACAAATAAAAGAAAATCTTGACTGGTAGCAGAAAAGTTATTTATAAACAAACCCTTTGTTTTCAGAATCGCAGGCTTTCACAAACTAATTTTGATGGATAAAATAAGATATCAGCTGAAATATTACACATCGTTTTCTGATCTTAAGCATTTTTAGTGAAACAGGCGCTTTTCATGTAGTGTTGCAATTACAGACATCAAATAATACTGAACTGTAATGAAATATTGCGAATGGTTACAGTTAATCTTGTTAGAAATCAATGTTTAACACTGTCGGCGATCCCGCTATCGCGCTGCTTGGATTTGATTGCACAATTACCGTCATTGTCTGTTTGACAAAATAAACGTCCTTTCACATGTTAGCACGATACTTCACTTCGTTATACAACCACGATTATGTGGTGAGACCTCCAGTCCCTGCATATATGTGCAAAGCCCGAGTGCGTGAATTTCGCTTCACCCAGTGTATATATAGTGTGAAGCGAAATCCACGCACTCGGGCTTCGAAGCGCGACTCCTCACATGCCAGCGATAAAAAAAAATGTCTTTCACAAAAATTCGTCCGGCGAGTGCATCCAGCAGAAAAAGGACTTAAAGAGTGGCAATCTGGCAACACTGTAACCACATGTATGGTAGCTGCCTCTGTCAGCACGTATTCTTTGTGCCGTACGGTTGATGCCGTGGATACAGTTTTGGGTTAGCGTGGAAGAGGTCGATGGTTTGATCCTCGGTTGAAGCAAATGTTTTTTGTTTGGTAAATGTAGTCCAGTTGGTATGGTGTCTGGCATCTTAATAGTCAACAGCGATTGCAGCGGATCCTCTAGAAAACATTTGCGCTTCCATACGTCAACTGTAGAAATGGAAGATTGGTCAGCTTTGAAAGTATCCCTTTCAGTTCCTTTATTCAAAGGGTACCGTTACCGGTTTCGAATCGTTGTGATTCATCCTCAGACGGTTTACACGCTTTCTTTTGACATGTGGTGTGTTTTTTACAGATTAATTGTCCTAAAATATAAATAATACATAATTATAAACACGCCACACACAGATGGTTGCGTTACAGATTTTCGTTGCATGTGACTTACGTGAAACGTCGGTTTGGAGTGTTTGTTTCCATAACATTCGTCCAACAGATGTAAATACATTCCCACTGCATTCTTATTGTTGCACACGTAAATTGATCTCACTGAACACTTTAGACTTGTCACTGAGAAGATTTCTACCACGCACCACAGTTTTGATACATACAAAGAGCTTACAAACATATGAGTATCAGAGATGCTATGATACATCGTAACATTTGACGATGATGTCCTATGTTTGAAAAGGATCATATATTCATTTACGCAACTGTAATGCCTTTTACACTAGTACAGAGACATTGAATTTTTGATACTGTTAAATTAATTATAAAGTTTTATTTTTAGTATATATATAGAACTGCATAGGTAAAATAGTATGTTTTTTAATTACATTTAGCATCATGAGAATTATAGTAACATATAGATTTGCTACTTGATCTGCAGGTAGGTGTACTAATATTATTTGCTTTGGAGGCTGGAAAGTAATTTTTGGAAATTTTTCAGGAAAGAGGTGTTAGCTAACTCTGTTTGTTCGTTAAGCATATAGTCTGGGGTGCTGTTTTTGTGTGCGTGTATTTCTAATTCTTCTAATATATTCATAGTGGCTCCTTTTTCTGCTAGATGTCGAATTTTTAAGTTGTCCTCAATGTTTCCCACTGAATGGTTTTCTTCAGCAATATGGGCTGCAAATGCTGATTTGTTCAAGTTACCAAGACTTAAAGCATCAATATGTTCTTTGTATCTAATTTCAAAACTTCTGCCTGTCTTTCCAATGTAGAATTTTGGGCATATATCACATTTGAGTTTGTGTATTCCTGATTTACAGCAGGGACTCTTGGAGGTATTTACAACATGGATTACTTTTTGTTGTGATTTATTATTTGTGGAAAAGCTGATTGTGATAGTTTTCCCCTTTTTAAATAAGTTTGCTATTTGGTATGAAAGTGGGCCTATATATGGGAGAGTAGCATATTTAGGTTTGGCTTCAGTGGCACACTGATTTGGCTTGAAGTGACTGCTGTGAAGTGGATCTGTGGTTTTTCTCTGCATTTTGTTGTGGAGTTTTTCTATTATTGTGGGTTTATATCCATTATTATGAGCAGCTGTTTTAATTATATTGATTTCATTTTGTTGGTCTGTGTCACTCATTGGTACTTTTTTAATTCGGTGTAGCATCGTTCTGAAATACGCCATTTTTTGTTGGCGGGGATGGCAAGAGTTGCCAATACTGACATCTGTGGTTGCAGGTTTTCTGTAAATACTAAATTGATGTTTATTGTTATCATTACAAATTTTCAGGTCAAGAAAGTTAATGCTTTTATTAGTTTCATGTTCAACTATGAATTTAATATTTTTGTGCATTTTGCTTAGATCTGCTGCTAATGTATCTATTTCATTGCTTGTACCATCAAAAGCAAGATTGTATCATCAACATATCGTCTGTAGTAGATTATTTTGTTTGAGATGCGCTGATTGGTTGAGAAATTTTTTTGTTCTATATGGCTGATGAAAATGTCAGCCAATATCCCAGCTAAGCTACTTCCCATTGCCAAGCCATTATGTTGTTGGTACAGTTTGTTGTTGAAGCTAATTATGCTCTAGAATAAGTGAAAGTATTTCTATGAGTTCACAGATCTCTGCAACACTAATTTTCTTATATTTAAGCAGATTGTTTCTTATAATGTTTATAGTTGCTTTGACAGGGATGTTCGTGTACAGGTTGACTATGTCTAGTGATGCTAATTTAGTTGTTGGTGGGATGTGGATGTCTATAATTAAGCTTATGAGTTCATGTGTGTTATGTATGTATGATGTAGTTATTTTCAAATGTATAGTATTTGGTAATGAGGTCATTTAATTTACGGCTTATGAAGTATGCAGGGCTGTTTCTTGAGTGAACACTCGGGCGAATGGGACAATATATGATCCTTTCCAAACATAGGACATCATCGTCAAATGTTACGATATATCATAGCATCTGTGATACTCACATGTTTGTAAGCTCTTTGTATGTATCAAAACATGTGGTGCTTGGTAGAAATCTTCTCAGTGACAAATCTAAAGTGTTCAGTGAGATCAATTTACGTGTGCAACAATAAGAATGCAGTGGGAATGCATTTACATCTGTTGGACGAATGTTATGGAAACAAACACTCCAAACCGAAGTTTCACGTAAGTCACATGCAACGAAAATCTGTAACGCAACCATCCGCGTGTGGCGTGTTTATAATTATGTATTATTTATATTTTAGGACAATTAATCTGTAAAAAACACACCACATGGCATAAAGAAAGCGTGTAAACCGTCTGAGGATGAATGACGATTCGAAACCGATATCGGTACTATTTGAATAAAGGAACTGAAAGTAAATTTGTGGCTGGTTGCTGTCCTAACACCATCAACATTTGTCTTCAAACAACAGCCACGGTCTCCATCATGTCATCATATGACAAAATTGCATAT
This sequence comes from Schistocerca cancellata, assembly GCF_023864275.1. Classification (NCBI taxonomy): domain Eukaryota; kingdom Metazoa; phylum Arthropoda; class Insecta; order Orthoptera; family Acrididae; genus Schistocerca; species Schistocerca cancellata. The sequence goes on along the minus strand of NC_064628.1, from coordinate 243,569,481 downwards.
CCCTTTCCACTCGCTGGAAAAAGTTCCACTATATATTCGGCAGAGGATATGGTTCGAACATGATGGTGCACCTCCACACTCAGGAATTAATGTGCAACAGTATTTGGGCAGAACACTCCCAGGGAAATGGCTCGGACGTGGAGGTCCAGTTGTATAGCCACCACGTTAGCCTGACATAAAAAACCTGGGGACACCTGAAGAAACAGGTGTACTCTACTTCTCTGACGAATGTGAAAAAATTGGTAGCTCGAGTTCCTGCTGCTCTTGTTACTGTGGGCACAGCTTTACTGCAAGGGGTTCAGAGCTGTATGATCCTGAGGATTACGCAGTGTTTTGACGTGCAGGGAGGTCGCTTTGAGCATCTGTTGTTCTGAGGACAACGTATTCTGTTGTGGTGCTCATGCGGGCATTAAATTAGACCTTATTATTGTCACTGGTTGCTAATGTGCGGCATCTGAGCGCTCATATTACATGTAGTATAAATGACAAGTAGATGTTGTGTTACTGTATTGTGTTATCACCTTTAGCATTTCGAAATTGATATTGTTTTTGTAGTTATTCTGCCCTACGACACGTCATTTGTTTCTACTGTCTATTTCTTAGTTGTCTAAGCACGTATTTATTATGCTCAGCGTTACAAAATGTTGTAAATTTAGGATACATGAGACCTAAGAAACGGTGTATATTACAAATGTCAGAATGAAATTAGCAAATAAAAAGAAAAAAAGGGCCGCAACTCAAGACCGAACCTTCGACCTCCTGTATGCTAACCCAAAGCTCTACCCACTGCACCACCTGCACAGCACAAGTGATATGTGCTGACAGAGGCAGCTACCATACATGTGATTACAGTGTTGCCAGATTACCACATTTTAACGTCCTTTTTCTGCCCGATGTACTCGCTGGCCGAAACTTTGTGAGATACTTTTTTTATCGCTGGCATGTGTGCACGAATTTCGCTTCACCCTGTATATACAGCATATACTGGCGAGCCAAAGCATTATGAGCATCTTCTTAATACCATGTTGGTCCACCTTTAGAGCGCCAAACTGCAGCGATTCTGCGTGACATATATTGGATAAGTCCTTGGTAGGTTTCTGGACATAACAGATGTCTACGCACAGGTCAGACAGTTCCCGTAAATTAACGGCTGGTGTTTGAACGGGGTGGCCACCGATAGTGTCCCAGATATGCCCTTTCTGATCCAGATCAGCCGAATTTGGTGGTCAAGAGATCGAGATGAGTTCACTATCGTGCTTTTCAAACCACTGCTGCATGATTCCGATCTCGAGACAAGGACAATTGTCATTCCAGAAGGCGTCGTCGTCGTCGTCGTCGTCGTCGTCGTCGTCGAGGAAGAAATCAACCATGACGTGATGTATAAGTGGTAGTCAAGTGAAAACGAGATAGATGAAAAAAGTGAGTAAACTGTTTATTATTTCAAAAGTAATATTCAGAACTGTTATCACATTTATCCAACTGTCAATACTTTCATGGAAAAATGTTTGCTATTGTCTACTGTAATACTATAGTTCCCTCAGTTCTATCAACAAGACTTTATTATGAAAATTTAAACGATATAGTTGCAGTTATTTACCAGGACAAACTGATTTGTAAATACTAAGAATAGTGTAACAGGAAACAGCAGTGGACGTTACCAGTTCGGAAACTGTCGTTGCATTTACTAAAAAAGACTTTTAATTCTTATTTTTATCTGTAGAAGTAATCTATTTATGCCTCAGCTCGTCGTCTTGATGTTTCCTAGGGAATGGTTTTTAGGTGTGAGTTTTTTAAATTTCACTGAAGACACCAATTCGAGGCGTAAATGCATGACGGTTGTTTCCAGTTCCAACATTCAAACACACAACTTCACGTTTTCAGCTTTATGAACTTCGCTTAATAAACGCTCTTTGCAGTTTGACGAGGTCCATATTCCGTTAATAGTCACTAAATTAAGTAAAACTGACGTATATTATACACCCTTAGTTCTCAGCATTCAGACGAAAAATGCAACCCCTATTCTAAAACAAAGAGAAGACTGTTCCGCTCCAGTTCCAAACCAACACTGCTCTCTTTCAAAGCTAACCTAAGACTGTGTTACAAGAAGGCTAAAGAGAGATTGCACAACTCTTTAGCGAAAGGCACCAACGACATATTGTGATAGGATTAATATCTAGATCCTTACTGGTTTTTGTGAAAAATAACAGTTTTCATATTAATGGATAGTGAAATGTTATGATAGATTTTTGTAAGAAAATACTACAAAATGAGAAATATGTGCCAATTGCAATCGAGAGAAAAGAATGGAATCTATTTTCTTACAATCAAAGAAAATGTATTCCAAAACTATTACAGAAAACATGAAAAAGAATGGATTTTAAATAAATGTTCCCACACAATACATCGATCCCATAGGCTCCTTTCTTGAACATCAGATACGCAATTTTCGATAAAACATAGATGAATAAGGGAGTGGAAATTCGTCCGAAGCAAATCGACGCCTACGTACGGTTTCATTCTGGGCTCCAAAAATATGGAAACCACGTGGGGAGAGATCGGGACGGTACGGAGGACGTGTATGGGCTTCCCAGGAAACTTCTGCAGCGTATTCGAAACTAACTTGGCAACACGTGAGCGGGCCCTGACTGCCCCTTCCAGGTGGTCCAAGATTAAGTCCACCTGGTACACAGCTTTCAAGGTGCCTTCGATTACTACCACAGGTGCCTTGGAAGCTCACGCGAATGTCACCTATGACATTATGCTGCCCCCACCGTCCTGCATCTGTGGCCCTATGCATGTTTTGAGCAGCTGTTCCCCTGGATGACGGAGATTGCGGAATGAATATCGACCTGGTGTAACAAGAAACGTGATATGACTTCGTAAACTTTTCCTGCACAATGGGTCTCGACAGGCTCCTCGTGTTTGCTGCCGGATCATAAAATCAACTTGATTCAATATTTCTACGATCCATCTGTCAGCCATATTCAGGAGAATGCTGCTAACGCTGAGTCCAGCTTAAAACTGATGTCAACGTTGCAAATCGTCGTCCTATATAGCCTCCGTAACGTACATGGTGCACTCGGCACGCATCACATTGGCTGCCCCGCCAAGAGTTAGGAGGTGGAACCGTCCTTAGCAGATCAGCGGCGGCAACGATATATCACACTGAAACACTTTTTCTCGAGCACTCTGACGGGCTGCATTGAAGAACGTTCTGTTTTGAAGCGGAATCGTACAGGATTCTACGTCCTGCTGAGAGGAAAGCCATTCTCTCTATTAATAAATTGTCTGGTAACCTAATTTCAGATGCCTCTTTATAAACAATGTTCCAAAAACCGGGTGTGTAGGCAACTATCACAGTCTCGTCAAATTTAATCCCCCGTCCCTCGTTTAAGCAATGTTCTGCTACCGCCGATTTTTCCGGGTGTTGTAATCTCGTATGAGGCGAAGTTCCGCGCACCTCTCCTGAACTACGCAAATCGAACGGCCGATGTAAGCCTTCCCCTACTGATAAGGCATATTATATATGACAGGCTTCCTAAGTCGCAAATCATGTTTCACAGAGCCGCTTAGTGCTCTAATCTTGGAAGGTGGTCGGAATGCACTCTTAATGTTAAAATTCTTCCACTTTTAAACGGCATGCCCCCAGCATAAGGAATAAAGATCACATATCTATGCTCCTCTTTATGCATCCCCGGCGATGGTCCAAGCTCATAGCCCGACTAATCTGCTTCTCAGAATATCCATTTTCCTTAAAAACAACTAGCATATGTATAAGTTCTTGGGTTAAACTGTCTGTGTCGGAAATCGGCGGTAGCAGAACATTGCTTAAACGAGAGACATTGAATGAAATTTGCCGAGACTGTGATAGCTGCCATCACTTCTGGTTCTTGGAATAGTATTTATAAAGAGGCACTTGTAGTTAGGTTGACAGACAATTTGATTAACAGAGACAATTACTAAACTAAACTAAACTCCTCCTGATCGGCCATGAAGGCCCAACGGTACCGACCGGCCGCCGTGTCATCCTCAGCCCACATTCGTCATTGGATGCGGATATGGAGGGGCATGTGGTTAGCACACCGCTCTCCCGGCCGTACGTCAGTTTCCGAGACCGGAGCCGCTACTTCTCAATCAAGTAGCTCCTCAGTTCGCCTCAGAAGGTCTGAGTGCACCCCACTTGCCAACAGCGCTCGACAGAACGGATGGCACCCATACAAGTGCTAGCCCAGCCCGACAGCGTTTAACTTCGGTGAACTGACGGGAACCGGAGTTACCACTGCGGCAAGGCCGTTGGCAACGGAGACAACTACTTCCCTCTTAGGAGGGCTTAAAACCGTGAACTATCTTGCATCAAAACAGAACGACCTTGAGTGCAGCCAGTCCGAGTGTACGATATATCGTTGCCGCCAGTGTTCTGCCCAGTCTAAGAGGACAGCAACTGTGATGAGCGGAGCATGCGCCACGTACGGCACGGAAGCCCGTATAGGACGGCAATTTGCAGCCTTGGCATCAGTTTTCAGCAGCAGCAGCGGCGTTCCCCTGAAGATGGACAGCTGAATCGAGCTGATTTTAGGATCCAGCAGCAAACCCGAGGAGACTTCCAAGAAACGTGCTTCATCCGAGCGGGCGACACGTTTGCACTGATCCGCGGTCCAGTCTCGACGATTCTGTGCCCACTGCAGTTGTAACTGATGACTTCGTTGGGGCAACATGAGTAGACGTAGCGGTCGTCTGCTGTGGACCCCAATGCTCAACCGTGTACGCTGAACAGTGGGCTTCGAACACTTGTGACTGTTCCATTGTTGTACACTGTCATGAGATCTGCCACAGATGGTCGTCTATCCTGATACCAAGAGCGAGCTACCGTCCTCCACGTTGTGAGATGAGGCGTTCGAAGTCCAACAACACCTTGTTGTGTCCTTCAGCCGCTTTCCATAGATATCACGATAGTAGTACGCAAAGAGCTGACTAGATTCGCCGTTTCTGTCAAGCTGTTAGCCGACAGGGCCATGACAGTCTGCCCCTTGACAAAGTCACTGATGTCCACTTATTTCCCCATTTTCGGCCCATATCTTCACGAAAATGATACGTCTCTTACGTATTTCCCTTGTCGCGTCACGTTCCCGCACCGCAGACAAGCGTCAATAAATCTTACAGAGGACAGTGGTCATAATGCTTTAGCTCGTGATTGTACGCCGTATTGAATGGCAATAAAACTGCCACCCGTTACATGCTGTGAAGTTTATCGTGTGCATCTTCACATAAGCATACACCGTCCATTAAAGTGCTGTGGACTAAGGTGCTAAACTGTGTTATAAATTTTGGGTACTCCATCCCCCATGACACCACTGTCATCTCACAGAAATCTGATACTGTTCTTTATATTTCCGGATCCAAAACTGGATAACACCAACTTTACGTCTAGAACATGGCGATGATTTAATAACTGATGCAGAAACTGCTGCATCTCTGAGTGTAGTAACTAACGAAAATGTAAGCTCAAAAAATAATCACCATCTAAATTTCTGAAATTAGTCGTCGACGGAATGTTAAATCTAATCTTCCTTCGTTCCTTTCACTGAAACGTAACACTTTTGTTTCGTTACGGTTATAATAATATATTAATTTATCAGCTACATGATAAAGATCGTCTTGTCGAAATGAAGGAATATCGCCGCCTGAAGATACAACGAAGATATGTGCAATAACTTGTTAGCCTTCGATTTATGTCACGGTAATAAATTGGTATAAATAGGACTGACAGCGATTTCATTTTGGTACAATAGGATGTAAATATTGTGTGTCGAAATATGATTTCCATTAATATTGTTAACTGATGTGGGGCTTTTGTACGTTGTAATGAAATGTTTCAAATTCTTTTATCCCTAGCAGCATCTCGTTATCTACTTCGAAGGTTTCACACGCGTTATTTGTGCCGTTAGGTCACACGTCTGTTTTTTGTAAACATGCATGGAGAGACTCAGTAGGTACCGGCAAGTTGTTCCGCACGCCACAAAAGTATACCGCCGTCATAAACGCTTACTCCTCTTATCTGATCTGCTTTTATCCAGGGATTATTTTAAGCCGTCTCACTTTTATCGTGGAGGTAAGAGGCCGCCAGCTGGGCATGATGTTGGGATTTCGAAGTGTGTGGTTGAGGGCAGGCAGGGACGAGCTGATGTATCCCGTGTAATCTGGACAACTTAAAGCCTCAGACGATTTAAAAGATGACTTTATGAAGTGTCAACATAATAACAGTATTTTTTCTGGCTCATTGTTCCTCTCGTATCTTCCACGTGCCAATTGTGGACGTGCCCGTAGGATACAGCAGACAATCTGCAATTTATCTTCTTCCTACAATTACGTATACATTTAACACTACGTATAATTGAAGATTGTTGTTTACAATTCTGCATCGCACAAAAGACTCCACTGTAAGTGGCATAAAAAAGGAAACTTAATATCTTCCATTGCAGTGTCTAGCCATTGTACTTATTATAAATAGTATTATGAAGTCAATATTGAAATATAATATGACTGGATCTTTTAAATTCTTATCCACTGACATAAAATTATGTGCCACCATAGCTTTAATGATGCAGTTTTCTATAAATTATCATGCTTTCTTAAGTACCATCGTTTCACACTTGTGACCAACGCCTTTTGGGCTGATGTAGGTTGGTACTACTTTTAAGCACCTAATGATGATATATGTAATCGAAACTCGTAGCCAATAATTATTTTCCCAAGCATCAGCCTATCTTAGTGATAATGACGTTCTTTAAACGTTTGCAATCTATACGGTAGGGGCCGTGCCCTAAAATGAACTCCGCCCCCCCCCCCCCCCCCCCCCGATGCCCTACACCAATAGCGGATCCCGGTTATCCTGGCTCCTGGTTCTACATTCTCCTCAAATCTAGTGGGACCACACGCAAATAGCTTGTACGACTCTGTTGCGGAGCGCACACGTCGCCCGATTCACTTATTGCTTAGTAGTTCACAATTATTTGTTTTGAAAATGAAAAAGTTCTTACATTGTGCTAAATTTTTCATTATTTCTCATTGACAATCACAGGTAAGCATTTCGCCCCATATACACTCTTGAACAAGTTTAAGGTTAACGTTTGTGATTAAACCTTCTCATTTATATTTTTAGTTAAAATAGTATGGAGTTAATAAATGTAGGCTTTACTCGCAATAACTGCACCCTCTTCAGTTGCTGAAACAGGAGACCTTATTTTTACATGTTTAAAGTTGCCTGCATTTGTGGACACTGTATTAGTAAGCAGTGTAAAAACAGATGGGAGCCCGTGAAAAAAGTCTGAGTTTTGTGTAAAATGATGAAGAATTAACGACTGATGATGGAAAAATAGTGTCCTTTGAAATTTCTAAATTGGAGCTTCTCCTGGGAATTTCTTCACTCAAGGACGAAGATGCTTGGTATATATTTTGTGTCGGTAAATTTTCGGTGGATTCTAAAGGGGAACTTTGGGTCATGTGCGTTATGTGCATGTTGTGGTCACATGTGTATTTTGCTGGGACTGAAATGGTAGTATACATTTGAAATTTTAGTCGCTAAACGATTTAATTCTGATATTCATTTTCTGCATGTTTTTTCATAGTTTCTATATCTTTTTTAAAAACTAAAACCTGTAATAGTTATATTATACTTCTACTTTGAAAGCAGTCTAGGGTTTCTCTAATTTGATACGATTTTCTAATTTTACTAGTGGTATTTTGAGGGGCCCGATTTTAGTAAATACTTTGCAAATTTGCTATCTGTAAGAAGTTCTAAAATAACTTTTTATAATAACTTTTAATTATATTTTCTAGGAGTAAAATATAAATGGTGTATAACATTACAAATCAAATTTTTTATACTTCCGAAACATAACTTTTTATTGTTTTCGTTTAAAAAAATAAAAAAACGAAATTGGGATGTAGCTTTGAGTCACGTCAGTGGAGGTGTTAATTTTTCATTTTCCACTAGCGTCGTCCAGAACCGCGCTGCTTGTGTAGAATGCTGCAATGACTGTATTATTTTACAGGAGTTACAGGATTAGGAAAATCAAGGGCCATAAAAGGTAACGTCACGTCGTCTTTGATCAATGAGAAATGTAGCAGCCCTGTGTTCATACAGTAAGAAGGGCCTTGTTGTAGCAAGGGACGCAGTTAGAAGTTAAGTCAGAAAGAACTTGTAGAATAAGTACACACCACAATGAAATGGAGTTCGTCTAGAAAGAGGCCTTCAGTACTGTGCACGCTGGATGTAAATGTTTTAGAAGTTGATAGTGTAGACTAATGTGAATGAAACGGCACACATAAAGTGTGTCCTATTTTTTACGGATTACGGAGATACAGCTGGTAGAATGTAACCCAAAAAATTTCACAGAAGGTGTTAGCAACAGCAAATGAATAAGTTTTAAATTTGATAAATTCCACCTTCGCCTCGAGTGCAAATTCAAATTCTCTTGACAACACCATTTGTAAATCTTTCGAGGTCGACTTGGCGTTGTTTTGTAAGAGCAGCACTGTTCGTAATACAAACTATCAATTCGCCCTTCAAATGTCTCCACAGTAGAAAATGTGCAGGAGTAATTATCCGGGGACTGCATCGTATTCGCAGCTCCGAATATGGACAGCCATCAGCTGTATAATGCAGTCACGAAACCGGATTTCCCGCTTATCGCGAGCGGTCGCTTTAGAATTAGGCTAGCCGAGCATGCTTCACGGTCAGATCCAAACTTCCATATGTCGTCAGCCATGTGTCTACGACCTGTATTCGTACATCCATTATGCATATACCCGTACAGGGGAGACATTTTAATCGAAAGTCGCTTGCCCGATGTCGGCGAATAATACGATATTACAATGCCTGTGTTATCAGAAGTACGATGCAAAGTTCCTTCGGATATGCATGCATCTGTCTAGCCAAGAAACGTAACCATTTCTGCTGGTATATCTTCAGACGAATATTATGTTTGCGTGAGAGGACGACGACGAGAATGCTACAAGAACAAGCCATGCTACAAAGCCAAAGCAACTTCTTCCAATATTGCTGGAAGCTCGTTTATGGGGCCCTGTAACACGACGGGGAAACACAAGAGGACCAATCAACTGACTGTCTATGTGACAACACCACACATTTACGATGGTGGAATTTACGAATATCAGCTTGAACATAATCACCTTCCGTGAGTATTTTTTGGGTTACATTGAAATAGCTGTATCTCTGAGTCCCATAAAATGGAATATTAGTGACGGCCGTCGTGTCTGACGCTTGGCACTGGCGTCATCCTGGACCGGGAAACCGGAGCCAGAGGCGCAGAGTGCCGATAATCACGAGGAGACGCCTGATTCCTCCAGGACACGCACAAAATACAGATTGCGTGCGAATTTTTCTGGCTAAAGGCACTCTGTGGACAGTTGGGAGAGGTCAGTGTTTCTCCAGATTTCACGATCGGGTATGCATATAGAGATATCGTGCAACTGTGGTCTAAGGCAGAGACTATTGGATATTGAACGATAGTAGTACGGCGGGTGACCTATGGACAGCAAAGGGTTAAGGCTATATTTCTGCTGTACAATACGTGCCTGCAGTTCTAGCTACGCAGCCTCTTGTGGATATTATTGAAATGGAAATGAGCGTTTGGCGTCATTGGCCAGGAGGCCCCTAACGGGGCAGGTCCGGCCGCCTTGGTGCAGGTCTTACTACATTCGACGTCACATTGGGCGACCTGCGCGCCAGATGGGGATGAAATGATGATGAAGGCAACACAACACCCAGTCCCTGAGAGGAGAAAATCCCCGACTCAGCCGGGAATCGAACCCGGGCCCATGAAACGGCAATTCGTCACGCTGACCACTTTTTTTTTTTTTGATCGTTGTGTTTGGTCGTTGAGGAAGTCACATGACATCCGATCAAGTTCGTTTGTTGATCCTTTCACTCAATTTTTTTTATTACCGAGGCCAACCAGCTCTCTGACCGAACACGCTGATCTACCGTGCCGGCCCACTCAGCTATCGGGGTGAACGTGGATATTATTGATAGCAAATCAGTACTCTGTTAAGATTTTGCCACTAACGATTTTGATTTCATCACGCAATTTACTCTATTAGGAGCAGTCGTAATTCGTATGTTAGATCGGGCCGTTTCTCACTTGGCCATAATCTTTTGATTATATGTATGTCACAAGCCACTCCTGAAGATGTGGAATGAAGTATTTCTGCCTGATACAAGCGGAGTTATTTTGGTTCAAGTAGCTCTGAGCACTATGGGACTTAACATCTGTGGTCATCAGTCCCCTAGAACTTAGAACTACTTAAACCTAACTAACCTAAGGACATCACACACATCCATGCCCGAGGCAGGATTCGAACCTGCGACCGTAGCTGTCACGCGGTTCCAGACTGAAGCGCCTAGAACCGCACGGCCACACCGGCCGGCTAGAGTTATTTTAAAGGTTCCCATTACAGTGGCAAAGATTCAAATGTAGATGTATGAAGAAACGTGTTTAAGCATGCTGAAGCTGTATCCTTCAATTTAAGAGTTCTTTTGCTCACGCTGTTAGCATACGACGTTTGCGCTAATGTTGTGTCCAGAGGTATCAGATATTTGTTAAATTTCTGGTACTATGTGACTGACCACTCTGCTATGCTTCTAAAAAATATCTGGAGGAGATTAGTCTCTCAGTGTTGGTACTGTAATTTTCTCGCAACTTGGTAAAATTCTGCGGGTAATGCCCTTAGTGATACTGGTTTCCAGGAACTAATTATGGCTGTTTTCAGATTACGTGATGAAATGGTTGATATAATGTAACGTTCGTGCATCTCCAGTGAATACCGCCAGTAGTACATGTCTGGCGTGATTTGCTGTTTTGTGCTGCACGGCGGTTGTCTACGCAGCAGATCTGAAGCTACTCGGCTGCATGGGTTATCAACTAAGTTGCCGTCAAAGGAAATTTACTAATCTCTGTCAAGTGTTGGTATTTAATGTAACCTTAAGGGTTGTATGTTACCTCATTGTGACATTAAGTGAGGTGCTTTCATTGCTTGGTGTACGAAGCGTGGACATAAATAGCAAAGAAAAAATTCTTTAATTACTGTTTCATCGTTAGTAGAAAATTGGGCCTGTTATACTGCGTAGTGAAAATAATAGTTATGGTTTTACAGTTTTTCTGGTGAAGCAGGTTCGAGTAAATTTTAATTGTTGATGTGATCATTATACTTTTACGGTTTTTGGGTTAAGTAATTTCAAGTAGAATAAAATTTTAAAAGGAAACCATTCTATTTGGTTGTGAGCTTTCCTGAATTATTTAACTTTAAGTTATTTGTATATATGGATTGGGACATATAATTCACAGAAGCTGTACCCGAAAACCAAGCTTGTGATTAATGGTTTAATAATTTGTAATCACTCGTGAATGTTTAGTTGTAATAACAATCTGAAACGGTCAGTCCACCTTTCTAACACAGAGTCCTAGCTCCATATTATCTTCCGGTACGTCTGTAACCAATAAAATATTAGTTGTTATTTGAAATGTTGTATTCGAATTAGTCACATCGTAAAATATTTGCTGTACCTCTTCACACGGTTTATATTTATATGGAGAGAGTGTCGACAGTGTCATTAGAGAAGCGGCAGAATTGAACAATGGAATGAAACCGCAGTTTAGGTCCCATTATTAAAGGGAAAATAAACCGACGAGGCTACCTGCGGCAACTTGGAGATGAAATCGTGAGCGTTGGCCATCTTGGCAGCCGCCTCGATGTCCTCCATGGTGCAGGTGTCCCACCCGTAGCGGATGTTCTCCGCTATGGTGGTCTGGAAGAGCACCGGCTCCTGGCCCACCACGCCGATCTGCGAGCGCAGCCAGCCCACGTTCAGCGTCTTCAGGTCGCGCCCGTCCAGCTGCACCTGCAGGGCAAGGTTGAGGTGCCGTTTCTATTATGCATTCACTTCTGTCAATCCCAGCTACTCCTCTACACATACAAGGTGTTCCAGGAGGAACGGTCAACTTTCAGAGGTATAAAAGCAATGATTTTCGACGCAAAAGGCTTCATATGCATGTATGCCGTATTCCGAACTGTTTCCGAGATAGAAAATATTTAACATATCTTATAATTATATTTTCCCTGAGACATTTAAGTACCTTTTTTTATCTGCGATAATGATTGAAGCAGAAAAAGTGGATTAAAATTTGCGCTGCTGCGAGGACTCGTAGACAGGTTTAAAAAGATGGTTCAAATGGGTCTAAGCACTATGGGACTTAACATCTAAGGTCATCAGTCCCCTAGACTTAGAACTACTTAAACCTAACCAACCTAAGGATATCACACACATCCATGCCCGAGGCAGGATTCGAACGTGCGACCGTAGGAGCAGCGCGGTTCCGGACTGGGCGCCTAGAACCGCTCGGCCACAGCGGCCGGCGTACCCAGGTCTTCTTGCTTGTTAGGCAGAAGTGCTAACCACTACACTGCAATCCACAGCACTACGGTTCACATTGCTGCACGAACTCCATAAGTTGAGTGCCCTCCCCAATACAAAATACAATTATATCTTCTGCTTATTTCCCCTTACTTTGTCACTACTGCCAGGGCAAGAAGACCCGGGTTCGAGTCTTGGGCGCAGCATAAATTTTAATCCATTTCTTCTGCTTCAGTCATTTTCGTATTTAATGTACCGAGTGATCAAAAAGTCAGTATAAATTTGAAAACTTAATAAAACACGGAATAATGTAGATAGAGAGATAAAAATTGACACACATGCTTGGAATGACATGGGGTTTTATTAGAACCAAAAAAAAACTAAGTTCACAAAATGACGCGTGAAAGATCTCTTGCGCGCGTCGTTTGGTGATGATCGTGTGCTCAGCCGCCACTTTCGTCATGCTTGGCCTCCCAGATCCCCAGACCTCAGTCCGTGCGATTATTGGCTTTGGGGTTACCTGAAATCGCAAGTGTATCGTGGTCGACCTACATCTCTAGGGATGCTGAAAGACAACATCCGACGCCAATGCCTCACCATAACTCCGGACATACTTTTCAGTGCTGTTCACAACATTATTCCTCGACTACAGCTGTTGTTGAGGAATGATGGTGGACATATTGAGCATTTCCTGTAAAGAACATCATCTTTGCTTTGTCTTATTTTTTTATGCTAATTATTGCTATTCTGATCAGATGAAGCGCCATCTGTCGGAAATTTTTTGAACTTTTGTTTTTGTTTGGTGCTAATAAAACCCCATGTCATTTTAAGCATGTGTGTCAATTTGAACCTCTCTATCTACATTATTCTGTGATTTATGCAGTTTTCAAATTTATAATGACTTTTTGATCACCCGGTATATTTGTTTTTGTACTAGTGGCTCGCACATGTGTCTTATCTACCCTAGCTCTTTGACGTTTTACCCCATTGCTTTCAACCTCTTTGCTCTGGATGTCTTTCTGTCACTAAACTAGCCAGTTGAACGCGCAGTTGTCCATGGCATATTGTGAGTAAAGTAGTGCGATGAACTGAGAACGAATCGAACTATGTTTGTACATGCGCTGGCTAAAATTCCATTCATCTACACTAATGAAGAATATGCAGATTTCGTGTATGTTTAAGGCTTCTGCGAGGGTAGTTCTCCTGCTACTGAAGAAGAACACCTTCGGTGCTTTCCAACACGTCGAATTCCTGATCGTAGAGTGTTTACCAGAGAGCACATTGTGTAAAACAGGTCTTCTCCCATGTTCCTATTTTTCTTTTTAAAGGTATAGTTCAATAACCTGAGCAAGAACTGTAACACACTGTTGAAATGGTGCAATGTGGTCCTACTGCCAGCACACAGTGGCTTTCCGTACGTATGGGTGCCCCACGAGCAGGAACATCACATGCGGAAATCTTATACCCGTTTCACAGATAGCGTGTCCACAGTATTCACATTGGCGACAATGCCACACGACTAGAATTTTGTCACTGGTTAAGTGACAATCGTCATTTGCTTCGATCGATTGTGTTCACTGATGAAGCCACATTTACACAGAATGGAATCAATAACACACCTAGTAATCATCGATGGTCCCAGAAAAATACACAGGTTAGAGCAGAAAATTTCCAAGTTACTTTTTCCATCATTGTATGGTACGGCAAAATCGGTAACATGTTGATAGGTGGAATCATTTTAGAAGAGAGAGAGGCGGGACAGAATTACCGGGACAGCATTACTTACTTTTTTGTAAACTTTGTTTGTTGAACAGGTTGAGGACGTTCCTTTGGCCACGCGAACTTTAATGTAATTCCAACATGACAGAGCCCCTCCACATTTTACCAACCGTATGAGCCACAATCTGAATCGCAGTTACCGCATTCGCTGGTTTCGTCGCGGCAGTTCAATTAACTGACCACCAAAACCGCCAGACCTTACGCCATTACTGTTCTGCTTATGCGTTTTGATGAAGTCTGAGGTGTATAAAGAAAGATGAATACACGAGATGAACCATTTGGCCGCATAACGGACGCTACTGTTCTTATTAGATGTGCAGAGGCATGCATACAAGCAACGCAATGGTTCTCCTAAGGGTACGCAAATGCACTGAAGATGACGGTAGGATTCTCGAACATTTATTATGAACCGTAAACGGCTGTTAAGAGCAGTGTACAATAATGCTTAGAGGTGGATGTGTTTAAAATATGGTTTTCAGTTAATATTTTCTGAAACGCATCTTGTAATGTTTACTAACTATTGGGCATGTGGATATTGAATAATACAAAAAATAATAATACACTGTGTTTATAAATGAATATCACGGTTTTAACGCTTTATAATATTTATTACATTAAACTTACAGTTATAAATGACATGTTAAATGAAAGAGCAACTCAAACAGTTGTGTTTGGCACCAGTACGCATGCGCAGAGCGCAATGTTTCCACCGCAATCCGCTAGACAGCGGTAGTAGCGAAGTACCCAAGCGCTACATAGGCCGCAAGGGGCCCAATGACAGGGCTTGCTTTGCATGGCTTCCACGTTCACCCGACCTAACGCCATGCGATTTTGTCCTTTGGAGCTTCATCAAGGATGTGTGCCATGTGACAAATGGTGCTCACATTGGAAATTTATAAGGTTCTTGGTAAAACTCTTTGAGTTGGCTCATTCATTTGACATATCATTCATAAGTGTAAGTTTAATATAATAAATATTATAAAGCGTTAAAACCCCGATATTCATTTGTAAACACCCTCTGCTGTACATTAAATGCGCTCTATCCCAGAAACCATTCGGAACAAGGCATACGTCCGTATGAAGTTTTGTGCTTCAAATGATCGTTCCTGTCGTGTTCATGAATATTGACTAATCTTTGTGGGACACGTTGTAAAAGTTAATAAATGAGCAAGTTCTCCACACTGTCTTCAACAGCTCTGCCGGAGAAGAAGTTGTTTTTTAATCAGTAAATGTTTTGATGTGGCGTTTTCTATGTTCAACCAGACCGGTGGCCCTATTAATCATTTCATGGTCATGGACCCGCAGGTCACCCAATGTAACGTCAACTCAACTGAAAAGACTTGGTACTTGGCGGCTGAACTTCTCCAGGTGGGGGGACTTCCGGCCATCAGTACCATTCGATCCTGTCATGTGCAAAAAGTTTTCCGCTGCAAGTTTCACAAGACACCATCACTTTACAATTGTGTAGTGAGGTGGTACAAGAAAATCGAGGAGAATGGTTATTTATGAGGTGCAAAGTATTCGGGCTGACCTGGCGCGTCCGTGTCAGGACAGTGGACCGTGTGACGGAAGTGACGCTGCACGCTCCCACAATGTCCACCTATCTAGCTAGCGTAAAATAAAACTTCCCTCGGCCATACGTGTGGAAAATCCTTCTAAACTAATTAAGAGTGAAGCCGTACAAATGGACTAACTCGACCAGATAAGTATGGTAGATTTATCGATCTTGTGAAAGGGATCTCAAGGAAAAACATCCCAAGGGGTTGCCGTACCCAGTACATCCAGGGTCTGACCGGCAGCAGCAAGGTCTTACTTGACAGGTACCAAAAGCTGTTGACTCAGGACCCCTTCAGCGAAGATACGATGGAGGCTGGGGAGGAACTTATGCGGGCTATTGCTGAGGATAAGAGATCACGGTGGTGCAAACTAGTCGAGAATCTTGACATGAAACAAAACAGCAGACGTGCATGGAAATTACTGAAGAACTTTAGTGGGGACCCAACTGACCACCAGCAGAAGAACAACGGGGTAACAGCAAATCAGATTGCTAGCCAACTTCTGAAGAATGGGAAAACCAAAGGGAAAAGAGAAAGGGAAAGAGTTATACCCCAAGAACAAAAAGATTACGGACTACTCAATGCTTCATTCACAGCAACCGAACTGGAAGACGCCATTCAGAGTATGAAACTGAATAAGGCCGCTGGAACTGATGACCTTAGAACGGAGCAGATAAAACAGTTTGGGCCCAAAGCTTGAAAATGGTTACTACAAATGATGAACACCTGTATTAAAGAGCTGAATATTCCAAAACTATGGCGGCAGGCGAGAGTGGTGGCTTTACTAAAACCTGGCAAGGAGATAAAGGACCCCAAAAGTTACAGACCAGTGTCACTTCTGTGCCGTCTCTGTAAGATACTGGAGCGGATGATTCTCAACCGGGTGGCAGAAACTATAGATGGAAAGCTCATAAAGGAACAAGCCGGTTTCAGACCAGGAAGATCTTATTGTGGGCAAATACTTAATCTGACGCAACATATAGAAGATGGATCTGAAAAAAATTAATAACTGGAGCAGCTTTCATAGATCTTACTGCTGCATACGACACGGTAAACCACAGAAAGCTATCGCGCAAATTATATCATCTCAGAGGGGACTGTAGGTTGGTGATGGTTATTGGTAGTCTTAGCAGAATCGAAGATTTTATGTCTCCCTAAATGGTAAGAACAGTAGATGGCGACTGCAGAAGAATGGCTTACCACAAGGAAGTGTATTTTCTCCCAACCTTTATAATGTGTACACTAATGACCAACCTATACCTCAAGATGCAAGACTGTTCGTATATGCTGATGACACAGCTGTGGTGGTCCAGGGCTCCAATTTTGATGCAACATCTGGAAATCTCTCTAGAGCGCTTGAAGAAATGGCTCAATACTACGACGCCAATCACCTCAAGCCAAACCCTGACAAAACCCAAGTATGTGCTTTCCATCTGCGCAATAGAGATGCTGGAGTTGAGCTCGACGTTACATAGCAAGGTAAGAAGCTAAAGCACTGTCCAACACCTAAATACCTCGGGGTTGTACTTGACAGAACGCTTTCCTTCAAGCAGCATTGCCAAAACACCAAGGCTAAAGTCTGCTTCAGGAATAACATCGTCCGCAGGCTGACAAACTATGAATGGGGAGCTCAACAATCAGTACTGAGAACAGCAGCACTTGCTCTGTGTGTTTCTGCAGCAGACTATGCAGCGCCAGTGTGGGAAGCATCTGCACATGCTAAACAGGTTGATGTAAGTGTAAATGAGACAATGCGAATTGTTACAGGCTGTCTCAGACCCACACCAACGGGTAATTTGTACTTAATTGCTGGAATTGCCCTATCCAAGATCAGAAGGCAGGTGGCAGCAGACACTGAGAGAACAAAGAAAGAAACAGATTCTCGACACCCACTGAATGGGCACGTCACTCAGGCTCGGAGGCTTAAGTCTAGAAATAGCTTTATTGCAAGAACCAAGATCCTTGACGGTTCACAGGAAGATAATAGAGTCGGTAAATGGGAAAATGAACAAACCGCACTGCAGATAATACCAAAAGAGCAAATGGCGCCTGGAAACAAACTTCCTTATACAGTGTGGAGAACACTAAATAGGCTGAGGGCTGGTGTACCCAGATGCAAAACTAATCTGTGCAAGTGGGAACTGCTGACTAACGATGACGACGTTCTTTGCGGATGGTACAAGACGAGAGGCACGAGAGGTACAAGACGAGGCACATCTGCTCATGTGCCGACTACTGCCGGAGCCCTGCAGTTTTAGTGACCTGCTACAAGCCAACGACAAAGCCGTAGCGGTGGCTAACTATTGAAAAAATAAAATTTGATCTGGACACGGAAAAGTAAAGTAAAGTAAAAGCCGTACAAATTACAAATCCTGCAAGCAATAAGCTTTGACGATACTTTGCGCCGCCTACAGTTCTACATTGCTGTGTAGAACCATCTTCGGGGCCAGGGATTTTCTCTGCCTCGTGATGACTGGGTATTGTGTGATGTCCTTAGGTTAGTTAGGTTTAAGTAGTTGTAAGTTCTAGGGGACTGATGACCATAGATGTTAAGTCCCATAGTGCTCAGAGCCATTTGAACCATTTTTGAACCATCTTGATAATGACGACTTCGCAAACAAATTAACCTTCAGTGATGAAGCCAGTTTTCATCATCCAGGAAAGGTCAACCGACACAACACATTCATATCGGGGGGGGGGGGGGGGGGGGGGGGGAGGGGGGGGGGTTGGTTGATAATCTAGCAAAAACGATATATTTACTCGTCCTCGTTATGTCTCTGAGGCCTGCTTCGGCAACCGAACTCTATTTATATTTATTTATTGTTTTTGCATGTGGCAACTTCTCACTTAGGGCGAAAGCAACAAGACAATTCGTCGACGTACACGGTGCCTTTGTCTGACGGAGTTGCAGCTGGAAAGTCCCCTGGCCTACTGGGCAGCTTCTCGAAGCCGACAACGGGAAGTGTGTAAACCGACGTTGCTGTGGGATCTCTGACCACGCCAATGACAGTGACACTAAGTTTTAAACGCTATCGACCTTACTTGTGCTCTCGTTAAATGTGTCCTTCCAAATGAAATCATTTCCATTGCAAATGAAATGATGCATTAAAGCAAATTCGAGGTAGTTGATGGTGCTTAAGAATAGCTTCTAGTTTGCTGCATTAAAGGAAATTCGAGACAGGTTATAGCGCCTGAGTACAGCTTCTAGTTTGCTCCCGGAACGATCAGTTTTGATATCCTTCAGGTACATTCACTGTGACATTCGGATTTCCTACGACTTGAATACAGTGTGCCAGTCACACACAATAGACAGTAAAAGCTCTGGACGTTTTCTCCTTGGTGAACTAAGGAGCTAAAAATCTAAATCTACGTCTTTACTATGTAAACTACAACACTATGAAGGTTATGACAGAGAGTACTTCTTGTTGTGCGACGTATTAGAGTTTCTTCCCGTTTCATTTGCTTATGGAGCGTGGGAAAAATGATTGCTTTGATGTCTCTTTACTACCTGTAATTAATCTCGTCTTCGCAGTTCCTGCACGAGAGGTACGTAGGAGCTTGTAGCATATTCCTAGATTCGGCACTAAATACTCGTTCTTGAACCTTTGTAAGCAGGCTTTCGCGAGGTAGTTGACGTGCGTTTTCAAGCGTTTGTCGTTTAAGGATTTTCATTTCCACGACGCTCTCCTATGGACAAAAAACTGTTACCATTCATGCTGTCCTTCTTTGTATATATTCCATAAACTTTTTTCGTTCTATTTTGTATTGGTCCCACACACTGGAAAATATTGTAATGTAGGTCATACAACTGTTTTTTAAGTAATCTCCTTTCCCAGTCACTTACCAATGCAAAATCGTTAAGGCTTTCGTGGCCCCATCCACCCTTCCTGTACGTGCGACTTACGCTATGTCACCATTGCATTCCATTAGGAGGCTCATGCCTTGAAAATTACAGGACCACTGTCAGAGGACCAAATTAACGAGACGGCTCAGTCATTGGTTATGATACCAACGATAATGATGATAATTATGGTAATGTTTATGATCACCATCTACATCGTCGTTTTCACTTTATTTGTTTGTTGTGTTTTGGCTCATATGATTCTTTTTCGAATACCTCGTTCTACCTTAACTATCTTTCCAACCTTAATTCTCCGTTAATCCGTGTTACTTTTTGTCCACCAAAGACGGAGACGAGGGAGAAAAGTTATTCTCTAGGGGACATCTGTATTCAAATTAGTTTCTTGTCTGCAACGTTCGAATAAAGGCTAGGAGAAAACAATGCTGTGTGTGGTACGCACTTTTCCTTGCAGAGGGTCATAGAAGCGCTGTATCAGCTGGATACACGTGGACTTGCCACAGCCGGAGCTGCCCACTAGCGCCACCGTCTCTCCGGCTTTGATCTTGAGGTTCAGGCCTTGCAGGATCTGAAAATGTGAAATATATCTATTTATCCTCGGAGGTAAATATGAATAATAATACCGTAATGGAGTAAAATCCAGGAAGACCAGCAAATGATCTACACTTGATGCAAATACAAACATCTGATCTTCGCAAAAAAAGTAGTGTACAATACGTAAATAAGTGAAAAGAACTAATAAGGCATCACAACATCGGCGACTGATGTCTGCAACCAGTCATAAGCGTATTTTAGCAAGATCGATCATATGCGTCACGTTCTGTGGAAAACATGTGTCACATTGTACAGTAATTCAATGAAAGAATTTTAAGGAAGTGTTATTAAATAAATCAGATATCATCCGACAGATTGTCGAGCTCTGCTTGTCACTCTGGGAACCTTCCTTAGCTGTATTAACGGAAGAAATAGAAAAATTTAGACGAGGTCAGCGCGTTTCCTCGTCATTTTTTTAGTCACTGGAAGGGCGTAAGAAAAATGCTAAACAGGCTGTAGTGGGTAGTGGTACAACAAAGACTATACATCACGGAAAAGCTTACTTTTAAAATTATGCAAGTAAATGTTCCGAGACGCATATTTCCCCCATCAGATAGCTTTATGTGGAGATTGAAAGATTGAAGTTGTCTGATTATGACCTTTACTCCCCCCCCCCCCCCCCATGAACCATGGACCATGCCGTTGGTAGGGAGGCAGGCTTGCGTGCCTCAGCGATACAGATAGCCGTACCGTAGGTGCAACCACAACGGAGGGGTATCTGTTGAGAGGCCAGACAAACGTGAGGTTCCTGAAGAGGGGCAGCAGCCTTTCAGTAGTTGCAGGGGCAACAGTCTGGATTATTGACTGAGCTGGCAGTGTAACACTAACCAAAACGGCCTTGCTGTGGTGGTACTGCGAACGGCTGAAAGCAAGAGGAAACTACAGTCGTAATTTTTCCCGAGGGCATGCAGCTTTAGTGTATGGTTAAATGATGATGGCGTCATCTTGGGTAAAATATTCCGGAGGTAAGATAGTCCCCCATTCGGATCTCCGGGCGGGGACTACTCAAGAGGACGTCGTCATCAGGAGAAAGAAAACTGGCGTTCTATGGATCGGAGCGTGGAATGTCAGATCCCTTAATCGGGCAGGTAGGTTAGAAAATTTAAAAAGGGAAATGGATAGGTTAAAGTTAGATATAGTGGGAATTAGTGAAGTTCGGTGGCAGGAGGAACAAGACTTCTGGTCAGATGAATACAGGGTTATAAATACAAAATCAAATAGGGGTAACGCAGGAGTAGGTTTAATAATGAATAAAAAATAGGAGTGCGGGTAAGCTACTACAAACAGCATAGTGAACGTATTATTGTAGCCACATTAGATACGAAGCCCACGCCTACTACAGTAGTACAAGTTTATATGCCAACTAGCTCTGCAGATTACGAAGAAATTGAACAAATGTATGATGAGATAAAAGAAATTATTCAGGTAGTGAAGGGAGACGAAAATTTAATAGTCATGGGTGACTTGAATTCGAGAATAGGAAAAGGGAGAGAAGGAAACACAATAGTTGAATATGGATTGGGGCTAAGAAATGAAAGAGGAAGCCGTCTGGTAGAATTTTCCACAGAGCATAACTTAATCATAGCCAACACTTGGTTCAAGAATCATAAAAGAAGGTTTTATACATGGAACAAGCCTGGAGATACTAAAAGGTATCAGATAGATTATATAATCGTAAGACAGAGATTTAGGAACCAGGTTTTAAATAAGACATTTCTAGGGGCAGATGTGGACTCTGACCACAATCTACTGGTTATGAACTGTAGATTAAAACTGAAGAAATTGCAAACACGTGGTAATTTAAGGAGATGGGGCCTCGATAAACTAACTAAACCAGAGGTTGTACAGAGTTTCAGGTAGAGCATAAGGGAACAATTGACAGCAATGGGAGATAGAAATACAGTAGAAGAATGGGTAGATCTGAGGAATGAAGTAGTGAAGGCAGCAGTGGATCAAGTAGGTAAAAAGACGAGGGCTAGTAGAAATTCTTGGGTAACAGAAGAACTATTGAATTTAATTGATGAAAGGGGAAAATATAAAAATGCAGTAAATGAAGCAGGCAAAAAGGAAGACAAACGTCTCAAAAATGAGATCGACATGAAGTGCAAAATGGCTAAGCAGGCATGGCTAGAGGACAAATGTGAGGATGTAGAAGCTTATCTCACTAGGGGTAAAATAGATACTGCCTACAGGAAAATTAGAGACCTTTGGAGAAAAGAGAGCCACTTGTATGAATATCAAGAGCTCAGATGGATACCCAGTTCTAAGCAAAGAAGGGAAAGCAGAAAGGTGGAAGGAGTATATAGAGGGTCTATACAAGGGCGATGTACTTGAGGACAATATTATGGAAATGGAAGAGGATGTAGATGAAGATGAAGTGGGAGATACGATACTGCGTGAAGAGTTTGACAGAGCACTGAAAAATCTGAGTCGAAACAAGGCCTCAGGAGTAGACAACATTCCATTAGAACTACTGGCGGCCTTGGGAGCGCCAATCCTGACAAAACTCTACCATCTGGTGAGCAAGATGTATGAAACAGGCGAAATACCCTCAGACTTCAAGAAGAATACAATAATTCCAATCCCAAAGAAAGCTGGTGTTGACAGATGGGAAAATTACCGAACTATCAGTTTAATAAGTCACAGCTGCAAAATACTAACGCGAATTCTTTACAGAAGAATGGAAAAACTAGTAGAAGCCGACCTCGGGGAAGATCAGTTTGGATTTCGCAGGAATGTTGGAACACGTAAGGCAATACTGCCCTACGACTCATCTTAGAAGCTAGATTAAGGAAGGGCAAACCTACGTTTCTAGCATTTGTAGACTTAGAAAAAGCTTTTGACAATGTTGACTGGAATACTCTTTCAAATTCTGAAGGCGGCAGGGGTAAAATACAGGGAGCGAAAGGCTATTTACAATTTGTACAGAAACCAGATGGCAGTTATAAGAATCGAGGGGCATGAAAGGGAAGCAGTGTTTGGGAAGGGAGTGAGACAGGGCTGTAGCCTATCCCCGATGTTATTCAATCTGTATATTGAGCAAGCAGTGAAGGAAACAAAAGAAAATTCGGTGTAGGTATTAAAATCCATGGAGAAGAAATAAAAACTTTGAGGTTCGCCGATGACATTGTAATTGTGTCAGAGACAGTAAAGGACTTGGAAGAGCAGTTGAACGGAATGGACAGTGTCTTGAAAGGAGGCTACAAGATGAACATCAATAAAAGCAAAACGAGGACAATGGAATGTAGTCGAATTAAGTCGGGTGATGCTGAGGGAATCAGATTAGGAAATGAGACACTTAAAGTAGTAAAGGAGGTTTGCTATTTGGGGAGCAAAATAACTGATGATGGTCGAACTAGAGAGGATGTAAAATGTAGACTGGCAATGGCAAGGAAAGCGTTTCTGAAGAAGAGAAATTTGTTAACATCGAGTATAGATTTAAGTGTCAGGAAGTCATTTCTGAAAGTATTTGTATGGAGTGTAGCAATGTGTGGAAGTGAAACATGGACGATAAATATTTTGGACAAGAAGAGAATAGAAGCTTTTGAAATGTGGTGCTACAGAAGAATGCTGAAGATTAGATGGGTAGATCACATAACTAATGAGGAAGTATTGAATAGGATTGGGGAGAAGTTTGTGGCACAACTTGACTAGAAGAAGGGATCGGTTTGTAGGACATGTTCTGAGGCATCAAGGGATCACCAATTTAGTATTGGAGGGCAGCGTGGAGGGTAAAAATCGTTGAGGGAGACCAAGAGATGAATACACTAAGCAGATTCAGAAGGATGTAGGTTGCGGTAGGTACTGGTTGATGAAGAGGCTTGCACAGGATAGAGTAGCATGGAGAGCTGCATCTAACCAGTCTCAGGACTGAAGACCACAACAACAACAACAACATATTCAACTCTAGTCGCTAATTAGATATGTCGGATATTGAAACCTGGACTCCGTATAGCACAAATTTGCATTTTGTTAAATGACACGATCAACCTAAATTATCTCAGATCTTAACGACTGAACGGGTTTTTTCCACAGTTTACTTTCCCGTTCCACTACTTATTATTTATCATTCCTTTCTACCTAGAGCAATAATGCACTTCGACTGTTAAGTAGAATACGTAAACCCTAATGTCACTGTTCAATACGATATGAGAAATAACTAATGAGTAATAACGACTTAGGTTTCGAAAGATGACTGTGCACTCACCCTGACGCCCTTCCGTGAAGGGTACTCGAAGTGGACGTCTTGGAAGCTCACATCGCCGTTGACGTCAGACGGGCGCTCGCCCTCTTCAGACAAGCTGTCGATGGGCGACTTGCGGTCAATGACGGCGAAGACTTTGGCAGCGGCTCCCCTAGCCATCGAGAAGGCCTCAATGAAGGGCGACGACATACCGAACATCCAGGAGCCCATCATGACTGAGTAGAACACCTGCAGCGGAAACACTCGCGGTAATAAGTAACAGCATGCAAACAATTACATAGTGGCTTACTGTGAACACGTCAACTTCATTCTGTGCATTACAAGTGCGAGATGCCTCACCTTCAAGATAAAATATTACTCCCTGTGGCGGATTTTTGTTCCATTATGCCTGCTAAAACTAAATCAAACCATGGATCAAGAGTAAGTACAAAAGAATTTGAAGCCATTTTGACTATTTTTCGACCGTGACTGTCTCAAAAAATATGTAAAGGTATTGTAAATTACCGATACCAGTTACAAACTTCTTCAACTACTGTATTACTTATTTATTTAGCTACATGATTTGAGGTAAACCTCATCTTCAGGCTAAATGGAATTCCACAAACAACTTTAAAATAAGGCCGTACAGATGTTACATAGTCTTTTCGTGAATGCTGTGGTCATCCTTTTTCTCCTGGTGTGGCAGTCTCGTAGTGATGCGCTAGGGTGCCTCCATTCCCGTGCCTCTTCTGTTCACTATTCACAAATTGTCACTAACATAGCAGTAACTTGTAAACACGATCACAGAACTGTTTGTGATCGTGTTTCGAAGTTACTGCTGCGTTAGTGACAATTTGTGAACAGTGAGCAGGAGAGGCAAGGAAATGGCGGCACCCCAGCGCATCACTACGAGACTGCCACACCAGAAGAAAAAAGATGACCACAGCATTCACGAAAAGACTATGTAACATCTCTATGGCCTTATTTTAAAGTTGTTTTTGTAATGCCATTTAGCCTGAAGATGAGGTTTACCTCGAAACATGTCGCTAAATAAATAATACAATTGTTGACGAAATTTGTGACTGGTAGCGGTAATTTAAAAAACCTTTACATAGTGCAAAATATATGTCGAACGAGTAATGCTTTTTCTCAAAAACATAACAAAAACAAAATATGTACTAAAAAGTACTTAAAATATATATCAACATAACAGAAATCAAATTCATGCTGAAACGTACTTAAAATCAGTATCTGAGGAGGCAGTAACGAGCTAGGATGAGAGACTTTGTTCAGTTTAGAACGTAGTGTGCTTCGTCAAACCGTAATGTGGAGATGTGCACAGGACGGATGTGCGTACCAACCCGTACAATGTGCTCTTTCTTTTCCTCCCTTTGAGACACCATTCACTGGCCCGAATAAATTAGCAAACGGTTGTCTGGCTATTCCCCACATCACACAGACTGTACGCTGAAGCGCCAAAGAAACTGGTATAGCCATGTGTATGCGAATACAGAGATATCTAAACAGACAGAAGACAGCGCTGCGGTCGGCAACGCCTATATAAGACAACAAGTGTTGTTAGATCGGTTACTGTTTTTGAACCATTTGCACTCTAGCACAGACGATATTTAATTTACTGAACTTAGATTATATGTATCGATTTTTTAAGACAAGAGAAAGCAAAAAAAAAAAAAAAAAGGAATTAACACCGCTCTCTTGTTACAGTCAGTAGGCATCAGCACACTCTTATGTCATTCGTTGTCCTAGAAGGACGTAATATTTTGTGTGGCTCCACAGTTAGCCATATTGATACTTATTTGCAGAAAAGAGGCGCAGAATTAATAAGTCGCTCTCATTTGTGAAGTATCTACAATTATTTACCTAGAATTTTACGTGTCATTCATATCGTAATGTATATGTTGAAATGAATAGATGTTTTATTTAATCGTATGCTTTTCTCTGTTTTAGTAGTTTTAGTCACTCCATTGTCATGATTGAAGCTGAGGTCAGATATCAGACTGTGTACAAAAAATATATACTGAGCCCTGGCTACGTTCAGTACAACTTCGGATGTGCGAAGCTCGATAAATTCACGGCGTAAATTTTAATCTCTCAATTACTTATCCAAACAAACGACAAAAATAATAATTATTATTACAAATTATTATTATTATTATTTTATTTTATTTTTTATTTATTAAATGTTGCTACAATGGCAGGTTAACAACACGGAAGTGAGTTTGAAGGTGGTGTTATAGTCGGCACACGAGCCATGGGACACAGCATCTCCGAGGTGGTAATGAAGTAGAACGACGGCTGAACTGAATCGTTTAAGGTGACAAATGAAATCCTTCCGGAAACTGCTGCAGATTTCAATGCTTGGCGATCAACAAGTGTAGTGTCAGCATGCGAACCATTCAACGAAACAACATCGATATCGGCTTTCGGTGGTGGAGGTCTACTCGTGTACCCGTTGATGACTGCACGACACAAAGATTTACGCCTCATCTGGGCCCATTAACACCGACACTGGACTATTGATGACTGGAACAATGTTGCCCGGTCGGACGAGTCTCGTTTCAAATTGTATCGAGCGGATGGATGCGTACGGGTATGGAGACAACTCATGTATTCATGGACCCTGAAAGTCAGCAAGGGACTGTTCAAGCTGGTGGAGGCTCTGTAATGGTGTGGGGCGTGTGCAGCTGGAGCGTTATGGGACCCCTGATACTTCTAGATACGACTCTGACTGGTGTCACGTACGTAACATCATGTCTGATGACCTGCATCCGTTCATTGTGCATTCTGACGGACTTGGGAAATTCCAGCAGGACAATGCGACGCCCCACACGTCCAGAATTTCTACAGCGTGGCTCCAGTAACACTCTTCTGAGTTTAAACGCTTCCGCTGGCGACCAAACTCCCCAGACACGAACATTATTGAGCATGTGTGGGCTGCCTTGCAATGTTCTATTCAGAAAAGATCTCCAAACCCTCGTACTCTTACGGGTTTCCGGACAGCCCTGCGGATTCATAATGTCAGTTCCCTCTAGCACTACTTCAGACGTTAGTTGAGCCCATGCTACGTCCTGTTGCGGCACTTCTGCGTGTTCGAGGGGGCCCTACACGATATTAGACAGGTGTACCAGTTTCTTTGGCTCTTCAATGAATATTCGGATCATTAGCCTCAATTAATCTTCAAAATTCTGTGAGATCAGGATTTAAACCCACTAAACTTTCTTTGGGCCTCTGACTGCTTCGAAGACCTTTGCTTCTTCGTTTCATCGTAGAAAAGGGAGGTTATCAACAAACAAACTGGGTCACAATACATATAATAAAATAACGAAGGATCAGTAGGGTTGTACGTCACCTAGACAACCTGATCGCTGGAGACGAAGCACAAGTCGAATTCTTGTTTGGAGAATTAGGAAGGAAATCGACCATACCATTTCATCCCGGTATTTGGTGGTATTTGCCTGGACCTAAATCTGGACAACCAGACGCAGATTTCAACTGTCGTCCTCCCGAATATGAGGACCATTGCACCACCTTGCTCGGTCACATAGAGGGTGAACGCGTTTAAGTGCAGATATTCTCGTATGTAGTACGTTCGTATGTGCACCCATCAGTGTGTTGGTTGTTTTTTCTCTGCGTCAAACAGTCTTCCCACAAACATGTCACAAACTTTACGACCTGATGTTTTCTGCACAGCTGTGCCAGCAGCATTAAGTGGACTACACCTGTCAGTATAGACTAACCGTTTTAGGTTCACGTGTCAATACTTCAACACTTAACCTGCTGCCCAGGGAAAAATAAACATTAGTTAGTGGCTTGCTCTTGACACATACACTTGGTGGTACTAATCAATCTAAAAACGTATAACTTGTAATAGCTGTAGTTACTAGTCTGCAGATGACGTAAATATTAATATAGTACTGTTGAGTACAGCATCATCTGTCACTAAAAGAAATTTCTGCATATATACCCCTTACTCCCTGTATAATAATGTAATATAAACTAGACAAAATACAGAGAAGGAAAGACGCGAATAAAAAAAGAAATAAGAATAACCTTTGCTTATTATGACACCAGTGAACTGCGTGCACTTAGCAACCTCAAATTTCTTACGGATAAGGCGTCACCGGTGCCTAACTCTAGCTTCTGCGCGTTATCAACGTCACCTAGATTCATGGAGGGCAACAACTCTGGCTACAAAGTCCGAATGAAGGACAAAAAGCGGTCAAACCACGACAGTGATGTGTTTACTGTGACTGCCGTAGTATCAGCCCGTTTACTCTGCACTTGATCACTGATCACTGCTGATTCGTTTGCTCTTTGATTTGATATCAAAGTTGGTGTACTATTTCCTTTACCCCAAATTGCCCTGGCTGCCCTTTTTGCATAATCTTGTGCCCACCGGCAACTATCATACAGAGATTGAATTACAATGTTGTGCGATTCTTTTCATTTCCTAGGAGCATGTGTTCGGCTTACACAATAGTGTTGGGCACAACTGAAGAAAGCGAATGCGACGAGTGGCACTTGTTAGGAAAATAAAAACTTCAGTTGGACTAGCAACCTATTTACCATAATTTGATTGTGGGGCTTAGTTTCTGGATTTAGTTGGTGGGGAGATATTACTTCGTACTCCACAATGTTTGTGATATGACAATGATAGTTGAGATTACCTGAAAAACGGCGACGTTAACACCGATTAAAGCTAATGACTCTAAGACCACTGTTAAATGTTTGTCCAGCATTACGATGGATAATGCAATCGGGTTGTTCGCTTTTATATCTGTGGCACCTCATGCGTACTCTGTCATCTACTACGTTCTTTTCCTACTGAGTCTTGTCTGAAAACACTATTTGTTTCTGATTGGAATCCTTTTATTCTACATTGACGGTTTCTTTGTAGTCCGCGAAACCTGTAGTTTTGTATCAGTTATATCCCGCACAAAAGTTGAGGTATGTCTTATCCCGTATCGACGTCAGTTTTTGTGATTCATGAATAGATAGACTATTCTTTCGAATATCTTGTGCTTGTGTCTTCCCCGAAAAGGCCAATGTGGCGTTGGTACAACTCCTATGACCTGCAGTTTATAGCGTCCCCAGTGCTATATTATAAAAAAAGACTTAAAAGGCAGTATTTATAAAGAAGAGACATTTAAAAATTGAATAATATATTTTATCATGTAGCTGTAAAACAATAATTTCCCTGTCTAAGTTTCGAATGCAAAGAAATATAACAAAGTGATCTAAAGAGACAAGATACGCTCTTTTGTTAATTTTTTTAGTCGTCTTCACTTCTCTTGTCTTGATTGCGTATAGATGGACATCTTTCGAGTGCTGGCAAATGTAAGCGTATTTGTATGAGTTAAGCAGATAATATATTTATTTAATATTATTGTGCACTTTTAATTTATAAGAGGTGATCCCGATTTCATGTCCGTCTTCCTTGGATTAACCTGCATTCAAATAATTTACATTTCAACAATCGCAGCGGCCGAAACAGCCAACGACGCCATTACGTGGCGATATTAACTTATGAAAAATTTGCGGAAGCAAAAAACTCGCCCGTTATTAACATAATATTAATTTTTCTCCACAGCCGCCCGACGTTGTATAAAATACGTAGCTTTAAGATTCTTATTTTCAGTACCATAGCCGAGAGCCAGAGCCAGGACTCCGACTACGAGGCAATGGTTAACGGAGGTAAGAAAAAATACTCTCACGCGTGTGTGGGCCGCAATTGTAATTAATAACTAAAGATCTTTTGCTTTAAAGTGAGCTGACTAGCCGAGGAAATTAATATGAAAAGTGTATTCCAATGTTCAACTTGTATGCTCATGTTTTAAGATTCAGCGAGTCTAACATTCATTAACGTAACAAATAATTTAAGATTAATATTGTTAAAAAGGAGAACTTCACGAAAGCATTTAACCGTAAACCAAAATTGAATGAAATATTTTTATTAAGGCCCACCACGTAAGTCGGCAACAATCAAAATAATAATAATAATAATAATAATAATAATAATAATAATGTATTAAATTACGACGGCCGACGGACGCGAGAAGTTTTACATCGCTATTAATAACAGTGGCATAGGTGTACCACTAATCCCATTCAGATTCTCTAACATGGTAGTAGTGCCCCTGTGGTGTTGCCGTGCTACAATGTTCATGGAGACGAAACATTCGTCCACTGTAAATTCGTGTCGTATGGTGGCACGTCACGTTGTCTGTGCGTTTATATTCTTAGAACGCTATCGCAGAAACAGTTGCAACGTAGGGGCAACAAAAATTCGATTTTCAATACTTCGCGTAATTAGTGACTGAATTTAAAAATATGAAATCTCACCATAATAGTCGTGTCAAGGGGTACAACCTTATGTTAAAAGGTTGAGAAATATTACAGCTGTATTTAATCTGTCGTTTCTGAACACTGTAAGATCGTTTGAAAAAATTTCGGCTGAACTTATTTCCAGCTTTAGCTAGCTTTCTGAACCTATAACGACTGCAGACGAGTAACTACTGCTAGAAACTGTTCGTTTGTCCTGAGGCAGCTTAACTGAGGGAAACCTTTCCTAAGCTTCTCTCTTACGTGCTTAAAGGCAAATATTTTACACATTAACTGATTTGTAAAGTATTCAGACGTTTCAAGCTGTTTTCTACATGGGAATTCGAGACGTTTACTAGGAATGGCGATATAACAAGTAGACTACCACAGTCAAAAACGGGATTCGTGGCCAAGAAAAGTCTCCTAGTGTCAAACACAGGCCTTAATTTATGGAAGAAATTTCTGAGGAAGTACGTTTGGAGCACAGCATTGCATGTTTGTGAAACACAGACTACGGGGAAACCTAAACGGAAGAGAATTGAAGTATTTGAGATGTGGTGCTACAGAAGAATGTTGAAAATTAGGTGGACTGATAAGATAAGGAATGAGAAGGTTCTTCGCAGAATAGCGAGGAAAGGAGTATATGAAAAACACAGACAAGAGGAAAGGACACGACGATGGGACATCTGTTAAGACATCACGGAATAACTTCCATGTTACTAGAGGGAGCTGTAGAGGGTAAAAACTGTAGTGGAAGACAGAGATTGGAATACATTCGGCAAATAATTAGGACATAGGTTGCAAGTGTTACTTTGAGGTGAAGGGGTTGACACAGGAGAGGTTCGTGGCGGGACCCATCAAAATGAAAAAAAATCTCCACGCAACATTCAGGATTCTTCTGCGACCCATTAAGTAAGATTGACATTAGTGAGGCCACTGCCTAATCACCAGAACACGCTTTGACTGTGCGGCGGTGGCTCATGTAGGTACCAATGACGCGTGTCGCTTTGGATCGGAGGGGATTCTCTGTGGTTTCGGGCGGCTATCGGAAATGGTAAAGACTGCTAGTCTTTCTTGCGAGATTAATCTATCGTTTCTGAACACTGTAAGATCGTTTGAAAAAATTTCGGCAGAACTTATTTCCAGATTTAGCCAGCTTTCTGAACCTATAACGAGTTGAGCTTCAGTGCTTCCTATTAGGGCTCTATCCGCAGCATCGTCGATAAAACCGACTGTGGTCCTTTGGTGCAGAGCCGAGTGGAGGGTTAAATAGAGGTTCAGGCGGTTCTGTGACCGTGTAAGCTGCAGATTTCTTGGCTTGCACCATCGGGTGGTGGGTTTCCGGGTTCCGCTTAATAGGTCAGGAGTCAACTACACACAGGAAGCGGCTACACGGGTAGCGGGGGCTGTGTGGAAGGGACTGGACGGTTTTTTAGGTTAGAGGGTCTTAGGGAATCACAGAAAGGGCGTCCGTCTAGAAGGGAGCAGGTAAAACATAGTAAGTTAGTTGTAGAAACGATCGGTATTGTAGTTGTAAATTGTCGTAGCTTTGTTGGGAAAGAACCAGAGGTCCGAGCCCTAATAGGAAGCACTGAAGCTCAACTCGTTATAGGTTCAGCTGGATAAACCTGGAAATAAGTTCAGCCGAAATTTTTTCAAACGATCTTACAGTGTTCAGAAACGATAGATTAAATACAGTTGGTGGTGGAGTATTTATTGCTGTCAGAAGTAGTTTGCCTGGTAGTGAAATTGAAGTAGATAGTTCCTGCGAAACAGTATGGGTAGAGGTTATACTTGATAATGGGACTAAACTGTTAACTGGGTCGTTTTACCGACCCCCGACTCAGAACATATAGCTGCTAAACAGTTCAAAGAAAACTTGAGTCTAATTTCACATAGGTTCCCCACTCATACAACTACTTCAATCTACCCTCGACATGCTAGAAAAATTATACGTTTAAAGCCGGCGGCAGGCATAAAACGTCATCTAAAATTGTACTGAATGCATTCTCAAAAAATTATTTTGAACAATTAGTTCATGAGCCCACTCGAAGTGTAAATGGTTGCAAAAGCGTACTAGACCTCTTAGCAACAAATAATCCTGGACAAGTACTGAGTATTGTGCCGAATACAGGGATTAGCGACCACAAGGCAATTGCTGCTAGGCTGAATACCGTAACACCTACAACCATCAAAAAGGAACGCAAAGTATATCTATAAAAAAAGCTGATAAAAATGCTCTTAACGCCTTTTTAAGAGACAATCTTCGCTCCTTCTGATCTGATCATGTAAGCGTAGAAAAGTTGTGGAACGATTTCAAAGAGATAGTATCGACAGCAATTGAGAGATATATACCACATAAATTAATAAGTGATGATACTGATTTCCCATGGGTACACAAAACGGGTCAGATCGCTGTTGCAGAAGCAGCGAAAAAAGCGCACCAAATTTAAAAGAACGCAAAATCCCCAATACTGTCAAAGTTTTATAGAAGTTCTCAATCTAGCCTGTACTTCAATGCGAGATGTTTCTAATAATTTCCACAACGAAACTTTCTCGAAATCTGGCAGAAAACCCAAAGAGATTCTGCTCATACATAAAGCACACCAGCGGCAAAACGCAATCAATACCTTCACTGTGCGATAACAACGGTGAAGTCACTGATGACAGTGCCACTACAGCAGAGTTATTAAACACTGTTTTCCGAAACCCCTTCACCAAAGAAGACGATGTAAATATTCCTGAATTCCAATCAAGAACAACTGCCAAGATGAGGAACATAGAAGTAGATACCCTCGGTGTTGCAAAGCAGCTTAAATCACTTGATAAAGGCTAGGCTTCCGGTCGAGATTGTATACCAGTCAGGTTCCTCTCAGAGAATGCTAATACAATAGCTCCATATCTAGAAATTATATACGACCGTTCGGTCACAGGAAGATCCTAAAGACTGGAAAATTGCTCAAGTCACACCAATACCCAAAAAGGGAAGTGGGAGTAATCCTTTGAATTACAAGCCCACATCACTAGTGTCGATTTGCAGTAGGGTTCTGGAACATATATTGTATTCGAACATTATGAAGTGCCTTAAAAAAGACGATTTATCAACACATAGTCAGCACGGATTCAGAAAGTATCGTTTTTGTGAAACACAACTAGCTCTTTATACTCATGAAGTAATGAGTGTTATCGGCAGGGGATGTCAAATTGAATCCACATTTTTAGATTTCCAGAAGGCTTTCGACACCGTTCCTCACAAGCGTCTTCTAACCAAACTGCGTGCCTATAGAATATCGCCTCAGTTGTGCGACTGGATTCGTGATTTACTGTCAGAAGGGTCACAGTTCGTAGTAATAGACGGAAAGTCATCGAGTAAAACAGAAGTAATATCCAGCGTTCCCCAAGCAGGTGTTATAGGCTTTCTATTGTTCCTGATCTATATTAACGACATAGAAGACAATCTTAGATTGTTTGCAGATGATGCTGTCATTTAACGTATTGCAAAGTCATCAGATGACCAAACGAATTGTAAAATGAATTAGGTAAGATATCTGTATCGTGTGAAAAGTGGCAATTGATCCTGAATAAAGAAAAGTGTGAAGTTATTCACGTGAGTACTAAAAGAAATCCACTAAATTTTGGCTAAGCGATAAATCACACAAATCTGAAGGCTGTAAATTCAACTAAATACTTAGGGATTACAATTACAAATACGCTAAATTGGAACGATCACATAGACATCGTTTGGGTAGAGCAAACCGAAGACTGTGCTTCATTGGCAGAACACTTATAAGGTACAACAGGTCTACCAAAGAGACTGCTTACACTACGCTTGTCCGCCCTATTCTGGAGTACTGCTGCGCGGTGTCGGATCCGCATCAGGTGGAGCTGACGGATGACATCGAAAAAGTACAAAGAAGGGCAGCTCGTTTTATATTATCGCGAAGTAGGGGAGATAGTGCCACAGACATGATACGTGAATTGGAGTGACAATCATTAAAACAGAGGCGTTTTTCGCTGGACGGGATCTTCTCATGAAATTTCAATCACCAGTTTTCTCCTCCGATTGCGAAAACGTTTTGTTGGCACCCACCTACATAGGGAGAAATGATCACCACGATAAAATGAGAGAAATCAGGGCTCGCACAGAAAAATTTAAGTGCCTGCT
The DNA here is from genome assembly GCF_023864275.1 of Schistocerca cancellata. Classification (NCBI taxonomy): domain Eukaryota; kingdom Metazoa; phylum Arthropoda; class Insecta; order Orthoptera; family Acrididae; genus Schistocerca; species Schistocerca cancellata. The sequence goes on along the minus strand of NC_064628.1, from coordinate 243,534,570 downwards.
TTTCCCGCGCGCCGTTCGAGAGTGGAGCGGTAGAGAGACAGCTTGAAGGTGGTTCATTGAACCCTCTGCCAGGCACTCTATTGTGAATAGCAGACTAATCACGTAGATGTAGATGAATATAACATGGCTTACTTTGAATTGTCTGTAGAAGTCCTATCACCTGCATACAACCTTTATTGCATGACGGTTTTCACAAAGAGTAGTGTGTGATACTTTTCTTTTGCAAGTGTTGCTTCATTTTCAAAATGACTGAACCGGCGCTTGTTGACTCAACTTCAAATGGGCAACAGTCGCCAGATCGGCATCTACCATGAATATGAGAAATAATACCCTGAAACAGCGTTGTTTTGAAATAGTTTGTCAGTGTAGCTCGTGCATTCTGCGCCTGTTGTGCGACTCATACAGACACAGTTTTGTCACAACAAACTGCACATAAAATTTTATTTGAAAACACATTTTCACTGCGACACCAGCTAGTACATGCTGTAGAAGATGGAGAAGTTCATCCCTTCAGCATCAGAACTTCAAGGCACAATCCAATCTCCGACGTGATTTTAACATTGTAACTATATAACTATATTTAGCAATTTACCCTATGTTTTAAGTAAATAGCGCAATGAAACATTCTTTCCGCTTGGAAAGAAAATGCCCATAACTGACTTTTTTTTTTGATCCGACGCAAGGCGACATTAACTGAGATAGGATTTTGCACCATTCCGATTTACTGTCGGAGACTCTGATTGAACAGCTATCCTAAAACCGACGGCATTGATCCGCATTCTTCTTACATCGTAAAGTTAATGTTCATAATTACATTATGGCGTAACAGCCATTATGACAGAGGTCACTAAAGGAGATGGGTACTCACGGTGATCATTGTTGAGGCGTCGTATATTCTCTCATTTTCGGGATACTCCCTGTCCCTTAGTATGAGGTTCACGCCGTACCAGAAGGCCAGACCATAGCTGCCAAAGGTGCAGAGCCAAAGCACCGAGTTTCCGAGACCCATGATGACGTTCTTCTTAACGCTCATTTTTATTGCTCCAAGCAACTTCGTGTTGTATCTAAAAAAGGAAATAATGAACAAAATTTTTATCAACTTATTATACTATAAAAAACGATTCGCTTTAACAGATTTTAATAGATTAAATCAGTCTCGTATCTGTTTGTTTGTTAGGACTCGTCCGGTTAGTGTGCTTCGAAGTCGTCATTGGGTGTCAGTAAGGAACCAATTTTTCAGACCTATTAGTAAGCACGTTGTCAGTTGTGGCGTGAGTTCGCAATGAACAGAAGCCGTTGATAATGAATGGCTGTAGCACGCCTCTGACGTTGTCCAAGAGGACCACAGGGGACGTGCCCGAACAAGTTCGAAATTATATGCACACACAACTTGCAATGTACGATTTCTTTGCTTCCCCCTGAGACACCCCCCAGTGATCTGAGTATACTAGCAAATCATTCTACCATTATTAATAAAGGGAATAAATTTCCTAGACGAGTTTGCGATAATTATGAATATTTATTGAATAAAACCGTCCTGAGCCATTTAGACTGTTTTATTCACAAAATAACCAGCCTGCAGCTGTTTGTCTCTTTCGTTATAGGCCTAACATATATCATATAGTAGCGCCGCTAGCGTCACATTATCTTCAAAACCCAATGCGACAAGTGTTGTCATCCTACCAAACTTTCTTAGGCCCTTTGACTACTTCAATCTCGAAGAAATGCGGCTCCTTCGTTTCATCTGAGAAATACGGACAGATTATCAACAAACAAATTCGGCCGCAAGAACACATATCATAAGGGAACCGAAAAAAGACTAACCACTCAGCAGCATCAAGGTTTTGCCAAGTTTAGGAACGCTCTGGAAACCTACTTAAGTTGTAGTCCAGTCTGCGATAGGAAACTCCTTTATTCAGTTCTCCGCTACTATGTCACTCCTTATGCAAACAAGTCTCATTATTTTACATCAAACTACGATCATCTAATGCTTATGAAAGTGTTCAGTATCACGCGAATTAAGGTGCGCTATTGTACAAACATTATCCTTTTTATGTGCAAGCATGTCCTAACACCTCTGTGCCATGATCATACCTATTCTAACGAAAATTATGCACAAATATTAAAGTCCATTGTGATTTTATTGTTATTGTCTACATTTTTGTAAGACAACTTGCAGTCTAAAACGAAATGATTTTATTGTAAGGTTGATTGGAAAGTTATGACATCATTTCACCTATGAACGTCACTTTGTTGTACGAAAATATTTTGCGGGTACTTACAGTCATTTCTGCGGCTCCTATCCCTTTCTGCATGTTCAACTGTAGTAAGAGCACACACAGAAACACGGTTCATTCTTTTACTGAATAACACAAGCAAGCTAAAACTACAAAATTTCACAAAATAACAAAGTTTGGTCCTCGTAGATATTCAATTGTTTCCATTCTCCTTCTGGCATTTCACTTAACCTTCGTTTTCATTCTATCCCCCCCTCTTACACTCTTTGTCTACGCCTGTGTGTGGGTCTCTGCGTGTGTGTGTTTCTTTTTATTTGTTTGTTGTATTTTTTTGTTTAGTTCCTTAATGTGTTAAATGGACAAGACTGTGGCTGGAATTTAGTATTTTCAAACCTGTGCCTATTTTAGTTGGATGGCGACTGTGGATCATCAAGTGTCCTGCAGATGTGGTATGTGAGCTACTTCTTTTTAGAACCTTGAGGGGTTCGGAACATGTTGTTTTAAAATTTTCGCGCATAAAAATTACCTTTATAGATATAATTAGACGTAAATCGTCAACTAACCTCACAATAATACCATTTGGTTCGTAGTATTATGAAAAGATGGTCTTACAGTAACTAACAACAATAGAGGATAAGGTAAAACTCATAAAAGACTTAAAATGTTCACGCTTAGTTTTTATTACAATAGCTGTGTACTTAAAAAATGTTCTCATTTCACAAGCCATTATAAAAATACCCAATGATGACTGCACAGAGAGGCTAAAACGTTGATTGTTTAATAGGTGTATCTGGATTCCCATAATTTAATCTGCAAACAGTTCTATACCGGTACTGTTAGAGCTTCAGAACCAAATGGCGATGGTTCAGTAATATTTTTTACCATCAGGTTGCTTGCTGCCCGAGCCTGCACTCGCTCACCGCTTCTCCAGAACCATCGTTCTCTCGCCTTGTGCGATCACCTGCTGCACACTTCCTATCGTAATACTGTCTGACTGGCTGTATCGTAATAGTTAACACTAGTTTCCTTGGATTGGTGTTCAAGTTCTTGTCTGCGAATCTTTGAAGATACCATCTTTGGGCTACGTTCTAGCCATTCTCCGCACGCACGTGCGCGTTGTGTGTGTGTGTGTGTGTGTGTGTGTGTGTGTGTGTGTATGTGTGGACGCGTGCGTGTGAGTGTTCGTCTGCATGCGTATTCAAAACTTCCACGCGCTATTCACCTGTGTCGGATATTTAGAGACATTTTGATAAAACATCTTCTAAACAAAAAAGTAAATGGTAGTTACTTCAAAAAATAGCTTGTGCTATTGGATGTGGTATAATTCATTACGGTTGTTCTGCAGTCACGAAAATGAGGAACCCTGCAAATTGTTAATAAGCAAATAGAGTCGTAGGGCTGAGCGTTTAGTTCGCTGTTGACGGGCTGCTGAACATGAATAATCTGTCTTCTTGTGGTAAGTATTTCATTTAAAACAGAAATCTCTGTCGTAACATAAAACTCTAGGAACAAGGTCATCGTTGTTGTGCGGGGTGAAATTGAATTTTATTTTTAACTTAGAGATACATTAGATCTCGCAAAAGATAGTAATATATTGCCAAACATTGTGAATCTTTGGATTACTTCTTTGATGCTTGAGTAGTCCCCGCCCGGAGGTCATTATAGGGGATCACTGTACCTCTAGAATATTTTACGCTAGGGGATGCCATCTTCAGTAGAGCTGCATGTCTTCAGTAAGTATAATGGCTGTAATATTCTCTGGTTTTCGTCCTTTGCTGTACCAACATAGCAGGGCCACATAGGCTAATGTTACAAAGCTAAGTCAGTCCATGATCCAGATTGTTCCCCCGGTAATTTCTAAAAAGGCAGTAGTCCTTCTTCACGGACCACAAGTCAGTCTGGCTTCTCATGAGGGTCTCATCATGAAAAATAAATCTGGCACTCTACGCATAAGAGAAAAGAATGTTAGGTGCCTTAATTAAATAAATAGGTTAGAGAACTTAAAAACAGAGATGGGGACTTTGAAAGATGTAGTGGAAGATAGGGAAGTGCTGTAGGAGAGAGAACAGAACTTCTGGTCAGTTAAGTATGGGGTTATCAACACGTCATTAAATAGGCGCGCCGCAAGAGTAGGTTTAATAATAAATAAGAAAATACGAATGCTGTGAACCACTCTGAATAGCGTAGTGTACGCATTATCCTAGCCAAGACCCGCTCCAATATTACAATATTCGGTATATGTCTGCTAGTTTCGCAGATGATGAGGATGTTGAAAGAATCTTTCGTTCCCTCGAGTTCATATGCCAGTTGAAGTGTGAACTTCTTGGTTTCGATTTTCTTGTTCGTTACTATGTTATAGATGACCCATACAGTTTTTGCCGCCATGTCCCTTATGTTGTAGAAGACACACATTGGCCGTCTCCTACATGTAACCTTCGTAGTATATTTACGGGTCATTTCATCAACCACGTCCACCCCGTACTTTATTACATTGTAGAACGTTACGGTTTCAGTTTTTTCTTTCCTTTCTTGCTTATTGCTACTTCAGCATGTAGCGTACTCAGAAGAATGATATTTTTATTCTTCTTTCCTTGGTATACACCCAAGGTGTATTCTGTGTTGCCACTATTGTGCAGTATTGTGGTGGAATGTATTTCAGCATTCGGCATCCTTACTTCATCGGAAACTTCACGGTGGATCTTGTTCACTGTACCAACTAATGAAGTTTTCTTTTGTTTGAGTTATTAGCAAGTTGAAGAGACGTAAAGAAGTTGTCTGTGGTCATGTTTCTTCCTTGATTTACAAAAGGTTCCATGAGACACAGAACGACGTACTCAGCAAGTTATACTTACATGGATATGGTGTCTGTTCTTTCGGACATGTCTGAAAGAACAGACACCATATCCACATAAGTATACAGTTCTGGCAATACCGGACATGACCTTCTTCTTCTGTGCAGATGAACACATATTACCCGAACTCTTACGGGGCTTGGTAAGAATGTCTTCCATGAGTAATGAGTGTGTTGGGTAGGGACACTACGAATGTAGTGTGTGGACGTACGAGGTGTGACAATAAAGTAGTGAGACTGATGTGAAATAAATGTCAAGTTTAGTGTTGTCTCCTTCAAAGTGGTTCCCTTCTGATTGCACACACTTTTTCCAGCGTTTCTGCCATTGAAGGTAACATTTCTGGAACTCATCTCCTGTAATATCCTCCGAGACCCTCGTCACAGCTTTTTGGACATCTTGTGTTGTTTGAAAATGGTGTCCCTTGACCGCCGTTTTGACTCTTAGAAATAGAAAAAAGTTGCACGGAGCGATATCTGGTGAACAAGGTGGCTGTGGTAGTAATGAAATTTGTTTTGAGGTTAAAAATTGCTTTACTGACAGAGCAGTATGGCTGGCTGGTTGGCTCTGAGCACTATGGGACTTAACTTCTGTGGTCATCAGTCCCAGAGCAGTATGGGATTGCGCATTGTCGTGGTGCAGAATCCAATTAACAGCAATGGTGGCATGGACACGAAGAAGGCTTTTACGAAGCTTTTCTAAAATTTCTTTGTAGTAATGTTGGTTAGCTGTTTGTCCAAGAGGCACCCAATTTTTATGAACAAGAATCAAAGAAGCACACAAGCATGCAGTTCACTCTTCATTTTGATATGCGAGCTTTTTTGGGTCTAAGTGCTCCCTTTCAGCACAATTGCAAACTTTGGCGTTTTGTCTCTGGATCGTACTCAAAAGACCAACTTTCATCACCAGTGATAACACGGCTCAACAATTCTGGATTGATTTCCGTTTGCTCTAACAGATCGGCTGCCACATTTTCCCGTGTTTCTCGTTGTTGTGATGTGAGATTTTTGGGGACCATTTCTGCACAAATCTTTATCATACCAAGATCTCCAGTTATTATTAGACGAACCATTTCTAGATCGATGATTAGTTCTTCTGCAATCATTTTCACGGATAATCTTCGATCAGATCGTACGAGTTCACACACACTGGCCAGGTTGACATCCGTCCATTAGGTTGATGGTCGTCCACTGTGGTCTTCATCTTCAACATTCGTTCTGCGTTCACTAAACATTATATGCCAATGAAAAACTTGAACTCTTGACATAACCTCCTCTCCAAAAGCCTTCTTACCGTAAGCTGTCATCGCGTTTTCACCCAGTTTAACGCAAAAAAGAAATGGCATACAGTTGCATAATATTATGCGGCTCCATTTCCATGACGAGAGACACAAACACGTGTTAACTTATTACAGCACAACACACGACTCAGCAGTTGCATCGATGTGCCGCTTGGACTAGAAGCAGCTTATACACCATGATCAAAGATATTGTGCCTAAGCAAGCCTGCAGGGTTGCCACATCTTGCAAAGAAAATCAGTCTCATTACTTTATTTTCGCACCTCATATAAGGCGAGAATGTGGTTCTTGCGGGAGGCGTGTGCGAGATAGTCCCTGCAGTCGCACTGTCCTCTGTGCACTCGATGGCTCAGATGGATAGAGCGTCTGCCATATAAGCAGGAGATCCTGGGCGCGAGTCCTGGTCGAGGCACACATTTTCACCTGTCCCCGCTGATGTATATCAACGCCCATCAGCAGCTGAAGGTATTAATACATAATTCTAATTACTCAGCAAGTGGTTGTTTTTCTCTATGCATGTCTCTTTGCCGAGGTATGGAAAAGTATGACATATATACTTCGTCATTACATCAACAGCCAACCAGAATTTGAGAACTTTCCTCAAATTGCAGATACGAGAGCAGATTTGTTGGCTGCCAGGCCTTCAGCCTGGGTTAATTTTTCATCAGAACGGTGAAATCTGAGAAGCTCCTGAAACCTGTCCCTCGGCATAATGTCCTTGATAAAAGAAGGCCCCCAAGAGCGCGATGAGAGATCATCCACAGACATACCTTTTGTGCACAATACACCCTGAACATTCATGATGGCTATCAGTTTCTCTAGTTCCTCAAGTGACACAGTCCAGTCATTGTTCTTTAGTACTTTTCAAGCATTTGATTTTGCATATTTCTTCATGAGACGTAGCATTGCTTCAGAAAAAAACAAGATGGAAGGCTGTCTACTCGTTCGCAAGCATAAGCAATGGGACCTCCTCTCTCCTTCAGAACATTCACAGCTAACCGCCTTCCTGAAGATGAATAATTTCCAATCTCCCACACGGTTCTATCCCTTGCAATCATCTTTGTAGACTCTTCCACCCGTACCTGCTGTGGTGAAAGAGGTGATGATTGACATATATCAGCATTTGAATCCCTTTCCACTAATCGCCCCTCTCTCACAATGTCTCCATATTCACTTGTGTCAGGTACATAATCATCATCTTCACCAGTCAAGTCAATTTCCGTTTCAACTTCGGAATTCTCTAATAGATGTAACACTTCCTCAGAAAGTCCACGCTGACGATACATGTTCGAAAACGTGTTTCACGTACAAAGACTGCCTGAGTGACACAACATCAGCTGTGGTGGACTGGAATGTACACGTGCCAAGTTACAACAATGAGGAGTAACTGCTCTATGTTACTGCTCACTGTTGACACTGTACTGTTGTATAATTTACACATATTCAGAAGAGAAATTACTGTGGGGTCAAATTGACTCCTTCCGCCGTCCCAGGTATACTGAATGAAATGGCGAAAAAAATTAAAATATTTTGTAAATACTAAAACATCTTCAGAAAGAGGAGAAAAAATTAGAAAAAGTCATATCATTTCATTAACGAAATAAATTTGATATGACATTGAATGAAAAACGTATGGCAGGGGCCATTTTGATCCCTTCCGCTGCTCTAGTGTTAATGATTATTGCAAAGTTTTAGCGAAGTCCCTTGATGGTGTGACACCAGTGCTCGCTCACCTCTCGGACTCCTTGTCCTGCCCACCGAAGGCGATGACGGTGCGGATGGCGCTGAGCACCTCCTCCGCGATCGCGCCCGCCTTGCCGTACTCGGCCAGCTCCTTCTTGGAGAGCCGCGACGAGAAGACCTCGATGACGGAGAGCGACGCCATGATGATGGGGAACGAGATGAGGCAGATGAGCGCCAGCTCCCAGCCGCGCACCAGCGCCAGCACCAGGCCGCCCAGGAACGTCACCAGGTACGTCGCGAACATCACCACCTTCTCTCCGATGCCGTCTTCCATCTTCGTCAAGTCTCTGAAAGAATCCATCGTGCAGACCTCGTATTTTGCCCGTTGCAGATCAAATACTGCAATGTGCGCTTAACGTTATATACGTGCGTGTCAAAATATTATGACCACTGTCCACCGCACATTCAATGTAGCCTGGTGGCGTTGCGTGACTTGGCACACACAGAGCAAAGAAATCATTCTAGCGACGGTACGGGCTGCTCACTAGGAATCCAGTGACATAAGCGACTCTGAGAAAGGGCGGCTGGGATCAAGCTTTCGGAAACGGTGAAACTGGTCGTCCGTTTGGGTGCTGCTGGAAGAAGGATGGTGCAACCACCAGTGGGTGACCAGGTGTTGGACGTTGATGCCTCTTCAGAGGACGTGGAGGTCGGAGGCTTGTCCGCTTTCAGTAACAGGGTACGCTACGATCTGTGGTTGTCATTACGACAATGTACACTGCTGGTGTAGTACAAGTGTTTCGGAACACATCACTTAGTCACTTAGTGCAAATTGTTGGATTTGGGGATTTAGCAGCAGACGAACCCTGCGTTTCCATGTTGACCAAACGATATCGTCACTTATGATTACAGAGGAGATGGGATCATCAAGATTTTGCTGTGGATCAAGATATCGCCTTGTCCGATGAATCATGTTTCTTGTTACACGAGATGGATGGTCGCGTCTGGATACACCGTCATCATGGCAAACGGCTGTCAGAAACATGGAAATATGGACCGTGCCACGAATGCAAGCGACTGGGGGCAGTTAGCTTTCGGTAGTAACCGAAGGCACCAAGACAGCTTTAAAAAAACTGAAAACTGAAACAGTTTCTCTTTGACAGCTACTCCCATTCTATAGAAGAATTTGTATTACTGTAATGTGTAGAAAGTGGTGGGTAGGAATTACTAACTCAAGTCCATAATTTTTTTTCAAAAATACGGTTTATAAATGTTCAGCACGTGACTGTAAAATGACTTGTTCGGCATCATTACGATTTACGAACGCCATACGATACAATATTGCACTGTCTGTGATATTTGCCGCAGTGCCTGTTCCTCTGGACAATCATGCATGTCCGAAAAGAAATTATATCGTAATTCGGAATAACACAGGCACTGCAATATCGCATTTACCCGCCGACATCGGGTAAGCGACTTTCAAATAAAATGTCTCCTCTGTGAGAGAATACACACAAAGGATGCACGAGGACAGGTTGTAGGCACACGGAAGTTTGCGTCTGGTCGTGAGTCGTGTTCGGATAGCCCAGGCGATTAAAACTCTTCAAACTCTTCTCTAAGGGCGTCGCAGTTCTAACTTCCATCGCTGAGGCGTCAAGAGAAGGAGTAAGGGGAGGGGGAGGGGGAGGGGGCGGGTTTGACGACTTTCCCATCGTTTGACACGCCCACGAAGGCACTGGGCAGAACTGTCGTGAAATTTGGTGCCAATGAAATATCATTAACCTACTTTACACGTCACATGAACTTCTAGGCTCTGGCCATTCTTTCGCATGTTCCAACACCTTGCTGTTTGAATCGCTCATGACTGCCAGGTACCTGCTCAGCAACATTATGCTCTATTTGAGACGGTGACTAATACAGGATATACATAATATCCGGGAACGCTTTCAATTATTTATTGCACAAGAACCAAACATTGTACAGATATCATACATATGTCATTTTGAAGAGAAACCCTGAACGTTTTTTTTTTTTTTTCGTATATACTGCCACAGCGTAGTTTGGTAATTTGCCGATAGTCAGCGCTACTCGCAAAGTTGGCGAGTTAAGGTGCAGAGCGAGCTTTCTGTTTGTTGGAGTTCAACAAAAACAAGTGCGCTACAGCTGTTCAACGGATGTTTAGAGCCACGTACGGTAAGAAGCCACCAACAAGGAAGGCCATTTACCACTGGCACAACAAATTCGTTACGACGGGTTGTTTGTGCCCGGTAAAGAGAAGCGGACGTTCCAATGTGAGTGAAGTGAATATAAAGCGCGTGTGAGAGATATTCATAAGGAGTCCAAAGAAATCGGTGCGTCGTGCATCCCGTGAACTCGAAATGGCTCCAATGACAGTGTGGAAAGTCCTGTGGCAGAAGCTGTCTACGAAACCATTCAAATTGGAGCTAGTGCAGAGGCTCAATGACGACGGCAAAGACAAGCGTTTTGAGTTTTGTTTGCAGTTGCAACAAGTGATTGAGGAGGGGGACGACATTGTTGATCGCTTAATTTTTAGCGACGAAGGCACTTTACACACTAATGTGAAAGTGAACAGGCATAATTGTCGAATATTGGGTACAAAGCATCCACACGAATGCATTGAATTTGAGCGTGATTCCCCAAAGGTAAATGTTTTTTGTGCCTTGTCACGTCGAAAACTGTACGGGCCATTCTTCTTTACCGAGACCACTGTCACTGGATATTCCTACTTGGACATGTTGCAGCAATGGCTGATGCCTCAAATGCAATCGGACTCTCCATTTATCTTTCGGCAGGATGGGGCTCCACCCCATTTTCATCGTGAAGTTCGTGGGTACCTGAACACGGAGCTGGGGCATCGATGGATCGGCAGTGCTACAGAAGGGAACAGCTGTTTCGTGAAATGGCCTTCCCTATCACCAGATCTCACTCCGTGTGACTTTTCTGTGGGGACACATTAAAGATCTGGTGTTTGTACCGTCTCTGCCACGTGATGTAGCAAAGCTCTGGGAAAGAATACGGGAAGCGACTGCCACAGTCGACGATGTCGTACTGGGACGGGTATGGCAAGAATTCGATTACCGTATTGACGTCTGCAAGGTAACTCACGGCTAGCATATCGAATGTTTGTTTAAAAAAAAAGACTTTCAGAGTTTCTCTTCATAATGCAATATGTATGACACCAGCACATTGTTTGGTTTTTGTGCAATAAATAATTGAAAGTGTTTCCAGACTTTATTTACACCGATGAGCTTGTAGTAATGAGCAACATCAGCATCGTGGTGCAGTTTCAGTAAAAGTAGTCTGTTTCAACAGTAATGTCGGAGACTAATTGGGTCAGCGTTTGCAATTTGATCGAACCGATTATTAGCTTTTTAAGGCTCGGCAGCCTTTCTTTGCTGCGAGCAGAAATACAGAGAAATTTGCGTCGAAGAGGTTAGCGGCGGTGGGAGTCGAATTCAGCTATAAATATCGCCGAGATGTCAACTGTTTGGCATCCAGATACCGAGCTCTCAATCAAACAACTGATGTTCGTAGCACCTCATGAAGACTGCTATTTCCCCAAAAAACAAATCGTCGGCTATGTTGGTTACACGAGCACATACTGCCTAGCATCAAACAGAAGAAAAAGTCATAAACTTTCGATGGTATCGAGGCTGGTGCTGGAGAGATTTAGTGACTTGTGGGATTTTACGAGCAGAGGAACACCTAATCGGCACAGAGTGGTGGAAACTCTGTGCCCGATACAGATGATTGCCGTAAAGAAGATGGATCAATAATAAAATGTGTCAGCAGGCCGGAGTGGCCGAGCGGTTCTAGACGCTTCAGTCTGGAACCGCGGGACCGCTACGGTCGCAGGTTCCAATCCTGCCTCGGGCATGGATGTGTGTGATGTCCTTAGGTTAGTTAGGTTTAAGTAGTTCTAAGTTCTAGGAGACTGATGACCTCAAATGTTAAGTCCCACAGTGCTCAGAGCCATTTGAACCGTTTTTAAAATGTGTCAGAAACGTAAATATGCTTTCCATTGTCTCCAACTGTCCGAATAATAATAAATGTAAATGTGGGAAACATCAAGTCACATGCTAAGACTCGCGTAGCGAGTAAGTAGGTTATTTACAGCGAAGATACGTTGAAGTGTTGTTAAACAGTCATACTTACTCTGACATGCGGCTGGCGAAGTCCCCAGTCTGGTTCAAGTCGTACCAGCCAATGTCCTGCCGAAGAGCGGACTTGAGGTATCTGTCGCGGATGCGGTAGATCTGCAAAATGTAGAGCAATAACACTTTACTTCTTGGAACGCTGCCATGACCTCTTAGACTGGAAAGGGCGATCGTTTCGTGCATTATCTCATAAGTAGAGAAACATGCAGGGTTGTTACATAGCAACGGTCCTTGAGTAATTTTCGGGAGGGGGGGGATGTTGCAGTATAATCACAAAAATTCCAGCAGGCTCAAACTGCTTTATTTCTGCACTATATGGTAAATAATGAAACACTCGTAAAGATATTTATCAGCATGAAAATATATTCTTTTTCATAAGTCGAGGAACCTTAGCGATCCATGAAAAAACATTGCTCGTGAAGGGAATGTGGCACACGCCGCACACTATACGATCTATTAGTTACTATCAAATTCACTGTGGCTCACTGATTTCACAGTCTGCAGCTATACAAGCCATTTCTGTGTACACATCAAGCGATTTGGTCCACACCCCCGTGTGGTTGGTTTTTTTTTACCCTAACAATGTTAGTATGTACATAATAAATTAATTAATTACCTCTACGAACACCTATTTCTAAATTCTCTTATTCCACTGGCAGAGTTATCCAACAACACGTATGCATCCGTAGCTTTCGACACAGTCGTTGTTAGATGAAGGCTCCTTTTCTCACAGTGATACATTTTAACGTCTGCACCACACTGATTGTTTGTGTCAATATCACAAAAGTGTCCTGGGCATAAAAAATTTAACTTTATTATTTTTTTATAATAATTTTGATGAGGGCGGCGTCATTTTACATTTATCGTTAGTTACCAGCTCATATTCACTAGGCCGATACAAAAAATTTTGGAGTACCTTCAAGCTCATTCTAACAAAACTAAAATTGCATTTAAAATAAGTTAATGTTTCATTAAATTATCAAAATTATTTACAGTGTCCGGAGATTTGTTTGCTAAGCTTATTTCGTCTAGAATGAATTTCTCAAAAAGTAGTCGAAGAGGCACTTTAACAGAAGTCTCTCCCAGAAGCCACCATTTCTCGTTTCCAGCACTGTCCAGCATAAGTCTGCCTGGAACCTATTATACTCTGATCGGCAACTTTTGCATTGAGCTCACCTAATCCAAAAATTTCTTTATACATTACTGCGTCTGACGACTTACACTACCACCAACAGTGAAACGCTAGTATCTCATTTCAGAGACAGAGCTCATTTTGCATATTCCGTCGTTGTCTAGGTTAGCGATTATCCAGTCATCACCTTTTAAAATATGTTTTGCAGAAACGAGGTCTGTCATAAAGCTTTGCAAACAATTTTGAGGAGAGATTGGCAACTTATTTCACCTCTGAACCTCTCTTAACACAGACTATTTACAAATACTATTGTCCCTTCCTTTTATTTGCGGAGCATAAAATGGAAACGAGTTAAGTACATTCATGACACTTTACCAATACTATTATCGTTTCCTTTTATTTGCAGACTTTAAAATGGAAACGAATTAAAGACGTTAATGGGACCAACATACTTCGTACATACATAACACTACATTTTTACGTTACAAAATGTTTACCGCCTTCTATACTGTCTCAGTCACAGAACAAAATTATTTTCTCGAAACATGGGTAGTAGAATATAATTTCAGTCCATTATCAATGACAGACCACTATTTTAAACAGTTCTCCTGGAGAATTCTCAGTTTAATTTTAAATTGCTGTGCCAAAATGTTACCGCTGGGCAGTAAAAGTAAAACACCAGTTAAGTTCTACACAGCCTTAAGTAACTACTCAGTAAACATTTTTTTAGGAAGATGTAATCTGCACACCAGACAGATTCCAATTTTCCATAAATGGATTGACATTAAGAACATTTAAAATTAATCGTTGTAATAGGGGCTTTGAACTTTTATATTTGTCACAACTAAAAAAGGTAGTATACACCATAACAATTTTTAAAGTCTGCTGTTCGAAGGCTGTAACATCGAAACAGTAATGTAGAAACATTTTTCAGCAGCTTATGCTGATTTTACAACAAAATATTAAAAAAACTGATGCACTGCGTCATACAGAGGCTGTGTGTAATCCTGAGAGGTAACCCCCAGTCCCACGCTCATCCATGCAATAAGTTTAGGAAGGTTATTAGAAGAAATTGGTTAACAATATGCCGCCCCAACTGCTCACATAGATTTTCGATCGGTGATTGTCCCGAAGTGGGAAGGTGTCTGGGCTGTACACAGTACTGAATTTTGGCTGCATTGTGCCACAAAACGGTGTCGTATCTAAAAATCCCGTCCAGGAAATTACGCGAAAATGTTAAGCATCAGAATTCCAATCTACACGATGTGTCAGCTAGCATTTAATGACTCATCATCAAATACTAGAGTGGTTCTCACAACCAATACGTTCATTGTAGCCCTACAACCAGTATGTCATCGTATGGTAATAGGAGTATAGTTAGCGCAGAACAAATTCTGGCGCGTCCTTGATTGAGGATTAGTCCGAGAATCAAACGTAACTGCATTCGATTCTCCAATTCTCACGCTTTCAACACCTCAGAGGCGTCGGGTGCACGACGAGCTGCTACCACAGAGAAAGTATTGGAAAGAAATCTTTCTTGCAGACCAAATGAAATCTCATTCCATATGTTTTCTAAGACTGTAGAGCGGGTTTTGATGTGGCAGTTGGACCTCTTCCAGAGCATTGTGTAATGTGCCTGTCTTTACAAGCTATGGTTAGACTTGGATGGTAGAACCCTTCAGTTGCAAGTTGCTTAGTCGATATTCTAATGGACAAGACAATGCGCCGAACCTACACTCCTGGAAATTGAAATAAGAACACCGTGAATTCATTGTCCCAGGAAGGGGAAACTTTATTGACACATTCCTGGGGTCAGATACATCACATGATCACACTGACAGAACCACAGGCACATAGACACAGGCAACAGAGCATGCACAATGTCGGCACTAGTACACTGTATATCCACCTTTCGCAGCAATGCAGGCTGCTATTCTCCCATGGAGACGATCGTAGAGATGCTGGATGTAGTCCTGTGGAACGGCTTGCATGCCATTTCCACCTGGCGCCTCAGTTGGACCAGCGTTCGTGCTGGACGTGCAGACCGCGTGAGACGACGCTTCATCCAGTCCCAAACATGCTCAATGGGGGACAGATCCGGAGATCTTGCTGGCCAGGGTAGTTGACTTACACCTTCTAGAGCACGTTGGGTGGCACGGGATACATGCGGACGTGCATTGTCCTGTTGGAACAGCAAGTTCCCTTGCCGGTCTAGGAATGGTAGAACGATGGGTTGGATGACGGTTTGGATGTACCGTGCACTATTCAGTGTCCCCTCGACGATCACCAGTGGTGTACGGCCAGTGTAGGAGATCGCTCCCCACACCATGATGCCGGGTGTTGGCCCTGTGTGCCTCGGTCGTATGCAGTCCTGATTGTGGCGCTCACCTGCACGGCGCCAAACACGCATACGACCATCATTGGCACCAAGGCAGAAGCGACTCTCATCGCTGAAGACGACACGTCTCCATTCGTCCCTCCATTCACGCCTGTCGCGACACCACTGGAGGCGGGCTGCACGATGTTGGGGCGTGAGCGGAAGACGGCCTAACGGTGTGCGGGACCGTAGCCCAGCTTCATGGAGACGGTTGCGAATGGTCCTCGCCGATACCCCAGGAGCAACAGTGTCCCTAATTTGCTGGGAAGTGGCGGTGCGGTCCCCTACGGCACTGCGTAGGATCCTACGGTCTTGGCGTGCATCCGTGCGTCGCTGCGGTCCGGTCCCAGGTCGACGGGCACGTGCACCTTCCGCCGACCACTGGCGACAACATCGATGTACTGTGGAGACCTCACGCCCCACGTGTTGAGCAATTCGGCGGTACGTCCACCCGGCCTCCCGCATGCCCACTATACGCCCTCGCTCAAAGTCCGTCAACTGCACATACGGTTCACGTCCACGCTGTCGCGGCATGCTACCAGTGTTAAAGACTGCGATGGAGCTCCGTATGCCACGGCAAACTGGCTGACACTGACGGCGGCGGTGCACAAATGCTGCGCAGCTAGCGCCATTCGACGGCCAACACCGCGGTTCCTGGTGTGTCCGCTGTGTCGTGCGTGTGATCATTGCTTGTACAGCCCTCTCGCAGTGTCCGGAGCAAGTATGGTGGGTCTGACACACCGGTGTCAATGTGTTCTTTTTTCCATTTCCAGGAGTGTATTTACGGCGCTGTGTTCTGGGTACAGTCCAACCAGAGACGCACAAGTCCATCAAATAGTCCTTTTCCTGTTAAAACATGTTCAAATCTGAGCAACTTGAAACTGTCCGGCCGTATTCTGACTTCACACGTGCTCGGTAATTTCATTACCTTGAGCTTCACTCGCAATGCAGCGGTCTTTTGTCTATTGTCAAGCTGAGATTCTGCATATCACTTTATCCAGTGGTTTTAAGACTATTTGCTTACCTCGTTCCATACTGCGGATGCAGTTTGTACTACGAATGTTGCACTCATATTCGTAAGCGAAATTCTCTAGTCCACAAAACACAGTTGACACATTGATAATATCCGCCTCCCCACCGCCCGGCAACAATGTGACAAGTAACGTATATACCAAGTACAAAATAAAACTGCGTGTCATTTACCCATGCAACACCACTTATAACACCGAGATGGGCTTTGAAGCGTACACGCAGTATATCATGTATCACATCTCATCGGTTGGTAAGAGCCTCAAGCTGGTCAGCGGCAGTGGTGTTCCGGCTGTATTTCTTCTGCCCAGATCGACCCATATACGTTGAATCGGATTTGCGCTCGAAGAGAAAGCCGGAGAATCCAGAACGTTGTACCAAGGTCAAACTTTTGTGGAACAGTCAAGTCTTGCGTTGTCAATCATCTGACGAAACTCAAGTCTACACTGCGAAGTATGTCGTCCCTCCAGACCTCAGTTGTCACAGTGCGCCTTTAAAATACTGGAAAAGGCCTACGTGCTCCTAATATGCTGCCACCTCAGACGAGCAAAATAACGCTACCATGTCGATCTCTTTCTACAAAATCACCAAGCTTCTAATCGGTCACTGTTGTGGAACAGGTGAACAGACGCCCAGAATCATCCTCCAGCTAAATCGCTAATCATCCATTAATAGGAACCACGGCACTGTTTATGGGCCACTGTACAGAGACTGACTGGTAACGCGACTCAAGTGCTGGTGAGAAGTTTCTAACCAAGATATGAGCTACGCTGTTGGGCGTGTTCGGGCACTTCGGATACACCTAACGACACTAAACCTTAATACAGCACGTTTTGCTGTTGAATGTTTCTTGCCCTTTAGCATGTTTCCCACATCAACGAAACGATGGTATGGTCGATATTCAACTCGACGGCGTTAGACGATGACTGCTCAGGGTATATTGTGCCGATCATCCGGCCACGCTTAGTGTCTCCAAACGTGTTCGGTGTACAATCCTGCATATTTACTATCAGAATACTGCGCAAAACACACATGGGCTCCAGGTTGTGACGCTGTATCCAAGTTCTCTAATCATGCGAACGGATACTCCTGTTTATGGAATTAAAAGAGATGATTTTGAATTCTCGGCTGCAAATGGAAACCACTGTGCAGCTGAAAGAATGTAGTCGGCGAAGTACTCATGATGCGAACAGTCCCGACTTTGTTGATAGGTATGAAAATGGATCTTCGTGCATGTATGTGGTTTCAACGTGGAGGTCCCATTTCGCCTGTGTCAGTCGTTCCTGACAGGTGGATAGGACTGTCTGTCTCAGTTTATAAGGGGCGATCTATCACTATAGAACTGACATGCCATTTTGGCAAAATTGGCATGAGCATTGAAGCAATCATCCCGCTGACGCACATGGTTGGAGATACCCATTTTGTAAAACACTATGTCCTGCTGCGTGAAAAGGCCGCAACTGCCTAATGCACATACTCGTCCGACTCGTTGACCCTTCAAGGTCATTCTTAAGGGACCTAAGGCGTGTTATCATGAAGCAGCAGTAGCCATTGTCGCAGTTTTCCCGGACGGTTCGCCTTGATTGAACGCCGTAATTTTTCCAACGTTGCGCAGTACCATTCTCCAGTGATGGAGACAGAAGGTTCCCTGAAATCATAAAGCAAAGGTCTGGCCTCCCAGATCGTTCGGCGTCTTGCGTCAAATAGCGACCAGCACGCAACTTGGCGCACCACTCCACAACGGTGGCTTTAGAAAGACGTGCTGCCCCATACTCATTTTTTTCCGATGGATGTCTACCCGTGTTTGCCCTATTGCAGCCTAGAAAATTATTACAGTAAATTGGTTCTGTTTGGTCGCATTTGATAAAACCGTCGCCGTAGTTCACGTTTCCGCATTTTCCGCACGCACTGTTGAAGGACACGAATACCACACTAATCCGTTGCCTAAATGTCAGTGCTTGAATACGTTCCTCGGAGTCGCGGTTCGTTGTATATACGTTGCTGCAACGCCCTCAAAGGGAAACTCTTTGATCACCCTCTATATGAAATCTCTTGTTAATTTATTCTCAACTCCTTCGTTAATAATACGGTTCCAATAGCTGGAAGTCCACTCCAGAAATCTCTGTGTTGCTATATTCCACCGGACGACCGGTACGAAAATTATGTTCTACAATAGCAATCTTTCTCGGAAGTTTTTGCTTAAATTCTGCTTGGAGTCCTGCTGGCTCGCAGGTCAAACAGCAGAGAGACAGAGTTGAAGATACTTGCTCACCCTTTGGTAACTAATATTCCCAACCGATAATTAATGAGTACATACAAATGTCATCTCTGACTGTGTGGCCACGCTACTTGTTTACTGTGTGTGTGTGTGTGTGTGTGTGTGTGTGTGTGTGTGTGTGTGTCTGTGTGTCGTATTTCTGCACATGCCGTATTATGGTTCTTGGTTGGCGTGCCTCTGCTTACCGAGGCATTAAATTTCCTTACACAGCGCGCTTGCTCGTTGTATTTATGACTCAAAAACGACCAGGAGTGCATCTGTTGAAATTCCGGAGATTGTCGAAGACCTCACCTGGCTGTATTCCTGTAATTCGTTACAGCATTTTATACGCTGGGAGTAACTCAAGTTTCACACGTTCAGAAAAGACTTCGTAACACTTAAATTTAAATTTTTACTAGACGTTAACAAATTCCCCTTTTTCGGAAATGCTTTTCGTGCTATAGCCAGTCTGAATTATGTATCCCCTCTATTTCGACCATTATTAGTTATTTTGCTGTACAGATAATAAAACTTATCTACTACTCACTTCCTAGTTTAATTCAGTTAGTTTCCTTGGCATTCGTTTTACAACGTCTTTTCAAGACACTATCCGTACCATTCAATTGCTCTTCTAAATCCTTTGCTGTCTCTGACATAATTACGTCATTGGTAGACCTCAATTTTTTATTTCCTCTCCTAATTTCTGCTTGGTTTCTTTTACTCTTTGGTCGATGTAAAGAATAATTAACTTTGTGGATGGGCCACAACCTATCTCACTCCAGCTATTGCATTCCTTCTATGCCCTTCGATTCCTATGACTGAGGTCTCGTTACAGTATAAATTTTAAAGAGCCCTTCGGTACCTGTATTTCACCGCTCCTACCTTGAGAATTTTAAAGAGAGTATTCCAGTCAACACTGCCAAAGGCTTACTCTAGGTCTACGAATGCGCTAAACTATATTTTAATTTTCTTACCTATCTTATAAGACGTAGGGTCATTATTGCCTCGTGTGTTCCTACGTTTCTCCGGAATCGAAAGCGAACATTCCCTAGGTCGGCTCCTACAACTTTTTCAATTATTTCGTAAAAAAATCTTATTAGTAATTTGCTACCATGACTTATTAAACTGATAGTTTGATAGTGTTAACGCCTGTCAACACCTGCCTTCTTTTGAATTGCAATTATTACTTTCTTGTTGAAGTCCGAGGGTATTTTGCCTATATCATACATCTTGTACACCAGGGGGAGCAGTTTTATCATGGCTGCATCTCCCAAGTATCCCAGTAACCCTGAGTATAAGTCGTCTGATTGAGGGGTCTTGTTTCGATTTAGTTATTTCAAAGCACTGTAAAATTCTCCTCTTCATCTGCTTCCTCTTCCATTTCTACATGATTTACTTTGCAGAGCCCTCCTGTATATTCGTTTTACCTTTCAGTTTCCCTTTTCTTCTTTAGTACCGACTTGAATCTGAGTTCTTAATTTCGATACAGCTTCTTCTGCAAAAGTTTCTTCAATTTTTCTATAGGCAACATCTACATATTCACATGTTATGTAGCGTCTACATCAGTATAAACTGTCATCTAGCCATTCCCTCTTTACTACTCCTAACCTGGCTAAGTAAAACATACAATTGTGTAAACGCATGCATAACAAGTATAAGACTAAAATTACATCTACTAAATGAAATCTTCCAGCATAACAATAAACCGGAATTACTGCTGAATGAACAAAATGAGTTTAGGCTAAATGCATATTTTGATATATTCAGAAACCTACTGGTTTGAGCAGCGTCGAGCTCCCCAGCGGATTGGTGTGCGGTCGTGTGCGCTGTCCGCCGGTGACGAGCAGACTAAAGCCTTCCTCCGCAAGTTCCTCCGCAGAAAAACAAGGACGTCACACAGCGAAGTCACGATGCGCCGCCACTGAGATCCCCTTCCGGGTGTATTATCGACTATCGACTCCTTAATTTTTAATTAATAGTCACTGTTTCGTTGATTACTGTGCAATTACTTATATGGTAATTGATTGTTATGCTGGAAGATTTCATTTTAGAGATGTGATTTTAATATTATATTTCTTATACTGGCTTTTACACAATTGTGTGTTTTACTTTGCCAGGCTAGCAGCTTCACATTATTTGTATTTGCACTTTTAAGTATGGATCTAATACCACGTATAGTATGTCAGTGTATGTTTTATTGTCTGACGCTCGTTTTGCTATGTGAAGTAATTTTAATTAATGACTACGCATACTGCATTTTAACCATTACATTTTCGATACTGGTCAGTCATGTACTCTACCCATAGTGCCCTCTGCTAGGCTAATTTTCATTGTATAAATACCAGACGCATTCTGATCGTCACCAGCACTTACTATGTACCTACATGTTTTGTTTGACGTTGAACTACATCAGAATATTTTGTAGTATTTATGGCTGGTATACATGACTGTTATCATGTAAACACTTTTTATCTATATTACGTAGCACCAGGCATTTTAGAGATTTAGTGTCATAAAACTAACTTATAACTTAGACGGTTGCACACTGTTTTTGTTTGTAACAGATCTGAAGATGACGCTAACCGAAACCAGCAAAAAAAAAAAAAAAAATGCGTTTTCAAGACGGGCATGTAAAATAAAGTGACTCTTTCATTCCTCTCCCGCAGCCCATATTCTCCTACAGCTTTTCTGCCTCATCCTTTTCCAGCCCATTTTATCATGCATTTTACGTTGCTTCCTTTTCATATCAATCGGTGGAAACGGAACGCTTACAGATCTTTCTGTCGGACTGTTAAGGACCCTTTACCTCAGGAACTGATAGATGTATCAAGTTGAAATTTATGTCACATAGTACATAGTCTCTTGCCGATGTAAAAAAATTAAGCTGATAAGTCAGTGCAAGCAAAAGGTACGGCCATATATGTCATAAATGTCACACATTTTGATACTCGCAAACTCACTCATCAAAACGTATAGGGTACTTCCCGTCGACCAAGAATCATGAAATTTGGCAAGATGCAAGCTTCTACAGTATAAGTAAATGAAAAAATCGGAACATTGTTAATTCGTAATTATGCTACATGAAAAAAGCGTTTTGTGTCATATTATCAGACTCTGTATCTGAACATCTGTTAATACCCATTTTTATCACTAATGGGTATCAAGTTGAAATTTATGTTACAAAGCAAAGTTTACGATCCCTTTGCGGTGTAAAAAATTTAAGATTCTGCGACCATGTGATCAGAAGATACGGCCATTTATGTAACATAGTCTGATGTCTTGCCAGTACCCATAACAGGCAAAAGTAATCCAAATTCTCGATTTCCGGGATGGATGAACTATCTATAAAGACAGTTAAATTTGAACGTTGGGTGAGACGTGCATAACTTGTTCCTTATATATTTTTGTCGTTTCATTCATACGAGGGTCATTTCGAAATTCCTGCACAGTGCACATGCTCGACCGCTACGGTGGCGAAGTTAAGTCGGAATTCATGTCATTTATGAGTGGCACTTCAGGCATAACGATTGTGTATGTATTTTGCTGGTTCGCATGGCTGTGTTTTAAAATGGAACATGAAACCGAATCAGTCAGATTACACATAGTGGCCATCGTTTCTATATCAAAATCGAATAACTATGAGGAAATAACTCAACGGAAATTTGCAACGCTTAGAGAGAGCTGTAGTGGATGGTAGCATAGTATCACGGTGGTCTGCTCGTTTCCATGAAGGTCTGAAAAGCACTGAGGACGACCCAAGAAGTGGAACGTCATCAGCTTCAGCAGACTGGTTCGCTCAGGTTATTGTTATGACGTTTTCAGAGAGGATCGACGAAAGACATATGCGGAAATTGCATATGAGGCCAGAATGTCAATGTCTTTAGTTTACAGAATCATAACTGAACAGTTAAAGAGGAGAAAAGCGGCTGACAGATGGGATCCGAATGATCTGAATGAAGAGCGGAAAGCATATCTGAATGAAGAGCGGAAAGCAGATCCCAAAAGAATCACGGAAGAATTGTTTCAAGGTATCTAACAGAAGAACAATTTCTGAAGAGGAGTGTTGCACTTGATGAAACCTAGACACGAAAATTTGAGCCAGAACTGAAGTCTCAGCCGTCTCAACGGAAAAGTTCCGATGCTCCACGCCCGAAGAAATTCCGTCGCCAACAATGAAAGGTGGAACTGGTGGTGATCTTTGCGCATGACATTAATGTGGTCATAGCTACAAATAGAGTGCCCCAGGGGACGTCTGCAATAGGCGCATACTACAAGCTGTTTCTGCAAAATGTTTTGCGCTCGAAAATTCATCAAAGAAGACCTGACACCAGTGCTTTTTTTCTGAAAAAGAGTTTGAGGGTACTCCGACATTGGATATAATGCAGCGAAAATTACTTATTACTGGAGCATGGGATACCACCCGTCTGCTTTTAGCCATGACGACATCAACATGAACTACAAAAAAATGGTATCGGACTCTTCAGTTGACTCCAGCTCAAATGAAGCAGGCGATACCGAAAAACACCCATACAAGAGAATGTGGTATCGAACACTTCAGTTTACATTACCTCAAATGAAGCATGCGATTCCCATCAACACCTGAACAATAAAAGAAAATGGTATCTATAATACACCTCAGATGAAACAGGTGAGTCCAATCAACGCTCCAGTCAATGACATCGCTTTTCCTACCAAAAACTGTACTGGTATCATTCGTATTGCAATTACCAACACGAAAAAATGAAATAAAAAATTTACGTCCGTGAAATACATCTTTGGCACTCATCCAAGTTCTCAACATCTTAAAAAAATTACTTTGTCGATGAAAAAGTTTAGGGGTACGCATCCCCCAGCGTTCCCCCAGAATAACAGCACTGCTTAACACTCTTGCAGCTGGTGTCCTCATTGTGCACGAAAATGCAAGATCGCCTACTGCTAGTGAGACAAACGCTTGACAAATATGAATGGAATATACTTCCCCACCAACCAGACTTTGATTTGTTTCCCAGGTTGAGGGAACAAGTCTGTCAAAACGTTTTGTTAGCACTGGTGAAGTTTCCAGTGAGGTGACCCGAATAGTCAGACAGCTCAACAATCAAGGTGCCCTATCCGGAATACAGAAGTTGCCAAAAAGATGGAAAGCTGTCATAAGTGAGAGTGGAGATTATATTGAAGGCATGTAAAGGTAGTTTGTAAAATAAATTGTTTTCTTCGGGTTTGTTCAGAGTATGTAGAACTTTTGACATGACCCTCCTAGTTCCTATGCGTGTCGCTGAAAATGGTGACTCACTTGAGGTACTTACCTGCCTGTGCGCGACGTAATTGAAGGTGAAGATGCAGACGTAAGTGAGGACGAAGGCGGCGGCGCCCAGGATGGCGTTGTAGACTGAGAAGCTGCGCACGCCGTCCATGAAGGCCGTCCTGGCCGCCTCCGGAACCGGCTGACCGTACAGCGACGCGTTGATCACCGCCGTGCCGTAGTCCACCATGACGCCCGTCAGGTCGCCGAACAGCAGCATCGAGAGGGGCTGGCTCACGCCCGTGCCTAGCGCCGCCACCAGGCCCAGCACCAGCAGCAGGCGCTCCCACACCGTCGAGAAGCGGAACTGCAAGCGCCATTCCAGCCAAATGTGCCAACCGTTGTCTGCAGCTGCAGTACTAGCGCCAGTACACACTCGTCTTCCTCAGATTTTCGCTACTAATCTTGAGCACTCGCTCTTCCGCTCCCCACCCCACCCCCAACTCCATTGCCCCGCCCTTGCTCCCCCCCCCCACCCACTCCCCGCCCAGTTGTGTTCCTTCCCATGTGAAATTTGGGCTCAGGAGGATTTGATGATTAGGGGAAGGGCTGGCCCTAGGCTTTCAAAAATTGAGAACTCTGGGAAAAAAGGGAGACATTAGTTTAGCAAAATCCTACTTCTGTGTAATAAATCCATTCAACACCTAGCGCACTCAGGTTGTTTAGTTAAGTCTTCTTACCTGTGTACGTTCTCATTTCAAAGGGCACATTAGTCGGGTGACGTGATGGATCAGTGAACGAAAGACAGGTAGAGACCGGGCAGAGCGAGCCAAACCATTTCTTTGCACAACCCAACACGAACCACCACAGTCATCTTTCATTTTTGGGGTAAGGTGGCAGTCGCTTCAGGTACAATGTTTTCGTCTTCTGTTCGTTTTAGTATTGCTACCTACCCCGTATCTCCTGGGAAATGCCGTATTTTAACTTAATTTGGACGAAAATCCTAGGTACCCTTATTTTCAAGAATATCCCTGATCTTCAGAATTCCACCCATTCATCCTTTCAAATTAGATGGTGACTGTTTTGTGCTTCTCTCCTTTACTTTCCTCCCCCTCCTATCGATGAATTTAGGCTCTCCAATGGGACTTCCGTTCGATGTTTCATGACCCGATACATCTCAATGCGTGACGTTGTATTCCTCTTTCACTATCGTCAATTGTTGTTGTTATGTTTTGGGAGGACAACGTCTATCAGTTATTCATTGAAATGTTTTGTAAAGGGTTAACGGTGAGTGAAGCTAGTTATTATAGTGCAGAAGAAAATTCACCAAGGAAAAAAATAAAGGAGTTATGTATGTACCACTCCAGTTAGGAGGAAACGTAATCGTGTATTGCACATGTAGAGAATAATAGTCATAATGCATATTGTTTTAAAATCATTGTAAATGTAATCTGTCAAGTGTTGAATCTCTGTTCCCACGAGCTTTTTTTTCTTTCTTTTTTGTACTGGCAGGGATCTACGCAATGTGTCTTGTTAATGTAGTGATACCTTTTTTATAGAGAATAATAATAATACAATACGATTATTTACTGTTATTCTGTACGAATTGTTAACTTTGTCCCTTATTTTTTTATTTAGCCCTTATTTTCACTACCATTATACACTATTACCCCTTTTCTCCTCTTTAAAGAATTGGCAACTCTAGTTCATGTTCATGAAATAATTAATTTTCTCGGATATTACTCGCATTAAATAATTTGAAGCATACTGCTGCTATCAAGCATACCGCCGCTCAATATTGGCTTAGGCCTATACTTTTCCTGTGAAAATGAAAACTCTAACAAAAAGAAATAACTTACCAGAAAGCCTCAGAAAGAAAATTTCATTTAATGGTTAAACGAATCTGTCAGACAATAGAAATTCTGTTCCGTGAAGTGTCGAATTGTTTGGCTCTCGTTGAATGTTTTAAAATCAATAATGACGCCCAAAGCTAATTGGAGCATAAAAGGAAGGCTTCAGCGCTCTGGTATCCGCGAGGTTAGTGATAATTTTTTGGGGAGAAACTTGAATTGCACTGCGAAATCAGTATTTGTATTAACAATAAAGGCTGCTTTAGACCATCTTCAGACCCACCAACATGATGGTAGAGCGTGGCGATGAACGGAGCTACGATTCCACGGTGGTAGGTCTAAAGAGTGTAGGTAGCGATCGTCTACTGCAGTACCAGCCCTTGGGCGGCCTGAGCGAGGCATGTCATCGACCGTTCCTGTCTCTCTATATCACCTTCATGTCCGAAAAACATCACTTTGATTCACTCCGAGACGCCTGGACACTTCTCTTGTTGAGAGCCCTTCCTAGCACGAAGTAACAACGCGGGCGCGAACCGCGCTATTTACCGTCTAGGTACGCTTGAATCACAGACATCACGAACCGTGTACCTCCTTCCTGGTGGAATGACTGGAACTGATCGCCTGTCGGACCTCCTCTGTCTAATAGGTGCTGCTCAAGCTCTTTGGGCAGGTTCAGTGACATCTCTGGACAGTCAAAGGGACTGTGTCTGTGATACAATATCCAAAGTCAACATCTATCTTCAGGAGTTTTGGGAACCGGGGTGGTGCAAAACTTTTTTTTTATGTATGTATTTACCTGCCCATCAAATAAATTTCATCCATAAATGTATTTGAAAATAAATCAAAAGAAAAATCCACTTCTCATCCAGTGCTGGTAAGTATTTAAGATTTTTGACTTGTTATGAGAAGGAGTACACAAAAGATGTGTATGATTCTCTCACCCAGAAGGTTTTTCCGTCCTTTTTTAAAGCATTGGTATCCGACAAAACAGGATGAGCAACGTTAAACAGAGGCACTTTCGGAGGTGTTTGTGTTTTGATTGAAAACTTTTTGGAAAAAGACCTCTTTATTTGCCTTGCAGACAGTAGACAGATGAAACATTCTCCTAATGGTTTTTCGTGATAAGATGAGCTATTTATTGCTTTACGGTTTCCTGAAACCAAACCACCGTATGTAGATTTCAGTATTATTTGAAAATAGAAATAACAGATGTTGTTCAAGATATCTCTCAAGTGCCTTTACAAAAACTGAAAAATCGTTCATGGCAAAAGTCTCCCGATCTGTCACATCGACTATCCTTGTTCATAGTTTGCATTCCGAATGAAAAATGAAAATCGTTAATGTAGTGAATAGTGAGGCCGAACCATCAGACAAAAACACTGGAAGGGTCAGAGTATGAATTGGTGAGGTACCAGAAACAATCAGTAAATGGAACTGAACAGTTTGCGTCTAACAGAATAAAAGTATTAATTTTACCAAATTTGAACTGAGTAACGAATCAAGTAAGGCAAATCTTTTGCAGTGGTATGAAAATGAAGATTTTCTCATTGTACCTAGATATTAAGAGTCAGGTGAATGCTGTAAGACTATGAGAGAAATCAAGCTCATAGAGAACTACAAGAGGAATTTTTTTAAAAAGAAAAGAAAAAAAAGAAGCATGCAATTTAAGTTTTAGCTGAGTATCGCTATAGTTAACATGCAGAGCAGAAAATCGATTTTATCAAAGAATAAGAAGTTTTAAAAGAAAATGTTGTTTTATTATCATATTTACCTCACAAACGTTGTATACAGTAACTATAGATTGTATTACTAAGGATAATACATCGATACAAAAAGTGAAGTTTAGATTAATATTGTTATTGACAAGTAAACACAAGAAAAAGAAGATTTTGTTGTGATTTTGCTATCGAAGGAAGGAGCTAGGCCCACAGTCAATTTTCCTATTGACCTCAAATCACATACAATTTGTTTTTCGTGCAATGGAAAGTTATCAGAAAGAGTCATGTGGAATGATGCAAAAGTGCGTGCATGTTGGAGCCAATGTGTGAAAATAATCGCCGGCCTCTGGTGGCCGAGCGGTTCTAGGCGCTTCAGTCTGGAACTGCGCTACCGCTACGGTCGCAGGTTCGAATCCTGCCTCGGGCATGGATGTGTGTGATGTCCTTAGGTTAGTTAGGTTTAAGTAGTTCTAAGTTCTAGGGGACTGATGACCTGAGATGTTAAGTCCCATAGTGCTCAGAGCCATTTTTTTTTTTTGAAAATAATCAAAATTGCTTCACTTTGTTTCCTTTTCAGTATATCAAAACTCTTTAGCAGTTCTCACACGACATTCTTGGAGGACACTATACGCGGACTCATTTATAAGAAATCACTACAAATTCACATGGATGCCAGTAATTTTACACAATGTATATCTCCAGAGTGGTTCTTCAAACGCACGCTTCTGTGGATTGCTACAGGAGTAAAAAAAAAAAAATATTAAAGGAAGTAGATCCTTCCTCTCATCGATGAGGTCGGGAGTGGCATGTCCTGCGTTTCGGGCAGTGCCCTGGTCTACATGTTGCAGGCCTAATGCGTACTAAGAAGGCGCATTACATTACCAGCTTTACCACATACCAAGAGTATTGAGATAGCCATAGACTGAGACTGAGACCATTTTAGATATAAAAGGCTTGTCTGTCACTGGACATTATAATGAAACTGTATCTGGAGTGAGACGTTTTGCTTACCAGTTTGAAGAAAGGCACAGGAGGTGGCGATTCCTCAGCTGGCGGCTTTGACGGTTCCGTGAATTTCCTGCGACAAAGAAAGAACCCTTGAGGATGCACTGAGTCAGTATAGCGTTAACGAAGCTTCACTAAGTGATCAAAAGCATCCGGACACCCCCAAAAGATACGTTTTTCATATTAGGTGCATTGTGCTGCCACCTACTGCCAGGTACTCCATATCAGCGATTTAGGTACTCATTAGACATCTTGAGAGAGCAGAATGGGGCGCTTCGCGGAACTCAACGGATTTTTTTTAAAAAAAGTGGTCAGGTAATTGGTTGTCACTTGTGTCCTTACTCCTAAACATCCCTAGGTTCACTGTTTCCGATGTGATAGTGAAGTGGAAACGCGAAGAGACACATACAGCACAAAAGCGTACAGGCCGACCTCGTCTGTTCACTGACGGAGACCGCTGACAGTGGAAGAGGGTCTTAATGTGTAATAGGCAGACATCTATCCAGACCATCGCACAGGAATTCCAAACTGCATCACTTTGACAGTTAGGCGGGAGGTGAGAAAACTTGGATTTCATGGTCGAACGGCTGCTCATAAGCCACACATCACGCCGGTAAATGCCAAACGACGCCCCGCTTGGTGTAAGGAGCATAAACATTGGACGATTGAACAGTGAAAAAACGTAAACGTTGTGTGGAGTGACGAATCACGGTACACGTTGTGGCGATCCGATGGCAGGATGTGGGTATGGCGAATGCCCGGAGAAAATCATCTGCTACCGTGTGTAGTGCCAACACTAAAATTCTGAGGCCGTGGTGCTATGGTGTGCTCGTGTTTTTCATGGAGGGGGCTTGCACCCCTGGTTATTTTGCGTGATACTATCACAACACAGGACTACACTGATGTTTCAACCACCTCCTTGCTTCCCACTGTTGAAGAGCAATTCGGGGATGGCGATTGCATCTTTCAACGCGATCGAGCACCTGTTCATAATGCTCTTCTTGTGGTGGAGCGGTTACACTACAATAACATCCCTGTAATGGACTGGCCTGCACAGAGTCCTCACCTGAAGCCTATCAAACATCTTTGGGATTATTTGTAACACCGGATTCGTGTCAGGCCTCACCGACCGACATCGATACCTCTCCTCAGGTCAGCACTTCAGAAGGATGGGCTGCCATTCCCCAAGAAACCTCCCAGTACCTGATTGAAGGTGTGCCTGCGAGGGTGGAAGCTGTCATCAAGGCCAAGTGTGGGCCAACACCATACTGAATTCCAGCATTACAGGTGCTACGTACTTGTAGGTCATTTTCAGCCAGGTGTCCGGATACTTTTGGTTACATAGTGTATCTAGTAAACATGTTACTAGCGAGAAAGGCAGCTGGTGAAGGGGTACAATGTTACGATTCTTGAAGTTTTATCAGCGTAATAAGCATCCCATTAGGCTTCGGGGTTGCAACCGGGTGACACCCACGTCTTTCCACAATATTTTGACGAACAACCAGGCAGCTGTTGTCAGGTGAGTTTTAAACTACAAATTTCTGGTGTGGGTTGCTAAGTTTATAGCAGAATTTGGAGTGGTGGCGTATGCTCATTGCTTATCACGTCAGATTCCTAAAGGAACAGTATGTTAAAAATCTTCCGGCCACCTAGAAAGACCTGCGCTCTTTTCGGCTCGGTTTGCGAAAGGCAATACAAAATACTATGCCAATATGCCAAAGCCTACATTGGTGAGACCACACACATAATATATGAAACATGCGTTGAGCATGGTCGCCACACTCGCCTTTCGCGGGTCATTCAGCCACACCCGAGCATTGCATCTCCACAGGACGTATTACAGACTTCTGAATGGGGGGCTCCATGTGGCTCCCAAGTTCTGCAGCGACCGTAAACCATAAAATTATCAAATAAGTAGCAACCAGTCGCAAGATCATGTTTTCTTTATTTAATTTTTGCATATCGATTTCAAGTGATTAACAGCCGTCATTGGTGCTTTCAACGTGTATGTTCCCTGAATAATATCACTGTCTTATTACTCAGGGTACATACACGTTGAAAGCACCGATGATGGCTGTTAATCAGTTGAAATCGATATGCAAAAATTAAATAAAGAAAACATGATCTTGCGACTGGTTGCTGCTTATTTGGTAATTTTATATTACAGACTATTCTGCAACGAAAATGATTGCCATCACGAGATTAAGTTATTAAGGAACCTGGGAAGTATGTTTCGTGGAATGTGACAAGGTGTCGGACCCGGTGATTTCTTTGATTTCTTTGATATGTCCAGAAATACATAAATTTATGCCTAATCCGACGTCCAGCCACAGTTAATATTATTTTGACCACTGAAGCTAGATTCTGCGAGCCCTCAATTTGACAGAGGGTGTGCAGGCAATTTCACCGTTAAACATGCGCCTGCGCTCTTTAAATAGGGCAGTATTCGATGGAGAGCGTTAAATTCGAAAAGTAGGCGGTCGTCCAGCGGTAACCTGCGCGTCAGTTTTCGATATGAACTTAGGGCGTGAACCAGCAATCTACAGTGTAAAACCCATCTGAAGGTGGCTTCGTAGTGTCTCTAGGCTAAATAAAAAGAGCAATTAGTTCGAATTGTTGTGCTCCAATTACGTTTATGCACTCAATATTTAGAACAGTTATTTAATGGAAATCCTTAATTAACGGTATCACAGCAAGTTGACGTCATCCGCCCGCAGTCCAAAAACCTCATGGAATATGTACAAAGCTTTTTACTCTTTGCTTACACGTCAAGTGGACCAGACATCTTCTCCCAAGGTTTGCCTTCTCCAGACAGTCTCCTGTAGGCCGTTATTTGTACTTCTTCTTTCCTCTCCTCCGTTACGCTCTCCCGAGGTGTACTATACCATAACCTGCAGAAAAAATAGTCAGTGAGCTATAAAAATTCAAATTAATGGCAAACGGTTTCATTAAACTTACCGTATCTTCAAGTCCGGAAACAGTAATTACTCTTACTAGTTAATGTCGGTCATGCTACATTTTTTAAAGCTCATTTTATTTCAAATAGCTTCGCACGCTAACAACCAAGTACAAAATTAAAAAAAAACATGTGGCAAAACTAGATTTGGTTACTTTTTATGTAGGATATGAGTATAGTAAAATGCTAAAAAATAATATTTGAACACTTTACAAGAACACAAAGAAAGTTAACAATGTAAACACTCACAGTTAAGGTTTCCAGAAAAAGACGTTGAACACTGCAGCAGTCAAAAGTTTAGCTTTTCGCGTACATCTTTAATTCAGTTTAATAAATCTCAGTATCGATTTTTTGCTTCATTTTAGTATTTTCGAAGTGGCCTTCAGAGTTGTATGATAGATAAACTGTTTTTCATGTTATACGAGGTGAGACAGATCTATACCGAGAAACGTACAGAATTTTATGAGAGTAGCTTGCTGAATATTTTGAGATCAGGAATCCTTTGTTTGTAGCGTAAATAAAAAGCGCAATGAGTTTGAATTGTGTTCGAATCACCTTTGTGCGACCAACATTTAGAACAGTTATTTCATGGAAACCATTAATTAATGTTTCACACTAAAATATATGGTAATAAGGTTGTACCATTGATCTCTGTATTGTAACTGTCCGTTTTCTGTCCTTGCATACATCATATATTGTGTATTTCACGTATATCCATTGCTATACGGATATTCTCAACCCAGGAGAATCATAAATGCAACTCGAATAGTTAACCGAACAAATTAGTACAAAGCGAGTCTTAATAGTTCCTTTAGGTCCGTTGGTAGTATTAAGAGTCATCTTTTATTTAAATGAATTAATGGATATTCGGTATCTCAGACACTTTTCTGATAACCTGGTTACATAAGTGGGATCCTTATCCGACGTAAACTGCTAATAACCGGACATATCTCACCAAAATATCAACTAGATGCACCGCTTATCAGCAGACTTTGAATATAGAGAAATATAAAGTCATACAATGCACGAAATGTAAAGATGTAATAGCATTTGATTACACGGTTAATGACTCTCAACTGCAATACGTAGCGTCATAATAATAATTGGGAGAAGCGATATATAAAGATGCTAAGTGGAATAATCACACGGGCTCGATTGCAAGTAAAGCCAGTTGTAGATTTAGATTCGTTGATAGACTACGGAGGGAATACAGTTTCTCTATGAAAGAGATTGCATAGTAAAAGGCTAGAAGTTTATAACGGAATATCGTCAGGTGTGTGAGAGGGTCCTCAGGTTGGAGCAGAGGAGAACATCGAGCATATACAAAGAAAGGCAACACGATTGCTCATCGGCTTTTTCGACTCCCGTAAGAGTGTGTCAGAAATTCTACAAGGACAAAACTGGAAAATACCAATTAATGATATACTTTTCAGTTCAGCATCTACAAAATGTTCACCGCCTTCCTACTTGTAGCTCCCGTAGGGACCATGTGCTTGTAGCTAAACTCACTGTGAACATTTGGTACAGAAGCATGGAAGCAGTTAGTCTTCCCACTTTTGGAAAATAATTATTTTTACCATAATCATTAGCCTCATTAGTCATCTGACGCCCACTGCTGTACGAAGACTGTCGTGGGCTTTTCTACATTTCATGGTATTCAGGGGACACGAAATCATGATCCTATTGCATTTTCCTAATGTCATTTAATCGTTTTACGATGGGGAACTGTGTCAGTTTTTTCTAATCCCTAGGTATCTAGAAATGATCTTTCTTGGCCCACCTATTAATCAGTCACCTAGCTACACGTCATTCCCATCTTCATTTCATTTTTGTTGGACTCCATTCCACTTCATTCTCTGACCCATTTCTTTGTTTCCACGTTTCTGCTAGTAATGGCCTACATGTGTCCCTCAACTGCTCGATGTCAGAGGGTTTATGAGTGGTTTTCGCATTAAAAGTCCATTCCTCATTGTCGTTAACCTACAGCTACTAATACACACTGTACAGTTACGGAATCATAGTTTATGAAAATCATTTTCAATTTACTAAAATCGCTCCAGACCACTTTCACCCTTCAGTTTATTTCTGTTGCCACTAATTTCAACTAACATAAACAAAAAAGAAATACATTGGTTTTACTTACGTTAGATTGTACTATAGACGATTTACAAGCATATTTCTGTTGCCACTGATTTCAACTAACATAAACAAAAAAGAAATACATTGGTTTTACTTACGTTAGATTGTACTATAGACGATTTACAAGCATACTTTCAAATCTGCTTCATTAATACATATTTGTTGAAGTTTCTCTGCACTAGAGGACAACAGTACAGAGACATTAGGAAAATGAAACTGATTCACATATATTTCATTAGCATGTATTCTTTTATCGTTCTCCTATGTTGAAAGTATCTTCTAGGTCTGCTGAGGATAATGTAGATGTTATGGCGTGGGGGCAGTTGACTTAATTTTGAATTTATCACTTTCTTGATGAACTATAACGGAAGCTGCAGCTTACACTGATCAATCACGACATTATGATCACCAACCTAATAGCCGATATGTCCAGCTTTGGCACGGGTAACAACAGTGATGTACCGTGGCATGGAAGCAATGAGGCCTTGATAGGGCGCTGGAGGGAGCTGACACCTCATCTGCACACACAAGTCACTATTTCCCGTAAATTCCGGGGAGGTGGGCGATGACCTCTGACACCACGTACAATAACATCCCAGATGTGTTCGACCGGGTTCAGATCTAGCGAGTTGGAGGGCCAACACATCAACTGGAATTCGCCATTGTGTTCCTAGAACCGCTCCATCACACTCCTGGCCTTGTGACATGGCGCATTATCTTGTTAAAAAATCCCACTGCCGTCAGGAAACACGATCGTCATAAGGGGTGTACGGGTCTGCAAGCAGTGTAAAATTCTCCTTGGCCATCATGGTGCCTTGCACGAGCTCTACTGGACCCACGGATGCCTATGTGGATGTTACCCAGAGCATTATGAAGCCGCCACCAGATTTTCTCTGTCTCGCAGTACAGGTGTCAAGGAGCTGTTCCCCTGGAAGACGACGGATTTGCGGCCTCCCATAGGCATGATAAAGAAGGCATCGGGATTCATCAGACCATTCAACGCTCTGCTATCGCGCCAACGTGCAGTGCCGATGGTACGTGCCCATTTCAGTCGTAGCTGCCGATGTCGTGGCGTTAAAATTGGCACATGCATGGGCTTCGGAGGCCCATCGTTAGGAGAGTTCGGCGCACTGTGTGTTCAGACACAATTGTACTCTGTCCAGTACTGAAGTCCGAGGTTAGTTACCCCACACTTCGCCTCCTATCCTGTTTTACCAGTCTACCCAGCCTAAGGCGTCTCACATCAGTAATGTTTGTTGGGCCTCCCAACCCCACGACATCTGGACGTGGTTTCACCTTGGTTTCGCCACTTGTTGAAGACACTCACCATAGTACTTCTCGAACACCCGACAAGTAGCGCAGTTTCCGAAATACTCGTGACGGGCCTCAGGGCCATGACAATCTGCTCTCGGCCAAACTCACGTGCTCCTTCCCCGTTCTACACACGGACATTATGCTCACTGATACTAGATGCACCGTACGTGTATCTGACTAGAAGTCAAGACAGGTGACGCTGCTATCGCCTGGACGGGTTTGTTTCCACAGTAGATCGGTGGTCATAATGTTCTGGCTTATCAGTGTATTTATTGAATCAGTGCCTTGTTACCCAATGGTTCACATAATGCTCAGACAGCCAAAACGCTTCTGAAAATCCATTAATTCTAGACTAGGTGGTAGTTCACTCTCATTGCTCCATTCTATAAGTCTGTTCATGATCTGCAAACAGATTGTTGTGCTGTGTCCTTTCCAAAGCCAACTCATGTCTTTGCCTGATGAACATAATTTTGTTTTCTTTCAAAGTGATAAAGAGCAGCAATCAGTTGTCGTTTCTGTTCCAGCTTTATTAGAGCACATCCAGATTTTGGCTGGTAGCTAGCAGTTATTAATTCTCAATTTGCAAGAAGTACATAGTCAGAACGCAGTATATAATTTATAATGTTAAGGGTTGAAAACGACAGTAAGTCAGTACAGCAATGTCAGTTACCTTTTTTGTATTTTATATTATTTCTACGCTACTTTCAAGTTTTATTAGAGACTATAACTGTTTTACTATGAAGGTTATTAG
Organism: Schistocerca cancellata; assembly: GCF_023864275.1. NCBI lineage: Eukaryota > Metazoa > Arthropoda > Insecta > Orthoptera > Acrididae > Schistocerca > Schistocerca cancellata. The sequence continues at coordinate 243,498,558 of NC_064628.1, read as the reverse complement.
TTCATATAGAGGGAACCATACACCCAACCGACGTGTTTCTCTGCAAAGCCTACCTTCATTACACAGTAGCCTTTAATTAACTGTGATAAGAGCCTGAACAACAGCTCTAGACGTATTAGGGCATGTGTAACATCTCTAAAATACTGGTATGTATTTAGTGGCCAAGCGATATAGGTGAGTCATGAGTTGTGATTTTTGTATACTGTGCTTTTACTATCTACTACTTGTATTTTTAGCGTTGATAATGGCTGGTTACTAGACGAAATATGGATTTGCTCTAATAAAGCTACAATGGCAACGGCGACTGATTGCACCTCTTTACCGTTTTGAAAGTTATATCAGAGTCGTGGAGCACATCCCACTTTCCTAATGGAAGGTAATTTCGTGAGTTTTTCTATGCTTTTTAGGATATACTTTAATGAATATCTCGCACATTACAGAGAGGAAGACGATCTGCTTATAGTTGCTTTGTTTTTTTTTTTCTTTCCTCTTTATTATCAAGTAGAATAAGTACAGTGTGGTTTGTTTCCGAAATATCTTATTTCGAAAATGCTATTTTTGTGTTTACATTCCGAAGACTGGTTTGATGAAGCTCTCCATGTTAGTCTGTACTGTGCAGTCTCTTCATCTTTGCATAACTACTGAAACCTATTTGACCCTGCTTACAGAATTACTGTTCTTCTTTTCCTCAACAGTTTTACTCCTATCCTTCCCTCTATTACTGAACTGACGGTTGCTTAATGCCTCTGGATGTATCAACCGATCCCTTCTTTTAGCCTGATTGTGCCATAAATTCCCCCCCCCCCCAATTCATTTCAGTACTTCTTCCTTTAGTTATTCGATCTACCCAACTAATCTTCAGCTTTCTTATGAATTACGACATTTTAAGTGTTTCTATCCTCTTCTTGTCTCTACTGTTTATTGGCCACGTTTCACTTCGTATAAAAATTACGCTCTAGGCATGTAGCTTCAAAAAATATGTCCTAACATTTAAATTTGTATTCGATTTTAAGAGATTTCCCTTTTCAGAAATGCTTTTGTTGCTATTGTCAATTCGCATTTAATATCATACCTATTCCGGTCATCACCTGTTCCTTCGCTGCCCAAATGGAAAAACACATCTACTACTTGTCGTGTCTCATTTCCTAAGCTAATCCCTTCGGCATAGCCTGATTTAATTCGACTACGTTCCGTTACTCTTGTTTTGCTTTTGTTGATGATAATTTTGCTACGTCTTTTCGAGATTCTATTCTTTCGATCCAACTAATCTGTTTAGTCCTTCGCCGTCTCTGAAAGAACTACATTGTCATCAACAAACCTCACAGTTTTTATTTCTTTATCCTGTACCTTCATTCTCTTTCCAAATTTATTCTTGTTTCCCTTCACAGCTTGCTCGATGTACGGACAGAACAACATCAGAGATAGGGTAAAACCCTTGTCTCAGTCCTTTCTTTCATGTCCTTCGTCTATTAAAACCACAGTCTACTTTCTGTGTAAGATGTAGACAACCTTTCACTCCTTGTATTTTATCCCTATCACCTACAGAAGTCCAACATCAAAAACTTCATCTCTTTAATTTCCCATTTGTCTGAAATTATTGAGTTGTTAATCTGCAATTCATAAGCAATAAATTATGGTCACAGTGCACATCTACCGCTGGGAAAGTGTTGTAGTTTAAAATCTGTTTCGCAATTTCTGCCATAACACTGCAGAGTCTATCTGAAGCCCTGCCATGTTTTCACGTCTCTTCCTCGTGTAAAACAACCTTTCATGATTCCTAAAAAAAATGTTTGGAATGATTAAATTATTCTCTATGCGAAATTCTACCAGACAGCTTCACGTTCTCCTACTAATTTTTGTTCGCTTCCTTTTCCTACTATTGACTTTCACTCTTCCGACATAATTGCATTTTCGTTTCCCTTAGCTATTTGAATACTTTCCTTTATCTTGATATACCTCCTTCCAGTGTTTCGTTCATGTGTCAAGTAGGCAATGAAGTTGCACTGTTACGGGTGTAGGCCTCGTGTCTACCTTGCTATAATAATGGGTTCACTGGGTTATTCGTAGCAGATTACCTGCGTTCTTAGTCAGGTTGACTAAATGGTACAAGGCTAAATCAATCAATAATCCAGACTGTTGCTCTAGCGACTCCTGAAAAGGCCGCTGCCTCTCTTCTGGAACCACAATTTTTTCTTGTCTTCACATATTCTCCGCCGTTGTGGTACTAATTATGATACCGTTCAGGTAAATAAGCCACAGTGAAACAGCACTCTCTACCGCTAGCTTAAAGATGATTTATACAGAACATATTCGGTAGAAATTTCTCCACTTTTGGATTAAATCAGGCTATTTGATTCTGACTGTACAGTTTGCACATACATTCATGTATGTTAAATAATTATTTAGTGATGCTTTGAGAATCCACACAAACACAGTGAATAATTTCTGTTCACTATGACCAGTTATAGGAGACGTGGTCCTGGTGACCAAGTCAACAGGACTAATTGTTTATGTAAATTATTGTATTTCTTTTCTTCTGTAGTGATTGATCCTACATTTGATACGATTCGCTGTCAGTATCAAAGAATACGTTTCGCAACAGTGACATGTAACTCTTAACCTTGAATGGCAGGAAAAAGTAAATACTCTTATGAGAAGTTTTAGTTTAGTTTGTAACCATCCACGTCTTCGTAAATTGTTCGGTATTTAAAATTTTGCACATTGCTCTTAACACTTAATACATCACATCCTGTGCCTCTCAGCGTACTCTGTGTTTATCAGAAACTTTTTGATTTTTGTACATGGTCTAATGCTCTTCCATTGCTTCTGTACAGGTTAGAAATGGTTATTCAAAATTATGCAGTGAGATGCTGAGTAAATCCAATGCTGCGCAATGTACACTATACAAGATTGGCACGGATTTACTGTTCATATCGTTAGAGTAGTTTTTTGGTTCTTTTCCAGTGAATACGAGATATTCAAGCTCTCTTCTTCGCAGTGGTTTGTTGTAGGCGATTGTATTGGATATGCTATTCATTTTGATAAAAATAGAAGAGGGGAAGTTGTTGGGTTGTCTAGTACCTGTTCGTTATAAAATACAGTATGAAAATAATTTAGCACACTGTTAACGGGGAACATATATCAGATAATAAACTCACTATATCCTTTAATTTAAGCAAAACCTCACAACTTACAACATACAGTGGCTTTGCAGATTTTCACTCGTCATCTATTCTGTTTGTTGATGACGTCTCCATGGAACGTCACTTTGCGTTTTAAACGAAGAAGACAGATACTTGAAATACAGTCTGTTCCATCGTTAGACCTTTATAAACATTTTTATGCTTTTCAGGGTGGAGTATGCCCTTCTTACAAAAGTTTTCGCACAGATACAGTTGGTTTTTGCAACCTAAGAATGTCGGCCGCATTATTCAAATTTCTCATCATTAACGAATACACGAACTAAGAAGTGTGTTTGTCGATGTATGAACCAAGATCAGCGAATTCATTCTTTACTGAGCGAATTTGAAACGTACCAAATGGATGGACAGGGAAGTTTGCTGTGTGTGTCTTGTACATTTGGGGGGAGGTGCAAACGAGTAATTAAAAATAAAGTATTCCTTTACGTGTACAATTTTCTAGTGAAGTACCTCGCTGTAAACGAGTTCTCTTTAAAGGATCAAGCTCATTTTGTTCTGCATATTTTCAAAAGTCGGTCAGTTTTAAAAATCGTACATGCTTAATACGGATCTCAATCTGCAGCTCGAAATGTATTAATTCTAGAGAATACTGCACAATACATGTGTGTGACTGAACATTGTGGCAACGACAGGAGCTACATCTGAATGATTCTTAGGAATGTAAGAAAGCTTTAGGAGCGAAGTACAGTTTTCTTGTTCTCATTAATACTTCCGTTTTTAAGGACTTCAACAATACATCATAAGAGATGCAAGAAACAAGCATCTTGTGGAATTGCTTGTCACTTTGCTTGTCGTAAATTCTTTCAGCTCGTCAGTACGCCAGAATATTTATTAAAATGATATATGAGGTTAGAACGAAAAATAATGCGTCTTACGTCACAAACTGGGTTTCGATTATGAACATTTTAATAACTCAAACCCATAAATAATCATCAAATGCAAAGTTGCGAATACGAGCAACCACCAGCTGTATAAGGAAATGACGACAATGAAGACCTGCGCCAGCCCTGAACTCAAGACCAGATTTTCCGCTTTACGCTAGCAGTGGCCTTAATCTCTTCGGCTATCCGTGCACCACTCAGTACCAGACTCGAATTTCCATATGTCGTCGTTCCTGGGCCACAACTTGTACTCGTACGAACATGATGTTATTCCCATATAGGGGAAGACATCTTAATTGAAAGTCGGTGTCTAGTATCGGCAGATAAGTACGATACAGCAGTGCCTGTGTTATTGAAGAACGATGCAGAGTTCCTTCGGAAATGCCTGCATCGTTCTTCTTAACAATAGAGGCACTGCAATATCGAACATACGTAATCCTTGGAATGTGCTCTTTAACGACCGATATTCACTTTTCCGCATAAGCACCAGCGAATTAGTATTCTGAAGCCGTCACGGAAGAAGTCGACGCTCTGTTACCGCAACCAGCTTCTCATATTTTTCTCAACTGCATCAAATGCGTTGTTGTGTTCCCGCAGATCTTTCATGATTGGGAATAAATGTAAGTCAGATGGCGTCAGACCTGGACTGCGTGTAGGAAGTCGTACGGTTTCTGGCAATTTTACAGTGTGTGCTCTTTCATTTCATACGTCAGCTTACGGGGCACCATTCGTGCTAAGATCTTACATAACCAAGAAAAGCAACAATGTGACCTACAAGTTCCTGTGGAATGCCGATTATGCTTGCAGTCTCTCTTTGAGTGATATATCATCCTTAGTCCATCTGTCAATGTTTTGCAAGCTGAAATCAGTGGTTTCTGTCACAAGACGTCCAACTCTTAACTTGTCACGCAAGTAAGAGGCCCCGTCATATCATCTTTAAAGTTAATGGATCAACGACTTACAGCGCTCACGTCAACACAACCGTCGTAAGTTGTTAGCACTCTCTGACGAATTTCCTTTTGAGTGCCACATTCCATTGTCAAGAATGCAATGACGGAACGTTGTTTAAATTACAGAGTGGTTATAATTAAACATTCGCTGCCTGAGAGGGTCCCATGGCGAAAGAGTGATCGTAGGATACTGCAACTTTGTGAAAACTTTGGTAAGGACATGCTCAAGAGAAATAACAATGTGACCTCGCAACGCATAGCAATTTCACACAGCAGGTGAGTAAGACAGAAAGCCGGTTTCAATACATAGTGGCTTTCAATTAACCTTAATCATGGTTTCAGCGGATTTAAACCCCTCTTCTTCAAAAAGACAAGAAACATGTATACAACGTGACAACATAAATTGCAATAAAAATATCGTAGACCAATATTACGCGTCCTACAGAAACCAAAAAATGGTTCAAATGGCTGCAAGCACTATGGGACTTAACATCTGAGGTCATCAGTCCTCTAGACTTAGAACTACTTAAATATAACTAACCTAAGATCATCACACAAATCCATGCCCGAGGCAGGATTCGAACCTGCGACCGTAGCGGTCGTGCGGTGCCAGACTGTAGCGCCTAGAACCGCTCGGCCACTCCGGCCGGCCGTACAGAAACCACAACCTACAACAAGTGTAGCCATGTCACAAACAACATGATGTATACCAACGTAGGACAGGCAGTACTTACAAACTTCACATTAGGGAACAGTCAGTCAGTAAATCGATCTATCATCTCCATATGAAATGTGTAAGCAACGATCTATACATCCCTTTATAAAAGCTAAGGCCCTAAAATAAAGGGCTAGTCACTTCAGTAAAATTAGTCACATAAAATGCCAGACTATGTTAAGAGCTACATGCCGACTGAGAGAGAGTGGAGAGCGTGGATAACAGAAGAACAAATCCTGAGGCGCATGCGCCGATACACACGCAGCTTGGCGGCATAAACAGCCAGCAGCCGTAAGTACATTGAAATTACTAACAGAATTACAGAAATATGCCTGCCTATCAGATTACGCTTCATTATTATCACTGCCCCCTTTGTGCAACTTCTGAAAACAACACTGAAATAATCTGAGAAAATATAAGCATTTGGCACACTACATTTTGCAGTGAAAGTGACAACCTGTAAGTCAGAAAGATACGACGGGAAATACGGGGACCCTCCCATCGGAGGTTCGACTCCTCCCTAGGGCATGGGTGTGTGTGTAGTTCTTAGCGCAAATTAGTTTAAATTAGTTTAAGTATTGTGTAAGACTAGCGACCGATGACCTCAGTGGTTTGATCCCTTAGGAATTCACACACATTTGAACATTTGGAAATACGGTTTTAGTTTTCAATGGGAAAATATGTTCTTAAATTCACATATGAGAAATAATGTCGAATATTCTACCTCAATAGCTGACGGTTGTCTGAACATGAAAAAACTCACCTGATCGCGTTAAATTAACACAACTTCGTTGCTGTACAGAAGGTGAAAGGAGAGGAACAAACTGGATTCACACAAAAAGATAAAGTTCTAGAGAAGTTAACCATCATAAGTATGCTAGGGCTGAGGCGATTTTACTGATACCGATTTTACTGATACACATATAAGGGAATTCACATCCACTACATATATATGAGAGAAGGGAAAGAGAAAGTGGGTGAATACATCAGCCACCGAACAACACCTCAGTGACACAGATAAATATCACGAGATTAATGACTAAAGAGTACACGACTGCAAAGTTTAAAATAAATCACGAAGAATCGCGAACAGAACCAACGAGACCAGGGCAGCTGAAGTTCCCCCCTGGTTCGTGCAACATGTGGTCCCCACATACAAAAGAGATTACTAAAATCTCACAAAGCCGCGCGGAATTAGCCGAGCGGTCTAAGGCGCTGCAGTCATGGACAGTACGGCTGGTTCCGGCGGAGGTTCAAGTCCTCCCTCGGGCATGAGTTGTGTGTGTTTGTCCTTAGGATAATTTAGGTTAAATAGTGTGAAAGCTTATGGACTGATAACCTTCGCACTTAAGTCCCTTAAGATTTCACCTACTTATGAACCTATGAATCTCACAAAACTAAGAAAATGCAGTTGCTCAAATAACACATTAGACGCTGATCAAGGATCACGTGTTGAAATACAGAAACTGGAGTTCAGGTCTCATCGAACGAGGAACACGTGGAAATAGGTGTAACAAAGCAAACATGGAAATCGGTATATCTAAGCACACAATCTGAGATAGGGAAAGACCCATAGATTAGGATAGAAAGAAACATACGCATACGAAGATACATTTATTATCACATTCACACACAATAAAGGTCGACCTAACTTGGCAGAATCATTACCGCTACGGTCGCGGGTTCGAATCCTGCCTCGGGCATGGGTGTGTGTGATGTCCTTAGGTTAGTTAAGTTTAAGTAGTTCTAAGTTCTAGGTGACTGATGACCTCAGAAGTTAAGTCCCATAGTGCTCAGAGCCATTTGAACCATTTTTGAACAGAGGGACATGTGGTCAGTATACCGGTCTCCCATTCGTTGTCGCCGGCCGCGGTGGTCTAGCGGTTCTGGCGCTGCAGTCCGGAACCGCGGGACTGCTACGGTCGCAGGTTCGAATCCTGCCTCGGGCATGGATGTGTGTGATGTCCTTAGGTTAGTTAGGTTTAAGTAGTTCTAAGTTCTAGGGGACTTATGACCTAAGATGTTGAGTCCCATAGTGCTCAGAGCCATTTGAACCATTTTGAACCCATTCGTTGTCAGTTTTAGTAACTGATGGCGTTACTTCTCAATCAAGTAGCTCCTCAACTGGCATAACAAGGGCTACGTGTACCTCTCTTGCCAACAGCACGAACGGTGATCCATGCAAGTGCAAGCCAAGTCCGACAGCACTTAACTTCGGTTATCTGACGGAAACCGTTGTGACCAATGTGGCAAGGCCGTTGGCAATTGAATTACATAAAACATAAAATTCTTATGCAGTGCACAAGTTGCTTGTATCTAAAGGTGAGATAATTATTGAATTTTTAACAGTCCCACTGCTTTGTCCTTCTGGAGGAGTTTGAAGAAATATACCGTGAACAAGCGGTGCAGCAGATGAGACGGGAACAATATAAAATTGGTCTACTGTATTATGAAACGGTTCTATTGAGACGTTTCGGGGTGCGAAATTTTGGGAGATGGATACGTACACATGGGTATATCATTCCATGCTGATTCAGATGTAAGGCACAATTCATCAACCATAATGGCTGGCGAATGGTTGCTTGCCAGTCTGTCGGCAATCCATGACGGTATGTTTTCAGGTGGTGAGAGATCTGGAAAGCGCGCTCGCCAGAGCAACGATAAAACATTCACGTATCGACGTAGGCACGACCAGCATGGGCATTGTGGGATCTTGCACTACCTTTTTGAGACATGACATGACAGGATTCTGAATTTCGGGCGCAGTCACTACCTTACCACCTCACAAATGCAACGGCTATTGTCCAAATTACCGTTCATGCGAACGAGAAATGATGGTGTGGTGTGTCCAATGGTAAACTACAAATTTATGCCTGGTATTGAGCTGGTATGAGGATGGCGACAGTAATGTGGAGATGTTCGTTCTCTTAGCAGCCTCCACACAAGGGTATGGTGCGCAAAACTGGCACCTGCTTGCTTCCGGTGTTTTCACTGGACATGCTAATGTCAGCGCACCACTCTCTGCTGCTGCGTCAAGGGATGACTCGACAATGGTTGCCGTGCTCACAGCCCGCAGAGCTAACGCGCGCTCGCACTACCCGTGTGATTACTTGTCTTGCTAAAAACATACTTACTGACTGAAGGCGCACGATGCGACTCAATGATCCTGCATTGCCGAGAGAACAATATAAATGTTAAAGGAAACGGTATGGCACGTCGTTGCAACCAAACCGGTTGAAATTTGCATAAGACGCTTTTGGATAACGTAGTGAGGCATCTATGGACCCGAATATACCGGGTGGTTATAGTTAAACTTTACCTATTTAACTCGTTATAACACGGATAATAATTACCATACTAGGACTAAACTTGGTAACAATAATATCAAGGACATGGCAAAGAGAAATAATGCTAAATCAATTCAATTAAAACCCTCTTAATGTGCTGCTAAGGTACACCACACCATTACATACCAGCACCATTACTACTATAAAAGGGGCTGAATGAGGCGCCCACCAGTGTCCAAAAGAGACCGAAAGCGCAGGACTGCATTTTGCACAGCAGAACGAAGCACCGCTCTTGATACGCTGTGCTTCAGATCGGCACATGCGTGAATATTCCCATGGTAAATTCTTGGAGACAATCGACTGATAGTTCGATCGTTTCCAAATGTGTTTAGGAGAAGCAGGTGAACTTCACGAGGAATGTGCGGTGGGGCCCTATCTTGCAAGGAAACTGTTGAGTTCAATGCGTCTCTCTCCTGTAGGGCGGGTATGACATACTGGCGAAGCATATCGCAATAACGCTGGCTAGTCACACTACCCTTCTTTGGTCTTTGAGCGCCAACCTATTACATAAAGACTAGACTAATGATAGGTTGTTTTGGAAATCAGCCCTATCCAAAGACAATTAGTTTACTTTCGCCGGTCGCTGTAGCCGAGCGGTTCTAGGCGCTTCAGTCCGGAACCGCGCGACTGCTACGGTCGCAGGTTCGAATCCTGCCTCAGGCAGACAGTAAACCCAGGTGTAGGTCCAATGTGTCCAGCATGCAGAGAGGTTGGTTGCAGGCCCTTAACTGGTCTACTTCTAACCAACATACGGCCATCACTGACACCGAAAAAGAACCAGCTTTCTCCAGAAAACACAACAGATTTCCAACCTGCCCTCCAATGACCTCTCGCTTGACACCACTGAAGTCACGGATTGCGGTGGTCTAGGGTCAGTGGAATGCACGTTACAGGGCGACTGGCTGCGAGCTGTCTTTGAAAAAACCGATTTGTAACAGTTCGCTGTGGTATCAATATTGTTGAAGTTGCTGCTGCAGGTGCACTACAATGCGTCACAGCCATACACAAAAGACATTGGTCTTCGCTCTAGGCAATGTCACACGACCGTCTGGAGTCCAGTCCTCTTGTACCTGTACATTCGCGTGATCATCGCTGCCAGCAATCACGTACACTGGCTACATTCCTGTCAAGTCTTTCTGTAATATCGCAGAAGGAACATCCAGCTTCTCATAGCAGTATTACGTGACCTCGTACAAACTGAGTGAGGTGCTGATAATGGCGAGTTTGTCGCCTTAAAGGCTTCTTGACCACTATCAATTCACCACATCCAGTCTTAAAGATAAGTAACGATCACGAGCGATTTAAAAGAAACGTGATTTGCGATGAGTCGCAACTCATAACGGCGCTAATAGCGCCACTCTTATGCCACGGGTTCGAAATTAGAATAGAAATCATCTTTCAGATGTAGAGACACACCAACCAACTTCCGTTTATGTCGCACAACTCCTTCTCGGTGTTGGGATTTATTTTTTCGTCAGTGTATATGTCCTTTCGGGCGCTAGTGGCGTGGGGTGATTGAAATCGTACGTGGCTTTAAGTGCGGACCTCTGGAACCAATAGAGTCTATATTCGGATGGCGCTTTTGAGATCTCACCCAATGCGTGCAAATATACCACGGGACGCTAAACCAGTCTCAGTATGCCACGATCCTCTGTCTCTCAAAATCCTACTCAGACCGGTAGACGTTTCTCATTCTTACACGATGCATAGCACGAGCTTCTCAGTTACAATCAAAAGCAGTTTCTGAATAAACGTATTGTTTCCTTATGTACACAATGTATAAGGCGTAACGCTACCTATTCTGAGCGGCTGTGCCGATATGCTAATCGTTCGCAGATCCAAATACACTTCAAGCCGTTTGTTGCATGCCCTCTTCATGATTTTACTATTTTAATGGAAAACAGTGTACTGTAATCAAGCTCTACAAAGACAAAAAGAAGAAAATAAAAACAAATTCTAGTGTCTTTAAAACAGCAGTAACGACGAGACCACTAAACTCACAAAAACGTAAAACGCACGCTCCTGTGTTAGCACTGACATTGTAACTATAGCGCTGCACACAGGCAGGCAATCAAATACGACTATAGGCCCTCAAATCTACAACATCGAAGCTACTCAACTGTCGCGCTGATAGCGGCGTAAAGCTCTACTACTGAAATGTGATCTACAAGCAATAAAAACAAGAAAATAAATACGAGCCCTAGAGCCTTTTAGACGACAGTAACGGCGATACTACTAAACACTTTTTTTCACTAAAAAAAAAGCGCAAGCTGCGGGATGAGCTCGGTCACTGGACACTACCGCAGTGCACACAAGCAGAAGATCAACGATCAATGATGCTGCTACGCAGGCCGGCTCACAGGCGCCGACGGTGGAGACGTCTCAGCCGAAGGCAGCGCTCGGCTATTCGCTCTTTGCCAGAGGTGCCTCGTGTGGAACTTAACGTCCCGCGTATGCACTTACCTTCCATGTGGAGCGGACGGTGCAAACCGTATGCGGAAGCGTTCACCACAGTACGCCTCTCAGCTTTCGCTGGAGATAGCGAAGCAATCAGATTGGATGAAAATAAAGGCGAAGAAATGTATTTGTAGTATTTCCTCACTCAATTTTCGTTGATAATTGACCATAATCTTGCATACCTTTTGTAAGTCAGACCCCCTTCATTTCCCATTCCTTAATACAAATATCTCATTTATAGCCATTACAATATCTATCATTTTCAGAACTGTAATTACATTGATCCACAAATTTTAATTTTTTACTATTTACAGAAACGAAAGCACTCGTGTGCTGGACACGAAAATCAAGGTTAAAATTGTCTCCCAGTGCAGGGTTACAAGTAGGTAAGGTATTTTCGTTTCACAGTCACACTTATGAGGCATTACTAGAGCTACATTAAAGGCATTGTAATAACAGTTCCTAAGCGGTAAGTGTATGAGGTGAACTTTTTCAGTGCAGAGCAGACAAAAGCACACATTGTGATTAGGGATTTAGATTTTCCAAGCGTAAAGCTGAACTCTCGGCCTCACGACTGCAGCAGTGTCGGGAGTGCCTGATAAAACTGAATGTCATTTCAGTCCTGAAGACGACATTACATTTTTCAGTGACATTGACGGTTTGTGGCAAGACGTGAGCATTACATACAACATGACGAGTGGAAACTCTTTATAGATGACTAAGAAACCAGCCTGAAATCAATACCCTTACTTAATAGTAATGATAGGCCGTCCACCTGTGTTGTGTATGGTACCTTAGCTGAAAAAGGTTATATACCGTACTGAAATCCTTTATAAACTGTGTTAATTACAATAAGCATGAATGGCTGGTATGTGGAGACTTCAAAGACATTGCGATGCTGTTGGGTTTGCAAGGGGGATACACTGTTGCTGCTGCCTGTATGAGAGGGACACTCGGGCAACAGCAAAATGCTTCACAGAGAGGAAATGGCCTCCATGAACAACCCTTGTGCCTGCAGTCAAAAAATATTTCCGAAGAACCTCTCATGAATCAAAACTGTTCTCCCACCATTGCACATTAAGCTGGGACTCATGACAGCATTTGTTAAGGCTGTGCACAGGAATGAAACAGCATTTCAGTATTTGTGTAAGAAGTTTCCGCGACTCAGCACAGATAAGATCATAAAGGGGACTTTCATTCGTTCAAAGATACGCCAGCTGTTGGCGGACATACATTTGAGTCCGCTCGAACTCCTGATCGGCTGAATGCATGGCATTGTTTCGGTAAAGTGATAAAATTGTTCTCAGGGAACAGGAGAGCCGAAAATTATAGAGAACTTGTCAACGAACTCATTCATGTTTATAAGGTCATTGGCTGCAATGTGACGCTGAAAATGCACTCCATTGCCTTTATGTGTTCCCAGAGAATCTTGGTGCATTTAGTGGCAAGCACGGCGAGAAGTTCCACCGGGATCTTTCTCTGAGCGAAAAGTGGTATACGGGACGGTGAGCTACTGGTACGTCGACTGATCTCTGCTGGATGCTACAGAGAGGTGCTCCAGACACAATCCACAAGAGGAAGGCAAAGAACCGTTACCAATAAACTAGGTTTATCCAGTTGATTACGGTAGCAGTATACGTGGAATGTAAAGTCCCAACTTACTTCTAAAACTGGGCTAGGAGACAATTTTAATAGTGATATTCGTATTTGACTGCTCGAAATCTATAGGGACCGTCTACTCTGGTTTCTGTAAAATAATCCACTATAGACCATTGTTATCAGTCATCAGTGAGGCAATACTCAAATGAGCTCTAATGTTGTTGTTGTTGTTGTGGTCTTCAGTCCCAAGAGTGATCTGATGTGGCTCTCCATGCTAATCTGTCTCGTGCTAACTTCTTCATTCTTGCATAATTACTGCAGCCTACTTTCATTTGAGCCTTCTTACTGTACAGTAATGAATCTTTAGTCTCCCCTCGTACTTCCCTCCTTAACTATTCCTTGACGTCTTGTGTCCTATCAACTGATACCTGCCTTTAGTCCACCTGTGTCTTGACACTTATTCACCTCTATTTGTATTGAGTAAATATCCATTATTTGTCCGATCTACCCACTTAATATCTGCAGTCATTCGTAGCAGCACATTTAAAAAGCTTCTAGTCTCTTCTTGTCTACACTGCTTAACGTGTACATTTTACTACCATACAGAGCTGCACGCCAGACAGATGCTTTCAGAAAATGCTTCCTAACACTTAAATGTTCACTGAGATGACAAACGTCATAGGTTACCTTCTAATATCGGGTCGGACATCTTTTTTCTCGGCGCTGTGCAGCAACGTGGCTTGGATTCAATGGGACAAGCTGCCACCATAGCCGTCCACAATTGCGAATGTGTTGCCGGCGCAGGATTTTACACACGAACTGACCTCTCTGTTACGTCCCATAAATTTTCAGTGGGTTTCGTGTCGAGTGATCTGGGTGGCCAAATCATTCGCTCGAAGTGTCCAGAATGTTCTTCAAACCAATCGCCAACAACTGTGGCCGGTGACATGGCACAATGTCATCCACAAAAATCCCACCGTTGTTTGGAAATACGAAGTCCACGAATGGCTGCAAATGGTCTCCGAGCAGCCGAACATAAAAATTTCCAGTCAATGATCAGTTTAATTGGATCAGAGGACCCGGTCGATTCCATGTAAACACAGCCCACACCACTATGGAACCGTCACGAACTTACAATGTCTCGCGGACAACATGGGTGCACGTCTTCGCGGGGTGTGCGCCGCACTCGAATTCGCCTGTCAGCTCTTACCAACTGATATCGGGACTCATATGATCAGGGCACGTCTTTCTAGTCGTCTACGCGCCGGTTGATACGTTCACGAACGCAGGAAAGGCCTTACAGGCGATGTCGTGCTGTTAGCAAAGGCATTCGCGTTGGTCCTCTGCTGCCAGAGACCATTAATGCAAACATTCGCCGCACTGTCCTAACGGATACGTTTGCCGCACACGGCACATTGATTTCTGCAGGCTACTTCGGGCAGTGCTGTTTGTCTGTTAGCAAACGCCGCTGCTCTCTTTTGTTAATTGAAGGCCGTCGGCCACTGCGTTGTCCGTGGTCAGAGGTAACACCTGAAATTTGGTATTCTCGGCGACATTGTGGATCTCGGAATACTGAAATCACTAACGACTACCGAAACGGAAAGTCCTATGCGTTTAGCTCCGCGTTCTAAGTTCGTTAATTTCCATTGTGCCGCCATAATCACGTCGGAAATTCTTTTTACATGATTCACCTGAGTGCAAATGACAGCTCCGCCAATGCACTGCCTTTTTATACCTTGATTACACGATACCACCACCATCTGTATATATGCATATCGTTATCTCACGTCGTTTTTTTATCTTACTGTATACTGGATCTTGAACTGTTTCTCTTGTTCAGAAGTTCTTTCCATGCCATAGCCGTTCTACATTTTATATCTTTTCCGCTTCAGACATCGTCATTTGCCTTGCTGCCCGAATAAAAAACTCATGTACTACTTTTAGTGGTTCAATTCCTTATCTAATTCCTTCAGCTGTCTCTACTTTTTCCTGTTATCTGTAATAAGTCCTCAGTTACATGAATGTGCTATTTTTCGGATTGTACAAAGCGTATGATTTAACCAATTTGTGATAGTTGTTTTGGTTGCTTATATCTGGTTACTAAGTTTACTCACCAAATTCCCACAAATTTCTTACAGGCTTGAAGATTTGTAATGCGCCCCCCCCCCCCCCCAAAAAAAAACTGGGAGTGTATTAGAGACTAAAATTAGTAACGAAGTTCTGTGGGAATGATGCTATGTCAGAGGAACTTCCCTTTCACTTTGTGCATGAAAAACTCACGTTTTGACTCCAGGCGGCATCTTTGCTATTAAATTCCACTCTAAAGGGATATCAACACAGGATAGCGGCTTTTATAGTTCGTCGCGGAGATGGATCTCTGTCACCAAACGTAGAGTCAAGAAGAGCTGGAACAAAGTAGAAGCAGTTGTTTTGTACATCTCATCTTTAAAAAGAAGAAGAAAAACCACAGCATTAGTGTCACCAAACCACTGTCCTTCACCATATATGTTGCTTTAGTCTTCCATTTAAAAGGCTATAGCATTCTTATTGTTTAACAAAGATATGTAACAAACCAACAAAAGTCATTACAGTACAAAAGCTGAAAAAACTAAGTGAAGCAAGACATTATGATGTTCAGGAATGGTTTTCTTCCAGTAGCCTGGCATCGATTTCCTCCGCCCTTCACACTTCTCAGATAATTCAGAGCACAATGAAACTGCGCGTAAAAAATTATTATCACCTCAGAGTAGCAAGCAGTTAGTGCATTACATTGCAACTCTGGATTTACTTTTTAGCGATCTATAACGAATCATCGTCTATGCGTATGTGAAAACTGCAAAAATTGCTCCTTTGTCGGATTCTGTATAAAACTGCAAAGTTGTAAGAAAGGCCTCCATTAAGTGATCACTGACACACAGACGGCGTCATTCTCGAGCACCATACTTTCTACCACTACTCTCAGTGTCTCAAGTACGGAGAGCATGTGATAATGCCGGACCTAATCTACTACCGTCCCAGTCTGCGGGCAGTCCATCATCAGTACTACTACACATACTCTCATGCCATGAACAACATAAAGAGATTTTTAATTTAATACAAGTTTTATGTGTGAGAAGTCTGAACCACTTCTCTTCCTTTTGTCGTCCAAATATTGGAGCAAACCGGCTGTCAACCTGCTCGTCACCAAGAGACTGAGGGATAACCATCTTGCCTGCGGCAGTGTAACCGTCTGTATGAATAGTTAGACTTACACAACTCGCAAAAACTTATTGAGACGATAACAGATTCGGGGTCCCCACGTTTCACTTACGCTACACATTGTGAAAAGACTTAAGCGCTCCACTTTGAAACGAATGGCAGTCACAACAGTTTAATAATCATTTCTATATTGTTGTATTTCAATAATAATGTGTTATAGACAACTCATGTCCGATTTAGCTGCGTATTCCCTTGTTAATTGGTGCTGTGTTATAATCATTATCTTTCTCGTGTTAAAACAGACAGTGTACGTTAGTGAGAGAGAGTTGTTGCAGAGATCTTTTAAGTTTTTTTTCTGTACTGTTCACATAGCAATCCTACCAATAAGTACTAGGACGTACTACAGTTTTGGGTCAAAATTACAAAACAAATTTCAGATAGAAGTAATGTCAGATGTAGCATTTATGACAGCCAGCCAGTTGTGAAATATAGGTTTATTAAACTTTAACTATGGTTTCGACAGTTTTATAACTTTCTTCTTCGGAAGCTATTGTACCTAATAACAAATACTACGACACTGTGGGTAGGAAAAATATGGTGTCGTTGCAATAAAAAGTTCAGGAAATGATTACAATAATATTAGTGAAGAATACTAACATTTGTGGGAAGAGGAGGGAGTAAAAAAGTGTGTCATTTAATTCATGTGGCTATTACATTCTAAACGATCAGCTTCAACGTGCAAACAGATATTTCCTGGAAGACTTCAAGCCTCTACTTCTAGCCGAATAGTCAAGTTTTCTCTTCGATGCTGGCCTCCGCGCTGTTTTCTTTTCTCAGAATTCTTTGTTGACTTAGAGTACATCTTTTATTTGTTCTTTTACAATGTACTTTTCTTTATCCACAGGTAGGTGGCTGTTCAACATTCTAGTAATGAACCATCTTAGAAGGATCCCTCCCCCTTTTATAACAAAAATTTAATGGGTGTTTTGTTCTGCTCATAACATGTGGTTTCTTGACATATGTTCACTGTTTAGAATCCTTTGTTTACTCATTATTCTACTGGGTATTTCAAAACATATCCCCTTATAGTATATTTGTTGATACAGCTTGTTTCTCAGTACGACCACTTTCTTTAGCATAATGCTTCGCAAGTGATGATCTACCACCCCTTCCCTTCCTCTCCCCCTCGAACCCCCCCCCCCCGATTCTCCCACACTATCTCTTTCACCAATCTGCATTTGTCTAAATACTCGCAGTTTCTCCGTCACAGTGTTCCTTCATGTCTTGAGCCAACTCAATGCCTCAAAAAAATGTTCAATTGTGTGTGAAATCTTATGGGACTTAACTGCTAAGGTCATCAGTCCCTAAGCTTACACACTAGTTAACCTAAATTATCCTAAGGACAAACACACACACCCATGCCCGAGGGAGGACTCGAGCCTCCACCGTCAATGCCTTAGTATAAGACCTCTTTCACATTGATAATATTTCCTTGAAGCGTTTTCACTTTGACACTCATGCTTGTTGCAGTTGCTTATTCAGGCACAACTGCTTCTCGTGCGTTTTTATGATACTGTGAATAGTTTGCAAAGTTAGCCTGACCCTGCGGGTTCTTTACTACCCATATGACTTTAATTGCCGCACTTTTTTTACTCCCTCCCCTCCCTCTTTTATACTTTTTAGTTAACATGTTAATTCTAGCAATGAATATGTACCTGTGATATCACGCACGCTGCTCATTGCAGCTAAGCGCATACAGGACGCGCAGGAAACTACTAAGTGGATGACACGCGTATGTAGTATTCAGAGTCAACGACTCCACATTGGATATAGATAATGTGATTCTACGTGAGTGTGCTCCACGTTTCCTGTAATTTTGTTTGCTGTGACGATATCATTTATGTTCTACACAACGTCGTAATATTTATTATTAGGTAGAATACCTTCTGAAGAAGAAAGGTCTAAAACTGTCGAAACCATGGTTAAGGTTTAATAAACCTGTATTTTGCAATTGATTGATTGTTATCCCAGTTTATTGAAGCTTATATACAGCAGTTAGCTTTCTTGATTAGAAGTATATTTACCTGGAATCGCATTGTCTAATTAGGCTAGTGACCGTCCTTGATTTACGTAGCTACAGTTTTATGCTATAAACACAGTTACATTCGTTCGATTCCCGTTAAAATAACTGCTGCTCCCTGACTATTAGCCGGCCGGTGTGGCCGAGCGGTTCTAGGCACTACAGTCTGGAGCCGCACGACCGCTACGGTCGCAGGTTCGAATCCTGCCTCGGGCATGGATGTGTGTGATGTCCTTAGGTTAGTTAGGTTTAACTAGTTCTAAGTTCTTGGGGACTGATAACCTCAGAAGTTAAGTCCCATAGTACTCAGAGCCATTTGAACCATTTTTGGACCTGATTATTAGAAATGTTCCTGGTGACGAAACTTTGTCCAATAAATTTCCATTAGCACTCTATCACGGCCAAACTTTAAATTGATTTCGAAGGAGTAACATTATTAGGAAATTGCTCTCGTAGTAATAATGGGTAGTGTTATACTGTACTGGACTTTTCCCGTGACAGGACTAATAGTAGTGATAGGGGAAAGTCTTATAAAGGACGTTTGTTATATAAAATCAGGGAACTGATTTTATGGTTATAGAGGAAGTTTCATAGAGTAAAACCTGTAGAGAGAGACAGATACTTGAATGTTCAACAAATAACTCTGAATGTGCAGTTTAGCAAAAGAAATGTGTGCTATAAGAAAAGACGCGCACGGGCGAGGAATTCATGGCGTGTCTCATCACAATAGACGAAATTTGATGAAAAATAAATAAATAAATCATGGGGTTCATGAATGAGTGTCAGTTTTTAATAAAAAACTGCCTTCATTGTACACAACATATCGTTTAAAAGTACTACGGTACTCTACTCCATTTTTGACAACTACTCATGCCTTTTTTAAAATCAGTTTTCCTATTTTATGGGTCCCACCATGAGTTTCTTCCCCGTCGATGTCTTTTCGTATAGCATTAACTTACTTTACTGAGTTGTAATTGCACCAACAATTATTTATTGCATGTATTTCAGAACCTGACTTCTTCTGTAGTTTTTATGCCCTACAGCTTCTTCTGGTGGCAAGTAAATGAGTCGTGATGTGTTAACATTCATCCTATCATCCTGTTCCTTATTCAAGACATTGTTTTCAGCATATTCCTTTCTTTACTAATTATGCGGACAACCTTCCCATTTTTTATTTAAGAAGTTTACCTAATTTTCGGTATCCATGTGTAGCACCAGGTCTCAAATATTTCGATTCTCTTTTTCTTCGGTTTCCCGTCTATCATGAACGTCCTGAAATTAAGGCCTGTGTTTGATACTAAGAGTAGTAGACCTGTGTTAAAGAGGAACGCCCTCTTTGACTGTGCTAGGCTGGTTTTATGTTGCCCCTGCTTCGTCCGCGATGTCATGTTCCACTTTCAAGATAGCAGAATTCGTTAACTTCCTCTATTTCGGGTTCCCCAATTTTCATGTTAAGTTTATTGTTAATTTCGCTTCTGCTACTCCACAATATTTTCATCTTTCTTCGTTTTACTGTCAGTCTATTATGTGAGCTCATTAGACTGTTCAATTCATTCATATCGTAACTGCCTGACAAAAAGAATTAAGTACGCAGAATACACGGTCGGACATCAATATACACTCCTGGAAATGGAAAAAAGAACACATTGACACCGGTGTGTCAGACCCACCATACTTGCTCCGGACACTGCGAGAGGGCAGTACAAGCAATGATCACACGCACGGCACAGCGGACACACCAGGAACCGCGGTGTTGGCCGTCGAATGGCGCTAGCTGCGCAGCATTTGTGCACCGCCGCCGTCAGTGTCAGCCAGTTTGCCGTGGCATACGGAGCTCCATCGCAGTCTTTAACACTGGTAGCATGCCGCGACAGCGTGGACGTGAACCGTATGTGCAGTTGACGGACTTTGAGCGAGGGCGTATAGTGGGCATGCGGGAGGCCGGGTGGACGTACCGCCGAATTGCTCAACACGTGGGGCGTGAGGTCTCCACAGTACATCGATGTTGTCGCCAGTGGTCGGCGGAAGGTGCACGTGCCCGTCGACCTGGGACCGGACCGCAGCGACGCATGGATGCACGCCAAGACCGTAGGATCCTACGCAGTGCCGTAGGGGACCGCACCGCCACTTCCCAGCAAATTAGGGACACTGTCGCTCCTATGGTATCGGCGAGGACCATTCGCAACCGTCTCCATGAAGCTGGGCTACGGTCCCGCACACCGTTAGGCCGTCTTCCGCTCACGCCCCAACATCGTGCAGCCCGCCTCCAGTGGTGTCGCGACAGGCGTGAATGGAGGGACGAATGGAGACGTGTCGTCTTCAGCGATGAGAGTCGCTTCTGCCTTGGTGCCAATGATGGTCGTATGCGTGTTTGGCGCCGTGCAGGTGAGCGCCACAATCAGGACTGCATACGACCGAGGCACACAGGGTCAACACCCGGCATCATGGTGTGGGGAGCGATCTCCTACACTGGCCGTACACCACTGGTGATCGTCGAGGGGACACTGAATAGTGCACGATACATCCAAACCGTCATCGAACCCATCGTTCTACCATTCCTAGACCGGCAAGGGAACTTGCTGTTCCAACAGGACAATGCACGTCCGCATGTATCCCGTGCCACCCAACGTGCTCTAGAAGGTGTAAGTCAACTACCCTGGCCAGCAAGATCTCCGGATCTGTCTCCCATTGAGCATGTTTGGGACTGGATGAAGCGTCGTCTCACGCGGTCTGCACGTCCAGCACGAACGCTGGTCCAACTGAGGCGCCAGGTGGAAATGGCATGGCAAGCCGTTCCACAGGACTACATCCAGCATCTCTACGATCGTCTCCATGGGAGAATAGCAGCCTGCATTGCTGCGAAAGGTGGATATACACTGTACTAGTGCCGACATTGTGCATGCTCTGTTGCCTGTGTCTATGTGCCTGTGGTTCTGTCAGTGTGATCATGTGATGTATCTGACCCCAGGAATGTGTCAATAAAGTTTCCCCTTCCTGGGACAATGAATTCACGGTGTTCTTATTTCAATTTCCAGGAGTGTAACTTCCTACACATAACACGCGATCGGCGGGTATGTAAATGATGAAGTTGCAATTCTTTGTGACAGCTGCAATGACTGCCAGACTACATTATTGTTGTTCATGTTTAGCGTCGCTACCAGGCCTGGTGGGTCATAGAAGAGGAGTGAACAGTGTCAAAAGTTGAGTGGCACTGTGAAGGACGCCAAGGTGCCGTGCGTCATGTGAGAAAGAATTTTTAAGGAGCCTCATTGTGGGTCTTCATTAGGCCTGCTGATAGAATCGTGCAACATCCAGATTTGTGGGGCATTGACAGCGGCCAGATGTTGAACTAAATGGGAGGGCACGCACACTCGTCGTCATGTTTCGAGTCGAACACGTCTGATCACCACTAGGGAGCATCGCTATATTATTAACCAAACACAGGATTGTAATTCCGTCACATCTGCAATTGCTGTTCGAGAGCAAATAATTAGCTACTTACAACATTATTTGTCATCCGGTATCATTGGTCGGAAACCAACAGCAGCCGAACTAAGGAATTCCTGCCCCATGTGTAGGTTGTCGTTAACACCACGACGCAACCAGCTGCATTTGGAGTTAATACTTGACCTGCAAGCATGGACTGCTGATTAATGCGTCGCTTCGTCTTCAGTGAGGAATCGCTATTGTGTACTACCTTAGATGACCATAGTCGGTGAGTACGGCTCCAGACCTGGTGAGAGATCCCATTACTTCAATGTTTCGGAGAGACACAGGTGTATTGTTCCTGGTGCCACGGTGTGGGGGGACATCGGGTATGGTCGTGGCTGGTTGTGACTGAGGGAACCCTGATAGCACGTCGGTATGACACGGCCATTCTACGCCGTCATCTGTTTCCACTCATGGAAGAGTATCGTGGTGCCGTTTTTCAAGAAGATAGTGCCTGTCCGCGCATGACATATATCTCTGCGAACTGTGTGCGTATTGCTAAAATACTCCAGTTCCCAGCAAGATCTCTAGGTCTGTCCCCATATAACAGGCGTGGCCCCTGCTGGGACGTCAACTCCGTCCCAGTGTCAGTATCCAGAATATGAAGGATTTGTGGGGCAGCTTGCCTCAAGAGGGGATACAACACCTTCACTGTGCATCCAGGTCGGGGGAAAGGGGGGTGGGGCATAACAATAGTGATAAGTGGGCTCATATTGCCAACTTCTTTGTAAATTTGATTAGATTTTGTAATCACTGAAATAACATCAAATACCCTCTCAAACCGTGATGTTTCATTTCGTTTCCTGCTCTACTTCTTGGTGTGTCAGGCAGTGTGTATTAACCGTGTTTCGCTGTAGCTTATACCTGCTTTTCTGAGAATTGCGAACATTGTCACCATTTTACGTTGTCGAACGGTTTTTCTAGGTCGGCAAAAGCGTATGTAAGGGTCTGGTTCTTTTTTTTTTTTTTTTTTTTTAAGTTTAGCCCCCATTATCAAGGACAAAGACAGAGCCGCCCCTCTGGTGCCTCCACCTTTCCTAACTCCAAACGCATCGTCCTCCAAAATATCTTTTTCTGGTCCGTTATTCTCCAAATTACTCTTGTCGGCAACTTCGGTGCGGCACACGTTAAGCTGATCGTGCGATAGATTTCACATTTATCTGTCCATGTTATCTTGGGGATTATATAGAAGATATTCATCCCAAAGATCCATTGTATGTCTTCATTTTTGTAGATTCAGCAAACATGAAAAGTCGACACTGCCTACTTGCATTGTCGGTCACCTCATATAATTACTTACTGCTTTTTCGAGTTGTTTTTTGTGAAACATAAGCGATTTACAAACACGTGCCTCATAGGCGTTGCTCATTGGAAGCCCTTGTACGGCATGACATACGCTTTTATTACTATTAGTTCCTGATCTCACAATACTGAGTTTAGTTTCATTTACCGTTGAAACAAGTACGATCCTAAGGTTCTTTTGAAACATAGTTTTAGGAAATGTCAGCCGTCATAAAATTGTATTAAAATGTAATAAAACAGTATGGACCGGATAACATGTTATTTAAAAAATGGTGATCGAATTCCATGAATGGCTGATTATCGTCAGATCGTTACATACTCCTTGCTGACTGCTGGAGCTGGCGGTATGGAGCACTAATTGGTCTAGGCTGTATGAATTTTCAATTGATTCTAAGGGTGTCACTGTTGATCTAACACCCTGCACATAGAAAAATACACGTCTAGAGTAAACTTCGTAGTCCGAGCGACGTTCTGTCCACAAGAATCTGGTGTGGTGGCTGAGTGTCGCATGATGTTCTACTGGAATAAGTTATTCATTATTTCCAATCTACATACCCTTGACAATATCAAAACACTGGTTCCCATTCTTAAGCTACTTTTCACAGGGAGGCGATCAAAGAGACAAAATCTGATAAATAAAACAGGCTGAAGCAGGTAATAAAGACCACAAGAAACCAATCCAAAACGAATAAACATATCAATATGCAGTTCTAGCTAAGTTATAGTGGACAATGTGGCGTATTTTCTAACAAACGCATGTAATTTTTTCTTCCTTATGGGTGTCTAATTATGACACTGACTAAAAAAACGAAAACATGTACTTTTTTTCTATAGAAGTGGAAAGAGCCTTCGAAGCGGACTTCAGTGACATGTGTGGAATTTGAGAATAACAAGACAGCGCTGAAAACCGCTGTGCCGCCGTCTGGTGGGGAGATCATACAAACGTCCTACTGTACCAAACGTAAGCAAACACGTAACTCACGTATGGTTCGTGTGTTTATTACTGTGACTATCATATCAAGTGCTCCTAAATTTGAGGCTAAGCAGTGATATATGCTATAAAGCTGTTCCAGACAGACAATACAGCTCGCTGAATTTCATTCCGACTAACCGCAGCATAAGTTCATGTTTTTGATAGTCGTAAGTGTTTCCTTACAGTTCTTTTGTTTTAATTTTCCATACCGAACAAGTCCGGAAGTCTTAAGTCTGGTGACCGTGCTGGCCATTACTCGTGTTACTCGAACGACGGATCCAAGTATCTCGAAATGCTCTGTAAAGAAAATCTGCATTTTTCTTTACGGAATGAGCAAGACATCCGTCATGTTGGTAACACATGGATACTCTTTTGTCCAGTGGGATGGCTTTCAAGAACTACGGCAGCACATCTGTTTGGAAGCGTAGATGATTGGGGCTTTTTAGAGTCCCGTCATCGGGCAGTGATGCAATTCTCGAGAACCCACACGTTGACAGAGCTTCTCTAAGCCGGCGTGGATTCTAAATTGACCAGCAGTGAACAGATGGCGAAGAATGATGTGGCCCTTGCCCATTATTTGACAACCATGACTATACCGTAAACAAAATCTTGCCTGGAAACGTCGCATCTTTTGTAGACAGCGCTTGGAGATCTGTTACCGATACTGAACGCTATTGTCATGAAGCTGTTGATGGAGTGAAATGTGGAAATGATTAAATGTGTTGTTAGTTGCATTTCGCTCATTAGTTACTCTTTTCTCGTTGACGTACTTTATTCTTCACACATCCAGTCTCTTGAAATTTTTTCGTATGATAGATCGCGACAGTTTGTTAAGGTCAGGGTACCTATGAGCATACAACCGCACCACTACTCTAACAGTCTGGTGCCATTCGCCATAAAGGAAAACCATATCCAGGCTTATGACTCTGCATAAATTGTCAAAGTCTGCAAGGCCTCACGAAGTGTATGATCACAACGATAGCAGGGCACAGCCTAATTGGCTTTAAGCGCACAAATAAATGCACAAATCATACTTCCGTTATTTCAGGAACATCGTTTTATCACCATAAGTTGTTTTTAGTGAATGAATTTTTGATGACTAGTTTTTATTATAAACGGCAATTCTTACTGAAACTTGTCGTCAGCGAAGTATTGTGATACCAAGATTTTTTTCCAAATACACTGACCGCAAGAGAAGCAGCTGCAAAGACTGTGTTCAGTGGCACAAAGGAATAATATACGCATACTGAGGAGCTGCACGTGAGCGATTCATTTGTCATTGTTATCAGTGATGAGATGGTGCTCACGAGAGCTGTCTGCGCACCTCTGTTTTGATTCTGCAGGCCGTAATGATGCCGAGTTTAGAAGTGAACAGTGTTTGCAACATTTATTTTAGTGTACAGTCATGGCCCGCCTAACGAGTACGTACTCCTGTAGAAAAACTTCAGCCAATATGTGTCTGCGGGAAGCTGAATGGACGTATAGACGAGTTGCTGCACATCATGGGCAGAATGTATCGTTGCTGTGTCGCTGCTTTCAGCAGTGGTCTATGGAACATTCCAACGCCCGTAGGCCTTGTTCTGCACGACAGCGTAGTACAGACGCACTCCAAGATGAGAGCAAGAGTGGCGTGATGTTGTACGTGCTGTGTCACCATCGACCATTGGTAACCATCTGCTTCCAACAGGGCTAAGATCACCTTTGCCTCTAGCCAGGCTAGCAATGAAACCACAATACCGCTAAGCATGCCTGCTCTGATGTCGTGAATGAGTCGACTGGAGACTGGAATGGCATACGGCTTATCTTCAGCGATGAGAGAAGTTCTGTCTGTATGCGACCTCTGGACGTTCTGTGTACGGTGTAGACCTGGCGAGCTGCCTATTCCAGAATGCATTCGCCCGCGACACAAAGGTTCTACCTCCGTATTCGTGGTGTGGGGGTCGCCAGTAATAACTAGCAGTAACATTTGGTATTTCTGCAGGGTAAAGTAACCAGTGCCCGCTACATTGCATAGAGTGTTATCCCCGTGCTAATGTGCTTTTCTTCGACAGGAAGGTGATGAACTTTTCCAACAGGACAATGCACGGCCACATACAGCTGCTGCGACGCAACATGCTCTTCATGGTGTACAACTACTGCCCTGGACAAGAAGATCACCAGATCTCTCGTCAATTGAACACATATGGGACATGCTGAAGTGGGAACTTACTCGTTCTCCAGAGCCCGCAACAAACATTGGCGAATTGCAACCAAAGATACAAGGTTCTTGGGAAAATATGTGGCAGGATATCATTCGGCAACTATATTGATCGGACTGTTTGGGCACTCTTTACTGTGACATGTGTGATTGATGTGGTCTGCTGTATAATATACTCCTACAACCAAGAACTGTTCGTCATATCACTTGTCGATAAAGGAGCATTGTCCTTGCTGGTGTTGCATTTTCTCTCGGCAGGGTATATTAGAGCTATTGAGAAATTTTACAAAAAACAAAAATCTTAAGTCATGTGTTTGCTTACATTGGGTATAGTAGGGGAACCAAGTTAGTTGGACCTCTTCTCTAGACCAGATTGCAGTGTTTGCGGCACTGTTATCTAGTTACTATTTCATCAAGTTTCGCTCTTGTTATGTTCTGATGTTCTCTTTGAATTAAAAAACCAAATTCAGTATAATTGTCAGTTGGCTATAAATGTTAAAAATTACTTGCGTACGTCAGAAAATAAGCCATACTGTCGCTACAATCTAGCGATAACCGCAACCCAATACATTTACTGGTATTTGGGGTGGCCTGTATAACCTTTCCTGCCGAACTGCGCAGGCGTTCACATTTCTACAACTTTTCGAAGAAATACAGCACTATCAAAGCCTTTTATAAGCTTGACGTCAGAGTGAGCAGGCGAAAACAGCGAATTGTGCCTCACACATTGTGATCACGTGAATATTATCTGACAGCATCAACGCAGGATTTACTCGTTACTGTGTTCACTAGATAAAGCGATTAGTGTTTCATGAGCAAGACAGGTGATACAGGAGGAGCAAATTTCCAAATCAGCAGTCATCTGAAGCACGGTACAACTTTAACATCACATCAACTGGTGCATGAGTTTTGTGTTAACTCACCATTGTATACTTCTGGGTCGCAACAAAAAATTATATAACTGCACTATTACAAAAACTGACTGCATCATGTCGGCTTATTTATCCCTCCCACACGGAATGTTGAAAATAACAGATAAAAGATACGTCGATAATTCTAATAGATGAGCAGTACTAACTCGAGAGGTGAAGAGCAAGTCGCAGTGGATGGGGCTTACGGATCATTACCGTCAGGTCATCAATCAGTTCCGTTTTGGGAATACCTTATTTTTTTCTTCCTCTGTGCATTAGAACTTAGCACGGTCTATGATATTGCTATAAAATGAATGTGATGCTGCAGCTTTTTACGTTAGTTAACTCCATTCGAGATACCAAATTTAGGCTGCGGTTCGGTACTTCACCCCCATCGTGCGACATTAGTACCAAGTGAATCATACTTTATTCAGTGGCAACGCCTTTCAAAGCAAGTATGCACAATCAGTGAGAGCGACTGCTGTCCTTATGCTAACATGTAACCAGTTTTGCTTTCAAGATCTTCAAAAAATGGTTCAAATGGCTCTGAGCACTATGGGACTTAACTTCTGAGGTCATCAGTCCCCTAGAACTTAGAACTACTTAAACCTAATTAACCTAAGGACATCACACACATCCATGCCCGAGGCAGGATTCGAACCTGCGACCGTAGCGGTCGCGCGGTTCCAGACTGTAGCGCCTAGAACCGCTCGGCCACTCCGGCCGGTTCAAGATCTTCACTTCAGTGGTGATGCCCAATATAAACGAAGCCAGCAGTCGATAACTGATCGGTTACGTCACAGTAAAAGGTATTTGTGTTTCAAACCTCGCTTTACAACATAATAAGAATTGGTTCAGAAAGAGGATGACATACACTTATGATTATGTCATGCAATTTTTATTTTCTGCAGATTTACATTATTATTAGTTCATATCCCTCGCTTTATACGGGTGGAGGATGAACTGCCAGCGATACAAGATCACGCTCTTCAGCCACAAGCTTTAATGCGAAATAAAAATGACTAAAACATGATAAATTTTTCAAATATATTAAAATTACAAACAGATGGCTTCTTGATGGTATTTATACAACATTTAACTGTTGATTTTACTTGTTTTAAACTAAAATCGGAAAACTAAGGTAAAGATAAAAACGTGTGTATCTAAAACACGTTGCACAAATGGCAACATTCTTTAAAAAGGGGTACTGTACTTCCAGTAAATAGTTGGACCTGCACTGGAGAAAATATGGTTGAGGAGTGGGGGGGGGGGGGGGGGACGACGACATTAGCTGTTCTGTGACATTGAAGGATATGGGTGTAAGTACAGGGGTCCAGTGATTAGTATTTATAGGGATGGAGGTAGGTGTTTGGGATTGTGGGAAGGAGAAGGTATGGGAAAATATGAAGATGGAAGGCGGAGCTCTGATATGAAGTATGGGAGGCGAGGAACAGGTTTGTGGACTCTAGTTTGCCAGCAGTGAAAGATAAGTAGAGGTGTTCATTGTCAGCGAGGAAGGATAGCAATTTCATGAGATGACAGCAGGTGTTCCATGTGGTGGAAGGTAAATGGATGTGGAGAACAAGACAGAGTGATTAGAGCCCAAGAGTTTGGGGGGAGTAACAGACCTTGTGTGGAGCGGATAACCAGGCAACAATGGCGTAGCAGATAGGGCAGATCAATGTTTTGTGGTGAGGAGTACAGCTGAGAGTCACAATTCCAATATTGGGCCGGTTAGTACTTTTAATCTATTGTGGGCTCTCTGATGGATGGTTAAAAGGTGATTTTTTTCACGTTAAAAGCCGGTTGAGGGTTAGTCAAAGATATTTTAGTGTTTTTGGAAACTAAGTAGGACAGTTACAATTGGTTATGTAGAAGTCACGCATACGGAATATGTAGGTGATATAGTTATTGTCTGTGTTTTGAAAGGTTTATCATCAGGAACCACTGGTCACACCAGGAAAAAAATTGTTTAATTGGAGGGATCCTTGGGATTTCTGGAATATTGGATAAAGGGTTATGAGTACAATGTCATTAGCACAATGAAGAAGGTGAACAGTAGGACATGGTTTAAGTATATCAGCAGTGTAGAGAAGATAAAGGAGAGAGGAAGGGGTCAATAATGGCTCAGAAGTTTATGGATATGTTGGGAGAGGTTCGGAGACCTTGTTAAACGCTGAGATGTGGCAGATGGGTCGATGTGTGAGTTTGATTGAAGGAAAAGTAGGATTTCAGAGGTTTTCCACAGCTCAGGGTAGTGCCTGTGGAGAGGATCGTGTTGTAAAGGGTATCAAGGATTCTTTCTTCTTGTACTAAGAACATTAAAGATATTCATTCGGACAGATATCAGCATATGAGTACCATTTTCACATTTCGTTTCCCGTGTTAAAGTTATATATAGGGTGTGTCATAATGACAAAAATTGACGCCTTTGAAAGTTTACATTGCTAGACATTACCCGAACGAGACGTTTCCGAGATAATTCTGAGTGTGCAGCTGCTAGTTGTCACTGACTTCGTTAAAAAATATTGCCCTATTTCATCATCATTATTCGGTTTATTCATTGCCGAGTGTCGTGACCTCATTTCTTCATTCAGTAATTAAGTAACTGAATCTTCGATTAGACGCCTGTATCCACAGCGATCTTCAAAACTTCTTAATATAATGTGAAGAGGTAGGCCGATAATCTTCGCTTGATCCAACGATCTACTTGCTGCCCTTCCTCTTGGTCTTCTGCGTTCGATTTTCACTCGCAAGGTGGTGTTTTCTAAATTACCCTCTTCTCTTCTCAAAATGTTCCCAAGGAACTGGAAGTATCTTCGACTGACATGGAATGATAAACTTCTTGCGATGCCAAGTTTTTCTATAATGGTAGCAATGATTCATCTTTCTTTCCATGATACTCGTAATATATTCCACACAGGGAAAAGCAATGATTCCACCAAGATCATCTCCGTTGTTTTGGATATTTCCCGGTTGTGCCACATGATAGTAAGTAACCATTCCGGCTCTGCTAGGAACGATTTCTCGTTTTATTTCTTTAACACACTTTCCTGTGTCACTGTTCAGATACCCTAGACATACTCAATCATTCAGTACCTCCAGGTCCTCTAAGAAATCTGGATTTGATCAAAACCTTGACGATTAATAACCAGTAGTTTGATCTTTTTCATGTTTATCTCTAGACTGAATACAGATAGCCGTACCGAAGATACAACCACAACGGAGAGGGCAAACAACGTGTAATTACTGAAGAGTGGCAGCAGCCTGTTCAATAGTTGCAGGGGAAACAATCTGAACTTCTCACATCAGCCAACGTGTATTTGCTGCCCTAGTACGGCGAACGGTTGAAAGCAAGAGGAAACTACATCAGTTTTTTCCCTAAGGCATGAAGCCCTATTGTATGGCTGATGGTGGCATCCTACTAGGTAAAATATTGCGGAAGTAAAATACTCCCCAGTTTGGACCCACGTGCGGAGACTTCAAATGTTGTCGACATCACGAAAAAAAAAAAAAGACTGCGATCGGATGAAGGAACGTTAGATAGCTTAATCGGACAGATAGGTTAGAAAATTTAAAAAAAGGATATGAATAGGTTGTAGTTAGTTACAGGGGGAATTCGTAAAGTTTAGTGGCAGGAGAAACGGGACTTCTGGTCAGGTTAGTAATAAGATTATAAATACAAAATCAAATAGGAGTAACGCAGCGGTAGGTCTGGTAGTGAACAGGAAAACAGCAAAAAAATGGTTCAAATGGCTCTGAGCACTATGGGACTTACCATCTGGGGTCATCAGTCCCCTAGAACTTAGAACTACTTAAACCTAACTAACCTAAGGACATCACACACATCCATGCCCGAGGCAGGATTCGAACCTGCGACCGTAGCGGTCGCGCGGTTCGAGACTGTAGCGCCTAGAACAGCTTGGCCACACCGGCCGGCGGAAAACAGCAGTGCAGCTAAGCTACTATGAACGGCATAGTGAGTGCATTACAGTAGCCAAGATAAACAGGAAGCTGACACCAACCACAGCAATGCAAATTTATATTCGTACTAGCTCAGCGTGTTGTGTGATGCCCTTAGGTTAGTTAGGTTTAAGTAGTTCTAAGTTCTAGAGGACTGATGACCATAGATGTTAAGTCCCATAGTGCTCAGAGCCATTTGAACCATTTGAACTAGCTCAGCATACGATGCAGAGACTGAAGAAATGAATGATGAGATAAAATCAATTATTCATCTAGTTAAGGGAGACGAAAATTGATATGTGACGGAGGAATGGAATTCGATAGTGTGAAAAATAAGCCAAGGAAAAATTGTAGGTGAATGTGGACTGAGGGATAGAAATGAGTGAGGAAGCCGCCTGCTAGGATGTTGCACGGAGCGTAATTTAATCATCGCTAAAAGTTGATTTCAAGAATCGTGCAAGAAGATCGTGCACGTGGAAGAGACTTGGAGACTCTGGAAGATTTCAGTTTCATTATATAATTGTAAGGCAGAGATTTCGCAACAAGATTTGAAACTGTAAAACATTTCCAGGGGCAGATGTGGACTCTGACTATAATTTATTGCTTATGAACTGTATATTACAACTGAAGAAATTGCAAAAAAGAGATGGCACCTGGATACGTTGAAAGAACCAGAGGTCGTTGTGAGTTTCAGATGGACCATTAGGAAAGAGCTGACTGAATGACTGAAACACTGGAAAGGAATGCAGAAGAAGGCGAATGGGTACCTCTGGGAGATTACATACTGATTGCAGCAGAGGATCTAATGGATGAAGAGCCAAGGAGAAATCCTTGGATATCACAGGACATACTGAATTTAACTGGTGAAATGAGAGAATATATATATATATATATATATATATATATATATATATATATATATATATATATATATATATAAAACGAGGCAGGCAAAAGGGAACATACACGTTTAATAATGAGACTGACAAGTGTGCAAAATGGCTAAGCAGAAATGACTAGAGGCCAAATGCAAGCCTATGGAAGTATACATAAGTAGGGGAAAGGTAGATACCGACCACAGGAAAATTAAAGAGGCCTTTGGAGAAAAGAAAAGTAGCTGTATGAAGATCAAGAGCTCAGATGGAGTACTAAGCAAATAAGGGAAAGCTTAAAGGTGGAAAGAGTACGTAGAGGAGCTCTACAAGGGAAATCAAGTTAGTATTACAGAAAGGGCAGAAGACGTATTTGAGATGAGAGATATAACATCGCGAGAAGAGTTTGACAGAGGTCTGAAAGATTTAAGTCGAATCAAGGCCCTTGGAGTAGACGACATTCCGTCAGAACTGCTGATATCTGTGGCAGAGCCAGTCATGACAAAAACATTGTACCTGCTGTGCAAGATGTATGAGACAGACAAAATATTCTCGAACTTCAAGAATAATGTAATAATTCTAATTCCGAAAAAAGCAGGTGGTGACATGTGTGAATATTACTGATTTTCGAGTTGAATAAGTCTTCACTGTAAAATACTGATACGAATTATTTACGGAAGAATGAAAAAAGTGGTGGACGGCCACTTGGGGGAAGAACAGTTTACATTACGGACAAATATTCCTACATTTCTTCGGAATCCAGTAATCTGAGCAATACTGGTCCTACGACTCCTCTTAGAAGATAGTTTATGGAAAGACAGACCTACGTTTACAGAAATTGTAGACTTATAGTACGTTATTGACTGGACTACACTCTTTGAAATTCTTAAGTTAATAAGGGTAAAGTACAGAGACCGAAAGGTTATTTACAACTTGTATAAATGACAGTTATAAGAGTCGAGGGGCATGAAAGGGAGGATGTGGTTGAGGAGTGAGTGAGACAGGGTTATCCCAAGGTTATTCAGTCTGTAGGGTATACTGGGTATGGTTGTGACAATAATTTTCATTTGATTCCCTATATTGTTGTTACTATGCGAGTTAGATGGAGTAAAAATGTTTTTTATAGTACAGTGTACATTTGTGTAAATGAAAATATTAAAATTTTGTCGCTAGTTACAATGGTTATCTCATAGGAGCAAATTAGAAAAAAAATGAAAAATGTCACAACCGACCACACGCCAGGGGCGGTTTTGACAGTACCTGGGGTCGGTAGTGACACGTTAAATATTGCGTCAAAATAATATAAAATCAGTTTTGTTGCAACTAATATCTAACATAATAGCAACATAATCTTCTTCTGTAAAAACTTAACTTTTAT
Organism: Schistocerca cancellata; assembly: GCF_023864275.1. NCBI lineage: Eukaryota > Metazoa > Arthropoda > Insecta > Orthoptera > Acrididae > Schistocerca > Schistocerca cancellata. The sequence continues at coordinate 243,465,046 of NC_064628.1, read as the reverse complement.
GCAACAAAAGAAATATAATCTTGGAACACTTTAATAGCTTGTAATTAATAAGGAACTCAAGCATCTATAGCTGTTATTATAACAGTCATCATATTACAATCAGCAAAAGAATTTAACTAAAATATCAAACTATACAATATAATGTGTTGAAATACAAAACATATAAATAAATAGGCATTTTGAAAACCAGTGAAACAAAAATCTTAAAATGTCTTATTCAAGGAAAATCTAAGCATTTGTGTAAGTATGATCACAAAAAAACAAAGAACAGTAGAAATATAAGGTTGATTCTTAGTTCTAAAAGTGCAAAAGTACAACACTGAGATCTAGTCTGACTCATCACAGTTATGACAAATGTAAAACCGACTGCCACTGCGCACTGTAAGTGGGACCAGAGCTCACATTTTCCTTGACATTTTATCCATTTTTCGCCAGGCCTACTTTTTGAATATGGGCCTAAGCAAACCAGACAGAAATAATCTTCTTCATCCGATGACGATGGTGGTATCTTCCTTTTCTTTGCTTTGTTTTTTCCTTTTACTTTATTTATTGCTCTTGATTCAGTAAGATGTTTCTTTACCTGCTGAGCCTTCAATCGTTTTTCTTTATCGTCATGTTCTTGCCTAACTGCCTCTTTTTCAGGAGTGTCTGTATAAATGGTTGACTTTTTATTTCTGGAACCTCTTGTTTTTCTTTGCGGAGCCTTAGGAAAAGGCCGAACAATTTCAGGCGAGAAAACAGGTGGAGTGGCTGAGAATGATGCAGTTAGCTCAATACTACTTGAACTTGGGATTGAAGATTCGCATAATAAAGAAGCTAAAAGTGGCTCCAATTCATCATTGCGTTCAGGATTGTTCTCTCCAGAGTCAGGTCTTTCTATTTCAGTCGATGGTGTAGAGCCAAATTCTTGTGTTAAAAACTGTGGTATTTCATTGTTAACTCCAGCATTGTTTTTCCCAGTCTCAGGGTTCGGTGTGTGCATTTCAAGAGATGGTGTTGCACAAGTGTTCTTTTCTGTGTCAAGGTTTGCTCTGTCCGTAACAAAGGAAGATGCAAAGTTAGTTTCTTGAAATACATTGCGATTATAGGGGTGAATACCAGTTTTGCAAAAACAAGCCTGAATGTTCGATTGTGCGAAAGCCAGAGGCATAGTAGTTTTGATAATACCTGGTATATCGTAGATTGTCATTGTTTTTCCAGGGTGACTCCGCATCCAGCCATCACAAGCAGTATTTATAGCTTTCTTGAAGGGTGAAAGCAATGTGATTCCATTTTCTTTACATAAATCCAGTGTGTTGATGTGGATGTGTGAGGAATGGTTATCCAGCAATAGCAACACTTTATGCGTTTGAGAAGCATTAGAGAATTTCTTAAAATGTTGGAGAAATACTAAGAACGATTCATCTTGCATCCATCCTGAAGGATTTGCAGTCTCAATTGATCCTACAGGCCCATCCCTAACAAAATGCTCACGATAACGAACCCGTGGAAATATAAATAGAGGAGGCATAGTATTCCCCAAGGCATTTGCTGCAAAAGCAACTGTGACTAATGTGCCTCGCTCAGCTGAAGTAAGAGCTCCCACTTGGCGTACCCCACGTCTTGCTACTACCTTGTCAGGTTTTTGGACAGTAGTGACGCCTGTTTCGTCAAAATTGTATATATTCTGTGGTTCATATTTCTGTCTGTCCATAACAGTTTGCAAATTGTCATAAAAAGCTTTTATATTTGTTTTATTAAAGCTCGTTGCTCTTGAAAGGCTAGTTGCTTGAGCTACGCGAACAGAGAGTGAAGGATTTCTATTCATGAATGAACGAAACCATTTCTCGCCAGCCATCTCATTCTCGAGCCAAGTAGCAGGTCGCTTCAGATTCTATTTAGTACTAAGTTCGAAAGCTAGCTTCCGCACCTCTTTCGGAGAAAGGCCAAAATATATTTCTGCGCATCGTGTTACATAAATTGCCAGCTGATGTTCCTGCTCCTCAGAGAACACTTTATTATGTGCGACATATCCCGTGCTGACGCTGTCTTCATTGTGGCCTGCAGTGACTCCATCGCGTTTACGAATGTATCGTAGCAAAGACATGCGATTAACTTCGTGCATTTCCACGGCTCTGCGTTAGAACTCCCGTTTTTCACTTCTTGATAAGCGTCTTCATATTTTGTAATGCCACACTGCCCTCTGTCAGTCTTCCTCAACCTCTTTCTGGGCATCTAGAAAAAAATAATTATCTTAGTGTCACAACGGTACCCAGAAAATATGTCACAACCGTACGCTTAAAACATGTCACAACTGTACCCAGAAAATATGTCACAACCGTACCCAACGCACTCCTCCACAAGAAAAACATCGCAATGGCAATACAAAATTTTCTACGTGCGAAGTAATCATTGATATTAAACTACTAGTGTTTAACGTTAAACGAGAAGAAACTCTCATTACTTTATCAGTACACATATAGCAACAATCATTAAAAGAAATGGAATCAAGAAACTTACTTTTGACTGTTGAAAAGTAATGTAGACCGCTGCTAGCGTTATTGTCGCGCGACGGCTGACGCAATACTGTGACACAAGTCCAGACAGGCACGCCGCTTTTGTCTCTACATCTACATCTACATCTATACTCCGCGAGCCACCTTACGGTGTGTGGCGGAGGGTACTTATTGTACCACTATCTGATCCCCCCTTCCCTGTTCCATTCACGAATTGTGCGTGGGAAGAACGACTGCTTGTAAGTCTCCGTATTTGCTCTAATTTCTCGGATCTTTTCGTTGTGATCATTACGCGAGATATATGTGGGCGGTAGTAATATGTTGCCCATCTCTTCCCTGAATGTGCTCTCTCGTAATTTCGATAATAAACCTCTCCGTATTGCGTAACGCCTTTCTTGAAGTGTCCGCCACTGGAGCTTGTTCAGCATCTCCGTAACGCTCTCGCGCTGACTAAATGTCCCCATGACGAATCGCGCTGCTTTTCGCTGGATCATGTCTATCTCTTCTATTAATCCAACCTGGTAAGGGTCCCATACTGATGAGCAATACTCAAGAATCGGACGAACAAGCGTTTTGTAAGCTACTTCTTTCGTCGATGAGTCACATTTTCTTAGAATTCTTCCTATGAATCTCAACCTGGCGCCTGCTTTTCCCACTATTTGTTTTATGTGATCATTCCACTTCAGATCGCTCCGGATAGTAACTCCTAAGTATTTTACGGTCGTTACCGCTTCCAATGATTTACCACCTATGGCATAATCGTACTGGAATGGATTTCTGCCCCTATGTATGCGCATTATATTACATTTATCTACGTTTAGGGAAAGCTGCCAGCTGTCGCACCATGCATTAATCCTCTGCAGGTCTTCCTGGAGTACGTACGAGTCTTCTGATGTTGCTACTTTCTTGTAGACAACCGTGTCATCTGCAAATAGCCTCACGGAGCTACCGATGTTGTCAACTAAGTCATTTATGTATATTGTAAACAATAAAGGTCCTATCACGCTTCCTTGCGGTACTCCCGAAATTACCTCTACATCTGCAGATTTTGAACCGTTAAGAATGACATGTTGAGTTCTTTCTTCTAGGAAATCCTGAATCCAATCACAAACCTGGTCCGATATTCCGTAAGCTCGTATTTTTTTCATTAAACGTAAGTGCGGAACCGTATCAAATGCCTTCCTGAAGTCCAGGAATACGGCATCAATCTGCTCGCCAGTGTCTACGGCACTGTGAATTTCTTGGGCAAATAGGGCGAGCTGAGTTTCACATGATCTCTGTTTGCGGAATCCATGTTATTCTTTATTGTTTGGCTAATATGGCGACTGTCACAGCCGTACCCTGGCACAACCGTACCCAGTCTACCCTACTGGAGAAGAACTTACAGTTCAGAGAAAAGGAATAAAAAGTTTGATGTTTTCCAATGATATTGTAATTCTGTCAGAGCAGCAAAGACCTTGGAAGAGCAGCTGAAAGGAATGAACAGTCTTGAAAGGAGGATATAAGATTACCATCAACGCCGGCCGCTGATGGCCGAGCGGTTCTAGGCATTACAGTCTGGAACCGCGCGACCGCTACGGTCGCAAGTTCGAATCCTGCCTCGGGCATGGATGTGTGTGATGTCCTTAGGTTAGTTAGGTTTAAGTAGTTTTAAGTTCTAGGGGACTGATGACCACAAAAGTTAAGTCCCATAGTGCTCAGAGCCATTTTTTACCATCAACGAAAGAAAAAAAGGATAATGGAATGTGGTCGAATTAAATCAGTTGATGCTGAGGGCATTAGATTAGGAAATGAGACAAAGTAGTAGATGAGTTTTGTTATTTGGGCAGCAAAATAACTGATGATGGCCAAAGGATATAAAATGTAGAGCGGCAATGGCAAGAGAAGCGTTTCCGAAGACATCGAATACAGATCTACGTATTACGAACTCCTTCCTGAAATTTTTGTATGGAGTGTAGGCATGTATGAAAGTGAAACATGGACGATACACAGTTTGGACAAAAAGAGATTGGAAGTGTTTGAAATGTGGTGCTACAGAAGAATGCTGGCCGATAGATGGGTGGATCACGTATTTAATGATGAGACACTGAACAGAATTTGAGAGAAAAGAAATTTGTGTCACAACTTGCTTAAAAGTAGGCATCGGTTGAGAGGACACTTTCTGAGACATCAAGAGATTAAAACCGTGTGCTGGACTGAGACTCGAGTCCTGGTTCGGTATACAGTTTTAATCTGTCATGTGCATACTCTGCATACTCTGCTGCAGAGTGTAAGAGTCATTTTCTTAACATTTGATTTTCAAACATGCAAAGTTTCTATCTTGCTGGTTTCCATTCGATGCTGTTTGTGACAGGAGCCACAGGAACGTTCGAAGGCGCCCTTTATTCACTTCCAACCACTTCAAGTCAGTAGTCATACCCATATGTCCAACTGAACGCTACACAACGTGAGTTTCTCGCTTTAATGAGATCCGCCTTCAACAGGGGGACACCATGCTTACAGCACACAGGTATTCGTATCTTCCAAAAAAGTACACACATTATGTGCAAATGCGCAGTCCTGTAAAAATTTAAGGATTCTAGCCAAACATCTAACAGTATTCTTACTTTTCATGTCGTATAGTGCCGAAATCATACTAACAAATGTGCAAAACTGTCGTCGTTCTCCTTTTCTTTGTCAATGATAGACAAATGAAGCCAGTTCAAAACTGCACGAATATTTTTCCTGGAGGCATGAAGTTGGTAGTTTTTGTGAGACTTTTGTCCTCCCCCTCCCCCAGGCCCCCAGTGGAGTCAACAAGAAGTTAACCTGCACCACCTTTTGTTGTTGATCCGGTTAAAAGAAATTGTTTTCTTTTTTTTTCAGGAATGAACATGGGTGGCTCAAGTAATGTCTCCACATTATTTCCCGATGCTCTTATAAAACTGCCTACTACTATATTCATTAGGAATATCGCAAATCAGCAGGAAACTGTACCCTACGTGAAATTCCAAGCATTAGTTAGGTAGTTAGTTGGTTAGTTAGTTGTATATTGCATAGATCATTTGAACGTTCCTTTTATCGAAATGATGTAGAACGACTCAGTTCACAGGATGTATGTAAACGATTAGTGTTAACATTAATCAACCCATTATTATTATTGTTCTACTCATGCGGCTACACTTAATTTTATTTTATTTTTTTGCTTTTTTTTTACTGGTTACCAGTTTTTAAGCAGAAGTTCGTCAATGGTATCGTAGGAGATGTTTAGGAGCAATCATTTTAAACTAAATTTAAAACTTGCTTCGCTACATATCAGACATTTTAAGTTATTGAGCAAGTAAACAAAAATTTTTGTTGCTGCATATTTAACTCGTTTGTGAGCCACTGAAAGCTTTAATAATGGGTAACAAAGGTCATTTATCCCTCTAGTGTTGTAGATATAGATATCTCTGTTCTTCTCAAATTGTAATGTATTAGTTATGACGAATTTCGTTAGCGAATACATGTAATGTGACGGCGCCGTTAAAATGCCCAGCTCCTTGAAGAGGTACCTACACGACTACTGTGGTGAACACCACATGTTAGTCTTACTGCTCACTTTTGTGCAATCAGTGCTTTCTTCCTAGGTGATGGGTTACCCTAGTAAATTACCCCGTGAGATATTATTGAGTGGAAATATGCTAAATATGTCAGGAGGTGGATGCATTTGTTTCCAAGAGTAGCAATTATATGAAGAGAAAAAGTAGCTGAAATTAATTGTTTGTGAGAATAAGTAATATACTTCTTCATTTTCAAGTCGAAGAGAAGAGTGTCGTTACAGTCTTATCACAAGCTCATATTGGACAAAATTAAGAACGAAAATCGGCCGTTTGCTTAATAGAGATCCGTATCTTTCTCTTATTATTAGCTGGCCCTTGTGGCCGAGCGGTTCTAGGCGCTTCAGTCCGGAACCGCGCTGCTGCTACGGTCGCAGGTTCGAATCCTGCCTCGGACATGGATGTGTGTGATCTCCCTAGGTTAGTTAGGTTTAAGTAGTTCTAAGTCTAGTGGACTGGTGACTTCAGATGGTAAGTCCCATAGTCCTCAGAGCCATTTGAAGCCGTCTACGGGAAGTTAACTCCACTTCTATTCTACTACTATTTATTTATTGTAAACAAACGTTAGTAGAAAAACTGCAACCGTGTGCTTTTCGCTCTTCAACATATTCGTACAGCCTCGCCCATCCTCGCCCCGCCGTCTTTCGTAAGTGCGCCACAGACATCTGAAGAACGCCAACTGCAAAAAAACTGTGATCCGCTTTATTAGGCATATTCCTACTAGAAAAAGGAAGAAACGTCACATCGGTATCGGGGTTATCAGTAACGGTGGGCAGACTCAGTTCCTCTAGGGCTTCGGGTGGGGCCTGCCCGGTCCCGGCAAAGAAATCACGCACGAATTAGTCTGGACGGCGATTCGACCCCCACTGCATTCGGTTGCGAGTGCAGTGTTGAATAGTAACTCGTCATTGAACAACGAAGTGTTTAGAGCACAGAAGCATATAATAAGGCTCTGAGCACTATGGGACTTAACATCTATGGTCATCAGTCCCCTAGAAGTTAGAACTACTTAAACCTAACTAACCTAAGGACATCACACACATCCATGCCCGAGGCAGGATTCGAATCTGCGACCGTAGCAGTCGCGCGGCTCCGGACTGAGCGCCTAGAACCGATATAACAAGGATAACATGTGATGTTCACTCTAAAACCTCTTGTCTACAGCTCTTTAAACATTTTAGCATAGTTACAGCGTCCTCACAGAGCATTTATTCCATTATAAAGCTTGTTGCCAACAATCAACCGCTCTTTTAAAACAACAAAAAAATTAGTAAATATAATTCTATAATGAGAAATGATGAAGTCTGTCACTTGGCCTCAATGTGACACTGAGAGGAGTGAGGTATTCAGCCATAAAAAATCTTTGACCACCTACTCAGTGATGTAAGAAATTTAATGGATAATAAAATTAACTCAAACACAAACTGGGATTACATGTGGAGCACAACACCTTCTACTTAGCAGAAGAATATCTGAGTATGCAGAAGTATGACTATGTGTGTGTGTGTCTGTGTGTGTGCACAGATGGGAGGGAGAGGTGTCTGGTGTGTGTGTGTGGGGGGGGGGGGGGGGAAGGGAATACAAGAGAGGGATAAATTGAAGTTAAGTGTAAATCACTGTACAAATTTAACTGAAAAGCATGTTGCCTTATTTTCCGCTGAGAAATAATAATCGTAAGACTGATGTCTTAGCGAGGGATCTCAGTCAAGACGTTCTGAACATGAAAAAAACCGAGGTGATGGAAGTCATGGGATACCTCCTAATATCTTGTTGGACATCCTTTTACCCGGAGTATTGCAGGAACTCGACGTGGCAAATACTCAACAATCGTTGGAAGTTACTTGTAGGAATAGTGAGCCATGCTGCTTCAACAGCTGTCCATAATTGCGAAAGTGCTGCCGGTTCAGAATTTTGTACAGTAACGGACCTTTCGATTACGTGCAATGAGTGTTCCATGGGTTTCAGATCGGGCGACCTGGGTGGCCAAATCATTCGCTCGAAATGTCCAGAGTATCCTTCAAATCAATTGCGAACAACTGTGGTCCAGTGACATGGCACATTGCCATCCATAAAAATTCCATCGTTGTTTGGGAACATGAAGTCCATGAATGGCTGCAAACGGTCTCCTTGTAGCCGAACAGAACCATTTCCAGTCAACAATCGGTTCATTTGGACGAGAGGATCCAGTCCTTTGCATGTAAACTCTGCCCATACCATTAAGGAGCCACCACCAGTTTGCACAGTACCCTGTTGACACCTTGGGTACATGGCTTTGTGGGGTGTGCCTCACACTCTAATCCTCCCATCGTGATGACTGGGTGTTGTGTGCTGTCCTTAGGTTAGTTAGGTTTAAGTAGTTCTAAATTCTAGGGGACTGATGACCATCGATGTTAAGTCCCATAGTGCTCAGAGCCATTTTTGAACCAATCCTCCCATCAACTCTTAGCCACTGAAATTGGGACTCATTTGACCAGGCCACGTTTTTTCAGTCTTCTAGGGTCCAAATGACATGGTAGCGAACCAAGGAGAGACGCCGCTGGCGATGTTCTGTTAGCAAAGGCACTTGCGTCTAGAGCTCTGCATTTCGATGAAAACAATCGCTCGAGCATTTACCACTTCGTGCCGCTGCTCGACGGCTGGGAAAGGCCCACGCTGCGATACGGCCGTGGCCGTCTAATGCACCATGTGGCCGGTTGTCCTCCAGCTCTCGGTTATCGGTTGGACTGTCGAGCACTGCCGGGCGCTCGAGCGTACTCACAATCTCGGCCGGTGACAGTACAACCGCCGTGCGCTCTACAGTATCGAATCGCATTAGAAACCGTGTGTAAACGCAGTTGACGACCTGGCTTTGAGCAGCGTAGACAGCGTTATGGATAAACCACGTATTGGTCGTAAACGTTCTATTCATGAAACGAAGAGAAGTATTATGGAGAGAATTAGGAGCGACTCATTAGTCCTGAAGAAGAAATACATGTCGGAATAGGAGGCGAAAAGTGAAGCTTGGAAATCGTTTGCACTTGTAGTGGATCCCGTCACGCAGGCTTCTGCTGGTTTCGTGCAATGTACCACATGTCATACTATACTTTCTTACCAGTCAAGCACAACAGGTATGATTCGGCACTGCAAAAGTAAATGCGGAGCAGAAGTCCACCGGTCACTTGCAGTACCAAGTAGCATAAAGAAAGTTGTTGTTGATAGGTTGGTCGATATGAGTGGAATAGATTTGCTACCGTTAAATACTTGAAGTAAGATTGGCTTCAAGAATTATTCGCAGGAGCTCATCAATGTTGGCGCCACTTACGGCAAAGTCAGTATAGAAGATGTTCTTCCGCACCCTACCACTGTATCGCGGCATATTAAAGAAAAGGCAGACAAAATACGGGTGACAATGGTGCCCAAGCTAATATGTGCCTTGAAGAATAAAATGTGCACTTTAGACGCTGATCTGTGGTCTGATAACTGCAAGAAGAGAAATTTTTTGACTGTGACGTCTCATTATGAGAATGATGAGTGTCTGCTAGAAACGCTTGTTTTGATAACAACCGAGTTTCCGGACGTACGTAAGACAGGAGAGAACATACGGCACGAAATCGAAGAGCGGATGCTTCAGTTGGGAATTAACAAGAATGATCTTACGAAATGTTACTTTGTCATCGACCAAGGAGCTAATATGAAGAAGGCACTTGAGTCTTACGACCGTTTGCCTTGCTTTGACCACTGCTTGATGACTGCGCTTCGTCACACATTTCAAGAGACGTTTTTAGAAGACGAAGCCCCTGAAATCCTGTCGCGCCTACTATCAGCAAGAGCTATAGTAGGCTATTTGAAGAGATCGGGTCACTCGGGGCGTCTGCGGCACTCTGTGAAGCAAGAAGCTGTAACTCGGTGGAACAGTATTCTGTTAATGCTCAATTCCATCATAAGTCAAATCGACGATATTCGAGATCTACTAGAATCCCGAGGGCAATCGACACTCTTAGAAACCTTCCAAGAAGGGTGCGCGCGAGACGTTGTCGCTTTTTTAACCCCCTTTAAAGAAGCGAGTTTGGATTTGGAAACTGCAAAGATAACAACGCTGGAACGTTTGCTGCCGTGGTACAAGAGTCTGTTACATCATTGTGAACCAATAGACAGTGACAATGAGGTAACAACACTTTCTACAGGTTACGATCCTTTATACAACTGTTGAATTATCAGAGTGCAGTTATGTATATTGGGTTTCCTTTTCAGCTCATGGCGAAAATAAAAAGGAAAGCAGCATACTTCATCACAGAGAAGTGCAAAATTGAGGCTATCCATTACGTTGCCACTGTTCTATGGCCATCACGGCGTCATTTGAAGAAACTCACAGCAGACGAAAAGCAAGCAGCGTATGCTGAAGTTCGACGATTGTACTCGGAACTGCCCATAAATGGTAAGGTTCATTCACTGAAACCAATTAGTAAACGAGTGTTTGTTTGTCTCATCTGCCATCTTTCGTTAGATCAACATTTATTACGTCTACAGGGTGATATTTGGGAAAGGTTTCGCAGCTTAAACATTCCACAACGCGTTTTGATGTAATTTGTGCGTAAATATAGTCGTTTAGTAAACAGTAATTCTAACCACGGTGTATACATATTTGAAGGTGACAGGAATATCTTACGGATGTTTTCATTCATGTTTAGAGTTCATTCAAGCAAATAGTGACCAAGTTTTTCCCATGAAAAAGTCCAGGATGGACTGGAGTTCGGATGAGGACGACGAAGATGGACACACAGTTACTACCAATGAACTCGACAAGTACCTTTTGCTCTCCAAATCCGACTGTAGCTGTGCCGAAGGACAAATTTTGCAGTGGTGGAAAACGCACGCGGGGTTATTCCCAAGGCCAGAAGAGTTCTCTGTATTCCTGCCACTAGTGCTGCCAGCGAGAGAAATTTTAGCCAGGCCGGTCACCTGCTGTCCAGCAAAAGATCCGTGCCTGGTATCAGAGAAGGTGAATGATCTCTTATTGATCCATCAAAATTACGTAAGTATTCACAACATACCACGTAGTCACAAGTAAGGAAACATTCCTCAAACTCTATAAATGTATGATTCCACTTTCATTGACTTCACAGGAAGAAGTTCAAACCGCCAGCTGTAGTAATAGCTCCAGAAACACAAATGACGCCAGTGTATCAGGGAGCACCAATGACGAAAAGCGAATTGTATAGTCATGATTGACTTGTAACGTTATTTACAGGTCATAATTTATTCAGAAATTAACGTTTGTGCAACAAAATTTCGTGAGTATTACTTTGAACTCCGTCATTCCTTCCCGATCCTGCATTCAATATTAGTACAACGTTTACGTGGCCGAGTTTGGAGATAGGCTACACATAGTCCACGATTAGACTACTGTGTTCCCTTTTGTCTACCGAACGTAACAAAATACTAAATACAGACATCACAGTTTTTAACGTTACAATTACTGGAATACGTGATAACCTCATAGGCGAAACTCCAGTAGTCTGCAAGATATTAACAAACATCAAATGTAACATATACAAGTGTATTATTTAGGTCATATAACTGGTAGTAAACAACGAAAGACATTTGCAAAAGAAATTAGTGAGTGGTTAATGTGAAGCGGTGGCCTCTGATCTCAAGGAAGGTGACGAAGCGCCGCTCGCTGGCACTGAGTCCACCGGTTACTGGCGATCGGCCGAGCGTTTGGCGCACTCGGCCGAGCGCTGGCGATCGGCTGCCCACAGCCGGCGGAAGAGGACGCTCGGCCGCGTACTCCCGAGAGTCAGAGGGGCGAGCGGGATTCGCCGGTAAAAATCAGAGATAATGCAGTCCATAATGTAGAGATAATGTAGTCCATCAACAAAGGAGGTGGCTTACAAAACACTCGTTCGACCTATACTTGAGTATTGCTCATCAGTGTGGGATCCGTACCAGATCGGGTTGACGGAGGAGATAGAGAAGATCCAAAGAAGAGCGGCGCGTTTCGTCACAGGGTTATTTGGTAACAGGGATAGCATTACGGAGATGTTTAACAAACTCAAGTGGCAGACTCTGCTAGAGAGGCGCTCTGCATCGCGGTGTAGCTTGCTCGCCAGGTTTCGAGAGGGTGCGTTTCTGGATGAGGTATCGAATATATTGCTTCCCCCTACTTATACCTCCCGAGGAGATCACGAATGTAAAATTAGGGAGATTAGAGCGCGCACAGAGGCTTTCAGACAGTCGTTCTTCCCGCGAACCATACGCGACTGGAACAGGAAAGGGAGGTAATGACAGTGGCACGTAAAGTGCCCTCCGCCACACACCGTTGGGTGGCTTGCGGAGTATAAATGTAGATGTAGATGTACCTGCGTCAGTCATCTGCTGCCATAGCCAATTAACGTAAATTTCGCACCACTGTCGTGACGGATATGTTCTTTGTACGTTCCACATTGATTTCTGCGGTTATTTCACGTAGTGTTACTTGCCTGTAAGCACTAACAACTCTACCCAAACGCCGCTGCTCTCGGTCGTTTAGTGCCACTGCGTTGTCCGTGGTGAGAAGTAATGCCCGAAATTTGGTATTCTCGGCACCCTTTCGACACTGTGGAGCTTGTAAATCGATTTCCCTAATGACTTTCTAAATGGAATGTCCCATGGGTCTTGCTCCAACTACTATTCCACGTTCAAATTCCTGTCGTGCGACTATATCAAAGACGGTAACCTTTACATATGAATCAACTGAGTATAAATGACAGCTCCGCTAATTAACTGTCTTTTTATACCTTGTGTACACGATACTGCCGCAGTCTGTGTACGTGCATATCGCTGTCCCGTACCTTCTGTCACCTCAGGTATATCAGTAAGCCGCAATCCTGGAAGCCGATAGCAGCTGCTCGCTACCTATCTAACGACCTCCAGGGGCACCAAAAACTATGGTTTTCATTATTTCGCGCAGCTATTGACCGAATTTAAAGATTAAAAATGCTCTCATAATCGACTCATTAAGAGATATGATCTTATTTGTAATATGTAACGCAATTAGACAAGTATTATAGTTGTAAACTGTGTGTCTGTCTCGAGGCATGCTGATGACTCGCAAATGCCAGGACTGTATTCGTTCAAATGGCTCTGAGCGCTATGCTACTTAACTTCTGAGGTCATCAGTCGCCTAGAACTTAGAACTAATTAAACCTAACTAACCTAAGGACATCACACACATCCATGCCCGAGGCAGGATTCGAACCTGCAACCGTAGCGGTCGCTCGGTTCCAGACTGTAGCGCCCAGAACCGCACGGCCACTCCGGCCGGCAGGATCGTATTCCTCCACTTTGAGAATGAGAGCACTTAGCGACTTCCAACAAACTTTACATACATTTGAAATCCTTTACGAAACTTTTTCTCCCTGACAGCGCCCTTTAAGTGATTAAATGAAAGAATTTCATCGCTTAATACATTTTCGTTGTTCATGCAGTAAAACTGCAACATGAGACATGACGTTTTAATTTGCTGCTCCTTGACTATTAATTCTATTCGCAACACAGTTGACAGACAGTACCTGTATACACCACTGAATACACTCGCAAAATTATATCATTGCACGACACATAGTTCAGGAAATGCGTGAAAAACTTGTTTTTCTTTAGAACGGCCCGAAAATTACCCGGACTATATTTATCCAGTGATTCACAATGGGGGCACTTGGAGAGTTCTTCAAACTTCAAGCATAAGTTCAAGCATTTTCCAAAATTTCTCTCACTTACAAGCTTAAAGTAAAGTTTAACAGATAAACTGATTTGTAATTAGACGTTTGAAGCTGTTTTGAGCATGGGAGTTCGATGCCAGGATTCAAATTAAGAGCAACTGCTAGCACGAGTTACTTGGATGTAAATATTGTCTATACAGCGAGGTTTCTTAAATCCTCCGGTCCATATTGTAGACGAGCTGGGCTCCTTTCGGAGTATGCTGATACAACAGCTCTAATCTTGGCAATCAACACAACGGCTCGCTAATCGAAAAGTTACGCAGGTCACAACAATACTCAAGAAAGGAAAAGGAGTAATCCGCTGATTTACACACGCATATCACTAACGTCCATTTCAAATTGGATTTTGGAGCATATACTGTGTTCCAACATCATAAATTACCACAAAGAAAACGATTTATTGACGAACAGCCGACAAGAATTCAGAAAATATCGTTCTCATGAAACGCAACTGGTTTATAATTCTCACGAAGTAATGTGATAGCCACAGGGGATGTCAAATTGATTCCATATTTTTAGGTTTCCAGAAGTTTTTTGACATTGTTCCTCATAGCCGACTTCTAATCGAATTGCTTGCAGACGGAGTATCGTCTGAGTTGTGCAGCTGGATTCGTTACTTCCTGCCAGAAAGGTCAGGGCGAAACGCATCAGTAAAGCCGATGTAATATCTGGCGTTCGCCAAGGAAGTGTTACAGGTCCCCTGCTGTTCCTAGCCTATGTAAATGATTTAGGAGCAATATGAAGCCGGCTGCTGTGGCCGAGCGGTTCTAGGCACTTCAGTCCGGAACCGCGCAGCTGCTACGGTCGCAGGTTCGAATCCTGCCTCGGGCATGGATGTGTGTGATGTCCTTAGGTTAGTTAGGTTTAAGTAGTTCTAAGGGGACTGATGACCGCAGATGTTAAGTCCGATAGTGCTTAGAGCCATTAGAGCAATATGAACAGCCCTCTTAGATTGTTTGCATATGACACTGTCATTCACCTCCTTGTAAAATCGTCAGATTATCAAAACCAACTGCAAAATGATTTAGACAAGATATGTGCATTGTGTGGAAAGTGGCAATTGACTCTAAATAATGAAAAGTATGAAGTCATCCACGGAAGTAGTAAAAGACATCCGATAAATCAGATAAATCAGACAAATCTAAAGGCTGTAAACTCAGCTAAATACTCAGGGTTACAGTTATCAATAACTTAAATTAAAACCGTCACATAAATAATGTTGTGGGGAAAGCAAACCAGAGACTCCGATTTGTTGGCAGAAAACTTAGAAAGTGCAACAGGTCTGCAAAAGAGACTGCTTGCACTACACTTGTCCAGCTTCTATTGGAGTACTGCTGAGCAGTGTGGGATCCGCATCAGATGAAACCGACAGAGTACATCGAAAACGTTCAAAGAAGGGGAGAGAGTGTCTCGGACATGGTACGTGAATTGAGATGGCAATAATTAAAACAAAGGCGTTTCTCGTTGCAACAGGATCGTAACATTAAATGTCAGTCACCATCTTTCTCCTCCGAATGTAAAAATATTTTGTTGGCGCCCACCTGCATAGGGAGAAATGATCATCATCATAAAATAAGAGGAATCAGACCTGACACGAAAATATTTAAGCGTTCGTTTTTATCACGCGCTGTTCAAGAGTAGAACGGTAGAGAAATACCTTGAAGGTGGTTCTATTATCCTCTGCCAGGCACTTAATTGTGAATTGCAGAGTAATCATGTAGACATAGATGTACTAGAAAACCTTACAGTTTAATATGGAATCTGATCTACGGTGCAACATCGTTATTTCTACACACACACACCGTCACACACACATATACACACACCACGCACACACAGCACTACCAAAATTGAACGTCGTCTTAAGCGCCAAATGCAAAATACTGGAACAAATACAGGAATCAAAAGCCCAACCATCCGATTTGCAGTGCAGCACCTTTACATGCGGCCACAAGAACTCGCAAAGTATTCGTCAGTCTTCAATTGTTTCAGCACATTACTCCGATAGGCGTTACCCTATTGGAAACGCTATTAACTTCCGGCATGAGAACTGTGTCTCTCTACAGCTGTAGTGTGACTTACAGATTGTCGATTCCGAGTATTGGAGCAATTTCATAATGTTTTCACATACGCACATTTTTGCGAAAGGTGAAAGTTACACCAGTTTCTAGAAAAAACCTTATTAGGTTGAACCGAGAATGGAATACCAGACTTTTACAATGGTGAACATTTTTCCACATACCCACTAATGTACAGATGCTCAGCAAGCTACATACCACGGCCGTCGTTGAGAACAACTGGAGAGCAACACGGCAGAACACTAGCTCTGGTTTGATGCCCGCTGCGGCAGTTCAAACGCTAAAAAGCGCGGACACGGGAAGTGACGTACCGTAATCCGTAGCGCGTGATAGCGTTGTTTGCCCCACCAAGCCGCTCTGTCAACAGCGGATTCTCTCTGACCTTCCTTATCCAACGTCACCTTGACGCTATCGCGTTTACTCCGTTGCCGGCATCTGAATATACGGTAGACAATGAGTCATGCCGCTGGCTTTTCTACACCGTTGCACCAAATCGCATATGGCGCGAGACTGCTAAAGCCCGGAAAAGGGCGTCCCTCTGGGGGTCACATGAGGCTACGTCACTTATCAGACACTTGGTATCTGAAGGGACGATACGGCCGCACAGTCTAACGGAACCTCGTATGAAGCAGTATATACGGCAATAAATTTTTGTTGTCGCTACTCTCAAGCGCGGACAGAAGACCCGAAACATCGTAATCCTGGAGCATTCATTTATCATTCATCAGCAGTGTGTTTCTACCTAAGGAGCAGTGGCATATATACATTCAGATTAAACATGTCCTATACAGAAGAGCGAAAGAACCGGTACACCCGCGTAACATCATTTAGGGCTCCCGCGAGCACGCAGAAATGCCGCAGCATGACGTGGCATGGACTCGACTAATATCTTAAGTAGTGCTGGAGGGAACTGACACCAGGAATCCTGCAGGGTTGCCATAAACCCGTAAGAGTGCGACGGGTGGAGATCTCATGTAAATAGCACGTTGCATGGCATCCCAGATACGCTCATTAATGTCCATGCCTGGAGAGTTAGGTGACCAGTGAAAGTGTTTTAACTCAGAAGAATGTTCCTGGAGCCTTTCTGTAGCAATTATGGACGTGTACGGTGTCGCATTATTCTGCTGGAATTGCCCAAGTCCGTCGGAATGCACAATGGACACGAATGGATGCAGGTGATCAGACAGGATGCTTACGTACGTGACACTTGTCAGAGTCGTATCTAGACGAATCAGGGGTCCCATATCACTCCACCTGCACACTCGGCACACCATTAGAGAGCATCGACCAGCTCGAACAGTCCCCTGCTGGCATGCAGGGTCCATGGATTCACGAGATTGCCTCCATACCCGTACACGTCCAACCGCTGGATACAATTTGAAACGAGACTCGTTAAACCACGCAATATGTTTCCAGTCATCAACAGTTCAATGTAGGTGCTGATGGGCCCAGGCGAGGCGTAAAGCTTTGTGTCGTGCAGTCATCAAGGACACATGAGTAGCCCTTCGGCTCCGAAAGCCCATATCGATGGTGTTTCGTTGAATGGTTCGCACACTGACACTTGTTGATGCCCCAGCAATGGAATCTACAGCAATTTGCGGAAGGGTTGCACTTCTGTCACGTCGAAAGATTCTGTTCAGTCGTCTTTGGTCCCGTTCTTGCCGGATCTTTCCCCGCCGCAGCGATGTTTTACAGGATTCCTGATATTCACGGTACACTCGTGAAATGGTTGCACGGGAGAATCCCCACTCCATCGCTACCTCGGAGATGCTGTGTCGCATCGCTCGTGCGCCAGTTATAACACCACGTTCAAACTAACTTAAATCTCGATAACGTGCCACTGTAGCAGCAGTAATCGATCCAACAACTGCGCCAGACATTTGTTGTCATATAGACTTTGCCGATCGCAGCGCCGTATTCTGCGTGTTTACACGTCTCTGTATTTGAATGTACTATACCAGTTTCTTTGGCGCTCCAGTGTATTTCACAGCAGCTTGAAAGTTGTGCAAGAAAGCTCATACGGTCCTGAAGTAAGCTAGCTGATCAAAAGTACCCGGACACCCAAATGTAATACGAAATTGACCACTAGATGTCACCAGAGGTGGACCTGGCACTATAAAGGAGACAGGTAGTATTGTGTTGTTAGTAGAGGAACAGGAGGAGTAGAATGGATCGGTCGGGAGAACTCAGTGAGAGAAGTGGACTAGTCATTGAGTGTCAACTAAGCAATAATTTTATCAGGGACATTTGAACCCGCATAATGCTGCCCAAGCTGATGAAGCGATTGTTAAGTGGAAAAGCGACTGAACGACCACAGCTAAACTGAGACTAGGTAGACCTCACTCGCTGACGGACACGGACCGTCGGGCATTGCGGACTGTGGTTGTAAATATGTCGCACGCATTCTGTGGAAAGAGCCACTTGTAAATTTTAAAGTGTTTCCGGCATACCAACTAGCACAATGGCTGTGCGTAGGGAATTAAAAAGGTTGGGGATAATGGTTGAGTACCTCCTCACACGCCATGGTTTTCTGTACTCAGTGCTAAGCGACGCTTGATTCGTAGTGATGTATCACGCTATACACTATAGCAATACGGTGGAAAGCTTCCGATTTGACGAACGCCTGGATATTTATACCTGTCATCATGTGTAGTGCGGAAGTGAGGTACAGAGGAGGAGATGTTACATTAAGGGGGGGAGGGGGCTTGTTTTTCGTGGTCTGGGGTTAGTACCCTTATTGCGTTAACAAAACGCTAAACGCATAAACATAAGAACACACATTACAGCATTATATACTGTTTACAGTAGTGGAACAGTTTGAAGATGTTGTTTGTGTGAGCATGACAATGGGCATTGTCATAAAGCAGCATTTGTGAGGCAAAATTTTGTGAGCAAAAACATTCCTGAAATGCACCGGCTCGCTCGGAATCATGACTTGAAGCTAATGGAACTCGTTTCGGATGAGATAGAACGTAGACTTCGCTCGATATACCAACGTCCACCTCATTACATTCTCCGGTTTTGGCTCTTGAACAAGAATGTGTTGCCATTCCTTCACAGGCATTCAGACATGTCACTGAAAGAGCTCCAGTAGACTTCAAGCCGTGATAAAAGTGAAGGGTGGCCACACCCCATATTAATGTCCACTAATAGATGTCCGGATACTTTTGATCAGATAGTGTATTTCATTGGTTTAGATGTACATACTGTTCAGCATCACCTTCTAAATACTTTCAGATAAATTAAAAACATGTATAGCTCTTACGAGAACATTTCGCTTTGCTTTTACCACTTGCTTTATTATGCGAGACACTAATTCAGCTCCTGTATTTAAGTGATTTTCCATCGAATCTCATCTATAAAAATCTAACGAAACAAGGTGCAACGACCTGGATGTTCAATGAAATTTAATAATCTGGTACGGTATATACGGTATGTGGGGGAATCTCAGATGATGTATTATCCTGTTGTTGTTGTTGTGGTCTTCAGTCTTGACACTGGTGTGATGCAGCTCACCATGCTACTCTATCCTGTGAAAGCTTCTTCATCTCCCAGTACTTATTGCAACCTACATCCTTCTGAAGCTGCTTAGTGTATTCATCTTGTAAGTAGGCTGTTTAGGTTTTCTTAGCGCTTTGTATGAAAATCACTGGCTGTGCTGTGTGCAGTCTGTGGCTGGTTGGCATTGTTGTAATACTCGCCATTGTAGCGTTCGGCAGATGGATGTTAACAGCGCGTAGCGTTGCGCAGTTGGGAGGTGAGCCGCCAGCAGTGGTGGATTTGAGGAGAGAGATGGAGTTTTGAAATTTGTAATACTGGATATCATGAACTGCTATATACATTATGACTTTTGAACACTATTGAGGTAAATAGATTGTTTGTTCTCTATTAAAATCATTCATTTGCTAAATATGCCTATCAGTAGTTAGTGCCTTCAGTAGTTCGAATCTTTTATTTAGCTGGCAGTAGTGGCGATCGCTGTATTGCAGTAGTTCGAGTAACGAAGATTTTTGTGAGGTAAGTGATTTGTGAAAGGTATAGGTTAATGTGAGTCAGGGCCATTCTTTTGTAGGGATTTCGGAAATTCAGATTGCGTTGCGCTAAAAAATATTGTGTGTCAGTTTAAGCAGTCATGTATAATTGTTCTAAGGGGACGTTTCATATGTCGACCCTTAGCCCAGGATACCTCACTGGAATCTTCTGATTTTTCTCTTGCAGTTTGTGTAATTAGTGTAACTATTGTTTATTGCTACCGTGTAATTATAGAGAGAATTTCCTTTGTAGTTGTAGTTTTTCATTGTTGTACAGTAAAACAGTTGTGGCATGCATGTAGATCTGCACCAAGTATTTCGCAGCTGCGCTTGCAATTAACGAGGTATTATTTTCAGTGCTATGTTAATGTGTTCTCTTATTTTTGCTCTTCAAATTGTGCTTTTCTGTTTTATCGTGTGAAATATTGTGACAATAATGGCGTGTGAAAAACGTAATACTAGGCTCCAAAGTAAACTGAGAAATGACAGTGAAGACGAAAGCAGTGTGTTAGCGCCACCGTGTAATGAAATAACTAATGTTCAACATAGTAATTTGGTAATTGTGCATAGGGAAATGGAGCGGGCGGCAAACAATGGCGTAGGCAGTGAAACAATTAGTGAACAGGGAAGCATTATCGATCGATCGCTCGGCAACCGCTCGCCTCAGGAATCCGAAATGACAGGACACAATTTTGCAAATACTGTAGATTCAGGTTTTGCGTCCTCACCGTTTTCTCAAATACGTTAAGACACATTTTCAGCTTGTCAAAAAGTGAATGTTGCCGGTGCAAATGCACTGCCGAAAAGCGTAGAGGAACAGATTCCAGACATTAATGCATTGTTATTACAGCTAATGCAACAAATGGAACAAAATCAGAGACAAACACAGCAAAAGCTTCAAAAGTTAGACACAATGGAACAGAATCTTCAAAAGCACACAATGGAACAGAATCTTCAAAAGTTAGACGCAGTGGAACAAAATCTTCAGAAGTTAGACACCACACTTGAACAAACACGTGAATATTTAACTACTGAGTTACATAAAATCGAATCGAAATGTCAAAAAGTTTGTAATGACGTAAAAACACAAATTTGTGAGCATTTCCAACCTATTTTTTCGCGTCATGAAAATGCATTACAGAATCAAGAAGCAGCCATAAAAGAACTGCAAACTACTGTTCATGAAAATCATGAGACCTTGCAACCTAAAATTGACTCAGTTGCATCTACCGATTCGGTTATGCAACTTGCAAAAACTCAGGAAAACTTAAGGGACACAGTAGATACGATTTCAACACAAATGGACGCTCTGAAACTTGGTTCAGAAAAACACACAGAGGAAGTAATTTCACTAACGGATAAAGTAGCCGAACTATCAGATCAGTTCACTAACTTATCTACAAAGGTAGATGATGATCTGAATGACACAAGACCTGTAGCCATCACTGACACAGAAGAGTATGAACAAATTAAGAAATTCAAACAAAATCAGAATGAAATTAATACGCAACACAAAAGAGAAATCCGGGAAGTACAAGATCAGTTGGCACAAGAAATACAAAAATTACATATTTCAGAGGACACTCGCGCTCCAACACGGGAAGAGGGACTTACAAATACGGAAAAACCACAAAATAATAACACAGGACACTTCGGAAATTATGAAAGAAATTGGCAAGGCACACCGGATTTTGAGATGGAACCGCCGAAACGACGTAACAATGACCGACATGTGGCTCGCCGACATGATGATTTTGACTATAAGCTGTTTATTACTACACGTAAATTCAAAACATTTAAGAATTCTGGCAACGACATTCATCCACAAGCATGGCTCCATCAATTCTCTCATTGTTTTCCTCCCAACTGGTCGTTAGAGCACAGATCAGAATTTATGTGTGGCTGCTTAGAGAATGAACCAGCTGAAAGAATGCGATCGGTCATTCACGATTGTCACAGTGAAGGAGAATTTTCCCATGCGTTCCTCTCAGCATATTGGTCTCAAGCTACACAAGACCGAGTAAAACATAGCATCATGATGATGAAACACTTTGAACAATCTGAATTTTCCAGTCTTGTCACATATTTTGAAGACATGTTGCACAAGAATCAGTACCTGTCAAACCCATACAGCCCCTCAGAACTCATCCGCATTTGCTTAATCACATTACCTGAACATTTACGACATATTATTTTGGCAGGACGTTGCAAAGACGACATTGAAGCTTTTCAGGGACTCTTACAAGAATTAGAAATTGACACTGACAATTGCGGAACGCGAAAACAGGAACACAACAATTACAGGTCACATCCGTCGCAATTCCGCGATGAAAGAAATAATAACTGGACACGACAAGGCTATTCTCACAACACAAATCGTGACCAAATCAGACACCACCCGTATGACAACCGTTGGCAGAGTAGTAATAATTACAGGGAAAGATCACCTCTCCGCGGTAATGACTATCACAGAGCCAATCAGAGAAACAGACAATACGGGAACCAAAACAATTATTATTACGGGAGACAGGATAACTTTAGATGCAACGGTCCAGCGCACAGTTACGATTCAGGGAGAAATTCTCCACCACTTAACTGACAAGAAAGAAACTACAGGAACTACCGACATGACGACAGACGATATGATCGTAACAACACATCTGAATTGCATCAGAACTGGCGGGATTTAAACAGGGCAGGGCCCTCTCAACAAGGCGAATTTGTAGAAGTTAGGTCTCCAAACCCCAATAACGACGCGCGCCAACAAAGAGACAATAGGCAATGACTCATACCGCTGGCAGCCACAAAACGTACGTATGAAGCTGACGACGCAGCGGCCGTGGCTAGTAATTACGTAAAAATGGAAGACATTAGGGACATCTTACTCCAGGAGCATGACGTAAAACATAACAACATTGCATATCCTTTGATTCACATTACAATAAATGACGTAAAATTTACGGCAGTACTTGACTCCGGCAGTCCCATTTCAGTAATTAGTGAAACAGCCTTTAGCAAATGCAACAAATCGAACGATTGCCCCACACTTCCATTACGTAAGATTAAATTACAAGGTGCAATCTTTGGAAAAAGTGTAGATGTACGCCAACAAACCAACTTAGAATTCTTTTGTCAAAGCCACAGCTTCTCTATGAACTTTGTTATTGTTCCATTATTGTCGAAGGAAATTATACTGGGAGTAGACTTTTTGAATGAATACAAAGCAATCTTAAGCTTTCATGATGCTGAAATAAGTTTAGAAAAAGAAGGTAAGTCAGTAGCTTTGAAATTTGTAGATTGGCTCTCAAACCATGACGAAGAAATTAATCGGCTTTACCTCCTGTTAGACAACAGTTCGGAATTTTCGACGGAACTTGACACTAACAATCACTCTGCAAGTACTGACAGGCATGATATCGACGGCGCATTTGATACTAATGAGTTAATTCAGAATAAAATTCAAACAATCGAGAATTGTAATGACACTGATAGGGAGGACCTTTTTGAGATTTTACAAGCACATTCCACAGTTTTTACTCACAAAACAGGAACAATCAAGGGATTTCAATACCAATTTCGTGTTCGTGAGCATACTAAATTTTGTGTTAGACCATACGTAATTCCGGCGCATTATAGGGACCGTGTTAGAACGGAAGTACAATCTATGCTTGACGAGGGCATTATTGAGCCTGCATTAAGCTCATACAACAATCATGTTGTTGAGAAGAAAAATGGATCGATCAGGCTTGTCTTAGATTCGAGACAAATCAATACTATCATCATTCCTGAAACAGACAGGCCGCAAACGTTGGAAGAACTTCTTCAAAATTTTAATGGTGTAAAAGTGTTGTCTTCCATTGATCTCAGATCCAGCTTTTATCAGATCGAACTTCATCCAGAATGTAGAAAATACACAGCTTTCCTTTGTTTCGGCGTTTGTTATCAGTTTTGGAAACTTCCTTTTGGTTTGAACATTTCTTCGGCAGCATTCATTCGCGGGCTAAATTCCATATTACCTGAGTTCTTAAAACGTCACATCACCTTATATGTGGACGATATTCTAATAGCAGAAGCTTCATGGGAACAACATAATCGCATCCTCAACAGTTTGTTACGTATTTTTGCTGAATCTGGAATTACAGTTAACTTGGAAAAGTCTGAATTCGGTAGGTCAAAGGTGAGGTTTTTGGGACATATTATTTCTTCTGAAGGCATTCAGCCGGATCCTGTAAAGTTAGAAGCAATCAGAGATATTCCAGTTCCATCCACAAAAAGACAAGTCCGCAGTTTTCTAGGTCTCGTAAATTTTTACCGTCGTTTTTTGAATATGCAAATTCTAGTTACACCAAAACTTTGTTCTCTCACTGGAAAAAATACTATTTGGAACTGGGACGAACAAGCACAGTTGGAATTTAATTCTTTGAAAGAATCGATACTTAACGCGCCAATACTAGCTCATCCAGATCTGTCACAAGATTTTTGCCTTAGCACGGATTCTTCTAAAGTTGGTCTTGGTGCCCATTTATTTTAAGAGGCCACAGAAAATGACACTACTGTTCAGAAAACCATTGCTTTTGCTAGCCGAGTGCTAACAAAATCTGAAAAAAAATTATTCCGTTACTGAATTAGAAGCTTTAGCTATCATTTGGGCATTTAACAAATTCCATTTCTTTCTTTCTGGTAAGCACGTAAAAGTATACAGTGATCATCGTGCATTACAATTTCTTATGTCTTCAAAATTAAATCATGACAGGTTAAAACGTTGGGCATTGTTTCTGCAAGAATTCCACTTCACAATAGTCTACATTCCCGGCAAGGAGAACATTGTTGCGGACGCGCTGTCACGCTCACCGGCTGGGCTTGAGAAAAGTAACACAGAAGGCAACCTCGAGAAAAATTTCAGTATTCTTTACATTCAGAAAGTCGCCTTTGAAAACTTCATCACCACATCTTTAAAGGACATTGCTCATGAACAAGATAAAGATCCGATTTGGAAAGACATCAAAAGTAAATGGCATGAAAAGCCGCACACTCAGACTCGGCATTATTACCTGGTTAGAAACAACATACTGTTCAAACGCTGCGCTGTTGATGACAAGCTATGGGTACTTTGCATACATGACGATTTTGTTAATAAGCTCATTTGGTACATTCATTTCAGCTACGCACATTTTGGTCCACGAAAATGTTATCATATTCTTCGGACGACTTGTTATTTTAACAATATCGAAAAGAGAATTCGAAGAGTCTTGTCTATTTGTAAACTTTGTCAAAAGGCGAAACCATCTACTATCTCACATCGTGCTCCGTTGTTTCCTATTATTCCTTCTAAATTAAAAGAATTTGCTGCTGTTGATCTCTTGGGACCCCTTGACAGAACATCGAATGGAGTTTCGTATGTTCTAGTCGCTGTTGAACTTACTTCAAAATTTGTTTCTTTCACTCCGTTACGTAAAGCCACTGGACGGTCTGTATCCAACGCCTTTATTAAAAATTTCTTACGTGAAGTTGGACACGTTAGTAAAGTCATTTCAGATAACGGACCAAAATTCAGATCTGCTGTTTGGTCACGCATGCTTCGGAATCATAAAATCAAACCTGTTTTTATTTCATTGTACTCACCACATTGTAACCCGTCTGAAAGGATTATGAACGAAATCAATAAGCTTTGCAGACTTTATTGTCACAGAAAGCATCAGCATTGGGACAGATATTTACACTTATTTCAAAATGTGCTGAATGAAATGCCTCATGATTCCACTGCTTTACCACCTACTCTTGTACTGAAGAATGAAGAACCACTGAACAGAATCAGAGAGCTTGTACCTTTCCCCGAATACACGTAAACTTCGACACAAGGACATAATTGATTTGGCTATTACAAATATAAAATCTGCAGCAAACAAAATGACAAATCTACATGGTAAAGCAAATGCAAAGAAATTATACATTGGTCAGAAAGTTCTCATTAAAGTTCATTCATTATCACATAAGAAGAAACACTTGAGTCACAAATTCTTTCTAGTTTACAATGGACCTTACAGAATCCGACGTATACCACATGATAATTGCGTTGAAGTTGAAACTCTGCGTACTAGGAAGAGTAAAGGTTTACACCACATTTCACATGTAAAACCGTTTATTGAAAGATAATCTGCTTTTTAACTTTGTCTTTGCCATAAAACTTTTCATTTCACATTTTTAGTATGCATTGTCAGACCTAGAAACTGTTACCATGCAACAATGTTTGAAGTTAAATATCCAGTCAAGAACCAAGAGAACTTATTTAAACAGAAATTACGAATGCATTATTATTGTGAACAGACGACACAGTGTTATTGTGTGTGTGCATTCTTGTTTGTTAGTTGCACGAATATGTAACGACTATAAGGCTCACATACGTAGAACATTTACCAGTACTGCTAATGAGATTTTAATGCAACATTTTGGTTTACTTGAAAATACATTCTGGATTTAAAGTACTTTCTGTGAGATACCAGATGACACAGTGGTTAGTTTATGTGACACCTACACGATTATATCACGACGCTACTAATGTGTGACACAATTTACATTGTTGCTTTTGCTGTGTATCTGTTTTTCTGAATTCTTCTGGAAAGTAAAACATGTTTTAGTAGTAAACTACAATCTGACAGCCTTTTTCGTAGCACAACAATACGTTACAGCACAGTACTTTCTTCATCATGGCAATAAGCGTAATAACTAAGATATCTATACGCAAAGCATTTGACTTTTGTTTATCATGAGGTAAGTACATTGGCTTCTGCAGAACTTAGCTTTCAGAGGAAAATAACTACGACACTTCCACAGAGATTATCTTACAACAAGACGCACAGTTTAGCGCTACAGTACACGTATTTGAGTGATTAATTTTGTACTTACAACATTTATTTTTAAAGATATTTCAAGTACAATGATACAAAGGTTTTCCGTGATACATTTCATTCCATTGCTGTAATCTGTAACACCTGAGGGTATAATTACATTAATCCTCAGGGGGGTACACGCTTACTATGTGTACCATGTGTTTGGCAAGCACAAGGAGCCCTAGCTAATATGGTATTTGCTTATACAACTTTACACATCGGTACCATATTTCTTTAACACATAATTACACAGCTATCTGATCATTTAACTGAGAGAGACAAACTTTTTTACTACGGCAGTGACAGATGTTTACGCAATTACACTGTTGGATAACTTCACACTTATGAAATTGTATTTGTCTGTACTGTGTGAACTCTTCATACTTTTTCGGAACCATTGTGATACTATGAGAGCTTTGAATGATGTATTTGGTATGGGATCATGATTTTTAAAGTACGTTTGAGTTAGATGACACTTTTGACATGAGCAGAGAAGTTTTTTAGGTTTTGAAATTATTGGAGGAATCTACGACGATTTTGAGAGTTGACTGAGGTGTTATGATGTTATTATTACGATGACTATGCGTATTATGCTGTTGCGGTATGTTTATGATTAATAAGCTGATGCTATATTAGTTATTTGATTATGCTACGTATCTTTTATGATGAAATATTAAAGAAGTGTCGACGAATAAGGTAAGGAATAATGAATAGTGGTTAGGGACTCTGGTTTGTGAAAAAGGTTGTTGGAAACCAAGAATCGTACTTTAAGAGTTATGAAATGTATGTAAATGCGTGAATGTATTACAATGCCGACGAAAATTTTTTGGACACTGTTATATCAATAGGATTTTGTTTCTACAGATTTGCAACACCAATTCTTGGCCTGTGAAATATTTTTGTATGAGACTGTCACTGTAGCGGAAACTGTTGTCGTAAATATTTCGGCAAGAAAGTTAAGTGACCTTAACGTAATCTGTCTTGGGCACGACGCATCATGTGGGCAGCTGCGCGACAGTCGCCTGGAAAAAAGCCATTAGTGTGTGCCTTTCAGAGGCTCAGGTGGACAAAAAAAGGAGGCCATTATCCTCGCTATTGACATTTCTTTGTAGAAAGCATCCTAAATACGACACACTCAAACTTGAAAACATATGATATTCTGTGGAGCTCTTAATTTATGATATTTACTGAAATGCCTAATGAAATGATGAGAAACATTTTACATTTATTGTCTTTCTAGTTGAGAGATTCTTTTGCCTTTGGAGACGACATTTGCCCAGTGAATGACGTTTCATGCATTGCTCTATATAGGCTATATATATTTGCTCATTTGTTTAATATCTAGTTTCAAGCTGCACTGCAGCAATGGTTAAAATAAAATTTTATAGATGTACAAATATAAATATTTTATCCCTAGAGACCCAGTAAAGACTAACTTTATGATGTACTTCAAAAAAACGAAGGAGCACAAAAAGACATTTCCCTTCACAGGAATTGCATACAGAATTTTCTTTCAAGTACTTGGTAATTTCTTTTGTAGAATAAATTGTGATGCATCACTCTAGTATTAAGATGTGACATAGGTATTACACATCTCCATTTTTACTGTAATATTTTTTCTGCTTGAGCTATGTCATGTTTAGATATAAGTTATTACATTTGCTGATGCTGTTTGCCAGGCATAGTGCTACTGAGTTTCACTTTGTATTACTCTGTTAAGCCAGTTTTACTACTGATTTATTTTTCTTGTTGCTGCACATTGGCTCATATTAGTTGTAATGTTGCATTTTCTCTGTTAATTTAGATTTACTGCTGCTGCCAATTTGCATTTTTTTTTCATTGCTGTTTGTATTAATTGTTTTATGCTGCTGCATTGCCTTGTCCCTTAGTTTAGCATATGAGCTCAGTAGATTTAAGTTAGCTTAAGAGCGGGTAGACTATATAAGGAACTGGGAAAGATTGCATTGAGAAGTTATATGAAAAAGATTTGGGCCAAAATGAGTATTGTACACTGAGAAATAATTAGTTCGAAAGAAATATGAATAGAATACAGAAAGTAGGTATAGATAGGACTTTTTGGGAATAATGATGAATGAAGGGAGATCTCCTAGAAACAAAGAAAGTTTTGTTTGCAAAATACTGCAGTAAAACAAACCCTATCCTTTCCTTTTGTATTATTCCGCTATATGTTTGTGTACCCTTGTGTATTTATGTTTTTCCTGTATTTATATATTTATCTGATAAGACTTACGTTGTTGAATTTTTTAATGCTCAGCTACATGAACTATGATGAGGAATACTGTTATCCTCAAATATAATTTGCATTAATAATATGTTATTTACTTTGTAAAGATGTTAGACATTATTAATTCTGTTCTGTTTTAATGCTCATGTGTGAAGTTGCTGTTTCAATAATTATTCTGATCTTTTATGTATTTACTTATGTCATAATTCCTGTAACACTGATGTATATGTCTATTTCTATTCTTTTGTAAAGCCTGTATTACTACAAATGTTATCTGTATTGTTATGTTTTTAATGATGTATTTTGTACCTTTGTAATTGTATTCTATTGTTATAAAATTGTAATTGATACCAGTTCGTCATATTATTAACTTGTAAGTTCCATTTCACTGCACACGTTTCTGTTGGTCATAGTATATGGACAATATGTGAGAAGTAGGGACTGTTAGTGTTTACATGTGTGTTAATAATTGATCAAGGGACTGGATAACAGCATTGCTGGTTCTAAGGACAACTCCAAAAACTTTGTGAGTGCACAAGTGGTGGTTATGGACTTGCTATATTACACTCCTGGAAATTGAAATAAGAACACCGTGAATTCATTGTCCCAGGAAGGGGAAACTTTATTGACACATTCCTGGGGTCAGATACATCACATGATCACACTGACAGAACCACAGGCACATAGACACAGGCAACAGAGCATGCTCAATGTCGGCACTAGTACAGTGTATATCCACCTTTCGCAGCAATGCAGGCTGCTATTCTCCCATGGAGACGATCGTAGAGATGCTGGATGTAGTCCTGTGGAACGGCTTGCCATGCCATTTCCACCTGGCGCCTCAGTTGGACCAGCGTTCGTGCTGGACGTGCAGACCGCGTGAGACGACGCTTCATCCAGTCCCAAACATGCTCAATGGGGGACAGATCCGGAGATCTTGCTGGCCAGGGTAGTTGACTTACACCTTCTAGAGCACGTTGGGTGGCACGGGATACATGCGGACGTGCACTGTCCTGTTGGAACAGCAAGTTCCCTTGCCGGTCTAGGAATGGTAGAACGATGGGTTCGATGACGGTTTGGATGTACCGTGCACTATTCAGTGTCCCCTCGACGATCACCAGTGGTGTACGGCCAGTGTAGGAGATCGCTCCCCACACCATGATGCCGGGTGTTGGCCCTGTGTGCCTCGGTCGTATGCAGTCCTGATTGTGGCGCTCACCTGCACGGCGCCGAACACGCATACGACCATCATTGGCACCAAGGCAGAATCGACTCTCATCGCTGAAGACGACACGTCTCCATTCGTCCCTCCATTCACGCCTGTCGCGACACCACTGGAGGCGGGCTGCACGATGTTGGGGCGTGAGCGGAAGACGGCCTAACGGTGTGCGGGACCGTAGCCCAGCTTCATGGAGACGGTTGCGAAAGGTCCTCGCCGATACCCCAGGAGCAACAGTGTCCCTAATTTGCTGGGAAGTGGCGGTGCGGTCCCCTACGGCACTGCGTAGGATCCTATGGTCTTGGCGTGCATCCGTGCGTCGCTGCGGTCTGGTCCTAGGTCGACGGGCACGTGCACCTTCCGCCGACCACTGGCGACAACATCGATGTACTGTGGAGACCTCACGCCCCACGTGTTGAGCAATTCGGCGGTACGTCCACCCGGCCTCCCGCATGCCCACTATACGCCCTCGCTCAAAGTCCGTCAACTGCACATACGGTTCACGTCCACGCTGTCGCGGCATGCTACCAGTGTTAAAGACTGCGATGGAGCTCCGTATGCCACGGCAAAGTGGCTGACACTGACGGCGGCGGTGCACAAATGCTGCGCAGCTAGCGCCATTCGACGGCCAACACCGCGGTTCCTGGTGTGTCCGCTGTGCCGTGCGTGTGATCATTGCTTGTACAGCCCTCTCGCAGTGTCCGGAGCAAGTATGGTGGGTCTGACACACCGGTGTCAATGTGTTCTTTTTTCCATTTCCAGGAGTGTATATCAGTGCAAGTGCAAAAACCCTACGCGCAGCCGTTCAGCATGTAAATGCTGATTTATTTGACTTATAAAAGTGGGCACAGAACATAGGTTTGAAATTTAACCCATCTAAAACACATGCAGTCTTGGTCGCTCACAAAAGACCGACCATCCTTAATCCTAAATGGCAAGAAATAACGTTTCTTATTCTGCAAAGAACTTGGTGCTAATTCTGGACCATCACTGAGACTGGGCAGAGCACACAACTGAAGTCTGTGAGAATGTGTCAGCGGCACTTCAGGACCACAGCACTAGCAGTTTGCTTCCCAGCAGGCGAATATGCAAGCAGTGCTGGTACAACTCTACCCACGCTAAACAGGTCGACATTGCTCTGAACGAGACCTGCAGGCTCGTCACTGGATGTCTGAAACCGACGCCAACAGACAAGCTCTACCATCTTGCTGGGATTGCACCTCCTGCAGTGCGAAGAGAAGCGGCAGCCTATAGCGAAAGAGCGAGGGCTGAGATGGCAGAGAGCCACGTCCTCCACAAAACTCAGCCAGCCACCAAACGCTTGAAATCTAGACGCAGTTTTCTCAGAGCAACCGAAGATTTTAGCGACCAACCTGGATCTAGGGTGGAGAGATGGAAGCGGTCGGGAGAAGGGCACTGGATGGAACCAAAGGAAGAATTCGCACCAGGTTACGATGAGGACTGGATGGTCTGGAGATCACTAAACAGGCTACGCACCAACACTGCACGGTCAAGAGATAACCTTCTGAAGTGGGGATATTCCACTACATTTAATCTCTGCGACTGTGGAGAGGTGTAGACGACCCAGCACATGTATAACTGCCCTGAATGTCCTTCACACTGCACTTTAGAGGATCTGATGCTGGCAACCCCAAATGCTGTCGACGTAGCCCGCCTATGGGCCAAATGCCTATAACATTTTGTTTCTGTGCACACATATTTGTGTATATATATATATATATATATATATATATATATATATATATATATATACACTCCTGGAAATTGAAATAAGAACACCGTGAATTCATTGTCCCAGGAAGGGGAAACTTTATTGACACATTCCTGGGGTCAGATACATCACATGATCACACTGACAGAACCACAGGCACATAGACACAGGCAACAGAGCATGCACAATGTCGGCACTAGTACAGTGTATATCCACCTTTCGCAGCAATGCAGGCTGCTATTCTCCCATGGAGACGATCGTAGAGATGCTGGATGTAGTCCTGTGGAACGGCTTGCCATGCCATTTCCACCTGGCGCCTCAGTTGGACCAGCGTTCGTGCTGGACGTGCAGACCGCGTGAGACGACGCTTCATCCAGTCCCAAACATGCTCAATGGGGGACAGATCCGGAGATCTTGCTGGCCAGGGTAGTTGACTTACACCTTCTAGAGCACGTTGGGTGGCACGGGATACATGCGGACGTGCATTGTCCTGTTGGAACAGCAAGTTCCCTTGCCGGTCTAGGAATGGTAGAACGATGGGTTCGATGACGGTTTGGATGTACCGTGCACTATTCAGTGTCCCCTCGACGATCACCAGTGGTGTACGGCCAGTGTAGGAGATCGCTCCCCACACCATGATGCCGGGTGTTGGCCCTGTGTGCCTCGGTCGTATGCAGTCCTGATTGTGGCGCTCACCTGCACGGCGCCAAACACGCATACGACCATCATTGGCACCAAGGCAGAAGCGACTCCCATCGCTGAAGACGACACGTCTCCATTCGTCCCTCCATTCACGCCTGTCGCGACACCACTGGAGGCGGGCTGCACGATGTTGGGGCGTGAGCGGATGCGGGCTAACGGTGTGCGGGACCGTAGCCCAGCTTCATGGAGACGGTTGCGAAAGGTCCTCGCCGATACCCCAGGAGCAACAGTGTCCCTAATTTGCTGGGAAGTGGCGGTGCGGTCCCCTACGGCACTGCGTAGGATCCTACGGTCTTGGTGTGCATCCGTGCGTCGCTGCGGTCCGGTCCCAGGTCGACGGGCACGTGCACCTTCCGCCGACCACTGGCGACAACATCGATGTACTGTGGAGACCTCACGCCCCACGTGTTGAGCAATTCGGCGGTACGTCCACCCGGCCTCCCGCATGCCCACTATACGCCCTCGCTCAAAGTCCGTCAACTGCACATACGGTTCACGTCCACGCTGTCGCGGCATGCTACCAGTGTTAAAGACTGCGATGGAGCTCCGTATGCCACGGCAAAGTGGCTGACACTGACGGCGGCGGTGCACAAATGCTGCGCAGCTAGCGCCATTCGACGGCCAACACCGCGGTTCCTGGTGTGTCCGCTGTGCCGTGCGTGTGATCATTGCTTGTACAGCCCTCTCGCAGTGTCCGGAGCAAGTATGGTGGGTCTGACACACCGGTGTCAATGTGTTCTTTTTTCCATTTCCAGGAGTGTATATCAGTGCAAGTGCAAAAACCCTACGCGCAGCCGTTCAGCATGTAAATGCTGATTTATTTGACTTATAAAAGTGGGCACAGAACATAGGTTTGAAATTTAACCCATCTAAAACACATGCAGTCTTGGTCGCTCACAAAAGACCGACCATCCTTAATCCTAAATGGCAAGAAATAACGTTTCTTATTCTGCAAAGAACTTGGTGCTAATTCTGGACCATCACTGAGACTGGGCAGAGCACACAACTGAAGTCTGTGAGAATGTGTCAGCGGCACTTCAGGACCACAGCACTAGCAGTTTGCTTCCCAGCAGGCGAATATGCAAGCAGTGCTGGTACAACTCTACCCACGCTAAACAGGTCGACATTGCTCTGAACGAGACCTGCAGGCTCGTCACTGGATGTCTGAAACCGACGCCAACAGACAAGCTCTACCATCTTGCTGGGATTGCACCTCCTGCAGTGCGAAGAGAAGCGGCAGCCTATAGCGAAAGAGCGAGGGCTGAGATGGCAGAGAGCCACGTCCTCCACAAAACTCAGCCAGCCACCAAACGCTTGAAATCTAGACGCAGTTTTCTCAGAGCAACCGAAGATTTTAGCGACCAACCTGGATCTAGGGTGGAGAGATGGAAGCGGTCGGGAGAAGGGCACTGGATGGAACCAAAGGAAGAATTCGCACCAGGTTACGATGAGGACTGGATGGTCTGGAGATCACTAAACAGGCTACGCACCAACACTGCACGGTCAAGAGATAACCTTCTGAAGTGGGGATATTCCACTACATTTAATCTCTGCGACTGTGGAGAGGTGTAGACGACCCAGCACATGTATAACTGCCCTGAATGTCCTTCACACTGCACTTTAGAGGATCTGATGCTGGCAACCCCAAATGCTGTCGACGTAGCCCGCCTATGGGCCAAATGCCTATAACATTTTGTTTCTGTGCACACATATTTGTGTATATATATATATATATATATATATATATATATATATATATATATATACACTCCTGGAAATTGAAATAAGAACACCGTGAATTCATTGTCCCAGGAAGGGGAAACTTTATTGACACATTCCTGGGGTCAGATACATCACATGATCACACTGACAGAACCACAGGCACATAGACACAGGCAACAGAGCATGCACAATGTCGGCACTAGTACAGTGTATATCCACCTTTCGCAGCAATGCAGGCTGCTATTC
The DNA here is from genome assembly GCF_023864275.1 of Schistocerca cancellata. NCBI lineage: Eukaryota > Metazoa > Arthropoda > Insecta > Orthoptera > Acrididae > Schistocerca > Schistocerca cancellata. The sequence continues at coordinate 243,430,375 of NC_064628.1, read as the reverse complement.
TCCCATGGAGACGATCGTAGAGATGCTGGATGTAGTCCTGTGGAACGGCTTGCCATGCCATTTCCACCTGGCGCCTCAGTTGGACCAGCGTTCGTGCTGGACGTGCAGACCGCGTGAGACGACGCTTCATCCAGTCCCAAACATGCTCAATGGGGGACAGATCCGGAGATCTTGCTGGCCAGGGTAGTTGACTTACACCTTCTAGAGCACGTTGGGTGGCACGGGATACATGCGGACGTGCATTGTCCTGTTGGAACAGCAAGTTCCCTTGCCGGTCTAGGAATGGTAGAACGATGGGTTCGATGACGGTTTGGATGTACCGTGCACTATTCAGTGTCCCCTCGACGATCACCAGTGGTGTACGGCCAGTGTAGGAGATCGCTCCCCACACCATGATGCCGGGTGTTGGCCCTGTGTGCCTCGGTCGTATGCAGTCCTGATTGTGGCGCTCACCTGCACGGCGCCAAACACGCATACGACCATCATTGGCACCAAGGCAGAAGCGACTCCCATCGCTGAAGACGACACGTCTCCATTCGTCCCTCCATTCACGCCTGTCGCGACACCACTGGAGGCGGGCTGCACGATGTTGGGGCGTGAGCGGATGCGGGCTAACGGTGTGCGGGACCGTAGCCCAGCTTCATGGAGACGGTTGCGAAAGGTCCTCGCCGATACCCCAGGAGCAACAGTGTCCCTAATTTGCTGGGAAGTGGCGGTGCGGTCCCCTACGGCACTGCGTAGGATCCTACGGTCTTGGTGTGCATCCGTGCGTCGCTGCGGTCCGGTCCCAGGTCGACGGGCACGTGCACCTTCCGCCGACCACTGGCGACAACATCGATGTACTGTGGAGACCTCACGCCCCACGTGTTGAGCAATTCGGCGGTACGTCCACCCGGCCTCCCGCATGCCCACTATACGCCCTCGCTCAAAGTCCGTCAACTGCACATACGGTTCACGTCCACGCTGTCGCGGCATGCTACCAGTGTTAAAGACTGCGATGGAGCTCCGTATGCCATGGCAAAGTGGCTGACACTGACGGCGGCGGTGCACAAATGCTGCGCAGCTAGCGCCATTCGACGGCCAACACCGCGGTTCCTGGTGTGTCCGCTGTGCCGTGCGTGTGATCATTGCTTGTACAGCCCTCTCGCAGTGTCCGGAGCAAGTATGGTGGGTCTGACACACCGGTGTCAATGTGTTCTTTTTTCCATTTCCAGGAGTGTATATATATATATATATATATATATATATATATATATATATATATATATATGCCTGTAATTAATTTTTTTCTGTGTGCTATTCACTTTTTTATATTCCTGTATCCATGGTGCTTCTGACACGAATAAAAAAAAAGCGGCACTTCATTCAGAACAGAAATATAAAAATAGTGTTTCCTTTCCAGCTTAAAAAGAAACTCATGGAGTCATTAATACTCCCCATACTTGATTATGATAGTGATATGCTCCAACGACTTACGTACGCCAGCTCACGCCGGCTGGAACTGGCGATGCATGCTTATGTGTGATACATTTGTGACGAACACTGTTTCGACATATCACTCCTGCTTACGAACAATTATCATGGTTAGGACCGATCAGCTAGAGACTACGATTCCGTACGTTTGCTCTATCGTCTTCTCAATTGTTGCACTTCCTTTATTTATCTTCAGCTCTTACACCACTGTCTGAACACCAGTGCAGAAATACTCGTCATGAACTAAATAAAATCCTCTCTGTACCATTACACAACACTGCCCTGTTCTCTAAATTGTTTTCTCCATCGGGAACCCGATTTTGGAACACTTTTCTTCAAAATAAACGAGAAATTAAATCCCCTCCTAACTTCAAAAATCAGCTAATGGTCCACCTTCTATTACAATAATCACCTCTCCTATATTCCTGTTTACAGCTAACTGTCTCTAATTCCTCCTCCTCCACAGTTATTCTGTCTCCATTGCCCTCAGCGTTCTTTATTTAAAATCCGCACATTTCTAACAGCCACTTTCACAGTCATTTCGGTCTCCTCTTCTTTCTTTATCCCTTCCTCTTCTGATAATATTGAACATGACATCAAATGTGCTAAATTCATCTATATCATTCTTTATGCCCTTTACTGTTACTATTAATATTATTATTATTTTTAGTGTCAATTATTATTATTATTGTTATTATTATTACTATGTTGAATGTTTTGTAATATCTTTGGTATGTGTTTTTCCTTGTCAGATGTGAGACAGGGCTTTAAGGCTCTAATATGTTCACGCTAAGTAAGAAATAAATAAATAAATAATACATAAAAATGCTTTCTCAGTGAACAATATAAATTGGTGATTAGCAATAGTACCCATTTACAACACTCGAATCATCAACAATGTAAGCATCTGGTGACGGTGAATAGATTAAAAGTATTCGCTCAAGAAGAGGTACTTATAGCTATTACATGTAAGTTGAAGGAGCGTATACTTCTAGGTAGACTACAATCATATGGAAAGAGACAGAGGTAATTAATAAGAAATTACGGTGACCAAGCCCCCTCTGTATCGAATTGGACCAATAGTTAGGAAACGAGAGTTCTGAAATAGTCCTGACGTCAATAAGAGGGACAAGCGTAGTAGAACAATTTTCTCTCTCGCCTCTTACAAGATTCAAGGTGAAGAATGTCGTTATCCATGTCTGAAAGTCCTGAAGATCTTGACAAGATCCCCCCTGTCTGTCCCCCATCCTCTCAACAAATTCAATAGTTTTCATAACCGTCATTGTGTCCTGAAGATCATGAGTTCGAATCACAAGGGAGGCGGCGGGACAACATTCGTAATATTTCATTATTGTCAACTGAATTTTTTTTCCCTTTGTTAAGATGATATGGAGTGTCCTCAAATCAGACTGAAGGTTCTGAGTTCTACGACCACAAAGGGGAGTCTTATTTTATTTTTATTTCTTCTCACAAACCTAATATATGTACAGTAAACAAGCTATGTTGTGTATATTTGTGGGTTTTTATACTGATAGTTAATAATAGCAATATCACACCCACAAATACAAAGTTGATATTTGTCGAAACATACAGTACCGTTCCAACGTTTGTGTTACCATTTTATTTTACTGCCTGCATAAAGCAAATATCCACTCCTCTGTTTGTTAACAATATTGTGTTATATGAAAGTTCATACGTTTTCGCCTCCGTCCAACGGCGGAGTGAGACGTGTGCTCCTTCTTCTAGCACTCATTGGTGTAGCCTTGAACAGCATGCGAGCCTCGACCTACCAATCAAAACAATTTAAATCACACATCTGTTCACTAGGAAGCCGTAGCGGCAATAGGCGGGTGACCTGAAACCAAGCAACGCACTGCATCATGCATCACGCTGTTGGAATAACAATCGTCGGCGAACAGTCAGAATTTGCCAATAGATGTCTCTGATAAACTGTGTATGCACGTTGGAGACATTACTTTTGAATACATTGTTTGTTTCGGTAAAATGTTTCAGAATTGTAATATGTGTTGCGGGAAAGAAATTTTTCCCGGGATATTACATAGTAATCAGATGTACTCGCTTGATATACCGATATGTGGTACCTTAAGACGTACACACATCAGTGTGGTGAATGTTTTTTCTGTGTATCGAACAGTCTTCCCTCAAACATGTCGCAAACATTACGAAATGACGTCTGCACAGTCGTAATTGTACGAATAATTAGAAGACTGCAAGTGCCATCACTGAATTTCCCAGAAACTTCGCTCAGTGGCAGTGGGGTCAAAATAAGCGAACACGTGTCTCGGCTTACCGAAGATACTCCATCGTATCAGCAAAAACAGCGATCAGAGTTTTCGAGATATTTTCAGGTACTTTACGTTCGTTTTACAGCGCAATAATATCAGTTGGAATGGTGGCACAGTGGGTAGCCTCACGGGTTCTTAATTTTGCGCCCCGTGTTCGAACCTGATTATTACTTTTACCTTTATTATTCATTTATATATCCATATCTGTAGAGAATTACTACACGAATATTTTGCAGTGTATACTGATGTAAAGTTGTCCTTATTCATCTCTAATTATGTCAGATAAATGAATTTAAGAAAAATTAAAAAAATATCTGAAGTTGTTTTCGATGAAATTCCTGTAGTATACCTTGATTAATAATCAACTACAACCGCCAGTATTCGGAAAAGTGATCCGTTATGCATGATTTGCGGCGAAATTATTGCCAATGCGCGAAATCTTCGCCAGTGTTAACGACGTTACTCTCCCGAGTGAGTTTCATACGAAGAAATGTCACTGTGGCAAACCTTCCTTAGTGTGAAACTCGTGATGATCGGAATATCTACGTTTCGAATGTTTCTACGATCGGTATTATCCAAGGGAATATACTAGTTCTTCCCTAAGAATATACATACTAATAAAATATAAGAATTAATATGAAAATTGATGTAAGAATGAAATACCAGAATATGAGAATTTAAAAAGATTGTAACCTCCCAACAAACAACACAATAATAAAAATGTGTCACATTTTTTATTAAATCCAGTTTTAATTTTACAATTAACAGAATGCACCTGTATACCCTACTTTAATAAGAAAAAATCATGTAGTAATCTTCTAAGGATATGGGTAGATAAACGAAAACAATAAAAATGAAATAAAATCAACAAAAAATAATCATGTTTCGAACACAGGGCGCAAAATTGGAAAAGCTGCTACGCTCCCAAATGAGCCACCGTTGCAGGTGATGCAATCTCGCAATAAGAGGCTCATACAGTACCTCGACGATTCCTCGAAAATTTTGAAAGTCGTTTTTTCAGAAACGGTCGAGTATCTTAGGATAAGCCGAGACATGAGTTCGCTTATTTTGACTCCTCTTCATCTGCGTGAAGTTCCTGGAAAATCGGGTGATGGCACTTGCCGTGTTCTCCTCGTAAGTGGACATATGTCAGTGTAGACTACCTGTTTTGCGTTCACACTTCAACACTTAACCTGCTGCCCAGCGGAAAATAAGCATTAAAGGCTTGATATTGCCACATACACTTGAAGGTACTAACGAACCCTCTAACCAACATAGAACTTGTAATAGCTATGATTATTAGTCTGCAAACGATGTAAACATTGATGTGATGTTGTTCAGTACACTGCACTTATACAAACTAAACCCCATATTAGCAAATTCATTCTACCACGGCACCACAGTCCAAAATAATTTACAACTGCAATACAGAACGTGGATGACAAGAATATGACCGGTAAAGGAAGTGAGTGAATGCCGTTCTTCTTTCAAAACTAACCTGACAGAATTATAAGGAGATCTGAAAACTGTAGAACCCTTCCGGAAAGCAACCCAAATTAATGTTTGAGCACAGGAGTTAGATCGCGAAATTGTGCTCATCATACTGATGTTAAAAATATTGGTTCAAATGGCTCTGAGCACTTTGGGACTTAACATCTACGGTCATCAGTCCCCTAGAACTTAGAACTACTTAAACCTAACTAACCTAAGGACCGCACACAACACCCAGCCATCACGAGGCAGAGAAAATCCCTGACCCCGCCGGGAATCGAACCCGGGAACCCGGGCGTGGGAAGCGAGAACGCTACCGCACGACCACGAGATGCGGGTGTTAAAAATATTCTTTAAAGAGACGAGGTTCGTGTAATCGTTCACTATCGTCTTCTGGATTGAAGTCACTACCCGTTGTTTGGAGAGAACCACAGAGCAGTCTTTTTTAAGAAATGAAATGCACTGCCTGACAAAAAAAGTCTAGTACCCAGAAGATATGATCGCATGTCAAGATAACCTTGTACACGTATACGCCCTTGTCGGGTATATAAATGATTACAATTGTTCGTATTTAGTGTTATAGGCCGTGTAGGGTATGAAAGCGATGTGAACAGCCTCAGATGTTGTGTGGTCAAAGCACACACAGATGCAGCATAGTCGTGTGCGACAGTGTTATCACCACCTGACAAAGTTTGAAATGAGGTTCACTGTGGGTCTCCATTTGGCCGTAGGGTAGTATCATACAATATCAAGATTTGCAGGGCATTCAGATGTGAAAGTGACCCCATGTTAGGCTGCCTGGGGAAGCGATAGCAGGTAAACACGTCGTCAAGTACCCAGTCGACCACGTCTGACGACCACAAGGGACAGTCGAATTATTGTGCACCAAGCAAATCGTAATCTCTTCGCATCTTCACCATTTTACTTCTGTTCAGCAGGCATGTAGCTAGAGTTCACAGATAGTTATGAAACAATTTGTGAATTACTGTCGCACATGAAGATGACGGTTGAGTTACTAAAACTGCCAATGAGAACTGAATACTTCCATTGCGTGATGTTCTGCAGCTACATATTTTGTCCAGCAATATAAAAACTATAATACAATAAAATATTTGCATTATTCAGGAATATGCAGCTGCCTTACCGATTCCTTTTGGGCAACCGGTACTATGTCTGTATCAGGAACGGTATTCACACAGGCGACAGCCACGTAATCGATATTAGTTCCCTCTCAAAGCTTTGGGCGATTGTTAGCAAACAGAATCATACTGTAAAAAAATACAAGTGGGGATTGGAGGGTTGGCCAGGAGTTAATCGGTATTTATGGATCAAGATACACTTCATTTCTGCGATACTTATCAAAGGGTCTCCAATCTTTCGTTGTGTAATTAACGGAGTAAAGTTTTGGAATAAACTTACATTCCATTCATAATACTTTATCTTTCGTAAACTGTTCAGAAACGTTGCTTTATAAAATGTGATTCACCATCGGAAACGACAAAAGTAACAGAAGGTATCAAAATGGGAAGCATTGAAGTAACAACTTTCCGGCATGTAGAAAGTATGAAAGATTAAGTACTATAAACGGGATAAACTTACAGAGACATCCAAAACTTTTATGACTGAACCGCTAAATGCACAAAGAAAGACTGAAGACACTCTGATAAGTATGACAGAAATACGGTATATCCTGCTCCAGAAACACCGCTTTACTCATGACAAATCTTCACTTGTATCTATACAGTAGGATTTCGTTTGCTAACAGTCACCCGAACCTCTGAGAGGGAACTAATATCGATTACGTGGCTGTCCCCTGTCTAGATATCGTTCCTGATACAGACGTAGCGCGGATTAGGGGGTCTACATGAAACGAATAGGTAGAGGCAGTTGATTCACCATATATATATTGAACCGACAATAATTTAATTATATCTGGGTTCCGCTTGAAAATGAGCCGTGATCGAAACCTCTAGCAATAAATAACAATATAAAAAAGAAGCTCTGGTTGACTATCATTACAACGAATTTCAATTAATGTGAATGTTTATAAAATTATAAACAGCCGACCAGTTGCAATGGATAAAGAATTCTTTACCTAGTTTTCAACAAATTTAAATTTGTCTTCTTCAGAAGGTGGCAATTTTACATTAGTAAGGACTAATGTACCATCGCCGTTTTTACAAATGTCTGCATAGATCCATTTGTCGAAATTAAAATATAGTCCTAGAAATAGGGTTTGTCACGTAAATATAAATTAGTACATGGATCTTGCAGAGCTCACAACCCCCCCGCCCCCCCCCCCCCCTCGCGGAAATGTCTTACACCAGACGAATGTAATCCTAAATGTTTGCGTGGTAGAGTAATTATGGTGTACGGGCAGTGTTTGCGCAGCAATCGTCGACATAGTGTAACTGAGACGGAATAAGGGGAACAAGCCCGAGGCAGATGGAAAACCGCCTTAAATACCATTCACAGACTGGCCGGCACACCGGACCTCGACAGTAATGCGCCGGGCGGATTCGTGCCAGGAACCGGCACGCCTTCCCGCTCAGGAAGCAGTGCGTTAGAAAATGGTTCAAATGGCTCTGAGCACTATGGGACTAAACTTCTGAGGTCATCAGTCCCCTAGAACGTAGAACTACTTAAATCTAACTAACCTAAGGACATCACACACATCCATACCCGAGGCAGGATTCGAACCTGCGACCGTAGCGGTCGCGCGGTTCCAGGCTGTAGCGCCTAACCGCTCGGCCACCCCGGCCGCCAGTACGTTAGACCGCACGGCTAGCCACGCGGGCACTGGTCCCTTACTTAGCTTGCATTTATCGCTATCTCTCACCCAGCGAACTAGAAAAAACGCAGCTTACTCCTGTGTATAAGAAGGGCAAAAGAACGGACCCACAAAATTACAGACCAACAGGAGTGGCCGTGTGGTTCTAGGCGCTGCAGTCTGGAACCGAGCGACCGCTACGGTCGTAGGTTCGAATCCTGCCTCGGGCATGGATGTGTGTGATGTCCTTAGGTTAGTTAGGTTTAATTACACTCCTGGAAATGGAAAAAAGAACACATTGACACCGGTGTGTCAGACCCACCATACTTGCTCCGGACACTGCGAGAGGGCTGTACAAGCAATGATCACACGCACGGCACAGCGGACACACCAGGAACCGCGGTGTTGGCCGTCGAATGGCGCTAGCTGCGCAGCATTTGTGCACCGCCGCCGTCAGTGTCAGCCAGTTTGCCGTGGCATACGGAGCTCCATCGCAGTCTTTAACACTGGTAGCATGCCGCGACAGCGTGGACGTGAACCGTATGTGCAGTTGACGGACTTTGAGCGAGGGCGTATAGTGGGCATGCGGGAGGCCGGTTGGACGTACCGCCGAATGGCTCAACACGTGGGGCGTGAGGTATCCACAGTACATCGATGTTGTCGCCAGTGGTCGGCGGAAGGTCCACGTGCCCGTCGACCTGGGACCGGACCGCAGCGACGCACGGATGCACGCCAAGACCGTAGGATCCTACGCAGTGCCGTAGGGGACCGCACCGCCACTTCCCAGCAAATTAGGGACACTGTTGCTCCTGGGGTATCGGCGAGGACCATTCGCAACCGTCTCCATGAAGCTGGGCTACGGTCCCGCACACCGTTAGGCCGTCTTCCGCTCACGCCTCAACATCGTGCAGCCCGCCTCCAGTGGTGTCGCGACAGGCGTGAATGGAGGGACGAATGGAGACGTGTCGTCTTCAGCGATGAGAGTCGCTTCTGCCTTGGTGCCAATGATGGTCGTATGCATGTTTGGCGCCGTGCAGGTGAGCGCCACAATCAGGACTGCATACGACCGAGGCACACAGGGCCAACACCCGGCATCATGGTGTGGGGAGTGATCTCCTACACTGGCCGTACACCACTGGTGATCGTCGAGGGGACACTGAATAGTGCACGGTACATCCAAACCGTCATCGAACCCATCGTTCTACCATTCCTAGACCGGCAAGGGAACTTGCTGTTCCAACAGGACAATGCACGTCCGCATGTATCCCGTGCCACCCAACGTGCTCTAGAAGGTGTAAGTCAACTACCCTGGCCAGCAAGATCTCCGGATCTGTCCCCCATTGAGCATGTTTGGGACTGGATGAAGCGTCGTCTCACGCGGTCTGCACGTCCAGCACGAACGCTGGTCCAACTGAGGCGCCAGGTGGAAATGGCATGGCAAGCCGTTCCACAGGACTACATTCAGCATCTCTACAATCGTCTCCATGGGAGAATAGCAGCCTGCATTGCTGCGAAAGGTGGATATACACTGTACTAGTGCCGGCATTGTGCATGCTCTGTTGCCTGTGTCTATGTGCCTGTGGTTCTGTCAGTGTGATCATGTGATGTATCTGACCCCAGGAATGTGTCAATAAAGTTTCCCCTTCCTGGGACAATGAATTCACGGTGTTCTTATTTCAATTTCCAGGAGTGTAGTTCTAAGTTCTAGGCGACTGATGACCTCAGAAGTTAGGTCTCATAGTGCTCAGAGCCATTTGAACCATTTGAACAGACCAACATCCCTAACATCGATCTGCTGCAGAATCCTTGAACATATTCTCAGTTCGAATATCATAATTTTTCTTGAGACCGAGAAGCTTATCTCCACGAATTAACATGTTTTTAGATAGCATCGTTCGTGCGAAACTCAGTTGCCTTTTTCTCACATGATACACTGCGAATTATGAATGAAGGGCAACATGTAGATTTCGTGATTCTAGATCTCCGGAGAGCGTTTTAAACGATGTACCCTCAGGCTCTTAAAGAAGGTAAGAGCATATGGAATAGCTGTACAATATGTCAGTGGCTCGAAGACTTCTTAAGTTATAGAACCCAATATGTTTTCCTCGACGCGAATGTTCATCAGAGACAAGGATACCGTCAGGAGTGGCCCAGGGAAGTGTGATAGTAGCGATAATATTCTGTTTATACAAAAATGATTTGGCGGGCAGGTGGGCAGCAATCTGCGGTTGTTTGCAGATGGTGCTGTGGTGTACAGTAAGGTGTCGAAGTTGAGTGATTGTAGGAGGATACAGGATGATATAGACAAAATTTTTATTTGGTGTGATGAAAGGCAGCTAGCTCTAAATGTAGAAAAATGTAAGTTAATGCGGATGAATAGGAAAAACAAACCCGTAATGGTCGGATACAGCATTAGCAAATGGCTCTGAGCACTGTGGGACTCAACATCTCAGGCCATCAGTCCCCTAGACGTAGAACTACTTAAAGCTAAGGACATCACACACATCCATGCCCGAGGCAGTATTCGAACCTGCGACCGTAGCAGCAGCGCGGTTCCGGACTGGAGCGTCTAGAACCACTCGGCCACCGCGGCCGGCACAGCATTAGCAGTGTCTTACTTGACGCAGTCAGGTGGTATAAATATCTGAACGTAACGTTGCAAAATGATATGAAATGGAACGAGCGTGTGAGGATTGTGGTAGGAAAGGCGAATAGTCGACTTCGGTTCATTGGCAGAATTCTAGGAAAGTGTGGTTCATCTGTAAAGGAGGCTGCATATTGGGTGCTTCTTGGGCTCGAGTGTTTGGGGTCCGTAGCAGATCGGATTAAAAGAAGACACTGAAGCAATTCGACGGACTCGCAGGTAGTTACTGGTAGTTTCGAACAACACGCCACTATTACGGAGATGCTTTGGGAACTCAAATGGGAATCTCTGGAGGGAAGTCGACGTTCTTTTCGACGAACGCTACCGACAAAAATTTAAAGAAACCGTATTTGAAGTTGACTGCAGAACGACTCTGTTGCCTCCAGCATACATTGTGCATAATAACCACGAAGATCAGGAGAAATTAAGGCTCATGCGGAGGCGTTAGACACTCGTTCTTTCTTCACTCTGTTTGCGAGTGGAACAGCAAATGAAGCGACTTGTAGGGCTACACGTACCCTCCGTCAAGCCCCGTGAAATGAATTGCCGAATGTGGATGTAGATGTAGATATCTTGATCACCCCAAATAACTCTTTGTCCAAATGAAGTAAAAAGTATATCAAACAAATGATGCTTAGCAGCCACACAGACATTAATCAGCACGGTTGCCTTTCTCGTCAATACCGGCACTTCTTTTTTAAATAGCATCCTACATTTTTGTTCTATAATTCGCCTTCTTTTCTCAAGACCTGTTCACAGACATATCGCAGTGTACTGTTCACGTAAATACAGGGTGAGTCACCTAACATTACCGCTGGATATATTTCGTAAACCACATCAAATACTGACGAATCGATTCCACAGACCGAACGTGAGGAGAGGGGCTAGTGTAATTGTTTAATACAAACCATACAAAAATGCACGGAAGTATGTTTTTTAACACAAACCTACGTTTTTTAAATGGAACCCCGTTAGTTTTGTTAGCACGTCCGAACATATAAACAAATACGTAATCAGTGCCGTCTGTTGCATTGTTTACATCCGGAGATATTGCAACCTAAAGTTGACGCTTGAGTACCACTCCTCCGCTGTTCGATCGTGTGTATCGGAGAGCACCGAATTACGTAGGGATCCAAAGGGAACGGTGATGGACCTTAGGTACAGAAGAGACTGGAACAACACATTACGTCCACATGCTAACACCTTTTTATTGGTCTTTTTCACTGACGCACATGTACATTACCATGAGGGGTGAGGTACACGTACACACGTGGTTTCCGTTTTCAATTACGGAGTGGAATAGAGTGTGTCCCGACATGTCAGGCCAATAGATGTTCAATGTGGTGGCCATCATTTGCTGCACGCAATTGCAATCTCTGGCGTAATGAATATCGTACACGCCACAGTACATATGGTGTAATGTCGCCGCAGGCTGCCACAATACGTTGTTTCATATCTTCTGGGGTTGTAGGCACATCACGGTACACATTCTCCTTTAACGTAGCCCACAGAAAGAAGTCCAGAGGTGTAAGATCAGGAGAACGGGCTGGCCAATTTATGCGTCCTCCACGTCCTATGAAACGCCCGTCGAACATCCTGTCAAGGGTCAGCCTAGTGTTAATTTCGGAATGTGCAGGTGCACCATCATGCTGATACCACATACGTCGACGCGTTTCCAGTGGGACATATCCCTGCAGCTGCTGCTCGCCGACCGTTTGTTACAACACGCAACTGAACGTCGGAGGTTTCAAGCGTCAACTTTAGGTTACAATAACTCCGGATGTAATTAACATTTTACAATGTAACAAACGGCACTGATTACGTATTTGTTTATATGTTCAGATGTGCTAACAAAACTAACGTGGTTTCATTTAAAAATACGTAGGTTTGTGTTAAAAAACATACTTCCGTGCATTTTTGTATGGCTTGTATTAAACAATTACACTAGCCCCTCTCCTCACGTTCGGTCTGTGGAATCGGTTCGTCAGTATTTGATGTGGTTTACGAAATATATCCAGCGGTAACGTTAGGTGACTCACCCTGTATAACGTTACTAACTGTATTAGGGCACAGTGCAGGTACCCTGAGTAATTTCCGGGTGGGAAGGTGTGCCGAACCCCGGCACGAATCCGCCTGGCGGATTAGTGTCAAGATCCGGTGTGCCGACCAGTCTGTGGATGGTTTTTAAGGCGGTTTTCAATCTGCCTCGGCGAATGCGGGCTGGTTCCCCTTATTCCGCCTCAGTTACACTATGTCGGCGATTATTGCGCAAACACTTTCTCCATGTACGCGTACACCATAATTAGTCTACCTCGCAAACATTGGGGTTACCCTTGTCTGGTGTGAGAAGGTTCCCAGGTGGATCCACCGAGGGCCGGATTGCACAATAACCATGGGTTCGGTTTAGGGCAGTGGTGGGGTGCGTGGACTGCTATAGCCTGTTGTGGGGTTGTGAACCACTGAGGGCTACGGGAGGGACGAAGCCTCTCCGTCGTTGCTAGGTACCCAGTTCCATACAGTACAATAAAATACAATGTCTTGAGTAACGCAACTCGTCCACCTTCCTGGAGTTGACAGTAAACAAACCGAAACACAAGGAGGATGCACACTGATCATTCTATCAGCTGCCATTACTTGAAAGTTTGTGTGAACACAATGGACACCAACAAAGAGAAGGTAGATATGCTGCTCATCTCTGGAGAATGCAGACGGTTGAATGAACAACCGTTGTGCATTTTCCTAGTGGTATCCCATGCACATGCACGGTGTGCTAGTGTAGGAGAGTCAAAGCCAAATTTGTGTTACGTTTGTAATAACGAAATGTTTACATGAAGAATATTACGTGATACGATTTTGCATAAGTCTTGAAGTGAAGAAGTGGATGTCCGAATAAACTGGTATACTCCGTTCGATCATGTCTCGTGAGGCCCAACGCTACCTACCGACAGCCGCGTCATCCTCTGCCGATAGATGCCGCTGGTTTTGGATATGGAAGTGCATGTGGTCAGCACATCATTCTCCTGGTCTTCGTCAGTTTTCGTGATCAGAGCCGCTACTTCTCAGTCAAGTAGCTCCTCAATTGGAGTCACAAGGGCTGACTGCATCTCGCTTGCCAACAGCGCTCGGCGCAACCGGACTGTGACCCACCCAAATGCTAGCCAAGGCCAACAGCGCTAAACTTCGTTGATCTAGCGGGATCCAATGATACCGCTGCGGTAAGGCCGCTGGAGAATAAAAAAGTACACGGCGCTGTTTAAAAAGGATGTACTGCTGCTGATATCTTTGTACCGAAAAAAAGTTGCAAGACCGTAAGTCATGCTGGTCTATGTCCCACAGGTAGCTAAACATCGTTTGCTTGATACATTTTTTTTTTAAATTTTGTATCTAGAAAAAAATTTATTTGTGTTGGTGAGGACAAATTGTGGCCAACAGCCCTGCTGCAGTGCTAGAGTCCGCGCAAGATATGTTAACCAATGCGCAGTGACCAATTTTCGTCCAAAACCCTGGGAAAGTTCATTCGTTTGCTTGGGAGGGGAGGCCAACAAGTGTTTATCATTTTTTATTTGCTTGTAGATTTATATATGTTCCTTATGACGCGCCAATCATTTCGTTAATTGTCATAGTTTTTGTGATATTTACGAGGAAACAAGAACATTACATGAAATTCTAAAAAAATTGCAATGATAAATAGGGGTCGCTGTGATTTTGCGTTAGATTCATGTTACTTAGTATGTTGCTGTGTATGAAATTTATCTAACATATTGAATTTTTCTTTAGACGTGGGTGGAGGTCTCCATCTGTCACCAACCTCAAGAAAGTTGGTCTCACGCAGCACACTCATTTGACATCTCGCCACGCCAGAGATAAAGCCAGAACGAAATATTCACAACATTTGTCATATTTCGTAAAAGGTTTGAAATATCGATATGTGATTTTGGCAGCTGATAGCACACAAAGAGGAGAGTATTTTTCCATATGGTTATTATGTAGAACTTCATTATCTATCGTGTTATTATAATAACTACAAACTTTTTGAAGAATGTAATTTCTAAACGCCATAGTTAGCTGATGAAACGAGAAATGCCCTGAGGCTCGAAATGACATAAGTAAAGACATAACACGGGTATTTTCGTAAGATACTGACCTTACGTTTCCTCATTTCCTCACTTAATAAACTTAATAAACCATTGTTTCAGAATTCTCCCACAAATGTGTCTCCACAATTTAGTGAGGTGAGACTGTGTAAACTCCGCTGTGTCTTGGCAAAGGAATTAAATTTCAACATGACAACAAGAGAAATGCGTATATTTACCTCAAAATTTGCCACTCATGACAATTCTCTGGAAGTTACAAATGGTTACCAAGTCAGACGAAAGTAGATCGCTGCATTTTCGGCGGAATTCTTTTTAGATACTAAACAACCAGACATGACAGATCTTTTTGAATGGTCACCTTGCAAGTGTGGTTATGGAGGGCCCCACTTAATATTTACAAAAAAAGTGAGTATAGGCTTCAGTTTAGGTTGGCACTTCCCCTCCAGCAATCGGCATTTCCCCTCCAGTGCTGACATTTACCCCTCGAGCACCTGCCCACAGCCTATACCACTAATACTCTCCCCATACACGCCCTGCCAACTGCACATCTACAGGTCAAAGTATTCTGTGCGCGCTCTAACAGCAGCTCTCGTCAGATCACTTAAGTTAAGCGCCATTGGACTTGGCTAGGAATTGGATAGGTTACCATTCGGGTGTGCCGAGCGCTGTTGGCAAGCGAGGTGCACTCATCTCTTGTGAGGCCAATTAAAGAGCTGCCTGACTGAAAAGTAGCGGCTTTGGGCAGAAAAACTGACAACGGCAGGGAGAGCAATATGTTGACCACATGCCCCTCCATTTCTGCATCCAGTGACGCCTATAGGATGAGGATGACACGGCAGTCAGTCGAACTCTCAAGGCCTGTTCTAATGGGGAGAGAGAGAGAGAGAGAGAGAGAGAGAAGAGGAGATAAATGACACGCTCTATGTAAGAAATGATGATGTAAACAGAATGAAAGTGACATGTAAAACTAATCGAAAAGAATTCCCTTCACCATCAGACCAACAATTTTCAGAGTCGTTAGACTGTTTAATGACACAAATAATATGAAAGTTGATTTGGAATAAAAACGTTTCACTTCATTTGAGGAATCTCCAGTGACCAGTATTTTAGCTCGTACATTATTTGCATGCGTTTTTCTATACACAAGCGTTCGATTTTTAGCCTGTGTATACAAGGATGCATGGAAATAATGTAAGAGCCAAAGTTCTAACAATTGAAGAGGCTTTAAATGAAACGAAAAGCGTCTGGTTCGGATTAAACTTTATACAGTTGCAAAAGATGGAACACCTCCCATATTACTTATAAAACTGCAACTATGGAAGACTGCCATGAAAAACAAAAATACAGCCTGATTAGCTACATTCCGCACCTAGAATGTGTGTAGGGTCGGATAAGAGTAATGCAAACACAATTGAAAACAACGAATCCAAAATATTCGGATTTGCTGGGCTGATTGGTTACAGTCCTGATGACAACAGACTCATACAGCTAATTGCGGGGTTGGGAGTGGGTGTGGTAAGAAATGTGACATGTAAAATATAATTGTGCAATCCCTGAAACCATTACAAATAGATTTCATACAAATATCACTTCCTATGTGGAAAAACACAAGGAAACATTGTCTGAAGGGTGGGAAGATGGTGTCATAAAAAAAATCGAAAATGTCTGATGTTAATTCTGTGTCTACACTCTACAGGGTTGACTATTTACATCACAGATAGACTTCATCTTCTTCCCTCTCGGAAAATCAGGTAGAGTACTAGATAGGGTGTTTCCGAAACCCTTTACAAAGTAATTGTTTCCACCAAGATGAGTTGTAAGGAGTTCCTCAATAAAACTGTGTGTTTTCTTGTCACAGTGATATTAATTACTGATATAACGGTATCAGCTCTCTGTTTTTCATAGGAGGATAATAATTTATGCTGCTAGTGTCATACATGTGAATGAATTATATTGCATTTCAGTCTCTAAAATCGGGTTAGTAGTTTAGGACAATCTACAGTACCATTAATGGCTATCTGGTATGGAAGTTTGTACTTTTACATCCATATCGGAGAAACCGCACTTGTAATTCTTCTATTTCCTTTTTATACTAGTGTTGTGTTAGCCCTACGTTCTATTACCAAAAGCAACAGTCCTACTAAGGTATGAAATTACGAACTTGCTTAAGATATCAATTAGAATGGTGTTCAAAACAGATAGTTCCTAAATTATATATACAGCTATATCTTCGAAACCGCTTATGGGATTTCTATGACAGAAACTCTATTGAGGTCACTTCATCTACAATATTACCAGCAGAATATTACGAGAAGAGTTGGTAACGTACACGCAAAGGAAGTGGAAAGCTTTAAAATTTGTGTACTGCAGGAAATAAAAGGAAAAATTGAAATCCTCAAATGATCTCAGAAGAATTGCAAGCAGGAAGGGAGCTAATTGTTTAGGCCATAAGTGAGGTAGTTTACAGAAAAATATAAGGTATTTCAATTCGAGGACATACCTTCTTTATTTTTATCAACTTACTAGCTGGAAAAAGAATTAGAAGATTGACTATTGGGATGTATATTTGCTTTATAAATGAAAAACTAAACTGGACCCTGTTAAATATATACTAACCAAAAAATTAAGGAAGATTTGTTTCCGTTTGTAATGTACATGCAAAACTTAATAACAATTTTGTAAAAAAATTTTTGTTTTCTTATTCGTTACCATACGAAAAATCCTAAAATAGCCTCCTGTTTACGACTTGGTAGCGATCTTACCAATTTTGTAAAGTGTCCTGATACGTGCGTTCTTTCTCTAAAGAATGTGGTATTACCAGACTGAACGCTATGTTTTATGGCCACAGTGAATGACCTTATAGTTTCTCTGCCTCGTGATGACTGGGTGTTGTGTGCTGTCCTTAGGTTAGTTAGGTTTAAGTAGTTCTAAGTTCTAGGGGACAGATGACCATAGATGTTAAGTCCCATAGTGCTCAGAGCCATTTGAACCATTTTGACCTTATAAAAACAAGCAGTCTGTACCGTGCACTCAATGCCAAATGTGTGTATTTGGTCCAAACTATACTACTGTGTTCTTCAATGTGATCACTGGTGCCAAAGCTTTAGAAAAGCGTCCGCGTTCTAACAGGGAGCGTTGACTTAGTTCAACATTTAGCGTGCCAGGAACAGTGTCACTTTCTGATAGTCGTAGCTAAGCATTCCACCTGATGAGCTGTGGCGAAAGGGGCAGCCCCAGCCGGCCGCGGTGGTCTCGCGGTTCTAGGCGCGCAGTCCGGAACCGCGCTACTGCTACGGTCGCAGGTTCGAATCCTGCCTCGGGCATGGATGTGTGTGATGTCCTTAGGTTAATTAGGTTTAAGTAGTTCTAAGTACTAGGGGACTGATGACCACAGCTATTAAGTCCCATAGTGCTCAGAGCCATTTGAACCATTTGGGCAGCCCCACCGACGTCAGCCTAGATGCCCTGCCCTAGACCATGCTCTCGGGGGTGTATTAGACAACAACCGCAGTTGACGGAGAAATACGTGGCAAATCATGGTGCAATGTGGCTTTGTTGCTGGCTTAGCTCTCTATGCAGCGATACGCGAGGTACTGTGTACGTCTTAGCTGTCTGTAGACGTTGAAAGAGATGAAATAAAACATCCAAATAAATAAAACTTCAACACAGTCATAGGATCAAACGCTACCCCACTTTCTTATCCTACCACACACAGTGGCAGTAGCACTGCAAATGCTTACAAAAAAACTACATAAACATATACAGTGGCCATCTTACCGATTTTGTAAAGTGCCCTGATATGTGTCTTCCTGACTAAAACACGTTACCAGAGAGGAAGCTACAATTTAAAAAGGACAGTTAAATTAAAACGAAACTGATGGATGAAAGTAACTATTTATTTTTCCAAAAGTAATCGCCATATCTGTGGGAGAATCTGTCAATGGATTTATGGAAAAAATGTTTGCGAGTGCTTATGGAAACATGATTGCACTCAAATGTGCACCTCTTCATCCCAAACAAATCAAAGCTACGAATGTATTTCTTCACGTCTCCAAGATTCTGGAAATCGGATGTGGAGAGATGAGAAGGAGTATGTTTAAGGG
This sequence comes from Schistocerca cancellata, assembly GCF_023864275.1. NCBI lineage: Eukaryota > Metazoa > Arthropoda > Insecta > Orthoptera > Acrididae > Schistocerca > Schistocerca cancellata. Next base: position 243,411,494 of record NC_064628.1, on the reverse strand, counting down.
CTTTCCAGCGAAATTTGTGCAGCGTATCGAAACAACAATAACGCTAGATCTAGTTAAGGTCACAACACTTTTTCGTTTGGCTGCAAGAGCCCATTGCTCATTGAATTTCTGGAACATGGTGCTAAAATTAACGCTACTAAAACTAAAGCGTGCCATCAAGTCCAAACGCCCAGGAATATTGTCAGCCAGCACCATTCTGTTGGTGGATATAGCCCGCCCACATGCTGGCCAAGCTGTTTTGACTACACTGCAGAAGATTCGCTGTGAAGCCCTCACACATACTCCATACACTCCGATTTCTCCCCATTCAATTTCCATATCTTTGGAGCCCTGAAGAAAGACATTTGTGGCCGTCGATGTGCTTTGGTGAAGAGATACACGATGTGATCAAAAGTATCCGGCCACCCCCAAAAACATACGTTTTTCATAATAAGTGTGTTTTACCAAGTTGTTAAGGCTTTCGTGGCCACTTGTTGACAAACTGCCTATTGGCTTTGTCTCGGGTTCTTCGGCCGACGTTCATCTGATGATTTTACTGACGTTTCACCAGCACCAGTGTTAGAGAAGCACTATCAGAGAAGCTGTAGAAATACAAAAACACGCGAACAGCTTCAACAAGAAAGAGGAAAGCCTTAAGGTAAACGGATCCTGGCTTCCCGTACTGCAGCGAATGACCGTCGCAGGTGGCAAGAGGAGAACCGCACGGGAAATGACCGCGGAGAAGCCCTCTGACGTTGGCGTGCCAGGTACATACAGTCTGCGCCCGCGAGCTCGGCTCCAGTTCACCACCGGCAATGGAAGGTGAAGCTTTGACAATGCCAGCCACTCGTGCTGGCGAAACCTCAGTAAAACCATCAGATGAACGTCGGCCGAAGAACCCTAGACAGAAGCCAATAGGCAGTTTGTTAAGTGCATTTTGCTGCCACCTACTGCCAGGTGCTCCATATCAGCGACCTCAATAGTCATTAGACATCGTCAGACAGCAGAATGGGGCGCTCCGCGTAACTCAAGGACTTTGAACGTGGTCAGCTGATAGGGTGTCAGTTGTGTCATACGTCTGTACGTGAGATTTCCACACCCCTAAACATCCCTAGATTCACTATTTCCGATGTGATAGTGAAGTGGAAACTGAAGGGACACGTACAGCACAAAAGCGTACAGGCCGACCTCGTCTGTTGACTGACAGAGACCGCCGACAGTTGAAGAGTATCGTAATGTGTAATAGGCAGACATCTATCCAGACCATACCACAGGAATTCCAAACTGCATCAGGATCCACTGTAAATACTATGACAGTTAGGTGGAAGGTGAGAAAACTTGGATTTCATGGTCGAGCAGCTGCTCATACGCCACACATCGCGTCGGTAAATGCCAAACGAGGAGCTCGCTGGGTGTAAGGAGAGTAAACATTGGACGATTGGACAGTGGAAAAACGTCGTACGGAGTGACGAATTACAGTACACAATGTGGCGATCCGATGGAAGGGTGTGGGTATGGCTAATTGCCGGTGAACATCATCTGCCAGCGTGTGTAGTGGCAACAGTAAAATTCGGAGGCGCTGCTGTTATGGTGTGGTCGTGTTTTTCATGGAGGGCCTTGCACCCCTTGTTGATCTGCGTCACTATCACAGCACAGGCCTACATTGAAGTTTTAAGCGCCTTCCTGCTTCCCACTGTTGAAGAGCAATTCGGTGATGGCTATTGCATCTTTCAGCAGGTTCTAGCATCTGTTCCTAATGCACGGCCTGTGGCGGAGTGCTTACAGGACAATAACATCTCTGTAATGGACTGGCCTGCACAGATTCCTCTCCTGAATCCTGTAGAACACCTTCGGGATGTTTTGAAACGCCGAATTCGTGCCAGACCGCACCAACCGACATCGATACCTCTCATCAGTGCAGCACTCCGTAAAGAATGGGCTTCCATTCTCCAAGAAACGTCCCAGAACCTGATTCTACGTATGCCTGCGGGAGTGGAAGCCGTCGTCAAGGCTAAGGGTGGGCCAACACCAAACTGAATTCCAGCATTACCGGTCGAGGGTGCCACGAACTTGTGAGTCGTTTTCAGCCAGGTGTCCGGATACTTTTGACCACACAGTGTATGCACGTCTGGGTACAATCATGATTCGATAGGCAGTTGCAAACATTTTTCTATGATAGCATCGACCATCTTAACTTAAAACTAGATAAGTGTATTAACAGTTACAGTGATTATTTTCAAATAATACAGAGTTTACTTACTTTTTTGCATGTGTCTCATTTTCGTGTGACTGTACCTTATATAACTACAGAGTGTGGCCTGACACAAACAAACAGTGTTTAGTGTGCACCTCCTGCTGTTTTTGTCTGTGTGATGTAAAGTTCAGAACAATGTTTAGCAGTGTACTAAATTTAACAACCAGTCGTTTACTGAAGTGGTAAAAACTTTATTTCTGTACACAAGAATATTGGGAGAAGAGGTGGTTACATAGATTCAAGGAGATGTGTGTTCTAACAGCCTATAGTTTTAATTATTTACGTTTAAACTACACAAAAAATCGATTACATAGGCTATGACACTATTTACAATTCGGTGGCCACCTTGCAAATTATTTGAAGTGCCCTGACTAAGAACATAGTATTACCAGTCTGTAATTTGCGATTTATAGCTCCATGGTGCAGCTATGTATTTTTCACACTAATAAATATTAACAGAGTTGAAGGAAGTGCTAAGTGACAGAATGATGTGAGAATGAAACTATGAGCTTCCATTGCCTAGACTGTCACTTCTTCTAGCACAGTCGCTGTCTGACGGCACTGGGCGATAGATTTTGTCTGCACTAGTGTATCTAGAAGCTGTTAAAATCTTCATATCAGCATGATATGTCTGTTAGTGCCACACACTTTTAGTGCTGCAGCTGTGGCCTGGCCTATGGCTTTCATGGAATGATAGTCACGGCAGTGTTTGTATATTACAAACAGTGTTAGTTAGAGCTGTTCTGAGGTTTGTGGGAGATAACTCACGCAATCACTATGCGTCAGTGGCTCTAAACCATGTGATGTAACTTCTGTCCAGTTGTAAAATTGGATTATGAATAAGATCTTAGGTGATGCATTAGTGACAGGCAAGAACCGTTTGTAAAAAGTGGTGGCATGCATCATGTCACTTGTGATCCTGATGCCAGTGTCGCTAGGTGTGGCGTCTGCTGGTTCAGCTGTCACATGCTCTGCTGGCTGATAGGCTGGACCAACTTACCCATGATTATGGCAGTCTCACTTCAACACATTGACGGACTTTGCGATCTGCTGATGCTGTATCCTGTTGCTTAACTAAATAAAAAACATGTTCGTATCCTACTGAGTTCATAGCTAAAAAGCTTTGCTAGTAGTATCAGATGCTGCAGTGGGAGGTATGGCCGGTGTTGCGATCTGGACAAGTAGCTCATCAGGTAGGAAATAGTTGTCAGAGTGGCATTTGTTTAAATATTCGTTGCTGTCCTGTTCTATTCTACAACACACACACAGAAGTAATATTGTTTAAACATTAAAAATCTCATAGTTATGATAATGCACATGTGTATTTGAATGGCGATTTTGAAAAGTAGTTGGGTGGCAATGACCGGTAGTTGGAACTGACTGGTTGAAGATACTGCATGCCCATTTTCTTACCTATTTGAGGATGAAGCTGTTAACAGTCAGCATGGGGAGACAGGCATCTACCCACGTTCCAGACTGCATGATATGGCGTTACTCTACTGGAAGTCTTGACATATCTCACATTGGTGAAAGCAGCATTTAGTTAAAGCTGGACAACTTGGTCTGGAAATCTTGGAGAGGATGACCATCGAAGCACTGAGTGGTCAGTTGTGCATCCATTAGTTTTAGGAGAGGCAGTGGACTCTGTTGATGCATGTGGCCCACCCATTTGGCGCTATAGTGCTTGAGTCTGGTGGCAGGTTAACTCTGCTACTGTGAAGGCTTGACTTTCACTTTGGCCAGTGGCAGGTGTGGTGGTGAGGGGCAGCATGCAGACCACAGAAGCTCTTTTCAGGACGGCATTTGCTTGGAGAAAGATGAAGTTCTTATCCTATGTCAGAAGTGATGGCAGTTGTTTAAACAGTACGCACTTCTAAACTTAAAGGAAGTCGGTTTTTGGCTTCTAAACTTACGATGGGACATGCTTCACCAGTACCAGCCAATTTTTTTTTTGCATTTCCACCATTTTACTCTCCTCAGCACAAGTGATCTGAAGACCATGCATGCTGTGCCAGGGTCCATCAGGTCTACCATCTTGGGTTCTATACTTAGCACAAGTGAGCTGAGAACCGCACAGACTGTCAGTATTCACAAAGTCCAACATCTTGGATTATGATGTTATAGGACTAAGGGAAACATAACATGCAGGCTGTGCCTGTACCTCCAGGCTCACCATCTTGGATTGTTATCTTGAATTCTGATGTCACATTGCTGAAGAAAACACAGCATCCATCTTGTATTCTGATTGTAGCAATAGTCACCTGGTAAGTACGCAGGATTTGCCAGTATCAACAGGTCTGCCAACTTGGATTGTGATATGGTAAAGCTGTGCCAGTATCCATCACGTCTGTCATCCTGGATCGCTATTCTGGATCGCCATATTGGATTCTGACCTCATAGGACTGTGTCAGTACCCCCAGGTCAGCCGTTGTGGATTCTACATTTAGCCAAATGACCATATTGGGTTTTTGAATTACCCACCAATAGGACCCATCCTTGAATTTTTGAATTTCCCACCATGTGAGACTTTCAACAATTGTGATTTTAGCAAAATGGGTCTGCGATGACACAGGAGTTTGAATAATCCCTGTCAGCACAATTAGACTATTTTGAGTCTCCTGCCAATTTTGGAATTTGCCATCACTTTATTTATAAGGCAGAAGGCCTACATCAGAGGGGGGGAGGGGGGGGGGAGGAGAAGCGGGAAGGGGAAATCTGGCGTGTTGCATGATGTGATAATCGATGAGATGACTGTAAATTTGACAACAATGCAGCCTGTACCAGAACCCACTTAGCTGCACTATTTACAGTACCGTTCACATGTCACCCACTGCCCCTTTCCTAACAATCCATCCAGATAACACCAAAAGTATTATTATAGTAACAGTGTGGCAAAATGGCCTGGTGCAAATCTCTCAAATGAATGCCACTCCAGTGGCTTGGGTGTTCCTGATCTACTGCAGTAATCCTTCCAAGGAAAGGGAACTTATAGTTTAGCACAGAATCCGAACCATATATCATTTCTGACGAATCTTAACGTTAATGATAGGTGAAGGCGAGATTAAAGACAGACAGAGACATTCCATGGCTCGACGAGGCCTCTGTCCTACAGCCTTTCCAGGCTCGCGCTTTCCCACTAGGTCATCAGGCCAGATGCCATAGGTATAAACAGAACAGAACAAAAACACTCTTGCACAGGAAAACAAGCCGCACCTGACCATTTATCTGATAATCTCACACGTAATGTTGACAAGTGAGTGTGATACAACGAGCTGGTATACATTAGTTGGAAGCAGGGAATCCCATATCACTGAGACACACAGTTCCTGTACACACAAATGACACGGAATCTTTTAGTTAAATGGAGTTCCTGATTAAGCACTTTGTGTATACCATTCAAAAGCACGATCTTGTTGCAGATGGTTGAAGGGACATCATCTGCTTCCAAAATCAATGGCAAATGAAATCGCAGTGTCGCTTATGCTGGATTGCTATGGGGCAGGGGCTTCATATGTGTATTGGTTCAAATGGTTCAAATGGCTCTGACCACTATGGGACTCAACATCTGTGGTCATCAGTCCCCTAGAACTTAGAACTACTTAAACCTAACTAACCTAAGGACATCACACATATCCATGCCCGAGGCAGGATTCGAACCTGCGGCCGTAGCGGTCATGCGGTTCCAGACTGAAGCGCCTAGAACCGCACGGCCACACCGGCCGGCTATGTGCATTGGTCATCTACATTTTACATATTACTTCGCAGTCTTAATTCATGCTATGAGATACTGAAAACAGCTATCCAGAAGATTTTATTACACCTCTAATAGCTTCAAAACACGCCAATGTTCTCGTGGGAACCGTCATCAACTGATTAAGCTCAACAGAATAGTGTTCTGAAACACATCGCAGTACACAGCTACCCGCAGTGTCAAGCACACGCTTCGAGTGGTTCGACTACAAACTGCTAGAGAACTCAAAGAAAAAAAAGCAAGGATAATCTGCAGGAGAAATTGTTGAACAAGTCAAGAAATAAAGAGGAAGAGGAGAGTACAAGAAAGCAAAGGGAGATGAAGTTAGAGATGAGCAAGAGGTAGGACAGGTTGTAACGACAGCTTTGGAGAAGAAATGACATGAGAAGCTTCTGATAGGTACGTACGGTTAGTGGGCGGTGTGACGCGTGCAGGCTGGGACATACGCCGCGGCATGGTGTCGGCTCTGGATGCCTTCCAACGGAGCAGCACGGGAGGCGGCGGGCGGCGTCTTCCGCCGCTAAGCGAAGACAGAAACAGGAGACTAGAGCGAAGCGCCGCACGTGACCAGAAATAGCAACAAGGACGCGCCGCTCGCGGGTTCATGAAATCAGTGTTAAGTAACGGCTGCAGCGTCCACTCGTTCGGCCGATCCTGCACTCGGCATCACGCATCTGCACTTTGCAGAAGCCCATCTCGGAAAATTAATGCGGTTATAAACTTTTAAAGTTAACTAGACATGGCTATATGATACTTCGAATGCATTATTTCATTTGATACGTTAAGAGGATACACCAGTGTAGAAATTTTTTGAACTTGTTTTCTTTTTGACTATAATGTTCCTCAAGAGTCTTTATAAGATTCATTCATCTTAAGTATGCCATAAATCGTAAAATATGTGAAAACGTTGGTTAATGCAATGCTATGTTAGTTACCGGCAGCATATGGATCCTGTTAGTTTCGGATAGTACCACGGAGGGCATTAGTATCAACTACAATACTTTTTTCGACAAGATTTCTCTTCGTAACATGATTCGTTTATAGTAAACATGCTGAAAGCACATGTTTGTTTCGTGTCAGCTTAACTTGTCATTTCGATTTTCTTTATACGAAGTAAACGTGAGTGCTTGAATATAACAAACATATTTATACCGACAGAAAAGGTTCGAAAACTAATTACAGTCGTGCAAAAAACTCTTCGATTCGTAAATAAGCGGAAGCCAGTTAAGCGAGATAATTTCGTCAAAATGAGAGTATTCAGAAATCGACGAAAAAAGGCCAACTTTACTGTGCTTGCAATGCCGATTAAAGGCTTGTTTTATAATGTAGCACGTAGGATTTTTGCGATATATTTTCATTTCGATTCTTGGTGCACGTTGTTATAACATTTTTGGCGAAAAAATTGACTTTAACTCCCTTATCTAACGTCCAGTGGTACTCCTATCCAATGTATCATTACCACACACCACAGCAAACTTTTATGGATGTATACCACGTTTCCTTTTTCTGCAGTCGAGAATCCCATACCAGCACGTAGCTTGCAACGAGTATCTTGAGTAGAAGCCATTTTGATGGTTCACTATGGCCTTGCCGTCTGTCTAAATTACTCGAAATTTCGCACATGTGCAGTCGAACATCAAGTTCCACAAAACTTATCTGTATTACTAAATGGCTACAGGGCTCAAACTGTCCCATAGCCATTTGCGACAGATATTAAAAATTTAAAATGCTCTCGTAATCTACTCATAAAGAAGTATAATTGGGCGTTAAAGTCTTAACACAATAAATCTAGAATGAAAGTTAGCAACTATGTATATGTTATGAGGTATTGCAACTCATGTCGCGCAAATTACTCAGACTATATTCATCCAGTATTTGAGAATGCGAGCACTCGACGACTGTCAGTAATCTTAGCACATAATTCTAAAGCTCTTCGAATTTCTTTGTCACTGATACCCCCCCTTCATCAGTCTTCTGACTGGTATGAAGCGGCCCGTCACAAATTCCTCTTCTGTGCTAACCTCTTCATCTCAGAGAAGCACTTGCAACCTGCGTCCTCAATTATTTGCTGGATGTATTCCAATCTCTTTCTTCCTCTACAGTTTTTGCCCTCTACAGCTCTTTCTAGTACCATGGAAGACATTCCCTCATGTCTTGACAGATGTCCTATCTTCCTGTCCCTTCTCCTTATCAGTGTTTTCCACATATTCCTTTCCTCTCCGATTCTTCGCAGAACCTCCTCATTCCTTACTTTATCAGTCAACCGAATTTTCAACATTCGTCTGAAGCACCACATGTCAAATGTTCGATTCTCTTCTGTTCCGGTTTTCCCACAGTCCATGCTTCACTACCATACAATACTGTACTCCAGACGTACATCCTCAGAAATTTCTTCCTCAAATTAAGGCCGATATTTGATATCAGTAGTCTTCTCTTGGCCAGGAAAGCCCTTTTTGCCACTGATAGTCTGCTTTTGATGTCCTCTTTGCTTCTTCTGTCATTGGTTATTTTACTGCCTAGGTAGCAGAATTCCTTAACTTCATTTACTTCGTAACCATCAATCCTGACGTTAAGTTTCTCTCTGTCGTCATTTCTACTACTTGTCATTACCTTCGTCATTCTTTGATTTACTATCAATCCATAATCTGTACTCATGAGACTGTTCATTCTGTTCAGCAGATCATGTAATTCTTCTTCACTTTCACTCAAGATAGCAATGTCATCAGCGAATCGTATCATTGATATCCTTTCACCTTGGATTTTAAAACCACTCCTGAATCTTTGCTTTATTTCCATCACTGCTTCCTCGAGGTACAGATTGAACAGTAGGGGCGAAAGGCTACATCCTTGTCTTGCACCCTTTTTAACACGAGCACTTCGTTGTTGATCGTCCACTCTTATTATTTCCTCTTGGCTGTTGTACAGTCGTGCTCAAAAGTATCCAAACGACCTGAATTACATTTCGCCTGACTCGTATACAACCCGCAACACGTAGCTGTCTAGCAGGTCCTCTAATCGCTCCTTGGTACTGTCGTTTGACTATTGAAAATGGTTCCAACAAGTCACCACTAGAAAACTCTGCTCTGTATCGCAGTAACTCAAGTTTTAAAGTAATACCACGATACTACAAATGTCAGGTAACACCTTATCACAGATAATACTGTGCTTAAGGCTTGTAAGCTCACATTTATTCCAATAAATGACAGACCTGAAATGTTACCACTCTCATTATCACGTCAGATAGGTAATGCACGTAGTAAGTTCGTCGTATTCATGATTTCCTCTTCAAAGTAACATACCATACTTGCTATTTAACACCAAACTTCAAATGACACGACGAACCGTCTCGTTTTGCATATAGATTCAAACCAAGGTCATGAAGATGAAGATTTCGTGACTGACGGAAACTAACAGTCATTCCTGACTAGACACACAGAGAGTGATATACATCGATTTTAGACAGTATCAGTTAGCAAATATCAACTTTAAATTACATAACGAAAGCATTTTTAACGGACGTGAATTCCTACCGAGCATCTATTGTTGCTGTTAACGAACTAGGAGGGATATTAAATATTGCTTCTACACAAGTAACTTACTTGAAATGCCGTGAGGTAAAGCTTTGTGGTGGACAGGGATTCGAACCTAGAACCTAATCGGATTGTTATCGAAGCACAATCAACTATGATATATCGGATTTTCTCGACAGTAGCTAGATGTTTTAACTGAAATAACGAGACGAAACATTCCTTTTTTCCTTCCCACGACTCCAACCCGGCACCTATCGCTGTTATATTCCAGAGAAAACAAACGTTAAATATGTTGTTGTGGTCTTCAGTCCTGAGACTGGTTTGATGCAGCTCTCCATGCTACTCTATCCCGTGCAAGCTTCTTCATCTCCCAGTACCTACCGCAACCAACATCCTCTTAGTGTATTCATCTCTTGGTCTCCCTCTACGATGTTTACCCTCCACGCTGCCCTCCAATACTAAATTGGTGATCCCTTGATGCCTCAAAACATGTCCTACCAACCAATCCCTTCTTCTAGTCAAGTTGTGCCACAAACTTCTCTTCTCCCCGATCCTATTCAATACTTCCTCATTAGTTATGTGATCTACCCATCTAAACTTCAGCGTTCTTCTGTAGCACCACATTTCAAAAGCTTCTATTCTCTTCTTGTCCAAACTATTTATCGTCCATGTTTCACTTCCATACAAATACTTTCAAAAACGACTTCCTGGCACTTAAATCTATACTCGATGTTAACAAATTTCTCTTCTTCAGAAACGCTTTCCTTGCCATTGCCAGTCTACGTTTTATATCCTCTCTACTCCGACCATCATCAGTTATTTTGCTCCCAAAATAGCAAAACTCCTTTACTACTTTAAGTGTCTCATTTCCTAACCTAATTCCCTCAGCATCACCCGACTTAATTCGACTACATTCCATTATCCTCGTTTTGCTTTTGATGATGTTCATCTTAAATCCTCCATTCAAGACACTATCCATTCCGTTCAACTGCTCTTCGAAGTCCTTTGCTGTCTCTGACAGAATTACAATGTCATAGGCAAACCTCAAAGTTTTTATTTCTTCTCCATGGATTTCAATACCTACTCCGAATTTTTCTTTTGTTTCCTTCACTGCTTGCTCAATATACAGATTGAATAACATCGGGGCCGGCCGCGGTGGTCTAGCGGTTCTGGCGCTGCAGTCCGGAACCGCGGGACTGCTACGGTCGCAGGTTCGAATCCTGCCTCAGGCATGGGTGTGTGTGATGTCCTTAGGTTAGTTAGGTTTAAGTAGTTCTAAGTTCTAGGGGACTTATGACCTAAGATGTTGAGTCCCATAGTGCTCAGAGCCATTTGAACCAATAACATCGGGGAGAGGCTACAGCCCTGTCTCACTCCCTTCCCACCCACTGCTTCCCTTTCATGTCCCTCGACTCTTATAACTGCCATCTGGTTTCTGTACAAATTGAAAATAGCCTTTCGCTCCCTATATTTTACCCCTGCCACCTTCAAATTTGAAAGAGAATATTCCAGTCAACATTGTCAAAAGCTTTCTCTAAGTCTACAAATGCTAGAAACGTAGGTTTGCCCTTCCTTAATCTAGCTTCTAAGATAAGTCGTAGGGTCAGTATTGCCTCACGTGTTCCAACATTTCTATGGAATCCAAACTGATCTTCCCCGAGGTCGGCTTCTACTAGTTTTTCCATTCGTCTGTAAAGAATTCGCTTTCGTATTTTGCAGCTGTGACTCATTAAACCGGTAGTTCGGTAATTTTCACATCTGTCAACACCTGCTTTCTTTGGGATTGGAATTATTATATTCTTCTAGAAGTCTGAGGGTATTTCGCCAGTTCCATACATCTTGCTCACCAGATGGTAGCGTTTTGTCAGGACTGGCTCTCCCAAGGCCGTCAGTAGTTCTAATGGAATGTTGTCTACTCCGGGGGCCTTGTTTCGACTCAGGTCTTTCAGTGCTCTGTCAAACTCTTCACGCAGTATCGTATCTCCCATTTCATCTTCATCTACATCCTCTTCCATTTCCATAATATTGTCCTCAAGTACATCGCCCTTGTATAGACCCTCTATATACTCCTTCCACCTTTCTGCTTTCCCTTCTTTGCTTAGAACTGGGTTTCCATCGAGTTCTTGATGTTCGTGCAAGTGGTTCGCTTGTCTCCAAAGGTCTCTTTAATTTTCCTGTCGGCAGTATCTATCTTACCCCTAGTGATACTCGCTTCTACATCCTTACATTTGTCCTCTACCCATCCCTGCTTAGCCATTTTGCACTTCCTGTCGATCTCATTTTTGAGACGTTTGTATTCCTTTTTGCCTGCTTCATTTACTGCATTTTTATATTTTCTCCTTTCATCAATTACATTCAATATTTCTTATGTTACCCAAGGATTTCTACTAGCCCTCGTCTTTTTACCTACTTGATCCTCTGCTGCCATCACTACTTCATCCCTCAGAGCTACCCATTCTTCTTCTACTGTATTTCTTTCCCCCATTCCTGTCAACTGTTCCCTTATGCCCTCCCTGAAACTCTGTACAACCTCTGGTTTAGTCAGTTTATTCAGGTCCCATCTCCTTAAATTCCCACCTTTTTGCAGTTTCTTCAGTTTTAATCTACAGATCATAACCAATAGATTGTGGTCAGAGTACACATCTGCTCCTGGAAATGTCTTACAATTTAAAACCTGGTTCCTAAATCTCTGTCTTACCATTATATAATCTATCTGATATTTTTTAGTATCTCCAGGATTCTTCCATGTACACAACCTTCTTTTATGATTCTAAATATAGGTTTGTTATACCAGCAGCAACATGTGAGCATTTTTGAACTAGAAATAATATGACGAAGAGTTCAGTGCTGACTGGTAATCGAATACCACACATATCGTTGTTTACTACACACAAAGAGACATCAGCTACCGAATTTTTCTCCACCAGCAGCTCGGAATAACATCCTTGAACTTACAGTGATCTCTCAAATAGTTCACTGTCTCACTGGGAGTAAAAAACGTCAGATATCGTTAGTGTTGACAACAAATGAAAATGCATTACAAATCAAAACTATTATCCAACAGCAGATAGGTGTTTTCATGCTAGAGCTTGATAATGCATAATGAAAACTTTAGTGCCAGGCCAGGATTCGAACCCATTCACGCGCAATATGTGGAGATGTTTAGGAATCTGCAATTTTGAACAAACAACAAACTGTAGTCGAGCTGTATTGTCACGAAGGGATCAAATTCCGCGTTAAGAGCTATCTGAGTTGAATTCCCAGTTCACAACCAATTTTATCGACATACAGAAGCTCAAATAAAAGATGGAATAAGTGTCCTGTGACTCTACATAGCGTTTGTTTCGTCACTAGAAATAAATAACTAGTATAAGAAAGTTTACTGGTGATAGAGTTTCTACATGTCGCCGCTCCAGAGTTTATTGTGGCTCAACCTAACGTCTACTTAGTAGAGAGGGAATATCATGTTTAATGCGAATTTCTGACCACAATGCCATTATACCTTCTTTACTTGGGGTAGCCAGAAGAGAATAGAATCTGTCTCTTCCTATTAAAAATCATAGGCAGAAATTGGAATCGAACCCAGACCATCGTCATAGCAACTTATCATCAATCCAAAAGACCACCAAATCCTATCCTACAAGACTCATTTTTCTATCATAACGCTATTGCGGCACACTCGATGAGAATTCTGACACACAGGCTCCCTGTAGTGGTCTGCAGCATGTTCGGTACACTAATTTTCTTGGTTGACCGAATCGCCATGAACTAGCTGCCTCGACTACCCAGTGCATACATTCGATTCTATTTTGTAATCACCGAAATAAAAACACGTAACTGCCACCTACACAGAACAGCCAGCAGTGTAGAATGCAAAAATTTATATAGGAAGTGTTCCTTTCCATTTGAGCTACTCTGTTGCGCTATCTGTTTGTTGAAAACGTCGTGCAGTGCAAAAAAAAAAAAGCTGTAACTGTCTGTCTCTCGGAAGTCTAGATCTGGCCATATGCATTATCTCACAGCACTTTGGAATGAGGAATTTCTGGAGGAAATTATATTGACTTCTGGAGGGGTTGTATCTAGTAGCGTAACGGTAAACGTCGCGCACTGTAGATAAGACTTGGCGAGATGTATTACATTCGCTGCTACATTTATTAAAACGCTATTCTGCTGTCTGTTGCATTTATCAATTTAATGGAACTTTTAACATAATTCCCCTCACTTCTCACCCCAAAATAATACCATGAGGAAAAAGGGCTAACATTCTGCGACACTTTGTTCTTATCAGGTTTAATAGACGGCCAGGCCGCAGATGCTTCTCGAAGCTTTTGTATTGTGTGTGGGGAGAGCGCATCATTCCAAAATAGTCAGAAAAATGTCTTCTACGTTATCTGTCGTCTGGTAGTGGCATTTTATTCTTCTTTAAACCTTGTTTGACAGCTTTAACTCAGAACAAGTTTTCTACATGCATGTGCATTGTCAGACTGTTATAGATAACATCAGAGAATTCGCATATATCTTCTCTCATGTTTAGTACTGTTTTAACAACACTAAAAAAAACCTTATGAATATTGTGCAGTGTATTATAAGAAATGAAATAAAATTACCCGCAATAACTTTACGACGAAAGTCTGTTTTAATAAAACTGAGTATCTGTACACAAGCGTGTCTCTATCGGCACGAATTAGTAAAATACTACTCACTTGTATTTCGATTGGGTCTGTGTTTAATTGGTATGCTGTGTCATACTCAACAGGTATGCAAATGTGGCATTTCATAAATAAAGTTATGTATTCCTAGAAACCCAAAATTTGCTTGTCAGCAGCGGAAAGAGGCGTTACCTGTTGCGCAGCATTGTAAGTTTTTCACCATTGCACTATGAGCTGAAAGTATTTTCTTGCGATTTCCTTATCGATGTTTGATCTGACTGCTTGTAGCTCTTTCACAGAAGGTATAAAAACATCAAAGTCGGCGCGACTGGAACCGCGAACCGTAACAGGAGCTTTTTTTACAGGTCACCACGTCCCCACACAGCCAGCAAAAAGGTATGCGTTATGTCTTCCTCTTATGAGGCGAATAATGTGTAGAACTCGTAAACCGTTATTTACAGGACGAGATTAGTTGCCATTTCCACGTGCAACGAATTTCCTGGGCTGAAAACCGTGAATTTATAATCTTTCGTTACACCTCAGGCGATAATAACTCAGATTATTGAATGGAAATGACAGGAAAAATCAAGTGAAATTTGAGGCTTAATTCCGTGCACACCAGGAAGTAATTCGTCGATCACAGAGTTGCCAAACATACCCTGCCCTGTTGCCAAATCTCAGATACGGTACCAGCGGGAAGAAGCCGAACCGATGTGATCCTACAGCGGGCTGGAAAGTGACAGTAGCTGGCGTCTCAAAGTCGCGGCTGCTACGGCCTGGAATACGTAATGCTTCTGATTCGCATTTCTGTAACCAGGTTTAGGGACTGGAGTGTAGTTACTAATAATACTCAGAACTGACTGCAGCCGGCCGGAGTGGCCGCGCGGTTAAAGGCGCTACAGTCTGGAACCGCACGACCGCTACGGTCGCAGGTTCGAATCCTGCCTCGGGCATGGATGTGTGTGATGTCCTTAGGTTAGTTAGGATTATTTAGTTCTAAGTTCTAGGGGACTTATGACCACAGCAGTTGAGTCCCATAGTGCTCAGAGCCATTTGAACCATTTGAACTGACTGCAAACTAAGAATCATAAATCAGTAACTCTCATAGCTGTTTTTATATTTCTTTCGTAACTGTACTCAAAACTAAGAAACTCATTCACGAACGTTTTCGTGCCTCGCCGATAGTTGAGCACAACAAACAAATAAAATTTAAAAAAAATGTATGTGTGTGTGTGTGCGTGTGTGTGTGAGAGAGAGAGAGAGAGAGACTGAGAGAGAGAGAGAGAGAGAGAAAGAGTTAGAGAAAGGGAGATAAAAATAAGAAAGAATGATAGGGAGGGTAATTAGTTGTTGTAAAGAAATTGAATACTGGTATGTAAAGAAATCTTTCATTAAAATGACACGTTCCACATCATTACTAAATGTCGTATTCATGACCTATGCACGCCCGGGTTCCCGGGTTCGATTCCCGGCGGGGTCAGGGATTTTCTGTGCCTCGTGATGATGGAGGTTGTGTGTAGTCCTTAGGTTAGTTAGGTTTAAGTAGTTCTAAGTTCTAGGGGACCGATGACCATAGATGTTAAGTCCCATAGTGCTCAGAGCCATTTGAACCATGACCTATGCAACAAGTATTAATCTACTCTATCTAATCATAGCAGATGTTATTCCGAGCTGCTGGTGGAGAAAAATTCGGTAGCTGATGTCTCTTTGTGTGTAGTAAACAACGATATGTGTGGGATTTGATTCCCAGTCAGCACTGAACTCTTCGTCATATTATTTCTAGTTCAAAAATGCTGAAATGTCGCTGCTAGTGTAACACACCCATATTTAATGTTTGTTTTCTCTAGAATATAACAGCGATAGGTGCCGGGTTGGAGTCCTGGGAAGGAAAAAAGGAACGTTTCGTCTCGTCATTTCAGTTAAAACGTATAGCTACTGCCGAGAAAATCCGATATGTCACAGTTGATTGTGCTTCGATAACAATCCGATTAGGTTCTGGGTTCGACTCCCTGTCCAACACAAAGCTTTACCTCACGGCATTTCAAGTAAGTTACTTGTGAAGAAGCAATATTTAACATCTCTAGTACTTCGTTAACAGGGACAATAGATGCTGGGTAGGAATTCACGTCCGTTAAAAATGCTTACGTTATGTAATTTAAAGTTGATATTTGCTACCTGATACTGTCTAAAATCGAGGTATATCACTCTCTGTATGTCTAGTCAGGAATGACTGTTCATTTCCGTCAGTCACGAAATATTTATCTTCATGACCTTGGTTTGAATCCATATGTAAAACGAGACGGTTCGTCGTGTCATTTGAAGTTCATACATATTCTCCACTAGCTGCTCGTGAATAACTTAAATTTTTAATGTCATTTTATGTTAAATAAGAAGCACGGTATGTTACTTTGAAGAGGAAATCATGAATACGACGAACTTACTACGTGCATTACCTATCTGACGTGATAATGAGAGTGGTAACATTTCAGGTATGTCATTTATTGGAATAAATGTGAGCTTACAAGCCTTAAGCACAGTATTACCTGTGATAAGGTGTTCCCTGATATTTGTAGTACCCTGGTATTATTTTACATCTTGAGTTATTGTGATGCAGAGCAGAGTTTTCTAGTGGTGACTTGTTGGAACCATTTTCAATAGTCAAACGACAGTACCAAGGAGCGATTAGAGGACCTGCTAGACAGCTGCGTTATGTGGGTTGCATGAGAATCAGGCGAAATGCAATTCAGGTCGTTCGGATACTTTTGAGCATGACTGTACATACTGTATATGACCCGTCATTGGTATAGAGCTATAGAGCTTACCCCTACTTTTTTCAGAATTTCGAACATCTTGCACCATTTAACATTGTCGAAAGCTTTTTCCAGGCCGATAAATCCTATGAATGTGTCTTGATGTTTTCTTTAGTCTTGCTTCCATTATTCGCCGCAACTTCAGAATAGCCTCTCTCGTGTCTTTACCTTTCCTAAAGCCCAAATGATCGTCATCTAGCACATCCTCAATTTTCTTTTCCATTCTTCTGTGTATTGTTCTTGTAAGCAACTTGGATGCATGAGCTGTTAAGCTGATTGTGCGACAATTCTCGCACTTGTCAGCACTTGCCGTCTTCGGAATTGTGTGGATGATGCTTTTCCGAATCAGATGGAATGTCGCCAGACACATACATTCTACACACCAACGTGAATAGTCGTTTTGTTGCCACGTCCCCCAATGGTTTTAGAAATTCTGTTGGCATGTTATCTATTCCTTCTGCCTTATTTGATCTTAAGTCCTCCAGAGCTCTTTTAAATTCTGATTCTAATACTGGATCCCCTATCTCTTCTAAATCGACTCCTGTTTCTTCTTCTATCATATCAGACAATTCTTCCCCCTAATAGAGGCTTCCATTGTATTCTGTCCACCTATCCGCTCTCTCCTCTGCATTTAACAGTGGAATTCCCGTTGCACTCTTAATGTTATCACCCTTGCTTTTAATGTTACCGAAAGTCGTTTTTACTTTCCTGTATGCTGAGTCTGTCCTTCCGACAATCATTTCTTTTTCGATGTCTTCACATTTTTCCTGCGGCCATTTCGTCTTAGCTTCCCTGCACTTCCTATTTATTTCGTTCCTCAGCGGCTTGTATTTCTGTATTCCTGAGTTTCCCGGAACATTTTTGTACTTCTTCCTTCCATCGATCAAGTGAAGTATTTCTTCTGTTACCCATGGTTTCTTCGCAGTTTCCTACTTTGTACCTATGTTTTCCTTCCCAACTTCTGTGATGGCCCTTTTTAGAGATGTCCATTCCTCTTCAACTGTACTGCCACTGAGCTGTTCCTTATTGCTGTATCTATAGCCTTAAAGACCTTCAACCGTGTCTCGGCGTTCCTTAGTACTTCCGTATCCCACTTCTTTGCGTATTGATTCTTCCTGACTAATGTTCAAGACATCCTAAATTGTGCTGAATGCTTTCTCAGAAAATTATTTTCAACGATTAGTTCATGAGCCCACTCGATGTGTAAATGGTTGCGAAAGCCTATTTGACCTCTTAGCAACATATAATCCTGGACACATAGGGCGTATCATGACGGATACAGGGATAAGCGATCACAAAGCAGGCTGAATACCATAACACCCACAACCATAAAAAAGAAACGCAAAGTAAATCTATTTAAAAAAGCTGATAAAAATGCTCTTAACGCCTCTGTAAGAGACCGTCTCCCCTTCTTCAAAATGGTTCAAATGGCTCTGAGCACTATGGGACTCAACTGCTGTGGTCATAAGTCCCCTAGAACTTAGAACTACTTAAACCTAACTAATCTAAGGACATCAGACACATCCATGCCCGAGGCAGGATTCGAACCTGCTACCGTAGCGGTCGTGTGGTTCCAGACTGTAGCGCCTTTAACTGCTCGGCCACTTCGACCGGCTCCCCTCCTTCAAATCTGATCATGTAAGCGTAAAAAAGACATGCAATGATTTCAAAGAGATAGCATCGACGGCAATTGGATGATATATACTACATAAATTAATAAGTGGTGGTACTGATCCCCCATGGTACACAAAACGGGTCAGATCTCTGTTGCAGAAGCATCGAAAGAAGCATGCCAATTTTAAAAGAAGGCAAAATCCCCAAGATTGGCAAAGCTTTGCAAAAGTTCAAAATATAGAGCGCACTTCAGTGCGATACGCTTTTAATAATTTCCACAAGAAACTCTGTCTCGGAATCTGGCAGTAAACCCAAAGAGATTCTGGTCATACATAAAGCACACCAGTGGCAAGACGCAGTCAGTACCTTCACTGCGCGATAAAAACGGTGAAGTCACTTATGATAGGGCCACTAAAGCAGAGTTATTAAACATGGTTTTCCGAAACTCCTTCACCAAAGAAGACGAAACAAATATTCCTCAATTCCAATGAAGCACAACTGTCAAGATGAGAAACATAGAAATAAATATTCTCGGTGTAGCAAAGCAGCTTAAATCAGTTAATAAAGGCAAGGTTTATGGTCCAGATTGTATAACAGTCGGATTTCTTTCAGAGTATGCTGATACAATAGCTCCATATTTAGCAATTATATACAATCGCTCGCTCATAGAAAGATCCGTACCTAAAGACTCGAAAATTGCTTAAGTCATACCAATACCCAAAAGGGAAATAGGAGTAATTCGCTGAATTACAGGCCCGTATCACTAACGTGGGTTTGCCGTAGGTTTTTGGTAGATACACTGTGTTCGAACATTATGAATTACCTCGAAGATAACGATTTATTGACACATAGCACGGATTCAGAAAATATCGTTCTTGATTTTTATTCTCAAGAAGTAATGCACGCTATCGACAGGGGATGTCAGACGGAGTCCATATTTTTAGATTTCCAGAAGGCTTTCGACACCGATCTTCACAAGCATCTTTTAACCAAACTGAGTGCCTGTGGAATATATACTGAGTTGTTCGACTCGATTCGTGATTTCCTGTCAGAAAGGTAACAGTGCGCAGTAATAGACGTAAGGTCATCGAATGAAACAGAAGTAATATCCGGATTTCCCCAAGGCCCTCTATTGCGCCTGATCTATGTTTACGACATTAGCCCACTTATACTGTTTGCAGATGATGCTGTCATTTACCGTCTTGTAAAGTCATCAGATGACGAAAACGAACTGCAAAATGTTTTAGATAAGATAGCTGAATGGTGGCAATTGACCCTGAATATAGAAAAGTGTGAAGTTATTCACATGAGTACTAAAAGAAATCCGCTGAATTTCGATTACGCGATAAGTCACACAAACCTGAAGGCTGTAAATTCGACTAAATACTTAGGAATTACAATTACAAATAACCTAAATTGGAACGATCACATAAATAATGTTGTGGGTAGATCAAAACAAAGATTGCGATTCATTGGCAGAAAACGTAGAAGGTGCAATAGGTGTACTAAAAGGACTGCTTACACCAAGCTTGTCCTCCATATTCTGGAGTACTGCTCTGCGGTGAGGGATCCGCATCAGGTGGACCTGACGGACGACATCGAAAAAGTTCAAAGAAGGACAGCTCGTTTTGTATTATCGCGAAATAGGGGAGATAGTGCTACAGACATAATACGTGAATTGGAGTGGCAATCATTAAAACAAAGTCGTTTTTCATTGCGACGGCATCTTCTCATAAAATTTCAATCACCAATTTTCTCCTCCGATTGCGAAAACATTCTGTTGGCACCCACCTACATAGGGAGAAATAATCATTGCGATAAAATAAGGGAAATAAGGGCTCACACAAAAATAAATTTAAGAGCTCGTTTTTCCCGAGCGCCCTTCGAGAGTGAAACGGTAGAGTGACAGCTTGAAGGTAGTTCATTGAATCCTCTGCCTGTCACTTTATTGTGAATAGCAGAGTAATCACGTAGACGTAGATGAACGTAGAGGTAGATGTATATCTACAAGTGAGAAGCTACTGAGAGGATCGTTAATAATATTAGGGAAGTGACCTGCTATTCCAGTGCTGCTAATTTTTTTTATTTATTGTAATTTCATCCCCTTGCCCCATGTGAGCAGGGGTGAGTCAGCAGCGGCACACTGGCGCCCCTCTTCAGCGAGCAAAAACATACAAATATAAAACAGAAAAAGTTTTGAAAAGTGACAAGGTGATGAAATAGGAATGAAATGCACAAAAAATGGAGAATAAAAATGTGGAACATTGTCACAAGCTAAAACGAAAATGATGAAAACCACACTGGATGAAGACACTGTAGACACACTGGCGACGCTTATAACACGAGGTAAAAGTAGGGCACAGCATGAAATCCACATGGCACAACAGTGCACTTGCAGTGGAACACCGATGCAACTCACGAAGTACTTCACGAATTAAAACAGGAAAGGCCTGCCATAGGGAGGGAGGGAGGGAGGATTGGGGTGGGGGGGTGGAAGAGGGGAATCGGGATGAGGCGGCAGGGGAGGAAGCTGTGAGAGGACACCAAGAGAGAGGAGACAGGCGGGAGGAGAGGAGAGCAAATACAAGGGAAGGAGGGGGATGTGGTGTCACCGCCAGACACCACACTTGCTAGGTGGTAGCTTTAAATCGGCCGCGGTCCATTAGTACATGTCGGACCCGCGTGTCGCCACTGTCAGTGATCGCAGACTGAGCGCCACCACACGGCAGGTCTAGAGAGACGTACTAGCACTCGCCCCAGTTGTACGACGACTCTGCTAGCGACTACACTGACGAAGCCTTTCTCTCATTTGCCGAGAGATAGTTAGAATAGCCTTCAGCTAAGTCCATGGCTACGACCTAGCAAGGCGCCATTAACCATTTCTAGAGAGAGTCTCACTTGTATCATCAAGAATGCTGTATACAAATGATGGATTAAAGTTAAGTATTCCAGCAGCTACCTACTTTTCTTTATAGCATTCATTACGTATCCTGTTTCAGACCTAAGCAAGCCTGCGTGAGTTGAGAGCGTGCCCTTTCGGCTTCCTCGCCTTGTGTCTAGACTGTCTTGTCTAGACACAACAGGGGAAAGAGCAAGAGAAGGGTGGGGGAGGAGGAGGTAGGATGCAGCGAAGGGAAGGGAAGGAGAGGGAGCCCTAGGGAGGAAGGGAGAGGAAGGTTTGGGTCAGATTTGGAAGGAAGGAAAGATGTCGGGACGAAGCTCATTATCTGGAATAGGGAGGCAGTGAGAGTTTCTTTGGCATATGACATGAAGGGTGTGGAGGTGCACAGTGGGTGGGATGCAGCGGAATAGGCGTGGCAGCAGTTGGGGGTTGAGAGGAGACACCAGGGGTTGGGGGGGATCGCGTTTGTGGGTGGTGTAGAGGATACAGATTTATTCGAGGCAGAGATCCAGGCGACATTGGCATAACAGACAATGGTACAGATCAAGGACTTGTAGGTATGCAGGATGGTGGATGGATGCAACCCCAAGTTTGGCAAGACAGAAATTGCAGAATTCAGGTCTATTGTGAGCTTTGTGTTGAATGGTAATGGAGATGGGGAGTGCAGTCAAGGGTGAGGCCAAGATATTGAAGGTGGGAGTAAGACAGATAGGACAGTTGTAGATGGTATGGTGGAAATCTAGGGGCTGGAAGGAAAGTGTGGTGTGTCCTATGATGACTGGCTGGTTTTGGAAGGGTTTATCTTAAAGAGCCATTGGTTACACCAAGTGATGAACTGGTTAAGGTGAAACTGAAGGGAACGCTGGGAACGTTGAAGGGTAGGCTAGAGGGCAGGGAAGGCGGTATCATTAGCATATTGAAGGAGATGGATGGAGGTCATTTGTATGGGCATATCGGTGGTGTACAGGAGATAAAGGAGAGGAGAAAAGACGGATCCTTGGAGCACACCTACAGTGGGATAGAAGGTGTGGCCTTTGGTGTTATAGCTGGTGATGTAGGAAGGACGGTGTGAGAGAAAGTATGCAATGCGACAGACATAGTTAACAGGAATGACATAGGCCTGAAGTTTTAAAAGGAGCCCGGAATGCTACGCATGGTAACAGGTGTTCTGTAGATTTAGGGAAACAAAAATAGTAGAGCAACGGGACTTAAGTTGGAGAGAGAGGAGATGGGTGAGGTTAGGAGTTGGTCTTCACCAGAGAAGTAGTGTCAGAAGCCACACTGGGTGAGAGAAAGGAGGCAGTGTTGACATAGACGGTGATGGATATGGCAGGAGAGGATGGATTCGAAAACCTTGTGGAACACTCAGGTGAGACAAATGGGTCAGTAGGAGGAGGTGTCAGAATGGGGTTTGTTTGGTTTAGGGAACATCAGGATATGGGAGGTCTTCCACTGGCCAGGGTAAAAACTGGTGGAGAGGATGGTGTTACAGAGTGAACACAGGCGGCAACGAAGGAGGACATTCCTTCAGGTGTCAGCAGGTGGTGCAATCGTGACCAGGGGTGGTGTTGCGTTTGGTGCAGAGAATGAGACGAATATTATGCGCTGTAATGGGAGTGTTTAAATCTGCCTACTCGTACTGGGAGGAGTTGATAGGGAGGATGACGTTGAGTCCCATACGTTTCTGAAGTCAGCCCTGGCGTTTCATTGCTGTCAAAAGCTTATAGCTATGTCTCTGTACTTGCCAGTGGCGCAGGAGTGTATCCTGGTCACAAGCACAGAGGAAGGGACAGTGAAGCTGGTACGATTCGCGGAGAAGGGGTATGGCCCAGGGGATAAGAGAAGGTCTATGGAGATGAATGGCCTTGGTAGGAATGTCGACTGCCACACAATCAGATAGGGTATTTAGGGCATCCTGGAGGAAGAAAGAAGCGTGGGTGTCATCAGGGTACGCAAAGGTGAAAGAATGACTCTGACCTGAGTGCCGATGGATCCCTATAGGCATTCCAGTCAGCCCAGAGGTAATCATGAATAACTCTGTGGTGGATATCTGGGCAGGGAGCATTAGGAGGGCGAGGGGTTAAGGAGATGGTGAGGACAGGGAGGTGATCACTGCCAATGGGAGTCAGGACTTGAGCAATAATGCGCCCAAGGAGGTTGTGGGAGGCGAGGATCACATAGGGCATCGTGCTATTTTCGAGATGGATGTGCTGGGGAAGGGGGACAAGATCGCCTTGGACAGGGTCAATAAACAGATGCCACCAATGGAGATTTGCAGGGCCACAACAATGGATACTGAGGTTTGTGACAATCACTTCCTAAAGAAGATGCAATCAATCTGTGCAATCAACTTGGGCCAGGAAGTCATATGGGATGGGGTAGTGGTATGAACATAGATAGTGGCGCAGGTGATTGTCAGATTGGGGAGAAAGATTCTGAGCGTAAGGTGTACAATATGGTCGTTATGTTATGGTTGTAGCTGGACAGGAATATGCTTGAGGTGGGCAATAGCAATCCTACCTCACATTAAGGGACAGGGATTGCTGGTATGATGGAGGACATGGGTAGGGGTGCAGAAAATGTGGTCAGGTGTGGTAAGGTGGTATGGTGTCATTGAGGATGAACGCATTGGTGGAACAGAGAAGGAGTAGGTATTTTGGTAAAGGATGCTATACTGCTGTCACACCATGAATGAGGACCAAGAAGGGGACGGAATTGGGGAGGTGGTTTACATGAGGGTGTCGTGGTGGGTGAAGACGAAGTGTGTTTGGTTGTGGGAGTAGCTGGTGTATGTGCTAAGGTAGAAGATGGAACAGGTGGCAAGGGATATCTGCTAGTGTGCAGGCACTGGAAGGGGTGAATGTTCTGGAGGACAATGGTGAGGAAGCATGTGATGCCTTTGGCAGTAGGAGGTGGCCAGAGAGAACTGTTTCAGTGGATTGGCTGATCTAGAGGACTGATAGCAATCATGAGTTTGGTTTGGGTGGGAAGGGATTTAACTTTTCAGTTGTAGGAGGAGGTGGGGGTGGGCTTCATTGCAGGTGTTGCAAAAAGGAGGGGAGATGAGGTTGTGACATTGTTTGAGGAAGTGTGTGTTATTGAAGTGAGGGCAGGCAGAGGGAGATGGTCATTGTAGATACGTAAGACACTTCTGGCAATGGCTGGATTGCGGAGGGGATCGGAATGGGTCAACTTTATGGTGGCAGTTGTATACGAGGGCTCCCTCAGTGAAGAGGAGGTCAACGGAGGAGGCAGACTCAGTAAAAATCCTCATGAGAAAGGTTGGGATGGAATCATTGTAGATGCAACCACTGGAGCATATGTCAAGGTCGTGATGGGAATTAAGATCCACTAACATCTCTGTCTCTGGAGAACATGGGACTGAGCTTTGTGACCACATGGTGAGGGTCAGAGGATGATGAGGGTGTTGGGGTTGACAGGGAGAGGAGGTGGTATGTAAGGGTGTGAGAGTCACATGGAGGCAAAAAGTGATGTGAGGCATCTTCTGGAGGAGGGATTGGAGGACTTAATGAGTCTCTGGGGGTCTGGGGGGGGGGATAAGTTGGGAGATGGAGCGCCAGGGATGTACTTCTGGATCTCAAGGGTGGGGGTGGATGCATCAAGGAACTTGGGGTCATGGTGAGAGGAGGATGGGGACTAGGAGATGGGAAGAGCTGTGTCCATGGTGTCAGAATGGTCAGGATCAGTCTGTGGTTTTTTAGTCTAGGGTGCAGGTGTGGAGTCCCTACTGGGACATTCAGGGGCTTTCTCGTGATGGTGCGCTGGGAAGGATGGCAAGGGATGGTTTTGAATGGGAGATGACACAGGGGAGGTCCTTCCCTGGGCGTGGCAGTGACAGTAGGTGGCAATGGTGGCAGTGGTAGTGGTGGTGGTGGTGGTGGTGGTTCGTCATCAGCTTGGCTACAGTGGCCCAGTAGGTGATGACCCAGACAGGTAATGCGTGAGCTGGGGTGTAGGGTGACTGAGGAGAGGTGGAACTCGGCAGGTCAAGTGGCAGGGGCAGAGGTGGTCTGGGACCGGTTGGGATACACAGTAGAGGTAGAAGGGGAGGTAACTGTAAGGAGAAGGGTCCAAACATAGGGTGGGGGGGGCCTAAAGAAAAGCTTCAGGTTGTAGTGGTGCAAACTGAGGGAGGGGAGGTGTAAATAACGGTGGTGGTGGGAGTATCCATGGCAGGGCATTGAGATGAGGGGAAAGGAATGGGAGCCTACCACCGACAGGTGTCACCTGGATTGGAAGGGGACGATGTGGCAACGAATGGCGAGGCAGGAAGGGCAGATGAGGGCGATGAACACAGGCACTAGGATGACAACAGCAGCAGCATGCATCATCAGGAGGGCGAAGACTCCCAGTGGCAGCGACGATGAGGTAGCTGCTGCAGACTGTGGTGGTGTGCAGCATGCAGAGGCGACAGGCATAGTGATGGGGAGCGACGGCGACACTGAAACGCTCGTGGATCACTTCAAAGGGCGGCCCTGGCAAGTGAATAAACGACAGTGGCTGCAGTACTGCTTTTTTTTCTTTGTTGTGGTTTCATTCCACTGACCCATATGGGCAGGGGAGGGTTGGCAGCAGCGCAATTCGCCACTCTTTATCTGAATGACGTTAGAAATAAAAAGAGTAATTGGTGCACATATAAGGTGATAAAAAAGGGGGGCATAGGAACCTAATAGAGAGAGACATTAGGGGCTAAAATAGACACTGACATGGAGACGTTCATTTTGAGATAGCTAAAAAGACCACATAAAGATTAAAAAACACAGTGGATGATGTGTGTAGCAAGTAAAATGCACTGGAGTCACACGCACAAGTTAAAAGTTGGCCACAGTATGAAAACACATCAGAACGACGACACTTAAAAACGACTGCATGAGACGGAGCACACACAATGAGGAAAACTTCCAGGAGGCCCCTGCATAAGGAGGAGAGGCCTCAGAGGATGGAAAACATGGTAGAAGATGGTGCAGTGTGACTCTCACATCCTTACATACCACCTCCTCTCCCTGTCAGCCCCAACACCCTCTTCATCCTCTGATCCTCACCACATGGTCACAAAGCTCAGTCTCATGTTCTCC
This sequence comes from Schistocerca cancellata, assembly GCF_023864275.1. NCBI lineage: Eukaryota > Metazoa > Arthropoda > Insecta > Orthoptera > Acrididae > Schistocerca > Schistocerca cancellata. The sequence continues at coordinate 243,384,909 of NC_064628.1, read as the reverse complement.
AGAGACAGATGTGTTGGTGGATCTTAATTCCCATCACGACCTTGACATATTCTCCAGTGGGATAAAAAGAAAGGGACCTGGGGGTGCACCAAGGAGCAGGAGATAGGTGGGGTGGGAGAGGGAAGGCAAGTCAGGAGGGAACACAGAGATGCCAAAAGGTTCATTGGAGAGAGAGGTGGCATTTGAGGGAGGAAAAAAAAACCGCTGATGGGAAGGGAAAAGGAGGGGAGTGGGAACCCTGAGAAGGAAAATCATGGGGCTAGAGTTAGTAGGAGGGGTAGATATCAGGGTGAATTTCATCATCCAGAAGGGGTAGGCACTGGTAGGTATGTTGGTAAAGGAGGTGGAGGCCATGGAGATGGAGAGAGGGCAGGACACAACAATAAAGTTGTGGTAATGGGCTGGGAGTAGAGAGGATAGGAGATACCAGGGGATGGGGAGGATCGAGTCTGAGGATGATGTACAATGTGCAGATGTGTTTGAGGGGAAGTAGATGTGAGTCGGGATGAGGTCATAGAAGATGCGGGTGGAGTATGGGAGGCGGATACAGAAAGTGAGGTGGAGTGCGTGGGATTCAAGGATTTGGAGGGCTTTATAGAATCTGGATGGGGTGAAAATCCAGGCAACACTGGCATAGCAAAGGATTAGACAGATCAAGAATTTGTAGGTGTGAAACATGGTGGAAGAATTTACATCTGAACAGGAGTTTCAGGAGGTGGAGTCTATTGTGGGCTTTGTGTTGCATCAGAAGGTGATGGGAAGTGAGGTGATGGTCGAAGATGAGGTCAAGGTATTTCAGGGCATGAGTGAGGTGGACAGGATGACCGTAAATAGTAAGGTAAAAATCATGGACCCAGAAGAATATATACTATTTTAATTCGCCTGATTTAGACATATATGATGATTGCCTTGCTCTTGGAAGGGTTGATGGGGGATTGCCTTGCTCTTGGAAGGGTTGATGGGAAGGAGCCACTGGTTGCACCAGATGGTGAACTGGTCAAGGTGGGTTTAAAGGGTATTTTGAGACTGTTGAAGGGTAGGATAGAGGGCCAGGAAGGCTGTGTCATTGGTAAATTGGACGAGGTGAACTTGTGGGGGAGGTTTGGGCATACCTGCAGTGTGCTCCCTGCCGCCGTTGGATAAGCAGCTGCAGCAGCAAGTCGTATACTCCTAGCTCACTCATTTGTTACATAGTTTAATTCTTAATTTCTTTGCGTGTTTTTGGTACTTGCATTGTTTAATTCATAAATTTCGGGCGTATAATAGTATTTGAGAGTTGTAGCATCGCGTTTTAGTACCTGAATAGTGTAAAATCGCGTAGTCTCCTTCCGCCGCCGAGCAGTGTGTCAGCAGTGCGCAAGTAGCAGCTTTACTGCATTTACTAGGCAATCTTGTATTTTAATAACCGTTTAAATTTTGTGTCGATTTGTTTGCGCTCTCTGTAGATTAGTTCAGACGTTCTTTGCACAACAGTTTTTAGCATGGATAGGGACTGCAACTGCTGTGTTCGGACGCAGGCTGAGTTGGCATCCCTTTGCTCCCAGCTTCAGGCAGTGTTGGCTTCGGTCACACAGCTTGAGGCTGTTGCCAATGGGCATCACTGTGGGGGTCCGGATGGGGGTTTGTCGGGGACGGCCAGCTCGTCCCACGCATCCCCCGATCGGACTAAGACTGTGGTTGCCTAGGATACTGCCCGCATTGAGGCTGATCCCTCACCTGTGGTAGAGTGGGAGGTCGTCTCAAGGTGTGGCAGGGGGCGAAAGACATTCCGGAGGGCTGAACGGAAGGCCTCTCCAGTTTGTCTGACGAACCAGTTTCAGGCTCTGTCTCAGGCTGATACTGATCTTCGGCCTGACATGGCTGCTTGTCCTGTTCGAGAGGTTGCCCCTCAGTCTGCAAGATACGGGCGGTCGCAGAGGGTGGGCTTCCTGGTAGTTGGGAGCTCCAACGTCAGGCGCGTAATGGGGCCCCTTAGGGATATGGCAGCAAGAGAGGGGAAGAAAACCAATGTGCACTCCGTGTGCATACCGGGGGGAGTCATTCCAGATGTGGAAAGGGTCCTTCCGGATGCCATGAAGGGTACAGGGTGCACCCATCTGCAGGTGGTCGCTCATGTCGGCACCAATGATGCGTGTCGCTATGGATCGGAGAAAAATCCTCTCTGGCTTCCGGCGGCTATCTGATTTGGTGAAGACTGCCAGTCTCGCTAGCGGGATGAAAGCAGAGCTCACCATCTGCAGCATCGTCGACAGGACTGACTGCGGACCTTTGGTACAGAGTCGAGTGGAGGGTCTGAATCAGAGGCTGAGACGGTTCTGCGACCGTGTGGGCTGCAGATTCCTCGACTTGCGCCCTAGGGTGGTGGGGTTTCGGGTTCCGCTGGATAGGTCAGGAGTCCACTACACGCAACAAGCGGTTACACGGGTAGCAGGGGTTGTGTGTCGTGGACTGGGCGGTTTTTTAGGTTAGATGGCCTCGGGCAAGTACAGAAATGGCAACAGCCTCAACGGGTGCGGGGCAAAGTCAGGACATGCGGGGACCAAGCAGCAATCGGTATTGTAATTGTAAACTGTCGAAGCTGCGTTGGTAAAGTACCGGAACTTTAAGCGCTGATAGAAAGCACCGAAGCTGAAATCGTTATAGGTACAGAAAGCTGGCTGAGGCCAGAGATAAATGCTGCTGAAATTTTTACAAAGGCACAGACGGTGTTTAGAAAGGATAGATTGCATGCAACCGGTGGTGGAGTGTTCGTCGCTGTTAGTAGTAGTTTATCCTGTAGTGAAGTAGAAGTGGATAGTTCCTGTGAATTATTATGGGTGGAGGTTACACTCAACAACCGAGCTAAGTTAATAATTGGCTCCTTTTACCGATCTCCCGACTCAGCAGCATTAGTGGCAGAACAACTGAGAGAAAATTTGGAATACATTTCACATAAATTTTCTCAGCATGTTATAGTCTTAGGTGGAGATTTCAATTTACCAGATATAGAATGGGACACTCAGATGTTTAGGACGGGTGGCAGGGACAGAGCATCGAGTGACATTATACTGAGTGCACTATCCGAAAATTACCTCGAGCAATTAAACAGAGAACCGACTCGTGGAGATAACATCTTGGACCTACTGATAACAAACAGACCCGAACTTTTCGACTCTGTAAGTGCAGAACAGGGAATCAGTGATCATAAGGCCGTTGCAGCATCCCTGAATATGGAAGTTAATAGGAATATAAAAAAAGGGAGGAAGGTTTATCTGTTTAGCAAGAGTAATAGAAGGCAGATTTCAGACTACCTAACAGATCAAAACGAAAATTTCTGTTCCGACACTGACAATGTTGAGTGTTTATGGAAAAAGTTCAAGGCAATCGTAAAATGCGTTTTAGACAGGTACGTGCCGAGTAAAACTGTGAGGGACGGGAAAAACCCACTGTGGTACAACAACAAAGTTAGGAAACTACTGCGAAAGCAAAGAGAGCTTCACTCCAAGTTTAAACGCAGCAAAAACCTCTCAGACAAACAGAAGCTAAACGATGTCAAAGTTAGCGTAAGGAGGGCTATGCGTGAAGCGTTCAGTGAATTCGAAAGTAAAATTCTATGTACCGACTTGACAGAAAATCCTAGGAAGTTCTGGTCTTAAGTTAAATCAGTAAGTGGCTCGAAACAGCATATCCAGACACTCCGGGATGATGAAGGCATTGAAACAGAGGATGACACGCGTAAAGCTGAAATACTAAACACCTTTTTCCAAAGCTGTTTCACAGAGGAGGACCGCACTGCAGTTCCTTCTCTAAATCCTCGCACAAACGAAAAAATGGCTGACATCGAAATAAGTGTCCAAGGAATAGAAAAGCAACTGGAATCACTCAACAGAGGAAAGTCCACTGGACCTGACGGGATACCAATTCGATTCTACACAGAGTACGCGAAAGAACTTGCCCCCCTTCTAACAGCCGTGTACCGCAAGTCTCTAGAGGAACGGAAGGTTCCAAATGATTGGAAAAGAGCACAGGTAATCCCAATCTTCAAGAAGGGTCGTCGAGCAGATGCGCAAACCTATAGGCCTATATCTCTGACGTCGATCTGTTGTAGAATTTTAGAACATGTTTTTTGCTCGAGTATCATGTCGTTTTTGGAAACCCAGAATCTACTATGTAGGAATCAACATGGATTCCGGAAACAGCGATCGTGTGAGACCAAACTCGCTTTATTTGTTCATGAGACCCAGAAAATATTAGATACAGGCTCCCAGGTAGATGCTATTTTTCTTGACTTCCGGAAGGCGTTCGATACAGTTCCGCACTGTCGCCTGATAAACAAAGTAAGAGCCTACGGAATATCAGACCAGCTGTGTGGCTGGATTGAAGAGTTTTTAGCAAACAGAACACAGCACGTTGTTATCAATGGAGAGACGTCTACAGACGTTAAAGAAACCTCTGGCGTGCCACAGGGGAGTGTTATGGGACCATTGCTTTTCACAATATATATAAATGACCTAGTAGATAGTGTCGGAAGTTCCATGCGGCTTTTCGCGGATGATGCTGTAATGTACAGAGAAGTTGCAGCATTAGAAAATTGTAGCGAAATGCAGGAAGATCTGCAGCGGATAGGCACTTGGTGCAGGGAGTGACAACTGACCCTTAACATAGACAAATGTAATGTATTGCGAATACATAGAAAGAAGGATTCTTTATTGTATGATTATATGATAGCGGAACAAACACTGGTAGCAGTTACTTCTGTAAAATATCTGGGAGTATGCGTGCGGAACGATTTGAAGTGGAATGATCATATAAAATTAATTGTTGGTAAGGCGGGTACCAGGTTGAGATTCATTGGGAGAGTCCTTAGAAAATGTAGTCCATCAACAAAGGAGGTGGCTTACAAAACACTCGTTCGACCTATACTTGAGTATTGCTCATCAGTGTGGGATCCGTACCAGATCGGGTTGACGGAGGAGATAGAGAAGATCCAAAGAAGAGCGGCGCGTTTCGTCACAGGGTAATTTGGTAACCGTGATAGCGTTACGGAGATGTTTAACAAACTCAAGTGGCAGACTCTGCAAGAGAGGCGCTCTGCATCGCGGTGTAGCTTGCTCGCCAGGTTTCGAGAGGGGGCGTTTCTGGATGAGGTATCGCATATATTGCTTCCCCCTACTTATACCTCCCGAGGAGATCACGAATGTAAAATTAGAGAGATTAGAGCGCGCACGGAGGCTTTCAGACAGTCGTTTTTCCCACGAACCACACGCGACTGGAACAGGAAAGGGAGGTAATGACAGTGGCACGTAAAGTTCCCTCAGCCACACACCGTTGGGTGGCTTGCGGAGTATAAATGTAGATGTAGATGTAGATGTAGATACAGGAGACAGGGTAGAGGGGAAAAGATGGAGCCTTGGGGTACACCCACAGTGGGATAGAATGTACAGGAGTTGGTATTGAGGATAGTGACATAGGAGGGACAATGGGAGAAGAAGGGAACAAAGAGGCAGACGAAATTGATGGAAAGGGCATATGTCTGGAGTTTAAAGAGGAACTAGGGATACCAAACACGGTCATAGGCATTTTGGAGGTTGAGGGAACAAAGATAGCAGAACAACAGTTGTGTTAATTTGGAGGGAAAGAAGATTTTTCTGGCTAAGGAGCTGGTCGTCGACTGAGAAGGGGGACCTGAAGCCACATTGAGTAAGGAGAAAGAGGTGGTGCTGGTTAAGGTGGTGGTGAATACATTGGGAGAGGATGGGCTTGAAGACCTTACTGAACATGGAGGTGAGGCAGATGGGAAGATAGGAAAATGTGTCAGAGGGGATTGTTGGTTGAGGGAACATTAGGATGTGAGAAGTCTTCCACAGGTTGGGGTAAAAGCCAGTGGAGAGGGTGATGTTCTACAGGGTTGCAAGGACAGCCAGGAAGGAGGGGGGATTCCCTGAGGTGGCAGTAGGTGACACCATCGTGACCAGGGTTAGTGTTGCGTTTGCAGCAGAGTATGAGTTTGATGTCATGTGCTTTAATAGGAGTGTGTGTGACTGAGGGGGATAATTGATCCAAGTACTGAAAACTGGGGCAGTGGTGGGATGGAGGTATCAGAGCATTCAAGGACTGTAGGGAAGAGGGAGTAATCAGAGTGGGGAATGTTGGGAATGGAGAAGACCTCGGAGAGTTGGGAAGCAAAATGGGTGGCCTTACTGAGGTTATCAGGACAGGGGCAGTCATCAAGGAGAAGGGGGTAATGCAGGGCAGGATGGTTAGCAGTAAGGTGGTGGAAGGTAGACCAGTACTTGGAGGAGTTGATGGAGAGGGTGGAGTTGAGGCGTGTACATGTCTGACGCCAGTCCTGGCGTTTCTTTGCTCTTAACAGGTTGCAGATGTGTTGTTGTAATTTCTGGTGGCTGAGGAGTGTATCCCAGTCACAGGGGCAGAGGAAGGAGTGGTAGAGCCTGTGGGATTCATGGAGGAGAAGCATGGCCTGTGGAGGAAGAGTAGGACAGTGGTGGTGGATATGTTTGGTAGGGATGTGGGCCTCCATAGCGTCATTGATGGTCTTCTGGAAGAAGGACGAGGCATGCATGAGGTCAGTGGGATGGTGGCAGGTAAGTGGGTGGCTTTCGATCTGTAAGGCAATGGATTCCCAGTAGGCATCCCAGCTGGCTCAGCAATAGTCTTGGATGGACTTCGAAGGAGCAGCAGAATGGGGGGCAAGAGGTGGGCGATGGTCTGAGGAAATGGTGAGAAGGACTGGGAGGTGTTTGCTGCCAGTGAGATCGAGGAAATCCATGGCAATACGACCAAGGAGTTTGGGAAAGGAAGTACGACATTCAGGGTGGAGTTATTTTTGGGACAGGTGTGCTGTGGGAGGGAAACAAGGTAAAAGTGGAGGGTAGCAAGGAACTGATGCCACCACCAAAGTGTGGCAGGATCACGGCTGTGGAGTTGATGTCTGCAGCAATCACATAGGTGTAGAAGGTGCTGTCAACATGGGACATGAACTCATAGGGGAGAGGAGCTGCAGGGCAGACATAGATAGTGGCACAGGTGACAGGGAAGGCAGGAAAAAAGATACTGAGGATGAGGTGTTCAGTTGGGTCACTGAGCAGGAGTTGTGGGCAGACAGGGGTATGTTTGAGGTGGCCAATAGTGACACCACTTCTTGCTAGGGCAAGAGGACTGTCAGTGTGGTGAAGGAGGTAGGGAGAGGTGTGGACAACATGGTGAGGTTGGAGGAAGGTTTCATTAAGGATAATGGAGTCGATCTGGTGCTGGGACAGGATATGCATGAAGAGATATTTGTTGGCAGGGAGGGAGCAAATGGTTAGGTGTAGGACACGATACTGTTGGTATGCCAGGGGGGGGGGGGGAGAGGAAGGGAGTGGAAGGAGGATGAGAGAGGCTTAAATGAGAGTAACTAGGTGGGTGAAGGTGAAATTGACCTGGTTGTGGGAGTATGTGATGTAGGTATTCAAATGGAAGACAGACTGGGCAGCAAGGGAGATCTGCTGGAGCGTGTGGGAGTGTTGGAAGGAGTGGATATTCTGTATGGACAGAAAAGGGACGGCTTCAGTCATAGAGGGTGGGCAGAGAGAATTGTTGGGGTGGATCGGCTGATTGATGGGGCAAACGGGAACAGTGAGCTTGGGGTTGGTGGGAGGGGGTTTGGCCTTGCATTTGGAGGAGCAGGTGGGGTGGTGTTCGTTGCAGGAAGGGGGAGAGGTGAGGGTAGGATACTGTTTGAAGAAGTGGTAGGCTTTTCAGTGGGGCCAGTTGGGGGGCTGCAGTTTTGGGTGAGATGGTCATTGCAAAGGAGACCGAATTGGCAGCATTAGGATTGAGGAGAGGAATGGGAGGGTTCAACGATTTCCAGGGCAGTGTGGGTACTCAATTCCGCTAACACCTCTGCCACTGTGACCACAGGGCAGAGCTTTGTAATCTCAGCAGTGAGGGTTGGTGCACAACAAGGAGGTTGGGGGTGATGGGAGAGGAGGAGGTTAGGAATGGTGTGAAAGATGCATGTGGACCAAAGATGATATGGGGAAATTTCCAGAGGTCAGTGTGGAAAGAGAGAGAGGGAGATTTGATACAGACAGAGCCTCCAGGGGATAAGTTGAGCAATGGGGACACTGGGAATGTACTTTTTAGCATAAGAGCTTGGGCATTGAGGTATTAAGGATTGGGATTGGAAAGGACGAATGTATGAAGGGTGGGGGCTAGGGAAGTGGGAGGAGGCGTGGTGTCCATGGGATGATCAGAAGGGAGAGGAGTGGGCACTGGTTTCTTGGAGGACGGTGTGGAGGCGAGTTCAGTACTCAGGCATTTGTTTTTTTTTGTGGAGGGTGAGGGAATAGTTGGCGTGAGAGTGAGAGGTGGTGGGAGGCAGGTTCCTCATGCAAGGCACAGGCACTTTGAAGGGAACGTGGGTGCTCCATGGCGGCGACTGTGATGCAACAGTTGGTGCCTGGATGGGGGAATCAGGTGTAGTCGTAGCAAGGCGAGCAGGAAGTGGGGAAAAGTCATCCCAACAGGTGGTAGCAGCGAGGGTGGGATGAGGAGCTCGAGTGGGAGCAGGAACAGAAACAGTGGCAGTGAACAGATGGGCAAGGAGGGCAGAGGAGGGGAGGAGACTGTGAGGAGGGGAGGTGGGGCAGACGAGGGAAGCCCAAGAGGAGGCACTCCATGAGGTAATGGTGGGGGAGGGGAAGTGTATATGGTTGTAGTGATGAGGGTGTCTATGGTGGACAGTGCCATCTACTGGTGACAGGTGCGACAAGATAAGAAAAGAGAGTGAAGACGGGACAACGAGAGGACGAGGATAGGAGGGCGCAGCAGTGGCGGCAGTGGACGAACAGAGAAGGAAGCAGACAGCAACGGCGACAAGGGGAAGTTACCAACTGTCGATTACACTCTTTGGAGTAGCCCACATGGCAGAAACCTTAAGGATTAAAACCAAGTTCATTATATACAGGAGTCATGTAGAACAGCATTGGGGAATGAAACACGCTGTATACCTGTTTATGAGTCGCAAGTCACAATCCCAAGACGAAAAAACTGGCCAGTCATTTCCAGTCTAGCCGAGGTCCACTACCGAGTGTATTGTGTACTTGAAGAGCCGACTAGCCGGAGACTTACCTTGCTCCTAGCCGCTCGCGTCAGGCTAAGTCGCTTCTTTTGGGCGGTTGGCCATCCTGACCTCATCCGACGCTGGCCACGGACCAGCATCGATAACTCCTAGCACCTCAGAAGATAAACAGGTGCAGCTTTAACTACAGTTGCACTCCCGAGATACATAGACTCACCAGTTTAAAAAACCCACTTTACCCAATCCTAGACTGCGATGTTGTCCACATACCTCCAATTTATCATGTGAAATGTAGGTTTCCCCATTTTATGTACATTAAAGTTGAAGATAGAAGAAATTGGAGCATATAAGTGTTTTCACATCGCTAAAGTATCGGTTCTTGTTGATTATTAGTGTGGAGATTCTGTGCAACAGTATGGCATAGATACATTTCGTCTAACTAATCTCTCGTCTAGTAAAAAACATCTGTTCTTATCGGCTTAATATCTAATATGTCATGCATCAGAGGACTAGACTATTAAATTCATTTTCGGCGCATGATGGAGTGCTCTACCTCTGTCTGCTGAACATACCATCCTGAAAGTGTATGAGCCTCCGGACCAGGATTTCCCTCAGATTACAGTCGTGTAGAAGCGTTCCTATTGGCTTCCGCCAAATTAGTGGACGGATTCTTCGAGAACTCAAATGGGAGTCCCTGGAGGGAGGGCCATACTCTTTTCGAGGAAAAATGTTGATGAAATTTAGAGAACCGACATTTAAAGCTGACTGCAGAAGGATTCTACTGCCGTCAACACTTATCTCGCGTAAGGAACACGAAGATAAGGTATGATAATGTAGCGCTCGTACAGAACCATATAGACAGCTTTTTTTACACTCACTCTATTTGCGAGTGGAACAAGAAAGGAAATGACGAGTAGTGGTACAAGATAGCCGCCACCACGCACCATACGACGACTCGCGAAGTGTGTATACAGATGCAGATGTGAAGTAGTCTACCTATTAAGTTGTCAGTCCATCCATTTATAGGCTCGCAAAACTAGTGGGAGAATTTCATTCCTTATTTATCGAGAAAACAAAAGACGGAACTTCTGCTGCTGATTAGCTTTCGGTAAAAGCTTTCGTAACAGTCGCTAATTTTCTTATTGCAGTCAGTTCGCGAGACCTACATGAGAGTTGCAATATGTCTGTCCGCAGCACATATTGTTAAAAGGAAGGGTATAGATCTCATCTCTCAACAGCCCTTTCGTCAGGGTCTCGCTTAGGTGCCATATTCTCATAAATCCTCCAGTCTTCGATATACACCATTTGAATTCACTTGATTTAGACCCGTATGAGATGTCCTCCGCCAAGTCACAGGCTCCTGCTAATACTCACGAAATCCCATCACGTTCCGACAGCACTGTATTATTAGTTAGAGGGCTGTCCAATTCTCACTCGTCACTGACTAGGCAGGAACTATCAACACGAGTAAAATAATACACTAATGTACGGTATGAATTCACAACTACGCACAGTATGCGTGGACTGCACAAGGACTTTCAGAAGCACAACACATACAATTCATCGATATCGATGATTGACTATAAATATCCCTACTGCACATGAACAAATTTCCGCTGGCCGCGGTGGCCTATCGGTTCTAGGCGCTTTAGTCCAGAACCGCGCGATTGCTACGGTCGCAGGTTCGAATCCTGCCTCGCGCATGGATGTGTGTGATGTCCTTAGGTTAGTTAGGTTTAAGTAGTTCTAAGTTCTAGGGGACTGATGACCTCAGATGTTAAGTCTCATAGTGGAGCCATTTGAACCATTTGAACTAATTTCCTTTATCGCATTCGTATTATTACCACACTAGAAATAATACAGTCTAATGGTGCTCGAGTTTTCATTGACAGCACAGTGTCTCTCTCATCGTCATTTTTTTTCGACACACAACTGAATAGAACTACAAACTATAAAAACTTCGCTAACTTTACCTGGTAGGGAACTCAATAAGATTTTACTGCGTCTCTCTTTTCTGATATATCGGGAAACAAATACCGTCTGTGTGTTGGCATCAACCATACGTAGTGATCCCATTAAATATACTTTTAATTGTCCACTGGAACAGGCGACTAGTGATCGAAGTCGTTTCCACGGACCTGTGTAAAGTTTTGTTGCCTTCACTGGGGGAACACCATATTGACTATCAAATGTACAAAATGCTGTGACCAGTACGCTGACTTTTCAGATCTATACTCTTACGCTCTCCGCTGGATATCCTGTCCTCCATTCAACCACATACTTGCATTGGATCCTATGGAGATGTCTTTTAATGATGAATAATATAACTCGAAACTCGAAATGAGTCACATTCTTTTAACAGCAAAACTCCAACGTGGTTTTAAAGAGTCTCTCTTCATCTTTTAGCTGTTCCTCAGTCTCTGTCCCGCCATCCGTGCAGCTTTGCCCATGTGATCGCCCGAATTTAAGTCGGAACCGAGCGGAAGTCAGAGAACGCTATATACGCAACCTTCTGCAACCCGTGGAGAAACAGGACAAGCTGAGTTAATGCGACAGGACCGTGTTTTGACCGCTCAGTGAAAATGGGAACATGTCGTAGCTCTCCCAACCATGTACAGTGTGTAAAACGAAGCTTTCTCCTGCAACACAAGATAGCTGAAAAAGACAGTACGAGCAGTCATGGTGGTGTTTCTTATCGGAAAAATTAGGAAGACTCCATATCATACGGGAACTGGAAGAAGGACAATGATTTTGCTACTGTATTGTGATGTGCTTCGACATTACATACACCACAACCCCGGAAGCTGTTGTTCCCACCAAGACTCTCTCCATCTGAAACAAGTGGTATCAGTGAATCATTATGTGGTAATCAGCAGCGTACCAGTGGATGGTTTGCGTGGAAAAGACAGCATCCATATGGTACAATTTACTGACTGTGCTGCAATAAGCATCAGAGTTCATAGTGATTTCAACGTTGACCAACTACAATGCAGCACGCGTATCATTGGTAAACCACCCCTCCACTGCTTTGCGCGTAACATATACTAGATAGCGAATGTAGATAGAAGTTGTGCAGTATGACTGTTCATGGTTAATTCTCGAACATATACACCGAAGTATACCAAACAGCGTGCTAAACTCTGTCTCACGGGAGCCATTTGCAACACAGATCCACAGAAAATAGAGCAAATGCACTACAACTGTAAAATATATCGTTCGAGGTGATTGGATGCATTCGAGTACGGTGCTATACTAGAGGGTGGTCCATTGATCATGACCGGGCCAAATATCTCACGAAATAAGCGTCGAAAAAAAAAAAAAAAAAAAAAAAAGAACAAAGAACGAAACTTGTCTAGCTTGAAGTGGGAAACCAGATGGCGCTAGGGTTGGCCCGTTAGATGGCGCTGCCATAGGTCAAAGGGATATCGACTGCGTTTTTTTAAATAGGAACCCCCACTTTTTATTAAATATTCCTGTAGTACGTAAAGAAATATGAATGATTTAGTTGGACCACTTTTTTCGCTTTGTGATAGATGGCGCTGTAATAGTCACAAACGTATAAGTAAGTGGTATCACGTCAAATCCCTCCAGTGCGGACGATATTTGCTTCGTGATACATTACCCGTGTTGAAATGGGCCGTTTACCAACTGCGGAAAAGGTCGATATCGTGTTGATGTATGGCTATTGTGATCAAAATGCCCAACGGGCGTGTGCTATGTATGCTTCTCGGTGTCCTGGACCACATCATCCAAGTGTCCGGACCGTTCGCTGGATAGTTACGTTATTTAAGGAAACAGGAAGCTTTCAGCCACATGTGAAACGTCAACCACGACCTGCAACAAATGATGATGCCCAAGTAGGTGTTTTAGTTGGTGTCGCGGCTAATCCGCCCATCAGTAGCAAACAAATTGCGCGAGAATCGGGAATCTCAAAAACGTCGGTGTTGAGAATGCTACATCAACATCGACTGCACCCGTACCATATTTCTATGCACCAGGAATTGCATGGCGATGACTTTGAACGTCGTGTATAGTTCTGTCACTAGGTACAAGAGAAATTACGGGACGATGACAGATTTTTTGCACGCGTTCTATTTAGCGACGGAGCGTCATTCATCAACAGCGGTAACGTAAACCAGCATAATATGAAATATTGGGCAACGGAAAATCCACGATGGCTGTGACAATGGAGCATCAGCGACCTTGGCGGGTTAATTATGGTGCGGCATTATGGGAGGAAGGATAATTGGCCCCCATTTTATCGATAGCAATCTAAATGGTTCAATGTATGCTGATTTCGTACGTAATGTTCTACCGATGTTACTACAAGATGTTTCACTGCATGACAGAATGGCGATGTACTTCCAACATGATGGATGTCCGGCACATAGCTCGCGTGCGGTTGAAGCGGTATTGAATAGCATATTTCATGACAGGTGGATTGGTCGTCGAAGCACCCGCTCGTTCACCTGATCTGACGTCCCCAGATTTCTTTCTGTAGGGAAAGTTGAAGGATACTTGCTATCGTGATCGTGTTCCAAAAACCGGTTTAGTGAGAATGTAAACCGGTTTTTGGAACATCTGAATTCAATCCACCCGAATATTCAGTTCACTATGGAGGTGGAAAAGAATGGATGCCTTCCGTTCCTCGATGTGTTGGTCAAAAGGAAGACTGATGGTACGTTGGGACATTCTGTTTATACACTCCTGGAAATTGAAATAAGAACACCGTGAATTCATTGTCCCAGGAAGGGGAAACTTTATTGACACATTCCTGGGGTCAGATACATCACATGATCACACTGACAGAACCACAGGCACATAGACACAGGCAACAGAGCATGCACAATGTCGGCACTAGTACAGTGTATATCCACCTTTCGCAGCAATGCAGGCTGCTATTCTCCCATGGAGACGATCGTAGAGATGCTGGATGTAGTCCTGTGGAACGGCTTGCCATGCCATTTCCACCTGGCGCCTCAGTTGGACCAGCGTTCGTGCTGGACGTGCAGACCGCGTGAGACGACGCTTCATCCAGTCCCAAACATGCTCAATGGGGGACAGATCCGGAGATCTTGCTGGCCAGGGTAGTTGACTTACACCTTCTAGAGCACGTTGGGTGGCACGGGATACATGCGGACGTGCATTGTCCTGTTGGAACAGCAAGTTCCCTTGCCGGTCTAGGAATGGTAGAACGATGGGTTCGATGACGGTTTGGATGTACCGTGCACTATTCAGTGTCCCCTCGACGATCACCAGTGGTGTACGGCCAGTGTAGGAGATCGCTCCCCACACCATGATGCCGGGTGTTGGCCCTGTGTGCCTCGGTCGTATGCAGTCCTGATTGTGGCGCTCACCTGCACGGCGCCAAACACGCATACGACCATCATTGGCACCAAGGCAGAAGCGACTCTCATCGCTGAAGACGACACGTCTCCATTCGTCCCTCCATTCACGCCTGTCGCGACACCACTGGAGGCGGGCTGCACGATGTTGGGGCGTGAGCGGAAGACGGCCTAACGGTGTGCGGGACCGTAGCCCAGCTTCATGGAGACGGTTGCGAATGGTCCTCGCCGATACCCCAGGAGCAACAGTGTCCCTAATTTGCTGGGAAGTGGCGGTGCGGTCCCCTACGGCACTGCGTAGGATCCTACGATCTTGGCGGGCATCCGTGCGTCGCTGCGGTCCGGTCCCAGGTCTACGGGCACGTGCACCTTCCGCCGACCACTGGCGACAACATCGATGTACTGTGGAGACCTCACGCCCCACGTGTTGAGCAATTCGGCGGTACGTCCACCCGGCCTCCCGCATGCCCACTATACGGCCTCGCTCAAAGCCCGTCAACTGCACATACGGTTCACGTCCACGCTGTCGCGGCATGCTACCAGTGTTAAAGACTGCGATGGAGCTCCGTATGCCACGGCAAACTGGCTGACACTGACGGCGGCGGTGCACAAATGCTGCGCAGCTAGCGCCATTCGACGGCCAACACCGCGGTTCCTGGTGTGTCCGCTGTGCCGTGCGTGTGATCATTGCTTGTACAGCCCTCTCGCAGTGTCCGGAGCAAGTATGGTGGGTCTGACACACCGGTGTCAATGTGTTCTTTTTTCCATTTCCAGGAGTGTAGGAAGCCTACCCACACTGACTTGTATCTGCGAGCTGATAGTTGTCACCATCCAGCTCAACGTGAAGGAGTACTTCGCACCTTGGTTCACAGGGCCCACGTTATCTCAGACCCTGAAAGTTTGACAGCTGAGCTAGCTCATCTCGAAGTCACCCTTCGTCAGAGTGGTTATAGTGAGAGGCAGATCAAACGTGCGTTACGCCATCAGCCTTCTGTGCAACGGGTGAGTGACGATAGCAACGAAGTGGCACCTAAGTCTACGGCCTTTTTGCCTTACGCAGGAAGCATTTCCAACAGGATTGGCCGTATTTTGCGGAAATATGACGTGAAATGTGTTTTTCGACCACCTTCTAAGATTAAGGCCCTGTTGGCGCCCGTAAAAGATGATCTTGGTTTGCGTAAGGCTGGGGTCTAACGTATTCTTTGCAGTTGTGGCATGTCATATATTGGTCAGACAGTCAGGATTGTGGAAGACCGATGTATTGAACATAAGCGTCACATACGCTTACAACAGGCGAGCAAATCCGCTATTGCAGAACATTGCCTTGACACCGGTCATCCTATGGAATACAACAACACGGAGATTCTGGCTTGCACGTCCAGCTATTGGGATAGTGTTATTAAGGAAGCTGTTGAAATCAGACTATCAAGCAACCTTATTAACAGAGATGGTGGCTTTTGTTTAAATGCTGCTTGGAATCCGGCTCTGTCTCTCATCAAAAAACACATGGCCAGAATTAGTGCTACCTCACCTATTGATTAATAGTAACTATCGATATTTCTGATGTTGGTTATCTTTGTTTGTGTTGACACTTGTTCTGTGAGTGCTGTCTTCCTTGTTTCTCCTTTGTGAACCGAGGTATTAAATTTGCTTGCACATTTCTTCTTCCTTGCTTTTGTGCCTTGAGAATGGCAGGGTGTGCTCCTGTCGAAATATCGGCGGTGTTCGACGACGTCACCCGGCAGCAAACCCGTACGTTATTTGAACATGATGTATTTTGCAGGGCTGTCCGTAAATCCGTAAGATTACGAGGAGCTGGAGTTCTGTTCTGAACAGCACATTGCAAGGCATCCCAGATACGCCCAATAGTGTTCATGTCTGGGGATTTTCGTGGCCAGAGGAAGTGCTTAAACTCAGAACACTGTTCCTGTAGCCTCTCTGTAGCAATTCAGGACGTGTGTGGTGTCGCATTGTCCTACTGGAATTGCACAAGTCCGTCAGAATGCATAATAGACAAGAATGGATGCAGGTGGTCAGACAGACTGCTTACGTACATGCCACCTGACAGAGTCATATCTATGTGTATCAGGGATCCCATATCACTCCATCTGCACATACCCCACACCATTACAGAGCCTCTACTGGCTTGAACAATCCCCTGCTGACATGCAGGGCCTATGGGTTCATGAGGTTGTCTCCATTTCTGTACACGTCCATTCGCTTGATACAAATTGAAACGAGACTCCCCCGACCAGGCAACATGTTTCCAGTCATCAACAGTCTAACGTTGCTGTTGAGAGGCCCAGGGGAGGTGTCAAACTTTGTGTCGTACAGTCATCAAGGGTACACGAGAGGGCCTTCGGCTCTGAAAGTCCATACCGATGATGTTATGTTGAATGGTTCGCACACTGACACTTGTTGATGGCTCAGCACTGAAATCTGCAGCAATTTTCAGAAGTGTTTCACTTCTGTCTCTTTGAACGATTCTCTTCAGTCAACATTGGTCCTGTTCTTGCATAATGTTTTTCAAGCCATAGCAACGTCGGAAATTTGATATTTACCGGCTTCCTGATATTCACGGTAAACTCGTGAAATGGGTCGTACGGGAAATCTCCACTTCAGCGCTACCTCGGAGGTGCTGTGTCCCATTGCTCGTGCGCCGACTATAACTACACGTTCAAACTCACATAAATGTTGATTACGTACCACTGTAGCAGCAGTAACCGACCTAACACCTGTGCCAGGCACTTGTTGTATTATAGAAGCGTTGCCGACTGCAGCGCCGCATTCTCCCTGTTTACATACACTACTGGCCAGTAAAATTACTACACCACGAAGATGACCTGTTACAGACACGAAATTTAACCGTCAGGAAGAAGATGCTGTGATATGCAAATGAGTAGCTTTTCAGAGCATTCACACACGATTGGCGCCGGTGGTGACACCTACAACGTGCTGACATGAGGAAAGTTTCCAACCGATTTCTCATACACAAACAGCAGTTGACCGGCGTTGCCTGGCGAAACGTTGTTGTGATGCCTCGTGTAAGGAGGAGAAATGCGTACCATCACGTTTCCGACTTTGATAGAGATCGGATTGTAACCTATCACAATTGCGGTTTATCGTATCGCGACATTACTGCTCACGTTGGTCGAGATCCAATGACTGTTAGCAGAATATGGAATCGGTGAGTTCAGGAGGGTAATTCGGAGCGCCGTGCTGGATCCCAACGGCCTCGTAACACTAACAGTCGAGATGACAGGCATCTCATCCGCATGGCTGTAACGGATCGTGCAGCCACGTCTCGATCCCTGAGTCAACAGATGGGGACGTTTGCAAGACAACAACCATCTGCTCGAACAGTTCAACGACGTTTGCAGCAGCAGGAACTATCAGCTCAGACACCATGGCTGCGGTTACCCTTGACGCTGCATCACAGACAGGAGCGCCTGCGATGGTGTACTCAACGACGAACCTGGGTGCACGAATGGCAAAACGTCATTTTTTCAGATGAATCCAGGTTCTGTTTGCAGCATCATGATGGTCGCATCCGTGTTTGGCGACAGCGCAGTGAACGCACATTGGAAGCGTGTATTCGTCATCGCCATACTGGCGTATCAGCCGGTATGGGGTGCCATCGGTGCACCTCTTGTTCGCATTGACGGCACGTTGAACAATGGACGCTACATTTCATATGTGTTACGACCCGTGGCTCTACCCTTCTTTCGATCCCTGCGAAACCCTACATTTCAGCAGGATAATGCACGACCGCATGTTTCAGGTCCTGTACGGGCCTTTCTGGATACTGAAAATGTTCGACTGCTGCCCCGGCCAACACATTCTCCAGATCTCTCACCAATTGAAAATGTCTGGTCAATGGTGACCGAGCAACTGGCTCGTCACAATACACCAGTCTCTACTCTTGATAAACTGTGGTATCGTGTTGAAGCTTCATGGGCAGCTGTACTTATACACGCCATCCAAGCTCTGTTTGACTCAATGCCCTAGTGCTAGACTAATAGCGATAATATCCTCTTCACATTCATCTAGTATAACTTGCTATCCTATTATTATTACCATACAAATGGTTCAAATGGCTCTGAGCACTATGGGACTTAACTCCTGTGGTCATCAGTCCCCTAGAACTTAGAACTACTTAAACCTAAGTAACCTAAGGACATCGCACACATCCATGCCCGAGGCAGAATTCGAACCTGCGACCGTAGCGGTCGCGCGGTTCCAGACTGTAGCGCCTAGAACTGCTCGGCCACTTCGGCCGGCCATTACCATACAGCCTTCGCATATAGGGCTATAGCGACCATAAAGATAACCTGTCTACATCCAGGAATTATTTATGAGACTGGATAGAGCTACCTCTAGGGCTTGATTCTCATGCTGCACAGCCAGAGGAAAAAACTGAATTTTCCAGGTGATTTTTGAATTTCTCGCCGAATGTAGGAGGGGAGTCACACTCCTCCAGTATTTGAGGCTGGTCATCTTGGATTGTGACGTCACACTTAGACTGCGCCAGCATTCGAAAGATGATTAACCCTACATTCTTTCTCACCTGCGATATGCGAACTGAATTTTTGTAAGTAATGACAATATTATTATTGTAATTATATTCTTTACAATGCAATGTACTTAGTATTTGAATTCAAGGCGAAAATTCGAATATAAAACGAAAATTTGAATTTTCTCCGGGTTTTGAGTTTCCTACCGATTTTGAATTCCCCGCCATTTTTTCAGGTCAGGGGCAGGGTATGAGATAATAAACGGAACAATTTAATGAATTACCCAATTAATTTGTTATTTACATTGCGGCAGAATCTGTTCTTTTATCTTCCGAACTTCAAAGGCAAAGATCCCAGGTTCTAGTCCTGGTCTGGCACACAGGTTTGATGTCCCAGAGGGGAGGCCTGGGGATTTGTTTGAAAGGGAGGTGTTAGAGGCCCCGCTATGGGCTGAGGATTCCTCAGAGGGGAAGAGGTAATTAATTGATCAACTTAATTAAGCAGTCAACTAATCTGATATCAAAAGTGGTGCCGAACGAACTTTGTTTCACTACTACCGTCGTTTGCGTGGCGCGGGGGGTAACAGCCCGCGATGCGTAGGATGAGGAGCCAAGTTCCACGTTTCAGGGGACACCTAAGACGATGCTCACCGATATCGTCGTGTTTGTAGTCAGAGCAAAGTGGCGAATTTACCGGTCCAATATGATGAAGTCGACTGCTGGTCGGGCATTTACCGTTCGTTGCCTACAACATATCAGAGTGCGTACACGTTCGGTCATAAAAAGGGTGCTTGGACACACTCGCAAACCCGCCAGTTAACACATGATCGCTGTATCTCCAAGGGATTGTGAGGGTACACGATGTAAACAAAGGATAAAAGTCCTTCGCACAGGAAAATCAGGGGAACGTAGTTGAGTTCGACGGAATACTTTTGGCTATCCGCGCACGACTCTCAGCCAGACTAAGACTTCCATAATGTCGTCGATCCCGTGCAAAAATCTGTACTCGTACAAATATATTGTCCCGTGCAGGGCAGACACTTTTAGCAGCGTTCTTCTTAACAAATCAGGCATTGCAATATCGAATTTTATATGTTTTTCTCTATTTTTACAGTGGCCACACTGACAAGACTGAGAGCTCGTATAACGACGAGACACTTTACGTGTTGTTTCATTATTTATTCCTCATTACGAAGCAGAACCACCTGAGACTTATTGGCCGATCGTTTCCTCATTGTCGCTTACATTTTCAAGTTAAGAATTTTGTCAAACAGACCAGCCGCCTACCAGCGAACAAAGACGCCGTCAGTCATCTTAGTGGTCTGATATCCACAGCCCAACAATGTAATTCTGAGGATGAATTATTTCATAAATGCATACTGACTTATAATCATTCAGGAACTTATAGTGCTTTTCCGAAGAGGGACTAACTTCTATTCATCGTTGTTGGAACTCTCTCTTTCTCGTCGTGGTATTCGAATTATGCAAATTTCATAGCTTCTTCATATCGTGAGGTACTGTTACTGTTAACTCTATACACAACACATTTTGCAAGCAGGATCCACATATACAACTGATTATGCTTAGGAAATCGTAGCGTTGTACGACATATAGGTCACGGGATACGACCTCACACACATTCATACTCGTGAAAAACTAGTTGTTTTGGTTTTGACTTTTTACTAGAGTATTGGTGAATGATAATGTACAAATAAAACCAGTATAATTCGGGTTACTCGTCTTCAGCCATACAGACTTTACGTGCCTGAAGTCAAATATTTCACACATTAAATCATTTGCAACGTATTCAATCTTTTGAAACTATTTTATACATTGGAGTTCCATTCCTTAAAGAATTTGGATAAAAATTAACGGCTGTAAAAAAAATTGGGAATTATTTGTTGAACGACCCTCGTAATACGAATGGACAAGCAGAAATTTAAAGGCATACAGAATGAGATGGAAGAAGAGGAAAACCTGTGAGGTCATGTTAACAATATGGCGGTTGTTTTAGAAGCTGCCATCTTGGGCGCAACGTGTAATTTTCTAGGGGAACGGGGCTATGCGACATAACATACAAATAGGGAAACACCGAGAACAGCAATGGTGTCTTTCATTTGAGCATAGCCTTATTTGTTCTCGAGTTATGTCACATTTTGTGCAGAACAAGGGAAACGGCCTCAGTAAGTGATCGGCGTGTTCTCCAGCGCGTCGTAAAGTCGTGTTATCCATTGTTCTACGATCTGTCCGTCTCCGTGTAAACTGTACATCCAGGTATGCCCACACATCTAGTCCGTAACGAGGTGGGGCACAATCGTGCTTATACGAAGTTGGAAATGTCTCGACTGTAGACAGCATATGTTCAGATAACGGGCTGCTCTTAGTGTACCATGAATGAAAAAAACCTAATACGACAGCTCCGTATTCGACACCGAACCATCACTTTAGATGCGGTAAGTTCCTCCGATGCGTCTATCTAGTGACAGATGACAACTGACCACTGGTAATAACAGACGATGATACTTTTTGTTCTCTAGAATATTGAAGTAAAATTGGTTTAGTCATTAATTTCTGTTGTATATCATAAGTTATTATCTGTACTACTGAAATATCCATCCAATTTATGATGTCCTTTGAATCCATTAGCGTCCTCTTTGAAAACAGTATATGTTCACAAAACAGTGTAGACAACATGTTGAAGGTACTTCAAAGTAGGCAAAGTGGAGGAAAATATGCGACGGATAAAGCAGTAGCACATAAAAAGCTGATTAGTGCAGTCAAAGACAGTATTGCTGGTCAAAAGAAGTCTACTAGTATCAAACAGCGGCCTGAATTTGAGGAAATAATTTGACAGAATCACAGTATTGTATGGAAGTGAATCATGGATTGTGGGAACAAGGATCAAAAAAGACTAGAAGTGCCTCAGATGAGGTGCTACGGAAAGGCGTTCAAAATTAGAGTGATTGACATGCGGAAGTTCTCTGCGGAATCGGTGAGGAAAGGAACACGTGAAAAACACTGACAGGATGATAGGACACGTGTTAATACATCAGAGAACAAGTGACATGGTACTAGAGGGAGGCCTAGAGGTTAAGAACTAAGGAGAAGACAGATATCAGAATACGTCCAATAAGTAAATGAGGACTACAGATTCGAGTACCACTCCGAGATGAAGTGGTTGGCTCAAAAGAACTCTTGGCGTTCTTGTTAAACCAGTAAGAAAAGTAATGATACCCTGCTCTTTAACCCTTTCCCTAAAAAGTAACAGAAAAGTTGGGATTTTAGAGCCAATGTTATTATTTATCTAGGGAAACTAGTATAGCAAGGTGGACGCATAGGAATAGCTGGACATGTCTCCTGGAATGAAGCTGATGTCTGATTTCAACAGTTCACCTATCCCACTATTACCGCTGTGGAACTCACACTTCACAGAGAAGCCTTCGTCAAAGGCACTAAAAGTTTCACTGGATATAAGAACAGTGTAAAATCTTGGTAGAGACAAGTCCAATAAGGTCTTAGCTCAGACCTGAGAGCGTGTTAGCAGAGCCATTAAATTTCCAGTCACTGTAGTCATTTTACAGTCGTCTAATTTTGTTTCATCTGCAACATAGTTGGTCCATGGACTCAACACGCCATATGCAAAGCGAGCTTATCGACAGTTCGTTCGTATTTGTTCTCCATGAAAGAATAAATTTAATTCTTATCTAACTGCTGCAAAAGCATGAACTTTTGGACGGGATATTGGTTTCTACTCTGGTTGGTTTCCGTAATATTGGCGGAGGTGTAATTAAGGGCTGTTCTCTCCCCTCCTGCCTTCTCCTCTCCCCCCCCCCTCTACCCTCGCGCATTCTCGGTTCACACGTTTTGAAGTCAGATTCTAATAGATCACAAACAAATGAATATTAAATTATACGTTACTTTATCTGTACAAGCAATTTATCTTCAGTTGAATAAATAAACATCTAATACCTCTTCCAGTAATGGTACGTGTTAACGGCCTAGCCACGTTGGATATACCTGTTCTCCACCTATCAGCGAAATGAGCAGCGTCGGATCCAGTTAGTACATGGATGGGTGACCACAGGATACACCTGGTGCAGTTGGCCCACAGCCACGCAATACGCTGAAGTGGAATGTAGTTCAAACACTTCACCAGGCCGATGAGCCACACGACGTTACTATTGTTGGTAATGGTATAACATTTTACGGAAATGGATTTGTAATTTGACTCGGAACTTAGCAAAAGTAAGATATGGTTGTGCTTTTCAGTGGCTATAAATTCGAAAGTAACTTGCTGCTGGCGCATTTTTGGAAAGTGCTTCTGACATTGGTGCATAGTGATTACGAGAAGTAAAGGAAAGCCAGTGACGGTGAAGATTACGTTTGAATGCGCAGACTCCTCCTTTAGAAGGCAGGCGATCAGTTGTTTTCCTTAAGTACTGGAAGTTACAGGACTTTGCAGGGGATTAAAAATAGATCAGCTCATAAGAGGCCGGCCGCTGTGGCCGAGCGGTACTAGGTGCTTCAGTCCGGAATCGCACTGATGCTACGGTCGCAGGTTCGAATCCTGCCTCGGGCATGGATGTGTGTGATGTCCTTAGGTTAGTTAGGTTTAAGTAGCTCTAATTCTAGAGGACTGATGACCTCAGATGTTAAGTCCCGTAGTGCTTAGAGCCATTTTTGAGCTCGCAAGATGAACTGGCAGTATAATACGATACAGCTACATTTTCTCTTAGATGAATGTAAATCAGTTCGATTCAGAAACCACTAACTGAGAAGAATTAAAACTGCATTGGGAACATAGAGCGAAAGATGAACTTTCCACTATTTCGTAAACGTTGCACACGTTTTGCTAACAAGAAGGCATTTTTAAAAGTTCTGCTGTATCATCAAGATTACGAGTAATGTCGTATAGATTAATAACAGACGTATTCTTGCTGTTTCTTGGAAGTTGAAATCGAAGCGCTCAAGGGGAAGCTTTAGTTTATCTACTTCAAAGATAGCTATCGAGTCACGTGAAGTGATCCGTAAGTGACATACTGATAAAGGCTAGCATTAACGAGAGCATAAGTCAACTCAGTCACGAGGTTTGTTGCGCAACAGGACACATTCCTCCAAGCGATGACACTTCTATAACAGTTATAGTTGACTGATAAATGCACGACAAAGCTGCGTTACTAACTTATAATTACAGTTTGAATCAAACAGAGTAATTTTTTTGTAGAACAAAAAGGAGAAGAAGAAGAAAGAGGCGCCGGTCATTGTGGCCGAGCGGTTCTAGGCGCTTCAGTCCGGAACCGCACTGATGCTACGGTCGCAGGTTCGAATACTGCCTCGGGCATGGCTGTGTGTGATGTCCTTAGGTTAGTTAGGTTTAAGTAGTTCTAAGTCTAGGGGACTGATGATCTCAGATGTTAAGTCCCATGGTGCTTTGAGCCATTTGAATTTGAAAGAAAGAGGTGTTATTAACAGCAGACAAGAAATAGAGCAGACAAGAAATTTATCCTCCCATTTCTTCTCAAAAATAAGAGAGTAAAGCACGAAAAGTGTTTCCGTACGGTCCTGTGGAGGGGCGTTAATGTTTATTGGATAAAACATACGAGTTTCTATATCTTGTGGCACATTTTACATCTACATCTACATCTACATCCATACTCCGCAAGCCACCTGACGGTGTGTGGCGAAGGGTACCTCGAGTACCTCTGTCGGTTCTCCCTTCTATTCCAGTCTCGTATTGTTCGTTGAAAGAAGGATTGTCGGTATGCTCTGTGTGGGCTCTAATCTCTCTGATTTTATCCTCATGGTCTCTTCGTAGGAGGGAGCAATATACTGCCTGACTCTTCGGTGAAGGTATGTTCTCGAAACTTTAACAAAAGCCCGTACCGAGCTACTGAGCGTCTCTCCTGCAGAGTCTTCCACTGGAGTTTATCTATCATCTCCGTAACGCTTTCGCTTTTAATAAATGATCCTGTAACGAAGCGCGGCGCCCTCCGTTGGATCCTCTCTATCTCTTCTATCAACCCAATCTGGTACGGATCCCACACTGCTGAGCAGTATTCAACCAGTGGGCGAACAAGCGTACTGTAACCTACTTCCTTTGTTTTCGGATTGCATTTCCTTAGGATTCTTCCAATGAATCTCTGTCTGGTATGTGCTTTACCAACGATCAAGTTTATATGATCATTCCATTTTAAATCACTCCTATTGCGTACTCCCAGATAATTTATGGAATTAACTGCTTCCAGTTGCTGACGTGCTATTTTGTAGCTAAATGATAAGGGATCTATGTTTCTATGTATTAGCAGCACATTACACTTGTCTACATTGAGATTCAATTGCCATTCCCTGCACCATACGTCAATTCGCTGCAGATCCTCCTGCATTTCAGTACAATTTTCCATTGTTACAACCTCTCGATACACCACAGCTTCATCTGCAAAAAGCCTCAGTGAACTTCCGATGTCATCCACAAGGTCATTTATGTATATTATGAATAGCAACGGTCCTATGACACTCCCCTGCGGCACACCTGAAATCACTCTTACTTCGGAAGACTTCTCTCCATTGAGAATGACATGCTGCGTTCTGT
Organism: Schistocerca cancellata; assembly: GCF_023864275.1. Classification (NCBI taxonomy): domain Eukaryota; kingdom Metazoa; phylum Arthropoda; class Insecta; order Orthoptera; family Acrididae; genus Schistocerca; species Schistocerca cancellata. The sequence goes on along the minus strand of NC_064628.1, from coordinate 243,359,398 downwards.
TATCTAGGAAATCTTTAATCCAATCACACAATTGGTCTGATAGTCCATATGCTCTTACTTTGTTCATTAAACGTCTGTGGGGAACTGTATCGAACGCCTTGCGGAAGTCAAGAAATACGGCATCTACCTGTGAACCCGTGTCTATGGCCCTCTGAGTCTCGTGGACGAATAGCGCGAGCTGGGTTTCACACGACCGTCTTTTTCGAAACCCATGCTGATTCCTACAGAGTAGATTTCTAGTCTCCAGAAAAGTCATTATATTCGAACATAATACATGTTCCAAAATTCTACAACTGATCGACGTTAGAGATATAGGTCTATAGTTCTGCACATTTGTTCGACGTCCCTTCTTGTAAACCGGGATGACCTTTGCCCTTTTCCAATCCTTTGGAACGCTATGCTCTTCTAGAGACCTACGGTACACCACTGCAAGAATGGGGGCAAGTTCCTTCGCGTACTCTGTGTAAAATCGAACTGGTATCCCATCAGGTCCAGCGGCCTTTCCTCTTTTGAGAGATTTTAATTTTTTCTCTATCCCTCTGTCGTCTATTTCGATATCTACCATTTTGTCATCTGTGTGACAATCTAGAGAAGGAACTACAGTGCAGTCTTCCTCTGTGAAACAGCTTTGGAAAAAGACATTTAGTATTTCGGCCTTTAGTCTGTCATCCTCTGTTTCAGTACCATTTTGGTCACAGAGTGTCTGGTCATTTTGTTTTGATCCACCTACCGCTTTGACATAAGACCAAAATTTCTTAGGATTTTCTACTAAGTCAGTACCTAGAACATTACTTTCGAATTCATTGAACGCCTCTCGCAAAAATGGCTCTGAGCACTATGGGACTTAACTGCTACGGTCATCAGTCCCCTAGAACTTAGAACTACTTAAACCTAACTAACCTAAGGACAGCACACAACACCCAGCCATCACGAGGCAGAGAAAATCCCTGACCCCGCCGGGAATCGAACCCGGGAACCCGGGCGTGGGAAGCGAGAACGCTACCGCACGACCACGAGATGCGGGCGAACGCCTCTCGCACAGCCCTGCTCACACTACATTTCGCTTCGCTTAATTTTTGTTTGTCTGCAAGGCTTTGGCTATGTTTATGTTTGCTGTGAAGTTCCCTTTGCTTCCGCAGCAGTTTTCTAACTCGGTTGTTGTACCACGGTGGCTCTTTTCCATCTCTTACGGTCTTGCTTGGCACATACTCATCTAACGCATATTGTACGCTGGTTTTGAACTTTGTCCACTGATCCTCAACACTATCTGTACTTGAGACAAAACTTTTGTGTTGAGCCGTCAGTTACTCTGTAATCTGCTTTTTGTCACTTTTGCTAAACAGAAAAATCTTCCTACCTTTTTTAATATTTCTATTTACGGCTGAAATCATCGATGCAGTAACCGCTTTATGATCGCTGATTTCCTGTTCTGCGTTAACTGTTTCAAGTAGTTCGGGTCTGTTTGTCACCAGAAGGTCTAATATGCTATCCACTGGATTCTTTGTCCCTGCCACCCGTTATGAACGTTTGAGTCTCCCAGTCTATATCCGGCAAATTAAAATCTCCACCCAGAACTATAACATGGTGGGGAAATCTACTCGAAATATTTTCCAAATTAACCTTCAGGTGCTCAGCCACAACAGCTGCTGAGCCAGGGGGCCTATAGAGACATCCAATTACCATGTCTGAGCCTGCATTAACCGTGACCTTCACCCAAATTATTTCACATTTCGGATCTCCGTCAATTTCCTTCGATACTATTGCACTTCTTATCGCTATAAACACGCCTCCCCCTTCACTATCGTCCGAAGCTCGTGGTCGTGCGGTAGCGTTCTCGCTTCCCACGCCCGGGTTCCCGGTTTCGATTCCCGGTGGGGTCAGGGATTTTCTCTGCCTCGTGATGACTGGGTGTTGTGTGCTGTCCTTAGTTAGGTTTAAGTAGCTCTAAGTTCTAGGGGACTGATGACCATAGATGCTAAGTCCATAGTGCTCAGAGCCATTTGAACCATTTTTTTGAACCCTTCACTGTCCAGCCTGTCTCTGCGGTATAAATGCCAATCTGAGTTTAGGACTTCATTACTGTTTACGTCTGGTTTCAGCCAACTTTCTGTCCCTAGTACCATATGGGCATTGTGACCGTTTATTAATGAGAGCAGTTCTGGGACCTTTCTATAGATGCTCCTGCAGTTTACTATTAGCACATTAATATTGTTATTCCCTGTTGCATTTTGCCTACTCCTACATTGCCGCGTCTCAGGAGGCGTCTTGTCGGGCCTAGGGAGGGGATTCTCTAACCTAAAAAACCCCCATGTGCACTCCACACGTACTCCGCTACCCTTGTAGCCGCTTCCGGCGTGTAGTGCACGCCTGACCTATTCAGGGGGACCCTACATTTCTCCACCCGATAGCAGAGGTCGAGAAATTTGCACCCCAGATCTCCGCAGAATCGTCTGAGCCTCAGGTTTAAGGCTTCTATTCGGTTCCAAACCAGAGGACCGCGATCGGTTCTGGGAACGGTACTACAAATAGTTAGCTCAGATTCCACCTCGCGAGCGAGGCTTTCCGCCTTCACCAATTCCGCCAACCGCCTGTACGAACTGAGGATGACCTCTGAACCCAGACGGCAGGAGTCATTAGTGCCGACATGAGCAACAATTTGCAGTCGGGTGCACCCAGTGCTCTCTATCGCCGCTGGCAGGGCCTCCTCCACGTCTCGGATGAGACCCCCCGGCAAGCAGACAGAGTGAACACTGGCCTTCTTTCCCGACCTTTCCGCTATTTCCCTAAGGTGCTCCATCACCCACCTAACGTTGGAGCTCCCAGTAACTAATAAACCCCTCCCCCCGTGTGCCTGCTCGGACCTTGCTGAAGGAGCGGCCACATGTCCACTCACAGGCAGAGCGGACGATGCCACACGGCCAGCCTCCAAATTGACCCTCCGTCTCGTGCGCCGCGAACGCCGCTGAACCCGCCACTCCCCTTGGGGAGAAGGTGGCCCAACCGAACCCGGTACCCGCGACTCCTCCCTAGGCCCGACAAGACGCCTCCTGAGACGCGGCAAGGTAGGAGTAGGCAAAATGCAACAGGGAATAAAAATATTAATGTGCTAATAGTAAACTGCAGGAGCGTCTATAGAAAGGTCCTTCACAAAGTAGTTGCCAACAAAACGAACCCGAAGGGTGTAAAGAACTGTAATTAAGTTAATACAGTACGTGTGGAGCCATGCTGTTAGGTACTACGTGTCTGTATTTCAGTCACGCAGGTCCCAGACTGATAAGTATTGATAGAATCCTAAAGAAATGTAAGTCAAAGACGAAGGAGGTCGCTTGCAAGGTTCTTGTTCGACCAGTTCTTGAGTACTATTTATCCTGTTTTAGACTTTTATTAAGCTGCATTACCGGAAGATGTAAGAAATATTTAGAGTAGAACTGGACGTTCTGTCACGGATTTGTGTAGTCGGCATTAGAGACCCAGGGAATGTTCAATGACTTGGAAGCGGCGACGTTACAATGTGATGTTCTCCACCGGGGTATTTTTTGCCAGAAAATTCCAAGTGCCACCATTTTAAGAATAGCCAAGAAACAGTATAAATCTCACATAATGACCACAATGCGAAGATTACATACATTCGGTATCATACAGATGTGTGTGCCCTTTCGTCCAGCTTAGTCCTACCAACTGCATATTGAGTGTGATGTGGATATATGATACTGGTAGACTGAGTATTGTTCTCCACGCGTATACAGTGAGTGCGGAGTAGCTACGTAAAATGTCTGAGGCGCTTCGTTAGATTTTACCATCTATAGTACAGATCATAGTGTTCACCTAACCATGGACCTTATGATTTAAACAGAGTGAACCACATGAATCAGAAACATCACAGGTTTTATGACCTTGTTATTTTTTTTTTAAATTGACGGCTTGGTGTTTAGAGCGACAGTGTCTTCTGAACAAATGCATGTGTGGATTACACAGAAGCAGCTACTGGAACTGATCTTAAGGAATACGTCATCTGATGGTCTTCGCAGAAATAAAGCGTCAATGGTACACTGTAATGTTTTTCTGTTCCAGTTATGTAGTTTAGTACGACTGAGTCATTGCTCACACCAGCATGATATTAACATTCGAAGGTAGCAGATGTATCACGATTCCTCTTCCCTTCCGTCGCAGCATGCCTGAGCAGCTGCGTTATCGAACTGTCTGTGCTGGAAAGAACTGGGAGGGTGAAACTCATGTATGGATTTCCTGTAACACCACCTTTATTTGCTGTCGGTCCACCTCGAGTGCTGCAAGTTTATCAATCCATCATCTCTATTTTTACTGGGTGATTTAAACTCTCCAGTATCTGTTTTGGTTTGGTCGAAACCAGAAACTTGTTTCAGAGCCTTGTGTTGCTAATGATGATTTCGTGTGGGTACTGCCCTCTTTGAATTGCATTCTGAAAATGTTTTTCGAATTATACTTAATTTTCTATCACATTCATAAGATTGAATGAAGTAAATGATACCATAGTTTTTTGTTTCATATAAAACAGATGCTGGTTTTGTGGCAAAGGGTTCTGTGGAGATTGGTTTCTGACCACAAATTCGTGTATGAGTTGCTCAATTTAAATGCGTTGTAAGTATATAGCTGGTATTCTGCTCCTTTTTCATCACGTACTTCCTCACATTTCATGGAGAACTCCGTGTTAGCAGCTTTTGACAGAACTGGTATTCAGTTTTATTACGTCTTTTCATCAAATTAGGATATTGTTTCGTAGTATTAATGACAGAGTATTGTGCCAGGTACTTTTATGCAGCAAAATTATTATGCATCAAAGTGCATATTTGAATATGGGATTGATGGCATAGTCTGAACGCACTTCCACTGAACTGAGTGCTACTGCTTTTAGTAAACTGTTGTTATACGGTTTTCGTTAGTATTTATAATGATGAAAATGTGATAGTCTGTATTATCTGCTTTTAAAAGTTTCATTGGGGTGGGAGGATGACTCTAGTACACTGATTTCTGCTAAAATGTATTGTTTGTAGTGGCTGTTAATAACGTGTGGATACATTTGTTTAACTATTGCTGCATTTTTACCATTACAAGGAAGAATACCTTTTGCAATAAGACTACAAAGTACATGCGGTGGCAAGAACCAACTCCATTCAAAGCAGAAATACGTACTCATTCCGTGACGAAACGTAATAAAACTGAATACCAATCCTGTCAAAAGCTGCTAGCATAGAGTTCTCTATTAGATGTGAGGAAGTTCGAGAGACACATGCGAACTAAAATCAAGTAGGTAACTTATACAGGGTGAACATTAAAACGACAAATTGCAGGGATCGATTGCTGACTGGAAATGGAGGAAAGGTCCTATGAGCACGTGTCCGGAAATGCATCGTTGTCACAATAGATGGTGCTCCAGAATGATAAAAAAAAATGGCTCTGAGCACTATGGGACTTAACTCCTGAGGTCATCAGTCCCTGAGAACATATAACTACTTAAACCTAACTAATCTAAGGACACCACACACATCCATGCCCAAGGCAGGATTCGAACCTGCGACCGTAGCGGTCGCGCGGTTCCAGACTGTAGCGCCTAGAACCACTCGGCCACTCCGGCCGGCTCCAGAATGACAGTTCCTCTGACCACGTGCCATGTGTTCCTTGTGTGTTGCAGATGGAAACGGTCGAGAGGCAGCACGGCTGTACTAAAACATGTATCCTCACAAACACTAACCATATAACACGGCATTTCAAGCCCATTTGGTCCTTTCAGACGGACGAAAGAATAGGGAGACGGCGGTCTATGCGTGCACCTGATTTGGAGGACCGAGTTCTATTGGCTATTCAGACGAACCCAGAATAAGCTCCAGGCAAGTAGCCCGCCAACATAGTGTAAGCCAAAGGGTGATTATGTGCATCCTGCATGACTACCGCTGCTACTCCTATCACCTGCAATGCCGTAGAGGTCGCTTTGAAAATCTCCTGTGACGTGGATACAATGCAGCTCTGTACTGTGGTCCGGGACGATTTGTTGTCTTTGCACTGTCCATTTCCGGACACATGTTCGTAGAACTTTTTTTTCCTCCATTTCCAGTCATGTGTCTGCCCCAACACTTTTTCGATTTTATTAATGTTCACGAGAAGGAAGAAATGTACAAGAGCCCACATTACAGTATGCGATAGAACCAGCTTCTGTTTTATGTGAAACAAAAACAAGTATGGATTCATTTACTCCACACAGACTCATGCAAAAATAAAGCAGAGTACAAGAAAAGTATTCAAAATGCAATTCAAAGAGTGTGAAACAGACGAGAAGTCGTAATCAGGAACCTAATGCGAAGCGATGAAACCAGCGTTATGTAGGATAATTTTTGGGTTCTGACATATGCTATCCACTTGAGAACGACAACGTACTCGAAACTGGAATGATGGGTTTTACGGACAAATAATTTTATAAAACTAAACTTCCTGACAGGTTAAAACTGTGTGTCTACAAAAGTAAAAAAAACCGAGTTCGAGTCTTGGTCCGGCACACAGTTATAATATGCTAAGGAAGTTTCATATCAGAGCACACTCAACTGCTGAGTGTAAATTTCATTCCGGAAATAATTTTATAGTCAAACGCGATCACGATGCTATTTATAAAATTTTACACGACTGTGAACCGAAGTTACGAAAGTTAATCTTCATTTATCATTGCGATTTCGCTAAAACGTTTCGGTTACTAGGCAACCACACAAGCACTTCACTAAAGTACGCAAGTAGGAAGGCGCTTACACTCAGAGACGTGGAGACAGTGATGCCAGGTACAATACTTTTTTTTTTTTAAGAAAGATGGAGCTTAAAAATTTTGAAAGATATAGGAAAAATTTCGGAAGTTAGTCTTTATATACAGGGTGTCCCACAAAAGACGCCCGAGAGGGGTCTGCGGGTCGTGCTTTGCTTTTGCCACCTGTTGCTGCTGCGTCTGCCGTTTGTCGCTATGCGTATTTCTCGGACACCAATACTTTGCGCTTGCCCTTTAAACTGTGCGACTGAGTGTACTAGTGTTTTCTTTTGAGTTTTCTTGTCATGTTTAATAGCTTCCAGTATTGTTGCTAGACGTCATTATTGCAAATGCGCCGAGTCCGGGGCTTTGCCTGTCCGTATATGTCGCTGGGCCGGGTCCACAGACACACACACCGTGCGCGTGTCTTCTACACTGTGCGATCAAGTGTTCCAGTGTTTTGATTTACCTTCGAGTTTTCATTCGGTATACACGCAGAATCGACGAGTGTTTCTTGTGCTGAACTATACAAAAACAGAATCGTAGGTGAAATGTCGGCTTGAATGTATATGAAAATTTCCCATTGTGCATGTTTGCAATGATTCGACGATACGCAGATTAGTGAAAAAGTAGAAGAGACTGGATCTATGTCACGCAAACGAAGGCTTACAGAACCTAGTGTTTTAACTGAAAATAAATAGACAAGATAGATGAGGCCGAGAAAATCTCTGCGCCGTTTGCCACTTCAGACTGCTGTGACAAAAGCATCTATTCCCAGAGTTGTGCACAAACTGAAATTAAAACCATACAAAATAACGTTGCCGGCCACCCTGGATGTGGTTTTTAGGCGGTTTTCCACATCCCGAAAGGTGAATACTGGGATGGCCTCTACGTTCAGCCTCAGTTACAAGACTCGCAGACGTTTGAAAATGTTCGCACTATTCCATGGCTCACGCTAGATGCAGACCGCTGGGGTACACTAATTCCGTCCCGGGGGGGTTCAGAGTGGCGACAGGAAGGGCATCCGGCCACCCCATGCAACTAACACTGCCAAATCAATAGTAACACGGCCGACCCCGCGTTGAAGCGGGACTAAGGTCCCAAGAAAGACAGACAAAATAATGTTAGTGCATCAACTGAGGAACTCAGATATTGTTGCTCGACGTCGTTATTGCAACTGGCTGTTGCACTCTGTGCACGAAGGGGAGGTTGATCCTGAGATGCTTTTCCCCTGATGAAGCACGGCTGCATTTATCAAGGTGCGTAAATTCTCAGAACAATCGACGTTGGAGTTACGAAAATCCTCATGAATTACATCAACAACCTCTTGAAGACGAATTATTGGACCAGTCGTTTTCCAAGAGACAGTACATTCTGACAGGTACCTGAACAGTTACTGCATCATTTTTTTTCGAGAACCAACACCTAACGAAAAGATGTACGGTCATTTTGTGCAGGGCAATGCATGGCCACACATCACGAATGCTTCTAAATGTTTTTGGTGACAGGATAGTTGAGAGGCCTCCTCGTTCTCCAAATCTTAATCCGTGTAATTTTTCTCTTTGGGAATGCTAAAAGACAAGGTGCATACAACCAATCCCAACACTTCGATGAGTTGGAAGACAGGGTTCGGCTAGTCATTCCCCAGATTTCGGCAGCCAAAATTCGTCGAGTATATGCTAATCTGTTCAGATGTCAGGTAGCTCTTACCACAGAGGGACATCGTTTTGAGCACCTGCTGTAAATAAAGGTAGGCTGAAGTTAATCAGATGGCAACGTTGTTTATGCTTAGCTTAGGGAACGCGCACGCGCAGCCGAATACCGGCAGGTTAGTGTCAGAGAGTCGGGGGCGGCGGCGCGGACCCCTCCCAGGCATCTGTCGCGAGACACCCTGCTTTAAAGAAACGTGACTTACAATGATCTATGAACATTTTCTTCTTAAATACCTACTTCCAAGTATAAAAAATTCTGTATACAAACGATTGGTACGTTTTTACTATCACAAAATTTGTGATTAGAAATTATTAATGGATCATAACAACAGGGCACTTAGCAATGAAATAACGTAAATTGCAAACTTCTTCAGCCAGGAAGAAATCAAAACGAAACAGAGCTTTGTATACAGATCCTACAATCTTTTTTTTTAAACAGACACTGCATATTGGTGTGCTACAACTGAAAGAGCACACTTTTGTTTTCCTGTCTTTTTACCTCGTTGCTTCTAACGCCTTTTCTTTTTCCACCTAACTTTCCATTTGCCTCTTCCTCATCTACCTTTGCATCACTGCCATGTTTGCTTTTATAATTTTGATCAAGATCTGAGTCACTGTTGACGCTGACCTCACACTCTACTACATCAAGCATTGTCATGCATCGAGTTTAAGACCGGATACTTTTACTTCATTACGAGAAGTTAACGCCCTTCAGTATAGGGCAGAAGAAAACTGTTCCTGAAATCTCATACTCGATATGTTACGGCCAGTCTGTTCCCAGCTGAAAGAAATTTGGTGCACGATCACAAAATATACAAGAATTAAGATGATAATTATACTACAGGAACTGTTATAAAATGAAACTATGTGTAAGAAATATTCCAGTTCAACAGATTAAAGTCTGCTCTGCTAGTCACTTTTGTAAGAATTACATCTGTAGCAGTTTAGCTGTCGACATGAACTGCCTCTTATTGAAAAAATTAATGATAAGTGCCACATTTTGCATGGTTTACGTGCGAAAAGTTCGCGTGTGTCATCCTGGATATTTGCATTCTGCGGTGCTATGCTCTCTTGTCACGGTCGATTCGCGCGATAAACGCTGTTACAAGCCGTTCCTCGGGAGGCGAAAATGAGTAACTTAAACAATTTTTTTTAAAATACTCGTAGTGCATCTTAGCATTCATTTCGTTGTATTCTGTGGTGTTTTTTTTTTTAATTATATTTTGATTAGATTATTATTCTCTTGTGAAGATTCAGAAATTTGTTGTGAGTTTTGCACCACTTCTTGGCGGGAAGAACAAAGACTTTTCAAAAACTTAAGTTATGTGATAGTTTGTCACCTGAAATCGTTTGCAGAAGGCGTAGCGTTCTCAAGATTAAGAACAGAGTTCGCATTGCCACTAAATTTATTTGTGTCATGATCATGTTCGATCACGACCGATTATGAGACAGCAACTACGAACAGAGAAACCTAAGGGACCAGACAGAGCTGGAAATTTTCTTTGCTATACTACACCACACATTAAAAGAAGTTGGATTTAAATCAAAAACAAGGTAAATAGAAATGCCCCTTATGCCTTAACTACGACGTTTGCCGACATGCAGTCGGTCCCTGGTAGCTGTATGAAAACTATAAAAACACCGTTACTTCTGTTTCTACTAATAGGAGATGGATAGCATAGAAATACTTTAAGTAGTAAGCAGGCACTACTGCATTTGAGAGCAGAATAACTTATTTAATTACCTTAGTCAATATTTCTAACAATAGGTTCCGTACAGTTTAAATTTTCTATCTTTCTGGCTGTTTCCTTAAATAAGATCCTTTAACATCTTCGATATTTTATCGTAGATGCACACATAAATTCCCACATAGCGCTGAACAATAGTAATATTTTATAATAACTTATTAGTGATTGCGGACCACGCCATATACGCGTCCGCCGTCCTTAAAAAATATCACGACTGTGTTAACAGGACAGGATTACAATTCTTCAGCTGTCAAAAAATAAGAAACACATCACTATCGATAAAATTTATGAACAATTCGTATTCCGCGCCGTGGCGCGTAACGTATTCTTTGAAATATCAGGTGGTCGCTGCTCAGAGAGGATCTAAGAAATTTTTACACAGATGGGTTTTATGAACCTGCATGGTTAGATTATCGAATGTAAATTTATTTAAGCTTTCGAAACAGATACTAATATTACACTGACTCCCAGGAGGGGGGGAGGAATACCGGACGTATTACTTCCGTCCTCATGTCACTCGTAATATTAGTGGCTTTTAATACATGTCTATTGCTGAAATTGAGTAATCATAGAGTACTATACGCTTGCCGTTTCATAAAGTTGCCATACTAGAGAAAACATTCATTTTTAAGGGTTGGGTTGTTTTGGGGGAAGAGACCAAACAGCGAGGTCATCGGTCTCATCGGATTAGGAAAGGAAGTCGGCCGTGCCCTTTCAAAGGAACCATCCCAGCATTTGCCTGGAGTGATTTAGGGAAATCACGGAAAACCTAAATCAGGATGGCCGGACGCGGGATTGAACCGTCGTCCTCCTGAATGCGTCATTTTTAAGATCATTAGTAAAAATTGTCTTTGTGCAGGTCATCTGCATCTGTGTTTTGGTCATAGGGTTTCTTAATATTTACAGCATGGAAAGTATTACTGTTCACAATAAAGAGCTATATACATTAAGTGGAGGTGACAGGCATTGTCGTAGAAAAAAAATACATACACATAGAAGTACCTATATAATCCTAAAATGCTGCAAACTATGAAACTGACATGTCATTTCCATTATTCTTTCACACGGTTTCCAAATATTCAATGTCTCTACAAGTTCGATAGCCTCGTGTTTAATACATCGTAATATTCTTTCTTATTTTACACACATTGTACATTGGTTCGTGGATCACACTGTGCCGTCGAATTGTTTGTCAATAATCGCTCACGATCGGAGTCCCTTTTCTACCACTTCACTGAATGGAATTTGCCATTCTCCGTCAACTCGTGGAATATGGAACAGAAGTAGAAAATACTCTCCATTAGTATCACTTAAAATTATCGTTTTAATTACAATGGTTTCAGGGTGGGTAAGGATTGTTTCTTTCTTTCTTTCTTTTCGCACTGATTTCTGCTCTTGTTTATGACAACGGTCCAGTGAAATATCAACTTCGTTCTGACCGTGACCGAAATTTATTCTAGGGGTGACCATATCATTATTTGCTTAATACAAACCGTTCTCTTTCAGTCTCTAAAATATGATGTTTGCTATGTACATATAAAACAATGTCCTTCAAAGTAGTATAAAGTCTCAATTATTGCCGGAGCGAGCCACGCGGACCCGGCCATTGAAGTTTCAAATATTCATTATTTCGTCATATGCCGCTGCGCGGCAGTGTTGACAGACCAACACCGGCCAGTATCGCACGCGCAATCGTAGATTGGGTGTGTGTTGTGTTGTCCGCCGACAACGTGCTGCGTTTAAAGCACGTTGCTTGAGGATTGCTACTGTTGCTTCACCGAGGAAGCCTGCACGAAGCCATCTCGTCGTACTACTCGTCAACTGTCCGTAAAGGACTCACTGGTAAGTGATAAGTTGTTTTGCTGGCTTGCGAGGGCTGCATGGCGAACGATACTCATTCACTGACCGTTGCCTACGTTAAAATAAAACTGATACACACAAGGTGTGGTTTAAAGAGTCGTGACACAGACTCACTTTTCGACGCACTAATTTTCACTTTCACTTTGATAGGCGTGTGTGAACTAAACGTCGTCCTTCACCTCACTTTCTCTCTGCATAAATAACACTTTTACAGAAGGATAATAAGATACCTTAACTAATAATATTTACATAGTTTATTTATATATACATATATATTCTTAATCTAATGGTCAGGTCCGTTACAGAACTGATGTCGATCATTATCTTTATGGCTTTCTCTTGCTTACCAGTTAAAATTTACATCTTCCACTTAAGACTGTTTTTCAATCTCCTCTTATCAACTCAGCTACCAGTTTCATTTATTCTTTACCGTCAAATTCTTATTACGCTTTTTAATTGTCTCAGACAAACTTCCTCTTTGAGAACACGCCTCTTTTTATTACTATTTTCATTTATGTGTCCATTAACTTGTGTTTACTGTTTTGTTAAAACTGAGAACAACCTCCAGACAAAGAGACTGCCTCCTTTTCCATGCTGAATACTATTCGCTTAAAAATATACCGGCGATGACGGACTAACTCAATTGCATGCCAAACCAGTGGCTTGACTCTAATTGGCTTCAGCAAGCAAAATTTAAATGATCTCGTCGCGAACCTACGCGCTTTTCATATGAGTTGCTTCACCCAGACAGTACAAGTAAATCTCTATGAGCTGATCCTTGGAATAGGATGTTTGAAGGGTTGTCACGGGTCGGTATTTTGGATAAGATTTTATAAAGGAACACAAAAATCAGCATTTAAATAATCTGGACATTATAAAAATTGTCATACTAAACAAGAAACATTTATATGCGAGCGCTTATGCTGCTACAATTGCTTTTTGCGTGTCATTCGCTTAGAAAATATAATTGATTCATTTACATGCATCTGTGCATGTGCTTGTTTGACCAATTATTTACTTGGTTACTTGACTCTGTAGTCTTCTACAAGAAGCTGTCATCCATTTTTTTTTTTTTTTTTTGCGGCATCACTCTGCAAAGCATTGCGGACTCCTGTTATTAATCGCTACATTTACTCTTGCGGCTGGCATTTATTAAGTGTAATATTTCCATGCAACTTATAATATAGCGTTATCTCTACCCCTTCTTTTACTTGCTACACATTCGAATTTGCGTCAGGATAACTTATCTGCCATAGACCTTAAAACTCTGTTCCTAATGAAGTTTTCCACATACATTACTAGGCCTACTTCTAAGTATCGGACCTTACACATGTTCTTTAGCATATTATAATTTACTTTTCTTTAAGGTAATGTGTCGCTGTCATTACGATATCCTTTGTTATTCTTTGATTCTAGTCACGAAAAGTTATGACCCTTTATTTTACACAGGAAAAAAAATCTGAGAGAAGGGCACTGATCACTCCTTCCTCTTTGATTTATACATCTCAGGGGCTGATTACCACACGAGCATGCATCATATACTTATATACTAACTTAAAAACTAGTACTAAGTTCTCTCTTTGACATTTTCCTTTACCTGTATTCAATTAACAGATCGGTACAAACTTTCCTCATACACTGTGTGATGACAACCAGACTTATTAACTGCTGGCTTGTCCTTTTTCTTGAGTTATCATTCGACGTCGACGACTTACCTTGTTCTCTGATGATGCTTTGTAATTGCCTCGTACTACTAACACTTGTAAATTTCTTGTGTTACCATTGTGGAATTTTCTTAAGTCACTATGGTGGAACAGACCTTTAATTCTTCCAGTCACGGGGTCAGCTAGCAAGTAATTTACTGTGAGCGCCTTCCTGACAAAAACATATGGACCTTCATAAAAGCGCTGCCACTTACGATTTTTCTTTCTTTTCTTTTAAAATGAATCCTTAGTAAGATTCTCTCACCTTCTCTATATTCAGTAATCTTATTTACCTTTTTGTCAAATGCTTTCTTACGAAGATTTGCATACGTTGTCAGTGAAATCAACGCCTGCCTGATTTTGGAGTCAGATTCTTGTGGAGGCTACAAAATTCTGTTTCTAGTTTTCCTGATTGTGGTGGTTCTCCCTGTCGGATGTCGCCTTTAACGTCCTCTGTTTCGTTTTGGTGTTGTGACTGTGGTACTAAGGGTGATGGACACGTTTCTTGTCCCGAGTACCATCCACTTTGCGCATAATAGATTTTTGCAGTCTTTTGCCGTTTCGGTTTCGGATTTCCTGCATAATCATTTGAGAGACCGGAAAAATTTATATTTGTCGGAGGTCGAAATGTATTCTGGGCCATGTAGTGTATTGTGTTGTCATTATTAGCAAAATGATGTTCTCCTCCACTTGCCCCATGCCATTTATGTGATTTTCACTCACGCGTCCTGTTAAAGGCTAGTCCGCTCTGATAATTTCCTTGCTGTGGTGGTTTGTTTCCGTACTGATTTTGTGGATAATTGTGTGTTGGGTTTCCGTACTGTGGTCATTGTGAACTATCCATTGGAATGTACCGTTGTTTATTACTATCCTTCGGTCGAAACTGTCCATTTCCGTACGACATCCATTGATTTTTGTAGCCGCCGGACGGTTGGTAGTAAGGGTCGGCACCGCGCGCTCTTCCCTCATTGACATTGTTGACCGCGTACCTCCACTGTTTTGCCTGCTCACTTCATTCGGAGCGCGACCAACATTTGCTACCGCGTCTTCACGAATCAAATCCAATGAGTCCAATATGGAAAGAAATGCTTCGATACCGTCCTCGGAAACATTAACTGGTTCAAATGGCTCTGAGCACTATGGGACTTAACTTCTGAGGTCATCAGTCCCCTAGAACTTAGAACTACTTAAACCTAACTAACCTAAGGACATCACACACATCCATGCCGGAGGCAGGATTCGAACCTGCGACCATAGCGGTAACGCGGTTCTAGACTATAGCGTCTAGAACCGCTCGGCCACCTCGGCCGGAGAAAACATTAACTAATTTCTCCCTCACAGAGATGGGCAATTTAGTTTTCAGAATCATGATCGCGTCTTTATTTGTAATTGGCGAGTCCCAGAATTTAATTTTTGCTAAATATTTTTCGAAATATCTTCTGAGACTGCCGTGTTCCGAATTGAACATTTCGTCATTGAACACTTCGTTTCTTAAGCGCTGCTGAACACCAACACTCCAAAATTTGTTCAGAAACATCCGCTGGAATTCATTATAGCTCCTGCACTTGTCTGTCATTTCTATTCCCCAGGCGGCAGCCCCTGTTATATACCCCGTTACAAACAGTATTCTTTGCTTAGCTGACCAACTATTCGGAAATACTCCAGAGAAGTTTCGCAAAAATACGATCGGGTGTATGTCACGTTTTTGCGGGTGAAGGTTGGAAATGTTTTGTGTTTCAATACACTTTCTTCCTGTTGGGGTATGAGTGTTGGTGGGCTGTTCACTTCAGTGTGGTTATGCACTGTGTCTGTCGGGCTGTGGTATGATGTTTGATCAAATGGAGGGCTGTAATGACTTTGCCTATTGTCATTTCGGTATGGGGAGTGATTCCATTCGCTACATATCGGATGTGAGGGACTTTCCACTTTGTTCTTTAGTGTCTGCACCTCTTCAATGACCTGCTGCTTCCATTGAGGAAGGTCTTGTGCGAAAGTTCGCCTTATCTGTCCTAGCTCAGAAAACACGGTGTCTCCCGATTTTCCTCGTTCCGCCAAAAGATCATAAGTAACTTCCCTTACTACTTCCTTCAGTTCTGTCTTTACCTTTTTTTTCTATCAAATGGTCTTTGGTTTTTATCCACTCTGTGTAGTGGTCTGATGACGCTTCGGCGTGAGCCTTTACCGTAACTTTTACCTGCTCCTCTATGTCAAGTGATTCTACTTGTTTCGTCAAATCATCTATCTCCTTTCTCATATTAGTGACAACCAGTTTCACGGCGCTGACCTCCTTTGACATGGTATCACAATTACCTTTTAATGCTACAGTTTCGTTATGGTATGCTTCTACCGTGGCATTAATTTCACCCTTGACAGCTCCTAGTGCTGCATCAAATTTGCTAGATACCTGCTTGATCTCAGCCTCAACCTGTTTAAGGGTCTCAGTTTTTACTGCTTCGATTTGCCCACTTATTTCCGACTTGACCTCGCCCAATTGGCTATTCAGATCAGTTTTGAAGTCGGTAGTTATTTCAGTTTTTACTGTGTCAAATTTTGCTTTTACCACTTCAAATTTTTCATTTACCGTATCAAATTGTTTATTTAAATCGGTAAAAGCTCGCATTAGTTCTTTTTTGTTTTCCTACTCTCGTTCAGCTCTCTCTCTTGCTTTTCGTTCCTTTTCTAACCGCAGTTGTTCCTTTTCCCTATCATTATTTGCCATCGAGTTTTGGATTTGAAGGAGCATAGCATTTTTTATCTACAGTTGGGTTGCTACCCGCGGGAATCGTTTGAATTTTTTGGTCTGTGTCAATCATATCACCGGCGTTAGCCTCCGCCTCCACTCACATGCTAATTGCACGTGAGCGCAACGAATATTGAATGCTGTTCATATCGTCACTGTCACCTGCTGTCGGGATTAATTTCTGTTTACCCTTCGCCACCTCGCGGTGTCTGTATGTCAACAGTATTACGTCAGCTACACGCGGTCTGCAACGCGGTTCGT
The DNA here is from genome assembly GCF_023864275.1 of Schistocerca cancellata. Classification (NCBI taxonomy): domain Eukaryota; kingdom Metazoa; phylum Arthropoda; class Insecta; order Orthoptera; family Acrididae; genus Schistocerca; species Schistocerca cancellata. Next base: position 243,342,614 of record NC_064628.1, on the reverse strand, counting down.
CTGTGCTTTGCTTGTGACGTCAGGTCACGTGCTGTTTGTCAAGTATGGAGATGCACTCGCCTAACAAACGACTGTGAACTGAAGCGGAGAAGACAAGATGGAAGACGGGCTCACTAAACAACTGAATTGGCACACAGCGCTAGCATTTTACATTTAACACGACGCCATATTTACACATTGTAATCAAGACTCAACAATGGGATTTAGACACTAAGTTGCAAATCCTACAAAATTTTGACTAAAAATAATTTTAAGCTGATTTTTTAAATGTGCAGATGGAAATAAAAGGAAGAATGGTAATGTAGCTCAAAAGACAACTGTACTACTGAAGCGTCACAACTGCATATAAAAATTTTTTCGTAACTTACGTTTGATGTCTTGAAAGTCGGCAACTGGATATAAAATTTTTCCGTTTTCCACCGTCGACTCGTCTTTCCTCTTTGGAATTATCGTCCACAATTTTTTTTTTTAAACGCGTGGCGTGCACATGAAAAATAAATGTATTGTTAGATGCATCTATTTTAGCAGCAGACACAAGAGGACTGATTTTCGTGATTTCAGTCAAGTCCCTGTTGTGAGTTTTGCACCACGTCTTGGCGGGAAGAACAAAGACTTTTCAAAAACTTACGTCATGTGATAGTTTGTCACCTGAAATCGTTTGCAGAAGGCGTAGCGTTCTCAAGATTAAGAACAGAGTTCGCATTTCCACTTAATTTATTTGTGTTGTGATCATGTTCGGTCACGACCGATTATGAGACAGCAACTACGAACAGAGAAACCTAAGGGACCAGACAGAGCTGGAAATTTTCTTTGCTATACTACACCACACATTAAAAGAAGTTGGATTTAAATAAAAAACAAGGTAAATAGCAATGCCCCTTTCTGCCTTAACTACGACGTTTGCCGACATGCAGTCGGTCCCTGGTAGCTGTATGAAAACTATAAAAACACCGTTACTTCTATTTCTATTAATAGGAGATGGATAGCATAGAAATACTTTAAGTAGTAAGCAGGCACTGCTGAATTTGAGAGCAGAATAACTTATTTAATTACCTTAGTCAGTATTGCTAACAATAGGCTCCGTACAGTTTAAATTTTCTATCTTTCTGGCTGTTTCCTTAAATAAGATCCTTTAACATCTTCGATATTTCATCGTAGATGCACACATAAATTCCGACATAGCGCTGAACAATAGTAATATTTTATAATAACTTATTAGTGATTGCGGACCACGCCATATACGCGTCCGCCGTCCTTAAAAAATATCACGACTGTGTTAACAGGACAGGATTACAATTCTTCAGCTGTCAAAAAATAAGAAACACATCACTATCGATAAAATTTATGAACAATTCGTATTTCGCGCCGTGGCGCGTAACGTATTCTTTGAAATATCAGGTGTCGCTGCTCAGAGACGATCTAAGAAATTTTTACACAGATGGGTTTTATGAACCTGCATGGTTAGATTATCGAATGTAAGTTTATTTAAGCTTTCGAAACAGATACTAATATTACATTTCTTCCTGCATAAAAATTTCAAGATTGGCTTGGACATGTCGTGTTGGAACATTCCCTTGTGAAACATTAAAACTAAACAAAAACAAATTCCAGTCAACATGACACCACCATACCAGTTACAAGCAACGTTTCAACTTATGGTCAGCCTTCCAGAATCCAGCCGGTTCTGTGCTCTTTGATCTCACCTCTGTATTTCTCTATAGCCTCCATTCAATGTCAGTTTCTTGAATGTCATTTTTTATTGAACTTGGAAAGTTTGTTGCAAGGCTGGAAACAGTCGGAATGCTCTTACCTCTAAAGCAAATTGGGTCAAGTGCCTACAAATATTTTAGAACATTATCACTGAAGGGAAACCGTTTGAATATCAGTTGAGCACTCTCAGCCAAAAAGTGTAAGCAATCGAAGTTTAAAGTTCTTCAGTTGGTCGCAAGTCAGACCCGTCTTTTTATTAACTTTCAAAGTACCCTTTTCTCCTAAATAGAGTTCAAGACATTTATAATGTGTGGGATTTCGATACTAAACTTCTTTCAAAGGAGTTGATTCTAGATAATTTTACCTCATGTAACAGTCTAATACCAATTTCAATGTTGCCTCAACGTCACGATACGTGGTGTGGATTTCAGGAGACTCTGATTGCATAGTAAGATTAAGTGTGTTGAAGATAGGCAACACAAAATCCAAAGGAATAAGAAAGAGTCTTTTAGTATTATCATTTAATTTCTGCACATTTGTGTCGCTTGCCACAAGTCTGTAGTTAGCCACAGCATCGATAAAAACAGTTTCAGAGTATCATATTGCTCAGGAAGCCCGGATACAATCATATGTAAAGAGAGCCAGCGTGTCTCGTTGGGATGAAGTAATTCGTGCAGTTTCACTTTTACAAAGCTCTGGAGCTCTTTCAGTTTACCAATGCGTTTATGGCTACACTGGAAATAATTATACACATCCCTCGCTAGGTCTTCTATGATTCTAGGAAAGATGAAGAAAGAGTAGGAAGCTCATAGTACAAATGAATGGCAAATGCATTTCATCACGAACAGGTCTGGAGTATCTTACTTAAACAAAGTGAATAAGGAATGACAGATCCGTAACATAGCATTCGCTCCATCCGCTGCTAAATCAGTCATATTTTCTTTGTAAGGAATATTATTGTCACAGAAGAACTGGACAATCTCCTAATATAACGTACTACTAGTAGTATCAGGAAGTGGAATCAGTACTAGAACGGCTAAGTTCTTTCGTTTCTTTCTCTTTGAACATTTACTGCCAAACACAAATATTTTGTGCAACTTTAATCTGTTGGTTCATCAATAATGAGATTAAACTTATTTGTCTTAGAAGTGTCAGTTTCACGAAACTTGCCTTCCCTGTAACATTATTTATGATTCTAGATACTTTGGTCTTGCTACAATGAATATGTTTTGCAACTTGTGAATCAGGTCACACTGCTTGGAAGAATTTCGGTAAATGTTCAGAACTCGAAGTGGTAAATTATGCTCTGCAATGAAACTAGCAAAGCAAACTTCATTGGTCTTATCTATATCATGCAATCTTGGGTTGCCACTAACTGATAACATATCGGTAAGTTTAGGTTGCCACAATTAATTACATGCTTCTTACCACTCATGTGCTTGACTATATCACTTTTCCCAGATGTAGTTTTTAGATCACAATCACATGCACAGCAGTAGGCATTATAGGCCCTTCCTTGCTTCTTCTCAGCCAACCACTAAACACTGTTCCGTTTTCCCATTAGGGATTGTATTTTGTAGCATGTATTACCTTTTTGGGCGCGGTCACCACAGATTCAGAATCTGACTTCGAACTCATATCTAATCAAGCACAGCGCTCCACTACTTTGCACAAGCTTATAGTGTCACGAGACAAGTCATGAACTAAAAAAATAGCTCTGAGCACTATGGGACTTAACTGCTGTGATCATCAGTCCCCTAGAACTTAGAACTACTTAAACCTAACTAACCTAAGGACGTCACACACATCCATTCCCGAAGCAGAATTTGAACCTGCGACCGGAGCGGCCGCGCGGTTCCAGACTGTAGCGCCTAGAACCGCTCGGCCACCCCGGCCGGCTGTCATGAACTGCCCGGTCCCTTGCTCGCGCTCTGTTGCTCGATGCTCCGTTGTTGAAACGGCGAAACTAGAATTCATCAGCTGGGGTGCGTTTGTTTTTAATGACTTTGCTGGGCCTTGCGTCCAAACAATACTGTAGTGGTACAGCAGTAGCAACTCTTAACGCAATGTTTCGTTGTGATGGAATTGATAGGTATATGTTACGCAGCAACCCATACTATCGACGAAGGAAGATCGAAAAATTTCCGAAGATTCACTCAAAGTTTCAGGAAGATCGAAAAAATTCGGAAGATTTACATATAATTTCAGATCTCTTGGAATAACTAAAAAAATCGGAAAATCCTCCGAAAATTCGGAAGTTTGTACTCGTGGAAGAGATCTGGAGACACCGGAAGGTTTAAGATTGATTATGTAATGGTCAGACACAGATTTGGGAACCAGGTTTTAAATGGCTCTGAGCACTATGCGACTTAACTTCTGAGGTCATCAGTCGCCTAGAACTTACAACTAATTAAACCTCACTAACCTAAGGACATCACACACATCCATGCCCGAGGCAGGATTCGAACCTGCGACCGTAGCGGTCGCTCGGCTCCAGACTGTAGCACCTAGAACCGCACGGCCACTCCGGGCGGCACCATGTTTTAAGTTGTAAGACATTTCCAGGGGCAGATGTGGACTCCGACCACAAATTATTGGTTATTAACTGTAGATTAATACTTAAGAAATTGGAGGAAGGTAGGAAATTAAGGAGATGGGATCTGGATAAGTTGAAAGAACCAGAGGTTGTTGAGAGTTTCAGAGGGAGCATTAGGCAATGGTTGATAGAACACGATAAAGGAGTAGAGTAGAAGACGAATGTGTAGCTTTAAGAGATGAAATACTGAAGACAGCAGAGGATCAAACAGGTAAAAAGACAAGACATATTAGAAATTCTTGGATAGCACAAGAGATACTGAATTTAATGAATGAAAGGAAAAAATTTAAAAATGCAGCAAATGGAGCAGGCGAAAGAGAATACACATGTTTAAAAAATGAGACTATGAGTGCAAAATTGCTAAACAGGACTGACTGGAGGGCAGGTGTAAGGATTTAGAAGTATATTTCACTAGGGGAAGGACAGATAATTCCTACAGGAAAATTAAAAAGACCTTTGGGGAAAATAGAAGCAGCTGTATGAATATCAAGAGCTCTGATGGTAAACCAGTCCCGAGCAAAGAAAGGAAAGGTGAAAGGAGTATATGGGGAGTCTATACTATGGATATTAGCTTGAAAGAAATATTATACGAAGGGAAGTGGACGTAGATGAAGATTATACGGGAGATACGATACCGCGAGAAGGGTTTGACAAAGTTCTGAAAGATCTAAGTCGAAACAAGGCCCCGGGAGTGGGCGATATTCCGTCAGAACTAATGATATCCTTGGGAGAGCCAACCATGTCACTACTCTTCCATCTGGGGTGCAAGATGCATATCACAGGTGAAATACCCTCAGACTTCAAGAACAATATCGGTATTCCAAATCTAAGGAAAGCAGTTGCTGACAGGTGTGAAAAATACAGAACTATCAGTTTAATAAGTCATGGTTGCAAAATACTAGCTCGAATTCTTTGGAGAAGAATGGAAAACTTGGTAGAAGATCGAGGAAGATCAGTCTGGATTCCAGAGAAATGTCGGAGCACGAGAGGCAATACTGACCCTACCACATACCTTAGAAGATAGGTTAAGGAAAGGCAAGCCTACATTTATAGAATTTGTAGATTCAGAGAAAGCTCTTGACAGTGCTGATTGGAATACCCTCTTTGAAACGCTGAAGGTAGCAGAGGTAAAATACAGGGAGCGAAAGGCTGTTTACAACAGGTACAGAAACAAGACGTCAGTTAAATAGTCGAGGGGCATGAAAAGGAGTCTGCGGTTGAAAAGGGAGTGAGAGAGGATTGCAGCCTATCTCCGATGTTATTCAATATGTACACTGAACAAACAGTAAAGGAAACTAAAGAAATATCTGGAGTAGGAACTAAAGTTCAGGGAGAACAAATAAAAACTTTGAGGTTTTCGGATGACACTAATCCTGTCAGAGACAAATAAATGGTTCAAATGGCTCTGAGCACTATGGGACTTAACATCTGTGGTCATCAGTCCTCTAGAACTTAGAACTACTTAAACCTAACTAACTTAAGGACATCACACACATCCATGCCCGAGGCAGGATTCGAACCTGCGACCGTAGCGGTCACGCGGTTCCAGACTGAAGCGCCTAGAACCGCACGGCCACACCGGCCGGCTGTCAGAGACAGCAAATGACTTGGAAGAGCTGTTGAACGGAATGTACATTGTCTTGAAAGGTGAATATTAGATGATGAACATCAACAAAAGCAAAACAAAGATAATGGAATGTAGTCGATGATAAGGGAATCAGATTACGAAACGAGACACTTATGATGATGGCTGCAGTAGAGAGGATATGAAATGTAGACTGGCAATGACAAGAAAATCATTTCTGAAAAGAGAAATGTGTTAAGATCAAATGTAGATTTAAATGTCAGGAAGTCTTTTCTGAAGGTACTTGTCCGGCGTGCAGGCATGTATGGAATGATAAACAGTTTAAATAAAAGAGAATAGAAGCTTTCGAATAGTACCATAAAAGACTTCTGAAGATTAGATGATGAAACCTTGGATAGGGATGGGTTCATAGGACACATACCGAGACATCAAGGGGTCACCAGTTTACTGCTGGAGGGAGGTATGGAGGGTAACAATCGTAGAGGGCTACCAAGAAATGAATACAGTAAGTAGATTTAGAAAAATGTAGGTTGCAGTGGTTATACGGGGACGAAGAGGCTTGCACAGAATAAAGTAGACCGGATAGCTGCATCAAACCAGTCTTCGGACTGAAGACAACAACAGCAACTAAAGCTCTGTGTTAGACGTTAAACAAGAATAACAATTTTTAAAGCTGATTTACATCAATCATCGGTATGAGAGACGTGCTGACGACGCTGTGTCCGCTCCTCTACAGCTTCCATGACACGTCGGAAAGCGACAGCGGCTGACGCAGCTTTGTGAAGCCATCACGTACGATTTGTCTCAGAAAGACGATTGTCTGACTACAAACTCATCGAAACTGGTTACAATATTTGTCATTTTAGTGTGAAATAGTCTGTATTATAAATAAATATTTAATATACAATAAAAATTAACTTCAAACACAAACCGAAATCATTATATTTATTTGAGAACTGCTATACAGGGTGTTACAAAAAGGTACGGCCAAACTTTCAGGAAACATTCCTGACACACAACGAAAGAAAATATGTTATGTGAACATGTGTCCGGAAACGCTTACTTTCCATGTAGAGCTAATATTATTACTTCTCTTCAAATCACATTAATCATGGAATGGAAACACACAGCAACAGAACGTACCAGCATGACTTCAAACACTTTGTTACAAAAATGGTTCAAATGGCTCTGAGCACTATGGGACTTAACATCTATGGTCATCAGTCCCCTAGAACTTAGAACTACTTAAACCTAACTAACCTAAGGACAGCACACAACACCCAGCCATCACGAGGCAGAGAAAATCCCTGACCCCGCCGGGAATCGAACCCGGGAACCCGTGCGTGGGAAGCGTGAACGCTACCGCACGACCACGAGATGCGGGCTACTTTGTTACAGGAAATGTTCAAAATGTCCTCCGTTAGCGAGGATACATGCATCCACCCTCCGTCGCATGGAATCCCTGATGCGCTGATGCAGCCTTGGAGAATGGCGTATTGTATCACAGCCGTCCACAATACGAGCACGAAGAGTCTCTACATTTCGTACTGGGGTTGCGTAGACAAGAGCTTTCAAATGGCCCCATAAATGAAAGAGGATTGAGGTCAGGACAGCGTGGAGGCCATGGAATTGGTCCGCCTCTACCAATCCATCGGTCACCGAATCTGTTGTTGAGGAGCGTACAAACACTTCGACTGAAATGTGCAGGAGCTCCATCGTGCAAGAACCACATGTTGTGTCGTAAAGGCAGATGTTCTAGCAGCACAGGTAGAGTATCCCGTATGAAATCATGATAACGTGCTCCATTGGGCGTAGGTGGAAGAACATGGAGCCCAATCAAGACATCACCAACAGTGCCTGCCCAAACGTTCACAGAAAATCTGTGTTGATGACGTGATTGCACAATTGCGTACCGATTCTCGTCAGCCCACACATGTTGATTGTGAAAATTTACAATTTGATCATGTTGGAATGAAGCCTCATCCGTAAAGAGAACATTTGCGCTGAAATGAGGATTGACACATTGTTGGATGAACCATTCGCAGAAGTGTACCCGTGGAGGCCAATCAGCTGCTGATAGTGCCTGCACACGCTGTACATGGCACGGAAACAACTGGTTCTCCCGTAGCACTCTCCATACAGAGACGTGGTCAACGTTACCTTGTACAGCAGCAACTTCTCTGACGCTGACATTAAGGTTATCGTCAACTGCACGAAGAATTGCCTCGTCCATTGCAGGTGTCCTCGTCGTTCTAGGTCTTCCCCAGTCGCGAGTCATAGGCTGGAATGTTCCGTGCTCCCTAAGACGGCGATCAATTGCTTCGAACGTCTTCCTGTCGGGACACCTTCGTTCTGGAAATCTGTCTCGATACAAACGTACCGCGCCACGACTATTGTCCCGTGCTAATCCATACATCAAATGGGCATCTGCCAACTCCGAATTTGTAAACATTGCACTACACACCGGAAGCAGCTACTAGGGTAGCAGAGTACGTGTGGCGTGCACACGGGGGTTTTTTGGGATAGAGGGACCCCCCCCCCCCCCTTGGGCGAAACGATAAAATACCTGACGGCTTACCAGAGAGGACATTATCATCGTTGATAAAGAACGTCCGTCCTCAGAGACCAAAAACAGGAAAAGTTAACGTAATATTGGTAAACTGCAGGAGTATCCAGGGCAAGGTTCCTGAATTAGTATCTCTTATTGAAGGAAATAGTGCGCATATAGTATTAGGAACGGAAAGTTGGTTAAAACCGGAAGTGAACAGTAACGAAATCCTAGACACAGAATGGAATATATACCGCAAGGATAAGATAAACGCCAATGGTGGAGGAGTATTTATAGCAGTAAAGAATTCAATAATATCCAGTGAAGTTATTAGCGAATGCGAATGTGAAATAATCTGGGTTAAGCTAAGTATCAAAGGTGGGTCAGATATGATAGTCGGATGCTTCTATAGACCACCTGCATCAGCAACCGTAGTAGTTGAGCGCCTCAGAGAGAACCTGCAGAACGTCGTGAAGAAGTTTCGTGATCATACTATTGTAATAGGGGGAGACTTCAATCTACCAGGTATAGAATGGGATAGTCACACAATCAGAACTGGAGCCAGGGACAGAGACTCTTGTGACATTATCCTGACTGCCTTGTCCGAGAATTACTTCGAGCAGATAGTTAGAGAACCAACTCGTGAAGCTAACGTTTTAGACCTCATAGCAACAAATAGACCGGAACTTTTCGACTCCGTGAATGTAGAAGAGGGTATCAGTGATCATAAGTCAGTGGTTGCATCAATGACTACAAGTGTAATAAGAAATGCCAAGAAAGGAAGGAAAATATATTTGCTTAACAAGAGTGATAGGGCACAAATCGCAGAATATCTGAGTGACCACCATCAAATGTTCATTTCTGAGGAAGAGGATGTGGAACAAAAATGGAAAAAATTCAGAAACATCGTCCAGTACGCCTTAGATAAGTTCGTACCGACTAAGGTCCAAAGCGAGGGGAAAGATCCACCGTGGTATAATAATCATGTACGGAAGGTACTACGGAAACAAAGAAAGCTTCATCATAGGTTTAAGAGTAGTCGAATCATAGCTGATAAGGAAAAGCTGAACGAAGCGAAAAAGAGCGTAAAGAGAGCAATGAGAGAAGCATTCAACGAATTCGAACATAAAACATTGGCAAACAATCTAAACAAGAACCCTAAAAAGTTTTGGTCATATGTAAAATCGGTAAGCGGATCTAAATCCCCTATTCAGTCACTCGTTGACCACGATGGCACCGAAACAGAGGACGACCGAAGAAAGGCAGAAATACTGAATTCAGTGTTCCGAAACTGTTTCACTGCGGAAAATCGTAACACGGTCCCTGACTTCAGCCGTCGCACGGACGCCAAAATGGAAAATATTGAAATAAACGTTATCGGAATTGATAAACAACTGCTATCACTTAGTAGCGGAAAAGCATCCGGACCAGACGAGATACCCTTAAGATTCTACAGTGATTATGCTAAAGAACTTGCCCCCTTTCTATCAGCAATTTATCGTAGATCGCTGGAAGAACGTAAAGTACCTAGCGACTGGAAGAAAGCGCAGGTCGTTCCCATTTTCAAGAAGGGTCATAAATCAGATGCGAATAATTATAGGCCTATTTCGCTTACGTCAATCTGTTGTAGAATAATGGAACATGTTTTGTGTTCTCGTATTATGACGTTCTTAGATAATACAAATCTCCTTCATCATAACCAACATGGATTCCGCAAACAGAGATCATGTGAAACTCAGCTCGCCCTATTTGCCCAAGAAATTCACAGTGCCGTAGACACTGGCGAGCAGATTGATGCCGTATTCCTGGACTTCAGGAAGGCATTTGATACGGTTCCGCACTTACGTTTAGTGAAAAAAATACGAGCTTACGGAATATCGGACCAGGTTTGTGATTGGATTCAGGATTTCCTAGAAGAAAGAACACAACATGTCATTCTTAACGGTTCAAAATCTGCAGATGTAGAGGTAATTTCGGGAGTACCGCAAGGAAGCGTGATAGGACCTTTATTGTTTACAATATACATAAATGACTTAGTTGACAACATCGGTAGCTCCGTGAGGCTATTTGCAGATGACACGGTTGTCTACAAGAAAGTAGCAACATCAGAAGACTCGTACGTACTCCAGGAAGACCTGCAGAGGATTAATGCATGGTGCGACAGCTGGCAGCTTTCCCTAAACGTAGATAAATGTAATATAATGCGCATACATAGGGGCAGAAATCCATTCCAGTACGATTATGCCATAGGTGGTAAATCATTGGAAGCGGTAACGACCGTAAAGTACTTAGGAGTTACTATCCGGAACGATCTGAAGTGGAATGATCACATAAAACAAATAGTGGGAAAAGCAGGCGCCAGGTTGAGATTCATAGGAAGAATTCTAAGAAAATGTGACTCATCGACGAAAGAAGTAGCTTACAAAACGCTTGTTCGTCCGATTCTTGAGTATTGCTCATCAGTATGGGACCCTTACCAGGTTGGATTAATAGAAGAGATAGACATGATCCAGTGAAAAGCAGCGCGATTCGTCATGGGGACATTTAGTCAGCGCGAGAGCGTTACGGAGATGCTGAACAAGCTCCAGTGGCGGACACTTCAAGAAAGGCGTTACGCAATACGGAGAGGTTTATTATCGAAATTACGAGAGAGCACATTCCGGGAAGAGATGGGCAACATATTACTACCGCCCACATATATCTCGCGTAATGATCACAACGAAAAGATCCGAGAAATTAGAGCAAATACGGAGACTTACAAGCAGTCGTTCTTCCCACGCACAATTCGTGAATGGAACAGGGAAGGGGGGATCAGATAGTGGTACAATAAGTACCCTCCGCCACACACCGTAAGGTGGCTCGCGGAGTATAGATGTAGATGTAGATGTAGACTGCAAAACCACGTTCGTGATGAACACTAACCTGTTGATGCTACGTACTGATGTGGTACTGTAGAGCAATGAGTCGCATGTCAACACAAGCACCGAAGTCAACATTACCTTCCTTCAACAGGCGGTGAATCGAGGAAGTACAGTACATAGCGACGAAACTAAAATGAGCTCTAACGTGGAAATTAAGCGTTTCCGGACGCATGTCCACATAACATCTTTATTTGTGTGTGAGGAACGTTTCCTGAAAGTTTGGCGGTACCTTTTTTAATACCCTGTATACTGTGTGTGTGTGTGTGTGTGTGTGTGTGTGTATGTAGTTTTGCAATGTGTGCGTTTGTGTGTTTCACAGTAGTTAAGTGTAAATCTCTGTTAGTTAAAACGAATTACTGCAATCAAAGACTAATGCTACACTAACGTGTTGTCATATTTTTCATTTTCAACGAGAGTTATAGTGTAAACTAACTAGTTCGACATTACAGTGAGAGAACGCATTTATACTCCATGAACAAGCAAATAACTAACCATCTTCTTCGAATAACTCTAGAGACTGCTCCCCAGAAACGTCGGAAACCACCAATACCTCCACCAGTAACCCTACCTGTCAATTTAAGACGTTTTCCAGTTTGTGCGTTTAAAATGACATTTCGGAATTCTTTTTTATAAATTCATCCGGTAGCGTTCTCGTGAGCTATTAGGGCATAGTGTACCATGGGAAAAGCTCAAATTTCGGAACTAACTAGCTGGCTGCTTCTCCTTGGCAATATACTGAAAGTTATAGCTTTGTCACGTATAACAAGTGAATATCTGCATGCGTCTTACGATACAAAAACCAAATCAGTAAAGGCTAGTAATTTCTCAAATAATATTTTCGCAACTGATGTTGACAAACATACGTTTAAACCATGATACCTTAAAATCGAGATTTATTGTTAACTTAATTTCCTCCAAAATCTGCATCGTATACCATCGTCGCTGATGTCTGAGTGTGCCCGAACTGCTGTGTATGATTGTAAACTTATGGTGATGGGTTCAAAGCTTATAACTATCGTCACCTCCCTACCAGTGTTCTGATCATGAAGCTGGGCTGCACGCAGTATGCCCACGCTGAAGGGGAGATCATATCTACTGCGTCATGCTCAAGTGCCTGGTATCTTGAATGTTTAGTTCTGTCACACAAACCTTAACCTGTCCCGAAATTAATTCAGTCGGATGTATACTAATGGTTGTATGGGGCTAAATGCAAAATTGTGTGGCCACATGCAAGGAAGCCAAGTTTGAATGTTTTATCGTGCTACTTCCACAATTATATTAACGAGCTACAGGAGTTCGGTACGAGTTTGGAACATTTTTATTTTTAAGCCAGAACATAATATTCGCTTTCCTGGTGTCAGACTTGCTGTTGTTTATGTAACAGCCGAATGATAACTGACATTGTCCATAACAACGACAGACTTCGGACCGAGGCATGGCAGTAACCGTTCAAGAACCACTTTCTAAAACTGACAGTGTTCATTTCCGAATCGTAGGCGCTGATGTTTTTCTTACACCTAAATATAAGTTTTCTCTCGGTAAAAAAACCAGAAGAGAAAAGTAAAAAATAAAGCATGATAATTATCAGAGAATTTTTTCCTATGGGAACTTTAAAACAGCCAGTACCATCATTCATTTTCCATTAGGTTCCCCTGCAAGGATTCTCATTCAACCACCTTTTCTAATACACTTTTGAACTATCTTCTTCTCTTATTTTCAGCACCTTTCTCTGGAATATGGCTCGTGCTGCAGCTATGCCGCTTTTTCCCAGTAAAGACATTCTTCCATCATAACTTTCCGCATATTTGAAACCACTTTTCTAATGCCTAATTGTAACACGTTTTTGTGGTATCGCGTATTCACCATCTACTGTATACAAGTTTCAAACATGGAGCGCCTTAAAACATCGTTATTAAAGTCAACCATTTGTATTAAGGTTTCTTGCGAGGCAAAAACAATATCTCCTGACGCTTCTGTAGCTCCGACACTTTCATTTGTTGTTTTCTGTACAGTCTTGTACCGACGCTTGCTTCTACAGTGCGTTCTTGTGTCTTCAGAATGTCAGCAATAGGAGTCACGCTTTCAAATTCAAGCTTGAAAAATTTTTATACGTGATAAATAAACCTCCTCACCTACTTGTGAAACACTTCCCGTTAAATGCCGTCGCCTGACACATTTATTTCGAAATCGCATTAACACATTTACAGATAAACATTCACAGAATCTGAATGAAAATTTGGTCTTTGTTAGAATGAAACTGCAAAGTCTCGTAGTACAGAAAGATTCTCTCGATGTCGCCGTAAGTCACGCTTAGCCGCTAGGACAGACAATGAATGTTATTGGTTGCTAGGAGTTTAGTGGAGGGTGATGTGCAGAACGGCTGAAAATTCTCCACTTTCTCACATGGCGCACACTATAATAGACAGCGAGGGCCAGCGATAAATTATAAAAGAGATGTTAAAACTTTGAACATAGCTGCTAAGATTCAGTGACCGTGTCAGAATTATATTAGAACAAATAAGCCCTCGGTCACAAATATTAAGTCAAAATTGACCAGGTTTTGACGCTACTATGAGCGTCGTCTCCAGAATTAGACTAACTGTTCTAAAACATATTAAGTATATAATACATTAATAAAATTAACGTTTGTACAGACTGGAAATAGATGCAGTACTTGCAAGTCACATATTAAAAAAGATCTAAGCCGGAAAGGCGACGTCATGAATAGTTGTAAGTAAGATGGCTCCTCGTACTTTGGTGAACAAGAGTCTTGTTGCAACCCTTGTTCACTAAGTACGAGCAGCCCTTAGCGGCTCGCCATCTTACTTACAACTATTCATGACGTCGCCTTTCCGGCTTAGATCTTTTTTAATATGTGACTTGTAAGTACTGCATCTTTTTCCAGTTTGTACAAACGTTAATTTTATAATGTATTATATACTTAATATGTTTTAGAACAGTTAGTCTAATTCTGGAGACGACGCTCATAGTAGCGTCAAAACCTGGTCAATTTTGACTTAATATTTGTGACCGAGGGCTTATTTGTTCTAATATAAAAGAGATGTTATCTTGGTACTGAGAATGAAAGACCACCAGCAGTCAAGTGTGCGATATTTTTAGTACCATACGATTTCGGACTACGTCGTTCCATTATCGAATGCTGTAAAACATTAAACCAGTCAATAAATCGCAATACTGCATGTACTAACAACCATACAAAATTGTTTATTTCCTGTAGTACAATATACCTTAAAGCTTCTATCCCATTAGGCGGCGTTGAAAGCAAAAACGCACCAGCAAACATACTGTCTGATCTAAAATTCTTCTTAGAGCATCTCATATTGGGGTGTTACACTATCAAGGCTTAGTTATAAAGTAAAGGCAGTCGCTTTCACATATCAAAGACAATACTTTCCTGCAAAAACGCATCATGCTGCGTTGTCAACATAAAATGCCAGCATGGTCACGTGGTCTCGGGAAAGCGTAGGTTTGTTCGTAGTTCGTCCTGTAACATTTGAACCTAATTACATCGCTAGTACAGAGAGATACCCGTAGTTGACGCTGTGTATTTGGTGTAAGGACCTAGTAGACACCATAATAATTTGGATTTGATACCTGGAATAAACTGGACTCATAGCTTCGCAGAGCACAATGAACGGCGTCACGTCACAGCACCGTCACGTCAGCGTGTATTCACGCGGTCCGTCACGTCGCGTCACTTCACGTCAGGTGACGTCAACAATTCGCTTAGCCCAGCACCGAACGGTGAAATGAGACTATGAGTCACCATCCATGGTATAGAAAGCCAGAGCATAGTATCAGAAGTGAGGAACTAACAACGACAAAGATTATTAATGGCCAAAGTGAACTTGATAACGTATGTTGTTTATCAGTTTTGTTTGGTAAAAGTGTTGAGAAGTGAAACATTTCAGAATATCGACATTCATTTGCTACGGGAAACATACACATACAAACTCATCAAACAGTAGCTATAAGTGAATAAATTGAGGCTATTTACCTTATCTATTATGTTCTTGTTTCTTACATAACTACTAACACAGTAAACAACTGTTTCTTTTTCTCCTTCATTAAAGCTAAAATTTTCACTTACATTGTTATGAAATGAAAATTTCTTCCTCAGCGTATGTTCTTATTTATATTTATATACACTGTGGACATAAGCTCTGTTCTGTTATTATAAAACCTAACTAAATATTGCTCTCAGTTCTGTGAACTCACATGCGTAAGAAAGCTCAATTGCAAAATAGAGTGTCTTTAAGCTACCACGAAAACAAAGCATAATAAAAAATAATGATTAAGAAGAGACAAAGTAAAAAATCCAGTAATATAACACGAGTGAGCGCGACGAAAGTGAGCAGACGACAATATCCTCAAAACTTTCTTCTTAATAACCTTGATGTGACATGACGCGATGTGATGGTCCATTGGCGGCCTATGTGAACGCCGCCATTTGAAATGGAATGTTGTAACGTGAGGTGATGGGCGATGTGAATTGGCTATAAATAGACAGCGTCGTCCAGAGACCACGTGACAATTACAGTTTAATGATGACAACATGCGCAGTATGCAACGCTCACTCCAGAGATATATCTACTCTGTCTCATACCAATGTTAGTACTTCCCTACATCGAATATGTCACAGACCCCCAACGATGTTGCCTCTATCGTAAAATCTATGAACACTGTAACATGTCAAAGCCTAGTAAATTAAATTCAGATATACACGATTGTTGCAACGTGTGAGTCGATATAGAATGCTCAATAGAAAAAGTACAACCTAATGCCTCTAATTCGAATCGGATGGCTTCCCAAGAAGGACATGGCTGAAGTGGACGCAGAAATGCTCCTTGGACCATTCTGTCTTCTCATTTGATATTTCGTCACATTCCTTTCTTTAGGTGCAAAAAATCTTAACTTCCTCTACATTTGACAACAACCAGCCCTTATCCTCAAAGTGTAATATCCTCATGCTCACTTTGATGTGGTTGTTGTTAAATTTTTCAAGAAAGTGGAGATCTTTTCGCTTTAAGAAAGGAATGCGACACTATCATATATAAGAAGACAGAAGTGTCCAGTGGTATTTCTGGTTCCCACTTACCGATGTCCCACTAGGGAAACAGCCACCGACTCATTCTAGTTAGCGACATTAGGTTTTACACTTTCCATTGGCCATTCTATATCGATGACAAGTTGCAACATACATGTAGGACTGACTTTTAATTTACTAAGACTTGACGAAATAAACTGTTCATAAATTTTATGATAGGCAGTAGCATCATTGGCGCAGTTACGTATGTGTACCAGGAGAGTACTCTCTTTGGTATGTGAAAGCGGTTGTGTTTACTTTATAACCGCGTCCTGATAGTATAACACGTTAACATGAAATGTTCTAAGATGAATTTTAGGCTCTGACAATACATGTTTGCTGCTGGAGTTTCACTTTTGACGCTACCTAATGGCATGGAAGCTTTAAGGGGATTGGTCCATGAATACCAGGGGAAACCTTGACAAAACCGTCAGTTTTCTAAATAATGTAACTCAAAGAATAAGATTTGTAAGCCCATATAATGTTTACCATATTTTAAGACATCTATTGGGAACATTTCAATGTATGAATAACAGCTTTCGCTCTCGCACTTTTTTAAATTGTATTTTTTTGTTGCAAGTGAAATAAACCTTGCTACTTATTTATGTATATCATAGGTACACACTATTCAAAACAGAGACAAAGTATAAGGTTTGAAACTTCCTGGCAGATTAAAATTATGTGCCGGACCGAGTCTCGAACTCTGGACCTTTGCCTTTCGCAGGCAAGTGATAGTTCTGCAAGGTTCGCAAAAGAGCTTCTGTGAAGATAGGAAGGTAGGACACGAGATACTGGCAGATATAAAGCTGTGAGGACGGGGCCAGAGTTGTGCTTGGGTAGCTCAGATGGTAAAGCACTTTCCCGAGAAAAGCACAGGTTCCGAGTTCGAGTCTTTGGGCTGGCGTACAGTTTTAACCTGCCAGGAAGTTTCATATCAGAGCACATTCGGCTGCAGAGTGAAAATATCATTCTGAAAATAGAAGGTTTATTTTTTCCTATAAATTCTTTGCACCATTATCTTTAAAGGAGACTACTGAAAAGATGGTGCTGTCATAAATTGTGGTACAAAAATTTTGAGTATGGTTATCAAAAATTTTGGAAATTATTTCAGGGTTTTTCTTCAAAAAAGCATTTAATTTTTTTTTGTATCCCGCCTGGAAGGCGGCGCGTGGGTCTGCTCCTGAAAACTGAAAGGTTGCCCGAATGAAGGAAGCTAGTAGGAGCAGGTGAGGTGAAACACGTCGGTACTGCATGTAAGTAAATTTGGTTTACTGGTGCTTGAATATATACAGAGGCATACATAACTTTTCACTTTTGCTAGAGGGCGCTGTCGTCGGTGTCTGTCATAGTGCCAACTTAAGAACTTGCACATACGTCGTGGCATCGTAGCTATCGATACCACAATTTTCAAAGTCACAAGAGTAGTCTACTTGTTAGTTAATCATGTTTTAGGGCAGTATACAAAATTACGGCTTTCTATCCTTGACACTTTTTAGCCAAAATGTACCAGAACATGAAATAATTTAACGTCAAGGAAATTCAAATTAAATTTAAAATTAGCTTTCTCTGTTAAACTTGCATAGCACTAATCCATCCCAGGTCCATACTCATCTTGTTTCCTGTGTTATGCTTCCTCCCTTCTCTTTTTCACACTTCTTCTTCTTATCCTTGCTTCTTTGATGGTTTCCAACTCTGATTTTTCTGCTTCGAAGAGTCTCCTTCCATCATTGGCTAAGTGGGCAGAGTGCATGACATGGGCTGTCATCTGTCGTGGATTTATGAAAGAAGGTAGCCCATACTGACTTTCATTCCCTCAAGGTCCTGCTGCTTATGTTGGGTGCAGGGTCACGCATTGGTGTGGTTTCTGTTGATTCTCTCAATAGATGAGATTATACTAGGCATGGCCTTCACCTCAACAGGAAGTGGAAGAGTAAATTGGCTGGGAAAATAGCAGGAAAGTTAAATGGGGGAGGCACTGTCATGAGTGGTAAAATACCAGTGGTTATAGGGTTCAGAAAAGACCTCTTTTTAGGGTAGGGAGGACAGAAGGAAACCAAATTTTAAGAGAGGTTAGAACTGAGACAAACCTTCAGTTTGAGAAAGAAACCAAAAAACATAATTCTAGCTTATTACATCAGCATAAACAGTTATTGGTTAAGAATTTTCAACAGTCAGCAGATATTTTAACTCTACCCAATTTTAACTGAGTCAATGTGAAATGTCAGCTATCTTTATTGGATCAAAATATTCTAGGAAAAAATTAATGAATTAACTATCTGCATAGATGAACTAGAGTCTTCAAATCCAGCTGACACAATCTGCCTCTCTCAACATCATGTGACCACTGGTATAGAACTTTTAAGTGTTACAGGGTTTAAGTTAGCATCTCATTTTTATAGATCAGAAATGGAGAAGGGAGGAGATGCCACATTCATCAGGAACTGTCATAAATTTAAGAACGTAGACATTCATACATTTTGCCTAGAACAGCATATGGAAGCATGTGCAACAGAAGTAGAATTTCACAAAAAATCCTTCATAATATTAAGTGTATATCGAGCACCTGCAGGTAACTTTAATCTGTTCGTAAACCACCTTGAAGCTGTAGTGGCCCATTTAACAATCGAAAACAAAGAAATAGTGGTTGCTGGTGATTTCAATACAGATTTCCTTAAAGATTCTCCCAATAAGAACTTATTTGAGTTAGTAACACTATCATTCAACTTAATTCCCACTGTAAAGTTCCCCACTAGGGTAGCCAATTGCTCACAAACAGCCATTGATAATATCTTTATTGAAAAGTCCAACGAACAAAATTATATTACAAAACCAATAGTCAATGGCCTCTCAGACCATGACATGCAGTTCCTTCTGTTAAATGTTAATATTGAACAGGATATGAAATCTGTTAAATCTGAGCTCAAAAGGGTAATCAATAAGCCAAAAATTGATTATTTTAGGAGACGACTCAGAGACATTCACTGGACTTATCTTTACAGTGCTTATGGCATGAATGAAAAATATAACACTTTTGCTAATAAAGTGCTTACATTATTGGAGCACTGTTTTCCTCCAAAACTTACCAAGGTTAGAGCTAAGTCTACAAAGAAGCCATGGATTACTCAAAGGCATAGGGGTATCTTGTAAAACAAAAAGAAAACTGTATCTGTCAATCTGAAACAGTTCCAATGTTGATGCTAGAGCACATTACAAGAAATACTGCAAAATATTAAAGACTGTAATACGGACATCAAAGCAAATATATTACAAGGAAAAGATAGTCATATCAGATAACAAAATAAAGACAATATGGGATATAGTGAAGGAGGAGACCGGTAGAACCAGACATGAAGAGGAACAAGTAGCATTAAGAGTAAATGATACATTGGTGACAGATGTGTATAGTGTTGCAGAACTTTTTAACAAACATTTTATAATGGTTACTGAAAAGATGGGGTTGTCAAGTTTGGTAGACGCTGCTTTGGGATACCTGAAACCAGACATTTCAAGTAACTTCCATAATATGACTTTGACCCTCACAACCCCAGCAGAAATTATGTCCATCATAAAATCTTTAAAATAATAACATCTAGTGGGTATGATGAAATATCAACAAAGTTAATTAAATAAGGTGATTCTGAGCTAAGTAAGATATTAAGCTATCTGTATAACCAGTAATTTATCAGTGGAATATTTCCTGAATGGTTGAAAAATGCTGAAGTTAAGCCACTGTTGAAGAAGGGATGTAAAGAAATAACATCAAATGTCTGTCCAATTTTACAGTTGCCAGGATTCTCCAAAATTTTAGAAAAAGTAATGTACAAACGGCTTTATAACCATCTTATCTCAAATAACATACTGTCAAAGTCACAGTTTGGATTTCTAAAAGGTTCTGATATTGAGAAGGCTATCTACACTTACAGTGAAAACGTGCTTAATTCATTAGAAAAAAAAAAAAATTGCTGGCAACTGGTATATTTTGTGATCTGTCAAAAGTATTTGACTGTGTAAATCACAATATCCTTTTAAATAAATTAGAATATTATAGTGTAACAGGAAATGCTGCAAAATGGTTCAAATCCTATATCTCTGGCAGGAAACAAAGGGTGTTATTAGGAAAGAAACATGTATCAAGCTATCAGGCATCATCCAACTGGGAACTAATTACATGTGGGGTCCCACAAGATTCCATTTTGGGGCCCTTACTTCTTCTGGTGTATATTAATGACCTTTAATCAGTAACATTACCAGATGCCAAGTTCGTTTTGTTTGCCGATGATATAAACATTGCAAAGAATAGCAAATCAAGTGTAGTTGTAGAAAGATCAGCTAATGAAATATTTGTGGACATTAATCACTGGTTCCTAGCTAATTCCTTGTCACTAAACTTTGAAAAAACACACTACATCCAGTTCAGAACTTGTAAGGGGTGTCCCACGAGTATATGCCTAACATTAGATGAAAAGTAGATAGAAGAAGTGGACAGTGTTAAATTCTTGGGTTTACAGCTTGAAATTAAATTCAACTGGGAGGAGCACACCACAGATCTGCTGAAGCCTCTTAACAAATCTCTATTTGCAATGCGAATTGTGTCAGACATAGGGGATATAAAAATGAAAAAGCTGGCATACGATGCTTATTTTCATTCCATAATATCATATGGGATTATTTTTTGGGTAATTCATCAAGCGAAGCTAAAGTTTTCTTGGCACAAAAATAGTTATATGTGGTGTGAACTCAAGAATATCCTGCAGAAGCCTGTAGAGGGAACTAGGGATACTAACTACTGCTTCCCAATATGTTTATTCCTTAATGAAATTTGTCATTAAAAATATATCACTTTTTCAAACCAACAGCTCAATTCATGGGATCAATATTAGAAATAAGATTAAACTTCACTAGGATTTAAAGTCACTTAGTCTTGTACAAAAAGGTGTGCATTATTCAGGAACACACATTTTCAATAACTTGCCAGCAGCCATAAAAAGCTTAACAACCAATGAAATTCAGTTTAAGAGAAGCCTAAAGGATTTATTGGTGGCCAATTCCTTCTACTCCATTGATGAATTTGTCAGTAAAACCAACTGATTTGTTTGTGTATATATATATATAAGTACAATATAACTTCTGCACAACTTCAATGCAGTAACATGTTCATTGTAATTAAGTATTGTAGTAGTTGTATTACATGTTTATTACCTTATAAATAAATAAAAACTTTTTTATTTTAAATTCGGTGCA
Organism: Schistocerca cancellata; assembly: GCF_023864275.1. Lineage (NCBI taxonomy): Eukaryota > Metazoa > Arthropoda > Insecta > Orthoptera > Acrididae > Schistocerca > Schistocerca cancellata. The sequence continues at coordinate 243,320,906 of NC_064628.1, read as the reverse complement.
TTAGTATTTGTAAAATGACTCTTTCATATAGTGTTCATTAAAAATGATTATAATTCCACTTGGGACCTGTGGAGTGGTACATTAATTATTTGTTTTAGTTGTAAATATTTGTCGTGTATTGTTGTTTTTCTGACTGTTCTACATCCTGGAGGACCTCCTCACTACGGATCAATCGGAATGAAAGTAAAATCCATCCATCCATCCTTAATAATACTGCAACTTGTCTATTTCTCTGTTTGCAAGCCGACCATGTCTACTAATGCACTTGTTGTTGTTGTTGTGGTCTTCAGTCCTGAGACTGGTTTGATGCAGCTCTCCATGCTACTCTATCCTGTGCAAGCTTCTTCATCTCCCAGTACCTACTGCAACCTACATCCTTCTGAATCTGCTTAGTGTATTCATCTCTTGGTCTCCCCCTATGATTTTTACCCTCCACGCTGCCCTCCAATACTAAATTGGTGATCCCTTGATGCCTCAGAACATGTCCTACCAACCGATCCCTTCTTCTGGTCAAGTTGTGCCACAAACTTCTCTTCTCCCCAATCCTATTCAATACTTCCTCATTAGTTATGTGATCTACCCATCTAATCTTCAGCATTCTTCTGTAGCACCACATTTCAAAAGCTTCTATTCTCTTCTTGTCCAAACTATTTACCGTCCATGTTTCACTTCCATACATGGCTACACTCCATACAAATAATTTCAGAAATGACTTCCTGACACTTAAATCTATACTCGATGTTAACAAATTTCTCTTCTTCAGAAACGCTTTCCTTGCCATTGCCAGTCTACATTTTATATCCTCTCTGCTTCGTCCATCATCAGTTATTTTGCTCCCCAAATAGCAAAACTCCTTTACTACTTTAAGTGTCTCATTTCCCAATCTAATACCCTCAGCATCACCCGACTTAATTCGACTACATTCCATTATCCTCGTTTTGCTTTTGTTGATGTTCATCTTATATCCTCCCTTCAAGACACCATCCATTCCGTTCAACTGCTCTTCCAAGTCCTTTGCTGTCTCTGACAGAATTACAATGTCATCGGCGAACCTCAAAGTTTTTATTTCTTCTCCATGGATTTTAATACCTACTCCAAATTTTTCTTTTGTTTCCTTTACTGCTTGCTCAATATACAGATTGAATAACATCGGGGAGAGGCTACAACCCTGTCTTACGCCCTTCCCAACCACTGCTTCCCTTTCATGTCCCTCAACTCTTATAACTGCCATCTGGTTTCTGTACAAGTTGTAAATAGACTTTCGCTCCCTGTATTTTACCCCTGCCACCTTTAGAATTTGAAAGAGAGTATTCCAGTCAACATTCTCAAAAGCTTTCTCTAAGTCTACAAATGCTAGAAACGTATGTTTGCCTTTCCTTAATCTTTCTTCTAAGATAAGTCGTAAGGTCAGTATTGCCTCACATGTTCCAGTATTTCTACGGAATCCAAACTGATCTTCCCCGAGGTCGGCTTCTACTTGTTTTTCCATTCGTCTGTAAAGAATTCGTGTTAGTACTTTGCAGCTGTGGCTTATTAAACTGATTGTTCGGTAATTTTCACAATTGTCAACACCTGCTTTCTTTGGGATTGGAATTATTATATTCTTCTTGAAGTCTGAGGGTATTTCGCCTGTTTCATACATCTTGCTCACCAGATGGTAGAGTTTTGTCAGGACTGGCTCTCCCAAGGCCGTCAGTAGTTCCAATGGAATGTTGTCTACTCTGGGGGCCTTGTTTCGACTCAGGTCTTTCAGTGCTGTGTCAAACTCTTCACACAGTATCGTATCTCCCATTTCATCTTCATCTACACCCTCTTCCATTTCCATAATATTGTCCTCAAATGCATCGCTCTTGTATAGACCCTCTATATACTCCTTCCACCTTTCTGCTTTCCCTTCTTTGCTTAGAACTGGGTTTCCATCTGAGCTCTTGATGTTCATACATGTGGTTCTCTTATCTCCAAAGGTCTCTTTAATTTTCCTGTAGGCAGTATCTATCTTACCCCTAGTGAGATAAGCCTCTACATCCTTACATTTGTCCTCTAGCCATCCCTGCTTAGCCATTTTACACTTCCTGTCGATCTCATTTTTGAGACGTTTGTATTCCTTTCTGCCTGCTTCATTTACTGCATTTTTATATTTTCTCCTTTCATCAATTAAATTCAATATTTCTGCTGTTACCCAAGGATTTCTACTAACCCTCTTCTTTTTACCTACTTGATCCTCTGCTGCCTTTACTACTTCATCCCTCAGAGCTACCCATTCTTCTTCTACTGTATTTCTTTCCCCCATTCCTGTCAATTGTTCCCTTATGCTCTCCCTGAAACTCTGTACAACCTCTGGTTCTTTCAGTTTATCCAGGTCCCATCTCCTTAAATTCCCACCTTTTTGCAGTTTCTTCAGTTTTAATCTACAGGTCATAACCAATAGATTGTGGTCAGAGTCCACATCTGCCCCTGGAAATGTCTTACAATTTAAAACCTGGTTCCTAAATCTCTGTCTTACCATTATATAATCTATCTGATACCTTTTAGTATCTCCAGGGTTCTTCCATGTATACAACCTTCTATCATGATTCTTAAACCAAGTGTTAGCTATGATTAAGTTGTGCTGTGTGCAAAATTCTATCAGGCGGCTTCCTCTTTCATTTCTTAGCCCCAATCCATATTCACCTACTACGTTTCCTTCTCTCCTTTTTCCTACACTCGAATTCCAGTCACCCATGACTATTAAATTTTCGTCTCCCTTCAGTATCTGAAAAATTTCTTTTATTTCATCATACATTTCTTCAATCTCTTCGTCATCTGCAGAGCTAGTTGGCATATAAACTTGTACTACTGTAGTAGGTGTGGGCTTCGTATCTGTCTTGGCCACAATAATGCGTCCACTATGCTGTTTGTAGTAGCTTACCCGCATTCCTATTTTCCTATTCATTATTAAACCTACTCCTGCATTCCCCCTATTTGACTTTGTGTTTATAACCCTGTAGTCACCTGACCAGAAGTCTTGTTCCTCCTGCCACCGAACTTCACTAATTCCCACTATATCTAACTTTAACCTATCCATTTCCCTTTTTAAATTTTCTAACCTACCTGCCCGATTAAGGGATCTGACATTCCACGCTCCGATCCGTAGAACGCCAGTTTTCTTTCTCCTGATAACGACATCCTCTTGAGTAGTCCCCGCCCGGAGATCCGAATGGGGGACTATTTTACCTCCGGAATATTTTACCCAAGAGGACGCCATCATCATTTAATCATACAGTAAAGCTGCATGCCCTCGGGAAAAATTACGGCCGTAGTTTCCCCTTGCTTTCAGCCGTTCGCAGTACCAGCACAGCAAGGCCGTTTTGGTTATTGTTACAAGGCCAGATCAGTCAACCATCCAGACTGTTGCCCTTGCAACTACTGAAAAGGCTGCTGCCCCTCTTCACTTACCAGCACTTACCAGCAGCTAATTGCTTTCCCTGCAAATTCCTCTTCAAGTTCCTCACTCTTGTACCCAACCTTTTCTGGACATGTCCAGCACATTCAATTTTTTTCAATTTTTGTGTCAGAATAAGATTTGGATTCACAAACTTTTTGGTACGCCTTTGAGTCTCCATCTCCTAGGTAAGATGTATACATCTCACCGTATTTCTCTAGTGACCAGTGAAATACCTACACAAGACCTTCAGATTCCATCCCTCCACAATAATCACTAAAAATAATCGAACAATTATGATTTTCAGCTCTACTGATACAGCCATGACAGTACTTGGTACATTCCACATCAATGACTTTATCGGTGTTCAAGAAGGTAGTTGTCACTACACCATTTAGGGGACTATGTCCTCTTCGTTGCCAGGATGATCCAGGGCTGGGGACATATATTTCTGTCATTAATGTCTACACTTTAGTGAACAGTGTTTTTCGTAATATCATTTGCCAGTTCTTCTAAAGTCTGTAGAATAATTTTATTGTACCTGTCAAACCTTGTAGAGGGAGATAAATCGATAAAAGCACAGAAAACTTTGCACTTCAGTATTCTTTACCTATACACCTCATGGCTTAAGTAAGTTTAATACTTGTATTATATACTCTCTGTTTAGTTGCACCTCAGGTATAACCGCATTTGTTTAAATCAGAAAAATTACCAACAATTCTTCATCTTGACGCACAACTTTGTCCAGAACGTATCTCCTCAACTACCTTCACAACACCATTGCAACATTCCTTACACTGCAAAGATTCATTTATTAGTTCAGATAGACCACAGAGTTCACCAATAACACAACCTGAATCAATAGTTGGCGTCTCTATATTATACGTAAACATTAATAATGTCAAGCCCATTATACAAATATTTCAGTTTTAGCTTCGAAGCACTTGAAGTAGTTGAAGCTGATTCAAGTGTTGTATGACGTTATATACCGGTATTAGCAAAGTTAATCCGTTTTGTGAACCGATCTTCATAAAATTTACGTTGTTTAACACCGAACTTCTCAATTCTTCCCATTTTTCCAAATGGAATAAGAATCTCACGTACACTATAAGAATCTCTCATACACAAATACTTTGCTGCAAACAAATTTTCATGCCAAAACAACAAATAACGACTAAACTCTCTGTATAAACAAAAGTTAAGCAACTGTAAAGCTTTCGCAGGTTAGCCAACTAAGGAACTACAAAGTCATAAAAACGAAACAAATGAGAGCAATGTGAGTAATGAGAGCAAAACCTTATTTTTAACAGAACTGACTGTGTTCCATGGAAACATCGTGGTGCATGAAGCCACTTTTAAATTCCTCTAATTTTTGTACTTTCAGTGGACCATTTTCCTGGAAGTAAACTTTTTCTCGTTCAGGTAACTACAGCGAATTTTTTAAGATAAAAATTAAAAAATCGATTTTTTGACAGTTATTCACGTACAAGTATGTTATACTACAGGACATTATAAATATTTTGTATGGTATTCAGTACATGTAGTACGGCGATTTATTTATTGGTTTCCTTGTGTTCTAGTATTTTATAAGATGATAACGAATCCCGTAACATACTGCGTTAATAATATTACGCATTTAATAATTGGTGGCAAAGGTCTCGAGTTCGAGTCCCGGCCAGGCACGCAGTTTTAATCTACCAGGAAGATTCTAAATATGAATTTGTGTGACAGTTATATGGTGGCTTCACAACAGGTAATAAAAATATTGTCACGTAAATCACATTTTTGAATTAAAAATATGGATTTCCGCGGCATATTTTCTCGTGTTCAAAGTTCACTGCTGGGCCACAAGGAACGCTGGTGTCGTTCTTTGCTTCCGCAGCGTAACATGGGTTTTGAATTGCTTACATTCGGGTGCTCGGTTACTACGTTTACATGCGATACATCTTTTGGAAGACGAAAACCGGATTTGGTAAACCTTTTCTTCCGTGTCGCGTTTACATGTTACGGCGCGAATCAATTTTGCGGGCCCTGTCGTAAATCGGTTTTCCGGTCATCATTTGTTTTACACGAGTGGCCTCTGGCAATTAGCTGTTGCGTTTCCTGTTTGTAGTCAACCCGATGGCAGCTTCAGCGCTTGTGGAGTTTCTGATAAAGAGAGAATGTGAGTATCAATGGACTGTGAGTGAACTCGTTCAGAGGAGGAGGAGGTTATTTAAAAAGCCTCCATATCATATCCGCACAAAGTATCCCAGCGGAAATTTATGTTTTGCAGCCTCCGAGATCGCGCACTTTGTGGAAGAAAATGCGAAGAGATTACTTGTGGAACGTAATTGAATACCAGAATTTTGGTGACTCAGAATGGCTGTAAAATTTTCGCTTGAGGAAAGAGACTTTCCTATACCTTTGTATGAAATTGTCAAGTGTGTTTCTCCACCCACTGATTTCATTCGGGAGCCGCTGGCGCTAGAGAAGAGAGTGGAAATAACCCTTTATAAATTAACATGTTGCGCTGAATACAGAGTAATTGCTAATCAGTTTGTTGTGCATAAAAGTTGTGTGAACAAATTTCTGTATTCAATCGTGAAGGCTGTGAATACTGTATTGCTGGTGAAATTTATAAAAATTCCAGATACTGAGGAAGCAGAGAGAATCAGCAATGAGTTCTCAAGCATAACAGGTTTTCCGCAGGTCACAGGAGCCATAGATGACATCCATACTCCTGTGGTCTTTCCTCAGGAGGGATATGCAGATTTTGTGAACAGAATGGGGTGGACATCAATTGTTATTCAGGCAATTCTTGATTGACAGTATTGGTATGTGAAATGTTTTTCTTATAAACTTATAGTGACTGTACGGATGGCTAAAAGAAACATATTTTTTTTCATTTCACAGTTTCAGGAACATAGATATCAGGCACACTGGAAACGTTCATGATACAACAGTACTGAAGTATTGAAGCCTCTACAAAATGGACAGCGGGTGATGCCAGAGGAAAGATATAGTTTTGTAGGTTTAGAATATTTAATGTAATAAGTATGGCTTCCTCAGTGGCTGTAATATGCAGTTTCATGCCCTTACTCTCTCGTAAAGCAGTGCAACATTAACCCAGTAAATAGAGAAGAATCGCCTGCAGCAAGTCGTAAAAAAGTACATAAATATTACCTCTTTACTAATTATTTCTCTTCAGATAGAAAAAAATCCCATACTGATTAAGAAACCGTGTAGGTACATATTTTGCAGGTTTGCAGGCTAAACAAATGCTGAAAAAGACACCTGGCCAAGCTACACATCAGGAGAGCTTGTTTCAAAAAATACAATGTGTGTTTTAATACAGATAACTATTTCCTTATTACGGTAAATTCGTATAAAGAAAGAGTTTGTGTTACATGTTATGTACTTGCAATTCCAAATATCATTAGTCTAAATGTCATCATCATACAAGGAAACAAAGTTAAATTGATTTAGTAATCTTGCTGTTTGTGTGACCCAGTAGAAACAACTTACAGAAATATTACAAACATTTCAGCGTAGGCTAGCCTTTTTCCGATGCATACTTTACAAAGCTAACAGTACGCATATTCCAAATGGAAGCAATAAACTGTGGAAATGTGTTACACCAGTAAGTCAATATATGCCAAGTAATTCATTTTCTTATGGAAACATGATAATTTCACTTATCTTCTAAGTTGTTGCTTATTGATGGTATTCAGAACACAAAATCAACAATATTGCAATATTGTTTACTAATGTAAATTTATTTTCTGAAGCACCAGGGGACTGATGACCACAGCAGTTAAGTCCTGTAGTGCTCAGAGCCATTTGAACCGTTTCTTTTTCTTAAGCACCATGCACAATCAATGGGACTGTTGTGCCAAAGTTGCTGTTTGGAGATGCAGCATATCTCGTGCTACCATGACCGAAACCATATAGTGGGACACTTTCACTTGAAGAAGAAAGTTTTGGTGTTTACTTGAGCTCTACCAGAACTAGAACTGTTGTGGAGAGTGCATCTGGTAGGCTTGAAGCTCGATGGAGGTGCCTTGCCAAATGAATAGATGTTTATTATCAATTTGTACCTCAAGTTGTTTCTGCATGTTGTGTACTTCACAACATCATTGAAACACACACAGATCACTTCAATGAAAACAGGGTAAACTTGGAAAGGGGAAATGAAATATTCCCACAGCACAGAAGCTGACCAAGATGTAGAAAGGATTAGAGACTGCCTGAAAACATATTGTACAACCAGTTATCCATTAAGGAGATCGAGATTAAGACTTTAATAATTACAGTGTGTACTCTAAATATGTGCTAACAATCTGAAAATAAGATCAAATTTGAGACAGTTATCAAATGAAGTAAAAAAGTATTTTCAGTAAGTATTTTATTTCATATTGCACATTAAATTTTGACACACAGTAACAATGCTTACACATTTTCTTTTTCAAAGTTATAAGTATTTGTGAAAGCAAAATTCAGCATAATGTATCATATCTGTGTGGGATTCATGAGAATGCAAAAAAAGGGACATGCCAAAGAAAAACTTGACAAAGCTACAACTACATGATAACATAAAAATGATCCTCTATAATGTAAAATTTTAAAATCAAGCATAACACAAAAGAAAACGCACTTATGATGGCACACAAGTAATGAAAGTTGTCTGAGTAACAGGAAAACAATATTTTGGATAAAAGGTAGACCTCATACTCAACATTTTTAAATTTTTTTGGTTTGAAGCTGGGATGTGAATGGGAGACTGGATGTGGAGGGGAGACTAGATGTGGTGGGGAGACTAGATATTGATAGCGAAAGGGACATTGACGGGGAAGGGGACACCGATGGGGGAGATGACATTGATGGGGAAGGGGACATAGCTGGAGAAGGATTTCTTGGTGGAAAGAACTCAGGTTGTGGAAAGGACTGGGGATAAGACGTGAACTGGGACTGGGTGTTCCTGCCGTATTGATTGAACACCACTTAGGAAAGTGATCAGCAACTGTCTTGAGTCTTCTGAATGCCTTGACTGTATATTTTCTGGCATCTTCTCCTCCCGCTGCTGCCCCTTTCAAATTCTTCTGATAACCTGTAACACAGTTCTAAGCACTGTACTCTTGTATATATGATATATAATGGTATTTTGTTTATAAACAAATGCTGACGTGATTACAGTGTTTTCCGGTATACCAATGAAATACAGCTATCCTCATGTCCAGGCTACTTTATTTACAAATCCGTTATTATTCCAAATTGCTACTCCCCTTGAACTGTATGATTTCATAACTTCAGTCAGTTTCCTGGTATTCTGATAGCTTGTACAATAAATTTTAATGGTATGACAATCTCTAAAAAGATTATCCACTAATTTTGCTGTACAGCAGTTTAACATTTGCATGTTGAATAAGGTCAGACTTACCATTTTTTCTCTTCCTTTAGCACCTACAGCTGGTTTGCATCCATATCCACTGCAATAGTGGCCATAGCAGCTGCATATCCCTCTTTTTCAGTATGATTTCTTCGTCTCGAATAAACAATAATCAATATACATTCCATTGTAATTCAACAGACACAATGGCTTAAAATGTGAATGAGTTATCAAGCATGTATTAGAGGTCAGGGGGATAAACTGGACCCACACCCCACCATCCTCCCCTGAAATCTTGGATGTGGTGACACATTGGTTTGCAACGTAGCCCAGGGTCTAGATGAGTGTGGAAGATGATAATTTGATTTTGAATTAGCGAAGCAAATGACCGTAATGCAAAATGAAAGTAGTGGTAAGAGACTGATCATAAAAGCTACATCTAAAAAGTACATTCAGAAAACACATACCAGGAAATGGGCAAGTCACTGACAAATGTTTTAAAACATATACCAGGAAATGGGCAAGTCACTGCCAAATGTTTTAAAACACATACCAGACAATAGGCAAGTCACTAACGAGTATTTTGATGTATGTTATGTACATATGTCGTACATAAACTAAAATTAAAGTAAATTGCACCGGAGGCAAAGAAATGTAATATGAATAGAGTGCAATCACACTATGACACCAGAACTATCGTAGTGGGTATATAACCATGAAGACAATCACTACTGTTTAGTAATCACCTGCTGGTTGCTGTTACAGTGAAATCTGAGGACTCTTCTGTAGACATCGTAAAACCAATCTCCTCCTGCACTGGCAATTCCGACTTTGTCTCGTGTTCAGTTTCTACAGATTCTGTACAATAAAGAAATCTTCGATGTAGCATCTAATTTAACGTCATAAATATGAAGTTAACCAAAAATACTACTACGTTATACGAGCGAAACACTTACCTTGTTTGCATGGTGTGGAATCTACACCACTTTCAACAATGAAAGCAGATGACCTCCGGTCCAGGAGACTGGTCATCTCGTCGTAAAATGTGAAATCAGAGCGGTCGCATCCGCTAGTATTATTTTGCCTCTTCACCTCTTGGAAGTCTCTCTTTGGAGAGTTTCAGTTTGACCTGAAACGCAATATTATTTCGAGTTACATCCAGTTTAAAAACAGAAATAATATTTAGGTTAACATCACAGAAATTATTTTTATCTAATAAGCTACACCAACCTTAACCGATCTGGGCTGTTCCCACGTAGCCACCTTCAGCCATAGCTTTCGCTAACTGAGCGAAGAGATCACTATTTCGGAATATTTTTCCAACCAACAGTGTCAATATTTGCTTTTCTTCTATTAAGTACAACATACGTATAACTCCCTGATCTGTCCAACGCGCAAATTCTCGCTTCTTCCATCGTACCACCACAAAACAACGGAACACAACATTTTTAACGAAATCTAAGAATCCAGTTACGCTTAAAAATCGGTTGCGTTTACATGGGAGCAAAAATCGATTGCGGAATTAGAAAACTGGCAACTAGAAGCGGAATTCCAAAATCGATTCTGTTTACATGTCCAACCAAAAGCGGTATTGTGAAATCGGTTAACAAAATCCAGTTTTCGGAGCCCCCGTAAACGGCGTGAATGAGAAAGGGAGGAGAGCCTAAGGCCCTGATTCGCCCCATAAAAGTAGCAAGCCCTGGTATAAACATCTTGAACTTGAAATAATTGACGAGTCAGTGAATCGAGCGCGGGTTTCCCTTGTCATAGATGATTGTGATAATCACAAGGGTACGTAGACTTCTAGTGAACACAATAGAGGGTGATTCAGAATACATGAATTAAGACAAAAGCTTGAGGTGACTTTGAACAGACTCACAGACACTAAAGGTTCACATTGGCAGCGGTTGTAATTCGCCGGTTCATGTTCCCGGCTCCAGGCAGAATCCTACCTGGCCAGCTCTCTCGCTCGCTCGTTCGCTACCCAATGTGCGTCGAGATGTTAATACCACATCAACAAGAAGCGTTTAGCGTCCTCTATTTCTACATGTGTAATGCACTTGCAACCACGTGCAACGACTTTCGTCGATATTACGGCACTGTGCCTCCTGCACCTCAAAGCATCTGACAATGGTCCGAGCAGTTTCAAGAAAAATATTCGTGTAGCGGGAAATCCATAGGCCCTGTAGGCTCTTTCAAGCAAAAGGGCACATCGAACAGTTTCACCTGCAAAGCACAAAAACTATATTCGTCGTGCCAGCCAAGAGTTAGCCGCTCTTCATGTGTCTGTCTGATGTGTTTTGCGGTGACTCTTGTGTTTCAACCCTTACACCACCCAGTTGCTACAAGCCCCTCTCGATGGTGATAAACAGCAACTTGCAAAGTTATGTGAGTTCACTCTGGACGTGCAGATGTAAATGACAGACTCTATTCACATTTATTGTCTATTCATGAGGCTACTTTCCATTTAAGGTGAAAAGTAAACCGCCATAACATTAAAGTATAAGGAACACAGGTAACACTACGAAACAGCTCAGCGTAAAAAAAATTCAGAATAATGAAAAGGCCAAAATGTTGATTTTTGTGGGCGTACCTAACGTGTAAGGATTATCGACTTCTTTGTATGAGGTGTTACTACGAACCTTTAACTGAGTAGTAATTCTATATTCAAAGCATAGGTTTTATGGTAGTCAAGGACTCTGTTACGTTTGCACTGTGTAGTCACAGTGGGATACAGTCACACTATGTCTTACAAACTTCCCATTTGTAATCTCGTTACTGGCCAAGTAAACTGAAATAATATCACTAGAGACCAGATTACATGCATCATAAAAACCATGAAATATGCATGAAAAATGCATGAAAAGTGTAGATATATGAAAGATCAAATAATAAAAAAACGTGGTAGTTACTGCGTGCGTTATATCTCAAAGTCAAACCTGCGCTTGTCAGTGACGAGGGAGAGCGCTGGCCACGCGAAAAAACGGTACATTTAGAACGCTGATATCATTTTCTGAATATTTTCTGGTAGAGGTTAGGAAGGTGGCCTTTCTGGAACTATTTTCTAAAAACTTGCAACATGGGAAGGCATACCGTGTTTCAAAAAATGCTCCTTCTTTGCTATTGTTGTCGGTATTAAGCGGATGCGATACGAATGAGTTTCAGCGAAACAATCGATATGTACAGGATCAGCCTTGAGATATATCACAGGCCGAGGGGCACGGTTAAAACTCCGTAATATTTTATTTAAAAAACAACATACAATCATGAATTTTTTTGAACAGCATTAACTTTTAATTAATACTATTGGACCAAAGCATCATTTACAAATTATTTTACATTTTTCTACGACTGTAAACATAAACGATCAAGTATTGTTCCAAACGTTTGGTAGTAAGATTGTGTCTTCGATCACTCAAAACAATTTTATGAGTACACTACTGGCCCTTAAATTTGTTTCACGAAGAAGAAATGCAGATGATAAACGGGTATTCATTGGATAAATATATTATTCTAGAACTGATATGTGATTACATTTTCACCCAAGTTGGGTGCATAGATCCTGAGAAATCAGTACCAATAACAACCACCTCTGGCTGTAATAACAGCCTTGATACGCCTGGGCATTGAGTCAAACAGAGCTTGGTTGGCGTGTACAGGTACAGCTGCCCATGCAGCTTCAACACGATACCACTGTTCATCAAGAGTAGTGACTAGTTTATTGTGACGAGCCAGTTGCTCGGCCACCATTGACCAGACGTTTTCAGTTGGTGAGAGATCTGGAGAATGTGCTGGCCAGGGCAGCAGTCGAACATTTTCTGTATCCAGAAAGGCCCGTACAGGACCTGCAACATGCGGCCGTGCATTATCCTACTGAAATGTAGGGTTTCGCAGGGATCGAATGAAGGATAGAGCGACGGGTCGTAACACATCTGAAATGTAACGTCCACTGTTCAGAGTTCCGTCAATGCGAACAAGAGGTGACGGAGACGTGTAACCAGTGGCACCCCATACCATCACGCCGGTGATACGCCAGTATGGCGATGACGAATACACGCTTCCAATGTGCGTTCACCGCGATGTCGCCAAACACGGATGCGACCATCATGATGCCGTAAACAGCACCTGGATTCATCCGAAAAAATGACGTTTTGCCATTCGTACACCCAGGTTCGTCGTTGAGTATACAATACGGCGTTCCGTATTACCCTCCTGAACCCACCGATTTCATATTCTGCTAACAGTTAGTGGATAGCAGCCAACGCGAGCACCAATGTCGCGACACGATAAACCGCAATCGCGATAGGCTACAATCCGACCTTTATCAAATTCGTAAACGTGATGGTATGCATTTCTACTCCTTACACGAGGCATCGCAACGTTTTTCACCAGGCCACGCCGGTCAACTGCTGTTTGTGTATGAGAAATCGGTTGGAAACTTTCCTCATGTCAGCTCGTTGTAGGTGTCGCCACCGGCGCCGACCTTGTGTGAATGCTCTGAAAAGCTAATCATTTGCATATCACAGCATCTTCTTCCTGTCGGTTAAATTTCGCGTCTGTGGCACATCATCTGCGTGGTGTGGCAATTTTAATGGCCAGTAGTATAGAAAAGGACCGTTGTACATCAACTGAGGCAATCTGGTAGTATTTGAATTTTGGTGCTGTGTTGGAACTTATAGTTTATGATGAAAGTTTATCCATCCCATTAACAAAGCTATCAATTTGGCACAAGGGTTCAAAGCCTGGGTTATTTTTTGTAATGTTTTAAAACTTTTCTTCAAGTTTACTTTGGAATACGACCGGCAGTGAAGAGTTCACTAGAATAATTTTATTAATTAACTGAGTAGATTCATTCAACGCCAAACCTCGAGTTTCAAGCTTTTTAATACTTGCAGGAATATGGGGAAAATGAGTGCAAATCACAGCAATGTGTTTTTTAATACCGGAATCATTACAAGCTTCCTTGCAGTGGCAAACTGCCAAAGCCTCTTTACTACCGAAGTCGTTTACTGCCCCTCTAAAGGCCTCGAAATGTTCATTGTGAAACAACACAGCTTCGACCCACGTACCCAAACGGGTTGCCACTGGTTCAGGGGATAGAGGTACATTTGGTAGCTTTTCTTTGTAGGTCTTGGTGCGAGCTGGAGCCTTTAAAAACACTTTCTGTGTGGATAAAATCAGTTTATTTACATTCACAAAAGTGGAACTTATTTCTTCAGCAAGGCGATGTTCTCCATGAGCAAAGGACTTCACATGAATCCAATTGGGATAAAACAATCTGAGGGTTATTTCTGCTTTGATCATGTAGGGAGCAGCATCTGAAATAAACACAAACACCCTGCAGAAGATTCTGGAAATATTATTTTTCTAATATCTTCATTTACAAATATGGCAGTCATAGAATGATTTACTTTTTCAAATTCTTTGCAGGCCGCTATATAGGAAGAAGAAGGCTATTCTTTTAAAGCACCAACGATTAAATTTGCGATGTAACGGCTACAAGTGTTTGTAGTTTCGTCAACTGAATTTCAGATAATGCCGTGCTTGAGTTCGTTGTGCATTTCTTCCAGAAACATCTACATAAATTGTCGGTATGTGATTTTTACGCAATGTTGATTCATCTGGTATATTTGTATTAAGCAATATGTACGCAGGAAGCCTTTGAGGATAGAGTTTGTAAGTTCGTAAAGAGGAATATTACTTGCAATGAATGCTTAACATAAATCCATGTTAAACCGATTTCTTTAGCTACCTTCGGACAAATTCCTGCTACTGCGACTTGCTGTTGTTAGAAGTTGTTGTCGTGGTCCTATCTTATGCATTCCTGCCATATGAAGACTTCTCTAGACATGCTGGTCTAGTTGAAACTTCTTTTTTGCACGAAACGTTTTTCTCGCAAACTCGAAAATATAAAACAATTACCTCGAAAAGTGGCCGCGTGGTTTAGGCGCCATGTCACGAATTGCCCAGCCCCTCCCACCGGAGATTCGAAACCTCCCTCGGGCATGGGTGTGTGTGTGTTGTTCGTAGCATAAGTTAGTTTCATGTAATTCAAGTAGCCTGTAGGTCTAGGGACCGATGACCACAGCAGTTTGGTCCCTCAGGAATTCAAACACACACACACACACACACACACACACACGCACACAAACCAATTCCGTCATATGTAAATGTTCCAGTATGGTCAGCTATCCACGAAATGGATTTCCTTTTTTCAGGCGGCATGGCACACACTACGCGTCGTAAACACGATCAACGGTGTACAAGTAAATAGAAAGCTAAACTGAAACAATGGACGTGCGAAGTTTGAGTTGTTGCCGATGCTTACGGATTACAAACGGTGGGGATTAATCGGGGGAGCGGGCGCAGGAGCATTGACACTGTCTGCGTGTTCCTGTTCCTCTTCTGTAATGATTTTGCTAGGCATTGGCCTCTCGGTTAGCGATTGCACGCAACTGTACGTCGCGGTCAACCTGTGAGACATCAAAACTAGACGGAGCTAGACACCGCCCGTGTAAATTTTCAAAATATTGTAAACATAGAGCGAAAGTATGCTTTGTCACTAGTTTTTAGTTAAAATATGCAATAGACGGTGAAAAGAAGCCAGATATGCAAATACATATGCAATATGTAAATGCATATAATACCGCCTCAAATCATCACATATTGTTCTGATGATACACCCACGTGGTCAACACGGTAATCCAGTGGCCGGTGCAGCTGACACGAACACTGCCAAGTTCCATTCTGTTTTCTGATATTCACTGTTTATAAAAAAATATAATTTTTTTTCTCTAATCAGTCACCCGCAGTCAATGACTTTACTGCCATCCGACAGACAGGAGTGTTGGTCTGGGCTGCCATTTCATTTCACAGCACGACCTCTTTGGTTGGCATCCGGGGCACCCTTGTAGCACAGTGGTATGTCGACGATATTCTGCGCACCTTTTTATTGTCCTTTGTGTCATTCCCTCATGGGCTTACATTTCAGCAAGATAATGCCCGCCCGCACAAGGTGGGAGTCTACTGCTTGTCTTCATGCTTGCCAAATCCTACATCGACATCAAGGTCACTGGGTCTCTGCCCAGTTGTGAATGTTAGGAGCATTATGGGAAGGACCCTCCAACCACCTCAACAACTGTTTGCATGGGAGCCAGAGGTGAGCCAGCACAGTATTAACTTGCTCAACATGCGAAGTTCTCTCTCATGAATAATTTATCCAATTTTTCTGAAATGCAATCATTTGTTTGTTTTTATATGTACATCAGTTCTACCTATTTCCATCCCATTTATATAATTTCTTTTATGGCGCGTCGTCTTTCTTTTCTTTTGTAATTGGCTGAGAACATGCTGATGTTGATCGACATTTATAACGTCACAGGGGGAAGGAGGAGGGGAGGGGGTGGGACTTCTGGAGGGAGGAATTTTGGGAATGCTGATCCTGATGTCAGCGAAATCCTTTGCAAAACTCGCAGTGACCCTCTCAAACCTTTTCATCTCAGAAAGAAACATCCGATTTAACAAGGACAAGTAACGAAATGTCGTATGGATTTGTTGGTTCAACCACGTAAGTTTTAAGAATTTTTTCTCCTCAGTGTCACCTTTCTTTTGTGAAGTTTAAGAGTCCTCTGTTTTTACACAGAGAGGTTGGCAATTTAATCTGGAACACGGGCGCAAAGTCAGGCAATCAATGACTCTACGCCACCAGCCCTCTTCCACTTTACCTTCATATTAATCATACATGCACGAACAGCCTTCGGGTACTTTTTAGATATACAGGGTGGTCCATTGATAGTGACCGGGCCAAATATACCACGAAATAAGCGTCAAACGAAAAAACTACAAAGAACGAAACTCTTGTAGCTTGAAGGGGGAAACCAGATGCTGCTATGGTTGGCCTGCTAGATAGCACTGCCATAGGTCAAACGGATATCAACAGGGTTTTTAAAAATAGGAACCCCCATGTTTTACTGCATATTCGTGTAGTACGTAAAGAAATATGAATGTTTTAGTTGGGCTATTTTTTTCGCTTTGTGATAGATGGCGCTGTAATAGGCACAAACGGTTAAGTACGTGGTATCACGTAACATTCCGTCAGTGTGGACGGTATTTGCTTCGTGATACATCACCCGTGTTAAAATGGACCGTTTACCATTTGCGGAAAAGGTCGAGTCGTGTTGATGTATGGCTATTGTGACCAAAATACCCAACGGGCGTGTGCTATGTATGCTCCTTGGTATCCTGGATGACATCATCCGCCGGATGGTTACGTTATTTAAGGAAACAGGAAGTGTTCAGCCACATGTGAAAGCTCAAACACGACCTGCAACAAATGATGATGCCCAAGTAGTTATTTTAGCTGCTGTCGTGGCTAATCCGCACATCAGTTGCACACAAATGGCGCGAGAATCGGGAATCTCAAAAATGTCGGTGTTGATAATGCTACATCAACACCGATTGCACTCGTACCATATTTCTATGCACCAGGAATTGCATGGCGACGACTTTGAGCGTCGTGTACAGTTCTGCCACTGTGCACAAGAGAAATTACGAGACGATGATAGATTTTTTGCATGCGTTCTATTTAGCGACGAAGTGTCATTCACCAACAGCGGTAACGTAAACCAGCATAATGTGCACTATTGGACAACGGAAAATCCACGATAACTGCAGCATTATGGGAGGAAGGATAATTGGTGCCAATTTAACGATGGCAATCTAAATGGTGCAATGTATGCTGATTTCCTACGTAATGTTCTACCGATGTTACTACAAGATGTTTCACTGCATGACAGAATGGCGATGTACTTCGAACATGATGGATGTCCAGCATATAGCTCGCGTGCAGTTGAAGCGGTATTGAATAGCATATTTCATGACAGATGGATTGGTCGTCGAAGCACCATACCATGGCCCGCACGTCACCGGTTCTGACGTCCCCGGATTTTTTTCTGTGGGGAAAGTTGAAGGATATTTGCTATCGTGATCCACCGACAACGCCTGACAACATGCGTCAGCGCATTGTCAATGCATGGGCGAACATTACGGAAGGCAAACTACTCGCTATTGAGAGGAATGTCGTTACACGTATTGCCAAAAGCATTTAACTTGACGGACATCATTTTGGGTATTTATTGCATTAATGTGGTATTTACAGGTAATAACGCTGTAGGAGCATGCGTTCTCAGAAATTATAAGTTCACAAAGGTACATGTATTACATTGGAGCAACCGAAATAAAATGTTCTAACGTACCTACGTTCTGTATTTTAATTTAAAAAACCTACCTGTTACCAACTGTTCGTCTAAAATTGTGAGCCATATGTTTGCGCATATTACAGCGCCATCCATCACAAAGCGAAAAAAAGGCCCAACTAAAACATTCATATTTCTTTACGTACTACACGAATATGTAGTAAAAAATGGGGGTTCCTATTTTTAAAAAAACCCTGTTGATATCCGTTTGATCTGGCAGTGCTATCTAGCGGGCCAACCATAGCAGCATCTGGTTTCCCCCTTCAAGCTAGACAAGTTTCGTTCTTTATAGTTTTTTCGTTTGACGCTTATTTCGTGGTATATTTGGCCCGGTCACTATCAATGGACCACCCTGTATATCTAAAAAGTGCCCGAAGGCTGTTCGTGCATGTATGATTAATATGAAGGTAAAGTGGAAGAGGGCTGGTGGCGTAGATTCATTGATTGCCTGACTTTGCGCCCGTGTTCCAGATTAAATTGCCAACCTCTCCGTGTAAAAACAGAGGACTCTTAAACGTCATGAAAGAAAGGTGGCACTGAGGAGAAAAAATTCTTAAAACTTACGTGGTTGAACCAAAAAATCCATACGACATTTCGTTACTTGTCCCTGTTAAATCGGATATTTCTTTCGAAGATAAAAAGGTTTTAGAGGGTCACTGCAAGTTTTGCAAAGGATTTCGCTGACATCAGGATCAGCATTCCCAAAATTGCCCCCTCCAGAATTCCCACCTCCTCCCATCCTCCTTCCCCCTGTGACGTTATAAATGTCGATCATCATCAGCATGCTCTCAGCCAATTACAAAAGAAAAGAAAGACGACGCGCCACAAAAGAAATTATACAAACGGGATGGATAGGTAGAACTGATGGACGTATGAAGACAAACAAATGATTACAGTTTCAGAAAAATTGGATAAATTATTCATGAGAGAGAGCTTCGCATGTTGAGCTGGCTCACCTCTGGCTCCCATGCAAACAGTTACTCGGCTTGATATTGATGTATATAGTTGTTGAGGTGGTTGGAGGGTCCTTCCCATAATGCTCCTAACATTCACAACTGGGCAGAGACCCAGTGACCTTGATGTCGATGTAGGATTTGGCAAGCATGAAGACAAGCAGTAGACTCCCACCTTGTGCGGGCGGGCATTATCTTGCTGAAATGTAAGCCCATGAGGGAATGACACAAAGGACAATAAAAAGGTGCGCAGAATATTGTCGACATACCACTGTGCTACAAGGGTGCCCCGGATGCCAACCAAAGAGGTCGTGCTGTGAAATGAAATGGCAGCCCAGACCAACACTCCTGTCTGTCGGATGGCAGTGAAGCCACTCAAATAAGGCGAAAAGCCGTGATTTTAAATAATTTTTTAAATGTTTTGTATAGTTGTAAATCATTTGAGAATAATCCTTTGAAAAGAATAAGTAGTGTACTGGAACTTCTATTCATGAAAAGAATAAGTAGTGTACTGGAACTTCTAAGCATAAGAAGTTATACTTACGTCAACTTTTGTTTTGTGTAAGTCTATAGCCGAGGCAATAGTGTTCCGTTCTTATTTTTTTCTCAGTCTTTCATTTTGTTTCAGCCATTTTCTCTCACGTTTTCTGTGTTGTATTAGCTCCTGTGAGCACTTATAACTTTTAATTCTGAAAGTATATAGAGTGGAAGTTATAAAAACTTTAATTTCAGAAGTACCATCCACCTTATCTAAAAGTAATTATCTTTGCCAAAGGGAAACGTTTTGTTATTAAAAAAATTGATGATTAATTTTATAAGTGAATTCAGGGAAGTGAAATAGGGTGTTTCAGTGCACAAGAATTAATTCGAAGTTGAAACTGTGAGAACCTTAATTATTTGACGATCGCTACGCTGAGCTGTGTAATGTAGCGATCATCATTTTTTCATCAAATCGAATGAAAGTTAACGTGGGCATAGGATATTTGAATGCCAGTTCTTATGAACATTAACTCTGTAATAACTCCCAACAAAATAACTTTTGGCCTGAGTTTAATTCACTATCAAGAACGCAAAATTAATTTTTACAGGAATTGCTTAAAGATTATCGTCTTTATTCATTGATTAACCCATCAAAGTTAAAGAGAGAAAAATAGTACGAAATATTTAGTTCCACTGCGAACCCGTTTTTACGACGAATTTTAAAGACTGTAAATTGTGGCGCCTTCTGAAAAAAAAATTAAAAATTACCTTGTCCTGAGATCAGATAGAAACCAATATTAAGACGACTAACACCTACCACGTAGTCAAGAAATATCAAGATTACGAGTGCCGCCACAAATGCCACCAACACGAAGTTCGAACAAAGGACGAAAATTAGAGACCACAATTAGCAGATTAACGTCGACTCAGATAAAGATGAGAGCAATTAGTTAATTATCGTCAGTTGAGACTTTACTGTGTTATCAATTATTGAACAGTAACTGAGCATGCTTGATTAATTGAACTATGTAGTGCTATAATTGTGATTGTGAGTAATCTGTGATTTTCTGTTTCATGTACCTTTTTACTGATTGAGCCTCATAGAGAGAGAGAAATTGTTCTCGCTGAGGCCTTGCCTGAGTATTAATTTGGTTAATTAAGTCAAGATATTTTGCAGTTTGCAGTAGTAGATAATTTTATGTGATTTCGTCAGTTAGCGTGCATCCAGCTACGTAGGAAGTTTAATATACTGGAAGAATCTGTAGAAACTGTTTGATATTTTTAAGATGAGCCCATTAATTTAACTAAAGTTATCAGGCTTTTATCAGCAGTGATAAGAACACATGAGGGAACGAGACATCTGATAAGGTGACCGATCTGAGATCAGTCGGGAATTTAATCAGTTTCGACGACACAGAGGTAGAAATATTCCAATGCCAGTAAATAGCAGATTTATAGTCGTGACTCATCGAAGTCAGGTGCCTCTGAATCAATTATTGAACGCAGCGAAGCATGTCCTTGAAATAAGTTTGCATCAATGTGTTGACGAAACCTCACAATCTATAGTAAAGCTGTAGGAGCTACACTCATAGAGAATGACTTCTGACCCATTTACTGCAGTTTTAGCGAGAATAGAGAGAAGAGGTAAATAATGGAAGAAGAGACAAGCAGGAGGAGATAAGTGATTAATCGATAAGTTTGAGGAAAAGGAAAAAGAAGGAGACAGAAAATTAGCAAAAAGGGATAAGCGACGGGAGGAAGAGAAAAAAGAACGAGAGAGAAAATAAGCAGATCCATACCAAATTGGCCGAAGTTAATTGTAAATATGAGACTCTGCCTGAGCTGGTCGCTCGATTAAAGTTAGGCTTAAAAAGTTTCCAGGGAAAGCAGACCAATATCGAAAATGGTGTAGAATCAATTAACCAGAAGACCGAAGACTTCGAAATAGGTAGTCAGAAGCACATAAATGAATATTTGGTTAAACAATCTAAAAAGTGGGAAGAGGATATGCCAAACAGATGAAAGCCAAAAAATATCGAAATTAGTAGTAAGATTACTTCCGAAATAGCTGCAGCAATTCTAACAGAAAAAAAGACTAAAATAACAGTACACAGGAAATAATCGAAGAATTGAAGGCTGAGTTCAAGCAAATAAAAGATAAGGTCATATTTCAACTCCCGAAATGGCAGGTTGGAATTAATCGTAATTTTACCGCACACGAAAACGCTGTTCGTGTTGGAAGCATAGAGCGAGTTTCCAGGTCCATACAAACTATCTGAGTATGTTACACCACGTTATAGATGTGACAATGAGCACACAATGCCCACACCGTATTCTGAAAGCAGTGACGATCCAAGAAGTAGCTGTTTGTCTTTATCATTACTGAAACTTGAACAAGGTATAATGATAAACAGGCAATTCCATACATGCTCTTCAGAAAAAGATGTTCCGCCTCCAGTAGTGGTCATAAAATGTTTTAAGAATAATTTTCCCCCGTCCTGTAATGAGTATCATAAAATCCGGTTCGTTGCGTCTCACATAATCGGCCATGCGACATTGTGGACCAACGAAGTCACTGAATTATGCGGTACACATAAAGCTTTCTAACGTAGATGTATCGCCGAATGCTGATCCCCTAGAAGACAAGAAAAACTGAGGAAAGAGGTATACAGTCATGAGTACTACAATCCGAAAAACGGTAACTTCCGAACATGTTTTGAGAAGTACATAAATAAGACCCAATATTGGGATGAACCGATATCACCACGAGTAGTACTCAGAATGTTGAAAGCTAACTTATTTATATATTTCTGGTACCGATCTCGAGCATTTCTTATCGGTCGCAGATTCCCTTGATCTGATTCAAGACGATCTCAACCAATTGAATGGAAATGGAAATAATCAAAACCATATTGGAAATTCTAAAGATAACCACAATAAATATAATAATCATTATAACAACAATGATGATTTCTATTCCGGTAGGAAAAATCAGAATTACAAGAGAAATAGAAACGGTTGGGGTCATGGGAATGGTAATAAGAATGGAAATTTTATATGTAATTCTGGTCCACCCGTAAATTTCAGTCTTAACTTCCATTTGCATGATGGAACCCAAAACACTGTGCACAGAACAACAAAAATCCGAGAAAAACAAAGTATAGTGAAAATTACAATGCCTCTAATTACAATAATGACAACTGAAACATAAATCCTCAGTGAAATACTAGTAATAATAATAATAAAATTAATCCAGCTTCTTGGCAGTCTTCTGATGCTGCTGTTGCAACTCAATGGCATTTGCAAATGTAACATCAGATGAACAGTCATGTAAGTAACCCTACACCTATGACAGGCCCATCAAGATCTTGGAAAGAGCATATTCGTAGCGTAGAATAGTTGACATTGTGGAACAGTCCCATAATGCACTGACTGACCAGGAAAACTGAATATGACCCCATGAGGGAGGCGAATGTGGAAACCGAATTCTAATACTTAGTTACAATTAAGTAATGAATATCTAGAATGTAAACCAGGCAAGGAAAAAATTATACTAGCCAGAGCTGAGGCATAAATAAATGTTGTAGTTTTTGGTATGATTATAGGTAATGGGACTTTATGAGTTACAGTTTATACAAACAAATCCGTGTGAAGAGTAAGATTACGGTTTTCCCCATTCAGAAGTGTAATGTTATTGGAATTTTTTTGGGGGGGGGGTAGGGGGGGGGGGCAGTCACAGACTGTAAAACTTCAAATACTGGTCGACGTTACGATCCAGAAGGAAATACTAAAGAGCACCTTCTTGGTATTAAATAAATTGCCAGTGTCATGTATTTGGGATGGGATTTCCTGTACAAGAGGAGAACCATAATGGACCTCGACACAGGAATATTAGTATTAGAAAGTTAGTATTAGAAAGCAATGCTAACAGTATGAAACTTAACCTAGTGAAGCTAATTAATGTCTAATGTGCTGGTCCAATGGTACTGCACATAGCAACTGAAAACAAGTTGTATGATTCGAACCGGGGCGACGAAGTAGATATAATAGATCTCGTCAAAATTAAAATGGCTGAATCCATGTACTTGATGGATGAACAAAAAAGAGAACCATGTCATGTGTTAAAAAACTATGTTAAGGTGTTTGATGAAAAGCCAGGCATTATTAAGGACTATGTTATCATATGGAGGTGTACCTCATAGAACATTTTGTCAATTTTTCTTATTCATTCCCTTGGTCAAAGAAAGCTGCAGTGACTAAAGAAATTCGTAAGATGTTGAACTGACACATAACTGAAAACCCCAGTTCTGCCTATAGTATAGTAGACTGCTGCTGGCTGTAGCCAAGCCAGATGGAAGTATTTGCTTAGTACGAGATGTGTGGGACACTAATAAAATTATTGTAGTTGTCCAGGTGTTGCCAGAGGAGTTAGAAGAACTACTGCAAAAATTCTATGGAGTGAAGTTCTTAAACTCTGTAGATTTAAGATATCGTACTGACAGATCAAATAAGACAAATAATCCAGGAAGCACCCCGCCTTCATCTTCTCTGGCTGAAGTTATCAGTTTCAGATGATCTCATCTGGTTTGAATGTGAGTAGAGGGTATTAGGGCCAGAGCTGCTTGACAAAGTCGCTTTGTATGTATAGATGACTTGCTAATAGCTATAGAAACATGGAAATAGCATACTAAATTACTGCAGATAGTATTTGAAAGGTTCACAGAGTGTGGCATTGCTGCAGATGTGATGAAATTCAAGTTTGGAAAATAAAATTATGTTTTAGGGTCATATTATCACACAGGTATGAATAAAGCAAGACACAAAAACGTTGGATGCTATTAGAAATTTTCCACATCCCACACCAATGAAAAACAGTTAAAATCATAAATTGATGTCACTTCATTCTTCTGAAGATTCTTTCTGAATCACTTACTGAATAATGACCACCTATTGGACCTATTGTGAAAGAATAAACTGCTGTATTAATCTCCCCACTGCACAGAACTATGTGAGCAGATAAAAACTGCTTTATTAGAGTCAAATATTTTGCACCATCCGAGCATGAATGAGGATTTTTGTTTAACTGCTGTTGCATCACTGATGGGATTAAGTGCTTGTCTTTTCCAAGTAGTAATGGAAGACAACCAACTATGTAATAGGAAAGAATGAATGGGTAGATTCAGTAGTAGTAGTAGTAGTAACCTAGTTAGTAGTAGTAACCAAGTTAGCTGGCAACAAAGCTGAGCACATACGCCAAGTTTTACAAGAACTGTGATTTAATGCTCAAAAGAGAAAGTCCCAGTTTGATAAAAGGCTAGGACAAAAATCAAAATACAAGATTCCAGAAAAGATTCTCCTCAGAACGCACTCTAATGCGTCTTTATTGAAAAACAGAACAAAAAGCGGCAAGCTCTGTATTTTGGACAATAAATTATTATTGTTATACCTCATGAAGTGAGCTACTTACTTTGCTACCCGAAACTATTCTCATAAGTATATAAAAAATATTAGGAATAAGAGGTTTATTTTCTTGTTTTACAGAAGTTATGATTAGCAATGAAGTATTTTTTAAGTAAAATGTTTCTTTTGTCATTTGGTATTTAGATGTAGACATCTGGTTTCTAAAAAAGATTTTCTTCCATGTATTAGCCTTAAGCTAAATGATACTTTCATAAAGTTTGTTCCTTCAGCTCGTATTAAAAGTTTTGCTGTGAATGAACTGTTCTCTAACAGTTAGAATATTTATATAGTTTTTTTTGTTTATGGAGATTTTCCTTTATACAAAGGCTTTTCTGCAACATAACAACTATCCAGAAATTATTACATCTGTAACATAAGATCTTAATTTATGTCTTCAGCATGTCCCATCAGGAGTTCAAATCTTGTATATTTTCTTCATCTGCACTAAGATCTCTCACTGTTACTCGTACTTTTTAGAGCCAGGTGGTCATAGAGCAGCCTCTCTACTTCTTTCCCTCTGGTTCCCATTCCAGGATAATTTTCGGAATTTCGGCTTCCTCCATTCTTCTTACATCCCCTTAGCATTGTAACTATCCATCATGTCATATATGCTTTCTCCTATTTCCATTCTCTTTATTATTTCGTCTTTTCTTAGTTTCTCTTTTCTACATATTCTTACTGATCTTCTCCATTTCTACTGCTTGCAGTCTTTTATGCGTTTCGGATTAGTAATCCAAGTCTCCATTTCATACAAAACTATGCTCTCTAATATACATGATTCTTTCGGTTCGGTTTATTATATTTCTGCTTCATAAGATTGAGCTGAGCATCCCAATGAGCTACCTTCCACTATTAATTCTGATTTTTAGTTTCTACCTGTGATTTCCCCTCAATCTCTAAAATGGATCCCAAATAACAGAACGAATTGAACTTCTTAACTTTTTTTCATGCATGTAGAAGTCATCTGGATCATTAGTGAGGTATTCTGTATCTGGTAATTAATCTTCAATCCCTAACTTTGTGTTCCATTCCTAATTGATCACATATATAAATTGTGTCCTCCCTGTTATGTGCTATAATTACTTGATCATTACTAAATAGTGGGAGATGTAAATAAACTCCATTTGTAATTTCTAGCCGCATACCACTGCCTTTACGAGACCACGTCTTAAGACGGATGTCTATATAGATTTTAAATAATGTTGCCGACAGGAGGCAGCCTTGTAACAAACTCTTGCTTTCACTTGACGTATGTTGCCTATATATATTTATTGTATTATTTTAATTAAAGAACCCTTTATGTTTGCCATATGTAATGCTCTCTAAAGTAGTTTTCTAGGGGCAGTATCATACAATTTTTCTAAATCTATGAAAATTAATCCTATGTTTTTTGATTTTTGCCTATGTTTCTCTAAGACCTGTCGTAATGTGAAAATATGTCTACCCATGAACTACCAGCTGTAGAACCACATTGTTCTTCCTAGGTTTTAAATTTTATTTCCAATTTATATTTATTTATTGTCCCAAAAATTCTTATTAATGTGTTTGTAATATAAATTCCTCGATAGTTCGAGCAGCTTTTGCGATCCCTTTCCTTAAATATAGTATCAATATAGTCCAGCTTCATTTCCTTTGGTATTGAATCTCCATGTAACATTTTATTGAATTACGGTATTATAGTTTCGTAACTTTGTCACCAGCATACTTTAAGAGCTCTAGATTGATATTACCTGGTCCAGTGACTTACTATTCTTCCCTGTTCTTAATAACTTACTTACATCACTTTCTAAAACTTGGATGTCCCCCCCCCCCCCCTTCCTGTTCCTTTTCTTCCACTGTTCCTTCTTCCAGGTCTTTCTCTATCCTCATTTAATAATTTCCGGAAATAGTCTTCTCATTCTTTTGGTGTTGTCAGCTGAAGATTGGTTTTGGCTTTCATCTCTTGTCGAAGTCCTTTTAAGACTGACCACCGTTCTTTCGCTCTCCCAAACCCTAGTTTGCTGTTGACATTAGCACATGTCCTTTTCCATGCTTCGTTCTTTGGTATCCTTACTTTTTTATCACTCCGTTCTTCTTTTCCTTGCAGATAGGTCTTGTTACTTCCGATTTATCATTCAACCAGCGTTTGAATGCGTTTCTCTTTTCTTTAACAGCCACCTCTATTTTCTCAGACCACCATGCTACTGTACAGCTGTGTTTGTGTCTCCTTAAGCCCAGCATCTCTGTTGCTATATTTACAACATTGGACTTTATGTATTCGTATACTTCCTCTGTACTTCCTTAGAATGATTGTTCCAATGTTTTTTTCCATTCTGGTAGCGAAGCATGTTCGTATACTTTCATCTTGTAGGCTGTCGATATTGAAGTGTAGATTTTGACCTTTCTCAGCACAGTTCGTTTTTATGTTGTTATAAACATTCTTTGCACTCTTCCATGACCAAAAACTCTTCATTTTTGCTAAATAATGGTCTGATTCACACTGGGCTAATCTATAAGATCCAATATCTGCTGCCTTGAAAGTTCTTGTCTTTCTAATGATAATACAATCTATTACAGAACAAAGTTGTCTTGTACTCTGTTGCCATCTATATTTATAAATATCCTGTGTTTAAAATATGTGTTGGTAATTTTCAGATCAAACTACTCGCAAATTTCAATCAGTCGTTCTCCATGTCTCTCCATATTTTTCCCACTATCGGACGTGATTCTCTAGTTTCTACTCTTCCGTTCATACCCCTCATGATAATCATTTCCTCCCTTCTTGGGATATTTTCTATGGTCTCCGTAAGGATTGTCAGAAAGTGTCTTTTTCCTGGTCTCTTGTATCGTTCATGGGTGCATATATACCAACAATTACAGTTTCTCTGGCAAATAGGGTCATTTCTACCAAAACAATACGCTCATTAAT
Organism: Schistocerca cancellata; assembly: GCF_023864275.1. NCBI lineage: Eukaryota > Metazoa > Arthropoda > Insecta > Orthoptera > Acrididae > Schistocerca > Schistocerca cancellata. Next base: position 243,293,062 of record NC_064628.1, on the reverse strand, counting down.
ATATTTCCAAATTGTAATTCTTTTTTTCCTTGCTTTCTTTATCATGATGGAAACCCCTGCTTTGGCTCTTACCGCTTTGGGCACAACTCTCCAGATAGGTATAAGTTATTCTTTTCAAGGTTTTCTTCCTTTGGCGTTTGATAAGCCAATAACACACTGTTTTTACTTAAGTAAAACTTTAACCAGTTGTCTTGTGTTCAAGTGTAGTAACCTGGGCATCTTAAGAGAGCGTTAAACCCACCAAAAAATTAGTAATGCTTTCGTTTTACAGAGCCCGCCTTTATAGTCAGAATCTTGTGACGTCAAGTGTAAAGTGGCTGAATGTGACGACATGTAGAAACAAATCTGCAAAAAGGTTCGTTGACGCGCTCCGCAACATTGCTTGTGAAAAGGACTGTACTGCCAGATGTCATAGCAATGCGTGAGTCGCTGGTTTGGGGTAGCGCACGACAAATTCTAAACAATTCTCGGTGACATGAAGGCGAAGGAAATGTAATCCCAGTGTTCACGACAAATGTACTATACTTGTGTACTCAGAAATAATAAAGCAGTGAACGGACTGCATCTAGATGTTACTTTGCAGTCATAAATGTTACGAGAAGGACAAGGTGTACATCTGGACTAACAGAGACAAATTCATGACTTAACGTGTTTCCAGGAGTTTTCTCTTCTTTTCTTTTGTTTTATTTTACAAGTCTGGTTCCGTAGGACTAAACAGAGGAGCAAATCTCCAAGGTCATGGAACGTTTCAGTACGTGAAAATATAACATAAAAGTAATAACAGATAAAATAAAATGTTTATGAACCCGAGAAAGACAATCTAGAAGTTTATGTAAACGCAATCAACGATATAACAAACGTATCAGCATAATTTTCCACGGAACTCCTCGACGGAATAGGACTGACCCACGAGGAAATTCTTCAGTTTGAATTCGAAAACGCGTGGATTATTGCTAGGATTTTTGAATTATTGTGGTAGCTTATTGAAAATAGATGCGGCAGTATACTACACGCCTTTCTGTACAAGTCAAGGAAATGTGATCAAAATACAAACTGGATTTCTGGTTAGTGTTAACTGAGTGAAAGCTGCTAAATCTTGGGAATAAGCTGTGTCAAGTACACACGTATTGAGAGTCCAATGTCAAAATACCAGAAACATGAATCTAGGGTCGTCAAGAGGCTAACGAACTTACACCACTTATTTCCCGGACCACCTGTTTCTGAGTCAAAAAAGCCTTTGATAATGGGAACCCCAAAATATAATACTATACGTGATAAGCGAAGGAAAATAAGCGAAGTAGACTAGTTTTCGTGTCGAGATATCACTTACTTCATATACCGTTTGAACGGTAAAAATGGCAGCATTCAGTCTTTGAACAAGATCCTGAACATGGGCTTTCCACAATGGTTTATTGTCTATCTGAACACCTAGAGATTTAAACTCTTCAGTTTCACTAATCATATGCCAATTCTGTGAAATTAAAGCATCGGGTTTTGTTGAATTGTGTGTCAGGAACTGCGAAAACTGAGTCTTCCTGTGATTTAGCGTTAGTTTATTTTCTATGAGCCACGAACTTATGTCTTGAATTGCACTATCTGGAGCAGTGCCAACGTTGCATGTAACACCCTTTACTACCAAGCTAGTGTCATCAGCAAACAAAAATATTTTAGAATCACCTGTAATACCATAAGGCATGTCATTTATATAAATAAGGAACAGGAGTGGCCCCAGCACTGATCCCTGGAGCACCCCTCATTTAACAATGCCCCACTCAGACCCCACATCATAGCCATTCTCAAAACTGTTGAGAATGACCTTTTTCTGTCTGTTCCTGAAGTAGGAAGTGAACCAGTTGTGAGCTACTCCCCACATTCCATAATGATCCAACTTCAGAAGTTATCAACACAGTGAACCGCCTTAGTTAAATCGAAAAAGACGCCTAGCGTTCGTAATCTTCTTTTTAATCTACCTAATACATCACAGAGAAAAGAGAATATAGCATTTTCAGTTGTTAAACCATTTCTAAAATCGAACTGTACATTTGATACCAAATTATTTGTAATTAAATGATTACTTATTCTTACATACACAGCCTTTTCAATAACTTTAGCAAACACTGATGGCACAGAAATGGATCTAAAATTGTCTACAGTATTCTTTTCTCCCTTTTATAAAGTAGCTTTACTACTGAGTACCTTAATTGTTCAGAAAACTGACCATTCTTAAAGGAAAAATTACAAATATGGCTAAATACAGGACTAACCTGGGCAGCACAGTACTTACACTACTGGCCATTAAAATTGCTACACCAAGAAGAAATGCAGATGATAAACGGGTATTCATTGGACAAATATATTATACTGGAATTGACATGTGATTACATTTTCACGCAATCTGGGTGCATAGATCCTGAGAAATTAGTACCCAGAACAACACCCTCTGGTCGTAGTAACGGCCTTGATGCGCCTGGGCATTGAGTCAAACAGAGCTTGGACGGCGTGTACAGGTACATCTGCCCATGCAGCTTCAACACGATACCACAGTTCATCAAGAGTAGTGACTGGCGTATTGTGACGAGCCAGTTGCTCGGCCACCATTGACCAGACGTTTTCAATTGGTGAGAGATCTGGAGAATGTGTTGGCCAGGGCAGCAGTCGAACATTTTCTGTATCCAGGAAGGCCCGTACAGGACCTGCAACATGCGGTCGTGCATTATCCTGCTGAAATGTAGGGTTTCGCAGGGATCGAATGAAGGGTAGAGCCACGGGTCGTAACACATCTGAAATGTAACGTCCTCTGTTCAAAGTGCCGTCAATGCGAACAAGAGGTGACCGAGACGTGTAACCATTGGCATCCCATACCATCACGCCGGGTGATACGCCAGTATGGCGATGAAGAATACACGCTTCCAATGTGCGTTCACCGCGATGTCGCCAAACACGGATGCGACCATCATGATGCCGTAAACAGAACCTGGATTCATCCGAAAAAATGACGTTTTGCCATTCGTGCACCCAGGTTCGTCGTTGAGTACACCATCGCAGGCGCTCCTGTCTGTGATGCAGCGTCAAGAGTAACCGCAGCCATGATTTCCGAGCTGATAGTCCATGCTGCTGCAAAAGTCGTCGAATTGTCCGTGCAGATGGTTGTTGTCTTGCAAACGTCCCCATCTGTTGACTCAGGGATCGAGACGTGGCTGCACGATCCGTTACAGCCATGCGGATAAGATGCCTGTCATGTCGAGTGCTAGTGATGCGAGGCCGCTGGGATCCAGCACAGCGTTCCGTATTACCCTCCTGAACCCACCTATTCCATATTCTGCTAACAGTCATTGGATCTCGACCAACGCGAGCAGCAATGTCACGATACGATAAACCGCAATGGCGTTAGACTACAATCCGACCTTTATCAAAGTCATAAACGTGATGGTATGCATTTCTCCTCCTTACACGAGGCATCACAACAACATTTCACCAGGCAACGGCGATCAACTGCTGTTTGTGTTTGAGAAATCGTTTGGAAACTTTCCTCATGTCAGCACGTTGTAGGTGTCTCCACCGGCGCCAGTCTTGTGTGAATGCTCTGAAAAGCTAATAGTTTGCATAGCATAGCATCTTCTTCCTGTCGGCATCTTCCCCCCATGAACCATGGACCTTGCCGTTGGTGGGGAGGCTTGCGTGCCTCAGCGATACAGATGGCCGTACCGTAGGTGCAACCACAACGGAGGGGTATCTGTTGAGAGGCCAGACAAACGTGTGGTTGCTGAAGAGGAGCAGCAGCCTTTTCAGTAGTTGCAGGGGCAACAGTCTGGATGATTGACTGATCTGGCCTTGTAACATTAACCAAAACGGCCTTGCTGTGCTGGTACTGCGAACGGCTGAAAGCAAGGGGAAACTACAGCCGTAATTTTTCCCGAGGACATGCAGCTCTACTGTATGATTAAATGATGATGGCGTCCTCTTGGGTAAAATATTCCGGAGGTAAAATAGTCCCCCATTCGGATCTCCGGGCGGGGACTACTCAAGAGGACGTCGTTATCAGGAGAAAGAAAACTGGCGTTCTACGGATCGGAGCGTGGAATGTCAGATCACTTAATCGGGCAGGTAGGTTAGAAAATTTAAAAAGGGAGATGGATAGGTTAAAGTTAGATATAGTGGGAATTAGTGAAGTTCGGTGGCAGGAGGAACAAGACTTTTGGTCAGGTGATTACAGGGTTATAAATACAAAATCAAATAGGGGTAATGCAGGAGTAGGTTTAATAATGAATAAAAAAATAGGAGTGCGGGTTAGCTACTACAAACAGCATAGTGAACGCATTATTGTGGCCAAGATAGACACAAAGCCCATGCCTACTACAGTAGTACAAGTTTATATGCCAACTAGCTCTGCAGATGATGAAGAAATAGATGAAATGTATGACGAGATAAAAGAAATTATTCAGGTAGTGAAGGGAGACGAAAATTTAATAGTGATGGGTGACTGGAATTCGTCAGTAGGAAAAGGGAGAGAAGGAAACGTAGTAGGTGAATATGGATTGGGGGGAAGGAATGAAAGAGGAAGCCGCCTTGTAGAATTTTGCACAGAGCATAATTTAATCATAGCTAACACTTGGTTCAAGAATCATGAAAGGAGGCTGTATACATGGAAGAAGCCTGGAGATACTGACAGGTTTCAGATAGATTATATAATGGTAAGACAGAGATTTAGGAACCAGGTTTTAAATTGTAAGACATTTCCTGGGGCAGATGTAGATTCTGACCACAATCTATTGGTTATGAACTGCAGATTGAAACTGAAGAAACTGCAAAAAGGTGGGAATTTAAGGAGATGGGACCTGGATAAACTGAAAGAACCAGAGGTTGTAGAGAGTTTCAGGGAGAGCATTAGGGAACAATTGACAGGAATGGGGGAAAGAAATACAGTAGAAGAAGAATGGGTAGCTTTGAGGGATGAAATAGTGAAGGCAGCAGAGGATCAAATAGGTAAAAAGACGCGGGCTAATAGAAATCCTTGGGTAACAGAAGAAATATTGAATTTAATTGATGAAAGGAGAAAATATAAAAATGCAGTAAATGAAGCAGGCAAAAAGGAATACAAACGTCTCAAAAATGAAATCGACAGGAAGTGCAAAATGGCTAAGCAGGGATGGCTAGAGGACAAATGTAAGGATGTAGAGGCTTGTCTCACTAGGGGTAAGATAGATACTGCCTACAGGAAAATTAGAGAGACCTTTGGAGACAAGAGAACCACTTGTATGAATATCAAGAGCTCAGATGGCAACCCAGTTCTAAGCAAAGAAGGGAAAGCAGAAAGGTGGAAGGAGTATATAGAGGGTTTATACAAGGGCGATGTACTTGAGGACAATATTATGGAAATGGAAGAGGATGTAGATGAAGATGAAATGGGAAATAAGATACTGCGTGAAGAGTTTGACAGAGCACTGAAAGACCTGAGTCAAAACAAGGCCCCGGGAGTAGACAACATTCCATTAGAACTACTGATGGCCTCAGGAGAGCCAGTCATGACAAAACTCTACCATCTGGTGAGCACGATGTATGAGACAGGCGAAATACCCTCAGACTTTAAGAAGAATATAATAATTCCAATCCCAAAGAAAGCAGGTGTTGACAGATGTGAAAATTACCGAACTATCAGTTTAATAAGTCACAGCTGCAAAATACTAATGCGAATTCTTTACAGACGAATGGAAAAACTAGTAGAAGCCGACCTCGGGGAAGATCAGTTTGGATTCCGTAGAAATGTTGGAACACGTGAGGCAATACTGACCTTACGACTTATCTTAGAAGAAAGATTAAGAAAAGGCAAACCTACGTTTCTAGCATTTGTAAACTTAGAGAAAGCTTTTGATAATGTTGACTGGAATACTCTCTTTCAAATTCTGAAGGTGGCAGGGGTAAAATACAGGGAGCGAAAGGCTATTTACAATTTGTACAGAAACCAGATGGCAGTTATAAGAGTCGAGGGGCATGAAAGGGAAGCAGTGGTTGGGAAAGGAGTAAGACAGGGTTGTAGCCTCTCCCCGATGTTATTCAATCTGTATATTGAGCAAGCAGTAAAGGAAACAAAAGAAAAATTCGGAGTAGGTATTAAAATTCATGGAGAAGAAGTAAAAACTTTGAGGTTCGCCGATGACATTGTAATTCTGTCAGAGACAGCAAAGGACTTGGAAGAGCAGTTGAACGGAATGGACAGTGTCTTGAAAGGAGGATATAAGATGAACATCAACAAAAGCAAAACGAGGATAATGGAATGTAGTCAAATTAAGTCGGGTGATGCTGAGGGAATTAGATTAGGAAATGAGACACTTAAGGTAGTAAAGGAGTTTTGCTATTTAGGCAGTAAAATAACCGATGATGGTCGAAGTAGAGAGGATATAAAATGTAGACTGGCAATGGCAAGGAAAGCGTTTCTCAAGAAGAGAAATTTGTTAACATCGAATATAGATTTAGGTGTCAGGAAGTCGTTTCTGAAAGTATTTGTATGGAGTGTAGCCATGTATGGAAGTGAGACATGGACGATAACTAGTTTGGACAAGAAGAGAATAGAAGCTTTTGAAATGTGGTGCTACAGAAGAATGCTGAAGATAAGGTGGGTAGATCACGTAACTAATGAGGAGGTATTGAATAGGATTGGGGAGAAGAGAAGTTTGTGGCTCAACTTGACTAGAAGAAGGGATCGGTTGGTAGGACATGTTCTGAGGCATCGAGGGATCACAAATTTAGCATTAGAGGGCAGCGTGGAGGGTAAAAATCGTAGAGGGAGACCAAGAGATCAATACACTAAGCAGATTCAGAAGGATGTAGGTTGCAGTAGGTACTGGGAGATGAAGAAGCTTGCACAGGATAGAGTAGCATGGAGAGCTGCATCAAACCAGTCTCAGGACTGAAGACCACAACAACAACAACAACAGCACGTCATCTTCGTGGTGTAGCAATTTTAATGGCCAGTAGTGTAAATATTCTGCTAGGTACTCCATCATATCCATGAGAGTCCTTAGGCTTCAGTGATTTAATTATTGACTCGATCTACTCCCTGTCAGTATCACAGAGGAGTATTTCAGAAATCAGTCTCGAAGAGGGATTTCGCAAAAGAATTATTGATTCCCTGTAGAAAATAAGTTTTTATTTAATTACCAGCAATGCCCAGAAAGTGATTCCTGAATACTGCACATACACTCCTGGAAATGGAAAAAAGAACACATTGACACCGGTGTGTCAGACCCACCATACTTGCTCCGGACACTGCGAGAGGGCTGTACAAGCAATGATCACACGCACGGCACAGCGGACACACCAGGAACCGCGGTGTTGGCCGTCGAATGGCGCTAGCTGCGCAGCATTTGTGCACCGCCGCCGTCAGTGTCAGCCAGTTTGCCGTGGCATACGGAGCTCCATCGCCGTCTTTAACACTGGTAGCATGCCGCGACAGCGTGGACGTGAACCGTATGTGCAGTTGACGGACTTTGAGCGAGAGCGTATAGTGGGCATGCGGGAGGCCGGGTGGACGTACCGCCGAATTGCTCAACACGTGGGGCGTGAGGTCTCCACAGTACATCGATGTTGTCGCCAGTGGTCGGCGGAAGGTGCACGTGCCCGTCGACCTGGGACCGGACCGCAGCGATGCACGGATGCACGCCAAGACCGTAGGGGACCGCACCGCCACTTCCCAGCAAATTAGGGACACTGTTGCTCCTGGGGTATCGGCGAGGACCATTCGCAACCGTCTCCAGGAAGCTGGGCTACGGTCCCGCACACCGTTAGGCCGTCTTCCGCTCACGCCCCAACATCGTGCAGCCCGCCTCCAGTGGTGTCGCGACAGGCGTGAATGGAGGGACGAATGGAGACGTGTCGTCTTCAGCGATGAGAGTCGCTTCTGCCTTGGTGCCAATGATGGTCGTATGCGTGTTTGGCGCCGTGCAGGTGAGCGCCACAATCAGGACTGCATACGACCGAGGCACACAGGGCCAACACCCAGCATCATGGTGTGGGGAGCGATCTCCTACGCTGGCCGTACACCACTGGTGATCGTCGAGGGGACACTGAATAGTGCACGGTACATCCAAACCGTCATCGAACCCATCGTTCTACCATTCCTAGACCGGCAAGGGAACTTGCTGTTCCAACAGGACAATGCACGTCCGCATGTATCCCGTGCCACCCAACGTGCTCTAGAAGGTGTAAGTCAACTACCCTGGCCAGCAAGATCTCCGGATCTGTCCCCCATTGAGCATGTTTGGGACTGGATGAAGCGTCGTCTCACGCGGTCTGCACGTCCAGCACGAACGCTGGTCCAACTGAGGCTCCAGGTGGAAATGGCATGGCAAGCCGTTCCACAGGACTACATCCAGCATCTCTACGATCGTCTCCATGGGAGAATAGCAGCCTGCATTGCTGCGAAAGGTGGATATACACTGTACTAGTGCCGACATTGTGCATGCTCTGTTGCCTGTGTCTATGTGCCTGTGGTTCTGTCAGTGTGATCATGTGATGTATCTGACCCCAGGAATGTGTCAATAAAGTTTCCCCTTCCTGGGAAAATGAATTCACGGTGTTCTTATTTCAATTTCCAGGAGTGTATATCCGAGTTATCAGTGACAGAAACATTTTTATTACGAACTGACTTTATATCTTCGACCTTGTGCTGCTGACCAGATACTTCCTTCAGGTGTGAGCGTATGGTTTCAATTTTATCCTGTGAATTAGCTCACATACTTGTTGCCTTCCTAATAACATTTTTAAGCGCCTTACAATACTGTTTGTAATGGGCTACTGTAGCTCGATTGTGACTACTTCTAAGATTTTGATATAATTCCCACTTTGTTCTACATGATATCGTTATCCAACTAGTCAGCCACGCAGGCTGCCGTTTACTGCTAGTACCCCGTTAAGAACGAGCTAAGTGAAAGCAGCTTTCAAAGCGTATGAGAAATGTGTAAAGGAAAGTATTATATTTGTCATCTGTGTTTTGTAGAGCGTAAATACCCTGCCACTCTTGTTGCTTAATGAGGTCTAAAAAAACTCTCTATTGCCTTCGGATTAGGTTTTCTACATACACTCCTGGGAATGGAAAAAAGAACACATTGACACCGGTGTGTCAGACCCACCATACTTGCTCCGGACACTGCGAGAGGGCTGTACAAGCAATGATCACACGCACGGCACAGCGGACACACCAGCATCCGCGGTGTTGGCCGTCGAATGGCGCTAGCTGCGCAGCATTTGTGCACCGCCGCCGTCAGTGTCAGCCAGTTTGCCGTGGCATACGGAGCTCCATCGCCGTCTTTAACACTGGTAGCATGCCGTGACAGCGTGGACGTGAACCGTATGTGCAGTTGACGGACTTTGAGCGAGAGCGTATAGTGGGCATGCGGGAGGCCGGGTGGACGTACCGCCGAATTGCTCAACACGTGGGGCGTGAGGTGTCCACAGTACATCGATGTTGTCGCCAGTGGTCGGCGGAAGGTGCACGTGCCCGTCGACCTGGGACCGGACCGCAGCGACGCACGGATGCACGCCAAGACCGTAGGATCCTACGCAGTGCCGTAGGGGACCGCACCGCCACTTCCCAGCAAATTAGGGACACTGTTGCTCCTGGAGTATCGGCGAGGACCATTCGCAACCGTCTCCATGAAGCTGGGCTACGGTCCCGCACACCGTTAGGCCGTCTTCCGCTCACGCCCCAACATCGTGCAGCCCGCCTCCAGTGGTGTCGCGACAGGCGTGAATGGAGGGACGAATGGAGACGTGTCGTCTTCAGCGATGAGAGTCGCTTCTGCCTTGGTGCCAATGATGGTCGTATGCGTGTTTGGCGCCGTGCAGGTGAGCGCCACAATCAGGACTGCATACGACCGAGGCACACAGGGCCAACACCCAGCATCATGGTGTGGGGAGCGATCTCCTACACTGGCCGTACACCACTGGTGATCGTCGAGGGGACACTGAATAGTGCACGGTACATCCAAACCGTCATCGAACCCATCGTTCTACCATTCCTAGACCGGCAAGGGAACTTGCTGTTCCAACAGGACAATGCACGTCCGCATGTATCCCGTGCCACCCAACGTGCTCTAGAAGGTGTAAGTCAACTACCCTGGCCAGCAAGATCTCCGGATCTGTCCCCCATTGAGCATGTTTGGGACTGGATGAAGCGTCGTCTCACGCGGTCTGCACGTCCAGCACGAACGCTGGTCCAACTGAGGCGCCAGGTGGAAATGGCATGGCAAGCCGTTCCACAGGACTACATCCAGCATCTCTACGATCGTCTCCATGGGAGAATAGCAGCCTGCATTGCTGCGAAAGGTGGATATACACTGTACTAGTGCCGACATTGTGCATGCTCTGTTGCCTGTGTCTATGTGCCTGTGGTTCTGTCAGTGTGATCATGTGATGTATCTGACCCCAGGAATGTGTCAATAAAGTTTCCCCTTCCTGGGACAATGAATTCACGGTGTTTCTATTTCAATTTCCAGGAGTGTAGTTTGTAATTATATATAACATTTGCTTGAGTACAAAAACCTTTCCGTGTTAAAATTTGTGCATCGTGGTCTGAAAGGCCATTCACGCTGTTACTAGCAGAATGGCCATCTAGTAACGAAGAATCAATAAAAATATTGTCTCTCGTTGTGCTACTATTCTTTTGCATCCTTGTTGGAAAAAAAAACCACAGTCTGCATCAAATTATATGAATTTAGGAGATCTTCCAACATCCGTCTTCTTGCACAGTTACTACATATAACTAATTTTTTGTACTTCGTAGAAAGTAATCCAAGAACCCTCTCTAGCTCGAGCCAAAGCGCTGTGAAGTCGGAGTTAGGGGACCCTTAAATAGCAACAATTTTGTCACCTCCACAAAACGTACCGCATGATGGTGGTGTTGTTGCTGCCAGTTTGGAGGTGATCCATGGCACCAGATTTGTCTTCTGCCTATATTTGAGGTATTTATATTATGTGGCCGATGGTTCATGAAATTACATGGCACATCTCTGCAGCCGTCGTTCATTCCCGTCCTTTAGGTGTGTGATACACCATAGTTCCTTCGACGCTGGTTTTGGAAAGCTCCATTTTGCCACCCACTATATATTTTAACTAAGGCAGCACATGAATAGTTTAAAAACTTAGCTATTTCGTAAATGTTTCCACTTTTGACCCAAAAGCAAATGATCATGCCCTTTTGGACATCAGACAAATTTCTCTGTTTCCACATTAGAACAACGACTGCACTGAAACTTCCCGGCAGATTAAAACTGTGTGCCGGACCGAGACTCGAACTTAGCACCTTTGCCTTTCGTGGGCTAGTGCTCTACCAACTGAGCTACCCAAGCATAACCCACGGTTCGGCCTCACAGCTTCGGTTCTACCAGTACCTCGTCTCCTACCATCAAAGCTTCACAGGAGCTCTCCTGCGAACCTACTGGTGGAACTGTAGCTGTGAGGACAGATGGTGAGTCGTGCTAGGGTAGATCAGGTGGTGGAGCACTTGCCTGCAAAATGCAAAGGTCTCGAGTTCGAGTCTAGGTCCGGCACACAGTTTTAATCTGCCAGGAAGCTTAATATCAGCGCATACTCCGCTGCAGAGTGAAAATCTCATTCTGGAAACGACTGCAAATTTTGTCATATCCCTTCAAAGCGCTTTATATACCCTCCACTGCTAGTGCTGCCACCTCTGTGAGTTGTTACTGCATATTGATGTTGAGCATACTTTGTGGTCAGATTAATGTGACTGTGTGGTTGAGCAAATTACATATTAGCAACTACATATTTTGCAATTCGTCTTCATCATCACCAGTTCTAATACTTGCAAAGTGATTGTCTGGCTGCAATTCTCTTCCACATTTTCACCGTTGTAGAGTTCTCACATGACTGGTTGAATGGTTTATCGATAGCTGTAAATATGTGGGTTCCAGTGTAATTAATAATGTTATTGTCTTTGATGCTCATTAACGTAGCTGAGTGTTATATGTTCCATGGCACATGTCCGAAGGGGGAAGAAAGGGAAAGGGGCAGAAGGAAACAAGACCCCCCAGCTGCACGGGGTATTTTAGCATTGCAATGACAAAAGATGAAAATTTGTGCCCGACCCGAACTCAAAAATGGAGGCTCTGCTTCTCTAGAAATGTTGTCTTAACCATCTCGGCCACTCGGACATTCCTCCCGCGGGGCCCGAATTCTCCATCTGTCGCACACTGCACTGTAGCGTCCCTCGTCCATTACATCTTCTACTCTCAAATTTTCGATTCCCGTAGGGGCTCCAATGATATTTGTGCATCCGTACCAAAACATATGTCATAGAATCGTGGCGCTCGGTTGTATTAATATAACTGAGAGTTGTCTGCGCTGTCGGATATGTCGGGCATGAGGTGTGACCAGGTGGCCGACGGAGTTAGGCAAACGTGCCAGAAAAGCGAATTATTCGGGTTTGAATCTCAGGCTGGCACGAATTATCAACTTTTGCCATTGCAATGCCACAATGTTCTTTGCAGCGAGGAGTCATGATTTTCCACCTACCCCTTTCGCTTTCTTCCCCTTCCTCTATTTCAGAAACTTAAGTGCAGCCTGCATCACCCCAAATGTTCGCAGTTTGCTCAACACACGATCTTTTCACTGGCAAATTTCCGTGTTGTAAATTGCACAATGCATGCCTGCTCTTGTGACAACAACAGGTGTGACTGTCAGAAGGATAACACAGCGATGAAAACAATAGACAATCGACTTTAGGCATGAAGGTTCAATAGGACCACTGCTAGGTTACTCGAGAAACCAAATGTAAAATGACAGTGATGAAATTTGCAAATCGAATCAACAAGTGGATATTCCACCTCTAGAAAGACCCATATTGATTGGAATATTGCAGCATATTCGTACCTTAATCATACATTAATCTAGATAATCTATGGATTATTTCCTGCAGGGCGTAAAGGTTATAAAATTATAGTGGTGCCTAGAAATACAGAATAATGACTGTTGAGAAATTAGATCACCTCCAGTTGAATATTGTGAATCAGACCATGAATCTAGCCAACTTTTGCGGAGAGAAAATGTAGTATGTCTTCATCTGAATCAGCAGCATGGGTATAAAGTATAAATACAATGCACACAGACATTATGAGACCACTTTGCAGTGGAAGCCGAACGCGATACCGTGGGAAAATTAAAAGTTTCTTAAGTCGATAGGACTGAAACCTTTCAATGACGTCACTTGATATTGCAATTCAAGTACATTGTGATGATCAGATCATTCATCAGGAATATGTCTCCCATAAATACTTTGCGTCAACACCTTTAATAACAATCATGAAGTAATAATTCCTATTCAACGTTGAGAGGAATGGACACTTGAAAGAAACAGATTCCTATATTTGGAAGGAAGATTTGTTGTCACGAAGAAGGATGGAGGCACTCTGCCAGCAACAACATCCTGACTTACACATAATGAACTCGCTTTTCTGCTTCAGAAAAATAAGATACGAACTTAATGATATTGAGCTCGACAGCACAAGAAGTATTACAATCACATCGGCCCTCATAACATGCGTCTCTGCATCAGCTTTGGACATGAATGCAATAGAAAATACCGGATGGTTCAATAATGAATTTTAGATTGTTGATTTAGTACCTGTATGTCGCTCAAAATATTGATGGGCTACTTAGAGGATAATAAAAACGTCATAATGAATGCTAAACAGGAGTTGATTCTAGTGTGATGTGCAATGGATAACAACTCATACATTCAAGAAGGGCCAGGAGAAGACGATAAAACTGTGCTGAATAAATCGTTGTGGAAAATACCCCATTTTTCACTATCGTACAAAGAGCAACTCAAAATTTTGCATGTGTCGAATGCAGGTGCTCATTTCTGGAACTTTACGAGCATCAAGTGTTTCCATAGGCATCCAAACAATTATGGACGATTAAGACATATTTTCAACTAGAAACAGCATGATATATTTTTCTAGTACTGCAAACGGACAGGGAGGGGAACAACTAGAAAATAGCCAATGCTAGAGTGTACCTAAATTCTGAGTATTATTCATATCATGTTATTACAGCTTGTCTGGAACAATAACAATGTCGGTCTACTGTATTATATGTAAGCAAGATTTCGCACTTTTTGCTGTGAGGGCAATGAATTTGGACGTATGCTCAGTGCTAAGAAGTTTAAAGAATTGGCACCCACAGTGGTGATCAACTGCTCAAAGCAAAATGTAACTATCAAAATTGGATCTGGAGAGTGCATACTGAATTTCAATCATTGCACATCTTACTTCTCTATATCCACCACAGTAAATGCATTATTGCTGTATGATCATATCGTAAATTACTCACCTCTGTAGTGTAACATGTCGATTTTGCAGAATAATATGTTCCACTTCTAACCACTTAGGCTGATAAAAAATGTTTGTGAAAACTGGAAACGTTATTTACGTGGTTGTAAAGTGTGGAACATTCAGTGTGTGCTCTCGTTTGCCGTATATGCAGATTTAGTGTAAAGGACATCAGCTCTTTGAACATCAACAAGGAGTGAATCTTAGTGCGCATCTCCACCTGCTGTGGAGGCCATTTGTGCTTTGGCATTGCGGATGGAGGTGTCTAAGAAGCCACAGAGCAAAGAATGTGGGTGATACTGTCAACATTAGAGAAGTTGAAGAATATACGTAAGAACAGTCATTCTGAAATGTCAAATCAGTGGAGCAGTACACGTTATGATCCATTGTGAGCTGCGATTATGAGAGGTCTATATCACCTGCAGTTGTAAATCAAACTGTACAGAAAAAACACTGTAAGTGTATAATACAGAAGGTTTATCACAAAACTGGTTACATTATTTTAGTAGCTTAAATAGATATGAGTTCTCTTTCTGCACCTGCCAACTGCAAAAGGTGAAGAAGTCATGTGTCACAGTTCAGTACTACTGCATAGGAGTTCCACTACAGCAAATATCTTCAAGAACAACGACTGCAAGGTACTTATAAGGTAAAAGTTGGCATACATATTAGCAGGGTGTCAGATAATGTATGGAGTGGAACACAACATACTAAAGCCATTTGTATGCAACATCCCACCTCGCAGGAATCGTACAATGTGTTGAATAAAGGTACAGGTATTGCACCACCTGCCATATGGCCTGAAATGAAATCTCAGAGTGCAAAGATCGTTGCTGATACAGATGAGTTTTACAGTGAGGATGGGAATTTTTTTGTTTCAAGATGTTGCATTACCTGCATTCTCCATAGCTGGACAAGTACTTATGAAATAATGTATAATAGGTTGTTTGCCCAAATTGTTTACTGGAATACACTGTGCTAGATTTTTCAAACCATTGCATGACTTATTTGCCATCATCACAGAAATCAGTGGGATTATTGGGGAGAATCATATGAAGATATGGCAATCTCCTGCTGAACCTACGATCATAGAGGCTGCATATCTTAAATCAAATATCGTGAGAAAGTGCCATAGCTGCTTGATATCTTCAGTCTTGAGTACAGCTGCCCACCAGCTGGGAGACTGAAGCAAATGTATGGTGACAAAAGCAGCAGTTGATATATGTACTTCAGATAGTGTAGAAATGCTTTTAAATTAGATTATCAATAACAGACATTCTCTTTTAAAATTGTGTATTCCTATATGTGTCTTCATACTTGAAAAATATTTCTATGAATAACATGAATCACTATATACTAATTCGCTGCACGCCTCCCACTTCGGGAGCTGCAGATGATCGTGCCCAGTGCACAGACACTGTGTCATCATCAAACAAGAGCAGCACATCATGTATAAGAAAGCAATGCAAGACACACACCGACAGTGTCATGTCAGGATATTATTATAAAAGCGTTATATATTAGTGTGATATTGTATACTCTTGTTATGCATGACAGTTTCCGTCCACATTTGCAGTCAAGTAGTGGCAGTGAAATATTATATGTTTTTCTCAGAAAAAACTGCGAGTCTGTTAGCATAATGGTATGAGTATTTAGTTTTGTTACACATGGCGACTGTCAGTCACACGCACATCTAAATGATAGTGCTGAAATGTTATATGTTTGTTTCACCCATGTTGCTGATATGCACAAGCTGGTAGTTGCACCATCATCATTATTATAACAGCAGCTTGGAACAGGAATTGGCATAATTTTATTTAGTTGTTACACACATTTATCCCTGTACTGACTTCCAATTACACGTCTATGCACAAGTTGGCAGTAGCATCATCAGCATTATTCTACCAGCAGGCTGGAACAAGAATGCTGGTGCTGCCCGTAAATAAACCATGTGGAATGGCTTCTATCTAGTACAGTTTGATAATCATTGCTACTTACTACTACAACAATATGATCAGTCCAATTGTGCTAAGGTGATGGAGTAAGTAAGCTTTGTCGTTTGCCAAGTGATGGTGATGATGTAACATCGACTCTCTTTGGTGGGCAAAGTACAGTTTTCCTTCTGAGTGATTCACAGGAATGTAATTATACACCTACATGTTTTATGCATAACATTTTTTAAAAATACTTTAGACAATGCATATATGGCGCTTTTTTGCTAGTTGATCTCATTGCTCTTATATAAATGCGTGAGCAGGAGAATAGCTTGGCGTCACTACACCTTGGTGATAAAGCTATGATTTTTCAATGTGTGCTTCACAGGAGGTCAAATATTTAGTGTGCACATTCAAATGCATGTGTCTCAATTTTTTCATGCTTGTGTGCAGTACATATGTGTTCCTGTGCTTTTCGTCTGTAGGTGCTATCAACCTCAAGCTACCACAGCCCATGACACCATTTTCTACACAGAACTCATGGCGTTTTGGTCCTACTGTACATGAACAAATACAGGCCATTGACATTGAGCTTTCACAACTACAAGCCATGACACCATTTTCTAGTCAGGGCTCATCGTGGATGGCATGGGTCATTGAGTAGCAGATACATGAGTATTACTACTATAACCACTTCGTCTACCAACAATAATTTACACTTGTGTGGAGTGTTTATGATTTCTTTTTTTTAAATGCACTTGATGACAGCGTAACCCTAGATATGAGTGCTTTATTTAACGAAGAAATATCCTAATATACTCATAGATATCGCATTCAAAATGATGGAGATGGTATTGGCTAAAATTGTATATTGTAATCGGTGATCAACAGCTCAAGTATCAGAAATTATTGTAATTGGTGGATGCATAAGTCCGTCAAAGGAGTGTGTACATGATATCAACCTCACTACTTCCTTTGTACAGGTATTAGAGCCATCTTGAGGTGGACTTATCACACCACAACTGGCTCTGTCAATGATGATGCAAACACTGATGCAGCGGTCCTGTCGCCCCTGCCCAGAGCATACAGAGTCGCTGCCCCAGCCTGGATCATCAAACTGGTATGATCCACCAACTTGCTGTGGCCACCTCATGTGACCCCATCATCCCGTCCTGGAGTATCACATTTGCAGTTCTCATTTGGCAATCGGTCATCATGGCAGCGTCCTGGGTCTAGCAGCAGTACCAGTCGTCAAGCCTGCTCTGTTAGAGATCATCAGGTAAAACATGCTGCTGTGATAGACTGCTATGTGGTCCCTGGTGCTTTCAGGGACAGGATACTGCAATCCCCCATTGATAACAGCAATGCAGGGTATCAAGATCCAGCTACATCCTCTGTAATCCACGCCTTCTCATCAATGACCTACGATATCCCGCCGCTAGGTACCAAGGGTTTTGTATGTGAGCCAGTGCACCCCATTTCTCACCCCCCTCCAAAGAAGGTGCTAATGCTGTGGAGAAAGGCATTGTCAAAATTTTGGGAAAAGATGGCGTAGTACAGTAGGACCGATCAATCACATATTAGAATGGGACTTTTTTCGAGACGTTTTCCAGTATGCAGGAAAGAGGATCAGGTAAAGCATGCAGCTGTTTACTTCATCTTGATGTGTACTCATATGTTTTTGATACTGCTAATGAGAGTGTCCAGTTTCATCCCCCTTCCAGAAGATATTGCTGCTAAAGAAGAGTGTATTAGATGAGGTGAATGCATGTTATTGATTTGCATGGTCACATCTGGCCTGCGATAGAAACTGCTCGAAACATCCGTATCTTACGGATACATAAAAGACATATAACCTCCGAAATCATTACAACTTTTCATTTGCCATCAAAATCCCAGACTTACCAAAATTTGGTAGGCAAAACCCTATTTATTCAATTCATGTTTATGGTCTGCATGAAGAAATAAAAAGCAAGCCAGAAGACGATGACGACAAGCACACTTTGCCAAAGAACTAATGTGTAAGAGTGTCAAATCGCTCTACGCTTCCAAAGTAGCCTGTCAGAGTCACAAAGAGATAAAATTTATGCTAGTCTCAAAGGGTGACATCAAGAACATGCCCCACCCGTTTTTCTCCCAGATGAGTAAAAATTAAAGGCAAGGCATTTTAGTTGCAGATGTCTCAACTCTTTCACTAATAAGTGTGAGTAATTAGAACCAGGAAGTGGTATGTATCCCACGAGGATAAAAAAATCTTAAACTTTAAGAAAGCCCACTGCAGACTATTCGATGAATGTGTTTCACATGGAACTTGAAATGCCATATCTACGTGCAATAATGGTTCATGGATATCTGATCATGGATAAATTCCGAAACGCACCATATGAGCAATAAAGTCATTCCTTTCCTAGTGTCTCACTCTTAGCACTGCTAACCAGTCAGCAGAAATAGAGAACTACTGATTGTTTTAATTTCAAATTTGAGACTGGGTGCAAATGACTAAACAAATATTCTTTTCATGTGACATAATTACAGATTAACAGTTTTCGGATTTTTTCTTTATTTGTACTGTAAAATCTTTCTTTTTCTCCCAATTTCATGATTCTAGGCAAAGGGAAGTACCCTACATGTTTTGATGACTGATTTTTCAGCTATTGAAATATATGACATAAATGGCCGTGTCTTTTGTTTGCATTGCCTTAGAAACTTCAATGTTTTCATCTGTCAAGCCACCATAAACCTCAAAATGTGAAATAAATTTCAACTTGATATGTCTATCCATCCTCGAGTAAAAGGGTTTCTAATAATCAGACAAACAGACAGATGCACACTAAAGCAATCCTATAAGGTTCCGTGTTTACAGACTGATGCATAGAACCCTAAAAATAAAAATGTGCTAAGAGACAGAATCAAAAGGACAACGCACAAAAGGAAAAGAAAGAAAAAATATTGTAAGTGACCAACTAACGATGTGTCGCTAGTTCCCTCACTCTTGTTTAACTGTTTCATGTAGTACAGTTATTACAAAAAAAATGTCATGAAATTGAAATGTTGCGTTATTCAAAATTAAAAGTGCTCATAATAAGTATGTAGCATAACATAATAAAAGTAATGAAATAAATTATGCTCTAGAACAAAGCTCATGAATCAGAACAGATCTTGAGCCATGGTCGGCTAGCGCTGATGCCATTTTTCTTTTTTGGCATTTTGTCACCATCAAGTGGCGTCTTCTTGCTCCCTCAGGTACTACCTGAACGAGTTGCTCACTTGCCTCCGTCTGTGACAGGAGCAGCGTTTATCGACACTATTACTGCTGTACCTTCTTTGGTGTGGCCACTGTATTACAGTGTTGGGGTGTGTTTGAGGCAGTTGGTCAGTTGCTACGGAGCAGCGAGGAGGTCGCCGTGGCATGAGGTCAGGACGGGGCCGCTGGCGGCATGCACGTGCGGTCGGAGTTGAAGTGGCACTAGCTTTGAGAGCTGCAAAGTTCGTCGCCCACCGAACCTGCATACTGCAGTTGAGTAATCAGTGAACCTCTTATGAAATTTCAACTGCTGTGACATCTCTTCATTGATTGCTGGTTGTTGCTTCCTGGGGTGTTCCCGCAAGCAGCAACGTGATGGTGTGCTGGAGTCGCCAAATTTCACAGCCATCTTCCTGTATGATGTTTAACTTTTGAAATGATTATAATTTATTAGTGAAGTGCTGCCTTGTGGCCCTTAACGTTCTGGTTAGCTGCCCTGGTCGTTAGCATAGTTTTCAGGCAGTGTGTTTTCCTCGCAGTATTGATTCTGTCTGGCACGGCGTGTAGTTCAACAGCTTGATGTTGTTCTCCCTTTTTCTTTGAGTGGTTATTGTGCCTTGACTGTTTGGACACCAATTATTACGACATAGTCCTGCTGCAATCCTTGTCCTCGCTGTTGTTGGTTGGTTCTTCAGCCGTACCTAAGTCGTGCTGCCACTTGATTATTTAGTGTTACGTTTGGCTGCCTGTCTCACCTAAACTGTTGTTAGAGTTTCTTCCCCAGGGCGACCAAAAAATGTTCAAATGTGTGTGAAACCTTATAGGACTTATCTGCTAGGGTCATCAGTCCCTGAGCTTACACACTACTTAACCTAAATTATCCTAAGGACAAACACACACACCCATGCCCGAGGGAGGACTCGAACCTCCGCCGGGATCAGCTGCACAGTCCATGACTGCAGCTCCTTAGACCGCTCGGCTAATCCCGTGCGGCCACAGGGCGACCGTTGGAACATTTCTGAGCACCACTGTTCTATTGTTTGTGACTGTGATTTTCTTTTGTTGCAAGTACTGAGCCAGGCCTTCAGCCGTGTATTAATGTTATCTGTTATATGTTTAGTATATGGCCTTCAGCCAAACCTTTTGTGAAGTATTTTAAGATTAGGCCTTCAGCCGTGTTTTACTTAAAATTCTTGTTTGCACTGCATTTAGGCCTTCAGCCACGTTTGTTTCAAAATTTGTGGCTTTCAGCCGTAATGTGTAAATTCCTGTCT
The DNA here is from genome assembly GCF_023864275.1 of Schistocerca cancellata. Lineage (NCBI taxonomy): Eukaryota > Metazoa > Arthropoda > Insecta > Orthoptera > Acrididae > Schistocerca > Schistocerca cancellata. Next base: position 243,272,268 of record NC_064628.1, on the reverse strand, counting down.
GTTAGGTTTCTCTTTAATTATCTTGAATTCTTAAAATAGCCTTCAGGTGTACTGTTTAAATGCTTATCTTAAGGTTTGTCTTTAATTATTTTGAATAATTGTTTGGGCCTTCAGCCGTCAGATTCAAGTTTTCTTAAGATGGTTTTCTGTTGTACTGTATAAATGCTTATCTGTAAGGGTTGTCTTTTGTTATGTTGAAATATTATTGGGCTTTCAGCCAAGGAATTTTTTAAAATTTTCCTTAATATGGCTTTTAACTGAAATTGGTAAATGCTTGCCTTTTAAAGAATTTCCTTTTCCTAATCTCAAATATTATTTGGGCACTTAGCTGAGAAGATTTTTAATTTTCTTAAAGTAAGGCCTTCAGCTGTTTGTCTAAATTCTTGTGTCTTAAAAAGAATTATTTAAGGATATTTTAATTTTACTTAAGTAAGGCCTTCAGCCGTTTCTCTAAATTCATGTGTTTTAAAAGGAATTATTCAAACCTTATTATTGAGAAGTTACTTGGGCTCTCAGCCATGAATTGATCCTTGTTGTTTTAAAGAGAAAACTGTGCATTGTGTTTTAGGAATAAAGTTCTGTGTTCGTATAACTAACACTAATTGATCTTGGCCCCTTTCCACAACATGATCCACTCTGTCCTGCGAAACCACATTTCAGATCTGCCTAATGTTCACATACAGTAGTGATGTAAAAAAGGGAAAGAAATAACGTCCTTCAAAATTAGCAATGGCTTCACAACTTGCAATGCTGCTTACAATGCATTACGATTTGTCTGTCACAGACAGGGCTGACAGAACTCACTGATACCAGGTGTAAAGCTTTGACCAGTGACGTAATGATATTGTGGTGTGTAACATCATATATGCACAAACCAAGATAGAACAATCAACATATATTTTGAAACGATTCAGTTTTGTGTGTGGGTGTTGTAGAGAAAGGGGCATCCTTAGCGTAACCCCCCCCCCCCTTCTCAAAGTAAAGCGAATGTGATTGTTAGATTATTCACGTGCTGACATGCTGATCTTTAGGATGTGTCGGATCTGCAGGTTCATTGAAATGTATATGCTGAAATATGGGGTACTTGATTCAAATACAGTATATATGTTCATAGGTAGCTAAGTGGATTGGGCTGAAATACTCAAATTCTTAATGACATATATCATCGAACACTACCCCGCTCCCTGCTCCACGTTACGGAGTGATCAGAGGAGTTACATATAACGATACCAAAGAAATAGTTATTTCAGTACCTGTATAGTTTGAAACTTTAATAGTATTAGCGGCAGGGAAGTGTCGTACTGGCTGCATACTTTATGCAGGAACATAAGATATTTCTTAGTCGATGTTTGAGTCTAGTGACTGGTTTTGCAATCAGATGAAGGAATACAGACAAGAAACCGCCATAGGTAGTTTCTGGCATTCTGTACTGGTTTTGTTGTGAAACATGAGGTTGCGTTTTGTGCATAATTTGTAAATATTAAGAATTCTACATATTTAAGTGCTATATATTATAGTAAAGCTATTGGGAGGGTACTGTTGATTCTTCAGTTAGAGCTTCATGGTACGTAAAATTCTATATAATTTCAAAACTCTTTACATAGCAAGTGGACAGTTAAGCTGTATTTCATCGGTAGTGCAGCATCTTGAACCTTAAAAAGAAGGAAGGGCTTCTACCATGTAACATATGATATTTAAAAATGAACTGAGTTTCTTTACTGTCTTAACAATTTTCTCTGTTTCGAAAATAGCGATTTGTGGTAGTTGCCAATAGCTCATATTACAAAATAATTTTAATTGTAACCGGTTTCTGATCAGACTTCTCCTTACTGATAGTTGGTGTCTGGCAGAACAGCAATGTAACACATGGAATGTTTAATACAGTAATGACCATATTTTATCTATAGCAACATTTTTAAATTTGTACACTTTGGAACAGTTATTTACATTTGCAAAAACCTTATTGGTCTGGAGTAATTTTCATAATTTTAGAAAAAGACTGCAGCACACAAAGCAAATAGTATCATTCGAAAATGGAAATATATATATTGAGCTTCTCTTACAGTACTGGTAGAAAAAAAGTCTGAAAATTAATCCAAGGTAAAAAACACTCTCCCCTACAATAAAGTACCAAATTGTCTATCGTGTGCTATCGCTTACTGAACAGGTTCGCTGCTTAGTTGAACTGTTATTAAATATTCGTGGGGGTGTACATTGTGAAACTGTACGTACAGTGTATTAGAATTATAAGAAAATCATACACAGATGGAAGAAACATGATAGGGACATTAGTATAAAAAGAGACAGGTAAAGTATAAAATAAATTATTTTACATCTAAGTGAAAACCGTTAGGAGGATCTTTTCGGACTGTAAAGACATTTTATAGATCAATGATTATCAGATAATTTGTATGAATAGCAGACTGAAACTTAAAATTTCACAGGAGTTTATTTATAATGAACGTACTAGTTAGGATGGGAAGAAACTGAGAGAAGGAAAGAATCCGAGTGAAAAAAAGGAAAATAAATATGGACATAATTATTACAGTAACCTGGTGCGTGGAATGTACAGAATACATCTAGGTATGTCCCTGTGCGTTACTGTACTGTCAGCATAAGCAGTTTTCACATATGTCATTCTGTTATCAGTACAGCGCAGTGCAGTTATTTGTTAACAATTTAAAACAAAATCATCACTGACAGTAAATGATACGTATCTTTTATATAGTCTATACAAAAATTGATTAGTGAAACATTGCTGTTAAGATAATGTGAGCAGTAGGCATGCCATTCATGTGTATCAGAAAATGAGCTAAAATAGTAATTCTGAAACAGCATTTTATGTGACGAAGTGTATCTGGTTGTAACTCTATGGGCACTTGCTCAGAAGTTGAACCATTATGAATATCACTATTAATGTCAGATTTTGTTCTTATTGTATTTATTATACAAAAACTTAAATACTGATAAAAATCACTTCAGATAATACTGTCATTCACTCGGCACACGAAGCGTATTGCTAAACGAAACTAAGTAACTGATGCAGTTCGCTGTGGTATCTTCTCACACACGGAGTGGCATGAGCTTCACTAAGCTACACCCACAGCTGAAAATCTCTGACACACGTGGTTGTTTAATTAGGCTGAAGTCCCTGCAGTTTATAGTAAACGCCGCGCTTCGCCAGGAGGTTTGCATGTTTTCCCATTTCAACAACTTTTCCATCACTGATGACACAAATCACATCAGCATCTTGAACTGTCGATAACCGATGTGCAATTGTAATGCAAGTCCGGCCTTCTTTTGCGTTGTCGAGAGCCTCTTGCACAACCTGTGTAAAACAAGAAAAGGACTTATGAATATAGTTTACGTTTTTTGATCATACTTTTTGTTGTTGACAATTTGAAGCAATTGAAACTGAGGAGCTAAGAAGTCGTACACTTTTCTTAACGAAAAACAGCAAATCCAATACAATTTTTTCAATGAACACGAGTTAATAAACTTTCAACAACTCAAGAGATCAATACTAATACCAAATAAAAAAATTCCAGGAAGTTGCAAAACTTATAAAAGCATAGTCTGAACCAAAACGGTTGTGTTGAATCAGTTTTGTAAGAACCAATCTATCAACCGCCAATACATATCTCTTATTGTTCACTGTTGAAGTCTTCAAAGTTGTAAGAGAAGTGCTTACACAGGGGCTATTTTAAATGGTTATCGGAATTTCATGTTTTCTTAGAGCCAATGAGATACATGCAATTATATGGTTGCAGCGATGTATAGACAAAATAGCGAAGTTTTCTTCTGTGCGGGTGGTAATTGCTCCAGTTACCTTCAGATGGCAGTCATAGCAATGTGCCACTGTTATCATACGTGGACATGCTTATAGAATGGCTGATACTATATCTGAATGACGGTAGTGACATAATGTAAAAAGTAATTTCTACAAAGAGGGCAAAGCGTTCAAATGGTTCAAATGGCACTGAGCACTATGCGACTTAACTTCTGAGGTCATCAGTCGCCTAGAACTTAGAACTAATTAAACCTAACTAACCTAAGGACATCACGCACATCCATTCCCGAGGCAGGATTCGAACCTGCGACCGTAGCGGTCGCCCGGCTCCAGACTGTAGCGCCTAGAACCGCACGGCCACTCCGGAGGGCAAAGCATATTTAAAGTAACAACTACCTTAGCCATAGGTTGGACGCTGGATGACCAATGATCAGATCCTAATATGCTGGTCAACACGACTACCATACCTGACACCGTGTGATATCTCCGTGGTTATACCTCTCCTATTGTCGAATATTCTGAAACTCAATGAACGCAGCCAGGCTGCCTTCCTGAACGTTGAACCGCATGTGGGAAGAGATGGACTACAGCATATGTGAATTGAGCACAACGGGCAGACATATATTGAGCTTCTGTAAAGTATAAAAAACACGCTTTGTGAAAAATTGTGAAAATACTTTAACTTTCAGGACACAGTAGAATAAGAACCATATTGGTACTATATCAACTGTACTGTGTATTTTTTTTTTGGACCCTTACAACCATTCAGAATGATACTGTTTACATCCCTATTTTACCATAGCGATCAACTTCTAAATAACTCCAGAGGCAAAACAACAATCACAGCTATGATGTAGTTACATGTCTGAAATATTACCCATAATATTTTACGCTCAGTGCAGTTCTGCTTTAAGGAAATCGTATGTTCATTCACAATAGGAAGCTCTATAAAAGATGTATTTTTAAAAGCTGACCAGTATCTGTGTTAATAGTATTACTGTCAGTGGGGTGTAGAACACAATTTGAACTCTTTGCTGTCATTCGTTTTAACACCGCTTTTCTTGCAAGTATTTACATGAATACTACGTTTAGTTGTCACACACTGAAGCTTATGTTTAATATAATAATAAGTTTGTTAAGTTAAATATCAAAAGACTTCCCGAAAATTGTTACCTGCGGCCCAGTACGTACCAAAAGAATAATCTATGAAATTTATGGTTGACTGCAGATGTATGTAATTATTGTAGTGAGGTAAACTGTCGTTTTGATGCCGAGACGTTTGTACTTTATTTCGGAATAGCCGTGAGCACAACACTCCAGAAGCATATAAGTATGTCTTTTGTTGCGACGTCCAGCATTTTGTTCATGCCAGTCGTACTTCTTTCCAACAATTTCAAGGAAGTATATTTATAGACACTGTACATTGCTTTTACACTACTTTTATTTGATGAGAAGACAAGGAAAAAGTACAGTGTAGACTTTAAGACGTCGAATATTGTGCAATGACAAGAATAATTCTTTAGAATCTACTGTTGGTAAGTATTTGCATTACCTTTTCACTTTCCGCGTCCAAAGCTGATGTGGCTTCGTCCAGCAGTAGGACAGGAGGGTTACGAACCAATGCCCTTGCAATCGCTACCCTCTGTTTCTGGCCTCCACTGAGCTGTATGCCTTTCTCCCCCACATGTGTTGCGTACCCCTGTAATAAAAACTGTACTGTAGTTTTATATCAATGTAACACATTGAGGAAGAGGAAATGAAACGAAGAGGGAAACATATCCTGCATTCATTGGTGCAGAGAATACGTTTGATAGAATGGTCTAGAAGATACAGTTTTTTAGAACTAAATAAAACTGGAATATATAGCCAGAAAGAAAGACTGATTCTCAACCTATAGAATAATCACAATTCAGAAATAGTTATCAGTGGTGTTAAGAAAGAAGCTACAATACGAAGGCTGTCTTCTCTCCCCATATTTAATTTGTTTTCAGAAAGTGCAACACACATAATGAAAAGCTGCTTCAAGGTATCAAAATGAATGTCGAACGAATACATTGTATTCGATTTCTTTAGCAGAATCTGTAAAGGACATGAACCATATGCAAAAATTTTTGTTCTGATACATTTGACAACCACATACCGACATTGATTAAAAAAAGAACAAAATAATGGAGACAGATAAGCAGAATAGACAAATAACGGCAAAATTAAAATAAGAAACTCCGTATTCCTGTAAGAAATGAACTTTGCTTCTTGGAAAGTACAATAACAGATGACGAAAGACGTACAATGAAGATTAAAATAAAAACTGGAATGGCCAAACAATCCTTCAGGTATAAGAGTAATATAGTAATATAATAAAAGAAATTCAAGACACTTATTTTGGGCAAAAATCAAGAGCCAGAATAATATCTGTGGATTTAGCTGCAGCCGCTGCAACAAATGGCGATTGATAGAGAAGAATGGCTACATCAACAAGGCATTCTACATCTACATCTATATCTACATACATACTCCGCAATCCACCATACGCGTGGCGGAGGGTACCTCGTACCACAACTAGCATCTTCTCTCCCTATTCCAGTCCCAAACAGAACGAGGGAAAAATGACTGCCTATATGCATGGCTCTGTACGAGCCCTAATCTCTCTTATCTTATCTTTGTGGTCTTTCCGCGAAATATAAGTTGGCGGCAGCAAAATTGTACTGCAGTCAGCCTCAAATGCTGGTTCTCTAAATTTCCTCAGTAGCGATTCACGAAAAGAACGCCTCCTCTCCTCCAGAGACTCCCACCCGAGTTCCTGAAGCATTTCCGTAACATTCGCCTGATGATCAAACCCACCAGTAAGAAATCTAGCAGCCCACATCTGAATTGCTTCTATGTCCTCCCTCAATCCGACCTGATAGGGATCCCAAACGCTCGAGCAGTACTCAAGATTAGGTCGTATTAGTGTTTTATAAGCGGGCGCCTTTACAAATGAACCACATCTTCCCAAAATTCTACCAATGAACCGAAGACGACTATCCGCCTTCCCCACAACTGTTATTACATGCTTGTCCCACTTCATATCGCTCTGCAGTGTTACGCCCAAATATTTAATCGACGTGACTGTGTCAAGCGCTACACTTCTAATGGAGTATTCAAACATTACGGGATTCTTTTTCCTATTTATCTGCATTAATTTACATTTATCTATATTTATAGTTAGCAGCCATTCTTTACACCAATCACAAATCCTGTCCAAGTCATCTTGTATCCTCCTACAGTCACTCAACGACGACACCTTCCCGTACATCACAGCATCATCAGCAAACAGACGCACATTGCTATCCACCCTATCCAAAAGATCATTTATGTAGATAGAAAACAACAGCGGACCTACCACACTTCCTCCGATGAACACTCACCATCGAGGACAACGTACTGGGTTCTATTACTTAAGAAGTCTTCGAGCCACTCACATATTTGGGAACCAATCCCATATGCTCGTACCTTAGTTAGGAGTCTGCAGTGGGGCACCAAGACAAACGCTTTCCGGAAGTCAAGGAATATGGCATCCGTCTGATACCCTTCATCCATGGTTCGCAAGATATCATGTGAAAAGAGGGCGAGTTGCGTTTCGCAGGAGCGAGGCTTTCTAAATCCGTGCTGATGCATGGACAGCAACTTCTCTGTCTCAAGGAAATCCATTATATTCGAACTGAGAATATGTTCGAGAATCCTGCAACAAACCGATGTTAAGGATATTGGTCTGTAATTTTGAGGATCCGTCCTTCTACCCTTCTTTGCGCTTTTTTCCAGTCGCTCGGGACTTTACGTTGGGCAAGAGATTCGCGATAAATGCAAGTTAAGTAAGGAGCCAATGCAGTAGAGTACTCTGTGTAAAACCGAATTGGAATCCCATCAGGACCTGGCGATTTATTTATTTTCAACCCATTCAGCTGCTTCACAACCCCAGGGATGTCTATCACAAAGTCCTCCATAAGGGAATCTGTACGAGACTCAAACGGCGGTGTTTGTACGATCCTCCTGCGTGAACGATTTCTCAAATGCTAAATTTAAAATTTCAGCTTTCGTTTTGCTGTCTCCCGTTGCCAGGCCAGAGTGATCAGTGAGTGACTGGATGGAAACCTTCGACCCGCTTACCAATTTTACGTAAGACCAGAATTTCCTTGGGTTTTCAGCAAGATCTTTTGCTAAGGTATGACGGTGGTAGTGGTTGTATGCTTCGCGCATCGCTCTTTTTACAGCAGCACTAATCTCTACTAACTTTTGCCTGTCCTCATTCTCCCGATCTTACTTGTAACGCGAGTGCAACTTTCTTTGCTTCCTGAGCATTCTCCGAATTGCGCTGTTAAACCACGGTGGGTCTTTTCCGTCCGTAACCCACTTTATCGGCACATACTTCTCCAAAGCGTGATTTACAATGTGTGCAAAATTTGCCCAAAATTCTTCCAAGTCCATCGTACCGGAAGTAAATGAAGTCGATTCATTTATTAAGTAGGATGCTAACAACTGCTTATCTGCTCTTTCTAGTAAGAATACTCTCCTAGCCTTCTTGACCGACTTTTTTACTTTCGTGACCATAGTCGTAATGACAACAACGTGATCACTAATCCCTGTCTCAACACTGACACCGCCGGCCAGGGTGGCCGAGCTGTTCTAGGCGCTACAGTCTGGAACCGCGCGACCGCTACGGTCACAGGTTCGAATCCTGCCTCGGGCATGGGTGTGTGTGATGTCCTTAGGTTACCTAGGTTTAAGTAGTTCTAAGTTCTAAGGGACTGACGACCTTAGAAGTTAAGTCCCATAGTGCTCAAAGCCATTTGAACCATTTGAACACTGACACCGTCGATGAGGTCTGATCTGTTCGTGGCTACCAGATCTAAAATATTACCATTACGCGTTGGCTGTCGATTTAGCTGCTCAAGACAATTTTCGGGTAATGTGTTCAAAACTAATTCACTCGACGGCTTGTCTGTACCACCTGTAATGAATCCATAGACATCCCAGTCTATACTAGGTAGGCTGAAGTCACCTCCGACTAATATAGAATGATCCGGGTGCTTCTGCGATACAGAGTGTAGACTCCCTTTGAATGATTCTAGAACTGTCACGGTGGAACCTGGTGGCCGGGAATAACACCCAACAATTAACTTTATTTCTCCTAGCCTTGTTAAACGTGTCCAGATAACTTCACAATCACACTCTACTTCGACCTCAGTAGACACAGTATTTTTGTCAACTACAATGAAGACACCATCTCCTACGGTGTCTAATCTGTCTTTCCGATACACGTTCCAACCCTCACTAAATATTTCAGAACTTCCTATCTTAGGGTTCAGCCAGGTCTCAGTACCAAGAATAATTTGCGCGCCACACGCTTCCTGAAGGGCAGTAAATCCATGAACTTTATTCCGAACACTCTGCAAATTTACTGCTAATATCTTGATAGCTGAAGTGTCTTTACACTGAGCGCGTCCTGATTTCCCTGCCTGCACGTCGACTGGTGAGTGTTCATCAGGACACCTCGCACTACTGCCTAGCCTAAAAAAAACCCATGTGCACGCCACAAGTACTCTGCTACCAGAGTAGCCGCTTCCTTTGTGTAGTGCACCCCTGACCTATCTAGGGGCGTCCTACAATTCCCCACCCAATAGCGCAAGTCTAGAAATCTGCAGCCAAGACCGTCACAGAGTCGACGAAGCCTCTTCTTTTTAGTGTCGGTGATAATACTGCGAAGAAAACGAAATGTTTAAATAATTATCAGGTGGTGTACAGTGTTTGCTTTTTAAGCTCTTACCTGAGGTAACGATTCCACAAATTTGTGAATATTTGCTTTCTTTGCTACTTTAATTATCTCCTCCATGGTAACCTCACGGCTATTGTCGCCATAAGCAATATTCTCAGCGATTGTTCTGTTGAAAAGGACAGGCTCCTGTTGAACCATTCCCAGCTGCGCCCGCAGCGATGACAGTCTGATGCTGGACACATCATGTTCACCAAGAGCCTGTAAACGGAGAAGTTCACCTGATTAACATGTGTGAATAGCTATTGTTTAAAGATTGCTCACAACTTCGCATAACCGTGCAGTACTGTCTGATATTTGCAACCATCCTCGCAACACAACTTTTATGAGTTCTGGCAGCACAATTGATATTTTACTTCTATATCTCCAGCATGCTTGAGTTGAAACAGGACTACAACTTATACGTGATTACAATAACTGCTAGACGACCCGCCTTAAGTTGCATCGGAATTTATGTATTTTCTTAATGACTAGTTTCGGAAGGCCAGTCCATAATCAAATCATCCTGTAGAATAAAATACAGTGGATGTTACGATACAAATCAACAAAAACTTAACAAAATTCAGTTCTGTTCCAAGGAAGATAACATACCATATACATATTATCACCATTGTATGTCAAAATCATAAAAGAAGGTTGTATACATGGAAGAAGCCTGGAGATACTGACAGGTTTCAGATAGATTATATAATGGTAAGACAGAGATTTAGGAACCAGGTTTTCAATTGTAAGACATTTCCAGGGGCAGATGTGGACTCGGATCACAATCTATTGGTTATGACCTGTAGATTAAAACTGAAGAAACTGCAAAAAGGTGGGAATTTAAGGAGATGGGACCTGGATAAACTGAAAGAACCAGAGGTTGTACAGAGTTTCAAGGAGAGCATAAGGGAACAATTGACAGGAATGGGGGAAAGAAATACAGTAGAAGAAGAATGGGTAGTTTTGAGGGATGAAGTAGTGAAGGCAGCAGAGGATAAAGTAGGTAAAAAGACGAGGGCTAGTAGAAATCCTTGGGTAACAGAAGAAATATTGAATGTAATTGATGAAAGGAGAAAATATAAAAATTCAGTAAATGAAGCAGACAAAAAGGAATACGACCGTCTCAAAAATGAGATCGACAGGAAGTGCAAAATGGCTAAGCAAGGATGGTTAGAGGACAAATGTAAGGATGTAGAGGCTTATCTCACGAGGGGTAAGATAGATACTGCCTACAGGAAAATTAAAGAAACCTTTGGAGAAAAGAGAACCACTTGTATGAATATCAAGAGCTCAGATGGAAACCCAGTTCAAAGCAAAGAAGGGAAAGCAGAAAGGTGGAAGGAGTATATAGAGGGTCTATACAAGAGCGATGTACTTGAGGACAATATTATGGAAATGGAAGAGGATGTAGATGAAGATGAAATGGGAGATATGGTACTGCGTGAAGAGTTTGACAGAGCTCTGAAAGACCTGAGTCGAAACAAGGCCCCGGGAGTAGACAACATTCCATTAGAACTACTGACACCCTTTGGAGAGCCAGTCCTGACAAAACTCTACCATCTGGTGAGCAAGATATATGAGACAGGCGAAATACCCTCAGACGTCAAGAAGAATATAATAATTCCAATCCCAAAGAAAGCAGGTGTTGACGGATGTGAAAATTATCAAACTATCAGTTTAATAAGTCACGGCTGCAAAATACTAGCGCGAATTCTTTACGGACGAATGGAAAAACTGGTAGAAGCCGACCTCGGGGAAGATCAGTTTGGATTCCGTAGAAACATTGGAACACGTGAGGCAATACTGACCCTACGACTTATCTTAGAAGCTAGATTAAGGAAAGGCAAACCTACGTTTCTAGCATTTGTAGACTTCGAGAAAGCTTTTGGCAATGTTGACTGGAATACTCTATTTCAAATTCTAAAGGTGGCAGGGGTAAAATACAGGGAGCGAAAGGCTATTTAAAATTTGTACAGAAACCAGATGGCAGTTATAAGAGTAGAGGGACATGAAAGGGAAGCAGTGGTTGGGAAGGGAGTGAGACAGGGTTGTAGCCTCTCCCCGATGTTATTCAATCTGTATATTGAGCAAGCAGTGAAGGAAACAAAAGAAAAATTCGGAGTAGAAATAAAAACTTTGAGGTTTGCCGATGACATTGTAATTCTGTCAGAGACAGCAAACGACTTGGAAGAGCAGTTGAACGGAATGGATAGTGTCTTGAATGGAGGATATAAGATGAACATCAACAAAGGCAAAACGAGGATAATGGAATGTAGTCGAATTAAGTCGGGTGATGCTGAGGGAATTAGGTTAGGAGATGAGACACTTAAAGTAGTAAAGGAGCTTTGCTATTTGGGGAGCAAAATAACTGATGATGGTCGGAGTAGAGAGGATATAAAACGTAGACTGGTAATGGCAAGGAAAGCGTTTCTGAAGAAGAGATATTTGTTAACATCGAGTATAGATTTAAGTGTCAGGAAGTCGTTTCTTAAAGTATTTGTATGGAGTGTAGCCATGTATGGAAGTGAAACATGCACGATAAATAGTTTGGACAAGAAGAGAAAAGAAGCTTTCGAAATGTGGTGCTACAGAAGAATGCTTCTGGTGCTACAGAAGATTAGATGGGTAGATCACATAACTAATGAGGAGGTATTGAATAGGATTGGGGAGAAGAGAAATTTGTGGCACAACTTGACTAGAAGAAAGGATCGGTTGGTAGGACATGTTCTGAGGCATCAAGGGATCACCAATTTAGTACTGGAGGGCAGCGTGGAGGGTAAAAATCGTAGAGGGAGACCAAGAGGTGAATACACTAAGCAGATTCAGAAGGATGTAGGTTGCAGTAGTTACTGGGAGATGAAGAAGCTTGTACAGGTTAGAGTACCATGGAGAGCTGCATCAAACCAGTCTCAGGACTGAAGACCACAGCAGCAACAACAACATGTCAAAACGTAACCTGATACCTGCGGGGCACCTGAAGAGTCCACGTAAGCTAGGCCAGAGGTTGCTAGTGGCGCCGTACGTCAAAGGACTGTATTTCGCAAATACAGTTTGCGAGAATCGTTGATAAAATACAACGTTAATAAGTAGTGGACAGTCCACATTACTAATTATAAAAATAACAGTAAAGCAAGTACTCAGATAATTCTAAAATTATCATTAAAGGAAACAAGAAAAGGACTTCTGGGAAGTCAACTACAATACAAACTAATTACAGCAAAGTATAGCCTGATAAAAGGCGTCCGTATAGTGCGGGTGTGGTGTCCCGTATTACACAAAAGGAGGTAGTTGTAGCTATGCCGTTCCTGTACATCAGATATGAACGGAACTGTAAACCATTCTAAATACGGAGATTGGAATATAAAATAATGAAAGAGGAGGGTTCCGTTAATCAATTTGCATTGTACACTGTGAAAATTGGCACCTGTACCGGTAAATGCCTTTGTGACAGAGTACTGGAAACACTGACCAATTACATGGACCAAGTACATGGAACTTAGGCATACGGAACAGTTAGGCAAAGCAGACTAGGCTGATCCCTTAGATTTCAAGACTAAAGCCGCAGAAACTCAATTTCGTCATCTGATATTTCGACGTATAGCTTTCGGCCATCCGTAGAGTGTGATTCTGGGCCTAAACGCACGAAATGATCCCACAGGTTGCGAAAATACTAAGGCAGCGTAGGATATGCTACTGATTTTACAACTGAAAAGTTTGCCGAAAGAGGAGAATTCCAGAATCAATGCTCACATGACTAAGTAGCAATAACGTGGAAACACAGGAAACGTATTCTTTTCCTTTTTAATTTCTATAATGCTAATAATGTCACGGCAGTTTCAAAGAAGAGCAGTGATGCCTCTAAGCAACACTCTGATGCACTGCGCCAGTAAAAGATTACAACACCCACAGCGGCTACGTGTATATGGCACACATGATGAAAATATGCGTTGAAGTCTTTGTAAAATGCAAGAAATGGAGACACCTTATAATCCGATAGCCAACGCCAGTAAAACCTCCAGCGAAATTAAGGCCGAAGTTAAGATGGAATGAGTTCGAAGAGTTATAAACTTACTGTCATGGCAAGCCTTGTCAGGGCCATCGACGTGTCCACCAACATCAAGAGCATGCAAAGCAGACAGCGTCGGCTGCGACAGACTACACGTCCCACAAGCTAAACGAGTAAATTTTTCAGAAAACACTTTAAATTATTTTGATGTGTTATGTACCTAACTTTATATAAGTTAAGGGAATAATAATAATAAAAGTTTCAGTGCTGGTAAAAAAGAAGTTAAGGCATTGGATTCGAATTTTGAAGGAGAAAGATGTAACTCATGTGTAAAGACGCAACTTTATGTTCTTGCGGATTTCACTTAACAACTCCAGGTGATCGACTGGATTGCTTATAACAAAGGTCTCAGGTGATTACTATCCCCACTGCTTATGAACTAAACCAAAGACACTTATTAATGTCCACAATGTTGAATGGATAACATCGTCTGATTAGAGAGTGTCTTCATTTCTTGCTTTTTCTGTCAACTTGAAAGCGTGACTTCACCAAGTCTATCCTATATACAAAGCTCACGTGGCTGTTGCAATCCGTCACTAGCACAAGACATCAAAGAATGTTACCTAGAGCACTTAACTTGTAACCAGTCTTCGTTATTCAGACACAACAAGAATCCTATTCCTGCATCAGTCATCATCATTATCTACTTTACAGATGTATGGATTTCCTGTCCAACTCTCCTTTCGTCTTACAGGACGTCTTTTGGTTGTCGATCTGTACTTAGTACTTTCTTTTAGTAGACGATCAGTGGCCAAACGAAAGGCATGTTTGAGCCATTTTTGCCGGTATTCTTCTATTTTTTCCTAGTATCAAGATCTTCACTTACTTTCTGGTGTGTTGATTGAGGATGTGACCCAGTCTGCTACTACATTTGATTTCTTTCAGAAACTTTATTTCCGTAGCTTAGATTTGCAAAAATAATGAGATGAACGGAAAAACACAAATGTGCGAAGCTTAGAGTTGTTACTGATGCTCAGAATGCCATGAATATTAATAGCACTACAAAAAGAGCCAGCAGGACTCTGAACTGTACACTAACAGTGTACACAGCAGCAGGCGGCCATTTTATGGTCATATCATGATTATTATTATTACCTTTTTCAGCGTCAATAAGATGGAGATGTACTGATGGTGCTTAAGCCATGCTTCAACATTTGTAAAACCCTCTAAATCATTGTACTTCAGTTCTATAACGGATTTACTAAACAAAAGAAAGAAAGTAGCAGCGTGGTCATTGCGTCTGGCTGGTATGCTGACGACCCAAGTTCGATTTCTAATACTGATACGGAGCTTTCCTTGGTGCGAGGACGTGTTGCACCCAGCCTCATGATGCCAGGTGAAGAGCAACTTTGGAGAGAAGTTGCGGCTCCAAGATCTAGAAAACTGACAACAGCGGGGAGAGCGATGTGCTTAGCCCATAATGCATCAAATGACGCCACTGGCAGCGGATGACACGGTTGTCGGTCGGTACTGAATTGTCCGATAGGGACAGCAGACGAAGCTTTACCTCTTAGTACTGTGACTGTTCACTGATACGCATTTAAGAAGTTACTCAGCGGATATTCAATAAAATCGGTATTGATATACGAGGACTACTCGGAAAGTAAGGTCTGATAGGTCGCGAAATGGAAACGAGAGTCAAACTCCGATGAGGCTTTGCACATATATGTTGGGCAGTGTCTCCAGTATGCATGTCGATCGCTGAAGTTGCTCTTTTTCAGCTCTGAGCGCACAGTGAGCGCGTAAAGATGTCTACGACAATTGTGACTGTCGCCAAGCATGGATGCCCGCTGAGAGGTTTCGCCTGATTACCGTGTTACCCCACATACGCACAGTGCAGGGACAAGAGGATTCCCCTGCAGGGTTTTCAATGGGAAGAAAGTGTTTGATCACTCACCATACAGCCTCGACTTTGCTCCCTCTGATGTTCATCTGCTCGTATGAACCTCTGA
This sequence comes from Schistocerca cancellata, assembly GCF_023864275.1. Lineage (NCBI taxonomy): Eukaryota > Metazoa > Arthropoda > Insecta > Orthoptera > Acrididae > Schistocerca > Schistocerca cancellata. Next base: position 243,256,669 of record NC_064628.1, on the reverse strand, counting down.
ATATGTAAACATTTTGACACAGACAACGAACTGCAACCCAGCTTAGAGAAGTGACTGGAAGCATAGACGGCTGCCTTCTATGACAAGGGTATTGGGAAGATAGTAGAACGCTATGTCAAGTGTCTAAGTCGCAACGGCTGCTATGTAGACAAGTACGTATTATAGACCAAATGTGTAGCAAATCGTTGCAAGTAACACGTTTTTCATCTCCACTGTGGTATCCATTTCGCAACCGATCGGACCTTACTTTCTGAATAGCCCTCGTATGTGCTGTATGTCAGCTGAGCGCAAGTGCAGGTAACTTTAGGATTAAAATCACAACTTCAGCTATATGTTTCTAGTAGTAATCATGTCGATCTCATACTAAAAGAAATACACTAACTTACGGTTACACAATAAAGCATACAAATGTAAAGGCTGCAAATTCAGCTAAATACTTAGGGATTACAATTACGAATAACTTAAACTGGAATTATGAGATAGATAATGTTCTGGGGAAAGCAAACGAAGGACTGCGATTTAGTGGCAAAACACTCAGAAGATGCAACAAATCCACTAGATAGACTGCCTACAATATGATTATCCGTCCTATGCTTCAGTATTTCCGTGAGGTATAGGATCCTTATCAGTTACGATCGACGGACGACATAAAAAAAGTTCAAAGAAGCGCAAGAGTTTTGTATTATCGCGAAATAGGGAGAGAGTGTCACGAATATGATACGCGAGTTAGGTTAGCAGTCATTGAAACAGAGGCATTTTCCATTGTGGGAAGATTTGCTCACAAAATCTCATTCTCCAACTTTCTTCTCCGTATACGAAAGTATTTCGTTGACGCCTACCTACATAGGGACGAACAATCATCATGATAAACTAAGAGAAGACAGAGCTAACACGGAGAGATCTATGCATTCTTTTTTTCCGCGCACCGTTCGAGAGTGGAACGGTAGAAAAATAGTGTGAAGGTGGTTCGATGAACCTTCTCGCAGGAAATTAAGTATGAAATCCAGAGTAGCCATGCAGAATTTTTCCACTGAGTCTCAGTCTGGCGTCTGCCTTACCATGATTAATTCTATGTGGTCGTTTCACTTCAAATCGCTTCGTACGATACTCCTAGATAATTTATGGAAGTAAATCTTTTAATACGAATGTACTGGCAAATGTAGTTATCGCGCTACGATTTTGCGGCCACTCTTTACGGGTTGCAGTTATTGTTAATTTTTTGCGTTGGTGTAGCACTGACATTTTAAGAAAGGTGAACAAATGATGACACTGTGATACATTGACACTGTGTATAAGCATAATTAACAGACATGGGACTCGGAAATCACTAGGTGCCAGCTTTTCCTGCCTTTATTGTGATTTTTGCTTTTTGTCCAACACAGTATGTATGTGAAAAACGCATGGTTATCATAGTTATACTGCTGTTGCATTAAACGTTACATTGTATGTTCGCTCCCACCCCGCTCCCCTCCTCCTTTCCCTTCCACCTCCTCTGATGGGGATGGAAGAGCCAGTTCCTCAGGTGAGGAAGAAAAGGACGTACTACCACCCACAGGGCAATTTCGTAATCACCAAGTGGTTGAACCAATCTCCGACTTAAAGGCTGCTTGAAGTCAATAAACATCTGCCAGCGCTACTGAGCCGTGCTGACCCCAGCTTATGCGTTGCTTTAAAACTTGGCTGTTACTATGCGTTTGGTTTCTCGCGGCTATTGCGGTTATGCCGTGGTTCTTCCTCTTTCTACGTGTGGCAACAGCGGTGTGTATCGATATTTTCACCTTATACTATCTTTGGTCTGGTGCTTATATTTCCGGCTTGGCGGTGTGCAGCCAGTCGGTCGGTTGGAGCGGATCAGCAAGTCTCCGCGCGGTGCAGTCGGCCGGGCCGCTGGTGGTCTCTACGTGTGTCGGAACGTGTGGGGCGCTGTTCCGAGTGCTATGAGGCTCGTGTCTCACCGACCCAGGACAAGAAAGTTGAGTGGTGATTTTATTACCGAAGCCCCGTCTATTCACGTTGTCCCCTTGGTTGGTGATTCGCTGTTGGCGGTATTTCTGGGAGCAACAGCGAGTGTTCGATTTGGTGAAGATAGCCGCCGTGTGGTGGAATTAACTATATTTGTCGGTTAGAAATTCAAGTGCACCAGCGGGATTTTCTGCCTTGTAGCCGTTAGTGTTTCCGTTACCTGCCATGGTCGCTGACGTAAATTCAGGCATAGTCCTTTCCTCACCTGTTGTCGCTGTTCAGTATGGTGTGTAGTTTTTGACACCTTTTGTTTTTGTTTATTTTTGGTTGTTGGCGGCTATGTCTGTAACTTTTTGGCTTTGGAATTCCCGTATACTGGTCGGTGGTTAGCAAGTCGTCTTGTCGGTGGGTCCCTGACTGTCTCTTTGTTGTGTTACCGGCTGATCGAGTATAGTTGGTCCTAGTTCTTGTCTCACCTAAGCGAACGTTAAGATTTCAAGGGCAGACCGAGCCCCTGGAAACTTCTGAGCGCCGTTGCCTATACTGCCTTCTTATTAGCGATTAATTGTGTATTTCTAATGGCTCATAGCCGATGGTTGGAATTTGTATGCTTGTAATTGTGTTTTTAAAAACAAAGGCCTTCAGCCGTTTTTAAAGTAAGTTTTTCTAAATTGCGCAAGTGTTACATTGTCTGAAGATAAAGCTATGGCCTTCTGCCTGTTGAAAATTTATTGTATTGTTTTTAAAAGCATCGGCGTTCAGCCGATTTAAGTTTGAAGGATCTTACTTATGAAGTATTACCTTTTGTAAGATAAAGCTGTGGGCTTTCTGCCTGTTGAAAATTTATTGTACTGTATAGTTTTTAAAAGCATCGGCCTTCAGCCGCTTTAAGTTTTAAGGATCTTATCTATCAAATATTACATTCTTCCAAGATAAAGCTGTGGGCCTTCTGCCTGTTGAAAATTTATTGCAGTTGTGTTGTTCTCAAAATGATGGGCCTTCAGCCGTTTTAAAATTTTGGATTCTTACTTATTGAAACGTCCCCTTAGAACATTTATACACGACTGTGCTTAAACTGACACACAATGTTTTTAGCGCAACGCAATCTGACTTTCAAAAATCCCTACAAAAGAATGGCCCTGACTAACATTAAACTATACCTTTCTCAAATAACTTACCTCACGAAAATCTTCGTTACTCGAACTACTGCAATACAGCGAGCGCCACTATTGCCAGCTAAATAAAAGATTCAAACTACAGAAGGCACTAACTACTGATAGGGATAGTTAGCAAATGAAAGATTTTAATAGAGAACAAACACTGTATTTAACGTTGGTCATAGTATATGGACAATATGTGAGAAGTTGGGACTGTTAGTGTTTGCACGTGTGTTAATAATTCAGCAAGGGACTGGATAACAGCATTGCTGGTTCTAAGGACAATTCCAAAAACTTCGTGAGTGTACAAGTGGTGGTTTATGGACTTGCTATATTGTCTGCAAGACTCTTCGATGGTGATTGTGCACCTGCACAGTCGCAGCAGATTGCTGCTGGCCATCTCTACAAGGACTACAGTGGGTCTGCATCTTTGATGACCCACCAATACCATTATTTCTACAAGGACTACAGTGGGTCTACACCTTTGCTGACTCACCAGTACCATTATTTCTGCAAGGACTGCAGTGGGTCTGCACCTCTGGTGGCGCACCAATACCGTAATCTCTACCAGGACTACAGTGGGTCTACTCTGTGATGACCTACCTACCAATCTTCTTCAAAACGTCGAATGACTCTGCTGTGGGTTTGCTCTGTTGTGGCCCATTACCTGTCTGCATGTCAAGAGTCAGCACAGTCTTTCCATTGGAAGGACAACACCACTTCTTCACGACTGCATGGAAATCCACTACTTCCGTGTGCATTGTCTTTTACTGCTCAGACTTTGAGAAAACAAACTGCAGGTTTATTCTTATGATGAATGATCAGGACTGTCTTTATGGACTGTGAGAAAATTTTAGCTTTTGACCAACATTGTATCAATAAGTGTGTGCATTTGATTTCTTTGTTATTGTATTTATGAAAAATTTTATCAAATCATTATTGGCCACTGGCCAAAAATATTTTGTAAAATTTTTTGTGGGGAGCGTGGGGGCTATGTAAGTAGGCTGTTTATGTTTTCTCATTGGCAACGTTACGTAGCGCTCTATATGAAAATCACTGGCTGTGCTGTGTGCAGTCTGTGGCTAGTTTGCATTGTTGTCTGCCATTGTATTGTTGGGCAGCGGCAGCTGGATGTGAACAGCGCGTAGCGTTGCGCAGTTGGAGGTGAGCCGCCAGCAGTGGTGGATGTGGGGGGAGAGAGATGGCGGAAGTTTTGAAATTGAACGTCGTGCGGTAGCGTTCTCGCTTCCCACGCCCGGGTTCCCGGGTTCGATTCCCGGCGGGGTCAGGGATTTTCTCTGCCTCGTGATGGCTGGGTGTTGTGTGCTGTCCTTAGGTTAGTTAGGTTTAAGTAGTTCTAAGTTCTAGGGGACTTATGACCACAGCAGTTGAGTCCCATAGTGCTCAGAGCCATTTGAACCATTTTTTGAAATTGAACTGCTATATATATTATGATTATTAAGGTAAATACAGTGTTTGTTCTCTATTAAAATCTTTCATTTGCTAACTATCCCTATCAGTAGTTAGTGCCTTCTGTAGTTTGAATCTTTTATTTAGCTGGCAATAGTGGCGCTCGCTGTATTGCAGTAGTTCGAGTAACGAAGATTTTTGTGAGGTAAGTTATTTGTGAAAGGTATAGTTTAATGTTAGTCAGGGCCATTCTTTTGTAGGGATTTTTGAAAGTCAGATTGTGTTGCGCTAAAAACATTGTGTGTCAGTTTAAGCACAGTCGTGTATAAATGTTCTAAGGGGACGTTTCATTATCAAGTATTATATCACTCGGGCTTAAATACTATTTTAGCGTAAAAGCTTTGGGCCTTCTGCCTCAGAAAATTGGTTGCAGTTTTTTTAAACAAATTCCTTCAGCCGTTTGAAGTAAGGTCATAAAGTTTGGGGCTTCTCCCTATTGAAAGGTTATTGTAGTTATGTTGTTTTAAATTTATGGGCCTTCAGCTGCTTTTAAAAACTTAAGCTGTCTGACTAGTCAAGTCTTACATCGCTTGGCCTTAAATACTTTTAAGGTTAGAGCCTAGAGCCTTGTCTCAAAAAATAAATAAAGAAATTATAGCAGTTGTATTTAATTCAAGGGCCTTCAGCCGTTTTAGAATTACAGACGTTTTCTGTCGATAATGAAGCATAGAAGTTGCGCTGTAATGTTTGGACAACTAAATAAAGTGTTATGTGTGGAGTGTAACTGACAGCCGCTCATTCTGGCCCCATTCCACAATTCCCACCACTTGTCCTGTCCTGTGGGTTTAGCAGGGCATCTCAACTGCGTTCCCAAATGTGTCTCTAGCAGTAAGAAATCTATCTTCTTTGTTTCTCCCCTTAAGATTTGATTTTCATACTTTGACCGTCATACGATTTTCTGAAACAACAGCACAATAATTTGTTCCTTCAGTACGCTATGGATTCGATTGTTTGATAGGCGTCGTTCTCGGGAACGGGACCATCGCTGTTCCCAGTACTCACCACAGTGCCGGAATTGGGATCGTAGAACCTCTGGAGCAGCTGCACGCAGGTGGACTTGCCGCCGCCGGACGGCCCCACCAGCGCCACCGTCTGGCCAGGCTTCACCGCCAGGTCGAGTCCTCGCAGCACCTGTGCCCCGGGCCGCGTCGGGTAGCAGAACTCCACTCCACAGTACGACACGTCTCCCCTGGTCACCTGCAGCAAATCATATCAAGTGTGTCTTTAGCAGTAATTCGTTCCAACATAATCCGTCTTGTAGGAGCCAGTGAATTCAAATGGTTCAAATGTCTCTGAGCACTATGGGACTTAACTTCTGAGGTCATCAGTCCCCTAGAACTTAGAACTACTTAAACCTAACTAACCTAATGACATCACACACATCCATGCTCGAGGCAGGATTCGAACCTGCGACCGTAGCGGTCGCGCGGTTTCAGACTGAAGAGCCTAGAACCGCACGGTCACTGTGGTCGGCTAGGAGCCAGTGGAATCATACACTAAGACAAAGAAAAGACATACCGTGAAGGTATTTTCCGAATAGATGTGACGTTCATGTGCAGACAAACAAATAATTACAATTAAAGAAAAAATTAGATGATTTGTTCAATGGAACGAGTTTCACAAACTGAGCTAGTCAATAATGCATTAGTCTACCTTTGGACGTTACGCAAGCAATTATCCGGCTTGGCACTGTTTGACAGAGTCGTCGGGTGTCCTCCTGAGGGACGTCGTGCCAGTGCCAAACTCTCACTTTTTGCGGACGGGCATTGTTTTGAAGAAATGTAAGCCCAGGACGGCTTGCCATGAAGGACAACAAAACGGGGCGCAGAATATTGTCGAAGTATCGCTGCGCTGTAATGGTGCCTCGGATGATAGCCAAAGGGGTCCTGCTGTGAAAATAAATGGCATCTTGGACCATCACTCAGGGCTGTCGGACCGTACGGCAGGCAACAGTCAGGTTGGTATCCCACCGCTGCCTGAAGCGTCTTCAGACACGTCTTCGATGGTCATTTGAGCTCGGTTCGAAGCAGGGCATATCATTTGAGGCAATTCTACTCCGTTTAGTCAGTATCCAGGCCGAAGACGGGTTCAAATGGCTCTGAGCACTATGGGACGTAACATCTATGGTCATCAGTCCCCTAGAACTTAGAACTACTTAAACCTAACTAACCTAAGGACAGCACACAACACCCAGCCATCACGAGGCAGAGAAAATCCCTGACCCCGCCGGGAATCGAACCCGGGAACCCGGGCGTGGGAAGCGAGAACGCTACCGCACGACCACGAGATGCGGGCGCCGAAGACGGGTCTGGACCCGTCGCATTGGTAGCTGGTGATGCTGCACTACAGCAAAATGTGCAGTTACTGGACCACAGAGACCGAGATAACTGAAATGTGTACAGTTTTCAGAACCTACAAAGAACAAATTTACCAGAATATCCACAATCTAAGGAATCAGACTAAGTTTTATGACGTATTTTAATTAACAAAGACAAACAAGTGATGTTGTGTTAGAAAGTAACCGTTTTGGAATACGGAAAATTACCATTTAATTTTAAGAGATACAGGTGTATGTATAATTTTATATGACGTGGAATTTATTGATTGTGTGACAGGGGCGGGCAGAAAATACCTGTTTGAAGGCGTTGCTGCAGCATATAAACAAGGTAGCGTGACTTCGATGCGGGTGTTTTAGCAGCGACATCCAAGCAGAGGATCAGTGTGGCATTGCTAACTTTCCGACATGCGCGCAGAAACGTGAAGTATGCCGACGTTACTATCAAATGCTTCCAGTCAGGACCAACGGGCTGTCATTCTTTTCTTGACTGCCGAAGAATGTCCATGGGGCAGCATGTCTGTCGAAAACCACTGTTCTGGAAAGGTGCGCCAAGATCCGTTCTGGTCGCGATTCCACACGAGATGCCGGTAGATATGGGAGACCAGCGCAATCAAGTTACGCCGACTCAAATGGGAGACACTCCACCAACCGACCTATAGTTCTGATTTCTCTCCATGCGACTATCACGCCTTCGGTTGCTCAAAAAAGGTCTTGAAGAGTCGACGATTCCTTTCGGATGAAGATGTGCAACAGGTAATTATGGACTTCATTGCGAACCACAATTCTGTTTCTTCAAGACATGTTGGGATCTTAGAGAAGAAACCAGTGACATAGCATGCTGATCATGATCCTGTTTTTATTCTGACTCCCACATCCGTGGAAAACAACAGAAAGTTTTTTCGCTTCTTCGAAATTTAGGGGAATTAGTCTCTAGCGAACCATAGACGCTAATTGGTTTGATCCTTTGGCATATTCATGTTCCAGTCAAATGTACAGAACCGTGTCGGTGTTCTGGGGGGGGGGGGACTCCGAGGAGCCCTGACAGACTGTGAAGTTGACAGGAATAATAGGCCACTTGGTCTGGCAGTTTTTGTAGAACTAGATTCTTTTGACAATCATAACCGCGACTTATTTCCCCCTCATTATTTTCTTTCGGCTTTGTGTAGAACATGTCAACTCTCATTTTGTAGAGTTTGAGACATGTTTGCAGGCTCTCCTTTTCGGCGCTTCGTTTTTCTGCTTCAGTACGATTCCATGAGTTATTGAGATGAAACAGCTACAGACCTCAGAACGTTTCCTGGTCCGTACGTCCTTTCTTGACAAGAGACCGATCTTTTGTAATCATCCGAAAAGTGACGATTTTTCTTTCTATTCTTAGTTGTCTTCGTAAGCTATGGCAAGATAATTTTATTAGACGGTAAACAGGCGACAATATTAAAATCTTGGCAAAAGACCCTCCTGTAGCAGTAGTATTTGAAAACATTTTCAGGGTTCTCTTTACTGTACATTTTCCACAGCTTCGTCATTCTCATGTTTCACGGGTTATTTATGGTCAACTTGCTACTTAAATAGACTTTTTGGAAGTTGGTTCTTCGCGAGTAGTGACGTTCTAAAGGGATGAACTTCGTGATGTGATTTTTCACACTCTTTTTCTCGCTTCATACAACTTCGTTCTTCTGTCACCTCCTCTCGTATTAGTGGGAACTGCATCTTGGTCTAAAATTTTGTGGCACAATGTGTAACCCTATTTTTCTTAGTTTTTAAAACTGACAAAAAAGCTGCTTTAAAAACAGCAAGATTTTCGATCTTCTCGCCCCTCTATTTGGGTAAGGAAAAATGAGTGGTAATGGTCCGTTTCTCTTTTCGTCCTCGCCTGATCTTCTTTTAGGGGACGTGGTAGAGCCATGTTGAGCTACTTAGTTGCTTTGCCGCTCTCGGGTTCTTTTCTGGTAAAACGTTTGGTGAATTTTTCTTACGTCTTGCATACTAAGATCGCTACTTCTCAGTTTTCCGAAGAGATGTTTACAATCGGCAACTTTGGGAAGGTTTTGCGTTTGTATCTGAAACAAAGTCTCATCTTTAAGTGCGTAGAAGCATAAGCAGTGACGAGGGGGGAAGGTGGGGTGGCAGGGGGGGAGGCACATCAAATGGTTCAAATGGTTCTGAGCAATATGGGACTTAACTTCTGAGGTCATCAGTCCCATAGAACGTAGAACTACTTAAACCTAACTAACCTAAGGACATCACACACATCCATGCCCGAGGCAGGATTCGAACCTGCGACCGTAGCAGTCGCGCGGTTCCAGACTGTAGCGCCTAGAACCGCTCGGCCGCTCTGGCCGGCGGAGGCACATCACAGATCTCTTAAAAGTAGGCAGAAGTTTGCACACGCAGATAAAACAGAAATAAATTAAAAAATGAAGTACCGTTATTAAACCATATGACTGATAGAACAGTTCATTTTTACTGCCAAAACCGCCTCCTCCCAGTGGTTGCTAAAATCCTCCCCAATGTTGGACAATTCCTGCAAATTTGAAACTAGGAGCAGTCTGGCAACAGTCTTAAGTATAGTGCAAAGTAAAACTAAGCGCTGTCGCGTGCATTCCTTGCTGCTCTTTTTGAGATCAACTGCATTGCGCACAATCTTACTTTGTTGCCAGATAGCTACAAATTTTAGTTTTGCACGAATTTCTCATTAAATTGGTCGGACACCGCCAATGTGTAGAGGAGAGCACAGATGGTACCACAATTTGTGGAGGTTATATCATAACAATTAGCGTCAACAAAGTTTTTATTGCATAACATTGTTTTAGTAATACTTTTTATCTTTTTATCTTTCTGTTCTGGAAACATTTCTCTTCCACTGATCACGACGCATCTTCCTTTTCCGGGAGGAGCCGTCGCCCTCGGTCTCGTTCTGGTCAGTTGCAACTACGACGACGGGTTCGACTTCTTGCAGAATTCCTTTTAGATCAATTACTCCCACTTTGTTTGTACCATCTTCTGCTTTTAAACTATCCAAATAGTCATTTTCTTCAAAATACTCAAATAAGTCAACAAACACCCTGCTGACCAGGTGAACTGTGCTTGCCGGCTTACATTTCGACAGTGCTTCGGTAGTGAGAGCTTCATTGTTGAGTACCCATTCGCTAACTCTGAATAAGAAAAATATTCCTCCTAATCGTAACAAACTGATGCGTAGCTTTGAACGTCTAGAATGGTAAGTCTGATGTCAGTTGGCGTGCTTTGCATCCGCACATAGCACGCTGATCGCCGTGCCTGTTGAACGTGGCATGTTTTGCAAACGTTAGACATTTAGCGAGCTTTGGACCCGAAGAACGCGATTTTCTACAGTTCTTTTCAACGGTTTATAGTGAGTTTTGCAACCTAAAAGCTATTCCATCGTTAAAGCGCTGAAAAAAATTGTACGGCAGTGTGCCTAACTCAAAACCGACAAAAAATGCGTTTAACGGCGTTTGCACCGGGGCTACTCAGTTGTAACAATGGCTGTAGCTTTGGTCCTGGCTGCAGACTGCTTTGCGGCGACTTTGGGGTCAGATAGACTGCGCCATTCAGTTTTTCGGTACAGTCAAGGGAGCTGAAGGATTGATGGTGCTTGACAACCTTATAAGCTGTTGCTAGCTCTGCAGCAGCAACGAGAAATTCTTCCTGGGCATCTTCTTTAATCATGACTGCACAAATAGGGTTTGATGTCGATGCTACCGTGAATCTATTTGTATGATTCTTCGTAGAAATGTGGTGCCTCACATCTTAACTTATCTCCATCAGTTACTGAAATGAAACAGCAGATTCGTACTTACTTTATTGACAAAAGACCGCTGTTTTGTGTAATCATCCCAAAAGTGATGCTTTGTCTTTCCTTCTTAGGTGTTTTCGTAAGCTATGACAAGTTAAGTTTATTGGACCGTAAACAGGCGACAGTTACACTTCAGTCATCGAAGTACACGTCACTATACACCTCACGCCCTATATACCCACATCAAACGCTTCAAACATTACTAACATGCTCTCGTTGTTGGTACTACGTTTAGAAAGAATCGTCTTATCAGATCGCTATTCAAATAGAATCTACTTGATTCTTCCGCGTGGCACTGGTTAAATAGTTCCAGCCCCATACTACTCGAGAAATCTGGTATTATCTCGAATGACGGCGCTAGATCTTACACATGCAACTCCATCTGTGAGACGACCTTGTCAACATAAAGTTGTTGACATAAATAAAAGTACATGAGGCTGTGTTTACATGTTGCGCCAACAGATGGCATTACTTTAGTACTTGAGCCAAGCTCGTAACAGTAAGTCGGAAAATCGGGACAAAATTGGGTCTTTTCGGAACAAGAAGGTCCATAACGCTGACGGTTCCACTGTATCGCACGGATGGCAATCCTAGTTACACCAACATTGAAAGGTGAAATCGCCTCGGCAGAAGTTTTACATGCGCTCAGTGCAAACGGATGGACTCGAAAAGGGCCATTTCCTAGTTCTGCATAGGTCTTTACAATGCACCGACTGAGCGCGATTGGTTATGATGTGTCCAATTGACGATAGAAAAGCAAACCGTTTACAACTTTCATCTAACAATGCATTGACATACCGTTCTAAGTTGTTTGATCTTAGCGATTTCGCAGGAAGCTTAGCATGCGCCGCTAAATCGCGTTGTACGGGTGTCTGATGAAATTCTCTTATAATCCATCCCAGATGATATTAGTTGAAGCATCCGTTTTCCAATTACTTAGTGGTAGATGTGTTTCCTAAGCGCATCCAAATTTCGCCCACATCTTCGATCAGGGCGATCAAATTATTTTACAGGCCAATGAACGGTGCCTATAGCTTTCAGCCTAGGGGAATGCAGACGTTTTGTCTGCAGGAATTGTATTTCGGGACAACTTTTGTAGATATCCCTTCGCCTCAGCGTCAAGTGTGATACCAAATTTCACCAGGCTGCTGGATATATTAGAACGTTTCTTGCTTTGTTCGCTGGAAATGTTGCTCATTAAGTGCCAACTTGAAGATCCTTAGCGTCACTCTGATATCGCGCCTACTTGCTGTAACCTCGTCATGCAGCAACGACCTGAAGTGATTACAGTTGATTAATGATGGTACTGTGCTAGTAAACGCAGTTACCTTTAAAATGTCGCTACTGTTCAGTAGAACATGTCCAAAACTGAATTAATTTACTGAACTGCGCTCCTGATCGAAATGAATGGAAACCTGCTATATACTGAAAAGGATCCTATCGTCAGCTAACTTGAAACCGTACCAGAAGACTCAGAGGAGTTGGTTCTATAGTCACGGGTCTCGAATCCGAAGTCCCCGAGGAAAACCGGTAGTAGCAAAGTATCATGCACCACAGTGTAAGTAAATAAACATGGCGAAATCGCAATGATATCCGTATGAAGAACGTTTACAATTCTGCGAGTTATGGGCGTGGTAATTAGGATAACAACGCGTACTAATATTATTGAACTCAGAGTTGCCAATTATGCAATACATTCAGGAGCGAATTACTTTTATTGTGTAGTGGTATTCTTACTGGCTTATGAATGACACCACAACTAATCTTCCAAAATCTAGAATGCACAAGAACAAATTAACTTAAACTGTAAAAGTCTATAAACATGAAACTGTTTTAATAATGTCAGTAAACGGCTGTGCGACACTGATATTTAACAGGTGATGTTTGTGTATACTTTCGAGACACCAGCCTACGGTAGGTATTTTTGCAGCTCTTTGAAATTGCCCTGTCAAACTAACATTCGAACGAGCTGACGCAATACGCCTCTGTGGATAGTGACGTTTTTCTCTGAAAGGAGGTTGGTTTCTTATAGGATTTCAGTACACCACATTATTCCCCACTCTTTTGGCTGCAAAAGCCCTGTTTTCAACATTATCTCGGTTCAGTGCGACGGGCATACGCCACCTTACTGTAAATGCCTGGCGTCTGCAACCCCAGCTGGTCTTTGGTTGAGCCAAGTATATCTTTGACGTTTTTCGGTGCGCGAAAGATGGTCGTTATTTCGTGCTTCTTTAATATTCTTGCGATACATACTATACAGTATTGCGTGCGAATTTGGGATGTAATATATCGGGCTGACACAACGCTGTATCTCCCAATGCTGTACTGAACACATCAGGAATGTACGACTACAACAGACAAACAAGTCTGCGGTAGCAGAACATAGAATTATAGAGGGACACACCTTCGAATTCGAAAAAAACGAAGAAGCTGTGCAGCGCCAACTGTTTATGGGACTCGATCTTCAAAGAGGCAGTGGAGATACGTATGCACAACAATTTAATAAACAGGGATAATGGTTTTCAGCTCAGTGCAGCGTGGAATCCTACAATTGACAAAATACGTCGGGAACGCTCCGATCTGAAGGCAGCGGCGTCCGCAGACAAGTTGGATAGCCACCGGGTCTCAAGGCCGGCCGCGCCGCGCCGCCCCCCCTCCCTCCTACCTCCACCACCGACGCGGCCCCCCCTTCCGGAGGAGGAACGTGATTGGACGGCCTACAGAACTGGACGACGGACAGTAGCTATATAGATATGCAGAACACAGCAGAACACAGAAAAACACACACACACACACACACACACACACACGTACACAGGGGAGTAAAAGCCAAAAGGCTACAAACTCCCCCTCACACTTCCCCAAAGAGGGGAATGTATTAGATGAGAGCAGCAGCAGCATTCCGACGTAGCCTCCAGAACAGGCGCCAAACTGCAACAACTGGCGCCCATCCACCACTTCGAAACGTGGGGTCCGGTCGAGCTCACACATTTTCCAAAAAATGGAGGCAGGCCCAACGTGTCAGACATAGCTCTTACTAGGAGGATCGCAGGGTTTGTGGCCGCTAGGACAATCAACAGGATGTCCTCCGACCACAACCCAGTGATTCTAGAGGTCGATGTGGGAGAGTGGGTAACACTCCCAAGGTACCAGACGTCTTACAAACTTACAGACTGGGAGCGAGAAACTGTCGCCTCTGATGTCGCTCGCGCTCCGCCACCTACCGCCGAAACAGTAGAACAAGCGCTACAAGACTTAACAGGCACCATCTTGCAGGCAGCGGAAGAGGCCACCCCTCCACAAAGGGATGGCCCACCGCCGCAAGTACAGCTCCCGGAACACTTGCTAGTTAAAATTAGACATAAGAACAGAGTGGCAAAAGAGTGGAAGATCAGCAGAAATCAGGCCACCAGGAGGCTGCTCAATCGTCTACAAACTGAAGGTAGCGCTCAGTGAGCACAGAAACCAGCAATGGCAAAACCGCCTCACAGCTCTCAAAGTAGACGATCATACACTATGGCAAGCAACCAAACAGTTCACGAAAAGACGCGGTAGGATGCCGCCACTGCACGGCGAGCGGGGACTGGTCTACAGCCATGCTGGGAAGGCCAACACCCTCGCCGACTCCTTCGAGAAGCAGTTTTAAGAGGCAGAACCCCACGATGAAGAGCATGAAGAGGTAGTCAGTCGTCAACTGGCTGTCTACCTCAATGCTGAGGAGGACCCAGAGGACGAACCCACACTTTTCGCCCCCGAGGACATGGCAAAAGTAATTAGGTCCCTCCTCACAAAAAAGGCGCCAAGACACGTTAGTGTCACCAATCAGTTAGTCAAAAATCTACCACCCACGGCGATCATACACCTCGCGAATGTCCTCAACGAGATTACTGTATCCTGCGAGTTCCCAGCTTGCTGGAAACATGCGGAAGTGGTCGCGATACACAAACCATCTATTACCGCAGCACTACAGGTCGATTAGCCTCTTGCCAACTCTCAGCTAGATCTAGGAACATATTACTAAACTGCTGCCTGATTTCCAATTCGGATTCCGGCAGAACCACCCTGTCCCACAACAGAACATGAGAGTGGTTGAAGCAGCCACAGAGGGCTTCAACCACAGAGGCTACTGCGGGAAGCCAAAGCCTTTGACTCAGTATGGCATAGAGGGCCACTCTACAAGTTGTACACACAACGGTTTCCCGGGAGCAAAGTTAAGCTAATCAAAAGCTATCTCACGAATAGAACTTCCGCTGTCAAAGTAGAAACTGCAACCTCCATCAAAAGGCGTATTCGTGCTGGGATGCCACAGGGATCGGTCCTGGGGCCCGTTTCGTACAGCCTGTACACTGCGGACACACTAACGGCCCCCCTGGTGCACACTGCACAGTACGCAGACAACACAGCCTTCTAAACGAGAAATGCGAACAAGGCCCCGGTCATCCGTAGGCTACAAAGGGTTTTAGAAGACACAGAAACTTTGGCCCGTCGCTGGCGCATCACCATCAATTCTGAAAAGACGCAGGCTATGCTGATTACTCGCAGGTTTGGAAGGCGCGAACCTCCTCAAACCCGCCCCCTCCATCTTCACCTAAAAGGAACCCATCTCTCCCGGCGCAGAACCGCCAAGTACCTTGGCGTAACCTTGGACTCTCGTCTTACGTGGAAACACCACATAGATGAGGTCCACAGAAAGGTCTGCGCCAGAATTTCCATCCTATATCCAATCCTGAACTCAACCATCTCCTTTCCCTGCCCAGTGGGAGTAAATGTGTACCAGGCCCTGATCCGGCCAGTAATGGAATATGCATGCCCTGTCTGGTGATACGTGCCAAAGCAGCACCTGGACAAACTCCAGAGGCTGCAAAACCGCGTCCTCAGGAGGGCACTGCACCTACCCCTTAGATTCGCCACTGATCATCTGCACGTCGCTGCCGAAATCCCACTCCTCAAAGAAAGATTCCAGGATCTGGCAAGGGCTTTCTACGAGAGCTCTTCCAGATCTGGAAATAACCTCACCCACTCCTTAGGTCGGTATGACATGTTCCGCGACAAGCACAAACGCCCTATGACGATCTTCGACGACTAAGTCGAAGAGAACATCCCTATATCCAAATCCTAATCCTCTTCCCGCCCCCAAAATAACAATCATCCCGCCAACCTCAGCCAAGTAGCAGACACATACAGAACATTCATCACATTTCACAGACACCAATAAATCACACTTAAATTCACACACACAAGTACACAGACGAGGAAAAGCTGCTAGGCTACAAACTCCCCAATGAGGAGAAAGTATTAGATGAGAGCGAGCGAGCATCCCGACACTTCGATAGAAGATGAAGGGTACGAATCTCATTGAAACGTTGCGACAAGACGACGCCACCACTCGGCTGATAACCCGAGAAGAATTCATCAGTGGAATACTCAGAGAAAGACTGCCACCGCATAGACCGTGCTATGTCTTTGCAGACATTCTGCAAGCACCTACAAATATTTGCGATTCTCTCGTTTTCCGCGAAAGGAAACTCAGTGAAAGCCCTCAGCTTTGGAGCGCACCTCTGTTAGAGATGCGATTTTGAAGGCTACGTATGGCGTCGCTACCTATCGAAACTTCATGAAACTGTAGGGGGTGAAGCGGGAATATTCTACGACGTCCCACAATAAATTCCGCATTTTTGCAGTTGAAACTGGCTGAGAAGAAAAGCGTTGCATTACTTACTGAACGCTCCTCGTGGCATAGCAGAAGCAAGACTAGATCTTTAACGATAGTACTCATTTTGACGGGCACTGTGGGTATGTTATTCACGTCTGATGTAGTAATGCACAATGCTTATCCTATAAAAGATTTATCAATTTGTTTTATAAATGGATTTTTGTAGTGTTTATCATATTAGTATTTCATAATTATGATATTTCTTGACATATTTAATTTATGTGTGGGACAGGGACTCTAATGACAGGCAGGGCCTCTACAAAACTCAGAAGGTAAGAGGACTGTGGTAGCAGACTAGAACTTGGATCCGATTCTCATTGACAGTCGACAAACGACTTATTTGTCACAGCCATTAATACTGACTCACGAGTCTGCAAAGCATTATGGCTGCAAGGCATAACACAATTAATCAATGATAATTAGCAGAATTTTGTGAGTTTTCACAGGAGTTGTAAAATGGCAATTTGTAGAAAAAGCTTTCAGTTTTCTGTAACTTTGGTACAAATTTATACCTGTGAATTAAAGTGTGGTATAACGACTCCATTTGGGCTGATAATAATAATCATTTCGCTGTCAGACAGTACTCGTATCATCGGTCACAAGCGATTTTCGCGGCATAAATGTACTCGAATGGTATATTTTACTCACCCATGTATCTTCTGCAGCGACCCGAGGATCTGCTATCTTTGATTGCCGGTTTAGCAAATGAAATAATTTCGAAGCAGCAATTAACCCTTTACGAACACTCAGAATGAAATACGGGACGTACGTCAGGCTGCCACTCACATTGCTTAAAGCGTCAGAGACCCTGAAAAAAGGAGTGAATTATTAGGAATTATTCATGACGAGTTACAAATTAAGCAGAAAATGATCACAAAAATGTTTTTTTTTCAGTCAGTTATTAGGTCTAAATGTATTTGCCATTACTTAATTAATCCCGAGCCTAGAACGGACCACCCTGGCCTGGTGGTCCATAACGCACTCGTTACTGCATTCCAACGAAGTTCCTCGTTCCAACTAGAGCTTCCTCATTTCGCAAAGCCGTTATCTGATACAGTTTACCTGAACTTCTCTCCCTCTAAACTCTCTATATCAGAAAATAATACCACTTCTGTACATCTATTATTACATTTTGTATCCTTTACAACGCTACCATTATTATAATTATTATTATTATTGCTTGTATTGGTAGCAACAGTATTAGGTACACTGACAACATTTTTAATTCTATTAATATTGTTACTGACAATCATATTAAAGTTATTGTCATTTCTTATGTATAAAATACTGTATCAGCAAAGCTCTACAGTCATATAGGAGAGAAAACTAGAGAGCCTAGTCTAACGAAGTCAGATAAATAAATAAAAGCCTCGCGGTCTGGGGAGCCTTGTCACGGTCCGCGTGGCTCCCCCCTCGGAGGTTCGAGTCCTCCCTCGGGTATGGGTGTGTGTGTTGTCCTTAGCGTAAGTTAGTTTAAGTTAGCTTAAATAGTGTGTAAACTTAGGGACCGATGACCTCAGCAGTTTCGTCCCAGAAGATCTTCCCACAAATTTACAAAAATAAATAAAAACAAATATCCTCTTCCTCGAAATACAGGTTTCCCTTGTTTTCCACTCAGCGCCACTCGTCAGGTGTGGGCACTTTCTTCAGTAGGCCTCGTTTCCTACCGATCGTCATTACCACATTTGTTGGACGGTACCTATTGACCTCCACCATCCTATAACCTTTTGGGCAGTCACAAGCCATCGCAGATATGCAGAAGGACTTGATACTGGTAGCACCTTTATGAACGAACCTTGCTAAGTTACAGGTAAAGACAGCCAACGGATCTGAAGCGAAGGAGGACCTGTGTCCGAACTGTGGATGAATCGGAGTCATCTCATAAAGGAATTGGCATGGAGTGGGAAGGGGGTGCGATTCTCTCAGGGTGGCAGACTGTCTATTGGTCTTACCCTGAGTTTCATCTGCAACGCAACCAGGGGAAATCCTAATTACTCAGAATCTCTTTAACAGCAACACCCGGAACAATTCAAGTATGACAGCCGCAGGAACGAAAATGGACAGGGAAAGGAAATATAGCTGGAATTACCGAGTCATTAACGTTGGCCACGGTGGGTATAAGAACACTTACGCGTAAGCAGTCGCATTCGAGAAAATTCTACTCTTTGTAAAACGACATACCGACATAGTCCGCAATAGTGTATTATGCGTATTATGCTATTGTTACTCAGGGCAGCACTCATATATCGATAAGATGATGGATGGTGAGTAAGGCCAATTCACACAGAAATGGCGGGTCACGGATGCCTGGCGGCAGCTGGTCAAGGATGTGGCACGGACGAGACCTGAGCAATTCTCACTGAAGCGGCACCGTCACAGAGGCATGACATGCCCGTGCTACGAATTAGGGATGGTGGTTATCGCTGAAACCACCTTTTCTCGGTTGTATCCGTTGTTTTCCACACCGGTTTAACCTTACTGTTAAAATCGTTCAGAATACCCTGTTTCTGAAGTAACCAGTGTTCGGCTCTGTATTGCTATTGCTTCCTGTAATAAACGTAGAAACTGAAGGAAGATGGAAAAATTTTGACTCTCTCAGTTTCAAAATATTAAAGTAATTAGGCGTCTAAAAGAAAACTTAATATATCCAACGTTCACTCCTCGTCTCGAGCGAGAAATGTGATAAAAGATTGAATACTAAAAAACCACCAGTGTTCTCCTACTGATCCAAATTCTTTGAAACTCTGCTCGAAAAGCGTATTGTACTCGGGGATAACACCACTATTTAGGCATTATGAATAGTCAGTGCTGGAGATTGAAAACTGCGGTTGGAAAACTGTTTTCTTTCTTTTTTTCGTGTTAATTTGTCCGTTTTCAACCAGATAAAGGCATATTGTGTAGACACAACCAGCAGATCAGCTAGGACTGAATTGTCGTTAAGTTTTTAATTTATTACTGTTACCATAATTTCCTTCCTCTTATTATTTCACAGAAATGGCAAACAAATTTTTAATGTTTTAAAGAAAATGGAGCATTGTACTTCATCGCTACGCAACTTTGTGAAAATGTTTCCAAATTAGAGTTGGTGTCATTCCGCAACGCAACGACAGCGAGATATTACCTTATAGACCACGTGGGGGCAAGTATTGATGCACACTGCGTGTACACGCATACCTTAACTCACGTCGCATGGCCAGTGGCGCAGCTTGGGGGAGGCAAGGTGATCTATCATGCCGCGGGCGCCACTTGCAGACGGGCGCCAAATGGGCTTTAAGGCAAACAAGGTTTTCCGGAAAGTGTGTTATTATTAGAGTAAAATCTATATGTCACCTACTTGTACGTGTTTTTGGAGAGAGGGGGGGGGGCAAGAAAGTGTTATCCTCCGGGCGCTTAGGGGAGGGGGGTGCCATGGAAGTGTTATCCACTAGGTGCCTATGAGAAGGGGGGGGGGGGACGGAGGGTGCCAATAAAGTGTCTAGCCCATGGCGCCGGTTATGTTCGCTACGCCACTGTGCACGTACCATGTGTTTGTTGCTCGTTACTGTCGGCATTGTTACTAAAATAGCACTGACCGCTGTTCCAATTTTCTATAACAAAGCAATATTTCAAACTAATTCAGATTTCACTATTATAGTTACTCCTTAGTTACCCCTATTTTGAAAAAGGTTTATTTAAAAAGAAAAGTTTTAGCGCTGCTGCTCTGGTTAATTGATCTTTCGGTTGTTTTACTCCTCATTAGTAAAAAATAAAAAAATACATTTTATAAACGAGACTAAACAAATATCAAACAGTAACGGTTTTTAGAAGTAAAATGCCGGTATCGGTTTTAACATGTCGGTTTTCCCCGTCCCTACTACGAATGTATCAGCGTATGTCGTCCTAATCAGAAAAGATATTGAAGCATTAGATCTTTCGTAGCTCGTGAATGTTCAGCAACGAAGAAGATATGAGGAAGATCCGTTGTGGTTGAAGAAACGGAAGAAATACAGTACATTCGATGCAGTGAAAAAATTGGAAACCTATTCCGAACGTTTCCAGCATTTTTATAGAATGTCTTAAAAGTGTTTCCATATTAAGTTAGACAAAATGAAGGACAGCACTGAGGGAAAAGCAACAAAGCTCGAATGCTACTATCATAAATTCTATCTTTCGTATGATTTTCATTTGAACGTAAACATAAACATTTCTGATTTTATGAGAGATGTTCAAAATATTACGACACTTTTCCAAAGTCTGATCATCCTTAAATATTTAGACGAGAAATTCCTCGTTATAGGGCATAGTTTCCTACCATGTGATAGAGATTGTTCCACCCAGAAAACTGGATTACAGCCATTGCCAAAGCCAAGAACAATGAATTCCTATGGTGCAAAATCGAACCAGTGGATTTCAGGTTCCTTAGCGCACTAGGCCAAGGGCTGCGCAGAGGATAATTCAAAATAACTGTGTGTTTCAGGCTTCACATTTCATTTGACAACCCTGCTATACGAAGGGAAAGAAAAAGTCGTAACCTCCAGCAACCGTGGATTTGTCGAAGCACTGCAAAGAAGCCGAGAGGTGCTGGGAAAAGGTATCTGTCGCTAGATAACCTTACAGTTTTCCCTATCTTGTGCGATAAAATTCTGCCATTAAATATTGGCAAGAAGAAAGTCTTACTTGACGTGTGGCACTGTATTCCAGCTGGAAAACGTAGCTGCTTCTATAAGCTGGTACTGAGTGAGTAGTGCATTTTCACGCCTGTCTGGCAAAAGCCAATGACAAAGGTCAGGAAATATAATGCTGATTGTACAATATGTTAGTGTAGCTGCAGCAGGAATAGTGTTAAATTTTTCCGTATCTTCTGTTGCTGCTTGTGCAGATTTGTGTTGCAGGAATTGGTGTTTTGACCTGAGATGTTGTACTTTCGCGAAATAAGGTTCGTATTTCTGCAATACGTAACACAGAAAACCCGAGTATTTCGGCAGCAGATCGTTGTAGCTGCACAGATTCAACGTTGCTCGTCCAGGAAACTAAAAATCATTTCGCTGTTTTTCAAAGATAATGTTAGTAATTGTGTAATAACTGTTGTAAAAATATGTAAAATGGCATTTTACCTCGTATACAGTGCCTGCGCCGAGAAAGCGTAAATATGTAAGCATAAAATAGGTAAGCAAATAGGAAAGCATAAAACATCCAAAATACAAAACAGTTTAGTAATATCAATAAGAAAATCCTATTTAGCATTCATTGCTCCATGGAACAGACGTCAGTTTTTCGACAGTATGTGAACCAAAATTGTTATTGAATGTTTCGGGAACGAATCTGCTAGTGTAGACAAGAAAAAATTACGCATCTATACTATTATATAAAGACATGTCGTAGGTTAACATTGTTACCGAAAATCTCGAATAGTTCTTGATGGATTGACTTCAGATTTTTTGTACTTTAACAAATGTTCGGACAGACATAGGTTACACACTTTTTAAAAATATATGTGGTGCATAAATTATATAAATGGGCAAGATTTTTACCAAAAAATCTCGGGAAGTTTGTGACTGATTTACTTCAAATTTTAGTTCAATGTTGTTACCTAAATTCTCGAAAAGTTCTTGACCGATTTACTTCTGATTTTTGTATGGTTAATGGACGATCTGACGGACAGAGAATACACATTTTTTAAATGAAGAGGAAATATTACAAAAAATCTCGAAAACGTCTTTGCATATTTACTTTTCACACGATACTTTAACAAAACTGGACGGATATATACAGTATATATATAATAGGCAAATGACGTTAGCAAAAATCTCGAAAAGTTCTTGAACGATTTATATCAAATTTTTGCAAAATAATAACCGTTCAGACAGATGTAGGCTATGCAGGGTGTTTCAGAAGTGTAGGTCAAAATGGTTCAAATGGCTCTGAGCATTATGGGACTCAACTGCTGAGGTCATTAGTCCCCTAGAACTTAGAACTAGTTAAACCTAACTAACCTAAGGACATCACAAACATCCATGCCCGAGGCAGGATTCGAACCTGCGACCGTAGCGGTCTTGCGGTTCCAGACTGCAGCGCCTTTAACCGCACGGCCACTTCGGCCGGCTGTGGTCAATAATTCACACACGGAAAATACATGGCAAAAGTAGCTAAATACCTCCAATAAACATGGGTCCGCAAATCAACCGTTGCCGACGGATCGAATTAATTCGAGTTGGGAACCAACTGTAAACTCCCCTGGGTACCGCGGTATGTACGTTGGTATCTCAAGGTTTGGGATCGACTGTCTGTTTATGCAAGCGCAGCTACTTGCCTTTCCCGCTTTGTCCACCGTGCCGTGCCGGGCTAAAAATCTGTTACGAACTGAAGGCACCATGGTCAGAGGTTATACCAATCAGAAGTACGCTGACATGCACTTCATGTACGGCAAAGCGAATGGCAGTGCCCTTGATGGTGCACGATTGTATGAAGAAACTTGTCCTCTCTGCTGGTAGCGCGACAGACGTACATTTAGCCGATTACATCAGTGCCTTAGAGAAACAGGGAGCTTCACACTGTACTAGAAGGTCGACCCAAACTCATAACACCAGATGTTGAGGAAAGGGTGTTAAGCATTGTACACGAACGCTCGAGTACTTCAACAAGGAGGCTTGCTATCCAAGAGCGTGTCCTGAGTCATAGCACTGTATGGCGGATTTTACATCGGCAAGTACTCTATCCGTATCATCTCCAGCGAGTGAAAACCCTCATCAATGCAGACTTCCCTCCTAGGGAGAACTTTTGCCGATAGGTGCAGCAGTAGTGTACCCTGAATTCCATGTTTGTAAGCAGTATTCTGTTCACGGATGAGGCTGGATGTACTTGTGACTGTATTTTTAACTATCATAACTGTCACATTTGGGCCGATGTCAATTGTAAGGCAAAACGCCTATCACGACATCAGCAGCGTTATTCGTTGAAATTCTGGGCAGGACTGCTCGGGGACTGCATAATTGGACAACTCATCTTACCATGTAGACTAACCGGACGCAGTATATGCGATTTCTGTGGATTGTACTTCCAGCTGTACATGATGATGTCCCACTGAACCAACGCCTGAACATGTGGTTTCATGCATGACGGTGCTCCAGCATATTTTCATTTATGAATGCGCCGGCTTCTAACTCGGACGTATGGTCAACATTGGATAGGTAGAGGAGGGCCTGTGCCATGGCATCCAAGGTTTCCGGGTCTAAAGCCCATGGATTCCTGTGCGTGGGGTCAGTCAAAGGTCTGGTCTGCAGTACCGAGGTCAACTCTCTTCAGCAATTACGCTCGCAGGTTGAAGCTGTCTTCCAGCATTTACAGGATTCCCCAGGACTGTCTGAGAGGATTCGCAACTCATTTCAGAGAAAAGCTCGGTGTTGCAAAAAAAAAAAAAAAAAAAAAAAAAAAAAAAAAAAAAAAAAAAAAAAAAAAAAAAGGCTCTGATCACTATGGGGCTTAACAGCTATGGTCATCAGTCCCCTAGAACTTAGAACTACTTAAACCTAACTAACCTAAGGACAGCACACAACACCCAGTCATCACGAGGCAGAGAAAACTCTGACCCTGCCGGGAATCGAACCCGGGAACCCGGGCGTTCAGTGTTGCATTCAGACGCATGGACAACACTTTGAACACCTACTTTAACGTTTAGATATGCATGTGTTTCTGGACAACGATGAGCCACAACAGAAAATGTATTGTATCTCGACAACGATTGATTTATGGACCAATGTTTATTGGAACTCTTTAGCTACTTGTGGTCTGTGCTTTCCACGTGTGAATTATGGACCATCACTTTTGAAATACACTGTATACTTTTTTTGAAACAAACTGCATAGATTCTCTCTTAAAACCGATTGCGAGAAAAAAGTGCTATGGTGTGGAAACGTGTGGTTTAGTTTTCTTTCTAGCAGTCAGTATTAATTATGATATCGGCATGTTACCCATTAGAGAAATTAATACTTCTCATGTATATTTTTTTTCAGTTTTAAAAAAAATTGCATCCGTTTTATTCCTCACAATTGGTTTTAGTAGAAAGCCGGAAAGTTGTATATATGGTTCATAGGCTTATGATTAGAATACTACTACAGAATCTGCATCGTCCGAAACTTTGTAATCCTACCCATTCGCAGACGAAAACCATGCAAAACGTTATCATTGAAGCTACTATCCTCACAGATCCAGTTGCTGGTGAAGTCTCTCCCATACACAGTACACCGATGATCCAAACCGATTTACCCATCCATTTTAAGCTGGCTTTATTGTGCTACAGTTATGTCTAATTGAGTTTGTTTAACGAGTCTGTCTTGACTTTCCTATGATTGTTTACTTTTATCAAAGCATGTTTGTTTCTGCTTGCGTTTATGGTTACAATAAAATTAGTTAACTAAGACCACTCTTTAATTTCCGTAGCTAGATGAGGCTAATAACCCATTATTTCAATTAGTTTTTGTTAGGACCATTGCATTGTATTGTATTGTATGTTATCCGGGGGCCTAGAAACGTCCCCGCCGCAGCCGCTGTGGTCCACAACCCCACGACGCAGTGGTCCACTTCACCCCTCCACCGCCCCACACCTAACTCAGGTTTATTGTGTGGTTCGGCCCCCGGCAGACTTCCCCTCCCCATAGAACGTCTCACACCAGACGAGTGTAACCCCTGTGTTTGCGTGGTAGAGTAATGGTGGTGTGCGCGTACGTGGAGAAC
The DNA here is from genome assembly GCF_023864275.1 of Schistocerca cancellata. Classification (NCBI taxonomy): domain Eukaryota; kingdom Metazoa; phylum Arthropoda; class Insecta; order Orthoptera; family Acrididae; genus Schistocerca; species Schistocerca cancellata. Next base: position 243,231,503 of record NC_064628.1, on the reverse strand, counting down.
TTGTTTGCGCAGCAATCGCCGACATATTGTAACCGAGGCGGAATAGGGGGAACCAGCCCACATTCGCCGAGGCAGATGGAAAACCGCCTAAAAACCATCCACAGACTGGCCGGTTCACCGGACCTTGACACAAATCCGCCGGGCGGATTCGTGCCGGGGACCGGTGCTCCTTCCCGCCCGGAAAGCCGTGCAAGGACCATACCGTGGACACATTGGTTAGGACCATTAATTTTCCTACGTTTCCGCTGTGCAATAGCTTTTCATCTCATATCTGAGTCTGAGGGGAGAGATAGACATCTCGATAGGCTTCAGTCGATACAGATCAAAGTGGCAACAGAGTAAAGAAGCTGCGGGCATGTTGGCACCTCACTCTACTCAACTTTGTTTTTAGCATCGTTCTGAAACAGCACATGTCAAACGCTTCGATTCTCTTCTAACCTGGTTTTCTTGAAATTTCAGAAATTTCTTTCTCGAGTTAAGACCTTCGTTTATTGCTAATTGACTTGTTTTAGTGGAAACAGTTTTTGACTAAGCTAGACTGCTTCTTATGTCTACCATGCTTTGTCCCACGTAAGAGTATGAATATTTGCTTCCTAGGCAGCAGAATTCCATCACTTCCTTTTTTACATAGGTCAAAATGTTGATGACAGCTTTGCTGCTAATGTCATTTCCGATGCTCCTTAATCCTTTATAGTACGATCATAACACGACATTTCAGCTTAATTGTATGTTAAGTAGTTAATTACTTTTTTCATTTAGATTATTGAAAATCTAGATATTTCACACATATGATAAATATTCGTATCTTTTGCGTAATAACGAAGATAAGAGACACTGTTAGATTCGTAAAACACTTAGTAAATGCTAGTGATCATCTGTTACAAGAATTCACGAAGGTTAAACTTTGAAAATGGTACTAGACTTCGGGGCGTGGTGGAACTCCAAATTCTAAATGATAAAATTATTTTTGATTTTAAACAGTAATCATTATCAGGAGCAGTTTTGTTTCCAAGCCAGAGTATCCATCAATGCTGACTGCAATGGAGACTGCAGGTGCTAAAGAAATAGTATCTGACAAGAGAATTGTCAGGAGACACCTATGTCACAGCTAGCAAGGCAGTTCCCTACTAAATTACTTCCTCCAATCAATAAACGCATACTTTTCGAAATTAAGCTTCATCAGCAGCTTAAAAGCTGCTCTAACGAAAGAATTTGTCAGGGTTTTAAGTGCAGAGAGCGGATATACTTATTTGATCCATTTTTTTATGTTCACAATTCAAAAATATACGTCTTTATATAAATTTCACTACCGAAAACTCTTGAGCATATTAAAATTTACATGTAGTTGTCTCAGAAACAGTATCACAAGCTACTCGGACTGAACACAACCAAGAAAATTAGAGCACCTTTTGGATGTGTTGCGAACCTTGTCTTAGCAGAGATATTCCTTTACATTTCAATATCTGTATGGGTCAACCACAAAGAGAAACCTTTGGAGATAGAAGTATATAGATACTACAGAATATTTTGCCATCTTCTTCTTGAATACCAGGTCGTTTCATTGATACAGAGACTCCACAGTCACGCCAGATATTTGCATCTGCAGAAACAGAGTCAAAGGCAGTGAACTCACTTGAAGACATCCTTAAAATGCATCCCCTCGGAGTGAATAAGTAATCCTCCGTAGTACATGCACGCGGCGTAAGACAGCGTGCTGATGTTGCCAGTGACGATGTAGACGGCCGATCTGATTTGGGAGTTGCGCTCCTCCCGTTGGAGCGCCGGCCGCAGCTCCGCCAGGTACTGCTGGTGGAAGTGGCGTTCGCGGCACAGGCCGGCCACAGTGCGGATGTTCCCCACCGCCTCGACGGCCAACTGCAACAGTGACATCGCATCAGTTGTGGCTATCACTCCGTCCTAGGCTGCCTGTGAGACTTCGCATTACAATATTTGTTGATTTGAGAGGGTTGCTGCCTTAAAGTACAAGAGTTGTCGAGAAAGTAAGTTTCGATCGGCAGTGAAAAGGAAACCCCAGTGAAAATCAGGAGTGGTTGATTTGCAAAAGTTAGCTACACCTTCCAGCTACGTCTCTATAAAGTCGCCGTTCCGACTTAAGTCTCTTGTCGTAGCGTTGTACAAACTATCTAGTACCGGTACTCTCCTCATAGCAGGCAACCGCCTGTGCTTTCCGTCAATTCTGTACGCTGGTCTCCGGTTCGTTGTCTGTGCCAGACTGTTGTCTTTACAGCCAACGGCTCATGTGAGTAGAGAGGAAAATCAGAGGGAACCTCTGCCTAGCTGTACGGTGGGTGAACAGCTTCAGGAGCGTCTTTATTGCTCTGTAGTATGCGGCCGAGAATTTTCATGAAGGAGGAAATGCTTGACAGTTATGTTATGTGGGGTTGTATGAAGTAAGGCGAAATCTCTCGGCATCTACATCTACATAGGTAGCCTGCAAATCACATTTAAGTGCCTGGCAGGGAGTTCATCGAATCACCTTCACAATTTTCTATAATTCCAATCCCGTGTAGCACGCGGAAAGAATGAACACCTATATCTTTCCGTACTAGCTCTGATTTCTCTTATTTTATCGTGGTGATCGTTCCTCCCTATGTAGGTCGGTGTCAAAAAAATATTTTCGCATTCGGAGGAGAAAGTTGGTGATTGGAATTTAGTGAGAAGATTCCGTCGCAACGAAAAACGCCTTTCTTTTAATGATTTCCAACCCAAATCCTGTATCATTTCTGTGACACTCTCTCCCATATTTCGCGATAATACAAAACGTGCTGCCTTTCTTTGAACTTTTTCGTTGTATTCCGTCAGTCCTATCTGGTGAGGATCCCGCACCGCGCAGCAGTATTCTAAAAGAGGACAGACAAGCATAGTGTAGGCAGTCTCCTTAGTAGGTCTGTTACATTTTCTAAGTGTCCTACCAATACAACGCAGCCTTTGGTTAGCCTTACCCACAACATTTTCTATGTGTTCTTTCCAATTTAAGTTGTTCGTAATTGTAATAACTAGGTATTTAGTTGAATTTACGGCTTTTAGATTAGACTGATTTATCGTGTAACCGAAGTTTAACGAGTTCCTTTTAGCACTCATGTGGATGACCTCACACTTTTCGTTATTTAGGATCAACTGCCACGTTTCGCACCATTCAGATATTTTTACTAAATCGTTTTGCAGTTTGTTTTGATCTTCTGATGACTTTATTAGTCGATAAACGACAGCGTCATCTGCAAGCAACCGAAGACGGCTGCTCAGATTGTCTCCCAAATCGTTTATATAGATAAGGAACAGCAAAGGGCCTATAACATTACCTTGGGGAACGCCAGAAATCGCTTCTGTTTTACTCGATGACTTTCCGTCAATTACTACGATCTGTGACCTCTCTGAGAGGCAATCGCAAATACAGTCACATACCTGAGACTATATTCCATAAGCACGTTGTTTCACTACGAGACGTTTGTTTGGTACAGTGCTAAAAGCCTTCGGAAATCCAGGAATACGGAATCGATCTGAAATCCCTTGTCAATACCACTCAGCACTTCATGTGAGGCACGGAGGCACTGCTTTCTAGGCGTCTTTATGTGTTCACTGTACGTTCAGAATTGCAAGTGCAACGTGACGCGATCTGCGGGCATACTGGAGACACTGCTCAACACATCTGTGCAAAGTTTCATTGTTTCACTGTAGTTTCCGTTTGGCGACCGATCGGAACTTAATTTTCGGACACCTCTCGTAGATGAACTTAACATCAAACCCTAAACAATTTTCGACCAAGCTGTCCGCTGAAATTTATCCATACGCAGGTGACAAATCATCGAGCAGTTCGAAACCTAGTAATGGGACACACGTTCATAAACATCATTTGTCTAGATTGAATTGGTCCATTATGGATATTGTTCACCGTAACTATATAAAGAATGAATACAGATACAGACAATTGCGACTGATCACTTACGAAGATGAGCCTGAAAAGTCGCGAAAACTAGTTTTAAAAATAAAATTTGGTAGGAGACTGGTCACAGTTACCTGCGATTATATTGAAAACATTTGCCTCGTATGGGGAACCTTGTACCAAAGGCCAATAGTGACTAAGACCCAACTCCTGAAAGTCAGTACGTGGCAAAATTAATGGGACAATTGAGAAACGTGCCGAAGAATCCACCACATTTTCTTGTGAATCCGAGAACGCCTAGCCCTTGGTCACGTCAACGCCAGTCAGTGCATAGGTAATTAACCAATGGGAGATGGCCCACACAATGTTTACTTCTACAGGCTCAAAAGGAAAGGCAGGGAATAAAATGTTCTCGATTTTCAAGCCGCTTCAATTCGAATAAAATGTTCGAGCTTTCGATAGCTAACTCCGCTATAGTCGTCAAGAGTAAACTCACTATCCGCCGGGGCTGGGAAGGTTTTGTGCTTGTGTAGGCACGATTACAACATGTAGCACCAGTCAGAGACGGCTGAAATTACGCGCGTACGGAAGGTGATTTGGGCAGCTCATAGCAACTACGACCCGTCGCAGGGCTGAGTGACGTCAGGTGGCGCGAGGGGCCAGTGTCACGTTTGAAACTGCCGGTACCGCCTCCCTGCAAGGGTCAAGCATCCGTTTTTCCTTCCTTTCGACATTCAAAGGAGGAACGAAGTGGCTTACGTTTATTGCAGCAGTGTTTATTATAATAATTTACTGACTTAGCGTGTGGAGAAATAACAGCAGGAGCGGATACTTACCTTAGATGCTTTCTCCATGGCGTCCCAGACGCTCATCATGTCCTCCAGCATCTTCCCGTGTTCGTAGTAGTGCAGCGCCACCGACGCCGGCAGGAAGGCGACGACGACGAGGCCCATCCGCCACTCGTGGTACGCGCACAGGCCCACAGACAGTACTAGCGTCACCATACCGTCAAGTATGTAACCTATATACTGTGCGGACGCCTGTGCATCGCGGAACAGAAAATCATAGCTAGAGAAATTTCAGTAGCAGAGAGTGTACGCGGGCTTATCACACAAGCGCTAGCCACTGGCGCTATGTATCACTGCCACTTACCGAGTGAACTTCGTGGATTCCAGAGAGCCTCTCGCACAGCGCTCCTGTGCTGTTGCTCTTCTTGTCAAACCACGCCATCTCCTGCCGCAACATCGCTGAGAACATGAGGCTCTGCAGTCGATTTCTTAGTTTGGTTCCAGAGTGACGAGAAGCGTACGTCTGCAACAGACAATAGTTGTCTACCCAGTCACGACTTCATATTTGCAGCAGAAATGATATTTACTCACTGCCGAGGACAGTCATACTCTGCTGGCCACTAAAATTGCAATAACATCAACGTTGAAAAAGATGAGATTTTGCTTATGCTGGGTACCTGTATGATGTAGAAGGAAGAATGCATGGTTAAGCTTGCATGTGTTTTTTTCGGGGTGCGAAATTTAGTACATAGCTCCAACCAGTAGCAGCAATAATGGCCCTAACCCAGCTAGGCATCGAGTTGAACTGAACTTAGTATCAGGTACAGTTACTTCATTCCGTGCTGTGTAAGTTTTCTTCAGTAGTAGCGCTTTGAATGTGCTGGTGTGCCAATTTCTCGGCAACCTATGAGCAGAAGTTTTAATTGAGTGAGACATCTGGAGACAGAGCTGATCAGTACTACAGTCGGACACTGTCTGCATCGATGTACGGAAACGTCAAACAGCGCGAGCACTATGCGGTCTTGAATTATCTTGCAGGACAGAGCTGTCGGTTATAACAATCAGAAATGTAGTGGCTGCTGTTCAAATTATCAGTTATGCGAGCGGGAGATGACTGTCTTGTGCATCCAGTGACACAACATACTATAACGTCAGTTGCTCCATCCATAAGACGAAGACGAATACAATCTGGCAAGGTGGGTTGCCCTTGGAGGCTGCACGCCTTGATGCGTCCATTGTGATGATGTACGCAGACACAGAACATCTTTAAAGAGATCGAGGTTCCTCTCTTGTTTCGAGATGCTGTCGTGTCAAACAGCCACAAAATTGATCGCCATGCTGACGTTGCAGTATTATCTTACTGCCAGTGTGGATAGTTGTCTTGCTGCGACTAACGTACTTCTTATTTCAAGATAAGTGATATGACTGTACGATCCTGCACGCAGGTCCGAACAATGTTTGTCCTCTCAGCCGCTAGCAGCGTGGGGCCGTTGTAATCCCTCGTGTTGTTGAGTATCGCCCTCTAAACCCATCGATTCCATATTCGAATGACAGTCCTTGAATCCCTACCAATGCGACCAGCAGTGTAGTGTCTGGTTTGATGCACCCCACCACGAATATCTCTCATGTCCCAACCTCTTCATTTCAGAGAGCACCCTACGACCTCAATTACTTGTGGTTGTATTCAGATTTCTGTCTACCCCTACAGTTTTTCTCCTCTTCAGCTCACTGTAGTATCATGAAAGTTATACCCTTCTTCTAATTAGTGTTCTCCATACGTTGCTCTCTTCTGCGGACAATCCATCTAATTTTCGACATTCTACTGTAGCACCACATCTCAAACCCTTCGATTCTTCTCTGTTCCACTGTCCATGTATCACTATCATACAATGCTGTGTTCCAACCGTACATTCTCAGAAATTTCTTCCACAAATTAAGGCATATGTCTAGTATTAGTAGACTTCTCTTAGCCAGGAATTCCCTCTTTGCCTCTGCTAGTGTGCTTTTATGTCACCCTTCTTTTCTCCGTCGTGGTTACTTTGCTTCAGAAGTAGCAGAATTCCTTAACTTCATCTACTTCGTGATTACCAATGTTGATGTTAAGTTTCTTGCTACTTTCTGCTGTTTCTCATGACTTTTGCCTTTTTACGGTTTACTCACTATCCATATTCTGCGCTCCATCATTTCATCTTAAGATCCTATAATTCTTCTTCACATTCACTGAGAATAGCGATATGATCATCGAATCTTTTATCATTGATATCCTTTCACCCTGAATTTTAATCCCACTGTTGAATTTTTCTTTTATTTCCATCATTGCTCCTTCGATGTATAGATTGAACAGTAAGAGCGAAAGAGTATATCTCTGTCTTACAACATTTTTAATCCGAGCATATCGTTCTTCGCTTCCAATCTTATTGTTCGTTCTTGGTTCTTGTACCTATTACATATTGCCGCTTGAAGTGGCCGCGCGGTTAGAGGCACCATGTCACGGATTGCGCGGCCACATCCCACCGGATGTTCGAGTCTTCCCTCGGGCATGGGTGTGTGTGTGTGTGTGTGTGTGTGATGTTCTAAGCATAACTTAGTTTAAGTAGTGTGTAAGTCTAGGGACCGATGACCCCGGTAGTTTGGTCCCTTGGGAATTCACACGCACACATTATTACGTATTACCTGTCTTTCGATACAGCTTACTCCTTCTCAGGATTTCGTACACCTTGCACCATTTTACGTTGTCGAATGCTTTTAGGTCGACGAATTCTATGAATATGTCTTTATTTTTCTTCAGACTTGCTTCCATTACCAAGAGCAACGTCACAATTGCCTCTCTGGTGTCTTTACCTTTTCTAAAGCCAAATCGATCGTCAACTTTTTTACCATTATTCTGTATGTTATTAGTGTCAGAAGCTTGGATGCATGAGCTTTTAAGCTGATTGTGCGATAGTTTTCGCACTTACCTGCCCTTGCTAGCTCCGGAATTGTGTGACGATATTTTTAGGAACCCCACCATGAACCATGGACCTTGCCGTTGGTGGGGAGGCTTGCGTGCCTCAGCGATACAGATAGCCGTACCGTAGGTACAACCACAACGGAGGGGTAACTGATGAGAGGCCAGACAAACGTGTGGTTCCTGAAGAGGGGCAGCAGCCTTTTCAGTAGTTGCAAGGGCAACAGTCTGGATGATTGACTGATCTGGCCTTGTAACATTAACCAAAACGGCCTTGCTGTGCTGGTACTGCGAACGGCTGAAAGCAAGGGGAAACTACGGCCGTAATTTTTCCCGAGGGCATGCAGCTTTACTGTATGATTAAATGATGATGGCGTCCTCTTGGGTAAAATATTCCGGAGGTAAAATAGTCCCCCATTCGGATCTCCGGGCGGGGACTACTCAAGAGGATGTCGTTATCAGGAGAAAGAAAACTGGCGTTCTACGGATCTGAGCGTGGAATGTCAGATCCCTTAATCGGGCAGGTAGGTTAGAAAATTTAAAAAGGGAATGGATAGGTTAAAGTTAGATATAGTGGGAATTAGTGAAGTTCGGTGGCAGGAGGAACAAGACTTCTGGTCAGGTCACTACAGGATTATAAACACAAAGTCAAATAGGGGTAATGCAGGAGTAGGTTTAATAATGAATAGGAAAATAGGAATGCGGGTAAGCTACTACAAACAGCATAGTGAACGCATTATTGTGGCCAAGATAGATACGAAGCCCACACCTACTACAGTAGTACAAGTTTATATGCCAACTAGCTCTGCAGATGACGAAGAAATTGAAGAAATGTATGATGAAATAAAAGAAATTATTCAGATAGTGAAGGGAGACGAAAATTTAATAGTCATGAGTGACTGGAATTCGAGTGTAGGAAAAGGGAGAGAAGGAAACGTAGTAGGTGAATATGGATTGGAGCTAAGAAATAAAAGAGGAAGCCGCCTGGTAGAATTCTGCACAGAGCACAACTTAATAATAGCTAACACTTGGTTTAAGAATCATGATAGAAGGTTGTATACATGGAAGAACCCTGGAGATACTAAAAGGTATCAGATAGATTATATAATGGTAAGACAGAGATTTAGGAACCAGGTTTTAAATTGTAAGACATTTCCAGGGGCAGTTGTGGACTCTGACCACAATCTATTGCTTATGACCTGTAGATTAAAACTGAAGAAACTGCAAAAAGGTGGGAATTTAAGGAGATGGGACCTGGATAAACTGAAAGAACCAGAGGTTGTACAGAGTTTCAGGGAGAGCATAAGGGAACAATTGACAGGAACAGGGGAAAGAAATACAGTAGAAGAAGAATGGGTAGCTATGAGAGATGAAGTAGTGAAGGCAGCAGAGGATCAAGTAGGTAAAAAGACGAGGGCTAGTAGAAATCCTTGGGTAACAGAAGAAATATTGAATTTAATTGATGAAAGGAGAAAATATAAAAATGCAGTAAATGAAGCAGGCAAAAAGGAATACAAACGTCTCAAAAATGAGATCGACAGGAAGTGCAAAATGGCTAAGCAGGGATGGCTAGAGGACAAATGTAAGGATGTAGAGGCTTATCTCACTAGGGGTAAGATAGATACTGCCTACAGGAAAATTAAAGAGACCTTTGGAGATAAGAGAACCACTTGTATGAACATCAAGAGCTCAGATGGAAACCTAGTTTTAAGCAAGGAAGGGAAAGCAGAAAGGTGGAAGGAGTATATAGAGGGTCTATACAAGGGCGATGTACTTGAGGACAATATTATGGAAATGGAAGAGGATGTAGGTGAAGATGAAATGGGAGATACGATACTGCGTGAAGAGTTTGACAGAGCACTGAAAGACCTGAGTCGAAACAAGGCCCCCGGAGTAGACAACATTCCATTGGAACTACTGACGGCCTTGGGAGAGCCAGTCCTGACAAAACTCTACCATCTGGTGAGCAAGATGTATGAAACAGGTGAAATACCCTCAGACTTCAAGAAGAATATAATAATTCCAATCCCAAAGAAAGCAGGTGTTGATAGATGTGAAAATTATCGAACAATCAGTTTAATAAGTCACAGCTGCAAAATACTAACACGAATTCTTTACAGACGAATGGAAAAACTAGTAGAAACCGACCTCGGGGAAGATCAGTTTGGATTCCGTAGAAATACACGTGAGGCAATACTGACCTTACGACTTATCTTAGAAGAAAGATTAAGGAAAGGCAAACCTACGTTTCTAGCATTTGTAGACTTAGAGAAAGCTTTTGACATTGTTGAGTGGAATACTCTCTTTCAAATTCTAAAGGTGGCAGGGGTAAAATACAGGGAGCGAAAGGCTATTTACAATTTGTACAGAAACCAGATGGCAGTTATAAGAGTCGAGGGGCATGAGAGGGAAGCAGCGGTTGGGAAGGGAGTGAGACAGGGTTGTAGCCTCTCCCCGATGTTATTCAATCTGTATATTGAGCAAGCAGTAAAGGAAACAAAAGAAAAATTCGGAGTAGGTATTAAAATCCATGGAGAAGAAATAAAAACTTTGAGGTTCGCCGATGACATTGTAATTCTGTCAGAGACAGCAAAGGACTTGGAACAGCAGTTGAACGGAATGGATGGTGTCTTGAAGGGAGGACATAAGATGAACATCAACAAAAGCAAAACGAGGATAATGGAATGTAGTCCAATTAAGTCAGGTGAGGTTGAGGGTATTACATTAGGAAATGAGGCACTTAAAGTAGTAAAGGAGTTTTGCTATTTGGGGAGCAAAATAACTGATGATGGTCGAAGTAGAGAGGATATAAAATGTAGACTGGCAATGGCAAGGAAAGCGTTTCTGAAGAAGAGAAATTTGTTAACATCGAGTATAGATTTAAGTGTCAGGAAGTCATTTCTGAAAGTATTTGTATGGAGTGTAGCCATGTATGGAAGTGAAACATGGACGGTAAATAGTTTGGACAAAAAGAGAATAGAAGCTTTCGAAATGTGGTGCTACAGAAGAATGCTGAAGATTAGATGGGTAGATCACATAACTAATGAGGAAGTATTGAATAGAATTGGGGAGAAGAGAAGTTTGTGGCACAACTTGACCAGAAGAAGGGATCGGTTGGTAGGACATGTTCTGAGGCATCAAGGGATCACCAATTTAGTATTGGAGGGCAGCGTGGAGGGTAAAACTCGTAGGGGGAGACCAAGAGATGAATACACTAAGCAGATTCAGAAGGATGTAGGTTGCAGTAGGTACTGGGAGATGAAGAAGCTAGCACAGGATAGAGTAGCATGGAGAGCTGCATCAAACCAGTCTCAGGACTGAAGACCACAACATCAACAACATTTTTAGGAAAGTCTGGTTGTACATCGCTGGTGACAGAGTCTACACACCAACTTCAGTAAGTGTTCATTTGTCACTACAACAGTTTTAGAAATTCCGATAGAACGTTATCTATCCATTCTGCTTTATTTGATCTCAATCTTCCAATACGTTTCGAATTCTGACTCTAATACTGGATGCGCTATGTTATCCATGTCGACTCTAATTTTTTCTTCTATCACGTCATCAGACAAGTGGTTGCCTTCAGTATACTCTTTACAACTACCTGCTCTCTATCTTTAGCGTTTAACAGTGGCATTCCCATTGCAGTATTAATATTAAAACCTGTGCTTTATATTCGCCGAAGGTAGTTTTGACTTTTCTGTATGCTGTGTCAGTCCTTCCGATGATCATTTTTTTATTTCTTCACATTTTTCTTGCAGACAGTTCGCTTAGCTTCCCTACACTTCCTATTTATTTTATTCGTAAGTGAATTGCATTTCTGTATTCCTGAATTTCTCTGAACCTTTCGTTTACTTTCTACTTTCGTCCATCAGTTGAAGTATTTCACCTGTTACCAATGGTTTCTTCGCAGTTCACTTCCTTGTCCAACATCTGCGATTGCCTTTTTTAGATATGTCAAATTGTCTTCTCCTGCCTATACGAGGCGTAAATCGGTCCTACAGCAAACAATCAAGTTTCAGTTGCTATATTTGAATGAAAAACCCTCTGCCCAATCCTTCGTTATATACAGAATGTAGACAGCATTACTCTAACGCATTTGTGTGGTCGCACTGAAATACTAACCATCTGCATATTCAGGCATGTAGTTCACTTCATGGCAGTTTGAAGTTTGTTGAATTCCGCATTCGTAGTGTTGCAATATTCGTGGTCAGCATTGTACTTCGCGTATTAGAGAATTACGTGATAGGTATATCCAGACTCATGTATGTAGCTTGAGGATTGTGTGACTAACAAACTAAAATAAAAAACTGAGAACGTTCAATAAAACTGGTGAAGAACTGTAACAAAGAGACTTAAAGAAAATTTTATTCGAAATGGAACAAACGTTAATATTATTCATACTCTATTCTCTATTTTATTTGCACTATCAGAGTGCCTAGCGTTGCCCAGGTATGTTTCTATTCCAATTCATAGTCTATCTCCACCTTCCTCTGTCCATCTCTTTCTCTATCCCTTCTATGTCCATATCCTCCACCCCCTCTTTCTGACCGTGTCCTCTTCACTTTTTCTGTTCGACTCCTCCTCTCTGTCTCTCTGCCCATCTCCTCCTTCGCCCTCTCTCTGTTTCTCTCTTCCTCTCTCATTGCTCTGTCCATCACCTCCTCCCACTCTCTCCGTCTGCCTCCCCTTTCTCTGGACATTTCCCCCTCACCCTCTATCTGTCCATCTCCTTATCTCCCATATCTGCGTCCATCTCCTCCTTCGCCCTCTGTCTGCTCGCCTCTTCCTTCTCTCTCCCTTCCCAAGAGAAGAACGCTGGTTCTTACCCAACAGTATTTTTTTCCAGATAGTAATATGTGTACCAAGTTTCGTTCAGTTCGATCCAGGGGTTTACAAGGAGCTTTTTACCAGTGGCTTTGCCCACATACGCACTTATTGTTCCGGCGTAACCACAAGCGCCGGCACGAAGACGAGGAAGGCAAGAGCAGAGAAGGTTGTGAGACGACAACAGGAGCGGCCTCTACAAGAAGAGAATATAAGCGCTGTTCGTGCCAGCCTCAGCTGCACAGTACTAGACCGGCACTTGCAGAACAGTTATTAGTGATCCATATCAATTGCATACATGGACTCTGTATATAGCCAAGGACTGACTGTTTGCATTTCGCCTATCGCTTGCGACGCTTTCTTGTAAATACAAAGTTAAGTATTGTCAATCTTCTTTACTGTAATAAAAACTATTGATGTGATTGGCTTGAATTGTTGTATAGCTATTCCGAGAACGCAGCACCTTTAGGCACCCAATACGAGAGGTTTGGGCAGGACCGCACACGTATCAAATTTAACATATTTCACACATATTTACACACATATTCCACCTGTATCTCTAGCGAATTTCGCCATGCACCTTCGTTTTCCTTCGGTGCTCGATTTTATGTCATATTTCCCGTACTATGTGTTGCACAGTGAGGTAATTTTGCAGGTGCATCCAGTTGCCTGCAAAATGTGTTTCGAAAAGAGTTTGTAGTAAACATAAATTAACAGGTCATGCTTCATGCGGTAGTTTTATTGTAAGAACAGCGAAAATATAGTAAGCGATATACTTTCTTCCTTTCATGTTTTGTGGGGTATGTGAGCGAGGAAACGTCTCTAAAAGGGTTAAAATTATGTGTATAGTTTGTTGCAAGTCACTAAGTGCTCTCAGTCTCAAATGCTGGATGAATATAGTCTGGCTATTTGCGCGTCGCGAGCTAGGCTTCTTTCACACCCCCACACCTGCCCCTATGAGACATAGGTGGTCCTTAACACCACAGTGGTTCTTTCCAGTGGTTGACATCGATCAACACGTTTAGGAAGACTTATGGAACATATATATATTGATCATCCACATGGATGTATGGATTTAAAACTCAGTAAGAGCACGTATTACGTGGAACATCTAAAGCCTTTCACCTTTGTACCTCGGCGCCTTGGGCGACTTGGCGTTTTTAGAATTATTATCTGAATGGACAGACAAGTACTGAAGAAGGCATTCCTAGGTGTTCCATGTTCACCTCACTCGCTGACAGCTCAATGCGTCACACTGTCATGCAGATGACGTACGATCGATACCGTGTACGCCGGCATTATTTCCTTGGAAACAGACAGTAAAGCGGTGTTTACTGACCAGATGACACTACACGTCTTGTGAAACGAGAGCACGACAGTGTTTCCATCTGGTTGACACACCTATTATCACGCGAGAAAAGTTAACACGTTGCATTGCGAAATGTAAAATGAGAATGTCATTTTAATGAACACTAGGGGCAAGTTTTCATGTTTGTTTTCTTTGCATAAGCTCATTCAATTAAGTGATGCAATGTAGTAGCAGAAGGTTTCGTTATTTGAGGGAATGGCACAAATGTGAGTCACATATTTAAAAACTTTTACTTATTTGTAGCCCACATCTTTTTCTGACTGAAGAGATTACTACGCCACGTCGCCACTGAGCTACCGAAAGGTGTGTTTGTTAGCAGACCTCTGGCGCACATTATCGCACAACAAACAAGCAGACTGACGGTTTTAACCACGGTGAGGCATCTTCAGGTCTACATTATTGCAGCTGTGTACTTGAATACGCCGCTACGTTGCTATATATGTCAGAGCAAATAAGATACGCTGAGAACCCCACATTATCAACTACTAATATGGGTGTGGAGTATAGCAAAAATTCATAGGCGCTTTCTGTATATCTACGGAGACCTGACAGAGAACAAAAGCACTATAGTCTTTGGGTGAGGCGTCTGTTATCACCGCAACAGTTGTGCAAACTTGTCTGATGTCTCTCGTGCCAATCGGCAGCATACAGCTGTGACTCTTGCAGTGTTGGAACGTGCGGACTCTCTTATTCATTGTGATCGATGGATCACAATCAAACACCCAACTACAGAACTGGACGTCTCTGTTGGTACAGCTGACACACCTGTCCACGATTTGTGGTACTCAGAGTTGTATGCACGCTGGGTTCCTCGCCGCCTAACAAAAGGTTCAAATGGTTCTAAGCACTATGGGAATTAACATCTGAGGTCATCAGTCCCCTAGACTTAGAACTACTTAAACCTAACTAACCTAAGGACATCACACATCCATGCCCGAGGCAGGATTCGAACCTGTGACCGTAGCAGAAGCGTGGTGCCGCCTAAAAGAAGACCATGAAAAGCAACGAAGGAACATGTCTACGGAATTTATTACTCGGTACAAGGCTGATCATTACAATTTTTTGTTGAACATCGCCACAGTCTATGACACCTGAGTTCATCACTCTGAACAGAAAAAAAAAACGACAAACCATGGAGTGGCGCAACGCCACCTCTCCTCCGAAGAAAAAATTCAAAGCCGCACACGCAGGTGGTAAAGTCATGGCGACCGTCTTCTGGGACTCTGAAGAGGTTATTCTGTTAGACGTTCCCCCTCAGTGTGCAACAATTAACTCTGGAGTGTCTTAGGCTTTAGCGTGTTCGTGCCACGAAAATGCAAATGAACTTCTCCAAGACAAGGCAAGGCCTCACATAAGTCTGCGCACCCCAGACAAGCTCACGAAACTTCTTGGGTTGTTCTTCCTGATCCACCCTACAACCCGGACCTGGCACTTTCCGACTTCTATCTATTTGGCCCAATGAAGGACGTACTCTCTGGGAAGCAGTACGAGGATGGTAGTGGTGGTGGCGGGTAGGTTATTTATGCAGCAAGACGTTGGCTCCGACTTAAGTGGCGTAAGGTTATCGCATTGAACGGAGATTACGTTGAAAAAAGGGATTTTATAGTTATTTGAGTGGGGAATAATATGATGTGTCGGAATGCTGAATAAAACCACCTACTTTCATAAAATAGCTGTGTTGCATATCTTAACATATCCGTTATTTGCACGTTTTAACGAGGTTCATCAGGATGGGGCAGCGCCCGCAGTGCTAAGCACGGTACGGCCTGAGCACTGCAGCGCCTACTGCGCTAAGTAGTTATCAACGCAGGTTCTTCTGTACTTTTTCTCATCAATAAGCTCTTAAAATATATTGTACTTTGCATATTCTTGAAGTTCCTAAACGATACACTGAAGCACATTTCAAAGAGTTTTTTTGTGTGATATACGCACACCAGAAAATGTTTAGCATCATTCCGGTTTCCAGAACTCCTGAAGATAGACGTTGACTGTGGATATTGTGCCACAGACACAATCCCATTGGCTGTTCAGAGATGTCACTAAACCCGCCCAAAGATGTAAACAACAATGGATGAGCACCACCTATTAGAAGTAGGGGGTCTGACAGCCGATCAGTTCCAGTCATTCCACCAGGTAGGAGGTACACGGCTAGTGTTGTCTGTAGTTCAACCATGCCTATACGGTCAATACCGGTAGTTCAACCATGCCTATACGGTCAATACCGCGGTTCGATCGCGTTCGCGTTGTTACTTTGCACCAGGAGGGCTCTCAACAAGGGATGTATCCAGGCGTCCCGGAGTGAACCAAAGCGATGTTGTTCGGACATGGAGGAAATACAGAGAGACGGGAACTGTCGATGACATGCGTCGTTCAGGTCGCTCAAGGGCTACAACTGCAGTGATGACACTTTCTGTAAGACCTGACCATCATTTTGCAGGACAATACTCAAGCATGTACAGTGCAAGCTGTTACTGATTTGTTTGACTGATGAGACTGCTTAGTGCTGTACCACCTACTGCACTCCCCTGACTTGAGCCCTCGTGAGTTCAACCCGATTTCTAAACTGAAGGAAACATTTCATGGCATTCGCTTCAGAACTGTTACAAATTCGTCGCAATAGACCGCGCCGCTCGAACTCTCAACACAACTGCCACTGCTGATAGTATCCTAAAACTTTCACATCGGTAGCAACGGGTTATACGCAATGCTGGTGACTACTTTGAAAGACAGTAAAATTTTGTAACGCCTATCTATTTTGTACAGGCTGTAAATAAATATTTGCCACTATTAAATTTCCAACCCTCGTATAAACCTTCCCGGTAGACATATTTTCCAACGATGGTGACAGATTCGAAAAGAATCTCCACTTCCATTCGAATGAAATTACGAAACGAATCTCGATCCTGAAATCTATATGATGAAGTATGTAGTCAATGCAAGATCGAGAATATGGATATTATGCAAGCATGAACTGACATCAAGCACTAGATCTTAATTGTATTTAATTCAAAATCCAAAAAGGGATGAAAACGCACCTGAGGTATCGAACAACTTCTGCTAGTATGTATCTGAGGTTATTATGTAATGATCCTCTACCAGCAATTAGCTGTTCAGGCCATCGACGAATCCAGAAACCTCTTCGCGATTTTCTCCGCTGTTCTACCACAGTTGCTAAAAATATTAACGCAGCTACTCGTACTTTACGCTTGTCCGTTTTCGTACAGAAATTGTGTGGTTTGCGAGCCAAATAAAGACGTCAACAGCCGCTGGAGAGCACTGAGAGAGTAAAAGGACTTGAGTTGAGGCAGTGCCATTGGCACACGGGACGACCTGGTTAACGCAGTTTTTACACGATGAACGAAACTGTTCACGGAAGATGTTAGTCTACTGAAGCGCTCCAAGAGTATTACACCCGAACTATAAAATCGTACGAGATCTTATGGCAGCGTATTTATAAACAATAAACGTAAACACAGCGTACCGGCACTGGCATAACAGTGCCAAAGTCGAGATTTCACATTAGCATATCATTAATTATTTATGAAATTTACTAAGATTTAAAAACTTCCGTGAAAGTATTTTCGAACAGTGCACTATACTCACTTGCTCAGAAAGTTCCTTGTCACGATGAAACGACCATAAACAGAAACAAAACTCAACATACGGTAATCAGGATTCGTGGAGCTGAGATGTGGCCACGCCAGACAGCTACTAGCTCGCGCATGGGCGGTGAGGCTACTAGGACCGAATTTAGTACTAGCCCTATTCCTTTATCCCTAGAATTATCGCGCATCGCTACTAACGCGATCATAATAGTGAACCCGTTCACACGATAGACGGCTGCCATTCAAGCATCTGGGTGTTCGTGTCGTGTAAAATGGAAATGATCATATGGCGTCAGTGGCCGGGAATTCCCAGACGGGAAGTTCGGCCGCCAAGTGCAAGTCTTATTGAGTGCGACGCCACATTGGGCGACTTGTGCGTCGACAATGGGGAGGAAATGATGGTGACAACAACACAACACCCAGGCCCTGACGAGAGAAAATCTCCCGCCCCAGCCGGGAATCGAACCCGGGTCCCCATGCTTGGCATTCCAATATGCCGACAGTTCAGCAATTGGGGCGGACCATTCATCGTGTAAAATGGGCATAATGAAAGTATATGGTAATAAAACCAAAAACGTTGCAGTATACCAGTCGGAAAAGCAGCCATTTGCGAGATAATTGCTAAGGAGCCAGAATATCATCCTAGTTAGTACAAATTTATTGGAAATACATACGTTTCAATTACGTCCCCTGCTCCTAATTTTATGTAAAAAATTTAGACCTTTAAAATAAAACTAACTTTATTAACAATTTTCATCTTTATTCTTCATGTCTGTATATTTATTTCTCAACATAGTCACCCTGGCACAAGGGTGCCCATGCTCGAGGGTAAGGGGGGCCGCCTCCACTTCCTCACGCTAATACTCAGGGAAAGGAAATATGTAGTGTAGTCAGGCGTTTTCCTTTCAAGAAAATAATTAAGAAGTCGGTATTACGTGTGGTTTTAACAGGCTCAGAACAGAGACTTTTTTAAGACTGCTTACAAATCACCAATCTTTCAAAATATTAAAAATGCCCCATACCCCCTGGTCTAGCAGCCCCACCCACATCCTACAGACTACTGCATGTTCACCCTTGCCCTGGCGATGAACACATTTCTCCCTAAGCGAGATCAGTTTGCTCATAGCATCACTGTATAATGTCTGACTGTGTTGATGGAGCCACAACCTCACCTCTGTTTGCACGGCTTCATCACCATGAAAATGGTGCTTTTTCTTTTTTCTTTATTGTAATTTCATGCCCCTGCCCCATATGGGCAGGGGAGGGCTGGCAATGGCACAGTCCACCGCTCTTGAGGCAAATGGTTCCACAAAAATACATTAAAAACGGAACTCTTACATAAGAAGGGGAACAAAAGGGGAGCATAAAAAGACACAGTAAATGGAGATGATGGTAGTTAAAATATACACTAATACGGGGACATGCGCTGGGGGCCAGTCAAGAAGTCGACATAAGGGTAAAAGAACATAGCTAGTAATTCGTTGCGCACTTAAAAGACACTTAAGTCAAACGCAAGTTAAAAGTCGGCCAGAGTATGAAAATCACACAGAGTGAGACACTTAAAAAACTACTGGAAACAACAGAGCACTCATGAAGAACAAAAACCACTGATATGGACCTGACAAGGGACTGGAGGCCAGAGAGGAGGGGAAAAGACGGGAGGAAGGTGCGGTGGGGGGCTGGGGGACGGGAGGAAGAGAAAAAAGGGGGTCAAGAGGCGTACCAAAAGGCAGGAGATGGGCAAGATGGAGATGAAGACGGAAGGCAAGGCAGGAGAGAGTGCAGAGACACAGAATGGGGGCACAGGAGGGGGAGAGTGCGTAGGAGGGGAAAACCACTAAGGGGAAAATAAAGGGAGGGGAGAGGGAGTGCTGAGGAGTAGGGGGGAGGAAGGTGGGGTTAGAGTTGGTGGGATTTGCTGGAAGTTGCATTGGAAAAGAAGGTGTAGGGTGTGGAGATGGAGAGAGGGCGGGACACAACATTAAAGGTGTGACAAAGGGCTGGGGTTGGAGAGGAAGGGGGACACCAGGAGGTGGGTGGGATCGAGTCAGCAGATGATATACAGGGTGCAGATGTGTTCAAGGAGAAGAAGAAGGTGGGGGAAGGGGATGAGGTCGTAGAGCATGCGCATGGGAGATGGAAGGTGGATACAGAAGGCACGGCAGAGTGTATAGCAATCTAGGATTTGGAGGGCTTTATAGAATCTGGGAGAGGTGGAATTCCAAGTGACACTGGAATAACACAGGATGGGGCGGCTCAAGGATTTGTAAGTGTGAAGAATGGTGGAAGGAGGCAGTCCCCATATCTGGCCAGACAGGAGTTTCAGGAGACAGAGTCTGTTGTGGACTTTGTGCTGGACCATAAGGAGATGGGGAGTCCAGGTGAGGTGGCAGTCAAGGATGAGGCCAGGGCATTTTAGTGTAGAGGTGAGGTGGATAGAACGACCATAAATGGTTAGGTAAAAATCATGGAAGGAGCAGGTGGTGCGGCCTATGATGATTGCCTGGGTCTTGGAGGGTTTGATACAAAGGAACCACTAGTTGCACCAAGTAGTGAACTGGTGGAGGTGGGTTTGGAGGGTAGTTTGGGACCGTTGATAGGTAGGGTAAAGGGCTAGGAAGGCGGTGTCATCAGCAAATTGGAGGAGATGAACAGGCAGGGTAAAAGGATGCCCTTGAAGGTGTTCTATAAGGTTTGGAGACTAATGAAAATCGAATGGGACTAAGTCTGTACTGTATGGAAGACGATCATTAACAGTGAATTCAAGGCGTCAGATTATTGAATATGCGGCAGCGTTCTTGTGTCTTCTAGCACTGTAACGCCCAAGGGGAAAGTACTAGTGTAGACGTACTTTTCGAATTCTTGCTTCCTGTTCTTTGTGCTGTTTCTAACGTACCGACATAGCTACGTGACACAACGCTACGTTGCACGCTACGATTCGGGCCTTCTAGCTTCCGACGGAGAAGTATTCCTAATAATATGCATGACTCGTAACACCACAAGCGATATTGAGAACATATTAAAAATTAAGAGGCATTACTTTTCAGCGAGTCCTCGTAATTGGACTCTAATTTCACCTAACGCCTACGTTAACAGGAAACACAGTACTGCGCGACACTGTACATTTTACTGTTTACTGCGCACTCGTACCTGTTAAAGGTGTTTTTCCAAGTGTGTTCTTCACATTTGAATGCAATACTGGCCTCATATCTACAGTTAGTCATGACTTCTTTCAAACACCGTCGAAACATCTCGTAAATATTAACAAGAATGTACAGTCCGCTCTAGTACTTCAACATACCAAATAGAGTACAGCATATTTTTGTTTTGAAATGACTCCACACGTAAAAATCCAGAGGATCGAATCAGGTGATCTCGGGGGCCAAAGAACAGTCTCTGTGGGACCTCTGCATCTTGAACTATGTTGGCGAATTACATGGCTCTCATCGCCAGCAAAACGTACCATTTTCCCATCATGCATCCACCTTGTTCCCAACGCATGGGCCATTGGTGAAATTTTATTCCCGTTAGATGGGGACTTAATGAAGTAGTTTACCTTTAAAATAATTTTGTTGCGATTACCCCCTTACGTCATACAGACAACAGTGACTGTTCGTAATCATACTTGCAGACAAGTCATTCGTGCATACACGTTTAGTGGTACGTCCTTGCTCTTATTGTCGTTTACATCCTCCCATGTCACTTTCCGCTGCTAATGATTAATATAATTTTACTTGCGCTTAGAAAGAGGAAACCAACAAACTGAAACGTCCTGGTAGATTGAAGCCGTTTGCCCGACCGGGCCTTGAATCCGCATCAGCGCGCACTTCGCTGCAAATTGTAAATTCATTGTGGAACCTCGAAACTGTGAATATTTTACTTCAACGGTGAGACTGAGAGAGAATACAACTTCATATTTGCTTTCTCGTCAAAGTGAATTGTAACACAAAGGACAACCAGGCGAAAGATTTTGAGCTGTGTGATAGTCAACAGTAGAGGTGAGTTCGTTAACGTGTACGTTTTTACGGCACGAACATGTCTGTTTTGGCCCTGGAAGGCATTTTCAGACTACTTACGATGCAGTACACTCGTGTTTCTTGTTCATGACTCTTCGATCTCCCTCCTTTAAAAAGACAGGGATACTCTTCATTCATAAGCTCAGAACAGGAACTCAAGAAATTGAAATCAGAGGGTAAAGAAACGTAAATAGAACAAACGCATGAGTAAGACCCTTGAAACGTTGCTGTAATCCTCACGGATTCGTTACTGAAGATTATGCAATGTGATTAGCTACAATAAAATATTACACTGGAAACACACAGTAATTTCCTACAAATTATACATCTTCAGTTTTCTTGTGTTTTTTGGATTGTGCTTCATTTAGAATATGTGTTTTCTTTGCTTCAAAACTGCTTCGTGCTGTTTCTTTGATTCCGCAGTTTTTACTTTCATATGTGGAATTAGAATGAAACAAACCTGCAGAAATCCGATGACGGCGCTAGTGACTGCGATTACGAGGAAGGTGATAGTGAACCAAGTAGCCTGCCTGCGCATCTCCGTTGTATCCGAAAGAGAAAAGACCTGCAAGAAACGACATAGAAATTGTTACGTTGTAAAAAAGAATTAATTACAGAAGCTTATTATTATTACTGAAAGACTAATATTTACAGTGTATTTATACATTATTTGTCAGGAAATAAGCCATACCTAGCAATGTGAATATATTTGGAACACTCTCTATGAATTCTTAGGTTTTGTTGACAGGAGTCAAACTCCTCCTAAAGGTCTTCGTGGTGAAGGCCATATTGGGTACTTCAACACTGTTTAGTGTTGTGTATGTTCGTACACACCACCCATATCAAAGAAAAAGAAAGAATCACAGACAACGAATTAAAGATATAATATCCATCTTTGCCCCCCATGAACCACGGACCTTGCCGTTGGTGGGGAGGCTTGCGTGCCTCAGCGATACAGATAACCGTACCGTAGGTACTACCACAATGGAGGGGTATCTGTTGAGAGGCCAGACAAACGTGGGGTTCCTGAAGAGGGGCAGCAGCCTTTTCAGTAGTTGCAAGGGCAACAGTCTGGATGATTGACTGATCTGGCCTTGTAACAATAACCAAAACGGCCTTGCTGTGCTGGTACTGCGAACGGCTGAAAGCAAGGGGAAACTACGGCCGTAATTTTTCCCGAGGGCATGCAGCTTTACTGTATGATTAAATGATGATGGCGTCCTCTTGGGTAAAACATTCCGGAGGTAAAATAGTCCCCCATTCGGATCTCCGGGCGGGGACTACTCAAGAGGATGTCGTTATCAGGAGAAAGAAAACTGGCGTTCTACGGATCGGAGCGTGGAATGTCAGATCCCTTAATCGGGCAGGTAGGTTAGAAAATTTAAAAAGGGAATGGATAGGTTAAAGTTAGATATAGTGGGAATTAGTGAAGTTCGGTGGCAGGAGGAACAAGACTTCTGGTCAGGTCACTACAGGATTATAAACACAAAGTCAAATAGGGGTAATGCAGGAGTAGGTTTAATAATGAATAGGAAAATAGGAATGCGGGTAAGCTACTACAAACAGCATAGTGAACGCATTATTGTGGCCAAGATAGATACGAAGCCCACACCTACTACAGTAGTACAAGTTTATATGCCAACTAGCTCTGCAGATGACGAAGAAATTGAAGAAATGTATGAGGAAATAAAAGAAATTATTCAGATAGTGAAGGGAGACGAAAATTTAATAGTCATGGGTGACTGGAATTCGAGTGTAGGAAAAGTGAGAGAAGGAAACGTAGTAGGTGAATATGGATTGGGGCTAAGAAATGAAAGAGGGAGCCGCCTGGTAGAATTTTGCACAGAGCACAACTTAATCATAGCTAACACTTGGTTTAAGAATCATGATAGAAGGTTGTATACATGGAAGAACCCTGGAGATACTAAAAGGTATCAGATAGATTATATAATGGTAAGACAGAGATTTAGGAACCAGGTTTTAAATTGTAAGACATTTCCAGGGGCAGATGTGGACTCTGACCACAATCTATTGGTTATGACCTGTAGATTAAAACTGAAGAAACTGCAAAAGGATGGGAATTTAAGGAGATGGGACCTGGATAAACTGAAAGAACCAGAGGTTGTACAGAGTTTCAGGGAGAGCATAAGGGAACAATTGACAGGAACAGGGGAAAGAAATACAGTAGAAGAAGAATGGGTAGCTTTGAGGGATGAAGTAGTGAAGGCAGCAGAGGATCAAGTAGGTAAAAAGACGAGGGCTAGTAGAAATCCTTGGGTAACAGATGAAATATTGAATTTAATTGATGAAAGAAGAAAATATAAAAATGCAGTAAGAGAAGCAGGCAAAAAGGAATACAAACGTCTCAAAAATGAGATCCACAGGAAGTGCAAAATGGCTAAGCAGGGATGGCTAGAGGACAAATGTAAGGATGTAGAGGCTTATTTCACTAGGGGTAAGATAGATACTGCCTACAGGAAAATTAAAGAGACCTTTGGAGATAAGAGAACCACTTGTATGAACATCAAGAGCTCAGATGGAAACCCAGTTCTAAGCAAAGAAGGGAAAGCAGAAAGGTGGAAGGAGTATATAGAGGGTCTATACAAGGGCGATGAACTTGAGGACAATATTATGGAAATGGAAGAGGATGTAGATGAAGATGAAATGGGAGATACGATACTGCGTGAAGAGTTTGACAGAGCACTGAAAATCCTGAGTCGAAACAAGGCCCCCGGAGTAGACAACATTCCATTGCAACTACTGACGGCCTTGGGAGAGCCAGTCCTGACAAAACTCTACCATCTGGTGAGCAAGATGTATGAAACAGGCGAAATACCCTCATACTTCAAGAAGAATATAATAATTCCAATCCCGAAGAAAGCAGGTGTTGACAGATGTGAAAATTACCGAACAATCAGTTTAATAAGCCACAGCTGCAAAATACTAACACGAACTCTTTACAGACGAATGGAAAAACTGGTAGAAGCCGACCTCGAGGAAGATCAGTTTGGATTCCGTAGAAATGTTGGAACACGTGAGGCAATACTGACCTTACGACTTATCTTAGAAGAAAGATTAAGGAAAGGCAAACCTACGTTTCTAGCATTTGTAGACTTAGAGAAAGCTTTTGACAATGTTGACTGGAATACTCTCTTTCAAATTCTAAAGGTGACAGGGGTAAAATACAGGGAGCGAAAGGCTATTTACAATTTGTACAGAAACCAGATGGCAGTTATAAGAGTCGAGGGACATGAAAGGGAAGCAGTGGTTAAGAAGGGAGTAAGACAGGGTTGTAGCCTCTCCCCGATGTTATTCAATCTGTATATTGAGCAAGCAGTAAAGGAAACAAAAGAAAAATTCGGAGTAGGTATTAAAATCCATGGAGAAGAAATAAAAACGTTGAGGTTCGCCGATGACATTGTAATTCTGTCAGAGACAGCAAAGGACTTGGAAGAGCAGTTGAATGGAATGGATGGTGTCTTGAAGGGAGGATATAAGATGAACATCAACAAAAGCAAAACGAGGATAATGGAATGTAGTCGAATTAAGTCGGGTGATGTTGAGGGAATTAGATTGGGAAATGAGACACTTAAAGTAGTAAAGGAGTTTTGCTATTTGGGGAGCAAAATAACTGATGATGGTCGAAGTAGAGAGGATATAAAATGTAGACTGGCAATGGCAAGGAAAGCGTTTCTGAAGAAGAGAAATTTGTTAACATCGAGTATAGATTTAAGTGTCAGGAAGTCATTTCTGAAAGTATTTGTATGGAGTGTAGCCATGTATGGAAGTGAAACATGGACGGTAAATAGTTTGGACAAGAAGAGAATAGGAGCTTTCGAAATGTGGTGCTACAGAAGAATGGTGAAGATTAGATGGGTAGATCACATAACTAATGAGGAAGTATTGAATAGGATTGGGGAGAAGAGAAGCTTGTGGCACAACTTGACCAGAAGAAGGGATCGGTTGGTAGGACATGTTCTGAGGCATCAAGGGATCACCAATTTAGTATTGGAGGGCAGCGTGGAGGGTAAAAATCGTAGGGGGAGACCAAGAGATGAATACACTAAGCAGATTCAGAAGGATGTAGGTTGCAGTAGGTACTGGGAGATGAAGAAGCTTGCACAGGATAGAGTAGCATGGAGAGCTGCATCAAACCAGTCTCAGGACTGAAGACCATAACAACAACATCCATCTTTGCATCACAAATTATAATAAGATCGTTAAAAAGAATAGTGCAACTAAGTTTTTAGGTATGAAAGACTTAACATATTTGTCAAATAATTCTGTTTGAATGGTGACGCCATGCAAACGATTCTGGAAAAATGTCTGGAAACAGAGTGTCCGTTAAAATAACGTTGCCACAAAATAATAACAAATATTTTAAAATCCGAAATATGTTCAGAGTCTAAAAGCTAGCAAAAATCAGCAGGTCATATCTCATTTTTTGTTTTTATCTTTTGTATCACCATTGTCCTCACGCTCTTTGCCATGTAGTTCGATTTTATTTGTTGCATGACGTGAGTCACGCGGATTTCAAAGCAATCTTTTTTCACTAGAACTAACTTCAAAAACAATAAATCATTGTGTAAATATACGCTTACGTGGTGAATCAGATGATTTTCGAATGAGGAAAGTTCCTCCATTAGCGTTAGAAGGGCCAGATCAAATTGGCAAAATTACTGAACATTGCATATCGAAGAGATTTGGTATACTGAGGGCTGAGGGTGAACTCACATTGAAGTTACAGCTCTCAACAAATTTTTGTTACCCTTAACTTTTTGTTTAACGTAATTGCATGTTGCGAACTTCAAATTACAGTGAATGCATGATTATTCTTTTACTTTATAGACACTCAGTTTGTTTCTAGCGTCAGACCATGAATGATTCACGTGAGTGAAGACTCTTTCTGCATAGACATCACTGTGTGGGACCGCCATCATCCTTCTGAGAATTTTTTACGTTTGGTGTTTCTTCTCCGTCTGAAAACGTTTTCCACGAAAACAGTTTGTGTACGTAGAAGCTTGTTGTCGTCTCTTTCTTTCTTTCTCTGCATTCGGCCTAGGAACACTTACAACTATCAATCAAAGGCACGAGAAAGCACACCCTGGCCGGAAACAGCGTACCAAATGTTTACTGAGTTGAGTTTACAAATCAGTGAATAAATTAGTGACAAGAATGTAACTTTACAAATGCATAACCACTCATACATCCGTACCGAACACCGAACAATGGGGCTGAAATACCCAACAATTCGGTAAAAACTGAACACTGGCATTCTCGACCGGGACCGAACGGTCACTCAACTATGTAGGCAGACTTCCGAACGAGAAAGGAAATTTTAATTCGCTTTTCTTCTGTTTTACAAAAGAATATGCCCGTCAGTCATACGAGTAAAGTCGTAGTTACTCATTACCAGGGTCCTGATTTGGAGGTTTTAACTTTAAAATTCTGAAAAAGTGCAAAGATCATGGTTACAGGACTAAAAGGGGCTAAATAGGAGTTCCATTGAAAAACTAGGGGTTAAAAAGGACTTTTGCAGAAGAAAACGGATTTTAAACAGATTTTCTGAATTAATAATACGGAAAATCAGTAAAGTGAATTTGCACATTTTAAGAAAAGACGTAATAAATAGACTTATATGCTGCACTGGAATCAAGACCATATATAGTGCAATGTCGCTACTCTTTATAACTCGATAATATGGCAGCACTCTGCTGTAATGGTGACACCTGAGTCCACGTACTTTTTTAGTTCGGATGGTATAACAAAATAATACAGCTAGCACTAAATCAACATTTTGTGTGCCATATTGTCATTGCATTGTCGCTTTGAGAATATGTCTACAGCCACTGCGTTGGGTCCAAGCAACCCAGCCTGTACTTAAGCCCAGGAAGTGCTGTTCTAAGAAAGGAAAGAACTTTTGTGAAAACCTAAAAATGCAAGCCCTATTCATTATTTCCAGGTGTTTCGACTTTGGTATGAATATCTTGTTATGGGTACATAAATCATAAATGAAGTTACATTAATCCCACATTTTAAATGTTCATGTAATTCGCCAGTTTTTTTAATGAGAGTTCCAAAACCCACTACGATTCTGATCAAATTAGTTCAAAACATAAATATTCTTTCTCAAGTAAACAAACTCAGAACTACGTTCTTATAGAAAACGTTTAACTTGCAATGACTAACTGCATGAAGGGTTATCTACAAGTGCAATACATTTACAAACGTAGTTAGAATCAACCTGTCTTCTGGACAGCACAATAAAAAAACCGTTATTTTGATTTTTTTTCACCCTCAAAAGCTATTTTGATTTCATCAACATATTCCTTGTTACGTCAGCAACAGTCTTTCCTCCTTTAGCTGTCACTTAACTTTGTTTTTGGATAGGTTCCGCCTTCAGCAAACACAATTCTTTTCTAGGTATAAGCATAAGGTGGAGCCTCTTTAAAAAGAAATTTACTTGTATGTAAACACGGACAAAAGGTGACTGCAGCCTCAAGATGAAGCTGCCACTTCGTGCAGACAACACTAGTTCCAAGCATAGTGTTAGTATTTTCTTAAATTTTTGAGCAGATATTGTCTGTTAGTGTGTCATCACACATGGTGTGAAATTACGCACTCGCGAGTAACAGTATTTGGTGAAAAATTTATTTTATAAATAACATCACTGTGTAAATAGATTTATACGCTGCACTGGAATCAAGAACACATATCACTATGTAAAGGCTTCTGTCATACATCCTTTCCTGATTTTAAGTTAACGTGAATATTTTCTTTAAATTATTTATTCGAAAGTATTTTGTGATTAACATTAAGAGGATATTCCTTCAGCAACACCGTCGGTCGAAACCGTAATCAGTAGCATGAACGGCTCTGCAATGTGTCGATGTGTAGGTAATCGGATGTGCACACGCTACAGTAGTGATCAAGGTAGTTATTCTTACATCTGTTTTTGGGAACTTTCCCTAGAATCTTGTTCAAACACAGCTTGTGACCTAACGTGGCCGAGAGCAACGGATATTCCGTCATTTTTTACTAATGGTTGGTCAAGCAAGCAAACATGTGAAGTAGTGGAAATTTACCATCGAAGACTGTTCAAAATTTTGTTTGGTAACCTGACGTAGGTCCAAAACGACGACTCTCAGCCTTTTTACCGTACTTCCGACTGGACAAAAACCTGGCGCCTCGTTGGCGGTTTTTGCGACTGGTCTGCCACCACCGGCTGTAGAGTTGCGCCACAAAACGTGGGACTAGCAAGGGAAACTAGATCGTTTTGTTTCTGGGGAGTGTGTGGGGAGTGG
This sequence comes from Schistocerca cancellata, assembly GCF_023864275.1. Lineage (NCBI taxonomy): Eukaryota > Metazoa > Arthropoda > Insecta > Orthoptera > Acrididae > Schistocerca > Schistocerca cancellata. The sequence goes on along the minus strand of NC_064628.1, from coordinate 243,202,746 downwards.
ATCGTGCTCTTCGGAGCAAGTTCAGTACAGGTTTCAATTTTGGACGGGATCCTTTGAACAGTTTATTTTTCGATGCAGGTAACCATCGCACTTATTTAAATTAGCAATCAAGATAATAAATGCTCTTTGGTATCGCGTGAAGCGAATGTTTACTTGAATTCGTGGTTTCCTTTTTGCGAATCTCTGCATCAATTTATCATCCTAATTTTCGAAACGGCTTTCCTTAGTCAGAGGGACGAGTAACTGGGTACATATACAAACTGGCATGTGCCGAATTTTAGCATTCGTAATACACTAAGCGGAAAACCCCATTACAAATTTCTAGAACTTGTAGAGGACAATGAGTACATAATATACTGAATAGGAACCCACGTTCGGAAACGTACCGTTTCTCTTCTACGACGATTTCAGTTCAAATGTATAACTCATCCACTTGTGCTTGAGAATTTAAGTTACGCGTCACGCAGCACAATTATTAGGTAGCAACGACTGTGAGAAAACACGAAAAGAACAGAATCAAACTGTTTGAGATGTGTGCTGTATAAGGATGTTAAGAATTAAGTGGACTGAGAAGGTAAAAAAATGGTCCTTTGCTGTTTCGACGATTAAAGGAATATGTGGGAAACATTGACAAGTAGATGGGTGAGACTTAAACCACAGTTTAAGTGAATCACTTCCATAGTACTAGACGGAACTGCACAGGGTAAAAATTATCGTTGAAGACAGAGGTATACAACCAACAAATAATTGACGAGATGGGTACAAATCACGAAACAAGGAATGTGCTGAGTTCTCTGCTAGATAGTCCTGAATACAGTGAAACACCTGTTCAGACAAATAGTTAACATCAATAGCTATTTCAGAAGACACAATGAAAGTGCGAACACGACTGTGATTATAGGCCAAACTCACAGCTGTTAGTTATCTAGGGACCACGCTGGTGTATCATACATACACGTATTTGCAGCACAACTTACAGGCGGGAATACTTGATGATAAATCATATTTTATCTTTCCTTTTTGCACTTTTCCTAATTATTCGTAAGGATGCTAGGGGAATTTGCAAAGTTCTCTCTTCAACTCCTAACCGTTTAACATTATTGTTTTAATCATTACAGCGTGGAAGTGCAGTAACAAATATGTCTGTAAAGGCCGCGCCTAGAAACGCGATTTTTTTTGGGGGGGGGGTGGAGGATGTCTTGGTGCTAGGTTCCTGTTTGAGCTGGGAACATCGGGTAAAAAGTTTACGGTTTAGCCCGGAAGAGCAGCCATTTTTATAGCCATTCGAACATTTGTCTTGCTGTAGCTACTTGCAGTATGTTAAGCAAGGTTTGAACGACGAACCGGTGCTGGCGCTCAGGAAAATTTTACGAATCGTTTAATTCCTTTTGCAGAAGATTGATGAAATTAATGCTCAGCTAACAGCACCATTTGTATTACACTGTTCGGATTTTTCGTACAAAAATAGAAACCTGTAAATAATTGGAATGGAGTGGGACTGATGGTTCAGACTTGATCCGCCGGTGTATCAGACCTTGGTCTAAGAGAAGTTTTAACAGTTTGAAAAAAGATCTTGCTTTGTTTGGATTTTACGTTCAAAAACACATGTCTTGTGAGGTTTCCTTAGGCGCGCCAGTAGCATGTTTCGAACAAATCGGTTCAAATTTTGTAGGAAGGTAGACAAATACGTGTATTTAACGGTCGTCCTGTTGTTTTGGAAAAGTTTTGCCACGATATAAGCAATATTGTTCGAAAGACAATTAAAAATCCTATACCGGATAAGCCGTCGTCCGAGGCAACAAAAATCTACATCGGTTGCCAAGCTATCCGTGGCCTAGTGTCAAAATTATAGTAGAGTAAAAGTTAGGAATCGCAATGAAAAATGCTTCTACCGTTGCACAAAAACAGACGAACGTGTCCTAGTCAGAGTTAGGGATAAAAAGAAGGGAAGTAGTTTTCCGACTTATCTGGCAACTTCAAAAATATTTACTCACTCCATGTATGGTGAGGGATGTGAGGAAAAAAAAAACAAATACATACGCTTCTAGAGCGTGGAAGCCATCTAGAAGAGGACGTATACGAAGGTGGGAGTACATCTATAATATGTACTATCCCAGAGTGACGATGCATGGATCCTACACTTTAACGACACGTTGTGACATACTGCACCACATATGACATGAGAAATGCCATCGTGTTACCTTACTTGATACGATACATTATATTAGATAACATGGGCACTAATACTAGCAAGTAAAAAAGTGCGAGTATACATCACTAACTCCGCCCAGGACGCATTCACCTCTGTTGTGCTACAAAAGGAGTGTTTTTCTATCTGCCGTTAGAATACTGTGGCCCGCATCTCGTGGTCGTGCGGTAGCGTTCTCGCTTCCCACGCCCGGGTTCCCGCGTACGATTCCCGGCGGGGTTAGGGATTTTCTCTGCCTCGTGATGGCTGGGTGTTGTGTGCTGTCCTTAGGTTAGTTAAGTTTAAGTAGTTCTAAGTTCTAGGGGACTGATGACCATATATGTTAAGTCCCATAGTGCTCAGAGCCATTTGAACCATTTTTTTTAGAATACTGTGCCTTTGTTGCACTGCGTTCACGCAATCTGTTCCAAAGGAAAACTGAAGTAGCATAGGCCAGTGGAGCGGTGTTACTGACCCCAATGACGTCTGCGAAGACGACGCTGGCGGCGGAACTGGCGAAGCCCCGGAGGGTGGTGCAGACCGTGTTGGTGAGCGCCAGCGGCCACTCCGGGGCGTTGAGCCGCAACACGTCCCGCAGGCCGACGTGCGCCACCGGCTCCTCCTCGTCGGACGCGTCCTCGTCGCCCGCGCAGGCCTTCGCCTCGCGCTCGTGCTCCTCAGAGGGTGCTTCACCCCGATCGCTCACCATACGCTCCAATGCAGGGCGGTCGTCTAAGGCCAGAAGAGAGCGCCTGAGATCCATAACAGTAGCAATGTTACACTCGTCTACATAACTTTTCTCCCAGATGTCACAGGAAGATAAGGCACGGCGAGCTTTGTGGTCTAAAAGGTGCTCTGCGAAGTTCTCTTGACGCAATTTGTGACGGGTAGCTATAATTACCACCACAAAAACATTAGACGGGTGAGAGGAGAATTCGCCTTCTAAGAGTTCTGTACAAATTTAATTGTCTATATATAGATAGTTCCACAGAGATAAGACATTACAAGGCTACGGCGAGGAATGCAGTATTATATGCTGCTGAGACGATGACACTAGGAAGAAATGGGGCAGAACAACTAGAGAAAGAAGAGAGAAAAATACTGAGAAAAATACTAGGTCCCAAAAGAGGTGGATGCGAAGACCTAGGGAAGAATTGTACCGGAACATTAGAACAATATCCAGGGAAATCAGACTCAAAAGGGCAAGGTTTGCTGGACATGTAGTTAGTATGAGTATGGACAGAATGACGAAGAGAGTGTGGGAAACAACAGGGAAGACAAGGGGAAAGACTGGAACCAAGTGGGTTCTTGAACTTCGGAAAGACTGGTTGGAATTTGGGATTAAGGTCGAAGGAAAGGAAAACTGGGGGAACAAATATACACCGAACAATATGCCGGATATCAATGGCAAAGAAGAATACAGGAAAGGATTAGAGTGTCACCAGTGGAGCCGACAGGAAAAACTGACACTGAAGAGCTCGGAAGAGGAGCGGTAGAGAAGAAGAGGAAGAATGAAGAGGTTCTGGGAGAAGACGAGGAAAATGCAATCCACGAAGGGGCTACCGGTGGTCCTACAGAGGCCGTAACGCAAGAAGAAGAAGAAGAAGAAGATAGTTCATACATTCGATGAATCGAGAAGCTCGACTATTTTTGTCTGTTATCGACATTGATACTTGCAATGTACCGATCTCACGAAATCGAAGACTTAGAGAATGTTTTAGTCTTACGGTTGAAGTCGAATGACAAATGGAAAAAGAATATTTTTATCGTGTGAGTAACGATTTTCAGATTTTTACTTTCACTTACCGGGCACACTGCGAAGGAATTATGCAAATCTGTAGATACGATGTAGATCTACGGAGAAACAAATGACTACAATTTCAGAAAAATTGAATCATTTACTCCAGAGGAAGAGCTTCACAAACAGACCAAGTCAATAATGCGTGGGTACAATTCTGGACCTATGCAAGAAGTTATTCGGCTTGACATTGATCGACAAAATTGTTACATGTCCTCTTATGCGATATCGTGCCAAATTCTGTCCAACTGACGCGTTAGGTCATCAAAATACCGAGCTCATCGGAGGGACCTGCCCATAGTACCCCACACTTCTCAATTGGGGAGAGATTCAGCGACCTTGCTGGCCAAGGTAGGTTTGAGCAAGCATGAAGACAAGCAGTAGAGTCTCTCACCGTGTGCATGCGGGCATTATCTTCCTAAAGTGTAACCACAGGATGGCTTGCCATGAAGGGCAACAAAACGGGACGTAGAATACCGAACGAGCTGTAAGGGTGTCGCGGATGACAACCAAAGGGGTATTGCTGCGAAACGAAGTGGCACAGTGGCACTCCAGACCATCACTCCTGGCTGCCGGGTCGTAAGGCGGATGACAGTCACGTTGGTATTCCACGGCTGTCTGGTGCATTTCGAGACACGTCTTAGTTGGTCATCAGGATCTACATAGAAGCGGGACTCATCACTGAAAAATCGACGAAAGTATGTGTGCACGTAAATGCTGATTTGTGGAAATGATTAATGTGTGGTAATCACGAATAAAGTGGACTCGTCGATTCGATGAACGTTTAATAATGAACGACCAATTTGCTATAGCTGTTTGATTGGATGTTGGTTGTAAGTGGGTTGTGTACCTAGTCCGTAACTTTCATTTCTCTTTACGTTCTGGCGAATTACCCAAAAACCGAGTGTTTTGGATGCAATGGAATCAGATCTTGACATATCATCATCTGACGATTCTGACGAAGACTACGACGCCGAAAAAGAAGACATCGTTTCCGATGACACTACTGAATCTACATGAGATTCTGATGAAGTAACACTCATGCAACGGTGGCCCAAAATGAGAATGAAGCGACTGTTGGCAAAGTCAGAAGAAGGAAAAACAGTCAGGTATTCGCCTCAAAAATACTGCTCTGAGAAACGTGCACAGCACAAGTAACAAGAATGGTTCAAGGAAGAAGCGTTCCTCAGCAGCTTTCCAGTCGTCAGTCACAATGTCATCCTCTGTGGACAACTTCCAATACGTATTCACGCCATTTACAGGCGAACTAACGTCTAACACAGGAACGGCCTGGAAAATGAAAAGTCTGTGTGAAACCACTGGTTTAACTCTAGCAATGAACATAGTAGTCCGTACTCACCAAGGACCGACTACCTCCACTGGACATACGTATGACATCCTAAAATGTTTTGAGTTTTTTATCAGATGACATTCTCAACAAAATGTTACTTTGCACGAATGTCGAAATCGCTGAGCAAACATAAAACTTCAATAGGACGTCGAACACCTTCAAAAGTCATTTGAAAGTTAGTCCGGGGCTGCTTATACTCAGCGTTGCCTGAAGACGAATTATCTTCCAACGCGTATTCATTTCAATAGGACTAGATGCAGTGCTGATTTTTTGGCTACAACTTCCCGAGCTCGATTCAGTTTTATCATAAACTGTCCTCGATTTGACATCAAAACCTCACGGGATCCCAACGATAAGCTGGCTCCAATGGAAAAGGTTTGAGAGATGTTGCAAGAGAACTCCCAGCAACACAAATCTGCCTACGACACTGCTGACGAGCAACTACTTGGATTCCGCGGTCGGGTCGCATTAAAGTTGTAAATTCCCAACAAACCCACCAAATATGGAATGATAACCATAATGATTTGTGACAATGGAACAAAATACATGCCGGCCGTTGTGACCGAGTGGTTCTAGGCGCTTCAGTCCAGAACCGCGCTTCTGCTACGGTCGCAGGTTCGAATCCTGCCTCGGGCATGGATGTGTGTGATGTCCTTAGGTTAGTTAGGTTCAAATAGTTCTAAGTCTAGGGGACTGATGACCTCAGATGTTAAGTCGCATAGTGCTTAGAGACACTTTTTTTACAAAAGGCATGATACACAAAGAGCCATATTTGGAGAAGGATACGACTACGGCTGGAATACCTGCGGCAGATTTGTTTGCAAATACTTGTTCATTTTATCAAAGGATCGATTCGAAATGTAACCTTGGACAATTGGTTCACGTCTGTTCCGCATTTTAAGAAGCTGAAATCTGGCCACAAACTCACCGCCCTGGAGCCAGTTCGGTTGAATAAGAGAGAACTTCCTGCTGAATTCGTCAATATAAATTTTGAAAACCGGTTTACAGGTACATCCTTCTTCATTTACGATGACGATCTAACGGCAGTTTCCTATAAGCCAAAACAGAATAAGCTCGTATGCATCCTTTCATCCGCTCGTTATGATGGCCGCATACATCTGGACAACCATATTCTCCAGCACAATGAGACAAAATATGGCATTGATACACTTGACCATATGTGCCACGCTGCAAATGTGATTAGAAAAACCAAGCTGTGGCCTCTCTGTTATTTTTGTTGTGTTATAAATATCGCCATGATAAATGCCTACATAATTTATATACACAACTTCCACAGAGCCCATGAAGTGCAGTGAGGCGAAAGGAATCCGCCTCAGTTGGATTTCATGTTCTCCCTTGCACATGCTTTGTCTAAGGAATGGCTCATTGCAAGAACAGATATTGCAGGGCGACATCGGCACGTGAAGCAGAAAATAGAAAGCTACAAACGTCTTTGAACGGTTTCCGAAATAAACGGAAGAGGAACTCCACCTCTTCTCCAGCGATTCCCAACCCAGCTCAAGGAGCCACATCCGATACTCAGCCCTCTCAGCCTAAAAAACGTCGCATTTGCGGAGACTGCAGCTACAATCTGAGAAAAATGACGAAAAGCAACTGTGTAACGTTGATGCAACTGTGTGTAGGGAACATCGCAAGGCTGTGTGCAACATTTGCCATCAGCAACGTTCATGGAGCCTGAAGGAATTCACATCATGGGTATGAGTTACCTTTCTCCCAGAGTGTGTTTACATCTGTCGATTTCGCACAGTTCCTCAACGCAACATTTATAATCAAGTGGCCATTTGCGATTTGTAGACATATTCTTTAATCAAGGGCAGCTGTGATTTTTTTGTATCTTTTCATATGTATTCGCTTTTTTATCAACTATTCTGATTATTTCGTTAGATATACGTACTTCCTGTGTTTCCACATTTTTTGTCAAATTGCTTTTGATTCATTAGATAAATTGATCTAGTACTTTTCTTCTTCTATTGTTTGTATTCAATGCTCCTGGCACGCGATCACTCAAATTGTCGTGCAAGTATTGATGCACTTTTCCTTTCGGTACTTATTCCATTGCGTTCCCGGTGGGTGTAAAGTACATATAGACGCCCTTTTGTTTGTAAACTACGCAGTGAGAGTTTTCTGATTTGTTGCAATGGAAAGACCATTTAAACCCTGAGATTCATTTTTCTTTAACTTTCCCGCTATAAAGGGTTTATAATTCTACCGTTGCGTCGCTTTTAATCATTTTTTCTGACCAAACCTAGATCTGGTAGTTGAATCGACGGAGGTATATGTATGGAAAGGTTAGAATTTCATGTAGTATTCTAGGGTTCATACAGCATTTTAAAGTTCAATCAAATCAACTCGTTGAAGAACTCAGTGTAGTGAACTAAACGAATCCTAAACTACGTTTTTATGTTTCTGGCTCCATAGGTTTAAGACAATGTGTGCTTGTGCTAAGTGAATAAAGAAAGAAAAAATTGTCTCTTATCTGATGTCTTAGATGTAGGTATTGCAAAGTATCCAACTGTTTTCCGTATGAAGTAGTTTCCAAGATCACACTTCAGACCATAATCATATCTAGTACCTGATGATGGAATAATAGCCGAAAACCGGTTTGTGAAATAAATAACAAATATTGTAGAATATTAAACCAGTGATGTGCGTGTTTTCATTCAGGGTGTAGGAAATATTCTACCAAGAACCGACGGAACAGTCAGACAGTGCTAATGATCGTTATCTCAAGCATGGCGTTAAGTACTTTCTCTCTTCCTTCACCCCAATTCCAGCTACACTGGGTCGATGACTTAGCGCTGGAATATGATATTATTAAGAAGCTTGTACTACTGCCGCAGAAAACAAGCTCTTTTGACCTCTGCTTGTAGATTAAATCGCGGGAGAATATTGGATATTCATGGGTATTTCTGTGTGTACTGGCTGGTGTTTGTCGAGTTGAACCAATTCTGAATGGTCGACTTCCCACCCTCCCCCTGCTCCCCTCCAGGTCCAATTCATTCACTCTCCATGATGACTGTCAGCGGTATAATACTTTAGTCTGTACTATAATTCAAATGTATTAGAAAGTGTATTTTGAGTCTGAAAGGGGTTATTCTAGGAGGCACTGCTACGTATTAAGAATGTTGCTGTTGAAAACTGAAGTCGTTAAGACATTTATATCTGACACTGGTAATGCTGTTTCCTAAGATATGACTTGTTGAAAGTTCTTTTGTTATGTATGTTATGTGATTTGCGAACGAACAGCTTAGACTTTGGTTGCACTACAAATCGCTGCTTGCTGCTGTCATTAACGGCATAAAAATTGGTGTCGAAACCCGGGACGATTCCAGGACTGCTGCTGCGGGCCTGTGACACCACGATTTTTGAACGCACTTCGCGCGGCTTCCGCGAGGGCTCACTTTAGAGATTTGCGACGCTAGCCAACAACCTCGTCGACGGTCGCCTGCATACATAGGTAAGTCTAACTGAATTGTCACGCCACACGTATCTTATTGCCAATTGCAGCAGTAGCTGATTCAATAATTATTGTACTTCACACTGTCATTGTAGCTGCTCGCTATTATTTATGGCTGGTGCTGCCATATGTTCTTTGTTTATCAAACTGCATACTACTTAGGCCCGCGCAGACAGACACCTCACTATGTCTGCAGAGAAAACTCTCATAAGAACGTGACGCATGTCACGGGCAATAGAAGAGAAAGTGATGAATTACATGACTTACTCTACCATCAATGATAAACAACCTGCTAAGACCACCATCTAGTGTTAGACTGACCACTATAAAAATAAAACTTGAGACGTTTTCTGGAGATGTCGAAACTTCGGCACAGTCCGGAACAGCTCCAGGAACCTACTGATAAAGATCCCACGATGTCAAAAAATGGTTCAAATGGCTCTAAGCGTTATAGGACTTAACATCTGAGGTCATCACTCCCACAGACTTAGAACTACTTAAACCTAACTAACCTAAGGACATCACACACATCCATGCCCGAGGCAGGATTCGAACCTGAGACCGTAGCAGCAGCGCCTTTCCGGACTGAAGCGCCCAGTGCCGCTCGGCCACAGCGGCAGGCGATGTCCACTGCGTGGCTGCTTAAAAGGGGTGCCAAGGTGGTAATCCTGTGATTTCTGACACTTATGAAGAAACTAAGAGGATGCTTACAACATGTTAAAAACCATTCAAAAGCCAACATCGCACAAAACATTTTTTTATTCAAGACAACGGGTTTCAACACTCTTAGCTGTCATCTTCAGGTCTTAAACTTTTTTAAATAGTAAAACATGTTCATTTTACGCTGAATCTCATGCACAAGATGTCAAGTAGATACAGTTAGCACAGTATAAACGTTTGTCATCGCTAAAATATTTAAAAACACACAGGACCTTGTCCAAGAGCCCACGTCCACATACATATTGCTCACAGATGCTGGTAAAAATGCGGTACACAACAGCACATCTGCTTTCATATGCTGGACGCATACTAATAGCAAGGAGAGATGCACGTATAGCCACCGTCTGATTTTTGTATTTTTTGATTAGAGCAAGCGGTACCCACACACACGATGTTTGAACCTTCCTCCTCGCATGCAAACGTTGCGCGATGGTGGTGTGATCACAACTCATCACATTTGGCGGTTCTTGAGTACTGAGGTGGAGCATTGTGGATTTACACTTTTAAACGATCTTCATCAAACCCCGAAGGTCTTCCTGGAGGTGGAGAGTCACTAATGTGAAAACGATCCTCCTTAAAACGAGAAAACCATTTTCTTGCCGTGCTGTGTCCAATGACATCCCCATACAGCCTCTGCTTCTTTTACCCCTCTAATTAATGACACAGAAGCATATGTCGGAAATCTTCCAATTTCTCCACGTGGCACTCCATTCCCTAGCGCCCACAGCTCGACTCACTATCTCCAAACGACAAAATGACGATATGTAAATTCAGACAGCGACAGTGAACCACAAATAAAAAATGAAATCCGATAAATAAGCCCACAGCAGCCGGAAAAGCAACATGCAAAGCAGAAACGACACCATCTCAGTTGCCAACTCAATAACTGGAGGTGTGATCGCGATATTAGTCTTTTGTTATGTGAGTCCTAGGTAGAAACCAGCTTCCATAGGTAGAATGTATGAAGACGTGGGGAAGGAAAGTGAGTTGTAAGGATATGTTGTGTGACGTAGCAGACAGGTATCTGCTGAGTGAGTTTGGCAGGAATATTGTAGGTGTTGTTACGAGGAAAGTGTCGACATGAAACCGGCAATGGAGTTCGGGCCAGAAAAGGAATATTAGGAAAATGTCGCAATGTCGCCACCGTTTGATCAGCAACTTGGGCAGTAGTTTTAGCGTATGGAACCAGTCGTGTAGGCGTGCTCACCTTTCACCTTTCCGTCCGCGTTGGCGGCTGAGAGCTGTGTGGTGACGAGTGCGTGGTAGTGACTCTTGAGAGCCATCAGCTGGTCGTGGCTGCCCTCCTCGACCACGGCGCCCCCAGACACCACCAGGATTCTGTCCGCGTTGCGTATCGTTGACAGCCGATGCGCTACGATGATCGTTGTTCGACCCATACTAGCCTGCGTCAGTAATGTCTAGGTTATTAACATAACTAACGTACCTTTACTTAGTTCTGTTTTATATTTTATATCAACTTACAAAGCTATTCGATTACTTTTGATTTTGTAGTGATCATAAAAAAGGCCATCAAGTAACAAGGCCTAGATTCAACATATAGAAAACTAAAATTTTTGTTACTGTTTTTATTGGTAATGACAGGCGTGGAACATTTGTCGCCGTCAGTTTGAATAACTAAAATAATTTGAACAAAAATCATTATAAAGGATGAGTCAGCTGCCCCTACGGATATCGTTTTATGCAATCCGCAATTTTATATCTGGCGTTCAATAACCGAACGCGAGATTTTCCATATTCTTTCGTTCACTACGTGCAAACGATTAGTCCTACAGACAAAAATGAACAGGACCTTTTTGTAGAAAATGTAATGCAATTAAATTCTGCATCAGAATACGTTTAAGCTGGAGGCCACCGTTTTCGAGTTATTCAAGACAGATGTACAAAAGTAAGCTCCAAATGCACCTGCATTGCTCACCGTCACGGTTTCTAGTATGTTGTTCGCGGCACTTCCTTCTACACTGAGCAAAAATTTCCGACTACACGAACTATTCCTGATGTTCGACCTTTTTTAGTTTCCATTGATTGAGTCATTGCGCCAACAACGTACGGATGCTTACTTAACATTATTAATTTAAACATGCCCGTGATGGTAATGAATGAACCGACTTTTTCTAACGTTACGCTAAAATTAATCACGTTGACAAATCGATCCAAACTTAATTCTTACAAGCACAGAACTTCGTAATCAAAAGGCCTGACTAATACAGTGACCTAATTGTTTATTTTATGCTGTTAAAATTGACAAAATCGTTAGATAAAATTTAAACAAACGTCAGTTTTACAATTTCTAAGTGCTCGACTAAGCCGGTGGCATAATAAGGCCAGTCAGGGAAGACCTAAAAAGAATGACTGTGGGAAATAATTCGTGCAGTCGCAAATTTTTGGACAATAACAGGAGGGAGTGCCGTGAACAATATAAAAGAAATTCTGACCGAAGGGGGTTGAGTGTTGGAACGGCGGTGCGTTTGAAAGTCACTTTTGTGCGTGTTTCTTGAATAACTCTAAAACTAAGGCCTCTCGGGAACAAAATTTAACGACAATAAATTTCCTACAAAAAAGCTGCCGTTCGTTTTTTTTCTGGGACTAAGAGCTTCCGCTTAGTGAGCCAGGGAATATGAAAATCTCACACGCGATTTTTTAATGCCAAATGTAATATTGCGGGCTGCATAAAACGACATCAGTAGGGCAGCTGAATCACCTGTATGAAACACATACAAGAGGATATTGAAAAAACAAGTCTGTATAGCGTGACCAAGTGAAGTTTCATCCTGGTGATGATAGCAGGACTGTACCGTGTTCAGCATCGAAGGGGAACAGAACGAGCTACGCGTACTCAGCGCTGAACAAATATTCAACACAATGTACTGTATGTTCGTCTCCTTAGCTCAGTGTTCGGTGCGAATGAATGTTGTGCAGGGGATCGGTGTTCCATTCCTGGTACAGTCAGGGACTACTCCTTGGTGAAAGGGCTGAACTGGGTTGCACTTAGCCTTATGATGCCAACTGAAGAGTTAGCTGATCCAGCAGTAGTTGCAACGTGAAGTCACGCAGAAGGCATGAAACTATGAAGTAGAATTGAGAGAACTTCTAACGTCAATGCTAAACGTTCGCTCGTTTGCTGAAATGAACTGGTATTTTCTTGTAAAAAAATAAAATAAAATAAAATAAAATCGCGTTTCGGGTGCTCTTCATCTTCAGAATGTCGAACAGAAATTTCGTTGCTGTTTTTGTCATTCACAACGTGGAGTGTGCCCGAAACATGTCAATATAAACTCTTTTTTGAACAGCTTGTGACCAATTCTTTCTGCACTGACATGAGAAGTGCTCTGAAGTTGAGTACTGTACCAGCGGCAACATGGCTTCTAAACTGACAACGACCGGGAGTGTGGTGCGCTGATTCCCAACCCTCCATACGCACCCAAATGACGTCATTGGTATAGAACGATGACATGGCGGTTAGCTGGTCCTACTTCCCCGTCTGTGGCCAGAACGGCGGTACTTATGATCTGCTATAGTCGATGTATGAATATGTCAAAAATGTCCTCCTTAAACCGTATCTGAAACCTGTAGAACTCCACATTCCTGGGAAAAATGGCCTGTCAGAACGTCCCACTTTCATTTATATCTCCAAACATTCCACGTTCCTTATCAGCGTAATTTCAACCGTCCCACAGAGCATACAGTAATTTCTGAAATACACCCACCCTGTAACTCGCACCTATTATACCTCTTCTACTCCAGATGAAGGCTCCAATGCAAAATTTGCCTGTATAACTGCAAACCTACCCATCTCTGGTCATCGATAAACCATCTCTTGACTCTTCTTCATACTCTTTCCACTTTCTTCCTCACGTAAACTGCCTTCCATGTCCAAATGCTTCTGAATCTCATATGTAACAAATGGGGCCAGAAGCCGACAGCACGCTACAGTGTCAAGAGAAATCACATCGCCATTTCATCTAGCTTAATACGTTTTTATAGATGTCAGTGTATTTTAAGTATTGGTTAATTATCATATTAAAAGGCTGAAGTACGGAAAATGTGCAACCCAGTTTTTCTGTTAGATGAATTGTACGTAACAGCTAAACAGAAGTACAATTGGGTCTCACACGCAACTTAAGAAGGCTGTAATTTCGAAGACTGTGCTGAACTGGTGAAAATTTTTGTCATTCCAGGTCAATAAAGATCCGCACGATTGGTAGAAATAATTTTATTTCAACAATGTTGGCCGGCCGCTGGTGGCCGAGCGGTTCTAAGCGCTGCAGTCTAGAATCGCGCCACTGCTACGGTTGCAGGTTCGAATCCTGCCTCGGGCATGGATGTGTGTGATGTCCTTAGGTTAGTTAGGTTTAAGTAGTTCTAAGTTCTAGGGGACTGCTGACCTGAGATATTAAGTCCCATAGTGCTCAGAGCCATTTCAACCATTTGAACCAACAATGTTGTCCTGTCTACCAAGAGAAACTGGATGGAATGTGATACGTTAGACTAGAGGTACCAAATAAGCATTCATTTTGATGCCTGTAGTCCAATAGTATCCTGCGTCTACCTCCAGTAATTCGCTGTCATAAATTCGGTTCAAAGCTTTGGAAACATTTGGAAATGCCAAGGCTTGTCTTTTTGAAACCGAGTCGACATGTCTCATTCAAGTAAACCTGTTGCATACTAGATGTACAGTCTTAAGGGTAAAACCTGACCGCAGGCCGGCCACCGCAGAAACTAAGACGAATCGTTCACTTAGCCCCTCAGAACTGTAAGTCCAGATGTATGCACGACTTGGCAGTATTGTAGATGGGAAGTCTCTGAAGTGTTGTCTTCTTCTCTAGTGGTTACACTGCTCAAGCAGCTGGTGGAGTGTGTTTGGAAAATCATCCTTCACAAACGAATTCTTCTGATCTTACCGACTTAAAAAAATTACCTTTCTCGCTCTTTACCGAAAAACCTTCAAGAAAATCCCTTTACGGACGAAAATGCAGTTCAGAACAGGTTTGACGACATCCTTAACTCACAGTCAGTAGGTTTCTACAGGCTTGGAGTTGGTAAACTACCTGAGCATTGTCAGACTAAGTTGAATAATGTGAAGGAATATGTTGTTGATGGTTAGTCTCCATCTGAAGCATGCTGTTGTCATCAATAAACTAATGGAAGACTCAATTAAAATATGCACTGTCCTAACACAACTGAAACACAACTTACCATGATAATCTTAGGACGAAAGAATGTTTTAATAAAACATAAATATCTGTAATACGAGTATGCCTATATCGGCATGAATTAGTAAGATATTACAAACTCTTAAGTTTGAAACTGTCTATGTTTACTTGCTGTATTGTGTCATACAGCAGAACGAAAATGCGGAATTTCATAAATAAAACTATGTATTCACAGTTACTAAAAATTATGTTGACAGAATTGGAAAGGATCACTGTCACTTGAACAGGGAGATAAGTTTTTCGCTTGTGCATTAGTGGGACTGTCAATAGCGAGATGAACTCTAAGGGAGAAGTTTTCTTAAGATTCTCTTATTGATTTTCCGTGCGAACAGCTAAAAATCTAGCCTTCAGCAAAACTGGAACCACGAGCCAAAACAGCTTTCATGTTACAGGCGACCTCGTCACCTCTGAGTTAGCGATGAGCAGCAGTATTTGTCTCTCCCTCATTGTCCCAGTGGTGGCTAGGACAGATAACTGACACTTTAAAAGACAACATTAGTTGCAATTTCCGTGTGAAACAACTTCCCTGGACTAAAAACCATACGTTGATAACTGTGTGTCATACGTTAGATAAAAATCACAAAGATTACTTAGTGGAAAAGTCATGAGAAGTCAAGTAAATTTAGCAGGATAGCTTTGTGCTAATCAAGAAATAACTTGTTGGTCACATAGTTTCCAAACATTCTGCATTGTTGCTAAGATTCTGCTATAGTACCACTAGGAAGAACACTAGCTGAAGTGTTCCTTGAGGAGGCTTGGAAGTGAACACGGCTTGCGGCCCATTGACGTGGCTGCCAAGGGTCGAAATATCTAAAGTGTACGCCACTGAGCTTTAGTCCCATTTCTAGAAATGGATTTACGGGCTAGACCATAGTTATTAGTAATACCAGTAGCACCAATTGAAAAATAACAGTCAAATTATTTGTCCCTTTTGTTACTTGTTTGTTAACAGTTGTCAAGTAAGTAATGAAATGCATATTTGACCATCAGATATTTTATTGACAACATGAAGCATTAACAGGCTTAGGTCATTAGACCATCATCAAAGGATATCTATCCAAAGGCACAAACATAGATAAATGTAGTACACAGAATGATGATAAGAATTTACGATACTTACAAGATTAAATACCGTTCAAGTATATACAGCTCTTGTTATATTTGACAGTGGATACTTTTCAGGTAGTATAGCAATGGATAAAGTTCCGGTAATATAATATGTAATAAATTCCAGTATAGTAACTTCTGCACATAATATTTATGGGTACATTCAGTAGTGACATCAGTTTACAGTACAGTGTATAAACTAAATGAGAAGGCCAGAGACTGAATTACTATCATAGTACGAACACTGAAGAGTTGATCAAACACCTTCACTAAACCTCTTCATAATATGATATGAAGTGTATCACAGTCATAACATCAACGTAGTGTTAATGGTCTTCATAAAATAAAATTGCTTAAAAAATAAAGTGCTTAAAAATAAGTATGTTACACTCATCCATCTGAAACCTGAGGGGTAACTTGAGCCCAAAACGAAAAAAAGATTTAATCTCTTATGTGAGGTAACACCAAAGCACGGGAGTGGCAGTACTATGACTTTATGATAGGTGACAGCATTGTCTGTAGCGAAAAAAGATTTTGTAGTTCATATACAGGCCAACAAAGGCGCTGTTCTGGTTCAACTGTCGAACTGAAAATTTATTGTAACGAATACTCCGCAAACTTTCGTCTGTACACGCGACTTCAAAGGGCACAAAGTCTTGGTAAGCAATTTATTTTTCAAATATCGTAACCTCTTCAATATTATACACTGTTAGTTTAACGTATTTTATAACATAACTGACTTTGAAAGATTTGTCTAAAAACTTGTGAACATAACCTGTAAATGTGGCTACCTTGAGCCCAATATTTTTCTCTTGTAACTTGGGCTCAAGTAGTCTTGAACAATATTTCTAGCGTTAAAATAGTGTATGGCTGTGGGCTGAAGTAGGAAGCGAGAAACGTGTGTTTGCTACGCTGCAATGCTGTTTGTTAAACATAGATTATTAAAGGGTTTTGCAGTATAGTAAATGTAAATGAGTGGATCTACAGTACAAGTATGTTTTTCACATATCCTAAGAAGATTCTTACCAATTACTGGAGGCATCCTCGCAGCAGGAAATGCGTTGACTACTGAGACAGAAAATGGAAAAAAAAAGTTTGAATTCTGTAAGGAGTAAAAAAATAACCCAATGATAAGCTGAGATTCATTTCAAGATTAGTAGAGCTACAATCAACAGAAAGCTTAAGAATTAACACATGAAGAGTCCAGGACACCCAAAAATGTTTACTACAGAAGAAGAGAAGGCTTTTGCAAGTCATCTCGATAAAATATGTGATTTTGGATTTCCATGTAGTGAGCTAGACTTAACGTTCATTATAAAATCTTGTTTAGCCAGGCAAGAAAGAATTGTAACATGTTTCAAGAACAATGTTCTTGGAAGAGATTGGTTTAAGAATGTTCTAAAAAGACATCTAAATTTGTCAGTTAGCTTTGCAAGTAACATAAAAGGAACAACATCTGCCATAGATGAAAAAGTCATAATTGACTTTATCGAAAACCTTAAGCATGTCCTTGAAGACGTTCCCCCACAAAAAATCTTTAATTTCGATGAAGCAAATATGAGTGATGACCTTGTAAGGAGAGGTTCTAAAGAATCCAGTGTGAGTGTCATGTTTTGTGGAATTCTGCTGGAACCGCACTCCCACTGTATGTTGTTTGCTAGGCTGAACACCTATGGAATACTTGGACGGAAAATGGTCCGCTGGGTGCACGATACTATCGTAGTAAACATCGGTGGATGGATTTAATTCTTTCTGAAGAATGGTTTACAAGTTACCTGCTGCCTTGCATAAGAAAACAAGATGAAAAGAAGGTAATGCTAGGAGATAATCTGAGTTCTCATTTAAGTCTCAATGCAATCAATTGTGAAGGAAACAATGTTTTTTTTTTTTTTTTGCTTGCTTCCAAACTCTGGCCATTTGACTCATCATTTAAACACTACTAATTTTAGACCTCTAAAAATTAAATGGAGCGATATTCTTGGGAGATAGTAAGAGAGTAATGCGGGCAAACAACTTGGTGTGTTACCCAAAGATCAATTCCTGATTTTGTTAAAAACTGTGTTGACAGAAATGGAACCGAATATTACTCAGAATCTGAGAATATATCGTACTGATAAGGTTGAGATTCTTAAGAGGCTGCCAAAACATCTAATAACAAAAATAAATCTAAGTGTTCTGAACTTTATAAAGAAGATAGAAGAAAAAACAAAAGAGAGTGTTGAGTGAGTCTAATTCAGATGACGAGGATGACACCTTTAGCCCGCAGTCTAAAGAAAATAGTGATATTTCTCTAAACAACAGCGACGAAGGATGTGTAGATGACAGGCCATTAAGTTTTGTTGAAAGCGACAGGAGATTTTGTCGGCTCCATTTGACAAAGCAGGCCTGAATGTACGAGACTTTGTATAAATTGGAAAGACAATATTCACCCAGGACAGGTTCTCCAGACCGAATATGTTGGTGCCCTAGTCAAATGTATGAAGCCCACCAACGAAGCCTGGAAACAGCCAGGATTAAAGGATATTCAGTTCTACTAGTAGGAAGACACTTGAAAAGGGAGTCCTATTTACAGTCTGTTTGGGACACAACAAACAAGTGCTCGAGTGCTTGCAAATTTTATCAGTGTTTCTGTAAATATTATTGTGAGGTGCAATGCACTACATTTCGACTTAAAAACATATTTTAAGATTATTTTTCAATGTGTTCCCTACGACATTTCCCTACATCAATTCCGAAGAACATGCGTGTATTCTTACTTGTTGCTTTTTATGCTGTTCAATAAACTTTTAAGGGAAAATATCACTGATTTTATAACTTTCTAACACATAGACGCACCTGTAATAAGAAATTTCTAACCTAATGTTCAAACCTTACTATTTTTCAGTAAACCACTAGGAAAAAGGATTAAGATCAAGTGACTCAACATGTCTAACATTACACCAAGATAAATTAATCTTAAAATAAGTTAATACAGGAAAAATAAGTAATATGTAGGGATTGTTTGTTTAGGAATATTCTGTAGGTTTGGAAAAAGCGTACCTGATGCACAAAAGTTTTTGAATTATGCCTGGTGTCTTAAAGGCATTAGGAAAAAACTGAAATTTTAGGCTGGTTTACGGTACAAATTGTCACCTACCATTCATCTAAATTCTAATTATATTAATCATCCGTTACCATGACATGACGACTATGTTTGAAGAACTGCATCACATGCGACTGTCACGTCAGTTACACTGTTTATTTCGGAAGTAAAACTGTTTATTTTGAAAATAAACAATCTAGATGATATGACATATTTCCGTATGCTACATTTATCTGTGTTTGTACCTTTGGATATAAATTCGTTGATGATGGTCTAAGACCGAAAGTGAGTGATGCTTAAGGTTTTCAATTAAACAGCTGATGTTCAAGTATGCAGCTCAACAGTTATTTTTGTTTTCCTGTCTTAAACATACTGAAAACTAGAAAGCACATTCACCAGACAGAATTCACATTTTTGGAGCGTTCCGGTGATTATAATGAAAACATTATGAGTAGGTCACACAGCCTTTGATCTTTACAGGCTTTGAAAATATTTCTCTTAAGAGCGCCGCACTGGCACTGTCATCAACTCATTGGAACACAAACGAGTATACAACAATACAAGACTGATTGCAATATGTGATAGGGAGAGTTCATAAGCTACGAATAACAAAGTCTCCTGTGAAAGGAAAGAATACGTCATGACCGAAAAAGTAGGCTCAACAATGAGTGGAGAAAACCAAACGAACTAACAAGAAAGGAGAATCAGTTGTCACCAGGATGTGGAAGAAGGAACACAAAACGCTGACAGTAAAATCTCGAATAAGTCATCTGTGGTATACACCACTTCTAACAAACACCGAACAACGCGCTCCAGTACGCGGCCGCCAAATACATCGCTGGCCGCACTTCTCTGGGTGGCCCGCTGCTTCCATCGCTGGCCGTCTTCACACGCACGCTCCCTTACGTGGCCGAGAAATACATCGCTGGCCGCACTTCTCCGGGCGGCTCGCGGCTACCATCGCTGGCCGCCTTCGCGCGCGCGCGTTGTCAGCACACAGCAATTGGCTACGCCAGGAAACATTGCGATTGGTTTTCCCTGGAAAACAGCGACCCCAGCCGACGGCTCCATTAACTAGCAAGCCTTATATAAACCCGGCCGCCGCCGCAAACGACAGCTCTCATCGGGAAGTGCAGTACGCCGTGTTCCAGCTGCGTGTGGACGACTCGCCGCACCACTCGAGGTTACCTGGCTGCTCGGCGGAAAATCTTGCGACTTCACTTGGAGAGACTGAACTTCACTGGACTTGGGAATAATTACGGGACGTGCACCCCACCATGCACATTCGGACATTGGTATAACCAAACTTTAATTTTGCATTACTTCTAAGTGTGAGCTTGGGTAGACGCTTGGGTAACATAATTGTTAAAAAGTGATTTGTGATTTAATAAACCAGACTGAAGAGGTTATTGTGTTATTCCTGGTTACAACATCATCCTTTAGCAAGACTTTATTCAGAGTTTTAATATTTAAAGAACGACGAAAGTCATCTACTAGTAATGATTACAGTGTTACCACTTCTGATGTTTTCTCAGCAAACGGCAAAATATCTACGTTGAAGAGCTATTCAGCCTGTAGTACATTTAAGAAAGAACCAAGCTGAACGTGTTGCAAGTTTTTTATTCTCAGTTGGCTGAGAATGTTTAGTTCTTTATGGTTTCATACGAACGACGTCTCTAGGCTACCACAATATTCATATGAGAATTATGGATATGTAATGCAACGCCTACGGTAGTAGGTGGCTCCCTCTCACGATACAGATGGGAGCTGGATCATCTCAGGGAGTGGCGACCCTGCCCTGTACGAGCTCTTGTTCTGCCTCACCTCCATATCCTTAGGGGAACACGTCCTAAAACCGTAATCCATCCAAATCTCTATCAGTTCCTATACATTCCTCCATCTCTTCTGAACCTCCAATGGACCAGCATGAGAAGAATGATCCAAACCTTCCCTGAAGCTTAGCCACAGCAGCAGAACTACTGAACCACCCGTCTGCAAGGAAGGAAGAGCAGCAGCCGTAGCCAGTGACGCAGTCTAGATGGGGTGGCACTGAAGAAGGAGCGTCAGTCACTCTAGGGCCTGCTGCTATGATATTGATGCAGTGACAGATTTCAGCATGTTTGCTCACATGTAGTTTCACTTGTATGATGATTACATGTAAGTACACTGTTTTTACATTTTTTGGAAGTAATCCTATTAAGTATATTGTATTTTTGAGCCATGTCACTATATTTTGTAGGTAATCCTATGTAATTTTTATTCTGATGAAGACCGCCTTAGTGCTGTCGAAAACATGGTCAATTTGACAACGATTTTATGCAGCCGAGGTCGCTATATGCACATTCTGTAATTAAGTTAACGCACGGTTGCTGGACTTCAGCCAATAACAATGTTTAAAATTTATATGTATACAATGTCGAAAGTGCTACATTTCGCTCGAGTTTTGGACGTTGGGGCACAAATTGCTACATTGTGCATTATCATTAGTTAACTTGTAGTGCGAGGGTGAGGTAATACTGTCTTGGTTTTCATGAAAGCTGAAAAAAATTATCGTCTATTCTAGAACTGAGTCGATTACTTTTTGGAAGAATGCAAGTGACGTTTGTCAGCAGAACCATCAGCTGCACGAGCACTACACGACTATTGGGGTATACGTTAGTTACGGAAATGCTCTAAATTGAGGCAACAAATCCTTGACGTAAGTGTGAGCTCGTCCTGATAGGTTGCACTCACCTTGTCCAGCGCGGCCTGCACCTTGGCCTCGCTGCCGGTGTCCAGGGCAGAGGTGGCCTCGTCCAGCAGCAGGATCTTGGGGCGGCGCACCAGCGCCCTGGCGATGGCGATGCGCTGCTTCTGGCCGCCCGACAGCTGGGCGCCGCGCTCGCCCACCAGCGTGTCGTAGCCCTGCACAAGTGATGGCACAAAGCGTACGATTGGGTAAAAGGAAGAAGGACGTGACACACAGTGCTACTTCAGAAGTGAATCTCAAGTCAAGAGTTACATTAGAAGTGAAACTCAGGTTAACAGCGGCGCCACAAGACAGGAGATACATTGCATCAAAGCTGCAGCAAAGAGAGACCATAATGTTTACTACCAGTAAAAACGATTTGACTTGTCGAACTACCCATAGTGATAACGATATCGGCTTCCACAGGATGAGAACATCACTGCCCATGTTGTTCATGTTACAGACTACGATGATGTGGTTTCAGAGTGTTGTGAGTACTGACAACTTGCTCTGAATGTTCAGAAATAAAGAACTGTGCACCTCAGAAATTGACAATCGTATTCTCCTACGACTACAGTCTAAAAGGCAGACGTTGGAAGATGGACGCCAATCACCCGGCTTAATATTCGTGAGGAATCTAGGAAGTTACAACAGTCCTCTGTGCGTCACTCCCGAAGAAACAGCAGTGACAGCATAAAACTAATTACAGCGGTCACAAAGGCACTTAAGCAACCATTCTTATCGACTGCTTTACACGAGTGGAACGAGAAGAAGCCTTAATAAACGGTACAATGGGAAATACCCCACACCATGCACTTCATAGCGTTTTGCGGGATACAGATGTACAGTAACCCCCAGATTTCATAAAGAATCGAACTCACATGTATAAAATGGCTTCAAGCTTCTGATTGACTTACAAATGAGTTAATCTGCTACATACTTGTTGTTAAGCACGTAAGTGCAAAAAAGTTTAGAAAAGGTTTGAAATTATGTTTAAAGTTGAACACAAGTCGCCTAGTACTGTCATTATCAAATACTGCATGAGAATACTCTGGGTAATTTACTCTCTGTTCCAGGCAAAAGCTAGTTTTTCACGCACATCAATGCTTATGACGTTGTATCTCCTGAACCATGTGTCATAGAATGATATACACTCCTGGAAATTGAAATAAGAACACCGTGAATTCATTGTCCCAGGAAGGGGAAACTTTATTGACACATTCCTGGGGTCAGATACATCACATGATCACACTGACAGAACCACAGGCACATAGACACAGGCAACAGAGCATGCACAATGTCGGCACCTTTCGCAGCAATGCAGGCTGCTATTCTCCCATGGAGACGATCGTAGAGATGCTGGATGTAGTCCTGTGGAACGGCTTGCCATGCCATTTCCACCTGGCGCCTCAGTTGGACCAGCGTTCGTGCTGGACGTGCAGACCGCGTGAGACGACGCTTCATCCAGTCCCAAACATGCTCAATGGGGGACAGATCCGGAGATCTTGCTGGCCAGGGTAGTTGTCTTACACCTTCTAGAGCACGTTGGGTGGCACGGGATACATGCGGACGTGCATTGTCCTGTTGGAACAGCAAGTTCCCTTGCCGGTCTAGGAATGGTAGAACGATGGGTTCGATGACGGTTTGGATGTACCGTGCACTATTCAGTGTCCCCTCGACGATCACCAGTGGTGTACGGCCAGTGTAGGAGATCGCTCCCCACACCATGATGCCGGGTGTTGGCCCTGTGTGCCTCGGTCGTATGCAGTCCTGATTGTGGCGCTCACCTGCACGGCGCCAAACACGCATACGACCATCATTGGCACCAAGGCAGAAGCGACTCTCATCGCTGAAGACGACACGTCTCCATTCGTCCCTCCATTCACGCCTGTCGCGACACCACTGGAGGCGGGCTGCACGATGTTGGGGCGTGAGCGGAAGACGGCCTAACGGTGTGCAGGACCGTAGCCCAGCTTCATGGAGACGGTTGCGAATGGTCCTCGCCGATACCCCAGGAGCAACAGTGTCCCTAATTTGCTGGGAAGTGGCGGTGCGGTCCCCTACGGCACTGCGTAGGATCCTACGGTCTTGGCGTGCATCCGTGCGTCGCAGCGGTCCGGTCCCAGGTCGACGGGCACGTGCACCTTCCGCCGACCACTGGCGACAACATCGATGTACTGTGGAGACCTCACGCCCCACGTGTTGAGCAATTCGGCGGTACGTCCACCCGGCCTCCCGCATGCCCACTATACGCCCTCGCTCAAAGTCCGTCAACTGCACATACGGTTCACGTCCACGCTGTCGCGGCATGCTACCAGTGTTAAAGACTGCGATGGAGCTCCGTATGACACGGCAAACTGGCTGACACTGACGGCGGCGGTGCACAAATGCTGCGCAGCTAGCGCCATTCGACGGCCAACACCGCGGTTCCTGGTGTGTCCGCTGTGCCGTGCGTGTGATCATTGCTTGTACAGCCCTCTCGCAGTGGCCGGAGCAAGTATGGTGGGTCTGACACACCGGTGTCAATGTGTTCTTTTTTCCATTTCCAGGAGTGTAATTTACAATTATACTCAGTGTTGTTTGTGGACATGTGAAAAATGTGTTGCGAGTACGGTTAGTAATAAAGAAGAAATGAATTAAGACGTCAGGACTGTTGCGGCAGTTTTACAGCATGGACAGCGAAAATAATTTTTTCCTTTCATCATTTTCTGGGTGGTGTCAGCAAGAAAAAGTTACATAAAGCTTTCTCTCATTCACAAATTCTGGATGAATACATTCTGCGTATTTGCGTGCGGTGAGTCACGCTGCCTGAAGACATATGCACAGTTTGCAGCTGTAATGCTTGTCGTACTGTGTTGAACCTTTCGTATGAGCTTACGAGTATACTTGTAGAGTATTTCAGCATTTTAAATTCTCAAATTAGGTCACTGTTTACATGAACTAAGTAAACGTTTTGTTGCTCCTTGAAGCCATTAGTAGGGCATCCTGCAGATGGGTTCGGGTTCCTAGCCCCGGAATAATCGCTTGGAAATAATGGTGTGTAGATGTGCATGGATATTGTTATTTTCTCATTAAGTGAGATCGTATTGCACCTTTGACTGGCGACCCCAAGGGTATATTCAGTCGCTTAATTGAAAAGGATTTCTTCCGTTTTTCACAATGGCACCATTTCTTCGTCAAATATGAGATTTGCATCTTAGATGAACGTAAATACGGATGAGTGAAGTGGGCACGTGGAACAATAGTGTCGCATTTTTCTTGTTGAAGCGTGGAGGGACGAATGACGATGGAACCCAAAGTCGGCACACAGCCTGTAACGTATTTCGTTAGTTACTTATCTGCTCTGGTTAGATGCTTTTCTCTGGGCTATTTCTTTCTGTTTTATTGCAAATTCTTTTCACACCTGTTGCTATATTCCTCTTTTCACACAATTATGAATTCTTTAAGAACATATGTTCTAATATATGCAATTGTAGGACGTAAGAAGTATTGCAAGTAGACTCACTGCGCTATACCCACTTAGGAATAAATGCAGTCTGTGCTTTTAAGTGCGATGGAGGACGATGTAGGTGATAGGTGGAATGGAAATACACTTGGGTGGACGATTCATGAAATTTTTTGAGAAAAAAAAATGTCGTGAAGCGCTATTTGGACTTTGAATTGTGGAGGAAAGTGTTGACAAATTACTTTAACTGTATAGGATGAAGTGGAGTTGGATTTTAGACATTCAAAAGAGTGATACAGGCTGATGTGGCGTTGCGCTATGTCAATGCGTTAGAGCTGTTTCATGAACTTTATATCGTTTACTTAAAGTATTCAATGACTGTTAATGTCTAAAAGGATGGCAGAGAAGCGAACAGAAAAGTTGTAGAGGAGACAGAGGTATTTACCGCTGAAACTCCACGAGCAAGAAGAGAAGAGTCGAAGATAGTTCAGTCATTTTCAATTGTCGTCTGCATGAAGTTTAGTGACTGATGAACGGTGAATTAAATCCCAAGAGTGCAAGAATTGTAAAGAAAAAATCACCGTGAAGAATTAATAATCTGGTTAGTGAGGGAGGAGTTGCGTGTATGGACTGTGGTCTGTAAAGAAGCTTTTCCTTGGAAAGATCAAAACATCACATGAAGACTTGAGCTTGAGACAAACGTAGAACTTTTATAACAGGAAAATCATAGCACGAATTTTATTTGAAGTGAGATTCTAAATAACTATTCACGCCTTCTAACAAATAAATATAATAGAAAATGTGCTCTTTATTACTGCAAGATGGTGTTTTCTCTAGAATATCTCGTAAAATCCTAGCCAGAAACCTCATTTAGAATTATTTCTTTTATTTACGTCCAAATGTGAACGGACGACCCTCCAGGGCAAGATTTCGGACGTTCAAAATTTCAAGGAAATTACTTCGTATTGGACAATGAAGGCACCCATCTGTACTCAGCGTGGACGATCCGCTACGCCGGGAGAGGACCAGATGTCACGCAGAGTCTAAGCGCAGCTGGTAATGTCAGAAAAGTAGGAAGTACGATTAAGAAATCAATGGACACTAAACATTCACAGAATGCAGTCTACGAAACGTCATCGTTGTAAGTTCTATACAACCATTATAGACGGTTACAACAGTTAAATTACACAACAACAGTATACAAGAGGAAGTATTTTACCGAAATAAAGTGCTTTCTTAACGAAAGATTGTTCTTCAGTTCCAAACACTGGGGATTTAGTAAGTCGATGTATTTGTTCTGACACAGTAAAAACGTATAACTGTGTCAGTTGCAGACCTTTTGTAAACCATTTTATATGGATTGTTAAATTCGTTTAGAGGAATACTAAAATAAGATTTTGTAATTTATGGTCAATTTAATAGTGGACGAAAAGAAATTAAAAGTAACGTTTTTGCTGGACTTTGGAATTCAGAATGTGTTAAACAAAACAAAAACATGTTTACATTGTGGTATCATAATTAAGCAGTTTCAAAAGTAATCAGAATACACTGCTTACAATTAACGCTAAACACATACTTTAATTTTGACTTTCACTACATCCACATCTTATGATATACCTGTGCCATTAGTTAATTTTTCATAACACGTTTTTGTGATTTATTTGTTGTTTGTTTGACTGTATGTGTGGTTATATGTGTATATACAATTTATGCATTTAAATGAAGAACCAATGCTGGATAGCCAGTTAACGCGTGTTTCTTTCAGTTAACTTCTGTGTGTACTGGAGTAACTGAGTTTTGTCCATACCAGACTAACTTTTGTGCAGGCACTAAAGAAGCAGCTTACTTGAATAACCATGTGGCGGTATAATAAAAACACTGGTAGCTGGTTAGCAAAAAAAATTATTATTATTTGTTCTACATCTACATCTACATTTATACTCCTCAAGCCACCCAACGGTGTGTGACGGAGGGCACTTTACGTGCCACTGCATTACCTCCCTTTCCTGTTCCAGTCGCGTATGGTTCGCGGGAAGAACGACTGCCGGAAAACCTCCGTGTACGCACGAATCTCTCTAATTTTACATTCGTGATCTCCTCGGGAGGTGTAAGTAGGGGGAAGCAATATATTCGATACCTCATCCTGAAACGCACCCTCTCGAAACCTGGACAGCAAGCTACACCGCGATGCAGAGCGCCTCTCTTGCAGAGTCTGCCAGTTGAGTTTGCTAAACATCTCCGTAGCGCTATCACGCTCAGCAGATAACCCTGTGACGAAATGTGCCGCTACTCTTCAGATCTTCTCTATCTCCTCTGTCAACCCGACCTAGTACGGATACCACACTGATGAGCAATACTCAAGTATAGGTCGGACGAGTGTTTTGTAAGCCACCTCCTTTGTTGATGGACTCTACCAATGAATCTCAACCTGGTACCCACGTTACCAACAATTACTTTTATATGATCGTTCCACTTCAAGTCGTTCCGTACGCATACTCCCAGATACACTCCTGGAAATTGAAATAAGAACACCGTGAATTCATTGTCCCAGGAAGGGGAAACTTTATTGACACATTCCTGGGGTCAGATACATCACATCAACACACTGACAGAACCACAGGCACATAGACACAGGCAACAGAGCATGCACAATGTCGGCACTAGTACAGTGTATATCCACCTTTCGCAGCAATGCAGGCTGCTATTATCCCGTGGAGACGATCGTAGAGATGCTGGATGTAGTCCTGTGGAACGGCTTGCCATGCCATTTCCACCTGGCGCCTCAGTTGGACCAGCGTTCGTGCTGGACGTGCAGACCGCGTGAGACGACGCTTCATCCAGTCCCAAACATGCTCACTGGGGGACAGATCCGGAGATCTTGCTGGCCAGGGTAGTTGACTTACACCTTCTAGAGCACGTTGGGTGGCACGGGATACATGCGGACGTGCATTGTCCTGTTGGAACAGCAAGTTCCCTTTCCGGTCTAGGAGTGGTAGAACGATGGGTTCGATGACGGTTTGGATGTACCGTGCACTATTCAGTGTCCCCTCGACGATCACCAGTGGTGTACGGCCAGTGTAGGAGACCGCTCCCCACACCATGATGCCGGGTGTTGGGCCTGTGTGCCTCGGTCGTATGCAGTCCTGATTGTAGCGCTCACCTGCACGGCGCCAAACACGCATACGACCATCATTGGCACCAAGGCAGAAGCGACTCTCATCGCTGAAGACGACACGTCTCCATTCGTCCCTCCATTCACGCCTGTCGCGACACCACTGGAGGCGGGCTGCACGATGTTGGGGCGTGAGCGGAAGACGGCCTAACGGTGTGCGGGACCGTAGTCCAGCTTCATGGAGACGGTTGCGAATGGTCCTCGCCGATACCACAGGAGCAACAGTGTCCCTAATTTGCTGGGAAGTGGCGGTGCGGTCCCCTACGGCACTGCGTAGGATCCTACGGTCTTGGCGTGCATCCGTGCGTCGCTGCGGTCCGGTCCCAGGTCGACGGGCACGTGCACCTTCCGCCGACCACTGGCGACAACATCGATGTACTGTGGAGACCTCACGCCCCACGTGTTGAGCAATTCGGCGGTACGTCCACCCGGCCTCCCGCATGTCCACTATACGCCCTCGCTCAAAGTCCGTCAACTGCACATACGGTTCACGTCCACGCTGTCGCGGCATGCTACCAGTGTTAAAGACTGCGATGGAGCTCCGTATGCCACGGCAAACTGGCTGACACTGACGGCGGCGGTGCACAAAAGCTGCGCAGCTAGCGCCATTCGACGGCCAACACCGCGGTTCCTGGAGTGTCCGCTGTGCCGTGCGTGTGATCATTGCTTGTACAGCCCTTTCGCAGTGTCCGGAGCAAGTATGGTGGGTCTGACACACCAGTGTCAATGTGTTCTTTTTTCCATTTCCAGGAGTGTATTTTACAGAAGTAACTGCTACCAGTGTTTGTTCCGCTATCATATAATCATACAAGAAATGATCCTTCTATCTATGTATTGGCAATACATTACATTTGTCTATGTTAAGGGTCCGTTGCCACTCCCTGCACCAAGTGCCTATCCGCTGCAGATCATCCTGCATTTCATTGCAGTTTTCTAATGCTGCAACTTCTCTGTATACTACAGCATCATCGGTAAAAAGCCGCATGGAGCTTCCGACACTATCTACTAGGTCATTTATATATATTGTGAAAAGCAATGGTCCCATAGCACTCCCCTGTGGCACGCAAGACGTTACTTTAACGTCTGTAGACGTCTCTCCATTGAGAACAACATGCTGTGTTCTGTTTGCTAAAAACTCTTCAATCCAGCCACATAGCTGGTCTGATATTCCGTAGGCTCTTACTTTGTTCAGTGTTTTATCTGCTGACAGTTGACTAACCATTGTCAAATAGCAATGCTTTATGGCACGGTAATAGAATCGAGGGACAGTATACAGATAAACAATATTAAAATAGGAGAATTATTCATTGATATAAGCCTTGTCTTGCACAATAGCAGCAAAGGGGTTACCGAGCTTAACGGCTTTATCTACTGGACGACTATCATCAATATAGTCACATGCCCTCAATTTACGGGACACTGACGACAGTCTTGGGTTTTAATCCAGGGCATTGGAGGAAAGTATGCTGATGTGAGATTTGGCGCAACCCTTTATTCACCTCTCGCTGCCCAAATACTGTTGATGTAAATTTATTCCCGCTTAAGGATTCGAACTGACAACCTCTGATTACAGTGCCAGCGTAGAAGGTACTTTAGCAACCTCAGCCACTTACTCGGCTATTGCACTTCTTGAACTTTCAAGTGATTAAGATGGTTTGATGCTAATAATAAAATTGTTGCAACAGATTTGTTCGAATTCATACACAAGCAACGCACGATTTTCTAAGTCGCTTAAGAAGCCAGCGTCACTTCCGTAGAAACACGTGTAGAGGATTGTACAGTGCGAAAACAAAACACTTTGTTGTGTGGACTGTGACTCGTAAGCGAATATTCCCAAGTGTAAATAAACGAGCTTGATTAAACTTGGCAGGTGTGAAGAGGGGACAAAATAGTGGAATAAGTATTTTTTTATTTGTGCCCAATTTCACTTTTAAGGGGTAAAACACAACCCGGAAGATAATTTGGCATTTTAGGTTTAGAAGGAATGCCCAGCGTTATCAAGCCACTTTACAGAATTTTAGACGAGCCATCAAGTAGAAACGTTGAAGCATGTTGTCCAATTTGTCCAGTGGCGTTATCCTCCTGCACGATGATGCCCGCCCACACACGGCCAGTGCGGTGAAGACGACATTGCAGCAGTTTCGGTGGGAAACGCTGGAACATCTACCGTACAATCCCGACCTTTCGACCTTTCACCGTGTGACTTTAATGTATTTGGACCTCTAAAACAAGCTATTCACCGACATCGATACGCAACGGACGACGAAGTGTGTGACTGGTCTAGGCCTGGATCCGACAGCAGACTACTAGCCTCTTCAGGGATGGAATCGACCCTCAAATGTTGCAATGGGATAAATATACCAACAGTTTCGGAGACTGTTTTTGAGTATGTCTACTGCGTATAACTGCATTTTGGAGTTAATACGAGTAAAATCGTTATCGTTATTTTACACTAGTGACCGGGTTTCATTTGAATGCCCCTTATACCATACGGGATGATCACCACTAATATTATACTGTCGGGTTTTTCTATTTGTTATAGGCACTATGTTATATTCATCCACATTTAAAGTGGAGCTGGTATTCGTTACAACTAGTAGATTTTTTTCCAAGCCTGTCCACATTTCCTTACGATCGTTTAACGGTGATATTTTCCCACAGACAATAGCATCGTCGGCGAACAACCTAATAGAGCTGCTCATCCTGCGTGTCAGTTCCTTTATGCTTACCGTGAAAATCAGAGGTACTATGACACTTCCTTGGGGCATATCCGATGTTAATTATTACTGTGAAGTAAATATCAATAAAATTCATGCCTTCATGATAGAAGCCTGCCATATTCCGATCCTTGATATTCGTGAGATTGCAGGCATCTCATAAGGACACGTATATGCTGAATCTGTTTTTGAATATGAATGAGTGTGAATGTATGTTACCTTCGCCACGGCCGCACCTTGGGCTCCTGGTCGAAATCACTTTAAGAAAGAACTTTGAAACTAGTGTCTGAAAATACTGCAGAGTACCTCAAGGAAATATCTATCGTCGCCTCTCTGGGGAGCGCTTCTGTGGTGGGTGTGTCATGCAATGCCAGTGCCGCGGCTACAGAACGCAATGTACGGTTACTATGTCGAAATAATCAAAATCATTTCCACGGAAGTTGTGTATTTCTTATCGGTGTTCACGTTTCAGTGTGTGTGATTTATTTGAGAATGAAAATTCCTAAACAGTCGCGAGAACAACAATCAACTCAGCTTTCACTCAGTTAATAGTCGGCAGAAACCCAATATGCATTGGGATCGCACTTCCTTAACCATTGCTCAGAAAAGTGTGCAGTAAACTGCTGCAGTCATTATCACAAAAATCTTAGCAGTAATCCACACGCTTTCAAATCTAAACTGAAGAGTTTCCTTATGGGTCTCTCCTATTCTGCTGAGAAGCTCCTTGAAAAATCAACACGATTTTTAAGTTGTATTGTTCACTGCGTTTACTTAAACTTATGGATTGACTTTTTTTGGGTTCACAAACGTTTTATTTTTTATCGGTCATTACTTTTGTGTTTTAATGTCATGTAATGACACGTTCCATGATCTTGGATATTTGCTCCTCAATTTGGTCGTACGGAACCAGACGTCTAAATAAATAAAATAAATAAACCGCGTCGGGTCGGTTACGGGAGAAGTAGCTTGTGTGGAACAATTATCTATGACAACTTAAAAGCCGGCCGAATTGGCCGTGCGGTTCTAGGCGCTGCAGTCTGGAATCGCGCCACTGCTACGGTCCCAGGTTCGAATCCTGCCTCGGGCATGGATGTGTGTGATGTTCTTAGGTTAGTTAGGTTTAACTAGTTCTAAGTTCTAGGGGACTGATGACGTCAGAAGTTGAGCCCCATAGTGCTCAGAGCCATTTGAACCATTTGAACAACTTAAAAGTGTGTGAGAGAGTTATAATCATCTGATTAGATCCATTATAAATGGTTTTTGAAAGCCTGCGACTGTAGATATAATAGGTTTGTTTATAAATAAATAATCTGCCACCAGTCACGATTTTTCTTTATTTTATTATTCGCACGACGCGTTTCGAGAAATAATTCCCATTTTCAAGTGCGTTTTTTATGTGTGTTAAGCCATTTCTTTTGATGTTGTCAGTGTGTGTGAGTCTGCTTCATTTTGTTGACTTTTACTGTAATACATAAGAAACGCGATTTTTAGTTGGGTATCAATTCTTTCTGTGAGGTTAGTGGCTAAAGTTTGAGAACAATTTGTACTTACAGTTTCCTAATGGTCCATTTGTGTAGAGTCTCACACACACTTAACATCTTACACAACTTGTACACTTTACACATCGAAAATATCTTATATAAACAAAACAGTTACAAAGATCTTCTTACAGGTAGTTCACAGAGATAACATTATAGGTCTTCCACAGATTATGCTATGCTTTTGTACAGAGGTTATTTATCTTAACAATTTGGCTTATGAATTACTTATATTGATTTTACAGTTGTGCTTATTTCTATGTTTTACTATTTTTATTTAAGTATATTATCGAAACATCTGAAGAAATTCACTGATTCACTTTCAAGTTTTTCATTTAATATTTTATCTTCATATTTTCTGTGATGTGAATATATCTCCAGTTCTTCAAGCAAATCCATTTTATGTCCTTTATTTAGTCGGTGGAGTACTTTGACATTTTGCTCTATTTTTCCAATTGGGTGCCCTGTATTATGTATGTGTGTTGCTATTGCTGATGTAGTGTGTTTGTTGTGTGTGTATGCTCTAATGTGCTCTGTGTACCTGGTGTTGATATTTCGGCCTGTTTGTCCTATGTAGAACTTGGAGCATTCCTGGCATGTTATCTGGTATATTCCAGAGTCTGAATATGGATCATGATTACACTTTATATTATGTATTAGTTTTTGGTGTAGTTTATTGGATGTAGAAAACCCAATTTTTACTCTGTGATTTTTGAAAATATTTGCAATTTTCTGTGATACATTTCCTATGTATGGAATGCTAGATATATATTTGTTTTTATCTTTTTCTTCTGTGGTGCAGTTTGTACCTGGGTTTCTCTTCACTTTGTCTAAGATTGTGTCAACCATGGAAGCATTGTAACCATTGGCAACTGCAATCTTCTTCACTGTGTTTATTTCTTGTTGCATATTTTCTTGGTTCAATGGTATTTTTGTTGCCCTATGCAGCATTGACCTGTATGCTGCCTGTTTATGGATATTTGGGTGACATGAGGTTGCATGGATTGTGGTGTCAGTCATTGTGTTTTTCCTATAAATTTTGAATGTGCATGTGTTGTTGTGTCTTGTAATATTTAGGTCCAGGAAGTTGATACTTTTATTTTTCTCATGTTCCACTGTAAATTTGATTTTCTCATTTAGATTATTGAAATGATTAAGAATGTCTGTGATGTCTTTGGTATCTCCTTTCACTAACAGTAGTGTGTCATCTACATATCTCCTATAAAATTCTATTTTCTTTAGGCAAGGTTCATGGCTGTCAAATAATTTTTGTTCTAAGTGATTTATGTATCGGACTCTGGAATATACCAGATAACATGCCAGGAATGCTCCAAGTTCTACATAGGACAAACAGGCCGAAATATCAACACCAGGTACACAGAGCACATTAGAGCATACACACACAACAAACACACTACATCAGCAATAGCAACACACATACATAATACAGGGCACCCAATTGGAAAAATAGAGCAAAATGTCAAAGTACTCCACCGACTAAATAAAGGACATAAAATGGATTTGCTTGAAGAACTGGAGATATATTCACATCACAGAAAATATGAAGATAAAATATTAAATGAAAAACTTGAAAGTGAATCAGTGAATTTCTTCAGATGTTTCGATAATATACTTAAATAAAAATAGTAAAACATAGAAATAAGCACAACTGTAAAATCAATATAAGTAATTCATAAGCCAAATTGTTAAGATAAATAACCTCTGTACAAAAGCATAGCATAATCTGTGGAAGACCTATAATGTTATCTCTGTGAACTACCTGTAAGAAGATCTTTGTAACTGTTTTGTTTATATAAGATATTTTCGATGTGTAAAGTGTACAAGTTGTGTAAGATGTTAAGTGTGTGTGAGACTCTACACAAATGGACCATTAGGAAACTGTAAGTACAAATTGTTCTCAAACTTTAGCCACTAACCTCACAGAAAGAATTGATACCCAACTAAAAATCGCGTTTCTTATGTATTACAGTAAAAGTCAACAAAATGAAGCAGACTCACACACACTGACAACATCAAAAGAAATGGCTTAACACACATAAAAAACGCACTTGAAAATGGGAATTATTTCTCGAAACGCGTCGTGCGAATAATAAAATAAAGAAAAATCGTGACTGGTGGCAGATTATTTATTTATAAACAAACCTATTAGAGTTATAATCAGTTTGGCCAAATATCACGAGCTTAGATACTTATCGTCGGAATATCGTACCGCAAAATCATGAAACAGTGGTGTCGCGATCGGTCGCGCGTATGCCCGCGATAATAACTGATTACGTCACTAGAACTGATCAGTGCCAATTGCAGTAATTATATCACTCGCCTGAACATAAAACAGCTTGTATGAGCAATGGATTTCATGTGGTTGTTCTCTAGGCATTTGTACTGAGTGATCAACTTTTCGGCACCTGGCCCTCCAAAGGACTACGTGACTGAAGTGTCAATGAATGATTAGATCGATTGTTTAATATATTAAATGGGAATAGTGCACGCCCAAAATTTAAAGTGTTTGATAATCAAAATTTATTTGGATCTTGTCAGGTATGGCTCTGAGCACTATGGGACTTAACATATGAGGTCATCAGTACCCTAGAACGTAGAACTACTTAAACCTAACTAACCTAAGGATATTACTCACATCCATGCCCGAGGCAGGATACGAACCTGCGACCGTAGCAGGCGCACGGTTCCGGACTGAAGAGCCTAGAATCGCTTGGCCACAACGGCCGGCGCTTGTCAGATAAACTTGGATCTTAGACTATGAGTGTCTTCCCAACCTGTTAAATGATAAACATTACAGGGTGCCGCTTGTAGCTGGCAGTGCGGGTAGAGAGAAAACAGCAGCCGCTAAACAAGGTACGTAGGGCTTGGGCACGTAGTCGTAAAATATCTAGAATGAAACAGAAAGATTTACCTGTGGCAGTTTCGATATGAAACTGTGTGCATTGGCTACTTTCGCCACCTCCTCGATTTCTTGCATGGAACAGCCCGCTCGCCCGTAGCGGATGTTCTCGGCGATAGTTGCGTGGAAGAGCACCGGCTCCTGGCCCACCACGCCGATCTGCGACCGCAGCCAGCCCACGTTCAGCGTCTTCATGTCGCGCCCGTCCAGTTCTACCTGCAAACAGGAATAATTTCGACTTAATCTCACGTAGTTTTACAGATTAAATTTGTTTTGGATCCCGAAATGTTCTAGAAGTCTTTTGAGGTTCAAATTGTTCAAATGGCTCTGAGCACTATGGGACTTAGCCGGCCGTAGTGGCCGAGCGGTTCTAGGCACTTCAGTCTGGAACCGCGCGACCGCTACGGTCGCAGGTTCGAATCCTGCCTCGGGCATAGACGTGTGTGACGTCCTTAGGTTAGTTAGGTTTGAGTAGTTCTAAGTTCTAGGGGCCTGATGACCTCAGATGTTAAGTCCCATAGTGCTCAGAGCCATTTGAACCATTTGAACTATGGGACTTAACATCTGAGGTAAAACTTAGAACTACTTAAACCTAACTATCCTAAGGACATCACGCACATCCATGCCCGAGGCAGGATTGAAACCTGCGACCGTAGCGGTCGCGCAGTTCCAGAATGAAGGGCCTAGAACCGCTCGGCCACACCAGCCGGCTCTTATGAGGTCTTTTACTATTTTGTGTCATTGATCTAGTCGATGTATTCCCGTGGTTAACTTACTGCACTCACGTTCTCCAGAAAGATGGTTGATATCTCCGTCTGGCCACACACGTGAAATGTTTTCCGTGATTTTCCTAAAACAATTACAGGGGATGCAGACGTGGCTCATTATTAAAAGGGCACAAACGATACGCTTCAACTTGATCCAATCCGTATTTGCAATGAGTTCCTAATAACCATTCTCAGGGTGTTCCTTCCATCTTTCGGCGTAACAGCGTTATAAAGTTACAACTATGGAAAACTGAATAAACAACAAAAAGTGTTCTGTAACGGTTTTTTAGTTGTGAAGAAGCTTCTTTGTTGCGATCTCTGTTTAATATACAAAAAATCACTTGTAAATGAAGACAGAAGATTTTTTACGCTGTGATTTGATATTCTGGGAAAAATCCTGTACAGGTAAGTAACTATACGGATAGTGCACTCCAACGAAAATCAAACATTAGCGAGAACGTGGTGTGTATGATTGATTCACAGTGATAAACTGCGTAGTCACCAGTTATGGATGGCCAACATTTATAGGGCAGCATTCTAACATGAATCAGCCGTCTACTGCTGAAGCAAATGTGGTGCAGTTGTTCCCGTATGATCTTGGTAGAAAAAAAATGTTTGATTTCTTACATTCAAACTTCTGGCGCTGTAATTCAAAGCAGATTGTTGTTTGCCTTTTATGGATCTGTAGCCCAGTCTACGAAGACCAAAAATTATCGACTGGGGAAGAAAATCGTAATTTTTGTACAGTCGTAGGGGGCGCGTAATGAATAACGTATGAAAAATCCTGAGTTTTGTGGTGTGGTGGTGATGAGGGATAGGGGGGGGGGGGGGCGTGTGAACGTAACTTCATCTCGAAAACCAGGCATCTATCGAAAGTATTTTTTGGTACAAAATTAAACAACTTTGAATTTCCTACAAAAAAAGGTACTGAAATGTGGAAACTATTAGTCCTAGAGAAAAAAATGAGTATGGCCCTTCTTCTACGAAATTTTGTACTGATAAACATTTTCACTAGTTGCCACGGTTTACGAGATAGTCAAGAACAACATAAAAAGTGACCTTTGAACGCCCGCAGTCCCAATGCTCACTGCAAACCGGTCAGGATATTTAGTACGTTGTTTATGACACTGCCCCTAATGCTGTACAAAAATCTGCTACTACACGACTTTTCCCCCAAATTTTTCTTCATTTACTGGACTACTGTGGGTACAACGTGACATTTTTTCCTGAAATACTTGTGGTCGTCCTATGCGTCGGTTTACGCGTGTGAAACACTGTCTCTGCGATATTGAAGACTTCGCTGTTGACCTCGGTTCTTTGTGTAATCTCCTGTATGATATGAACCATGGTTCTAGCAACGATTATCATTTCACGTTCGAAGTCGGTTAATTCACGACGTGTTGTCACATTGACTACACAGCTGTCGCCAACAGTACGCTCAGGTGACATGTCTACACACATGCCGTACGCAACATATGTCTGGTAAAATTGGCATGCGACTTTCGAGAAGTATTAATTTTTTCGGAGCTGTTAATAGATGTGCTGTTATGCTAGACTTCTCTGTACAGAATTTGAAGAGTTCTGCAGAATTTCGTGAAGAATATAATAGGAATTCGGAAAATTTTAATTTGCCAATTTGTGGAAAAGTTATGATCAAAACTCTTAATAGCTCCCAAAGAATGTTACAGGAAACACTAATGACATTTTATTTTTCAAATAATGGTTCATGAAATAATTGTAATAATGAGGGACCTATTTTCTCTACATAAAAAACAAATTCGTACAGCAGTTCTGACCACAGTTCTGGATTTCGCTCCAACAGTTATATAGAAAATAGTCAGTTTAACCCTTACTCGAACTCGGAAAACTTTGTGCTAGGTAGCAGGAGGATCAAACTCCCACTGTTTACTATCTGCGCAAGATTACGCCAAGTTTCATTGTTTAATTTAAGTTGGCTACTTACAGCAAAATTGTGGCAGGGATAGATTTTGCAGCGTTTTCAATGATAGCGGTAAGGTAGATTTAATTTGCAATGAAAAGCGCTGTAGAATCTGAGGTATAATGTTGCTGCTGTGATAAGAATTAGTGGCATTGTTTCAATATATTTGCTGGAGGCAACGAAAAATTATTTTTGCGTTTGGAAGATGGTCATGACCGCACACCAGCTCCAGATATTCAGTAAACGAAGAACATCATGCTACTCCGTTAAAAGAAAAGGCAATGATATGGATGACATGTCTTTAAAGCTTGTTCGTATAGATGAAGGTAAGCATCAGACAACAAGGAACAAGTTAACTAAGAAAGACATAAGTATCATAATTAAGCCGGCCGGTGTGGCCGTGCGGTTAAAGGCGCTTCAGTCGTAAACCGCGTGACCGCTACGGTCGCAGGTTCAAATCCTGCCTCGGGCATGGATGTGTGTGATGTCCTTAGGTTAGTTAGGTTTAATTAGTTCTAAGTTTTAGGCGACTGATGACCTAAGAAGTTAAGTCGCATAGTGCTCAGAGCCATTTGAACCATTTATCATAATGAAGCTCGATCAGTCAGTGCTCTTGTGCATTCATCGCCCTAGTTTAACTGACATTTATGAACCGTAACACTTGTAAAAATGTACAGTCTACCGGAACTGAAATGTTTTACCGGCTTGAAAGAATTTAACCTCCTCCATGATAGAGGCATTCTCCACACCATCTCATCCTGTCTTTCAAAAACTTTCGGATGCAATAACCGATATCGGATGGAAAATGTTATCTAAACATGTTAACGCAACAGTTAAAAAATATTTTAACCTAATGTGGGACTATTCAAATTTTGTACAAAGAATTCTAGAATTATAGAATATCTATCAAGAAGTCTGAAACAATGCATATTTCTTGAAAATCCGGTGCCAACTTCAACTGACTCGCAACATCTAGCTGAAACATTCAGGAGTCATACATGGCACATCTACAAACTATAAATGGTACAACCATTCCTGTGACTTTTGACCTCACAGCATGTGAAATCTAGACAGTTACATATACCAAACAAATCCATAACGTAAATCACAACAATAAAATGATCAAAACAACAATGACGAAAGTTCCAGAATTTAAACAGCTACTTTATGAATATAGAAAGAATTATTTTCTGTAAGCTGGTTATGGTTTCTTAGTTTGTTATTCGATTGCTTCATAGCAGCACCTTTACAATAAAAGCTGTACTTTGCTGGAAAAGCTCTGTTGATATATATAAGATACGCACTGTTCCTTGCACAGGGTCGTAGAATCTTTGGATGAGCTGCATGCACGTGGACTTCCCACAGCCGGAACTTCCGACAAGCGCCACGGTCTCACCAGCTTTGATCTTCAAGTTGAGACCTTGAAGGACCTGGTGACAAGGAGAACGTCTTGCATAGTAAAACAATGTAATCAGAAGCAGGCGGAAAGTTGAGTCAGAACGACAGGGTATTTCACAACACAATTCACATTACACCATTTGGAGAGGTTGTAAGCCTCCTACCTTTTTCTTGTGGCTGACCTGAGTACATGGTAACACATGACTTCAGTAAAATGCCCTGAAAATGTGTACCTTTTAGAGTTAATTTCTACCTGGGAAATATCTGTCCACAGTTTCGTAGACATAGATGGATTTTTGGATGAATTTTAAATCAGTTACTTCTTGAATGTTGATAAACTGATTCGATGTACGTGTAATTAACATTCCTTGTTGGCGGTCCAAGTCTTATGAGCGTGTAAGTCTCAGGCTGATAGTCAAACATTTGTCCACGCAAGAACACGAAATGTAATAATCACGTCGAAAATAACCTAGTAAACAGAAACAAGTCTCGGAGTCTCTGCAGCAGTAGTTACTTTCTGAGCTGAAAAGGCAAGCAAAGAATTGAAAAGGGGTGATGAATGCAATTTAGCTCTGTGTTGATTAATATTCCTGCTGAAATCAACTTTCATAATAAAATTCGTGTTCAGATTCACGACTGAATATACAGGCAGCTGTACAGCCGAATTTATAGTATGGGTTTCATTAAGTGACAAAGGATGGGAAACAAATCATAGATTTTTAATTAAACTACTGATTATTAAAACGCAGTTCAAAAGCAATAACACATGAAAGGTTACATTTGTCGTGTGATGGAGCTTGTGTTGGGCAGGCCACGATGTACGAAAAACTGAAACTTTCTAGATCCATTAGCGAATCCTGAATGCATTTAATTGAGAAGGATGTGATCTAGTCAGTATGCCTACGAGGTGGAGGAATTAGAGTAAAACCGATACTGTACCACGATCAACGGAAGTTAAGCATGAGCGCAAGTGAAGGCATATTTAAAGACTTGAAAATGCTGTAAGCAAAATATTAAGTTCAGTGTCAAGTGTAAGCTGCTACCTCAAGTAATTCTCGCAGTTCGTTGCATGAGAATGGCCATCATTAAGTAATCTTAGTGCAAATACTCAACGTCCACGCCAGCTGTTCGTAGCAAAATGTGGAAACGGCGACACGAGCCAAAAGCCAAAAACGGAATTAGACTGCTCTTTCTACCTTTAAACACGTCTCACAAAACACGCTACACAATTCGTGCAAGCCTGTGATTGGACCATAAACACTGCCTACAAGGCAAAGGCTAGCAGACAAGCCTTCACTCGACTAGTCAAAGACTGTAAGACATTAAACATAGATTACCTGTTACAGGATGTCTTTTCAACAGACTCGTGACTCGGAACTCGAGTAAGAATGTGAAACGTTACTGTATAACTAATTATCTAACAACTACCGTTAATTTTTTCATTAAAAAACTCAATGAGTTTTAAATTATGATTACAATGTCTCCCATGTATTCTGACCTAGGATAGCTTTTCCTATCCTACTTTTGAACACGAACATTACCTCTGTAAATGACTTTCAGTGTGTGTGGCATCAATTGCTCTAAACTGAATCGGACTACCTTTAAATGAAATTGAATACAAAGAATGGCTACCAAAAATACGCAGAAAGGCTACCTCATCAAACAATCAGAACACATTAGTTAATTGTCGCGTACTGGAATTGTGTCCGTTAGAGACTGCATAAACTGAAATATGGGCAAATTTTACCAAATGATTACGGTTTTGATTCCATCTCACAAAGTTCGCTTTAATCCCTGCGATTGATCCTTACTCGCAACGGATAACTCAGCTCCGTCCTCTGTTCTTTATCTGTAATAACATGAAGTTCTGGAATGCATGTACCTGAAATAAATCACTGTGCAGCTAATTGTTTAATCATTTGCCTTAGGCTACTTTGCCAAATGAGAATTTTCTTATCTTTTCAATAATGCAGCTCAATGTCCACGCAATTGTGATAGAAGAGGTAGTGCAGTAATATTACGATCTGCATTCACACTGTAAAGATAGACTTAATGAAATGTTTGGAAATCAATGAAAAGGTTATTTTAAACTGAAGTGGTATTCGAATCTCTTTAATAACACAGAAATGTATCACATTAGCATAAAACTATTATATTTTCGTGGCATTGTCACACATAATAAAAACTATTCATACAGTACTTTAGTTACAAATTTACACTTTTTTCCGTTATAACGTACTTTGAACTAAAAGTGGTGGGTGACGAACAGTAATTCGGATTCTGAACGTATGACCGATAATTTGCCTTGGATATGAAAATGTAAATGCTGTTGAACAAAGTGTAGTATTTACAGTACAATAAATACACGCCTAACAATTGCAGCAAGTAAGAGCTATATTCATTTATCTTTTTCCAAATGTGTCGTCTCTCTATGAAATCATCTCAAAATCATTCACTATCCTCAGTCACAACAGGGAGCATCTCAGACAGATTTCAGTCTCCATTCAGCACGTCCGCCGTCAAAGCTTCGCACTCATAAGCAATACAAGACACACTCTCTCAGCAGACTCTCTCTCTCTCTCTCTGTTTTCTACTCGTACTACAACCTCTGGTAGCCAAAGAGTGACATATCATTCATGTGATAAGGCATCCAAAGACGCCCTTAATGGTAAACGTTCCAACATAACTGCCACATCGCATGGTGTATAAACTTTTCAAATGAATAACTTGACAGTTAACATTTCAGTGACCGACATTCTAGGTTGCAGACGGTATATGAGTTTTACATAAATAAATACACCCTGAAACTGTCCATTTGAATATTACAAGGAAAACAAGGAGCGATTACCGGTACATGGTTGATCATTCGATGTCATAAGGTTTTATCACTCTCTACAATTCCCACCCTATTCTTTGTGACTATTTCTTGTTTATGATAGAATTTGTTTACCTTTATGTTTATTTATTTTATTTTATAATTGCAATAAGCCTGATAATGCTGCAAACGACTTCGGGTAGACTTGCTACTAGTCGTTAACCTCTACATCTTCTGGCTTTCTTCAGACTGATTCTGAACTGAAACGTCTGTTTCTCCAACACGGCGGGATATGAGTTCTGTACACATAGCTAGGTAAGCTCTTGTGCTTCTAACAGTACGATACTTTTTTAAGTAACGATTTTTGGCTGCGCTGAATGAACAGGACAAGAAAGTATCTAGTAATTTTTGGTTTGTTTTCAAATGGTTAAGACCGCTCTCGCACATTTGAAAGAATTTTAGGCATTAAACTATTGAATTGACGTCAAATTGTATATTTCTAAGGAAATATCAATTGTCGTAGTATAGCATACAGTGCTGCCGTTCCTTTTTTAACACAGATTCGTAGAGTATCTATAGGGCCTCCAGGCCACTTTGGGTCTATAGAGCAACAATTATGGAACTATATGAAAAGAGACGTAAATCAGTTACAAACTGCGGTGTGCACACATTTCATTCAACTTGTATACATATCTACAGATATTCTGATTTAGGTTTTGAGATGTTCGGTATGCCTGCCATCATTGGCGATGATGTGGCGCAGACGAATAGCGAATTCGAGGTGTCGGAACATCGATGCTGTCGATGACCTCCTGACAGGCTATTTTCAGCTCAAAAATGGTTTTGGGGTTATTGCTGTACACCTTGTCTTTAATATAGCCCCACAAAAAGGAGTAGAATGTGTTCAAATACGGAGAATATGGCGGCCAATCGAAGCACATGCTAGTGGCCTCTGGGTATCCCAGAGCCAGAATGCAGCCCCCAAAGTGCTCCTCCAGGACACCAAACACTCTCCTGCTTCGATGCGGTTGAGCTCCGTCTTGCATGAACCACATCTTGTCGAATCCAGGGTCAGTTTCGATAATGGTGATAAAATCATCTTCCAAAACCTTCACGTACCGTTCGGTAGTCACCGTGCCATCAAGGAATATCGCACCGATTATTCC
This sequence comes from Schistocerca cancellata, assembly GCF_023864275.1. Lineage (NCBI taxonomy): Eukaryota > Metazoa > Arthropoda > Insecta > Orthoptera > Acrididae > Schistocerca > Schistocerca cancellata. Next base: position 243,159,186 of record NC_064628.1, on the reverse strand, counting down.
GTGACTTGACATTCTACACTACACAGTCACATGTTAAGGGGGAAGAGACTTCTCGATCGCTAAATGCCGACTCTCAGTTCTCTAAATGGGCAATTTTGCTTATTGACAGACCCATCCAAATGAAAGTGGGCTTCTTCGAGTGCATGCACATGCTAATTCCCATCATGACCCGCTGCCAACCGTGCAATTTGAACGTCCTAAAGCAAACCGTTCAAAAGTTATGACGATTTTATTTCATATAGTTCAGTAATTGTGACCCTGTAAATGACCTTGAAAATTACCAGTGCTAGTGAGGGTTGCCTACATGCCAAGGACAATAACATCAATCAATAACCTTAAATGAGTGACATCATCAAGAAGGAAGGTGACAGAAAATTAAAAAAGAAACTGAAAACGGCCAATGGTAGTAAATTTAAAAATTAAATATTGTGCTAATGATAATGCAATATAAGGTATTCGATTACTTGTCAAAAGTTTTCGCAATCGCACATAAACACATACACACACACACACACACACACACACACACACACACACACACATCCTGAAAATTACATAAAGGGACACAATATAGTCATCTTGGCTGTGCTGTAAAGTTTTCAAATGTTACAATTTTTTGCGCCGTACATAAAGCGCACTAGTTTAAATATCTGAAAGTACTTTACAAAGTGCTCAGAAGCCGTTGAATGGTCAAATTGTTTTTGTGTCATGTTCAGAAGTATTTATCCAAAAAAATTACATAAAGCAGAAGCTTGCTTAAATTAGTACAGTCCTGATAAGTTTATAAGTAGCAGCTAACAGTCAATGAAGGTGTTCAATGAAATGCATAGCTCAGCTGATTACATTTCGAGGTGGCAGTCCATTTCCGCAACAAATCCCTTCAAAACCTGGGAGATACAGAATAAAATTCTGGGCAGTTTGTGACAGTGCAAGATGCTACTGCTTTGAGATGTGTGTGTATTTGGGGAAGGAGGAAGAAACCTGAGGCGTGCGACTTGGAGAGAATGTTGTGAAAAACGTGCTGATTGAAACTGAAAAGTCTGGAAGTAATATCACCTGTGATAATTTTTTTTATATCTCTCTATTTAGTTTATTATTTGCTGTCGAAAGATCTGACACTAATTGGTACTATCCGAAAGAACAAAGGTGAACTGCCTGTCACCTAAAGGACATGAAATATACTTTGCATTATTTTTTTCAACCAGAACTGATGATAGCCTCTTATGTTCACAAGAAAAACGAATTTGTTACCGTCCTCAGCTCTCTTGATCAACCAACCGTGTCATCATGGCAAGTGAGGTAGTGTGTAGTTATAATTAGATACAATGCCACAAAGGGCGGCATTGACACTATGGACTAGAATACGCGATGCTACAGTGTGAAGAGAAAAACTAGGCGTTGGCCATTGGTGGTTTTCTTGAACATGGTCGATGTAAGTATAATGAATGCATACATAATTTGGATGATGGCTACCAATAAAAAAATGAGACGTCGTACTTTATTATCTGTTTCGGAAAGCAACATGGGTAAAGAAGTAGCACCGGATCCAGAAAGGGCAGTGAAAGCACCAGCTAAAAAAAAGGAGAAGATGTGGATATTGTATTGAGAAGAGAGAGAAAGTAAAATTACATGTTATAAGTGCACCAAACGCGTATGCTCGAAACATTCTGATACTGTCTGTAGATCCTGGGCAAATTTGCAGAAAGAATAAAAGCCAGCAGTAAAAGTATAAAAACTGCGTTTTCTAAAATGTTATCTTTAAATAAATAAATTATTTTAAAATTACTTATACCTCATAAGTCATTCACATCATTCACAACATAAGTAGTCAAAACAGCCTCAGTTTATGTCAATTTCAACAATAGGGGCCTGAGAGTCCCGACCGGTAGGCAACTCTATACAGATTTTCTGATAAGAAGAGGGTTAAACTCCATGTGTCGTACTGTGCAGTCGTAACTTACTGTAAATTTTGCATTGTATAGCGCGAGCATTATAGCCATTAAAATCGGCGTGTCGTTTCAGTAACAGTTCAGGTTGGGAACCTTAAACTGGCTACTTAGAGTGAGTGTGTGGTGTGTGCGAAACTTTTGTTATCATCTGAGTACAGGATGGACGTGATGACTAAATATGTACTTAAAATGTGACAACATATCAGAGCTTACATTCAGTGACTGCGACTTATTTAGCAGCTTAGTGAGATCTGGAACTTGAAAACAATTTTTCACCCTGTCAGCACATTTTCTACGGCTTATTTTTTACAGCTTTTGTAGCAAATAAACAGCTTTCTTCTCTTCAGAGCAGGAGTGTATGCCGCAAAAGGAGATCAACAAAAGGAAAGTGTAGATGTACTGCTAATGGTTTGAACGTCGTCCGCCGAAAGACAGCGTAGTGGCGTAGCTGCCAGAGTGCCATCAGTGTCTATCATTTAACAGTGAAAGCTCACAGCCAGAAGGCTCAGTGTGGTGCAAACGTGTGAAGCAAGCAGACATCCATGACATGGAGACGCACTGGTACTTCTTACAACCAACTGAGCGTCTCAGAATGGGGCAAACTGTGGACTTTCGAGTGGCGGGATGGTCCTTTGGAATAATTTTCTCCCAAGTTGGACGTGCTGCGTTAGTGGTGCAACGATGTTGGTATCAGCGGTCACTTGGACAGACTCACACCTGTAGACGACGTTCGGGACGTCCAAACAGCACAGATGACCGCCAGCATCGTCATATTGTAAGGCAGCAGTGGAAAATCGTACAGCTACCACAGCTCAAATAAGAGGGCTTGGGAGCTAAGACGTGTCAAAACGAACTTTTGCGAACCGTTTATCAGCGGTGGAACTACGGGTGCACACACCTCTAACAGGTCTTCCACTCACACCACAGCATCGACGTGCACGGGTAACTGGTCCCATCAGAGGATTACTTATAAGATGGAATGGCACGCCGTGGTCTTCAGCGATGAAGGCAGATTCTGCCTGCACGCAAGTCATGGTCGTTTGCCCTTACAACGTAGACCTGGTGAGTGCATTTGTCCAACTCACAATGGCCCCGACCCAGACCTTACGGTCTAGGGCGTGATAAGCTACAATTCTCGTTCATCTTTGCTGTTTCTGTAGCGAAAGCTAACCAGCACTCGGCACCTGCAGAACGCTGTTAGACCCATTCTTTTGGCGTTCTTGCAACAGGAAGGTGATGGGTTGTCCCAGAAACATGATACTCGTCCACACACTGCCCGTAAAACTCAGTGTGCTCTGCAAGATGTAAACCGACATATGGTTGGGAGAGCGGTGTGCTGACCACATGCCCCTCCACAGCCGCATCCAGTTACGCCTGTGAGCTGAGGATGACACGGCGGCCGGTCGGTACCGTTGGGCGTTCATGGCCTGCTTGGGTGGAGTTTAGTTTTTCCCCACATGTAAGTACTTTTTTTCCATTACGAAACTGACGATTCTTTGACGTCTCAGGGTGTGTCCTATCAACCTGTGCTGCTCTCCTTCGATGGCTATTAACAACACTTTCACCCAAGGGGGATAATATAAAAGCAACTTGCTCCAGTTCGCAGAGGTGGTATAGATCAATGGGCAACCAAGGCTCTAATAATAAATATTTATTGAGTCTGTGACCGGAGGTGCACTGAAAGATTATCGGTTCACAGTACTCATCCACGAGTAGCTTTCACTGAAGTTAAGCAATAATAAATAAACGTACCAGATGGTTATAATTAAAATGCATCTATTCACTGAGGTCCAGTGAGGGCTATAATTATCGTATGGCAGCGAAACTTGGTAGATATGCTAATGCGTTAATGCAGAACCTATGTACGCTGGAAAAAATTAGTTCCAGTTTTGGCCACCAAGTGCAAATCTGCCACTGTACACTGTCTGTATGACGGTGTGATAGCCAGGCTATGAAGTCAACATAATGCCTTTCTCATTTGTTTTACTTTTTCTTCCCACATCCTGTTTTTAATCCATTACATATGGAAACATTTCTACATATACCTTTCTGGCATTACAGCGTTAGATTTTCACCTGTTGGCCCAAAATGAAACTATTTTTTTTTCTAGCATAAGTCGTTTCTACATTAAAGCGTTAGCATATCTACAATGTTTTGCTGCCATACGATAATTACAGCTCACAATGGATCTCTGTGACCAGCTGCCCTTCAATTTTAACCATCTGGTACACGAATGGAGACAGCTGAAGAGCATAGAAACTTACATGGAAAATTACTCACACTATACAGACGCCATTAGTGTGCTACACGGACCGAGTGGCGTGGTGCAGTGGTTAGCACACTGGCATCGTATTTAGTGGGACGACAATTCAAATCCCTGTTCTGACATGCAGATTTCGATTTCCGTGATTTCTCCAAATCACTCCAGCCAAATGCCGGAATGCATCCTTTCAAAAGGGTATCGCCGATTTCCTTCTCCATCCCGTAATCTGAACTTGTGCTCCATCTTTCCTCACTGTAGACAGGATGTTAAATTCCAATATTCCTTCCTTCCATTTCTTTCACACAGAGAAAATTTTAAAGAGTTCGGTTAAGCTTGACATAGAGGACTGAAAAATGAGGTACTGTTGCAGATGACAAAGCAAAGGTCATGGTGGAACTTTACAGCATAACTGAAGAAGTCTGCCTGTGGCCATAGCGCGAGGCGTTCGATCTCGCCGTGCGAACGACGTGGCGTGCATAAGCGAGCGACACCCGCCGAGTTGTGCTCAAGCTGAACTGATACTAAACACAAGGCTGCAATTGCCTGCCATGAAACGCGTCAGCTACATCTGTTAGTCCGCACCGAACTGAAACTTAATAGAGCTGTTGTGTTGGTGGTCTGATCAATGACCCATCTCTAGCGAGGTTTCGACCCTGAAAAATATGACCTTTGTCAACTTACATGGATGGCCGATGCCAAAGACCAACTGCTCTGGCGTAGAGAACACGTTTTTTCACATTCTGGTTGAGTTCTATCTGTCGGAAAAGCACTCCTCACTGTGTTTCTATGACTCCACGTGGAAAAGGAAGGACATGTATAAAACTGGGAGAGTCTTTGGCAGAAATCTCCTTTTTAAGTAAGTAAGAAACTCTCAAAATGCCAGCTGGCGAAGTTTGTTCCCAAATTTGAGTTCCTCAGTACGTTACGAATAATTACAGTAATGTCTCCTTTACCTTGGAATCTTTGCTAACTGCTAAAATCGTAACTGAAAATTAAAAGAACTCAAAGCGAACTAATATTAAAAATGACTACACCTATGAGCTGTTAATTATCAAAGAGTCCTTAATCTGTAATCAGATTGCATCGTTTTTTATTATTAATAATTTATTTCTCTTTTTGAGACCTATGACGGACACACAGGCGCTCTCGCAACACCTGGCCTTTAGTCAATTTGGGCCATACATTTATTTTTTTCTAAATTCGATTCATTATACCGTCATTAGTTATCTGATCTACACAACTGGTCTTCAGCTTCATAACACCACATTTGAAAGCTACTGTTCCCTTATTACCTAAACTATTTATTGCCCACACTTTACTCCCGTCCTAGTCTACACTCTGGCCAAATACGAGGGCTATTCGTTTATTAAAGTCCGCTTGGTTGCAAAATGAAAACAGTGAAAATTAAAAAAAAATGTTTTATTTGATACAGTTAGCTATCCTTTCAGCTACTTCTCTACATAGTCACTGCTCCAACTTAGATATTTGACATATCATTGCACCAACTTTCCAGTACCTTCATCATAGAAGGCAGCCACTTATGCTTTCCGCCAATTCTCTACGTGGTCCGCAGCTCGTTGTCTATGCCAAAACGTTGTCTTTATTGTCAGCAATTCACGTGAGGAGAGATGAAGCTGACAGGGAGCCACAAACGAGCTGTATGGCGGGTGATAATACGCTTCCCATCTAAAACGCTGCAAGAGCGTCTTCATTGCCCTGTAATGTGCGACCGAGAATTGTATGGAAGAAGGAAATGCATGACGCTTACTTTATGTGGGCTGCATGAAATCAGGTCATGTCTCTCAGCAGATACTCATAGTTTGCGGGAGACACTACTTTATAGGCACTTTTACCTGCTCACTACCCACTCGGAACTGAAAAATGTGATCTGACGTGATCGATGGGCATACTAGAGACACTGCCCAACACATCTGTGCAGAGCTTCATCGGATTTTCACTGTGATTTCCATTTCGCGACCGATTGGATCTCAATAAACAATAACCCTCACCCCCCTACCTGTAGAAAAGACTTCCTAATATTTAAGTTCATATACGACGTTAGCAAACTTCTCGTTCTGGAAGAGATTTACCTTGCTACTGACAGTCTGCACGTTATATTCCTTCTACTTCGGCCATCGTCAGTTTTGCTGCTCAAGTGATAGAATCTGTTTAATTCTTGTGTCTCATTTCCTTCTTTAATTCCCTTTGCGTTGGCTGATTTATTTAGACTTCATTAGCGCATGGAACGATGAAATAATACACGTCATCACGTAGTTTTCCGCCAAGACTACCGAAAGTGACCGCACACTCAAAAAAGTTCTTATCGGAGAGTGTGAGATGCATTTACCTTACACATCATGTAAATACCTTACCTTGATTCCCTTCCGCGATGGGTACTCGAAGTGGACGTTCTTGAAAGTAACATCACCCTTGGCGTAGTAAGGTTTCTCGCCTTCTTCCGACAGGCTGTCGATGTCTGGTTTGCGGTCGATAACAGAGAACACCTTCGCGGCGGTGCCCCTAGCCTCAGAGATCATCTCGATGTACGCTGACAGTGAGGAGAACATCGACGACCCATGCGTCACCGAGTAGAACACCTGCCAAAGATTCAGTATTAGTCCCACAGTTCTGTCCCTGGGAAAGGATTGCCTAACCGGAAGGGATGAAGAGAAAAAGGCTGAACTAAACGGGATACAGTCTCAGACATGGAATGTTGACTATCATAAATCTCAATGTGGTAGGGTAGACAGGCGGATAAATTTAATAGTTATGGACCAAAAAAGGCAATAGCAGAGGCTGGATAATGAATATGGCTATAAAGAACGTAACTGAGAAGGAATCTTAGAGTGTGAGAAGAAATCAACCGATCGAAGAAAGGAACAGACAAAAATATCCAGGAAAAGGAAGAAATATGGCAAAATAAACCATTTAGAAATGAACTCAACAGAAATTGCAGGGAAGATAAAGCGAAGTGGTATCCAGAGACAGAAAAGGAAAAGACTATTTCAGCATATGGAAAATCCCAAATAGATTTCAGTGAAAGCAAGTACATAACATTAGATGAAAGGGTTGGCAAAAGAGAGGAAGCTGTGATGGGTCGCGTGAAACCTGCCAGAAGAAAAAACAACGAATAAACAAGTAGACTAAAAAGTAACATTCGTTGGATGGACAACACATTTCGTCATTTAAGATGGCAGTTGGTTCACTGACTAACACGAAAGAGAAAAATGTACAAGTAGTCCAAGATTTTTTAAAGTGCTAGTATTGTTCAAGAGATGTAACATATTCAGAGATTGTATGTAACGAAAGTAATGATACTCTGGTAGCAATGGCAGATGAAGTATATGAAGTTACTGGAATCACAAATCAAGAAAAGACTATGGGAGATGACGAATTCAGAGACTGTTAGTAACAAAAGTAATGATATTCTGGTAGCAATGGCAGATGAAGTATGTGAAGTTACTGGAATTAGGAATCAAGAAAAGTCTCTGGGAGGTGACAAATTTTCAATAAAAACGGAAGCCAAAATAATGCAAAAGTAATCGAAACAATGGTTTGCAAAATGTCCACGGTATGAGGCAATTCCCGAAAACTGTAACAACGCTGCAGCTGTTTTATTTCACGCGAAAGGTGGTAGACACGACATAAAAACTGTAAATGTAACAGTCTCCTCTCTGTAATGTGCAAAATGTTCACCAACGCAGAGATAAAACAATGGATTTTAATTACGCGATGAAAGAGTCTTTGTTTATAAGTGGATACAAAATGGCTCTGAGCACTATAGGACTTGACATCAGTGGTCATCAGTCTCCTAGAACTTAGAACTACTTAAACCTAACTAACCTAAGGACATCACACACATCCATGCCCGAGGCAGGATTCGAACCTGCGACCGTAGCAGTCGCGCGGTTCCGGACTGAGCGCCTAGAACCGCATGGCCACCGCGGCCGGCGAAGTGGATACAGAAAATGGGAAGTTATGAAAGAGGTTCCAGAATCAGCACTAGCTTCCATGCATGGGATCTGTGTATACTGCGAAGCATGTTATTCAAATGAACGGTTGTCTGGTTTACCATCTGTTCACTTAGTGGATGGGCGATTCATCGAAAGATGAAAGAGTAAATACAGGTGTACTCCTGGAAGACATATTGTAATCCTAGCTGCTCATGTTGTATGAGGATGTGCGGAAAGGTAATGCCTCCGAATTTTTTAATATTCTGTTCTCAATATCGGTTGAGGTACTGTTCGATATACATATCAGTCAGTCGACTTCTCCGCTTCGCTGACGCAAGATGAAACCTTCTGCCGCCAGACGGCTCCGATCTGTAGCGTGTAACATCGCTGTGCGTAACGTAACTACATCAGTGTGTGAGAAACAGCGCGCTGTATTCTGGTTTATAACTGCAGAAAGAGTGCCTCTAATCGAAATTCTTGGAAGAATGGAAGCTGTGCATGATGATGATGATTGTATCGACATCAGCAATATGCCACGTTGAGTTGTTCGTGCTCACAATGAAGGAAACAATGGTGCCAACCTCAATGTGTGTGACGGAGCTCGGAGCGGACGACCATTTACGGTAACCGATGAGACTCAGCGGAATCTGGTTATGATCAGAAAAAATCGTCGGTTAATACAAACACAGGCCTCAGGCATACCATGAGAGCATGTACAGACCATCACTGCAGGACCGTATCACAGAAAACTATCTGCAAGGAAAGGTACCTCGATTTTCTCTGAAGAGTTCTGAACCCTATACCGATGAGTGTCGACGGCTGCCGGATGCGGTCGTCCATTTCCAGCACTGTCATACACGTTCAGGTTAGCAATACCGTTTCCTTCTTTCGAGCATGAACAATCCAACGCCGCATATTACTGATATCGATGCAATCATCAAAGTAAACATCCTTCATCCTTGCATGGCTTTCAGATGGACGCACGTCTTCTGCTGTCAAAAACTCGATTAAGGCACGCCATTCCTCACGTACCGACATGGTTACGTTACACACAGCCGTGCTACACTCTACAATTAGGAGCCATCGAGCGGTAGAGGGTTGCAACTCGAGTTGGCGAAACAACCGATACTTGAATAGAATAAAGAATTAGGAGGCGTTTCTTTACATCACGACCCTGTTAATAATCTGGAAAACAATACTACGTTTTAGCAACGTTAGACTTCCTACGTAGCATTCAGTTATCTATAAATGATTACTGGCAGATATATCCATTCATATCTTGATAAGATTTCGAAGAGTGGCTAAGATTATATTGCTTTCAATATTCACAGATGTAAATTTATTCGCTTTATAAACCACCGAAAAGTAGTTTCCTATAGCTAAAATATCAAAGAGTCGTATTTGGGATCAGTCAGCTCATACAAATACCTGGTTGCCAATATTTGCTGGGATATGCAACGGAATGACAATATAGGCACAATCATATGTAAAGCGAATGAAATCTTTCTACAAAGGAAATCGGTTACAAATCACTTGTGCGACCCACCCTAGAATATTATTCAGGTGTTTGGCCCCTGTCCCAAATACCGGGTGTCGCAGGAAGAATGATTAGTATTCAGGATATGACATGAAAGATAATTCTAAGCAAAAAAAAAAAAAAAATAATCTAGTAAACGTGTGTTCTAAAACTGGACACCTCAAAAGCTATGAGCACTTTTCTATCTTCACTACTGTAAACACAACTCTTCTACTGAACAAGTGCTCACAACTCCTAGGGTACGCATTATAGAGGCCATGTTTACTAGGTAATTGTTTCTTGTTCTGGTCCGTACCACCTATTCCCAAAATATGAAAATATGGAAAGAAATTAGCTTGCAGTAGAAGAGGTTTCTTTCACAATGTCGAAGATGAAATGCTCATCGTTCTTAACGTATACATCGTAAACCCCTTGGTTACTAGACTTTTTTTGCTTCGAATGTTCGTTCCTGTCATATTCGTGAATACTGGCCGTTCCTCCTCGGACATACTGTATAACTGACAGGGATTACTGGACGTATGCAAGTAAAGGCAGCACGAACGGTAACACGTTTGTTTGACTGAAGGGGGGAAGGGTATTCACTATGGGAAGTATTCTGATCCACGAGAAGGAAGGAAGATTGGGGTTTATCGCTCCGTTTAACATCCCATCGACAACGAGATTATTAGACCCGGAGCAGAAACTGTGATTGGTTAATGATGGAGTAAGAAATGGTCCACGCCCTTTCAAAGGAGCCGTCCAGGCGTTTGCCTTAAGCGATTTAGGGAAATCACAGGAAACGTAAATCTCGATGGTCGAAGGGGAATTTGAACCGTCGTCGTCCCTGATGCGAGTCCAGTGCACAAGTGCTGCACCTCGCTACGTACTTCACAGTCGTTTACGGAATTTCCATGTGGGTATAAATGCAGAACAGATAGATTTTAATGAATTTGGCACACTGTTACGACGCAGTTGAAAGCCGAAAACCAGGTCCACACTAATATGCCAAGACGAAAAATGTTTCTTACCATTGCTACTTATCTGTTTCTGTTGTATATACCCACACAGAGTAGTGCATCCACCACCGATATAGTATCTTGAAGCAGGTGGTCATTCCACAGTCTCGACAGAATATGTAGCACACTTACTGTGATCACGGTTGCTGCGTCGTACTTCCTCTGGCTCTCGGGATACTCTTTGTCCCTGAGCATGAGGTACACGCCGTACCAGGACGCCACGGCATACACGATGTACACGGAGAAAGACGAGATAGCAGAGTACAGTCCGCCAGCTAGGTTCCTCTTAAAGCCAACCTTCACAGCATCTTGCAACTTCTCGTTGAACCTGAAACATGTAGCAGGTTATTCTCGTGAGCTATAGATCATAACAGATGAGGCAGGTTGCCTAAGGGAAACTCAGTGACGGTTATGTCAACGATTTCTGTTTTTATAAATTATAACTCTCACCTTCAGGTCACATGAAAATTGTGATTGACTCTCCTGGCCTTTTCATCTGCACATCTGATGCAACGAATATAAATCATTGCATGATGACTTGTTAAGAAATATGAACGGGCTGTAATAACATTTGTGTCACCTGAGGCTGTAAAACAAACTACATATACAGGTATTAATGAGTCACGGAGATTTGTTATCTATCGGCAGAATAAAGGCAGCCTGATGTACCGTTACACTGTTCTTAGGAGTTTTATTAGGTTGGCTGCGTGACACGTCCCCAGATTTTGTTTTCGTCCTTATCTGACACCTATCTGAGCTAATACAGGGTGAGCAAATAAAAATGACCAGGAAAATACACTACGCAAAAGAATTAAGAGGTCACTTTTTTGAACCACCATCATTTTCCCAAGATGCGATGCAGAAGTGCGAAATTTGACTCAAACATGCCTGCAACCTTCCATTGTAACGATGCAAAAGCGTAGGGCCCTGCGACCTCACCCTCGGGCATGGCGTTGCCTCCAGCAACGTGTCGAGACATGCGAAAAATAGGTCAGCGTTAAGAAGATCATGTGAGATGTAAGGTGGATTAATGTGACTTTGGCACAAAATTTCAGCACAACTAGATCACGTAACTAATGAGGAGGTATTGAATAGAATTGGGGAGAAGAGGAGTTTGTGGCACAACTTGACTAGAAGAAGGGATCGGTTGGTAGGACATGTTCTGAGGTATCAAGGGATCACCAATCTAGAATTGTAGGGCAGCGTGGAGGGTAAAAATCGTAGAGGGAGACAAAGAGATGAATACACTAAGCAGATTCAGAAGGATGTAGGCTGCAGTAGTTACTGGGAGATGAAGAAGCTTGCACAGGATAGAGCAGCATGGAGAGTTGCTTCAAACCAGTATCAGGACTGAAGAGCACAACAACAACAATGCCCAACACCACCGTAGACAAGTTACACGGTAGTCGCCACCCCCCTCCCCTCCTTATCCACATCCCGTCCTTTTCCTTCCCGCCTCCGCTATGCAGGCCAGACCTCGAAGCCCGAAGTTGAAATCACGCTGTTCTTATGGGTGGCCGAAGAAAACATTTCAGACACGTCGCCCCTCAGTATCGACACGAAAAGCCTTCATGTGGCATAAAAGCCGTTAATGAAACAACCCCTGTGTATTGCTCTGAATACGGCGGGTTTTGCCCCTACACACAAGCATTTGCAGGAAATGCATCTGTATTCATCTCGAGAAATATGCTGCGGAAAATTGACGTTTGCTGGTAGAAATGTACGGAGAACATGCTGTGTCAGGAAAACGTGCAGAGAGTGGTTTAGACGATTCATTGTCCCCGATTTGGAAGTGTATCACTAGATGCGTCCTGATCGATGTGGTGTACCATGAGTTGGTCAGACAGTGAACACTATGAAGCACAATTATGCTTATTTGTCTCCCATGTTTTCAGAGACATGGCAAAGTCATTCTGCTTCATGACAGTGCAACGTCACATGTTGCAAACAGAGTAAAGGAAACCTTTAAGAGACTTCGATGGCGTCTGTTCTCTGTCTAACAAACAGCGACAATTAATTCAGGTACTCAACAGATAACTTTGTATTATAAAGTACTGATTACCACAGAATGAAGAGCGTAGTGACATAAAAGATAATGAGAGAAGGAAATTTATGTCTGATTTGCAAATAACATTTTTATTTATTTATTTGCTGATAGCTATTGCAGTTAGTCAAAATAGTGTTTTCAGCCTGGATAAATAACGCCGTTGGAGGAAATATTCTGAATTATCTGTAACACGGTATCATTGTGCTTGGTTTTACCCTCGGTTTGTAATTCTCTAAAGATGTCCGTGATGGTTTTGGGCTGTCTAGCTCTGAAATAACATTGGACATCACTTGCTATCAGTGAGAACACATTTTCTGTGCAGTCGTAATGAGAGTCACAAGTCCGCCATCATTATTAAAGCAGTTAGACTTCACAGGGTAAAACCATATGTCAAATACGGTGAAAAGAGTCGTCTTATACCGAGAGAGACCTTGGAGTCTTGCGAGGTCTCACTCGCGGCCGGAAACTGTATGTTCTTTGCATGCGAGACGCATCACATGACGTTCTTACTCTTAAGGTTGCCTACGAAACAGTTACTGCCGACCCATATCAATTTTCCGCACTGTTACCATTTCAACAGGAACGAAAAAAGGTTATTCAGCTTGGCTTGGAAAGGCTACAGAGATTAAACTCGTGAGCTACTCCCAAATTAATTGCTAATACCCTGTAACCATATAAATGCATCCTCAGTAGCTGTTGACTAGACTGGCGTGTACACTCCTGGTGGTAGATCGATATTTTCAATTCACTCGCTTCCTGCACATTGTTTCGGTGTGTGTCATATTTTAGTGTCTACTCTTTCTTATCTGTATTTCGCCTTCCCTCCCCCCAGTCCCCCCCCCCTCTCTCCCTCTCTCTGTGTCTGTCTGTCTGTGTCTGGTATGAGCGTGTGTGTTTTACTCGTTGTTGTCAAGAACTGCTCTGTGTGTTTTTAAATTCTTCTACCTGTCACGTCAGCTTGACCTCACCTCACCTCACCTTATGTCGTATGATATTTTCTTTTGGGGTAATTCTTCTGATTCAAAAAGGGTATTTTTGGCTCAAAAACGGGCTGTTCCAGCTATATGTCGTGTACGTTCGAGGACCTCTTGTCGACCCCTATTCAATAGTGTGGGAATTCTGACATTGCCCTCACAGTATATATTTTCATTAATGTCGTTTGTTGCTAGCAATATTAGCTTATTCCCAAGAGTTAGCAGTTTTCATTCAGTTAATACTAGGCAGAAATCAAATCTGCATGTGGAATGCACTTCCTTGACTCTGGTGCAGAAAGGAGTGCAGTATTCTGCTGCATCCATTTTCAATAAGCTACCACAAGAACTCAAAAATCTTAGCAGTAGCCCAAACTCTTTTAAGTCTAAACTGAAGAGTTTCCTCATGGCTCACTCCTTCTATTCTGTCGAGGAGCTCCTAGAAGAACTAAAAAATTAAGCAAATTCCAGTGTTACATGGTTGATTTTCTTTATTTAAATTTACGACTTGTCGCCTGAATATGTTTCTTATATTTAATTTTATCTGTTTCTACTATCGTTTTATAATTTCATGTATTGACTCGTTCCATGACCATGGAGACTTCTCCTTAATTTGGTCCCACGGAACAATAAATAAATAAATAAATAAATAAATCTAGTGGATCGTCGTAGTTGCCCACAAATTGGCCTTCGGATCCTTACTTGTCTCTGTGCCTCTGGTTCCGCTGCCACCATCCACCACATCTGCTGCCGCCACTACCTCTGCCTTTGCTACCGCCACCACCTTCGTTCGTTGCTGTTGTCGTCACCCCATGCCCCAGACATAGCTACTGTCATCCTTACTGTTTTGGTGACATTTAGTCGTTAGCATCTGGCTCATCATCCACAAGTCCACTGCAGCCTACCCCCATCATCATCGGCAACTTTTCAGCGGCCAACCACACGAATCATTGCCGCTTATCGCCGCCCGCCATCGTGGATAACCCCATCAAATCAATCACCTGCATCTCAGCAAATACTGCCCCACTGTCCCACACATGGGAAATGTCATCTCACCCACCACCAAGCATCTGTCCTCCCCTGTCTACCGTATCGTCTTACACCACATTCAAAATACTAGCGTCTCTTTCTCTTCCCACACCTCCCTACCGTTTCTCACTAAGCCGAGACTCTCACTCAGCAACAGTAACAACAGTATTTCACAAGCTTCTCTTCCAGAAAACTACACAACACCAACTGATGCAAGCCATACTGAATGACCTGCACAACACACAAATTCCATCATGTCGTATCCAGCAACCACCATTCCCTCCAACAGCGACTGAAAACCATCGAAATGCCAAAACACCAATGCAGCTCCGAGTTCCACACACAGAAAAGCCACAAACTCAATCAGACAACACTATCAAAATTCATGACAATTCCCACCCTCTACAACGTCTTCCTCTGATTTTCACACCGGCACCCTCTCCAATCCAGGTCCAAAATTCCCCAAACCCAAATGTCTTATCCTCAAAATAAAAAAAAAAATCTCCAAAACTTCCAACTCCTACAAACAATCCTGAGGAAAGACTTTGTACTACTTAGGTACCTGAACATCAACTTTCACACTTACCCCCTCTCCAAAAACGCTGCCCCATCTTTGGTTCCAAAGCCTCCTTACCACTCCTCGCCACTACACTCACCCAAAAACAACCCCAATGCTTCCCCCATCATCCTCCCACACTCACACTTCGTAAGTAGGCTGTTTAGGTTTTTATGTTGGGAACACCACGTAGCGCTCTGTCTGAAAATCACTGACTGTGCTGTGTACAGTCTGTGGCTGGTTGGACTCATTGTTGGATTATTCGCTTGTGTAGTGTTGGGCAGTAGGATGTGAACAGCGCGTAGCGTTGTGCAGTTGGAGGTGAGCCGCCAGCAGTGGTGGATGTGGAGAGAGAGATGCCAGAGTTTTAAGCGGACGATCTGGACGTGTGTCCGTCAGAAAAAGGAAATTTGTTTAATTTGATGTCACAAAATTATATATAATGACTTTTGAACGCTATTAAGGTAAATAAATTGTTTGTTCTCTATCAAAATCTTTCATTTGCTAACTATGCCTATCAGTAGTTAGTGCCTTCAGTAGTTAGAATCTTTTATTTACCTGGCAGTATTGGCGCTCGATGTATTGCAGTAGTTCAAGTAACGAAGATTTTTGTGAGGTAAGTGATTCATGAAAGGTATAGGCTATTGTTAGTCAGGGCCATTCTTTTGTAGGGATTATTGGAAGTCAGATTGCTTTGCGCTAAAAAAATATTGTGTGCCAGTTTACTGATGATAAGAATAAGTAAAGAGAGAACTGTCTGAATACGTTCAGTTTTACTCAGCTGTCTTTGTATCATATAACGTAGAAGTTTTTCCAGCACTGTCATTCATAATTTTTCAAAGTGGACGTTACAACTTCACTTTCCACTTCCTCACCTGCGATATCGAGGGGTGACACGAAGTTGACCACGATATTAAAGGTGAGTAGGTGGAAAGTGAATTGAACACCCAACCTGAATTAGAAGTCCTACAAATCCCCCCATATAAAAAAAAATGGCTCTGAGCACTATGGGACTCAACATCTGAGGTCATAAGTCCCCTAGAACTTAGAACTACTTAAACCTAACTAACCTAAGAACATCACACACACCCATGCCCGAGGCAGGATTCGAACCTGCGACCGTAGCAGTCCCGCGGTTCCGGACTGCAGCGCCAGAACCGCTAGACCACCGCGGCCGCCCCCCCCCCCCCCCCGTATCAATAATGTCCTCAGCCCCACTTACCTTATCTGTTTTTACTGAGTCTGCCTCAATCATTGACGATCTCCTTGAAGATGGGACCTTGATATACCATCACCACCACAAGGTCAAATCTTCCAGATCCTATCATCAGTCCTATTGCTGCCAAAGGGGTCACCATTATAATGATCACGTCACAGCCAATTGTAAAAACCAACCCACCTATCGACACTGTAAATCCTCTCATTTTCTTTAACGATGTCCTAACCTTGCTTTCCCTTATACCTGCAATGCCTACAACGACTCCCATCCCATCTATTCTGCGAAATTCATAGCCAGGCCCCAACCTACCAAACCGGAATTCAGTGTCTTGAACCACTGATAACTCCAACTATGCTCTCTGTGCAACTCTTATTGCTGAAAATATAAAGAACTTCATAATGATCATTGTCTTCTAAAACATCCATCCATTACCACATTTACACTCCCTTCAACAAATCTCCCTTCTAACTACTCCATCTCAACACCAAAATCACTTAATCCAACAACCAAGTCCACTTCATCTTGATCCACCTCAACACTATAGTCTGGACTCCCTCCAGTACCCACCCTCAGAAACTACTTGCAATCTCTTTATCATTGTGAAACTCTTATTGCTGAAAATATAAAGAACTTCATAATGATCATTGTCTTCTAAAACATCCATCCATTACCACATTTACACTCCCTTCAACAAATCTCCCTTCTAACTACTCCATCTCAACACCAAAATCACTTAATCCAACAACCAAGTCCACTTCATCTTGATCCACCTCAACACTATAGTCTGGACTCCCTCCAGTACCCACCCTCAGAAACTACTTGCAATCTCTTTATCATTGTGAAACAGCTGTTCCACACATCTGTTCCCCCTTTTTATGGATACCATTCCCCACTACAAATGCCATGTCTTCCTCAAAAATGAGATCTTCCTCACATCCAATCATACAATCAAAATCTCTCCCTACATTCCATACCACCCAGATAATCTCCTTCCCTTGGCCAGAGGCAGAGTTACAATTGGGCACCAACATAATATCCCTGTTCGATCACAACCCTTCTACAGTACTAATCGTTACCCCATTCTTCAAAAACTTAACTGTAATCTGTGCCACTATCTGTATCCAAATAGATTCACACATATCGACTACACTTTTTCCACATACGTTACTTCCAGTGACTTTAAAATCCATACCACATCACCTGCAGAGCTCCAACAGTGGTGTCAGTTTGCAGACTACCTCGATGATGATGTTTCTCCCACTCTGTTCCCCAGCACACCCATCCTTGAAGCAACACCACTCTGTACATCATATCAGCTTCTCCCAACCTCCTTGGACAACTCACTACAGCAATCCTTGATCCAACTGGAGGTGACCATCATCTATTCTCCTCTACATCTATTACACCCCTCACACCTCATTCCAATCACTGCACAAAAGTTCTCCAAAACTACTTCTGGACCAAATGGAATGCCTACATGGAATTCATGATACCCACATTTGAAGCCACCCATTCAAATTCTGTCAGTCTGATACACTCTATATCCTCCCTTCAGCAGACTTTGTCAGGCACTACATCCATCCAAAATTCTAATAATACCATATACCCTCATTTCACCACCCTCTGTCCACATTCCTGGTGACCTCATTTTGATTACTCCCTATTCTACTCCTGACTCCAAGCTTCCATTACTTAGAAAATAGCCGCGCGGGATTAGCCGAGCGGCCTGAGGCACTGGAGTCATAGACTGTGCAGCTGGTCCCAGCGGAGGTTCGAGTCCTCCCTTGGGCATGGGCGTGTGTGTTTGTCCTTAGGATAATTTAGGTTAACTAGTGTGTAAGCTTAGGGACTGATGACCTTAGCAGTTAAGTCCGATAAGATTTCATACACTTTTGAACATTTTTTTGAACATTTGAACTTAGACAATATACCACAAACAGAATTAAATCAAACTATCACAAAACAGACATAAAACAAGTACTTCCCAAAAAACACAACTCTTTGCTTGGTCACGACCTTATTAACTACCGACACCTCCAAGAATGACCACTCTCGTTTCAGACCATCCTTGCAACCTTTTCCAAGATTGTCCTCTCCACACGTTACTTCCTGAACTGTGGAACTTTTCCTCGAACCACACAAATACCATACCAATACTTCTTCCTACCATTTCATCAGCTTCACCTCTCTGTTCAGCAAGGTCTTTGAATCCATTATATCCTGATGCATCCATGAACACCTGAACTGACACCACTTCCTTCCTGTTAACCAGTGTGTCTTCTGTCTTAACTTCTCCTCTGATGACCAACTAATGTACCTAGTTCATCTCCTAACCCATCAGCTCAACGCACAGAAAGTGTATGGCGATGTACGTTCTGGCCTCCTTTTCAGACTCCAGACTTGTGCATCTTCCTATCTGACTGCCCATCGATTATCACTGTAAAAAATACCAATGCCCTTATCTTCCATCCCACTGCAGGTGTGCCACGAAGTCCCATCCCCTTTCCTCTTCTTTATCTCCCCTATATTGCCAGTACACTCAAATGACCTCCATCTGTCCACCTCCTTCAGTATGCTAATAACACTGCTTTCCTCGTCCTCTGCTGTGCACTCCAGAGATCCCAATGATCCTTCAAAATCCAGTTCAATCAGGTTACCTCCTGGTACAACCAATGCCTCCTCAAGATCAACCCTCCAAAACCTTGAAAATAATTACTGGATTAACAGTCTGCAGCTTCTGCCGCCATGACATCTACTTCATCATTTACAACCATTCTTTCTCATTAACTAACATATTAAAATACTTTAGAGTAACACTTGATTGCCAACTAGCATGGAACCCCCATCAACTAACCATTCGACAGAAAACCCACAGTAAATTACAATTACTAAAACTACTAACTGGCCGAACTTGGGGTTTTAACGACTCAACTACCCACCTCATCCTGCAAAACGTTGAACTGACCCATCGTTCCCATGCAGCTGTTGTAAAATGACTCACTCTCCCTATACCTTCCTCCAAATCCTTGAACATCATACTACCACCTCACTTTCCACACTGTTTACCTTCGTCCAAGTGGATTCTCCTCAGTGTTATCAAATTCCCTCCTTCCCCCCACTTCGCACCCACATTTCTGCATATCTTGCACTATCCACAACCTAAATTTCAATAACCCCATTGTTTTCTCTCTGATTCCCTATCCCAGCACAACTTCCACTGACTCCCTCTCCAAGACAATGAAATCCACACTGATATTTATCCATCCTACCAACTACAATTCCTGAACCATCTGAATCCGCATCGGAGCTCACCTTTGCCCCTCCCTCAACCCTCTCCATCTCTGCCTATCCCTTATCTCTCGATACCATGGCCCTAGTCGAAAACCAATCTCCTCCTCCCTTTCTGTCTAACCATTATTCAGCCTAACACACACCTTCATTCCTATCGATACCACCCAACAGTCTACATATTTACTCCTACACCCTTGTACCCTACAGAACACCAACTGTTTTACTCTCCCCACAGCCATTTTATCAGTGGCCGGCCGGTGTGGCCGTGCGGTTCTAGGCGCTTCAGTCTGGAACCGCGTGACCGCTACGGTCGCAGGTTCGAATCCTGCCTTGGGCATGGATGTGTGTGATGTCCTTAGGTTAGTTAGGTTTAAGTAGTTAAGTTCTAGGGGACTGATGACCACAGATGTTAAGTCCCATAGTGCGCAGAGCCATTTTTTTACCAGTGCAGTTGTTCAGCCTTTAGTGAATGTATAGTGCTCCTTTCTAATGTATGTCACTGTCATTCACAACTTGGTTCAATTATCTATTTATTTTTTCTTTTATCTTTACCACCTGGTCTTTCTGAATTTAATTTTTAAGAAACTAAGGGAAACATCCTGTCTTATGTAACTAGCGTTATTCAGTTCACCTTCTTATAGATTAAAAAAAAAAGTTATTTTTGCGTCCTTAAATCTTGTTGCATGTCCTTGTTTATACTGTAACTAGCTGAGTACCCACGTTACTCTAATCTTCTGGTAGTTCATCTCCTCCTTTCCCCTCTCCCTATCCAACTCATCATTCACCCCACCCCCTCTCCACCTCCTCCTGTCCCTCTCTGTCCACCTCCTCCACTCCCTCTCTCCTCATGTGTTCCTCCTTCCTCTGTCCATCTTCCCCTTCACCCTCTGTTCAAATCCTCTTCCCCCTCTATTTCCATCCCCCTCCCCCCTCTCTTTGTCCTTCTCCTTCTCCCCACTCTCTGTCAGTCTCCTTCTACATGTCCATTGCCTTCTCCCCCTCTCTCTGACCATCTCCTCCAATCCCCAGTCCGTCTCCACCTCTTCTTCTATCCATCTCTTCCTCTCCCCTCTCTTTGTCCCTCTCCCCTCTCACCATCCATCTCTTCCATACCTCTCTGTATCCATCTCCCTCTTCCTCCTCTCTATCTGTCCATCTCCTTCTTCCCCCTTCGCTCTCAATGTTATCACGCTCACCCTGATAGGAGGCTAGCTGTTCTTAGTTCCATAGCATTTCTTTCTAGATCGTAACTAAAATTGTACCAAATTTGGTTGAAATCGCTCCAAGGTTTTAGGATGAACTCTTTATCCGTGGCTTTTCCCGCGTTCGCATGTGTAAAATATATTTCACACATATTTAACATATTTCATACGTATTTGTGCCCATATTTCACCTGTATCTATAGGGAATTTCACTCTGCAGTCTCATTTACACGCAGCTCTATGTTTATGGCGTCGAATCTCCTGAACTCTGTGTTGTACAATAATATATTTTGGCATATACAGCAGTTAGTATATGAGCACAAAGATAAGCAGTAGCAACACTCGCTGTGTGTGAGCGGGCATTATCTTGCTGAAATGTAAGCCCAGGATGGCTTGTCACGAAGGACAACAAGACGTAACGACGTATAATTGTGCTATAAGTGTGCCGCAGATGACAAGCAAACGGTTCCTGGTAATAAAGGAAATAGTTTCGGAGTCCAGCATTCCAGCTTTTCAAGACGTATGGCGGATGATAGTCAGTTTGGTATCCCGCCGATGACCTGTACGTCTCTAGACACGTCTCCGCTTTGGAGTCTCATTAACTGGAGTAGAACTGTCTTGAGTGATGAGCCCTCTTCGAACTGAGCCCCGATGACCAGCGAAGACGTGTCTGGAGACGCTCCGCACACAGGTGGGATACCAACCTGACTGTCGCCCTGCATACGGCCCAGCAACCAGGATTTTGGTCTGTTATGGCATTTTATTTCACAGCCGCGCGGGGTAGCTACGCAGTCATAGGGCGCTTTGCCACGGGTCGCACGCCCTCCCCCCCCCCCCCCCCTCTGACGATGGTTCGAGCCCTCCCTCAGGCATGGGTGTGGGCGTTGTCTTTAGCGTAAGTTAATTTAAGTTCGATTAAGGAGTGTTCCAGCCTAGGGGCCGACGAGCTCTGCAATTTAGTCCCATAGGAACGTACCGCACATTTTAAATTTCACAGCAAGATCCCTTTGGTTGTCATCCGCGACACCTTTACAGTACAGCGGTATGTCGCTAATTTTCAACGCCCCAATTTATTGCCCTTCATGCAAGCTATCCCGGGTTTACATTTCAGCAAGATAATGCCCTCCGCACACGGCTAAATTTTTCTGCTACTTGTCTTCATGCTTGGCAAACCACACTTTGGCCAGCAAGCTCGCCGTATCTCTCCCCATTGACAAGTTTTGGGGCTTTATGGGCAGGACCCTCCAACCATCTCGGGATTTTTAGTATCTAACACACCAGTTGGACAGAATATAGAATGATATCCCTTAGGAGGAAATTATACAGGGGCAAAGGTAGGAAAGGTGGGGGCCGGCAACGCATATTACACCACAGAGGACGAGGTTGTCTTTGCTCAAGACATACCAAAGGCACCATGGTAAACACCGGCTATTTCCATCCAAGATAATGGAAACAGACATTCTGAGCACTACTTCCTGCAAGGGGAGCTCGAGCCACGGCCTGCAGGAAGTATCACTACCCCAAAATCTGATTGGCTGGAGACAGCTATTTGGGGCTAGAACCAGCCCCCAGGTTCACGCCGGATGCCGGCCTCGTGTACTGCGACCGTTGAAGATTACGTCTTCGTCTCTGAATTGGACTGTTACTAGTGTGTGTCTGTGTTACCACGAACCTTTGTGGAAAATTAGAAGTGAATTTTTGTTTGCCTCAATTAGGAGACTTTTACTGGCATCGCTATTGTTACCTTTCGTTTGTCGCTGTGTCATCAAGCCTGTGAACTTACATCAATAAAAGTTGTGTTTGTGAAAAATTGCGAATTGTCAGTCACAACAGAGGATATTGAACAACTTTATCAATCAGTGCAAAGCCGAATAACTGCTTGCATAATTGCCAGAAGTGGACCAAAACGTTATTGACTTGATAAATTTGTGAAAATCTTTCTCTTGAATAAATCATTTTTTTCTGAAATGGTAGTCATTTGTTTGTCTATAGATGTGAATACTTCAATCGATATCCGTCCCATTCGGATAATTCGTCCATGATGCGTCATTTCTTTTTCCTTACAGTGTATATGCTGATGCGAAGGTCGTGGGAAAAATCAAAGCAGTAGTAGGAAAATAATTTCAGCTAGGATGTAGATGTCTCCGACGGGGACTCGCCAGTCAGAAGAGACGGTTACCGGGTGCATGTCTTACCTCTGGACCTCCTTCTGCTGTCCTCCGAAGGCGACGACGGTGCGGATGGCGCCGAGAACCTCCTCGGCGACGGCGCTGGCCTTGCCGCGGGCGCTCGCCTCCTCGCTGCACAGGCGGCTGGTGTAGGAGTCCGCGGCCTTGAGCGAGGCGGCGGTGAGCGGCACGGCGGCCAGGCACGCCAGCGACAGCTCCCAGCCGCGGTACACCGCCACCGCCAGCGCGCCGCCGTGGCTCACCAGCTGCATCGCGAACCGCACCATCAGCTCTCCGATGCCGAAGTTCAATTCCTGCAGCTGCCTGCAACCGGCAACGGAACCCACGCTACACTAGCGTCGTGCCGAATGTCCGAGGTCTTGCGTCAGTAACGCGTTCCATGCGACCGGTCAGCGAAGCTCGTCTTCATTTCTCATACAACTACGATCAGGATGTAAGCTGAAGAAATAAACAGATGGGACTCGAACCCGGGTCTTCTTGCTTACTAGGCAGAGGTGCTGACCATCACAACACCACAGCACTGACTGCCTAAGTCCAGGAGGCCTCCCCAAGACAAACTTCATTTCATATCTCCAGCTATTCCCCCCTCACAAGTAAGCATAGAGAACAGTGGTCTTCCTAGTAACTTTGGCCAGTTAAGACTGACCCACATTGGCAATAGTGACAATTAAGGGTGAAAAATAAGCTGGAGATATGAAGTTTGTCTTGGGGAGAACATTCGCCTTATGTATTGGTTCCACCACTGTTGACCACAATGCTGTGGTTGTGTAATATTCAACATTTTTGCCTAGTAGGCAAGGAGACCCAGTATTTATTTATTTTTTATTTTTTTAGACAACATAGTTGTGTGGAGATAACAGCGATTACTTGCTTATAATCAATTATTCAAAATGACAGTCACAATCGCATTATTTATTTTGCTGCCAAGCGGTTTCAACCCACGATGGGGTCATCTTCAGGGCAATTTACACCATTTGGTCGCTCGCTGGAGTCGCCACCCTGCCTGTGCATAGTTACCAACCGTGCACAGGCAGGGTGACGACTCCAGCGAGCGACCAAATGGTTTAAAATTCCCTGAAGATGACCCCATCGTGGGTTGAAACCGGTTAGCGGCAAAATAAGTAATGCGATTGTGACTGTCATTTTGAATAATTGAAGGAGACCCAGGTTCGAGTCCCGGCTGTGTCACAAGTTTTAATTCATTTCTTTAGCCTTCGCCCTCATTGTAGATAAAGATAAGACTTAAATGTCTCGGGGAAAATTTAATAACAAGGCCTCATACAACTGATTGCACAATGTTTACTCAGCAAGTGGGGCTCTTTTTCCTGCTTCACAGCCTGACAGCACTGACTCGACAGTAACATTCCTTAACCAGACTGTTGCTCTTCTACGCTAACTGTATCGGCTTAGTGAATCCACTGCTGGCCGTTAAATCTGCAGTACCAGGAAGGATAACAAAGAAATTTTACTTCTCATCCCTATAAAGCGGTGGTTCCCAATCTTTCTAACGCAATCAGATAATAGCCAGAACCCTCTAGCCAATGTCATCAGCATTAGCACCTAACTAAACTTTTGATTGAAAACGAATCTTATTTGATCATTTTCATTTTTAAAATGATGAAACATAAATTGTACTTAGTTTTTGCAGTGTTTTCTACACGACGAATTAATGAGTCACAGATACAATTGGTACTGCTTATTTCTAATGCACCTTTTTTATTCAGTAATGAGCCGCGCGGAATTAGCCGAGCGGTCTCAGGCGCTGCAGTCATGGACTGTGCGGCTGGTCCCGGCGGAGGTTCGAGTCCTCATGGGTATGTGTGTTTGTCCTTAGGATAATTTAGGTTAAGTAGTGTGTAAGCTTAGGGACTGATGACCTTAGCAGTTAAGTCCCATAAGATTTCACATACATTTGAACATATTTTATTCAGTAATGAACAGAATTGTGAAACTACTGTGTGCCCCATACACTATCACAACTAAGCGTAGCCAACAGTAGTTTTGCTAGTAACTTTGCTCAGTTCAGATCGTAGCCGCATTGTCAGTACATTAGCTATGTTGGATACCTATCATATGTTACCTAATTTCGATCACTTTGTTTGCTTATAGATTCCCCTAGAAGCCAGAATGGGTAAACCTTCTAAAAACTGAGTGAGATATATAAAGGGCTGCGTAGCATACACAACATTGTTGTTCTACGTAGTTGTCCTCCTGCCTATTGCACAAAAATAAACAGTATTTATAACAAAATGGAAATCTTTAGCATTTATTTCAGGTATTATTCGAAAATTGCTGATTTATTACGTGAAACAAAGGGATGTTCTGGTAAAAGTTTTAAAAAATGCCGATTTGTCATACTGCGCTAGAAAAGGTAATTTACTCAAAAAAAGGTGAAATTATAAAAAACCTTAAAACAAAAATATATTAAACACTGTTTCAGTACTTAGTGCAGCTTGTATAAACATATTTCTATTATTCATAAATAAGTTTATCAATAATAACACGAAACTCTTGGCTTTGATCGTGATGAAGAACGTGCCGGGCGGGCTAGCCGTGCGGTCTAAGGGCGCCTTACCACGGTTCGCGCGGCTCCCCGCGTCGGAGGTTCGAGTCCTCCATTGGGCATGGGTTTGTGTGTGTGGTCCTTAGAGTAAGTTAGTTTAAGTTAGATTAAGTAGTGTGCAAGCCTAGGGAGCGATGACCTCAGCAGTTTGGTCCCACAGAACTTAGCACAAATATCCAATTTCCAAGAACGCTGTACTCAGTAACGTAACAACAGTAATAATTAGATTTTTTATGTTTGTGCATGTAAAGCACAATACTTAGCACATCGAGCTGGTCTACTGGCAGCAACACTGGATCTAATAATGCTGAGCATCGGAACAAAGTCACTTTGGATGACAGATACGGCTACTTCACTCCACAGAGCAGATGTTTTCAGTAGGCAAGAGATCTGGAGAACTTGTTGCTCTGCGCAATAGCCGAACACCTTCTGTATTGATGACGGCAAGGGGAACATGCAGGCTTGAGTTATACAGTTCAGCTGCGGGTATCGACGGCTAGATTAACCACAACAGGCAGAGCGTGCTATTAATGTGGTATCACTGGATTACTTGAATCCGCCACCGCCAAGGAGTATAAGGCGCATATACAGAGCCGGAAAATTGGTGAGTGTGACAATGAAGTGAACATGACCAGCCGGTCGTTGTGACTGAGCGGTTCTAGGCGCTTAAGTCCGGAACCGCGTGACTGCTACGGTCGCAGGTTCGAATCCTGCCTCGGGCATGGGTGTGTGTGATGTCCCTAGGTTAGTTAGGTTTAAGTAGTTCTAAGTCCTAGGGGATTAATGACCTGAGATGTTAAGTCCCATAGTGCTCAGAGAAATTTTTTTGAACATGACCAGTCAGCGCTGGCCTTGCGTATGGCGACAGCTCAGCAAACAGTAACCACGGAAACGATGCTAGTATGAGGAAAAAAGCTGTACACTGAGATAACAAAAGTCGTGGGATACCCCCTACCATCGTGTCGGACCTCCTTTTCCCCGGCGTAGTGCAGCAACTCGAGGTGGCATGGACTCAACAACTCGATGGAAGTCCCCTGCAGAAATATTGATCCGTGCTGCGTCTGTAGCCGTCCATAATTGCGGAAGTGCTGCCGATGGAGGATTTTGAGGACGAACTGACCTCTCGATTATGTCTCATAAATGTTCTATGGGATTCGTGCCATGCGATGTGAGTGGTCAAACCATTCACCCTAATTGTCCAGAATGTTCTTGAAACCATTCATGAACTATTGTCGCCTCGTGACATGGTGCATTGTCATCCATAAACATTTCATCCTTCTTTGGGATCATGAAATCCAAGAGTGACATTAAATAGTCTCCAGGTAGCCGAAAATAACAATTTCCAGTCAATGATCGGTTCAGTTGGACCAGAGGACCCAGTCCACTTCACATAAACACAGCCTGCAGCATTATGGAACCACCACAGCTTGCACAGTGTCATGATGACCACTTGGGTCCATGGCTTCGTGAAGTTTGCGTCACATTCTAATCCTGCCGTCAGCTCTTACCATCTGAAAGCGGAACTCATCTGACCAGGTAACGGTATCCAGTCATCCACGCTCCAACCCTTATTATCACGAGCCCAGCAGAGGCGCTGCAAGCGATGTCGTGCTTTTAGCAAAGGCACTCGCGTCTTTCGACTGCTGCCAGTGCCCATTAACGACACATTTCGCAACAATGTGCTAACGGATATGTTCGTCGTACATCCTACCTTGATTTGTGAGGTTATTTCACGCAGTGCTGCTTGTCTGTTGGCACTGACAACTCAACGCAAACGCCGCTGTTCTCGGTCGTTAAGTGAAGGCCGTCGGCCACAGCGTTGTCCGTTGTGAGAGGTAATGCCTGAAATATGGCGTTCTCGACACACTCTTAACACTGTGGATCTCGGAATATTGAATTCCTTAACGATTTCCGAAATGGAATGTTCCATGCGTCTAGCTCCAACTACCATTCCACGTTGAAAATCTGTTAATTTCCGTCGTGCGGCCATAATCATGTCGAGCATTTTCTGACATGAAGTACCTGAGCCGAAATGACAGCTCCACCAATGCTCTGCCCTTTTATAACTTGTGCACAAGATACTAACGCCATCTGTATATTTGCACATCGCTATTCCCTGACTTCTGTCACCTCAGTGCAAATTGTGGTAATACGTCGGCGAAATCAACAAGCACTCTGCCGAGCCATCCACAGCGTTAGCGTCGTGCATCAGAAAAAGCTTGCCTTTTGTTTACATAACTGGCCAAGCTGAAGATGAAAGTGTACAGCGATACGATGCGTTCTACGTACATGAGCGCTCTACCAAAACTACGGTACACTACATTAATGACGTAATAAAAGGTAGGATTACCGGTAGTCTTGGCAGCACTGGTGGGGAGGCGAGGTAAGTAAGCAATGTGTAAGAGAGGAACCTGGACCCGACGAGTTCTCTTTGTTTCTGGTTTGTGCGTTTGTTTGTTTTGCACATAATTAGCACAACACATCAATCATTGTTAGTCCACTGCGTATCGTTAGAGGATATAAACTGCATTTTATAGGTAATAAAAGGTAGTTGATCGCGTAACTCTTGCGCTTTTATGTAATAGAATCTGCTACAGTTTACATGTACAAACACAAGAAATCTGCGTTATTGTTGTTGTTATTTGTACTTTATATAGCGTTCTTCATCATGATCAAAAGCAAGAGTTTGCTTTTATTAAGGATAAATGCAGAATTTGTTTCTCAATAACAGAAATATGTTTAATACATGTTCGACGAAGTACTGGAAGCGATGTTTGAAACATTTCTTTGTGTTCTTTTTTATTTTACCCTTTTGTTGAAGAGACTGCCTTTTGCAGCGCTATATGATAAAGCTGTATCGTTTTCCTTTATTTTCACTGCAACATTCCTCTGTTTCACGTTACAAATCAACAACTTTTAATAAAAACTGACTTAAACATTGAAAATTTAAATTTTGCTATACATACTTTTTTTATTTTTGAGTAACAGACAGTAGGATAACTAGGGTAATGTGGTACAATTGCGATCATTTCGGACAAATGTTACTGTAACTGGAAACATATTGAAAAAAGAAATAATGTTAGCTATGGCACGTGTTCTTGGATGTTTAATGAATATGTAACACAAATATTGAACAGTTACACAGTTTAAACACAAGAAAAAGTTGACGTTGATGTGTGCTGAGTTTCTAGTCAAGGTATCTATAAGGACCTCTTTGACAGCTTTTATATCACTCGATTTATCGCCGTCAAGTTCACAAAAGATTTTCCTTACTTTGGTGTAGTTGATACAGCAACACTAAGAAGCATTACGCTAAAAATCCCATCGTGTAAGAAATGCTGAAGGGGGAGGGGCAGTGAAGGTGCTTTTTCCCTGAATTTCTGTACCTGTTGATGAGCTTTCACATCGATTTTCTTGCCACAGGAAATTAATTTATCCAGATCAGAGTAATCTGGTCGCATCTCTTTTGCAACTCTGTGTAACACATGTGCAAAGCAAACGACGCACCCCCTACTGGGGTAGAGAACCTGAAGACCCTTAACTGCTTTAGCCATGTATGAAGCACCATTTGTTACTAGCAGCAAAATGTTATACCTGTTCACACAAACCGGCTACAGTATTCTCATGCACTTCTCAAACATTATAATACCTGGCTTCGTGTACAAACTGAAAAAAATCCACCCGTAAGTTCCGAAAAAAAATGACTTGTCATTAAGACCCCAGCGTGGCCGTGTAGTATCTAGGTGCGAATATTCTAGAGTCAATTTTAGTGTGCGATTCCAATTCTTGGCTTCGAGTTCTGACGTTGTGTGCGACGACATGAGTTTCTTATGCGAACGATGTAAGCGGCCTGTTATTAAATGTTATCTGTGGTTGTCAAACTGGAGTAATTTAATGTGCTATTTACTCCGAATGCCTAGCAATTTCCGAGGGCGTGGTTTGTCAGGAACCTAAAAGCACGCCGTCCAGGGTGGCCGAGCGGTTCTAGGAGCTTCAGTCTGGAACCGCGCGACCGCTACGGTCGTAGATTCGAATCCTGCCTCGGGCGTGGATGTGTGTGATGTCCTTAGGTTACTTAGGTTTAAGTAGTTCTAAATTCTAGGGGACTGATGACCTCAGATGTTAAGTCCCACAGTGCTCAGAGCCATTTGAATCATCTGAACCTAAAAGCACAGTTTAAATTGCTGTGAATGAGACAAGTAGCAAACGTATTCAAAATATTCGCTCTCACAAACAGCTGGTTGTTTTTATTCCGAATGTGGCACGATTGCCGAAGGTGAGGTTAGGTATGAAACTAAGAGCACAGCTGACATTACTGTGATTGAAATCATCTGCAGTCATCCTTACATTTCGTTTCTCATAAAGATTTGGGTGATATTTGCGAAAATGGCGTTGTTTCTTCTAGTATTTGATGTGCTAGTATCGCTCTGTCTACTTGAGCTACATAGCGCAATGCAGGTTGTTGATCCAACGCTTTGTCATTTTCCACGAATTTTCGTTGGATGCGTAGTATGATGTCTTTTTGAATTAATCTTTTTGTTGTCACTCTTTATATCTGAGCTATACAGAGCGTCTCGGCAATGGCCAGTATTTAAGGATGTGGCAGGAATGATCCTTCGAAGCAAAACAATCCACGTAGTAAACACGGGTTCTAAAATGAATACCTGAGGAGCTATGAGCGTTCTTCATCGTCTATACTGTGGAACAAATCTCTTCTACAGCAGGTTCCTCGCTTTCCATATTTTGCAGGAGGCAGTAGAGACCAATACAAGAAAAAACCGTCTAGTAAACAAGGGCTAAAAAAGGCACATCTTATGAGCTATGAGCACTTGTTCAATTGAAGAGATGTGCTTCACAATAGCGAAGACATACCAGTGCTCATAGCTCTTGAGGTATGCGCTTTAGAGTCCATATTTACCGGACTTTCTTCTTGTATCGGTCCATACCACCATTTTCAAATATGGAAAGCAAAGAGCTCGCATTAGAAGACATTTGTTTAACAGTATCTAACATGAAGAGGTGCTCATAGTTCTTACAGCGCGCATTTCAGATCCCATGTTTACTAAACGTTTTTTACTTCGAATGAGACTTCTCTCATATCCCTGATTACTGACCATTCCTTCTGCGGAATCTTATATAATTCAACTCAAATTGTCTACTCCACCTTTCATTATCTTCGCGATTTTTAGCTATATGTTGTTCTTCTTTCTGCCGCGGTGCCTGTATTGGCCATGAGTTGGTTCAAAGAAATCGTTCACACAGGAGAATCGTGTAAACATACCGTCATTTGACCATCGGACAGACTCCCGTATGGGCCACTTATTAATGAGCATCCCTGGCGTAGAGAAACAACTGAAAAATTTGAAAGCAAATAAATCACCATTTTCGTATGGAATCCAAATTAGGTTTTACGAGTATTTTACAGCATTGGACCCTTGCCTAGCCTGCATTTATGGTGAATCTTTCGCTCAGAACAAAGTTCCAAGTGACGGGGAAAAAGCGCAGGTGACTCCAGTCTATAAGAAGGGTAAAAGGACGGACTCGTAACATTACAGACCAATATCCCTAACTTCGGTCTGCTGCAAAATCCTTGAACAATTCTTCGGTTCGAATATGTTAAATTTTCTTGAGACTGTGCGAAACTTACACTCACGAATCAGCATGGTTTTAGAAAGCAGCTTGTCCTTTTCTCATATGATGTACTGCGAACTCTGGATGAAGAGCAGCAGACACAGTGCATATTTCTATATTTCCGGAAAGCGTTTGTTACGGTGTCCTATTGCCGGTTTTAACTAATGGACGACGATATATATAAGATCATAGACATGTGAGTGGCTCGAACACCTCGTACGTAACAGAACCCAGTATGTTGCCCTCGACGGCGGCTGTCCATCAGAGACAAGGATATCGTCAGTAGTGTTCCGTGGAAGCGTGATAGGACTGCTGTTGTTCTCCGTATACATAAATAATTTGGCGGACAGGGTGGGAATCAATCTACGGTGATTTGCTGATGATACTATGGTGTACAGTAAAGTATCAAAGTTGAGTGATTGTAGGAAGGTACAAGACGATTTACAAGGAGAGGTCCCCAGCGGTGCAATCGACTTTTTGACGCTTTCTATGCGGTAATGTAGGTTAAGATAATACCAGGTATCAAACACTGCAGGTATTCAACCCGATGGGTCCTTCTTTGCGAGTAACCGAAGAACGAAAAATTCAGGATTTTGTGTGATACTCAATAGTGTGACGGATAGGTTAACAACTTTGCATACAGGAAGTTGGGAGTTCAAATCTCGTTAGGTGCACAAAGATTTTTTTTTATTTTCAATTCTTTATTGAAATTACCTAGATCATTATTTTTATTCAGTTAATTGGTTCGAATGTAATTTTTTATTTCTATTCCGTATTCACATAATTTCCATCACCGTATGAACGTTTTATTTGGTTTCAATTTTCCTCTGTATCATTATTTTTCCTATCGGAATTTTTATGGATATCAATTTAATTATATTAACCTTGTATAATATTCAATTATGTGAAAATTCGGAACTATCAGTTAAAAAACAAAAGGAGAAAGAATGATAGGAAGAAAAATGAGAGCAAGTGCAGAAGTTGATATTATGATATCGTAATTAAAATTATGTGACAAAGAAATTGAATTAAAATATTACTTTTAAATCAATTAATTGAATAAAAATGAGATCAAAGTCATTTCGATAACGATTAAAAAAGAAAAAGTAGAACCTTAGTGCACCTGATGAGATTGGATCCTACAACCTCCTGCAAGCCAATCTGTCATTCTATCAATTACAGCCAGCAATAGTACTACATAAGCCAACATTTTTAACAGTATTGCGTAACACACAAAATTCTGAATTTTTTTGGTCAGCTACTCGCAAACGAGGGATCACCAGGGTGAATGGCTGCAATGTGTGATATCTGGGATCTTAAGCTACGTACATCACTCTATAGATAGTTTCAACAAGTCGATCGCACCGCTGGGGACATCTCCTTGTAAGACAAAATTTCTCGTTGGTTTGATGAGTGGCAGCTAGCTCTAAGTGTCGAAAAATTAAACTTAATGAAGATGAGTAGGAAGGAAAAACCCATAATGTTCAGATACAGTATTATTAGTGTCCTGCTTGACACGGTCAAGTCTTCAAATATCTGGACGTAACGTTGCAAAGCGATATGAAACAGAACGAGGACGTGAGAACTGTTGTAGAGCAGGCGAATGGTCGATTCGGTTTATTGGGAGAATTTTCGGAAAGGGTAGTTCACTTGTGAAGGAGACCACAAATAGGACGCCGGAGCGACCTATTCTTAAGTACCGATAGTTTGGGATCAGTAGCAGGTCGGTTTGAAGGAAGACATCGAAGCAGTTCAGATGCGGGCTGCTGGATTTGTTACCGGTAGGTTCGAACAACACGTAAGCGTGACGGATATGCTTCAGGAACTCGAATGGGAATCCCTGGAGTGAAGAGGACCTTCATTCCGAGTGAAACTATTGAGAAAAATTAGAGAAACGGCATTTGAAGCTGACTGCCAAACGATTCTGCTGCTGCCAACATATATTGCGCGTAAGGACCACCAAGAAATTGATGCTCATATGGAAGCATACAGACACGCGTCTTTCCCTCGCTCTATTTGCGAGAGGAGCAGGAAACAAAATGACTAGTAGTGGTACGGGGTACCCTCCGCCACGGAGTATCTCTGTAGATGTAGAAGAAACCTTGTGAGGGTCTGCAACCAACCCGTCTGCGTGCTACACACACCGGACCTACAGCTGGAGTTATGTCTGTGGTGCGATTTCGTATGACAGTGGGAGCATTCCCTGTCTTCCCACGGACCTCGATTGGAAATTCGTACATCCTTCAGGCGATTCGACCTGTTGTGCTGCCAGTCATGAACAGCAATACAGGGGTTGTTTCACAACAGTGTAACGCTCGCTCAGATACCCCTGTTATACCCAACATGCTCTGCAGAGTGACGACATGTTGCTTTGGCCTGCTTGATCATCAGATCTGTCTCCAACCGAGCACATATGGGAAATTATCGGACAACAACTCCAGCGTCATCCACATACAGCATTAACCGACCCTGTATTGACCATCCAAATGCAACGGGCATGGAAATCCGTCCCACAACCTGATATCTGTCATCTGTAAAACACAATGCATGCACGTTGCATGCTAGCATTCAACATTCTGGCTGTTACACTGGTTATTAACGTACCAGCATTTCACATATCCAATGGCTTATCTTGCGCTTACATTAGCCTTTGACCTTGCAATGTCAGTCGTTAAGTATGTTACTTAGACAAATGTATTTCCGAAATTTCGTTACTCTACATTATTTCTTGATGTAGCGTTTTTTTCCGTCTGCGTGTACTGAGACTTGTTATATCTACAAAGAAAACACAAAACACATCTTTGTTTCTTTTCATTATTCCATTAGTTGCAAGAACTGCTGCTTCCTCCGCTCTTGGCCTACTCTGGCAATATGCTTTGTCTTCAACTTTTTATTCGCGAAAATCGTTGTACACCTACAGGGCGACAATCATTGAACTATATGAATTAAAATCATAATTTCTGAATGGTTTGCTTTATGACGTTCAAACTGCATGGTTGGCCGCGGGGAATGATGGGAATTAGTACGCGCGTATGGGAGACTGAGAATCCCAAAGGGTGACTGCGTGGTGTGCAACGTCCAGTCACAATATAATCGGAGCGATATTCCTTGATGGCACTGGGACTACACTGCGGTACGTGAAGACTCCCCATTATCCAAATTCACCATGATTTCGAGGAGATGTGGTTCATGCAAGACACAGCTCGACCCTATCGAAGCAGGAGAGTGTTTGATGTCCTGGAGAAGCATTTTGGCGACCGTATTCTGGCTCTGAGGTACCGAGAGGCCACTGGCATGGGCGTCGATTGGCAGCCATACTCTCCGGATCTGAACACATTCGACTCCTTGTAATATCTCTTTATATTCGATGAATTATTCTGATACAATTCTACCCTTGAATGACGTTTACAAATTTTCTATCTTCATACTCGCAGAATCCATGCGCAAAATAGTTTCATACAATAGCTATGCCATGAGCGCATAAGTATTCTTTGTAGTACTCTCTCTGATGGTTGTTAGAAAATAAAAAAAGAGAGGGAGCTTCCGAGATTGTCTTCGTGCCGATTAGCCTGAGCTTGGTTTGGAAGAACTGTAATCTGATTATTGAGATTTATCACAGAAGATAACTGATACGAACTGTACGATTAAAAAGGAAATATATATATATTGCTCCTTCAAAAAAAGGTGTGTATGTGACATTTGGGAATTAATGATATTTATCGATATATTGCGTAGTTGTTAATCAGAAAGGACTTCCGAAAGACTGGATACGAACCTGCATTTAATAATCCAACAGCTCCATTACTTCTTCGGAAGGTTAAACTTCATCAAAGCCAAATATCCGCTTGATCTGAGGTTTCCCGACTGATTATACAACGCTCCCAAAATTACGAGGCATTTTATTTGTACAGATTAGCAAACTGCCGCAAAGCACGAGCCTGCAGAGAAGAAGAATCATCGCCTGATTTCATTCTAACAAGTAAAATTTCAGAATCATTTTGGAGTGACTGAGCTATGACTGTGTTTCCTATCATGAATGATTGATTGCTCGAATTGAGAGCTACAGAATTGCGTAGATAGGAAGAAAAAATTACATCCTTTTTGTGGGGCTATATTAAAGACAAACTGTACGGCAATAGCCCCAAAACCATTTATGAGCTGAAAACAGGAGGTTATCGACCGTATCGATGTTTGGATTCTTCAACGGGT
Source organism: Schistocerca cancellata (assembly GCF_023864275.1). Lineage (NCBI taxonomy): Eukaryota > Metazoa > Arthropoda > Insecta > Orthoptera > Acrididae > Schistocerca > Schistocerca cancellata. Next base: position 243,123,582 of record NC_064628.1, on the reverse strand, counting down.
CATGCAGAATTTCGCTATTCGTCTGCGCCACATCATCGTCAATGATGGCAGGCATATCGAGCATGTCATAACCTAAATCCGAATACCTGTAGTGACGTTTACATGTTGAATAAAGTGTGTGCACGCCAGAGTTTGTCACTAATTTGCGTTTTTTTAATATATATTTCAACAATTTTCACCCTGTATACATGGATATTAACGATACGACAAATTAAATGACTAACGAAGAAAAAACTGTAAATATGGCCTAGCACAATGGATTTGATCTTCACTCTTGTGCTCTGAAATACGTAACTGATGAAATGTCTCTCACTGCAGCCACGAATATTTCAGTTACGAGAGTGGCAGGAAGTTCGAGTTGATAGACCATTTAATACTTCAGCAAACTTGGAATATAGCCTGCATAATAGTCGTTAACAGTTGTGCAGGGACTAAACAGAAAGTGTCCAGGGGAACAGTAACATCATATTGCTAACGATGCAGGACAGGGTTTTTAATCCACACACTCAGGTGATGGAAAACTAACAAACAAGGAGCATTCAAAAAAGTAAGGCGAAAGATATCGAATTATGAGGCTGTACTCACCCAGAAACTCGACTGGCGAGATCGCCAGTACGCTGCGTGTCGTGCCATCTGATGTCCTGCCGCAGCACAGACTCGAGGTACAGGTCGCGGATGCGGTACATCTGCGGGCACACAAGTATTAGGTTGCTGCGTAAGTTCTTAACGTTTTTCTATAAGCTTATTAAACACAAGAAACACACATAACATTTAGTCATCAATAATATATACTGCTTTATTATTTACAACAGTCTGCTAAAAATGAGATGACTTTTCGATTCCACGACTGTAGAAATCACAGTTTTGACTCGTCGAGCCATGTTCGAAGTGCATTTTCATCTAAAAAGGAAGTTCCTTGAAGATTGTGCGACAGAGAGCGCGAAAGGTGAAAATCTGAGGTGCAGGATAAGGTGTATAAGGTGGGTGTGGAATAACTTCCCAACCCAACTCATACATAGTGTTTCTTGTCAGTCTATCAGAATACTGGAGGGCGTTATCGTGGGGTAGCATCATTTCACGCTGTCTTCCTGATCCTTCTCCTTGGATTGCGTCTGAAAGACGTCTCAGTTGTTGACAATAAATTTCAACAGTCATGGTTATACCTCGGGGACGGATTCGTAATACGCCCCACCGCCGCTGTTCCTCCATGTGAATAAAATTATCTTTGTGAATGCGCACACGTCTTTGTATGAGGAGTTGCTGCTTTGTTTTGGTTCAGACATTTCTTAGTTTGGCGTAAAGACACCATTTCTCACCACCAGTAACGATACAAAATAAAAATGGTCGGTGTCGTTTACCAGCCAATTGATGACGAGCAAGCAGAGACTTGCCCACCCGCTGATTTTTGTTATTTTAGCTCAAATGGTTCAAATGGCTCTGAGCATTATGGGACTCAACGTCTGAGGTCATCAGTTCCCTAGAACTTAAAACTACTTAAACCTAACTAACCTAAGGACGTCACACACATCCATGCCCGAGGAAGGATTCGAACCTGCGACCGTAGCGGTCGCGCGGTTCCAGACTGTAGCGCCTAGAACCGCTCGGCCACCCCAGCCGGCTATTTTAGCTCAGGGCGTGCAGTACGATACATCCGATTATTGAACCTTCCCCATTACTTGAAAATGTCGAACGATGGTGGAATGATCAGAGTTCATCACATTTCCAGTTGTCGAATACAAAATGGTTCAAATGGCTCTGAGCACTATGGGACTTAACATCTGTGGTCATCAGTCCCCTAGAACTTAGAACTACTTAAACCTAACTAACCTAAGGACATCACACACATCCATGCCCGAGGCAGGATTCGAACCTGAGACCGTAGCAGTCGCGCGGTTCCGGACTGAGCGCCTAGAACCGCTAGACCACCGCGGCCGGCTGTCGAATACACTGACTTGAATCATTGTGGACTAATGCTTTTCAATGATCTTCATTAAACCCCGAATGCCTTACTGAACGTGAAGAGTCACTAACGTCAAAATCTGGACGGTCAGACGGTGTTCTGAACGTCGATCCTCCCGAACCAGAATCCAGTGCCTCAGCCATGTCACCATCTCGCTCGGTGCGAAACTCTAGTGTTGTAGGTTCCAGGGAGGTAATGCTTTGTGGCAAGTAGCAAGTACGAAGCAGGAGGAGGAGGAGGAGATTAGTGTTTAACGTCCCGTCGACAACGAGGTCATTAGAGACGGAGCGCAAGCTCGGCTGAGGGAAGGATGGGGAATGAAATCGGCCGTGCCCTTTCAAAGGAACCATCCCGGCATTTGCCTGAAGCGATTTACGGAAATCACGGAAAACCTAAATAAGGATGGCCGGAGACGAGACTGAACCGTCGTCCTCCCGAATGCGAGTCCAGTTTGCTAACCACTGCGGCACCTCGCTCGGTACGAAGCAGGAAAGTGATGTTTATGCACTGGGTGGTTTATAGTAGTAATAAAGGTTGTTACCCTTTGGATGATTTCCGGTGTGATGGAAATTTCAGTAACCCAAAAGAACGTGGTTTACGTCTTGGATGTGTGGTGGGCAGCACATAAAACGTCTACTGTAAAGAAGCGCTTCCACCATTGCTACTTCCCCAGTAGCTAACACCACAGCTTAGGCATCAGAGGTTCCCAAATTGTTAGTGTAACTCAACATCATCTATTTTTTTCTCGTGAACGGCACCGCATCCAGCAATAAACTCTGCAAGCGCCTAAACGAGCTGAAACACTAATTGCCCAATAATATTGCCGCTACCCTAGCATCAGAAAATGCAGTCACGGAATTTTTAAGAAATTATAGCAACCACATATAACTATTCCCACAGAGAAATCCTCTACTGGCCCGTAGTCCGTCAGCTAGGTGACAATACCATATCAACGCATTGTTTAATTTTCACTAATCTTCACCTTATGGATGTCATCCCGTCGTTGTCTTCACTCCGAAGACTTGTTTGATGCTGTTCAGTATAGTTTCTCGGCGGGGTCAGGGATTTTCTCTGCCTCGTGATGGCTGGGTGTTGTGTGCTGTCCTTAGGTTAGTTAGGTTTAAGTAGTTCTAAGTTCTAGGGGACTGATGACCATAGCTGTTAAGTCCCATAGTGCTCAGAGCCATTTGAATCAGTATAGTTTCTACATCCCTTCATATACATCATCACCATAGTGACTAGCGTTGATGTCTCTGGTTGCGTCCTAACAACTTATTCTTTCTTTTAGTCAAACTGAGCTATAAACCTTCTTTCTCCCCCATCTTCTCATCTGATCTACAGCATTGCTCTACAACACCACCTGTCAAATACATTTATTCTCTTCTTGTGCATACTGTTGATCATTTACGTTTTCCTTCTATATAGATCAAGGCTCATGGCGAATTCTGTCAGGAAAGACTTCCAAGCACTTGAGTTGATAAAGGTGTTCATATATACTCTTACAGAAAAGCTCTTCTTGCTGCTGCATGTCCTCTTCCCTTTTACCATGGTCAGTTAGTTTGCTCTCTAAATACAAAAACTCGTCTACTGCTTTCATTATTTGCTAATCTAATTCTGTTACATTCCATTATCCTTGTTTCATTTTTGTTGGCGTTCACCTTGTAATCTCTTTTCAAGGCTATTCTTTCCGCACAGCTGATCTTCCAAGTCCTTTTTTGCCTGTGGCAGAGTTCCAATGTCATTTTAAAATTTTTATTTCTTCTCCATGAACTGAAACTGCGTTTCTAAGTATCACCTTGGTTTCCTTTATTGCCAACTCAGAGATCGGATAACCTGATGTTTAGACTACGACATAATATCGCTCCTTTCTCAACAACAGCCTTCTTTACATATCCTTCGACACAAATAATTATAGTCTGGTTCCTGTGCAAGTATTAGATAACCTTTCACTCGTTATATTTTATACACGACATCTTCAGAATTTCGACGAGTGTTGTCCTGTCAACATTATTAGTTTCTTCGTATCTGTTGAGCGCCGCAGGTCCGCAGCTACAGGGCTACTACAAATGATTCATTCATTTTCAGAGCTTTATGTTTGTCCTAAATAGTACATGTACTAATGGGATTGATGAACGAGTATTACCATAAACTCACCAAATCTGCATTTTGCACTCTCTAAATGCTCTATGAGTTGCCTTCTGGTCACACGACACACGACCATGCGGTAGCCAAGTTCGTTCCATACCTTACATAGTCATAGTGACATCCTGTTGCCGAGCGGTCTAAGGCGCTGCAGTCATGGACTGTGCGGCTGGTCCCGGCGGGGGTTCGACTCCTCCCTCTGGCATGGGTGCATGTGTTTGTCCTTAGGATAATTTAGTTTAAGTAGTGTGTAAGCTTAGGGACTGATGACCTTAGCAGTTAAGTCCCATAAGATTTCACACACATTTGAACATTTTTGACATCCTGTTGCTGGTCATAACAGCAATTCTGGCCTTGTTGGTTGAGCTTCTCCAGTGTACCTGTCAGTGGGGGTACGTAAACTCGATCTTTAATGTACCTTCATCGGCAAAGGAACAGAGCCACATCATCTTCGCCACTAGACCCAATCCAGCGATGCGAAAGTTCATCGTTTAGACACCAGCGAACATCGATGGTCCAATGGTGGGTGCCCTGTCGTGTTGGAAGATGAAATTCTCGGAATCAGCAGTCAGCTGCGGAAACAACCAGAACTGGAACATATGAAGGTAAGAAGTACTCTTCACAGTATTCTCACAAAAGGAAAAGGGCTCATGCAAGTTCGTCCGTAACATTGCACTCAAAACATTGACGACGGCGAATCTAGTTCATGCGCTACACTTTCACGTGGATTTTCAGTGCCCCAACCTCACACATTGTGACTATTAACCTTTCGAGATAAATGTAAGGTTACTGACTATTAGCTTGAAGGCGAAATGTTTGCCCTCAAGTGTTTCCTGCATTGTGATGCAGAACTGAAGGTTCCAACCATAATCTTCTGATTTTGATGTTGAACCCACTGCTGTATTCCAAGTTCGTGGTTTAGACGGACAGTTGATTTTGGAAGACTGCGTACGAAACATTCCCTCCCGGCCTCCACATTTGCATCTTGCATACTCGGTCGACTGGTACTTTCCTGTTTACTGAAACGACAAGTGGCCCTAAATTGTCAATACCGACACACAATGCTTTCTATACATGGTGGTTCTTTTCCATAATTCCCTATGAATGCATGTTACACTGTTGGGGCAGATAAACATCTCGTATACTCCAACACACAGGAGCTCTTTTCTAGCTTTGTCACCATTTTGTCATAGCACTGCACTCGTAACGACAGATGGCGGGCACAATGAAAACTTAGTGATTCTCCGGTTCTGTTGATGCTTCTGTCATATTTGTACATGTAGTACTCTGAAAACGATTGAATCATTTATAGTACCACTGCATATAATGAATTAAAGAATAACCTCTCCAGATGCGTTTTACACGTTCGGTTAGGCTTTTATACTGTAGCCATTGTTTAGGGGAATCTGCAAATTGTGCTGCGCTGAAACGACGTCAAAACTGACGCTGCTTCGTTACATCACAATTAGTAATTTTCTGCATTTCTGTAATATCTTCAGTTTTAAAGAGAATTTAGTAACCAATGCATTGCAGTCGTAGTCCGCTTGTGCTTTTGGAAACATTTAGCAATTCAAAATCTGGTTGCGAATTTTCGTTTTTCCATTTTACAGAATGTAACAAGACAATACCGACCAACTTCTAGGGATAACGCCGGCCGGTGTGACCGAGCGGTTCTAGGTCTTGATGAAAGGTCTTACATCTCTCTAGATACGTACCTGCCTGTTTGAAACGCGTTTGAAGATGAAGGTGGAGACGTAGCTGAGGGAGAAGTTTGCGATGCCCAGGACGGCGCTGTATATGGCGTAGTGTCTGATTCCTTCCAGGAAGACGTTCACTTCGTGGTCGGGCAGCGTCACGTTGGCCATCGACGCGTTGACTGTGGCCGTGCCGAAGTCCACCATGACCTTGGTGAGGTCGCCGAGCAGCCAGTGGCCGGCGGGTTCGGTGACGCCCGACCCCAGCCCCGCCACCAGCCCGGCAAACAGCAGCAGATGCTCCCAGGTCGACGAGAAGCGGAACTGGAGGGCAAAAAGTGGTCATATTAGCAAGTGAAAACTTCCTTAGAAAAGTCTGGGAACTCGTTTTCGAAACGAAAATTGAAATGTTCTTCAGTTCCAGAATGAAACTTTCACTCAGCAACGGAGTGTGCGCTGATATGAAACTTCCCGGTAGATTAAAACTGTGTGCCGGACCGAGACGCGAACTCGAGACCTTTGCCTTTCATTCTGGAAACATCCCCCAGGCTGTGGCTAAGCCATGGTAGATTAAAACTGTGTGCCGGACCGAGACTCGAACTCGAGACCTTTGCCTTTCATTCTGGAAACATCCCCCAGGCTGTGGCTAAGCCATGTCTCCTCAACATCCTTTCTTCCAAGAGTGCTAGTTCTGCAAGGTATGCAGGAGAGCTTCTGCGAAGTTTGGAAGGTAGGAGACGAGGTACTGGCGGAATTAAAGCTGTGAGGACGGACCGTGAGTCGTGCATGGGTAGCTCGGTTGGTAGAGATCTTGCCCGCGAAAGGAAAGGTCTCGCTCGAGTTCGAGTCTCGGTCCGGCACACTCATGATCAGCGGGCAGGGGGGGGGGGGGGGGCGGGGAGGTTCAAAAAATGGCTCTGAGCACTATGGGACTCAACTGCAATGGTCATAAGTCCCCTAGAACTTAGAACTACTTAAACCTAACTAACTTAAGGACATCACACACATCCATGCCCGAGGCAGGATTCGAACCTGCGACCGTAGCGGTCGTGCGGTTCCAGACTGTACCGCCTTTAACCGCTCGGCCACTCCGGCCGGCGGGGGTGGGGAGGGGGGGGGGCAAAATTGTCAGTGACTATATGACTATACCTATCGTTAACCTACTACTAAAGGAAAGAGGAAAAAGCGACTGCAAGAGCGCTGCGAGAGGCATAAGAAGCTGTCGCCTGAATTGATAAATTATTGCAGGTCGTATACAACGACGGCGAAGTACAAATTCGCCAACACCACATGAGAGGCCGGGTATCTCTTGACAGTAAGCAAATAGACGCACATCTATTCCTTTTGGCCGAAGAAAGCAGAGAGACGTTAATAAACCCCCTGCGTGTACTTTTTCGCTTACAGTATTTCTCTAGAGAACAGAACCACGTTCCCTAGTTTCCATCTTGCGTGCTTTGAGAGACAGTCACTCTGCGGGCGTTGGAGTGACCATACTTTTCTTGAGACTAAACCGTAAGCGATGTGTGTTCTGTGGGTTGAGATCGGCCTACGCTAATGATGCAAGACATTATGAGCATATTTTATCTAGTCATCTGTAACTGAGGTGACTAAGTCATGGGACACTTCCTACCATCGTATCGGACTTCCTTTCGTCCGGCGTAGTGCAGAAACTCGACGCTTAATGGACTCAAGAAGTCGTTGGAAATCTCCTGCCAATACCGAGCGACGCTGCGTCTACAGCCGTCCAAAATGCGAAAGTGTAGCCGGAACAGTATTTTGTGCACTAACTGGTCCCTCGATTATGTCCCATAAATGTTCTATGAGAATCTCGTCGGGCGATCTGAAGGCCAAATCATTCTGTCGAATTGTCCAGAATGTTCTTCATACCATTCGCCAACGATTGTGGCCCAGTGCCATGACATGAGAACATGAAGTGCATAAATAGCTGCAAATGGCCCCAAGTAGCTAAACATAACCATTTCCAGTCAATGGTCGGTGCAGGTGTATCAGAAGATCCAGTTCGTCGCATGTAAACACAGCCCACACCATTATGGAGCCACCACCAGCTCGCAGAGTGCCTTGCTGACAACTTGGATCCATGGGTTCGTCGGATCTGCGCCACACTCGAACCCTACCTTCAGCTCTTACCGACTGAAGTCGGGGTTTTCCAGGAGGTGTTACGAGCCCAGGAGACGTCTGCAGGCGACATCGTGCTGTTAGAAAAGGCACTCGCGTCGGTCGTCTGCTACCATAGCCCACTAACGACAAATTTCGCCGCACTGTCCTAACGGATACGTGCGTCGTACATCTCTAATTGATTTCTGCGGTTATTTCAAGCAGTGTTGCATGTCTGTTAGTACCCATAACTGTACGCAAACGCCGCTGCTCTCGGTCTTTAAGTGAGGGCCATCGGCCACTGCGTTGTCTGTGCTGGAAGGTAAAACCTCAAATTTGTTATTCTCGGCTGTGGATCTCACAATAATGAATTCCCTAATGATTTCAGGACTGGAATGTCCCACGTCCCAAGTACCGTTTTGTGTCCAGTCTCTTAATTCCCTTCGTGAGGCCATAATTACGTTGGAAACCTTTTACATGAACCACCTGAGTACAAACGGCAGCTCCGCCAATGCACTGCTTTTTACGCCTTTTGTACGCGATACCACCGACATCTGTGTACGTGTATATTGCTATGTCATGACTTTTGTCACCTGAATGTGTAATGACTAGTTTAGACCCATAGCGTTCATTTTCAAACCTTTACCTGCATCTGTGATGTTCGACGGTAACACAGTTCTAATGGAGCATTCGAAATACTTGTTCGTACAACAGGTCAACATAGCACATGTGACAGAAGAACATAACAGAGCTGTTTAATAGGTACAAATTAGTTAAGAATGCAGGAATTAAGGTTGCAGTATGGCATGAAATGGAACGAGCAAGTAAGCCCGGTAGTAGGGAAGGCGAATGGTCATCGTCAGTTACTGGGAGAATTTTAAGAAAGTGTTGCTCATCTATAAAGGAAACTGCGCACACAATATTTTTGCGAGACATTCTGGAGTTTTCTGGGTCCATGACAGGTCGGTTTAGCCGAAGACTGAACCAATTCACAGGCGTGCTCCTAGATTTGTTACCGGTACGTTCGATCAACACGTGAGTATTACAGAAATGCTACGTGAACTCAAACTGCTGTGTCTGTATGGATGAAGAGGTTCTTTTTGCGAAACACTGTTGAAAAAGTTTTGGAAACGGACATTGGAAACAGACGGCAAAACGATCTTACTGCCATAAACATGCACTCAGTGTATGAACAGCAACGACACGGTCAATCAGGGCTCGTGCGGAGTGGCGGCCTCTCCCGGCGGAGGTTTGAGTCTTCCCTCGGGCACGGGTGTGTGTGTTGTTCTTAGCGTAAGTTGGTTTAACTTGTGTGTAAGTTTAGGGACCGATGACCTCAGCGGTTTGGTCCCTTAGGAATTCAGACACACACACACACACACACACACACACACACACACACACACACTGCCGTTTCTCTCTCGTTCCGTTTGCGTGTGGGAAAGGGATGTGTAGCAGTAGTGCAAGCTACCCTCCGCCATGCACTATATGGTGGCTAGCAGAGTACATATGTAGAAGAAGATACCAAAATTTTGGTACATGTATGACTAATTGTGAACGTGACGGGTCTTGTGTCTAACTCCTACAGACCACTTTTAGAGACAGGTGAGCAGTATCATGCCAATGATAATATGAAGAAAGACTAATGGAATTTGCCAGTCTTAGCTGTTTCGTGTTTTTAAGACCAAAAATCTTTCCAAAGAATTATGTTCCCGGTTTGTGCTTTGACGTAATGGACAACGAGCTACCGTAAATAACCAACTATCATCAGATGTATAATGGTAATGAAATATCGTTCAGCAACATGCTGCTAGACGACTCTCATAAAAATGGAAACTTACCAGTTTTAAGAAAGGGACGGGTGGCGGAGGCTCTTCAACTTGCTGCTCTTTTGAGTTCGTTGCCTCCCTGAAAAAAAGAAATGGCAATGAGTGTATAAGAAAGGATGTATGTGTAACATTGGTGGCAACAGTAAGTTCAGATATCACGAGAAATGTGTTTTTTAAGTTTTTGTTGCCGTAACATGCATCAGACGACGACTTACGTTTCTGTCGATGAGGGAGTCCCATCTTCCGGTTTGTCACCTGCCGACAACATTTCGTCCGTTGCTCTGTTTTTCTCGTCTTCGGATTTACGTAACAGAGGCTTCTGATCCTCCAACCTGGAGAAAAGAGTAACAATATGAGGTCTCTGCAAAATTTTAAATAAGTTTCTTCAGTACAAAGGACTTTCCTGGCATGATACCACTACAGTTTTCAGACAATCAATATTTCAGGACACAGATTAGTATGATTCTTAAAACAAACAGTATCAGTTCCTTCATGTCTCATTGACAGATCGAGTATGCTTCTTCCTTTCTTTGCTTAAATGCCGACGGGGCAAACACAGAAGACATAACAACATGTAATAGTCGGGATTAACGCGGTTCTCAGTCCATCCGCCATAGTTACGCTGTTGCCTTTATACGTCTACTCTTGCAAAGTGTTTACGTCGCTAGAATTTTATCCGAGTCGAATAATGGCAGGTATTCAAAAAAGAATCGAACGAAACTTCAAGCGTGAAATTTAGGCAGTGTTTTGGTTTTTGAAACTGCATATCATCGTGTAGTGGAGTATACGTTAAGAACAGTGACAGTATACATTAAGAACAGAATCGTTGTAATAATAGTTAGAAAATAGGAGACACTGTTACCTCACTAAGATGATTGGTAGAGGAAAGGGGATGATATCTATCCTTAACACATTACAGGCAGAGGGCCAGATAAGTTGAAGAAGAATGGGAAATCAGATCAAATGTGTTCTTGCTGAGGCAACGATTCCGTGAATCTAAATTAGCAATTTACGAAAACCACATCAAATTATAAATAAGACAAGCTTACTCCACGCCTGAAACCATTTGTTCCAAATTACGAGTTCATTGCGTTCAACAGGGTGCCACTTCGTGCGGTGTTAACAACAATTGTTGCTTTTGTAGAATCTCCTGCAGTGACAACTGAAAAATGGGCACTGCAAGGAATGGAGGACAAGAAAACTTAGGGTGAAAGACTAAACGAAAATACAAACATTTAAGAGAAAATGTCACCATATGTCAAGGAGAATGAAAGCTTTAAACAATACGAACATTACTTGTAGGATACTACAAATCATTGAGCAGTCGGAAGCAATTAAGTGAATTTATGAAAGTGCAATGAAAACAGACATGTAGTTAACCCCTTATTTGCCACACAGAAATGTTGAGAAGTTACTTAACTTAAATGTACACTGACGAAAAAAGCAACAGCAAAAAACAGTTAATGTGGAGTAATGAAACGTTCATGCATTGTTTTGTACAGGTGCCAGCCGTCAGTTTGTGGAATGGAAATCCACGCCTGTTGCACTTTGTTGCTCAATACAGGGACGGTTAATGCTGGTTATGGATGACGCTGGAGTTGTCGTTCGATGTTGTACTCGATTGGAGACAGAGCTGATGATCGAGCAGGTCAAGGCAACGTATTGGCACTTTATAGAGCATGTTGGGTTACAACAGCGGTTTGTGCGAGAGCGTTATCCTGTTGGATAACACCCCCCTGAAATGTTGTTAATGTATGGCAGCACAACAGGTCGAATCACCAGACTGACGTAGAGGTTTGCCTTCAGGGTACGTGGAATAACCGTGAGAGTGCGCCCGGTGCCATGCGAAACAGCATTCCAAACCATAACTCCTTTGACTTGTCTAGAACTCAGACAGGTTCATGGCAGGCCCTGAAGTCGGGTCCTTATACCAACACACGGCCATCACTGGCACCAAGAATGAACCAGATTTTATCAGAAGACACAACAGACGTGCGTCCTACCCTCCAATGAACTCTCACTTGACTCCTCTGAAGCCGGCCGGTGTGGCCGTGCGGTTCTAAGCGCTTCAGTTTGGAACCGCGTGACCGCTACGGTCGCAGGTTCGAATCCTGCCTCGGGCATGGATGTGTGTGATGTCCTTAGGTTAGTTAGGTTTAAGTAGTTCTAAGTTCTAGGGGACTGATGACCTCAGTAGTTAAGTCCCATAGTGCTCAGAGCCATTTGAACCATTTTTTTGACTCCTCTGAGGTCACAAATTGCGATGGTTTCAAATCAATGAAACGCACAAGGCGTCTGGTTCGGAGCTGTCCTTGAAGTAACCAATTTTTAACAGTTAGTTGTGTCACTGCGGTGCCAACTACTGCTCAAATTGCTGCTGTAGATGCAAAACGATCCGCCAGGCCCATAAGTCGAACATCATTTCGATAAAAGAATCGTTCAAATGTCATATGGAACTTGTAACTAAGTAACTAACTAACTAATTAACGATGGTTATTCCTCTAGATAGTGCCTAGTGGACGTCAGGAGCCCGGTCTGCCTGCGACTGTACGCTCCCGTGACCACTGCTGCCAGCAATCAAGTGCAGAACAGTGGCGCGACCGCTACGGTCGCAGGTTCGAATCCTGCCACGGGCATGGATGTGTGTGATGTCCTTAGGTTAGTTAGGTTTAAGTAGTTCTAAGTTCTAGGGGACTGATGACCTCAGCTGTTAAGTCCCATAGTGCTCAGAGCCATTTGAACCATTTTAGCAGTACAGTGGCTGCATTCCTGCCAAGTCTTGCTGCCAAATCCAGCTTCTCGTAGCCCTATTACACGACCTCATTCAAACGCAATGAGGTGTTAATAATGGGGCCTTCGTTATCTTAAAGGCATTCTTCCTTAACATCAGCTCACCGCGTCCCATCTCAAAGGTAACTAACATTTATGGCTTTATTTTGCTTTCTTTTTATCTTCTTTATTATTGGAGGTCCCGAAAACGGGGCAGGTTGGCAGCGGATTAAAACCGCTCTTCAGTCAAAGGTTACATGTACTATATTTGAAGATGGTTAAAAAATATGAAATGTGCCAATAACAGATGATTTTGTAAAAATACATGGGTAGACGATACTGACGATTTTTAGATAAAAGCAAGTGGCAAAAAACGAGGATTTTGTAAAAGACACATAGATAGAAAATATTGGTGGTTTTTAATTCTAGTTTGTCGATTTTATATTACAGTTAAAATATAGTCACTGATGAATGTGAATGATGCCATGGTGTAATGGTTTGCTCCTTTACAGCGTATATTTAAAGCCCACCTGACTTGCATCCTCTTATGCGACTGATGAGAAATTTGAATGGACATCAAACAGCCTATAAACTTTCGTTTATGCCGCACAACTCCATCTTGGTGTTGTGACTTTTTTCCATCAGTGTATACGTTCATGTGAACAATTATACGTACAATGTTTTCAAAATGCAGTATGTTGCCTATAAGTGTCGTTGCTCAGAAAAGGCGAATGGGTGCTACAATATGCCGCGCGGAGTGGCCGCGCGGTTTGAGGGTCCTGTCACGGTCTGCGCGGCCCCTTCCGCCGTAGGTTCGAGTCTTCCGTCAGGCATGGGTGTGTGTGTTGTTCTTAGCACAAGTTAGTTTAAGCAGTGTTTAAGTCTAGGGACCGATGAGCTAAGCAGTTTGGTCCCTTACGAAATCACATACATGTGAACTTTTTTTGCTACAATATAAATATTGCAATGTTGTTCTGCAGCTGAAAAAAAGTTTGTATTTTACGAAATTTCATGAGAAATGGCTAAAAAAACTGTCATGTCGTACATCACTCACTGGCACAATAGGTGCTGTTTTCTTCTTCTTCTAGACTTGTCCTCCATCCAATAGCCAAAGTCAGTTTTCCTCCTCCCAGAGAAGATAAGTACTGTCCTACGAAAGAACTTGCCAGTATGTATAACAACTCACTTTCAAGACTTATAAGAAATTTTGATGCACAAGAAAAAATAGCGCCGAAAAATCGGAAGAAAGTGCTACCCCTGTAACTGATGCTCACGTAACTTCCCGCAGTGTCTGCTAAAGATGCACGCCATTTATGTATCACGTATTGATAGCATCCCACGGACGTCATAGCAACGAAATTGTAAGTTTCCTTCTGACGCCGATAGTGGGCGCGTGGGATCTGGCGGAGGCAGTGGTATGCGCCTGCTGAGCCGCAGCTCTCCACCAGCTCTGTACTTCGAACGCCTTCTGTGGCCGCAGCATACGTAGGAAGGCCAGCGACAGCCTCTCAGCCCACTCACGCTTGGAGCCACTTCACTCAGTGTTGCTACGTAGACGACCTCTAATCGACACAATAGTTCATGCTGTAGTGCAGGAAACCATTCCATGTGGACATTGTGGTAGCTGGACTCTTAAATATTGCCGCACTATTTGTAATGCATCTTCGTTTGTGTGGTGAAATACCAGTTAAGTAAATCTTCTGTTTGTTGTGTTACCTTGTTCGCTGATCATTTCTGTTCCCGTGCAGCTTCCCTATGATGGCAGTTGCCGCACCACTCCGTAGCATGCCTCTCCTTACCGTTGTGTACGAAACTGCATAGAACACCTTTTGCCAGAGACAACAGAACGTCGTTGTGTATGATATCTTAAATGTTGCCGTCAAGTTCCGTTACCCATCCAAGAACGAAACTCGCAATATATTGCAGAAAACAGTTCGCATTCTTGATGTTGCTTGCCAAATGCAGAGTTAAATAACCAAAATATAAGCATTTCTGTGTTACGTTACTGGCGCTGAAACGTGATCTGAACGTGCTTTACGTTAAAGAAAGAGATTATGTAACATTAGATTAATACGAGAAACGTAGGAACTGTAGATTACGTGCAGCATGCTTCCTTCTAGGATCAAGAATCAGTTCCAAAGATGGTGTCACGACGCGAAGCTAAGAAGTATTAGAAGATACGGGCAAGAAAGTGGAAAATAGGATCAGATTCTCAGAGCTGTAGGATGTAGCTTTGTCATGACACATAAGAGTGACTTAGTCAAGCGACGAACACATTTTAGGTCATTACGACAAAGTGATAAATGTAACTGTGTACCAGACTCGGAAGAAATAGTCGCAGTAGCAGAAAACACTGCAGTATGATGTTTTATATACTGGTTGGATTCTCTCCTGCATCCATCCGTATCTGGTGCTATTCTTTTCATCTTTACGTTTCTATTACACCAAAAAACTTGTATAATGTTTATTGCATATTCTAGTCTTTCTCTGTTACTAGTGCTATTCTTCTCTACTAGTGCTTCCAGGACCAGTGCTGCCTGGATGCAGTAACAGATACCCCACTAAACTGTGCCTTTTTCAGGTAAGAGTTTTTCAAAGAATTCTATCCCCTTCAATATTTATTGTTACTTCTTTATTTCTTCCCCTATCAGTCCACTTAATTTTCAGCGTTCTTTGATAGCACTACAAATAAAATGCTTCCAGCTTCTCTATCTCTTGATTTCCTGTAGTTCACGTTTCACTCAAAACAAGATTGTACTATTGTTCACTATCAGTAATTACTTCCTCAGTTCGTTGAACCCCGCGTCCGGCCATCCTGATTTATGTTTTCTGTGATTTCCCTAAATCGCTCCAGGCGAATGCCGGGATGGTTCCTTTGAAAGGGCACGGCCGACTTCCTTCCCCGTCCTTCCCTAAACCGATGAGACCGATGACCTCGCAGTTTGGTCTCTTCCCCCAAAACAACCCCAACCCCAACTTTCTCAGCTCCAGATTAATATCTGATATCAGTGACTTTTACTAAAGAAAGATTTCTTCACCTGTGCCAAACCATTCTTGGTAAATACTCAGTGGTAATATATATATAGAGTCACCTAACATTACCGCTGGATATATTTCGTAAACCACATCAAATACTGACGAACCGATTCCACAGACCGAACGTGAGGAGAGGGGCTAGTGTAATTGTTTAATACAAACCATACAAAAATGCACGGAAGTATGTTTTTTAACACAAACCTACGTTTTTTAAATGGAACCACGTTAGTTTTGTTAGCACATCTGAACATATAAACAAATACGTAATCAATGCCGTTTGTTGCATTGTAAAATGTTAATTACATCCGAAGATATTGTAACCTAAAGTTGACGCTTGAAACCTCCGACGTTCAGTTGCGTGTTGTAATAAACGCGGGCCACGGTCGGCGAGCAGCATATGCAGGGACATGTTTACGATGACGACCGTGTTTACGAGTGTGGCTGTAGTGCACTGTTGTGGTTTGGTCTAGCTGTCGCAGTGTCCGCATGTAGCGCTTCCTGCTATTGTTATTCTGCATTCGTCTCCGCACGCAGTCCAACTGTAGTACACCGTGTTACCAGACGTCTGTGATAGTGTAGTGTTGTAGGAACTGTGACCATGGTGTATTCGAACTCTGAAAAGGCGGAGATGATACTCATCTATGGCGAGTGTCGACGAAATGCAGCTGAAGCCTGCAGGGTGTATGCAGAACGGTACCCGGACAGAGAGCATCCAACGTGCCGCACCTTGCAAAACATCTACCGCCAACTGTATGCAACAGGTATGGTCGTAGCACGCAAACGGGTCCGTAACAGGCCCGTCACAGGAGAAGCGGGTGCAGTTGGTGTGTTAGCTGCTGTTGCCATGAACCCACACATGAGTACACGGGACATTGCGAGAGCCGGTGGACTGAGTCAGAGTAGAGTCACGCGCATACTGCATCGTCACCGCTTTCACCCGTTTCATGTGTCGCTACATCAGCAATTACATGGTGATGACTTTAATCATCGAGTGCAATTCTGTCAATGGGCATTAACAGAGAATGCGTTGCAGTTCTACCCGTTTACCGATGAAGCGGGTTTCACAAACCACAGGGCAGTGAATCTACGGAACATGCATTACTGGCCCGTGCACAATCCTCGCTGGCTCAGACAGGTAGAGCGACAGCGACCGTGGACTGTAAATGTATGGTGCGGAATCATTGGCGACCACCTCATTTGCCCTCACTTCATTGCAGGGGCCCAAACAACTGCAACATACATCTCTTTTCTACAGAATGATCTACCAACGTTGCTCGAAAATGTCCCACTGGAAACGCGTCGACGTATGTGGTATCAGCATGATGATGCACCTGCACATTCCACAATTACCACTAGGCTGACCCTTGACAGGATGTTCGACGGGCTTTTCATAGGACGTGGAGGACGCATAAATTGGTCAGCCCGTTCTCCTCATCTTACACCTCTGGACTTCTTTCTGTGGGGTACGCTAAAGGAGAATGTGTACCGTGATGTGCCTACAACCCCAGAGGATATGAAACAACTTATTGTGGCAGCCTGCGGCGACATTACACCAGATGTACTGCGGCGTGTATGACATTCATTATGCCAGAGATTGCAATTGTGTGCAGCAAATGATGGCTACCACATTGAACATCTATTGGCCTGGAATGTCGGGACACACTCTATTCCACTCCGTAATTGAAAACGGAAACCACGTGTGTACGTGTACCTCACCCCTCATGGTAATGTACATGTGCGTCAGTGAAAAAGACCAATAAAAAGGTTTTAGCATGTGGACGTAATTAGCTGTTCCAGTCTCTTCTGTATCTAAGGTCCATCACCGTTGCCTTTGGATCCCTACGTAATTCGGTGCACTCCGATACACACGATCGAACAGCGGAGGAATGGTACTCAAGCGTCAACTTTAGGTTACAATATCTCCGGATGTAATTAACATTTTACAATGAAACAAACGGCAATGATTACGTATTTGTTTATATGTTCAGATGTGCTAACAAAACTAACGGGGTTCCATTTAAAAAAACGTAGGTTTGTGTAAAAAAACATACTTCCGTGCATTTTTTATGGTTTGTATTAACCAATTACACTAGCCCCTCTCCTCACGTTCGTTCTGTGTAATCGATTCGTCAGTATTTGATGAGGTTTACGAAATATATCCAGCGGTAATGTTAGGTGACTCACCCTATATATACACTCCTGGAAATGGAAAAAAGAACACATTGACACCGGTGTGTCAGACCCACCATACTTGCTCCGGACACTGCGAGAGGGCTGTACAAGCAATGATCACACGCACGGCACAGCGGACACGCCAGGAACCGCGGTGTTGGCCGTCGAATGGCGCTAGCTGCGCAGCATTTGTGCACCGCCGCCGTCAGTGTCAGCCAGTTTGCCGTGGCATACGGAGCTCCATCGCAGTCTTTAACACTGGTAGCATGCCGCGACAGCGTGGACGTGAACCGTACGTGCAGTTGACGGACTTTGAGCGAGGGCGTATAGTGGGCATGCGGGAGGCCGGGTGGACGTACCGCCGAATTGCTCAACACGTGGGGCGTGAGGTCTCCACAGTACATCGATGTTGTCGCCAGTGGTCGGCGGAAGGTGCACGTGCCCGTCGACCTGGGACCGGACCGCAGCGACGCACGGATGCACGCCAAGACCGTAGGATCCTACGCAGTGCCGTAGGGGACCGCACCGCCACTTCCCAGCAAATTAGGGACACTGTTGCTCCTGGGGTATCGGCGAGGACCATTCGCAACCGTCTCCAAGAAGCTGGGCTACGGTCCCGCGCACCGTTAGGCCGTCTTCCGCTCACGCCCCAACATCGTGCAGCCCGCCTCCAGTGGTGTCGCGACAGGCGTGAATGGAGGGACGAATGGAGACGTGTCGTCTTCAGCGATGAGAGTCGCTTCTGCCTTGGTGCCAATGATGGTCGTATGCGTGTTTGGTGCCGTGCAGGTGAGCGCCACACTCAGGACTGCATACGACCGAGGCACACAGGGCCAACACCCGGCATCATGGTGTGGGGAGCGATCTCCTACACTGGCCGTACACCACTGGTGATGGTCGAGGGGACACTGAATAGTGCACGGTACATCCAAACCGTCATCGAACCCATCGTTCTACCATTCCTAGACCGGCAAGGGAACTTGCTGTTCCAACAGGACAATGCACGTCCGCATGTATCCCGTGCCACCCAACGTGCTCTAGAAGGTGTAAGTCAACTACCCTGGCCAGCAAGATCTCCGGATCTGTCCCCCATTGAGCATGTTTGGGACTGGATGAAGCGTCGTCTCACGCGGTCTGCACGTCCAGCACGAACGCTGGTCCAACTGAGGCGCCAGGTGGAAATGGCATGGCAAGCCGTTCCACAGGACTACATCCAGCATCTCTACGATCGTCTCCATGGGAGAACAGCAGCCTGCATTGCTGCGAAAGGTGGATATACACTGTACTAGTGCCGACATTGTGCATGCTCTGTTGCCTGTGTCTATGTGCCTGTGGTTCTGTCAGTGTGATCATGTGATGTATCTGACCCCAGGAATGTGTCAATAGTTTCCCCTTCCTGGGACAATGAATTCACGGTGTTCTTATTTCAATTTCCAGGAGTATATATATATATATATATATATATATATATATATATATATATATATATATATATATATATATATATATATATATATTGCTTGAGCATGTCTGTAAAAATCTTACTTCGTAGGTAGCGTGACGGAGTAAACAGTAAGAATAGTAAACATATACTTAAGAACAAAATCATCATTTTAGAAAAGTTAGAGGATAAGGGAACCTACCATCTCACTAAGCTGACCCGTGGAAAGAAAAGAAGGATATCATTCCCTGAACACCAGTAACTTTAGGGACGGTGTATCATGTTAGAATCTTCCACTACACTGTTGTTCCCAATTCTGAGATTAAGAAAGTTGTTATTTATATTTCTTATGTTATTCACGGCTATATTCTTTGGCCCGTTTATATTTTTAGTCCTATTCAGTGTTAAACATCTTGCCCAATATTTTCAGTAAGTTATATAGACCTTCCTTAAATCCGACCACAGGGGCTACATCGCCTACAAACCTTAACAATATATTTCTCGAATTTTTGTTCCTTCAGTATCTATACTGCTTCTCTGACTACAAGTAGTACAACAGTAATGATAAATTGCCACCTTACTTTGCATCCTTCTAAATGCAAATGTTTGCGTGAAGAGAAACCAACACTCCACAGAAATTTCCAATGGATTTTTGTCCAAGTTTTCATAGTCAAAAGAAGAATTTTATATCGACAATGGGTATCACGTGCTAGAAGTTGTCGATGAGTATGCACGTCTAAGAGGCCTTCCATGAAAAGCAACACTTTAGAACGGAAGGACGTCTTGCAACTCCCATATAAATGCTCTTTGAGGATGATAATAGTGAGCATCAGGGCCGACAACTCACGAGTTGAACAAGGAACTAAAATTCCACTTATCACAGAAGAAACTGTGGAATTCGTATTCCACTTTGAGAAAAAAGAGAGAGAATACATATGAAATCACAAGATAAATTGAAACTTATCTGCTTTCTCTTGAGCCACAAACTTAATAATAATACAATACCCACTGATAATGAAAAATATATTAATGTAATAATAATATAATAATACATTATTGAAAACTTAAAAAAATAAAAACTGAAAAAATATCTGGTCAAATGTTTTGTGAAATATGTTTCCAAAAGTAAGAAGTAAAGTAGATTTGAAAAGCGTATGACATGCCTTTGAATGATGCTCGAAACCATGTATAGCAAATGTATAGGCTGGTGAGAATTTAAAGTTCAATATTTGACTTACAATCTTAGAATTTCAAAGATTACTGGGGGATATTTGCCTCTTTTATTACGTTGACCCAACTGTTATGTAGCCTTGGCATACTTTATCATCTGGTACGTTTTAAAGGTCAAGTTTCAACAATGAACTTAAGATTCTCAGTAGGCTCCTTATTTGCTGTACATGCTTTTCAGGATATTCGAAGGCGTCTCGAATGTTTCTCTAAACTACTTTTTTTTACTTCTAAAAGAATCATTTCATAAAACGTTTAAACCTTTTCCAAAATTTATTATTCTCAGTTGGGGTTTGTAGATGTTACACAATATTCGTTTGTTTCTGTACTTTTTTCTAAATACTGTCTACTGCTCATTACATCTTATATTTTCGAAAGCTTTCTCTGTCTGCACAAATGCTAGGAACGCATTCTGCTCTTACTTTGCACTGCCTTCCATCACCAAACGCAATGTCAGAATTGCTGATATGGTACGTTTATTTTTTCATGAAATCGTGTTAATGATTCTCGAGTACTTCAATATAATTTTTCTTTCCTTTGCTATATTATTTTGGAACCAGTTTACAGGCACGACTTGTCAGAGTAATCGTCCGATGGTGTGGATAGCAGTGATAAAAAATAGAAAATTTGACAGAGTGCAATTTAATTTCGTAACAGAGTGGGACTTTTGTGAATCCGTATTTCAATTAAAGCTTCGTTTTGTCGTCTAATCCCATGAAATTACGTATCAAGTTACCTGACTGTTAACTCTCTAAATAACATTTTGAGTGTCAAAAATTCATGTGCAGTTTGTAGGTTGATCAGCAATTCGACAATCACATGTGACACATAGATTCTAGATGATGTTGCCAGACTGAGTCGGTATAACTTTTCAGGAGTGGTCACTGACTAGTATCTTTCATTTCAGCGAAGAATGTGGATAGAAGACTGAGGCTATAAACAACGCCACATCTCCAATTCGTCGAACACATCTTTCAGTATGCATAACACGGCGAGGATTGTACAAAATCTTGTTAATTCTTTTCACGATCTTCATTTTATTGCAGGAGAAAAGACGACTTGTGTCAAGATACGTCCTAACAATAGGAATACCTAAAGGAATAATGCTTATAGGCGGTAGATTGTTGGTCACATTTTTAAATAATTTGTTTATTACACACCGTACCATCTCTTTAACTGCTATTTCTTTCCAAAAATCCGCTATGGTCTTGAGGAGACATCTTGCGATATTTCCCAACACAACGGAGAAATTATTTCACTCGGTAAGTGCTTATGACAAACAGGCAAAACTTCCGGGTACAGGATGTCGTCAGCAGCATCCCACGCTGTTTATGGCCTTTACTGATCATGCATACATCGCACACTCGTCATAGAAGGAGGCTGGACTTTTTTCACAATGGAATGTTTGAAACTCTGGCAGAGTCAGTATAGCTCGAGATAGCTTATATTATGCAACGTACGACAGAAATTATCGCTGTCATTAATACTAATGTTATTCAGAATATTGTCGTATTTCGGGATTCCCTGTAATTCATATTAATCTTCAGCAAATTGAAATTCTATGTAGTAAGGGACCAGTTCGTACTTCCAGTTAATACTTTTAAGTGCGTAACTCTATGTTATATGGAAATAATGGTGTAAGTAGGCTGTTTAGATTTTTATGTTGGTAATGCCAAGTAGCGCTCTGTATGAAAATCTCTGACTATGCAATCTGTGGCTGGTTGGCATTGTTGGAATATTTGCTATTGTAGTGTTGGGCAGTTGGATGTGAACAGCGTGTAGTGTTGCGCAGTTGGAGGTGAGCCGCCAGCAGTGATGGATGTGGGAAGAGAGATGGCAGAGTTTTGAGAGCGGACGACCTGGACGTGTGTCTGTCAGAAAAACGAAATTTGTAAGACTGAATGTCATGAAATGATATATATATATATATATATATATATATATATATATATATATATTATGACTTTTGAACACTATTAAGGTAAACACATTGTTTGTTCTATATCAAAATCTTTCATTTGCTAACTGTGCCTATCAGTAGTTAGTGCCTTCAGTTGTTAGAATCTTCTATTTAGCTGGCTGTATTGGCGCTCGCTGTATTGCAGTAGTTCGAGTAACGAAGATTTGTGTGAGGTAAGTGATTCATGAAAGGTATAGGTTATTGTTAGTCACGGCCATTCTTTTGTAGGGATTATTGAAAGTCAGATTGCGTTGCGCTAAAAATATTGTGTGTCAGTTTAGTGATGATCCGAAGAAGTAAAGAGGGAAATGTCTGAGTACGTTCAGTTTTGCTCAGCTGTTTGAAAATCAAATAGCGTAAGCGGTTTACCAGCAATGTAATTCATAAATTTTTCTAAGGGGATGTTTCAATGGTTTGATATACTAAATTCGCAGACACTCGAATGCCTCGTTATTTCTCCACATACGATTTTAGGATTCCACATTCTTGAAACGTTTATTGTATGTGACGCAGCTCTTCACACACCTGAATGTAGAGGTATTGGTAGCATGAAACAAAGAGAATGGGGAGTACGTTAGAAGTTGAAAGTGCTCACAATTTCTTCTACATTCGAAAAATTCAGGTAATATTAACCAGCATGTTAAGCCTTTCCTGAACATAGGCTAATAAGTAAGGCACGTCAGAGCTTTTGAAAATTGTCGTCCACTAACTCTTAACACCTAAAAGGTTACTGATCACTGTGTCAACTGCTTATGTTTTTGAATGCGCTACCACTAGTAAAGATAGGAGAAGCAAAAGGTTTCAGATTTATTTATTATTTCAATATGATGTCATTTATAATTAAGAATGATCTGACAATCACATGAAATACAGATGTTACAAATGTGTTGGACAACGATGCGTAGTTGAAATCAGCTAATCACACGATTAAATAAGCATTACATTACAGCCTACTACGGACTATGTTTAAGTTTATTAAACATCTGGAGCCTGTAGATCCCCAAAAATACAAAGTCATTTAGAAACTCACACTTCCGCCTCTGAAGCCATTTTCGACGATGTTTCTTTTCCTTCAGCCTGTTCGGATATTCATCGAGGATCAGTCCCGGGCAACCAGAACTGCAACAAGTAAAGCAAAAATTCCTATAGACAACTTTTAAATTTCTTCTACCAGAAACAATACTCATATTGAAGCCTATGGATAGCTTGTACCCATCGCTAAAATCATAATTAGCTGTTTGGAGGTATTTTCGTAGCAATTGAGCAACAAACAACAAAAAAAAGGAAGAGTTTCAGCTCTTTGTAGTATTTTCTTTCATTATCAAGTGATAAAGTTTACATTGGTGTCATTCTGTATTATCTGTTTGTTCAACATGACATTACTCTGTTTTGTGGCCTCAATGGTCGTGTGTGAGCTATTGATCCATTCATTAGCAACACTGGCCCTATAATAAGAACAAGGATATCGAAAAAGACAGATTGCTATTTACCGTAAAGCAGACACGTTAAGTTGCAGACAGGCACAATTAAAAGACACTCAACTTTCTGCCACAGCCTTCATCAGGAAAAGAGAAACACACACAGTTCGTACGCACAAGCAAGCACACATCATGCACACATGAGCACCAACTCCAGCATCTCGGGCTCTTCAGAACTGTGTGGATCATAAGACACATCAGCGTGAATTATTTTAGAAAATTTAATGGAATGTTATCTACCTCTAGTGCCTTAATGATCTTAAGTCTTCCAAAGCTCTTTTAAACTCTTTGTAATACTGAATCACCTTTCTCTTCTGTGTCAACTTCTATTCCTTTTATCATGTCGTCAGATAAGCCTTACCCCCCAAAGGGGCGTTCGATGTACTCTTTCCATCCATTCACTCTCCCTCCTCTGCATTTAACAGTGGAGTCCCTATTGCCGTCTTAATATCACCACCCTTGCAAAAGGTTGTTTTGACTTTTCGATTTGCTGAATCTGTCCTTCCAACAATCGTTTCTCTTTCGATTTCTTCACACTTTTGATGCAGCCATTTCGCCTTAGCTTCCCTGCACCTTCTGTTTATTTAATTCCTAAGGACTTGTATTTCTGTGTTCCTAATTTTAGATAAACATTTTTGACTTACTTGCTTCATCAATAAACTGGGATTTCTTGTGCTATCCGTGGTTTCCTCTCAGTTACTTTCTATGTACGTATGCTTTTTACTCCAGCTACTGTGACTGCTCGTTTTTTAGAAGTCCATTCGTCTTCAACTGAACTACCTAATAAGCTACTCGTTATAGCAATATCTATAGCCTCAGAAAACTTCAAGCGTATGCTTCATTCCTTAGTACTTTATCCCTCTCATCTTGCACTGATTCTTCCTGACTCGTCTCTTAAACTTCAGCTTACTCTTCGTCACTACTAAATTGTGATCTGAATCTGTAATCGCTCCTGGGTACGCCTTACAATCCAGTGTCTGATTTAGGAATCTCTGCCTGACCATTATGTAATCTAACTGAAATCGTCCCGTATCTCGCGACCTTTTTCGAGTATACCTACATCCCTTGTGATTCTTGAACAGAGTACTCGCTATTACTAACTGAAATTGATTCCACCTCCAGTCTCATTTCCGCTACGATGTCGTTATTCTCCCGTGCCCCGTAAACCTTTCTTCAGTTCCTTTCCGTACAACTGCATTTCAGTCCCACATGACTATCAGGTTTTCATCGCTCTTTACGTTAAATATCCTCATATACTCTCTCTATCTCTTCGTCCTGTGGCGTCGGCATGTATACCTGAACTTTCGCTGTCGGTGTTGGTTTACTGTCGATTCCGATTAGAGCAACCCTATCAATGAACTGTTTACAGTAACACACTCTCTCTGCCCTACCTACCTATTCATAATGAATTCTACTCCTGTTATACTATTTTCTGCTGCTATTGATGTCAACTTGCAGTCATCTGACCAGAAATCCTTTTCTTCTTTCCCTTTCAACCTGCTGATCCCCAAAACACCTCGATTGTGTCTTAGCATTTCCCTTTTCAGATTTTCTAGCTTCCCTATTATGTCTAAACTTCTGACATTCCACCCCCTGACTCGTAGAACGTTATTCTTTCGTTTTTTATTCAGTTCATTTTCTCATGTTCACCAACTCCTTAGCACTACCCTTCCAGAGATCCGAATGGTGGACTATTCCAGAATCTTATGCCAATGGAAAGGTCGTCGTGACACGTTTTCAATTGTAGGCCGTCCTGTTGGTACACATTATGTATGTGTTTCCATCGCCTTCTGTACCCTAATGCCGTGGATCATTACTCATTCTTCCGGCTTTAGGGGCAGCTTCCCAACCTAAAGACAAGTTAGTGTCTGAACCCTGTCAGTTCCTCTGCCCTCTTTGACAAGGTCATTGGCAGAATGAAGGTGACTTCTTATGCTGGAAGTCTTCGTTTGCCACATTTGATTAATTTATTCAAAATTTAACCTGTGTCAGGGTTCGAACCCGGGACCGAGGACGTTTTGATTACTGACCAAAGACGCTGCAGGTTTTTCTCGTTCATCTGCCTCCTTTTTTCTTGTTATCTTTTTCTTTCATATTAATTTTTTCCTTTTTCTTACGGTCGATGTGGGTTTGGGGAGCAGAGTGGCCAGGGGTCAGATCTCGAGACCTGCCTGCGGCTTCCCCGCACCCTCAACTACCGGGACTGACTTTGGCAACGATGTAAAGTTAAATACAGAGAAAAGAAATTTTTACTTTGATTTTTAACGTATTTATTTATTCATTCATTATTTTATTTTATTTTATTTAGTTTTACGGGGAAAAGCTAAGTAAGCAGACTAAGGAAAGGAAAGTGCATAAAATAAACTAAGAAAGCCTCTCCCGGGGTGAGAAAGACGGCGGCGCTTAGCGATTCCTGCCGCGTCGCGCATCCAGGGCTGGACCGATCGGCAACGTCTTCATGGAAAGATTTATTAGTTCCCCATAGTATGGTTCTGCATGTTTTAGTCTTCAGTTCATAGACGAGTGTCGTCTCATACCCGGAAGGTACCAGCCGCACGAATGGTCGCGTAAAGCATTGCCTTGGTAATTTGAAGAGAACTGTTGGTACGTCACATTGCGAACAGTACTGGTACGCGTTTTTTGCAAGTAATTCCAGAAATCCGAGATTCTTTGATATCATTCCGAAACAGGTAATGAACTGCATGTCCTTCGATCCACACGACTGGCTTTCGTACGAGAGTAGTAGATATCGTCCGGGAAGGGGAGGGTGTGTGGAGCAAGGAAGTAGGCCAGGATTTGTCGAAGTAGGTGACAGATGTGATCCGCTTCTTCACAGCATCTGTGTCTGGCGTTCCGCAGGGTAGTGTAATTGGGTGAGTCTGCCATGTTGATCTAGTGAAGTCTTGATTGTATTACCTTTTTGCAATTGACTGTTGCACACCACGTGGACTGAACATCAGCGACCACCAGGCCCATCCTTATCATTTTTCACACGATTTTCCATCGAACGTTCACGTCTTTCGACTATGTGGCGTTCGGGAGTCAAGTCCTTTGGAGGAAGTGACAAACGTCCCACATCGTCACTTGATGCCTGGTCGGTACGGCGAGGCGAACATAGCTAAATGGCACGTAAAAATGGCTTAAATGGTGTAAAGAGGGGGATTGTTTCGTGACGTCACCAGGGGTGCGACGGAAGGTGGCTCAAACGATTCCAGGAGGAGCTTGTCAGACTTTGTGGACAAGTCTCCACAGCTTGAGTTGGGGGCTACCACCCCTATTTCTAAACACACAACACAGAAGAGGATTACCACCCTGTCATGCACACGAACGAGTCACCCTCGATTAGGGGGGAAGGTCAGTAATTCATAACTGACCTGGAATAGCATACCAGTGAAGATGAAATTTCCAAAGGATGCTAACAAACGTCACGCAGTTGTGGCTGGCAGTGGTAAGATCTGGATCAGGTCATGGAGACGAGTGTTGACAAAGTGTATTCGTTGAATGATGTCCATCGCTTGCAACCGTCGGTCGACGATGAGAGCCCTGACGTGTAGCAGAAGGCGCCAATAGTTACGGACCGCTGCATGGCGTATGTCGCTACTGAATTCGATACCTAGACACTTCTTTGTGCCACAGAGTCGGAGGGGAGAGAAACACGCACGCTGGAGTCCTGCCTCTACATTCATATCAACCGATGTTTCGACAGTCAGGACGCTATCAGCAGGACCACCAAATCGTCGGCGTAGGCTATACATCGAAACTTATCTCCATGTACCATAACGCCTGTAATCTCCTGACGAAGAAGGCCGCATAACAGAGGTTCAAGCGCCGTTGTTTGCAGGATTGTCAATAGTGGGCATCTCTGCCGCACTGAACGTGCAATAGGAATAGGGCTCGTGAGGCGGCCATTGATCAGGTCTTTCGAGGTCGCCCTTCAAAAGAGGTGTATGACCATGGTAATGAAGGGCTGCCGATATTCCACGTTCAGAAGGGTGTACGTCAAGTAAGTGTGGTCGACTAGGTCGAAGGCCTGGCTAAAGTCCAGAGATGCCAGAGCACCTGGTCATTTGTCTGTATTCGCCAAGGATATCATATCACGACATCTGCACAGCAGGTTGGATATTATTTGGTCCTTCTAACGACCTTTAGACGTCTAACATGGGGCTACACAGCGTCGACCGGATTCGTGCCGCCAAGTGGTGTGTGAATATTTTCATGTAATAATTAAGCAGTGTTAAGGGGAGATCGTGAATCTGTGCTCCGTCTTTCGGTTTTGTGTTGGGGATGATCATACCTTCAATGTTTGTAGCGTGAATTGACGTCTCTGGTGACAGCAGCTCTTGACAAATGGATAGCCAATGCGGTGCAAGAAAACACTGTAAAATGCTATAGAATTCCAAAGGGAATCCGTCCAAGCCCGGTTATGTATGGGTCTCGCCTTTACTGATGTCATCAAGCACTTCTTTCTCAGTAACGTCTGTCATCAAGGCGTTAGCCATGACAGGGGTTAACATACCATAGATCTGCTGTGTGACTTTCATCACTGTCAGTTGGTTGTAGTCTTGAGCCAAGCAGATAGCGGTCTAGTGTTTGCAGAAGGCTGTACTGATGTCACGCTGTGTAGAAAAGTGCTGCTCATCATCCACATCCGTTATACGAATCAGCGTTCGTTGCCATTGTCAGCGTTCTCTGCTAATATGATACATGGGCGACCTGTCCACCGTAAGCTTATTAGGCATCAGTGCGTGAAGGATCGGACTCTCTACCTGTCGGCACACATGTGCCACTATCTATCGTTATGCCCTATTTACCACTTCTTCTCTCTGGTGAGGGCAGCATAGAAGCGTAGTCACGCAAGACGGTGTAGTAGAAGTCGAGTGACTGCCGGTCCCATGAGGCAGTATGCGGTCAGTGCCGGATGATCGGTTTGGCACAAGCAAACAACCACTCTAGTGTTGTGTTATATGCTCCTATTCGGCGAATGAGTGACTGCCAGGCAACCACGATGGCGAGTTTAGAGCCGGGGAAAGTGAGCTGAGCAGAGTAAGTATCCAGGGGCTTTGGCTTCACCACACCTGCTGGAGGTGGAGAGCGACAGCGCTTATGTCGGCGATATGGTCTGTAAATGCAGCTAGCCACAGCTCTGCAACGGGGTGTAAGGAGACGAGAGACGTATACCACGTCAATGCAGCTGGATGAATGGCTTTTGCAGTGGGTGAACCCAGAACGATCTCCTCTTAGATGGTCTCAAGCATCCACCATCTAAGAAGTTCCCCTTGTTCTCCAGTCGCACGAACTGGTCCTTTGGCGCTAGGACACTGTTAAAGTCGCCGCCAAGGACGATCTCATCCAGTGTGCCCTGAAAAAGAGGAACAACTTCTTTTGTAAAAAATAACGCAGTCCTAAGTGTCTATCGGCGTGTTTGAACTTGAGGCCGCTGGCATATCTGGACACTGCGTCATGACAGAGGGCGTCGCTTATCGTTTTGACATATGCGACGCTAGTGGTGACAGAAATGTCTACTATGTCCTTGCGGTCAAGGTGAACTTCATCGTGAAGGAGGCATTCGATTTCAAATGCCGTGGATCGCGCATAGTCCGACTGAAAACTAAACTTGATCTCAGATGTTCGATACACTTGAACCATGGCACGTCTGTCAACAGTTGTAGCACAAAGCGGCGGTGAAGATGTAAACAGACTGCACACATTGGTCTAGACCGCGGACGGGACGCAAACAAAACGTTCTAGCCGTTGCTCTGCTGAAGGCAGACTTCCACGAAGACCACAGGTGCCATCACACAACTACATGATCACAGACAAGTTTAGATGATGAAAGATTTTTAATGATTGTAGCTATTAGGAGTGGTACGTTTTCAGTTTGGTTAGTGCCTTCAGCTATTTGTGGTATGGGCAAGCCATTAATGTTAATGTTCCCGTGGGCAGCAGGTGATGTGCTGAGGTATTAATGTGTGGACACAAAGAGGTTAGTCTATGCTGCCAGGCATAGTCTACTTAATGGTCCAATTATGACCATTCAGAAATCACCAGGTAGTAAGTTATGTGACGTGTCTGCGATGGTGGCAGTGAGGATGGCTGTTACTTGAGGGGACCATGGACCATGGAGCGACAACAAGCAAGTGCGGCCGGTATATGGGGCTGTATGTAGCCGAATGTGTGTGTGGTGCTAAGGCAGTCAGTGCTCTGTGATTTATGTTGAAACGTGCAGTGATTACTGTAGTTAAGTCTATGGAGATTTTGAGTCACTGCGTTCATAGAGGAACGAGGCTAAGTAGCTTGGAAATGATGGTATGGTTCTTCTCATGGAATGTGGTATATGGGAGCAGCTTTCTGTTCTGTGGTACAGATGGGCCGTGTCAAAGGACTGTTATGTGGTAGGCCTTCTGAGTAATTCCGTGCGGAAGGAAATTTGCTACTCTGAACTGACATCATTCGGTGCTTGTTATCACTGCTTTTCCGCAAACTCATGGGTGGTATATATGCTTTTTGCCTTGTGTAGAACACACATAACGGAACAGACATTGTTGGTTGTTGTTTGCCTATCACGTTAGTGCATATGCTGTGGTGCGGGCATACAGTAATAGTACGGTAATACGAGGACTAGGTTATAGTACATTTTGGATATCAAATCATTTTCACCTAACTGTGGAATGCTAGTTGCGTCATCGCACCACACGATTTTTTTTTATGTATCTTGCTGTGCACCAGAAGGTGTATCGTATATTATCTTCTTTTCAGATGAACCCTGGGTACTGTAACTACTTGTTATCTGTGTAGGAAATATAAAAGCTCAAACAAGTAACAACAGTTAGATGAGAGCAAATGTATCACGCCGTTGACAGAAGATGCAGCAACAAGATCCATTTCGCCGATTTTTGCAGGTTACGTTCATGTTTGTTTGGTATCTTCATGATCCTTTTGTCCAATATTAACGTCCTTTTAAATTTGTTAAAGAATGAGTGAAACTGTGGCTTAGGATTTTAGTAACGCTTTTGTTGGTTTCAGGTTTTAGTAATGCCATTACTGGTGTTAAGTGAAAATTTTGAAATTAGAGTGCAGGGGGTCCTGTGCATGTCATGTACTAAAAATGAACTATTTTTACAAATTTTAATCTCAGTTATGAGTCCTATGTGAACGCACATTTTAATGTATGTATAAAGCTTTTTTTAAGAATTTTTGTTTGTTCTGTCTATCTTTGAGAAGATGAACCATAGGAATACGTATTACTATTTTTTTTTAATTTTGCAGATGCCCCTGAAGATGGAACATGAGTCCTGAAACTGGGTAGTGCTTCCCATTTTAGAAATAAATAATTTTTACAGCTGTGGCGGATTTTACCATTGACAGTGAATAAAAGGTGTGGATGTCCAGTGAAGAGAAACGCGCGCCTCTGGAGAAAAACACACTAAAATCTGTGAATAATTCTGAGCTGCACTTGGTTTGGAGCCATATACATCCTGTTGTTATTACGGGGTTGTGGGATAACTTACAAGCGGGGTACTTATATGTCTGGAAACAAGTGTTAGGGAACGCGTGTGGTTACTTTCGAAACTGGGTGGAGATGAAGCATCATGGACTTTGTCTTCGTGTGATGTCTTATTGCTCATTAACTTTTCCTGCTCCAGAAATTAATGGTATCATCTTTTCTATGAAGATTTTGTTATAACGATTTTGATAACATACTAGATAAATGTAACGGGAGCGTTTTAGTAAATATCACTCTGCACTGAAACGTACTGGCAGATTAAAACTGTGTGCCCTTCTGAGACTCAAACTCGGGACCTTTGCATTTCGCGGACAAGTGCTCTACCATCTGAGCAACCGAAGCACGACTGAGCGCCCAGTACTCACAGCTTTACTTCTGACAGTATCTCGTCTCCTACTTTCCAAACTTTACAGAAGCTCTCCTGTGAAACTTGCAGAACTAGCACTCCTGAGAGGGTAAATCAAGTAAATAAAAATTACCTTCATTAAAAAATTACATAAGATAGAATTAAACTAACTCCTTTAGTATCAAAAACTAACATGCATCATACACCTTAATGTAAAAAGGTAAGCTAAACAAGCTAATGGGTTCATACCCCATTTATAGAGGTATCAATCCTCTCCTTTTTAATGACCAACAACTCTACAAAACTTCTCTTCCTATCAACATTGATGATAGGAACGATCCTGTCAATTTCATCAAATTCCTGATTTGGAGTTTGAATAGGACTTGAGATCAACTTACTTTCATTTATTCCGCTCCTAACAAGAAATAAAAACGTAATAATAAATGAGTCATCAATTAAATATTTTATTGTCCAAGCAAAAGCATCGACAATACTATTAATTTCAATTTTGTTGATTCAAATAAAGTATCCAATAGGGTGAGAAATAGAATTTATTCCATCAATAATAATCAGATCTAGATTATCATTAAAGATTGGGGCTGCACCTTTTCATTTCTGATTTCCAGAAGTAATAGGAGCTTCAAGGTGAAATAATTGTCTAACATTAATAACATGGCAAAAAATTGCCCCAATAATGGCATTATCTTATTGTATTCAGCTAAGAACTTTCATTTGAACAATTATCATTTTAAGAATCATTATTGGGGCAATAGGGGGTTTAAATCAAACATCTCTACGCCAACTTCTAGCATATTCTTCAATTAGACATTTAGGGTGAATAATTAGATCCCTAACAGTCAGAGAAAACATCTGAGAGCTATATTTTATTATTTACTCACTACTAAGATTAATCATCGTTTTATTATTTAAGCAAATAAACCTATTTTTCATAAACCAAATTTATTCAGCCAGAAGTATAAAAACTGAAATTAAATTCATAATATTCCTATCTCTCCTATCTATTTCTTGGATTTCTACCAAAATGAATTGTAATACAATCATTAATAGAAAACAACATAACAACTATTATAACCATTATAGTCGTGTTAACTACAATTACACTTTATTATTACATACGTATTAGATTCTTAGCTCTAATTATGTCATACACAGAAAATTCATGATCTATAAAGATAAAGTCTCAAAAATCAAGAATTATTCTTCCTATAACAGTAATAATTTCAACAATAGGATTGATTTTAACATCAACCTTAATTTCATTATACTAAGGACTTAAGTTAATTAAACTAATAACCTTCAAAGTTATAATTAAAAGAATAATCTTTTAGGCCTTAGTAAAATTTCACACCTCTAGAATTACAGTCTAGAATCATAATTGAATATAAGACCTAAAACATGGTAAGAGAGAAAACATCTCATAAGTAGATTTACAGTCTACCTCCTAAAATTCAGCCATCTTACCACAAAAATGATAATTCTCAACAAACCATAAGGACATTGGTACTTTATACTTCCTATTTGGAGCATGAGCAGGAATAGTAGGAACATCAATAAGAATACTTATTCGTGCTGAACTTGGGCAACCAGGATCTCTAATTGGAGATGACCAAATTTATAATATTATTATTACAGCCCACGTATTTGTAATAATTTTCTTTATAGTAATACCTATTATAATTGGTGGATTTGGTAATTGGCTTCTACCATTAATAATTGGTTCACCAGATATAGCATTCCCACGAATAAATAATATAAGTTTTTGATTACTATCACCTTCATTAACCCTTCTTCTTACATCTTCTATAGTAGATAACGGTGCTGGTACAGGATGAA
This sequence comes from Schistocerca cancellata, assembly GCF_023864275.1. Lineage (NCBI taxonomy): Eukaryota > Metazoa > Arthropoda > Insecta > Orthoptera > Acrididae > Schistocerca > Schistocerca cancellata. The sequence continues at coordinate 243,090,055 of NC_064628.1, read as the reverse complement.
CAGTTTACCCTCCTCTAGCAGGAGCTATCGCACATGGGGGTGCATCTGTAGATCTAGCTATTTTCTCACTCCACTTAGCAGGTGTATCATCTATTCTTGGTGCAGTAAACTTCATTACAACAGCAATTAATATACGATCAGAAAGTATAACTTTAGATCAAACACCTTTATTTGTCTGATCTGTAGCTATTACAGCCCTTCTCCTCCTTCCTTCACTTCCAGTCTTAGCAGGAGCTATTACTATACTATTAACAGATCGAAATTTAAATACATCATTCTTTGACCCTGCGGGAGGAGGTGACCCAATTTTATATCAATACCTATTTTGATTCTTTGGACACCCAGAAGTTTACATTTTAATTCTACCCAGGTTTGGGATTATCTCACACATTGTATGTCAGGAAAGAGGAAAAAATGAATCATTTGGAACATTAGGTATAATTTATGCTATGTTATCAATTGGATTAATAGGATTTATTCTATGAGCACATCACATATTTGCAGTATGAATGGATGTTGACACACAAGCATACTTTACATCAGCAACAATAATTATTGCCGTACCTACAGGAATTAAGGTATTCAGATGATTAGCTACACTATATGGAACTAAATTCAAGTTCAATCCACCGTTATTATGAGCTTTAGGATTTATTTTCCTATTCACAATTGGTGGATTAACAGGATTAGTATTAGCAAATTCATCACTTGATATTGTATTACATGATACATATTATGTAGTAGCCCACTTCCATTATGTATTATCTATAGGAGCAGTATTCGCAATTATAGGAGGTGTTATTCAATGATACCCACTATTTACAGGAGTAACTATAAACAATATGTGATTAAAAATCCAATTCACAATTATATTCATCGGAGTAAACTTAACATTCTTCCCTCAACACTTCTTAGGGTTAGCAGGAATACCACGACGATATTCAGACTACCCAGACGCATATACATCGTGAAATGTAGTATCAAGAATTGGATCTACAATTTCTATTGTAGGAATTACTATATTCATTGTAATTATATGAGAAAGAATGGTTACAAACTGAGCAATTATATTTAGAGCTAATATAAGAAGATCAACAGAATGGCTACAAAATAATCCACCTGCAGACTACAGTTACTCAGAATTACCATTAATTTCTAGATTCTAATATGGCAGATTAGTGCAGTAGATTTAAGCTCTACAAATAAAGGTTTGACCTTTTATTAGAAAACATCCAAATGGCAACATGATCAAATTTATCCCTTCAAGATGGAGCTTCACCATTAATGGAGCAACTATCATTCTTCCATGATCATACTATGGTCATATTATTATTAATTACAGTAATTGTAGGTTATGCCCTAAGTTATATATTATTTATTGACTATACAAACCGAAACATACTTTATGGACACTTAATTGAAACAATCTGAACAGCATTACCAGCAGTTACCCTAATTTTTATTGCACTTCCATCATTACGACTATTATATTTACTTGATGATTCAGTAGACGCAATAATCACAATCAAAACCATCGGACGACAATGATACTGAAGATATGAATATTCGGACTTTATAGACATAGAATTTGACACTTATATAACACCAGAACAAGACCTGGAAAATGACAGATTTCGACTTCTAGAAGTAGATAACCGAACAATTCTACCAATAAATACAGAAGTACGAGTATTAACAGGGACATCAGACGTTCTACACTCATGAGCAGTTCCTGCATTAGGAGTTAAAACTGATGCAACACCAGGTCAACTAAACCAAGGAACATTTACAATAAACCGACCTGGATTATTCTTTGGACAATGCTCAGAAATGTGTGGAGCAAACCACAGATTCATACCAATTGCAATTGAAAGAACTTCAGTAAACTTATTTATCAAGTGATTATCTAAGATAATCTAAGGAGTTAGTTAAAATATATAACATTAGAGTGTCAATCTAAAATAACTAAACAATTAGTACACCTTGAAATACATCAGATGGCTGAAAGTTAGTAATGGTCTCTTAAACCAAACAATAGTAAATTAACGACCACTTCTGATGGGGAAATTAATCCAAATCCCTCAAATATCCCCTCTCATATGATTCTCCCTATTCATTATATTTTCGGCTACCTTAATCCTATACAATCAAGTAAACTTTTTCTCATTTAAGCCAAATCATATTAAAAGAGCAGAAAAAAGAACAATTGAGATAAAAAACTTAAATTGAAAATGATAACAAACTTATTTTCAACCTTTGACCCATCAACTAACATCTTCAATTTATCATTAAATTGAACTAGAACATTCTTAGGACTATTATTATTCCCATCAATGTTTTGACTTACACCATCACGAATTAATATTATCTGAAATAAACTAAACCTAACCTTACACAATGAATTTAAAACACTACTAGGACCAAAATCATGTAATGGAACAACATTCATCTTTATCTCAATTTTTATTATAATGCTATTTAATGATTTTATAGGATTATTCCCTTACATCTTTACTAGAACAAGATATTTAGCATTAACATTTGCAATCACTCTACCTATGTGATTAAGATTCATGTTATTTGGATGAATTAACCATACTAATCATATATTTACACACCTTGTTCCACAAGGAACACCGCCTCCATTAATAGCATTTATAGTATTAATTGAAACAATTAGAAATGTCATTCGACCAGGTACACTAGGAGTATGACTAGCAGCAAATATAATTGCAGGACATTTACTGTTAACATTCCTAGGAAATACAGGACCATCTATAGCAATAAACTTAATTTCACTATTAATTATTGGACAAATACTTCTATTAATTCTAGAATCAGCAGTGGCAATAATTCAAGCTTATGTTTTCTCAATTTTAAGAACTTTATATTCTAGAGAAGTATACTAAACCTATGTAAACAACTCACTCAAATCACCCATTCCACTTAGTAGATTATAGACCTTGACCATTAACAGGAGCAATTGGAGCAATAGTTCTAGTATCAGGATTAGCAAAATGATTTCACCTATTTAACATTAACTTATTTATAATTGGATTCGGAATTACCTTACTTACTTTAATCCAATGATGACGAGATGTAGTAGGAGAAGGGACATATCAAGGGCTACATACAGGATTTGTGTCAATTGGATTACGATGAGGAATAATTTTATTTATTGCATCAGAAGTATTATTCTTTGTTTCATTTTTCTGAGCATTCTTTAGAAGAAGACTAGCTCCAACTATTGAACTAGGATTACTATGACCTCCAATAGGAATTCAACCTTTTAATCCTATACAAATTCCATTACTTAACACAGCTATTCTTTTAGCCTCAGAAGTAACAGTAATATGAGCACATCATAGTTTAATAGAATCTAACCATACTCAAGCATTACAAGCATACGAATATTGAGAAGCACCTTTTACTATTGCAGATGCAGTTTATGGATCAACATTCTTTGTTGCAACAGGATTCCATGGTCTACACGTAATTATTGGAACAATTTTCTTATCAACATGTTTACTTCGACACTCAATAAATCAATTCTCAACAAGACACCACTTTGGATTTTAAGCAGCAGCATGATACCGACACTTTGTAGACGTAGTATGATTATTCTTATACATCTCTAATTATTGATTGGCGACTCCATGTTGTCTTGTGCACTACGACCAGATAACAGGTATACTTGAAAAAAGAGACAGCATTGGTCGTATATTTTTTACTATCGCAAAATCGATTTTCTGTCACTGAGTGACAGCCGTAAGCTTAGTGATTGCCGTAAGCTTAGTGACAACAGTGCATCCTAATTTAAGTTATACAATATAGCACTGAAGATGGTCACTCAGTGACAGAAAATCGATTTCGTGATAGTAAAAAATATACAACCAATGCTGTCTCTTTTTTCAAGTATATCTCTATTTATTGATGGGGTAGATAATTGTTTTCTAGTATAAATAGTACATTTGACTTCCAATCAGAAAGCTTGATATAAATCAAGAAAAACAATCCTAATTTTATCTACAAGAGTTTTTATTAGATTTATTATTCCGATAATTGTTATAATTCTTGCAACAACATTATCAAAGAAATTAATTAATGATCGAGAAAAAAGATCCCCATTTGAGTATGGGTTCGATCCAAAAAGATCAGCATGAATACCATTCTCACTACGATTCTTCTTAATCGCATTAATTATTTTAATTTTTGATGTAGAAATTGCACTAATTCTTCCAATTGTAATTATTTTCAAAACCTCAGACATTATAATCTGAACAGTATCAACAATATTTTTTATTGTAGTCCTATTAGGCGGACCATACCATGAATGAAATCAAGGAGCCTTACAATGAGCAGAATAAAGGGTTGTAGTTAACTATAACATTTGGGTTGCATTAAAAAAGTATTGATATAATCAATCAACCTTAAATAGAATAAGAAGCGAAATATTGCAGTCAGTTTCGACCTGGAAGTTTGGTAAATAGAATACCCTTATTCTTATTAATTGAAGCCAAAAAGAGGTGTATTACTGTTAATAATATAATTGAACTATAAAGTTCCAATTAAGGAAATGTAAAGCCAATATGGAAGCTGCTAACTTTTTATATTAGCGGTTATACTCCACTAACATTTCTAAAATTTATATAGTTTAAATAAAACATTACATTTTCACTGTAAAAATAATATATCTATATTTATAAATACCTAAAAGTAAAAATACTTCCTTAACATCTTCAGTGTCACGCTCTAATTATAAGCTATTTAAGTAAATGAAAAATAATATCACTAAAATAAATATTCAAAAAATAAAAGTTAGAAGATAAATCTTGAAATTGGGATCATATCAATCCTGGATATAACCAATTAAATAAATAAATAGTCTATATAAACCTTGACCACTAAATAATTCACCCCAACCATAATCAAATGATTTAGTTGAATAATAACCTAATTTTAAAGGAATATATCTAATAAACTTAGTTGAAAGAAAAGGTATAAACCATATAGAACCAGCAAATCTAACAAAAGAAAGTATACTTAAAGAAAATAAATTATGAGAAAAATCAAAATTAGAAATGAGATAACCCAAATAAGCACCCAAAACAACTACAGTAATAGCTAAAAACTTAAAATAATAAGGTAAAGCACTCACATGAGGAATAGGGAAAATTAACCAAGACAAAAGACTACCACCAAAAACAGCAACAAACAATAAACCAATTATACCAAACGAAATATAATAACCCTTATCATCAAAAGAAAATCTAGAATAAAAATTATTATCACCAGATATTGAATAATAAAACAAACGAAAAGAATAAGAGGCAGATAAACCAGTAGAAAAGAAATAAAGAAAAAAATTAAACAATTAATCCATCTTAAACAAACAATTTCAAGAATCAAATCCTTTGAATAAAACCCTGCTAAAAAAGGCATACCACACAAAGACAAACTAGAAACATTAAAACAAACCGAAGTTAAAGGTATAAAATTAACAATTGAACTGAGAATCCTTTAAATTACGAATTATTGAACCTGCACACATAATTAATAATGCCTTAAATAAAGCATGAGCTAATAAATGAAAAAATGCAAGTTTTGGATAACCTATAGCCAAAATTCGTATTATTAAACCATGTTGTCTTAAAGTAGAAAGAGCAATAATCTTCTTCAAATCAAATTCAAAATCAGCCCCCAATCCAGCCATAAAAATAGTTATACAACCAATTAAAAGTAAAAAACAACCACAATTATAAGCATCTAATATTGGTCTGAAACGAAATAATAAATAAACTCCAGCAGTAACAAGAGTAGAAGAATGAACTAAAGCAGAAACAGGGGTAGGAGCAGCCATAGCAGCAGGAAGTCAAGAAGAAAAGGGAATTTGAGCTCTTTTAGTTATAGCTGCTAAAACAATTAATATAGTAATAAGCTTTATTTCAAAACAATTAGAAATAAAATCATAGTAATAAATATAATTTCAACCACCAAAATTCAATATTCAGCAATAGAAATTAAAATAGCAACATCACTAATACTATTAGAAAGTGCAGTTAATATACCTGCACTATAAGATTTTACATTTTGGTAGTAAATAAATAAAAAATAAGAAACTAAACCCAAACCATCTCATCCTAATAAAATTCTAATCAAATTAGGACTAATAATTAAAAAACCTATAGATAGAATAAATATTAAAACAATAATAATAAAACGATTTATATTCTTTTCTCCCAATATATAATCCTCTCTATAATAAATAACCAAAGAAGAAATATATATAACAAAAGACATAAAAATAAGAGACATTCAATCCAAAATTAAACTCATAACAACCATAGAACCATTTAAATTAAAAAGTTCTGACTCAACAAAAACTCTATAATCAATTATTAAATAATAAATACCTAAAATAAAAATAGTTCTAGAAAAAAATAAAGAAAAAACTCAAAGAACAAACAGAAAATAAATTCATGGCCTAAGATGAAAAAATTCATATCATTGATTCCACAAAACAACATTTTTAATTAAAATACTTACGCAACCTAAGCAAAAAAATATTCGCCCTTTAAACAAAGAATATTTAAAGGCAATCACTGTAAAAGTATGATATTCACGAAAATAACCAAGACAACAAGTATGAACACCAGAATAATAGTTACCATGCTGAGGATAAGAATATATATATAAAGTACAAACAGCTCTAAAAAAAGACAAAAAATTAAAGCAAAAAATCTAAAAGAAGATCAAGACATAATTCTATTTAATAATCTAAGTCACCTACCAAAAATAATTAGGGAGGAGCAGCTATATTTGATTATCTTAAAAGAAATCACCAAAAAGACATTCTTGGTATCAAGTTAATTATACCCTTGTTAATTAATAATCTTCATCTACCTAAACGTTCGTAAATAATATTAGATAAACAAAATAACCCAGAAGAACATAAACCATGACCAACCATTGAAGAAAGAGAACCCATACAACCCCACCAATTCATAGTTATCAATCCTCCAATAACCATTCTTATATGTGCAACAGAAGAAAATGCAATTAAAGACTTTAAATCAACCTGACGAAAAGAAATAAGTATAACAATAACCCCACCAGATAAACCTAAATATAATCAAAAATAATTAAACTTTAAACCCAAATAAGAAATAACCATTATAACACGAAAAATACCATAACCACCTAACTTTAATAAAACACCAGATAGAATCATTCTACCTGAAATAGGGGCCTCGACATGAGCATTAGGAAGCCATAAATGAACCAAAAATATTGGCATCTTAACTAAAAAACCAAGAATTATAAATACATAAAATATAAAATAATAAGAACCAAAATCAACAAATAAAGGAAAATATAAAGTATTAGAAAAATCATAAACCTTAAATAAAACCAATAATAAAGGTAATCTAGCAACCAAAGTATAAAAAATTAAGTAAACACCAGCCTGTAAACGTTCAGGTTAATACCCTCAACCCAGAATCAAAAGTAAAGTAGGAACTAATCTAGCCTAAAAAAATATAACAAGAAAGAAGACTTAATCTACCAAATGAACAATAAAGCATAATCATTAAAATTAAAACCATAAAGAACTTAAATAAACTGAACCTCTAGCAGTAATTATTAAAGAAGAAATTCAAAAACTAAGCAAAATGAAACTAAAAGAAAAATAGTCAATACCAAAATAATATCTAATTATATTCAAATATGCATACGAATAAACACAAATTATAAAAACAAAACTCGACAGAAACATTAAAGAATGAACCAACCATCAACAATTATTAACTAAACGAAGAGGGATCAAAAAATTGTTATAAATAAATACTTTAACATAAAGATAAACCAAAAGAATTAAAAAAATCATTACCATGAGAACGAATTATTGAAACTAAAATAGAAAGAACTAAAGGACCCTCACTCACAAACAGAAAAAACAAAAAAAAAATAACAGGAAAGAAATAATCATAATCAAACTCAATAACAAAAACAATAATTAATATAAATAAAGAAAGAACAATATATTCTAATCTCAGAAGAACCATTAATAAATGCTTACGTTTAGAAGAAAAAACATAAACACCAGGAAAATAAACCAATGTAGAAGTAAAGACAGAGAATATAAACATCAGTTTTAATAGTTAAAAAAAATCCCAGTCTTGTAAACCGGAAATAAGTCTAGCCCCCACTTTTAAAACTTCAAAGGTGGAAAAGCTTCCATCATCGGTCCCCAAAACCGATATTTTAAATAAACTAACCCCTGAAATGATCAAAATAATAATTATATCACTATCAAACGTAATGAATATTAATTTTATTAATTTAAGACACCCGATATCAATAATGCTTTTCATTATCCTACAAACGTTTTTAGTTGGACTAATAACAGGAACAATAATGGAAAGATATTGATTATCATATATTTTATTTTGAACGTTTCTTGGTGGTATATTATATCTATTTATTTATATTACAAGAATTGCATCAAACAAAATATTTCAACCTAAATTAATTACCATAATTATTACCTTAACAATATGAATATGTATTTTATCAACATTAATTATCCTAGATATAACGGTATTTATAGACTTTTTCAAAAATACTGAAACTATAAATATTGATAATTCAATCAATTATCAAGAAATAACAATATCTTTAGAAAAATTATATAACAGACCAACATTTATTATTACAATAATAATTATTATTTTTTTATTTTTAGCACTATTAGCAGTTGTTAAAATCACTAATATTAACCAGATGCCTATTCGTAAAATAAGATAATTTACTAATGAATAAACCCTTAAATTAAGACATCCTATAATTAAAATTATTAATAACTCAAGTTGATTTACCTGCACCAAAAAATATTTCATTTTGATGAAATTTTGGGTCCCTGCTAGGGTTATGTTTGGTAATTCAAATCGTAACTGGATTATTTTTAGCTATACATTATACATCAAATATTGAAATAGCATTTAGTAGTGTAGTACACATCTGCCGAGACGCAAATAATGGTTGAATTATTCGAACTTTACATGCAAATGGAGCTTCTATATTTTTTATTTATTTTTATTTGCCTGTAGGATGAGGAATTTACTATGGATCTTACATATACATGCACACCGGAATAATTGAAATAGTAATTCTATTCTTAGTTATAGCAACTGCATTTATAGGATACGTTTTACCTTTAGGTCAAATATCATTTTGAGGTGCGACAGTAATTACTAATTTATTATCAGCAATTCCATATTTAGGAACAGATTTAGTTTAATGAGTGTGAGGAGGATTTGCTGTTGATAATGCAACATTAAATCGATTTTTCACATTCCATTTTGTATTATCATTTATTATTGCTGCTATAGCAGCATTCATTTATTCTTTCTTCACCAAACAGGGTCTAATAACCCATTAGGCCTAAAAGAGATATCGAAAAAATTCCATTTCACCCATACTTTACTTTCAAGGATTCTTTACATTTGTATTAATAACATAATTATTAATTATATTATGCTTAATTAATCCTTACCTCCTAGGATATCCAGATAATTTTGTACCTGCTAACCCGTTAGTAACACCAGTTCATATTCAACCAGAATGATATTTCTTATTTGCATATGCAATTCTACGATCAATTCCTAATAAGTTAGGAGGTGTTATTGCATTATTCTTATCAATTAGAATATTAACAATTTTACCATTTTATAATAAAACACCATTCCGAGGTATTCAATTCTATCCTATTAATCAGATTTTATTCTGAATTATAGTAGTTATTGTATGTTTGTTAACATGAATTGGTAAACGATCTGTTGAAGAACCTTATATTATAACAGGACAAATCTTAACAATTATCTACTTTACATACTTCTTAATTAATGTTTATGTTGCAAATGAATGAGATAAACTAATTAAGGAATAATAAGTTAATTAGATTAGGAAAAGCATATGTTTTGAAAACATAAAACTAGAAGTTTAACTCTTCTACTAACTTTTCTTAAAAAATTTCACTAAATAAATGAGATAAATAAAATCTTTAAACCTACAAAGAAAATAAAAAAATTTAAAGATAAAGGTAAATAACTTATTCAAGCTAAGTGTATTAACTTATCATAACAAAAACGTGGTAATGTACCCCAAACTCAAATAAAGCAAAAGGATATAATAGCAAGCTTAATAAAAAATATAAAAGAATAAAAATCACCACCTAGAAAAATTAAACCTAATAATATTCTTATAAAAACAATTCTAGTATACTCAGCTAAAAAAATTAAAGTAAATCCTCCCATACCATATTCAATATTAAAACCTGAAACTAACTCAGATTCACCCTCATTTCAAAGTCAAAAGGAGTACCGTTCATTTCAGCTAAAGAAGAAGCAAAACAAGCTAAAGCTAAAGGAAAAGAAATAATAATAAATCAACAATAAAGCTAATAATTTATAAAATCAAACATGTTAAGGCTACCAATTAAAATAATTAAAGATAATAAAATTAAAGCCAAACTAACTTCATATGAAATTGTTTGAGCAACAGATGGAAGAGAACCTAATAAAGAATAATTTGAATTAGAAGACCAACCAGCAATTATAACGGTATAAGCACCTAATCTAGTACAACAGAAAAAAAACAAAAATCCATAAGAAAAAGAACACATATAAGTTAAGTAAGGGAAAATTACTCAAACACCCAAAGAAATTATTAAATTAAAAACAGAAGAAAAATAAAAAAGTAAATAATTAGATATAAAAGGAATTGGCTGCTCCTTACAAATTAACTTAATAGCATCACTAAAGGGTTGTGGAACTCCTATAAATCCTACTTTATTTGGACCCTTTCGAATTTGAATATAACCTAAAACCTTACGCTCTAATAAAAGTAAAAAAGCAACACTAATTAAAACACAAATAACTAATAAAAGAAAATTCAAAATCAACATAAATAAATCAGAAAATATCAATACTATTTGTAGGAAAAAACTACATAAATTAATTCTAAATTCAACACATTAATCTGTCAAAGTAGTAAATTAATTAATATAAATCAATATAATAAAAATATTTCATCCATATGGTCCTTTCGTACAAATATGGATTAATAATCTTAGGATAGAAACCGACCTGGCTCACGCCGGGCTGAACTCAGATCATGTAAGAATTTAAAGGTCAAACAGACCTAATTTCTGGGCTCCTGCACCCAAAATTTTTCTTAATCCAACATCGAGGTTGCAATCTGCTTTGTCGATATTAGCTCTCAAAAAGGATTATGCTGTTATCCCTAAGGTAACTTAATCTTATGATCATAAATTATGGATCAAAACAATAAACATAAACAAATGATATAATAATGAAGAGTTTATTTATTCTTCATGTCAACCCAACAAACATCATCATTAAATATAGAAAGACAAACAAAAAACTATATAAAAGTAAAATGTTAAGCACTACAGGGTCTTCTCGTCCTAAATAAAAATTTAAGCCTTTTGACTCTTAAGTTAAATTCAAAAATTTATTGAGAGACAGTTGATTTCCTATCAAGCCATTCATTCCAGCCACTAATGAAGAGACTACTCACTGAAACTCGAACTCTGCCAGTAGGTAGGAGTCAAGGAAGTTTTGTATCAGTGCTCACTCCACTGCAGAGTGAAAATCTCATTCTGGAAACATCCCCCAGGCTGTGGCTAAGCCGTGTCTCCACAGTATCCTTTCTTTCAGGAGTGCTATTTCTGCAAGTTTCGCAGGAGAGCTTCTGTAAAGTTTGGAAGGTAGGAGACGAGATACTGGCAGAAGGAAAGCTGTGAGGACCGGGCGTTGCTTCGGTTGCTGAGATGGTAGAGCACTTGCCCGCGAAAGGCAAAGGTCCCAAGTTCGAGTCTCGGTCGGGCACACAGTTTTAATCTGCCCGGAAGTTTCATATCACCGCACACCTCACTGCAGAGTGAAAATCTCATTCTGGAAACATCCCGCCGGCTGAGGCTAAGCCATGTCTCCACAATATCCTCTCTTTCAGGAGTGCTAGTTCTGCAAGACTCGCAGAAGAGCTTCTGTGAAGTTTGGAAGATTGGAGACGAGATACTGGCAGAAGTAAAGCTGTGAGTACTGGGGCGTGAGTCGTGCTTCGGTTACTCAGATGGTAGAGCAGTTGCCCACGGAAGGCAAAGGTCCCGAGTTCGGGTCTCGGTCGGGCACACAGTTTTAATCTGCCAGGATGTTTCATATCAGTGCACACGCCGCTGCAGACTGGAAATTGTTAGTAGGCTATTTAGGATTTCTTATTGGCAACGCCACGTAGTGCTTTGTATGAAAATCAATCTGTGGCTAGTTTGCATTGTTGTCTGCCATTGTAGTGTTGGGTAGGTGGATGTTAACAGCGCGTAGCGTTGCGCAGTTGGAGGTGAGCTGGCAGCAGTGGTGGATGTTGGGAAGTGAGATGGCGGATTTTTGAGAATGGATAATCTGGACATGTGTCCATCTGAGACAGTCATTTGTAAGACTGGATGTCATGAACTGATATATATATATATATATATATATATATATATATATATATATATATATATATATATATATATATATATATATATGAATTTAGAACAGCCCGCATCTCGTGGTCGTGCGGTAGCGTTCTCGCTTCCCACGCCCGGGTTCCCGGGTTCGATTCCCGGCGGGGTCAGGGATTTTCTCTGCCTCGTGATGGCTGGGTGTTGTGTGCTGTCCTTAGGTTAGTTAGGTTTAAGTAGTTCTAAGTTCTAGGGGACTTATGACCACAGCAGTTGAGTCCCATAGTGCTCAGAGCCATTTGAACCATTTGAACCAATTTTGAACAATATTAAGGTAAATACATTGTTTGTTCTCTATCAAAATCTTTCTTTTGCTAACTGTGCCTATCAGTAGTTAGTGCCTTCAGTAGTTTGAATCTTTTATTTAGCTGGCAGTAGTGGCGCTCGCTGTATTGCAGTAGTTCGAGTAACGAAGGTTTTTGTGAGGTAAGTGATTTGTGAAATGTATAGGTTAATGTTAGTCAGAGCCATTCTTTTCTAGGGATTTTTGAAAGTCAGATTGCGTTGAGCTAAAAATACTGTGTGTCAGTTTAAGCAGTCATGTGTAATTGTTCAAAGGGGATGTTTCAAAATCTCATTCTGGAAACATCCCCCAGGCTGTGGCTAAGCCATGTGTCCACAGTATCCTTTCTTTCAGGAGTGCTACTTCTGCAAGTTTCGCAGGAGAGCTTCTGTAACGTTTGAAGGTAGGAGACGAGATACTGGCAGAAGTAAAGCTGTGAGTACCGGGCGTGAGTCGTGCTTCGGTTGCTCAGATGGTAGAGCACTTACCCCTGAAAGGCAAAGGTGCCGAGTTCGAATCTCGATCGGGCACACAGTATAATCTTCCAGGAAGTTTCATACCAGCGCACACTCCGCTGCAGAGTGAAAATCTCATTCTGGAAACATCCCGCCGGCTGTGGCTAAGTCATGTCTCCACAATATCCTTTCTTTCAGGAGTGCTAGTTCTGCAAGTTTCGCAGGAGAACTTCTGTAAAGTTAGGAAAGTAGGAGACGAGATACTGGCAGAAGTAAAGCTGTGAGTACCGGGCGTGAGTCGTGCTTCGGTTGCTGAGATGGTAGAGCACTTGCCCGCGAAAGGCAAAGGTCCCGAGTTCGGGTCTCGGTCGGGCACACAGTTTTAATCTGCCAGAAAGTTTCATATCAGCGCACACTCCGCTGCAGAGTGAAAATCTCATTCTGGTCACTGTGCACTCATTTTTCGAGCTTAATTTGTGTAGTTGAAGTTCCACGGTACAGACTGCACTGCGTACACTGCAATGCACAAAGTGCTCGTATGCTTGTGACTGACGGTAGACCATGGACGCACTTCTTCCCTTTTGTTTCATGATGTTCGTGTTTTCCTATATGTGTTTCGAAAAAACTCAGCTAGCGTCTTACCAAATGTGAACGACCTGTTGATATCAGGAAAACGGAATGAGAATAGTACATCATCCGCCACATGTTTCTTACGTAAGATTTCACTGTAAGGTGTTCTACTTTTCCACATGATTATGTTTAGTGACTGAGATGTTTATTGTTATTTTATCCTACCTTCTACCCATCTCTACACTGTGCTTTCAATGCTACCCTTGAGTGTGTAACGTGTACAAGTCAAAATTGAACAGATTTTTTAAAGGTATGTATTTTAGTTTTATCTTTATGGTACTTGGTAAATTTATTGTACAATTTTTATTCCTTGCTAGAAAATAGTGTACGACGTTTATTTTTTCTCGGTAAATATAATTTAAGTGTGGACTCTGTTTAATGGTTATGAATACTGCTGTTAGTGTAATAATTACTGCTGTTCTAAATGTGCATACAAAATTAGTATACATACTAAAACGGTGCTCTTAGAGTCATAACTTTGTACAGATCTTTACAGCGAACTTGTTTGTTAATTTTCTTTATTATTCTTATGGTCCTTTGCTACAATTTGAACCGTCTGTCAGTGTTCTGTGTAATGGATGACCCAAAAATTATTCCATAGCTAAGGACAGAGTGCATACAAGAACAGTATCGTTTTAAGGCACGGTCTGTTACGACAGACATTACTCTAATGTCTTCAGAGGTGTCAGTCAAGTGAACGAAATTTTGCAACCTGTATTCTCGCAAATTAACTACAAATTTATGGCTCAATCCATGCTGAATATGTACCGTAAGTAAAAATTTCTTTACTTGTAATTTTTCCTAGTGTTGAAATTTTAATGGCCAGCTTTGTACCTCCTGTATCTTAATCCACCTCGGTACTCGTCTCACATCCTTTCTGAAATCACTTCTTCAGTTCATCAGTAACCGTACCGGTCACTTACGAAATATTATCAGGAGTCCACAACACAATTATACTGTCTCAAGAAATCGTGCATCATCTTCATAGCAAATTAAGATTTTTTTGTTTGTCTATCTTTACTAACGTACTTTATTACTGACTTGGTCTGCGCTTTTGTTTCTTTTGAGTCCTCAGTCTTCTGACTGGTTTGATGCATCCCGCCACGAATTCCTCTCATGTGCCAACCTCTTCATCTCTGAGTAGCACTTGTAACCCACTTCCTCAATTATTTTCTAGAAGTAGTCCAATCTTTGTATTCCTCTAAACTTTCTAGTATTTTTACCCTTTACAGCTCCGTCTATTACCATGGAAGTTTGTTACGTCTGCTACAGACGACTCCTGCCAGGCAGACTACACTCAAGACACCCCTGTGTAACATATAACATACTCAAGCACTTGCAGGCGCAACCAAGAGGAAAACAATTGTTCAAAAGAAACAGAACTTGCTAGAGATTAATGCGAACCTTTTTCTGCAGAGGTCGCCTCACAAACACAGGGAAGTTGGAGTACTCCGCCGACCTCCGCCGGCTTTAAAAGGCCAGCGCAGCTGCAGCACAGTCAGTTCTTCGCCGAGCTAGGACCAGCTCAGACGGACCTCACCGACGCTCTTGATGAATAGTCGTCTACTGGTTATTTGTTTTCTTTGTGTGTGTATAGTGATTGTTCGAGAAGTGTAGTTCAGATTCAATAAACGACATAATACTGAGTGTTCTACAATACGGAGTATTCTTCAAAGTTATTCCATGATGTCTTAATAGATGTCCTATCATCCTGTCCCTTCTTCTCGCCAGGACCTCATCGTTCCTTACCGTATCAGTCCACGTTCGTCTGTAGCATCACATCTCAAATGCTTCGATTCTCTTCTATTCTGGTTTCCTCACAGTCGATATTTCACTGTGTTGCAAACGTACATTCTCAGAAATTTCTTTCTCACGTTAAGGCCTATGTTTGATATTAGTAGACTTCTCTTGACCGTAAATGCCCTTTTTGCCAGTGCTGCACTTGGTTACCAAAATAGTCTAGCCATTGCATATATTGTATATCTGTACACGTTCAATTAACTTTTTCCAGTATACGACACAAACATTTGTTGCTGTTTTCTGAACGATTACTCAGCATTAAAAAAATCAAAAGAACCTTCGTGACAGTAAAGGCAAGAGCAACAACATTAAGAGTGCAATGGGAATTCCACTTTTAAACACGTAGGAGAGAGCGGATAGATGGAAAATGTCGACTGTAGGTCTCTGTTATGGGGAGGAGGTGAAAGGAATTGTCCGATAACGTGATAGAAGAAATTACAGTCGACATGGAAAAGATATGCGATCCAGGATTAGTGCTAGAATTTGAATTATCTTTGGAAGGCTTGATATAAGGCAGAAGAGATAGATAACATCACATAGAAATTTTTAAAATTTGAGTTTATGAATAGAATGTATGAGACTGGCAGCATACCCTGCGATTTTCGGAAATATGTCATCTGTTTTACTCCCAAGATAGCAAGAGCAGATACGTGCGAGAGCTATCACACACACATCTTAACAGCACATAAATCCAAGTTGCCGACGAGAATAATATACAGAAGAATGGAGGATCACTTCGATGGCGAGCAGTTTGTTCTTATAGAAAGTAAAGGCGCTTGGGCGCCAGTTCTAACGTTGTACTTGATAAAGGAAGCAAGAGTAAAGAAAAATCGAGAATCATTCATAGGATTTCTCGACCTGCAAAAAGCGTTGGACAATGTAAAATGCTGCAAGGTGTTGAAATTTCTGAGGGAAGTAGGAGTAATCTACAGGGAAAGACGAGTAACAAACAATATCTGCAAGAACCAAGAAGGAAAAGGAACCAAGAACGAAGTGCTCGGATTAAAATGTGAGTGAGAGAGGGATGCAGTCCCCACCCCTAATGTTCCATCTGTACATCGAAGGAGCAATGACGGAAACAAAAGAACGGTTTAAGAGTGGGACTAAAATTCAGGCTGAACGGATATCAATGATAAGGTATACAGGTAAAATTACTATCCTCAGTGAAGGTGAATTAACCAGACGGAACAATAAGAAAGGATGACCAAGAAAAAAGTGGTCGGATTAAAATGTGGGTAAGACAGGAATGCAGTGCTCGCCTCTGCTGTTCACTCTGAACATCAAAGAAGCAGTGACGGAAATAAAAGAATGGTTAAACAGTGGGATTAAAATTCAGGGTGAAAGGATATCAGTGACAAGAGTTGCTGGTGAAATCGCTATCCTTAATAAAGGTGAATTAGACTTACAGTATCTGTTGAATGGAATGAACAGTCTAATGAATGGAGAATATGGAATAAGAGTAAGACGAAGAAAGCCGAAAGTCATGAGATATAGCAAAAATGGGAACAGCGAGAAACTTGACATCAGAATTGCTGATGGCAAAGTAGTGAGAATGAACATTTGGAGCACAGCATGTTATGGTGATTATGATGGACTGTGGAAAAACCGGAACAGATGAAAATTGAAGTGGTTGAGATGCAGTGCCACAGAATAGGGTTGAAATCAAGTGGGCTGATAAGGTAAGGAATGAGTTTCTCCTCAGAATCTGATAAGGAAGAAACGCATAGAAAGCACCGACAAAAAGAAGGGACAGGAGTGTAGTACATATGTTAAGATGTCAGCTCCCATGGTGCTATAGGCAGCTGTGATGCCTATAACTATAAAGGAAGACAGAAATTGGAAAACATCTAGCAAATAAGTGAGGAAGTTGGCCGCAAGAGCTACCCTGAGATCCAAACCTCGGCGCAGGGGAAGAATTCGTGTCAGGCTGCATTAAACCAGTCAGAAGACGGAAAAAAGAAAAGAAAAGATGCGTCTTCACAGAAAATTCCGCGATAAACTGTGTTAATGCCATGCTGAGCACGTTCGATATAAATGGAGATGGACTGTACACTTTGAAAATCCATTAACATATTTACGAAGGACTGAGGATGACTGAAAGTGCTGAAACTGATATTGAACTAAATATAATCAATAAAAAACAGATTTCTCTCAGAAGAAACTGTTATGCGGACAGAAATTTCATGATCAGTCCATTGTTCTTACATCGTTGACGAAAATGTTTTGAAATGGTTCAAATGGCTCTGAGCACTATGGGACTTAACATCTATGGTCATCAGTCCCCTAGAACTTAGAACTACTTAAACCTAACTAACCTAAAGACAGCACACAACACCCAGCCATCACGAGGCAGAGAAAATCCCTGACCCCGCCGGGAATCGAACCCGGGAACCCGGGCGTGGGAGGCGAGAACGCTACCGCACGACCACGAGATGCGGGCAATGTTTTGAAAAGTTGCCTTGTCCGTTAATTGCAATTCACCTTTATTAGAGCTAGCAATTTCGCCAGCACATGTCATTATTGATAACTTTTCAGCTTGAATTTTAATTCCACTGTTTAGCCGCACTTTTATTTCCATAACTGCTTCTTCGATGGTTGTCAGAATGTATATTGCAGGTGCTTACCAGAGGTGTTCGCTGTTCTGAAATATCCAGTCTGATAATTGCTGTGTGTCGGCCCAGAGCTCGAATCCGAGTCCTTGCCTATTGTGCCAAAATCTTTAACCGACTGAACAACGCGACCCACCGTCATAGCTTTTTGCTGACGAAAAGTTTTGCGCGATTCTATCGAGGTCGACAAAGAAAATTACGCTGTGTATTAGAATAGCTATGATGCTATTAAATCAGTAGGAATGACCAAAACTGAACGGCAGAAATATTTCGTGACAATGCGTACCACACAGCTCCTTTGTGGCAGAGAAAGGGGAGATAAGAAAAGTATGGTGCCCTTATGGAGATTGCAAGGTTTTCTTGGAATAGCGGCATAGCCGAACACCAAAAGATAACAAAGATAATAGCAGAGGGACGTCAGCTGGGGACGCCTCAGATTAGATTACTACTGAGAATCCAGCTAACGGTGGCGGGGGTCTTCTAACCGTTACTGCTACCAGGAGATAACAAGACTTCGTGGACGACAGTTAGCGAAGCGGCACATTAACTATGACACCGGCCTCGTGTGTAGAGGGTTTGGAGCTTAAATTACCGTCTGATTATTCTCACTTTTGTTTGTTGTGCATTCCCTTAATTCATCACCACATTAAAACCAGGCATTGGTCATGTGTTAAACCCTTCACCAGACTGTTTCGAGCAATACAGTCTTAAGTCATATGCACTGACGTTCATCCTGCAACTTTATAATGCCATTTAACCACGTTTTAAGAGGCCAACTTCGGTATCTTGTCTCTTGGATTTATGAAAAGAACTTACTTTGTTCATCCATTTGTTTCGATGCAAATCCCGTCCACTTTGACAGATTTTATCCCGTCCGTTTCAATAGATTTTTAATTAAAAAAAAATTTCGTCTTCTGCTAACTGATTAATTTCTTTCTTTTCGTTTACTAATTTGTGACATGCTCTATTATTGTCTGATGAGCAATCCTCAATTTCTGAAAGGTTTTCACATTAAAATTTAGTATCTAACCGTCACACCTCAAAACTGTAGATACAGACTGATCGATGATAACTTTCCTTTTGAGGCGCAATGGAATCTCATTATAAAAAAACCCTATACAGTTTATCAAAACGCTCCCGGCCACTTTTAGTACTCTGTTGATTTTCGGTATTGGTCACCTAGTTGTTGCCTTCAACTCTACTAAAACACAAAAACCTAACAACTGGTTCTATTAATTAGTTGTTAATCTATGGTATTTTCATTTTGATATCATGACTACACATCATATCAGTATTAATATTATCGATTTTCATTGCGTAATTTTAAATTTACTCCGTTGTTGAAGCAAGAAGTGCAATCTCATCTGCAAAATTAATATAATTAAGTACTTCCGGCTATTTCGTGTTCTTACTCATAGTATACGAGTTTGTAGTTTTGACGCATTCCACTGTAAGCTAGCACAGGGTGAATCAATCCCTGTCTCCAAAGGGCTGTTAGTAAAGATTTTGCTGAAACCGAGTTAAAATATTTCTCAGTTGTAGACAAAGTGGTAAGTCATGCTCGTTGCTCTGTTCTATAATTTAACTCACGACTCACAAATGGTCCTCTGTGGAATACTTACTGCTGAAGTCAGATTCTTCCTTTGCTTGATTAAAAGCAAATGTTCCTTCTAAGCTGTTAGTAATATTTATAGGAAATTTCTAGAGCATTTATTGTCTTGTACTTCTCATTTCTTGCCAAACATAACATTTAGAGTGTTCTTCCTGTTTTGAGAATTGTCCTCCGCAGGCTCTGTGTGAAAAATTTTGCATTTTTCTTTTGTGCAACTTTTACTCCAACTTTAGACATTTTAGTGGAATACATTCATCTCTGAGTGCCCATTTCAAATATCTCAATATGTTGTTGTTGTTCTTGTGGTGAAGACTGGTGTGACACTGCTCCTCACGCTGTTCTGTCCGGTGCAAGCCTCATTCTCTCTACGTGGCTACTGTACAATACACCCACTTGTAACTGTGTACGGGAATCAAGCATTGCTCTCCCTCTGTACTTTTTACATCCACACTTCCCTCCAATACAAAATTCACTACTCCTTGATGCCTTAGGACATGTCGAATGAACCTAATCCTGCTTTTAGTCAAATAGTGTCACAGAGCTCTTTTCTCCCCGATTCATTTCAATACCACATAATTACTTATCTTATGAAACCACGTAATCGTCAGCTGTCTTTCGTAACACATTCAATAACTCTGTACTTTCTTCTCGTCAACTGAATATCGTACATAGAGGATTGTGTACCGAGGGAAACAAATGATTTTTTTGGGTACTTCAGTGTAATGACTGCTTCTACAATCACATGAAGGAATGAGCATTAGAGACAGGCATAACCAGCTTCCACCGTTTTCTACAATTCCTTTTGTTTGTTGTAACCTACAAAGTTGTATTTTACGTCGAATTTTACGGTGAGTAAAATGCTATATATTTTTAGAATTATTTATATAATATGTGGACAGTTACTACAATCTTCGTTGACAGAACACCATCTTGTACCTTGAAACACAAGGTCTTTTACCATCGAATATGTGATACTTGCGAAAGAAGTAAGTTTATTCAATGCCTTAAATATTTTACCTGTCCCGAAAAGGGAGCCGGCCGTTGTGGCCGAGCGGGTCTAGGCGCTTCAGTCCGGAACCGCGCTGCTGCTACGGTTGCAGGTTCGAATTCTGCCTCGGGCATGGATGTGTGTGAAGTCCTTAGGTTAGTTAGGCTTAAGTAGTTCTAAGTCTAGGGGACTGATGACGTCATATGTTGTCCCATAGTGCTTAGAGCCATTTGAACCGAAAAGAGAAACTTGTTTTAGTTTGCAATAGCTTCTACACTATGTGATCAAAAGAATCCGGACACCCCCAAAAACAAACGTTTTTCATATTAGGTGCATTGTGCTGCCACCTACTGCCAGGTACGCCATAACAGCGACCTCAGTAGTCATTAGACATCGGTAGAGAGCAGAATGGGGGGTTCCCCGGAACTCACGGACTTCGAACGTCACTTGGGTGTCATTTGTATCGTACGTCTGTACTTGAGATTTCCACACTCATAAACATCCCTAGGTCCACTGTTTCCGATGTGATAGTGAAGTGGAAACGTGAAGGGACACGTACAGCACAAAAGCGCACAGACCGGCCTCGTCTGTTGACTGACAGAGACCGCCGACATTTGAGGAGGGTCGTAATGTGTAATAGGCAGACATCTATCCAGACCATCACACAGGAATTCCAAACTGCGTCAGGGGCCACTGGAAGTACTATGACAGTTAGCCGGGAGGTGAGAAAACTTGGATTTCATGGTCGAGCGGTTGCTCATAAGCCACACACCACGCCGGTTAATGCCAAATGAAGCATCGCTCGGTGTAAGGTGAGTAAACATTGGACTATTGAACAGTGGAAAAACGTTTTGTGCAGTGACGAAACACGCTACACAATGTGGCGATCCGATGGCAGGGTGTGGGTATGGCGAATGCATGGTGAACGTCATCTGCCAACGTGAGTGCCAACAGTAAAATTCTGAGGCGGTGGTGTTATGGTGTGGTCGTGTTTCTCATGGAAGGTTCTTGCACCTCTTGTTGTTTTGCGCGGCACTATCACAGCACAGGCCTACACTAATGTTTCAAGCAAATTGGTTCAAATGGCTCTGAGCACTATAGGACTTAACATCAGAGGTCATCAGTCCCCTAGAACTTAGAACTACTTAAACCTAACTAACCTAAGGACATCACACACATCCATTCCCGAGGCAGGATTCGAACCTGCGACCGTAGCGGTCGCGCGGTTCCACACTGAAGTGCCTAGAACAGCTCGGACACTCCGGCCGGCGATGTTTCAAGCACCTTGTTTCTTCCCACTGTTGAAGAACAATTCGGTGATGGCGATTGCATCTTTCAACACGATCGAGCACTTGTTCGTAATGCACGTCCTGTGGCGGAGTGGCTACACGACAGTAGCATCCCCGTAATGCACTGGCCTGCACAGAGTGCTGACCTGAATCCTATGGAACACCTTTAAGATGTTTTGGAAGGCTGACTTCGTGCCAGGCCTCACCAACCGACATCGATACCTCTCCTCAGTGCAGCACTCTGTGAAGAATGGGCTGCCATTCCCGAAGAAACCTTCCAGCACCTGATTGAACGTGTGCTTGCGAGAGTGGAAGTTGTTATCAAGTCTAAGGGTGGGCCAACACCGTAATGAATTCCAACACTACCGATGGAGGGCCCCACGAACTTGTAAGTCATTTTTAGCCAGATGTCCGGATACTTTTGATGACATAGTGTTTTTCTAAATGTTTTTTTAAAATTTTAACTGTTTCACATGATAATTGTGCTTAGTTTTATTTCACTAACTGATTACTGGTGTATAGTAGAGTAATAATTAACAGATAGACTGTTAAATACAGCAGTGACAAGATTTTGTCGAGTGCAGTGTTTTTAAATTTCTATCGAACATTTGTTCCTAGGTACATGACCATGTTATACCCAGGAACAAACTTCCATATTTGGAAAAAAACCTTAATTTTCTGGAGTAGTTTTTGTAATTTCAGTACATAAAAAGTGAATGTCACAATTTAAAAATGGAATGAGAAAATATATTAAAGTTCTAGACCAATAGTGCATACTGCAAACAATTCCTTATCTGTGTACGCTGATTTGTTCGTAAACAACATTTTTCATAGAAACGCCGCTTCACATAGCGGTTTTAGTAGACGTCGTACAGATAAATGTGAACAATTTTGAAAGTCTATACCATGAAGCTGTGGATGGAGAGAAATGTCCAAAAAGTAAAATGCGTTTGAAAATAGTATTCCCAGAATGTTCCCTTGGCTGACCTCACTCGCACATTCAAGCCCATATCGACTCGTGGGTGTTTATTGTAACATGTCTTCTCACTGGTTTGATGCCTTCACCTCTGTAGCAACCTCTGCATCTCACAGTAAGCTCTTGCCCGAAATATTCAATTATTTGTTGTATGAATTCGAATCTCTGTCTTCCTCTGCAGTTCTTACCCGCTACAGCCATCTAGTACCATGGAAGCTATTCCCCAATTCTTAACTCATGTCCTATCGTCCTGTCCCTTCTTCTTTTCAATGTTTTCCACAGGATCCTTTCTTCACCGATTCTGCGGAGAACTTCCTCAGTCTTAAGTTATCAGTCCATCTAATTTTCAACATTTGTCTGCAGCCCTGCAACTCAAACGCTTCGATTCTCGTCTGTTCCAATTTTTTCGCAGTGCATGATTCACTACCATACAATGCTGTTCTCCAAACGAACATTCTCAGAAATTTCTTCCTCAAAGTAAGGTCAGTTTCATATTAGTAAACTCGCCTTGGAAGGGAATGCACTTCTCACCTGTGTTACTTTGCTTTTTGTGTCCTCCTTGTTTCATTTATCATGGATTATTTTGCTACTAAGATAGCAGAATACCTTAACATCGTCTACTTCGTGATCATCAATTCTGATATTAACCTTTTCGACATTCTTATTTCTACTGTTGCTCATTACTTACGTCATACTTCGGTTGACTCTTTATTGTGTAATAATTAGACAGCTGATTCACTTCAACAAATACTGTAATTCTTCTTGGGACTGATGACCTCAGATGTTATGTCCCATAGTGCTTAGAGCCTTTTTTGTAATTCTTCTTCATTTTCTCAGCGAATCTTACCACTGATATCTTTTCAAGCTGAATTTTAATCCGAATCTTGAGCCTTTCATTCGTTTCCATCACTGCTTCTCCTCTGTACAGATTGAACTGTAGGGGCGAATGACTGCATTCCTGTCTTACACCAATTTTAATCCGAGTACTTCACTCTTGGTCTTCCAGTCTCACTGTCTCTCTTGATTCTCGTATATTACCGTCTTTCCCTATAGCTTTCTCCTATCTTTGTCAGAATTTCGAACATCTTGCACCATTTGACATTGTGAAACACTGTTTGTGGGTAGACGAGTCTTATGAACGTTTCTTGATTTTTCTTCAGTCTTGCTCTCTTTATCAGATGCAACGTTAAGATCTGTCTCTAGTGCCCTTACCTCTTCTAAAGACAACCTGATCATCATCTCACAGATTATCAGTTTTCTTTTTTTATTATTCTGTATATTATTCTTTCTATCAAATTGAATGCATGAGCTCTTAGATCATGCGTTATTTCTGGTATCTATCAGCCCTCTTCGGTATTGTGTAGATGTTATTTTCCCGAAAGTATGGTGGTATGTCGAGTCTCTCATAGATTCTACCCACCAACCAGAGTAGCCCATTGGTTTCCACTTCCTCCAGTGACTTTAGAAATTCCGATGGAATATTATCTATCCCTTCTGGCTTATTTGATCTCAAGTCTTCCAAACTCTTTTAAATTCTAATACTGGATTACCTGTCTCTTCCACATCAACTCCAGTTCCTTCTTCTATCACATATGAGACAATTCATCCCCCTCACATAGGTCTTAGGTGTACTTTGTTCACCTGTCCAATCCATCCTTCAAACCCGCTTGTGGTCATCCAGTTTTAGGTTTTCCATGATTTCCCTAAATCGCTTAAGGCTAATGCCAGGGTGGTTCCTTTAAAACGTCAAGGCCAATTTCCTTCTCCATCCTTCCCCAAAGCGAGCCTGTGCTCCGTCTCTTAACCAACTTCTTGTCGACGGAATGTTAAACACTAATCACCTCCCTCCCTCCACTACTCTCTCCTCTGCGTTTAACAGTGGGATTCTCATTGAACCCTTAATGCTGTATTTCACCAAACGTTGTTTTAATTTTTCTATATGCTGGATCAGTCTTTCCGTCGATCATTTGTCTTTCCGATTTCTTCACACATTTCCTGCAGCCATTTGCCTCGCCTTCCCTGAATTTCACGTGTTATTTCACTCCTAAGTGATTTGTGTTTGTGTATTCCTGTCTTTACCTGAACTTTTTTTATCTCCTTATTTCGTCGATCAATATTTCTTCGCAGTTACATTCCTTGCTGCTGTTTTCTGATTTTATGTCTCACACTTCCAGTTTCTTGAAAATTTTTGTAATTTTTGAAAAAGACACATCATGAGATCCTGGCATGGCCAGGATACCTTTCAAATTACGGCTGAGGTGAAACACAAACGGTATATATATATAAAACACTGTTGTGGTTCTAGCGCACAAATAGACACACGAACCAAACTTAAATTATGAGAGTTATGAGTCTGCTTACATTGGGTACAGTGGAACTTTTTCTTTTTTTTTTCTAAGACGTGACAGTGAATTGCGGCGGGCGCTATTAATTTTGTCACTATTCGATCAAGCAACACACGCATTGTTGAAATCGAGTTTAGAAATTCTTTTCAGCGTCACGGAAACAGTTTACTGTATCATTAAAAACGGGATAGGTAGGTACTTTAATTGGGCAGTTATAAATGTTGAAACATGCCTTGATTACTTGAAAACATTCGCCAATTTTTTGGTATGACTAGGTGGGAACCACATTCCTTCTGGGTTATATTTAGCGTTGCCTGTCTTGGATACCTCGCACTTTGTATGTTAGTGTAGGAAAGAACGCGGCTTCTTGAAGGGGTCAATCTTCGAGAGATAGTGTCAGAGTTTCTGTTGTATCAATTTAATATCTCTAAGGTAACGACTGAGAAACACTAGAAGACGTACTGAGATGTGCAGGGAGCCATTACTCTCCCTTTCCACTAGCGAGGGCCGGCCGGGGTGGCCGGGCGGTTCTAGGCGCTAAGTCTGGAACCGCGTGACCGCTACGGTCGCAGGTTCGAATCCTGCCTCGGGCATAGATGTGTGTGATGTCCTTAGGTTAGTTAGGTTTAGGTAGTTCTAAGTTCTAGGGGAGTGATGACGTTAGAAGTTAAGTCCCATAGTGCTCAGAGCCATTTTTGAACCACTAACGAGTGAGACAGGAAGGGGAAGGACAGATAGCGATCGAAAGTTCTCTCTAACATGTGCAACACAGTGACTTGCTCAATATTACTGCGCACGAGAACGCTTAGCCGGCGACTCACCAGCCGTTGTGAGCAGGTCTGGGGAGCTTCTGATCCAGTGCCGGCAGCTAGTACGACTGAGCGGCGTACACTGTTCGGCCGTGAAAACCGTGAGGCGGGTGACCGCCTCTGGCATTCTGCGAATCGGCAGACGGAACTTCCTCGCGGGTCCGCCCGCACACAGCGGACCGCCGTCACGTTGTGTAATCACGGCCGCTCGCTTGCTCTGAGCGCTGGCTGACTCACAACGTGACGGTAACGCCATTTCCTGGAACGCCCGGACTAGCGATGCGGGCGGCGGAAGGTGTTACGCAACTTAATGTAAGTTGATGTGCCACAACAGCGACGTTAGCACCGTCCGTGTGTCGAGTCCCTGACACTCCTAGTCCCTGTTCCCAAGTCGACCGCAGATATTGCTGATAAAGCGCACCCACGAGGCCATAATTGTTATCTGTCTGCAGCTCTTATCTGTACAGAAATGCCTGTAGCAAACCATTCCTTCGTTACGTTGAGACCAGAGATCAATGTGTCAGCTAATGCAGTTGCCAGTAAAAATGATATCCAATCTCAGGCCACAATACAAGGTACTTAACGCTTACACTTCTCAGGCCACAATACAAGGTACTTAACGCTTACACTTCGAACACGTTTCGATACGTGAAACTTGTTACTGACTATTTTCAGCTAGACATCTAGTCACATGGTGCTAATAAAAAGCTGACCGTTGGCTTCTTGTAGTCTTTTTGATATAGCCTATGCTGGTTGCTTCTCCTAAGACCTGTCAGGAGCTGGTGTTTTCTGGGAGATATTTTTAGTTTGGTTTATCCAATGTGTTGAACGAGTCAGTCAAAAAATGGCTCTGAGCACTATGGGACTCAACTGCTGTGGTCATAAGTCCCCTAGAACTTAGAACTACTTAAACCTAACTAACCTAAGGACATCACACACATCCATGCCCGAGGCAGGATTCGAACCTGCGACCGTAGCGGTCGCGCGGTTCCAGACTGAAGCGCCTTTAACCGCGTGGCCACACTGGCCGGCACGAGTCAGTCCTTTCCACGCCTGTAAGGCAGATGAAAAACCTGTAAGGTCTATGATTCGCATTAGATCTAATCATGGATAATTTCCAAGCCATCTTCGCTGAATACACGTGCCGGATAATCCTTTTCGTGAATGACGTGGAGTTACGGTGAGAGACAACAATCAGAATTTTTGAATTTAAGCTGTACTTCAGGGTGGCTACGAATTCGGCCCATGAGCCGTTCCCTGGCATTAGTGCCATAGCGCTCAACATGGCAGGCACATTTGAATGGCAATGTTGTCGCACTACATACGACATGGTTTTGTATTCATTTCTCAACACAGGTCAAAAACAAAACATATTTTCAGTATTATTTAACTATATTTGTCGCTCTGAAGACAAAATACAATTTTGTCTGCTACAAACTGTCGATACAGGGGCAGACGCAGACAATTTCAGAGATTTTCATACTGAAGTTGCCACGTAATCTTATTTAGCTTAGTTAATGATCTTCACTTAGTTTAATTCGCAGAGGACTTCCGGCTTAAGAAGTCACCCTCATTCTGCCAACGGCTTGTCAAAGAGGGCGGAAGAACGTATAGAGGCTCAGGGTACTCTTTTGTCGTTGGAGTGGGAAACTGCACCTAAAGGTGGAAGAATCAGCAATGATCAACGCCATGGGGATGTAGAAAGCAATGGAAACCACTGCATTAAAGACACATATGAGCTGTAATAGCAAAGTGTCATGATGAACTCTCCATTGGCAAAATATTCCGGGATAGTCCCCCATTCCGATCTCCTTGAGGGGATTCCCAAGGGCAAGATGACCATGAGAAAAAGATTGAATAACCAACGAAAAGATAACGTTCTACGAGTAGGGGCGTGAAGTGTCAGAAGCTTGAACGTGGTAGGAAAGCTAGAAAATCTGAAAAGGGAAATTCGAAGGCTCAATCTAGTTATAGTAGGGGTCAGTTAAGAGAAGTGGAAAGAAGACAAGGATTTCTGCTCGGATGAGTAGAGGGTAATATTAACAACAGCAGAAAATGGTATAACGGGAGTAGGATTCCTTATGAACAGAAAGGTAGGGCAAAGAGTGCGTTACAGCGAACAGTTCAGTGATAGAGTTGTTCTTGTCAGAATCGATAGCAAACAAACACCAACAAGTTCAGGTATACATGCCGATGTCGCAAACTGAAGATGAAGAGGCAGAGAAAGTATATGCGGATATCGAAAGGGTAATACAGTACATAAAAGGAGATGAAAAGCTAATAGTCATGGGGGACGGGAATGCGCTTGTAGGGGAAGGAATAGAAGGTTACAAGAGAATATGGGCTTGGGAAAAGGAATGAGAGAGGAGAAAGACTAATTGAGTTCTGTACGAAATTTCATCTAGTAACAGCGAATACTCTGTTCAAGAACACAAGAGGACGACGTACACTTGGAAAAGGCCGGGCGACAGGGAAGATTTTAGTTCGATTAAATCATTATCAGACAGAGACTCCGAAATCAGATACAGGAGCAGATATAGACTCAGATCACAATTTAGTAGTGATGAAGAGGAGACTGAAGTTCAAGAGATTACTCAGAATCAATACGCAAAAAAGTGGGATACAGAAGTACTAAGGAATGACGAGATACGGTTGAAGTTCTCTAAGACTATAGATACAGCAATAAGGAATAGCTCAGTAGGCAGCACAGTTGAAGAGGAATGGACATCCCTAAAAAGAGGAATCACCGAAGTTGGAAAGAAAAACGTAGGTACAAAGAAGGTAACTGCGAAGAAACCATGGGTAACAGAAAAAATACTTCAGTTGATTGATGAAAGAAAGAAGTACAAAAATGTTCAGGGAAATTCAGGGAACCAGAAATACAAGACGCTCAGGAATGAAATACATTGAAAGTGCAGGAAAGCTAAGATGAAAAGGCTGCATGAAAAATGTAAAGAAATCGGAAAAGAAATGATTCATATGTTCAAATGTGTGTGAATTTCTAAGGGACCAAACTGCTGAGGTCATCGGTCCCTAGACTTACACACTGCTTAAACTAATTTACGCTAAGAACAACACACACCGAGCGAGGTAGCGCAGTGGTTAGACACTGGACTCGCATTCGGGAGGACGACGGTTCAATCCCGCGTCCGGCCATCCTGATTTGGGTTTTCCTTGATTTCCCTAAATCGCTCCAGGCCAATGCCGGGATGGTTCCTTTCAAAGGGCACGGCCGACTTCCTTCCCCGTCCCTCCCTAATCCGATGAGACCGATGACCTCGCTGGCTGGTCTCCTTCCCCAAAAACAACCAACCAACCAACCAACAACACACACACCCATGCCCGTGGGAGGACTCGAACCTCGGGCGGGAGGGTCCCCGCAATCCATGACATGGCGCACTAGACCACGCGGCAAGAAGTGACTGTCAGAAGAACTGATTTAGCTTATAGTTAGTCAAAACAATCTTCGGTGAAATTAAAAGCAAGGGTGGTAATATTAGGAGTGCAACGGGTATTCTTCTGTTAAATACAGAGCAGAGAGTGGATATGTGGGGAAAAAATTGAAGGGCTCTATGAGGCGGAAGATTTGTTTGATGTGATAGAAGAAGAAACAGGAGTCGTTTTAGAAGAGACAGTATTACAATCGTAATTTAAAAGAGCATAGGAGGGATGGATAACATTCCATCAGAATTTCTATAATCGTTGGGGGAAGTGGCAACAAAGCGGCTGTTCACTTTGGTATGTAGAATGTGTCTGGCGACATTTTGCTCATTTTACGAAAAATATCATCCACACAGTTCCGAAGACTGATACTTCTGACAAGTGCAAGAGATATCGTACAGTCAGCTTAACAGTTCATACGTCCGAGTTGCTGAAAAGAATAATATACAGACGAATGGAAAAGAAAATTGAGGACGTGTTAGATGACGATGAGTTCGCCTTTAGAAAAGGTAAAAGCACCAGAGAGGCAATTCTGACGTAGTGGTAGGTAATGAAAGCAAGACAAAAGAAAAATAAAGACAGCTTCATAGGATTTGTTGACCTGGAAAAAGCGTTCTACAATGTGAACTGGCCTCACTTACAGCAGGGAAGCGGCCGCTTGGCACAGACAGACACACTGTGCACCTCTACTTCAGCTTCCTCCGCGACGTTTATGGCGAGACTCCTTCCCTGGAAGCGCAAACTGAACGCAGCATAATTAAGGCGAAGCAACTATTACTCACCGAAAAACTACATGGGGCTGTGGTGATCTCCCGCAAACCTGATGTTGTGTGCCGAGAGGATCCCTCCATGCAATACATTGTGCACGATCTCAGATACCACAGACGAAACTTAGTCACCGTGCGCAGTGGGTCAGCTGCCAAGCGGACACAGTCTACATCTTTGTTCAATATGAACCCATCCTGGACATCGATCCTATCGCGGTGACTGTGCCTTGCACCTTCGCGCTTGAGGAGGAGCTTACGCTAATAGGACTTTTCACCTCCGAGGAGGGCACTACCACTATCTTCAGGGGTGTACTGTGCAAGACGCCAAGCATCGACAGGCTCTCTACTGGATTTTATCTTACGTTTTGTGGTCTCAAGTCTGCGCGACGGACGGAGGTGAATAGTGAAGTGACCACGCAAGCTTTTGTCGCGGGAATTGTTATTCCCGTTCATAAACCAAAACCTGGAATCACGAGGTCCCACTACCACCCTATCACTTTGTTACATACTGATTAGAATATTTTTGCGCTGTTATTGGCGGGACGTTGCAGACCCCTCTTACTATGTGTCCTCTCCACCGAGCAAACTACGGGAGGTGACAAAGTTAACGTCCAGACAGACACTGGAGACAGTCCTGACGTGATAGTGGTAGCAGAAGCGTGCAGAATCCTACATCTACGTGGATACTCTGCATCACATTTAGGTGCCTGGCAGAAGGTTCATCGAACCACCTTTATAATTCTCTTCGTGCGGCGATCGTAGCCGTAGAGTTTCACAATGCTTTTGACAGGGTGCCCCATTTATTTCCATATTCTGTTTTAGAACGGATGGGCATACCTGCCAGCCCGGCGCATCAGCGTATTTCGGCGGCTCTGTAGCAGCGCGTGTTGGTCGGTCCAAATCAAGTGGCGTGTGGTGGGTCCAGTACTGATCCAACGGTCTGTCCGCAGAGGCTGCCCCCTCTTCATGTACCTTTACGCCTGCTGGCGGCGCAGTTGTGTGGACTCTCCTTACGCAGTTACACCTTCCGATAAAGCGCTTACCCAGATGAACTGTTACTGGTTCGTTCTCAGGAGGAGGTCGCAAAGGTCCACTACCCCATTACAGCTCAAGGGAGGACGGCTGGAAGTGTAATAAACGTACGCTGTCTATTGATCACCGACTGCTTACGGAAGATCTGGCGCCCTGCCCTGTCTCCAATGCCTCCAGAGCCTTGGGAGAGAAGCGGTGAAGCGGTTAACCTTCGTCAAGGTTTGAGACTTATCCATATGATGATCAGTCACAACTCGATCCTTCGCAGCCAGTTGCCTACTGGACTGCCTATGTGGCATCCAGAATGGTTCATATCGTGCACATTCTACCGATACCTATTACTGTAGACCACCGAGCGAGGTGGCGCAGTGGTTAGCACACTGGACTCGCATTCGGGAGGACGACGGTTCAATCCCGTCTCCGGCCATCCTGATTTAGGTTTTCCGTGATTTCCCTAAATCGCTTCAGGCAAATGCCGGGATGGTTCCTTTGAAAGGGCACGGCCGATTTCCTTCCCTATCCTTCCCTCACCCGAGCTTGCGCTCCGTCTCTAATGACCTCGTTGTCGACGGGACGTTAAACACCAAGATCCTCCTCCTCCTATTACTGTAGGGCGTTGTAATCAAACGGCAATAGGATATTTTATGAAAGCTGGGTCCATCTTTGAAATACTCTAAGACACACTTACTCGCCCCCCGCGTGCGGGAGGGCTTGGTCTTACGAACGTCGCTATCGTGTTGCAACACTCTACATGGCCACCTTGTACAAACAATGGCACGGTATCGAGGCCTCCATTACGCACCATTTACTTGCCTTCCTTGGCCATTGTCCCTCTCCCCGCCAGTCCCGGTCGGTAGCATCATGCCGCGTTTGCACACATCACGGTCTTCATTGTGGAAATCAGTTATGCTCGCGCCGAACGCGCCATCCGCGGCCAAGCAATTCTATTTCCTTTTCCTGCGTAGCGTCGCCTTTAACGTCATAGAAAGCAAGTTCCCAATGTGGCGATGGACTGTGATTTGGATTCACATTTATCACTTTTTGTTACTGACGCATATCATGTCGACTCGGAAATGTGCGACCGGTGGGAAGTATCCAACCAATTAGCGACTCCATGCCGTAGGACTGGCGTACTCTCCCCTCTGCGCCATCTGTCGTAGTGTCAACGATGGTCATGACCACTGCGAATGTTTGGTTGTTGGGGCGACAAATGATCGCGTGTTTTCTGCGATTGCCGCTGCATGTTCCTGATCGAGATGCATTTCTTTACCCATCGGCGTAATATTTTCCTGCCACAAAATCTCGAGCGATTCTTTGGATAAAGGGGTGCATCTTGGCTTATCTATATGGCAATGCTCATCACACACAATTGATTTTTAGCATTATTTGTAGGGGCTGCGCGTTGCTTCAGTTGTCGCTTGTATTTTTCAGTGATAATAACAGCGTTTTTACCACGTTCCCAGTAAGTTGGCGTGTTTCCGGCATGGAAGGCGCTAGGTCGATTCGGGACGACACATGATGCCCCTTCACTTCGGACACGGCCGCCTTATATCCTTTATCACCTTTCGGGGTTTTCTTGGTTCCGAATGGGTGGACTAGACTTAATTTGTTTTCCTCTGTATATATGTGCAACATAATAAAATAAAATAAAAATGAGCAGTGTGAGGTTGCAGCACAGCGATTGGATTGGGGGGGGGGAGGGGGTGGGGGCAGGTCTCGGCATTCGACCCTGCCAATATTGTCTCCTTCAATCTGTAGCTGACAGTGAAACTAATAAAAAATAATAAAAATAAGAAAATATAAAAAAACTAAAAAATTAATCAATTAAAAAGACATAGAACACCGACAATACAGATAAAATGCCTTCCGAAAATTTTTGCCGTTTAATATCCATTGATAAGTTTTACTGCACTTCTAATTCTGAATATGCACTCTTTGTTACAGAGACTATATTCAATATGTAGTAGAGTATTTATTTTTGACTGTATAGAAATAATACTAATTATAATGAAAATATTGTAAGTTGCTGGGTAATGGCCAAGGGAACTTTATTTAAAAGTATCGATAGCAACGACAAAATGTCAGTAGCTGCGCCACTGTTTACATTTGTGTATGGAGAATCTATGACGCGTTGTGACTTAAGAGGAAGCAGAGCAGCTTGAGTCATGAAAGTGTGCGGAAGTGTTTGTTTGGAGCTCCCGCGGACGCGATGTGCAGCTATGATCGCGCCAGTGTAGGCGCAGCTACTTCGTTAATCCGGGAGTATTGAGAGCACGGCAGGAGCGAAGAGGCGGAGAAAACTGTAGTTCTAACGATTGCCTGTCCCATGAGTATCCGTGGCCCTGGAGAAGAATCGTGGTTCCCTACCAGCAGCAGTAACATCAGCAGGTCAGCATTGTCGTCGGCTACATTCTTCGTCGTCCGTACGGCTCATAGTATTGTAGAGGCTTTATCTAAGAGCATTTCTTTCACAATTTTTGACGATCTTTCATGAATAATAGCCTACAACAGTTAGAACTTCCAGGGCACCTATGTTGTCATTGTTCTCAGACATTACAAACAGGGCCCCTTTCCTTGCCGTGCAATCACCGAATGTAATAAAAATATGAAAACTGATTTACAGCTTACTGCCAGTCTTGTTTGTTTGCTAATGACCAGTTTGAATCTAAATGTTGCTGCCTCAGCAACTGATTCTTATATTCCATAACAGAGACTGAAATAATTTACAACTCTAAGTATTAACTTCAATCAATTAAAGCAACATAAAATTTCGCCGCCAAAGCTGATAACTAAAGATATAGCACAAATTACGAGAGTACAATTTCATTTATTCTGTATTTAGCTTAGCGAGTAACTTCTGCTGGCTTGATTTGTGTCTTCTTGTTGTTATATTAAAAGTAAAAGTCAGTTGCTCATTTGCGTAAAGTAAATTCAATTCAGTCTTTCAATAATCAAAAGTAAATTGCTTGCCTTTTTCTGAAATTTGTATTACGTTATGCTGAGGTTACTGAAAGTCATTTTTTACATAACGAAGTTTCTGTTACAGCCAGTCATTTCTTTAACCAGTAAGTTCATTTCACATTGCTTACAAAATTTAGTATTTCAGATAAACTACTGTAAACTCAGAGCTATCTGATTCATTTATTTTCTCGCGAACTGTTGTGTTGTGGAAAAGCGTGACAACCTTCTGTTGCTACGCCAGAAATCATTTGCCTAATTTTCTTTACTATTACCTTTCTTAAGATTCTGAATATTCACTGCCCTAGTGCGCTCGTGACGGTTCAATTACACTTTTTTTTCTTTGCTAATCAGTGTTTCCTTTCTATTAAGTATTATGTGTTACCATTCCCTCCCCCCCCCCCCCCCCCCCTATGTGGTTCGTGAGCGATTGCACTAAATTCCACCCGTTTCAAAATTCCCATCAGCATTTAGTTAAGATTTAGAACAGATTCTTCTTTCAGAAGGGTCTCTTGTACGCTTTTCTCCTACTAACCGGTATTATTTTCCTTCGGTAACGATAGCCTTAGTCACTGTAAAATTTCATTAGGTACACGCGACCACGGTCAATTAAATCGCAACCAAGTTGGCCGATTAGGAAGGAAGAGGTTACAGACAGATATATAAATTGTTTCAAACCTCCGAGAAATTCTAATTAGTATGTCACTTGAAGGAATGCGTAGCGTACTTGGAAAAAAGCAAAGTAAGCAGTAGATCCCAGATTCTACTCCCGGTCAGGCATACATTTTCACTCTTCGCTGCCGATAAAAGAAATAAGGGGTAGCGTCTTTGGCTAGTAATTAAAACCTCCTAGGTCCTGTACTCGAACCTCATCACCGCTTAGATTTAAAATAAAAATAACATCTGCAATGGCTGCTGAAGACTTCCGGCGTAAGAAGGCTCCCACAATCTGCCAACAGCCTTGTGAAAGAGGGCGGAGAAGTGGACAGAGGTTAGGGGTACTCGCTTGCCCTTGGGCTGGCAAACAGCCCCTCAAAGGCAGAGGAATCAGCGATGATCAACGGTATGAGGATGCAGAAGGCACTGGAAACCGCTGCATTAAGGACACAATTTATATCTTCAGGACATGTGGCCTGTTACTGAAAAAGTGTCATGATGATCTCTCCAGTGGAAAAACATTCCGGACTAGTTCCCTATTTGGATCTCTGGGAGGTTACAGCCAAGGGGGCGCGACCATGACAAAAACATTCAGTACACAACGTAGGGAAAACGTTCAACGAATCGGGGCGTGTTATGTCTGCAGCTTTAACGTGGCTGGGAAGCTAGAAAATCTAACAAGGGAAATGCTGAGGCTCAGTCTAGTTATAGTGGAGGTCAGTGAACTGAAATTAAAAATAGAGGTTAGAGCAGCATGGATAATATAAACACAAGCAGAAAATGGTGTAGTAGGGCTGAGAGTGAATTAGTTTGAACAGTTCAGTTACAGGGTTGTTCTCATCAGAATCGACAGCAAAATCAAAACCGACAACAGTAGTTCAGGTATACAAGCCGACATTCCAAGCAGAAGAGTAAGAGACAGAGAAAGTAGATGAAAATACTGAACGAATAATTAAGTAGGTAATGCAGTTGCAGAGCAAGGAGTAGAAGAAAGGGTTACGGGAGAACATGGGCTTGGTAGCAGGAATGACAAAGGATAAAGGCAAGTTGAGTTCTGCAACAAATTTTTGCTGCTAATAGCGAATAGACTAGTGAGCCGTGGCGGCTTTGTCGCCATGTAGCGATCACTACTCATATGATCTTTGACTAACATGTTGCCGTTGGAGCGCAGGGACCGCTGAGGTGGCGGTTCAGGGCGTCGTGGCCGGTTTGGTGGGCAGTATGAGCTGAGGAACGAAGCTGTAACGAGCTTTCCGTGTGGGCCTCTTCGCTGTGGTGTTAGCTCTTGGCGGGCGACTGATACAGCAGTCATGTTACCCCTTGTAAGTTATCGAGTACCGACGTGGCTTTTGCCGTGATTTATTAGAATGTGCCGAACTGTCAGGGCAGTGTTCGCTGTCGTTTTGGTCTGCGTTGATTCTGTTCGTTGTTTTAAAGCCCGTGTCTCCATGGTATTCAAAGGGCAATATGATTCCGAGATCTGGTAGACATTTTAAACTGATTCATTTTCTGATATCTCATAATTTGCTTTGTGTGGTAATCTTATGTATCCCTTGTGCTTGTGAACATTTAGCCAGTGTTCCAGGAGAAAGCTTATTTTGAATGTTGGCTATGTGAAGTGGTATATATATTATCTGTTCTTGACCGCCTCCCCTTAATTCTTCTGATTTTTGACGTAAATGATTGGTCAGGTAACTTTCTATTGGAGGCGTCGAGAAATATTTAGTATTACCAGCTAGCAAGGATTATTAATTGTTCATGTCAGAATGTATCTCCGTTTTGCTGTTTTATTGGCCTATTTATAACCTGACTTTGTTCTGATTTCTTCAAGGCAAATGCTAAAGGCCTATGCTGTCTAAAAAAATAATATAGTGAATCTATTCTGTTTCAGTGGCTCACATAATTTTTTTCGCTTCCAAGACGCATTTTTGTTTTCTACGAACCGCTATGGACTAATGTGTGTACTGATGAGCTTTGAATGCCACGTGAGTGTCCTTGTGTCTGTTTAATGGTTTGCTAGAAAGGAAAATTTGTCTGACATTATTATTTTACTGTTGAAATTATCTTTTTAAATGTTTGTAGCTGATTTCTTAAATCTTTTAACTCGTTAAAAGGCGGCTAAGTTGTCGTGCTTTTTGCTAGAATATTAGATTCATTAATTATACCCTAAGAGATATTTATTTGATGAATGGCTGCGTTTTAGAATTCTCTCTACTTAAAAGTGTGCTGCAGTAAACTGTCGTTAATCTCTTGTACGCCATTGCTGGTATGTGTTACCTAGCAACGGGTCTTATTTACTCACTCCTCGTCGGCATGGTTAGTCGGATTTTCACGTCATTAACAGTGCACACGCTCGGCAGCTCTCGCCTCTGTCTTTTACTTACGCTATTCCCTCCAACCGTGACCGCAGTACTTAATGTTGCTGTTCGAGTTAAGTTCACACTTGGAATAATTATGAATCTGTATCCATTAGCTTGTGGCCTCCACCTTCAGAAAATTTTGAAGTGTTGGGATCCCAACATATAACTTAATGTGTTGTAATTTAATTACTCTTGTGTTACTGGAAAATGGGTTAAAACTTCAGTTGATGTTTTTCTGGGTTGAAAATTATATTGCCTAAATACTGGTGTTAAATTGTTTTACATTGTTTGAAGTATGACTAAGTTTTTGTAATTATTCAAGTGAAAATCATGTTGAAACTTCCTAACAGATTAAAACTGTGTGCCCGACCGAGACTCGAACT
This sequence comes from Schistocerca cancellata, assembly GCF_023864275.1. Classification (NCBI taxonomy): domain Eukaryota; kingdom Metazoa; phylum Arthropoda; class Insecta; order Orthoptera; family Acrididae; genus Schistocerca; species Schistocerca cancellata. Next base: position 243,052,078 of record NC_064628.1, on the reverse strand, counting down.
CGGGACCTTTGCCTTTCGCGGGGAAGTGCTCTACCATCTGAGCTACCTTCGCAGGAGAGCTTCTGTAAAGTTTGGAAGGTAGGAGACGAGATACTGGCAGAAGTAAAGCTGTGAGTACCGGACGTGAGTCGTGCTTCGGTAGCTCAGATGGCGCCGGCACGGTAGCTCAGCGTGTTCGGTCAGAGGGTTTAGCTACCTTCTGTAATAAAACAACTGAGTGAACGAATTAACGAACACCTGAACGAGTGTCATCGGATGTCCGCCACGAACAAATTCAACGAACAATACAGAACAAAATGAGATCTAAAAAAAAAAGAAAAAAAAAGAAAAATGGTAGAGCACTTGCCCGCGAAAGGCAAAGGTCCCGAGTTCGAGTCTCGGTCGGGCACACAGTTTTAATCTGCCAGGAAGTTTCATATCAGCGCACACTCCGCTGCAGAGTGAAAATCTCATTCTGAAAATCATGTTGCATTCTTACAAGTTTGTAATTGAGGACGTTCTGGTCTGTTCTGGTACAGTTTATTTTTACATTTACTTCTTCTGCCTTTGTTACGTCTTTGGTCGTATTACAATCTGTGGCTTATAAAGGGCATATCTTGCCTTAAAGTATATTAAGTAGTCTTGGGTTAAAGTTAACTTCGAATTTTCAATAAATTATAAAATTGGTATTGAATTTTAAACGGGTTTCTCATTGCTTACATTTGTAGTTAATTTAAAAAGAAAGCTTAATTCGCTGATACGTGATTGAAGCTGTGTAAAATAAATTTATATTTCTTCCAGTGAAGTGAGTAAAATTCCACCGTCCTGTCCTTCCTTGTTTTCCTTCCTCGGTGAATTAAGAGCCTGTAATTATCACCATTTCAACTAGTCAAGAAGAATCTATGCGAAAAGATGTCGAAAATGGAAGTACTAAAGAATGAAGCGGTATGCCAGAAGTTCGGAGCTTATAAATACTGCGATAATGAGTAGAACAATAGACATATCAGTTGAAGCGGAATGGACATCTCTAAAAAGAGCAGTCACGGGAACTGGACAGAAAAACGTACATACGGGAAGCTAACTGCGAACAAACGATGGGTAACCCGAGTACTTTAGTTGATCGACTAAAGCACAAAAATGTTCAGGGAAGTTCAGGAATACAGATATCAAAACAACTCAGGAATGAAGTAAATAAGAAATTGAGGGAACAGGTAGAAACGGCTACTTGAAAAATGTGAAGAAATCGAAATAGAGACAATTGTCGGAAGGGTAGTCCGCAGCTCGTGGTCGTGCGGTAGCGTTCTCGCTTCCCACGCCCGGGTTCCCGGGTTCGATTCCCGGCGAGGTTAGGGATTTTCTCTGCCTCGTGATGACTGGGTGTTGTGTGATGTCCTTAGGTTAGTTAGGTTTAACTAGTTCTAAGTTCTAGGGGACTGATGACCATAGCTGTTAAGTCCCATAGTGCTCAGAGCCATTTGAACCATTTTTTTTCGGAAGGGTCTGACTCATTGGAAACTCAGAACAACCTTCAGTGAAATTGAAAGCAATTTCGGTAACGTTTATTCCTCTATGAAATGCAGAGGAGAGGGCTGGTAAATGGAAAGAGTATGTTGAAGGCCACTATGAAGGAAAGGACTTGCCTGCTGACGAGATGGAAGGAGAAACCGGAGATAGAGGATCCAGTACTATCAGAATTTAAGAGATTTTTGGACAACTTGAGATGGAATAAGGCAGTAGGCATTGACAACAGAAAATGTTTACATTGGTGTGTAGAATGTGTAAGGCTGACTATGCGCCATCAGACCTTCGGAAAATCGTCATTCTACTCAATTTCGGAGACATTAAGATCCGACAAGTGCGAGATTTACCGCACAATCAGCTTAATAGTTCATGCACCGAAGTTGGTAAAGAGATAATATACAGAATTATGAAAAATAAAATTGAAGATTTATTAGATGACGATCAGTTTGGCTTTAGGAAAGGCGAGGGCATCAGAGGCACCTCTGATGTTACGGTTGATAATGGAAGCAAGAGTGAAGAAAAATGAAGACGCCTTCCTAGGATTTGTCGTCATGGAAAAAGCGTTAGACAATCTAAAATGGTGTAAGATGTTCCTGTAGGGAAAAACAGGTAATATATACATTCCTGGTCAAGAGGCATATGCCTTAACTTGACGAAGAAATTTCTGTGGATGTACGTTTGGAGGATAGCAATGTATGGTAGCGAAACATGGACTGTGCGACAAACCGAACGTAAGAGAACAGAATCATTTGAGATGTGGTGCTACCGACGCATGTTGAAAATTAGGTGGACTGATAAGGCAAGGGATGAGGAGGTACTCCGCACAGTCGGCGAGGAAAGAATATGTGGAAAACATTGGCAAAAGGAAGGGACAGGATAATAGGACATCTGTTAAGACATCAGGGAACGACTTCATAGTTCTAGAGGGCAGAAGCTATGGAAGACAGAGTGGGATACTTCCAGCAAATAATTGAGGACGTAGATTGCAAGTGTTACTATGAGACGAAAAGATTGGCACAGGAGATGAATCCATTTCGGGCTGCATCAATCCAGTCAAAAGAATATATATACGAGAGAGGGGTGGACTGAACTAGATCAGTCAGGAGAAAAAATTGTGCTCCATATACTAGGAGGTTGCTGAATCCATTCATGAATCTGACCGGAAGCTTGTACTTTTGCTTCATAAGTGACTATGTGTGGTCATGCTAATAGGCCACAGAACGGCGTGGTGGCCTATGTGGGTAAAGATTGCCATCCCAAGTCATGTATCATATCTGTGACACTCTCCTCCATTTCGTGACAGTAGAAAATGTTTCCCTTCTTTGAACTTTTTTGTGTCATATGTCAGTGATATCTGGTAAGGATCCCAGACCATGGAACCGTGTTCTAACATAGAACGAATAAGTGTGTTATAGGCTATCTCTTTTAGTAGATTTGCTGCATAATCTGAGTATTCCTCCAGGGAAACGCAGTCTTTGGTTCGCCTTCCCCCTGAATTTTACGTGTCTTTCCATGTGTGCCAGTCACTGTTGATCTCAGAATGGAGGATATTCATGAGATTTCATCCAATTAGTGTATGCAGATTTGTCAATGCAGGCACTGGATCCTCCTTTACAGTGAATCGTCTTGCAGGATTTTGAAGTTACCTATTGAAACCCTGCTAAAAGATAATGATGTCTGCAAGATATTGGTGTTTTCACGAAAGCTGCTGAGCCCTGACATCTTAAATATTGTGCAACAAAATACTCTCAAATGAGAAAGACAGTCAATGATTACATCTTATTCAAGTGGATTAAATCAGTGAACACGTGTAAGCTGTTTCTTGAAATTTATAAAAATGGTAACAGAGTAGTTTATGAAGTTTCAACATACCGATGGAGTATGTGACCAGCAACTTTGCTATTAAATATTTTTATTTTCTTCCCCTATCTGTTGCAGTTGTGTTAAATGTGATTTCTTTGTGGTGACTAGTTTCTGTGACACTCACTTCGTAACTAGAGCCTTAGACGTAAGTGTAATCGTACAATCCACCAATGAACATGTAAGTAACCAGTTGTTCATTATTTGTCACTAGAAATCATTACATGTACAAAAAGTGTTAAACTTCATATGAGTGTACAATGTGATTTCCTTCTAATGAAACACAGAAAACTCTTGGATTAACTTGAAAACACTACAGTCATAATTTTTTTTTGGTTTGGACAGTAAATCGCCAACATAAAGTTAACCAAAACCGATTATTCATAATGTATCTATTTCATTTCCAACATTTAAGAGAACGCAGATGATTTAAAAAGTGTCCATACTTCTGTTTGATCTATGCGGAGGTCTTCCCAAAATGATAGCGAAAAACGAAAAAGCGCCGAAGGCGCACAATAAAAAATTGGAAGATCAGTGATAATGGGTGAAAAATGGTAGGTGCCATAGCCATATCAGAAGAAAGGTCACAGACCATTTTACATTAATATATTTGAGGTAACTTTGTGCAAATGGATGAGTAAAACTAAATGAAAAAACGAAATTCTTCACGTTTTGCAGCAATCTGATCCGCCCTAGGTTTATTCAACTCTTAGCTGTGTAAACAAAGAGCTGAAAGAGTTGCTTTTGACTGAAACGAAGTCTCATATCTGTGCTGTGCCTGTTGCTGTGACTGGGAGATGTGGATACACTAATCGTGGCCTCCACCTAAATAGGAGGGGCAAGGTAGGATTAGTTTACTTCCTTGCAGAAAGTATAAGGGGGGAGGGGAGGCATAAGCATACAAGACAAATCCCTGTGATTACTAGAATCAAAAGGGCACTTTTATTTTTAGGTTATTAGTCAGGTTATAGACAGAGAGTACTGAAAGAAATTAGAGCAACACAAGACCATAATATGTGTAACAGTTTCCAAAAAAATAAAAAGAGTTTTATTAGAATACTAGAAAGTTGAGAAACAATACAGATCAGCTTATTGTATGCCTAGAAGATGTGAAGAATTCTGTGCCTCTCTGAACACCATGTAACCACAGGGATGGAGAAGTTAAATATCAGGGATGACAAACTTGTATCATTTTCGTGTACAGTTAACATGGTAAAAAGGAGTTGCAACATTTATAAAAATTGGACACAAAGTGAAAAATATTGAAACAAATAGTTCTTGTGTTCACCAGAACCTAGAAACATGTGTGAGTGAGCTGTTACTACGGAATACTTCTTCCATAATTCTAACAGTCCACAGATACCCTCTTCGAAATTTTCAGTTAGTTATGAGAAATCTACCTACCTGTCAAACAAGAAGAAACAGCAGTTGAAGGAGTTTTGAACGTAGATTTCGTAAAAAAGATGCAGACAGGAAAAAAATGAGCTAAGTTTATTATTTAGGTATTTAAACCCGATTGTAGTAGTCAATTTTCCAACTTCTGTCCAGAAAAATAATAGGACACTGATAACATTTTTGCAGACAGTGTTCAGGCTGAAACAATTAATATGTACACAGTTGCTAATGAACTATCTGATCATGATGCACAATTAATGGAAATAAAGAGTATAACACATTACAACTAAGATTCAACTTCATACAATGAGGTGAGGCTTGTTAATGAGAATAGAATTCAGTGTTTCAAGGGTAAGCTAAGAGGGGTGGTATGGGTTGAGGAATATTAGAAAGAGATGCTGAAGTCAAATTCAGTTCATTTCATAGTAAATTTATCAGTATGTGAAAGTTGCTTTTCTAAATTGTTATGCAACAGGTCCATTAAAAAGACAAGTAAGCCATGGATAACTAAGTGAATTAAAATCTCATGTAAGAGGGAGAGGAAAATTTATGTAAGAGTAGAGGAATTCAAAATCGGACATTAACTGCATACTACAAAAAATACTATAATATTTTAAGGAATCATTTGACTGTCCAGAAGTATGCTAGCACTAACAAAAATAATGCACATAATAAGATTAAAACTATATGGGACACTGTGAAACTGGAGACAGTCAGTGCCCACGATTCCATAATAATATTAAACTAAATAACAATATTACGAGTGATAATTTTAACAGCCGCCCTCTAAACGTAGCAGCAAATATGGGATTAAATTTTTCAGCTGAAGAAGAAAGAGCATGTATTAAAAATGACCCTCCATAAAACTTCAAGCAACCAGAAGTAGCACCAACATCCTTCGCTGAAGTTAATACAGTTGCAAAAGCTCGAAAAACAAAATCTCTTTGGGGTTGATGGAATTTCAAACAGAATTCGGAAAAGTTGTTCCGACTTTAGTAATGTGCGTAGTAACGCATGAAATGCATCAGTGGCACAGGGAATTTTTTCAGCAAGTTAAAATAGTCAATCATTGAAACACTTCGTACGAAGGGTGACAACAAACAAATTTTCATATAATACCATCTCTAACCTTTATTTTCAAGATATTCGGAAAAGTAATGTATTCAAGATTAGTCGCACAGTTACGCGGGAACAATTTACTTAGCACATCACAGTTTAAATTCCAGAAAAGTTGCTCGACTGAGAATGCTACTTAATGCTTCATTAAATAGTCAAGCCTTAAATAATAATACATCATCAACTGGTACTCTTTTTATCTCTTCAAGGCTATCGATTGCTTAGATCATAACACTCAAGTTTTATGGAAATGATGGTTTTACACAAAGCTGATTTGAATTGTACTTGACAAACAGAATGCAAAACGTTGTTCTGAATAATTCAGACGATGTCGAGAGTGTAGATAATTTTAGTGATTGGGGCAAAATAAGGAAAGGAGTCCCACAGGGTTCAATTTCTTTAAGTATATGAATTACCTTCTACTTAAGATTCAACAAGGAAAATAGGTCCACTTTGCAGACGATAGTAATGTTATAATAAATACCAGTAGAGAGAAAGTAACGAAGAGTTAGTAACAAATATTTTCCAAAGAATTATTAAGTGGTTCTATGAAAATGAGTCTCTTTAAATTTAGAAAAAAGAAAAAGATGCACTACATTCAGTTCTGCACAACGATCACAATCATGCCAACAATTAATGTGGCACGTAAATGGGAGGCAGTAAGTAGAGTAAAATGCTCCAGATTTTTAGGTGTACACGTCGAGGAACATTTAATTTGGAAAAAGTGTGTTACATGCTTCTCAAACAGTTAAGTTCAGCTACATTTGCTCTTCGTATAATCGCTAATCTTGGAAACAAACGTATCAACATATCTCCACTCATTAATGTCGTACAGACGTTCTGCAGGTACCTCTTCCAGGAGCTAGGCATGTTAAATGTGCCGTCACAATACACATTTTCCCTAATGAAATTAGTCATGAATAATCCATCATAATTTGAGAAGAACAGTGACGTACAATATACAACATTAGAGGGGGAAAGACCATTATTACCCATTGGTAAAAATTTCTGATCGTTTTCTCAGTAACGTAAAATGTTTGGCAGTGTAGTTTAACGAGTAGGAATAAGACGATGTGTTCACTAACGGTAATGCTGTATACATACCCTGTAAACTGACTTGTTCTGCATCATTTCAATACAGTAGTCGTTCAAATGATCTATGGAACATGTAAGTAACTAACTCTACAAATTCGCTATCATTTTAGAAATGAAAAAAAGTTCTTCGTGACTAGTGAAGAGTGTCCACACACTCTCAGATCTGCCCATAGACTGCATTGCTTTGATGATGCTCCTTTCAGCTGTGAGTCTCTTTAGATTTCATTTTTAGGGATGCAAGTATTTAAGGAGGTAGATCCACGGTGGGACACTCCTCTGTCCGTACTGCAATTTCGCCCAGTATTTGAGTGAAAGGAACGACGGCTCTGTAATGAACCACATCTGGAACAGCCTAATCTAACCCTTGGAGTAGCGAATAAAAAATTATAGAGAAAATTGTACTCAAAAGAGAATAAATGCATCCACTAGACACCATTATTTTGCACTCGAAAGCCATTCTAGAGTGTCTACTCAGTCAAATAATCGAGCGTATTACTCGATTCCACACTGATCCTCAGTTTTTTGAAGCATTTGTACAGCAAAAGAATTACTCACCCGGTTGCTTACGACATATAGTAACAGCCAACTTTAGTCCAAAACAATCGGGACAGCCATTATTATAAAAATAAAAGACAGTGAATGGAATCAGAGTACGGATTTCCCAGCTAATAAGATAATTCACAATTGAGAAATTGGTCAGTGTTGAATCACTAATAACAACTTCATACTGAGAGCTGGAACTTCAGAAAAGTAGGAAGTAAAAAATGGCACGAGTTTATTACCTTCTCCCCCTCCTGTCAACCTTATCTCCACCACTCGCCACCCTTATCGACGATTAATGCACTCCCTCCCCCACCTCATATCCACTTACTCTTCCACTCTCTAACACTCAAAGCCACTCGTATACAACGGCAGTTAACCTATTGGCTGCACAGCCAGATTCCTCCTATATGGCAGAAGGTCAAAAGGTCACTAAGATGGCTACTCAAGACGGCTACCTCCATGAATTATTGTCTCAGTGGACACACTCCATTGTAAAAAAAGAAAAAAAAGGCCGCGAAATTTTTAAAAAATTCACGTTTTAACGAAGAGATAGCTCCTGTAACAGTTACAAATGCTGACGTCTATTTAGTTAATCATTTAGCAACAACCTGATGCTGTGTAACATTTCACTTTTTTCATGGGCATGTGTGTAGCAGTTTTTAATTATCAGGATGTCACAATCACACTGCAGGTTTAGTTCAGCAATGTTTGTTCTTACAATATTATTACGTGGTCACACTATATTCCTCGTCTAGACTGACTATTGCAAACAACAACTAGTGCTGCCACCAGCCCTGAACTCGCTTTCCAGATGTCTGTCGCCAGTCTCTTCACCAGGTATCTCCTTGTCCTGTCCTGTCATGATCAGACAGCTACATAGCTTCCACCCAGAAAGTAATCCTCCAGCACCCTCTTCTTACAAACTGATAATGTGTTTTTTTACACCCAGTCAGGTCAGTTTAGAATGTATACGTTTCTAATGAAACACAGTCATTGTAGCTCACGTAGTAAGGTAACTGACTGTTGAACAGGTGTTTATGCAAATTGGAGTAGTCCCACCGCTAACCTGTCCCCTACAGGATGAGAAATAGTGAGTTCCCATTTTCATAACGATTTTTTATTGAAAAAGCATATAATATAGGCCTACTGAAAAACATTTTATTTGTTACTTTTTACAACGCTCAGAGCTCAGTTTAATAGAAGGAGGTCCACCAATTTGATGTATGCATTCAAATCACAATCCTTATAACAATGTTCATACTTAGAAAAACGTTGATTGCTTAGAAACACTAGAGGTTACTTACGAAAGCTGTGTAAAATATCAGATAAAAAAGTATCACTTGTTTAGGAAACAAATAAGACTCAACTAAATTCAAATTGTGACACGCTTCTATAATATTTTTGTTTTCTTCCAACATACACCACATATGTGCTTTAATACAAAATATATCAAGTTGAAAGTTGACTTTCAGTTTTATGAAACATCTAATAATGGATCAAAAGAAAATGATAGCTGTCTCCGCTGGGCTGTAAAATTTGTGCCTATCCTGCATGTCTGTATATGAAGTTACATCCAGTGTGACTCAAAATTACTAGACTCGGGTAATTTAGATGGGAATCCTATTATGCTTTTCAGGTATAGTTCACAACAAAAAATAATTTGAACATGTAGCAGATGGATAACAATGTGTTAAAGATGACAGTCAATAAACATACAGCAACCTTAAAATGTAATGAACAAATATTACATGTAATTTTGTTAACGAAGAATAGATTCCACAACACAATAACAACTGAATATGATTTAGTCCACGTTGCACATGAAAATTACTCTTGGATATATCTTAATGAGATGACATACTCCATCACATACAATAATTCATCAACGACCCTGACTTTGGCACTCACAGAAAGATCAAACTTGTAACGCTGCATTGTGAGACATTCATTTACCAATCAATGAAGTTCTTTCCAAAGGTTGTTAAGTAGGCAGAAGACACTGAAGTTTGTAGTAGATGCCACGCTTTGCTAGCAGATCTGCGTGACTTCCCATCTCAGCAACTTTTCCGTTATTGATGACACATATAGTATCTGCATCTTGAACTGTTGACAACCTGTGTGCGATTGTGATGCAAGTTCGCCCTTCTTTCGCCTTATTGAGTGCCTCTTGCACAACCTGTATGGAAAACGAAAATGTTTCTGATTTAAAGACATGGTTCTTATGTTTCAGATCCATGTTAAAATGTTTTAATTGGAGTACTTTTTCCTCTACAATACACTGCCGAATAAAACGCAACATATTCGACAAGTGAGGTGACAGGTGGCACACTCTTGGAAGAGTATATGATAAACTCAGACCAAATGAAACACACATGTCACAGTAAAGAAAGCCAAAAGTAAATTTAAAGAAAATGAATAATGTAAAATAAAATTAAATGTAGTTGCATGAGTAGAACTAAAAATAATGTATTCGTTAATCTTAACACTAATTATCTGTACATGCCTTTTATGATGACTCGTTCCACATTGTTTCGTTAAAAGAATCGTTGAAATGATATGTGGGACGTAACTAACTCGCATCAATACACAGTCTGACTCACTCTGGCAGCAACGCAGGCGCGTATTCTCACATGCTAACCATCATAAAGGTACCGAATGGCATCCTGCAGTAGACTGTCCGAAGCATTTTGCAGCTTTTGCTGCAGTTCGTCAATGGTTCTTGCAGGCCTTGGAGGACCAGTCAGTTCCCGCTTCATCATGTCCCATACATGTCCTATACATGTTCAGTTTGCGAGAGATCTAGTGATCTTGCTGGCCACAGCAGTTGTCGTACATTACAAAGAGCACGTTGCATCGCAGCAACGAGACGTGACTGCATTGTCCTGTTGAAGAAGCAAATTACATTCCTATCGAAAAAATGGTAGTAGTACGGGGATGACAGCCATGCAGTGTTGCGATCACTGGTTACTCTGCCCTATAGAATCACCAAACGTGACGGCGAGTTGTAACTGATGACCCTCCACAAAATGGAGCCTCGGATGGGACCTGCGTGTCGTAGACGAATGCACTCTGAAATAGGCAGCTCAACAGGACTACGCCGCATGCATGTACACCCATCAGTCGCATATGGAGAGAACCTCATCACTGAGTGCCATTCCGCTCTCCAGTCAGCTCTCCAAGACATCAGAGTAACCTTGCTTGGCGGAGTCGTGGTGTCAGAGGCATATGTGATATTGATCCTGCAGTAAGCTGGCGGTTCCGAATGGTCTCTGACGACACAGTATGTGCAACATGTGTCCATATTTTGTCCGTGGATGATGTTTTGACGACCTCTGCTGGTCGCACAACGCGTCGATCTTGAGTACTACTCGTTCGTCCAGAACCTGGTCTACAGCTGTGATAATGTCCCACAGACCAATCATGAAAGCACCGACACACCACTGACACATGGTGTCTAACGTGTGCAGAAATTTGTCGATAGTTCCAACCAGCTTCCCGGAGACCCAGAATGTGACCTCGTTCAAATGGTTGAAGCAGTTTCAACAAAAGTACGTACTCATCGGTGGGGCATTGTTGTACCCTAGAATGAGTGTTGCAAACGCTATTCACTTCTGAACTCATCGCGTTGCTGCCTGCAGAGTCAAAATAGAGGGTGCAGAGACAGGCCTCCTGAGCGCCACTGGATCACCTATGACCGTGACAAGTGGATCAGTAGTAACATTAGAGCCTCTTAGTACGCACGTATGATAACGCAGTGCCACTGAACACTGTCCTTGAGGAGTCCATCTTTTTCCGGCAGTATGTATATTTGTAGGCGGACGCATTTTAATTCCTGACAGTCATATCTGTACTATTGTTTATGATTGTCTTGCGTATGAAATGAACTTACCCATGTGAGTATGAGAAATTCATAATACATTACAAATATTAATCCCTAGCAAACTGTGATGCAAAGTAATACATTCCTGGGATATAGTGCTGTGTTAACAAAGACACCGCATCAGTAACTTAATCGAGCGACACTCTTAACACTGCCTGTTGCTTTTTGTCTGAATCAGTGACGGATCTGTGTAATGGTGATAACTAGTAGCATACCATATTAGAAGAATAGTCACTAAAAGAACGATATAAGTGCATATTCTTTGCTGTTATTTGTAAAAAAAAATACCACGAAAGAAAATGGATATTACGGTTTAACGTCCCGCTGTCATTACAGGCTAGGATTGCAGATATGACAAAGGATTACCTGATTACATTACTAACGGTTCTTAGTGTGAAATAATTAAAGTTACATTATATGACAGAGACACTCAAAAACAAATTATGGAGAAGCATGGAAATTCGTTACAACTTACATGTTTTTCTGCAAACGATATTGCAATACTAGGTCTACTTTCATTGTAGGTTTCCACACTTTCATTCAACTGTTATACAGTTTACGTAATCAGTTCAAATGAACGGAATATGGCTTCTTTATAGAGGAATACGTAAACTCATTGTTAATGGAAGCATGCCAACTCTTTTCAGACACATATAATTTTTCAGCTCTTAACATTCAGTAATCAGTTACCTTTTCACTATCAGAGTCCAGTGCCGACGTTGCTTCATCCAATATAAGGACACTAGGATTGCGAAGCAAGGCTCTTGCAATTGCCACTCGCTGTTTCTGGCCCCCACTCAGTTGAGCACCTTTGTCTCCCACAAGTGTTTTGTAACCCTGTAATTGTGAATTCCACTTATTTTAAGAAATGTTACGCCTTACAACAAAAGTGCAACTTTTTGATTGTAAATATCTTCTTTACATTTTATATTATATAGCCAGATAAGTATTGATCAATTTCAATACCTCAGGTAATGTTTCTATAAAATTGTGGATGTTCGCTATCTTAGCAGTTTCAATGATGTGATCCATGGGTACGTCGCGGCTGTTGTCACCATAAGCTATGTTCTCGCCGATCGTCCTGTCAAAAAGGACAGGCTCTTGCTGCACCAGCCCCAGCTGCGATCGCAGGGCCGACATTTTGACTTTGGACACCTCACGGTCATCGAGAACCTGTAGGTATAGAATCATGACAGTTAATTAAAAACCTGCGGACAAATCGGAATACGTAACGCGGTAGGTTGCGTGACGGGTATGTAAGCGACGCCATTACACCCTGATCAAATTATCGCGGCGTGTTAACAGATAACTGTCACTCTAGTACACAGACCAGTCTGAGTACTTTAGGCGGTTTTCCACTCTCGATTTGGAAATCCTGGGTTCATTCACAGTATCCGCTTCCGAAAATACTATACACAAACTATAAAATTCGATAACACACGGGGCAAAGTGTACACGATTCGGAGATAGGTGGCACACATGCTTACCACCTCTTTGGTTAAAATATCGACTGTAGTGACACAAAGGGCATCCGGCCGCAACATCTGTTAACTTTTTGAAATTATGAAAACTGCTGATTCCATGTACAGTATAAACGCTAGGAGAGAGAGTGTGTCACTTAATTAAAACGCAAAAATAGGCATCATTCTTTTTTTTTAGACCCCGGTGACAATGCAGAGACTTCTTCCAAGCAGAGATAAATAACCATCACAAGGCGTGAGGTGTAATGAAACATGCAACATGTGTTACGAGCGAGATAATGTCTCTTTAGCACGAAGAGAAACTAATTATGCAGTCTTTATGTATTAGTAATGTAGAGAGTAATGTTAACATTCTTTCTTAGGAAGAAGAACTGGATGATGGCTGTCAAGGCAGAGACATTGAAAAACAAAATTTGCGATGAACGTTACGTCTATAGTGAAGGAAACCTCTTATTTATTAGAATTTCAGAAAGTCATTAATCGATATGAAGAAATGGCGCACATAAAAAAGTACAGAGACAAGACGAATATAGTTATTAACGTTGTCTGTAATTGCACAGTTAAAAACTGCTTTAACAGGCTCAAATTAAAACCGAAGTATTTACAGTATGACACTCTGGTGGTCATTATTAATTTTTATGTGTGTGCTACCTAGAAAGGACCGATCTTTTTCTCCATCTGTGTTATGAATTAGAAAGAAATGTGTAAGTAATCATCTCACTTGTGCAGCATCTAACATATTCAAAATATATTCTCGTAAACTGAACTTCATGTTTCGCTTTTTGGTGCAAAAATGAATAATTTTTGTGACTGACCAACAGGCCAGCATGTGTAAGTAGGCTGTTTAGGTTTTTATGTAGGTAACGTCACGTAGTGCTGTGTGAAAATCGCTGACTGCGCTGTGTGCAGTCTGTGGCTGGTTGGACTCATTGTTGGAATATTTGCTAGTGTAGTGTTGGGCAGTTGGATGTGAACAGCGCGTAGCGTTGTGCAGTTGGAGGTGAGCCACCACAAGTGGTGGATGTTGCCAGAGATGCCACAGTTTGGAGAGTGGACGATCTCGAGGTGTGTCCGTCAGAAAACGGAAACTGGCAGTATTGGCATTTGCGGTATTGCAGTAGTTCGGGTAACGAACATTTTTGTGAGGTAAGTGACTCATGACAGGTAAAATTGTTAGTCAGCCATTCTTTTGTAGGGATTATTGACAGTCAGATTGCGATGCGCTGAAAAAATATTGTGTGTCAGTTTAGTGATGATCAGAATAAGTAAAGAGAAAACTGTCTGAGTACGTTGAGTTTTGTTTGAAACTCAAATAACGTAAGAGTTTATCCAGCACTGTCATTCTTTACATACAAAGGGGAGGTTTCACGTGTTATGTGCTCTTGTATTGACAGGAAACGTTATTCTGGGAATGTTCGCCTTGTGCTTTCTTGATAGTTATATAGTACACTAATGTTATCTCAAATTGGAGCCATAAAAAACTGAAACCTAAGATAGTTGACATAAGTTATGCACATGATTTTTTATCCAGTTAATATTTCCTCTCGTATAATGTTGTTTAGGACGTTTTTGCGTGGGGATATCAGAAACATTGAGCGAATTTTGAAATTCTGATGGGAAGTTTATGCTTTCGTGGTGGTTCAGCACTGTGTGAACGGACTGAAAATTTTTTTCCCTCTGATATCATATTTTGTATTCGCTGAGTTGTTTATTGAACTATGTCATTTTTGTTCCTATAGCTGTTCGCTCAGAGAACCATTATTTATTTGTGTAGTTCATGTCTGTAACTGGATGCAGGTTTTTGACGACGTGTTCCTCTGTCTTTACTACGTTGTACAACTGAACTTATACATTAAGAAAAATTTTCAGACTGTGCCGTGTCGAAGTCGTATTATAGAATATTCGACAGTATTCTAGAACATTCTAAGATGAATTTTAGATAATATTTTTAAAAGCTCGAGAATAGTACAGTATATCCTCGAACTGCTTCCCTTGAAAAGTACATTGATGAGAAAGAGACAGAAGATATCCAAGTGACCACCATGTAACTGAGGGCAAAAACTTCAAAACACTTATATCTAGACAAACGCTACAGGTGTCACCGCACAACCAGTTCAGTATATAATGGGGAAACCAATGGTAGCACCAGATACAAAAATCAGTCTTTGGCAATGGATGGCTTTACAGGTATCGTCGACTCCACCAAAAAACACTTTAATTCGATTTAATCTTAGATGTTATTGCTCCTTTGATTGATTAACCATAAAAAGTCTCCATTATAATATTCTCTCTATTTCTGTAAAACGCGTTGTACAATTTTTACATAATTAATCAAATCCGTTAATTTTCTATTTGTGCTGCACGAAGTGCCATTTATTGACTTGTTTATGTAATTAAAAGTGTAATGTTCATCGAGCAGTCCACGAGACTTGATTCATTAGACCGAAGTTACTTCTTTTCCCAGCATTCTCACATATCGCCAACATACTGTCTTGGACGAGTCCTATGTTGAACTGCCGAGAGAGATTGCACAATGTTAAGTCAAAGGACTCACCTTTTCTGATTTTTCTGTGATTTCCCTAAACCGGGTAATACGTCTGAAAAATTTTACTCCTGATCCTGTCCTAATCAGACTTTTTGCTGCATTTCTAATTACCTCTTTATCGGCTCTAAACTCCAGTCTTACACCATCACACCATCATTTTTCTTCTTCTTGAACAGTTAGGAATAACACGAGATAATTCTGTGTTCCGTAGTATCAATGTGACAACGCAGTTCTCCTATGTTTTTATATCTTTTACCGTTTAGTACTCACCACAGTACCGGAGGTGACGTCGTAGAACCTCTCCAGCAGTTGTACGCAGGTGGACTTGCCGCAGCCTGAGAGACCCACCAGCGCCACGGTCTGACCAGGCTTCACAAGCAGGTCCAGGCCCCTCAGGACGAGAGAATCGG
This sequence comes from Schistocerca cancellata, assembly GCF_023864275.1. Lineage (NCBI taxonomy): Eukaryota > Metazoa > Arthropoda > Insecta > Orthoptera > Acrididae > Schistocerca > Schistocerca cancellata. Next base: position 243,036,253 of record NC_064628.1, on the reverse strand, counting down.
GCCTCGTCGGGTAGCTGAACTCCACGTCCGAGTAGCGCACCTTCCCTTCCACCGTCTACAAAGAATGTAGCACAGTGCTGTTAAAATCTTGTTTGCTGGTCCTCTAAAGCTTGCACGTATTTGATAAAGGAGTTCTTCTTGCACATCAAGAGCTGCATTTCAGAAGTATTTATTTGTAGAATGTTTTGTTACTGTGACTGTAGCATACGATACGACCCGGAAGAGTGGCTGAGACAAGTCATGTTGAATTTCACACACAACTGATAGAAAAAACTGTCTCGTGATCCAGTTCACAAGTACTTCAAAGAGACAGTCATTCTGATTCTGTTTACGTTTTCACAGTTTTATAACATGTGTACGAGTCGATCTATGTTCACAGTGTAATTGAGAAATCGATCCTTCTGTGGTAATGTACACATGGTTATGTAAAGGGTAGTAATTTAATTTTTATGTATTCAAGGGTTTCTTGTGTTTCCAGTTCGACATCATTGATAATTGTTATGAACGCATTACTCCTGACAGGCATGTCTGAAGTAGGCGTACACTGTACGTAGGCCTAAGTGATCTTATTTTTTTAATTTAGCGTAAACAAAGTGTTCTTATGTAATCGAAGTAAGAGTGGATGCGTTTGTCGTCCAACGTCCGTAACGGATGCCACTGATGAAAGACTCTATGCCCAAATACCGGTCCGGAAAATAAACAGCTGCGACACACCTCGTGAGGTATAAATACATACCTGATCAAAAGTATGCGGATGCCTATTAGTGTATATTAAAATGGGGTTTGCCCTCCTTAGGAAAATATGACGGCTTGAACTCTGTTGGGAAAACTTTCAATGAAGGTACAGCAGCACAATCTTCCTCAAGAGAGAAAACCAGAAAGGATTGAGACGTTGAAACCTGGTGTCTAGAGCGGAGTCGACGTTCCAACTGTTCCTAATGGTGTTCCAGTGGGCTTGCCTCACGGATGATGCTTTATGACAGGGTGCATTGGCGAACTGTTCCTCTGTTGTACGTAGTAAAATGATTCAAATGGCTCTGAGCACTATGGGACTCAACTGCTGAGGTCATTAGTCCCCTAGAACTTAGAACTAGTTAAACCGAACTAACCTAAGGACATCACAAACATCCACGCCCGAGGCAGGATTCGAACTTGCGACCGTAGCGGTCTTGCGGTTCCAGACTGCAGCGCCTTTAACCGCACGGCCACTTCGGCCGGCTGTACGTAGTACACAATGCGTTAAAATAAGTTCATATCCTTCCGCGTTTAGTGTTTCCTTACCCGTAACAAATGGACAATATTCTAAGAAAGAGAATCACACTTATACCGGAACGCCCCCTACGACGTACTCCACTGTTGACAAATACACATGATACCAGGTAACGTTCTCTAGGCATTCGCCAAACGCAAACACTGCCATCGGATTGCTACAGGGTACAGCGTGAATCATCACTCCAGATGATTCGTTTCCGGTCATTCACTGTTCACTGGCATCGCTCTTGACACCTCCTCAAGCGTCGCTTAGCATTGACCATAGAAATGTGTGGCTTACGCGGAGATGCTAGACTATTTCACCCCCAGTCTTCCTGCGTCTCTACGCACAATCATCGTACTACCTGCACTGCCGGTAGCAGCAGGAGTGATTCCTTCCGCTGATTTCATGCGATTTTTTTACAGTCAGTGGCCGAAATGCTCGACAGCCCCTGTCCATTAGTACAGATCTGTTTGGTCTTGATTTAGATGTGGGTTTTCCTTCACCTTTCCACTTCACAATCACACGGCCAACACTCAATGGATTTGTTTCTCGGGTGACATCCAATGACTTGTCCACGAATAATGACGATGAGGGTGAGAAAGATGCCCATTGCCTAACGCTTAGCAGGCAAGATGTGCGCTTTCATCTAGTTACATTGAAGCCTTGAAGTGCCAACAGAGAGACCTAGCTTTTATCGTTCTAACGAAAATCCCAAATACATGCTGTTTTCTATTTAATAACATTACACAGTTCACGATTTCTCCTGACACACATACCGGATTCCTCATTTGTCATCGTTACCGTTGTCTTCATCTTAATTACTCTATGGGATAAACTTAGCCGAAACGTATTGATCAGATGATACTGGACAAGAATTCCCATAACAGCAACGAAATAACACTTCTTCGTTGCTGGGGTAGCTGACACACGTTTGTGGAGCGGCGCTCGAACCGGGGTTAAGCCGGTTCGAATCGTGTTGGTGGAAAAACTTTTCATTGCCAGTGTTTGGCCGGCAAGAGAGGTGGTGACGTGAAGTTCCAGATCACCAGACTTTGCGCCAATGTCCTGGTTTAAATACCAAACCTCTCCGCAGTGTCCCATGAAGCGAGGGCGTGTGGCGCTGCTGATGGTGATCTGTCCGTCGGGTGGAGACATTAAGCTTGGCGACCCCTCGATGCTGTTCGCGAGGAGTAGGCTGTGTGACGGCACACGGTTTCTGTCTCCCTCTCTCACGTCATCAGCATCATACAAAACACCCACCCACCCACCCACACACACACACACACACACACACACACACACACACACACACACAATACATACCTATAGTATTACAAATAGAACCAAATGAAGAAACTAGAAGAAGAGTCAGAAAAGTATAAGCTAGCTATTTAAAATAGTATTTTTCTGGCTGATATTGAAGAGAAAATATTTCGGGACCACATTTTAGGGGAGTCTTTTCGTTCCTTATTCAGTGCAACGCATTTTTCTGCTATATGTTCACTTTTGCATCTTGCGTTACAGTAACGATTTCACTCTACTTGAGCCTGGTAATTAAATCTCTTACAATGATTAATGGTTTGTCTTTTCCGTATTCTGTACGGAAAAATAACAGGCGAGAAGTTGAAAATGAATAACAGGTCATCTTATTTGTCGCGTTATCTTTTGTGAGATCCCGAACACCATTGGTCTTAAGGAAGTGTTTAAAATACAGCGCCCTTTTGCTACAGAGTAGGGGAGACAGTTGTACCTGATGGATAGTGTTGCAAGGAGCACACGATGTTTTTTGGTCGGTTCTGATTTTAGAGTCGCTTGAAGGAATCCGCGCTGGAGACCACCATAAACCGTTTCCGTCATTTTCTGCAGTTTTGGTTATTGTTAGACATTAGGTTGTGTTTAGTCCGGCATTTGTAAATATTTTGGATTCTACACATTTAATTTCTTTATAATGTATGACCGTTACTTGGAATATATTGTAAATTATTCAGGTAGAGAATAATGAATAAAATGCTATACATTTTAGAGCTATTTATGAAACATATGGGCAGTTAAGCTTTAATTCGTCGGTCGTCCATCATGTTCTTTCATATCAGGGACATTTCCAGAGTAGTTAAAACAGGCTACCCCTGTGATTCCTAATGCTTGTAATTTATTTAATAGAATCTTGTGGTCGACTGTATCAAACGCCTTAGAAAAATCCAAAAATATGCCTGTACACTCAATTCTGAGCTATGGAATTCTTTTTTGGGGAACAAATGCTCAAAATATGAACACAATTTTCAAACTCCAGAAAGGAGCCATAAGAATAATAACCAAAAATACCAGTGGAGCTCATTGTAAAGATCTGTTCAAAACACTGGGGATTTTAACTGCTCCATGTGAATGCATTTACCAGTCAGCTGTACACATCAAAAATAACATTGGTAATTACTGCACAAACAGCTCTGTCCATGACCATGCAACAAGAGATTGAGTCAACTTACTTTTACCTAGAAAAAATAAACATAAAACTCAAAACACCATTTTCTACCAAGGAATAAAACTGTGCAATAAATTACCAAAAGAGATTAAAGAAATTGCCAAAACACACTTATTTAAAACGGCAGCTAAAATGTACCTGTTATGCAATACATTTTATACATTGAAGGATTACTTAGCTGAAACAGAGTAGGGGTTTGATAAAAAATGTTATACAAATAAATAATAATAATAATGATTATAAAATATCCAACATTCCACATAACACCTTCACTTTATGTTTTTTTTCCTTTTTTTCCTTTCTAAAAGTACATACCCCAAGCTATGAATGGCACAGTACTAACACCTCTTCCTCTTTCTGAGCTCAACATCTCACTAATTATGGAGGGATGCCGACTGAATTATTCAGGATAACATATGGGAAGTTGCGGTACAGAAAATGGCCCAGAGATCACCAGAATGTGTGTGTGTGTGTGTGTGTGTGTGTGTGTGTGTGTGTGTGTGTGTAGTGAGTGAAGTGTTATGAAACAATATGTGCATAGTGTGTGCAGTGACTGATAGTGAGATATGAGTGAACAATGTAGCATTACTTTATTTAATAAGTTATTTGTAAAAAAGTATTGTATACCAGGAGTAAATTTATTGATTGCCTCTAACTAGAAGTCTGTAAATATATGTGAATACGAATTAGCTTATTTTAAATTGATCTAAATTTGTAAATACTTTGACATGGCCAATATCCTTGTAAAAAGAGATCTACGGATGAATAAAGCTACTATCTACTATTACTACTACTTTGAAACAGAAGAAATTCTTACCATGGAAAATGTGATACTTGCAACTGAAATGAATTTGTTTAATGCCTTAAATTTTTCCCTGCCTTGAAAACGAAAATTAGTGTTTGTTTTCTATAGCTTCTATTTCAAAATGTGTTAAACTTGTAACTGGTTTTTGATAACACTTCTGTTTAATTTGATTTCAATTACCATTATTGGTATGTAGTAGATCAGTAATGTCCGCTCCCAGTAGCTGAGTGGTCAGCGCGACAGAATGTCAATCCTATGGGTCCGGGTTCGATTCCCGGATGGGTCGGAGATTTTCTCCACTCAGGAACTGAGTGTTGTGTTGTCCTGATCATCATCATCATCATCTCATCCCTATCGACAGGCAAGTCGCCGAAGTGGCGTCAGATCGAAAGACAACACTGGCGAACGGTCTACCCGGCGGGAGGCCCTAGTCACACGACATTTACATTTATTTAGAATAAAAATTTACCAGATAGACTGTTACATACAGTACTGACAGTATTTTCTCGATTGCAGAGCTTTTAAATTTCAGTCGAACATTTGTTTCTAGACACATGACCATGTTGTACCTTGGAACAGTTTTCCACAATTGGAGAAGCCTTACTCTTGCAGCTCAATTTTTGCAATTTCAGAAAAAGACTGCAGCACACCTAACGTGAAAGTTATTATTTCAAAACAGAATATCAAAACAGATCAAACTTCTATTACAGAGCCAGTGAGAGACGAGAGTCTAAAGCCAACTCTCTCCCCTACTTTACGGCCTATCCGGACTGTTACAAACATTTTATATGTGATAATTTTATATACAGATACGTTATTCAATGCTACAACTTACCCACTTATCATCTGTAAGCTCGTGCGGATCCGTTACCAAAGGTCGACGCTCCAATAAAGTGAAGATTCTTGAAGCGGATCTTAGACCTTTCCTGAGGCTCGCGGTGCAGGAGAACACACTTGAGATGGTGCCGGTTCCCAACATCAAAGCTTCTGCCACTCTGTAAAAACAAGAGAATATAAGAAGATAGGTTCAGCCTGTGCGACGTTATGGCCAGACTGTCTAGAAGTCCAGCTGAATATGATAAACATTTTTTTTTTTCATTTCTTGATACAGAAGAGTTAGAGCTTGGCTTACGCATAGCTCTCACTGCGTACGCTACAAACACCAATCTCGAGTGCCATGTGGCACAACAGTTTTCTCGGGCTTCCTTCCAGCAGCGCTCCTAGTTGGGAACTAAGATTAAACTGACGTTAGGATAAAACGTAATTTTCGAAGTATTCTGTATGTTTTCGAAGTTTAAACGAGAATATTAAGGACTAATGCGTAAGTAACTCTGAGTTCTGAACTGTATTACATGTATGTTACATTGCAATCGCGTGTGGCAGAGTATTGAGACTGCTATCAGGCAATAATCAGACTGTTTTTTAATCCGTAATAATTAACTGTTAGACAGAAGCTGCTTGTTCCTAGTAGTTTGTCTTACCGCACTAGTTTTAGGCGTTGCCCATCATGAGCTGTAGCTGTATGACAGAAAAGACACATATTTCTTATAATATGTACTTGCAATGTATCTATTAGTGTTACGCATATGTGAGTTTTCAATTCATTGTAATGTGAGTTTCCTTCCATATAATCAGCACAAGGACTTTTTCTCGAAAATGTACGTAGTTGTCACTAGCGATTGCTGTACAGGCAAAGATTATTTTTGATACACACTATGAAATGTACGTAATGGAATGCTACTTTTATTTTGTACTAATTTTGTTAGCGGAACAAATAAACTTGTTGTCATTTAAGAATACCAGCAAAATTTTCGACAACTTTTTCGCTTTTTAGATCGACCTGTACAATAATGTACAAGAAATTCTGCTTTTAGACCGCTGTGGCTGAAATTAGCGTACGCTCTGGAGGAGGGAGTTTGGATGTTTGCAGGGCGACAGCTATCTATTCAGTACCACACAATTTACTCTTGTATAGCTGATGCCAAAGATTCACGATTCACCGGAGTGGGATAGCAAGATCGGCATGGAAGTGTGTTACTGTTAAAAACTGAAAAAAAATTGGATAACAGAGTATGCTAACGATCCGATGAAGGTAGCAAAAGGATTTTTTTAGACGTAGCAATCGATATGACTTGTAAATACTCTGATATGGAAATGTAGATATGTCAGAAGTTATAATATGGGATGTGTGGAACGGGCATTAAAAAGAATAAATTAGATATTAAACTCTCCAAGAAGAAGAGAAGCTTCAAAATGTGTTAAGCTGGTTGTATGCTATACGTGTTTGGAAAGAATAGAATAATGTGTGCTATAGGTGACAGAATGGCCGTGGTTGTAGCAGGGTACGCGAGGAAGCATGCAAATGAAGGTTATCGCGGTGTATCAGTGGAGACAGAGATGGCGCAAAGAAGAAGCAGTTACTCACTTGTAGACGTCTTGGTAGGGGACGCCGTCTGCATGGACGAGTGTTGCTCCATAGTACATGCATGCGGCGTAGGTGAATGTGCCGATGTTCCGAGAGAGGCTGTAGACAGCGGCACGCAGGTGCGTGTGGCGCTCTGCGACTTGCAGCGCTGGCCGCAACTCGGACAGGTACTGGGCGTGGAACTGACGCTCGCGGCAGAGACCCGCCACCGTGCGGATGTTACCAACAGCCTCCACAGCCACCTGTAAAAGTAGGATACGCTCAGTTTCTACCACGCATCGTCCTCTCTCTTCATATGATCAAGAAATTCTCAATAATAATCATTTAAGATATTTCAAGTTGGTTTCTTTCCTTTTTGGGAAATAAATGTTTCAATGTCTTGCGGTTGGACTGACTGATATTTATCGGTTCCATTGCTGTTTACAACAGTCACTGCTGTCACTCTGCGTGACGGTAGCTGCCCTTCAGATGTACGCTAACGCTGAATGAGAAATGAGCACTACGAAGGCGTGTATATCTGGCAGAGACAATAAAGGCAACGATTTAAAGCTCTGTGCTCTGGGCATAGTTTGAATAGTAGACTGAGCATGAAAACGCCGTGATCATTCTACTTCTGCTGAAAAGCGGTACAATGGTTGCTACATCTTAGCTGAGTTGAAGATGTGCATCTCTACTATATGCTTGGAGAGCTGCATCAGACCATTCTTCGACTTGAAGATCACAACAATAACTCCTTTCAATGATTCCATACCATTCACAGCTGTCATTTTTTCTTTGCTTATGCACTATTTTACTTAGACCCTTGGTTTAAGGGTAGTATCTTCGACTAGTAATCAAAAAGTCCTGGGTCCCAGGTTAGAATCCAGTTTGTGGTTAAATTATAATTAAAGATCTTTTACAATTTGGGCTGAATGCTTGTAAGGAGACAGCCTTGTTATGTCTATCGCCTTGTCAAAGATGGCGAAGGAGTACTATTTGCTGCTCTTGTGCTCGGAAACTGCCCCTAAAAGGCGAGACTTTTGGCAATCATCAACGGTATGAGGATACAAAAGGCAATGGAAACTAAAGCATTAAAAACACACACGCTAAAAACACTCAGCGCCCAAGATCACATAAATATATCTTTCTGGCTATTTGTACAAGGTACTTTACTTTTTTAAATATTTTAGTTGTGACAGACCTTTTATAATGTGCTGATTTTATTCCACATGACATACTGACGTGAGGTCAAACGTAAAATGAACACGTTTCATAAGAAAACGATTTTTTAAGACCTGAAGATGACAGCAAAGTTTATAGAAACCAATAGTTTTAAATCAAGAAATACTTATGCTATCCTGGCCGTTGAATGTTTTAGCAAGTAAAACAGATCGCTCCTTCGGTCATCGCAAAATGAGAAAATTCAATTAAAAACACACAATGTGTATCCACAGGACATGTGGCGTGCATAATGAAGAAGTGTCATGTGATCTCACCATTCGAAAGAGATTCCGGATTATACCCCCATTCCTATCTCTGGGAGAGGACTGACAAGAGGGACCATGAGGAAGAGGTTAAATAACCAACGAAAGGGTAAGATACTACGACCCACATCATGACCCGGAAATAAAAGGACAGCGGATCAAGTGGCACTGAACACTCTCTCTTATGCTGACAGTTGAAGTCCGCTCCGTTGTAGGAAGGAGGACGCTACAAAGGGTATGAAGTTTTCTAAGACTTGTTTTTCGTTACACTATATGACCCTGTCTATGTGCAGTCTACGAAGTAAATACTATTCGAATGAAATACATCCATATCCAATTCAATTTGAACATTTTTCTTTTTCTAGCTTTTATTGATGTGTATTGTTCTGGTCTTCAGTGCTAAGACTTTCTTCATGCACTTATCATTTCTAATCCTGTGCAGGTCTCTTCAACTCTGGGCAACAATTGCAGCCAACATCCATTTGATACCATTTACTGTTATTAAAACTTTATCTCCTTTTATAACTTGTACTCTCCATCCCCACCCACACGTACACGTTTTGTTCCATTACCAAATTAACTATTTCTTGACGCTTCAGTTTCCTCCTGTCAACTGACCCCGTCTTAGGGCAAGTTGTGCTACAATTTTCTTTCCTCATCAGTTCTGTTCGCTGTCTCCTCATTGGTTAACATAACCTAACCATCTAATTTTCAATGTTTTTCTGTAGCACAAAACATCTAAAGTTTCTATTCTGTTGTTGTCTGAGCTGTTTATCTTCCGCGTTTCACTTCCGAGCAAGGCTCACTTCAAACAGATACCTTCACAAAAGACTAACTAATACTTATATTTGCTTTTGATGTTAAGAAATTTTCCGTTCAGAAGTGCTTCTCTTCCGTTGCTAGTCTACGTTGTATAACCTGTCTGCTTCGGTGAAAGTAGGTTACTTTGTACCGAAATATCAAAACATCTAAACTACTTTTATGTTTCATTTCCTAATCTGCTGCCCTCTGCATCGCCTGGTTTAATTCACATACATTTGAGTACCCTTGTTTTACGGTTGTTGATGTTTATCTTATACTCTCTCTTCAAGAAACTAGCCCTTCTGACAGAATTAATATGTCATCGGCAAACTTACAATTTTTTTTATTTAATCCGCCTGAACTTGTTCCATTTCCAGGTTTCTCATTAATTTCCTTTACGGATTGCTAAAAATACGGACTGAGTCTTCCCAACTACTGCTTTCATCCTCTGGCTCTTGTAACTGTAGTCTGGTCTCTGTACAATCCATAGATAACACTCTACTTTCTGTATTTTACTCTTGGTGTCTTCAGAATTTCAAAGAAAGTATTCGAACTTCATCAAACGCTTACATCAGATTGGAACCCTATACAAAATTAAAATTGTCCAAGGTTTACATTTACGTATACAGGTAAGTCCTGAGCAAGCTAACAATAATGTTTGGTGGAAGGCACATGCTGTACGAGTGCAGTTTATATTTTACCGATCATGCGACCCAGAAACATGTGCAAGACATATGTCGGCATACAGCCTTATGTAGCCATGTCCGTTATGACGAATATTTTGTAAGAATCTTGTATGTTGCGTGCTCTGCAGCTTGTATGTATTCACTAAATGACATCTTGATGTACACTATGAGCTCCAATTCAGAAGTATTTCTTTGCCACACTGGTAATGCGGCATATAGCCCATGGTTTAGTATGGCCATGTTACATCGTGTGTTGTTCATACCATCTGGCATAAATTTTTATCTCTTTATACAGCGTGACTCAAATACGTGGACCCCACACCCCGATTCCTTCCATACTAACAACACAAAAGTGTCTGTAACAGATTTTCAATCCATGCACATTTTCAGTAGAAAATTGACGTCGAAGGAACGCGATTTGGCCTCACTGTATTGACATGTTCGACAGTTATCTTCATTCGGTACTGTGTTAATACGTTGCTTAGTTAGTGCAGTGGATTTCTTGTTTTAGACTCCATTAAATGGTATCTGCTTTTTACTTGCTTTACATAAATTACAATAGATCTTATACAAGCCACATGCACTTATTTAGTACGAACTCAGAAGTGAGAGGACAATCGTTTTCTTTATTCCACTTTTAAAGACGTATTATGGCTCCAAACCGTTATTCTGTTCTCTTCTATCCACTACACCCCTCCATATTCATCAGCCCGTTGTCAGGATTGTTACCCTTATCTTCAGTTTTATGACATCTCTTCCCCCTCCAAAAAATAAATAAATAAATAAGAAAAAATAAGAAAACTAAAAAAATTTCTCTACTACAGGGTTATTACAAATGATTGAAGCGATTTCACAGCTCTACAATAACTTTATTATTTGAGATATTTTCACAATGCTTTGCACACGCATACAAAAACTCAAAAAGTATTTTTAGGCATTCAAAAATGTTCGATATGTGCCCCTTTAGTGATTTGGCAGACATCAAGCCGATAATTAAGTTCCTCCCACACTCGGCGCAGCATGTCCCCATCAATGAGTTCGAAAGTATCGTTGATGCGAGCTCGCAGTTCTGGCACGTTTCTTGGTAGAGGAGGTTTAAACACTGAATCTTTCACATAACCCCACAGGAAGAAATCGCATGGGGTTAAGTCGGGAGAGCGTGGAGGCCATGACATGAATTGCTGATCATGATCTCCATCACGACCGATCCATCGGTTTTCCAATCTCCTGTTTAAGAAATGCCGAACATCATGATGGAAGTGCGGTGGAGCACCATCCTGTTGAAAGATGAAGTCGGCGCTGTCGGTCTCCAGTTGTGGCATGAGCCAATTTTCCAGCATGTCCAGATACACGTGTCCTGTAACGTTTTTTTCGCAGAAGAAAAAGGGGCCGTAAACTTTAAACCGTGAGATTGCACAAAACACGTTAACTTTTGGTGAATTGCGAATTTGCTGCACGAATGCGTGAGGATTCTCTACCCCCAGATTCGCACATTGTGTCTGTTCACGTCACCATTAAGAATAAATGTTGCTTCATCACTGAAAACAAGTTTCGCACTGAACGCATCCTCTTCCATGAGCTGTTGCAACCACGCCGAAAATTCAAAGCGTTTGGCTTTGTCATCGGGTGTAAGGGCTTGTAGCAATTGTAAACGGTAAGGCTTCTGCATTAGCCTTTTCCATAAGATTTTCCAAACCGTCGGCTGTGGTACGTTTAGCTCCCTGCTTGCTTTATTCATCGACTTCCGCGGACTACGCGTGAAACTTGCCCGCACGCGTTTAACCGTTTCTTCGCTCACTGCAGGCCGACCTGTTGATTTCCCCTTACAGAGGCATCCAGAAGCTTTAAACTGCGCATACCATCGCCGAGTGGAGCTAGCAGTTGGTGGATCTTTGTTGAACTTCGTCCTGAAGTGTCGTTGCACTGTTATGACTGACTGATGTGAGTGCATTTCAAGCACGACATATGCTTTCTCGGCTTCTGTCGCCATTTTGTCTCACTGCGCCCTCGAGCGCTCTGGCGACAGAAACCTGAAGTGCGGCTTCAGCCGAACAAAACTTTATGAGTTTTTCTACGTATCTGTAGTGTGTCGTGACCATATGTCAATGAATGGAGCTACAGTGAATTTATGAAATCGCTTCAATCATTTGTAATAGCCCTGTATAATTCCCTCTCCTTCTTGGTCTATCATTCTTTCTTTTTTTCCCAGGTGATTTCCTAGAAACTAGGCAAATCATGTAGCCTCATCGTCCAAGTGTATTGCTTTACCCTACTTCATCAATTATATAACTACATTCGAACCCATTTTCTGGTATAGCCTGCATCATTGATTGTCGTTTAGAACCAACTACCATGTTTACCAATTTCGTGTCCCTTACATTTCCACCACCAGGCACTACGTCAGCAGTAGGGCAAGCAAACTTGCTTTGCACGTAGTTAACAACCTCTGTGCAGCACGGAGACTTGAGCTAATCAGCCTTTCGGTCATTTTTATTATGTCTTTCTGCAGGAGCGACCTAGATCACTTCCCCATGAACTGAGATATGTAACTGAATTCCTCAGGTAATAGATCACGTAATGAGGAAAGAAAGGCCATTGTAAGTGGGTTCTGGATGTCGTTTCTTGCAGAATCAAAATTATTAATGAGTAATAACTATCTAGTAGATCGGTCCATATTAACCCCAGTTTTACTTATTCTTTGCTAGTACACACCCAAAAAGGAAGCATCCATCAATGAGATAAATAAGATAGAAAAACAAAGCGAAATACAAGCCATGAATATTGGGAAAATTTACGTGAGTCTTAGATCTGCTCGACAAGTCCACAAGCCATGGGTGAAGCAAGAGTGATGACCCCATCAACAGTTTGTTTCTTGTTGAGCACGTAATGATTGCTGTGATGGCACCAGCAAACATGGTATTGGTTCCATGCGCAAATCTCTAAACCGACACTGTCATACCCGATAACCTATATGCAGAAGCGCTGCTGGAGCGCTCGTAATCACGGAGCACTGTTTGCACAGGCCTGCCTTAGAGTTGCAGACATATAAAGTATACTACACTGATCAGCCAGAACGTTATGACCGCGTCCTAATATCCAGTATGTCCACCGTTGGCACAGATAACAGCGGCAACGCATCGTGCGTGGCATGGAAGCAACGAGGGCTTCGTAAGTCGCTGGAGGGAGCTAACACACCACATCTGCACACACAAGTCGCCTAATTCCCGTAAATTACAGGGAGGGAGCCGATGAGCTCTGACGTCACGTTCAATCACATCTCAGATGTGTTCTATCGGGTTAAGATTTGGCAAGCTGTCGGTCCAGCACACCAATTTAAACTCACCTCTGTGCTCCTGCAACAACTTCACACTTCTGGTCTTGTGACCTGCCGTCGGGAAACATGATCGTCATGAATGGGTGTACATGGTCTGCAACTAATGTACGATACTCCTTGGCTGCCATGGTGGCTTTTACGAGCTCCGCTGGACCCATGGATGCCCAGTCGAATGTTACCCATCGCATAATGGAGCCGCTGCCAGATTGTCTCCACCCTGCAGTAAAGGTGTCAAGGAGCTGTTCACCTGGAAGACGACGATTCGCGCCCTCTCACCGACATAATGAAGAAGGTATCAGGATTCATCAGACAATGCCACACTCAGCCACTGCTTCAACGCCCAATGCCAGTGGTCATGTGCCTATTTCAGTTGTAGTAGCCAATGCTATAGAGTTAACGGTAAATGCATGGGTCGTCGGCTGCGGAGTCCCATTGTTAGTGGTGTTCGGTGCACTTTGTGTTCACACACGCTTTTCCTCTGCCGACATTAAACTCCGATCTTAGTTCCACCACAGTTCGCCACATGTCCTGTTTTACCAGTCTGTTCAGCCTCCAACGTTCAAAATCTGTAATGAGGGGTACCTACCCAATCCCACGACATTTGGACATGGTTTCGCCACATGTTAAAAACACTCACCACAGCACTCCTCGAATATCCGACAAGTTGTGCAGCTTCCGAAATGATCGTGCCAAGCTCCTGGGCCATCAGAACCTGCCTTCGATCAAACTCGGATAGACTGCACACCTTCCACGTCCCACACACAGACAACACACTCACAGATACTACATGCACCATCTGGGTGTATGACTACCACTCATTCCCTACCAGATGACGCTGCTATCACCTGGACAGGTTTATATCGATAGTAGGTTGCTGGTCATAATGTTCTGGCTGATCACTGTATTGTGGTCACATGGTTATGGTTATGTACAGGGTTATATTTTGAATTTAGATAACGGTGGGGTTCCATGTTTACTAGTTTCAAATTGCTGTTAACCAGCAGGAGGATTTTGCTATCGGCAGACATGTCATTTGATGCAGAAGTGTGCAGTATATAAGGAATGTTATCTTTCTATTTTAGTGTGTACAAAATATTCTATGTTATTGACATTGCGTACATACTTTTTTTGTTTATCCTGTGCATCAGATTCCACTGACGATGGATTATATTCTTGAATACTGGTATGACAGCTAAAATCTCTGAAATACTGCTCATGCTGTACAACAAGAAGTTCTTTATCAGATAAACACTTTTCCTGTATTACTTTTGAATACATTATGGGAGTGAACAGTGATCAATGTGTTACAAATATTTACTTTCAAAAACAGTCTTGATCACAATGTATTTATTACGGTGACCGGTTTCGACCACTACTCACAGATTCTCCAGCATAAAGAGGTTCTTACTCCTTGGTCACCGTAATAAATAAATTGTGAGCAAGATTGTTTTTGACAGTAAACATTTCCTGTATGCTTATGCTGTAGTAGTGTAAGTTAGACAGACGATTCTGTCACAGAAGTGAAATCAGATGCGGCTCGACAGGATGGGACAGGCACCTTGGTGGCTTTCTCCACGGATTTCCGAATGCGCTCGTCCCCGGCCTCCTCTACGCGGGCATCGTAGTGGTCGGACGCCATGAGGACGGGCATGAAGGCGAGCGCCATCAGCCCCAGCCGCCACTCGTAGTACAGGCACACTCCGACAGAGAGCACCAGCGTCGCCAGCGCCTGCACCACGGAGCTGATAGGCTGGCCTGTAGCCTGCACAAAACATTAAATTAATTACTTGTTCGACTGGACAAAAGCAATCATTCATTTATTATTCAGCATGCAATAAAACATGAAAATATTGATGTTGCTTATGACTCCGTAGCTGCCTCGATTTTGACAATTGCATTA
Source organism: Schistocerca cancellata (assembly GCF_023864275.1). Classification (NCBI taxonomy): domain Eukaryota; kingdom Metazoa; phylum Arthropoda; class Insecta; order Orthoptera; family Acrididae; genus Schistocerca; species Schistocerca cancellata. The sequence continues at coordinate 243,021,105 of NC_064628.1, read as the reverse complement.
TGAGGAAGAGTCAGCTCAGCAAATGTGCACACTCATTCAATGTTACAGAGAAATAAGTACAATCACGTATGGAGTCACTGACATAGCGCCCTCTCACTTCGTCCTTTTTGGGCAACGAATACTTTGCTGCATGCTAACGCTACCAGGAAATAGTCAGTCAATGTGAGAAAATCTAGCAGTAGTAAGTGAAAAGTGATCACAAATTCGTTGATGAGAATGCGCAATCAATACAACGAACTTGGATGTTTACCAGATCGTGACTTTTCAAGGACTACAGGTATCATAGCTTTTTATCCCAGATTATTCTGGACATTCTTTGGTCTACAATCTGCCAGGACCTAACAACTCAAAGTAAGTATCTCTCATATTTTCCTTAAATTCTGTAGCATTTTTGTACACGGAGGCATCCGTGGCCATTGTCATATTAAATTCTCCTGAGTTTACCATCGCACTGTCAATTTGTAAAATTCTCCAACGCTTCGGCCACTGTTGCAAAAGGCCTTCCTCACGTTGTTTATGCTAAGTGGAGTTAGAAAAAATACCTCGAGGAATGCCATTTGCTATAGTAGCCGAAATCTCGGAGAATTTTACACATTGACAATGCGGTCACATACCCAGAAGAATCTTACTGTCTGTAGCATTTTTAGACATAATATTTGTGTTGGGCTGATTGTGTGAAGGCGAGTATATCAAATGATTAACGATAAAGTGGTTCAGTTGGCTGAAATTGTAGTACAGTAAACAGTCATTAATTAAGGCTTCACTAAATTGAAATTAGCGAAAATTATACTGTTTTTATCGCGATCTGATATGGTATCTTTTATTGGAGGAGAGTATTGTACCTGGAGAACAGTGTGCTTACGAATACATGATGTTTCATGGTCGGTGTTTTTTTTTTGGAACTTCTAATACCATCACTTGCAAAGTAGGTTAGAAATCAGATTGATAATGTTGCTCACGCACCATATGTTCGCTTTATCGGGCAACAACAAAGTTAGTGACTGTGGATGGTATCGTCAGAATGGAAATAATGAAGTCACTGTAAAAAAGTCATTAATTTTGGCACTTATCTTGAATGGATTCCCACGTAGATTTCGTCGAAGTTGTTATGGCTCATCTTGTTGATTCTAGGGTGATTCCACTTTGACTGCTAGAACGTCCAGATCTGTATTTTAGCAATATTTGAAGACCTAACAAATGAGTTTTTCAGGAAATTCTTAATGATCAAACAATCCCAGATCAGAACAATGGTATGGTAGAAATAGTTTTTGACTTGGTGTTCACGATCCACATTTTTATTAAACTTCTTGTAAATTCCGATATACTTCTTCTTAATTGTCACATCATCAAGAAAACAGTTTTGTATCAGTCTTCATATATTTAATTTCCACTTTAACCAAACGCAAGACTTGATTGTTCTCTTAGAGAGCGAAATAACAACTTAACTTCTGCAAAGTGAAACAAAGACTGTTCTGTGTTCATTTGTGCCAAAACGGTTACAAGTAAGTCAAAGATTATGACAGTCTCACAGAAATGAATACACACAAGAACCATATCACTGTAATATATCGATACATCGGAGTACCCATACATTAATGAAACCAAATGTGAATATTGTCACAAAAATATGACTTCGCAGAAAAGTAGTACGATATTAATGGTATCGAGAACTGGAGTTGGTGTGCCGTAATGGTCACGTATATAAATAATCATTACAAACTGTATGAAGGAATGCGTACTAGAAAGCTTCAAATTCAGTTTCTGGCAATTTATATTATTTTTGTTCTGAGACTCAAGGTCGTGTTTGTGCAGCGTTTGTAGATACTACGAGCTCTACATATTTAAGTACTGTATAGTATATTAAAGCTACTTGGCGTACACTGTTAGTTCTTCGATCACAGAGTGTTATGATTAGTAAAATTTATAATTTTTTAAAACTAGTTAAGTAGCGTGTGGACGGTTAAGCCATATTGCATAAGTCATGCACCATATTGTACCTTGAAATGGAAGAAGGTGTTCTACCGTGAAACACCAGATACCTGCAACTGAACTGAGTTTCTTTAGTCTTTCCCAGTCTAGAAAACCGAATTTGTGTTGACCGCCAATACCTTATATTTCATATGTTTTTTTGCTTGTAACTGGTTTTCGGTAATACTTCTCCTTAATAAGATATTACTTAATAATTTTTGGTGCTTAGAAGAATAACAGTGTAACACATAGGCTGTTAAATGCAGTACTGAAAGGGGTTTTCTCGATTGGAGTATAACATTTATTCCTAGGTACGCAATCATGTTGTGTCTTGAAACCGTTTATCATACTTAAAGAAACCTTACTTTCCCAGAGTAATTTATGTGAGTTTAGGGAAAAACTGTGCAGCCATTATACTGAATGTTATCATTTCAAGGTGGAATAAGAAACAATATTAAACTTCTCTTACATTGCTTGCTACAGGCGAAAGTTCGAAAAGTGCTCGATGCTACTGCCCTCTGTTGAAGATCATTCGTGCCAACATGATTTACTGCAAAACGTCGAACGTGCTCTCTCCCTTCCCATACACTTCACGGGGATCGATGAAACGAAATGAACGGATGGCATTATTGGCCGCGAGACCCCGTTTGTGGCTGTTCGGCCTCTTTCCATTTGGCGCCGCTACGCGCTCATTTGCGTGTCGATGAAAATAAGATGAAATGATAAGGACAACCCAAACACCCAGTTCCAGCGGGAAGAAAATCCCCGATCCGACTAGGAATCGAACACTGGACTCCATGATGTAATAGAAGCGACGTTAACTCCGAGACCACGCAACAATGTCAAAGTCTGCTCAGTTCGCTTACTGAAGCCCACATGACGAGTTATGATGTATCTTATATTTGTAATTGCTTAGTGGTACAGTGGTCTTACTGGTACAGTACGACACAGTGACGGCCGGCCGAAGTGGCCGTGTGGTTAAAGTCGCTGCAGTCTGGAACCGCAAGACCGCTACGGTCGCAGGTTCGAATCCTGCCTCGGGCATGGATGTTTGTGATGTACTTAGGTTGGTTAGGTTTAACTAGTTCTAAGTTCTAGGGGCCTAATGACCTCAGCAGTTGAGTCCCATAGTGCTCAGAGCCATTTGAACCATTTGACACAGTGACCAAGAAGAGTGTTAGGTAAAAATACCAACAGTTAACTTTAGAAAATAAAATGAAAGCGTTTGATTAAACAGAATTTGGTACTGCTAGTTGCCTGTTTACGACTTTAAGATAAATCCTAATAAATCCCAATAAAACTGAAACAAGACGAACTAGACAGAGAACGAAAGCGGGTAACTGAACCCAAACTGACTGCACTGACTGCCACTGATAATATCGTATTAGACTCATGCAAAGAATCAAATACAGTTTACACGGACTGTCCAAGATGTTCCGAGACTGCTTTTGTTCCTGAGGTACAATCGACTACAGCGGCAGCTGGAACCATCATCTGTAGGGTTCGGATATATAGGTATTTAAAATGACAGAATACTAAATATAATAGTGCATAAAAATTTAAAATATGGAAAAATATGAAGACAAAATCCACTATTTTCAAATAAACCACACTTTATTATACCAAAAACAAATAATTTTATGGTTCTTCGGTCTTACTGGCATTTGTCTTGTTACAATACACAGTCATATTTCTTTTTAATTTCCAAAATTAAAACTATTTCTGTGTGAATGGAACAACACTGGCTGAAAGATCTTTCAACATCGCGAGATGTGATCGGAGCTGATTTAAATTTACACAATTGTGGAAGTGAGTATGGGACGTCAAGTTTGTCATCTGTTCTTTCGTATAGCATACTGTTAATTTTTGTCAGCAGATTAAAAATTTTATTTTTCCCAAGTGCATAGTTCAATTTTTGCTTTAAAAATTCAGCAACGTAACTCAGTAGAGTAACATTTTCAAAAAGTTCTTTTGCGTTTTAAATACAATCAGACTCATCTTCAAATTGAAAAACAATTGTTTTAATGTCACTGAAATGCTCAGCGTAGTATTCAGTTGCTTCTAGACTAGTACGTCAAGGTGCCAGAACTGGTTCTGGTTGCAAAATAAGATCGAGATACATCTCTTTAAATTTGGAATCCTACTGGGAGCTTTCAAAAATATTTTTTCACGTTTGATATTACACTATGAATATTTATGTAATTTATCCTTCTCCATTCAGTTAATCGATTTATTCCGTGTGCCAAGCACGTTACGTGGATCACTTTAGGATATAAAATATTCAGGTCATCTACAGCTTTAACCGTATAAGGAGCAGCGTCGGTAACTAACAATAAAACGCTATTAGGCCACAAAACACTCACCACCAGTAAAAAGCTTTTCTAATGTTTAGTGGTTGCCGCGCAGGATTAGCCGAGTGGTGTAAGGCGCTGCAGTCATGGACTGTGCGGCTGGTCCTGGCGGAGGTTCGAGTCCTCCCTCGGGCATGGGTGTGTGTGTTTGTCCTTAGGATAATTTAGGTGAAGTAGTGTGTAAGCTTAGGGACTGATGACCTTAGCAGTTAAGTCCCATAAGATTTCACACACATTTGAACATTTTTTGTTTGTTTGGTGGTTACATTTAGGACGTTCCTCTCACGCCAACAGAAAGGATTTGCTCGATTTCTCTTCAAATAGTGGTCCTATTCCTACATTGTCAATACACCGCCCTTCGTAGTCTGGTAGATTGTGATTCATACAGGACCAACCAGAATTACATCTCTAATCGACGAAAGACAAGCCTTTTAAATGCTACTGGAATAGTTTTTTCTAAGTGTATTCATCAGGAATACGTTTGCCTGAATACTTCTCTAATAAGCTTTTAAACACTGGGCTATCCACAGAAAAGCCTGCTTAATAGCCGGCCGTGGAGGCCAAACGGTTCTAGGTGCTACAGTCTGGAACCGCACGATCGCTACGGTCGCAGGTTCGAATCCTGCCTCGGGCATGGATGTGTGTGATGTCCTTAGGTTAGTTATATTTAAGTAGTTCTACGTTCTAGGGGACTGATGACCCCAGAAGTTAAGTACCATGTTGCTCAGAGCCATTTGAACCATTTGAACCTGATTAATAACGTGTATGGCCTCCACGAGCACGCAGAACTGCCGCAACACGACGTGGCATGGACTCGACTAATGTGTGAAGTCGTCTTGGAGGGAATTGACGGCAAGAAACTTACAGGGCTGTCCATAAATCCATTATGAGAACGAGGCGGTGGAGATCTCTTCTGAACACCACGTTGCAAGGCATCCTAGATATGCTCAATAATGTTCATGTCTGGGGATTTTGGTGACCAGTTAACCTCAGAAGAATGTTCGTAGAGCCACTTTGTAGCAAATCTGGACGTGTGGGGTGCCGCATTGTCCTACAGGAATTGCCCAAGTCCGTCGGAATGCAGAATGGACACGAATGGGTGCAGGTGATCAGACAGGATGCTTACGTACGTGTCCCGTCAGACTCGTATCTAGACGTATCAGGGGTCCCATATCATTCCAACTGCACACGTCCCACACCATTACAGAGCCTCCACCAGCTTGAACTGTCCCCTGATGACAGGCAGCGTCCATAGATTCATAAACTTGTCTCCATACCCATACACGTCCATTCGATCGATACTATTTGAAACGACACTTGTTCGACCAGGCAATATGTTTCCAGTCATCAACATTCCAATGTTGGTGATGATGGGCCCAGGCGTAAAGCTTTGTGTCGTGAAGTCATCAAGGGTACAGGAGTGGGCTCTGGGCTCCGAAAGCCCATATCGATGATGTTTCGTTGATGGCCCAGCTTTGAAATCCGCAGCAATTTTCGGAAGGGTTGCATTTCTGTTACGTTTAACGGTTCTCTTCAGTCAGCGTTGGTCCCATTCTCGCAGGATCTTTTTCCAGCCGCAGCGATATCAGAGTCTGATGTTTTCCACGGTACGCTCGTTAAATAGTCTTACGGGTGAATTTCACTTCCTCGCTACCTCGGAGTTACTGTGTTTCATTGCTCGTGTGCCGACTATAACACCACGTTCAAAATCAGTCAAAATCTTGATAGCCTGGCATTGCAACAGTAGTAACCGATCTAATAACTGCGCCAGACTCTCTTTGCCTTATGTAGGTCTTATACTGGCGCTTCAGTGTGTAATACACTCCTGGAAATGGAAAAAAGAACACATTGACACCGGTGTGTCAGACCCACCATACTTGCTCCGGACACTGCGAGAGGGCTGTACAAGCAATGATCACACGCACGGCACAGCGGACACACCAGGAACCGCGGTGTTGGCCGTCGAATGGCGCTAGCTGCGCAGCATTTGTGCACCGCCGCCGTCAGTGTCAGCCAGTTTGCCGTGGCATACGGAGCTCCATCGCAGTCTTTAACACTGGTAGCATGCCTCGACAGCGTGGACGTGAACCGTATGTGCAGTTGACGGACTTTGAGCGAGGGCGTATAGTGGGCATGCGGGAGGCCGGGTGGACGTACCGCCGAATTGCTCAACACGTGGGGCGTGACGTCTCCACAGTACATCGATGTTGTCGCCAGTGGTCGGCGGAAGGTGCACGTGCCCGTCGACCTGGGACCGGACCGCAGCGACGCACGGATGCACGCCAAGACCGTAGGATCCTACGCAGTGCCGTAGGGGACCGCACCGCCACTTCCCAGCAAATTAGGGACACTGTTGCTCCTGGGGTATCGGCGAGGACCATTCGCAACCGTCTCCATGAAGCTGGGCTACGGTCCCGCACACCGTTAGGCCGTCTTCCGCTCACGCCCCAACATCGTGCAGCCCGCCTCCAGTGGTGTCGCGACAGGCGTGAATGGAGGGACGAATGGAGACGTGTCGTCTTCAGCGATGAGAGTCGCTTCTGCCTTGGTGCCAATGACGGTCGTATGCGTGTTTGGCGCCGTGCAGGTGAGCGCCACAATCAGGACTGCATACGACAGAGGCACACAGGGCCAACACCCGGCATCATGGTGTGGGGAGCGATCTCCTACACTGGCCGTACACAACTGGTGATCGTCGAGGGGACACTGAATAGTGCACGGTACATCCAAACCGTCATCGAACCCATCGGTCTACCATTCCTAGACCGGCAAGGGAACTTGCTGTTCCAACAGGACAATGCACGTCCGCATGTATCCCGTGCCACCCAACGTGCTCTAGAAGGTGTAAGTCAACTACCCTGGCCAGCAAGATCTCCGGATCTGTCCCCCATTGAGCATGTTTGGGACTGGATGAAGCGTCGTCTCACGCGGTCTGCACGTCCAGCATGAACGCTGGTCCAACTGAGGCGCCAGGTGGAAATGGCATGGCAAGCCGTTCCGCAGGACTACATCCAGCATCTCTACGATCGTCTCCATGGGCGAATAGCAGCCTGCACTGCTGCGAAAGGTGGATATACACTGTACTAGTGCCGACATTGTGCATGCTCTGTTGCCTGTGTCTATGTGCCTGTGGTTCTGTCAGTGTGATCGTGTGATGTATCTGACCCCAGGAATGTGTCAATAAAGTTTCCCCTTCCTGGGACAATGAATTCACGGTGTTCTTATTTCATTTTCCAGGAGTGTATCTATAAAGGTATATCTGCACATATCATGACATAACACAAATCTTTCGAGAACGTAGAACTTTGGGAACCACTGGCAGCTACATCAGAAATTCATTCTTCGTTACAATATTTACCTTATACTTTTTGGTAGATGTGCTGTGAAGTTAGAAACCGTTGCTCAGTCGACACGGATTTTTCACAAACACTACAAAACAGTACTTTACCGTCTGTACTCACAGACTGGTTTCGGAAATCTTCAATACATCTTTGCAATTTGAAATACAACGGTTGCTTATCCTTCGGAATTTTTAGGCATGTATTAAAAATAGCGCACTACTTGTGGAGGTGCGTGTCAGACGTTGCCCGTTGAACGGAATACAAGAGTAGAACAATGAGGAAACAGTTAATGCTGCAGTCGTATTCTTCGTATCACTGGCAAGAACTAGTCGGCTTCATTATAAGGCCTAATTGTTTTGCATTCAATGAGAATGACAATAGGTTGGCGAAACAGAAAATTGAAGGAATAGAAAAACTGTAACATATCTACGACGAAGACGGTATATAAGGTGCCGTCTGTAAACTTCTCAGCGAGCCCTTGCAACCTAATTTCGACTGGTAGATTTCACGGACGTCGAGGGTACCGGAAACCTTTGCCAGCGAAAGAAATTGTGTTTTAGCTGCCTTATTTTAATACTCATGTTTATTACTACAAACAGGTACGACATTTGATAATAGCGTGTTAATAAATATGCCGTCACGAAAGTAAGTAACTTTGGTGAGGCATTTTCACTACAGGAAATGATTGATGGGGAAGGGTATATTGACAGCAGTGAACAAAATGTCAAAAACTGCTCTCTCCTTCCCGCCACTCCGGAAACATCGTTTCAGTGCTTCACTCTCAAGGAAGAGATTTTGCTTCTTTCCCTCTTTCCATAATCCATGGGAAGCAACACTAAAAGGCTTGCTGGCTATCTGAAAGACTAGGCTGCTTCAGATGGTGCGATTTGTGATTCCGGCTCGTCCATTCCGAGGCCAGGAATCGCACTTTGAAGCGTCATTTAATGAATTTTTTAATCCTGTTACTCTTTAGAAAGATCAGATTCTATGACAGCGTTGAAAATATGGATTTATGCAATTCAGATATAAAAATATGGACTAAACATTGAAATATGGAAAAATATTGAAAATGAAAGCTATTTTTTCGGATTACGAATGTCATGAATTACGTAGAAAACTACAAAAAGAATGGAAATTGCTTAAAACGAAAGTATGTGTATACATATTAATTCGGGTCCTAGTATCTGTAAATAACAGGTGTGAACTTGGCCAGTCAGTTGCGAGTACGCAGTGTGAAGTAGTGGACGTGCGTCTGTAATGTGTCGTTGCTGTGTCACAAATAGCAATGGAGCAACGAACTGAACATCCCTAAATCAAGTGTTCAAAACATTCTCCAGAATGCTTTGAAGAAGAGAAAAATGTGCGCAATGATTGCCCTGCACGCCTCGAATCCCAAAAAAAGCAATAACGTCTAGACTCCTGCTGTGACTTGATGGAAACGCCGAACAGGAACAATTCTTTTCTGGAAAACATCATCAAGGGGTAACGAGACTTTGTGTTATCAATACCCCAAAATGAAAAAGTGTGCCAGTTAATATGAAGAGTCAACACTTCGTTAACATATCCTACATTCAAGCCAATATATGCAAGAATTGAACAGCATCCGAAAAGAAAGTCTTTTCTGTCAGATTCAGATGCTTGTATGAATGTTCTGTGCTATACAGTGAAGTGGGAGGAAACTGTATAGAACACCTAAAGCATTAAAACTCCCATCTTAACTTTTCTCTAGCTTTTTTGTTAATCCAGTGTCTAAACTTTTTGGACTGACAGTGTGATATTAGAATGCCTTAGGACGAAACACACAGAGCTGGCCGGTGTGGCCGAGCGGTTCTAGGCGCTTCAGTCTGGAACCGCGCGACCGCCACGGTCGCAGGTTCGAATCCTGCCTCGGGTATGTGTGTGGTGTCCTTAGGTTAGTTAGGTTTAAGTAGTTATAAGTTCTAGGGGACTATGCCCTCAGATGTTAAGTCTCATAGTGCTCAGAGCCATTTGAACCAAACACACACAAATTAACTACTTTAAAATTTGTGTAAACAAAACCATTGCACATATTGTACGGAGATTACAGTGCTACAGCAGGGTCGGCAACGTATATCGACAGAACAGACATTAGCGAGGGCTCGCTGCAATCCGCGGTGACGTATCGGAGGTGATTCTGTTGACCACGCCTACCTCTCACACAGCAGTGCCCTCGCACTGGAGGTCAATATGGAGCCAAGAAAGAAGTGCACAGCTCAGTCCATGAACTCATCTGAAGGAGTCAGCATCACAGTGTAGGACTAACGAGCTGTTAAGGGTTCTAATGAACTTGTACTTCAGTATATGTTGAACATCGTACCTCAAGAGAGCAGTTTGTTAATTAGAGCATCAAGTGATGCTTTCATGGTCAATAGCAGTTGTAAATTATCAAGTACTCTGGTGACAAAGAAGTATGTCAAACTTAAGTAAATCTTTTATTCTTTTAGGTAATAATTCATGTGTTCTTGTTTGATTTGCCTTCTCCCCGAGCAATCAAAGAACCTACAGTTATGGCCGGACGAAAGTAGTTTCGTCTGGTCACGACATGTCAAGTTGACACTTTACTTACATTGTAGTGTGACATGTAACAACACAAGAAACAAATACTTTGAGACAGAGTACAGGCCACTACATACTTTCAGGAGACGAAATTATTAGATCAACTGAAAGGTGCATACGAAAGTAAACGAAACTTTTCTAGGTTTCGGAACTATTAGTTCCTTCCTTAGGCAGAAAAGGGGCGCAGTTTGGGAAAGCAGACCTTAGGACGAGTAGGAGATGCACCTGTAGCGAGGACGTCTCCTCTTTAGAAACGCAAACAAAATGTTCTTGATACAACGCTTTCGCTTGATCTGGTCGCCAGTTTTTGCCCGTGCCCTCGTAATTTATTGCTGAATCCATAACGAGCGAGTGTCGATAGCTTTATTTTACGAAAGAACAGGGGGTAACTCTAAAGAAAGGAAAGGAAGAAGGGGTCTTGTATTTCTCTGGAAGAAATATACAGCATCAACACTGCTAGTTGCGGCTGAACAAGATGTTTCCGTAAAAGCGAGCAAAAATTTAACAGAACATAGAGGATGCTCCACTGAACCTGGGGTCGGAGAAGCCTGCTTAAGATGACAATAGGAATAAAATCACGTTACTGTGGTCTTTTTTATTTACAGTAGTTAACTGCAAATACTATCATTGACACAATGAACGTACCATTTGTACTGTATCTTACAAAATGTGCTGAAATTGACGGCCATCAGTCTCAATGCAAGCATGACATCGGCGAAACAGATTCTGACGCACCCTGGCAAATAATGTGTTTCGAATCACATCATATGACAGGAGGCAGCTACAATTCTGGCAACTAATTCCATCTCCGTATCCACTAGGGTCTCATACACAAGTGACTTTAGATGTCCCCGTAGGAAATCATCAAGGGGATTCAGATCAGGCGACCTCGCAGGCCATGGAATAGGACCTCCCCATCCAGACCAGCGACCAGGAAATACTGTACCGACATTGCTCCATCATATTGTACTGTACGTCTCTGCACAGGAGTGAGTAATGAATGGGTCTGTCGTTGATTCATAGCACGTTCTGTCATGGGACAATGTAAACACGATACAACAGAGCAACCTTATGAACAAGAAAGTAAACAAAACCTGCATCATGACTTCCTGATAATCAGGCTCGTCCTCCTTGTTCCCTTTCACGAAATAAAGAATGTATACGTAAATCAACAGTACAGTTCGTTTAAACATGTACGCATGTTAGTTGAGATTAAGCTGGAAAACAGTAATCCTAGACAAAGCAGTACACAAGTTTACTTCCATATCTCCTTAAGCTGGCTCCTCCGACCCCGACACCTACCTCAAATTGTTCAGTAGAGCATTCCGTACGTCTTGTTATATTCTTGCTCACTCTTACGGAAACACCCTGCATATGGATTATTACACACAGTATCACTTTTCCTTACGTACAACGTTTCTTTTTGTGTGCTGTTTGAAGTTGCATAATGAATACTGAGTTATGATTTCAGTAACAGTAGCTCACCCCTTGCACGTCAGAAGCATCCGTGGACAGCCTGGCGCAGAGCGCTCCGGTGCTGTTGTTCTTGTCGTCGAACCAGGCCACCTCCTGCCGCAGCATCGCCGAAAAAGTGAGTTTGCGCAGTCGCATCGTCAGCCTGTCCCCGGCGACGTCGAAGGTGTACATCTACAGCAAGTACAACATGTTTGAAATCACAGCCTTTTATATCCTCCAAATGAGTGTAACGGTGCAATCAGTTAAGTCTACGGGCCTCAATATGGTTCTTGTCTTGTGATGGAGGCTTCACATGGGAACACAACTTTTACGATACACCAAAAAGAGTATCAACTTTTACCTCCTGCACTGTTTCTCCACTTAAATGTCTCACAATCGCGATTTCAGGGAGTGTACCATTTCAAATGGTAACTCACCACGAATTGCGTTCATCCATTATTCTTCTAGAAACGAAATGAATTAATTGAGTAAGACGAGTATTGTTCCTAGTTAGTAGCGAAGGACTACAACAACCTCTATCTCAGTGTTAGGGGTACAACAGCAGATATTTTAATTAGTGACTGAGGGCAGTGTACTGCTGAACAGCTTTACATCAGTATTTACTGCATTTGCAAACTAATAATTATAGCTATTAAGAATAGTATGATTATAGGTTCGAAAGCCGTTAGGTCAGCCGTTGAAGAGTGGGTATGTTAATGCCAAACGGATAGTCGATACTGACAGGTGTATTCCACTGTCTTAGTGCTGCAGTTACGACCGTGCAGAGAACATCAGGTAGTAAACTATGTGACGTGTTTGATGGAAGTCTCTTAGACGCAGAGAAAAAAAAAAGTTTTGCGTCAACTCGGTTCCGAGAGTTCCGGAACCTATACAGAAAATTGGAATTGAGATCAACATAAACATCACTTCCGCCCTTTTTATTGCTCATGAAACCACACATTGCATGTTCAACACCATACAGCGATGCCTTCAGAGGTGGTGGTCCAGATCGCTGTACACACCGGTACCTCTGATACCCAGCAGCATCTCCTCTTGCACTGATGCATGCCTGTATTCGTCGTGGCATACTATCCACAAGTTCATCAAGGCACTGTTGGTCCAGATTGTCCGACTTCTCAACGGCGATTCGGCGTAGATCCCTCAGACTAGTTGTTGGGTCATGTCGTCCATAAACAGCCCTTTTCAATCAATCCCAGGCATAGTCGATAGGATTCGAGTCTGAAGAATATGCTGGCCACTCTAGTCGAGAGATGTCGTTATCCGCGGCTCTCCCTGTCGGAGATTCGAGTCATCCCTCTGGCATGGGTGTTTGTGTTGTTATTAGCATAAGTTAGTTTAAGTAGTGTGTAAGTCTAGGGACCGATGACCTCAGCAGTTTGGTCCCTTAAGAATTCACACACATTTGAACATTTGATGTCGTTATCCTGGAGGAAGTCACTCACAAGATGTGCACGATGGGGCCGCGAATTGTCGTCCATGAACACGAATGCCTCGCCAATATGATGTCGATATCATTGCACTATCGGTCGGTGAATGGCATTCACTTGTCGTACAGCCATTACGGCGCCTTCCATGATCACTAGCGACGTACGTCGGCCCCACATAATGCCAACCCGAAACAGCAGGGAACCTCCACCTTGCAGCACTTGCTGGAAAGTGTGTCTAAGGCGTTCAGCCTGAACGGGTTGCCTCCAAACACGTCTCCGACGATTGTCTCGTTGAAGGCATATGCGACACTCATCGGTGAAGAGAACGTGAGCCAATCCTGAGCGGTCCATTTGGCATGTTGTTGGGTCCATATCTACCGCGCTGCATAGTGTCGTGGTTGCAAAAGATGTATCTCGCCATGGACATCGGGAGTGTATTTGCGCATCATGCAGCCTATGGAGTGCAGTTTGAGTCGTATAACGGCATTCTGTGGCTGCACGAAAAGCATTATTCAACATGGTGACGTTGCTGTCAGGATTCCCCCGAACCATAATCCGTAGTCAGCGGTCATGCACTGCAGTAGTAGCCCTTGGACGGCCTGAGCGAGGCTTGTCATCTACAGTTCCTGTCTCTCTGTATCTCCTCCATCTCCGAGACGCATGGACACTTCCCCTGTTGAGAGCTCTTCCTGGCACAAAGTAACAATGCGGACGCGATCGAACCGCGGTATTGACCGTTTCGGCATGGTTGAACTACAGACAACAAGAGCCGTGTACTTCCTTCGTTTTGGAATGCCGGCCGGGGTGGCCGAGCGGTTCTAGGCGCTACAGTCTGGAACCGCGCGACCGCTACGGTCGCAGGTTCGAATCCTGCCTCGGGCATGGATGTGTGTGATGTCCTTAGGTTAGTTAGGTTGAAGTAGTTCTAAGTTCTAGGGGACTGATGACCTCAGAAGTTAAGTCTCATAGTGCTCAGAGCCATTTGAACCATTTGAACCTCGTGGAATGATTGGAACTGGTCGGCTGTCTAATAGGCGCAACTCATGCATGGTTGTTTACATCTTTGGTCGTGTTTAGTGACATCTCTGAACAGTCAAAGGGAATGTGTCTGTGATACAATATCCACAGTCAACGTCTATCTTCAGGAGTTCTGGGAACTGTGGTGACGCAGTTTTTCTTTTTTATGTGTGTATATAGTGTGTGTGTGTGTGTGTGTGTGTGTGTGTGTGTGTGTGTGTGTGAGTATGCATCGGGTGTCTCATAGAGGCTGTTAGGCACATTTTCTCTTGTTATTCGGCAGATATTTGCAGTTTCGTTTTCGCAATGTGTAGCTGGAGTCAGCCGAAACAAGCTACGCTCGTCATATATCACATACGACGTCCTAGCTTAGTGCGATATTCGTTTTATAGATGTGTGTTAACAGGAACAGTGAGAGACTAGGAACAGCACTGCTGCATGGTGGCAACAGCCACCGCGGGCCGCGGCGGTGCTGTCGCTGCTACAGTACTGGGTATTCTTTGTGTCTTACTGTTCCTGAACACATATCGATAAATCGAATATCGCATTAGACTAACTTGGGAACGGACAATTTCACTTTCAAAAATCATTTTGTTTGCAACGAGAAACAAACCGACTGTTTCCATCGACGCATGAAAGACGTGATGAGCATTTCTTGTTATCTGGGTTTTGTAGAGAATATGTGATACAGTTTTATGAATAATTTTCTGGAGACCATGCAGTGCCGAAAATACATATTTCATCGGATCGTGAAAATGAACGGAGTGTTATTCAGTTGAGAGAACGTAGCCTTCCGACGAAACAGCATAGGATTTTTGCAGATATCAGTGTTCAACCTACAAGATTACTGTGGACATTAAGCTTGTACGGCCTTGATCCTTATCACTTATAGCAAATCCTGCACGTTGGAGAACGAGATAAAGGTAGACGATGGGAATTATGTAGTTGATTAATTGCAAATCAGCGACTAATCCAGTTAAGACTGTTTAATGATGAAGCTGCTTTCACTCGTTGCATGATCACTCGTAACTCACGTTGGTGGTCCGACGGTAACAGACTTGCCTTTGTGGATGCACATTTTTAAGATCACGTCTCCGTATATATGTCGTGTGGTATGATAGACAATCACTTAACCGGGCCTGTTGTGTTACCGCATCGTCTTACATAGCCTCATTATTTTGACATTTTATTAAACGAGGTTCCTTTGGCTACAAGAAAGGCTGTTTTTTTCCAGTACTATGGGGCCACTGCAAGTTCTACTCGTCAGGAGAAACATTTTCTAACTCTGACATCCCCTGCAGAAGTGCTCATGTTTCTTCAGCACCAAGGTAGGCTGTAGACACGTAAGTATGTATGCAGGACGAAGTTCATAAAAGAGAAGGTAAGCACAAGAAACGAATTAATCGGATTGTAAATAATGTTTCCCCATAAAATAACGAACACACGACCTCAGAAGAGTTACACGCGGTGTTTTCAAGAGGATTCAAATGCCCCTTGAAGTCGGTGGCGGAATTTGTGATATTCAACTTTGAATTTATCAGCGTGCATTTGCACGTCTTCTGTGAGCATTTGTCTGGGTTACATACGAACAGCTGCTTGTGTGTCGGTGGGTAGTTTTCAAGTACAGGCATTCACAGAATACTTTGTAGGAAAATCTGCAAAAACATTCATCACTATTGTCATTTGGTTTCAAGGCATTGCAAGGATTGGCAATTTTCTTTAAATGTTAAGAAATTAAAAGTGTTCTCTTCACTAACCAAAATACCAACGAGTCACGACTGATATATCTCAAGTCATACAAATACCCGGATGTAACGTTTGCGGAGAAAGGATGGTGAGATACGCTCATTCGTAGAAAAAGCAGGTCGTAGACTCCATTTAATTGGTAGAATACTAGGGAAATGCAGTCAATTTACAAAAGAGTTTGTTTACAAGATGATTGTGCGACCCATACTGAAATATTGCTCTAGCATGTGGGTACCGCACCAAATACGACTGATAGGAGATATTAACATAAACAATGAAGGGCAGTGCGAATGGTCACTCGTTTGTTTCACCCATGAGAGTGGTTAAAAAAAAACTGTACTGCAGACTCTAAGCGCAAACTTTCCCGTGAAAGCCTACTTACAAACTATCGAGAACCATCTTCAAGTGAGGAATCTACGAGAATATTACAACCTGCTTATTTATCGCTCCAGTAGGGATAGCGAAGACAAGTTTAAACTAACTTCAATGCTCACAGAGGCATTTAAATTATCATTGTTCCCGCGCTCTATGGGAGAATCGAATGGGAAGCATCCATAACGACGCGCATAATGAGAGGTACTAGAGATCAGAACCGGAGCGGGAACGACTCTTACGTTCCGGGTGCATACTTCACAAATCAAGGCGCCTCTGCTGCATCAGTAGTAACGGGCTTTCTTCGTTCCCGCTGTAGTTCCGCGAGTATAACAAGTCTGACAACAGTGGCACTGCGTCGCTTCATACTAACGATCTCACCCCTCTTACTGAAGCATGCAGGAGTGTAAGGCTAGTAGTGACTTATTGTTAGTACGGAAGATGAGTACACGATCTTGTTGCTGTGAAGTAGCACTGACCAGGCGAAATGACCGACTGTAGGGAATCTTTGTTTCGTGAGACAGCGGAGGACCTAAGACAAAAATTAATTGATGCAAAGTACACGACTGCAAACGTGTTCCATTTGAGGAGTAATGATACCTGGAACTAGTTCCACCATACAGTCCAAGCTTCAGACGAAAAGACGTACAGATTTCGTCAGTTGCAAATAAAATAGTTGTATTCTTGTTGATTCCGCTTCAACCATGAGAAAACATATGTGCTTTGTCAAAAGAAAACTGGGCAGGGAGGGCAGCGTCGCTTTTAAAACATGTTCGATAACACAGGAAAATTTACCAACTGGACGAAGGCTGCTGGCTTAGGAAACAAGAAAGAAAAAAGTATGTAGTTTTACTTGATAAGTTTGCAGTTCAGACAACGAGACTATGATAATGTTAGGTAAGTGGATATAATCAGAAAATGAAGTCACACAACCAGAAACAATTACGCAGAAGGTTATCCCACAAATGGGAAACTATTTTAAGGGAAGACACGAAACTGAAAGCGACTCCTATTTCGACACACACTCGTTATCGTTCAAAATACCTGTTTACAGACAGAGAGGTATTTTACATAAAAACAAGTTTATCAGTGGCCACTCTGTTCCTACGCTTCTTCTAGTTACTTATATGATTTCGCCACTTGCGGAGTATCGGAGCATAGATTTGGAACATACCTGCAGGAAAGAGCTTACGCCCATGATGACCGCTGTCACGATGAACACGGCGCAGTACCAGTATGTCTGTCTGCGGACAACAGCAGGGTCCGGGTGAGAAAGGACCTGAAAGAAGGGAAACGGTTTGTAGGGGTCACTGAAGAAAATTTACCGCTAATCTTCTCTTCTTGAAACACTAATTTACTTTATGCCGACATAATTAGTATTCAGAAAAGTAAAAAGACACATTAAAATCTCTTAGTATCTCCTACATTTTGTTTGACAGTCCTATGGTAAGTAATATACACGTGCATACGGCTTTAGTTCTACACTAATCCTGCTTTGCGTTAGTTCGATATGATTACAAACAATATTTAAAAGATGAAGTCCTCTTTACCATTATTTAAAAGACATTACAAATGAAACTAATGTTATCTGTTAAAAGACTTGTGAACAGGCGGGAGGCACGTCAATGTTGATGGAAGTTTAGATGCCCAATAACGGTGAAGAGAACTTGAAAGCTGTTCATTAGAAAATGGCTTTCAAATCAATTACCTTAACGCGAGTTATTAAGCGCTGGCGAGGTGTAAAGACACACTAAGCGCGGATTTCGTGTGCTATGAATTGCACTATCTTTATCTCGTTCTCCAACGTGTAGGATTTGCTATAAGTGATAAGAATCAAGGCCGTACAAGCTTAATGTCCAAAATATGGTATATCTTTATGATATAAAAAACAATGACACACCAAGAAGGAATTATCCGAATGGGACGGGGATCGGTGGATGTGACATACATGTACAGACAAACAATGATTACAATTTCAAAAAAAGAAATTGATGATTTATTCGAGAGTAAGAGCTTCATCAAGAGGGCAAGTCAATGACGCGTTGTTCCACCTCTGGCCCTTATGCAAGCTGTTATTCGGCTTGGCATTGACTGGCAGAATTCTTGGATGTCGTCCTGGAGGATATCGTGCCAAATTCTGTCCAGCTGGCGCTTTAGATCGTCCGAATACCGAGATGATCCTCAAACCTTGTCCATAATGCTTCAAACGTTCTCAACTGGGGAGAGACCCGACGACCTTGCTCGCCAAGGTAGGGTTTGGCAAGTACGAAGACAAGCTGTAGAAACTCTCGTCGTCTGCGGGCGGGTAATACCTTGCTGAAATGTAACCCCAGCATGGTTTACCAATAAGGGCAACAAAAGGGGGCGAAGAATACCGTCGACGTACCGCTGTGCTGTAAGGATAACGCGGAAGACAGCCAAATGGATCATGCTGTGAAGTGAAACGGCACTCCAGACTCTCACTCCTGGTTGTCAGGCCGTATTGCGGCTGAGCCGCAGGGAAGCCAGAAAATCTGCTAAGGCTCAGTCTAGATACAGTGGGATCAGCGAAGCGAAGTGCAAAGATGATGAAGATTTCTGGTCGGATAAGTATAGGGTAACATGAACAGCAGCAGAAAATAGTATAACAGGAGAAGGATTCGTTATGAACAGGAATGTAAGGCACAGAATGAGGCACTGCGAAGAATTCAGTGTTAAGGTAGTCCTCGTCAGAATCGACAGCAAGCCAACACCGACGACGATAGTTGAGGTATACATGCCGAAGTCGCAAGCGGTAGATGAAGAGATACAGAAAATGTATGAGGATACTGAATGGGTATTTCAGTACGTTAAGGGAGATGAAAATCAAATAGCCATGGGGGACATGAATGCAGCTGTAGAGGAAGGAGACGAAGAAAGGGTTACTGGACAATATGGTCTTGGTACAAGGAGTGAGAGAGCAAAAAGACTAATTGAGTTCCGCAAAAATTCCAGCTAATTATAGCGAATACTCTGTTCAAGAATGATAAGAGGAGGAGGTATAGTTGGAAAAGGCCGGGAGATACGGGAAGATTTCAGATAACATCATCGTCAGGTAGAGATTCCGAAATCAGATACTAGATTGTAAGATGTAACCAGGAGGAGATATAGACTCAGATCACAGTTTAGTAGTGATAACGAGTAGGCTGAAGTTTAAGAGACATGTCAGGAAGAATCAATGCGCCAAGAAGTACTAAGGATGGAGAGATACGAGCGAAGATCTTCTAGGCTACAGAGAGACAAGGAATACCTCAGCACGTAGTTCAGTTGAAGAGGAGTGGACCTCTCTGAAAAGGATAATCACAGAAGCTGGAATGAAAAACATAGGTACAAATAAGGTAACTGCGATGAAAACGTGGGTAACAGGAGAAATACTAGAGTTTATCGATGAAAGAAGGAAGTACAAAAATTTTTGGTGAAATTCAGGAACACAGAAATGTAAGTCACTTTGGTATGAAATAAATAGGAACTGTCAGGGAGCTAAGGCGAAATGGCTGCGTGAAATATGTGAAGTAATAATAAAAAAAAAGTCTCCAGGACTGATTCAGCATATAGAAAAGTTAAAAGAACTTTCGGTGAAATTAAAAGCAAGGGTGGTAATATTAAGAGTGCAATGGTAGTTCTACTGTTACATTCAGAGGAAAGAGCTGATGGGTGGAAAGAGTGCGTTGAAGGACTCTATATGGCTGAAGACTTATTTGAGGTCGTGATACAAGAAGAGGCAGTAGCCGATATAGGAGAGATATAGAATCCAGTATTAGAATCAGACTTTAAAAAATCTTTGGAGAACTTAAGATCAAACAAGACAGAAGGGATGGATAGCATTACATAAGAATTTATGAAATTATTGAGGAAGAGGTAACAAAACAACTACTTACGTTGGTGTGTAGAATGTATGAGACTGGCGACATACCACAATTCTGAAGACTGAAAGAGCTGACAAGTGCGATAAATGTCGCACAGTCAGCTTAACAGCCCATGCAACCAAGTTGCTGACAAAAACAACAAACAGAAGAATGGAAAAGAAATTTGAGAATGCGTTAGAGGACGATCAGTGTGGCTTCAGGAAAGATAAGGACACCAGAGAGGCAATTACGAAGGTGCGGCTGATAATGGAAGTAAGACTAAACATAAATCAAGACACTTTAATACGATTTGTCTACCTGGAGAAAGCATTCGAAAATGTAAAATGGTGCAAGATTTTCGAAATTCTGAGAAAAATATGGGTACACTATTGGAAAAGAAGGGTAATACAAACTAATTACAAGAGACGAGAGGGAACAATGAGAGTGGAAGACCAAGAACAAAGTGCTCGCCTTAAAAAAGTTTGTAAGACACGGATGTAGTCTTTTGTCTCTTCTATTCAGTCTATACACTGAAGAAGCAATGACGGAAATAAAACTAGGGTTCAAGAGTGGAATTAAAATTATGGATGAAAAGACATCAATGACAAGATTCGCTAATGACATTGCTATCCTCAGTGAAAGTGAAAAGTATTACAGGACCTGCTGAATGGAATGAACAGTCTAAATAAGTACAGAATGTGAATTGAGAGTAAACAGAAGAAAGACGAAAGTAATCACAAATAGCAGAAATGAGAAACTTAACATTAGGAATGGTGATCACGAAACGGATGAAGCCAAGGAATTCTGCTACCTAGGCAGCAAAATAACCCATTGCGAACGGAGCAAGTATGAAATCAAAAGCAGACTTGCACTAGCAAAGAGGGCATTCTGACCAACAGAAATCTACTCGTATGAAACACAGGACTTAATTTGAGAAGAAATTTCTGAGAAAGTAAGTTTGGAGCACAACATTGTGTGGTAAGGAAACAGAAGAGAATCGAAGCATTTAAGATGTGATGCTCCAGGAGAATGTCGAAAATTAGCTGGACTTCCCGCAGAATCGGCAAGGAATGAAATATATGGAAACATTGACAAAAAGAAGGGATGGTAGGACGTCTCTTACGACGTCAAAGAATAACTTCCATGGTACTAGAGGGAGCTGTAGAAGATGAAGTTTGTAGAGGAGGACAGAGATTGGAATACAAAAAAATGGTTCAAATGGCTCTGAGCACTATGGGACTTAACTTCTGAGGTCATGAGTCCCCTAGAACTTAGAACTACTTAAACCTAACTAACCTAAGGACACCACACACATCCATGCCCAAGGCAGGATTCGAACCTGCGACCGTAGCGGTCGCGCGGTTCCAGACTGTAGCGCCTAGAACCGCTCCGGAGTGGAATACACGCAGCAAATAATTGAGGACGTAGGTTGCAAGTGCTACTCTGAGATGAAGAGGTTGGTGCAGAAGAGGAACCCGTGGTGAGGCGCAGCAAACTAGTCAAAAGCCTGGCGACTAAATCTGTCTCCAGACACGTCTTCACTGGTGTCGGGGCCCAATACGACGAAACCGGACTCATCACTAGAGGCAGTTCTTCTCTTGTCTATGATATTGTAAGCTGAAGAAATGCTTGAACGATTCTTAATTCAAAAGAATACTGGAATACGATTTCTTGTAGACTGTGATATGATTACAGATAACGCGAAAACTCACAAGGACAAGCTCCTACCGGTGTATAAACTGAAAAATAAACGCTCCAGGCACGTCCTCTCAGCTAACACTTTTATTTCTGTAAACTTCCGAGAAGTGTTCGGAGTTTATATCTCGCTTAGGAAGAGATTTTATTGTAACTACACTGATGTTTGTTTACGAGTGCTAAGTTTTTATGGGAGAAGTTTTTAGTTTTTTTTATCTGGTAATGTACACTTACAAACTCTTCTTTTTGTATTAATGTAACTGAAAAGCAACACCTCCAAATTTTTATGTGAATAATCTTAAATTTTTTTGAATAAAATAAACGTTATTAACACCCTATCTTTTTGTTCTTGACGTCTACGTACTTGTTTCTCAACATAGGCACCCTGGTGACGGACCATTACTCCCAACGAGAAACAAGTTTGTTGATGCCATAAGAGGAAAATGTTTGACTTTGTTGACAGAAACACGACCTCAACTCTGTTTGCACTCCATCTTCAATATCAAAGTGGAGTCCTCGAAGGTGTTCTTTAAGTTTTGGAAACAGATGAAATTCGGATGAGGCCAAGTTGGAGAATGATCCCGACAGTGAACGCTAGGCGTCAGATTGTTGCAGATGTTGTAGAATATGTGTGTGGCCTGGAATTGTCACGCTGAAGGAGGGGTTGTTCCATGTGTGGACGAACTGTTCCAATTCCAAACCCGATTGCAGAACGGTGTTTCTCACTTACCGGCGTAGTTACGTCAGACACTGCCACGTTACGCGCTACGTATAGGAGCTCTCTAGTGGCAGGCGGCTGCAAATAGGTAGACATGAAGCATAAAGTTGTAGAATGTTAATACTGTTTGTTTTATTTAAAAAGCATTGAGAGCTTATAAAAAAATCAGAGGCATTACTTTTCAGCACGCTGTAGTACAAATCTGATGACGACAATAGCCGGAACATTGTAGTACAATGAGGTGACAAACGTATGGGATCGGAACACGCACATATCAAAACGGCGGCAGTGTCACGTACACAAGGCATAAGAGGGGATTGCATTGTCGGAGCTGTCATATGAAGTCAGGTGATTAATGTGAATAGCTGTCTGACTGATTATGACCGCAATGACGGAAATTAACAGACTCTGAACGCGGAATGGTAGCTGGAGCTAGATGCATGAGACATTCACTTTCGGAAATCGTTAAGGAATTCAGTATTCCTAGATCCACGGTGTTAATAAGGTGTCGAGACAAAATTTCAGGCATTACTTCTCACTAAGGACAATT
Organism: Schistocerca cancellata; assembly: GCF_023864275.1. NCBI lineage: Eukaryota > Metazoa > Arthropoda > Insecta > Orthoptera > Acrididae > Schistocerca > Schistocerca cancellata. Next base: position 242,998,004 of record NC_064628.1, on the reverse strand, counting down.
CAGTGGCCGAAGGCCTTCACTTAACGACCGGGAGCAGCGGCGTTTACGTAGACTTGTCAGTGGTAACAGACAAGCGACACTGTGGGACGTAGGACTTGCAGCCATTCACGGACTTTCATTTAAACAACGATGGGATTTTCGTGGTGGTACAGTTGTTCGCTACGTGTTTGAAGAACATCCTGGAAAATTCGAGCGAATGACTTGGCCACCCAGATGAATAACATCGAACATTCTTAGGACATCATCGACAGGTCAGTTCGTGCACAAAATCCTGCGCCGGCAGAACTTTCGCAATTATGGCCGGGTATATAAGCAGTATGGCTCAGTATTTCTGCATGGGACTTCCGACGACTTGTTGAGCCCATGCCACGTCGAGTTGCTGCACAACCCTGGGCAAAAGGGGGCCCCACGCGATATTGGGAGGTAGCAGAGGACTTTTGGCACCTCATTGTATTTCGCACATAGTTCACCAGTATCACTACTGAATTTTGCCCGGCAGTTTCGCTTTCAAGCATATCAGTGTTTACGATGGTCATATTTCCTGAACTTTGTGTCGTACAATGACATTAGTTTGGAAATACATTAGGCGGAATGCGTGAATACCGTCTACGAAGTGTCTCGCGACTACAGTTAGAATCTGTAGATTAAAAGGTCATGCCTTATGCGGTACTTTTACCGCATGAACAGCGAAAATGTAGTAAGCCATAAACTTGTTTCGTTTCATCATTTTGTCGAGGCTGTCAGGCATTGAAAGTTCGGTAAAGGTTGGAAATTATGTATAAAGTTTGTTACAAGTGCTCTCATCCTCAGCTACTGGGTGAAGGAAGTCTCGATATCCGCGGGCCGTGGGCTCTCCCCATCCCTCTGGTGGGTAGGTGATTCTTACCCTCTCAGCGATTCTTTCCAGATAGAAAGTGATGCATGTACGAAGTTTGGTTGAAATCGGTCCGTGGTTTAGGAGGGGAAGTTCAACAAACACACTTTCATACGTACAGAGATTTTTGTAATATGTATAACAGCTTCTACTGAAATGGCCTTCTGTGGGAGATGACGACCACGAGGTGGCGCAGTGGTTACCACATTGGACGAGCATTCTGGAGAACGACGGTTCAGACCGGTGTCCGGCAGTCCAGACTTAGGTTTTCCGTGATTTCCATAAATCGCTCCAGGCAAAAGGACTCGGCCGATTTCCTTCCCCATCTTTGACACCATACGAGCATGTACTCCATCTCTGATGACCTCAGTGTCGACGGGACTTTAAACCCAGTCTTCCTTCCTTCCTTATACGACCTCCATGACCTTGCATCCTCCCCCTCTTTCCGTTTAGATTCGCACCTGAGCGCTGCTTCAGTGTCCAAATCAAACCTGCTCCTGTTCGGTCATGGTTTCTCTAACAAGGCGACTCTACGAACCGGCGTCTTCAACTTCCTCCACACTTTATAAGACTCGATAATTAGTGTCCGGGGATCTATTTCCAAAATCAGTACTATGAAATTATCGAAAATACACGAAAATTTTTTTTTCAATATTAGACGACTTCTGAGCGCTCTAAAACACAAAACATTCGTAGATAGTTGCTGGTAGCTTTTAGAGAGTAGTCTACTGCACAGAAATAGGCTACTTGGGAGAGGCCACAATGATGCAGTCGTCTGAAAGAATATGCCAACAATTAATCTGATGCGCTCCTAAGCACTCTGTGACAATGATATTTCTTCACACGAACTGTTCACTAGTATTGGAGCACAGTAGCTCGACGTCTCTATCGAAACCTTCCCAACTCTTGCTAAGAAATATAAAATCAGATTGACACCCTTAGTCTTGGGGAAGTTTATCGTTCTGAAGCGAACATGTAACACATAAATCTATGCAAGGAAACTATTACCATTCGGAATCGGATGAGAAAAAGTTCTCTATCGTTACCGAAACCAACGTAAATACGTTAAATGTCGAACAAATTTTGCCACCAGATTAGAAATTTTACCTTGCCGATAAACACAGTGTTCACGCCTCGCATGTTGAAAACTTGAATTTTTCCTCGCCAAACTCAAGGGCACTGATATGTAGGAACGTATCAACTATCTGTCATTACAGCATCGAAAGCTTTAATTTCATCTGGGAAACGGATATGAACAGGCAGGGCACAGTTTTCTGGGTGAGGTTCTCGAGACTGCTTAAGAGGGGAAAATGACCACGGAGTCTTCACCTTAGTCAGTAACATCAGCTGATGCAACAAGACAGTTGGTCAACTAATGTCAAGCTTCAAAGAAATACATTTAAAATGCAGACTCTTTGAGACCGCATCTGGGAATGCAACACATACAAATCATCGTGTGGTGTAACAATCTGCTTTCGTTTCATATTATTGTTACTATTTTTATTATTGTCAGAGAAGGAAATATGTTCTTGACTCTCATGTCAATTGCATAAGTGCACAGTTTAGCTAACGAAAATTGGGCAGATCTATTTCTTTTATAAAAGGTTTGAACAAATCATACGCATTGTTACCGTGACTATCACATGTTCATCTTCTTGTAACACACACGAAATTCTTTTTTTTTTTAGGAAGAAACATAAATCCTGTAGCAGTTGTTGCAATTCTGCTGTTTAATTTCTCTGATTTACGTTTTAAAGCACTTCAAACAATATATAACACTACATAAAGACAATCTTCTGAAAGGTGGACTAAAACCATTTTATGTTGTCTAAAAAACAGGTTTCTATGGGTACAGAATATTCAGTGGTACAGTTGGCCTGCTTAAGATACTACTATTATCATTAATTTATTGTTTGATGTAAATAATATGAAGGATAAGCTGATGATGTGCATCAACATTTGTAAGAACGTTGCTATTCTTGTATTTCAGTTTAGTAAAAGATTTAGCTTAAAAGAAGTAGCTGGGTATGTAATATACAAGTGAGTTAATCGTACAGTCCTCGGTTTGAATCTTATTTATTAAGAAATGGAAATCTCAACACGTATTGAATCTCAAGTTTTTAATAAAACTAGCACCTACTTATTTTTAATTAGTAACCACACGAAATACGAATACCAATATTTGCAATATACTAATTCACTTTTTAATTCTATTCTTATGGAGGTTCACAGTCTCAATGTGTTATGAGAAAGAAAATATAGTCCAAGGAGGCTGTATTTTGTTTACTATCCGTGGAATTGGCTAACTTCAACTGTGAGTAATTTTCAGGCACCTTGAAACATTAGTTTGTGTATCAATTGTCTACAAAGGTCTTGCATATCTTCAGATGATCGCAGCTTGTAGACATTTAATGTTGAACTGGAATCACTCGCTCAATTTTGCCATTTTTGTAAACATCCATTAACAGTAAGTAATTTTACCCCAGTCCATATTTGGCAAAGTTTCTAAATTTTTTTGTGGGGATCCACAGGGTCAATGCGATTTCAGAATGTAAACATGGTTCATGTAAGCCGCAAGACCACCAGAAAAATAATTTTTTAAAAATCTTTCGCAGATATAGAACGGGGTTAAATTATATGCTATCAGCAGATGTTCGCAACATGGTAAAGTTGAACGAATGTATCCGATTCAACAAAAAATGTCTACAAGCTGCGGTCATCCCAAGACATACGAGAGCTTGTAGATAATCACTGGTCAGCACTCATTTTCTTTCCAAGGATATTTGAGTGGCTTTAGGATGGGTTAGTGGTGCTGAGGACGAATACAGCAACCATTTATGCAGTTTGGCTCTAGTTTTTGAGATAATGCATGATTTATTCAAAAAATTAGAAAAAAATGCTAATACTGAACTCGAGCGCTACAAACTACAATGAAAAAAGAAAATAATCTTTATAAATAGCTTCTATGAAAACCTGATAGGCATTTGTCCACGTATAAAACATAATTGAAAAGTTTCTCTATAAGTATATCATTTTCCGTCCATGACGAACCGCTTCCTGCACGCTTTCCTTTTATAGGTCTCTTCAGAACAGTCACGTTGCAGATTCCAGCAATAATCTGCCATCATATGCCTGTCCCATCTTCCTTTATATCTTTCCTCTATTCCTTTCATATCTTGATGGAACCGCTCTCCTTGTTCCTCACTGAAATCACCTAGATTACGAGGAAATCGATCCAAGTGGCTGTGAAGGAAGTGCAATTTTATGCTCATGTTAGCTCCTAAGTTTTGAAAGTTAGTGAGCATGTTTTTGACCAGTTCCTCGTAATTTAGGAGCTTTATGATTGCCCAAAAAACATTTTACAACAGCGACAAAACTGTTCCAGACCGATGCTTCAGTGAAAGTCATGACACTTGTAAAATTGGTATCGTTGATGAGCCTGCGAATTTGAGGACCATCAAATATTCCTGCCTTAAGTTTTTCACTACTGAGTCCAGGGAACGTATTGCAGATGTATGTGAAGCAATTACCATTTCTGTCTAAAGCTTTGGTGAATTGCTTCATTAGTCCTAACTTAATATGTAATGGTGGAAGAACAATCTTGTCCCTACTAACCAGAGGTTCATTAATGATGTTTGCTTCACCAACAGCCATATGTTCCCTTGGAGGCCATGTTTTCTGCTTCCAATGTTCGTGCTTTGCCCTACTATCCCACATGCAGATAAAATATGGGTGCTTTGTTTATCCACTCTGTTGTCCAAGCAAGAAGTCCACCATTTTCAAATCAACACAAATCAACCACTGGTGCTGCATATACTGAATTTTCTGCAGAACCATCTTGATGTTAGCATATGCTTCACAAAGTTTTGTTGAGTGGGCAATTGGAATAGATGCGCAACGATTGCCATTGTGTAGGAGAACACATTTTAAACTTCTAGTGGAACTGTCTATGAAGAGACGCCAGTTCTCTGGTCTATATTCCGGCAGCCCCAATTCAAGTAAAAGTCCAGGTATATTGCTGCAATACACTATAACCTCTTCTTGGTTGAAGTATGGAAGAAGGTTTTCTTCTCTCGTCCGGTAATCTGTTATTTTAACACTTGGATGAAGACAGTTCTTTTCCTTAAGCCTGGATGCTAAGAGTTCTGATGCTTGCTTTGAAAGATTGAGTTCTCGTATCAAGTCACTGAGCTCCTTCTGGTCGAACTGCTGGGGTTGTGTCTCACGTCCTTCGTATTCCGAACCACTACTTGTACATTCCTCGCCGTGCACCTCGTCATCTGATGATGTTAGCGTGGGTAATGTTGTGAAGGTTGGTACAGGAACATCGTTGCTGTGCACCACCGGTCTTCTTGCTGACTCCAAATCGGGATATACCCACTTTCGTTTTTTGTACCTATTAAAACCTTTCACATTAACAATGCAAAAATAGCAATCATCTGTATGGTTCTTCTGCTCTCGCCATACCATAGGCACTCCGAAGTTTAAGCTTTTCCTTTTTCGTTTTGTCCACTGCCGTAAGCACTCCACACAGCATTTACAAACTTTATGGGGTGCCCACGCCTTGTCTTGATCTCCAAGTTTAATTCCAAAATATGCCAGATACGCTTCCTTCACAAAAGGAGTGATATTCTTCCTGTTCTTTTGAAGAACGTATTCACCACAAATGTAGCAGAACTCATCTGGATGGTTCACGCAAAGACGGCGTGAAGAACTCATGTTTTCCTAAAACAAAATTGCACAAATACTACATATTATGCAGAACTTTCTTGTATTTGCATGTGAATCACATCCAACAAACATCATTAATTGTTTTGTGTGAAATGAATACTCACTTCTTATTTGCTACGTCACGATGAAAAGGTTCTATCTCCTTGAAGCTGCACTGCACATGTGTGTGACTTTCGACCATCGCCATTTTTCTTGTTTACGCTGAACGCTACCTATCGGCTGTTGCGGGGATTACCTCGGCCAACAAATGAATGTCGAGTACCGCCGAATTCAAATCTGCACAACCCTCAATATCTTCAACACACGCACCGCACAACAGGACTGAACACATGCTGACAGTGTGATGTTTGCATGATGTAATCCTCAACCACACAGATGCACTCCCTGAACACAATTGTTTAATAAAGATAGTACAATATCACTAATTAAAAAACAGGTAGCAAATACATTACACCATATATGGACCCTGCAGTCGATATTATCCACATGAAACTCTCATTTCCACAAATAACCTATATCTCAAAAACCAGAGCCAATTTGGAAAAAGTACAAATATACTCGGAATGAGTATCATAACAATATCCCATTTTCGTTCAAACTTCCCTGGCAACGAAAAAATATTTTATTTTGTAGAGCTGTGATAATTGATGTACAAACCACTGTCAACATTTTGGAACGGTTTACTGTTGCTTGTAAACGACACTCGGTTAAAACTGCCCAACTGCACGACTAATAAACAGAACACAGCCTCCTTGGACCATGATTTCATCCTCAAAGCATTAAAATTAGATAAAAAACGCGGAGAATCAAATATAAAATTAAATGTATTGTTATTTTGAGAGGTACTGATGTGCAGAATATATTTTTTCATTTAAAATGTGGCGTTTCATGTCAGTGTCCGATTTCAGTTTATTCTCATATAGCTAATAATTAAAAGTAAAAAGAAATTATTTTTATTAAAATTATGAATCAGTTTTAAAATTAATGTTTCCATTTGAAAATTAATGTAAGATTGAAATAAAATTTGAAAATGTTGCTAGCGGAAGCAACAACTTCTCGATTGTAAAAATTGTACGCTACACACTCAGCTACTGGCAGCTATGTGAACGAATTCGAATTTTTTTGTTTTTATAATTGGGAAACTGTTGCGTGGCCACTGACCTGCAAATGCCATGAGGAAAAAAATATTAGAGATCTAGTCCGTAAAGCCCCACTCTAAACTGACTCCAGAGTCACATGAAAGCCGTACAGGTTTAAGGTTTGGTACTGACCCCAATGACGTCTCCGTAGAAGATGCTGAAGACGGGGAAGCCGACGCCCACGACGAACGCGCTGAGCGTCCCCGCGGCCAGCAGGGGCCACTCCGGGGCGCTGAGGCGCAGCACCGACAGCACGCCCACGCGACGCACCCCTACCCCCTCCGCCCCATCCACTTCATCCTCTTCCGTATTTTCCGACACGTCAGCTGCCGACCCCCTGCGGCCCACCACCGAGGAGGCGTCGCATTGCTCACTCTGCAGCCGCTCCAGGACCGGACGATCATCTCCTACAATTGTCACTCTCATACAGAACGAATATTACCAGCTTTTGGTATGCTTTATTATTGACAACTTAACATAGTTTACTACTTGAAAGCAATGACATAAATATATTTTATGCTACTTGATGCCATAGGGCTAATATTTCCACATAACCCGCTTTAAATCAATTTACAGTACCTAGTCGTAGGGGCTGAAACGAGTTGTAATAAAAAACTTAGTAGTAGCTCTGGTTGGGGAACTGAACATATTTCTAAACACTGACGAGATGTGGGGGCCACCTTCACGAAATATATTAAACATCGCAACTAAAACAGGGAATAATAATTTATTGAACATTCGAATAAGGAAAAGGTTAAGCTTGCGGGGCAGTGACTGAATACGCACAATTTTAGAAAATCGATTCTCCAGTAGAAGTGAACTGCATACAGCAAGGTGCTGCCATCTCCAGATACCAATCGTCTGTACTTGATGCATTATACGAACACCTATCAGACTGCCAGTCTACTGTCGTGTTATAAATTCCTCATAACAAATACTAGTTGAAGGTAAGCGAAACAGACACTTTTGCTTTCTAATATTTTGTTTCTTTAAATTTAGTTTAATTAGCTAACCGTTGCTGCGATTATGTGTTCGTTTGTGGTGGATTTTAAATCGTAGATATGAAATGAGATTATGTTGCCTCTCCTGTTCGAGGAAAATGGTTTTGGTGCTACCAACCTCTGTAGACTAAAAACAATACTTTCTGGGTGAATAGGGGCAGTAAATAAAAACTGAATAGAGACAACATATTTTGCTGATTTATTTTAGACTATTTTCTCGCAGGTGGGTCATGATAAAGATAGTCGGACTGAAGATGATGAGCCGGCCGGAGTGGCCGAGCGGTTGTAGGCTCTTCAGTCTGGAACCGCGCGACCGCTACGGTAGCAGGTTCGAATCCTGCCTCGGGCATGGATGTGTGTGGTGTCCCTAGGTTAGTTAGGTTTACGTAGTTCTAAGTTCTAGGGGACTGATGACCTCAGATCTTAAGTTCCGTAGTGCTCAGAGCCATTTTAACCATTTTTGGAGGTTCATGTGCACAAAGCTATTGCTGCATTCCGTCAAGGGTTGAGCACACGGCATCCTACAGAACTATTTGGGGAGCATCGTTTACGTCTTCACCGTCGTCTACAAAGTAGTAATGAAGGTCAGCTGAAGAAGAAAGGTCGACAAACTACGTTCACCGTCGAACAAGAAAAAGCTTAGGTTGTCGGCTTATGGGTTCGGATTTGATTCAGACGTTGTAAGAAAAGCTGCTTTTTTCATCGGAGAGCAAAATGGAATCGAAAGTAAGTTTTCGGGGCAACATCAAATGGCAGCAATTAATTGGCTATTTGGTTTTCGTAAGCGCAATCCTGAAATAACATACAGGAAGGTTGAAGGGCTCTCCTCAGATCGTTGCAAGGCCCTTAATAAGCGTGACATTGAGGAATGTCTTACTTTATTAAATAAAATAAATAATTGCAAGAATTTAATCCCCCACCCCCCATGAACCATGGACCTTGCCGTTGGTGGGGAGGCTTGCGTGCCTAAGCAAAACAGATGGCCGTACCGTAGATGCAACCACAACAGAGGGGTATCTGTTGAGAGGCCAGACAAACCTGTGGTTCCTGAAGAGGGGCAGCAGCCTTTTCAGTAGTTGCAGGGGCAACAATCTGGATGATAGACTGATCCGGCCTTGTAACCCTAACCAAAACGGCCTTGCTGTGCTGGTACTGCGAACGGCTGAAAGCAAGGGGAAACTACAGCCGTAATTTTTCGCGAGGGCATGCAGCTTTACTGTTTGGTTAAATGATGATGGAGTCCTCTTGGGTAAAATATTCCGGAGGTAAAATAGTCCCACATTCGGATCTCCGGGCGGGGACTACTCAAGAGGACGTCGTTATCAGGAGAATGAAAACTGGCGTTCTGCGGATCGGAGCGTGGAATGTCAAATCCCTTAATCGGGCAGGTAGGTTAGAAAACTTAAAAAGGGAAATGGATAGGTTAAAGTTAGATATAGTGGGAATTAGTGAAGTTCGGTGGCAGGAGGAACAAGACTTTTGGTCAGGTGAATACAGGGTTATAAATACAAAATCAAATAGGGGTAATGCAGGAGTAGGTTTAATAATGAATAAAAAAATAGGAGTGCGGGTAAGCTACTACGAACAGCATAGTGAACGCATTGTTGTGTCCAAGATAGACACGAAACCCACGTCTACTACACTACTACAAGTTGATATGCCAACTAGCTCTGCAATTGATGAAGAAATTGATGAAATGTATGATGAGATAAAAGAAATTATTCGGGTAGTGAAGGGAGACGAAAATTTAATAGTCATGGGTGACTGGAATTAGAGAGTAGGAAAAGGGAGAGAAGGAAACATAGTAGCAGAATATGGATTGGGGGAAAGAAATGAAAGAGGAAGTCGTCTGGTAGAATTTTGCACAGAGCATAACTTAATCATAGCTAACACTTGGTTCAAGAATCATAAAAGAAGGTTGTACACATGGAAGAATCCTGGAAATACTAGAAGGTATCAGATTATACAATGGGAAGACAGAGATTTAGGAACCAGGTATTAAATTGTAAGACATTTCCAGGGGCAGATGTGGACTCTGACCACAATCTATTGGTTATGATCTGTAGATTAAAACTGAAGAAACTGCAAAAAGGTGGGAATTTAAGGAGATGGAATCTGGACAAACTGATTAAACCAGAGGTTGTACAAAGTTTCAGGTAGAGCATAAGGGAACAATTGTCACAAATGTGGGAAAGAAATACAGTAGAAGAAGAATAGGTAGCTCTGAGGGATGAAGTAGTGAAGGCAGTAGAGGATCAAGTAGGTAAAAAGTCGAGGGCTAGTAGAAATCCTTGGGAACAGAAGAAATATTGAATTTAATTGCTGAAAGGAGAAAATATAAAAATGCGGTAAACGAAGCAGGCAAAAAGGAATACAAACGTCTCAAAAATGAGATCGACAGGAAGTGCAAAATGGCTAAGCAGGGATGGCTAGAGGACAAATGTAAGGATGTAGAGGCTTATCTCATTAGGGGTAAGATAGATACTGCCTACAGGAAAATTAAAGAGACCTTTGGAGAAAAGAGAACCACTCATATGAATATCAAGAGCTCAGATGGGAACCCAGTTCTAAGCAAAGAAGGGAATGCAGAAAGGTGGAAGGAGTATATAGGGGGCGAGGTACTTGAGGACAATATTCTGGAAATGGAAGAGAATGTAGATGAAGACGAAATGGGAGATACAATACTGCGTGAAGAGTTTGACAGAGCACTGAAAGACCTGAGTCGAAACAAGGCCCTGGGAGTAGACAACATTCCATTAGAACTACTGATGGCCTTGGGAGAGCCAGTCCTGACAAAACTCTACCATCTGGTGAGCAGGATGTATGAGACAGGCGAAATACCCTCAGACTTCAAGAAGAATATAATAATTCCAATCCCAAAGAAAGAAGGTGTTGACAGATGTGAAAATTACCGAGCTATCAGTTTAATAAGCCACAGCTGCAAAATACTAACGCGAATTCTTTACAGACGAATGGAAAAACTAGTAGAAGCCAACCTTAGGGAAGATCAGTTTGGATTCCGTAGAAATATTGGAACACGTGAGGCAATACTGACCTTACGACTTATCTTAGAGGAAAGATTAAGGAAACGCAAACCTACGTTTCTAGCATTTGTAGACTTACAGAAAGCTTTTGACAATGTTGACTGGAATACTCTCTTTCAAATTCTGACGGTGGCAGGGGAAAAATGCAGGGAGCGAAAGGCTATTTACAATTTGTACAGAAGCCAGGTGACAGTTATAAGAGTCGAGGGACATGAAAGGGAAGCAGCGGTTGGGAAGGGAGTGAGACAGGGTTGTAGCCTGTAACGGAACTGAAATGATGGTGGGCTGACAGTAATTTGGAGCCCGCGCGTCGGAAACGGGCGCGCTTGTGTGAGACTGCCAGGGAGTGCACCCTGATGCCATCTATTGGCGAAACTGGGAATTAGCGCTGCCTGTCAGACAATGCACTAAGCTCTCGGAGTCAAATATATTCTTTTTCTTGGTAATTATAAGTTATTACTGTATAATTTAATGTTGTAAAGCACTAGTAGTAAATTATTATGACTGGTATGGACTCCAGGGTAGTAAATATAAATATTCTTAAATACTAAATGATTTCGGTAAAAAGGTGGTAGGAGAACGCCCCCACTCTTGGTGATACGAGCGTAGCTAGGGGTAGCTGGAGACACAGGGACTGAACAATGGAATGGCCTGGGGAGTGTTGACGTGATCGGACGTGCGTAACTGTGCTCACGCAAAAGTGATTGTGCAATAGCGAAGAGGCGAATATCGTCGCCGTTTTTGGAGTAAAACGCGACGAATGGTTGTTGAAGCCGCCTCTATGCCACTGGGGCTGATTGTAAGAGTTCCTGTGCCCAGATTTTATGGCGGACGTGCAGTAGCTTATTGCTGAGAGTGGATTCAGAACAACAAAGGTTTATCCATTAAATGCAAATGTTCTCTCAGCACATGATTTCGTCCTGGTTGCATGTCAAGAAGCCGGCACCAAGAACCAGATGGAATCCAAATCACCTTCGGTATCTTTCAGCGATCTTCTTCCACCTCCTAAGAAACAAATGGACCACCGTCCCTCGACAAGAATGCAACAAGCAGTTCTCTTAACGTCTCCTGAAGACATTGCTGCGGTAAGAGGAGAAAAATTAAAAATCAGGAACGGTAAGTGGACTAGAAAAGGAGGGGGAGAATACTTCCAGAATAATCATCCTCAAAATCAGAGGAACAAGATACAATGTGTGGATTTTATTGTGTGAAATATGGTGTCACCTTACCATTAAAGCTGGAAGGCTGGGTACAGAACCAAGGAAGGGAAAAAGGAGTGGTACATGAGAATTACATAGGGGCTGAGGGAAGGAAAAAGTTAGTGGCAGACGTGATTTTAAGAAATGACATTCAGAAGTGCGAAAGTTGTCCTGAAACACTCAGTGTACCTCCTTAATAAAAATGTGGAGTCTACGACGCTTAAAATAAGAAACGATATTGTAACAGTATCCCCATTCAGCTGGTTGTCCCCATTAATCCTCAGTAGCACGGATAAATAGGGGCATGTGGTATCTAACTATCTTGAATACATTGCCGGTAGGAGTGGACGAGCGGTTCTAGGCGCTATAGTCTGGAACCGCGCGACCGCTACGGTCGCAGGTTCGAATCCTGCCTTCGGGCATGGATGTGTGTGATGTCCTGAGGTCAGTTAGGTTTAAATAGTTCTAAGTTCTAGGGGACTGATGACCTCAGAAGTTAAGTCCAATAGCGCTCAGAGCCATTTGAACCATATACACCTATAATGTTCTGCAGTCTTCTGCAGTGTCACACGTCAGAAAACCCTAATCGTCGAAATCGGATTAACGTTACACAACAGATATAGAACAGGCTACCATTTGAACACACGATTAACCAAGGCAGTATGCTATTCAGCGTTGCTATGACGTGGCCATCAAAAGGTGCAAAGTTTTCTGGCTGTTACAAAGGGAACAGGAGCAAATGTACTTAGTCTTTGCTGAGGTAGTATATGCACTAAGCCTCTCAGCGACAGCCCAGCTTTATTTTAGTTCGTTCTTCCCTTGGCACTTGTCCAAAATTAATATAGATATAGTAGTCCTTCATGTGGCCTCAAACTCTGCAAAACAAATCTTCTCGGGAGTAAAAACCACTATTTAATTGAGACTACATCACTGCAAATAATAAGCACAACCAGTTCGATAGACGAACGAAGAATATGGCTATTAGAGTACTATTTGCACTTTTGCTGTATCGAATTACTCTGATGTAGAGCTGGCGTTAAAACTGCAAACCTTGAAGAGAGCGAACAACAGAGGTAAAACAGGCATTAATGTGCTACATGCTCCAATTATGCAATTATTTAAGATTTCAAGACAACTGTAAAATGTCGGTAGCAGTAACACTTTCTACATGCTGAATACAAGGAAAGATTACGCAGTAGGAAAGACTACACTGCGTCACGTAGCTTGAGTCAGGAAATGTGCTTGGAGCAAAACAAATATCACGTATACAGCCAAAGCGAAGACATCTGAAGATTCACAGTATACAGGGCTATTACAAATGATTGAAGCGATTTCATAAATTCACTGTAGCTCCATTCATTGACATATGGTCACGACACACTGCAGATACGTAGAAAAACTCATAAAGTTTTGTTCGACTGAAGCCGCACTTCAGGTTTCTGCCGCCAGAGCGCTCGAGAGCGCAGTGAGACAAAATGGCGACGGGAGCCGAGAAAGCGTATGTCGTGATTGAAATGCACTCACATCAGTCAGTCATAACAGTGCAACGACACTTCAGGACGAAGTTCAACAAAGATCCACCAATTGCTAACTCCATTCGGCGATGGTATGCGCAGTTTAAAGCTACTGGATGCCTCTGTAAGGGGAAATCAACGGGTCGGCCTGCAGTGAGCGAAGAAACGGTTGAACGCGTGTGGGCAAGTTTCACGCATAGTGATGTGAAAGATTCAGTGTTTAAACCTCCTCTACCAAGAAACGTGCCAGAACTGCGAGCTCGCATCAACAATGCTTTCGAACTCATTGATGGGGACATGCTGCGCCGAGTGTGGGAGGAACTTGATTATCGGCTTGATGTCTGCCGAATCACTAAAGGGGCACATATCGAACATTTGTGAATGCCTAAAAAAACTTTTTTAGTTTTTTTATGTGTGTACAAAGCATTGTGAAAATATCTCAAATAATAAAGTTATTGTAGAGCTGTGAAATCGCTTCAATCATTTGTAATAACCCTGTATAACCGCTGTTGTGGGTCCGCCTGACGCGGCAACTGAGAGGCGCAACAAAAAAAGTGCGCTAAACGATAAGGAATGGCACTATGCTCTCTTTCCAGATGAGTCGCGGTCCTGTGAACTGAATCACAGTTGGGCGATTCTGTATGCGGAGTTTCTGAGAAAATACATTGCCACGTCGTATTTGTCATCGTCGTATGGACGCAGCATGTGGGACGATACAGTGCTTAATTTCTAATATCTTACGTGCCGAAACACACCTCCTGAACCACGCAACTCCCTTCCCCCACCCGAGCCATAATAATAACAATCTCGTGGCGTGATAAAAATTACATTGAGAAATCATGTTTTTAACAAAGTACGTTCTGAAATTCAGGTTTTCTAAAAAATAATTTCTTATAATCGAAACAATAAAACCACAAGATTTTAGATGACCGTCTGCCCCTGTAGCAGTGTCACTTTGATCCCTAGTTCTGCTCGATACACATCGGCACAAGTCAGTGTTCTTCGCCACTATGACGTCAAGATTTCAACTGCTGCCAACCGCAACGTTCAGACAGTTGCATTGTAGCTGCTCATGAATGTGTATCCAGTATTAACTTCTAAACTATTTAGTGAAGAATGACGATAAATATATTCCTGACCCTTCGGGATCACGTACAATTCAGACTTCACGAAGAGTGAGGAAACTCCATGTGATAAGAGACGCGGAGTTATGAGCTTTAAATGCCATTTGTCTTCTGATCATTGAGTTATATTATATCCCGTTTCATTTCTACAGATATTCAACACATTTGAACAGGTAAGTCCCTGTAATACGTCTTCACGAAATGCCATAGCAGTTGTTCAGTGAGTAGCGCTTCACATCCCGGCTGGCTTGATCTTCCTCCTCTCATCTTCACCTCGTGTGTCAGTGCTATGGGAGCAGACTGTAGATTTTGTTTGTTTTGTTTGGCCTCCAAAGTTTACACTCTACGTTGCCCTCGAAGATACATGTTTTCATAAAATACGTAGTTATACAAAAAAATGAATAAATGTATGTATTGTTGGCAGTCGTTAACAAACGACAAAGGACACGAAGGTTACCGATGTCAACCGCTCACTACTTTAGAATGAAGCTCGACTTATCTTGGGCATACTGCACGTACACGCACATGCAAACGCACTTGCACATTCACAGGTACGAGCACAACTACAACGTCACCCCACACCTCTGTCCGCATCACATTGATTACCCTCGGTCACGTTTATTTATGCCGGCACGGAGATACATTATAATTCCGTTGCAATTTAATACACGTGTACTATTTTAAATCTCCTGTGTCGGCTTGTCACAGTGATTAAAAAAAAAATCCCCGGGAGGCACCGGGACACGCTCTGGCGGAAATTAAGCCCTGGTGTGACGGCATGGTCTACCATTTAGAGCACAGTATGATCACAATCATCTCTTGATCTCTTAACTGGTCATTTAGAGTGCAGCTGTAACATTTCTAACGTATCAGTGGGGGAGGGTCGTTGTTCCCTACCTTTGATGTTTTCGTGAATTATCATTCAACAAGAGAACGAAAAATGGCTCTGAGCACTACGGGACTTAACATCTGCGGTCATCAGTCCCCTAGAACTTAGAACTACTTAAACCTAACTAACCTAAGGACATCACACACATCCATGCCCGAGGCAGGATTCGAACCTGCGACCGTAGCGGTCACGCGGTTCCAGACTGAAGCGCCTAGAACCGCACGGCCACAACGGCCGGCCCAAGAGAACGCAAAGCCTTATGTTGCCTGTGTTCTACTTGCCCACTCGATACAGGGTTTGTTCGGCTGTCGCCATTGCCATCACGTTCTCCAGATCTCTTATTGACTGAAAGCATATGCCATTACTGAAAGCATATGGTCATGGGTTGCAAAGACACAGGAACTTCACCAACAGCCAATCAAAACGACCAATGAACTCTGGCATGTATTTCAGGCAGCATAGAATAACGAAGCCATATCTGTCATCCAAACTCAGTTCAGCGCGATGCCCAGAAGGGTTAAAGCCACTGGCGTTGCTGCAGGTGGAGGCCAAATTTGTGCAGGTTCCCGAAATTTTGGTGATTCCTGGGCGTATGCAATTTACCAAAATGTACTGTTTGGTTCACCTCAAGCCTTGATGAAAATTTATAAAATGCAGGAGTTAGTGCCTTATGTCTGCTGGAAAATGCGTTTATTCTGTGACATACAGTTGCTCCGAGGTGAGCGGATCGCTTACGTGATAAATTAGCGATCAGCGGGTACTCTGTTACGAGAGACGCTAGCGTGAATATGTTTACGATTCTGAAGACAATAACTGTCTAGTGTTACAGGTTATTTGTAAAACAGATGGGAACTAACTATTTGACGAGTATAGAAAGAGGTAAAGAAGCCACTGGTGTAAGTTTTAGCGAGAGTATATTGACATATTAAAAGGTAGTTCTACCAGTATCAATTATTTTCAAAAGGTTCACCCGTGGAAAGTGAATTTGTGTAGGCTTCTATGCAGAACTTGGTACATTTGGTTAGTGGCTCTTTCCTGGTAAATTTGCAAGCATAGTCAAGGAAATTAGAGAAGTGTTTTCCTGCAATTAAGAGAAATCTGTTTTACAACTGCACGTCATACAACCAATGCGAACTGGATAGCACCGAATCAAATTTCGAGGATTCTATGTTAAGTTTCTATTTATGACCAGTAAATTCATACACGACCGGAGATCATCGGCGGATGCTTCTGCTCTACGAGATCGGCGAGTTTGTACAGGGGGATTTTTTCCACCGAGTACAAACTCTAGGGATTTTTCGATGAGAGGATACGGAACAAAAAAGGTCTAATCAACTTATGCCCGGAAATGAATGGTTTCCACGCTAGAGACCTTTATTTAATCACACATTGTTACAGAGCCTGTGGTCTAATACGCGCTGTACCATGCATCTACAGTTACAGTATGTGTTGAATATAGTTTCAGCCGGCCGGTGTGCCCGAGCGGTTCTAGGCGCTTCAGTCTGGAACCCCGCGACCACTACGGTCGCAGGCTCGAATCCTGCCTCGCGCATGGATGTGTGTGATGTGCTTAGGTTAGTTAGGTTTAAGTAGTTCTAAGTTCTAGGGGACTGATGACCTCAGATTTTAAGTTACATAGTGCTCAGAGCTATTTGAACCAATTTTTTTTAAAAATAGTTTCCATGCGCCTCAACGCGTGCGTGTATGAGCCGTAGCATGTTCTGTCTCATACGTTCACATAGGCCAGGCTGCATCCGAGCAGTATCAAAGGCAACATGGGTATGCCGTTCCAGTGTCTCCACATCTGAAATGGGGTCTGCATACATGATACTTTCTGAGAGGGCCCCATAACCAGAAATCGCAAGGGATGAGATCCGGTGAACGAGCAGGCCATGCAACTGGACCCTCGTGTCCGATCCATCGAACAGAGAAGACACGATTGAGATGCGTCCGAACCTTAAAGGCAAAGTTGGCTGGAGCACGATCATAATCACATTTCCCACTACGTGTGGTGTCCGAGTATTTGGGGTACATCCTTCATGATTTCCTGCTTCCTGTCTCAGACAAACGGCGAAACACTCTTGAAAACATTGAATGCTGTGGTTGTTGTCGGCGGGGGTAGGTCTCCTCATACAACCTCGCTGACCGCCGCCCGTTGCCATTTGCCTTTCCGTAAGTAAACACCATGTCGGCAAGCTCTCGGTTCGAATGCGAAACCATTGCGTACAACGCCCTATCCCATCCACTACAAAGTGATTCAGCAAGAGAAGTGAACTCGATACAACATCACCAATAACTATGGTCGGAGAGGGCGCTAAGACATGAGGAACAGAACCACCCTCCAGGAGGAAACGACGCATACCGTATCTGTGGCTGCAAGGTACAGAGCGTATTAGACCGCAGTCTCTGCAATAATGTATGATTGAATAAAAGGTCTCTAGCATGGAAACCATGCATTTCCAGACAGAAGTTCATTAAACCTTTTTGTTCCGTATCCCCTCATCGATCATTCCCTAGAGTTTGTAAACGGTGGAAAAAATCAGCCTATATAACTGCACTTTTATTATTATTGGCAGGTCATCTTTTTATCCGAGTACATTATACCACACAGTTTCGACGAAGACATAAAGATTACCGCTTGTGTTTTGCGAGACTTTGACGATATACAATAATACGGAATCATTAGGCCTTTGTAAATTAGTTCTGACTTCGGATAATTAAAGAGAATAATTTCTTTTTCTTACGAGATTAAGTTTTATCAGTGTAAAAGTAGAGGCACAAGACATTTCAGTTACGCATCCTTAGAAATCAGAAGTTTAATTGCTTCAATAAATCGTTAGGAGCATTTTCAATGCATCACATCATCACACACATACGTACTCGAATACAAGCTAGGGTGAAACTTTATTTATGACTTTAGTACGCTGTTCATACCGGCAAAAACCAACGAGATGATCTCACACGGAAGACTGTCGACAACCATCACAAAGAAATGCAATAATGAACAGTGCAGAATGTGTCTGTATCGTGATGGCCAAAATACACAGTTATTATAGTATTTTTTGTAACTGATTACACAAATTTTTCACAAAATATCGGCTAAATATTCTTGTTACAGATTTAAAAAAAATTTATTATTGTTTCTCTTTACATTCACATGGCTCCGAGACTTCTCAACTTCAGGAAGGACTATACAGTTTCGCATCGTTGCTTGCCGATCAAAGCATGTGCGTAGCGAATATCGGAAATATCACGCTATCTGATAAAATGTATCAGACCACATGTTACAGGACATTAATGACGTATGTGTCCACCCTAACCCTTATGACGGTTTCAGCTCTGCTGGGTAAGCTTTCAATGAAGTGTTGTTTTAGCTGTGGTTGTTCCTTTGCTTTTCAAATTCACATAAACGTCATCAACAGCCGACTTGAAAAGTTTTAGAAGTATTAAAATGCTCCTGATGGATATGTTATTCAGGCGACATACGATGATCAGCCAGCCTTCTAGGAACGCCATAACTGTGGACGGGTTGTCATGGCTCCTGTAATCAGCACCGAGGATAGCAACATCTCGCGAATGGCGAATGAGGATCCGGCCTCTGCAATTTGGGCTAGATGTAGCCTGCGAGGCGGATGCGAAGGCTAGCTCACACGTTTAAGGCCAATTTCACATCTGTGGCCGATCGAATCGACAACGAGATATTCGTCAGGTGGAGGAGTTTCATGGCCGGGACTGAGGAATGATGAGATCGCGCCACTCTCGGAGGAGGAGGTGGGACGACATTTCTAGCGTCCCAGTACGAAGAAATCAGGACACAATGACGGGCTTGACAGCGTTCTACTGATGCAACTCCCTTCTGAAGCTCATTGGACACTGGCAAACAACTTTAACAGCTTCTTGTGGTTCGTTTATTACCCTTCGATGTGGGAATATGCGAAAATGCTAGCTATCCTGAAGACCAGCAAGGACCAATGGCTGATGAAGGATTTTTGGCCAGTCAGCCTACTTCCCTTCATGGAAATTTCCGAGAAGTTGTACGCCAGGCTTCTCCTACCAGACGTTGCTGAAGAAGGCCTCATACCAGATGAACAGTTTGTCTTCTGGAGGGGCCATTCCAGGACATAACATGTACTGCATCTGACAAAGCAAGCACAGAGAAACATGGGGCGTTGCTAATACCTTGAGCCATGCTCCTTGACGTTTACAGATTCTTCGATTCCGTGTGGTATGACGGTCTAATGTACAAGATTTCTGTGCACATGGTACCGACGTCACATGCTTCTCGCCCACCTCTCCGGAAGAATAATCCACATTTGGACCAACGACTGGAAATCTACAAAGTAGCTGATACGTTCATCGGTGCTGCAGGAGCCTTTGGTCGGCTCTCTGCTGTACTCCCTGTGCAAGTCCTGTACTCCCACGGTGGCACACATACAGTTTGTGCACGTCTGCGCAGTTCATCCACAGTATGAACACCAATATGCTTGATTGCCGTCTCTAGTTTGGCTGCTGTTGCCTTGGCTACTGGTTCGTAAAATGGTGTTTAAAGTATTGTGCTGCCTTCTACTTTACCAACTGTCGTTATCCCAGATGGTCCCACCCCAAGGTGCAGGACAGGATGGGGATGACTCTTGATAGACATCTGTAGTCACCACCGCACATCCAGGGCACTAAGAGAGGGGCGCTCTACCTTTTCACCAAATCGATGTCGAATCTGACACCACACCTTGGTATCAGAATCTACCCAGCCCTGCTCAGACCACGGATGGAGTAAAAAGCTGTATAATGGAGACATGCTGCTGCCACGCCCATAGCACAGCTCCAGAGTGTATAATCGAGCCCTGATGTTCTCTTCATACGGTCCTTGGGGATACACAACGAGGCAACAACATGAAGACACTGTCAGCCAACAGTCTTGTGAGACAGATTTCGGTAGAGTGCGCCCCTTTTCTATTAGAAGGCACAACAGTCGGCAAACCTACTCGTCCGACACTTGGGGCAGTACGCCGGACATGGTACGAGAGTAATTCACCATCACAGCGTCAGATGAACTAGAGCAGATGCATCCAGCCCACGTCACAATTCAACAACTGAAGAATAAATCAGCACCGTCTGATGCGAGAGTCCAAAGAAGAGACTGTTTGGCCTGCACACAGTCAAGTGGGCTTGTCATTTCGAGTGCATCCGAAAATGGGATATCATTCTAGTGACGGTATGGGTCGGAAATGAAGAACTCTACTAACGTAAATGACTTTCTCAAGGAGAAATTGTTACAGCCTTATGTCTGATAATCAGCGTTTCAGAAACGGTGAAGGTGGTCCAATATTCATGGTTACTATCGTGAACACATTTCTCGTTGCATCAGCTCGATGTTCGTGTACTGATGCGCCATCGTTTAGCGAACGGCTGCTCTAAACATGCACCACAGCATGGAAGCGGGCAGGCGGTGACAGAAGTAAACCACCTGGGACGTTCATCTGGGCATCGATGCTACTTGTGGTAGCAATCTGAGGCATCGTGACAGCTGTGCACTACGTGAATATTATGCTTACCACCTGCATGTCTTCATGCCCGATGTCTTCCCCGACAGCGAAAGCTTCTTCCATCAGAATAAGGCTGGAATCGTGCTACTGTAGTTTGTGGAACATGACAGTGAACCAATTTTGTTGTCTTTGCCACTAAATTCGCCTGCTCTGAACGCTAGGGAACGCATCTGGGACGCCGCTAGGCGTAAGATCCGCGTCCACATATCACCGGTTCGCAATTTACAGGAATTGTATGAACTGTTCATAGCTGTCTGGCGTCACATGTCTCCCAAAATCTTCCAAGGACTTATCGAATCCACGCCACGTCGAGTCGCTATCATATTAAATTACAGAGACGAACCAACGCCCTATAATGTATATGGTAATAAAGTTTTGAATCGTCAGTGCGCGAGTTCGTTTATGCACCCAAAACGAAGGAAGGTCGATTATTTGTAGTAATCAAAGTGTTCGGCACAAAGTAAATAGTAGAGTGATAAGTGACTGTTATGACAGGAAAAGGTTAGTTTACCCTAACTAATAAAATTGTGCATAAACGTAACTGTTCACTGTAGAGTGTGTATTGACGATAGGAGAAATTTAAAGTGTATTCTAATGTCTCCACATAGCCTTTTCCTCTCTGATAGCATCTAGTAATATATGAGGATACTGAAAGGGTATTTCAATACCTAAAGGGAGGTGAAAATCTAATAGTGTTGGGGGAAGGAGTAAAAGAAAAGGTTACGGGAGAATATGGGCTTGCTACTAGGAATAAGAGAGGAGAATGACTAATTGATTTCTGCAATAAATTTCAGCGATTAATAGCGATTACTCTGTTCAAGCATCATAAGAGGAGGAGGCGTATTTGGAAAAGGCCGAGAGAAAAGAGATCACATTATGGTCAGGCACAGATTCTGAAATAAAATATTGGATTTTAAAGCGCATCCGAGAGCAAATATGGACTCAGATCCAATTGAGCAATGATGAAGAGCAGGCTGAAGTTTAAGAGACTAGTCAGAAAGAATCAGTTCGCACAGTGTGGGATATGGAAGTATTAAGGAGTGAAGAGATACGCTTGAAGTTCTCTGAGGCTATAGATAATGCGATAAGGAATAGCTTAGTAGACAGTTCAGTTGAAGAGAGGGAATGACAAAACTTGGAAAGAAAAACGTAGGTACAAAGAAGGTAACTGCGAAGAAACCATGGCTAACGGAATAAATACTTCAGCTGATCGAGAAAAGAAGGAAGTACAGAAATGTTCAGGGAAATTCAGGCATACAGAACTACATCTCACTTTGGAATGGAATAAATAGGAAGTACGCGGAGGCTGAGGCGAAATGGCTGCATGAAGATGTGAAGAAACCTAAAAAGAAATGATTGTAGGAAATAATGACTCAGTATAGAGAAAAGTCAAGTCGACCTTCGGCGAAATTAAAATCAAGGGTGGTAACACTAAGAAGGCAATGGGAAATCCTCTGTTAAATGCAGAGGAGAGAGCGGATAGGTGGAAAGAGTAAACTGAAAGCCTCTGTGAGGCTATGATAGAACAAGAAAGGGGAGTCGATATAGAAGAGCGGATCCAGTATTATAATCAGAATTTTAAAGATCTTTGGAAGACTTAAGATAAATAAAGCAGAAGGAAAAGATAACATTCCATCAGAATTTCTAATATCGGTGGGGGGAAGTGTCAACAAAACGACTGTTCCACGTTTGTGTGTAGAATGTAATAATCTAGCGACATACCTTAAGACTTTCGGAAAAATATCATCCACACAATTCCGAAGACTGCAAGAGCTGACAAGTGCGAGAATTATTTTACAATCAGCTTAACAGCTTATGCATCCAAACTGCTGACAAGAATAATATACAGACGCATGGAAAAGAAAATTGATGATGTGTTAGATGATGATCAGATTGGCTTGAGGAAAGCTAAATGCATCAGAGAGGCCGCTCTTATGTTGCGGTCGATTATGGAAATAGGACTAAGGAAAAATCAAGGCACTTTCGTAGGACTTGTCGACCTGGAAAAAGCTTTCCACACTGTCGAATAATGCAAGGTTTTCGAAATTCTGAGGAAAATAAGGATAAGCTACAGGGAGAGGTAGGTAGTGTACAACACGTACACGCCCAAAAAGGGAATAATAAGAGTGGAAGGCCAAGAATGAACTACCAGGATTAAAAAGGGTGTAAGACAGGGATGTAGTCTTCCATCTCTGCTGATCAATCTATACTTCGAAGAAGCAGTGATGGAAATAAAAAGTGAAACAGAATTACAGGATCTACTGTGTGGAATGAAGAGATTAATCAATACGGAACATACATTAAAAGTACATGAAGAAAGTAGAAAGTAATGGGAAGTAGCAGAAGTGAGAAAAGCGAGTAACACTAACATCAGAACTGGTGATGACCAAGTAGATGAAGCTAACGAATTCTGCTACTTAGGCAGCAAAATATCCGATGATGGACGAAGCAAGGAGGACATACAAAGCAGACTAGCATATGCATAGAGGGCATTCTTGTCCAAGAGAAGTCTACTGATATCAAACATAAGTCTTAATTTGAAGAAGAAATTTGTGAAACTGTACGTTTGGAGCACAGTATAATACGTAGTGAAACATGAACTGTGACAGAACGGGAATAGAAGAGAATCAAAGCATTTGAGAAATGAATCTACAGAACAATGCTGAAAATTAGGTATACTGATAAGGTAAGAAATGAATTGGCAAGAAAAAGAATATACGGAAAACAGTGACAAGAAGAAGGGACAGGATGGTAGGATATCTGTTGAGACATCGGGTATTAGAGGGCGTCTTAGAGGTTAAAAACTATATAGGCAGACAGAGATTTCAATGCATCCAGCTAATAGCTGAGCATGTAGATTGCAAGTGCTACTGTGAGATGAACAGTCTGCACAGGAGAAGAATTCGTGACAGGCCGCATAAAAAATGAGTGAATTCCCACATTTAACGTTCCATTCCATGGCTGCGACGCTATCGATTGTGTTTGTAACTTGTCCTGTAAAGAGGTCGATAACTGAAACTAAGGAATACTATGTGATCAAAAGTATCTGGACACCCCTAGGTGCATTGTGCTGCCACCTAATGCCAGGTACTCTATATCAGCGACCTCAGTACTCTATTAGACATCGTGAGAGAGCAGAATGGGCATTCCGCGGATCTCACGGACTTCGAACGTGCTAAGGTGATTGGATGTCACTTGCGTCATACGTCTGTACGCGAGATTTCCACGCTCTTAAACATCCCTAGGCCCACTTTTTCCTGTGTGACAGTGAAGTGGAAAAGTGAAGGGACACGTACAGCACAAAATCGTGCGACAGTTGAAGAGGGTCGTAATGTGTAATAGGCAGACATCTATCCAGACCATCACACAGGAATTCCAAACTGCATCAGGATCCACTGCAAGTACTATGACAGTTAGGTGGGAGGTGAGTAAACTTGGATTTCATGGTCGAGCGGCTGCTCATAAGCCACACATCACGCCGGTGCATGCCAAACAACGACTCGCTTGGTGTAAGGAGCGTAAACAGTGGACGATTTACAGTGGAAAAAGTTGTGTGGAGTGACGAATCACGATACACAATGTGGCGATCCGATGGCAGGATGTGGGTATGGCGAATACACTCTGAAAGTCATCTGCAGCGCATTTAGTGCCAACAGTAAAATTCGGAGGCTGCGGTGTTATGATGTGGTCATGTTTCTCATGGAGGGGGCTTGCACCCCTTGTTGTTTTGCTTGGCGCTATCGCAGCACAGGCCTACGTTGATGTTTTAAGCACCTTCTTGCTTCTCACAGTTGAAGAGCAGTTTGGGGATTGCGATTGCATCTTTCAATACGATCGAGCACCTGTTCATAATGCTCGGCCTGTGGTGGAGTGGTTACACAACAATAACATTCCTGTAATGGACTGGCCTGCACAGAGTCCTGACCGGAATCCTATAGAACACTTCGCGCCAGGTCTCACCGACCGACATCGATACCTGTCCTCAGTGCAGCACTCCGTGAAGAATGGGCTGCCATTCCCCGAGAAACCTTCCAGCACTTGGTTGAACGTATGCCTGCAAGAGTGGAAGCTGTCATGAAGGCTAAGTATGGGCCAACATCCTACTGAATTCCAGCATTACCATGGAGGGCGCCACGAACCTGTAAGTCATTTTTAGCCAGGTGTCCGGATACTTTTGATCACATAGTGTAATTATGTATAGTCACATTATTAGAATTCGCTGCTCTTCCATTACGTACGCATCATCAAACACGAGTGAAGAATTTTTGTCCGCTAGATGGTCACCGTAGTACTGCCTTAGGGTTCTAGTGTCGCCGCAATAAAACACGAGAACATCGTAAGCAGCAATGAGCAGTTGTAAATTTGTCGTGTCAAACATACTTCGCAAAATGTTGTTAACAGTATATTGTACGATAATTCAGTGCACTTACCTATGCGTTCGCCGGTTTCAGTTGTCTTCACTTGAGTAGTGACGAGAGCATGGTAATGACTCCTGAGTGCCATCAGCTGGTCGTGGCTGCCCTCCTCGACCACGACCCCTCCAGACAGTACGTAGATTCTGTCCGCATTGCGTATTGTCGACAGCCGATGTGCTACAATGACCGTTGTACGTCCTTCGATGGCCTGAAATGCAATTTTGGTACCTTTAAATGTAGAGTATTAATGGACTGTATCTAACCAGACGGAAGATTTATGACGCAAAAGAGGAATAGAAGAAAGCAAGTTGCTACTGTATAATTTTGCTGGCCCTTCCAGATCGTATACGCGTCTCATTCGTCGAGGCTAGGCTGGCCAACAGTTTTCTATTCTAATTTACAAGTACTGTGCTGCTTAATGTGTTCTTATTTCTGCTAAGCACGTAGGAGTAGACTCTGATACAAAAACAGTTGTTTCCTTCTGTAGTAAAAGAGTGAAACACAGTGCCACCACATTTCCCATTTCTCTCTGATAGCATCAAAGGAATAGGCAAATTTAATGTTCCAGGCATTTTATGTCTCCAATGGATGTGTCATCCATCTTCCTAAAAGAGATGGGAAAACAATAATGAACAAATACACTTTCTTTCGTTTCTAAAAATCTGATATACTCCCAGATAGAAATAAGCGACTATTGTAACTGTTTGTATAATTATTTATTACATCACAGTCGCTTGGATATATGAAGTATAATCGCATGAGCAGTTTTGGGAAATTGCCACCATCCTCATATGTGCTTAACCCGAAAGAAACTTAGTACACCAAGATATAAAGAAATATAGTTAAACATTTTTAATATGATGAAGTCATTTGACTTGTTTCCATCTGCACTTGATAAAAAGACTATCATGTGAGTCTTTTATTATGTGACTATATGATTTACATTCAATGAAATATTTGGATTGCATTATTTTCAAAGAGCTGAAACGATATTTCCTTATACATCTGTACGAAGCTATTTAGTGGATTAAGCGCTTCTGAAGATGGCAACTACCTGCCGAAACTAGTAATGCGAATATACACCGACGTAAAAAAAAATCCCAATTCCAAGGAGTTGTACGACATAAGAGAAAGTTGGCTGACGTGTGGCCGGCCGAAGTGGCCGTGCGGTTAAAGGCGCTGCAGTCTGGAACCGCAAGACCGCTACGGTCGCAGGTTCGAATCCTGCCTTGGGCATGGATGTTTGTGATGTCCTTAGGTTAGTTAGGTTTAACTAGTTCTAAGTTCTAGGGGACTAATGACCTCAGCAGTTGAGTCCCATAGTGCTCAGAGCCATTTGAACCATTTGGCTGACGTGCTTCTACATCTGAAAGATTCAAATTCAGGACAGTCGCATAAGAGAGAAGCTAGTAGAGCCACTACGAGGATAAAAATAAGGTTTGATTTAAATATATGCTGTAACGATCGTGAGCGTTAGGTACCTTTCAGATCGAACGTGGTGAGTTGATGCTAATGTCTTTAAGGCGACAAAGACGTCACTGAGTTTGAACGAGGTCTTGTAATAGGGCTAAGAGAAGCTGGATATTCATTCTGTGATATTGTAAAAGTCTTGTCAGGAATGTAGGCACTTTACATGATTGCTGAGAACGTACGGTCGCAAGAAGACCAAGCTCCGGACTGCCACTTGTCAACACTGAGAGGGAAGACCATAGTGTTCCGCATATGGCCCCGGCGTATCGTACTGCATTTGCAGTAGCAAACTAAGTAGTAGCAGTTGGCACCACAGTGACAAACAAACCGTTAATGACTGGTTACTTCAAGGGCAGCTCCGAGCCAGACGGCCTGTAGTTTGTATTCTATTAACCCCAAACCATCACCATTTGTGATTTCAGTGGTGTCAAGCTAGTGCTCACTGATTAACCTGTGATTTTGCAATGTTAATCACTTAAATATGTTGCCTAGACAAATGCATTCACGAAATTCCATTACTCTGCGTTAATTACCTTTAGATGTTGCGATTGTTTCTTCCCTCAGCTACTTCATACATCCAGGAAATTGTGACGTTATAAATTATTATACACACTTCTCTTGTGAAACATCATGGCAGACTGAAACTATGTATCGCACTAAGTCTCAGGACTTTCGCCTTTCGCGAGCAAGTGCTCTACCGACCCTTTCTTTTATAGAGATGTAACTCCCCCTCTTTTGCTCCATCATATTTGATTTTTTTACGATATCTATTTATTTTTGAATAAGGAAAACATCTTTATTTTAATTAATGGTTCGTTTTTAACTTTTTTAATTAATTTATTTTTGTTTTTTCGGTTTGTTAGCGCCACAGTCTGTTACAAGTTGGAGCAGACGAGGTTGGAAGGGGTCGAATCCCGAGGCCCTCCCCCATCCAGCATCCTCACTTTGCTCATATTAATTTTATTTATTTACGTATTTACTTCATTTTTTTGTGCAAGTGTCTACAAGTCCACTTGTCCGAAACTCCGAAAATCCCGCAAGGTGATAAAGAATGGCAGACGGGCCGAATCCAAGGTATAGAAGTAATCATATTTCATTCCGAATTGGGTGAGGAAACGCCACCCCGGGAACACGCCAACTTAGTGGAGGCGTGGTAAAAACGCTGTTGAGATAACTGGCACATTACGTGCGATAACGGGAACTGCGCGCAACCTCCGCGTGTGCAGTCTGCAAGTATTGCCAAAAATCAAGGAGCGAGTGATGACCATCTCCATATAGATATGCCAAGGTCCAGCCCTTTATCCAGAGAACCGCCCGAGACTTTGGTGCAGGAAAATATTCCACCGCTGGGTAAAGAAAGGTAGCGGTGTCAGTAACATGCGGAGGTACATGTAGAAACCAGACGACCATTTGTCGCCCCAGCAACCAGACATCCGCAACGGTTACACAGTTGAATCGGTGATGACCATAGTTGACACAACGACAGACGGCGCAGAGGGGGGGAGTCCGTCAGTCCCATGGCATAGAGCCTCTGATTAGATGCATACTTCCTACAGGTCGCATAATACCAAGTCGATGTGAAATGCGTCAGAAATCACAGTCCGCCGCAACAATGGGAACTTGCGTTGCACGACGATACAGATGTCACCCCGCAGGAAATGGACATAGAAATCCTTCGCTCGTGGCAGACGCGTTCGTGTTTGGCGCGAGCATAATTGAATTCCACAATAAAGGCCACGAGGCGTGCGAACGCGGGCCTGATGCTGCCGATCAGGACTGGCGGGGAGAGGGAGGGTGGCACAAGGAAAAGAGAGGTCTGCAGTGCGCCGTCAATAACGAAAATATCTTGTCATTATTATTTAATAAGGTGACAGGGCGGTAGTGGACCGTAATAATTCCAGGCGTCGGTTTGTGAATGGGAACAATAATGCCCTCCACAAATAATGGCGGAATCGCAGCTGCAGACGTTATCAGTTTATTATACATGTCCGTCCATCATGCAGACATGAGACCACAAAACGCACCCCTGATCTCCTGGGAGGTGAAAAGTTCCATTAACGTAACGTCCCTCCTCCTTGTGCACCAACTGAGCTACCCAAACACCACTCACGATCCATCGTCACAGCATTACTTCCGCCAGTACCTCGTCTCCTACCTTTCAAAATTTACAGAAGCTCTCCTGCGTACCTTGCAAGACTAGCACTTCTGGAAGCAAGCATATTGCGGTGACATGGCTTAGCCACAACCTGGGGTATGTTTCCAGAATCAAATTTTCACTCTGCAGCGGAGTGTGCGCTGATACGAAACATCGTGGCAAATTAAAACTATGTGCCGGACCCAGACTCGAACTCGTCGTGCTTGGGTATCTCAGACGATACTTTCCCACGAAAGGCAAAGTTCGAAT
Source organism: Schistocerca cancellata (assembly GCF_023864275.1). Classification (NCBI taxonomy): domain Eukaryota; kingdom Metazoa; phylum Arthropoda; class Insecta; order Orthoptera; family Acrididae; genus Schistocerca; species Schistocerca cancellata. The sequence continues at coordinate 242,968,657 of NC_064628.1, read as the reverse complement.
CTCGGTCCACCACACAGCTTTAATCTCCCAGGAAGTTTAATATTATCACACCTCCGATGCAGAGTGAAAATTTCAATCTGGAAACTTTCCTTGTTGTTACGCAAATTACATTCATGTGTTCGAAACGAATGACTCATGCGATTACCACACGTTGCTTACGTAATATACTCATTGCACCGGCGATGTGCTATGTGTTGTGTGCGTATCTTCGGCATTGAATCTCATTGACTGGAGTAGGATTGTCTTCAGTGGTGAGTCCCATTTCGCACAGAGCCTCCGTGACGGGAGAAGACGTGTCTGGAGATGAGCCGAACAGCGGTGGGGTACCGAACTGACTGTCGCCTGCCATAAGGCACAACAACCAGGAGTAATGATCTCGGACGCCATTTATTTTCATGGTAGGTCCCCTTTGGTTGTCATCTGCGGCACCCTTACAGCACAGAGGTACGTCGATGATATTCTACGCCCTGTTTTGTTCCCCTTCAAGGCAGCCCATTATGCAAGGTAATACCCTCCCGCACACGACGAGAATTTCTACCGCTTGCCAACCCCACCTTGGCCAGCACGGTAGTCGGATCTCCCCCAGTTGAGCACTATGGGCAAGGCTCTTCAACCAGCTGGGGATTCGGACAGCGCCAATTGGACAAAATTTAGCCTGACATCCCTCAGGGAGGCATCTAACATCTCTATAAATCAATGTTAAGACGAATAACTGCTTACATAAGGGCCCGAGGTGGACCAACGAGTTATTGACGTGCTCAATTTTTGAAGCGCTTTGTTCTGAATAAACCATCCATTAAAAAGTATTGTTATCATTTTTTAACCTGTAAATATACAGCACCTCAATCAATTTCAGTCCTGTTCGGATAATTCCGAAGTCGTGTGTATGTAAGTGTGTGTGTGTGTGTTTTGTGTATGATTTTTTTGCGTTACAAATAAAGCAAACTTTCATTAACGTAGGTTGAATTTCCGTTCGTGATAAACCACCCACAAAACTATGTTATAACAACATGGTGTTATAGCTGAGGGTTGTGAATGAAACGCCTGAAACAGTATTTGAAACAGTATACATGAAATTATTTTGTAGACCTGGTTGCCACCTTGCTTGCGGTGCTACACATTGCAATAGCAATTTTTCATTCAGTTGGGGGACAATCTTTGCGGCAAGCCGAGAAATTATCAGTTTGTCCTAGTAATGTAACGTACGATGCACGTGTTCATTGATGATTTTGTGGCAACTTATTGCTGAGGAGTGTTGGACTTGAATAATCAGAAGCCAACAAATTTAATAAAAAAAATTTAAAAAATGGCCGGAGTTAGGCTTACAGTTATTTAAGAGTTGATACGTTGTCAAATGGAATAGGGAGATCTTGAAAATATTTATTATGAAAATTAATCGAAAAACAGTTTCGTCACGATGTATAAACGTAAGATGTAAGAATGCAAAGTCTCCAGCGCTAATACTGAATAAAACGATGTATAAAACGGATATACAGCAACGTCAAGTGATTAAAATTACGCTATCTTTCTCCCAAGCATTCCTTGGTCATTGTCAAATGGTATGACTGCCAATGCCCTGCCGCACATCCCTTATACACCCTATCTGCCGGCTGTGAGGTCACTGGTGCTCGCAGCATCACCACATATGGAAATGTTTTGACTCAGCGTTCAATGTACCCGTTTCAAATGTGCGATCGCTGGAGCCCACGCTGCGCTGAGCTGCAGGCTGCCGTCTCTATTTAGGGCGTTATCTGTGGTTTTTATTTCAATAGCTCTTTAATTATACATTCCCAGAAACCATTAGTGCGACCCACTACAAGAGGTTTCGCCGAATTTTATCCGGTGACCGTTTTCTAAAGCACACTCAGCTAAAGCGGATTTCTCGGGTTAGCGGAGGCGATAAAACCTCCCATGGTGCTTCCTTCATTGTTCCAATGTGCTTATTGTTTGTCCGACGTAAGACTGGCCACACTCGCAAGCTATCTTGTAGACTCCTGGTGTTCTGACACCTGCTACAACTTTAACTCGTTTCAGTAACTCATGGATTTTTGTAGGAGGCCTGAAGATCGATTTGATTTTTTTTTTTTTTTTTTTTTTTCCATCCGGTTCGTATTGTCCGACACGAAGCCACGGAAAGACAAGGAGGAAAGTTTCTTTTCCGGCGCCTCGTCGTTAGTGTTACTGTGATTCTTGTTTCAAATCACTTCATTCCTTTGATGAACTTAAAGCCGTTGTTCCTGTAAACCTTGCGTAGGTGGCAGGGCATCAGCGTTATTTCCAGCTGCTACAAATCTCTTCATCGAGAATTTTGAGGATACTGCCTTAGATACGACGCCATTAAAGCCTAGCAGTTTCCTGCGATACTTTGACGACACTTTCGTGATTTGGTTCAAATGGTTCAAATGGCTCTGAGCACTATGGGAGTTAACTTCTGAGGTCATTAGTCCCCTAAAACTTAGAACTACTTAAACCTAACTAACCTAAGGACATCACACACATCCATGCCCGAGGCAGGATTCGAACCGCTCGGCCACTCCGGCCGACTCGTGATTTGGCCCCGCGGACATGAGAAACGTGATGAGTTCTTGGAATACCTCAGAGGCATTAACTTCAGCATCCAGTTCATCATGGAGGTAGGAAAACATAAAGCATTATCCTTCCTTGACGTCCTCAACGAAATGAAATGGACGTCTGGGCCACAGCGTCTATTCAGTGTTATCGCTCCAAGACTCTGCTTTCTTAAATGCCGCTTAACTTTATATGTCATGACGAAACTGTTTTCGATTAATTTTTATCTACTGTAGAAGACAAGGGGTTATATTTAGGAAATACGGTGCGAAATTGTGATTTAGTGTGTTTCAGTGGGCGATGCACCAGCCTCATGGCAAACGACGAACGAAGGCTGGCCGGCGCGTTATGCAGGTGACACAGTTTTGCAACGAGCGTCGGTATGTGTGTACATGCGCGGCAGCCATCAGAACGCAGCATTAGCAGAATTACGCAGGCGCGGGCCGCGTGTGGCGCGGTTGCGTTAGCCAACTCATCGAGAACCTTCTAATAAACACGCCGCCGCGTAACCGGCGGATTCAGCAGCGGCCTGCACTATTTAAGGGCATCAGAGGTGGGCGTCGGCATTCGGTTCGACCGACTGGACGTTAGGTCGCTGTCACGTCGTCATCAGTGACGCTGTCTCCGAGGACCGGTCAGCGGGGGGCGTTGCCCGCTGCTGAATCGGCGATTGCCGTTGTCGTCACGAGCCGCCGCCGCGTCTACGAGCTAGGCCACGCCTCATGCCGCTAACCTCCTACCGACTGCACAGCCGCTGACTGAGCGCGGCGTCGCGTTCCCCGGACAGCATGCATCAGCTCGTGTCCACCGCGGTGGGGATGAGCTACCGGAAACTGTATTGGGAGAACCAACAATAAAGAGGAAGATTGCTAAAAACAGCGACCTTCTTCTACCCAGCCACGCCTTACAAACCCAACCACGTCACCCGCTCCGGTCATCCCATTACAAGTGGTGTCATTCGGGCAACCTGCGCATCACACACTCCTGTTACAATTGGTGATAGTATGTGGTCTTCTCTCTGGATTTGGAAGAAATTGTGGCTGGTAATCGACGAGGATATGTGGCACATGAGAAGGGCAACAATGGATCAGCAACTCCTGCAACATGACAAGTAAGTGCCAATTTTTCGTTTGGTGGTTTGTCCGAACCTGTAGCATAGTACATCTTCCCTTCCTGTTCTTCTTTCTGGGCTTACTGTAGTCTTGATTCGATAGCTGGTAGTGATGGAGCAGTCTGTGTCAGCCGAGGTGGCTATTCAGCAGCTACTTGAGTGAGTGTCGGAATTAGAGATAGGGCTTGCGCGGTCTAAAGAAGCGAGCAAGGAACGGTTTGCTGTTAATGCAGTAATTCTTGACACTAACGCTGCGTCTTTGGTGACCCCTTTCTCGGAAAAAGCTGGGGAGGATGTTATGATTTTTTTTTTTGAGAACCTTAGTACGGCTGCTAAATTGGGAAATTGGGGTGCAGTATCACTTTTGCATGTGGCTAAGTTGAAAGTAGCTGGGGATACCAGAGCTACGTTACATCCATGAAGAATTAATAGATGCTCGTACATTTGAAGTATTCAAAAAATGGTTGCTGGAAAGATGTCGGAGGGAAATACGTCTAAGTATTATCGGGAACAATTGAATAGATTGTATCAAAGGAATGGGGAATCAATAGAAGTTTTTGTAGATCGAATTCGAAAAATTAATGTTAACACCTTTGAGCTAACGGATTCCGATAGGGTCAATGAAACCATTCTGCAGGAAGCGGAGCAGAGGGCACTAGACGCATTTTTGCGGGGAATACAACCTGAAACCTCCTGCAAGATTAGGATGGAATTCCCTAAGACTCTCAATGAGGCAGTCGGAATCGCTGTAGCGTTAGAGGAAGTTAAAGCAGTAACAAAGACGCAGGACAGGAAAGCAGTATTTAATGCAGAAATAAAATGTTGCATGGGACACATTAGACGCGATTGCAAGGAAGTGCAGTGTAGGAAATGCAGACGTTGGGGTCACTGGGAGCGTAATTGCAATGGGTCTTGGCAGAATCATGATAGGAAACCGCAAGGTGGGCCTCACCCCCCTCAGTTAAACGGGGCAGGAGGTGGTGTGTCCACTGTGCAACACCCCTGGTAAGGATTAATGCTAGTGCAGAATCAATGGCAGACTTTTTTTGACCGGCTTGGTGAGGGGCAAACCGTGCAAATTTTTATTGGATACCGGGTCTCAGGTATCCGTGGCGAGTAGAAGTGTACTCGGTAGAGTAGAATTAAAACCACCACGCTGGGCGTTAAGTGGCTTGGGTGGGGGACAGGTGAAGTCACTGAGATCAGCGGTGTTGAACTTCTGAGTGGAAATGAGGAACTTCCAGGTGAAGGTAGAAGTTCTTCCAGTTGTTGGCAGCAGCTATGATGTCATACTCGGATTGGATTTCCTGGTTGCGCATCACACAAAAGTTAACCGGGAACGGCGTACAGTAGAACTGGACGGAATACAATTTCGCCTAGGTTCTGCGGCCGAAATACTATTACCGTCGCATGGAACCGCCCAGACGTCGGGTGGGCCAGCTAAACTGCCTACAAGGTCCCTTAGGGTTAACTCGCAGGATACTATACCAAAGGGCACAAGGAAAATAATCTGGGCAGATGTTGGAGCTAACGTGCTGGTAAATTCGTTGCGTGTCGTTGAACCTTTGTTTGAGAATTAGCCGCTGGATAAAATGAAGTGTTTTACGCGCCGTAGTGTGTCCTAAGTGCGGGAGATAGAAGGAAAAAGGGTTGTGACTGTCAGTATTGATAGTTTTGGCCTTGAAGAGGAGCAGTTAGCACGGGGTACTGTAATAGCGAATCTGGAGATAATAGTTGGTTGGTTGGTTGGTTTGGGGAAGGAGACCAGACAGCGTGGTCATCGGTCTCATCGGATTAGGGAAGGAAGTCGGCCGTGCCCGTTCAGAGGAACCATCCCGGCATTTGCCAGGAGTGATTTAGGGAAATCACGGAAAACCTAAATCAGGATGGCCGGACGCGGGATTGAACCGTCGTCCTCCCGAATGCTATGGAGATAATAGGGGAAGATGAACTGGATAAGGATTTCGCAGCAGATTACACAATGCCGTGAGAGTCTGTCAGCTGGTCCGTACTGAGGGGTACAGTAGTACATTTAGAAGGGCAAGACAGAGAAGTCATGGAGAACCTTTTGACGGAATATAAAGAGTTATTTAATTCTCATGGCCCATTGCCCGCCACACTGTTAGTTCAGCATTACATTCCCACTGGGAATGAAGTACCGGTGTATAAACGTCCATATCGTGTTCCAAAAAGTTTACAGCCTGTCGTGGAAGAATTTATTATTCAACAGCTTAGGGATGGGATAATAGAAACCAGTAGTAGTCCCTGGTCCGCTCCTGTCGTAATAGTGGGTAAAAATTCACCAGATGGGGGCAAGGCATATCATTTTTGTTGTGATTATCGTTTCCTGAATCAAAAACCTGTATCGGATGCATACCTGATGCCTAATATCACTGAAACTCTGGATAATTAGGGCCAGTGTCGGTACTTCACGACCTTGGATCTTCGAAGCGGGTACCATCAGTTGGAGGTCGCCCCTGAAGACCGACCGAAGACAGCTTTTTCAACACCTACATGTCATTTTCAGTATCAGCGAATGCCTTTCGGACTCAAAAGCGCTCCGGCAACTTTCGAACTGTTACTAGATAGCGTGTTACGAGGGCTGAAACCTAATTAGTGTATGGTATGTTTGGACTACATAATTGTTTCCTCAAAGGACGTGCAAGAACACGTGCGCAGTTTGCGCGAAGTTTTCGATCGTCTGAAAGCAGCGCGGTTAACTCTTCATGTGAAAAAATGTCATTTTTTGTTGCAAGAAGTCCGTTATTTAGGTCATATTATAGGACAGGAGGGTGTCCACACGGATCTAAAACTTGTAGAGGCGGTAATGAATTTTCGAACACCTACAAAAGTAAAAGAGTTCCAATCCTCGCCAATTTTTGCAGGAGGTATATTCCAAAATTTGCGGAAATAGCAAGGCCCCTCTCGCAATTGTTGAAGAAGGGAGCAAAATTTCACTGGTCAGCAGAATGCGAAGAGGCTTTTCAAAAGTTAAAAAAATTGTTAACATCTAGTCCGGTTTTGGCTTTTCCAGATTTTAGTAAACAGTTTATATTATCTTGTGACTCTAGCAATTTTGCTTTGGGTATTGTTTTATCTCAGGTAATAGATCTGCAGGAACACCCGATAGCATATGCTTCCAGACAGCTAAACAATGCAGAAAAAAAATTACTCAACAACCCAGAAGGAGCTATTGGCATTAATTTTCGGAATAACCTATTTCTGGTGTTATTTGTATGGACGACGTTTCAAGGTGATTACTGACCGTGCAGCACTTAAGTGGTTGTTAGGGCTTAAAGACCCAACGAGTAGATTAACTAAGTGGGCTTTGCGTCTTAGTGAGTACGATTTTGAAGTGATTCATCGACTGGGCAAATCGCACAGAAACGCGGATGTTCTGAGTCGTAAAGCATGCGCCATGGAATGCACAGGAATAAATGAGAACGAATGGGTGGAGCCACAAACCGCCTACACAGATTGTCAACGATATACCTCGGAGCGACAGTTCGTCATGGAAGACGGGATATTGTACCGTAAAACTAGGAATGGTCCACGCATAGTCGTACCAGAAAAACTGCGAAGCGAAATTTTAAGGCGAGCACAAGATTCAATGTTTTCTGGTCATTCGGTTCGAAGAGCAACGGAAAGGAGGGTAGCACAGAGTTATTGGTGGTCAACGCGCAGGCAAGATGTCGATCAGTACGTAAAGAATTGCATTCCGTGTGCTCAATTGGCGGAAATGAGTCATCAGAAAATTGTTTTGCAACGACTACCGGAAACAGATAGACATATCCAATTACTTGGCGTAGACGTCTTAGGACCGTTTGTGCAATCACCAGCGGGTAATCGCTATGTTTTAACAATAATAGATCATTTTTCACGGTATGTGTCTATAACAGCTATTCCGGACTAGCGACCCGGAACAGTGGCTCACTCCATGGTGCATCAATGGATATTGAAATTCGGAACACCTGAAACTATAATTACAGGTCAAGGGTCAAACTTTATGTCTGATTTTATGAAACAGTTATGCAAGTTGTTGCATGTAAAGAAATTGAGAACGAGCACGTTACACCCACAGGCTAATGGTCGCACCGAGAGAGTTCATCGTACAATAGCTAAGATGTTAAGTTATTATGTAAATTCTCAACACAACAATTGGGATACCCTATTGGCGTTTGTAACTGCGGCGCATGACTCAAAAGTGCATGAAAGTACAGGATTGTCTCCGTATGAAGTACTGTTCGGTCGGAAGATGCCATCTCTGTTTGAATTACTCAAGACTCCACCAGGAACCGATATTTCAGCTGTTAAGGATTTATCCACAAAGTTGAAAACAATGTGGCTGCAGGTGAAAAAAATGAACACTAAAGCGTTAGAGAGACACGACGAAGTTCACAATAGAAAGGCGGCTTTACCCAAATATCATGTGGGACAATGGGTATGATGACTAATGCTTATGTGCCAAAAGGCAAAACGAAAAAATTTGTATCCCATTACCAAGGACGTTTCCTGGTGATCGAAATGACAGCGCCGGTGAATGTCAAATTACAGCTTCCAACTCGCCCTACTATTGTGTATGTGAGCCGAATTAGGCCTTTCAAGGGGAATTTTGAGGAACTTCCTTCATTGTCTGTAGTAACTTCTAGTGGAGAGAGAGATGAATCTACAGGGTGTTTCAAAAATGACCGCTATATTTGAAACGGCAATAAAAACTAAACGAGCAGCGATAGAAATACACCGTTTGTTGCAATATGCTTGGGACAACAGTACATTTTCAGGCGGACAAACTTTCGAAATTACAGTAGTTACAATTTTCAACAACAGATGGCGCTGCAAGTGATGTGAAAGATATAGAAGACAACGCAGTCTGTGGGTGCGCCATTCTGTACGTCGTCTTTCTGCTGTAAGCGTGTGCTGTTCACAACGTGCAAGTGTGCTGTGGACAACATGGTTTATTCCTTAGAACAGAGGATTTTTCTGGTGTTGGAATTCCACCGCCTAGAACACAGTGTTGTTGCAACAAGACGAAGTTTTAAACGGAGTTTTAATGTAACCAAAGGACCGAAAAGCGATACAATAAAGGATCTGTGTGAAAAATTTCAACGGACTGGGAACGTGACGTATGAACGTGCTGGAAAGGTAGGGCGACCGCGTACGGCATCCACAGAGGGCAACACGCAGCTAGTGCAGCAGGTGATCCAACAGCGGCCTCGGGTTTCCGTTCGCCGTGTTGCAGCTGCGGTCCAAATGACGCCAACGTCCACGTATCGTCTCATGCGCCAGAGTTTACACCTCTATCCATACAAAATTCAAACGTGGCAACCCCTCAGCGCCGCTACCATTGCTGCACGAGAGACATTCGCTAACGATATAGTGCACAGGATTGATGACGGCGATATGCATGTGGGCAGCATTTGGTTTACTGACGAAGCTTATTTTTACCTGGACGGCTTCGTCAATAAACAGAACTGGCGCATATGGGGAACCGAAAAGCCCCATGTTGCAGTCCCATCGTCCCTGCATCCTCAAAAAGTACTGGTCTGGGCCGCCATTTCTTCCAAAGGAATCATTGGCCCATTTTTCAGATCCGAAACGATTACTGCATCACGCTATCTGGACATTCTTCGTGAATTTGTGGCGGTACAAACTGTCTTAGACGACACTGCGAACACCTCGTGGTTTATGCAAGATGGTGCCCGGCTACATCGCACGGCCGACGTCTTTAATTTCCTGAATGAATATTTCGATGATCGTGTGATTGCTTTGGGCTATCCGAAACATACAGGAGGCGGCGTGGATTGGCCTCCCTATTCGCCAGACATGAACCCCTGTGACTTCTTTCTGTGGGGACACTTGAAAGACCAGGTGTACCGCCAGAATCCAGAAACAATTGAACAGCTGAAGCAGTACATCTCATCTGCATGTGAAGCCATTCCGCCAGACACGTTGTCAAAGGTTTCGGGTAATTTTATTCAGAGACTACGCCATATTATTGCTACGCATGGTGGATATGTGGAAAATATCGTACTATGGAGTTTCCCAGACCGCAGCGCCATCTGTTGTTGAAAATTGTAACTACTGTAATTTCGAAAGTTTGTCTGCCTGAAAATGTACTGTTGTCCCAAGCATATTGCAACAAACGGTGTATTTCTATCGCTGCTCGTTTAGTTTTTATTGCCGTTTCAAATATACCGGTCATTTTTGAAACACCCTGTAAGAAAAAGAATAAGAAAGGAGTACATACACAAGAGAACCAAGTTAATTGTGGAAGCGATGAGAAATGCTATTATGCTCTTAGGCCATGCGTAAAAAGGAAGAGCTAGTATGAGTTGTTTTTCTTTTGTTTCTCAGGTGGCGTGACGTTCTGGTAAAAACAGCAGTTACAGCGTCATGGGTTGCGCTGAGGAGGGAAGACGGAAGGTGTGCACTATCTCTCAGCATAGTTATTCTGTTTTGCTGCTGCAACTTAGCTTAATCCTTGAAGGTAAGTCCTATATCAAGTGGTATTTTGTTCTCGCGATAAGCAGACGTAATTATGTCCAGACGACGAAATCTGTAAATTAGAGGATATATTCAATGAACTTCATTCCATGCTGGGTAATCAGTCAAGGTTTAATGACACACAGGGGGAATATCAGCTACAACGATCAGCTTTTGCACACTTACAAGCTCATGCGTTCCTCACTGAACAAGTCTGGCTGCGTTGTCAAACAGGTCCAGTTACCATCTGCCCTGCGAAATAGTTACACACTGTTCCTAAATCTGGTGAGTATTCTCTATTCCGCTCTCAAGAACCAGTCGCGAAGTGCCCTAAGGAAATTATAGCAGGCACGGTGCAGTTCTTTCAGCAAGTGGGTCCACATTGGGTATTTTCAGTAATGGAAAACACAGTCGTTATTTGCGTTTGTTACGAGCAGGGTAAGCAAGGCAATACGTAAAGAATAGAATTGCAGGGGCGCGGACTGTTAATTAACGGCACACAGTGTGACATTTTGGGCCAGCTTTCCGTTTACCAGCCGTGATTACTGGAGCTACAATCATGAACATAACACGTACCCGACCAACCGGTGCAATTCGTCACGAAAGAAAATCTCACTCTTTTGGATAGCACATTAGACCCGACTTTGCTCGCCTCTTTGGACCGGATGCTAGCACCTTAGGATGGACGTATAACTATGGAACATCTTTTTCAACGAGTGCATGAGTACCGAGATGAGCATAAGCAATGCTTACTAGTTATTGGATAATCAACCTCCGCCACCTGTATTTTCATCGTTGTCATAGGATTAGTGTACTATCAGCTCAAGAGGAAGGTAGCCCAAATCCCGACCCTTCTAAACTTTAACCTAAGGGTCCAGACAAAATCGTTGAACAGTTGTGAGGCACTGCAGCAGAATACTGAGTAATGTTTATGGACAAAGATTAGACTGAGGATAGAAGTGACTGAACACAGTGTTAATAGTGAATCAATCGCATTTTGTTGTGTTTGTGAAGTGAACTGTAGTTGTTTTGACTTTTTGGTTGAATTCGGGGACGAATTCTTTTCGTACGAGGGAGGAATTGTAGAGGACAAGGGGTTATTTTTAGGAAATACGGTGCGAAATTGTGATTTAGTGTGTTTCAGTGAGTGATGCACCAGCCTCATGGCAAACGGCGGACGAAGGCTGGCCGGCGCGTTATGCAGGTGACACAGTTTTGCAACGAGCGTCGGTATGTGTGTACGTGCGCGGCAGCCATCAGAACGCAGCATTAGCAGAACTACGCAGGCGCGGGCCGCATGTTGCGCGGTTGCGTTAGCCAACTCATCGAGAACCTTCTAATAAACACGCCGCCGCGTAACCGGCGGATTCAGCAGCGGCCTGCACATCGGCGACTCCCGGCGTCGTCACGAGCCGCCGCGTCTGCGAGCTGGGCCGCGCCTCGTGCCGCTAACATCCTACCGGCTGCACAGCCGCTGACCGAGCGCGGCGTCGCGTTCGCCGGACTGCGTGCATCAGCTCGTGTCCACCACGACACGAACGGTGGGGCTGAGCTACTGGAAAATGTATTGGAAGAGCCAACAATAAAGTGGAAGATTGCTAAAAACAGCCACCTTCTTCTACCCAGCCACGCCTTACAACACCGACCACATCACCCGCTCCGGTCATCCCATTACACTACGAATATGACATTTGCTTAATGGTACAACGATATCGAGACATTGAAGAGAAACTGGCCAGGTTACAGAGACAGGCGGAAGTTGCAGGCCTCAAGATAAATGTTCGCAAAACCAAAGAAATGAAGATAAATTCGACCATCACGAATAGGCTGGCCAGTAATGGAGAGGACTTAGAACAAATCCAATCTTTCGCCTATCTCGGAAGTATAGTCACGACTACAGGAGGCGCTGAGGAGGATGTCCATAGTCGCATCTGCAAGGCAAATGGTGCATTTGTACAACTGTACCAGCTTGGCAATAGCAATGTGAAATCTGTTCTGTTGCATGGTTGCGAAACTTGGAAGGTGACTAACCACATCAAAAATCAGCTCCAAGTTTTTATCAACCGCTGTCTCCGGCGTATTTTAAATGTGAGATGGCCAGATACAATGACAAATGAAGCCCTTTGGAGGGAGACAAATCAGCAACCAATCAATATACAAATCAAAGAAAGAAAATGGAACTGTATTGGGCATACTTTGAGGAAACCAGATGGAGCTGTCGAAAGGATGGCACTGGATTGGAACCCTCAGAGGGTTCAAAACGTGGTCGTTCCGAACAGACGTGGAAAAGGACGATCGAGAGAGAAGCTGCAGAGAATGGGAAAACCTGGAGTGAAGTGAAGAGTCTTGATAGAAATCGTACACGGTGGAGGAATTTCGTCATGGCCCTATGTTCCAGAGGGAACGACAGGAACTAAGCAAGACGTCAATAAGTTACTCAAACCGATAATACGAATGTTGTAGTAATCAAGCTATCCTGACATAAGCAATTATTATCTTAATTATTTTAGCACAAATAAGCCCTCGATCAGAAATATTAAGTCACCAGTGACCAGGTTTTGATGCTACTGTGAGCGTCAAATGGCTCTGAGCACTATGGGACTCAACTGCTGAGGTCATTAGTCCCCTAGAACTTAGAACTAGTTAAACCTAACTAACCTAAGGACATCACAAACATCCATGCCCGAGGCAGGATTCGAACCTGCGACCGTAGCGGTCGTGCGGTTCCAGACTGCAGCGCCTTTAACCCCACGGCCACTTCGGCCGGCTACTGTGAGCGTCGTCTTCAGAATTAAACTAACTGTTCTAAAACATAATAGGTATATGAGATATTAATAAACTAAAGTGTGTACTGACTGGAAAGAGATGCAGTACTTACAAGTCACATTCTAAAACAAAATCTAAGCCGGAAAGTTGTAAATAAGATAAGATGGCGAGCCACTAAGGGCTGCTCGTACTCAGGTACTCATGTACGAGCAACCCTTAGCGGCTCGCCATCTTATCTTATTTACAACTTTTCATGACGTCGCCTTTCCGGCTTAGATTTTGTTTTAGAATGTGACTTGTAAGTACTGCATCTCTTTCCAGTCAGTACACACTTTAGTGTATTAATGTCTTATATACCTATTATGTTTTAGAACAGTCAGTTTAATTCTGAAGACGACGGTCACAGTAGCGTCGAAACCTGGTCAATTTTGACTTAGTATTTGTGACCGAGGGTTTATTTGTTCTAATATAATTCTGATACGGTCACTGAACCTTAGCAGCTATGTTCAAAGTTTTATTATCTTAATATTTTCACAGTCGCTGTATTCCAGTTGACAATGTATCAACACTTCAATAACTCACACAAGCCTTTTTGTAGTGCTAACTCCAGCCACTCTTTATTATTTTTTATTTATTGAGTTTTGGTTATTCTATTCCAAAAATACTTAACAATATGTTGCCACAAAGCCAACACTGAACACATTCGTCGTTAAGCTACATTACTAGGGCAAATCGAAAGTTTCTCAGCCTGCGTCAAATATTGTGTCGCGTTTCAATGAAAAGTTGATACTGTAACGTGTAGTACCACAAGACAAGTAGCAACTAGATTTACGAAATAATTACGCCTGTGCGGTTTCTCCCAAGTACAGTTTTAGGCGTTCCATTCATAAGCGTCAACTACAATACCATTGCGATAAAAAACGGCATATTTTTGAAAGCTTATCACCAATGGAAGTTCATGCGATGCTAACGAAAGTTTGCAAACAAACTACTGCTTCTTTTTTAAAATTAAGAAGTGCAATATTAAATTGGAACAAGGTCGTACATATCCTAAAGGTGATCGACGCGAAAAATGAAACTACAACAGAATACTATAAGGTAAAATAATACAAAAGATGAAACATCGAAAAAGTGTACAAGAGAGTGTAGGACGATCTTAGATTAAATGTGTCTAAAATAAGTGACAGAATAGTTACAAGTATGTCAGAAAAATTACTGAATATTCTACACAAGGAATTAACCATTGGATATCACTTTGTAATTTGGATCTACATTTATTGAACGCTTACGAAATTCGGAAATGTACGATCGAGCGTCGTCTAGAACAATATCATATACTTCGAAACTTACTGGTAGATTAAAACTGTGTGCCGGACCGAGACTCGAACTCGGCACCTTTTCCCTTCGCGGGCAAGTGCTCTATCAACTGAGCTACCGAACCACGACTCACGCCCCGTCCTCACAGCCTTACTTCCGCCAGTATGTCGTCTCCTGTCTTCTAAACTTCGTATACTTTCTTGATTTTCATCTGCTGTAGCGGTTTTAACGTCTTTCGTGTGACTTATCTTCAAGACCAGAACAGTCAAGCCGCAGTGTACCTACCCATTTTTAAGTGTTCGTGAGGACATCTTTAGCGTACCTCCGCAACATTATGTAACCAGTGTCAATCATTGATCCTCCTTAAGCAGACGTTTTTAAAGATATCGAAACCTAAGTGAAAGAGTTTTCATACACTTTTTTAATATTGCAACTGCTGTGGCTGATTTTCACCGTGTCCTCACGAAGACTGCATTCTACAGCTGATGTCTCCAGCCACATTCAAGGTTTTAACGATTTTTGTTAAAAATGAATTAGCTCTCTACTTGTAAGACTCCATCAACTTTGGATGACTCTCCGTTGCTGATAATTGATCCAAAATACTGCACGGTGTTCCAGTTCATGTTTAGCTGCACAACATTTTGCAGATACGAACAGAACAGTGGGAACATCGCTGGTGCAATGGGTATATCACTTGAGAAACTAAGAACTTCGTATGAGTGGTGCATGAGTCATTCAATCCGGAAACCTGTTAAGTTTTTATTTAATCTGCATGCATTGTGAACTTCGTGTAATGGCATAAAAAGTCAGTGGAATATACACCTTGTCTCATGGTAAAAGAGTCTGTTCCACCATGTGACGACTGTGTATGTGTGAGCATTGAAGCAAAGTATGTGGAGGTAACGTGGCAACCGTATTAGATGTGGACGTGAGTTGCTCGCCGCTCACCCTGTCCAGCGCGGCCTGCACCTTGGCCTCGCTGCCGGTGTCCAGGGCAGAGGTGGCCTCGTCCAGCAGCAGGATCTTGGGGCGGCGCACCAGCGCCCTGGCGATGGCGATGCGCTGCTTCTGGCCGCCCGACAGCTGGGCGCCGCGCTCGCCCACCAGCGTGTCGTAGCCCTGCACACAGCAAAGGACTGCGGGAAGATTAAGAGTTTAACGTCCCATTAACAGCAATCTCGGAAAACTTACGTGTGGATAACCGAACGGGGATTTGAACTGTCGTCTTACCGAATGCTAATTCAGTGTGATAACCACTGCGTCACCACGCTTGGTATGTGTATACTGGGGACAGTATCTGCTGTTTTGGGCAGTGGAGAAACGCAGCAGTGTCGAATATTACGTTTTTCCGCTTCAGGCAAGTGCAGTCTTGCTAAGGGCCACGAGCGCAAAACTCCTCACTGTGGCTACGTAAGTGAGGGACGGCGATTATCGCTCAAACAACCTATTTTCGGTTACACCGGTTCATATCAACTCCAGTTTAACCTGACTGATAAAGTCACTCACAATAACCAGTTTCTGAAATAACCAATTTTCGGCATTTTTTTGTTATTATAGCTGTAACAGAGACATCGAACAAAAACTGCGTAGTAAATTTCAAGACATGCTAACTAAAACTATTAATTATAGTAGTCAAATAAAAGAAAAAGTGGTCTGTCAATTGTTGCTACATTCCTTGAAATATGATAAGGATTACTACTAGAAGGAATGACCAGTATATTCCACTCCTCCTCCCTGACCGAGCGAGGTGGCGCAGTGGTTAGACACTGGACTCGCATTCGGGAGGACGACGGTTCAATCCCGCGTCCGGCCATCCTGATTTAGGGTTTCCGTGATTTCCCTAAATCACTCCAGGCAAATGCCGGGATGGTTCCTCTGAAAGGGCACGGCCGTCTTCCTTCCCCATCCTTCCCTAATCCGATGAGACCGATGACCTCGCTGTCTGGTCTCCTTCCCCAAAACAACCCAACCCAACCCTCCTCCCTGGACGTTCTTCCGATGTAAACAACGGCTGTATTGGCCTGAGTTGCTAGCTGCCTGTGGGCTTCATCATATTGTTTTGGAATAAATATAATCAGAATTTCAAATTATCAAAAGTAATATAAGTTTAATTTGGATTTGACTGTAATTTTGCAAGACCAAAGGCGACTGAAATCAACATGTGGCTAAAGGGAAAAATACGAAAATTTCTAGATGGTATTGTGGACATTCACTTGTTTTTTCTTAAAAATGCTGTACTTCTGATGATGAAAACTGCAGAAATGTGTTGTTCTATTGTAAAGAGGTGTGGCTGCGTCGTAAAGTTCAATCAAAAATGGTTCAAATGGCTCTCAGCACTATGGGACTTAACTTCTGAGGTCATCAGTCCCCTAGAACTTAGAACTGCGTAATCTAACCAACCTAAGGACATCACAAACACCCATGCCCGAGGCAGGATTCGAACCTGCGACCGTAGCGGTCGCGCGGTTCCAGACTGTAGCGCCTAGAACCGCTCGGCCACCCCGGCCGGCAAAGTTCATCATTCTGATAGAACAGGCAGTGATTTACTCTGCCTTTTCTGGCTTGGGTAATCGTACAGTTAGGGTTTTAGAACTTCTGTTTAAGATCCCTGCTGAGAAAATAAATTACGCCCTGAAAGTCCATGCTAGTGTCATATCGAGTATTGCAGAAATGTAGTTGCATATGTTCCCTATCCTTAACGGAGTTCGACAAGTAAAAATCGAACTTAGAAACGGGTATCGTGGTCTTGCAATTTATGATGGACAAGGTCGGACATGCGCTTTGTGCAACTCTGCTGAACATATTCGAGCTGAAGATAACAGGAGGCGCGTGTGACAGATTCGTACCGGTGAGGCTCCAAGTCTAAGGCCTACGACCTGCATGAAACTGTCAGACGCTGATGCCACAGCCGCTCGCAATCTTGGTGAACAGGAACTGTCCGCACAGGCGGCAGAATACGAGACGCAAGAGGAAATAATGGTTCAAATGGCTCTGAGCACTATGGGACTTAACATCTATGGTCATCAGTCCCCTATAACTTAGAACTACTTAAACCTAACTAACCTAAGGACATCACACAACACCCAGTCACCATGAGGCAGAGAAAATCCCTGACCCCGCCGGGAATCGAACCCGGGAACCCGGGCGTGGGAAGCGAGAACGCTACCGCACGACCACGAGCTGCGGACACGCAAGAGGACTTGAATGAGAATGAAGAACGTGCTTTCGTGCAGGAAAAGCAGGTAGTGACCAATTGAACTTCATGTGAGCAGCGCCTCGTGCGTTACCGATGTTGACTCTACTGTGTCGCTATCTGGTTAACATCGGAGCGAGCAATCGTCGCAATAACAGGAAACCACAGACGGACTATCCCATGAGGAGAGTATCTCCGGAAATGTAACCGAACCAGTCATGCCGGTAGTACACAGCGAAGGAAGAACAGGACAGGAATTATGTGATTCCGAACGATATGTTGCGAAACAAAGGAAAGGGAAAAGAGGGGGATAAGAAGTGACATGACTCGAACCATGGCGAGGAAATGAATACAGCAAATGTGCAGATTATGGACTTGTCTGCACGGGGAGAAGTGACACGAGATGATGACGTCACGTCACGCAGGAAGGACTTCGCCATCTCCCAAGAAATCTCCAAAAATAAGAAACGAAGACAGTGAAATATACGTATTTCGCTGCACAGCCGCAAAGCAGGATCGGTATAATATATGTTAGCAGAAACTTAGCACACAAACTTAGTGCAGTCGAAACGATACCTGCAGCCTTTCCCGACCAGTGAAGTGTAGCATCAGATTAGTTAAACAAAAAATATACTGGGGTTGTCCCACATGGAAACTGAACATTAACATGCTGCATGACAATGATCTAGATGAGCGAATATCCTGTGCTTGCAAGCTTGTCTCCGATTGCGTTACAAGTTACCGAATGCTGTAACCTGGTGGACATTATATACAAAAAGGAAGCTACGATCTGCCTTGAAAGGTTATGGAAGAGAAAGAGCAAGGTGGTTGAAAGATACAATTGAATTTTATTAAACATGTCTGTGGGAGCTTTACGAAGAGCCAAGATGTTTTAATAAATATACGGAAGGTTAAGGCTAAACCAGTAAGTCTTAAACGCAGCTGGAGGGCCTGGAGATTAAATCGCATGTTACGTCAGTTGTGCAGGAATAAAACACGTCACTCTTCCATTTGATACAACATGAAAAGAACAGGAGAAGGAATTTCATCAAGAGTCTGAGAACAGAAGACAAAGGAGATCTGACGCAACACAAAGATATTTTAACGGAGGCCTGTAGGTTTTGGAAGGTTTTATATGGTAAAAGTCAGTTTGAACCACGCATTGTAAGAAAACTGCTGATGAAAAGTGGTCTACAGAATATAATAAACGAAGAAGAAAATAGGAGCTAACAACAGAAATGTTGTGCGATGACGTTTCGGACATCATTAAAAGTGTGCCCGTAAAGAAGTCACCAGGTCCCGGCGGATTGCCCTCAGAGTTTTATGCAGCTTTGTCACATTATAGGCAACACCTTTATGCAAGTAGTGAATGACGTCCTGAAGGGAGAAACTGTTCCTCCAGAATTCAAAGAAGGTGTAACTGTCTTGCTTGATAAAGGAAGAACTACTGAAGTCAAAGACCTTTCCAAAAGGAGACCCATATGTCTTATGAATGCCGATTATAAAATCGTTGCGCGGGCGGGGAAAGAATGACTAAGACTAGCCTTGCAGAAGATAAGTCATCAGACACGCCTTCCTGCTCGAAGTATTTTCAAGACACTAAGTGCGCATCGCGATACTACAACAATATTTTCCAAGATCATAGCAAAAGCAGGACTCCTTTTTATAGATTTTGTCAAAGCTTTCAACAGGGTCAATCACCAGTATTTATTTACTTTGATAAGGCATATGGGTTTTAATGAAAATTACGTGGGCATTTTGAGCAACATCGTGAAAGGTATCAAAACGAAAATCTGAATAAATGAACACCATATCAAACCAGTTAGAATTATCAGTGGCGTTACCATTATCAATGTTACTTTATATATGTGCATTAGAACCGCTGTTGCAGATTCTTGGTAACTAAGAGGGCATTCAAATATTAGTGACGAGTAGAGCCGCTAGTGCGTACGCTGATGACGTAGGAGTTGTCATACGAAGTAGGGAAGACGTTAAACGTCTCACAGAAACTGTACTCCTTTATTGCAGCGCGACAGGTGCTAAAATAAATGACAAGAAGAGTTCATGCTTCAGCCTCAACTTTTTTAACAGCATACGGTTGTAAAGGATAAAGTTGGTTGACCATCATACAGCAATAGGAGTGACTTTCATTTCAAACGACAACTTTTACGTGGAGGAAAATGGCAAACTGTATTCGAGAGGCTTAAATGTTAGGTTAAATTACGAATCTGAATATTATGGAAAACATTAATCAATTGTGCTATTCTGTCCAAAGCAGTGAACGTAGGACAAGTCCTGTCGATTCCCAAGGCAATAGCAAAAAACATCGTGAGTCACATATGTAGATGCATCTGGAAAAGGCATATCAGAAGGTGGAGGACTTTCTCTTACAGACATTTATCGCCAAAATATGGCCTTATTAATCAAAGCTTTATTTCAGCACACACTCTGCTGCAAAATGAAAATTTTATTCTGACTACAGCAGGAATTATCGTGTGGAACTCCTGTATGGGAGTTTGCGGCAAGGAAATCTTTCTATTTAAAGTTCAAGACTTGAGACTCACCACTGAACTTTTTTCGGTTTTTCTGGAAGTCTGTTCAAGATGAAACCTGCTATAGTGCACACCTTTGTGAACAGTACTTAAGGAAGTGGTGACACGGGCTCTTCACGGTGTACCACAGTACGGTTTGGAGCGGGTTCTGCGTTAAATGAGTGGAGGCTTTATTACCTAAATTCATAAAACAGATTAAACAGGTAAAGCAGTGAACTAATGTTTTCATGCAAGCAGTCAATTAATAAGTTACATTAGACAATTATGCATTTAAAGGAAATTTAGTTTTCATTACGTGACCGGCTGGCCTGCTGACGAGACGTCACAGACAATTTCCAATAGGCCGCTCAGTACACTAATAGTGATGTGGAGCGAGGCCGTTGCAGCCACAGGATATCGCTTTAGTTTCAGATGGGGCCACTAAATACAAGTTATATACCAATAGATTTTGCTTATCTGAAAAGAGAACAATATTTGCCTTTGGTGGTACAACAAATTACACAGAATCGGATCAGTTAGCTCGAATGAGCACTTCCTTACCATATGGGCACCCGCAGCGGGACTTTTATCTTAAGATGAATGTTAACTACCCAACAGTCTTAAATAAATGACAACCTGATTACGCAATGTCTTCTTTACACAGTGGCGCATACACCTTATATCAAAACTCAGTATAGAACTCAGTGCTTACCTTAAAATCTGTTAATTTAAACATATAAAACAATTACTTGTGTTAATAACGGTAAGAAGTATTCCCATAAGGTAACTGAGATGCATGTAAGGCATCCGGCGAACCTACTAAATATTACAAAAGATAGATATATATTAAAAGTATAGTACAATCTGTGACCTAAGGCCAACATATGCTGCAGCACTGTTCCTGAACACAAGTACAGGCCAGAATATTCAAACAGTAAATGCAATGGACGGTAAGCTTTCTAATGTAGCGGTGCCACGTATACACACATGAGAGGCACCTTATTACCAAATACAGCCACTGTGGCACGCGCTACAGAATCAACTGAATTTCTCTCTAGTAAACTTAGCACTAGAACGATTCTAGTTGACGAGGCCACAAGCGTTCGGACATAGCAACAAGAACTGACGTAAGACTTCTGTCTTACGAAGCACAGCACTGAACAGCCACTCTGGTTTTATCCGAAATACTTAAGTTAGCAGAAATGACATAATCTAGGATGGAGTATCGTTTAAGTATGCAAAATTATTTGCCTTCTAGCAAAGGAGCATTCAGACTCGATTTACACTTGTCGCCAACACATACAACCCATTCAAGCTGGGCGTTAATTCAAATTGGAATGTCACCGTGAAACGGAACGCTGAGCAGAGTTCGTTTCAGGCTCAGAATCCACTGCTGCGCATGTATGTTGGACCAACTAGTCAACCACAGCCAACGGTAACCGCGTCCTCGGGTGAGTTCTTTCACGAGCGCGCAGCGACTCACTGCCTCGCCCGCTCCGGGCCCCGCACTCCGCAGCCACGTACACACAATGCTGGCGCTCCTTCGCGGCAAGGACGAACGAACCGCAGAGGTGCCGCTTAGTAGCACAATATCATTCACAATTTTCAGATTTTTGTTTACAAAGTTTTTCGTTTTATGCATACTTTCTTACTATTTACGTGTGAGCTACCAGAATAGTTCCACAATCGGCATTCTTTTCTATAATAGTTGTGATATAATTCGGAGGTAAATTAAAACTTTGTGTCCGACTGCCTAAACAAACCATTAGTAAAACTATAACGCTCAAAATGTAGTAAAATAATAGACCATACGTACAGAGTAGTGAGGATGTGGCGTAAAGTGTTATCCATGTACAAAGCGTTTTCCTGTCTACTGTTCACCGAATGAATGTCGAAGTTTCTTATGAATGATTCGATATTATTTATAACAAATCTCGTGGAGTATATGTATAGGAATGGCAGAGCTACAATCCCGAGACGCCAGGACGTCAACAACCTTAGCGAAGTTCGTGAACTGACATCGCATGGCTGTCTAACTGCCCCTTTCTGGGCTAAGATTATTCCTCGTGGCAGCCCGGAGTTACCTCAGTATAGAGTCTTAGCGGATAACAGATGACTCTGCTACACAACCTTATCCCACAGTCGTCTCTAAAAACAATAAATTGACAGGCAAAGAGCAATCTCCTGTAAGAAAATGCAAGACATAGTAAATCAGGCTTTACTCCTGTACTACTTATCTGAACCAAGTTTCTACCTGACTGGACCCTGCTCCCGGTACCTGAACATAAGTTATATGCTATTTTCTGTCCACAGTTAACATTCCCTGTTCTCAGGTCCCTGAATCTCTAGAAAACCAAATCAGTACTAATAGCTAACAGCAGTCGAGGCCAAATTCAAACAAATTTGAGCAAATGAGTCTGCGTAGAAAAAACATGTTATAGTGTCACACTCTGAACCTTTGCTCAAAACATAAACTATGTTGCTATTAAATCTACGATGCAACACAAGCCTTCCACCAAGCATTAATGTACATGTTGGCCAAAACTCAACTACAGCCTTCTAGTGATTTTTCATCAGCCATTCTAAAGAAATCCCGCCCCTGACTTCCCACTACTTCTACACGCTTGGATAATATCTCCACTTATCTCAATACAATGAATCACATCACGAAAATTGTAGAAGTAATGTGCGTTCCTCAACCAAAAATCTCAATTTCACAGCCGGCCGGCGTGGCCGAGTGGTTCTAGACGCCTCAGTCTGGAACAGAGCGACCGCTACGGTCGCAGGTTCGAATCCTGCCTCGGGCATGGATGTGTGTGACGTCCTTAGGCTAGTTAGGTTTTAGTAGTTCTGCGTTCTAGGGGACTGATGACCTAAGATGTTAAGCTCCGTAGTGCTCAGAGCCATTTGAACCATCTCAAATTCGCAACATAAAGTTCGACATCCATCTCTTTGGTTTCTCTTGTCCAAAGAATCTCCTAAAAATTCTTCAGTGTTCAACGTTTGAGCTAATCTAAGTCGTTGTTCTGGAGTGAACAATCTGAGCAGGGTTGGCTCACCTTCCCCCAAGTAAACTTCTCTCACTGACTTTTCTTAGCGCGACTACGTACCCTCTAAAGTCTTGAAAAAATTCGCTGTTGTCATGAAAAACTTGTGATCTCAAGGCAAGACCAGAAATTCCTGTGACGATATTGTTCTGTCATTTTTTCGAAGGAATAGACCAACCTCATATTTAAGTTCTTGCGAAAGAAAAAAAATAACTGCTATAAAATATTATTGGTTTCTGTCACCACGTCCAATCGCAATGAATCGGGGAATTTTCGTAATTTTCGTAATTTCTACTTCCCAGAAGATGAAAGGCGAGTATATGTCTGACGAACCGTCCCAGATTCTCGCCGACCGGAGTGGCCGAGTGGTTCTAGGCGCTTCAGTTTGGAACCGCGCGACCCCTACGGTAACAGGTTCGAATCCTGCCTCGGGCATGGATGTGTGTGATGTCCTTAGGTTAGTTAGGTTTAAGTAGTTCTAAGTTCTAGGGGACTGATGACGTCAGATGTTAATTCCCACAGTACTCAGAGCCATTTGAACCATTTGATCCAGATTCTCTGCGAAATGAAGCGGCAAGCAACCCTACCAGAAGAATAATGTCAATAGAAGCAGAGAACGGCTCAAGTAACACAAGCAGAACAGACATAAAGTGAGCAGCTGGCTTCCACAAACAAGGTGAAAATATTGTGCTAGTAAAGAGAACGAAAAGATTCCCCAGGACTTAGATACAATTGTACTAGGAAGAGATCAAGCGTAATTCAAAGTAGGTAGGTCCATTTGGAAGAAAAATAATGGCAAATGCTTATTCCCAGAGCAGAAACACGAATTACCCCTGAGCGAGCTCGTAGTGACGTTTCACAGAACAAAGTTTGTTTTTTGAGCTTCTAATATGTGAACTGCTGTTAACATGCCTGCAAAATAACGTAAAGTAATCTTTACCAGCGATCTCAGCGTCGTTTGAAGATAAATGGCTAATTGCTTAGTGTGTGGTGACAACTGTTAGCGTTGCATCCAATTTTCTTTGCACGTAAGTGACCACTGATTAAGGTACCAGAAGACATTCCCTTTAGGTGTAAATATGTATACGGATTTGGCTAGTTACAATACAGGAAAAACAAAATTTACACGCCTAAACAAAGGACGTAGAATCACCGTATGCGGTTGTTTGCCTCTAATGCCTAGGTGCACGGTACGGTGTCGAAGTTGAGTGTCAGTAGGACGACACAAGACGACTTAGACAAAATTTCCAGTTGGTGTGTTGAATGTGGAAAAATGTAAGTTAATGCAGATGAGTAGGAAGATCAAACCTCTAATGTTCGGATACAGTATTACTAGTGTTCTGATTGACACAGTCAAGTCGTTTAAATATCTAGGCATAACGCTGCAAAGCAATATGAGGTGGAACGAGCATGTGGTAACTGTGGTAAGGAAGGCGAAAGGTCGACTACGGTTTATTGGGAGAATTTTAGGAAAGAGTGGTTCAACCGTAAAGGAGATCGCACATAGGACGCTGGTGCGACCTATTCTTCAGTACTGCTCGAGTACTTTAGACCCTTGCCAGATCGGATTGAAGAAAGACATCGAAACAATTCAGAGGTGGGCTGCTAGATTTGTTACCGCTAGGCTCAAACAACTCGTCAGTGTTACGGAGATGCTTCGGGAACTGAAATGGGAATCCCTGAAGGTAGGCGACATCCTTTTGGAGAAATATTACTGAAAAAATGTGAGAACCGGCATTTGATGCGGCATGCTTAACGATTCTACTACCGCCAACATACATTACGATCAAGGACCACGAAGATAAGATACGAGAAATTAGGGCTCATACGGAGGTATACTCCCTCGCTCTATATGCGAGTGGAACAGGGAAGGAAACGACTAATAGTGGTACAGGGTACCCTCCACAACACACCGTACGGTGGCTTGCGTAGTATCTGCGTAGATGTAGATGTGCTGAGCGTGAAAAATTGTTAGAAAAGTTACGTAGTTTTTTCAAATATCATGCTGCGGAAGGAAATATTTAGGACGCGATTTTTCCTGTGATTAGCTTAGTGTTGTACAATACCTGACAAATGAGGAAACGGCGAGGAAACGAAAAGAAAGTTCTTGAGTTTTGAGAGCACGTAATTACAAAATCAAGTCTCATTGACAAAGGACCTGCTAGCATGAAGTTGTACCACCTCTGCCTGGATGCATAATTAGATTAGGAAGCATCCCATAAAGTCGATGAATCCCCTCCTTAGACAAACTGGCCCACAACCATTGTAGCTGGTATCTGTTACGAAAATCACGTCCTAGGAACTCCCACACGCGTTCTATTGGAGAAAGATCTAAGAACATTGCTGTATACTGGAGTACATCAACATCGGGTAGACAGATAATACAGACATGTGTACGGGCGTTGCCCTGTTGAAAAATAGCACCACAATAATGTAGCACGAGAGATAATAATGAAACCGCATGATCTCTGTGAAGTATCATTGTGCTCTCTGAGTTCCCTTAATCACTATTGGCAGTGACGTGTAGTCACAACTGGTGGCTCTCCTTGCCTGTCCGAAACACTAGAAGAATCGGACCTCTCCCCAGGTCAACGCCATGCTCGATGACATCTTTGGTAACACGGAACCATGATTCATCGTTGAACACAATGCGACGCCACTCATCAGCATTTCGTGCTTCCTGGTAAGGTCACCATTCCAGACGCAGCCGTTCGTGTATCGGTGTAAACGGTGGTCTGCGCATTGGATGATAATTTCCTATTTCGCATGCTGCTAGTGTCCGACCAATGATGCGGGAGAGCATTGGGTGTTGCAGGGGCTTCATTACTTGTTCTCAGATGGCAGGCACAGGTGTGACCAAGTTACGATTGCTTGGTGCACAATACTTCAATTCTCCAGTGTGGGGGACACACGTGGACGACTTAGGTCTGGGCGATCAGTATATTTGTCGTTACGTTTCCATGCAATCTTAGATCGCGCGGCTGTCACATCTGAAAGCCCCACATATCTGTAAATTGCACGATTTGATCAGTCGGCCAAATGGAGACCCGCACGGAGGCTCCTTTCAAACTCTGTCAGGTGTTGATAAAAGTACTTGCGTATTAATAAAACGCTTCAGCTGTATTTAGGCCTTTGGTTTTAGATCACTACCGGTTTGATGACACTAAATGTCTTTCCTGATAAATCTTACACGACTACGTGGCAGCTTTGTGGCCTACACAGTAATCACCTAACATTTACACTGTTCACATCCGTTATATGCCTTACCAGGCCTGGTAACAACACTAAACAGGAACAACACTAATGCGCCCTGCTGTCCGCTGTAGTTGTCAAGGAATTTTGCAACTCTAATAATTTACATTCCCTCCGATGGTGTGTACGTGTGCGATGACACCCGAACATGTCTTTTGGGTGCTTCACTTTCTTTTTCTCTCAGGTTGTGTTGTTTGGATCTACTGGATGGTCCTTTCGAAGTGTTGACCAAGAATAGTACATGAGGTGTAAGTCGTGACTCGTGTCGTTGTCTCTTGCTATTTCTCCTTCCAGATTATGAAACCCGCCATCGATGGTGCAATGAGAGATGCAACTGAGGAAACTGACGACGCGGACTTATTAATCACAAAAAAATTCTGCTTTGATATGATGCTGATCGTTTGCGAATATGATGACAGCTTGGGAAAAGGCCACTATATAAGTGAGCTGTGCACTCTCATGGACGACCACTTCACGATTCGAGCTGTGGGGAACTACGTCTCTTCAAAAGTACCGGGGTAAAACTCGTAAATTTATAGTTAATTACTTTTCACGTGGAACTGTTGTCTGTGCTGTGGAAAGGCGAAGAAGTGGCTGGTGAGGGGGAGGGGGTTGTGTATTACGTAAAGAAAATATGGACTGATGAAAAAAGTCGCAACATCAAAAAATAATTCATGCAGAGTAATGAAATTTCGGAAATATATTTGTTTTGGAAGTGTATGTTAGTGATTAACATTGCAACATCACAGTTTAATGTATGTGCGAGCAAACTATTGCAAATGTGAAATGCTGGTTCATTAATAACAGTTGTAGCCTCCAGAATGTCGAATTCAAGCATGCAAGCTTGCTTGCATTGTGTCGAACAGGGGCCGGATGTCAGTTGCAATACAGCGACGGTTAATGTTTCTTGTGGATGATTCTGGAGCTGGAATCCGATGCCCCATATGTGCTCGATTGAAGACGGATCTGGTCATCGAGCAGGCTAAGGCAACATGTGCACACTCTGTAGAGCATGTTGGGTTACAACAACGGCGTGTGGGCGAGCTTTATCCTGTTGGAAAACACCATCTGGAATGCTGTTCGTGAGAGGCAGCACAACAGGTCGAACCACCGGATTTACGTACAATTCTGAAATCGCACCCCGGACCACAAGGCCAGGTATAGGTTCAATGTGTCTAACTCGCAGACTGGTTGTAGGCACTCAACTGGCCCGTTTCTAACCAACACACCACCATCATTGGCACCGAGGCCGGACCAGCTTTCATCTTAGAACGCAAGAGACCCCCACACCGCCCTCCAATGAGCTCTCGCTTGAAATCATTGAAGTTGCAAACGGCTGTGGTTTGGGGTCAGAGGAATGGATGCAATAGGGCGTCTGGCTCGGAGCTGTCCTTGAAGTTGTGTCACTGTGGTGCCAACTGCTGTTCAAATTGCTACTGCAGATGCAGAACGATGCGCCTGAGCCATACGCCGAACACGATGGTCTTTCCTCTCGATAGTCCACATGACCCTATGGAACCTACTCTTCTTGGGATAGTGCATTCCCGTGATCACCGCTGCCAACGATGATGTAGAATGGCTATCTTCCTGTCAAGCCTTTCTGCAGTATCGTAGAAGGAACATCTGGTTTCTCGTAGTCCTATCACACGACTTCGTTCAAACTCAGTGAGGTGCTGAGAACGGCGTCTTTATCGCCTTAAAGCTATTCTTAACTACATCAACTTATCACGTCCAATTCCAAAGTTAGCTAACGCTCACGACGTACAGCGGGTATTTAAAGTAAACCTGATTCACATCCACATAGTGGCGCCACTAGTGCCCCTCCTACGCGACTGGCGCGAATTTTGAATAAACATAATGTTTCGTTTATGTCCCACAATTCCTTCTTGGTGCTGACATTTTTTTCTGCCAGTGTAAATCGTGGACAGTGAGGGACACTAAAGGAGTAAAACATGAATTTAAACGCTATTCTGTTTCAGACACTCAAATTTTCTCCTTTGACTCGTTTCCGTGGCCCACTGCCGATTGCGGTTGTCGGCGCCAAAGGCTGGAATTTGCACGCCAATACTGCAACTGGACTTCCACTGAGTGGCGACAGGTGTCTTCCTCAAATGAATAGCGTTTTATTCGTCAGATCAGATGGCTGCTTGCGTGTCAACGCAAATACCCTGCAACCATCGTCGGAAGGGCCCAGGCTGGAGTAGGGATAATGTTTTCGTGACATTCACGGCGGGCTCATCATTCTGGATGGCGCAGTGGATCAACAGTAGTTTACATCTATCCATGGGGACCATGTCCACCCCTACAAGCAGTTCTTTTCCTTTCGGCGCGATGACATCTACCAGCAGGACAATGTAAGGTGCGTAGTTCGAAGAGCACCAGGACGAGTTTACCGTACTCCCGTGGCCACCAGACTCGCCGTATTTAAACCCACCCGAAAATGTGTGTGATCACCGCGATCGGGCTGCTCGCGCCGTGGATCCTGAACCTGGAAACCTACCGCAGATGGCCACGGTACTGGAGGCGACACGTCTCCACATTCCTGTCGATACTTTCCAGAACCTCATTCACTCCTTTCTGGCACGTCTGGCATAGGTCTGCATTGCAAAAGGTGGGAATTCAGGCTTTCCAGAGGTGTTCACATTAATGAGACTGGACAGTGTATGCGGGAGGACGCAACATGTTGTCCGACTCTTCCCAGAAAGGGCTGTCCCGAAATTTCAACACTGGACCTCTCTGTGATGCAGAAGGCCCCTCTTCTAGCGTTTGACATTGGAGTTCGTTGAGCAGCTGTGTAACAGTCTCGCGCGACTAAACGCTCTTGTGACGAAACGCGTCACTTTTCGTGGGATCTTCCCTATCTCTTCCATCAGTCCCTTTTAGCCAGGACCCCAGACTGATGAACAATACTTAAGAACCGGTCGAACAAGCGCCTTGTAAGCCACTTCCTCCGTGTATGAGTTACATTTCTTTAAGAGTCTTGCTACGAACCTCCGTCTGGCATACGATTTTTCTACTATTTGTTTTATATGGTCATTCCACTTAAGGTCTCACTGCATAGTTTCGGTAGATACTGTTTTGATCAATTTATCACTGATAGTGCCCTTCTACAGCAGTGGATTTGTTGTCCTATCTATGAGCAACATGTTAAATTCATTTACGTTCCAGCCGAGACAGTGCACCATTCATCAACCTTTTGTAGGTTATTCCGCAAACAGAAACTTACTTTCAGTTCGCCGGCCGGAGTGGCCGTGCGGTTCTAGGCGCTACAGTTTGGAGTCGAGCGACCGCTACGGTCGCAGGTTCGAATCCTGCCTCGGGCATGGATGTGTGTGATGTTATTAGGTTAGTTAGGTTTAATTAGTTCTAAGTTCTAGGCGACTGATGACCTCAGAAGTTAAGTCGCATAGTGCTCAGAGCCATTTGAACCATTTTTTACTTTCAGTTGGAACATGTTCGGAAAGGAAGTTCGAGAATGACGCCTGACGTCACCTGGCAAACTAAATTGTAAAATAAATCATATATGTAATTAAATGTGAAGGTATGGGTGTATGCCACTCGAAACGTTTCATGAGAGAACGTAAATGTAACTGACGCAGATAATCTTTTAATTCATCTTTTATGTCATGAACAGTTGCATTTAGCAAATCATTGCTTAAAATGGACGATATAAAGTGATTAAAGGATAGTATACATTGCTACTCAACGTACGCATTTATTATTGTTATTTAAGCTGTTTACTTTGGTGACACAAGAAATTTACTGGTGCTAATTTATACGTATTGAAGCATCATTAAAAACAAAAACGGTATCACACTCATCAACTGGAAATATAGAGCTGTAGCCAGTCCGCGCCAGAGAAATGCAGGTCATGTGTTCAATCAAGTGCAGTAGATAATGTATACCAGAGGAAAGTAAGCCTTGCACAAGTGAAGGCTGAAAGATATTATGTCCATAATTTGGAGGTAGAAGAATGAGATACGTCATCTCTATACATAAAAGGCATTTTCCTGACTGGCTGACTGACAGACTGACTCACCATCGCTTAAGCCAAACCGCTAAGGGTAGAAATTTGAAATTTGGAGGTGTGGAGCCTATACTACAGGCGTCTTTTAAGAAGGAATCTTTCGAAATTCCAACCCTATGGCGGTGCAATACCGGGTGAAAGCCTTTTTTGAAAATATATCATTATTGACGAACTATTAAAGTATTTGTAAAGCTACATCTGGTAGCTGAATTCTCGGTTATAAATAAAAAGAATACGAATTTCATTGTTTCTGGACATTGAACGCCTAAGGGAGTGAAATAGGGGACGAGAATTTTTATGAAAATATTTTATTATGAAAGCATTTTTAAAGCCAAGTCTATGAAAATTTAAATTGGAATAGTTAGAAACAAAAAATACATGTTTCAGTGTTTTAGAAAATTCAGTCTCTAAGAGGGTGCAATGGAGGGTGAAACTTTTATGAAAATATTTCACTGCGAAAGCATTTTTAAAGCTAAATCTTTGAAAAAAAGTGTATGGTTTCTCTCTTATAGATGAAAAAATACCTGTTTCATTGTTTTTGGAAATACAACACGTAAGGGGGTGAAATAGGGTCAGACTGATTCACTGACTCATCATCGCCTAGCACAAACCGATGAGCTTAGAAGCTTGAAGTTTGGAGAGGGTGTGGATCTTATATTGTGGCATCGTTTCATAAGGACTGTCCAAAATTCCAGTCCTAAGGGGGTGAAAAAGGGGATGAAAGGCTTTTTGAAAGTATGTCGCTATTAAGGGAATTTTGAAGCTAGAATTACGAACACTTGTACTTGGTTTTTCAGTGAAAAATAAAAAATATTTTGTAAATTCAATCTCTAAGGAGGTAAAGCTTTTTGTGGTGATAGTTTTTTGAAAATAAATAATTACTAAAGAACTATTACATTATTTTTGAGTCTATATTTATGGCAATTGGTTTCTGACTTTCCGGTAAGAAATTAAAGAAATACGTGTTGTAGTTTTTCTGAAAATTCAACCCTTAATGGAGTGCAATAAGGAATTAAAATTTTTAATAAAATATTTCGTTATATTAAAAAAATTTAAAGCTAAATTTACGAAAATTGGTATTTCACTTCTCAGTTAGATATAAATAATGTTTGTTAGGGGATAAAAGTTGCTATGGGAATAACTCTACTAGAACGCAATGGCATTATTAACAAAGACTTCGGGCTCCAGCTACCAGAATCACCTTTTGGTCAGAAGTACATTCGAAAGTTCTTACATGGCCTTTATTTGGTTGA
Source organism: Schistocerca cancellata (assembly GCF_023864275.1). Taxonomy (NCBI): domain Eukaryota; kingdom Metazoa; phylum Arthropoda; class Insecta; order Orthoptera; family Acrididae; genus Schistocerca; species Schistocerca cancellata. The sequence continues at coordinate 242,937,109 of NC_064628.1, read as the reverse complement.
AAGCTTAGACAGTGTTGCAATTTGTGAACGATATAAAAATTCGATTAAATAAAAAAAAAACCTCTGCAGTGCTAAGCTAGTGACATATAAAGTGGAGGTGCACAGCGATTTTTCCTCTGTTACACGATGTGACCTGATCACTCACAAGTTGATCAACGTAAAATACTTGGTCATTCGATTGAACAGTTTCTCAAAATTTTAACTGGAGAACAAAACGCGATAAAAACAAGTGCAAACAACAGAAGGTAAGAATACATTCATTAGCTCTCTGCACTATATCTGCCCAACGACTGGCATAGTGCGTGATGTTGACGCTGCCGACCCCTGGAAACGGATACCCGACCCATCAAGTGTATATTTTAGAAGTTACGGTTGAAGGACCCCAACAGAGATAATCCTACCACCGCGTGTCTTGACACACCAAGACAATGCGGCAACGATTTACGTATTTACCCCACGTTCAGATTAGAGAGAAATTTATCAAGCTGCGTCATAATTTATGTGTGTGATGTCGGGTTGTAAGTGACGATGAAAGAAGGGGAGATGAAATAAATCGCTTTTTCGATGCGAAACCCTCAACAACACCCAGGAAGGCAGTTTTCTCATTCCGTTGCTGTTCCGATGTTAGACAGATAATGGTATTGCGGCAGGGCGATCCCGTATACACACTTCTCGCATTAGCCGTACAGAGAGCTTTTACGGCCGTAATGGGCAGCATTTGGTCTGAGCTACCTTATCAGTGGCATCCACGAATCAACCGCTGCAAATAGTGAAAGTAGTGTGGAGTACTATCCCCCAAAATATTCACCATTTTGGCGACGGCCCATCCTATAATCAGCTGCTTTACTGCGTTGCATGAATAGTGGACTAAACAAGATACTGAAATAGTTCTACGGGAATATCTGTTCGCAGCTGCATGGTGCTATGATTATGAATACACACAGCGCACAAACTATCTGACTTCGCACGCACGCACACACACACACACACACACACACACACACACACACACACAAAATTTTAATTTTTAAAAATAGCTCTAAGCACTATGGGACTTAACATCTGAGGTCATCAGTCCCCTAGACTTAGAACTACTTAAACCTAACTAACCTAAATACATCACACACATCCATGCCCTAGGCAGGATCCGAACCTGCAAGCGTAGCAGCAGCGAGGTTCCGGACTGAAGCGCCTAGAACCGCTCGGACACAGGGGCCGGCTTTTTTAGTTTTTTTTTTTTGTCTGAGGCAATACATAACATTGTTCCAGAATAATTGTTACTGGACTTCTTCTTTTATTTTTCCAAGTCGGTATAAATTTAACTTGATTGATGTTATTTTAATATTTTAAGAGGGACGTTCAAAAAGCAATGCAACGCACATTTTTCGGTTGAACAAATGTGGGATTGGTTGTGGTATATCGTAGAACAACCTCACTTCAGCACCTATAGTTTCATGAAGTTCCGATAGGTGGCCGGCTATACGTAGCCGTCGAAATGGCGTGTGTAAGGGATATGCATTCCTAGCAGAGTTTCTTAAGGCGGAAAACAGGAGCATCGGAGATATACATAGGCGCTTGTGGAATGTCTAAGGAGACTTGGCAGTGAATAAAAGCACGGTGAATAGCTGGGCGAGGCATCTGTCAACATCGCAATAAGGTCGCCCAGACCTGTCCGATGTCGTGCACGCTGGTCGGATGCACACAGCTGCGACTCCTGCAATGTTGGAACGTGCGGACACTCTCAGCCGAGGTGATCGACGGATCACAATCAAACACCTCGCAGCTCAGTTTGATGTCTGTTTGGTAGTGCCGACACACCTGCCCATCAGTTGGGGTACTCAAATGCGTGTGACTGCTGGGTTCCTCGACGCCTAACAGAAAACTTCCATCTGGCCCAATGAAGGATGCTCTCCAGGGGAAGCAGTACGTGGATGGTGGGGAGGTTACTGATCGAGCACGCCTTGGTTCCTTCGTCGACCAGTAGAGTGGTACCATGCGGGCATATAGCTCTTCCAGTAAATGGCGTAATGCTGTCGCATTGAACGGATATTATATTGAAAAGTAGGATTTTCTAGCCAAAAGATGTGCACTGGATCATGAATAAAACCAACCTGCTTTCAGAAAAAATTATGTTGCGTTACTTACTGAACGCCACTCGTAGAACAAAGAAAGTCACTGATTCCAACGGAAGTAGTTTCTGGAATTAGAAACGGAAAATATTTTGCATCAAAGCGGACTCACACATATTGTCCCAGAAATATACTAAAATAGTCACAGTCCGCCGGTTTCGAAATGTTTGCCTTGGTTATCAGGAAAATGCCCGAAGTCACAACCCAGATAGTTCCAGATGGGATTCCCTCTGCCGCTTTTTTGCCTGCAGCGACTTTTCTCTGAAAATAACCGCGACTCTTTAATTTGCTGGATCTCAAACATCCAGATGTTATCCTTGGAGTACAAAATTATATTAGATATGCTCTACAACAATCAGCCCTGTTGTCAGGAGAAAGGCCTTAAAGACCTAAAATAGAAATAACTCTATTTTTATTTGACTATTGCTACGGGAAGTTAATTTTTATTTATTGTTAGAGTATTCATTGGATTAATCTTCACAGAGGTAGAGTTTAAAATAAGGTATATATTAACAAAACAAATGAATGAGATTTTCACTCTGCAGCGGAGTGTGCGCTGATATGAAACTTCCTGGCAGATTAAAACTGTGTGCCCGACCGAGACTCGAACTCGGGACCTTTGCCTTTCGCGGGCTCTGGTAGAGCACTTGCCCGCGAAAGGCAAAGGTCCCGAGTTCGAGTCTCGGTCGGGCACACAGTTTTAATCTGCCAGGAAGTTTCAAAACAAATGAAGATTAGCAATCAAAGCAATTAATACCTTACTAGCATGAATATGACCGAAGATACAGGAGGAGTAATGGAAATATACTTTGTGCAACTAAAGGAATGATGAAAAGTTGGTGTGGTAAGCAAGAAGTATATCTGAAAATAAACCTGTTTATTATTATACAGTGAGAAGAACCTAGTATTAAATCCTAGAACTGTTCTAGGCGCTACAGTCTGGAACCGCGCGACCGCTACGGTTGCAGGTTCGAATTCTGCCTCGGGCATGGATGTGTGTGATGTCCTTAGGTTAGTTAGGTTTAAGTAGTTCTAAGTTCTAGGGGACTGATGACCTCAGAAATTAAGTCCCTTAGTGCTCAGAGCCATTTTTCAAATCCTAGAAACATCTGTGGGGTAGCACTTCGTAGATGTGAACAATCGTCTGACCGAAAACAATAGAGTAAGGACATATATGCTGTCGTAAGGACATACAGGGTGCCCCAGAAGGAATGATCTATAATCAGGGATATGGTGGGAAGGATTATTCGATGCAACCAAGTCTAGTAAAAAAGGGCTTTGAAACGCATACCTTAAGAGCTACGAGCATTTTCTCAGTAGAAATGTGTTTCACTGTAGCCAATACGAACAACGGATTGTAGCTCTTAAAGTATGCACTGCGGAGCCTATGTTCACACAGCACTGTTTTTCTTGTTTTGGTCCTTGTCAATACATCTCAAAATATTGAAAGCAAAAATCTTGCAGTAGAAGGATTTGTTTCACTGTATCGAAAATGGGGAAGTGCTCATATCTCCCATCGAATGATCTATCCTATCATCTCTCTGAATATTGACATTTCTCTTGAGACACCTTGTATATTAAATGTCGTGATCATAAAAAACACGATCTAGAGTAAGTGACATTCGGTTGCGTATTCTACTCCCGTGAATTACCAAAAGTAAATTGAAGAATCTTAGGAGACGACAAATATAGATTTAAATGCCAGCGGAAACTGAGGATATAAACTGTAACACCTATCGGGATATGGAAATATTGACACTACATGGAATGTCATTAAGCTGTATTGAATGCAGATAAATTTTGAAATAGTAAATCTCTCTTCAAAACGAGGTACATTAATTTCGTTTACATTTACGGACTTTGACCAATGGCGTGGCACGCAAATTACGGTTACCATTCATTTTTCACTGTCAGCTCGAATCGTACAATCGGAAATTGTGTCCTGCCTCAATTAGCAGGATGTATAAGTAAAACGATTTCAAAAAAAAGAATATATTGCTATAGATTTAGGTGACAGCTGCTTCTTACTTTTTATGAAACAAGAGTTGATATCAGAAGGCCTAATACGTGGACGAATATGGATTGAATGGTCTAGTTATCGTACCGATTTCGTATCTTATCACGTTGACTTGCGTGATAAGCTAGTAAAACAGAAGAACAGTTTCACAAGTTAGGCCATCAGCACACACTTGTGATAGAAGTGTATGTATGGAATTTTAAATCCTCCAGGAGTTTCTAACAGCTGGTCCAGAAGCTGTGATGCATCGATAAATTATATTCGTTTAGAACATTCTTAGGGATACTGGAATAAAGCCATTAAAAGACGGAGTATAGATAAGAAAAAGTGCGTCAGGTATTAACAAAGATGGTAAGGGCCAAGGAAATCTGATGCGATAGAATTTTCCCGAAACACTATTCGATGGAGTAAGCAGACCTAGTCTAGCGAACTTCAGAAGAGCTACAGGAAGGATTCCAGAGCGTTCATCTACGTGATTACTATGCTATTTACAATTAAGTGTCTGGCAGAGGGTTCAATGAACCACCTTCAAGCTGTCTCTACCGTTCCACTCTCGAAAGGCGCGTGGGAAAAACGAGGACTTAAATTTTTCTGTGCGAGCCCTGATTTCTCTTATTTTATCGTGATGATCATTTCTCCATATGTAGGTAGGTGCCAGGAGAAGGTTTTCGCAATTGGAGGAGAAAACTGGTGATTAAAATTTCATGAGAAGATCCTGTCGCAACGAAAAACGCCTTTGTTTTAATGATTGCCACTCCAGTTCACGTATCATGCCTGTGGCACTATCTCCCCTATTTCGCGATAATACAAAACAAACTGCCCTTCTTTGAACTTTTTCGATGTCATCCGTCAGTCCCACCTGATGCGGATCTCACACCACACAGCAATACTCCAGAATAAGGTGGAAAAGCGTGGTGTAAGCAGCCTCTTTAGCAGATCTATTGTACCTTCTAAATATTCTGCCAATGAGTCGCAGTCTTTGATTTGCTCTACCCACAACATTATTTATGTGATCATTCAAATTTAGGTTACTTGTAACTGTAATCTCTAAGTATTTAGTTGAATTTACAGCCTTCACATTTGTGTGATTTATCGCGTAATCGAAATTTAGAGGAATTCTTTTAGTACTCATGTGAATAACTTCACACTTTTCTTTATTCACGCTCAATTACCACTTTCCGCACCATACAGATATGTTATCTAAATCATTTTGCAATTCGTTTTGGTCATCTGATGACTTTACAAGGTGGTAAATGACAGCATCAAATGCAAATAATCTAAGAGGGCTGCTTAGATTGTCTCCTGTGTCTGTTAATATAGATCAGGAACAATAGAGGGCCTATAACACTTCCTTTGGGAACGCCGGATATTACTTCTGTTATACTCAATGATTTTCCGTCTATTACTACGAACTGTGACCTTTGTAACAGGAAATCACGAATCCACTCGCACAACTGAGGCGATAATCCATAGGCACCCAGTTTGGTTAGAAGACGCTTGTGAGGAACGGTGTCGAAAGACTTCTGGAAATGTAAAAATATGGAATAAGTTTGACATCCCCTGTCGATAGCACTCATTACTTCATGAGTATAAAGAGCTAGTTGTGTTTCACACGAACGATGTTTACTGAATCCATGCTGACTTTGTGTCAATAAATCGTTTTCTTCTTAGCTGTTGTTGTTGTTGAAGAAGAGAGGGAAAAGACATAACCAGATATAATATGTTTAAAAACACGTCCCAGATCGACAGAACTTCGTCACGGATAATACTGAAAGAATCGTCGCGATGTGGAAACAATATTTCAACAGTCTTCCTAGCTGTGATGAACCAAACCATTCGCATGAATTCCACTATCCGGAACAAACTGTCTTTCCTCATCAGTGGAGGGTATACAGTTTAAAATAAGAAATATGAAGAGAAAAAGCGGAGGTGAATGAGGGATCCGAGTGGATGCAATTCAAGAGGATTGACGGAAGTTCCAAACGAGTCCTCACCATCTAATCGGCAAGGTATGGACAGTAGTGCATATTCCAGCATACAGGAAAGTAGCCATCATCTTCCTCATTTGCAAGAAGCATGATAAAATGAAGTGCACTAACTGTTGTGGAATTGCTCTCCGAAATATGTGTCATTTGATACTGTGCAAGTATAGACTGGACTGCACCGAGGGCATAGCGGAAGAGAAGACTGCCGACTACCAAAGTAGTCCCGTAAGAGTGGATCCATAGTCAATAATATGTTTGTGGTCTGACAAATCATAGAAAAATGTGGAGACACGTGCTTTTGGTAGGTTTCAGAAAGGCATTTGAATTTATTCACTAGTAAAACTTAGTGAAGTGCCCAGTTAAGTGCAGTATAGTTAAGTGACGCAAATGACAAAATGAAACTTCTTCGACACAAATGAGAAAATGAAACTTCTTCTTCTACCGTCATGGATTAGGCATGCTTGTCCGTTCTAAAAAAGTAAACCTCAAGAATAAAATTACGACCCTTGACATAGGAGGCTGAGGTAAGGAGACAATAGTTCACCCAAGTGTGGTTACACCTTGCTCTAGAGATAATTTTTACTGTAATATTCAGCAAGAAATTGCACGGAATTCACGTTGTACATACAAACATCACCTTCATGGCATGTACTGATAATGTAGCCATATGGCTTAGGCACAGGAAAGAACTAATATGAAGGAGCACCGTAACAGAGATTGCAGCGCATAGGCCTAATCTTTCAAAAATGACTCTAAAACTGAATATTCTCTTTATAAGATGTACTATTGGAGCAAGTGTTTCACTGTGGGCTGTGACAGAGAGGAGACGTTGTGTCAGTGAAATACCTTGGCCTTGTTCATGTACTATCATTCCACACAGAGGTCAATGCGAATATCCACCCGGAGAATCTGTCTTACAGTCTCTGTCATATTCCTGAGCCACATAGACTCTCAATAACCTACACGATGTTCAGTCAACTTGTGATATTGTGTGGAAGTCATACGTGGTGTGCCCAACGGGATTCCTCATTCTTGAACCGAAAGCCTTAAGAAATATCTTTGGGACAGTGCAAGTCATGAATACTGGACAGTGGTGAATGCGGTACAAACGTGAACTGCATGAAATTTACCAGCGCACAGGCATCGTAAGTCTTGAAAAAAGAGACAGCATTGGTCGTATATTTTTTTCTATTGCAAAATCGATTTTCTGTCACTGAGTGACCATCTTCAGTGCTATATTGTATAACAAATTGGGATGCACTGTTGTCACTAAGCTTACGGCAATCACATAGACTGAGCTCAGTCTATGTGATTGCCGTAAGCTTAGTGACAACAGTGCATCCCAATTTGTTATACAATATAGCACTGAAGATGGTCACTCAGTGACAGAAAATCGATTTTGCAATAGAAAAAAAATATACGACCAATGCTGTCTCTTTTTTCAAGTATACCTGTTACCTGGTCGTAGTGCACAAGACAACATGGAGTCGCCAATCAATAACATCGTAAGTCTGTTGACAAGCATACGTCTTGACAGGCAATAACATTCTGAAGGACGTGTTTGGGCGAGGAAACCGATTGAGAGATACACTATCTGAAGAAAAAGTACAGATTTATAGGTTACGTGCTGTTATTTCATTCATTACAAATCGCATCAAATTTACAAACAACTTGGCAGTGTGAGCTCATTCATCAGTGTGACGTTGCGCGCTCTCTGGCTCGGTTGTGTGCAGTAGTTTGCTCGGGAAGGGTGTCACAAGGGAGTTGTCCCCTCTCCGGAGGTAATCTGTCCGACAACAGTTTCAGCTGGTCCTTGATGTCCTGCATACTGGCACTGGAGTGGAATTGATGTCTGAGCTGATCTCACACATATTGTATTGGGACAAGGTCTGGTGACCTTGCTGCTCACTTGAGTTCCTCGTTATCACACAGACAGTTAATTGAGATGTACGCCATGTGTAGGCGAACAATGTCCAGCTGAAAAACGGCACGGCAATGAGAGGTAACACATGACACCGCATGACGTTTAGACGTATCACTGTGCCTTCAGGGTTCCCTCAGTCGCTAACAGCCGTGTACTGATGTCATATCCGATGGATTTCCACGCCATAACATGTGTAACACGGCCGTGCCTCTCCATAACATTGCAAAAATGGAACCTCTCGCCTGGTCGCCGCCATGCTCGACGAAGTTGGTCATCCGAAACGTGATTTATGGCTGAACACAATGCAGTGCCATTAATCAGCAGCTTATGCTGCCCGGTCACGCCACTACTCCAAACACAGTCGTTCGTGTTGTGGTGTTAACAGTTGCTCTAGTCTCCGTCCAATGGTGCGGGAAGACACAAAACGTTTCAGGCAGGTGTTACTTGTTCTTAGATGTCAGGCGCATATTTGAAGGGGTTACGATGTGACGGTGCAGAATACGGCGATATTCCCTTGTGTTGGTCAGATGTGGTCGACCGAAATCGGGGCTACTCGCCTTCATGTTCCCACATAGTCCAACATTGGGCCACTGTCACATCTGAATGCCCTACTAATATGAATATTGCGCGATTCTACCAGCCGGCCAAATGGAAAACCACACTGAGGCCCCTTTAAGACTGTCTTACTGGTAACGAGTACGCATCATCTGTGTCCTTCTCAGAGGTTACTTGACGTTTGATGCTGCTCATATCCGTTACATGCTCCACCAGGCCTGATAACAGCACTAAATAGCAACAACACAAATAGACACTGGTGACCGTTCTACTGGTCACAGAGAATTTCAGATCTAATCATTTACATATTCGTCGATGGTATCTATTAGTACGAAGTTTCATTATCATCCCACCTTGCCTCCGCGTCTTTCACTTTTGTTGTTAGCTAAAAAGATCTATAGGAAGGTGCTGATTGATGCAATAACGTCATTAATGACAAAATAATATATAATGCAGAGAATAAAAGCAAAGCAGTCTGGGATGTTATAAAAAAGGAAACGGGGAGAGGCAAACAAACGCAGAATAACACACTGCTAAGGGAGAGGGATAAAGTAATAAATGATCCACAGCACTTAGCAAACTACGTAAACGAGCATTTTTCAAGTATTGCACACAAGCTACAGCAAAAATTCCTTCAAACAAATGTAACACCTGTAAATAATGTTGTACTAAATACAATGATGTTACTTCCAACCACAGAGAATGAAGTCAGTAAAACGACTCAAAAACTAAAAAAATAAATAGTCAGTAGTCTTAGATGAAGTACCAGTGTGTGTACTGAAACAATGCATAGGGATTATACAAGCTCCCTTAACAAATATAGTAAATGAATCCTTCACATCACGGACATTTCCAGAGCAGTTAAAACAGGCAAGAGTTGTACCTTTGCTTAAGAAAGGTAATGCAGAAGACATAGAAAATTACCGGCCCATTTCCCTGCTGTCAGCATTCTCCAAAGTAATAGAAGCAGTTTTGAAAGACAGGTTAATGAATTACCTGAATAAATACAGTCTTTTAAGCGAATCACAGTTTGGTTTCCGAAGTGGCAAAAATTCCGAGTCAGCCATAGCAGAATTCACAAAAGTTGTACTTGATGCTCTTGATAAAGATGAGTGTATCACAGGCATATTTTTGGATCTTTCTAAGGCGTTTGATACAGTCGACCACAAGATTCTATTAAATAAATGAGAATCATTAGGAATAGGAGGGGTAGCTAACGATTGGTTTCGATCATACGTAACAGATATGGTACAAAGAGTAGAGATAACACATACTTCAAATAGGTGTAAACATTTAGTAAAATACTTATCAGATACAAAATACATTAATATAAGGGTTCCGCCAGGTACATATTAGGACCAATACTGTTCCTGATATACATCAATCACTTTCCCAGTAGTGTTATTCATGATGAAAAAATCCTCTTTGCTGATGACAGCAATATTATAGTCACTGAGAAAACAAGAGAACTTCTTGCCGATAAAGCAAATGAAACTCCTAAGAAAGTTTATGATTGGCCAATAAGTAACAAAGTGACACTGAACATAAAGAAAACTAATTCCATGAATTTCAGTTTGAAGAGGAAAAATGACAATGTTAAATTAAATGTAGATGGCACGTCTATAGACTGTGTAACAAATGCAAAATGTCTAGGAATGAATATTGATTTTCAATTGAAGTGGTGTGGGCATACAAAGGTACTTGCAAACAGAATGTCATCAGCATGTTATGCCCTTAGAATCATATCATCAGCGTGTAACATGCAGTGTCTTTTAGTTACATATTATTCGTATGTACACTCAGTTCTTAGCTATGGAATTATTTTTTGGGGAACAAATGCACAAAATATGAATACAATTTTCAAACTCCAGAAAAGAGCAATAAGAATAATAACCAAAAATACTAGTCGAGCTCATTGTAAAGATCTGTTCAGAACACTGGGGATTTTAACTGCTCCATGTAAATACATTTACCAGTCAATTGTACACATAAAAAATAACATTGCTAATTAATGCACAAACCGCTTTGTCCATGACCACGCAACAAGAGATAGACTCAACTTACCAAGAAAAAATAAACATAAAACTCAAAACAGCATTTTCTATCAAGGAATAAAACTACACAATAAATTACCAAAAGAGGTTAAAGAAATTGCCAAAATACACTTATTAAAAAAGGCAGATAATAGAAATCGTTACCCCAAGCTATGGATAGCACAATAATAACACCTCTTCCTCTTTCTGAGCTCAACATCTCACTCATTATGGAGGGATGCTAACTCATTTTTCAGGATAGCAGATGGGAAGTTGCGGTACAGAAAATGGCCCAGAGATCACCAGTGTGTGTGTGTGTGTGTGTGTGTGTGTGTGTGTGTGTGTGTGTGTGTGTGTGTGTGTGAAGTGATATGAAACAATGTGTGCATAGTGTGTGCAGTGACTGATAGTGAAATATGAGAGAACAATGTGGCATTACATTATTTAATAAGTTATTTGTAAAAAAAAAAGTGTTGTACACCAGGAGTAAATCTAATGATTGTCTCTAACTAGAAGTCTGTAAATAGATGTGTGTATGAATTAGTTTATTTTAAATTTATAAATACTTTGACATGTCCTATATCTTTGTAAAAAGAGATCTACAGATGAATAAAGCTACAACAACAACAACAACAACAACAACGTGCTTTCCTCAAGGTCATGTGACAAGTACCATGATACAGAACGCTGTTACGCATTGTCATATGGCCTGCCCTGAATTTGACAGCTATGTGATGATAATGATGATGATGATATTGTACACTCATGTTACACTTGTAATATCAAGCAAACTTGTCTTTCTCAACAGAAACATATCTCATTGACAGGAGGTTCCAATCTCAGATAGAAATTATGTAGCGTGAAACACAACCGTAATGTCACACTAACAGTAATTATCCAGAGGGTTTCATTTTACCACAACTCTTTCTTTATATGCTGGAATTTCTTAGTTCTTCTTACGCTCACCGGACAAAAAAACAGTCACTCAGAGCGCACGCATAGATGAATCGTTCAGCATTTACAAATGTAGTAACAATCGAGTGACGAGCTCAACCGCGCGCGCACTGACTACGTCAACATAAGGCAGTAGCGGTGAGTGAGACATTTATGTTCCATGTCCACAATGTACGTAAACGTTGGTAAAAGTAAGGAAGTGACAGAGTGGCAAAAAGGGGCCGTCGTGTTTCGCCGTGGCCGTGCCCAAACGGTGCGTGAAGTCGCAGGATTTGTTGGTGTTTCGCTGCTGACTGTTCAACTTGTCTACAATCAGTGGTATAACACACATGGCCAAGCAACACGCCGTCTGAATTGTGATCGGTAAAAGATCCTGACTGAGAGGAAACGGAGACGCCTTTAGGGATTTGTGAATCAAAATCGCTTCCAAAGCCGACAGGAATTTGTGCCTCCAATGAACGAAGGTCCATCCCCACCCGTTAGGGAGAAAACATTATGATGGGAACCGCATGCATTGAACATTTGTTGTCGGTCACCCTGCAAGAGGCCTTTTCTCACCGGATCACCTGACTAACCCCACAGAAAATTTGTGGGACATGTAAGAACAGCGGGTAAAACGACGTCATCAGCATCCCCGCAATTGGGTGCAACTGTCCTATCGAATTCTCAGCGAGTGTCTTAACTTGGATGCAACGTACCTGTACAACCTTGTTGACTCACTTCCTAACCGAATCCAGTCTGTTATCAATTTCAACGGCGAAAATGCAAGGTATTACCAGGGCTGTTCGGGACGTAAGGTCCGATCTATCGCGAAGTGAAAACCACAGTGAAAATCAAAAATATTTTATTCACAACAGTTAGGAACACCTTCCAGTCGCCTCTCTAACTAGTCGCCGCTCCGACTTAGACATTTGTCGTGACGTTGTACAAACTTTCCAGTACCCTTATAACAGAAAACAGTCGCCTGTGCTTTCCGCAAACTCTCTACGCTGGTCTGCTTTTCGTTGTTTGTGCCAAAATATTGCCTTCGTAGCTAGCGGTTCATGTGAGCAGAGATGAATAACGGAGGGAGCCAATTAAGGACTGTGTTGTGGGTGGTCAAATACTTCTCATTGGAAACGCTACAGGGGCGTCTTCATTGCCCTGCAGAATGCGGCTGAAAATTGTCTTGAAGAAAGAAACGCATGACACTTATGTTATGTGGGCTGCATAACTTCATGTGAAATCTCTCACCAGATCCAAATACTTGGAGGGAGACACTGTTGTTTTAGGCATTTCTATGTGATCGATTTCCTCTCTGAACTGAAAACAGCGACTTCATACGATCGACAGGCATACTAAAGACACTGCCCAACACGTATGTGCAAAGGTCCATCTGATTTTCACAGTGGTTCCCATTCTGCGGACCTTACTTTCCGAATACGCCTCGTAAATGATGCTTGTAATGGTTTCTCTATGGGTGGCTAATTTGTTGTCCGGGAATTTATTATTTCGTTCCTCAGATTTATATATAGCACTTGAGCAACAGTTACTTGGTCACGAAATGAGTCGTATGTGTTGTTCACGGTTTGAAAATCTAAAGGATCACTTATCTTTATAAAATGAAAAGCTTTTCAATTCAGGTTCAAAATTTTTAGGTTCATCGTCCACTTTTTTACATCTTTCTTGAAAGCATGTTGCAAACAGACTCTGACTGCCTTACAACGCACAAGATACTGAGCAGTTACTACTGGGGTGTTTTCTGTGTAATGTTCATTGGCTGTCACGTAAAATTTCTTTTGAATGACTGCATGATTTAAGCCACAAATTTCGTGCTATGAGAGTAGTCCAATTCACAGAAAATTGAACAGATTATGCAATGCGAATTAACAGCATTCAGTTTCTGCATAATATCCTGGAAGTGGAACGCCTAAGGACGTTTTTAATTTAAGCCCTACAAAACTGAAAGCGTCACAGATATTTGAACACTCTTATATACTCCGCTAGCCATAAAATGCCCAACACCAAGAAAGACAGCAAATAACGAAATTTTAGCATAGTAGGAACAATACATCATTAAACTGATGGTTGATTTTGTGGTATAGAGAACGTGAAATGTAGTACTCAAAGTTGCTTTCTGTAGCAGTAAAGTGGCCCTAAACTGTCTAGGCAACGAATAGAAATTATCCCAGATGACACATACGGCTTCAAACATATGCCAGAGTTTATCAGTGACAGTGGCTGGTGTTTGGTGATTGGCTAGTTTCTCTGAAACCCTTGACCATTTGTTTTCAATGTAGGATAGATCTGGAAAACGTGCTGGCCAAGTTTTAATGTCTGTCGTTGACGAAGTCATTGCAGATGTAGCTTGAATAAGAAATCGGTTGTACTTTTTCAAAGGACTCAACCTGGCATTTGCCTTAAGAATCGAAGGAGGACCAGTATAAACCTAAATTAGTCTGACTGTACAGATATTTGTATCCCGCTGTGCGCAAATGAGAATTCACTTTATCTGTGTGCGCTGTAGCTTTTCGTTGCACATTTTTGACATGGTTTTCACATCTTCGGAAGTACCAATTATGACTATGTTATGGTGACATGAAAATGGGTCTCGGCTGCAAACTAGTCATCGAGCGAATAACAAAAAATTTGCAGCTTTGGACTGGTTTTTCGTTGTACTAATCAACAGAAATTGCTGAACCACAGCTATTCCAGCATGCTGGAAGTTCGGAAACATTGTAACTCATTACATTATTGAATAAAGGTATTTACACATTTATTTACCGATTTTGACTTGGGACTACCAAGCCTTTGTCTGCAGATCGAAACGTCCATATGCAAAGCAGTTCTCAGTAGCTTGCCCGACTACAGGTAGAACGTTTTTCGGAAATCACGAGAAGCATACGTTTTCAGAAAACCTTTACACGTTTGGTTGTTTACTTGTCGAAACTATAATTATAACATTTGTTCTGACAATGTTGGCAAACAACCAAATAACATAGAAAATTCAATAAAAGATCAAGCAAATAAACTTGTATTATCTTCATATTACCTTTCAAATATAATGTGTGTAAAATAACATAACTAGTGTTGCAAAAACTGTGAATAAAAAAACGTGAGCGAGACTCGATCCTGCGATTCACCGATTACGGAGCTTCAGCGTCAACCACATGATAATCGAGAGTTCGTGCTCAGTGTCGCAACGCACGGGTACTTCACTGACGCATAAAACATCCCTTGCGATTTTTTCGACATCGCCTAAGTAGCACGCCTTACTACTTGCACATTATGTTGTCGTAATTGTCTGCTAAAAGAGCAAAAACTTGAAGTAAATCGGTGAGCCGAACGTCGTGGCCTCTCCTTGTTAATAAGTTTCAGAGCAAATCGGACGTCGCTTTCTTGGAGCGTGAGTGGAGAAAACGGAGTACCGAGCCTTACCTGCGGTAGCTTAGAGATGAATCCGTGAGCATTAGCTATCTTGGCAGCCTGCAAAATGTCCTCCATGGTGCAGTCCTCTCGCCCGTAGCGGATGTTCTCCGCGATGGTCGTCTGGAAGAGCACCGGCTCCTGGCCCACCACGCCGATCTGCGAGCGCAGCCAGCCCACGTTCAGCGTCCTCAAGTCGCGGCCGTCCAGTTCCACCTGACAGCGAAGAGGACACTGTTAGTAATGTATACATAATTGTGCATATTGTCTCAGATTTTTCTTCGGATTGGTAAGAAAGTTAGAGTTTCAGGTTTCGTCCAATCGAGATTTAGAAACCAAGCACAGGAATAGATTAATACTGACGTGAAAGGACTGTGACAGTGAATAAAATCTTGTCGTCAGGCGCAAAACCAGCGAATGCTGGGATGGTTTTTTTCCCTCTTTTCTTTATTGTGATTTCAGTTCCCCACAATGGGAGGCGGGATGGCAACAGATAAAAAACCGCTCTTCAGCCAACGGCTACAAAAACTGTGTTTAAAACTGGTTAAAACATATCAAAGGTTACAATAGGAGATCAGTTTGTAAAAAAATACGTAGGTGAACGATAGTGACGATTTTTTTCATAAAAGCAAGTGGGAATAAACGAGAATTTGTAAAACGATGAAAATATCGACGGTTTTTAAAACTCGTTTGGTGATTTTATATTACGGTTAAAATACAGTCTCTCTTGAACGAAAATGATTCCGTGGTATAATGGTGACGCGAGGTGACACACACAAAAAATTATCATGATTAAGGTGCTATGATGAGTATGACTATGAAGCCATGTCGAACCGCAGGTAGCGACTAGTCAGCAAGGTGGATGAAGGGTGAAGGTGTGAGGTGGAGCTTTGTGATTATGGTTGGAAAGAGGGGTTTATCCCGGGACGGAATTCATCGTTGGGGAGTAGCAGTTGGTTAAAATTCCGGCGGGAGAGGATGGATAAGGGCTGGAGATGCATGGCGAGTTGAATATGGACATAGTGATGCAGCATGGTACCTGAATTGGTGATTAGTGGGTGGCAAATTGGGTTCTGGGACTCTGTTTTGCGATTTATGTATCGGATTCGAAGACGCTCTAAGAAGAGAAGTAGATGTGGAAAATGGATGATTTGGTACAGAATGAGAGTTGGGGAAGGTAGGCGGATGAGGAAAGCGAGGCGGAGCGCATGTCTTTCAAGAGACATAGAATTTAGGGGAGGCGGAGATGAAGACAACTTTAGCGTAGGATAGGATGGGGGAGGGGGGATGAGTGATTTAGGCCTATAGGTGAGGATAATGGTAGAAGAATGTGGACCCCATGTACGGCCTGTTAGTAATTTTAGTAGTTTTAGTCGGCATTGGGCTTTGTGTAGGATGGTAAGGAGATGTGTGTTCCATGCTAGTTCTATGTTTTGAATTAGTCCTAAATACTTTACTTATTAGTCAGAGGTATCAAAATGGGCTGTCATGGTTTTCCCCTCATATAGCCTACGACAAAGACAGGCCGCGGCGCATAAGTCACGAAGGTACTCCTGAGATCGCTCGCTGCCTCAACTGCGTTTCGGCACCTATTAACTCGTAACTACGTGTGTACATACGAACGAGAATTGCATCCTCTGCTGGAATCCGCTATTATGGAGTCTTACTGTTATTAATCCTACAATGATCGGAAGTCCACAGGCCTACTAAAATTTGGTTACGGCTGTAGTGAGGTACAATGAAATTAAAATCAAGCCAAAATTGTTATCAGATGCAGAAGGCAGCACTTCTTGTATGAAATGAGAACTCTTAAGCAGAAGAGACTAAAGGCTGTTAACAAGCCATTACAGCAGTTACGAGTATTGACCTTAAATTGAATTTTGTTGTAGTATTGTTAATCAGTTAGACCACATAATAGCAGATTGCAGTACAAGATCCAAAACTCGTTAGTTTGTACACACTCAGCTGCGAGTTAACAGGTTTGGGAAGGCATTTTGTCTACTATGCTGAGCGAGCGGGCTAGTTCAGGTCTACCGCCGTGACGTACGCGCCGCGGCCTGTCTTTCTCGTAAGCCTCGGCCGCGGGACTAGTGACGTCAGGTGAACGGAGGAGTCCGTGCCACATCTGAAACTGCCACTCCCGCCCCGCTACAAGTGTCAAGCATTCGTCATTGCTTCCTGCGGGCGGGCTATGTATGTCGAAAAGAAGCAAGACGAATTCTTGGCGCTTATAGCGGGGCCCCAGCCCCTCCCGCCACCTCACGCCACTCGGTTCGGCAGTTAGTCGGAGCTGCAGTGAGCTGCCCAGTCAGCTTCCGCGCACGTGTCGTTTAGACCCTCTCTCGTTAGTGCCAGTTGCCGCATTCGTGTCTATATAAGGGGAAAACTGTGACAGGGCAGGTAGTCAGTAGTTTCACTCCTGACGATGATGGCAGAGATGGCCATCGAAAGCTCGAGAAATTTATTCGAATTGACGCCGCTGGAAAACCGACAAGATTTTATTCAGATGTGCTGCCACGAAAGACTGACTGCGCTGCACACTGTCAGCTGCTCGTGCAGCTCAACGCCGCCGCGCACTACCTTGTGTGCCAGGATTAGCCGAGCGGTCGAAGGCGCTTCAGTCATGGACTGTGCGGCTGATCCCGGCTGAGGGTAGAGTCCTCCCTCGGGCATAGGTGTCTGTGTTTGTCCTTAGGATAATTTAGATTAAGTAGTGTGTAAGCTTAGGGACTGATGACCTTAGCAGTTAAGTCCGATACGATTTCACACACACACTACCTTGTGTGGCACTGCAGCGTTTCAGACGCGGATCAAAACCCAATGGCTGATTTAACGGTCGTTGGTCTGTTAAATCGGCTACGCTGTGAGTGGGTCTTAAGCGCTTTCCCACGCTCTTGTTACATGTTGCACCGGAATGTTGAGATACACTGTCAGAAAAAAAGTATTACTCCTGGACAGACGACGTCGATTTTGGTCCGTTGACGGCATATACCACCTAGGGAATAGCGGATATGCCAATAAGGCCTTCAACTTCGTCCGCCAGCAGGCAGTGTATTGACACAGCTATCGGAGCACCATCTATGTCAATCTTTTAATAGGGAGTCCTCACAACCAGAAGGCTTACTGTGTTGCAAACGTGCGAAGCAAGCATGCCGCGAAGACGCACTCGTGCTACCTACAGCCAACTGAGCGAGTCGGAAACATCCCAAATAGTGTCGTTGCCAGTGTGGTGGTGGTGGGGGGGGGGGGGGGAGGAAGGGGGAGTTCGGAGAACAGCCACACAAGTTGGACGAGCTGCATCTGTCGTGCAATGTGTAAATGATGCTGGTATCATGGTCGCGTAGACGAGGTTCTGGATGACGACGTTGCACAGCCGCTCACCAGGATCGTCGTTTTGTAAGGGCAGCAGTGGTAAATCGTACAGCTTCCACAGCGCAGGTAAGTGGGCTTGTGAGCCCGGAAGTGTCAACACGAGCTGTTGCGAGCCGGTTGCTAGCAGTGGGACTACAGGAACGCACACCTCTAGCTCGTCTTCCACTCACGCCTTAGCATCGACGTGAATGGCTCGACTGGTGCCGTCAGAGGATCACTTGGAAGATAGCGCGCCGAAGTCTTCAGCGATGAAAGTAGGTTCTGCCTAGACCCCAGTGATAGTCGTTTGCGCGTACGGCGTAGGCCTGGTGAGCGCTGTCTCGTAGAGTGCATTAGCCCAAGACGCACTGACCCCTTCCCAGGCCTTATGGTCACGGGTGCGAAAATCTAGAACTCTATTTTACCTTTGGTTTTTCTGTAGGGGACGCTAACCAGTGCTCGGTATCTCCAGTATGTTGTTAGACCCTTTCTTTTGCCGTTTTCGCAAAAAAAGGCTTTGTGTTGTTCTAACAGGATAATGCTCGTCCATACACTGCCTGTGAAACTCAACGTGCTCTGCAACTTCCCTGACCAGGACGATCTCCAGGCTTGTCTACAATCGGGTACGTGTGGAATATGACGGGACGAGAAGTGACTCGTGCAGCTTGTCAACTAAAACTCTTACAGAACTACATAAACAGATCGGGCAGACGTCGCATAACGTATACCAGGACAATATTCGCCATCTGTACGATCGCCTGGATGCCAGCGTGCGCCTACATTGAAGTCCGTGGAGGCTATATCACGTGCAAATATGGGTGTTTTAACATGGGTATATACATAGTAACTCAGAACCGCTTGTGCTAATGATCTGTAAATATAACCATGTACTCTATATGCACTGTTACAACAATAAATCTTGGATGAATTGCAATCCTCGAAAAGGGCATACTAATTTTTTTTCCAGCAGTGTATTATATCACGTTGTTAATAAAAACGGGTGGCAATGTCACACATACAAGGTTCAATAAAAATAAAGAATAATGGATGAAAGTATCAGGTGGTGGAGCAGATCTGCGCTGAGTGGCCAAAAGTCACTGGAAGGCGCTGAAACACTCGTCGATCGCAGGCTGA
Source organism: Schistocerca cancellata (assembly GCF_023864275.1). Lineage (NCBI taxonomy): Eukaryota > Metazoa > Arthropoda > Insecta > Orthoptera > Acrididae > Schistocerca > Schistocerca cancellata. Next base: position 242,917,622 of record NC_064628.1, on the reverse strand, counting down.
TGAAGATGATATAGTAGATTTGTCTGTACAATTGTAGTAGGAACGGCTCCCTGACGCCTCTACAGCTCTGCTGAGACGAAGTGAAATCTGTTCGTCAGACATCTGTGATGGTCCCGAGTGGCTGTTTATGCATGCGGAAACAATGTCTCAGAGATACTGAACACCCACCCTGGACACTGTTTACACAGAAACCGGTATTTTTGTGTAAACTGCCATCGGTTATCATACCAGACTCAAACTTGGTTAATTCACGACGTGCCGCCGTGTTCAGTACGCTCCTCTTCTTAACAGACTCCTCAGATATGTCAACACTCATACTGTTAGCCGGGTCCTTCCCATGACGTTGCCCTTAGTTTTTTCTAATCTTTCTTGCACTCACTTTAAAATCTCTTCACAAGAGGTAAATTTGTGGCCAAGTGCACCCAGAGAAATGAACCCCATAATCAGGTGACACTATAGGCATCTTGTATCCGCAGCGTCTTAGTATGAAACGTATTCTGGTAATTCACATTACTATCAGCCATTTAAGGAAAGTCACTGACTAAAGTAGAGACTAACTACCTGTCCTATGAAATACCTACCGAACCGAGATGAGGGTCGTAGAATCTTTGGATGAGTTGGATGCACGTGGACTTCCCACAGCCGGAACTTCCGACAAGCGCCACCGTCTGGCCAGCTTTGATCTTCAGGTTGAGGCCTTGAAGGACCTACAAGTAGGAACATACTTCAACAGAATGCTGAGCAGCATTGTAAACGATAAATAATTGACTTCTGTGTTATTTTTTCCAGTATAAACCACTGCAGAATTTACAGAAAGGGAGTTTCACTAGTTAATTCTTGATTTTTCTTCTCTGGAGTTGTTACGGATATAAAACTTATTGAAAAATGTCATCGGTACCTTAGCCTGTTGAAATTATTTGTTCGAAAAACACCCTACTACATTTTGAAATGTTGTAAAGCTTAGTTTAAATTTGTGTCAGTATATCCGACGCTTGTAAAGGTGACCCTGAAGGTACGTTCAGTATTCCATAGATATAATAGGAACGGACTTCGAAGCAAAGAAGTCTATTGAACAAGAGCTGCAAAGTACATAACTTACGAGCTATCAGTACTTCTTCGTCCGCCCCCGGTAGCTGAGAGGTCAGCGCGACAGAATGTCAATCCTGAGGGCCCGGGTTCGATTGCCCGCTAGGTCGCAGATTTTTTCCGCTCAGGGACTGGGTGTTGTGTTGTCCTAATCATCATTTCATCCCCATCGACGCGCAAGTCGCCGAAGTGGCGTCAAATCGAAAGACTTGCAGCCGGCGAATGGTCTACCCGACGGGAGGCCCTAGTCACACGACATTTTTTATCATTTATTAGTACTACTTCGATACTGTGAAACAAATGTCTTCTGCTGCAAGCTCTTTGCTTTCCATATTTTTCGAGGAAGTAGCACGGACCGAAATAAGAAACAAGTATTTAGTAAACATGGACTCTAAAATGCACACTTTAAGAGTTATGGGCACTTGTTCAGCACAACACATGTGTTTCACGGTAGCGAAGATGAACGAGTGCCCTTAAGGTATGCATTTTGGAGTACAGATTTACTGAACATTTTTCTTGTTTTGGTCCACACTGGTAATTCTCAAAAAATGGGAAGCAAAGAACTTGCAGCAGAATAGATTTTTGCACAGTATGGAAGATGAAAAGTGCTTGTAGCTCTTAAGGCATGAAATTTTAGAGCCCATGTTTACTAGACCATTTTGCTTAGAATGGTCGTTCTTGTCATATCCCTGAATGTTGACCATTCCCGCTGGTACACCGTATATGTACATGTCAGACAATTTACTGCAGCTGAAAATGGCTAAATGGCCAAAAGTGTGATAGTAATGGAAAGGCGACTATGATGTCTTTGAAAGAGCGCTCTGTTTTTCTTTTCACTGTGATTTGCTTCTCTCAATAATAATAACTTGAAATTAAGCATAGCGTTTATTAGTGACTCTTAAGGTTTTCCGGCAGGTGTTTTATTGCGTATATGGCAGAAGCGCAGATGCAGAGCTTCTACTATTCATTGCTTACAACAGAAAGTCTGTTTAAAACTGGACGTATACAAAAGGAAGTTATGATATTCACTGCCTTACGTATCAGACAAGGAAGTATCAGAAAGAGGGTAAAGGACAGTCCCACAACCCGATGCGGCCAAGGAAGGGGTTCCTGATGCGGAACTGACGATGAAGATTAGAGTGCGTTCCTCGGAAAATGAGTTCAGTATTTTTTCAGACACTACATTTACCAGGGGAGTTGACAGTGAAGCTATACGACGCTGTCAACGTAAGTAAAGAGAGAAATCGCCCAGAGGGATTATTATTTGCGTTACCTTGACACCTCGACGTGACGGATATTCAAAGTGGACGTTGTTGAAGGCGATGTCCCCCCGGGCGTAGTGTGGCCTTTCTCCTTCGTCAGACAAGCTGTTGATGGGCGACTCGCGGTCTATGACGGCAAATATCTTGGCGGCGGCGCCTCTAGCGGTGGAGAAAGCTTCGAAGTGACCAGTCGCCATAGAGAACACCCACGACGTGTCCATCACCGAATAGAAAATCTGCAAGGAACAATAAAAACCAGCCCGATATCCTAATACGTCCTTTTCCCAGCTCCTCAAATCCCACACCAATACTTAATTCGATCAATGTAGTATAAGAACTGAAGTGAAAGATAGCATGCTTGATAACTAACCCCTCCAGCGCTGGTTTTCTAAATGTATCCAATAGAATTTCGCAATAACAACATCTCCTTGCTTCCAAATATTCCGTTTAATCGACATTAGCCTCTCTGTTACGATTTAGTATGCGCTGTACCGACCTATTAAGCTACTACGGCAGTTTTGTGAATTCCTTACGTGTCTACTCTCAAAGCTGCTTTATCGTAAGCAGACTTCAGACAAGTTTTAAGCTACCCACCACAACTTCCTTTCCTATGCCAATCTCTCTGTCTCAGAGTAGAACTTATACGTAACATACTCGATTATTTGTTGGATAAACACCAATTTCTGTTTTCCTCTACAGTTCTTGTCCTTTAGCATCATGGAAGTGTTTCAACATTCGTCGTATCATTATGGCGCTTCCTCTAGCCAGACTTGTCCGCATACTGAACTTACTTGCCGATCCTGCCGAATTTCGTGATTTTTTAAAATCCTATCGCGTTACTTAATTCTCTGCTTCTGTTTATAACACCACATGTTAAACGCTTCACTTCTATTTTCTTCATTTTTTCCAGCAATCCACGAATTTTATGCTACGGATGCACATCCTCAGAAATTGTTAGCTCAAAATTTTGCTAGTGTTTAATACAAGCAGACTTCCTTTAGCAAGGCTTGCCTTATTTGCCTGTGGTGGTCTGCTTCCTCCTTCATATGTTATGTTTCCTGGGAAGCAGCAGGAAGGAAGGAAGCAAGATTAGACACTGACGTTCTGTCAACAGCTGTGTCATTAGAGACGGAGCACATCATCGAATTACGAAAGGAGGGGAAGGAAATCGGTCGTGTCCTCAGCAAGGGGGAACCATCCCAGCATTTGCCTGAATGATTTATGAAAATCACGGGAAACCAAAATCTGGATGACTGGGCGGGGATTTGAACCGTCGTCCTCCCGAATGCGACTTGGTGAGCTTGTAATCAAATACTATCAATTTTTTCTCTTTTTTATAGTCAATATTTTCCACAGCAGACTTTCACTATGCCAGGTCACAGTCCTGTTTCAGTTGTTTCTTAACTCATTATCACCGTACACCGACAGTACTTCCACGAGCATAAGAGCGTCGTCCTCGAGAAATATGAGAGTGCTGTTTATACTATTTGATAAATAACTTACTAAATTGTGAACGTCACTGAACATTTAGTGCATTCCTGGAACTCACCAGACAGCTTTAGTTATATATTCGTGATTTTTACTCAAGTATTTTTGGCATCATTCTCATAAACGCGAAATTAATAACGTTTATCGTATCAGGCTGACATTTAAATTATGTAATAGGCTTCTCATATGATATCGAGTACAACAATCACACAAGAATTAAACTAAAAAGCATAAATGAACAGATTAAATTGTATAAAGTATGTCACAAGAACGAATGAACATAGCAGACCTAAAACAATAATGAATATCAAGAGGGAAAGATCAACGACTGTACTAAGAAAGAAGCGGAAAGAACAAATAGCAACTAACTACAGACAACAAGGCACAGAATAAGAGTACATAACAGACAAATGCCTAACTCTGGAAGAAAGAAGAGAAAGAAGAAGTTAACGGATACGAATACAAAAAAGAATATCATTTCATACTGGTATCAGGTACAGGAAATTTCAGTTGACGTAATACCTTCAATAGCCTGCTTGTCCCATTTGCTTTTATCATTATCAATGTAGTGAATATTTACTGGCGTTGTCACAGTTTTGGCTCTCGCGCCTCTCATTCTTCACACAGAATGGAAACTTATATGCAGTTTTGATAGATGGCCGAAACATGATTGACTTCCATGTTAATCGTACCCATTCTCTTGTGTGGATACACATTTGTTAATTTTTTTTACTATGTTGCACGCTGTGCCTCATACTTACAGCAATCATAGTACCAGCGTCGTAAGTTCTTTGACTCTCAGGATAGTCTTTGTCTCTGATGATGAGCTCCACGCCATACCAGAACGCCAGAGCGTACCCGCCGAACATTGAGATCCACGTGATTGCGTCGTTTATTCCATTTACGAAGTGCTTTCTCTTGCTGATATTAACGGCACGTTGCAATTTTTCGCTGTACCTGTAACAACATATTTGGTTTGCCTCAGTTCAAAATTTTCGGACTGTAACAAATGACACAAGGCGCGATGTTAACAAATTCCGTTGTGGATATATTTAATGTTTTTGAACACACAGAAACAAGAATATAACGCTCTATTTTTTCAAATATTACTGCAAACGTATCAAGGTACAGCTCTTTTATTTTCGTTTCTGAGACATAAGCTTCTTTCTTGTTATCTTCTTGGTACACACAGTTCCTCCACCGTACTCTTATCACGGAGATTTTATGAGTAAATACTCACTTCCTATCCTAGGTAACTTACTGTCTAAAATGAGAAGCAAAGAAGGACAGGGAGAATATTACGTAGGTCGATAGGAAAATCATAAAATTCAGTTAGGCTCCACATTACGTATAATCACAAATCACAGTTATGATAAATAAACAAACAAATTGCTGTCTTTCAGAAGGAATATGTACATCGCACTGGTCTACTAAAGTTTTCCAACTTTGTGAAGTTTAACTCGGAGAATACATATTTGAACTTTTTAAACAATTTTATGGAGAATTGTAAAAAGGGTATATACGTCCACGGGTCTTATTAAGAGTATTTGTTAGGAAAAACTAGAACACATTGAAGTGGTGCCTCAAACTGAAAAAAAATTTCGATAAATCTGTAAATGACCTGAAAGAAAATAGAAGTAATGGCATTGTTAACATCCCATGTGAAATGCTTCAGATATTAGACTCTAAAACAAGCCAGTGATTTGTATAAAACTGGTAATACCCATAAAGACCTTAAGAAGAGTGACATGATGATGGTTCCAGAGAAGAACACAGCGGCTGCTTGTGATGATCACAGGACTCTGAGCCCTCCAACTCACATTTCGAAAATATTAACAAAAATGATATACAGACGCATTACGAACTAAATTGAAGCTAATTCAGCTGTAGATCAGTTTGCCTTAAAGAACCTTGCAAAGAACAAGCTGCGGTAATAAAGGCAATAAATGCACAAGAAGAAACTAGAATTCTAAAAAGTGTTAGACAAGGATGCAGTCTGTCCCTATCCCTATTCAACACGTACATTCAGTGTGGAGCACATGAGAGCAAAGAATATTTCACAGGTACCACAATAAATGAAAAAAAGGTATATAGGTGCTTAGGTTCGCGGATGACATAGCTGTGATTGCTTCACATGAAATAAATCTCTAAACAATCTTAACAGGTATGTGTTTAGTGCTAAGGGTTAAGTACAAAATGCAAATTAACCCATGAAAGACAGGAATACTCGTGAACTGCAAGTATTCAGAAGAAATAAAAGTTAATGTTAGAGGAAATAAAATAGAACAAACAACTTTATACAAATATTTCTTAAGTCAGATAATTGTAACGGAAGAAACAAAGAAGGCATATAACAAATAATTGGAGAGGAAACAGCAGTGGTCACGAATTAAAGAAAAGTGAAACCTCCTGGCAGATTAAAACTGGGTGCCGGCCCGAGACTCCAACTCGGGACCTTTGCCTTTCGCGGGCAAGTGCTCTACCAACTGAGCTACGACTCATGCCCCGTCCTCACAGCATTACTTCTGCCAGTACCTCGTCTCCTACCTTCCAAACTTAACAGAAGCTCTCGTGCGAACCATGCAGAACTAGCACTCCTGAAAGAAAGGATATTGTGGAGACATGGCTTAGCCACAGCCTGGGGGATGTTTCCAGAATGAAAAGTGCTTTGTTCACACAACATAAACAAAGATGGTTAACAACTGGATTTCGAGCCTATTTTAAGAATGCGAAACATGGGCTATAGGGAAAAATGAAATCTCCTGCAGCGGTGGGCTCCTGTTAAAGATGTAGTGGACAGTAAAACCACCAACCATGGAGTTTAGCAAAGATTTGGTGAAGAGTGGTAATTTAGGAAAACAATAGAGCGCAGACAGCAGGAATGGACGGGCCACCTAATGTAACGGAACTAGTTCCTTATAAATAAATGTCCTATAAGGAAAGCTTCAAGGAAAGGTAACCCGAGGATGACGGAGACTGGTATTCTTAAAACGTGCTTATTCATTATGCTAGAGACTCCAGTCATGCTGTGATACAGAAATTAGGGAGTCAGTTTATAGTAGATGTCCAAAGTTACATTGATTGAGTTCGTACCACTATTCGATTCCAGTATTAGTACATAGTTTCGACAAATAGGAAAAGAAGGAAGATTGGCTTTTAACTTCCAGTCGAGGGTGATGACATTAGAGACGGAGCAAAAGCTCGGTTTACTAAAGGATGGGGAAGGAAAACGGCAGTTCTCTTTTCAAAGGAGCCGCCGCGACATTTGGATGACGTGATTTAGATGGGGACAACAAACACCTAAATATGAATAGTTAGACGAAGACCTGAACAGTCGTCATCCCAATCATCCACAAAAACGCGTATTCTTTGCAGCGAGAAGACTTCAGATGGTGCGAGAAGGTTGAATATTAGTTGCTGCACTGACGTGCAGCAAATCATCCTTTTCCTACGTATGTACTTTATGCATACAAGGCCATATTTATAAGAGATGGAATATTCAGCTGTGGAAACAGTCATGCATAATGACGGAAACGGCCTCTCAAGGCCAGTTTTGCACACTGCCCAAAGTAAATGCCTACACTAGGTACCGTGAACGTATCCAGTCATCAGCTCACTGGGAGACGAACTCATGTGGAAAAAGTGGGTAATGCTGACAATAAACGAAAGACATTTTGGAATTTACGAATGCAGCACAAGTGACATAATCACCAACAGCAACTTACAAAAGTTGTTGGCCATCGTAGAAATATTTTCAGTTCTGTTGAATAGCTTGAACATAGTGATCATCAGCCTCCCCGAGAATACCACAATAACAACTTTCAGACGTATACCAGTTCCCTGTACGCTTTTGTGACAGTGTTCATTCATTTCAACGACTCGAAAATTATGAAATAATTTGTTTTTCGATATAACAGTTCCGTGCCACGAGATACTAGCTTCAGCTCATGGGCACAGTGAGTTTGGCATTTTGTACAACTGGCATTAACCTAGTTAACAAATATCTACATCTATGGATTCGACATGGAGATCAAATTGGGCACAGTCCAAGGCGAGTGGCAGCAGAAATTATTGAGGATTCACTCTGTGACGTCATGAATATGGCTGGCGACGATCCCAGCCGGCAGGATTGGAACTGGCTGACAGAGGGCCAGGCAATGTTGTGACGTAAGAAGCGCTACAGTGTTTTACGACTGCGTGGTTTAAGTACCTCTTTTAAAGGGAACGTGCTACCATTTCGTAGGCGCGTAAAAATGATAGATAAATTAAGGCATTGAAAATATTTGTAGAAGTAATATCGTTTTCAAAGAAGTAAAATTTGAAGACCACTGACTCCGTACCATTTAAAGGATTTCTTCGTTCCCTTCTTCTTCTTCATTATCGATCCTTTGACTGATTGGAAGCTCTCCATCATAGAACTGCGTAGTACTTTCCATACTATTTACCTCTCGACTTCCTTGTCCTGTCCTTCGAAAGCGACTACGGTGCGGATGGCGGCGAACACCTCCTCAGCTATGGCGCCCGCCTTGCCTTCTTCATCCGCCTCCTGGTCCGCGAGGCGAGACGAGTATACGTCGGTGGCTATGAGCGAGCCCACGCACACAGGCAGGGATAGCAGGCAGACGAGGGCCAGCTCCCAGCCACGCACCAGGGCCATCACCACGCAGCCGACGCAGCCCACCATGTTGGTGGCAAAGACCACTACCTTCTCCCCGATCCCGTCTTCCAACTTTGACAGGTTCCTGTGGACATGGACAACAGCTATAATGTGTGTTTAATTGAAAGATGTCTCGAGTTCCATGCATATTGAAACCAACACCAAACAGTCGATTTAGGCACACCATCTTGCTGGTGAACATCAGAACACCTTCCAGATTCCCTCTTTCAGCTTCGACAGGTTAGTGTTCACATCGCCAAAATGTACTGTATAGTGTATATTTTATCTAACAGCGACTCGAAGCAGCAGGGCCATCATCATGTAGCTAACGACCCGTCACATTGCTGCTGAACATCACCATCTTGTCCTCATTTTCCAGTTTCGACGGCTTCCTGTGGACTTCCTACACGTATGACGTACGTTTAACTGAAAGATGTCTCGAGCTCTATATATACCAGGGCAGTACCACGCATCTGATATACCCAGCCATCTTGCTTGTGGACATCTCTGTCCCTTCCCTAATCCACCTTCCACATTCGACATCGCCAACATGTATAACGTGCTTCACAAGCTGCGACATGGTCACGAACAGTGACCTGAATAAACAATAAATTTCCTTTACTTCATGTCTATGGTCACAAATTTTTTTGTCATCAGACTACCGGTTTCGGTCTATAATGACCATCATCAGACCTGTTTTATAAAATTATTGGGACGTGTTTTTATAATATGGATCTGATGACTGTCATTATAGACCGAAACCGGTAGTCTGATGTCAAAAAATTTGTGACCATAGACGTGAAGTAAACGAAATTTATTATATATAACGTAGTTAAATTTAATGAAAACATGTCTTGAACCCTAATAGGACTGACCATCACCACAGTGATAACGTAGCCACTTGGGGGTGAACATCACCATCCACACCATGATCCCATCATCCTGCTGCGACAGGTCCCTGTAGTCATCGCCAGCATCTGTAACCTATCAAAACTGTTCCTACCACTATATGTTATACTTCTAGGGAGCTGACTGTATCTTGTTACAAGCCGAAAGTGGCATATATTTCACTTATATACTCATCATGTTCGAGCGAATCACATGGTTGGGAAGCGAGCCGAATTGTCATTACGGTACTCGGTGAACCCCAACGCCACCCACAAAATTTCGGTGTTTCTTCAGGGACCCTTTCGGAGTATTTTGATATAAGAAAGCCACGGTCTCAGTTGACTTGGCACAGAGAAATTACGTTTCGTTTGCTTCATTACACCCTTTCATCTTTGTATCTGTATTGCAACGAAAATATCTGCACAACAATGCAAATGTCGACAGTATGCATTGTGAGTTTTGTTTGTAAACAAACTTATTCCAATCACTGGCAGCGAAACTTTGTAGATGTTCCAGTACATTATTGCGGAATCGATTAAAGTTGGAAAAAATTAATTGTAATTTTGGCCACCAGGTGCAAATCTGGAGATGCTATGAATGCAAGAAAACACTGTAGAAATGTTTCCAAATGTAATGAATTAGGAATGGGACGTGGGGAGAAAAGGTCAAACGAATGAGAAAGGCACAATGTTGATTTTGTTATTAACCGCTGCTTACACAATTTGTTCAATATGAGCACTAGTGACGGCGGCAAGATGCTTCATCCGTAAAACGATGTTGTCAGAAGTTGCTCACAGTAGTTGCAATGGAGTACGAACAATGTTTTCCTTTGAACTGGCCTTCAGATCAGGTAGAGACTGAACGTGTCACTGGGAAACGCGATCTTTCAGATATCCCCAGAGAAAGAGACATGGATTCAGATCAGGTGATCTTGCTCTGAAAAACGTCTGGAGATAACACGTTCGTCGAAGGTTGCATTAAGCAGATCTTTCACTGGGCGAGCGACATGAGATGTTTCACCATCTTGTATGAAAATGCTGATTTCCACGCAGCAGCGATTTCCAAAGCAGAGAGCACGTTCTGTACAAGGAGGTCTCGATAACGTGTGGACGTCTCAGTACACCTGACAGTTCTTCTGGGTGTATTTTCCTGAAAGAAGAACGGACCGAGAATAAAGGTGCTTGTGGATCCAAACTACACAGTCACATACGGCGAGTGCAGTGGCTCTTCCTGCACAACACGCGGTTTAACACTACCCCAATTTCGGTAGTTTTGTGAGTTCATTGCACCCTGTATCTCGTCACTCCACAGAACGTCGCCCAGCCACATGTCATCAACTTCGATCTCTGCCAGAAATTCAAGAGCAAATTCAGAACGTTGCTGCGGATCTTGGGGTTTCAGATGCTGCACCTCTTGGATCTTGTACGGGTACCAATCTAAAATAGACCACAAAACTTTCCGTATTGTGTATCATAGGTCGGACAATACTCACAACACTGCACGACGACTAACACTACCTGGCGCACATCTAAATTTCTAAATTTTTTCATAAACGCATTAGCATATCTACGCTGAAACGCGATGATTGCAGCCCACGCTGGACCTGCGCGAGTAGCTGCACTTAAATTATAGAGTTGAGAGTGATACACAACAGCATGGATAGGTTCACTGCTGAAGATCTGCAGAGATTACAGATGCAAAAGTCTTTTAAACTGGTTGACATCACCACATGGATAACAACAGCATCGAGATATTGCACTTCTCTTCAATTTTATTCAGTGGCGTATCGGCCAACTCCTTATACTTATAAGCGCTTGTGTGAGGCACAGCCTGAACAGCATGGGATATGTAGAAAGTGTTTGAACGAATTTGACCCTGCATATGTCGATACTTTACTTAAATAAATTAGACACTTACGCCACACGATCGACCTGTATCTGCAAACTCGTGGAGTATTTATTTGATTCAGTAAATTCACGATGGTTATAGACCGTGGTGTGTAGGAAGTTTGTGGAATGTTGGGGTCAGAAGCAATGACATTGTGCTCACCCTGACATTCGGCTGGCGAAGTCTCCCGCCTGATGCTCATCGTACCACGCCATGTCCTGCCGTAGCGCAGACCTCAAGTACAGGTCGCGGATTCTGTGGATCTGTAGACAGACAAAATAATTCATTCTTATAGACATCACAATTTAAAGACATGTTTAAATTCCTTGTGAAATATTTCGCCAAACTGTTCTAGGAAACAGCAGTAAGCCTCGGTCATATCAGGTAGCGAATGGCTCTGAGCACTACGGGACTTAACATCTGTGGTCATCAGTCCCCCTAGAACTTAGAACTACTTAAACCTAACTAACCTAAGGACATCACACACATCCATGCCCGAGGCAGGATTCGAACCTGCGACCGTAGTAGTCGCGCGGTTCCGGACTGAGCGCCTGAACCGCTAGACCACCGCGGCCGGCTAATATCAGGTAGCGAATTTATGCTACAATTCTACCTAATTTTCGAAAAACAACAAAAGCTCTCGTGTTAGTAATTTCAGGGTAGCTAAGAAAATGTAAACTAATATTATTATGATACCCAACTATAAAGCTTATTATTCTCACTATTATATATCAGATAATCCTTGAAAACAGCAACTTGAAATGGGAACAGTAAAAACTAAAATTGTTTGTAACAAGTGTAAGAAAGGGTTACTACATTCCACTGAGTACGTTTGAGTCATACGAATCCCTTATTAATTCATAATACACTGACGAAACAAAAAATCACATCACCAAAAAATAATTAATGTAGAGCGATGAAATTTCTTTAATTCATTTGTCTAGGTAACGTATTTAAGTGATTTACAGTGCAAGATAACAGGCTAATGTAAGTGCGAGATAATCCACTGCAAATGTGAAATGCTGGTACAGTCATAACCACTGTAATCACCTGAATGTTGAATGCAATCGTGCAAAACTGAATGAATTGTGTAGTATAGGTGTCGGATGTTAGTTGGTGGTTTGGAGTTCCATGCCTGTTGCACTTGGTCGGCCAATACAGGGAGGATTAAAGCTGATTGTGGATGACGCTGGAGTTACCATCCGGTAATGTCCCATATGTGCTCCACTGGAGACAGATCTGTAGATCATGCTGGGTTACAACGGCGGTATGTGGACAAGTGTTATCCTGTTGCAACACAGCCTATGGAACACTATTCATGAATGGCAGCACAAGAGGTCATAACTCCAGACTGACGTACAAATTTGCAATCAGGGTGCGTGGAATAACCATGAGTGTTCTCCTGTTGTCATTCGAAATCGCTTCCCAGACAGTAACTCCAGATGTGCATACAGTGTGTCTAGATCTCAGGCAGGTTGACTGCAGGTCCTTAAATGGCCTGCTTCTAATCAACATAGGGCCATCAGTGGCACCGATGCAGAACCAGCTTTCACCAGAAAACACAACCCATCTCCACCCTGCCCTCCAATGAGTTCTCGCTTGACATTACTGAAGTCGAAAATAGCGGTGGTTTGGGGTAGGTGGAATGCACGATACGGAGTGTCTAGCTCGGACCTGTTCGTGAAGTAACCGATTTTTAACAGGTCGTTGTGTCACTGTGGTCCCAACTGTTGTTCAGATTATCACTGCAGATGCAGTACGATGAGCCAAAGCCATACGCCGAGCGCGAGGGTCTTCCCTCTCAACAGTGCCACGTGGCCGTCCGGAGCCCGGTCTTCTTGCAGCCATACATTCTCATCGCTACCGCTGCTAGCAGTCACGTACAGACTACATTCCTGCCAAGTCTTCCTGTAATATCGCAGCTACTCGTAACCCTTTTGCACGACTTCTTTCGAACCCACTGACGTGTTGACAACGGCGTCTTTGTCGCGTTAAAAGCAGTCTTGACTAACATCAACTCACTACGTCAAATCCCAAGGGTAACCAACGGTCACGAACGCTGACAGCGTATATTTAAAATAAGCCTAAGTTGCACTCTAATGTTTTTGATGTAGAAACACGCCTAAAAAATTTCGTATATGTCGCACAACTCCTTCTTGGTTTTGCAACTTTTTGTTCTGTCAGTGTATGTAAACAACAGAACGCATTGATCATGGGAAGGTATTGACTTTCACTTCGTTTTTCAGATACGCTCATCAAAGACTGTGTGATATGGAACTATTTTCTCGACTGCTGTACTTAATTACGTTATTAATATCTCAAATGACTCGGGACGGTTGTTACGTATCTTGGAGTACGGATATATTTCCACCAAAATTGTAAAGTTTATCTTAAAGAGTTAAGATCTTCCACCAGTGTTGTCAAAGGAAGCTGGATTAACTCCTGGAACTTCCTCCTTTACGCCGAGAAATTTCAATCTCTTTCTGACTTTATGATATCATCAACAAAACATGTTTTCGATTATCTTCACGTTATTAAATCAGTGAGTAATTCAAATAACGTATCTATCTTGGAGGAAAGAGACTTTGGCGCATGCTCAGCAGTGAGAACTTGTTTCTAACGCCTATAATCGCACAACGGGCAGTCAGCTACATTCCTGGTGATGCACTGCTTGCAGAAGAAATGGTTTTACAGATCTAGTTTCTCCAGTTTGTTGTCAACATTCTATCCTACCATAGCGTTGTGCCACTCAACGGTCGTCAAAACATCATTTGTGTAGTAAAAATGGCGTGCAAACTGACCGTTCGAGGAATATTCGATAGACTGCTTTGATTTAAGTTTGCCCTATAATTGCTACAGTTTTTTAAAATGTGAAATACAAAAGTAAACACTTCAACAGCCAAGATCGCTAATTACAACTTTTTGATGGGGGGTTACGGTAAACGCAAGTTTTCGTCATCGGATCTTACGCAGATACCTCTCAGTACATTTCCATAATATGTACAGTAATTGGTCAGAACGATAAGATATATTTCGTAAAAAATCTCTTATTCTGATTGCATGTATGTATATACAGTGCAAATCATGTAATAGGATTATTACACAAACATTAAGAAATATTGTCATCGGGACGGTCTAGAGAACATGACGTATAAAGCAAATCGAATTACAATGAATTTAAAAATCTCATATTGATAAAACACTGCAATATACACTGTAAGTAACTTATTACAGAAAATATGTGTCTTTTCTGTAATACAGATACCACTGATGATTAGCAACGCCCGAAACTAGGTAGGTGAAATAAAATACTACCCCAAAGCAGCTGCCGGCCGAAGTGGCCGTGCGGTTAAAGGCGCTGCAGTCTGGAGCCGCAAGACCGCTACGGTCGCAGGTTCGAATCCTGCCTCGGGCATGGATGTTTGTGAAGTCCTTAGGTTAGTTAGGTTTAAGTAGTTCTAAGTTCTAGGGGACTAATGACCTCAGCAGTTGAGTCCCATAGTGCTCAGAGCCATTTGAACCATTTGAACCCAAAGCAGCTTTTCTCAAACAGTTAATTAATAAGATGACGTATTTATAAAATTATAATGTGCGGTCTTGGTTGTTGAAGTTTTTACTTCTAAATTCCACATTGCTCTAGATCGCCTTCGCACTTGAAAAATGTAAAGCAAACATAGTTTGGTTAAATGATTACGTTCCGCCTGCAATTTTCAGTTTTATTTTATTTATTGTTGTATAGAACAATTGCGGCTTCAGGCCATTCTCATGAGTCATTTACCGTCGCTGATTTTGGAACAATGCAGCATCTACAAATGTCGACATACTTGAAAATGGCCGAAGACTGAAACTGTTAAGCAATACAACAAATAAAAGTAATAGTTGCAGGTGGGGTACAATTATTTACACTATTGGATAGTTAACAAACAAGGTATAGGTGGTCGTTAAGTTGATAGTTTATCGTGTAAAGAAATCTATGAGTTATTCTGTTCACTGTCACTGCATGTATTATTGCTCCCTCGCGTGGTATCCAATACATGAGGGTTTGTGTAGCAATTTTTTTATTACCGGTTTAAAGGTATTGAAGCTTGCAGTCGAGGGCATTACAACTATGAGCTGCATGTGATCGTCAACCAGCAGCTCCTCAAGTCCTGGGTTCACGAACGGCCATAAGAGAACTGCAGTGTGTCAGGAAAACCGTGCCTCTGTGTACACACTGTCGATTCACTGTTGCCTGCTAATCGTCTGATTGGGTGACATTGGCAATAGCCATCCTCACAGTCACCAGTCCATAGGCATTTTGACTGTCTAATGACATGTTCGAGTTGGGTGACATAGGCAGCCATGTGACAACCGTCTGTTTTAATAGCGGTATTAGTTTCAAAATGACGCAGCCCAATGCCCAAAACGATTTGTTGAATTTCATATTGTATGTGGAAGCGGTGCCAAGACAGCATCAACGGAGAAGTCATCTCGTCACAGTTCTCAGACGCTGTCGACAAGTGCTGATTTGTTCTTTAAATCTGCTTACCGGCCGACGGTTGGTCTCACAGGCGGACACCGTAACAGTCTTAGAAGTTCACTATAGTCACATCTATTGCAGAATAAACCTTAACGTTGAGACACTTGCAGACACTGCAGACGGTCCGTCGAACACTTTGATGGCCAGGCAGGCACTTTTAGCAAACGTCTCTGTTGGAGGCGTCAGTGATGCGCTTCCACTGACCCGTTTTAAGCATAATAACCTTGTGTTCGGGGGAGTGGAGACTTGAACGTTCATGCAGCCATCCGCTTTCTGTTGTTTCCCAAAACTGATACAGGCAGATGCTGGGATAGCTCCGCCTATAGTCCCACTGTGGACTACCTGTCACATCCTTGTCATACTAGTTTATAAGCATGTAAATGCTTCTATATATAAATTAAATTATTTTTGTTGCAGTTAAATTTAAAGACCCTGAGATGTCCAATGTCTCCGTAAAAGGTATCTACGTAGCAAAAGAAATTTAATTACAGTGATTTCTCTCTGCAGTGTGACGGATATTTCTAAATTTTCTGAGTCACTTACCTGTCTGTGTGCGACACAGTTGAAAGTAAAGGTGGAGATGTAGGTAAGGAGACAGTTGACGGCGCCCATGATGCACCAGTACATGGCGTATTTCTTGGCACCATCCAGAAAAATTGTCGCGTCGTCGTCGGAGACTGTTGTCCCAGAGGCAGTTGCATTGGCCACGGCTGAGCCGAAGTCCACCATAGTCTTAATGAAGCCCCCGAACAGCAGGTTGTTGATCGGCTCTGTGGCAGCCTCGCCCAGGCCAGCCATCTGGCCTAGCGCGAGAGCAAGCCGCTCCCCGATTGTCGAGAAACGGTACTGCGAAACAAGTCATTTCCATTCACTGTAGCTGAATCTTACTTGTGTGACAGGGATCACGACGACTCATATTTTAATTAAAATGACACCTTCAGGGTCGCACACTTACTGTGACCCGTGACAATTCGAGGTTCCAGCTCGACAATTTAGTTGACGACGAGAACGAGCGTTTCAAAATGGGGCTGCGACCCCAAAACTAGACACTAAGATAAAATTTAAATAAATAGAATAAAAATAATAAAGTACAGTTAAATAAATTTATAATCAAGTATAGTTGCAGAACTGTAATTTACAGGAAAATATTTCATCAGGCATCTGAAACGGGTGGTGGGCAGAGAAATGCTTGTCCCATCCTGTGATCTAGAGAACATTTACATTATATGACGTTACTACTTGTTGCACAGATAGTGAATACGACATTTCGAAACGATGTGAAACGAGTCAGTTACCGTAAGGTTTACTTACATGATATAATTCAAATTTTTTATTTTATTTTTGTTTTCATTTTCTACTTTTATTTTATTTTTTTACCATTACTACTTCATATTTAAAAATTCATCTATGGAGTAGAAAGGGTTGTCAGTCAGAAATTGTTTTAGTTTGTTTTTAAATGCCTGTTGGCTCTCTGTCAGACATTTAATGCTGTTCCGTAAATGACAAACGACATTTGTGGTAGCATAATTCACCCATTTCTGTGCCAAAGTCAGACTTAACGCAGAATAGAGAAGATCATTCTTTTTTCTTGTGCTGTAGTTATGCACTTTGCTACTATTTTTTTAATTGGGTTGGGTTATTAATAATAAATTTCATAAGTGAATGTATGTATTATGAAGGTGAATATCCCTAGTTCCTTAAATAAATATCTGTAAAGTGATATTGGAACTTTTGCTTACACGCTTTTGTGCAATGAAAACTTCTTCCCTTGATGACGAACTACTCCAAAATATCAAGGCACATGAAACAAGTGAATGAAAGTAAGCATACTAGGTTAATTTACTGATATTTTTGTCGTGAAATGATTCAGCAGATCACCAATGTTTTTCTTCCAACTCAATTTCTCGTCAATACACACACTCAGAATTTTGATTGTTCTGCCTTAGTAACAGATTATTGTTCAAACTCTGTATCTATCAATGCTGTTATGCCATGTACTGTACGGAACTGTATTTATGGTGTTTTCTCAAAGTTTAGTGAGAGTCCATTTGCAGCGAACCACTCAATAATTTTCTGAAAGACATTATTTACAATTTCCTCAGCTAAGTTACCATACTTGTTTCATCGGTAAAAAAAAACAAACGAGCTATGTTTCTTCATGAATATAGAGTGGCAAATCATTAATATGTATTAAGAAAAGTAAGGGACACAAGTCTGTATCATGTGGTACACTGTTCTTCATACCTCCCTAATTAGAGGAATCTGTTGATTTTTGCACACTATCTGTACCGTTAATTTCAGCCTTCTGCATTATTCCTATTAAATATGAATTACACCAATTACGAAATGTCTCAGGCATACCTTAATCCGTAAACTTAACTTGAAGAATTTCATGATTCACACGGACAAAAGTCTTTGAGAGACACCAAAAATCCCAGTTGTTTAACAATAGCCTATACAGCCTATCCAGTGAGCTACTCCATATGTGGCTGATAATCCTACTTCTCCGTTTGGAACAAGCTTTTAGTACTCTGGTGGAGATGCCACCCATTCCATGAGAGCTTTTACTTTTGAGTGGATTAATTATTTTCCGAATTTCATTAGGAGAGGTGGGTTGAATTTCAATGTTATCAAATTGCATGGTCATTGCTTCTTCTACACACAGCTTGCATTTTACAATGAACAGCTTGATACTGTCTTCTTTACAACATATAAAAATGACTACTAAAATGAATTTTAACCATAGTGGATGCTGTCGAACTCCGTGACTGTTCCTTTATAGGGTGTAGAAAAGAACCTGCTACCAGTCACAAAAAAGTTTATTTATTTGTCACACGACCGGTTTCGAGTTTTTGCCCATCCTCAGGCGTTTATACATTCATGTACACGTTTATACTGTTGGAGATCACTGTATAAATACAAAAAATTTATTTGCTGGTGACTACACAGATACAAGTGGGACAATTGTAAGTGGTATGTCAGCAAATCAGGTGATTGAAACACAAAGTAGATGAGCTTCTTTTTTAATTGCAAGATTTAGAAACTAAGAGTGGAGTAGATGTACTGCACCTGGGTGAAGATAACAGTCACAGATATGGAAAAGGTAAATCCGTGTGGATATAAGCTTTCACAACATGTATGTAGACACAGTATGGACAGAGTAAGAGTTTCCATATATGTCAAAATTTATCATATCGTGAAAAATTGAAAAACAACAAAATTTTGTGTGAAGCAACTTATAGAAGCGTGTCCCTGAGCTTAAACTAAATAATGGTACTTTTATAACTGTAGTTATGTACAGGTCTCCATTGGGAAATTTTCAACTCTTTCTGAAAAACTTGGATCTTTGTTGTGCAATCTGTCAGACAGAGGAGAGAAAATTACTGTTTGTAGGGATTTCAGTGTATATTTTCCGAAAGAGTCTGATAGAAGAATTAATTTGGAGTATTACATGGTTCTTTCCAAACGTCATCAGTTATAAATTTTCCTACTCAGGTAGTTCAGAAATGCAGCACACTAACAGTTAATGGTTTTATAGAGCAATATAAACTTAAACAAATAAAACTTTTCTTGTTAAAAATAGTCTTTCAGATCAAGATGAGCAGTTAGTTACAGTATATGACATAGTAATGCAAACAGTTCTCCAAAATAGTGTGTTCGATTAATGATTTAACAGTTGCAATTTTTAGGGAAGGTTTGCAACAGATACATTGGGTGAGGTGTACAGGGAACCTGATTCTAATTTAAAATTTAACATATTTCATGACATCTTTGTAAGTACATTTGAAGACAGTTTCTGTAAGAAAACAGTGAAACATAATTGTAGGAAACCATCTAAAAAGATATCCTATACCAAAAGGATAAAAATATCTTGCAAAAAGAAAACGAAAGTGTATCTTATAATTAGAAGTAGTAATTATCCAGAAACAGTCAAACTTCATAAAAACTACAGCACTGTATTAAGAAAAGTTATTAAAATGTCCAGATGCATGTGCACTATATCTAAGACTAGCACATTTGATAATAAAATTAAAAGAATTTGGAATATTGTTAAAAGAGATACAAGGCAACAGCACAGGAAAATTGTATTTCTATGAAACTCAAAGAAAAGTCAGAAGTAGAAAATTTTTTAGTAGAAAAGTATCCACTACCAACCACGAAAAAGGTTATTTATTTGTCACACGACCGGTTTCGGACTTGAACCCATCCTCAGCTGTTTATACATTCATGTACATGTTTATACTGTTGGAGATCACTGTATAAATACAAAAAGTTATTTGCTGTGACTACATAGATACAAGTGGGACAATTGTAAGTGGTATGTCAGCATTTGACGAATATATATCTGTACTTACATGAAGATGGAGCACCATTATTACAGTTATGCTTTGGTGATAGTTTTGCCACTTAGATATACACTTACTGTCATTTTCACGTCCATATTTCAGTTTTACCAAGTATACCTTTATATTTCACTATTATGATGTGCACTCGTGAAATGCACTATATTTACATACACACATGTGGGCTGTGGTCAAAGAACTTAGATGTAGCAGATGTAAGGATGTTGCTCATACAGAAAGTTGTAGGTTATGGTCAAAGAACTTAGCCACAGGAAGTGCAAGGGTGTTGCATATACAAATATTTAAAACGATATTATAGACTGCGACGTTTCTTGATACACATTATGAAATTTTTTGATTCACATTTTTGTCGGAGAACTTAGAACTAGGAAGTACAATGATGTTATATTTATGAAATTACTCAAAGCTATTACAGATTAAAGAATGTCAGCTAGAACTGTTTTCCAGAATAATAACATACATGAAATACACAATGGTCCCAGACCCAAATTTCAGGGCCAGTAGTTTAAGAAACTACTTAAATCTGCTGACTTCCTTTTATATGACTCTGATGTTCTAAAATGTCTTGTCATGAACCCATCTGCACCACATCTATCCTCGCAACCAAAGATTCACAAGGAAAGTGGCGCTCTACACCCCATAGTCAACTCAAGAAACAGTCCAGCATATTTTATAACCAAGAAACTTAAAGACAATCTAAGTAACTTTTATACCAATGAAAACAATTTTTCAGTTAAGAATAGCTATTAACTTATTGAGCACATCAAAGATTTACCAATACCAGAGGGTGCTAAATTTGGTTAAATGGACATAGCAAACCTTTACACCAACATTCCTGTACATGACACTATTCAGATAATTAGAAACAACCTATTGAAACACAAAAACTATCCAAGGATGAGATATATGAACTGGTACTATCACACAATTATTTTACTTTTAATAACAATATTTATAAACAGGAAGATGGTCTTCCAATGGGCAGTAGTTTGGCAGCAATACTTGAAGATATTTACATTAACCACATAGAAAAATAATTTTTTCGGATCAGATAATTCAGTGTGGTTCATGGTGTGGGTTCCTGTAGTCATGTCCTAGTTCATGAACCAAGGGCAACGTATGAGTGGCCAAGTAAGTGGTCGCGACAGTCGGGATACCAGTTACTTTGGAATAAGGCTGGACATCTCGGACATATTCTGAGTCGTGGTCACCTTTGTGCTCATACGGCAAAGACTACCAAATCCACCGGTTAGTCCCTCAGCCGTTAGGGGTAAAACCCCATGGGACTTGGGGCAAGTAAGGCTAGCAACCTGCTTCCCTGGTACTTTAAATATGATGCTGGCAACAATCAGAGCAAAATGCCTCAGACCTTTGGAGGTGACGGAGTCCCACCTCTAACTGACAAACCAGCGACTCCTAAGATACGACTTGGCACACAAATGGTAATGAGATGGGGAGCTATTAATATCAATGGGGGCTACTCTGGGAAGAAGTTAGAGCTGGCAGAGGCGGCAAGTAAGATGGGGCTGGACGTTTTAGCTGTTAGTGACATTTGGGTAAGGGGTGAGAAAGAAGAGGAAGTGGGAGAATACAAGGTCTACCTGTCAGGAGTCAAGGCAGGAATAGCACAATGGCGTATAGGGCATTACGTCAAGAAAGAAATGGAACCCAGCGTAGTTGCAATAAGGTATGTAAACGAACGACTGATGTGGATAGATTTGACAGTGTCTAGCAAGAAAATTAGGATTGTCAGTATATTCGCATTGTGAAGGGACAGATCAAGATAAGATGGATAGTTTTTATGAGGCACTCAGTGATGTAGTTGTTAGAGTAAAGGACAAGGACAGTGTTCTGCTCATGGGTGATTTTAACGCCAGGATTGGAAATCGAAGAGAAGGGTATGAAAAGGTTATGGGTAAATTTGGAGAGGATATGGAGGCCAACAAGAACGGGAAACAACTCTTAGATTTCTGTGCCAGTATGGGCTTAGTAATCACAAACTCCTTTTTTAAACATAAGAACATTCACAGGTATACTTGGGAAGGCAGGGGAACCAGATCTGTCATTGACTATATAATAACAGGTCAGGAATTCAGGAAGGTTGTGAGGGACACACGTGTATTCAGGGGATTCTTTGATGACACTGATCATTATTTAACCTGCAGTGAAACTGGGATTGTGAGGCCGAAAGTGCAGGAGGCCAGGTCCATATGTAGGAGGATAAGAGTGGAGAAACTTCAGGATAAGGAAATCAGGCACAAGTACATAACAGCGGTCTCAGAAAGGTACCAGTTAGTTGAAAGTAGTCAGCTACAGTCACTGGAAAATGAATGGACAAGGTACAGGGACACAGTACTAGAAGTGGCTAAAGAATGTCTTGGAACAGTAGTGTGTAAAAGTAGGATGAAGCAAACAGCTTGCTGGAATGACACAGTCAAGGCAGGCTGTGATAGGAAAAAGAAGGCGTATCAAAAATGGCTACATACCAGAACCCAGGTAGACAGAGAAAGTTATGTTGAAGAAAGAAACAAACCCAAACAGATAATTGCAGCATCCAAGAAGAAATCATCGGAAGACTTTGGAAACAGGTTGGAGACTATGGGTCAAGCTGCTGGAAAACCATTCTGGAGTGTAATTAGCAGTCTTCGAAAGGGAGGTAAGGAGGAAATGACAAGTATTTTGGACAGGTCGGGAAAACTGCTGGTGAATCCTGTGGATGCCTTGGGCAGATGGAGGGAATATTTTGAAGAGTTGCTCAATGTAGGTGAAAATACGATCAGTAATGTTTCAGATTTCGAGGTAGAATGGGATAGGAATGATGATGGAAATAGGATCACATTTGAGGAAGTGGAAAAAATGGTCAATAGATTGCAGTGCAATAAAGTGGCTGGGGTGGATGAAATTAAGTCGGAACTCATCAAATACAGTGGAATGTCAGGTCTTAAATGGCTACACAGGATAACTGAAATGGCCTGGGAGTTGGGACAGGTTCCATCAGACTGGACAAAAGCAGTAATCACACCAATCTTTAAACATGGAAACAGAAATGATTGTAACAACTACAGAGGTATCTCTTTAATCAGCGTTGTGGGTAAAATCTTCTCAGGTATTGTTGAAACGAAAGTGCGAGTATAGGACCAGATCTTTAGCTTACTGCAAATAATGGAGAAGTGTTACGAGTGGAACAGGGAATTGTATCTATGCTTTATAGATCTAGAAAAGGCATATGACCGGGTTCCTAGGAGGAAGTTATTGTCTGTTCTACAAGATTATGGAATAGGAGGCAAACTTTTGCAAGCAATTAAAGGTCTTTACATGGATAGTCAGGCAGCAGTTAGAGTTGATGGTTAATTGAGTTCATGGTTCAGAGTAGTTTCAGGGGTAAGACAAGGCTGCAGCCAGTCTCTACTGTTGTTCATATTATTTATGGATCATATGTTGAAAACAATAGACTGGCTGGGTGAGATTAAGATATGCGAACATAAAATAAGCAGTCTTGCATATGCGGATGACTTAGTTGTGATGGCAGATTCGATTGAAAGTTTGCAAAGTAATATTTCAGAGCTAGATCAGAAATGTAAGGACTATGGTATGAAGATTAGCATCTCCAAAACGAAAGTAATGTCAGTGTGAAAGAAATATAAACGGATTGAGTGCCAAATAGGAGGAACAAAGTTAGAACAGGTGGACGGTTTCAAGTACTTAGGATGCATATTCTCACAGGATGGCAACATAGTGAAAGAACTGGAAGCGAGGTGTAGCAAAGCTAATGCAGTGAGCGCTCAGCTACGATCTACTCTCTTCTGCAAGAAGGAAGTCAGTACCAAGACTAAGTTATCTGTGCACCGTTCAATCTTCCGACCAACTTTGTTGTATGGGAGCGAAAGCTGGGTGGATTCAGGTTACCTTATCAACAAGGTTGAGATTACGGATGTGAAAGTAGCTAGGGTGATTGCAGGTACTAGTAGATGGGAACAATGGCAGGAGGGTGTCCACAATGAGGAAATCAAAGAATAATTGGGAATGAACTTTATAGATGTAGCAGTCAGGGCGAACAGGCTTAGATGGTGGGGTCATGTTACACGCATGGGAGAAGCAAGGTTACCCAAGAGACTCATGGATTCAGCAGTAGAGGGTAGGAGGAGTCGGGGCAGACCGAGGAGAAGGTACCTGGATTCGGTTAAGAATGATTTTAATGATTTTGAAGTAATAGGTTTAACATCAGAAGAGGTATCAATGTTAGCACTGAATAGGAGATCATGGAGGAACTGTATAAGGGGGGCTATGCTCCAGACTGAACGCTGAAAGGCATAATCAGTCTTAAATGATGATGATGATGATGATGATAATTCACTTGAAAATAAAATAATATACTGCATAAAGTATGTGGATGATACTATTATCTTGTACAATGGTACGATTGAGGAGACTGAGATACTTGCTAAAGGCCTCAGCAGCATGCACAACAACATTAAATTCACTGTAGAACATCAAGTAGATAAAGGCATCAATTTTCTTGACCTTACAATACATAATGTAAACAACAAACATGCATTCCAGATTGACAGAAAATCTACCACCAGTGACATTGTCAGTAACAAACACTCATGTCATCCAGCACAACACAAAATAACATTCTTCAGATTCACACTTAGTCGTATGCATAAAATCCCACTCAGCCCCCATGATGAACAAAAAGAAATTGACATTATAAAAGAAATTGCACAGAGAAATTGATAGAACCCAGATCTAATTAATAAGCTTAACAACAAAAAAAAAAAAAAAAAAAAAACGATGCACACCTACTAAATCAGATTCACAAGAAGGAAGAAACACATTCACCTGCATACCATTTATAGGTAAAATTTTATACCAAATTGCCAACCTCTTTCGGAAAACTGGTACTCAAATTTCTTCCAGCTCTAACAACTGTAACAAAAAAAAAAAACTAATGCCACCACAAATCAGGTATTTACAAACTTTAATGTGACAATTGCCCACAATCCTACATAGGCCAAACTGGAAGGAGTTTCACTATAAGATACCATGAGCATATGGATGCCTTCCAGCTAAATAATTTTGTTAAATACACATTTGCAATGCACCTAAAAGACCATGGTCACTCAGCCACAGCCATTAGAGAAAACCTACAAATACTACACACTGTGAACAGAGGAAAGAAAATGAATCTTCTTGAAGAGCTAGAAATTTATATCCACAGCTCTGACTCACCAGACCTTGTTCTCAACGAACAAGTGGAGTTTGCGAACAAATCCTATCTTCATATATATCATAAAACATTCAAAAACAGAAACTAATTATCCTCTGATATAATACCAAAGTAATATTCTATGGAAATTAGATGTAGTAGTAACACAACAGTCCAAGTGTCAGTATCGTAATTTGTAATAGTCATATTGTAAACACAAGCTGCATCTGTCATTGTATAATGTGTAATAGCTTTCAAAATTTCATGTGTGCAACTTTATTGTACCTCCTAGATCTAAGTTCTCTGACAACAGTGTGGCTAAAAACTGTTCTAGCTGTCATTTTTTAATTTGTAATAGCTTTGAGTAATTTCATAAATATAACATCATTGTACTTCCCAGATCTAAGTTCTCCGACGAAAATGTGAATCAAAAAATTTCATAATGTGTATCAAGAAACGTCGCAGTCTATAATATCGTTTTAAATATCTGTATATGCAACACCCTTGCACTTCCTGTGGCTAAGTTCTTTGACCATAACCTACAAGTTTCTGTGTGAGCAAGATCTTTACATCTGCTACATCTAAGTTCTTTGACCACAGCCCACATGTCTGTATGTAAAAATAGTGTAATTCATGAGTGCACATCATAATAGTGAAATATGAAGCTATACTTGGTAAAACTGAAATATGGACGTGAAATGACAATAAGTGTATATCTAAGTGGCAAAACTATCACCACAGCATAACTATAATAATGGTACTCCATCTTCATGTAAGTACAGATATATATTCGTCAAATGCTGACATACCACTTACAATTGTCCCACTTGTATCTATGTAGTCATAGCTAATAATTTTTTGTATTTATACAGTGATCTCCAACAGTATAAACATGTACATGAATGTATAAACAGCTGAGGATGGGTGCAAGTCCGAAACCGGTCGTGTGACAAATAAATAACCTTTTTTGTGGTTGGTAGTGGATACTTTTCTACTAAAAAATTTTCTACTTCTGACTTTTCTTTGAGTTTCATAGAAATACAATTTTCCTGTGCTGTTGCCTTGTATCTCTTTTAACAATATTCCAAATTCTTTTAATTTTATTATCAAATGTGCTAGTCTTAGATATAGTGCACATGCATCTGGACATTTTAATAACTTTTTTTAATACAGTGCTGTAGTTTTTATAAAGTTTGACTGTTTCTGGATAATTACTCCTTCTAATTATAAGATACACTTTCGTTTTCTTTTTGCAAGATATTTTTATCCTTTTTGTATAGGATGTCTTTTTAGATGGTTTCCTACAATTATGTTTCACTGTTTTCTTACAGAAACTGTCTTCAAATGTACTTACAAAGATGTCATGAAATATGTTAAATTTTAAATTAGAATCAGGTTCCCTGTACACCTCACCCAATGTATCTGTTGCAAACCTTCCCTAAAAATTGCAGCTGTTAAATCATTAATCGAACACACTATTTTGGAGAACTGTATTGCATTACTATGTCATATACTGTAACTAACTGTGCATCTTGATCTGAAAGACTATTTTTAACAAGAAAAGTTTTATTTGTTTAAGTTTATATTGCTCTATAAAACCATTATCTGTTAGTGTGCTGCATTTCTGAACTACCTGAGTAGGAAAATTTATAAGTGATGACGTTTGGAAAGAACCATGTAATACTCCAAGTTAATTCTTCTATCAGACTCTTTCGGAAAATATACACTGAAATCCCTACAAACAGTAATTTTCTCTCCTCTGTCTGACAGATTGCACAACAAAGACTCCAAGTTTTTCAGAAAGAGTTGAAAATTTCCCAATGGAGACCTGTACATAGCTACAGTTATAAAAGTACCATTATTTAGTTTAAGCTCAGGGACACGCTTCTATAAGTTGCTTCACACAAAATTTTGTTGTTTTTCAATTTTTCACGATGTGATAAATTTTGACATATATGGAAACTCTTACTCTGTCCATACTGTGTCTACATACATGTTGTGAAAGCTTATATCCACACGGATTTACCTTTTCCATATCTGTGACTGTTATCTTCACCCAGGTGCAGTACATCTACTCCACTCTTAGTTTCTAAATCTTGCAATTAAAAAAGAAGCTCATCTACTTTGTGTTTCAATCACCTGATTTTCCAATGAAATATGCTTATATTATTTTTCATCATATTTTTATGACAATCTTGTGATATTTTAACATCCTTAGTACATGCGTGTCAGAGGTTCTCAGTAAGCTAAATTTCATTCATGTTCATTCATCAGACACTGCTATTAGCTTAAAATAGAGTTACTCCCATGAGTTTCGGTGCCCCCCATGCCCCTTAAGTATTTTGATATCATCCTGGCCAGTTTACTCTTCCCTTTATTACTGAGATGCAGGACCCACCTGTGCAGTTCCAAATACCAATAGTATCAACAGGAACCAATCCAATGCCTGGCAAAGCAGCTGTCTGAAGCAGCTGATCTAACTCCATATTGACCCTCCTGACGGAGCTGTTCAGTTGGTGCCGATCATATCACATGAAAGCAGGAACCAAGCCAACATTTGTATGGTTCTTTGCAGATTGCAGATGTAATTTTTACCAGGTCACACTCTATATTGTAGCTTTGATCCCTATCAGTACTGTTTCCTGCTCCACCCACTATCACAACATAATCCTGATTTTTGAAACCCTTGCACAATGATCTTACATAGTCTATCACTTAGTTAAGACATGCACTGGGTTTGAAAAACTTGTGATGTGGCACCTTTCACCTAATTTTTCCTGCAAGATCTGGCTCACGCCTCTTCCATGGCTACTACCTAACGACAGAACTTTCCTTCTACTCTCTATTTTCTTCGAAACAGTTGTTTCCCTGGTGGAAGTCTGTTGATTATTAGCTACACTTACGTCTACTTGAGCCTCTTCTTCAGTTAACTGAGGCGGCAAGTCAAATCTGTTGTTTGTACGAATGATGAAGCTATCAGATACTGCTACCTTTCCGTGGCCCCTGTTCCTTGCTCCCGCTTCCCACGTATCTTCACCATTCTCTTCTCATAACCTCATCAGTTCCTTCCTAGCAGTATCCAGATCATTCTTAAGGATCTAATCTTCCCTTCCTGTTCAGATATTTTCCTTTCCCTTGAACATACCTTGCAGTACTATGGAAGAGAACAATTTACTTCCACAATTCCCATGCCATTACATTCCCCCTGTGTAACTGTCTGTCACAACAGCTGCGTAGAACCCCAGAATTAACTTTCCTACGGCAGCTCAAACACTTTGGGATCATGGTTGTTTATAATAATTTTACAAAAAATTATCTAGACAATAACAGTAACGTTCTACTACCTATAAATCACAAGAGTCAATAAAGTTACGTGGAACGCTAATACATGTGCGTACTATTAATATAGTAACGTAATCTCCTTAAAATATGGTTAAATTTAAAACTTGTATACCTGAAAAATTAGGCCTAAGATCGTGTATGAGCGACATGGACTTTACGCATTTTGAAAAGAAATAAAAGATATACGTTAAACCTTTTAATTTCCTGAGTAGATATGTGTAACAAGAAAAAGCTAAATTCTTCACATAAAACTTAAGAAAAAGTCTTAAACTTGTGTGGAAATCTGCGTCTAAAGTACGCGGAAATCGGCCCGTAGGAGGTTTTTTTTCGAGAAATCTGTTATAACACATGAAACTTTCAATAAACAATATGAAATGGGCTCTAATTAACTTCCTTACGGCGTAATATTGACTTAATGGACAGTCATTACAGAATTAACTTCTTATCTTCACGAGCTCAATAATCAAGCGTTTGCGGTCTGCTCCAGGGATCCCAGTTTTTATTTGTTACAGAATTATCATAACCTTCTAGAAGTGACTTCCAGTGATTACATCAGCCCTCTTGTTTAGAGAAATACAGGGTTATGTGGCTGACAGCTTTTCTTATGGCATGACACGTCTCGAAACTGACCAAATCGTGTACAGTGTATCAAAAATGGCGATTTTTCAGTCTTGCCACCCCCTCTTCCCTTGGATAAATTTCTGCGGACCCAAAAATAAAATCATCCTCGAAAACAATGGAGTAGGTCATGAGCTATCATGGCGGTTTGTAACAGCGCCTTAAATGACGACAGGAATGTAACAAAGTGCATTTCGCTTACTTCACAACTCTGAACTAATTCTTCGCCCCAAGGGAGTAACTTGAAAGCTCGGAAAGATAGCCATTTGTTAAGTAAAATTAATAGTCTCCCAAGGGGCTATGGCCTGGATCAAATCCTACAATTGCACACCTTTTTGGGGGCTTGTGTGCCCTTGTCCTACCACCTACAACAGGAGAAAGGAGACCTGTAGTTTAACATGGAATCCGAAGAACGCCTCGTTTAAGGCGAATCTTTACGTTACTGAGAGGTGACTACTAAGTTAAAAGCAGACTGAAAAATTCCGTGATTCGATCAAGATTTTACTCTGCGACCTTTACCATTTGACTACTAGGTCCAAATCACTGATTTAAGTAAATAAATAGACGGAGTGCAAGTACGAAGTTACGCGATAAGGAGGGTAGTTTCATCGTGGTATAGCGGATATCATCTCTCAGCACCAGTCTAAAGAACCCCAATCAATGCATAGATTTTTGAATGAAACATGTGGTAACTTAAAGGAACACGTAATGCAGCCACAATAGAGTCCAATGACAATGTTCCCGCCTGGTCTGTATATCCTATGGAGCAGTAAAGGATAAAGTATGATAAACGTTCAATTAACTGGCGATGCAGTAGTTAACGGAATCCACTGAACTAAATATCCATAGTACCTGTACCTTTCACACATGGTCTTATCATCACTTCCTTGTAAAAAAGATTATGAAGAAGAGAAATATGAACGAATGTAAAATTGAGCCCTTTTTCCTTTATACACCCAAAAAAGGAACAAAAAAGAAAAAAATAACGATGCACCACGAAGGAATTATCCAAAAGGGAGGGGAATCGGTAGACGTCTTGTAAATGTACCGACAAACAAATAACTACAATTTTAGAAAATTGGACGATTTATTCAGGAGAAAGAGCTTCACCAATTAAGCAAGCTGGTCCACCTTTGACCTTTATGCAAGCAGTTATTCGGCTTGACATTGATTGACAGAGTTGTTGGATGTCCTCCTGAGGGATACCGAGCCAAATTCTGTCCAACTGGTGCGTTCGGTCGCCAGATGTTGGAGGGTACTGGCCGGGCATTTTCTTGCTGAAACGTAAGCCCAGGACGGCTTGCCATGAAGGGCAACAAAACGGGGCGCAGAATATCATCGACGTACCGCTGTGATGCAGTGGTGCCACTCGTGACAACCAAAGTGGCCCTGCTATCAAATGAAAAGGCACGCCGCACAATCTCTCGTGGTTGTCGGGCCATATGGCGGGCGACAGGCTGGTATCCCACAGCATATTCGCTCGTCAAGGGGCTCACTTCGAAGCAGGACTAATCGCTCAGGGCAACTCTGCTCCAATGAAACAAATCTCAGGTCGAAGAAGTTTCTGTATACGACCCAGACAGCGGTGCCCCAACGACCTAATTGTAGCCCTACATGCGACCCGACAACCAGAAGGGATGGTCTGGGTCAATTTCATTTCATACTTGGACCCCTTTGGTTGTCATCGATGACACCTTTACAGCGCATTGGTATGTCGACTATATACTACGGCCTGTTGTGTTACCCTTAACGGCAATCTGTACTGGGCTTACATTTCAGCAAGATAATGCCCAGAAAGAGTTTCTGCTGCTTGTCTTCATGCTTTCCGAACCGTACTTTGTCCCCAGATCTCTCCCCAATTGAGAACGTTTGGAGCGTTATGGGCAGAACCCTCCAACCAGTTCGAGATTTTGACGGTTTAACATACCAGTTGAACAGAATTTGGCACGATATCCGTTATAGGGACATCAAACAATTCTATCAATCAGTGACAAGCCGAATAATCGCTTACATAAGGGCCAGAGACGCTTCAACACGTTACTGACTTTCTCAATTTGTGAAGGCTCTTCAGTACATCATACAGTTTTTTCTGAAAATGTAATAATTTTTTTGTCTGTATAAGTACTTTTTTTTGTCTTACAGTCTATATCCGAGAGCATTCCAAAGGAAGAAACTATCACTAGAATGGTTGATAAGAATTAAGTTCTGTGAATTAATGTGTAGAATGTTAGGAATCGGAAAGCTGTGGGTAAACTGGCAACTGGTAAGAGAGAGAGAAGGACAAACTGAAGTTGTAATGCAACTTTTCCAAGTCTGTGACGAAGGACTCTCAGAGTAGAGGTGATTCGATCCGAATTCTCATTCTAAGAGGAATTTCTCATGCTTCATGAGCAGTGTGGCAAGTCACTACGATGAGCACTAGACTATCGGAGGACGTTAGAAAGGCGCGAAAGCTGGGGTAACCTCTTGGCCGGTAGCCTGAATCTATTAAGTATCCTCGATAAGAAGTAAGGAAATTAAACTGGCAAAAGAAACACAAGGAAACAATAAACAGGAAAAGAAAACTGATAATAAATTTATTTTGGGTTGACACCACACTTCATCGGTAAAACAGATTCCTTTGAGGACGGGTTGCAAACCTTGTTAGGGTAACTTAGACGGTAGAGCACTTGCAAAGCAAAGGCCCGAGTTCGAGTGTCGGTCCAGCACACAGTTTTAACCTGCCAGAAATTTTTGAATGATCGCACAATCCGCTCGAGAACGAAAATTTAACTTTAATCATTCAGCTCTTTATCTTCCCAGTTATTACTCACACCAACAAATCAGTGTAGCAGCGAGAGGAAGAAGGGAACGGTGTAGCAGAAACAAGTCGTCTGGTGGTCATTTTGTTACATCAAAGAATAACTGAAGCGTAAAAAGTTGGCAGATGCGTGTTACATACATTCAGAGTGATTCAAAACGACGGAACGTATGGAAACTGGAAGGTTACACATTCTGTTTTAGAAATCTAAAAGGTAGCAGAATTATTATCGAATTTCCATAAAAACGTTAACATTGCACTAACAGACAAGGTACAAGCAGATAAATATGGTAATTAACTGCATCAACAGCTTGTGCTTGTTTATTCCTGACTAGGAAAACACGTAAATTTGAAATCAGAGTATGAAAGACTGCACGAAGTTCAGTTCGTTCAGAAAAGACAAAGATTCGAGGTCAAAAACGCTAACATAGCGCTTAGTTCTTCAAGTAAGAATAACGTAAACAGGGCGAATTTAGTAACGCTAGGAGACCTAGAGAATTTATTCACAAAGGTTAATCAAAATATGGAAGGTAGAGAACTGATAACCATCAGAACTCGGAAACAATAGCAAAGCGAGAAAATTCTTTCACTTTGGAGGCGAAATTACACGGGATGACCTACGTATCCAAACTGTCAGAAGTTCATCAGCGCAGGCGAAGAAAACTACCAGAACAGAAAACCGTCATTATCAAACATTTCTGTCGGACAGAGTGGAGGAAGAAGTTGATGGCAATCTATATCTGAAGCACACCACTGATCTATTTCCTCTGATATGATTTGATCTTTGCGATATAATGCTACACTGCTCTGGACGTGTCATTTGATCAAATGAATCTTCGTTCTTATGTGCGTTATTGTTTGACAACCTGAACAAATAAATAAATTTTGATGTGTACTAGGCGTGTAAGGAGATCCTTCGCAACCGAACATAATTTAATTCTATAAACATTAGAACAATGTTTAAAAAATACGTGTACAAAGGATTGTTATGCCAATTGAAATTTGTATTAGGTAGTTGCCTTACCAACTTTAAGAAAGGCACAGGAGCCGGTGACTCTTCATCTTTCAAGTCCTCAGTACAATTCCTGAAATTCAAAACGTACTTTTAAGATGAAAAATTACTTTTGTTTTCATTCATTTATAAACTGTTTTCACGTAATGACATTGTAGTTGGAGACTTACCGTTGTACTGGTGTGGATTTGTTCCCCGTGGATGAACCTTCCATTGAAATTTCATCTATAGAGTGGTCTTCAGTGTCGTAAGACGAAATCAGGGGCTCAGCGAGCTCAGACCTGGAGACGAAATATCTGAGGTGAGGTCTAAGCTTCCCATTGCTTGTACACATTCTGGGAGATGTAGATAATGAAACATAAATGGAAATTAAGAGTTGTAAGAAGCAACTGAAGAATGAAGGCGGAAGCGCCGTCATGAGGGTTAAAATTTAATCAAAAATTCATGTGAACTGTCAGGCTAACCTCGTGGCAAGGACTGATACATCGGTTAGCCATGTCAGCATGCTTCTGAGGTACTGGAGAACTATCTCGCGCCGGGAGGCTCGAGCTTTTGCAGAAGACTTAATGGCAACTACAGTGAGAAAATACACTGTCTGACAAAAGAATGCGAAACGGCGGGAAGGAAAGGGGGAAACGAAATGAAATTTTACGAGCTTAGAGAGCATGCGATGCTATTTCGGCGATTACAGAGTCAAATCAAATTTAAAATGAAATTGTCAGAATGAGCCCATTTATTTGTATGCCGCTGCACACACTCTGACTCGAATGTAAGCACTGATACCGTTGCGAAGTGTATCACACGGGCTTTGCATCCTCTCCTGAGGAAAGCTGACCCTCAAACCGACTCGACGTTGATATCCTGGATAATTCCACTGAGACGGAATTGACGTCCGAGCCGGTCCCACACATTTTCGATCAGGGACAAATCTGGGGATCTCAGTAGCCACGGGGATACCCCAGCATCACACAGACTGTTCACAGACATGTGGCATGTGTGAACAAACATTGCCCTGACGAATATATGACACCACGATACTTTCGCATGAGATGAAATACGTGAGGACACAGAATGCCCGTGAAGTACCGTTATGCCATCAGGGTTCCCTCAGTCAGTTAGTGAAGTGATGCAGTGGTTAACACACTGGACTCATATTCGGTAGGACGACGGTTCAAACTCGCGTCCGGCCATCCTGACTTAGGTCTTTCGTGATTTCCCTAAATCGCTTCAGGAGAATGCCCTTTGAAAGGGCACGGCCGACTTCCTTCTCCATACATTCCTAATCCGATGGGACCGATGATCCCCCTGTTTGGTCCCCTCTCCCGAATCAACCAACTTCAGTCACCACGAGTAGTGGCCTGAAGTCATGCCCGACGGCTACCCACACCATGACGCCAGGATTAACGCGGCCCTAAGTCGGCGTCATATTCGCAGACGATGGCCACCCAGGGCAGAACGGAACCGCGACGCATCGCTCAACACAATACGACGCTATACATTGATAGTGCACGCTTTCCAGTCACAAGATCAGTCCAGACACAGCCGTTAGTGTTACGGTGTTAACAGCAGCCTACGCATGAGACAATAATTCATTAATAGTTTCATATTTTTGCGCCACACTCATGTAGTAATCTTTTAGTGATCTTTTCGCCAATTGATTTTAAAACACCCATTTATTTTGTATTACTATCATGATTTCAGCCTTATGGCATTATCAGGTACAACACTGTTGAGTATAATTATTCTTTCTTAAGTGAAGAAGTTTGTACAGTTGTAACACGAAAAATGCAGATAATGTACCTTCTGCCACATCCAAAATTTTTCGCCGTTTAATATCCGTTGATAACTTGTAATCTGCTTCGACACTGAAGCGCCAAAGAAACTGATACAGGCATGCTTACTCAAATACAGAGATACGTAAACAGGCAGAGAACGGCGCTGCGATCGACAACGCCTATGTAAGCCAGGAAGTGTCTAGCGCAGTTGTTGGATCGGTTACTGCTGCTACAGTGGCAGCTTATCAAGATTTAAGTGAGTTTGAACGTGGTGTTATAATCGGCACACGAGCGATGGGACACATCATCTCCGACGTAGCGATGAAGTGGGGAAGTTCCCTTACGACCACTTCACGAGTGTACCGTGAATATCTGGAAACCGGTAAAACATCAAATCTCCGACATCGCTGCGACCGAAAAAAAAATTGCAAGAATGGGACCAACGACAACTGAAGAGAATCGTTCGACGTGACAGAAATCTAACCCTTCCGCAAATTGCTGCAGATTTTAATTTTGGCCCATCAGCAAGTGTCAGCTTACGGACCGTTCAATAAAATATCATCGATATGGGCTTTCGGAGCCGAAGGCCCACTCGTGTACCCTTGATGACTGCACGACACAAAGCTTTACACCTCGCCTGAGCCCGTCAACACCGACATTCAACTGTTGATGACTGGAAACATATTGCCTGGTCGGAGAAGTATCGTTTTAAATTGTGTCGGATGGATGGTCATGTACGGGTATGGAGACAACCTCATGGATCCATGCTCCCTGCATGTCAACAGGAGACTGTCCAAGTTGGTGGAGGCTCTATAATGGTGTGGAGCGTGTGCGGTTAAAGTGATATGGAACCCCTGAAACATTCATGTCCATTGTGCATTCCGACGGACTTGGGAAATACCAGCAGGACAAAGCGACACCCCACACGTCGAGAATTGCCACATAGTGGCTCCAGGAACACTCTTCTGAGTTTGAAACTTCCGCTGGCCACCAAACTCTGTAGACATGAACACTGTTGGGCATATTTGGGATGCCTTGCAACATGATGTTTAGGAGAGATTTCCACCAATCGTCCTCTTACGGATTATAGGCATCCCTGCAGGGTTCATAGTGTCAGTTCCCTCCAGCACTACTTCACACATTAGTCGAGTCCATTCCACGTTGTGTTGCGGCACTTCTGCGTGCTCGCGGGGGCCCTACACGATATTAGGCAGGTGACCAGTTTCTTTGGCTCTTGGGTGTAGTTATCTACATCCACATCTACATTTATACTCCGCAAGCCACCCAACGGTGTGCGGCGGAGGGCACTTTACGTGCCACTGTCATTACCTCCCTTTTCTGTTCCAGTCGCGTATGTTTCGCGGGAAGAACGACTGTCTGAAAGCCTCCGTGCGCGCTCGAATCTCTCTAATTTTACATTCGTGATCTCCTCGGGAGGTATAAGCAGGGGGAAGCAATATATTCGATACCTCATCCAGAAATGCACACTCTCGAAACCTGGCGAGCAAGCTACACCGCGATTCAGAGCGCCTCTCTTGCAGAGTCTGCCACTTGAGTTTGCTAAACATCTCCGTAACGCTATCACGGTTACCAAATAACCCTGTGACGAAACGCGCCGCTCTTCTTTGGATCTTCTCTATGTCCTCCGTCAACCCGATATGGTACGGATCCCACACTGATGAGCAATACTCAAGTATAGGTCGAACGAGTGTTTTGTAAGCCACCTCCTTTGTTGATGGACTACATTTTCTAAGGACTCTCCCAATGAATCTCAACCTGGTACCCGCCTTACCAACAATTAATTTTATGAATCGGTAAGTTTTATTACAGAAGCTATATTTAATATGTAATACCGTATTTATATGTAAATATATATTATTGTTTCTAATTATAATGTAAATATTATGAATTTCTAGATAATAGCCAAGGGAACTTTTTTTAATTGTGCGACAGCAACCACGAAATGGCAGTAGCTGTGCCGTTGTTTATCTTAGCGTATGGAGAGTCTCTGTCGCGCTGGGAGCAGAGGGGAAGCAGAGCAGCTTGACTCATGAAAGAGTGCGGAAGTGAATGTTGGGCGCTCCGGCAGATGCGATGTTCAGCTCCTTGTAGGCGCACCTAATTCGTTAACCCGCCGGTATTGAGAGCGCGGTAGGAGTGTACAGGCGGAGGAAGCTGCAGTTCCAACTGTTGCCTGCCCCATATTTACCCGTTTCTCTGGAGACGACTGGCAGTTCTCAATCAGCAGCAGAAACAGTAGCAGCTCAGCATTGTCGCCGTCTGCATTCTTCGTCGTCCGCACAGCTACAACATCGTAAGGCTGTTAACTATTATTGTACAGGCATTACTCAGTGGCGTTCCTTTCACAAAATTTAATAATTTTCTTCAATAATAACACGCATTAGTTAAAACTTTTAGGGCACGTATTTTGTTATTCTCTTCAGACATTACTACCAAGCAGAGTCGCTTTCATTTCCATGTAATCACCGAGTGCGTTAAAACTATGAAAACTGATTAACTATTTACTGCCAGTTTTGGCTGTTTGCTCATGACCAGATTCAGGCTAAATTTCGCTGCCTCAGTTAATTCTTGTATTGCACAACAGAGGCTTAACTTATCTCCAATTTTGAGTATTAACTTCAGTCACTTAAACTAACGTAAAATTTCGCTGGAAAAACTAATAATTAAGATATAGCACAAATTAAGAGTGCGCAATTTCATTTATTCCGTATTTAGTTTAGCGACTGACTTCTGCTCGCTTGGTATGTACCTTATTGCTATGTCACAAGAAAATCAGTTGATCATTTGCTTGAACTAAATTCAGTTCAGTCTTTCAATAATCAAAAGTAAATTGCTTGCCTTTTTCTAAATTTTGCATCACGTTACGGTGGAGTTACTGAAAGTTATTTTCCACGAAACAAAATTTCTGTTACAGTCTGTCATTCTTTTAACCAGCAACTTCATTTACCTTTACTTTCAAAATTTAGTATTTCAGATTAAGTAACTGCAAATTGAGTGCTTCCTGATTCATTTATTTCTTCGTGATCTTATGTGTTGTAGAAACGCCTGACACACTCCTGTTGCCACGCCAGTGATTATTTGCTTAATTCTCTTTACAATTGCCTTTCCTAGAATTTTGGATATTCATTGCCGCAGTAGCCTGCTGACCGTTTCATGTTCCTTTTTTGGCTAATCAGTATTTTTTGTTTTATCTGTATTTTTTGTATTAAATTATTACGAGGTACCCCTCTTCCAGCTGTGTAGTTTGCACTATTTTCCACGAATTTCAAAATTATCATCTGTATTTAGATTAGATTTAGAATATAGTCTTCCTTCAGAACGATCTGTTGTACAGTTTCCTCCTACTAACCGGTATTATTTTCCTTCGGTAAGGATACCCTTACTCATTGTAAATTTCACTAGGAATACGTAATCACGGTCAGTTATGTCACAGTCCAGTAGGCCAATTAGGAAGGGGGAGGCTACGCAGTCAAATGGCGGAAATGTAATTCGAAGAATAATTTATTAATCTAGCTGTTGCGCTTTCTCGACAAGTTGTGCTGATGATATAGTTAGTGCAAGAAATCCAATACATGTTCTCGGATACCATACGCAGATGTGAAGCAGTTACGATATTCTTGGCGCAAAATACGGCGATTCTACCTTATGTGTTTAGCAGTGGTCAATCGAAACGTTGACAACGAATGTGCCTACCCCCACGTTCCCATGGAGTCCAACATCGACCACTGCCATAGCGAATACATCAGCAATCTGGATAGTGCATGATTCGACCAGCTGCTCAAATAGAGGGCCCAGTGGGGCCACTTTAAAACTCTGTCAGATGCTGAAAACCCTATTTCACAGGAGTAGGCGGCCCTCTGTGTCGTTCATGTGACCAGCCAACACCTGATGCTGTTCACCCAACTTATATTCCGTACCAGGCCTGGTAACAATACATACCTCACTAATGTTTACTGACCGTTCTACCCGTCCCAGGGAGCTGCATCTCTAAACACATACATTACCGCCTATGGTGTCTGGCTGTACGAAGTGACATTGACATCCGACGTGTCTTCTGGATGCATCATCAGTGTATGAGACGCACATTCCATTTTCAGAGAAACTGTGTTACAGATCTTACGAACATGACACAATAAAACCAAATACACCATGAAAAGTGAGACGTGCTTCTTGCAGCTTTAAGCATGTTCTGACCGTAACTATTGAGGATTTTGTAACTACTTTTAATTATGTATTTTATTTATTAATTATGTATTATTAATTAATTAATTAATTATGTATTTTGAATTTGTATTTTAGACTTGGCAATATAAATTATTATCAAAGCTATGCAAATGTGCCACAGTCATAAATCTTCCACAAGCTACAACTACTGTAGTATGAAGGTGACAACGTATTACCCTTTACTCACGTAACTATTCCACTTAATGACTGCCTACGGTTAACTATTGGATATTTTTTAAACGATTATGTATGACAGTGCCATTTGTAAGCTATATTAAATCGCCAAGGGAGTGCGAATAAAAAATAAAAAGTAAAACACAAGAGTTAAATTCGTCAAGCTGGTCATTTGCATTTTGGTATCTTAAGGTAATTCTTTCAACATTGAAAAATCGGATGTAAACGTGTTTGCGAATTTGTCTAACAATTTATGTAATACTGTGTAGTTTCCGTAATTATAGTTCGCAGAATGTTCATAACAATTGAGAGTGTACAATGTAGTGTATATACACACAAATTGCTTTAGTTGCAAAAAAAAAAAAAAAACGACCGTAAGCACTAAATCGGAATAATTTCAGATTCACCAAGCTCGTACTCCGTTGGACGGTGCTTCAGACAGCGCGCGCCAATGTTTGGCCGCCACGTCCGATCCTTCGTAAGGGAGTATGATCTCGGTTGTCAGTTGCCTTTGCCTGGTAATTCCGTCTGCACAGGCATCAGGCAAAAGCAAATGTTCTCTTACCCTTGTGGCTAGTCGACGCTGGGTTTAATTTCTTGGAGTTCTGTCTTACTTTTCTATCTTTAGTCAGTATTCATTATTGATGTTTACTGCAATGTGTATAAAAGTGAGATGTTAGAGGATCTGTGTTTTTGCAACTTTTGTGAAGTAGAAGTAAAAATAATATTTCATTAAGAGCAAAAAATGGTTATTTCTCATTATTTGAGTGTAGAGATGTGTTTCCTCCCATTTGTCTGAGAAGTCTTTGTATTTCATAGTACCAACTGCCATATTAACTGATAAGATTAATCCAACTTATCTGACATTAAAAATCACTCCAAGGAGGATAAAGTTCGTTCTCTCTCTCTGTTTCTTTCACTCTCTCTCTCTCTATGTCTCTCTCTCTCTCTCTCTCTCTCTCTCTCTCTCTCTCTCTCTCTCACACACACACACACACACACAGACACACACACACACACACACACACACACACACACACACACAAAACACACGAAGCGAAGGATGCAGCAAACACAACTCCCAAAAAAGTGGAAGCAGATGCTGTAATTTGTATTCATATCCGTGGAATGGGACCATAATTTTCTGATACAGTTCCTGAAGTTATTAACTACCATGGCTGGTAGAGAAAAATCATGAAACCGGGATATTTTAGTATACTTGATAATAATACGTGTTACATTACGTACTGAATCTCTTGAAGTTTGCTTTCTACTTACCTTTCTTCCACTGCGTGTTATTTCAAAATGTCCCCGAATTTTTAATCGCTGCCATACGGTTCGTCTCAGCGGGTATTATACAATTCTTATATTGCTGCATTTGCAGATTACTTTGCTTCTGCCGTAATGCAGTCTGAGCTCCCTCTTGGTTAAGTTAAAGCGATAAACTTAGTTAAAATACGAAATCTGATGATTGTGAAGCAATGGTACAAGAATATAAACAGCTGTTCTTGAGCTGACAGTAACTCCTGGTATCAGTGTTGGAACTTTTGTTTGTTCTTTCCAACACTGCTAAGGCATTCTTAAAGTTCATTTAAATTAAATAAATAAAACGAAATGGGTAGAATAAGTGAGAATGCTGTCCGTTAATTGCAACGACATCAAGTAATAGTGGTGGAGACCGTTCAGAAATTCTCAACATTGAATATAATGAATAGTCTCCATATTTACAAATGAAAATTTTTTCTGAGGTAGAAATTCGAACTCAAATCTACTTCTTATTCGGAGCGACCACCTTTTAGCATACCCGACATCTCCAGATCTGACCCAGATAGTCAATACCACTCATATTTTTCTCTAAAATTTTCAGATTAAGTAATCAGAGGTTCTCCCATATGAGTGAATTGCATTTCATCTCCATTGAGTTTGCTCATTTCATTGAACTGATGTAAATCCCAATATTAGGGATTTACCCGCTGCTTTCGTGGTGCTATTCGCTGCGAAAAAACAGTCTAGCATAAATGTTCATTTATTTTCATTACACAAAAGACTGATACTTTCTGAGCACATTCCTCGGAATACTCAGTACATTGCAGGTTCAGCATTTTGAAACGGATTTAACAAATACCATCCATATCAGAGAATGTCATCGATTTCATCCTTATTAATTGCGTGTACGCCATTTCAGTGAAATTAATTCAACTGATGTACACACGGTAAGCCATCCTTCTAACGATATCGAGGCCTACTGGTGCGGTACACCCGCTATCCTGGCTGATTGTTCGGCAAGGCAGGATGTTTCTTGTCGGTCTCGAAGACGTACTAGGGTGGCCTAAATCGTTCAGTCAGCTGCCTGCGATATGTAGAAGATCCGGTTTCGTCTATGATCTGGAAGAAATTTTCATTTACCACAGCATATTCAAGTTCTTTGAGTCAGCTGACTGCCGTTGCGCTATAACCACCAACATGCAACAGATACAAAATTAAGGAAGAGTTTCTGTAGGCGGTATACTGCAGGTCACCACACATGAAATTTGTTCCAGATTATATTCGAGGTGTGGTGTGGTATTTGCATCTCTCTCTCTCTCTCTCTCTCTCTCTCGCTCACACACACACACACACACACACACACACACACACACAAAAGCGCGTGCGCCCGCGCACGTCAAAAATGGCTCTGAGCACTATGGGACTCAACATCTGTGGTCATCAGTCCCCTAGAACTTAGAACTACTTAAACCTAACTAACCTAAGGACATCACATACATCCATGCCGAGGCAGGATTCGAACCTGCAACCGCAGCAGTCGTGCGGTTCCGGACTGAATCGCGAGACCACCGCGGCCGGCCCCGCGGACGTCGGTTCCCTTATATCCCAAAACATTCTTTCTGCAAACCCAAGCTTTTCGTGACACAAGTGACTCTACCTGCGTGACTGTACTTCACGGTTCCCATAGGTGTAAGTGTTATTCCTTTTCTAGGTTTAAAAGTAGCAGACTTTATTTATGTGCCTAGACTAACCTCACAGCGGTCCACATAAGTAATCTGCTAAAAAATAGTTTTCCACAACCCTCATGGCTTTCATTGTTTACGTTTTGTTGATCATAAACCTCTTTCTCAACACTCTTTTGACTACAGGACAACGTACAGGTAAATTTAGTAAATTTGTGGTAAGGTGCTATGGGACCAACAGTTGAGGTTATCCCCCCCTAGTCTTACACACTACTTAATCTAAATTAAACTAACTTACGCTAAGGACAACACACACACCCATGCCATAGGGAGGACTCGAACCTCCGGCCGGGGGCAACGTACAGGTACACTCAACTTTGCCTCAGTCCATTGGACCGATACTGCTGTGTCGACAAGTGTACAGGTGACTATGTGGCTTGTGTACTGTGTTGATGAGTGTGTCAACGTGACTTGAAGGGCCTTTAAAGATTTATGAGAAGAGGCGATGTGAGTATAGGAAGTTACAGTTCTTATATTCTACCACCATCGTAACACACAAATGCATTAGAACACAGAAATGCTTTTTGAAGGCAGCTGGTTGGGCTGCGTCGTCCCAGATACACTGAAGAGCCAAAGAAACTGGTACACCTGCCTCGTATCGTGTAAGGCACTCGCAGGCAAGCAGAAGTGCGCGACACGTCGTGGCATGGACTCCACTAACGTCTAAAGTAGTGCTGGAAGGAACTGACTCAATGAATCCCGCAGGGTTGTCCATAAATCCGGAACAGTACGAGGGGGTGGAAATCTCTTCTGAACAGCACGTTGCAACGCATCCCATGTATGCTCAATAATGTTCATGTCTGGGGAGTTTGGTACTCAGCGGAACTGTTTAAACTCAGAAACGAGTTCCTGGAGACACTTTGTGGCAATTTTGGACATTTGGGGTATTGCATTGTCCTGCTGGATTGTCCATTTGCGTCGGAATGCACAATGGACAAGAATGCATGCAGGTGACCAGACAGGATGCTTATGTACGTGTCACCTGTCAGAGGATGAAGAGGAGATTAGTGTTTAACGTCCCGTCGACAACGAGGTCATTAGAGACGGTCACCTGTCAGAGTCGTATTTAGACGTATCAGGGGTCACATATCACTCCAGCTGCACACGCCCCACACCATTACAGAGCCTCCACCAGCTCGAACAGTCCCATGCTGACATGCAGGGTCCATGGATGCGGGAGGTTTTCTTCATACCCGTAAACGTCCATCCGCTCGATGTAATTTGAAACGTGACTCGTCCGATCAGGCATGTTTCCAGTCATCAACAGTCCAATGTCGGTGTTGACGAGGCCAGTCGAGGCGTAAGGCTTTGTGTCGTGTAGTCATCAAGGATACACGAGTGGGCTTTCGGCTAGAAAAGCCCATATCGATGACGTTTCGTTGACTGGTTCGCACGCTGACACTTGTTGATGGCCCGGCACTGAAGTCTGCGGCAATTTGCTGAAGAGTTGCACCTCTGTCACGTTGAACTATCCTCTTTGGTTGTTGGTTGCGTTCTTGCAGTATATTTTTCCGGCCGCAGCGATGTCGGAGATTTGATGATTTACCGGATTCCGATATTCACGGTACATTCGTGAAATGCTCGTAAGGGAAATTCCTCACTTCATTAATACGTGAGAGATGTTGTGTCCCATCGCTCGTGCGCTGACTATAACACTACGTTCATACTCATTTACATCTTGATAAGCTGCCACTGTAGCAGCAGTAACCGATCCAACAACTGCGCTAGACACTTCTTGGCTTATGTAGGCGTTGTAGTACGCTAACAAATAACAGCACAAACCCCACAGCACCGAGGTGAAGAAAGAAAGTGAACAAGGAACGCTTGAAATGGAACATGGAGCCACTTAGAAAGCTGTTCTTCGCGGACGAGTGCAGAAT
This sequence comes from Schistocerca cancellata, assembly GCF_023864275.1. NCBI lineage: Eukaryota > Metazoa > Arthropoda > Insecta > Orthoptera > Acrididae > Schistocerca > Schistocerca cancellata. The sequence continues at coordinate 242,873,408 of NC_064628.1, read as the reverse complement.
TTGCCTGACGCCAAATAAATTTAGTAGAAGAGTGTGGAGATGCCAAGGTATCAATGCATTCACCGGGCAGGTTGGGCACTAATGTTACGGACCAGCCGGCCGGAGTGGCCGAGCGGTTCTAGGCGCTACAATCTGGAACCGCGCGACCGCTACGGTCGCAGGTTCGAATCCTGCCTCGGGCATGGGTGTGTGTGATGTCCCTAGGTTAGTTAGGTTTAAGTAGTTCTAAGTTCTAGCGGACTGATTACCACAGTAGTTAAGTCCCATAGTGCTCAGAGCCATTTGAACCATTTTGTTACGGACCATATACGGAGGTCGGTCAAGTCTCAATGCAATCGAAGTTTGATGCAGACCTGTGTAGTATCAGAGCAGGAACCCCTATCCAACTGTCTAGCCCTACAGACGACATTTTGGAGATGGGATCATGTTTCAAGACGACGAACAAGTCCACACTTGGATCCAGCTGAAGCTTGTAGTGCGTCGTCATAGCAGCTCCCATCACACACTGGATGACGTCAGGAGGGATGCCATGGAGGTGGTGGGCAGGCTTGAGGCACGTCCCGCTCACGCTTTGGACTAGGAAGAATCAGGGCATGTTACAATGCACAGGTTAGCACAACACAATAATTAGCGGTAATCGGAAGCAGATTTTGATGTAACATACGTGCAAAGACGTACATTTTCGCAAGAAATTCTCTTATTTTGGTTATTGTTTTAATTATAGTGGTTTATGAGGCTTATCCTTTCAGACCTTACTCCTCTTTCATCTAAACCCATAAAAATTCTGAAATGTGCAGTTGGTATGGTTTTGAGCTGTCTGTATATCAGCTTCACGGGATACTGAATGTAGCTCATTCCACCTAATAATATTCCATAACAGCTTATCAGAATTTGACTACAAGTAATTGGTAGGTCCGATAGAACATAGTTATTAAGTAGCCGGCCAATGTGACCGAGCGGTTCTAGGCGCTTCAGTCCAGAACCGCAGTGCTGCTACGGTCGCAGGTTCGAATCCTGCCTCGGACATGGAGTGTGTGATGTTCTTAGGTTAGTTAGGTTTAAGTTGTTCTAAGTCTAGGGGACTGATGACCTCAGATGTTAAGTCCCATAGTGCTTAGAGCCATTTGAACCATTCAGTTATTAAGCTCCCCAATACAAGTACATAGCAAACGCACGCATTAAACGTTCTTATTTCTTTTTAACTTTAAAAACCGACTTCAGTATCTCACTAATAACAAACAAAATTTCCTCTCCACATGACGAGTGGAAAGTGAAAAAGTTCCAAATATCAAATCTCTCACATGTCAGGAGAATGAAAAACACAAGTATCTCTCTTTGTACATAACTGATAAGCATCCAAAAAATTGAGAAAGAATTGTGAAGCCAAACAATTATGCTGCTCACTACGCCGTCGCAAAAAATAATGAGGCAAATTAGAAAATAAATTACTTTATCGACATCGTTCTAATTACCATACCAGATAACTGACTGGTTCTATGTGTCAGTAAGTCAGTTTTCTGATATGATTCTTATAAAGCAGAAAAACAGCAGCCAGACATTGTTAACAATGCTGTTTATTTACACTAATAGGGCCGTTAAGAGTTTTGAACTGGTTGGTTTATCTTCAGATTACTGTTCACGTTTGCACTACATCTGCTGTCGTTTACATTAGTTGTCAGTCGTTTTCCTTCCATAACTAATGTAAAAATAACTAAAATGATGTAAAACTGAACAGCCGTCTGAAGACGAACCTGTCGGTCCGAAACCGGTATCGGCGCTTTTCCTGTAAATAAAAACCATTATCAACAGTGGCTGGTTGCTGTTTTCTTCTCTGCAAGAATCAATTTGTATTTTGTGCACAATCGCAGTCTCGAAAATATCAGATTTCGACAAAATAGCTGGGAGAAAGTGTATGTTCCAAGTGCCAACAGAATTGAATCACTACATTATATTGTTAGGAATACATGAACGCAAATAAAGCATTACGTTTGTAACTTGTGGAGCTATAGTCCACAAAAGTACTTTTTGTGTCGTTTGAGTTTTCGAACTGTAGACGGAGCCACAGCTTGGCACAAAAACCATGCGTCATCTGCTAACACATATTTGAAAGGTTTTATCCATAGTTTGGAACCTGCATCAAGTGTTGGACATGCAACAGAATACCGAGAACAGGACTGAAAACTCTTTTGAAAAAAAAAATGACACTTGGAATATTTTCTATTTCCACACTGCATAATATTCCATAACTTACACATTTGCTTCAGGAGGAATCTTCTGCGTTTCAAACCTCATGACTTGACCAGATCCGCAACTTATTTCTGTAGATGTAGAAGCTGATGACCAAGCCTCCCCTAACACTGGGACAATGGCTGAAAAGAGAGAAAGCATTTATCATTAATAGCAGTAATCGAGTATCCCGTCTAAGAATCATTTATGCGTCATTCCTTCAATAGATACGTGCGCTAAATGGAATTTTCGGTCATAGCGTTTCCCCTAACCAAAAACTGCTAATTGGTGTAACACTGTCAGTAACACTTCAGTCTTCGTATATAATATGAAAATGAATACAGAGCATTAATATATCACTTTTATACCCATAGCACAAGAATTCACCGAGAAATACATGTCTGTCTTCAATATAATGAGTCAAAAATGGACTGAAGTGGATCTACAAATTAAATTCATTTTATCAAACAATAAAAAATAAAGAAGATACTCGCTTGATACTTCGTAGGATCAGCGCCTTGGAAGAAATATCGAAATAGCCACAAAAAGTTTGCAGTTCCTGCGCTGCAAATCCCTCCGTATTCAGTTTAGACAATACAGCTTCGAGCTAAGTACAAAATACTGGCTAATTAATTTGATACCATAGCTGTATAATTCTTTCAGTTGTAACGTTCACTATCTCAATAATGTTTTCAAATTAAGAATGCATCATGCAAATGAAGCATTTTTCGTGGACAATATTGGTTTCATTCCATCATTGGCTCTCAGGTGCAGCAATAAAGGCAGTTTCGATTGAAAAAATGTTTTTCATTAATACCAATTACGCCTCTCGCCTTTGTGAGGCATCATCACGTTATGGAAAAACATAACCGAAGAAACTTCGTTCGTCAATTGTCACAAGAGGGCATAAAATAAGAATAAAAATCATTGGATAAGGCACCTGCTCGTCAAAAGTCCTGTTGCTGTGGTGGTCTTCAGTCCAGAAACTGGTTTGACGCAGCTCTCCATGCTACTCTATCCTGTTGAACCCTCTTCATCTCCGAATATCTATTGCAACCTATTCCTTCTGAATCTCCTTAGTGTATTCATCTACGAGTTTTACCCTGAAGGCTTCTCTCCAATACTAAAATGGTGATCCCTTGATGCCTCAGAACGTGTCCTACCAACCGATCCCTTCTTCTAGTTATGCCACAAATTTCTGCTCTCCCCAATTCTATTCAGTATCTCCTCATTAGTTACGTGATTTACGCATCTAATCTTCAGCATTCTTCTGTAGCATCACATTTCGAAAGCTTCTATTCTCTTCTTGTCTACACTGTTTATCGTCCGTGTTTCACTTCCATACATGGCTACACTCCATACAGATACTTTGAGAAGAGACTTCCTGACACTTAAATCTATACTACATGTTAACAAATTTCTCCTCTTCAGAAATGTTTTCCTTGCCATTGCCAGTCTACATTTTGTATCCTCTCTACTTCGACCATCATCAGTTATTTTTCTCCCCAAATAGTAAAACTCATTTACTACTTTAAGTGTCTCATTTCCTAATCTAATTCCCTCAGCATCACCTGATTTAATTCGGCTACATTCCATTATCCTCGTTTTGCTTTTGTTGATGTTCATCTTCTATCCTCTTTTTAAGACCTGTCCATTCCGTTCAGCTGCTCTTTCAGGTCCTTTGCTGTCTCTGACAGAGTTACAATGTCATCGGCAAACCTCAAAGTTTTCATTTCTTCTCCATGGATTTGAATTCCTACTCCAGAATTTTCTTTTGTTTCCTTCACTGATTGCTCAATATACAGATAGATTAACATCAGGGACAGGCTACAACCCTGCCTCGCTCCCTTCCCAACCACTGCTTCCCTTTCATGCCCCTCGACTCTTAATACTGCCATCTGGTTTCTGTACAAATTGTAAATAGCCTTTCGCTCCCTGTATTTTACGCCTGCCACCGTCAGAATTTGAGAAAGAGTTGTAAGTAGGCTGTTTAGGTTCTTATATTGGTAACGCCGCCACCACGTAGTGCTCTCTGTATGAAAATCGCTGGCTGTGCTGTGTGCAGTCTGTGGCCAGTTTGCATTGTTGTCAGCCATTGTAGTGTTGGGCAGCTGGATGTTAACAGCACATAGCGTTGTGCAGTTGGAGGTGAGCCGCCAGCAGTGGTGGATGTGGGGAGAGAGATGGCGGAGTTTCGAAGTTTGTAATACTGGATATCATATATTATGACTATTAAGGTAAATACATTGTTTGTTCTCTATTAAAATCTTTCATTTGCTAACTATCCCTATCAGTAGTTAGTGCCTTCCGTAGTTTGAATCTTTTATTTAGCTGGCAGTAGTGGCGCCCGCTGTATTGCAGTAGTTCGAGTAATGAAGATTTTTGTGAGGTAAGTGATTTGTGAAAGGTATAGATTAATGTTAGTCAGGGCCATTATTTTGTAGGGAATTTTGAAAGTCAGATTGCGTTGCGCTAAAAATATTGTGTGTCAGTTTAAGCACAGTCTTGTATAATTTTTCAAAGGGGACGCTTCAGAGTGTTCCAGTCAACATTGTCAAATGCTTTTTCTAAGTCTACAAATGCTAGAAACGAAGTTTTGCCTTTCCTTAATGTATCTTATGAGATAAGTCGTAGGGTCGCTATTGCCTCACGTGTTTCCATTATTTCTAGGGAACCCAAAATGATCTTCTCCGAGGTCGGCTTCTACCAGTTTTTTTATTCGTCTGTAAAGAACTCGTGTTAGTACATTGCAACTATGACTTCTTAAACTGAAACTTTGGGATACAGGAATAAGGAACATTATTGCAAGAAGTATTCCGTTGACGATTTGTACAGATTTACATGACCCATCATTGAAGTGGACGTGGGGTTTGGCTGGTCATGAACTTATGGAAATAAGGAATACCAACAACCCTGCTTTTTATAAAGTACACTGATCAGTCAGAACATTATGACCACCGACCTACTATCGATATAAACGCGTCTAGGCGATAACAAGCGTCAGCTGGCGACGAATCACTACTAGTCAGACTCATGCACGGTGTACGTAGGGTCAATGAGCGTGCTGTCAGTGTGTGGACTGGGGAAGGCTCACCGTCTATCTGAGTTCCACCGAGGACAGATTGTCATGGCTCGGAGGCTCGGCACGAGCATTTCGGAAACTGGACGACTTGTCGGATGTTCGATGAGTGTTGTGGTGAGTGTCTTCAACACGTGGCGAAACAACGGTGAAACCACGTTCAGACGTCGTGAAGTTGGCCGGCCACCCCTCATTACAGATGTTGGACGTCGGAGGCTGGGCAGACTGGTAGAACGGGATAGGAGGCGGACTGTGACGGAACTAACGCTGGCAGAGTGAAAGTGTGTCTGAACACGCAGTGCACAGTGCACTCCCAACGATGGGCTTCCGCAGCCAACGACCCTTCCATTTGCAAATGTTAATACGACATCGGCAACTATGGCTGAAATGGGCACGTGACCATCGGCACTAGAACGAAATTACAATGAAATTCAGACCTTTAGCTGCTTACAAACGTTCATAAATACCGATGAGGGCAGCTGAAAATGTGTGCTCCGACCGGGAGTCCAATCCGTGATCTCCAGCTTGCATGGCAGACACTCTATCCGTCTGAGCCATCGAGGACACAGAGGATAGTGTCACTGCAGGGACTTATCTCTGGCACTCTCCCCGTGAGACCCAGATTCTCAACTTACTGTCCACACACTACATTTCTAGTGCCCCTACTCACTATAATCATTATTCGCGGCAGTCAGTCTACCGATTCCCGTAAGAGTTCGGGCAATGTGAGTGCATCTGCACTGAGGAAGATCATTGGCCGGTAAGCCTTATCTATATGAGAATGTCCGATATAGATACCATCTTCAATCGGTACTAGAGGTTGGCGCTGTGGCAGAGCGTTGCATGGTCTGATGAATCCCAATGCCCTCTCCATGATGTCGGTGAGAGGACGCGAATCCGAAATCTTGCAGGGGGAACAGCTCCTCGAAACCTGTAAAGCAAGACGGAGACAAGCTCGCGGCGGCTCCATTGTGCTCTGGGGAACATTCACGTACGTGCAAGGCACCATGATGGCCAACCAGTATCGTACACTGGTTGCAGACCACTTACATCCCTTCATGATTAGTGTATACTATTTACGGGACCAGTTTCGACATTAAAAAATAGTTCAAACGACTGTACGCACTATGGAACTTAACATGTGAGGTAATCAGTCCCCTAGACTTAGAACTAATTAAACCTAACTAACCTAAGGACATCACACACAACCATGCCCGAGGCAGGATTCGAACCTGCGACCGTAGCAGCAGTGCGGTTCCGGACTGAAGCGCCTAGAACCGCTTGGCCACGGCGGCCGGCGTTTCGACTTTAAATTAGTCATCTTCAGACCCCTACGCAAACTGAATGGTGATGGCCAACACTCGGTACACCAGCATTCATGCATTTTTATTTACACGGTATGTGCACCCAACACCTAACAACAACTTTGTAACAGTGCGTAGGGAATTCTGTCTAATACGTGTGCCTGTCAGTGTTTGATAGTAGGCACACGTTTATGCGAGAATACTGAAGCGCACATTGTTGCTGTCTACGTCTCTCACGTTTTGTCTAGGCTCCAGTACGGCAGTTCTGACAACCTGAACGACTTAGGCACTGGTAGGTTATAGCCACATGGCATTTTGCAATGTTTATTATGATGTCATAAAACGTGGAAATGCAAACTTAGCTGTTACAGAGCAGAACTTCGCGATGTCTTGTCACTATCATCAAGGACCGAGTTATTAACACACTACCTAACAGCTCTCTCATGCTGCTGTCTACATTTACACACGATGTTTAATCGTACAGTAAAATTTTGAATAGGTGTCATCCCTTGTTACTCCTATTGAAATGGTAGTGTAAACAGACAAGCAATTTATTCTTTTATTTTTCGTTGTGTTGCGTATAACGAATAGTAACAATGACTTTCCAAGGTATAGTTTCGACTTCGACAGACGCAACGTAAAATATATGCTTAACAATCGTCTTTCACGCCCTCTCCCCCCTCTCCCCGCTCCGGGACCTCTATCGCTTGGTCCTCCACACTCTCATTGCTAATGGACAACAGACTTGCTATATATATATATATATTAATGTCTGTTATTTGTCTTTCGAACCCGAACTTTTTTGTTGTTTAAATAGATGGACAGAACTTTTTACTGTTGCTTTAGGCATTTTCAATGGCAATCAATAGGAATGATCAACTTAATTATTTTATTATTGTCATTATTTTCTTTACGTCTATATACTTGGTATTTGTTAGAAACAAATTCAGGCTAACTGTGTCCTGTTACGACTCTTATCTCCGACATGTTTCCGTTGGCTGTCACGATTGCGATCATACAGTCCACCTCGATCGTTCGCTGTTTCCTATGCTGCATCGGCAGGCTTTGTAGCAAGGTCACATATTGTAAAATGCGATGTTTACAAAACTGACCACAGCCTGAAGCTCGGTCTGACCACGACAGTGAGTTATTAGGCACGTTCCTATAGGGGGTGCTATACACTTTTTTTCTTCAACCGTACTTCTCTCGTGTCTAGTCAGTTATCGGGACACTTTCAGATTAGCATGACCTCTGAACCAGTGAAACTTCGCATTTATGACATGGTTAAAACATTTAGACAGATGAAAGACGGGCTAAGTCATAGAAAAATAATTCAGGACCGACTGCAGAGAAACTCAAATCTACGGATTTGCGAAACTTGTCTACACGTAACGACGCTACAGTCAACTGCAAAAATGTTTCACAGGTCCAGATACATAACAGTAACCAAAATAGTCATTGAACACATAAAATGGAAATGAACGTATGGCATCGTTGGCCGGGAGGCCCTATTCGGGGAAGTTCGGCCGCCAAGTGCAAGTCTTATTTCATTCGACTCCACATTGGGGGACCTGCGCGCCAGTGATGAGGATGAAATGATGATGAAGACAACACAACGCCCAGTCCCCGAGCGGAGAAAATCTCAAACCAGGCGGGGAATCGAACCCGGGCCCTCTTGCATGGGAGGCGAGCACGCTACCACCCAGCTAAGCAGGCGGACATTGAACACATAGATGAGAGTTGACAGAAAGTGGTTTCTTTATACACTCTACTAAGAATGAATAAAATATGGAATTAATAGAAAGGTGCAACGAAGAAACTAACTTCTAGTCTCAGAACAATTGTAGTTGTGGAACAATTGCAACATTCACTCCTCATTTACACCAAAGACTACAAGAATGAGATGAAAAATGTGCCGGTAATACAGCTAAACCCGGAACAGGAGACAAATAATAGTTTTTACTTAATGATGAGATGTGCACCACTGAAGAAGCTACAAAAGCAATATGGCTGCTAAATGTCATTAAAAATAATTTTAACATATCTGCATCCAACATATATCCTATGCTGTATTTTGGAAGCGTGCCAGATGATGGGCGAACAGTGTGAAACGCTTCACGCGAAATACAGACAAATACACTCCTGGAAATGGAAAAAAGAACACATTGACACCGGTGTGTCAGACCCACCATACTTGCTCCGGACACTGCGAGAGGGCTGTACAAGCAATGATCACACGCACGGCACAGCGGACACACCAGGGACCGCGGTGTTGGCCGTCGAATGGCGCTAGCTGCGCAGCATTTGTGCACCGCCGCCGTCAGTGTCAGCCAGTTTGCCGTGGCATACGGAGCTCCATCGCAGTCTTTAACACTGGTAGCATGCCGCGAGAGCGTGGACGTGAACCGTATGTGCAGTTGACGGACTTTGAGCGAGGGCGTATAGTGGGCATGCGGGAGGCCGGGTGGACGTACCGCCGAATTGCTCAACACGTGGGGTGTGAGGTCTCCACAGTACATCGATGTTGTCGCCAGTGGTCGGCGAAAGGTGCACGTGCCCGTAGACCTGGGACCGGACCGCAGCGACGCACGGATGCACGCCAAGACCGTAGGATCCTACGCAGTGCCGTAGGGGACCGCACCGCCACTTCCCAGCAAATTAGGACACTGTTGCTCCTGGGGTATCGACGAGGACCATTCGCAACCGTCTCCATGAAGCTGGGCTACGGTCCCGCACACCGTTAGGCCGTCTTCCGCTCACGCCCCAACATCGTGCAGCCCGCCTCCAGTGGTGTCGCGACAGGCGTGAATGGAGGGACGAATGGAGACGTGTCGTCTTCAGCGATGAGAGTCGCTTCTGCCTTGGTGCCAATGATGGTCGTATGCGTGTTTGGCGCCGTGCAGGTGAGCGCCACAATCAGGACTGCATACGACCGAGGCACACAGGGCCAACACCCGGCATCATGGTGTGGGGAGCGATCTCCTACACTGGCCGTACACCACTGGTGATCGTCGAGGAGACACTGAATAGTGCACGGTACATCCAAACCGTCATCGAACCCATCGTTCTACCATTACTAGACCGGCAAGGGAACTTGCTGTTACAAAAGGACAATGCACGTCCGCATGTATCCCGTGCCACCCAACGTGCTCTAGAAGGTGTAAGTCAACTACCCTGGCCAGCAAGATCTCCGGATCTGTCCCCCATTGAGCATGTTTGGGACTGGATGAAGCGTCGCCTCACGCGGTTTGCACGTCCAGCACGAACGCTGGTCCAACTGAGGCGCCAGGTGGAAATGGCATGGCAAGCCGTTCCACAGGACTACATCCAGCATCTCTACGATCGTCTCCATGGGAGAATAGCAGCCTGCATTGCTGCGAAAGGTGGACATACACTGTACTAGTGCCGACATTGTGCATGCTCTGTTGCCTGTGTCTATGTCCTGTGGTTCTGCAGTCTGATCATGTGATGTATCTGACCCCAGGAATGTGTCAATAAAGTTTCCCCTTCCTGGGACAATGAATTCACGGTGTTCTTATTTCAATTTCCAGTAGTGTATTATCGGTTCAGAAGATTAGAAGGAGCGGCAAGATCACCCGACCACGATATCATTACACTTGGCATCCCGTGGCCGTTATCGGCAACACGAGGTGACATTACAGTAGACAAGTTCAGTGCTGATTAAACGCGTCGCGTTGTGGATGACTTCAAGACAGTTGTACGTGTATTATCAAGTGGCTCAGCACGTCCTTGTGGAGCCATGTCCTTGTGAAATATCACAATAAAAATTCGTGATAAGCAGACCGAAGCACCCTATCTCCCAATGAAAATAATATTGTGGTCGACTAATACAACTAGTTGAAATATTGCGACACTGTACAAAGCACACAAGGCAGAGACAACATGAGCACGAGAAGAATGCGTAGCGAACCACGTACCTTGTAAGACGTAATAACAGACTACCGACCTATGCTCGTGTGGCCACTAAACTGCTATCTGTCACGACGGAACGTAAGTCCAACAGCTTTTGTTGCCACTTGCCGGTAAGCAGATCAATGGAATCCCCCCCTCCCCCCGCTTCCCCGCCCTCTGACGTCCCCTCTCTCGCCGGCAGCCTGTTTCTTGCTCATGTGCAATCTCCAAGCCAGTGACTCATAGCGTGACGTCGGTCCAGTTATTTCACGGCTATACGGGAACAGCTGTGACCAGCGTTGTGCAACGTTACACGCTTCGTGCCGCTTTTCGACTGAATGGAGATGTAGTGTAGACATGTGTTGCAATCGGTGTTGGGAGAGCCATAAGTAGCTTTTGTTTTATAAGCGTGCCGAACTGCCATCAAATTCACTGTTAAAAAGTATCACATATTATCAGGAAAGAAAGGAACTTGATCATTAGAGATGAAGCAAAAAGTTATGACTGTAGAAATGAAGAGAAGGAAATAGACCATTCATTCTCTAAATAGTCGTTGCAGCTTTCGCCAGAAAGTGTTTAAGAGAAACACTGAAAGTCTAAATGTGTATGGCCGGGTGGAGATATAAATCATAGTCCTCCCGAATGCGAGTCAATTCTGTCAGCACTGGGGGAGCTCTCTCGGTTCCTCTTTTTGTATCTATAGTTTAAGTACACTTATGCCAGAGGTCGTTGCTGTGCGTCTTCTGAAAGTTAGTATTTCCTGTCAGTGACACTCTTACTGTTGTTTACAGTTTTCTAGCTAGAAAACACTCAGTCATTGTGTCGGCCAAATTGCAGACCAATTAGCAAAAGAGATTTGCGTGCCACTTTATCATTAAGTATTTTACAACTTTTCAGTCATTTACTGAAGAGAACGTCATGAAGTTTCTGAAATTTATTAGAAATCAGGAGCTGTGTGACATTCCTGTAATGTTCTTTTCCATGAAGAAACAATCTTCGTAGTAGCGATATGGTTTTTGTTTATTTACCAATGACGCGTTTCGCCTGATACAGACATCTTCAGATTGGCTGCAGTTTAGGTGGTGCTGGGTACATGGGATACTGATCATACAGAACATCCCAGCAAATAACTGCCCCCGTAAAATATTCGGAAGCATTGCGAGGGGTCGTTGTTGAGGCTTACGCTGTTAATAAAATGGAAATGCCGTGTGGCTAGGGCCTCCCATTGGGTAGACCGTTCGCCTGGTGCAAGTCTTCCGAGTTGACGCCACTTCGGCAACTTGCATGTCGATGGGAACGAAATGATGATGATAAGGACAACACAACAGCCAGTCATTAAGCGGAGAAAATCTCCGAGTCAGGCGGGAATCGAACCCGGGCCGGTGGGTATGACATTCCGTCCTGCTGACCACTCAGCTACCAGGGGCGGACTGCGCTGTTAATGATAGAGGAGGTTACTGAAGCAAAAAAATTGACTGACTTCTTCTCCATTTATGCTGCTACAAGTTAAGTAAGTGCGTCAACGAGAAAGGAAACGCTTCAACAATAATCTTCAATATAACAGTTCTCTCGAAACCCCTAGCAAAACTAACAAATAGCTGATAGTCAAATTACTGCGATACTCGATGATTAATTTACTACCAGTGCTGCGTAAATTTATCAATGAACGACTGATGTATCTTCAGCCCTTGTCGATCAGTGTTTCTAAATAATAAAACAAATGAAGGACTATTTACTTTCACAGTTCTGCTGTACCTAGCACTAATCCTCGACATCTACCGTGGCTGTAACTTAAAGGAGTACGAAGAGCTACTCTTTCCAACCCGGCGTTAAAGAACATGATTGGTGAGTTAGAATTAAATGGTGACTTGGGAATCGCTTCTGGGAGAGGCCGTCGGCCAACTGGACTACAAATTGTTGATGTACCTGCTGTTGCCATGGCTGAGAATTCTGGACGCAGTGTGCGATCTTCAAGCAGCGCACGAGCTGTATCATGGTAGCTAAACATTCCACGGTCGACCGTTGTTTTGGGCAGCAGTAGAGCAATCTCTAGTGCGGTTTCTGTCTATCACGGATGCAGATGTTCGTCACACTGAGCCACTTTTGTAACCCGAAAGGTAAACATTGGTATGTAATTAACAACTGTTAATGCTCCCTGCCGCCGTTGGATAAGCAGCTGCAGCAGCAAGTCGTATACTCCTAGCTCACTCATTTGTTACATAGTTTAATTCTTAATTTCTTTGCGTGTTTCTGTTACTTGCATTGTTTAATTCATAAATTTCGGGCATATTATAGTATTTGAGAGTTGTAGCATCGCGTTTTAGTACCTGAATAGTGTAAATTCGCGTAGTCGTCTGTCTTCTGTTTTTGTTTTGAACGGCCAGTGTCGGTTGGTCACAGTCAGTGTGCTCCCTGCCGCCGTTGGATAAGCAGCTGCAGCAGCAAGTCGTATACTCCTAGCTCACTCATTTGTTACATAGTTTAATTCTTAATTTCTTTGCGTGTTTTTGTTACTTGCATTGTTTAATTCATAAATTTCGGGCGTATTATAGTATTTGAGAGTTGTAGCATCGCGTTTTAGTACCTGAATAGTGTAAATTCGCGTAGTTTCCTTCCGCCGCCGAGCAGTGTGTCAGCAGTGCACAAGTGGCAGCATTACTGCATTTACTAGGCAATCTCGTATTTTAATAACCGTTTAAATTTTGTGTTGATTTGTTTGCGCTCTCTGTAGATTAGTTCAGACGTTCTTTGCACAACAGTTTTTAGCATGGATAGGGACTGCAACTGCTGTGTTCGGATGCAGGCTGAGTTGGCATCCCTTCGCTCCCAGCTTCAGGCAGTGTTGGCTTCGGTCACACAGCTTGAGGCTGTTGCCAATGGGCATCACTGTGAGGGTCCGGATGGGGGTTTGTCGGGGACGGCCAGCTCGTCCCACGCATCCCCCGATCGGGCTACAACTGTGGTTGCCCGGGATACTGCCCGCATTGAGGCTGATCCCTCACCTGTGGTAGAGTGGGAGGTCGTCTCAAGGTGTGGCAGGGGGCGAAAGACATTCCGGAGGGCTGAACGGAAGGCCTCTCCAGTTTGTCTGACGAACCGGTTTCAGGCTCTGTCTCAGGCTGATACTGATCTTCGGCCTGACATGGCTGCCTGTCCTGTTCCAGAGGTTGCCCCTCAGTCTGCAAGATCCGGGCGGTCGCAGAGGGTGGGCTTACTGGTAGTTGGGAGCTCCAACGTCAGGCGCGTAATGGGGCCCCTTAGGGATATGGCAGCAAGAGAGGGGAAGAAAACCAATGTGCACTCCGTGTGCATACCGGGGGGAGTCATTCCAGATGTGGAAAGGGTCCTTCCGGATGCCATGAAGGGTACAGGGTGCACCCATCTGCAGGTGGTCGCTCATGTCGGCACCAATGATGTGTGTCGCTATGGATCGGAGGAAATCCTCTCTGGCTTCCGGCGGCTATCTGATTTGGTGAAGACTGCCAGTATCGCTAGCGGGATGAAAGCAGAGCTCACCATCTGCAGCATCGTCGACAGGACTGACTGCGGACCTTTGGTACAGAGCCGAGTGGAGGGTCTGAATCAGAGGCTGAGACGGTTCTGCGACCTTGTGGGCTGCAGATTCCTCGACTTGCGCCATAGGGTGGTGGGGTTTCGGGTTCCGCTGGATAGGTCAGGAGTCCACTACACGCAACAAGCGGCTACACGGGTAGCAGGGGTTGTGTGGCGTGGGCTGGGCGGTTTTTTAGGTTAGATGGCCTCGGGCAAGTACAGAAAGGGCAACAGCCTCAACGGGTGCGGGGCAAAGTCAGAACATGCGGGGACCAAGCAGCAATCGGTATTGTAATTGTAAACTGTCGAAGCTGCGTTGGTAAAGTACCGGAACTTCAAGCGCTGATAGAAAGCACTGAAGCTGAAATCGTTATAGGTACAGAAAGCTGGCTGAAGCCAGAGATAAATTCTGCCGAAATTTTTACAAAGGTACAGACGGTGTTTAGAAAGGATAGATTGCATGCAACCGGTGGTGGAGTGTTCGTCGCTGTTAGTAGTAGTTTATCCTGTAGTGAAGTAGAAGTGGATAGTTCCTGTGAATTATTATGGGTGGAGGTTACACTCAACAACCGAGCTAGGTTAATAATTGGCTCCTTTTACCGACCCCCCGACTCAGCAGCATTAGTGGCAGAACAACTGAGAGAAAATTTGGAATACATTTCACATAAATTTTCTCAGCATGTTATAGTCTTAGGTGGAGATTTCAATTTACCAGATATAGACTGGGACACTCAGATGTTTAGGACGGGTGGTAGGGACAGAGCATCGAGTGACATTATACTGAGTGAATTATCCGAAAATTACCTCGAGCAATTAAACAGAGAACCGACTCGTGGAGATAACATCTTGGACCTACTGGTAACAAACAGACCCGAACTTTTCGACTCTGTAAGTGCAGAACAGGGAATCAGTGATCATAAGGCCGTTGCAGCATCCCTGAATTTGGAAGTTAATAGGAATATAAAAAAAGGGCGGAAGGTTTATCGGTTTAGCAAGAGTAATAGAAGGCAGATTTCAGACTACCTAACAGATCAAAACGAAAATTTCTGTTCCGACACTGACAATGTTGAGTGTTTATGGAAAAAGTTCAAGGCAATCGTAAAATGCGTTTTAGACAGGTACGTGCCGAGTAAAACTGTGAGGGACGGGAAAAACCCACCGTGGTACAACAACAAAGTTAGGAAACTACTGCGAAAGCAAAGAGAGCTTCACTGCAAGTTTAAACGCAGCCAAAACCTCTCAAACAGAAGCTAAACGATGTCAAAGTTAGCGTAAGGAGGGCTATGCGTGAAGCGTTCAGTGAATTCGAAAGTAAAATTCTATGTACCGACTTGACAGAAAATCCTAGGAAGTTCTGGTCTTACGTTAAATCAGCAAGTGGCTCGAAACAGCATATCCAGACACTCCGGGATGATGATGGCATTGAAACAGAGGATGACAAGCGTAAAGCTGAAATACTAAACACCTTTTTCCAAAGCTGTTTCACAGAGGAAGACCGCACTGCAGTTCCTTCTCTAAATCCTCGCACAAACGAAAAAATGGCTGACATCGAAATAAGTGTCCAAGGAATAGAAAAGCAACTGGAATCACTCAACAGAGGAAAGTCCACTGGACCTGACGGGATACCAATTCGATTCTACACAGAGTACGCGAAAGAACTTGCCCCCCTTCTAACAGCCGTGTACCGCAAGTCTCTAGAGGAACGGAAGGTTCCAAATGATTGGAAAAGAGCACAGGTAGTCCCAGTCTTCAAGAAGGGTCGTCGAGCAGATGCGCAAAACTATAGACCTATATCTCTGACGTCGATCTGTTGTAGAATTTTAGAACATGTTTTTTGCTCGAATATCATGTCGTTTTTGGAAACTCATAATCTACTATGTAGGAATCAACATGGATTCCGGAAACAGCGATCGTGTGAGACCCAACTCGCTTTATTTGTTCATGAGACCCAGAAAATATTAGATACAGGCTCCCAGGTAGATGCTATTTTTCTTGACTTCCGGAAGGCGTTCGATACAGTTCCGCACTGTCGCCTGATAAACAAAGTAAGAGCCTACGGAATATCAGACCAGCTGTGTGGCTGAAGAGTTTTTAGCAAACAGAACACAGCATGTTGTTATCAACGGAGAGACGTCTACAGAGGTTAAAGTAACCTCTGGCGTGCCACAGGGGAGTGTTATGGGACCATTGCTTTTCACAATATATATAAATGACCAAGTAGATAGTGTCGGAAGTTCCATGCGGCTTTTCGCGGATGATGCTGTAGTATACAGAGAAGTTGCAGCATTAGAAAATTGTAGCGAAGTGCAGGAAGATCTGCAGCGGATAGGCACTTGGTGCAGGGAGTGGCAACTGACCCTTAATATAGACAAATGTAATGTATTGCGAATACATAGAAAGAAGGATCCTTTATTGTATGATTATATGATAGCGGAACAAACACTGGTAGCAGTTACTTCTGTAAAATACACTCCTGGAAATTGAAATAAGAACACCGTGAATTCATTGTCCCAGGAAGGGGAAACTTTATTGACACATTCCTGGGGTCAGGTACATCACATGATCACACTGACAGAACCACAGGCACATAGACACAGGCAACACAGCATGCACAATGTCGGCACTAGTACAGTGTATATCCACCTTTCGCAGCAATGCAGGCTGCTATTCTCCCATGGAGACGATCGTAGAGATGCTGGATGTAGTCCTGTGGAACGGCTTGCCATGCCATTTCCACCTGGCGCCTCAGTTGGACCAGCGTTCGTGCTGGACGTGCAGACCGCGTGAGACGACGCTTCATCCAGTCCCAAACATGCTCAATGGGGGCAGATCCGGAGATCTTGCTGGCCAGGGTAGTTGACTTACACCTTCTAGAGCACGTTGGGTGGCACGGGATACATGCGGACGTGCATTGTCCTGTTGGAACAGCAAGTTCCCTTGCCGGTCTAGGAATGGTAGAACGATGGGTTCGATGACGGTTTGGATGTACCGTGCACTATTCAGTGTCCCCTCGACGATCACCAGTGGTGTACGGCCAGTGTAGGAGATCGCTCCCCACACCATGATGCCGGGTGTTGGCCCTGTGTGCCTCGGTCGTATGCAGTCCTGATTGTGGCGCTCACCTGCACGGCGCCAAACACGCATACGACCATCATTGGCACCAAGGTAGAAGCGACTCTCATCGCTGAAGACGACACGTCTCCATTCGTCCCTCCATTCACGCCTGTCGCGACACCACTGGAGGCGGGCTGCACGATGTTGGGGCGTGAGCGGAAGACGGCCTAACGGTGTGCGGGACCGTAGCCCAGCTTCATGGAGACGGTTGCGAATGGTCCTCGCCGATACCCCAGGAGCAACAGTGTCCCTAATTTGCTGGGAAGTGGCGGTGCGGTCCCCTACGGCACTGCGTAGGATCCTACGGTCTTGGCGTGCATCCGTGCGTCGCTGCGGTCCGGTCCCAGGTCGACGGGCACGTGCACCTTCCGCCGACCACTGGCGACAACATCGATGTACTGTGGAGACCTCACGCCCAACGTGTTGAGCAATTCGGCGGTACGTCCACCCGGCCTCCCGCATGCCCACTATACGCCCTCGCTCAAAGTCTGTCAACTGCACATACGGTTCACGTCCACGCTGTCGCGGCATGCTACCAGTGTTAAAGACTGCGATGGAGCTCCGTATGCCACGGCAAACTGGCTGACACTGACGGCGGCGGTGCACAAATGCTGCGCAGCTAGCGCCATTCGACGGCCAACACCGCAGTTCCTGGTGTGTCCGCTGTGCCGTGCGTGTGATCATTGCTTGTACAGCCCTCTCGCAGTGTCCGGAGCAAGTATGGTGGGTCTGACACACCGGTGTCAATGTGTTCTTTTTTCCATTTCCAGGAGTGTATCTGGGAGTATGCGTGCGGAACGATTTGAAGTGGAATGATCATATAAAATTAATTGTTGGTAAGGCGGGTACCAGGTTGAGATTCATTGGGAGAGTCCTTAGAAAATGTAGTCCATCAACAAAGGAGGTGGCTTACAAAACACTCGTTCGACCTATACTTGAGTATTGCTCATCAGTGTGGGATCCGTACCAGATCGGGTTGACGGAGGAGATAGAGAAGATTCAAAGAAGAGCGGCGCGTTTCGTCACAGGGTTATTTGGTAACCGTGATAGTGTTACGGAGATGTTTAACAAACTCAAGTGGCGGACTCTGCAAGAGAGGCGCTCTGCATCGCGGTGTAGCTTGCTCGCCAGTTTTCGAGAGGGTGTGTTTCTGGATGAGGTATCGAATATATTGCTTCCCCCTACTTATACCTCCCGAGGAGATCACGAATGTAAAATTAGAGAGATTAGAGCGCGCACAGAGGCTTTCAGACAGTCGTTCTTCCCGCGAACCATACGCGACTGGAACAGGAAAGGGAGGTAATGACAGTGGCACGTAAAGTGCCCTCCGCCACACACCGTTGGGTGGCTTGCGGAGTATAAATGTAGATGTAGATGAAGACCCTCCAATGTGGAAATTAAAACGTATTTCTTTCAATGGTTAATTGTTATTACTCTTTCACATGTCGTTACAAATGTTTCCCCAGAGTTTCACTGTAATACCATCACTCGTTAGTGATGGGGGCTCCCCTAAGTAGTGAAAGTTTAGTTACAACCAAGCTTTACATCGATTCACGAGGAAGGTTAGTATACATAATTTATAAGTATTAGGTACAAATTTGCAGAACTGTGATGAATTACAGTCCCCCATCGCGTTTTTCTGTCTATATGCGAAGGTTGTTCTCGGGAAATAACGTACAGATTTTGATATACGTGGAGCACTGGTACGATCGCCACATCGATAAAGGAGCGGCCGCGGAGCCATCAATGCAAGGCCCGCACTGACAGTCAGTTCCCAGCCACGCCCCTAGGCGCTGCGTTACGCCAGCAAGTGGTGTATTTAATTTATAAGAAAGCATGGATTGTCAGCTACCAGGACCGATTCGAGAACATTTTTCCCCATAAGCGACTTTTGTTTTGGCGTCCTATTCCCTCTTCTCCCGTGGTATAGTTTCACCCGTTTCAGTTTTCACTACTAATTGTAATGATACGCACCGTATACGAATCTTGCACTTGGACGCTACTCTCCGACTGACACCCCGACCGACCGCTAATAGCTGTGGCTCGTCCTGTAAAGAAATGTTACAGCTATGGCGCCTCTAGCGCTCCTCTCAGCTTGGTGCCCCAAGCAGCGGTTTCTGTCGCTTGGTCCTTAAATCAGCCCTGTCAGTTACGATTTTTGAATCGTAACTCCACGCATTGCCCCTTAAACGAAATTACTGCTACAGCTGACAAGTCGTCAGGGCGTATATAGTAAGTACTAAAAGTACGAAACAGGGGCGAGTCAGTAGTTACGTATACTTTCAAATATTTGCAGTCTGATATAAGATTTTTAAATGCCTAACATCGCTGAGCATAAGCTTTCATTTCAACTATATCGATCACAAACGTATCGGCAAAAAGTTGATCTCTTTACCCATTTTATCGTTGCAGTGCTACGTTGGTTAAATAAGAATCTTGAAAATGGTTCAAATGGCTCTGAGCACTATGGGACTCAACTGCTGTGGTCATAAGTCCCCTAGAACTTAGAACTACTTAAACCTAACTAACCTAAGGACAGCACACAACACCCAGCCATCACGAGGCAGAGAAAATCCCTGACCCCGCCGGGAATCGAACCCGGGAACCCGGGCGTGGGAAGCGAGAACGCTACCGCACGACCGCGAGATGCGGGCTCTTGAAAATGTTAACATCCTAAATTGTTATTAAAGACATAGACGAATTAGAATAAGGACAAATCATTCAGGCTAACTCTAATGTTTATTATATGTATGGAGAACTCTTTGTTTTGATACTGCTTTATGAAAAATTCACTAACTTATATATATAACAGTTTGTTTTTTTGATTTAACAATATTATAAACGTGGTGTCTTTATAGCTGCCTTCAAGATCTACACAACTGTTTGTTGTACGCATAAGTGTCGCCTCTATAGCTTTCGTTAGTAATTTTTTAAATATTTATATATATAAATTTCAATAAATTCGTTTCTACTTATTTTATACAAGTGGCAAAAATGTGGTGAGTTCGCTCTTACATTGTGACTACAGTTATGTCATTGAATTTTCCGTAACATATCTGGAAGTGGTTTAACTGTTTTTAATGAATATTCAAAGTTTCAGTTTTAGCACGTTCGGAACCTAGCCACATCTGCTTATCGTCTGTAAGCACAGTTTATCCCAACTACCAAGGGATTTCCAAGTACCTAGCACAGTGCCGCCCACCAGACAGCTACCCATCCTCCTTTCACGGCCCACTGCAATGACGGGGAACGCTCCTCAACGCCCTCTCACCTACTAGGCCAGATATCGCTCAACCAAACCTGCTGTTTTACAATTCATTGCATAGTGGGCACATCGCTCGAAACTTCACACTGTGTTCTGAGAACCAGAAGATGCTCATGAGCTGGAACTAGGCACAAATAACTGCACTGGCTGTTTTGTGTAATTTATGTTTGTTATCATGTTTGTACAAGCTGTCATAAACAAGTACATCACGACAAGCTCCCAACTGTATTTGTGAATGGAAGTAAGCTTGGGACTTGAACACGAGGTACTGTGATTGTATAAGTAAACCAGAGCATTCTTCATATTGCCACGTTATAACCAGAATGAAATTCAACTCCGAAAGCAGGGTCATCAATGAAGTACAATGCTTAGGATTAAGAGCACATTTATTGCAAACACCATCGCACATCCAGAACAGAACTGAATTCCTGGATAGGTTTGAACTGGCGACCAGCAGCTCACCAGAGAGCGACGTTGACTGCTACTCTACACGGCACACGACATGGTTCTCTCCTGGAGAAACACCGTCCTGCTGCTTTGGAAGTTCTCATTGCAGCCGGCTACGCCCTCCTGGATCCATATTCTCTGTATGTCAGTACTTGCGGATCCTCAAGCTCTGGTCATATTGTCACAGCCTCTTCACTAAGATGAGCAAGAAAGATAGGCCTCCCGTCTAAACTTTTCCATCGTCGAGAGGGTCTTCAATTTCCTTAAACGAGGAACATCCACCATGAACCTGTGCCTCAGAAACGTAGTAGGACAAGACACGAGCGACACGGACGACGTTCCTGCGTTTTCCTCTTCATAATGAATGATCAAACTCCTCGACTTCGTATGTAACGTCCGACGAGTGAAGAAGGACACAATACAGCTCAAAATAGCACTTTTGAAGCTCTCTGACAGTCTTATTTTCCACACAGGTATAAAAATCCACGACGGATCTCCCGGACTGTATTTCACTGGTTGATGCAAGAGGTTACAGCACTCTCTGTCAGTCTCCTAAGCGTCCAGTGTCCTTACCCGAGCTAACTGTTTTGTTCCTCAGTCCTGCTGATGAGTTGCTCGTCTGAATCAAACAAGAACATTGTATCCATTGTAGTTTCGGCCTCGTGACTGTGGAGCAGAAAGCATGGAGCGAAGCCTTTTCTCTCTTTACTTCGCTACGTTACATGTGAATCTCATGACGAGCAGTAGTGTACACAAGCTCTCTTTTCGACATCAACATATATCGGAAACGTATGTGCGAACGTCTTATTAAAGCGTACTGCGATTTATGTGGGTGATGTGGCAGTGTGTAATTGTCTTTGATACTAGTCTCGATTGGATCAAAGATCATCACACAGGGTATTCATGCTTTAGTCTCATGTGTTCTGATAGGAACTTTCTGGAGCTTTGGCAGTTGGTACAAATTTGGTGACAGCATAGCCGGGTGAGGTTCTCAGGTAGACTATTATCCATCGACTACCAGTTTGTCGATTTTGGGAACTCCTCGAAAGGTCGATTGCAATTCTGTAGAATTGTGCTGCCGCAGGCTGAACTGGTCACAGATGTCCTGGAAGTAAATGCGAAATTTGCTTCTGCTGAAGGTATTCTTTACAATGGCTCATAGTAAAAGACGGCGAAACAGCCGGTTTCGTCGACTTTCACGTTATACATATTTGATATGCAAATTACGCAGAAGGACATGTAAACCGAATTAATTTGATCTGAAATTAGTGTATTCTTTTATTTTTAGTAAAGGTTAACCGATAGTGATTGACTACACATGAAGTACTTGAAGGCGTTTTATTTGTTGAGAATTATATTTGGCCGGCCGCAGTGGCCGAGTGGTTCTAGGCGCTTCAGTCTGGAAGCGCGCGACCGCTAGGGTCGCAGGTTCGAATCCTGCCTCTGGCATGGATGTGTGTGATGTCCTTAGGTTAGTTAGGTTTAAGTAGTTCTAAGTTCTAGGGGACTGATGATCTCAGATGTTAAGTCACATAGTGCTCAGTGCCATTTGAACCATTTGAATTACATTTTGCTGGGCTGGCAATTTCATAGGCAGACAGAAGATCAAAGTAGGCGCAAGGCCACCATTATCTTAATGCAGGTTGTAAAAGGTGAAGCCGACGCTAAGTAGGACAGCGTTCGCTGAAGGACAGGGTGAGGGAACGCTCGTCGCTAGCTGACACAATGCAGACATCATTTAACGTCGCAACCTTCCAGACGGCCGCAACGGAGTCATTGGAATTCTGCACCAGATGACTACAACTCCCGAGTTCCTAGGCCGTTTTTCTGCTGTGAGCGCCCTGAAAAGTACAGTAAGGGTCCCAGAAGGCGGACAGCAATGAGCCTCGGGCGGAGAACGCAGGGAAGACGGCGCTGACCTGCCGACAGGAGAGCAATATACCGGTGAACACTATGCAGGCACTGTGAAAGCTGCAGGTTTTTATGGCTCTATGCTCTCGGCAGAACACGGCAGGATTCTGTAAGTGTGAGACTGCAACTTTCTCATCCAGGCACAGAGGGGAAGAACCAAACCAAATTCGTTTCTTTAGCTGTAGGCCTCTGGATGCGAAAATGCGGGAATTTCATTGGTAAGTCCGGTCTGACGTAATGGTTTTGGAAAATTATTGAGAAGTGGGAGGACGTTTCACGAGAACTGACACGTGTCATAGGATGATTGCTTGTGAGTGGCTAGGTCTGACTTTCAAAGAAGGTGCGAATTTTACGAGGGGAGACAGGAGGAACTAAGGAGACACTTCATCCGTTGCGAGTGAGAGAAACACTTCGAATGCTGCTCGCATAATTTGGTATGAGAAGCAGTCATTTCAGTTTGCAGCACAAACAGGAGCATGATGTAAAGTTTGCGTTAGGTAGCTTTTGGATATTCACAGGCATCGTATCCAACACTGTGGGCAACAACAGCAGCACTGGCTGACGACACAAAGACGCTGTCAAAAATGCTAAGATCTGCAATTAGCTTCGGTGCGTATAAGTTGTAACGTACACAGTAAACTTTAGAGTGTCAGTGAGTGAGGAAGAAGATGCTCTTCTCACACGCATAATTTTACGTAATCAAATTTTGGTAGTCACGGTCGTCAGATCGCGGTAAAGGTTCAATGTGCTACTAGTGAAGTAACTTACCAATCAGTTTCTTGTCTTGCACGTCCGCCAACCTAAGTTAGTTGTAATTGTTTCATATTCTTGTGATAATTTGTCAGTGAACATGATGTTATTAAACATGTTCGTGTTATACTTCAGCTTAACTATTGCACTCGTTTTGTGTGAGGATCTATAATATACAGCAGAATTTACGGTAACTTTGACTTTCATTACATATGTATCTCACCTGCCCACAAAAAAATTACAGTGCCACTATTCCACCACCATTTTGAAGTCTGTAGGGCCATTATTTAGCATTCATTAGAAATCCTTACATAACAGATGACAGTTTGCCGCCTTCATTGGCCGTCTACATACTGATACAGGTTACTTACCTAAAGACATAGGCACGGAAGTACAGTCGTCTGATCTGTAGAGACCTGACCAGTGATACAAGCACCTGATTCTGTCTAGGATAGTCACGAGTCTCAGATGACCAGATGATGGAGAATCGTAGAACTTCAGGATAACTGGCAGTAGATGGAGGCTACTTTTCACTCCATCAGAACATGATTGCTCTTAAACAATGTTCCGTTTATTAATCGGAATTCTCCTTTGGTCTGTTCCTCATTCTTCTAGCTTCTATGGTTTTCAGAAATGTTGGTTTTTCCTTTTGTTTACCAGAAACGTCATTTAATACAACGATGGCTGAGATTTCATCCACGCTGCTCTGTTCTCCAAAAGTATTCTCTGAAAGGCAGTCATTGTCCATGTGTTTGCGTCTGTTTTCGTGTACCGCTCTGGCGTCATATTCTTAAAGCCTCAAGTACACATCTCGTCAGCTGTCCTGATGAATTCTTTAGGTTAATCAGCCAGCACAAAGAATAGTGGTCTGTCACAATGCCGAATCATTTCCCTTATTTATTTAATATCTCAGGATCGAGGCAGACACCATCGCCATTAACTAACTGCCCCAAGATTTCAATTTCTTCGTCGCCAAGCAGGTAAGTTTTTGGTTTTAGGTGGAGATCTGGAGTCTAAACACACTTCAACACAATTGTTAGACAACTTAAATGTTCACCAAATATCTTCAATAAACGACATTATCAACATACATAAATATAATATAGACACATAGTCCATTGAATGTGTCAATGCTTGTTGTCTATCACACATTTGAAGGTGACTGGAGCATTACATAGACCTAATGGTGTAATTTTAAATTCATGTAGGACATAAGTTGTTATGGAGGCAGTCTTTTCTGTGTCAGTCAACTTCAATTTGACAGGAGTTCCTACACAGTTGAGAAATGCTTTGCTCCTTTCAGTTAGTGTAGGTTGTTATCAATGTGTGGAAACCAGTAAGTATTGGGGCGGCCTGTATTTTAGTGTACTCTGCATCGTTGTCAGATCTCCTCATGTAAACACCACATGTCACATTCAAGGTCAACACCTTCTCCTTTCCCTTCCACCTCCCTCTCTCCCTCCTACCCTCCTCCCTCCCTCAACGTTCTTGGCCAACTGGATGAGGTAGAAGACTTTGAAGGAGTATTATGCTATTGGTCAGGGAAGTTGATGCTGTCAACATGGTTGCCAGATGTCCCACGTATATTTAGGATCTAATTTATGACCAAGTTATCTTAATGCCTATAATTTGTGGCCCTTATGTAAGCAAATGAGCTTCTTGTCCTCTTGTCCAGTATTTATTTAGATCTAACCGATGGCCTGCTTTATCTCAAATTATATAATTTATTACCTAATGTACCCACCAGTGGGTCAATTATAAATTTAGCATTTCTTAAGTATAGTTTTTGACCCAATTTAACTTCATAGTCCAATATGGCTGTCTAAGGTTTCCCCCCTCGCCCCACTCATCTAAGCAGTCCAAGTGATATAGCATGCTTCTACCAGAAAACACACCTTCACAGTGCTATTAGTGTATTATGACTTTTTTACAAAATATAAGGCTCTTGTTATCACAATATCAGTATTTTAAAATACACTGCACTGTGCTTACTGATGACTGGAATTGGAGAGCTATGGACTTGCATTTATTAGACCTAGTAATTCATAGAACATGAACTTTGAAACACATCATGAGACGCCTCCTGGGTGTGCAATACTTCTCGTGCAAGACTATAGCCACCAGACCTACTGATGTGCTCACTATGGATGCGTATGAGGGATGCAGACGAACCCAAGTCATAGCAACACGGCTGGCTAATTGTCTCATGCATTAGTCAGCTACTCCTGTGTTTATACGAGAATGCTCCTCTATCAACACATACTGGCCTGCAACATTAGAGAGGGCATCAAACTGCAAACAGGCATCCCTTTGTACAGCAGGCTGGTTCTTTTATCTCTAACTGCTACTGCTGTATTTTACGGTTATGAGGGAGACAGGTGACTGACCCACAATGAATGCATTTTCTCTGAAGTGGTGTACTCAAGTGTCTCCGCTTTATAGCATTCATGAAGCTCTTAAATAATACATGCACGTCTATTCCTAACACAGCAGCACCTACAGCCAGTTCACTGTGCCACAAGTGACGTGCGTCTGTAAAAATAAGGGATATATATAATGCTGGCACTCTATACACACAAGCACATTGTAGCTAATTTACGGATCCTGCTAGGGGAATTTATTCATCAGGCATTAGATTTGCTCCATATGCATAAAACACCCTGACAGAAACATAGTAGTTAATTTATAACTTCCTGCAGGACATGTGTGTGCCAGCTAATGACATCATTCTATATGCACAGAATGCCCTGACAGAGAGGTCAGTATAAATTATATACCTCCCTGCATGGCACATTCAGAACTATAGTGCACCCTTAAACACAAGTTTGCTGTACATGATTAAATATTGGATCCACGCAGTGGATCAATTCAGTATATCTAATGATGGTTACATCAGCTGCCTCCCTCATCCAATTGGCTGGTTGTATACGCTTCCTATCCCCTTCACGAAATCAGTATCTCAAAAGAAAGCTGCATTAGCGTCTTTCTCTATTACTGTTGGTGAAAAGATTACGGGAAATTATCCAACTGCCTCGTTGCTCTGCATCTTTTCCCATTCCCCTCCACCACCCAAAATTAAATTGTGTTAGTAGAGCATGCTCCATTTCCTGAAGTCACTTCAGTATTAGTGTGCCCATCAACATCAGCGCAGCAGCTATGACGCATTCATAAATCCCGTGATGACAAGAGCAAGAGTCAATGTCTCAAAAGTGGTGACATTGCAGGTATATTTTTATTTTTCGGTCATCAGTCTTCTGACTGGTTTGATAATGTGCACGAGATCCTCGCCTGTGATAATTGCAACTTAGATGCAATTGAAATCCATGTCTCCCATTAATTGCTGAATTTATTCCAACCTCTGTCTTCTTCTACAGTTATTATCCTCTACAATTCCCCCTAGTACTAGGGAAGTTACTCCCAGACGTCTTACCAACCTGCCCCTTCTTCTTCTCAATATTTTCCATATACTCGTTTCCTCGCCAATTCTGCGGAGAACCTCCTCATTTCTTACCTTATCAGTCCATCTAATTTTGAACATTCTGCTGTAGTACCACATCTCAGATGCTGAGATTCTCTTCCGTTCTGATTTTCCCACAGCCTGAGTTTCACTACCATACAATGCTGTACTCCGAACGCACATTCTCTGAAAAATGCTGTACTACGAACGTACATTCTCAGAAATTTTTTCCGCAAATTAAAGCCTATGTTTAATGCCAGCAGACTTCACTAGGCCATGAATGCCTTTGCTGCCAGTACTAGTCCGTTTTTTATGTCCTCCTTGCTCCGTTCATCATGGGTTATTTTACCGCCTAGATAGTAGAGCTCCTTAAGTTCATATATTTCGTGATCACCGATTCTGCTGAAAAGTTTCTCGCTGTTCTCTATTCTGCTACTTCTCAGTACCTTCGGATTTCTTAGATTTACTCACAGTCCATATTCTGTACTCATTAGACTGCTAATTTCATTCAACAAATTCTGTAATTCTTCTCCGCTTTCACTGAGGACAGCAATATCATCAGCGAATCTTATCATTCATATCCTTTCACCTCGAATTTTAATTTCACTCTTAAACCTTTATTTTATTTCAGTCATTGCTTCTTCAATGTATAGATCGAACATCCGGGACAAAATACTAAAACTCTCTCTTACACCCCTGAGCATTTCGTTCTTGATATTCCAGTTTCATTGCTCCCCTCTGGTTCTTGTGCTCGTACGTATTGTATAATACTCATCTTCCTGTATAGCTCACCCCTATTTATCTCAGAATTTCGAACACCTTGCACCATTTTACACTGTCGAATGCTTTGTACAGGTCGACAAATCCTGTGAACGTGTTTTGATTTTGCTTCACTCTTGCTTCCATTATCAACAGCAACATCAGAGCAGCCCTTCTAATGCCTTTACCTTCCCTAAGGCCAAACTGACCGTCTCCTGATAGTTCCTCAAATTTCCTTTCCAGTCTTCTGCATATTATTATTATTATTATCAGCAACTTCGATGAATGGTTAATAACCTGATTTGCGATAATTCTCGCGCATGTCGGCCCTTGAAATCTTCAGAATTGTGTGTATGATGTTTTCCTGAAAGTCTAATGGTATATCGCCAGTCTCTCTTCGCTATAGACTACAATTTCCTCTTCTTCTATCGTGTCATTAGACATGTCTCCCCGTACAGAGGTCTTCAATCTACTCTTTTTACTTATCCGCTTATTCCTCTTCATTTAACAGTGGAATTCTCTCTTGCTTTTAATTTCACCGAAGGTTATTTTCACTTATCTATATTTTGAGGCAGGCATTCTGACAATTATTTCCTTTTCGATTTCTGCACATTGTACATGAAGCCATTTCGCCTTAGTTTCCATGCACTTTCTGTTTATTTCACTCCTAAGTGACTTGTGTTTCTGTATTCCCGAATTTCCCTGAACGTTTCTTGCATCTCCTTCTTATGTAGATTAGCTGAAGTATTTCTTCTGTTAGCCATAGTTTCCTCGAAATTACCTTCCTTGTACGTATGTTTTTCTTCCAACCATTGTGACTGCTCTTTTTAGAGACGTCCATTTCTCTTCAGATTAACTGCTTTATGCACTATTTATTATCACAGTATCTACAGCCTCAGAGAACTTCAAGAAACCTTTTCAGTTCTTAGTATCCCCGTACCGCACTTCTTTGATTATTAATCAAAACGACTTTGATCACAGGTTCCACCGCTGACACTGGTTACATTTTGAATAAAAATCACCAGCAATGGCGACCGAAGACCTGTTATGTAAGAAATCACCCTCTTTCTGCCAACGGACTTGTCAAAGAGGGTGGAGATGTGAGCAGATGTTCATGGCACTCTCTTGAACTTGGGCTGGGAAACTGCCCCAACAAAGTGGAAGAATAAGCATTGATCAACGGCATTAGGATGCATAAGGCAAAGCAAACCACTGCATTAATGCACATAATCTAAATCCACAGAGCATGTGACCTGTAACTGAAACAGTGTCATAAGAAGCTCTGCACTGGCAAAAGATTCCTGACTAGTCCCCGATTTAGATCACCAGGAGGTGATTGTCGGGGTGGCGTGGGGGGGGGGGAGTAGGTCATGAAAAAAAATCGAATAACCAATACGATATCATTCTTCGACCTAGGGCGTGGAACGTCAGAAGTTTTAACGTGTTAGAGAAGTAAGAAATCTGAAAGATGAAATACAAAGGCACAACCTCAATACTGTGGGGTTGAGTGAAATAAAAATGGAAAGAAGATAACTATTTCTGCTCATCTGAGTATAGGGGAACATAAACACGATTAGAAAATTGTATAACAGAAGTAGGAGTCATTATGAATAGGGAGGTAGGGCAGTTCAGTGACAGAGCTGTTCTCATCAGATTGCACACTAAACCAGAACCGACAATAATACTTCATGTATACAAACCGATGTCGCAAGCAGAAGATGAGGATATATAACGGGTAGTTCAGTACATAAAGGGAGATGAAAATCTAATAGTTATGGGGATTGGAATGCAGGTATGTACCTGAAATACCTTATGTGTTTGTGTGTTTATGTGTATGTTCAAATGGGTCAGATGGCTCTAAGCACTATAGGACTTGACATCTGAGGTCATCAGTCCCCTAGACTTAGAATTACTTAAACCTAACTAACCTAAGGACATCACACACATCCATGCCCGAGGCAGGATTCGAACCGGCGACCGTAGCAGTAGCGCAGGTCCGGACTGAAGCGCCTAGAACCGCTCGACCACAGCGGCCGGCTTACGTGTTGTGTGTGTGTGTGTGTGTGTGTGTGTGTGTGTGTGTGTGTGTGTACTTGTTCATGTACAGAGACGATATAATGATTCTTTTCGTGCGTTGCAGATGTCAGCATTCCATTACTACTGATGGGTGGCGACACACTAGACCTAATGGAGACAATAAGCGCCCCTGAGGGAGTGGCTGGTTTGGAATGACTGAACCAGCATCGCTGACCAACGAGGATTGCAATTGTATGTACACATCTTTACATCTTATACATGTGGGTGAAATATTTTTGTGCTTTGATTGTCTGGAATTAGGTTGTTTGCTCATAGGATTCTTGAATGATATCACCTATTTGAGGATGGATGATCATCTCTGAATCTGAATATGCCAATCCCGGACAAAACCGGTCCAGTGGCTAAGGACGTACGTAAGTACTGTTTATGTATGACACATATTGGCTATCATTTGTTGTGAGTCATAGAAATATGAAGCCAGTCCTTAATATAACCCTCACACATGGTCGACATAATTGTCATGGAGTGTTATATCAGGGAGAGCCATGTCTTTGATAATAAAGTACCCAGTTCTCACGAAGCCGATGAGTGCTTACCACTGCATGTTATGACGCCATTCTCATCTATAAGCTGAAACGACTAGGTTCCGTTTATAAGGAAATGAAAACGTAAGTGACAGTTCAGATTTCCACAATAATTTACACTTGCATACAATGCTTACAAGATTTTTTCTTGTTTGTAGGAGTGCTTGCTGCCGACATAGAGATGGCGGACATAGATTACCATGCTAAGTTTAATAATATATTAAACATTCAGCTGCCTAATTATGGAGAGATGAACCCCTGACTGACTTATACCAACATGGAGTATCACCTCTATAAGTACCAGAACAAATTAAGAAATGTGCATGTAATTCTTGTTTTGGAACCATCACACACGTCCTTATTTACCTCGTTGCTTCTTTTTCCCACAAGACAGTTGGAACCATCTGCAGGCAGTCTAGCTGTGGCAAAATAAGTCAGTTATCTCGCCTGTTATGCTAGAGTAGGCCAGCACCAGGTTAGCAAGAGGAATGGTTTAAATTAATCATTTGCTGGAGGTGTATATGAGGACAATATCTCATGTACGTGCACTGATAACTCTACTTCAGGCTACCAAGACCCAATGCATTTCCTAAATGCATATCTGTCTATCTGGAAAGGGAGATTCTCAAAATCATTAACGATCTGTGGTATCCTGACATTAAGTACAATGCAGTTTTATACAGTGAACCCACGTACTTCCCGAAACAAAATGGTGGCGGTGAAGAGAAAACCATTGTTTATAATTGGAGGGAAGAAGGTGTTGTGAGACACCTCAATTCATCAATTTCCAAAATGCAGTTCTACATCTATACTCCACGAGCCACCTTACGGTTAGCGAGTAACCTTGAATTTAAAAATAGTTTTCATTATTATAGCTTCTTCTCATTAATGTTAATTTTATCTATTTAAATTAGTGATATTTTATTTCTTTCTCAATGTGTTAAATATATTCAAATTAAAGATGTTCTTAAAGAAGAAGACTACACATTGATCTTGCCAAAAGCCGAGAAGCGATTTCTTCTTAGTGTTGTAGCTCTCTGGGGCACCCTGGGATGCTCTCTGGGTCACTCTGGGATGCTCTCTGGGTCACTCTGGGAAGCTCAATGAGTGACATATGACACAGTGAATAATACATGTTCTAAGTGGGTTGCAGGGGTTCTGACCCATGGGGAGGTGGGTGGGTGTCATATACGCACTGTATTGACTTGATGTGGACTTAGCGGCTGAGTCGCTGCTACAGCGCTATATATTATTACTTAGCCCGTGTTTCTCGAAAATCAAGTTATCACCGGAAGTCACGTGACCGATAAGGCAGCTGCAGGGGTCCAGCGGCACTTCCTGCTTCAGTTCAGAAATACTCAGCTGTATTTTCTATGTTATGGTTCAAAAACAGCGACCTTTTATCGTAATGTAACGAAAACAATCAGTCTAGATCCCAAATTGTGTTTATTATTGTGGTAACCGGTTTCAGTCGTAATAAGACCCTCTTCAGTCCAGCATGTAACTCTGAAATTAACAAAGTAGCCTAGGAACAATACGGCTGTCCCCATGTATGGCATTAAGTAAGCAGCAGTTTATTATTCCCCATGTAATTCGTTAATTTCAGTGTTACATATTGGTCTGAAGATGGTCTTGTGTGACTGAAACAAATTATCAGAAAATTAAACATCATTTTATATATAAACTGATTGTTGTTGTTGTTGTATTAAAATAAAATATCGCTGCTGATCCAGTTATGATATAAAAAATTATTAGCCTACTCCTAGTGAGGGACCTGGAACTTCAAAAAATTTTGAGGAATCAGGACAAAAATATATAAAAAATATGAACATTGATTTTAACAAACAGTGTTTTCCATTTGATGTTATTCCCAAATATCCGAAAGTTATGTGTATACTGCACTTAACCAAACTCCACGTATGCCAGTTTCATCACGAGTTAGTGAAAACACATTTTGCAGATCCAAAGTTCCTACTAACACAGGCACACAAGCATAAATCACTTGACAGGGTATGCAAGAACATAAAATACACACCAGCAAAGCAGTTTTAAAACAGATCTCTTAAGAATGCAGCTCACTAAAAGACTTTTTCAACATAAAACACGAAGCTTGCTTGAGCACCAACGAACAAGGCACTTTCAAGTATGATGGCCACCTAACACCTCTGGTGCATCAATTTCCGATTAATGCTCAAAACGGTCATAAACAGTCTGATATGTGCTCAAAACCGCCACAAACAGTCTGATACAATCAATTGACCAAGGACGTAGCCAGAATTTCTTCAAAGGGGGGTTCTGTTTTGTTAAAGAGATCCTTAAAATGGTTCCTGTTTTTCATTTTATTCAGAAAACACATATATTTAGTTTTCAATTTTATCTTCATAATTTGCTTTCGGGAGACCTTCATACAAATAGTACTGGTTTATAAAATTAAGCGTGAAAAGCTTTTCTTAAAAAGTATAACATATATTCTCAACAGTATATATATAAGAAGTACCCAAATTCAAAATTAACCCATTAAGGCCCAAAGTTGCAGTAACGCAACATTTAATTCGCAAATTTTTTATATAAAATGAACTGTACAAATTTCGAATTTTTTTATAACTGCATTAAGAGAACATCTGAAAAAACCTTGTTTAGGCATTTTAATTAGATTACTGACCGTAATGTTGACCACCGTGAATTCTCAAACTTCCAAATAAATTTGTGTATTTTATTTCGAAAGTTTTCATTTTCTTCCCAAATTAGCACGTGACGAATTTTAGACCAGTTTTATGCAGTGAACTTTTCTCGAACTTCTGTTACCACACTACATCACTGTTTAGAGACGTCAGTTAGAATTCGAACAATTTATTTTGGTTTTTACTATTTACAATAATGTTGCGTTTACGCAACTTTGGGACCGCCGAGTATATTTGTGAAAGACGGCTGCTACATTCTATCATAATAATATATCGGTATTCCAGTTTATTAGTGTCAGCTTTTGTTCGGAAGATATTCATTCAGTTTGGTTGCAGTTTCAGTGTGTTTACAATAACTCTGATCAAATATTCGCTACCGGTAAGTCAGTTTTATTGAAGTTTTGCATTTTATTTACTTTTGTGTAATACAAATTGAATCGTAATTTACAGCAACACTGCCGTAAATGAATGCAGACAGGGATTTCCGCTTGTTTAGAAATGTCTGATTGCTACACGAAACCCCTATCTACTGTGTAACTTATGGCTATATTGAATAAAGATGAAGAACCTGAGGTTGCAGACATCATCGATTGATCGTACGTTCCACACAGATGTTGATCAGACTACATATTAAGAAGACATTGATGAAGATCTTCTTGTTGAGGAAGAGGAAGCAACTGATATCGCTGGTACATTTGAAATACATGCATATAGTGAGCTAAACATAGTGAATTCAACTGTGGGGTCAGAACCCAGTGCACCTGCTAAGAAAAGAAAACGAATTGGTGTGAATGTTACGAAAAGAAATGAAGATGTTCCGAAATGGAAGAATGTTCAACCAACTTACACTTCTTCACCAATAACAGAGGTGCTAACCAAGACAGAAGACATGAAGAATAGAGTAGAGGGTCATTCACCTCATGAAATTTCTTCACTTTACTTTGACTCGGAAGTATTTTCAAAAATTACTGAATACACAAATAAATATGCACAAGATAACAATCGCCATTCATTTCAAATAACTGTTCCATTGCTGAAACAATTTATAGGAATAATGATTGTTTCAGGACATGACACATTACCTGGAACGAAACTGTACACACAGATTACCTGCAACAAAACTGTACTGGTCAAAAGATGAAGACAAAGGATTACCAATTGTAAGAAGTTGCATAGTAGCATGAGTCGTAATAAATTATTGTCAATCAAACAAAACATCCATCTGTCTGATAATGACAGAATGGAAAAAAATGACAATTTTGCTAAAGTGAGACCAATCTTTGATGTAATCAATGAAAAATATCTTCACTTTGGAATATATTCATATAATTTGTCTATTGACGAGGAAATGGTCGCTTATTTTGGGAGTCATTCCTGCAAGATGTTCATCAAAGGAAAAATCTGTCAGATTTGGTTTCAAATTGTCGTGTTTATGCAGTTCAAATGGCTACTTGTACAAATTCATTCCTTGTGATGGGAAGACGGCAGGATGTGAAACATCTGAATTTTCTTGGGGTGAACAAGTACTAATGAATTTGCTTTTGATTGTTGAAGAACCGTCTCGTCATTGTATATATTTTGATAATTTCTTTTCATCTTATACTTTATTTTGTATTTTGAAACAAAAGAGATTTTTTCCACTTGCACTTTTCGGGAGAATCTCACTGCAAAGTGCCCTTTGGAATCCCCTTCAACCACGAATAAAAAAGGCAAGGGTGTGTTTGACTTTCTCTTTGACCATAAAGCTGAAGTCATGATGGTAAAGTGCAATGACAATTCCACTGTGACATTAGTTACCAACAACGGAATCATATAGCCTTTAGCGAATGCAAAAAGAAAAAAAAGTATTTCTCTGCACCAACCCAGGGTTACAGCTCAGTACAGTTAGCATATGGGTGATGTTGATTTACACGATAATGCTACTGCCAATTACAGAATTCGAATAAGAGGCAGGATATGGTGGTCGCCTCTCTGCACCGACTAGATAGACAGTGTAATTGTGAATTCATGGAAAATATACAATCTTGCCAATGAAGAAAATATGTCACAACATGAATTTCGATCATACTTATGCATGACCCTAATGAAATCAGAAGATACTGCAGCCGAGAATGAAAGAAAGAGAGAAACCGAAAATGCACTTACGGACGTCCCTCTAAATGCTCTCTCTTGTACCCTCCGCCACACACCGTCAGGTGGCTTGCGGAGTATGGATGTAGATGTAGATGTAGATACGCTATGATGATGTGGGCCACATAATCATAGAAGAGGAAAACAGAGCAAGAAGAAGATGTAGGTCATGTAAAAGTACAACAACTTACTAATGCAAAAAAAAAAAATGTAATGTGCTTTTCCATTCAAACTGTTTTCAAACATTTCATAAGAGAATGAAATAAGACTCCTTGTAGTCCCAAAGTTGCGTAAACGCAACACTTTGACAAACTTTAATTAGGATCTGTATATTTCTTTTTATGTATTTATGTCTATATTATAAAACAATTAGATAAATAAACATTATTTAAAAAAATGAATATTATTTTAATGCTTGGTCTTCGATGGGTTAAATATTTCTTTATTTGGAAATATGATAACCTGACTCTCTCGCCAAACGAATTAAAATTCGTGTGATGTATTGCCCCTTTGTTAACAAGACGCAGCTCAGTCTTCTAATACAAGGTTTACTATCTCAGATCAGGAGAAACTTAACGTTGGCTCAAGAAACTTTCAAAGTTAAACGGGT
This sequence comes from Schistocerca cancellata, assembly GCF_023864275.1. Lineage (NCBI taxonomy): Eukaryota > Metazoa > Arthropoda > Insecta > Orthoptera > Acrididae > Schistocerca > Schistocerca cancellata. The sequence goes on along the minus strand of NC_064628.1, from coordinate 242,837,590 downwards.
TCATATCACTTTTGTCAATGACGGTCTTCCTCCTATTACACTCTTGTATTTAAATTTATGACTCATCTGAAACCAAGCCAGAAATCCTCCAGCACATCAAAGCATCCCAAGTTCCTCAATTAAATCTAAAATTTTATTAAAGTGTCTTCCATTTCATAAAAATTCTTCAATTTTCGTAAGTGATAAAGAACTTTTTAAACATTATCATTTCATCGGTCAACTTGAAACTTCGCAACCAAATTTATTTACTAAACACAACGAAATGCACATATACTATGAACTGCAACTCTGGTATCTTAATATTGATTCACACATCGATTTCAGATAGACTTCTAATATTTGCGACCTCGTAAATGTGTTTGTATTTATCTATGACAACATGGTTACACAGTCTTTGATGATATAAACTCCTCTACGATGTACACTATACATTGACATTTATATGATGTTTACTTGAAAATATGTTAGAGTTGGACAGTTGGACTCACTGTTCGGAGGACATTACAAATAAGATATTTCACAGTTGAATATCGTTCCTGTAGTAAAACTTGAAGACATGGTATATTGCCGTTCCAAAATTGAGCAATTTTTATGAACGGAAGCGTAGGACAAATTGACGATCGGTAGTCACCTTCCAACGTAAATATGGCTTTTAGTATCGGGAGTCTCCGAAGAGAAGTTCGGCTCGCCTCCGAAGCAGCTCTTGTTATCGAAGCAGATAAGCTGTGTCTTGAAGGAAACCGCAATGTGTCAAGAGAGACAGGAATTCGGCATGGGTTGGATGTGACCTTCAGTAAGGGAGAAACCCTGGCTTTTGGCTAAACTGGAAATGGGAAACCACAGGAAAACATTTTCAAGATCGGCGGGGGGTGGATTCAAACCTCTTCGCCTTCTAAATCCAGGGATTGCTAGCTCAGCGCCTCAACGCACAGGGCTACCACAGTCGGTAGAGAATTTGGAAACACTGGTCGTTGTACCTTCTTTCTAATATAAAATAAAATGCATCACAACGAAATATTGAATTCTAATATTAAATGTTTTTCTTTTAATTGTGTTAATTATGTTTGGTCATTTGATAGTGCATGGATGCGTGCATAGTTTAACATTTAATAATTTGTGAATGGAATTCCTGGATTCAGTAATTATAGTATAATATTAGCGGAAACAGATATTGCATGAAACGGGGCGGGGGAGGGGGGGGGGGGGGCGCAGTCGGCGCGGACAAATTCAAGCAGCTCACTGGAGAAGTCTTTTATAAATGGACGAAGTAAATAATGTGCTGTCACCAAATACTCCTTCTGCTCTCCAGAAATCCTTCCGACCGTTCCGTTTCGGATCTGGTTTCCTGAATTCAGTACCACCCGGGTGACTAGATTGGGCAGTATTATGCCATACAGAATTCTGAGCCATTTTTTATAAAAATGCAACCATCGCTGTTTGGGTGCTATTTCTGTTGATGACTGTGATTTTTGGGTGACAAAGGCAAATCCAAGTGTATTTTTTATGCTCTGGTTTTAATTTGATATTATTTCTAACGGTTTTTACCGTTCGTCTGCATTGTGAAATACTGAAGTATTGCAACCCTAAAGTTTCTGCTCGTCTCCAAATAACGACTCCAGTGTTTTCATTAACCTGCTATAGAAAGGGGATTAGGCCATTACAGTAGTGCGTAACTGGTGGACGAATCAAAATCGGTTTTCCTCTTCTTTCTTGTTACAGACTAATCCGTAATTAGAAATTGTCACAACAGCGCACAGCACAAAACAATAAACGGCTGCACTTACTGAGAACTGAACTGATTAACAAAACAACTGAGCACAAGTAAGACTAACAATGTACAGTAGTTTGTCTCGGTTGAAGTATGGATGGGTGGTAGTCGACAGTGCTATCGGCCTATCGATAGTTTTAATCTACCAATGACTTTGTTGACAATCAACAGTGCGTGGCCACTTTCGCGCTGTAAGAATGAAAATCAAAATATTTTCCGGTTGCACTATATGGTAAATAGGTGGTGCGTACTTTCATTTAGGTAACAGCGTGGCTTAGAATCCTCCGGACCCCTCCCCCCTCCCCTCCCCTCTCCCACGGTCTCTTTTTGACCACGAGCGCACTCTCATCGTGTTGTACGCAAGTCACAGAAAACACACTCGCAAGGTACGACGCAACGAGGATGACGGGGGCTCAGGACGGCTTTTGAACAAGTTGAAAACACCACCCAGCGACGGATGTAGATACTCACTTTAAAGATTACAACAGTTTACGGGTTGAAGAAATTCCATGTGAAATTCCCGTCCTTCAGATGGTTGACTGTCTAGTGGTTCGAATTCAGATAGGTGTCGCACTGCCAACAGTCCTCAAGCCAGGCTGTCACTTGTGCCCCAGTGATCAGGCCGCTGGGGAGCTATAAACGTCTGCAGTAGTAGCGATCCCCGAACGTCCCACTGTGCCTCCAGCAAGTCAACTATCTTAACGTACGCCATGCACGCCATCACATAGCCACATCGCTACTCCCTTTCAGAAGCAAGACCGCCTGTTACGCAGGAACCGAACAAAGACGTTCCTTCGGAGTGGTTGCTACCGATATTGCATGTGCTTGACTTCGATATGGCTACTGTACAGTCCAGTATTATCAAAAACTCCTTACAAGCTAAATACATTTTGAAGTTAAAACTATTCAAAACTAACGCAAATTTTCTCTTTGAAGACTAGTAAAACTATTAAGACGTAAACGAAACACAAGTAATTTGCAAATGTCTCATATTCCATGGGAAAACATCTTGTGTTTCAGCGTGCAAGGTAGTGTACGACCGGCGAAGGATGGCTTTAGCGTCCACACGTTATACAAGCAGTTGTAACGTCTCTTGCAGCAGTCTCTCCGTGATATTTTCAGAAATTTTATAAATTGTATAACTCAGTACATATCTCGAAATATCTCTTGTTATCTTACCGATTACTAAACTTTAATATACGATAATTCTCAATGCAAAGTATTTCCAAGCCCTATTATTCCTTGGAGCGTCCATTTACTCCATGGAATAGCTTCTCTGCTATCTATGTTTTCTCTTATGAAAAGAATGATTCAGATCTTGCCGATTAGCCGTGTAAGAAGGAGGATGTATATGTATGTATTGTTGGGCTAGTCGCCATCTTGATGAGATTCTGTATGAGGAGGAATTTAATACATGAACTAAACTAAAGTAAGTGTGTTCGCGTATTATTTAACTGATTATTATTTACAGTGTCTGCTTACTAGCAGACATTGTGTTGCACGGGATCAGTGGGGAACGTCTGATTTACACTGGACGAACCTGCCGTTTTGTATGCTCAAGATATCCAGTTACTTCAAATAAATAGGCTAACACGGTCTTACCAGCAGATCTCCGGTCTTCCCCATGCGATCACCGAAAGTTAATAATTATTACAAATGTTTTCAGGAGATCGACTGAGACTTCGAAATTGCTTCACTGCCTTATGTAATTTAAGTTAAGCTCAATTTAATCAGGATAGAAGAGTATTGAACTGTGTGAATGTGATATGCCTGCTTTGTGAATGAAAATTCCCTTAACATACGCATGTTTTTACTAACCTGATCAGTGAAGCTAAATCAGGCCGGTGTGAGAGAGGTTTAGATCCCACAAAAAAAAAATATTAAATTTGACTTCACTGTGACAGGACACATTTTTGAGCATTACTTAAACATTGTGTGAATTTTATGTTGCATGTGCACGAAAGAAAAGAAGACGAGGCCTGTTCCAGAAGTCACAATTTCGCCACAACCTACGAGAACGTCGTTCAGGTCAGACAATATACAATTAAATTTTTGTAGATAGAAATTTAGAATAACTATTTAAATGCCTATCGGCTTGAATCAGATTGATTGAGTGACTGTTGGGTTAAACTTTAGATAGGAAGTGTTTATTATAAGTGAGTATTATGCAAAGTTTAGGTCAGTGACATTATTAACTCAGATGCGAGTGACTTTATATATTTGTAGTTCTGTGTATTAATGGTTCTTACTAGGGCGGCTTATAAAATGGCAATGCGACAGCAGAGCGAATCACAACAGCCCTCAGCTGTTTCTGAGGTTAGTGAAACATTAGACGCTAGCTTAACTGAAGTAGTGCCTAGCGGCAACATTAATCAGGGCCCACAACAGAGCTTAAGTGTTACGATGTCATCTGAGCAGGACGAAATAAACTCATTGACTGTAATCATGCAGCAGTTAACACTGTTAGCCAAAAATGTAACAGACTTAACTAAAGCGCATATAGAGACTAAAAGGGAAATGAATGAACAATTGGCAGCCAATCAAGTAAAAAATGGAACAATTAGCAGCCAAACAAGTGAAAGTCCAGGAGCAATTACTAGCTAATCAAACAAAGTTGAATGAGCAATTAGAAGCTAATCAAGCTATTGAAGTGGGCGCTAAAAATTGTAGAGGTAGACCAAGAGGTGAATAAAGTAAGTGGTTGAAATGGATGTGGGTTGCAGTAGCTAAACAGAGATGAAGAATTTGTACCAGATAGGGTAGAGGGCAGAGACCATGACAGCTTTGTATATTATGCTATGACACAATACTGCCTGCCGACCACTGTTGCAAAGATTGACAGCAACTGCGCTTTAACACATCTTGAAGCTGCAGTGTTATGACGTATTTTTGTGAGTTTACAAGCCTAGCTCCTGGTTATTCCTTGGTTGCTAACGCCGTGGGGAGGTGGAGTGTCGTAACCTTAACTAAACCATGGTGCCAAATAAAATGGTAGTTTACCGCAGGTAATGACCAGAAATCCCTCAAACACCAATGGTTCTCAAGGCGGCTACGGATGCATGGCGGACTGTCAACGTATCACTTTCCAGCCTTGAAATATTACTTGGCAGTATTGCGTAGAAAAATACTAAAACTGAATTCTATGGACTCGCACAATAGATGAGGATATCAAATTAGGAATTTCGAGGTCACGAATTCAGTACAGCATTATGCTTCATTGAACTTCATTTACTTGATTTTCACAAACAACGATGGAAAAAATACTTTGAATTACACTACTGGTAAACCAAAACTGCAACAATCATAAACTATATGTCCAACAAGAGCTGAACTGCACGTGGAATACATGCTGATACTGTCCATCCGGAACTTAACTGTGTCAGTACTGTCAACATCGTAATTAAAACCACTGACGAGAACTAAATGTATAGGGAAACTAGACACAATAGGATAATAGGAAAGCGTGTATCTGTCCTTGACGGACTACGGGGCAGAGAAACAGAGAATCCACAGAAGACAATATACTACTTAACTGTTCTCTGAGGGTCAGCAAACCCGAAGTTAACATAAGTAATCGTAGTAGAACTATTAGTATTAATGTCGTTGCTTAAGTACCCTCCCCCCCCCCCCCTTTAACCATGGACCTTGCCGTTGGTGGGGAGGCTTGCGTGTCTCAACGATACAGACAGCCGTACCGTAGGTGCAAAAACAACGGAGGGGTATCTGTTGAGATGCCAGACAAACGTGTGGTTCCTGAAGAGGGGCAGCAGCCTTTTCAGTAGTTGCAGGGGCAACAGTTTGGATGACTGACTGATCTGTCCCTGTAACACTAACCAAAGCGGCCTTGCTGTTTTGGTACTGCTAAAGGCTGAAAGCAAGGGGAAACTACAGCCGCAATTTTTCCCGAGGGCATGCAGCTTTACAGTGTGATTAAATGATGATGGCGTCCTCTTGGGTAAAATATTCCGGAGTTAAAATAGTCCCCCATTCGGATCTCCTGGTGGGGACTACTGCAGAGGACGTCGTTATCAGGAGAAAGAAAACTGGTATTCTACGGATCGTAGCGTGGAATGTCAGATCCCATAATCGGGTAGGTAAGTTAGAAAATTTAAAAAGGGAAATGGAAAGGTTAAAGTTAGATATAGAGGGAAATAGTGAAGTTCAGTGGTGGGAGGAACAAGACTTTTGATCAGGTGAATACAGGGTTATAAATACAAAATCAAATAGGGGTAATGCAGGAGTAGGTTTAATAATGAATAAAAGGAGTGTGGATAAGCTACTACAAACAGCATAGTGAACGCATTATTGTGGCCAAGATAGACACGAAGCCCACGCCTACTACAGTAGTACAAGTTTATATGAAAACTAGCTCTGCAGATGGTGAAGAAGTTGATGAAATGTATGATGAGATAAAAGAAATTTTTGAGGTAGTGAAGGGAGATGAAAATTTAATAGTCATGGGTGACTGGAATTCGACAATAGGAAAAGGAAGAGAAGGAAACGTAGTAGGTGAATATGAATGGGGGCTAAGAAATGAAAGAGGAAGCCGCCTGGTAGAATTTTGCACAGAGCATAACTTAATCATAGCTAACACATGGTTCAAGAATCATGAAAGAAGGTTGTATACGTGGAAGAAGCCTGGAGATACTAAAAGGTTTCAGATAGATTATATAATGGTAAGACAGAGATTTAGGAACCAGATTTTAAATTGTAAGACATTTCCAGGGGCAGACGTGGACTCTGACCACAATCCATTGTTTATGAACTGTAGATTAAAACTGAAGAAACTACAAAAAGGTGGGTATTTAAGGAGATGGGACCTGGATAAACTGAAAGAACCAGAGGTTGTACAGAGTTTCAGGGAGAGCATAGGGGAACAATTGATAGGAATGGGGGAAAGAAATATAGTAGAAGAAGAGTGGGTAGCTTTCAGGAATGAAATAGTGAAGGCAGCAGAGGATCAAGTAGGTAAAAAGACGAGGGCTAGTAGAAATCCTTGGATAACAGAAGAGATACTGAATTTAATTGATGAAAGGAGAAAATACAAAAATGCAGCATGTGAAGCAGGCAAAAAGGAATACAAACGTCTCAATAATGAGATCGACAGGAAGTGCAAAATGGCTAAGCAGGGATGGCTAGAGGACAAATGTAAAAATGTAAAGGCTTATCTCATGGGGGATAAGATACAAACTGCCTACAGGAAAATTAAAGAGACCTTTGAAGAAAAGACAACCACTTGTATGAATGTCAAGAGCTCAGATGGAAAGCCAGTTGTAAGCATAGAAGGGAAAGCAGAAAGGTGGAAGGAGTATATGGAGGGTCTGTACAAGGGCGATGTACTTGAGGTCAATATTATGGAAATGGAAGAGGATGTAGATGAAGACGAAATGAGAGATATGATACCGCGTGAAAAGTTTGACAGAGCACTGAAAGACCTAAGTCGAAACAAGGCCCCGGGAGTAGATAACATTCCATTAGAACTACTGACAGCCTTGGGAGAGCCAGTCCTGACAAAACTCTACCATCTGGTGAGCAAGATGTATGAGACAGGCGAAATAGCCTCAGACTTCAAGTAGGATATAATAATCCCAAAGAAAGCAGGTGTTGACAGATGTGAAAATTACCGAACTATCAGTTTAATAAGTCACAGCTGCAAAATACCAACGCGAATTCTTTTCAGACGAATGGAAAAACAGGTAGAAGCCGACATCGGGGAAGATCAGTTTGGATTCCGTAGAAATGTTGGAACACGTGAGGCAATACTAACCCTACGACTTACTTTAGAAGAAAGATTAAGGAAAGGCAAACCTACGTATATAGCATTGGTAGTCTGAGAGAAAGCTTTTGACAATGTTGACTGGAATACTTATAAGAGTCGAGGGACATGAAAGGGAAGGAGTGGTTGGGAAGGGAGTGAGACAGGGTTGTAGCTCTTCCCCAATGCTTCTCAATCTGTATATTGAGCAAGCAGTAAAGGAAACTAAAGAAAAGTTCGGAGTAGGTATTAAAATCCATGGAGAAGAATTAAAAACTTTGAGGTTCACCGATGACATTGTAATTCTGTCAGAGACAGCAAAGGACTTGGAAGAGCAGTTGAACGGAATGGACAGTGTCTTGAAAGGAGGGTATAAGATGAACATCAACAAAAGAAAAACGAGGATAATGGAAGATAGTCGAATTAAGTCGGGTGATGCTGCGGGAATTAGATTAGGAAATGAGACACTTAAGGTAGTAAAGGAGTTTTGCTATTTGGGGAGCAAAATAACTGATGATGGTCGAAGTAGAGAGGATATCAAATGTAGACTGGCAATGGCAAGGAAAGCGTTTCTGAAGAAGAGAAATTTGTTAACATCGAATATTGATTAAGTGTCAGGAAGTCGTTTCTGAAAGTATTTGTATGGAGTGTAGATATGTATGGAAGTGAAACATGGACGATCAATAGTTTAGACAAGAAGAGAGTAGAAGCTTTCGAAATGTGGTGCTACAGAAGAATGCTGAAGATTACATGGGTAGATCACATAACTAATGAGGAGGTATTGAATAGAATTGGGGAGAAGAGGAGTTTGTGGCACAACTTGACTAGAAGAAGGGATCGGTTGGTAGGACATGTTCTGAGGCATCAAGGAATCACCAATTTAGTACTGGAGGGCAACGTGGAGGGTAAAAATCGTAGAGGGAGACCAAGAGATGAATACACTAAGCAGATTCAGAAGGATGTAGGCCGCAGTAGGTACTTGGAGATAAAGAGGCTTGCACAGGATAGAGTAGCATGGGGAGCTGCATCAAACCAGTTTCAGGACTGAAGACCACAACAACAACAACAACAAGTACCCGTAATAGCACACGCTGTAGAATAATGAAATGGTAGTAACAGTAATATGGTGTTTTATACTTGTTATAGTTGTGTTGTTTGTTATTGTGATAGTAATACACGCTGCTGTAATGCAACTAAAGTGCGCGTCATTTATGTTGGCGGCCGAGTTTAGGTTCGTTGTGCGCATCTGACGTCGCAAAACACACTCAGCCAATGAACAGAGAACGAAGTTGCCAGATCTCGACTGCAGAGCAGAGCACGGAAGAGTGTCTTCAGTTTTAGAAACGTTCAGTCATAAATAAAGTAATAGAACAAAAGCAATGTCTTGATAGCAGACTTTCTTTTATAGAAAGTTTGGAAAAAGCATTCTTTATACCAATTGCTTCATATTCTATTAGTTAATTAAACCAAACAAGCAATAAGGCTCCTAATTCAGGCGATAGCAAGGAAAGGTGTTTGTATCAATCTCACGAACCGCTTTTTCGCAATAAAGAACAGCGGTTTATTTCCTGTTGCACTTCGACGAAGTGTGAGTAATTCATAGTCATACCAACAGTGTTTGCCAGTATTTTGCGTGACCTGTTAGAATCTTCATGGAGGAACGTTGTAGAGTGAGCTGCTTTAGCGTGACGGGTAAGGCGTTTGATTAGTAAGCGGAAGGTGAAGTGTTCAAACCTTCTGCGGTGTGTAATACTTTCTTTCCTTAAAATCAATATCGAAGTGTCTTACTTCACGAATTTTATTCGTTTGAATGCAACTTTTTTGAAATTTCTAGTGCTTTGTCTCTTCATTAACCCTTTCGCTGCCGCAGACACGTGCTCCCCGTATTCCGCGCTGTGCGCGATTTTGTCGTCACTGCACTGCTCGCCTGTGCAGTCATATCGTGTTCCCGCTGCTTTGACACTCTTATCATTCGATTTCACAAAAACTATTTGGCCCAAAAATTAGATTTTTACACATCTTCTTGACTGATACCTTCCCCCCATAAATTACTTAATTTTGTTTCGATGTTCAACCCAGTTATTGTGCAGCATTAAATGTAGTAAACCATAGCACGAAATTTTGAAGAGTTTGCAGAGGTTAAAGCCCATAGCTTATACTCTCCGTATGGTCGATTTTAGTTGCCACGATGTTGAGAATGAAATGTGGACAAGATACCTAAATTTCATATAATATTTACTGTATAACAATATCTCATTTAATTTAAGTACCACATAGGTGTCGTATGTAATATTGAGAAATATTACATACGACAGTACATTACAGTCTTCCGCGACTGTAATAAAAGTTTTATTTACATTGGGCGCGTTTGGTTTTATTTTAAAGCACTCTAACGAAAAAAAAAAAGATAACAATTCCGTCCGTCCGCCGTATTCCGATCGAAAGGACTGAGAGAGCAAGAACTACAACGGGGTCCGCAGAACAGACGGACAGACCTAGCTCACACGCTGTGGCTTTCGGCGGGCCAGTGAGCCTTAGCCCGTAGAAATTGCAGAGCCACGTGCCGCGCGCACTGTGGCGGTAGGAGGGCAGTGCGTTGTTGCCCTAACACGAGTACTGCGCTGCCCTCTGCACACTGCTTACCTCTCGACTTCCTTGTCCCGTCCGTCGAAGGCGACTACGGTGCGGATGGCGGCGAACACCTCGCGAGCCACGGCGCCCGCCTTGCCTTCTTCGTCCGCTTCCTTGTCCGCGAGCCGGGAGGAATACACGTCGGTGGCTATGAGCGAGACCACGCACAGAGGCAGGGATAGCAGGCAGACCAGGGCCAGCTCCCAGCCACGCGCCAGGGCCATCACCACGCAGGCGACGTAGCCCACTATGCCCCTGATGAACATCACCACCTTCTCCCCGATCCCGTCTTCCAGCTTCGACAGGTCCCTGTGGACATCGTCAACTTTTATAATGTGCTTGTAGTTATCTAACAGATGTATTAAGTCCAAACAACAACAGCACCATCTCCACACAGCCAACGTTACCACTGTGTCGGAGATGAATGTCACCATCCTTTTGCCTTGGGCATGGATGTGTGTGATGTCCTTAGGTTAGTTAGTTTTAACTAGTTCTAAGTTCTAGGGGATTAATGACCTCAGAAGTTGAGTCCCATAGTGCTCAGAGCCATTTGAACCATCACCATCTTTCCTTATTGTTCTCAGCAGGTAGGCCGCGACACAACACCGTGCCACGACATTAGCTAGGTGTGCCACTATACTTCTGAGGGTTTATATTTCTGATAAAGGTAACTAAATAACACCACTGAATATTTATTTTTAAAAAGAACAACAGAGTATATATTATTCTAGAATCTGGACTTATTTACAGGTTATTCATTGGTTTACGCCTTACAAGTTTGAGTTATCAATGAGAAGCTTGAGCCTGTAGAATTGTGGACAAACATACACGCGTTTCCTGTTCAACTGGAAGAAGTCCATCCCATTTCTTACCTTTTATGCTGGTAACTGCCGAAAATCCAGTCGGGGTAAATAAGTGGTGGAAAAACGCAACAGGGCATTAACTGCTTTCACTGCTATTACTGGTTGCTCTTTCTTCGTTAACGTCCACAACTTGATACGTTGTAGTTCACAATATTTCAGTTGAAGTATTCATTGTGTCAGAAGTTCTGCCTATGGCTCATTTTCCTTCAGACAAAGGTAGGTGGAGAATTTTGGAGACAAACATAAGGATTTCGCATCCAGTCAAACCTTCCGACAGTGATGGAAGGATAATATTCTGCCTTGTTATTCTCAAGAACCATGAGTGATTAAAAATGAGTTTTGTAGGTTATGTCACCCTGTGGGTCTCCCTCGCAAATGAGAGGAAAAGTCAAGATTTTTCTTTTCCACGTGCGATTTTCAAATTCTATTTTCTTAACAACCCGGTGAGTTTATCACTATAAGTTAGCACATTTTCTTCTTTCGATCAGCTAATGTTAACCAAATAGGCCACCTTGGCACCCCACTCCTCGTTATTTAACTGCACTGCGAAGTCTGGCTCTTCGACGCTAAACATTTTTAGTAGCTCTTTCCTGAATCCAAAGAAAATCTTTCCAGAACTCTACCTTCTGACAACCAACGGATCTCAGTAATCAGAACCAAAGTGCCATGTCGAGATACGCTTCCTGGCACAATTGTTTAAGGAGGCTTGTTATAAGAACTCTAGAATTAACAAAATTTATCATGTGAATGAATTAATCTAAAACTTTCTAAATTTCTGTTGGCCTGGCATTCACCACCAGAGCTTCACGATGTATGAAGCGATGTGCCGTACCTACGGACGGGAAATCTTGTTTCAGTCTTGCAACGATTCCGCTGAGTCTTCCACTCATTTCTGGTGCACCGTCTGTGCAAACAGGACGACAAAATTTGCAGGACAACTTGTTTTACCGAGCGAGGTGGCGCAGTGGTCAGCAAACTAGACTCTCATACGGGAGGACGACGTTTCAAATCCGCATCCGGCCATCCTGATTTAGATTTTCCGTGATTTCCCTAAATCACTTCGGGCAAATGCCGGGATAGTCCCTTTGAAAAGAGCATGGGCACATCCCTTCCTCATCCTTCCCTAATCCGATGAGACCGATGACCTCGCTGTTTGGTCCCCTCCCGCCGAATCAACCAACCAACAACGTTTGTTGCTCCAAGGTCTGTATGTATAATTATACACTTCTGAAGCAGTTGTCGTGTACACAAAAGAAATTCTTCAGTAATCGAATCCCAATGAACGTATCATATATAGCTTAGTAATCGACATTTCCTATTTATATCTGTTGAATCGTCAAGCTTTAGTGAAAATACACGACAGCCGCTTAACTTTCCATAGAAATTTCAATGGATATCTGAAGACACGTCATCAGGTCGCTGGGAAATAGTATAGTTTCACAGTGGAACGAAAGAGACTTTCTTTTCGGCGCCATCACCTAACAATGATGTCCCTACATCTTTACTTGCAAGAAAAATTACGGCTACTGCAGTACTATGAGGTTCCTCCATTTTTTGCTGCTATTGCGGAAACTTTGTTACTGGCCCTTGTACTTTTTCAGAAATAAGGTACACTCCGCACCATGGTTTTGGCTTGCTTTTATACTGACGATATCAATCGGGTAAAGTAGTTCTCATCTTTCCCATATATGTGACCGTCTGCTGTTCAAATGACTTTTCAAATTACTATGGACCATTGATCCATTGCTAAGTTTTTATCTGCACACGACGCATTCTGGTAATGGGCAGTTTTCGAGTTCACTGAACGCAAATCCGAAGTTTAACTAATTCTCTCTCGGTACTTACGAAATGTTACAGCAGGCTGTTTGATTTCTCGGATTTGGAATTGGTTCGTTCTCACTTATGCTACTCATAACTGTTTCTGTCAGTGAGTCATCTTGAACTTTTTCCTTTTTGATCAGAAACTTATCCATACCGAAAATTAACATAGTAACTGGACATCACTAACTGGTGAAGGGGCCCTTCGAGCTGTTGCCAACTCCATATGTCAGTGTACCACAATAACTTACTATATTGAGTACTGTTCCGTGAGCTGGCCGGAGTGGCCGAGCGGTTAAAGGCACTACAGTCTGGAACCGCACGACCGCTACGGTCGCAGGTTCGAATCCTGCCTCGGGCATGGATGTGTGTGATGTCCTTAGGTTAGTTAGATTTAAGTAGTTCTAAGTTCTAGGGGACTTATGACCACAGCAGTTGAGTCCCATAGTGCTCAGAGCCATTTGAACCATTTGAACTGTCCCGTGAACAAAAAGAGGCTGAGAACCACTGGACTACACACACGGAGTGTAGCGGCAACGCAATCACTTGGGGTCAATCAGACTTTTGATACCATATCACGTACTGTATCCGTTCAGTGCAGACAACTGTTAGCCTTATGCATCAAGCATTTATTACTGTATTAACATCTACATTTTTAATAACTGGTACTCAGCTGATTTCGATTGGAATATTAATAAATTTATGTAATCATTCAATCTGAGAACATGTCACCAATGTCAATCCCAAAAAGACTTCCAGCATTTAGATTTCACGAATTCCCAAAACAATAATTTTTAGTACAGTGAAAATTACTTCATACAATGTTGAGAAAAACATGTAGGGATCTTATAACTTGCCTAAATCTTGCAGTAATTCGTATTTTAATGTATATTGTATATTTACGTATCCTAGTACCACTGAATTTGTGGCGTTATTATCAAGAGCAGAAGTCTACTTTGTATTTCTAAAATCGTCAAATTAGTAAAATTTTGATTGTAATTTTCTAAATTACACGTTATTGTGAATCTTTTTAATGCGCATGGTTGGCGCTACGTCATGTCGGTCTTGAGTGTATTTTTCTGACGAGAAATCTGTGTCAACGTGATGTATAAATTTTAACTGTTTTCAATATATAAAAAAGTCTTATAAATTCACTGTGTCGCGTACGTTAATAAAGCCGACCGATCATTACGATAATGCTTAACAGTCTTCAGCGAAGATAATTAAAAAATAAGCACTTCATCAACTTTACACCTCCAAAAAAGGAGCAACATGTTGCGAGTTAAGTAAGTGTATGAAACTGAGACATTTTTTCAGTACATTCTACACATAATTACATACAGCTATAAAGTTAAACTTATAACCAAACATCTTATTCACATTTTGGACTTCACGTTAGATGCATTACTGAACGCGGTGAACTCAAACACTACCACAGAATTTCGAGGTTGTACAGGAATACTTTCTCAGTATTTTCATGCGAGGGATTCATAATCTCAGATGGATCGATACAGAGAAATTACGTTTAATTTGATTTATTCCCCCTCCCCTCCGAAACCCCCCCCTCCCGACCCCCCCCCCCCCCCCCCTATATTGATCCATTACTCCATTCACTCGCAGTACTTGTGAACAGCAATGAAAAATCTACTCTTCGCCTTCAAGCTCGAATTCAGTACATCTGATTCTCGCTAACACCTGACCCAGTTGTTTTTATGGATATCGCCACAGACATCCCTACCAACTTAATTCATTTTTCGGATTAGGTAATTTTTTTTCCTATCATAGTACAGCTTGAGCCTCGTCTTAAGCAATCTATTTCTGTGGCAAAACGTTTTTTTTACTACCGTTCTGGGTTTCTGCTTCGTACAAACCTATAATATGGACTATAGTCTTAATCATTTTCTTCTACATTGTTGCTCTTATTTTTTATGCCACAGAAGAGATTTCATTGCCTTGTTACACATCGCCCTTTATTAATCCTACCAATGACTTCATCATTATTTGTGCCCTGTTAATTAAATAATTCCACAAGGTATTTTACCTTCACCTACATTTGCTTCTCCATGCACCTCCAGATTAATTACTTTTCCCGTTCAAATGCCCAACTACTCTCATTTCTTCTTGCTCATCTTCAGGTCAGCCTTATAGTATATCTGTTTAAGATTTATTATCATATAGCTCAGACTATCCCCATCTTCTTCTAGCACAATCTGATCATTTGCGAAATACGGGATAAATATCTTGCTGTCCTCTAATGTCACTCCCATCTTCTATGTCAAGTCTGCAGGATTGCTACTAGATACAGCTTAAAGAGGATCGTTGACAGTCCATATCTTCACCTCGAATTCTTCTGACCAATTCTTACGTTCGCTGTGTTGTTTTTACTTAATTTCACAACAGCTTTTAGCAATCTTTGGTCATCTCTATCACTGTCAAGCTATCCCACAGTTTGTTGGTGGGTACATTACCAAATACCTTTTCTACGTTGGTCAGTCAATGTATCATGCGTCTCCAATCCAGTCTCTGTGCGTTGTTCACATACTAGTTTCATTGCGAAAATTATGTTCATTACCGATCTTCCTGCTTTTTAATCCTGGTTGCTCCTCTAGCTGCTTGTGGGTTGTTTCTTTTTCCATCTCATCTATAAGTACATTAGAGTACGGTCTTCCAACAAAAGGGATCACTACCCATCACCTATAATTGTTTAAGTCGTTATGTAACACTTTCTTATGCACCAGTATTATGGAAGATGTTATCCATTCCCACTGAACATTTTCTCCACTTAGTAGTCTTTCAAGTAGCATCCTTAGCATCTCCAAGAGTTTCTGTGAATCAAACTTCACCCACTCTGGATGTATTGACCCATATCCTAGTGTCTTCTCCAGCTTAAGCTCCTCACAGCCTGCTGAAGAAATTTTTGTCTAAAGTCCATAACTGCTTCTATTGCAATCTCGCTTCACGTCTGTGTGAAAATTCAGACCGACTTCCAGGAGTAAATCCTTAAATACTTAGTCCATTGACAATGACTGATATTATTAAGACGTAACCTGTCACTAGCTGGTAGTCGCATTCACTATCCTATTCTCTATCCTCTCCACATATTCACATCTTACTTCCCACTCTTTGATTTTTTCCTTTTTACACTTCTCTTTTCACTTCTCTTTTTGTGCTCCTATATCTATCTCTACTTCGATTGTCATTCACCTTCAAATAAGCTTTTTACCTTTCCATCGTCTCTGCTATTTCTACATCCAACCAAGCAGGTTTCTTCTTCTTTTCGTAATCTCCAAGGACTTCTTTTTACCCTCCTATTCCTGCTCTATTATTCCCTGTATTTGAGATCGTATCTACATGATCTCCCTATTGGCAAAAGATTCCGGAATAGTTCCCGATTCAGGTCTCTGGAAGTGGACTGCCAAGGGGGAGATGAACATGAAAAAAAAAAAGATCGACTAACCAACAAAATAATGACGTTCTACAAGTCGCGGCGTGGAATATCAGAAATCTGAACGTGGTAGAGAAGCTAGGTAATCTGAAAAGGGAAATGCAAAGGTTCAATCTAGATATAGTGGGGGTTAATGAAGTGAAATATTAAAAAGACAAGGATTTCTGATCAGATGAGAATTCCGTAATACCTACAATGGCAGAAAATGTTATTACGGGAGTAGGATTCGTTATGAATAGGAAGGTGGTGCTGAGGGTGTGTTAGTGTAAAGAGGGCAGTGATGGCGTTGTTCTCATCAGAACCCGAAAACAAACCAACGCCGACCACAAGGGTTCAGTTATACATGCCGATGTCGCAAGCAGAAGGGGAAGAGATAAAGTATATGAGGATACTGAACAGGCAATTCAGTATGTAAGAAAAAGGTTCAAAGGTGTGTGACATCTTATGGGACTTAACTGCTAAGCCCATTAGTCCCTAAACTGACACGCTACTTATCCAAAATTATCCTGAGAACAAACCCCCCCCCCCTGCCCGAGGGAGGACTCGAACTTCCACCGGGACCAGCCGCACAGTCCATGACTGCAACGCCATAGACCGCTCGGCTAATCCCGCGCGGCAATTCAGTATGTAAAGGGAGATAAAAATGTAATAGTCATGGAAGACTGGAATGCGGTTTTAGGGAAGGAGTAGGAGAAAGGGTTAGGGGAGAATATAAGCTTGATGCTAGGAATGAGAAAGGAGGACACTTAATTAAGTTCTGCAATAAATTGCTTTTAGTTCAAATGGCTCTGAGCACTATGGGACTTAACATCTGAGGTCATCATCCCCTAGAACTTAGAACTATTTAAACCTAACTAACCTAAGGACATCACACACATCCATGCCCGAGGCAGGATTCGAACCTGCGACCGTAGCTGTCGCGCGGTTCCAGACTGAAGCGCCTAGATACGCTCGACCACATGGGCCGGCCTTTAGTACGAGTAATACCGAATACTCTATTGAAGAACCACAAGAGGAGGAGGTATACTTGGAAAATGCCTGGAAATACGGGAAGATTTCAGTTAGATTCCGTCACGGTCAGACAGAGGTTCCGAAATCAGATATTGAATTATAAATCGTACCGAGTAGCAGATAGAGACTCAGAGCACAATTTAATAGTGATGCAGAGCAGGCTGAAGTTTAAGAGACTAGTCAGGAAGAAACGGAGTACAAAGAAGTGTGATACGTAAATGCTAAGGAATGATGAGATACGCTTGAAGCTCTCTGAGGTTATAGATACTAAGATAATGAGTAGCTCAGTGGGCAGATCAGTTGAAGAGGAATGGACTTGTCTAAAAAGGGCAATCACTGTATCTATAGTAAAAAAAAACATAGGTACATGGAAGGTAAATGAGAGGAAACCATGGGTAACACAAGAAGTACTTCTCGCAATCGACCAAAGAAGGAAGTAAAAAAAAAAAGGGAAGCGAAGGTGAAATAGCAACAGGAAAAAGAAATTGAAAAGGAGTTGATTGTCGGAAGGACTGACTCGTAGTATAGAAAAATGAAAACAACTTTCGATGGAAATAAAAGCAAGGATGGTAACACTAAGGGTGCAATGGGAATTTCACTGTCAAATGCACAGGATAGAGCGGGTAGCTCAAAAGAGTACACTGAATGCCTTTATGGGGTGGGGGGGGGGTAAGGGTAGGACTTCTGTGACGACGTGATAGAAGGAGAGACAGAAATCGATAGGGATGAGCTAGGGGATCCATTATTAGAATCAGAATTTAAAAGAGTTTTTGAGGACACAATATCAAATAAGGCGGAAGGGATGGGTAACATTCCATCGGAAATTCTAAAATCGTTGGGGGAAATGGCAAGAAAATGGCTGTTCATGTTCATGTATGGTATGTATGAGACTGACGATATACCGTCAGACTTTCGGAGAAACATTATCCACACATTTACGAAGATAGCAAGAGCCAATAAGTACGAGAATTATCGCGCAATCAACGTAACAGGTCATACTCCCACGTTGCTGACAAGAATAACATGCAGAAGAACAGGAAAGATAATTGAGGATATGTTAGATGACAATCAGTTTGGCCTTAGGAAGCAAGACTGAACAAAAATTAACACACATTCATAGCATTTGTCAACCTAGACAAATTTTTCGACAATAGAAAATGGTGCAAGATGTTTGAAATTCTGAGAAAATTAAGGGCAACCTTTAGGAAAAGACTGGTTCTATGTAACAGAATAAAAACCAGGAGCGAACGATATGAATGGAAGGCCGGGAACGAAGTGCTCGGATTAAATGTAATGTAAGAGAGGGATGTAGTTCCTGTCGCCCATGCCGTTCAATTTATACCCCGACGAAGCAATGACGGAAATAAAATGAAGATTCAAGTGCGGAAAAAAGTTCTCTATACTCTCTCCAATTTTTTGGCAGTCAAGTACTTACTATTATCTTCCAGATTTTCCATGTTACTCCTTACGATGTCTAACTGATCAGCACGTTGGATCCTCTACTTCTGAAAATGTAGCAGACATATAAATTTACGTTTCGCCAGATGATGGTCACTTCCAAAATCTCACCCTCTTTTAACTGTAACGTCCTGTATTTTTGCATTGGTCTTTTGCCTGAAAGATAATTGTTTCCGGCCTTCTTGTATGGTTGTGCCAAGGAAGTTAATGTATATCTTCCTGAGCGAAGAATATGTTTTCCACTTGTAATTCATATTGCTCCAATAAATCCATCAATATTATACCATTCGCGTTCTTAACATCTTCCCCTTTCATCCCAGTCGTTTACCTATTTCTCTCTCTTCCTTCTCTGCTATTAAAATCTCCTGCCTGTAACAGCTTACATAGCCTCTTTTGGGCACCTGATCAAACTCTTCACTTACGTTCAAGGGTGCATCTTCTTTAGGGGCATTCTCTCCCACTATGATTACATTCAGATGGACCTTTATTGACCTTTCATTAACTGATTCTCAAGAGATTACACCTTTGACCACCGTTTATTTAGAATCATGGATACCAATGCTCTCTCTCTACTACATTTGTCCACACTAAAAACAATGGCAAATGCCAGTAGGTATTAACAAGCAGTACCTTTCTGTTTTGTTTCAAAAAGCACATTTAGATCACTGTTTTGCTGTCTTATGTCCATTGAAACTTCGTGTTCATTATTCCGAGATACCAAAATGCAAAATCCATTTTCGTTTACATTGTGGAATTCCATTAAAACCATCCAAAAGTAGAGGCATGTTACTGGGAATTTCAGCTGGCTGTCTTTATCTGTGGATGGAGAGCTACCCTGTTCCACAAACCTCAACCTGGAGGACCAGTATTTGTGATCAAAGCTTTTTCCCCTAGGAAGATTGTATTCACTAGGCCTTATAGTTCTTCCTGCTTTCCAATGAAGAACAAGGTAAATAAATAAATAAGGAGAACAAGAGTTAGACAGTACACCAATCACCTCTTACGGATAAGGATAGCAAATGGAATGACAAATCTTTGCAAGACACACTCTAGCTCCTCAACCAGAACCCTTCGCTAAGTGTGACCCTGCCAGCGGCCAAGCTACCACTGATGTAATCCCCGCCTCATTGTGGTATGCAAACGTCCCCATCTGCAGGGTCAATGCTTCGTTAAGGCAGCGTCCCCTTGAGAGGACAGAAGATACGTATGGTCCAAATCCTTTTGTCTACTACCACATGTGTGAGTCATAGTGTGAAAAACATGGAAACCATTATCCAGCTTTATTTGAAATAGGTCGTTTCTTCACACGATTGATCTGTGTCTATGAGCATACGAATAGGTGGTACCTTAATGTGTACCCACTTTAGCACGTTCGTTGTTTTTTCTGTGTCTAACGGTCTTTCCACAAATACATCACATAATTTATTAGCTGTTGTTTTCTACATAGTCTTAACTGCGGCACAAAGTGGACTGCGCCTGTCATAAACAATCCATTTTGCGTCCACGCATCCACACTTCTGTGCCTGACCAACCACCCAGAGAAAAATAAAACGCTAATAGCTTGCTTTTGTGACTACTGACCAAACGAACAACGTGCTACTCGAAGCTGCTGTAGTTATTAGTCTGCAAAAGAAGTAAATACTGATGTAAAGTTGTTCATAACACTGTGCTCAGTCATCAATAGAAGTGTCTGTACTTTTACTAACACCCTGTGTTTCATTCAACAACGGCTGTAGGCCTTTGGTGTATAGGAAGTGGGTAGATTATTAGGGTGGAAACAGTGATGGTGCACCCACCATGACATGTGGGTGGCGAAGTCTCCCGTCTGATGCATGTCGTACCACGCCATGTCTTGCTGCAGCACAGACCTCAAGTACAGTTCACGAATGCGGTGGACCTGAGAACAGCCAAAATAATTCATTTTCATGGACAACACAATATAATTTTTTTTATTTATTGTGCATTATTTCGTCAAACTATACTAGAAAACAGTACAGTTAAAACACGCAGTAAGTTTCGGTCAAACCAGGAAAAGAATACAACTACAATGATGAGCCTAAACGTTGCGACAACCTGCTTAAAAGTGTTGCGATCTACCCCTGGAACTCAATACAGCAGCGATTCAGCGTGGCATGGATTTAGTAAGTTCGTAGTACATGTGTGGACCATATCTCTACGAACATGTCACGTAATTCCCGTTCGCTACATCTTAACGGATTTTGGGCTTAAATCTGATACCTGATAGCCTCTCAGATGTTTCCTATCGGTTTCAGATCAGCCGAGTGGGGTGATGGTAAGATTTTCTGGGACCAAACTGCTTAGGTCACTGGTCCATAAGCTTACACACTACGTAATCTAACTTAAACTAACTTACTCTATGGACGACACATACACCCATGCCCGAGGGAGGACTCGAACTTCGGACGGAGCAAGCCTCAGATCAGCCGAAATTTGGGACAAAGACATCAATGGGAGTTCAGTATTATGCTCCTCAAACCACTCTTGCACGATTCTGGTCTTGTGACACAGACATTTATACTGCTTGAAGTCGCCATCGTTATCGAGAAAGACATCAGCCATGAAGGGAAGCTGAATGTCACATCATGATCCCCTCCATTGCTGCCAAAGATCCCATGGACGCTTACGTGAATGCCCCTCACTGGATAACAATGCATCTAACGGTCTGCGTCCTTGGTGGATGCATATTTCTGGCAACCGCTTGCTGGCTGTCGGCGTATCTGGACACAACGACGGTGTCATTGCGTCAACATGGAATCACGTGTGGGTGGCCTGCTGTGTTCAGCAATGTACGCTGAGAATGGTTCCTTTGAAAGGGCACGGCCGACTTCCTTCCCTAATCCGATGGTACCGGTGACCTCGCTGCTTGGCCCCCTGCGCAAATCAGTCAACCAACGACCAATACGCGCTGAATGATATGCTCCGAAATACTCGTGTCTACACAGTGATTGTACTTTTTCGTCAGATCTGCCACAGATAGCTGCCAATACTGCTTTACAGAGCGGGCAAACCTCTGACCTCCACGCTCTCTGATAAGTAGGCTCCTAGTGGACGACCAGCACCTTGTCAGCTGCTCGTGGTTTCACTGCCCTTCAACACACTTCCATAGACGTTAATGACAATAGCACGCTAACAGCCTACCAGCTTCGCCGTTTCTGAGATATCCATTTGCTGTTGCCGGATGACAATGATATCAAGACGTTAAGTTCCATGATACTTGAGGCAGCTGTAGAAGGTAAAAGCTGTAGAGAAAGCCTCTGAACTCCCCACTGACTCTCGGGAAAGTGATGTACGTTGTCATGTGACAGGCTAAACAGAATGTTGTGTAGGGAAGACCATTCCGAGGGACCAACAGTTCAGCAATTCTGTATGTTTAACTAACCAGGGACACTGGAAATATCCCTGAGAAGATTCCAAAAAGTCGAGACATTAACTAACAAAGAAGAAATACGAAGACCTACATAATGTGTTCGTACAACCCACACATTTCTACGTATTAGGATGTATGTCATGTCAATATTATTTTCATATAATTCAATTTACTACAGTACAAAACTTCACACAATTTATTGTATTGGAATGTACATCACGACAATATTCTTTCTCTATCACTCAGTTTATTTCGAATTTAAAAAAAATCTTTACGCATTTTCATTAGAATGTTATCTAACAATTTGTAATGTCCTCTGGTGATCTCCTCTAGGGCACTTTCCAAATCTGTCCAATTTACCTTGGATGGGGTGATGGGAGTTTCCTGTTCACACAACACTTTCACATGTGCATATTGTATTTTGCTTGTAGTGTATAATTATGGTGTTAACAGGGTGGGGGTACTCAATGAGTGATGCCTAAGATTACCCAGTGTTGGGCAGTGTGATGCCACTGGATTATGAGAGAGGGAGGGTAAATAAACTGGCGGAAAGGGAGCGTCCTGTGTAGCGTCCGTGGTGTAGTGGCATTACAATCAGCCACGTAAGAAGCCGCCCAAGAAGATCGAATCCAGCAGGCAACATACATATATAGGTAACAAAACGGGGGGGGGGGGGGGGGGGGCTCTGATTGGGCCAAAACACAAGGAAACACTTTCCTACCTTGTGTCAACGTAATAAAGTGGCAATCGGGAAAGGCCGCCGGAGGTGAGTGGTTGCATAGATCCCGCTGGTTACGGTAGCATATGCCTTATGAATCAAATTGTGGCACCGGATAGAGTTTGTTAAATGTAACTATCATTGTTTTTGCGCGTTACACAAGTGTTAAGACCGTTGTAATCTTCATATGGCGCAGAGGGATTGTAACGCCGGAAATGCATATCCTCCTATTTCTGTCTATTGCACTATAAATTATTTTCCTTATTTTGTTACCTGAAGATATGACATTTCCGTGTCTTTATATATTGCAATTGTTTTACTATATATATATATATATAGGTCGATGTATAATTTGTTTGTTTTGTAAATATTATTTGTATTTTTACGCTGGGTCTGCCCTGGTGAAAACTATGCTATCGAACGATTGCATCGATAGGTCGTGTGGAGAACCAAAGTGTTTGGGATCTTTGGGGGTGTTAACTCTGCCTCATGGAGCGCGGGCAGAGCGAGAGTCTGGCTGGAGTAGGGCGGTGGAGCAGGTGTGTTGTGTGATTGTCCCGTGAGTTGCCGCGCTTTTGGGGTTTGGCAGCTTGTAATTGGGCTCGACGTGCTATGATAGTTTTTGACACGGTGTCGCGGACGGGGAGCATTAGCTGGCGCACATCAAGAGCCCGTTTCGCCTGGTGATCGTGTCGAGAAGAAGGCGCACCAACATCCAGCTTCTGCAACAGCGACGGCGCGACAATGAGTGACTGTCGCCACCTCCTCGGTCGACGACTTCAAACCTTCAATCAACCAACAAGGAAGACTGGAAGCACAAGTTTTAGAACTGTATGGCAGACTTCAGCTTTTCAAACTGTTCAATTTTCTCACAAAATTACAGCAACGTAGCATGAAACTTTGTTGCTCATTGTCCCAATTGCATTACCAAGCAGGGTCCCTTCCTTTTCTGGAATGAACCCCAGTGTCATTGAAATTCAAACGCCAGCATTAAAGTAATATCATTCCATTTCACTGCTTTAATTTCAAAGTTCAGTTAAAGTATTCATAGCTGGCTACAATATTTAGATTACACAAGCACAAATTAAGAGTGCGGGTTTTGTTACCTTATTTTAGCTTACATGTGACTGCAGCTCAGCTTGGTACGTACTAAATTTTACTATTGTTAGTTGTTCAGAATCAATTAATTCAAGTTCAAAGTTAAATCTCTTATTTCTAAATTGCATAGATTCAAGTAGCTTTTGAAATGATTGTTGAGGTAGCCCAAGACTAACCTTATTTTATTGAATTTCGTAGTGGTTCAGGAACAAGTTCACTATTAATTTCAGTCACTAATTTAACTTTAAATTTTCCGGATTTATTAATTCTTTTGCTAAATTAAGTCAGAGTGTAGCGAAACTTATTACTTCTGACAAACATTCAGTTTTCACACAACACGTGTCAACCTTCAGTTGCCACGCTTTTAGTGCTAATTATATGTGCATTAATCTTGCATTTTCAGTTATTATAGTAGTTGTCCATAGGACTGGCGACCGTAATTTTCCCCAAATCTCAAATATCTAATTAACGCTAATTAATTGTTAACGTAACGACCGCACATTTACTTTCTTTATTAATTTTACACTTTTCTCAAAATTAATTTCCACCAATTTCATTTGCATTTTTCCTTTCATTTAGATGTAACCCTTTCCTCCCTCTTTACCGACAAATTAACTTTGGTGACGATTGCTTTTCCCAAATTTCCATTAGGTGCATGCGGTTTAATTTTTCACTGTCATTAAAGTCGATGAGTGAAGGGGAGGTTACAGGATGATAAGTGATTGTGTAAAGGTGTTTCTGTAAGTTATGGAAAGGAAATTAGAAGAATTAGAAATGTCATCCCTTCAGAAAACGTGCCCGCTATTATTTGACCATTAACTCCTGAAAGACTTTTCACATCTTTGTGCACAGCTACAGTCATTCATCCAGATCCTGAGTGCGGAGAATCCACGACAAGCGCTTCTACTGTGCACAGGCGACATCACGATCTGCAAGACGCAGGTCAGTATAATTTAGGTACCTACAGCGAGACAGACGGACGTGGATATCTCCGCAAACAACCTCGCCGAGTTCAGACGATCTGTCGACAATAGGTCCCGTGACCAGTCTTGCTAAAAAAAAGAGGAGGGTTGAAAGCAGACCAGCCGCTGTGGCCGAGCGGTTCTAGGCGCTTCAGTCAGGAACCGCGCGACCGCTACGGTCGCAGGTACGAATGCTGCCTCAGGCATGGATGTGTCTGATGTCCTTAGGTTAGGTTTAACTAATTCTAAGTTCTAGGGGGCCGATGACCTCAGATGTTAAGTTCCATAGTGCTCAGAGCAATTTGAACCATATTTGGTTGAAAACAGATTTGGATATCTATGTTTCCAATATAGTTTGAATCAGTTCAAACAGCCCTGTGTTTGGTCGCAATTTTATGTCCTTGTGGAGTCAGTACGTTTCCAACCAATGGAAAACGTTCGTAGGTCATGAGGTCCTTTCTCTTTAAACTAGTGTTTGCCATTCTTCTTCTTCCTTACTTTACACTCGAGTGTATGTACTGTTCTGGGTTATGTTGAATGTTAGCCCATGGAACTGTGTAGGAGAGAATACTGCCTTTGTATGATGTAGATGCACGCAGTTGTGCAGATTCTGTGAAGAACCGGGTGAGCTGATTTGAATACACTTGCCGTGGTGAAGCTTTGTTATTGTGACAAGGCTAGTTCGCCACAGCGTGGTTGCGATCTGTCCACCCGTAGCAACCGGGTCAGGTGCTAGCATGAAGTAAAACGGAAGCTCATATGTTGCTTATTTTTAGTTAGCTGAGTGTAGCTGGATACATTATATTTTCAATTTGTTGTGTTGGAGTTTCAGTGATATTACCCCAGTCTGAAGTATAAACAGTTTTTACTTATTCAAGAAACGCGGGATGAGAATATGGTTTTTCTATTGCTTGTCATGAATCTGAAACTTGTAGGCTTGACTTCCCATGCAAGTCTGTAAAACCGTTTTATTGCATTTAGTTACAATTAATTGCTTATCAATCCATTTCTTTTCACGTTATTTCAACGTATACCTTATTGTTATTTCTATTAGCTCAATAAAGCGTGGCGCTTTTTTGTTAAACCTTGCGGCACTGTTTTACGATCCAAAACCAACCAGGATGATTTGGAGATCAGTCACGGAATTATAATCCCACGAGATACTGATAATAAGCGACTTTTTCGTATGATATTAGGTCCAGCACTCAGCGACGTAATCTCGCCCACAATTAGAATGATGCATGAAAATGATAATCGGGATTTAGATAATCATTCAGGCAATTTAATTTTTCGTGTCAAGTCTATGATTGTAAAATTTGGGAGACATCCGCATTGCACAGTTGGATGCTACAATCAGAAAGCCAACACGTGTTAAGCTTGGTTTACTGACTTTATAACACAGTTCTCACGTGCAATATACAAGTATTAGCTATGCAGGTGAATTTAGTTTTGTTGTTCATAGCTTACGGAAGTAGTGTTTGCTTAACTGTTTCAATTAAAGTTTAGGGGTCAGATAGTGTTCTGAATCTGTTTTACTTTCTCATGCGAATTACATATTTTACGTAACTGGAAAGTTTCAGGCACTGATTATCACTACTTATGGGATTTGTCTTTGCTTTTGTTTCACAACACGCGTCTTTCAATATTCGTGACGCTTGTCAGTATCTTTCTGATAATTTAATATTTTTCCTGTCAGATATGCCATTGTTTTCCAACGTGAAGTCGGGTTGAGTCAGAAGTAGAATCTGCACAGGAACTCCCGACGTAGACTAAAATACGAGGTTAACAATGCAATTCAAATAATGACGGAACCGTAGCGCCGGGTCATCAGCATTCCGAGCATGGAGAGAGATGCCTCTAATCTTTTAACACTATGTTCAGCAACAAGAAACAAAGCAGATTCGGAAACACAATACATTCATAAATCCAAGTCAGAGCGATAAACCAGTAAAGCTGGTAAGACTACAATGGATAAACTTGTTGTGGGCGCCCCTTTGTGCCACCCTGCAGCTGATAGGAGGGGCCAGCCACACGCCACTGGCAACAGTGCAGCGAAGCTGTGGCAGCACTTCCTTTTGTCGCCACCTTTAAGCTGTCTGCCTGATATCTGTCTTATGCAATCGGAGCGTCCGAAGGGGAAACAAGATACTATACACAACAAAAACGTTTCCACGCGTCAAGAATTATTTTTTTTATGAAGGGAGAATCCTCATCCAATGTGTGCTTGCATGTACCTTAGGAACGTGACCGGGAGGAGCATGTTTTTCAGTAAGAGCTATGTCAGTCTGGTATTATAAACTAAGTTCCAGACGACCGGTAATTGCGGTGGTACTATTGAACACGCGAGGCTTGATCAGATGTTCGTAAACTACTCCAGATTTTTTCGATAAAATTTGGCAATGAGATTTTGACATTGGTATGGCATAGTAAAAGATAATGGTCATGGTGTAGAACTGTTGTTACGCTCCACCTGGGTGGAACTGTTGTTTTGCTCCACTACCAAAAAAAAATTGTTAATGTAACAATCCACAAAAGAACGCACTCGTTTCTGTGGACTGTGCCATGCATGACGACGAGTTGAAAGAGTTAGTTATCTATATAATAAAATAACTCCTCAGAAAAATGTTTTGCAGCATTTATAATCTGCGATTGTGTATCAGTTTCCATCAGTCACGTCAGCAACAATTCGATGTGGGTAGCTTTATAAGATTTGTAATGTTCATATGTTCAAAAATGTTCAAATGTATGTGAAGTCCTATGGAACCAAACTGCTGAGGTCATCGGTCTCTAAACTTACACACTACTTAACCTAACTTAAACTAACTTACGCTAAGCACAAGACAAACACCATTGCCCGAGGGAGGACTCGAACCTCCGACAGTGAGAGCCACGCGAACCGTGACAGGGCGCCCCAGACCGCACGGCTACTCCGCGCGGCAGATTTGAAATGTCCCTGATTTGTTAGTCACATGACATCCAGTGACTAGTTCAAGTTGGAAGTCACTGCGTTCTCCCGAAGGACCCATTCCGCTGTTTATGCTTCTCTACCGGTAACACGGTACTGCCTGTCTCTTTTTATAACAGCTGGTCCTCCTTCCATGACATATAGTCGTCAATTCCGCGTTACGTAGGGGTGTGAGAACACTTTTGATCATATGTTACATATAATTATATGTTTTATCCACCGAAACGCGTTTTTCTACCCATAATCCAGTTTTATTCACAGCTACAGAGTCTTTCGCGATTCGTTCTTGTAAATAAAGTTGTCGGTTTACTTCTCACGTCAGATTTGGATAAAATACCAAAGTTTCTATGACTGCCTCCATCATCGTCGTCACGGGGAAGTATGTCTGTCAGATTTCTATTCCGCAAAGTTTCGGAGTTGTAGCCGGATGAGACTGACCTCTTGCCGCGATATTTTGGCTGACAACCACCTTCAGGTTAGTGTTTTATACTGGAAATTGCTATTTCACATCGCTAACTTGAAACAAAAAGTTCGCGAGGAGACGCATGCGCAAAGGCAGCCGCTACATGAGCGACATCTGTCGAGTTGCACGCCCTCTTCTTGTGTTCTTTTCTGCCAGCAAAGGACGATCTAGGATAGCGGAGCGCTGGAATTTACAGAACACCTTACCAGAGTGCCAAAGCCTGTGTTGGTCAGACAAGGGCCACAGTGCGTGAGAGCAGCATTGAACAAGATCACCACACTCGCCTTTCTCAGCCATAGCCGAGCACTTATTCTCCACACGACGTTCCATGGAATATTATGCCATAGAAATCTTGGCATCTACGAGATCCTTCTGAGATTCAATTACACACATCAAAAAATGTTTTTCATCACCTCGGTTACGAGCGTTCCGATATCTGTACAGAAAATTAGAATAGAGATCAACAGAAACATCATTTCCGCCCTTTTTATTGCTAATGAAAACCACACAGTGCATGTTGTACCACCATACGGCGAGACCTTCAGAAGTGGTGGTCTAGGTTGCTGTACACAATGGTACTCTAATACCCAGTAGCACGTCCTCTTGCATTGATGCATGCCTCTACCCGTCGTGGTATACTATCCACAAGTTCGTCAAGGCACTGTTGGTCCAGATTTTCCCACTCCTCAACGGCGATTCGGCGTAGATCCCTCGGGGTGCTTGGTGAGTCACGGTGTCCATAAACAGCCCTTTTCAATCTATCCTAGGTCTGCCCGATAGGGTTCATGTCTGGAGAACATGCTGGCCACTCTAATCGAGCGATGTCGTTATCCTGAAGGAAGTCATTCACAAGGTGTGCACGATGGGGTCGCGAATTGTTGCCAATATGCTGCCGATATAGTTGAACTATCGGTCGGAGACTGGCATTCACGTATCGCACAGACGTTACGGCGCCTTCCGTAACCACCAGCGGAGTACGTCGGCCCCACATAGTGCCACTCCAAAACAGCAGGGAACCTCCACCTAATGCACTCGCTGGATAGTGAGTCTAAGGCGTTCAGTCTGACCGGGTTGCCTCCAAACACGTCTCCGACGATTGTCTGGTTGAAGGCATACGCGACCCTCATCGGTGAAGAGAACGCGATGCCAATCCTGTGCGGTCCATTCGGCATGTTGTTGGGCCCATCTGTACCTCGCTGCATGGTGTCGTGGTAGCAAAGATGGACGTCGCCGTGGACGTCGGGAGTAAAGTCGCCTATCAAGCAACCTATTGCGCACAGTTTGAATCGTAACACGACGTCCTGTGGCTGCACGAAAAACGTTATTCAACATGGTGGCATTGCTTCAGGGTTCCTCCGAGCCACAGATGGTAGGTAGCGGTCATCCACTGCAGTAGTAGCCCATGGGTGGCCTGAGCGAGGCATTGCCATTGACAGACCTGTATCTCCTCAATGTCCGAACAACATCGCTGTGTTTCACCCCGAGACGCCTGGACACTTCCCTTGTTGAGAGCCCTTCCTGGCACAAAGTAACAACGCGGATGCGATCGAACAGCGGTACTGACCGTCTAGGCATAGTTGAACTACAGACAACACGAGCCGTGTACCTCCTTCCTGGTGGAATGACTGGAACTGATCTGCTGTCGGACCCCCTCCGCCTAATAGGCACTGCTCATGCATGGTTGTTTACATCTTTGGGCGGGTTTATTGACATCTCTGAACAGTCAACGTCTATCTGCAGCAGTTCTGGGAACCGGGGTGATGCAAAACTTTTTTTTGTTTTGTGTAGTAATGAATCGATAGAAATACGTTTGGAGAGAGTTATAATTAATCGTGATAGCTGATTTCATTTAGATAAGGCGTGAAAACCGTAATTTTTTTATTATCTTCAGAAAAAAAGCCTTTTATGTCCATGAGACGTGTAGCAAGTTACTTTTATTCATTTGATATCTAAATTTTAGCTCTGCGAGCCCGCATTCCGACAGAGAGCGCGCATGTAGTATCATAGCTACGCGTGTGTCTGCGCACCATACATGGAACAGTATTCTAAGAGGGCGCGAAACTCGACAGAGGTCGGTCATGTGGCGGCTGCCTTTGCTCACACGTCTTGGCGCCAATTTTTGGCATGACGTTAGCAATGAGAACTAGCAACCTCCGGTGCAAAACATTTACCTGAAGACTGCTGAATGGTGTTAGTCGAAATATCGTGAGAAGAGGTCGATGTCATCCGGCTGCAATCCAGAAAGTTAATGAAATACTCTTAACGGTTGGAAAATATCAAGAATCACAAGTTTATTCATGTTACAGACGCGTTACGCCCTTTATATTCGACATCCTCAGGGGATTTAATAGTTATTCTTGTTCCCGGTCGAAACCTGCTTTTCCATAGCCACAGATCAGTTAACAGCACGATTCATCTGACACTAACTGAAAAGTTTTGTTACGAGAACTGTCGTAACTACGAGTTCACTTGGTGCAAGACAAACACTAAGTGAACATAGAGTTACGGTAGAAATATTTATGGTTCTCGTAAGAAAAATTTGCGGTATTATTCCCATTGCGTTTATTTATAAATTGGAATGAGGAACGGTCTTTCATTACTGGAAATGATTAAGTAGTGAAAGCTTCTTTAGTTATAGCAAGATGTATGTGATCTCATAATAACGTTTGCTTGCATGCACAAAACGTACGGAATTTGCAAGTTCATCGCATACATATTTACTCTCTCGACTAATTTAGAAGCCTCATTGATGCTGAAGTCACAATTAACCTTCAGCGGAATTGAAAAATTGAAATGCGAAGGAAGCCAACACACAAGAAGAATTTGACAAACAATATAAAACGAAAACTACAAAGTTAATACATTGCTTTAGTTGAATTTTAATAAGCCATTACTAATTTAACTACAGTTAATTTACGCTGAGAAATAAAACAGCTTCAGCTGTAAAATCCTTTTATTCTTAGGCGTATTTCTCAACTTGATTTATCGTAGCTTTGGTTGCCCAGACTACAAATTTTTTGTAATTAATTTAGTTTGTTCTACTTTTCTTTTAAGAGTGAAATTTGTGTCTGATTATTATTGCAGATCAGGACAGTTAACATACTGAGGCATTTTTAATAAACTCTCAGTTACACTTCGGAAAAAAACTCGCCTTGTTACTCTTCCTTAGTGATATTCTTTTAGCTTCAAACGACGACACTCGAATATTTAATAACAAGAAAGGATTTGGACACTATGTAGCGGGCAACGAAGTAGGATAACAAATACAGCGGGAGGTAGAGCTTTGAAGACTAAAACGGTTGTTACTGAACCGAAAGTTCACTGAAGATTCCTTACTGCAGAAGGTGAAGCGTTTGTGGAACGTGAATCAACTTAGATTTCAGAGAGAAAAAGGCGTTACACTCGGTTAAATAAGAGTTTTCTGTTCTCTGCTATGGAAGCCAGAGGCCAAAGGGATGGTGAGGACACGGATGCATGCTGTCTGTGTGAATATTGCCTTCCGATTTATCTGTAAGAAGGCGACGAGTGGTTGCATTCCATTCTACTAGGTGTGAAAACGAGCCATAATTCATAGGCAACGGTCAGAGCGGTCCTCAGCTGTATGTTGACCGCAAGAGATCATTACGAGGCAGATCTTCAATCATCTGCGTTTTACAATAGCAACTGAACTGTCGTGCAAGGCGTGCTGAAAAGTAAATCCTCAGAATTTTTTACATGAAAACTCTTAAATTTTTTAAAAACATTCTATGTCTTTATTCTTCATGTCTACATATTTATTTCTCAACATAATCACCCGGCTGACAAACACGTTTCTCCCAAGGAGAGACCAGTTTGTTGATTCGTCACTGTAGATCGTTTGACTTTTTGGACGGAGCAACCATTTAATGTCTCCTTGCACTGCTTCGTCACTATCAAAGTGAAGTCCTCGAAGGTATTCTGTAAGTTTCGGAAACTGATGGAAATCGGATATGGCCAAGTCGGCACTGATGGAGGAAGATCGATGGACGGTGGATTGTTGTTGATGTTGCAGCGTTCGTGTGTGGTCCGGCACTGTCATTCTGAAGGAGAGAGTGCCACATGTGTGAAAGAATTCTTCGAATTCGTGCTTTCTATTTTCTGAGTGTCTGTCAAGTATGGACATACTTCCGTTACACACCGTCTTGTATCACTTGCTACGATTTGGAGCCCTCTCGCGGCAAAAAGTTGCAACTCGGGTCAGCAAAGCGGGAAATTAGACCGATTAATACACATGATACATGATAGGTACCTCAACCGATACTGACAACGGAGTAGATTACTCGGAGGCATTACTTTTCAGCCCGCCACCGTATTCCATTTCGGCGAACAGTTTCCCGAACTGACGGTCTTTCTTACCTTATGTGGAGCACGTCATCCAAGCCTCAAATGACACCGAGACATGTCGACAGACCGTACAGCGTGCGCAAGCCGCATTGTGCCATTCACGATGGAGACACGTAGCGATATACTGTCTTAAAGAGGTGCTGCAAGTGATAAAGGTAGTGCAAAAAGTTCAAAAATGTTCAAATGTGTGTGAAATAAATTATCCTACGGACGAACACACACACCCATGCCCGCGGGAGGACTCGAACCTCCGCCGGGACCAGCCGCACAGTCCGTGACTGCTGCACCCTGACCGCTCGGCTAATCCCGCGCGGCCGTGCAAAAAGTTATCTGAGCAGTTTTTGTATGGGTCAATGAAACGGAAACTATATAGGCGGAAAGAAAACAAGTAAATTATTTATTATTTCAAAAGTAATGGCTGTTACTGTGATACAATACGGTCAGTGGCGTCAAGGAAACATGTTTGCTATTGCCAACGGAACAATGGGTGTACACAGGTGTGCAAATCTTCATCAGAAGCAAATCGACAGTCACAAATGTTTTCTTTTATGGCTCCAAAAGTATGACAAGCACACGGTGAGCAATCGAGACTTTATGGAGGATGTGGAACGTCTGCAGCGTACACGAGCAACATTGACACCATGTGGACCCTTCGGCCTCTTGTCAAAATGGTTGAAATGGCTCTGAGCACTATGGGACTGAACTTCTGAGGTCATCAGTCCCCTAGAACTTAGAACTACTTACACCTAACTAACCTAAGGACATCACACACATCCATGCCCGAGGCAGGATTCGAACCTGCGACCGTAGCGGTCGTGCGGTTCCAGACTGTAGCGCCTAGAACCTCTCGGCCATTTCGGCCGGCTGGCCTGTTGTCGCCAAGGTTGCTTCGACTATGCTGCACAAGTCTCCCTGGGAATCCCTTACACATCCTCCATACAGTTCCGATCACTCACCATATGCTTTTCATATTTTTGGAGCCCTGAAGAAATACACTCCTGGAAATTGAAATAAGAACACCGTGAATTCATTGTCCCAGGAAGGGGAAACTTTATTGACACATTCCTGGGGTCAGATACATCACATGATCACACTGACAGAACCACAGGCACATAGACACAGGCAACAGAGCATGCACAATGTCGGCACTAGTACAGTGTATATCCACCTTTCGCAGCAATGCAGGCTGCTATTCTCCCATGGAGACGATCGTAGAGATGCTGGTTGTAGTCCTGTGGAACGGCTTGCCATGCCATTTCCACCTGGCGCCTCAGCTGGACCAGCGTTCGTGCTGGACGTGCAGACCGCGTGGGACGACGCTTCATCCAGTCCCAAATATGCTCAATGGGGGACAGATCCGGAGATCTTGCTGGCCAGGGTAGTTGACTTACACCTTCTAGAGCACGTTGGGTGGCACGGGATACATGCGGACGTGCATTGTCCTGTTGGAACAGCAAGTTCCCTTGCCGGTCTAGGAATGGTAGAACGATGGGTTCGATGACGGTTTGGATGTACCGTGCACTATTCAGTGTCCCCTCGACGATCACCAGTGGTGTACGGCCAGTGTAGGAGATCGCTCCCCACACCATGATGCCGGGTGTTGGCCCTGTGTGCCTCGGTCGTATGCAGTCCTGATTGTGGCGCTCACCTGCACGGCGCCAAACACGCATACGACCATCATTGGCACCAAGGCAGAAGCGACTCTCATCGCTGAAGACGACA
This sequence comes from Schistocerca cancellata, assembly GCF_023864275.1. NCBI lineage: Eukaryota > Metazoa > Arthropoda > Insecta > Orthoptera > Acrididae > Schistocerca > Schistocerca cancellata. The sequence continues at coordinate 242,803,163 of NC_064628.1, read as the reverse complement.
CGTCTCCATTCGTCCCTCCATTCACGCCTGTCGCGACACCACTGGAGGCGTGCTGCACGATGTTGGGGCGTGAGCGGAAGACGGCCTAACGGTGTGCGGGACCGTAGCCCAGCTTCATGGAGACGGTTGCGAATGGTCCTCGCCGATACCCCAGGAGCAACAGTGTCCCTAATTTGCTGGGAAGTGGCGGTACGGTCCCCTACGGCACTGCGTAGGATCCTACGGTCTTGGCGTGCATCCGTGCGTCGCTGCGGTCCGGTCCCAGGTCGACGGGCACGTGCACCTTCCGCCGACCACTGGCGACGACATCGATGTACTGTGGAGACCTCACGCCCCACGTGTTGAGCAATTCGGCGGTACGTCCACCCGGCCTCCCGCATGCCCACTATACGCCCTCGCTCAAAGTCCGTCAACTGCACATACGGTTCACGTCCACGCTGTCGCGGCATGCTACCAGTGTTAAAGACTGCGATGGAGCTCCGTATGCCACGGCAAACTGGCTGACACTGACGGCGGCGGTGCACAAATGCTGCGCAACTAGCGCCATTCGACGGCCAACACCGCGGTTCCTGGTGTGTCCGCTGTGCCGTGCGTGTGATCATTGCTTGTACAGCCCTCTCGCAGTGTCCGGAGCAAGTATGGTGGGTCTGACACACCGGTGTCAATGTGTTCTTTTTTTCATTTCCAGGAGTGTACATTCGTGGCCGTCGATTTGATTCGGACGAAGATGTGCACGCCTAGGTACAATAACGTCTCCGTAGTCAACCGCAAATACTGTATTTTTCCGTGAACGCATTGACCGTCTTGTGGCGCACTGGGGCAAACGTAATAAAATTTTGAAATAATAAACAGTTTATTTACTTTGTTTACCATCTGTCTCATTTGCATCTGAGTATCCGTTATAAGTTAAATGTTGTGATTCAAACCGCAACGTCATAAGAAGAGCCGAAGCAAACAAGCTGCAAATTCACGAGAGCGCCGCGAGCGAGCACTGTCCCATTTATTTAACTTGATCAGATTAGGGCCATCAGGCCCTCTCTTACATCGGACCAGTGTTACACACATGCAGCATTTCACACATCAGAGTTACATCATGATCATAGTTTAAATGAGAAAATTAGCTTACTCTAGTGACAATATGAATAAAGAGTAATGACTAAGACCTAATGAAGTAAATGCTGGCAGTATTTTTACAACAGGTGCTATGCATACAGATTATGATAAAAGCGACAATAATAACAGTAAAAAACATCAAATAATAATGACAAACACGAGAAAGATTGGCAATAGTAATGAAGGTTTGTGTAGATGTACATTAATATCTTGGTGTGTAAAGTAGATGTTTACTAGTATAGCGATTTTTGGGGAAGGGAGATTTAAGGAGGGGGAAAGAGGGAAGTAATGAGGTGAAGTGCATTCATGTACAGAAGAAGGCGTTACTGTTGCTTAAGTAAATACGTCATTAACTGCTTTTGAAGCCGGACATGTTTTTAAGTTCTCTAACATAACGAGGGAGGTTATTCCAGAGTCGGGTTCCCGCTACTGTAAAGGACTTGGAGAAGGTGTTGAGCGATGCAGTGGAACGGAGAGGATTTTATTATAATGGGAACGTGTATTTCTGCAATGTTGTTCCGACATGAGCGTTAGGGACGAGGAGAGATATGAGGGACAGTGTACATTTATAAGGCAATAGATGAGACAGAGTGTATGGAAATCTCTGCGTCTGTCTGCACGCAGCCAGGACAATTTTGCATATTCTGGTGAAATGTGATCAAAAAGTCGAACGTTACAGATATATCGGACGCAAGCATTCATGACCAGTTCTAGACGTCGGGAATTTTCCTGAGAGAGGCCTTGTAGGATAATATCGCTGTAGTCAATGATTGGGAGTATAAGCGTTTGTACTAATTTCTTTTTCAGATCGAAAGGGAAGAGTTTTTTATATTTTTGTAGGACATGAAGGGATGCTGATGCTTTTTTGCACACTGCAGTTACGTGCTCTGTCCAATTTAGATTTTCATCTAGTATTACTCCCAAACTCTTTGCTGAGGAAGAGAAGTTAATATTTGTTCCATTTAGGATAAGAGGTGGTACGGATTCCCGATGTTTTGGGCTAATGAGCTTAGAGTGACCAACAAGTACCGCTTGGGTTTTAGATGGGTTTAGTTTTAGACCTATGTCCTGTGCCAATTTTGACAGTGCATCGAGGTCAGTATCGAAATTTTCAATAGCTTTCTTGAGATTGCTTGGTTTCGCACTTAGATACAACTGAAGGTCATCAGCATACATATGATATGTGCAATAGGTCAGAACCGATGACACATCATTGACATACAGAGAGAAGAGTATAGGACCTAATACTGAACCTTGGGGAACGCCTGACACTACCTGCCGCCATTGTGATTTTATATTTCCAGACAGGACCCGTTGCTGACGAGACGTCATGTATGAGCGAAACCATTGCAGAGCACTTGGTGAGAGATTTAGACCGCTAAGTTTGGCTAGTGAGATGTCGAAGTCGACAGTATCAAATGCTTTGCTGAAATCTAAGAAGCAAATGATAGTCGCTTCTTGTCTGTCCATGGCAAGTTTCAGGCTTCCATTGGCACCAGGACTGCACAATTCAATTATTACCCCTACAACCAAGCCACGAACACTGCTGACCATGTACCGTTTCATCCCTTCCACCTGCCTTTCACGCTGACGAATGCGTTAAGCTGGAAACGGTCTGAACATGGCGTAGTTCTTGGCGCCATCTAGGAAAGCTGCCGTCTCCTTGTCGGAGACTGTTGTTCCGGACGCCGTTGCATTCGCCAGGGCTCCACCGTAGTCCACCATTGTCTTAGTGAAGTCCCCAAATAGCAGTTTGTCTATACGTTTCACGGCGGCCGCACCCAAGCCAGCCATCAAGCCTAGTGCGAGGACAAACCGCTCTCCAGCCGTCGAGAAACGGTACTGTGAAACAAGATATTTCCAGTCACTGTCGCTGAATGGTATTTGAGCGGCTTTCAACAAGAATGGAGGTTTCAGAATGGAGCTGTGTCCCCAAAACTAGTTGGAAAAAGTTAATTATAAGTAAATAGGAAATAAAAAAAACAATTAAGTATATTTGTGGATACAGTTGTCGAACTGCTGTTTCCAAAAGATACATTTTATTACCTGAGCAACCATAGGACGTGCTTGTCTTACCCTGGATTCTGGAACACGAAGATTTTATTCATTGCTCTGTTTTCACTCATTTCTACAACTGAATTTCTCTGGTTCCACTAAACCTCTCATTTAGCCAATTGTAGTATTACGTGGCTGATCGTAGTTCTTGTGGAATGACACATCTCGAAACTGACTAACTCGTTTATATCAAAAAGTGACGACAGGATTGTGTCAACATGCGTTTCGCTTACCGCACAACCCTGAATTAATTATTTCTCCCGATGAAATTACTTGAAAGTTCGACAAGATAGCACAACGTCACAGTGCAAGTCTTTCAATAAACTGGACGCCACTTCTCCACCTCACGCGTCCCTAAATCACCCCAATTATTGAAATGGGAAAGATGGAGCTATAGTTCTACGTCGAATTCGAACCACTTGTTGTTTCTGGCGAATCTTCACAACAATGAGAGGTGAATGCTAGGTTAAAGACAGACTGAAAAAAGTGCTTGGAAGGAGATCCAATGGCGGTATCTTTTCGATACAGGTACGCCGTTTGCCACTAGACCAACACACCTGACGCTTACGTAAAAAGCGGATTCAGTGCAAATGCGCTCAATTATGTCTACTGGAAATAAGTTTCGCCTTGGTATAGTGGATCTCACTTTCGAGCACCAGTGTGAAGAACACCATTCAGTCCAAGAATTTGACTGAGTGTAGTGAGTTATAATATCCCAGGAATTAAGATAAGCCGTAGGTCACTCGTTTTCTGGCAACAGCAGTGTCCACAGACAGTGGAGAATCCTGACTCATTTACCTCTTGGAGTGGTAAAAGGGGAAGTATTGCCAATTATCAGGGTCTTGTGGATGCAGAAGGAAACGGAAACCACTGCTACAAATAAACGAAACGTGTATCCACACCATGTGTAACTTTCGAGTATGCTCTTATCATGAACACGTCCTTGGAAAAAATACAATAAAAAAGAGAGAAAGAGAGGGTCAACGAATGTAAAGTGGGGTCCTTTCAAACCTATGTGAGCACTGCCAGGGAAGGATCTGTCAGTATAGGGGCAGTTTATCAAGTTTTTTCAAGTAGAATCTGATAGCTGTGGGAAAACCAGAAAATGTTAAGAGAGGGATGGGAAAGCTGATTGCAACGTAGCTTCCCGAAGACTGTGGCGAATGTCTGTCCAAGAGTGATTTCGCATGCAGTATGTTCAGTGTAGAATATCACTGTTATCATTGGGATGAACAGGGGATTTTTAGAAGACGTGAGAAAGCCTCGAGAACTAGGATAATCACATGGTAGGTAGCCTGAGGCTATTGATTGTCTTCGAGAGGATGTGAAAAATGAAATGAAACATTGATAAACTAAACATCTGGCAATAATAAAGGTACGAAGAGACAGGTAATGCACGATCCCACGAATGAGATTGTGGAGCAGCGAGGGAAACAGGATGCCACATTGGTACGCTTAGTCCCAATAGGGCATAATGGAACTCCGACAATTTTCTAATGGAAATAAGCAAAACTATTACTACGATAAAAGTATAAACGTCTGTTCGTCAGTTACATGTGTTACCGTTTGTGTTCAATTTTAATACCGTGCTTAAAAACAGTACGATAATTAAATAAACAAATAAGTCTAAAGTAAATTTACTTCAGGTAGACATCACACTTCATCCGTTAAGACAGAATTTTGTCACCAAATTATTACAGGAATGATACTGCAAAACTAATTCAAGATTTTGTTTAGGGTTTCTATAGATCAATTTTTTCCGTAGACCCAGAAAGAAACCAAAAACACAGTGAATAATGAAAATGATGAGAATTTTCTTATAATACCATTTATGTTGAACATAATTCTATATGCGAACAAATTCAACGCTGCAGAAAGTCATTGTGTTTCAATAGGAATCATTAAACTCTTGAAGACAAGTAATACTACTGATACAGTTATACCCTGTATTGTTCAAAGGTGATGTCGACGAGTTCATATCTCATAGCGATACACTGAATACCTTCCTACCGAAAATTAAATTCACGTGCGAAATCGAGAATCAATTCCATGAACTTAGCTTCCTTGACCTGAAATTGCGGCTAATAGTGAGAAATTTAAGTTTGACATCTCTATAAAACCCATAACGACTGATGTATTATCCATGCACCTTCCTCTCATCCCTATACACATAGAATTGCATTCTTTCGTCCTATGATTGACTGGATGTTTGAGGTCTCTTGAACACCGTCCGCTGTCGTCACAGGACTTTATAATCTCAAGTGTATTGCTGTCAGAAACGGCTATCAAGCCAATCTCGTGCAAAACCTTTATAAGAGAAGAACTAATAAGAACTGTAGTCTATTTTTACTGAACAAAGATGACCCTACTGCAAAGAAATATTTTTCTATTCCATTCTTAGATGATATTTCCTATCGGACTGCGAGGTAATTTAAAAAATACGACCGCATTATGGCGTTTACCACCAACAATCTCACTAAGCTTCTTCTCATACATAACGACACACCCCCTGCGTACAAATATCTAAAATCTGGGATGTACAAAATTTAGTGCAGCGAATGTCCAGAAAGGGTATTTAAGACTCGATTCTATGAATATCTATTGAACAAATATGGCGAGAATGCTTATAAGTCAACGTTCGCAGAACATCATAAAGCTGAAAAGCACTTACACCCACCGCATTCATTAGTTCATACTGAAATCTTGCACCTAGTGTATGAAAGGTGCAAATTGAATCTTTTAGAAAAGATAAACACTTATAAGCTTTCTCACCACGATCCAAAGGTATGCTGAATGATCAGCTCTTGCATAGAAAGAAGTTGATTTTTGATTGTATTTCTTTTGGAGTAAATTCACGGACGTACTGTAGAAACTTCTTCAAATAACTGGGTATACTAACTACTGACTCTCAGTATATTTACTCCTGAATGAAAGTTGTCCTAAATAATATGTCTCTTTTTCCAACAAACAGCTCAGTTCATACATACAAGACCAGGAACAAAAATTATCCGCACAAGGATTTAAAAGCACTTACTTTAGTTCAAAAAGGGGTCCACTAGTCAGGAACACTCATCCTCAATAATTTTCCAGGAAATACAAAACATTTATTTACAAATAAAGATCAGTTTAAAAGGAGCCTGAAAGACTTACTAGTTGCCAACTCCTTCTACTCCATTGACGAATTTTGTAATAGAAACAAATGATATATATATATATATATATATATATATATATATATATATATATATATATACTATTAGTATTGTTATTTCAGCTTTAAAAAAATTGACATGTTCCACATCTACGAGGATCTCCTCAGCACGGATCTACGGAACGAAAAACTAATCTAATCTTCTTTTCAAATGATTTTTAACCTGATTATTTACTTAACCAATGGTTTACATTACATATTAAAGGCGATCATTTGTAGGCTGTCGATTCAAATGACTTGTAACCTTCCTGTTTGTCAATGCATTTTACTGCATGCATTTGCATCTGTTATTTACTTTTTTTTTTCTTAACTTTGTTATCTGCTGAAGATGTCTTAGTGCTTTTTAACGTAATTTATTTTTGTAAGGTTTTAAATATGTTTTAACTGTGATGCTTAGTCAGAGCAGCGGGCTACCTATTTGTATAATGGGCAGTATGCATAATACATTTTCCTACGTTACGCAGTTATCTAGCTAAGGTTTTAAGTTACTAACGTACATATTCTGTGCTTCAGATAGCATTTATAAGAGTTAGAGGTCCTAAAAAGAATGACAACTCGTAAATACGCACTAGGACCTCGCGTTCGCTATAGAATTGGATGTCTTAGCCGGGGCGGGGCCCACTTACTCGCGTCGCTGAAAACTCGTATGCTGCGACCGGCCTCTACGTCAAGATACTGGCAAGTTCAGTGTAGCGCCGCTTCTCCATCAGGCCACGGCGCCACCATCAGTAGAATATTAAAGAAGCCTGATCATTGAACGCATTCTTCAGCCCTTTTTACAAGCTTTGTCATTTTCACGTAAAAAATTTTACGTTTGATTAGCAAGTGACTTAAGATTTAAATTGATGTTCAGTTCCGTTCGATTTACGTTAGAGACACCAGCGTCCTCATTGTGTTTAGTCTTGGTAAGCTTTTAGATACACTAGCGCTTGTTGCTTCAAACATAAACGAAATCTTTTATGTTTAAACTATTGGTGCTAATCATCATCAGTCTCGTGCTTCAAAAATGGTTCGAATGGCTCTGAGCACTATGGGACTGAACTTCTGAGGTCATCAGTCCCCTAGAACTTAGAACTACTTAAACGTAGCTAACCTAAGGACATCACACACATCCATGCCCGAGGCAGGATTCGAATCTGCGACCGGAGCGGTCGCACGGTTCCAGAACCGCCTAGAACCGCTTGGCCACATTGGCTTATGATACGAAGGTTTTTTTTTTGGTCATCATATCTTCGCACTTGTTACGTTACTTTTTAACTGCTCGACAGTGCTATTAAAAATTTTAACGAACGTACTTTTATTATCTGTTTAATACTGTACACTTATTGTTATTAATGTGCTGTTAATCGTCATTCAACCCTAGTAATGACTAAATTTTTATTTTACACCCATTTCTTGTAGGACTCTATCTTTCAAACTTTGCTTGACAACAGCTTTCCAATATAAGCTTAATGGTATGATTAATGATGTATTGAAATGAAATGATAGTATGGCATTGCTGGCCGGGAGGCCCCTTGCGGGGAAATTCGGCCGCCGTATTGCAAGTCCTTTTTTGTTGACGCCACTTCTAATTTGCCGAAACTGGTCAAGAAGTTAATGTAATAAAAATTTGTGCAGCTGATTGTTTCTACTCTTAAAACGTGCATCTCAAGTGGTCATTGACAACAATGAATAAAATTTTAATACTAAAGATACTTGCAAAATTAATTCAGGAATGGTTGCAAAGGCAGACAGTTTCCAAAAACTGGAATATTGCTGCAACTGTTTTACTCCAGAAGAATGAAGACACAAAAGTCAGCCTCCTCACCACTGCGTGCAAGATAATACGTTGTCACCAAAAAATAATGCATTTTAATCAGTCAAAAGAAAAGCCGTCTTTAGACGTGAAGTTAATTCAATGGACGATTTGCAAGCCGTAAATTAAACAAGTAACAACGAAAGTAAACATCCATTCCGTCTAGGATTCATAGATAATGATTCAATATCGAAGAGGAGTCTGTGGTATAACTCCATTGACCAAAACACTGGTTCAATTAATTTGTGTATACTAAGGAATATACGTGCTTAAGAAATGGTTCGTCCGCCTTTGGAACGAAATACACTCTTGGAAATTGAAATAAGAACACCGTGAATTCATTGTCCCAGGAAGGGGAAACCTTATTGACACATTCCTGGGATCAGATACATCACATGATCACACTGACAGAACCACAGGCACATAGACACAGGCAACAGAGCATGCACAATGTCGGCACTAGTACAGTGTATATCCACCTTTCGCAGCAACGCAGGCTGCTATTCTCCCATGGAGACGATCGTAGAGATGCTGGATGTAGTCCTGTGGAACGGCTTGCCATGCCATTTCCACCTGGCGCCTCAGTTGGACCAGCGTTCGTGCTGGACGTGCAGACCGCGTGAGACGACGCTTCATCCAGTCCCAAACATGCTCAATGGGGGACAGATCCGGAGATCTTGCTGGCCAGGGTAGTTGACTTACACCTTCTAGAGCACGTTGGGTGGCACGGGATACATGCGGACGTGCATTGTCCTGTTGGAACAGCAAGTTCACTTGCCGGTCTAGGAATGGTAGAACGATGGGTTCGATGACGGTTTGGATGTACCGTGCACTATTCAGTGTCCCCTCGACGATCACGTGGTGTACGGCCAGTATAGGAGATCGCTCCCCACACCATGATGCCGGGTGTTGGCCCTGTGTGCCTCGGTCGTATGCAGTCCTGATTGTGGCGCTCACCTGCACGGCGCCAAACACGCATACGACCATCATTGGCACCAAGGCAGAAGCGACTCTCATCGCTGAAGACGACACGTCTCCATTCGTCCCTCCATTCACGCCTGTCGCGACACCACTGGAGGCGGGCTGCACGATGTTGGGGCGTGAGTGGAAGACGGCCTAACGGTGTGCGGGACCGTAGCCCAGCTTCATGGAGACTGTTGCGAATGGTCCTCGCCGATACCCCAGGAGCAACAGTGTCCCTAATTTGCCGGGAAGTGGCGGTGCTGTCCCCTACGGCACTGCGTAGGATCCTACGGTCTTGACGTGCATCCGTGCGTCGCTGCAGTATGGTCCCAGGTCGACGGGCACGTGCACCTTCCGCCGACCACTGGCGACAACATCGATGTACTGTGGAGACCTCACGCCCCACGTGTTGAGCAATTCGGCGGTACGTCCACCCGGCCTCCCGCATGCCCACTATACGCCCTCGCTCAAAGTCTGTCAACTGCACATACGGTTCACGTCCACGCTGTCGCGGCATGCTACCAGTGTTAAAGACTGCGATGGAGCTCCGTATGGCACGGCAAACTGGCTGACACTGACGGCGGCGGTGCACAAATGCTGCGCAGCTAGCGCCATTCGACGGCCAACACCGCGGTTCCTGGTGTGTCCGCTGTGCCGTGCGTGTGATCATTGCTTGTACAGCCCTCTCGCAGTGTCCGGAGCCAGTATGGTGGGTCTGACACACCGGTGTCAATGTGTTCTTTTTTCCATTTCCAGGAGTGTACATCACTCATTCTGCGTATCACGCATCCGACAGTTTGTTGGTAGGTTTGTGGAGGTAGGTTGCTTTCGATGTCTACGCACAGGTCATGTGATTCGCGTAAATAACGGGGCGCTGATTTGCGTACGTGGTGACGGGGACCGATAGCGACACACATAGGTCAATAGGATTTACATCAGTCGAATCTGGTCGCCGAGACATCACCGTCAGTTCACTATAATGCTCCTCAAATCACTGTAACGTGGTTCTGTCCCCGAGTCACGGACAGTTATACTGCTCAACGATGACATCACCGTCGGGAAGACATCAAGCGTGAATGGATGCAGGTGGTTCGCAACTGTAAGCATGTCTTCGATTACCACTGTAAGTAGGCTGTTTATGTTTTCTTATTGGCAACGTTACGTAGCGCTCTGTATGAAAATCACTGGCTGTGCTGTGTGCAGTCTGTGGCTAGTTTGCATTGTTGTCTGCCATTGTAGTGTTGGGCGGCTGGATGTGAACAGCGCGTAGCGTTGCGCAGTTGGAGGTGAGCCGCCAGCAGTGGTGGATGTGGGGAGAGTAATGGCGGAGTTTAGAAATTTGTAAGACTGGATGTCATGAGCTGCTATATATATTATGACTTTTGAACACTATTAAGGTAAAATACATTGTTTGTTCTCTATCAAAATCTTTCATTTGCTAACTATGCCTATCAGTAGTTAGTGCCTTCAGTAGTTAGAATCTTTTATTTAGCTGGCAGTAGTGTTGCTCGCTGTATTGCAGTAGTTCGAGTAACGGAGATTTTTGTGAGGTAAGTGATTTGTGAAACGTATAGATTAATGTTAGTCAGGGCCATTCTTTTGTAGGGATTATTGAAAGTCAGATTGCGGTGCGCTAAAAATACTGTGTGTCAGTTTAAGCACAGTCATGTATAATTTTTCTAAGGGGACGTTTCACCACCACAGTTTATATGCAAGCTCAGGAGAGTGTCTCCCATAGCATAATACTGCCCCCACTTGTCGGCGTCGGTGGCATGCAGCACATTTCGAGCAATCGTTCACCTCGATGATGGCAGAGTCCCGTGTTCACTATGTACGATGAACGGTGTGCGCCGTTTTCGAGATATTCGTTTACAGATTCTGCGTAATAATAATCTGCTCTTTGTCAAAGTAGCTCATCTCAATAGATTTCCCAATTTGCAGTGCATATCTTCGCCAGCGTGATCCCTTGTCCGTGTCTGCTCCGCTTACATGCTTTCGTTACCGCGTCACGTTCCCGCAACTTCACCAGGTGGCATCCAAGTATGTACGCGGAGCAGACACCGATAGGGGGTCGTCCTAGCGAGGACATGGGCTGCAAATGGGAAAATTCCTTGAGATAAGTGACTTTGACAAACGACGTATTATTATTACACAGCCCCTGTGAAAATCTGGAAAACGGCTAAGCTGGTTGAATTTTCACGTGCCACTGTCGTGGGACTCTACAGAAAGAAGTAGAAGGGCAGTGAAAATACCACTAGGTGCTAAATGGTTGGACGTCCACGACTCTTCACAGAACATAGAATTCGGAGGCTTGCCTGCACTGTACAGTAGAGTAGATGGCGATCTGTGGCATCTTTGGCGAAAGAGCAACATACTGGTCCACACACAAGCATTTCAGAGCACAGCGCTCAGCGTACATTGTTGAACATGGAACTCCACAGCAGATTACCCACACATTTTCACGTGTTGACCCATCCACATCGTCCATTATGATTGCAGTGGGCACGGGAACTTCGGGTTTTGATTTTCGATCAGCGCAAACGTGTCGGCTCTTAGGGTGAATCACATTTTTGCTGCACATGGTCGATGGTCGTCTCCTTAAACGCCAGCATGGAGGTGAACGGCAGCACTATAACTGTCCGTGTCCGGAGCCAGAACCGTACTACAGTGGTTTGAGGAACATTATAGAGAACTCGTGTTGATTTCTCGGCGCACAAATTCGCCTATGGAACCCATCTGAGTCACCATCAGGAGTCATCACTAAATCAGCGGGCCGTTATTAACGCGACTTACATAACCTGTGCCTAGACGTCTAACGCCTCTTATCTCCACAAACCTACCAGCAAACTGTCAGATCTCTGATACGCAGAATGAGTGATGCATTTCGTTCCAAAGACGGACAAGCTATTAAGCAGGTAGTCGCACTGTTTTGGCTCATTAATGTATAAGAATAGTTTTGGTGTATGACACTGGGACTCAAACCCTTAACGCAGTAATTGTCAAAAGTCCTTTTTCCAGGGGTAAATGGAGGGATGCACGTTGAATACTACTCTGGGGGATAGGAAATTGAACTAATGGATCCGGCAACTGAGTGCAGTGCGAAACATAATTTTGATTGTTATTAAAATTATGTGGGGTGAACACGGGGGGACACGTAGCAAAGGTAACTGCAGTACCAGAGAAGTTCTATGTTGTATTTGAAAGAATAAGAATAGACGAGAAGAACAACTTAGTGGTATGTTGGTTAAACGACATTAAAAAAAAGAGAAAAATCCGAAGCAACAGAACTGGAAGAGAAAAAGATATGAAATCTCATAAGCAGAGAGAGAGAGCATGTGCCGTTATATCCGTGATTACAAACTGGAACAAATTTACGAAGAATTTGGGAATATGAGCCTACTTATCAGTGCGACGTTGCATTTCCTCGGGTTTCAATGCCTGGATTGATTTTGTTGGTAAGAGTGTCATAAAGCCGTTTTATGCTCTCCTCAGGCAAGTTGGCCCACAACTGTTGTAACAGATCCTTGATTACCTGGTTACTGGCACTGGAACGGAAATGACGTCCTAGCTGGACCCATGCATGTTCTGTTGGCTGGTGACGGCAGAACCTCAACATCAAGCAGACAGTCCATGGAGACGCGCGGTGTACACTATGTGATGAAAAGTATCCAGACACCCCGAAAAATACACGTTTCTCATATTAGGTGAATTGTGCTCCCACCTGCCTGGTACTCCATATCAGCGACCTCCGTAGTCATTAGACATTGTGAGAGAGCAGAAAGGGGCACTCCACAGAACTCACGGGCTTCGAAGGTGGTCAGGTGACTGAGTGTCACTTGTGTCATACGTCTGTGCGCGAGATTTACACACTCCTAAACATCCCAGGTACATTATTTCCGATGTGATAGTGAAGTGGAAACGTGAAGGGACACGAACAGCACAAAAGCGTACAGGCCGACTTCGTCTGTTGACTGACAGAGACCGCCGAAATTTGAAGAGGATAGTAATGTGTAACAGGCAGACATCTATCCAGACCATCACACAGGAATTCCAAACTGCATCAGGATCCACTGCAAGTAACATGACAGGCGGGAGGTGAGAAAATTTGGATTTCATGATCGAGCGGCTGCTCATAAGCCACACATCATGCCCGCAAATGCTAAACGACGTCTCACTTGGTGTAAGGAGCTTAAACATTGGACCGTTGAACAGTGGACAAACGTTGTGTGGAGTGACGGATCACGGCACACAATGTGGCGATCCGATGACAGGGTGTGGGTATGGCAAATGCCCGGTGAACGTCATCTGACAGCGTGTGTAGTGCCAACAGTAAAATTAGGAGGCGGTGGTGTTATGGTGTGGTCGTGTTTTTCTTGGAGGGGGCTTGCACCCATTAATGTTTTCCTGTAGAACACCTTTGGGATGTTTTGGAACGCCGACTTCGTGCCAGGCCTTACTGGCCGACATCGATACCTCTCCTCAGTGCAGCACTCTGTGAAGAATGGGGATGCCATTCCCCATGAAACCATCCAGCACCTGACTGATAGTAAGTCTGCGAGAGTGAAGCTGTCATCAAGGCTAAGGGTGGGCCAACACCGTATTGAATTCCAGCATTACCGATGGATGACGCACGAACTTGTAAGTCATTTCCAGCCAAGTGACCAGATACTTCTGATCACATAGTATATGTGCATGAACATTGTTCTGTTGAAAAGTGGCACCATGATACTGTAGCACGAGAGCTAGCACATGGGGTCGCAGGAGGTTCGTGACGTACCGCTCTGCCGTCAGGGTTCCCTCAATCACAACTAACCGTGACCTGAAGTTATACGCGATGGCTCCCCACACCACGACGCCTGGACTAATACCGCTGGGTGTCCCCAAAGTACTGATACAACGGGATGTCTCCGTAGGTCGCCGCCATACTCGCCGACGATAGTCATCCCGGGTATTGCAAAGCCGCGATTCATCGCTAAACACAGCCCTGCTACTACTAGTCTCCGAGAAAGTGTGCGGATTGACACAGAATGGTGCAGGGGGCCAATTATTTGCTCGCGGATGACAGATGCAGGTGTGGAAGGGTTATGATGCACTTGGTGCACAAAACAGCGACTCTCCCTCATGGAGGTCAGACGTGTTCGATCTGAAACTGGACGATGAGCATGCGTGCCGTTGCCTTAACGTACAGTCCAACACTAGTTCGAGACCTAGATATTGCATCGCTCGATCAGCCGACTAAATGAGAACACACAATTAGGCTCCTTGCAAACTCTGCCAGTTGCCGGTAACTCTGTGGCACATGATTGTGTAGCATCTCCGTGTCTTCACAGTAATCACCCAATATCTGACGCTGTTCACACCCCTTACATACGCGGCCAGACAGCAGTATAAACGAATCCGCCTATCACAGAAGGTTGCAACTCTAATCATTAACATATCTGCATATCTTGGGCACATGTACGATGTTACATTGACATCCGACCATATCAGTGCATAAAACACATGAACAACGTAAACGTGTCATAACTAGAGATTACAGTGCACGAATAAGTCTGTAGGAAGCTTTTGTTTAGCAGTGGCTGTCACATTGCTGATGAGGATAAATTATTACTATTAGATAAGGATCTAGAAATCAGAAACTGGATACGAAAACACAACGAGATGTCGACACAGATGTTCATTATCATCTAGCTGACATTTTCTCAACTTAAGAAGGAAGGATCATATGAGCTACGGGATATTGGGCGTATCAAGGCAGGGCGAGACCAAGCGTAAATTTTCCGTGCTAGTGATGAAAGACTAAAATTTCTGACGGAATTTAACAGCAAAAGAGATGCATTGTATTACAGAAACATATTTATGATGACTTAGTTACCCATACCGACAAATAACGTGGAAAGGGCCACAGATATTTTGGAAATACTTACCTCTAGTTTAACGCTAAGAAGCTACGTAAGTATGAAAAAGAAGAAGAGGGAAAGCAGAATTGTAGGTGGCTTAGGAGTAAAATAAACACATCACGCAAAGAAGTGAAATTAAAATAGATAATACTGAAATGTGAAGTTATCATGGAGATGGTCGATAGAAAAATTAGCCAATTTGGAAACCTAAAATGTTTAGAAGTTAACCTACAAAGTGTAGATAATGAAGATCTCTTAAGTTCAGAAGAAACAGTGCAATAAATGACTGGATACCAGAGTAAATCGAAATTGTATACGGAGAAAAAGTTTCCGTAATGCGTGGTAAAAGAAGAGGAAGAGGAGATTGGTGGGAAAGAAACAAGTCGTCTAGTGGTAAGTTTGATACAGCACAATCTGCAAACAAAGAAGTCGGCAGCCGTCAGTTTTACGTCTAGAGTGATTAAAAGGAGTGGAAGGTAGAAGGTTACGCAGCCTGTTCTTGAAATCTAATAGGTAACAGAACTATTCTCGAATATTTAGAGCACCCTTGACATTACATAACAAAAAGTGACAAGCAGACGAATGTGATAGCGACCAGTATTAACACCTTACGCTTGTGAATTGCTGACTATGAAAAATGCAGATTGGGAAGAAAAACGTAAATGACAGAGTACGAAGGTAAAACTGATTCCGAAAAGGAAAAGGTACGAAGTCAAAGAAGCTGACATAGTGATCAGTAGCGGAACTCCATCCGACTAGGCCTCGGAAAGACCAACGGTACGTCCGTTTATTTATTTATTTATTTTGCTGCCATTTACAAACGACCTGCCACCTAATTACCAAGACAGGTCGTACTTTCAAAATATGAAGTTGCACATGTACATAATGTGAAACTTATTTGATATTTCTTATTGGTAGTAAGGACTAATAAAGCTGCAGCTTTGAACTTTTGCAAACTTAAATATAATTAAGAAATTAAAATCTTAAAATTAACGATTTGTGAATAGAAGATAGAAATTTTGGAAGATACGAAAGATGTTATGACATATTATCCATTTACGACATAAATTCGAACAATTTTCTAAAATACCAAGATTCTAGCATTTAGGAAGGAGAAATAAAAGATAATAGGAAACGCATATGTTTCTACTAGAGATCGCACGACCCAGCTATCTGCAGTGTGAGGGCTTGACAACTCATCGAGCCTGCCACTTTTGAAGCAGCGTACAAAATATATCTTTAATATTCCTTGATAAATTTATGTGTACAGACGTGTATTTGTATTGGCTCTGAGCACTATGGGACTAAACTTCTAAGGTCATCAGTTCCCTAGAACTTAGGACTACTTAAACCTAACTAACCTAAGGACATCACACACATCTATGCCCGAGGCAGGATTCGAACCTGCGACCTTAGCGGTCGCGCGGTTGCAGACTGTAGTGCCTAGAACCGCTCGGCCACCCTGGCCGACGTATTTGTATTCCTGTATATTACATCTGTTACGCGTCGTATGCGCTTTACGCAAGGTATAATTGGTACATTATTTGCGCACCTATGACTTCCTTATTTCTCCAAGTTCCGTGTATGGTGTTTATATTGTCTGTAAGATAAAACTTTATTTAAGCTTAGTAACCAATCGCTTAGTTTTCACTGCAGGCATTATCTTACCTAAGATTAATAAAGCGACCGACCACAGCAGCTTCGTCAGCCGGTAGGCGTCATTGGACGCGGTTATGGAGGGGCATGTGGTAAGTTCACCACTCTCCCGGCCGTTGTCAGTTTTCGTGACCGGAGCCGCTACTTCTCAGTCAAGTAGCTCCTCAGTTGGCCTCACGAGGGCCGAGTGCTTGCCAACAACGCTCGGCAGACCGGGACGGCCACCCATCTGAGTGTTACCCAAGTCCGATAGTGCTTAACTTTCGTTATCTGACAGGAACTGGTGTTACCACTGCGACAAGGCCGTTGGCGCTAAGTAGTAGAAAGAAAGGCGAAGAAAATGGGGTAAATCTAAGAGGCCTAGAGAATTAATTCACGAGAGCTAAACAAAATACGCAGATTAATGAATTGTTAACCAACAGACGTCGGGTATATTAGATAAAGCAAAAGAATTCTTTTACCTAGAAGGCGAGATTACACAGGATGACCGAGGTATCCCACATATCAGAAGTTATTCTGTATAGGATAAGAAATCGTCTAGAAGAGAAGACTGCCAGTATCAAGTAATGGCGTGGAACTAAGTAGAGGAGCCGGCCGTTGTGGCCGAGCGGTTCTAGGCGCTTCAGTCCGGAACCGTGCTGCTGCTACGGTCGCAGGTTCTAACCCTGCCTCGGGCAGGGATGTGTGTGATGTCCTTAGGTTAGTTAGGTTTAAGTAGTTTCTAAGTCTAGGGGACTGATGACCTCCGATGTTAAGTCCCATAGTCCTTAGAGCCACTTGAACCATTTTTAACTAGAGGAATTAGTTATTTGGATTGTACATCTGAAACACAGTATTGTATGAGTTTGCACAGATTTTTTTTTCTTTGTATTCCGAAAGAAACCTGTGACTGAACGCGGTGGATGCACCGTTACATCAAATGAATCTTCGTTTTTTAACGATGTAAGCAAAGTAGTATATTTCGATGTATACTACGAGTATAAGGAGATCCTTCGGAACACAATACAATTTAATTCTACAAACATTAGAACAATGTGTCAAATCTGTGCACAAAAGACTGTAGTGCTAAGTGTAATTTTCAGTAGGCAATTTCCTTACAAGTTTTAAGAAAGGCACAGGAGATGGTGATTCTTCATCTTCCAGTTCCTCAGTGGAATTACTTTCGTGAATAGCCTACGGTGGTAAAATGTTTTCTATATACTCATATTATTGCTTGTTGGTTTACCGTTCTATTGGCGTGGATTTCGTCTCTCTAGATGTGTCTTCCGCTGAAATCTTTTCACTAACTTCGTCTTCGTTGTCGTAAGATGAAAGTAGGGGCTCGACGAGCTCCGACCTGAAGTCGAAAATCCACTGTTAGGTCCAAATTTTCCAACATTACTGTGCATCTTGTGAAGCCTCGTTATTCTGAGAAATGTAGAGAATGAAGCATGAAGAGAAATTAACAGTTGTAAGTAGTAATTGAAGAAGGGCTGCGAACAAGATCACTAGTTTTAAAACTTTCATTACTATTTAATTAATAATTCATAACAACTGATAAGCTAATCTTGTGACAAATGGAGGATTGAAATATCGACCAGGTACGTTCCTGAGGATCGGGAGAACTGTCTCAAGGGTTTCTCTGAAATATCCGTCTCACTTTCAAGTATTAAGTGATTAACAAAGATGGCAGACGGTTGAAGCTTGTCTGTTTTTGGCAAACAATGATACGGTAAAACGACCATTGCACGGAGGGAACTGCTGGCACATTTCCTTTGAAAAGAAGTGGCTTAAGACCCCTTAGCGAATATGAGTCCATTGCGCCTTCGTCTTTTTTTCTGTCTGTCAACTTCAGAAAGCAGACGCACGGCCACTGGACCTCTGCAATAAAACTAACGTGTCACGTTCTGCTATTCAGCAGCTGTGTACATCGTGACACAGCGGAGGGGACGGCTGCTTGTGTTACTCCTCCAGAACTAATGTAACAAAGTGAACAGTCTGACTCTCACTCACTTCGCTCATTTAGTTCAGATATCTCACGCGTCTGTCATGTTGCCAACAGCGCACGTTCTGCGGATTTTGTTACGTTACAAAAAGTCGCCTATTGTAGGTACGAAATATAAGATGGGTATCGCATTTTCAGAGAAGCTGCGTTACGTATCTTACATACGTCACGCAATAAAACCAAATACATCACACAAGTCATAATGAAGAGACGAGTTCAATGCCATTTTACACGTGCTTCTACAGAAGTGTTAAGAAAGGTAAAACCGTTTTTAATTGTAAATATTTTACTGGACGACAGACATCAGTAACAAACTATTGGAGCGATCACATCATATGAAGTGTCAAACGAAAGCTGGCGAAGTCTGCATACACCACAGTAGGATGCATTTCAACTCCTGCAGGTAAGGCAGGGGCGCAGATTTCATAACCTGTATAAGCCCTGAAATGTTATGGAAAAGGCTACAAATAGTTATACGTTTCCCTGAATTTATCCTCCACTTGTAGGCAAGTTACAGTTAAATTGTTACACTATACTAAAGCTAATATTTAACATAAACATTAACACTCCAAAAATACAAATACACAAAAAGTGTTCGTAATTTAGTCCCCAATACAAATTATCCAAAGTACAATTAACTGAAATGCATTTTTCTACTGCAACATTGCCAAACACTTTTACTATTATAAATCTATTATAAGTCCATAACTGAACAAAGTTTCAAGTTATTTTCAACCGCCTGAAGATGTGTCGCATATGAATTTGTATATTTACATAGATGTCACGTGATAACAAACCAAGCATTTCGTCAAAGGAATCCATTCACCCCACCCCACCCCCTCTTCTGTTTTCCCATATCAAAAAAGTAAAGTAATCGTTACAAATAGCAGATACGATCAGTTTTTAACAACACTTCCAAATTTCGTCCCAGGACGCAAATAGGAACTATACAGAGGACGAAATTATGGACATCCTCAGTTTATAGTATTAGCCGCTATAGGGACCTAAACTAAATTTTTTACTGTAGTTATTAAACACGAGGAACTACAAAACACAACTGAAATACAGCCCAATATTTGAACGCAAATCAGCGTTCACTCTAGGAATTGCAGGCTGTTAATTTTACAGGTGCATTAACTCACCTCAGCGTAAAAAACTGAATACACCGTGCTGCACACAGCAGATTCTCTCAATAAACAATGGACTGAGGTCACGCATGAACGTGCATCTAAACATTTGTTACCAACTGTAGGAACCGAAAGTACCTATGGGGAAGTATTAGGATCCACCACTTTACATATAAAGTTATAGACGACTTTACAAGAGATAGCTGTGCCACAGACATAAATTCTCTACAAGCTACGCGTAGTACGAAGGCAGCGTGGATTGCATAGTTCATCACTTAATTGTTCCAGGTAATACCTAGCTACAGTTAACTATTAGATATACTGGAAAAGTTACGTATGTAAATCCCATCAGTAAAAGTTATGTTAAGTCGCTACGTAAATATGAGTAAGAAGTAACACACAAGAGGGCAGAAGGACATTCATTCCTCAAGTGAGCCACACATATTTTATAATTTTAACGTAATTCATTCAACGATGCAAAAGTGGGGTATGGGCATGTTTATGTATTTTGTTAAAATAACGTAATATTGTAATGTTTTTGTAATGATAAGTCACAAAATATTTGTATAGTTATGAGTTTATTTTAACGTGGTGCATTTATGAACAAATGGCGGTAGCTTTTAATATTGGTCATTCTTTTAATATTTAACATGGATTCAGTAGTATGTGCCGCCAGAGAGTGTATTTAAAGGGTAGCAACACTAAGCACACGGGCTTTCTTCTTTCGTTTTTCATTTGTGGTCTTTCGTTGTTGGTATCTGCATGTGAGGGTACTAAGTGGTAATCCATGTGGTCTGCGCGGCGAAGCAGGTGCGTAAGTTAAACTTTTGATCTCTAGAATAATTTTCCAGAGCGTGGGTGAATGCTTTAACATGCCACTGGAAAATTAGACAGTGGTTTCAGTGACTGAGTTTGAGCGTCGATAGAATTTTATGAGCTCTGCGTGGGACTTGAGACGACTTAGAAATTTAATTAATATTCTTTGATTAGTATTGAGACCTGCACGTCATGGATCTAATTGCGTCTTTTCCAGTGAATATTTAGGATAACAGAGTTTAGTTTTATGTTAGGATTAATAGTGAGGAACTGTGCTGTGAGAATTTGAGTGTTTGCTTTCCAATTTAGTAACTAATGGGCTTTTTGCATTATTTATTATTTACGTTCTTAAATTTTAATCCACACGATTAGAAAATGTGTGAACTATTATTAACAGACGTTTGTGTTGTTCAAACGGTAATTATTTTAGTTTGGCAGCATTATTAACCCCTCGGGATTCACTAATGGAGTTTACTTATTTATAAAGTCATTTTTTTAGTAATGAGTGTCCTGACAGGTATGATGCCACCCGCCACGAATTTCTCTCCAGCGCCAACCTCTTCCTTTCAGAGTGGCTCTTGCATCCTACGCCCTCAATAATTTGCTGAATGTATTCAAATCTCTTCCCCTACAGGTTTTGCCCACTACAGCTCCTTCTGTAAGTAGGCTGTTTAGGTTTTCTTATTGGTAACGCCACATAGCGTTCTATATGAAAATCACTGGCTCTGCTGTGTGCAGTCTGTGGCTGGTTTGCATTGTTGTTGGCCATTGTAGTGTTGGACAGCTGGATGTTAACAGCGCGTAGCGTTGCGCAGTTGGAGGTGAGCCGCCAGCAGTGGTGGATGTGGGGAGAGAAATGGAGGAATTTGGAGAGCGGATGATCTGGACGTGTGTGCATCAGAAACAGTACATTTGTAAGAATGGATGTCATGAACTGCTATATACAATATGACTTTTGAACACTATTAATTTTTCACTTTCTACACCATTGTTTGCCGTCCGCTCCATTTCCATATGTACAATAACCAAATTACTACTTTGAATGTCTGTTAATCCATTACACAGTGGTGCTGATAAGCTACGCTCGTCGTAACTAGTATTTCTCAGTTTACTTTCGAGCCTAGTGTTGGTTCTCTATCAAAATCGTTCATTTGCTAACTATGCCTGTCAGTCGTTAGTGGCTTCAGTAGTTAGAATGTTTTATTTAGCTGGCAGTAGTGACGCCTGCTGTATTGCAGTAGTTCGAGTAATGAAGATTTTTGTGAGGTAAGTGATTCATGAAAGGTATAGGTTAATGTTAATCAGGGCCATTCTTTTGTAGGGATTACTGAAAGTCAGATTGTGTTGCGCTAAAAAAAAAAAAAAATGTGTGTCAGTTTAAGCACTGTCATTTATAATTTTTCTAAGGGGACGTTTCATATGTCGACCCTCAGCTGAGGATGCCTCTCTGGAATCTTCTGAATTTTTTTTATTGTAGTTTGTGTAATTAGTGTAGCTATTGTTTATTCTTAGCGCGTAATTATAGAGAGAATTTCCTTTGTAGTTGTAGTTTTTCGTTGTTGTACAGTAAAATAGTTGTGGCATGCATGTAGATTTGCACCAAGTACTGCGCAGCTGCACTAGCAATTAAAGAGATTTTATTTTCAGTGCTATGTTAATGTGTTTTCTTATTTTACTCTTCAAATTGTGCTTTTCTGTGTTATCGTGTGAAATATTGTGACAATAATGGCGTGTCAAAAACGTAACACTAGGCTCGAAAGTAAACTGAGAAATACTAGTGACGACGAGCGTAGCTTATCAGCACCACTGTGTAATGAATTAACAGACATTCAAAGTAGTAATTTGGTTATTGTGCATAGGGAAATGGAGCGGACGGCAAACAATGGTGTAGAAAGTGAAACAATTAGTGAACAGGAAAGCATTATCGATCGATCGGTTGGCAACAGCTCGCCTCAGGAATCGGGAATGACAGGACACAATCTTGCAAATACTGCAGAATCAGGTTTTGGGTCCTCACCGTTTTCTCAAATAAGTCAAGACACATTTTCTGCTTGTCAAAATGTGAATGTTGCCGGTGCAAATTCACTGCCGAAAAGCACTGAGGAACATGTTTCAGACACCAATGCATTGTTATTACAGTTAATACAACAAATGAGACAAAAGCTTCAAACGTTAGACACAATGGAACAAAATCTTCAAAAGTTAGACACGATGGAACAAAATCAGAGACAAACACAGCAAAAGCTTCAAAAGTCAGACACAATGGAACAAAATCTTCGGAAGTTAGACACAATGGGACAAAATCTTCAAAAGTTAGACTGAATGGAACAAACACGTGAAGACTTAACTGCAGAGTTACTTAAAATCAAATATAAATGTCGAAAAGTCTGTAATGACGTAAAAACACAAATCTGTGAGCATTTTCAACCTATTTTTTCGCGTTATGAAAATGCATTACAGAATCACACAGCTGCCATAAAACAACTACGAACTATTGTTGATGAAAATCATGACACCTTGCAAGCTAATATTGACTCAGTTGCATCTACCGATTCGGTTACGCAACTTGCAAAAACTCAGGAAAACTTAAAGGACACAGTAGATACGATTTCAACACAAATGGACACTCTGAAACTTGGTTCAGAAAAACACACAGAGGAAATAATTTCACGATCAGATAAAGTAGCCGAACTTTCAGATCAGTTCACTAACTTATCTACAAAGGTAGGTGATGATCTGAATGACACAAGACCTGTAGCCTTCACTGACACTGAAGAGTATGAACAAATTAAGAAATTCAAACAAAATCAGAATCAAATTAATCCGCAATACAAAAGAGAAATCCGGGAAGTACAAGATCAGTTGGCGCTCCAACACGGGAAGAGGAACTTAGAAATACGGAAAAGCCACAAAATAATAACACAAGGCACTTCAGAAATTATGAAAGAAATTGGCAAGGTACACCAAATTTTGAGATGGAACCGCCGAAACGACGTAACAATGCCCGACATGCGACTCGCCGACATGATGATTTTGACTATAAGCTGTTTATTACTACACGTAAATTCCAAACATTTAAGAATTCCGGCAATGACATTCATCAACAAGCGTGGCTTTATCAATTCTCTCATAGTTTTCCTCCCAACTGGTCATTAGAGCACAGATTAGAATTTATGTGTGGCTATTTAGAGAATGAACCAGCTGTAAGAATGCGATCGGTCATTCACGATTGTCACAGTGAAGGAGAATTTTATCATGCCTTACTCTCAGCATATTGGTCTCAAGCTACAAAAGACCGAGTAAAACATAGCATCATAATGATGAAACATTTCGAACAATCTGAATTTTCTAGTCTTGTCAAATATTTCAAAGACATGTTACATAAGAATCACTATCTTACAAACTCATACAGCCCCTCAGAACTCATCCGCATTTGCTTAATAAAATTGCCTGAACATTTACGACATATTAATTTGGCGGGACGTTGCAAAGACGACATTGAAGCTTTTCAGGGACTGTTACAAATTGACACTGACAGTCGCGGAACTCGAATACAGGAAAACAATCATTACAGGTCACATCCTTCACAATTCCGTGAAGACAGAAACAATAACTGGACACGACAAGGCTATTCTTACAGCGCAAATCGTGACCAAAACAGACACCACCCATATGACAACTACTGCCAGGGTAATAATAGTTACAGAGAAAGATCGCATTTCCGTAGTAATGACTATCACAGAGATAATCAGAGGAACAGACAATATGGGAACCAAAATAATTATTATCAAGGGAGACAGAATAACTTCAGACGCAACAGTTCAGCGTGTAGTTACAACTCAGGGAGAAGTTCTCCACCACGTGACCGACTAGAAATTAATTACACAAATTACTGAAATGACGACAGACGATATAATCATAACGACAGACCTGAATTTCATCAGAACTGGCGAGATTCAAACAGGGCAGGGCCTCCTCGTCAAGGTGAATTTGTAGAAGTTAGGTCTCCTAATCCCAGTAACGACGCGTGCCAACAAAGAGACAGACAATGACTCGCACTGCAGGCAGCCATGTGCACCGGCTGGCTCAGAGAACAATAACATAGACGCTAATCTTGAGAAAAATTTGAGCATTCTTTACCGACATATACCACATGATAATTGCTTTGAAGTTGGAACTCTGCGCACTAGAAAGGGTAAAAGATTGCACCACATTTCACATGTAAAACCCTTTAGTGAGATAATCTGCTTTTTAACTTTGTCTTTGCCATAAATTTTTTACTTCACACTACTAGTGCAATATGTCCCACTGAGAAACTGTTAACATGCAACAATGTTTTGAAGTTAGCTATCCAGTCTAGAACCTGGGGAACATATTTAGACAGTATTTACGAGTGAATTGTTATAGTCTACATATCGAATCTAGAACCTAGGGAACATATTTAGACAGTATTTACGAGTGCATTGTTATAGTCTACAGACGACACAGTGTTATTGTGTGTGTACATTCTTGCTTGTTTGTTGCACGATTACGTAATGACTATAAGGCTTACAAACTTAGAACATATACCAGTACTGCTAATGAGATTTTACTGCAGCATTTTGGCTTACTTGAAAATACATTATGGATTTAAAGTGCTTGATGAGAAATACCGGGTAACACAGTGGTTAGTTTATTTGACAACTACACAATTACATCATGACGCTACTAATGTGTGACAATTTATATTATCCCTTTTGCGCTGTATCTGTTTTATATCTTCACAGTTTTTCTGAATTCTTCTGGAAAGTAAAACATGTTTTAGTAGCAACTTTTATTGTATAGCTACAATGAGACAGCTTTCTTTGTAGCACAACAATACGTTACAGTATAGTACTGTCTTGATCATGGTAATGTACGTAATAACTACGATATCTATATGCATAGCATTTCACTTTTGTTTATGGTGAGGTAAGTACATTGATTTCTGCAGAGCTTAGATTTCAGAGGACGGTAACTACGACACTTCCACAGAATTGTCTTACAGCAAGACGCACAGTTTAGCACTACAGTACACGCATTTGAGTGATTAATCTTGTACTTATAACATTTATTTTTGAAGATTTTTGAATTACAAAGAAAGTTTTCTGTGATACATTTCATTCCATTGCTGTAATTTGTAACACCTGAGGGTATAATTACATTAATCCTCAGGGGGGTACACGCTTACTTTGTGTACCATGTGTTTGGCAAGCACAAGGAGCCCTAGCTAACATGGTATTTGCTTATACAACTTTACACATTGGTACCATATTTCTCTAACACAGAATTACACAGCTATCTGATCATTTAACTGAGAGATAAACATTTTTTTACTACATCAGTGACACATGTTTACGTAATTACACAGTTGGATAACTTCACACTTACGAAATTGTATTTTGTCTGTACTTTGTGAACTGTTCATATTTATTCGGAACCATTGTGATACTATTAGAGCTTTGAATGATGTATTTGGTATGGGATCATGATTTTTAAAGTACGTTTGAGGTTGATGACACTACTGAAATGAGCAGAGAATTCTTTTTACGTTTTGAAATTATTGCAGAAAGCTACGACGATTTTGAGATTTGACTGAGGTGTTATGATGTTATTATTACGACGACGATCTATATTATGCTGTTGAGGTATGTTTATGATCAATAAGTTGATGTTATATGAGGAATTTGATTGTGCTATGTATTCATTGTGATGAAATATTGAAGACATGTTGAGGAATATGAATATGTACATGTGTAATAAGGTAAGGAATAAGGAGTAGTAGTTAGGGACACTGACTTGTGAAAAAGGATGTTGGAAACCAAGAATCGTACTTTAAGCGTTATGAAATGTATGTATATGCGTAAATGTATCACAACGCCGACGAAAATTTTTTGGACGCTGTTATATAAATAGGATTTTGTTTCTACACATTTGTCACGCAAATTCTCGACCTGTGAAATTTTTTATATGAGACTGCCACTGTAGCAGAAACTGCTGTCGTAAATATTTCAGTAAGAAAGGTAAGTGACCTTGACCTAATGCGTTTTGGGCGCCCAGCTGAGAGGTAGTCGTCTGACAAAAGAAAGCCATTAGGTGGAGAAAAAAAAGAGGCCATTATCCTCGCCATTGACATACCTTTAGAGAAAGCATCGCAAATACGACACACTCATTACTTGGGAAGATACATCTGCACACCTGATTATGACAAGCATCTTTCTACGAGAGTTGAGAGAATTTCTACTAACTTATGAAATGTCACATGACTATTGAATGATATTCTTATGCTTTGCCTTTCATAGTTGCTTATTTCATTTGATATCTAGTTTCCAGCTATGTTGCAGCATTGGTTTTATAAAATAAACTTAAATGCATTTGCTAATGTGAACACTTTCTGTCAACAGATCTATTAAATAATTATTTTATGATCCACATTCTTCGAAAAAGGAGCTCTTGGAATGCAAAGAACAATAAGAAGGGACTAATAACAATAACTGCATGTATAATTTTCTTTTCAAGTACTTTGTAATTTTTTGTAGAATTAGTTTTTGTGGTGCACCACTTTAATTACATAGACATTAAGATGTGAATATACATTTTCCTTATCTGCATTGTTGTATTTAGTGTAATATTTTTTCTGCTTGAGCTTTGTCATGTTTAGGTATTAGTTATTTCATTTGCTGCTGCTGTTTGCCAGGCATAGTGTTACTGAATTTGACTTTGTATTACTATGTTAAGCCAGTCTTACTACTGATTTATTTTAATTGTTTGCTGCACATTGCCTTATATTAGTTGTAATATTGCAATTGCTCTGCTAATTTATTTTAGTGCTGCTTGCTTTGCCAATTTGAATTTTTTTGTCCTTGCTGTTTGTTTTAATTTGCCTTGTGCTGCTGCATTGCCTCGTTCCTTGGTATATAAATATCTGAGCTCAGTAGATTTAAGTTAGCTTAAGAGGGGGTAGACTATATAAGAAACTAACTATGATGAATTGGAAGAAATGCATTGAGAAGCTATAAGAAAATGGTTTGGCCAAAAAAGTAGTGTACAGTGGAGAAAAACTATTTTTGAAAGAGGATGTGAACAGAATACAGAAAGCAAGCTTGGATAGGATTTTCTTGGTGGAAACAAATGTTGAAATAAGAGGAAAGATCTACAGAATGAAGTTTTGGGTTGGACTGCAGTACCAAATGTTACACTGAAAACGAACCCAGTCTTTGCTTTTGTATTATTCCGCTATGTGTTTGTATACCCTTGTGTATATGTGTTATTCCTGTCTTTAAGTGTTTATCTGATGAGAGTTATGTTGTAGAATTTTTCTAATGCCATGTTATTTACTTTGTAAAGATGTTTAGACATTATTTATTCTGTTTTGTTTCGATGCTCATGTGTGAAGTTGATGTTTCGAAAGTTATTCTGATCTTTTATGTATGCACTTACGTCATAATTACTGTAACACTGTTGTATCTGTTTATTTCTATTCTTTTGTAAAGCTTGTACTACTACAAATGTATCTGTATTGTTATGTTCTTTAATGATGTATTTTATACCTTTGTAATTGTATTCTTATGTTGCAAATTTATAATTGTATAGACACCAGTTCATCAAATTAAGTATCATTTCACTGCACACATTTCTGTTGGTCATAATATATGCACAGTATGATAGAAGTTGGGACTGTTAGTGTTTGCATGTGTGTTAATAATTCAGCAAGGGACTTTTTAACAGCATTGCTGGTTCTAAGGACATTTAAAAAAAATTTTTGTGAGTGCACAAGTGGTGGTTCATGGACTTGCTGTATTGTCCACAAGACTCTTCGATGATGATTGTGCACCTGCACAGTCGCAACAGATGGCTGCTAGCCATCTCTACAAGGACTACAGTGGGTCTACACCTTTGATGACCCACCAATACCATTATCTCTACAAGGACTGCAGTGGGTCTGCTCTGTGATGACCTACCTATCAATATTCTTCAAAACTTCGACTGACTCTGCTGTGGGTTTGCTCTGTTGTGGCCCATTACCTGTCTGTATGTCAAGAGTCAGCACTGTCTTTCCGTTGGAAGGACAACACTACTTCTTCAAGACTGCATGGAAATCCACTACTTCCATGTGCATTTTCTTTTACTGCTTAGAGTATGAGAAAAACACTGCAATTTTACTGTGATGAACGATCAGGACTGTCTTTATGGACTGTGAGAAAATTTTATCTTTTGACCAACATTGTATCAATAACTGTGTGCATTTGATTTCTTTGTTATTGTAATTGTGAAAAAATTTTAACAAATATGTATTGCCCAGTGCCCAAAACAATTTTTTGTGTGGAGCATGGGGGCTATGTAAGTAGGCTGTTTAGGTTTTCTTGTTGGTAACGCCACATAGCGCTCTATATGAAAATCACTGGCTGTGCTGTGTGCAGTCTGTGGCTGGTTTGCATTGTGTTGGCCATTGTAGTGTTGGACATCTGGATGTTAACAGCGCGTAGCGCTGCACAGTTGGAGGTGAGCCGCCAGCAGTGGTGGATGTGGGGAGAGAAATGGAGGAATTTAGAGAGTGGATGATCTGGACGTGTGTCCATCAGAAATAGTACATTTGTAAGAATGGATGTCATGAACTGCTATATATATATTATGACTTTTGAACACTATTAAGGTAAATACATTGTTTGTTCTCCATCAAAATCTTTCATTTGCTAACTATGCCTATCAGTAGTTAGTGCATTCAGTTGTTAGAATCTTTTATTTAGCTGGCAGTCTTGGCGCCCGCTGTATTGCAGTAGTTCGAGTAATTAAGATTTTTGTGAGGTAAGTGATTCATGAAAGGTATAGGTTAATGTTAGTCAGGGCCATTCCTTTGTAGGGATTACTGAAAGTCAGATTGCGTTGCGCTAAAAAAAAAAAAAATTGTGTGTCAGTTTAAGCATAGTCATTTATAATTTTTCTAAGGGGACGTTTCATATCACTTTTCTTTATTATGAGGTAAGTACATTGACTTCCACAAAACTTTGCTTACGGACGACGATAAATACGACACTTGGCACATTTTTACCCTTAAGTAATGACAGAGATTATGTTACAACAAGACGCACAATTTAGCGCTACAGGACACGCATTTGAGTGATTAATTTTGTACTTAAAACATTTATTTTTAAAGATTTTTGAATTACAATAATACAAAGGTTTTCCGTGATTCATTTCATTCCATTGCTGTAATCTGTAACACCTGAGGGTATAATTACATTAATCCTCAGGGGGTACACGCCTACTTTGTGTACCATGTGTTTGGCAAGCACAAGGAGCCCTAGCTAATATGGTATTTGCTTATACAATTTTACACATCGGTACCATATTTCTCTAACACATAAATTACACAGCTCTCAGATCATTTAACTGAGAGAGACAAACATTTATTTTTACTACGTCAGTGACAGTTATTTACGCAATTGCACAGATGGATAACTTCTCATTTATGAAATTGTATTTCGTCTGTACTTTGTGAACTGTTCGTATTTTTTCGGAACCATTGTGATACTATGCGAGCTCTGAATAATGTATTTGGTATGGGATCATGATTTTTATAGTACGTTGGAGGTAGATGACACTGTTGAAATGAGCAGAGGTTTTTTATTTAGGTTTTGACATTATTGCAGAAAGAGGGGATGTTTCACTTCTAGTACCACACAGTTTATTCCTTCATGCCGTAACTGATGTCCTGTTATCCTGCCCCTTCTTCTTGCAAGTCTTTTCGGTATGTTCCTTACTTTGCCAATTGTGTAAAGAAGCTAGACATTCCTTACTTTGTCAGTCCACCTGATTTTCAACATTCTTCTGTAGCACCACACCTCAAAATTTTCGGTAGTCTTCTGTTCCGGTTTCCCCACTGTCCTTGAGTCACTACCATACAATATTGTGTTCCAAATGTACATTCTTGGGAATTTCTTCCTCAAATTAAGGCCAATGTTTGATACCAGTAGACTTCTCTTGGTCCGAAATTGCGTCTCTGACGTCGCTAGTCTGATTCTTATGTTCTCCTTGCTTCGTCCGTTGTGGATAATTTTGTTCCCAGGGTAGCAGAATTAACTTCGTATGCTTCATGATCCCCAATTGTGTTGCTAAATTTCTCGCCATTTTCACATCTGCTATTATTATTGCCTTTGTCTTTTTCCAGTTTACTCTCAATCCATGTTACGTACTCATTAGATTTTTCATTTCACTCAAGAGATCCTATAGTTCTTCTTCACCTTGAATTTTAATCCTACTGTTGCAGCTTTCTTTTATTTCCGCTAGTGCTTTTCGATGTAAAGATTGAACACTAGGGGCAAAAAACTACATCCCTATCTTAAACCCTTTTAAATCAGAGCAATCGGTTCTTGGTTTTCCAGTCTTATTGTTTCTTCTTAGTTTTTGTACATATTCTATATTACCTACCTATCCCCATAGCTTACCCCTATTTTCCTCAGAATATCGAACATCTTGCACCACGCCATTGTCGAAAGCGTGTTCCATATCGACATACTCTATGAAGGTGTTTTCATGTTTCTTCATTCTTGCTTCCATTATCAACCGCAACGTCACAACTGCCCCTCTGGTGCCTTTACCTTTCCTAAGGCCGAACTGATCTAACAGATTCTCAATTTTCTTGTCATTCTTCCGTATGTTATTTTTGTGAGCATCTTGGATGCATGAGGTTTTAAACTGATTGTAAGGTATTTTTCGCACTTAGCAGTGCTTGCTGTCTTTTGAATTGTGTGGACGATGTGGGTGAAAGTACGTAGCCGGACACGTAGATTCTACACAGCAACTTGAATAGTTGTTTGGTTGCCAGTTCCATCAATGATTTCAGAACTTCCATTGTGCTTTATTTTAACTCTAGTCTTCCAGAGCTCTTTTAATTTCTCACTGATACTAGATCCGCTATATTCCTTCCTACATGTTGTCAGAGTAGTCTTCCCCCTCGTAGTGACCTTCATTGTACCGTTTCCACTTATATTCCGATTGTACTCTTAATGTTACCACTATTGCTTTAAATTGGTTTTTCTATATGCTCACTCAGTCCTCTCGACGATCATTTATTTTTTGATTTCTTTGCATCTTTCCTGCAATCATTTCCTCTTGGCTGCGTCAGCATTTGCTATTTATTTTATTCCTAAGGGATTTATACTGCTGTATTCCTGTCTTTCCCAGAACGTTTTGGTACTTCCATCTTTCATCGATCTAGTGAAGTATTTCGTCTGTTACCCAAGGTTTCTTCGGAACTACTTCCCCCCTGTCCTTCGGTTTATTTGTTCGATATGTGTGATTGGCCTTCGTAGACCCATCCTCTCCACTTTAGCTGAGCTGCCTACTCTGATGTTCCTTATCGCTGCATCCACATCGTTAGCGAGCTTCAAGCGCGTTCGTCATTCCTCAGCTTTTAAATATCCTACATCCTTACGTATTGATTGCTTCGGAGGATTCTCTTGAACTTCAGTCTACTATTCATCATTACTCAATTGTGATCTCAGTATATATCTGCACCCAGCTACGCCATACAGTTCAAAATCTAATTTCGGCATCTCTGTCTGACTGTGGGGTAATCCAGTTGAAAGCTTCCGTGCTTCCAGGTCTTTTCGAAGTATACCCTTCCTCTTGTTATTCTGTGAGTATTCGCTATTGCTAACTGATATTTGTAGAAGAACTCAATTAGTCTTTCTCCTGTCTCGTTCCTACTACCAAGCCCATATTCTCCCGTAACCATGCCTTCTACTCCCTCCCCTACAACCACATGCAAATCCACCACCCGAAGTTTATTTCAGAACCGACATTACATGCTTCTACTTGTAAAATGTTATCTAGTCGTTAATTATTTCATCTTATTCTCGCGTTCACCACGCTCGCCATCCAGTCGTTAAAATACTGCGCTTTTCATAAATCTATGATAGTGGCTTTTTAAGACTTTTTTAAAAAATATCTTGCTTTAATGTACACTTAACTAAATAAAACTTTTTTCAGGAGGTGGGAATCAGCATAATCGAATGGGCTGCGGTTTCTGCTGACATGAACCCGGCTGGGAACGCTTGGTGAAGCTTGCATTGCGTCGTTACATGAACCTTCTCCACACACTAGAACACTAGATGACATTAGGAGGGCTGCCGTGTAGATGTTCTGTGCCTCTAAGAATATCATGTGGCCGCAAGAATAGAGAAGATAAATATTAGGGACTCTATACCAGCATCATTTTCGTGTAGAATCAACATGCAAAATGGAGGATTTGCAACGTATGTAAAAGTTGGGCAAAAAGACGAAAATATTAATACAAGCAGTATTTGTGTAGATCAGAACCTAGATGTATGTGCTTGTGACTTGTTGCACCTGAATACTTCTCTTACAACAGCAACAGTCTACAGGTCACCTCTAGGAAACTTTCTCTTGTTCACGAGAAATCTAGAAGCATTATTTAGCTACATGTCGGACAAGAAGTAACAGTAGTTTGTGGACATTTCACTGTAGGGTCTTTAAAAAATTCTCATAGCTAAAATGAACTGGAGTGATTATTTGGCTGTTTCAAACCGATTTCAGTGGTAAATTTCTCAGCTTGCAGCAAGATAGCAGTAAACTGATTGGAAACATTTTATAGGCAGTGCTAAGGCTGAAACAATTAATGTGTATCCAGTTGTTAATGGGCTATCTGATCATAATCCACAATTAATGGAAGTAAACAGTGTAGCACCTTGCAGCCCTGAGACATGGTCATATAGAGCAGTGAGGCTGGTTATTGAGAATAGGATACAATACTTGAGAATAAGTTGAAAAAGGTGATCTTAGGTAGATTTACATATAGAAAGTGATGCTAATGTGAGATTCAATATAGTCTGTAGTAAATCTGTGTCAATATTCGAAAGTAGCCTTCTCAAAAAGTTATTCAGAAAGTCCATACAAAACAACAACAAATAAGCTGTAGGTACCTAAAAGGATAAAAATCTCAAGTAAGAGGAAAAGATGAATGTAAAGATCAGAATAAGTTTTTTGAATTGTGCAAAAAACTAATATTAAGGAAAGTCATTAAAATTTTCAGAAATGTGCACATCCTGACAGAAATTAATAATGCTGATAATAAGATTAAAACCATATTTGACATTGTGGAACAGCACATTGAACAACCAGTCAGTGTGTGAGAAACCATAACAATTAAACTAAATGAGAAAGTTGTGACTAATAATTCACAAGTTGTGAGTATTTTTTGACAATCACTTTCTAAACATAATAACAATAAATAGTTCAGGTGAAGAAGCAAGGGAGTATATCAAATATTTAATTTCACGGAACTTAAACCAACTAGAAACAGCACCAATGTCCTAACTAAAATTAATGGATTTATAAAAATTATAAAAACGAAAACTCATATGATGTTGATAAAATTTTAAAACAGAATTTTGATAAGTTGTTCTAACTTAATAAGCATGTTCTTAGAGATAGGTTTATATGTACTACATCACAGGCACAGGGATTTTTTTTCATGTATATTACAATAAGCTACTGTTAACCCCTCTTTATAAGAAAGATGATAAGAAAGACAAACAATTGCCATCCAGTTTCCTTACAGATTCTTTTTTTCCAAGATATTTGAAATAGTAATTTCTTGAACAATAGTCTCACATGACATTTGAAACAGCTTAATCAGCGCATCACAGTTTGGATTTCAGAAGGGTTATTTGACTGAAAATGTTAGGTATACATTCAGTCACCAAATATTTCAAAGCCATCGATTTTGTAGATCATGGTAGAAAGACTTAAATTTTAAGAATTGATGATTTTATACCCAACTGGTTTGAATTATACTTACACTGTAAAAAGTTATACTGAATAATTCAGGGTTCGAAGAAGAGCATAGTTTAGTGACTGGTGAGACATCAAACAGTGAGTCCCATGAAGTTCAATTTTGCGACTTCTTTTGTTCCTTATGCATGTGAATGACCTTCTAATTAACATTCATCAAGCAGGATTTATCCTTTTTGGAGACAGTACTAGTGTTGTAATCCATCCAATTAGAGAGAAAGCAATAGAAGAGATTGTTAATACTGTTTTCGAAACAATTATATCATGGTTCTCTGAAAATGCAGTCTCCACAAGTTTTAAGAATATACACCATATGCAGACTTGTGCAATAAATAACGGTACCAACAACTGATCCAGAAAATTTAAAGGGTGTCAATAAACAGGGTTGACTGTTCCAAATATTTTGGTATACATACCAATGAAAAATTTAACTAAAGAATCATATTACCGAGCTTCACAAACAATGAAGTTCAGCTACTTTTGACTTTCATATAACACCTAATCTTGGATACAAACGAATCTACATCCTGACTATATTTCCACTTAATACTGTCCTCTGGAATAATTTTCTGAGATAACTCATCACTTAGAAGGAACATATTGTTTGCACAAAAGCGAACAGTAAGGATAATATGTGTTCGTCATGTAGGTACCTCCTCAAGGCATTAGGCATTTAATTGCACATCACAGCACATATATTCGCTAATTAAGTCAGTTATAAATATTCCAGCGCAATGTCAGAAGAATAGTGACGTCCATACTTATAATAATAGCGGGAAGAATTATCTTTTTTATTGAAGCTGTCAGAGGCTCGGAAAACAGTTCAATATGCAACAAAAAATGTTTTTGAACTGTTTGCCCTACAACTTAAAAAGTCTCACAGATCATGCAGCAAGTCTAAATGTAATCTAAAATATTTCTTCTGGACAATTTCTTATATGCCATGGACGAATTGAGGTAGCATGTAAAGAACCTAGTTTTTAAGCGTAGCCAGATGAAAGGATTTTTGACTGCGGAGAATCAAAGCAGGTTACAGTGCAAGGGGTAGAGCAACAGGGGACAGAATACTGCCTGGAAGCAAATCTTTGTTTAAGAGATGTGAAGAGATGGATACTTTCAAATAGAGTGAAATTATTTTGCTTAAATGTTTGTTTTTATTTGGATGTAATTCTTTCTTTTGTTTCATAAGTCTTATCCTTTCACTCCAGCCCCCTTGAATCACAACCCGCACAGCTTCGTAGATCTGCAGAAGATATCGAACTTTTCTGAGCTATCGATACATCAACATCGTGGGAAAATGAAAGTAGTTTCTTTCCGTTGATGAAATGTGAATAATACTCCATAACTGGTTATGAAAGTTTAATTAGGAGTAATTAGTTATTTTGATTGAACAATGTTACTACTAAACTCACGTGTTAAATGTTAAAACCTCTCTTTAACTTCAACAAACTACGTCAGTAGCTTAGTACTGACAAATAAAAATGTAGCAAAATATTCTGTAGATATTATTCCGCAACTTACACATCTGCGTCAGGCGGAATTTTCTGTGTTCCAAACTTCATGACTTGACCAGAGCTGTGACGTACTTCTGTAGATGTAGAAGCACCTTCTGACAGAGGTAATGATGGCTAAAAAGAGACAAAAAGGGAGCTCTCACTTGCGTTTACACTAATAACATGGAGTAATAAAATGTAAACAACTTTATGTTGATCTTCACCTTCTCATTGTTTATACAGGGCGTAACGGGTATAAGTGCAGATATTTCTACTGGTGGCTGAGAATGGAGTACTGAACGACATTAAATCAGTATGTACGTTGAATACACACTAATAATTATAGGTATTACAAGTCGTATATTTTTAAGTTGTTTAGTACTTTAATTTACGTGTTGCAAGAGCACACCATTGATGCTCATTTTCCCCTGGGCAGCAGGTCAGGCGTTGAAGTATAGACGTGTGGACGCAGAACTGTTAGTCTATACTGACAGATGTAGTCCACTTAGTGGTGCATCTACGACCACACAAAAAACATTAGATCATTAAGTTTGTGACGTGTTCATGGAAACACTGCTCAATGCAGAGCAAAAACAACTAATGCACTGAATTAAGTTCATATTAAGGTACCACGTAGAAAAATATACGCACTTACATCCGTTACTCCCTCTACATGACTTCGCCATACTGATGGATGACGTGAAACTATTTCTCTCTAAATTCAGTATTTTAGGTGTAATTTTAAAATATTCGCTTTTACTGACACTAGATGAACACGAGTATCTATTGTGTTCAGCAAACAGAATAAAAAATAATTAATAGGTAAAAGCAACGAAGTTCTTTGCAAAAGATATTCCAAAAGGATATTCTCTGCTTTAGAGAAAATTCAAATAAAAAATGAACATTAAAACGGCTTCTTCGTTTGTGTGATGCTTCCTTCGTTTTATGCACTAAGCCTTAATATATTCCCCCCTCGTTGCTGTATTCCATCGTAGTTGGTATTTTTTTCCATGGTGTCTTGGTGAACATTTTCACCACATTCTCAACTCACATCTCTCAAATTCTGTCTTTATAAATCAATATGTGAAAGCAAGATGCGCATTTTAATTGACATTCTGCACCCAAGGTTACTGTTGCTTTGAATTAAGACAATTTCTATGTCATTCTTACTTCTATTCTTGTCTAGGAACACACGTACCATCATTCTGAATGACCTCCATGTATTACGTTCTTTTGGAGTCATTGCTTCCTCCAGATTTTTTTATTGTAACATGAGTCAAAATTGGTACCCAGAAAATATTCTAGGACTGCACTAGCCAAACCTTTAATGAAATGTTTAATTGGTCCCAATGTAATATGCGGAAGGGTAACTAAACTTTTTTCCTGGGTACAAGAGGTTATCTACGCCTGGAAGGAACGCTTCTCTCACAGACCATTCTTTCCTAATGGTGCTGTACTCTCTTAAAATTTCCACATAATAATCTAGAAAACAGTGGAATAATTCTGTACTTGAGAGTTATCTAGCGGTATCCTATGGTACTAACAAAGAAAATGGAAGTAGAACTAATAAAAAATACGACACTGGGTGGTATCTAGTGATTACCTCTGCCTCTTTCCTTCATCATATGCGTACACTGTAGGGACATGTCAGTTAAAGTATTTCCTCTGAACACAAGCTTCCAATCGATGCAACACTGTCAGCACACTTCAGGCTTCGCATATAGTGTGCCAATGAATATAGAACATTATCGTATTACTTTTTTATCCACAGCACTAGAATTTACCGAAAAATACCACACGTCTGTCTTAAACACATGTTTAGAGAAGATAGTAAACAGAAAATGGACTAACATTGTTCTGTAAAATACCTTCATTTCATCAAACAATAAAAAAAAATTGTGTGTCGGCGCGACGCAGAACTCGATTAGAATCTCAAGATCTTAGGCTAGTCAGATGCAAAACAAACATAGATACAAAGCTACAAAGAAACAAACTCATCGGAAGTGAAGTCAGATGCGTGGAATACAATAATCTGTTTAAGAACGTTGAGGTACAGTTGATGCAGTTAAGGAACAAATTCAGAATCACAGAAAATGAACCTGATGAATTCTGAAATGGGGCTAGCAGTGGCATACGAAAAGGAGATGGAAAGCATTTTTAATGGGAAAACTAAATTCGAGGTTAATGGGAGACAGAGCTTAAGCATTGTTAGACGCTGTGTATTATAATCTTTGGAGTGACAATACTAAGTGCGTCTGCACAATCAGTCTGACATTTTTAAGAGAACTTTTAGCGTAAGCTTTTGTGTGATTTTTTCGAGTAACACTAGTTATTGATCATTACTTCTTTTCAGTTTATGGTTAAATATAGAATATTCCGTTCTGACTAGTGACGCTATTTTAACCTTACATAAATTTGTGAAATTCCAGTCATTGTGGGGATTTGGAATCATCCGAGAGGGTAGGAGTGATATCTGCGCCGACAATTGGTCCACGAATTCCATTTACGATTAGGATAAATATTCCTATGATGCTGTAAATAATGTAAGCAACTAACAAACCTGCGAAGACTTCTTGCAGTTGACTACCGCGAAGAAGGAAAAGAGAAGTAATGAGTTAGTTGGCACGTACGATTCTCTTTAAAACACCAGTGAAAAACAAATTAAAGTTCATGAAACAGGAGACTCGGTGAGGCAGAGTACTTCTTTCGAAGAAAAGAAATGTTGGACTTCAAATGGTCGCTGGTTTAGTTAGCACGGAAGTGAATTTACACCCGTCACCTGTGAATAAATCCTTGCAGAGTAAAAGTGTGCTGGGACTTCTGAAAAGCAGGTGTGTAGGTCAGCGACTGACAGTAGGCAGAGGTTTAGGGTCTGACACCACAATATCTCTGTAGGCATTGTCAGGTAATAACCATTTGGCATCTTCAAGTGGTGTTATTAGGTTACACATCATGGTGGTTTTAAATTAAGTTATTTGGGAGTAGAACTTCACGATTTATTGTCACTCTCATCAGTTCTTTTATGAACGAATTGTCTCTACAGCTCGTTCATGCTACAATCAATGTCAACACACAGTGTTTATAAATGGAGATTTAAACTGTTTCAGAATTATTTAAAATTTTGCGTAGGTGCCATTCTTCGTTACTTGTTTTAAAATAGTACTTTCAAAAGTCGGATATTTTATTTTTTTATTTTTCGCTCTGTTATGTATAACGAATACTTAATAATGAGCCTACAAATGCATAGTATTCGACTGCGATAGGAGCGAAAGTTTTCATTGCAAAAGTAGTCTTTGCAGACACACTTTCCATCCCTCATCCCTCCCCCCACCCCCCCTCAAATCACCATCAGGCTTGAAAAGGCAAATAATAGACATTGTTGTTGTTGTTGTGGTCTTCAGTCCAGAGAGTGGTTTGATGCAGCTCTCCATGCCACTATATCCTGTGCAAGCTGTAACTACTGCAACCTACATCCTTCTGAATCTGTTTAGTGTATTCATCTCTTAGTCTACCTCTACGATTTTTACCCTCCACGCTGCTCTCAAATACTAAATTGGTGATCCCTTGATGCCTCAGAATATGCGCTTCCAAGCGATCCCTTCTTCTAGTCAAGTTGTGCCACAGATTTATCTTATCTCCAATTCTATTCCATATCTACTCATTAGTTATGTGATCTATCCATCAAATCTTCAGCATTCTTCTGTAGCACCACATTTCGAAAGCTTCTATTCTCTTCTTGACTAACTATTTATCATCCATGTTTCACTTCCATACATGGCTACTCTCCATACAAATACATACAGAAACGACTTCCTGACACTTAAATCTATACTCGATGTTAA
This sequence comes from Schistocerca cancellata, assembly GCF_023864275.1. NCBI lineage: Eukaryota > Metazoa > Arthropoda > Insecta > Orthoptera > Acrididae > Schistocerca > Schistocerca cancellata. Next base: position 242,763,375 of record NC_064628.1, on the reverse strand, counting down.
CAAATTTCTCTCCTTCAGAAACGCTTTCCTTGCCATTGCCAGTCTACATTTTATATCCTCTCTACTTCGACAATCATCAGTTATTTTGCTCCCCAAATAGCAAAACTCATTTACTACTTTAAGCGTCTCATTTCCTAATCTAATACCCTCAGCTTCACCCGATTTAATTCGACTACATTCCATTATCATCGTTTTGCTTTTGTTAATGTTCATCTTATATTCTCCTTTCAAGACACTGTCCATTCCGTTCAGCTGCTCTTTCAGGTCCTTTGCTGTCTCTGACAGAATTACAACGTCATCGGCAAACCTCAAAGTTTTTATTTCTTCTCAATGGATTTTAATTTCTGCTCTGAATTTTTCTTAAGTTTCCTTTACTGCTTGCTCAATATACAGATTGAATAACATCGGCGACAGGCTACACCCCTGTCTCAGCCACTGCTTCCCTTTCATTTCCCTCGACTCTTATAACTGTCATCTGGTTTCTGAAAAAATTGCAAATAGCCTTTCGCTCCCTATATTTTACCCCTGCCACTTTCAGAATTTGAAAGAGAGTATTCCAGACAACATTGTCAAAAGCTTTCTCTAAGTCTACAAATGCTAGAAACGTACGTTTGCCTTTCCTTAATGTATTTTCTCAGATACGTCGTAGGGTCAGTGTTGGCTCACGTGTTCAAACATTTCTATGGAATCCAAACTGACCTTCCACGAGGTCGGCTTCTACCAGTTTTTCCATTCGTTTGTAAAGAATTCGGGTTAGTATTTTGCAGCCGTGGCTTATTAAACTGATAGTTCGGTAGTTTTCACATCTGTCAACAAGTGCTTTCTTTGGGATTGGAATTATTATATTCTTCTTGAAATCAGAGGGTATTTCGCCTTTCTCATACATCTTGCTCACTATATGGTAGAGTTTTGTTAGGTCTGGCTCTCCCGAGGCTATCAGTAGTTCTACTGGAATGTTGTCTACTCCCGGGGCCTCGTTTCGACTTGTCTTTCAGTGCTCTGTCAAACTCTTCACGCGGTATCATATCTCCCATTTCATCTTCATCTACATCCTCTTCCATTTCCATAATATTGTCCTCTGGTACATCTTCCCTGTATAGACCCTTTATATACTCCTTCCACCTTTCTGCTTTCCCTTCTTTCCTTAGAACTGGGTTTACATCTGAGCTCTTGATATTCATGCAAGTGGTTCTCTTTTATCCAAAGGTCACTTTAATTTTCCTGTAGGCAGTACCTATCTTACTCCTAGTGACACGCGCCTCTACATCCTTACAATTGTCCTCTGCTTAGTCATTTTGCACTTCCTGTCGATCTCATTTTTGAGACGTTTGTATTGCTTTTTCCATGCTTCAGTTACTGCATTATTGTATTTTCTCCTTTCATCAATTAAATTCAATGTATCTTTTGTTACCCAAGGATTTTTAGTAGCCCTCGTCTTTTTACCTACTTGTTCCTCTACTGCCTTCACTATTTCATCTCTCAAAGCTACCCTTTCTTCTTCTACTGTAGTTCTTTCCCGCATTCTTGTCAATCGTTCGCTAATGCTCCCTCTGAAACTCTCTAAAACCTCTGTTTCTGTCAGTTAATCCAGGTACCATCTCCTTAAACTCGAACTTTTTTGCAGTTTCCTCAGTTTTAATCTACAGTTCATAACCAATAAATTGTGGTCAGAGTCCACATTTGCATCCGGAAATGTCTTACAATTTAAAATCTGGTTCCGAAATCTCTGTCTTACCATTATATAACCTATCTGAGACTTTCCAGTATCTCCAGGCTTCTTCCATGTATACAACCTTCTTTCATGATTCTTGAACCAAGTGTTAGGTATGATTAAGTTATGCTCTGTGCAAAATTTCACCAGGCGGCTTCCTCTTTCATTCCTTACTCCCATTCTATATTCACCTACTAGGTTTCCTTCTCTTCCTTTTCCAACTATCGAATTCCAGTCACCCATGATTCTTAAATTTTCGTCTCCCTTCACTATCTGAATAATTTCTTTTATCTCATCACACATTTCATCAATCTCTTCGTTATTTGCGGAGCTGGTTGGCATATGAACTTGTACTACTGTGGTAAGCGTGGGCTTCGTGTCTATCTTTGCAACAATAATGCGTTCACTATGCTGTTTGTAGTAGCTTACCCACATTCCTACATTTTTATTTATTATTAAACCTCCTCCTGCATTACCCCTATTTGATTTTGTATTTATAACCCTGTATTCACCTGACCAGAAGTCTTGTTCCTCATGCCACCGAACTTCACTAATTCCCACAATATCTAACTTCAACCTATCCATTTCCCTTTTTAAATTTTCTAACCTACCTGTCCGATTAAGGGAGCTTACATTCTACGCTCCGATCCGTAGAACGCCAGTTTTATTTCTCCTGATACGAACTCCCTCCTGATTAGTCCCCGCCCCGAGATCGTAATGGGGGACTATTTTACCTCCGGAATATTTTACCCAAAAGGACGCAATCATCATTTAACCATACAGTAAAGCCGCATGCCCTCGGGAAGAATTACGGCTGTAGTTTCCCCCTGCTTTCTGCCGTTCGCAGTACCAGCACAGCAAGACCGTTTTGGATAGTGTTACACGGCCAGATCAGTCAATCATCCAGACTGTTGCCCCTGCAAGTACTGAAAAGGCTGCTACCCCTCTTCTGGAATCACACGTTTGTCTGGCCTCTCAACAGATAACCCTCCGTTGTGGTTGCATCTATGGTACGGCTATCTGTATCGCTGAGGCATGCAAGCCTCCCCACCAACGGCAAGGTCCATGGTTCATGGGGGGGGGGGGGGGGGGGGGTTAGTAGACATTACTTGCGTAAATTTATGCTTAATGCTGTTTATGTTTTGTACCTGTACGTTTTTTTTTTTGAATAAATTGCTTGCTTAACCCTAAAGAGGCCGGTATGTTGGATGGTGGAACTGTGTTGGCAGAAATCAGGTTACTATCACTTTGCCAGCTTGTGTGGTATATCAGTGGAGTGGTGAGTGGATGCATGATAGCCGTTTGGAATATCATCATGAAACTTTCATTTATTTCTCAGTGAACTAGAATGGTTGTGACGTTGCCTGGAGATGCTAGTGCTCCTAAGGCGATAGCTTTAGGCAGAGCGGTGACCACGATGAGCTGGTAAACACAGCAGGCAGCAGTCCTCAAGGCAGACTGGTGGCAGACTGGCTGCACGGAACATGGTATGACGAGTTGCACAGAATCACACTGTGGACCCAGCGTGGATGAGAGAGCTCACAGCAGCAATAGTATCTGTCCACACGAACAGAGGCGTGCAGCAACTAGTTTACCTACACGATCTATGGTGGCGCGTGGCTCTGCTACCCTAGGTCGAACCACAGACCACATGGACAAGAGGCCGACAGCAGCTGAGGTAGGCCTGCAGGTCACCAGTCAGTTGGACGGCGCTAAGTCTGCACAAACATCCGAGCTGTGCTAGCAGTAGCAGAGTCCGGAGTTGAGCAGTTGTTGATTCATAAGGACGCATAGACCGTCGTAGGTACACCTCTGAGTTGCGGTTCGCAGACTGTTGTGCCTCTGTCTGGATATTTATGGTGTTTATATGCTCTTCGGCAGTCCTTCTTTTGGTAAAGCATCGGTTACTATCCCGTAAGCCACAACATAGAGGCAGCTCATGCATGCAGAAATCATGTCTCTCACACCATGGCGGCTCTGCCTTTCTGCTGTGTCAGTGGTATTAAGCCCCTGGTCCCTCTGCTTTGATGTAGCATGTGGTAACCTCCTCAATTCCTTGCAGACAGTGCTTAAAAGTATCAAAAGGTAGCACTTTATGTAAATTCATGTGGTCAGCTTGAACTGAAATGTATTCACAGCATTTTGCATTATCTGTGGGTGATATCGCAATTTTACCCAGCCAGGCCAAGAAAATTAATTACAACGCCGGACGTCATTCCCCTTCTGGAGATTTGGGCCACTGGATCCAGTTCTCGGTAGTTCTGCAAAGTTTGATAACCAACTTAGAAGCTGACAATTACATACAGCACATTCCGTTTCCTCGATTTAACCACAAGGACTATTGAGTGTAGCCCACTATAATGTAAACACTATTTCCTACATCTGGTATAGCGGATTTTGCTTTCCTACAGTAACATCATTCCACTGAACCATTACGTAGAGACTAATTCAATGTCATCTCCAAATTCTGCCCTCTCGACGGATTCGTAAGTAGTCAGTGAACAATAAATATTCCTGTTCATTTCCTTCTTATGCTTCGCTGTAGCATTTATCCTTCTTTCTCCAGAAGTTTCTAATCTAATTCTTACTTAACTAACCATTACTGGCTACAGGTAACACAATCCACTGTTAGTTGATGTACTAAGAGTCCCCAATGGTGCGCAGCTTTCAACCTGAGGTAGATGCAGGTAACACAAAACGAGAACCACAACAGCACCAAAAATCGAGATACTCAAGACGATGAAGTTATCATTTCGATTATTGTGATACTGCCATATGTGCTGGAACATTTGTAAGTGATAACACGATACTTTTGTGAAGCTATACGTTAATACAATGAATGAGAAGTGTCTGGTTTTAGGGTGCCATTTAAATAGGTCATGTTCTGAGTTGGCAACAGGTCTAATGTTCTTTCAGCACACCAAGAGTGGTGTACGGTTCGTTATGGTTGTTCCAATGATGGTATCTGGGAGACATAATGTTGTATCCACTATAATACAGGTTGTACCATAAACAAATATTTCACAATTTTGTGATTACAACCTTGTTATATTCTTGGGCCAACTTTGTTTGTAACAGCTCAGTACTACTATTTGTGGAACAAACACGGAGTTAACCGAGTTCATAGTAAACTCACTGCACACCTACTCCTAGAAAGTATGGGTGTGGCGTCAGAACATCCTCTGGCACGCAATCACTTCTGCCTTAGCCGGGAATAACAGCATTTCACAACCTTGAGTGACAGTTCAAGCCATCCTGGATGTCATTCATCAGTATTGTTCAGCTATTCGACGAACAGGTGCCCTTCATACTCTGTGACCTGCTGATGCGTGATCCTGTGCTTCGTTCAACACTGCATCCCTCTGAGCTGGTGATACCACGATGTTTGGCCAGAACTCCGCCAACCTACACAACAGAAGGTTGGGCATAGCGAACTGCAGCTGTGTCCTAAATAACTGGCAATCTGATTAGTGGTCTGTGCATCTTCCCACTGCGCCAATACTCATATGCCTTATAATCTTTCTGCATAACGCATCAGCATTGCTGTGCATCCTGCTGGGTGTGTTTAGTATGTCAACCAATTTCACTCAGTTGTAATCACCAGTGAGTTTAACTTCTTGAAGGATCCTTCAATCCTAATAACAAATTTAATGCAGCGTAGTGGTATATAACTTTGAATTTCTTACCACACAGGTAAAAGCAAAAACACATAATACAATATATAACACACAGCATTTCTTTTCTCTGTTGTTAATTATTTCTGTTCAGCTTTATTTATCTGTGTAGATGTATATGTTAATGTGTCTTCCCTGAAATTCACATCCTGACTTCGAATGCACATCACCTGGTCGCTTGTACCACAGGACCACATAAATCCTTTATCATAATTCTGAAATATTAATATGGGAATAGTTGATAATGTCTCTTTATTTCACTACTATAGTTTGGCAATCGGTTGCCCACTGGAATTTTACACCTATTTTTGAAAAATGAGTTAACGGTCTAGCGATTTCAGTTAACCGTTTCATAAATTTCCTATAATAATTACACAGACCTAAAAATTAAGTTGTTTTGAAGTTTGCATCAGTGAGGTATCACAGACAGCACACTCACCCCACGTTGGCTAATGACATGACCCAGTGAGTTTTCAGTATTTAATGTCAAGCATCCCAAATGTTACATCTTAAATACTTCATCCAGCTCTTGTGTATGCTCCTCTAGATCTTTATGAAGCACAGTAATGGCGTCTAAACAGACCATACACTGGTGTGGTTTCGGTCTCCTTGGCACTCCAACTAATACCCTCTGGAATGTGGCTGGCACATTCTTGAGCCCAATAGGCGTCGATACGATGGGCTGCTGTCAGTGGCTGTTTTTTCGGTACCATTTACAACTGATGATACCCAGTTTTAAATCCACTGTGGAGACTTACTTACACTGACACATGTTGTCCAATGTTTCCATTATACTTGGCATAGGATATGTGTCCATCACTATTCTTGATTCTGATGGCACTAATCAGAACAGAGCCTCTACCTCTTCATCCTGTCTGATGACTGCCGTGGGCTATCACTCTCATCACTAACACCATCCTTCAACTGTTGATTGGCGAATTCCTCCATTATCAACTCGAAGTGCTGATGTACTCTGTATGCCTTCTTGTACACAGGAGTGTTATCCCCGATCAGGATTTTATGTTGCGTCGCAGGTGTGACTGGTAATGATCCACTATGACTGAATAAATCTGCAAATTAGATTAACAGAGTTTCTATAGCTGTTTTAAGTTTCAGTTTGCAGTGCTGTACTTTTTCGCGTAATACACACCATTTATTCTTTGCCTCCAACAGGGGTCTACCCTTGACCCATCCAAGTTGTCCTCGCCTAGAACAAGCAAAATGACAATCACTAGCCCTTTCTACAGATCCACTTTGAGCCAAAATTACACACATTCACTGAAAGCATATCACTTACATCTTCTTCCTGTATACGTGTTGTGCTTCATCATACGAAGTGTGAAGTATCCAGTACATCATTTTATCTCAACAGCTCTATAACACACAACATATTGTCCAGGAGATTAGTATCTACACTCATCCAGAACAGATTTCCCATATCTTATGATACTTTATAAGTCGGATTGAGCTTTGATAAATGTGTATGCATTTTATCCATTTATGCCTTCATGATCAATTAACCTTGTGCCAATGAATCATTTACTGTCATTGTTCTCAACTGGAACATGGTAGCTCTGGGTTCGATTATGTGCTGCAAGCATCAAATTGTGCATGACTGTTATTCAGTATATCAAGGCCTAGGATTGTGCGGTTCCCCTCACCCAAATGGGGAAATATTTTGATATATTCCCAAAAATTCCCTGCCACAGTACAAAAATTGAGCGATGTTCACTCCAATGATGTATTATCATTGTCCCTACCACACATAATCTATATCATGGAGAATTCAGTCTCTTCCTACCCAAGATGTTAAGACTACTTACCGACACATGAACCACTGTGCTTACTAAAAACTTGTTTTCTGTTCAACTCACCACGTACATCAAGTAATATTCCATCTTTGTACCATCATACTGACTGGGGGCGCCACCTGTTAGTTGAGGAATTCCTGTTGTTTAACAAACCATTACCATGACTTCACCCACTTTTGTTTTACTCTCATAATCAAGTGCCAAACGCCCCACTACCCCACCCTTACAGCACTGTCGTTGATGGTGTTGTTTCCGAATTTGACCCACACACTCACACCTACAGCATTTCACTTCGAGAAAACAAACACTCCATTTATTTTGCACCTTTGTCGCTATGCCTACTTCCTCCAGTTGTGTAGCAACTTTAATCACAGTTGTCATATTCTTTGGATTTACCATAGTCACGCTCCTTGACATGTTCTGTGAAAGTCCTCTCAAAAACACATCTTGTGCTCCGTGTTTTGCCTCCTCCAGAATAATTTTATTTGCCTTGCCATTAATTCATACATTTGCGCGTTGATGTTCCTAAGAATGTTTTGACTGACCTGTTTTGTTTAGGGGATACAAGTTAAGTTGCTTCTTACGTTAATGCTGATGGATTCCCTTTTTGAGCTGTACAAATGTTCTTGCCTTATTCAGTCCCTCGTGATACTGGGTACATGTCTTCGCATCACCCACGAATCGTAACTTTCTCAAATGAGAATCTACTTCAACGACCAACCACCCAGAATAGCAGTAGCTCCCAGATTGTCGATAAACTGTGACACACCCTCAGTCGCTCTAGCTAAATAAGTAGCCACCAGTCGAGCCATAATGTGACCTGCAAAAGGAGCTCATACGCTGAATGAAACTTCTGCTTCTGCCATAGCAGTTAGTTCAACGTATGTAAGTACATTATCTCGCTTTAAAGAGTCAAGCCACTATTGTTAACATGGCACTCCTCTCTGATAGCTCGCCTATTAGTTTCACCAATGATTCTGATGTCTCCTAAGTCGTCAGTAGCTCTTTTTTCTGGCAGTTGTGTCACTTCTAGCTGTCAAAAATACAATGTATTTGAAGCACACAACACATTATCAAAGCAATAAACAGCTACCATGAACTCTTGGGCATAAATACAAAAATTGTGCCCCATGTCTCTGTCATCGGCACATACTCCCTGTAATTCCCCCTGAACTGCGACAAATCCGCAGGTTCCTCAGGTTTCACAAATTTTACCTTCAAGTTCCAGTCCACGTCAATTACATCATGTTGTTGTTGTTGTGGTCTTCAGTCCTGAGACTGGTTTGATGCAGCTCTCCATGCTAATCTATCCTGTGCAAGCTCCTTCATCTCCCAGTACCTACTGCAACCTACATCCTTCTGAATCTGCTTACTGTATTCATCTCTTGGTCTCCCTCTACGATTTTTACCCTCCACGCTGACCCCCCCCCCCCCCCATAGCTAAATTTGTGATCCCTTGATGCCTCAGAACATGTCCTACCAACCGATCCCTTCTTCTAGTCAAGTTGAGCCACAAACTTCTCTTCTCCCCAATCCTATTCAATACCTCCTCATTAGTTACGTGATCTAAACTATTTATCGTCCATGTTTCACTTCCATACATGGCTACACTCCATACAAATACTTTCAGACACGACTTCCTGACACTTAAATCTATACTCGATGTTAACAAATTTCTCTTCTTCAGAAACGCTTTCCTTGCCATTGCCAGTCTACATTTTATATCCTCTCTACTTCGACCATCATCAGTTATTTTGCTCCCCAAATAGCAAAACCCCTTTACTACTTTAAGTGTCTCATTTTCTAATCTAATTCCCTCAGCATCACCTGACTTAATTCGACTAAATTCCATTATCCTCGTTTTGCTTTTGTTGATGTTCATCTTATATCCTCCTTTCAAGACACAGTCTATTCCGTTCAACTGAAGTCCTTTGCTGTCTCTGACAGAATTACAATGTCATCGGCGAACCTCAAAGTTTTTATTTCTTCTCCATGGACTTTAATACCTAGTCCGAATTTTTCTTTTGTTTCCTTTACTGCTTGCTCAATATACAGATTGAATAACATCAGGGATAGGCTACAACCCTGTCTCACTCCATTCCCAACCACTGCTTCCCTTTCATGCCCCTCGACTCTTATAACTGCCATCTGGTTTCTGTACAAATTGTAAATAGCCTTTCGCTCCCTGTATTTTACCACTGCCACATTTGGAATTTGGTAGAGCGTATTCCAGTCAACATTGTCAAAAGCTTACATCATGGACATAACAAAACAAAACAAATAGGCCACAAAATAGACAACCAAGAAAAATATACTGCTGAACTGCACATAGCGGCTGAAACTTGGTCCTGGGACCAGCTGCAGGAGTCAGTAATCACTTCTGATTCCTCTAACAGAGGCGAGGCTGCTTTGGTTGCACACTATGATGGATGGTGGATTCAGGTTGACATAAGTCAGGAGGCAAACAGTTCACAACCCTGGGCAGGGTAGCAGTGGAATGGTCAGTGGCTGCCTTATAGTCCTCTGACGTATCGTCATAACAACATTATTGTTAAAACACTCATTTATTGCTCAGCAAAGCACAACAGCCAGGACGATACTCGGCGAAGTCAATGCCCCCAGGACGTACGCTGTAAGCGGCCTGCGAAGAGGCGATTCCATAAATAGTGTCTCGCTGCCAGTGGAGTGATGGTGACACCAACTCTACAAGGGCGCTAACCATAGCAGCGGCCAATGGCTGACACTGCTCACTAGAGGCAGCCTGGTTGCACAGGACAGTCTGACGGGATGCATAGAATCACACTGTGGACGCAGCACTGATGAGACAGCTCACAGCAGCAGCAGCATGTGCCCACTTTAGCACAGGTGGGCAGTTGTTTGTTCCCACAAGCTACGGCGGCTGAGAAGCTGTACAGCCCATGCCTGAAACCATAGACTAGCAGGGCAGGAGGCCAGCAGTGGCAGAGGTAGTAGGTGGCCCACCAGTTGGACAGCGCTAACTCAGCAGCAGTCGACTCAGTGAGAACACCATGGCGACAGTTAAGAACAGCAGAGGTGGTCATTTGTTGACTCTTCTAGACTTGTAGACCGTTGTATGTCCCCCCTTGGAGTTGGTGGCTGGTGGTGGCTGGCAGACTGCAATGCCTTTGTCCAGAAATGAGAAATAATAATATGGGCTTGGATGTTTCTTGTTTTGCTAAAGCATCACTTTCTACCCTGTAAGTCACAACAGATCCACAGCTCAGGCATGAAGCAATCACGTGACCCATGCCATGTTGGCTATGCCTTTCTGCTGCACCATTGTTATCACAGCTGTGGTCCCTCTGCTTGGCCGTAGCATAAACTAAACTCCTCGACGCCTCAGAAACAGTACTTGTCATGTCAGCAGGTAGACTCTAATGTGTCGTTACCTGGTCAGCCTGAAATGGCCTCCTATCATGGCCTCTTTCATTACCCATAGGCAGTGTCTTAGTTGTAGCCAACCATGCCAAGTAAATTAACTGTAGCGCCCCAGCTCTTTGCTTCATGCATTTTCAATCTTATACAGTTGGAATGACCGATGGAATTATTTTGTTGCTGTATTCATTTCGTTTTGCACCTCGATATCTAATGTCTCTTGGCGCCAACTTCAAGTTAACTGTTTTCTTAGGAGAAGAACAACTTCTTAGACGAGATATGTATAAAAAAGTTTATTGTAGATAATCGGTTTCGATGAAACAAAGTTACCGTCTCCAGGTCTTCATAAAAATCTGGCAGATATCCTGTGCCAGCTATACACAAAGTCATTCCATTGAATTTTCAGGTACATAAAATGTGCATTGGGACATCAAAATTAAAATTACTGTGTACAATACAATTCGCCAAAACATCGTTCCCATAAGGTAACATGTGTTTTGGCGAATTATGTTGTACAGAGTAATTTTAATTTAGACGAGCCAGCTCATTTCCTGTTTTAAGCACCTGGAAATTCAATGGAAAGATTCTGTATGTAGCCGGCACAAGATATTTGTAATAACCTTTATGAAGATCTGAAGATGTTAACTTAGTTTTACCGAAACCGGTTATCTACAATAAAGTTTTTTTATAGCGATCAGGGCTACGAAGTTTTTCTTCTCCTAAGTAATCATTCCATATCACCCCTTAGAGCTCAACATGATTAGACTAACTGGTTTCTTTTAAGTCTCTTATGTTTGATGTGTTTCCATTGGCGGTTGCGATTACGACTCCACATCCTAATCCTATCGGTCACACTTTCCCATGATGCCTCAGCTGGTCTTGCAGCAAGGTCAGATACACAGAGTGGAATTCAGTGTTTACAAAGCTGCCATTAACCTGCAGCTCGGGTTGAATGCCACCGTGCTTCACTAGGCATGCTCCTGTTGGTGTTAGTACATTCTTTTCTTCCTTCAACCACAAATCTGACCTATCCACTCAGTTGCTGGGAAACGACAGTTTAACTTGGTCATTGAACACAGTGCAACTTGGCATTTCTGGTATGTTTAAATCATTTACAGAGAAGAGTAACAGAAAAAATCACAGGAACGACTATGAATTGAACCCAAATACATGTATTTGCGATATGAAAAACAGCTGCACGTAATGACACTTTAGTCAAGTTTCGGGTACATAATGGTAACCAGGATAGCCATTGAAAACACATATAAGAAGTAAAAGTAAATTATTTTTCATTATACTGTACTAATAATTAATAAAATTAAGTAATTAACCAGAAGGTGCAACGAAGGAACAAACGTCTAACCTCCAAAACAATTGCAGTAGCGAAGTAATTGCAACAGTCATTTCTGGTGTACTTAATAGACTAAAAGAATGAGGTAAAAGCTGTTGCTAATAGAGTAAAATTAAGTTGAAAAAGACGAATAAACAAAATCATACTTTATAACGAGATACATAGCACTGAATAAGCTACAGTAGACAAATGGCAGCAGAATAATAATAAATTTTATTTGTATGTTACTACATCCAACGCGAAATCCAAAGTGCTGTATCACGTAATGGGTAGATAGCTTGAAACGCTTTATGTGAAATACAAGTAAAGCTATCAGTTCAGAAGGTTAAGAAGTATGGCTTATTGAATACATATCACTCGTCGAAATGTTGAAAGACTGAACAAAACACACAGGGCGCAGGTTGAGTATATGAAGAGTGCATAGCGAGCCACCTATCTTGAACGAGGAAATAGCAGACAACAGCTCTATGTGAGCTTGAGCCAGTTAACTGTGATCTGTCACCACGGAATGTAAGTCCTACAGCTTTTGTTGGCACTTGCCCGCAACCCGATCAATGGAATCCCCCCTCCCTCCCTCCCGCCTTCCCCACCCTTATCACCCATCTCTCACCGGGAGCCTGTCACTTGTAGAGGTGCAAGCTCTGTGACGATGAATCACAGTGTAACGTTGCTCCATTTACTCCTCTGGAAGCGGGAACAGCTGTGACCAGCGTTGTGTAATGTCACACGTGTTGTGTCGTGTTGGAACTGTTGTGTTGCCATGTTTTGCAACCGTGTAGAAAGAACCATGAGCCCTGATTTGCTGTAGTTTTCTTATCAGGATACCGAAGTGCCAACGCATTCAGTGTTAAATATATCACTCTTATCAGATGGAACAAACAAGCGCATACTTCGCTTATCTCGCTTTTGATAGTGCTTAGTCTCTGTTTGAGAAAAAAAAATATCGTCCCATTGACGTCTAGATCTTCACAGACGAAGCAAAAATCCGGACTGTGGAAACACTGAAAAGGAAGTAGACTAATCGTTTTTGAAACCATCGCAGAATTTTGCAGGAACTATTTAGAGAAACCACGAGTAATCCAAATATGGATGACCAAGTGAAGATCTGAACAACTGGAACCGCGAAAACGAGTCAAGTGCAACCTTGTTCGGTTCATCTTTTGAATCTACAGTTCCCTGCTATACAAGCTTTTACTTTCTTCATAATTTTTTAGCTAGAAATTACTGAGGCATTACACCACCCCTATCACACATTAACACGGAGAAGGGATTTACGTTCCACATCATACCTAAATTTTTTACAACTTTTCTGTCATTCTTAGAAGAGAATATCGTGAGACGTCTGAAATTTATTACAAATGATGAAATGTGTTTCGCATTCATGTCTCCTTCTGAACCAACGGGATAGCCACCCTTCGGCACAGCCCTATCGGGATTCGGGAAGGGTACCGACCACGCATAGAATCCACCTTATCCACCCTACAGATTAACGACAAGGGCTGGTGTACCGCCCGACTTCGACGTGTGTGATTTTTAGGCTGTTTCCGACATTCGAGTACTTGAATACCCGGCTGGTACCCGCATCCTGCCTGAGTTACACAGATAACAAACTTTTCGAAAACGTTCTCACAGACGGCTAACACTATACGCAAATAGATGCAGTACAAGGTTTCCTTCACGGGGGTGGGGGGTGGGGGGGGGTGAGGGTTTACGACAAGAAGGGCATCCTGCTTTGCCCTACCACTAGCATTAACAAATCCAAACTAACATGCCGATCTCGTGAAGACACGGCATAAGACTAGGAAAAAGAAGGTTCCGGTCACTTGTTCCAGAAGGACTGCAAATGTTGCTGAAGCAGAAACATTGAGTGCAGTCTTGTCCATTAAACTGCTCCCAATTAACTATGTACGTCAAACAGAAAGAGAATAAGAATTTCATAAGGGTACTTTTCAGCAGCAGTCTTTAATACGACTACTGTCTTGAAAACCTCCTTGCTATACTAACAAACCACTGGTAATATAATAGCCGGTGGTGTATTCTAATCATCTACTGTTTCGACAAAAGAAATAGCAGCCGGTGATATTCATTATGGGACTGTAAGTGAACAGATTAGAACTTAACTAACTCGTGGAACGGAGTAAAATTCGCCACACCTGTGCTAAAGAATACTTAATTCGCTGTGCCACGACTTCTTATGTCACAGAACGAACACCATGAACTCAACACTACAGTTGGCATCATTGCTCGCTTAAACAGCATCTCAGTTGTGTTTTGTTCTTCACAGATTGTGCTTTTGAGGAATGTGCCGTGTGGTCCTGCCGGATTTCAAAAAAAGGCCCGCCATCTATCGTACAAGGCACTGTCTGTCAAAGAAACGCTGCCTGGCGGCTGTTGCACGCCTTTTGTTCCATTATGTTCACTCATTTGTCGAATGTCTGAAGCATCGGAAAGAATTCTTACATTCTGCCAACTGTAGAAAAGTTGAGTTTAACATCTTATTGGCAATCACACCGTTAAAGGTGAAGTATAAGGTCGTCCCTCTTTTTGGCTCCAGTCAATATAGAACAATAGTATATTTACCCAACTTCCACTTCGAAATACACTGCAATTATTCGGTTCTTATTTAAGTTAAGGTTGGTTGATTAATATCAATAGTTTTTAATGCAACCCGATTCAGGATATGCAATGAAATACACATGGACACTGTTTATCTACCTAACGTTCGCCAGTGACATATATCAGAGGATGATCGGACGAGAAATTGAGGTCCGCTTATTCCTCCGCTTATTCCGAAGACAAGCGGAATGTAAAGAGTCATTATCGGTTGATGAAGGGAGAGTGAGATGTGCAGTTAATGTTATTTTCAGCTGGGAATCATAACAGTTTATAATGTGAGAAATGAATTAGTTAACGGGCTAGGCGGTAGTTGGCTGAGATATTAAATTTATTCTGTAACTTAAACTGCTGGTTTGTACCAGATTGTGGAGTGGGGGCATATTTTGCAAGAAAGGTGAAAAGGGGGGGGGAGGGTATTGATATATTTGTCTGCTCAGTATTCGTGTGACTAGTGACGGGTTAACGAATATGTTCCTTTACAGATAATGTTCTTTTACAATGTTTCAATACGTGTGGTCGCACTGTGTAACAATGACAAGAATGTATTTAACAGTATTGACAACGACATCCAGATCTGTCAGCATACATTACGTTGGCATGGCTTCAAGCCATAATATCAGTACTTGATAATGGCCTAGAGCTGAAACTGCAATAGTGTGTAATAAAAATTTATAACAGTCACTGGCGTAAAGATGATGTCCTTCAAAAAGTTGTTTGTGACTGTGAATCCCAACTACAACAAGTGTGAGCGTGAATAGTAAATTGCGACCTAACAGAACTGCTACATATATTATTGGATGTTCTGAGTTAATCAATATCATTTTATATCTTTCGTGAGGACATTTCTTCATTGTGTAACCGTTAAGTGTACTGTCGGAAAAAAACTAGAGATGTTGATCGGAGATTTAACTGGCGGATGCCTGGCTGAAAAACTAAACTGAAGATCTGGCTGGCGTATTTTAAGAAAATCAGAGGAAACTTAATTTTTCCTAATACGTCATTAATGTCTTACATTAACAATGGCTTTCATTCTGGAGTCCGTCCATTGTAAATTCTTTCCGACAGTGAAGCTAATAAAGATGTCGCAATCCCGACAGGAGACGACAAGCCGGACATTTCTTACTGCCAGATAGCAGCACGTTAGAAGGTCGTATGACACGTGTGTAAGAGGATCTATAGAAACTAGTTTTCACTGACAACGTTTACGATAACCTGAACGATTACGGAAAATTTTTAGCTGCAAACAGTGAGGAGTTCTCGTGTCAGTAAGTCGTTTGACATTGCGTCCTCACTGAATGGCAAAAGATCACAAAATAAGGAGTTGAATAAAACTTTTCTCATATGCAAGTCCAGATCCTCAACAATGGTGACCCTCCTTGCGATACTTTACTTAAATAAATTGGTCAGTGACCACTGCAGTGAGCTTTATGTGCTTTCCTGTGATGTAGTGATACGACGGTGGATTCGTCATCGCAGTTTCTTCCGGCACTGCAAATGACCCTTTATTTAGGCAAACGATACGTACGAAGCATGAAATGCATCCATAAAGTCTGCTTATCTCTCCAGTTTAACGAGCTAATATAAAAATTTATATGGGAATGTACATTTTTACAACAATGATAAACATTCACAAACGTTACGGCGCTGTTTTCTTTCAGTGTGTTTTGATAAAGGCTAGTACGATGTCCAGCACATTGTTTTAACTCTTCACGGTATTCGCTGTAAATACTCTCCTAAACATAAAAAAGTAATGTTCATACTGTATTTAAATATCCACTAACCTAATTTTTTAATCTACGTTTTTATTCTCAGACATGCTCGTAGTGTACTTTAATTATTTGTATATACGCTACTTACAAATGGATCCATAGAGCAAACCAGCTCTTCTGGTACATTGGTCGGCAACTGTTAAGAATTTTTACTCATTCCCTCAATATTCAGACAAATGGAGGGTTCAAATGACAGGTTCCGATTCCTCCTTTTTCCTTGCTGCTAAAGATGTATCACTTCTACCAACACATGTACAGTGTACACCTCGCAAGCGGATAAAATATAGATACGATTACTGAGTCAGTTTATACAACAATACGAAGAGAAAAAATTGCAAAACATTGGCATGTCTCATCCCATAATTCAACAAATACAAGAATCCTTCGGAAAGGCGATAGTAACTGGATACTGTAAGTCAAAATACCGGCTGTAGTCCACGAAACTGCCTGTCTGTGACCTCAACGAACTACTTCACGAGTGTCCATAGAAGATAACTAGAAGATAACTGACAGAAGGCTCATATTTGTCTCTGGTTGTTTGGTTCACGTTATTTGTAGTGACAAAAAAAGTCTGGTGTACATGCACCTAACTGTTCAAGATAATCCATAGGCTTAAGAAACTATCTACTGAGGCAAAAAAGATTTTAAATAAGGACATGAAATACTTCTGAAATTTCGGGAATAGCTCCTAACGAGAGTGAGGAACATTCTGTTACTTCAAGTTTTATTAAGGATAAAACTGATAAGTCGCTAAAGGAATAATCACTTAATGAGGACAGGGAAATACTAAAAGCATATAGGATGAAATCACTGCTCAGTTACAAAGAAATTAAAGCAAATAAAATTCTTCAGTTTTAAAGTAATGATATGCAAATGACAGGGAGAGTATATGCATTTCAAACAAAATTTAAATAAAAAAAACAAGAAGGCTGTGAATAATGGGGAGAAAAAACTGACCCTAAGTAACTAAAAGCTACGTCAGATAACAAAATCATAAGCCAGACATAAGAAGGGCACGATGCGGGGATTGTAGTTCACCTCACTGAAAAACCAACTTCACGAAGTGGACAAATAAAGTCAACTGTTGGAAGAAGAAGCACGCCAGCTGAGTCTTAAAAAATATAACACTCTCTAAAGATTATACAGGGTGGTCCATTGATAGTGACCGGGCCAAATATCTCACGAAATAAGCATCAAACGAAAAAACTACAAAGAACGAAACTCGTCTAACTTGAAGGGGGAAACCAGATGGCGCTATGGTTGGCCCGCTAGATGGTTCTGCCATAGGTCAAACGAATATCAACTGCGTTTTTTTTAAGTATGACCCCCCTATTTTTTATTACATATTCGTGTAGTACGTAAAGAAATATGAATGTTTTAGTTGGACCACTTTTTTCCCTTTGTGATAGATGGCATTGTAATAGACACAAAAGTATAAATACGTGGTATCACGTAACATTCCACCAGTGCGGACGGTATTTGCTTCGTGATACATTACCCGTGTTAAAATGGACCGTTTACATATTGCGGAAAGGTCGATATCGTGTTGATGTATGGCTATTGTGATCAAAATGCCCAACGGGCGTGTGCTATGTATGCTGCTCGGCATCCTGGACGACATCATCCAAGTGTCCGGACAGTTCGCCGCGTAGTTACGTTATTTAAGGAAACAGGAAGTGTTCACCACATGTGAAACGTCAACCACGACCTGCAACAAATGATGCTGCCCAAGTGGGTGTTTTAGCTGCTGTCGCGGCTAATCCGCACATCAGTAGCAGACAAATTGCGCGAGAATCGGGAATCTCAAAAACGTCGGTGTTGACAATGCTACATCAACATCGATTGCACCCGTACGTTATTTCTATGCACCAGGAATTGCACGGGGACGACTTTGAGCGTAGTGTACAGTTCTGCCACTGGGCACAAAAGAAATTACGGGACGATGACAGATTTTTTGCACGAGTTCTATTTAGCGACGAAGCGTCATTCACCAATAGCGGTAACGTAATCCGGCATAATATGCATTATTTCAACAATACGTCTAATGTATGTGACCTCATAAATAAGTTTTTGTTTATTGGTGATGATGTGGCTACACAGTCTCTGATGCTAATAAACTCCTCTACGATGTTCAGCATACATTGTCGTTTATGTGACGTTTACTTACAAGTACGTTAGAGTCCTGCCGGTTGAACTCACTGCTCGAAGGATATTACGAATAAGACATTTTCAGTAGAACGTCATTCTTGTAGTAAAACATGAAGACATGATACATCGGGGTTCCACTAGTGAGCCATCGTTATGCACAGTTACGTAGTACAAAACGACGATCGCTAACGGCCTTCCAATGTAAATATTGCTTTCAGAGGTGGGAGTCTCCGAAGAGATGTTCGGCTCGCCATCGATGCTGCTCTTTTCATTTAAACAGGGAGAGTGCATCTTTAAGGAAACTGGAATCTGTCAGGAAAGAAAGGAATTTACTGTGGCCAATAGGAAGACACTAACCCCAGCATTTATGTAAATTGAAAATAGGAAACTACAGAAAACGAGTTTCAAGTTTGCCATCGAATAGATTCGACCCAGTTCGCCTCTTGAAGCCATGGTCTCCTAGCTCAGCCCGCATCTCGTGGTCGTGCGGTAGCGTTCTCGCTTCCCACGCCCGGGTTCCCGGGTTCGATTCCCGGCGGGGTCAGGGATTTTCTCTGCCTCGTGATGGCTGGGTGTTGTGTGCTGTCCTTAGGTTAGTTAGGTTTAAGTAGTTCTAAGTTCTAGGGGACTGATGACCATAGATGTTAAGTCCCATAGTGCTCAGAGCCATTTGAACCACCAGCCACTCCTAGCTCAGTACCTCAAGGCGTATAGCTACACTATATGATCAGAAGTATCCGGACACATCCAAAAACATACGTTTTCCTATTGGGTGCAATGTCTTGCCACCTACTGCCAGGTACTCCATATCAGCGACCTCATTAGTCATTAGACATAGTGTGAGAGCAGAATGGGGCGCTCCGGGAACTCACGGACTTCGAACGTGGTCAGGTGATTAGGTGTCACTTGCGTCATACGTCTGTACGCGAGATTTCCACACTCCTAAACATCCCTAGGTCCACTGATTCCGACGTGATAATGAAGTGGAAACGTGAAGGGACACCTACAGCACAAAAACGTACTGGCCGACGTTGTCTGTTTACTGACAGAGACCACCGACACTTGAAGAGGGTCGTAATGTCTAATACGCAGACACCTATCCAGACCATCACACAGGAATTCCGAACTGCATCAGGATCCACTGCAAGTACTATGACAGTTAAGCGGAAGATGAGAAAACTTGGATTTAATGGCCGAGCGGCTGCTCATAACCCACACATCACACCCGTAAATGCTAGACGACACCTCGCTTGGTGTAAGGAGCGTAAACACTGGACGATTGAACAGTGGAAAAACTTTGTGAGGAGTGACTATGAAACCTCCCCTTAGAAAAATTTATGAATTGCTGTGCTGGTAAACCTCTTACGTTATTTGATTTTTAAACAGCTGAGCAGAACTGAACGTACTCAGACATTTCTCTCTTTACTTATTCTGATCATCACTAAACTGACACACAATATTTTTAGCGCAATCTGACTTTCAATAATCCCTACAAAAGAATGGCCCTGACTAACAATAACCTATACCTTTCATGAATCACTTACCTCACAAAAATCTTCGTTACTCGAACTAATGCAATACAGCGAGCGCCAATACTACCAGCTAAATAAAGGATTCTGACTACTGAAGGCACTAACTACTGATAGGCATAGTTAGCAAATGAAAGATTTTGATGGAGAACAAACAATGTATTTACCTTAATAGTGTTCAAAAGTCATCAGTTCATGATATACAGTATCACAAATTTACCTTTTCTGATGGACACACGTCCAGATCGTCCGCTCTCAAAATTCTGCCATCTCTCTCCCCACATCCACCACTGCTGGCGGCTCACCTCCAACTGCGCAACGCTACGCGCTGTTCACATCCAACTGCCCAACACTACAATAGCGAATATTCCAACAATGCCAATCAGCCACAGACTGCACACAGAACAGCCAGTGATTTTCATACAGAGCGCTACGTGACGTTACCAACATAAAAACCTAAACAGCCTACTTACTACTAATCACGGTACACAATGTGGCGATCCGATGGCAGGGTGTGGGTATGCCGAATGCCCGGTGAACGTCATCTGCCAGCGTGTGTAGTGCCAACAGTAAAATTCGAAGATGGTGGTGTTACGATGTGGTCGTGTTTTTTATGGATGGGGCTTGCACCCCTTGTTGTTTCGCGTGGCACTATCACAGCAGAGGCCTACATTGATGTTTTAAACAACTCCTTGCGTCCCACTGTTGAAGAGCAGTTCGGGGACGGCGATTGCATCTTTCAACACGATCGAGTACCTGTTCATAATGCACGGCCTGTGGCGGAGATGTTACACGACAATAACATCCCTGTAATGGAGTGGCCTGCACAGAGTCCTGACCTGAATCCTATAGTACACCTTTGGGATGTTAAGGAACGCCGACTTCGTGCCAGGCCTCACCGACCGACAGCGATACCTCTCCTCAGTGCAGCACTTCGTGAACAATGGGCTACCATTTCCCAAGAAACCTGATTGAACGTATCCCTGCGAGAGTGTAAGCTGTCATCAAAGCTAAGGGTGGGCCAGCAACATACTGAATTCCTGCATTACCGATGGAGGACGCCTCGAACTTCATGTTCAGTAAGTGTCCGTATACTTTTGATCACATAGTGTATCTCGGTCGGTGGAAAATCTGAAAAACTGGTTGTTGTACATTGTTTTCAAATGAAATAAAATGCATCTGAACAAAAGATGGAATTCTGATATTACATGTATTCCCTTTAATTGCTCATCTTTCGTCGTCTGATAGGGCATGAATGCATTCGTATTTTAAAGATTTAACTGTGCAGAGAATTCGTGGCTTCAGTTATCACAGTATTACAAGAGCGTCAATAGATTCTTGACAGAAGGAAAGTACTGCCATCAGATACCGCTTTTACCCATCGTAAACCATTCCCCATAGTTTCGTATCGAAACCGGTTTTCATAATTTGAGTACCGCATATAGTCGGCCGTTGTGATCCAGCGGTTCTGGGCGCTTCAGTCTGGAACCGCACTGCTGCTACTGTCGCAGATTCGAATCCTGCCTCGGGCATGGATGTGTGTCATGTCCTTAAGTTAGTTAGGTTTAAGTAGTTCTAAGTCTAGGGAACTGATGACCTCAGATGTTAAGTCCCATAGAGCTGAGAGCCATTTGACCCATTTGAAGTACCGCATAAGTGACCAGATTGGGCAATATTTTGCCATTTGGGCTAATAATGATAGAATTTTGAGCAAGTTTTTTAAGGAAATGCAATAATGGCCATTTTGGCGATATTTTTGTTGGTCAGCAAGATTTATGGACGATACAGGCAAATCCAAGTGTATGTTTATGCATTGATTTTAACTTAATGTTATTTTTAATACTTTGCCACTCCGATAATTTGTAAATAATTGACATACTGCAACCCCAAAGCTCTATCAGTCTCCAAATAAAGATTCCCGTATTATAATTATATCATACATTATATTAAACTGCTACAAATAGGTAATTAGACTGTTATATTAGTGCGCACATATTTTTAACTTACTATAAACGAATCAAATTGGGTGTTCCTCTTCCTTCTCGTAAGAAACTTATTCAAAATTAATAGCTATCAGAACAGTTCATAACAAAAACGTAATAAGTGGCAGCACAGTCATTAAATATGACTACAAGTAAGAACTAAAGTGATTAACAAAATAACAACTAAACTCAAGTTACGTACAGTAGTTGGTCTTGGCTGAAATATGGATAGGTAGTGGCCGATACTGCTATCTATATATCGACAGTTTAAATCCACCGATGGCCTTGTTGACACAGTGCTTACCCTCTGTCGTCTATAAGTGTAAACAATTTACAAGGGGCTGTCAAAACGTTTCTGTTCGAAGGTTGGAGAGTTCAGAAAGGAATGCCTCTCAGGCAAAATCGCCTGTTAGACATTGAAGCTACGATTCTCTTGAAGCACCAGGTTCAAGTTACCCGTTTGATAAAACACTGTGTTCTGCTGCGTGAAGAACTCCTTTGCTGCCTGCTACACAACCTCGTCTAACAGGAGTCGTCGATACTTGAAGGCCTTTCTTAAGGGTCACGGGTGTGATAACTGCGTAGGAAGAGGTCAGGCTGTGGGATGGGTGCTCGTGTGTCTCCCAACTGAGTTGGCGTAATTTCAGAGTTACGACATCCCTCTGCCTACGTCCTTGAAGTGACTCGCGGAAACGTTCGACTAGACATGAACTTCCAAGTGCTTCAATGACTAGAAACATTAAAGTATTTTAAATAGCTTCTATCAATTTTCAGTTACACCATACTTTATTTCGAGAGCTAGTCAGTACAGAAGCTATGCAAAGATGGTTTTGCACTAGTATCGCCAACAGTCAGTCGCTGCCTTTGAAGGATCCCCTATGTGAAGTCTGGTTGGGACATGATCACAAGTTTTTAGCCATTTTGATCAATGAGCCTTAAGCAGGTAATTGAGAATGTGGCACAGAAGCATTCTTCTTATGGTACTGAGCGGCATGGATATGATCCTTGTTCTTGGTGGTGTGTCGACTGTGGCGTCGCAGGCTGGCGGTTTTGGTAAGACGTCTCAGATTTTTGGGGTTATCCCTAGGCAGTGCTTGTTCGCAAAACGATCCGTCAGATACGCGAGGTCTTTATATGATATGGTCAGATTTTCACGGATTTAAGTGGTGATGTCGCTGGTTGCGTCGAGTAGAAGTATGTTCGGCATACGGCTACAATTTTGCTGTCTTCCGAGGTTGTACCAGTGACCAGTGGTACAGAATCACAATTGGCTCACTCTGTTCGAAAAGAAGTTGCCAGTCACACTCTGTGCTCCACTTAGTTTACCAAATTTTTTGTATTGCCTATGGATTTTTGGTGCATTTGCTACGTGCTTATCTGGTTTAAATATCGTGTGTCTTTGTGTTGCTGAGAGGTTCTATATTATCATGGCTGCTTGTTTTCGCTTTAATTGTACAACGTGAAAATTACATAGTTTCTTTCATTTAAACTCCCTTGGCCATTGATTTACTATTTATGAGCATAAATTTGGTGCTACCGCCAATATACAACAGCGTGTTGCAAAACACAGCCTTATCCACAATAACTGTTGCGTTTGCTAACTTCCTTGTAACCTCTTCACCTCACAGACAGCATGGCCTATTTTCTGTATTACGTTTCACGTTCCTTAGCATGAATATTACAGCCAATAAGATAAGTTTCTCACAGCTGCTGCACGAAGGGACACTAATCGTGCTTCTTAAATAATTAAAGTTTCTCTGAGGCATTTAAGTCTCATTTTTATCGACGATAGACGATAATGTTGGAAGCTGCAGATGTGAACTAAGATTTGTGCCGGGCTGGGACTCGAAAGCCGGTCTTCCTGCTTATTTGGTAGAAATGCTGACCATTACACCGCTGCGGCACTATGGTCAGTATTGTTGTACTAACTAACTAAGTTGAACGCACTCATTGATACTTGTTTTCGTTGAGGAGGGCATTCGACTTGGGTAGTTCGTGCAGCAATGCTGACCATGGTGCTGCGCTTGTGTAATGGTCAGCACTTTTGCCTTAGTCAGCAAGAAGACCCGGGTTCGATTTCCAGCCGTGGGACAAATTTTAGTTCATATCTGCAGCTTTCCTGTATTTCACGAACAGTCACAAGCGAAGTGACTTTTCATACTGATAGGTTTATATGTACTACATCACAGGCACAGGGATTTTTTTTTCATGTATATTACAATAAGCTACTTTTAACCCCACTTTATAAGAAAGATGATAAGAAAGACAAACAATTACCATCCAGTTTCCTTACAGATGCTTTTTTTCCAAGATATTTGAAATAGTAATGTCTTGAACAATAGTCTCACATGACATTTGAAACAGCTTAATCAGCGCATCGCAGTTTGCATTCCAGAAGTGTTATTTGATTAAAAATGTTAGGTATACATTCAGTCACCAAATATTTCAAAGCCATCGATTTTGTAGATCATGGTAGAAAGACTTAAATGTTAAGAATTGATGATTTTACACCCAACTGGTTTGAATTATACTTACACTGTAAAAAGTTACACTGAATAATTCAGGGTTCGAAGAAGAGCATAGTTTAGTGACTGGTGAGACATCAAACAGTGAGTCCCATGAAGTTCAATTTTGCGACTTCTTTTGTTCCTTATGCATGCGAATGACCTTCTAATTAACATTCATCAAGCAGGATTTATCCTTTTTGGAGACAGTACTAGTGTTGTAATCCATCCAATTAGAGAGAAAGCAATAGAAGAGATTGTTAATACTATTTTCGAAACAATTATATCATGGTTCTCTGAAAATGCAGTCTCCACAAGTTTTAAGAATATACACCATATGCAGTCCTGTGCAGTAAATAACGGTACCAACAACTGATCCAGAAAATGTAAAGGGTGTCAATAAACAGGGTTGACTGTTCCAAATATTTTGGTATACATACCAATGAAAAATTTAACTGAAGAATCATATTACCGAGCTCCACAAACAATGAAGTTCAGTTACTTTTGACTTTCATATAACTCCTAATCTTGGATACAAACGAATCTACATCCTGACTATATTTCCACTTAATACTGTCCTCTGGAATAATTTTCTGAGATAACTCATCACTTAGAAGGAACATATTGTTTGCACAAAAGCGAACAGTAAGGATAATATGTGTTCGTCATGTAGGTACCTCCTCAAGGCATTAGGCATTTAATTGCACATCACAGCGCATATATTCGCTAATTAAGTCAGTTATAAATATTCCAGCACAATGTCAGAAGAATAGTGACGTCCATACTTATAATAATAGCGGGAAGAATTATCTTTTTATTGAAGCTGTCAGAGGCTCGGAAAACAGTTCAATATGCAACAAAAAATGTTTTTGAACTGTTTGCCCTACAACTTAAAAAGTCTCACAGATCATGCAGCAAGTCTAAATGTAATCTCAAAAATATTTCTTCTGGACAATTTCTTATATGCCATGGACGAATCGATATAGCATGTAAAGAACCTAGTTTTTAAGCGTAGCCAGATGAAAGGATATTTGACTGCGGAGAATCAAAGCAGGTTACAGTGCAAGGGGTAGAGCAACAGGGGACAGAATACTGCCTGGAAGCAAATCTTTGTTTAAGAGATGTGAAGAGATGGATACTTTCAAATAGAGTGAAATTATTTTGCTTAAATGTTTGTTTTTATTTGGATGTAATTCTTTCTTTTGTTTCATAAGTCTTATCCTTTCACTCCAGCCCCCTTGAATCACAACCCGCACAGCTTCGTAGATCTGCAGAAGATATCGAACTTTTCTGAGCTATCGATACATCAACATCGTGGGAAAATGAAAGTAGTTTCTTTCCGTTGATGAAATGTGAATAATACTCCATAACTGGTTATGAAAGTTTAATTAGGAGTAATTAGTTATTTTGATTGAACAATGTTACTACTAAACTCACGTGTTAAATGTTAAAACCTCTCTTTAACTTCAACAAACTACGTCAGTAGCTTAGTACTGACAAATAAAAATGTAGCAAAATATTCTGTAGATATTATTCCGCAACTTACACATCTGCGTCAGGCGGAATTTTCTGTGTTCCAAACTTCATGACTTGACCAGAGCTGTGACGTACTTCTGTAGATGTAGAAGCACCTTCTGACAGAGGTAATGATGGCTAAAAAGAGACAAAAAGGGAGCTCTCACTTGCGTTTACACTAATAACATGGAGTAATAAAATGTAAACAACTTTATGTTGATCTTCACCTTCTCATTGTTTATACAGGGCGTAACGGGTATAAGTGCAGATATTTCTACTGGTGGCTGAGAATGGAGTACTGAACGACATTAAATCAGTATGTACGTTGAATACACACTAATAATTATAGCTATTACAAGTCGTATATTTTTGAGTTGTTTAGAACTTTAATTTACGTATTGCAAGAGCACACCATTGATGCTCATTTTCCCCTGGGCAGCAGGTCAGGCGTTGAAGTATAGACGTGTGGACGCAGAACTGTTAGTCTATACTGACAGATGTAGTCCACTTAGTGGTGCATGTACGATCACACAAAAAACATTAGATCATTAAGTTTGTGACGTGTTCATGGAAACACTGCTCAATGCAGAGCAAAAACAACTAATGCACTGAATTAAGTTCATATTAAGGTACCACGTAGAAAAATATACGCACTTACATCCGTTACACTCTCTACATGACTTCGCCATACTGATGGATGACGTGAAACTATTTTTCTCTAAATTCAGTATTTTAGGTGTAATTTTAAAATATTCGCTTTTACTGACACTAGATGAACACGAGTATCTATTGTGTTCAGCAAACAGAATAAAAAATAATTAATAGGTAAAAGCAACGAAGTTCTTTGCAAAAGATATTCCAAAAGGATATTCTCTGCTTTAGAGAAAATTCAAATAAAAAATGAACATTAAAACGGCTTCTTCGTTTGTGCGATGCTTCCTTCGTTTTATGCACTAAGCCTTAATATATTCCCCCCTCGTTGCTGTATTCCATCGTAGTTGGTATTTTTTTCCATAGTGTCTTGGTGAACACTTTCACCACATTCTCAACTCACATCTCTCAAATTCTGTCTTTATAAATCAATATGTGAAAGCAAGATGCGCATTTTAATTGACATTCTGCACCCAAGGTTACTGTAGCTTTGAATTAAGACAATTTCCATGTCATTCTTACTTCTATTCTTGTCTAGGAACATACGTACCATCATTCTGAATGACCTCCATGTATTACGTTCTTTTGGAGTCATTGCTTCCTCCAGAATTTTTTATTGTAACATGAGTCAAAATTGGTACCCAGAAAATATTCTAGGACTGCACTAGCCAAACCTTTAATGAAATGTTTAATTGGTCCCAATGTAATATGCGGAAGGGTAACTAAACTTTTTTCCTGGGTACAAGAGGTTATCTACGCCTGGAAGGAACGCTTCTCTCATAGACCATTCTTTCCTAATGGTGCTGTACTCTCTTAAAATTTCCACATAATAATCTAGAAAACAGTGGAATAATTCTGTACTTGAGAGTTATCTAGCGGTATCCTATGGTACTAACAAAGAAAATGGAAGTAGAACTAATAAAAAATACGACACTGGGTGGTATCTAGTGATTATCTCTGCCTCTTTCCTTCATCATATGCGTACACTGTAGGGACATGTCAGTTAAAGTATTTCCCCTGAACACAAGCTTCCAATCGATGCAACACTGTCAGCACACTTCAGGCTTCGCATATAGTGTGCCAATGAATATAGAACATTATCGTATTACTTTTTTATCCACAGCACTAGAATTTTCCGAAAAATACCACACGTCTGTCTTAAACACATGTTTACAGAAGATAGTAAACAGAAAATGGACTAACATTGTTCTGTAAAATACCTTCATTTCATCAAACAATTAAAAAAATTGTGTGTCGGCGCGACGCAGAACTCGATTAGAATCTCAAGATCTTAGGCTAGTCAGATGCAAAACAAACATAGATACAAAGCTACAAAGAAACAAACTCATCGGAAGGGAAGTCAGATGCGTGGAATACGATAATCTGTTTAAGAACGTTGAGGTACAGTTGATGCAGTTAAGGAACATATTCAGAATCACAGAAAATGAACCTGATGAATTCTGAAATGGGGCTAGCAGTGGCATACGAAAAGGAGATGGAAAGCATTTTTAATGGGAAAACTAAATTCGAGGTTAATGGGAGACAGAGCTTAAGCATTGTTAGACACTGTGTATCATAATCTTTGGAGTGACAATACTAAGTGCGTCTGCACTATCAGTCTGACATTTTTAAGAGAACTTTTAGCGTAAGCTTTTGTGTGATTTTTTCGAGTAACACTAGTTATTGATCATTACTTCTTTTCAGTTTATGGTTAAATATAGAATATTCCGTTCTGACTAGTGACGCTATTTTAACCTTACATAAATTTGTGAAATCCCAGTCATTGTGGGGATTTGGAATCATCCGAGAGGGTAGGAGTGATATCTGCCCCGAGAATTGGTCTACGAATTCCATTTACGATTAGGATAAATGTTCCTATGATGCTGTAAATAATGTAAGCAACTAACAAACCTGCGAAGACTTCTTGCAGTTGACTACCGCGAAGAAGGAAAAGAGAAGTAATGAGTTAGTTGGCACGTACGATTCTCTTTAAAACACCAGTGAAAGACAAATTAAAGTTCATGAAACAGGAGACCCGGTGAGGCAGAGTACTTCTTTCGAAGAAAAGAAATGTTGGACTTCAAATGGTCGCTGGTTTAGTTAGCACGGAAGTGAATTTACACTCGTCACCTGTGAATAAATCCTTGCAGAGTAAAAGTGTGCTCGGACTTCTGAAAAGCAGGTGTGTAGGTCAGCGACTGACAGTAGGCAGAGGTTTAGGGTCTGACACCACAATATCTCTGTAGGCATTGTCGGGTAGTAACCATTTGGCATCTTCAAGTGGTGTTATTAGGTTACACATCATGGTGGTTTTAAATTAAGTTATTTGGGAGTAGAACTTCACGATTTATTGTCACTCTCATCAGTTCTTTTATGAACGAATTGTCTCTACAGCTCGTTCATGCTACAATCAATGTCAACACACAGTGTTTATAAATGGAGATTTAAACTGTTCCAGAATTATTTAAAAATTTGCGTAGGTGCTATTCTTCGTTACTTGTTCTAAAATAGTACTTTCAAAAGTCGGATATTTTATTTTTTTATTTTTCGCTCTGTTATGTATAACGAATACTTAATAATGAGCCTACAAATGCATAGTATTCGACTGCGATAGGAGCGAAAGTTTTCAATGTAAAAGTAGTCTTTGCAGACACACTTTCCATCCCTCATCCCTCACCCCCCCCCCCCTCAAATCACCATCAGGCTTGAAAAGGCAAATAATAGCCATTGCTGTTGTTGTTGTGGTCTTCAGTCCAGAGAGTGGTTTGATGCAGCTCTCCATGCCACTATATCCTGTGCAAGCTGTACCTACTGCAACTCAGGACATGTCCTACCAACCGATCCCTTCTTCTAGTCAAGTTGTGCCACAAACTTCTCTTCTCCCCAATCCTATTCAGTACCTCCTCATTAGTTACGTGATCTACCCATCTAAAATTCAGCATTCTTCTGTAGCACCACATTTCTAAAGCTTTTATTCTCTTCTTGTCTAAACTATTTATCGTCCATGTTTCACTTCCATGCATGGCTACACTCCATACAAATACTTTCGGAAACGACTTCCTGACACTTAAATCTATAATCGATGTTAACAAATTTCTCTTCTTCAGAAACGCTTTCCTTGCCATTGCCAGTCTACATTCCTCTCTACTTCAACCATCATCAGTTATTTTGCTCCCCAAATAGCAAAACCCCTTTACTACTTTAAGTGTCTCATTTCCTAATCTAATTCCCTCAGCATCACCTGACTTAATTCGACTACATTCCATTATCCTCGTTTTGCTTTTGTTAATGTTCATCTTATATCCTCCTTTCAAGACACAGTCCATTCCGTTCAACTGAAGTCCTTTGCTGTCTCTGACAGAATTACAATGTCATCGGCAAACCTCAAAGTTTTTATTTCTTCTCCATGGACTCTCATACCTACTCAATTTTTTCTTTTGTTTCCTTTACTGCTTGCTCAATATACAGATTGAATAACATCGGGAATAGGCTACAACCCTGTCTCACTCCCTTCCCAACCACTGCTTCCCTTTCATGCCCCTCGACTCTTATAACTGCCATCTGGTTTCTGTACACACTGTAAATAGCCTTTCGCTCCCTGTATTTTACCACTGCCACCTTTATAATTTGAAAGAGAATATTCCAGTCAACATTGTCAAAAGCTTACATCATGGACATATACAAAACAAAACAAATAGGCCACAAAATAGACAACCAAGAAAAATATACTGCTGAACTGCACATAGCGGCTGAAACTTGGTCCTGGGACCAGCTGCAGGAGTCAGTAATCACTTCTGACTCCTCTAACAGAGGCGAGGCTGCTTTGGTAGCACAATATGATGGTTGATGCAATCAGGTTGACATAAGTCAGGAGGCAAACAGTTCACAACCCTGGGCAGGGTAGCAGTGGAATGGTCAGTGGCTGCCTTATAGTCCTCTGACGTATCGTCATAACAACATTATTGTTAAAACACTCATTTATTGCTCAGCAAAGCACAACAGCCAGGACGATACTCAGCGAAGTCACTGCCCCCAGGACGTACGCTGTAAGCGGCCTGCGAAGAGGCGATTCCATAAATAGTGTCTCGCTGCCAGTGGAGTGATGGTGACACCAACTCTATAAGGGCGCTAATCATAGCAGCGGCCAATGGCTGACACTGCTCACTAGAGGCAGCCTGGTTGCACAGGCAGTCTTACAGGATGCATAGAATCACACTGTTGACGCAGCACTGATGAGACAGCTCACAGCAGCAGCAGCATGTGCCCACATTAGCACAGGTGGGCAGTTGTTTGTTCCCACAAGCTACGGCGGCTGAGAAGCTATACAGCCCATGCCTGAAACCATAGACTAGCAGGGCAGGAGGCCAGCAGTGGCAGAGGTAGTAGTGGGCCCACCAGTTGGACAGCGCTAACTCAACAGCAGTCGACTCAGTGAGAACACCATGGCGACCGTTAAGAACAGCAGAGGTGGTCATTTGTTGATTCATCTAGACTTGTAGACCGTTGTATGTCCCCCCTTGGAGTTGGTGGCTGGTGGTGGCTGGCAGACTGCAATGCCTTTGTCCAGAAATGAGAAATACTAATATGGGCTTGGATGTTTCTTGTTTTGCTAAAGCATCACTTTATACCCTGTAAGTCAAAACAGACCCACAGCTCAGGCATGAAGCAATCACATGACCCATGCCATGTTGGCTATGCCTTTCTGCTGCACCATTGTCATCACAGCTGTGGCCCCTCTGATTGGCCGTAGCATAAACTAAACTCCTCGACGCCTCAGAAACAGTACTTGTCATGTCAGCAGGTAGACTCTAATGTGTCGTTACCTGGTCAGCCTGAACTGGTCTCCTATCATCGCCTCTTTCATTATCCATAGGCAGTGTCTTAGTTGTAGCCAACCATGCCATGTAAATTAACTGTAGCGCCCCAGCTCTTTGCTTCATGCATTTTCAATCTTATACAGTTGGAATGGCCGATGCAATTATTTTATTGCTGTATTCGTTTCGTTTTGCACCTCGATATCTAATGTCTCTTGGCGCCAAGTTCAAGTTAACTGTTTTCTTAGGAAAAGAACGACTTCTTAGACGAGATATGTATAAAAAGTTTATTGTAGATAATCGGTTTCGATGAAACAAAGTTACCATCTCCAGATCTTCATAAAGATCTGGCAGATATCCTGTGCCAGCTATACACAAAGTCATTCCATTGAATTTTCAAGTACATAAAATGTG
The DNA here is from genome assembly GCF_023864275.1 of Schistocerca cancellata. NCBI lineage: Eukaryota > Metazoa > Arthropoda > Insecta > Orthoptera > Acrididae > Schistocerca > Schistocerca cancellata. The sequence goes on along the minus strand of NC_064628.1, from coordinate 242,731,490 downwards.
CATTGGGACATCAAAATTAAAATTACTGTGTACAACACAATTCGCCAAAACATCGTTCCCATTAGGTAACATGTGTTTTGGCGAATTATGTTGTACAGAGTAATATTAATTTAGACGAGCCAGCACTCCGCTCATTTCATGTTTTAAGCACCTGGAAATTCAATGGAAAGATTCTGTATGTAGCTGGCACAAGATATTTGTAATAACCTTTATGAAGATCTGAAGATGGTGTAAGTAGGCTATGTAAGTAGGCTGTTTAGGTTCTTATATTGGTAACGCCGCCGCCACGTAGCGCTCTCTGTTAGAAAATCACTGGCTGTGCTGTGTGCAGTCTGTGGCTAGTTTGCATTGTTGTCTGCCATTGTAGTGTTGGGCAGCGGCAGCTGGAGGTGAACAGCGCGTAGCGTTGCGCAGTAGGAGGTGAGCCGCCAGCAGTGGTGGATGTGGGGAGAGAAATGGCGGAGACTTGAAATTCGTAAGACTGGATGGCATATATATTATGATTATTAAGGTAAATACATTGTTTGTTCGCTATTAAAATCTTTCATTTGCTAACTATGCCTATCAGTAGTTAGTGCCTTCAGTAGTTTGAATCTTTTATTTAGCTGGCAGTAGTGGCGCTCGCTGTATTGCAGTAGTTCGAGTAACGAAGATTTTTGGTGAGGTAAGTGATTTGTGAAAGGTACAGCAGGTTAATGTTAGCCAGGGTCATTCCTTTGTAGGGATTTTTGAAAGTCCGATTGCGTTGCGCTAAAAAAATATTGTGTGTCAGTTTAAGCACAGTCCTGTATAAATTGTTCTAAGGGGACGTTTCAATGGTAACTTAGTTTTACCGAAACCGGTTATCTACAATAAAGTTTTTTTATAGCGATCAGGGCTACAAAGTTTTTCTTCTCCTAAGTAATCACTCCATATCGCCCCTTAGAGCTCAACATGATTAGACTAACTGGTTTCTTTTAAGTCTCTTATGTTTGACGTGTTTCCATTGGCGGTTGCGATTACGACTGCATATCCTAATCCTATAGGTCACACTTTCCCATGATGCCTCAGCTGGCCTTGTAGCAAGGTCAGATACACAGAGTGGAATTCAGTGTTTACAAAGCTGTCCTTAACCTGCAACTCGGGTTGAAAGCCACCGTGCTTCACTAGGCATGCTCCTGTTGGTGTTAGTACATACTTTTCTTCCTTCAACCACAAATCTGACCTATCCACTCAGTTGCAGGGAAACGACAGTTTAACTTGGTCATTGAACACAGTGCAACTTGGCATTTCTGGTATGTTTAAATCATTTACAGAGAAGAGTAACAGAAAAAATCACAGGAACGACTATGAATTGAACCCAAATACATGCATTTGCGATATGAAAAATAGCTGCACGTAATGATACTTTAGTCAAGCTTCGGGTACATAATGGTAACCAGGATAGCCATTGAAAACACATATAAGAAGTAAAAGTAAATTATTTTTCAATATACTGTACTAATAATTAATAAAATTAAGTAATTAACCAGAAGGTGCAACGAAGAACAAACGTCTAACCTCCAAAACAATTGCAGTAGCGAAGTAATTGCAACAGTCATTTCTCGTGAACTTCATAGACTAAAAGAATGAGGTAAAACCTGTTGCCAATAGAGAAAAATTAAGTTGAAAAAGACGAATAAACATTCATACTTTATAACGAGATACATAGCACTGAATAAGCTACAGTAGACAAACGGCAGCAGAATAATAATAAAATTTATTTGTATGTTACTACATCCAACGTAAAATCGAAAGTGCTGTATTGTGGGGGGGGGGGGGGGGGGTGTCACATAATGGGTAGATAGCTTGAAACGCTTTTTGTGAAATACAAGTAAAGCTATCAGTTCAGAAGGTTAAGAAGTATGGCTTATTGAATACATATCAGTCGTCGAAACGTTGAAAGACTGAACAAAACACACAGGGCGCAGGTTGAGTATATGAAGAGTGCATAGCGAGCCACCTACCTTGAACAATGAAATAGCAGACAACAGCTCTATGTGAGCTTGATCCAGTTAACTGTGGTCTGTCACCACGGAATGTAAGTCCAACAGCTTTTGTTGGCAGTTACCCGCAAACCGATCAATGGAATCCCCCCTCCCTCCCTCCCTCCTTCCCCACCCTTATCACCCATCTCTCACCGGGAGCCTGTCACTTGTAGAGGTGCAAGCTCTGTGACGATGAATCACAGTGTAACGTTGCTCCATTTACTTCTCTGGAAGTGGGAACAGCTGTGGCCAGCGTTGTGTAATGTCACACGTGTTGTGTCGTGTTGGAACTGTTGTGTTGGCATGTTTTGCAACCGTGTAGAAAGAACCATGAGCCCTGATTTGCTGTAGTTTTCTTGTCAGGATACTGAAGTGCCAACGCATTCAGTGTTAAATATATCACTCTTATCAGATGGAACAAACAAGCGCATACTTCGCTTATCTCGCTTTTGATAGTGCCTAGTCTCTGTTTTAGTAGGTGAACATGGATTGGGGGGAAGGAATGAAAGAGGAAGCCGCCTTGTAGAATTTTGCACAGAGCATAAATTAATCATAGCCAACACTTGGTTCAAGAATCATAAAAGAAGGTTGAATACCTGGAAGAATCCTGGAGATACTAAAAGGTATCAGATAGATTATATAATGGTAAGACAGAGATTTAGGAACCAGGTTTTAAATTGTAAGACATTTCCTGGGGCAGATGTGGATTCTGACCACAATCTATTGGTTATGAACTGCAGATTGAAACTGAAGAAACTGCAAAAAGGTGGGAATTTAAGGAAATGGCACCTGGATAAACTGAAAGAACCAGAGGTTGTAGAGAGTTTCAGGGAGAGCATAAGGGAACAATTGACAGGAATGGGGGAAAGAACTACAGTAGAAGAAGAATGGGTAGCTCTGAGGGATGAAGTAGTGAAGGCAGCAGAGGATCAAGTAGGTAAAAAGACGAGGGCTAATAGAAATCCTTGGGTAACAGAAGAAATATTGAATTTAATTGATGAAAGGAGAAAATACAATAATGCAGTAACTGAAGCATGGAAAAAGCAATACAAACGTCTCAAAAATGATATCGACAGGAAGTGCAAAATGGCTAAGCAGGGATGGCTAGAGGACAAATGTAAGGATGTAGAGGCTTGTCTCACTAGGGGTAAGATAGATACTGCCTACAGGAAAATTAAAGAGTCCTTTGGAGAGAAGAGAACCACTTGTATGAATATCAAGAGCTCAGATGGCAACCCAGTTCTAAGCAAAGAAGGGAAGGCAGAAAGGTGGAAGGAGTATATAGAGGGTCTATACAAGGGCGATGTACTTGAGGACAATATTATGGAAATGGAAGAAGCTGTAAATGAAGACGAAATGGGAGACACGATACTGCGTGAAGAGTTTGACAGAGCACTGAAAGACCAGAGTCGAAACAAGGCCCCGGGAGTAGACAACATTCCACTGGAACTACTGATGGCCTCAGGAGAGCCAGTCATGACAAAACTCTACCATCTGGTGAGCAAGATGTATGAGACAGGCGAAATACCCTCAGACTTCAAGAAGAATATAATAATTTCAATCCCAAAGAAAGCAGGTGTTGACAGATGTGAAAATTACCGAACTATCAGTTTAATAAGTCACAGATGCAAAATACTAACGCGATTTCTTTACAGACGAATGGAAAAACTGGTAGAAGCCGACCTCGGGGAAGATCAGTTTGGATTCCGTAGAAATGTTGGAACACGTGAGCCAATACTGACCTTACGACTTATCTTAGAAGAAAGATTAAGAAAAGGCAAATCTACGTTTCTAGCATTTGTAGACTTAGAGAAAGCTTTTGACAATGTTAACTGGAATACTCTCTTTCAAATTCTGAAGGTGGCAGGGGTAAAATACAGGGAGCGAAAGGCTATTTACAATTTGTACAGAAACCAGATGGCAGTTATAAGAGTCGAGGGGCATGAAAGGGAAGTAGTGGTTGGGAAGGGAGTGAGACAGGGTTGTAGCCTCTCCCCGATGTTATTCAATCTGTATATTGAGCAAGCAGTAAAGGAAACAAAAGAAAAATTCGGAGTAGGTATTAAAATGTATGGAGAAAAAGTAAAAACTTTGAGGTTTGCCGATGACATTGTAATTCTGTCAGAGACAGCAAAGGACTTCAGTTGAACGGAATGGACTGTGTCTTGAAAGGTGGATATAAGATGAACATCAACAAAAGCAAAACGAGGATAATGGAATGTAGTCAAATTAAGTCGGGTGATGCTGAGGGAATTAGATTAGGAAATGAGACACTTAAAGTAGTAAAGGAGTTATGCTATTTAGGGAGTAAAATAACTGAAGATGGTCGAAGTAGAGAGGATATAAAATGTAGACTGGCAATGGCAAGGAAAGCGTTTCTGAAGAAGAGGAATTTGTTAACATCGCGTATAGATTAAATGTCAGGAAGTCGTTTCTGAAAGTATTTGTATGGAGTGTAGCCATGTATGGAAGTAAAACATGGACGATAACTAGTTTGGACAAGAAGAGAATAGAAGCTTTCAAAATGTGGTGCTACAGAAGAATGCTGAAGATAAGGTGGGTAGATCACGTAACTAATGACGAGGTTTTGAATAGGATTGGGGAGAAGAGAAGTTTGTGGCACAACTTGACTAGAAGAAGGGATCGGTTGGTAGGACATGTTTTGAGGCATCAAGGGATCACAAATTTAGCATTGGAGGGCAGTGTGGAGGGTAAAAATCGTAGAGGGAGACCAAGAGATGAATACACTAAGCAGATTCAGAAGGATGTAGGTTGCAGTAGATACTGGGAGATGAAGAAGCTTGCACAGGATAGAGTAGCATGGAGAGCTGCATCAAACCAGTCTCAGGACTGAAGACCACAACAACAACAACAGTCTCTGTTTGAGAAAAAAAAATATCGTCTCATTGCCGTCTAGATCTTTACAGACGAAGCAAAAGTCCGGACTGTGGAAACACTGAAAAGGAAGTAGACTAATCGTTTTTGAAACCATCGCAGAATTTTGCAGGAACTATTTAGAGAAACCACGAGTAATTCAAATATGGATGACTAGGTGAAGATGTGAACAACTGGAACCGCGAAAACGAGTCAAGTGCAACCTTGTTCGGTTCATCTGTTTGAATCTATAGTTCCCTGCTATACAAGCTTTTACTTTCTTCATAGTTTTTTTAGCTAGGAAACACTGAGGCATTACACCACCCATATCACAGATTAACACGGAGAAGGGATTTACGTTCCACATCATACCTAAATTTTTTACAACTTTTCTGTCATTCTTAGAAGAGAATATCATGAGACGTCTGAAATTTATTACAAATGATGAAATGTGTTTCGTATTCATGTCACCTTCTGAACTAACGGGATAGCCACCCTTCGGCACAGCCCTATCGGGATTCGGGAAGGGTACCGACCACGGATAGATTCCACCCTATCCACCCTACTGATTAACGACAAGGGCTGGTGTACCGCCCGACTTGGACGTGTGTGATTTTTAGGCTGTTTCCGACATTCGAGTACTTGAATACCCGGCTGGTACCCGCATCCTGCCTGAGTTACACAGATAACAAACTTTTCGAAAACGTTCTCACAGATGGATAACACTATACGCAAATAGATGCAGTACAAGGTTTCCTTCACGGGGGTGGGGGAGGGGGGTGAGGGTTTACGACAAGAAGGGCATCCTGCTTTGCCCTACCACTAGCATTAACAAATCCAAACTAACATGCCGATCTCGTGAAGACACGGCATAAGACTGGGAAAAAGAAGGTTCCGGTCACTTGTTCCAGAAGGACTGCAAATGTTGCTGAAGCAGAAACATTGAGTGTAGTCTTGTCCATTAAACTGCTCCCAATTAACTATGTACGTCAAACAGAAAGAGAATAAGAATTTCATAAGGGTACTTTTCAGCAGCAGTCTTTAATACGACTACTGTCTTGAAAACCTCCTTGCTATACTAACAAACCACTGGTAATATAATAGCCGGTGGTGTATTCTAATCATCTACTGTTTCGACAAAAGAAATAGCAGCCGGTGATATTCATTATGGGACTGTAAGTGAACAGATTAGAACTTAACTAACTCGTGGAACGGAGTAAAATTCGGCACACCTGTGCTAAAGAATACTTAATTCGCTGTGCCACGACTTCTTATGTCACAGAACGAACACCATGAACTCAACACTACAGTTGGCATCATTGCTCGCTTAAACAGCATCTCAGTTGTGTTTTGTTCTTCACAGATTGTGCTTTTGAGGAATGTGCCGCGTGGTCCTGCCGGATTTCAAAAAAAGGCCCGCCATCTATCGTACAAGGCACTGTCTGTCAAAGAAACGCTGCCTGGCGGCTGTTGCACGCCTTTTGTTACATTATGTTCACTCATTTGCCGAATGTCTGAAGCATCGGAAAGAATTCTTACATTCTGCCAACTGTAGAAAAGTTGAGTTTAACATCTTATTGGCAATCACACCGTTAAAGGTGAAGTATAAGGTCGTCCCTCTTTTTGGCTCCAGTCAATATAGAGCAATAGTATATTTACCCAACTTCCACTTCGAAATACACTGCAGTTATTCGGTTCTTATTTAAGTTAAGGTTGATTGATTAATATCAATAGTTTTTAATGCAACCCGATTCAGGATATGCAATGAAATACACAAGGACACTGTCTATCTACCTAACGTTCGCCAGTGACATATATCAGAGGATGATCGGACGAGAAATTGAGGTCCACTTATTCCTCCGCTTATTACGAAGACAAGCGGAATGTAAAGAGTCATTATCGGTTGATGAAGGGAGAGTGAGATGTGCAGTTGATGTTATTTTCAGCTGGGAATCATAACAGTTTATAATGTGAGAAATGAATTAGTTAACGGGCTAGGCGGTAGTTTGCTGAGATATTAAATTTATTCTGTAACATAAACTGCTGGTTTGTACCAGATTGTGGAGTGGGGGCATATTTTGCAAGAAAGGTGAGAAGGTGGGGGGGGGGGGGGGGGGAGGGTATTGATATATTTGTCTGCTCAGTATTCGTGTGACTAGTGACGGGTTAACGAACATGTTCCTTTACAGATAATGTTCTTTTACAATGTTTCAATACGCGTGATCGCACTGTGTAACAATGTCAAGAATGTATTTAACAGTATTGACAACGACATCCAGATCTGTCAGCATACATTACGTTGGCATGGCTTCACGCCATAATATCAGTACTTGATAATGGCCTAGAGCTGAAACTGCAATAGTGTGTAATAAAAATTTATAACAGTCACTGGCGTAAAGATGATGTCCTTCAAAAAGTTGTTTGTGACTGTGAATCCCAACTACAACAAGTGTGAGCGTGAATAGTAAATTGCGACCCTAACAGAACTGCTACATATATTTTTGTATGTTCTGAGTTAATCACTATCATTTTATATCTTTCGTGAGGACATTTCTTCATTGTGTAACCGTTAAGTGTACTGTCGGAAAAAAACTAGAGATGTTGATCGGAGAATTAACTGGCGGATGCCTGGCTGAAAAACTAAACTGAAGATCTGGCTGGCGTATTTTAAGAAAATCAGAGGAAACTTAATTTTTCCTAATACGTCATTAATGTCTTATATTAACAATGGCTTTCATTCTGGAGTCCGTCCATTGTAAATTCTTTCCGACAGTGAACCTAATAAAGATGTCGCAAGCCCGACAGGAGACGACAAGCCGGACATTTCTTACTGCCAGATAGCAGCACGTTAGAAGGTCGTATGACACGTGTGTAAGAGGATCTATAGAAACTAGTTTTCACTGACAACGTTTACGATAACCTGAACGATTACGGAAAAATTTAGCTGCAAACAGTGAGGAGTTCTCGTGTCAGTAAGTCGTTTGACATTGCGTCCTCATTGAATGGCAAAAGATCACAAAATAAGGAGCTGAATAAAACTTTTCTCATATGCAAGTCCAGATCCTCAACAATGGTGACCCTCCTTGCGATACTTTACTTAAATAAATTGGTCAGTGACCACTGCAGTGATCTTTATGTGCTTTCCTGTGATGTAGTGATACGACGGTGGATTCGTCATCGCAGTTTCTTCCGGCACTGCTAATGACCCTTTATTTAGGCAAACGATACGTACGAAGCTTGAAATGCATCCATAAAGTCTGCTTATCTCTCCAGTTTAACGAGCTAGTATAAAAATTTATATGGGAATGTACTTTTTACAACAATGATAAACATTCACAAACGTTACGGCGCTGTTTTCTTTCAGTGTGTTTTGATAAAGGGTAGTACGATGTCCAGTACACTGTTTTAACTCTTCACGGTCTTCGCTGTAAATACTCTCCTAAGCATAAAAAAGTAATCTTCATACTGTATTTAAATATCCACTAATCTAATTTTTTAATCTACGTTTTTATTCTCAGACATGCTAGTAGTGTACGTTAATTATTTTGTATATACGCTACTTACTAATGGATCCATAGAGCAAACCAGCTGTTCTGGTACATTGGTCAGCAACTGTTAAGAATTTTTACTCATTCCCTCAATATTCAGGCAAATGGAGGGTTCAAATGCCGGGTTCCGATTCCTCCTTTTTCCTTGCTGCTAAAGATGTATCACTTCTACCAACACATGTACAGTGTACACCTCGCAAGCGGATAAAATATAGATACGATTACTGAGTCAGTTTATACAACAATACGAAGAGAAAAAATTGCAAAACATTGGCATGTCTCATCCCATAATTCAACAAATACAAGAATCCTTCGGAAAGGCGATAGTAACTGGATACTGTAAGTCAAAATACCGGCTGAAGTCCACGAAACTGCCTGTCTGTGACCTCACCGAACTAATTCACGAGTGTCCATAGAAGATAACTAGAAGATAACTGACAGAAGGCTCATATTTGTCTCTGGTTGTTTGGTTCACGTTATTTGTAGTGACAAAAAAAGTCTGGTGTACATGCACCTAACTGTTCAAGATAATCCATAGGCTTAAGAAACTATCTACTGAGGCAAGGTAGATTTTAAATAACGACATGAAATATTTCTGAAATTTCGGGAATAGCTCCTAACGAGAGTGAGGAACATTCTCTTACTTCAAGTTTTATTAAGGATAAAACTGATAAGTCGCTAAAGGAATAATCACTTAATGAGGACAGGGAAATACTAAAAACATATAGGATGAAATTACTGCTCAGTTACAAAGAAATTAAAGCAAATAAAATTCTTCAGTTTTAAAGTAATGATATGCAAATGACAGGGAGAGTATATGCATTTCAAACAAAATATAAATAAAAAAACAAGAAGGCTGTGAATAAAGGGGATAAAAACTGACCCTAAGTAACTAAAAGCTACGTCAGATAACAAAATCATAAGCCAGACATAAGAAGGGCACGATGCAGGGATTGTAGTTCACCTCACTGAAAAACCAACTTCACGAAGTGAACAAATAAAGTCAACTGTTGGAAGAAGAAGCACGCCAGCTGAGTCTTAAAAAATATAACACTCTGTAAAGAATACACAGGGTGGTCCTTTGATAGTGACCGGGCCAAATATCTCACGAAATAAGCATCAAACGAAAAAACTACAAAGAACGAAACTCGTCTAACTTGAAGGGGGAAACCAGATGGCGCTATGGTTGGCCCACTAGATGGTTCTGCCATAGGTCAAACGAATATCAACTGCGTTTATTTTAAGTACGACCACCCTATTTTTTATTACATATTCGTGTAGTACGTAAAGAAATATGAATGTTTTAGTTGGACCACTTTTTTCCCCTTGTGATAGATGGCATTGTAATAGACACAAAAGTATAAATACGTGGTATCACGTAGCATTCCATCAGAGCGGACGGTATTTGCTTCGTGATACATTACCCGTGTTAAAATGGACCGTTTACATATTGCGGAAAGGTCGATATCGTGTTGATGTATGGCTATTGTGATCAAAATGCCCAACGGGCGTGTGCTATGTATGCTGCTCGGCATCCTGGACGACATCATCCAAGTGTCCGGACAGTTCGCCGCGTAGTTACGTTATTTAAGGAAACAGGAAGTGTTCACCACATGTGAAACGTCAACCACGACCTGCAACAAATGATGCCCAAGTGGGTGTTTTAGCTGCTGTCGCGGCTAATCCGCACATCAGTAGCAGACAAATTGCGCGAGAATGGGGAATCTCAAAAACGTCGGTGTTGACAATGCTACATCAACATCGATTGCACCCGTACGTTATTTCTATGCACCAGGAATTGCACGGGGACGACTTTGAGCGTCGTGTACAGTTCTGCCACTGGGCACAAAAGAAATTACGGGACGATGACAGATTTTTTGCACGAGTTCTATTTAGCGACGAAGCGTCATTCACCAATAGCGGTAACGTAAACCGGCATAATATGCATTATTTCAACAATACGTCTAATGTATGTGACCTCATAAATCAGTTTTTGTTTATTGGTGATGATGTGGTTACACAGTCTCTGATGATAATAAACTCCTCTACGATGTTCAGCATACATTGTCGTTTATGTGACGTTTACTTACAAGTACGTTAGAGTCCTGCCGGTTGAACTCACTGTTCGAAGGATATTACGAATAAGACATTTGCAGTAGAACGTCATTCTTGTAGTAAAACATGAAGACATGATACATCGGGGTTCCACTAGTGAGCCATCGTTATGCACAGTTACGTAGTACAAAACGACGATCGCTAACGGCCTTCCAATATAAATATTGCTTTCAGAGGTGGGAGTCTCCGAAGAGATGTTCGGCTCGCCATCGATGCTGCTCTTTTCATTTAAACAGGGAGAGTGCATCTTTAAGGAAACTGGAATCTGTCAGGAAAGAAAGGAATTTACTGTGGCCAATAGGAAGACACTAACCCCAGCATTTATGTAAATTGAAAATAGGAAACTACAGAAAACGAGTTTCAAGTTTGCCGTCGAATAGATTCGACCCAATTCGCCTCTTGAAGCCATGGTCTCCTAGCTCAGTACCTCAAGGCGTATAGCTACACTATATGATCAGAAGTATCCGGACACATCCAAAAATATACGTTTTCTTATTAGGTGCAATGTCTTGCCACCTACTGCCAGGTACTCCATATCAGCGACCTCATAAGTCATTAGACATAGTGTGAGATCAGAATGGGGCGCTCCGGGAACTCACGGACTTCGAACGTGGTCAGGTGATTAGGTGTCACTTGCGTCATACGTCTGTACGCGAGATTTCCACACTCCTAAACATCCCTAGGTCCACTGATTCCGACGTGATAATGAAGTGGAAACGTGAAGGGACACCTACAGCACAAAAGCGTACTGGCCGACCTTGTCTGTTTACTGACAGAGACCACCGACAGTTGAAGAGGGTCGTAATGTCTAATACGCAGACACCTATCCAGACCATCACACAGGAATTCCGAACTGCATCAGGATCCACTGCAAGTACTATGACAGTTAAGCGGAAGATGAGAAAACTTGGATTTAATGGCCGAGCGGCTGCTCATAACCCACACATCACACCCGTAAATGCTAGACGACGCCTCGCTTGGTGTAAGGAGCGTAAACACTGGACGATTGAACAGTGGAAAAACTTTGTGAGGAGTGACTATGAAACCTCCCCTTAGAAAAATTTATGAATTACTATGCTGGTAAACCTCTTACGTTATTTGATTTTTAAACAGCTGAGCAGAACTGAACGTACTCAGACATTTCTCTCTTTACTTATTCTGATCATCACTAAACTGACACACAATATTTTTAGCGCAACGCAATCTGACTTTCAATAATCCCTACAAAAGAATGGCCCTGACTAACAATAATCTATACCTTTCATGAATCACTTACCTCACAAAAATCTTCGTTACTCGAACTAATGCAATACAGCGAGCGCCAATACTACCAGCTAAATAAAGGATTCTAACTACTGAAGGCACTAACTACTGATAGGCATAGTTAGCAAATGAAAGATTTTGATGGAGAACAAACAATGTATTTACCTTAATAGTGTTCAAAAGTCATCAGTTTATGATATACAGTATCACAAATTTACCTTTTCTGATGGACACACGTCCAGATCGTCCGCTCTCAAAATTCTGCCATCTCTCTCCCCACATCCACCACTGCTGGCGGCTCACCTCCAACTGCGCAACGCTACGCGTTGTTCACATCCAAATGCCCAACACTACAATAGCGAATATTCCAACAATGCCAATCAGCCACAGACTGCACACAGAACAGCCAGTGATTTTCATACAGAGTGCTACGTGACGTTACCAACATAAAAACCTAAACAGCCTACTTACTACTAATCACGGTACACAATGTGGCGATCCGATGGCAGGGTGTGGGTATGCCGAATGCCCGGTGAACGTCATCTGCCAACGTGGGTAGTGCCAACAGTAAAATTCGAAGATGGTGGTGTTACGATGTGGTCGTGTTTTTTATGGATGGGGCTTGCACCCCTTGTTGTTTCGTGTGGCACTATCACAGCAGAGGCCTACATTGATGTTTTAAGCAACTCCTTGCGTCCCACTGTCGAAGAGCAGTTCGGGGACGGCGATTGCATCTTTCAACACGATCGAGTACCTGTTCATAATGCACGGCCTGTGGCGGAGATGTTACACGACAATAACATCCCTGTAATGGAGTGGCCTGCACAGAGTCCTGACCTGAATCCTATAGAACACCTTTGGGATGTTAAGTAACGCCGACTTCGTGCCAGGCCTCACCGACCGACAGCGATACCTCTCCTCAGTGCAGCACTTCGTGAACAATGGGCTACCATTTCCCAAGAAACCTGATTGAACGTATCCCTGCGAGAGTGGAAGCTGTCATGAAAGCTAAGGGTGGGCCAGCAACATACTGAATTCCTGCATTACCGATGGAGGGCGCCTCGAACTTCATGTTCAGTAGGTGTCCGTATACTTTTGATCACATAGTGTATCTCGGTCGGTGGAAAATCTGAAAAACTGTTTGTTGTACATTGTTTTCAAATGAAATAAAATGCATCTGAACAAAAGATGGAAGCCTGATATTACATGTATTCCCTTTAATTGCTCATCTTTCGTCGTCTGATAGGGCATGAATGCAATCGTATTTTAAAGATTTAACTGTGCAGAGAATTCGTGGCTTCAGTTATCACAGTATTACAAGAGCGTCAATAGATTCTCGACAGAAGGAAAGTACTGCCATCAGATACCGCTTTTACCCATCGTAAACCATTCCCCATAGTTTCGTATCGGAACCGGTTTTCATAATTTGAGTACCGCATATAGTCGGCCGTTGTGATCCAGCGGTTCTGGGCGCTTCAGTCTGGAACCGCACTGCTGCTACTGTCGCAGATTCGAATCCTGCCTCGGGCATGGATGTGTGTCATGTCCTTAAGTTAGTTAGGTTTAAGTAGTTCTAAGTCTAGGGAACTGATGACCTCAGATGTTAAGTCCCATAGAGCTGAGAGCCATTTGACCCATTTGAAGTACCGCATAAGTGACCAGATTGGGCAATATTTTGCCATTTGGGCTAATAATGATAGAATTTTGAGCAAGTTTTTTAAGGAAATGCAATAATGGCCATTTTGGCGATATTTTTGTTGGTCAGCAAGATTTATGGACGATACAGGCAAATCCAAGTGTATGTTTATGCATTGATTTTAACTTAATGTTATTTTTAATACTTTGCCACTCCGATAATTTGTAAATAATTGACATACTGCAACCCCAAAGCTCTATCAGTCTCCAAATAAAGATTCCCGTATTATAATTATATCATACATTATATTAAACTGCTACAAATAGGTAATTAGACTGTTATATTAGTGCGCACATATTTTTAACTTACTATAAACGAATCAAACTGGGTGTTCCTCTTCCTTCTCGTAAGAAACTTATTCAAAATTAATAGCTATCAGAGCAGTACACAACAAAAACGTAATAAGTGACAGCACAGTCATTAAATATGACTAAAAGTAAGAACTAAAGTGATTAACAAAATAACAACTAAACTCAAGTTACGTACAGTAGTTGGTCTTGGCTGAAATATGGATAGGTAGTGGCCGATACTGCTATCTATATATCGACAGTTTAAATCCACCGATGGCCTTGTTGACACAGTGCTTACCCTCTGTCGTGTATAAGTGTAAACAATTTACAAGGGGCTGTCAAAACGTTTCTATTCGAAGGCTGGAGAGTTAAGAAAGGAATGCCTCTCAGGCAAAATCGCCTGTTAGACATTGAAGCTACGATTCTCTTGAAGCACCAGGTTCAAGTTACCCGTTTGATAAAACACTGTGTTCTGCTGCGTGAAGAACTCCTTTGCTGCCTGCTACACAACCTCGTCTAACAGGAGTCGTCGATACTTGAAGGCCTTTCTTAAGGGTCACGGGTGTGATAACTGCGTAGGGAGAGGTCAGGCTGTAGGATGGGTGCTCGAGTGTCTCCCAACTGAGTTGGCGTAACTTCAGAGTTACGACATCCCTCTGCCTACGTCCTTGAAGTGACTCGCGGAAACGTTCGACTAGACATGAACTTCCAAGTGCTTCAATGACTAGAAACATTAAAGTATTTTAAATAGCTTCTATCAATTTTCAGTTACACCATACTTTATTTCGAGAGCTAGTCAGTACAGAAGCTATGCAAAGATGGTTTTGCACTAGTATCGCCAACAGTCAGTCGCTGCCTTTGAAGGATCCCCTATGTGAAGTCTGGTTGGGACATCACAAGTTTTTAGCCATTTTGATCAATGAGCCTTAAGCAGGTAATTGAGAACGTGGCACAGAAGCATTCTTCTTATGGTACTGAGCGGCATGGATATGATCCTTGCTCTTGGTGGTGTGTCGACTGTGGCGTCGCAGGCTGGCGGTTTTGGTAAGACGTCTCAGATTTTTGGGGTTATCCCTAGGCAGTGCTTGTTCGCAAAACGATCCGTCAGATACGCGAGGTCTTTATATGATATGGTCAGATTTTCACTGATTTAAGTGGTGATGTCGCTGTTTGCGTCGAGCAGAAGTATGTTCGGCATACGGCTACAATTTTGCTGTCTTCCGAGGTTGTACCAGTGACCAGTGGTACAGAATCACAATTGGCTCACTCTGTTCGAAAAGATGTTGCCAGTCACACTCTGTGCTCCACTTAGTTTACCAAATTTTTTGTATAGCCTATGGATTTTTGGTGCATTTGCTACGTGCTTATCTGGTTTAAATATCGTGTGTCTTTGTGTTGCTGAGAGGTTCTATATTATCATGGCTGCTTGTTTTCGCTTTAATTATACAACGTGAAAATTACATAGTTTCTTTCATTTAAACTCCCTTGGCCATTCATTTACTATTTATGAGCATAAATTTGGTGCTACCGCCAATATACAACAGCGTGTTGCAAAACACAGCCTTATCCCCAATAACTGTTGCGTTTGCTAACTTCCTTGTAACCTCTTCACCTCACAGACAGCATTGCCTATTTTCTGTATTACGTTTCTCGTTCCTTAGCATGAATATTACAGCCAATAAGATAAGTTTCTCACAGCTGCTGCACGAAGGGACACTATTCGTGCTTCTTAAATAATTAAATTTTCTCTGAGGCATTTAAGTCTCATCTTTATCGACGATAGACGATAATGTTGGAAGCTGCAGATGTGAACTAAGATTTGTGCCGGGCTGGGACTCGAAAGCCGGTCTTCCTGCTTATTTGGTAGAAATGCTGACCATTACACCGCCGCGGCACTATGGTCAGTATTGTTGTACTAACTAACTAAGTTGAACGCACTCATTGATACTTGTTTTCGTTGCGGAGGGCATTCGACTTGGGTAGCTCGTGCAGCAATGCTGACCATGGTGCTGCGCTTGTGTAATGGTCAGCACTTTTGCCTTAGTCAGCAAGAAGACCCGGGTTCGATTTCCAGCCGTGGCACAAATTTTAGTTCATATCTGCAGCTTTCCTGTATTTCACGAACAGTCACAAGCGAAGTGATTTTTCATACTGCCTTCTAGCACATCTTGACGAACCATGGATTGTAATATTATTAGGATCTCATAAATGATTTTCCACATTGAGTGAGGTTCAGTTATCAGTACTATGCCCGTTATTTACTGTAAGCTTCTTCTGCCCAATTAACCTTCAGTTACTTCGTTATAGTCAGTTTTCGTTTCTTAATGAATTACATGATCCGTTTCTCGGATTATTAAAACAGTAGTTTACACATATGAGGGCAAGTTAGGTTTACTTGTCATATGTAAAACTAATACTTAAAAGAGTAGACAACATGGAGGCCGAGCAAACACTTGTAATGTAGTAAAATATTTAAAACATCACTCAGTAGAACGCAAGAGCGAAGGAAAAAGGCTTAGTTGGAAAGCGACTACACAGGAATTCAATCCCAGGTTTCTAGAGACAAGAATGTGTGGTATAAGAACTGCGGGAAATTGTAATTGCATATTGGAATCAACGGACACCACGGAGGACACTACTTTATGCGGCCCATAGCAAACATTAATTGCAAGCTTAAAAACGGCATTTGGAACCGACTAATCACGTTTGCTATTACGTGTGCTCAAGATACGTACTTTTTTTTTTAAATTTTCAACATCAATTTCTAATAGATCGGTTTCTCGATGGGAGTTGATGGGCCAGGATACACAGTTACCTCCATCAGATTTTGAAATTTTCACGTTATCAAACTGAGAGGCAGAAGGAGAAGGATTTCTTATTCCATGATTACTGGCACGGTCTATTGGAAATTTCTACAAATCCATTGGATAAAATTGAACTTAAGTGAGAGGTTTGCAGCGCATTTGGATGATGGTAAAGTACGGCGGTACTTGGGATTCGGAATTTTTGTGAGAGAATATCACGCACGATTACCACCGACGAAAGAAAACCCACCAAATACAATTATTTTATTGTTCGTGAGGAAGTAGAATACCGATAAGACGATTGAGAAATAGAAATAGAAATTTAAGGCTATATGAAAACGAATTGGTAGGAAAAATTATCAAATGTAAGATTTGGAGAAGGTACAAACAACGGTACATCAGAAAGAAGGTTAATTAAAGAGCACTTCCAGAAACTATGTAGTCGGACACTGAGAAAACACCAAGCTTGTTGCAAAATTGTGCTTAATGTTAGGTTGTTGCATAAGATAGTAGCGTTTTCCTTTGGGCGTTTTCGTATTCCTGTTGTTATGGGTTTATTAATCGATTGTCATTTTTTATTTGTAATTCACTGTCGTTATTTGAATTTACATGTTGTCGTTCTGTCTTTTAGAGATAGTGAGTGGACCTGTGGACACTAAAAAATGGAGTACCAACTGGAGAAGTCGGAACATCTCCAACATATTCTTCTCTTTGAGTTCGATTGAGGGGCATGGGTGACAGCAACGGAGACAGCCAGGAAAGTTAGCACCGTGTATGGGGTCATGCCATTTGAGAGAGGCAAGAAGAAGGTTTTCTCGTTTTAAGGAGGATACTTCTGACAATAGTGAGTCTCCACGTTCAGGAAGAGCTTCGGGGTTTACTGAAGATAGTTTAAGCGCATCAATCCACAATGATCCACGTCATTATACTCGAGAACTGGCAGATGTGGTGATATGTGATTATTCCGCCATAGTGTGACATTTGCATGAAGTGGGGAAGTTTCAAAACTCAGGTGTAAGGTACCGTATGCTCTAAGCCAAAATCACAAAAATCAGCGCGTAGCCATATGTGCATCTCTGCTTGCTCATCATCAATTGGCTCGTGAAAACATGGACCATTCCTATATTGTGTTTACACTGGTGACGAGAAATGGTGTCTTTAAACTAACATAAAGAAAAGAAAGGAATGATACAGCTCAAACAAAGTAGCTACTCCCCGTACAAAGAAATGTGCGCATCCACAACAGACAATCTTATCCTTCAGGTGGAACAGCAACGGTGTGGTTACTACGAATCGCCTCTCCGAGATGTAACGATCACTCCTGACATTTATTGTCAATAACTGAGACATGTTGCAGTCGCAGTCCAAGGAAAGCAGCCTGGAAGATTACGTTAAGTGATGATACTGCGCGATAACGCCCATTCTGCTAGACTGCTCAGAAACAGAGTACAGGATTGGGTAGAGAAGTCATTCCGCACCTACCTTATTCAGCTGATCTTGCGACACCAGGTTTTCACATTGTCCCCTCTGTATTGAAATACTTCAGGGAACTTGCTTTTCGGATGAAAATGCGCTCCAAAAATGGCTCGATGAGTTAGTTCTTCGCCTCAAAACCGCGTGATATCCACAATTATGGAATCATGGTAAGTCCAGTGTTGGCAGACTGTAATAAATAGTGAAGGAGAATATATTCCTGATGACTAAAGTCTCTGTTATGTGTATCTGTTGTATTTATGAAACTTATGGAAAAACGCTACGACCTTATGCACCAACCTAATATATGAAAAATGTATAAATTATGTAGAAATGTATGTCCGGGGAGTTTATAAAAAATTGACAAAAAGCAAGGACCTTCGTGTAAATAGTGGTTACAGAGTATTCTAGTCTGTCGCCCTTGGTGGAGGTACTCGGAGAAAAATAAAAACATTAATTAATTTACCTAAGGAAATGTAAGTACCTATAGGAATGAAGTTAGGAAACCCTAAATCAAAACAGTCACGTCTTTCAGACAAACTACTTTATAATGCAATGATTCTTGTATAACTGTAGTAAAAATGTAGAAATTCTCTCAGACCTTCATGGGTCTCGTCAGCTGTGTAGTATTGCAGACGAGAACAGTGTGGACGGATGATGTACCTTACGAGAAACTTCCTTTGTATTATGGATTTATAAGATACAAAAATTACGTCTATTGTATATTCATTTCGTTCAAACCTTTGACACTATGACCTAAGGAATGACTTCCAGTCCCTCACATTCCTACAAGTCTCAGTATGGTCCCGTCACTCCGAAAACCTATTTACGAGAGTTACCCCCAGCAAAGCGTTCTGTCCGATAGGGTTCCTCTCTATCTAAGATAGTATTCATGGATTCATTGGAACCAGTGACATGTACAGTCGGCAATAAAATTTCAGTAGTACACTGTGGAACAGAATAGTTTATCTTTGACGTCTATGCTGACGACTTAACTAATGTTATCCAGGAAATGCAATACTTCGGGAGTACAATCAGATTAATGGATATTTGCAGGGAACCATTAGTAGCAAATTCAACTAACAGAACTTGTGATGAGATTAAACTGACCATCCAACGCCTGGACCTCCCGCTGAGAACACTGAGATGGAAGTATAAGGAATTAAAACTGGAAAAGGAAAGATTAAAGTATTGGTGGAGAAGTAGGGTGGTTTAATAGAGACTAGCGCAAAGAAATGGAACGTCTTGCGAATGAGCTCAAGCAACAGTACTGTCTGGAAATATGGTACACTACACAAACTACACCCATTGAGACTAACTACATTCTGCAAACGAAAAAGTATGCAGAATGATTTGTGATGAAACGAAAGTAAATGATGTAACTAGGGATCAACACATCAATTCACCAGAACAAAGTAGCTTAATTCCAACTGACTGTGAGAACAAATGTATAGGTCTCCTACTGAAAATAAAAACTGTGAACTACCCAGAAAAACAAGTTGTTGAAGGCTGCATGGAGTATGACAGCAGCAAACAGAAACTACAGATGTAAACCACCAAGCGTCATTCATCTATTACAACTCTCAATGAAAGTAATAGAGAAACTGCCATACAAAAGGAACTGTACAACGAAGTTATCAAGAAAACTTTTCTGAAATTAGTCGAATATACCCCGAGTAAACAAAAATTTTCCGGCTGACAGCTGACGCAATAAAATTTAAATTAAATGAACGTTATACCAAACAGCCTGACTTAGGCATCTGAAAAAGATTGACTCCAACAACTTCGAAATGAAATCCAGTACAGTCATGTGTAACCAGTGTAACACAATTCCGTTCAAAAAATGGCTCTGAGCACTGTGGGACTTAACTGCTGAGGTCATGTCCCCTAGAACTCAGAACTACTTAAACCTAACTAACCTAAGGACATCACATACATCCATTCCCGAGGCAGGATTCGAACCTGCGACCGCAGCGGTCGTGCGGCTCCAGACTGTAGCGCCTAGAACAGCTCGGCCACTCTGGCCGGCCACAATTCCGTATTACCTCGCTTCATTTCCATCTGCGTGCTTATTACAAAGCTTTATATTACATTTCCTGAGTATATTTTTGTTACGTCGTTACAACTACAAGAAAACGCGTGTTTATTTCACCAGACGCGTTTAGGTTTACTGAGATATAGCATCATCAGTGGTCCGTAATTTTTTTTTAAGATCGAAAAACAGTCGTTAACAATTTTTTGGTTTTTGCTTACGATGTTTTCTGCTTGATTTCTCGCCTACGCCAGGAAATGCCGTTTGCTGACTCGTCTTTGATGTCTCTCTTCATTAGACACTGATACTGTGTAATTTTGTTTAATTCTGTAATTCTGGTTTGAAAAGTTCTCGGAATCACCATGAGAGGTCAGCGCTTGCACAATGAGTTGTTCACGTAATATTCATTAGACTGTTACCTGTAAACACGTGCTACGTCAGTGTTTTTGGAAGAGAGCTGTTGTTGTTCCCGCGTAGTGATTTGCGAAGATGGAAAAATCGAGATTCGAGCAGTGATTAAGTATTTCGTAAAGAAAGGTAGGAAAGCAAAGGATATTCATACCGATTTCCGGAATGCACTGGGGGACTCTGCTTCTTCATATTCAACTGTTGCCAAGTGGACAAATGAATTTGGTCGGGAAAGCTTAAATGATGATACGCGCAGTGGTCGGCCAAGATGTGTCACTATTCCAGAAATCATTGCAAAAATGCACGAAATGGTCATGGAGGATCGCCTATTGAAAGTGTGTGAAATTGTTCACGCTTGCCAGATGTCATCTGAAAGGGTATATCACATTTTAACTGAAGAATTCGAAATGCAAAAATTATCTGCATGATTGGTGCCGCGACCTTTTACGTTGGATCAAAAACGAATGAGAATGGACACATCGGAACAATGTTTGGCCCGTTTTAGGAGAAATGAACAAGATTTTTTGAGCCGGTTTGTGACCACGGATGAAACTTGGGTGCACTACTATACCCCAGAGAGAGAAAAACAGTCAAAGCAATGGAAACATGCTGATTCTCCGCCACCAAAGAAAGCAAAGACAATTCCTTTGGCGAGAAAGGTCATGGCATCAGTGTTCGGGATGCGAAGGAGGATCTGTTTGTAGATTATCTCCCCACTGGGCAAAAATTACTGGTGAATACTATGCTAACTTCCTGGACAAATTGCAACAAAAGATACGCAAGTGAAGTCCAGGTTTAGCAAATAAGAAAGTCATCTTCGATCAACACAATGCGCACCCGCACACATGTGCCATCGTCATGGCAAAATTACATGAACTAATGTATGAATTGTTGCCACACCCGCCTTATTCACCTGATATGGCTCCGTCAGACTTCCATCTCTTTCTAAAACCGAAAATTTTTCTTGGTGGCCGAAGATTCACTTCAAACGAAGAACTGATAGCTGGAGTTGACACCTATTTTGCAGGCCTGGAGGAAACTCATTTTCGGGATGGGATCAAAGCTCTGGAACATCGTTGGACCAAGTGCATAAATCTACAAGGAGACTACATTGAAAAATAAAAGAAGTTTCAGTGATGTAAATACTTTTTTTCTATTTCGTTCCCAGAACTTTTCAAATCACCCTCGTATGTTGCTGTGCTAAAAAAAAAAAAAAAAAAAGAAAAAGAAAAGGTATAGGTCAAAGAGAAACTGGTTGCGATGTTATGTTGGCAACATTACAAACCACAATACACTCTGAGAAGTATGAATATAAACAGCAGACAGCGGTGTACGGACAAGTGTGCTATGGAAAAGGTAAGACGTGCATAGTTCTGCAGAGCAACGGAAACTTAGGCCTAGCAGTCTCTAATGAAGAAAGATACAAAATACGTGCCAGCAGACGGCATTTCATGATATATGCGAGGCACCAAGCAGAAATCACTGTAAGTAAAACCGAACAAATGGTTAACGAACTGTTTTTGGCTCTTAAAAACAACTAAACTGTAAATATCTTTAATTACAGACCACTGATGATGCTTCACCTCATTAAAGGGAAACGCTCCTGGTGAAATATATACGCGTTTTCTTGCAGTTGTAATGACAGAACGAAAATACCCTCAGGAATTGTAAAGCAACTGCGGCCAGTATGGCCACACAAACGAAGAATTTATATTACATGCTTAACAACTGTGATTGTTTCCTGACTGTGCAGGGCAGACGAGTAAAAGTATATAATTTGTCGCAGCGACATATACTTATAAGTTAATCGTAATGAATTTAGCGTCTGCTAAGCAGAGTTATTTACGAGTACACAGATACCAAGGCGTTCACACCGTTCAAGAGCGCAACACTGCTCATATACTGATACATAAATAATGTTATCAATGAAGAGATTACATTTCTTAATGAATTTAAAAAATACCTGCACAATGAGAGAAAATGATTGCTACATATCCAGCTAGGATATGCCTTACAACAAAATAAAAATTATATGAATGCATGGTGTCTGTTCCTACAAAAGAACCGACACCATGCAGATCCCGCAGTTGTGAAACACCATACGCAAATCGAAGGGGGATTACTATTGTCAGCTGCAGCGCGACATTCAGAGGAATCAGAAGCGACGAGCGAAAATGTGTACCGGACCGGCTGCCGCTCATTCCGCTTAACGTCCCGTTGCAGCTGACATCAGTGATCCCCCTCCATTTATCAACATAAAGATTGGTGTGGCTAGGAAAAACTAGATGAGACAGCTGGCATTCGCACAGCAGACCTGGGTTCGATCTCCGTGATGGAGAGAGTGTCAGATTTACTCTCTCACCTGACTAGACGTTTGCACATAGTATACCGAGACACCAGTCATAAAGAAATTGGTTTCATTTCTGGAACTGACAGAACAGTAGTTAGCCAAAGAGGAAAATAAATTTAAACAACATAGTCTATGGAAAACAGCGACCTGATGCCATATTTAAGTGGAAATGAACTGTCAAGATCACAATAAAATTTGTTTTTTATCGGTTTCGGCTTATGTAAGAGCCATCTTCAGAATTTTTAGCCTCCTATGGCTGGTGCTGGTTGAGTGTGCGATCATGGAATCACGAGAGAACCGAGGGCTGCCAGCACCAACCATACGGGGCAAAAAATTCTGAAGATGGCCTTTACATAAGCCGAAACCGGTGAATAAACAAATATTATTGCAATATTGACTGTTCATTTGAGCTCAAAGTGAAAAAGCTAAACAAATGTTGTACTGTACGATACCTCGTTGTTCAGTTTATGCAGCTTTAAGAAAAAAGTACAATAATGCATTATCAATTCATCTACGTTTTAACAAAAGGGTCTACTTTTGAATTTGTAGTTAATTTTGTACCAGGTAAATCACTGTTAATTAGTAGTTCATTGCCTGCGAAGGGCAGGGCATCCGGCTTCGAATCGCGACCGGGCAGACACTTTTCACTTATCATGAGATTGTCAATCGTAGCGTATAGTCCACATGGACCAGAAGAATCTGTTTCAGTGGTGACTGTCTCACTGTGGTGCAATAATATGACACTTGACATACTCTACTACACGAAACGGAGTTTCTGCGCTCTTCTGTTTTGTAAGTTTTATAATACGTAATCCTCTGCACAACCAGTGTCCTACTAGGCAAGGCAGCATTCGACTGTTGTAAGCGGTTCATTTAGGAACACACATTACGAGGAATTGTAGCAACTAGCAGGTATTTTCAGTCCTATAGATTCACAACTAAAGCAATTAGCCCTAAATGAGTTCTAAATGGGTTCAGTCGTGGTAACAGCTGCACTACGTCTTGATAATGAACTGCGCTGCTCTGACATACTCGAGTAAAGTCATTGCCCTGCCTCTTGTTCATTCAAGACAGTGAGCTTCTTGACTCATTGGGCAGTCTTCTCGAGTCTCAGAGACAATCACATCACAGCTGACGCACTTTGAACGGTGCTTAGATGACGTCCTTCATACTCAGAACCGTGTAATGTTACGCATCAGACGTCTTGTTCCACAAAAGCCGAGCTCTTATTGACACTGCCCAATATTTACGAAACAATGTTCATCTCTACACTTGCTTGGAGACGAATAATTTCGTAGGGTTGAAGTGTCATCATCATCATGTAACCATGAAAATTCAGGATGCATGGCACCTGCTACCGATATACATATTTTTTTAACTGTATGTAAATATTTGTAATTTAAATGCTTTCTTTTAATAAGTAAGGACATTGCTTCACTGTATGTGTACATTTAGGAAGTCTGTTGACGTTTCGTTGTATTTATCTGTGTTTTACTGTGAAACTTATAAGCTCTGGGAAGAAGCCAAACGAATTGTTATTTGCATCGACTAGCAACGATAATAGCAGTGCTTGTGCGTTATAAAATTTTTGTGTAGGGAGTTGTTGCGCAGAGCGCGCGGAGAGAGAGGGAGACGGGTTCCAGCGCTTGTAGTGTGCGTAAGTGTGGTGTTGACGCTCTCGCAGTAGAGAGCACCATTTCGGCGGCATCATGTACGCGCGCCGGCCAGATGACTAGTAGCAGAAGGAAAGACCGTGGACAGGCGGAGGAGGCTGTATTAATTACGATTGCCCGTTCCTGCAATTAGCCGTGGCCCCACAAGATGCTACCGTCTTCAACAACAGCAGCAGTTCCAGCAACACAGATCCGTCGTCGGCTCCGAGTTTCGTCGCACGCACAGCACTGAAGTAAGACTGTTCATTAGTAGAAAGTATTAACGGCTAACCCAGTAGCACAACTGAAAGTGATTTAATTAATGAACTTTATTTAAATAATAATCAGTTAAATTCTGGGCGATTGAGTCCTCTTTGCTCCCAGACATTGTTACCAAGTGTAGTGTAACGACGTATAGGTTTTGTTTAGGAATGACTTTCGTTTATCATATGACCATGTGCAGACTTCGTCACCTACGTCAGTTACAACCCACTTCAAAATGATTTATATTCTTTTTAAATTGTCACAGAATGGTTCTTGAACGAAACTATAAAACATCAGTCGAGTCGTATGCAAAGAATTACATCACTCGGGCCAATTGGTCTGCGTAAACTTTTTCAATTTAAATTTCGTTTGTTTCTCCTCAGAACTTATATTGACACACGTTATCTTGACTTAATCGATATCAGAATCACACATTGACTAAACTTTTCAGATTCGAAGTTGCGATGAACGCTGTCAAAATCCAATAATCTTGTCAAATATATTATTAATCAGCTCACATAATTCTCCATAAATAAATCCTCAGAACACGTGTTTCAACTTTAGTAACCTCCACGAATTTATTAGCTTCGTACATACATATGTGAACTTGACGGTTAACAAAGTAGGACTGACTTTTCAACAAGATTAAGCTCTATATGACGTCATTGTTGTACAAAAAGAGTATACACATTCATTTTTAATTTTTAGAAACACGACGCAACAACTCGGTTCCAGGATCTTCTGTTGCTCCTCGGCTGTCGACCCGCGACGTATAGCGGCCAGCAATTTCCTCTCTGGTCGCGGCAACGAAGATGCTGTCTCCGTTCGTTGCGCCGCCCTCTCCGTACATGAAACACATAAAAAAAATACAAAACTTTTAGATAATTCACATCTATTACCAATAATAAGAAAAATATATAAACAACTAAATTAAACTTATAGGCACCTGCAAACTGGGCTGACACTGGTGGATGGGTGACGCTTCAATTTCGCGTCCCACTACATACCCCACCCACAAGCTCAGTTTGTCAGGTTTTTAACCGAAAACAAGACCTTTTCTATATACAATATTTAACTGTTAATACATTTTCCTCACATTTTACGTAATCTAGAGTCCTTGTTATCAGATAGATTTAATCCTTTTAATACGATATTGTTGTGACTATTTGTCATTTACTCTTAATTGCGCCATTGTGGTAATTCATAACCGAATATATGGAGATTACTCCTCTTCATTTAATAGTTGCTAGTAAATACTAATTTGGTACGTTCTTTAACGTTGTTACATTAGGACAGAGCGTTCAAATTGTGGTAAATTAGTCTCAGTTTTATTCATTTACTAGAGTTACTCTTTCCTAAACTGTACATTACTAATTAGTTTCTCACAATAACTAATAGTACTACTTACTTTACTTCATTCTTTTCCCTAATACCTTATTTATGCCTGAGGTCAAGAAGAAATCAAGCAAAACTTTCTTTAGAATCTCGGCACGGCTTTCTTTGCCTTCGGACACCTCGTTGGGTAATGGCAATTTATTTAGGAGAAACATGCGAGAGAGCCCCGTTTGGTGTGTTCTATATTAACACTATTACAAACCTCTATTAAAGGCACTCTGCTATGTTCTCGTGAGCCGTATAGCTCTGGACGCCCATGGTCCCTAAAATTATTGACCATCCCCTTTGGTTCCTACTATCCGAGTAAACCTAAAAATATACAAAATTCCTTTTGACCTGATAGCAAAATTTCTTCTATATAAATCCCCTTTTTGGTTATCTTTCTCTTTTTGAAGTACCAGTAGATTATTGTAGAACACTTGTTTAAGCTTTCTGTTTCATTCTTTAAAATAATACGTAACTATCACGAAAACTTCATATGAATAAACTATGAACGCTCTTCCGTGTGTAACACATACTAAATATTAACTTATTTAGGAATGAAGGGTTTCATTTGATCAACACTATATAATCCTTTAATTACACCTGATGAAGGTTCCATAAGAAGTAACGCTTTGGGATGTACAATCTTATGTACAACATATGGACCTTCAAAGATAAAGAAGAATTTTCTACATTCCTTACCGATCTTAGAACTTTTAGGATGAGATCGTACTAGCACAAGATCTCCTACCTGAAATGAGGGTTCTATAGCATGTTGATTATAAATTTTAATTCTCCGTTCGGCATTTTTAATAATCTGTTCGCAAACTTTTTCGTCTGGGATGCATTGTTGGATCTCATTTGCTGGTGGCCTAGGTAGAGCAGCTAGTAAAGTCTCACCTATAATTCGTTTGCCTAAAATTTCTATAGGTGATAATCCCGTCGTTAGGTGAGGCAATTCATTTAATATCTTTTCGAATTCAGGCATTAGTTTGGCCCACCGGGTATGTTTATGTGCACAATACGTCCTACATCGTCCTAATTCTTTCATGACTCTTTCTACTAAATTACGTTGAGGGTGATATTTCGAAATTAAGATATGTTTGATTCCATATTGTTTTATCATATCTTGAAATCTTTGACTAATAAAGGCACTACCGTTGTCAGACATAAGTCGTTTAGGAATGCCCCAGTTAACAAAGTGATTTCGGGTGAGGCAGCGTATAATGCTTGCTGTATTCGCTCGTTTCAAAGTATATAGCTTCACATGTTTGGACCAACATTCCATTACAACAAACACATAAGTTAATCCTCCTGAACTACGAGGCAGAGGGCCGAAAAAATCTAATGACAGTAGATCCCACAAACCTCGAGGAATTACAGCATATAATTTATAACGCTTAGATTTATTATTAACTTTAACCTTTTGACAGGTTTCACAAGCCCTAATAATACTTCTCACAATACGGGACATATTTTTGAAATAATAATACTTCATTAGATGTTTAATACATTTATGAATTCCAAAATGCCCATAACCTTCATGAATATAAGTAATTAACTCGTCTACAACAGTTTTCGGGATGCAGATTTTCCATCTCTGGTGTTCCCTCTGTGCTTTCCAATACAACAAGTCGTTAAAATATAACCACACACCCCGGGTGTTAACTGTTTCGTCCCCATTATTAAGGGTTTGTATAAGGTCCCTATATTGATCATCATTTCTTTGAGTGCATCTAATAGCAGTTACTATCCGTTTAACCTTACGTTCGTTCTTCTGAGTTAAAAGGAAATAAACATGGTAATTTGTTCCTGGTTCTTCTACAATGTTAATATTCTCCATTCCTACGGGGAGTCTCGACAAAGCATCCGAAACTACATTCTGAGATCCTTTTATATACCTAATTTCGTACTGAAATTCTTGCAAGCATAATACCCAACGTAATAGTCTACGGTGAAGTAACCGTCAATTGTTCAGAAAGATTAAAGCCTGATGATCAGTATATACAATTGTTTTTCTTCCCATTAATAATCCTCTAAATCGTTGAAAACCCCAAACCACTGCGAGAGCTTCCTTCTCGGTTACAAAATAATTTCTTTCGTGTTTATTTAAAGTTCTACTAGCGAATCCAATAGGCCGATATAATCCCTTTTCATTGGTTAGATCACCTTGGAATATTACGCAAGACACACCATAATCAGAGGCATCCGTACACATACAAAAGTCCTGATTGGAATCTGGGTGGTATAACATTTTGGCTTCGGTTAACGCTCCTTTTATCTTATTAAAAACTTCCTCTTCCTCTTGTCCCCAGAGCCATACTGACTTCTCTTTCAATAAATCTAGTAATTTAGGATTAACAATATCCTGCCGTGGAAGAAATCTTCTCAGGAATCCTACCATTCCTAAGAATGATTTCAATTGTTTCCGATTTCTAGGACTCGGGCATCGAGCAATAGCTTCAATACGTGCTGGGTCTGGCCTAATACCTTTACTGTCCACTATATGCCCCAAAAATCTCACTTCCTCCTTTCCGAAATAAGACTTAGATAATTTTAAAGTAATTCCTCTGTCAATTAAACGGTCAAACAATTCCCGTAATATCGTTACGTGTTCTTCCCACGTTTTAGTGGCTACCAAAATATCATCTACATATAAAATAATCTTTTGTAACAATTGCTGACCCAAAGCAGAATCTAATGCCCTAATGAAAGTTGACACTGATATATTAAGTCCAAAAGGTTAAACTTGGAACTGATATGATCTGCCTTCAAAAAGAAAAGCCGTATATTGCCGTGAATCCGGGTGTAATATTACTTGATGGTAGCCAGCAGTTAAATCCATTGTACTCATATAACGTGAACCAGCAATCTTAAGAAGTACGTCCTCCATAGGAATAGGTCTGTCTCTTTCCATCTCTATAATTTTATTTAACTCACGGGCATCCAGAACTAGTCGTACCCCACCAGTAGCTTTCTTAACTACCCACAAAGGACTGTTAAAAGCGCTACATGATCGTTCGATAATGTTTTGTTCTAGCATCTTACTTATTTCTCTACTAGCCGGTTCTTTGAATTGTACTGGAATAGGATAAGGTTTCTTAAAGAATGGTTTTTGATCTTTAATCTTAAGTTTACAAACTTAATCTTTAATTCTCCCTGGTTCATCTGAGAAGACGGCTCTAAATTCTAACAACAAAGATTCCAACTCTTCCTTTTCTTGTTCGGATAGACAATTCGTAGAATAACATTTTTCTTTCACTTCGGTTTCGATACTGCTACTAGCCTGACCTTGGTATACTTCATATTCAAGATCACTAAAATCTGTTAATAGGCTCATGGTCTGTGCGTACTTAATTTGTAAGGATTCGTAGCAATTTTCCGGTACTTGATTATCAGAAAACCTCACTTTAAAAGCACATGCCTCTTTATGGATGGTTGAGGAAGAGTCTTTAAAATCTAATATAGCTTTATATTTACACAGCCAATCTATACCTAAAATTAGGGCCACATTTAAGTTGGCTATGACAAGTACAGAGTGAGCAATTAATTGTTTAGCAATCTCAAAAGTTAAATAAACTTCCTCAGTAATATTTTGACTTCTTTTACCGGTAACTCCTATAATTTTCACCCCAGTTACAGGTAAGGTTGGGAAATTCCAATATTTTCTTTTAAGCTGGAATAATTCTTTCGATAAAATACTTACTTCGCTACCCGAATCAATTATAATATTTATTTCGGTATCTTTAATATAACCTTTAATAACGGGTTTATAAGTTATATTCTCCCTTATCAGATTGTCTTCCTGAAGCAAATCTTGTTGCCAGTCACCGTCCTTTTGGCAGCTTAATGATAAATTGCAATTGGGTCTTGTATAATCTTGACTAACAGTTCCCTTTAGTTGACCCGTACTAAAGGACTTTACTAGTTTTCCGAACTTTCTATGATAACGTCACCTACCACTTGACCTTCATTAATTACTTGAGGATGATTTATTTCATGATCGTTATTGTGTAATTTCCGCATTTTCGAGTTATTGCCACGATTTTGTTGGCTCTCTTTATCTTTAGATTGACGCTTTATATAACAAAACCGGCTATGATTGTTGTTATTAGCTTTTCGTGGTTCTGAATTATTATTATTATTTCGAGGATTGTCATTTCTACCAAATCTAAACCTCTCGTCTTCCCTTTCTCTATTAAGTATATCTAACTGCTCTAAATATCCTAACAATTCGCACGGCTGTGACCATTCTTTTTCAATCATTCTTTCCTTTACATAATACGGTAACCTACTAATTAGGACTCGTATTAAATGACTTTCAATAATTGGTTCTTCAATTAATTTAGCACGGTTTAAATGCCATTCAAAATAATTCCTATAACCTCCCCACCGCTTAGAATATGGAGGAGGGTCTAAAAACTCTAAAGTTAAGTGTTGTTGTTTTCCTCTTGACCAATAATTTTGTTTAAACTGCTTAACAAAATCATCCCAGTCCCTGAATTCAGTTCTATGCAGTACTGCCCATTCCGCAGCTTCTGCTTCTAAATGTTCTATTACAAATTGAATGCGTTTTTCATTACTCCATTTGGGAGATAATGATGTTTCAAAAGCTTTTATAAAGATTATAGGGTGAAGTTCGCCTCCTGGTTTGAATACAGGAAATCGACTTGCTACATTTGAATTTGTCGTTATATCATCCAGACATTCTGCGAGAGAAATAGTCGGATTTTGTTTAGATTGCGGAGACGGAGTTGCATCGGATTGGCTTGCCGTGATTTCTTTATTCATATTGTTGTCGTCCGAGCTAGCAAATTCGATGCGACTGTTGTCTCTGATTATGTTATTACCTCTGCTATCTGAAATGTTTTCGTTATTATCTAATTCCGATAACCGTTTAGTAATTTCCTGTATTCGCATTTCTGTATTGGAAACGCGATTAGCTAATATCGATTCTTCACTGTGTTCACGATGTGAACGCTCTGTACCTTCGTCAATGTTATTATCTTTGGCAGCCTCAAGGTTACTGCATATTTCAGTAATTAAAAATTTCATGTTTTCGATTTCGGTATGGTCCTTTTCTACTTGATGAGTTAATGTCTCTAATTCTACATTATCTATTGAAGAAATCTCTACAGGTTTGGTAGAGACCTCTTTAATAGATCCCAATAATTCTCTACGAACAGTTTCCGTTTGCATAGAAAATTCATCTCGTAACATATCGTTATTTTTCTGTATTTCATTTACAACTAAGATATTGACACTATCTAGTCTCTCGGTTAAGTCAGTAATATCGTTTCGCATACGAGCCTTTTCCTCTCGTGATTCCTGGATATGTTCTTCTAACCTTTTACAATTATCAGCAATCTTATTACTAAGTCCTACTAGTTTTTCCTGCATTTCAACTTTAGAAGACTCTATTTTATCACTTAATTCTCGACTGGTTTCATTAAGATATTCCTGTAACCTGTCCGTAGATTTTGTTAGCTCCCCTTTAAGTCTAGCAGTAGATTCCTCGTTAGACTGTTTTAACTCCTGTTTTAGTTCCTCTTTCAATCTAGCAGTAGATTCCTCGTTAGACTGTTTTAATTCCTGTTTTAGTTCCTCTTTTAATCTAGCAGCAGATTCTTCGTTAGACTGTTTTAATTTAGCGATCGCCCTAAAAAGGGATCTCATGCTCCTATCGGACATAGACTGCTCTTCGTCTGACATTTCACTTCCCGACATTATTGTAAGATATTAACTAGTTAACTCGCAGACTTGTAATCAACAATCCTGTAAAAGCACACTCCCTATGTACAACACTCCACTTCCAACTTGAAACAGACTCACCGGACACTAATATTGTAATTTGTAGTTGTCGATGATCAGTGTGCTGCTATGAGCTGCAGATGTAACAGCCGTCGATGCAGCCGCTGAGATGCTGCGACCCCTCTTCCGTAACCGGCAGGACGCTGAGTCGAACACCGGAGACGTCACTGGCTGCAACCACGCCCGGCACCGCCGTAGACAGGCGAAGCCCTCAGCAACACCTCTAATACCAGCCGGAGGAACGCCCCGCAGCTGACGTACTGGGCCTGTTAGTTTAGGGAGAAAAAGGGTTGTCGGGGTTTGCAGCGTTCAGCTGCTGCCCAACAGATGCGCCTTCTCGTGGAATAACTGCGTGACCGTACTGCTCGGCTGCGCTTCGTCAGATGCCCACACCCGCGAAGTCGCCGCTGGTTGGTGAAGGCTCCACGAGAACTCGCGTTGACTTCCGAAGGACTCTTGATGTTTTGTTTCATACCTGTGTGCCTTAGTTGCACACAAGTCCTGTTTATAAGGTCGCCACGGTGTAGTGTAACGACGTATAGGTTTTGTTTAGGAATGACTTTCGTTTATCATATGACCATGTGCAGACTTCGTCACCTACGTCAGTTACAACCCACTTCAAAATGATTTATATTCTTTTTAAATTGTCACAGAATGGTTCGTGAAAGAAACTATAAAACATCAGTCGAGTCGTATGCAAGGAATTACATCACTCGGGCCAATTGGTTTGCGTAAACTTTTTCAATTTAAATTTCGTTTGTTTCTCCTCAGAACTTATATTGACACACGTTATCTTGACTTAATCGATATCAGAATCACACATTGACTAAACTTTTCAGATTCGAAGTTGCGATGAACGCTGTCAAAATCCAATAATCTTGTCAAATATATTATTAATCAGCTCACATAATTCTCCATAAATAAATCCTCAGAACACGTGTTTCAACTTTAGTAACCTCCACTAATTTATTAGCTTCGTACATACATATGTGAACTTGACGGTTAACAAAGTAGGACTGACTTTTCAACAAGATTAAGCTCTATATGACGTCATTGTTGTACAAAAAGAGTATACAAATTCATTTTTAATTTTTAGAAGCACGACGCAACAACTCGGTTCCAGGATCTTCTGTTGCTCCTCGGCTGTCGACCCGCGACGTATAGCGGCCAGCAATTTCCTCTCTGGTCGCGGCAACGAAGATGCTGTCTCCGTTCGTTGCGCCGCCCTCTCCGTACATGAAACACATAAAAAAAATACAAAACTTTTAGATAATTCACATCTATTACCAATAATAAGAAAAATATATAAACAACTAAATTAAACTTATAGTCACCTGCAAACTGGGCTGACACTGGTGGATGGGTGACGCTTCAATTTCGCGTCCCACTACACAAGCAGGGTCTTTGTTCCCTTTTTTCCTTATTTGCTAATCGAAGTTTGAGAATCTATCACTGGAAAAATGCAAATCTAAAGACAATGCACAAATTCAGAGTGCGGAAGTTTTATTTATTTGTGATACAGCTTGGAGCACATGGATGTTTGGTTTGGTACGTATTCTAGTATTTAATTCTGTTCAAGTCAGTATAAAAGGCTCAGTTGTTCAGACAATAATATGAAATCCAATTTGAAAATTAAGTAACTGCAAAGTAAAAAGTGCTTGCCTTTCTCTAAATTTCTTTGATGACGTTGTGTTGAGTTCTCTGAAAGTCATTGTTCACGTAACGAAGTTCAATACTAACATACAGTTTAAGTGGATATTTTTCAAATCATTACTCGATTGCCTTTTTCATAATTTAATGACGAAATTAACTTAAAAGTGACTTCTCAGTTTTATTTATCATTACTTACTCACTTAAAATTAGTGTCAAAAAACGTGTTCAACCTTTAGCTGCCACGTCAGTGTTTAATAATAAACGTTTTTCAAAAATGGTTCAAATGGCTCTGAGCACTATGGGACTTAACACCTATGGTCATCAGTCCCCTAGAACTTAGAAGGACATCACACAACACCCAGTCATCACGAGGCAGAGAAAATCCCTGACCCCGCCAGGAAAAACGTTTTTCTTTCCCATCATTTTGTACAAGATTTTGGATGTAAATTACCCTAGTGGGCTGGTGACCGTAATTATTTCCTTTAAGTTCATCTTGATCAGTGGTACCCATTTTATGTCCAGTGTTGTTCGTGAGTGAATGCACAAAATAACTTTCATTTTTCCAAACTGTAGCCCTGTTCGGTTTAATTACTTTTTTAATTTTAGTAGACTTTTCTATCAGAAAGATCGGTTGTACACTTTCCCCCTACTTATCGGTATTACTTCTTTGGGAAAGATGGCATTATCCAATTAGAAAAATTCCATTAGGTATACACGCGATCCACGCTCATATTTTATATCGCAAGCAGGGTAGGCCGATTAGTAAGGGTGAGGTTACAGTCATACTCATCATTTTTCATATAGCTAGTGTGCTTCAGAGGTAAGTGGGTGTCACATCACAAATCCAAATGTTTGATGATCCTAGGACTTATTCTATTACTAATCGCTTCTCCCACCTGTGGAGAAGATATGTATCAGTTAAAAATGCTAATTTGTTCAGTGGTCCGGAAGCTAAGGTAAAATACACGTTCTCCAATGTCTAAATCGGTTGAAAAGGTAGAAAGAAGGCAGTATATTCCATTTCCAATAGAAAAGTGCCTAGTCAAGCATTACGGTGCTTAGACCAACCTTCCGGTTGAGAACATCTTGACCTTATCGAATAAGATACTTTTCAAAGACTTTGGTATATCTACGATGTTTACCTCCATATATTCACATTTGTCGTATATAGTCTACTGTTAGAATCTGATTCATTCCTTGAGAGTCATCCATTAACTCATGGGCCATCTTTCCAAATTTGCTGTGGGATTACAGGTAATGTTATTAATTAATTTCATATAATGCGTTAGTATTAATCAGCAACCAATGTAGATAAATCTAATTACTTTTCAATGTCATGTGCAATAATAGGCTAGTACCAGTCTCTTCTCTGTCAAATGTAAAACATTAAAAAAAACACCAGCTGTGTAGAATGATTACTGGATTTTAATTACATTACATTAATACTTGTTCCATAGATCATGAATATTGTGAATACGACATTTCGTAATGATGCGGAACGTGTCAGTTTAACGTAAGTTTTCTTTGCGCAGTATAATTAATTCTTTTATTTATTATTTATTTTTTACTTTTTTGTTTTAACAGTTACTGCTTCACATAAAAAAACTCATCTACTGGGTAGAAGGAGTTGCACATTCAGAAATTCGCTAAATAGTTTTTAAGTGTTGATTGGCTATATGTCAGACTTTTAATGCTATTTTGCAAATGACCAAAGACTTTTGTGGCAGTATTATTCACCCCTTTCTGTGCCGAAGTCAGATTTAAGCCAGAATAGTGAAGACCATCTCTTCTTCTAGTCTTGCACTTATGCACTTCGCTATTATTTTTTAATTGGGTTGGGTTATTAATAGCAAGTTTCATAAGCGAATATATGTATTGCTATGGTAGTGTGAATATCCCGAGTTCCTTAAATAAATGTTTGGAAGGTATCTTGGGTGGGATCCAGCTGTTATTATGATAACACGCTTTTGTGCAATTAATCCTTTTTCTCCTAATGACGAATTACCCCAAAATATGGTGCCATATGAAAGCAGTGAATGAAAATAGGCATATTAGACTAATTTACTGATATGTTAAACGAACTGACTTTTGAAGTGCCGGCCGGTGTGGCCGAGCGGTCCTAGGCGCTTCAGTCTGTAACCGCACGACCGCTACGGTTGTACGTTCGAATCCTGCCTCGGGCATGGATGTGTGTGACGTCCTTAGGTTAGTTAGGTTTAAGTAGCTCTAAGTTCTAGGGGACTGATGATCTCAGATATTAAGTCCCATAGTGCTCAGAGCCATTTGAACCATTTCTGACTTTTGAAGTGGTTACACCACTATGGATCGTCCGCAAGTCGCGAAAGGAGCTATTAGAATGGAGGAAAGAACACGAACAGCTACTTTAGCGAGATTAATAGATTTTGAAAAAGCTTATAGTGTCAATAATAACTAACTCGGAGTAACAAGCCTTTGTTTCCACCAATACCATTGTACTGAATAATATAGAGTCAATTACAGGAATTCCATTAGACTTCGTCATGACAGTGAGAAATTTTGATTTCAAAAGGGTAGTCAAGCAACACTATTCTCAACAGGGAGTTCTTGAACCGTAAAAACGATGAGGCAATATATGTTAGTAGAAAAGCCGTGTAGTGCATTCGTTTTTGAATGAAACTACAGTTTAGCTATTTGCATGTTTCGTGCAATATAATTGTGTTCGCTTGCTACGATATGGTACGAGCTTGCAGAACATTCTTTCGGGTTGGTGACTCTTTTCTCCATGTGAGGACGTATCATCTCGTGCCTTAATTCCTCGTGCAAAATCCTCCTTTTATCATATCTGCCTTACTCGTAGGATGTTGGTGTGAAAACAAACACAGAGTATTTATGAACACTACTTCCATTATGTTTGTGCAAATGTGACTTCTGGTCACGAAAATCAACTGATTTAGATTTTTCTTGAATAAAACTATCTGTGGCTTCTTTTTACGCCCTTCACCTATTGTGACACTGTGGTGCAGAGAAGTAAGACCTCTTCTGGAGTTGATAGCCTTCATCTCCGACTGTATTTCCTTGTTGTTTTGTCTCAAATTCCCTTTGTTGTAATCTTGTCCTGCAATAGTTCTTCAAACAAGAGAGCGCTTGTAAAAAAAATTATCCATTGTAATATTTGTTGAGGTTCCCCTCAGTGTGTTTGTTAATGTCTTTAGCAGAGACACCACCGATTCAGGGCCCAAAAATATATTCATTTCCTGAGACGTAACATTCTGTCACTTTTTTCTTGATCATAGCAATGTAATACATCGTAAATTAGTACATTGTACGATCTCCTCTAACATTCTTCATGAGATAAATAGTCTTATGTGACAGTCAGGCTACCCACTACTCATTCAGATGGAATTTTCATTGTATTGTTTACTTGGATTCTGCTGCGTAGCGGCGGTGTTTTCTCCACTGACCTCCACATCGCGACTAATCTGTCATCAGCTAACATGGCAGAAGACGCGGGATGATTATCCTGGGGACCATTATTGTCTGAGCCACTGCCATCTTCCTGAAAACCTTCAACTATTCAGAAATTGTTGATTCAAAACTTTGATCGATTATGCTGACTACACATGATGTACCAAACATGATTTGCCATTCAGACCAAATGTAAACAAACTATTCGACAGATTGCGTGTTCGCTAAGAGGTCTACAAACCCCTGCCGTGCCTCAGAGGTGTAGTATTACAAAATTAACAAATAAACGCAATTAATTTGACTCGAAGCAAACAACGGTTTCCTAAAGAAAGTGAACTATATGTCCAAGGATTACACATAACGTAAATTAAAATAAACGGTTCTGAAGACAGTTAATTGATAAAATAGTAGTTTTTGGGTCCAAAAGACATCTGTTATGCATCATAGATCAGACGACGCTGTCATGAAAGTATGATTACAATTTTTGTACATCAATAAAGAAGTTGACAACGACATTTATATCTGAGTACCTCACTTCTTTTTAAGGCTGCGTTATGGATCCCGCAATTTTTTTTCCTTCTGATATTATATTTGTAAATCTAATTTTTGTTTTTGAATTGTTATTGATTGTCGAGCTTCATAAGGGAGTGAATATATTTTGAGGTGTTGTCACTGTGTTCCACTGTTCAATAAATTGTCTACAAAAGGTTATAAAGTGGACACTGCATATTATCCTTATCGCATCGTTCTGTGCACATACACTTTCTTCAATCACGAACAGAATATGATGTTATGATGACGACGAACGAGTTGTCGCCAATGTTGACTGGTGGCCAATGCTAAATAGAAACAAATAAATCACAGGATGTTTGTCAGTAACGTCGATAAGGTGCTGGTTACATGGTCTGGATCTGTAACGACTAAAATAATTAGAAGTCGTGGACAAAAAAATAATATACACTCCTGGAAATTGAAATAAGAACACAGTGAATTCATTGTCCCAGGAAGGGGAAACTTTATTGACACATTCTTGGGGTCAGATACATCACATGATCACACTGACAGAACCACAGGCACATAGACACAGGCAACAGAGCATGCGCAATGTCGGCACTAGTACAGTGTATATCCACCTTTCGCAGCAATGCAGGCTGCTATTCTCCCATGGAGACGATCGTAGAGATGCTGGATGTAGTCCTGTGGAACGGCTTGCCATGCCATTTCCACCTGGCGCCTCAGTTGGACCAGCGTTCATGCTGGACGTGCAGACCGCATGAGACGACGCTTCATCCAGTCCCAAACATGCTCAATGGGGGACAGATCCGGAGATCTTGCTGGCCAGGGTAGTTGACTTACACCTTCTAAAGCACGTTGGGTGGCACGCGATACATGCGGACGTGCATTGTCCTGTTGGAACAGCAAGTTCCCTTGCCGGTCTAGGAATGGTAGAACGATGGGTTCGATGACGGTTTGGATGTACCGTGCACTATTCAGTGTCCCCTCGACGATCACCAGTGGTGTACGGCCAGTGTAGGAGATCGCTCCCCACACCATGATGCCGGGTGTTGGCCCTGTGTGCCTCGGTCGAATGCAGTCCTGATTGTGGCGCTCACCTGCGCGGCGCCAAACACGCATACGACCATCATTGGCACCAAGGCAGAAGCGACTCTCATCGCTGAAGACGACACGTCTCCATTCGTCCCTCCATTCACGCCTGTCGCGACACCACTGGAGGCGGGCTGCACGATGTTGGGGCGTGAGCGGAAGACGGCCTAACGGTGTGCGGGACCGTAGCCCAACTTCATGGAGACGGTTGCGAATGGTCCTCGCCGATACCCCAGGAGCAACAGTGTCCCTAATTTGCTGGGAAGTGGCGGTGCGGTCCCCTACGGCACTGCGTAGGATCCTACGGTCTTGGCGTGCATCCGTGCGTCGCTGCGGTCCGGTCCCAGGTCGACGGGCACGTGCACCTTCCGCCGACCACTGGCGATAACATCGATGTACTGTGGAGACCTCACGCCCCACGTGTTGAGCAATTCGGTGGTACGTCCACCCGGTCTCCCGCATGCCCACTATACGCCCTCGCTCAAAGTCCGTCAACTGCACATACGGTTCACGTCCACGCTGTCGCGGCATGCTACCAGTGTTAAAGACTGCGATGGAGCTCCGTATGCCACGGCAAACTGGCTGACACTGACGGCGGCGGTGCACAAATGCTGCGCAGCTAGCGCCATTCGACGGCCAACACCGCGGTTCCTGGTGTGTCCGCTGTGCCGTGCGTGTGATCATTGCTTGTACAGCCCTCTCGCAGTGTCCGGAGCAAGTATGGTGGGTCTGACACACCGGTGTCAATGTGTTCTTTTTTCCATTTCCAGGAGTGTACATTAATGACTTACCATTCCACATTGATGAAGATGAAAAGTTAGTTTTTTTTTTGCTGATGATACAAGTATAGTAATAACATCCAAAAACCAAGAACTAAGTGATGTAATTGTAAATGATGTTTTTCACAAAATTATTAAGTGGTTCTCAGCAAACGGACTCTCTTTAAATTTTGATAAAACACAGTATATACAGTTCCGTACAGTAAATGGCACAACTCCAGTAATAAATATAGACTTTGAACAGAAGTCTGTAGCTAAGGTAGAATTTTCAAAATTTTTAGGTGTGTCCATTGATGAGAGCTTAAACTGGAAGCAACACGTCTGCTGAAACGTCTGAGTTCAGCTACGTATGCTATTAGTGTTATTGCAAATTTTGGTGATAATAATCTCAGTAAATTAGCTTCTATGCGTACTTTCATTCACTGCTTTCGTATGGCATCATATTTTCGGGTAATTCATCGTTGAGTGGAAAAGTATTCATTGCTCAAAAACGTGTAATCAGAATAATTGCTGGAACCCAGTTCAAAAGTAATAGCAGTGTGCATAGCTATAACACCAGAAGAAAGGATGATCTTCACTATGCAAGGTTAAATCTGACTTTGGCACATAAAGGGGTAAATTATGCTGCCACAAAAGTCTTTGGTCACCTACCAAACAGCATCAAAAGCCTGACAGATAGCCAACTAACATTTAAAAATAAATTAAAAATTAAAAGAATTTCTAGATGACAACTCCTTCTACTCATTGGCTGAATTTTTAGATATAAATTAAGGGAAAAAATATTTAAAAAAAATAAAACAACTTAAACATTAGTGTCATGCAATATTTTGTGTAATGTAATATCTTTTACAGACATCTTTTATGAACCTGACATGTTCCACATCATTACGAAGTGTGGTATTCATGATCTATGGAACAAGTATTAATCTAATCTAATCTCATCTACAACAATATAGTAACTTCAACGTCTCCAACAGATCATATTTACAAAAGGTATTCGAAAACAGTGTAGCCTAGCGGATCGATGTATAATTTGATTTTTTAATTGAGAAATGAATATTTTGTGGAGAGAACCTTCCGTAATGCTGAGGTAGGTCGTTGATTACGTTTGATACAGGATCGCAGACGACTGAAGGACCTCTTCTCCTGACTGCTGGAAAGTGGGTTGCGTCACTTCTGCTTCGTTAGTACGCGGTCAAATACCACATATATCAGATCTTTTCTTTCCCAAGACCCTATCCAAAGTCGATACTGGACCGCTACGTACGTTAAAATTACTTGCTCACGTCAGAAATTTCGCCACACTTTCCACTGTACACACGTACACAGATGTGCAGCGATCACACGCCCTGTAGTCCACGCGCTGCTTCCACAAACTGCCTCCATTCCCTTCTGTTTTCTGCTCTGTTCTTCCAGGTACCTTCAGCCCCCAACGCTGGCAGATACTTCACTAGATCGGCCACACAGCGCTGCCCCGCTCTTCCTTTGGGCCGTCTGACGTTTGGTTTCCCCTGAAGTGCCTTCTTCACCTATCCTTCTCTTGACATGCGCGATGCATGAGACCTCTACTGGATTCTTTTGCTCTTCAATACTTGTAGGATTGTTGATTGTTGCATCAGGAGGCAGATTTCTCGTTCTTCCTCCTTCTCCGATCTCCTTTATCTACGATCGATGCCCATATCTTCCTCATTACTCTTTTTTTTCAAATATTAAAAGAATTTCCCCTCTTCGTTTAGTTTTGCTTCAGATTTCTGATCCATATTTGACTGGTGGACATATCGCTGTATATATATTCTCAGTGTTCGCTGATATTGGTTTTCACCTGAGCGTTTCCCCGAAGGAGTAATATGCATTTCATTCCCACTGCTCCTCTTTCTTTGATGTCCATTTGAATGTTGTTGTCACAGGTAAACGAAGATCTTATTCGTCTGAAATGATGAATTCGCTTGAACCTCTTGTCACCCGTCTCAAGAAATTCTTACTGCTCTTCCCTTCTTCCTATCTGCATGATCTCCGTTTTGTCTTGATTCACATTTAGCCGAACATTCTGTGCGTAGTTCTCAATTTCCTGGTATATTTGCTTCAACTC
Organism: Schistocerca cancellata; assembly: GCF_023864275.1. Taxonomy (NCBI): domain Eukaryota; kingdom Metazoa; phylum Arthropoda; class Insecta; order Orthoptera; family Acrididae; genus Schistocerca; species Schistocerca cancellata. The sequence goes on along the minus strand of NC_064628.1, from coordinate 242,689,957 downwards.
ATGTTTTGATTTACTTAGCACAATTATGACATCTGAATACACAAGCGAATTGAAATTATCATTCATCTGTACTCCAGCCAACTTCTGTTGCGTGCATGTTCTTATTACTTTCTCCAAGGTAACACACGAGAGAGCATTCCCTCGTCTGTGACCTTTCGCGAAGTCGAACGTTTTTGATGCCATCTCTCGGAAACGCAATGCTGCCCTTCACCCATCCAGCCAAGTTTGCACCATTGTCTCTAGCTCCTCAGGGAATCTGAAGTCATGCAGTGCATTGTATAGACGATTCCAGTGGATACTATCGTATGCACCTTGAAATCAACGAACAGACTGCAGATGTCTTTATCGGATACTCATTGATTTTCAAACTCTTGTCTTAAAGTGAAAATGTGATCTACTGTCCACCATAACTTGGGAAAAACTGCGCTTCGACATGTTTACTCACTTTTGCTTATAATTGTGTTGGTGTGACAGCTGTCTCACTCTGTACTAGTTACACTCAGGTTTCTGGCATAATCTCTACCACTTTGAGATATACCTGTCACATACACCGTAACTTTTCGTGGAACTGAATTTTATTATTTTCTTTTTGTTTCTTTTTCATATCCCTTACAAAATTCGAAATAAGTTTCCTTTATGAATTAGTACTGACTGCCCACGACCTGCTTTATATTAAGAAGCAACATTGCTCCGAAACACCGACGGTTGGTCGCCTTCATTGCAATACGAGATATTCACACCACTCGAATGTTACATGTTCCGCAGGCTAAAGATTTCCCTGTTTTGGATGCCTGTCTACACTCTACACACTATGCGAATGATGCAGTTTAAGGCAAAACCGATATTTGAGCGAGGATGGCGATTTTTGATACTGCGTGCGAAGCTTAGCGCTGGAAAAGCCTGCAAACTTCGTGGCAACTGGACAACTGTTCCACTGCGAGACAATGACACGAATAAAGGGTCCAGCTGCCCTTCTGTTAACCCCAATTCACTTACGACAGTCACACCAGTCTTCCTTGCTGACGACAGTAAACGGGGCTTCTTACCTCACTGTGCTGATCCCATAAGCGCAAACAAACTGCCCTCTGTTGCCACGCAGTCGCTCCTGTGCCTTTAGCTTTGTAGCTTTTCTGCATGACTAATACAACTAACCACTGCGTTTTTTGACTTCCTCATGTGTGGATCTACAGCCTCGACGTAAATTTTTAGAAAATAACGAAGTCCGTATGCTGTCAAGTTCTATCACACAAGGTCACCGTGATATATATATATATATATATATATATATATATATATATATATATATATATATATATATATATATATATATATGCCACAAGCTGAAATTGGCAATAATGTGATACGTATACTTGACGGAATAAAAGTCATCTTGCATCACAGAATTTGACATCCTACCGGGGATTTTTTGTAAATCTATTCATCATTCACAAACTGCATTTTTTGTTTTGTTTTTCAAAATTGTAGATGTGGTTGTAATGCCAGTATTGCAGCTCGTAAAACCCATATGTAAGATATGTTCTGTACTGTAAGATCTCTTATCGCTTAGCTTTTAACGACAGTGACAAACGATGAACGAGATCTCGGCACACTAGCGTTGCTCGCACCTTCCTGTCAGTAGCTACTACAGGTACACTCTACACAGAAATGTCCAGTAATAAGTAATTGAGCATTGAAATCGAATTTATTCAATAGTTACTTTCATCACATTTTTATCATAGGAATCAACAAAGTTTATCACATAATGTTATGGAGACTACTAACTGACTAACTAACAAAAATTTTCTGGCCGACAGCAGTGAATCGGTGAACTATTATGATGTATCATGCAGCGCAACTTGCTGTGACAGTGCGAGAGGGAGAGATTCAAATGGTTCAAATGGCTCTGAGCACTATGGGACTTAACATCTGTGGTCATCAGTCCCCTAGAACTTAGAACTACTTAAACCTAACTAACCTAAGGACATCACACACATTCATGCCCAAGGCAGGATTCGAACCTGCGACCGTAGCGGTCACGCGGTTCCAGACTGAAGCGCCTAGAACCGCACGGCCACACCGGCCGGCCAGAGCGAGAGAGACAAAGATATTGTTTGTTACTCTGTGGCGGTCAGCGCTCACATAATTATTCTCAGGATATAGAGCTTTTGTTCTTGTTAAGAGTAACTTTAAAAGAGGAGAGCCATTCTTGTGATGTAAAAATCGACGCCATTGCGAGATTTTGATTCACATTGTAAAATATACATAGTGAAATAGCTCGATGCTTTCTTCGGAAAAGAAGTCACTTCATGGATCATTCAAATCCACAATTGTACCTGGACATTTCTCAGAACTGAAATCAATCTGATTGCTATGCAACAGAGCCCCGAAGAATATTTCTCCGTACTTTGGTTACCACTTTCAGCCCAACAAGCTATTTGCAGCACTGGAGCAGATTTCTACAACAGCGGAAGCGTGTAGTCGCCATCAGTTTCACATATCGCCATGTGTACGCTGTATGTATTTACCCACAACAGTGAACATACAGTTACTTACACACATAGAAAGAAAATACAAGGTGGTGTGGGAAACATTGCATTATATAGGTCCTGTAGAGCTAAACAGTAATTAGCCTAGTAGTAGTAGTAAACAAATTTAATTTTTTTTCAAAGGAGCCTTTATACTATTAAATCAGCTAGGACAATCCACCCAAAATACTCCCAGAACATATGAATGCATAGATGCAGTCCTGGCTGACAGTATATCAAATTTTCCGATGTACGCAACTGATTGTTATCGTTTGCAGCTAGTGGTTTATGTGCCGACTTTTAAAAAAGAAACTTCTTTCTACGAGGTGCATTCATGTTCTAAGGCCTCCGATTTTTTTTCTAGTTAACTACTCACCCGAAATCGATGAAACTGGCGTTACTTCTCGACGTAATCGCCCTGCAGACGTACACATTTTTCACAACGCTGACGCCATGATTCCATGGTAGCGGCGAAGGCTTCTTTAGGAGTCTGTTTTGACCACTGGAAAATCGCTGAGGCAATAGCAGCACGGCTGGTGAATGTGCGACCATGGAGAGTGTCTTTCATTGTTGGAAAAAGCCAAAAGTCACTAGGAGCCAGGTCAGGTGAGTAGGGAGCATGAGGAATCACTTCAAAGTTGTTATCACGAAGAAACTGTTGCGTAACGTTAGCTCGATGTGCGGGTGCGTTGTCTTGGTGAAACAGCACACGCGCAGCCCTTCCCAGACGGTTTTGTTGCAGTGCAGGAAGGAATTTGTTCTTCAAAACATTTTCGTAGGATGCACCTGTTACCGTAGTGCCCTTTGGAATGCAATGGGTAAGGATTACACCCTCGCTGTCCCAGAACATGGACACCATCATTTTTTCAGCACTGGCGGTTACCCGAAATTTTTTTGGTGGTGGTGAATCTGTGTGCTTCCATTGAGCTGACTGGCGCTTTGTTTCTGGATTGAAAAATGGCATCCACGTCTCATCCATTGTCACAACCGACGAAAAGAAAGTCCCATTCATGCTGTCGTTGCGCGTCAACATTGCTTGGCAACATGCCACACGGGCAGCCATGTGGTCGTCCGTCAGCATTCGTGGCACCCACCTGGATGACACTTTTCGCATTTTCAGGTCGTCATGCAGGATTGTGTACACAGAACCCACAGAAATGCTAACTCTGGAGGCGATCTGTTCAACAGTCATTCGGCGATCCCCCAAAACAATTCTCTCCACTTTCTCGATCATGTCATCAGACCGGCTTGTGCGAGCCCGAGGTTGTTTCGGTTTGTTGTCACACGATGTTCTGCCTTCATTAAAGTGTCGCACCCACGAACGCACTTTCGACACATCCATAACTCCATCTCCACATGTCCCCTTCAACTGTCGATGAATTTCAATTGGTTTCACACCACGCAAATTCAGAAAACGAATGATTTCACGCTGTTCAAGTAAGGAAAACGTCGCCATTTTAAGTATTTAAAACAGTTCTCATTCTCACCGTGGTGGTAAAATTCCATCTGCCGTACGGTGTTGCCATCTCTGGGACGTATTGACAATGAACGCGGCCTCATTTTAAAACAATGCGCAAGTTTCTATCTCTTTCCAGTCCGGAGAAAAAAATTGGAGGCCTTAGAACTTGAATGCACCTCGTATGGCAATGGCAACAACTTTCGACGGTGATGGCAACGGTATAGTATGTGTAGAAGTTGATTAAACAGTAACAAGGTAACAGACTTGCAACCAATGTCCCACTGTCAGATGTTGCCTCACGAAAGTCTACTCTGTAGCACCAAATGCAAACAAACACGTAATACAGGTATGGTTCGTGTGTTTATCATTATTATGCATGTCGTTTTTTTCACTCACCAGTCTTCTAACTGGTTTGATGCGGCCCGCCACGAATTCCTCTCCTGTGCCAACCTCTTCATCTCAGAGTAGCACTTGCAAAGTACATCCTCAATTATTTGCTGGATGCATTCCAGTCTTTGTCTTTCTCTACACTTTTTGCCCTCCAGTACCCAGCAGGTCATTCACTGATGGCTTAACATGTGCTATCACTCTGTCCCCTTTCCCTGTCACTAATCTCCATTTATTCCTTTCTTCTCCGAATCTGCGCAGAACCACCTCATTCCTTACCTTATTAGTCCACTCAGTGTTCAACATTCGATTGTAGCGCCACATCTCAAATGCATCGATTCTCTTCTGTTCTGGTTTTCCCGTAGTCCATGTTTCACTACAATAAAATTCTGTGTTCCAGCGTACATTCTCAGAAATTTCTTCGTCAAATTAAGGCCTACATTTATTACTAGTACACTTCTCTTGTTCAGGAATGCCGTCTTTGCCAGTGCCAGTCTACTTTTGATGTCCTTCTTGCTCCGTCTGTCATTGGTTATTTTGTTGCCTAGGTAGCAGAATTCCTTAACTTCATCTACTTTGTGTCATGATGTTAAATTTCTCGCAGTTCTCATTTATGGCGCTTCTCATTACTTTAATCTTTCTTCGATTTACTGTCAATCAGTGTTCTGTACTCATAAGACTGTTCATTCCATTCAACAGGCCCTTTAATTCTTCTTCACATCCACTCTGGATAGCAATGTCATCAGCTAATCGTATCACTGATATCCTTTCACTTTGAATTTTAATCCTACACCCGAAACTTTTATTTCCATCATTGATTATTCGCTCTACAGACTGCACATTAGGGGCGAAACGCTATTTCCTTGTCTTACACCCTTTTTAACCCGAGCACTTCGATCTTGGCCGTCCACTTTTATTGTTCCCTCTTGGCTGTTGTACATACTGTATGTTATCCATCTCTCCCTATAGCGTACCAGTATTTTTCTCGGAATTTCGAACATCTTGCCCCATTTTACATGGTCGATTTCCAGGTGGTCATATCCTATAAACGTATCTTGACTATTCTTTAGCCTTGCTCCATTATCAACCGCAACGTCAGAACTGGGTGCCTTTACCTTTCCTAAAGGAAAACTGGTTATCATCTAACACATCTTCAATTTTCTTTTCCATTCTTCTGTAAATTATTCTTGTCCGCAACTTGGATGCAAGAGCTATTAAGCTGATTGTGCAATAATTCTCGCACTTGTCTTCGGAATTGCGGGGATGCTATTTTTCCGAAAGTCAGATGATATGTCGCGAGACTCATACATTCTACACACCAACGTGAACATCTTTTGTTGTCATTTCCCCCAATGATTTTAGAAATTCTGATGGAATTTTATTAATCCCTTCTGCCTTATTTGATTTTAAGTCCTCCAAAGGTCTCTTAAATTCTGAGTTTAGTACTGCATCCCCTATCTCTTCTAAATTGACTCCTGTTTCTTCTTCTATAACATAAGACAGATCTTCCCCCTCATAGTGGCCTGCAATGTACTCTTTCCACTTATCCGCTCTCTCCACTGCATTTACCAGTGCTATTCCCGTTGCACTCTTAATGTTGCCGCCCTTGCATTTAATTTCACCGAAGGTTGTTTGGACTTTCCTTTATGCTGAGTCACTCCTTCCGACAATCATTTCTTTTTCGACTTCTTCACTTGTTCCTTACAGTCATTTCTACTTATCTTCCCTGCGCTTCTTATTTATTTCATTCCTTAGTGACTTGTATTCTGTTTTCCTGAATTTCCCTGAATATTTTTGTACTTGTTTCTTTCACCGATCAACTGAAATATTACTTCTCGTACCCATTGTTTCTTTGCAGTTATCTTCTTCGTACATATGCTTTCCTTTCAAACTTCTGTGATTGCCATTTTTAGAGTTATCAATTTCTCTTCAACTGTACTGCCTACTGAGCTATTCCTTGTTGCTGCATCTCGTCATTCCTTAGTACTTCCGTATCCTACTTCTTTGTGTATTGGTTCTTCTTGACTAATCTGTTAAAATTCAGCCTACTCTTCATTACTACATTGCGAATTGAGTCTATATCTGCTCCTGGATACGCCTTACATTCCAGTATCTGATTTCGGAATCTCTGTTTGACCATGATGTATTCTAACTGAAATCTTCGATTATCACCCGGTCTTTTCCAAGTATACCTTCTCTTCTTATGATCCTAGAACAGATTAATCGCTATTACTAGCTGAAGTTTATTACATAACTCAATTACGCTTTCTCCGCTCTCATTCCTTGTCCCAAGTACATATTGTCCTGGAATCTTTTCTTCGAGTCTTTCCCCTACAACTGCATTTGAGTGCCCCATCTCCCTTTACGAACTGTATATCCTTTCAATATCCTCATATACATTCTCGGTCTCTTCATCTTCAACCTGAGACGTCGGCATGTATACCTGAACTATTGTTGTCGATGCTGAGTTGCAGTCGATTCTGATAAGAACAACCCTATCACTGAACTGCTCTCAGCAACACACTCTTTGCCCAACCTTTCTATTCACAACGATTGCTACTCAAGTTATAACATTTTTTGCTGGGCTGTTATTCCACTACACTCATCTGACCAGAAGTTCTTGTCTTCTTTCCATTTCACTTCACTGACACCCACTGTATCTTGATGGAGCTTTTGGATTTCCCTATTCAGATTTTCTAGATTCCTTACCACATTAAAGCTTCTTACATTCCACGTCCCAACTCGTAGAACGTTATCCTTTCGTTGGTTATTCAGTCTTTTTCTCATGGCCGCCTCTGTTTTGACAGTCCCCTCCCAGAGATGCGAATGGGAGATTATTCCGGAATGTTCTGCGAATGGAGAGGTCATCTTGACACTTCTTCAATTACAGGCCACAAGTCCTGTGGTGGACACAGGTTATCCGGCTTTTAATGCAGTGGTTTCCTTTTCCTTTCCTTTCCTACAGCTACCTTGTGCCGTCGATCATTGATGGCTCTTCCACCTTCGGGGGGGGGGGGGGGGAGGGGGGGGAGGGGGGGAGGGGGGGCAGTGTCCAACCCCAAGAACAAGAGTGTGCCCTGAACCTCTGTCAGCTCCTCCGCCCTCTTTAAAAAAGAGCCATTGGCAGAATGAGGGTTACTTCTTGTGCCGGAGGTCTTCGGCCGGCGATGTTGATTATTAACAGAAATTTAAGTGGTGACGGGTCTCGAACCCGGGACCAAGGACGTACTGATTATTAATCAAAGACGCTACCCCTACACCACGAGTGCATTACATGCCTATTCTGCAGAGTGCTCAAAACGTTGCCTTCAGCACTGATGCATGCTGGAAAGCGATTGCGTACAGTCTATATTGGCGACTTACCACACCGCAGGTCCTTGTGAACCAGCGTTTTATATTTTCGGGAGACAGGAATGTATAAAATCCTTTGCCATTGTGGCAAATTTTACATCTGCCAAACATGTTGGAATGTCAAAGACAGATGCAATGAGCATAGATGTCATACGAGACCGGGTCACTTGTAGCAAAACTGCAGAGACACAAAATCCTCTCCTCCACCTTCACGTACTAGGACTCCGTCATTAAAGAAGCTGTCGAAATACGAATAGTTATCGATTTAGTTAACAAGAGACCGAGGCCTTCCACTCAGCAAAGCAAGGGAACCAGCAGAGGAGTTAACACCAACGGCGATTAGAAGCCAGGACAGAGCTGGATAGCGCAGTGATCAGCACACTGGTCTCGTGTTCGGGAGGACGATTGTCTAAACACGCGTTCGGTCATCCTGGTTTAGCTTTCCCGTAATTTTCTTAAACCGCATAAGGCAGATGCCGGGATGGTTCCTTCGAAAATGGCACAGCCGCTTTCCTTCTCCATGATTCCGTACTTATACCTTGTGCTCGGTCTCTAATGACCTCGTTGTCGACGGGACTTTCTCCTCCTCCTCGAAGACAGGACAGCTAAGCCAGCCACTCACATCCATCTCGCGTATGTACGCTGCCGTCTATGGCTTCCAGCCGGACTTACCGTGACGTAAAACTGCAGTCGGGGTTCGCTTCTCCGGCATTTTCTCTGGAAGTCAACGTCCCCTGTCTCTTGGTCCCAGTGCTTTCTAAGCGAACGAGTGTGTAAATTGTCGAGCCCTAGAAGAATGCCACAGTTGCACCTGAAGGTAACGAGCAGCCGTCTCGTGGGAGTAATTTGTAGTTTAGATAACATCCTGCGACACTAGGCGTGTGAAGTTTTCAGCTTTTACATCCGCATTGCCTCAAACAGTACATCAAGTGCATTATATACACTGATCTGCCAAAACATGATGACAATAAACCTACTGTCGATATAAACCCGCCGGCCAGTGTGGACACGCGGTTAAAGGCGCTTCAGTCTGGAACTGCGCGACCGCTACGGTCGCAGTTTCGAATCCTGCCTCGGGCATGGATGTGTGTGATGTCCTTAGGTTAGTTAGGTTTAAGTAGTTCTAAGTTCTAGGGGACTGATGACCTCAGATGTTAAGTCCCATAGTGCTCAGAGCCATTTGATATAAACCCGTCCAGGCCATAGCAGCGCCACGTGGTGAGGAATGATTGCTAGTCAGACACCCGCACAGTGCATTTAGTATCAGTGAGCGTGCTCTCTATATATAGAATGGGGAAGGCGAGCGATCAATCTGAGTTTGTCAGAGGGCTGACTCCGATGGCGGGAGGCTAGGCACGAGCATGACCGAAACTGCACGACTTGGTGGGTGTACGAGGAATGCTGTCGTGAGTGTCTTCAACATCAGGCGAAGCAACGTACTGACATCGTGGTGTTGGGTAGCCGCCCCTCGTTACAGATGTCGGACGTCGTAGGCTGGGCAGACTGGTAATACAGGAAGGGCGAAGCACTTATGCTGGGCTTCACAAGTCTGTCTAAACACACAGTGCACCCAACGCCCCTAACGATGGGCCTCCGCAGCCGACGACCCATGCATGTGCCGATGTTAACACCACGACATAGACACCACGACGACTGAAATGAGCACGTGACCATCGGCACTGGACGTTAGCGAAGCGCCAGTGCCAGAGCGCTGCATAGTCTGATGAATTCAGATACCTTCTTCATCGTGCTTTTTGGAGAGTGCAAATCCTATGTCTTCCAGGGGAACAGCTCCTTGACACTTGTACTGCGGGACTAGCGGCGGATCCATTATGCTCTGGGGAACATTCACGCGGGCATCGATGTGTCCACTGGAGCTTGTGCAAGGCACCATGATGGGCATGGAATATCGTACACTGGTTGCAGACCATGTACACCTCTTCATGACGGTAATACTGCAGTGCCATTTTTCGGCAAGGTAATGCACCATGCCACAAGGCCAGAAATGTGTTGGGCACAGTGACGGGTTCCAATTGTTGTACTGGCACGCAGCTCGCCAGATCCGAAACCGTTCGGGCACATCTGGGATGTGATTGAACGTCGCGTCAGAGATGATCGCCTCTTTCCCAGGTGCAGATGTGTTGCCACCTCCCGCCAGCGACCTACGAAGGCCTCATTGCTTCCATGCCCCGATGCATCGCGGCAGTTATCCGCACCCAGGGTGGATATGACGGCTGTTATGTAAGTGGTCATAATGATCTCGCTGGTCAATGTAAAACAGATGAACGTAGGAAATGAAAAGTTGATCATCCAGCAGAACGACTGAAAAGCAGGAAAATCAAGGTCAATTAGGAACTATATACAGAACAGATACAAACCCAACAAACAATGATCCAAGACAAGTGAGCCAACAGGGTAGCATTTACTAAACAAAAGTCAGATCAAAAGTATTGAAGGAGTATTTAGAGCAGTTATATCAAACTCAAGCACATCATACATGCCTAATATTGGAGCTTGAATTCGAATCCAATGAAACGACGGAACCTTCGTTAAACACACTCTTAAAAAAAAAGAAAAAAAGAAATCACACAACACGAACTAATTATCCGAAACGTATAGAAATCGGTGAATGTGACATAGATGTATACACATACAAATCATTACAATTTCAGAAAAACTGAATGATTTATTCAAGAAAAGAGCTTCGCAAATTCAGCAGGTCAGTAACGCATTGGTCCTCCCCTGACCCTAATGCAAGCAGTTATTCGACTTGGCATTGACTGACATTGTTAATTGATGATCTCCCGAGGAATATCATGCGAAATTATGTCCAAGTGGCGTGTTTGATCTTGAAAAGCCCAAGATTGTTGGTGTGCCCTGTGTGTCGAAATAAATAAAAAACATTTGATTTTATTGTGGTTTTTAACTTTAGAATTTTTGAAAGGCTTTTTTACGGATTGTATTGATCGGCTTGAATGCGGACAAATACAGTGCTACGTGAAATATGCCTGTAATATAATTTACCATTCCGATTAATTACATTTTGAATTCTACATCATTGTTGATTTAATCAGAGTTCTCACCTTAGACGTAGAATTAGTCCTTCTGCCACAATATTAATTCATCAGTCGCCATCGAAGTTCTTCTCTTTGTTGACCGTGTGTATCTTCCTAAGTCGGCATCGGTTCACTTCACGAAGACGGTGGAAACCAAGGAATACAATGCTACGTTGCTTTAAATAATTTTCGTAACACTTCGATACTTCTCACTATTTTTTATTCACAAGACAATAAGACTTGCTCTGCTCGTCGCACAAACCATAATTACTAACAATATGGCTGCCTTTCCGCAGACACCAAAAATTACGTCCATCCTCCACGAGGCAACAATCGAAAGGGTCCCTTAGCTCCTTCTTGGAGTATGAAACAAAAGAGAATCCAATGTGAACATTACAAAGATTATAACCTACATGCCTCTCAATTTAATCTTTGGCGCAGCCTTTAAGGTATTGTATGTCTCTGCGTCGGAATGTGTCATTACAACTGCCCCCCCCTACTGTATACTGTCACTAGAAAATTTTATTTGGTTGACAGGATACAGTAGTCGACCTTGCAATTGATAGGTTTGGGGGTCTTTTATTTACAAACTTCACTTTTACTGTTTCATTTTCATGGCACTGTGAATTCTTTGGTATTACTGAGTGTGTGTCAGTTTTTTGGTATACTTATGCTAAAATTTACAAACCTTAATCCTAATATACAAAGTTTTGGTCAATACTGAGAAAACGACATCATGTGGTAAAGTTTGTACAATAAAGTATACAATGAATACAACGTTATTTACAAATGTTTCCTTCCTCATCAGAGGTGAAAATAAAGTCCTTGTATTGCCTTCTGTATTTATTCTGGGGCGACGAGCTTTGTTCGCTAGACCCTGTGTTGAATATGGGCGGGTGATACGCGCGCCTGATTGTTTGGTCGTCCGTTAGCGGGCGACGTTGGTTGAATGCACGCGCCAGTGCACTGAATATACACCGACGTGCGGGTACCGTCGAGACTTCCGAACCTCAGTATGCTTGTGCTTTTTGTAGTTCCTTCCAGTACTTAGACTGGATACGACGAGGTACATTGGAATATGTGCCCCGAATAACACACCACACTATGTGCGAGGTGGAGGACGATCCCGTCGATGCAGCACCAGGTAAGAAGCGTACCATGTCAAACTTGTTTGGCATTGTCCTTTCCTATTGTGACGCCATGGGTCGTTTGACGATACTAGCTTCAATTTTTCGATGTCACTTGTTTAGGCTCGCTGACACTTGCAACGTAGCACTACTTTTCACAATTTTAATTTCTACACACACCACTATAACCGCGAGTATTGCGATCGAAACTTCCTTTTTCACTACACTTTTTTCTTTGTATTGACCCCTTTTACCTATTGTACCGAGATTCATTCCCCTCAATACTTCTGGTCAATGTACATAAATATTCACAAATTTGTAAGTCACGGGACTTGGCATGAAATACAAAGTACATCACATACAATGGAATAACATAAAACACATACAATACATTGGTTACATTAATTACAGGAAAAAACTATAGACGAAAACTGAAAAAATTTTTTACCACTCATAGTGGCTTCTTCGTCTTGGATTTTACTGACACACACACCTTTTTCCATTAATCAGTTAGAAGGAACAAGTCCTTTGTTTTCCTTCTTGAACTCGAGTATAAGTTAAGGTTTACCTCCGTTACGTATTCTTCATACGCAACGACATGCATCCGCATCCAGAGAACACACCTGTAGCCGCTCCACTGCAGCTTGGGAAGGGAATTTTCTACCTTCTACTTAGGGTAATGGCAACGACTACGTGTATGCTACGGTTTTACCTATAAAATCTGAAAATGCACGAAATAATAATTTATATGTAACATAAATCTAATATGTACAGTGTTTTGTGCTTAAGCACTTTCTGGTGTGCTTGTAAATCATTACCTCTAATACAATTTCCTACATTAACATAGACATATAAACATAAAATCTTGAAGTTCAGGGTGTAGCTACTATTAATATGTACAGTGTTTCATAATAGCGGCACGCCCTTGTGTGCGTGTATCATCTTCAATTAAAGTGCGCTTATAGGCGTCTTGTGTTATCATGGGAGAAAAAATACAGACATTTTAATGCATCAGTTGTCATGAAAGTCTATGTACACGAATAATCAGACTTTCATAGCTTCAGTGCAGCATGAAATTCTGTATGACGTTTTTTTTCATAGTTTATTTTATAGACGATTCCTTTGCTTACAGGTCGTCGATCTCACTACTGACCTGTTTCTCGTATAGCGGCGATGTCATTTTCATTCTTTGTGACCGTAAATCGTTATATGTATGAAAGATATAATTTTAACATGATTTATCCTTTCATGTTTCAAGTGGGTAAAGTAATTCATACCTTCCTTCTGCATACATGAAGGAAGCATCGCTAATGTTGCACTTTGTATCAGGTTTTTCGTATTTTCTCGTAAACTCGTAGAGTCTTACGGTTTTAATTAAGTTGTTTCTTGACGTTAGGTATACCTGTTTCAAATGGTTCAAATGGCTCTGAGCACTATGGGACTCAACATCTTAGGTCATAAGTCCCCTAGAACTTAGAACTACTTAAACCTAACTAACCTAAGGACATCACACACACCCATGCCCGAGGCAGGATTCGAACCTGCGACCGTAGCAGTCCCGCGGGTCCGTACTGCAGCGCCAGAACCGCTAGACCACCGCGGCCGGCTATACCTGTTTATACGAGGTTGTCTTAGAGTTTAATTTTCCTTATACACTTCTACGTTGTTTAAGTTCCGTACATGTACAGAGCTTCTTTCGCCTTTCACACATTCATACATACGTTTATACACACAAAAAAAATATCTACCACTTAATATACACATTGCTGGTGAGGCCCTTTTTCGGTACCCTGCACCATTCCTTCAATATTCCAAAATAATTCAGGGTGTGCTGAGCATCGTCCCTTCATACTAATAATAATTACAACTAAATATTTCTTCTTACATACATAACAGGCTTACGGTCCGTTAATGCGCAATCATTCCATATTTTCCTCCTTTACACTTTATCTTTCGTACATGTAACCTCGTGTATAGCTTATATATTCTACAAAGTTGTTTGCTGAGTGCTTTAGGTGTTTCCTAACGTTAATGTGTTTCTCTCTCTATAAATCCTAGGTATTTGTTTTGAGAGCGATTCAGTTCATTACTCACGCTGCATAGATCTGTTTATTATTTTCCTATTTTAAAGCTTGTGTCATTCTTTTCCTTAGTCACAAAAATTCACACGTTTACCTTGTTGTTCATTCTGAAAATCGCTAGCTACTGTGTAATGTAAATGTATGCGTTATCTCTTTGCTTTCCTCTTTGCTGCTTTTTCCCTATATGTAATGGTGTGTTGTTCTCGTGTACATAGCCTTTCTTACGGTTATCTATCTGCATTATTTATTTATTTTTTTCTATTTTCTTTCTCCTTCCGTACAAGCTCAGATTTTTTACTCAGTATAATATAATATTACAATACCGTCCATGACCAGTATGTACTTGTATGTTCACTTTTATTACGTAGTACCAGCTTATAATTAAATTTTCTAAACTACTATTTACAAGACTTGTGTACCATTTTCTTTCTTGTTTTTGAATGGCTTTCATCACTGTGTCTCATAGTAAGAGTGGTCTCAAAACTTTTAAACGTTCCGCGCAAGCGCGCTTATGTACCACGACTGGACTGTAGGCGCGGGGAAAACTCTGCATTGTTCGTGAACATTATTCGTGATAGCCACCATCGTGTAATAGAGTCACGTGACGCCTGGACTCGACCGCGCATGCGCCTTCGCGCTTTGTATACACTCAGCTGATCGGACAGGGAAGGGGGAAGATTTCTCCCTGGCTCGCTGCCTACAGCGCGGCCAATGACCTCGTCTTGCCATGCAGCTATCGCGTGCTCATCAGCTGAGCGTTGGATTGCAACTTCGACGCGTGGCTTGTTGCTCGTCTCAAGCGAACAAACTCTGGCCTTCGCGTTAATTTGTCTTTGTTCCTCTCTCTTAAAGAACTGAGTTAGACTACAAAAGTACCGTGTGGTTTATTTTATAGTGTTAAGACTCACAGTAACACATGTTTCCTTAGGTGTGGTTAACTATGCGTTTTTTAGCTGGCATATGCCTCCAGTTGATTACTAGTTTCGATGTTTACTTTATACTGTTGATGATTAATTTCTCAACGATTAAGAATGTACAGTTTATCGTGACATCGCTAATGGTAACAGGTATTTGCGTCTGCCACTTAATACTTTTTGGCTTGTTACCTACAGCTGTCAAGATTTTACAATTTTCCGTTGGCAACACTGGTACTTTTAATGCTTTCGAAACTTCTTTAAATAAACCGTTAGAAATAATATTCGTGGATGCGCCTGTATCTAAAATTACGTTGGTAATTATAGTTCCTATCTTTGCTGTTATTACAGCCTGCACGAGGTCACTTACCTTGTCCGGTGCTCTCCTCTCTTCTTCACATAGATCATCTTCTACGGTAGCATCCTGATCATATCTTAAAAATAATTGTCTAAGATGTAATGTGTGCTTGTTTGTGCCCCCTGTTGTCAAATCGGTCTGCCGGTGGGGGCTCATTACGACCGATTGTTGTTTACCGGGGGAGACAAAGGCGTTGCTTCAGTACTGTCCGTTACCTCTACAAAGTGTACTGAGTGGTTATTCTGTCGCCAATTAGTTTCCGGACCGCTGCGTGCAACATTTTCTTGTGACCGGCCGTCGCTATTCCTCCTTGGTCTGTCATTCCTATTACTGTAACTATTGTAATTTTCATTTGTGTGCCGCCTTTCATCACGCGGGCCTGGCCAATCATTCACGTGATTTCTATCATTTCCATACCGGCGTGGACCGTAATCTGTACTATACCTTCGGTCTTCACGTCTCTGTGGCGCCGAATTCCTCCGATTTCCGTAATTCCAGGATCCATTATTTGGCCTTGTCGCATACGGATGCCAACTGTGTGGGTTTTGTCCACTGCCATTAAAATGATATCCGTTACCGTTGTTTTGATTGGTTCCGGAATATTCATTCCGATTACTTGTGCTCGGCTCTTCTTCGTATATTAAATCAATTGAGTCAAGCACGGAAAGAAAGTATTCAAGGTCGTTCTCCGGTATGGTTACCAATTTTTCGCGTAAATTCGCGGGTAGTCTGTTTTTTCAGAATTTTGAGAACATCTACGTGCGGTATCGGATTGTTCCAATAGCGCGTCTTATTCAAGTACTTTTCGAAATACTTGTTCCTGTTCCTGTTCCTGTTTGTTTGTAAGATCTGACTATTTCTTTTCTAAGTCATTTGCCAATACATTGTATACACTATTGACGGTTTTGATGACTTTGTCTTCGATCTTTTGATCGATTTCATTGGTGAGCTTATTTAAGCGTTGATCGAAATGTCTGTGTATGTTTTCAATTTGCGTGTTTACACTTGAAAACTGCTGTTGGAACCCAATTTCCATGTTTGACAATTTTGTGTTTGTCATGTTGTGGCTGATTTCTAGATTCGACAATTTTGTGTTGGTTGTGTTGTGGCTGACTTCTAGATTCGCCAGTTTTGTGTTCGTTGTGTTGTGGCTGATTTCTAGATTCGCCAGTTTTGTGTTCGTTGTGTTGTGGCTGATTTCTAGGTTCGCCAGTTTTGTGTTCGTTGTGTTGTGACTGATCTTTAAATCAGATAATTGCTCGCTGACGTTTGACATCAGACTGTATAATGCCTCACGCGTAACTGACGAATCTTGTGTGTTTGTATTTATGCCATTATTTGTCACCATTGTTTCTCTTCCACGGTCTGATTGAATCGAAACCGGGCTAGGTTCACTGATTTCACGTGAAATATTTTCATCTGATCTGGTAATCGATGCTTCATCGACTGTGCACAAGGTTTCATTTGCAAGTGGTTCGTTATTGTTAATCCCTGTGGAGTGCAATTGAATTGTATTTACTTCTACATTATGTTGTGCTGAAAAACTAATTGCGTCATCATTTATGTCACTATTGTCAGAATCGGTGACGTGTTCATGAACATTTGTCAAATTAAAGTTCTCCGATTCCACTGTGGAGATCTTATTTTTATCTGTACTTTACTGTTAATCTAAATCTTTAAATTCTCTCGCAGTTGATTTAATAAAAATATCTCGCGATTGTTATTTGTTGCGCGTCGGAAATTTACAAGATGGCGCACTACGTCTTCTAATTCTGCGATTGTTGAACATAAAAAAGTAATTATCAAAGTGTAATTGTGTGTTGCCACAAACACTACCAGGATTTTAATATGGAAAGGAAAAGGTTCCGCTTTAAGTGGAGCTAAGCCAAGGTGCAGCCACTGCATGCGTTTGCGCTTTCCTACCTTAATTCCGGCTGAGCTGCGTCACTCACTATTACGTTAGTTTTGTAAATCCTTGTCCTTGTTCCTTCTGGTTATTGTGCCATCCGTTTATATAGTTAATATTGTTTCACCTTATTAGTCATTTTCCGTGTGCGTCATGTAACAGAGAAACAGAAATTGTACAAGTACATTTGTAGCACAACAATGAAGTACTTACTCTTTGTTCCACCAGCACTGTCCCTGTCAGCGGTCCCCAGTGTGGCGAAATAAATAAAAAACATTTGATTTTCTTGTGTTTTTTAACTTTAGAATTTTTGAAAGGCTTTTTTACGGATTGTATTGACCGGCTTGAATGCGGACAAATACAGTGCTGCGTGAAATATGCCTGTAATATAATTTACCATTCCGATTAATTACATTTTGAATTCTACGTCATTGTTGATTTAATCAGAGTTCTCACCTTAGACGTAGAATTAGTCCTTCTGCCACAATATTAATTCATCAGTCGCCATCGAAGTTCTTCTCTTTGTTGACCGTGTGTATCTTCCTAAGTCGGCATCGGTTCACTTCACGAAGACGGTGGAAACCAAGGAATACAATGCTACGTTGCTTTAAATAATTTTCGTAACACTTCGATACTTTTCACTATTTTTTATTCACAAGACAATAAGACTTGCTCTGCTCGTCGCACAAACCATAATTATTAACAATATGGCTGCCTTTCCGCAGACACCAAAAATTACGTCCATCCTCCACGAGGCAACAATCGAAAGGGTCCCTTAGCTCTTTCTTGGAGTATGAAACAAAAGAGAATCCAATGTGAACATTACAAAGATTATAACCTACATGCTTCTCAATTTAATCTTTGGCGCAGCCTTTAAGGTATTGTATGTCTCTGCGTCGGAATGTGTCATTACACCTGCCTGTAATGCTCCAAAGGTTCTCATTTGGGGAGAGATCTGGCGACCTTGCTGGCCAAGGTATGGTTTGGCAAGCACGAAGAATAGAAGTAGAAACTCTCGCCGTGTGCAGGCGTGCTTTACCTTGCTGACTGTAAGCCCAGGATGGCTTGCCATGAAGGGCAACGAAACGGGGCGTAGAATATCGTCGACGTGCCATTGTGCTGTAAGAGCGCCGCAGATGATAACCAAATGGGTCGCGCTATGAAAAGAAATGGCACCACAGACTATCACTACTGGTTGCATGGCTGTATGGTGGCGGGTGAGAGTAAAGGTGGTATCCCACCACTGTCTGGAGGGTCACGAGACACGCAATCAGTATGAATTTATTTTTGTGTGTGTAAATTGAGATGTGAAGTGTAGAAGTTTATTATCGATCTTAGAAACAGCAAACCAATGTGCTGTGATAAAATATCAAATGACGCTCATTAGAACTTGTGAAATTGAGCAACATTTACAATAACCAGGCTCATAAATATAACACAATACGAGGGAATTTCGCCTGACGATCTAGCTAAAACTTCAGCTCTTTACCAACGAAGTATGACGCCAAAACAAGAGTACAAACAATTAATTTAATTTGCCACTTTGCAACAACCTTATGTAGCCTCATGCACTTTACAAAGAAATATTGAAAAAAAAAAAAACATGGCAGTGAATCAGTTTGGATTCAAGAAAGGGAAAGGAAAAGGAGAAGCTATTGGGTGTCTGAGAATGGTGGGATAATGAATGATAGCAGTTAACAAGAAGAAGCATATTTATTTTGTAAAATGGGAAAAATTTGACGAAGTGAACTAGAGTATCCTATTGAAGACCTTAAGAGATGTTGATGCAGACTGGAAGGATAGAAAACTTATAAACGATCTCTACATACGAATTAAAGTGATGGTAAAGACTGATAATGAAGGGAAAAAAAATGCAGAAACTGGAAGGTCTGTCAGAGCAGGGTGCACTGTATGTCACTGATGTCTTACAGACCAAACATTGCAAATGAAAAAGAAATATTTGTGGGAGTAGAAAGGATAAACACGATTAAAGTTGCAGGTAACTGAGTAAGAGAAGAAAGTATAATTTATGGTGGAAAGACTTGGAAAATATACGAGAAAAGAATGGAACAACTATAAATGTAGGAAAGATAAATGGTAAAAAACATAATTCCAATCACAAACTTTCAGGAATTGTAGAGAGGATTTAGCGGGTAGAGTTATGACACAGATCAGGTTAAGCAAAAGGACCATTTGCGAGCAACATAAGTTTGAAGGTCACATCACTTTCAATTCTCACACTTCAAGGCACGCAAACAAACTGAAAAAGGGCGTTGTCGTCATTCCCTGTCGTATACTTTCAAACTTCTTTTAAAATTTTTGATACGATCCGTCCAACCTACATTCAAAGTTGAAACTCACCAGGTCCACATCTGTCATCGTTGCGGGTTTGTGTATCCTGAAACTTACGTTTGGAGGACCTCTTCTGAATTCTTGCCTTCTTTTTCATTTGTGGGGTACGTTTCGCACCCTCCCGCTCCTCAGCTGGTCAACTGACCGAAATGCATATCTCATGTTCACTCCAAGTTCTGTGCCCATATCACTGAACATTTAGAGGGTGCTGACTCACTCATAATTCAAACACAACACTACTTCCATGACACTGGTTTCTAGGGTTTTGAGGCCCACAAGTACTGCTTTAGGCAATCCATTTCAAACATAGTTATTGAAACTTTCGTTGAGAGTTTGAAGTCTTCCATGGATGTAATTAGCACGCATTTACCTAGCTAAGTCCCCTTAGTCAGGGTTTATACCATCTGCTATTGATATTGGTAGGAGATGATTGTGCTTATATGCATCAATAGTAACTGACATTTATAGCATAGCTCAGGGCCCGTTGGGCAGATGACATGGGCCGACTCAGCTGTTCTCATTTCTTCTAAATTATTGGCATTTGTCCTTACTATTCTGCCCACACTTACGCGCTGTGCGGACAAACTTTAACAATAAACATAATAAGAATACTTCCAAGGATCAAGCGCCCCATTAAAATCAGTATGACGAGTAAAACGTTAAAAGATCGCTGAATTGATGTTCAGCTGTTACCTACACTCGCTTAGCACCGGGGTAGCTAATTTGAAAAGCAGTGGTCAAAGATCAAAGAAAGACAGAGAAAATGTGCCGCAGCTGGGACGAACACAGCTGAATTGACAAAAGAGGATCTGTCGTTGTTTAGAAAATGCTCTCGCTGTCCTATCAATACACACGAAACACAGAAAACCCATACATATTCTTGTTCAGGAACGACAGGGGTATAACTTATTACAACAAACTAATTGTTATTTCGACAGACTTTCACTTCCCGGTTCCCTTAAGAAAAAGAGATTTTGAATACAAGTACACTATTTTTAGACCGCGCAGGATAGCCGCGCGGCTGAAGGCGTCTTGTCACGGTTGGCGCTGCTCCACCCGTCGTAGGTTCGAGTCCCCTCCCTCGGGCATGTATGCGTGTGTATTGTCCTTACGGTGTGTTAGTTTAAGTCGGATTAAGTAGTGTGTAAACTTAGGCACCGAAACCTCAGCAGTTTGGTCCCACAGAACTTACAACAAATTTCCAAATTCTTTACACTATTTACAAATGATTACCAGAACGAATCCTAAACTGCGCAGTGGAGTGTGATCTGCTATGAAAATGAGCTGTAGATTAAAACTGCGTGCCGGTAAACTGTGTTTCGTTGGTAGGACAGTGGTACGAAGGGAACCAAAGCTGTGACTCGTTCCTCGGTACCTTAGTCGGTGAGGGCATTGTCTGATAAGGTTCCGGGTTCCAGTCCCAATCCAGGACACAGCTTCAGGCTGGCAGGATGATTCGTAAAAAATAACGGAAACCATAGTATTCTGGCTTTTCTGCAATAATTTCATGTCATACAGGATGATAAACTTTGCTTACGCCTGTAAGTGTAGCACAGGTGATCAGTTTTTCATAACCGTTGTCAATTGCAGTTAACATACTTTCAACAGCTTTCATGGTTGCTGTCACATGACGTGACGCCCGTCACATGATTTGACGCCCGTCAACCATTGAAACAAATAACTACCTGTAGCTTGTTCCGAAACAAGTTCAACATGTTGACCGAAGTAGGTGCACGTTCAGCTTTCAACGTAAGCCTGTTACGTGATCAGAGTCCCAGTGTCTATATTTCTAATACTATTTGTAGAGCTCTGTTAACGAACTGCACAGGTGAAGTGCTTCGGAGTAGTCTTTTCAGTGCCAGTTCTGGGAGCAGGGACCGAAGGAACTCGGCCGGTAGTTACCTCGAAGTTCGTCTTGACGCAAGAGCGTTCTTGGAATTGTGCCGCAGCCACGAGGCATTCGAGGGGGCAGAGGAGGGGGGGGGGGGGGGAAGCGGCAGGCTTAGTGATAGGCAGAAAATACGCCCGGCCGGACTGCGGCAACCTTGGCCGGCCCCCTCCCGCCGGTCAGAGACACTGGAGGGGAAGTTGCGGCAGGGCGCGGTTCAGCTGCTGCGCGACCTCCACTGACGGCGGCCGCAGTGGGCCACGGCCGCGCCTCTGCCAGACGTCTCGCTTGGTGCGCGGGGACTGAAGGCAGCCCACAGGGCACTGAGCACGGACTAGGATACAAGAGCGTCCATACCCGGGGGCAACGGCGGCTCGTGCCAATCCTCCCCCTCGCCCCCCTCCCTCTTGACCTAGCTTCAAATAAAATAATAATAATAATAATAATGTAGTGTAATAAGCTGTTTTCATCTCAGGAAAAGGGTTTGAAAGTCAGTATTCGCAGGATGGGAAAAACGGACCGGATGAAATCGGTACCGGTATTTTAGTTCTGAATAACGATATTTTTCCGCCTTTGTTTGATCACTATCATAAAAAGTTGATCTGGGCTACCAACACAAGTACAAGGATAGCATACCAATAGGGACAAGAAAGGAGGCATGAAGGGCGCCAAAACAGAAATACCAATCATTCATTTATTGCACCATTACACACGCACATCATGATATATGAGACATTATAACAAACAGTGTGCATAATGAAGGCCGAACAATTTTACCAATGTAAGAAATTAAAATAATACTAGCATAAAATTAACTAAAGTGCCTTGAAGGAATGTTTATGAGAAGAACACGACCGCGCCGCAAGGGAGGAGGCAACACAATACTTTAGTGCACCAGAACAAACAACGGACACCAGGTCGCGTCAACAACGGACACGTAAGAGACGCAACTACTCTCTCCGTTGCGGTTCCGCGCGTTCCACCCAAGTAATAGCTACCTGAAACATTTTAATGCTTGGAACAGTACACCAGTGATCAGCAACTTTAAAAAACAATAACATGACATAAAAATACAATAATTTAAGAAAATCACATCATATGAGTATGAGCTTAAGGTCTTTCGGTAATTAACAGATTACGAAAGGTAAAGGGGCATGTGCCACTATTAAATCTTGCGTAATTACATTACTAAATTTCTCAATGCCCAAGTTGCAATTAGCGCAACAAGAATTAAATAATTTAAGTTATAATGTTACTTTAAAATAAAAATAAAATTATTTCATACAAAAGAGGACCAAGAATGGCCCGATCAGTACTCCCCAGTGAAGCAGTTCACACAAATGGTACTCCACGGCTCCGAGCACACAGCCCCACGCAAAATGCAACACAACCACAGCGACCCGGCGTTCTACCAGAACCACCAGGCAGTAAACCAAAATCGTACTAAGCCAAAACAAGGACCGACTTTTAAAACAACGAGACCTAGCCCGGGCCGGACAACAGACCAAATGCCAGGAAATCCATAAGAAACCTCAGTCAACTTAATACCAAAACAACAATTTAAGAACAATATGCAAAACACAAGACCTCTCAGTCCAAAGGCTTCCGTTTAGTCGCGAAGATGGCTCCGACCCGCCTCCTGAGGTGACAAGCGTCATACGGAGAGCTGAATCAAGCTTTACCTTCGTTAACGGAAAGTGGAAGCACCACAAGACAAAATAAACTCCGATCTAACTGCGAAAGGCAAAATCTAAGGAGTGCCACTCGAAGGCTATGCACTTGAAGATCAAACATAAAGCACCCAGACTAACGTGCCGCTGAACGACGCATTTCCATCACCAGCGTCTAGTAGAGTACGGAGAGTAGCGTAGCCCATCGATATACATCCATGGGCCGGTAAACGAGGATAGCAATCCCAGCGACGGAGAGACAGGAGGACGAAATGACATCCCGCCGCACATGGAAGATATTTCAAACTCAGGCTCCACAAACTACAACAGGCGAGATTTTTCTCCCCTTGCGAATCAAGTTAAACGGCACACCACGCCGCTGTCCACACTATTAACCGTAAAATCACGGACTGGTCTTCCCATCGGGCCCCACTCGGCGTGCAGACGCAAACAAACCCAGCCGAGCCGAACTGTCTTCACTCCAGGGCAGCCACTTCTTACCTCCTGACACGCCTCCAACTAAGCCCCGGCCAGCGATCACACACGGAAACAACCGCCTAACGCCAAAGCGCCATCTGAGTGAAAACTCAGCACTAAGATCGATACGGACTTGGAAATAAGCGAGCACCGTAACAAAAGTGTTTTTTATTCTTTACTAATAATCGTAAAAACCGAAATATCAATTAATCACAGTAG
The DNA here is from genome assembly GCF_023864275.1 of Schistocerca cancellata. Taxonomy (NCBI): domain Eukaryota; kingdom Metazoa; phylum Arthropoda; class Insecta; order Orthoptera; family Acrididae; genus Schistocerca; species Schistocerca cancellata. Next base: position 242,666,187 of record NC_064628.1, on the reverse strand, counting down.
CTATGCAACCCCTCCCCCCAATGAACCATGGGCTAATACCGTTGGTGGGGAGGCTTGCGTGCCTCAGCGATACAGATGGCCTTACCGTAGGTGCAACCACAACGGAGGGGTATCTGTTGAGAGTCCAGACAAACGTGTGGTTGCTGAAAAGGGGCATCAGCCTTTTCAGTAGTTGCAGGGGCAACACTCTGGATGATTGACTGGTCTGGCCTTGTAACACTAACCAAAACGGCCTTGCTGTACTGGTACTGCGAACGGCTGAAAGCAAGGGGAAACTACGGCCGTAATTTTTCCCGAGGGCATGCAGCTTTAAATGATGGCGTCTTCTTGGGTAAAATATTCCGGAGCTAAAATAGTCCCTCATTTGGATCTCTGAGCGGGGACTACTCAAGAGGACGTCGTTATCAGGAGAAAGAAAACTGGCGTTTTACGTATCGGAGTGTGGAATGTCAGATCCCTTAATCGGGCAGGCAGGTTAGAAATTTTAAAAAGGGAAATGGATAGGTTAAAGTTAGATATAGTAGGAATTAGTGAAGTTCGGTGTCAGGAGGAACAATACTTCAGGTCAGGTGAATACAGCGTTATAAATACAAAATTAAATAGGGGTACTGCAAGAGTAGGTTTAATAATGAATAAAAAAATGGGAGACCGGGTAAGCTACTGCAAACAGCATAATGAACGCATTATTGCAGCAAAGAGTGACACGAAGCCCACGCCTACCACAGCAGTTCAAGTTTATAAGCCAACCAGCTCTGCAGATGACGAAGAGAATGATGAAATATGTGATGATACAAAAAGAATTATTCAGATAGTGAAGGGAGACGAAAATTTAACAGTCATAGGTGACTGGAATTCGATAGTAGGAAAAGAAAGAGAAGGGAAAGTAGAAGGTGATTATGAAACGGGAATAAGGAATGAAAGAGGAAGCCACCTGGTACAATTTTGGACAGAGTATAACGTAATCTAAGCTAAAACTTGGTTCAAGAATCATGAAAAAGGGTTGTATACATGGAAGAGGCCTGGAGACACTGGAAGGTTTTAGATTATACGAGGGTGAGTCAAAGGAAAACATTAAATATTTTTTAAAATATTATTTATTGGGCAGAAGTGGTACAAAGTTGTATCACTTTTCAACAAGATCTTCCCCACGCTCAATGCAAGTCCTGCAGCGCTTACAAAGTGCATAAATTCCTTCAAAAAAAATTATTTTGGTAGTCCGCGCAACGACTCATGCACCGCGTGGCGTACCTATTCATCAGAACGGAACTTCTTTCCTCCCATTGTGTCTTTGAGTGGTCCAAACATATGGAAAACACTTGGGGTAGGGTCTGGTGAGTATGGTGGATGAGGAAGACACTCAAAATGCACGTCTGCAATTGTTGCAAATGTTGCACGGGTAGTGTGGCGTCTTGCATTGTCATGTTGCAAAAGGACACCTGCTGACAGGAATCCACGTCGTTTGATTTGATTGCAGGCCGCAGATGAATTTTTAGGAGATCTGTGTATGAGGCACTTGTAACAGTGGTCCCTCTAGGCATGTTATGCTCCAAAATGACGCCTTTTTCGTCCCAGAAGAGAGTCAGCCTAACCCTCCCTGCTGATGGTTCTGTTCAAAACTTCTTTGGTTTTGGTGATGAGGAATGGCTCCATTCCTTGCTCGCTCTCTTTGTTTCCGGTTGGTGGAAGTGAACCCAGGATTCGTCCCCAGTAACGGTTCTTGCAAGGAAGCCATCACCTTCTCGTTCAAAGCGCCGAAGAAGTTCTTCACAAGCATCAACATGTCGTTCTCTCGTTTCAGGAGTCAGCTGCCGTGGCACCCATCATGCAGACACTTTGTGAAACTGGAGCACATCATGTACAATGTAGTGTGCTGACCCATGACTAATCTGTAAACATGCTGCAATGTCATTCAGTGCCACTCGGCGGTTTTCCTTCACAATGGCTGCAACTGCTGCATTGTTCTGTGGAGTCACTACTCGTTGTGCCTGACTTGGACGAGGGGAATCTTCCTTTGAAGTCACACCATTTGCAAACTACCTACTCCATTCGTAGACTTGCTGCTGTGACAAACATACATCACCGTACTGAACCTTCATTCCTCGATGAATTTCAATAGGTTTCACACCTTCACTACGCAAAAACCGAATAACAGAACGCTGTTCTTCCCAGGGCGAGTCGCAAGTGGGGCGGCCATCTTTATACTGATACTGTGACGGTTTGTGTGCATCTGCACTATGCTGCCACCTACAGGTCATTCTGCACGTTCTTTGTAGCAAGCTTACCAACTTACGGGATAACGGCGCGAAGTTTCGATTTGTTATTACAAATTAAAGGTTTTCATATGACTCACCCTTGTAAGATGGTAAGACAGAGATTTAGGAATAAGGTTATAAATTGTAAGACATTTTAGTGGGCAGAGGTGAACTCTGACCACAATCTATTGGTTATAAACGGTAGATTAAAACTTAAGAAACTGCAAAAAGGTGGGAATTTAAGGAGATAAACGGAAAGAACCAGAGTTTCAGTGAGAGCATTAGGGAACGATTGACAAGAACGGAGGAAAGAAATACAGTAGAAGAAGACAGGGTAGCTTTGAGAGATGACATAGTGAAGGCAGCAGAGGATCAAGTAAGTAAAAAGACGAGGGCTAGTAGAAATCCTTCGGTAACAGAAGAGATACTGAATTTAATTGATGAAAGAAGAAAATATAAAAACACAGTAAATGAAACAGGCAAAAAGGAATACAAACATCTCAAAAATAAGATCAACAGGAAGTGCAAAATAGCTAAGCATGGATGGCTAGAGGACAAATGTAAGGATATAGAGGCATATATCACTAGGGGTAAGATACTGCCTACAGGAAAATTAAAGAGACCTTTGGAGAAAAGAGAACCACATGTATGAATATCAAGAGATCAGATGGAAACTCAGTTCCCAGCAAAGAAGGGAAAGCAGAAAGGTGGAAGGAGTACATAGAGGGTCTATACAGAGCGATGTACATGAAACCAATGTTATGGGCATGGAAGAGGACACACATGAAGATGAAATGGGAGATACGATACTGCGTGAAGAGTTTGACAGAGCACTGAAAGACCTAAGTCAAAACAAGGCCCTGGGAGTAGACAACATTCCATTAGAACTAATGACAGCCTTGGGAGAGCCAGACCTGACAAAACTCTGCCGTCTGGTGACTAAGATGTATCAGACAGGCGAAATACCTACAGACTTCAAGAAGAATATGATGATTCCAGTCCCAAAAAACAGGTGTTGACACATTTGAAAATTAGCGAACTATCAATTTAATAAGTCACGGCAGCAAAATACCAACACGAATTATTTACAGACGAATGGAAAAACTGGTGGAAGCCGACCTTGGGGAAGATCGGTTTAGATTCCGTAGAAATGTTGGAACACATGAGGCAATACTGTCCCTACGACTTACCGTAGAAGATAGATTAAGGAAAGGTAAACCCACGTTTCTACCATTTGAAGACTTAGAGAAAGCTTTTGACAATGTTGACAGGAATACTCTCAAATTCTGAAGGTGGCAATGGTCAAATACAGGGAGAGAAAGACTGTTTACAATCTGTACAGAAATGAGATGGCAGTAATAAGAACCTACGGGTATGAAAGGGAAGCCGTGGTTGGGAAGGGAGTGAGACACGGTTGTAGCCTCTCCCAGATGTTATTCAATTTGTATCTTGAGCAAGCAGTAAAGGAAACAAAAGAAAAATTCGGCGTAGGAATTAAAATCCATGGAGAAAAAATAAAAACTTTGAGGTTTGCCGATGACATCGTAATTCTGTCAGAGACAGCAAAGGATCTGGAAGAGCAGCTAAACGGAATGGACAGTGTCTTGAAAGAAGGATAAGATGAACATCAACAAAAGCAAACCGAGGATAATGGAATGTAGTCGAATAAAATCGGGTGATGTTGAGGGAATTAGATTAGGAAATGAGACATTTACAGAAGTAGATGAGTTTTGCTATTTGTGGAGCAAAATAACTGATGGTGGTCGAAGTAAAGACGATATAAAATGTAGAATGGCAATGGCAAGGAAAGCGTTTCTGAGGAAGAGAAATTTGTTAACATCGAGTATAGATTTAAGTGTCAGGAAGTCGTTTCTGAAAGTATTTGTATGGAGTGTAGCCACGTATGTAAGTAAAACATGGACGATACCTAGTTTGGACAAGAAGAGAATAGAAGCTTTCGAAATGTGGTGCTACAGAAGAATGCTGAAGATTAGATGTGTAGATCACATAACTAATGAGAAGGTACTGAACAGAATTGTGGAGATGAGAAGTTTGTGGCACAACTCGACTGAAAGAAGAGATCTGTTGGTAGGACATGTTCTGAGGCATCAATGGGTCACCAATTTAGTATTGGAGGGCAGTGTGGAGGGTAAAAATCGTAGAGAGAGACCAAGAGATGAGTACACTAAGCATATTCAGAAAGATGTAGGTTGCAGTAGGTACTGGGAGATGAAGAAGCTTGCACAGGATAGAGTAGCATGGAGAGCTGCATCAAAACAGTCTCTGGACTGAAGATCTCAACAACAACAACAGCTAGGCTAAAATTTTTCATTTTTAAACATACCTTTGCCACACAACAAATAGTTTTTGTTCATAATATTTGCATTGATTTGAAATATTGCTTTATTATAGAAAATGGGGAAAGCAATCAGTGATGTTTTGGAAGCAATACCGACAGAAACGAGCAAAAACAATGGGAGTAAGAACTGGTACAGCATTTTTGGACAATAATGTACCTGTTGCATGTGGCGTGCCCTATTAGATGGTATAAGTGTACATGCAATGTTCAAGACTTGGCCTATATGGTACGAACACTTGTTCATCTTCACTAATGTGAAAAAACATTTCGCCTATTGGACAAGTGCTCAGAGCTCTTATGGTATGCGTTTTAGACCCCATGTTCACTGGACACTTTTTCTTGTTTTCATCCATACTACCACCTATGAAAGTTCCTACCCTACAGTCTTAGCAACAGCATTACCCGTACATGCTTTCCACTGTCATAGGTATCAGAATGATTTTCGTTTATAACTTTCGTCTTGTTCGTTTCCAAAGAAGAGCCTCTTACCTCAAATTGATACATTTATCCTTTGCCATCATCCATGAAAGTTTGTCATCATCACGGAATCACACAAAAAGGGCTTGAAATGACGTGTGACGTGACTGACGTTTTTGAGGGTACTTTTATTAGTATAGCAGTGCTGCCTCTCGACCATCTGCTTCGTGGTACAAAAACACCATCTCTACTTGTTTCCAACACGAATACCGGACCCTTCTTCTGTATACAGGACGCTGCATCGATCACATAACCTAGAAAATACAAGGAACACACAGCACGTGGTCAGAGGAACGGTCATTCATCAGCGTCATCTACCGTGACAACGATGTGTTTTCCGGACACATGTTCATAGAACCTTTTTCCCTCCGTCCCTGCAGTTTGTCCATTGTATTAATGCTCAATCTGTATGCAGACACATAAGGGCGCCGGAGCCTATGACTTCGACGCTCAGTAGCGTCGTTGGATGACGTTACCGGACACGGGTTCGTTGCCTCAGTTTGTTGCTTAAGACATCTTCTACATGCCCTCGAAGTTTGTCGGTGTAGTTTTGAAACACATATTGTCAAAACGTATATTAGAGTAACGTGTAAAAATTTGAAGTAAATCGGTCAAGTGCTTTTAGAGACTTTTGGTAACAATGATATCCCTTTAATGTATTACATATATATTTAGACATTACATACATTGAAAAATATATAGCGTTTGGTCCGTCCCAATGTTCATTAGAGTATCACGTAAAAATTAGAATTAAATCTGTGAAGAACTTTTCGATACTTTTGGTAACAACTTTTCACCGTTACCTATTACAACTTTATTTATAAATTATAATCATTTAAAATAAAGGTATATAAAATTCGGGTGTATTTGTTTGAAACTGCGTGCCGCAAATGTTAAGGTAACTAGTTATTCCGGACAAGCGATCCCTGTGTTAGGACAGTGCAGCCTGCTTGCAACATACAAGGGACAAACAAAACTTGTGTCATTTTACGTCCTTCGTTCTTCTTCTGCTGTGAACTTGTTTGGTTTGGATTTATTTCAGTTGTTTAACTTGTCTATAGTCAATCAGGTCCTATCAGTGAACCAGACTGTGCCTTCAGCCAGTGTTTCTTGTCTATGTGAAGAATTTGCAGACATTTTTGCACCGGGCCTCGGTTGCGCCAAGAACTATAAAGAACATTTGGAACTGAAAGTAAACGCGCAACCGAAATTTTTCAGAGCGCGCCATGTTCCCCACACATTGCGTGATGAGGTCGCAAAAACATCACACCATTTGGAATCACAAGGTGTAATTGAACGTGTGCAGGCTACCCTCTGGGCATCACCCTTAGTAATTTTGTACAAACCTTCCGGAAAATTGAGACTTTGTGTGGACTTCAAGGCAACAGTGAATCCACAACTAGTGACTGCAACTTTTCGTTTACCCCGCCCGGAAGTTCTTTTTGACAAACTGTGCTCGGGTAAATATTTTTCGAAGTTGGACCTAGCAGATGAGTACTTGCAAATACCGGTGGACGAAGAATCCCAGCGCGTTTTGGTGGTTAACACGCATCTTGGTTTGTACCGATTCAAACGATTGCTATTCGGGTGTGCATCCGCGCCTGCATTGTTTCAGCAATATCTACAAACTGTTTGTGCGTCGGTCCCTACTGCAGCCAACTATCTGGACGATATTGTGATCTCCGGAAAGACGGAAGAAGAACATTTAGCCAATCTCAGAACATTATTTCAGGTCTTGCGACAAAATGGTCTTCGCTTGCGGAAGGACAAATGTGTGTTTTTTGCTCGTGATTTGCCATATCTGGGACATGTCCTTAATGCCCAAGGCATACATCCCAGTCCAGAGCACCTCCGTGCCATACAAGAATTGCCTTCGCCGCAGAATTTGAAGCAGCTGCAGAGTGTGTTGGGAAAAATAAATTACTATCATCGCTATGTGCGCCACGCCTCTTCCATTTCAGCTCCGCTTCATCGCTTACGCCGTAAGGGTGTTCCATTCGTCTGGACGACGGAATGCGAACGCGCCTTTCGCCAGTTGAAACCGGCGTTGCTTTCCAATACTTGCCTTACGCCCTTCGATCCCCGGAAGCCCCTTTTGTTGATGGTGGATGCATCGGATTTCGGGATCGGTGCTGTGCTTGCGCACAAAGATGGTTCGCAAGATCGCCCTATTGCCTTTGCGTCCGAATTGCTCTCGTCTGATCGAGAAAGAAGCATTGGCTCTCATATTTGGTGTTACAAAGTTTCATGATTTCTTGTATGGTCGTCACTTTACCATCATCACAGACCACAAACCTTTGACATCGCTTTTTCATCCGACCAAGCCTGTATCTCCACGTACAGCGCAGAAATTCATTCGCTGGTCTCTCTTGCAGTACCGCTACGATATCTTGTATCGGTCCACTGCTAAGCACGGAAACGCCGATGCCTTGTCCCGTTTGCCTGTTACTGAGGATAGAGCATTCGATTCTTCCGAACTTGCTTGCATGTTCACTGATTCGGAAACCGATGAGGTGGTAGAATCGTTTCCGATTGATTTTCGTCGTGTAGCTACAGCCACAGCTGCTGACCCTGCCCTTGCTACCGTTTTGCGTTTTGTTGCTACGCAATGGCTCTTGTCAAAGTCACGGATCGAGGATCCGTTGGTTCGCCGATTTTTTGCTCACAAGGAGAAACTTTTTGTACGCCGTGGTGTTTTGCTGTTGAGTTCTGATAATGATCAGTCCAGGGTCGTGGTCCCACGTTCGTTACAGTCCTCTGTCTTAAAGCTTCTCCACCAAGGACATTGGGGTATAGTGAGAACGAAACAACTTGCTCGTCAGCACTGTACTTGGTTCGGAATCGATGCTGCGATTACGAATATGTGCTCTTCTTGCATGGCGTGTGCCGAACAACAATCCGCACCACCGCTGAAATTCTTTGCATGGCTGAAAGCCACTTCCCCTTGGCAACGCTTACACATCGATTTTGCTGGTCCATTCTGGAATGCTCGATGGTTGGTTGTGGTCGATTCATTCAGTAATTTTCCTTTCGTTGTCCGGATGTCTTCCACGACGTCTTCTGCCACCATCCAAGCGTTATCCGCTATCTTTTGCATTGAAGGTCTTCCGCAGACTATTGTTTCCGACAATGGCCCACAATTCATGTCCGCAGAATTTCAGTCATTCTGCAAGGCCAATGGTATTCAACATCTGACGTCCGCAGTCAAACGGTGCCGCTGAACGTTTGGTCCGGACTTTCAAGTAACAGATGTTGAAGTTGAAAGAGTCGCATTCTCGGGAGGACGCGTTATTGCTCTTTTTGTCCTCGTATCGCTCTCAGCTCCGAGATGGTCGCTCGCCGGCTGAGTTGCTTCACGGTCGCCCTCTTCGCATCTTGATGTCTTTGCTCCATCCGCCGCATCAGGTTCCTGTGCAGTGGCAGACACCTGCTCTTGCCACAGGCGACGTTGTCTATTATCGCAAATATCGAGGTTCACGGCGTTGGCTCGCAGGGCGCATTCTTCGCTGCCTCGGCCGCGCGATGTATCTGGTTTTGGGGGCCTCTGGTGAGGTGCGTCGGCATCTCAATCAGCTGCGCCTCTGTCGTCGCACGGGATCTGCCGCTCCCCGTCTGCTTTCAGCGACGGTGCCGTCCGGTCAGCGCCCTGGGGACCCATCTACTGGCTCGCCTCAGTCCCAGGTGTTACCGACGCTGCCTTCCATTTTGCCCCATGGCGAAGCGCCTCCGCCACCGCCGCCGCCGCCTGTTCTCCCGCCGACGACGCCCGCAGTGGACGCATCGCTGCAACCGCCGGGCGCCCCCCAGTGTCACGCGCCGCCGATCGCTTCCCGTGACCCGTTGTCCCCCGCCATGGACTTCTTGCCCGCTCCGGACCATAGGACGTCTTCGCCCGTCGGGTGCCCCGCCCCGATGGAGGTCGACCCTTCGGCCCCTCCTGTCTCTCTACGGGCGCATACACCGCATGTTGGCGTGCACCCTTGACTAGGTTTTCAGGCGTTTCCTAGCTCCCCGAATGGCAGGGTGCGGGTGGCACAGCCTCGCCTGTTGTTAGGCTCCCCACCTCGTCGCATACGTCAACATGGTGTCCTCCCCACGGCGGACCGAAGCCTTATTATACAACCGTACGCCGATTTGCGGGGGAGGAATGTGGTGTCACCGCCAGACACCACACTTGCTAGGTGGTAGCCTTTAAATCGGCCGCGGTCCGCTAGAATAAGTCGGACCCGTGTGTCGCCACTGTCAGTGATTGCAGACCGAGCGCCGCCACGCGGCAGGTCTAGAGAGACTTCCTAGCACTCGCCCCAGTTGTACAGCCGACTTTGCTAGAAATGGTTCACTGACAAAGTACGCTCTCATTTGCCGAGACGATAGTTAGCATAGCCTTCAGCTACGTCATTTGCTACTACCTAGCAAGGCGCCATTATCATTTGCTATTTATCTTGTGATGCATGTACCGTCAGACCGATGTTCACCAATTATGGATTAAAGTTAAGTATTCCATCAGCTACGTACTTTATTTGCTACTATAAATTCCCTTAACTGTTCCAGACCTCACGCCAGCCTGCGTGAGCTTAAACGCGTGCCTTTCGGCTACCGGTCATAGTGGCTTGGCTGTCTTGCCAAGTCACAACAGGTAGGACATGTGGCTTATAACTGCCCCATTCGGATCTCTGAGAGGGAGACTGCCAAGGGTAAGGTGACCATGGGAAAACGACCGAATAACCAACGAAAGGCTAACTATCTACGAATTGGGTGTGGAATTTCAGAAGGTTGAACATGATAGGCAAGCTGGAACATCTGAAATGGCAAATGCTAAGGCTCTAGATATGCTAGGGACAAGCGAAGCAAAATGAAAAGAAAAGTGTTCCCGGTCGGATGAGTAGAGGGTACTATTGGCAGCAGCAGAAAATGGTATAAAGGGGAGTAGCATTCGTTATGAGAGGCAGAAAACGCAGAGATTTAGTGACTGTAAATAGTTAAAGTTCTTCTCATCAGAATCGACAGCATGCCAGAGCCGACAACAATAGTTCAGGCACACATGTACAACGCCGCAAGCAGAAAATGAAGAGACAGAGAAAGTATAAAAGAATACTGAACGGCTAATTCAGTACGTAAAGGGAGATGAAAATGTAATAGTCATGGAGGACTGGAATGAGGTTGTAGGGAAAGAAACAGAAAAACGGGTTACGTGAGAATACGGCTCTGGCAGTAGCAATGAGAGAGGCGAATGACTTCGGCAATAAATTTCAGATGCTAATCACTAATACTCCGTTCACGAGAATAGGAAGTATGCTTGTAGAAGACCGGGAGGCACGAGAATGTCCCAGCTGGATTACATCATTGACAGACAGAGATTCTAAAATCAGATATTGGTTTGTTAGGCGAAGCCAGGAGCAGATATACATTCTTCTTAAAATTTGATAATGATGAAGAGTAGGCTGAAGTTTAAGAGACTAGTCTGGAAGAACTAATGTGCAAAGAAATGGGATACTGAAATGCTAAGGGATGTAGAGGCATGCTTCAAGTTCTCTGAAGCTGTAGGTACTACGATTATGAACAATTCATTACGCAGTTCAGTTGAAGAGGAGTGGACATATCTGAAAAGGGCAATAACAGAATATGGAAAGAAAAACTTAGATACTAGGAAGGTAACTGCAAAGAAACCATGGGTAACAGATGAAATACTTTACTTTCCCGACAAAAGACGAAAGTACGGAAATGTTCACAGAAATTCAGGACGACAGGAATACAAGTCACTTAGGAATGCAATAAATAGGGGAGCTAAGATGAAATGGCTACAAAACAAATGTGAAGAAATCGAGAAAGAACTGATATGAAGAAGGACTGAGTCAGCGTATAGAAAAATCAAAACAACCTTCGATGAAATTAAAAGCAAGGATGGTAAGATTGAGAATGCAGTGGGAATTTCAACTTTAAATACAGATGAGACTGCGGATAGGTGGAAAGAGTACAGTGATGGCGTCTAAGAGGGGAGGAAGAATCAGAATTTAAAAGAGCTGAGGACGATTTTTGTTACGATTTTAAAAGAAACTTGATAGGTCGCGAAAAATAATCACTGGATGGTAATGCAACTTCCTTATTTTCATAACGCATTACGGGCGTTGCACACAATCAGGTGACCTGCTAAATTAATAACACGTTTTTGCAATACAGCTGTGAACATATGCAGAATCGTATTTGTACAGGCACAGTGGTATCTTAACGAAATTAGAACTATTTTGTATAGAGATATGTAGTCTCTACCACAGTGCAGAGTGAGTACAACGCTGTGACAAGGAGGTATTAGGACTTAAAATACGCGAAATTACTGTATTCGCATCACAACAGAAATACTCGTATGACATGATAATCTAATAGACGACTGAATGTAGCAGCTATCATCAGCGCATAACTTAACTCGCTTATACAAGATGGCGTGTGGCTGGTTGTGGTGCAGAGCGACAATACATCACTTTTCGTAAGATTTATTTTGCAATGTGAACAGATATTTATATTAATTTTGAAGTGTTGTGTGTTTCATGGCAGCATATAGGCAAAACAAAAAGTATTTAAGGCAAATAGTAAAATATAAAAAATTAAAGAAAGGAGTTGGAACCTATGCATAAAATCTTATTTACAGAGTAACTTTCTACATTTGACCGTATGTGTGCGTTACAAATAAATGGGAAAATAGTACATCTGTACTAGAGAAACATTGGGAAGAGAAATTAAGCCAGCAGCTCATCAAAAGTGCTGAAAAACCATCGTCTATTAACTGTTCATTGATTACGTTATCTTGGTTACTACGACGATCAGCATACATTGAAGATTTTTTAATACTTCCAAATCCCCCCGCCCCCTTTTGGTTCCCAGGGTGGAACTTTTAAAGTACTTTCAATTGGAGCTAACTGGTGGCCATTTTCTCTCAAGTGTCATCGCAAATTACTGTAATTACAAGCATACATGTGCTCCCTGAATCTTGTTTTGAAGTCCCTTCCCGTTTACTCTATGTAAATATTATCTCAGGACCCACATATAATTCTATAAACGCCTGCATGACTGAATTTATCTAATTTTACATCCAAATTATGGGGTAGAGGAAAATACAGGTTTTTCTCTGTACGGAAACGAACCTGTACTTTAGTCTTCCTAAAGGTATCATCAATGTTGTCGCACCAGGGGCCAAATTATGACATGGAAATGTGGGAGACCTTGTATTTAAATACTTTATTAAACATCTTTTCATGCAAATCTAGAACAGTTTTCTCTGAAACCCCGTTTTCTAAACAAACCTTTGCTGCTTTATTTGTAATGTACAAATAGGGTCAAATACGTAAAGTTACTTTGTAACTTTGATATCATCCATAGATTTCGCCTTATTTCTTTAACTTTTTATCTTTTACCATTTGCCTTGAACGCTTTTTGTTTTGCCTTTATGTTGGCATGAAACACCAACCACTTTAAAATTAATGTAAATATCTGTTCATATTACAAAATAAATATTACGAAAAACTGACGTACTGTTGCGGTGCACCGCCACCAACCACATGTCATCTAGTATAATCGAATTAAGTTGTGCCCTGATGAGAGCAGCCACATTCATTCGTCTGTTAGATTGTCATGTCATATGAGTATTTCTGTTCTGATGCGAACACTGTAACTTCACTTATTTTAAGTTCAAACATTTCCTTGTCACAGCATTGCTCTAATTCTGTATTATGGTAGGGCTTACGTATTTCTGCACAGAATATATCTAATTTTAGTTGAAAACCATTGTGCCTGTACAAATACGATTCTGCATGTGTTCACATCTGTAATGTAAAAATGTATTGTTAATCAGCTGATGATGGGCCACGCACGAACCGCATTATGAAAATAGTGAAGTACCGTTACCGACAAGTGACTACATTTGGTGACTTTTCAGATTCTCTAGAATCATAATAGAAATCATTAAAAATTGTCACACACCACACTCACACCTTCCGGTCGTACTTAAATGGTTTTGGACGACTTAAGGTCAAATAAGGCAGAAGCGATAGAATTTCATCGGAATTCTACATTCATTAGGGGAAGTGTCAACAAATTTACTGTACTCTCTGGTGTGTAGAATGTATGAGACTGGCCATATACCGTCAGACTTTCTCAAAAACATCACCCACGCAACTGCGAAGACAGCAAGGGTCGACAAGTGGCGAGAAACATACCACAATCAGCTTAACAGCTGTTGCATCCAAGCTCCTGACAAGAGTAATGTACAGAAGAATGGAAAAGAAAATTAAGGATCTGTTGGTTGACGAACAGTTTGGCTGTAGGAAAGGTAAAAACACCAGAGAGGCAGGTTGGACGATGCGGTTGATAATGGAAGGAAGACTGAAGAAAAATCAAGACACATTCATAGGATTTGTCGACCTAGAAAAAGAGTTCAACAATGTAGAATGCTGCAAGGTGTTCGGAGTTGTATGAAAAATAAGAGTCACCTACAGAGATACGGTAAAATACAGTAAGCACAAGAACCAAGAGAGTAAAATAATACTGGATGACGAAGAAGAAAGTTCTAGGATATAAAAGCGACGTAAGACAAGGTTGCAGTTTTTCTCTCTACATCTCAATCTACACTTCGAAGAGGTAATGACGGAAATAAAAAAAAGGTTCAAGATTAGGTTTAAGATTCAAGGTTAATGGTTCGCCGATGAAATTGCTACCCTGAGCAAATATGAAGAAGAATTACAGGACCTGTTGAATGGAATCAATAGCCTGTTGAGTGCATAAATTGAGAATAAATCGAAGAAAGACAAATGTAATGAGAAGTGGCAGAAACGTGAAAAATGAGGAACTTTTTAGCATCAGAAATGGTGATTCATGAAGTAGATTAATAAGATATTGTGCTACCTAGAAAGCAACATAACCAATGCGGGAGGAGAAAGGAGAACATAAAATGAAGACTACCATTGGCAAATAGGTTATTCCCAAGAGAAGTCTGCTAGTATCAAACACAGGTCTTAATCTGAGGAAGAAATTTCTGAGAATTTACGTTTGGAGCACAGCATTGTCTGGTAGTGAAAGATGCACTATGAAAAAACTGGGACAGAAGAAAATCGAAGCATTTGAGATGTGCTGCTACAAAGGAATGTAGAAAATTAGGTTGACTGACAAGGTAATAAATAAGGAGGTACTCTACAGACTTATTCAGGAAATGAATACATCAAAAATGCTGATAAGAAGTAGAGACAGGACGACAGAGTATCTGTTAAGGCCTTAGGGAATAATACTCATGGTGATAGAGCGAGTCGTAGAGGGTAAAAGCTGTATGGGAAGACAGATTGGAATACGAATAGCAAATTATTGTTAAGCTTACGTTGGAAGTGCTACACTGAGGTAAAAATGTTGGCACAGGAGAGGAATTCATAGTGGGTCACATCAAACCAGTCAGAAGAGTGATGAGTGAGGAAAAGAAGTCTCAATATGGGCTCGCATCTTCCAACATTTCTCTGGAATCCAAAGTGATCTTCCCCGAAATCGACTTCCTCATGTTTGTCCGTTCTTCTGTAAAGAATTCACTTTTGTATTTTGCAGCTATGACTTCTTAAACTGATATTTCTGTAATATTCACACCTGCATGCTTTGTAATTGGAATTGTTACATTCTTCTTAAACGCTCAGGGTATTTCGTCTCTCTCATACGTCTTGCCCATTAGATGGAATAGTTTTGTCATGGCTGGTTCTTCCAAAGCGATCAGGAGTTCTGACAGAATATTGTGTACTTCAGGGCATTATTTCGAATTTCATTGTTCTGTCAAATTCCTTTCGCACTATTGTTTCACCCATCTCCTCTTCATCTGCACTCTCTTCTCTTTCTAAACTATTGCCTTCATCTCCCTTTTATAGACCCTCTATATCATCCTTCCACCTCGCAGCTTTATTTCCTTCACTTGGTACTCTCTTTCCGTTTGAACTCTTCATAGTCATACAGCCGTTTCTCTTTTAAAGGCGCCTTTAATTTTCCTACAGGCGGTATCTATCTGTACCCTAGTGAAACGGGCTTCTAAATCCTTACATTTGCCCTCCTGTCATTCCTGATTAACCATGTTGCACTTCCTGTCAGTATTATTTTTGGTGTTTGTATTCCCCTTCGCCTACTTCGTATGCTGCATTTTTATATTTTGTCCTTCCATCAGCTAAATTCAGTACCTACTGAAATATCCAAGGATTGCTGTTACGCCTTGTCTTTTTATCAACACTATCCTCTGCTGCATTCAGTATTTAATCTCTCAAAAATACCCATTAGCCTTCGTAACATCATAGAGTAGGGGCGACCTGCGATAGCAATCGCACAACTTGCGTACGGGCCGCTAGACGCCGCCGCGAGCGCTAAGAGTGCATTGCGGTCGCAGGCGCGCGTGTTGCGTACGGGCCGCGAGGTGCCGCCACGAGCGCAACCTTGTGTAAGCGCCGACGGAGTTCGGCCAGCTCTCATTTTGTTGGCATCTCAATTTTGCCTATTCTCTTATTTACTTAGATGCTTAGCTTTTATTCGTTTATGGCTCATGTTACTGTGCTCTCTTTCAGCCATTCTGATTGTTTTGATTTACTCCCAATTGAGAAGTGCTCGTTTTGGCATTTCACTTTTGCATATTTCTCAATTTTTTTATAATATACTGCTTAGCTTTTTACAGTTAAATTGATTAACAAAGTCTCGTGTACTGTTTGTTCATTTCAGCCTGTTCATATTTTGAAGTTCTTTAAATACTGTAATAATTATCGGAAGCATTTCTTCCCTTAAACTTGTGTAAAGTATTCTCGATGTAGAATTTGTTCAGTGACACAGGTGTAAGGTTTTGAATATAAATTATATACGAAACTGTGCTTTAAAAGGAATTTATTTTTTCAGTTTGTACTACATCATACGACAGTTTTGTGATATGAGGGAGAAATTTGAGGGGCGAACCCATGGAAATAGTCTTAAGTGATCCCCTTTAAAAATAAAAAAAATTGTGTGACACTGAAAGACGTGACACTGCAGGCACCGAAAATTTTTATACGTCACACCTTCCACTGTGCTCATTTCATCTGTCCTAGTCAATTGTTACCTAGTGCTCCCTCTGAAACTCTCAACAATCTCTAGATGCTTCTATTGAGTATGAGTTCGTACACAATGGTAAGGAGAGGTGGACTACACAGAAGTGTGGCAACTGTCGTCGTAGCAAAGCTGGACAGGAACAGAAATGAGTACTGAAGAAGTAACACAGCAAACGGAAGATTTACTTAACTTGTAGCTCTCCAAGCATACGATGAATCATTACGAATAATGCAGCAAGAAACAGAGTCCAACCCATAAAGTAGCAACTAGGATGACTCTCGCAGTACTAAGTATGAACTACACGGCGTCTGTGTAGAGACACCTGGTGAAGTGCCAGTGGTAGTGCGCTGAGCCACTGCCGCTGGCCATCCTATACCGTGGCGGCAGAAGGAGCTCAAAGTCCAGAACCACTAGACCATGGCTAAGGGGGCGTGATTCATCATGTCTACCAGATCCTGCACGACCACTGTCAGCGTTGGATGGGCACTAGCAATTTTGTTGCCAGCATTATGGAGCCGGTAGGGCTTATCCAGGTCCTATCTCCTACCATTTTGCTATTTCTACGGTTTCAGTCTACAGTTCATAGCCAATAAATTGTGGGCAGAGACCACATCAGTCCTGGAAATGTCTTAGCATTATGAGATCTATAACACTATAATTCCATGAAGTCATTTTAGAAATCTACGTTGCAGCTCTAGGAACGATAGAAAATATCGAAAGTTTACTTACTATTACCCTACAGTGTAGCAGAAAGATTACATGTTTTAACTAGTATTTGATTTGAGGGTGTGCAGGGTGCGAGGGTTAGCAAACAGAGATAGCACCAAGAACGGCTCTAATGCAGTAGGAATCGAGTCGATCTGAGCCTGGATGACAGATTTGGGTACGTCATTCTTTATTGCTTCAACTCTTCGCCAGATCCCATCGACAGTATTTGAATGGAAATGGACGCCAACCTGCACCTTTGCCTCCACAGTATTTCAAGGCCCACGACCCAACCATCTGCGCAACAGTTTCGACCTTTTCTGTATATGGTTCAAATGGCTCTGAGAACTATGGGACTTAACTTCTAAGGTCATCAGTCCCCTAGAACTTAGAACTAATTAAACCTAACTAACCTAAGGACATCACACACATCCATGCCTGAGGCAGGATTCGAACCTGCGACCGTAGCGGTCGCGCGGTTCCGGACTGTAGCGCCTAGAACCGCTCGGCCACTTCGGCCGGCTCTGTATATGGTATACATTATCTAAAGACTTTATTTACAAACGTCATTATGTGATATTTAATGTGCATGCTGTACCAAAAACACTCTGTTTGGATAGATCATCATTGCTCCTTAGTATTTAAAAGGTATACTTTCGTGTCGTACAAATTATGACTCTTAAAAACATAAACTACAGAAAGTTTTTACGTACCGATATGTTTTTTCCTGTCTTTTTATTATAACAGATCGTAGCTAAAACGACGCGTTTTGAGAGATCTTCAATTTGCTGATACTTCTAAACAGATTATATTCATACCATGTAGCCGGCCACAGTGGCCGAGCGGTTCTAGGCGCTACAGTCTGGAACCGCGCGACCGCTACGGTCGCAGGTTCGAATCCTGTCTCGGGCATGGATGTGTGTGATGTCCTTAGGTTTAGTTAGGTTGAAGTAGTTCTAAGTTCTAGGGGACTGATGACCAAAGCAGTTAAGTCCCATAGTGCTCAGAACCATTTGAACAATTTTCATACTATGTACTCTATGAGAAAGATACGATTTTTAACGCCATACAATATGGCAGCTCCTGTATTCTGCTTGTGACGTGAAAATACGTTGCATCTCATTGGCCACGTTCCTCTCCACGAAGTAAAAATGCCAGATTCTTTATTTCAAGCTGTGCAGTCTAGTGGAACGTAGAATTCCACGCTGTGACGTCACCAGCTCCTCATCCACGTGCGTTTTAACGTCTCGGCAGAGGACGGTGTTATACGAGACATAGAACGATCGTATCACAAACAATACGCAAATAAGATTTCTGAATAAGAAACCCAAAACATAATATTTCCTCACATACAAAATGTAGGTGGAAATAGTTCTGCCTACTTGGTACTTGTGCACATCTAAGTACATAATACACGTCTCTCCAATTTGACGTTTGTTGCTTGCTGCTTTCAAAGTGTTGTAATATTGTAAGCAGTGTAGATATTTATTATCTTTATCGAATACATCGTGTCTGAAAATATGTAATTAATAAAAATAGATACGCAGTGAGAACATAAAAAGTTAAAAGGTATATGGAAAGAGAGATGCGAAAATTATCCGAAGTAGTGACAAAAGGCCAATATGAAATGGTAGGGACTAGCTCAGTACAAGAAGAACCGCCTGTAAGAAATAAGAAAATAACTGAAAATTAGAAAACACATGCAATAATTCCATGCATAACTTAGTTATTTCTACTGCTTATCAATAAAGAAAACATATATAAAAATGTTTTAATTACAAAGTCAAGAGAATATTTAGCTAGGAGAGGAATTAACAAGAAGTACAAACAGGCTAAATCAGGAAGGGTGTCAGAGACACGCAAATATAAGGGGCAGCCAAATGAAAACGAGACAGACGGAAGAAGCAAATAAATTGTTTATTATTTCAAAGGTAATCGCCGTAGCTGTTAATACCTTTATCCCTCTGTGAGAAAAGACCGCCAGCGTCTTAATGGAGACATGTGTGCGGTTGCCTACGGAATCACGATGTCTAGCGAGGCGAGTACCACTGCGGCGGAAACAAGTCGACAACCATGAATGTCTTTCTTCAGGGTTCCAAAAATACGGAAATCATACAGGGAGAGATCGGGAGGTTGTGTACGGGCCTACCAGCGATTTGTGCAGCGTATACAAAATAACATTGGCAATATATGGGCGGGCATTATCCTGCTACAAAGCGATGCCAACCTTAACCACAGAGTAACATATTATCTTTGTCTGTGCCTTAACGTACCTGGGCGTTTGGACTTCATGGGGTGCTTTAATTTTTTCCAAGTGTCCACGAATCGCTGTGTGTTAATTAGGGCGCCTTGTTCCAGAAGGTCAATGAGCAGCGGTCCCTTTCAGTCAAAGAGAAAGGTCGCCGTGACTTTTCCAGAGCTGGCGTGCCTTTTGTTTGGACTACGCTGGGAAGCCCTTAATATCTTCCACATAGTGCTGATCTCTCCCCATGTGGTTTCCACGTTGTGGGAGTCCTGCAGAAAGACATTCGAGGCCGTCGATTTGCTTTCGACGAAGACGTTCACGCCTTGGAACAATTCTGGCTCCGCAGGCAAACATAAAACATTTTTCCATGAAGCAATTGACCATCTTGTCTCACAGTGGTATAAGTGTATTAACAAGTACCGTCTTCACTTGTGAAATAATAAACGGTATACTACTTTTCTTCCAAGTGGTTCCGTTTTCATTTGACTGCTACTTATACACATCTGACAATTTAACCTATAGCACCGTGAAGCGGGCAGGCAACAAACGTAAAATTAGCTGAAGTGTACAACACCCTTGGATGTGCTAATGATCAGATTTTCAGTGGAAGTGCACAGAGTAGATAGGAGTAACACGTTCGACATTTTGTATAAATGGTAAGATTACGTAGTGGGTTTATGGTTCATATATGGCATTTGAATGTCGTTTGCTTGTGTGGAGACATGTTACTCCCTGTTTAAGAAAGAGAAACGTCTAACTGCACTTGTCGGAATTCGACAGCAGCAAGTTCGTGGCTCGATGCCCCGACTGTCGTACGAATGTGGAATTGGTGAGTTCAGGTTAACCACACCCAACAGTGTTACACGACATTGTTCACAGGTAACATTTCATATCAGACTGCCAATGTCTTCAAATGAAAAGGCATTAGCATATCCTTTACCACAGACAACAAGATCGGACAGAAGTTAACCCACAACATCAGCACACGAAACCCATTTCATCACACAGGTGTGTACAAAATTGAATATTTGGACTGTGACTGCTTCTACATAGGCCAGACAGGCAGATCATTTGAGATTAGATTCCAATAACACACTGCAGCACTAAAAAACAAAAAACAAAAAAATTACCACACATCAGCAATATCCACCCACCTGCATGAAACAAAACACCTATTAACAATACAAGTATCAGCAGCCTACACATCCAACCAAAAGGCAGAAAACTATACATCCTAGAAACGCTCCTAATATACTAACACCAAATAAAACAACCTGAATCCATCTTAAATGACAATAATGACAATATTTACAGTAGTATCATCTCTGTCTTCAGCAACTGCCTTCATCATTAAAATTGCACACACACACACACACACACACACACACACACACACACACCTTAATTTTTACCATAAATATTTAGTTATATTACCATGGCAGCCGCCAAGAATACAAGAGATAGACCTCATTTACATATATATCACCACACCAACAACTTGTACACCTTGTCAGCTTGAAACTATATGTACATCAACTACTGGTACAAATTTTACATCCATTTGCATATTTTAAAGCATTAACCAATATGTAACCCCAACCTTTAGGCATTTATTACATGTCACAGATATAATCTTAAGACCCCTTGCCATGTAAAGTTTGCTCTCATACAATCACTCTTTCTATTCTCTCTCTCCCTCTCACTATCTCTTCCTCTCACTCTGCCTCCAGTCTTTCATATCTATCCATTAATCCCAATCAAAATTGTTATTTATGTATGATTTTCCCGCTGTAGCCAATATGATAATTGTACTTAAGGTCTGTAACATTTCACCTGATTGTATAAAGAAGTCTGAAGTTTAAGCTATTTTAACGTTTCACCTGATTGAATAAGCGAGAATGAAGTTTAAGCTATTTTAACTTGTCAAAATCTGATTTATATACCACCTGAAGTATTTATTACAATGCATGTATTCGACACCTCAAAACAAACACCTCCAAAATTAATTCTGTAATAATATTGTTACGATATATATTCTTTGTACTTTGCGATAATATTTTCTCTTCTGCTATACGATCCTCGCACCCAATAGCTTCCAGACGTTCTATTTCATTTACAAAATATGACAGTATACATGTGATGTGTTACGACAGCGAAAACCATGTTCTATAATAGTGTTTTGTTTCTCCACTAGACAGTGCCACAAGTTCCTCCAAAACATCGTAACACAACACAAACACAAATGTCATACTAACAAATGTAAATCCAAATGATGATGGAGATTTAAAGCTTTGAAACGCGCCGTGGTGATAAATAAACAGTGCCTGGTAACAGGAAACTTATTGTTTCATTTACTTTATTGTTCACGCGCCTGCGCAGTAATGTACTACCGTGTCACTAGGCTGTGGCAGTAAATTGTCCTGTTTGATGAAAAATGAATGTTCGTATGTGCAGTGCAGCGATATCCGAAGCACCACCGACTGTCGTTACGTCGATTCCTTGATTCAGTAGCAGAAAGAGGGGCACCGACGACGGTGTCCTCAACGTGCAACTGCGCTGTTACTACGCTCGCCATACAGGAACGACCACTCACCTTGAGGTGAATTTCTTCCACTGCAGCCTGGTCGACGTGCCCTCCGTGGTATAAAATGCGCAATATGTTGCGGCTAGAGGAAGCTGTAGCGGAAACTACCCGTGGTACGCGCCTCTACAAGTTGCACCAAATGTTTTCTTGTATCAGGTTAACTGAGCTATTAACGGAAGAATAATTTATGAGTAAAAACTTAAGTTTATTGTTCCTTGCGTGTTTTGTAAAGGTAGCTCCAGGTTCGTACTAGTTCGAAGTTACAATTTCGACACGCAAAGCCACTTACACTGAAGAGCCAAAGAAACTGGTACACATGCCTAATGTCGTGTAGGGCCTCCGCGGGCACGCAGAAACTCCGCAACACGACGTGGCGTGGACTGGACTAATGTCTGAAGAAGAGCTGGGGTGACACCATAAATCCTGCAGGGCTGTCCATAAATCCGTAAGAGCACGTGGGGGTGGAGGTCTCTTCTGAACGGCACGTTGCAAGGCATCCCAGATATGCTCAATAATGTTCATGTCTGGGGCGTTTGGTAGCCAGCGAAATTGTTTAAACTCAGGATAGTGTTCCTGGAGCCACTCTATACCAGTTCTGGACGTGTGAGGTGTCGCATTCTCCAGGTGAATTGCTGAATTGCACAATGGGCATCAGTGGATGAGTTGATCAGACAGGACGCTTACGTACATGTCACCTGTCAGACGCGTATCTGTACGTATCACGGGTCGCATATCACTCCAAATGCACACGCCCCCATACCATTACAGAGCCTCCGCCAGCTTGAACAGTCCCCTAATGAGATGCAGCGTCCATGAAATCATGAGCTTGCTTCCATCCCCGTACACGTTCATCGGCTAGATACACTCCTGGAAATGGAAAAAAGAACACATTGACACCGGTGTGTCAGACCCACCATACTTGCTCCGGACACTGCGAGAGGGCTGTACAAGCAATGATCACACGCACGGCACAGCGGACACACCAGGAACCGCGGTGTTGGCCGTCGAATGGCGCTAGCTGCGCAGCATTTGTGCACCGCCGCCGTCAGTGTCAGCCAGTTTGCCGTGGCATACGGAGCTCCATCGCAGTCTTTAACACTGGTAGCATGCCGCGACAGCGTGGACGTGAACCGTATGTGCAGTTGACGGACTTTGAGCGAGGGCGTATAGTGGGCATGCGGGAGGCCGGGTGGACGTACCGCCGAATTGCTCAACACGTGGGGCGTGAGGTCTCCACAGTACATCGATGTTGTCGCCAGTGGTCGGCGGAAGGTGCACGTGCCCGTCGACCTGGGACCGGACCGCAGCGACGCACGGATGCACGCCAAGACCGTAGGATCCTACGCACTGCCGTAGGGGACCGCACCGCCACTTCCCAGCAAATTAGGGACACTGTTGCTCCTGGGGTATCGGCGAGGACCATTCGCAACCGTCTCCATGAAGCTGGGCTACGGTCCCGCACACCGTTAGGCCGTCTTCCGCTCACGCCCCAACATCGTGCAGCCCGCATCCAGTGGTGTCGCGACAGGCGTGAATGGAGGGACGAATGGAGACGTGTCGTCTTCAGCGATGAGAGTCGCTTCTGCGTTGGTGCCAATGATGGTCGTATGCGTGTTTGGCGCCGTGCAGGTGAGCGCCACAATCAGGACTGCATACGACCGAGGCACACAGGGCCAACACCCGGCATCATGGTGTGGGGAGCGATCTCCTACACTGGCCGTACACCACTGGTGATCGTCGAGGGGACACTGAATAGTGCACGGTACATCCAAACCGTCATCGAACCCATCGTTCTACCATTCCTAGACCGGCTAGGGAACTTGCTGTTCCAACAGGACAATGCACGTCCGCATGTATCCCGTGCCACCCAACGTGCTCTAGAAGGTGTAAGTCAACTACCCTGGGCAGCAAGATCTCCGGATCTGTCCCCCATTGAGCATGTTTGGGACTGGATGAAGCGTTGTCTCACGCGGTCTGCACGTCCAGCAGGAACGCTGGTCCAACTGAGGCGCCAGGTGGAAATGGCATGGCAAGTCGTTCCACAGGACTACATCCAGCATCTCTACGATCGTCTCCATGGGGGAATAGCAGCCTGCATTGCTGCGAAAGGTGGATATACACTGTACTAGTGCCGACATTGTGCATGCTCTGTTGCCTGTGTCTATGTGCCTGTGGTTCTGTCAGTGTGATCATGTGATGTATCTGACCCCAGGAATGTGTCAATAAAGTTTCCCCTTACTGGGACAATGAATTCACGGTGTTCTTATTTCAATTTCCAGGAGTGTACAATTCGAAAAGAGACTCGTCCGACCAGGCAACATGTTCCCAGTCATCAACAGTCCAATGTCGGTGTTGACGGGCTCAGGGCAGGCGTAAGGCTTTGCGTCGTGCAGTCATCAAGGCTACACGAATGCATCTTTGGCCCCGATAGCTCATATCAGTGATGTTTCGTTAAATGTTTCGCAGGCTGACACTTGTTGATGGCCCAGTATTGAAGTCTCCAGCAGTTTGCGGAAGGGTTGCACTTAAACCACTTTGAACGATTCTCTCCAGTAGTCATTGGTCCCGTTCTAGCAAGATCCTTTTCCAGCCGCAGCGATGTCGGAGATTTAATGTTTTACCGTATTCCTGATATTTACGGTACACTCGTGAAATTGTCGTACGGGAAATTCCCCACTTCCTCGCTACCTCGGAGATGCTGTGTCCCATCGATCGTGCGTCGACTACAACACGAACGTTGAAACTCACTGAAATCTAGAATACCTGCCATTGTAGCAGCCGTAAACGATCTAGCAGCTGTGCCAGACAGTTGTCTTATGTAAGCGTTGCCGACCGCAACCCCGTCGTCTACCTGTTTACATATCTCTGAATACGCACGGCTATAACAGTTTCTTTGGCGCTTCAGTGTATAATAGCCATCTTATAATATTTAACCGAACCTTGTACAGGGAATTTTACAAAATAGATTTTCTGTGACAGAATTTTTGCACAAATATTGCGCAACTCGATCCCTTCGAACTTTCAGTTCTCAGTTCCGAACCTTCCATAATACGCCACACAGATTTAAGTTAATTCAAATGTCACAGTTTACACATAAAAATCAGAATTTTGCTTGTTCCTTTTTCTCACCCTGTCTCGATTACTTTGCGGTACCCCAAGGTCACGTTTTACTAATTTTTCTGCAAAATTATTACATGTACCCAGAGCTCTTAATGTATGCGTCCGAACATAACGATGGCTGAGCTCCGGACTATCCTCAGACTTCACAAAGCAGTTCTTCAGCTCCCACAATACACATTAACATACTGCCCTCTGATTGGCTGATACACGTTATAGCCAATCCGATGTCAGTATTAAACTGCGCATTCATGCGTATTTTATATTTGATCAGTCACAATCTAATGGCTTTTCCGAACAGTTATTTAAATCAACAAATTAAAAAAATCCACAATTACCAAAATAAGTCACTCTTTAAAAATTAGAATTATCGTAAAATGTATCTTGCTTCCCCACACGCATAAACTGGCTAGTTGCATTTAACAAATTTCCCCCGAAAGTATGATCCATTATCTCTGTATAACCATAGTTCTCAGGCTATCGTGTACTCAGCTAATGGACATAACAACATTCACTTAACTTATTTTTTATGTACCGTGTGGCACTTGGCTGCGAGCGTATCTGTAGCCTTTCGGCTCGGACCGGCTAGACGTTTAGTTTGAAAGACCCGTCGGTTCACCGAGCGGGGTGGCGCAGTGGCTAGCACACTGGACTCGCATTCGGGACGACGACGGTTCAATCCCGCTTCCGACCACCCTGATTTAGATTTTCCGTGATTTCCCTAAATCGCTCCAGGCAAATGCCAGGATGGTTCCTTTGAAAGGGCACGGCCGACTTCCTTCCCCGTCCTTCGCTAATCCGATGAGACTGATGACCTCGCTGTCTGGTCTCCTTCCTCAAACAAACCAACCCGTCGGTTCGATCTGTCGCGCACATGCTAAGCAGGCAATGCCCTCTGCGTAGGGCAGGAGTGGTAAGGCGCTCCGGCGGCGGCACGGAGGCAAAAGGTTGTTGGCGAGTGTGCTTTGCTGGGCTGTGTTGTGTGCCACCTCGAGGTTTTAGTGCTGTCTTTTCTGTTCCTTGAAACAAATTCTTTGGCAGTTGTGTTGAGTGGCTTTGGACTTGTGTTCCAGTGTTAATGCGGATTTAAGTTTTGAAAGCATCAGGTGGGCAGTTACTAAATTTGTGTGGGTTGTTGCAGTTGTGAATAAATTGTCATGTGGTTTTAAGTGCTGCACGGATCAGATGGGGAGCCATTGAGTTCGCTAGCTTTTAAGAAGTTTGTTGTTTAAATTTACTAGACGTTTTAGGTGCTGCTCATATGAGCTAGGCAGTTATTAAACTCTTTTGAGTTGTTGTAGTTGTTGACTGAATTGCCGTGGGTTTTAAGTGCTGCACAGATCAGCGAGGCTGCCATTGTGTTCGTTAACTTTGTAGGAGTTTATTGTTTAAATATACCAGTGGTATTATGTGCTGCTCAGATCAGCTGGGCAGCTGTTTAGTTCGTTTAAGTTGTTGTAATAGCTGGCTGGACTTCTGTAGGTGATGCTGCAGCAGAGTTTTGTTGTTACATGTTAATGTGTACTTAACTGCTGCCCAGCTCAGGCTAAT
Organism: Schistocerca cancellata; assembly: GCF_023864275.1. Classification (NCBI taxonomy): domain Eukaryota; kingdom Metazoa; phylum Arthropoda; class Insecta; order Orthoptera; family Acrididae; genus Schistocerca; species Schistocerca cancellata. Next base: position 242,639,818 of record NC_064628.1, on the reverse strand, counting down.
AGATTTTGAGTAAATCAGCAACGCTACAGATTGACTCTGGCGGTCTTTATGGCAGTTGTGGGCTAAAGGGAGCTATCGCTGATACTTTCCATTTCTGTTAAGGCCGCAGTAGTAGGCATTGGAACCCACGGAGATGATACTTCAACGAATTACGAAATTGTCCGTTATTAGCGGATTGAAATCCTTTTGTGTCGGAAGGCGTGGATGATAACACATTTAGAACGGTATGAAACAAGTATATCCTTCAACCTTGCGTATCTGAAATTAATGTGTGCCCTAGTGGCCCAAGTGTTTGTCGGTTCTGACCACTCATTTGGTTGTTGAAATAAGTAGTTGTTCAGGTACTGTGTAATTGGGACAATTCCCCACCCCTCCACTCAAGAATCGCTAGTGGGATGGAGCTCGGGTTACACATAGCACTCACGCCTTCATTCACACTAATAATTAAACAAATTAAACTAAATATAATTAATAAACTATTAACAGAATGTACAGTTTTGTTTTAAGTTCGTATGATTTCACAGTCCGTAAGATACATGCTGACGCCTTTCGGCCTCAGCCGTTATTGCTTGCAGCTAGCTACTGAATCGGACGGCACATCTCCGATGTTAAAAGCATAACTGATGTATGACGCTGTCTGCTCGCTACTGTACGATTTATACGAGGCGCAATACAAGGCTCTACGCCTCAGACAACAACAATGGACACAGGCGTGGCGCCACATCGTCTCTTCAGGTGTATTCAGGTAAGTAAGGTCTGTCCTTAGTGCTCCAGATGTCATCGCTATGTTTTGATGCAAACAAGTCTGTTTTCTGTTTCAAGTAGGTAAACGAGGGTGTACGATCCAACAAAACCGAGTGAACAACATTTCCTCTCTGGCGCTAGTCGCATGGTGCTCCTGAGATTCAGCATAACGTTGAGTATGGCCCTCCAGGTCGCAGCGATTCAGTTTTCACATGACGTGGTGTAATCGCCACCAATTCACACTGTAGTATTGTGTCCCTTACACAAGACAGAACACGATCTTCTTACAACATTTCAATGTGATTTCTGAATGACAAGCTGCTGCGTAATCTATGTGTACACCGGGTGAGTCACGTAAGATGTGACATTCCATTTATTTCCTGAACGGTTCCAGATATCGGAACTGCGTTTTTTGCAATTCATAGTATGCTGATGAGTGCATAATGTTTTGTATTTATAGTATTGTGAACTGTGGTATCAAATGAGATATTGAAAAATATAATGTTTTTAATGAAACTGTATACTTTTCATAACTACGTTCAACGGTTCTTGGAAAGACGATTACAGTGGTATAGCGCTTGTAACTTGCCTTTCGCAAATGAGTCCGAGAAATGCACTGAAACTGGAAAGCAATGTCGCCATAGCCGGTTACTGCGGTGTAAACCGTCGTTAAAGGCCGATGCCGCAAGGCAAGCCTATCTACTGAGATAAAACCTCATTTCCTACACGATCTAGATACAGGATCAGCCGTAATTCTTGCAAATGGAAAAAAGGCATATTCTTGTTTCTGGTGCGTCAGATGGGGCTTACGAAAACTTTTTCAAATTCGCGTGATTTTCCAGTTTGTTGTGGAAACTACAGTTTCGTCAGGCAGTTTTCCATTACCATTCCAAAGGCATTTGTTTGACTTTCGCCGTATAAAAGTAGCATATCTAACTTCTACTTATTGATGTACATGTCTTCATGCAAGTAATGTTGAAGCATAAATATAGTTCCTGCTACTTCTGCAGTGCAGAAATATAAACAGTGGAAACAGTCGATACAACGACGTAGCCGATTTTGGCCTACCTCCTTATCAGTTTTAGAATACTTCTCGGATCCTTTTGCAAAGAGTTTCAATCTCAAAAATAGCAAGCATTATATCACTGTACTCATCTTTTCAAGCGGTTTCGCGTGTCGTTAAATAAAGCATATCATTCCACTTAAAACTAGTACTTGCTTCAATATCTCGATCGATACAAGAATTAAGGTTCTTTATTTCATGCCAAACTACGAGCCACTAGCGTACTATCACTTGCCGAAAACCTCGTTTCTATATCTAAAACAGTTTACGAAGTAAAATGGGCGCTATGTCTTACGTGACTCACCCTGTGTACAAAATGTCGACTGTGTTACACCTTCTAACTTCGTGTGATGGCGCTGAAATCATAATCATTTGGATACCCAGTCACGTAGCACGCTTCACAGCGATTTGTGGTTTGTTTCATGGCGTTTTATGCTGTTGCAAATTTTAATGGCTAGTAGTATAACTGTATTCATCGCTCTTTTTGAACCTTGTAATTTCTGAAACTCTCCGATTAGACAGCAGGTTCTCGGTTAATTTGCCGCATCAAATTCGGACAAAATCCTAGGCTTCCGATGACTGCCTTAATCATCGTCGTCAGGGTCTAATACTGAGAGTGGAGAAACAGGCAAGACTTCCTCTTTTATGCCCAGATGATAGCATGTGATTGGCTAGACTAAGTCCCGAATGTGACACATGTTAATCTGATGCCCTCTACGTCCATAGATTACGGTTGCGCTCGCTGTCTAGTGTCTCTGCAGCTACATAACTAAAGTCAGGTAGTGACCTATCAGATGTCTTCCACTGTTCTCTTTCTTTTTCAAGTGCATGCTTTCATGCATCACTAAGCGCACAGCGGGCGTCTCTAGTGAACTTGTTATAACACAGTCTAATTTCCACCGCTTCTCTAATCACAAGTCGCAAGAGTTTGATGCGTGGGCCAGCATTACTATGTTAAAAATAATAATTTTGCGTTTCTTTAACAGAATGTGCTCTGGCGCCGCTGCCTGCCTATCATATTTCTTTAAGCCTAAACTCACCAGCCACCACGTCTACTGTTACCACACACATAAAAACTTGCCGAGCAACAGTTGCTATAGATGACAAGCCGCACCACAGCAACCATAGCAAGCACTGCTGAAAGACCTGTATAACTCATAGATAACCCACATCAACGCCAAATCCTGTCACACTCCACCGCCCCCCCCCCTCCTCCACCTTTCTTCCACAACCGTCCTTCCCTCCAACAGCCTTTAAGAAACCAACTGAACATCAAAACAGCGACACTTCTCCCAATCCCACACCCAGGACAACCACAAACTTAACCTGGCACCTCTGTCCAAATGGACACATGTCCTCCACCTGCTACAAATGGTTCAAATGGCTCTGAGCACTATGGACTTAACATCTGAGGTCATCAGTCCCCTAAGAACTGCTTAAACCTAACTAACCTAAGGACATCACACACATCCATGCCCGAGGCAGGATTTGAACCTGCGACCGTATCAGCTGCACGGTTCCGGACTGAAGCGCTTAGAACCGCTCGGCCACAACGGACGGCCCACTTGCTACATCTTTCGCCACCTTACACACCATCATCCTCTCCAGCCAGAACCGAAACTTCCTCAAACCCATGTCCCTCATACTCGAAATTAAAACAAAAAAAATTCCCAAATCTCCAAACCTAACAGATCATCCCAAGAAAACTCTCAGTATTACTAAAGTTCCTGAATTTCAACTTCCGCATTGATCTCCTCTCCAAAATATCCCCAATTACCTTTGGTGTCACAGCCTTCCTTGCCCTGCTCCTAACACCACCTCAGGTCAAACAACCCCAAACCTTCCTGCAGTCATACCACTCTCAGCATGACTGACCTTGAAATTGCTGATAAGGGAGTGGATTCTGGACTGGTCACACACCTCGGTCTGGGAGTCCGAAATGCCCTCTGAATCAACAATGGCCTTGGCCCCACTTATCTCATCTGTGTTTTAACTGAAGCTGCCTCCACCATTGGTCCTCTCCTTAGAGATTGTGCCCTGAGATACCATCGATGTCTCAAGGTTGATCCTTCCAAATCCGATCCTCAGTCGTACTGCTGCAAAAGACGTCTCCATTACAGCGAGCACTTCTCATCCAACTGCAAAAACCCACCCACACGTCTGCAGTGTAATGCCTCATTCTTAAAGTTCCCATCCTATCTTCAATTCGTCCTACTGATAACCCTTATAATCCCAATAGTTCCTCCTGCCCACTTACCACTGCTGAAGACATCATATAATTCATAATGATAACTTCTGAAATCATTCATCCATTTTAGTGCCCACACACTCCAGAAAATCTACCTTGCTGCCCATTCCATTTCCCATCTCAACACCCAAGGCAACTACACTTACAACTAGGTGTACTTCATCTTCACCCACCTCAACACCCTGCTCTAAACTCCCCTAGCCCTCACCTATACAGATCACTCCCAACTGCCTATCATCAGGTAACAGAATTACATCATACTCCAAAACATCTGTGCCCTCCCAACAAATAAATCCCTCTTTATGCATAACCCGGTCACAATACAAAATCCATAACTTTTAAATTAGACTTTCCTTTAACACCCTCCAGATGGCTCACTATACCCTGCCTGCACAGATGATCCCCTTTCTCTGGGCGGATCCACAGTTTCAGTCGGCTACCAGAAGAATATTCCTGTTTGGCCTCAAGCCCTATACAATACTTCCACTGAGCAACTTATCCTTACCCTTTTCTTCAAAAACAGAACACTTACCTTCACCTAAATCTCCATCTGACCTAATCGCCCCATCTCCTAAGATTTCTTCATGCACAACAGCTGTACCTTTCCCACTTATGTTATTCTAATAACCTTAATATCCACAGCAAAGTCACTGGAGAACTCTAACAGTAGATGCTGTTTACAGTTTCTCTACAAGCAAAACAGTCCAAGAGTAATGCCACTCCGGGTATATTAGCTTCCCCCAATCACCTTCAACGTCTCACTGCAGCAGTCGCCGATCCAATTAAAATTGATCACCTACACGTTCTCCTTCGTTCTTCTCTCCCCCATGCACTCCATCCCAGGCTCGGTCCAAAGATTATCCAAGAATACTCTCACAGTTGAAGCAGTGAACGATACTTTTTTATCTCTGGGAACGTCATTAACAGAAGTCTCTAAGGGATTGCTATTTCTTTCGTAATAATAAGGCCACCAGTTGTTACAATAATGAACATCCTCACTTTCAATGTAGTAACTCTAAAATTACCTTTAATACTATTAGTTGATACATGTCCTGCATAGTGTAGAGTTTATCCAGAGCCTCACTCTTCTTTGCACTACCATAAAGTCCCTAGCTGAATGCAGAAAGGAGTGTTGTTGTTGTTGTTTTTTGGGGAAGGAGATCAGACAGCGAGGTCATCGGTCTCATCGGATTAGGGAAGGATGGGGAAGGAAGTCGGCCGTGCCCTTTCAGAGGAACCATCCCGACATTTGCCTGGAGTGATTTAGGGAAATCACGGAAAACCTAAATCAGGATGGCCGGACGCGGAATTGAACCGTCGTCCTCCCGAATACGAGTCCAGTGTCAAACCACTGCGCCACCTCGCTCGGTAGGAAAGGAGTGTCCCCGGATAGGGAAAAAAAGTCTGATGCTCAAAAATGACTCTCATGACTAAGAAACAGCTATTAGAAACCTGATGAGAGTTTTAATGTTGTTCTGGCCTCGACATTCGTCACAAAATAACCGACGTTCTTTAACACTAGATGAAACACAGGCACTGAAATAACTGAGGAGGAACCTAACATGCAAAGAAGCTTAAGTCTTGACTAAGGCAGTTTTGCCAGTAAACACGAATATTCTCTTATTGGAAATAGTGTATAGAAAATGTGGACTACAGTCACTTTGGTATTAATCGATGCGAGCTGGGAACCTGAACATTGCTGTACTCATAATTCAGAACCATGAAAATTTAGATTTAATTCGTTTTGCAGATTCACCATTCAGTTAGCTAACGTGAATAGAGTATTCAGCTTCCAGCAACCTGATGATATTCCTCATGACACGTACTTGTCAGACCTTGTCAGACGCTATATCCACCCACATTCCTACCAGGACCACATAACCTTATCGCCCTACCCTCCTCCAAGCCGACCTCCTCCTCTGAGAATCCCGCCGCTCTACCATTCCTTCGTACGGACTCGTGCCCAGGAAAAATTCACACGGCACAGGTAAATACAGAGATCATCAGGAACTTACTAAAAGCTGAAAAAAACGGAGAGACTAGCGCCACATTCAGTGCTATAATTCTCATTAAATCTTCCAAGTACTGGAAAACATTCCATCGACTCAGTAACATCCCTCACTACGTCCTTCCTATTCACCTGCGTTGTCTTTGTTCAAACCTGTCTTTGTTCATCAACTCCTGTGCCTCGTTCATCTCTCTTCCTATGAGTTCAAAAATTTAAAATTCCTTTATAACAGTATCCCTAGACCTGGCAGACCCTGCGATCATGTACAGCACCCCAATCTCCTTTTCAGGCTCCATATTTATGGCCCTAAAGCACCCTTCCTATCCAGTTGTTCATCCTTTGTCACTGTTAATAATACCATTTATCATATCTTCCAGCCAATGCAGACACGCCACGAAGTTCAGTCTTGCCCCCTCACCTTTACCTTCTCTACACTGCCACTCCGACAGCACCCCCCTTTCAGTACGCTGATAACTTCGATTTCCTAGCCTCTGCCTCACACTCGAATTTCAGTTCCTCCAAATCCACATCAATGATTTTACCACCTGCCCAAAGGGTTGCAACTGATTGGCTAGATTTAGTTCCCGGTAAGCTGCAATAGTTTAATTATTAATGTTCATTATTTATTATAAGTTTATTTCGGCTATAGCACCATTCTGAAATAAGCATCTAATTACAATAGATGCCCACATTGCATCAGTCATCTCTGACAGCATCGACAGTAAATCGTTAACCGAGCTGTACCACGATGGGAAGGTCATCACACTAATTCTTAGCCACATTTAACCCCTTCTTCTGATGCCCGTGCGGTGGAGATCAGAACCGCGACACCCAGCCTTGAAACCAAGCCGGTTTCTTGTTACACTGCAGGCACACCACCATTCAGAATCGACACTAAAAGGCACCAGGGGTGGCATAAAGATAGTCAATGACACCACCTGTTTCCTTCAGGCGTTGTTTCCCGCGGTCGGAACCAACAGCTCACAGTGCGACGAGCAACAGGACGACGTTCTAGATAAGCTTTGACATTGCTGACATTCAAGTACTACAATCACATTCAGTGGTGTGTTGGTGGCTAACGATGTTCTTAGAGAGAAAATGACCTGTTGGTCATCGTACTGCCAACTATAGTTTTCGACCGCGAAATGTGTGGGAGTCAATGCTCGAAGGAAAGGGCCAGTTTCATTGACGCCCTTAATACCACCCCCTGAGGTCTTTCGGAGTCGATTCTGAGTGGTGGTGTTTCTCAAATGTTTTCCTCGGCACATCATAGGAAAGCCGCGTCATTTCAAGTCTGAGTGTCGCAGTTCAAACCTCCATCACAGAGGCGTCAAAAAGAAGCTGTGATATCTGGATAAGAAGGGATGTGACGAGCTTCCCACCATGTGACATGTCCAAGTTGTGTTGGCCAGAATTGCAGTGATATTTGGTGCCAAACTGACGTCATTAACCCACCTTACACGTTGTATGCATTTGTGAGCCCTTGCTTTTTTTCCCATTTGTTGACAGCTTGCTGTTTGAAGCGTCTCCGAGCCGAGGGTGACATCGCAGGGCGCCACACTTTTTTCCCATACAGACGCAAAGGTATAGACACCTGTCAGCCAAATTTCAAACTTTTACGTCGCAATTGGGGACAACTACGGCGTTTCGAGGAAGTGATCCTTTAATTGTGTTGCCCAGTATCTAAGTCCTCCCAACCCATTCTAGTCTACACCAGGTCTCCCGCCTCCCACAATTTCTCCACATTCCTTCTTGATAACACTAGCCTTCCTTTCCACCAGCTACTCAACACCTTCCGTTTTCCAGCTATCCACTCCTACAACTACCTTAGTCTCCGTAACTCCCGCTTTCTTTCTTTCTTCCTTTTTTTTTTTTTTTTTACTCACACCCTTCAATCTTATAACACATTTTTCCTGCCCAAACTCCTTTTCTTTCAGTGAATATCCTTTAGGTCTTAATGAAAGTGCAGTTTCGCTTTTTAGAAGAATGTAACCATTTCTGCAATGTGTATTAAATACACAGCTGACAGCTGACTCTACCCACGGGTTATGTGAACCCCCAGCGCCTTCAAAAACCGCGCATTAGATTTTCATATTCTCTCGCTCGCTGCACGCAAACTATTAGTCCTACAGAAAAAGGGAACAGGAGGCCAAGATTTTCGAGTTAAGTTTTTCTTGAATAGCTCGAAAACTACAGCCTCTAGTAAAAATTTAACTGCTCTAGATTTCCTACAAAAAGGTCCTGTTTTTTTATATACCTTTTAGCGCAAATATCTTGGGAACAACAACAGATATTGCAAACCGACTTTCGCGGATATGAATGAATGTAAGGTAGTGATTCATGAAATAAAACACTATGAAACATTCTAAAACTTAAGCAAATCTTATTTTCAAAAGAGATTTATTTTTTAATGAACATCCCATACTATTTCTTACGCAATCAATATTACGAAAAAGCACAAAAAGAATGGCGTTGGTGTCATCACAATATGTCAATTACATTTCGAGAAAGTACAATGAGAAGTTGGTGCTCGGAATTGCGAAACGCGGAGTTATTGCACATTCCGAGATTCAAGCATGAACTCCACATTGCTCGTCATCGCTAGGTTTTCCTGTCACAAAAATAGATGTGTACATAACGGTTTCCCTTAGATGGATAGGACTGGGCAGTCGCTGAGCCTCATCCTTACGAACCTTTTTTCTGAGAGCAGGTGAAAAATGTATTGCATCAGAAGTTTCAATGGACAACTTGAAAGCCCGTGTTACCGCTGCTTGTGCTGCAGTGACATCAGAAACACTGTCCGCAGTGAGTCGATCAGTGTTGGACCGTGCACAGTGGTGTTTGCAAATAAATGGAGATCTGAAACTTCCTGGCAGATTAAAACTGTGTGCCCGACCGAGACTCGAACTCGGGATCCTTGCCTTTCGCGGGCAAGCGCTCTACCATCTGAGCTACCGAAGCACGACTCACGCCCGGTACTCACAGCTTTACTTCTGCCAGTATCTCGTCTCCTACCTTCGGTAGCTCAAATGGTAGAGCGCTTGCAGAGTGAAAATCTCATTCTGGAAATGGAGATCTCTTCAAACATACGTCCTAGCGTTTCTGCTGTGCCGGCCAAAGTGGCCGTGCGGTTAAAGGCGCTGCAGTCTGGAACCGCAAGACCACTACGGTCGCAGGTTCGAATCCTGCCTCGGGCATGGATGTTTGTGATGTCCTTAGGTTAGTTAGGTTTCTAAGTTCTAGGGGACTAATGACCTCAGCAGTTGAGTCCCATAGTGCTCAGAGCCATTTGAACCGTTTCTGCTGTCAGAAATGTGATTGCATACAGGTGTACATGTAGCGTGTTTTCGAGATGTACGTTTTTTTTGTAGGCACAATTGTACATTTATGCAGTCGTGTCTTCACGTGCAAAAGTTCAATTGTAAGGTGATCACTAAAAATGTTCAGTGGCATGATCTGTACTTGTCATGCACCATTATGTAATTAATGTACGACTTCAAACAACTAGCATTTACCGATCTGTTAGATTCTTGGCCAACCATTAATCATGTTTATTCTGGCCGGTAACATTCGGTAATTCGTTATTACTGTAGTAAAGATCAATAAAGTACGAACGAGTGAACCCTTTCCTTATTTTTTATTGTGTGTGATTGTAAATTTGTATTATTCCCAATAAAGAGCAATAAGTACAGTTTCTTCGCATTGTAGTACATCAGTCACATCGCGATTACAAAAAACTAGGGTTCACGCTTGCATCTCTGGATGTGCAATTGCGGCGCGTTCCGTTTATTTCAAGCGCCAACTGCAACTTCGCTTTGCTATTTCTCTGGGATGTAATTGACATGCTGCGATGCAACCAACGACATTCTTTTTGTGCTTTTTTAAGTTATTTTTTGCGTAAGGCATGATGCGGGGTGTCCATTTTTTTTTAAAACTTAAGTTTTACAATGTTTCGTAGTGCTTACTTTCATGAGCCGCTGTCTTACATTCATACCCGCGATAGTCCTTTGTCAAAACCTGTTCTTGGAGTTTACATAAAACATTATGAGTCTTGATTTCCTTTGATACACAAATTAAAATCGAACATCTGGTATCTGCGCTGAAACTTTTAAGTGTACGTGTGCACCAGTTGTTCGATTTTAATTTGTATGTCAAAGGAAATCAAGAGTCATACTTTTTCATGTAAACTCCAAAAATATTCACTCTTTTTATAGTTTTGAGAAACATCTGTAAACTTCTAACATTTTAATAATATTTGCTTCTTCTTTGTTCACATTGTTAAAGCTTTTGGCTGAAGAGCTGACTCTTGTACCTCTGCAGCCATCGCTCTCCATATAGGCAGAGGTATGAAATGAAAATAAATTAAAAATTTGGCACTGCTGTGCATCGTATGGTTGGAAAGCCTCCTAGGGAAACACCGCCGCATAGTCTGCTTTCAGGATTGATAACTCGTTAGAGAAAATTTGTCTCACATAATGCTTTAGAAGCAGTTAACAGACAGTCAGCTTGTCGCTCTTGTGGCCTCAATCACATGACTTGTATGATGAAACCGGTTTGGCTAGTCAGTGTCAGAAAACACACAAGATAGAATTCTTTGTTCTGCACATTACAGTCTATAGTACTAGGATCTGTTGGATCATGTAGTCTGAACTATACCCCGAATATGACAACATTTAGATGTAAAGCGGTTTTTATAAATTTTGGGAAAATGAGAAATACAGCAATTACTGAGAATATAAAAATGATTCAAAACAAAGTACAACATGCTGATGCCAGTGAAATGCTGACCTCAAGATATACATTGTAACCAAGCGCAGAGCAATCGTCGATATCGTTTGCACGTAGCGGGCATCTAGAGATAGGTAAACACAGAATAAATGTTTCGTTCAATATTTTAAGGAATTTTCTCCAAAAGTCATGTAAATTTTACCTGTTTGCGTAATACATTCATGTAGTCTCATTAATTGTTACTGCTTTTGATGCATGGCTTATCGTAGCAAACTGTCATGTGTTTATATATGACTATAGTTAGACAGTGTCGTTAATTTCCTTGGGATTAAAGTGCTATTCGAATGAAAGAAAGAACTGTGACAAGATGTTTACAAAAATATATTTTAAAATTTAAGTACAAATAAAAATATTCACATGTATACAGTAGTTGCATATAAAAACTAACTTATGGAAGCACCATATAGGACACAAATTACATATTTGACCCAAGTTATATCAGAAACTGTGGATGAAGCATGTGCTTTCAGCATATATTATGTTCTGGAAGTGTTAACGAAAGACCACTGTCTGAATGTGTGTAAAGATACAATTTCAGATCCATTAGAGCAAGATGCTAACAGAACACGCACAAATGCCTTAGTGGTATCTAACATATACCTCAACAATTTACTGGACAGTCAGTTGGTATCTACTGAAACATAAGATTGAAGGGACTAAACAAATCAGCACAAATCTTGGCATGCGTATTAATAAGAATTCATTCTGCTATTGGGTCTCTTGGTGAGACATTAAGTGTTTTATGAACTTTACAAATCTTTTTGAGAGTTTGACCACAATATTATAGTCCCATGATCTTATATTTATATGTAGTGTATTTTTAGTGCTTTTAGTAAATTACAGATATTTGTTGGCATCTTAATCAGAATGATAATTTGCTAATAAAAAGGTAACAGTGATGAAATAATTTTTTTGTGTTTCATATAAATCATTATTTTTGGTTCTGAAAACTGTTATACATGCATTGAAAGCTCGAGGTAATTTCTTCCACAGTTACACAATGACACATAATATTATAAAAGCTACTAAGGTTTTAAAATTGATAGCATTGTTTTCCACTATATGCAAGACAAGCCTACCAGAAGTATGGCTTTAAGATTACAGTAGACCGAACATCATCATCATTCAATTATGTTTTGCTTTCATTTATGAAAAGGGAATACTGTAATTTGTACTCTGTTGCATACAAAACCAATAGTTACTGTTCATCAACCAGCCTCATAAAGTAAGTACATTCCATAACTTACAATCAATGAATGTAGCTAGCACAGATTACAAACGTATACCTGCTTAGCATCCTAGTTAAGTCACCCATCATTTCTTAGAAATTCTTCAATATTCTGGATGCTCATAATGTTTTCAATCATGAATAACACAGCTCTGCTTCACAATTCTCAATACTGTCAACATATTAATTAAAACACAAAATATTTGGCATTTAGCAGGAACGTGATTTGTACATACAACAAATCAAATCCATAATTAAAAACCGATTTTGATCTCATATATAAGATATCGTATCATAATATTAGACCAAGGGCAATATTCTTCCTCTTATGTAATTATCACAGTTATTTACCACCTATACTTTTCTGAGTCTGTACCTCCTTCATGTTAGGTAACAGACTCTAAAATGAGAAAGTTAAGTACTCTGAAGACTATGAAGTTTGTAGTAAATGCCACGTTTAGCTAGCAGTTCTGCATGCTTTCCTATTTCAGCAACTTTTCCATGACTGATCACACAAATGACATCAGCATCTTGAATCGTAGATAGCCTGTGTGCAATTGTAATGCAGGTCCTACCCTCTTTCGCCTTATCAAGTGCCTCTTGGACAATCTGAAGAAGAAAATTATTACTTTGTCATTATTATGCATTCTCAGCAAAAGATAAAAACAAAACAAAATAATGCAAAAGACTATGACGGCTGAAAAAGACTTCAGGTAACAAAGATATCTGAAATAATATAAAAAATTGACCTCAGACGAAGAAATTTAAGGTAAAGTGAAGATTAAAACTATTTCTCTCAAAAGAATGTCAGCTCATAGGAAAAGCATGAATAGATTCATTGCAGGACATAACTGGCAAATGGAAGTATCATTTGGACAATTCATGTGCTACTCAACTGAGTTTTAAGGAACAGCAACAAAGAAAAATGTGAAGGCTTTCACAGCTACTTGTTGACAAACTTCCTTTAGGCTTCTGTCTTGGGTTTTTCGGTCGATATTTGTCTGATGATTTTTCTGTTGTTGACACTGTCAGAACTTCAACCTCTATTGCTGTTGGTGGACTAGAGCTGAGCTCGTGGCTGCAGACTAATAGCACCTGGAGTGCCAGGATGAACGGCCTTTACCGTGGTCACTACCGCTGCGGTTCTGCCCTTTCTAACTGCAACGGCCGTTCGCTGCAGCACGGGAATCCAGGATCCGTTCACTTTGAAGATATTTTCATGTTTGTTTATTTCTATATCTTCCCCGAACAAGCAGCTGTGATAGCTCTTCTCTACAGCAAGAACTTCCGTGTCAGCGAATTTTTATATATGATCGTTCTCATACAGCGCGTGCTCCGCCACGGCCGATTTCTCTACCTGTGCCTACGTGCAATGCCGCTCACGTTCAGAGATTCTGGTGTCGATTGATCGTGTAGGCATTCCAACATAGACTTTTCCCCACATTGCAAGAGAGTCCCTTTTCTCCTTTGTCGATCTGAGACACTCTTTGATCTTCTTTGCTGGTTTGTATATACTCTTTACGCCCTATTTGCATAGCACCTGTCGATTCTGTCCGTCACTCTGGGAATGTATGAATTAAACGTCATACCCTACAATTCTTTTTCCGATGCATCACTTCACCGAGTGTTTGGTTTGTGACACTTCTTATGTAACTGGTGGAGCAGCCATTGCTCATCAGAACCCTTTCTAGGTGTTGCATCTCGTGTCTGAAGTTCTGCGGCTGGCATACTCGTCGTAACGAGGGTATTAATTATGCCCTTTTCTGGCTCGGTTTGTGATTTGAGAGTTTCTGCCGATATCGGTCCACGTGTGTCGGTTTTTGATACACGCTGTGTCCCAGGACTTCACCATCCCTCGGGACCACACATCTAGAAAGGGTAGCAGTTTGACGCTTTCTACCTCCAAGGTAAATTTTTTACTGGCGTGAAGACAGTCTCAGGTGTATTAGAAAGTCAACGAGCTGTTCCTCACACGGTTCTACACAACCAAGGTATCGCAGATGTAACTCTACGTAGGAGGTACACATAAAAGTCGAAAAGCACCTAAAGCTACCCTTTCAAGATGTGCTGGCCACGAGGGTTGCTGGAAACCTGCCACAAAATGTGTGTCGAAAACCGACACACTCGCCGCGTGGAATGGCCGCGCGGTCACAGGCGCCTTGTCACGGTCCCCCTCCGGAGGTTCGAATCCTCCCTCGGGCATGTGTGTGTGTGTGTGTGTGTGTGTGTGTGTGTGTGTGTGTGTGTGTGTGTATGTTGACCTTAGCGTAAGTCAGATTAAGTGTAATGTAAGTTTAGGGACCGATGACCTCAGCAGTTAGGTCCCATGAGACCTTACCACAAATTTCCAAAATTTTTCCGACATACTCGGACCGATATCTGCACAAACTATCAAATCACCACCCGAGCCAGGAATGAGGCATCATTAATGCGCTCGTAAAGCAAGACGGATATGAAACTCAGCACCTCTTACGAGAGATGATACACTCAGAAAGGGTTCTCATGAACAATGCCACATAAGAAGTGTCACATGATTAATCACTTGGCCTAGTAACACACTGCGAAAAGAATTGTCGGATACGGTCTTCCTGCCATACGGGGTGCTAATACGGCGTAAAGAGTATTTATAAACTGACTTAAAAAAAATCGAAGATCGTGTTCGATCGGCAGAGGAGAAAAGGAAACCAGTCGCAATGTCGGCAGTATATCGCACTCACGTACATGTGGAAAAGTCGATGTTGGAATGACTGGAGTGTCAGTCAACACCAGGATTACCGGATATAAGCGACCTTGCGTTGCGGCACACGGCGATGTCGGCCGTGGCGGAGCTCGCGCTTTATGAGACTGACCTCAGTATAGGGAAGAGCTATCACCCCTGCTTGTTCAGGGAAGCAACAGACATACACAATTGTGACAATAGCTTCAACAACAAAGAATAAATCCTCCCAAGCAGCAGCGAGCGACCGTTGCAGGTAGCAGGGAGGAACCGCAGCTTTATTGGCCACTGAAAAATACTTGGACGATGGCGCGGCAAGTACTTATACTATTTTTGTAAATGAAAATGGACACGATGAAGGAATTATCCGAATGGGACCGAAATAGGTTGATGGGATCTACGTATACAGACAAACAAATGATTACGATTTCAGAAGTTTTGCATGATTCATTCAAGAGAACGGGCATAGGCTGACAGAGTTGTTGGATGTCCTCCTGAGTTATATCATGCCGAATTATGTCCGATAGGCGCGTTAGATGGCGATAATTCCGATCTGGTTGGAGGACCCTGCCCATAGGGCTCAAAAACTTCTTCAACTGGGGAGTAATTTCGGGAGTACCGCAAGGAAGCGTGATAGGACCTTTATTGTTTACAATATACATAAATGACTTAGTTGACAACATCGGTAGCTCCGTGAGGCTATTTGCAGATGACACGGTTGTCTACAAGAAAGTAGCAACATCAGAAGACTAGTACGTACTCCAGGAAGACCTGCAGAGGATTAATGCGTGGTGCGACAGCTGGCAGCTTTCCCTAAACGTAGATAAATGTAATATAATGAGCATACATAGGGGCAGAAATCCATTCCAGTACGATTATGCCATAGGTGGTAAATCATTGGAAGCGGTAACGACCGTAAAATACTTAGGAGTTACTATCCGGAGCGATCTGAAGTGGAATGATCACATAAAACAAATAGTGGGAAAAGCAGGCGCCAGGTTGAGATTCATAGGAAGAATTCTAAGAAAATGTGACTCATCGACGAAAGAAGTAGCTTACAAAACACTTGTTCGTCCGATTCTTGAGTATTGCTCATCAGTATGGGACCCTTACCAGGTTGGATTAATAGAAGAGATAGACATGATCCAGCGAAAAGCAGCGCGATTCGTCATGGGGACATTTAGTCAGCGCGAGAGCGTTACGGAGATGCTGAACAAGCTCCAGTGGCGGACACTTCAAGAAAGGCGTTACGCAATACGGAGAGGTTTATTATCGAAATTACGAGAGAGCACATTCCGGGAAGAGATGGGCAACATATTACTACCGCCCACATATATCTCGCGTAATGATCACAACGAAAAGATCCGAGAAATTAGAGCAAATACGGAGACTTACAAGCAGTCGTTCTTCCCACGCACAATTCGTGAATGGAACAGGGAAGGGGGGATCAGATAGTGGTACAATAAGTACCCTCCGCCACACACCGTAAGGTGGCTCGCGGAGTATAGATGTAGATGTAGAGATCGAGCGACCTTGCTGGCCGAAATAGGGTTTGGCAAAAAAAAAAAAAAAAAAAAAAAAAAAAAAAAAAAAAAAAAAAAAAAAGCAGTAAAAACCCTTTTCGCCTGCAGACGAACACCATCTTGCTGAAATATCAGCCCGGGGCCCGGGACGGCTTTCCATGAAGGGTAACACAACGGAGAGTGGAATATCGTACCGTACTGTAAGTCTGCCGCAACCAAATGGGTGCTGCTGTGTAAAGAAATGGCACCCCAGACCATCACTCGCACTTGTCGGAACGAATGGTGGACGACAGTAAGGTTGGTAACCCACCAGTGTCTGGGTTGTCCCTAGATACATCTTCGACGATACATCTTCGACCTGGAATTTCATTGATTGGAGTAGAATCGTCTCAGTTCGAACTGAGCCCCGAACACATGTCTGGAGATGCCCCAAAAAGTGGTGGGATACCAATCTGTCACACACTATACGACCCAGCAACAAGTACTGCTGGCCTGGAGTTCCATTCCTCATCATAGCAAGACCCCTTTGGTTGTCATACACGGCGCCCTTACTGCACAGCAGTACGTCGAAGATATTCAACGCGACGTTTTGTTGCCCTTCATGGGAAGCCATGCTGGGCATAGATTTCAGCAAGATAATATCCACCCGCACACGGCGAGAATTTTTACCGCTTGTCGTCGTACTTCGAAAACCCTATGTTGGCCAGTAATTTGCCGGATCTCTCCCCAACTGAACATGTTCGGAGTATTATGGGTAGGAATTTTCACATCTAATGCGCCAGGTGGACAGAATTTGGCACGATACCACTCCGCAGGACAAAATGGTTCAAATGGCTCTGAGCACTATGGGACTCAACTGCTGAGGTCATAAGTCCCCTAGAACTTAGAACTACTTAAACCTAACTAACCTAAGGACATCACACACATCCATGCCCGAGGCAGGATTCGAACTTGCGACCGTAGCGGTCACGCGGTTCCGGACTGAAGCGCCTAGACCCGCACGGCCACTCCGGCCGGCTTCCGCAGGACATCCCACAACTCAGTCAGTCCGTGCCAAGCCCAGTAACTGCTTGCACAAGGCTCAGAGGTGGACCAACGTGTTATTGACTTGCTCAATTTGTGAAGCTCTTTGTCTTGAATGAATTATCCATGTTCTGAAACTGTCACATTCGGATAATTCCTTCGTGGTGTCCTTTTTTTGTTATTAAAAGTGTATAATCAGCGACCGCGAGTTCGACTACAGCCTGCCGCCAGTAATGGTCGGTGAATCGTTGACAATGCCAGCCAAGCGTGCTGGCGATACTTCAGGAAACTGATCAAACAAGGCCGAAGAACCTGAGACGGAAGCCGAGAGGTAAATTAGAAGCAATTACGTTTTCATGACATACCTTTTCACTCTCTGTGTCCAAGGCTGATGTTGCTTCATCCAGTAGAAGCACGCGTGGATTACGAACCAAAGCCCTTGCAATTGCTACTCGTTGTTTCTGCCCTCCACTGAGCTGTGCGCCTTTTTCACCCATGCGCGTTTCGTAACCCTGTGTCAAAAATTCACAACTAAATTGGGCAAAGACACCGTGTACCAAAAAGATTTAAAATCTAATGTAAATTTCACCCTTCGTTAGTCAGTCAGTCATACCTGTGGCAAAGCCGTTATGAATTTGTGGATGTTAGCTTTCTTTGCTACCTCGATGATTTCGTCCATGGAAACATCGCGGTCGTTGTCACCATAAGCAATGTTTTCGGCAATAGTTCTGTCAAAGAGAACTGGCTCCTGTTGAACAAGTCCCAGCTGGGATCGTAGTGAAGACATTTTGACTTGGGACACATCTCGTTCGTCTAGGGCCTGAAAAGAAAAATTATTTTTGTTGTTAGATCACTTCGTAGAAGATTTACTTTCAACACACGGCTTCAACATTTCTGCTGTACTTTGAGACAAAGAAAGAGAATGTATTTTTGAGTAACATGCTTTGAAATACAGTACTAGCAAGAAATGATTTTGAAAATATCACACTCATTCAAAGAGAAACATTTCTTCTGACAGTACAACTATGAGCCTTATTTTCGTTCAAATGATCACCGTTAAAGTGAGAAGTAGAAAGTACGTGACGTATTCGAAAAGTAAGTTTGTGGGAAAATAGAATCCGCACAATCCCCAAAAAACATTTTCCAACGAATCCAACGAATATGCTGCACAAATGATCTCCATTTGGGAACTGTACCAGTTGAAAATGAAAATCCTGAGCCCTCGTGCCAAACCATCGGCCACTAAGACATTGATTCCAGTGCAAGAAGGGGCAGCAGACGCTGAGTGTGAGCTGATTAGAGTGGGTGGTGGACGTGTTCCCATTTAAAATGCTGAACTTTGTCCTCAATATGGGACAGCGATGTGTGGCTGTTCCTTGCTGTGGAAAACTGTCCTGGATAACCGTTTCATACACTGACAATTCTGGATGGCACATCTCAGTTTGATGAGTTATAATACACTCCTGGAAATGGAAAAAAGAACACATTGACACCGGTGTGTCAGACCCACCATACTTGCTCCGGACACTGCGAGAGGGCCGTACAAGCAATGATCACACGCACGGCACAGCGGACACACCAGGAACCGCGGTGTTGGCAGTCGAATGGCGCTAGCTGCGCAGCATTTGTGCACCGCCGCCGTCAGTGTCAGCCAGTTTGCCGTGGCATACGGAGCTCCATCGCAGTCTTTAACACTGGTAGCATGCCGCGACAGCGTGGACGTGAACCGTATATGCAGTTGACGGACTTTGAGCGAGGGCGTATAGTGGGCATGCGGGAGGCCGGGTGGACGTACCGCCGAATTGCTCAACACGTGGGGCGTGAGGTCTCCACAGTACATCGATGTTGTCGCCAGTGGTCGGCGGAAGGTGCACGTGCCCGTCGACCTGGGACCGGACCGCAGCGACGCACGGATGCACGCCAAGACCGTAGGATCCTACGCAGTGCCGTAGGGGACCGCACCGCCACTTCCCAGCAAATTAGGGACACTGTTGCTCCTGGGGTATCGGCGAGGACCATTCGCAACCGTCTCCATGAAGCTGGGCTACGGTCCCGCACACCGTTAGGCCGTCTTCTGCTCACGCCCCAACATCGTGCAGCCCGCCTCCAGTGGTGTCGCGACAGGCGTGAATGGAGGGACGAATGGAGACGTGTCGTCTTCAGCGATGAGAGTCGCTTCTGCCTTGGTGCCAATGATGGTCGTATGCGTGTTTGGCGCCGTGCAGGTGAGCGCCACAATCAGGACTGCATACGACCGAGGCACACAGGGCCAACACCCGGCATCATGGTGTGGGGAGTGATCTCCTACACTGGCCGTACACCACTGGTGATCGTCGAGGGGACACTGAATAGTGCACGGTACATCCAAACCGTCATCGAACCCATCGTTCTACCATTCCTAGACCGGCAAGGGAACTTGCTGTTCCAACAGGACAATGCACGTCCGCATGTATCCCGTGCCACCCAACGTGCTCTAGAAGGTGTAAGTCAACTACCCTGGCCAGCAAGATCTCCGGATCTGTCCCCCATTGAGCATGTTTGGGACTGGATGAAGCGTCGTCTCACGCGGTCTGCACGTCCAGCACGAACGCTGGTCCAACTGAGGCGCCAGGTGGAAATGGCATGGCAAGCCGTTCCACAGGACTACATCCAGCATCTCTACGATCGTCTCCATGGGAGAATAGCAGCCTGCATTGCTGCGAAAGGTGGATATACACTGTACTAGTGCCGACATTGTGCATGCTCTGTTGCCTGTGTCTATGTGCCTGTGGTTCTGTCAGTGTGATCATGTGATGTATCTGACCCCAGGAATGTGTCAATAAAGTTTCCCCTTCCTGGGACAATGAATTCACGGTGTTCTTATTTCAATTTCCAGGAGTGTAGTTGATCCACGTTCCATGAAATCAACCACAAAAACACTCTCTTCTTTCCAGAAAAGGGTAGCCACCGTTTCTCGACTCGTATACATCGACATCTACATCTATTCTCCACAAGCCACCTAACTGGAGTGTGTGGCGGAGGGTAGTTGTGTACCACTGTCACCTGTCCCTTTCCCTCTCCCAGTCGCGCGTAATTCGCGGCAAGAACGATTGCTGGTAAGCCTCCACAGGGCTCGAATCTCTCTAATTTTATCTTCATGGTCTTTTCGCGAGATATACGCAGGAGGAGGCAATATACACTGAAGCGCCATAGAAATAATTCTAGGCATGCGTATTCAAATACAGAGATATGTAACCAAGCAGAATACGGGGCTGCGGTCGCCAACTCCTACATAAGAAAAATGTATGGCGCAGTTGTTAGATCGGTCACTGCTGCTATAATGGCAGGTTGTCCAGCTTTAAGTGAGTTTGGCATTATAGTCGCCGCATGGTAAATTCTTAATTTCGATTTGCATTTTAAAATTGACGTCGAATTCCTATCTCCATTCATACAGAAGAATCGTAGAACTTGGAGTGTTAAGGAAAATGGCGTTACCAACTTTCTACACCTTGTAGGCGAACATAGATGATGGAAATCTCACCTCTTACAGGGTTCAGATTGCCTCTGCGTTGAATACATGCGTTGGTCGTGCCAGTTATGGAGGCAGATGAAGGGCAGGTGAAAACAGAAAGGTGACAGACACCAGAGCGGAGGCAGCTGCGCGTACTCACCACAGTGCCGGAGGCTGCGTCGTAGAACCTCTCGAGCAGCTGAATGCAGGTGGACTTGCCGCAGCCAGAAGGGCCCACCAGCGCCACTGTCTGGCCTTTGCACACTTCCAGGTCGAGGCCCTTCAGTATCGTCAAGCCAGGCCGTGTCGGATACCAGAACTCCACGTCTGAGTAGCTCACATCCCCGGCTGCAGTCTGTAGAACGTCCAAAATGTGTTATTATCCATTCGCTGACAAATAAAAACTATCGTGTGATTATTTAATCAAGTGAAACTGTTCATCAAAACTTCCAAAGAAGAGTATTGGCCTCAGTCTTTCGTGGGAGTCATCATAAGATGTTCCACAAATCACAGAGATGACAAGTACACCTGGTGGAAACGAGAACGTTGTTCCGAAGTCTCATACCTAATTAATATTGCAGTTTCTGTGTCCACCAATCAAGGTTGTCAGTTTTTCTTTCTTTTTTTTTCAAACAAAGGTAGTATCTTTTACGAACCTGACATTTCTAAGCTGAACAAACTCAGGAAACTGACATCTTCCAAGCTAGAATCAACAAAAACTGATCTAAAATTTAAATATACAGGGCGTCCCAGAAGAAATGGTCAATATTCAGGGCCATGTCAGGAACGATCATTCGAAAGGAAAAACGTCTAGATCTAAAATTCATACCTTACAACCTATGGACACTTTCATATTGTGAAACAAATTTCTTCTACTGCAGGCACTTTGATTTCCGTATTTTGAGAGGTGGTAGTTTGGATTAAAAAAAAAGGCCAGCAAGAATGGGATTTGAAACGTATACCTTACAAGCAATGAACACTTGTTCATCTTCGACACTGTGAAACACGTCTTCTCTACTGAGAAAGTTCTCATAACTCTTAAGGTATGCACTTTAGGGCCCAATGTTACATGACTTTTGTTCTTGTTTTGGTCCATATTACCTCCTCTTAAAATATGCCAAACAAGGAGCATGCAATATAAGACACTTCCTTTGCCATTTTGAAGATGAACAAGTGCTCATAACTTTCACGGTCTGCATTTCAGAGCAGATGTTTAGTAAATTTTTTGTTTCGATTGGTCGTACCTATCACATTCCTGAATATTGACCATTCCCCCTGGGACACGCTGCATACCCTGTTGTTAAAGATTTATTATTTTGAACACTTAAAATTTAAACTACGCAAGTAAAACAATTGAAATCAGCCCGAATTGAACAAAAATACCACATATTCCCTTATCGATATTTGTGCTCGCACTTCAAGCTCATCAGTTAAATCCTCCATTTTCCCTGTCGGGAAACTGCAGTCGTGTGGATAATACAGCTTCTTATGTGGCCCATGACAGACAGTTTCTCTCAGCCTGCCAAGAGATCTTCGGAGGATAAAACGTCTTTCCGAAACAGTTTTAGAATATGCTACAGAAAACATGTAACTCACAGCCTTATACATGTTCTCATCGTTTTTAAGGCAGCGATGAAACCTCATCTACTTCTCATCAGACTTCAACTTAAGGCAGCGCTTTTGTTAGTCTAAATCTCTTTGCACTAAAAGCTAATTTTTTGTTTTCTGTTACGTTTACAAGACTTCCTCTCATTTTAAACACACATGCAATGAACAGAGTACTTTATGTGAAATAATATCCGCTTCGGTGCAATACGGATTTTTGTGTATCCTGACAATGAGTCGCTTTTCATATGGATAATCGTGACAATCCCGCCGAAATGTGACTCCTGGCAACAATACCAAGCAACAAAAGCACCTATATAATATATGATCCATTATGGAGTCGAGGTAGCAGTTGTCGTTATACTGGTTATCACTGTTAGCATTCAACCGCGATTCTTATACATATATTTTAACAACGCGTTTCAAGAGAGAATGCTCTCATCATCAGGTTGTAAAGTCTGTGTCATGAAATTAAACGGACTAAAAAGACAAAATACCATCACAAATAGTTGGGAAGTCCATAGAGTAAAACAGAATTAAAAGTATATTGGACTGTGGGTCCTCGTCTTACATTGAAGTTGTTGACACAAGTCGATGGCCGTCCCATAGCTACCAAGTATGCTGTCGCACTGTGCCGGCTCGGGAGCTGTTGTGGACTGACGTGCCTAGGTGTTGTGGCGTGGTTACAGCCGTTTGCTTGACGGTAACGCTATGCTATTGGGCGTCTTATTTCCTTATTGCAT
The DNA here is from genome assembly GCF_023864275.1 of Schistocerca cancellata. Classification (NCBI taxonomy): domain Eukaryota; kingdom Metazoa; phylum Arthropoda; class Insecta; order Orthoptera; family Acrididae; genus Schistocerca; species Schistocerca cancellata. The sequence goes on along the minus strand of NC_064628.1, from coordinate 242,616,639 downwards.
TCGTCTGTCATCGTTAGCCTCTCGCAACTCCGTCAGTGACATGCTACAAGTTTAAAGTATCATACCTACCCTAAAGTAATTCTAAAAACCCGCTAAAAATCTAATTTATTTAAAATTATCTTGTGCATTTAGAATATTGATTTGTTTCTTTTCATGGATAGCTATCTCGAATTCCTCTAGTAAATCAAGTTTTACAACTACTACAGTCAGTATTTCGGTGAGTAACGTAACAAAAAGTTTCTCTCCACAGCCAGTAAACAATCTTACTTTAATTGATCTCTGAAAATTAATATGATATGTTGTTTGCTATTTGATTATTATCTGACTACTGTGACATGTGTGTTGTGAAGTACTTGAAAGTGGTACTGTTCCTACGTCATGACGCCAGTAACTATTCTTACTAAGATTTCTACGGATATAAAGTTCAGTTTCAATTTAATTAGTCTTGTTCCGGTGAGGAACTGGCGACCGTTCGCTATTTCATTAATGACATACTTAGAAAAACTTTCTTCCAAATTCTCCACTAACTACAGTTAATTAAAAATTAGTTTACACAATAAAAATATTACATAAAGTTAACAGAACTGTGTTTCTAATCTTTATTGCTAAAGTACTGACCAGTGGAGATTCGGTTATAACTTCATCTACTTCTCTCTGTTTTGTATTATTCTTCGGAATAGATGCCTTTTCCCCAAAGATTACGGACTTTAGGTAGACAGTCATACAGAAAAGCCTAATTAGCCGGAGAGATAGGAGGGGTATAACATTATACAAGTCCTCGACTGTTTCTGACAGCAGTGCAATGTCATCAGCAAGCCTCAACTTATCTATTTCCTCTGTTTGAACTTTAATTTTCATTTCTAATTTTCCCTTGGTATTCTTCACAGGTTTCTCAATGAGCACAGATTGTACGACGTCAGAGATAGGCAATATAGCCTTGTCTCACTATCTTCTCAACTACTGTTTCCCTGTCATACACTTTGACTCTTATAACTGCTGTCTCGTTTCTGTTTTTTATCCCTACTAGTTTTATAATTTCCATGAATGTGTTTTAGTCGACGTACTCAGAAGCTTTTACCGAATCTACAAATCCCGCAAACGCAGGTTTGCGTTTCTTCAACCTACCTTTAAGAGAAGACATTTCTCTGGGACTCTGATCTTGCCCAATATCACCCTGTGTCAGTCTTTCCGTTCCACTATAGGTCATAAGTGTGTGAATATTGTTGCCGAGTCTTATAAAATTGGTAGTTCAATAATATTAACACCTGTCAGCATCTGCACTTTATGGGGTTGGTCTCTTTACATTATTCTGGAAGTATGAGTGTATTTTGCCTGTCTCTTCTTGCTTACCAGGTGGAATAGTTTTTTCATAGCTGGCTTCTGCAAGGATCTTAATAATTCTGAGGGAACGACAACCGCTCCATGAACCTTATTTCGGCTTAACTCTTCCAGTACTCTGTCAAATTCTCTCGGTATCATACCTCATATACAACAAGAGTAGCATATCTACACTTGAAACTGGTAAATTCTTGTTCACAGTCATCAGGATTAATCCTAGTAGGTGTAAAATCTTAGAATTTCAGTAGTTGTTTCCTAGACAATGGGACCTGATAGGCCGGCCGCGGTGGCCGAGGGGTTCTAAGCGCTTCAGTCCGGAACCACGAAACAGCTACGGTCGCAGTTTCGAATCCTGCCTCGGACATGGATGTATGTGATGCCCTTAGGTTAGTTAGGTTTAAGTAGTTCCAAGTTCTAGGGGACTGATGACCTCAGATGTTAAGTCCCATAGTGCTCAGAGCCATTTGAACCATTTTTGGACCGGATAGGTGGCAACAATGCGCTAATGTACAGAATGTGTCACAGAAAATTTTACTGAATTCCGATATCGCCCCCTTGTTATTTACGTACCCATTCTTTATCCAAAGCATTGATAGGATCAACTACTTTGGGCTGGCGGTTGAGCAGGTAGAAGATTTTGGATGCTGCGTTCAGGCCTTTCCTGAAGTTTGGAGCGAACGACAGGGCCGTTGCGACCATATACGTCCCGAAGAACAATGCTTCAGTTACTCTGAAAAAAAGAAGAAATATTTAACGAACTCTTACTCTTCTTAGCGAAAATGAGTATTTATAATGTAAACAAAAGGCAGTAACGTAGTGTAAAACCCAAATCTTTACAGTGAGAGTTCGGTGTTTTCGATGTTTCGAGTTAATAACACAAGTCTCCTCTGTAGAGCTGTAGAGAGCAGTTGCAGAGAAATCTACTCCCAACAATTGAGACTGGTGTTTTGAATTTCTCCTAGGCAATCCTTCACTTCTTTAGCCTTGTTACTATGCTTCTTTTCCACTGAATCCCAAATCTAACGTGAAAAACTGCTTTTGTGTAATTATACATCTGAGAAAAACTAAATTCAAACAGTGCAAATTGCTAGCGAAAATTTTATTTTCCACCTGTTCCCGGTTTCTCTTGACATGAAGCATAAGGAAGGAAGGACGATTACGGTTTAATGACTCCTCGATGACAAAGTCATTCGAGACGGAGCTTTAACTTGGACTGAACAGGAATGAAGCAGCGTTCCCAGTTGGACCATCCTTCGAGGTAGGACTCCTCCAAATGTCCAGAAGAATATCTGTAATACATTAAGCGGTACTTCAGCTGATCGCTGTGACTTGTGTCATTCTATCCTTACTCACCAAATACAATCATGTAAATAGTGTTTATCACACGTCATACGATCTATGAAAACGAGAAAAGATTGCGCATACTGCTTATGGTATCCATTACAATGACGCAAAAATGTTAGAAACGTGATTACCACGTAAATTTTTACCGGTGAATTCTGAAACTTGCAAATACTACGCATATAGTGATACCTCCCTCTCAGGTAAGACCGTTAGAAAGTTACTCACCTATCCCAGACATAAAGTAATCGAGTACTGTTAGAGAGCAATTATATTTCCAGACACACAGCTCACTTGACGCGATGAATCTGTTTGAAGTTTCGGGAGAGAACAATGGCAAGCCTCGTGTCATAGTGGAACTGTAACACCTTTACCATATCTCACAGCCTGTCGTAGTCTGTCGGTAGTGTGCCGATGAGTGCCACGTCTGCAAATGATACCCTCCTTGACCCAAGATAGTGGCGCCATCGAGAGTCATAAAGGGAAAGAGTGAGCAAGTAGCGCGATGTCGAATGGTGGGGGACAGCGCGGCAACACAGTGATGACCCGTTACACGAGTAGTTGTTGAAGTAACTGCCCGACGAATATTCCTGTTAAAGTAACTATCGGAGAATAATACTGATCTGGGTTTTGGACTGTGTCAGTGTTTACTAGACTGGTGGCTTAATCTGCATATGGAGGTGTCTTACAGTTGTGAATTGAGACCGGGAAGACTGACTATCACGAGCTTCGTTACAGAAGTAACACGATACTATATTCCTTGGTAGGTTAACTTGAACATTCCCAGATCCCATGCTTCTGCGAAGTTGATAAACGTCTGGCAGTGGGTGGCTGAAGTTACTGGTGTATTATAAACGTGCAAATTATTCACTCTGTGTAGCTTAACGCCGATGGCTATGGTGATATTGAGTAACTGACATTATGTGATGTCATTCTGTGTTGCTTAGTATAGTTCTTCTCTCACCACAGTCTTCCTGAATTTCTCGTGTTTTTCATGCAGTTGCCGGCAGAGTGGTTCTAGGTGCTTCAGTCCGGTACCGCGCTGTTGCTACGGTCGCAGGTTCGAATCTTGCCTTGGGCATGGATGTGTGTGATGTCTTTAGGTTAGTTAGGTTTAAGTAGTTCTAAGTCTAGGGGACTGATGACCTCAGATGTTAAGTCACTTAGTGCTTAGAGCAATTTAAACCATTTCATGGTTGACATAAGGTCACAAATTGGTAAAGGAATGCTTCTAGCACTTGGGGAATTTGATTTAATACTGTATGTTATGTATGTACGGGCTTACCTAAATGTACTATTATTGTGTGAGTGCTTAACTGATCATGTGATTACTGTGATGACTGAATCCGAGAATGAGTGAATCCTTGTTAACTCTGTCATTGTAACTATGTTGTGACTTGGGACTCACGGTGGCAATCGGTCGTAAGCCTCTTACTTCCTGGCCGTTAATTATTGTTCTTTTCAGACTGTGTAATGGAATGTCTGGTGTATGAGGTGTTGGATGGGCATCGGAGGTACATCAGATGTTTAGCTTTGAAATGATCAGATGTCAGTTGGACTGACTGAGGAGCCACGGCTGTTAGCCGCAAAGGGCTGGTGCCGCTTGGTTGTGTTGACCAACGTTCGGTATTAGGCAACTACGTTACTTGGATAGAGCCTTGTATTTTATAATAATGTAAACCATTGCCACTGAATTTGCTTTTATTATGATTTCTGAATATTTAGTTGCTTTCAAGGTGCGTTAATGGTCTCTCAAAAATTTGTTGTTTATTATTTATGGATTACTTATGGAGTTTGTTCAGAAAAGATGATTCAGAAGGGAAAAGGGTATCTGTAGCAGAGTGTCGTAAATTTTACAGGAAGTTACTGTCGCGTAAATTTCTTCTTGTGAAGTTTTTAGTTTTATGTTTTTAATTCTACTGATTGGAAGTAAGATTTCTATGATAGATATTAATATCGTGTTGTTTCTAAATCGTCCGCTTGGACATGAAAAATAAGAGAAGTGTAATTATTTTTAGTTTTAATAAATGCTTCGACGTGTTAATCTTCACTTGGACACCCAAACATCGCTTCAGTGCCTGCATGGTACAACAGGTATGTGTTGTAACTGCTGAGCGAGAACACTGTATTTAGTAAATAGTCGTCTTGGGTGTTAGTTACAGGCTGCAATCTGGTCTTTTTTGACTGTGACAAAGCGAAGTGTCTGCCACTCCACTTCAGTTGCGTCAGACTGCAGTTCTGCGCATGGTGTGGAAAAGTCAAGAAGAGTGTCTAACGATTGGAGAGCACAGGAGCAACTGCAGAGTTCAGTTCATTGACAATTCATGACAAAGAAGTGATCTTATAAAACCTTAGTGTTTTTGGTACCTGTTTATCTTATGAACAGAATCGGAAGGTACGTTTACAAGATCATGTGGTGTGCCCCACTGACTCTCGCGTGCAGTAGGTCAAGACTGCAGCGATATGGCATGACGACAACAAACGGCTGTGAGATATGCTGAAGTATTCAGATGAGTGGTGGTTCGTTGGGAGGAGCAGTGTGTGGCGTCTGCTGGTGTGGAGTCGATGGGATGTGTTGGAACATTACTGTCATTTATCGATAAACGATATTGTTTCATTTTATGACGCTATTTGGTGGTTATCTTATTGACAGTGCGAGACTTGTGGGGTTTGTTGGAAGGCTTCGCATTTTTCGCACAGGGTAGATGCACTCCCGTTGTGCTCTCAGGGTTCTGTTGCCAGCAGAGGCCTGTGAATCTCCTTAGGAGAGGCGAACATCCTCAGCGAGACGGCGGGCAGTTTCCTCGGGAATGAGGCTGTGGCCTGCTTCGGCACTATTGCCTGACCTGGCTGCGGTTTCGTGGTGCCCTGCCACCACTGTAAATATAAAAATAAATCAATTTCGTATTTCTGCCTGCACGAACATCAAAGGTCGAGACACCACAGTGCTTCCCGGCCAGAATGGGAAAAAAGTTGCTCTCACTCCATCATTTTGGTCATCCGGTCGAGATGAGTCACCCTGCCACCATGTTTACGCAATGAAGCCAATCGAGGAGACACTGCCACAACCCAATAGTAGTTTCGTGTTTGTTAACGTGTGCTTTGTACGTCAAGAGTGGGAAATTCTGCTGGGTTCCCCTGTTTTGTTTTTTCATGAAATAAACAATATTATCATCTTTCACATTGGCAATAGAAACGGATTCTCCACTCCAAATGGTATATTCAAGAGTTTGAGCAGCTGAGACCCATTAACGAAGATTCCCAGTGGTCCTGCTCTGGCTCTCTGGTGCTGACAGGGGCCCTCTTGCTATTATTGGGGAAATGTGAGTGTTGGAGTTGGGGCAGTGTGATCCGTCTTATGAGCAGCTGGTTACTTGCTTACTGTACCTCGCAACTCGTGTTGCTTAATTTGCCTGTAATCCGTGACTTCGTTTGTATCGTTAACTCTGATTTCTCGACTGACGAGATGAGAAGCTCTTGTTGCTCTTTGTCCATCTAGTCTTTCGCACTTTTTAGTGCCTGCCCACAGTGTTAGCTTCATTTTGTCATATGAACTGAGGTTTACAGAACTTCTTCCTCTGTTAATTTTATTGCGGTTTGCTTCTATCATTATACCAAATAAATAATAATCTCAGTGTAATCTTAAATTACAAGATCCTTTAAACTGTACTACAACTTTTTCAAGGTTAGACGACCCTCTGTAACTAAATATAATCTATTCCACAAAATATAATCTGTTCCACAAAATATAATCTGTTCCACACCTAAACCTGTTGTTCTCAAGGACGAATCTCAAGGACTATTTTTTTATTACACGTTGAAGGTAACTAGTTCTGCACTCACTCGTCTCGTTTGATTATAAGTCTGTTTATTGACTGGGGAGAGCTGTGTCGATTTCGCCAAGGATTATGTGTTTGCTGTGTGTTGTCTCATTTCTATTTGGTTAAAGACCTAGCAGTGTTCAGACGTAATACCGTCAGTCACCCATAAGCTTTCAATGCAAACAAATAATGGAGCTTAACGTTTTACAGATATAGTGTCAAGGATTGCTCAACGTGTTCATGATCCAATAGGTCGTCTCCTTAACTTCTATAAATGTGTAGGTCCATATGGTCACACTTTTACTGTATCAGCGGAGTGACCTCCCTATACGTTGCTCTTCACACGAGTATCTATTGGGAACCGTATGGGAAGCATACTTGCAGAGCACATGAAGTGTCCGAGACAGAAAAACACCGTTGCGCCGGTATCTGCTGTGGATTTATTTGTTACCAATGTTTCTGTGTGTCGGGAATAACGACAGCGAATATCACAGTACGATGTACCTCGAAGCGTTTCCATCTTTTTTGTAGGGGAGTGTTGTACCTTGGAACACTTACTAACTTTCTCCTCTACCCAGCCCTGTAGCAGAAATTTAATATATTTTCTTATTCCATTTTAGAATGATACCATTCACTTTCTGTGTGCTTCAATCTTTTTCCGAAATTACAATAATTTCTCCAGAAACCTAAGGTTTTCGAAATAAAAAAACCTATTCCTAGGTTCAACATAGTCATGTATCTAGGAAGAAACGTTATATTGAAATTTGAAGGTGCTGTAATTGGGAAAATCTTGCCAGATGATATTTAAAAGTCTGTGTGTTACGTTGTTACTGTTACAATACACGAACACTCAGCAAATGAAACAAATTGAGAAGAACTGTTATCAAAGCCCGGTTACAAGTCAAAAGCATTTTCATATATAAGCTATTGGAAAATAACATAAATTTCCATTTTCAAGACAGTGAAAAATGTTAAGGCATTAAAGCAACTGAGCACATACGCAAATGTCACGTATTCCATAGTAAAAGTCCTTCGTCCGTTTCAAGGCACAAGATGGTGCATAGGTGGCAAATTATGGCTTCACCATCCACATTTTACGTTAACTACAGGGACCAGCAGAAAGACGTCCCTTATTTGTAGAGGATTCTGTGTGAGTTGTGGTGGGAATACTGATGTGAACTGGGTATCGATTGACAGCGATGTACGTGTCATAGTGCTAGGTGAGGGCCGGGCGTTTATTACGGAGCAGTTCTGTGATTACTGCTCAGCGACTATTTGATATTCGTTTAGAACTTGGCCGATTCTGTCCCTGGTACAAAAATTATTCGAGTTTGGATATCAAACTTTAGACTGTCAGTTTCTGTATCGAAAGTAAAATCTACTGGCCGGCCTAGAAGTGTAACAACGCCGGGAACTATGATGTTTGTGAGACCGTTCGTCAAGAAATCTCCGTAGCCTTCAACATTTAAACATACAGCTGCCCCGGGGATGTCTGAGAGGAGTGTCAGAAGAATCCTGCACGGAGATCTTATCATGCACACATAGAAAGCGATGGTAAACCAACAAGAAAGTGAGACAGATTTTCAAACTCGCAGAGCTTTATGTGAGGAAATTCTTCACAGCATTCCCTGTGACACTGTTCTAATTTCCTCTTATGAGACCCAATTGCAACCGTCAGGTGCTGTAAAGAAATAAAATTTCCGCTACTGGGTAGCAGAAAAGCCTCAAGAACTTCAACATCGACCACTCAACAGCCATCGTGAGGCAGTGTGGTGCGCCAGTGATGAATTTGGAGTGTGGGGTCCGTATTTTTTTCGAAGAAGATGGCGTAACGGTAGCGGTAATCTCAAATCGCTACTTTACGTGAAGGAAGGCTTCCTCCGACCTACGTTAAACTAGTTTGTTGAGGAGCACGCATGGGGAGTAGTCTGATTCCCACAAGATGGAGCCACAGCTCACAATTCTCGGTGCTGTATATAAATTTTGCTGGACGTCTTCTCCTTTCTCAAGGAGTGATTGTCTGGCCTCCAAGAGACTCGATTTATCATTTTGTGATCTTTTTTTTCTCTGGGGACACTTAAAGGGACAAGTGTACGAACGTCCTCCCACAACCCCCTAAGTACTTAAGAAGGCAATTACCCAGGAGGTGGCTCCCTCCCCACCGGAAATGGCACGAAGAACCGTCGACAACTTCTGGGAAAGGTTTCGTCAACGTGTCAACAACGAAGGCTGCCACAGAGCGGACATAATTTTTAAAACCACCTAACGTAAAATGGCATACAAGCTGTTGTTCATAAAAGTATTTTCTTTGTATCTTTCTTAGTTTGTTCGTAAATACGTTTTGAAATACGGGAGGTGTTCCTTCCAGACTCTACAGTTTTAAAAATATACAGAAATTATAGTAATTTTAATTTGCAATATTTCACTACTTTTTAAACTATGTAGAATATGGAAAATATTTTTGTGATATATTGTTTAACAAAGTTCAATTTTATAATAAAAGTGTGACTAACTAACATTTTTTTATCTAGATAAAATGTTGCCAGGGGTGGTGGATGACTGGCTGAAACGTTATAGGAACTACATAGAAAGTTGTGCCACTGTACATTTCAGCTGCACTGATGTTGAAAGTACAAAACATTTCAGGTTCCATCATTTCTTTGGTACAGTACAATACCACGATTTTGAGTTTTATTTCAGTCCCTATAGCAACATCATTCAACCAGCCGCAAGAAGCACGTAAAATTAAATATCTGCCACGTTTTTGGCAGACCAAACCGCACAATAGAGCTGCATGCCCTCGGGAAGAAACTGCGGTTATAGTTTGTCCTTAGTTTCAGACATTTGCAGTATCAGCACAGCAAGGCTGGTTGATTGGTTGACTTTACAAGGCCGGATCAATCAAACAGCCAGACCATTGACACTGTAAATACTGAAAAGACTACTGCTGTCCCTTTTCAGGAACCACAAGTTCCTCTGGCCTCTTAACAATACCCCTCCGTTACGGTTGCACTTGTCTCACGACTATCTGTATCACTGGGGCACACAAGCGATCCCACCAACGGCAAGGTCCATGGTTCATGGAATTTAGACAAAAAGTGAATAGAAGCTTTTGACATGTGGTGCTACAGAAGAATGCTGAAGATTACATGGGTAGATAATGAAATTAATGAGAAGGTGCTGAACAGAAATTAGTAAAAAAGTCTCTATAGCATAACCATTTACTAAAAATGTGACCGGTTTCGGCATCTAGTAGTAAGCCATCTTCACGTATTGAAAAATTAAAACAGCTGATTTACATAGGGAGTTCATAAAACATTAAAAAGAAAATACGTTAAAATGTTGACAATGATGACGCTTGGAACAGCTGTGCTGATCAGTTGCAAAACTGCTGCTGATGGCTGAGCAGCCACGGGTTAAATAGAGTGAAAGAGGGCGCTCATGAGCGCATACCGTCAATGTCAGCCAATGGGAAGCGATTTACGTCTCGTATGTTAAGATTTCAACATCCGTTTTTAAAAATGTACATAAATTTAACTCTAAACGGTTAAAACACAGAATCTAAAATTATGAATTCTGAACAGAATTAGAGAGACAGGGAATTTGTAGCACGACTTGACTAAAAGAAATGATCGGTTGATAGGACACAGTCTGAGACACCAAGGGGGTCACCAGTTTGGTACTAGATGGAAGTGTTGGCGGTAAAAATTGGAGACCAAGGTATACATTCAGTAAGCAGATTCAGAAGGATGCAAGTTGCAACTGTTAGTTTGAGATGAAGAGGCTTGTACAGGATAGAGTAGCATGGGAACTGTATGAAATCAGTCTTTGGACTGAAGGCCAATAAAACAGTTTGATTTTTGAATTTGTTTTAGCGAATACTGACACTCGAGACAAAAAAATCTGTGTACTTTAAATTGAAAAAAATTACGGTTCATATGGCAGTTTTACGACATCTTGTGTTTATTTGTCCAGAATTTTTATTTCTGTTTCGCGCAAGCCCTTCTAGTTGACTACACTTCGGCGGCTAGCATGTCCGACGTTTTAGCTGCTGTTTCGCCTAGGTAACTATAATGATTTTGTACTTAGTGTAGAGCTGTGTGTGTATGTAATTCACAACGATGATGAAAAGCGGAGGAGGAAAACTCGGCTGGCAACGCTCTAGGAAAAGCAACGAACCAAAGTCCTCGACGCCCGAGTTATCCAGTTAGATTACAGATAACTTCGGGTATTTCAGTACATCTTCGAAGTGGATAAATTTGGCTCTACACCCTGTATGATACAAAAAAGAGGCAACGAAGAAATATTCAGTGCGGCATCTTCATTGATTGGGACTCACTTGAAGACGTCTTGGTAGGGTACGCCATCGGAGACGATGAGGAAGCCTCCGTAGTAGATGCAGATGGCGTAGACGAAGGTGCCGAGGCTGCGCGCCAGGCTGAAGACTGCTGCGCGCACGTAGGTGTTGCGCTTGGCGAGGCGGATGGCCGGCTCCAGCTCCAGCATGTACTTGGCGTGGAACTGCCGCTCGCGGCACAGGCCCGCCACCGTTCGGATGCTGCCCACCGCCTCCACCGCCACCTGTCAACCAGGGCAGTCCATAATCTGTAGATCCGCAGCTTAACTTGAGGATGTTGGTCTCACGAGACGCTCGTAGGCATACCAGAAATGCTGCCAACATGAGTTCTTCATACATACAACAGAGCGAGTAAGAAGATGGTTGGTAAAAACGCAATATAAAATTACAAAGTATACCTCCTAACAACTTCATTTCATTACCACCACCATCAGCAATATACACTGCAAGATAAAAAAAAGAAGAGACGTAAGACGAAGGAATTATTCGAAGGGACGAAAGTCTGTAATGCTATTGTAAAAATAATACTGCCGTTAATCTGCATATTTTAAAATTATTTTTGTTCCATAATAATTTTGAAAAATTAAGAAAATACTATAACGAGAGTAAGCTTTTTTAAGTGCAGTTTATCTATTTAAAATAACCTCTTTGACGTAGGTGTATTAAAACATATTTTGTAAATAATTACGTAATATTTCAAGTACAACTGTAATTAATTATGTCAATTTTGTATGTATATGCTGTCATGCAATTGTACTTAGGGTTTTTGTAAGCAGAAGCGTAAATTGAAAAGATTTAGGGATCATAGGTAGAACGGAACTCCGTTCTGTAGTGGAATGGAAGAGGTGGTGGGTTGCGCGAGTGAGAATTGGCGCGCGAGTGGCACACAGTCGGTAGCTGCCCTGCAAGTGGTGAACACGCATTACGTTGGTCAATCCGTAGAGGCCCGGAATTTACTTGCAAGACTGGGGTTTTGGCCTCGGACGTGTTCTACATGATTGGCGCAGTACGGAAATAAATTAATAGCTCAGAAATTTGCAATTTTATCGTCGCCACCAAGAGGAAGACAGAGCTATGTACATCGAGAGCCGTACCTGTGCAATGTTAGTACGCAGCGCCGCCTCACGCCACCTTCGACATCAGTAGCAGGCAAATTACTTCATGTAGAAGTGTATCACAGAGTGAACTATCCATCTTCAATATGTGGAATATAAGTGTTAAATTTACCTTTGTGTTTAACCTTGATCTACCTATGTCATTTACCTCAGTAGGGTCCTTACCTAAACGAATTTATTCCGAGTATCCTGATGTTTATTGAAGCTTGAACAATAGTATATTACTGGCAAGAGTACTGTTTTGGTAGTAAATTCTGAAAATCATTATTAAATACTAAAGTTTGCACATATCAGTTTAAGGGCTACCGCTTTGCGTGGCCATGAGGATTAAGTTTTCAATAGTATTTCTCAAAGTAAATTAACATAATTGTTTAATGGCAACAATCTTAACAGTAATTGTTCGTGTTACTTTTCCATATCGAAGAAAGCCAGACAAATATTGGTGTTAGTGAAACGTTAACAAATAACAGTCCTAAAGAAAAGAAATTTAGTCGTGTTAAATAATAGTTTTGGTCATATGAATGATAGCTATAAGTTTAATATTTTTTTGTATCCTTGTTGAAACATGTGTGTGTTTTCTTCTAATAATTACTGAAGTATAGTGATAAATTCTATAAGTAACAGAAAGTGGGATTAATAGTCCTTTCTGCCAAGTGAAGATAGTAAGTGAAAGTAGTTATTTATTCAGTGTCGAAAACTGACTTCATCTTTTTGTGTGGACACTGTGCCCGATTAGGATTGGCGGCCGTTTTATTAAGCGAAACAGTTTATTGTTATAACAGGCTTGTCTGATAAAAGGTTTCCAAAAGTAATTATTCTCACTGCTTTTCGCCCAAACTCTATGATTCGGAGAAAAATAGTTCGATACTTCACCATTGGGTTGAATACGGTTCAAATCTCTCTCTGAGAGTCGATGGTTTGGAGTGTTAGTGCTGCGTGATTTTGTCGTGGTGTTCCTGCCGCTACTTACTGCACAGTTCTGACATTCCGAATCGCGGATCTCCCGTCTTTACAGCGGTAGAACTTAAACGTTCTGGTACTGTATTGACGAGAACGCGAAAGTACCGTTCCAAGTAAACAAACGTGATGTGCACATACAGACAAACAAATGAGTACAATTACAGGAAAATTGGATGACTTATTCAACACAAAGAGCTTCACAAATCGAGCAAGTCAGTATCACGCTCGTCCACCTCTGTCCCTCATGCTAGAAGCTACTCGCCATGATAGTCGTTGAAAGTATTGTTGCATGTCCTCCTGAGGGATGTAGTGCCCAGTTCTGTCCAGCTGGCGCGCTAGATCGTCAAAAATCCTTAGCTCTGTCCATTATGCTCCAAACGTTCTCAATTGCGGAGAGATCCGGGAACCTTGCTGTGCAAGATAAGGTTTGACAGTCACGAAGACAAGCAGTAGAAATTGTCGCGGTGAGCAGGCGGGCATTATCTTGCTAAAATGTAAACCCAGGACAGTTTGCCATGAATTTCGTCGACGTACTGCTGTGCTCTGTGGGTGCCGCGGATAACCAGAGGGGTCGCACTGAGAAGAAATGCGTCCCGGATTATCACTCATGGTTATTGGACAGTACGGCAGGCGACAGCGTGGGTGGTATCCTAACGCTATCCATGTGTCCAGACACGTCTTCGTTAGTCGTAGGGGATCGAATGCGACTCATCAAAGAAGACAAGTCCGTTCCAGTGAATGAGATACCAAAACAAAGCTGTATCTGGGGACAACAGCGGGATACCAACCTCCCTGTCACCCGCCATATGACCTGACAACCAGTATTGATGATCTGGAGTGCCGTTTCTTTCCATTAAAAAAAAAAAATGCGTCGTGGCTAGGGCCTCCAGTCGGGTAGCCCGTTTGCCTGGTGCAAGTCTTTCGACTTGACGCCACTTCGACGACTTGCGTGTCGATGGAGATGAGATGATGATGATAAGGACAGCAAAGCACCCAGTCCCTGAGCGGAGAAAATCTCCGACCCAGCGGGGAATCGAACTCGGGCCGTTAGGTATGACATTCCGTCGCGCTGACCACTCACCTACCAGGAGCGGACATTTCTTTTCATAGCAAGCCCTCTCTGATTGTCATCCGCGGAACCATTACTGCGGAGCGGCACTGTATGTAGACGGTCTTCTCGGCCCCGTTTTGTTGCCCTTTATGGCCATACTGGGCTTACATTTCAGCAAGATAATGCCCACCCTCACACGGAGAGAGTTTCTATTGTTTTTTTTTTCCATGCTTGCCAAACCCTAACTTGAACAGCAGCCTTTTCAGTTGAGAACGTTTGGAGCATTGCGGCAGGGCCCTCTAACCACCACCGATTTTAACGATCTAACGTGCCAATTGGACAAAATCTGGAATGATACACCTCAGGACAACATTTAACAATTCTACCAAATAATGTCAAACCAAATAACAGTTTGCTTAAGAGATAGAGTTCGATCAACCAATTACTAACTTGCTCCTTTTATGAAGCTCCGTCTCTTGACTAAATCATCCATTTTTTCTTAAGATGCAATAATTTGTTTGTCTGGACACGTACGTCACATCTACCAATTTCCGTCCAGTTCGGATAATACTTTCGTAATGCGTCTTTTTTAACTTTGATTTTTTGTCTTAGAGTATACGACATTAGTACGTGCTTGGAACCTCGACTGTAAAGGGCCAGCCGGCCGGGATGGCCGAGCGGCTCTAGGCGCTACAGTCTGCAACCGCGCGACCGCTACGGTCGCAGGTTCGAATCCTGCATTGGGCATGGATGTGTGTGATGTCCTTAGGTTAGTTAGGTTTAAGTAGTTCTAAGTTCTAGGGGACTGATGACTTCAGACGTTAAGTCCCATAGTGCTCAGAGCCATTTGAACATTTGTAAGGGGCCAGGTTTACCCACATCTACATTTATACTCTGCAAACCTCCTGAAATGCATGGCATCACCTACTCCCATATCATTTATTTGGGTTTCTTCCTGGTCCATTTCCATATGGAATGCGAGAAGAATGATTGCTTATGTGCGAACTGTAATTAGTGTAAAATTTTGTCCTGGGGGTCATTACGGCAGTGATACGTAACTCTTAGATTCGGTCATCCTCTGAGTGAGCCAATAGACTGACGACATAGAGTTTCTGCGAGTGCGCCTCAGAAATTTAATGGATCAGTCAATTCGCCGCGAAAATGCGAAGACGCACATACGTGTAACCATTCATGCTGTCATTTTTTGTATACATTCAATATCCCTGTTAATCCTGTTTGGTATGAGTTCCACGTACTTTAATATCCTAGGTTGGGCCGCACGAGTGTTTTGTAAGCAGTCTCCTTTCTTGCCTAATTGCAATTTCTCAGAATCCAACGAGTAGAGCGAAGCCCTTTTATGAAGTACTAACTGACAAACCCGGCATTGCCCTTAAAACGAAAAGTAATGAACAGTGTTTATAGTGTAATATCTCAGACAGTTTCTGTGCGTTAGGCACAGCTGCTTCGCTTGTCTACAGCGCGATTTTGTAAACGTCTCTATGGCAACACCTCTTCATAGCTCTATAAAAAGTAATTGTTTTCACGTACAGCCGTTTCCGCTTCACAGTTGAAAGCTGTCAAAAGCGCTGCCAGTCTTAGTTGTAAAGAATAAATGTATTAAAACTTCATGCATGATGCGGCATTTTTTCACGCATCTAAGTGTTTATGGCACCTCCTGAATCACGTGCGGTACACTAAAGAATGTGTGTAGAAAGTTTGTTGAAATCACCCCAATGGTTTGGGAGGAGATGTGGAACACAAACGCACACACACACACACACACACACACACACACACACAAACATACACACACACACACAAACACAAACATACTTACATTTTATAATATGTATGGCTGTTCCAGGAATTTAAGTACTATTTGTAGAAGTATTACAGTCGGGTCCTTATTAATAGCACTTTGTTATAAATGCCACAGAGTGTCTCTTTTTCCTCGTGGGACACGTACTTAGGATTGTGCTGAAATTGGCACTTAGCTAGTTGGTGCATTTTCCGACTATTTTTGTATTAATACATATTTGACAACACCTATATTGAAGGCAATGGAGTTCTGTACAGAAACATGTTTTCTGTTACAGACTATCTCTGTCTCTAGTTTCTGTGTCAGTTTTTCAAGAAAAAGTCAGAGAGAAAGAAAACGAACTAATCACAAAAAAATGATTTTCTCTGTGCGAATAAATCATCACTCATTCAGCTTTGTATGTGCACACTTTCCTAGTGTATGTAAAATCTGCAGCTTCACAAAGAAGGATGGACGTTATATAAAATTTGCATACCACTCAGTCAAAGACATGTACATAATGCGGATGTTTATTATTACAGACGGGGTAGCAAGTGAGTATGATAAACATTTTACGCTGAAAGTTCCTGCTGTGCTTATCATAATGCAAATGGTTATAAGTAATCTTAATGTCGCACACGATTACCCACCAGTGGTGGAACGCAGTATAAGACATACCATGTCTCATCAACAGGGAAGGACATAAAGGTACTATGCTACAATATTCTCCTGAACATATATTTTCGTTAAAGCCCTGCAAATCACCGTCTGTGTAGGTGGTGGCCTGATTAAATAAGCAAGTGTATGATGTGGACATTTATTACAATGCCGCGACGAGCACAACTACGTATCACACAAATATTGCGTGGCCCAGCAGCATGTCGTGGTATTAAGACCGATTCAGCTAGACCGAAAACAGTTTTCGCGGAGGCCCGAAATGGGTTACTATTGCCATTGTCCGTATAGATAAGGATAGCGTCCATGGTAATACTACCCCGGAAAACAACGCCTCGAGATATCATCGCCTCTAAAACGCTAATATGTGTGGCCCTAATCTGCTTCCGCTAGTGCATCCACTTGTGTTGAAGAAACCTTGTATATTCGTTCCATGCTTATGTGTAAATTAAGTTCACATGATATGTTTTGTTTTTGGATTAAGGGTTGTGTAGATTTCCATTAATGAACCATTATACAAAAGATTGCACTGATCTTGCCAAAAATCGAGAGGTAGTTTATTCTTTCGTAGCTAACCTGGCTCATCAAAGCATTATCCTGGTCTCCGAGGCTCTCGTTCTGCTCTCAAGAGATCGCACCGCTGTCGCTAAGCTGCTGTAACGCGCAGAACTGCAGTCATGAGAAGCGCGTGAAATGTGATTACGGAGCCTGCTACTAGCATTACTATAGGATGCTGCAAGTCGTTAGCACGTTCGTGCTTTATCAGTCGGCGCGAACGTTATATAAGTGAAAGAAAAATAGTTCAAGCTCCGGTTCGAGGATAATATTCAAGAAGAAATCAGAGTCTATCTGAGATGCCACCTATCTAGTCCTATCTCGTGATCCTTCCGTAGCAAGAGGTACGCAGTGATTGGATAATGACTTATCTGGACCTACTTAATGTAGAATGTAGTGTAGCTAATGAGGGGAGAGAAACCAAATAAGAGTAGCAGAGCTGAGGTACGCCGACCTCTGTGACCGAGCGGTTCTAATCCGGCACCGCGCTGGTGCCACGGTCGCAGGTTCGAATCCTGCCTCGGACATGAACGTGTGTGATGTCCTTAGGTTAGTTAGGTTTAAGTAGTTCTACGTCTAGGGGACTGATGACCACAGATATTAAATCTCATAGTGCTCAGAGCCATTTGAACCATTTTGAGCTGAGGTACCTCGGGAAAGTAGAGGACAAGTCGAAAATAGCAGGCAGTAGCACAAACAAAGCTGTTCAGAAGAAATATAAGTGAAAAGTCTAAAAATGGTTCAAAAGGCTCTGAGCACTATGGGACTTAACTGCTACGGTCACCAGTCCCCTAGAACTTAGAACTACTTAAACCTAACTAACCTAAGGACAGCACACAACACCCACCCATCACGAGGCAGAGAAAATCCCTGACCCCGCCGGGAATCGAACCCGGGAACCCGGGCGTGGGAAGCAAGAAAGCTACCGCACGACCACGAGATGCGGGCTGAAAAGTCTCGGAGAATACCCAAGAGCTATTATTATCATGATGGTGACATGTTCAGAGCTCCTCGCGAAATTAATTACCCAGTTCCCTAATAGAGGTAAAGGTGGAACGGAGGAAAGGGTGGGAACAATCTTGAAACACTGGCGACTATGAAACTTAGGAAGTTTTGTAAGGAGTTGAAACCAAAATTTCAAGACATATGTTTGAGGTGTTCGGCTACCTCTGTTGCATTTGTTCAGCCAGAAGAGAGTAGGAGAGGATTTTTGGTGGCAGAGGCAACAGCCGAATCCTGCAGACAAATAGAGATTGAGACATAAAAGAACTACAGACACCGGCTGCGAGCGGGACTTCACTGAAATCAACAGGGAAAGTTGAAAATTTATGCCGCACCGAGATTCGAATTCTGGTCTTCTGCTTACTATGCAGATGTTCTGATCACTTTTATTTCCATTTTGTTCGGTACCGTTTGTTGCGTTTGGTTTGGGCGGACGTCACATGACATCCGTTCAAGTTGATCGTTGATTCATTTACTCAGTGTGATTCTTGAGTTTCTCCCGGCGTATTTGATAATCAAAATATCTACGGGTGTGCTGCCGGTCTATAGTGTCCAACGGACACAATATTTCGGCGATAATACATGTCGCCATCATCAGGTGAACTGACGGACTGAGCTCCTGTGAACGTGCCGGCACGGAGATCCGTACGCTATGGCTGCTCAGAGGGAACTGGGTTCGGTCGCGGCGGCGGCAGATTTAAATACCCTCCGCCCGCGGCGTGCTCCCTCCGCCGTCCAAGCACCACGCCACAGTCGCGCGGTGCAACAGATTGCGACGGCGTCTGAGATGACGTCGGTGTGATGGCTCTGTCCGCTGTGGTCGTCACAACTATACGTTTGCTCGATTTACTATTGATTAACCCAATCGCTGGTTCCCAAGCCTTGCTAAGATTATAGCATCAGTCACGGTTTATGAGGTCGTCATTGGTGCGAATTTCGATGGCCTCTCTAACAACGCTGTCCCAGTATCTCGACGTCTGTACCAGAATCCTCGTGCGGTTATACTCCATGGCGTGATTTTCCGACAAACAATGTTCAGCGACCGCCGACTTGCTCGGATACATCAGTCGAGTGTGCCTCTGGTGTTCACGGCATCGATCCTCGACGGTACGCATCGTCTGACCAATATACGACTTGCCACATTGACACGGAATCTGGTACACGCCGGCCTTCCTCAAACCGAGGTCATCATTGGCGTTCCACACCAGTGCACGAGTTTTATTTGGAGGACGAAACACAGTTCCGACCTGGTGTTTCTTCAGAATGCGGGCGATTTTCCCCGAGAGTGCGCCTGTGTATGGAATAAATGCAGTGCCTACCTCCTCCCTCGTGACTTCATCCATCTCAACAGGTTGTGCTGCAGTGGTTGGGCGGAGAGCACGTTGAATCTGCCACTCTGAGTACCCATTTTTTCGAAATACAGTTCTCAGGTGTTCCAATTCCTGGGGTAGACTCTCTGCGTCAGAGATAGTGCGCGCCCTATGTACTAGAGTTTTAAGTACCCCGTTCCTCTGTGAAGGGTGGTGGCAGCTGTCTGCGTGCAAATACAGATCAGTGTGCGTTGTCTTCCGATACACCCCATGACCTAGGGTGCCGTCAGCCCTTCTCTTGACCAAGACGTCAAGGAAGACATCAGCAGAAACCCCTGTGAGTGCGTAAGCGTCTATAGAATAAACGACTTGGGTAAGGTTCAAATGGTTCAAATGGCTCTGAGCACTATGGGACGCAACATCTTAGGTCATAAGTCCCCTAGAACTTAGAACTACTTAAACCTAACTAACCTAAGGACATCACACACACCCATGCCCGAGGCAGGATTCGAACCTGCGACCGTAGCAGTCCCGCGGTTCCGGACTGCAGCGCCAGAACCACTAGACCACCGCGGCCGGCCTTGGGTAAGAAGTGGACCCTTATTCTAAGACAGAGCACAAAGGTGTTTAAGCTCTACACAAATTAGTTTTAATGCAGAATTATTGCCAAGGAAATAGAAGAATTTACATAGGCTGTAATGCGACAATGTTAGGCCAGTTGTTAAGATGACACATTTCATCCTCAGTATTCTAAATAACTCTAAACGCAACAATATCAAATTTCTTACCAGAAGTTTATTTACAAAATTCTTATTACTACATCGTGAAGTTGGCCAATATTACAACAAATCACTCGATTCCGGTTCTAAATTAGGTACTATTTAGGATGAAAATCAAGTCTACAGAGGATGGTTAACTTTTTGTGAGAAGCTGAGCAAAAGATTACTCAAAGTTGCTTAAGTTCACAGTGGACGCAAGCTGCTAAAGCAACAAGTTTACACCTCTGGTCACGGTATTTACCTTACCTGGGATGAACTGTTAGCTGCATGTCTATTATCGTCCTCCGAAATTCCCATAAAAGCTAATCAAAACCTTTGCTAATTTTATCAGCAGGAACTCTCCCATGTTTCTCGTTAGGTGAGAAAACATGAACTCATCCCTAGTCTTGAAATATGGCTACATCAGCATGCATACTACAATGCCCTCTCAGTTCTCGCAAGAGCAATTAACTATGTGGCAGGTTCGTTTCTCCGCTGTTGGAGCTAAACAACGCTACAGCTAATATCTAGCTGAGTGTCAGCTGCAGTGAATGCAGTGTTCACACAAAATTCCTCCTCTGCGTCGTACAGAGCGTTAGGCGATCCACCCTGCACTTGATGCCGGTTCAGAGGAGAGTCCCCAAAATTTTCGATCTTGTCTCTCTCGTAGCAAATCTGTCCCCCACCTGGGTCTTTTCGTGCTCTACGTCATGACTTTTACTGAGCAATAGAAACATTCCTCTTATTTTGTGGAAACTCTGTCCACAATTGCAAATGGCCTACCATTAAACTGTGTAGAAATTTCGGCACTTTACTCATTCCTAGTTCATGTCAGCCAATCAGAGATTTGTGCCCACTCCAGATGGCTAAAAGTTACATGTGTACATCATGAGCATACTACACACAGTTCACGTAATCGACTGTGTCACTGGTTTGTTCGTATCCATCTGGGAATTCCCCAATGCAGTTTTCTAACGCTTCTTGCCATACCACTCTGGTGGTCCGCTACTTGCCCTCCTGGGTGAGTCACCTGCCACGTTTGTTGTCTCTCAACACGGGTCGCTTTTAAGAGCTTTCCGTTGTACTCCACCCGTGACGTGCCCTGGACATCGCCCCTTACATTTGCTTCACAAACGAAACGTTTCCTCCAGCAGTTTGTTTCACCTCTAGCTCATTGACATGCACGATATAGCTTTGGTGTGTTAATACCATCGATTGAATGTTATCCATTTGTATTACATACTGTACATTTTTTATAGACAAACCTGCTCATTTTCGCCGAAGTATCTCAGGTGACATATTCACCTTCCCATTACGATGTATAAAATCTCTCGTGTAGGGTGCAAAACTCACCTTCATTTAATCTGCCATCTTACAATATATGAAGGGCTTATTTCAATAGTGGTACAAGTCCATTTTTGTTCATTGAAATAAGCCCTTCATATATATATATATATATATATATATATATAGAGAGAGAGAGAGAGAGAGAGAGAGAGAGAGAGATAGTCTACTGTCTGTAACAGAAAGCATGTTTCTGTGCAGTCCTCTGCCAGCCGAGCGGTTCTAGGCGCTACAGTCTGGAACCGTGCGACCGCTGCGGTCGCAGATTCGAATCCTGCCTCGGATATGGGTGTGTGTGCTGCCCTTAGGTTAGTTAGGTTTAAGTAGCTGTAAGTTCTAGGGGACTGATGACCTCAGAAGTTCAGTCCCATAGTGCTCAGAGCCGTTTTTGTGCAGTCCTCTATTATGTCCAACATAGGTGTTATCAAATATATTTAAGCACGTGCATTTTTGGATTGAAACTGTACAATTTTTATAACTGCAACCGATAGCTCTTGAGAAGACAGTTACAGTGATATACTCTTTGTTAATGCATTGAAATCCGTCCTAAAAAATTCCGTAAATGTCTTTGAATTTGAGAACATGATGGCAAGAATCGCCATTAGCAGTGCAAATACCGCCAAGTACCGTTCTCGTGCTATGCACTATCACAATGTCAACACATATGCCTGTTTACTTGTCTGCACTGCAGGACACTCATTTCTCCTTCTACATTCGTTGCGTGCGGACATGTAGAGCAGTGAAGAGAACTTGGATATACTACTTTTATCTGGTGAATTCCATAAAAACAGTACAGCAGTATAGGGCTATTTATACGGATCATCAGTGTCTGATGTGCCGGGTAATTGCACGAATTATTAAGATGCTATTGTGGATGAAGTGCTTGAGCGTCAAAAAGAGGACAAGAAAGAAGACTGCCACTGGCAGAGAACACGGAGACGCTGTTCTGACTGACGATAATGAATCCACACATTCGCACGTCAGATACTGACAAGAAATGTGGAGTCAGCCACACGACTGTCATTCGCATATTGCGTCAACTGAATTTCCATCCCTGTCAACTGTCACAACCTCAGACACTTGACGGGCGTAATTTAGAACGTCGTAAAGAAGTTTGTAAGTTTGCCCTTCAGCAGCTGAGAGACGACCCTGCGTTTTTCCAACGTCTACTCTTTACCGATGCAGCAACGTTTAATAACCATGCCAGTGTAAATATGGCTGCAATACGAAGGTTGCCCAGCTCTTTCGTCCCGTGTTGCTAGGCAGAGACTGCATGAGAACTTTCCTAAACGTTGTTTAGGAGGTTATTCTGTTGTCAAATCGCCTGCGAGGTCCCCCGATTTGACTCCTCTTGATTTCTTTCTTTAGGGAGCACTCAAAGGGGTAGTGTATGACGAAGCAACTACACCAGACGATATGTGTCGTCGAATTGGCAGTGCATGCTCTACCATATCGTGCACTGTAATTACACTTACATCCGTTCATAGTTTTTTCGGACGGTGAGGACAAATGTGCCTTTCACTCCATGGGCAACAGTTTGAACACATGCTTAAATAAAGAATAAAATCACTTTTTTGGAAGACAAAATTTATATTATGTGATTTAGATCGTTACCAAATCGTTATTAGCTAGCTGGCCATTTCATCAACGTGTGTAGGAAATTGTATTGTAATATCAAGTAAGTCGACAGCGTGTATTGCACGTACCTGCTAACAGTCTCATTACGCGTTTAGCATGTAACTACGTTCCTTTAAGAAGAATACTTATTTTGCGGTGTACGTGTGGTCACCAAAGTATTTTATTTGAAATATTTAGTTCAACTAATGTATCCCATATGACACAAATTAGAGCAAAGTAGGTAGAGACAGTTCTCCGACCGAATGTATTTTATCTCTGAGACGCACACAGCCACCTACAGGAAAATATAGGTAAAAATCTTCCTACTAGCATTTAGATATTTAATACAATAGCTGCTTTTAGCAGCGTATTAGACCTCTTTATTTTTGAAGAAAGAACAGTTGATTTCTCTGTTCCAGGTCAGGTAAATCTGGGAGGACACATAAATATGAAACAGTTTTCCTAAGTCCTTTGTGACATGTCAGCATTCGTAGGTGAACCAGCATCTAGGTCGTATGTCGGTTCAGGGAAAAATAGAGCTTTATTCTCGTAGCACAGGCCTACCTTACGTATACAACAACGCAGTCTGGACCGAGACGCCTGCTTGGCAGTGTTTGCATAGGAAATGCCGTTTCCGGCTACCGTCCTCTCACATTGTAGGACATTACTCGATTTATTTTTTTTACAACGGGTTTCAACGTCTTCATGAACAATCGCTGTAACACTGCAATTGTATTCTCAATAGCTGTCGAAGGTAGTTGTAAAAAGTGTACGGTTCCATTTAGAAAAAGTACTTACTTCAATATGTCAGTTGATACCTGCGCTAAAAACGTTAACCAAACAAAAAATACGTGCCCCACGTCTCTCTAACATTTGCCGAAACCTGCATTTCAATATGTAAAATCATTCACGAAATAAAAGGAGTGTTACGTCTTACGTGACTCTTGTATGTACGTGTGTGTGTGTGTGTGTGTGTGTGTGTGTGTGTGTGTGGTGTCTGTTCTCAGCAGCCATTATGAATTAAGACACAAAGGAATTACAGACACTGGTTGCGAGTGTGCACTGACCGAAATCAATAGGGAAAGTTGAAAGCTTATAACGGACTGGTATTCGAACCCGGGTCTCCTGCTGAGTAGGCAGACACCACATCTATAAACAGAGACTGAGACCTCTCGTATCTTCTACGCCGTGAGGTAGAGTTGGATTATAGACGTTAGTAGTTCAAAAACAGTTCGAAGACATCAACATGCATATGCACCACAAATCAAATCGTCCATTTTCCCTCTTAAAACGTTTATTTACTTTCACTCTGTTGGAGGCAGGCTATCAATGGCCTTACTACGAACATAAATATCTATGTCTACATCAACACCAATACTCTGCGAACCACTTTGAAGTGCGTGGCAAAGGATACGTCCACTGTACCACTTATCAAGGCCTTTTCCTCTTCCGTTCATATTTGGAGCGCGGGAAGTATGATTGTTTAAATGCCTCCGTCCGTGCTGTAATTGCCCGCATCTCGTGGTCGTGCGGTAGCGTTCTCGCTTCCCACGCCCGGGTTCCCGGGTTCGATTCCCGGCGGGGTCAGGGATTTTCTCTGCCTCGTGATGGCTGGGTGTTGTGTGCTGTCCTTAGGTTAGTTAGGTTTAAGTAGTTCTAAGTTCTAGGGGACTTATGACCACAGCAGTTGAGTCCCATAGTTCTCAGAGCCATTTGAACCGTTTTGAACGTGCTGTAATTAATCTAATCTTGTTCTTACGATCCCTATGGGAACGATATGTTGTGGGTTGTAGCATATTCCTAGAGTTGTCCTCTAAGCCGTTTCTTGAACCTGTATTTGTAAGCTTTTTTGGGACAGTTTCCATCTATCTTGAAGAGCTGGCCGCTTCGTTCTTTCAGCACCTCTCTGACATTCTCCCGCGGGTTAAACAAACTTGTGACAATTCCTGCTGGCCTTATCTGTGCACGTTCAAATCCCCTGCTAGTCCTATTTGGTATTGGTCCCACACACTTTATCAATAACCTGGAATGGGTCGTGCGAGTGATTTGTAAACAGTCTCCTTTATAGACTACTGCACTTCCCCACTATTCTACCAATAACGCGAAGAACACCGCAGCTGCGGCATTATCCCGATCTTACCCTCGGACATTGAAATTCCGGGAGAGGGACGTTAACATAGAAGCAGTTCGGAGGCAGGCTGCAAGATTTGTTTCCAGTAGCTTCGAACAACACGTGTCAATGAGATGCTTCGGGAACTCAAATGTGAATCCCTGGAGGGAAGATAACGTTCTTGTCGACAAACACTGTTGAGAAAATTTAGAGAACCGGCATCTGAAGCTGACTGCCGAGCGATTCTACTAGCGCCATCATACGCTGCGCGTAAGGACCACGATACGAGAACTTATGGCTCATCATGTAGATAGTCGTTTTTCCCTTGCTCTTTTGCGTGTGGAACAGGAAAGGAAATGACAAGTAGTGTTACACGGTACCCTCCGCTACACACTTTACTGTGGCTTGCGGAGTATCTGTGTAAATGTAGATGTAGATGTAGATGTAAACAGAAAACTATCACCTAACTCAGCCATGTAAAGCCTATGGGATCGTTCTGTTTCATGTTCCTCTTAAATGTTGCAAAAAAAATGGCTCTGAGCACTATGGTACTTAACTTCTGAGGTCATCAGACCCTAGAACTTAGAACTACTTAAACCTAACTAACGTATGGACATCACACACGTCCATGCCCGAGGCAGGATTCGAACATGCGACGGTAGCGGTCGCACGGTTCCAGACTGAAGCGCCTAGATTTTTGTGTGATTTCACCGACTGTCACTGATATTTTATTCATTGGATACTATGTTTTTTCGTTTTGTGAAGCGCACAATTTTATATTTCTAAAAATTTGAAGCAAGTTGACAATCTTTGCACCACCTTGACGTCTTATCATGTTCTGACTGAATATTTGTGCTCATACGTCTAGGCCGTAATTTGTCTTCACAAAGTCTGCCACGAACTATCGATAAATCGTAGACCTTCCTTGAGACAAAGATCGTGGTGCACGGAGCGTATCAGCGAGAGGGCGCGCATATGCTGGAAAGGGGGGAGGGGGGGGGGATTTGCTAGTACGGGGCGAGGTGAGGCAGAGGGAGCTGAGTGGCGGTTGAAGACTGAAGCGGTGCGCTTGTTAGCACGTAGCCTTCTAGCCTCCAAGGCTTCTGGGTCCGATAGAAGACATCGTGGTCACACAAGACGCGGGGCGTAGAGAATGTGACGCTGGTTGGGACGTCTGGTTGGAATGGTGCAAAGCAGTCCGAATGGCGTAGTCTATCTGCAGTAGGATCGGCTGCTGGAGGTGCGACCTGTTGGAATTACGTCCGCTGACGTTCCTGCCGCCACCACCCAGATTAGCTGTCTTCAACGCTGTCTAAGAATCTGGCGAGGGCGTACTTTTGTGGAATTATTCGAAGTCCGGTTTCATTTCTATGTTGCATTTAAGTGGCGGTCGATGCCGGTTAATTAGACGGCTAACTCATGGCTTTGCAGTATAGGCCCCGCAGTGACAGTTCCCGCCAGAATCAGGGAGCTCGCTATAGCTGTACTGTCGGTAGCTGCTACTTGACCAGGTCTGCAGAGTGTTTTTGCAGTATTTATGATGTCTCTGTTATTCTGAAGGTGCTCTTGTTCGTAAAATTTTATTTTAGCTTTGGTACAGTTCTTGGCGCACTTAATCTTTCCGCTTTTGGATATCTAATTAGTGAAGTTAATTATCATTCCTATATATTCTAAAAACTGCTTAATAATCGTTTAATGAACACACCACCATTTGACTGTATCGTTGTTTATTTAATTATGACCCGATTTCGGCGTTTTATGTATTTCCAAGAGATTTAGTTTATGTCATTAACACAACAATGACAAACTTAATCACTTGAAAATGGCATAAAAGTCCGAAACCTGCTCAAAATTAAATAAACCGCAATACAGTAATATGGTAGAGTGCTCATTTGAAAATTATTGTATGACTGTTGCTCAGCAACATCAAAAACTGTTTTTGATTAATCCTTGTTAAATTGCATTCAATTTGAGCGATGGTTTGTTATTAGCACCTCAGAATAATTATTGAACTTTTATTTTCAAGCTTTAACGAAGCGTAAAGGCTCTTGATCTGCATTAATCAAAATATTGTTATCACTACTAAAATTGTTTTAAATGTTCTCAGAAGATAGCATTTCAGTCTTGTTATGTAGTTTTAAACAAATTGTGTTATGTATTTTGTTGGTGCTTAATCTTCATTTGGTCCCAACCCTTACAACCCCTGAGCAATCAATAAATCGCACGAAACGTATCAGTTACTATTAATTTTATTCACAAAGCTATTAATATATAACATGAACAGCAAGGAATCCTACACGCTTCCCTGGGGTATATCCGAAATTACTTATAAATCTGTCGATGGCTCTCCATCCAAGGAAACATTGTGCGTCCTGCTTAGCAAGAAATCCTCAGTCCAGTTATCTATTTAGTCTGATACCCCATACGATCGTACTTCTGATAATAAGCGTAGGCGTTGTACTGAGTCAAATGCTTTTCGGAAATCGAGAAGTACTGCATCTATCTGGCAGCCTTGATCCATGGCTTTCAGAATGTCATATGAGGATCATGCGTTGGGTTTCACATGATCTATGTTTCCGAAATCCATGCTAGCTGCCATGGAGGAGGTCGTTCTATTCACGGTACCTCATATGATTCTTCAGGCATTGAGAATGACAGTTTAGACACAAACGCAATAATATGTATGGTGAGAACATTAATTATGCCTCTCATTATGATGATGTGCGTGACTGTATTATAGAGGTGGATGGTCACCAGTTAATGTGACGAAAATTTATTTTCAAAACTTAATTAACCTAACGCAGAAGACCTTTGGCTTCTAAATAACTTTCTTAGTCAGAGTTGATTGCCGATAAGTACGTACGATAGTGGCCTTCTCCATGGACTTCTGCTTGCGCTTGGCTTCCTTGAGCACCATCCGGTCGTCGAAGTACTGAGCCAGCACCATGACTGGGATGAAGGCGATGGCCACCAGACCTAGCCGCCACTCGAAGAACAGGCACGCGATCACAGACAGCGCTAGCGTGCAGAGGGCCTGCACCACGGCGCCGATCCGCTGTCCTGTGGCCTGTCGGAAACACACAGTGTCACTGGAGCTTTAGACACCGTCACAAATCGCTACCCTACAAGTCTGCATTACTGAATATCTTTAATGTGATGTTTGTATCCTACAGTTTGCTGAATAAAGTAACGGGGAGTGGTCATCAATCGATAAGCTGTGACATTGACCCAGTTGGCGCTTCAGGACCCGAATAGAAACTACGAACACACACAATGTCTTCTCTTTCGCAAAGTGTAAGAACTATATTTTGTGCTTAGGACAAAGATTCTACAAAAGTAAACATATTGATGTAACGAACGATTACAGCTATAGCTCAATGTTCTATTTTATACATACACTGACAGAAAAAAATAGCAGCACCAACAAATAATTAAAGCAGATTAGAAATTTTGGAAATAGATTTGTCTAGGTAATATATTAAGTGATTAAAATTGCAAGGACGCAGGTTAATATAAGCACGAGATGACCCATTGCAAACGTGAAATGTTGGTACTTTAATAACCGGTGTAACTCCCAGAATGTTGAATGCAAACATGAAAACGTGCATGCGTTGGGCTTTACAGGTGGCGGTTAGGAATCTGTGGGATGGAATTCCGGTGCCTGTTGCACTTAGTCGGTTAATACAAGAACGCTAATGCTGCTTGCTGATTACGCTGGAGTTGTCGTACGAAGATGTCCCATATGTGCTCGACAGTAGACAGGTCTGGTGCTTCAGAGGTCCAAGGCAACATGTCCACATTCTGTAGAGCATGTCGGGTAACACCAGCGGTACGTGGGAAGGATCGCATTGAATGCTGTTCATGAATGCGGCATAGTTGGTCGTATCACGAGGCTGATGTACAGATTTGCAGTCAGGGTACGTGGGATAACCGCGAGAGTGATCCCGCTGTTATACGAAATCCTACCCCAGACCATAACTCCACATCCCAGACTTTAACTCCATGTAAAGGTGCAGTGCGTCTAGCATGCAGACAGATTGGTAGCAGGCCCCCATGTGATCTCCATCTAGCCAACATACGGCTATCACTGCCAACGAGACAGAACCAGCTTGCATCAGAAAACATAACAGACTTCCACTCTGCCCTCCAATGAGCTCTCGCTTGACGCCACTGAAGTTGCAAATGGCGGTGGTTTGGGGGTCAGTGCAACACACACTGCAAGGCATCTAGTTCGGAGCTGTCTTTGAAGTAACCTGTTTGTAACAGTTTGATGCGTCACTGTAGTGCCAACTGCTGGTCAGATTTCTGCTACAGATGCAGTACGATTCCCCAGAGCCATACGCACACACGATGGTCTTCCCCCTCAGTAGGCTCATGTGGCCGTGTGAGGCCGATATTCTTGCAACCGCACATTCCGCGACAACCACTGTCAGCAGTCATGTACAGTGACTCCAGCGGTACAAGTAGTTCAGTCTGTGCTGAGCTGCCAGATTGAAAGCACACAGCTTGGTACTTTTTGGATCTGCAGTTGTTATCATGTTGGAGGAAAATTCATAACACCACCCCCTGCAGTGGCGTACCAGCTTAGTTCACAATACTGCCATCAGAGGGCGCTCAAAATTGTGATGTCTTGAGTTTTCCCCTGTCCCACTTGACAGAGGTAATTTTCCAAACTATTTATATAACAGTGTGGAATTTCAGCTCAGACTTGAGTGAGGGTTGCCTGGCCAAGTTCACAATTCAACCCCCAACCAATGCTTTCCACTGCCACCCCCCCCCCCCCCCCCCCCCGCCACTACATTGGCAGGAAACTACAAGTTGCGCTGTGGAAAGACATAGGGCAGTTCTTTTTATCCTTATTTGGGGAAGATGCCAGTGCAAGTGTTATACTGTTTCAAGAAGTGAAGAAGAATTCAGATTATCACCCCCCCTCCCCCACCCAAATTCAATCATTCTACCCACAGTTTTCTCGTGTGTGTGTGTGTGTGTGTGTGTGAAACGACTTCTCTTAACAATACTGCCACCAGATGGTGCCCGAATTTGTGACATCAGAGATTTCCTTTTCGACAACTGATGGGGGAAGCTTAGGTGTGGGTGTGGAAGGTGTAGGTGTTATCCCACTTGGGCATGCCATAATTATGGACAGATTAAAAGAAAAAGAAAGAAAATCATGCACATTTATAGATACAGCTAAAGAACCAAGCACATTGCAGATATTGTCAAAACCTCATCTAAACATTACCAAGAGATCATGAACATGTACCCTACATACACTATGTGATCAAAAGTATCCGGACATCCCCAAAAATACTTCGAACGTGGTCAGGTGATTGGGTTTCACTTCTGTCATACATTTGTACGCGAAATTTACACACTCCTAAACATCTCTACGTTCACTGTTTCCAATGTGATAGTGAAGTGGAAACGTGAAGGGACACGTTGTAACGGAACATATTAAAGGCTTTACCGTACCGAAGTATGCGATACCCTCCAAATTCAACCAGTTTAACGAGTATTTATGATTATAGAAAAGTTATTGTGTATGTTAACAATGATTGCATAACATGTCTGCATAAACAATCAACCCATTAAATTATACTGAATAACTGACCCACACAAAAGTTTATATCACTTGATCACTGATACAGCAAATGTCATCATGTAAAAACACTGAGTTCATCTTAAATAATTAATATGAAGTACGAAAAATAGTGGCCAACTTAGGTATTTTGGATCTCCTTAAATAAAAATCACCCAGTGAAACCTATTTGTTCACTAGGAGCGTTTTCTCTCAGTATTCACGTAAGCAATCTTATTTTAGACGAAAACCAATGTAATTCTTAATAATTCATGTTAATTACTTATTTATGCAAATTAGAGAAGTCAATTGACAAACTTCTAAAAAACGGCCTTTTTGTAACAAAGAATTATTCTGTCAAGTCAACAAATCTGTCTGTCATTTTAATAACATGTTAAATTATGTCACTCGATGCAAATTAATAACTTTTCTGCACAAATTATGATAACAGATGTACATGTGACTTATAAACTATATCTCTTTTTAGTAGTTCTTTGACAATGTTATAAATACGAGCAGCAAGAAGGGTCGAGAGGCAGTCAGAATGTCACTTTGTAAAGTGTGTTTGTGTGTTATTGTTTGAGGTGGATAAACAATGCAAAGAACATGTAACGGAAATACTACTTTGTGTTGTGTCATGGTCTTTGGTGGACAGTGGAATTAAGATGGCCACCAGAGTAATAAATATTAGAAATTTACATATTTGTTGGTTTCGCTCGTTCTTTATCATCAAAAGCACATAAAAAACACGGGATCTCATGTTTTTAACCCTAGACAACCAGATGTAGAGCCAGCATCAGCATCGAGAGACAGCAGCGATCCAGCAAGTAGCAGCGATTACTACAACACAATGCATTTTAATGGCGCCAACCTAACATCAAGTGCTAACAAGCTCCGTAAATGGGAGTGAAATAGTGCGATTATAGCGATTAGCTATATCTACGACTAGGCGACCATTACAACGCACAGCACAAAAGCTTACAGGCCGACCTTGTCTGTTGAATGACAAAGACTGCCGACAGTTGGAGAGGGTCCTAATGTGTAATAGGCAGACATCTATCCAGACCATCACACAAGAATTCCAAACTGCATCAGGATCCACTCCAAGTACTATGACAGGCGGGAGGTGAGAAAACTTGGATTTCATGGTCTAGCGGCTGCCCATAAGCCACACATCTCGCTGATAAATGCCAAACGACGCCTCGTTTGGCGTAAGGGGTGTAAACATTGGACTCTTGAACAATGGAAAAAAATTCTGTGGAGTGACGAATCACGGTACACAGTATGGCGATCCGATGACAGGGTGTGGGTATGGCGAATTCCCGGTGAACATCATCTGCCAGCGTGTGTAGTGCCAACAGTAAAATTCGGAGGCGGTGGTGTTTTAGTGTGGTCGTATTTTTCATGGAGGGGGCTTGCACAACGTCTTGTTTTGCGTGGCACTATCACAGCACAGGCCTACATTGATGTTTTAAGCACCTTCTTGCTTCCCACTGTTGAAGAGCAATTTGGGGATGGCGATTGCGTCTTTCAACACGATCGAGCATCTGTTCATAATGCACGACCTGTGGCGGAGTGGCTACACGACAATAACATCCATGTAATGGACTGGCCTGTACAGAGTCCTGTCCTGAATCCTGTAGAACACCTTTGGGATGTTTTGGAAAGCCGACTTCGTGCCAGGCCTCACCGACAAACAGCGATACCTCTCCTCAGTACAGCACTCCGTGAAGAACAGGCTGCCATTCCCCAAGAAACATTCCAGCACCTGACAGAACGTACGCCTGCGAGAGTGGGAGCTGTCATCAAGGCTAAGGGTGGACCAACACCGTATTGAATTCCAGCATCACCGATGGAGGTCGCCACGAACTTGTAAGTCATTTTTAAGCCAGGTAACCGGATACTTTTGATAGGGCGTCTGGTTTGGAGCTGTCTTTGCAGTAGCACATTTGTGAAAGTTTATTGTGTCATGTACTTGCATGACTGCTGTATCGACCGAATTGTCGCTGAAGGCCACTCATGCCTGTGTGCTGCAAGTCGTGGGTGGCATCTGATGGGGGGCTGGAGCATCACTAGCTCGTAGCTGCACCACGCTGCCTAGATGGAGTCACTTCATGGATCTTATAGATGTTCATTCATATGTGTATTGTTAAGTGTGTTCCCATTTAATGCAAGTGTCAATGACCATCGTTCCATATTGACCTTCATTCCACATTGAACATCATCTGCCACAAACAACCACACACAATGATTCATTGCCGACCATCATTCAGTTTTCACTCCACCCGTCTGATATCACTCTTCAAATAATTTTCGTTTTAAGTTTCGCTCTGAATGCCCGAGTTTAGAGTCCGAGATGCCAAACTGGGTGGAGGCGATCCCTCACGATCTTTGTTATATGGTTTCATCGTGGAGGCAGAGTGATGTCAGTAATTTATATATTCATGCCGTCAGTTCTTTTTTTGTAGTAGTACATATAATCAGTATTCTTTCTTTGCAGTTGTCGAGTTTAATCAGTGCCTAGAATGTTGTCCTTACGTTTCTTATTCCTGCTCTCTCTCTACAGCTGGTGAGCTGACAGTGGGGGACCCCTGCTCGAAGCCAACACACAAAATAGCGTAACTGCGATATATGTGCGTGGGGGGAGGGGGGGGGGAGGGAGGGATGTATGTCTGTGTGTGGCTACAACAGAATAATACAAACACACTTGTATTCTGTCTGCGTGTATTTTTATTGTCTACTACATGGAGATTCTAAACACGGTCTTCAACAAAGACGACGTAAGTATTACTCGGGAGTGCCATGTTGAAGCATGAGAAGCATATTTCTCTCAGTTCCGGACTTTGTTCTCCACAATACCGCCAAACGAGGATATCGCCGAATTAGGGTTGGTGCCAACAAACAATACTGCCACAACATTAGATCTGTGTGACAGCTCATGGTCGCTGTCGTAACCTAATCATCAAGGTCGCCGAAATCGCGCCCACCCGCCAGTCCATATCTCATCGCTACTGGGTACGGTAGGTCATGTCCATAACTGCTGAATCGTCCAGGATCGACGAAAGCTCTTTTTTGCCATCCTGAAAGGTTCTTCAGTCATAGTTCACCGATTGTAGAAATATTTGAAAAGTTTTTTGCTAATGAACCAGATTTATTTTTCTCAACCACTACTGTATATTCCTCATAAATTAGTACGCTATAGAAACGAATATTTCCTCTCTCAGTGTGATAGGGATGAGATGGTCGTCGGTTCGTGAGACATGTTAAGGCTGGGGGTCAGGTACACGCTATTGAATCAAGACTCTGAGAATGATTGTTGTTTACGGTTTCTGAAACCGTCATGGACCGTGCGGCTGGTCGCGGCGGAGGTTCGAGTCCTCCCTCGGGCATGGATGTGTGTGTTTGTCCTTAGGATAATTTAGGGTAAGTAGTGTGTAAGCTTAGGGACTGATGACCTTAGCAGTTACGTCCTATAAGATTTAACACACATTTGAACATTTTTTGAAACCGTCAAAAGCATAACGTTTTCCACAGAGATTTATTTGTGTGTTAACAGTAATGGAAAAAAAACTCTAATGAGAATAATTATGATAATGCAAAGGACAGACATAACTAGTGGTTGCGTGGATGTCTAAAGGATGTAATATGTTCTGTAGGCGTATATTAGGTGGTTGAAAGGGTAGCTACCCTATATGACCGAAAGCGCTTCCTTGTTTACCCAGATGTCGTTTTCTGTAATCGGTGCGAATAATCGTCTCCTTGTTTACAGTAGACGGGAAAGAGTCACGCGTATTTCTGACATCGGGTCGGATAAAACGTTATAGAACTGTATCCCCATAGTTTATTATTACTTATGGAGCAGACCTAGACCATTAACTATTAAAGTATTTCATAAAGTATTTCATATATATATCCCTAAAACCATTCTGGAACTTTTCCACTGCGCGGTGACCAATGCTAGATCATATGGTTATGATTGTGACGTCTTTTCTGGTTATGACTCCGAAAATTAGAATATATAAGTGTTACATTTTAAGCTGGCTGTGTACTTGGTGTGGAAGACTATAGTTTTAATGGATTATTCGGTAATGGTATAGTGTAATATCTCGATACTCTACTAAAAAAAAAGACAATCAGGAACTTCGGTGGTTTATAAAACAATGTACTGTATACGTGGTGTTCCACGGTGCACATCCAGATCACTGTCTGTTCATCATAAGCAAGTCAGTATAAAAAATTCTAATGACAGTAAATCTGAGAATGCAAAGAGCAGCTACGCATCTGCTCTAGAAGGTTTGTCTGGTTGCGATATAGAATAAATTATGCCTTCCTGAAACGTACTGGAGCCATTATTTGTCGAACAGATCTATTAAATTGCCGAATACGTATACCTAAGATCGTTCTCCAATTTGTCTACTGTAAGTGACTAATACTAGTTCCAAAGGAATTGATCGTGATGTCTTCCCTGATTGCGAATCCTAAAATTTGAATAAATCTTGGATTTTTAGCTGGATGTGTACATGTTGCGGAAGACTGCAGTTTTAATGAATTATTTGGTAATGGTAGGATGCAATAACTTGATATTCTACTTAAAAAAAGACTATCAGGAACTATAATTTGTAATTTTAAAAATGTTACCTAATTCTGTCGAAAGTAATTTTAATGGGATTGGAGTGAAGAAATACTAGTAATTTATGTGGCACATGTAGTTCGAGATCTATGCGAGTACATATCGACTGTCGAGTACCGCAATGTAAACAACTGTTTACAGACCTATCTGTGCAACTATCGTACTAGCTCAGTCGCCATTGCGCACCTACGTGAACGAGTACACTAGGAGACTAGCACAGCCTGATGTATGTATTACATCTGAGGGTATTTTAATGCTTGAGTAATGTACACAGTGTTTAAATGTGGTCATATAATTATGTGTTAGCTGCCTTGGTTCGGAATGTTTGCTTATTAAACATTCAGATCCGATGATGACATCACAGATCTGTGGAAATCGGTTATCAGTATAGAGATTTACAAGCGATATTGGAGTATTTGATATTTCAGAATAATACAGTTCAGATATACATTAATAAACTGATAAATATTGTTATTAGTCCTAGAATCGGCAATTGCAATAATTCAATGTTATTTATTCTCAATTAGGTTTCAACCTTTAGAGCTAAGTCACTTCCCTTTAGAGGGAAGCTTGGAGCTTGAATAGGAATTCACTCACCGCCTGCACGCTGGCGGCGTCTCCAGACAGCCTGGCGCAGAGCGCTCCCGTGCTGTTGTTCTTGTCGTCGAACCAGGCTACCTCCTGCCGCAGCATCGCCGAGAAGGCGAGCCGTCGCAGCCGCGTCGTCAGTCGCTCACCGGCCACTCCGTAGGTGTAGATCTGCAACCCACGAGTACAGTTACAAGGCGGCAAACGAAGTAAAGAAGTGACCTTTAGGTTCAATGGCTTAGGGAAAAACTGCTACATAACAGCGCAAGCTCCAACGGCACACGCTACTACAGAACCCGGGGAAATAACGAATCATACTGTGCTTCGTCGTAAATTCACGTTGTGCTTTGCTGATAAGAGTTGGGATACAGCTTTCGGCCCCCACGGCAGGTGTTAAACACGCTGGCCTGCTCGCCCTCGTCTACCCCTTTAAGCAGCCGAGCGGGGACCGCGCCTGCTCGTCTTCACCAATATCGTCCAGATTTGTGGTATATGCAGTTCTTGCCTAGAAATAAAAGAAGTTGAAGCTAAAGACGGTCCTGTGTAAAAAAAAGTAATAAAAAATGAAAAAAGAGAAGGACGAGGTATGAACCATATAAATCTTGTCGTGAAATCTCAAAACTATTCCGCTGTTCTCCACTGTTTTCCCTGCAGATGAAAATTCCAGGTGACTCTGAATTCCAAACGCCATCTTTTGCAGTGCGGTCCGCTACGAGACGCGCATGAAGAAAGTCATTGAGGTTCTAGAAGGTACCGGCAGGTATGGGGAGTCCGTAGCGCGAACGGCATGATCCAGGGGAGGGGGAGGGTTTGGTTTGGTGGCCAGGGCAGTACGGTAAACACATCCTCGTGTTCTTCGAGCAACGCTTGTACACTGCGAATGTGTGACATCTTACCTAATCCTGCTGGTAGATGCCATCGTGCCAAGGAAAAACAAACTGCAGGTAGGAATGCACATGGTTCTCAAAGATGGATAGATTGCGTCTCTCAGGATGACAAGGGCACCCATGGAATGCCACAAAAACTTCCCCCAGACCACAACGCTATCTCCTCCGGCTTGGACTCTTCTGGCGATTGTTGCAAGTTGATACCTTTCAGACGTTTCATGTCGATGGAGCATTAAACGTGATAGATCTGAAAAAGCCAACTGTTGGCACTCATCGGGAGTCCAGTTGCGGCACTAGATTGCCAATTTCTGGCTTAGTCGCCAATGAACAGCAGTCAGCGTGTGGGCATGAACCACGCTCCCGCCGCAGAGGCCCATACGCATCAATATTCGCTGAACGGTTGTTGAGTCACTGTTGATTCATCTGGGCTGTCAGTTGCTCAACAGTTGCACGTCTACTTCCCCGTCCACATCTCCACAGCCGTCGGTCATCCATGTCAAGTATGGCCCGTGCTGCACCAAGCTCCCTCGGCGCTGCTTTTGTAGAGCACTGAACGGTATTCTTTAACTACGGCGGCACTCGAACAGCTTACAGATTTATCTGTTTCGGAAGTGCTTCCACCCTTGGCCCGAAAGTCAATGGTCATGACCTTTTGGTCGCCAGATAAATCGCTCCATTGCGACCGCGCTGTTATCCGCGTCCGCCAGACATTCTCCTACTGCTAGTGTTACGACCTGCCGTTATCGAGAGGTTACTGCAGCACGATGCCGTCGAACATAGGCGGTGTACGTTAACGTAGTTTCCAGAGGATGGCGCAGCGCATGAAATACAGAACGATAATCTGAGTATCGTTGGTTGGAGTCGCTATGGGGAAGCCATTGTATTTCTTTTATTTTAATTTTTTATGTTTCTTACATTACATGTAAACCGTAAAGTGCTCAATATAGTGTACGTAACACTCATATTTTGATAAAAGGCGCGAAGAGGAAACGCAAAAGAAAATTTGGGACTGCAGATAAATTTCCAGCGAAGGATTGTACAGCGTACACAATGCCATCGTACATACAATCCAATACTGTTATTGTTTTACAGTTCCTGATTTGCTGTGGTAATTTTCTCGGCATCTGGCATACGTTGTAGACGCAGCATTTTTAAAATTACATGTCAGTGTTGCTTTGCTGTCGATTCTAATGAAAACAACCCTTTCACTGAACTGTTCACAGTAACACAATCCCTGGCCTACCTCTCTAATCACAATTAATTCTATTCCTTTTATACGATTTTCTATTGCTCCTGATATTACCCTATACTCGTCTGACTAGAAATCCTTATCGTCTTTCCATTTCACTTTCCTACCGCGTTCAAACTTCTGATACCCCACGTCCCGACTCGCAGGACGTTATCCTTTCATTGTTTATTCAAGCTTTTACTCATGGTCACCTCCCCCTTGGCAGTCGCCTCCCGGAGCTGTGAGTGGGGGACTACCCGGAATCTTTTGCCAATGGAGAGATGATCATGACACTTTCTCAAACACAGGCTACATATCCGTTGGATGACGTGTCTCTAATTCTGGGGGATACACTGCCTTCTGCATCCTCATGCCGTTGATCATTGTTGATTTTTCTGCTTTTTGGGCCGTTACCCAACCGAAGTGCAAGAGAGTGCTCTAACTTCTGTCCGCTCCTCCGTCCTCTTTGACAAGGCCACTGGCTGAGTGAGGCTTGCGCCTTATGCCGGGCGGGCCGCGGTGGTCTAGCGGTTCTAGGCGCTCAGTCCGGAACTGGGGGACTGCTACGGTCGCAGGTTCGAATCCTGCCTCGAGCATGGATGTGTGTGATGTTCCTAGGTTGGTTAGGTTTAAGTAGTTCTAAGTTCTAGGGGACTGATGACCACAGGTGTTAAGTCCCATAGTGCTCAGAGCCATTTGAACCATTTGAACCTTATGCTGGAAGTCTTCGCCCTCCATTTTTATTCTAAATTTAAACGGTGGCTAGGTTCGGACCCAACACCGAGGACGTTCTGATTGCAAATCGAAGACGCTACCTCTATACCACAAGTGCAGTCCTTATTGTCACTCTTAACAACACCAATTCCTATACTTTCTTTCCCACTGCAGGCGTGGCCCAAGCTTCCGTCCTCTCACTTCTCCCTTATCTCCTCTACGCTGCCGACAAGCCCAAATTTCCCCCACCAAACCGCATCCCAAAATTCCCAAAGTTCCCTCAAATACATCTCAATCAACTTACCTGTTGATGTAACCAGTGGCTCCTTAACATCAGGTCGTCCAAAAGCCTAGCATAAATTATAGGACGGAAGACCGGCATCTTCCACCTCCATGACTTTTACCACAGCATTTACAACTGTCCTATCCAGTTAGGTAACATCCTAAAATTTATTGGACTAACTCTCGACCGGCAACTAACGTGGAAACTTCACCCACTAACCATCCAACAGGAAGCTCATCATAGACTAAAGCATCTTCCCCTCATATCTCCTTTACAATCTCATCAAATTATGACCTCTCCTCATTCACAACGAACACTTTCGAACAAGCTGCACCGTCTGCAAACTCGACTACAATAATCCTATCGTCTCACCTCTAATTTCCTGTCCTATATCTCTTTCTTGCACGCCGACGCATTCCCCTAACCCTACAACCATAGAGTCTTCAGATCCTCTCTCACTGAAGTTCCAACCGTCTCCCTCTCCCAAACAATGATAATTGTCCTAACATTTACCTATCCTACCAGCTATAATTTCACCCCATCTATCCCAACTCACAACGGTTCCCTTTCCTTTCCCTACCCGTCTTTCCCTACTATTTTTCCTCTTCCCTCCTCATGTTTGCCTATCCCTTTTTTTGCAAAAACAGACATAATGTCTGATGGAATAGCAGCAATCAGTGATTGTATAATGTTACTTATAATCCGTCTTGAATGCAAAAAAATTTTTATTCATATGACCGGCTTCGGTTCATTCAGAACCATCTTCAGATCTGTAACGATAATGATACTAATTTACTATTTCACGAAAGCAAATCTTTTTCATCCTATCTCATCAACATCAAATGTACCAGAACGTACCTGATATTTCAGTTACAGCAGTAACCCGTCCAGATCCAGCATCTTTCACATGCTGCGTCACATGAAATTGGTTGGCAGAATGCACATCATTTATATTAATTATAACACTATTACCGACACGTGGCGTCTGGTGCATTTGTTACATTCCATTTGCACATATTGTATTCAGCAGATTTTTTTGATCAACTTTTATCTCCAAAAATACTTCAATAAATACGAAGATGTCAAGGTTAAAATCTGTACTTATCAAAATTAAAAAACAGTAAAATTATCATTTTTATGCGATCTAAAAAAACATAGGGCGATTTCTATATCTATGGCGCTGGTATAGACTTGTTTTCCTCTACGGTCTGCTTCCGTGGTTGCCGCCATTTCGGTGTTGTGGCGCGATCCGCTCAGTCGTCTGACGTCCATCGCCGTGGGCAAGAGGGCCGCGCAGGAGGGCCCCGTCAACGACGCCAGGCGCTGCACGCATCTTCCGGCTTCTCCACCGCGCGCCATCTCTCATCTCTCGGCCTGGACCTCCACACGCAATATTTGTCATCTTAGTAAGTCGTCATAAATGCTAAAATAGGCGTTATGATTTAACTCGCTATGCTCGTTGAGGATTAAATCCGGATCTTTATTTTACAATGGAAGAATTACAGATAAAATTGAAAGATGCTTTCCGACGTTAAAATAGGGTTTCGAACAAATAACGCGTTAAAATTGAAGCTCCGGCACAAACTGTGTAAGAGTAGGAATAAATTTCAGGATTCAGGTGTGTATAAGATCAAATTTAATGACAACTGTAAACAATATATAGGGCAGACTGGTAGGAACTTTGAGACCAGATTCAGGGAACACACCTACTCTCAAAACAAAACAGCTTTTGGGGCCCATATGGCTGCCTCAAAGCACTCAGTCACGAACATTGAACACAATTTAGACATCCTGCATAGAGCTCATAAGGGACGGTTTCTTAACATTTTGGAAGGAATTGAAATATACCGTGATGACTGGGTGTTGTGTGATGTCCTTAGGTTAGTTAGGTTTAAGTAGTTCTAAGTTCTAGGGGACTGACGACCATAGATGTTAAGTCCCGTAGTGCTCAGAGCCATTTGAAATATACACCCACAAAAATAAAGATCCGGATTTAATCCTCAACGAGCAAAGCGAGTGAAATCATAATGCCTATTTTAGCATTTATGACGACTTACTAAGATAACAACTGTTGCGTGTGGAGATCCAGGCCGAGGGATGAGAGATGGTGCGTGATGGAGAAGACGGAAGATGCGTGCAGCGCCTGGCGTCGTTGACGGGGCCCTCCTGCGCGACCCTCTTGCCCACGGCGATGGACGTCAGACGACTGAGCGGATCGCGGCACAAGTACGAAATGGCGGCAACCACGGAAGCAGACCGTAGAGGAAAACAAGTCTATACCAGCGCCATAGATATAGAAATCGCCCTATGTTTTTTAGATCGCATAAAAATGATAATTTTACTGTTTTTTAATTTTGATAAGTACAGATTTTAACCTTGACATCTACGTATTTTAATTAAGTATTTTTTTTAATCGAGCACGGGATCTTTATACAAGGAGCACAAATTCCTGCTGGGAAAAGAAGGAGAATGATGTCGGTCACACCATTTTTTGAAGGAACTTTAGCAGCATTTCGCTTAACCGATTTATGGTAATGACGGAAAAACTAAATATATGTGCCTGGACGGGATGGAAGGCGGTCAGACGAAAGCTATGGTGACTAAAAAAGTCGTCTCGTACTGTTGTGCAGTAATCTCTCACTTACCTGGAGGAAATATCCCGTGGACGCGAGGATAGCGATAACGAAGAACAGCACACTGTACCAGTTGGCCTGGCTGCGGACGTCTTCAGGATCTGGGAGCGAAAGAACCTGTACACCACAACATGAGATATCACAGATGCTGCAACAAGTTGCCAAACTTTACACAGAAATTTTTGTGTGGTGATTTAGAGTCTGTTTCAGATAACATATATTTTGTGTTTTTCTTTTTAGATGTTTAACACATTTTTCACATAAAAATAGCTACAAATATGAGTCATCGGTCTTCTGACCGATCTGATGAGGCCCGTCACGAATTTCTCTCCTGTGGCAACCTCTTCATCGCAGAGTAGCGCTTGCAACTTATGTCCTCAATTATTAGCTGACTGTACTCGATTCTCTGTGTTCCGCTATAGTTTTTGCCCTCTACAGCTCCCTCTAATACCATGGAAGTCATTTATTGATGTCTTAACAGATGTCCTATCATCCTTTCCCTTCTACTTGTCAGTGTTTTCCACATATTCCTTTCCTGTCCTAACCGCGGAGAACCTCCTCATTCCTTACCTTATCAGCCCAACTAACTTTCAACATTCATCTGTAGAACGACATGTCTAGTGCTTCGAGTACTTTCTGTTTTGGTTTTACCACAGTCGACGTTTCACTGCGATAAAATGCTGTGCTCCAAACGTACATTTTCAGAAATTTCTTCCTCAAATTAAGGCCTATGTTTGATACTAGTAGACTCCTCTTAGCCATAAATGCCCTTTTTCCCAATGCTAGTCTGCTTTTTATCTACCCCTTGCTCCGTCCGTCATGGGTTATTTTGCTGCCTAGGTAGCAGATTTCCTTGATTTCATCTAGTTCGTAATAGTCAATTCTGTTGTTACCTTTCTTGATATTCTCGTTCCCGCTACTTCCCATCATTTTCGTCTTTCTTAGATTTACTCTGAATGCTTTACTCGTTAAACTGTTCATTCCATTAAGCAGATCTTGTAACTCTTCTTCACTTTCACTTAGGATAGCAATGCCACCAGCGAATCTTATCATTGATTTCCTTTCACCGTCAATTTCTTTCATTTCCGTCATTGCTTCTTCCATATTCAGACAGAGCAGTAGCGACGAAAGTGTCTTAGTCTTACACCCTTATTAACCCGAACACTTTCTTCTTAGTCTCCCACTCTTATTGTTTCCCCCTGGTTCTTGTACATATTGTATAGTGCCCGCCTTTCCCGATAGCTTACCCTTATTTTCCTCAGGATTTCGAACATCCTGCATCATAATGCTTTTTTCAAGGCGGCAAATCCTGTGAACGGGTCTTGATTTTTCTTTAGTCTTGCTTTGAATATCAATCGCAAAGTCAAATCTATTGGCCTTACCTTTTCTAACACCAGGTTATGTACCGAGATATTATCAGGACCGGTTCAGGGTCAAATATCTATTTTCAGTGGCAAACAGAAATACATTTTTTTAAATTTCTAGATCGCAACGACTACTTCAAGGCGCCTGTTTCAATTACATACGGAGAGGAACTTCCCATAGTAGTAGAAGCAGGTAATATGTAGGACACACCCTACGTCATACAAAAATTGCTGCCACACTGCACTCCAAAGGGGTGCGATTACGATCAATGGGGTTGCTTGCCCACGATGTCCTTTAGTGAAGGGTCCAATCGGCCTTTTTGTGCCAGCTGTGCCATAAGTTGTTAATTTCGTCGTCCTGTTACTCGCAATACCCTGAAATTTCGTTTTCGACTGCGAAATTTGTGGGAATCAACGCACCAAGGGTAGGGGTGGTTTCATAAACGTCTTTTATGATACACCTTAGTGCCTTTTCGTGTCGTTTCTGACTGGTGGAGTGTCTGAAATGTTTCCCTCGGCCACCTACAAGAAACCCGCGTGATATCAAAGTTGGGCGTCGCGGTTCTGACCTACATTGCAGAGGCGTCAAGCAAAGGGTTGAAATGGTGGTGAGAGAGGTCGTGACCACCGTCTCACATGTCGACGGTGAGGTTGGGTAGTATTATGTTGAAATTTAGTGTCAATGTGTGATCCTTACCCTGTCTTACAGCTCACATGAATTTCTGAACCCAAGGATGATGTCGCAACCCGATACGCTTTTGCACCATTACATATGAAGGTTGTAAGCACCTCTGAGACCAGTTTAGAACTGATACGGGGCAGGCAATTATGGGGTTTCGACAAATTTATCCTTTAATTGTGGTGCACAGTGTATACGGTCAATTGAGAACGAGGTATCGGGGCAGAATGTGGGTGTTCTGCATATTACCCCTCTCTTGAGGGATAATGAAACAGTTGTGCATAATATTTAATAACCAATGCTTGTCAAGAGTCGCAAATATCAATAGTTGCAAATTAAATCAACATTTCACTGGTGCAGGTAAACATGTAGAACCCTTAAAATCTGTTGTTGCGAGACAACTACCTCATATGCAGCTACAGGAAACAAAAGATGAACTCGAGTCCCTTATTACACCGTTAGAGAGTAAGGACTCGATGGGATATGATGAAATTTCAAGTAGGATTATGAAGATCAATGAGTACATTAGTATATTTGCCCCGTCACCTGTGTAACGTGTCTTACTGATGGGCCAGTTTCATGAGAGATTGAAATACTCGTTAGTGAAATTACTAAATAAAATAGGTGCAAAAGATTACGTAGAAAATTATCGGCCAGTTCCTTTTCCGCCAAAGTTTCCTAAGCCATTTGAGAACGTTATGTTAAGGAGAGTAGTGTGACAATTAAGTACACCTAATTTGCCGTCAGTTACATGTTAACTTCGGAAGTACATTTACAGAATAAAAATCCGCTTCAGTTGTGTGGGAGCATAAATGTGTGGCGGTCGGGCCAGTCAGTCATGGTGGGTCACACCCACGTCGAACAAACGTCTGGGAGCGTAGTGTAGGACCAGCAACCATAGCGTCCGTCTGGATAGCACGACACAGAAGAATAAATATGGAAAGAAGTGAGCTGCTGAATTCCTGAGGTGTGATGATGTTCACTTTAAGCTCCCTAAGAGTATACATACTACGACAGTGAATAACAGTAGTATGTAGTTCAGAACACGAATGGACAACTCTAAAAAGGATAATCATAA
Organism: Schistocerca cancellata; assembly: GCF_023864275.1. Classification (NCBI taxonomy): domain Eukaryota; kingdom Metazoa; phylum Arthropoda; class Insecta; order Orthoptera; family Acrididae; genus Schistocerca; species Schistocerca cancellata. The sequence goes on along the minus strand of NC_064628.1, from coordinate 242,571,825 downwards.
AAGTTAGACGAACAAATACATCTACAAGGAAAGTAACTACGAAGATACCTTAGGCAACAGAATAAATACTTAAACTTATCGACGGAAGAGGGAAGTTTAAAAATGTTCAGAAAAAGCCAGGAATGTAGCAATATAAGTGACTGTGGAAAGAGTATATTAAAGTCCTCTATAAGGATGAGGGCCGTCCGACAACATGATAGAAGAAGAAATGGGAGTGCAAATGGAAGATAGGGGGATCCATTATTAGATTAACAGAGTTTAACTGGCGATCAAATAAAGTAGAAGGCATAGATTACATTCCTTTGGAATTTCTAGAATCAGCAGGACATGGGGTAAGCAGACCAGTATTCAGGCTGGTTGTACACGCTATGAATCAGGAAATATACAATCAGACTTTCCGAAAAATATCGCCCACACAATACCGAAGAAAGCAAGCACTGATAACGGGGAGAAATATTGCATAATCAACTCAACAGCTAATACATCCAAGAGCACAGGAGAGAAATTCGTGGTGGGCCGCCTCAAACTAGTCAGAAGACTGGAGACAGAAACAACCCTAAACCCTAGCTAAAGACCACTGCTCACAGCGGCAAGTATTCAGTGGTCTAAACAGCACAGAAACTGGAGAGTAGTTGTGGTATTTTGCCCCTTTCAAATATTGAAAACAATCGAGTACACCGAAGCCCAATGAGGGGTTTATTCCGCAGTGTGAAGAGTCTTGTGATGTTTCAGGGGCCCATGCCATGAGTTGGGTCAACTCATTCCGGCTACTGTAGAACATAAACCAGGGTGTTTATTCCAACATTCGCGATGACCAGGTGCTACATCTTATTCCACATCTTCATAGTGAGTGTACGGAGGACACTCCTGTCTTCGAGATGACTACAGTTGTGTTCGATGTTGCTGCATGCATACATCCCTGATTTAACAAACTCTCGGACATCATACTGCACCTCCAGCGGCACGCTAGCCCATTGGATATTCATACCATAGAGTCTGTCGGGGACTAGGGCCTATTTCGTACAGAGGGTGAAATGTAGCCATGAACATGAAGGTAAGTAGGTAGCTATGCGTGATCTGTTCATCAATGAATGGCTTCAAATGAATATAACTTACCTAGAGAAATTTACGGACTAATTTCCTCGACGAACAGAGGCTACTACCACGCTTGGGTGCGGTGTTACGCGGTATTAGCGGGTCTCCAGTGTGTGATTATTTTTTTGACTGCTGTTTTTATGTTTCCAACACAGTGGGAGTGTCAGTTCCAGTCCTCACGAAACTTAACAGCTTAATTTGATGTTGTAATGTGTCCCAAGAAGCGCAGTGTGGCCCTCATGCTTACTCCGAGCACGTCCCCGAAGAAGACAGCGAAAAGTGGGAAGGCAGCGCCGGCGATGAGCGCGGCAACTGTGCCGGTGACCAGCAGGTGCCACTCCGGCGCGTTGAGGCGCACCACGGTGGTCAGCCCCACGTCGGGCACCTTCTCCTCTGGAGCCTCTGGCTGCACCTCGACGGGGCCCCCTTCGCTGCCCGCCATTGAAGAAGCCTCGCTGCGGACGCTCACCATACGCTCCAGCTCTGGTCGCTCGCCTCCTGCCGCTGCAGGAGCAACGGGGTTAGCACAAGTTGAAGAGGTTAGCGCAAGTTGAACATCTATAGGGTTTACTTACACTGTTGATAAGGGAAAGAAGTTTATCTCATGCTTGTAGTCATCTAGAACAACTATAAGCCGCAGCGACCGCTACGGTCACCGGTTCGAATCCTGCCTCGGGCATGGATGTGTGTGATGTCCTCAGGTTAGTTAGGTTTAAGTAGTTCTAAGATCTAGGGGACTGATGACCACAGTAGTTAAGTCCCGTAGTGCTCAGAGCCGTTTGGCGCCCAACTATAAGACGCAAAGAAAAACGTTTCCGTTCGGAAGCCGTACACTTCAGAATCGGTATGCCAATGAGGCAAATGAGCCGTGACCATTAAGGAGAACACCCCACCGACACACCACGTTGGAGATACTCGTATCGCAAAAGAATGTATCCTGCTGTATGAAGAAGTCCTATACGGCCTGCTGCATATCCTCGTCCGTCGAGAATCATCGGGCTATTAAGGCCATTTTCAAGTGAACGAAAGTGTGGGAATCGCATGGAGTGAGCTCAGGACTATAGGCGGATGTTCGACTGTTTCCCACCTGAGTTGGTATAACTTCTGCATTACGACATTTGTATTATGGGGAAGTGCACTGTCATAAAACAGCAACATCCCTTGTATCACCATTACACAACGGTGGTTTTTGACAGACATGGTGCCCCATAGGAATTATTTATACTCCGGTGGATGTCTGCCGGTATTTCTACTCCGGCAGCCAAGGAAATAATAATAGCACGTTGGTCCTGTTCGGACGCATTTGGTAATAACGTCGCCATAGTTGGTGTTTCCGCATTGCGCCACACTAATCCCTTGCCTACAGGTCGGTTAATACGTTCCCACTTCAGAGACGCGCTACATTGCTTTCATGCTGCAGAAAGGCCCTCAAATGAGAACTTTTTGATCACCCCTCATAAGCTGAATGAAAAACTAAAGGACGAGAGTAACTTTCGAATTATGTGCCACTGCCTAATAACTTAGTTCGATCGAACTTGGACCATATGTAGAAAGAACTGCCGCAGCATAATGCAAAAGGTAACTGAAAGAAATATGCAATGTTACGAATAAAATGGCAATTTCATTCAAAGACAGTAACTTACTGAAGCCATTGGGATTCATAGTGGTCCTCTGGATATTACAAAAAATAGGACCTGATTCATAATAGGATGTTTTCACTTAAATCCTACCTCTAGGGACAAATTCTCAAGTAGATGCATGATTTGTCTTCAGGATTATTGTAAACAATGGTACATGTCAAATAAAATTAATAAAAAATGAAAATTACTTAATTATTGCATTTGCTATTTTATGAAATTCTTGTTTTTCAAAAAGTTCAAAAATGTATTTACATAAATAATAGTAACTAAATTAAAGCTTAGTTCAGGAAGTTTATGCTTGCTCAACTTTATGATCATTGTAGAAAAAATAATTAAACTAGATGCAGCAGATGAAAGAAAGATGACTCAATTAATTTAATTACATTACATAATTTATGTATCTCTACAAGAAGTCTCAATAATATGAAAGTAGATGATCACAGAACTTAGCTAAAACCTTGGTATTAGAGACTATTATAAATTAGGGAAATTAGAATTAATTGTTTCAGCTGTGTTACTAGAATTTCCATTCCACCCAAAAACCAGTGTCCAATATAAATTATTTTTAGAGATTTCAGGGTGACGTCATTGAAAAAACTCGACCAATGAGACAATAAAAAATAGTGAGAGTAAATCAAATTTATCCTTTCACAAGTAAACTTTTTCAGCAAGGAAAAGAGGGCTAAATCTAAAAATGATTTATCTGAGGTTAAAGAAATTAGATCTCAATTTAATGAAAAATTTAAGGCTTTATCTGTTAACTATAAAATTATATTTAATAATGCTGATAATAGTAAATTAAATACCATTAGAGAGAACTGAGATTATGTAACGAATTCACTCAATTCTATGGTGCAAATAGCTAAAAGAAGAACTAAATTTTGAAAAGAGGATAAATTGAATACAGACCTGCAGTTCCAAAAATGTTTTAACCAATTTCTACAAGATACAAGACATAGGTAGAACTAAACAATCTCTTCACGTTTTGTGCAATAAAATCACACACACACACACACACACACAATATATATATAATGGTGGACGTAACAATAAATTTATCTGATAATAAAAATGACAAACAATATATTACAAGAATTAAAATAATGATAATCTATGTTGTCCTAGAGCAATAACAGCGACACTAAGCTACCATACAAGTATTATACTACTAAGACAACTGTCTACAGGTGAGATTAAGAAAATTAGAGGAGATAAATACAAGTTACAAAACCAATAAACAGTAAACAACTAGGAGACTACAACAAAGAAGCAGAAAATTTCAATTCAGTTATCTATCATAGTCCCAATAAAGCAATAAAGATAATCTGTATAAAACTCACAACCTTTTTGATGTTGTTAACAGTATGTTAGCTTCATTAGGATCATCATATTATTGTAGTATATGTAATAAGCTGTATCACAACAAGAACATGCCCAGCAGTAAAACAGAGAGAAAAGTCTGTGTACTGTACACACAACACAGTACTGTGGAAATAAGTTATATTGTGAAAACTGCAATAGATACTGTTATAATGAAGAATGCTTAAAAAATTACCAAGAAGTTTTTGATACAGGTTACAAACGTCATGAATGTAAGTGCATTTGTTTGAGATCTAAAGAATATAAATGCAGTTTTGAACAATGTAGAAACTGTACCCACATAGTAAAAATTAGAAATCATAAATGTTACATACAATACAAACGGCTAAAACGTATTGTGAAAGAAACTTTGGTGAGGATTTTATAATCAATGGTTCTCAAAATTGCAGTAAAGACGATTCTTATATTAATGAAGACTTCCAAACTTATTACATTTTCCAGTGCTGAGAATGTTACAAAACAGTTACAGGAAAACAGTTTAACTGTTGTGAAAACGGAATATCAAAGACAATTCTGTGTAAATATACTGAACAACATACATTGTTGGATTATGAAGCTCAACAAGAAACTGTTATACATATTCTAAATCCTACAATAGCTCACAATCATAATGGTGATATTTTTTATAATAAGATGAATTATGAATTCCATAGGCAGATGACATCTGATAAAAATAAGAACAACATATTTATAACTCATTTTCCTAATGGCTATCATCCACAATTCATTCTGCAGCATTGTGCTGAAAAAACAATAAAACCATTTATCCCAATGCTCTCTTAGTAGCTCCACGAAAACGTTTGATTTGAATGAATGGAAGAGAGGTTACAACCTATATTTGTTCAATACAAAGAAAAATGAAAATTAAATATTGCCAGTTCCTGATGTCGAATATTATTGTGTTGCCAACTGTTTCTCAAATTGAATAGTGAAAATGTTGAAGAAAATTATGAGTTCAATTTGATCAAAAGAAATTAATAATGATAGTAATTCTGAAGTATATACATTGAGAATAGGCTGCTTACAACTAAGTGTTCCTAGAAGTAGCTAAATACATCCAATATTTTATTTAACAATTGCCAGAGTTTGTACAGGTATATACAGATCTTGAGGGAAGCATTGATGTATTGGATAAAGAATAAAAGAAAATTCTAGACAAAATCTGTATTCAACATGCTGCAAATGATGGTGAAGTAAATACAGCTGGAGCTAAAGTAGATGGCTTTGATAAAGAAACCAATACTGTTTATCAATACCATGGCTGTTATTGGCATGGTTGAAAAAATGTTTTAAATGTGAGATAATTAACAACAGAATAAAGAATTAATTGATGAACTATATCAAAAGATTTATCAAGAACTAATAAAATGCGGAATTCAGGTTATAATTTAGTAAAAATTTAGGGATGTAATTGTATCAACTCAGCACCATATAAAAACTTAAGAAGCTCAAACAATTATCTGAAGTTGTTAAAGCTTTGAATCCAACAGATGCTTTTTATGGTGGTCAAACTAACACAATAACATTGAGAGCTAAAGCTGATGGTGTTAACATAACAATAAGATGTGATGATGTTTGTAGTCTTTATCCGGGTGTGCAATATTACCATTATTATCCAGAATGACAGGACACAAAAATATATAAACCAAGAGACTATTGTAAAAGATTGTATAGGTTTGTAGAATGTAAGTTATTAGCATCAAGAGGATTGTATCATCCTGTTTTGCCATTATGGATAAAGATCAATAAAAATGAAAATCTAATACTTCATTTATATGTCAAATGTGCAGAAGAGAAAACAAATAAATGTAATCACAATGATGACAAAAGAAGTTTTATTGGTACCTGGTAAGTGATGAAGTAAAGAAATCTGTAGGAAAAGAATATAAGATTTTAGAATTCTATGAAAAAGTATGGAACTGTAGTAAGAAAAGATAAGTTGTTTCAAAATTGTGTAAAAGACTTTATGAAAATAAAATTACAAACTAGTCCTCATGATTTTGAAGCCAATGAGATATATATCAAAACAGTTAAAGAAAAATTGCATATTGATTTAGATCCTGATAGAATACAACAAAATCCAAAAAAACAAGCTAGGAATTGTCTAAACTCATCATTGGAAAAATTTAGACAATGCACAATGCCAAATTGTGAGAAAACTGAATATGTGACAGATTTACAACTATTTTTGAGACACTGTTGGATGGCAAATTAGATAATTTGAATATAAATTTTATTAATGAGCATGTGGTAGGCAGAAGTCCTATTTCAAAGATTATTATGTGGAAAATAATGGAGCTACAATTTTGTTTCCAGCTGCATTCACCACAACAAATGCAAATCTTATGTCATATGACAGGCTGGATAAGCTAGGAAAAAATTTTAGATATTTTGGTATGAATACTGTGATATATATCGATGATAGGGAGGTGAATGGACTGATGAGAAATGAAATAATAAATACAGATTTGACTTCAACTGCATCTAAGGTTATTATTTTGAGAGAAATGATAAAAGCACAGTAATGTAGGTAAAGGATTTCATTTTCAGCTATAAAAATATTCAAAATTTGAACAGTGAATCTATGCTAAGATCAATTGAGAGTGAAAAGAAAGAAAAGATACAATTAGAGTATAATCAGAAAATAAGAGATATAGTCATCTAAAATTTCATAAATAAACAAGTTAAGAAATAATTCTCATTTTATTTTGATAAAAGAATATTGTAGGAAATTTTGATAAAAGAATAATGTAGGAAATTTTGATACAATGCTTTATGGAAATTAAAATTAACTTAACTTACAAGTTAATAAAATTTAATAAACTGAAGCTGAAATAAGTTTTTGTGTCTTCTAGTACAAAAATAAAATCTATGTTTGCTATGTCATTATAAATTTAGTAGTTGCTTTTTATTGATTTCTCTGCTGTCTAAATAGATCGATTTAGATTTCTTTGTTATTGAGTGAGAAATTTGAAAAAGTATATTAATTTTAATGTAATTTTCTAATATTTCTGGTAAATTATTTGTTGGTAAATGATAAGTTCATAATTCGTTATTTTCGTACAGTTATAAAAAGGAGAGAATTCGACTTTTCTGTTTGTTCCCATATTTCTATATCAGTTTCCTCAAACGTCTCTTCTTCTCCATAAGCATTATGTTTCATACTTTTCATATGTTCTATAACTGAAGATGGTTTAAAATAATATTTGCAAACATTATGTGAAACTTGTTTATCTTTCACTTTAATATTTCTCCCAACAAAAATATCTTAGTCACATTTAAATTTGTTCCATATAATAGTCATATTCATCATTATTTAGAACATTAATAATCCTTATGTTTAATACATTTATAAGCTATGTAAGCTACTGACAAAGCTGAATGATGTAAACAGTTCTAATTTGTTTAAAAGATTAGTGAGCTGTAAGTAAATAACATATTACATTACTATCTGTGAATATTTAAAAACTAGATATGGTGAAAAAATTTGTCTGGAGCTTGGTGATAAATTAAAATTATTTTGCCAAACACATATTTGAAATTAATCGGTAGTTGGAATTTTCATTGTTTTGAATATAGAACTATTAAGGAGAGATATAATGGAATGAAGAAACTTAAAAAACAATGGTCATGAAGTCCATTATTTAGAATTTTTTTAGAATAATTTTAATGAAATGACCCCAAGTGCCCTGAATCAGCCAAGTTAGTAGTATTATCTCTGAATGAAACTGTCATTTTGTTCATAACATTGCATATGTCTTTCAGTTAACTTTTGTACAATGTTGTAGAAGTTCTTTCTATGTATGATTCTAGTTTCATTGTGCTAATTTGCAGTGACACATCATACAAAAGTTACTCTCCTCCTGAAGTTTTGCCCACAAGGCTATTTACTCTGTTTATTTTGAAATTAACTCCAGGCAGCAGCATTTGATGATTTTCATTTACAGCAGTCAATTTTGAAGCTCTAAAGGCTTTATCATCATGGACATATCGTGATAGTCATATTACTGCGCACCCACAGAATACATATAGGCACAGTCATGGAATATTATCACAGCTTCATCTTAAGTGGCTACTACAACCAAAATGCCAAATCTAACACTGATTGTCATGCAAAACATATATAAAATATGCATGTATAAATGTGTAACTCCAATGCAGCTATGTTCACTCACTCTGGAGCTACATATGTGTACACTTAAATACTGTCCATGATAATCAGTGTTTTGACCTAGCATTTTGCTTGATGTGTCTAAAGTGCAATTGTACATAACGGCATTCCATTGAAACACGTATGTAACATAGCAGCGATGGCGAGGCATTGTAGCATCTGTGACCAGAGAGTATGCGCTTGACCGCGCGAGTGTTGCGAGCGGTTCTCAGTCTGTCAGTCAGTCGTTGCGAGTGTGTAGCTCTGTCTAGTTGCGGGCAGTACAGTAGTAGTCGTTGAGAGCAGTTCAGTAGTGGTCTGGTCCGGTCACGGTCGCGAGCAGGACGCAGTCGGGAGCGTCGACATGGCATTCTGGTCAAGATGCTGAATGAGGTATATTGTTAATTAAGGTAATTATCAGATAATGTAAAGTTTATTTATTGTAATTAATTTCCAACAAGTGCCCCAATAATAATTTTGATTTCAAAAGCAATTTTAGAAAAAAAATTTATTTAATTGAATTAATTCCACTTCCCTTAAAGACAAATTTCAGTTAAATTACAAAAAAAAGAATATTATTATTTGCAATGCAGTTCCTCCAAGCTGTGCGCAAGAATAAGAGCAGAAATGTGACTAGCAGTTACAATGAGGTAAGAATTTAATTCTGATTTTTGTACAGGGCCAAAGACCGATATTTCGGTTTAATTGAATTTTCATTATCACTGAGATTTCATTAGTACTGTATTGTTTTTCATTATTTTTGCGGAAGCTTACACCAGAGTCAGATTGCGAATTTCACATTTTTAATTGTCATTGTCAGTAAATTTCATTACGGGAGGTTACACTTGGCTCCATTTATATTAAATAATAGTCTTACGAAATTTTTGTGGGGAGGTTACACTGTAATGAAATTTACTGACAATGACAATTAAAAATGTGAAATTCGCAATCTGACTCTGGTGTAAGCTTCCGCAAAAATAATGAAAAACAATACAGTACTAATGAAATCTCAGTGATAATGAAAATTCAATTAAACCGAAATATCGGTCTTTGGCCCTGTACAAAAATCAGAATTAAATTCTTACCTCATTGTAACTGCTAGTCACATTTCTGCTCTTATTCTTGCGCACAGCTTGGAGGAACTGCATTGCAAATAATAATATTCTTTTTTTTGTAATTTAACTGAAATTTGTCTTTAAGGGAAGTGGAATTAATTCAATTAAATAAATTTTTTTTCTAAAATTGCTTTTGAAATCAAAATTATTATTGGGGCACTTGTTGGAAATTAATTACAATAAATAAACTTTACATTATCTGATAATTACCTTAATTAACAATATACCTCATTCAGCATCTTGACCAGAATGCCATGTCGACGCTCCCGACTGCGTCCTGCTCGCGACCGTGACCGGACCAGACCACTACTGAACTGCTCTCAACGACTACTACTGTACTGCCCGCAACTAGACAGAGCTACACACTCGCAACGACTGACTGACAGACTGAGAACCGCTCGCAACACTCGCGCGGTCAAGCGCATACTCTCTGGTCACAGATGCTACAATGCCTCGCCATCGCTGCTATGTTACATACGTGTTTCACCATGAATGTGCAGATTTTGTATATATATAGCAGGTCTGCACCAATTTGATTCGTATGGTATGTGCATGATGATGAAGTTGTGAGAGCTTCAGAATCTATGTAGTGAATGAAAATGATCAAATACAGAAATTTGGAATTAATTTCAAAATAAAGAGTATAAATAGTTGTCACCAAGTTACCTTCCCTTAGAAATTTGGGTGCACTCAACGACTGTTATATGACTTTCAAATGATAAAGCACAGCAAACAGTCGTCATTTTATTTCAGGTTTTATTAGACAAATCTAGATTTCAGCTAGTGCCCAGTCATTATCGATGCCTTATTTAATAGTAAGAATATATGTCCTAGTATATCAGTCACCTGTTGTTCAGGATTGTGTCACAGTTCGTTCAAGTCTTGAACGACTGATAGCTGTGCTCTATCATTTGAAATAAATAGTTGTTCTAAGCAACAATACTATATCAGCTGACATTTGCCTGCTCAGAAAAATTGAAGATGAAAGGTGTTGCATGCGGAGTGTGTGGAAACCCACTACAACATAACTCGCAAGGGCGTGATAACTCCCAGAGAGAACTTTGATTACCTGATAAGTTTAGCACTTAGCTCAGTTACGAGCGTTTTTTTCTGTTTTTGCGTTTGAATTCGGTTGAAGCCATCACAGAATCATGCATACCATTACTGAAAATTTGGGAACAGTCCTTATTTTGGTGGTTGTCTCTGGTGGAGATTCGGAATAATGGACTGTGCCAGTTAGAAACTTTTTGCATATTTTACTGCATGAATGGCTATAAATTAGAAGGAGGGGCAGTTCGTCAAAAGAATAATTCTTTAAAAGGTGTTCTATTTTTACGGCATTAAGCGGGTGCTACAATTCTGGGAACCTGTGGTGAGCAGGAACACAACAGAAATTTCATACATTTACTAAGGGCTTTCTACCCAATAGGCTGACTGGAGAAGGTGCGTGAGTGGTTCGTATTCTGTAGCGCGAACTGTAAACATCCCTAAGGTGTACCTTTCGTGGAGTACACACTGTATAATTAAGGCTTTTTCTTTTACTTATTTATTATTATTATTGGTTATAAATTGTATAAACTGACATATCTGGACAGAGATAGCTAAAATTAAAACAATAAAGTGCTCCTTTTCACGAGTAATTATACTTTTTTATGTAACGCTTTTCAAAAAGACATGCAGAAACGTGCTGAGGTGTAAATTAGCTGAAGTGGGCTCTAACTGGGCGGTATTCGACTGACGCTCTAGTACGCAGATTCAGCAATCTTTTGTATAAGTTAGACTAGGTCTTAAAATCATGTCTTTCAAAGAAAAGTCGACTGTAATCTAGCGCTAAGTTTCGTAATCAGCTGCCAAGCAGGAAAGAACTGCAGAGATGTCTGGCAAAAGTAGGTTCAGAACAGTGGTAGACACCTGACAGATCGTTTGAGTGTATTCTCTTCACAGATAAACAATAAAAGTGCCTGTGAATTCACACCACATAGTGACATATGGCGACCGCAATGGCTCTTCGTGCCAATATGCAGTTTTTACAGTACCCCACCATGTACTAGTGCCTCGTCACAGCACAGAATATTGCCAGGTCACATGTTACCAACTTCGATCCCAACCAGAAACCGAAGAGCAAATGCAGAACGTTGCTGCAGATCGTGAGGTTTCAGTAGCTGCCTAGTCTGGATATGGTGCGTGTAGCAATGAATAATAGATGGAAGCTTTTTCCATAGTGTTGACCACGTTACTGACAATTCTCGTGAGACTGCAAGAGCACTGTCACTACCCGGGCACGTGCTGCATGGTCAGTTACAAAAACAGCAACCTCTTCACCAGCTTCCACTGGAGCAGGATGCCTCTTTCTTCCTGGTGCCAGACCGAGCTCGGCCGTGATTTTGAAAACCATTTAATGACGTCGGGCCTCTCCTCAGGCCTTTCAGTTGGCGATACTCTCTCAATGCAGCACTGTAATTGCTGCCTTTCCCGTAAGACAGTTTCACCAACAGCGCATGTTCCCTCTTTTCGACCGCAGTACTGTTCACTCGCGTTATGGCATGTCAAAAAAATGGTTCAAATGGCTCTGAGCACTATGGGACTTAACATCTTAGGTCATCAGTCCCCTAGAACTTAGAACTACTTAAACCTAACTAACCTAAGGACATCACACACATCCATGCCCGAGGCAGGATTCGAACCTGCGACAGTAGCAGTCCCGCGGTTCCGGGCTGCAGCGCCTAGAACCGCACGGCCACCGGGGCCGGCATAGCCTGTCAAATGGCAGCCTCGGTTTCATACAGTATGAAGCACTAGATTTACAACTGGTGGCCACAATTGGAACTAATCTGTTTACCAATGTAAATTGGTTCCGCATTACGGCATTAGCATGATTCCCAAGTTATGATGCCATAAAATAATTACATTCCACACAGTACCTCCGTGAGTAGCTACACTACATTATTACCACCACTTTGTTGCATGCTGTCTTCATCCAGTTGTAATTTTAATCTCCTGAACTGTACGCCATGTTAGGCACGGTTAGTAACCTAAATTAAAATGAAGTGCAGGAATTGATTTCTTTGTTTACTCGTCTTACTTGCATAGCTGAATACCCTAACTTGCTGGGGCTCACCCTTTTCCTCGGCCTCTTTGACAGCGGCGGACAGTTGGGCAGTGACGAGCGCGTGGTAGTGGCCCTTGAGCTCCATCAGCTCGTCGTGGCTGCCCTGCTCGACCACACTGCCTGCGGACAGCACCACGATCCTGTCTGCATTGCGCACAGTCGACAACCTGTGTGCGACGATGATGGTCGTTCGACCAACGCTAGCCTGCAATTTGTTCATGGAAAAAAAACTCGTTAGTGTGCAGTTATTGACGTTTAAAGAAAGGAGCTTTCAACTATAGTTTGTATCTAATGTTCAAATATTCGAATAGTTCTTAACGATCTCTGGAGGTTCCAATCGGTATACAAGAGCAAAAATTGAGGTCGCACTCTACTACACTTCAGAGGGGTTAGATCACGTCCTTTGGCATTATAGCCTCGCAATGTCTTTGCAGTACGGTTGTGTCGTCCAGGGGGTGACAACCCATCGAACGTTGTCAAGAACGTCGCACAGTTGATCATCGCACTGTGACTGTCATTTTCGACAACGAAATCTGTGGAATCAACGCTCTAAGCAAGGGGGTAGTTTCACTGACGCCCTTTACGCCACCTACTGAGGGATTTTCTTATCGATACTGAGTGTAGGTGTATTGGAAATTTTTTCTTCGGCCACCCATAAGAAAACTACGTGATTTGAAAGCAGAGGCGTCAAAAAGAAAAGGAAAAGTGGGTAACAGAGAGCGCACAGACCTTCCCATCATGTGCTACACCCACGATTTCGTTGCGCAGCGTTTTGGTGAAATTTGGTGCGAATGTGACATCATTAACCTACATTACACCTCACTTGAGCTTCTGTGGCCTTTTTTCGCCTGTATCGATAATTAACTGTCAGAAAGGTAGCCGAGCCCGAAGGCGGTGTCGCAAGGCACCATTCTTTCGCACCATTTCAGAGGAAGATTGTACGCACTTTTGCCAGCCGCAGTGGCCAAGCGGTTCTAGGCGCTTCAGTCCGGAACCGCGTGACCGCTACGGTTGCAGGTTCGAATCCTCCATAGGGCATGGATGTGTGCGATGTCGTTAGGTTAGTTAGTTTTAAGTAGTTCTAAGTTCTAGGGGACTGATGACCTCAGATGTTAAGTCCCATAGTGCTCAGAAACATTTGAACATTTTCGTACGCACTTCGGAGCCAAATTTCAAACCTGCATGGCGGTGGGAGACAAGGGGTTTCGACATATGGTACTGTTCTGTTGCGCAATGTATAAAATGTAGTAATTAATGCGCACTTACGAATACATAGTTTTTGCAAATGGTAGTAGGGGAAGGCGCTGGAAGGGGTACTTACCAACTGTAGATACCAGCGGAGAGCATTGATTCTAGCGGTTTTTTGGAGTAAGCAGTGTTCAGTGGTGGGACTAGTGGTCGGATTGATTTTTCAGGGAGTTGAGAGTGAGGTTTGAGCGTGAAAGATCTCATTCTCGAGATACCGCATTGTCAGCTTTCAACAGGACTACGAGTAGTGGCTGTTAGCAGCCTAAGGGTTTCTTCAAAATTATTGCAACCAGTCGCCTTTTGTTTTGCTGCGGACAATCAATAAATATTTACTATGTGATGATGAATTGCTAGGCGGTTCGAAACCGGTAATGGGATTATGAAAATCTAAGAACAAAGCAAAAGGCGGCTACTTGCAGTAATTTCAAGAAACCTTTATTCATCACAGACACAGTGATACGCATCAATAATGAATAAAAGTTTTGTTAGTAGTCAGGACAGCTAGCTCTGTCACTGTCTTTCACTGCTGCTGTAACCGGGATGTATCTAACATAGGGTTTGAACTATAAAACGTCAGTGTGAGATACATCACCAATTGTCAACGACAAGCGGGAGGTTCGAGTCCCGGTCCGGCACAAATTCTCGTTGTCTTAATTCGATTATACAGCAGATAGTTGCCCCTATTCACAAATGCGAATACATTTCATGTATTCCATAAACGCTGCAGTCGACACAGTGCTTGTTACTTCGGACATATATGCGTGTCCGAAGGAACTGTGCGCCGTATTTCTGAACAACAAAGGCACTTCAATATCGTATAGAGCCAGGAGTGGTTTCGTAAAGAACCAACAATTGGAACGTTCAGTAAAATGACTGAAACTAGAATTACGTAAACAATGGCAGCAAAAAGAGGTACATCTGTATCGTGACCTTGGACTGACCTTGTCCAGCGCGGCCTGCACCTTGGCCTCGCTGCTGGTGTCCAGAGCAGAGGTGGCCTCGTCCAGCAGCAGGATCTTGGGGCGGCGCACCAGCGCCCTGGCGATGGCGATGCGCTGCTTCTGGCCGCCCGACAGCTGGGCCCCGCGTTGGCCAACCATTGTGTCGTAGCGCTGTGTACAGCGAAGAAAGGGGAAAGATTAGAGTTTAACATCCCATCGACAGCCTTGACGGAACGCAAGTCGGATTGTTTCAAGGTTGGGGAAGGAAATCAGCCGTGCCCTTTCGAAGGAAGCATCCCGGAATTTTCCTGGAGTGAGTTAGGAAAAATCACGTACAATCTAAATCTGGAAGGCTGGACGCGCATTTGAACCGTCATTCTTCCGAATGCCAGTACACTGCACCTGCCCGCTCGGTTCCGTTGGACTAGTAACTGCGTTGGACAAGAATGGGGAAGAAAATCGGCAGTTGCCACTTTGAGGTAAAGATCCAGGTCTTTTTATCCTGATGGTCCCTAACTTGACACCCGTGTCTTGGCCCTGAGCAGTAATAGACAGCATGCCCCTATTGCGTCCAGGAGCTAACGTAGGTGACCACTTCTTCTCCGTGCACCGTCTATGACATCCACGGAATATTCCTGTGAACTACTTACCATATCCATGGGTATTATCAAAATGGATGTACCCTACATAAGCATGTATGTCCCACTTCTCCCCCTAAACCACTGGACCGATTTCAACCTGATACACATACCCGTTACTGCCTGGAAAGAATAGTTGTTGGAGGAAGAACCACCTACCTAATATTGGGATGAGGATGGAACTGGTACAGAAGTGTAGCCGACGACGTGCGAACACCCAGATTTCATTCATCCATTACTTGAGAATTAGAGCACTCAGTGGCTTATAACAAACACTATACGTTATTTCAAACCTTTACGAAACATTCTCTCTCTGACAACTCCCACAAATAAAGGAAAAAAGTTTATTGCTTTGTACATTTTTGTTGTTCAAGCAGTAAAACATCCGCATCAGGCATGACATTTTAATTTTTTACTACTAGCGGTATTCACAATACATTTTGCTGACAGTATTCATATATATCACTGAATATACCTGCAAAAACTGTACGACACATTGTTCAGGAGATATTGAGTCTTAAAGATTGAGCTGTGAGAAAATGAAACTACAGGTCGAAATTCGTTAGAGATACAGTTGTGATTTGTGTGATATATGTAAAAATATACGAAATAAAAGCACTCCGCCAAAAACATGTGGAAAATGTTGCTCCCAAACCCCTGTATTGATATCAACGGGACGTAGTGCACCTACTACATACTACCTGGAAAGAAATACGCGGTGGGTAAGAACAACCAGTCTGCTGTTGGGGTGAGAGTGATAATTTGGTGATGCAGAGAAAAGGTGGCGGAGCAGGAGATGGTCAGAGATGGGGAAAGAAGGAGAAGGACACACACAGGGGGATGAGGAGGCGGACAGATAGAAGGGTAGGAGGAAACGGATAGAGAAAAGGAAAAGGATAAGATGGACAAAGTGTGAGGGGAGGAGAAGACGGCCAGAGAAAGTGGGGAGTAGAGAGAAGATGGACAGAGGGGGAAGGAGGTGATGGAGTAACAGAAGGTTGGAATAAATACATATCATGGCAGTGCAGGGTACTCAGCTAGTAAAACAATAAAATTAAAGTATGAAATTGACACACTAATGAAGGTATGTCACAGAGAAACACGCAGTCATGCCCATTGTCAAATTACCATTGTGTACGTAATGTCTGGTGAAACTTCTATCATGTGTGTTATGTTTCACAGATTTAAGATTTTCGGGTCCTGTTTAACAGGCCTTTAAAGCCTAACGTACAATCAAAACATTACAATAAACCAATTTACAGGAAGTGTTTACGAATAATTTTAGTGCAGCATACTCATGGAGAACCATATATTGTTCACATCCTATAAGGGCGTCTTTGACTGTCTAGTGTATGTGCGTGTCATCCACTTAATTACCATTTAAAATACATGATTCAAAAGTATTAGCTTTCTTCTGTAGACCTTTGACTTAAAACGTCTTAAAATACCACACATCTGACAATGAATCCAAAAACGTGTAGTGTGCCACTTCTATGATTTGTATATATATGACTTTTGCATATAAAAGTTGGCATTGGAACCTGCAAAGCGTTAAGTACGCCACGTACAGAGCTACTGACATGCGCTGTCTGGGTGAAGATTGGAGGCAACAGCCTTAGGTTGCCTGTGGTAGGTGACTCTCCTGCGCGTCCTGTATACGCGTAGCGTAGCGTGAAGCTCTCAGCCTGCAAGATCCGGGCAATCACAGAGGGTGGGTTTATTGGCAGTTGGGAGCTGCAATGTTAGGAGAGTAATGGGGCCCCTTAGGGAAGAAATGGAAGAAAGCCAGTGTGGACTCCGGGTGCATACCGAGTGGAGTCACTCCAAACGTGGAAAGGATCTTTCTGGATGCAATGAAGAGCACAGGTTGCCGCCAGCTGTAGGTGGTGGCAAACGTCGGTACCAACGATGTATGTAGAAATTCTCCCTGGTTTCGATCGGCTAACAGAAGTGGTAAAGGCAGCCAGTCTTGCTTGTGGGATGAAAGCAAACCTCACCATTTGCGCCGGCCGAAGTGGCCGTGCGGTTAAAGGCGCTGCAGTCTGGAACCGCAAGACCGCTACGGTCGCAGGTTCGAATCCTGCCTCGGGCATGGATGTTTGTGATGTCCTTAGGTTAGTTAGGTTTAACTAGTTCTAAGTTCTAGGGGACTAATGACCTCAGCAGTTGAGTCCCATAGTGCTCAGAGCCATTTGAACCATTTTTTTCACCATTTGCAGCATAGTCGACGGGACTGGTTGCGGACCTTTGGTACAGAGACGAGTGGAGGGTCTGAATCAGAGGCTCAGGCTGTTCTGCGACCGTGTAGGCTGCAGTCCTCGACTTGGACCATAGGGTGGTTGGGTTTCGGGTTCTGCTGAGTAGGTCAGAAGACCACCCAAGAGGCGGTTACACGGGTAGCAGAGGGCCGTGTGGAGCCGACTGGGTGGTTTTTTAGGTTAGAGGGTCTCGGGGAAATACAAAAAAGGTCTTCAGTCTAAAAGAGTGCAGGTCGAACGTAGGAAGAACGTAGGGACAGGAATCATGGGTGTAACAGTTTTAAATTGTCGTAGCTGTGTTGGGAAAGTACCAGAGCTTCAAGCTATAATAGAAAGCACTGATGCTGAAACCGTTGTAGGCACTGAAAGGTGGGTAAAGCTGGAGATAAGTTCTGTCGAAATTATAGCGAAGAACCTAACTGTGTTCCGAAAGGATGGGTTAAACACAGTGGGCGTGTTTGTTGCTCTTGGAAGTAGTTTATCTTGTAGCGAAATTGAAGCAGATAGTTCCTGTGTGTTACTAAGGGCAGAGCTTATTCTTGGCAACCGAAATAAAATAATAATCGGATCGTTTAACCGACCTTAAATTTCAAATGATACAGTTGTTGATTGGTTCAAAGAACTTGAGTTTAATTTCAAAAACGCAGTTGTGTCATACCATTATAGTTGGTGGTGACTTTAATTTACCCTCGATATGTTAGCAAATATACATGTTTAAATCCGGAGCAACGCTTAGAACATCACCTGAAATTGTGCTTGGTGCAGTCTCTTAAAATTATTTCGAGAAGTTGGCCACGTGAATAGTCAAAGGTTGTGAAAGCATATTTAACCTCTTAGCAACAAGTAATCCTGAGCTAATAACGAGTATCAAAACGGATGAAGGGATTAGTGATCATAGGGTTGTCGTAATCACCAAATCCTCCAATAGTAAACGAAAAATTTATCTTTCAGAAAAGCAGATAAAAATTCACTAAATGCCTTCCTCAGAGACAATCTCCACTTCTTCCAAGTTGATAATGTAAGTGTACGAGGCTTGAAGTCAAATAAATAGTATCGACAGCAACTGAGACATTTATACCAAATAAATTAACAAACGACGTAGTCGATCCCCCATGGTACACAAAACGCGTCAGTAACACTGTTGCAGAAACAACGAAAAAAGCATGCCAAATTGAAACGAACGCAAAATCTTCAAGATTGGCGATCTTTAACAGAAGCTCCAAATTTATCGCGGACGTCAATGCGACATGCTTATAATAGTTACCACAACAAAACTCTGCCCCGAAAACTGGCCGAAAATCCAAAGAGATTGTAGTCGTATGTAAACTATGCAAGAGGCAAGACGCAGTCAATGCATTCTCTTCGCTATAGCAATGGAAATACTATCGACGAGAGAGCTACGAAAGCAGAGCTACTCAACGCAGCCTTTCGAAGTTCCTTCGCCAAAGAAGACGAAATAAATATTCCAGAATTCGAATCGAGAACAGCTGCAAACATGAGAAACTTGGAAGGAGATATCCTCGGAGTAGAGAAGCAACTTAAATCACTTAATAAAGACAAGTCTTCTGGTTCAGACTATACACCATTTAGGTTCCTTTCAGAGTATGTTGATGCAATAGCTCCTTACTTAAGAAGCGTATACAACCGCTCGCTCGACGAAAGATCCATACCCAATGACTTGAAAGTTGCACAGGTCACACCCACATTCAAAGAAGGTAGTAGGAGTAATGAACTAAATTACGGGCCCATATAATTAGCCTCGATATGCAGTAGGATTTTGGAACATATATTGAGTTCGTACATTATGAATTACCTGGAAGAGAACGGTCTATTGACACACGGTCAACATCGATTTAGAAAATATCGTTCTTGTGAAACACAACTAGCTCTTTACACACACGAAGTGTTGAGTGCTACTGACTTCAAATTGATTCCGTATTTCTAGAGTTCCAAACGGCTTTTAACACTGTACCACACAAACGGCTTGTAGTGAAATCAAATATAGGAAGTTATTAGAAACATCGCACCGTACTAACACGGCACGCACGATAGGTGTAATCCTCTGTGTCCTAAAATAAATAAAATAAAAAATGTTACTAAGATCTAAATCCAGGACGCGTATCGGCTATTGTAGATTCGAACCATTGTCCCCTGCATTGCGGATTCTGGGTTTGTCGATTGTTGAAAGAAAAAAAAAAGGAAATACAGGGTTCGGAGGTTCATTCGGAGATAAAATGGCAGGAACATTGGGGCTTATTATGCACAAAACCACAAAGGTTCAAAGGTCTGTGAATTCCTAAGGGACCCAATAGCTGAGGTCATCGATCCATAGACTTTCAAACTGTTTAAACTAACTTAAATTAAGTTACTCTAAGAAAAGCACACACACACACACACACACACACGCGCGCGCGCGCGCGCGCGCGCGCGTACACACGCACGCCCGGGGGAGGACTCGAACCTCCGGCAGGAGAAGCCTCGCTCCGTGGCCTCTAACCGCGCGGCGCACACAACCAGAACCACAGGCAGTATCTCCTATAGCGTTCCTATCTTACTGCTTTCAATAGCAAGGGTCGCAACCCGGGCCTTTTTAGTTCGACAGATTTCTGCTTTCTCTTTAATTCTGTGATTTACATTTTTTACTAGATAGCAAATAAGAATAATTGTCTGATATCATAGCTGGGCCGGCGATACAACCGACTACCATACGGACGACCGAAATACGACTGTGAATTTGTTTTTGTGCTTATGAAGCTCACGCAGACATCGAAAGATATTAATAAATTGGCTGCATGGCGAAGTTGCTATATGTCGTTCAAAAAAGAGCTAGAAATGAGTGTAGTTAGCCACATAAGGAAAACCGAGAAAATACATGAAGGACAAACAAAGTCTTAACGACATTAACGACCGAAAGAGTTGTGCGTTTACCATCTGTCCGTGCAATATTGTCGAGAATAGAGTGGACTTTAGTTCGCAGATCAGAGTCGTGTCCGAAGAGTTGTGAGTAGAGTTTTAGCTTAGCTAAACCCTCCGAAATGACAGTGTTGTTAAACTCGCAGAGCCCGCAGCGTTCAGCAGTTCAGCTGACAACCCAGTGGGCGCCAACTCCGTAGCTGAGGCGCCATGGTAACACGAGCTGCAGCTCCGGTCAGCAGAGTCCGGCCTACGCACAGCGCGGGAATCAGCTGACTGCAGAGGTCTGAGCGGACGACCGTCGTCGCCTCAGCAGAGAGTAGCAGACAGCATCACTTTTTGCCTCCTTTCAATGGCGCACTGGAAGTATCCCCGCGTAGACTTACAGATGAAACGAAACAACTCGAATGAGTTATTAACGGGATCCATTCCACATTCATTCTGAGAGGGATTACAGGTTCTCCCTAGAAAAAGCGAAAGTTACGCTATGTGTAATTAAGGAACTTGTGAACAGCAATTTTAGAAGCTGCGTTTCTACACAGTCGAACCATCGGAAATAAAGTATCTACCACTAGGGAATACTTCGTAACTGAAGGAACCGCATGTGTCTGTTTTACGATAGCTTCGATATAAAAGGCTGCATAAAGGATTTAAAGGAATCCTAGATTTAAGGTCTCTCCTACAGTGTGTTTATTAGAGAGAAATTGAAAGCTGTGTTGGAGAAGGATGGAGTACAAAATCGACTGTGGCGTTTTAGGAGGAATCATTCACACTTTCACCAGAACAGATTAAAGAAAACTGTGGAAAAAGAAAACGGTTCAACGAATATGGCCTTTGCTTTGTAATCACGTTTTGTAAATACTTGTACAGTAACGCGATCATTATCTCAGCAATCGAGTGTATCTGAGTTAGTGGCTAACTTCTTATCTACTCTATACTGCAGTCGGTCATGCAGTGAGCTAAAAAGTCAAGAAACAAATCAAAAGCTTAAATAGAATATTTTTACTTCATTAACTGTAAGAAAAAGAGCTGTAGTAAATACTAAAGACTGATTTCTGAAATGACATAACAGCTGCACTACTTTAAATGCGATCGTTTTAACTTACGTATACACATGAAGGCGACGACTGTCAATTAATTACACAAATAACTACAAACAGTCACTACGTGTGTCGGAGAGCTATGTCTCTATCATCAAATGACAAGACAAAGACAAATAGTACATACGGCTATTAGTGTGCAATCTGTGACACCGTCTGGCAGCAAAGAGAAAAAAACTTTTTTACCACATGATTCAATAGGGATGCTTCCAATGGATACCCAAAAAGCAATAGAAATATAAATACGACTAGACTTGTGCTAGAAAGGTAACAATTCAGCGGAAGTCATATCTGGGCCTCCCCAAGGAAGTGTTATGCTCTCTCAGCTGTTCTTACTGTAATTTATATAAACTGTCACTGTGAACAGTCTCCGAAGCACTTAAATGTGAATTAAGGAGTTATCAAGTAGATGTAGTTGTAGATATTTGGGGATAACTATTCAGTACAAAGGAAGAGTACTACTGTTATATGAGTGTACATAATTTCGTGTGGCTCAGTGACTTCACCTACATACACATTGATACTCTGCAAATCACAGTTAAATGCCTGGCAGAGGGTTAAACGAGCCACCTTCACAATTGTCTATTATTCCAATCTCGTATAGAGCGTGGAAAGAACGAACATCTATATCTTACTGTGCGAGCTCTGAGTTCCCTTATTTTATCATGGTGATCGTTTCTTCGTATTAAGGTCGGCGTCAACAAAATATTTTCGCATTCGGAGGAGATAGCTGGTAATTGGAATTTCGTGAGAAGATTCCGCCACAACGAAAGACGCCTTTGTTTTAATGACGTCCACGCGAAATCCGGTATCATTTCAATGAGACTCTATCCCCTATTTCGCGATAATAGTAAAAGTGCTGCCCTTGTTTGAACTTTGTCGATATACTCTGTCAATCCTATCTCTTAAGGATACCACAACACACAGCAGTATTCTAAAAGAGCACGAACAAGCGTAGTGTAGTCAGTCTCTTTAGTACATCTGTTAAATTTTATAAGTGTCCGTCCAATAAAACGCAGTCTTTGGTTAGCCTTCCTCACAACATTTTCTGTGTGTACTTTCCAGTGTAAGTTCTTCGTAATTGTAAATTAAATGTGTTTAGTTGCATTTACGGCCCTTAGATTTGACTGATTTATCGTGTAACCGAAGTTTAGGGGATTCCTTTTAGCACTCGTGTGGATGACCTCATGTTTCTCGTTATTTAGGGTCAATTGTCAATTATCGCACCGTACAGATATCTTTTCTAAATCGTTTTGCAATTTGTTTTGATCTTATGATCTGACCCAGAGGAAATCTCTCAACTGGACGCCACTTTGGCGACTTTCGAGCCCCTAACCCACACCAGTTATCCAACTGTGAAAGGTGATCCACAGTTGAATGTCGAATCCGAATCACGTTTCGTTCCCCTGTTGAGAGGCAAAATTTTAGATTAAGGGTGGCGTAATTTTCGTGGTCCGACCGGGAGACAATCACGCAGCCTCTAGGATTCCAGGCATGCTCTTTACCACTAGACTACCACGCCCACCAGTTATATGAGTAATTACATCAATCATAAAATACTGCAGTACAAACGTGTCAATTTTTATATTTTGTGGCACAGGATGAGAATTGTTAATCTCACCTGCGGCAACTTGGAGATGAAGTCATGAGCGTTAGCCATCTTGGCGGCCTCCTCGATGTCCTCCATGGTGCACGTATCCCGCCCGTAGCGGATGTTCTCCGCAATGGTGGTCTGGAAAAGCACCGGCTCCTGGCCCACCACGCCGATCTGCGAGCGCAGCCAGCCCACGTTCAGATTGCGGATATCATGGCCGTCCAGCTCCACCTACAAACATTGGGTAGCCAAGGCCAGAAGGCTCTACGTTAAATGGTAAATTAGTATGCTAAGGGTATGAACATACATTCTGATACAAAGAAAAAGACGCGCCATGAAAGAATTATCTAAATGGGATAGAAATCGGCATGTGTGATGCATATCTACAGAAAAAAGACGATTACAATTTCAGAACAGTTGGATAATCTATTCAAGAGAAAGAGCTTCACAAAATAAGCAAGTCAATAACGCGTTTCACCTCTGTCCAACATGCAAGCCGTCAGCAATATTGCTTGCCATCAGGGACAACAAAACGTAGCGTAGAATATCGTCGGCGGATTGCTATGCTGTAAGAGTGCCACGGATGACTACCAAAGGGGTCCTACTTTGAAAGGAAACGGCACCCCAGGGCATCACTCCTGGTTGTTGAGCCGTATGGCGGGCGACAATCAGCCTGGTACCCCACCGCTGTCTGCTGGGCCATCTTCAGACACGACTTGGCTAGTCATCGGAGTTCAGTTGGAGGCGAGCCTCATCACTGAAAACAGTTCCACTCAATGAGATTCCAGCCCGAAGAGGTGTCTGGAAACTCCTCGGACAGTGGTGGGATACCGATTTGACTATCGCCCGCCATATGTTCCGAGAATCTGAGGTGATGTTCTGAGTGCCATTTCTTTTCATAGCAGGACCCCTTTGGTTGTCATCCGCCACTCCCTTATAGCACAGCGGCACGTCGATGATATTCTACGCCCCGGTTTGTTCCCTTCACGGTAAGTCATCTTGGGCTTACGTTTCAACAACATAACCCTCCCACACAGGGCAAGAGTTTCATCCACTTCTCTCCATGTTGGCCAAACCATGTCGTGGTCCGCAAGGTCGCTGGATCTAAATTCAAATTGTTCAGATGGCCCTGAGCACTATGAGACTTAACATCTGAGGTCATCAGTCCCCTAGAACTTAGAACTACGTAAACCTAACTAACCTAAGAACATCATACACATCCATGCCCTAGGCAGGATTCGATCCTGCGACCATAGCGGTCAGCCACAGCGGCCGGCTTTGCTGGATCTCTCCCCAATTGAGAACGTCTGGAGCATTATGGGTAGCACCCTCCAACCACGTCGGGATTTTAACGATAACGCGGCAATTAGACAGAACTTGGCACAATATTATCCATCAGGAGGACATTCATTAACTCTATTAATCAACGCCTAGCCGAATAACTACTTGCGTAAGGGGCAGACGCGGTCCAAAGTCTTATTGACTTGCACAGTTTATGAAGCGCTGTCTCTTGAATAAATCATCCAGTTTTTCCGATACTGCAATCATTTCTTTGTCCTTACGTGTACATCACATCTACCGATTTCAGTCCCATTTGAATAACTACTGCATAATGAGTCGTTTTTCTCGTTTTCTCTCTAAGCGTATAATTTACAAAAAGTTCTAATCTGAACTAACATATCAGTGACATTATTTAATTGCTACTACATGAAATGCATGTAACATAGTATACAGAGAATGGCATAATATAACACATCAGGAGCAGGTTGTAATATTAAATGATAACAATTACAAAATGGTGGCACCAAAGTTTAGATGTTCGGATTGAGTGTCTAAGTAAAAGCGTGTGATGAAATATCCAAGCCCTGTGTGAAACACGGTGCAAACTCGTCAACATCAAAGATCTCCAGGTTTACGCAATATAAAATTTGAACGAGAGCGAATGGTCGAATACTATTTTCCGTGCCGTGAAATATCAGGCGATATAGAGGGTAACGCTACTCCACTACCGAGTGTGTGGAATATGTCGTGCGCAGAGAGCTGTGATAGTCGTAAACTTGGTAGTGGACCATTAAGATGTGATGTCAGCTGGCAGTGACAAAGGCGTAGCACGCCATCTCTGTCGTAGACTTTGACCTTTTCGACAGGTGAGCCATTATCTGGCCCAACAGTTTTTCGTCGTCTTCTTATACTTTTGTAGGGTGTCCATAAAAGAATGTCCTAGTTATAAATTTTAACAGTGTCAACTGTCACAGTCGTAGGGTGTTGGTTCGAGGTCATAGTTAAATAATAGCTCAGACAGTTTTAGATAAGTGTATGCGCGAGTTCAGCTTTGTGGTTGCCCTCGTTGCAGAGCCATATACGCCACAAATGCAAAACGGTGACTCCTGATCATAAAGTATTTTAAGTGTTTTGTTGGGGTTGATTTGGGGGAAGAGACCAAACAGCGAGAGCATCTGTCTCATCGGATTACGGAAGGATGGGGAAGGAAGTCGGCCGTGCCCTGTCAAAGAAACCAACTATAACGCGTTTAATGTGCTTGCCCCTGCTAAAAATGGAAACTTGTTTGGTCATGAAGATTAAAACTGTGGCAGATTAAAATTGTGTGCCCGACCTAGACTCGAACTCGGGACCTTTGCCTTTCGCGGGCAAGTGCTCTACCATCTGAGCTACCGAAACACGACTCACGGCCGGTCCTCACAGCTTTACTTCTGCCAGTATCTCGTCTCCTACCTTCCAAACTTTACGGAAGTTCTCCTGCGAAACTTGCAGAACTAGCACTCCTGAAAGAAAGGATACCGCGGAGACACGGCTTAGCCACAGCCTGGGGGATGTTTCCAGAATGATCACTCTGCAGCGGAGTGTGCGCTGATATGAAACTTCCTGGCGCTGCAGAGTGAAAATCTCATTCTTGTTTGGTCATATTTGATTGAATGAATGCTCATTATATGCACATAACGTAATCTTTTCAAATAGCTGTGCTGTGGATTCAAACTGTCACCGTCTCCTGTTTCCTGAAATATGTTTCTCTTTGTTCAAAACACTGAACTGAGAACGTGGTTTTCGGATTACTTGTCGTGAATTTAAATATTGTAGCTGTTGCTTTGTGTACGCTTGTGAGATTGTAAATCACTTACTTATATTCACTAACTATATTACCGGTTATCAATTTACTCCTTTCGGAATTATTTCTGTATGTACCTCTTCATTCTTTTCTTATTACTGTAGAGTATTGTGCCCCGTTGCACAGCCACCATCTTGTTGTATATTGTGGTTTCATCTTATGACATTTGAATACTTTCGCACATCGGGGAATCGGGTATTGTCTTGCAGCGACAAGACAGTGTAATAACCAGTTTTTCGTTGCATGCTATCAGGTTTCACGAGCGGCTAATACAGGTCGACCAGCGTTGGTCCGCCTATTGTCCTTTAAATATCGTACGGAGAAATCTCGCACATGTTTACAACTGACGAAATGCTGTGTGTACGCTAAGATCTTATGATGCTGAAAGCGAAATGCGTCATAAAAAGTAACTAAACAAGGTAATTTTGGCGACCAAGCCAAGAGTAATTTATTACTGCCAAACATGGTCGGAAATTCCCAAAAGGGAATGTCTAATCTAATGAAATACTTATATATTCATTGAGATGGTTTAATTATTCTTTGCATTTATTGTCACTGATTAGAAAACTGAGGGGGCATCCTCTACTGTACACGTTATGAGCAGATAGCGAACACTTGTTCAATTCGGGACTATTGCATTTACGAATCAGTGCTCTGTAATATTCAAATTAGCTCTGCAAGCCCATTTGTTATTTACGCGGGAGTGTGAATCTCTCTCTCTCTCTCTCTCTCTCTCTCTCTCTCTGTGTGTGTGTGTGTGTGTGTGTGTGTGTGCGTATAGCGTTTTAGCGTTTGCAAATTGTTTTCTAGGGCAAAAGAACTACATTTTTTGCACAGCTTGGTGATTACCCGGCTTAACTACTGTCACTTATGGAAGTAGGCACTGCTTTTTATTACAACACAGATATTTCAAATTAGTTTAAAGATGATATGTATAGCAAGGAAAGGAAATTAAGAAACGCTGAGTTTACACATACATATGTTCCGTTGCTGTTACACTGACTGTCTTTATAAAACATGAATTAAAAAAAAAAACCTTCACACAACGACACCAATCAAGTGAAATTATCAATTTAAAACAGCACTGATTTCATGGAGCAAGGTGATTGTGCTAAACATCGGAACTGTCACCTGACAATGGATAGAATTCGAGACATGCGTCGCAGACAAAGAACTTAAAGGTTCGTGCCTGGTTTAGTTGTGCTTTAATCAATGAGTGTACCTTTAGTAGAGAGATAGTCACATCAGAAGATGCAGAGAATCTCTTCGTAAGAAATGACACACTATGAACAGTGAATACACCGCTTGAGCTACGCACCGCTCCTCGTAGTGGGTCGTAGAACCTCTGGATGAGTTGGATGCACGTAGACTTCCCGCAACCAGAACTTCCGACAAGAGCCACCGTCTCGCCACTCTTCATCCGTAGGTTCAGACCGCGGAGAATCTGGAAAGCAAGATAGTTCATTATAACTTATTCTGTTTTAGATTGCGCGCAGTATAGACTACTATACGTCTAATGCTTTAATAAGGAAATACCGGTAGTCCACATCCCTGTAACCCTTGATTACGATCTAGTTTAATAATGTCGTTGTCACGTCACAACTGCTTCTAAACCCGTGGGTTATCCAGCTCACGATTCCAACGCAAGAAAATGACCTCCTTCGAGATACTTAAATGTCTAAACTGAATTAGTCTATTATTGGTATCACATGTATAAAACTGCAACACTAACACATTTTGACGGAAGGAACTCTCAGAATAGAAGACCGGTATCTCGCGAAGCGTTTTTCACTCGTTGTCCTTCAACCTGCTCTC
Source organism: Schistocerca cancellata (assembly GCF_023864275.1). Classification (NCBI taxonomy): domain Eukaryota; kingdom Metazoa; phylum Arthropoda; class Insecta; order Orthoptera; family Acrididae; genus Schistocerca; species Schistocerca cancellata. The sequence goes on along the minus strand of NC_064628.1, from coordinate 242,543,705 downwards.
ACGGTAAGAGGGTATTACGAGTTGCTATTATGAAATGCGTGGCTGTCTTCAACAGTCAACCGTTCCCCTGCTCGAATACGACAGCGTTGCTCAGAAATGAGACAAACTTACTCGTTTAGTGTATCTCGCCTAGCTATAGCGTACAAAACAGCGAGGTGATCCCAGACGGTTAACATGTAGCCATTTTAAAAACTAGACCGGTTTTATGCGGCCCGCCACGACTTTTTCTCCTGTTCCAACCTCTTCACCTGAGAGTAGCACTTGCACCATGTGTCCTCGGTTGTTTGTTGGCTGTATTCCAATCTCAGTCTTCCTCTGCAGTTTTTACCCTCTTCAGCTTGCTTTAATACCACGGAAGTTATTTCCTGATGTCTTAACACGTGTCGAACCCTCCTGTCCCTCCTTTTTGTGTTTTATATATGTTCCTTTCTTCTCCGATTCTGCGGAGGCCCTACTCATTCCTTACCTTATTAGCTCACCTAATTTTCAACTTTCTTCTGTAGCATCACATCTTAAATGCTTCGATTCCCTCCTTTTATGATTTTCCCACAGTCCATGAGTCACCACCATACAATGCTGTGCTCCAAACATACATTCTCAGAAATTTCTTCTTCAAATTAAGGCCTATATTTCCTACTAGTAGATGTCTCATGGCCAGGAATGCCATCGTTGTTTGTGCTAGTCTGATTTTTATGTCCTGCTTGCTTCGTCTGTCGCATGATGATTTCCTATCAGGGTAGCAAATTATCTTAATTTCGTGTACTTCGTGATCACCAATGTCGATGTGAAGGTCACTTATTGGAAAAAGACGGACACCCGAGAACAGAAATAGACGTACAAAATTTTGAACTAGGAAATAATCACCACATTTCTACTTTTCGAGCCGACCGTTGTTGCCGAGCGGTTCTACGTGCTTCAGTCCGGAACCGCGCTGCTGCTACGGTCGCAGGTTCGAATCCTGCCTCGCGCATTGATTTGTGTGATGTCCTTAGGTTAGTTAGGTTTAAGTAGTTTCTAAGTCTAGGGGACTGATGACCTCAGATGTTAAGTCCCATAGTGCTTAGAGCCATTTGAACCATTTGATCTACTTTTCGATTATGAAAAATCGAAAAGAATTCCACTGAGTGAAGTACGACTATCATGAGAGCATATTACCTACCCGACCGTAATTGTACATTCGTAACATGAAGCAAGATCTCTACTGAAATACGTGATCCCTATCTAGCTTTATGACAGAATATTTAGTCTTCGTCATAGTGTCTATTTTTTTTGGCAGTTCAGACGTCTTTTACTTCTCTTGTGATTTAGCAAAATAGAAGATAATTTACGTTAAGACGACAACATAACACTCCACCACTCTCCACCACTCCAACGAACGATTCCATAAGGAAGACTGTTCATAGAATGTTCCATACTCAGATGGGAGCAGAAACAACTCATATGCCTTCCTAAGAGAGGTCTGGAAGAAATGTTGACTTTCACTATCAGACGAACCTGTAGGTATAGATATTCATAGGAGCGTGAGTGGGCTGCCGTTGTGTTCCATTCGGTGTAAGCTCGTGCAGTGAATCATAGGGAACAGATAGAGGAAACCCCAGTGAATGGTGGCTGCAAAATTAGAGTCACAGACGTTAGAGTGAAAGCAGTTTCAGGCACTTTCGCATGGTAGAAATGAGCATGGGGGCAAACGAGAATACTGAACCTGTTGAAGAAACAAAAGATTTTTGCTTAAACATAATCCCTCTCATTTCACTAGGCCCTGACAGTGTTACGACGCTCACAAGACATTGCAGTGTGGTTTTTTTTTAACTGACTGTAGCAATATCTATAGCGATGTCAATGGAGAACAGTGGAGGTCTTATCATGAAAATCAGTTAACTAGATCCAATATTACGAATTTGGCCATATGAGCGTCTTTACTGCTGAGCAAGTGAGTACTGATCCAATTCTTTGACCACGATGAGTTTCCTGTACTGAATCGGGGCTCTCTTAAAATTCAGTGTCTTCTTCGGCATTTTCTTGTTGATTTAAAACACAAAATATATATCCTCAGTAATAGAAAAGGAGACTTGTGCTACCTGTAAAGACAAATCTTGAACCCAAAATTGGAGTAGTTGCTCTCGGAAATTTAGATAGCGCAGTCGATCACGAGGCCACCGAAGGAAGATGAGACCAATATTTATGAAATTACGAAACAAGTTTCCAAGACGGGTAATTAGTTGTGCGCGCGTAAAACTTGTGGCTGGTATTTAGGTCGGACAGAATTATATTGCCGCTCGTGGTAGCCGTGCGGTCTCGAGCGCTTTGCCACGGTTCCCGCGGCTCCCCCCCCCCCCCCCCCCAACTCCCAGGCCGTAGAAGGTTCGAGTCCTCATTCGGGCATCGGTGTGTGTGTTGTCCTTCGCGGCGTAAGTTATTTTAAGTTAGATTAAGTAGTGTGTAAGTCTAGGGACCGATGACCTCAGCAGTTTGATCCCATAAGACCTTACCATAAATTTCCAAAAGAATTGTATCTAATTTCTGGTTTGTTAAAGTTGTACGTTTCTGAAACCTATGGAACACATGTGGTCAACGTTACCGTGATTAATAATCAGTAAAACTAAAGCTTCCATAATCTAGTTGTTAGCCTTGCTACCTACGAAGGTTCGATTCCCAATGAGTACCTTACATTTTTCTGTGATGGAGAAACCTGGAATGATGTCTTCTCATCCTCGTAAGGGCACGTCTATAGCTAGTTGAGAAAAACTATCATATACCCTGCCGAACTGCCGTCGGACGTAAAGGCTTCCATAAGACCGAAATCGACATGATAATATTGTTAACAATAGAACAGTTACTGACAAAAGTTAAAGCTGCTACTGAAAGTAGAGACGGCTTTACCATCTATGAGGTGTGTGAGATTAGAGCTCGCGCACTCACCTTCACGCCCTTGCGTGTCGGGTACTCGAAGTGTACGTCCTTGAAGACAACGTCGCCCTTGACTCCTTCAAGCCTCTCGCCTTCCTCGGACATGCTGTTGATGGGAGATTCCCGGTCGATGACGGAGTACACCTTCGCTGCAGCGCCTCTGGCTATCGAAAACGCCTCGATAAAGGGCGACGCCATACCTAACATCCAGGAACCCATCATCACACAGAGGAACACCTGTGGTGGGAAAAAAGCACTCGGTTAAGTGGCGAACGATACAAGTTCTGCTGCTCTGTTGACCAGCATGGACTCCCACTGACCTGTATCTACTTGTTCTGGATCACTCCAGTTCGAAAAATCTCTTGATAAATCCATGCCTAGGACACAAGAACGTGACCAAGGCAGGATGGTGCTAACCATCAGAAAAGTGAGATTAACGTTGGAAAGTAGGAGATTACATAATGGCGGAAGTAAACTGTGAGGACGGGTCGTGAGTCGTGTTAGGACAGCTCAGTCGGTAAACAATTGCTCACGATAGGTAAAGGTCCCGGGTCCGCGTCCCGACCAGAACACAGTTTTAAACTGCTAGGAAGTTTTACATCACCGCAAACGCCGCCGCAGAGTGAAAAATTCAACCTAGAGATTAGGATTGTTCTTCAACGGTTGTGTTTGCTTGTGCTGGAACCCACAGGATAACGTCCTCATCTTACTAATTCATTAGAAAATGCAAAATGTTGGTAAACAATGACATAATTTTGGTGTGTAGCTCGTAGGCTACTGATAACTAAGTGAAACGTGTAATGGGTCCCTAGGGTCGAATATCAGAATGAACCGAACTGATACCGAGATTACAATGTCAGACACAAAAGTAAATATTACGAAATAGATTTGCATGTTACGACTATACCATGACGTCAGCTGTTTGCAACATGGGCTCTAGTCCAGGTCCGGCGCGAACTTTAATGTGTCACGAACAACCCACGTCAGTGTATAGTCGTAGAACGCTACTCTATTGCCGGCCATTGTGGCCGAGCGGTTCTAGACGCTTCAGTCCGGAATCACGCGGCTACTACGGTCGCAGGTTCGAATCCTGCCTCGGGCATGGATGTTTGTGATGTCCTTAGGTTAGTTAGGTTTAAGTAGTTCTAAGTCTAGTGGAGTGATGCAACCCATAGTGCTTAGAGTCATTTGAACCATTTGAGCTACTCTATTTCCTAATGTGAACCACTGCTGTAATCGTCGGTAACAGTGTATTGTCAGAGACAGACACTGTACGAACACAAATATTGTAACCACCAACGAAAGTAAATTTTGCTAATAAGACTCCCTTATTAAATGAATGCGTACATATATTTTCTACGCTATACCTTGAGGATATGAAGGATTTTTGTCTATCCATGACAGCTTTATGCTGAGGTAGTTTGTCGTATGAAGTTATCTACTCTTCCTAAAATAGTAAATATGAGTCATAAATACGCACTTTCAACATTTGACGAAACTAGTATTTATTAAATGAATTATCAAAAATAACTGACAGTCGTTAAAGGAAGGGAACACCAGATAGATGCAGTATACCACGAGTTAGATAGTATTTAACATACGTGACAGATCTGAAGAATGTAAAACTACTTAAAACTGCGAAAATAGCTTCATAAATAGTAGGTTACCATTCATTTCATAATTCTTACTGTCAGTAAGCTTTCGTGAAAGGAAACTAAGAAAAAAGACGAAGGAAAAACAGCATTCGTTAAGCGGCAAAAAGTGTATATCCGACAATCTGACGAAAGACAAATTGTTTTCAGCAAGACTCCTCCCCACTGCATTTAAATAACATTTTCATCCGACCAGTATTTTGCCTTTGCCGGTTACCAGGAAATAAGGCACGTTCATTACATCGCGTTGGGATTATTTTTTTCATCTTCATGATTCATCCCGATTCGTAAACGGCATGAGGAGATTTTATCTTACTTGTATGTTATGAAATAATGCCGTCCAGATGTAGGTAACACGCTTTATTTCAAGATGGTGGAGTAACCCAAAACACTGTTGGATGATAAAATCATTAAAACGCAATACAGAGGTATCTAGAATTAAAATATCTTTCATGAAAAGTACGCAAACTTCGTAGCACCGCACGTAAACAAATAAATAAATATTCCTAATAATTTTTCTATTGAAACGTTTATACAATTTTTGCTGTTCGACTAACGTATAACTTACTTGCCGGTTGGTGATCATTTCGGATGATTCGGATTCAACACGTTATGACAGATGGAATCGGACATAAGCATTCAGTCCTTCACTGAAAAACTCATACATCTGCAATAGTCAGAAGAATTGATGGAATGTGCTGCTCGAGTATGACTCTTATTAGGTAGTTGTAATGAAAGGAAAGCACTGTACACTGAGGTGACAAAAATCATGGGATAGCAATATGCACAGACACAGATGGTGGTGGTATCGGGTACACAAGGTATAAAAGGGCGGTGCATTAGCGAAAATATCATTTGTACTCAGATGATCCATGCGGAAAAGTTTCCGACGCGATTAAGACCGCACGACGAGATTTGAAAGACTTCCAACGCTGTGTCAGGAGTGTCCCGAAAATACCAGATTTCAGGCATTATCTCTCACCATGGACAACACATTGGCCGACGGCCTCCACTTAACGACCGAGAGCAGCGGCGTTCCGTAATTACGTCAGTGGTCACAGACGAGCAACACTACACGAAATGAAGGCAGAAACCAATGTGGGACGTACGACGAGCGTCTCCGTTACGACAGTGCGGCGAAATTTGGCGTTAATGGGCTATGGCAGCAGACGACCGACGTGAGTAACTTTGCTAACAGCACGACATCGCCTGCAGCGCCTCTCCTGGGTTCATGATCATGTCAGTTGGATCCTAGACAACTGGAAAACCATTGCCTGGTTAGAATGGTCCAATTTTCAGTTGGTAAGAGCTATGGCAAGATTCGAGAGTAACGCAGACCCCACGAAGCCACAGACTGAAGTTGTGAACAAGGTACTGTGCAAGCTGGTGGTGGTTCCATGATGGTGTGGACTGTGCGTACATTGAGTGAACTGGGTCTTCTGCTCCAACTGAACCTATCATTATCGGGAAATGGGTATGTCCGGCTACATGGATGACATTTGCAGCCATTTGACGATGAAATTTTTGTGGATGACAATGACTCATGTCACTGGGCGACAACTGTTCGCGATTGGTACGAAGAACATTTTGGACAACTCGAGCGAATGATTGGGCCACACAGATCGCTCGAAATGAGTCCCACCGAACATTTATGTGAGATAATGGAGAAGTCAGTTCATGTATAAAGTTCTTCAACGGCAACTTACGAATGGCTGTAGGGGCATCATGGCTCAATATTTCTGCAGGGGACTTCCAACGAGTTGTTGAGTACATGCTACGTCGAGTTTCTGCACTGTGGAGAGCACAAGAAGGTCCGACACGATATTGTCAGGTATCCCATGACTTTTATCATCTCAGTGTATTTTGTCTTATGAACCTAACGCTCCTACACTCACATTTACTGGTAGTCTTTGAGACATTGCGGTTATGAGCTTGTCGTTTTCCAAGCCCAAACAACTTCAAGCAGAAGAATGTTGTCAAGAAGGGCGACAAATCAAAGGACAAAATTGTCGACCAACAAGGAAAGGTATTCGGATACATCGGCTGACGCCAGAACGACGGCTAGCGGGAAAAAAAGACTTATGAATTCATGAATCATTACACGAGTTTCATTTCAATCGGCAGAGCCCAAAGCACCACCTGAAAACGTTTCGTTAACGTTAGCCAGATAATGCGGAAAGAATTCAAGTACATATCCAGTAAGGAACTGAGGAGCACGGTGTGCGCCCCCCCCCCTACCCCTTTAGGAAAAGAATAAAATCTCCAAACCGAATCCGCAACTACAGACCACCTTACGATGAAACACAGCGTGCCACTGCCACCCCTTCCTTTTTCAGTTACGAATGATCTGTGCGAAGAACAACTGATGGTAAGCCTCAGTGTGAGAGTTTTCTTCACGGTACTTTGGCGCGATAATGCACAGGGGGGATAAAAATACAGGTTGACTGTTCTGGGAACGTACGCTGTGATGCAACACGCCTGTGGTTCCAGAGCTTGCCACTGGAGATGACTATACATCTCCGCGTCTCTTTCGCGGGTACTACACGAACCAGTTACGAAACCCGCTGCTCTTCAACATTCAGTACCATTTTGAAGAAAACCAGGATATGTCAGCGAAAAATGCTCCTACAAAAACACAAATATGCTCATATTTTAAAAGACTCTGACTGAAAATTGGGGTACCAGCTGAAACACTTTACCTTCCTCAGCAAGTATAAAAATTTTCCCAAATATTTTGAGTTGCGAACACATTTGCGGTCTCTTCCACATGCAATTCGCCTCCCACTCGCACGCACGACCTCTTCTAACTGTAGCTCACTCTCATCCACTAGTCCATTGCTGCAAGTGGCTGACACTCATCCACTCTCACTTTCTTGTTCTCACTCACTTATTCAGCAGAACTCATTATGATTCTGTCTTTGTGTCTCACTGTCATAGTGTCACTCCCTCACAGCTACAGTCTGCTTCTTTCTGTCCTACTGTTACCGTCTTCTCTCACAGCTCCTGGCTCCCTCTTCCTGCTACTATCTCATTCCTTCCTTCTCACTGCTCCTTTATCTTCTCACTGTCACTATTCCACGTTGCCGTTGTCAAAGACTCTCACATTATCATTGGCTCTCACCCAATTCCAATTTCACCTTCTCTTTACTCCTCTCACACTGGCACTGTCTTCACCACTCTTTTCCTAGCACTGTTCTGTCACTTTCTTTTTTGCTGTCATTTCGGCCTGCTATGGACCACGAAGATTTTTATCTCTTACCTGACAGTGTTTTCCTCTTTTGCCAGTAGATTTTCATTTTGGCTGACTGTACTTCTTTTCTCTGTTTTGATCATTTGCAGGCAGGACGTGGAAGTGGCGTAGTAAGCAAAATAAAGTTTTTAGTAATTTTGACTTTTTCTCTGAAAACTTCTCGATCCTGAATGTCATCAAATGAAATTTCAGTTTCCTGTAAATCCTTTTTAACTTGGCTTGCCCAGTTTGAACACGATTTTGTTTTTGAAATTGGTGAATGTATGCTATGAGTAAGTCTTTGGGGGTTCATTCTTTCCAGATGACCAAAAAACATAATTCTCCGCTTCCTCATGCTCGTAACAATGTCCTCTCTATGTTTGTATAATTCACAGTTGTGTCTTCGGCGGAATTCTCCGTTTTCTTTGATAAGGCCAAGGATGTTCCTCAAAATTTTCCGGTCTTTTATTTCAAGTTTTCGTAGTGGTTCTTTCTTCGTCATGTTTAAACATTCTTATGTATAAAAAGCTGATGATCTAATTACAGTGTTATAATGACAAAGCTTTAGGTTTAAACACGGGCTCTTGCTTTTGTATAAGTCTTTGCACAGATGAAAAGCACCTCCTAGTTTATAACACCTACTATCTACAACTGCATTTTCTGAACCGTCAGGTGCAATTATTTCTCCAAGATATTTAAATTTCTCGACTGCTTGATTTTCTCTTGTTGTATTTCAATATGAGGAGGAGCGTGTTTGATGTTTGTGATCAAATCAGTTTGGTTAAATGCTATTTTTAGGCCAGTCTTAGCGGCAATTGATTGTATACTGGACACTTGAACCTTAGCTTCTCAATATTATTTGCAATGAGTGCCAGAAGATCAGCAAAAGCCAAACAGTTTTCTTTATCTATTAACTATCTTCCACTGTCACTTTATTCCTCTTTCCTCTCTTTCTCTCACACTGCTATTGTCTTCCAAACTCTTTCTATGCCACTATCTCCCAGTATTTATACACATTAGCATGCCAAAATAGTTTTTAAATGTGATTAGGCACGCAGAATGGGGCAGCTGGCATCCCAGTTCTGAGACAGTCTTTTAAAAAAAGCCTTTTTTGTGCTCAGATAGGTGCATTTTATCACTGGATCCCTTTCTTCCCTGCCACAGCACGGCATGTCATTCATATGAAAATAGCTTTATGGGTCGCTAACATTTAGACACTTTACTTATGTAAAATTGAAATAATGGAAAATTAATTTTATACCTCAGACAGGATTTTACTTGCACAGAATTTTGCATGTTTTTTAGTATTTTAACGCTGAATTCCCAGAACCCTTCTATTACTAACGGCGGCATTTCACATCATATTTCTTCGAACTACGTCACTTTCTAAACTGTCCTTTCGCCTCACACCGGATATTAAGTGCATATTTTACGTGTGCAAGTAGGATAACGTTCAACCTCTGTATCTCGGAAACCGATAAAAATAACAAGGAAAGGATTAAGTTTGTTCGAGATCGGGATCTAAGGAATGTATCGTAAAAATTTCAGCCATTCGCTGATCACAAAAGTCTTGGGATCCGCTGCTCAGTTTTGGTACCCAAAAACCACACTTCTCTGGTTTTCTCTGGAACACACTTTTTAGCTTTTCTCTGGTACCGTCCATGAGCTAAATGGTGTCTCTACAAACCCATTAAGGTACGCCGTGGAGCATGCCTAATGCAAAAAGGAATCAAGTGATTTGTCAAATTTTCCTAAGCTGGAGGAAGTGTCTAATATTCAAACTTTGATCCTGTTCTATAGGATAGTCACAGTGAGACTATCCTTATGTTGTGTATGGACATGATCCCTAGCTCAAAGCCTGTCCAAAACGCTTGACCCTTCGTTTTCTGTCGCCAATAGAATCTGAGCCCTGTAAAAATAACGCTGTAACGCGCTACGTTGTGAAACATCTTACTTAGTGCATGCTGTTGCATGCGAACCGATAGTTGACGATGATTAGTAACAAGTTTATCCAGAAACATTGGTAGTGAAATCTCGAAACTATTTCGTCATTCAGTGCGAAATTAACATGTGTCGTCGGCCCCTCTAGTCCAGAGTCAGGGTATCGTCTTCAGAATTCAGTGTAGAATAAGGAACACAGAACACATTATTCTATTATGATTTCGTAAAGTAAACAGATACATTTGAGAAGCCTGCCTCCCTAGCAGAAATAGTCCACTAGTCCTGGACCCTATGTAACATTAACAATATGTTATTTCGGGTCCGAATGTACTTAAAATTTCTAGCTATAATTTTACCGACAAACTAGGTTCGAGATCATTATACAAAATGAAGAACAGTGAAATTACAGAAAAAAGGTTCAATGTTATTTCTTAGTATGACTTTTTTTTCGAAGATGGGTTTAGTTCCGGTATCCATGTTGGAAAATAAAAAGTTTTCTAGCTCGAATGTTCTATTTATTCCCGAAAGATGTTTTTGTATTTTAGTTACTTAACAACATACATGACACACTCCAGGGGGGCAATACCGGTTTATTTGTTAAAATTCAGCCAGAGATAAGGAGTAAAAAATCTAAAAACTTTCGTTTTAGGTACTTCCTAGTATTGAGCTTCTGTCGACAGGGTCGTAACGAATGTGAACGGAGCGCGATTTATGTCAATAAATGTGCTACGACTACAGTAAGCTATCAGGGATTAATGTGTTCAGTGATTTAAAATCATAAAACGTTCCCTGTGGGAAAAAGTCATTTCGAACCGAAATTCATGTATAGGTCATGCATTACGACTTCCAAAATGCAAATAATTCTAAGTAGTTACCAAAATATTCATACTGACTTAGGTACAGCAATAGCCCATAGCTATGAAAGATAAATATCAAGTGTATAGTTCGAGTAAAAAGTGTGTATCTACTTCAGATAAAAATTTCCCGATAATTTTTAAAGGATATTAGTCACTTCAGTTCGCTAAATGACGAACCTAGTGTTCGAAAACGTTCTCAAACTATAATATAGAATGTGACAGATGTATTCGTCCTACTGAACTCTAAGCAGTAAGAGGTATGTTCGGTAAGTAATACAACCCATTTTTTCTCAGCCAATTTCGACTGAAAAAATGCATAATTTGTTGTGGGACATCGAGGAATATTTATGCTTCATCTCCTATAGTTCCCTGAAGTTCCGACAGGTGGCGGCACCTTCAAAATGGCGTCTGTAACGGAGATGCGTTCCAAGCAGACAGTTGTCAATGAGTTTCTTTTGACGGAAAAAGAGCATCACAGATATTCATATGTGCTTGCAGAATGTCTACGGGGACCTGGCAGTGAACAACAGCACGGCGAGTCGCTGGGTGTGGGGTCTGCCATCGTCGTAACAACGTCGCACAAACCCGTCCGATCTCCCGCGTGTCGGCCGTCCGCACACAGCTACGACTACTGTAACCTTGGAACGTTCGAAACTTTACATTCAAACACCTCACGGTTCAGCTGGACGTGTCTGTTGGTGGTGGTGACACCCTCGTAACAAGGATCAACTCTGAAGTGTACTGTGTTACCCTCAGGAAACTGAAGAGACGACTTCAGCATGTACGTCGCCACAAAAATGCAAACGAACTTCTCCATTATAATGCAAGGCCACCCAAGAAAAGCTGACCAAACTTTGGACTGTCCTTCCCCATCCACCGTACATTCCAACTCTCCGACTTCCATCTGTTTGGCCCAATGAAGGCTGCACTCCGCCGGAACCAGTATGCGGGTGCAGCAAGACGTTGGCTCCGTCGTCGACCAGTAGAGTCGTACCATGAGGCATACAGGCCCTTCTAGCAAGGTGGCGAAAGCCGTAGCATTGAACGGAGATTTGTTAAAACTAGGGTTTTGTAGCCAAAGGAGTGGGAAACAATTTGGTGTATTGAAATCCTGTATAAAACTAACCTGTTGCGTTATACATTGGACGCTTATCGTAGAATACCCAGATTTCCACCGGCGGGCGGGTACGCACCGTGAGCATGGTTGCTGCGTCGTATTGCCTCTCGCTCTCTGGGTAGTCCCTGTCCCTGAGGATGAGGCCCACGCCGTACCAAAAAGCGAGCCCGTAGCTGGCGAAGGCGCAGAACCACTGGGCGGCATTGCCGAACCCGTTGATCATGTTCCTCTTCACGCTGAACTTCATCGCCGCCTCCAGTTTCTTGTTGTACCTGCCGAAAATGAGTGAAACGTCATTTACTCTCACATTTAAATTTTCAGTGGAAAGTCACGCCGTTTTCGTCGTTCTGTGCCTCTGCGGTATGGAAGTGGACACGAAGAATAGAAGGGATATTAAGCCCTGCTCTATTCGACATTTCCAGAACGAGCGTTTTCATATTTTATCATAAGTTTAAAATAGTCTTTCGTTTTCACTAAAGCTCAAAAAGTGTGCTTACTTGTAGTGAGAATGGCCACTCCAATGTGATATACAAGTCATGGAATACCGATACGCACTTCTTCAGATTGCGGTAGTATAGCGTACACAAGTGGTAAAATGGCAGTGCACTGGCGGAGCTGTCATTTGTGCTAGCGTGATTTATCGGAAAAGATTCCCGACGTGTTTAAGACGCACGACGGAAATTAAGAGTCTTTCAGCGCGGTATGGTAGCTGGAGCTAGACGAAAGAGACATTTTATTTCGTAAATCATTAAAAAAAAAAGCACTCCGTCGTCAGGCCACGAGTGGCCTACTGGGACCATCCGACCGCCGTGTCATCCTCAGAGGAAGATGCGGATAGGAGGGGCGTGGGGTCAGCTCTACTATTCGGTCGAGTAGCTCCTCAATTGGCATCACGAGAGTGAGTGCACGCCGAAAAATGGCAACAGCGCATGGCGGCTGGATGGTCACCCATCCAAGTGCCGGCCACGCCCAACAGCGTTTAACTTCGGTGATCTCACGGGAACCGGTGTATCCACTACTGCAAGGCCGTTGCCTGGAAATCATTAGGGAATTCAATTTCCCGAGATCAACAGTGTCAGGAGTGTTGCTGGTACACCAAATCTCAGGCATTACCTCTCACCACGGACACCACGCGGTTCTAGGCGCTTCAGTCCGGAACCGCGAGACTGCTACGGTCGCAGGTTCGAATCCTGCCTCGGGCATGGATGTGTGTGATGTCCTTAGGTTAGTTAGGTTTAAGTAGTTCTAAGTTATAGGGGACTGATGATCTCAGATTTTAAGTCCCATAGTGCTCGGAGCCACTTGAACCACTCACCACGGACGACGCAGTGGCCGACGGCCTTCAGTTAACGACTGAGAGCAGCGACGTTTGCTTATAATTTTCAGTGATAACAGACAAGCAACGCTGCATGAAGTAACCGCAGACGTACGATGAACGTATCGGTTTGGGCAGTGCGGCGAAATATGGCTTCAAGGGCCGTGGCAGCAGACGAGTGACGCGAGTGCCTTTGCTCACAGCACGGCATCACTTGCAGCGCCTCACCTAGGCTCACGACCGTATCGGTTGGACACTAGACGACTGGAACACCCTGGCCCAATCGGATGAGTCCTGATTTCATTTGGTAAGAGCTGTTGGTAAATTCGAGCGTGGCGCAGACCCCACTTAGCCATAGACCGAAGTTGTTAACAAGGCACTGTGCAGGCCGATGGTGCCTCCGTAATAGTATGGGCTGTGTTTACATGGAATGGACTCGGTCCAGTGGTTCACATGACCCGGTCATTGACTGGAAATAGCTCTGTTCGGCTACTTGGAGACTTTTTTGCAGCTGTTCTTGGGCTTCATGTTCCCGAACGCTGGAATTTTTATGGACGACAGTACTCCAAGTCACCGGGCAACAATTGTTCACGACTGGTTTGAAGAGCATTCTGGACAATTGGCGTGAGTGATTTGGCCACCCAGATCGCCAGACATGAATCCCATAGAGCATTTAGGGGTCATAATCGACAGGTCAGGTCGTGCACAAAATCCTGCACCGGAAACAGTTTCGCCAGTATGAACGTTTGTAGAGTTAACATGAGTCAGTATTTCTGCAGGGGACTTAGAATGACTTGTAGAGTCCATGGCATGTCGAGCTGTTGCATTACGCCTGACAAAAGGAGGTTCGACGCGATGTAAGTAGGCATTCCTTGACGTTTGCTCCCTCAGTGTATACTGCACATAAATGAAGCAGGTGAAAGGGAATACTCTCGCTTAAAAAACTGAATTGATGGAAAATGCAAAATGGTTAAGTGGAAATGGTTAGAGGGCAAATGGAAGGATGTCAAACCGTGCATAATTAGGCTATGGGTAGATTCCACCAACAGGAAAGCTGAAGTTTATTTAGGAGAAAATAGAATAACCAGAGTGCACATAGCAAGCCAGTACTAAGCAAGGAAGGGAAACCTGAAAAGGGAAAGAACTATCTAGAGAGTGTATGTAAGGGAACCAAATTTAAGAACAATATTACTGAAAGAGGTAGCGAATGGGGTGACGCTGCGTTAAGCACACTGGAGTCGCATTCGGGTGTAAGACGGTTCGAATCCCCGTCACACCATCCAATTTAGGTTTTCAGTGATCGCTTAAGGCAAATGCAAGCTTGATTCTTTGGAAGTGCACGTTTGATTTCCTTCCTCAAACTTACCTAATCAGAACGTTTACTCTAATGACCTCGTTATCGATGGGACGTTGAACACCAATCTTCCTCCCCCCTCCCCCATTTTTTTTAATAAAAGGTGAGTAAGTAGATGAAGACGAGATTGGAAATACTGTGAGAAGAATTTGACAGAGCACTGAAAGATTTAAGTATAATCAAAGCCCCTAAAGAAGACGACCTTCATTTGGAATTTTTGAGAAAGACAAACATACGTTCAGAGCAGCGGTAACCAACCTGGTCCCCACCGTTCACTAGTGGGCGTTCCAGGTTCATGGTAGGTGGTAGGCAGCAAGCGGTAGGGATTTTAAAAATTTTCATCAACAATGTAGAAAAAGATAGATTGATACTTACCATAAAGAAGACACATCAAGTTGCAGACAGGCACAACTGAAAGAGACTTCCATAACTATGCCTCTCTGCTAACTTCACGTGTCTTCTTTACGATAAGTAACAATCTGCCTTTTCCTACATTGTTGATATCCTTACCTAGAGTTTCCACTGTATGAAAAATTTTCATTAGGTTTTCATAAAATTTTGATATAGTTTTCATTAAGTAATTATTATTATATGGCTTAATTTGCTGTAACTCTGCATTATAACTTTAATAAAATAAAGTTACATTCCTAATTTGCTGTGGACCAGCGTGTGTGTGTGGGGGGGGGGGGGGAGGAAGTTTTACAAGTGACGTAGACGCAAAAGTGGGTCGTAGGTAAAAAAGGTTGACTATCTCTGGTTTAAAGCATTTGTAGATTTACAGAAAGTTTTATACAACATTGACCTGACTACATTCTTTTAAATTTTGAACCTAGCAGAGGTAAAATACAAAGAGCGAAAGGTTATTTACAATTTGTACGGAAACCAGACTGCAGCTACAAGCAAATACTAATAATAATGGCGTGTGACGAAGGCCTCCCGTCGGGTAGACCGTTCGCCTGGTGCAAGTCTTTCGATTTGGCGCCACTTCGGCGACTTGCGCGTCGATGGGGATGAAATGATGATGATTAGGACAACACAACACCCAGTCTCTGAGCGGAGAAAATTTCCAACCCAGCCGGGAATCGAACCCGGGCCCTTAGGATTGACAGTCTGTCGCCCTGACCACTTCTCATTTTGTTCGCTTTTGTTCGTTGCATCTGCTCGGGGCGGACGTCGTAAGACATCCGTTTATGTTCGTTATTGATCGATTAATTCAGTTTTTTTATTACAGAGGGCAGCTAACCCTCTGACCCAACACGCTGAGCTACCGTGCCGGCTATCCACTCAGCTACCGTGGGCGGACTGCAGCTACAAGTGTCGAAGAATATGAAAGGGAACCTGTAATTGGGAGAAGATTTAATTCAGTGATCATCTGACAATGACATAGGATTTGTCATCCAAAATACGATGAAAATAAGCTGCTCTAAAATATACATGCAAATTGAATATATAAATATGCTCTATGAGGATAGGGCAGGTGATGTTTAAGAAATATTGTAAGAGTACAAGCGAAAAAAGAGTTATGGAATGTAGCCGAATTAAATCACGCGATGCTGAGAGAATTAGACTAGAAAATGAGTCACTAAAAGAAGTTGATGAGTTTTGTCATTTGTGCAGTAAATTGACTGCCGCCGAAGTTGAAAGAAAAATGCAGACATGCTATAGCAAGGAAAGAGTTTCTGAAAATGCGAAATTTATAAACATCTAATATAAATTTAAGTATTATGAAGTCTTTTCAAAAGTCTTTTGTCTCGAGTGTAAACTTATACAGAAGCAAAATGTGGACTAAGCAGTCATCAGCCTTCTGACTGTTTTGATGCTGGTCAGCTACAAATTCCTCTCAAGCGGCAAAATCTTCAACTCAGAACAGCAGTGTAACCTACGTCCTCAATTGTTTGTTACGCATATATAGTCTCTGTCTTTCTCCACAATTCTTACGCTCTGCAGCTACCTCTCGTAACAAGGAAGTTATTCCCTGGTGTCTTAATACATGCTCTTTCATCCAGTCCTTTCTTCGTGTCAGTATTTTCCATATGTTCCTTTCTTCACCTATCCTGCGAAGAACCTCCCCATTCCTTACTTTATCAGTCATTTCAACATTCCTCGGTAACACCATATCTCACACGCTTTGATTCTTTTCCATTCCAGTTTTCTCACAGTCCACGACTCTTTACCATAAAATGCTACGCTGTAGACGTACATTGTAAGAAATTTCTTCTCCAAATTAAGACCTATGTTGGTTACTAGCAGACTTCTTTTGGCCAGGGATGCCTTTTTTGCCTGTTCTGGTCTTCTTTTAAGCTTTCCTTCTCTCATTCATTGTGGACTATTTTGCTTCGAAGGTAGAAGAAATCCTTAATTTTTCCCACTTCGTGGTCACTAAATCTGCTGTTAAGCTGCTCGCTATTCTCATTTCTGCTACTGCTCATTACTTTCGCCTTTTTTCGGTTTGTTCTCCGCACATATTCTGTACTCACCTGACTTTCGCTCCTGTTCAGCAGATCCTGTATTCTTCTTCACCTTCACTGCGGATACCAATGTTATCAAGGGGTCTTATGATTAATATCCTTTCACCCTAAATTTTAATCTCACTCTTGCTTCGTCGAGATGCAGACTGAACAGCAGGGCCGAAAGACAGCATCCCTGTCCTACAATTTTCTTTAATCCAAATATTTCTGTCTTGGTTTTTCAATATTATTGCTCTCTATTGGCTCTTGTATATATTGTATATCATCCGTCTTTCCCTTTAGCTCATTCCTATTTTCATCAGAATTTCTAACGTCTTCCACCATTTTACTTTGTCGAATGCTTTTTCCAGGTCGAAAAACCCTATGAATATGTCTTTTTGTTTTCCTTCAATCGTGCTTCAGCCGCATCAGAACTGCTCCTCTGGGGTTATCCTTTTGTATATTATTTTCGTCAGCAAGCTGGATGCTTGAACTGGTCAGCTGATTGTGCAACGACTTTCACACATTTCGGCTCTTACTATCTTCGGAACTATGTGGATGATGGTTTTAGAAAGTCTGATGGTACAAATATCTCGCCGCTGTCGTACATTCTATACACCAACGTGAATAGTCGACTAGTTCCTACCTCCCCAAATGATTTTAGAAATTCCGGCGCAATGTTAGCTATTCTTACTTGATCTCAACTCTTCCAAAGCTCTTTTAAATTCTTATCATATTAGTTCTCCGGCTCACATTGGTCTTCAATGTACTCTTTCCAGATATCCGATCTCCCTGCGTGTGACAGTGTGAATTCCCATTGCACTGTAATGTTACCCTCGTTGCTTTTAATGTCACCGAAGGTCGTTCAAAAATTTTCAAATGTGTGTGAAATCTTATGAGACTTTACTGCTACGGCCATCAGTCCCTAAGCTTACACACTACTTAACCTAAATTATCCTAAGGAAAAACACACACACCCATGTCCTAGGGAGGATCCGAACCTCCACCGAAGGTTGTTTTGACTGTTCTGTATGCTGAGTCACTTCTTGCGACAGTCATTTATTTTTCGATTTCTTCACATTTTCATGCCACCACTTCGCCTTAGCTTCCCTAAACTTCCTATTTAGTTAATTCCTACGTGTCTTGTATTTCTGTATTCTTGAATTTCCCTGGACATTTTTGTACTTCTTTCTTCCGTTGATCAGCTGAAGTATTTCTTCTGTTAATCATGGTTTCCTCGTAGCTACATTACTTGTACTTGCCAACTTCTGTGATTACCCTTCAGAGATGTCCATTCCTCTTCAAGTGAGATGCCTACTAATCGATTCATTATCGCAATATCTACAGCCTCAAGGAATCTCAAACAGATCTCTTCATGGCTTAATATTTCCGTATCCCCCTTCTTTGCGCATTGAATTTTCCTGACTAGTTTTTTTTTTTAAATTCAGCCTACTCTTCATCATTACTAAATTGTGGTCTGAGTCTATATCTGCTGCTGGGTACGCCTTTCAGTTCAATATCTGATTTCTGAAACTCTGCCTGACCATGATGTAATCTAACTGAAATCTTCCCGTAGCTCTTGGCCTTTTCGAAGTATACCTCCTCCTCTTGTGATTCTTGAACAGAGTATTCGCTATTATTAGCTCAACTTTATTGCAGACTTTCTCCTCTCTCATATTCCTATTGCCTAGGCCAAATTCTCTTCGTTCGTTCTCCTACAATCGCGCTACAATCCCCCATGACTATTACATTTGCGTTCTCCCTTTACAGGCGGAATTACTCGTTCAGTATCCTCGTATACTTTCTCTATCTCTTTATCTGCTGCTTGCGACACTAGCGTGGAACTCGTATGGCATTGACGTGTACTAGTATACCTGAAGTATTCCTGTCGGCATTTGTTTGCTATAGAAACTAATGAAAACAGCCCTATCACCGAACTGCTCACAGTAGCTCACTCTCTGCCCTACCTTGATATTCATAACAAATCCTACTTCGTTTTACCATTTTCTGCTGCTTTTGATAGTAACCTATAATCAGTGTGTTTTTTTCCATTTCTCTTCACTGACCCCTACTATATCTAGTAGACTGAGCCTTTGCATTTCCCTTTTCAGATTGTCCTGCTTCACGGAGTGTTTCAAACTCCTGACATTTCACGCCCCGACTCATAGAACATTATCTTTTCGTCGGTTTTCTCCGCCTTGACAGTCCCCTCCAGGAGATTCAGATGAGGTCTAGTCAGGAATCTTTTCCCAATGAAGAGAAATCATTATACTTTATCAATTACAGGCCACATGCCCTGTGGATAAACATCATGTGTCTTTATTGCATTGGTTTCCAGTGCCCTCCGCATCGTTATGCCTTTGACCACAATTGAATCGTCCCTCTTTTAGGAGCAGTTTTCCGTCAGAATGGCAAGAGAGTGCCCTGAACTTCAGTCCGCTCCTACCGAGTGGAGTAGCGCAGTAGTAAGCACAGTGGACTCGCATTCTGGAGGATGACAGTGGACCTGCGTCCAATCATCCTGATTTTGGTTTCCCGTGATTACCCTAAATCGCTTTACAGCTCCGTCTCTAGTGAGATCGTTGTCGACAGAATGTTAAACACTAATTTCCTCCTCAATCCCGCTCCTCCACCTTCTCTGACAAGGCCGTTGGCAGAATGAGACTGACTCTTTATGCCGAAACTCTTCGGACGTCGTTGCTGATGATCTTTATTCAAAATTTAAGCAAGGCGTGGTTCCACCCATCCATATCCCTAGATCAAGGGGTAACGTTCCTAGAAATACACTCCTGGAAATGGAAAAAAGAACACATTGACACCGGTGTGTCAGACCCACCATACTTGCTCCGGACACTGCGAGAGGGCTGTACAAGCAATGATCACACGCACGGCACAGCGGACACACCAGGAACCGCGGTGTTGGCCAGCGAATGGCGCTAGCTGCGCAGCATTTGTGCACCGCCGCCGTCAGTGTCAGCCAGTTTGCCGTGGCATACGGAGCTCCATCGCAGTCTTTAACACTGGTAGCATGCCGCGACAGCGTGGACGTGAAGCGTATGTGCAGTTGACGGACTTTGAGCGAGGGCGTATAGTGGGCATGCGGGAGGCCGGGTGGACGTACCGCCGAATTGCTCAACACGTGGGGCGTGAGGTCTCCACAGTACATCGATGTTGTCGCCAGTAGTCGGCGGAAGGTGCACGTGCCCGTCGACCTGGGACCGGACCGCAGCGACGCACGGATGCACGCCAAGACCGTAGGATCCTACGCAGTGCCGTAGGGAAGCGCACCGCCACTTCCCAGCAAATTAGGGATACTGTTGCTCCTGGGGTATCGGCGAGGACCATTCGCAACCGTCTCCATGAAGCTGGGCTACGGTCCCGCACACCGTTAGGCCGTCTTCCGCTCACGCCCCAACATCGTGCAGCCCGCCTCCAGTGGTGTCGCGACAGGCGTGAATGGAGGGACGAATGGAGACGTGTCGTCTTCAGCGATGAGAGTCGCTTCAGCCTTGGTGCCAATGATGGTCGTATGCGTGTTTGGCGCCGTGCAGGTGAGCGCCACAATCAGGACTGCATACGACCGAGGCACACAGGGCCAACACACGGCATCATGGTGTGGGGAGCGATCTCCTACACTGGCCGTACACCACTGGTGATCGTCGAAGGGACACTGAATAGTGCACGGTACATCCAAACCGTCATCGAACCTATAGTTCTACCATTCCTAGACCGGCAAGGGAACTTGCTGTTCCAACAGGACAATGCACGTCTGCATGTATCCCGTGCCACCCAACGTGCTCTAGAAGGTGTAAGTCAACTACCCTGGCCAGCAAGATCTCCGGATCTGTCCCCCATTGAGCATGTTTGGGACTGGATGAAGCGTCGTCTCACGCGGTCTGCACGTCCAGCACGAACGCTGGTCCAACTGAGGCGCCAGGTGGAAATGGCATGGCAAGCCGTTCCACAGGACTACATCCAGCATCTCTACGATCGTCTCCATGGGAGAATAGCAGCCTGCATTGCTGCGAAAGGTGGATATACACTGTACTAGTGCCGACATTGTGCATGCTCTGTTGCCTGTGTCTATGTGCCTGTGGTTCTGTCAGTGTGATCATGTGATGTATCTGACCCCAGGAATGTGTCAATAAAGTTTCCCCTTCCTGGGACAATGAATTCACGGTGTTATTATTTCAATTTCCAGGAGTGTATATTACAAGCAGCTCCTATCCTCCAATTGTAACCTAGATTTACAAAAGGTCGCTTTTTGTTGTAAGAGAAACGACACAATTTGAAATACTGTCCCAAATATTCCCAAACGGATATTCCACTACAAGCTCGTCTCGTATTCGGTTAAAGATACTCGACGCTACAACGTCTTCGAGGTAGAGAAATAAACGTATAAAAAAATGGGGCGTGGTGGGGGAGGAGGGGGACAGCTACTAAGTGGACGGTGCTGCGGTTGTGTTAATCGCGAAGCGTTTCGGAACCTCCGCTTTGTCTTCATGCGGTCAACTGGAACATTCAGCCAATTTGCAAGGATTTGAAACAGACAAACGATAAAGAATTTTCACGCCAGGTTCAATGACCCCAAAATCATGTGGTGCATAACTCTGTCTGTATCCAACACGTATTTCATTCATACTTCGATCCTGACTCACGTTATTTGTTACTCTTGGATTAAGGGGCATATTTCTCACTATCTCTTCTTCTGATTAGGGCTTCCCAACGACTAACTTTGTCATCTATTTTAGTAATCCGTCTTCATTTCGCAGATTTGCGAGGCTACTATTTATTATCTCTTGTTTTTCCCTCGTCGAGGTCCCACATCCAAACGACACTGCATTGCAGACGTACTCTTGAAGAAACAGTTTTTAGAACTTAAATTTATTATTTGATATTTATGGAGCCCTTCTCACGTCGAATGTGCAAGTCGTTGAAAATTGCGTTTGACATGAAGGTAAGTCATATACATTACATGTAACCCGTTAACGCGAATTCTTCCTGATATTTATGTGGCTGCCTAGGTGCACTAGCGAATCAGCTTCAACTTCCCTTACACAGTAGCCGCATTGGAGATTATCCACAGATTGTAGGGGCCGGTTTAGCTCATGACGCTTTACAGGAATTCCGAAACCACCTCCTCGTTGGAAACCTGAAAATATACTATTTATTTTCATTAATGATTACTTTCGCTGTAACTAAGCAAGAATTGTTAGCCCTTATAGTCCCAGAGTAGCATCGGACTGAGACTGTCTACATCTACGCAGCATTTCACAATTATGTGCACGGCAGACGGTTAATCGAGCCACTTTCCCACTGTTTCTGGACTGTTCCATTCTCAAACAGCGCAAATGAAAAGAGAACATTTAAATTTTTCCCTGCGCTCTCCGATTTCTCTTATTTTGTTGCAATGAACCTTTCTCCCTACGTAGATACGTGTCAACAGAATATCTTCGCATTGGAAGAAGAATGTTGGAGATTGAAATTTCGTGAAAAAATCTCGCCGCCACGAAAAATGCCATTGTTTTAATGATTGATACCCTAACTCAAGTATCATAACTGTAACACTCTCGTCCATATTTCACGACAACACAAAACGTCCTGCCTTACTTTGAACTTTTTCGATATCCTCCGTCAATACTACCTGGAAGGAATCCCATACTGCACGGCAGTACTCTAGAAAACGAGGAATAAGCGTAGTGTAATCTCATTAGTAGACTTGGTACGTATTCTACGTTTTTTGCCAATAAAACGCAATCTTTGTTTTGTTTTTCCCCCCACCATTATCTACGAGACAGTTCCCATTAACGTTGTTCGTAACTGTAATTCATAGGTATTTAGTTGGATTGACAGCCTTTTGATGTGTATCCTTTATCGTGTAAGCGAAATTTAACGGATTTATTTTAGTATTGACGTGGATGACTTCACACTTTTCATTATTTAGAGTCAGTTGCCAATTTTTGCACCATACACGTATCTTGGGTAATTCATTTTGCAATTGGTTTTCATCTTGTGATGAATTTATTGGACGGTAAACCATAGATCATCTGCAGTCTAAGAGGACAGATCAGATTGTCTGCTAAACCATTGCTATAGATTAGTTACAGTAGAGGGCCTATAACATTTCCTTGCGGAATGGCAAATATCTGTTCTGTTTTACTCGATGAGTTTCCATCAACAATTGGTTCAAATGGCTCTGAGCACTATGGGACTTAACTTGTGAGGTCATCAGTCCCCTAGAACTTAGAACTACTTAAACCTAACTAACCTAAGGACATCACACACATCCATGCCCGAGGCAGGATTCGAACTTGCGATCACACACATCCATGCCCGAGGCAGGATTCGAACTTGCGATCGTAGCGGTCGCGCGGTTCCAGACTGAAGCGCCTAGAACCGCTCGGCCACTCCGGCCGGCGAGTTTCCATCAGGGCAACTGAGAAAATACTCCAAAGAATGCAATCTGATTAGAAGCTGCTTGTGAAGGTCGTTATCAAAAGCCTTTTAGAAATCTAGAAAAGTGGAATCAATTTGTGACAACCTGTCAATAGCACTCATTACTTCGTGAGAATAACGAGCTAGTTGTGTTTCACAAGAACAATATTTTCTGAATCCTTGCCGACTAATTGTCAAGAAATTTTTTTCTCGAAGTAAGTCTTATCTTAGAGTGTAGCAGAAAAGGAATACATAAGCCATCATTTATGCAGATGTGTGGCCATAAAATAAAGGAGGTATTGGTGTAAATCATTTTATTTAAAAAAAAACAAAGATTATTGTGACTCTCAGTATACTCCGCTTCTCTGTTCCTACAACGCTCCATGCGAATTTTCCATTGATGGAAACTGTGCTGGAAGTCTTCCTCTGTGAGCTCCTTGATGACGCGTGTCACGTTTTTCTTTCGGTGCTTCATCGGACTGAAATCCTGTTACTTTTAATTTAGATTTGATCTTGAGAAATAGATAAAAGTCAGACGGTGCCAGGTCAAGCGAATAAGGTGGTTGGTCTCTGGAATGCTGTACTTTCCGAGAAACCTCTTAACTGGCAATGCCGTATGAGAAAGCACTGTCTGGATGCAGAACCCATAACTCGTTCTTCCACAATTCGGGTCGTTCTTTTCTTATTTCTCTCGCCGAGTTGAGAAGAATCTCAAGGTAGTAATACTGATTAACAGTTTGACCTCCAGGAACTCAGCGAAGATACACAATTCCAGGAATATAGAGAAACATATCGCTTTGAATCTTGATTTGGTCATTCGAGGTGTTTTCGTACACGGGAAAGCTGGTGCCCTTCCAATACATGGACTGGATGGTCTGTGGATCAGAAGTGGAAAATCAAGATTAGTCCACATGTTATAGCTGTTTCCGAGAAATTAGGATCATTTCCAGTGGTATTCCAGGAGTACAAACATTTTCTGGAGCTTCTTTTTGTTCGAGCGTGAGAAGTTCGGCGCCAGTTTCTCATACGCTTTTCTCATGTAGAACTGGTTACGTAAAATATGCCTTAGGAATTCCACGACAATTTCTATAGTTTCAGCAATAGCTCGAATACTCAACCGACGGTCAGATCGAATGAAATTACCAACTTTTTCGATATTTTCATCCGTTTTTTGATGTTGAATGGCGTGAATCATCTTCAGCGTCTTTCGGCCCTCTTGGAAACGCTTGAACCACTCTAACACTCACGTACATGATAAATAGGGCTTGCCATAATTTCTTTGAGTAAAAGTAGCAGTTTTTCCAAGTTTAATGTGAAACTTCGCGGAAGTTACTTGCTTTTTTATTACAATTATCACTGTTCCGGCAAAACAGAAATAGCAACTCACAAACAAACGAAGGCTACAGCCACACTGGTTGCCTACAGACATCATAGGCGCCCTATTCGACAGAGGAGTCTTCACAGTTCACAGCAATTGGTTCTTCATCTTTGGTGCATACGTACTTACTCTGTGACAGCACCAGTCCCGTTATTTTACAATCACATCTCGTATGTGTCTCTATGAGCTAACGAATGCAATGTGTCGAGATTATGTAGAAAGGTATACTGGATGTACAAGTGGGGTGGACAAAAATTGATGCTTAAACATAAATTCAGATGCTAACCAAGCCTGCAATTTGCACTGGTGTAGTTGACAATGAACGACACCTGTGCTGTGTCCTCAATACGTTGCAAGTGTCAGTCAAGTTCAGGAACATGTTCTGTGTCGTTATTTGGGAAAAACCTCATCCAGTAAGTCACAACGCGGACGAAAGGGTCTGTTGAGTGATCGTGAATGACAGTCATTGAAGAGACTTGTAACGAGAATATGAGGTCGACAGCTGCAAAAGTCACTGCAGCAGCAGCTGCAGCTGCAAAGAACTGAATGGCGTACTCGCGAACGTTGTCAGTAGCAAAACAACACGGAAGGAGCACCATAAGCGGGGACTGGACAGCGGGCTGGAATTCCAAAACCGCTCATCAGTCATGCAAATGCCCATAGCAAACAAACTTGGTGTCGAAACCATGTGGAGCAATGGAAGAATGTCATTTGGTCACTGCTTCCAACTTCTGGCCGAGTTTATGTCCCAAGAGTGATATATGGCTGGCGTTCGGTGATGATATCGCTGTATCCCACGGTTCGCATAGCTTGGAAGATCGCATTACTGCCGAGGATAATGTGACCGTTGCGGCTGATCAGTTTCAGCTCCTGGCAGAGTGTTTGTCACCAGTGGTGATGCTGTGCTTCAAGACGAAGGGCCCCCACTCATGCAACTCACATTGGCCTGGACTGGATCTGTTAGCAGAAGGGTAAAGTGTCGCATCACTCCCGACCACCACAATTACCAGATCTCGTAATGGAACCTTTGTGAACTGTTTTGGAGAGAATGGTGCAGATCGCTGTCCACCTGCACCATCGTTACCAAAATTTGCCACCATTTTCCGGGAATAATGGTATACAGTTCTCTTGTAACCCATAAATATCCTGAATTTATCCATTCCGAGACTACTGGAAGCTGTTCTGAATACCAACGGTTTTCCTACAACGTTTCAGGTTCAAATGGTTCAAATGGCTCTGAGCACTATGGGACTTAACTTCTGAGGTCATCAGTCCCCTAGAACTTAGAACTACTTAAACCTAACTAACCTAAGGACATCACACACATCCATTCCCGAGGCAGGATTCGAACCTGCAACCGTAGCGGTCGCGCGGTTCCAGACTGTAGGTCCGAGAACCGCTCGGCCACCCCGACCGGCCAACGTTTTAGGCATGGTAATGTTGCGTCGTTATGTTTTTGGTGTTTCCATATTGTTGTACACCCCTGTACACTCCAGTGGCCAAAAGCCAATTTAAAAACAAAAGATAGTTTCAAATTCCCCCTTTTCAATCACGGTTTTAGGAAAGTTTTCCTTTTACAGGCGAAGGGTTCGACGGCTGTTGTTTCCTTCAGCACACTCAAAGCAATATTCACAAATAAAATAATCTGGGAAGAGTCCATGCAACAATGACTTAAGCTTTGCTTTTATAATCAAGATGATCCAGACGTATAACTAGAAACGGTTTCTCGAAAAGATTTTATTTATTCACGAGGCGTAAAAAGGAACTTAATTTCGTTGGGTACATCGAGCGGCTGAAACGAATCCAGAGTTTTATGACTGTCATTTCCACTGCTCCCGCTATGAATTTTTACTGTCACCCATTTGGATACGCCAGCTCAGACACATATCGTCGCTGAATACTGAAGGCATCCTTTATTGCTGATATAACGTACCAACACTGCAGCGTTTGCAGCTAATCCACCTCGAATGTCGCTATGTGCAACGTCAACATATCCGTCTGATTCGACACCCCCGGCACAGAAATATAACTCGTCACAGATCCTATTAGCTGACTCTGTGCTGTTTATGGCTAAGGAAGAAAAAGCTGTAGCCTCAACAAGCCGCATTCGTTACTGTAAAAAGCAGGCTGAGGAACAGTGGGTGCATTACCTTCACGAAGCATATAACTTTTCCGGTAAAAATGTAGTGAACTGCTATTGACGTCAGAACGTGATATTTTTTATCTGTTTACTTTGTACCATATTCCAGAGTAGAACTTAAGTTTTCTCAAATTTGGTGTAGTAGATAAAGAGTGCCATTTCAGGGGCTCTGGATAGTAACAACATTTTTCTTCCTCTGTCAGATAGCAGTTTGCCGCTAGTGTCGATAAAAATCCTCTAAGTGGCATGTGAATTATCTTTCCCGATATACCTCACTGGGATACACAGCGGTTCTGTACGCTGACGTTGCCTTGTTACTTTCACACATTGCTTTGTCTCTAAGACTTCCTGGAAGAAACCACAGTGTGTTCGTAGAACGGGCAAGAAACATTTTTACTCGTATCACGTTCCCGTCTGCGAGGTACCATTTATTTTCATGAAATGTGCCTTTTTACTTTACCTAATACAGATGTGCAACGAATATCTACACAAATCATTCACTTGTCGCACGATTAGGAAGTACACGACGTACCTCAACTATGAATTTTGGGTTGGTTTTTAAAATTCTCTTCTGAAGACAGTCTGTGGGGGACCGAAAATGGAGCGTTTCGACGAATATTTTCTGCGGTTTGCTACACACAAATTCAGTGCTGTTACAGTCACTGCCCATTTTAAAACCGTAATTCATGATAGGTTTTAACCGACATTATGCTTCTAATTTCCCTTTCTGACTATGTCACTATACGTGTATTTCCGTTGCAGTTCAACATCTTCCGTTACACCACCTGCCTTCCGCTTAACGCCCATAAAGCAGAGATGGTATTTCTTTGCACTCGATATCACCATTTTAATAAATGTCATTACAGAGAAAAAAAACAGAACACCATGTTAATGGTGTTTTTCAATTATTAAGTGTATCTCTGAAAATGAACGTTCCCTTATTTCTTAGAAAACAGACTACATTCAGTTCTGTACAACAATTAGAATCATACCACAACTGATGTAGCGAATGGACACGAGTCACTAAACAGAATAGAGTGTTCCAAGTTTTTGGGTGTACATTGTACACTCCTGGAAATTGAAATAAGAACACCGTGAATTCATTGTCCCAGGAAGGGGAAACTTTATTGACACATTCCTGGGGTCAGATACATCACATGATCACACTGGCAGAACCACAGGCACATAGACACAGGCAACAGAGCATGCACAATGTCGGCACTAGTACAGTGTATATCCACCTTTCGCAGCAATGCAGGCTGCTATTCTCCCATGGAGACGATCGTAGAGATGCTGGATGTAGCCCTGTGGAACGGCTTGCCATGCCATTACCACCTGGCGCCTCAGTTGGACCAGCGTTCGTGCTGGACGTGCAGACCGCGTGAGACGACGCTTCATCCAGTCCCAAACATGCTCAATGGGGGACAGATCCGGAGATCTTGCTGGCCAGGGTAGTTGACTTACACCTTCTAGAGCACGTTGGGTGGCACGGGATACATGCGACGTGCATTGTCCTGTTGGAACAGCAAGTTCCCTTGCCGGTCTAGGAATGGTAGAACGATGGGTTCGATGACGGTTTGGATGTACCGTGCACTATTCAGTGCCCCTCGACGATCACCAGTAGTGTACGGCCAGTGTAGGAGATCGCTCCCCACACCATGATGCCGGGTGTTGGCCCTGTGTGCCTCGGTCGTATGCAGTCCTGATTGTGGCGCTCACCTGCACGGCGCCAAACACGCATACGACCATCATTGGCACCAAGGCTGAAGCGACTCTCATCGCTGAAGACGACACGTCTCCATTCGTCCCTC
This sequence comes from Schistocerca cancellata, assembly GCF_023864275.1. Taxonomy (NCBI): domain Eukaryota; kingdom Metazoa; phylum Arthropoda; class Insecta; order Orthoptera; family Acrididae; genus Schistocerca; species Schistocerca cancellata. Next base: position 242,515,122 of record NC_064628.1, on the reverse strand, counting down.
CATTCACGCCTGTCGCGACACCACTGGAGGCGGGCTGCACGATGTTGGGGCGTGAGCGGAAGACGGCCTAACGGTGTGCGGGACCGTAGCCCAACGTCATGGAGACGGTTGCGAATGGTCCTCGCCGATACCCCAGGAGCAACAGTGTCCCTAATTTGCTGGGAAGTAGCGGTGCGGTCCCCTACGGCACTGCGTAGGATCCTACGGTCTTGGCGTGCATCCGTGCGTCGCTGCGGTCCGGTCCCAGGTCGACGGGCACGTGCACCTTCCGCCGACCACTGGCGACAACATCGATGTACTGTGGAGACCTCACGCCCCACGTGTTGAGCAATTCGGCGGTACGTCCACCCGGCCTCCCGCATGCCCACTATACGCCCTCGCTCAAAGTCCGTCAACTGCACATACGGTTCACGTCCACGCTGTCGCGGCATGCTACCAGTGTTAAAGACTGCGATGGAGCTCCGTATGCCACGGCAAACTGGCTGACACTGACGGCGGCGGTGCACAAATGCTGCGCAGCTAGCGTCATTCGACGGCCAACACCGCGGTTCCTGGTGTGTCCGCTGTGCCGTGCGTCTGATCATTGCTTGTACAGCCCTCTCGCAGTGTCCGGAGCAAGTATGGTGGGTCTGACACACCGGTGTCAATGTGTTCTTTTTTACATTTCCAGGAGTGTACATACTGATGGAAACTTGAACTGGAAGCAGCGTGTTACTGAGCTGCTCAAAAAAAGGTCAGCTTCTTTTTCTTGGGAACAAACAACACGACCTCCTGACATATCTTGCATATTTCCATCAATAATATTGTACGGACTAATTTTCTGTGGCAACTAACCACTCATAAAGAAAATAGTGATTACACTAAAGCGAGCAATAACAATAACATGAGCTTTTCACCTTGTACCTTGAGCTTTTCATCTTGTACGTACTCCATGAAGGAGTTTGGCGTTTTAACCGCACCTGCCGCGTAGGCGTGTGAGTCAGTTTTATCAGCACGTGATGGGGTTTAAAAGAGACTCATTACAGATCGGCATTTGGCCGGCAGATTGTGGGACACCTGGAAGTGACAGTGGCCTGATGTTGGACTGCGTGGGAACGTGAAAGCAGGCCTATTTGCCGTCAAGCTTCCAGTCGACCACATCTCCCCGCCACATGGGAGGATCGCTGAACTGTGCACCAAGCACACAGTAGCTCACTTCACAGCTGCGGCTGCTATTTGGGAACAAGTAATGGACTCCCTGCAACGTTCTGTGTCATCCCGCTCCTACGGTCAGACACTATCAGCAGCCGGCACAAGGGAATTGGGTTCCCGTGTGTAGCGTATAGGTGGGTGCCGTGAGTGGGAAGCATGGACTGCTGATGAAGCGCGTCACATTCTCAGCAATGAATCGCGATTTGGCAATGCAATCCTTCCGGTCTTTTGCAGAGGCACAGTTGTGTTGTATTGTATTGTATTTAATGTTAACCGGGGGCCTAGAAACGACGGAGAGACTCCGTCCCCGCCGCAGCCGCAGTGGTCCACAACCCCATGACGACTACTGCAGTCCACTTCACCCCTCCGCCGCCCCACACCGAACCGCTCTTTCAGGGTTATTGTGCGGTTCGGGACCCGGTGGACCCCGTCCCCCAGGGAACGTCTCACACAAGACGAGTGTAACCTCTATGTTTGCATACTAGAGTAATGGTGGTGTATCCGTACAGGGAGAACTTGTTTGTGCAGCAATCGCCGACATAGTGTAGCTGAGGCGGAATAAGGGGAACCAGCGCGCATTCGTCGAGGCAGATGAAAAACTGCCTAAAAACCATCCACAGACTGGCCAGCTCACCGGACCTTGGTACAAGTCCGCCGGGCAGATTCGTGCCAGGGACCAGAAGCTCCGTCCCAGTCCGTAAAGCCGTGCGTTAGACCGTGGGCAAATGATGATGATTCGGACAACACAACGCCCAGTCCCTGAGCAGAGAAAATCTCTGACCCAGCCAGGAATCGAACCCGGGCCCTCAGGATTGGCATTCTGTCGCGCTGACCACTCAGCTACCGGCAGTGGACCACAGTGGTGTTACTCATGGCGTCATGGAGTGGCGAGCCATCGGGTATGACTTGAGGTCACTGCTGGTAGTGATTGTGGAGGAGGAAGAAGAAGAGGAGATTAGGTTCAAATGGCTCTAAGCACTATGGGACTTAACATCTAAGGTCATCAATCCCCTAGACTTAGAACTACTGAAACCTAACTAACATAAGGACATCACACACATCCATGCCCAAGGCAGTATTAGAAACCTGTGACCGCAGCAGCAGCGCGGTTCCGGACTCAAGCGCCTAGAACCGGTCGGCCACAAAGGCCGGCAGGAGATTAGGATTTCGATACTTGTGGTAAGGTCTTATGGGACCAAACTGCTGAGATCATCGGTCCCCAGGAACTGAGGACGTGTTGAAACGGAGCAGCACTACTTAATCTAACTTAAACTTACACTAAGGACCACATAGACACCCATGCCCGAGAGAGGAATCGAACCTCCGACGGGGGGAGCCGCGCGGGCCGCGACAAGTCGCCTTAGATTGTGCGCCTATCTCGCGTGCTCCAAGAGATTGGGGTTAAACGTCCCGTCGACAACGAGGTCATTGGAGACAGAGCGCAAACTCGGGTAACGGAAGGATGGAGAAAGGAATCGGTCGTGCTCTTTCGAAAGAACCATCCCAGCTCTTACCTTAAGTGATTCAAGGAAATGAAAGGACGCGGGTTTGAACCGTCGTTCTCCCAAATGTGAGTTCAGTATCCTAACTACGGGAGTGACTGTGGTAGCTCAGACTACACCATCGTCCGTTACCAAATCCCGTGTCCTCAACTGTTATACGTCTCATTCGAAGGCAGCGTGGTGACGTTTCTCAACAGGGCAATGCTCGAAACTTTCGAGCAGATTAAAATGGAGTGCCTTTCGTGGGCAAGTGCTCCCAGTCGTTGGTACGGAATCTTTTTCATGCGTGAATAGCATTTTAAATGTGGAATTTAATATTTCTTCTGTGCTATCAGCATCAGATAGATCTATGAGATATTAAATGGTCGGTTTGCACCCGTTCGTTGACCTTACGTATGACATGGGTATTTACGATAGATCTTTCTCCAGAATATAATAGTAAAAATTATTGTAGACTTCACGCAGGTCTCTTGTTACGGTTGCATGTATTGATAATCTCTGAATGGTCCCAGTAAACGAGTTTGAGTCTTTGCCTCCTTATATATTATTTGGATCGCAATTTTCCAGCCCGCTGCTCACAATTTCTTTCAGCTTTTACCCCAACCGCTCCGTATTAAATAACTTTATAGTGACTGTCAGTCAGGCCATCAAACAGTACTCTCTAATCAATCCTTATGACCTTTCTGCCTTTGTCTCATCATCATCATGGTCACTAATCCTGTCCTAACTGATGACACTCTCGAAAAGATCAGTTCTGTTTGTAACAAAGGAGTCTAGAACGTACTTCGAGATAGTGGTCAGACAATATTTTTAGTATTACAGCAGGAAATTGCTTGTGCTTGCTGATAAGAAATGAGAATCGTGTCACGAATCGACCTACCACACCAAGCCACCGTGAGCACTTATCTTTGTCTAGAGGACGTCCAAGGGCGGCCTCTAAGAAGTCTTTAGCGAGCTGACACTCTCGCAGACAGTTCGCCGACGAGGCAACTGTTACTTAGCTGGAAAACTCGTGGGGCATGCGCAGCACCTAGCGGTCCGGGGTTTGCGATGTGCTTTCGACGATGGGCTAGTGGGCCGCGTTCCGGCGTAGCTGGTGGTATAGCGGGAAGATGGGCCTTTTCCACCGAAGCGTAGGACTGACGCCGCGACCCACCGTCTGTGGAAGAGGTCCACTCTAGGTCCCGTAACGTCACCGCAATCTGCATGATAACCGCTTCTCCATTAATACCCAGTGAGAAATTTTGAAGTGGTTTTTTGCATTTAGTAGTGCAGCAGCGCTGTCCTAACTGCAGTTACGACACGTTATACCAGATGAGTGTCTCGCAAGGTGTGCTGACTTTGGCAATGCTCGTTAACTGGGCGGATCTCTGAGAGAATCAGATACACGCTAATTATCATCTCGCTATTTAAATCGCTTGATCTGTTTTACAATGGGCTTGTTTATTTATTTAATTAATTATATTCAAGGTTGATATGACTCAAATCTTAAGATTTATCTTTTAACTTTTATTTTTGTAATATTTATTTCAGTAGTATTATTTTTCTTATACCGGTGGTAAAACTTACTTCTAATTACATGCTTACTGTTTACTGCGCTGTTGATGAGAGAAGCGGATAAGGGCATACGACCTTACATTCACTAGTTTTTTCATTGTGAAGAGTGTAAAAAGTTTTGGTGTGATTTTTAACGCTCTACCAGAGTTCCTTGCGGGTCCTCCTTATGGAATTGGCCCAGCCTGGGATCGCTAAGCTATTAATGGGATTATTTAAGACCAGTAGTGTGGGTTTTCCAACCAAAAACGTCTTGCAAATGCAGCGAAATTGTCTTAACTTACTGTAGCTGCACGTTAGATAACATGGTAGCAGGAATTTTTACTTGTCCTTGAAACACGTATGTATTCAGTACCAGCGATGGCGAGGCAAGACAGAATCTCTGACCAGAGAGTTATTTATCGTTGCTAGTCTGCGCTTGACCGCACGAGAGTTCCGAGTTGGACGCAGTTGTGGTACGTAGCGAGTCGCGAGAGCATGTAGTTCAGTTGCAAGTTAGCAGTTGCGAGATGTACTCGGTCGGAGTCGGCGGGCGTCGACATGGGTCTCTGGTCACGATTCAGGACGAGGTATATTGTTAAATAAGGTAATGAAGCAGCATTGCGCTCAGCTAATAATGTATTGTAATTGTAAATAATTTGTTCAAGAAATGCCCCAATAATAATTCTGTTTTCAAAGCAATCGTTATTAAAAAGAAAAAAATCATTACAATTGAATGTTCATTTCTCAATTTTTGTGTCGAGTTTACATTGGGCCATTATTTTTCAATATTTTTGTAGCGAAGGTACAGTCGCTTTTATTTCAATTTAACGATGTTTTGTGGGAGCTCAACAACATTTGGGTCATTATTATTTAGTAATCTTGTGGGGAAATAACTTTTGGCACGTTTTCATTATCATAGACTTTTCTTTTATTTCTGCTGGGAGGTTGCGTTGAGCACGATTCCCATTAACATTTAATTATTGTCCTTTCAAAATTTTTGTGGGGAGGTTACACTTAGTACGATGAGTATTCACATTTAAATATTGTCCTTTTTTATTTTATCTTGGGAGGTTACACTTGGCGACATCCGGTCCAGGATCGTATATCTTTGAGAATCTTCTGAAAAGTAGTCAGATACCTGCTCTTATTTACTTAATATAATTAGCATTTGGCGCAACGCTTTTACTAATTTTATGACTTTCTTTCCTCAGATCATCGGCAATTCGTTGCTCTGTTGTATTTTTGTTTGTTGCTTTTTGCATTGTGCTTATATCATTTGTGAATAATTGTGATTAGTGTAAAAATGCCGCGAAAGACTATTAACAGTGCATCGCGAGGTATTATGAATGAAATAACCGAATTAAATAACTTCACCGATAGTACTTGCGACACGCAATATAATGATGACAATTCACTGTTTACTGACAATCATCCTAATGATGAACAAGCGAACTCAATGGTGTCCTCTGTTAATTTGACGACAATTGATGACGCGAGGCGCTCTGTTGCAATGAGTGCTGCCCAGATTAACACACCCGGTTTGCAGGATTTACGTGACGAAAAGACGAATTTTTCTAATGAAAATGAACAGGATACTCAAAGTAGGAGAGAAATTATTTAATTCCGAAATAGTGACTGACAGTGTACATCCGACTGGCAAACCTTTTTGTAAATTACAGAATGACCAAATGGTCACACAAAACGCGACAATTGCAGATACACCATTAAACAGTACAGAGAATAGAGTAGGTAATGTAACCTTGGAACAAATTATGGCAATATTGCTACAACAGGGTAAAAAACAAGACGACCTTAAAGAAAATTCCAAACAACAGAACGAAAAATTAGATAACAGTAATGAAAATTTCAGACAACTTAGTGAACAGGTCAAACAACAGAGTGAAGATTTCAAACAACAGCTTAATGAAAATAACGAAAATCTCAAACAACAGCTAAATGAAAAATTAGACAACAATTACAGACAGTTAAATGAAAAATTAGATAACAATTCCAGACAGTTAAATGAAAAATTGGACAACAATTCCAGACAGTTAAATGAAAAATTAGACAACAGTTCCAGACAGCTTAGTGAACAAATTAGAGACGTTGCCGCGCAGTGTCATGATACTAAGGAACAGTTACGCGAGGAAATTGAGGCTTGTTCAAGAAAAAGTAGCGAAGAAATTACATCAGTTGCTCAAGAATTAAGGGATATGCAAACAGATACAACAGAAACACTTAGAGAGGAAATTAGTACAGTCGGTAAACAATGCTCTGAAAAAGCTACACAATTACGCGACGAGTTTAAATTAATAACAGCAGAACTTTCGCGCACAATGGACGCAAAGATAGACGCGAAATTCGAACAACAGAACACTCAAATTGACGAGCGTTTTAATCACCACATACAAAACAGTGATACGCGTTTCCGTAAATTTATATAGGATCAAAATAAAGTAAAACGACAAGTAATGGAATCAATCACTGCACAGAGACAAGAAGATAAACGTAAAATGTTTGCGAAGGCAAAAACATACGTAGACAACAATATTGCTACAGTGTCCGACGAAATTACTACCATCAAACAGTTGAACATAGAATTACGTGAGGTAATTTCTGATCTTAAATCAAAAACAGATACACACACAGCAGATATTCAGACAGTGACAGACAGCTTCGAACAATTAGAACTAACACAGGATTCCGATGTCGTCAAAGCTGACGTTAAAAGATTGAACGAAACCACACGTAAATTACAAAAACAGCTTAATGCTTCTGACAGTAAGAACGATGATCAGGTAAAAATACTGACTGAAAAATGTGATGAATTGGCCAGTCGTATTGATATTATTGAAAGCAATAATGACAGCAAATCAGACGATACAGACGATACTGCACCGATTTTGCTTAACCAAACACCTGAATTCCAAAATTTACAGTTGACAGTCAATGAGATCGATTCGTCTAATAACACATTGCGTAGAAAATTGTCAAGTTTACAGCAAGTGGTAACAGAAATAAAAAATATTTCAGTTAATAACGTCACAGAATACGCCACGTTGCGAGCATTTGTCACACTCAGACAACCAGTGTAACTTAAGCAATTTACAGAGACTACGCGACTTAAAATCTGAAAAGCTACGCAACTTGAAATCCGAAATGACACAGACAAACAGATTCTCAAACAAACCTGAACATGTTCTCAAATTCAGAGACGTTAAAGATTACGAGCAATTTTTATCCGTAAGAAAATCTAAGGAATTTAATAATGGCAGAACATAGGTACACGCTTTGAACTGGATACGTCGATTTATTTTTGTACTTTCACCGCTATTACCTGTAACGCAGAAACTAGCTTTGAACTGGATACCACAATTTGCTCTTGAATTTTTACCAACATTTCGTGTAATGCAAAAACTTGAATTAGCACGGATACAGCAATTTATTTATGAATTTTTACCGCCATTGCCTGTAACACAAAAGCTGAAATTTTTTTGCAGCGCGTAATAAACCTCAGGGGATTCATTACGCTTTAATGAATATGTGCCGTAGCGTGCAGAGGGCCCCGAACTGTAGTAGTGCTGTTTCATCTTTAATTTTCTGCACTGCTGCCTTCTCTTCTACTATCCTTTATATCTATCAAAACAGCTCTTTAACTACTGCTCTACCTAGAATTAAGAATGAGTAATGAAAACCCGATGTGACAAGTTATACCGAAAGTGACACTTCTCTTTAGACACTCCCGTAATGACAACTATCGCCATAATTATAATAACAGATAAAATCGTAATCATCAGTATGTGTAAAATTAACAGCAAAGGCATTTTTTTTTTTTGTAACAACAGAGGTTTTTCTCCGCAACAGCATGAAAGTCAGCCGCTTAGCATACGTAACCAACAATGCAGTCTACAAGGTCAACCAAGCTTTAATGTTTCGCCGTGTGCACGTATAGTCGCTGGTACAACAAATAGTAACGCACGGCAGCAAAGAAATAACTACGTATAGAAAACACAATATTTCAATTCTTATCGCAATGCACCGTATAGAAATGACTATCACGACAGATTTAAAAGTAATGAGCACAATTTTCAGCGTACATTTAATAACAGTCGATCTTATCAGCAGCAAGAACATCCGCAACAACATATTATAATGAATGAACCAGACAGTAGGTATCATCCAGAACGTAAGACGTCAGGAAGAAATAACAGAACAGTACAAATAGTCGAAATTCCACAGCATCCTCCTGAAAATAATAACACGTCAGATGGAATTTGACTAGATACAGTACAGGTTGTATATTCCAATAACGTAAACAATACTTTTGACACACAGTATCTTGTTCACGAAAATGTTATTTGAAACATGCTTTGTTGAATGCACCACTTTTATCGCACCCAGATCGTACTAGAAATTTTTCCATTGCTACCGACAGTTCTAACACCGCTTTAGGCGTACATATTTTTCAGGAAATTGAACAAGATTGCTCTACAATAATTAAAAACATCGTATTTGCAAGTCGCATTCTGTCACCTGCTGGACGTAATTATTCTGTTACAGAACTGGAAACATTATGTGTTGTATGGGCTTTCACGAGATTTCGGCACTTTCTTTATGGAAGATATACCACCGTCTACACAGACCATAGAGCAATACAATTTTTACTTTCAGCTAAATTCACTCACGACAGATTAAGCAGATGGAAGCTATATTTACAGGAATTTAATTTTACAATTGTTCACATTCCCGGAACACAAAATATTGTAGCGGACGCACTATCTCATTCTCTCAGTAACAATCAGCAAGACGTAGCAATAAACTTGTGCAAAGCAAATTTCAGCGTCATGTACATACATTCAACAAGTGGCATTTGAAAATTTTATTTCGTCGTCATTACAGGACATAGCACAAGAGCAAAGTAAAGACAATGTGTGGAAAGAAATTAAACAGCTTTGGCAAGATAGGAATAATGTTACGATTAGATACCATTACACTGTACGCAATGACATGCTGTTTCGCCGCTCTCATCCAGACAGCAACAATTGGTTATTATGCATTCCTGACGAACTGGTTAACAAATTAATTTGGTACACGCATTTAAGTTACGCACATTACGGAGCCAGCAAATGTTTTCTTATACTGAGACAGAACTGTTATTTTACGAACATGGAGAAACGCATTCGACGAGTTTTAGCGTCATGTAAAATCTGCCAGAAAGCTAAGTCAGACACAACTTCACATATTCCTCCATTACATCCCGTTTTACCTGTTAAATTGAGACATATGGCCGCTGTAGACATTTTTGGTCCGATTCCCAGAACTAATAGAGGTTTTTGCTACATCTTTGTCGCTGTTGAACTCGCTTCAAAATTTGTTACCTTCACTCCGTTATGCAAAGCTACTGCTAAAACCGTTTCGAAAGCATTTGTAAAGCATTTCTTATTTCATGTAGGGCATGTGTTGAAAGTAATTTCTGGCAATGGATCACAATTTCGATCTGGTATATGGACACGTATGTTACGAACTAGAAACATTTCTCCGATCTATATATCCAGATACCACGCTTCTTCGAACCCTTGTGAACGATTAATGAAAGAAATTGGTAAACTGTGTAGAATATACTGCCATAAAAGACATATTGATTGGGACACACACATACACTCATTCCAAGATGTAATTAATTCCATACCAAACGAATCCACTATTCTATCTCCGTCTGTTATACTGAAAAATGTTAAACCACTTAACAAGATTAAAGAATTAGTAAACTTTCCTACATCTCGTCGACTACGACACCATGAAATAATTGACATTGCGCTGAACAACATCAAACGTGCCGCAGAGCGCCGGAGAAGACAGCAAAAACAGGTTTGTACACGCCGTGACTTTCACATTGGACAGAAGATATTAGTACGTACACACTATTCATCCAGCAGAATAAAAGGTAAGTGCAGTAAATTTGAACTTCCTTACGCAGGTCCATATCGGAATCGCAGCATTCCTCACCCCAATGTTGTACACGTCGAAACTATGAGAACCAAAAAAAGTAAAGGCAACTACCATGTCTCCAATATTAAACCCTTTATTGAATGAAGACACTTTATGATTTAACATGCTATGATGCCATTTACTAATTTTTATGACCACTTATGCAATTATATTCACATGAACACTTACTGATGGTTATCGTATTTTTTCTTGGCGAGTGCCCGGCAAGGTAAGGCTAGCAGGTTGCTCTTCTTGTCGTTACACATCAGACCGTGCACATTTTCCATTTTTTTTGCATGTATGATTGTTTTCCTGTTTTGTTTGTATGCATTATGAAATAGCTAAGACATAGCAAACACCAGTTGACTTTGACATTTTTGCTTTAAGATATCTCAACATCGTGACTATTTTTACATTTTTGCTGCTGCATTATGATATTCTGTGTACATTTTTGCCTCTGAACACTCTCTATGTTTTTCACATGTTACGTTTTCTGTCATGTTATGCTTTATGCTTAATTATGTTACCAGAAACCAGTCATTATTTAGTGAGTATATGATGTAAATGCAAAACATTAATCTTTGTTCATCAATTTCAGAAAGAAATGATGCGTGTAAAGGAAATAAATTAAACAGAAATGGGAATTTCACCTACGGAATAGACGAAAGGAGATGCAAAAATCTTATGAGGAAGAGTAAATGGATCAGAATTAACAAGCATTAACAAGAATATACTATACACATCGTAGAATAGCAGTCTTAACTAATTTTTTCTTTCAGAATACGAGGCGATTGATGCAGGGTGAGCCGGCCGCGGTGGTCTAGCGGTTCAGGCGCTCAGTCCGGAACCGCGCGACTGCTACGGTCGCAGGTTCGAATCCTGCCTCGGGCATGGATGTGTGTGATGTCCTTAGGTTAGTTAGGTTTAAGTAGTTCTAAGTTCTAGGGGACTGTGACCACAGAAGTTAAGTCCCATAGTGCTCAGAGCCATTTGAACCATTTTGATGCAGGCTGTCAGACAGAACTACACATCTTAGTTTTAGTGATGAAATATACTAGAGATAAGGAATAGTTGTATAATGAGTAATGAAGTGATTTTTTTGCAGATGATAATGAATGCTGATGAATAATGATGAAGAATATGATAATATGGGTAATGAAGTTTCTCTTTGCAGATGACTATATGGATAATTAAGTTTTTCTTTACAGGTGATGATAATAATGGAGTTAAGATAATGAAGTGATGGATAATGAAGTTTTTTCTTTACAGATGAGGATATTGTTGAAGTTATGTGTTTATGCTATGTAGTTATTTAAGTATTTGTTGCAGTTTGCTTTGACAGCAGGTGTTATATTGCATAGTAGGATGACAGAAGATTTTGGAAAGGACAGCTATGGAACACATTTTTATACACATTTCACTACCTGTTAATTCGAAGTTCACTACTTTTCAGCATAGTATGCGTTTCTTCTTTCAGCTCAATAATCCATTTTATATCTTTTCCAGGAGAAGCTTTTCATGATACTTACTTAACCTGTTACTTATTAAACCTGTACTAGCACTTGCATTTTTTTTACCGAGTTGTGTCTATCATTTATAAATGTGATCACATATACTGCCTTGTTTCATAACCTTGCTACAGCTGACTCATGTCGAATGACGTTACACATTTTCATTTGCAGCAATAACTAAAAAGCAAACAAAGTAATTACCAGTCCCAAATAATGCTACTAGTTTAAGAGAATTCTGAATAATACTGATCAGCTCTGAATAGTATGTCACTTCAGTAATTACTTCTTAATGATACAAAAAAAAATAATGCTTTGTAACTGGCCAATGAATGCCACTGTTTATTGTAATAAGACTACTTATAATGCCCATGATTACTAATGCTATGACTGTAATTAACTGATTTTCAATAATGACTTCATAATGATACAAAAAAATAATGCTTTGTAACTGGCCAATAAATGTCATTGTTTATTGTAATGAGACTACTTATAATGCCCATGGTTATTAATGCTATGACTAATTAACTGATTTTCAATAATGACTTTTTAATAATACAAAAAAATGATGCTTTGTAACTGGCCAACGAATGCCACTGTTTCTTATATTTTAAATTTGTATTATGTCACTTTTATGCTATATATATATATATATATATGAATACTAGTAGCTTGATGCTACACTCATTAGCTCTTGTTTTGAATAATGACTTCTGTTGGTTTGTAACTGGCCATTGATTGCCACTGTTCACTGTAATCAGATGATTTATGAACATTATTCTGTAATACTTCATACATGGTACAGAAATGTTCAGTAACTGGGCGATGAGTGCCACTAATTACTTAAATCAGTTGTTAGACTAGTGTAATTCTCATTGAAGACTAATATGTGACTTAATGTCCTTCACCTTCTGACCTGACTACCCTGAATTACTGCAATATCCATTTGTCCTGTATATTCTCTTGATCATGGAGCACTATATTTGGTTTTTGCACTAATTCTACGTTGGTGTGCCTTGTAAAAGCGTGGTGTTGACACGACATGCTGTCCACCACCGTGAGCGATGGAGACGTTATTATGGTCCCACTGTTTGGCGTACCTGATGTACTGCCAAAATGATAACATGGAATATTATTACGACATTTCAGTGTCTTGGCTACGCTGATGAACACTTATGGGAAAAGAACTTCAGATTGTCTCACTTGGTGTTGTACTTCTGTGGAAAGATATGGACTTTCAGTGCAGCTGCGTGCAACCTAAAGTGCTACAACCATGATGCAATCCTTCCTTTTCCTATCCTAATTCTTGTAACATAATGAAAATCATTTTTTGCTAACATGATTTATATTCATGGCGTATACATTTTTTTTCGATTTGCTAATATATTCTGCATTTCAGTGCGTGTGCAATTTTGTCATTTTTCCAACATGATTTCTACTTATTGTATATACATTTGTGATTTGCTGATTTTTCTAACATGATTTCTACTCATTGTATTTAAATTTTTTTTGATTGGCTGATATGTTCTAAACTACCGTGCATGTGCACTTACGTCATTTGGTTAATATGATTTGTATCCATTGTCTATACATTTTTTGATTTGCTGATGTGTTCTGTATTACAGTGCGTGTGCACTTCCGCTATTTGTTAGTATGATTTGTATTCATTGCCTTTTCATTTTTGTGATTTCCTGATATGTTCACTACTTCAGTGCGTGTGCACTCTTATCATTTGTCAAGATGATTTGTACTCATTAGGTTTATTTGTTGTAAAAATATTAGAGAGTTTTACAGTGCGTGTGCACTTTATGCCATTTGTACTCATTACGTATACATTGTGATTCCCAGATATGTTCTGTATTACAGTGCGTGTGCACTTTCGTCATTTTGTTAACATGATTAGTATTCACTGTATATACATTTCGTCATTTACTGATATATTCTGTACTACTGTGCGTGCGCACTTTTGCCATTTGTGAATATGCTTTGTACTCATTATATATTTTGTCATTGTCTGATATGTTATGTACTCGGTGCATGTGCACCATATTTACTTCATGTTCTGATATATCTGTGTATATTCTGTAATTGTAAAGTTAATTAATTATGAAAAAATTTGTTGCTCATGGCAAGTCCAAATGACTCACCATCGCTGCCAAATTTTTGCCCCCCCCCCCCCCCCCAGTGGAAGGTTATGAAACACGTATGTATTCAGTACCAGCGATGGCGAGGCATGACAGAATCTCTGACCAGAGAGTTATTTATCGTTGCTAGTCTGCGCTTGACCGTGCGAGAGTTCCGAGTTGGACGCAGTTGTGGTACGTAGCGAGTCGCGAGAGCATGTAGTTCAGTTGCGAGTTAGCAGTTGCGAGATGTACTCGGTCGGAGTCGGCGGGCGTCGACATGGGTCTCTGGTCACGATTCAGGACGAGGTATATTGTTAAATAAGGTAATGAAGCAGCATTGCGCTCAGCTGATAATGTATTGTAATTGTAAATAATTTGTTCAAGAAATGCCCCAATAATAATTCCGTTTTCAAAGCAATCGTTATTAAAAAGAAAAAAATCATTACAATTGAGTGTTCATTTCTCAATTTTTGTGTCGAGTTTACATTGAGCCATTATTTTTCAATATTTTTGTAGCGAAGGTACAGTCGCTTTTGTTTCAATTTAACGATGTTTTGTGGGAGCTCAACAACATTTGGGTCATTATTATTTAGTAATCTTGTGGGGAAATAACTTTTGGCACGTTTTCATTATCATAGACTTTTCTTTTATTTCTGCTGGGAGGTTGCGTTGAGCACGATTCCCATTAACATTTAATTATTGTCCTTTCAAAATTTTTGTGGGGAGGTTACACTTAGTACGATGAGTATTCACATTTAAATATTGTCCTTTTTTATTATTTCTTGGGAGGTTACATCCTTTCTTATATTATAAAACAAAGTGTTAATGAAGGAAGGGTGCAGCTAATCCCTAAATCTAATTTCTAAAGGGTGAGATTCAGATATTTGTTGCGTCTCTTTATTGGGCGAGTTAGTTTTATTCTATCTGTAATAACAGCCTTGTGTTTCTTTTAGACACAGTTAGATTGGGCTGCTTGGCCATGTTCTTGTGGAGTGTCTCGGGTTCTCCCGCCCAGTGCGAACGGCTTGAAGCACTAGGAAATTGATCAGAATATTTTGTAAGACTTTCACCTTCGGATTTCTTATTACAGTTGTTGTACATACCTTTTTTTAAAACCTTCATTAAATTAGTTTATTTGTTTCGGGATTTGCCAAGTTACAGTTAATTTGGGTGTTACTGTGAGTTTATGTACATTATTTCATGCACTGCTAAAAGCTTTTAAGACTGACTGATTTTATTTAAAGCCTTTACCGTTAATATTATGTAATTTTACCCTCAAATGTTCATTTATATAAAGAATATTTTGTACATTTCATCGTACCTAAACGTTTGACTTGCAGTGCTCTCAATTTAGAAATTGGTTTTGCGGGTCATTCTCGAGTTTGCTTATTTATGTGCAATCTCGTAATATTAATAAATTTTAATTTAAATGTGCATTAGCGAATTATGTTCAGTCCCCATTTGCCCAGGCCTTTCTGTTGTTGTTGTTGTGGTCTTCAGTCCTGAGACTGGTTTGATGCAGCTCTCCATGCTACTCTATCCTGTGCAAGCTTCTTCATCTCCGAGTACCTACTGCAGCCTACATCCTTCTGAATCTGCTTAGTGTATTCATCTCTTGGTCCCCCTCCACGATTTTTACCCTCCACGCTGCCCTCCAGCACTTAATTGGTGATCCATTGATGCCTCAGAACATGGCCTACCAACCGATCCCTTCTTCTAGTCAAGTTGTGCCACAAGCTCCTCTTCTCCCTAATTCTATTCAATACCTCCTCATTAATTATGTGATCTACCCATCTAATCTTCAGCATTCTTCTGTAGCACCACATTTCGAAAGCTTCTATTCTCTTCTTGTCCAAACTATTTATCGTCCATGTTTCACTTCCACACATGGCTACACTCCATTAAATACTTTCAGAAACGACTTCCTGACACTTAAATCTATACTCGATGTTAACAAATTTCTCTTCTTCAGAAACGCTTTCCTTGCCATTGCCAGTCTACATTTTATATCCTATCTACTTCGACCATCATCAGTTATTTTGCTCCCCAAATAGCAAAACTCCTTTACTACTTTAAGTGACTCATCTCCTAATCTAATTCCCTCAGCATCACCCGACTTAATTCGACTACAGTCCATTATCATCGTTTTGCTTTTGTTGATCTTATACCCTGCTTTCAAGACACTGTCCATTCCGTTCAACTGGCCTTCCTAATCATTCATAGTAGAGGTGTATTGAGACGTCTCAGTGCGTACATATAACTTTCTCTGATGAGACAAAAGGAGGAAAGGCAGCATATAAGAAACCCTAGAGCTTATGATATCGTCATACAGCAAAATTCACAATTGAACAGTGTAATAACTGAATGCACGTTCGTCTACAGTCACCATGTCATGAGTGTTCTCTAAGTAAGAAGTGTGCGTCTCACCTTTGATCCTCCTTGTCCTGCCCACCGAAGGCGATAACGGTGCGGATGCCGCTGAGCACCTCTTCTGCGATGCCTCCAGCCTTTCCGTAAGCGTGGAGCTCTTTCCGGACGAGACGCGACGATATGACCTCGGTGGTGACGATCGAGGCGACGATCAGTGGGAAGGAGACGAGGCACACCAGCGCCAGCTCCCAGCCACGAACCAGTGCCATCAACACTCCGCCGATCACGTTCACCTGGTACATCACGAACATGGCCACCTTCTCCCCGATGCCGTCCTCCAGTTTAGTCAGGTCCCTGTGGACATCGAAGGCTTTATAATCAGAGTGTTTATATAACACTAGGTAAATGGACTGATTAGAGAATACATTATGACCACACGTTTAATAGCGTGTTGGGCCAACGTTGTAACATAATACGTCAGCGACCCTACATGACACAGATATACGGCACTATATGCCTACACACAGATTACACAATTCCCGTAAAATTACAGGCCGGTGGATTATGGGCTTGGGACGGTCAAATGGTTAAAACGGCTCTAAGCACTATGGGACTTAACATCTGAGGTCATCAGTCCCTAGACGTAGAACTACTTAAACCTAACTAACCTAAGGACATCACACACATCCATGCCCCAGGCAGGATTCCAACCTGCCACCGTAGCAGCAGCGCGGTTCTGGACTGAAGCGCCTAGAACCGCTCGGCTACAGTGGCCGGCTTGTAACGCTCTCTTGATAGCGTTATAGATGTGTTCCATTGGGTGCAGATCAGGCGAATCTGGTGGACAATACATCAAACCACTGTATTGGGTACCATACTGGAAGACGCCATCAGTCACGGAGTGATGCAGACATAGGTTTCTGCAGAAATTTATTCAGGATGGAGCTAGATTTCAAAAGTGTCATTTCTTACATACACTCCTGGAAATTGAAATAAGAACACCGTGAATTCATTGTCCCAGGAAGGGGAAACTTTATTGACACATTCCTGGGGTCAGATACATCACATGATCACACTGACAGAACCACAGGCACATAGACACAGGCAACAGAGCATGCACAATGTCGGCACTAGTACAGTGTATATCCACCTTTCGCAGCAATGCAGGCTGCTATTCTCCCATGGAGACGATCGTAGAGATGCTGGATGTAGTCCTGTGGAACGGCTTGCCATGCCATTTCCACCTGGCGCCTCAGTTGGACCAGCGTTCGTGCTGGACGTGCAGACCGCGTGAGACGACGCTTCATCCAGTCCCAAACATGCTCAATGGGGGACAGATCCGGAGATCTTGCTGGCCAGGGTAGTTGACTTACACCTTCTAGAGCACGTTGGTTGGCACGGGATACATGCGGACGTGCATTATCCTGTTGCAACAGCAAGTTCCCTTGCCGGTCTAGGAATGGTAGAACGATGGGTTCGATGACGGTTTGGATGTACCGTGCACTATTCAGTGTCCCCTCGACGATCACCAGTGGTGTACGGCCAGTGTAGGAGATCGCTCCCCACGCCATGATGCCGGGTGTTGGCCCTGTGTGCCTCGGTCGTATGCAGTCCTGATTGTGGCGCTCACCTGCACGGCGCCAAACACGCATACGACCATCATTGGCACCAAGGCAGAAGCGACTCTCATCGCTGAAGACGACACGTCTCCATTCGCCCCTCCATTCACGCCTGTCGCGACACCACTGGAGGCGGGCTGCACGATGTTGGGGCGTGAGCGGAAGACGGCCTAACGGTGTGCGGGACCGTAGCCCAGCTTCATGGAGACGGTTTCGAATGGTCCTCGCCGATACCCCAGGAGCAACAGTGTCCCTAATTTGCTGGGAAGTGGCGGTGCGGTCCCCTACGGCACTGCGTAGGATCCTACGGTCTTGGCGTGCATCCGTGCGTCGCTGCGGTCCGGTCCCAGGTCGACGGGCACGTGCACCTTCCGCCGACCACTGGCGACAACATCGATGTACTGTGGAGACCTCACGCCCCACGTGTTGAGCAATTCGGCGGTACGTCCACCCGGCCTCCCGCATGCCCACTATACGCCCTCGCTCAAAGTCCGTCAACTGCAGATACGGTTCACGTCCACGATGTCGCGGCATGCTACCAGTGTTAAAGACTGCGATGGAGCTCCGTATGCCACGGCAAACTGGCTGACACTGACGGCGGCGGTGCACAAATGCTGCGCAGCTAGCGCCATTCGACGGCCAACACCGCGGTTCCTGGTGTGTCCGCTGTGCCGTGCGTGTGATCATTGCTTGTACAGCCCTCTCGCAGTGTCCGGTGCAAGTATGGTGGGTCTGACACACCGGTATCAATGTGTTCTTTTTTCCATTTCCAGGAGTGTAACTGATTTGTTCGACGTTGTCAGGGATGGAGCTAGATTTAAAAAGTGTCATTTCTTATATAACTGATTTGTTCGACGTTGTCAGAAAATACACAAATCTTACTCTATCTTTCACGTTTGATCGATATCCGGCCAATATTTTTTGAAGATAGATTACTGTGATACCTTAAAAATCCATATATTTCACTCGTGTAACCAAATTTTCGTTTTTATATTTTTAATGTGAATGGATTTAGGAAACTCTCGAAAACAACTATAAAATTTGCCATTATGCTGTTCACAGTCTGGAACTAAACCATAATGATTCTTTTAGGTCCGTTATTGTGTAGGCATGGCAACTGGACTACAGAGCTCATGGACTACATCGCTGGATGTCGCTCTCGGTTACACCTCACATTTCAAGAACCATTTAGTGTCAGGTGGTCCTAAGAGTTTTTTCGAACTCGATATTTCACCATGCAGAAATTGGTATTTTTTATGCATTTCGATCCACATATGAAGTATAAGTGAATATATACAACAGAGAATGACCATGTCTTTATGGTCCACTACAGTCACTCTACAGTGTAAAACAGAATAAATTCTCAGTAATTCTAGGCGGGTCAAATGCAAACCTACTGTAGAGACTAAGATATGCAGCAGGTAAAGAGGCTGCAGGAACTGGGGACGTGCTGAAACGTAGCACCCAATTCTCAATGCCGTTTTCATACAAATTAGAGTGTGATTTTGTAATTCAGAGACTGACAACAAAGTAAATCAGTACGGGAATGTGAACAGATGAGATGTACTCATGGTGAAGTAGGGTGCTCTATGAAACTGTCATTTTATCGTTTATTAAGACGTTGATAAGCTTATTTGGTTGTGAAAGTTTCTGATGCATATGCGATTAAGCAGTGCGTTGAACCTGAAACGGCAACAAGGGAACGCAACGACCTAACGGGAGCGACTAGGTGCAATGACTGGCCATCTAGATGGTGAATTCACGCCTCAGGGCTGCGATGCTTCGGGTCATTACATGAAAGTAGGTCTGTTAGACTGGCTTTTTAATGCTCTTTACGAAAATGTAACCTGTTTTCTTCTAACACATGGAGTTTTTACGTAATTTCTAAAGTATTTTAAATTTCCCGCATAATACTTATACTGCAATAGATCATAAAGTAATTCAGCTTGATGGACTGTGAAAAGATCGATACTTCTCGAGTTGTTTAGAGGTATAAAAACGCCATCAGAGTCATTTGAGTACAAATTTGAAGTGAAATTTGTGTGGGTCGACGTTACCAGATTATTTCAAATCAGACTAATAATGGCGGCGCGGAGTGGCCGTGTGGTTAGAGGCGCCATATCACGGATTGCGCGGCCCCTCCAGCTTGAGGTTCGAGTCCTCCCTCGGGCATTGGTGTGTTTGTCTGCGTGTGTTGTTGTCCTTAGCAGAACTTAGTTTAAGTAGTGTGTAAGTCTAGGAACCGATGACCTCAGCAGTTTGGTCCCTTAAGAATTCACACACTCGCAGCCTAATAATGGCGGTTTCAATATGAAGATCGTTTGAATGGCCCTGATATGTCTCGTTACGTCTGCTGCTCTCTGACTCTCTGAAGCAAGAGAGAGGACATAACCACATCTGTGAAAAAAGCGTAACTATTTTATTCGGTATAAAGTCAGGACACCAGGACAAAACTTTTGCACCTCATA
Source organism: Schistocerca cancellata (assembly GCF_023864275.1). Lineage (NCBI taxonomy): Eukaryota > Metazoa > Arthropoda > Insecta > Orthoptera > Acrididae > Schistocerca > Schistocerca cancellata. The sequence goes on along the minus strand of NC_064628.1, from coordinate 242,494,814 downwards.
CTGTTTGTCATCCATGCATTGCAGGTTTGATAAAATGAGCCCGAGGCAAGCAGAACTCTTTAACATTCGGAGTGAAGAGAACAAGGAACGGAGTGAAGAGAACAAGGGAATCATGTAGGTGACTGCTATTTGTGTACAGTGAAAGTTGGCAGGCATAACAAGAACAGTATGAAAGGAACTGTTTATCCAAACCTAAAATTAGCCATATCACCTGCAGCACATGGTCATAACAATCCCGTGCCTGAACTACCCACTGCTTTAGAATCTTCAGATTCATCATCGTCATCAAATGAAACTTCAAATTCTGACTCCACATCCACAAAAGGACGAACAGTGCAGTTTACACAAGAAGAACCGAATGACTTGGTAACAGATCTGGGTCTCTCAAAAGAAGCAGCACAAGTTTTGCGGTCTCGGTTAAAGAAAAACGTTTGCTTACGCCGGGCACAACATTCTGCTGGTCTCGATCGAGAGAATCGGAATTTCGTATTTCATTACAGAATGCTCCCTTGTTTACTGCAAGAACATTGAAGGTGTGTTATTAAGTTACGGTGTTACGTACAACACGAATGAATGGAGGCCACTTATAGATTGTTACAAAAGAAGCCTCAAGGTCGTACTTCCACACATTGGAAATAAATAGGCTCAGAGCCGGTAGCGTATTCTGCGCACTTGAAAGAAACACCAGAGTGCTGTATGTGGAGATCTGAAAATAACAGAATCCTGCTGGGACAACAGTCTGGCTTTATGCAGTTTCCACGTTTCCTGTGCCTCTGAGACAGTTGTGCCCGTGAATCGCTTTGGAGCAGAATGCAATGGCTTACCAGAATAACAATAAAGCCTGGAGAGAAAAGTGTGATAAGAGAATCTCTGGTGAAACAGTTCGTCAAAGCATTGCCAAAAATAGTGATTGTTTTAAACTCCAAATTTTCTTTTCTGCCTCAGGCTAAACTTAAAGAAGGAATATTTGTGGGACCGAACATCACAAGTTTGAAGAAAGATGAAGTACCTGAAGATGTACTAACAAAAGAAGAACGACCGGCGTGGGCAGGATTTAAGAATGTGGTTAATAAGTTCTTTTCGAATAGAAAACACCAAGATTTTAAATCCATGGTGGAAAATATGTTGGTTTCCCTGAAAACTTAGGCTGCAATGTGAGCCATAAAATCCATTTTCTTCGTAGCCATCCTAACTTCCTCCTGACAATCTTGAAGGTGTTAGCGAAGAACAAGGAGAAAGGGCTCATCAAGACATGAAAATAATAGAATGATTTATCAAGGCTGGTGGAATGAAGAGATGACGGCTGATTACTGTTGGCCTCTAAAAAGAGATAATGCGGAGCTGCACTGTAGAACAAGTTCTGTAAAACAACATTTCAATATGAAGAAGAAGCGGTATGAAAAAGTGCAGTGTCGCCGTTAGACTTGGAATATGTTGAACTTAAATTGTGATTAGTTCCATGAACAAATGAGTGTTGTTTAATTTTGTGTATTGCATGCATTTTAAACAGTTTTGTGTTAGCAGAAGAGCCAACACCGTGTTACGAGTGGAAGCCGAAATGCACGTGTTTTAGTTCAAGCAGGTTAGCGTGAGGAGGGAAGAACTATACTTATGTGAGTTCTGGAACATGACAAGGATTGAGAATTCAGAAAGCGGACGTAATTAGTTTGATACTTAACTTTAATCCATTAATGATAACCGCGCTCTTGACTGTACATGATTCACAATATCTGTTCAGAATACATTCTTGAAGATAGTTCTTATAGTAACTCAATATGGCGCCTTGCTAGGTCGTAGCAAATGACGTAGCTGAAGGCTATGCTAAACTGTCGTCTCTGCAAATGAGAGCGTATGTAGACAGTGAACCACCGCTAGCAAAGTCGGCTGTACAACTGGGGCGAGTGCTAGGGAGTGTCTCTAGACTAGACCTGCCGTGTGGCGGCGCTCGGTCTGCAATCACTGATAGTGGCGACACGCGGGTCCGACGTATACTAACGGACCGCGGCCGATTTAAAGGCTACCACCTAGGAAGTGTGGTGTCTGGCGGTGACACCACAAACAGTTTACACGCTATTAGTATAACTATATAAGTTTATTTATTAATGTATTATAATGTCTTAATATTCTACAAATATGAAAATAATTTATAGCATTAATACAGTTTTTTCATACGTGATAGCCGAAATCTGAGTTTATATTCTTCAACATAGGCGAGCAATTAATAAAAATCACCCTTCAGGATTAAAAGCCTTGAATAAAAACTTAATTTCACAGTCCTGTATTCTTATAACGGAGGCCGGAGCGTCCATCCGTGGGGCAGGTGGCTACTGTCCGCCTGTAGGACTTCAGAGCCAGCGAACGTTGTGGTGCCGGGTGCAGGAGGCGGGGGCACCTCATCGCGTTTTGCTGACCTCCTTTGAAGATAACCATCAACCCGTTGTAGAAAGCGTGGGCTGCAGGAAACAAAAGTCTGGACTCATAGCGGCTCTTGCTCTCCTTCTCGAACTCTAACGTGTGAGCCTAACGGTATAGGCGGATAAACGCGCGGTTGGCATTGTGGTGTGTGACGTGAAAAGCGCAGCTCTGAAATTAGTGTTTTTTGGTAGCTTGGGATATATACTTGTTGTGATTGGTGACTGAAGGAGAAGCGCTGTGTCGAGGGGGGGGACTAGAAAGTTGGAGGGAATCCTCGCGATTGAGCAGCAGCAGCGCCTCTTGATTTTGCAGCAATTGGCAACTATAATTCTTTTGGAGGGAACCACCATGAGAGAAAACACTAGGCGTTTGGTAGCGGAGTTGTGTGTATCGTCCTGTGCTTAGTCGCGGTGATGTCCGGATCGAATGGTATCTACAGTGTACGGATCGACTTAGCATTGCATCGTGGTTGGGCCTACAACATCCTCGCACTGCGACATCTTCACGTTGCAACAGGGTGCTGATGTTTGCAGCACACCCAAACTCTGACATGAGTCAGTGGTTGACTACGTGCATGACGAAAATCTAGGTATGCAATTAACGTTATTGCGACTGGTTGCTGTACCCTTTACAACTTGAAAAAAATTTCAAATTAGCAGCAGTTTACGTGTAACGCCTGGACAAGAATTGTATGTAAGCGGCTAATAGGGGGGGGCAATATGTTCCATCAGCTTTTAAAAGTTTCGTCTTACAGAGGTACTGTATGATGCTTCCCTCCAAGTAAAAGGAGCAATGTGGATTACTCATGCTGAGGGTCCAGCATATTTTACACTATTCACGATGCAGTACATGATATCTACCACGGGACATGAATAGGTAGAGCAGTGTGGGTTTCAAGAGGAGGAGATTAGTGTTTAACGTCCCGTCGACAAAGAGGTCCTTCGCGACTGAGCGCAAGCTCGGATTAGGGAAGGACGCGAAAGGAAATCGGCCGCGCCCTTTCAAAGGAACCATCCCGGCATTTTCCTGAAGCCATTTAGGGAAATCACGGAAATCCTAAATAAGGATGGCTGGGCATGGGTTTGAACCGTTGTCCTCTCGAATACGCGTGCAGTGTGAAAACCAACTGGCGGGTTCCTGGTTTGCATATCCTTCATCTACACCTTTCGAATTACAGTCTGAGGAACCATGTGAGGCCATTATCTCGTACAGTAGACATTCCTAGTGTATAAAGGCTTCATCAGTTATTACTGGAGGCTGTGGACTGTCCCACACTTTCAGGGAACGACTACGGGGTGCGACAACCAATGATCCGACAAGTGCGTGCATCTGTATAATCAATCGAGGAACGGGCTGACACGTTTTTATTAGATTCTGGATTGAGAAATTTGTAGAACGATCTTTCAATAATAATTAAAACCGATAGACTTTTCTCTCGTTTTTCCATGAGGAACTCTCTCAGAGTTTTGGACGGGTTTTTCTGATAATTCCGGTAGCGGTTGTAATAGAGAATGATGTGATGTGGACAACATGGTGCCTGACATTGTTGACATCATCAAGTTACACCTCAAAGTTTAATGTGTCGTGTAACATTAGAAACAAATACGAAGATACTTTGTTCGCCGTCAAAGTGACCTACAATAGCCGTACACTAAGAGACATTTGGTAATATGTATAAAGGAACTGGAAACTGTAAGGGAAAGTTCCTTTTGAAATCGATGTTACACTTTTTTTTTAATTTAATGCTACCGTAAAAGTTGCCTAGCTGTCTCTGATAGTACTACGTCTCTACCCGTTTCCTCCTCGTCAGTCAGCCTGCGCTGCTTAAGATGGAAACATAACTTCCGCCTTTGTGAATGATGGTGTTATCATAATCCTTGTTATTTATAAATTCTTTTGATATCTGAGGAATGACATATTGTTACAAAGTCCAATAAAGGCTGCCATTTCAGTATTAGTATACCGATCATATTGTACCAGGATGTTGTTGGATATTCTTCTGCTAGACGATTAGTCGATCTACATTAGTCCACAAGTTAAAAAAGTTTTTAAGAACTACCTAACAACTATGGAGCGCAACCTAATACCCTATTGACAATGACCGGTTTTGCCCCAGAGTCTAAAGAATTTGCTGTCCTGTCTATCGCTTTTGAACCAGGAATACACACTTTTTTTTTTTTTTTTTTTGCATGCCGTTTGCTTTGTTCCAGACACATCGTAAGCGTCTGTATTGCAGTTTTTCGCAGTATGCAAGCAAACACCATCGTACTGACCTGCAACTTGCATTTTTACATTTAATACAGCTTTCCTTGTCCCTGTGTTGGTCAACGTGGTATATGCTATCACTTAACTTTGCATGGAAGTGAAACTGAGGACAGTAGATAGAAGCTTTTGGAATGTGGTGCTACAGAAGAATGCTGAAGATAAAGTGAGGTGATTATGTATCAAATTAGGAGGTACTGAATACAACTGTGGAGAAAATTGTGGCCAACTTGACACATTCTGAGCCATCAAGGGATCGCCAGTTTAGTATTGGAGTGAAATGGTAAAAGTGGTGGGCGGAGACCTAGAGATGAATACAGTAAACAGGCTCAAAATGATGACATTGCAGTTGTTATTCGGGGATGACGAAGTTTGCACAGGATAGGGTACATGGAGAACTACATGAAACCATACTTCGGACTGAAGACCACAACAATAATTATCGAATCACTCTGAAACACTCCCAGAATTACATCTCTTGTCTTTAGATGAGTTCGGTTTAGGAAAAAGTGTAGGAATTTATAAATGCTGTTCTCTAGAACAGCGATTTCAAACTGTGCGTCGCTGCTCACAGGGGCGTCGCGGTGGTTTTATAAAAATAGTTTATAAAAATAGTTACGTGGTGTATTTCCTTTCTGAGCGATCCGGCAAGTAAGTGGCTGTTTGATAGATGGCAGGCGTAACGTACTATGTGACTCATTTGTTTTTATTCGGAGACAATCAGTTTGACGATTAGTTTTGTTGAAGGCAAATCGTTTTTATTTGTTGTTAGTTTTGTAGAGTTCAGAGCGCTTTTAATTTATGTTTGTCTTCTTAGATCTAAGTCTGTCTGTCAGCAGACTTTCTAGGCAAGGCAGCCACAATCTGGATGTATCATTCCGAAGATACGAGTAAAACCTCTTCAGCTGTACGTACTGTATTTATAAGCACGACCGGTTTCGCAGCATTTTAGCTGCATCATGAGGTGCAATCTCTACAAAGTAATAAAATAAATCATGTAAGGCAAGAAACAGTAACTAAAGTGAAAAGACATATAGGCAGAACATACTCATAAAATCAAGTCATTTTCTGGTCAGGAAATAGAATGGGATTATAAAATAGCATAAAACACCATAGAACGTTCCTGTCGTACCTAGAAAGGACAAAAGCTAGAACAAGAACTTTCTAATAACAAACTCCCAGGGACGTAAAATAGTATTAAATTCCACTTACCAAGAGTACTAGTACCTGCTAAGCTAAGGAGTCCCCATATACCAAAAAGTGATCAAAATCCGATCGCATGTGATCATCTACGGGATTATGTAAAATTAAGCGGCACCGGTTTCGGTAGTATTTCAAAGTATGTTCCAAAGACATGTGTAGACGAAAACGCTCGAAGTAGACAGGCTCGAATTTCGGTTATACGTTTACTACTGTAAGAAATTAAGAACAACCACAGTGTGTCAATTGTGTCAAAGTCCTAGCTATAGAAAGTATGCTTCATAATAAAATGGAACGACATTTGGAGTCAGAACACGGTATATTGGGCAAATGCACCGCGAGAATACTTTTCCACAAGTTCAGAGAAATAACAAAACAAACAAAAAGTCATATGGAAAGGGAGCCACGGATCTTAACGTTCAGGTCACGGGAGCTGTGGACAAAAAGCTTACCGGCCGTTGTGGCCGAGCGGTTCTAGGCGCTTCAGTCCGGAACCGTGCTGCTGCTGCGGTCGCAGTTTCGAATTCTGCCTCGGGCATGCATGTGTGTGATGTCCTTAAGTTAGTTAGGTTTAAGTAGTTCTAAGTCCAGGGGACTGATGACCTCAGATGTTAAATTTCATAGTTCTCAGAGCCATTTGAGACATTTTTACAAAAAGCTTGAAAACGGCTGCACTTGGCAGCAAAAAGATGCATGCAGTTAATTCGTATTCAAACCATAGTTAGGCAAGCTTGAGAAATGCTCTTAGCCGATTTTGGGCTAAGCGTCAGCAGAACATACTTATACTTACTCGGACATGCGGCTGGCGAACTCCCCAGTCTGCTGTGTATCGTACCAGCCAATATCCTGCTGCAGGGCAGACTTCAGGTACAAGTCGCGGATGCGATGAATCTGTGCAGAAGAAAGTCGTATATTACGCTATACTTCTTCGACAGATCACATAAAGTTCAAGTTTCCTGGACGAAGAATACAAATTTCCACTTCTTACGATCGTTTTTCAGCACTCGGGGAGTCTCTGTATAGGGACTGGACAGAAACGTGGAAACACCAAAAATGCAACACGTTACCATATATAATAGGGTGTAGAAAAACCGTAGGCATTCGAAACAGGTTACAGTGTTCTAGAAATGGATAAATAAAGTGCTAAATCCTTTTCCTAGGAATTATATACCATTCTTCCTGAAAAATAGTGGCAGTTTCAGGTAAGGATGGTAAAGCTGGACCAAACAACCCACAAAGGCCTAGAATCTACGTCTACATCTACATACGTACTCTGTAAGTCATCGTACGGTGCGTGGCTGAGTGTATCGTGTACCATTGCTAGTCATTTCCTCTCCTATCCCACACGCACATAGAGCGAGAGAAAAACGACTGTCCATATGCCTCTGTACGAGCCATAACCTCTCTAACCTTATCTTCATGGTCCTTACGCGAAATAGACATTGGCGGTGGTAGTATTTTTATGCAGTCAGTCTCAAATACCTGTTCTCTAAATGTTCCCAATAGTGCCCCTCGAAAAGAACACCTTCCCTCCATGGATTCTCATTTGGGTTTCCGAAGCATCTCCGTAACAGTTAACGTGTTGTGCGAACCCACCGGTAACAAATCTGGCAGCCCACCTCTGAAATGCTTCGATGTCCTCGTTTTAATCCGATCTGGTGCGGACTCCAATCTCTCGAACAGTTCTCAACAGTGAGTCACACTAGTGACTTAGATGCGGTGTCCTTTACAGATGAACCACACTTTCCTAAAATTCTGATGAACCACACTTTCCTAAAATTCTCCAAATATATCGAAGTCGATCATTCGCCTTCCTTACTACAGTCCTTACATGCTCATTACACCTAATGTTGCTTTGAGACGTCACGGCCAGGTATTTAAACGACGTGACTGTGTCAGACAGCACGCTGCTAATTCTGTACTGTTAACATCACGGCTTTGCTTCTTCTACTCATCTGCATTAACTTACGTTTTCCAACATTTAGAGGTAACTGTCATCATTCATCACATCAACTAGAAATTTCATCTATGTCGTCTTGTATTCGCCTACAGTCATTCAGTGACGACGCCTTCGCATACTCCAGGCATCTTCAGCAAACAGCCGGAGACTGTTACTTACCCTGTCCGGCAGATCATTTGTTTATGTAGAAAATAACAGTGGTCCTAACGCACTTCCCTGGAGTACTCCTGGCAATACCATTGTCTCTGATGGACACTCCCTGTTGAGGTCAACGCACTGGGTTCTGTTAATACTGAAATCTGGTAACTGTGGTGCCCAGGGCAGATGGGACAATTCATCCTCCTGCTCACCAAACTAGTGCTGGACGATGTGAGCTGTATGGACGGAGTCCCGTCGTCTGGAAAAACAGCACCGCAACTGGGGAACGAACATTGTAGCGTGGGATAGACCTGATCAGCCAAAATTGGCACACAGACCTTGGCAATAAAGTGACCTTGCAGGACTACCACGTTATGGCTGCCCAAATCATCACGGAACCCCCGCCATGGTTCACTCTTGGCACGTAAGCTCGGCCAGCAGTTGGCGACAGCGTGAAGCAAGACTCGTCGAAACGAATTAAATTCTTCCTTTTCTGCATAGCCCTGGATTTCTCACTTCGGCATCACTTTCGGAATTCCATCTCGCCCTACAGTTCCTGGCGTACGGAGCTGTCTTTGTCTTGTTTTTTTGCTGACAGGGTTCGCGCGTATGACATTGAGCTCTGCAGTGACTTTTGTACCTGTCTTCCTATTTATCATTTTTCATCTCACTCCTCTTCAATGAACGTCTGTCATGATCACTCAACACACTTTCATCCGCGTTGTGACTCAGTGGATGATGTTTTTCTGCTTTCCATGTACGCGGTATAGATATTCGGCTACCTCCGTTGAGGAAGCATCCATCAAACGGGCGCCAATAATTTGGCCACGCTGGAAGTCACTTAGTTAGGGTATAACGCACTCGCAACAACACAAAACGCTGTTCTGACCACGATTGACTAACAAAGCACTGAGGACATTTCATAGGTGCCGTTCACGGTCAAATACAGCAGCGCTACCTCCATGCTTGACTATACATTTATTTTTACGCGTGTATTTCTTTCGATTTTCCTAAACTTTTGTCCAACCCCTTTATTTACATTCTAATTCATACAGTCGAACTGCAGTATTTGAACTCTAGGTACAGAATTAATTTTCCTCTTCTGATAATCACTAACAATAATTTATCAAAGACATGATTTGCATTTAAAGGCCGGCCGGTGTGGCCGAGCGGTTCTAGGTGCTTCAGTCTGGAACCGCGCGACCGCTACGGTCGCAAGTTCGAATCCTGCCTCGGGCATGGATGTGTGTGAAGTCCTTAGTTTAGTTAGGTTTAAGTAGTCCTCAGTTCTGAGGGACTGATGACCTCAGATGTTAAGTCCCATAGTGCTCAGAGCCATTCGAACCATTTTTTTGCATTTAAAGTCACAGCGAAGTGCAGGCCATTAGATATTACAAACAATAAGGAGGGCAGCAACTGTATGTAGTCATGTCGACGGAAAAGTCGCGGCATCGTCTGAAGAATGTAATGAACGCACGTAAAACTTGTGTCAAATTGATCGGTTGAGTTTTATTTTACGTCCAAGGTAATATAGTCAGTCATGAATGGATGAACATAAATTTTATTGTTCACCCGTTAACAAACAGGAAAAAATATCTTGCGCACGAGTTGCTAGAAACACATGCAACATATCAATTTGTAAAGCAGCTATAATTTTGCTAAAAATAGCCCATTAAGCATTTTCTTTTACATATAACTCTTCAGATAGTAACGGATGTTTCAAATTTGTTAGCCGCGCGGTAGTAGCCGAGCGGTCTAGCCGCTGCAGTCACGGACTGTGCGGCTGGTCCCGGCGGAGGTTCGAGTCCTCCCTTGAGCATGGGTGTGTGTGTTTGTCCTTAGGATAATTTAGGTTAAGTAGTTTGTAAGCTTAAGGACTGATGGCCTTAGCAGTTAAGTCCCATAAGATTTCACACACATTTGAACAAATTTGGTACAGGTGGTCCGTCTGAAGTTTATTGCGGTACTTTACAAACAGTCAATTGAAATTTGGTTATGAACACATTTCACGAAAGCTAGATGATAATCGCCGGGTTAACGTTTGTCTAACAATGAAATTAAAAATAATAATTGCTTTCCACTCGACCCGTAGACATTCGCTTTTTGCTACGAAATAATACTAGACTTAGGATCAAGGCGCACAGTTGTCTAGCAACAGTGCATCCGTCTCATTCTACGACACACAAACTTGGAAACGTTTTTGTAGAAACGTGGTACCTAATGATATTGTAAACTAGCCATTAAGCGTACAGACTCTTCAACGTCTGTGTTTGTTTTGATCAGTTTGCAAAGTATTACTAAAAACCATCCGCCATACTTGTCGTTCTGGAGGAATAATGAGACTATATTATAGCACACAAGCATTTTAAGAAGTAGTCTCTCGTACGTAGCTGCCTGTCGCGGAGGCAGATCAGCATTTGACTCATTAGATCTTAACATTGCCGATACACGCTTTATAACCTCAAACTTGAAAAATGCGTACGCAATCTCGATAGTCAGCCACCAGATGACTGTTGATATTTGCCATACACGTCGAACTGTAATTACAGAAAGTATTTTGTCCTTATGTTTGAAATCTAAAATGACAGATTTATCGTCGCCATGTAACGAAATGCACTATTACTCTATTTCACAAACTTTCTTCAATTAGTTATAAAGGCTACTAGATTGTTCCCTGGGTAGCGATGCCACATATAACCACGAGCGCTACAGCTAGCGATTACCGGCATTGCGAACTGCTTATTCTTCATCAATGTTCTTCTCGGTAGCTACTTTAAAACAGCACAGAAATATTCTAATAAATAAAACCACATCGAATGACAATCTGCACTTTATGGGTTGAAAATCCAATATTTCACTGGAAAATTACTCATAAAAAACCAAATTTCTTAACATTTCGCTGTCTGGTTATATGAATCATTCACATACAACTTGTACGAGGGACAAAAATTAAAGTTGGATTTATCCCAGGGCATATCTCGCCATCCTGTCAACAATGTCAACCCAAACGGCGCTAGGTAATCACTCAGTGTTATTTACATGGATCGATGAATGGTTATGTGGATACACCGACTATGTCACTGATAAAGGCAGACCGATAATCGGAACCCTTTACTGGCTCAGTACTATCTGCTTGCCACAGCAATACCTCGAAGCATTTTCATTGGTAGGACGAATAAACGAGCGATCACACTCCTTATCTGTATTGCATAAATAATCACTCAGCAATAAAAGAAAAAGAAACTTAATTAAGAACTAAGAAAATACCCCTTTTCACAAGCTGTCTTTTTATTATAATTTTACATTATTTTCTCTTACTTTCAGTGATTCAAACTCATTGTTATGTCATGGCAGTTAGGTTTAGCAGCAGTGTGGACTCTATCGACAAGATTTGACAATCTGCTTTCACCCATACTCGACCTTAAGAAGTTTTTTGGTCATCTTTAATTCGCTGAAATTACTTTCACAAGATGATTCAACTATTGCCATTGTCATAACTATTGCAGTATACGAGTAATCATCTCTTAAACCATACTTTGAAGAAAACTCCAAAATATCCCAATCGGAAACCGTGTAAATCCTATTTGTCAGCTCCTCTATCTGTAACCTGGAAGCAGCTGTTGCATTTAGTACCCCCGCTGTATCAAAATCTCGGCTGTATGCGACATCAGAAGCAGAAGAAAATTTATCTACATTACGCACAGTTTTCATTTAAGGCCTTTCGTTACAATAAATTAAGGTAAGATGTAGTAGTGTGATAGGGGAGAGTTGCTTTCGTTACTCTACCGGCTCCGCATTTCTGTCACTACTACTAAATGAATTCAAAACTCTTTTACTATCCGAAATTTAGTGATGTCAGTGTGAACTACCTCTTTCTCGGAGCCATACTGCCAGCTATGAGTTCTGTATATTGAGGAGCAGATTTTCTGATGAAAACGTTGATTTTGCTGTAGCTTTGATCTAACTTTATGTACACGTGGCGAGCAGAATTACTGTTACGAGATGGCAACATAATGTTTTATTTATGGTAAAATATATGAAATAACCTTTGGACAGTCATGAATCCTAATTGTTGTGGTTCGTTCGAAAAGATAAAATGGCGATTTTGCCTCTAACACACCGCTATAAGTTCCAGAGACAGTTTCAGAAATTTCCTCTTATGACGACGTTGAAAACACGCATTTAGCATTATTAATGGAACATAATGTTTAGAAATAATTTGGTTAATTTTCTAATTCGTCCTTTATCCTAAGTTATTAATCAAATAATTATTTTGTATTCCAATATGCAACAGTAAGACGTTAGGGAAAGTCAAGCGCAGATGAATTACATTTTGCTATGACAGTGTATCTAAATGGTAATCATGAATTAAATGAATGAGCACGTACATATAATGTGTCTAAGCCAATAGTTAAGAGGCATGCTGACAAGAAAGAAAAAAGGGAAGTACTTTTTTTGCCACTGTATTTTCCAACACAGCTAAAAACGAATTTGGAGAGAATATACATACATTTGAAAGCACCCACAGAAACTAATTCGTAAAATAGAGGAATGGTAAGCGAGTTGTGCGAGGAAGAGTGAATGAAAGAAATGATTAGATGCATGAAATACATAATGTGGATTAACGTAAAGCTGCAGGGGTAAGGAGAACATTGAAAAAAAATTATACTGTAATGCCTGCAAATAGTCATGTAAGTACTCAGATATGGAACATGTTCCTAAAATTATTCTCGTACATGAAACTGGAAATATTCTCGTACAGTAGAAGCCCTCTAATCCGTCATCTTCGGGACCGGGACCACGGTCGGGACGAAAGAAAGTCGGATTATCCGAAAAATTTAATATTTATTGCAAAAAATATAAAAAGACATTTAGTGCAAAAAATTCAACGATTTAAGAACTAAAAGACGTCTACTGTAATATAAAAAGATGTTTCTTACACAGTGTTAAACAATATATTAACTAAAAAACGTCTACACGCACTATAATATGTATTGGTTTTAAAAGCAAAAACAACAAACAAGTTACAGTACTGTACTGTACTTAATAACGTATAAATTGTATATACTGTAAACTAAAAAAAATTTATAGCACTGTATATAAAAAACAAATTTTTTACAAAGAAATAAACTACTGTATGTATAAACTAAGAAATGATTATACTGTATGCATTGTTTTTACATCATCATCATCATCATCATTTAAGACTGATTATGCCTTTCAGCGTTCAGTCTGGAGCATAGCCCCCCTTATACAGTTCCTCCATGATCCCCTATTCAGTGTTAACATTGGTGCCTCTTCCGATGTTAACCCTATTACTTCAAAATCATTCTTAACCGAATCCAGGTACCTTCTCCTCGGTCTGCCCCGACTCCTCCTACCCTCTACTGCTGAATCCATGAGTCTCTTGGGTAACCTTGCTTCTCCCATGCGTGTAACATGACCCCACCATCTAAGCCTGTTCGCCCTGACTGCTACATCTATAGAGTTCATTCCCAGTTTTTCTTTGATTTCCTCATTGTGGACACCCTCCTGCCATTGTTCCCATCTACTAGTACCTGCAATCATCCTAGCTACTTTCATATCCGTAATCTCAACCTTGTTGATAAGGTAACCTGAATCCACCCAGCTTTCGCTCCCATACAACAAAGTTGGTCGAAAGATTTAACGGTGCACAGATAACTTAGTCTTGGTACTGACTTCCTTCTTGCAGAAGAGAGTAGATCGTAGCTGAGCGCTCATTGCATTAGCTTTGCTACACCTCGCTTCCAGTTCTTTCACTATGTTGCCATCCTGTGAGAATATGCATCCTAAGTACTTGAAACCGTCCACCTGTTCTAACTTTGTTCCTCCTATTTGGCACTCAATCCGTTTATATTTCTTTCCCACTGGCATTACTTTCGTTTTGGAGATGCTAATCTTCATACCATAGTCCTTACATTTCTGATCTAGCTCTGAAATATTACTTTGCAAACTTTCAATCGAATCTGCCATCACAACTAAGTCATCCGCATATGCAAGACTGCTTATTTTGTGTTCACATATCTTAATCTCACCCTGCCAGTCTATTGTTTTCAACATATGTTCCATAAATAATATGAACAACAGTGGAGACAGGTTGCAGCCTTGTCTTACCCCTGAAACTACTCTGAACCATGAACTCAATTTACCGTCAACTCTAACTGCTGCCTGACTGTCCATGTAAAGACCTTTATTGCTTGCAAAAGTTTGCCTCCTATTCCATAATCTTGTAGAACAGACAATAACTTCCTCCTAGGAACCCGGTCATATGCCTTTTCTAGACCTATAAAGCATACATACAATTCCCTGTTCCACTCGTAACACTTCTCCATTATTTGCCGTAAGCTAAAGATCTGGTCCTGACAACCTCTAAGAGGCCTAAACCCACACTGATTTTCATCCAATTGGTCCTCAACTAATACTGCACTTTCCTTTCAACAATACCTGAGAAGATTTTACCCACAACGCTGATTAAAGAGATACCTCTGTAGTTGCTACAATCTTTTCTGTTTCCATGTTTAAAGATTGGTGTGATTACTGCTTTTGTCTAGTCTGATGGAACCTGTCCCGACTCCCAGGCCATTTCAATTATCCTGTGTAGCCATTTAAGACCTGACATTCCACTGTATTTGATGAGTTCCGACTTAATTTCATCCACCCCAGCCGCTTTATTGCACTGCAATCTATTGACCATTTTTTCCACTTCCTCAAATGTGATCCTATTTCCATCATCATTCCTATCCCATTCTACCTCGAAATCTGAAACATTACTGATCGCATTTTCACCTACATTGAGCAACTCTTCAAAATATTCCCTCCATCTGCCCAAGGCATCCACAGGATTCACCAGCAGTTTTCCTGACCTGTCCAAAATACTTGTCATTTCCTTCTTACCTCCCTTTCGAAGACTGCTAATTACACTCCAGAATGGTTTTCCAGCAGCTTGACCCATAGTCTCCAACCTGTTTCCAAAGTCTTCCCACGATTTCTTCTTGGATGCTGCAATTATCTGTTTGGCTTTGTTTCTTTCTTCAACATAACTCTCTCTGTCTACCTGGGTTCTGGTATGTAGCCATTTTTGATACGCCTTCTTTTTCCTTTTACAGGCTGCCTTGAATGTATCATTCCACCAAGCTGTTTGCTTCATCCTACTTTTACACACTACTGTTCCAAGACATTCTTTAGCCACTTCTAGTACTGTGTCCCTGTACCTTGTCCATTCCTTTTCCAATGACTGTAATTGACTACATTCAACTAACTGGTACCTTTCTGAGATCGCTTTTATGTACTTGTGCCTGATTTCCTTACCGTGAAGTTTCTCCACTCTTATCCTCCTACATATGGACCTGACCTTTTGCACTTTCGGCCTCACAATCCCAATTTCACTGCAGATTAAATAATGATCAGTGTCATCAAAGAATCCCCTGAATACACGTGTGTCCCTCACGGCCTTCCTGAATTCCTGATCTGTTATTATATAGTCAATGACAGATCTGGTTCCCCTGCCTTCCCAAGTATACCGGTGAATGTTCTTATGTTTAAAAAAGGAGTTTGTGATTACTAAGCCCATACTGGCACAGAAATCCAAGAGTTGTTTCCCGTTCCTGTTGACCTCCATATCCTCTCCAAATTTGCCCATAACCTTTTCATACCCTTCTGTTCGATTTCCAATCCTGGCGTTAAAATCACCCATGAGCAGAACACTGTCCTTGTCCTTTACCCTAACAACTACATCACTGAGTGCCTCATAAAAACTATCCATCTTATCTTGATCTGTCCCTTCACAATGCGAATATACTGACACAATCCTAATTTTCTTGCTAGACACTGTCAAATCTATCCACATCAGTCGTTCGTTTACATACCTTATTGCAACTATGCTGGGTTCTATTTCTTTCCTGATGTTAAGCCTTACACCCCATTGTGCTATTCCTGCTTTGACTCCTGACAGGTAGACCTTGTATTCTCCCACTTCCTCTTCTTTCTCACCCCTTACCCGAATGCCACTAACAGCTAAAACGTCCAGCCCCATCTTACTTGCAGCCTCTGCCAGCTCTACCTTCTTCCCAGAGTAGCCCCCACTGATATTAATAGCTCTCCATCTCATTACCATTTGTTTGCCAAGTCGTATCTTAGGAGTCCCTGGTTTGTCAGTTAGAGGTGGGACTCCGTCACCTCCAAAGGTCCGAGGCATTTTGCTCTGATTGTTGCCAGCATCATATTTAAAGTTCCAGGGAAGCAGGTTGCTAGCCTTACTTGCCCCGAGTCCCATTGTGTTTTACCCCTAACGGCTGAGGGACAAACCGGTGGATTTGGTAGTCTTTGCCGTATGAGCACAAACGTGACCACGACTCAGAATATGTCCGAGATGCCCAGCCTTATTCCGAAGTAACTGGTATCCCGACTGTCGGGACCACTTACTTGGCCACTCATACGTTGCCCGTGGTTCATGAACTAGGACAGTAAAAACGAAAACAAATTCCTTCGAAAAAAGTTAGTGATACATTTTTGTTTATCAGATGTTATTCTAGATTTAGCTGCAGTGTCCCTTTTTTTTTTTTCCACACAACGTCCATTGGAGCTGAAGTTGGATTCTGCTCGATTTATTGAAGGGCGATGTAAAAAGCGTTTTTTGCATCGTTGTGTGAAATCCGCGTGAATCTACAGTAATAAGTACTGTAGAGAACACGGTATAAAGCAAACAACGACGTTTTCTAATCCTGCACAATAACGTACAGTATAACAATATACACAGCGGTAGTCACCGCAACAATGGCCCGACAGGCGTCCAGTCAGTGACAAGTCGGCACAGGCTTGCGAGCCTGAGCATGGTCGGACTAACCGGAGTGACGGACCATCCAAGGTCGGATTAGTGGGGTTCTACTGTACATGTCTTTAAGCTCAAGGACCAGACGGTACAATTAAGAAACCGGATTCCAAATTCGTAACACATGCAAACATTTATTAAAATAAGTTTAGTGAGTTTATCTTTTCTAGAAAGATGGTATTGTTTAAATAATTTTGTAACTTACTGCTTAGGCTATAATAAATAAAATACTTCAGTGTACGTTTAGCGGTTAGTGAAGTCAGCAGTCTCAGATTAAGGTGGCGAGGTTTAAGTTCTTATACATTGAGGAATAGGACAGTCAATGTTTACAATGCTATAATATAGTACTAAATTTCATTTTCAATGAAAAAAAAAAAGGTTTCACGTTAAAAAGAGGTAAACATAAAGGGTACACGCCGGTGTCAGACTTTCAGAATTATGAAATTTTTTTTTCGTGAAAATGTGATACAATTTAGCGAACTCTCCCCTTCAGGTGAGATCTGTTTTCCGTTTCGATTATTATTCTGTCACAATGAAATATTCCAGCTCAGTTTTGCTCCAGTCTTTAGTCGGTAAAAAACAGCAGAACTCGGAAGCTTTCGGTCAGATAGGATATTATTTTGTTGAAGTACCCGCTCGGCGATCAACGAGATCCAAAAATCCCGCAGCAGCAAGAGGTCCATTGTTGGATAGGAGCTAACTAAGTGAACGACACCAGTGCGAACGAACGCAGTGTCGTCACATGCAACATATTTGCAATAGGCATTTGTTCTATAGTACTTGTTTCTTAATGAAGCTGCTTGGACGAAGTGGCATTACAGAAATGACTGACAACAGCAAGCGTTCCCAGTCACAGGCCGAGGGAAAGGCGTCATTTCGTAGACAGAAGGGTAGGAGAACTGTCGCACCTCTCCCAGTTAATTCTTAATACCATATTTCTTTCTTGTTTTTCTTTTGTCAGTTCTTGCGCTCTTTCTACGGGTGCACCTTTGTTGGGGGTCTAACTCGCCACCCCCTCGGTACGGTCTCACTTCTAGCGTGGGAAAGTCATAATGAAACAGTTTATTGCTGAATTCTTTCAGTATACGATCATGATTTCATCGAAAACTGAGATCACTCTCATTGTGATATTTGTATCTTATAACATGTGCCGCGTGGGGTAGCCGCGAGGTGTGGGTGCCTCGTGACGGTTCGCGCGGCTTCCCCCGTCGGAGGCTCGAGTCCTCCCTCGGGCATAGGTGTGTGTGTCGTCCTTAGCGTAAGTTAGTTTAACTTACAATAGGTAGTGTGCAAGCTTAGAGACCGATGATCTCAGCAGTTTGGTCCCATATAACGTACCACAAATTTCCAAATTTCCATACCTTATAACATGTACATCACTGGGAATAGAACTCAGTCTTCCTAAAACATCCAATGTAAAACTTCAAATCTGTAATCACCATAAGGGTGTTCGGAAAACAGCGATAATTTGGAGGTGACACAACAATAGTTGTATTGTATCCAGTTTCGACCTGCTTATCCATTCACCATCAGACAACCTAGCTCATTAGTACATGTAATATCTTTAGAATCCTTGAGCGGATTGCTTATAGTCAAATATGCTCCAGCAGACAGTTGTTTCTACTGATAATTGTTTCGTGGTACGATACGTGAATCTGAAGAGTAATTTTTGGTTTCTACACAAGACAGCATAGAACACAGTGAGACAATATAAGTCGTATTAACGAGGACTGGATACGTTCTAGACTGCATACAAACTACAAGTTTAGTACGTACAATTAAACGTATCGTAACATGATACGCACGTATGTTCTAAAACGTCCAGTGGCAGTTGGTTGTTTTCATGATCGGGTCACAAAGATGACTTAAAGAAACTGTGGAGTACACAAAACGAAAGGCGAAAGATGTTATCTAGACGAGATAAGAGTATCTTCTGCCTTAGTCTCAGTTGCCGGCGACCTTGCCACAAGACTTATTTTCGTGCTTACGGCCTGCTCGCGATTAGGTGGCGTGATTTTACGTCTTTCAACAGTTCACGAGCACCAAGCGTACAAGACGTTCCTTGAGTCCAGACAGGATTGCGTTCTCTGATGATAAATTATATACTTTCATAATCGACACATCAAGCGAAGCACGGAGGACGTGAAAAACATGCTAACGCAACAAAAGAGGACAACAGGAAAAGAAGCAAATAGAAGTGTTTGAGATGAGTTATAGAAATATGTTGAAGATTATGTGGACTGATGAGAAACGAAGAAGTCCTCCGCTGAACCGATGAACAAAGGAATATGTCTAAATAAGTAATTAGAGGAAGGCGCGTGGGAGAGAAGCTTCATAGAGCACTGGTGTGCAAAACCTCAGAACGAACGAAGCTCACTGCGGAGTAGCACAGCTAGTTGAAACTTCGAACATACATACAAATGACTGCCGCACCACAGCAAAGAAATACGCAGTGAGATTAACAGGAATGATCGTTCTATTCAAAAATAGTAATTTCACTGATGTCACCACGATTTATAATGGTCTTTAACTCTGCAACATGCTCCCATACTGGCCACGTGATTGGAAAGGAGTTCTTGTTCCATGCCTCCACCAGTTCGGTTTACAACCGCCGGATGGTAGCTGATAAACGTGAACGTGCTGTAGTACGTCTCCCCGACCCACCCCAGACGCGATCGAGGGAATGGTCAGGCTTGTTCTTTCGCCGAATAACCTCACGATCCAGGAGCTCTTCCACGTGCACTCTTCGATGTGGGCGCACCCTGTACATCCACTCGGGGTCGGATGCACACCTGGAAAGACGCACATGTGGAAGGAGTACTGTGTCACAGTAACGTTGACCGGCGAATGTACCGTGATCAAAGACTTGGAGATCAGCACGCTCGTGCGAAATTTGTCGTCCCACAACGTAACACCTCGGCCACAAAACGATTATGTCTGAAAATGGTCCTGGGTGCAATGAGTGTTCCCACCTCTCATAAGCATACTGAAATATCACTACTCAGATTGAATCTGCTATCGTCTGAGAAAAGCACGTGACCCCACTCCTAGTAGGTCAAGCCTCTATGCTCTTCGTACCATCGCGAATGTGTCAACGGAGCAGAACGCTTAGTCTTTGATTAAAGATACTATCCTCGCAGTGCCACATTTCACTGTGGAGAGAGAGACTGTGAGCCTTACAGTCCTGTTAACTGTTGTTGCAACTCCATCTGCGTTTGATGTGGCTTTTACACTATATACACTCCTGGAAATTGAAATAAGAACACCGTGAATTCATTGTCCCAGGAAGGGGAAACTTTATTGACACATTCCTGGGGTCAGATACATCACATGATCACACTGACAGAACCACAGGCACATAGACACAGGCAACAGAGCATGCACAATGTCGGCACTAGTACAGTGTATATCCACCTTTCATAGCAATGCAGGCTGCTATTATCCCATGGAGACGATCGTAGAGATGCTGGATGTAGTCCTGTGGAACGGCTTGCCATGCCATTTCCACATGGCGCCTCAGTTGGACCAGCGTTCGTGCTGGACGTGCAGACCGCGTGAGACGACGCTTCATCCAGTCCCAAACATGCTCAATGGGGGACAGATCCGGAGATCTTGCTGGCCAGGGTAGTTGACTTACACCTTCTGGAGCACGTTGGGTGGCACGGGATACATGCGGACGTGCATTGTCCTGTTGGAACAGCAAGTTCCCTTGCCGGTCTAGGAATGGTAGAACGATGGGTTCGATGACGGTTTGGATGTACCGTGCACTATTCAGTGTCCCCTCGACGATCACCAGTGGTGTACGGCCAGTGTAGGAGATCGCTCCCCACACCATGATGCCGGGTGTTGGCCCTGTGTGCCTCGGTCGTATGCAGTCCTGATTATGGCGCTCACCTGCACGGCGCCAAACACGCATACGACCATCATTGGCACCAAGGCAGAAGCGACTCTCATCGCTGAAGACTACACGTCTCCATTCGTCCCTCCATTCACGCCTGTCGCGACACCACTGGAGGCGGGCTGCACGATGTTGGGGCGTGAGCGGAAGACGGCCTAACGGTGTGCGGGACCGTAGCCCAGCTTCATGGAGACGGTTGCGAATGGTCCTCGCCGATACCCCAGGAGCAACAGTGTCCCTAATTTGCTGGGAAGTGGCGGTGTGGTCCCCTACGGCACTGCGTAGGATCCTACGGTCTTGACGTGCATCCGTGCGTCGCTGCGGTCCGGTCCCAGGTCGACGGGCACGTGCACCTTCCGCCGACCACTGGCGACAACATCGATGTACTGTGGAGACCTCACGCCCCACGTGTTGAGCAATTCGGCGGTACGTCCACCCAGCCTCCCGCATGCCCACTATACGCCCTCGCTCAAAGTCCGTCAACTGCACAAACGGTTCACGTCCACGCTGTCGCGGCATGCTACCAGTGTTAAAGACTGCGATGGAGCTCCGTATGCCACGGCAAACTGGCTGACACTGACGGCGGCGGTGCACAAATGCTGCGCAGCTAGCGCCATTCGACGGCCAACACCGCGGTTCCTGGTGTGTCCGCTGTGCCGTGCGTGTGATCATTGCTTGTACAGCCCTCTCGCAGTGTCCGGAGCAAGTATGGTGGGTCTGACACACCGGTGTCAATGTGTTCTTTTTTCCATTTCCAGGAGTGTAGCTGTTATCCGTTCCTGTAGTAGAGTGTCGTCGAGCGCCTTCTCTCCTTCTAGCAGCAGTGCCTTCGGTTCGGAATGCTCCCCATGCACGAGAAACTATGCTGTAAGAAATACCAAACTCATGGGCTATATTTGTCAAACTTCGTCCTTCTTCCAGTGTGCTAAAGATTCTTCCCGATATGAAGTCATCCAGATGTTGTCACCAGGCCACATTGTACTGAAGAATATCGCCACTGTGCACCGTAACTGCTCGCTGATTAACACACACACTCTCTTTTCCAGTTTCGTCAACTGCCTCGTGTTGTGGGGCGAGCTCCATTCGGCGCTACACTGATGCTGACCTCAGGCCATGGCACGTCCAGCTTTCTGTGAGCGACTGGGAGACCACTGACAACATGCTCCCTCACTTTCATTCATTCCCACCACGTATTTAAAACGTAATGGTAGTTTATATATCTCGACAGTTTTGCAGAGCAGTGATCTGTAGGGAACCGCAGAGGGATATATGTCTGGCGAGGACAGAGATTTGGAATATAGCCAACAAATGAGGACGTACTGGCTGAGACGAAAAGGTTGGTGGAGGAAAGGAAATCATTAAAGACCAAATCAAACCAGTCAGGAGAACAATGAAGAAAGGGGAGTGAAATCAGTCCCTTACCAACAGAAATCGATAATATAACTTGGAAATCCTATAAATCCTGTGTCCACCCATAGATAACGAGATCGTTTTTGACATCACAACAAAGGAGGAAGGTAAAAAAAGGTAAACGGAGTGTCGTAATTTACAAGGGCGTTCAATAAGTAACGCAACACATTCTTTTCCGAAAGCAGGTTGGTTTTATTCAGGATCCCAGCAGAACAATTTTTAACATAAACTGCGTCCATTGCGAAGGCCAGGCCTTAAGCCACATTACTGCCCGCATGATCCCGTTCCACTGTTCGACATCGGAGCCAACGTCTTGCTGCACCATTAATCTCCACATCATCCACGTATAGCTTCCCGCATTCCTCATTGGGCCAAACAGATGGAAATGGGAAGGTGCGTAGGGTGGATGACGAAGAACAGTCCAGTGAAGTGTTGTGAGCTCCTCTTGGGTGCACAGCCTTCTCTGGGGCTTTGCATAGTAATGGAGGAGGAGGATTTCATTTGCATTTTTGTGGCGACGCACACGTTGAAGAACTTCAGTTTCATACGGGTAGTACAATACATTTCAAAGTTGATCAGTTCATCGTTGCACCATGAGGGAGGACATCGAACACATCAAACACTTTCAGAATTCAGCATATCCATCCTTGCTAAATAGGAGAAGAGGATCAGACCCAATATGATTACTGCAATTTTAAACACTACTGTCAGCTGTTATTTCATTATCCGTCTAGTGACAACTGGTTTCGACGATACACCGTATCATCACATCCTCTGAGTATGTTGTTGTTGTTGTTGTGGTCTTCAGTCCTGAGACTGGTTTGATGCAGCTCTCCATGCTACTCTATCCTGTGTAAGCTTCTTCATCTCCCAGTATCTACTGCAACCTACATCCTTCTGAATCTGCTTAGTGTATTCATCTCTTGGTCTCCCTCTACGATTTTTACCCTCCACACTGCCCTCCAATGCTAAATTTGTGATCCCCTGATGCCTCAAAACATGTCCTACCAACCGATCTCTTCTTCTAGTCAAGTTGTGCCACAAACTTCTCTTCTCCCCAATCCTATTCAATACCTCCTCATTAGTTACATGATTTACCCACCTTATCTTCAGCATTCTTCTGTAGCACCACATTTCGAAAGCTTCTATTCTCTTCTTGTCCAAACTATTTACCGTCCATGTTTCACTTCCATACATGGCTACACTCCATACAAATACTTTCAGAAATGACTTCCTGACACTTAAATCTATACTCGATGTTAACAAATTCCTCTTCTTGAGAAACGCTTTCCTTGCCATTGCCAGTCTACATTTTATATCCTCTCTACTTCGACCATCATCGGTTATTTTACTCCCTAAATAGCAAAACTCCTTTACTACTTTAAGTGTCTCATTTCCTAATCTAATTCCCTCAGCATCACCCGACTTAATTTGACTACATTCCATTATCCTCGTTTTGCTTTTATTGATGTTCATCTTATATCCTCCTTTCAAGACACTGTCCATTCCGTTCAACTGCTCTTCCAAGTCCTTTGCTGTCTCTGACAGAATTACAATGTCATCGGCGAACCTCAAAGTTTTTACTTCTTCTCCATGAATTTTAATACCTACTCCGAATTTTTCTTTTGTTTCCTTTACTGCTTGCTCAATATACAGATTGAATAACATCGGGGAGAGGCTACAACCCTGTCTTACTCCTTTCCCAACCACTGCTTCCCTTTCATGCCCCTCGACTCTTATAACTGCCATCTGGTTTCTGTACAAACTGTAAATAGCCTTTCGCTCCCTGTATTTTACCCCTGCCACCTTCAGAATTTGAAAGAGAGTATTCCAGTTAACATTGTCAAAAGCTTTCTCTAAGTCTACAAATGCTAGAAACGTAGGTTTACCTTTTCTTAATCTTTCTTCTAAGATAAGTCGTAAGATCAGTATTGCCTCACGTGTTCCAACATTTCTGCGGAATCCAAACTGATCTTCCCCGAGGTCGGCTTCTACCAGTTTTTCCATTCGTCTGTAAAGAATTCGCGTTAGTATTTTGCAGCTGTGACTTATTAAACTGATAGTTCGGTAATTTTCACATCTGTCAACACCTGCTTTCTTTGGGATTGGAATTATTATATTCTTCTTGAAGTCTGAGGGTATTTCGCCTGTCTCATACATGTTGCTCACCAGATGGTAGAGTTTTGTCATGACTGGCTCTCCCGAGGCCATCAGTAGTTCAAATGGAATGTTGTCTACTCCCGGGGCCTTGTTTCGACTCAGGTCTTTCAGTGCTCTGTCAAACTCTTCACGCAGTATCTTATCCCCCATTTCGTCTTCATCTACATCCTCTTCCATTTCCATAATATTGTCCTCAAGTACATCGCCCTTGTATAAACCCTCTATATACTCCTTCCACCTTTCTGCCTCCCCTTCTTTGCTTAGAACTGGGTTGCCATCTGAGCTCTTGATATTCATACAAGTGGTTCTCTTCTCTCCAAAGGTCTCTTTAATTTTCCTGTAGGCAGTATCTATCTTACCCCTAGTGAGACAAGCCTCTACATCCTTACATTTGTCCTCTAGCCATCCCTGCTTAGCCATTTTGCACTTCCTGTCGATATCATTTCTGAGACGTTTGTATTCCTTTTTGCCTGCTTCATTTACGGCATTTTTATATTTTCTCCTTTCATCAATTAAATTCAATATTTCTTCTGTTACCCAAGGATTTCTATTAGCCCTCGTCTTTTTACCTACTTGATCCTCTGCTGCCTTCACTACTTCATCCCTCAGAGCTACCCATTCTTCTTCTACTGTATTTCTTTCCCCCATTCCTGTCAATTGTTCCCTTATGCTCTCCCTGAAACTCTCTACAACCTCTGGTTCTTTCAGTTTATCCAGGTCCCATCTCCTTAAATTCCCACCTTTTTGCAGTTTCTTCAGTTTCAATCTGCAGTTCATAACCAATAGATTGTGGTCAGAATCCACATCTGCCCCAGGAAATGTCTTACAATTTAAAACCTGGTTCCTAAATCTCTGTCTTACCATTATATAATCTATCTGATACCTTTTAGTATCTCCAGGATTCTTCCAGGTATATAACCTTCTTTTATGATTCTTGAAGCAAGTGTTGGCTATGATTAAGTTATGCTCTGTGCAAAATTCTACAAGGCGGCTTCCTCTTTCATTCCTTCCCCCCAATCCATATTCACCTACTATGTTTCCTTCTCTCCCTTTTCCTACTGACGAATTCCAGTCACCCATGACTATTAAATTTTCGTCTCCCTTCACTACCTGAATAATTTCTTTTATCTCGTCATACATTTCATCTATTTCTTCATCATCTGCAGAGGTAGTTGGCATATAAACTTGTACTACTGTAGTAGGCATGGGCTTTGTGTCTATCTTGGCCACAATAATGCGTTCACTATGCTGTTTGTAGTAGCTTACCCGCATTCCTATTTTTTTATTCATTATTAAACCTACTCCTGCATTACCCCTATTTGATTTTGTATTTATAACCCTGTAATCACCTGACCAAAAGTCTTGTTCCTCCTGCCACCGAACTTCACTAATTCCCACTATATCTAACTTTAACCTATCCATTTCCCTTTTTAAATTTTCTAACCTACCTGCCCGATTAAGGGATCTGACATTCCACGCTCCGATCCGTAAAACGCCAGTGTTCTTTCTCCTGATAACGACGTCCTCCTGAGTAGTCCCCGCCCGGAGATCCGAATGGGGGACTATTTTACCTCCGGAATATTTTACCCAAGAGGACGCCATCATCATTTAATCATACAGTAGAGCTGCATGTCCTCGGGAAAAATTACGGGTGTAGTTTCCCCTTGCTTTCAGCCGTTCGCAGTACCAGCACAGCAAGGCCGTTTTGGTTAATGTTACAAGGCCAGATCAGTCAATCATCCAGACTGTTGCCCCTGCAACTACTGAAAAGGCTGCTGCCCCTCTTCAGGAACCACATGTTTGTCTGGCCTCTCAACAGATACCCCTCCGTTGTGGTTGCACCTACGGTACGGCCATCTGTATCGTTGAGGCACGCAAGCCTCCCCACCAACGGCAAGGTCCATGGTTCATGGGGGGTCTGAGTATGTAGTGGCTGAATTTTCCCGAAAAACAGCAGTCAGGGAGTCCCACTTGAAAGTAATCGTCATCCCCCCATCAGCTCTAGAACTAAGAACCACATACGAGGATATCGCAAACAGAAATTTATTGAAAATTATAATTACCCTTGAAGAGTCCCAGAAGACCGTCGCCATGACTTTAGCGGCTGAGACTGCGGCTTTGAACTTTTTCTTCGGAGGAGCCGCTCCATTTATTGCCGGTTCGAAGTGATGGACCCATGTTTCAATGCCCGTGACGATGTTCCACAAAAAATTTCCACGATCAGTCTTGTTATGCTCAAGCAAATCCGGACAGATGTCCCTCGTTGCTCTTTATGGACTCCTGTTAGGCGGCGGGGAACCCACCTGGTGGGCGAGTGTGTCAGCACTACAAACAGAGACGTCCAGTTGTTCAGCGAAGTGTTTAATTGTGATCCGCCGATCACCTCGAAAAAGTGTCCGCACGTTCCAACATTGCACGAGTCACAGCTGTGTGCGGTCGGCCGGCAAGCGGGATATCGTACAAAGTTCCGCGACCTTGTTGCGATGATAGGCGATTCGCCCAACGACTGACCGCGGTTTTTATTCACTGCCAGGTCTCCATATACATTCTGCAAGTGCCTATGAATATCTACGATGCTCTGTTTTCTCATCAAAAGAAACTCAGTGGCCAGCCGGGATGGCCGAGCGGTTCTAGGCGCAACAGTCTGGAAGCGCGCGACCGCTACGGCCGCAGGTTCGAATCCTGCCTCGGGCATGGATGTGTGTGATGTCCTTAGGTTAGTTAGGTTTAAGTAGTTCTAAGTTCTAGGAGACTGATGACCTCAGAAGTTAAGTTCCATAGTGCTCAGAGCCATTCTTGAAACTCAGTGACAGGCTCTCTGCTTGAACGCACTTCCGTCAAAAACGCCATTTTGAAGGCTACGTACAGCGACACCACCTGTCGGAACGTTGTGACACCAAGAGGGCTGAAAATTGCGCATGTTTCCAACCGAAATTGGTCGCGAAAAAAGATGTTGCATTACTTGCTGAACGCTGCTCGCATTTCTTTTCATTTTTGACAATCTTCCTCTGAAACAAACCAGCTTCACAGTCTGTCTCAAATCTTGCCTGAACGAATTTCTCAATGTACTTGTTTTCTCATTTACAAACATTTCCGTTTAAGACCATGATCAGGTAAAAACTCGTATGGAACGAATCTTCAGGTGACAATTGTAGTATGTTTCAGACAAAAGTCATTGGTGGCTCGTAAACAGACCTTCACAGTTATCCCGCAAAAAGCTCGTTTTTTGGGCCAAATTTCCTGAAATGGTTTGCTTCTGTTACAGTATACTTTCAGCCACGTCAGTTTCCACTCTTAATTATGATGGAATCCGTATAAACTTTGCTGGTAGAAAATAATGGCATAAGATCACATCGTTGTTCCATAAGTTCAGTAAACACAGTAGGTACACGCACCAGAGTCTTTAGTCATTCATAATATATTCTCCTTCACTATTAACAACAGTCTGGCAACGCTGGGATAACTTTTCGATTCCGTGACTGTAGAAATCAGGTGGTTTTTAGGCGAAGAATTGATAGAGCCATGTTTGGGGCGCATTCCCATCTAGAAAGTTCGTTCCTTGAAGGTTGTTGAATAGAGAGCAGACAAGGTGAAAATATGAGGGCGCAAGATTAGGTGAATAACGTTGGTGCGGAATGACTTCCCAACCCAACTCATGTATTGTGTTTCTTGTCAGCCTAGCAGAATGAGCGAGGGCGTTGTCGTGGATCGGCATTACTTAGCGTCTTCCAGGACGTTCCTCTTGGATTGCGTCTACAAGACGCCTCAGTTGTTGACAAGGAATGTCAGGAGAGTTCGCTACACCTCGGAGGGGCAATTCGTACTACACCACACCGTCACTTTGCCACCAGATGCACAACAATATCTTTTGTAGATGCGCGCTGCTTTGTTTGGGCCTAACCATTCCTTTCTTTTCCTTAGGATGGACACTATTGCCCACCAGTAAGGATACAGGATAGGAATCATCGGTGTTGTTCACGAGTCAATTGATGATGAGCAAGCAGAGATGCACACATGGCCATCCGCTGATTTTAGTGATTTTGGCTTAGGGCATGCTGTACCCAAACACCCGATTTTTTGAACCATTCCCATTACTTGCAAATACGGTACGATGGTGGAACGATCACGGCTCACCACATGTGTCAGTTCTTGCGTACACTGACGTCAAACATTGTGATTCATGCATTTAAACCAAATTAATCAAACATTTGGCTGTCGCTGTCTGTCCATTATCTGCACACACGGTGCAAATGTTTCAGGCTGCCTTCGCTGCTGTCAACCCTCTATTGAACTAAAACAGAAGAATATGTAGGAAATGTTCCGATTTCTCCACTTACCACTGTTTTCTGGCATCCTCATCTCCGTTCACTATCTCCAAATGACAAAATAATACACTACTGGCCATTAAAACTAATACACCACGAAGATGAGGTGCTACAGACTCGAAATTTAACCGACAGAAAGAAGATGCTGTGATATGCAAATGATTTGCTTTTCAGAGCATTCACATATGGCTGGCGCTGGGGGCGACACCTAACCGTGCTGACATGAGGAAAGTTTCCAACTGATCTCTCATACACAAACAGCAGTTGACCGGAGTTGCCTGGTGGAAACGTTGTTGTGATACCTCGTGTAAGGAGGAGAAATGCGTACCATCACGTTTCCGACTTTGATAAAGGTCGGATTGTAGCCTATCGCAATTGCGATTTATCGTATCACGACATTGCTGTTCGCGTTGGTCGAGATCCAATGACTGTTAGCAGAATATGGAATCGGTGGGTTCAGGAGGGTAATACGGAACGCCGTGCTGTATCCCAACGGCCTCGTATCACTAGCAATCGAGATTAGAGGCATCTTATCCGCATGGCTGTAACGGATCGTGCAGCCACGTCTTTTTCCCTCAGTCAACAGATGGGGACGTTTGCAAGACAACAACCATCTGCACGAACAGTTGACGACGTTTGCAGCAGCTTAGACGATCAGGTCGGAGACCATGGCTGCGGTTACCCCTGACGCTGCATCACAGACAGGAGCGCCTGCCATGCTGTACTCAACGACGAACCTGGGTGCACGAATGAAAAACCGTCATTTTTTCGGATGAATCCAGGTTCTGTTTACAGCATCATGATGGTCGCATCCGTGTTTGGAGACATCGCGGAGAACGCACATTGGAAGCGTGTATTCGTCATTCGTCAACACCATACTGGCGTATCACCCGGCGTGATGATATGGGGTGCCATTGGTTACACGTCTCGGTCACCTCTTGTTCGCATTGACAGCACTTTGAACAGTGGACGTTACATTTCAAATGTGTTACGAGCCGTGGTGCTACCCTTCATTCGATTACTGCGAAACCCTACATTTCAGCAGGATAATGCACGACCGCGTGTTGCAGGTCCTCTATGGGCCTTTCTGGATACAAAATATGTTCGAATGCTCCCCTGGCCAGCACATTCTCCAGATCTCTCAGCAACTTAAATAGTCTGGTCAATGGTGGGGGAGAAACTGGCTCGTCACAATACGCCAGTCACTACTCTTGATGAACTGTGGTAGCGTGTTGAAGCTGCATGGGCAGCTGTACCTGTACACACCAGCCAAGTTCTGTTTGACTCAATGTCCAGGAGTACCACGACCGTTATTACGGCCAGAGGTGGTTGTTCTGGCTACTGATTTCTCAGGATCTATGCACCCAAATTGCGTGAAAATGTAATCACATGTTAGTTCTAGTATAATATATTTGTCCAATGAATACCCGTTTATCATTTGCATTTCTTCTTGGTGCAGCAATTTTAATGGCCAGTAGTGTAATATGTCAAGTCGAATAGTAATAGTGAACTACAAATAAAATGTGACAGTCAGTAAATAAACCCATAGCAACCGGAATACCAACACGCGAAAAAAAAAACGCTACCAACTTAAGCACCAAACTTACATTCTGGGACGGTCTGTACATAGTTAATAGAGAGAATCGTCTCCATTAAGCGAAGGCGTATCATTCTTTTATCCCAATACCGAGTGCCGCATTTACCTGCCGGTATCCGACGTAGTTGAAGGTGAAGATGCAGACGTAGGTGAAGAGGAAGGTGGCGGCGCCCAGGATGGCGCTGTAGATGAGGAACTGCCGCACGCCGTGCAGGAAGACACGCACCGCCACGTCGGGCACCTGCTCGCCCGCGGCCGTGGCGTTGGCCAGCGCGGACCCGAAGTCCACCATGACGCCCGTCAGGTCTCCAAACAGCAGGTTGCTGAGCGGCATGCCCACGCCGGCGCCTACCGCCGCCACCACCCCGAGGGTCAGCAGCCAGCGCTCCCATGCGGTCGAGAAGCGGAACTAGACAAGAAACGAGGCGGGAACATTAGGGGTTACCTCCACGTCGACGGCTGGGTTAGGTGCTGTAAAACATTTCAGTTGCTAGCATGTATATACTAGGTACTACTCCTACAGTCCGATTCAAAGTGTCTGATAGCTGACAGCCAGTAAGTTGAATTGCTCCTATCATCAATGCAGCAACGGGAGCTCTCGCGTTGTCGACAAGAGAAAACTTAGCTAAGGCCCTGCTTTGACGGTCCGGTCACGCTAATGTGACCACCGCTTATTTTCGACCTCAAAATGCACTAATGTAGCACAGAGAGAAGTGGCAACACTAGCAGTGGATGGCATATAACGCGTGTCTGGGGGACGTGGAGAGAGGTGTAGTCCCTAGAATGAAATTTTCACTCTACAGCGGAGTGTGTGCTGATATGAAACATCCTGGCAGATTAAAACTGTGTGACAGACCGAGACTCGAACTCGGGACCTTTGCCATTCGCGGGCAAGTGCTGTGAGGACGGGGCGCGAGTCGTGCTTGGGTAGCTCAGTTGGTAGCGCACTTGCCCACAAAAGGCAAAGGTCCCGAGTTCGAGTCTCGGTCCGGCACACAGTTTTAATCTGCCAGGAAGTTTCAAAGGTGTAGTCATTGTAATACGGTAACGGAGCGATTTACCTGACGTCCAAAAGGGTCCAATGGTGGAAGAATTTTCGGAACGACTATGTCTGTAAACTGTTCGTGTGCCGTCACGTTTAAAGCATACAGTACTTGGCAAAGTGGGGCTATGCAAAACCCGCACCGAGGCAGCTGTGATGCACCACGGGCCATAGGTGACAGGGGTAAATGACGACTGTGGAGATATGTACGGGCGAGTAGACGTGCAGCTGTTTGACAGCTGACTGCCCAGATGAAACACAGGGCTACCAAGTGCCTCCTCAACAAACGTTTAGCGTACGTAGCTGCGTATGAAACTCCTCGGCGTGCCCCTGGTCCATGCACCCGTGATGACCACTGTTCATCAGCGAGGAATGCTGGAATTTGGGCAGCAGTACCACAACTGAATCTCCACTGAGTGCCAGGAGGCAGCCTTTTCAGACGACAGATGTCGTTGGCATGTACGGCTGAAGGCCAACATACTGCAACAATCGTCGAAAGGATCCCGGCCGGAGAAGGGAGCGTTATGGCCTGGGAAGTGTTTCCGTTGCATCCCCTGTTTGATCTCGTCGTTCTGGAACTCGCAATGGACCAACACAATTATGCACTTATCGCTGGTAACCACGTTCACATCTATAAGCAGTATGTTTTTCCTCAACTTGATGGCGTTTACCAGCAGAACTATACAACGTCTGACATAGTTCAAAATGTATGTGCGTGGTCCGAAGAGCATTAGGATGAGTTTATTGTACTCCCCCGGCGTCCAGACGACCCGGATTAAAACCTAATCGAAAATCTGTGGGGTGACCTTGGTCGGGCTGTTCGCGTCACGGGTGCTCAAAAGAGAAACCTGGTCATGCCAGTAGAGTCGGAATGGTTCCGCATCCCTGTTAGTACCTTCCAGAGCCTCACAGACTCTTCCTGCACGTCTCTCGCTGTAAAAGTTATTTAATCAGGTTTATGACAGGTGGTCACATTACTGTGACTGACCCGCTACGGTCGCAGGTTCGAATCCTGCCTCGGGCATGGATGTGTGTGATGTCCTTAGGTTCGTTAGGTTTAAGTAGTTCTAAGTTCTAGGGGACTGATGACCGCAGCAGTTAAGCCCCATAGTGCTCAGAGCCATTTGAACCATTTTTGTGACTGACAGCGTATAATTAAGAACACATTTTTTGCTTTCTTATAGCAGCTGCAGAGATCCGTAAAAATACTTGATTTTCAGATTTTTTTTTACATGATTCTTGTTCAAAACAGACTTTAAAGCGATTATTTATCACTGTGGAGATCCAACGTTGGCTGGTGCTTAGAGATAGTACTTGTTGTAATTTCGGAACTTAAGTGGCACAATCCATCTAATTTAAATAGGGCTGGTACACCAACAAGTTACAAGCGTATGGGTCCCATCGTCAATACTGTATCACTCTCTTAGCATTAGTCTATTTTGGGAAATTCAGATAATCAAAATATTGAGAGAACAGTGTAAGTACGAAATGGAGAAAGTCGACTTGGGAGAGAGTCAGCTTGAGTTCCAGAGAAATATAGGAAACGGCGAGGCGATACTGATCCTAAGGGTTATCTTATAAAACAGACTGCAAAAAGATAAACCTTTTCCAAGTGCACGTGCCGCCACCACTAAGGGAGTGCATCTGGGGAGGGGGGGGGGGGGGGATAGGTTATTGAGTAATAAAAGTCGACGGAAACGCGTCGCGACTTTTTCACACCCATTAACAGCGACAGTGCCTGCAGAATTGTAAAGAAATGGGCCATTCAGGAGTCCTGAATTCCGAATAATGCTTAAGTTGGAATAAGAAGAGGCCATTCTGCAGGTTGAGAGTTGGCGCCAGCAGCCACCTAGCTGGTGGCAAGTTAATTGAGGTTGTTGATTTTCGCTAAGAAGCAGTAAGAGCATCTACCATTGATAAACGTAAATAAATTCTGGAGTGGGATAACAGAGCTCACCTTTGAATAGTTGGAGGAGGAAGCCTTTTTGACCGGAACTGGAAGGCGGGTAGTGGGAATCATATGTTGCCTGTTTCTAGACACCCCACCCCCACCCCAGCGTAAAAATACCCTCTGTTGGCTAATAACATTAAAATTGAGTTTGGGGGGAGATCGCTACATTATCAGAACCAATCTGATAGGTTCAAAAAAATTGTTCGAATGGCTCTGAGCACTATGGGACTTAACATCTGTGGTCATCAGTCCCCTAGAACTTAGAACTACTTAACCCTAACTAACCTAAGGACATCACACACATCCATGCCCGAGGCAGGATTCGAACCTGCGACCGTAGCGGTCACGCGGTTCCAGACTGAAGCGCCTAGAACCGCACGCCCACACCAGCCGGCTATCTGATTGGTCATCGGTCAGAGGAACCATTGTCATTGGCGATCAAAATCACGCTCACACTCAAGGAGAAACAGTAAAAGTTCACCTCTTGCTGGCATCGTTATGCAGAACACTTCGGTCGTAGACTTGAGAGGGGAGACATCCGCCGAGACATGGGTTCTGATTCCAGGCTTTGTGATAGAGCTGCCTCTGGTGCAGGACAAAGTACTGGGAGTTTTCCAGGCACCGCTGCAGCCACTCGTGGACGCCGCTAACTCTAAGTATGATGAGCAACAGCAGCATTCACAAACCGAGGCGTAGGAGACACACAAGGCCTTCAGACAAAAGTCAGGAAGTGATCAAGGCTCAACATGCACTCAACCAAGTCGGCAAGTGCATGCGTGACTCATTCCGCTGTTCTTTCTCTACTTCTTAACTGAGAACTGGCAATCACTCTGCGGCTTCCGCGAACGTAGCTACTTGATTCTAACTTGGTCACTCCAGATCGATGATGCGACCTCTCCCAAGGTTTTGTTGGTTAAAGTCAGTTGTAACTTGTCTTCACACTTCATGAACGTAACTGCTCATAGTTATTTATGCACTTGTGCGTAACTTGAAATCCAAACGACTTCTAATAAATAGGGCCTTACTTACACTGTCCATCGTTTCTTTCAGTAGTCTAATGAATCCCCTATCTTTATCACCATTTTGAGTTACAGCACCCATGTTCCATGTATGTTAGGCTCACGCTTTTAAAACTGAAATCACTTAATTACCCATCGCATAACACCTGTAATTAGATCTACACGACTCCGTGTGGAACGATCTGCTTATCACTACGGTCACCATTTCTCAGCTTCAACTCCACATCAACAAAAGAAATTACAGTTCTGGAACAATAAACAGAATCTCTGAGATTTGCTGATGAAATTACAATTATGTAAGAGAGGACAAAAGAGGTTACAAGATGAATATGAACAAAAGCAACAACAAAAAACAAGGTAATGGAATGCCGGCAAATCAAGCCAGGTGGTAAAGAGGGAAGTAGATTAGAAAATAGTACGCTGTGAGTAGTTGAAGGGTATTGCTATTAAGGGCAGCAAAATGCTAAAAATGGTCGGATTAAAGAAGATACAAAATGCACGCTGGTATCAGAAAGAAATTCGTTTCAGAGGAACAGAAATTTTTGTCGTCGAATATAAATTTAAATGTTACAACATATTTTTGAAGACATTTGTCAGGAATGTAACCTTGTACAGATGACTGTAAACAATTCAGGAGAGAAGAGAAGACTTTGAATTGTTGAACTACAGAAGAGTACTGAAGATAGGATTGGTAGAGAATTGAGGAGAAATGAAATTGATGGCGCAAATTGAATAAAAGCACAGATTGGTTGACAGAAGACGTCGTAAGGCATTGAGGAATAATCCGTTTGGTAATGGACGGGTGAATTTTGGACGGACACCAGAGCTTGACCAATGTAAGCTAGTTGACGTGGAGGATAGTTGCAGTTATTATACAGAGACGAAGGAGCTTATGAAGGATAAATTAGGGTGGAAAACGGTGTTAAACACCTATAGGTCAATGCGTCATCTGCTAAGGCATTCAGGAATAAACCTGGCGCTGGAGGAGCAATAGAGGAGAAAACTGGTACAAAGCAGAACAAGCGTAGGAGACCCCAAAGAGATTACAATTGATTATGAGTATAGTTGGTATAGAGAGATGAGAAAAGTTTTCACAAGGTTGGTAATGGTGGAGGACAGCGTAAGTCCAGTTGAAGTACTAATGACTTAAAAGGAAAAGGCTGTGCTGCTATATGTGAATGCAGTGATCCGCAGCTAGTTGTTTGTTTTAAGTTTTCTATAGCACTAACCAATTAGTCACGCTTGTCTTCGGCCTTGTCACATCGTTCTGATAGCTCAGCTGTTGATTAGCACAGTCAGTTAGGGCGAAACGACAGCCAACTACGTGAGTATTGAGAGTCAATTTCGTTATTGTGCCTTGGTTCTGTTTGGCTGAGACAGACATTTTGTCTGTGTTTTACGACGAACCCAGGACATCGCCTCCTCCAGACCTAAGTTTACTTCGCTTTTCTATTATGATCTAGACACAGACTGCTGATGAATCTGAACAGATTATTTTATCGAAATATCATCTTCATGTGCCAACTACGTGGAAATAGAGTGGTGCTCCTCATTAATGAGATTCGCTGACAAGACGATACAGGGTATTATGTGATGAAAACGTTTAAACCTAGAAGTATGTTTAAGTTAAAAGCTTTGAGCACAAACAAGTAACCCGAACACCAAGTTTGTTCTCTTATGGTTGAACTCGACTGAAATAGGAAAGAATAAAACAGAGTAACGCATACATCTGCCTCTGATACAATGTGAGAAGTCGACGATTAGGAGAGAGATTCTTGAATCACAGGAATTATTTTCGCGATTCACAGCAAACAAATTGAAAATAGGAAAGAGAAGTATCAGTTTGTTCATCGCTACATTTCCTATGTTAAGTGTGAGGAACGTCACAATAAAGCCATTGTTATAAATCTAAGTATATCATTTTCACCCAGCGTCTTTTGCCTCAACCACAGTTCAGTTGATGGCATATCGGGAAGATCTCTTTTCTATTGGGCTTAATTTCTTAATGTACCATTTAAATTAACTACATTAACGTTCATTGGTTGTTGCGCTTCAAAATTTTGTGCGTCACTTCGCTGATGCTTTTCTCTGTAATAATTGCATCCTATCTTCCTAGAATTTGTGCTCCTGATGTATACAGTCGCTTTGCTAAATTATTGTCCATGTCACTTCTTACGTACCTTACACCTTAACCGCTCTTTTTCCCACAGAACAATCATGCAAGTCAGTAACTATTTGCAGCTAAGTTACAAGTACCGAACGGAGAATAAAATGTAAGAGTTACCAGTGCTGTTAACTGATTCCAAGACTTAACTGTTTATAGTCAGTATTAATATGACTGCTAATTCTTCTGCCTGGTTGTATGTTGCCGTTTCTCTGAGATAGTTTGGCGTAGATTGGTGCGTGTCGACCTTCGATATGAAATAGACCTTCGAGAGCGTACGCTGCTGTACACGAAAATTGCAGGGATTATCGGGAATGATGAGGAATAGATCATATATGACATTACACTCTTAAAACGTATGAAATAAATATGAATAACAAATATATAGTATTGCATGTGCCGAATGACGTTTTGTTGGGCTGAACAACACCTATGATTTACGACCTTGCAAGTACACCAGTGGATCGGGATTACTAGTAAAACGTTAAAGATCACAAGTGACTCGCTTACTGGTGATATGCCATACCAGTTCAGTGCGAAGTACGGCAAATGAATGGGAAAGCATGATAGGGACAGTTATGTGTCGTGAAGTAACAGTCTTGAGAATTCTGTTCAACAATGGTCCTGCTGAACAGGATATTTAGTTTCACAGCCATAGCGATGACCATGGTTACTATCAAGGATTAGTGTTACTTGAAGCACAGCAATATTCCTGTCAATACATCAACGTCTCGGGTTAAATACGAGAATACTCGCTGTTATTATGGACTCTGGGGGTTATTGGTTCAGTTTTTGCTGAGAAGATATGTGTGGCGTAAATGGTCAACTGTGAATAGTAATTATTTCGGTACTTTATCAGCGGCAAAGTGGAATTTAGTCACGTGCCTTTTTGATTTTAGTGTTCAACACGAGCTTAATGCCACAGTTACTTTATAACTGTCAATACTTAGAGCAATATACAGTACAGTTTCACACTTCGCTGATTCTTCTATTTCGTAAACAATCTTTATATAACGCAGAATTCCTTTTATAAGTCACCAGGAATAGCGAGTTTATCTCTTGTCTAATAAAAGAGTTGCTAAACTTCGTCCGGAAAGACCTCGAAAGACCCAACGGTAATGTCCGGCCGCCGTGTCATCCACAGCCGATGGACGTAATCAGATGGACTCTCTCGTCAGCTGTTAATTTTCGTGACGTGGAACAGTTACTACTCGCTCATGTAGCTCCTCAATCGACCTCACGAGGTTGAGTGCACCCCGGTAGGGCCAACAGCACATGGCGGGCCGTATGGTCAACTACGGCCGACGGTGCTTAACTTCCGTGATCTGGTGGGAACCGGTGCATCCACCGGTCAACGGATTTTGATCATAAAAAAGTCAAAACTGGTACAAATTTCTACCCAAACTTTTCCTAACCCCAAGGAGCTTCTGCCGTCTGACAACTGAATCCAACGGTCATCAAGTCGTAAATACACTACTGGCCATTAAAATTGCTACACCACGAAGATGACGTGCTACAGACGCGAAATTAAACCGACAGGAACAAGATGCTGTGATATGAAAATGATTAGCTTTTCAGAGCATTCACACAAGGTTGGCGCCGGTGGTGACACGTAACCGTGCTGACATGAGTAAAGTTTCCAACCGGTTTCTCATACACAAACAGCAGTTGGCCGGCGTTGCCTGGTGAAACGTTGTGATGCCTCGTGTAAGGAGGAGTAGAATATGGAATCGGTGGGTTCAGGAGGGTAATACGGAACGCCGTGCTGTATCCCAACGGCCTCGTATCACTAGCAGTCGAGATGACAGGCTTCTTATCCGCATGGCTGTAACGGATCGTGCAGCCACGTCTCGATCCCTGAGCCAACAGATGGGGACGTTTGCAAGACAACAACCATCTGCACGAACAGTTGACGACGTTTGCAGCAGCTTAGACTATCAGCTCGGAGACCATGTCTGCGGTTCCCTTGACGCTGCATCACAAACAGGAGCGACTGCGATGGTGTACTCAACGACGAACCTGGGTGCACGAATGGCAAAACGTCATTTTTCCGGATGAATTCAGGGTCTGTTTACAGGATCATGATGGTCGCATCCGTGTTTGGCGACATCGCAGTGACGCACTTTGGAAGCCTGTATTCGTCACTGCCATACTGGCGTATCACCCGGCGTAATGGTATGGGGTACCATTGGTTACACGTCTCGGTCACCTCTTGTTCGCATTGACGGCACTTTGAACAGTGGACGTTACATTTCAAATGTGTTACCACCCGTGGCTCTACCCTTCATTCGATCCCTGCGAGACCCTACATTTCAGCAGGATAATGCACGACCGCATGTTGCAGGTCCTGTACGGGCCTTTATGGATACAGAAAGTGTTCGAATGCTTCCCTGGCCAGCACATTCTCCAGATCTCTCACCAACTGAAAACATCTGGTCAATGGTGGCCCAGCAACTGGCTCGTCACAATACGCCAGTCACTACTCTTGATGAACTGTGGTATCGCGTTGAAGCTGCATGGGCAGCTGTACCTGTACACGCCATCCAAGCTCTGTTTGACTCAATGCGGAGGTGTATCAAGGGCGTTATTACGGCCAGAGGTGGTTGTTCTGGGTACTGATTTCTCAAGATTTATGCACCCAAATTGCGTGATAATGTAATCACCTGTCAGTTCTGGTATAATATATTTGTCCAACGAATACCTGTTCATCATCTGCATTTCTTCTTGGTGTAGCAATTTTAATAGCCTGTAGTGTATAACTTGTCGCAATATTACAATGCAGAAAACACTCAAAAGAGATTATTATGGTGAACAAAAATATCCGAAGATAGAAATGATAATCATTTTATCGGTGAATTCAGCTTATCCCTACGCCCATCAACTTCATCAACGCAAAATAATTTCATTTAATAAATTCATATGTAACATCCCGCTAACGATATACACTTAAACTGAATGAGAGCAGGAGATTCTCATCCTATTTGTCGGCTCATCTACCTTAAAGCACTGTGTAATAAACTCTTACATGAAGTATATATTTATATAAACATTTACTGGTTTCGAAATATCGCTGTAAAATAGCGAGAAACAATCTTCATCTATCTTACTTCATGTGCTCATATCGTTACCACGGGACTGCTAAATTATAAAATTCAATGGACAATAAAATAATAAATAACAAAATCTATTATTATATCATGTGACTCGGGTAGACTACAATAAAATTGAATGAAGTATATTTTATTTCTACTGATGTTGCGATAGTTTCGTTTTTGAAGTTATTACCTTACCTATATCAGGGTTAATTTTATGTTCTCATTTTATTGTATGGAATGTTCAGTTCTGTTAACATCTACGAGAACCGGAACAAGTGCAAGTATTGACAATGATGTTGGAAGGAATTAAGTTTTGTGCTTGGTTCAACTTTCACACAGAAAAGGCACGAAATGAAAATAAGTGATACTGCTCAAAATAATGATCACGTCTTCGTCAATAAGATATTGTGAGTATCGCATTAAACAAATACTTACCAGCTGGAAGAAGGAAACTGGAGGAATCGACTCCTCTGTCTGCGGCAGAACCGGTTGTATGAAGGTCCTGTTTACAAATTAGCCTTATTAATTGTGAAGCTAAGATTCAAATACTGAGGGTAAAAAGTGTACGCTGTGGTTATCAGCAGTAAGTGCTGGTTGCTTACCCGTCGATTGAAGCGGATTTACTTCCCGGGGGTTTTCCCTCGACCGACACCAAGCGTAATATTTTCCCCCGAACTTCCTCATTATTTTCTTCTGCCAGACTCGCCTGAGAACTGTGAAATCCGTACCTAGAGAAAAACAGTTTCATTAACATATATTTTTCGTTAGAATTACTGCTTCTTACGCCAGAATATTAAAATTAGTACTTAAGAAGTATTTCACTGTCGATTTAAGCAGTACGTCATTTACAAACTGTCCAATCAATATAATTGTTTAGAGAAAAATGAAATTTACCAGGAATTTTTTGTGTGTAAGTAAGAAAGATGAACCTCATTTCGAAACAAAGAAATGCCTTTTTGTTCCTAATATTATTACTGACAATACCGATTTTTTAAAATAAACTTAAAATCGTTCAGATGGCTTCACTCGATTTGAACAAAGATTAAAGAAACGCAGGACATTTTTTGCCATCGTGGTACGAAATATAAGACAGAAACTCTGTTACCAGGCAGAATTTCATCGAATTCTTCATGTGTTTCTCCTGTAGTTTCACGCAAATGCTCATCAACTGACTTCGATATACATCCTTTAGTACAAATTACACGAAATGCCCTCTCCCTGTTTTCTCTTTTGTGTAATAACAGTATGCTTGCAGTGTAAGTAACAGAAAAAAGAAAGTCATTGCAATGTTAAGCATCAACGGCGCAGCATTACAGATCTGTGTTTATGTCACATTGACACTGCAGTGAAGGTCGTTCAGTATTCATCTATAGCTCTCAAGATGATGGTATGATTCGATATGAGCATTGGTTGATAAAATAAATTAAAATTTTAATAACAGGTCATGGATTTTATCATTAATGTTGCACATTGCCTCGGTTTACCAACAAAAGCCACAATTTCTGCCATAAAAAGGTTATAATTTTCACGAGAAATGTATTTACGACTATACTATGGCACCAAACAAGTTACAGCTACAATAAATTGTTCGACGGACCTGAGCTTAATTGAAGTGTTTCTTTCTCGTTGTTGGAAAAGAATCTAGTTGTCTTTACTGTTTCAAAGCTTAGCATGAGGTAATACTGATAACTTATGGATAATAAGCAATTACAACCAAAATCAGAAAATATCAAGTACTTCTGAAGCGAGAAGAGTTGTCAATGACAAAAATATTTGTATAGGAATCTCTGCTTGGATTTAAAATTGTAGAATATATCAGAACTCACGTTCTTATCGAAGCAGGCATCTTTTTTTGTGTGTGTTTCACACCAGTGGGAATTTCAGCTGAGGATATCTTGCAGTCCTTCTTCGATATGTGCTTGCAACAGCTGCGTATTGAGTGTCACCAGCAATTGTGCTGTAACGAGAAGAATCACATGACAATTATGTTGAGGAATTTGGATCAAAGATGTTAATGGTTACTCTGTCTACCTCCGCAGTCGTTCCAGAACCTGGAGACATTGGAGATATTATGGAGTGATTTTTACAATTCTCATGAGATCGTGTGCATGGTTGTGCGATATTGTTATGCATGATTGCAGAAACGAAAGTAAAGTTGAAGGTACCTCACAGAGCTGTCACATATTCCCGAATCTATTTTACTAAGCGACTATCCCGAAACATGAAATTCCAATTCCAGCTTCAGGTTGTCTATCTGAAGGTTTTCGGGTTTCCAGTATTACGCGTAATTATTGAGGAATTTTAAAATGTTGTCGTAATCTACTCATTAAGAGATATCATCTTCGTTAAGTGCAACTATTCGTTTCTAGGCCTGCTGCATAATAGATGTCTTTCAGGGATATAATATATTCATATTACCAGTTATCTACCATAAATATGAGGCCTGAGTTTCTCCTGGCGTATACAATTTTCAAACAACTTACAGGAATTCAGCCAGGTAAAATTTACAGCGACCGCCGATATTTCGCCGGGAGTACACCAAGCCATTCTCAAGGCACAAACTGCAATGGACAGGCATTGTATATGCAAATTTAAAACCTCGGTTCTGAAATTAATTCAGTAAAGATAACACACACACACACTGAACACTAGTGCCACCAAATATGACCAAAGTCTGAGATATCTATAGTGAGACTACGAACTAGCACGTGACGTAACATTAACTCTCACCCTCTATTTTTTGACAAGGGAGAGCAGGATTTCAGGCAGAGTTTAAGCAAAAACCTCCATCCCTGTTTATAAGGTTACTAGCTAATTTAATCTCAACTGCCTTCTTAATGACAATGTCCAAATAGCTGGACGTGCATGTTATTATATAACATGGGGTGACCAGTATCCAAGCAATGTTCGGCAATAGCAGATCTACTTGGCTGCTGTAATCGTGTGTGCCGTTTATGCTCAGTACATCGGTCCTCCACGGCCCTGACTGACCAATATATGCCATGCCACAGCTGCAAGGAATGTGATACACACCCGCCTTACGCAAACCACGATCGTCCTTAGCCGAACCCAAAAGCACTCTGATTTTACATGGAGGTCGGAAAACACATTTCACGTCGTATTTCCCTAAAATACGACCGATCTTTTGGAAGTGCTTCCTATGTAAGGCAACAAGGCAGTAGACTTAGGAGTCGACTCAGCGTTATCAATCACCCGATGCACAGTTGTTCGATAGCGCAACGCACGTTTTCCGACCTCCATCTCAAATTAGAGTGCTTTTAGGTTCGGTTCAGGATGATCTTGGTTTGCGTAAGGCG
Source organism: Schistocerca cancellata (assembly GCF_023864275.1). NCBI lineage: Eukaryota > Metazoa > Arthropoda > Insecta > Orthoptera > Acrididae > Schistocerca > Schistocerca cancellata. The sequence continues at coordinate 242,452,013 of NC_064628.1, read as the reverse complement.
AGTGTATATCACATTCCTTGTAGCTGTGGCATGGCATATATTGGTTAGACTATCAGGACCGTGGAGGACCGATGTATTGAGCATGAACGGTACACACGATTACAGCAACCAAATAGGTCTGCTATTGCCGAACATTGCTTGGATACTGGTCACCCGATGCTATATCACAATACCGAAATACTGACATGCACGTCCAGCTATTGGGACAGTGTCATTAAGGAGGCAGTTGAGATTAAATTAGCGAGTATCCTTGTAAACAGGGCTGTAGGTTTTTGCTTAAACTCTGCCTGGAATCCTCCTCCCCCTTGTCGAAAAACAAAGGAAAGGAGTTAATGTTACCTCACCTGCAAGTTCGTTGTCTCAATGTAGATATCTCTGACTTTCGTCATCTCTGGTGGCACTAGTGTTCAGTGGGTGTTTGTGTGTGTGTATCTTTCCTGAATTACTTCGAGAAACGAGGTTTTAAATTTGCCTATACATCGGCTGTCCGTTGCAGTTTATGCCTTAAGAATGGCGGTTTGTACTTCCGGCGAAATATCGGCGGTCGCTGTAAATTTTACCTGGCTGAAATCGTGTAAGTTGTTTGAAAATACTGTAAATCTTATCTTTATTTGAACTATAGGCCTGTTTCGGTTATACAGCCATTATCGTGTTATCTGTAACAGAACTTCTTACAATTTTTGGTATTTTTATGTATGTAAGTAAATTATGAATAATTTGGTTTTACATACGTTTTCTACCCAGACTTTCTTGCAGTATCGTTGTTTCTGTTGCTGTACATTTGTTACTGATTATGTTTTATGTTAGTGTAGCATAATAATCAGTTTTGTAGTATGTTCTGACTTCTCATTTAGTAGTGGTAGGAAATAAATGTTATTATGTAGTTGACATTTGATAACAGCAGTTGTGACAGATGTTGAGTGATTTTGTTATTTCTGTTGCTGTCTATTTTTTTGCTAATTGTATTCTTTCGTTGTTATTCCAGTAGTAATCAGTTGTGTGATATGTCCTGATATTTCATTAGTAATCGTCAAAAATAAACTTAATTTCCAGTCGAAATTTGTGCCAAACCAAAACTATTTTACACTGAGTGACAAAATGTACTTACAAAATGATGGAGTAGCAATGGGATTTAGAATTGCTGGCACAATAGTTAATTTTCTTAAACACCTTAGAGAAAACTTCATTATAACAACAAAAACTTGCAGTAATAAAATAATATATTACTACAGACATGTCAACGAATCAATAATGCTTAAAGAAGGAAACAATGAGGACATACATACGACACTCTACGCTCTCATAATGAAATTGACGACAGGGCTAGGAACGGAAAAAAAATTTTCTGGACTCGAGCATAACTTTGGCTCTTGGCTAACTTAGCATAACATAAACAGCACTCATAAATTTGAAATATAGTAAAAGCCAACAACCGATAATGTTACCAGTGCAAATTCCTGTCAACTGATTTTACACAAACGTGTATATTTTCACATCGTGATAAACACAATGATTAACGTTCCCACAGAACAGGTCGCAATACAAAAAGAAATTTGAACCCTGCAGTGCGTAGCGTAAGAGAATGATTACAATCCACGAATAACCACAGAGCTGTGTACGAAATATACAAGACCCTCACTACCAGCTATACCTGAAGGAATAACACTCATCAGAGAAACACCAATAAAACGTAAAATTACGTAGATACCTACTACATACTTGTGCACTACTGAAAAAAACACCAGTACACTATTTATTAACCAAACGCGACATAGGATATAAAAAAGTAGTCATACTACTGGAACCACCAAATACTTATATCCTGACAGATATAAAATTCAGTGTAAAAACTGTGAAAAATTCTACATGGGCCAGACAGGCAGAAATTTCGCCACTACATATCGACCACATGTTAGACAACAGCTCATCCAACTTTTACGACCACATTAAACGTGAACGCCACAAACAGATCGACTGCAAAGTTCTATCGGTACCTTGTAACACTAAAAGGACTAATAGCAAATATAGTAGAGGAAACTGAGATATATTTACACACAAGATATTATCCACATTTAATCCTCAACGAATGAAGTGATCTTAATATATAAATAGTTCACTAAACCCTTTATTGGCAATATTCACCAAGAGTAAAATGTATCATATTACAACCAGAGACAAAATGATCTTAAATAACACAACACCACAGATATCCATGGAATAAAACCCAATAACATGTCTGGTAGAATTGTCAACAAGAGGGTGTAACCTACGAGGTGCATTCAAGTTCTAAGGCCTCCGATTTTTTTTCTAATTAACTACTCACCCGAAATCGATGAAACTGGCGTTACTTCTCGACGTAATCGCCCTGCAGACGTACACAGTTTTCACAACGCTGACGCCATGATTCCATGGCAGCGGCGAAGGCTTCTTTAGGAGTCTGTTTTGACCACTGGAAAATCGCTGAGGCAATAGCAGCACGGCTGGTGAATGTGCGGCCACGGAGAGTGTCTTTCATTGTTGGAAAAAGCCAAAAGTCACTAGGAGCCAGGTCAGGTGAGTAGGGAGCATGAGGAATCACTTCAAAGTTGTTATCACGAAGAAACTGTTGCGTAACGTTAGCTCGATGTGCGGGTGCGTTGTCTTGGTGAAACAGCACATGCGCAGCCCTTCCCGGACGTTTTTGTTGCAGTGCAGGAAGGAATTTGTTCTTCAAAACATTTTCGTAGGATGCACCTGTTACTGTAGTATCCTCTGGAATGCAATGGGTAAGGATTACGCCCTCGCTGTCCCAGAACATGGACACCATAATTTTTTCAGCACTGGCGGTTACCCGAAATTTTTTTGGTGGCGGTGAATCTGTGTGATTCCATTGAGCTGACTGGCGCTTTGTTTCTGGATTGAAAAATGGCATCCACGTCTCATCCATTGTCACAATCGACGAAAAGAAAGTCCCATTCATGCTGTCGTTGCGCGTCAATATTGCTTGGCAACATGCCATACGGGCAGCCATGTGGTCATCTGTTAGCATTCGTGGCACCCACCTGGATACCACTTTTCGCATTTTCAGCTCGTCATGCAAGATTGTGTGCACAGAACCCACAGAAATGCCAACTCTGGAGGCGATCTGATCAACAGTCATTCGGCGATCCCCCAAAACAATTCTCTCCACTTTCTTGATCATGTCGTCAGACCGGCTTGTGTGAGCCCGAGGTTGTTTCGGTTTGTTGTCACACGATGTTCTGCCTTCATTAAACTGTCACTCATGAACGCACTTTCGACACATCCATAACTCCATCACCACATGTCTCCTTGAACTGTCGATGAATTTCAATTGGTTTCACACCACGCAAATTCAGAAAACGAATGATTGCACGCTGTTCAAGTAAGAAAAACGTCGCCATTTTAAGTATTTAAAACAGTTCTCATTCTCGCCGCTGGCGGTAAAATTCCATCTGCCGTACGGTGCTGCCATCTCTGGGACGTATTGACAATGAACGCGGCCTCATTTTAAAACAATGCGCATGTTTCTATCTCTTTCCAGTCCGGAGGAAAAAAATCAGAGGTCTTAGAACTTGAATGCACCTCGTACAATCTGATCATCTGACATAATTTCTGTTACGGTATTTCCACTGGAAATTAAGTTTATTTCTCACGGTTATTAATAAACTATCAGACTATAACACAGAACTGATTACTACTAGAATAACAACGGAAGAATATAACCAGCAAACAAATAGAGAGAAGCAGAAATAATAAAATCACCGATCATCAGTCACAATTGCTGTCACTAAATGTCAATAACAGAGTAAGTTTTCTTTCTGACCGCTACTAAATGAAAAGTCAGAACATACTACAAAACTGATTATTATTGCTACAATAACGAAAAATATAATCAGTGACAAACAGAGAGCAACAGAAACAACGATACTCTAAGAAAGTCAGGACTTGAAGTTAGCAAAATTACATTATTCATAAGTAACTAACATGTGATACAACAAATGTACCAACATTTATAAGAAGTTCTATTACAGATAATCTGATGATAGCTCTATAGCAGAAATATGCTTACAGTTCAAATAAAAATAGCTTTCATAGTAGCGCAACTGATAAAAGAAATATTTTGTGTCCTTAAGTATTTAGTACAGTAAGAGATGTATTATAGTTAGGAACGCTGTGCCTGTTTTGAGGCGGGGCAACTGACGGCGCACAAATACGCGGACATTATTCATTCGGTATACGAGAAAGAGAGCGACTTCCAAGAGACTTTACACATATTTTTAAATGTCTATGATCCTTTTTCTCGCTGCGACCACGCACATAACAATGAAAGGAACAATTTGTCGTTTACGACATATACGCTGTTCATGCAGTAAAACCTACGAATCAGAGACGACACTGTAATTTATTGTATTACTTTTTTACTACCGACTTCATCCGCAACACAGTCTGCAGAAATTATCTACACATTTCCGCAAAATTATATCATTGTACAGCGCATAGTTCAGCAAATACGAGGTCGGAGAGCCACGCGGGATTAGCCGAGCGATCTAAGGCGCTGCAGTCATGGACTGTGCTGCTGGTCCCGGCAGAGGTTCGAGTTCTTCCTCGGGCATGGGTGTGTGTATTTGTCCTTAGGATAATTTAGGTTAAGTAGTGTGTAAGTTTAGGGGCTGATGACCTTGGCAGTTAAGTCCCATAAGATTTCACTCACATTTGAACATTTCTTTGAGGTCGAAAAGATTTAGATGCGTGAACAGCTAACGTCTGGTTAAAGTGACGCGCAATAAAAATTCAACATCAGGAATGGCGTTCTAATTTATTATGCCTTTACTGCTAACTCTATTCGCAACACACTTTGTCGATAGTATCTGGATATATTACTGACTCTATCTGCAAAATTAGATCAGTGGACGACACATAGATCAGGAGAAATGACGCCATAACCTTGTGAAAGTTACTTTTATCTAACTGGCGCTCAAAGTACCCAGATTATATTCATCCAGTGTTTCATAATAAGAGCACTTAGTTACATTCTACAAACTTTACGTTCAAACTTTCTCAAGCTTTTTTCTCTCTTACATGCTTAACGACTAATACTTAACACATTAACTCATTTGTAATGACGTTTGAAGCTTTTTTATACACAGGAGTTAAATTCTTTAAAGAAATGGGGGTCTGCTGGTATTCTCGAAGACCAACGTGATGGTAGCTGAGGTTAACGTTCCTGTCCAATGGCTAACGTCAGTGTTATGTGACCTCATTTCACAAAAGGAAGCTTAGGATATGAGATTTATATCACGACAATAGTGAACTGTTTGTTGTTCACTAGCCGTACGCCATTACCTGTTATCCTTCTGCGAACGAAACATTGCTGCTAACGATTTACCCACCACGAAGATCCGAAGTAGCTACCACCAGGTCTAGCAGCAGTGGTGACCACGATAATAGCTTGGGAGGGGTAAGAGGGGCTGAATGAATAGTATTTGCAAATATACTATTATGTTACTAAATCATCCACATCCTATAGTCCAGCATTCTAAAAACTTTACGAAAGCCCAGTCCACTCTCGTTAAGATAGGAGGATAGATATTTCGTTTCATGCCGTGTTTTTACATGTAAAGATGCAAGCAAGAATCTTGCACCATTAATATCCAAGTAAAGACTCCCTTGAATTTGTCCATAGTGTCTTAACAGATTCTGAAGGTTCACATAGACCGCTCTGTCGTTTATTCATTCCCGGAGGATCTGCTACTTTGTTAGCTTCCGTTAACGCTACTTTGCTTTGGTACTGGTCTCTATTTTTTAGTCGCAGATACGAGAAGTGTGATTTGTACGCCGAAAACACAGGCAAATTCAAGTTTCTGTTAATATGAAATATCGAACACAGGAAACTGTTTCTGCGATTCAGAGAGAGATGTGAACACCGAGAACGGACGTGGAAAAAGAAATTACTGCAAAGTTTTCCTCATGTACATTGACGGAAAAAAATCGTAACACCAAAAAATAATTAATGTAGAGCAACGAAGTTTCGGTAATACATTTGTCTATATAACATATTTACGTGAGGAACATTGCAAGATCACAGGTTAATGTAAGCTCGAGATAAGCCATTGAAAGTGCTAAATACTGGTACATTAATAGTGACGTAACCGCCAGAATGTCGAGTGCAAGGATGCTAACGTGCATGCAGTCTGTTGTATAGGTGTCGGAGGGAGTTCCATGCCTGTTGCACGTGGTCGCTCAATACATGGACGGTTAATGCTGTTTGTGGATGACGCTGGAGTTGTCACCCGTTGATGTCCCATATGTGCTCGACTGGAGACAGATCCGCTGATCGAGCAGGCCAGGGCAACATGTCGACACTGCGTAGAACGTATTGGATTACAACAGCGGTATATTAACACCCTCTGCCATGGTGTTAATGAATGACAGCATAAGCGATGGAATCACAAGATTGACGTACAATTTGCAGTCAGGGTGCATGGGACAACCACCAGTATTGCAGAAGGGACATCCACCTTCTTGCAGCCTCGTTACATGACCTCTTTCAAACTCAGTGAGGTGTTGATAATGGCGGTTGTGGTGTCACAAGGCTTAGCCCTGTCCCACCCCTCATTAAATCGACCAAAACTTATACGAATAATTGTAAGAACAGTTATTATTATTATGTTCTTTAAGTTTGTTTTTGGGTTTTCAGAAATACTGTGGGAATAAAGTTTATTTATGTTGCAGATAACGTGGAAGATGTTGCCCAACGATCACCACGGAAGTTCGACGTAGCGGCAAGTGGGCAAGGAATAAAACGAATGCTGCAAACTACCGCGAGCCGTGGAAGAGCCCGGGCCGCGAGGGCGTCGAGCTTCCTAAGCATGGAGGTATGAGGGGAGATGCCATGACGTCACAAACTTGAAGCCGACAGAAACCGAGCTCCGCCATTGCAGTTTGGTCAGAAGACTCGTTTCCGATTGTGCTACTGTGTAGAACTGCTGAAGGTTTTTTCATTTTAAAATGCCGGTTTGCGTTGTTTACGGGTGTACTAACCGTTGGAATAGTGCTATCAAGTTAAAAGGAATCACTTTCCATGCGTAAGTGGCCCCGTTCGTAAAATATTGTCGTTTATATTCGTGAGATGTGCGGCCTTGTTTACGTTTTGTGAAACTGTTTTCTTCTTATTTTATTTCCGATCAATGAATCTCGTAGGGCTCTGTGGGTTCATATGCTTATTTTTCTTGACAAAGCACAAACGATGTTTGTATTTACAAATGAAATTTTGTATAAGTGTGTAAACGAGTAAGAAATATCATCCGGCATGTAAACTAGCATAGCTTTCGGGTTCTGCTTTCAGTTTACATCGATACAAATACAGTAAATGGTGATTTGAGTTTGAAAAGAGCTTTGTACACTGTTCTTTTTCATCATTCGAAGTTCGTATCCAAAAGAAACACTTAAGTTAACGAGACCAAATCAGTTGTATTGCTGGGGCAAAAACGCATTAAAAACAAAACGAAAACACCTGAAAAAGCTAGTCTGACGTCGTGTTATGCATGTAACCATTCTAACACTCATCATCTGAAATTATTTCGCAGACATAACGTTAAATATGAAGAACACGCAATTCTAACAAGAGCTCTGTCACTGTTTTGACCAATCAAACATGGCGGCCCACCGGCTTCAAACAGACGTACAGCAGACGGCCATAGTGCCATCTCCCCTCCTTATACCTCCATGTTCCTAAGTCGTTGTTGGACAACGTCAAAGGAAGAGATATTCTGCTTTCTCTTTGTAAACAAGGCGATGGAGTCTTGAAAGGCACATGTTAAACGTATAGGCGGGTGACACATTAGGTGGGACCCGATGCCTGTAATACTTCCACAATTATTAAAAAGTTGTTAAACGGCAAAACCAATAGTTCATCACTTATATAGATAAAAAGTAGTAAAGATATAGGAAAGGAAGAGTTGCGGCGTCATAACGAAAAGTGATACATCGGTCAGCAAACGAAGAAGGACATAAACAGCGAGCGTTACGTGTTGAAAGCCAATCAGCTGATAAAATAGTAAGTCTGTAATTAAGCATAAAGCCACGAAACACTGCACAGTCTTGACTAACATCATCACGTTCCATCTCAAAGGAAACTACCGCTAACAACCGTTACAGCGTGTATCTAAAGCAAGCCTGGTTTGCATCCACCTAGTGGTGTTACTAGCGCCATTCTTATCCGACTCTTGCGTAATTTTAATAGGCATCACCTTTCAGATATAGCAAGATACCTACCGACTTTCCTTCCTGGCGCCGCGATTTTTTTTCCGCCATTGTATAACCAAAGAGCTCCGTTGCCCACGACTATGAAATAAGAACAGCGTTGAAGAGAATACTTACGAGACCTAGAGGCATACCACAACAGCACGAAACAATAGAGACGCTGATAAACGTAACCGTAAATTTACTTGGAAGGAAACTGATACTTAGCTATTCCTGAGGACACAACTAAACTTGTCGCTTGAAGGCAGCAGTCATGATAACATTTTTTTCTGGTTAAGTTCTTATCTAAGCCTGTACGTTTCAACCCTACACGGTGAGACTGACTGACAGGAATTAATAACGAAAATAGTAACATAGAGAGTTCAGCATTGTAAAGTAGTCCCAACAGTTTACATACGCGACGTCGTGTCTACTCTTCATATTTTCGCTGTTTTAACAAGCTCACGATAAATATTCTTTGAGATAGCATATATATGTAGAGGATCAGGCCTGATAATTTTTATTGTGATATCTGCAGACAGAGATACTTTTACGAGTAGCCTCTTCTGTGCACAAGAAAAACTGACCTGAAAATAGAAGGACTGTAAAATTCTCTACATGACACAGATACGTCGATTTAATGGACATTTCTCGTGTCGTGAAACTTACTTTGCCCCTGTGTATCAAAACAGGGACAGCGACATTCATGAACGACAGCTTTTGTCGATACTGTCGATTTCTTGGTTTTTGAAAAGCTGTTACAGAAAACGGAAATATCTTCAGGGCTTACAACATTTATATAGAATTCTCCGCGTAAAAAGGTATTACAAAATCATTGAACATGGAAGACAGATAAATACATAACGAAATATGCATACACAATTAAATCTGTTCATCTCTTGCAAAGCTTTGTAACTAGACCAAACAGAGTCAAATGGCTGAAATGACCTTGAGCAGTATGGGACTTAACTTCTGAGGTCATCAGTCCCCTATAACTTAGAGCTAGTTAAACCTAACTAACATAAGGACATCACACACATCTATCACCGAGGCATGATTCGGACCTGCGGCCGTAGCGGTCACGCGGTTCCAGACTGCAGCGCCTAGGACCGCTCGGCCACTCTGGCCGGCCAAACAGAGTCAAATTTCCAATAAAGCTATATCGAATATATTGAATCATATGGGTTACACAGTTGCGTAAGGTTAGAAACTGAAATGTCTATAAAACAATCATGCGCTGCATGGACGTCGAGGCAACAATAGTCTATGTTACTAATAACGCCATTTAACTGATTTATTTTAAAAATCAAAATTTTAATTAATAATATTACAAACGACGCTGATACGCGAATTTTTAAAAGTGGGAAAGGCTCTAATTTTTTGCAATTGTGTCTGCGCCGACCAAGAAGTGAAACTAAGTGAAAAAAATATAATATCCGTAACCTCAAAATACAGTGAAGGAAGCTGTAAGCGTATCACTGGATGGTTCGTGCAGCAGTGCCGAAGGCCAATTAAAAAAATAATAAAGAAAACGTGTAAACATACATTTGCATATAACTAATGTGGTGACTGTTTGTAATCTGGACCATTAGAATCTACACAAATAGTCTAGTGATTTATTAGTGTCTATGTGTTCTGTGTCCCTCGCAGTAGTAAGTATTACATAGTAATACACATATGCTGCTACAGCTAGAGCTATTGTACAGGAATTATAATAATTTTGATGTATAATGCCAATAATCACTACAAATTAACACAACATATATTCGTTGGGGTAATGCACATGTGAAACACTAATCTAAGACAAAAACAACTAACTTGAAGATTTAATTTCGAATCTTAATTAATTATATGTCTGAAGGTTAATTTGTAGTACTAACCAGTGATGTTATGATTATTGTGATGTCATTTCTATGTAGTGCTGTTTGGTGTTATATTTCGTTGATTTCGAGAGAAATTATATTTTTAATCTTTGCTGTGCATGAGAAACAAAATACTGCCTCTTCTGTTTCGGAGGGAATTAAAATATTTAGAAGATTTATCAGTCATTTCTCTTTGCAATAAGTACTTTTTAAAAATTCATACTGTCTATCGTGGTGTCCAGTGCTGATACATTAATAAGTGGTGTAACCGCCACAATGTTGAATGCAAGGATGAAAATGTGCGTGCATTCTTTTGTACATGTGCTGCTTGGACCTCCATGTCTGTTGTACTTGGTCGGTCAATAGATGGATGATTGATGCTGTTTGTGCATGGCGCTGGAGTTGTCGTTCGACGATGTCTCATACACTATGTGATCAAAAGTATCCGGACACCTAGCTGAAAATGACTTACTAGTCCGTGGCACCCTTCATCGGTAATGCTAGAATTCATTACGGTGTTGGCCCAGCCTTAGCCTTGATGACAGCTTCCACTCTTTCAGGCATACGTTCAATCAGGTGCTCGACGGTTTCTTGGGTAATGGCAGACCATTTTCCACGGATTTCTGCACTGAGGAGAGTTATCGATGTCGGTCGGTGAGACCACGGTATGAAGTCGTTCGAAACATCCCAAAGGTGTTCTATAGGATTCAGGTCAGGTGAGGACTCTGTGCAGGCCAGTCCATTACAGGGATGTTATTGTCGAGTAACCACTCCGCCACAGGCCGTGCATTTTAACAGGTGTTTGATCGTCTTGAAAGATGCAATCTCCTTGCCCGAATTCAACAGTGGGAAGCAAGAAGTTGCTTAAAACATCAGTGTAGGCCTGTGGTGCAATAGTGCAACGCAAAACAACAAGGGAGACAAGCCCCCTCCAAGAGAAACACGACCAAACCATAACACCACCGCCTCCGAATTTTAATGTTGGCACTACACACACTGGCAGATGACGTTCACTCGGCATTCGCCATACCCACACCCTGCCATCGGATCGCCACACTGTGTACCGTGTTTCGTCACTCCACACAACGGTTTTCCACTGTTTAATCGTCTAATATTTACGTTCCTTACATCAAGCGAGTTGTCGTTTGGCATTTACCGGCTTGGCGTGTGGCTTATGAGCAGCCACTCGACAATGAAATCCAAGTTATCTCATCTCCCGCCTAGCTGCCGTAGTACTTGCAGTGGTTCCTGGTGCAGTTCTTAATTCCTGCGAGATGGTCTGGATAAATGTCTGCCTATTACACATTAGGACCTTCTTCAACTGTCGGCGGTCTCTGTCAGTCAACAGACGAGGTTGGACTGTACGCTTTTGTGCTGTACGTGTCCCCTGACGTTTCCACTTCACTGTCACATCGGAAATAATGGACCTAGGGATGCCTACCAGTGTAGAAATCTCGCATACAGACGCATGACACAAGTGACACCTAATCACCTGAGTACGTTCCAAGCCGTGAGTTCCGCAGAGCTCCCCATTCTGCTCTCTCACGATGTCTAATGACTACTGAGATCGCTGATATGGAGTACCTGGCGGTAGGTGGCAGCACAATGACCTAATATGAAAAACGTATTTTTTTAGGTGGTGTCCGGATACTTTTGATCACATAGTGTATGTGTTCGACTGGAGACAGATCTGGTGATAGAAAAGTCCAAGGCAACATGTCGACTCTCTGTACAGCATGTTGGGTTACAACCGCGCTATGTAGGTCAGCGTTATCCTATTGGAAAACACCCTCTGCCATGCTCTTTATGAATAGCAGCGCAAGTGGTCGAATCACTAGACTGACGTTCAATTTGCAGTCAAGGTGCGTGGGATAACCTCTAGAGTAGTGAGAAATAGCAACCCAGACTCTAAGTCCAAGTGTAGGTCTAGTTTCTCTAGCATGCAGACAGGCTGGCTGCAGGCCCTCTACTGGCCTCATTCTAACCAACATACGGCCATGATATTTTGTATTTATGGTTAATGATTTATTACTAATAATATACATATATTTGAAACTGTCTATGGCAGTCCCCACTTGAGCTATACGCTATATAACTGAAGTGTATTTAATGTGGAGTGATGAATGTAATTTTTCCTACTGGTATTGTAATTATTTACATGACAGTTACTTCTGAACTGTAGTGTACAACCAATATGATTGAATAAATATATTGTGAAGCAGTAGTCAGAATGTCCAGCAACCTAAACAGATGAAAACTCCTGGCAGATTAAAACTGTGTGCCGGACCGAGACTCGAACTCGGGACCTTTGCCTTTCGCGGGTAAGTGCTCTACCAACTGAGCTACCCAAAGACGACTCACCCCCCGTCCTCACAGCTTTACTTCTGCCAGTCTCGGTCGTAGCATACAGTTGTAATCTGCCAGGAAGTGTCATATCAGCGCACACTCCGCTGCAGAGTGAAAATCTCATTCTGGAAACATCCCCCCAGGCTGTGGCTAAGCCATGTCTCCCCAATATCCTTTCTTTCAGGAGTGCTAGTTCTGCAAGGTTCGCAGGAGAGCTTCTGTAAAGTTTGGAAGGTAGGAGACGAGGTACTGGCAGAAGTATAGCTGTGAGGACGGGGCGTGAGTCGTGCTTGGGTAGCCCAGTTCGTAGAGCACTTGCACGCGAAAGGCAAACGTCTCGAGTTCGAGTCTCGGTCCGGCACACAGTTTTAATCTACCAGGAAGTTTGATATCAGCGCACACTCCGCTCCAGAGTAAAAATCTCAACCGAAACAGATATCTATAACATGATCGTGGATGAGTGCCACATATTATTCACATAGCACGTTTTTGCGCAAAAAAGACTTTCTTTCTTAAAAGATGCAACACTCCAGAACATCATTCCATATGATGTTTTTGAATGAAATTATCTAAAATATGTCATCTTACTAAATTGTCTCTCCCCAAGTCCAACTGTGGCTGAACTATGTTGTTTTAGGTTTTCCAAAATCAGCTGTTTCTAATTTAAATTCTCATCAATATGGACTAATAAAATCTTTGATGTTTCCACCCCATCCATTATTCCCTTACAATGTGTTGCACTCATCATTGGCTTAATATCAGTACATGTGCAGAATTGAATATGTTGTGAGAGGGACCATTTGCAGAAAACCATTCAACGATACTTTTAGATATACCGTTTCTTCTATTTTTGTATGTCTGCTTGGATTGATTACAGTACTCGTGTCATCTGGAAAAAGAACTAATTCTGCTTGTTGTATATGAGAAGGAAGCTCGTTACCATAAATGAGAAACAATAGTGGACCTACGATGATGCCTTGAGAAACCCTATACGTGTTTTCTCCCCATTCAGAATCATGTTCCTGGAGTATATTTATTGATTACTAATGACAACTTACTGCATTCGTTTGGTTAGATATTATCCATTGGTAAGCTAGACCATTAATTCCATGAAACCTCAATTTATATAAGAAATAAATGTGGCTGGTCGTTTTTTAAGCCACAGGAATTTAAACGTTGAATCCAAATGTGATGCCAGGAGAAGTATTTGCTCCCAGTACTGTGACTGAAGTGTCACCTCCTGCACTGAAACGCACAAAGCTCAGGCTAGACAGACAACAATCAGCCGAGCACCAGCAGTAGTCCGGTTACTTCTTCCAGCTCATTGGACCAACCCATCAGTTCTCTGGCATCAGTTGAAACTCCAACAGCAAAAAACTGAACATTCTAGGCGTTCTCAAAACGATTATTCGTCATGTCGTCTCATCCAGATGATCCTCGTGACGATGAAGCTCTGTGTAGGGATAGAGATGACTCTTCGCCTGATTTTGCATTAAGCAGCAGGACATCACATTCCGACGTTGACACATTTTTAAAAACGCAGTAAAGGACGAGAAAAGCAACGAGCATCGTTAAGACCAGTCACGAATCCGCGTGAGATCGTGGGACAAAAAATCTTTTCCAGTCAAAAGCAGCTGAACCGCCTAAGCCAAAAAAGGTATCAACAACAAAACAGCACAAGAACGAACAACAGCAGTCCAGTAAGAGCTAGACTCAGAAAAGTACAGAAGCCGAAAGATGGTACTGCAGTCCTTGTCAAGAGGATGCAATCAAGGACATGCGACTCGTTGAGGTCTATGGGAATTTCTACCATGAAGAGTGTGTTGGCCTCACTACTGCAGACAAAGATACTTTTATTTTTCCCAATCGTGTGTAGAAGTTTGCTTTAACAATTTCATATTTGTCTTGTACTCTTCTCTTGAAAATTTCATGTAATTGTTTTTTTTAATAAACTGTAAAGTCAAGTTTTCAAACAATTTTAATGGTATATCTTGTTTTTAATGCACTTTTGAAGAAAGAAAACGATTAATCATTATGAAATTATTTCATTTTAAATCAAAATTATTTAATTTTAGCAAAAAATGCTCTATGAAACTGAAAAAAGTTCACTATGTGTAGAATATAGGAGGAGAGAGGCTATGTGCACATGCTGCTGATGTGGCGACCAGTTGCACTACGGGAGCTGGTTTTTTGGAACAATGGAGCTATTTTCATGGAGAATGCAAAATTTATTTCAGGAACTTCCATGAGGCTCAGAATGATTTAGGAAAGAAATGGTTGTGACGTTTTACAAAATGGTGGCTAAAAAGCCGACGAACCGTATCATGGCCATATGGCACTATGTGAATGTTTTGTAGCATCTAGTTGTTTTCCAAAGCGATTATGGAGTTACAAGTTATCATCGATTACTTGCTGAGCTGGGTTGCAGCATACAATCCGATTTCCCAACTCCAGCCAGACTAATAATTAGCTTGTAACGTAGTTTCATTAGTACAGCTGGATATGATAAAGTTATGTTTTTTTTCCTGAACTCAAGTTAAGTTTCAGTTAATGCTTGTTTAGACATTACAGAGACACCAGATACGTAACGTTCTTTAACACTGCGTGCATGCATGTCTGACGTTATCAGCGCTTCTGTATGTAGGTGGGCTGCTTCTGTGTTGGCAGCGCTGTGTAGCGCTTTGCACTGTATCTGTGACTGCGCTTTCTTTATAAGAGATTCTGTGGCTGCTTGGACTCGTTGTTGAAGTTAATCGCCAGTAGTCTTGGGCAGTTGGAAGTTAGTCGCCAGCAGTGATGGAAGTACTGTTGGGCAGTTGGAGGTGAACAGCCAGCAGTGATGGATGTTAAATGTGAGAAGTTAGCATTGATGGAGGGTAGAGGTCTGAAGTGTTAGCGTAGGCTAACGATCTGTACATGTTCGACTTGGAGACTGAAAATTATTGTGGTTAAATACCTTTGTACTGGATGTCAATGACGATTTGTATTCGTGTTTGAACTGGATGTCACATTATTAAGGTAAAAAATACATTATTTGGTTTGCAACAAAATCTTTTCTTTGCTAACCACATACCTAATAGTATTTAGTGGCTTTAGTAGTTAGAATCTTTTATTTAGCTGGCAATATAGACGCTCGCTGTATTGCAGTAGTTCACGTGATGAAGATTTTTGTGAGGTAAGTGCTTAAAGAAATGTATAGGTTATTGTTAAGATTTCTTTTTAAGCACGGCCATTCTTCTGAATTAATTATTTGAAATCAGGTAGTAATTTTTTTGAGTAGTCAGATTGCGTTGCGCTAGAATATTGTGGGTCGGTGTTGACATGATAAGAAAAAGTAAAGAGAAAGTAGGCTCAGTACGTTCAGTTTTACTCAGCTGTTTCAGAATCAAATAACGTAGAAGTTTCATCTTCTCAGTCATTCTGCAATTTAAGTTCAGACACACTCATTTAAATAAAGAAGTTTCACGTATTCAGAATCCCGTCTCATTTCAACCAGACGTTATACCTAACCTTCCTTCATTTCTGCCTTAAAGTTGTACTGTTTTTGTTTTACCTTTCCCATAATTCTCCTACACATACGCATTTTGTTAACAATGTTTTTGAGTTGTAGTGTATATATGTGTCTGATATCACTTCCATTGTAATTTTTTTTTTTGTGGGTTAACTTATCGTCATTAATCGAAATATATTCCAGAGTCGCTTTTGAGAACGATGGTTTGTACTTACCACAGTATTGTATGTCTATAACTTCGTGTACACGTCCACCTCAGATGCTAGTTAACGCAATTTTCTGTTTAATATCAGGTGTTTGTTGGAAGTTATGTGATAGCGTGCAGTTGTAGTGTACGAAATTCCGATCAACATCTAACTGCGATGTAAGTGTGCTTCTCCACTTTCAAACTGTAATTAAACTGCCATATTGCCGGTGGGCAGATAAACTAATAAGGTTCTTCATACGATATTCACGACTCGTTTCAGGGTACTGGAATATTCGTAGTCCCTTGGATTTTATGTGTGTACGTATTGTGTTAGGCTGTCAGTCCTCATCAGATCACAGCCACTTAATCCGACATTAGTTACTAGTACTTGTCGCTGTCTCGTAAAGATCCTTTATTTTATTAAGTGCATAACTGATGATAAACTATCATTAATAAGAGAGATTCACATCTAGATGCCAGCCGGTGTGGCAGAGCGGTTCTAGGCGCTTCAGTCTGGAAACGCGGGACCGCTACGGTCGCAGGTTCGAATCCTGCCAAGGGCATGGATGTGTGAGCTTTCCTTAGGTTAGTTAGGTTTAAGTAGCTCTAACTTCTAGGGGACTGATGACCTCAGATGTTAAGTCCCATAGTGCTCAGAGCCATTTGAACCATTTTGAACCACATCTAGATTTTTATCCTGTTCCCACATTTCTTGTAAAAGCACATATTGGTAAAAACATGTAGAAAACATTACTAATTACACCTTATACAAAATGTGGTCAGCGGCATGTGTCTGGAAAGAAATGGTGGCTGAGATTCTACAGCATGAACTTTTCTAACGCGAGGGCGCTCTAAAAGGTAATACCTCCGAATTTTTTAGACTGGAAAGTGTTAAAGTTTTTAAAATAACATTCTACGTCTTTATTCTTTATTTCTGCAGATCTTCAGCCATCTGCCGCTAAAGGGTCCGAATTTTAGTGTATAACTTGGCGATGTGTGAAGCAACTATGTCGGTGCGTGAGAAACAGCCTGTTGTTGTCGAGTTTCGGATTGGGAGAGTTCGTCCTCACGTGGAGCACATTTTCCTTCAGTACGACAAAGCCAGAACACAAACTAGAGCCGTGACACTTGCATCAGTGCGATGCCTTGAGTTGTCTGTCATCGACCATCCACCAGGCAGTACCGACTTGGCCATATCCGATTTTCATCTTCTTCCAAAACTTGAAGAAAGCGTTTGAGGACTGATGAAGCGGTGAAAGCAGAGGTGAGGTTGAGACTCCGTTAATAAAATATCAAACAACTGTCTCTCGATGGGAGAAATGTCTTCAGGATGGCTGTGTTGAGAAATAGGTATGTAGATATGAAGAATAACGATGTAGAATGTTACAACGTTTGTTTTATTATAAAATAAATAAAGCTTCGCGGAGTTGCCGAGTGGTCAGGGGCGCCTTGCCACGGTTCGCACGCTCCCCCCGTCGAAGGTTCGAGTCCTCCCTAAGGCATGGGTATGTGTGTTGTCCTTAGTGTAAGTTAGTTTAAGCTAGATTAAGTAGTGTGTAATCCTAGGGACCGATGACCTAAGTAATTTGGTCCCATAGCTGCGTACCACAAATTTAAATTTAAATTTAAAAAGCTTTAAAAGTTTTCAAATAAAATATTCAGAACCGATAATTTTCCGCAGGCTCTCGTACTTGTTTATCTGACACCGAGTAGTGTAGAGCTGTGGTTAGCACACTGGACTTGAGGATTCGGGAGGACGACGGTTCAAACTCAGGGCCGGCCATCCTGATTTAGGTTTTCCCTGATTTTCCTAAACAGCTTAAGGCAAGTGCCGGGATGGCTCCTTCGAAAGAGCATGGTCAATATCCTTCTCTATCATTCCCTAACATGAGCTTGTGCTCCGTCTCTAATGACTTCCTTGCCGACCGGACGTTAAACGTTAATCTTCTAAACGCTAATTTTCCTCTGAATCTTTTTCCAACGGTTTTCAATACCCTGTTGAATTTTCACAAGCAAGAGCGGCTGACATTGTCAAAGAGTGACCTTCAATAAGAGACATTTCGACAGTGCTAGCAACTCGTGCTGCCGAAACGCCAGGAAAAGAAATAACAATTCCTAGAAGAATACCAGGAAAGAGCCCGCAAACGGTACCGGCGCGTATTTCCATTCTGGGACTACGGCAAGTGGGAAAGTTCCTACGTCCAAGGATTCGTTTGATAGCTTGTACCTAAGAACTATGTTTCGTTGCGCTTGACAACGACAGATTCATTTGTTTCTTTATTTTCCCATAGCTCACTGCAGGAAACAGAAGAGCACAATTACGGAACTTGAAAAGGGTATCATTACAAAACTGTGTTGTTCAAAATAGATTGCATTTCAGTGTACAGTTTTGATTTTTCACATTACACACTCTGCTTGTCCTCTTCAACTGATCACAAGAATCATGTTCATTCGACGACCGTGATTAACGTTTACTACTTTACCACAAAAGTTAACTCATAACAAATGTAGTAATTACCAGAGATAAGTAAATTACTAGCGTTACTTGCTAGGGAAATCGTATTGCTGCAGGAGTGGGATACTATTAAGCCCATTATCTAACCGTAGCTATATACAGTTTAAATTTACATTTATAACCTTGAATTACTGTGAAGTGCATGAAAAAAGTTAGTTTTTATTGTACTACATGTTAACGTTTCTTCATATTCCGTTCACGGATAAAACGTGGGAAGAATGACTGCTTGTAAGCCTCTGTGAGAGATGTTAGTTATCTGTTTTATCTGCTCGATCTCGACAGGATACGTAGGCAAAGAACTTGAGAATGCATTTAAGGCAACCAAGGTAGCCCCACCAATTGCAGGTGCTTATTACGAAACACAAATAGTTTTAAATCACGTGCTTCGTACGCATTGCTCATTCTACATCTCTGATCTAAAAATATGATGGGATCCTCCGTCAACTTTTCAATGATGGCCCTAGTATTTTGGGTATATGGTGGTATTGCAAAATTAGAATCAAATACACTGGAATGTATCTAATAGCTGTGTATAATCTACACTCAGACATTGTTACCTATCTATCACTACTTTCCATGATACCAAACGACCACAGATAGGAAATCCTGAAGAAAGGTCGCAAGAATCGCTAACTTAATAAGTTATACGTTATCAAACTGCGTCGTTATAATTAAGTATGTTGATCACGAAATTCATAGCCACTGTCCTTCAGTGAACATCCAAGAGTCATGATACACGTGGTAGCACGCAACTGCCTGAGGCCTCGACTGGCTGTTCTTCCTGACGACTGACATTATGTAGGCGTAGCGTAGCGGGCCTACCGCTCCACACAGGCTTTGCGTGTGCAGTACAGCAGCGTAATCATACTGAGACGAGGGCCGTCTAGATACGCACGTAACCTATGTGCAGCACATAGCAGTGTTGAACAACCTACTGCAAATAGGTAACATTCAAATGCCAGAATAATCTATGTTATAGACAGTTTAAGACAGGTCCTTCGAACCACACAGCAACGAAGAGAGACGCGGGTTTAGGAGGAAGGAAAGGGGGAGGGGGAAGAGACCCTGGTTAAGGAATTCGGAACATACCTAAAACGTTACGAGGTTTCCACTTGTTTATACTACGAGAAAGTGTTAAAAATGGTGTGCCACCTATCAAAAGCGTTGATATTCTGAAAATAGATTCGACAAGACTATACTGATGATACCTCGTACCAGTAAAACATTGTATCTACTCACAATGCGAATTTTTCAAGCGCTGATTTTTTCAACTACACACGATACACACGACATTTCAACCGAAAGACCTCAGGCCATTGAAGAATGGAACTATTGCGTAGTAATGTCAGCGAAGAAACAACTGGACATCATATTTACATTTTCAACTCTATCTTACATCGCTATAAAAATTTCTAAAAATTGTTGAAAGACATCGATTTGACGCAAATGCAAATAATTGTGTTTCCTCCTTTTTTGATGGATATCACTGTCACCTTTGACCCTTAAAATTAGTATGTAGTGCTCTTACAAACCTCAAAATTTAAAAATCATCAGATAATGTATTATATGTCATCGTCACATTGTGCATCTTTAATGGCTATTCAAATAATATTTTTGGCATCTTTCGTATAAATAACAAAAGAACTGTTATGCATGTTTAACGTTTGAAAGCTAGTTGTACTAATGTCCACTGAAGTGGGCAAATACGTTTTGCAAGCACAATGGCTTCACTGTTCATGGCAGTAGACAAGACAGACCTCACATACTTCTTGTGACAGTATAATCGCCAGTCGTAGACACGTGTCACGGCTTCCATTGTTTTCGAATCCAAGCATACTGAATGATTCTTTATCGGGCCACAGTTTGCATCAGTTTGTGAAGGCACACAGGTATTTCTCGAGTGAACACTGTTCAGCAGAAGAGTGTGAACCTGTCCGCAGAAAGGAGGAAATATTCTTTCAAACATTTACTTTTTCGGTAAAAGTATTATTGTGATAGTTACCCTTTCGTTTGTATTACTAGTCTAGAAAAAGTGTCGTGCTGGACAAAATTACAACATCGTCACTTTTACGGCCGACGAACAGAGATCTGGGGATGGAAGCCAGGTACATACCGCTGTTATTACGAGAAAGCAAATTTGCTTCAACAAAAACTAATTGGACAAACTACCTTCTCTTCTGCTCGTGCTATTTCACTGGCAGTGTTCCTTCTGTTACGACGGTATCATAAACTTTAACATCAGTAACCTTGCAACTGCCTCCTTCAGTTTCGGATGCGACGCTTCTTGTAATGGAATATTAATATTCGTTATCCATCAAAGAAGTTTAGTTCCCTAATCATCACAGATTTTGCAAATACTGTCGAAGAAGAAGAAGGATTACGTGCTAATTTTAAATCATGAAAGTAAAACGTTTGTTGCATAGTTTTGAAGATTCGATGTCAAATCTTTCGGATTTCAATGAAGATAACACTGGTAAAGATGTTGAAACTCCATACGTCACGGTATGAACTCCCCATTTGACAAACGGTCGTCTTTTAATGGGAGCGCTTAGTTTTTTACAATATCTTGAAGATACATTTTGTCGTCTTTGTCATCGGCATTCCGCTCTTCTGATAGCCTAAACCTCTGCAACGCTTACAGTAAGCGCTCTTTGTCCTCGAATGCGGCGCCTGTTACCAAGTGCTACGCTTATATTACACAATAACAACGCGAGCCGCCAGTTTGCACACGAGCGCGTAGCCGCATTGTAACATGACCCAGCATATTGACTTTTGCTGATTAATAACCTTGCTGCTTGCTGTCTTGGATAGCAATTGTTCTTCATTGTGTTCTGCGCACTCACTGTGTATCGCCATAAAAAGGAGGCAGTTACTCAGAAAATGATTTCAAGTGAGACTATAAAATGCGCTGTTTAGTACTTTGGACAACATTACAGGGGTTCTTTTATTTTGTATGCAAGTTACAAACCTGCGAATACCGTGCAGTGTGGATGTAGGACATAGTTAAGGCAAAGAGCTAATAGTGATTTGAATAGTAACCCGTTTCCACAGTGAGACTGTTTCCCTCAGAAAGACACGTCTATAGCATAGTTACTGGTCGAAAAAGCGGCAGTAACTTTCTTTGCTCTACGTAAACGTCAACTGGTTGTTATTACTGACAGTAACCAGGAAGATATCTTCATACGGCGATCTGATCTAACCACAGACGGTTTACCAAATTTTGCTCTAGTGACAAACTATCATGGTCTCAGTTATTTGCTCATTGCTGGACGTGCCTGATTATCGTTTGAAAACTGAAGTTCCTTTATTTTTACAGGTTAGATTTGAACTCTTCCAAGTATACGATACCCATGTCAGGAAACATCAAGCATATACAGAAAAGAGCAGTACGAATGGTCACTGGCGAAAGAATGTAAAAGAAATATGGAAAAATCTCAGCCGGCATACACTCGCAGAAAGACGATGTACACCTCGTGAAAAGCTGCTTGGAAAGTTGTAAGTACAGTCTTTCGTGTCCACGGCTAGTCGTCGAAGATGGAGCATCACTCGTCACAAGAAGCTGCGAATATGTGTGTGTGTGTGTGTGTGTGTGTGTGTGTGTGTGTGAATTCCTAAGGGACCGAACTGCTGAGGTTATCGGTTCCTAGACTTACACAATACTTAAACTAACCTAAACTAAGAACCACACACACACCAATGCCCGAGGTAGTTCTCGAACCTCCGGCGGGAGGGGCCGCGAGATCCGTGACATGAAGCCTGCGGATATGCATTTAATTTATGCTTAGTAGAAGACAGCTTCCAGAAACCCGAATAACTGTACAGAAAAGAGTTTTCGTACAAGCCTGTTACTCACTGTTGGAAACTACGAGAAAGTGGATCTTTCAAACGACTGTGATCAGTCCAAGATTTTCGACGAGTAATTGTTCACAGCCTTTAATCTGTGGTGATGATTTTGAATAAACACTCGTTAATTTACCAGCGAAATTCCGAGCGAGGTAGCGCGTGGTTATCACACTGGACTCGCACTCGAGAGGACGACGGTTCAGACCCGCGGCCGGCCTTCTTGATTTATGTTTTCCGTGAGTTCCCTAAATCGCTTATGGAAAATGACGATATAGTTCCGTCGAGAGGGAATGGTCGCTTTCCCTATCCATCCTTCCCTAACACGAGCTTGCGCTCCGTCTCTAATGACCACGTTGCCGACAGGACGTTAAACAATAACCTCCTCCTTCTCCAGTGAAATCAACACTCCAAAAACTCCAGTGTGGAGAGTAAAGAGGGAGCAGCAATTACACTGGTTTTATAAACAACGTGTGCAAGCAATGAAGCAAAATAATTTTGAAATTGAGTTCAGTCCCGTCAATGGGTCTTCTAGCACAGTACTGCAGTACTGAAATACGATTTGTATTGTTGGCGCATGCGACCTGTTTCGAGCATGGTGGTTTCCTCGGTTAGAGCAATAACATTATCTGGACTATTGAGAATTAATTCTCCACCTCAAGCTCACTTCATCAGCAACGATGCTCTTGGTATTTACGGGATGTAACTGAACAATATCAACTGACTGTTATTTGCTGCCACACAAACTGAATGGTGCACGTTTATTCCAGAGCTGCTGATACAATTGCTCTAGGTAGTACCTTTTGTTGGCTTTGAGAATATGTGGTACTTTTTAGAGAGTTATTGACGTGAGAGTAAGGCTCTAGACCTGTAAACTCTGAATACGAAATTCACTGTGGAAAATGTCATCTGCACATTAGATTTAAATTTTGGGTTAAGTTCAACTGAAAAATTTAAAGAAATAGGTGCATTGAGACTGGTGATAGGAATTTTGTGCAGATTATACGAGCTTAGGTTTCTACAATAAGTGGTAAGTTTTTTACGTCAGTTACATATTTATATAATTTCAAATCATCGCCCGTCCTTTGCAGAGTGCAACTTCATTCTGAAATACATAATTAAATATTTATCTATAATAGTGAATCCCTTATTTCAAAGTTCTGAGTTAGGACTTGGATTCGGAAGTGTTGGATTATCGTATACACGATGGCGAGGAGAAAATTTCTCGAGATAGTGTAGAGATGATATTGATGAACCTCTCTATCCATTAGGTTGATTGGTATACATTCTGAAATAGCGAAGATCAAGTGTCAAATGTATGTGTGGATTAATGTTGTTAATGTGGGTGTTTAAAATGATGGATTACCAATGAATTTTAAATTTTCGATGGTTTATCGAAAATAGAAATTCATACAAAGATGATGAACTTTTATATGGAGACTCTACTTTCAACGATTAAGACACTCGTTGTGGGTTGAAAGGCACCATAATTCACTTGAAGGGCGTCCCAAAAGTGCAACCATAGAAAAGCAGCAGAGAAAGTTTACAAAATAAAAATGATAATTGACGAACAGCGGACGCCGAAGGTCTATAAGAAAAGAATAATACAATACTTGAAGATCTATTTTCGAAACAGGTGTTTGTGACCATCTATGCAGAATTGGTTAAATACTGACAGAAAATGCGACTGTAAGTGAACAAAGTGTTTGACATGCCAATTTTCTACCACATACGAGATGTGGGTGCACCTACTCCTTCGAAAGCAGCCAGATGGAGCTAGGAGCCCCGAATTCTATTTCTTGTGCCGAAACGATTATAGTCAGATATTATTCTTACTGATGACTCTGAAAGAGTAATATACTACCTGGCAATTTCGTCATCTTGATTGCAAAACTGACTATACTTCTCCACCAACTGCACCTGACCACGAAGGTCGTTTTCTTATTATACATCTTAGAGATTAAATGTTGGTACATGCACCCCTGTTTCTTAGAACAGACACCTTCTGACTTTCTCCTATTGCGACATCTATGACTGTAAATACGTTTGCATCCAATGAGAGTGTACTGCGGCCTTATGTGGATATTTTCCAGACCATGTATCACCGCACTACGAGCGTATCCTGGCCGGCAGAGAAACGTTGCTCAAAGTTTATTTACTCAAATATTGAAAAAGTGTACATGTAAGTCCGTAAATATGGAATCCGCTTAGGATCACTTTGTTGTCCGTCTGTCTATCCGTCTATTAAGACGCTTTCGTCTCTGGAACACATAGAGGTATAAAGCTGCACTTTGCGTCAAATCATAGCGGGTTATGGTCTAATACTGAGTCTACGGTCTCTTAGCGGTGTAAAAAATTTCACCTTCTAAGCCATTGGACTCAAAGGAGATGAATTGTCTACACACATAATCAGGTTCGTACGGAGCACTCAGGGCACGAATCCTACTCGCACCTATCCGGTTTTGCGTAAAAATCACTTTCATTCACTCCACGCCAAGATATTTTCACCTTGCCTCACATAAAGTAATATGTACAAATAAGATACTAATATTGAAATAGAACATTATCTTACATATAAAGAGCGATATTCAGCTTACTTTGTATCAGGCCAGCGGCTGTTCACCACAACATTAACTGACGTTACGCAAGTACGTACATCCACTCCAATATCTGCACTCCATTCACTGAAAGTATTTTTTATCTTTACTCCATAATCCGTTTCCCTTGGGAATTACCAGCAGACTTCATCACTGAAGCTCAACATCGAATTATGTTCTTGAAGTAACGCAAGAATCAACAAGCAACGGCATAAAGTTTATGGAACTAAAGAACGGTACTCCTACTTTCTCCGTAAAACGCACACACACATACAGGTGTGCGCCTACAGACACTTCATTCGGTTCTCTACATGCTGCGCACCTTCACATTTAAATAAGTTTCAAACATAGCATCTGGGCGCAGTATTCAGCTACTGGAGATAACCTACAACGTCCCGACATAACTACTTGTTCTCCACCTATAGACTCAATTTGTCAGGATATTTAGCGTCTGCTGCGCAGCGGGAACACTTGGATATGAATAGATCCAGACCAGGATTATACCGAAGAAATATAATTCTTTCCAATTGTGCTCACATTATTGAATCTCTTTCCATTATTCTTGGACGATCAGAAGGCCTCTCAGGGGTGCCACGGATGGACCCCTCTGTCTGTCAACCACAACCACAACCTCGGTTTCCACGGCCGTACATGTGACCGTTAGAAAAATACAAGTTATTGTCCACTTCAAAAAGAGGTATACAATGCAAAACATGTGCAGGCTTGCGGTTTGATTGTTACGTCAAAGAGTTCTTTGATTAACGCATACATTGTTATCCTTCACAGCTCTAAATCATACAGATGCACTATGATGAACGTTACTAGGGACAATACACCAAATATTAAGGGAAACACGCCGACACGTTTTTTGAAGTACTCGAACAAGCTCAAGATTTTCACATTTACAAACCAGAATATCCTACTCTGTTATTAACAATATGAATTTAAACGTAAGGCAGCGTCCACTCAGAAAGCATCAGAGAGAGGGATAATCTACATTCTACGAGCACTGTTTATTACATCGTTCTACAACGATTTTCAACAGGATTGCCAAAGAGATGACGTTTGGTAGAGACAGACAGCTGGTTTTCAGACACACGAAGCGGACTTTTCTAAACTACTACTCCCCACCGAAAATGAAGGGCAATCAAAAAGTTTCCGTACGAAGTCCGTATACTCCAGAACAGGTAAGCTAATCAGGCGAAATCGCCGTGTATCCTGAGGTAATCATTCCACCGACGCACCAGGTTGACGATATCCGTTTGGTAAAACATCGTGCCCTGCCGCGTGAAGAGATCCGTAACTGCCTAGTTACAGATATCTAGTATCTAGTTCCTAGATAACAGAACGCAGCATGTCATTCTCAGTGGAGAGAAGTCTTCCGAAGTAAGAGTGATTTCTGGTGTGCCACAGGGGAGTGTCGTAGGACCGTTGCTATTCACAATATATATAAATGACCTTGTGGATGACATCGGAAGTATATCTCGCGAGAAGACCATGAGAATAAGAGATTAGAGTCCACACAGAGCATACTGAATCTTTCTTTCCATGAACAATAATGAGACTGGAATAGAAGGGAGAACCGATAGAGGTACCAAGAAACCCTCCGCCACTCTCCGTCAGGTGGCTTGCGGAGTATGGGTGTAGATGTAGATGTGGATCCCTGCTGCACTTCCTCGTCCGACAGAATCATCGGCCCTACAAGGCCTTTTTTAAGTGGCCGAAGGCCTGGCAATGCCAGGGAAGAGTTGAGGACTATAAGGAGGGTGATGATGATGATGTTTGGTTTGTGGGGCGCTCAACTGCGTGGTTATCAGCGCCCGTACAATTATCCAATCTTTGCTCAGTCCAATTTCGCCACTTTCCTGGATGATGATGAAGACAACACAAACACCCAGTCATCTCGAGGCAGGTGAAAATCCCTGACCCCGCCGGGAATCGAACCCGGGACCCCGTGCTCGGGAAGCGAGAACGCTACCGCGAGACCACGAGCGGCGGACAATAAGGAGGGTGCTCCAGTGTCTCCCACTGGAGTTGGCGAAAATGTCTTTGTTACAACATTTGCGACTAGAAAACGTGCGTTATTATGAAACAGCAGCACCACTTGTCGCATAATTTCACAACGCTGCTTTTGACACACATGTGTACGGGGGTACACATTCCTCATTCTACGATGATTGTCTGTCAGTGTTTGTCCTTCGGCAGCTAAGAAAAGCATATCACGACGTTGGTCCTGTCTGGGCTCATTTGGTAATAACGTCGCTATACTTCATGCTTCCGCATTTACCGCATGCACGTCTGAAAGATACAAATGGCAGACTAATCCCTTGGCTACATGTCGGTGCTTGTCACATTGGAGTCGCGCTACGTTGCATATACGCTGCAGCCAGCGCCCTCTGACGGAAACTTTTGGATCGACCTTTATCCATCACGTTAATCGTGTTATAGCAATTCTAACTCATTGCACTGACTGGAAAATAAATAATACTTTCCATATACGAGTACTTTAGCTGCACTTGAATGTGTCATGGTAAAGCAGCTGACTAACATCTATTTGACTAACATCTATTAAAAATAGGAAATACTGTTCGTGTAAAGAGGTTTGCAGATAGTTTGCTTATTCCAACCGTCTTGACTTTGTGCTATGAAACTGTTTGAGGGCACTGCTACGATGATTCACAACGATAAGCCATGATTAAAATAATTCCTTCTCATTGTTTATTGTTACATTTATAAAATGAAGAAAACCTTGTTTAGGTTGTACTCCGCCGCTATCATAAAAAGAATTTTTTTAAGAATATAGCTTAAAAACTGCTACATTGTTATTATGATCCAACTAGTTCCTGCAGTTCACATCGCCAGCTGGCATAGTTTGCAGTTACAATAATGCTGGTAGTTGTGGTGTGGGCTAGATTATGCGATGCCATACTCCCGGACAAGTCGCTTCCTCCTTACTAGGCTATTTTAAACACTGAAGTCTACCACATGACGACATAAATTCTCGATATTAGGTACAACAAAATGAAAGATTATATCAGCTTTTTGATGATACACATAAAAATAGCTCACGTGATTCTACTGATGTATGTTACTTCCTCCATTTTTATTTTAATTGTCGTACTTCACTATAACTCTCAGTCCCAGGGAGTTTTAAAGAATTTTGTAAGCAGAATAAATAAGTTTCAACATACAGTGTTCGAAATTACTATTACAGACTTCTAGGAGTTGTAGAGAGGACTTAGTAGATCAAATTATGTTAAGGAACCCACGTCGGAAATGTATCTTCAGGTATAAATTAAGTTGAAGATCGGACTAAGTTCAGATCTCCCATTGCGCTGTCCGATCACAAGCTTGTAAGAGGGTGCCGTCGTCTGTACCTGTCGTAAATATGACATGACACCTTCGTTCGGTTACAACAACGGGGTCGAGAATCTAGTATGTTCGAAACAAGAAGGGTTGGCTGTGGTATTCCACGGTCGCGCTGCACTCTCGGCTTTGAAGACGACGTCCTTCGTCACGCAGGAGAGAACCAGCTGACAAGTACTCGGAACATTGTCTACGCCACGTGCTCCTACGGCACGCACGTCACAGCTTAATGTCACCACTGCATAGAAGGAGATTTGGAAGTGGTCCGATCCTCCGGCTGATTTTAGATCCAAATTCTACATTTCCGGACATTGGTTTCGTATCGAAACTTCATCTATTAAGTCCACTGTATAATCCATAGAAGCCTGTAATAGGATTTTTAAATCACGACATATCCTATTCGAGAAGTGCTGATACAGTTTCTAGCATGGCTTAATTTGTGCCGGAACGGTGTTCTGCCACCTCCGGAGCAGTATTTTTTTAAGTCACTGGAACAAGTGGACACCGGAGATTTAAAATACTACATCAGAACGTAATTATAATATGCCCCTGCGCCAGCAATAGTGAACGTGACAACGAGGGACCAACGGGCAGGGGCGAGCGGCAAGGTAAGCTACTCTCTCTCTCTCTCTCTCTCTATGCGTGCGCGCGAGTGTGTGTGTGTGTGTGTGTGTGTGTGTGTGTGTGTGTGTTTATACAGTATACCCAACACACGTTGAGCTTCCTTGTGAAGCTGTGAACGATACATACCACCTTGTGTTTACGAATGCGAACAGTCTCAGCAATCTAGAAGCATGGCGACTTCTCGTGATGCGTGTGTCAATGGCAAATAAGTAACTTGACGAATGTTTGAACATTAGCGTCTGTATAACCTGCGTTCACGAAATATTGTTTCTTCCGTCTTGTAATACTAACATCAAAAAAAGTTTTCCATCACCCAGGTTCCCAGAACTCCTGAAGATACACGTTGACTGTGATTAGTTTATCACAGACACAGTCTCTCTGACCGTTCAGAGATGTAACTAAACCCGCCCAAAGATGTAAACAACTATCATGAGTAGCGCCTATTAGACGGAGGAGGTCTGACAGTCGATCAGTTCTAGTCATTCCACCAGGAAGGAGGTTCACGGCTCGTGTTGCCTGTATTTCAACCTTGCCTAGACGGTCAATACCGCGGTTCGATCGCGTCCGCATTGTTGCTTTGTGCCAGGAAGGGCTCTCAACAAGCGAAGTGTCCAGGCGTCTCGGAGTGAACCAAAGGGATGTTGTTCGGACATGGAGAAGATACAGAGAGACAGGAACTGTCGATGAGATGCTTCGCTCAGGCGGCCCAAGGGCTACTGCTGCAGTGGATGACTGCTACTTACGGATTATGGCTCGGAGGAATCCTGACAGCAACGCCACCATATTGAATAATGCTTTTCGTGCAGCCACAAGACGTTGTGTTACGACTCAAACTGTGCCCAGTAGGCTGCATGAGGCGCAACTTCACTCCCGACGTCCATGGTGAGGTCCATCTTCGCAACCACGACACCATGCAGCGAGGTACAGATGGGTCCAGCAATAAGCCGAATGGACCGCTCTGGAGTGGCATCAGTTCTCTTCGATGATGAGTGTCGTGTATGCCTTCAACCAGACAATCGTCGGAGACGTGTCTGGAGGCAACCCGTCAGACTGAACGCCTTAGACACACTGTTCAGCGAGTGCAGCAAGGTGGACGTTCCGTGCTGTTTTGGGATGGCATTATGTGGGGCCGACGTATGACGCTGGTGGTCATGGAAGGCGCCGAACGTCTGTACGAAACGTTAATGCCATCCTCCGACCGATAGTGCAAACATATCGCAGCATATTGGGAAGGCATTCATCTTCATGGACGGCAATTCGCGCCTCCATCGTCCATATCTTGTCAATGACTTCCTTCAGGATAACGACATTGCTCGACTAGAGTGGCCAGCATGTTATCGAGAACCGAGATGATGAAAAGCTTTTTTGATGTATGAATTTGCCGTAGCTGCTGATCAACTACGCCCACGCTCGCACGCATTGCAAAAAGTAAACAATCTATCGAGCCGATGTCGGTACGTAAACATCCTTCCCCACGTCCCTTTGCCCATGGCGCTCGAGTTTCTCTTCTCTTTGCCTACTCTGCAACCTTGTTAAACATAGGTTACTGCCAGCGCAACTGAACGTTGCGGCTGCACAGGTTGAAAATATGATCATAGTCGCAAAGATTACCGACTTGTGTTGATATGTAATCGATCAGAACTAGGGAGTAAAATAGTTACTTTAATAGCTAAAAAGAAATATTTCACATACTTTAGATAATTCTTATAATTAATTATGTGGCTGTCAATCATTAGTTCGCTAGCCTATTACTGTTGTCAAGTATAGCTCACTGAAGCTCAGTAAATGCTGACTAAGATTATTTAAGTTCATTTAAGTCTGTTGTATAGGTCTGTTCAAATTCCAAATACCAAAGAGAGAAAAAAGGAATTAAAGAAACAGATCTTTTTTGACAGTAGTTTGTATTTATTATACATGCTGCTGGGTGTCTCTAGGCCTGAAACTATTAACAAGACGGTCATCGTAGAATTCTGATGGTGGAACTTGAAAACGGATTCAGCGAAGCACAGCAGACAGATTGGAGCCTAACATAGAACGCAACACTCTTCATGGACTAATGATGATTGGTCTGCACATGGAGAAAGTTTCTGTTTTACTTAATGACTTTAACGGAGAAAATTCTTCCATATATAAAACTGGACCTCGAGCAGGCTCGAACCTATGATCATACCTCACAGATTCCAACTGTCTGAATGCTATCTATCTGTAGTGGTAATTATCTCGGTAGGTTTCGTCGGAGAAACGTATTTTACCATGTTAAATGACTTGGATTTATTCATAGAAAACCGTTTGCTAGATAACTGAACACTTTTACACCTACAGAACTCCGTAGTCCAAGAAAGAACAAAAGTATAATCATAAGTAATTTTTCTCGTTACATAAAATTAATAACAAATTAATACATGCACATCGCGTCATTATATTTAATCCATTATAGGAGCAAAGTGACACTGCTACAGAGACAGACGGTAGCACTTGTTGCATACATTAATTCTTGCGTTTTTATTGATTTGATAAGAAATAAATTTAAAAACCTTAATTTCATAGCAATATTTTGAAAAAAAAAATATTTCTTATAGTAAGTTTTACAACAAGTTTTCAGAAATCGAAACTTATGATTTTATGGCAGGGAGGGAGGGGGGAGGGGAGGGGTTGTAGCTTTAAGAGATGTGCTCCCGCACCTAAAATTTTGGAATTTAAGCTTTTCGGCAGTCACGGCTATGGGATGTACAGCAGCTGTCTCAACGGAATGATGCATCAGAGGATATTTCACCACGAGCTGAGCTAACCTTGCAAGTAGTATGTGTCTCTGCCGGTCGCTCCGACGCCTTTGTTCCTTAACCTCCCACGGCGTCCTTCCACAACCCACTTCTTATGCGGTGCCACGTGGTCGCTAGCGCGGGAAAATAAACTGCACCGATAGCACAGTATCGAAAACTTCACTGGAGGCAACAACAGCTGCTCAGCTTATAAGGCACGAAATGCACACTGCATAGAACGTGGCATAGACGCAAACCCGCTCCGAAAGTAGCCGTTACCGCTACGCCGGTTGGTTGCGAAACAGACTCGCAAGCTCTCACATCTCCGAAGCGTCACGCACCGCACACCGCACTACGACTGCCGCAGCACCACGTGCTCGGCCGAGCCGAGCCGAGCCTCTCGGTGAGTTTGAGGCCGGCGACAAGACAAAAGCGAAAATTCGCTCTCCCGGCGCAATCGCTGCGGTTCTGTGCACGCAACTCACCGTCGAGAATAGGAAGCGCAGCGCAGGCCACGAGATTCCGCGTCCGACGGTGACAGCCGGCGTCTGCGCGGAGGCGGTGGACGCCACGCAGCCGAGTCGAGCGGGCTGGTGGTGGCTGGTGGCCGGCGGACTCGATAGTAACTCCCGACTCTTCCCCCACACTGCGGCCCGTTCCCCCACCACCGCGCCCCGCGCCGCACTTTGCAGCACGCGTGCGGGACATTTCTCGCGGAATACTATCCGCTTACGCTTACTCAAGATGTCGCAATCTACGCGTCCGGCGCCGGCTCGCAAACAGATACCGTATTTGCCGAAGATTAAACCGAGCGAGATTCACAAACTCTCACGTCTTTACTGGCAGCATCTGATCTTACTGCTAGATTGCGCAATGCGTCACGTGAATGAGCTACAAGAGGCACTCGCGTGTGACTAAGAGCGGTATCGTACTAGTTACGACATTCGAGGCGTTCTCGGGACAAAAATGAAACGAAAAGTGAGTGCATGTGCTCCAAAGCTTTAACGTGGTTACGCAACAGAACCTTGCACACTGCTACCATGCCGGCCGGAGTGGCCGAGCTGTTCTAGGCGCTTCAGTCTGGAACCGCGCGACCGCTACGGTCGCAGGTTCGAATCCTACCTCTGGCATGGATGTGTGTGAAGTCCTTAGGTTAGTTAGGTTTAAGTAGTTCTAAGTTCTAAGGGACTGATGACCTGAGATGTTAAGTCCCATAGTGCTCAGAGCCATTTGAACCTTTTTTTTTTTTTTTGAACTGCTACCATGACAACTTTCGTAAGCACATAATGTATTAAAAAGGCTGTAAGCAGTCACAGAACGTTCATTCAAATATTTCACAGTTTAGTGGAACGTGCAGGGCCTGCAGCTGCCATCTTCACTTGTAACTACATGATTAGTCTGCAGTTCACATTTAGTGTTTGGCAGAGGGTGCATAGGACCACTTACAGTAGATATCTGTACGGTTTCCACCCACGAATAGCACGTGGGAAAACGAGCACCTAAGTGTCCTCTCTCACTGAATCAGCAAAATGTTTCTGCATTTGATGTAGAAACTGGTTTTATTAATTTTGTGGGAACACTGCAACATAGAAAGAACTCCTTTTAAGTACACATGCTGTGTTGTGGGGCAATCGGTATGATTGAAAGTAATCAGACTTCGTACCCCGACCCCGTGGTATAGACACTTTCATTGTACCAAGATGACCGAGTTCAACGATATAACTTACACATATTCTTGGGGCCATCTCTGCTTATATATTGCTTTATTTACAGGTTTCGACAGAATCGTGCTGTCCTCTTCAGACTGGCAATACACTTGGCGAATATGTTAACATATACGTGTCGTCGATATTTTGAGAACATAGAGAAATGACAAACTACGAGAGTTTTTTTTAATGTATTTACACTTTGCTCTCAAAATGTTGACAACAGATGTATGCGAACACTAACACAAAGTGTTCCTTTACTTATTTTCTCCTCATACCGAAGGTAGTACGATTTAAGTAGCACTGACTGTCATGACTTATAAAACTTCCTGGCACATTAAAACTGTGTGCTGGACCGAGACTCGAAGCCGGGACCTTTGCCTTTCGCGGGCAAGTGCTCTACCACTTGCCCGCGAAATTCAAAGGTCCCGAGTTCGAGTTTCGGTCCGGCACACATACTTTTAATCTTCCAGGAAGTTTAATATCAGCGCACACTCCGCTGTAGAGTGAAAATCTCATTCTGTTATGACTTATGTTGATGAAAAACTATATAAAACACAATAGAAAAAGTAAAACGAGTAACTAGAAAAATCGTAAAGAGTAACTCTTATACAGCTGAATCTGGAGATTCAAGAAATGCGGAACACATTTATAACTAAAAAAATACATTAGATTCGTTGCTTGAAAAACAGCTAAGTCAGAATGCGTACATAGGGAACTGCCAAATTTAACACTCTGCTTTGTGTTCCATGCACCTACGAGACCGGAAAATCTGACAGTAGGGAAGAACCTTCGTCTATCAGTAAGAGAGAATTATAAGCTACCTAGAGACAGAGTGACAGTAGTAAACGTACTCATTGTTCAAAGGCGCCCCAGGCTGGCACACGTCTAGAAAACCTGGACAGCCAACCAAGCTTGATTTCACCTGCAGTATCAGCAATAATAGTACAGTTGAGGAATCATTCAAATGGAGCTGACAGTAATTAAGGACCAGAACACCGAGTACTTGTAATGGTTCTTTATTTACGTGACCATTACGGCACTCCAACCCCAGTTCTCGATACCAGTAATATCGTACTACTTTTCTGCGAAGTAACAGACATATTTTTGTGACAATATTCACATTTGGTTTCATTAATGTATAGGTACTCCGATGTATCGATATAGTACAGTGATATGGTTCTTGTGTGTCTCTGTGAGACTGTCATAATCTTTGACTTACTTGTAACCGTTTTGGCGCGAATGCGCACAGAGTACCATCCACAGTCAATAACTTTGTTGTTGCCCGATAAAGCGAACATATGCTTCGTGAGCAACATTATTAATCTTATTGCTAACCTACTTTGCAAGTGGTGGTATTGTTAGATTTCGACGTACTGATAAAATAACATTATGTAGGAATGCTTTTACAAACGAACATTCTTGTCAAGTATGTCTTATTTTTAGTGTGGGAAAAGAGGGCGTTACACGAATCAACTGAAGATGCTGATATATAATTCGCCGGCCGGAGTGCCCGTGCGGTTCTAGGCCCTACAGTCTGGAGCCGAGCGACTGCTACGGTCGCAGGTTCGAATCCTGTCCCGGGCATGGATGTGTGTGATGTTCTTACGTTAGTTAGGTTTAAGTAGTTCTAAGTTCTAGGGGACTGATGACCTCAGAAGTTAAGTCCCATAGTGTTCAGAGCCATTTGAACCATTTTTTTAAAAATATAATTCAGTTAGCAAGATATATGGAGACACACGGAGCAAATATTGCCGAACAATAAGGAAGAGACCCTCTCATTGTGGCACTGCCTGCTGTTAGGTTGTTAGCGCGGTGTTTCACCACTGCTGGAGGAACATGCAAGGCTGGTTGTGCGTGAAGCGATTACTACTTTTACGATACTGCTGAGAGATGCCTCGCCCGGTTCGACCTGGCCGTTTCCTTAATTCCACGCGCCCGCTAATGCGCTCTAAAAGCTTGCATTTCTCTGACAAGCAACCCCTTGATTTCGAGGTCGCAAGTAAGGCTCATTTGAAAGAGTTGTGTTAACAAATATGACAGGAAAACTATTACCTGCTAATGACACACCTTGTGCATCAGGAGGGCGACTGAAAATCAGTGTCCCCGATATGCAGAGATCAATCTTCATTGGGATGCATATATTACATTTCACAAAAAGGACAGCGTCGGCATTAAAGAAATGTTCAAAACAAACCATTCACTTGTACTTTGAACACCGAATGAAAAACGGCGCCCCACAGTGATCACAAAGGCTCAAAACAGGCCACAGCTAAAATTTTTGAATCGATTTCATCAGCATAAGAAGTCCACATCGTTCTGCCAACGCCCTTGTCAGAGAGGACTAGTCTCCCGTTCAGATCTCCGAGAGTACCAAAGGGAGGTGGCCTTGAGAATAAGATTGAATAACCAACGAAAGGAAAACGTTCTACGAGTCGGGGAGTGGAATGTCAAAAGTCTGAATGTGATAGGGAAGCTAGAAAATCTGAAAAGGGAAATGCTACGGCTCAATCTAGATATAGAGGGGGCCAGTGAAATGAAATGGGAAGAAGAAATAGATTTCTGGTAAGATGAGTATAGGCTAATATCAGCAGCATCAGAAAATAATATCACGGGAGAAGGATTTGTTTTGAATAGGAAGGTAGGACAGAGAGAGAGAGTTACTGGAAACATTTCAGTAATAGTGCTGTTTTCATCAGAATCAACAGCAAACCAACAGTGTCAATACACGACAACTCTGGTATACAAGGCGAACTCGCAAGCCGAAGGAGAATAGCTAGAGAACGGATATAAAACTACTGAATGGGTAATTCAGAATGTAAAAGGAGATGAAAATACAACAGTCATGGGGGACTGAAATGCGGTTGCAAGTAACGTAGTTGAGGAAAGTTTCGTGTCAGAACATGAGCTTGCTACTAGGAATGAGAGAGGAGAAAGACTGATTGAGTTCTTCAATAAATTTCAGCTAGTAATAGAGAATCCTTTGTTCAAGAATCACAGAAGGAGGAGGGGAGGAGGTATACTTGGAAAAGGCTAGGAGATACAGAAAAGTTTCAGATTACATCATGGTCATGGAAAGATTTGAAAAGCAGATACTGGAATGTAACGCATTCGCAAGACTCACATCACAACTTAGTAGTAAGGCTGAAGTTTAAGAGAGTAGTGGGATAGTTAGTGCTTAGATATACCGTTGAAGTTCTCTAAGGCTACTGATAGGCGGAAAGAGGAAAGAGTACACTGAAGGCCTCTATGAGGAGGAAGACTTGTCTGATGACGTGATGGGAGAAGAAAAGGATTCGATACAGAAAGGGTAGGGCTTCCAGTGCTAGAATTAGAATTTAAAAGAGCTTTGGAAGAATTTAAAATTATATAACGCAGAAGAGATAGATAACATTCCATTGTTGTTGTTGTGGTCATCAGTCCAGACACTGGTTTGATGCAGCTCTCCATGCTACTCTACCCTGTGCAAGCTTCTTCATCTCCAAGTATCTACTGCAACCTACATCCTTCTGAATCTGCTTAGAGTATTCATCTCTTGGTCTCCCTCTACGATTTTTACCCTCCACGCTGCCCTCCAACACTAAACTGGTGATCCCTTGATGCCTTAGAACATGTCCTACCAACAGATCCCTTCTTCTGGTCAAGTTGTGCCACAAACTCCTCTTCTCCCCATTTCTATCCAATACTTCCTCATTAGTTATGTGGTCTACCCATCTAATAATCACCATTCTTCTGTAGCACCACATTTCGAAAGCTTCTATTCTCTTCTTGTCAAAACTATTACTTTAAGTGTCTCATTTTCTAATCTAATTCCCTCAGCATCACAAGACTTAATTCGACTACATTCCATTATCCTTGTTTTGCTTTTGTTGATCTTCATCTCATCCTCCTTTCAAGACACTGTCCATTCCGTTCAACTGCTCTTTCGGGGCCTTTGCTGCCTCCAACAGAATTACAAAATCACCGGGAAACCTCATACTTTTTATTTCTTCACCAAAAATTTTAATTCCTACTCCAGATTTTTCTTTGGTTTCCTTTACTGCTTGCTCAATATACAGATTGAATAACATCGGGGAGAGGCTACAACCCTGTCTCACTCCCTTCCCAACCACTGTTCCCTTGCATGCCCCTCGACCTTTATAACTGCCATCTGGTTTTTGTAAAAATTGTAAATAACCTTTACCTCCACGTATTTTATCCGCACCATCTTCAGAATTGGAAAGGGAGTATTGCAATCAGCATTGTCAAAAGCTTTCTATAAGTCTACAAATGCTACAAATGTAGGTTTGCCTTTCCTTAATCTACACTCCTGGAAATTGAAATAAGAACACCGTGAATTCATTGTCTCAGGAAGGGGAAACTTTATTGACACATTCCTGGGGTCAGATACATCACATGATCACACTGACAGAACCACAGGCACATAGACACAGGCAACAGAGCATGCACAATGTCGGCACTAGTACAGTGTATATCCACCTTTCGCAGCAATGCAGGCTGCTATTCTCCCATGGAGACGATCGTAGAGATGCTGGATGTAGTCCTGTGGAATGGCTTGCCATGCCATTTCCACCTGGCGCCTCAGTTGGACCAGCGTTCGTGCTGGACGTGCAGACCGCGTGAGACGACGCTTCATCCAGTCCCAAACATGCTCAATGGGGGACAGATCCGGAGATCTTGCTGGCCAGGGTAGTTGACTTACACCTTCCAGAGCACGTTGGGTGGCACGGGATACATGCGGCCGTGCATTGTCTTGTTGGAACAGCAAGTTCCCTTGCCGGTCTAGGAATGGTAGAACGATGGGTTCGATGACGGTTTGGATGTACCGTGCACTATTCAGTGTCCCCTCGACGATCACCAGTGGTGTACGGCCAGTGTAGGAGATCGCTCCCCACACCATGATGCCGGGTGTTGGCCCTGTGTGCCTCGGTCGTATGCAGTCCTGATTGTGGCGCTCACCTGCACGGCGCCAAACACGCATACGACCATCGTTGGCACCAAGGCAGAAGCGACTCTCATCGCTGAAGACGACACGTCTCCATTCGTCCCTCCATTCACGCCTGTCGCGACACCACTGGAGGCGGGCTGCACGATGTTGGGGCGTGAGCGGAAGACGGCCTAACGGTGTGCGGGACCGTAGCCCAGCTTCATGGAGACGGTTGCGAATGGTCCTCGCCGATACCCCAGGAGCAACAGTGTCCCTAATTTGCTGGGAAGTGGCGGTGCGGTCCCCTACGGCACTGCGTAGGATCCTACGGTCTTGGCGTGCATCCGTGCGTCGCTGCAGTCCGGTCCCAGGTCGACGGGCACGTGCACCTTCCGCCGACCACTGGCGACAACATCGATGTACTGTGGAGACCTCACGCTCCACGTGTTGAGGAATTCGGCGGTACGTCCACCCGGCCTCCCGCATGCCCACTATACGCCCTCGCACAAAGTCCGTCAACTGCACATACGGTTCACGTCCACGCTGTCGCGGCATGCTACCAGTGTTAAAGACTGCGATGGAGCTCCGTATGCCACGGCAAACTGGCTGACACTGACGGCGGCGGTGCACAAATGCTGCGCAGCTAGCGCCATTCGACGGCCAACACCGCGGTTCCTGGTGTGTCCGCTGTGCCGTGCGTGTGATCATTGCTTGTACAGCCCTCTCGCAGTGTCCGGAGCAAGTATGGTGGGTCTGACACACCGGTGTCTGTGTGTTCTTTTTTCCATTTCCAGGAGTGTATCTCTTAAGGTAAGTCGTTGAGTCGGTATTCCCTCACGTGTTCCAGCATTTCCACGGAATACAAACTGCTCTTCCCCGCAGTCGACTTCTACCAGTTTTTCCATTTGTCTGTAAAGAATTCGTGTTAGTGTTTTGCAGCCGTGACTTATTAAACTAACAGGTAGGTAATTTTCATACCTGTCAACACCTGCTTTCTTTCGGATTGGATTTATTATACTCTTCTTGATGAATGAGGGTATTTCGCCTGTCTCATACATCTTGCGAACCAGATGGTAAAGTTTTGTCAGGACTGGTTCTCCCAAGGCTATCAGTAGTTCTAATGGAATGTTGTCTACTGCCAGGGCCTTGTTTCGACTTAGGTCTTTCAGTGCTTCTTTCAAATTCTTCACGCAGTATCGTATCTCCCATTTCATCTTCATCTACGTCCTCTAACATTTCCATAATATAGCACTCAAGTACATCGCCCTCGTATAGGCCCTCTATATACTCTATACATACTGTATACCATCTTTCTGCTTTCTCTTCCTTGCTTGGAACTCGTTTCCCATCTGAGCTCTTGATATTCATACAAGTGGTTCTCTTTTCTCCTTAGGTCTCTTTAATTTTTCCCTAGGCGGTACCTATCTTACCCCTAGTGAGACAAGCCTCTACATCCTTACATTTCTCCTCTAGCCATCCCTGTTTAGACTTTTTGCACTCCCTGTCGATCTCATTTTTGAGACGTTTGTTTCCTTTTTGCCTGCTTCATGTACTGAATTTTTATATTTTCTCCTTTCATCAATTAAATTCAATGCCTCTTCTGTTATCCAAGGATTTCTACTAGCCCTCGTCTTTTTACCTACTTGACCCTCTGCCGCCTTCACTACTTCATCCCTCAGAGCTACCCATTCTTCTTCTACTGTATTTCTTTCCCCCATTCCTGTCAATTGTTCCCTTATTCTCTCCCTGAAACTCTGTACAACCTCTGGTTTAGTCAGTTTATCCACGTCCCATCTCCTTAAGTACCCACCTTTTTGCAGTTTCTTCAGTTTTAATCTACAGTTCATAACCAATAGATTGTGGTCAGAGACCACATCTGCCCCTGGAAATGTCTTACTATTTAAAACCTGGTTCCTGAATCTCTATCTTACCATTATATAACCTATGTGAAACCTTCCACGGTCTCCAGGCCTCTTCCACGTATACAACCTTCTTTCATGATTGTTAAACCAAATGTTAGCTCCGTGCAAAATTGTACAAGGCGGCTTCCTCTTTCATTCCTTACCCGCCATTCCATATTCACCTACTACTTTTCCTGGTCTTCCTTTTCCTACTATCGAATTCCAGTCCCCCATGACTATTAATATTTTCGTCTCCCTTCACTATCTGAAAAATTTCTTTTATCTCATCATACATTTCTTCAATCTCTTCGTCATCTGGGGAGTTAGTTGGCATATAAACTTGTACTATTTTGGTAGGCGTGGGCTTCGTGCCTATCGTGGCTACAATAATGCGTTCACTATGCTGTTCGTAGTAGCTTATCCGCGCTCCTATTTTTTTATTCATTATTAAACCTACTCCTGCATTACCCTATTTGATATTGTATTTATAACCATGTATTCACCTGACCAGAAATCTTGTTCCTCCTGCCACCGAACTTCACTAATTCCTACTGTATCTAATTTTAACCCATCCATTTTACTTTTTAAATTTTCTATCCTACCTACCGGATTAAGGAATCTGACATTCCACGCTCCGGACCGTAGAACGCCAGTTTTGTTTATCCTGATAACTACGTCCTCCTGAGTAGTCCCCGCCCGGAGATCTGAATGGGAGACTATTTTTGCTCCGGAATTTTTTACACAAGAGGACGCCATCATCGTTTAACCATACAGTAAAGCTGCATGCTCTCAGGAAATTTACGGCTGTAGTCTCCCCTTGCTTTCAGCCGTTCGCAGTACCAACACAGCAGGGTCGTTTTGGTTAATTTACAAGGCCAGATCAGTCACACAGACTGTTGCCCCTGCAACTACTGAAAGGGCTGCGGCCCCTATTCAAGAACCAAACGCACGTCTGGTCTCTGAACAGATACCCCTCCTTCGTGGTTGTACCAACCATACGGCTATGTGTACCACTGAGGCAACCAACGGCAAGGTCCATGGTTCATTAGAATTCCTAAAATCATTGGGGGAAGTGGCAACACAGTGACTAGTCAGATTGGTGCGTAGAGCGTAAGAGTCTGACGATATAGCGTTTGACATTGGGCAAAACATCGTCCAGACAATTCCGATTATTGCAAGAACCGACAAGAGCGAGAATTATCGAACAATTAGCGTAATACAGCAACGTAGCTCATTCATCCAAGTTGCTGACAAGACTAATATAAAGAAGAAAGGAAAAGAAAATTGAAGATGAGGATCAGTTTGGCTATAGGTAAGCTAAATGCACCAGAGAGGTTCTGATATTACGGTTGATAGTGGAAGCAAAACTGAACAAAAGTGAATACACATTCACACTATATATCAGCCTGGAAAAAGCGTTCTACAATGTAAAATGGTGCAAGATGTTCGAAATTCTGAGAAAAATAGGGCCAGGTTATAGGGAACAGTGGGTAATGTAGAAGATGTACAACTACAAAACAGGGAATAATGAGGCTGGGAGATGAGGATCGAAGTGCTCGGATTAAAAAGGGTATAAGACATGGATGTAGTCTTTTGCCTCTACTGTTCAATTTGTACATCGAAAAGCAATGACGGAAATAAAAGAAAGGTTCAAGAGTGGAATTAAAATTCAAGGTGAAAGAATGTCAAAAATGAGATTCGCTTATGACAGTGTTATCCGCAAGAAGAAGTGAAGAATGAGAGGACCTGTTGAATGTAATGAACAGTCTCATGAATAAGAATACGGACTGAGAGTAAATCGAAGAAAGACGTGAGTAATGAGAAGTAGCAGGAATAAGAGCAGCCAGAAACTTAACATCATAATTGGTGATCACGAGGTAGATGAAGTTAAGAGATTCTGCTACGTAGGTAGCAAAACAACCCATGAAGGTCGGAGCAAGGTCATAAAAATGAGACAGTAGTTTAAAAAAAGGGCATTCCTTGCCAAGAGAAGTCTACTGCTATCAAAAATAGGCATTAATCTGAGAAATAAATTTCTCGGAATGTATGTCTGGTGCAGAGTATTGTATGGTAGTGACACATGGACTATGGAAAAACCAGAAGAGAAGAAAATCGAAGCATTTTAGATGTTGTGCGACAGAAGAATATTGAAATTTGGATGGATCGATAAGGTAACGAATGAGGAGATTCTCCGTAGAGTCGGGGAGGAAAGGAATATATGGAAGAAGAAGAGACAGGGTGGCAAGACATCCGTTAAGACATCAGGGTATAACTTCTATGTACTAGAGAAAAACAGAGATTGGAACACATCCAGCAAAGAAATTGAGGACATAGGTCGCACAAGTGCT
Source organism: Schistocerca cancellata (assembly GCF_023864275.1). Classification (NCBI taxonomy): domain Eukaryota; kingdom Metazoa; phylum Arthropoda; class Insecta; order Orthoptera; family Acrididae; genus Schistocerca; species Schistocerca cancellata. The sequence goes on along the minus strand of NC_064628.1, from coordinate 242,409,283 downwards.
ACTATGAGACAAAGAGGTTGGCACAGGAGAGGATGGTCGCATCAAAGAAGTTACAGAGACTGATGACTAAACATATATATAAAAAGCAGTTGAACTACGCTCCGTAGCCGCATGTTGTGCTCCCATCTGGTTACTTCCAGACCCGCCCCCTGTTGCCATTAGCGACCAACGTTGCTGTTGCATGGCAGACAATAGGTGGGGCGTGGAATGCCGTGAACAGTAATGGCCTCTTGCTACCTCGCACTCAAAGGGTCCTTCGAGACACTGTATGGACGTTGGGCAACACCCAGTGTTGGCTACAGACCATCGCCAGCTGTTTGGTGGTAATAATAAAAAGACAATAAGGCACTATCGTAAGTGCCTGTCTGTCAGTGTTACGTTTGTCTTAAACTGGTACCTTAAACCTCAGAAAGTGGTCGTTTAATCTTCGTTAACATAAACAGCGTATTATTGTTTTCTTCTTAAACGTAGCGTGTGATGGGAAGACGTTGTCTTAGAATTTTGTATACGATAATTTGATCTAATCTAGCTGTGGTTCACAACAGACCATTATTTGAAAATAAATTAATTGTAACTAACATTAATTATATCCGTACCGCTGATGTACACAATCCTTTAGATTGATATTAACCGTAAGGTCAGTATTCAAGTGCAAATGTTTATCATCAACAAATGCAATTAATAAAGCTGAATATTGTTCGCTGCGTAAAAAAGCTGGAGAGTGGGACATCAACCATTACATTTCTACACACCATATAAAACCATTAAGTCTACGTAGTCGGCAGCTGTGCAAATTCCAACTTCAAAAATGGTTCAAATGGCTCTGAGCACTATGGGACTTAACATCTGTGGTCATTAGTCCCCTAGAACTTAGAACTACTTAAACCTAACTAACCTAAGGACATCACACACATCCATGCCTGAAGCAGGATTCGAACCTGCGACCGTAGGGGTCACGCGGTTCCGGACTGAGCGCCTAGAACCGCTAGACCACCGCGGCCGGCGAATTCCAACTTCATTGGCATCTGTTGTTTGCAAGGTACGAATTAATAAAGCTAGTTTCCCTTCACAAAACTCTTTTTTTTTTTTTAGCTTTGAATATTCTTTAGTATCCTGCAACGGGCGAATGGTAGCGATATTAGCCTGTAATTCCGCGGATACGATATATTGTTCTTTTCGTAAACGGTAGTGGCCTGTGCTCTTTTCCAGTCAAATTGGACTGTTCGCATTGCAAGCGACTCTCGATAAACATAAACCAGGAAAGGAGGCAGTGCCGGGGCGATTCAGTAGAAAATCTAACTTAAAATTCTGCAAGGGTTTTGTGTGCCTTGTCCGCTTTAAGAAATTTTTCAGTACCAGGGGTGCTAATATCGATATGTCTCATTTGTAAGTGTACGCGGCGGTCAAACGTAGTATCATCTTGCGTGAAGAGATTTTCAGAAACGTGATGCGTGTGCTATCTTCAGTTTCGACCCTAAATAGATCCTCGAAAAACTGAAAAGAATGTTTGGATCCATTCATAATAGAACTCCCTAGCATTTTCCCGAGGATACGATTGAGAAGTATTGTAGGCTTCCCGCACGTCATTACAGAATTTTATTTTACCGACTTGTGACATTACCCATTGGCAAGTGGCTTTGTCTTAAGTTGTGGACAGGCAACGGTGTGCCACAGATGTGAACTACAACTGTCGATACGACGTACTTTTGCTGAGTGTGTATTGTATGACGAGTGGTGGTGGTGGTGGTTAGTGGTTAACGTCCCGTCGACAACGAGGTCATTAGAGACGGAGCGCAAGCTCGGGTTAGGGAAGGATTGGGAAGGAAATCGGCCGTGCCCTTACAAAGGAACCATCCCGGCATTTGCCTGAAACGATTTAGGGAAATCACGGAAAACACCTAAATCAAGATGGCTGGAGACGGGATTGAACCGTCGTCCTCCCGAATGCGAGTCCAGTGTGCTAACCACTGCGCCACCTCGCTCGGTTTGTGTATGACGACCTGAGGGGTAATCTGAGTCTCCCACACGTCTCTGTTTTAATTGATAACGAAGCTAGTGTGGTCCGTGTTTCAAGATTTTATGTGCTGTTCAGATATTCCTCTTAAATGTTGGGTGTGAGATATTAAAAATGGCTCTAAGCACTTTGGGACATAACATGTGAGGTCATCTGTCCCCTAGACTTAGAACTACTTAAGTCTAATTAACCTATCACACATATCCATGCTCGAGGCAGGATTCGAACCTGCGACCGTAGCAGCAGCGCGGTTCCGGAGTGAAGCGCCTAGAACCACTCGGTCACAGTGGCTGGCGTGTGATATTAATATGACACTCAGTGGCTCCGTCACCCCTTATTTCTAAATAGTCATCCAGCGACATTCGCGTGTCCCTTTTTTAACCGTTCTTTTATTGGTATTTTATCCATGAGTTTATCCAGTTATCTTGCTGTTCCGTCTGAATTTTCTTGAGGTTTTTCTCATGCTCGCCTTATCAGTATTGTCGTTTCAGTTCTTGTGTGTGATTGCAACTTGGTCTTCCGATTTATTGTTATTGTTTAATTGAGTTTCAGCAAGCTCGTCTGTACATCATTCATGCAAGGGCGCTGATAACCTTACTGTTTAGCGCCCAGGGGCACAAACCATCATCATCATTCCATAATGAGATTTTCACTCTGCGCCGGAGTGTGCGCTGATATGAAACATCCTGACAGATTAAAACTGTGTGCCGGACCGAGACTCGAACTCGGGACCTTTGCCTTTCGCGGGCAAGTGCTCTACCAACTGAGCCACCCAAGCACGACTCACGCCCCGTCCTCACAGCTTTACTTCTGCCAGCATCTCGTCTCCTACCTTCCAAACTTAACAGACGCTATCCTGCGAGCCTTGCCGCCATGTCTCCGCAATATCCTTTCTTTCAGGAGCGCTAGTTCTGCAAGGTTTGCAGGAGAGCTTCTGTAAAGTTTGCAAGGTAGGAGACGAGATACTGGCAGAAGTAAGGCTGTGAGGACGGGGCCTGAGTCGTGCTTGGGTAGCTCAGTTGGTAGAGCACTTGCCCGCGAAAGGCAAAGGTCCGGAGTTCGAGTCTCGGTCCGGCACACAGTTTTAATCTGCCAGAAAGTTTCATCATCATCATCATCATCACCATCCTTACCTTGTTAAAGATGCACTAAACTTTTCTCTACTAGCAGCGAGAATAGTTGTCTCGGTTATTACAACGTTCTACGAATCTTACCTTTAAACCAAGGTGAGTCTTTGGTTTTAATTATTTGCAACGAACTTATCCACACTACAGTTTAGAAAGAGTTGAACTTTAATCTTAATTGTTTCCCACTTGTATTAGATCTGATCTCAGTTCCTCTTTTAAATTACCTGTTCAGCCAAACACAAATACTCTCCTAAATTTCTTGAAGGCCTTTTTGCCTTTAGTGATCGTTGTTTCTGTAGAAGCGCACATGTGTTCGCCTCAGTGTGCGCTCATGGACTAAGCAAGTTAGAACTAGTCTTACATCCCCTACTACCACCCGTCATCCTTCCATGTCCTCACCGTAGGTAGGGATGGTGGCTTGTTCAATCCTGTTGCTGATGGTGGTAAAAGAGAGCTATCTGGTGGCAGTGATATAGTGTTTCTAGTCTGTGGAAATCAGTCACAGATGGACAGAAGACTCACGAACAGGATGCTTCCTGCAAAGTGTTATACATATTTCTTGGAAATACCGGCCCCATAGAACAATAAATAAATTCTGGAAAACTCTCCAGAAATCAGTCACAGATGGACTAAAGACTCAAGAACAGGATGCATCCTGCAAAGTGTTATACATATTTCTTGGAAATACCGGCCCACTGGAACAATAAATAAATGCTGGAAAACTCTCCAGAACTCTATGTCCAACGTCCACTGGTTGAGAAATGAGCCGCTGTCTCTAACGGCCCGGCGCTGCCCATTGCCATAGCTGCTTTGGTGACATACTCGAAAAGATCGGGTATGACTAGCAGGTTTAGAACATTTCTCTCGTACGTGGTGTCAGGATCAAAGAAAATGATGCTGCCCATCTCCATTTTACCAAAATGTTATTGAAGGGCAGTCTCGCTTTATTTTATATGTGTTGCAGTACTGTGGCGCGAGTGTTTCAATGAGAACCTGCAAACAAACAAAGACGTACATACGTAACTTTACTTTCTGAGACGACAATTTAAACTTTATATACGCTCTCGCAAACTGAGGTGCACCACGTGTGACTGGTCTTAACTGATTTAGTGTGGGGCTGTTGCACAGACAGGCAACGGCTTTGCTACAGTGGATACACCGGATCCCGTGAGATCACCGAAGTTAAGCGCTGTCGGGCGTGTCCGGCACTGGGATGGGTGACCATCCAGCCGCCATGCGCTGTTGCCGTTTTTCGGGGTGCACTCAGCCTCGTGATACCAATTGAAGAGCTACTCGACCGAACAGTAGCGGCTCCGGTCAAAGAAAACCATCATAACGACCGGGAGAGCGATGTGTTGACCACACGCCTCTTCTATCCGCATCCTCAGCTGCGGATGATACGGCGGTCGGATGGTCCCGATTGGCCACTTGTGGCCTGAAGCCGGAGTGCTTAGAGTGCTTTTGTTGCACAGACCGTGTAACCTTGTGAAAAACAGACATATTGGCACATTGGTTATGTGCAAAGTTCTGAATATGGCCCCACAGATCGAAACAGGTTATCCTTGAACTAACGTCAAACCGTGCCATCAAGCAAGCGGCTATTCGACAGCAAAATTTCTTCAGATCTTTGGGAAAATGTATCTCAAAATTAACACTGTTAATTATTCACAAAAAGGTCGTTATCTGTGACGAATTCACATATTCATCTTCAGACAGCATGATACGTTTTATGTGAAAGACATTAAGAAATACTTGTGTCACCGTCTCGATACAAACCAGTACCAGAACTATTGTGAATAACTGAGAAAATTAAAGGAGGCAAATAGTTGATTTTGTTTCCAGCGAAAACTTTTACAAGCTTCACTGTTTTGAGGTACAAAGAAACGATGAATATATCAGCTTGCCTAGCAAGAAATTTACATCCACATTAAGAACCGCTGCTGTAACATTCCTCTTTGTTTATAGACAACAATGCTCGATCATTTAACTATAAGTAAAATGCATTTTTACTTATTAAGTGAAAAATTGTCGACCAGTGTCTCAGATGGCTTTGCACCCTTTGTACATAGTTTGCAATGAAAAAGTGTCAACACGAAGTGGCTAGCCTGAGAAATCTAAAACATTTCTGATTTAATAAGTAGAGTAATCATTGGTTCTCAGCTCTACTAGAACAAACACTTTCGTCTCTCTAAACAAAAGAAATATGAAACAGCTGAATACACATTCTTCTTGTACACGTGAATGCAAAACTACGTGAGTGAGAAGACATTCTACAGCATAAGAAAATATAATGATGTAGTCGTCACAATGAAAATGCTGTTGTTGTTGAAGTCTTCAGTCCCAGCACTGGTCTGCTGCAGCTCTCCACGCCCCCCTGTCCTACTCGAGTCCCTGACGTTCTGCAAAACTGCTGCGTCCTACATTCATTTCAAGCTGATTAATGCATTCGAGCGTCGGTCGCCCTGTTCAGTTTTTACGCCACATCCTTTCCTCAGTCACCAAACTGATGCTTCCTTTATGTCTCGGGGTATCTCCTACAAATCGATTTGTTCTTTCAGTCAAATTGTGCCATAAATTTCGTTTCTTTCTAATTCTATTCAGCATCCCTTCATTAGTTCCTCGATTTATTTATCTCAGTTTCAGCATTCTTGGGCAACATTTCATTTTCATTTTATTCGCTTCTTTTACGAACTGTGTATCGCCCAAGTTTCCCTTGCGTGCAGTGATACACTCTGGACAAGCACCAAAGAATTCATAAAACTTAAGTTTATATTCGATGTTAACAAATTTCTCGGTTTCCGAAATGCATTTATTGCTACTGCTAGTTTGCATTTTACGTCCTCTGTACTTCAGTTATTATGTGTTATTTTTCTGCCCACATAACTCGGCGTTCAGTAACTAATTTTCAAATCCAGTTCCCTCAGTATCGCCTGATTCACTTACACTAAGCTACCTTACCTATGTTTTATTTTATTAGATGTTCATCTTACAACATTTTTTGAAGTCACTATGCATTCCACCGCTGAAATGCTCTTCCAAAATGCTTGTCGTCTCTGACAGAAAACCTCGAAGTGTCTATTTCAACTCCTTGAACGTTAATTCCCATTGCAAATTTCACTTTGTTTTCCTTTACAGTTTGCTCAGATTGAATAACTTTGATGTAAGCTATAACCTTGTGTCAGTCCAATTCAGCTACTGATTTCGTTTCATATCCTTCGGCACTCTAGCACTGTACAAATTTCTGAATAAAATACCATGAAACAGAACACCTGTTTAATAACTGTTGGAAGTTATGTATTTTCTGGCAAACAGCTAAACATTTACTTAAAAAAGTGTATACACTACATTCAGGGACCTATTCCCAAAAACAGAAGGTACTGTCGTACGTTCTTAACTTACTCGTCACTGACTAGAGTTTCAAGAAAGTGATAGAAGTATATGAGATTGAAACTACGGGCACCAGGCAGTGATACCACGTGGAATCACTAAACTATCTCCAGCACTTCCGCACTGAAACAGTCCATTATCAAAAGCCACAGTGATCGCTTTATCAAATGATGCAACAAGAATATCAACTACGAAACAAGCACTTTGGCAGGCCCATGTCAATACAGCTCTGTATCTCAGTTCAAGAAATTAGTAGTAGATAACAGAAAAACGCCGGATGATGAAATATCGATAATGTAATGTGACATGCGGTTTGTCAGCATGCAAAGGTACAACATTACCAAGACCTATATCATAGCGGTTCGATAGTATAAGAGATGCACATCAGGATGTTGGCAGCGTTTCCGTTCTTTTGTGGCAGTATTCTTGTATAATGATCGCGCTGGAAAAAAATTACTTAATCAGACTGTAGTGCTCGTGGCACAACAATGAATCGCAACTACACTATCGTTACCACAATGTTCACCAGGAACAGAATGCACAACAATATTTAGTAGTTTTATTCAGTTACGTTCGCTTCAAGATGTACGTTTGGTGGATAAAATTGCAGTGCTTTCTTTGCAGCCTACAGACTAAACACTCCCTGGATTTCTGGGAAAGAAATGTGAAATGAATACATCATTACATTCATTTAATTAAAACTACGCCTTTGAAATGCGTATGATTATTTTATTATTCAGTCGGCGTGCGGAACTAGACCATCATCAGGAATCTTACACTATCTCTAGTGACACACGAATTGGCGTCATGCGTACTGATTTGTGTCAATATAAGATTCCTGATGTGAGCTAAACCCTAAGACAAGTCGAATAATAAACTGTACATGTTTTGTTTGAATAATGAGAAAATGTAAATTATCTATTATATAGTAGTTGATGAGCGCCATGCATCATAAATGTTTAAATTTAGAATACATCCACATCTGTTGCAATGGGTGGTTGTAATTAAAATGCAGCTACTCACAGAGATCTAGAGTGGGTTGCAATTATGGTAAGACAGCGAAACTTGGGAGGTATTAAAATGCGTTAATGCGTAACCGATTTACGCTGGAAAAAAATTTGTTCCAATTTTGGCCATGCATGAAAGATGTGTAGAAATGTTTCCATATGTTATGGATTAGGAACAAGATATGGAGCGGAAAGGTCAAACAAGTGAGAAAGGCATGACCTTGATTTTATTATTAACCCGACTTGCATAATTTGTTCAATATGGGCACCGGGGACTCATCAAGATACTGTACAGTGCCAGACTTGCGACTGGATACCGAAACTGAACTAATTTTTCCAGCCTAAATCGGTTCCGTATTAACGCATTAGCGTATCAACCAAGTTTCACTGCCCTACCATAACTGGAGCCCACACTGGATCTCTGTGAGCAGCTGTACTTCATTTATAACCAGCCGAGACACGAGCACTCCGGCGGTTTTAGAGGCCGCTGTCGGTGTGGGTAAAGCACGACATATCTTTTTTGATTGACCCTTTGTGATATAAAGGATCACGCATCCACTGTCGCTTTAAAGCCCATACATTTAACACGAAACTAATCCTTATCCATTTTGAGGACCTAGACAAATCGCTAAAATACATAAATGAGTAAAAATTAGAGGATAATTCCTTTGGATTAACCATGTTGACGAAGCCAGACGGTTTGCTCTGAGCACTATGCGACTTAACTTCTGAGGTCATCAGTCGCCATCATAAAAAATTCATGCGAAATCAGCTTCTTGTTGTTGTGGTCTTCAGTCCTGAGACTGGTTTGATGCAGCTCTCCATGCTACTCTATCCTGTGCAAGCTTCTTCATCTCCCAGTATCTACTGCAACCTACATCCTTCTGAATCTGCTTAGTGTATTCATCTCTTGGTCTCCCTCTACGATTTTTACCCTCCACACTGGCCTCCAATGCTAAATTTGTGATCCCTTGATGCCTCAAAACATGTCCTACCAACCGATCCCTTCTTCTAGTCAAGTTGTGCCACAAACTTCTCTTCTCCCCAATCCTATTCAATACCTCCTCATTAGTTACGTGATCTACCCACCTTATCTTCAGCATTCTTCTGTAGCACCACATTTCGAAAGCTTCTATTCTCTTCTTGTCCAAACTAGTTATCGTCCATGTTTCACTTCCATACATGGCTACACTCCATACAAATACTTTCAGAAACGACTTCCTGACACTTAAATCTATACTCGATGTTAACAAATTCCTCTTCTTCAGAAACGCTTTCCTTGCCATTGCCAGTCTACATTTTATATCCTCTCTACTTCGACCATCATCGGTTATTTTACTCCCTAAATAGCAAAACTCCTTTACTACTTTAAGTGTCTCATTTCCTAATCTAATTCCCTCAGCATCACCCGACTTAATTTGACTACATTCCATTATCCTCGTTTTGCTTTTGTTGATGTTCATCTTATATCTTCCTTTCAAGACACTGTCCATTCCGTTCAACTGCTCTTCCAAGTCCTTTGCTGTCTCTGACAGAATTACAATGTCATCGGCGAACCTCAAAGTTTTTACTTCTTCTCCTTGAATTTTAATACCTACTCCGAATTTTTCTTTTGTTTCCTTTACTGCTTGCTCAATATACAGATTGAATAACATCGGGGAGAGGCTACAACCCTGTCTTACTCCCTTCCCAACCACTGCTTCCCTTTCATGCCCCTCGACTCCTATAACTGCCATCTGGTTTCTGTACAAACTGTAAATAGCCTTTCGCTCCCTGTATTTTACCCCTGCCACCTTCAGAATTTGAAAGAGAGTATTCCAGTTAACATTGTCAAAAGCTTTCTCTAAGACTACAAATGCTAGAAATGTAGGTTTGCCTTTTCTTAATCTTTCTTCTAAGATAAGTCGTAAGGTCAGTATTGCCTCACGTGTTCCAACATTTCTACGGAATCCAAACTGATCTTCCCCGAGGTCGGCTTCTACCAGTTTTTCCATTCGTCTGTAAAGAATTCGCGTTATTATTTTGCAGCTGTGACTTATTAAACTGATAGTTCGGTAATTTTCACATCTGTCAACACCTGCTTTCTTTGGGATTGGAATTATTATATTCTTCTTGAAGTCTGAGGGTATTTCGCCTTTCTCATACATCGTGCTCACCAGATGGTAGAGTTTTGTCATGACTGGCTCTCCCGAGGCCATCAGTAGTTCAAATGGAATGTTGTCTACTCCCGGGGCCTTGTTTCGAGTCAGGTCTTTCAGTGCTCTGTCAAACTCTTCACGCAGTATCTTATCTCCCATTTCGTCTTCATCTACATCCTCTTCCATCTCCATAATATTGTCCTCAAGTACATCGCCCTTGTATAAACCCTCTATATACTCCTTCCACCTTTCTGCCTTCCCTTCTTTGCTTAGAACTGGGTTGCCATCTGAGCTCTTGATATTCATACAAGTGGTTCTCTTCTCTCCAAAGGTCTCTTTAATTTTCCTGTGGGCAGTATCTATCTTACCCCTAGTGAGACAAGCCTCTACATCCTTACATTTGTCCTCTAGCCATCCCTGCTTAGCCATTTTGCACTTCCTGTCGATATCATTTTTGAGACGTTAGTATTCCTTTTTGCCTGCTTCATTTACTGCATTTTTATATTTTCTCCTTTCATCAATTAAATTCAATATTTCTTCTGTTACCCAAGGATTTCTATTAGCCCTCGTCTTTTTACCTACTTGATCCACTGCTGCCTTCACTACTTCATCCCTAAGAGCTACCCATTCTTCTTCTACTGTAATTCTTTCCCCCATTCCTGTCAATTGTTCCCTTATGCTCTCCCTGAAACTCTCTACAACCTCTGGTTCTTTCAGTTTATCCAGGTCCCATCTCCTTAAATTCCCACCTTTTTGCAGTTTCTTCAGTTTCAATCTGCAGTTCATAACCAATAGATTGTGGTCAGAATCCACATCTGCCCCAGGAAATGTCTTACAATTTAAAACCTGGTTCCTAAATCTCTGTCTTACTATTATATAATCTATCTGATACCTTTTAGTATCTCCAGGATTCTTCCAGGTATACAACCTTCTTTTATGATTCTTGAACCAAGTGTTGGCTATGATTAAGTTATGCTCTGTGCAAAATTCTACAAAGCGGCTTCCTCTTTCATTCCTTCCCCCCAATCCATATTCACCTACTATGTTTCCTTCTCTCCCTTTTCCTACTGACGAATTCCAGTCACCCATGACTATTAAATTTTCGTCTCCTTTCACTACCTGAATAATTTCTTTTATCTCGTCATACATTTCATCTATTTCTTCATCATCTGCAGAGGTAGTTGGCATATAAACTTGTACTACTGTAGTAGGCATGGGCTTTGTGTCTATCTTGGCCACAATAATGCGTTCACTATGCTGTTTGTAGTAGCTAACCCGCACTCCTATTTTTTTTATTCATTATTAAACCTACTCCTGCATTACCCCTATTTGATTTTGTATTTATAACCCTGTAATCACCTGACCAAAAGTCTTGTTCCTCCTGCCACCGAACTTCACTAATGACCACTATATCTAACTTTAACCTATCCATTTCCCTTTTTAAATTTTCTAACCTACCTGCCCGATTAAGGGATCTGACATTCCACGCTCCGATCCGTAGAACGCCAGTTTTCTTTCTCCTGATAATCAGCTTAGCATCGTTTAAAATATTTAAAATATGGTGTAAACTAGACCTGTTAACAAATCTACTGACTATAAAAAATTGAGGTACATTAGCCAAAACCAAAAAATAAGATTGTGAGGTGACCTAGTTAGATGTCGCTACTGAAAGACTACACGTATTCGTCAGTTACATAATTGTACAAAACGCAATAAAATGAAAAAACACAACAGATAAAATTCATAGTGGATTATAAGGTGTGTGCATTATTACAGTGATAAAATGCAATACATTTAAAATAGGAATAGAGTTAAATTTTAAAATGATTGAAAGCGACAAGGTTTGATTCTTGCGATGATTTTAAAAAAATGGAATAACATACACAAAAACAAGTTTACGGAGCTAACGAAATAAGAATGATAAAATAACTAACAAACAAGTCAAATGGATGAAACAAGAGACTGAAGTAAGTAATCAGCCCTCTCTGTTGGCCTGGCCGTCAGAACGCAGTATACACAGTTTCATCCACTTCGCTTTTTCCCGGTTTATTTTATCTACCTTATATTATTTTGTTAGCTCCGTGAACTAGTTATTGTGTATGTTATTATTTTTATCTAGAATCATCGTAACGGTTTCTCAAAGTCACGTCCTGTCACTTAACCATTTCCTTTTTAATAATTTTAAAAATTTAACTTTATTCGCGTTATAAATTTATTACATTTTATCACTGTATTATCTTATACGCCTTATCATCCCATTATAGCTTTCACTTTTTTTCATTTTATTGCATTTTGTACAATTATGTGGTTGACCAATACGTGTAGTCTTAATGCAGCGACATCCAACGAGCTTACAACACTAACTTATTTTGTGGTTACTGAATCTCAGTTTGTTATGAGCAGTATCGCTGTTAACAGAATTATTCTGCCGGCACTGTGGCTCAGTTTACACCCTTTTTTAAATATGTGCTACGATGCTAAGCTGATTTTATGTGTATTTATAAAACAGGTATGCTTCGTCATATTTTAAACACATGTTTTCCACGTGTATGAAAGTAGTACTGTCCACTAATAGGTTAATGTTTTGCTGCAAATCTGAAAATTGTCGTCGCTGAGCGAAACTGGTAGTCTAGCGATCAATGAGATTTCTGATCATGGACAAAAATAAAAGAAATTTATTCTAATCTGAGAATGGTAATCTCATACTAATTGTCCGCTCAAATGAGAAATCAAATAAATAAGAATGACTATATGTAGTGCAAGAACACGGCAAATGTTCATTTAACTGCCTGTAACTCACGAAAATCAGCGGCGAACACTGAGAGTTCGAAAGTGCAATTTCCCACATTCTGCCTGGATATAAATTGAAGGTCATTACGGTGAATAATGACTGAGGAAACATTCAACAAGTCCATTGTACATATGAATATAAATGTTAACTGCAGCAATAATTACGATTCACAGCTGCGTTAAATACCATAAAAAATGGTTCAAATGGCTCTAAGCACTATGGGACTCAACATCTGAGGTCATCAGTCCCCTAGACTTAGAACTGCTTAAACCTAACTAACCTAAGGACATCACACACATCCATGCCCGTGGCAGGATTCGAACCTGCGACCGTGGCAGCAGCGCGGTTCCAGACTGAAGCGCCTAGAACCACTCGGCCACAGCGGCCGGCTAAATACCATAAACCAAGTTAAATTTTCCTACAGTCGCTCAAAATCAGTCACCGAAAACTAAGATCAGTAAAAAATTACAGTCTGGAACTCGCACTCACAAAAGTATTCCAAGTCCGCTAAAATGTTAAATTTCCACTGAAATGTTAACTCCACATGTGGATACTTGACCGCACAGCTTCTTTACCAAAAGCGCGCTTATCAAATCCTGATGATCCTGTTCTCTGGTATTCTGATTAGATGTCCGAAAAATGAAATGCGTTTCTTCCTGACTGTACTCATTACCGGTGGTATTTCCTTGTAGACTGTTTCATTTGTAGCTACTCTACAATGTCGCTCTTTCTTGTACGATTTGTTGATGCACGTTCTGACGGTTCGTCTCTCTATTTTGAGTATTTTGTCTATTTGTGTAGTTTTAGTTCTTTTGAAGATGGTTTCAAAAAAATGGTTGAAATGGCTCTGAACACTATGGGACTTAACTTCTGTGGTCATTAGTCCCCTAGAACTAAGAATTACTTAAACCTAACTAACCTAAGGACATCACACACATCCATACTCGAGGCAGGATTCGAACCAGCGACCGGAGCGGTCATGCGGTTCCAGACTGTAGCGCCTAGTACCGCTCGGCCACTCCAGCCGGCCGAAGATGGTTTCATTTGCGTATGTTATTTCTGGTTGAGTGACTGTTTGGTAGTGTTTGAATTTTGTTGCTATTGACAGGCTCTTTTTGTCGTCGGTGTTCTAGGTGATATATTGTGCTATAGTCAATTTGTTTATTCTGTTACGCCATGTTGGCTTTTCATTAAGGTTATATGTTATGATTTCTCCCAGATATTTAAATTTATCAACAATTTTGATTTATTGGTTTCCTAGGCAATTTTGTTTATGGGTGATGGGTCAGTTAACATGACGAATGTTTTTCAAAGGATATCCCAAGGCTAATTTCCTGTGCGATTTCGTGTAGTGAGTTAACGTGTTGTTTGGTTTCCTGAATAGAGCAAGGTCATCAGCAAATGCTAGACAATTTAAACTTATGTTGTCTTTGACTCTTCCAATGTGGATGCTCTTTGGGTTAGTCTTGTACCATTCCCTCATTACGTATTCTAAAGTACAACTGAACAGCAGGGGTGCCAAGAAATCTTCTTGTCGTCACAATATCAAACAAATAATTAGCACGATTCATGTGGCATTCCTACATACAATTTTTCGATGTGACAGAACTTATTTAAATTTATACCCTGAAGCGCCAGAGAAACTAGTATTCAAACACAAAGGTATGTGAACAGGCAGTATACGGCGCTGCGGTTGGCGCATTTGTTAGATCAGTTACTGCTGCTGCGATGGCCGGGTATCAAGTTTTAAGTGAATTTGAACATGGTGTTATAGTCGACGTACGAGAGATAGGACGCAGTATCTCCGAGGTGATGATGAAATGAGGAATTTCCCGTACGACTATTTCACGACTGTACCGCGAATATCAGGAATCCGGTAAAACATCAAATTCCTGACATTGCTGCGGCCGGAAAAAGATCCTTCAAGAAAGGGACCAACGAAGACTGAAGAGAATCGTGCAGTGTGACAGAAGTACAACCCTTCCGCAAATTGATGGAGATTTCAATGCTGGGCCAGCAACAAGTGTCAGCGTTGGAACCATTGAACGAAACATCGTCGATATCGGCTTTCGGAGCCGAAGACCAACTCGTGTACCCTTGATGACTGCACGACACAAAGCTTTACCCCTCGCCTGGGCCAACCAACACCGACGTTGGACTGTTGGTGACAGGAAACATGTTGCCTGATAGGAAGAGTCTCGTTTCAAATTCTATCGAGCGGATAGACATGTACGGGTACGTAAACAACCTCATGAATCCATGGACCCTACGTATCAGAAGGAAACCGTTCAAGCTGGCTACCACGCGCGGCCATTGCGACAGACGTGGGCAATACCAGCAGGTCCATACGACACCTCAGACGTTCAGAATCGCTACAGAGATACTCCAGGAACACTCTCCTGAGTTTAAACACTTCCGGCTGGCCAATAAACTCGCTAGACACGAACATTATTGAGCATATCCGGGATGCCTTGCAATGTGATTTTCAGCAGAGATCTCCACCCCCTTGTGCTCTTACGGATTTATAGACAGCCCTGCAGGATTCATGGTGTCAACTCCCTCCAGCACTATTTCAGATATTATTCTAATTCATGCCACATCGTGTTACGGCACTTCTGCGTGCTCGCAGGGATCCTACACGATATTAGGCAGGTATACCAGTTTCTTTGGCTCTTCAGTGTAAATACATATCTCCTTTTCCCGTGAACTTTATCCCGTATGTCGGCATGTGAATCTGATTATAACAATGTTAATGGTATGCGCCGGAGCAGATGCCTTCCTGTCACCACCCGTATGTGCTGGCACTGGAGCGGAGTTCACGTTGGAGCTGGCTCCACACTCGTTCTGTTAAGAACGGATCTGAGGATATATATTTTTTGTGAAAGCTTACATCACTTGATTTTAACATCTTTCTTCAAATTACTACTTTGGACAGAACTGTGTTGTCATCTTCGAATTGACATTACACTTTACGTATATATTCACGTACATGTGTCGTTGGCATATTGAGAACAAAGTGTAACTACATTTTGAGAACGGAGTGTGCTGGCCGCCGTAGCGTATCAGGCAGACCATAAAGACACGCATCATGAGTAGACTAGCATTGTCCTCCTGAAAACTGGCACTATAATATTATCACGTTGGAGGTAACACATCAGGAGGCAGGATGTACGCGATGTAACGTTCTGCTGTGAGAGTTCCCTTAATGGCTACCAGCTGTGGCCTGAAGTCATACCCGTTGGCTTTCCACACCATGACGCCACGAGTAACACTAATGTTCTTCTCCAAGACTTTGGAAGAATGATGCCTTTCTCAGAATAGCTGCCATGCTCTCTGACAACGGGCCACACAGCACAATGCTGATCAGCGATTCCTCGCTGTACAGAATGCGATACCATTCATCAGCAGTCCATGCTTACTGATCACGCCACCACCCCAAACGCAGCCGCTTGTTCTATGCTGTTAACAGCAGTCTGTGCATGGAGAGTAATTCCTTAGTCCAGCTGCTGCTGGTCTCTGCCCAGCGGGACAGAGTAACACAAAATAACGAGAGGAGTTCATTACTTGTTGACATGTGGCTGGCTAGGAAGTGAAGGGGTTACGACGTGCCTGGTGCACCATATGGGGATCCTCCCTAGTAGTAGCTAGACGTGGTCGAATGAAAGTTAACGACGAATATGCCTGATCTCAAGTTCCCATACAGTCCAAGACTGGGTCACTGTTGCATCTAAATGACGCACAAATCTTGATACTGCACAACTCGGTCAGCTAGCCAATCGGAGGCCCACAATGTGGCCCCGATTGATAACTGACATCTTAATTAATTATCTGGAAAATAATTTTTTTCGGGAGACACCTGACTTCGCAAATAAAATTATCTATTACTACAGATACGTGGATGACATGCTTTTATTAAGAAAGGAAGGAATAATGACATACTTGCAACTGTAACAAAGTTCAACAGTCTATATGAACAAATAAAATTTAAGGTTGAAATCGGTAAGGAGGTTCCATAAATTATATCAAGAATGAAAATGGTAAACATGCCATAGAGATGTTTTAAAAGAATACTTATAATGATGTCTTTTTAGATTACTATTCTAACCATCCCAGTCAACATAAAAAGATATTTCCTTAACTTTGCCGTTAGTAGAATATTTATCCTTCCACTGTCAGATTCTGATCACATAAAAAAACTTGAGGTTAACAGATACTAAGTGAAGTCAAACAACTATCCAAAAGATCATGTAAGTAATATTTACAATAAGAACACAACGACAAAGAACAGTCAGTAACAAATCTTATGACTGATAAGGATTATGAGAAAAACAAGAAGTACATTACCTTGGGCTATTTTGTTTTTCAACCGGCGGCAAATTTACTCATGTGTTTGCTAATAATTCACATAAAACTCATTCTCTCCGTGAATTAGAAATATCGAAATTGCGGTGTACCGACTGCACTGCCTGTTACGTAGTGGCAACAGGGAGACGGCATGAGATTCGATTTGGTGAGCACGTGGCATTAGAGAGGAGGGAGACAGATGAAAATCAAATTTTATTGTCCATCTTGTTGACACTATGCATGGATCTTCTGATACAACCTCCCAGCTGTATTTGCTGTATGGAGGATATGGGAGCAGATTTTTGGATCTCCTTAAAGAACTGGAGATATTTTGCTATTAGAGATCTGTCTATGCCACCTCACTCTTTGAGCAGCTGGAAATGAGAAATACCCAATTTTGTGAGCTTTTTGAAACTCACCTCATTATTAACAATAGAGGTTTTCATATGTCCAAAGAGGGACACGTAATGCCTCGTAAATTCTGCGAGACGGCTCATTAAGTCAGAACAATATTCACAGCTCATGAGAAAAGCCGTTTTCACAGTAGCCACTGATAGTGCATGTGCCTCTACTACTATTAACACAAAAACATGTTAAAATATGTTTCTATATAAACCAGTGAATTGATTTCGTAAGAATTTTTGTGTGTTGCATTTTTCCTGAGATCGTACCGCTGGTTTATACTTGACAACCATATGTAATGCCACTTCCTCGGACGAAAATTGAAAACAGATAAAATAGCAACCAATACCCCAAAAATTTCCCCAAAACAAGTTCCAAATTCCGTGAAAAGTGAACAAGTAACCAAAGTTCCATTTAACACTATTATTTGGATAATAACCAGTAACTGAAACAAGAACCTTATACTTAGTAATTTATCAGCTAACAAAAGAAAGATAGAATCTCAGTAAACTCAAACTCAAAACCATAGTAAATCACAAAATCATTGTAATTAAAACCGGCAAAGTAGAACCAACGATCTCAAAGAATACATGGTGTGAGTACTCTTTGAGGATCGTGAGTAATGGTTAAGGAAAATTTGATCCATTGGCACTACGTTACGGGAGTTAGCCGAAGCTGGTCAGACTTGTTTGAATACTCGTATATGTAGGCACGGTTAGATTGTTTTTCGAGGATTGATAATTGCGATCTACTATGACGCAGTGAAACGAAACATTGACTTCAACTATAACATCGTTTAGAATTGAGATAGAGGACTATCTTACATTACACTGAAGCGAACTTTTTAATTAGATAAGTCGAACTCAACTCTAGTTAGGCATTGAACAGTGATGGGCTATTAACTTCATTCGTAATTGCAAATGGAGTCTGGAACTTGGCAATAGTTTTAAAGCAGATAATTTATAAATTCCCCCCCCCTCCTCCACCACCACCACCTGGGAAAGCTTCTTCCTCACCGCCTTGTTAGGAACTGATTGTTATTGTGAAGTAAACCACACTTCCGTGCCAATTTACGCATTACTGATTCCAAATTACAAACCTGAAGAAAGAGTTGCAATATAATATGGACATGGTAGTAGGAATCAGAGAGGAGAAAGACAAATTGAGTTATGCAATAAATTTCAGCTAGTAATAGCGAATACTCTGTTCAAGAGTCACAACAGGAGGAGGTACACTTGGAAAAGGCCGGGCGATACGAGAAGGTTTCAGCTAGATTACGTCATGGTCAGACAGAGATTCTGAAAACAGATACTGGATTGTAAGGCGTACCCACAAGCAGACATAGACTCAAACAGAATGTAGTAGTGATGAAGAGCGGCTGAAGTTCAATAGATTCGTCAGGAACCATTTTAATAAGTAATAAGTGAGATGCGGAAGTACTAAGGAATGACGAGATACGATAGAGGTCCTCTAAGACTATAGATACAGAAATAAGGAATAGCTCAGTAGGCAGCACAGTTTAAAAGGAATGGATATCACTAGAAAGGGCAATCACAGAAGTTTGCAAGCTAACATCCCAGAGATGTTCGGGCTCACATGCGGTTCCTCTTCGTCGAAATGTCTTGGCTCAAACTCGTCTCGGGGTTGAACCGCACGTGTTGCATTACACGCCTCAAATTAGACACTTGTGACCCTTTGGTTAAATTGTCTGGCTGATGGCAAGTTTACGAAATACACAGTTAATATAACATATAATAACCGTAGTAATAATATCGGGAAATAAATTAACGACCCATAAATGATGTACGTCACACAGTTCCGATTTGGTTAGAATAATGTATATTCAGAAAGAAAACTAATAGCGAAAGTGGTCGTATTTAGAATTACTATTACATTTGAGCGCATATCCATTTGACACAGTTTGATCTTTCAGAATCTCATCGCTAATTACAAGTCCAATACTCCACTTTGTCATCTACGCGAGAGTTCACACCAGGCGCGCTGGTACTCGCCGCTCAGAGACTAAGCCCCGCGATACCACGAAATGTGAAATTTTTAAAGTCGATCATCCTAGCTACCTAAAGACCGACCGTCCGCTTTCGCGTCTGTACCAGCACTGTCCACTTTGGTGTCTCCCGCCACACTGTCCATTTTCGCGTCTCCATGCGAACTGTCCCCTCTGGTGTCTCGATCAGCACTGCCCTCTGCCCGTCTCCGACCGCGTTTCTCACGCGCTGAACATCTTCGCTCAACAGACTAGCGCAGTTTCCTTTCCTGAAGCCGTCCATCTGATTGGCAACAGCTTATTCTACATTACTTTACATTTTAACATATTTAAATAATCAAAGCTTGACAACTTCCACGTTCTAAATAAAGTAACAATACATATCCATTACACAATAAACTTTAAATTCTTTTACATAAAACCAATACAATTTCCTTCTTAGCGTTGAATGACAGTAGCCTTGCACCAATGTTCTTTCTGATAAGTAAATAAAAAACAAAAGTAACTATCATGAACTAAACTTTACAACAAGTATTCTATTACCTAATAACTCAATAGATGTCATGCTGCCATCGTTCAATGTGTTTTGTGTGGAGGAAATGATTATTTGATGCTGAACTGTAAATACTGATAATTTAAATTTCTGTATCCTTTAAAGAAATAAAGTTACTGAGTTGATATTTACAACGTTTGTCATTTTAATGATGTGCTTCTATATGAGAAGTCGATCGTTAAGATCGACCAAAGCGTTCAGATTTTAACATTCTGGTCTTTGTTACAAAACTTGTTGATTTCACTTTAACAGTATGTCCTAAAGTATTATAGATATGTTCAATATTCAAGTTGTATTGGGATCACCATGAAAATTTATGAAGAATGGTAGATTAAAAGAACTGTGGCTTAATTATTTAAACTACTACAGAATTAAATAGTTTTCATAATGTTCCCTTTATGGCCGATCTTAGGTCCGCCATATTTAAAACTGCTACGTTTCCTAGACCACAAAGCCTCCTACTGGTTTTCCCTATGACGTAGGTTCTTGTCTGTCTCACTCGCTTACTACAACGCTTAGGCCTCAATACGCGCCTGTGAGTTTCCCCGTCTCGTGGTGAATCAGCGCCCTGTGTGGCATCCGAACCTGGACGACAGGGTTCGTTTCACAATTCCTGGAGGCTGACTTTTTCGGCGACATACTTAAATGAGAGCGAAATGCTCTTTAACTCACAATTTGAAGAGAAAAGCATACGTACAGAGAAGGTAGTTGTGAAGAAAAATGGGAAACAGAAGAAACATTTCAGTTGATCGATAAAGGAACGAAGTGAAAAAATGCTAAGGGACATTCAGAATACGGAACTACAAGTGGCTGAATAACGTAATAAATAGGAAGTTCAGAGGAGATAAGACGAAATGGCTGCATGAAAAATGCGAAGAAGTATAATAAGAAAAGATTGTCGGAAGGACTGACTCAGCATATAGGAAACCCAAAACAACCTTCGGTGAAATAAAAAGCCAGGATGGTAACGTTAAGAGTACAACGGGAAATCCACTGTTAAATGAAGAGAAGAGCGCGGATATATGAAAAGAGTACGTCGAAGGCCTCTATGAGAGGAGGTCTGTCTGATGTGATAGAAGAAGAAACAGGAATCGATATAGAAGAGATGGGGGATCCAGTACTAGAATTAGAATTTAAAAGAACTTTGGATGGTTCAGAGTCAAATGGGCACAACGAATTGAGGGACAGATAACATTCAGGATCAGAATTTCTAAAATAATTGCGGGAAGTGCTACAAAACGACTATTCACGTTAAAGTATAGAATGTATGAGTCTGGCGACATACCACCCGACTTCCGGAAAAATATCATCCACACAGTTCCGAAGGCTGCAAGTGCTGACAAATGCAGAGTTATTGCCCAATTAGAATAATATACAGAGGAATGGAAAAGAAAATTATGGATGTGTTAGATGACGGTCAGTTTTGCTTTAGGAAAGGTAAAGTCACTAAAGAGACAATCTGACGTTGCCGTTGATAATGGAAGCAAGCCTAAGGAAAATTCAAGACACGTTCATAGGATTTGTCGACCTGGGAAAAGCGTTCGACAATATAAAATGGTGCAAGGGGTTCGAAATTCTGAGAAAAACAGGAGTAAGCTATAGGGAGAGACGTGTAAAGTATAACATGTACAACTGGCAAGAGGGAATAATAAGAGTCGACGACCAAGAACGAAGTGCTTGGATTGAAAAGGGTGTAAGACAGGGATGTAGTCTTTCACCCCTACTGTTCAATCAGTACACCGAAAAAGAAATGATGGAAATAAAAGAAATGTTCAGGCGTGGATTAAAATTCAAAATGAAAGGATATTAATGACAAAATTTGCTCATGACGTTGCTATCCTGAGCGAAAGTAAAGGAAAATTACATGATCTTCTGAATGGAATGAACGGTCAATGAACGGTCTAGTGAGTACTGGATACGGTTTGAGAGTAAATTAAAGAAAGACGAAAGTAATGAGAAGTAGCAGAAATGAGAACAGTAAAAACTTAACATCACGGTTGATGTGACGAAGTAAATGAAGTTAAGGAATTCTGCTACCTAACCAGCAAAATAACCAACGATGGATGGAGCAAGAAGGACATCAAAAAGCAGACTAGCCCTGGCAAAAAGGGTATTTCTGGCCAAGAGAAGTCTACTAGCATCAAACATAGTCCTTAATTTGAGGAAGAAATTTCTGAGAATATACGTCTGGAGCGCAGTAGTGTATGGTAGTGAAGCATGGACTGTAGGAAAATAGGAATAGAAGAGAATTGATGCATTTGAGATGTGGTGCTACAGAGAAATGTTTAGAAGTAGGTGGACTGGTAAGGTAAAGAATGAGGAGGTTCTCCGCAGAATCGGATGGGAAAGGAATATGTGGAAAACTCTGACGAGGAGAAGGGACAGGATGATAAGACATGTTGAGCCATCAGGTAGTGACTTCCATAGTGCCAGAGAAAGTTGAATAGGGCAAAAACTGTAGAGGAAGACAGAGATTGGATAAAACCAGAAAAAATTGAGGATATGAGTTGTAAGTGCTACTCTGAGATGAAGAGATTGGCCCAAGAGAGGAATTCGTGGCTGCCTGCATCAAACCAGTCCGAAGACTGATCACCGAAAAAAGAAGGAAACATGTGGTTCGATACTCGTATGCTACTGCCTGTCAACGCTCCCTCCCATATAGCTACTTCAACGTCTAGTGGCTGCCTGCTGCTGCATTGCAATGCAATGTGCCACACATTGATTGCACTCTTGGATGTGGGGCGATGCGATTATTTCCAATGATTTTACAGTATATACATTATTCTATATCAAAACGTTTTGAATTTCATTTCCAATAATTTTACCCTATCAGTTTTAAAAGAGAAAGTTAGGTTTAAATTGTTCAAATAACTTACGATGAAAAGCAGATGCTACGTGCGTGTACTTTTGACAATGTGGCTGTTACTTGTGTCCAGCTTTCACAATTTCATTTTTTCGCTGCCTCGGGTTTGTATTCAACCTTTACATAATCGACGTTTTTTTGACATATATCGACGCTTGGGGAAGGATTACTCATGGACAATTTATTTTATTTGCTTATTCGAGGCATGGATGGTAGGTTCACAATTGTTCAGCACTGAGGATATTGGATAACTTTTTATTTCGTCTGTCTCAGCTGGACTGATATAAAATTCAGTTGTAGCAGTCACCAGTTTCGGGCTCACAAGCCCATTCTTAAACCACATACCTAAAATTTGAAAGTACATATCTTACAAAAATTTGTACAAACGGTATGTATGTCCATATAACAGGTACTCAAATCCTTATAGACATAAATTGCTATTAACGTAATTATTCATACAATACAGTAACAAAAGGCATCAACAGCTTCTGTATAGCGAAGTATACTGTGGGATACAAGTACCCTCATTGATCTTAGCCTGCGTGTTCTTCGAAACCGATTGATACAGCCAAACTGTCAAACATTGCCTACAGCAGTCATACATACGCGCATGCGCAAATGGACGTGAGTTAGTTTTCCATGGAGCCGCTGCCGCAAACGCTTTCATTTAATGAAGAGGCCTTTATATTACAATTTTACATTTCAGAAAATATTGACAATTTTGTTTCACAAAATAACGCAGCATCCAAACGAGAATATCAGTTTTACATGACGTAAATCTAAATCTACACGAATACTCTGCAAATCACATTTAAGTGCCTGGCAGTGGGTTCACTGAACCACCTTCACAACTCTCTGTTATTCCAATCTCGTTTAGCGCGCGGAAAGAACGAACACCTATATCTTTACTTTATTTTATTGTGGTGATGGTTTCTCTCTTTGCAGGTCGTTGTCAACAAAATATTTTCGAATTCGGAGGAGACAGTTAGTCATCGGAATTTCGTGAAAAGTTTCCGTCGCAACGAAAAACGCCTTTTTTTAATGATGTCCCGCCCAATTCCTGTATCATTCCAGTCACACTCTCTACTATATTTCCATATTTCGCGATAGTATAAAACGTGCTGCCCTTCTTTGAAAGTTTTCGATGTACTCCGTCAGTCCTATCTGGTAAGGATCCCACACCCCACAGCAGTATTCTAAAAGAGGACGTAAAATCTAGTGTAAGCAGTCTCTTTAGTAGATCTGTTAGATTTTCTAAGTGTCCTGCCAATAAATCACAGTCTTTGTTTAGCCTTCCCCACAACATTTTCTATGTGTTCCTCCCAATTTAAGTTGTTAGTAATTGTTATTCCTAGGTATTTAGATGAATTTGGCCTTTATATTTGACTGATTTGTCGTGTAACCGAAGTTTAACGGATTTCTTTTAGCACTCATGTGGATGACCAAATACTTTTCGTTATTTAGGCTCAACTATCAATTTTCGCACCATTCAGATATCTTTTCTAAATCGTTTTGTAATTTGTTTTGATCTTCTGATGACTTTATTAGTCGATAAACGAAAGTATCATCTACAAAAAACCTAAAATCGTTTATATAGATAAGGAACAGCAAAGGGCTTATAACACTACCTTGGGAACGCCAGAAATCACTTCTGTTTCAAAAATGGTTAAAATGGCTCTGAGCACTATGGGACTCAACTGCTGTGGTCATAAGTCCCCTAGAACTTAGAACTACTTAAACCTAACTAACCTAAGGACAGCACACAACACCCAGCCATCACGAGGCAGAGAAAATCCCTGACCCCGCCGGGAATCGAACCCGGGAACCCGGGCGAGGGAAGCGAGAACGCTTCCGCACGACCACGAGATGCGAGCTACTTCTGTTTCACTCGATGACTTTCCGTCAATTACTACGAAGTGTGCTCTGATAGGAAGTCATTAACCCAGTCACATAAGTGAGACGATACTCCATAAGCACGCAATTTCACTATAAGCCGCTTGTGCGGTACAGTGTCAAAAGCCTTTTGAAATCCAGAAGAACGGAATCGATCTGAAATAACACTTAGCAAATGGTTCAAATGGCTCTGAGCACTATGGGACTTAACATCTATGGTCATCAGTACCCTAGAACTTAGAACTACTTAAACCTAACTAACCTAATGCCATCACACAACACCCAATCATCACGAGGCAGAGAAAATCCCTGACCCCGCCGGGAATCGAACCCGGGAACCCGGGCGTGGGAAGCGAGAACGCTACCGCACGACCACGAGCCGCGGACAACACTTAGCAGTTCATGCGAATAAAGAGCTAGTTGTGTTGCACAAGAACAATGTTTTCTAAAACCATTTTGACTGTGTGTCAATAGACCGTTGTCTTCGAGGTAATTCATAATGTTCGAACACAATATACGTTCCAGAATCCTACTGCATATCGACGTTAATGATATGGGCCTATAATTAAGTGGATTATTCCTACTATCTTCAAGAATATTGGTGTGACCTGTGCAACTTTCCAGTCTTTGGGTACAGATCTTTCGTCGAGTGAACGATTGCATATGATTGTCAAGTATGGAGCTAATGCATCAGCTTACTCCGAAAGGAACGTAATTGGTATACAGTCTGGATCAGAAGTGATTTAAGTGATTTAAGTTGCTTCAGCTATTCCGAGGATATTTACTTCTACATTACTCAAGTTGGGAGCTGTTCTTCAAACGAATTCCGGAATATTTACTTCGTCTTTTTTGTGCAGGCATTTTGGATGGCCCTGTTTAGTAACTCTGCTTTGGCAGCACTGTCTTCGATAGCATCTCCATTACTATCGCGCAGAGAAGGCATTGATTGTTTCTTGCCGTTAACACACTTCACATACGACCAGATTATCTTTGGATTTTCTGCCAGGTTTCGAGACAAAGTTTCGTTGTGGAAACTGTTATAAGCATCTCGCATTGATGTCCGCGCTAAATTTCGAGCTTCTGTAAAAGATTGCCAATCTCGGGGATTTTGCGTCTGATTAAATTTGGCATGTTTGTTTCGTTGTTTCTGCAACAGTGTCTGACCGTTTTGTGCACCAAGGAGGATCAGCTCCGTCGTTTGTTATTTGGTATAAATCTCCCAATTGCTGCCTATGCTATCTCTCTGAACTGAAGTCACATCTGGTCTACACTTATATAATTAGTGTGAAAGAAGTGACGATTGCCTCTTAGGAAGGCGTCAAGTGAATTTTTATCTGCTTCCTTGAATAGGTATATTTTTCTTTTATTTTTGGAGGATCTCGCTACGACAACCCTGTGTTCACTAATCCCTGTACCGGTTTTGATGCACGTTATTAACTCAGGATTATTTGCTGCTACGAGGTCAAGTGCGTTTTCACAACCGTTTACTATTTGCGTGGGCTCATGAACTAACTGCTCGAAATAGTTTTCAGAGAATGCGTTTAGCACAATTTCGGATGATGTTTTATGCGCACTTCCGGAATTAAACATGTATTTTCGCCAACACATCGAGGGTAAATTAAAGTCACAGCCAATTATAATCGTATGAGTCTGGTATGTGTTTGAAATCAAACTCAAGTTCTCTTTGAACCTTTTAGCAAAGGTATCATCTGAATTTGGAGGTCGGTAAAAGGATCCAATTATTATTTTATTCCGGTTGCCAACAATGACCTCTGCCCATACTAACTCACAGGAACCATCTATTTTAATTTCGCGACAAGATAAACTAGTTCTAACGGCAAGAAACACGCCACCGCCAACAGTGTTTTGCCTATCCTTTCGGAATACCGTTATGTTCTTCGCAAAAATTTCGGCTGCGCTTATCTCCAGGTTTAGACAGTTTTCAGTACCTATAACGATTTGAGCATCAGTGCTTTCTATTAGCGCTTTGAGCTGTAGTACCTTTCCAACACAGCTACGACAATTTACAACTGTTATACCGATAGTTTCTGTGTTCGGCCTGCACGCTTTGTGGCTGAGGCCCTTCTTGTGTTTTCCCGAGATCCTCTAAGCTAAAAAACCACCCAGTACACGCCACGCAGCCCCTGTTACCCGTGTAGTCGCCTGCTGCGTATAGTGGACACCTGATCTATTCAGCAGAACCGAAACCCAACCACCCTATGGCGCAAGTCGAGGACTCTTCAGCCTACACGGTCGCAGAACCGTCTGAGCCTCTTATTCGACCCTCCACTCGACATTATACCACAGGCTCGCAATCGGTCCTGTCGACTATGCTGCAAATGGTCAGCTCTGTTTCCATCTTGGATGAAAGACTATCAGCCTTTACCACTTTTGTCAGCCGCTCGAAACCAGAGAGAATCTCTTCTGATCCAAAGTGACATACATCATTGGTACCGACGTGAGCAACCACCTGCAGTTGGCTGCCCCCTGTGCTCTCCTTGACATCCGGGAGGAACCTTTCCACATCAGGAATGACTCCACCCGGTATGCACACAGAGTGCACATAGGTTTTCTGTCCCTACTTGGCAGCCATGTCCCTAAAGAACTCCATAACGCTCGTAGCGTTGGAGTTCCCAAATGGCTCTGAGCACTATGGGACTTAACATCTATGGTCATCAGTCCCCTAGAACTTAGAACTACTTAAACCTAACTAACCTAAAGACAGCACACAACACCCAGCCATCACGAGGTAGAGAAAATCCCTGACCCCACTGGGAATCGAACCCGGGAACCCGGGCGTGGGAAGCGAGAACGCTACCGCACGACCACGAGATGCGGGCTGGAGTTCCCAACTATCAATAATCGCACCCTCTGTGATAGTCCGAATCTTGCAGGCCGAGAGGTTTCCTCTGAAGCAGGCGACAGCATCTGGCTCAGCGACAATGTCAGCCACAGACAGCCCCTGGGATCTGTTTGTTAGACAAACCGGGGAGGCCCTACGTGCAGCCGCCTGGCAAGTCTTTCGTCGCTTGCTATGCTCAAGGGCGAACTCCCACTCGTCCACAATAGAGGGGTCAACTTCATTGCGACCAGTAACTGGGCTGTCCACTGTTGAGGAGAGATCGGAGAACTCGGCCGTGCTGGACATCCATTGGATCCCAACGGCCCACCCGCAACAGTGGTGCCCATCCACTGCAGCCTCAAGCTGTGTAACCGAAGACATCACAGCCTGGAGCTGAGAGCAAAGTGCCACCAACTCCGCTCACACACAACAATCGCAGTACCTGTCCATACTAAAGACCGTGGAAAACTGAACAGATATATGGACTATCGGCACATGCTATGCAACTCTACTGTAGAAAACTAAAAAGTAAACTCCTCCCGGACAGGCAACGAAATCCCAACGGTACCAACCGGCCGCCGTGACCATAGTCGTCGTTGGATGCGGATATGGAGGGGCATGTGGTCAGCACACAGCTCTACCGGCCGTATGTCAGTTTCTGAGATCGGAGCCGCTACTTCTCAATCAAGTAGCTCCTCAGTTTGCCTCACAAGAGCCGAGTGGACCGCGCTTGCCAACAATGCTCGGCTGACTGGATGGTCATCTATTCAAGTGCTAGCCCAGCCCTACAGCGCTTCACTTCAGAGATGTGACGGGAACCGGTGTTACCACTGCCGCAATGCCTTCGGTCAACTCTACTGTAGATCCTGACGAAAACGCAGGAACTGTGTCTAATAAATTAGATTAACTTGCAGAGATTCAAAAACCTAAATACCGAAGCACTCGCAAGAAACTAAATAATTCGCCCTTGGTTAGGAGCTTTTAATATGTGACAAAATCGATTTACCCTCCGACGCAAACGAAAACGCGAGAACTATGGCTATTATGTATTAAGTAAACACGCAGAAACACAAGAAGCTAAACTATTAAAGCACACAGATGATATAAAACTCTCTCCTCGTTAGGAACTCATAAAAGTCGCAAAATCTGTTACTCCCTATTGCTGCTTGTGTCGCGGCCGGCTACTGCTGCCTGACTGACAGGCTGACTAACACCAAGAAGCGGTCACTAGCTTTAAAAATAAACCAAACAGACGACTATCGCCTCTCGCTACGGAAATCTACTGTACACACTGACGACAACCAAAATGTTCATAATTATTTTTATAAAATAATGTTGTGTACAAATAGAACACATAAACTAGGAGGTGACAACCTAGCACTCCCTCCTGTATATAACCCTGTACTTTCGTAGCGGTGTATAGTACCAAGCACCGTCAGGACTGCCGTAGAGTAGACTATTACACTAGGAATAATCAGGCAAGTGAGTTTCAAGGTGCTATAATATTTGGCGCCATGTCACAAGTACGAATTCAAAGCCAAGCCTTATCTGTGCTTTGATCATATATACATAAAAATCTTAGGTATAAGTATTACACAATTTTTTTTATAATACGTTCATATTTTATTCATGACACCTTGCAACAAACAAGAGTTTTGTTTTAATAAGAAAAATTTTAACACATGATACGAAAGATGGTAAGGGGCTCGATTTCACAAACTAGGCATTATATCATACACTACACATTGGTCACACAAAAATGTACTGTGCTGTATTGTCAGCTGTACTTATGGTTATTCCCTTTGTGAGAGAAAAGCATTTGTTTGTTACATTACTAGTGTGGTCAGGGTGCACGCAAACATAATTCAAATCTGTATGACCAAAATTTGCAATACACATGATGGCACATATTATTTGTAACATGCTCTTTCGTAATGCAGCCCTATGTAATGATATGTTACCGGCATTTTATATAATACTTTTACCTACGATTTTTATGTATAAATGATCAATGCATACATAAGGCTTGGCTTTGGATATGTCGGATGGTGCTCTGTATGGTGCCATGTTATGTTTATTTATTGCGTTACTGTGGGTTTGGTACCAAAGACAACACTAATAATGTAAATTTTGAAGCTGTACCTGTCTTTCGCCTGATTGTATTTTTAGGCAGTATGGGGCTAACATACAGTAATGAACAGCATAGTTACTTTGTGAAACAAGTTGTAAGCATTTCCTGTTATATAAAATTGATACTTTCATTTGGATGCTACATTATTTTGTAGAATAAAATTGTCAACATGTTCTACAGGATAAAATGGATTTTTTTTTTTTAGTTTTTAAAAACCTTATCACTAAATGACAACTGATGCAGTTTCACCATAGAAAGATAATAGGCAGACACATGTGCATGTGCGTTTGTATGAGGTCGACACGTACTGAGATGTCCTGTGGACTACTGTAGGTAACGTTTGTCAGTTTGGTTGTGTCAGCCATTTTCAACGGACACCTAGGCTAAGGTCAATGAGGGTACTTCCGGCCCACTGTATACTTTGCTGCATAGAAACTGTTCATGCCTTTTGTCAGCTTTTGTATGAATAATTACGGTTGAAAGCAACATATGTCTGTAAGCATATGAGCACCTGTAATATGGACATACTTATTGTTTGTGCACATTATTGTAAGATATTTACTTTGTAATTTTAAGTTTGCGGACTGAGAATGAACGTGTCAGCCCAAAACTGTTAACCATTATAGCCGAATTTGACAGCAATGTAACTGAGACGGATGAAATAAAATATTATCCAGTTTCCTAAATTTATTTCGTTTTAATTTTCTGACGTGATCACTGGGATCAGCGGCATCGTTCCCTTCCATATCCACATTCCTTACGTCGCCAGTTACATGAAGACTGTGACATGGCATGTTTGGAGAGAGTCTGAGACGATTACTTCCTTCTTTTTCAGAACAACGGGGCCGAAATCGAGCCACAAATGTGGCAAAGCACTTTCACGCCTTTTTCAAAACCTAGTCTTTTAATCGTTCCTGGGAAGATGGTAAGAGGAACCTCCCAGAAGGCACTAGAAAGTTCTCTGTCCTCAAGGCTGTGAGGCCGTTAGCACCCCGCGCTCTTTCGAGTCAATGTGACTGGGTTAGCGTCCCCCTCCCCCCATTCCCATCCCACGAAATCTTTGTGCTGGACACAATCAGCGGTGAATTTTAGGTTCTGGAACGACTCACTACTGTTGTAAGTAGGCTGTTCAGGTTTTTATGTTGGTAACGCCACGTAGCGCTCTGTATGAAAATCACTGACTGTGCTGTGTGCAGTCTGTGGCTGGTTGGACTCATTATCGGAATATTCGCTTGTGTAGTGTTGGGCAGTTGGATGTGAACAGCCTGTAGCGTTGTGCAGTTGTAGGTGAGACGCTAGCAGTGGTGGATGTGGAGAGACAGATGCCAGAGTTTTGAGAGGTCGCTATAAACGGACGATCTGGATGTGAATCCGCCAGAAAAAGGAAATTTGTAAAGATGGATGTCATGAAATGATCATATATATATATATATATATATATATATATATATATATATATATATATACTCCTGGAAATGGAAAAAAGAACACATTGACACCGGTGTGTCAGACCCACCATACTTGCTCCGGACACTGCGAGAGGGCTGTACAAGCAATGATCACACGCACGGCACAGCGGACACACCAGGAACCGCGGTGTTGGCCGTCGAATGGCGCTAGCTGCGCAGCATTTGTGCACCGCCACCGTCAGTGTCAGCCAGTTTGCCGTGGCATACGGAGCTCCATCGCAGTCTTTAACACTGGTAGCATGCCGCGACAGCGTGGACGTGAACCGTATGTGCAGTTGACGGACTTTGAGCGAGGGCGTATAGTGCGCATGCGGGAGGCCGGGTGGACGTACCGCCGAATTGCTCAACACGTGGGGCGTGAGGTCTCCACAGTACATCGATGTTGTCGCCAGTGGTCGGCGGAAGGTGCACGTGCCCGTCGACCTGGGACCGGACCGCAGCGACGCACGGATGCACGCCAAGACCGTAGGATCCTACGCAGTGCCGTAGGGGACCGCACCGCAACTTCCCAGCAAATTAGGGACACTGTTGCTCCTGGGGTATCGGTGAGGACCATTCGCAACCGTCTCCATGAAGCTGGGCTACGGTCCCGCACACCGTTAGGCCGTCTTCCGCTCACGCCCCAACATCGTGCAGCCCGCCTCCAGTGGTGTCGCGACAGGCGTGAATGGAGGAACGAATGGAGACGTGTCGTCTTCAGCGATGAGAGTCGCTTCTGCCTTGGTGCCAATGATGGTCGTATGCGTGTTTGGCGCCGTGCAGGTGGGCGCCACAATCAGGACTGCATACGACCGAGGCACACAGGGCCAACACCCGGCATCATGGTGTGGGGAGCGATCTCCTACACTGGCCGTACACCACTGGTGGTCGTCGAGGGGACACTGAATAGTGCACGGTACATCCAAACCGTCATCGAACCCATCGTTCTACCATTCCTAGACCGGCAAGGGAACTTGCTGTTCCAACAGGACAATGCACGTCCGCATGTATCCCGTGCCACCCAACGTGCTCTAGAAGGTGTAAGTCAACTACCCTGGCCAGCAAGATCTCCGGATCTGTCCCCCATTGAGCATGTTTGGGACTGGATGAAGCGTCGTCTCACGCGTTCTGCACGTCCAGCACGAACGCTGGTCCAACTGAGGCGCCAGGCGGAAATGGCATGGCAAGCCGTTCCACAGGACTACATCCAGCATCTCTACGATCGTCTCCATGGGAGAATAGCAGCCTGCATTGCTGCGAAAGGTGGATATACACTGTACTAGTGCCGACATTGTGCATGCTCTGTTGCCTGTGTCTATGTGCCTGTGGTTCTGTCAGTGTGATCATGTGATGTATCTGACCCCAGGAATGTGTCAATAAAGTTTCCCCTTCCTGGGACAATGAATTCACGGTGTTCTTATTTCAATTTCCAGGAGTGTATATGCATTGTTCTGTTGGAACAGCAAGTTCCCTTGCCGGTCTAGGAATGGTAGAACGATGGGTTCGATGACGGTTTGGATGTACCGTGCACTATTCAGTGTCCCCTCGACGACCACCAGTGGTGTACGGCCAGTGTAGGAGATCGCTCCCCACACCATGATGCCGGGTGTTGGCCCTGTGTGCCTCGGTCGTATGCAGTCCTGATTGTGGCGCCCACCTGCACGGCGCCAAACACGCATACGACCATCATTGACACCAAGGCAGAAGCGACTCTCATCGCTGAAGACGACACGTCTCCATTCGTTCCTCCATTCACGCCTGTCGCGACACCACTGGAGGCGGGCTGCACGATGTTGGGGCGTGAGCGGAAGACGGCCTAACGGTGTGCGGGACCGTAGCCCAGCTTCATGGAGACGGTTGCGAATGGTCCTCACCGATACCCCAGGAGCAACAGTGTCCCTAATTTGCTGGGAAGTGGCGGTGCGGTCCCCTACGGCACTGCGTAGGATCCTACGGTCTTGGCGTGCATCCGTGCGTCGCTGCGGTCCGGTCCCAGGTCGACGGGCACGTGCACCTTCCGCCGACCACTGGCGACAACATCGATGTACTGTGGAGACCTCACGCCCCACGTGTTGAGCAATTCGGCGGTACGTTCACCCGGCCTCCCGCATGCGCACTATACGCCCTCGCTCAAAGTCCGTCAACTGCACATACGGTTCACGTCCACGCTGTCGCGGCATGCTACCAGCGTTAAAGACTGCGATGGAGCTCCGTATGCCACGGCAAACTGGCTGACACTGACGGCGGCGGTGCACAAATGCTGCGCAGCTAGCGCCATTCGACGGCCAACACCGCGGTTCCTGGTGTGTCCGCTGTGCCGTGCGTGTGATCATTGCTTGTACAGCCCTCTCGCAGTGTCCGGAGCAAGTATGGTGGGTCTGACACACCGGTGTCAATGTGTTCTTTTTTCCATTTCCAGGAGTGTATATATATATATATATATATATATATATATAATGACGTTTGAACATTATTAGGGTTAATACATTGTTTGTTCTCTATCAAAATCTTTCATTTGCTAGCCGTGCTTGTCACTAGGTAGTGCCTTCAGTAGTTAGAATCTTTTACTTAGTTGGCGGTATTGGAGCTCGCTGTATTGCAGTAGTTCGAGTAACGAAGATTTTTGTGAGGTAAGTGATTCATGAAAGGTACAGGTTATTGTCAGTCAGGGTAATTCTTTTGTAGGGGTTATTGAAAGTCAGAGTGCGTTGCGCTAAAACGATATTGTGCGTCAGTTTAGTGATGATCAGAATAAGTAAAGAGAGAAATTTACTAGCACAGTAATTCTTTAATTTTTGTAGGGGGGCGTTTCACTGTCGGAGACTCACGTAAGCAGGAGGAGCTAGTGAATCGCTATATTCGTTTCCTGACAGATAGTGTGGTTCACTTATTTCGTGTGAAGTTTTAAATGAAGCAAATGGCTCTTATATTACCCGCATGCCACCAGAGTAGACATATCAAGAAATCAGTTGAACTTCTGGTGCTGACTCTTTACTTTGATTTCTCAAACGCTGTTAGGATTGCGACGCACTCATTATGCAATATTTCAGGAATCAAAATCGAGTAGGTCTGTATTTATTGTAAGATGGGTTCCATCGCCACGTGGGATATCGTAACAGCCGTTGTTTACGTTTTTAAAGTGTACCATGAATTGGCAGTTTAAAAGATGCCAATTTTTCCTGTCATATAGGTTTTTCAAAGCTTAATAGAAGTCAGTTGTCCTTGGTGATGAAACCATTTACCTTCTTCGGTTCTTTCGAGATTCCCCCAGTGCGATAAAGCTGTCCCCTGTCGATTGTTCACAATCAAAACGTATCCCACCTTGCAATACGTAGGGGCTATAGTAGGTACCTAAAATATAACGAATTATGCTGTAATTTTGTAATAAGTAATTAATCAGTTGAACACGAAAATAATTATCATCATAAATAATATAGTAGTATCCAATCGCTATCGGTAATTTATCAGAAAAAGTGTACGCTGAATGAAATTCGTCACTGAACACTTTCACTGGGTCTTAGCGTTGTCGTTGCATGCATATATTCCTCTATCACTCAGATTTTGAGCTTAAATCTGAATTTCAGTCATGACTCAAAAGAGCCACTGCACGTGCAGTGAACGCCCTGGCCGCCCGTGGGACATGACACGACAGGTGAATTCCTGTTTTGAGTGCTAGTCTAAGCTAAATTCCGCCTCATTGTACGTAACCGAACACGCTCCGGAAAGGATGAAAAAACAGATAAGGTAACAGGCCACAAAAGTAGTAACTTCCTTTCAACAGGAATGTAGCTTCGACATTTGGCGATAATTTTGAGTAACGAAATTTCGGGAACACATTTGTGTAGGTAACAAATTTAATTGAGGACCGAAGGTGCTCCATTTGAGATCGACAGGAGACAGATCTGGTGATCGAGTGGGGAAAGCAGCATGTCGCACTCTGAACACAATGTTAGCTTACAACAGCAGTATGTGATTGAGCTTTATCCTGTAGGAAAACATCTCAAATGGCTCTGAGCACTATGGGACTTAACTTCTGAGGTCATCAGTCCCCTAGAACTTAGAACTACTTAAACCTTGTAACCCCCACCCCACACGAAAATCCGCTCAAAAATAATAATTAAATGAATTTTTTAATATTGTTACCTCTGAACAAAATTAATTTTAATGTAAACTCTGAACAAAATTGGTTCCCATTTATAGTCTCCGTGCAGAAATGCATTCACATTTAATGTGACCACAAAATTCAATTCCTAAACGTGGAAATAATAAAAAAATTCAGTAACCTGGTACATTTTATGACCACAGCAGCGCTGCACCTCGGCCCTGTATTCTGAACAAAAAAGAAAAAATTCTTACCTCAATAAAAACTGCGAATATATCTGCTCTTACGTAAAAATTTTCGGCACAGCTTCGTGCAATGCTGGCCTATATTTTTTTTTGTTCTTGGAAGGAATTATCATGCATTGGAAATATTCTTTAAATTGAAATGAATGCTTTTCTTAAAAAAAATTACTTTATATTATAAAAATTATTATTGGGGCATTTTTTTAAAAGAAATTAATGACAGTTAATATACATTACTAGATATGCGCAAGGCTGCTTCTTTACCTTCTACAATAATACTCATCCTCCAAAGTCCCGACCAGAGCAGACTGCCGACACGCGCAGGCACGCGCCGACTACTGTCGACAACTGCAGACTACTGAAGACTACTGCCGACTAGCGACAAGCAACAACTAACTACATACTACTCTCTGGTCAGAGACTCTGCCATGCCTCGCCCATCGCCGGCAACGCATACGTCTTACATAACCCTCCACTGGCGGGGTGGGGGGGGGGGCAAAAATTTGGCAGCGATGGTGAGTCAATTGGACTTGCCATGAGCAACAAATTTTTCTTAATTAACTAAGTTTACAATCACAGAATATATACATATATATAAGTGCAGAACATGAAATAAAATATAGTGCACATGCACTGAGTACAGAACATATCAAGCAAAGACAAAATGTATATACAATGAGTACAAATCATATTAACAAATGACATAAAGTGCACACGCACTGTAGTACTGAACATATCAGCAAATCACAAAATGTATACGGAATGAGTACAAATCATATTAACAAATGACATAAAGTGCACACGCACTGTAGTTTAGAACATATCAGCAAATCACAAATTGTATATGCAATGAATACAAATCATGTTAACAAAATGACAAAAGTACACACGCACTGTATACAATTTTTTTACTATTTCATAAATCATCTGATTACAGTGAACATTGGCACTCATTGGCCAGTTACAAACCATCAGAAGTCATCATTGAAAACAGGAGCTAATGAATGGCATAGTATTAACATAATTCACTTAGTTATAGTAATCATTGGCACTCATTGGCCAGTTACAAAACATCAGAAGT
Source organism: Schistocerca cancellata (assembly GCF_023864275.1). NCBI lineage: Eukaryota > Metazoa > Arthropoda > Insecta > Orthoptera > Acrididae > Schistocerca > Schistocerca cancellata. The sequence continues at coordinate 242,372,913 of NC_064628.1, read as the reverse complement.
CATCATTCAAAACAGGAGCTAATCAGTGGCATAGTATTAACATAATTCACTTAGTTATAGTAATCATTGGCACTCATTGGCCAGTTACAAAACATATAGCAAGTATTGAATATTACAAAACATTTTTCATCATTCAAGTGACATATGACATATTTAAAATAATTATTGGCACTCATTGGCTAGTTACAAACCATCAGAAGTCATCATTCAAAATGAGAGTTAATTATTGGCATACCATTTACACAGCATAACAAAAATATTATTTACAGAAATTATTGGCATAGTATTTATGCATTATTACAAAGCATCATTCAGTAGTACTTTGAACTCATCATTCAAGTGACATAGGACATATTGAAAATGTAACACACTGTCACTATTACTCAAGGTCTGTGGTTAGAAAACATTACTCAGAACTCATCATTCAAGTGACATAGGACATAGTGAAAATGTAACATACTGTAACTACTATTCAAGGTCTGTGACTAGAAAACGTTATTCAGTATTACTCAGAACTCTCTTAAACTGTTGCATTATTTGGGACTGGTAATACATTTTTTTTGTGCTAGCAATGCATTGCGTTGAGATCGATAATTAATTACTGGGGCATAGCAATATTTGCTTTTGAGTTATTGCTGCAAATGAAGACGTGTAATGTCATTCGTCATGAGTCAGCTGTAGCAAGGTTATGAAACAAGTAGAGTATATGTGATCACATTCATGAATGACACACACAAATGGGTAAGAAAAAATGCGAGTACTAGAACAGGTTTAATGATTAACTGCTTATAGCGTATTAATTTCGTGAATAATTTCTCCTGCAAAAAATACAAAATGGATTATTAAACTGAAAGAAGAAACGCATATTATGCTGAAAAGTAGTGAACTTCGAATTAACAGGTAGGGAAATGTGTATTAAATATATATGTTCCCTAGCTGTCCTTTCCAAAAACTTCAGTCATCATACCATGCGACATAAGACATACTGTCAAAACGAACTGCAACAAATACCTAAATAACTACATAGCATTTCTTAACTAACAGTAAATATATAAACTGCATCATTATTTTCATCTGCAAAGAAAAACTTCATTATCATTACTATCATCACCTGCAAAGAAAAACTTCATTATCCTTATCACTATAACTCCATTATTATCATCACCTGTAAAGAAAAACTTCATTATCCATAGTAGCATACTCTTCATCACTATTCATCATCATTCATTATCATCTGCAAAAAAGTCACTTCATTATTCATTATACAACTATTCCTTATTTCTAGCATATTTCATCACTAAAACTAAGATGTGTAGTTCTGTCTGACAGCCTGCATCAATCGCCTGGTATTCTGAAAGAAAAAATTTGTTACGACTGCTATCATACGATGTATATAGTATATTCTTGTTAATGCTTGTTAATTCTGATCCATTTACTCTTCGTGACGAGGTATTGCATCTTCTTTCATTCATTCCGAAGGTGAAATTCCCATTTCATAGTAATCCACTGTGGTTTGTTTCATTTATTTCTTTTATACGTTATTGCTTTCTTCTACAATAATACTCATCCTCCAGAGTCCCGACCAGAGCAGACTGCCGACACGCTCAGGCACGCGCCGACTACTGTCGACTGCTGCAGACTACTGAAGACTACTGCCGACTAGCGACAAGCAACAACTAACTACACACTCCTCTCTGGTCAGAGACTCTGCCATGCCTCGCCCATCGCCGGCAACGCATACGTCTTACAACCTAAGTAACCTAAGGACATCACACACACCCATGCCCGAGGCAGGATTCGAACCTGCGACCGTAGCGGTCGCGCAGCTCCAGACTGTAGCGCCTAGAGCCGCTCGGCCACTACGGCCGGCCAGGAAAACATCTCCTGGTATAGTGTTCATGAATGGCAGACTGACTTACAAATTTGCAGTAAGGGTTCGTGAGATAACCACAAGACTGCTCCTGCTGTCGAAGGAAATCGCACCCCAGTCCGTACTCCAGGTGTAAGCCCAGTGTGTGTCTAGCATACAGACAAGTTGGTTGCAGTTCCTCATCTGGCCTGCCTCTAGCCAACCCAAAGACATCACTGACTGCGAGGCAGAACCAGATTCCATCAGAAAACACATCTCCACCCTGCGCTTCAATGAGCTCTCGCTGATCACCACTGGAGTCGCAAATGGCAGAGGTTTGGGATGAGTGGAATGCACACTACAGGGCTTCTGTCTCGGAGCATTTCTAGAAGTAACCGAATTGTAACAGTCAGTTGTGTCACTGTGCTGCCAACTGCTGGTCAAATCGCTGCTCCAATTGCAGTACGATGATGCCCCAGAGCCATACGCCACATACGGTGGTCTTCCTTCTCCGTAGGGCCACACGGCCGTCTGGAGCCCGATCTTCTTGCGACCGTACATTGTCCTGACCACCGCTACCAGCCATCACGAACGATGGCCACATTCCTGCCAATTCCTTTTGCAGTGCAGCAGAGGGAACATCGAGCTTCTCCGAGTGCTATTACTCGATTTCCTTCATATTCGCCGGCCGAAGTGGCCGTGCGGTTAAAGGCGCTGCAGTCTGGAACCGCAAGACCGCTACGGTCGCAGGTTCGAATCCTGCCTCGGGCATGGATGTTTGTGATGTCCTTAGGTTAGTTAGGTTTAACTAGTTCTAAGTTCTAGGGGACTAATGACCTCAGCAGTTGAGTCCCATAGTGCTCAGAGCCATTTGAACCATCCTTCATATTCAGTGAGGAGCTGATTATGACTGTCCCCTAAAAGGCAACTTACTACGCCCAATCTCAAAGGTAACTTACGCTTCCGACCACTACAGCGTGTATTTAAAGTAAACGTGCTTTGCATCCTTGTAGTAGCGCTTCTAGCCTACCCCTGTGCGACCGGCGCTAAATTTGAACAGACATCATCTTTCAGGTGTAGAAGAACGCCTCCCAACTTTCATTTATATCGCACAACTCCTTCTTGGTGTTACGATTTTTTTTCCGTCAGTGCATTTCGACAAGTGCACCCCCTGGCCAACTGCAGCGAGAGACCGCTGTGCGAGGAAATTTAATACCTCGGTGTGATGAGCACATGCGGAAAGATGACACATGGAACCTTCCTCTGAAAATAGTTTTTTTCCAACTTTTATTTTCACATATTGCTATGAAATCGGAGGGAAATACCAGATTCGTAACGAACTTCGCACTTCCTGCGACACTAGTGTCATTATCATCCAGAGTCTAACTATTCTGCTCCATTTGTTACGTGCGAGATATGTGCAGCGGTCAGAAAATTAGCATTATAGATTATTAATCAGGTAAGGGCGGAATGGCGGCAGAAGTGTTGGAAGTGTTAAGGGATTCTACAGGCTCAATGGTGCAACAGCTTTACGTCACATAAGATATGAGTACTAACTTTATCGACGATTCCCCAAGGCTATTCTGTGCGACCTGTGAAGAGGTTTGACTTAAGCAATCAAGATCTCCAAGAACTCGTTATCAACTAGTCAAAAGACAAAAACACTCATCGTAGTTCGTTATGTTGAACAAGGTTTACATATTATGTGTAACGGATGAAGTTTCTCGTTGTGTGGTCACTCCTTGCATTTAATTCAAAAGAAGGGATAAATTAAAGAAAGTGAGGAAACACTTTCATACAGATGATCTAGAAATGCGAAATCCTATCTTCAGCTTGTAACCTCAGTCCACATGCACATTGTGTACAGTCTGCGGTCTCCTACTCAGACTCAGATCATCAATGGTCGTTGTATCCCAACAAGGCGTCTCAGCGATGAAAGTTCATTCGGCACCATGACAGTGGGAAATTCGCGCTAGCTGCAAAGAACCTAACGGTTGGCACAAATAATGAACTTTCCTAGAGTAGCGCAGCACAGACGCTATAGAACAACAGAACAGCAGCTTAACCCTATAGAACCACAGGGTTGGCATTACCCGTTGCTTACCTAACATTTTTCTGTTATCTTGCAGCTAATTTTTTATTTCTTTTCCTTACACGCAGAACGGTGCATATATGATTGATGATTCCCTGACAAATGTTGCTCTGTTTTACTTAACCTACCACACTGTGACATTGATTTCAAGTTTTTTTCTGTATATGTTCCTACGTTCCACGATTCGGGACGTGAAATATCAGATGCTTGAACGTGGTAGGGAAACTAAAACATCTGAAAAGAGAACTGCAAAGGCTCATTCTAGATGTAGTAGGGGTCAGTGAACTGAACGTTAGATGGGAACGTAGGCTGAAGAGTGTGTTACTGTGAGCAGTTCAGTGTTTGGGTTGTTATCAGAATCGACAACAAGCGAGCACCGACAACGATAGTTCAGGTATACATGCAGACGACACAAACTGAAAATCAAGAGACAGAGAAAGTATATGAGGATATTAAATAGGTAATTCAGTATGTAAAGGGCGAAAACAATATAATAGTCATGGGAGAGTGGAATGCGTTCGCATGGAAGGAGTAGAAGAAAGGGCTGCAATACAAAATGGGCTTGGTAGTAGGAATGAGAGAGGAGGAAGACTAATCAAGTTCTGCAATAAATTTCAGATAGTAACAGAGAATACTATGTTGAAGAATCACAAAAGGAGCAGGTACACTTGGAAAAGGCCGGAAAAGACGGGACGATTTCATTTAGATTACATCATGGTCAGACAAAGATTCCGAAATCAGATACTGGATTGCAAGGCGTACCCACTAGCAGCTATGGACTCAGATCACAATATGGTAATGTTGAAGACTAGGCTGAATTTGACGTCCGGAGTGGCCGAGCAGTTCTAGGCGCTACAGTCTGGAACCACGCAGGTTCGAATCCTGCCTCGGGCATGGATGTGTCTGATGTCCTTAGGTTACTTAGGTTTAAGTAGTTCTAAGTTCTAGGGGACTGATAACCTCAGATGTGAAGTCCCATAGTGCTCAGATCCATTTGAACCATATAACACATCGGCACGGAAACTTGTTGTTATTATTTCAGCTGAGATGTTGCCATTGTTTAGTTCATTGTTCTACAGACGTCGCAAATCAAATCCAAAATATTCTCGTGATCCACGCATCCAACACCCGCCCAGGCTCTACATTTGGCACACAGCACCCAGTCTTCTTCAAATGACTCTGAACGCATAATGTACGTTTCTTCTTCTCTTCACCCCCAGTTATTTCTAGTAAATTCCAGTTTTCTTCTTCGCTTTGTAATTGGCTTTCCATTGCCAACTTTTGCGTGCTTAAATTATTTGGAAACTTCCGATTTAAATCAGCTTCCTTCACCTCTCTTTCAGACTTTATTTTTCCTGCATTTAATCTATTCTTTTCAGAGGTGACCTTTTTCTTTTCTTTGTTGAAAACGCTTCAGCTGTCTAGTCATTTTGTTAGAAATAACATTGCTCCCAGCCATTTTCATGCACTCTTCATTAAATTTTCCACTTACTTTTTTCACATTTTCCGCCATTTCAGTCTTTAAATAAGTAAGAAGAAGAAAATATAACTTAAAAATTGAAATTATTTGTGGTCGGTACTGGAAGGCTATCGGGTAGCCGATCTGCACGACACAGACACAGCAGGATCTAGTCATACTCTAGTCATACGGAAAATCGGTGAGCGGGTCGAAGGCTTCCATCCAGTCACTCACTGATCAGTCTGACCTAGCAACGGAAGACAGCAAAACGAAAGCTGAAATTTAAAATTTAGCATTTGAGAAATCTTTCACGCAGGAGGATCGTACAAACATATCGCCGTTTGAGTCTCGTACAGATTCCCGTATGGAGGACGTAGTGATAGACATCCCTGGGGTTGTGAAGCAGCTGTATGGGTTGAAAATAAATAAATCGCCAGGTCCTGATGGGATTCTAATTCGGTTTTACAGAGAGTACTCTACTGTATTGGCTCCTTACTTAGCTTGCACGTATCGCGAATCTCTTGCCCAACGTAAAGTCCCGAGCGACTGGAAAAAAGAGCAGGTGACGCCTGTATATAAGAAGGGTAGAAGGACGGATCCTCAAAATTACGGACCAATATCCTTAACATCGGTCTGTGGCAGGATTGTCGAACATATTCTCAGTTCGAATATAATGAATTTCCTTGAGACAGAGAAGTTGCTATCCATGCATTAGCAGGGCTTTAGAAAGCATCGCTCCTGCGAAACTCAACTCGCCCTTTTTTCACATGATATGTTGCGAACCATGGATGAAGGGTATCAGACGGATGCCATATTCCATGACTTCCGGAAAGCGTTTGACTCGGTGCCTCACTGCAGACTCCTAACCTGGGTACGAGCATATGGGATTGGTTCCCAAATATGTGAGTGGCTCGAAGACTTCTTAAGTAACAGAACCCAGTACGTTGTCCTCGATGGAGAGTGTTCATCGGAGGTGAGGGTATCATCTGGAGTGCCCCATGGAGGTGTGGTAGCTCCACTGTTGCTTTCTATATACATAAATGATCTTTTGGATATGGTGGATAGCAATGTGCGGCTGTTTGCTGATAATGCTATGGTGTACGGGAAGATGTCATCGTTGAGCGACTGTAGGAGGATACAAGATGACTTGGACAGGATTTGTGATTGGTGTAAAGAATGGCAGCTAACTCTAAATATAGATAAATGTTAATTAATGCAGATGAATAGGAAAAAGAATCCCGTAATGTTTGAATACTCCATTAGTAGTGTAGCGCTTGACACAGTCACGTCGATTAAATATTTGGGCGTAATATTGCAGAGCGATATGAAGTGGGACAAGCTCAAATGGCTCTGAGCACTATGGGACTTAACATCTATGGTCATCAGTCCCCTAGAACTTAGAAATACTTAAACCTAACTAACCTAAGGACAGCACACAACACCCAGCCATCACGAGGCAGAGAAAATCCCTGACCCCGCCGGGAATCGAACCCGGGAACCGGGGCGCTACCGCACGACCACGAGATGCGGGCGTGGGACAAGCATGTAATGGAAGTTGTGGGGAAGGCGGATAGTCGTCTTCGGTTCATTGGTAGAATTTTGGGAAGATGTGGTTCATCTGTAAAGGAGATCGCTTATAAAACACTAATACGACCTATTCTTGAGTACTTCTTGAGCGTTTGGGATCCCTATCAGGTCGGATTGAGGGAGGACATAGAAGCAATTCAGAGGTGGGCTGCTAGATTTGTTACTGGTAGGTTTGATCATCACGCGAGTGTTACGGAAATGCTTCAGGAACTCGGGTGGGAGTCTCTGGAAGAAAGAAGGCTTTCTTTTCGTGAATCGCTACTCAGGATTTTTAGAGAACCTGCATTTGAGGCTGACTGAAGTACAATTTTACTGCCGCCAACTTATATTTCGCGGAAAGACCAAAAAGATAAGATAAGAGAGATTAGGGCTCGTACACAGGCATATAGGCAGTCATTTTTCCCTCGTTCTATTTGGGAGTGGAACAGGGAGAGAAGATGCTAGTTGTGGTACGAGGTACCCTCCGCCACGCACCGTATGGTGGATTGCGGAGTATGTATGTAGATGTAGATGTAGATGTAGATGTAGATGTAGACTACATTGATTACGAGACATTGTCATGAAACGTTTGTTAGATGTCATTCCTTAAATAACATAGACAGAAGAGATATAGCAACGAAATGAAGCACTTGAGCACCACAGGCCATAGGAGCTGCAGCAACACCCTCAAGCATTCAGAGCAGACAAAGCACTGAAGGAAAGCAGAAGAAATGCGACTCCGGTGCACATGGATACCTATGCTTTCTTCGACTTACTGTACACTTCTGCCATTTGGAGGCGGAAAGGGAAATCACAGCCGTGGCCGATACTATAAGCCGGCTGATACTGCACGACTCTCCCTAATATCTTTTAAACTGTTTTCATGTCCTGTAACTCTGAAAAACAATTATCGTGAAGTATCAGTTTAAAATCCCCATTTTTGCCCAAAATTCATCTTTAACTGTGTTTGAAACGCTACGCCCCCGGCAGACCAACATCGATACGCTCAGTAACATTACATCGAAAAACCCAAGGATATCACTGAACAACGACGGAAAGCTTCGTAAGGGTAAATGTATTGTCTTTGACAGATTCACATAAATACTGCTAAATAGTTATGTATATATGCCGCAGTTGCAAGATAATCCTGTAAAACATTTTCGGATTCGATCGTTAGAGGGTTTTGCTCAGGTCTCCATCGATTGACTACGATGTAACAAGTCACCTATAGGCGGGATTCCCATAAATGAACTAAGTCACGCAATACGATACGTGATGTGACTCACAGTACGATGCAGAAGAAACCTGCACTGGTGATTTTCAAAAAGAGTTAGTTGAAGCGGCTTATCTGTTTCACACCGAGAAGTAACTCTATTTCGTCACCCAGCTGAAGAGCGTGTGCTGGTTGCTCCACGCCACTGTATTGTAAGATACAAGTTACGAGTCATCAGATATGCCTTGAAGAAAACTGTTTTATATTAAGTGAAACAAAGCTACATCCATCTCAATAGTTAGTTTCTCAGTAGATCTTTTACTTTTTGCCTAAAAATTGCTATCCATGGTTTTTTCATTAGCGTGTATTCTCCGTTCTGCGGTCTTTCTCATTCGATTCTAAGGTTATTCGATAAAAAAGTGTATGTCTCACATCTTATAGTCTCACCTCACAGACCGATCATGAATTTGTTTCCCTTTCGTTATTTCCCGTGTTTATTGTGATACGTCAACAATACTTTAACCGCTGAGGGTATTTTCATAGATTTGCAGTGAAGAATGCAGTCATTAGCCAGTTTACATTTGGTGCAGTTTAGCCGGCCGGTGTGGCCGAGCGGTTCGAGGCACTTCAGGTTGGAACCGAACGACCGCTATGGTCGCAGGTTCGAATCCTGCCTCGGGCATGGATGTGTGTGTTGTCCTTAGCTTAATTAGGTTTAAGGAGTTCTAGGGGACTGATGACCTCAGATGTTAAGTCCCATAGTGCTCGGAGCCATTTGAATTTTGGTGCAGTTTAGGTCATACATGGCTGCGTATGAAATATAGCTGATATACCGAAATCGTTGTTATTGTTAGAAGGGGGGTGAGACCTCTTTCCATACTCAAGGAAGTCCCTAAGATACACTGGAGTTCGTCCGCATCGAGGTTGGCAGCTACATGCCTCAAGCAACGCTTCTGCCACCGGATGTGGCCTACTATGCGGAGTGCAGCACAACCTCTGGATTATCTTATTTTGTGTGCTCTTTAGACAAGCTGTAGATGGAAATGAAAAAAGAAAAACACTGAAATAATATGACACCAGGAGTTATCAGCTGATGATTGCTATTTTTTCTGTCTGAGCTTGACAGGGACTGTCCTATTTGCCATGGCGACTTTCAGATAGTTTTGGCCGTAAATCTGACTGAAGTTGCGAATTTGATAGATGTAGTCAACAACTGAAATATTATATTGTTTGCTCGGAGACGTTACTTCTTTGGGAGAGTACGTTGTAGTAGTGTGTGTTGCACAGTCTGGCAATGAAAGTCAGCATTATTTTAAGAAGGATTTTCTACTAATATGTTTTAAGGAAAGATAATGAGATTATATAAATGGAAGAAGATCAAACTTTATTTTTCATTGTATAAAGTTTTCCGTATTTCTGTATCTGTATAGCTTCTTATTGTTAGAACATTGTGGATGATAGAAGTTCGCTGTAGAACTCTTGTAATGCAACATATGATTGTTTCTTATAACTGAAACAAGTATCAAGGAAAGTAATTGTACAGAGGAAAGTTATTAAGAAAAATTCTGCTAACATATCTAGGTGTGGGAACTTTATGAAAAGGTGTGTTGTAGTCATGGGTTAATTAAGCATAGTTAGAGTTGGATCTTTGTTCTCTCTTTTATCAGTCGTTAAACTTACTTCTCCAATTTCATTTATTTTCATGACTGTTTGCACGCTCGTGTTGCTCATCGAGAGTTGTTTACTGAGAAGCATTTTGTGAAAAATGGTAAGATACTGTCTTGCATCGCACATCGCAAGTATGTCAAATAAAATTTGATTTTTGACAGTCTCATCATTATCCTAATAGCGACAGGCTACAGAGCAGACGAGCGTTCCGTGCCCGCAGGTGTTCCAACAAATGAAATCATCACCAAAGTTCATGTCCATTGTAAAGCACATTGGCTTAATACCGGTAAGAGATATCAGTTAAGTGCTGTCTTCTGAATTTTCTGTTTGTTTTATGAGATAGTCAGACGCGTTGATTTGATGGCATGTGCGAAATTCCAGGCAGTAAAAGCTTAGAGCACCCATGGTAACTTATTCAGTTACAGAGGATTTTGAATAATGAGCGCTCAACTCTGCAGTTTTAAAACCGACAATGTTCGGGAGATACGTCGCTGGCATATTCATAGTTTGGGTTCTTGGCGAGGAGGGATTGATAGAATTTCTTGAAAATCATAGCACCCTTAATAAAAATATCACTTTTACCATGGAATGCGAAATTAATGGTTGTCTACGGCTTTTAGAAGTGTTAGTTTGGCGTAGGGAGGGTGAATTCTTAGAGCATCGCATGTACTGTTAGTTCACCCACACAGATTTATGCCTGAATGAGTCTATATGACACCATCCTTTGCACGCTAAGAGTGTACTCCAAACACTATTACATAGGGCCCATGTAGTGACCGATATGGGTGATCTGGCACAGTAAAATTTGATATAGACTCGGAGAGCTATGAGAGCGAAAATGTCTGACCAACTAAAGAAAGAGGAATAAGAAACAGATGTATAATCTTCGGCCTTTCTATCGTAAATGGGAAATATTTATTCAAAAACTGCCAGAGCAATGAAGAAGCGTAAGGTGGAGCATCCAAGACAGCAGCTTTTCTAGGATCTGTGAAATATGATTTGCTTTTACTAAAGGTGGACACATATTAAATTCTTTACCCGTATGGGAAAAAGGCATATAGGAAAAACAATATCCACTGTACAAGAACGGTGCATCGAACAGCAACGACACTCTTGCCTTGCACAGTGTAACGAATCTCCATGGACTGAACACTGTATTTCCACTGGTCATTCGATGGGTTATGGAAAACGAAAAATACCGGCCGTAGACTCACTGTATTGGGATTCAGTAGTCAAGGAAACTGTGGAATTACAGCTGATGAACTGCTCAACCTAGACGAGGGATTCCAGTTCTACAAATCATGAAACCACTCATTTACTGTTTTGGGACTACACTGACAGGGATTCAAACACATGCCATTCATTTTAATATAAGGCGTGATCAAAAAGTTTCCGTTTGAGGGCGTTGCCGCTGGGTATATGCAACGTAGCATGACTCCGAAGCAGCTACGTAAGCATCGTCATGTACAAAAGGGATTAGTGTGGCATTCGTAACTTGTGGCGTGCGTGCGGTAAATCCAGAAACGCGAAATGTAGCGACGTTATTACCAAATGTGTACAAACAGTATCAACGTGCTCTTATTCTTTTCTCTCCTGCCGAAGGACGAATACCGGTGGAGAATGAAGAACGTGTATGGGGCTTCCTGTCTGTCGAAAACCCTATACTCCTGATCTCTCTCCATGTTATTTCGCACCTTCCCTCCCTTAAGAAAGGCCTTGAAGGGTCGACGATTGCTGTCGAAAGAGGATTTGCAGCTGTCAGTAACGCATTTCTTCACGCACCAGGTCACGGTGTTTTACTAAGTAGGCATCTTGCTCCTGCTGTATCGGTGGAATGGCTGCCTCAATGTTCACAGTGATTTTGCTTGATTAGCATACCAGTTCTGGACTGTGTTTACTCCACAGTATTGCGGGCTGGTGTAAATTCTGCCAGCGACTCATGCTGAAAATGGCTGAAAGATTCAAATGGTTCAAATGGCTCTAAGCACTATGGAACTTAACATCTGAGATCATCAGTCCCCTAGACTTAGAACTACGTAAACTTAACTAACCTATAGACATCACACACATCCATGTCCGAGGCAGGCTTCAAATCTGCGACCGTAGCAGCAACTCGGTTCCGGACTGAAGCGCCTAGAACTGCTCGGTCACAGAGGCCTGACGCTGTAAGATTATCAACTGAAATACTGGAAGAAATAATGTTATCCCAGGTGCAATCTTGAAAGACGATGAAATATTTGGTTGTCCCGTAAGACTTCAAGAAACACATAAGTAATTTATTACAAGTTTTCAATAGTAAGCAATTAGAAGACTCGAGTTGATAACCAGTACTTAGACAATTCAGCATCAGTTTAGCTTTTTCACCACCAGTCACAACAATACTATTCGGACATTCACACAAAAGAATCAAACACATATTTCCATCTTCTGAAGTTCTGCAGAATGTTTTCCGTTCCCTTTCTCTCCGCAGAATGCAACAACGAACCTATAACAGAAAGACGCAGCAAACGTTTAATAACAACTTAATTTATACAGCCACAAACGAAACAGTTTCACTCAAACTTGACTATCGTCAAATCGCCATGAACATTTGTAAAATTTTTGTCAACCGTTGTGCCATCGATGGATCGCGCCATGTCTCATGCAACACGAGCTTTGGCGTGAAGGGGGAGTGACACGTTTGCCGCGAGTGGCATTGAGGCCGTCCTCCGGGAAACGGAGTCAAGCAGCATGGGCAGCGAAGTTCCGCGAGGCAACGGGCCCAGCTCTCTGTTCCACCGCCCATGTGTTGGTTGGTTGGTTTGAGGTATAAAGGGACCAAACTACAGGGTCATCAGTCCGCTCATGTGTCTTCCAAGTCTGTCTGGCTGAGCATCTTCCGGACATGAGGGACCACATTCACCGTAAACGGGAATGGACACATTATTCCTTTGGCCGACCAGATTTAGAAGCGAGCGGTGATTCTCCATTATCCAAACATCTCCTGGTGGCTCAAAGTTTTTCCCGTGCTTGGCACCAAACAGCGGCTTTGGATGCTCGGAGAGCTACTTCCAGTTCGTTGCCTCGGTGCCGAAACGAGGCGGCATTCGTGTAGACTGATCTTGCTGCCCCTGTGAGCGTGGCAGTTATGACTGGTTCGCTTCCTGCATTTGTTTGTGTCTTGCTGCTTCTGTATCTGACTCGGTTCAGCCTCCTGTTGTTGCTGTTCCCTGTTCCTGTGCCTGACCAGGCGATTTGAGGAGCGTATCGCTCGTATCAAAACATAATAGCTTCAATCTGATAATTGTCATAGAGTTGTGTTTTGATTTGTTTTAAATTATTGGGTTTGTAAAATTTCTTTATGTTCAGTGTGTCATTATTCGTGACGTCCAAATTTTTTCCCCCTGGCACGTTGTGCACTATATTGCCAAGTCACTTTATTGGGTTATTTGGAGCCCTCAGATTTGTGCGTCTTACGAAGGAAAATCTTGTTGCATATATTTTGTAAGGGTTATACTTCCAATCCACATATGTGAGGTTCATCTGCCAATCTTTCGAGTATTCCTTCCACCTACGTTTTCCGTCCCTCGCGACAGTTAAGTATTTACAGTTTCCACCTCGTGGCGTGATTTGAAACAGTCTTGGTTAGCCGTTGAATTTCTTTACAATTAGATGAAGGGGGGAGGGAGGGCGGATTGGGGATTGCCATGGCCAGCTACCTTATTATCCTTCAACGACTTATTGCAACTGTTTTTTCTATGCTGCCACTATGTAATCTGGTAACTTCAGTTTTTAGTTGTTTTACTTAAGTAACTTCTCTGCTTATCATTCTATCATTGTATGCTTGTGCCTTGAGACGTCACCCATTGGTTGCTGAGAAAAGGAGGAGTACGGTGAGCAGCGTATATAGCCTGTCCTAAGTAATTTCCGGACCACATTGCACGATGCCTAGTGGCTTCATATCAAGAGGCTTTAATTGTTTTTCTTTCCATTTAATGAACTCCATTTTAGGTTAACCTGTATTACTTATTGTATTTTAATTAAGAAAATTCCAAAGATGTTGGGCTGCTTGTTTTTCTATCGTGTTTTAGCAGTTGTTAAACAGTTATTTAGGGCATTCTTGAGTTCTGTACTTCAACCTTTAGAACCTTTGAGGACACTGTTTTGTCGATTATCAATAATTGTTCTTAAATTGTCTTATCTAATTAGATGGCTTTATCTTAATACGTCACCTATTTGGTAAAGTTACTTTTCCAGAGGAGTGTTAATAAAACTCGTGCTAATGATGTTCAAGCCTTATTTTTCCGGGTTCTTCCACGCCCAGGCAACCTTACTCCAGTAGTGTGTATCGTTGTGGTTATTTCTTTCTAGTAACTTTCGTCTAGAAAGTTTGTTCAGGAAACGCAGAGTAAAAGAAGGAAATCTTACAAGCATCTAATCTGCTCCTGCCAGGTACAAAAGTGGCAGCAGACAGGACCCCAGTAGCCTCGAACGAGATGCTGCCGTGGTCAACGGTTTGTATCTGGGGCTTCGGCGGATTTTAGGCTTCTGTCTGCCCAGTGAGGACGGATTCTAAGTGATTTTTCCTATATCGGTTTAAGTGATGTTCGGTAGCGTTACTTTGCTAAAAACGATATTTTTGCCTCACCATTATCCAATGATAATTGTCTGCCAATCCTGAAGATCACATCGTCGATAGTACATTAAACCCTCATTTTAGGCCCGCATCTCGTGGTCGTGCGGTAGCGTTCTCGCTTCCCACGCCCGGGTTCCCGGGTTCGATTCCCGGCGGGGTCAGGGATTTTCTCTGCCTCGTGATGGCTGGGTGTTGTGTGTTGTCCTTAGGTTAGTTAGGTTTAAGTAGTTCTAAGTTCTAGGGGACTGATGACCGTAGCAGTTAAGTCCCATAGTGCTCAGAGCCAGCCCTCATTTTAGTTTGGTCCTCCTAATAACCTAATGGGAAAAAGGCGTGAAGAGAAGAACGACAATTCACGACTGTTCGCATGTGTATTCTTGTGCACAACGCCTGTACAGAATCTTTATCACCAAAGGACAGCAACATTGTTAAAAGGAGATCAAAAGCACCATCATCACAGCTGCCGCCGCCACAACCAACGCCTTTTCCACCATTACAGTTATCACAAGCTTTATCATTATCTTCTTCTTCTTCTTCGTCACTACCATCATGACTGTCGACTCTTTGCGCGGATATAAAAATCTTTCCTAACATAAATGTAAATGTATCACACAAATCTGGGGGCGACGGGTATGATTATTTTCAAACCGTTTGTTTAATGTGCAAAATACTACCACGAATTATCTGCAGAAGAAGGGAACAACTGACAGAAGCTGACACAAAGGACAATCAGTGCAGGTGAGCAGAAATACGGGAATAAGCAAAGCAATACGTAGCTCATGGTTTAATGTAGAAGTTTGGTTGAGAAAAGACAAAATTTTCGACAACGTTTATTGAAGTACGCTGACAGATCAGATTATCATAGGAAATTATCATAGAATTAAATACAGTTTTTGGGAACTCAAATTAGAAAGTGAGACTCTGAAAGTTGTTGATCAATTTTTAGACATTTTTAGCGACGTAATTGACAGCAGCAGAAGTAAGGGCATACAAAATGCAGATGATGTTATAGCATTTGAAAAAAATTCGAGCAATAAAAACATATTCACAGCGATATAAATTTAATTGTTGTGCAGTCTTCTCTGGAAGTATTTGCCTGGAGTTGACAATCAACAGTACAGATAAGAAAGCAGTATCAGCTTTTGAAATGTGGTGCTACGGAGAAACGTTGAATATGAGGTAGATTCATCAAAAACCTAAAGAACAGTCAATGAATCGAAGCAAGGAAAAAAGAGCTTATGATCCAACTTGACTAAAACAAGGGAAAGAGTGAACAGGACAAAGCATTACTTTGGTACAAGTGGAAACTGAGAAGGGTAAAAGTGATAAGGGAGATCATGCCTTGAATATAGTAAACAGGTACAAGTAAATGGAGGTTTCGGTATTTCTGCAGAGACGAGGAGAAATGTGCAGAACAGACATAAATGTAAAGAGCTACGTCAAATAAGTTTTTGGAATGATGACTACACCTTATTACTACCACTAATCACATGTTTCTATCAGACTACTTGTAAATTTCAGAACGAAATTTTCACTCTAAAGCTGTGTGTGCGCTCATATGAAACTGCCTGGCAGATTTAAAGTCTGCGCCGTCCGAGACTCGAGCTCGGAACCTTTACCTTACACGGGCAAGTGTAGTTCAGGAGAAATATCAGTTTCCAACAAAGCAAGTTCGCCTTTTTTTACATTTCATTTACAATTGTTGCTGTGTTCAAAAGTTATATTATAATTAATAAGATAAAGCCTCTTTTTATTTATTTTACGTCAGTGACTGAAGAAAAGAAATCCTTAGGGGTTCCCACAATCGAAAAAGATAACTGAAGCAAGAAGAAGCAGCTCAGAAATCCAGAATAACAATGGAATAAGTTTCTATAATGCATTAAACCGTAGACCTAGATGGAGAGGCTTCGTCCCGCTATAGCCCTCAGTGGTTCACAACCCCACAACAGGTCACAGCAGTCCACCCATCCCACCGCCGCCCGACACCGAACCCAGGGTTATTGAGCTGTTAGCCCCCCCCCCCCCCCTGAACCTCCTCGCCCCCTCCTGGGAACGTCTTATACCAGACGAATGTAACTCTGTTTGCATATTAGAGTAATTATTGTGTACGCGTACGTGGAGACAGTGTTTGCGCAGCAATCGCCAACCTAGCGTAACTGAGGCGGAACAAGGAGAACCAACCCGCATTTGCCGAGGCAGTCAGAAAACCTCTACAGGCTGGGCGGCACACCGGACCTCGACAGTAATCAACCGGGCCGATTTGTGCCGGCGACCGGCACGTCTTCCCGCTCGGGAAGCAGCGTGTTAGACCGTCCATGGAATCATAATTAGAGAAAAAAATCGCAAAAAGAAAACCAGTTACAACTTTCGTATACAAGTCTTTGAAGATGATGAATATAAAGTTTCTAATCCACGTCCAAATCCAATAAAAAATGCACAAAATGCAACACTAACACTGCCTGTAATTCCTGATGATCTAGAGCTCAAAGATGTTGCTTATTTAAAATTCATTAATAATCTTCCTGTAATATAGAATCAGCTTAAAACAGAAATAATTATTCGTGGATGTCGCATATTTCAGAAGGAATGCAGTCTAAATGCTGAGCAGCATCAGCTGATCGTCTAGTGCCAAAATGTCTGTTCTGTCGTCGGGTCGGTAATGAAAAAGAAGGAACAGAAGCCAACCAACCTTGATTATTATATTTACCAAAAAATAATGTAGCATATGCTATTGTTGTTTTCTGGTTCTTACATCAAATTCTGCGACACAGTCATCTTTCGTAATTACATCTGGTTTTAATAAATGGAGCAAAGAAATTGTTTAGCCCTAAAAGAAGTCCATAACATCGAAAATCATTTACAAGTTGGAAAGAAACAGAAAGAAGATTGGTTAATACAACAGGAATCATTGCATCATTAGAAACAAATTTGAAGTGTGGTAAAGAACGGCGGCGAAATTTATTGCAACGACTTGCATGAAGTACCTGATAGTAAAAAATCTTCCTCTACGTGGTTACGTTGAAAATCTAGCTCTTCAAGATGGTACAAATGTCGAAAACGTGTTACTTTACTTGAACTTGTAGCTCAGTTTTATCAACTACTAGAAAATCATCTTAAAATGTTGTGGGGTGCCAAGAACTGTTTCATACCTATCACCATAGATTCAAGTGACTTTATTCACCTCCTGGCATACACAGTTCGAAATCAATTAATAAGTGACATGAAAAGGAATAAAATTATTGATTTTTATTTGAGTCGACTTATAATATCGTTCATCGAGAAGAAATGTCGCAAGGGGTATGTTGAAACGTCCCCTTAAAAAAATTATTCACGACTGTGCTTAAACTGACACAATATTTTTAGCGCAACGCAATCTGACTTTCAAAAATCCCTACAAAAGAATGGCCCTGACTAACATTAACCTATACGTTTCACAAATCACTTACCTCACCAAAAATCTTCCTTACTCGAACTACTGCAATACAGCGAGCGCCACTACTGCCAGTTAAATAAAAGATTCAAACTACGGAAGGCGCTAACTACTGCTAGGCATAGTTAGCAAATGAAAGATTTTAATAGAGAACAAACATTGTATTTACCTTAATAGTCATAATATATATAGTAGTTCATAATATCCAGTATTACGAATTATCAAAACTCCGCCATCTCTCTCCCCACATCCACCACTGCTGGCGGCTCACCACCAACTGCGCAACGCTACGCGCTGTTCACATCCAGCTGCCGCTGCCCAACACTACAATGGCAGACAACAATGCAAACTAGCCACAGACTGCACACAGCACAGCCAGTGATTTTCATACAGAGCGCTACGTAACGTTGCCAATAAGAAAACATAAACAGCCTACTTACATAAAGAAAACATAAACAGCATACTTACAATGTAAATATTGATGTTTACCAACAGCAAAGTTACTATCAAGAATCTTTTTTGGGGATTTATTAAAATACATACTAAAGATGTATCTTCAACTGAAAATACAAGGTTTGAAAAATTAAATTCGGATCATATTTCATTAAGAACTGTAGATGACAGTGTTATGAGAATGCTTCCATAACGTCAAGGTTTATTACGAAATTGTGGAAAAAAATAATAAAGCTTTTTTTTTAAACTGTGAACCACTCCTTAGATTTGGTAGGAGCTACTGCGGTTAACAAGATCCAATCCCTATTATATGTTTTGGACTAAATGAAAACATATAACTCTTTTTTCTCACATTCAACATTATACTGGGAATTATTTAAGAAAATTATTTATAGGAAACTTTTAAACGTGAATCTGAACTACAATGGAATGGCAGGGCACAAGCGGTTATTGTCGACGAACTGGAAGAGTTAAATCAGAAAAACTGGCAGAGGACATTACTACCACAAGTGACACCAGTACTGAAACTACAATTGTATTGTAAAATTCACTGAATTTCAATTTCCTGACTTTAGGCAACCCATGACATAAAATCTTGAGGAGACCTGATGGCGTGCAGCTCAGATTACAAGGTCGTAAAATGAATTTTAGAGCTGCGTTCCATGATCTTGAACCATTAGCGACTGAACGTAGAGAAATTCGAGACGATGTCTGTCAAGAGGCTGTGGGGAAGGCTAAGCCTCACAGTGAAAAGCGGGACACTGATATAACAATTCGTGTTAGAAGACGCCGAAAAATGCCCGGCTACTAATGTTGGGCTTTCCTCCGAAATAGAACTTTCTCGCGTTGTGAAAATTGTTGTTGATCGTCTGCATCAAGAAGTAAGTATACGGTTTATACAAATAAGTGATCTTAGTTCCAGTTTGGATTTTTGCTAGACGTTGTCTCAACTACGTTTCTGAACACTCCAAGCCTTTGCAGTCCAGAACTTAACATGTTGCTAGCTCAGAAAATGCTCTCGTCATGACTGTAATAATTCGTCCTAATCGGTCACGAGTGCGTCGTGGATAGGAGCAGGAGTAAACAGCCGACGTATCTTATCTATGCATTACACAGGCTTCACGCTTGCGTGCGGCATGTTTCGGTGGATGGACAGAGTCACGTGTCTCCTGTTATCAGCGCGACCGCGAGACTGATGGCAGATGCTTCTGGCTGTCTGTCTCTTAAGCGTGGCTTTGCTGAGTGTGCGGCTGATTAATTTGCTTATATTTTTGTGGTTCGAGGTAAGCGTGATTCATCTAGCCAACGTAACTGCTGGAAATTTATGAGGCTAGTTGCTTGAAAGTGTCTTGATGTCAGGAAATCATATATTGCCATCGATATGAGCCTCGGATGACTCCTGTATGACTCCGTCTACTATTGGCATTTGACACTGTTCTTTCCTCGTATTCATACTTCTTAAGAATGTTCAAATGTGTGTGAAATCTTATCGGACTTAACTGCTAAGGTCGTCAGTCCCTAAGCTTACAAACTGCTTAACCTAAATTATCCTAAGGACAAACACACACACCCATGCCCGAGGGAGGACTCGAATCTCCGCCGGGACCAGCCGCACAGTCCATGACTGCAGCGCCTGAGACCGCTCGGCTAATCCCGCCCACTTATTAAGAACCGGTTCTCCTGTCATTAATACAAGTATGTACTCTTGGATATGAACCTTGGCGTAACTTGGAACTAATCACATTTGCTATGAATATTACGAGTCAGGATGAGTTCTAGGGGCATCAGCAGTTATCCTGAGGAGTTACAGTGATGCGTTAACCATCCATACATATACAAGTGCTGCTGCCCATACTAAGGCATCTACCAGGTGCGGTAAGAGAAGTAACTCGTATAGCGTAACTCTGAAAAACTGTCGTATCTGTGACATGGTGTACCTTCTAAAAATGTTGCACACTGTCTTCTTTTTCGATTTCCTTTACTTCAGATTTGAAAATAAGCGGGTCACACATGCAGTAATATCTTATTCAGTATAAAAAAGGGAATTATTTTATTTTGTAGGTCGAAGTACATACCATCTAGCGCTTTAATGTAAAATTTTCTTTGAAACTGAGACTTTATTCGTATCGTGTGGATACATTCAAATAATTTTTCTCCCTGTGATGATAGTAACGTAATAGTTCCTCTCCCTTCAACATCGCTCCTGGACGTGTTGATTATACCATCAACTCTCCCGTCTGTTGGTTAAAGAGACTCTGCCGGAAAGCTGTCGGATCTCCTGCCAGATGATTGTTGATAAACGGCTCTTTGTCACTGCCACCCATCTGATGTCCCGAGAGCTTATTTCCATCTGCAGGAAACGTAGGGAACGTCAACGTTCACACTTCCGTCTTCTCATTGCCTCTCAGTTTTGTTTATCAGGTACTCCGTTGTCCGTAGAGAACATTTTCATATACAGAACACGACATTCACGTCTGCCTAATAATCATTGCCTCTTTCTCTATATCTCACAATTGTGACGATTATTGTCTGTAGTTATTGCTTTTCTTTCGATGAACAGACGAAATGAAGCTCGAATCTCATTATAGTCATTGTTTGTTTGTTACTGGCTGCACACCTCAGTTCAAAAGCAACTGAAAATATCTCACTTTGCAACGAAAACTATATACTTTTCTCTTCTAATGTGCTAGATGCCAAATATACGAAACAGTTTGAAGGATATGATCAAGAAAGCGTATTTACCTGTTGCTCAGTCGTATCTATAACAAAGGAAATTTTGAAAGTATTTCGAAATGACTATCGACTGATCGACGTCCAGAAAGAGAGACAGTTAATTTCGCCATACAAATGCTTAGAAAACTTCTATTTAAAAAGTATGGAGTGAGAAAAAGTTAGTGGCACCAACATTTATCACCTCGGACCTTGATTGAAAGGTACAGGAGAATCAAAAAATGCTGGACGCCTTGAGTAGCAGGATGAAATACACAGGCTAGCGCTGACTCTAGTGAGATGTTTGATGGACATTCAAGAAGAGCAGCAAGAATGGTCACAATTTTGTTCAACTATTACACGCTGTTGGTAGTGGGAGAGATAACTGGGTACATAACCGCAAAATGACTTCTTCTTCTTCTTCTTCTTCTTCTTCTTTATCGTCACCTTGTCCCACGTCATGTAGGGTCGCCGTTGCTCTTCTGGATCCTTCTCCTCCATAGTACTCTATCCATTGCCTCTTCCTTCTTCCATCCTTTCTCCCTTAGGTCCCCGGATATCTTATCCTTCCACCTCATCTTCGGTCTTACTCTCCTTCTCGCTCCTTCAGTCTTTATACCTTCAACTCTGTTTCCGATATACTATTCCCCTTTTCTCTGTAAGTGTCCGTACCACCTTAGTCTGCTCTCTTGTAACTTTTTCCCCATGAGTCCCACTTTCACAGATCCTCTAACAAATTCATTTCTAACCCTCTCCTTCCTTGTTACCCACACGTCCACCTCAGCATCCTCATTTCCGCCACTTCCATCTTCCTTTCCTGGGCTACTGTGATTAACCACGTCTCTGCCCCGTATATCATAGCAGGCCTTACCACCGACTTGTACACTTTCCCTTTCAACACAATGCTCACCTTCTTGTCACACAACACTCCATTCATTTTCCTCCAGTTGTTCCAGCCGCAGTTTATTCGATATTGTATCTCGCTTTCCAGTCCTCCGTCCCTCTGTATGTACGATCCCAGGTATTTAAATTTGCAAACCAATTTCAGCTCATCATCCTGGATCTTGCAAGACCTCATCTGCACATCCTTCAGTGCTAAATATTCTGACTTTGTCGTGTTAATTTTCATCCCTCTTTCTTGTAGTGCCTTCGTCCAATCCTCCAGCTTTTCCTCAAGTCTGTCGATGCTCTGCTCACAAAGAACCACATCATCCGCAAACATCATATTCCATGGCGCTTCCTTCTTCACATCTTTCACCAGCACATCCATAATCAGGTCAAAGAGGTAGGGACTAAGCGCAGACCCTTGATGTAATCCTACTTTTACTGGAAACTCCTTTGTCATGCCCGCACTACTTCTCACCTGTGTCATTGCTCCTCTATACATTTCCTTCACTAACCTCACATACTTATTTGGCACGCACTGCTTTCTCTTGCTCCTCCATATTTCGTTCCTTGGGACTCTGTCATATGCTTTCTCCAAATCAATGAAAGCCATATGTAGATCGGCTTGTAGCTCCCCATGTCGCTCCACTATCCGCCTTAAAGCATGTATTGCATCAGTCGTTCCTCTTCCGGGCATGAACCCAAACTGTTCTTCACCCACCACAGTCTCCTTGCGTAATCTTGCTTCTGTAACTATATCCCAAATTTTCATTGTGTGTGCCATCAGTTTAATATCTCTATAGTTACTACAGTCCTGCACATCACCTTTCCCCTTAAATATTGGGATCAGTACACTAGTTCTCCACTCGTCTGGCATCTCCTCCTGTCGCCAAATCTTCTTCATTAAATCCCAAAGGAGCTCAATTCCGTTTTTACCGAGACACTTCCATACCTCAACGGGGATCTGGTCTGGGCCAACTGCCTTCCCATTATTCATATTTTAAACTGCCTGTTCGACTTCATCTCTACTTATATCCATCGTTAATCCTTCGTTTGCCCCTCCTTCCTCAGTTTTCACTCTTACATTTTCTACATTCAGAAATTTTTCAAAATAATTCAACCACCTTTGGATTATTTTTCCATGGTCATGCAGAATTATTCCTCTTTTATCTTTCATTTGTTTTATTGCTGTTGGATCCTTAGAAGCTTTATCTCTTGATTTGCCTATCCGTATCAGTTGTCCTAGGGGTGGGAAATTGACCCTAAAGGCGGAAGAATCAGCAATGATCAACGACATGAGGATGCAGAAGGCAATGGAAACCACTGCATTAAAGACACGTAACGTGTATCCACAGGACATGTGGCCTGTAATTGAAGAAGTGTCATGATGATCTCTCCATTGGCAAAAGATTCCGGAATAGTCCCCCATTCGGATCTCCGGGAGGGGACTGCCAAGGGGGAGGTTACCATGAAAAAAGGATTGAATAAGCAACAAAAGGATAACGTTCCACGAGTCGGGGCGTGGAATGTCAGAAGCTTGAACGTGGTAGGGAAACTAGAAAATCTGAAAAGGGAAATGCAAAGGCTCAATCTAGATATAGTAGGGGTCAGTGAAGTGAAGTGGATGGAAGACAAGGATTTCTGGTCAGATAAGTATCGGGTAATATCAGCAGCAGCAGAAAATGGTATAACAGTTGTAGGATTCGTTATGAATAGGAAGGTAGGGCAGAGGGTGTGTTACTGTGAAAAGTTCAGTGACCGGGTTGTTCTAATCAGAATCGACAGCAGACCAACACCGACAACGATAGTTCAGGTATACATGCCGACGTCGCAAGCTGAAGATGAACAGATAGAGAAAGTGTATGAGGATATTGAAAAGGTAATGCGGTATGTAAAGGGGGACGAAAATCTAATAGTCATGGGCGACTGGAATGCAGTTGTAGGGGAAGGAGTAGAAGAAAAGGTTACAGGAGAATATGGGCTTGGGGCAAGGAATGAAAGATGAAAAAGACTAATTGAGTTCTGTAACAAGTTTCAGCTAGTAATAGCGAATACCCTGTTCAAGAATCACAAGAGGAGGAGGTATTCTTGGAAAAGGCCGGGAGATACGGGAAGATTTCAATTAGATTACATCATGGTCAGACAGAGATTCCGAAATCAGATACTGGATTGTAAGGCGTACCCAGGAGCAGATATAGACTCAGATCACAATATAGTAGTGATGAAGAGTAGGCTGAAGTTCAAGAAATTAGTCAGGAAGAATCAATACGCAAGGAAGTGGGATACAGAAGTACTAAGGAATGACGAGACACGTTTGAAGTTCTCTAACGCTGTAGATACAGCAATAAGGAATAGCGCAGTAGGCAGTACAGTTGAAGAGGAATGGACATTTCTAAAAAAGGCCATCACAGAAGTTGGGAAGGAAAACATAGGTACAAAGAAGGTAGCTGCGAAGAAACCATGGGTAACAGAAGAAATACTTCAGTTGATTGATGAAAGGAGGAAGTACAAACATGTTCCGGGAAAATCAGGAATACAGAAATACAAGTCGCTGAGGAATGAAATAAATAGGAAGTGCAGGGAAGCTAAGACGAAATGGCTGCAGGAAAAATGTGAAGACATCGAAAAAGGTATGATTGTCGGAAGGACAGACTCAGCATACAGGAAAGTCAAAACAACCTTTGGTGACATAAAAAGCAACGGTGGTAACATTAAGAGTGCAACGGGAATTCCACTGTTAAATGCAGAGGAGAGAGCAGATAGGTGGAAAGAATACATTGAAAGCCTCTATGAGGATGAAGATTTGTCTGATGTGATAGAAGAAGAAACAGGAGTCGATTTAGAAGGGATAGGGGATCCAGTACTAGTATCGGAATTTTAATGAACTTTGGAGGACTTACGGTCAAATAAGGCAGAAATGATAGATAACATTCCATCAGAATTTCTAAAATCATTGGAGGAAGTGGCAACAAAACGACTATTCACGTTGGTGTGTAGAATATATGAGTCTGGCGATATACCATCTGACTTTCGGAAAAGCACCATCCACACAATTCCGAAGACGGCAAGAGCTGACAAGTGCGAGAATTATCGCACAATCAGCTTAACAGCTCATGCATCGAAGCTGCTTACAAGAATAATATACAGAAGAATGGAAAAGAAAATTGAGAATGCGCTAGGTGACGATCAGTTTAGCTTTAGGAAAAGTAAACGGACGAGAGAGGCAATTCTGACGTTACGGCTAATAATGGAAGCAAGGCTAAAGAAAAATCAAGACACTTTCATAGGATTTGTCGACCTGGAAAAAGCGTTCGACAATATAAAATGGTGCAAGCTGTTCGAGATTCTGAAAAAGGTAGGGGTAAGCTGTAGGGAGAGACGGGTCATATACAATGTGTACAACAACCAAGAGGAAATAATAAGAGTGGACGATCAAGAACGAAGTGCTCGTATTAAGAAGGGTGTAAGACAAGGCTGTAGCCTGTCGCCCCTACACTTCAATCTGTAGATGATGGAAATAAAAGAAAGGTTCAGGAGTGGAATTAAAATACAAGGTGAAAGGATATCAATGATACAATTCGCTGATGACATTGCTATCCTGAGTGAAAGTGAGGAAGAATTAAAGAATTAAATGATCTGCTGAACGGAATGAACAATCTAATGAGTACACAGTATGGTTTGAGAGTAAATCGGAGAAAGACGAAGGTAATAAGAAGTAGTAGAAATGAGAACAGCGAGAAACTTAACATCAGGATTGATGGTCACGAAGTCAATGAAGTTAAGGAATTCTGCTACCTAGGCAGTAAAATAACCAATGACGGACGGAGCAAGGAGGACATCAAATGCAGACTCGCTATGGCAAAAAAGGCATTTCTGGCCAAGAGAAGTCTACTAATATCAAATACCGGCCTTAATTTGAGGAAGAAATTTCTGAGGATGTACGTCTGGAGTACAGCATTGTATGGTAGTGAAACATGGACTGTGGGAAAACCGGAACAGAAGAGAATCGAAGCATTTGAGATGTGGTGCTATAGACAAATGTTGAAAATTAGGTGGACTGATAAGGTAAGGAATGAGGAGGTTCTACACAGAATCGGAGAGGGGACAGGATGATAGGACATCTGCTAAGACATGAGGGAATGACTTCCATTGTACTAGAGGGAGCTGTAGAGGGCAAAAACTGTAGAGGAAGACAGAGATTGGAATACGTCAAGCAAATAATTCAGGACGTAGGTTGCAAGTGCTACTCTGAGATGATGAGGTTAGCACAGGAAAGGAATTCGTGGCGGGCCGCATCAAACCAGTCAGTAGACTGATGACAAAAAAAAAAAAAAAAAATCAGTTGTCTCATATCCTGATTTTTCTGTAGTTGTTCGTATGCCTCCCTTAACGGCTCGTTTTGCCTCCTTCTTTGCACTTTTGTATGGTTTCCCATCCTCAGCACTTCCGGACATATCCCACTTCCTCTTAGCGTCTTTCTTTTCCTTCACAACCTTCTGAATCTCTTCATTCCACCACCATGCTTCCTTATCTTTTGGCACCTCTCTTCCATATGTTAACACAAACACTTCCTCCCCGGTCTTCCTTATAACCGCACTATTTATTTTCCACCACTCCTGCACACTCTCTGCCAATTTTACCTTTCCAAGTACTTGTTCACTGAACTCCTCTCCGAAAATTTTATCCTTTAATCTCCACCACATAATTTTCCTTTCACATTGATTTATGTGCCTCTGTCTTATACATGCTTTCATCTCACAATCCGCTACAGTCAACTTATGTTGCGTTGCTATTCCTTCACCGTATATGACCTTAGTATTTCGCACCTCCCCACTATTTTTCCTTCTACATAATATGTAATCAATTTGGCTTTTATTTTCGCCACTCCCGTATGTTATTAGTTTTTCTCTTTTTCTTTGGAAGTAGGTATTCGTAATCACTAGATCAAAAGCCACTGCAAACTCCACTATCTTTTTTCCTTCCTCAATTCTCTTGCCATACCACCATCCTCCATGCCACCTCTCTTCCCCACCTTTCCTTCCGCCAACATGAACATTTAGATCCCCTCCGACTATCACTCTTTCATTCTCTGGTATTCCGACCATTACTCCATCCAAATCTCTCCAAAATTTTTCCTTCTCGCCCTCCGAACATCCCGCTTGGGGTGCACAGGCTGTCAGCACTGTTACCATTTTCCGCCAGACATCATCTTAACATACATGATCCTACCATTTACTCTGTTGACTTCACATACCTCTTCTTGAAGCTCTCTGTCCAAAATAACTCCAACTCCATTTCTTGATTCCATGGTTGCACTACTATAAAGTAGCTTATAGCCTTCAGCTAAGATCTTTGCCTAATTGCCCTTCCACCTTGTCTCTTGCACACACAAAGCCTTTATCTTCCTCCTCTGCACCATGTCTACTATCGCTCTTCCTTCCCGTCATCGTTCCCACGTTTAGAGTTCCCACTCTAATCTTGAACACCTTTGGATCCTTCGCAAAACGCCTCCCCCGGAGATCCGAATGGGAGGCTATTACTCCAGAACATTTATCCTGAGAAGCATCCATCATTTCTCTTGTTTTGGCAATGTTTTTACAGCCGGATGCCCTTCCTGACGCCAACCCCCTTCCCTTTTTAGAGGGGCGGAGGCAAGATGACTACTTACCACATAATAATTAAGAAATCACAATTTTAGAGAAAGAAAATTTAAACAGTTTTAAGCCAGACAAGTGACAACAAAAATTTTTCTCGAAAGACATTGATTAGCCACCTTTTCTTAGGCACGAATGTTGTTTCGTAGCTTATAGATCACAATACGCATGTAGTCGTTGCTGACTAGCCACTAAAATATGATGCAAAATGGAGTTTCTGCTTATCTGAAAATTGGGTTACATTAGACTTTTGGTCAAGACACACGCTTACAATGCCAGTCTCTTCCATCCTCTCAGGCTTTTTCACTGAAGAGCCAAAGTAAATGGTACAACTGCCTAATATCCTGTAGGGCCCGCGCGAGAACGCAGAAGTGCCGCAACACGACGTGGCGTGGACTCGACTAGTGTCTGAAGTAGTGCTGGAGGGAATTGATGCCATGAATCCTGCAGGGCTGTCCATAAATCCGTAAGAGTACGAGGGGATGGAGATAGCTTCTAAACAGCACGTCGTTGCAAGATATCCCAGATATGCTCAATAATGTTCATGTCTGGGAAGTCTGGTAGCCATCGGCAGTGTTTAAACTCAGAAGAGTGTTCCTGGAGCCACTATGTAGCAATTCTGGACGTGTGGGGTGTCCCGTTGTCCTGCTGGAACTGCCCAAGTCCGCCGGAATGCACAATGAATGTGAATGGAGGCGGGTGATCAGAAAGAATGCTTACGTACGTGTTACATGTCATAGTCGTATCTAGATGTATCAGGGGTCGCATATCACTCCAACTGCACACGCCCCACACTATTACAGAGCCTCCATCAGTTGAAATAGCCCGTGTTGACACGCAGAGACCATGGGTTCATGAGGTTGTCTCTATCCGCTCGATACAATTTGAAACGAGATTCGTCCGACCAGACAACAAACATGATTCCAGTCATCAACAGCCAATATCGTTGTTGATGGGCACAGGAGAGGCGTAAAACTTTGTGTTGTGCAGTCATCAAGAGTACACGAGTGGGCCTTCGGCCTCGAAAGCCCATATCGGAGACATTTCGTTGAATGGTTCGCACGCTGACACTTGTTGATGTCCTAGCATTGAAATAAGCAGCAATTTGCGGAAGGTGGCACTTCTGTCACGTTGAACGATTCTCTTCAGTTGTCATTGGTCCCATTCTTGCAGGACCTTTCCCGGCCGCAGCGCTGTCGAAGATTTGATGTTTTACCGGATTCCTGATATTCACGATACTCTCGTGAAATGGTCGTATGGGAAAATCCCCGCTTCATCGCTACCTCTGAGATGCTGTGTACCATGCTCGTGCGCCGACTATAACACCAAATTCACTTAAATCTTGATAACCTGACATTTTAGCCACAGTAACTGATCTAAAAACTGTGCCATGCTCTTGTTGTCTTATACAGACGTTGCCAAATGCAGCGCAGTATTCAGTCTATTTAAGATCTCTGTATTTGAATACGCAAAGCTGTACCAGTTTCTTTTGCGCTTCATTGTATGTACACAGTACTTTAAAGGTCCCTTTTATCTCGGAGATCAAAGCTAAAGATCCATGTCAGTGTAATAGGTTAACATACTGCTCATCAAATAGCTAACATGGGCGGTATAACAAACCTTCAAACCCCGAGTGTAAAACACGTACAATTAATTAACAAGACAAACTGCTTAATACGAATGCTTATAATATATGCTTAAAGTATGTACTTCAGTAAGTGCCTAAAAACATTTATTGCACTATCTGACAAACTCTGTGATTCAAAATTTTAATTCAGATTAACAGAGCAACTATCAGGGTTAGCTCTTCCCACAACAAAAAAGGGTATTGTACTATTCACTTACGATACTCGTAATGATAACAGTTTCCATCATATAAGAGTCGCCAGCGCATCACTGTCTCCGTTTGCAGTCGCAGTAACCATTCCGGAGTAGAATCTCCCGCAAACGCCGATCTAAACCGTCTTTACAAACAACACCAAAGGACTGGAAACAAACTCGGGATCTGATAAGAGTAGAGACGCCAGATGACCCAGTTTACTATTAATAAGTTACATGAAGAGAACCGTCACAAAACAACTCTAGCATTCCAAAACATAGTTCAGTGGAGTGCAGCTATTCACCACTGTTAATGCTATCTGAAAATTCGGCTACACTCAACATTGAGAATGTCGGTTTCTAGTATGAG
Source organism: Schistocerca cancellata (assembly GCF_023864275.1). NCBI lineage: Eukaryota > Metazoa > Arthropoda > Insecta > Orthoptera > Acrididae > Schistocerca > Schistocerca cancellata. The sequence goes on along the minus strand of NC_064628.1, from coordinate 242,343,132 downwards.
TTCATGGGAGAAGAGAAGTTTGTGGCACAACTTGACCAGAAGAAGGGATCGGTTGGTAGGACATGTTCTGAGGCATCAAGGGATCACCAATTTAATATTGGAGGGCAGCGTGGATGTAGGTTGCAGTAGGTACTGGGAGATGAAGAAGCTTGCACAGGATAGAGTAGCATGGAGAGCTGCATCAAACCAGTCTCAGGACTGAAGACCACAACAACAACAACAAGTATGAGTATCCACAGTGCAGCGAGGTACAACCAACTCATAGGCAGATGAAAACAAAGGGCTCTCAGCAGACATAATCATGAACATTCTCACCAGTGCGCCTCCTGTCTTTGCATACAATGCGACTGGACTCCGGCTCTCACTCACTAGTCGCCTCCAGCGGTCAGATTAATAAACCTCAGGGACAGTAGCCCTGAACTCCACTCGGCCGCTTCGTAGAGGTCCGCAAATTGGGCGTTTGGCTCTCTCATGCTCGCTACGGGTATAACGTGTGCGAATTTGAATACTGGAAGCGAGCATGCTGTCTTCGAACGTAGAGCCAAGTGGAGGGTAAGGGCAGACGCCGGCCGACCTGGCGCGCTCGACGCTCTGTATGTCGGTAGGCTGGTGTTGCTGTTGACATACTCGCACCAGATGGTGGAACTACAGTCAGATCACTTTAGTTATACTGGAAACGTATATTTTCGCAATTTAGTCTATATACGGATCAGCCAGAGCATTATAGCCAACGACGTACTATCGATATCAAGTCGTCCAGGCGCTAGCAGCGTCATCTGGCAAGGAATTATTGTTAATCAGGCACATGCACGGTGCATGTAGTATCAGTAAGCGTGCTGTCCGTGTGTGGAATGGGGAAGGTACACGATGTATCTGGGTTTGACCTAGGACAGATCGCGATCGCCCGAAGGCTCGCCACGAACATTTCGGAAACTGCACGACTTTCCGGCTGTTCGAGGTGTTCTGTGATGTCTTCAACACGTAGCGAAACCGAAGTGAAACCGTGTCCAGTCGTCATGGGGTTGAGTGGCCACCCCACATTACAGGTGTCGGACGTCGCAAGGTGGGCAGACTGGTAGAACAGGACAGGCGGCAAACTGTGGCGGAAGTGACATCAGCCTTTAATGCCGGGCAGAGTGCAAATATGCCTCAACACGCAGTGCACCGAACACCGCACAGCCGGCGACTCATGCATGTTAACACCACGACATCGGCAACAACGACTGAAAAGGGCCGGCCGCAGTGGCCGTGCGGGTAAAGGCGCTGCAGTCTGGAACCGCAAGACCGCTACCATCACAGGTTCGAATCCTGCCTCGGGCATGGATGTTTGTGATGTCCTTAGGTTAGTTAGGTTTAACTAGTTCTAAGTTCTAGGGGACTAATGACCTCAGGAGTTGAGTCCCATAGTGCTCAGAGCCATTTGAACCATTTTTGACTGAAAAGGACACGTGACCACCCGATACCTTTTTCATCATGCAGATGGGAGCGGGGGGGGGGGGGGGGCGCAAATCGGTGGTAGTCTTCCAGGTGTACAGCTCCTTGACACCTGTACTGCAGGACAGAGGCAAGCTGGCGGCGGTTCTTTTATGACTGAATGTGGCTTCAGAGGCCAACGCACTTGTCCCCGGAATTTATGGGAATTAGGAAACTTGTGTCTGCAGATGTGATGCCACCTCCCTCCAGCGACCTACCACGACCTCACTGCTTCCATGCCGGCTTTCTCAAAAATATTTAAAAAGGTTGTGTTCAAGTGTCTCCTTAAGCATCTGACTGCAAATGCTATATTTTCCAAGTCACAGTTTGGATTTCTGAAGGGTTCTGATATATAGAAAGCTATTTAAACTTACAGTGAGAATGCACTTAATTCATTAGATAATGAATTACAGGCTACTGGCATTTTCTGTGACCTGTCAGAAGCCTTTGACTGTGTGAATCACAGCATTCTCCGAAGTAAGTTAGAGTATTATGGTGTCACCGGGATTGCTGTGAAATGGTTTGAGTCTTATCTAACAGGAAAAAAGGGTGTCGTTTGCGAAATACCTGTGTAGTAAGCAGTCAGTCTTCATCTAACTGGGAATTAATTACATGTGGTGTTCCTCAAGGTTCCTTTTTGGGTCCATTGCTTTTTCTTGTATATATTAATGACCTCTCATCTCTTACATTTCCAGATGCTAAGTTTATTTTGCTTAGCAGATGATACAAATATTTCAATAAGTAGCAAGTCAAGTACAGATTTAGAAATAGCTGCTAATCAAATTTTCACTGACATTAATAAGTGGTTTAAAGCTAATTCTTTGACATTAAACTTTGAGAAGACCCACTATATGCAGTTCAGAACCGGTAAGTGATTTATTTCCAGCATTAGTATAATGTATGAAGACATGCAGATCGAAGAGGTTGATAGTGTTAAATTTCTGGGATTACAACTCGATAATAAATTCAGTTGGGAAGGGCATAACACAGAATTGCTTAAGCTCCTAAACAAGTCTGTATTTGGCGTGAGAATGATGTCGACTTGGACATATAAATAAAAAAAACTTGCATACTTTGCTTACTTCTATTCTATTATGTCGTATGGGATCATATTATGGGCAACCCATCAAACCGAGCAAAAGGTTTTAGGGTGCAAAAGTGTGTGATAAGAATCATTTGTGGTGTAAATTCAAGAAAATCTTGTAGAAACTTGTTCAAGGAATTTTGTATTCTAACCACTCCTTCTCAGTATATTTACTCCTCAATGAAATTTGTTGCAAGTAATACACCTCTATTTTCAACCAATAGCTCAGTACACAGTATCAATACCAGGAATAATAAGAATCTACAAAAGGCCAAAAATCACTTACCTTGGTCCAAAAAGGGGTCCAATATTCAGGAACACACATTTTTAATGAATTTCCAATAACCATTAAAAACTTGGTTTCAGATAAAGCACGATTTAAACAGAGTTTGAAAGATTTTTTGCTAGGCAATTCCTTCTACTCTATAGATAAATATCTTAACAGAGATTGTTAAGTCAGCTTAAGTAAAAATATCTGTTAGATTTCAGTTTTGACAACACTTAGTCAAAACGGTCTGGATTAGGTACTTTGCGTATGATGAATTTATTAATAGTGGATAACAGTGCTTCATTCTGACAGTGTGTTAATTCTGTAAATATTAGCTGTCCCAGTTTACTGCAGTGTATTACCTTATTTTCAACTACCTTCTGACAAATGATCAGGGTAGTAGGTATTATATTCAAATGTTTTATGTTTTTATGTCATACTTTCTGACATGTACCACACCCACGAGAATAATCCAATTTTTTGGGTCTATGGAACGAAAACTGAATCTAATCTAATCTAATCTCACGATGCGTCACCGCTGTTGTCGATGCCAAAGGTGGACAGACCAGCTATTAGGCAGATGGTCATAATGTTCTTGCTGATCACTAAAATCGTGCCATCATTATGAGCCGCATGAGAAAATAGTTTGCTTTAAACAGTAACGAAAATCAGAAACCAGAAAACTTAACTATCAACTGTCCTAGATAAGGTTCTCTGCCTACTTAAATGTCTTTCGCTACTCACATTTTAGGCTGAAACACAACGTTCTTCTCGCTAAATTAAATAGCTTCAGAAAGAAGCTAATCTTACACTTCAACCACTGAAGTAGATGGTCATCGTCACCACTATTCATTAGGCTTGAATAAAAATCAATTTCATCGGAAGCTTGAGTGCGACGTGGCGTAGAGTGCGGTCATTGCGAAAACATACACTACTTTTTTTGGCTGGTGAGTGCGGCTGGCATTCTCTCGGCTGCGCTAAATGTCTGATTATATAACAAGAACAGAGAAGTTATTACTGTCGAGTTATGATTTGGTTCTAGCTTACCTGAAACTGATATTTCATCACAAACTTGACGCACAGTATTTAAAATCTCTGAGACGTGTTGCATATCGAGCTTTGGCGCCATGTTTTGGCGGGCACTTATTTTTGGCTAGAGGACACCCATGGGCGGCTTCTAAGAGGTCTCTCGCAGACAGTCCGCCGAGAAGGCAGCTGGTGCCTAGATGGAGAGCTCGTGGGCCGTGAGGAGCTCCTGGTGGTCGGGACTATCGGCTGTGCTTTCGACGATGGGTGTGTGGGCCGCGTGCCGCCATAGCTGGTGGTATAGCGGGAAGAGGGGTCTTTGCCACTGAGGCCTGACTGGTGGTACAAATCGCAGTCTATGGGAAGGGTCAACTGTACGTGCTGCCACGAGACCTCAATCTGCACGTTTACGTCTCTCCATTAATACCCGGTGAAAAGATTTGAAGTGCTTGCTTACATCTAGCAGTGCAGCAGCGCTGTTCTAACTGCAGTTACGACACGTTGTATCAACCGAGGTCCGCTTACTTTGGTAACACTCGTTAATAGGGAGGAACTCAGAGAATCAGATAGTCGCTAATCATCATCTCGCTATTTAATTCACTTGATTTGTTTTACAAAGTTCAGCCTCCCGCGGCAAAGCTCCCTTCTAATTACATGCTTGCTGTTTAATGCGTTGTTCCCTTGGTGAGGGAAGGAGATAAGAACATACGGTCTTACATTCAGTATGTTTTGTCGTTGTCAACAGCGTAAAGTTTCGGTGTGACTTTTAAAGCTCCACCTGTGTTCTCTGCTTGTCCTCCTTACGGAGTTGGCCTGGGCTTCCTAAGCTATTGACTGGATTGTCTATTTAAGACTAATAGTGTTTGCAAACAAAATCTTTCTACGTCTTGTAAATGCAGCAAAATTGTCTTAATTTATTGTAGGTCTCTGTTACGTGGTACCAGGAATTTTTACATGTCCTTTATTATATTATAGAACAGAGTGGTACAGAAGAAAGGAGTGTAGCTAATCCCTAAATCTAATCTCCAGAGTGTGGGATTCAGCACTTTTTTCCATGCTACGTTGCGCGTGTTAATTTTATTGTGTTTGTGATAACAGCCTTATGTATATTTTGGAATCAGCTAATTTGGGCTACTAGGCTGCGTGAGCGTTTCGGCTTCTACCGCTCAGGGCGAACCACTTGCAGGAAATTGATCAGAATAAAAGTTTCCTATTCAAATTTGTTATTAGAGTTGTTGTAGCAGGCCGTTGTGGCCGAGCGGTTCTAGGCGCTTCAGTCTGGAACCGCCCGACCGCTACGGTCGTAGGTTCGAATCCAGTCTCGGGCATGGATGTGTGTGAAGTCCTTAGGTTAGTTACGTTTAAGTAGTTCTACGTTCTAGGGGACTGATGACCTCAGATGTTAAGTCCCATAGTGCTCAGAGCCATTTCAACAGTTGTTGTACATGTCTTTTCTTAAAACATTCTTTAATATAAATGTCACTGGATGTGCCCGGTTAAGATTAACTGGGTTTTCCTATGAATTTGTGTACTTATTTCGGGCACTGCTAAAAGCCGTTAAGTGTTGTTTGATTTTATTTAAAGCCTGTAGCTATAATATTATGTAATTCTACTGTAAATTGTTCATTGGTGTAAATAATATTTGGCAAATTTCATCACATCGAAGTCCGTAATTTGCAGTACGCTCAATTTGGAAATTGGTAGCTATATCCTTTGGTTTTGAGGACCATCCTTCTAAAATTGATTTCAGACGTGTAATAACGAATGATGTTCAATTCCATTTGTCCAGCCCTTCCTTATCCTTCCTAGTAGTCTCATTTCTATCAAAAACGGATATCATTTTTAATAACGTGAAAGGTGGCTACAGAAATGTGGAGTGTCTGAATTTAGACTCTTTCTTCTATTTGACGGAGACAGCATGCTTTCAGCGGTCGTAGTTTCTGCAGTTAATAGACGACTATATAACACGCAGCATGTGTTAGACAAGAAAACCCTGTGCCCAGTAATTTAAACCTCCATCTGTATCCTCAGACACTTTGTTACCATGACTTTCCTGTTTATGAACTAATAATAAGCAAACCTGTATCGTAGTATACTTCTTGCCTTCGAGCACTTCTGTTGCATCTCGGATAAGCCATCAAAAAGTCACGAGCTCTTATATAGGGTTTATATTTTAAACAATACGTTTTTCAAAGACGCTCTTCTCCGCAAACATATCCATACAGTCTCACTTCAGACAGTAGCATTTTAAACAAACTGTTAAACCTAACCTCCATTTCTTGTTTCAAGCTTATCTGTACCGAATTCCCGTTACCAGTGTCTTTACTAATCAGTAAAGAATATCACTCTCACACACTGCTACAGTCACCGCCTTTCGCATTCTTTCGGATGGAGTGTCACTTTACACACTCTTCTTTGGCTCACGTTCACGAGCCACCATCCTGCAGCGAGCGGCTAAGTGCCAATCGGGTAACTAGTGTAGATACTGGGGCCACTCGAGCATAAGATGCTCGAACGGACGTAAAGGAAGTCGTCTCGTTGCTCCCTTCAGCCAAAGAGATTGTATTGACATATGCCAAAGTTTCAGGGAATCACATGCACCTAGCATTTCGAGTGATCCAAAAAGCCATGGGCAGACCTATACCACTCCGCCCTCCCTCCACAGCTTCACCGGAGAGATGGCACCACTGCTAGGAGCCAAAGACCGCGAGTAGCTCGAAGCAATCGAAATTATCTCTAAAGCGGTACATTGACCAATGGAAGAGCGTCATGAGGATGGTGAAACAACTAAGCGGGCAAACTCTTGAAGATACACGCCGTCTATAATTTGAAAACTTACTTTGAAACTTCTTTGTGTCTGTCCACTGAAATAACTGAGTAGGTGAAACTTCTTTGTGTTTACTGAACGCAACTGAATCTACTGAGTGAAACTTCTGGTCTTTACCGCCAGATCAAACTTCTGGTGAAACTACTGAGTGAAATTGAACCTATTGTCTCGTTACTTATTTTTATCATTTTAACACTGACCTACGGAATTTTCCTTTCCAAAGCAATATAAAAGCCCAACGCAAGCTGACTGCTCTAAAATGACAACATGACTTCAAATAATTAACACAAAAGAATGGATCTGAATTGGAAGAAATCCTAACAATAACCCATAGTTTTCATAAGTCATTTACCTCACAGAAAATCTTCATAACATGAACTACAACAATTACAGCAAGCAGCAACTACAGCCAGCGAAATAAAAAGATTCTAATTAGTATAGACTCTTAATTAATAGGAGGCATGTGGTTAGCAAAAGAAAGATTTCGTGGAAGAGCGAACAATGTATTTAGAAGATTTTACCTTATTCTTGTGACACCCAATTCCAAAAATTATATAGTCGTCATTAATTCCACTACCCGAACATTACCAACTACATCCATCTTCACTTTACAATGCATGTCCTACCAACACTGAGTCTCCATGAAGGACACATGTCCAAGCCATCCGCTCACTAACTGCTAGTCCGTCCAACCACAGAGTCTCTTACCGAGACTGTCAGCGATATTAATTACAGACTATAGCGCTGCCAACATACAAACATATAAACAGAATACTTATAACTTACAAGGGAAACACCCCATCTCACCCTCCCCTCCCCCAGTGGATAGTTCGTCAGACATAAGATGCCCCAGTGGATAGTCCGTCAAAGACTCTACACAGATCAAGCATGAAAATAGGCAGAAGGTGTACTGAACTGTGAAAAAAGAAGCAAAATAGAAATAATGAGCGATTCAAGCTCAAGATGTACAACATGAAGGAAGCTGGAAGATCCACGGCGTCTTGGTCACGGTGTTGAACTGGAAAGTGAAAGATCCGTTTTCAAACGAACGTGTTAATAACGAAATTCGGCTAAGGAAGCTGAGGCTGTTGCACTCTAGGTTCAATGGGGACACACAAAGGACGATAAGCGAAAGCTGGTAGAGATCCGTGCGTCTGCGAAAAGATCTATGCGCGAAGCATACAACAACTGGAACGGTCACACCTTGTATTGTATTGTATGTTAACCGGGGCCTAGAAACGACGGTGAGGCTCCGTCCCCGCCGCAGCCGCAATGGTCCACAACCCCATGACGACTACCGTAGTCCACTGCACCGCTCCGCCGCCCCACACCGAACCCAGGGTTACTGTGCGGTTCGGCCCCCGGTGGACCCCCCCCCCCCCCCCCCCAGGGAACGTGTTACACCAGACGAGTGTAACCCCTATGTTTGCGTGGTAGAGTAATGGTGATGTACGCGTACGTGGAGAACTTGTTTGCGCAGCAATCGCCGACATAGTGTAGCTGAGGCGGATTAAGGGGAACCAGCCCGCATTCGCCGTGGCAGATGGAAAACCGCCTAAAACCATCCACAGACTGGCCGGCTCCCAGGACCTCGACGCAAGTCCACCGGGCGGATTCGTGCCGGGGACCAGGCGCTCCTTCCCGCCCAGAAAGCCGTGCGTTAGACCGCACCATCACACCTTAGCAAAAGATCTGGCAGAGAAGCCGAGAAAATTCTGGTCATACATGAAATCGCTAAGCAAGTCTAAGAATCCCATTCAGTCGCTTGTTGCTCAGTCTGGTGTGGCAGCTGAAGACAGGAGGACGAAAGCCAAATTTTTAAATTTCCCGTCCAAGAAACCGTTCACACAGGAGAACCGTACAAATATACTGTCATTTGAGCATCAAACGGACCCCAGTATGGACGACACGAAAATAAGCATACCTGGAGTAGAGGAACAATTGTATGATTTTAAAATAAGTAAATCACCAGGTCCGGATGGAATCCTAGTTCGATTCTACAAAGAGTACTTTACGACATTGACCCCTTACCTAGCTAGAATTATCGAGAATTCTTGCGCAGCACAACTTCCCAAGCGACTGGAAAAAAGTGCAGGCTCCTCCAGTATACATTAAAGGTAAAATAACGGACCCACAAAACTACAGACCAATACCCATAACTTCTGTTCGCTGCAGAATCCTTCAATATATTCTCAGTTCGAGTATAACAAACTTGCTTAAGACTGAGAAGCTTACGTCCACGAATATGCATGGTTTTAGGAAGCAGCGCTCGTGCGAAACTCGGCCTGCCCTTTCCTCACATTATATACTTAGAACCATGGATGAGGGCAACGAAGAGATTCCATGTTTCTAGATTTCCGGAAAGCGTTTGACACGGTTCCCCATTGCATGCTACTAATAGGTACTAGCATATGGAGTAAGTTCATAGATATGCGAGTGGCTCGAAACTTCTTAAATAATGGAACCAAGTATGTTTTCCTCGACAGCGAGTATTTATTAGAAACAAGGGCATCGTCAGGAATGCCCCCAGGGAACTGTGATAGGACCACTGTTTCCAGAATGAGATTTTCACTCTGCACTCTTTGGTTCTCTATATACATACATGATTTGGCTGACAGGGCGGACAGCAATCTGCGGTTGTTTGCCGATGATGCCGTGGCGTACGGTAAGATGTCGAAGTTGAGTGACAGTAGGAGGATACAATACGACTTAGACAACATTCCCAGTTGGAGTAATGAACGGCAGCTAGGCATAAATGTGAAAAATGACTTTACACATTTGTTCTGGCATATATGGAGCTAGTGCGAAAAATTCAGCTCCAAAAAATCAGTTCACTAGTATCTTTCAGTTTATAGCGTTTGTAATTTTTATTTGATGGAATATTTCATCTTTTTAAAATTAGTATTTATTCCTTTTTTTATGAGAGTATGGCCAAGCGACTGAGAGAGTGAATGAGAGACGTAGGAAAATTCGTAATGTTTTACTTTGTGAAGATGTACGTAACATCCAAACCTTGTTAAAAATTCATAGGAAGAACCACGTGTCATATGACATATGTCTGAGCGAGCATGCTTTTGTAAATGGCAGCCAGAAAATAAGTTAGGAACGGAATAAGTTTGTTATTTAATTTGGTTTATAATGAAATCTAATGTAATAAATTGGAGTTCTGCTTACATGACATTACTTTGTGATTGGGTGAGAGAAGATTTGGCAGTGACAATCGTCTAAAAAGAATGTTCTGATTGGTCATTTAGATCAACAGCCAATCATAATTGAGAGCTTCTTGTGCTGAGATACGAGTGCTAGTGGTAAAAGGACACTTCCTAAACAATGTACAGAACACATCATGATAGATTGCTCTTCGCAAATAGTATCTAAAGTGAAGAATTACAGACGTAAATTAGGTTCTGTTATCGCTAACAGAAAGCGGCTTCTGTGAGAAGCATTTTACTGAATGAGTTTACTAGGAACCAAAAATTACAAAGCACCGCTTAGTAAAGTGATACTGCAATTCTAGTATGTGTTATAGTTTTATTACTGACATAGCATTGTCTTTGACTATGTCCTTGACTGTTTGGTCTAGTTATACACTCCTGGAAATGGAAAAAAGAACACATTGACACCGGTGTGTCAGACCCACCATACTTGCTCCGGACACTGCGAGAGGGCTGTACAAGCAATGATCACACGCACGGCACAGCGGACACACCAGGAACCGCGGTGTTGGCCGTCGAATGGCGCTAGCTGCGCAGCATTTGTGCACCGCCGCCGTCAGTGTGAGCCAGTTTGCCGTGGCATACGGAGCTCCATCGCAGTCTTTAACACTGGTAGCATGCCGCGACAGCGTGGACGTGAACCGTATGTGCAGTTGACGGACTTTGAGCGAGGGCGTATTGTGGGCATGCGGGAGGCCGGGTGGACGTACCGCCGAATTGCTCAACACGTGGGGCGTGAGGTCTCCACAGTACATCGATGTTGTCGCCAGTGGTCGGCGGAAGGTGCACGTGCCCGTCGACCTGGGACCGGACCGCAGCGACGCACGGATGCACACCAAGACCGTAGGATCCTACACAGTGCCGTAGGGGACCGAACCGCCACTTCCCAGCAAATTAGGGACACTGTTGCTCCTGGGGTATCGGCGAGGACCATTCGCAACCGTCTCCATGAAGCTGGGCTACGGTCCCGCACACCGTTAGGCCGTCCTCCGCTCACGCCCCAACATCGTGCAGCCCGCCTCTAGTGGTGTCGCGACAGGCGTGAATGGAGGGACGAATGGAGACGTGTCGTCTTCAGCGATGAGAGTCGCTTCTGCCTTGGTGCCAATGATGGTCGTATGCGTGTTTGGCGCCGTGCAGGTGAGCGCCACAATCAGGACTGCATACGACCGAGGCACACATCGCCAACACCCGGCATCATGGTGTGGGGAGCGATCTCCTACACTGGCCGTACACCACTGGTGAACGTCGAGGGGACACTGAATAGTGCACGGTACATCCAAACCGTCATCGAACCCATCGTTCTACCATTCCTAGACCGGCAAGGGAACTTGCTGTTCCAACAGGACAATGCACGTCCGCATGTATCCCGTGCCACCCAACGTGCTCTAGAAGGTGTAAGTCAACTACCCTGGCCAGCAAGATCTCCGGATCTGTTCCCCATTGAGCATGTTTGGGACTGGATGAAGCGTCGTCTCACGCGGTCTGCACGTCCAGCACGAACGCTGGTCCAACTGAGGCCCCAGGTGGAAATGGCATGGCAAGCCGTTCCACAGGACTACATCCAGCATCTCTACGATCGTCTCCATGGGAGAATAGCAGCCTGCATTGCTGCGAAAGGTGGATATACACTGTACTAGTGCCGACATTGTGCATGCTCTGTTGCCTGTGTCTATGTGCCTGTGGTTCTGTCAGTGTGATCATGTGATGTATCTGACCCCCAGGAATGTGTCAATAAAGTTTCCCCTTCCTGGGACAATGAATTCACGGTGTTCTTATTTCAATTTCCAGGAGTGTATCTGTTGGTGTGTTACTAGCTATCGATGTGGACTTGCTTCTTGACGAAAATTATCGTACACGCTTATAATTCTGAGATACTTCTTACGCACTGTGGTGGGCATAACAGAAAAAATTACTTTTGTTCTAATTGTGTATAAATTTCCTGCCGTTTATGCCAGTAAGCGAAATACTATTTAACCTATTTCCCTGTAAACTGTGTAATCCCTATTGGTTTGATTTATTTGTTTTAGGCTAAGTTTGATAATGGTTATTGACCGATACTATTGTGCAAAATAAATGACAGCTGAAAGTTTCACCATGAATTTTGTCAGCGTTAGGTTCCTAGAAAATTTTTGTTGAATGACGCTAATTAATGAGAAGTTTTGTATAGTATTGTGATAGGTTTTCAAGGACACCGACCATATCCATTTTGTTAATCGTTAAGTCAAATGTTTTATCCATAAAATCAGGGGAAGGTTGAATGACGCTAATTAATGAGAAGTTTTGTATAGTATTGTGATAGGTTTTCAAGGACACCGACCATAGCCATTTTGTTAAGCGTTAAGTCAAATGTTTTATCCATAAAATCAGGAGAAGGTTTAAATGCAACTATTTAGGGGAAAAGCAATTCGCAAACGGTTCAGAATTTGCAAAGATAGTCTGCTTGTTGAAATATTGTTTCCCGAACACAGATAAAATGTGAAACTTTGTAAAAAAATTTTTTTGCTAAAGACGTTTCGTATATTAATTTCCAAGTACGGCTATCGAGTCCATGCCTCAGAAATATAATGTATAACCGCAAAGAATGTAGTGTGTCTCCCATATTTGGTTCGTCTGCAAATTATACGTAGGAAAAAGTTTTTTTTAAGAAAGGTTGATGTTTAAATTTTTGTTGGGATGAATTTATTTACAGTCATCTGTAATAATCTTGACGTTATATGATCCTCAAATGCACTTATAAAGTAATTTTAGGTTCATAGGGAGCATGTAGTGTAGCAACTTATTCATGTTGTAAAGTACAGAGACTCGACCACCTATAGTCCAGTAGCTGCGGAAGAGCCGTTCCGGTTCCTTGTTTTTCCAAAAGTAGCTTAGGCACCACTTTCAGATGCCGCCTATGGCAGTGACTCAGCCTGCCAGTAGAACGCTACGAATACGAATATTTATACTACCTATGAATCTAAATAAAATACATTAGTAATTCTTCGATTCTGTTCAAACTTTACACATTCCTTTTTACTGTTGCTAAAACGATACTGTCCAAATTTCATTTCGTTATTTATCATGGTTCAGAAGATAGAAAATTTTACCTAAAATCACAAAACCCCATTCTGGTATTTCAAAACTGATCTAGTAAAATCAATAGTTTCACCTTTAACTACACATGGAGCTCCTTTGAAAACATGGGTTCCTAAAAACCAATTAATTAGAATTTTTGATTTTATGATTTATGTAATTTTTATTTGACGTGACATCAGAACCTGTTAAAATTAATATTCAGTTATTTTGTTATTTGAGTGCGTGGAAGTGATTGACAGAATGAATGAGGGACAACCGAATATTTAACATTTTTTATTTTGTGAAGATCTGCGTAAAATCCAAACCTTGGTAAAAATTCCTGGGAAGAACCACGCGTCATGTGACATATGTCTGAGTGAGCATGCTTTTATAAAAGGCAGCAAGAAAACAAGTTAGGAACGGAATAAGTCTGTTATTTAATTTTGAATTTTTTCATACTTGATTTGGTTAATTAAAAAATCTGATGTAATAAATAGAAGTTTTGCTTGAATGATATTACTTTGTGATTGGATAAGAGAAGATTTGGATGCGACAATCGTCTAGAATGTTCTGATTGGTCATTTAGATCAACAGCCAATCGTAATTGAGAGCTTTTCGTGCTGAGAGGCGAGTGCTAATGGTAAAAGGACATTGCTTAGAGCAGTCACTTCCTAACCATTGTACAGAACACACCATGTTAGATTGCTCTTCGCAAATAGTATGTAAAATGAAGAATTAGAGACGTATCGCTCAGAAAGTGGCTTGTCTGAGAAGCATTTTACTGAACGTTTGGTAATTTTATGTGCTTCTATGTGAAAAATAATCAAGTTTGAAATATTCTGTTCGAGCTTAGAAAATCTGAGTCGCATGTTTCACATTGGAGACGGAATGTATGGCGACCACTTCGGTAAAGGAAGAGCACCGAATCGACCGAATGCTTAATCCGTATAAACTTGTGAGATAGTGACAGTTTAGATCGTGAATAATATTCGGGTCGAACTCGCAAACTTGTGGCTCCTTTCGTGTGACTATGTGTAGCAATCTTAATAACTGTAAACTTTCAGAGACAATATTAGTGCAGACGTTCATACGGACTTGATAGCCATTTCGTGAAGCGTCCTGGCAGTAAATAGTCAATAGAACATTTAAACGTGTTGCTACGAGAAGGTAGAACCTGAACGCCCGATATTTATCATGAACTTTCAGGAATTGATTTTTAACCAGAGTTTTGCGACCTCTATCTGGTAGGTATTAGGTGGTGATTCCTTTAACGCTACTGCGCACCACCCAGATAGTAATGCTCTGACAGAGTGAAGGTACAACGAGCAGACTAGAAGTCTATCGAGATAGGTTGAGTGAACTGTGTGAATAGGGAAAAAATAGGAAGAAACTCGAACCCCGCCCTGCCGCAAACTGAGAGGCTAGTTCTTTTATAGAATAAAAAAGTCTGAAATGCAACATTCCAGTCATTATTGACAAAAAGATACAACTAATGCCACTTACACTCTGTGATCAAAATTATCGGGACACTCCTAAGAACACACGTTTTTCATATTAGGTGCGTTCTACTGCCACCTGCTGCCGGGTATTCCATATCAGCGATCTCATTTTGGCACGCCGACTTCGTGCCAGGCCTCACCGACCGTCATTTATACCTCTTTCCTCAGTGCAGCACTCTGTGAAGAATGGGCTGCCATTTCCCAAGAAACCTTCCAACACCTGATTGATCGTATGCCTGCGAAAATGGAAGCTGTCTTCAAGGCTAAGAGTGGGCCAACACCCTATTGAAGTCCAGCATTACCGATGGAGGCCGCCACGAACTTGTAAGTCATTTTCAGCCAGATGTCCGATACTTGTGATCACATGGTGTACATCTTTATCTTGTTGATACTAGAACATGAGGAACCTAGTGTCGCATATTTCACAGAGAGAAGTAATACTAAAGAACGATGACTGTTATAGCGCCAGTGTGGTAAAGATAGTGGGTTTTCCAGAGCCTTGCTTTTTCATAACTGCAATCAAAAGAAATAGTTTTTACTGTTCTTTCAATGGCATAGACATAAGCTCACAAACATTTTAACTGAAATATAA
This sequence comes from Schistocerca cancellata, assembly GCF_023864275.1. Classification (NCBI taxonomy): domain Eukaryota; kingdom Metazoa; phylum Arthropoda; class Insecta; order Orthoptera; family Acrididae; genus Schistocerca; species Schistocerca cancellata. The sequence goes on along the minus strand of NC_064628.1, from coordinate 242,328,091 downwards.
GTAACTATTATGTGACGGTCCACAAGCGCCGGCCACTGTGGCAGAGCGGTTCTAGGTGTTTCAGTCCGGAAACGCGCTGCTGCTACGGTCGCAGGTTCGAATTCTGCCTTGTGCATGGATGTGTGTGATGTCTTTAGGTTAGTGAGGTTTAAGTAGTTCTAAGTCTAGATGACTGATGACCTCAGATGTTAAGTCCCATAGTGCTTAGGGCCATTTGAACCATTTGGTCCACAAGCAGGAACACCTTTTGAGATTGTTTCCCTCATGGTCTCAATGATTATCTAAGTAGGCACAAGAGGTCAGCCTTGTGTCTTTATCAGAATGTATGTTATAAGATATTGTCATGGCGTGGATTTCTCAAGAAGAAAATCTCTGTTAATGCTTTTATAAGGCATTTGATATGTAGTAAGTGTTTATGAGAAAAATAAATGCCAATGATGGTCCAATACAGCGCACGAAACCCTTAATTGCAGCAAATAGTTTGTGCCACTGACAGCCCAATGACTGCATCGTCATATTACATCTCTTCCAAAAAGTCGTGCATCATGAAACATTCATAAGAACTGAATTGTAATTTGAAGGTTTTTTATTTACTGAGTCAATATACTGAAAGTCTTCATCGAAAAGTCATTTTTTCCCGTTATAAATCCTATCGTTTGCTTCCTTTGGACAAGATTTCTTCGGTTACTAAAACCTGTGTCTCTGTTCTTCTTCAGATAACGCCATATTGGGTTACGAAATACTGCATCTCCTTTCTGCATTGTAACTGAAACCGAATTCGACATTTCCCTTGGAGCGAATCTCAAGATTTATATACTTCTGTCAACCTCTATGGGTAAATGAAATCGCTGCTGATCACTTCAATGAGCGGCGCGAAGAGACCCACAGAATGACGAGTACTAGTCGAATTCCTGAAAACTGAGTCCCTTGTTTCACAGTCTCGAAGTCTGTACAAGTTTTCCTTCACCAATATTTTATATTATAAGTAACATTACTTTGATAGAAAATAGCTGCTTCTATCTCGTCTTTACGAAACGAAAAAATGTACTATCGTCTGACTGCAATATCAGTAACTTACAATGTAATCGATCAGCTTATAAAATACCTCGATGTTACAATTTGTAGAGGCATTAAATGTAACGATCACATAGGCTCAATTGGTGGTGAAGACTTCAGCTCACTGTTAGGATATCAGGAAAATGAAATCAATCAATATATTAGAGTGACCCATTATAAAATATTTCTTAGTGTGTGGGGCCTGTGGCAGACAGGACTAACAGGGCAAATCAAATGTGTACAAAGGAGGACACCATGAGTGGTCAGAGATTTGTTTGACCCATGGGAGAGCGTCACGAAGAACTGAACTGGTAACACTTGAAGACAGGAAAAACTTCGAGAGCCAGCTACAACCTGCTACGTACCGCGCCTTTAGGTACTGCGAATACAAGATGAAACTAGCTACAGCATGCAAAGGGGCGCTCAACAATCATTCTTCACGCGCTCCACACACGAATGGAACCGGATAGGAAGTATCCTAAGACAGACAATTCACAGTTGTTTGCACAAGATGGATCTGGATGTGGGTAAAGACTTTACTAGTTTTTGTATTACTTTATTGTACTTTACATAGAGTAAATTCACTTATAATATAGCGTAATAAATTCTTATTCTCTTTTTCCATTTTGCAAGTGCTCAAAATAAGTACATAAGGTTACTTACACATCTATAACTTTTATATTGTACTGATGTGTCGAAATACAGCTATCATTAATATTTTTTGGAAAAAAAGAAAAAAATCAGTATGATCAACAGTAGGGTGTGTATTTGTACAGCTTGAGCAGACGAGGAACAGTTTAAATATTTCCAGTAAGTTGGCAATTTAAAGTGACATTTCGTTACTAAATCCGTGTACGTCATTCGTTACATCGAAGAGTTGCTAAGTTCACCACAACAAAGGCAACAGAGTAGAGATTCACTTTAAGTTTTTGATTTCATAAAGTTTAAATTTTGGGATTTATGCATTTTTATGTGATGTAAGGTTAATGAATGAAGCCAGTTCAAACAATTCACAAAGTGGTCGAATGCTGGAGGGTGCGTCGTCCAGTAGACGGCGAGATAGAGTGCATTTTTAAGACTCGTCGGCAGCCATTCTACGTGACCCATTGTTAGACAGCCAGCAAGTGATAATGACCCATTACCGAAGTCGTTAGTTTTCTGAGTGCTCCCAACACACTTCCTTAGTAGATCACGTTGCTTGGTTACTTTGAAACGCGCCAGGCTAGAGCCAGCCCACCGTTTTCATTTTTGTTAAGAGTGCAAGCTCCGCAAGCAAGAGATACAGGGACTTTTCTCCATTTTTATGTTCCACAATGCGAGTTTTGATATAAGAAACAACCTTACATTGTAAGTAGGCTTTTTAGGTTTTTATATTGGTAACGCCACGTAGCGCTCTGTATTAATATCACTGGCTGTGCTGTGTGCAGTCTGTGGCTGGTTAGAACTGTTGTAATATTCGCTATTGTAGTGTTGGGCAGTTGGATGTTAACAGCGCGTAGCGTTGCGCAGTTGGAGGTGAGCCGCCAGCAGTGGTGGATGTGGGGACAGATATGGCGGAGTTTTGAGAGCGGATGATATGGACGTGTGTCCATCAGAGAGGGTAAATTTGTAATATTGGATATCATGGACTGAATATTTTGAACACTATTAAGGTAAATACATTGTTTGTTCTCTAACAAAATCTTTCATTTGCTAACTATGCCTATCAGTAGTTAGTGCCTCCAGTAGTTCGAATCTTTTATTTAGCTGACAGTAGTGGCGCTCGCTGTATTGCAGTAGTTCGAGTAACGAAGATATTTGTGAGGTAAGTGATCTGTGAAGCGTATAGGTTATTGTTAGTCAGGGCCATTATTTTGTATGGATTATTAAAAGTCAGATTGCGTTGCGCTAAAAATATTGTGTGTCAGTTTAGTGTTGATCAGAATAAGTAAAGAGAGTAATGTCTGAGTGCGTTCAGTTTTTGCTCAGCTGTCTGAAAAGCAAATAACGTAAGCGGTTTTCCAGCGCAGTAATTCACAAATTTTTCTAAGGGGGCGTTTCAGCATGATGATTGGGGAGGTTACAGTTTCTCTTTCACCAATCATTTTGCATTAATTGCATACTGGTTTGCTTGTGGGGTCTCTTTAGTGCTTTATCTGGATTTTGAGGCTGCCGTAGATTGGACGCTGGCAGCATAGCGATCCTGTAACGCAGAATGTGGTTGCCTGGCGGCTACCTGAGACCTCAGCTAACTGAGTTACCAGCAGAACTGGTGGTTCTCCCTCCACCCTATCCTGATACGGAGCCCTTCCGTAGCTGCTGACCACGCTATCGCATGTGACGCAGCGCACAGATAGTGTCGAGAGATTATGGGCAGTTGAGCTGGGCGCAGATAATTTCTTGCAGAGCCTGTGGCAGGAAAATCGTGTATACGTTAGGATCGTTTGGACTTCCACCGAATCACCGATGGCGGCGCCCTGGTGGTTCAAGAGGATGCATCTGGAAACCTCGTTCAGTAGCTTGGAGTGCAGATAACATTTGACTGGTTCCTGAATTTCACCACCGCCGCACTGGCACCGCCACGCTGGTGGATATCGATATGAGATTTTGACTTGGGAAATGCGCATTCATTGACTGGATGATATCTTAAAAATTAGCCAGGGTGGGAGAAGGTACATCTACAATCGAAAAGGTGGAAGGGGGACCTCTCTCCTATTGACCAGGGATTCCACAATTTTCCCAGGTAGGGAAAATTCTTATAAATTTGTTTAACCTTGTAACCTCCCCACAAAAATTTTTAAAAGAAAATGACAATATTTAATACAAATGGGAGCCAAGTGTAACCTCCCCACAAAAATTTCGTAAGACAATTATTTAATAGAAATGGAGCCAAGTAAAACTTTCCCACAAAATGTTGAAAGACTATAATTTGAATGTTAACAAGAATACAACCTAACGTAATCTCCCAGCAAATAAATTTACTGACAATGACAATTAGACAAAAATTAGCAATCTGACTCTGGCGTAAGCTTCCGCAAAATAATGAAAAACAATTCAGTGCTAATGAAATCTCAGTGATAATGATAATTCAATTAAACCGAAATATCGGTCTTTGGCCCTGTGCAAATCAGAATTAAATTCTTACCTCATTGTAACTGCTAGTCAAATTTCTGCTCTTATTCTTGCGCACAGCTTGGAGGAACTGCATTGCAAATAATAATATTCCTTTTTTTTTTGTAATTCAACTGAAATTTGTCTTTAAGGGAAGTGGAATGAAATCAATTAAATAAAATTTTTTTTGTAAAGTTGCTTTTGACATAAAAATTATTATTGGGGCACTTGTTGGAAATTAATTACAATAAATGAACTTTAAATTATGTGATGATTACCTTAATTAACAATATACCTCATTGAGCATCTTGACCAGTGTTGCCGACAGACCACATCACACAACCGCACTGGGCTGCTACTACTGACCGACTGCTCTACATGACGACTACTACAGAACTGCTCTCAACGACTACTGACAGAGTACTGCCCACAACTAGACAGAGCTACAGACTCGCAACGACTTACTGACAGACTGAGAACCGCTCGCAACACTCGCGCGGTCAAGCGCATACTCTCTGGTCACAGATGCTACAATGCCTCGCCATCGCTGCTATGTTACATACGTGTTTCATAACCCTCCACTGGGGGGGGCAAAAATTTGGCAGCGATGGTGAGTCATTTGGACTTGCCATCGCAAGAAATTTTTCTTTAATTAACAAACTTCTATAACTTACAGAATATTTAGATGTAGTACATGAATTAAATGTTGTGCACACGCACTAAGTACAAAATATATCAGACAAAGACAAAATGTGAGTACAAAACATAGTAGCAATCAGAAAAATGTATATACAAATTATTTGACAGATAACAAAGTGCACAGGCACTGAAAAAAAATTCTTTAGCATATTCAGAACAAATAAACAGACTGGCAAAAAATATTATGTTGACAAGTGGCATGAGTGCACATGCACTGCAGTTGAGAACATATCAGTAACAAATGACATAAGTGCATACGCACTGAAGTATTGAATATACAGAATAGTACAAATCATATTGAAAAATGAGAAAAGTGCACAGGCACTGAAGTTCAGTAGAAAACATATTAACACACAACATAAGTGCACATGCACTGTAATTCAGAACATATCATTAAAAAAAAATAGTAAAAAATGTATATACAATATAAAAGACAAGAGTGCACATACTGTACTTGAGAACAAATCGAAAAAATGTCTTAGGTATTTTTGCAATAAATAAACATAATGGCAAAAATCATATCGACAAGTGACATAACTGTACTCGCACTGGAGTTCAGCGAATCAAAAATATGTATAGTCATGAACATAAATAATGTTAGCAAAAAATTATTTTCACTATGTGACAAGAATTAGGATAGGAAAGGGAAGGATTGCATCATGGTTGTAGCACTTTAGATTGCACACAGCTGTTCTGAAAGTCCATTATCTTTCCACAGAAGTACAACACCAAGTGACACAATTTGCAGTTCTTTTCCCATCAGAATCCATCAGTGTAGCCAAGACACTGAACTCTCGTAGTAATATTTCATGTTCTCATTTTGGCAGTACATTAGGTACACCAAACAGTGGGACCATAATAATGTCTTCATCGCTCATGGTGGTGGACAGCATGTCGTGTCAACACCACGCTTTTACAAGGCACACCAACGTAGAAGTAGTGCAAACCCAAAGGTAGTGCTCCATGATCACTAGGATAGACAGGACAAATGGACATTGCAGTAATTCAGGGTAGTTAGCTCATGAGGTGAAGGACATTAAGTCACATAATATTGACAATTACAGTTTTCATTTGCGGCATTCATAGCCTAGTGATTGAACATTTCTGTACCAAGTATGTAGTATTACAGAAAAATGTTCAATAATTGTTTTACATAGAATCAGTAACCTTCTTTTCCTAGTTACAAAGCATTATTAAATAATCGCATTCTTTTCCAGTTACAAAGTATGGCATAGTTAATTAATTATTTGTCATTCCAATAGTAATAATCATTAGCCTTCTCCCAATTACAAAACATTATTAAACAATCACATTCTTTCCCAATTACAAAGCATAATCAAGAATCATTAGCCTTCTTCTGATTACAGTTAATTAATCATTTGTCATTCCAATATAGTAAGAATCATTTTCTGTTCCAGTTACAAAGTATCAACATTGAAAACAAGAGCTAATTAATGGCATAATTAATAACATAATTCATTAAGTGACATTAATTATTGGCACTCAGTGGCCCAGCAATTACTGAATAGTACAAAACATTACACTCATCATTGGCACTCAGTGGCCCAGCAAATATTGAATAGTATAAAACATTGTTCCTCATTCAGTATTATTCAGATCATTAAGAAGTAATAACAATTCATTGAGTGACATTCAGATCATTACGAAGTCATTATTAAAAATCAGCTAATTACAGTCATAGCATTAATAATCATGGGCATTATAAGTAGTCTCATTACAATAAACAGAGGCAGTTATTAGCCAGTTATAAAGTATTATTTTATATATATATATATTTTGTATCATTACGAAGTCATTACTGAAGTGACATACTATTCAGAGTTGATCAGTATTATTCAGAACTTTCTCAAACTGGTATCACTATTTGGGACTGGTAATACATTTTTTGTTAGCAATGCATTGCGTTTGGTAATTGTAAGAGAAAGCAAGAAGAGAAAAAAGAGAGAAAAAAAAATTGGTAATGGGTTGTTCCTGTAAATCAAAAATGTGTAACGTCATTCGTCATGAGTCAGCTGTAGCAAGATTGTGAAACAAGGCAGTATATGTGATCACATTTATAAATAATAGATACAAATGGGTAAAAAAAATAAATGCAAGTACTAGAACAGGTATAATAAGTAATAGGTTTAGTATGTATCATGAAAAACTTCTCCTGGAAAAAATACAAAATGGATTATTGACCTGAAAGAAGAAACGCACACTATGCTGAAAAGTAGTGAACTTCGAATTAACAAGTAGTGAACTGTGTATAAACATGTTTTCCATAGCTGTCCTTTCCAAAACTTTCCGTCATCCTACTATGCAATATAACACCTGCTGTCAAAACAAACTGCAACAAATACTTAAATAACTACGTAGCATAAATACATAACTTCAACATTATCCTCATCTGCAAAGAAAAAAAAAACTTCATTATTCATAACTCCATCATTATCATCACCTGTAAAGAAAAACTTCATTATTCATAATAGCATATTCTTCATCATTATTCATCAGTATTCATTATCATCTGCAAAAATATCACTTCATTACTCATTATACAACTATTCCTTATCTCTAGCATATTTCATCACTAAAACTAAGACGTGTAGTTCTGTCTGACAGCCTGCACCAATCACCTTGTATTCTGAAAGAAAAAATTAGTTAAGACTGCTATTCTACGATGAGTATAGTATATTCTTGTTAATGCTTGTTAATCCTGATCCATTTACTCTTCCTCATAAAGTTATTGCATCTTCTTTCGTCTATTCCGTAGTTGAAATTCCCATTTCTGTTGAATTTATTTCTTACACACATCATTTCTTTCTGAAAATGATGAACAGAAATTAACGTCTTGCATTTAAATCATATACTCACTAAGTAATTACTGATTAACGGTAACATACTTAAGCATACAGCCTAACATGACAGAAAACGTAATATGTCAAAAGCATAGACAGTGTTCAAAGGCAAAATGTACGGAGAATATCACAATGCAGCAGCAAAAAAAAAAAAAAAAAGTAAAGTAAAGTAGTCATGATGTTGAGATTTCATAAGGCAAAAATGTCAAAGTCAACTGGTGTGTGTTATATCTTAACTATTTCATAATGCATATAGACAAAACTGGAATACAATCGTACATAAAAAAGTGGAAAATGTACATGGTCTGATGTGTAACGACAAGAAAAGCGACCTGCTAACCTTACCTTTCCGGGCACTTGCCAAGAAAAAAAAATACGCCAGTCATCAGTAGGTAATCATATAAATATAATTGCATAAATGGTCATAAAATGTGTAAATTCATCTGGAAAAATATGCACGGTCTTATGTGTAACGACAAGAAGAGCGACCTGCTAACCTTACCTCGCCGGGCACTTGCCAAGAAAAAATACGATAATCATCAGTAAGTATTCATGAGAGTATAATTGCATACGTGATCATAAAATTAGCAAATGGCATTATAGCTTGTTAAATCATAAAGTGATTTCATTCAATAAACGGTTTAATGTTTGAGATATGGTGGTTGCCTTTCGATTTTCTGGTTCTCAAAGTTTCGACGTGTACAACATTGGGGTGAGGGATGCTGCGAATCCGATATGGACCTGCGTATAGAAGTTCAAATTTACTGCACTTACCTTTTAATTTGCTGGATAAATAGTGTGTACGTACTAATATTTTCTGTCCAACGTGAAAGTCGCGGCGTGTACAAACCTGTTTTTGCTGTCTTCTCCGGCGCTCTGCGGCACGTTTGATGTTGTTCAGCGCAATGTCAATTATTTCGTGGTGTCGTAAGCGACGAGATGTAGGAAAATTTATAAATTCTTTAATTTTGTTTGGTGGTTCAACGTTTTTCAGTATAACAGACGGAGATAGCATAGTGGATTCATTTGGAATCGAATTAATTACATCTTGGAATGAGAGTATGTGTGTATCCCAATCAATATGTCTTTTGTGGCAGTATATTCGGCACAGCTTACCAATTTCTTTCATTAACCGTTCACAAGGATTCGAAGAAGCATGGTACTTGGATATATAGATCGGAGAAATGTTTCTAGCTCGTAACATACGTGTCCATATTGCAGATCGAAACTGTGGTCCATTGTCGGAAATTACTTTCATCACATGCCCTACATGAAATAGAAAATGCTTTACAAATGCTTTCGAAACAGTTTTAGCAGTAGCTTTGCGTAACGGAGTGAAGGTAACAAATTTTGAAGCGAGCTCAACAGCGACAAAGATGTAGCAAAAACCTCTGTTAGTTCTCGGAATCGGACCAAAAATATCTACTGCGGCCATGTGTCTTAATTTAACAGGTACAATGGGATATAAAGGAGGAATATGTGAAGTGGTGTCAGATTTAGCTTTCTGGCAAATTTTACAAGACGCTAAAACTCGTCGTATACGTTTCTCCATGTTGTTAAGATAACAGTTCTGTCTCAGTATAAGAAAACATTTTCGTGCTCCGTAATGTGCGTAACTTAAATGAGTGTACCAGATTAATTTGTTAACCAGTTCGTCAGGAATGCATAATAACCAATTGTTGCTGTCAGGGTGAGAGCGGCGAAACAAAATGTCATTGCGTACAGTGTAGTGGTTTCTAATCGTAACATTTTTCCTATCTTGCCAAAGGTGTTTAATTTCTTTCCACACATTGTCTTTATTTTGTTCTTGTGCTATGTCCTGTAATGACGATGAAATAAAATTTTCAAATGCTACTTGCTGAATGTACATGACACTGAAATTTGTTTTGCAGAAGTTGGTTGCGATGTCTTGCTGATTGTTGCAAAGAGAACGGGATAATGCGTCTGCTACAACATTTTGTGTGCCGGGAATGTGAACAATTGTGAAATTAAATTCCTGCAAGTAAAGTTTCCATCTGCTTAACCTGTCGTGAGTGAATTTAGCTGAAAGTAAAAATTGTATCGCTCTGTGGTCTGTGTAAACTGTGGTATGTCTGCCATACAGAAAGTGCCGAAATCTCGTAAATGCCCATACAACACATAATGTTTCCAATTCTGTAACGGAATAATTTCGTTCAGCGGGTGACAAAATGCGGCTTGCAAATGCGATGTTTTTAATTACTATCGAACCATCTTCTTCAATTTCCTGGAAAATGTGTACGCCTAAAGCGGTGTTAGAACTGTCGGTGGCAATGGAAAAATTTCTGGTAAGATCTGGGTGCGATAAAAGTGGTACATTCAACAAAGCGTATTTCAAATAACATTTTCGTGGACAAGATTCTGTGTGTCAAAAGTATTGCTTACATTATTGGAATATGCAACCTGTACTGTATTTAATCAAATTCTATCTGACGTGTTATTGAATGTACGCTGAAAATTGTGCTAATTAATTTTACGTATGTCGTGATAGTCACTTCTATACGGCGCATTGCTATAGGAATTGAAATACTGTTTTTTCTGTACGTAGTTATTTCCTTGCTGCCGTGCGTTACTATTTGTTGTACCAGGGACTATACGTGCACGCGGCGAAACATTAAAGCTTGGTTGACCTTGTGGACTGCATTGTTGGTTAGGTATGCTAAGAGGCTGACTTTCATGCTGTTGTGGTGAAAAACGTCTATTGTTACAAAAATGTGTTTACTGTTACTGATAATTTTACACGTACTGATGATTAACATTTTGTCAGTTATTATAATTACGGCGGTAGTTGTCATTTCCGGAGTGTCTAATAAAATTGTCACTTTCGGTATAACTTGTCAAATCCGGTTTTCTTTACATATTCTTAATTCTAAATAGAGCAATAGTTAAAGAGCGGTTTTGATAGATATAAAGGATAGTAGAAGAGAAGGCAGCAGTGCAGAAAACTAAAGATGAAACAGCACTACTACAGCTCGGGGCCCTATGCTCGCTACGGCACATCTTCATAAAAGTGTAATGAATCCCCTGAGGTTCATTACGCACTGCAAATACGTTTCAGCTTTTGCCTTACAGGCAATGGCGGTAAAAATTCAGAAATAAATTGCTGTATCCATACTAATTCAAGTTTTTGCATTACACGAAATGTTGGTAAAAATTCAAGAGCAAATTGTCGCATTAGGTTCAAAGCTAGTTTCTGCGTTACAGGTAATAGCGGTGAAAGTACAAAAATAAATCGTCGTATACAGTTCAAATCGTGTATCTGTGCTCTGTCATTATTAAATTCCTTAGTTTTTCTTACGGATAAAAACTGCTCGTAATCAACGTTATCGTCTCTGAATTTGTGAACACGTTCAGGTTTGTGTGAGAATCTGTTTGTCTGTGTCAGTTCGAAATCTACGTTGTGTACTCTCTGTTGATAACCTAAATTATACGCGTTGCGCGAGTCTGACAAATGTTCATAAAGTGGCGTCTGTTGTGGTATGTTATTAACTGAAATATTTTTAATCTCTGTTACCTCTTGTTGTAAACTCGACAATTTTCTACGCAACGTGTTATTAGACGAATCGATCTCATTAATTGTCTGCTGTAAATTTTGAAATTCAGGTGTTTGGTTAAATGAAATCGGTGCAGTATCGTCTGATTTATTATCATTACTACTTTCAATAGCATCAATACGACTGGCCAATTCATCATATTTTTCAGTCAGTATTTTTGCCTGATCATCGGTTTTAGAATCGGACGCATTAATCTGTTTTTTCAACTTACGCGTAGTTTCGCTCAGTTTTTTAACATCAGCTTTGATGACATCGCAATCCTGTGTTAGTTCTAATTGTTCGAATCTGTCTGTCACTGTTTGAATATCTACTGTGTGTGTATCTGTTTTTGATTTAAGATTGGAAATTTCGTCACGTAATTCTGTGTTCGACTGTTTGATGGAATTAATTTCGTCGGACACTGAGGCAATATTGTTGTCTACGTATGTCTTCGCTTTCGCGAACATTTTACGTTTGTCTTCTTGTCTCTGAGCCGTGATTGTTTCCATGACTTGACGTTTGACTTTATTTTGATCTTGAATGAATTTGCGGAAACGTGTATTACTGTTTTCTATGTGGTGATTAAAGCGTTCGTCAATCTGAGTATTCTGTTGTTCAAATTTCGCGTCGATCTTTTCATCCATTGTGCGCGAAAGTTCTGCTGTCATTGCTTTAAACTCGTCGCGTAATTGTGTAGCTTTTTCAGAGCATTGTTTAGCGACTCCGCTAATTTCGTCTCTGAGTGTTTCTGTTGCGGCTGTTTGCATTTCCCTTAATTCTTGCGCAACAGACTTAATCTCTTCGCTATTTTTACGTGAACAAGCCTCAATTTCCACGCGCAACTGTTCCTTAGTGTCATGACACTGCGCGGCAACGGCTCTAATTTGTTCACTAAGCTGTCTGGAATTGTCGTCTAATTTTTCATTTAGCTGTTCGTTCTGTTCCCTAAGTTGTTTAAAATCTTCGCTTTGTTTGTCTAATTTTTCATTCTGTTGTTTGAAATTCTCTTTAAATTGTTTGTTATCTTCGCTATTTTTGTCTAATTTTTCATTAAACTGCTTAGTCATTTGTAGCAACAATGCCATAATTGGATTCGACCCAAAGTCAGCATTTCTATTCTCTCCACTGTTTAGTGGTGTACCTGCAATTGTCTCGTTTTGCGTGACCATTTGGTCATTCTGTAATTTACAAAAAGGATTATCATTCGGATGTACACTGTCAGACACTATTTCGGAATTAAATAAATCCGTCGTACTTTCACTACACTGACTATTTTCATTAGACAAATTTGTCTGTACGTTACTTGAATTTTCCAAATCGGGTGCGTTAAGCTGGGCAGCGCTCATTACTATAGACCGCTCCGCGTCATCAATTGTCGTCAAATTCACAGAGGAGACAATTGAGTTGGCTTGTTCATCATTAAGAAAAAAGTCATCATTAATGGTTGGAGTGCACTGATTGTTAGTGAACGCAGGATTGTCATCATTACACTGCGTGTCACAATTACTTTCGGTTAAGTTGTTTGAGTCAGTAATTTCGTTCACAATACCTCGCGATACACTATTCACAGTCTTTCGCGGCATTTTTACAATAGTCACAAATATTCACAAAACAAATAAGAACAAATGCAAAAACAACACACAAATACAACAGAGCAACGAATTGCCGTTGACCTGTAGAAAGAAAGTCACAAGATTAGTAAAAGCGTAGCGCCAAATCCTAATTATATCTAAGCAAATAAGAGCAGATATCTGACTGTTTTTCGGAAGACTCCCAACGAAATACGATCCTGGACTGGGTGTCGCCAAGTGTAACCTCCCCACAAAAATTTTTAAAAGAAAATGACAATATTTAATACAAATGGGAGCCAAGTGTAACCTCCCCACAAAAATTTCGTAAGACAATTATTTAATAGAAATGGAGCCAAGTAAAACTTTCCCACAAAATGTTGAAAGACTATAATTTGAATGTTAACAAGAATACAACCTAACGTAATCTCCCAGCAAATAAATTTACTGACAATGACAATTAGACAAAAATTAGCAATCTGACTCTGGCGTAAGCTTCCGCAAAATAATGAAAAACAATTCAGTGCTAATGAAATCTCAGTGATAATGATAATTCAATTAAACCGAAATATCGGTCTTTGGCCCTGTGCAAATCAGAATTAAATTCTTACCTCATTGTAACTGCTAGTCAAATTTCTGCTCTTATTCTTGCGCACAGCTTGGAGGAACTGCATTGCAAATAATAATATTCCTTTTTTTTTTGTAATTCAACTGAAATTTGTCTTTAAGGGAAGTGGAATGAAATCAATTAAATAAAATTTTTTTTGTAAAGTTGCTTTTGACATAAAAATTATTATTGGGGCACTTGTTGGAAATTAATTACAATAAATGAACTTTAAATTATGTGATGATTACCTTAATTAACAATATACCTCATTGAGCATCTTGACCAGTGTTGCCGACAGACCACATCACACAACCGCACTGGGCTGCTACTACTGACCGACTGCTCTACATGACGACTACTACAGAACTGCTCTCAACGACTACTGACAGAGTACTGCCCACAACTAGACAGAGCTACAGACTCGCAACGACTTACTGACAGACTGAGAACCGCTCGCAACACTCGCGCGGTCAAGCGCATACTCTCTGGTCACAGATGCTACAATGCCTCGCCATCGCTGCTATGTTACATACGTGTTTCAACCTCTAAATTAAGAGATTGACTCAAGTAATAACGAAGTTTTTGGAAGGGAGGTAGAACTGTTTTTGGCACGGCCTCTCTCTAGCAATGTTCCAAACATTGTCTGATTCGACAACGAGTAATTTAAGGCACTCTTTCTGGAGAGAGCTTGGAGGACCCCTGTTTAAAAAGTATACTCGATCGTGCATGAATCTGAACAGTACTCCGTGCTGGGACGTGAGGGATGGAAGAAATCTAATACAGCATGAGAAGCAGAATGATTCTGTTGGTCAAGACTGAGCCGTAGCAGCTAGGCGGGAACCAGAATGGGAAATTCAATCTCGAAATAGTGTGTGAGAGTGAAACAGGTGAGTCGAGAATCATCTTTGGGTTATCCACAACTGAAGGTGCACTAGAGGTCAGTCTGTATTAGTGAGGCCGAAATAATCAGTTAGCCAAATCGACGAAGAACACGTAATGGGCGACCTGTCAACTGCCGGTGAGCCGTTGTTTTTAACATCAGAACCAGAGGCTGTAAGTGACTCTGTAATTGAAATCAAACCAGTAAACAACTTACAATTATCTGGAGGAAGTCAGGATGTTGATGAAGGTGAACACGCAATAGTTCCATTTCCTTAAACACTGCAGTCAATATTCTGTACCCCAGATGAGGAGGATACTAAGGAAAAGTTTGCAAACTTTTGCGTAATGCTCTATTGAGTAACCCATGCCATCCTCTCCTGCATCGTCTGAGCTGCAGTGTGTACCGATGGGAATCCTCAGATTTCTTCAGAAAATGGATGAGAAAGCAAAAGAGCGGGATCGAATAGCGAAGGAGGAAGTAAATTGGTTGGATGAAGGAAGAAAGAAGGCGGGAGAGGCAGCACAGGAAGTCAGAGAGGAGACTGTTAAAACTTTCGTGCACCTTGTAACGCCGGAAATGCATACCCTCCTATTTCCATCTATTGTACTATAAACTTTTTCCTTATTTTGTTACCTGAAGATATGACATTTCTGTGTCTTTATATATTGTAATTGTTTTACAATTTATAGATGTATAATTGGTTTGTTTTGTAAATATTATTTGTATTTTTACGCTGGGTCGTGCCTAGGGAAAACTATGCTATCGAACGATTACATCGATAGGTCGTGTGGAGAACCAAAGTGTTAAGGATCTTTAGGGGTGTTAACTCTGCCGCGTGGAGCGCGGGCAGAGTAAGAGTCTGGCTGGAGTAGGGCGGTGGAGCAGATGTGTTGTGTGACGCTCCCGCGAGTTGCCACGCTTTCGGGGTTTGGCAGCATGTAATTGCGCTCGCCTTGCTATGAAGTTTCTGACACGGTGTCGCGGACAGGAAGCGTTAGCCGGCGCACATCAAAAGCCCGTTTCGCCTGGTAACCGTGTCGAGAAGAAGGCGCATCAACATCCAGCTTCTGCAACAGCTACGGCCGACAACGATCGACGACTTCAAACCTTCAATTAACCAACAAGTAAGACTGGAAGCACGTAAAGTTTTAGAACTGTTTGGCAGACCTCAGCTTTTCAAACTGTTCAACTTGTCTCACAAAATTATAGCAACGTAGCATGAACCTTTGTTGATCATTGTCCCAATTGCATTACCAAGCAGGGTCCCTTCCTTTTCAGGAATGAACCCGAGTCTCGTTGAAATTCAAACGCCAGCATTAAAGTAATATCATTCCATTTCACTGCTTTAATTTCAAAGTTCAGTTAAAGTATCCATAGCTGGCTACAATATTTAGATTACACAAGCACAAATTAAGAGTGCGAGTTTTGTTACCATATTTTAGCTTACCTGTGACTGCAGCTCAGCTTGGTACGTACTAAATTTTACTATTGTTAATTGTTCAGAATCATTTAATTCAAGTTCAAAGTTAAATCTCTAATTTCTAAATTGCGTAGTTTCAAGTAGCTTTTGAAATGATTGTTGAGGTAGCCCAAGACTAACCTTATTTTATTGAATTTCGTAGTGCTTCAGAAACAAAGTTCACTATTAATTTCATTCACTAAATTAACTTTCAATTTTCCAGTTTTATTAATTCTTTTGCTAAATTAAGTCAGAGTGTAGCGAAATTTATTACTTCTGACCAACATTCAGTTTTCACACAACACATGTCAACCTTCAGTTGCCACGCTTTTAGTGCTAATTATATGTGCATTAATCTTTCATTTTCAGTTATTATAGTAGTTGTCCATAGGACTGGCGGCCATAATTTTCCCCAAATCTCAAATATCTAATTAACGCCAATTAATTGTTAATGTAATGACTGCACATTTACTTTCTTTATTAATTTTACCCTTTTCTCTAAATTAATTTCCACCAATCTCGTTTTCATTTTTCGTTTCAGTTAAATGTAACCCTTTCCTCCCTCTTTACCGACAAATTAACTTCGGTGACGATTGCTTTTCCCAAATTTCCATTAGGTGCACGCGGTTTAATTTTTCATGTCATTAAGGTCAATAAGTGAGGGGGGAGGTTACAACCTGTCTAACATGTCAATGGAGTTCAGTGATATAGCAGATACTTTAGAACAGTTTCAGACAATCAAACAACAGATTAGCGAAGTGAAGTATCGGCAGAATAAGCATGAAAGCCAAATAAAAATGGACAAATGGGTTGCCACACTACAGATTAGCTTCCAATTGCTAACCAAGGTATCATAAGGACAGAGATAAAGAACTTGCATAAAGAAACAAATGCAACGTGTCTGTCACCGGCAGGAGAAGTGCTAGATGTGAAGCATTTCTCGCATTCAAAGTGTAACAAGGAAGTTAGAACGAACGAATGCGAAGGGTAGAAGAGTGCTTCGATGAGGACTTTGTTGGTTTCAAGACCAAAGTAGCAGAAGTATTAGCCTGGCACGGTACACTGTGACACTAATAATTGTCGCCACTTAGTAGAGTCGGTGCGCCTCAAATTCGGGAACGATGCACAGGAGTCTTGAGATGAGAGATCGCATTCTTCCACATCAGTCAGGATTGATGGCCAGTCTTTGAGCATCAGCGTAAAAACAATGTCATAAAAGGTTTTCCCACCCAATGGACTGGTGATACACCTAAACAAACGTTTATTTATTCATCAATGTCGAGCGTTTCGCCTAATTTAAAGTATCTTAGACTGGTCTACATTAATATACAATCGAATGTACTTTAATGTATGCCAGTCTGAAGATGCCTTGAATTACGCGAAACGCTTATCATTGATTCATTGATGAATAAATAAACAGTAAATCCAATATCACAACCTAGACTGTTTTCTTCTTCTCCTCAATCAATTTCACCTTTACTGCAGCAACTGGACTACAGATATTACGAAATTAGTACGAAAGTTTCAGCCTTTCAAAGGTAATGCAAAACACTTTGTGTCTCAAAACGCGGATCCAACACTTTGACTGGAATTCCCCATCTTCTTGGTCATTAATATACCGATTGAAGCGGACATCTGGAAGCAGCTTAGCAAATGTGTCCGATGACACTGCAATGCACATAGTATAAACTGTTCTACGATGCATTCCTCACAAAGTACTGGTGGAGGAGGCCTGTGCAAGAAAGAATGAAAGCTGGTTGCGATTTCGAAGGGTCTGGAGCTTCCAGCTCAGTGACATTTCATAAATCTATGCTATACAAGAGTCAGTACCTAGACATCACATACAGCCCCCCGGAGATTATTCGGTTATGTTACGAGAAATTTTGTCAGTTATCAACACGCTCTTGCCTGATGGTATGGTGAAGACATCCATACTTTCAAGAGCTTGCTTCAAGAGTTAGAACTCGTACAGATGGGAGATTACAGTCGGCACTAGCAGTATGAACCGACGCACAGTTTGCAGGATAGCAGCGATCTCTTAGTGATCGATAAAACAATGGTTTTCGAATCAGTAGTGGTGGATATGTCCAGCCATACTTGCTAACCAGAGGAGGCTGAAACCATTATCAGTGCAACAACAACCCTATGTTCAGACTTCGAGAGAATAATATGGAACAACATTTATCACAAGCAGAGATCATTGACGTTCGATCACCTTACATTTGATCAATCCAGTTGCCGGCCCGTCATCCAGGCAATGACGAGGAGCTTGGATGGAGAGAATCATTGAGGAACCCTTGCCAAATCTCAGATTAATCAAGTACTAAGATTTAAGAGATATTTGGTTACAGGAAAAGGAGAACAACACAATACAAATATTGCACCTAGCTGTGTGTGAATTACTAGAAGAGTGGGTCTGGAAGCTATTTTGGATAGCAGGAGTCAGGTGTCAGCTACGTTGGAATTCGCCTTTCTTTAATGTAGACAAGAACATAATAGGCTGATGTTAAACCTTCACAAGTCGAAAGTTCATGGAGCACTGGCAGGGAAGAGTATGCAGGTGCGACAGAAAGTTTGTCTTGAGTTTTTGTGCCTGAAAAACAGACTGGAATGGAACATTTTAGTTGTGCCAAAACTTGCCATGTCGCTGATGTGGGTAATGACTTCATACAAGAGAATCAGGCAGTTATGGACTTGGAACTGGGAATTTGTGTTGTGGAAAAGTACCCATTACACATTCGTTTTGCAGAATAAGTGCGTGAAAACAACTTCTTGCGGACTGTCTACAGCTGTGTACTGAATCAGAAGAATCAGAAATGGAATCAAGTAAATGTTCCGAAAAAGAGGTGAACATCCACCCAGTGATGACGGCACGACGGAATGCGAAATGACGAGGAATATTCAGGAGCAGGTGGATGCAATTCAAGAAGCTGAGATGAAATAGGAGGAAGAATTGTGAGAAATTTTGAATTCCAACATGTCTGTTTTTTGACAAAGCAGGGAGGAATTAATAATTTTCAGTATAAATTCCCTGTGAGGAAACACACAAATCTTTTCCTGCACTCATTTCATATTCCATTGACATACAAGCAGCAAGTGCTCGACAGAATTCGAGACTTGCTAAATCAAAACGTCCCTGAACCAGCGGTTTCTTGTGCAGTAGCTCCCTGTGGATGGTGAAGTCGTTTGATGGAAGAATCCATATGGTGCTCGACTCACATCAAATAAAAACCATTATGGTAACAGAGACTGATAGGCCAATACACTTGGAGGATTTGTTACAGAGAAGTTCCATGGAACGCAAGTTTTTTCATCACCAGCCGTCCACTCAAGTTACTGACTGATCAAGCTAGAGCCATCCTGTCATCAGTACAGGGTTTTTCTGAAGTTTTGCAGCTTTTAACAGTTCAAATATGTACTGTTTCAGCTGAATATGTCATCCATTTATCCACAGCCTGGACAGTGTACTAAATGAGTCGTTGTGCCACCAAGATAACGTCTTAATTGTTGAAAACTCATGAAGGGAGCAAGCATAATTGTGTGATAAGGGTTTGCTCAGCATACTTTGCAGCAACGGAATGACTGCAAACTTTGAGATGTCTTGTTTCAGTGTTTCTCAGATTAAGTTTCTGAGACACATAATTACGTGGTCGATATTCTCACCTGGCCCACCGAAAATTGAGGTGATATGACACTACACAACGCTAAGAAGTAGGAAGCAATTACGTGGCTGTCTTGGACTCGTGAATTTCTATAAGAGATTCATGAACATGCACACAAACATTGTCGACGCTATGCTTATGTGATTTCTCTGTGAAAAGTCGTTCTGGGTTTGACACGAAGTGGCAGAACGTGCATTCCAGACTTCGATGAGAGCATTTGTGGCGTCTCCGTTGCGCACCTCATCACGTTACTTTTATATGATTACGGTAGTCCTGTTTTAAGAATTTGATGAGGAAGAACAGGTGTTGAGGAAGGAAACACTATCTGGAAGACATGTTCTGACTAAATATGAGAAAAATTATTTGGTTGCTGAGCTTGAAGCACTTGCCGTCATAAGGAGATTCCAGAAATTTCGCTTCTTTTTGTATGGGAGGAGAACCGACGTCTTTACTGATCATCTTATGTGAACTCGGTGAAATAATTAATAAGTTAATTTCATACTCATTTGAACCATGCCCATTTGGGATCTTACAGTTGTTTCTTAAAGTTGTTTTCATGTTTTATTTTAGTAACATGGAATACAAGATCCAGAAAATATTGTTGAAACGCAAACCTTGCTAGAAGGCAAATACACCCACAACTTAGCATCAAATGCCCCTGATTGTATCAATTAGGGTCCACCAATCTCCTAGATCCGCTACCGAAGTTGAGAAGTAGTTCCCGTTATATTTTAGTCATATTGTAGCTGGCCTCAAAATTCGTAACTTTGATTTCAGTGCATAGGATTATGACAAAGACAGTGTAGGGTGCATTCCGGAAGGATTACTTAAACAGATAGGGAGGCTCGAGAAATTGATCTCAAACAGTGATCCGCAATTTCAAAAGGAAGGCAACACTGAAGAAACGTAGAATATGGCCAGTTTTCATTTCGACTTACTACTCAATATCAAATCCTTCGTTGAGAGTTTTGTGGAAAATGGGTAAACTTTGCCAGATACACTATACATCCTTCTCAACTTCCCGGAAGTAATGAATAGCTACTGCGCCCCCACTGATAACCTTCTTAAAGAATCAAACTGCGGAGGATAGTATTCGATAGCTGGTAAAATTCCTGACCAACTAGCATCACCAACGTAAGGAAGTACTCTCAATGGCCATCCAATGAATCTGAGTGTATAGCAAGAAAAGGAAGGAACTAGATGATAAGAAGGTAAACTTTCAATGCTTTAAAACAGGTCAGAAGGTGCTCATTAAATTTCAAAGGCTGTCTCACAAACAAAAGGCGTTGTGCGATTTGCAGTGCTTGTGTTATTCCCATTCACGATGAAAAGTTCCTTCTGACAGGAATGCATTTCTGAAAGGGCAGGCATTGTGGTGACTACAGCCATTGTGAAATACGGTAAATGTGTTTACAGTTGTGAATATGGAAAACCATCAGCTGTGTAATGAAATGATAACAATGAAACTTTGTGCCGGACCGAGACTCGACCCCGATTTCCCTCTAATTGCATGCAGTCGCCTTATCATTAGGCTATCCGAGCATGACTCATCGTCACACCCAAACTACCAAACATCGGCAACTATGTCTCTGTAAACTTTATTTTGAAACGTCCCCTTAGAAAAAATTAATGAATTACTGTGCGGATAAACTTCTTACATTATTTGATTTTCAAACAGCTGTGGAAAACTGAACATACTCAGGCATTACTCTCTTTACTTATTCTGATCAACACTAAACTGACACACAATATTTTTTTAGCGTAACGCAATCTGGCTTTCCCTACAAGAGAATGGCCCTGACTAAATTAACCTATACGTTTCACAAATCACTTACCTCACAAAAATCTTCATTACTCGAACTACTGCAATACAGCGAGCGCCACTACTGCCAGCTTAATAGTGTTCAAAAGTCATAATATATATATCAGTCCATGATATCCAATTTTAAAAATTTACTGTCTCTGATGGACACACGTCCAGATAGTCCGCTCTCAAAATTCCGCCGTCTCTCTCCCCACATCCACCACTGCTGGCGGCTCACCTCCAACTGCGCAACGCTACACGCTGTTAACATACAGCTGCCCAACACTACAATGGCAGACAACAATGCAAACTAGCCACAGACTGCACACAGCACAGCCAGTGATTTTCATACAGAGCGCTACGTGGCGTTACCAATAAGAAAACCTAAACAGCATACTTACAGTTTGTACATACTTCATGTATATTCACCAACAGAGAAGAAATTTTACTTGACAGTGGCGTGCCCGGCGTTTGCAGATAAATATGATATTCCAGAATGAGATTTTCACTCTGCAGCGGAGTGTAGCGGGTAGCTCAGTTGGTGGAGCACTTTCCCGCGAAAGGCAAAGGTCCCGAGTTCGAGTCTCGGTCCGCCACACAGTTTTAATCTGCCAGGAAGTTTCAAATATGATGTTGCAGTTACTCCCAATTCACTAAAATACCGTATATGTCCGCCGACACTGGGCAAATGACTTTCAAGTAAAATGACTCCCTTATACGGGAATATTCATAAAAGATATACGAGTGCAGGCTGGAGTCACATGGTTGACGATATATGGAATTTTGGGTGTGGCCGCGAGCCGCGCTTGGTTAGCCTTACGTTAAGGCTACCGTAACTATAAGTGGGAAATCTGGGTTTGAGTCCAAGTCCAGCAAACATTTTTACTATTCGCACTCCACAATACAGCTGACGGTTGCCCATATTTGAAACTGCGAATAAATTTTGTGTAAAAGGCATTATGCCACAAACTTCCCCATCTATATTAAGGCTCTCTCCACACGTGGAAAATCTCGCATACTAGGGTGGTAGAGGTGGAATCGCTGTAGTCATGGAAATCTTGTGGGGGACATAATATCAGTAAGATTAAAACCTTCACTGAATAAAAGCGTTGGGAATGAAACAACAAGCAATTTGTTACATAATTAGATGGAGAGGCGAGTACATGGCGAGTTGCCAGTGCGACTTAGAGGCGCCTGGAGGAGTCCAACACAGTTTCTTCTGTACTTTAAGCTTGACAGGCAGCGCTAGGTTTGTGTTTTAGTTAGTCTAAACAATAATTTAATCATTTTATTATTTTCATGGTATTAAGGTAATGTGCGTGCGATCGTAACAGAAATAGTTGTTGACAGTTGTTAATCTACATTAACATCTAACAAACAAACAAAAAAACAAACAAAAAAAACAGAAAAAGCATCAATAGTCCTTAAAGTGCTTCCATAAAACTCCATAAGAACTATTCACAAAGCTTTTGTATTTATATTTACTCCTTCTAAGTTGGTATATACAAGAGTATATCAACATAAATTATGTCCATAATTCTTAGACTATGGTATCTTAGCAATTTGTCTGTTGTTATGGATAAAGTTGTAAAAAATATTAAATGTAGATGATAATGTAAACTATAGCCGACGTATTCTCTTGAGAGAATCAGTAATTGTACTGACACTTAAAAGAATTCTCATTAATTTTTCAGTCTCAGCTTTAAATTTTATTAATTGATATGAGATTTTGAATTAACAAAACTAGTTATTGATGCCACTACTTGGGTCTGAAGATGATCCAGACTGACTCAAACATGTAATTTAATTTTTTTTAAATGTGCAACTGAGGATGGAGATTAAACGAGAATTATGTTCCTTATTGGAACCTCCTGCAGTCATCAATTAGAGAATCATTTAACATCTTGTATAGGCTTTATTCAAGATTTTTTGTATATTGTAACAAAGTTACGTTGACTAGCAATTTATTCGTCACGAGCTCTGTGGAGCTGACCAAAGCTAAAGCTGCGAACATCATGGGGTCTCTTAGGTGAATGGTGCAGCGTGATGCCTCTTGGACTGCTGACGCTGTTAGTGTGAGCCTACTAAAGAGGTCACTAACTGTTATCTGTTGCCAGCCGAAGCCTGCTGCACAAGACATCGACTGAATGGACGGGAAACTCAGACATCATCTGCCAACTTGTTACGGGAGCACAGAACTTAACAGTGGTCACGTTGCCTGACTGTATCGATCGGCCAGCTCTGAGGCCTCGGTGCATATACTGTACTCGAACATTATGAATCACCTTGAAGAAAATGATTTATTGATACATAACCAACACGGATTCAGAAAATATCGTTCTTGTGCAATACAGTAAGCTCTTTATTCCCATGAAGTAATGAGTGCTGTCGACAAGGGATATCGATTCCACATTCCTAGATTTCCAGAAGGCTTTTGATACCTTTCCTAACAAACCGACTATTAATCAAATTGCGTGCATATGGAGTATCGTCTCAGTTGTGTGACTGGATTCGCGATTTCCTCTTAGAGAGGTCACAGTCGTAGTGATAGACGGTAAATCATCGAGCAGAACAGAAGTGATATCTGACGTTCCGCAAGGTAGTGGCGTTGGCCCTCTGCTGTTCCTGATTTACATAGATGATCTAGGTGCTAATCTGAGCAGCCCCTTAGACTGCTTGCAGATGAAGCTGTAATTTACCGTCTAGTAAAATCATCACACGATCAATTCCAATTACAAAATGATCTAGAGAGAATTTCTGTATGGTGCGAAAAATGGCAATTGGCAGGAAACAAAGAAAAGTGCGAGGTCATCCACATGGGTACTAAAAGAAAGCCGATAAATTTTGAGTATTCGATGAATCACACAAATCTATGGGTTTTCCATTCGACTACGTATCCAGGAATCACAATTACGAGCAACTTAAATTGGAAAGGCCACACAGATAATGTTGTGGGGAAGGCGAAACAAAGACTGTGCTTTGTTGGCAGAACACTTGGAAGATGCGACAAACCCACTCAAGAGACAGCCTACATTACACTTGTCTGTCCTCTGCTGGAATATCGCTGTGCAGTATAGGATCCTTACCAGGTAGGATTGACGGAGGACATCGAAAAAGTGCAAAGAAGGGCTGCTCGTTTCGTGTTGTCGAGCAATAGGGGTGAGAGTGTCAGTGATATGATATGCGAGTTGTGGTGGCAGTCACTGAAACAAATGCGGTTTTCTTTGCGGCGAAATCTATTTACGAAATTTCAATCACCAACATTCTCTTCCGAATGCGGAAATATTTTGTTGACACGCACCTACGCAGGGAGAAATGATCATCATAACAAAATAAGAGAAACCAACGCACCTACGGAATTTTAGGTATTCCTTTTTCCCACGTGCCATTCGAGAGGGGAATGGTAGAGAAGTAGTATGAAAATGGTTCGATGAACCCTCTGCCAGGCACTTAAGTATAAATTGCAGAGTAACCATGTATATGTAGATGTAGATCTGTGTGGTGTTACGAGTGTTACACTCAGGGAAGTCAGTGGCTGACACTGTACTTGTGTCTTGCATCGTAGTAACCACACTTCTCTTCTCTGTATAGGAAGCATAACATTTCTCCATCGAAACCTATCTGTGTGATAAAACCTCGTTTTGATGTAACCCTGGGAAAGGAGCACCATGCCAGGTAATTTCCGTTCCAAAACGATTTTATTTCATTTGAAGTCGAGTAGCAAAGCAGCACCTACCCTCGTCACCAGGTGTGTTAGTACCACATAGTAGTGTCACGGAGTGCAACCCATTACCCAAGTGTAAGGAGCACTGCACTGTGTTATGTCTAGACAATGGTGCTGCAAGATAACGATGTTCATCGCCAGTAAAGAGGACCATGTCCCTGACACATCCCCGCTGGGCAGCGACAAATCGTTGGTTGTCAACACCCAATGCAGTGGTGCATCGGCGTATGTCAAAGGACCTTGCTAGAAAGACTCCAAGAGGTAGCGTACGTAGCCAGCAACGATCGCTGGGAAACCGCCACTTTCGTGTTACGAAGTGTCCGTTCTCTCAGCCCTTGTCATGTATCAGTATTGTGTGTCAGGCATGTAAACGTCCTAGTTGCAAAACAATTCACTGAGCTGTGTAAATTGGTCACAACTATGTACTGCAGTACTTTCCATCTAAGAACTGAAGGCAGCGGTTGTTAAGGCAAGAAATATTAAAAACATAATCAATATTTTACTTTGGACAACATTGTACTCGATACATCACTTTCACTTTTTTTTTTATCTTATGGGACTTAACTGCTAAGTTCATCAGTTCCTAAGCTTACACACTGCTGAACCTAAATTATCCTAAGGACGAACACACACACCCATGCCTGAGGGAGGACTCGAACCTCCGCCGGGATCAGCCGCACAGCCCATGACTGCAGCGCCTACACCGCTCGGCTAATCCCGCGTGGCTCGATACATCCAGTCAGTAATTTCTTTCTATTTTTTTGTCTGATTTATAGTGAGATTTTTGTGCCTATATGTGTCATTATACATTTGTCGAGAAAGGGAGAATTTCAGTTTGTAGAGAGGTCAGCCAAGGGATTGTGATTATGTAAATGAGTTTTGTTTTATGAATGATGCATGTGAAAATATTTTTGGAGTCTAATCAGTAAAGGATCTTTTCGTCATTACATTTGTACATGTCTAAATCAGAAATTTTCCCATGTTTATTTTCTACTCACAATTAGTTGCTATTGATGTTTATTTGTAATTATTATAAGTTAATGTTATTGTTAGTATTTTCAACAGTATGTATATAACGTGTACGTTCAATAGAGTTCTTTTGCTTTTTAATGTCTCGGGTTGAGTGTGTGTGTTTAATGATCATTGGACTGTTCAGAGTGTGAGTGTATATTTTCCTTCAAAGCCGTACGGTATAGATGAGCGTGTTACAGTGCAGCCGTCACTAGATTAAGTGGGTGACTCTTGGTGACCGTAAGAGATTGAACATTTGTGGTTTTACTGGACAGAAGGAGGTGTACGGTAGGTACCCTGTAAATAAGTTCTGATGAAAACAATGATTGTGACTTTAGCTGGAGTCATTTACCTTTGTATAATTGAGCGTGTTTTTACACCAGAAGCATGTATGAATGAGAGTGATGGAGATACGTGTATGATGGTTGTTAGGTTAGTAACAGTTAAGAAATATAAGCAATATCGGCACAGTGGTGCGTTACCTACAACCCATCTCCCATCTGACCTCTTTTCCTCGTAGCTAACGATGGGAGATGGGGCCTACAAAATTTGATTGATGGTTGTCATACTATGATCAATCTACACTACTGGCCATTAAAATTGCTACACCAAAACGATGACGTGCTACAGACGCGAAATTAACCGACAGGAAGAATATGCTGTGATATGCAAATAATTAGCTCTTCAGAGCATTCACACATGGTTGGCGCCGGCGGCGACACCTACAACGTGCTGACATGAGGAAAGTTTCCAACCGACCGCTACGGTCGCAGGTTCGAATACTGCCTCGGGCATGGATGTGTGTGATCTCCTTAGGTTAGTTAGGTTTAAGTAGTTCTAAGTTCTAGGGGACTGATGACCACAGCAGTTAAGTCCCATAGTGCTCAGAGCCAAAGTTTCAAACCCATTTCTCATACACAAACAGCAGTTGACTGGCGTTGCCTGGTGAAACGTTGTTGTGATGCCTCGTGTAAGGAGAAGAAATGCGTACCATCACGTTTCCGACTTTGATAAAGGTCGGATTGTAGCCTATCACGAATTGCCGTTTATCGCATCGCGACATTGCTGCTCGCATTGGTCGAGATCCAATGACTGTTACTAGAATATGGAATTGGTGGGTTCAGGAGGGTAATACGGAACGCCGTGCTGGATCCCAACGGCTTCGTATCACTAGCAGTCGAGATGACAGGCATCTTATCCGCATGGCTGTAACGAATCGTGCAGCCACGTCTCGATCCCTGAGTCAACAGATGGGGACGTTTGCAAGACAACAATCATATGCACGAACAGTTCGACGATGTTTTAAGCAGCATGGACTACCAGCTCGAAGACCATGGCTGCGGTTACCCTTGACGCTGCATCACAGACAGGAGCGCCTGCCATGGTGTACTCAACGACGAACTTGGGTACACGAATGGCAAAACGTCATTTTTTTTTTCAGATGAATCCAGGTTCTGTTTACAGCATCATGATGGTCGCATACGTGTTTGGCGCCATCACGGTGAACGCACATTGGTAGCGTGTATTCGTCATCGCCATACTGGCGTATCACCCAGCGTGATGCTTTGGGGTGCCAGTGGTTACACGTCTTGGTCACCTCATGTTCGCATTGACGGCACTTTGAACAGTGCACGTTACATTTCAGATGTATTACGATCCGTGGCTCTACCCTTCATTCATTCCCTGCGAAACCCTACATTTCAGCAGGATAATGCACGACCGCATGTTGCAGGTCCTGTACGGGCCTTTCTGGATACAGAAAATGTTCGACTGCTGCCCTGGCCAGTACATTCTCCAGATCTCTCACCAACTGAAAACGTCTGGTCAATGGTGGCCGAGCAACTGACTCGTAACAACACGCCAGTCACTACTCTTGATGAACTGTGGTATTGTGTTGAAGCTGCATGGGCAGCTGTACCTGTACACGCCATCCAAGCTTTGTATGACTCAATGCCCAAGCGTATCAAGGCCGTTATTACGGCCAGAGGTGGTTGTTCTGGGTGCTGATTTCTCGGGATCTGTGCATCCAAATTGCGTGAAAATGTAATCACATGTCAGATCTAGTATAATATATTTGTCCAATGAATACCCGTTTATCATCAGCATTTTTTCTTGGTGTAGCAATTTTAATGGCCAGTAGTGTAAGTATGTAAACATCAGGACAATTTTTCTGCAGGTTGGAAGGTTATGAAACGTGTTAAGCTAGAACCTTTCATGTTTATCAAGAGTACTAGCAACTCATTCAAGAGATAGGAACATTTTTCCCTTTTTGTGTTAGTACAGTGCTGGTTTTTATGTGGAAATGAATGTTACATAATGAATATGGAGGCTACAATATCCCTCTGAAAAAATATTTCCCATTAATTGCTTCTTGTGTTTCATGTGGGTCTGGCTAGTGATTTTTGTGAGTCCTGCCGTGGCCGTCGGCCGGCCTCTGGCAGCAAGGAGTTCCTCTAGTAATGAGTGATGATACACAGCAGCTGCTTGATCCCTCATATAAACAAGTCAGTAGCAGGGTCGATACTTCGCCCCCATTTCCCGATACCGAGCTCTTTCGGCGGATACTGTCCAGAAATTCTGTGAAGTTGTCCCCGCGCAGATAATATCTGGAAGCAGTCATAGCAGGGCAGCTGTGTACACATTAGACTGCCTTAGAATTCCACCACGTCACTAATGGCGCCAGCCCCGTAAGGTGATACAACGCTTCTGGAAAATTTAGGAAGCAACTTAGTCTGCAGATAAGAACTGGCAGAGGACCACTATCTCGCTTATTTGGCCCACTCCTGAATTTTACCAGCACAACCCTGGCGCTGGTACTTGGAGGGTATTGACCCGAGCTTTTCATGCGGCATACAGCACACTAATAAACGTGATCTTGGTCTGTAGTAGGCTGTAACATGGTGTTTATTTAATCGTGCGATTACCTAATTTCAACTAAGCGTCATTGTCAAGTACATATCTGCTATCTGTTATTTCGTGTCAGATATTATAAACGTGCTTGACAGTCACGCTTAGTCGAAATTAGCTAATCGCGTGATTTTAAAAAAAAGCATCGCATTGCAGCCTATTACGGTCCAAGTTTACGTTGATTAAGCATCTGGAGGCTGTGGATCCCTACAAATACAAAATTTTATCTAGCACACCAGTTGATTGCATGAACTCTTAAAAAGTAGCCACAGTGGGAGGACTGCCGGTGTCTTCTGAAGGGGCCATAGCAAAAGTTCTCTGGCATTGGCCATGACTTTCACAATTTTCCTGACTGGAAGTGTAGCACCAAATTGTTGTAAAGTTGTTTAAACAAAAACTAAGAGATTGCCTCAAATAATAACAAACTGTGGGAAGAGAGAGATATGTTTGCTGCATGGCGTCTGTTTGGTGTGTTTCATTCTGTCTGACTGGACAGTCCGTAATTTTTGTCAGTCTTTCCACAGAGAACTCAGAGGAGCCTCCTTTTAAAAGTATTCTTGGTATCGAAGTGTGCTCAACAGTATCGTCTATTAGAAGGTGAAACAGAATGGTACTCTTTGTCACGATCAAACCATAGTATTTCTCTTCGGCTGGACGGTGGTCACAACGAGCGATTCAACGTCTCTGCGGGCGGTGGCCAGAACTTGCAGCACAGATGCCTCTGCAGTTGTTGAAGTTGCTGCTCGTCTTTTCCCCTCTCAGTGTTGGTAATTTCTGGTAGGAAAGCGAGGTGAGATGTTAGGGATGAGACATGAGTAGTCGCATTTTCAGCTAACGCAAGGGAGATCTCGTTTTACATCACGCTCTGGCAATCTGTGACATACCCATTACTCATTCGTCTAGGTCTCACATCTATTTTCCTAACCTCACCAGAACGACGCAGTCATCATGTCCGACGCGAAACCGTGTACTGAACATACTTGAATGACGTCGTGAGTTACTTATGAAATTGATTTCTTCTTTTCCAGGGAATTTTTTGCTCAATTTCTTTCAACAGCTTCATTTATGGATTTCTGGTTACGTAAAGTTAAAAGGAAGATCGGCATTGGACATAATTTTTCATGATTTATTAACAGCAAAATTGATTTTCAATCACATAATGATCATCTGCAGTGCCAGAAGTTTAACTTTTCACACAACGATCAGAGAATAATAAACAAAAGACCACAAATGCACCGAGTATAAACCAACTGCTGGTAATAACATACCTTTAGCGTACAAATTAAAGCTCGTAAGCGGTGGTGTCTAGTTATTAGCAGTCACAGAAGGTATGAAACGATCACAATAACTGAAGCCGCTGTTTACATTAATCTATGCAGTAGACCTCGGTGTGACAGGGCTCGGAACGCCCTCTATGTGACGTGTGTCACGTGAAGCCTTAACATTACTTTATTTGGCAAGAGATTACCATAAAATACCAACGTGCACTTGTAAATCACTAATTGAATACGTAAAATTTAAAATTGTATATTAAAAATGCATAGCAAAAAGTGTGGGTCGGCGGGTGGAAATTAATTGGTAATTTCCTGTTATTGAAATGTAGAGTGTTATGTAGAAAAGAATGCATTTCCTGGCCGATTAATTAAATGTGGGGCGGCCGGTGGAATTAATTGCTATAAAAATGTTCCTATTATTTATGCAGTCTTTTGCCGTTCTCAACACTGGCTCTCTAACTACAATATTGGCGACCAGAAAGTGATTAACAAAACATGAAGCCTGTAATTAGCATTCCCAGTGCCCACTTCATCTGAGAAATACATTTATAGCTACAGCTTATAGCTCTGAGGAATTAGGAGATTGTCTGGGATTCATAATAAAAAAAAACTATAACTGTTCAAATTAAATGTTTAAGTGAATGCTCGCCATAATTTGATGATAATATTCATCAAACGCCACGCTAAATAATGGTAGAATGTCTGTCCCGCGGCGGCACGTGAAAATACGACATACGCAAACTGAAGATAGATCATTAAAGTCATCCCAGAATTAACACTTCACTCGAAAAACGATTTCATGGTTACGCGTATCCCGAGCAACTTATTACGGCATCCGAGGCTGTTTATAGCAATGATACCGACGCGAAAGGAGAAAATATAAAAATGCAGTAAATGAAGCAGGCAAAAAGGAATACAAACGTCTCAAAAATGAGATCGACAGGAAGTGCAAAATGGCTAAGCAGGTATGGCTAGAGGACAAATGTAAGGATGTAGAGGCTTATCTCACTAGGGGTAAGATAGATACTGCCTAAAGAAAAATTAAAGAGACTTTTGGAGATAAGAGAACCACTTGTATGAACATCAAGAGCTCAGATGGAAACCCAGTTCTAAGCAAAGAAGGGAAAGCAGAAAGGTGGAAGGAGTATATAGAGGGTCTATACAAGGGTGATGTACTTGAGGACAATATTATGGAAATGGAAGAGGATGTAGATGAAGATGAAATGGGAGATACGATACTGCGTGAAGAGTTTGACAGAGCACTGAAAGATCTGAGTCGAAACAAGGCCCCCGGAGTAGACAGCATTCCATTGGAACTACTGACGGCCTTGGGAGAGCCCGTCCTGACAAAACTCTATCATCTGGTGAGCAAGATGTATGAAACAGGCGAAATACCCTCAGACTTCAAGAAGAATATAATAATTCCAATCCCAAAGAAAGCAGGTGTTGACAGATGTGAAAATTACCGAACAATCAGTTTAATAAGCCACAGTTGCAAAATACTAACACGAATTCTTTACAGACGAATGGAAAAACTAGTAGAAGCCAACCTCGGGGAAGATCAGTTTGGATTCTGTAGAAATACTGGACACGTGAGGCAATACTGACCTTACGACTTATCTTAGAAGAAAGATTAAGGAAAGGCAAACCTACGTTTCTAGCATTTGTAGACTTAGAGAAAGCTTTTGACAATGTTGACTGGAATATTCTCTTTCAAATTCTAAAGGTGGCAGGGGTAAAATACAGGGAGCGAAAAGCTATTTACAATTTGTACAGAAACCAGATGGCAGTTATAAGAGTCGAGGGACATGAAAGGGAAGCAGTTGTTGGGAAGGGAGTAAGACAGGGTTGTAGCCTCTCCCCGATGCTATTCAATCTATATATTGAGCAAGCAGTAAAAGAAACAAAAGAAAAATTATAAATATTTAAGTTTCTAGCTCTTTTCTGTTGCGCCAATGATTTTTACAGAAAAACGTCCAAATTTCGAAAATGGTTAAAGTTATTGAACTGATATTCAGCACATAATGATTTAGTATTACTCCTGACATGCTAGAAACGTTTCAGGTCATTTACTTGATTTTTAAAGTATTGCACAACATTTACGACGTCAGAACTAGTTACAACGGACTAGGCTGGCACACAATGGAAAGACTGATGTGAATTTTACATGGCGTGAGTAGGCTGCTTCCCTACAAAAGGAAGGGGGAAATGCGCATCTTGCCAACATACACTGGCGTGTTATTTTCAAAACAACTTAAAAAATACAAGAATAAAAATCAACAGGTAAATTATAAGGTGTCGGATTAAAGGACTAGTAAAAAAAATATATATACATAACATGACATCAAATATAAGCGAATTTGTTATAGCACATTAACCAGCATCTGGCGTGGGAAATCAGAGGTGCAAAGTTCTTATTTACTTAAAATATTACGTTGAAACCAAGACGTTAGATACATAAATAGTGGCAATTGTACAATATATGGCACGATTTAACCGTTCAAAATGTCATAAAACACAGTATTCTTTGTAAAACCTTTTTAGGGTTTCTAGTCAACTCTATCGTATGGCAGAATTAGTAATCACTTTATTTATCATGTATTTTCCTCCTATATAATATTTTGTCATATACATCGGTTTCAGTTACCGAAATTTCATTTTAGTATTTTGGTGGCTAAGCGCGTGCAGATACTGATCTGTGTGTGTAGGCTATCCGTACACACGGTGGCTAAGGTATACATTGATTTTCCGGGAACGTGGCTGTCAAGAAAGGGCAATGCGCTGTCTATCTCTACACACAAAGATCGATATCTGCACGCTCTAAGCCACCACCATCCGCCACAAAAATGTGGCGTTTTCAACGTCCACCGTGCTTAAGTCGTTTCAAACGCTGAAGATCTGTAACTAGAAGGAAGTCACCTTCGAAAAATCTTCCGGGAAAACGGCTACAATCTCCGCCAGATATCGCAGGCTATTTCTGGTGAGACACTCAGGAAAAAAACCTCCGAAGAAAAAAACATAAAACTTGCGTTTTTAACTTTCTGTAGCACAGTATACGGAAAAATTAGCCAGCTCCTGAGTAGACACAACATCACATTAGTGTTGAAGCCCCCAGAAAAAATATGACAGCTAATGTGACTTGTGAAGGACGATCGAGGACTTAGGACGCCCGGAGTGTACAAAATACCGTGTCAGTGTGGCTGCTACCCCGTCCGCCAGACAGTACGCACTGTGGAACAACGCTAGACTGAGTACGGGAAGTGCTTATTATATCTACTCTATCCTGAAAATCAGCTGAGACTGAATATGCTTTCGAAAATCGACACTGAATTCCATTCGACGAAGCATCTACCGTTATTGGGACGAAGGGGTTTTAGGATAGTGTCATGAAAGAAGCGGGAAAAATAAAAAAAATTGAAAACACCATCAGCAACGACGGTGGTTTGCAGCTCAGCACAGCGTGGGACCCGGCCATGGAGAGGCTGAAGCGAGTGCGACGGACGCGCCACGGAAACATTACCCCGACTGCCGGGAAAGAGAGCACCAGTGACGTCACAGCCAGCAGTGCTGCTATATTATGGCGAGGCCACGACGACACGGCAGTCATTTACCACTAGATAATGGCCGAGAAGAGCTAGGTCGAAAGCTCGTGAGATTTGAACCACCTGATGCGGCCGGAAGCCCCAAAAGATTTCATTAGTCTGCTTAAGGAGTTGGACACATTGACTACAGCTTCACAGCATATTTTTTGCCTCACCAGGTTTGCTGTTTAGTAATCCATTGTAGTTCTAAAGGAACAGTGATGTCGATAATTACAATACCAGAAGAAAAATGACAGTCATTACTCCACACTGAAGTAGTTTTTAGCACAAGAAGGGGTGCACTATGGTAAAATTTAAATTTTTTGTTACTTACCCTATGATATAAAATGTTTGACAGAGAGAAAAGTAAAATTAGAAACCAAACTGAAAAGGTTTCATCTTCACAATTACTTCTGTTCTGTAAAAGAATTCTTATTATTGTAACGAGTAAAAGGTGAGGTTTGGGATCACCAATTCACATCTGTTTCTTTAAAAAAAAAATTATAAATGTCCAGCATGTAGCCGACGTTACAAATTTAGTTACAACGTGAATGTAAAATGAGTTCTCCCACATCATTACGATTTATCGTGCAAAATGAATCCATGGAACACGAAACTATCTGTAGCCGACAGCAGACTCCAATGAGGAGTTTTCCGTGTAACGGGTAGCGGCGGAGACACGCGAATTGAGCCTCCGAGTACAGGCAGATGTCGAGCTCATAGATGACGCCATAGGAATCACTTAGGAGTTTATAGTGAATGTACGTAGCACATTCCCGATCTCTACCGCACATGTAGTTTTGCTGACGAGTGATATCATCAGCTATTCAAACAGGTACGCCATTCCATTTTAAGCACGTTTTCAGCTGGGTATAGACGTTTGTCACGTAAACATTCTAACATCGGTTCTCGCTGCCAGATTTACTCTTCCACAAGCGAATTTCGCTGCCATGCAAGCACACTTACGTTTTTCAGAATTGTGTGAGTTCTCAAGTTACGTCTTGTTTTTAATACTTTTCGGGTAATCTGCACGGAGTGACTCTTTGTGCAGTTAGGAGGAAGTAATATTACGTTCAGCATGAAGATGTCCCTCTTCGATTAATTGGAGAGACACATCCATTGTACTAACTAAATTAGAAAACGGAACACCTAATTTCCTAATGCCATTATGTGCAGCAACTGACGATCAGAAAACCGAAATATGACTGGTACTGCCAAACCGCTTTAGGCATTAATATGTAAACACTACAATGACAAACTGTTTCCGAAAATCAGTTTTCGTCTTCCGTAATTTGTGTCCCTATTGAATGAAGCAATAATATCGACCAGTACGTGTCACATTGGTATCAGTATTACAATATTTCGTTTACACGGTGTCTTAGTGGTAACAGGAAGCTCTGCACTCCATTAGTGTCAGATAATCAATCGTCCGCTCCGTCTTAAATCCCCTAATTTTTAAATTTTCCACTGTTCTGGTGTCATGATCTCTTATAAAACGATCACAGCTACCAGAAACTCATACGCAATGTTCTACGTTGCTTTGCAACCTTTTATATAGAGTGAACCCAATTTGCACTGTCAAACCTTTGAATGGTACTCACGGGTATACTTTAATCGTACTTATGTTAGTGATCCGTGGCCTTTTGTGACTTGTCATAGTATAATGTAATCATTAATTATTGGATTTGTAAACATACTCACCTTTGTCTCTGTGAAAATACATCTACACAACCATGCAAAATGCAATCAGCAAAACGTACAACACAAATGCACTGAAGAACCAAACAAACTCGTACACCTGCCTGATATCGTGTAGGCCCCAGGGAGCACGCATAAGGGCCGCAACACGACGTGGCATTAACTCAACTAATGTCTGAAGTAACGCTGGAGAGAACTGACACCATGAATCCTTCAGGGCTGTCCATAAATCCGTAAGCGTAAGAGGGGGTGGAGATCTCTTCTGAACAGCGCGTTGCAAGGCATCCCAGATATGCTCAATAACGTTCATTTCTGAGAATTTTGATGGCTGGCGGAAGTGTTTAAGCTCAGAAGAGTATTCCTGGAGCCATTCTGGACTAATTCGTCACGTATGGGGTATCCCATTGTCCTGCTGGAATTGCCCAAGTCCTTCGGAATGCACAATGGACTTCAATGGATGCAGGTGATCAGACAGGATGCTTACGTAAGAGTCATCTGTCAGAGTCGCGTCTAGACGTATCAGAGGTCCCATATCACTCCAACTGCACACGCCCAGCCAGCCGGAGTGACCGAGCGGTTCTAGGAGCTACAGTCTTCAACCGCGCGACCGCTACGGTCGTAGGTTCGAATCCTGCCTCGGGCATGGATGTGTGTGATGTACTTAGGTTAGTTAGGTTTAATTAGTTCTAATTTCTAGGGGACTGATGACGTCAGAAGTTAAGTCCCATAGTGCTCAGAGCCATTTGAACCAAATAGTTGCGTAAAGAAGGATCAGCCAAAGT
Organism: Schistocerca cancellata; assembly: GCF_023864275.1. NCBI lineage: Eukaryota > Metazoa > Arthropoda > Insecta > Orthoptera > Acrididae > Schistocerca > Schistocerca cancellata. Next base: position 242,291,874 of record NC_064628.1, on the reverse strand, counting down.
AAAACCAGTCCAAATACGAGCTTTCTTAAGGAAATTTCATAAAACAGAAATATATTTAAAAATGTAATGTGTGAAAAATGCCACTTACCAGTATTCTGATAATGCAAAATAAAGAACAGTGATCATGTGAAAATTGTCAGTCCCTTACAACCTTTTCGCCAATATTAAATTCTCTTCTCCTCCTTCTGTGCCTTTCAGAAGTAGAGAAGCCTTGAGAAATCCTTGTAGCTATGTTTCCCTTCTCCTTCTTGATTCTCCTTATTGTGCCAATTAGCAGTTCCTGCAACAGGCTCAAGTACAAACTTTAAAGAAATTTTTGCTTCCTAGTTTGCCTCTTCCTACGTAACATTAATGCCATTGCTTATCATTACACATGGTTGATTATGAAGATCTTTCGCGGCACCTACGGTGCACGAAGACTGTGGCGCCGCATTATGTAGTGAAGAGGTGGCAACAAGAACGCTTTAAGTTTGCAGGCCGGCAGGTGGCAGGCAAATGATGTGTCCACCCCTTCCAAACAGCGGGGTAGGCTTGACCAGCGTTCACGATCAAACTGCGTTTTTCCACTTTACTTCGTGCAAGCTCCAACATGCTCGTGGAGCACGTGGCCAGCTGCCACACAAAAGAACCGCTAACGTGACTGGTCACGATGTCTAAAACTGAAATTGGTTTTGCTGCTGTCTAGACATCAACGAGGAAGCTGTTAGTGATGGTGAAGCTCCAGGAAATGCAAGCGTTATCGGTGGGCGTCTTAGAATTTCGATGGAGTAATCACATGCACAGATTGTATCTGCAACCTAACTGAGTCTGGCGTAAGCTCTCATCCGCGAGACCTTAGACTTCGCTTGAACCCACAGCTTAAGTTACTTCGATTATTACCTTCATAAATGGTTCACTGTTTAATTTCGTAATGCTGTTACGATGAAATACGTTATTACAATTTCAAGTTAAATTGTGATTATTTCGTTATAATAACCGGATACTGATATACCACACAAGGATTAATCCATACTTCTGATCTAAATTCAGTGGTGTTACATTATGACGGTTGTTAACCCTGGTGGCAGCATAAGGATAAAAGTACTCGTTATACATTCATTTTATCTTGCTTCCATAAAGTACCATGGATGCTCATTCTGCTCAAGGTACGACTTCAGTTACCTACGGAAGAGACTGGTACAAAAAGTGACGATGCTATTACAATGTTCATCTTTGGTGCAACTAATAATGCCATTTCTGTAACAGAAATTGTCTGCTTCCAATACGAATGCATTTTCTGAGCTTCTTCTTCGCTCATTGGTGAGCTGTTGTTATTTTCCATTGTTTCTTTGCGGTATCATACCAGTGCAAACATTATTTGTCCTACATGGATATAGTGATGACGTTTTTACTCTAAAACAGAATTTAGTTTAGTTCAACATCTCTTTACGTTATTTGTATTGACACGTAGGTTAAAAAACGTTACAGCTAAGATTATTTCTGTATGAATCTCTTCTCATCGATTTATGATTGTTTAGCACATACTTTTCTTTGAAGTATAATTTAGTTGAAAAAGATGTGAACTGTCTATAAAGAAAAAGGATATTCATGGTATAAAATCGTTACCAGATATCAAAGTTATTGGTAAGAGGCATCATTCTCATGAAATACAGCTATTCCACAGAAAAAATCTATATGAAAACGTGTATCACACGTAGTGTAAAACAACAACATACACAGTTGTTTATGCCAAACGTAAGTATTTATCAGTGTCGTGTGTACTAGTCTGCAGAGCTATATATCATCGTGAACTTCCTGGCAGATTAAAAGTGTGTGCCGGACCGAGACTCGAACTCGGGACCTTTGCCTTCACCGTGCAAGTGCTCTGCCATGTGAGTTACCCAAGCACGACCCCGTCCTCACAGCTTTAATTCCGCCAGTACCTCATCTCCTACCTTCCTAAATTCACAGAAGCTCTCCTACTCAGATTTTTAGAGCACTTGCCCGCGAACGATATAGGTCCCGAGTGCGAGTCTCGGTCTGGCACACAGTTTTAATCTGCCAGGAAGTTTCATATCATCACACACTCCGCTGCAGACTGAAAATCTCATTCTATATATCATCGTCATCATCATCATTCTGTTCACGTATCAGCCTTTGCCTGTTATGCCTGATTAGTGAAATTAGTCCAAGTCGTTAGATCTGGTTTTTTCTCTATATTTTTTCGTCCAGCTGTTTTTTATTTGTGTAGTATTTTTGGCAGTCTTTCACCCTCCATCCTACTGTAAAGTAACTGATCATTAGCATTATCGCTGCCATAAGTTTTCATATTTTATATCCGTTTTGAAGCTTGTACTACAGCCTCTCGTCCTATGATATCTACAATAATATTTTTTTGTCTTATTTCGTTCTCTATAGCTGGTAACAGGTGTTTGTAGTACGCCATCCACTGAGCTTCTGGTGTAATTGGTTTGTCGCTTTGTCTCTCGTGTGACTCTCAAGATGTTTCAGTAACTTTTAAGTTGCATTCTGGTATTCATGTACGTCTGTTTCAGTGTTCTGTGGCTCACCTTCCTGCTTTTTTCTGCAGAATATTTCTAAAGATTCACTCAATCTTTCCACTGGTTCTTTTATTTCTTGAGCCCACAATTTTACTTTCCTATCGGTTTTTAATATTTATTTCACATATTCCAATGGCTTCGAAAAAAGTTTCTCCAAAATTTATCTTGCGAATTTTTCAGTACTCTTATTTCCATGACTGCTAAGAAAATGGAAGACGAATTCCATCTTACGAAAGACACCTTTGTGGTTTTGGCTGTATTTGTCAGTGTTGGTGGTATTTCTTCCAAGTCTGTTCCGCACTGTGTTATTGCTTCTGTATGCCATGTCGAGCCCATATCTGTTTAGTATATTGCCCACTCCGCGTGTGACTTTGTTGCTGTAAGTCATTATGTGACATTTGTTGCTTACTGTCTGCTGATTTGTTGTGATTTGTGCTTTCTCTCTCTCTCTCTCTCTCTCTCTCTCTCTCTCACTCTCTCACTCTCTCACTCTCTCACTCTCTTTTTGTCTCTCTTTGTGTGTGTGTGTGTTTCATGATTATGTGATACCAGTTTTTTTATTTTGTTGTTTAAGTCTTCTCACAGTTAGTTTGATACACATTCACCTTTGAATTTTGTTTTATTCTGTTCATTTCATCTGAGTTATCATGTTTGTTCAAGGGTGTTTTGTTCATTTAGCGTTGCAAAAATGTGTTTTGCATGAGACGGATTTCCGCTCCCATTTTCCAATATTTTATGTGATCTTCTTATGTTCCTCTCCAGCATCTTTAATGGCTGCAGCTGAATTTCCTGTTTCTGTAACTCGCGTCAAATGTAGGTCTAGTACTGATTCCTCATGCAGAACATATGTTTTTCAACGTCTACCTCGAGTTCCATTTCTGTTCATTTGTTTTCGTATGTACTATCTCTTTAGTAAATATATTTCTGAATCCAGTAAATAGCGGACATGTCGTCTCTTCTGTAAGATATTGTGTCTGTGAACAATTTTCTATTGTCGCTAATGCTTATATGACTTCCTGCTGTCCATGACACTGTACGCTTCTGCTTATACATAAAATTATAGGAGTTGGTAATCCTCACCTATTGTAAGTCATGAAATTACGCAAAACTATTTCTTTTCCATTTAGTATAGGTTCTCTATCATTTCCTGTTATATTTCATCTAATGATTCATTAGCAATTCCGACGTTAAATTCTCGTGATACTATGTTGCAGTTACTTCCATTAGCATCACCTAATGTGTCAATCTTCCTACCTTCTTCCAGTGCATATGCACCTACTGTCTGAAGGTTTTCTTTATCGTCTTTGAATCTTGCAGCAAAAAGCTACAATTTATCGACTTATAGTCTTCTGTTTCTGCCGGCCGCGGTGGTCTAGCGGTTCTAGGCGCTCAGTCCGGAACCGCGCGACTGCTACGGTCGCAGGTTCGAATCCTGTCTCGGGCATGGATATGTGTGATGTCCTTAGGTTAGTTAGGTTTGAGTAGTTCTAAGTTCTAGGGGACTGATGTCCACAGATGTTAAGTCCCATAGTGCTCAGAGCCATTTGAACCATTTCTTCTGTTTCTCCAACGGTCGTTTATTAATGTTGCTACCCCAGTTGTTGCTCTGCTTTCTTGTATCATAATGTAGTTGTTATCTAATCTTTTGTTCCCTGGGGGATTCTCTTGGTTTCTGTAGTTCCAGTAGAATTTATTTCCTTTCTTGTAGCATATTTATTACCCCGTGCTCTTTTCTAGGTTTATCTTTTCCGAGACGCAGTAACGTTTTCCTTTTCGTTTGTCTTTGATCGTCATCGAAGAATGAATTCGGCTATCCATATTTGTAATATAAGTCCTCACACGACCCTGTAAGACTAATGGTTGGTCTGCCACCTCACAGCAGCTCTCTCGTCTTGAGGAGGCGGACATCTGTCTGCTCTGCACTAGATATCACAGTTATATCGCAAAAACTGGTCTACCAGACTTACCTCAGCTGGATACGGTACACCACTACATGTAAGGTTCACGTTTTCGAGGAAGAGGAAAGATATTCGTTTCACTACCCAACGTCACCTCCGTATAAAAATACGCCATTATCGTTATCTGATTCGTGTCATATCATTGCCATACAACGTATAAATGATCTGAGGCTAATGTAACTAATTAAACTTACATATCCACCTTGAGTGCATTTCGTACACAGATACTGGATTTAAAATACTGGCATAAATTGTTCTCTAAATTTTCTAACTAGCAAAACCAGTACAAAGAGAAGGAGAAACCGTCTGGTTTCACAACGTGAAGCAGAGCAGCTTGTTCCAGCTTGTGTCACCACTCGTAGTGTTAATTAGGCGCCTTGCTTGAAGAAGATAAACCGGAATAATGGGCACTTAACTTAAGCGCAATCGAGCCTGACAACACCGCTGTAAAGTGCAGTGTGGTTCTCTAGGCAGGCTAAAACCAGATAAAGAGACATCAAGAAGACGAACTGATAAGATACGCTAGAGCTCTGGAGGAATACACGTTCAGTGATGGCCGTGAAAAACATCACACATATTAGTTGAATTCAACGACCACGAGAAGAGTTTTAAAATTCTAAACATTTTAGGAATGCTCTCAGCATTTTAATTAATGAAAACTCTAGAGTTTTAGCAGCAGGATATGGAATGTGAAATTTCAACTGCATGTAAATCCCGGGTAGGAGCAAATTCAGTTACTACGACCATTGGCTTAGAAGTTACTAAAGACGGACCACTGGCTAGTTTGCAGATCGATGGTCTTGTTTTATTCTATTGTTTATCCTATCAGCGATTTATGTCACCTGTCACGTTCAGTTCCAGTGAAGATACACAATGAATACCTATCTAGGAATGAAAACTACCTTACATCTTCGCCGATTTTTTAATCGTTTTACTGAATACGGTTAGTTTTTTTAAGAGAACCGAATTGTTTCTTAGAAGAAAACAGCAATCCAGTTCACGGGTTGTGAGCTCTGTAGAAAACTGGGACACTCAAACACATGTGGGTAATGTAACATACGAGCTTGTGAGCTAACGCGAGGAATACTGTCAGATTTCATTTCCCTGTAACTGCTGCTATTGTGGATTTCAGTAAGAGGACTAGTCTGATGTAGTCCTTCACACTTGTCTGTTCTGTGCATACCTTCTGCAACCTATGTCCACCTGAACCTGCTAACTGTAGTCAAGCCTTGCTCTTCCTCCACAGTTATTACCCAACCATACTTCATCCGCAGTCAAATTGACGATTACTCGAAGCCTGAGGACGTTTCCCATCAACCAATCTCTTCTTATAGTCAAATTGTATCACACATATGTTTGCTTTCCACCGGATTCGGTATCTCCTCATTAGTTACACAATCTACCCATCTAATCTTCAACATTATTCTGTAGCACCGCATACCAAAAGCTTCTACTCTCTTGAGAATATTTGAGTGGAGTTGATAGTTATCTGCTTGTATGAACTGTCTGTCGTCCACGTTTACTATCGTACAAGACTACGCAACAGTTAAATACCTCTGCAAAAGATTTCCTAACGGTGAAGTTTATATTCGACGTTAAAAAATTTCTTCTCTTCAGAAATGTTTTTCTCGCTGTTGTCAGTCTGCATTTTATATTCAATCTAATTCAACCATCGTCAGTAACTATTCAATCCAAATGACACCAGTCATCTGCTTCTTTACCTTGGTTCCAGAAATAATTCCTACAGCACCGTGTGCTTTAATACATTACATTACCCTTGTCATACTTTTGTTGATAGTCACCAGATCTATTCTGATCAACTCATCTTAGAAGTACTTTACCGTCTCTGACAGAAACAGTGAGATCGGCAAACTTTAAAGTTTGATTCGAAAGTAATTTATTAGCTAGGATAATCACAACCAATTTGAGAACGAATTTACCTGTTACGCCCCCATATTCTACATCTATCTACATTTATACTCCGCAAGCCACCCAACGGTGTGTGGCGGAGGGCACTTTACGTGCCACTGTCATTACCTCCCTTTTCTGTTCCAGTCGCGTATGGTTCGCGGGAAGAACGACTGTCTGAAAGCCTCTGTGCGCGCTCGAATCTCTCTAATTTTACATTCGTGATCTCCTCGGGAGGTATAAGTAGGGGGAAGCAATATATTCGATACCTCATCCAGAAACGCACCCTCTCGAAACCTGGCGAGCAAGCAAAAAAGGGCAGCTCGTTTTGTATTATCACGTAGTAGGGGAGAGAGTGTGGCAGATATGACACGCGAATTGGGATGGAATTCATTACAGCAAAGCCGTTTTTCGTCGCGGCGAGATCTATTTACGAAACTTCAGTCACCAACTTTCTCTTCCGAATGCGAAAATAATTTGTTGAGCCCAACCTACATAGGTAGGAATGATCATCAAAATAAAATAAGAGAAATCAGAACTCGAACAGAAAGGTTTAGGTGTTCGTTTTTCCCGCGCGCTGTTCGGGAGTGGAATGGTAGAGAGATAGTATGATTGTGGTTCGACGAACCCTCTGCCAAGCACTTAAATGTGAATTGCAGAGTAGTCACGTAGATGTAGATGTAGATGTAGATGCAGAGCGCCTCTCTTACAGCGTCTGCCACTTGAGTTTGCTAAACATCTCCGTAACGCTATCACGGTTACCAAATAACCCTGTGACGAAACGCGCCGCTCTTCTTTGGATCATCTCTATCTCCTCCGTCGACCCGATCTGGTACGGATCCCACACTGATGAGCAATACTCAAGTATAGGTCGAACGAGTGTTTTGTAAGCCACCTCCTTTGTTGATGGACTACTTTTTCTAAGGACTCTCCCAATGAATCTCAACCTAGCACCCGCTTTACCAAAAATTAATTTTATATGATCATTCCACTTCAAATCGTTCCGCACGCATACTCCCAGATATTTTACAGAAGTAACTGCTACCAGTGTTTGTTCCGCTATCATATAATCATACAATAAAGGATCCTTCTTTCTATGTATTCGCAATACATTACATTTGTCTATATTAAGGGTCAGTTGCCACTCCCTGCACCAAGTGCCTATCCGCTGCAGATCTTCCTGCATTTCGCTACAATTTTCTAATGCTGCAACTTCTCTGTATACTACAGCATCATCCGCGAAAAGCCGCATGGAACTTCCGACACTATCTACTAGGTCATTTATATATATATACTGTGAAAATCAATGGTCCCATAACACTCCCCTGTGGCACGCCAGAGGTTACTTTAACGTCTGTAGACGTCTCTCCATTGATAACAACATTCTGTGTTCTGTTTGCTAAAAACTCTTCAATCCAGCCAGACAGCTGGTCTGATATTCCGTAGGCTCTTACTTTGTTTATCAGGCGTCAGTGCGGAACTGTATCGAACGCCTTCCGGAAGTCAAGCAAAATAGCATCTACCTGGGAGCCTGTATCTAATATTTCCTGGGTCTCATGAACAAATAAAGCGTGTTGGGTCTCACACGATCGCTGTTTCCGGAATCCATGTTGATTCCTACAGAGTAGATTATGGGTTTCCAAAAACGACATGATACGTGAGCAAAAAAAAACATGTTCTAAAATTCTACAACAGATCGACGTCAGAGACATAGGTCTATAGTTTTGCGCATCTGCTCGACGACCCTTCTTGAAGAATGGGACTACCTGTGCTCTTTTCCAATCATTTGGAACCTTCCGTTCTTCTAGAGACTTGCGGTACACGCCTGTTAGAAGGGGGGCAAGTTCTTTCGCGTACTCTGTGTAGAATAGAATTGGTATCCCGTCAGGTCCAGTGGACTTTCCTCTGTTGAGTGATTCCAGTTGCTTTTCTATTTTTTGGACACTTATTTCGATGTCAGCCATTTTTTCGTTTGTGCGAGGATTTAGAGAAGGAACTGCAGTGCGGTCTTCCTCTGTGAAACAGCTTTGGTAAAAGGTGTTTAGTATTTCAGCTTTACGCGTGTCATCCTCTGTTTCAATGCCATCATCGTCCCAGAGTGTCTGGATATGCTGTTTCGAGCCATTTACTTGAAACGTCCCCTTAGAACAATTATATAAGACTGTGCTTAAACAGAAACGCAATATTTTTAGCTCTACGTAAACTGACTTTCAAAAATCCCTACAAAAGAATGGCCCTGACTAACATTAAACCATACCTTTCACAAATCACTTACCTCACAAAAATCTTCATTACTCGAACTACTGCAATACAGCGAGCGCCACTACTGCCAGCTAAATAAAAGGTTCAAACTACGGAAGGCACTAACTACTGATAGGCATAGATAGCAAATGAAAGATTTTAATAGAGAACAAACAACGTATTTACCTTAATAGTCATAATATATATAGCAGTTCATGACATCCAGTCTAACACATTTCAAAACTCCGCCATCTCTCTCCCCACATCCACCACTGCTGGCGGCTCACCTCCAACTGCACAACGCTACGCGCTGTTCACATCCAGCTGCCGCTGCCCAACACTACAATGGCAGACAACAATGCAAACTAGCCACAGACTGCACACAGCACAGCCAGTGATTTTCATACAGAGAGCGCTACATGGTGGCGGCGTTACCAATAAAAGAACCTAAACAGCCTACTTACATAGCCCCCATGCTCCCCACAAAAATTTTTACAAATTGTTTTGGGCACTGGGCAATACATATTTGTTAAATTTTTTCATAATCGTAATTACAATAACAAAGAAATCAAATGCACACACTTATTGATACAATGTTGGTCAAAAGTTAAAATTTTCTCACAGTCCATAAAGATAGTCCTGATCATTCATCATAATAGTAATTACAGTTTTTTTCACAAAGTCTCATTAGTAAAAGAAATTGCACACAGAAGTAGTGGATTTCCATGCAGTCTTGAAGAAGTAGTGTTGTCCTTCCAACAGAAAGACAGTGCTGACTCTTGACATGCAGACAGGTAATGGGCCACAACAGAGCAAACCCACCGCAGAGTCAGTCGAAGTTGATGAATATTGGTAGGTAGGTCATCACAGAGTAGACCCACTGTAGTCCTGATAGAGAGTATGGTATTGGTGGGCCACCAGAGGTGCAGACCCACTGCAGTCCTTGTAGAGATTACGGTATTGGTGGGCCACCAGAGGTGCAGACCCACTGCAGTCCTTGTAGAAATAATGGTATTGATGGATCATCAAAGGTGTAGACCCACTGTAGTCCTTGTAGAGATGGTTAAGCAGCCATCTGTTGTGACTGTGCAGGTTCACAATCACCATTGAAGAGTCTTGTGGATAATATAGCAAGTCCATAACCACCACTTGTGCACTCACGAAGTTTTTGGAATTGTCCTTAGAACCAGCAATGCTGTTATCCAGTCCCTTGCTGAATTATTAACACACATGCAAACACTAACAGTCCCAACTTCTCACATATTGTGCATTACTATGACCAACAGAAATGCAGTGAAATGAATGCTTACAAGTTACTTAATTTGATGAACTGGTGTCAATTACAATATTATAACATAAAAATACAATAACAAGGTTACAAAATACATCATTAAAGAACATAACAATACAGATAACATTTGTAGTACAAGCTTTACAAAAGAATCGAAATAACATATACATCAGTGTTACAGGAATTATTACATGAGTACATACAGAAAAGATCAGAATAACTTGCGAAACATCAACTTCACACATCAGCATTAAAACAAAACAGAATAAATAATGTCTAAGCATATTTACAAGGTAAATAACATATTATTAATGCCAATTATATTTGAGGATAACACTATTCCTCATCATAGTGAATGTAGCTTAGTATTAGAAGGAAAAAAAATTCTATGAAACTACACAGAGACAGGAAGAAAACAAATACACAAGGGTACACAAACACATAGTGGGATAACACAAAAGGAAAGGATAGGGTTTGCTTTCAATGTAACGTTTGGTACTGCAGTCCAACCCAAAACTTCATTCCATAGATCTTTCGTCTTATTTCAACCTTTGCTTCCACCAAAAGAATCCTATCCAAGCATGCTTTCTGTATTTATTTCACATATTTCTTACCTCATTATTTATTTTCCATTATCTTACCTCATCATTTATTTCCAAGAAAATCCTACCTAAACCTGTTGTCACTAAACCATACTTTTTTGTTCATATCCTCTTTCAAAAATAGTTTTTCTCCACTGTGCTCTACTTTTTTGGCCAAACTATTTTCTTATAGCTTCTTAATGCATTTCTTCCAATTCATCATAGTTAGTTTCTTACATAGTCTACCCCCTCTTACGCTAACTTAAATCTACTGAGCTCAGATGCTAAACTAAGGGACGAGGCAATGCAGCAGCACAAAACAATTAACACAAACAGCAATGCAAGCAGCAGTAAATCTAAATTAACAGATAAAGTGCGGAAATGTATATTCACATCTTAATGTCTATGTAATTAAAGTGGTGCCCCACAAATTATTCTACAAAAGAAATTACCAAGTACTTGAAAAGAAAATTCTGTATGTAATTCCTGTGAAAGGAAATGTGTTTTTGTGCTCCTTCGTTTTTTTTCTGGATCTGTAGGCATAAAATATTTATATTAGTACATTCATAAAATTTTATTTTAAACAATGCTGCAGTGCAGCTAGAAACTAGATATTAAACAAAATAGGTGAAGCAAGGTGTGAAACGTCATTCACTAGCCATATGGCATTTCATAATGCAGTAAACAATCTTTCAACTAGCAAGACAATAGACATAAAATGTTTCTCATCATTTCATTTCAGTAAATATCATAAATTAAGAACTCTACAGTGTAATCATATTTTCAAGTTTGAGCGTGTCGTATTTACGATGCTTTCTACAAAGGAATGTCAATAGCGAAGATAATGGCCTCCCTTTTTTTTCTTTTCTACCTGTGCCTCTGAAAAGGCATGCAATAATGGCTTTTTCTCCAGGCGTCTGACACAGCTGGGTGCCCACGATGCATTACGTGCAGGTGGTCACTTAACTTTCTTCCACTGCCCAAAACAATTTGTAAAATTTTTTGTGGGGAGCATGGGGGCTATGTAAGTAGGCTGTTTATGTTTTCTTATTGGCAACGTTACGTAGCGCTCTGTATGAAAACCACTGGCTGTGCTGTGTGCAGTCTGTGGCTAGTTTGCATTGTTGTCTGCCATTGTAGTGTTGGGCAGCTGGATGTGAACAGCGCGTAGCGTTGCGCAGTTGGAGGTGAGCCGCCAGCAATGGTGGATGTGAGGAGAGAGATGGCGGAGTTTTGAAATTTGTAATACTGGATATTATGAACTGCTATGTATATTATGATTTTTCAACACTTTTAAGGTAAATACATTGTTTGTTCTCTATTAACATCTTTCAATTGCTAACTATGCCTATCAGTAGTTAGTGCCTTCTGTAGTTTGAATCTTTTATTTAGCTGGCAGTAGTGGCGCTCGCTGTATTTCAGTAGCTTGAGTAACGAAGATTTTTGTGAGGTAAGTGATTTGTGCTAGCCACAGACTGCACACAGCACAGCCAGTGATTTTCATACAGAGAGCGCTACGTGGCGGCGGCGTTACCAATAAAAGAATCTAAACAGCCTACTTACATACTGATTTAACGTAAGACCAGAACTTCCTAGGATTTTCTGTCAAGTCGGTACATAGAATTTTACTTTCGAATTCACTGAACGCTTCACGCATAGCCCTCCTTACGCTAACTTTGACATCATTTAGCTTCTGTTTGTCTGAGAGGTTTTGGCTGCGTTTACACTTCGAGTGAAGCTCTCTATGCTTTCGCAGTAGTTTCCTAACTTTGTTGTTGAACCACGGTGGGTTTTTCCAGTCCCTCACAGTTTTACTTGGCACGTACCTGTCTAAAACTCATTTTACGATTGCCTTGAACTTTTTGCATAAACACTCTACATTGTCAGTGTCGGAACAGAAATTTTCGTTTTGATCTGTTAGGTAGTCTGAAATCTGCCATCTATTACTCTTGCTAAACAGATAAACCTTCCTCCCATTTTTTATATTCCTATTAACTTCCATATTCAGGTATGCTGCAACGGCCTTATGATCGCTGATTCCCTGTTCTGCACTTACAGAGTCGAAAAGTTCGGGTCTGTTTGTTATCATTAGGTCCAAGATGTTATCTCCATGAATCGGTTCTCTGTTTAATTGCTCGAGGTAATTTTTGGATAGTGCACTCAGTATAATGTCACTCGATGATCTGTCCCTACCACCCGTCCTAAACATCTGAGTGTCCCAGTCTATATCTGGTAAATTGAAATCTCCACCTAAGAATATAACATGCTGAGAAAAGTTATGTGAAATGTTGTTGTTGTTCTACCACTAATGCTGCTGAGTCGGGAAGTCGGTAAAAGGAGCCAACTATTAACCTAGCTCGGTTGTTGAGTGTAACCTCCACCCATAATAATTCACAGGAACTATTCACTTGTACTTCACTACAGGATAAACTACTACTAACAGCGACAAACACGCCACCACCGGTTGCATGCAATCTATCCTTTCTAAACACCGTCTGTGCCTTTGTAAAAATTTCGGCAGAATTTATCTCTGGTTTCAGCCAGCTTTCTGTACCTATAACGATTGCAGCTTCGGTGCTTTCTATCAGCGCTTGAAGTTCCGGTACTTTACCAATGCATCTTCGACAGTTTACAATTACAATACCGACTGCTGTTTGGCCCCTGCATGTTCTGACTTTGCCCCGCACCCTTTGTGGCTGCTGCCCTTTCTGTACTTGCCCGAGGCCATCTAACCTAAAAAACCGCCCAGTCCACGCCACACAACCCTGCTACCCATGTAGCCTCTTGCTGCGTGTAGTGGACTCCTGACCTATCCAGCGGAACCCGAAACCCCACCACCCTATGGCGCAAGTCGAGGAAGCTGCAGCCCACACGGTCGCAGAACCGTCTCAGCCTCTGATTCAGACCCTCCACTCGGCTCTGTACCAAAGGTCCGCAGTCAGTCCTGTCGACGATGCTGCAGATGGTGAGCTCTGCTTTCATCCCGCTAGCGAGACTGGCAGTCTTCACCAAATCAGATAGCCGACGGAAGCCAAAGAGGATTTCCTCCGATCGATAGCGACACACATCATTGGTGCCGACATGAGCGACCAGCTGCAGATGGGTGTACCCTGTACCCTTCATGGCATCCGGAAGGACCCTTTCCACATCTCGAATGACTCCCCCCAGTATGCACACGGAGTGCACATTCCGTCTTGTGAGGACTCTATATTGTCACACATGAAGTATTTGTAATTATGCGTGACGTTTTATATCTAATTTGTCGATCTGCTTCATAGCACATGGCGTACTGTAGTTACGTCTGGTTTCCCGAGGCAGAATTCCAAAGTAATCGCTGCCTGCTGACAGTTTCTTGAATAATGTGTGTTGTTGCTAGACGAGAGCGCTTAATGTGGCAGTGAGAGTCTGAAATTCACGGTCGAATCGAATGGAGCTCAGATGATATTCTACCCGGCATTGTTCGGATGAAATTTTTCATTTGCCTTTGCTATAATAATTCACATTATGATTGTTCACTTTAGAGTTTCAGTGACAACCGATGAATGTCGTGCGTGCAGAATATTGTTAAACTGTAAATATTTAAAAGTGTTTGCAACGAGTAACGTTTTAAGTAATAAATCGTACTGTTGGTGATCCACTGTTCTGTATCGAGCTCTTTATTATCCGCTTGCTTAAACTGTCAGTAATTGAAATGGGTGTCGTTAAATTCATGGAATGGGGAGAGGCAGAAACGTCGTAATATAACACATCCAACCGTTGTGTTACGGTATACCTAGTGAATGTCACAGGACATCGAATTCTGCAACACTCTACGAATCCAAAACCCGATTGCCAGCATCAACGCATGAGGAATTAATTTGGAATTGTCATTGAGAACAAGTAACGTTGGACAGAAAAAAGAATATAGACAGTGAACAGTTACTTTGATTATGAATTGTGTGCGCAGTATATGTTTGGATAACAATGTCTAGTCAGGCTGAGAATAGCGACATTTAATGGAGAAGACAGTGCTAATCAGGATAGTGTTGTAATGTATCTCATTCATGAACTGGATTCAGTGTGCAGATGCAGCAAAAAATGGAAGTTCTACTTCAATGTAAATGTTGAATAAGGTGATGTAGGGAAGCAGCCTACTCACGCCATATAAAATTCACATCAGTCTCTCCATTGTGTGCCAGCCTAGTCCGCTGTAACTAGCTCTGACGTCATAAATGTTCCGCAATACTTTAAAAATCAAGTAAATAACCTGAAACGTTTCTAGCATGTCAGGAGTAATACTAAATCAATATGTGTTGAATATCAGTTCAATAACATTAACCATTTTCGAAATTTGGACGTTTTTCTGTAAAAATCATTGGCGCAACAGAAAAGAGCTAGAAACTTAAATATTTATATTTGGATTCCTTTTGCATAATAATTTAGTAGAAACAGTATTTTGGATCTCACAAATTCAAATTTTAGTTGAAATTCATGATTTTCTGGTTTTTGTCTTAAAAATTAAGGAAGCAAGATAGATTAAGTAGGCGCATAAATAAGGCTAGGATGTTTAAATTTAAGTAGAAGGGACATCCGCTATAATCATAAAGATGTGAGAAGTTTCAATTGAATAACTATAAAACTATAACGATAGCGTATTTCCAAAGGGCAAGTTCAGAGCTCGTCTACTGCGTGTAGAGTAATTAAATTAATTCCCTCCCCCAAAATATTTGACTTAGCCACATCAGACTTCTATTATGATTACTTACCTGTGTGCTGAATGCACATTTAAATTGAGAGCTTCATCGGCCATCAGCAAAGGAAGCGATGATTTATTCAATAACTTAAAGTGGTGCATTACTAGCCCAGCGGCTAGTCGGGAGAGCGGAATTGATCAGGCGTTCCCATAGCCGTCCGCACCGCGGCTTTATATACTGTATAAGAACGCTGCACGAGAGAAAGAAGGCCCTAGCTCTCCAGACGCTGAATAGCACACCACCTGTGTCCGGAGTCGCGTCGCGTTGGTATCATTGCTATAAACAGCCTCGGATGCCGTAATAAGTTACTAGGGATACGCGTAACCATGAAATCGTTTTTCGAGTGAAGTGTTAATTCTGGGATGACTTTAATGATCTATCTTCAGTTTGGGTGTGTCGTATTTTCACGTGCCGCCGCGGGACAGACATTCTACCATTATTTAGCGTGGCGTTTGATGAGCATTATCATAAAATTATGGCGAGCTTTCACTTAAACATTTAATTTGAACAGTTATAGTTGTATCAGCGCATTAGACTCTGAACTGCTCTGTTAGCTGGATTGTGCGGATTCATTTTGGTATGTGACTTTCGGAATATAGTGAACCTTTTATAGAGATTCGTTTTTTGATTATGAATCCCAGACAATCTCCTAATTCCTCAGAGCTATAAGCTGTAGCTATAAGTGTATTTCTCAGATGAAGTGGGCACTAGGAATTCTAATTACAGGTTTCACGCTTTGTTAATCACTTTCTGGTTGCCAATATTGCAGTTAGAGAGCCAGTGTTGAGAACATCAAAAGACTGTATAAATAATAGGAACATTTTTATAACAATTAATTCCACCCACCGCCCCACATATAATTAATCGGCCAGGTAATACATCTTTTCTACTTTACATTCTACATTTATAAACCAAATCAATTCACCCGCCGCCCTACATATGGTGCATCGGCCGGGAAAGAAACTGAGTAAAAGTGAAAGTGATTTTTAGATAATCGGATTCGGGAGTGAAATGTGACACGCCACTGAGTAATAGAACAGTGATAGTGTTACGTGTGTATCTGGACGACGCAATTGGATTAACAACGCATCTGGACTGATGGAGCTGGCACTGAGTCTAGCGGCGCTGCCGGCATCGCGAGAAGCCAGTTTCGCCTCACCACAGTTGTCCGCCGGAGCAACCGGAGTAGCGCCTGCAGTTGCGGGCCACGCAAACACACAGCAGCTGTAGGAGTGCCGTCTGCAGTTCAATGCGCCACGTCGCATCAGTAATCCTGGCACGCCGTGCCGGCAACGCCATACGTCGTGCAGAAGGAACTGAGTTAAGTGAAAATCTGTTAAAAATTCTAGTAACCTGCACTAAAAGACTGTCGGCGATGGAACCGCCAGAAGAAACTGAGGTTAAACTTATATCAGAACCTATGTCTGTTGAGGGAACTGTAAATCCAGACAACGGTTCAAGTGTAAATATGCATGAAAATAATAATGTTAAAGTGAAATATGAAGTATTGTCTCCTGACAGTAGTGTGAAAAGGGGCAGTGATTCAATAATAGAGACCCCTATAGTAAAGCAGAAATCAGATATTGTTAATTAATTGGATGATAGTTTATCTGATGAGTTAAAAACGAAGCAGTCATCAGAGGTGCTAGAGTTTAAAAAGGATAAGTTAGATATGACTGATCGATCAGAAATTTCATTTAGTTTTGATGATTCTGGTATTGGAGCTAGTTTTTCGTCACCTGAGTGTGATTAAAAACCAGTTAGTGAACAACCCAAAGATACTGGAGCTATTGATTTAAATGTTATATTACAAGCAATAGCTGCCAGTAACACAAAATTGTCAGCCAGTAATGATGAATTAAAGTATGAGATTGTAGCCAGCCAAACCAATTTTAATAAACGGTTTGAGGCAATGAACAATAAATTAGAATCCATTAAAGCTGAATTAGATACTTTCTTCAAGACTGGCTGCAATAAGTTGAAAGAGGATCTGGACAGTTTAATTTATAAAATTGATTACAACCATGAGGATATTAAGAAAAAGGTTGCGCAACAATTTTCTGAAATGTATAAAACAGTAAAATCCGTAGTTGCTGAGGCTCGCAAAGACTTCCAAATGGAAGATGCGAAGCTGGAGCACAAGTTAACAGAAAAGATCGAGGCGGAATCTGAACTGTGCTCAGATAGGTTTAAAGACGTTAATATAAAAGTAAACATATGTCAAGCAGAAGTAGATGCAATCAAAACTGATACTACTCATATTGTGCAAAGAGTAGATAATGTTGAAATGACAGTAGAAAATATTAGTACTAACATTGCTAACATTGAGAGTAAAGTAGCTTCAGTAACTTCTGGTAATGGTAGTATGCAACAAGTTGTAGCTGCAAATGCCGCTTTTATCGGGTGTCGGCAGTTCTCGCGGTTCGCTCCAGATAAAAATATCCACCCGCTAGATTTCTGGAACGATTTTGAAGATGTGATTCCACCAACTTTGTCTGAACGAGAGAAAATCTCATTTATTAGAAACCACTTAGCAGGTGACGCCATGCGTTGGTCAGCTGATGTTATGTTGGAGTGTAAAACATTAGCGGAATTTAAAACAGCTTTTATTAATGAGTATTGGTCTAGTAACAAGCAATATGAAGTGTTGAGAGAATTTTGGAGTGGAAAACGCTTCAATATAGGCAAGGAATTTATTAAAGAGTTTGCCAGGTCATGGATCTCACGTTTGTCACATTTGGCCGAAAAGCTAAAACCTGAAATGATAATACTAGGTCTTGAAGCCAAACTGCCATGGTATTGGCAAACTAGAATTATATCTGACCCTAGAGACAATCTGGATCGTTTCATTGAATATTTGGAACGTGTAGAGCGTGTTGCTGCCAATGAGGAGCAAGCACGTAATAACAGAAATGCTAACAACACTAGTAGTAATTTTAAGAACAAGCAGAATGGCAATGTAAACATCAGAACAGTAGGAGTTCGCCATCCTAAGAGAGGTAGGAATTGGAGAAATAATTATCAGAACCAACAATGGCATCCAAATGATAGTAATTCTTTTTCGAACAAAATTATGCAGGTAAACAACAGTGCGGAAAGCAATGTGGTGCCAGTTAACTATAATGCAAATAAAGGAAACAGTAGTAGGCCGAGGCAGGAAAACTAGTTCCCGTCTATGAGGACACTGGCGCTCACCAGGCGGTTACTTTTCCTAAGCCAGTAGTTACAGTAATTGGTAAGACCGATCAGAATACTCAGACTGAACATGTGGCTGAGGGGTCGGTAGCATCTAAGGATACAGCAGAAATATTAGATCATTCACAGTATTTGATAGATACCGTGTTAGAGACGCTTTCTAAGTGGGATGAGAAAGAAAAGGCGCAGCAGTGTAACGATGGGGAGGAGCTACAAAATACTGAATTGTCAGGTGAGGAAGCAGAAGAAATTCATGCTTACATTTACGATGAGGATGATGTGCTCTTATCTAAAGTGCCTGTGCAGGATGTTCATACT
Source organism: Schistocerca cancellata (assembly GCF_023864275.1). NCBI lineage: Eukaryota > Metazoa > Arthropoda > Insecta > Orthoptera > Acrididae > Schistocerca > Schistocerca cancellata. Next base: position 242,273,109 of record NC_064628.1, on the reverse strand, counting down.
GTACTAATAGATTTAGGACAGGAGGTAAGTGAGGAGGATAGCCTGGTGGGGGTCGATGAACCCAGTAGCTGTGACCAGTTGTCACTTGAGAAGGAACCCGACGATAATAGTGATAGTGGTTTAGTTGTAACTAGTGTTATGCCCGGTCTGGAGGCGCAGAATCGCTCAGACTACAGTAATTTGTGTCATGTTCAGCAAACTAAATGTAATGAAGTCGTGCGGTGTTTCGATTTGAAATTAATAGATCGACTGGAAAAGGCAGCTAAAAATGTAATTCAGGAAACCCCTACACACTTTGACCTAAATCTAATGAAGACAGATGTCGATCACTTTAGTTGGAGACAAATCCAAAAGGAACTATTGGATGAGTTTGAGGAACCACCTGTACAACCTAGAATAAGCCACCCTCTAATAATAGTGAATATGTTGGGTATCATTGTACGTTGTCTCTTAGACAGTGGAAGTGAGGTGAGTGCGATATGTCAGTCCTTCTTTGATGCATTACCCGGTAAAGACAAGCTTACAGTAATGAGGGTATCAGGACTAAGAATAATTGGTGCTATTGGCAAGGTGTCAAAAACGGTAAAGCAAGAAGCTTTGCTGCCCTTTAACATTAATGGTAATTTAATTGATCATCCATGCTTAATTGTAAATAAACTCAGTATTGAGGTTTTAATTGGCATAGATATCTTGTCGAAATACTGCTATTGTTGACTTTGAAAGAAGCCAGTTAAAAATGGTCTTGCCGATAACTGGAATAATTACGGTACCTTTTATAGATAAACATGTAGTAACTAATGATGAAACTTCGGAACTGCCTATACGAGTTCTGAAAAATAGGAGATATTGCGACGAAGGTGTTAATCTTAGTAAAAGTAAGCTAAACACAGAAGAAGAAGAAGAAGGTGGAATTATTTTGGACAAAATAGAAGCTAAATTGCAGGAAATCGATAAAATTTCAGCTAATCAGAAGGAAGAACTGAGACAGGTTTAAAAAGGCACCATAATGTACTGTCAAGTCGACCTGACGTGGTCAAAGGTTATGAATGTCAATTAAAGGTAAAACCTGGCCAAGTGTTTTTCAGGAAACCATACCAAATACATGTAGCTAGGAAGGAGGCGGTTCGAAAGGAGATACAGAGAATGCTAGAGTGGGGTGTGATTGAAAAAGCGGTCAGTGAGTACAATAATCCTCTTGTTGTTGTACCAAAAAGAGACAGGAGTGTCAGATTGATTTTGGACGCTCGTTGGTTGAATGAAATAGTGGTTAGGGAAAGTGATAGACCGCAGAACATGGACGAGTTATTGCAAAAGTTCCGGGGAGTAAAATTCTTAACTTCTATGGACATCACGTGTGGATATTGGAATTTGGCACTGGTGGAAAGTTCAAGGAAGTACACAGCTTTCTTGTGCGAAGGAGTTTGTTACCAGTACCGTGTGGTACCTTTCGGACTTAATATCTCTGTTTGTGCCTTCGTACGTGTGATGTGCCATGTTTTAGAACCAGCCTTAATTAATAAAATCACAGTCTGCGTAGATGATCTGTTAATAGCAACTCCTACCTGGGAAGAACACATAGTTTTATTAGAGGAAGTGTGAGAGGCTATTGAAAGAGGTGGCATGAAACTAAAGATTGAAAAGACAGAGTGCGTTAAAGAGGAAATAGGTTTCTTGGGATATATGATAAGTGGAAAAGGTATTCTGCCTGACCCAGGCAAGCTAGCAGTCATTGAAAAACTGAGGCTCCCAGAAACAAGAAGCAGTTGAGATCAATGTTCGGTCTTTTCGGCTTCTATAGGCGTTTTGTTAGTGATCAGGCTTTTAATGCGCCCTGTCTTCACCTCCTGCTGAAAAAGAATACCTCTTGGGTTTGGACAGCAGAATGTCAACAGGCGTTCGAGGTGCTTAAACACTCTTTAATTAATAGTCCTATTTTACATCATCCTGATTTTGAAAAATCATTCTGTATGTCTGTTGATGCTAGTGGCTATGGTATAGCGGTGGAGGTATTCCAAGTAGAAATAGAGAACGAACAAGAAGTGCACAAGACTGTAGCTTTCGCAGGTTGATCTTTACAGGCAGCAGAGAGGAATTATGGCATCTCAGAACTGGAAGCATAGGCAATTGTATTTGTGGTACAGAAATTTGAGCAGTATCTATTAGGTCACAAGATAATTGTTTAAAGTGACCATAAGGTTCAAATGGTTCAAATGGCTCTGAGCACTATGGGACTTAACATCTATGGTCATCAGTCCCCTAGAACTTAGAACTACTTAAACCTAACTAACCTAAGAACAGCACACAACACCCAGCCATCACGAGGCAGAGAAAATCCCTGACCCCGCCAGGAATCGAACCCGGGAACCCGGGCGTGGGAGGCGAGAACGCTACCGCACGACCACGAGATGCGGGCTGACCATAAGGCGTTGACCTTTTTAAAGACCTGTAAGTTGAGAAATGCTCGTTTGATAAGATGGTCATTGTATCTCCAGCAGTTTGACCTTGAGGTTAGATATATTCAAGGGAAAGATAATTTGGTAGCTGATGGGTTATCTAGAAGTGCGGAGCTCTGTGATGACGCGGGAATTACAGCAACAGACCTAAGTGAAGTACGAATGTTTGCGTTGCACGAAGTAAAGGAAGAAACTGCATTGAAGAGGGTTATTAAGAACTTGAGACGTGAGCAGAATGCAGATGACCAGCTGAAATTAGTAAAGAGCTATTTGGGATATGCGACCTACCATAAGGTTTCGCAATACTACTGTCTGCATAAAGGTATTCTGTTTAGGAGGAAAAAGGTAGGTGTTTCTGAGTGGAAGCTGTGCTTTCCCTCACAACATATAGACTTACTAATCGACTATGTACCCCTGAGGTATGGACACTACGGGCCAAGAAGTGCATTGCAAAATTAAAAGATAAAGTTGTGTTTGACAACATGTACCGCCGTGTTGCCAAGCATTTAGCATCTTGTGTAGTGTGCCAGAAAGTCCGTCCTGCTAACACCACAATACAAGGGGATATGCATTCAGTAGAGCCAACTGAAACCCTAGACTTACTGGCTTGTGATTTGTTTCGCCCTCTTCCTGCTTCGAGAGGTGGGTGTACCCATGTTTTTGTTGTTGTGGATGGATTTAGTAAATATGTTAAGCTATACCCAATTAAAAGATTTCTTCGTAAACATTAGCGTTCCGAAGAATTTGCTGTCAGACAATGGGCCTCAGTTTACTTCTGGCAGATTTAAAGAATGTCTGGATAAGGCCGGAGTGAAACATCTGAAAATATCTGCGTATTTCCCCAAAGGAAATATGAGTGAACGTATTATGAGAGAGTTTAATAGGCTTTGCAGGACTTACTGTGCTCGGAAACACTCACGTTGGGCAGAGCACATGAAGTATTTTGAGAATGTAATTAACAACTTAAGGCATGATGCAACTGGTTTTGCGCCTTGCGAACTGATGTTTGGCCAAGAACCGCACAATGTGATTGCAGATATGGTAGAATTCCCTATTCTAACGCAAATATCCACAGACGAGAAGAAGTTAAAGGCTAGGGCAAATATAAAAAAAAGAGCATTGGAAAGGAAGAAGCGTCATGACGCAAACGCTGTACCCACCAGTTCTGAAATAGGACAGTTAGTCCTTGTCAAAACCAAGGAAAAATCAAAGAAAATAAATGCAGAAACAAAGAAATTCATGTTCGTATACCAAGAACCTTTCAGGATCATAGGAAAACCACATGCCAATGCATATAGGCTAGAGTACCCCAAGAGTAAAAAGATATTAGGTCTCATGAGCGTGATCGACCTAAAGAAGTTCATAGGTAGTGAGTGAATTCTGTAGGGAGAAGGTTGTTCTGTAACCTCTACACAGTGTGGCAGCTGTGCAGTCCCAGCTGTGTGAGATCTTCTTTCCCATTTCAGGTCTCACTCACTCTTCATCTTTTCTATCCACCTAAAATTTCGACCTCTTCTTTCCAACACACCAAATTTTCCTTTACGGTTATCAAGCCAATAATAAACTAATGAATTCTGTAGGGAGGAGGTTGTTCTGTAACCTCTACGCAATGTGGCAGCTGTGCAGTCATATCTGTGTGAGATCTTCTTTCCTTTTCAGGTCTCTATCATTCTTCATCTTTCCTATCCACCAAAGTTTCGACTCCTTCTTTGCAATACAAAAATTTTCCGTCATGACTATCAAGCCATGAGTACTGTAACCATTCTATCCACCGATTAGTGAAGAAAATACCTAATGTGACAAACCTAACAGTGACATAAACAACAGAGAAGTATGATGTAATTAAGATACAAAGGTATTTGAGTAATAAGTATGTGTAGAACCCTGGTAATATTGTAAGTACAAAGTGTTGTTTTATTGGAAATGGTCCAGCAAAAAATATTTAAAAAAGATATACAAATTCATGTACAAGCAGGATCTGAAGTGGCAGTGAAACCTATTGTATGCTGTAGAGCTAAGAGATTGCTTAGTGTTATGAAAAATATGCAGATAAGTTGTAAGAATGAACTCACCTTGTGTAGCAAGGAATGGCAGCGTAATAGAATTGAACAGTGTTTGTGGTTGAGACGTGCTTGAAATATTTATAAGGTTGGAGCTGGCCGTTATTTGGTGTATTGGGTGTGCGGTGGCACACCTACAGGTATTGGAGGCGTGAATGCGACCATAGGTACCCTTATGTTAGATGAGACAAAGCAGCTCATGGTGTCCTATAGGTTTAAGGAATTTAGCATTACGCGCGTCCTTAATTACTTAATGCACTTTAGTGGTAGGTCGAGAGAGACTACCCGTGGTTTCACCGTCCGACCGAGTGGAAATGGTTGCCACATGAGCAAACTGATCAGTTGCAATACCCTATAGATATGAAATAAATGTGCTATACTATGCTTTAAATGTTAATAGAGTGAGTGTTAAATAAGTACATACACTAGCAACATAATTGAGAAACATATTGGCAGACGTGAAACATTATTTATAGCTCAGTATAAATACACTTCGATAAAGTAAGTACATAATTGCAGATGCGGAACTGACACAGCAGCAGAGGACCAATAAGGGGATTTAGTAGTCAACTAAACGTAGTGTGTTTTGAACACTCAGAACTGTACTATTACCACAAGTTACTCACATGTACAAAGAAGCTGAGAAGACTACTACTAATCAAAATATACTCATACTATCTCTAAGAATAAGGTAATCAAAGATGAGTCAATTAAGTAAATAAAATACAGATTTGTCAGGAATGTACCGAGCATTGGTTCAGTGTTCCGGCCCAGAAATAATAAATTGAAGTTGAATAGAATTTATGATTGTATGCCTTGAGCATAAATTTACTCTAGTACGTGACAAACGGCGTTTGAGCCATTTGTTTATCGATTTTATGACAGTTAAGTAACTGCGAGAGTAAAATTGAAAAAGTTCTGTTAACTTTGTTCCAGTAACATATTGAAAGATAATGTATAAATCCCCATTTCATTGTGACCCACCCTTAGATATTAAGTGAACAGAGTCTGAGGCACTGTTTTTGTTTGTTCTACAGGACAAACCAGATAATGGGAGCCTGGTAGCTGCGTGAAAGCGTGGAGTGACTTGGACATAACTCACAGTGACCCCTCCCCTTTCCCCATGTAATTTCGAGTGAACGTGAAGGACGCACACCATAGCAGCTTCCCCTCCTCTACCCTTGTGAATGGAAGTGTAGAACGCCAGCCAAAGCGGCTACAACCACGTGTGTAAAAATGAAATTGTCATGATTTGTGAAATTTTCTTTCAGGTTTAGAGAAGACTGCTAAGATATAATTATCTGTTTATAAATCATGAGTAACTGTGTTATTTTCATTGAATTTGTGTATGTAAAAATGTATTTTATGGATTTAAGATTTTCATAATTTTACATATTTTTATGTGTTTGTTTGTGTAAGGGAATATGTATGCCAAAGTGTTTCATTGGTTTTGCTTAAATTTTGAGTGATAATGTTGCTTAAGGGGCAGTGAACATGCCAGCAATTTAAATAACTGAAGTAGGTAATCAGTTTTCTTTTTAATATATCTATATGTTTACATTTAAATTTTAATTTTTCATGGGGAGTTAAGCTGTACTCTTGCTTCCCTTTTGTATTTATTTTTTTTTCTTTCCCATGTACATTCAAAAAAAAAATTTTAAGTAGAGGCTTATGTAGGGAAGCAGCCTACTCACGCCGTATAAAATTCACATCAGTCTATCCATTGTGTGCCAGCCTAGTCCGCTGTAACTAGCTCTGACGTCATAAATGTTGCACAATACTTTAAAAGTCAAGTAAATAACCTGAAACGTTTCTAGCATGTCAGGAGTAATACTAAATCAATATGTGTTGAATATCAGTTCAATAACTTTAACCATTTCCGAAATTTGGACGTTTTTCTGTAAAAATCAATGGCGCAACAGAAAAGAGCTAGAATCTTAAAAATTTATATTTGGATTTCTTTTCCATAATAATTTAGTAGAAACTGTACTCTGGATTTCACAAATTCAAATTTTTGTTGAAATTCATGATTTTCTGGTTTTTGTCTTAAAAGTTAAGGAAGCAAGATAGGTTAAGTAGGCGAATAAATAAGGCTAGGATGTTTAAATTTAAGTAGAAGGGAGATCCGCTATAATCATAAAGATATGAGAAGTTTCAATTGAATAACTATAAAACTATAGCGATAGCGTATTTCCAAAGGGCAAGTTCAGAGCTCGTCTACTGCGTATAGTGTAATTAAATTAATTCTCTCGCCCAAAATATTTGACTTAGCCACGTCAGACTTTTATTGTGATTACTTACCTGTGTGCTGAATGCACATTTAAATTGAGAGCTTCATCGGCTATCAGCAAAGGAAGCGATGATTTATTCAATAACTTAAAGTGGTGCATTACTAGCCCAGCAGCTAGTCGGGAGAGCAATTTTGATCAGGCGTCCCCTTAGTTGTCCGCACTGGCACTTTATATATAAGAACGCTGCGCGAGGGAAAGAAGGCCCCAGTTCTCTCCAGACGCTGAATAGCACACCACCTGTGTCGGGAGTCACGTCGCGTCGGTATCATTGCTATAAACAGCCTCGGATGCCGTAATAAGTTACTAGGGATACGCGTAACCATGAAATCGTTTTTCGAGTGAAGTGTTAATTCTGGGATGACTTTAATGATCTATCTTCAGTTTGCGTGTGTCGTATTTTCACGTGCCGCCGTGGGACAGACATTCTACCATTATTTAGCGTGGCGTTTGATTAGCATTATCATAAAATTATGGCGAGCATTCACTTAAACATTTAATTTGAACAGTTATAGTTGTATCAGCGCATTAGACTCTGAACTGCTCTGTTAGCTGGATTGTGTGGATTCATTTTGGACTGTGACTTTCAGAATATAGTGAACCTTTTATAGAGAATCGTTTTTTGATTATGAATCCCAGACAATCTCCTAATTCCTCAGAGCTATAAGCTGTAGCTATAAGTGTATTTCTCAGATGATGTGGGCACTAGGAATTCTAATTACAGGCTTCACGTTTTGCTAATCACTTTCTGGTTGACAATATTGTAGTTAGAGAGCCAGTGTTGAGAACGTCAAAAGACTGTATAAATAATAGGAACATTTATATAACAATTAATTCCACCCGCCGCCCCACATATAATTAATCGGCCGGGAAATGCATCTTTTCTACTTTACATTCTACATTTATAAACCAATTGAAAAAGGGAATTATGTGGTATTGCAACTGTTTAAACAAATAAGTGCTGATAGAAAGAAATTATATCAATCAAAAACTGAGCACAGATTCAAACAAAATACTCAATGTTCATAATGAAAAACCGAGTGAGGATTTGAATAAAGGACTTGCTGACAATAATAATAAACTTTGAACGAAAATATTCGCTGAACATAGTCAAACATTCAAATTAGATTTGGAGGAAATGTTGCATGGGAAAGTAATATATATTCATACTGAGCTGCAGGGTTAGCTCAATAAATCTGAAAAATAATGCGGAAGTTCGCTTAATGTGCGACACCCTGAGCTCATGTGCCATATCACGACACATTGTCCCTAGACGTACCTAACCCTAGTATAAGACATGAGTTGACTCACAGCAGTATATTGTGAAATAAGTTCTATTGGGTGGTACAGTAACAAATTACGAGGTAGTTTGTGCTTTAAGATGCATGCGAACAAAATAAAAAATTGGCCATTTCAATAGTATCCTATGTGCAACATGAATTCTTCGATTAAGAATGAGAAGTGCGGGAACTAGAAGGGGCGGTGAAAAATATCAGAATTAACTTACAATGAAATGAACACCCTTAGCTGCTTACAGGCGTTGACATACGTCAACAGGGACAGATGAAAATGTGTGCCCCGACAGGGACTCGAACCCGGGAGCTCCTGCTTACATGGCAGATGCTCTATCCATCTGAGCCCCCGAGGACACAGTGGATAGCGCGACTGCAGGGATTTATCTCTGGCACGCCTCCCGCGAAACCCACATTCTCAGCGTATTGCCCCGCACTATGTTCGTAGTGCCCCCGCCCATTTTACTCATTACTCGCGGCGCGTTGCCGATTCCCGTAAGAGTTTGGGCACCGTTTGTGCATTCGCACAGAAGAAGAAGATGGTCAAGTGGCCGGTGAGCCTTAACTATATATTTACTAAGATGGTAACTGTTCTTTCGGACATGTCCGAAAGAACAGATACCATCTTAGTAAATATCAGAATTTTTCACAAGCCAGCTGATACGAACATAATTCAACAAGAAGTGTTAATTCGGGGAAATCGTAGTGTGCATCTGTACAAATATCATTGTCCATAACGTGCATGGTCAAGGATAGTTCAAGGACTTTAACACCTACCAATATTTACCTCCCGCGGACGTCATGTTAAGTTGTGTTCGCTTAAATTCAAATGAATTAGTGAAGACTGATATTTGTGTACGACACGCGAGTACAGGTACTAAAACATGGGGAACTCATGTATCCGATCAGAATACTGTATTCGCTTTCTCCTCGACTACTGATTTCCAGAGAAGCAACGAAGTATTACAGAAAAACTGTTTTCGATACACAGTTACAATCGCCACAAATGATGCATGTTATCTTTCTTCAGAAATGCTGGGAACGGAATAGTTATTTCGACAACCACATTAGCGACAATGATTTGATTGCAATATTTATAAAATAACTACTAACAACTCGTCAAAATCATCGAACGTTCGCGACGCTTATTCTTTTCTGAGTTTCCACGGCAAATGTTTTACCATGGACTGTCAGAGAACAGCGTCGCGAACGTTCAGCTATTTTGGTGAGCTGTTACGACTTGTTGATCGTTTAGAAGAGAATGATTCTGAACGGTCACTTGATGAATCGGAACAAAATACGATGTGTCGTAAATAAAATTATCAGCGACGCGACGGACCGCGGGAAGATAATTTTGGAAAGCCGCCGTGGAATCGAGAGAACGACAACGAACCGCGATACAATGGCACGAGAGGAGATGACTTCTTGAGGAATTACGCACAAAGTGATGATCGTTTTCGAAATGAGGAAAGGAGGAGAAATAATACTGATAGACGTAACCACGCGGCGGTAGAACATTTCAGGAAAGTTCACCACTCAGAAATGTGGATGACAGACATCGACAAGCAAAAGATCGCCGGAAAACTAAAATTATTTGCTGACGATACCCACGCCAGACTATGCGAACATTTTAATGGGTCAGATGTAAGAATACAAATGACTGAATACCATAAAAAAGACATTAAGACAGAACTATGAGAGAAGAGCTTCAAACTATGATAATGTTTTAATTCCAGTGATTGAACACAGTATAAATAGTCAGAAGATCGCAGCAGTTTTAAAAATTCTGGTAGTGGCGTTACAGTGACTACCAAAAACTTACATGAACACCTTCTTGAAATAGAAGTGGTACCTTTTTACACTATCACTTGTGTGCAAAGAGTTACTGCATCTGGACGTAGACATGCAGCTATTGAGTAGATACTCATTAGGTGTAAAAGTTTTGGAAAGATACACTGACATGACTAATTTTTGATTCTTTAGGCCTGCATCTCGTGGTCGTGCGGTAGCGTTTTCGCTTCCCACGCCCGGGTTCCCGGGTTCGATTCCCGGCGGGGTCAAGGATTTTCTCTGCCTCGTGATGGCTGGGTGTTGTGTGCTGTCCTTAGGTTAGTTAGGTTTAAGTAGTTCTAAGTTCTAGGGGACTTATGACCACAGCAGTTGAGTCCCATAGTGCTCAGAGCCATTTGAACCATTTTTGATTCTTTGGCTGTTGAATGGATTTTTGGTAATTATTTGCTGACAAAACGAAGATGTAGAATTGATTTTGTAAGACGATAATGAAGCATCTGTGATAAGAAGGAAGAATTGGAAGTTAATTTCCTGGAATTAGTCGGAGAAAAAAAGAGAAGCATCTGCAGGATTAGGAGTTCCAATTACCTAGAAGAGGATAGATGATGGGATCTTAGCTCCAGTTTATATAAAGGATAATATGCTCACAGTAAAAGAATAAGGAATTCGTGACGCCAGAAAATTAATCAGGAAAAAAATTGTTGATTTGAATAGTTTGACCGTATTCTATAAAGAAGAATTGCTAGAAGTTTTACGTATGCACGCCGAAGTATTTACAAGTAAACCTGAACTGATGAAGGGATGTTAATAACAATTTAAGATGCGACTGAACGAGCTGTTCAAAATAAAATCATGTTCAGTACCACTAACCGAAACAGAAGCTGTACGGAAGGAGATAACGCTTATGTTAGATAACGATATAAGTGAAAGATCAGTCAGGGAATGTGGCAGTCCGATAAATCCTGTTATTAAAAAGAACAGAGCATCAGGCTTGTTCTGGATGCACACATTATACAAACTTTATTCCTCTTCAGTAGGACCAAACAGAGAATATAGATGAAATTTTGCAGAAGTTCGCTAATACCTGTTGTCTTAGTAGTTTTGATATGAGAAGTATCTACCAGCAGTTGCAGCTGGAGGAAGGTAGACGTAATTTCGCTGCATTCTTGTCGAACGGTAGTCGTAACCATTTGCAACGAATGCCGTTCAGTTTAATCATTGCACGAGCTGCATTTGTTAGAGATTTTGTTGCTATTCTGGGAGAGGAAACATTACAGAATGTAATAATGGATGTCGGTGATGTTTTGATTGAGTCTACGTCATGGGAAGAACGTATGGACATGGAACATAAAGTTTTAAACATCAGATGGAGTAAACTTAATTTGCAAAGCTGCGAATTCTAAGGACATATCATTGGAAATGGAAGAGGGTGTAGATGAAAATGAAATGGGAGATATGACTGCGTGAAGAGTTTGACAGAGCACTGAAAGACCTGAGTCGAAACAAGGCCCCGGGAGTAGACAACATTCCATTAGAACTACTGACAGCCTTGGGAGAGCCAACCCCGACAAAACTCTACCATCTGGTGAGCAAGATGTATGAGACAGGCGAAATTCCCTCAGACTTCAAGAAGAATATAATAATTTCAATCCCAAAGAAAGCAGGTGTTGACAGATGTGAAAATTACCGAACTATCAGTTTAATAAGTCACAGCTGCAAAATGCTAACGCGAATTCTTTACAGACGAATGGAAAAACTGTTAGAAGCCGACCTCGGGGAAGATCAGTTTGGTTTCCGTTGAAATGTTGGAACACGTGAGGCTGTACTGACCCTACGACTTATCTTAGAAGAAAGATTAAGGAAAGGCAAACCTACATTTCTAGCATTTGTAGACTTAGAGAAAGCTTTTGACAATGTTAACTGGAATACACTCTTTCAATTCTGAACGTGGCAGGGGTCAAATACAGGGAGCGAAGGCTGTTTACAATTTGTACAGAAAGCAGATAGCAGTTATAAGAGTCGACGGACATCAAAGGGAAGCAGTGGTTTGGAAGGGAGTGACACAGGGCTGTAGCCTCTCCCCAATGCTATTCAATCTGTATATTGAGCAAGCAGTAAAGGAAGCCATATTTGGAAGTGATACGTAGACAGACGATAAATAGTTTAGACAAGAAGAGAATAGAAGTTTTTGAAATGTGGTGCTACAGAAGAATGCTGAAGATTAGATGGGTAGATCACATAACTAATGAGGAGGTATTGAATAGAATTGGGGAGAAGAGGAGTTTGTGGCACAACTTGACTAGAAGAAGGGATCGGTTGGTAGAACATGTTGTGAGGCATCAAGGGATCACCAATTTAGTATTAGAGGGCAGCGTGGAGGGTAAAAATCGTAGAGGGAGACCAAGAGATGAATACACTAAGCAGATTCAGAAGGATGTAGGCTGCAGTAGGTACTGGGAGATGAAGAAGATTGCACAGTATAGAGTAGCATGGAGAGCTGCATCAAACCAGTCTCAGGACTGAAGACCGCAACAACATCATTCTGTCAGTAGGAACTGAGCCAGATCCCAAGAAGCAGTTCGAAATATTCCACTATTAACCCGTAAAAAACCACTTCTGCCGATATCATTGGCAATATCTTAAACAATGTTACTAACATCAATAAAGAAGAATTTAGTTTGGACCTGGGGAACCGAACAACAGAAGGCTATTGATGACATGAAGAAAGAACTCCTAAAAGCTCGGCTATTGGAGCAACCAGATCTTAATCATGCAATTTTCCTTGGTACTGACGCCAATGACTATGGACTTTGCGCACATTTATATAAAATAGTCAATAATAACAGTCAGGAGCAGTGCTGCATAGCTGCGTTCACAAGTCGCGTTTTGTCAGCTTGGGAAAGAATATACACTGTGACTATGTAGCACTTGCGATTGTTTAGGTCTTCGACCAGTTACGCTATTTTCTGCTTGGACGACACACGATTGTACGGACTGATCATAAAGCATTATCATTTGTTCTTCATTGCGAATTGTTTTGTAACTACCTTGCTAGATGGACGCTTCAAGAATTCAGTATATTCCAGGAGAAACAAATGTGGTATTCTGATGCATTGCCACGTCTTGCACAATATTTAAAAGATTTTTGCATTGAAATCAAGATTAATTTTATGAGAAGAGTAGAGAGAGAAGCGAAAAGTCACATTGTGTTGCGTATCAGTCATTATCAGGAAGCAAATGAGATAATAACAATGATAAAGACAGTGTACCAGCATGTAGTGGAAATTAAAATTCGGCAGTATTATCTAAGTCATGATTGCACATTGTACCGCAGAACAGACTTAAGTTCAAAGTCATGGAGGTTTTGAGTACCAAAACATATTGTCGATGATCTGATTAAATACATCTATAACAGTTTCACATATTTTGGTTCTACAAATGTTTACACGAACCTCAGAAACCAGTGATCTTAGATAACATGTCTCAGAGATTGCGAAGGAGTATTAAAGAATGTGACTTACGTCAGAATACAAAAGTGTCTATAACACAACAAGAAGGATTCATGCGCAATATTCTCCTGCAAACAATACATGAATACATTTGTTTGTACGTTTTTGGCCCCCATCCAAAGTCTCATGGAAATTTCTCTCAAATCTTTGTAGTTGTGGAATTATTTAAAAAATTTGTTCGCTTTGTTCTGCTAGGAAAGACTGACAATTAAGGTCACAGCTAAAATACTGAAGGAAGACTTCTTTGTGTATAATATTTGGCAACGAAGTATTCTGCCAGATAATAGACAGCAATTTCGCTCCAAAGCATGGAACTCATTTATTGAGGAGGAGAGGATCGAGCACACTGCTGCGCCATTGTACCGGCCAGCCTCGTATCTGTTGAACATACAATGAGAGAACTAGTCAAGATGGTTCCGAGCGTACTGCAGAAAGAAACATAAGAGCTGGATAAATTAATTATCTGACTATGAAGATAGTACTGGTCTGTCACCCTGTACAGTCTTACGTGACAAAGAACTTGACAATATTTTGGGTAAGATTATTGATTTCCGTTACAGACTGAATTAATTACCGAAGAAAGACAGAAAATGGTCTTGAATCAGATGGAAAAGATGGCGATGGCAAGAAAATTGAGACATGACCGTTTTGTGAATCCTATTCTGTACCGAATCAGGAATTTTGTTTATAATATGATCACAAAGTCATTGGCAAAGGACAGAATTTAAAAAATTATCTAATATTACTAGGGACCATTTAGAATTTAGAGGATAGTGTAATCAAATTCTGAGTTAGAGAAACTGAGCAATGAATTCTATTCATTATTAGGAGAAAATTGCATTGCACCGACGACACGTGGGAGAAAATGAAAATTAATAGCGTTATAGGAATGATACCTTCATATTATGGTTGTATTAGTATGTAATAGACTGCTTGACTACATTCTTCTGTGACGTAATGTAAGGAATGGTTCAACATATTCTCTATGATTAGTTTAGTGAATTATCAGTAACAGTGGACTAGAGTATTATTTCATGTGTGCAACAACAGTATTTTAGGAATGGCAATATGTATAAGGCTTAGCAATGATGTATCTGAAGCTATGTTGTGGCACTGCGTTAAAAATAACTTGCATGTGATTGTTAATTTTATGACGAAATGGCGAGAATTTGGTTTGAAGAGATACTTTTCGCTTTTCCCTCTTTGTGTTCTCGGGGCTTAGCAGTTGATGCTAACTAACCATGATTTCATGAGTGGAAGCATTGTCTCAGGGAGATCTATGATGTCACATCACGCGTTGTTAAAAGATGGCGGTTCACCCGCTGAATGGCGCTCTAGTGCCAGGGGCCGGCTAACAGGCTACACACTAGACCACGCCGTGCGAACCGGCTTCGTGGTCGTCGCTCCACAGCAGGCAGCATGGAAGCGCTCTGTTTATCAACAAAGTCACACAGAGAGGTGCGGCGACTCTGTCTTCAATTTTCTGTGAGGTAGTTGAAGTGTCAGTCAGTTCATTTACAAAAACAAGTATCTGCAAGTCCAGTGAACGAGTGTAACGAAAAAGTACAATGTAATATGTGGCCATTTGGATATTTGATATCGTAAGATATTTATATTCTTAACCTGTAAACTGCATGCCACAAAATTAACTATGCCTCATTCTATTTTCTTTTTCTATCTTCGATTTTACTAGTTTTTAACAGCAGCGTAGCAAATGAAGGACTTTTATCTAAATCGTGTGTCCATTTTTTTTACTAGGTGATTACTTTCCTTGCACAAAGTATTACTTAACAAGACTTTAATATTTTCTTAATATGATAATACAAATAAAAAAATTTGTTCTCCTTGACAGAAAGTTCCTTAATCTTAATGGATTTTCCTTAATGAATAGTGGATAGAGTAGAGTACAATGTGCTTCTGTACGTTCTTTTGAAGAATGAAATTACATTGCTACTAATACTTCATTGCTTCTGTGATTTGTTAACTACGTTGGGCTAAATGAAAGCATAAACTTTTATGGATAGAAACAGAGACTGTACACTAAAAAAGGGACTATTAATTAATAGTCACATTTATCTGAATTAACCCTTTCAGGCCTTCTGGGTACAACTGTGTGCATTAATGTTTGCTATGTATTAGCTATAACAGAAATATTCTTCATTAGAATCTTCATATACACATTTATGAACTTCAGTGTTTCCAGGATGTACAAGTGCTGCCACCTGCTGAGTATAATAACAAATATATCTACAAGTAAATGTAGCAGCAGCAGTAGCCTGCAATCGCCAGAATACATGGAAGTGGTTGGTTAATTATATTCCACTGTATACTTGAATATTATTATTGTTATACTGCATGGTAACGACTGAATGATTAGTTTATTCATTACTACAGTGAATATTTCAAAATTAATTTTATTTCATAAAAAGAAACCAGGTGTACAAAACATATTTCGAAAATTTGTTCATACATGTCTATAAATCTTGCATCTAATATCATTAAAAAAATCACCTAAGCGCATAGTATAGATGATTTTTCATTTTAAAAATGTATTTTCATGTGGTGATACCTACTAATTGTAAATATTCCGAATACTTGCCAATTTAACAGTATGTGTTTTTGATCTGTTCTACGTTTTGTGTTGTCTGGAGCCCTTTTTAACTGATCAGCTTCACACTGAAACTTTATGACGCCATAAATTACCAGACTATATTTATTCCCTGTGATCAGGGGACATGTGGGGAACCTATATCGTCATCTGTCAAGTATTTGTCATTTCGTGTAACAGTTGATCTTAAATGTATCGATCTGCCTTCATCATAGAGCGTGTATTCCAACCAACTCTGGTTGAAATAGAATTGAAAACTTATCTCTGTCTATTGACAGTGCCTTGCTTGATTCGTGATTGTTGTTGCTGCGTGCGGGCGCTTATTGTGGCAGTCTAATGCAGGAGGGTCAACAGTCTGAAATCCACCGTCGAGTCGAGTGGAGCATAGATGACGTACTTGCAGATATTTTTCGGATGAAACTGCTAATTTGCTTCTTATATACTAATCCATGCCACAATATACTAATCCATGCCACGATTGTTCTGTTTACAGTTTCAGTATAACATATCAATGTCATGTGGTGGCATGTAGAATATTGTTAAAAGATGACTATTTAAAAATGTTGAGAACGAGTAATGTTTTAAGTAATAATCGTACTGGTGGTGATCGATAACAATAGCTGTAATTAACATACACTCCTGGAAATTGAAATAAGAACACCGTGAATTCATTGTCCCAGGAAGGGGAAACTTTATTGACACATTCCTGGGGTCAGATACATCACATGATCACACTGACAGAACCACAGGCACATAGACACAGGCAACAGAGCATGCACAATGTCGGCACTAGTACAGTGTACATCCACCTTTCGCAGCAATGCAGGCTGCTATTCTCCCATGGAGACGATCGTAGAGATGCTGGATGTAGTCCTGTGGAACGGCTTGCCATGCCATTTCCACCTGGCGCCTCAGTTGGACCAGCGTTCGTGCTGGACGTGCAGACCGCGTGAGACGACGCTTCATCCAGTCCCAAACATGCTCAATGGGGGACAGATCCGGAGATCTTGCTGGCCAGGGTAGTTGACTTACACCTTCTAGAGCACGTTGGGTGGCACGGGATACATGCGGACGTGCATTGTCCTGTTGGAACAGCAAGTTCCCTTGCCGGTCTAGGAATGGTAGAGCGATGGGTTCGATGACGGTTTGGATGTACCGTGCACTATTCAGTGTCCCCTCGACGATCACCAGTGGTGTACGGCCAGTGTAGGAGATCGCTTCCCACACCATGATGCCGGGTGTTGGCCCTGTGTGTCTCGGTCGTATGCAGTCCTGATTGTGGCGCTCACCTGCACGGCGCCAAACACGCATACGACCATCATTGGCACCAAGGCAGAAGCGACTCTCATCGCTGAAGACGACACGTCTCCATTCGTCCCTCCATTCACGCCTGTCGCGACACCACTGGAGGCGGGCTGCACGATGTTGGGGCGTGAGCGGAAGACGGCCTAACGGTGTGCGGGACCGTAGCCCAGCTTCATGGAGACGGTTGCGAATGGTCCTCGCCGATACTCCAGGAGGAACAGTGTCCCTAATTTGCTGGGAAGTGGCGGTGAGGTCCGCTACGGCACTGCGTAGGATCCTACGGTCTTGGCGTGCATCCGTGCGTCGCTGCGGTCCAGTCCCAGGTCGACGGGCACGTGCACCTTCCGCCGACCACTGGCGACAACATCGATGTACTGTGGAGACCTCACGCCCCACGTGTTGAGCAATTCGGCGGTACGTCCACCCGGCCTCCCGCATGCCCACTATACGCCCTCGCTCAAAGTCCGTCAACTGCACATACGGTTCACGTCCACGCTGTCGCGGCATGCTACCAGTGTTAAAGACTGCGATGGAGCTCCGTATGCCACGGCAAACTGGCTGACACTGACGGCGACGGTGCACAAATGCTGCGCAGCTAGCGCCATTCGACGGCCAACACCGCGGTTCCTGGTGTGTCCGCTGTGCCGTGCGTGTGATCATTGCTTGTACAGCCCTCTCGCAGTGTCTGGAGCAAGTATGGTGGGTCTGACACACCGGTGTCAATGGGTTCTTTTTTCCATTTCCAGGAGTGTAGTTGTTGTTAAATTCATGCAATGGAGGGAGGCAGAATCGTTTTATTATCGTAAGATCTTCAAGGCAGATCACTGTACACTTTAAAGAGAATTTATGCAGATTACGCCAAAATTAAAATGCTGTTAAACAGAGTGAAGTGGAATCGTACCGCAAGACAAATGACGTGGTTCGTTCCAAGCACTGTGGAAACTACATTGTCAAAGAATGTCAGTGAGACGGATCTTCCATGTAAAAGCTAATGCCTAGGTGGATTAACAACTTTTTTTCATGAGCTACTGACATATTTCAACAATGTTCGAAGGAACCATACATCTGCACATTAGTGAACCCATACATATCACAAAAAAGGATGTTGTGTGTGTATGTGTGTGTGTTTTCTACATCTTCTAAACCCCTGGACTGATTTCAACCAAACTTGATATACATATCCCTTATGCCAGTCAGTATTGCTGTACGTAAGAACCACCTATCATAGTTATGATGCTACAGCGTCTAGGAAGGCCCCTTATGAAGTTCGAGAGCGGACGTGGGCTAGCTTACCGAGTTGGGTGTGCTCCGTATGACAGTTGTCGTCCTGCGAACTGGCGTTTTACATAAGTGAGGAAGGCAGCGAGTCACGTGGAGGCGTAGCGTGGCTACCCACAGCGGCGATAGCTTTGTAGTTTGTCTGTTAGATGTCGGCGTCCTTTGAGCTCTGCTACTGGAGCAGTTCCCGTGTATGAGAAATTCTTATATTTAATAGACCCCAGAACTCGCTCTTGAACACGTGGGCAGTTTCCCCGTTGCTGGCAAGCCGTAAGATACTGGACAACCAGTACCACAGTAATTAAGGGGAAACTATAGCGATGAACAGTTTTAAGTTGTTGTACGTAAATAACTTATAAACATCTACATCTACATCCATACACCGCAAGCCACCTGACGGTGTGTGGCGGAGGGTACCTTGAGTACCTCTATCGGTTCTCCCTTCTGTTCCAGTCTCGTATTGTTCGTGGAAAGATGGATTGTCGGTATGCCTCTGTGTGGGCTCTAATCTCTCTGATTTAACCTCATGGTCTCTTCGCGAGATATACGTAGGAGGGAGCAATATACTGCTTGACTCCTCGGTGAAGGTATGTTCTCGAAACTTCAAGAAAAGCCCGTACCGAGCTACTGAGCGTCTCTCCTGCAGAGTCTTCCACTGGACCTTATCTATCATCTCCGTAACACTTTCGCGTTTACTATATGATCCTGTAACGAAGCGCACTGCTCTCCGATGGATCTTCTCTATCTCTTCTAGCCGGCCACGGTGGCCCAGCGGTTCTAGGCGCTTCAGTCCGGAACCGCGCAACTGCTACCTTTCGCAAGTTCGAATCCTGCCTCGGTCATGGATGTGTGTGATATCCTTAGGTTAGTTAGGTTTAAATAGTTCTAAGTTCTAGGGGACTGATGACCTCAGATGTTAAGTCCCATAGTGCTTAGAGCCATTTGAACCATTTTTTATCTCTTCTATCAACCCTATCTGGTATGGATCCCACACTGCTGCTTTACCGACCATCAGCTTTACATGATCATTCCATTTTAAATCACTCCTAATGCCTACCCCCAGATAATTTATGGAATTAACTGCTTCCAGTTGCTGATCTGCTATATGTAGCTAAATGATAATGGATCTTTCTTTCTATGTATTCGCAGCACATTACACTTGTCAACATTGAGAATCAATTGCCATTCCCTGCACCATGCGTCAATTCGCTGCAGATCCTCCTGCATTACAGTACAATTTTCCATTGTTACAACCTCTCGGTGTACCACAGTATCATCCGCAAAAAGCCTCGGTGAACTTCCGATGTCATCCACAAGGCCATTTATGTATATTGTGGATAGCAACGGTCCTACGACACTCCCCTGCGGCACACCTGAAATCACTCTTACTTCGGAAGACTTCTCTCCATTGAGAATGACATGCTGCGTTCTGTTATCTAGTAACTCTTCAATCCAATCACACAATTGTTCTGATAGCCCACATACTCTTACTTTGTTCATTAAAATACTGTGGGGAACTGTATCGAACGCCTTGCGGAAGCCAAGAAACACGGCATCTACCTGGGAACCCGTGTCTATGGCCCTCTGAGTCTCGTGGACGAATAGCGCGAGCTGGGTTTTACACCATCGTCTTTTTCGAAATCCATGCTGATTCCTACAGAGTAGATTTCTAGTCTCCAGAAAAGTCATTATACTCGAACATAATACGTGTTTCAAAATTCTACAACTGATCGACGTTAGAGATATAGGTCTATAGTTCTGCACATCTGTTCGACGTCCCTTCTTGAAAACGGGGATGACCTGTGCCCTTTTCCAATCCTTTGCAACGCTACGCTCTTCTAGAGACCTACGGTACACCGCTGCAAGAAGGGATGCAAGTTCCTTCGCGTACTCTGTGTAAAACCGAACTGGTATCCCATCAGGTCCAGCACCCTTTTCTCTTTTGAGCGATTTTAATTGTTTCTCTATCCCTCTGCATGAAATTTAAAAATTTGTGGCTCGGTGACAACTGTCATGATTTTCATAATCGAAGTGTCAATGGATAAGTCTCGTAGAGGCCTGTCAGAGAATTGAACCAAGATTCTGATAAACAGTAGCACATAGTTTTAATCTGCCTGGAAGTTTCAACATTTTTAACTACATTTAGGAAAAATTGGTAGTTTTTTCCTCAAGATTAATTTACTTCACAAAAGTAGCGTTCAAGAATAACAATGGTTAGGAAAATAGAGATAGGTTCATAATTAACTGTTTATATTTATTAACAATAATATCATCAAAAGTAACTTTTTCCATGTAAATAGCCTCCACTGGTTTGCCGCCGGAAGATGTTGTACAAATTCCACAAGATTTACTCGGAGCAACTGTCCGACATCTGCGGGTGGTTGATAGAAATGTCACAACGTTTTTAATGTTAAAAGTGTAATTTATGCAAAAACCAGTGACTCTACTAAAAATATAATTTCAGCATTGAAAATCTGATAAAATTTTGAAGTAATTTCATATATAATACTTGTGTACGAGTGCATTCTGCATGGCTACAGGCAAGAAGGTGAAGAAATCTAAAAAGAAATGTTTGTCGGAAAGACTGACTCAGCGTATAGGAAAGTCAAAACAACCATTGCTGAAATTAAGTGCACGGCTGGTAACATTAAGAATGCAACAGGAATTCCACTGTTAAATTCGGCAGAGAGAGCCGATAAGTGGAAAGTGGTGGAAGAGGTCTCTACGAAGGGGAATATCTGTCTGATATGATAGAAGTACAAACAGGAGTCGATTTAGAAGAGACAGGGGATCCGGTATCAGGATCAGAATTTAAGACAGCTTTTGAGGACTTAAAAACTAATATAGCAGAAGAGATAGATAACATATCATCACAATTTAGAAAACCATCGCAGAAGTGGCAACAAAACGACTATTCACGTTGGTGTGTAGGATGTATGAGTCTGGCGATTTCGGAAAAATATCATCCACACAGTTCAGAAAACTGCAAGAGCTGACAAGTGCGAGAATTATCGCACAGTCGGCTTAATAGCTCATGCGTCCATGTTACTGACAAGAAAATTTACATAAGAATGGAACAGAAAATTCAGGATGTGTTAGATGACGATCAGCCTGACTTTAGGAAAGGTAAAATCACGAGAGAGGCAGTTCGGACGTTGCGGTTGATAATGGAAGCAGGACTAAAGAAAAATCAAGACACGTTCATAGGATTTGTGTACCTATAAAAAGCGTTCGACAATGTAAAATGGTGCAAGATATTCGAAATTCTGGGAAATATAGGGGTAATGTATAGGGAGAGATAGGTAACACACTATATTTACAAGAGCCTAGAGAGATTAATAAGAGTGGACGACCAAGAACCAAGTGCTCGGATTAAAATGGGTGTAAGACAGGGATGTAGTCTTTCGTCCCTACTGTTCAATCCGTACATCGAAAAAGCTATGAAAGAAAGATTCGGGTGTGTGATTAAAATTCAAGGTGAAAGGATATCAGTGATACGATTCGCTGATGACATTGCTATCCTGAGTGAAAGTGAAGAAGAATTACATGATCTGCTGAATGGAATGAACAGTCTAATGAGTACATAATATGCATTGAATTGAAAGTAAGTCGTAGAACGACGAAAGTAATGAGAAGTAGCAAAATGAGAACAGCGAGGAACTTAACATCTGGATTGGTGGTTACGAAGCAGATGAAGTTAAGCAATTCTGCTACCTAGGCAGTAAAATAACCAGTAATGGACGGAGCAAGGAAGACATCAGAAGCAGACTAGCACTGGCAGAAATATCATTCCTGGCCAAGAGAACTCTATTAGTATCAAACATAGGCCTTAATTTGAGGAAGAAATATCTGAGAATCTACGTCTGAACCACAGCGTTGTATGTTAGTGAAACACGGTGGGGAAACCGGAACAGAAGAGCATCAGAGCATTTGAGACGTGGTGCTACAGACGCATGTGATAAGGTAAGGATTGAGGAGGTTCTGACAATGAGGAGGGATAGGATGGTAGGATAACAGGTAAGACATCAAGGAATGACATTCATGGTAATAGAGGGAGCTGCTTAGGGCAAAAGCAGTAGAGGAAGACTGAAATTGGAATACAAATAATGGAGGATGTAGGTTGCAAGTGCTATTCTGAGATGAAGGTGTTGCCACAGGAGAGGAATTTGTGGCGGGCTGCATCAAACCAGTCGGAAGAATGATGACCCATAAAAAAGAGTGAATCACCTACAATTTTCGCCACAGATATTGCGGACATGGAAAGTAGTAGTGATGTGCGGCCTTCAGAGAATGGATTGGTAGTCAGGGGCTCGCATTGTTAACCAATCTACAGATTGTAATAATACTTAGAAAGCGTATTTTTGTGCAAACATACACTTATTAAAATGGAATAATGTAGGGTAAATTAGAATGTCAGTGGTGTTTGTTGCAGGATTATAGTGCGAGTCGTTTATTATACACTCCTGGAAATTGAAATAAGAACACCGTGAATTGATTGTCCCAGGAAGGGGAAACTTTATTGACACTTTCCTGGGGTCAGATACATCACATGATCACACTGACAGAACCACAGGCACATAGACACAGGCAACAGAGCATGCACAATGTCGGCACTAGTACAGTGTATATCCACCTTTCGCAGCAATGCAGGCTGCTATTCTCCCATGGAGACGATCGTAGAGATGCTGGATGTAGTCCTGTGGAACGGCTTGCCATGCCATTTCCACCTGGCGCCTCAGTTGGACCAGCGTTCGTGCTGGACGTGCAGACCGCGTGAGACGACGCTTCATCCAGTCCCAAACATGCTCAATGGGGGACAGATCCGGAGATCTTGCTGGCCAGGGTAGTTGACTTACACCTTCTAGAGCACGTTGGGTGGCACGGGATACATGCGGACGTGCATTGTCCTGTTGGAACAGCAAGTTCCCTTGCCGGTCTAGGAATGGTAGAACGATGGGTTCGATGACGGCTTGGATGTACCGTGCACTATTCAGTGTCCCCTCGACGATCACCAGTGGTGTACGGCCAGTGTAGGAGATCGCTCCCCACACCATGATGCCGGGTGTTGGCCCTGTGTGCCTCGGTCGTATGCAGTCCTGATTGTGGCGCTCACCTGCACGGCGCCAAACACGCATACGACCATCATTGGCACCAAGGCAGAAGCGACTCTCATCGCTGAAGACGACACGTCTCCATTCGTCCCTCCATTCACGCCTGTCGCGACACCACTGGAGGCGGGCTGCACGATGTTGGGGCGTGAGCGGAAGACGGCCTAACGGTGTGCGGGACCGTAGCCCAGCTTCATGGAGACGGTTGCGAATGGTCCTCGCCGATACCCCAGGAGCAACAGTGTCCCTAATTTGCTGGGAAGTGGCGGTGCGGTCCCCTATGGCACTGCGTAGGATCCTACGGTCTTGGCGTGCATCCGTGCGTCGCTGCGGTCCGGTCCCAGGTCGACGGGCACGTGCACCTTCCGCCGACCACTGGCGACAACATCGATGTACTGTGGAGACCTCACGCCCCACGTGTTGAGCAATTCGGCGGTACGTCCACCCAGCCTCCCGCATGCCCACTATACGCCCTCGCTCAAAGTCCGTCAACTGCACATACGGTTCACGTCCACGCTGTCGCGGCATGCTACCAGTGTTAAAGACTGCGATGGAGCTCCGTATGCCACGGCAAACTGGCTGACACTGACGGCGGCGGTGCACAAATGCTGCGCAGCTAGCGCCATTCGACGGCCAACACCGCGGTTCCTGGTGTGTTCGCTGTGCCGTGCGTGTGATCATTGCTTGTACAGCCCTCTCGCAGTGTCCGGAGCAAGTATGGTGGGTCTGACACACCGGTGTCAATGTGTTCTTTCTTCCATTTCCAGGAGTGTGCATCGTATTTTGAAAAGTTCCCACACCGATCCTTGTGCAATACCTGTAGTAGCACATAATAAAGAACAACACAAGTGCATACGCTAGTAATGTGGATTCTGACCGGTAACGGGACAACTGACCGTCATAGGTTGTGACCAAAATGACCATCGGCAGCGGCAATATACGCTTCACGTCTAGTATGGAAACACTGCTGCAAACATGCTACCATTTCAGCGGAAATGTCCGAGCGAGCTGCAGTGATACGTCGTTGCATCTAATAGGATGTATCCGATATGTCCTTGTAGACAGCTTCTTTCCGCTTTCCCCACTGAAAAAAGTCTACAGGAGTCAAGTATCGTGAACGAGCCGGTCAAGGTACAGGTTCTCTGCGTCCAATCCAACGTTTTGAAAACAGTTCGTGAAGACTAAGGGCTAGACAGCCATCATGTTGGTACCACAAGTTCGTCCTAGTCTACAGAGGAGCGTCTTGTAGCATCTGTGGAAGATGGTCTGTTAGGAGGCTACGATAGTTGTGCGCGTTCCGTGTTCCGTCTACGAAAAGCGGGCCGATGAGCTGATGGTTCACTATCCCACACCACACGTTTATACTACATGGACGCTGACGTTCCACCTGACGAAGCATATGAGAGTTGTCAGCAGACCAATAGTGTATATTTCGGAGGGTTACCTGGCCATGATTGGTAAATGTAGCTTCATTACTGAACAAAATTCGTGACCCATCTGGAGTATCCTGTCTTAATATCCGTGTACATGATTCTCATATTAACATGATTCTCATAATTGTTTCCATGCAGCTCTTTAGGGCGAGAGATGAGGTACTGATGGAACCTATGTTGACGGAGAATGCGTAGGACACTTGTCTGATTCATACCACTTCCTCGTGCGATTGCGCGGGAACTAAGGTGCGGATCAACTGCCGTAGCAACAAGAATATTAATTTCCCCCCTCTTAAATCACCACTGGTTTCCTTCTGTTACGTTGTCTAGGTGTAGCAATAACACTTTCACGTAACTACGTCTATTTGGGTATTTTGTCACACATACCGTACAAGAAGATCTGCATTCTTCCTACACCCCCCACACATATTCCTACACCCTCCAAACATCATGAGCATGTCGGCTTTTTCTGCATTGGCAATTCTCGACATCCACTCATGACTTCCACACACTATCTGACCGACAGGTCTCAATACACTCAAGGAACATACAAGCACACTGTAAGCAAACATAACAACACCATACCTAGCAACTATGAAGACTGAATGGCACAAATCGATATGGAAACTTTGCACAGCACCGTATCTCGTAAACGACTCGCACTGAACTCCTGCAAC
Source organism: Schistocerca cancellata (assembly GCF_023864275.1). NCBI lineage: Eukaryota > Metazoa > Arthropoda > Insecta > Orthoptera > Acrididae > Schistocerca > Schistocerca cancellata. The sequence continues at coordinate 242,247,307 of NC_064628.1, read as the reverse complement.
AAACACCACTGACATTCCAGTTTAACCTATCTTTAGCTTGTTAGTGTCAACAGCCATTATTCCATTTAAAACGTATACATTTCCACAAAAATTACACTTTCTGAGTATTGTTACGATCTTTTTATTTTTTAAATTATAAGAGCATCTGACTAGAAATCCATCCTGTGAAGACCGCATATCAATTGCACTTTCCATTTCCCCAACGTTTTCAGTGGAAGTTTTAGGTGATTCTCCTCGTATACCAACAGATTTATATTTTAATCTGACCAGCAAGCAAATATACTTGATCTGACTCACGTGACCTATTCGAAAATATAAAACACCAGTCCACCATCTTGGCCTGGGCAGGAACCTGTGGGCAGCATTCGCGAACAGTCTGTGTGAACTGGATGGTAGGCGAGTCTGTCGGTTCGTGAAAACATTGAGATATTTCTAAGTGTCGAGTTGTGGAATTAGAAAATTTTCGCTCGTGTCGCCAGCGAACATTTAGTAATATTTTAGAGCTATGGAATTGGAGTTTTCTTTCGTCGGAGGACGATTCCCAACTCTGAAACTTTACTGCAGGTCTAGAGTTTGGATTCAGGCTTTTGATTTTTGCCAGTTATCGTCTGAGAATTTTAACTTGAATCTGAGGCAAGTTGGACTTTAAATTTTACGATGCTTCAAAGTGAATGGGGAACCACCTGGTTACTTACGTTCTCGCTTAGGATAAACGTTCATCGCCGGCCGCGGTGGCCGTGCAGTTCTGGCGCTGCAGTCCGGAACCGCGGGACTACTACGGTCGCAGGTTCGAATCCTGCCTCGGGCATGGGTGTGTGTGATGTCCTTAGGTTAGTTAGGTTTAAGTAGTTCTAAGTTCTAGGGGACTTATGACCTAAGATGTTGAGTCCCATAGTGATCAGAGTCATTTGAACCATTTTTTGATATAAGTTCATCCTTGGAAGTTGATTAAACTTGTTGTTGCGTCTCGTAAGGAAAACAGATCAATCAATTTCGTGAAACTCTAACTCCTGTGAGTTGCGAACTTCATTACGCAAATCCCTGCTTGCATTTTTGAGTGGTAATTGCAATTTTCAGTTCAGTAATTTTGGCAAATGTAACTAGTGACTGGATGGTCCGTAGAAGTTAACGCAGGTAGATTTTTGAAAAATCCAGGCTTTCACTATGGCCCGAGATGGTGTGCTACAAACTAAAACTTTAATAAAGACGTAATTTGCACAGTAGTGCAGGGGCTCAGAGCTGTTTCAGCGATCCCTTGGACATTGACTTTCAAGTGACATTTGTTCTATTCCGTACTTCAGTCGACGTTTACATTTTCAAATTAGCCAGTCCACAATAGGAATTAGTGGTTGCCCAGTACAGTCGCATACTGATGGAGTTATGAGGTCATAAACAGTGAGGTGCTTGAAAAACTGTCGTATCATGCATGATGTTAAAATTTATTACCTCTGTGCTACTGATTCGATTCGCAATATTTTGCGTACTGTGTGCATATATGCCGCTAAATGCACCTACAAAATCATATCATGGTACCACACATTGTTCAGGCGCTATGGCATCATAAACACGAAATGCTTGAAAAAATGGCGTACCTTGCATGACGTTTTAATTCATTTATTCTTTACAAGTAGGGAACTCAAGCAGTAGAGCGAACTTAAGGAAATCCTTGACATCTGACAGCTCTTAACTGCGAAGTGCAAACGGCTGAAGACGAAATCAATAGCCATTGTATAGAGCTACGAAGAGGCGTTGCCATAACGATGCTTTCAAAATCGCGTTATAGATACGCAAAGCAGTTGCGATCAGCATACAGAAATGTAAGTTTCTAATACAAAATTGGCAAGAAGATAACCGGGCAATGTCGGTTCAAATGGTTCAAATGGCTCTGAGCACTATGGGACATAACATCTATAGTCATCAGTCCCCTAGAACTTAGAACTACTTAAACCTAACTAACCTAAGGACAGCACACAACACTCAGTCATCACGAGGCAGAGAAAATCCCTGACCCCGCCGGGAATCGAACCCGGGAAACCGAGCGTGGGAAGCGAGAACGCTACCGCACGACCACGAGCTGCGGACGGGGCAATGTCGGGTTTGTCGGCAAATGAAATGTATAAGATTGCATAAAATCTTCTGCAATTAGTATATCCTACGATACACATGTGATGCAATTGTAACAAGAGGATACTTTATGTAAAAATGGTATATTCGTACCCGAAAATTTACAAAATTCAGATTTTTTTCAGATACACTTTAAAATGTGATACTGAATAAGATGGATCTTTCACATAAACACCACTATAGTCGACAAATGGAAGGAGTAAAAGATATTTTTGAAAAGTCTTAAAGCTCTTTTAAATTTCTATTAGGATCCCTTTAAAGAGTATTAAAATGTTTTTGATAATTGTTTTATAGAGTTCTTTTAAATTATTTTAATTGTATTAAATTCACCATAGGTGTTTTATGCTGTACTTACGGCATTTCGTATGAGGTACGTGATCAAGTCTACAAACAGAGGTCGTTTTTCCGCGCTATAGGTGTCACACCATTCAGAATTTTTTTGCAAATTATAAAGCTGCAGCAGGCAGTGAACATTCAGTTCCACATTGGATGGACTGCTCTGCAACTATAACAAATGCTGAATGGCACAAATTTCTGTTATAACTAATTTCTTAAGAATTTTGAGGCTTTATAAACTTAAATTTTAAACGATCTGGAAGTTGAACAAATTGTAATACTGAAATCATTTCTTGTAACAGATCTGAAGTTGGGCAGGTGGCGCTAACCTGGTCATATGAAAATAGAGGAAAGCGAATTGGACACTGAATTTGGACACTTTTTATCATCGAACTCGTCCCACGATTTCGAAGTATGTCTGTTGTTACTGCATTCGCTTGTGATACTGTGTAGCGTTGCTGCTCACACGAAGTTGTTGCAAGGTAAAGCGGGTGGAGGGAGTCTTTTACAAAACCCACAAAGAAAGGAAAAATGATATCCCATGAGATCAAACGATCTTGTAGGGCATCGGAATTCACCGAAGTGTGTTGGGAGGAGAGGTATACACACAGAGTCTTTCAAAACCCACCCCTCCCACTTACACTTTAAAAAAAAGGCCGATTGTAAGGTGGCAGAATAAATTAAGTTCAATTTCGCACTTTGCATAAGAGTTTTATACATCATAATGGGTAGGTGAATATGACACCTAACCTACTTCGGCGGTAACAAGCAGATTTGCTTCCAAGTATGTAATACAAAAGGGACGACACTCAATCGACATTATTAACACACCGCCCCTATATAATGCATGTCAATGAGCAGAAGGTGAAAGAAGCAGCGAGATCAAACGTCTTGTGTGGAAGCAGGCGTGGGTAGAAGCAGAGGCCACACCACGGGAGGCACCACAAAAACCTTGTAAAGTGGTAGAATAAATGGACAGATTCGCACCTTACACGAGACCTTAACAAATCGCACTGAGAAGGTGAAAATGACACCTAACGAAATCGACATTTATTAAAACATTTGCTTATCAAATTGTTATGTAAAAAGGGATGACAGTCCATCGAGGGTAATCAACACACCATTCCTATACAATGCATGTCTCTGAGCGGAAGGTAGAACAGGGAACGTGAGTCGAGTCGCTTTTAGTTTTGAAAAACCAGCTCCACAACGGCTTAGCGAAACCGCGCTGTGGGAGTTACGTCGGCGGCCACTTAAGGAGGTGGCAGGAAAGAGGACAGCGACTCCAAGCCAGGTGATTGAAGCTCGGAGAACAGAGAAGAAGGTTTAGAAAACTACGTTTAGAAATTCCAATGGGATACAAACAAAAGCAAGTGATGCACTTCCGTCCACTGAGTGCAACACACGGTAAAGTCAATATACTTTAGGCGTCTAGAACGGGCACAAAACGTCCGATTGGCGGAAACTCACTAGGAAGGAGAATATTACTGAAATATCTACGCAGTTTGATAGAAGGGACGTTGCGATTGGTAGATGGTGTTTCTACAAAATGAGAGGAACACTCCTATTGGTCGGAAAAAGCCGTGACGTGGAAAAGGAACCCAAGTGGAGGGAGGCAGTTCTGCCACGAATAGGACAAGAGAGAATTTTTGAAGGGGGACTCTTCTCTGAACTGGCGTCAGGTGCAGAACGGAGTGCTTACCGCTCCGTACGACGGAGAGAAGAAATAGGTGTGGACACTGCGTTCACAGCAGCTGCACTTCAGCTAAAATTAGCTGTGGCAACGTTTAGCTCCAACTGTGGAGAAACGAACCAGCCAAACTAGTTAATTGTTCTTGCGAGAACTGAGAGGGCACTATAATATGCCTGCTGCTCCAACCATGTGCGTGTATATCGCCACATAATAAGACTAGGGCTGAGTACATGTTTTGTCGCATAACGAGAAACATAGGGATATTTTCAGTGGGAGAGAGCGGCCTTGCAGACAGCAGCATGTCGCAGCTTAAGGTAAATACCGCGTGCAGAGGCGTAAACTTTATTGGTTCACCAGCTTGCGTCCACTGTAAACTCGAGCGGCCTTGGGTAATCTTGCGCTCAAATTTGTCAGTTGACTAACCATCCACCGCAGACTTGATTGTCATCCTTAATAGTACCGACCTTTGAACCGGAATCGGACGTTTTTCGTAGTGCTGACCAACATCATAACGTATGTGTAGGAGCAATTTTGTAAAGAAAGATCCAATTAAACTTTCATATTATTGTGCTTAGGTTTAATGTAAAGAAATTTCCAATTAAATTTTCATAATATTGTGCTAAATATTGTTGTTCTTTCAGAGAGTTAATATTTAAAATTTTTGCGTAAAAACTTGTTTCACTTTTTAATGTTGGCAAGATGCGTTATCCATTGCGGTGTATCTGTGTTGGCGAGGTGAAAACTATGTGAAAAGTTGTAATTTGGTGAGAAATATTCCGCCATTAAACTTGTCATTTCACCTCACACAGTTGTTCTCAGTTGAAGAATAAGCTAAAAACAAACCCCCACAACCATACAACCTGTTAGGGGGCGTCTCGCAGTGGGCGTCAGCGACCGTACAGTTGACCCATACTGGATAGCAAGTAACGGGCCAGCAGAAGTAGGACAGAAAGCAGCTTTAGAAAACTGCGTTTCTGATTAGAAACGAAACTAGAGATGTGGTTGATCATGTGAACAGGAGTGGTACTCATGTGATGTACGCATGTAACATTTAGGCATCTGAATCGGGTACTAAACGTCCGACTGGCGGAAACAAACTAGGAATCAGGGGTCCGCCGCTCGTGGTCTCGCGGTAGCGTTCTCACTTCCCGAGCACGGGGTCCCGGGTTCGATTCCCGGCGGGGTCAGGGATTTTCACCTGCCTCGAGATGACTGGGTGTTTGTGTTGTCCTCATCATTTCATCATCATCCAGGAAAGTGGCGAAATTGGACTGAGCAAAGATTGGGTAATTGTACGGGCGCTGATAACCACGCAGTTGAGCGCCCCACAAACCAAACATCATCATCATCATCTAGGAAGGAGTAAAGGGCCGAGATTTCGACGCAGTTCAATGGTAGGGCCCTTGGACCAGCAGAGAGAGTTTCCATAAAAATAAGAGGAACACTCCTATTGACCGAAAAAAGCCATGACTTGGAGAACAAAAGAATCCAGGTGGAAAGATTGGTCGGCTATGAGAAAGACAAGAGCGAAATTTTCGGGGACTCTTCTCTGAACTGGCGTCAAGTGCAGAATGGGGCGCATAATGCTCTGTACGATGCAGAGGAGAAATTTGTGTGAACACTGCGTTCACTGCGGCTGACATTCAGCTAGATATTAGCTGTAGCGTCGTTGAGCTCCAACTGTGGAGAAACGAACTAACCAGTTACTTAATTGTTCTTACGAGGACTGAGAGGACATTTTAATATGCACACTGGTGGGTTCAAATGGCTACGAGCACTATGCGACTTCACTTATGGGGTCATCAGTCGCCTAGAACTTAGAACTAATTACACTAAACTAAGGACATCACACACATCCATGCCCGGGGCAGGATTCGAACCTGCGACCGTAGCAGTCGCTCGGCTCCAGGCTGTAGCGCCTAGAACCGCACGGCCACTCTGGCCGGCTGCACACTGGTCCAGCGATGTGAATGCATATCGCCATATTCGACGACTGGGGGTGAGTGAGTGTTTCCATGCATAACGAGAAACATAGGGAGAGTTTCTACTGGAAAAATCAGCAAAGGCTTAATTAGCTTTTATAGGAATTTCATAGAATGAGAGCAGCCATGCAGACGACAGCTCATCGTAGCTAAGGTAAATACCGCGAGCACAGGCGTAAACTTGTTGGTTCACCAGCTTGCGTCCACTGTACACTCGAGAAACCTTGGGTAATCTTTTGCGCAACTTGTCACAAAACTAACCATCCTCTGTAGATTTGATTGTCATTCTATATAGTACCGAACTTGTGAACAGGAATCAGATGATTTATCACAGTACTGGCCAACATCATGATGTAGTCATAAGAATAATTTTGTAAAGAAACTTCTAGTTAAAATGTATCATTATGGGGTTTAGGATTATTTCGCTTTCTGTGGACGAGATGCGTTCGTTTGGCAACTGTCATAACATTGTTACATTGTAAACTGTGTAAATGCGTGTATTTCTGTGATAAGGTTGCTACATTAAACCAAAAATAATTGTTGTTGTTCTGTCCTCTAAACATTACAGAATGGCTACCCTGCCAGGATGGCAGTTGGTCTGCCTGGATGACGATTAGTCAAATTAGAAAGGGAAATTAAAATTTTTGTATTGAAAAAAAAAATTTTTTTAGTTTGTTATTTTTGTGACGAGGTTACCCAATGTATGTGTATGTATAGTGGTCAGAATACAGTAAATGTGTGATCCACAGTGTAGAAAATTTGTATTAATAAATAAGGTAATGTTTATGTTTTTGTAATAGCAACTTGTGCATGACCTTGCTGATGCGCGCGAAGTTATTCACGGCGTTGTTGAGTTGGTTTGAAATTCTAAAAACAGTGAACGGCGTTGCTAATGACATACTAAGAAACTTTCTGTACGTACTAAGAAACTTTCTGTACGTCTAAGAAACTTTCTGTGATAATTTGGAAACATGTAAGATCATATAAGTTCATGTTGACAAGAGCTCAGGCTCGCGCAATTCGAGAAAGACAGAGGTCAGTTAGACGATCGGAGATGGCGGAAGAACGGCGATTATCGCAGATAGGGCAAACCGAAGATCTTAACAGGATAGAGACTGATGTACAAAAAAAAGTATCGAGTGCGAGTCACGGAACGGAACGTAGTGATAGTGCAGACGGAATGGTGGTAGTTTCACGATTGGTATCACAGTCTGAGAATGCACAAAAACAAACAAATGACGACTCTAGTAGACCAGAAGTAGAATCAGAGGACGAGCAACTTGAGTACGTTGAACCAAATATAGTAATTCTAAATCATACATAACAGTCTCTAACAGAAAGAATGTGTGTAAGTGCGTCCGCACTATGTACGGAAGTCGGTGAGGCACCACGTGAAGGACGCGAACGGCAAAATTTACATCAAATAGTTACAGGTGACTGTGGAGAAGTCAGATAATGTGTTCGCAATATTGAAGCAACTCACTAAGGTCGTAAGCAGACAAATGTAGGATTTGCAGACTTAAAAGTTGAAACAAATGCGGGGATTATCTGATTTAAAAACTGAAACCAACGCAAGGTTAGTAGATATAAAAACAGAAAAAAATGGTGGCTTAAATAATCTCAAATTTGAAACCTATACTAGATTCGAAAAAGTCCGCGAATATCAGCAAAATCTACAAACAGGCGTCAGTGAACAGTTTACTAAAATCCTGAAAGAGGCGAGAGACTCGCGCGAGCTTATACAATCGTTAATGGCAGACCTGAAAAAGATGCGTTCTGACGTTGACCAGGTGCAGAATTGATAAGTTAGCACGTAAGACGTCTGGTAAAGCGCAACATATCGTGGAAGAGCTCAATGTCAGAGAACGCATCACGCGAGCCGAATTAAAAAGATTCTATACACGCACTGAAAACATCGTCTTGAAAAATCAGAAACAGTACGAACAGCTTCGTACAGCACTGAAACGGTGTATCGAGAACGTAGAAAAATCAGTAGTGAGACAACGGAATTGGTAGTATCATGAAACACAGTGATGGACAGAAATCCAGATGTAAATAAGTCAGTTGTGCAATCTGCCGTAGCAGTAGCGGAAACACAAAAATGTCATGCGATTCCAGTCGTACATCCACAAGAGGTTGCGTCAATAATTACCGAAACGAAATAGAAGCAAATGGGAAAAGAACAATTAACAATGGTGAGCGAAGCAGGTAATGTGTGGTCACAACAGACAATGGAGCGACAAACGGTAAACGCGCGCATTCCAACAGAGCGGCAGCCGACCCTCCGAAAGTACGCGAGTGACGCGAGAACAGAGCAAGTTGCGACGACACATGTACCAATTTCTCAATTTCCAAGTTATAGTACAACAGGTTATAGACTGCAAGTCAATATGAATCAAATAGAAAGACAAAACACTCATCCAGTAACGGAAAATTTAAACAAATCTCTCAATCCGTTACACGAGGAAAGGTGCGGTTTAGGTAACTGCACACCATTGCGTAGATACTATGCTAGGTGGGACGTAAATCTGTCATCTCAGGACCCAAATAAGGTAGAACAACTACAAGAAAACATGACACAGTTGAAGGGAACGCCCTATGGTGGAATAGAAAAATTTGACAGCGAGCACTTTTTGACAGTCAGAAAATTCCAACGTTACAAAGAAAGCGGGAACGGCTTACACCCATGCACGTTTATAAATCAAGTCCAGATCGGTTTACTAGAGCATTGGCCACTTAGCCATAAGCTTGACTTCATTTGTGGGCATATGAACGGCCCAATAGCGGAAACCATGCAAAGAATAGATGCAAACTGTCAACTCTATGAGCAATTTAAATTCGCATTCTTGGAGCGATACTGGTCCACGGAATCTCAAAATAGAATAAATTACGAATTGTTACAGAAAGAGTTATTCGAAAATTCAGGAGAAAAGAACCCGTTAGATTTTTCGAAGAAATGACAAAAAAGTATCAGTGTTTAGATAATCCATACAGTGATGGGGAACTGATGCGTATGTGCACAATAAAGTTACCGTTAAGTTATCAGCAGTCATTGGTTGGTGGGGCAGGAGATAATTTATAAGCATTTAAAGGTACGTTAAGAGAACTTGAATTCATCTTCAGTGAAGATGACGCGAAGAAACAACGTACAGCGAGAGATAACAGTGGTAGTGGGGGCTAATTGCAAACGATTAGGCTTTAATGATAATTACAATGGCAATAATAACGTAGGAAGAGGTAATCGTTTTGGAAAGAATTTTAATCGCTCATGGGATAATAATAATAAGTATGGTTTTGGAAATTCACAAAGGTCGAATAATAATTATGGTTTTGGTGGGCCGCGGAATTACAATAGTGGTTTTGGTCCTAGAAACTACGGTGGTAACCATGTTCCTAGATATAATCACCGTGAAAACGAGGCAGGAAGGTTTAGAAGTTTTCAACAACAAAATCCGAGTTACTGAGGTGGAAATGGAATGGCCAGCACGCAGAAAAGTTTGGGAAAATCAAGCCATAGCAGGACTAAATACGCGAAATGAACCGGTACAGGAAATCGAGTTGAGGGCACCAAAGACAGGTAAAAGACAGAATTGACTAGATGAATAGTACGAAGACCAGTCACAAATGGTTAAATCACAAAATGAAGTTAATTATAAAATTAAACAGGTAAATAGACTTAGTTTTGATCAGCAAGATTCTGAAGTAGGTTTAGGGGGTAATCGCATACAAACACCAGCATGCTGGGATTCAGTTGACTGGGAATCGACAGATGATGAGGAACAGGGGTTATTAACGGTGAATATACACAGCAGTACAAAAAATGATAATGACCAAATTGTAAAAGATGTAGCTAATTTATACGAAACGGAGAGGGAAATAGTATGCCAAGAGGATAAAGCACCATTGATAACACCAATAGTGATACCCAAGTTAGAAGTGAAGTCCCACCAGTAGCCAAAGTAAGACATCGGTATCTAGTAAAATTAGCACTGAGCAATTTGAAGAATGCGGCGTTAAAGAGAAAGAACCGAGTGGACAGAACGGCAAACTAACGAGTATTTTCACTAGGACAAGAGGTACTAGTAAAAACCCACCATTTCTCTAGCAGGATGGAAACACCAAAGCCAAAAGTTCTTTTCTATATACAAAGGTCCCGTGGAAGTGAGTAAAGTAGTCCATAATAATGCAGTCGAACTGATTGATCCAAAAACAAGAAAATCATTGGATTTGCCCCATGTGAGTCATTTGAAATTGTATCAAGGGTAAACAAAAGAAAAAAATAGTAACTCTACATGTGAATTTAGTTGTATTAAATGTCCAGAAATCAAAGAGTATGAAAGATAACAAAATGCACACAGATAAAACTTGTACTTATCTCAGTTAAATAAATAAAACAAATTTCGTAGGAAGGTAAAAGGATATTATGAAGAAAAGACAGGAAAGTACCTACTAAATTAACCCTTCTGTAAACGAAATGTGTTCTGGGGAAAGAGTAGAAAGCAAGGAGGAAGACAGAGATCAGCATGTGGATAGTTGGACGAAATAGCAGTAGATTTTCTCTTAATGACGTAGTGTAAAGGAGAAGGAAGCGGATTTTTGTAGACGAAAGGAAGTAAGAAAGTAGGAAGGAAATGAAGAATTAGGTAAGAAGGGGATAGTCATTTCAAGGACGGTGAACAAATAATTGAGGAGACATTTTGGGGGAATATGTGAACCATATATGATTTCAGGGACAAGGAGGACGTTCTGAGGACGAGATGCGTTCCTATGACAATTGACATAACATTGTCCCATTTAACCTGTGTAAATGCGTGTATTTCTGTGATAAGATTGCAACATAAAACCAAAAATATTTACAGCTTACACAGTTGTTGTTCTGTCTTCTACACCTTACACGATTCATGACTGGGGCAGTCCACTGTTTGGAAAAGCACATAAAGTCGGAAACCACTGCAATGATACTTCGTTTTGTTGAAGAATCGTATTTTCGACATTCCGGAAACGGGCACACAATGCTGAAAGACTACAGTGAAATACTCTGGCTCGCTGGGATCAGACAAATTTATGGAAATACCGCGAGAAATACATGCTAGAATACAAAATGCAGGTGCTAGTCAAGCCTGCAGGTTGCATTGTTGTATTTGACGTCCTCAGTACGTTGCAAGTGTCTGTAGTGGTCAGAACAGTGTTCTGTGCAGACTTCAGTGCATAATACCGAAGCTCATTGCATTCGAACGTGAGTATATTGTTGGAGCTCGTCTGGTGGTGCTTCTGCAACCAAGTGAGCCGAAGTGTTTGGTGTATCAAAAGGCAGTTTATCGAAGATTTTTACCGCTTACCGGGAAAGCGGGAAAACATCATCCGCCGAGTCACAACGCACACGGAACTATGTGTTGTGTGATCGTGACAGACGGTCATCGAAGAGGATTGTAACGAAAAATAAGCGCATAAAATCAGCAAAAATCACTACAGAACCGAGCGTCGCCCCCGCGAACACCATGAGCAGCATAACAACACAAAGACAGCTCCACAAGCAGGGATTTGCAGGGAAAGCTGCAATTTCAAAAGCACGATATATGGTCTAAAAGACGTGGTACTAATATTCAGTCAGATCTTTATAGCTATAAGATTTACAAGTGGTATAAGGTTTGGTAAGCTGTTGTAAATGTCCTTCCAAAATATGCACTTCACAGGTAAATGGCGTCCTACAATTGTAAGGGACGACTAAAAACTTTCTGTTCGAGGGACGTACAGTCCACAATCGGTATGCCAATCAGACAAAATCGCCAAGGGAGTCTATCATCCCACCGACGCACCAGGTTGAATTTACCTATGTGGTAACACACAGTATCCTGCTGCGTGAAGAGGTCCTTAACTGCATTCTACACATCCTCGTCCGACACAAATCGTCGACCCTTCAAGATCTTTTTAAGGGACAGAAGGCGTGATAATCACACACGTTGGCGGCAGCAGACTACTTCTGCAATCTGTAACAATAGGTGGTTCTCTAAACCTGTTCAATAACGTTTCTCAAAAAGTATACCGCTCTAGAGATTTCCAGCATGGAACGTGGCACACCATTTCACAGTGACGATTTTTCGACAGAATGCTGCCCCATGCGCATTCTTTATTCTCTGAAGGATATCTACTGATGTTAGTCCTTTATCAGCCACCAAAATAGTAACAGCAGGTTGGTCCTCCTTGGACACATTTGGCAATAACGTCGCCGTAGTTCACATTTCCGCATTTACCGCACGCACTCTGAAATACACGAATGCCACAGCAATCCCATGCTTACATATCTCTCGTCAAATACCTGGGTGAGAGTCACTCTAAGTTGCATATATGCTGCAGTAACGTGCTCGAACAGAAAATTTTTGATCGCCACTTATACATCATCAATACGTCCCAACTGGGATCAGTCAACTCATACCAATACCTGAGTGTAGCAATGTATGGCGGTTTTAAATGGAGTGACTATACAGGCTCATCTGTAGACCGAGAAAGTGGTAGATTTCCGTTCATTGACAGGATCATGGGACAATGTAGTCAGTCAATAAAGGAAACTCTTATGTAATACTCATAAAGTATTGCTTAAGTGTGTGAGGCTCATAGCAAATTAGGACCAATAGGGGATTAAAGGCATACAAAGAAGGGCAACAAGAACTGTCGTAGGTATGTGTGACACACGGGGAAGCATCAACAAAACGCTGAAGAAACACTTGAGGATAGACGCATGCTATCTAACAGCTTGTGCAATCCTAAGTACCCTCTACCATGCACTTCACAGTGGCGTGTGGTTTATGTATGTATAAGGGGAAGTCATAAACCTTTAATATACTGTAATGTATTGTAAAAATATCGTAAAACAGAAAATACAGCCAAACCTCCGTATAACGATTACCAATACAACGGTAAACCCGAATAGAGCGATTACTTTACGTGGCCCCAGCTGATTTCCTATATGTACTATGTTAATTATCCTTCATTGAAGTAAATTTAGGAACACCCTGTTATAATGAAGCCAAAATTTCGAGGAATTTACTATTTTCCTTCTAAGAAGCTCACTATAGCGTTGGGTATTGTTTATTTAGCTACTACGCTTTCTGTGCTTTATTTCCAGAAGCTTCGCTACACACTAGAGTGCTGTATTTATTCTAGCGGTAAAGAGAATAGCGTACAGCCGCGAGTAATATGTGCTGAGCGGCAAACATAAAACGACTCCTTTGTTTGACCGAGTGTTTAGTTTTGTAGTTTTGGGGGGGTGGGGGGGCTCATGCGCAGCTTACCTCCGTGAATTTTGCAAGCTGTGAAGTTTTTAGTTGATATAAACACTTTGGACTTCGCTAAGATTTGGACAATAGCTGGTACTTGGGAACAAATAAGGTTGGAGACAAAAATGAATGTTTTCAAAGACATTGACAACGGAATGAAACAAGTAGACGTAACTAGGAATTATGGACTTACACAATCAACGTTAGCTACATTCCTTAAAAAACGAAATGAAATTGAAGAAAGTTCCGTTGGTGGCAAAATTAACACCTCAAGAAAAAAGATGGAGACAGCTGCTGCTGTTTCATCTGAGACCGGGGGTTGGTAAAAGGAGCCAGTTATTAATTTATTCCGGTTGTCGAATACAACCTCTGTCCATACTAAGTCACAGGAAGTAACTCCTTCAATGTCGCTTGTGAGCTGGAACACACATCACATTATTTTTCCTTAAGTTGTGCTTCTTCTTTCTGTTCTAGTGGAGATCATTACAATTACGGCTTTTCCCTCCAAAACCTAGGATGCTTACTCTGTGACCCTGTAAATACCAGAGCTAAACAATGTAGAACAGCAACGTACGGTACAAGCATAGCATTCTGTATTACTTCATTTCCTTATTTCTAACATTTTAAAATTGTACATCGACTTTAGATGACATGTCAATCATAGATGTTCTTATGTTTATGAACGTACTTTCAGTCATGTTTTGAACATTGTCCCGCTACACATTATTAACTAATGTTTCGCCGCAAGGGATATCGGATTTTAGAGTAAATTAATATGAAGTATGTCGTCCTTCTTTTCAAACATTCACATACCCATTTCTTCTTTCCTTATTGTCTTTTGGGCATGCAGCTGTAGCAGTTAAAGTAGGCACAAATGCAGCGATCAAAAAGAAATGGTTAGCGAACATTCGCATTCTGTTTACAGCGTTCCTTTCTTGTTGCTCCCATGGCGATGGACTGTTTCTATCGCAATCAGTAAGCGTGAAAGGAAGCTACCGTACAGACAGAGGGATATATATTTATACTTGGCAGAACTAATCACATAATGACATAATCGTCGGAATTGCTTTCGTTTCCCAAAAGATACAAATACTTCGATTTCGGAAAAGAAGCTCTGTATTCGGCCAAGAAGTCGAAGAAGAAGGTCCCTTACGTACTGGTTGTATCGAGTAAGATGTGGAGACGGCGGTTTGAAGGCGGACGGAAGAAGTACGAGGAAGGGCGTCTCTTACCTGAGGCATCGCTACCTGGCGAAGGGGCAAGTGTGGCAAATGTCCGGCGTGGCAAATGTCCGGTGATGATGATGATGATGTTTGGTTTGTGGGGCGCTCAACTGCGTGGTTATCAGCGCCCGTACAATTACCCGATCTTTGCTCAGTCCAATTTCGCCACTTTCCGGGATGATGATGAAATGATGAGGACAACACAAACACCCAGTCATCTCGAGGCAGGTGAAAATCCCTGACCACGCCGGGAATCGAACCCGGGACCCCATGCTTGGGAAGCGAGAACGCTACCGCGAGACCACGAGCGGCGGACGCAAATGTCCGGTGTGGCAAATGTCCGGCATTCGCGCAGTACGTATGTTGCAATGTTAGTTCAAAACTTCAAGTCTGTTGACATTATTGGAATCTTGCAGGGCCCGGCTAGAGCGGATGTCTGTTGTCCTCAGCCCCTGGCTACGACCGACGTAGCTGTACCCAAGACACCTGCGCCTAATCCGTTTCCGCGACCGTGTCTTTTGTGTGGCCTGTGAAGTGCTCTCTGGGTGGCAAACCTGCCCACTGTCTACCAGACAGGTGCCCGTTGCAATTTTCCGCTGCCTTCAGTTAGCGCTTTGTAGTGACCGAGTGACAACGTGCATCGTAGCAAATATCAGTGAGAGTTCTTTCTTCAAATGAACCCCATATCGATGGATACAATTTCGTGTAAGGTGAAAAAAGGTCATTTTACATTAGTGAAGGAAAACAAATTGAACTCGCCAATTTGGAAAAAATTCGCATACGTATTTGATGGCAACGAAAAGATAAAAGATATAGTGGCTTGTTTTGCATGTAAAAAAGTATATTCCTACACTGGACAAAAAAGTTGAACTTCAAATTTGCTAAAACATTCGTATGAGGCTCGACAAAGTAGCATAATTACTTATTTAAATACCAAGAGAGACGTGAAAGTTCCTGAAGTTCCACCAACTTTGAAGACAGCCGCGACAGAAAAACTTATCAATCTTGTCAGCAAAGACATTTTACCATTCTAAGTTGGGTGTGGTTCTGGGTTTCTCGAGACGGCACAGTTTCTTATTGATGTGGGGGCCAAGTACGGTGCAGTGAGTGCTAAGGAACTGCTACCTCATCCAACCACTCCTAATTTCTATAACCACTGATTTTGTTGTCACTCTTCGGAAGACGAATTATTTCTTCCAGACAACGTCAATTATTGCTGGCAGTTTAATTTTTTCACAGGTGAGCCAGCGTTTTGCAGTGAAGACCTAATACTGTAAATATTTTCACCCCCAAAAAGACGAGGACTGAACGCGTAAGCTATAATATAATCATCAGCTGACATGAATGGCTTCAAAATTTGAGACATCCAAGCAGTGAGTACAAAAAAACTGTCGGTAAATGATGCAATGTGCTAGTAACAGTTTAAAACCATCGTCATTTTCAGCTGGCTTGGCACAAGAGCAGCGAAATATAATTGTTTCTATACACGTATTTTCGTCATTTAATACTATTACATTGAATTTTATTTTTTTAAATAGCGTTTCCAATCTCACGACACATGTGCTCCGGAGCGCCAATGCTTTCCTGTTTCGAATGGTCTGCTTTAGAGTAGCTATAGAGCATTTTCTGTGATTTAAGAAGTCAAAAGTAGTTAAGTTGTAGCAGAAATGGCACCGTAACAATAACTATGTCACTACGTACCATAATTCTAAGTACAACTGTCTATTACGATTAATTACTCATTCAGAACTTAAATATATGCGGATACGGATAAGGAACTTGCGGATGCGGATTAATTGCTGCGGATGCGGTTGCGGTGGCGGATTAGGACCTTGCGGATGCGGTGAGAATGCGGATTGCACTTTTCTTATCCGCACAGACCTCAGGACTATGGGACTTAACTTCTGAG
Organism: Schistocerca cancellata; assembly: GCF_023864275.1. Lineage (NCBI taxonomy): Eukaryota > Metazoa > Arthropoda > Insecta > Orthoptera > Acrididae > Schistocerca > Schistocerca cancellata. The sequence goes on along the minus strand of NC_064628.1, from coordinate 242,230,766 downwards.
GTCATCAGTCCCCTAGAACTTAGAACTACTTAAACCTAACTAAGGACGTCACAAACATCCATGCCCGAGGCAGGATTCGAACCTGCGACCGTAGCGGTCGCGCGGTTCCAGACTGTAGCGCCTAGAACCGCTCGGCCACTCCGGCCGGCTTGATGTCAATCCTGAGCGGTTCATTAGGCATATTGCTGGGTCCATTTGTACCGCGCTGCAAGGTGTCGTGGTTGCAAAAATTGGACCTCGCCATGGACGTCGGGAGTGAAGTTGCGCATCATGCAGCCTACTGCGCACAGTTTGAGTCGTAACACGACGTCCTGTGGCTGCACCAAAAGCTTTATTCAACGTGTCAGCGTTCCTCCGAGCCCTAATCCGTAGTTAGCGGTCATTCACTGCAGTAGTAGCCCTTGGGTGGCCTGAGCGAGGCATGTCATCAACAATTCCTGTCTTGCAGTATCTCCTTCCTGTCCGAACAACATCGCTTTGGTTCACTCCGAGCCGCCTGGACACTTCCCCTGTTGAAAGCCCTTCCTGGCACAAAGTAACAATGCGGTCGCGATCAAACCGCGGTATTGACCATCTAGGCGTGGTTGAACTACAGGCAACACGAGCCGTATGCCTCCTTCTTGGTGGAAAGACTGGAACTGATCGGCTGTCGGACCCCCTCCGTTTAATAGGCACTGCTCATGAATGGTTTTTTACATCTTTGTGCGGGTTTAGTGACATCTTTGAACAGTCAAAGGGACTCTGCCTGTGATACAATATCATAGTCAACGTCTATCTTCAGGAGTTCTGAGAACTTGTGTGATGCAGCAATGCAGAGGTCATAGCAACCTCTAATAATGTAACTCCGATTAATTGCGTATTGGGTCTTCATGCTGTAGAAGGGTGGTAAATTAGCATAAGCAGCGAGCCTTGCCGTGATGGGCCTCCTATTAGCCAGAGGATGGAGAACCCTTGGGAACAGTCGCTCTTGCGTTCTAAGAGCCCAGGGAGCTCCCCATCCAATGGCCTGAGCCCCAGTGGTAGGACACCGCTCCTCCGAGTATTGTGCACTGGGCACCGCTTTGTCGAAGCTGGATAGAATTCTGGCAATCGGTCTGCACAATATAGTTTCTAGTAGTGTGCAATACAGAAGCAGCAGGAACTGTAAGCGATTTGAGCATTTCTTTACACTGTCTCCTATTCGCCGGACGCTGGTCATACAAGAATGACGTGTGGGTGGACTGAATCAGTTCTTTTTTTTTTCTGCTGTTGAAGTCGGCCACCAAATTTTTGCTAATTTGATCAAATTGGAAAAATTTGAGATTGACTGGCCTGTAAACAAACTTTTCGTTCAGAGGTGAGTGGGCCAGCTTTGTTACATTGCATCCCATGGGCAGCACATATAACAATGTTTTTTTTTTTTCTGCTTCGGATTTTCGATGCAGAGGTATTTCTCTTTCGAGTTCCGTCATCGCGACTTCTCCGCAAGACTTTTTCGGGCTTCTGCAGCAGACTTCGGCTTCCATGGCTACTCAGATCGCAGTCAACCTCCTTGTACCGATGCACTGTGGTACGTTCACGTTTCCTAGGGGCGTATGATGGGAGTAACGGGACTTCATTAGGCGCGTTTTTCTTTCTTAAACTAAGGGAACCTTGTGAGTAATTGCTTTTTGTTCAAAATCTCGCTCATGATTCAGCATTTGCGGTTCGCGCATGTGGCTTCCTTCAACCCACAAAGATCGATGCTATCGTCACAGCTGTCATTTTTTGCATTCATTGTAAGAATTTTCTCTTACCTCCGTTGCTTTGGAGAAGATATTCTTTCATTTATAAATCATGCTTCTGCTTCACTTTTTATTCTCTATAACAATACACTACTGCCCAGACAGACCTATTTTTGATTTGAGTAGATAGGTGAGCCCCGTAATTCCATTTAGTGCTGTTGAGTTTTATAAGGACCACACCCACGACTCCGTTGTCAGGGCCGTTAATTTCGAAATTGTTTTGAGGTTTATTGCGATACTGAGAAGAAGTACTGGTTGTACTTGGTGTAGGTCAGTGGTACCTCGAGGCTTGTTTGTTGGTTCAAACACAAAAGAGAACGTAAAATGTTTTTTTTTTCTAATATCAGAAATCTCAATATTATCCTTCCGAAGTTTGGCAATCCAAATTTAATTATGAATACAAACGGGTAAAATATCTGTGACAGATAAAAGGAAGTGAAAAACTTATTACACCTGGAGACGTGTCTCAACGAAAAAAACAAAGATTCCCTCCCAAAACCAAATTAAGTTTCATTTAAGCAACGACTCAGAGAACTGCATAGAACGTTTTTATTGTAGTAAAAACGAAGTCAGGTGCCGATTTAGTTGTGTAACCAGGGAGAATAAATTCGTGATATAAGACAGTTTCATCAGACAGCCGTAGAATTAATTATTGGCAGGCAAAAAAGTGCTGCAACACAATCGTTGGAGCAGAAAGAAATAATCAACGGACGCATCACAGTATGAAAGCAGATTTTCAATTCTGCAGTTCATTAAGTAAAAATGTGGCGACACCTGGAGCTACGTAACGAATTAGTATTTGTTACTGATATTCCTGTGGTGCAACCTTTTAACTGAAATGGCGTTCATTCGTTTGCTACTAGAGCTTGCAATCAGTACACCTATGCTTGTAATATTATGGCTTTCAGAATTACAGAGCAGTCATAATCAACATTGTACTACCTAGAAGTGCCACGACAGTCAACTCAACTGCTGCTGTTTGTAAAAAAAAACATGATCTACGACAAAAGTCACTAAAGAGAATCCGTCACTGGCAGGTGAAACTGATAGAAGCTGAATTACACGATCGATACCCTCGCACAGGTTACATGCACCGTTATCAAAGGACTGAAGAAGGACGTTGCGATAAGTGCAGGTCTATTCGTAGAACCTCTGCGGTTTTATACGTGGACTCCGTAAAACTGGAATACATACAGAAAAATGACTGGACAGAGCATCACTCCAAATTTTGATTCGTAATCCGCATCACGTAGTTGCTGCACTGAGATACAGTTGTGTCACTACAAGACAACAAATAATCCGCTCCGTAACGTCACATTTTCACTCTAAGACACAAAGAAACGACACACCACGAAGGAATTATCCCAATGGGACGAAAATCGGTGTATGTGATGTATATGTGCAGACAAACAAATGATTACAATTTCAGAAAAATTTAAGAGAAAGAGCTTCACAAATTGAGCAAGTCAATAGCATATTGACTCACCTTTGGCCCTTATGGAAGCAGATATTTGGCTTGGCACTGCATGACAGAAATGGACGTCCCCGTCCGGGATATCTGTCCAACTGACGCGTTATATCAAATGTTCAAATGTGTGTGAAATCTTATGGGACTTAACTGCTAAGGTCATCAGTCCCTAAGCTTACACACTACTTAACCTAAATCATCCTAAGGACAAACACACACATCCATGCCCAAGGGAGGACTCGAACCTCCGCCGGGACCAGCTTCACAGTCCATGACTGTAGCGCCCGAGACCGCTCGGCTAATCCCGCGCGGCGCGCTTTATATCGTTCAGATCCCGAGATATTTGAATGGCCCTGAGCACAATGCTCCGAACTTTTTCAATTGACCTTGTTGACTAAGGTAACATTTTGCAGGCAGGAAGACAAGCAGTAACTCTCACCGTATGCGGGCAGACGTTAGCTTGGTGAAAAGTAAGCCCAGTATGGATTGCCATGAAGAGCAACAAAACGGAGCGCAGAATATCATCGACGTACTGCTGCGGTGTAAGGATGCCGCAGATAACAACCAAAGCGATCCTGCTATGAAAAGAAATGGCACCCCAGCTCATCATTACTCCTGGTTGTCGGGCCGTAAGGCGGGTGACACATTGCTAGCCCACGACTCTCCGGGCCACCTTCTCTGGTCTCCGGGGCCTGAAATCTCATTGTCTGGAGTAGAGTTGTCTTCAGTAATGAGTACCGCTCCGAAATGATCCCTGATGGCCAGCAAAGACGAATGCCAAGCCGAATAACAGCTTGTATAAGCGTCCGAAGTGGACGAGTGTGTTATTGACTTGCACAGCTTGTGAATAAGTCATTCAATTTTTCTGGATTGTAATCATTTGTTTGTCTGCACGTCTACATCATATCTACCGATTCCATTCCCATTCCGATAATTCCTTTGCGGTGTTTTTTTTTTTTTTCACGGTGTGATTTGTCCGCACCTCTAAGTAAGCAACCCAAAGAACAGACTTCCATAGCCGGCAGTTGTCACGTCTTCGTCGCAATTCGTGTCATCGACTTCATCTAACGTCACGCACGTACTGAGGTATGCACGTCACAAACAGTGCGGTGAGTACCTGAAACGTGACTTAAAAACTTCGAGAGATACTCCATTCATTCATGTGCCTACTTGTTGTATGTCTTGAAGTTGTTGTGAAGTCATATTCTGAAACTGCAGAGATACTTAGGGATAACCTTGAATATTTCATCCTGATATGCACAGTTTCCATGGCACTCAGTTTCTCTTCATGATGGCATATGCAACCATACTGACATGGATGAATGTTTTTTTTTTGTTATGGTTTTAGGGCGCAAAACTGCTACGGTCATTAGCGTCCGTTCTGTGGGAAGGGTAAGAAAAACGAATGAGAAATCAGCAGCAATGGGAGCGAAACTCGAAAAAGAGGGGAAACCAAAAAACAGATGAAAAGCTTAGAAGAAAACCACTATACAAGGGGGGGGGGGGTTGTTTTCCCCAAAAAGACCTTCAAATGACCGACGTCATCTCATGACACTAATAAACTCGAGGACGCGATCGGCTGAGCGCGTGTCATCTGCTGAAATGGAAGACAGCTGTAAACGGGCACGTAGCGGAGCAAAATAGGGGCACTGATGTAAAGGGTGTCTCACCGTCCACAGTTGAGAGCATTGGGGACAAAGCGGGGGAGGATCGCCACTTAAAAGATGTCGGAGTCTAGTTAAAATTACCTCCTCCCGACGACGAGTTCGAGAGGAAGAGGTCCAAAGACAGGGAAGAGGTTTCACGTCCCGCAGTTTATTCAAATGTTCAGTTGTGTGTGAAATCTTATGGGACTTTACTGCTAAGGTCTTCAGTCCCTAAACTTACACATTACTTAACCAAAATTATCCTAACGACAAACACACACACACACACACACACACACACACACACACACACATCAATGCCCGATGGAGAACTCGAACCTCCGCAAGGAGCAGAGCAATTTATTATCGGGAAGTGTAGGCCAATGTGCTTGTCATAAAAGAGCAACACGGCGACTTAAAACACTCTGTAGATCGGCGAAGGGAACCATGCGAACAGCAAGCTGAGGAAGAGAGACTGCAGCCTTGGCCGCTATATCGGCTTCCTCGTTTCCACGGATACCAACGTGTCCTGGGATCCAAAGGAATGCCACAGAGACATCCCCCCCTTTCCCCCCCAAGAGGAGCATGTGGAGGCAGTCCTGAATATGTTGTACCAGAGGGTGGACAGGATATAGAGCTTGAAGGCTGAAGAGAGAGCTGAGCGAATCTGAGCATATAATATACTGTATCCGCTTATGGCGACGGTTGTATTGGACAGCCTGGAGAACAGCGTAAAGCTCCGAAGTAAAAACCAAACACTCGTCGGGAAAACGAAATCTATTTGGGGTGTCGCCAACAATACAGGCACTCCCAACAGCAAATGATGTTTTCGAGCCGTCAGTGTAAATAAATGTGACATCCTCCATTTGTGCGCATAGAGCAGCAAATGCCCGACGATAAACGAGAGAAGCGGTACCATCCTTGGGAAGCTGACAAAGGTCACGGAGCAGGCGGATTCGGGAGCGAAGCCAAGGTGGTGCTGTACCCCCAGTTGTCAAAAAATTTTTAGGAAACTGGAAGGAAAGAGGGCGTAGTAATTGACGGAAGAGGGCTCCTGGTGGTAGTGGAGAGGAAGGGCGGACTGCATACCCTAAATCTAAGAAGGCGTCGAAGAAAAGGTCATGGGCCGGATGAGCAGGCATGAAGACAGATGGCTATCCTAACGACTCAGGAGGACAACTCGCCGAATGGACAGTGGAGATTCAGCAGTCTCAGCATAAAGTCTTTCCACAGGACTGGTGTAAAAAGCTCCACACACTAAACACAATCCATGGTGGACCGCAGACAGGGAGCCGAAACATAGGAAACGTGGGAGGACCAGCACAGTTTCCTATCAAACATAAGCCCCAAGAATTTAGAGACATCCGCGAGCGGTAGGTCGACAGGGCCTGGATGCAGGGAAGGCGGAAGATAATCTGTACGACGCCAAAAATTTATCCAGACGGTCCTACTGCAAGAAAAGCGGAAGCCGGTTTCGACGCTCCAAGAGTGGAGACGATAGAGACATCCTTGAAGACGTGGTTCAAGAAGGCTGGACCGTTGAGAGCTGTAGTAGATCGCAAAGTCGTCGATAAAGAGGGAGCCCGAGACATCGGGAAGGAGACAATCCATCATTGGATTTATGGTGATGGCAAACAGTACAACACAGCACGGAGCCCTGGGGCACCCCGTTTTCTTGGGAGAAACTACGGGAGAGAGTAGTGTTCACCTGCACTTGAAATGTGCGCTCCGTCATAAATTCACGAATATAAAGAGGTAGCCGACCTCGAAAGCCCCAAGAGAACAGTGTGCAGAGGATGCCTGTCCTCCAACAGGTATTGTATGCTCTCTCCATATCAAAAAATATTGCTAGCGTTTGCCGTTTCCTGAGAAAATTGTTCATGATATAAGTGGAGAGAGCAACAAGATGGTCATCTGCAGAACGATGCTTTCGGAAACCGCATTGGGCAGGTGTTAAAAGGCTTCGGGACTACAGCCACCAAGTTAAACGGCAATTCACCATAAGCTCCAAAACATTACATACACTACTCGTGAGAGATATGGGACGATAGCTAAGGGGAGATGTTTGTCCCTTCCAGGTTTCGGCACGGGAACGACAATAGCTTCCCACCATCTTCTGGGAAAGGTACTGTCGGTCAAAATTCGATTATAAAGGCGAAGGAGGTAACGCAGACTATGGTATGAGAAATGTAGCAACATTTGGACGAGGACACCATCCGGTCCTGGGACAGAGATGCGAGAAGAAGAGAGTGCGTTGAAAGGTGGCTACACTGAGTCACAGCGCCAGCGATTGCGCCAAAGAGTATTATTCCGCCGCCTCCACTGGCGCAGTAGTTGTTCAGAGAATGTCGCGGGCAGTTGTAGTTCAGAGGTTGTAAATGTGTACATTGAGTCACACTACCACACACAGAACAGTTACACTTGTGCTTTATTGTTTCGTAGCTCTTATAGTTGCAAGGGACTTAATTAATCAACTGTGTTAATGGAAATTTCCCTTCATTCTTTATTGTTATTTTATGCAGTCAGATTGCGTACTAATACTAGTCAGGGCCAACTGGTTACGAGACTTCGTAACCAGACACACATCTACTAAAATTACTTTTATTGCATTTATTTAAATAAGCCCCCATGCACGTGGCGACCCTGCCAAGATCGTCCCTTGGAATTCTTTTGATAGTAAAAATAGCAGACAGTAGTATTGTTGTAGTAATTTGTAGTTTTGTAATTGCAGTCTATATTGCATGTGTAGATTTGGTAACTGAACACTTGTAGTTGTCATGTCATTCTTCTAATGGTAGTTTTGCAGAATTTAGTTTTTGATGTCTCGTATACGGGTTTGACAATTTTGTGCAATTATGAAGATTTCAATTGTTCGTTAATCGTGTTTGTCAGGAAGCATTTCGTGTGAATGGTATTGTTGGTGATAAAGTGTTATATTGTATGTAATTTTCGTATAGTGACGAGTTTTGTATGTTTTGTAAATGATTATGCGAACGATGAAAAAGGCAAAAATGATGGATAGTCAGAATGACGAAATTGTTAACATAGCGAACTCGCCAACACAGGAGAACAGTATGATGAACAATGAAGTAGAAAACAATTTAATAAGCCGGGAAAATAGTCCGGAACCAGTTCAAAATTTTTCACAATCAAAAAATTTTCAGAATACGAGATTAACAACAGAAGATTCTGGAATAGTATCGAACACAGATAGCTTTACAGCTATGACGAAGGAAGTTAGCTTTACGGGAAGTGTTAGGGGTGAAAAGAATTTCGAACCAGTTAACATGGAGCAGTTGATGAGTGCAATATTGAATTTGGGATCACAGTTAGGATCTGAATTAAGAACAGTGGCAACACGGTTAGAAACTGATATGGGAACAATGGATACACGGTTAGACTCAGGAATAGGGACATGTTTTAAAAACATGAAAGATGAATTAAAGAAAGAAATTAGAGAAGAAGTACAACCGATTATGAATGCTCACAATAACAGATTAATTTCAATAGAAATTAGACAAAAGGAACAGGATACAGAACAGGAAGAAAGGAATCGCGCGATAGTACAAAAATTTTCAGAGTTAAATCTTCAACGTGCACACGATAAGGAAGAAATATTTGAAAGAATCGAGGAATCCGTACCAAATGACAGAATGAATAACCTAACACAAGAATATGAACAGTTAACTAGTAAATGTGTCAATACTCAAACCCGAGACGTAAATAAACAGAAAGAACAAATAGGTGACTTATCGGAAAGAGTTGAGGAGATTTCAGATAAATTGACAAGTCTTAGTTTAAATGGGGACAGAAATTTAGATGATACAGCTCCATTGCCATTTGCAGTAACAGAAAAGTACCAGAATATAAATAAAAATGTTGAAAATCAGGGAAAATTTATGAACACGTTAAAAGGGAATTTGAGGCGTTACGAAAGCAAGTTAAACAAATTGAAAGCGAAATCGTAGGAAAAAGTAGAAGAAATTTAGAATCACAGATAACAGCGGGTTTTGAAGAATATAATTTATTTCATTTACGAGATGTAACAAGAGAGCGCCAGGCGCGCGCCTTGACAATAATCGACATTCGGACTGGGACAGACGCGGTAGGTCTTTGTCGCCACGAGGCGAAAACTTTGACTATAAACACTTTTTAACTGTTCAGAAATTTAAGATCTTTCGCAGTTCTAAGAATGACATACATCCACGTTCATGGTTAGATCAATTTATGTACGCACTTCCACCAAATTGGCCACTAAGCCACAAACTGGAATTTATGTGTGGCTATTTAGGTCCTCAGGGGATTCACTACACTAAGTAAATATGTGCCGTAGCGTGCACAGGCGCCCGAGCTGTAGTGGTGCTATTTCCCTTTTAGTTTTCTGCACTGCTGCCTACTCTTTTACTATTCTTTGTATCTATCAAACCAATTCTTCAACTATCAATCTATATAGAAAAGGAGTCAGTAAAGAATAACCGGATATGACTATTTTACACAAAAGTGATTTCGGAAATTACCGTTTGGACTTACTATATCTTCTGCAGCATTCATTCGTAGTTTAAACGAAATTTTACCTGTTTATCTTCATAACAATATTACTTCATATGTTGACGATATTCTTATTGCTAAACGTTCTTGGAGTGAGCAGAACAAAATTCTGGATTTATTATTACGTATTTTTGCAAGAGTTGGCATTACAGTTAACTTGGAAAAATCTGAATTTGGTCGTTCTCAAGTGAAATTTCTTGGTCATATTATTTCTACAGAAGGTATTCTTCCTGATCCACAGAAACTAGACGCTATTCGTAATTATACTGTACCTACTACAAAACGTGATGTTCGTAGTTTCCTTTGTAATTTTCTTAGACGCTTTGTTAGATTGGACAATTTGGCCACACCTCGTTTATGTGAACTATCTGGAAAGAATTCTAATTGGTGTTGGGATGAGGAAGCTCAATCAGAATTTGAACACCTTCATGATGCTTTAGTTGCTGCTCCACTTCTTTCACATCCGAATGTATCTAAAGATTTTTGTCTGGCGACGGACTCATCATACAAAGGCCTAGGTGCACACTTATTTCAAGAGATAGAAGAAAACGGCGCTGTAGTACAGAAAACTATTGCATTTGGAGGTCGTGTTCTCTCTCAATCAGAAAAGAATTGTTCGATTACAGAGCTTGAAGCTTTGGCTGTTGTTTGGGCTTTCACAAAATTTCGCATCTTTTTGTATGGCAGACATACTAAGGTTTACACCGATCATCGAGCTCTGGAATTTCTTACGTCAACAAAATTAACACACGATGGGCCCTGTATCTACAGGAATTTGATTTTAGTATTGTTTACATACAGGGTTCTTCAAATATTATTGCTGATGCTTTATCACGTGCACCTATGGGTTTGAAACAAAGTGCTGAGGAGGACTGCAAAGAAAACAATTACTGTTTGATGTATATTCAAGGTGTTGCGTTTGAAAATTTTATTTCGTCTTCGCTCCAGGACATCGCTAAGGAGCAAAACAAGGATCCAATCTGGAAGGACATTAAGGAGAAGTGGAGGAGAAAGGAAAGCGTAGCGATTAGACACTATTACTTAGTTCGCAATGATATTCTTTTTAAACGAAAATCGGTTGACAACTCTGTCTGGTTAGTTTGCATTCCTGATGAGTGGGTTAATAAATTGATTTGGTATACACATTTCAGTTATGCACACTTTGGTCCCAGAAAATGCTTTTATAAATAACGAGAAAATTGGTACTTCAGTAATATGGAAAAACGTATTCGATTTGTTCTTGCCAAATGCAACTTATGTCAAAAGGCTAAGCCGCCAACTATTTCTCACAGAGCACCGTCGTTTAATATCATTCCAACGAAATTAAAGGAGATGGGTGCAGTCGATTTGTACGGTCCAGTGGTTCGTTCTACTAATGGTTTTGCGTACATTTTGGTAGCAGTGGAATTGACATCCAAATATGTGTGTTTTACACCTTTACGCAAAGCAACAGCTCATTCAGTATCTAATGCTTTCATCAAACATTTTCATAAAGAAGTGGGTCATGTTGATAAGGTTATATCAGATAAAGGATCACAGTTTCGCTCTAAAATTTGGCTTCGTACTCTACGGCGTCGTAAGATTAAACCAATTTTCATTTCACTTTTTCACCCTCAATCTAACGCTTCAGGGAGATGGATGAAGGAAATCAATAAATTGTGTCGTCATTATTGTCATCAGAATCACAGAAAGTGAGATCTGTATCTTCATATTTTTCAAAACATTCTGAATGAACTACCTAATGACTCAACTTATTTACCGCCTATATTGATATTAAAAAATAAAGCAATGACAAATCGCATTACTGAAATAGTTCCTTTTCCGCCTACACGGAAACTGCGGCGTTCAGAAATTGTCAACCTAGATCTACAAAATATTGCATCTGCAGCTGCTAGAAGAGAGAAATCAGCTAAACGTCCTGGTCGTTTAAAAACCTTGTCACTTGGTCAAAAGATGTTAATTAAGTCTCATCGTTTGTCTTGAAAGGGTACAGTACCGCCCGACATTGAAAATAGGTAGAACATACTTCATTATTTTTGTCAGAACAACACATTTTTTTCTAATAATAACTCAATTTCAATTAATACAGCGAAGTCGGATAACAGTGTGGGAAAGAATGACAATTTATTTATTTAATTCATCACATGTGCACTCTCACAAAATAAATCCCTACATCCAGTTTGGTGAGATCTGTGAAATGAATGAATGTATGGTCGTCTGCTAACCGGAGATAGTGAATGAGAATATATGATCATCTTTGAGACGATCCTTTAGCCACCTTTGGTGGAACCAAAGAGATGAAACTTACCGGAGCTTTGAGCGCCTGAAATGTGGCTGACCAATACGGTAGCATGGTCTTCCCCCACCTAGACAGAGGTGCGAGATGACCTGAAGAACGGCCATGTTTCAGCACTCTGCCGCTGGATCTTGTGCTGTTAAGACCTGTCTTAGGTGTGCTCCGTAAAGACAAAAGAGTGGAGAATGGTATGCATGTGGAATATTTAAGAGTAGTTTGAAATAATAATTTCTCTATTTCAGGAACTTTTGTGGGGAGAATTAAATGTCAGGCAGGTAATATTAATGGGATCGTAGTAATCTTCGGAAGTGACCAACGGTCACAATGAAACCACGTGTAGCAATAAGTTGAAATACTTCCATGTGCTTAAGTTAAGCTGAATTACTAGCGTGTGTACTATAAGTTGAAATATTTAAGAAATAGCGTGTGCAGGACTTGAAATTAGAGGCGAGTACTTCCACGTGGTGAGTACTGTGTGAGTCTCAATCTGTGTATGAGACAAAGGATAAAGTGAAGTACTCGTCCATGGTATCAGTTGAGGACTCGCGTGTGTGATGAATATGTTCTTAATATTACTTTGCATGATATGATTCTGTGTGACGCTTGATTCAAACTATAAAACTCTGAGAGAGAAGCAAGGTGAGTCGGCCGTCTATCCAGCAACGCCACTTGGCTTGCATTGCACAGGAAGACGTGCATATATCTCCAGAGTTCATAGTAGGAAAGTAGAATTACAAAGTGGGGCAGTGTCGTGTGAAACTGGGATAAATATTAATTGAAGTGGGAAAGCTGAAAGTGATAATTTTGTGACTAGTCCCTGTGTTGTATTTCATGTTGTAGTGTGGTGTATGTCATGTAATTGAAGTATGTGTGGTTTACACTGGAGAGTAGCAAGGTAGTTTCAGAGGTAGTGGGTTATGTGTGTTCCTTTTGTACTGCTTGGTCTGGAGGAAAGTTTCGTGATGATGATTGTGAGAGTCGAAGTGTGAGAAATAATAAAAGATCCACCATCCTATCCAGAAAGTGCACTGTAGCGTTAAATAATTACGAGACCATAAGATAGAGATTCACCAATGTAAAGCCATGCCCACTGGGCGGAATTTCTCATGTGTTATTGTTGTAGGCTATAGAATTTGTGTGTTAAGGTTATAGAATTTATCGGAATAAAAAAGATAATGAAAAGAAAAAGATTGGTGGACTTTTCCTTCGAATTGTATGTTGTCATGATGTCCCGAATTTATAATGTGTGCGCCATTCATATTCAGTGCGGTGGCCACGTGTTGATAAAAGCCGTTAGATAAAAGACAAAAAGAAAATGTGGTATTGCCAGTGCGTAGTGAACAGTCAGGGTTCTGTAAATTACTGATAGTCAGATGTGCGTTTCCGTTGCGTATTATTCATACAGGAGGATAATTTGTAACTTAATTGAGAGTACGAGAGTTCATATTACTCGATAAATAAGAATGAATCCACTTGCTTGGCAGACCACTCATCTTGCAGGCCTGACTGCTTGATGCCACAGTATGAGCAAGGCATGTGGGTGCCTCTCATAATTTCGACCCTGCCAGGAAATTTTGCCAGGATATTTTGCTGTTAGGGTTTGCTGTCAAAATTATTTTTTATTTGATGGAATATATTGCGATAGCGATAAGGAGTAAAAATTTTTTTGTTGCAATTTCTTTCTGGATTGGTGAGGATCTTTTATTTTTTTATGTAATTAATTGCTATATCGCCCAAGGCTGGAAGATCGTTGTATAATTTTTTTTTGCGTAATGTTCGTAGTAACTAGGTCGCAGTCGAAAAGTGTAGTCACGATGGAGAATAGTGATTGTAGGGTGAACGTAGCAGTGCAGCAGGAAGTAGCTGTTGACCATGGGTTAATGAGCGAGAACGACAAACACTCGGAAGGGGCTGAATTTGTCAGCGGACCACGGCTAGGTGATCCTTTATGCGGCGGGCTTTGTCCACAAACGGGGGCTTTTCCCGACGATGCGGGCGAGCCAGGACTAGGTCAGGTATGCAGTGAAAGTGCAGCTACCCTTAGCGAAGCTACGGTTTCTCAGGCGAACGAGGTGAGCGCGTCGAAAGTAGCAAATGACAGTGTGCTACTGCAGTTTTTACAGAGAATGGATAGAGATAATAAGGAAAGATTGGAAGCGATGGATAGAGATAATAAGGAGAGAGATAGGGAGATTAAGGAAATATTGGAAGCGATGGATAAAGATGGTAAGGAAAGTATGGAGGCATTGGATAAGGGAAATAAAGAGGCAATGAGGAAGCTACACTCAGTTATCGTTGAGCGTCTGCCCGCAGTTAATAATCGGTTAGATGAGGGGGAGAAGAATCTGGGTGCATTGAAACAAGTATGTGACGCCGTGAAAGAAAAAGCCAATAATTTGGAGGTACGAATAATTGCAATAGAGAGTGATACTACAGAACGTAGGGACGTGTTGCCGGATGAGCGAATCAAAGAGTTAGTGGTCAGAATGAATACGATTAGTGCAGATGTAGAAAAGACAGTATAAGAGGCGAGACAGGCTCTGACAGTACGCAGCGAGAGGTTTATGCCAACCAGGGGGAGATACACTCACTATTACAGCATAAAGAGGTGCAGTTAGAAATAAGTAGGAAACATAGGGAAGAACTAGCACAGTTGCAATTAGCGTGCAGTAGCGAAGGTGACACACCACCAGGTAGACTGCAGAGGAAGAGTGAGATAAATTCGAAAAACGAAAATAGGCAGAAAGAGGAAGACGAACTCAGAGAGTTAGAAGAACGGTTGAGTCGGATAAAACAGGTGGCAAACCCAGCTGAGTATAGTCCAAGGTCGGAAAACATAAATGTGGAAGGAGAATGTAGAAGGCACTTCATGTCGGTACAAACGTACACTTGTTTTCCGGATCCTGATAATTACCAACATCCATGCCTGGCTCCATTTCAAGATTCATTACCTTCATCGTGGGGACCGCTCCTCAAAATGAAGATTGTGTGTAACCATTTGAGGGACGAGGCTAAAGAGAAAATGCAGGAAGTTATTAAAGACTGTAATAGCTATTTGAATGAATTCTGGTCGAAAAGTAAGCAGGTCCAGGTTAAGCAAAGCATATTGCTGATGCCAAATTATAACGAAGGTGGTATAAGAGATCAATTGGTGTGCTATCAGGAAATGGTGAGACGAAATAGGTATTTGGATGTGCCATACGAACCTGGGGAGCTCATTAGGATTTGAATAACGAAGTTGCCAGTGAAATTGCGCAGAGATATAGCGATAGCAGGCAGAGGCTTAGACGATTCTGCGTCATTTCAGCACTTGTTACAAGAATTGGATAATGAGAGCAATATCGTGAACGGAGACACGACTCATAGGTCAGATAGTGTCGAGGATAGGAATGGCAGAAACTATCAGAATGACAGGAGAGCATGGAATCCTGGCATTTCATTCTTGTCATAATGGATTGAAGGATAGGAGAAACTAATCCAACATATCAGCCCTTAACATCTTGCTTTTAAATACATGCTGCTGGCACTGAAAATTGTCTATGTAGCAGACATACTCTACTGATATGTAGGAATGCAAATACCATACTTCTGATCAGAGAATAAAACACCAGTAATGGAAACTGTTAGGCTGGTCTCTCAGAGCAAAATTTGCAAATTTTAATTTCGAACACTAAAGTAAAAGGACTGTTTCCTCAAAAACCAGTTGCTAAGAATGTTAGGTTAATGCCAATGAGTCCAGTTTAATTAGTACGATTTGACTATTGCAGGTACTTAACACGCAATGTAAAAAGTCAACATTGTGATCGAAGTTTTTAGATTAGCTGCCATCTGATCGGTAGTATGTCATTGTCATAGTGACAGTTATAATGAGGTGCTGCGTATGGTTGTTCGGAATCTGCTGTTAAGGAAAGAGGCCACTAGCACCAAAGTTTCTAACACTTGGGCTATCCCATCTCTCCCAGCTTGTATACTCTCTGCACACATTTAATTTACATGTAAGCTCAGATTCCTAACCAGCATATTCTTTACTGTGTATAGTGGACCATTCAGAGTGAGGCGGATTGTCCTTGAAAATGCTGTACTGATTGAGACGATCATGAGAACACAGTCTCGTGGGCTTCATCACATTTCTAACATAAAATTATGGAAAAGTTAAGGATAGATCGAAAGTAGGCAATTTATGGTAGATAGTCAGTGTATTTA
Source organism: Schistocerca cancellata (assembly GCF_023864275.1). Lineage (NCBI taxonomy): Eukaryota > Metazoa > Arthropoda > Insecta > Orthoptera > Acrididae > Schistocerca > Schistocerca cancellata. Next base: position 242,214,842 of record NC_064628.1, on the reverse strand, counting down.
TTTGTGGTGTGTAACGTTGTGCAGGGTCAAATCGAACATAACAATTTTCAGGCGGGATGTCAGGAAGTATGACGGAATAGACTGGTCGAATGAGTCATGAACAGGAGTCGACATAGTGGTGTATGTACGTATTTTGTGTCATATGAATAAGGATCAAGCAGAAACGACGTGATGATTAATGGCTGGATAAAGATGGTAGATAGAGAAGCGACGTGATAAATAGTAGTGGATAAAGGTGATATTTAAGGAGAGAAGTGACGTGAAGCAGTGTGATTAATAAAGAGAGATTCGACGTGATGAAACAGTGGTAAATAAAGGTGAGTAGAATTAATAATGTGGAGATGTCTTAGATGTATGTTACAGAGAGGCCTGTGTATGCTGCAATCGAGACTGATGCGAATGGCGAAAGAAGACCAGGAAATGATGGAGTAATGGACGGACGGAGAGCCGAAATACGAATGAAGAGATGAGGACGACTGCACAACGTGAAAGGACATAAAGGGAGTATGAGATCCAGATGGTGAACGTTGTGGAATACTGACATAAGATGTAATATAAGTGTAAATCTAATTCTTACCATAACATTTGCTATATGAAAAAATTAATTTTTGTTGTTGTTGTCGTTGAGGCTTGGTACCAGTATAAATATTCAAAACGGTACCAAGAATGTGTACAGTTATTTAGCAGGATGAATAATTTGTGTATTCTTTGTTCTTAGATGAGATGTCGCAATTCTAAGTTGATATTTAGCAGGATGAATAATCGGTGAAGTGAATGCAGAGGTAAGCCGATGGAGAGAGGTGCTAGAGTGAAAGGACGAATTCGGAGACTGAAATGCTATCTCCGAAACAGCTTCATGTGTTATGTGGTTGAGTATAAGGGAGCAAAGGTATGGTATGTTGACGTGAGTGTGGTGGTGTTAAGGTTAGCTGACTTCTAGACCTATTCTGTTAGTGTATTAATGGATTGAATGAGAAGGAAAATGTGATGTCTGGTGAGTGAGAGTCGTAGAGTAGTGCGATCAATGCGCACACACCTGTAAAGGGGTTGCTACCGATCCATAACTAAAGCATTATTGGGCTTTATTGTTTGATTTGGATGAACCTCGATGGCAGGTCAGGATCTGACATCATGTGGATGGTTCATACATGTCCTAGAAATGTTGTTATATATAATAAAAAGGTAAAATATATAAAGAGATACTAATTTCAGTCTGTCACAAGCACAAAGGTGCATTGTATGTTGTAGATTTAGAGTCATCGTCTCTAAAATGTTTATTGTTTTTGGATGTTAAAGTAGTTTACTATTTAATAACATGTGGTAGGTAATTGTGAGCTGTGTAGATTATTTCTTATTTTTTTGTTAGAACACTTTCAAGGGGTATTAATTTCAGTATGTCAGAAGCACAAAGGTTCACTGTATATTGTAGTTTTAGAATCAACAGTTTCTAATATTTTATTGTGTTAGGATGTTAAAGTAGTCTACTATTTGATATTGTAATTATGAGCTGTATATATTGTTTCTTATTCCTTTTTTTAACACTTTCATGTTTTGTATGAGGGACGACAGGTACAATCAATAGCACAAGTGTGGGCTGTATATAGATAAGGGTAAATGTTGATGTTGTATGTGTAGAAAACTAGGGTGTATGATTTTATGATTTGTAGGACAAAGATTCTTTTATTACCAATGCATCTAATAGATCATACATGTAATCAATGAGTATATAAATACTGTAAGAATATCCTTTTGTTTGTAATGTTGCGAGATGCACGGAAGGGTCTGACTGATTGGGTGTCGTAGCGCTGAGGTGCTACGCGGAACGCGCCCTACCGCATAATAAATGAAGGAGGCCAAGCCGACTTCGCCATGGGAGAGGCGACACAGCCGTGGCACTCGCCAATCCGCTGTCGGTCGGGGTACACTCCACGCGCCCGCTACAGCAGGTCAATGGCCTGGGGCGACACGCACCTACCACTGACTGCCATTCATAAGTTCCACCACCCTTACGACTGGGGAAAGTATCCCGTGGAGGCAACAGCGGGTGGTTTCTTCTGCTCAACGGCTCGCGCGGCGGCGCCATGGCAGAATGAACGATGCGGGGCAGAGTCCGGCGGGCATTTTTTACCAGCAACTATTAACTAGTAATGGACTGTGGAGCTGTGAAACAAGATGACTGCTCGTTACGTTTCCATAAGGTGGAAAGTGAAGGACTGGTGTTTCCACGTTGTGAGTGGTGGAAAAGATTTTGTCTTTAGCAGACAGGACGATTGTTTTGTTTTGTCTTGACCACTGAACAGTGGGATCCATAAACTTTTGGCAGTGACTTGTTAAGTGTGCTTTGTGAATTGCATGTGGGACGCTTGATATAATTAAAGAGGACAGTTGTCGTTTGGTGACTAATTATTGTATGAACGCAAGAAACTAAAGTGGGACCTTGACATTTGCATTTGCAGTAGGAGACATTTCTTTAATTGGTGCGGGAATAAGTGCTGTTTGTTGGAACTTACGATTTTTAATTTCACCATGAACTGAAAGGACAGGACCGTGGGTAATAGTAGTTGTAGGGTCATTTCTGGACGACTAGATTCGTGTGGATGGTACTCTGAGAGTGACTATGACATTTGTGTTTGATGTGAGATACAGTTTACTGATCAGTGCGTGTTCAAAATGCCGATTTGAGTGACTTAAAGACTTTCGTCCGGGTAACCATGGGAGAGCTTTGACACTAAGACAGTGTTTCTGGGGAACCTGTCACCAACTCTTTTGACCCCAAGAAAATCACAGAATGAAATGATTCTGTGTGACTCGCAAGATAGGGAATAATGTATTTGAACTAGTAATTGTGTAAATTTTTTTTATATGTTTCATACCTGAAGGGACAGCAAGTGTAATTGTATTTCATTAACATTTGTGTTTAGAATAGTTGGAGTTTTTTTTGTTTCTTCTGGGCTACCAGTTCACGTAGCATGTTTATTAGGAAATTTGGTACAATGTTGTTGTTGTTGTGGTCTTCAGTCCTGAGACTGGTTTGATGCAGCTCTCCATGCTACTCTATCCTGTGCAAGCTTCTTCATCTCCCAGTACCTATTGCAACCTACATCCTTCTGAATCTGCTTAGTGTATTGATCTCTTGGTCTCCCTCTACGATTTTTACCCTCCACGCTGCCCTCCAATGCTAAATTTGTGATCCCTCGATGCCTCAGAACATGTCCTACCAACCGATCCCTTCTTCTAGTCAAGTTGTGCCACAAACTTCTCTTCTCCCCAATCCTATTCAATACCTCCTCATTAGTTACGTGATCTACCCACCTTATCTTCAGCATTCTTCTGTAGCACCACATTTAGAAAGCTTCTATTCTCTTCTTGTCCAAACTAGTTATCGTCCATGTCTCACTTCCATACATGGCTACACTCCATACAAATACTTTCAGAAACGACTTCCTGACACCTAAATCTATATTCGATGTTAACAAATTTCTCTTCTTGAGAAACGTTTTCCTTGCCATTGCCAGTCTACATTTTATATCCTCTCTACTTCGACCATCATCGGTTATTTTACTCCCTAAATAGCAAAACTCCTTTACTACTTTAAGTGTCTCATTTCCTAATCTAATTCCCTCAGCATCACCCGACTTAATTTGACTACATTCCATTATCCTCGTGTTGCTTTTGTTGATGTTCATCTTATATCCTCCTTTCAAGACACTGTCCATTCCGTTCAACTGCTCTTCCAAGTCCTTAGTTGTCTCTGACAGAATTACAATGTCATCGGCGAACCTCAAAGTTTTTACTTCTTCTCCATGAATTTTAATACCTACTCCGAATTTTTCTTTTGTTTCCTTTACTGCTTGCTCAATATACAGATTGAATAACATCGGGGAGAGGCTACAACCCTGTCTCACTCCTTTCCCAACCACTGCTTCCCTTTCATGTCCCTCGACTCTTATAACTGCCATCTGGTTTCTGTACAAATTGTAAATAGCCTTTCGCTCCCTGTATTTTACCCCTGCCACCTTCAGAATTTGAAAGAGAGTATTCCAGTCAACATTGTCAAAAGCTTTCTCTAAGTCTACAAATGCTAGAAATGTAGGTTTGCCTTTTCTTAATCTTTCTTCCAAGATAAGTCGTAAGGTCAGTATTGCCTCATGTGTTCCAACATTTCTACGGAATCCAAACTGATCTTCCCCGAGGTCGGCTTCTACCAGTTTTTCCATTCGTCTGTAAAGAATTCGCGTTAGTATTTTGCAGCTGTGACTTATTAAACTGATAGTTCGGTAACTTTCACATCTGTCAACACTTGCTTTCTTTGGGATTGGAATTATTATATTCTTCTTAAAGTCTGAGGGTATTTCGCCTGTCTCATACATCGTGCTCACCAGATGGCAGAGTTTTGTCATAACTGGCTCTCCCGAGGCCATCAGTAGTTCTAATGGAATGTTGTCTACTCCCGGGGCCTTGTTTTGACTCAGGTCTTTCAGTGCTCTGTCAAACTCTTCACGCAGTATCTTATCTCCCATTTCATCTTGATCTACATCCTCTTCCATTTCCATAATATTGTCCTCAAGTACATCGCCCTTGCATAAACCCTCTATATACTCCTTCCACCTTTCTGCTTTCCCTTCTTTGCTTAGAACTGGGTTGCCATCTGAGCTCTTGATATTCATACAAGTGGTTCTCTTCTCTCCAAAGGTCTCTTTAATTTTCCTGTAGGCAATATCTATCTTACCCCTAGTGAGACAAGCCTCTACATCCTTACATTTGTCCTCTAGCCATCCCTGTTTAGCCTTTTTGCACTTCCTGTCGATTTCATTTTTGAGACGTTTGTATTTTTGCCTGCTTCTTTTACTGCATTTTTATATTTTTTTCCTTTCATCAATTAAATTCAATATTTCTTCTGTTACCCAAGGATTTCTATTAGCCCGCGTCTTTTTACCTACTTGATCGTCTGCTGCCTTCACCACTTCATCCCTCAGAGCTACCCATTCTTCTTCTACTGTATTTCTTTCCCCCATTCCTGTCAATTGTTCCCTAATGCTCTCTCTGAAACTCTGTACAACCTCTGGATCTTTCAGTTTATCCAGGTCCCATCTCCTTAAATTCCTACCTTTTTGCAGTTTCTTCAGTTTCAATCTGCAGTTCATAACCAATAGATTGTGGTCAGAATCTACATCTGCCCCAGGAAATGTCTTACAATTTAAAACCTGGTTCCTAAATCTCTGTCTTACCATTATATAATCTATCTGAAACCTGTCAGTATCTCCAGGCTTCTTCCATGTATACAGCCTCCTTTCATGATTCTTGAACCAAGTGTTAGCTATGATTAAGTTATGCTCTGTGCAAAATTCTACAAGGCGGCTTCCTCTTTCATTCCTTCCCCCAAATCCATATTCACCTACTATGTTTCCTTCTCTCCCTTTTCCTACTGACGTATTCCAGTCACCCATGACTATTAAATTTTCGTCTCTCTTCACTACCTGAATAATTTCTTTTATCTCGTCATACATTTCATCTATTTCTTCATCATCTGCAGAGCTAGTTGGCATATAAACTTGTACTACTGTAGTAGGTGTGGGCTTCGTATCTATCTTGGCCACAATAATGCGTTCACTATGCTGTTTGTAGTAGCTAACCCGCACTCCTATTTTTTATTCATTATTAAACCTACTCCTGCATTACCCCTATTTGATTTTGTATTTATAACCCTGTAATCACCTGACCAAAAGTCTTGTTCCTCCTGCCACCGAACTTCACTAATTCCCACTATATCTAACTTTAACCTATCCACCTCCCTTTTTAAATTTTCTAACCTACCTGCCCGATTAAGTGATCTGACATTCCACGCTCCGATCTGTAGAACGCCAGTTTTCTTTCTCCTGATAACGACGTCCTCTTGAGTAGTCCCCGCCCGGAGATCCGAATGGGGGACTATTTTACCTCCGGAATATTTTACACAAGAGGACGCCATCATCATTTAATCATACAGTAGAGCTGCATGTCCTCGGGAAAAATTACGGCTGTAGTTTCCCCTTGCTTTCAGCCGTTCGCAGTACCAGCACAGCAAGGCCGTTTTGGTTAATGTTACAAGGCCAGATCAGTCAATCAAACAGACTGTTGCCCCTGCAACTACTGAAAAGGCTGCTGCCCCCCTTCAGGAACCACATGTTTGTCTGGCCTCTCAACAGATACCCCTCTGTTGTGGTTGCACCTACGGTACGGCCATCTGTATCGCTGAGGCACGCAAGCCTCCCCACCAACGGCAAGGTCCATGGTTCATGGGGGGTACAATGATGCTTTAATTATTAGCCAGTGGTGTAATACTAATGTAGCGGCTCTTGTTGCATAGGTCAGTAAGGTTGTCACAGGGGACAAGAGTTTGCATTGCACAACAAATATCGGAATTAATTGATGCATTTTGATGTCGTGGACAGTAATGATCTTGTTGGTGTGTTGACTGAAGCCACTTATTTTCATTATCACAGTGGTGATATTTCACATTAAAGCATAACGAAGGCTAGTCGAAAAGCAAGTTCTTGTTGTCTAAATGTGTAACAATAGAGAAATGATCAGTAGAGTAGCTAGAGAGCTAGACATTATACATGGAACTAGTGTACGCAATTTTTTCTTTTCTTGATTTTGTTTCGTATTTAGACATTGCCGTGTAAAGATTATTACAACGCACTTTATGAATGTCAGATTACTTGTTATGTGTTTGGACGGTGAGCTATTTAAAATTTTATGAGTACAATTAGTATTTTTTTATTTTGTTTTAGAATTATTGAAGTTTGGATTACTCCTAAAACTAACGGAGATACCTGTAACAAAGCAAACTTTTATCTCACCATTATTTTTTATTTGTATGATCTGATGTTTTATTTGTCATTTGGATTGTTGTAAATTTGTATGTGTACGTTACTCCGGATTGTGTACAATAATGCAACAACTGTGTCAATAATTTGGTAAAGTAACAGCATTTGGTCGTCTATTTGAGGTCACCAGGGGCTAAGGTCTCCTCCTGGTTACTTTGATGACTTGCTACGTTTGTTCTAATACAGTTTTCTTTTTAAAAATATCTTCACAACTACCCTCGCGTTGCAAGGATAGTACCGTGCCATTTTTTTCTACATGGGTGGTGAAAGGGTGCAGTACCGTCCGACATTGAAAATAGGTAGAACATACTTCATTATTTTTGTCAGAACAACACATTTTTTTCTAATAATAACTCAATTTCAATTAACACAGCGAAGTCGGATAACAGTGTGGGAAAGAATGACAATTTATTTATTTAATTGATCACATGTGCACTCTCACAAAATAAATCCCTACATCCAGTTTGGTGAGATCTGTGAAATGAATGAATGTATGGTCGTCTGCTAACCGCAGATAGTGAATGTGAATATATGATCATCTTTAAGACGATGCTTTGGCCACCTTTGGTGGAACCAAAGAGATGAAACTTACCGGAGCTTTGAGCACCTGAAATGTGGCTGACCAATACGGTAGCATGGTCTTCCCCCACCTAGACAGAGGTGCGAGATGACCTGAAGAACGGCCATGTTTCAGTACTCTGCCGCTGGATCTTGTGCTGTTAAGACCTGTCTTAGGTGTGCTCCGTAAAGACAAAAGAGTGGAGAATGGTATGCATGTGGAATATTTAAGAGTAGTTTGAAATAATAATTTCTCTATTTCAGGAACTTTTGTGGGGAGCATTAAATGTCAGGCAGGTAATATTAATGGGATCGTAGTAATCTTCGGAAGTGACCAATGGTCACAATGAAACCACGTGTAGCAATAAGTTGAAATACTTCCGTGTGCTTAAGTTAAGCTGAATTACTAGCGTGTGTACTATAAGTTGAAATATTTAAGAAATAGCGTGTGCAGGACTTGAAATTAGAGGCGAGTACTTCCACATGGTGAGTACTGTGTGAGTCTCAATCTGTGTATGAGACAAAGGATAAAGTGAAGTACTCGTCCATGGTATCAGTTGAGGACTCGCGTGTGTGATGAATATGTTCTTAATATTACTTTGCATGATATGATTCTGTGTGACGCTTGATTCAAACTATAAAACTCTGAGAGAGAAGCAAGGTGAGTCGGCCATCTATCCAGCAACGCCACTTGGCTTGCATTGCACAGGAAGACGTGCATATATCTCCAGAGTTCATAGTAGGAAAGTAGAATTACAAAGTGGGGCAGTGTCGTGTGAAACTGGGATAAATATTAATTGAAGTGGGAAAGCTGAAAGTGATAATGTTGTGACTAATCCCTGCGTTGTATTTCATGTTGTAGTGTGGTGTATGTCATGTAATTGAAGTATGTGTGGTTTGCATGGGAGAGTAGCAAGGTAGTTTCAGAGGTAGTGTTCCTCTTGTACTGCTCGGTCTGGAGGAAAGTTTCATGATGATGATTGTGAGAGTCGAAGTGTGAGAAATAATAAAAGATCCACCATCCTATCCAGAAAGTGCACTGTAGCGTTAAATAATTACGAGACCATAAGATAGAGATTCACCAATGTAAAGCTATGCCCACTGGGCGGAATTTCTCATGTGTTATTGTTGTAGGTTATAGAATTTGTGTGTTTAGGTTATATAATTTATCAGAATAAAAAAGATAGTGAAAAGAAAAATATTGGTGGACTTTTCCTTCGAATTGTATGTTGTCATGATGTCCCGAATTTATAATGTGTGCGCCATTCATATTCAGTGCGGTGGCCACGTGTTGATAAAAGCCGTTAGATAAAAGACAAAAAGAAAATGTGGTATTGCCAGTGCGTAGTGAACAGTCAGGGTTCTGTAAATTACTGATAGCCAGATGTGCGTTTCCGTTGCGTATTACTCATACAGGAGGATAATTTGTAACTTAATTGAGAGTACGAGAGTTCATATTACTTGATAAATAAGAATGAATCCATTCGCTTGGCAGACCACTCATCTTGCAGGCCTGACTGCTTGATGCCACAGTATGAGCAAGGCATGTGGGTGCCTCTCAGTCTCACATAGAAAAAGGCTTGTGTCGCAAATTGTTTCTGCTTTATAACTGTCAATATAGAGACATTTAAACACGCAGAGAATACAAGGATACCGCGCCGTGTTATGGCGGCGGCACATACTCAAAGCAACAATCAAGTCTGCGCTCCGCACAAGGCAGTCGTTGACCGCAATTACTTCCTACGTCACGTGTACCTACAGCTGATCGAGCGCTCAGTGCGAATGCACTGACAGCCGTAAACAAATACACAGTCTAATTTTTCCGAATAAATTCAGTATAAAGCTATAGTGACTTGATAAATTATGTTATTAACGTTAAGTTTTTTTCAGGATACAGTTGTATAAAATATTTAAGAACTTCAGGTAAGTTCTGTGTGTGTCCGACGTTAAGAGAACTTCCTATTTCGAAGAAGAAAGTAATAAACTAAAAAGGTAACTATTAATTGAGTTTATTTTTCAGATAACATATTTCCACTTAGGTATGTACTTTAGACATAATTTGCTGCTCGCGATTACGTGATTTATACTTTGTGTTAACTGATTTTGACAATCATTGATTAATGTACAGGGTTGTTACTTATGTATATCATGCATCGCTTGGCTGCACTGTTTTTTCGATGATGTCATATTTTTTTGTTATGTGCCTGCTGTGCTTATTTATTTAAATTACAATTGTCACCGGATTAGTTGTGCTGATATGGTTATTTATGGAAGTTATACTTTGTGATTTATCTGCTTGTGCCTTCATGTTTACTTATTAAGATTACATATGAACGATTATTTGCTTATGCTGATATGATGCTAATGACCTGTTTATTATGTAAGATATATATTTGCTGCTTTGTGTATGGATTACATATTTACACATTTTTGTTTTGTTGTCATATCTACTCTTTATTTTGGTATATAGAAATGCTGATATACTGTGTACGAACATGGAGTGTAGGTCACACTATGGTATTAATTATAGATTGTTCGCTTGGCAGAGCCTCTTTATAGGCATTCTGCTACATCCACTTGTAGACATTCTGTTCTCTACTGGTATATTTACTCGCTATTGCATGTTTTGCTTACGCTCAGTGCTTTATATTTTAAGATAAGAAAATGAACTGCCATGAGCTGGAGATTTATGGCAGCTATATAAATTTATGCTAATAGAAAGGAAACTAACGACATGAAATACCAACACTAGGTTTAGGCCATTGACAGTTATTACGCTGCATTCTTCGTGAGCAATTTAAATAGCAAGTGACACTTGAAACAAAAAAAAAAAAAATACTCCACATGTTTGCTTCTGTTTTCCCATGATTCTTGAAGTGGTGTACACACTGTGAAATATTACGATCATTCACACTCCGTACTCGTACTTACTTACTGAAAGTTATTCAAACTAAAGGCTGTTAGAGGTCATGTACGCATTTCTTTTATTTAATGATGGACAAGGTAACCAGAATGTATTTTGTAATTCGTAATGAGTAGAAGATTTGGGTCAGGTGGATTACACAGAGGTTGTGTGTGGACATTGTGTCTTCGGATTGTATGGGATGATGAATTGAAGTTTGCACTAGGATTTTATCTGTACTTGTTCGAGGAGACTGACTAGAGGAAAGAGTTGTTATGAAAGTGAAATGATATTGGTGATAAGGTTTATATGTATCAACGTATTGAAGAGGTATTATTGAGGTATTGAGATTGTGTGAAGTTGATGGTTATTGGAGTTTTGGTGGACAGGAGGTAAGGTAAATGATATTGATGATAAGGTTTATTTGTATCGACGTAAGAGGTATTATTGAAGTATTAAGATTATGTGATGCTGATGATTATTGGAGTTTTGGTGGATACGAGGTAAAGTAAGTGAGGAGCAATTTTTTTTTTTCGTTTATATGGAACAAGGAGGATGAAGATGGCAGACTAGAACACTCAAGTAGAAGGAATATTGTCTACACACACACTTTGTTAAATCAATAAGCAGTTTGTTTGTTGTTTTTTTTTTTTTTTTTGAGAGAGGTTGTTGTTGTTGTGGTCTTCAGTCCCGAGGCTGGTTTGATGCAGCTCTCCATGCTACTCTATTCTGTGCAAGCTTCTTCATCTCCCAGTACCTACTGCAACCAACATCCTTCTGAATCTGCTTAGCATATTCATCTCTTGGTCTCCCCCTACGATTTTTACCCTCCACGCTGCCCTCCAATACTAAATTGGTCATCCCTTGATGCCTCAGAACATGTCCTACCAACCGATCCCTTCTTCTGGTCAAGTTGTGCCACAAACTTCTCTTCTCCCCAATCCTATTCAATACTTCCTCATTAGTTATGTGATCTACCCACCTTATCTTCAGCATTCTTCTGTAGCACCACATTTCGAAAGCTTCTATTCTCTTCTTTTCCAAACTATTTACCGTCCATATTTCACTTCCATACATGGCTACACTCCATACAAATACTTTCAGAAATGACTTCCTGACGCTTAAATCTATACTCGATGTTAACAAATTTCTCTTCTTCAGAAACGCTTTCCTTACCATTGGCAGTCTATATTTTATATCCTCTCTACTTCGACCATCATCTGTTATTTTGCTCCCCAAATAGCAAAACTCCTTTACTACTTCAAGTGTCTAATTTCCTAATCTAATACCCTCAACATTACCCGACTTAATTCGACTACATTCCATTATCCTCGTTTTGCTTTTGTTGATGTTCATCTTATATCCTCCCTTCAAGGCACCATCCATTCCGTTCAACTGCTCTTCCAAGTCCTTTGCTGTCTCTGACAGAATTACAATGTCATCGGCGAACCTCAAAGTTTTTATTTCTTCTCCATGGATTTTAATACCTACACCGAATTTTTCTTTTGTTTCCTTTACTGCTTGCTCTATATACAGATTGAATAACATCGGGGAGAGGCTACAAACCTGTCTTACTCCCTTCCCAATCACTGCTTCCCTTTCATGTCCCTCGACTCTTATAACTGCCATCTGGTTTCTGTACAAATTGTAAATAGCCTTTCGCTCCCTGTATTTTACCCCTGCCACCTTTAGACAACATTGTCAAAAGCTTTCTCTAAGTCTACAAATGCTAGAAACGTAGGTTTGCCTTTCCTTAATCTTTCTTCAAAGATAAGTCGTAAGGTCAGTATTGCCTCACGTGTTCCAGTATTTCTACGGAACCCAAACTGATCTTCCCCGAGGTCGGCTTCTACTAGTTTTTCCATTCGTCTGTAAAGAATTCGTGTTAGTATTTTGCAGCTGTGGCTTATTAAACTGATTGTTCGGTAATTTTCACATCTGTCAACACCTGCTTTCTTTGGGATTGGAATTATTATATTATTCTTGAAGTCTGAGGGTATTTCGCCTCTCTCATACATCTTGCTCACCAGATGGTAGAGTTTTGTCAGGACTGGCTCTCCCAAGGCCGCCAGTAGTTCCAATGGAATGTTGTCTACTCCGGGGGCCTTGTTTTGACTCAGGTCTTTCAGTGCTCTGTCAAACTCTTCACGCAGTATCGTATCTCCCATTTCATCTTCATCTACATCCTCTTCCGTTTCCATAATATTGTCCTCAGGTACATTGCCCTTGTATAGACCCTTTATATACTCCTTCCACCTTTCTGCTTTCCCTTCTTTGCTTAGAACTGGGTTTCCATCTGAGCTCTTGATGTTCATACAAGAGGTTCTCTTTTCTCCAAAGGTCTCTTTAATTTTCCTGTAGGCAGTATTTATCTTACCCCTAGTGAGATAAGCCTCTACATCCTTACATTTGTCCTCTAGCCATCCCTGCTTAGCCATTTTGCACTTCCTGTCGATATCATTTTTGAGACGTTTGTATTTTTGCCTGCTTCATTTACTGCATTTTTATATTTTCTCCTTTCATCAATTAAATTCAATATTTCTTCTGTTACCCAAGGATTTCTACTAGCCCTCGTCTTTTTACCTACTTGATCCTCTGCTGTCTTCACTACTTCATCCCTCAAAGCTACCCATTCTTCTTCTACTGTATTTATTTCCCCCATTCCTGTCAATTGTTCCCTTATGATCTCCCTGAAACTCTGTACAACCTCTGGTTCTTTCAGTTTATCCAGGTCCCATCTCCTTAAATTCCCACCTTTTTGCAGTGTCTTCAGTTTTAATCTACAGGTCATAACCAATAGATTGTGGTCAGAGTCCACATCTGCCCCTGGAAATGTCTTACAATTTAAAACCTGGTTCCTAAATCTCTGTCTTACCATTATATAATCTATCTGATACCTTTTAGTATCTCCAGGGTTCCTCCATGTATACAACCTTCTATCATGATTCTTAAACCAAGTGTTAGCTATGATTAAGTTGTACTCTGTGCAAAATTCTACCAGGCGGCTTCCTCTTTCATTTCTTAGCCCCAATCCATATTCACCTACTACGTTTCCTTCTCTCTCCTTTCCTACACTCGAATTACAGTCACCCATGACTATTAAATTTTCGTCTCCCTTCACTATCCGAATAATTTCTTTTATTTCATCATACATTTCTTCAATTTCTTCGTCATCTGCAGAGCTAGTTGGCATATAAACTTGTACTACTGTAGTAGGTGTGGGCTTCGTATCTATCTTGGCCACAATAATGCGTTCACTATGCTGTTTGTAGTAGCTTACCCGCATTCCTATTTTACTATTCATTATTAAAGCTATTCCTGCATTACCCCTATTTGACTTTGTGTTTATGACTCTGTAGTCACCTGGCCAGAAGTCTTGTCCCTCCTGCCACCGAACTTCACTAATTCCCACTATATCTAACTTTAACCTATCCATTTCCCTTTTTAAGTTTTCTAACCTACCTGCCCGATTAAGGGACCTGACATTCCACGCTCCGATCCGTAGAACGCCAGTTTTCTTTCTCCTGATAACGACATCCTCTTGAGTAGTCCCCACCCGGAGATCCGAATGGGGGACTATTTTACCTCCGGAATATTTTACCCAAGAGGATGCCATCATCATTTAATCATACAGTAAAGCTGCATGCCCTCGGGAAAAATTACGGCTGTAGTTTCCCCTTGCTTTCAGCCGTTCGCAGTACCAGCACAGCAAAGCCGTTTTGGTTATTGTTACAAGGCCAGATCAGTCAATCATCCAGACTGTTGCCCTTGCAACTACTGAAAAGGCTACTGCCCCTCTTCAGGAACCACACGTTTGTCTGGCCTCTCAACAGATACCACTCCGTTGTGGTTGTACCTACGGTATGGCTATCTGTATCGCTGAGGCACGCAAGCCTCCCCACCAACGGCAAGGTCCATGGTTCATGGGGGGGTTGAGAGAGGTAGTATTTGCATATCTTGGCAGACTGACAGTTGTTCAGCAACCGTACATTTTGATTTGGCTTGGCTACCATTGGTCTTGACATGCTGACTATGACGTTGACTAACTGTTATTGACTGTTATACACTGTTACCACTAGTACTTGATACACATGTTGAACATCAAATTTTGACAGACTCGCATTTACGCAGTTAACACTTCAGTTACATAGTAGTACTTAAATGTCGATTAAAGATGAGTGAGTGTGTTTTGTGTGTTTTCCTTTCCTAATCCCAAATAATTGGTACCGACATATCTCCTAAATATTATTTTACTTTGTTGTGGCTTGCAGTGACACCCATAAATATTATAGGTTTACTGACATTTGTGTATTTGTAATACTTAATATGAAAATTATCTGTTATCATTTGTGTGTTTATAATAATTTGTATGTTTAGTGTAAGAGCATTGATAATAATATTGTAAAAGCAGTTGTGTGTGCATTCAAACTGTTGTTCGTGCTTACACGTATTAACATTGGTAGGTGCCACTTGGAAATGTTTAATTTAAGCTGATGAACTCTGATGAACTGTTTAATTATTGATAGTGAATATTATGGACTGTTACCTGCACCTGCTCAACATCGCTGGGTGCCACTGTTGGAACTGCGTCTACTGAAATAATGTCACTTGTTGCTGTCTGCACCTGTTCAAAATTACTGGGTGCCACTGTTGGAACTGCTTCTACTGAAATGATGTCACTTGTTGCTGTCTGCACCTGTTCAACATTGCTGGGTGCCACTGTTGGAACTGCGTCTACTGAAATAATGTCACTTGTTGCTGTCTGCACCTGTTCAAAATTACTGGGTGCCACTGTTGGAACTGCTTCTACTGAAATGATGTCACTTTTTGCTGTCTGCACCTGTCAACGTTACTGGGTGCAACTGATGGAACTGCTTCTACTGAGATAATGTCACTTGTTGGTGTCTGCACCTGCTCGCCATTGCTGGGTGCCACTGTTAGAGCTGTTTAAATACTGCTGATGAAATGTTATGAGACTGATATTTGCACCTGTTGACCACTGCTGGGTGCTATTGTTGGAACTCTCAACTACTCTGACGAGTGCTACATGTTTATTGAACTACTGAAAAGATTTTATGTGAAATTTTGTGTAGACTGATTTTTTGTGTATTTACTGTTTATGACGCTATTGATTGAATTGTTTAACCACATTGTTTAACAAATGATACTTGTGTAAACTATTATGTAAAATCACACGTATGCAAGCATTTGTATTCCTTACTGTATTTTATATATTAGGTTATTGAAGGGTCAGTGCAAAGCCAAAATTTATTTAGTTGTGTGATATTTACTTATTAATATCATCTTTTATTTTTGTCTGTATTTTTTTTGACGAATTTGGTGGTATTTTCACCACAAATGCTGGCAAAAATACCATCAAATTCTAGCCCGTGGAGGAGGGGCATATGAAAGGTGGCTACACTGAGTCACAGCGCCAGAGATTGCGCCAAAGGGTATTATTCCGCCGCCTCCACTGGCACAGTAGTTGTTCAGAGAATGTCGAGGGCAGTTGTAGTTCAGAGGTTGCCGTGGGCAGTGCTTGTTGAGAGGATGTCGAGAGCAGTACTAGTTGAGAGCATGTCGTGTGCAGTTATTGTTCTACTGGGCGAGAGAGTAGATGCTGTTCGGTTGGTGTAGTGTATATACGGAAGATGTTGCAATGATCACAGCGTATTTTTCGTCAATATATATGGAGGTAAAAAAAATTTTTTTTATTTTAAATCTCCTTAATAATAATGCCTCTTGGTCACAGGTTCAGTCAACAAAGCATCTGGCTCGTGTTCATGTATTAGACTTGTAATTCTGGTTTCTATGTGCAATTATAGTGTTTCTGGTTTTTCAATTAGTTCATTGTAAATGGTGTTTAAAATTACTTGTCGTATTGAGGAAGAACCGTGCGAGATACATGTACGTTGAGTCACACTACCACACACAGAACAGTTACACTTGTGCTTTATTGTTACGTAGCTTTTATAGTTACAGGGGACTTAATTAATCAATTGTGTTAAAGGAAATTTCCCTTCATTCTTTATTGTTATTTTATGCAGTCAGATTGCGTACTAATACTAGTCAGGGCCAACCGGTTACGAGACTTCGTAACCAGACACACAGCTACTAAAATTACTTTTATTGCATTTATTTGAATAAGCCCACATGCAGCGTGTTGGAGTTACTGCAAGGAAAAAACATTATTACAGCTTTCGCTATTTTGATAGGAGAAAGCAAGAGGTCGCACTTCCGCTGCACGTTTCGTCGGGAGGAAGGCTGGTGGGTAATTTGAAGAGCTAGGAATCTCAGCAAAGTGTTTACCCTATGATTTTGAAATTGCGACTGGGCCCACTAAGGTATCATGCGTGACAGTGAGCCAATCGATCGGGGAGAACTAGACGTGCCAGATAACCGTCGAATTCGACTCCAAACTACTGAGGAGTGAAGGTGTTAAAGGAGCTAGTAAAGATCGTCGACGCTAGGAAAGTGACGGTCATCGAAGGTCGCTAGAGAGGAGAAAAGTGTCCAACCGGCTTGGGTAAACTTCCAGCGCCTCGGGCTCATAGATGGCAGTTGTGGCTGCAATCGAAGAACACATGGAAAATGGTCACTCGAGTGTGTATCAGCAAGAGCGAACCATTCAAAGCGCTGAGCTAGCTGAACAGTACCGATCAAAAGGTCCAAATGAGCGAAACATGTCGTGGAGGCAGACATAAATGTAGGTTCCCCAGTGTTGAGGCAAACGAGATCTGCTTGGTGGAAGTGGTCAATTAATAGAGAGCCTTGCGGACAAGGACGCAGAGTTCCCCAATGCGTGTGATAGGCATTGAAGTCCCCAACCAGCAAATAGGGGGGGGGGGGGGCGGGGCGGGAGCTGACCAAGGAGATGAAGGAGATCAGCTCTTGCAATCGGTGTGGACGATGTATATGGTACAAAGAGGGAAGGTGTATCCAGAATGGGAAAGGCGGTCAGCGACAGCTTGGAAGGAACTGTTTAAGGGGATTGGGTGATAATGGAGATTATCATGAAGAAGAATAATAAGTCTCTCCTGTGCCAGAGGGCCATTAACAGAGGTATCAAACCGGACCGACTGGAAATGACGGAAAACAAAGCGATCGTGGGGATGCAGCTTTGTTTCCTGAAGACAGAAGATGACCGGCGAGTAGGATCGAACAGGAGCGACAATTCATCCCTATTGGCTAGAATATCACTGAGATTCCAATGGATAATTGACATAGGGTGGACAGAAAAGGGAAGAATCTTAGCATGGTGGCTGTCAAATCAAGGATTGCTGAGAGCCGGCGGCCGACAGCGTGGAGCGGCACTGAGCCAAAGGCCGCGGTCTGCCGTCTTCAGGCTGCTGCCTCGGAGTGTAGCAGCAGTGGGGAGTCTGGTACGTCGCATGGTACACCCCAGGTGTTACATGCTTCACCCACGGTCCCTGTTGTCGAGACATCTTCGCGGGTACCGGGCGCGGTTGGGCCAACCTCTTCCCTGGCGGGTTCAGCGGCGCTCGCGGCGCACGATGTGGAGGTTCAATGTGGAGGCTGGCCGTGTGGCATCGCCCGCTCTGCCTGTGAGTGGACATGTGGCCGCTCCTTCAGCAAGGTCCCAGCAAGCACACGGGGGGGGGGGGGGGGGTTATTAATGATTTGAAGCTCCAACGTTAGGCGAGTGATGGAGCCCCTTAGGGAAATAGCGAGAAGGCCAGGGAAAAAGGCCAGTGTTCACTCTGCCTGCTTGCCGGGGGGTTTCATCCGAGATGTGGAGGAGGCTCTGCCGGCGGCAATAGAGAGCACTTGTTGCACCCAACTGCAAATTGTTATTCATGTCGGTACCAATGTCTCCTGCCGTCTGGGTTCAGAGGTCATCCTCAGTTCATACAGATGGTTGGCAGAGTTGGTGAAGGCGGAAAGCCACGCTCGCGGGATGGAATCTGAGCTAACTATTTGCAGTATCGTTCCCAGAACCGATCGCCGTCCTCTGGTTTGGAACTGAGTGGAAGGCTTAAACCAGAGGCTCAGACGATTCTGCGGAGATCTGGGGTGCAAATTTCTCGACCTCCGCTATCGGGTGGAGAAATGTAGGGTGCCCCTGAATAGGTCAGGCGTGCACTATACGCAGGAAGCAGCTACAAGGTAGCGGAGTACGTGTGGAGTGCAAATGTGGGTGTTTTAGGTTAGAGAATTTCCTCCTTACGCCCAACGAGACGCCTCCTGTCACACGACAAGGTAGTAGTAGACAAAACGCAACAGAGAATAACAATATTAATGTGGTAATAGTAAACTGCAGGAGCGTCTATAGAAAGGTCCCAGAACTGCTCTCATTTATAAACGGTCACAATGCCAACATAGTACTAGGGACAGAAAGTTGACTGAAACCAGATGTAAACAGCAGTGAAATTCTAAACTCAGATTCGAACGTATACCGCAGAGACAGCCTGGACAGTGAAGGGGGAGGCGTGTTTATAGCGATCAAAAGTGCAGTAGTATCGCAGGAAATTGACGGAGATCCGAAATGTGAAATAATTTGGGTGAAGGTCGCGGTTAAAGCAGGCTCAGACATGACAATTGTATGTCTCTATAGGCCCCCTGGCTCAGCAGCTGTTGTGGCAGAGCACCTGAAGGAAAATTTGGAAAATATTTCGAGTAGATTTCCCGACCATGTTATAGTTCTGGATGGAGATTTTAATTTGTCGGATACAGACCAGGAGACTCAAACATTTATAACGGGTGGCAGGGACAAAGAATCCAGTGATTTTTTTTTAAGTACATTATCGGAAAACTATCTTGAGCAGTTGAACGGAGAACCGACTCGTGGCGACAATAGATTAGACCTTCTGGTGACAAACAGACCCGAACTATTTGAAACAGTTAACGCAGAACACGGAATACGCGATCATAAAGGGGTTACTGCATCGATGATTTTAGCCGTAAACAGAAATATTAAAAAAGGTAGGAAGATTTTTCTGTTTAGCAAAAGTGACAAAAATAAAATTACAGAGCGCATGACGGCTCAACAAAAAAGTTTTGTCTGAAGTACAGATAGTGTTGAGGATCAGTGGACAAAGTTCAAAACCATCGTACAATATGCATTAGATGAGTATGTGCCAAGCAAGATCGTAAGAGATGGAAAAGGGCTACCGTGGTATAACAACCTCATTAGAAAACTGCTTCGGAAGCAAAGGGAACTTCATAGCATATATAAACATAGCCAAAGCCTTGCAGACAAATAAAAATTACGCGAAGCGAAATGTAGTGTGAGGAGGGCTATGCGAGAGGCGTTCAATGAATTTGAAAGTAAAGTTCTATGTACTGACTTGGCAGAAAATCCGAAGAAATTTTGATGTTATGACAAAGCGGTAGGTGGAACAAAACAAAATGTCCAGACGCTCTGTGACCAAAATGGTACTGAAACAGAGGATGACAGATTAAAGGCCGAAATACTAAATGTCTTTTTCCAAAGCTGTTTCACAGAGGACGACCGCACTGTTGTTCCTTCTCTAGATTGTCGCACAGATGACAAAATGGTAGATATCGAAATAGACGACAGAGGGATAGAGAAACAAAATCGCTCAAAAGAGGAAAGGCCGCTGGACCTGATGGGATACCAATTCGATTTTACACAGAGTACGCAAAGGAACTTTCCCCCCTTCTTGCAGCGGTGTACCGTAGGTCTCTAGAAGAGCGTAGCGTTCCAAAGGATTGTAAAAGGGCGCAGGTTATCTCCATTTTCAAGAAGGGACGTCAAACAGATGTGCAGAAGTATAGACCTATATCTCTAACGTCGATCAGTTGTAGAATTTTGAAACACATATTATGTTCGAGTATAATGACTTTTCTGGAGACTAGATATCTGCTCTGTAGGAATCAGCATGGATTTCGAAAAAAGACGATCGTATGAAACCCAGCTCGCGCTATTCGTCCACGAGACTCAGAGGGCCATAGACACGGGTTCCCAGGTAGATGCTGTGTTTCTTGACTTCCGCAAGCCGTTCGATACAGTTCCCCACAGTCGTTTAATGAACAAAGTAAGAGCATATGGGCTATCAGACCAATTGTGTGATTGAATTGAAGATTTCCTAGATAACAGAACGCAGCATGTCATTCTCAATGGAGAGAAGTCTTCCAAAGTAAGAGTGATTTCAGGTGTGCCGCAGGGGAATGTCGTAGGACCGTTGTTCTTCACAATATACATAAATCACCTTGTGGGTGACATCGGAAGTTCACTGAGGCTTTTTGCGGATGATGCTGTGGTATATCGAGAGGTGGTAACAATGGAAAATTGTATGAAATGCAGGAGGATCTGCAACGAATTGACTAGTGGGGCAGGGAATGGCAATTGAATCTCAATGTAGACAAGTGTAATGTGCTGCGAATACATAGAAAGAAAGATCCTGTATCATTTAGCTGCAACATAGCAGGTCAGCAACTGGAAGCAGTTAATTCCATAAATTATCTGGGAATAGGCTTTAGGAGTGATTTAAAATGGAATGATGATATAAAGTTGATCGTCGATAGAGCAGATGACAGACTAAGATTCATTGGAAGAATCCTAAGGAAATGCAATCCGAAAACAAAGGAAGCAGGCTACAGTACACTTGTTCGCCCACTGCTTGAATATTGCTCACCAGTGTGGGATCCATACTAGAGAGGGTTGATAGAAGAGAGAGAGAAGAAACAACGGAGAGCGAATAACTTACGGGCAGCAAATGTAGACACCTTTTCCTTCACTCGGGTTTCCTGAATAAGTCGTCTGTCTCTAGAGGAAGCAGCGTGGTCGTCCATACAGTTGATGCAACGAGAGGATAGATGTGGACAAGCACCCTCATGGGCATCCTTGCCACTTGTAACGCATTTGGCCAGATTGGAACACGACTTGCTGGTATGATTAAACCGCTGACGCCGATAGCAAAGCATAGGGTTGGGGGTGTAAGAGCGGACTGAAATTATCGCATGGCCCGCTTTAATGTTCAACAGAAGGTGAACTCTGTCAGATGTCAAGAAGATAGTAAGGGTTGATTCCAAGTCCTTGTCAACCCTTTTGATGACTCAATGTACAGCCGTTACGCCCTGGTCAGACAGGTAGTTTTGAATTTCCTCGTTGGACAATCTGTCTAGTGAAAGTGTTTAAACCATCCTGCGTGATGAATTTAAAGTGTGGTGCGCTTCTACTCGGAAAGGGAAGGTGTGCAGCAGTGGAGTTCACAGCAATTTTCGTGCCTGGAGGGCACTGACTGTTTCTAACAACAAGGTGCCATTTTGTAATTGGGAACAAGACTTAACAGGACCTGTAATTGCATCGACACGTTTCTGAATAATGAAAGGGTTGACTGTGGAGAAATCTTGACCTTCGTCAGACTGAGAAACTACTAGGAACTTTGGCACTGATGGAACAATTGTCTGTGGCTGAGACTCATCTAGCTTTCACTTGTGAGCAGAATTCGCAGACGTAGAGGAAACCATTGCGAAAGTCTCCCCCACGATTACCGGCGTCTCTGACGGCGCGCTCCTTCCTCGTGGGGGCCCTCTCTGAGGGCACTCCAGCCTTAGGTGATTGTTCACATCTCAGGTCACACCTCCAGAGAAACGGACGGAGTGACCAATCGGCACGTTCGGAAGGTACCAGTTGGGCTAATCACCCCTCTCTGGGCCTGGCCGTTACCAGGGGGTACGTACGTGTCCTACCTGTCTACCTGGGGAGGGGAATTACGCGTTATCCCGTCACCGGCTACGCATGAGAACGCGTGGGTCGGCCTTCGGACACGCACAGGGAGGAAAGGTAAAGAAAGGGAGGAACGAAAAAAAGGAAAGGAGAGAGGTCTCAAACAACGCAGCGGAGAAGAAGGTAAAGAGAAGAGGCAAGGAAAGGAAAAGGACAAAGGGAGGACAGAGACTTTCCAGCATAGAGAGCAAAGAAGAGAGACTATGTTTTACAGTTACAAGTGTCCGTCTCCGGACGTAGGCACGAAACATACTTCCAAAGAGGGAGAAGGGAAAGGGAAGAGGCGGGGGAATGGGGGAAGGATGAGGGGTGGGGAAGGATGTGGGAAAGGAAGGTATGGAGCCTGGAAAGGAATGATTGCTTCACTAGCTCGGGGTACTGTGCTCGCCACGCACGTATCTTCAATAGAGTTGTGGACCCCCTGGTGAGGTGGATGAATGTGGGCTGCACTACCCAATTACGGTGAGAATGTCGAGCCAGTTATGCAGTATTATCATACAGCGTACACTTTCTCTTGTACTGAAATTTCAAATTAAAGTATTAAAGTCCGAATGTGCTTGAGAGTAGTTACTGTAATGTTTATATAACTCTGCACCTACATATTCCAAACGGAGCACATTTAAACGGTGTTACTTACAACCAGAATGAATGTTGCCTTCCCTCTTATCAAACTATAGCAGCCGTCAACTTTGCACTGTCTGTTCGCAATATCTCTCTGTTTCTTTTATCAAGATATCTTTGCTGGGCATCTAACATACACCTTAATGACCTCTGTTGACCTTTCCTCACATCTCATCTATTTCCTTGATACCAAAGACCGTTCCCCACCATCTTATCAAACTGTAACAGCCATCATCCGTGTAATGTCCTTTCGCAGTATCTTACTGGTTCTGTTATCAAGAGATCTTTGCTAATAATCTAACATTCACATTAATCACCGCTGTTGCCTTTTTCTCTTTAGTAGAAACCAACATACACAAGTCACGAAAACTTTCTTGTTAGGCTTTCCCATCCTCAATATTCATACGTATTCATGTAGACAAACACCGAACAATAACTTGAAAATAGAATAATGAATTATAACAACATTAAATAACTGAATAAGTCATAGAGTTTGTGTTAGCTAACGACATTATCGCATTTTGACTTTCGTTACTTGAGCCAGTCTAAACAGAAAACTGTTTACCGTATGGGTACCAAACCTTATAGGAATGATGTTCAGACTATGCGCTTTTCAGGCAGGATTTGCGTTGGTAGTAGTGTTAGTATGTCTTGCTGTTAAGAGCATGTGCTGGTATGGAGAGATAGGCCTGAAACACAAAAATCAGTGTGCATTGCAGTTGTACACACTCAACGTGGGTCTAGACAAGGTGAGCAGGGCTTTACTCGTAAAGGTGTGTTAACCAAATAACAGCGATAGTGCTGCTGCTCTTTGCGAGTCTCGTCGCTTTAAATAAATGCGGAGAGGTGCTCTTTCCGCACCGCGGTTGAAAAATGTGATTCGGAAGTTCGAATTACCTCCAGATTTTGATTTCCTTCTGGGAGAGGTCGACGGCCAATTGTGCCACACTTTGTTGAAGAATTTACTGTTGCCATGGCTGAAAATGTTGGACGCAGTGTGCTGTCTTCAAGAAGTACAAGAACTGTGTCACGACAGCCACCATTGAAAAGGTACTGTGAACAATTGTGAAATGGTACCTCTGGCACAATTCCAGGCTGTCGTGGTTGCAGGTGCTCGTATACATGAGACGCAATTGAAGCTGTTCTCTGCCAAAACTATGGTTTGGTAGTTTTGGTACAGAATAGTAAGAGGTAGGATTACCGGTATTAATGTTAAGCTTGGTTGAGAAAGAAATTTTAATGAACGTGGCAGAGAGAAACTCAGAGCCAACGAATTTTCTTTGTTTTTTATTTGTTTATTTGTTTCGCTCGTAACTAGAGCCGCATGTAATTCAGAGTTAGTCT
The DNA here is from genome assembly GCF_023864275.1 of Schistocerca cancellata. NCBI lineage: Eukaryota > Metazoa > Arthropoda > Insecta > Orthoptera > Acrididae > Schistocerca > Schistocerca cancellata. The sequence goes on along the minus strand of NC_064628.1, from coordinate 242,190,835 downwards.
GTTGTGTATTTTATATCCTCAGAAAATACATTTTTATAAATCATAAAAAAAATTTTATCGTTTAACTTCTGCGCTTTTTTTTCTGTAAGTACAGTTTACATTCACAACCATAAGAAAAACTGTAAAATTCTTGTTGATACCTTGTACTCAATGAACTTCCTTCGTCATGATCAAAGTAAGAGTCAAGAGCTTCTTTTTATTATTGATAGATACGAAAGTTATTTATGACTAACAGGTACACATTTCACATAAACTCGAGGAAGTAACGAAGCCATGTTTGATATGTTTTCATTTTGTTGTACTTTTTTTACGGAATTTCCTTTTTTAGCACTTCATCTTAAAACTGTAACGTTTTTATTTTTAATACAGTATCGTTCGGTTTCATGTCACAAACCAACGGTTTTCCGATAAAACCTGAATTAATTATTGATTTCTACAAATACTGTTTATTTATAAGTACACTACTGACCATTAAAATTGCTACACCAACGAGAAATGCAGATGATAAACGGGTATTCATTGCTGAAATATATTATACTAGAACTGACATGTGATTACATTTTCACGCAATTTCGGTGCATAGATCCTGAGAAATCAGCACCCAGAACAACCACCTCTGGCAGTAATAACGGCCTTGATACGCCTGGGCATTGAATCAAACAGAGCTTGGATGGCGTGTACAGGTACAGTTGCCCGAGCAGCTTCAACACGATACCACAGTTCATCAAGAGTAGTGACTGGTGTATTGTGACGAGCCAGTTGCTCGGCCACCATTGACCAGACGTTTTCAATTGGTGAGAGATCGGGAGAATGTGCTGGCCACGGCAGCAGTCGAACATTTTCTGTATCCAGAAAGGATCGCACAGGTCCTGTAATATACGGCCCACGCATTATCCTGCTGAAATGCAATGTTTTGCAGGGATCGAATGAAGGGTAGAGCCACGGATTGTAACACATCTGAAATGTAACGTCCACTGTTCAAAGTGCCGTCAATGCGAACAAGAGTTGACCGAGACATGTAGCCAATGGCATCCCATACCATCACGCCGGGTGATACGCCAGTATGGCGATGACGAATAAGCCCTTCCAATGTGCGTTCACCGCGATGTCGCCAAACACGGATGCGACCATCATGATGCTGTAAACAGAACCTGGATTCATCTGAAAAAAATGACATTTTGCCATTCGTGTACCCAGGTTCGTCGTTGAGTACACCATCGCAGCCGCTCCTGTCTGTGATGCCGCGTCAAGGGTAACTGCAGCCATGGTCTCCGAGCTGATAGTCCATGCTGCTGCAAATGTCGTCTAACTGTTCGTGCAGATGGTCGTTGTCTTGCAAACGTCCCCATCTGTTGACTCAGAGATCGAGACGTGGCTGCACGATCTGTTACTGCCATGCGGATAAGATGCCTGTCATCTCGACTGCTAGTGATACGAGGCCGTTGGGATCCAGCACGGCATTCCGTATTACCCTCCTGAACCCACCGATTCCATATTGTGCTAACAGTCATTGGATCTCTACCAAGGCGAGCAGCAATGTCGCGATACGATAAACCACAATGGCGATAGGTTAAAATCCGACATTCATCAAAGTCGGAAACGTGATGGTACGCATTGCTCCTCCTTACACGAGGCATCACAACAACGTTTCACCAGGCAACGACGGTCAACTGCTGTATGTGTATGAAAATCGGTTGGAAACTTTCCTCATGTAAGCACGTTGTAGGTGTCGCGACCGGCGCCAACCTTGTGTGAATGCTCTGAAAAGCTAATCATTTGCATATCATAGCATCTTCTTCGTATAGGTTAAACTTCGCGTGTGTAGCACGTCATCTTCGTGGCGTAGCAATTTTAGTGGCCAGTAGTGTAACAGACAGGATAGTAACTAAGTAGAACAGTGGGTGACACAGATGGGGTGAAAGTTAATAAAAAAGGACAAAAAGCAGGTCAGAGTAATGACTGGGAATGGAGGAGAAAAAGTCCTATGAACATGTGTCCGGACAACAAACCGTCCTGGAACACGTCACAGAGCATCATCGCATACACATCACGGCAGATGTTCAAAATGGCCTTCATGGGGTGCAGATGACAGGAATAGTAGAGGTTATCATGCAGCATATATATAATCGTACTCTGGCTTACAACACGTTGGCGGGGTACTTGCCTGAAACCTGGTCTAGGTTTTGTCTCAATATCCTGTAGAACCTGGAACTCCAAATCTGGTGTACGTAGTCTGCCGTCTCCATACACATTTGTCTATCTGAAATGACCCTTGATCACACAAACGCCAAAAAATGGTTTGAAATTTTGTCTGATGTGGTTGGCGTCTGTGAGGGTACTTGTCTTGGTACAGCTTTGCTGCTTCTCGCCCATTTCTATCTGTTTGGCCGTACGCAAACACCACCTAAGCTTGTTCCCGATATGAATACTGGACCATTCTGCTGCTCACAGTACGCTGCGTCAATCACACAGCCTGCAACGTACAAGCCCTTCTTTCCCCCATTTCCGGTCAGGAATCCGTCCTTGCAGTTTGTCGATTTTATTCATGTTATCCGCACTCAGTTTCTAGATAGATCACCGTTACCAGTTTCTAGGGGAATCTGGTACGACACTGAACGCACACGGAAACAAAGCGAAAAAAATTAGATAACGTCCAATAGGTATGCAAAACAAATAACTTACAGGAAACGCAGTTACCATCTTAACTAATCCTAACTGACAAAGGCTACTAGGAAAACTACCGTAGTCCACGCTTACTTATATAATCCTACGGCAGTTCTACAACTTTAGACGCAATTAACAAGTGTCGCACTTTAATGTATTTCTTTCAATGGTTTGTTCGTTATTTCTCTTCCGCATGCCCTTAAAAATGGTTTCACAAAGTTTCATTGTCCTGCGATCACTCGTTTTTCATGTGTCATCTAAAATAGCGTAAGTCTTATTGTAACCCCCGTGTATTTCGACGACACTCCCACACAGATTTTTCAGGTGCTGCATGGTTTGCTTTTATGTGTTTTCACTGCCTAGATTCCAACCAAACTACAAACTCTTATCGGTCTAGCGTCTCTGTTTATAGTTGAGTTTGGTGCCGAAGCCCACTGTGATGATTGCTGCCTTTTTGTTTTTCTGAGCTCACACTGACATCCCTTGAAGTGCTAATTCTCTCTGTGTTTACTAGCTCTGGTGAATGTGATCGTCGGAGAGATTTTCATAAACTGGCTGCCGATCACCAAGCCTTGCATAAATTGAAACCTCCGTCCCTATTTATTATTTCGACAGACTCCTTAACTAAACTGTCGCAGAAACTTGTTTTCACTGCTATATTGGTCTCATCGTATTTAAGTTCGTGATTACATTCGAGGCAGTGATCGGCGACAGCTGGTTTGCTTAGTTGTTTTAGTCGATTATGTCGCTGATGTTCCTTGCATCTCTTGTGGACTGTTCTCTTAGCCAGCCAACGGAAGGCATGCCACTGTCGCAAGGATTGCCAAGTATGCCCAGCTTATGGAGACCTAGATCGTATTTAACATTACAACGAATACTTTTTATCTGAGACAAAGGTAGCGAAGTGCACTGGATACCGTGTTTCCATAGGGGTCTACCTATCTTTCCGGATCTTGGGTCGGCATAATTTCTACTCGAACTGCCATTCGCTTTGATCCTCTGAATACCCATTCCTTAGGAACACTATTCACACGTGGTGTAATTCTTCAGCGGGACTTTCCCTGTGGGAAAGTGTTCGTGCTCCAAGGATCACAGAGTCTTAAGTACCGAATTTCTTTGAGAAGACGGCTGATGGCGCGAGGCGTGGAGACAGACCTCTGAACACAGGCTTTCTGTGACTCACTATGGTCCAGGGACGTTCTATTCTTCTCTTAACGAATACGTCGAGAAGAAGTAGATGGCACCATTCTTCAATTTCCATTGTGACTTTTATGTTACGATCGATCGAGTTTTAGTCTTCTAGGAACTCTTGAAGCTTTTTCGGTCTATCTGGAAACACCACAAACTTGTCGTTCACGTACTAACAGAAACACGGTGGTTTCAGTTTGGCTGCTTCTGGAGTCTTTGCTTCAAAAATTTTTGTGAAAAGTTCGCCATGATAGGCCGCCACGCCATCAGTTTGTTCCTAAAATTTTCCGTATTACAGGAAATATGTTGAGGTCAGAAGGTGTTTAAAAATTCATGTCATACAATCGATGAAGTTCTCCGTAATTAGTTTCCAGAAATCCGGAAGTGGGACTGTTTTAAAGTGGGAGACTGCATCAAAACAGACCACAATACCAGTATCCCGGAGTCACAACTGACTGAGTTGGTGTACAAAGTAAGCAGGGTTGTCAATGTTGTGTTTGCACTGCTCATATACTGCTCGTATATTCGCCGAGCATCTAAGTACAGAGGCTTCATAAATGTTTACCCTGATAACAAAACAATGTAACTCTTCACTGAATATAGCAGATGAAACATTTTCCTCTACTTATTAATTTTTGAACCTTGGGTAAACATTAAAAACAAGTAATACACTTCAATATCTGAATCACTTCAACATTTTCACCCTTGGTAACACGAAAATATCAAGCTGGTATTCAATCTCTTTCCCCATTCTACAACATGTCTGGTGTGGCTGTGCCATTGTCACACCAGGAACTGCCGTTTTGCACAAAATATCTTTCACATACCCCCAAAGAAAGAAATCTAAAAAGGTAATGTCAGGTGATTTTGGGAGCCACGGAATTGGGCCGTTTCTGCCAATCCACATGTTGGGGAAGGTCTTATTAAGAAAATCACGGATTTCTAGAGCTCAGTGAGAGGGGGAATGTCATCTTGCTGAAAGCCCGCGGCTGGGGAACGGCATAATTTACCAACATATCTAAGTTTACATATCCATTCACATTATTTCCAAGGAAGAAAAATGGGCGAATCACTCGATTACACATTAAGCCCACATTAACCTTTGGACTGTTCCGAATGTGTTCTCGTACGACATGAGGATTTTTTAATCCCCAGATCGAGGGTCTACGGCGGTTAAATGAGCCACAGACATGAACTGTAGCTTCATCAGATAAACATGCACGTGCAAGAAATCATTGCTCTCATGCAAACGGTTCAGTATGCCCTGCAAATTGTTAACGTTTTGGGTGACCATGTAATTTTAATGCATAGACAATTCGGAAACTGTACGCATACAGTATAAGACGTTTGCAAACAACATTATGTACTGTACGCTTTAGCACTTGAAGCTCCTGCAGGGAACGTTATTCAGCAGATCGATTTTCTTCTTATTGTAGTGACATTAAGACCGTATTATTCTTCTGTCGGCTGGCAGAACTACAGTTTCCTTTTCCTTTCCTACCTGCTCTCGTGTGGTAGAATAAAGAAATTCTCAAGACATAGCTGTGATGATCCTTTTTCTCATAGATTCACTATTCTCTTCGTGATCCACCGTCAGAGTCTCTAAATACTTGACGAACTTAATTCTCAATTACACGCTCTCTCACACGTTCCACTAAGACGCCATTGCTTCATCTCTGAAAGCACTCTTCGTTCGAAAACAGCTTCATACTAATTAATTCTCAAGGTAGTATTTCTTTTTGCACAATTCCCCATACGTCCCAGCCTGAATATTGCTTCAAATTACTTTTACTATCACATGCACCTCTATTTCACAAACATTCCCCCATCAAACTGTGTTTGCCATCAACTTTCTTTCAGACGTCTTCTTGTTCACTACAAACATAGATGATAATTAAGACCTATCGGGCACAGTACTACACCACAAAAAAATTACACATTCAACGTGTTAATATCAGAGAAATGTACAACAGAAGTGAAGCATTTGCAAATAAGATTTCATACATTCAAATTTACGCGCCTTCCATTTGGTATTAATAGAAATCACTAATAAAACATGAAATAACGCAATACTGAAATATAAAATAATGACAAAAACGGATATCGGTGTTATATTCATACTTATTGGTTACAAATGGGCGGAAATCTTTATTACAACGTGTATCCTATATCTCGATATAAAATCATCCACCATTATTGTTTGGAAGCGATTTTACTATTTCAGCGCACAACCCATTCAGATGTTTGGTAACGAGTACTTCCCAAAAGTCACGCTATTCTTCACCAACAAACACAGCTTTGTAGCACTTTATTTCCTGAGAATCTGCTAATCCCAATCTTAATGAATACAATTGCTCCTTAGAAGCAAATGGAGTGTGTTGTTGCAGCCATAGCTGATATCCTTCGGCGAATTTTCTCGTCAGTTTCTATCCTCCAACTTCTCAGCTCAACATGTTGATCACCCGAAACCGAATGTAAATTGCAGAACTGTTCCATAGCTTCGCATATGTGATGGGCTGTTGGTATACCGCAAATCTATCGGTTCAACATACTACTATCGGTGAAACATCTTCCGTGTGAAAAACCTCCAACACTCTTCAGGTTTTCATAAGCGTTTGTTCTATCGTCCATACTCCACACCAATACTTATCTGAGTCTCGAACCATGAAGAGGCTCTCCTTGGTGAATTTATCAAAATCGGCGGGTTTCATGGTTTCTATCAGTTTTTCCATGTCTTGGTGGTACACGTCTTAGCATACTGCAAGTGTCCAATACATCTACATCTACATCTACATTTATACTCCGTGAGCCACCCAACGGTGTGTGGCGGAGGGCACCTTATGTGCCAATATCATTACCTCCCTTTTCTGTTCCAGTTGCGTATGGTTCGCGGGAAGAACGACTGTCGGAAAGCCTCCTTTCGCGCTCGAATCTTTCTAATTTTACATTCGTGATCTCCTCGGGAGGTATATGTAGGGGGAAGCAATATATTCAATACCTCATCCAGAAACGCACCCTCTCGAAACCTGGCGAGCAAGCTACACCGCGATGCAGAGCGCCTCTGTTGCAGAGTCTGCCACTTGAGTTTGCTAAACATCTCCGTAACGCTATCACGGTTACCAAATAACCCTGAGACGAAACGCGCCGCTCTTCTTTGGATCTTCTCTATCTCCTCCGTCAACCCGATCTGGTACGGATCCCACACTGATGAGCAATACTCAATTATTGAACGAGTGTTTTGTAAGCCACCTCCTTTGTTGATGGACTACGTTTTCTAAGGACTCTCCCAATGAATCTCAACCTGGTACCCGCCTTACCAACAAGTAATTTTATATGATCATTCCACTTCAAATCGTTCCCCTGGCATACTCCCAGATAGTTTACAGAAGTAACTGCAACCAGTGTTTGTTCCGCTATCATATAATCATACAATAAAGGATCCTTTTTTTCTATGTATTCGCAATACATTACATTTGTCTATGTTAAGGGTCAGTTGCCACTCCCTGCACCAAGTGCCTATCTGCTGCAGATCTTCCTGCATTTCGCTACAATTTTCTAATGCTGCAACTTATCTGTATACTACAGCATCATCCGCGAAAAGCCGCATGGAACTTCCGACACTAACCACTAGGTCATTTATATATTATGTGAAAAGCAATGGTCCCATAACATTCCCCTGTGGCACGCCAGAGGTTACTTTAACGTCTGTAGACGTCTCTCCATGGAATACTGGGAACATAGCTCTCAGACATTCTATATAGAGCTTCCAATTCCCCACACGCTCTGCTTGGATGAAATGCTATGCCAAGATGACAAGCTGATTATATTGCATCCATAGCTGGGAAGTTTTCCCTCTTTGCTTAATATCACCCATTGTGCTACCAAATTTATTTTTCAGCTTTTGAACCTTTTTTTAATTCACCGAAAGATGCACCGTTTCTACTCATATCAGAAATACTGTTTTTAATATGTTGCTTCTCCTCCTCATCACTGCCATTTCCTCCAGTATTATGATGGAAAGAGCACACGTGACGACAGAGTGAGCTTTAATTGGCCTCCAATTCAATTGGTCTCCAAAAGCTCAGAGACTCCACTGTCTCTCATTCAGAATCATATTGCTCCTGGAAAAGACATTATCAAGTGAAAGCCTCCTAAACGAATAACTACATTAGTGAACAGCTCATTACCTCCATTAGCCTCCACTGCAACTATATTTTTAGCTTTCATGTAGAGTGGTTGATCAAACGTCGTGATACATGTTTGCTGCGTGATCTTCTTACTCTCCGTGGCGGCATAAGTTGAAGCAGTTAAAGTAGTGCTACAATCTGTGGGAGGGTTGTTGGTGAAGGGAAGCGCCAATGCATTTGATTGCGTATAAGGTTCTCCAGTTGTGATTTTCTCCGTGAAACCTTGCCACGCAGGGATAGAAATCTGTAAGAACTTCCCCAACATCCAAGTAAAATCGTTAATGGTAGGCACTGTTGCTTTAGTGAATGATTGATCTGAGTATACATTTTGCCAACAGTTTCTTGAATTCAACTCTATTCTGCCTTCGGAATGTTAGCAGACAAATTTTTTGGGCACTTACTGTTTCAGTAGAGCTCGAAATGACAGAGTTTCGTTACTTCCTGATGTTCTTTCTCTTTCACTGGAGTCACACCCCTGATTCCACACACCGCATGGAATGTACCTTTGCCCGTCATTGTTGCAATATTGAAGTCAGCATTATCGAAAACGAACTGTGAGAACAAATCATTTTAAGTATTTGGTTTCCAGAACTGAACGGCAGAATCTCAAATAAAGCCATAGTACTATATGAAGAAACTCGTATTCGAGACAATTTCAGCAATGTATTATGATCCCACTTTACGAAACAAGTACACTGCAAGACCAAGTTGAAGTGGGGAGATAAATGAACGAGGTCTGGTAGCTGCCACAATCTCATAGGATATTGCTTTACATTTTTTTTAAAGGGAACTGTTCAGTACCTTTCCTTTTTGACAAAACCACGTCCTACACAAATTCCTATAATGTGTCAGGAACCACAACTTCAGCTTTCTCTGCTAAGTCGTTTACATCTGGATAATTGGCAGTACTGTAAGGAGTTGCAACCTGGTAGTCAAGGAAGGCAGGATTCGGTTACGATTGTGGACGGGGCAGTAATCAGTTACTGTCGGTTCCCTTTTGCAATTACACATATTTATTTTAAAACAGTAATTCCATACTCAGCAATAAATAAAGATATCACACGCTATTAATGAAGGAAGAAACAACAGTGTAATTAATAGTGTTTTCAGTGCGTTACAGTTTACCAAATGAGCATAAAATACAGACACAGAAAATAATGTTTTAAAAACAAGCCAATTTGGTCCCAATTAGAATTTTAAGGTAAGTAACCACAGTCACGGCTGAAGGCCTTTAACGTCAAGAACGGCAATTATAAAAATATTTAACAAACATACTGTAAAACAGCACTACAATAGAAGGTTAATTTAAAAAGACAAGCAACTGATCACCAAACGACTGAGACAAAATAATGGTAAACTTTGTAGCACAACCATTTAAACCTGCTGTAACGTCAATAATGGCAATTATATAAAAAAATTTAAAAAAACATACAGTGCAACAGCAAACGTTAATTTAAAGGACAAGTAACTGATCACCAAACAGGTGAGATAAAATTACGGTAAACTTGGTAGCACAATCATTTAAACCTGCTGTAACGCCACAGTTACTGCATATGGATACCCGCCGCTGCTGCCACTAGCGGACAAGCAATGCTTGCGAAACCAAGTGGCGCTAGTCAACACGAGAAGAAGACAGACAACCGCAACCATGCCAACTAAACGATGCGGTCTGGCCTCCAACAGAGGACAGAAACCTGCGAACAGCACCGACGTGAGCTGCAGCACGGCTCAGGAGCCATGCTTACATCTTCATGGATGACAGCTGCTGCTGCTTCTACTATTCTATTTCTCTAATCTTTACACCATTGATTCAAAAGTTTGTGGCCACTGCCACGAAAACATATAAAAGAAGGATATTTTGGCATTGTGGCAAACAAGACCTCACCATCAAAGTGTTCAGTTAGTTTATTTTTCAGAGTTTTTATAGTCATTGTCTCTCCTTCTGGGAGACATTCCTTAACTTTTTGCAACAAATCGAACAGTGAAATTTGACATTCCTCTAAACTACCTATAAATTTGCACAATTCTTTAAAAGCAGGATCGAAGTTAGTATCTTGAGGGCGGCCTCTTTTTCGGACAGAGGAGGAGTTCGACACTAATTTAGCATTGCAATCTTCATGATAACGGGCTTCTGCAGCTACTAAACACAAAACACTGTTGTTGCGTTCGGGACCTCTCTACCAAAATCATCATAGAGTTTCTTTGCTTTCCCAAGAAGCGTATGTTTTACAGTTAAAGAGCGAACTCCAAACACACCATGGCGTTTGTGACATGGTTTTTTTTATTTTGTTTTGTTTCTGCCTCTGACAAACTTTTCAGCACAAATGAAACAGTTTTTTCTGAAATTGAATGGATAAGAGGAAGAGGATCTCAAACTTTTATCATCTGCTTGTGCAACATTCCGCTTAATTAGTTTCCTTATATTACGTTCCTTAATATATTCACGTCGACGTACCTTATGCACTTCTATCAGTCCAGCGTTCTGTAGAAGATTATAAATCGTATCCTTCCTTTCCTTGCTGATGCGTATCAGAGTTTCCAAGCCCTTCGCCACTATTGACGTCTCTCCGTCCGAAACAGATTTACCACAAACAAAACAGGTGGTAGGGTCCAGCATTATTGTTTCCTCAGCCCGGACAAAGGAAGTGAGAGTGAGAATAAGCACTTCATAATACCACAAACTGATGAATGTTGTCACAAAAACAGATTCCTCTGTCACTACTCTGACAGTTCACAACGTTAACTCAACTGAACTGGACGCTGGGTGAGAAAAAACGGCAGCGACAGTAGTGGTAGGGGTGCGCTGATTGAATGGGAAGGGAAATTTGACGTTTCCACTGTTGGCACGTACTCCTGATGTCAGTCGCAAAAGAAATACCATCAAATTGAATATATAGGCTACGAAATATTTCCACACACTTAATTACACTTTTCATTTAAATACTTTGCTACACAACAAATACTGAAAAGTATTACGTTAACAGAATTCTATTCCAAATCTTATACCTCAAATACCACTCGTTTAAATGAAAAGATGCACAAGATTTTTTCATGTGCAGTTTTGCGAGGAATACATTTACTAATAAGAGCCTTATTCGAAAAGTGAGTTTTGCGTATAAATTTAAAATATGGTACAAATTGACTTTTTGGAGGGGATAAAAGGGGGACGCGCCCCACTTACGAAGGGCAACTTTTCTGTTATTTAGTAATATTCCCCAGATAAATATTTTCCCGAAGTTTTAAAAGTTTATAAATTGTTCCCCCATCAGATGATTTTCTTACTAATTTGCCGGGGGTAAGCATGTTTACCGAAAACCACCGTTGTGGAAGTGTGCTCGGAGTTAGTGCTACCATATTGCAAATGTAACGCAGAAGTTTCCACTAAAGTAGCAGATACTCGAGGCTCCTGATCTCTCCGTGCGATTACGCCACCCTCCTTAAAAAAGGCTCGACGATTTCTTTCGCACGTGGATGCGAAGAAGGCAGTTACGGACTTCATGAAGAAGGAAACGGTGCATTACCAAACCGGTGTTTTCAACCTAGTGCGTCGATGGGATGGCTGCCTCAACACTCACGACTATTTTTCCTGATTGACATACCGATTTTGGATTGTATGGTCTTCAGACGGAAACTTTTTGATCTCCTTTGAAACATAGAAAGTGTCTCCGTATCCTGTGAAATCCCCATGTAGCAATGTATTCATCTCTCCGCGATCGCACTTTCGTGCTCCTCCAACGTAACATCTGCTCTGTAATCGATACTTGATTCTCTGTTTATTCTAAATTAATAGCATAAGGTACGTTAATCTTTCGCATTGGATCCTGTCCGTGATACATCTGTATCGTTCGCTAAAAAAAAAAAATACCAGAACTATTGTTATATGAATAAGAGTTCAAATGGTTCAAATGGCTCTGAGCACTATGGGACTTAACATCTGAGGTCATCAGTCCCCTAGAACTTAGAACTACTTAAACCTAACTAACCTAATATCATCACACACATCCAAGCCCGAGGCAGGATTCGAAACTGCGACCGTAGCGGTCGCGCGGTTCCAGACTGCAGCGCCTAGAAACTCTCGGCCACTCCAGCCGAATGAATAAGAGTTTTCCTCGCTAACATGCTTCGCAAGATATTCATAGTTACCTATGCCTTTCTAAACAGATATTCGATTTTTAACTGGATGTTGCATCGTGTTGGGCAGTCCGCACTCGGAGCGACTGAAAAAGAACGCAACGGGCAGGTGATATAAATCGGCAACTGATTGCTGATTAGCTGGCAACGCAGTTCCGCACACAAAGCAACACTGAGAGGAAAACTGCAGTTCCCATGTTCGAGCATGGAGGACAGCGAGCATTGTGCGTGCACCCGAGAATCTTTCCATTACACTCGGCATGTCGAGCATAGATTCAGGATTGAGTTCATCCGTACAGCCAAATAAACATCAACTGCAGGGTAGATGTAGCAACTGCGGAGTTACAACAGACAGATTCGAAAGTCGTAGCTTTTTATAAAACGGCTAAACGTGCTGTTGTGATTTAGCATGCTTGATTTCTTCCGCCATAACGCAAAGTTTCTTTCATTCCAAAAGGTGTAATAAGTCGACAAATAGTTACAAATAAACAGAAATTAGTAAGGCAAGGACAGCGTACTTGTTATTCAAACTTAAACTTGGTGAGTATGTGCCATGTATCTGTGTTCCTATGAAGTGTAGTGCAACATTCTATAAAAGTCACTTAGTCGGCAATAATAATTTTAGCTTAATTTTAAATGACTCCTCGTAGATTATATATGAGTGTCCGACATAAATGTAACGCTGAATCTTCTTTACAGTTTCGTAAGGAAGATTAAAAGATTCGAGGAAGCTAGGGTCCGCAAGTTATTAATGGTATGATAAGGACTCCCCTTTCACCTTAGCCAGGAAGTCTAATGTGGACCGTAGGAATCTCTGCACTTCTATATTAAAAAAAACTACACACAAATTACGATCACCGAGGGGGTTTTAAAGAATTATTGAACTGGTGCTCTTTGTCAGTGTAACATATGTAAAACAAAGCAGCTGTGTGCAGGACGTTAAGTGAGGCGTGTGGACAAAACATTTCCACTGACTAAAGGTATTCACTGCTGACAACAGCTTCAAATGTTGTCTCAGCTTTTCGCAACCTAAGCTTGAGCGGCAGCACAGGATCTTGTATATAATGACAGGTAACGAAGATTAGTACAGTACAAGAGTTCTTCAACCCTGTCACCATACAGTAGCGTACACAAAAAATACAGAACCGTTTATCTCCAGATGTTATTTAAGATACGCGCTCCTTGAACTTTACATCTCAGTACTGCTGCCCATAATGGACTCTCTTAGACGGAAGACTGATATGCAGTTTGAACTGGCGTGGCAGTCAAAACAATCACATCCATGCAAATGTGGGGTGGAGTCAAATAAATTTAAATTCTTCTCACGAACACAAGTTAGTAGTACTGTGGTGTCAAAGTTTCAGTAACTAACTACTTTGCCGGTCGCGGTGGTCTAGCGGTTCTAGGCGCGCAGTCCGGAACTGCGCGACTGTTACGGTCGCAGGTTCGAATCCTGCCTCGAGCATGGATGTGTGTGATGTCCTTAGGTTAGTTAGGTTTAAGTAGTTCTAAGTTCTAGGGGACTGATGACCACAGTAGTTAAGTTCCATAGTGCTCAGAGCCATTTGAACCATTTTGAACTACTTTGACCAAGAATTCCACACACCAAGATCAATAAAAAATCTGATCATGCTCTGAAAGTTTGTCAGAAGAATTCGGACCCGCCATTCTACATGTACTAGGAGCCTTCCGAATGTCATTTAGTGGAAGTTTGACGTAACATGAACCATTCTACTCGTATATACTCAGAGACCTTCGAATGGCATTTAGTGGAAGACTGACGTAATATGTTCCATATTGTTCTATTATGGATTACATTCGCATGTTGTTTTCATAAACACGTAGTTTATAAATTATAAGACGTCTTTATTGTTCTGCCGGGTAATACCGTTAAGAAAGTAGCATGATATTTCAAAGACCAGTCTGAACTTCATTGAAAATGACTGCGTTAGTTACTTATTCTGCGTCATTTTTTCCATGTCAAGTAAGGCTCAAACTGTTACTAACTGTCCATCATGAATAGCGTAATTAAACAGCTGCAGCTATACGCCTGCTGGAACGTAAACTACAAGCGGCCACGTGTGGCTGGTTGCCTGCCGGTAAAATCGCAGGCGTACCACTATATTCATAACTGTAAAGGCGATCGTCGCACAGCAGTTGTCCCTAAACATCGAACGTCGAAGAACATACGATATAGCATGCCTGAGCTCCAGTAACGGTTGGTTCATGGAATATCTGCACTGTATGGACCTTACACCATTCGTGCTGTATGTGCAACAACTACATTTTCTTATTTAGCTGTAACTGCTGCGTTTGCACAAATGCTCCCTTGAAATCTGCTGAAATTTTATTTGCCGACTTGGCAGTCAGCCTTTAATACTTAAACCGCGATAGTGTGGTATGAAACCGGTAATAAATTGTTAACAGCATATTAGATCGCATTTTCTTCGTAGTTGCAATATAAAGGCGTCGGCAGAGAGAGAGACCTTCTCAGGCGGATAGGAAAAAGAGTGAACCATATTTTCCTGAACGATTGTCTGCAATAGAGAATGTAGTTATAGGTTCTTCCTTGATAGAATACCAGAACCTGAAAGACTTACAAGGGAATAGTACCATATGACACGACGAAACTTGCCCTGAAATTTTTTTATGGGGAGATCACAGCTAAAGAAATACACTGTCAAAATTTTTGCTACTGAGGCGCACTGTAGTATTTTTAAAAAATATGTTGAAAATTGCCAATTCTGTATCTCGGCAGGGGGCGGGACAAACGTACACCCCTACCAGGGATGTGGCAAACTGCGAGTGGACAACACTACAGGAGCATGTACGTATTTGATTGACGACGTATTTGTTAACAGATAACACGACACAATGCGATTGTAATTTCGATTAGTGTTAACCGTAGGGATGAAACTGAATTAATATTCATTGTATTTTCTACATATATGCCTTTAAATAGCATCTTTCTGGACAGGTTCCAGCGGAGTCCAGTTAACGTTCTCAGTCTTGCAAAGATGAAATATGAAGAATGTGATATGCAGTCGAAATCACCTACTTCTCCTGAAGACCTCCGTATGCGCCTTTTATTAGTTACTTTCTTGGACATTCATTCGAATGGTGTCGACCTTTCATTAGAAACTGTGGAATATTTAGAAGAAATAGATAATAACTGTGATTATTCCGTGAATTGTGGTTCCAACGATGATTGTTGTTCCAATAAGAGTACGGAACAAGAATACCTTCCTATCCCAAAGTAGCTTTCAAAGACTTTTCAAATAAAATGATTAAAATTATTCTTTCCAATTTTTCTCAATTTTCATACATCCATTACAAGATTTTTTCCAACTAAAGATCTATTTTTGTGTTCCCAACTTGCCTTGAGGTTTCTAATGACAGATATAAAACTGAAAAAAGAATAATCCACTCAAACTATTCACTGGCATCGTTGTATACGAATGTGTCATAGCATTCATTGGTTGCACAAGGACTCTGCCTTTTTCTCGCTCCGAAATGATACAGTGGGGTTTGCACGTTGTTTTTTCACGAAATTTGACTGATGGGCTTCATATGCAGCAAGCTTTCAAAGAATATGTTGTGAATTTCTAGATAAACAAAGAAGGAAGAAAACATTCAAAATTAAGCAGTGTCTAAAGCAAGTTTCGTTAACGTTCACACTTTACGTAACGAAACTTGCTTTAGACACTGCTTAATTTTGAATGTTTTCTTCCTTCTTTGTTTATCTAGAAATTCACAACATATTCTTTGAAAGCTTGCTGCATATGAAGCCCATCAGTCAAATTTCGTGAAAAAACAACGTGCAAACCCCACTGTATCATTTCGGAGCGAGAAAAAGGCAGATTCCTTGTGCAACCAATGAATGCTATGACACATTCGTATACAACGATGCCAGTGAATAGTTTGTGTGGATTATTCTTTTTTCAGTTTTATATCTGTCATTAGAAACCTCAAGGCAAGTTGGGAACACAAAAATAGATCTTTAGTTGGAAAAATCTTGTAATGGATGTATGAAAATTGAGAAAAATTGGAAAGAATAATTTTAATCATTTTATTTGAAAAGTCTTCTTACCAGTTGCAGAAAGTAATTCATAGCTTTTGTTGGAAGCTTGGTCTGCACATAATGACACCTCTGTCTTTGAGGAGGACGTACGCAAAGTCTGTCGATAATAATGTGCGTTCTAACTGAAACACATAATGTGAGGGGAATCTGTCGATGAATGACTTTGTCGGCAATGGAAAAAATTTTTCAGGAAATTGCTGGGCAATACAATATCCGATAACTCTTTCTCATTCCTAGTTTACCAGATGAACAGTGTATTATCAGTCTGTCACCTCGTTTTACGAATTCTTTCAACTATGCCTCTACACAGAGCGATTTACAAAACGACGAGATCCATCCGTAATATGTCTAAATAAAATTAGTAATACTGTGCCTGAATCAATTACTATTTCTTTCATCAGATGTTTCTAGTTTAAGGGAAATGTTTGTTTTCAAGTTTCAATCGACACTTCCCATTTTTGTGACAACTACAAGGAACTGATTCATTGTAAGTAAAATAAATATCATTCCGAAATTATCATACGTACTCTGATTCAGGAGTAAGAAATATTTCATTTCCACAAATTAAAGTCTCGACTGACGGAAATCATCTGAAATTTGACGTGAAACATTGCCTTCATTTTCTTTTCCTCTGTTATTGACCTATGTTAGCATTGCATCCTAAAGAGTTTATCTATCGATATGACCTGTAAGTTATTCAAAAAATTTGGTATGGGTTACTTGTTTAAAATTCGCAAGCGTGCAGCCCTACATTTTCGCGCTACGCTCTCTCACGGCTATATCAGCTAATTCAGAGAGTCGCTGTTAACCGTACTGTTTGTCTAGCATGTAACTTATTAATGTATATTGCAAGAACTATATTTGCCGTTTTACTTTCGAACAGAGAGTGGAATGTTTTACAGTTCTCGAATACGCAGACACGCTACATTGAGTTGTCTGTGCGAGACACACTACCCTTTTAAATCCACTGTGGAACATTGGAATTGATTGTCATACTGTACGCTGTCCTTACCTGACACAGAAGATTTTTAAAGGTAAATCGTAAAGCAGCTGAAATGAGTGAAATTCTTGGTATGAATACTGACTTCGATTTTTCCTTCTCTAGTTAATATTTCCGCTTCTATGATGTTGTTCAGATGCACCTTTTGCGAAAACATACAGGCAACAACGAACAGCTTTAGGAATTATTCTATTGAAAAGTCTACACAATCGTCTTGGTTCAACATTGTATCAATAGATTTAAATACTTCATATCAGATGTGTTCTGATTTGCTTATAGTACGGATGTGAACATTCAGTATGTCTTGATATTTCCCGAACAACGTATGTGCAGTTAGTTCCCCCTCCCCACCCCCTCCCCTGCATACACACATACACACACAGGCACTCAAGGGTAAGGAAGTATGGTTATCTACGTTTGTAAATGCGATGACAATAAATCAGACGCAAATCAATTTCTTAAATTACTTTAATGGATTTTTAAGGCTGTCAAACATTGAGTCACCTACACATCAAAACTATTACGAAGCACATTCATTGTTTTGGCATAAAAATGACTATATGCCTTGACATGGTACGAAGCGATAAATGAACTTTTATAACGTGCTGATTGTTATAGACCAAAAGCTGATAGTCGTAATAGACATACGTGTCATAATTTTATAAAATACTTGACATCTGTTGGTTATCGTCTCCAAAAAAAATTGAAATTGTAACAACCTGCAAAGACCAATGATAAATTCAGATTCTGGTGAAAGATACGCAATACAGTTGAATGGTGCGAAAATTTAGTGAAACATAGGAGTCTTAGTTTGTATGGAAACGTAGCGTATGGAGGTAGCGATGGTAGAAGAAAAACCATCGTATACTATTACGTCATTGTTCGTGGTAGAGGAGAAGAACAACAAGGCATTAAGAAAAAACCTGTAACTGTGGGAAACAGAAAAGGAAGGGAAAATCCGTACTCATATTTTCATTGTGAAAATAATTTGTTAGGTTTTCACGACTAAACCGCTCAAGAGATTTCGAAAAAATTTGGTATGGAGATGGCTTGAGGAAGAACATAAGCTGCTTTGGAAAACTGTATCATACAAGATATTTATTGAAGAGTAGCATGCGAGTTAAGAAAAAAATGTTTATTCTTTGAAAAAGCTATTTACTCTGTAGGCAACAGATTAAACCCAGATACAGTTTTGCACAAAATACTTTACTTCTCCGATTCGGAAAAGAAAACGAATTGAACTGACGGCCAAATAGTAAAAAGTTATACCTAACGTTCACTGCACTTACAATGAGTAAACGAAGCACGATCACTGGCTACTCCCACATTCCCGCCGGCCGCGGTGGTCTAGCGGTTCTAGGCGCTCAGTCCGGCACCGCGCGACTGCTACGGTCCCAGGTTCGAATCCTGCCTCGGGCATGGATGTGTGTGATGTTCTTAGGTTAGTTAGGTTTAAGTAGTTCTAAGTTCTAAGGGACTGATGACCACAGATGTTAGGTCCCATAGTGCTCAGAGCCATTTGAACCATTTTTTGAACCAACATTCCCACACAGCCCCCCCCCCCCCCTTAAAGTATGGAGCACCCGTGATAGATGGGTACTTAATCTTCACTTGTCTCCCCACTCTCGTAAGGACTTGTTGCTGCGAGGATGAGAGAGCCGGTGTGGGCTGTTTCGTTGTGGTTCCATGTCTTCTTGCCATGGGTTCTTCTGCCATATCATGCGTAGTGAGTTCCAAAACTTCGGTCCTTCTCATCCTGTTGGGTGTCATCATAGTCCAGTTCTGGTAAGACCCATGCGGGCCTTACCCTCTCTATGGACACACTAATAGTTTTGTCGTTCTGTGAGATGTCCAGAGTATGGGTGTTGCGTCGTACTATTCGCTAAGGTCCAGTATATGAAGGTTGTAGTGGCGCTCTGACTGAATCTGTGCGGAGCATGACATGTGTATAGTCTGTTCACGCTTTACGCACGAAAACCGGTCGCTCACCATGTTTAGACACCGTAAGCCTTCTCATTGTTTCCACATGCTGACTGATTTCACGTATCAGTGATGAGAGGTTTGTTGGCATCTCTGATGAGGCGCAGTTAGGCTATACTCCGGGATTCTCAGTGGTTCCCCATACACCAATTCCGCCACTGAGGCACCGATGTCCGTCTTGCATGCTGTCCGTAATCGAAGGAGAACCAATGATAATGCTTCTGCCCAGCTTCTCTGATGACACATGAAAGCTAACTTCAACGTCCTCTGCCACCTCTCCACCATACCATTGATTGCTGGATGGTAGCTTGTTGTATGGTGGTACTGGAACCAACATAAATTACTTAGCTCGTTGATCAGACTAGACTCGAATTGGTGGCCTTGATCTGTTGTGACATGCAGGGAGCATCCAAAGCGAGCTAGCCATTGAGAGACAAACGCCTTTGCAACCGTTTCTGCCGCTACGTCAGTGATCGGAATGGCCTCCGGCCATCTCGTGCATCTGTATACCACTGTTAACAAGTATTTATAGCCATCCGAAACTGGGAGTGGACCCACTAGCTCCAGATGGACACTGTTAAATCTTACTGGTGATCCTGTGAAATTCCCAATTTCCGCTTGAACGTGTCGTCGTTCTACTTTACAGCGCTGACGTTGTAGGCATGCGCGAGCCCATTCCCTGGCGTTCTGTTTAATTGCTGGCCAGACGAAACGTGCTATCATTAACTTGATCGTGGCATTTGCCCCTGGGTGTGCCAGGCCATGAACACGATCAAATGACGCCTTACGAAATTGCTGTATAAGGGTGCGACTCCTGCTGTGATATATCGCACTATAACTTAAGCCTTCTTCCTGCCATGAGTATCGGCTGTAAGTGTAGTCATATTGCGTGGCCCGTCAATAGATTCTTTAAATCAGATCCGCTCCCTGCGATGTCGCGTGTTCTTCGTAGTTTATTGTGCTGGTCACACCGCAAACACGAGAAAAGTAATCTGCAACCAGATTCTCCGCGTCTCTGATGTGCCTTATATCCATGAAGAATTGACAGACAAACTCTATATCGCGGAACTGCCTCATCGAGCACTTATCGCTGATGTTGCTGAAAGCTGACACTACAGGTTTATGATTAGTGAAAATTCTTACTGACCTGGCTTCAATGTACGGGCGGAAATGTTTGACGGTTTCAAAAATGTTCAAATGTGTGTGAATTCCTAAGGGACCAAACTGCTGAGGTCATCGGTCCCTAGACTTACACACTACATAAATTAACTTATACTAACAACAAGACACACAACACACACACACACACACACACACACACACACATGCCCGAGGGAGGACTCCAACCTCTGGCGGGAGGGGCCGCGCAATCCGTGCATGACGCCTCAAACCGCATGGCCACTCCTCGCGGCTGGCGCTTTCATATATTGCCAACAACTCTGTCGTATGCACTCCGTTTTGTCTGTCGGAGTTGCAGCTCATTTGAAAAGAAACTAAGAGGTTGCCAAAGTCCACCGACTTGTTTTTGAAAGGGAGCACCTATTGCGACCTGGCTGGCGTCCACAACAAGACTAAACGGTGCTGCAGGGATGGGGTGCGCGTGTAACACTGCCTCCTCTACGGTTATTTGTAAGTCGCCAAAAGCTTTGGTGTCCATTGCAGCTTTCGCTTTCCTGTAGTATTCTTGCAGCCAAGGTGGCGCAGTGGTTAGCACACTGCACTCGCATTCGGGAGGACGTCGGTTCAATCCCGCGTCCGGCCATCCTGATTTAGGTTTTCCGTGATTTCCCTAAATCGCTTCAGGTAAATGCCGGGCTGGTTCCTTAGAAAGGGCACGGCCGATTTCCTTCCCCATCCTTCCGAAATCCGAGCTTGTGCTCCGTCTCTAATGACCTCGTTGTCGACGGGACGTTAAACAGTAATCTCGTCCTCCTCCTCTTGCAGCCAGTCCATTCGTAAGGGGGCTTGTGTTTCGGCGGTAATTGGTAAATGCTGCTGGTAAAAATTTGCCATACCGAGATAACGCCTTAGGTGTTTGGAGTCTGTAGGTTTGGGCAACATGTCGATCTTCATTGGTAACGGCTGTATACCATCGGATGAGACTATATAGCCGAGAAAAGTTACTTGACTCTTGCGCATGGCGCATTTGTGCTCATTTTACATTGCTCCATATTTGTCGAGCCTCTGTCGTACCTCCTGAATATGTCTATCATGTGATTGCATATCCTCTGAGAATACCCAAATATTATCCAGATATGCATAACAGAAAGGTAATCCCTGGAGATCTTCATCAATGAATCTTTTCCAGGATTGGGCCGTATTTTTGAGTCCGAATAGCATCAACAGAAATTCTAATAGCCCAAAGGGTGTGATCACCGTCGTCTTTGCCACGTCAGCCGGAGCCACAGGAATCTGGTTGTATGCTTTACGACAATGCAGTGCTGAGAATATTTTCGTATCCGCTAGAGCGTAAGTAAGCTTTTGAATGTTTGGTATGGTGTACTTATCGGAGATTTTTCTCGTGTTCAATCGGCAGTAGTCGCCACAAGGACGCCATATGCCGTCTTTCTTGCGTGCTAGGTGGAGAGTGGACGCCTAAGAACTGTCAGACCTTCTAATTACTCCAGCCAGGAGCATCTCCTCAAATATCGCTTATGTCTGGGCTAATAGCTCTGGGGATAATCTGCGGACGCGTCTTGATATTGGCGGACCTGGGGTGGTGCGCATATAATGCACTATTTATGTTTAACTGCTGGAGTCTTCATGGCTTCTTGTTGGCTAGACTGTATAGCTGAGCTACTGAGTCCTAAAACAGCCTCTGCTGCAGTGCACCGAAAACCTTTCATCATGCCTCTGTATGATCCGGTAGTAAGAGAGTTATTTGCCAAGTCCACGGTAAGTGCAAAATAAGACAAGAAATCTGCGCCTAAGATCGGCTTTAAAATAAAATACCTGCCACTACAAAATTCCACTTATAACAGACAGCTAAATCAACATCTATCGTGAGCTCTTTATAACCGTACGTGTTTCTACTCGAATTGTTAACGGCTATCAATTTCAAAGGCTCCCACGTGTCCTTTTTAACAAAGCTCGGGGCCGGCAAAATACTCACTTCCGAGCCGGTGTCTATCTGAAAGTTGAGGCCTGAGAGTCTATCAACCACTTGTAATCTGTATGATGTTAGCTTACACTCCCAGGGTGACGCAGAGTGGCATAAAAGTACAGCAACGGGAAGCCTTCAAGTACCTTACCTCGACTGTGCCTTTTTCTGCCCGCAACTGTCACCTGGTTCCTCGTTCGTATGCGGCGTCATTCGTGAGTGCCGCCGCCCGTGGGGCCTAGAGCGGGCTGTACTCATCATTTGGGTATCCACAAGGTTTTGTGCATCTCGTAGCTTGTGGCCCGAATTGTCTGTAATTTTTTTTTTTTTTTCATCAGTCTACTGACTGGTTTGATGCGGCCCGCCACGAATTCCTTTCCTGTGCTAACCTCTTCATCTCAGAGTAGCACTTGCAAACCTACGTCCTCAATTATTTGCTTGACGTATTCCAATCTCTGTCTTTCTCTACAGTTTTTCCCCTCTACAGCTCCCTCTAGTACCATGGAAGTGATTCCCTCATGTCTTAGCAGATGTCCTATCATCCTGTCCCTTCTCCTTGTCAGTGTTTTCCACATATTCCTTTCCTCTCCGATTCTGCGTAGAACCTCCTCATTCCTTACCTTATCAGTCCATCTAATTTTCAACATTCGTCTATAGCACCACATCTCAAATGCTTCGATTCTCTTCTGTTCCGGTTTTCCCACAGTCCATGGTTCACTACCATACAATGCTATACTCCAGACGTACATCCTCAGAAATGTCTTTCTCAAATTAAGGCCGGTATTTGATATTAGTAGACTTCTCTTGGCCAGAAATGCCTTTTTTGCCATAGCGAGTCTGCTTTTGATGTCCTTCTTGCTCCGTCCGTCATTGTTTATTTTACTGCCTAGGTAGCAGAATTCCTTAACTTCATTGACTTCGTGACCATCAATCCTGATGTTACGTTTCTCGCTGTTCTCATTTCTACTATTTCTCATTACCTTCGTCTTTCTCCGATTTACTCTCAAACCATACTGTGTACTCATTAGACTGTTCATTCCGTTCAGCAGATCATTTAATTCTTCTTCACTTTCACTCAGGATAGCAATGTCATCAGCGAATCGTATCATTGATATCCTTTCACCTTGTATTTTAATTCCACTCCTGAACCTTTCTTTTATTTCCATCATTGCTTCCTCGATGTACAGATTGTAGAGTAGGGGCGAAAGGTTACAACCTTGTCTTACACCCTTCTTAATACGAGCACTTCGTTCTTGATCGTCCACACTTATTATTCCCTCTTGGTTGTTGTACATACTGTTGTATATGACCCGCCTCTCCCTATAGCTTACCCCTACTTTTTTCAGAATCTCGAACAGCTTGAACCATTTTATATTGTCGAACGCTTTTTCCAAGTCGACAAATCCTATGAAAGTGCCTTGATTTTTCTTTAGCCTTGCTTCCATTATTAGCCATAACGTCAGAATTGCCTCTCTCGTCCCTTTACTTTTCCTAAAGCCAAACTGATCGTCACCTAGCGCATTCTCAATTTTCTTTTACATTCTTCTGTATATTATTCTTGTAAGCAGCTTCGATGCATGAGCTGTTAAGCTGATTGTGCGATAATTCTCGCACTTGTCAGCTCTTGCCGTCTTCGGAATTGTGTGGATGATGCTTTTCCGAAAGTCAGATGGTATATCGCCAGACTCATATATTCTACACACCAACGTGAATAGTCGTTTTGTTGCCACTTCCCCCAATGATTTTAGAAATTCTGATGGAATGTTATCTATCCCTTCTGCCTTATTTGGCCGTAAGTCCGCCAAAGCTCTTTTAAATTCCGATTCTAATACTGGATCCCCTATCTCTTCTAAATCGACTCCTGTTTCTTCTTCTATCACATCAGACAAATCTTCACCCTCATAGAGGCTTTCAATGTATTCTTTCCACCTATCTCTCTCTCCTCTGCATTTAAGAGTGGAATTCACGTTGCACTCTTAATGTTACCACCGTTGCTTTTAATGTAACCGAAGGTAGTTTTGACTTTCCTGTATGCTGAGTCTGTCCTTCCGACAATCATATCTTTTTCGGTGTCTTCACATTTTTCCTGCAGCCATTTCGTCTTAGCTTCCCTGCACTTCCTATTTATTTCATTCCTCAGCGACTTGTATTTCTGTATTCCTGATTTTCCCGGAACGTGTTTGTACTTCCTCCTTTCATCAATCAACTGAAGTATTTCTTCTGTTACCCATGGTTTCTTCGCAGCTACCTTCTTTGTACCTATGTTTTCCTTCCCATCTTCTGTGATGGCCCTTTTTAGAGATGTCCATTCCTCTTCAACTGTACTGCCTACTGCGCTATTCCTTATTGCTGTGTCTATAGCGTTATAGAACTTCAAACGTATATCGTCATTCCTTGGTACTTCCGTATCCCACTTCTTTGCGTATTGATTCTTCCTGACTAATGTCTTGAACTTCAGCCTACTCTTCATCACTACTATATTGTGATCTGAGTCTATATCTGCTCCTGGGTACGCCTTACAATCCAGTATCTGATTTCGGAATCTCTGTCTGACCATGATGTAATCTAATTGAAATCTTCCCGTATCTCCCGGCCTTTTCCAGGTATACCTCCTCCTCTTGTGATTCTTGAACAGGGTATTCACTATTACTAGCTGAAACTTATTACTGAACTCAATTAGTCTTTCTCCTCTTTCATTCCTTGTCCCAAGCCCATATTCTCCTGTAACCTTTTCTTCTACTCCTTCCCCTACAACTGCATTCCAGTCGCCCATGACTATTACATTTTCGCCCCCCTTTTCATACTGCATTACCCTTTCAATATCCTCATACACTTTCTCTATCTGTTCATCTTCAGCTTGCGACGTCGGCATGTATACCTGAACTATCGTTGTCGGTGTTGGTCTGCTGTCGATTCTGATTAGAACAACCCGGTCACTGAACTGTTCACAGTAACACACCCACTGCCCTATCTTCCTATTCATAACGAATCCTACACCTGTTATACCATTTTCTGCTGCTGTTGATATTACCCGATACTCATCTTACCAGAAATCCTTGTCTTCCTTCCACTTCACTTCACTAACCCCTACTATATCTTGATTGAGCCTTCGCATTTCCCTTTTCAGATTTTCTAGTTTCCCTACCATATTCAAGCTTCTGACATTCCACGCCCCGACTCGTAGAACGTTATCCTTTCGTAGATTATTCAATCTTTTTCTCATGGTAACCTCCCCCTTGGCAGTCCCCTCCCGGATATCCGAGTGGGGGACTATTCCGGAATCTTTTGCCAATGGAGAGATCATCATGACACTTCTTCAATTACAGGCCACATGTCCTGTGGATACACGTTACGTGTCTTTAATGCAGTGGTTTCCATTGCCTTCTGCATCCTCATGTCGTTGATCATTGCTGATTCTTCCGCCTTTAGGGGCAATTTCCCACCCCTAGGACAAGAGAGTGCCCTGAACCTCTATCCGCTCCTCCGCCCTCTTTGACAAGGCCGTTGGCAGAATGAGGCTGACGTTTTATGCCGGAAGTCTCCAGCCGCCAATGCTGATTATTTATCAAAATTTAGGCAGTGGCGGGGATCGAACCCGGGACCGAAGACGTTTTGATTATGAATCAAAGACGCTACCCCCCCTTTTTTTATTTATTTTTTATTTTTTTTTAAGATCTCATTTTGTTCGCATTTGTTTGTTGCATCTGATCGGGGCGGATGGCGTAAGACATCCGTTTAAGTTCGTTGTTGATCGATTAACTCAGTTTCTTTATTACAGAGGGCAGCGAACCCTCTGACCGAACACGCTGAGCTACCGTGCCGGCGCCCCTAGACCACGGGTACAGGTCTGTAATAACAGCGAAAATTGTCGGTCTGAGCTTGATCCTGTTTGGACTGTGACCTCTTCTTGTTACTGGTGGACCTGGTGGACGTCTGCAGCTCCATGTTATGTAGCCGAGTAGCCATATTTCCCACCGCGTCTTGCAGTTTCCTGATCCCCTCAGAGATGCCTGGTTTTTGTCTGTAACCTGCAGCTGCACACCGTAACTTCAATTCTTCTAACCATTCCGATGAGTCATCATTGGCTTCCATTACAGAGGTGGCAGGTGACGTTGCTAATGACGCTACGACCGACGACTATAGAGTAGCGAAAGCTCTGTCAGCTGTTTGCAATTGTTTGTCGAGAGACTGTCCTTCTTACGCAATCAACGTCAGTTGAACTTGATGAGGAAGCTGTTGTCGCCAAACGTGCAGGATAATTCATTGGATATCATGCGTGCGTCGACTATAGTGCGTAAAAGTCTTCAAATTTCAGATGGACTTTTGCCCTCGTGTTTCTCCTGAGACATCACCTGGGAAAGACGCTGTTCAGGTAATTTCATACAGCAAGCGATGAACGCCGTTTTAAGTGTGGTGTATGACTGTCGGAGCGGGGGATGTATGATAATATCAGAGACTATCGATGTTGCCCTTGGATCCAGGTTGCTAATTGCGAGAGTGAATTTTTCGCGATCTTCAGTTATGCGTTGTTACTCTAAGTTATTCTCTATTATCTCAAACCATACGTCTGGCTGCTTAGGCGTGAATGGAGGCGCTCGTAACTGCAACCGTGGCGCAGCTGATAAAGGCGCGTTGGTGCGTCAAAAATCTTCCGCATGTGAGTATGCTCGTGGAATAGCTGACACTACTGGAGTTTGCAAATGCATGGATTACCGCTTTGCTATCGTTCTTCGGCGTTGTAAGCTCCAAAATCCTAATCTCTTGCCTTAGCCGTCGTATCTCGTCGTTTGTTTCTTGCATAATTTTGTTAGCTTCTTTCATCTTTGGCGAAGCTGCAGCACAACATTAAGTTGCAAAAGCTTTTCTTATTTTTCCCTGAGTCACCAATTACGTAGGCAACAAATTTAACCCACATACAGCCTTGCACAAAATACTTTATTTTTCCGACTTTGGAAAGAAAACTAACTGAACTAACAGTCAAAGAGTAAAAACTTATATCTAACGTTCACTGCACTAGCATGGAGTAAACGAAGCACGCATCGCTGACTACTCCCACGTTCCCACAACTCTTTGCCTTCTGAATTTAATCATATTTGTCATAATATTGTTATTGGTTGATTTGGTCTGCTTCATGCAATTCAACTTAATGAACACAACACTTACTCAATCCTCAACTAGTTAAGTCCATGCTTGATTGCTATCCGTACTAATATAAATGTGAAAGTAACTATCTCCGTTACGTTTTCACGCCTAACCGATTTTGATGTACTCTGGTAGAAAATCCTGAAGAAGACCGTAGGCCACTTTAGAAAGTTGTGTTATCATTGTATTTAATATTTCTGAATATGGCGAACGTGAGTGGGATGCAGACAAAGGTTTCGCGGAGGTCGAAGACATGCAGTCTTTGTAGATCATTCCGTAACAGTGGGATCCAATGTTTACCAATGCGAGCTTTTCTGAAATTTTATAAACAATTTCTACATCACCTGGTGAAGCTGGACAGTGTTACAGCGAAATATTTAGAGCATGCAATAATACAATCCGCAGGTGAACCCGAGAGCCGATTTAAAACTATTACATTGGGAAAGCCTAAATGAACATATTATTTATATTTATTTTACGATATGCCTCGCATTTTTCTAAGAGAGTTCGAGCTGCGGAAATTACACAAAGCCAACAAACCTCGCAGCAATCTCATATCCGCTGGAACTTAGATGCAGAACTTCAGGTGGCCGTAAGAGCTGGAGAGACACCAGGGCAGTCAGAAGCCCGTCACATTTGAGACGTTGAGCGTCATGCGCCCCTTGTAGCTTCTGAGACGCTTGAACACTCACAACGACGGCCCCATTCAAATGCTATACGAGAAACAGACGTCGTGTCTTTATATCCAGAACTTAGTAGGCTTTTAGTGAGGCTGCATTTGATTACGATCCATTAACTTACGACGTTTATAATCGATCAATCATCTTAAGAGGATTTGACATACGGCAAAATAATAGTAACACATTCATTACATATCTCTAAACCGTTACTACCAGTATATGCCAAGATATTTGTAAACTACTAGCTTACTAACTGGCAATCACTCATCATAACGAAACTACTGACAAGTTTGCGGAGCTGCGGGTAGCACCTAGTATAAGCATCTTATTCGCGAATGGAGAAGGTGTAAACAATGTTACATCATATGTATGTCTTCCGGAGAGAATATAGTGACATCAAAGAGCACTTTTATATGCTGTCTACTGCAATAACTGCACTCTTACTGAAAAACTGTACTAAGTACCTTGCAAATGGAAATATTATTGCATTGTCAAAATCCATATCCGAGGAAATGACTGAAGAGGAAAGAAATCACGAAAAGGCAGGGGATCTTCACCATGAGGCATCCATTGTGAGTTCTACACCGTGTTCTGATAGTGTATTAGGAGCTTATCAGAGGAGAACCATATTACCTGTTCTCACAGAAACGGAAGGCCAGGACCCATAGTCCTTGTGACAGCAGCACGGAACCCAGAAGAGTAATGCACTTCGAACCAATGTCTTTATTATACGGCGAATTGCTCTCAGATGTTCTCGCGACACCAAAGGTGTAGCTGTCTCAACAGATCCATATCGACCGATAATGTATAGTTGCTAATATTGTGACGACTGAACATTCATTTCCTGTGATGAAGTTAATCGCTTATAACTAACAAGTGTTTTATGTAATGTGAGATATCATAAATGTATTCAGTACCATCAGTCCTAAACAAATTTTTGGAAATACAAGTATTTTTACAATTTACGGTAACATCCCAAAGTAAGGCTAACTATCCACAATATTATTCATCATATCGTTGGGACAGGAGACAGACACTGCCAGCAATCAATTTCAGCGCTGCACATAAGCGCAGAAAAATCCACCGTTGATGCTTGTGCTGGTGATGTAACTTACGTAGTCAGTGATCAGCAAGACATTAAGAGCGTAATTGGACTAATGGATACTCACACCAAAACATAACGCTTGTGGTAAGATGAAAGTGACCTTCCAACGAATCATCTTTAGATGAAAGTGTCAACCTAACGGCTGATCTTTGCACAGTCTGTTATAAGACGGTATCGATCTTACCACGAATGTGGTTGGGATCCAACGGCTGAGTCACTGTAAGAGTTCTGTGACCGCTACACAAAATAAATTAGTTCAGGTACAAGAACGCTTATTTCTTGTAACTCACAAATACCTTTACATTCACCTTTGGTTACGCATTTAATCTTTACCGTCTGAAAGACAGTCACATCCTTTAGTAAATACCTGGCCAGAGACTGCGCTATGAGCTGTGGTGGTTCCAATCCTTGGGACTGTTTATAGAATTTTGCAGTACGCCGGTGGCATACTCGAGACGAACTCTGCCGAAGAACTAAGTCCGAAGACAACTGATATTTCATCGAATAGTAGACTTACCACGCTGAAGATTGAAAAATGAACAATGAACACTGAAGATTGCTCACCAAAGATTGCCCTGCAGACTGCCTGGCCATGGTTGTACCACTGCACGGATTGCTACACCGAATTCGCACGATTAGCAGCCGTTGCTGGAAATCACCAGCTCAACACCAATTGGCCCTCCAAGTGCGATGAAGTCACCATTGCATCTGCTTGGCCCTCATCGTGGTCATGGTAAAGTAGTTTGGCCACTGCGAGTGGCTTCCGTAAACAACCACTAAAGCTGTTCTTGGCCTCGCCGAGATAGACGCTATGCAGAATGATACTGCGATTGACGGGAGGCCTATCCAGCAGGGGTCGTAACATGAGAGGTAACACATGGAAAACACTAAGATGGAAGAGTCAGCAGTAAAAAATGAAGAAGGCATAGGGATAAATAGCGGAGGCGAACCCAGAAGAAGTGCTGGTAAAATAGATGGTTTAATAATGTGTAGCACAAGCGGCCTGAATGTCAAGCAAAGAGTCGAATGTGTTCACCCAATCGTGCTGTCAAAAATGTGGGCCACTGCTCAAACTGTGCGTTTTTCAAGCAAAAAAATTAGGACTCCGGGGTTTGAGGAAAGGGAAGTAATTCGTGCAGCAAAGAATCGATTGACGAATTCACCAAGACTTGGTAGCGTTAGTCTGACTGTGAGGATTAAAGGGCTTAGTAAAAATTACGAAATAAAATCTCCGAAAGTATCAGGAAATAAATTTAGCTTGGACGAGGCCATGTGACATAACACAGGAGGAAAGATCACTTACGAATGCCACGAAGTAGAATTCGTCTGTTGGGAAACATAAGGGTCGATACAGCGAAGCTACCAGATGAATGAAATTGCACACTGCAGAAAGTCAAAATCACTCCGAAGCGAATCAGATATATCCAAGCAAACATAAAGATTTCAACTGGATGTCGACATACTTAGGCCTACATATCAGAAAACTCACCATTACCCGCAGTAGCAAATATGTTCCAAAACGCCGGCCGGAGTGGCCGTGCGGTTCTAGGCGCTACAGTCTGGAACCGAGCGACCGCTACGATCGCAGGTTCGAATCCTGCCTCGGGCATGGATGTGTGTGATGTCCTTAGGTTAGTTAGGTTTAATTAGTTCTAAGTTCTAGGCGACTGATGACCTCAGAAGTTAAGTCGCATAGTACTCAGAGCCATTTGAACCATTTATTCCAAAACGACTTGATCCCAGCAGCTGCATATTAAAGTGTAAACAGACGTTCGTAGCTTTCTACTTATAACAAAATAAATCTTTTAGTCTTCAGCGGAGTATGTACTACTACGAAACTTTCTGGAGAATGAAAAGTATATACCAAAAAATTGTGTTTTGGAAGTGGGCCAGAGATACTGGCGGAACTAAAACTGTGAGAGCGTGTTCAAGTGGCGCCTGGAAAGCTCAGTTTGTGAAAACATTGTCTGCAAAAAGCAACGTTCCGGATTCGAATCCCAGTTCAGGAGACATTTTTAATCTCCGGGAAATTTCGTAGCATATAACTAACTTGTTTCGAAGCAAATTTCAACGCCCAGAATGGTGCATTGCCTTTAGATGCACTGCAGTTACGCTACAGGTGTTAGGGGGTAATCAGAGTTCCAGTGTCTAACTTCCAGCTTCATGTTGCAGAACTCTGTCAACGAATCACGGGGGTACATGCTTTTGAATGGAAGTTGAAAAGTGGAAGTGGTAAACATGCTAAGTGCTAGAACTGACATTTGGTTTCAAATGGTTCAAATGGCTCTGAGCACAATGCGACTTAACTTCTGAGGTCATCAGTCGCCTAGAACTTAGAACTAATTAAACCTAACTAACCTAAGGACATCACACTCATCCATGCCCGAGGTAGGATTCGAACCTGCGACCGTAACGGTCGCGCGGTTCCAGACAGTAGCGCCCAGAACCGCACGGCCATTCCGGCCGGCACAACTGACATTTGTCAGGAAAGTTTGTACATAACTGATTTGTACCCAAAAATCTGGGAAGGCATTCTGATACCATAGAAGAATTCTGCTCATCGCATCACTGCGGGAAATAATGAGACAAATTAAAAGTAAATATTTTATTAAGAATGCTGTAAGTGCCATACCAGGAAACTGCCTGGTTCTAAGTGCGAATAAGAAAGTTTTCAGGAGCAGATTCTTGCAAACAAGAAAATAGCAGCCAGTCACTGTTAATAATAGTTTTTACTTACACAAATAGTGCCGTCACCACTTCATACTGACACATTTATCTTCAGACGACTTTTAATAAATATATTACATTTGTTGCTGTTTACATACGGAGTTTAAAAAATAATCAACAACCGATGTAAGCAACCATCAGTGTACGAGGGCTATTAGGAAAGTAACGAGCGATCGGTCGCGAAATGGAAAACACAGAAAATCCGATGAAGCTTCGCACAGATGTATTGGGCAGTGTCCTTAGTATGCCCGAAGATAGCGTCACGTCACTCTTCTCAGTTCTGAACTCACAGTGAGATCGTAAAGATGCCTAGAAAATAGTGTTTCCCGACAAACATTGGTGGCTGCAGAACAACTTCGCCTCTTTCCTTGCAACCCCACATAAAACACCTGTCACGCAATTCCTTTTTAATGATTTATCGGCCACACACTGCAAAGACAACGAGGACGCTATGCAGCGTTTTCGATGGGAAATGTGTGACCACCCACCGTGCAGCCTGGACCCGGTTTCCTCTCTTTTTCGTTTCTGCTCAAATGACCCACTGGCTATGAAGACAACATTTCCGCGTAGAAAACTGTCGAAAAGCACAGGAGGCTGCCTTTTTTGACAAGGCTGTTGGAAAGTTGGAACAACGCTACGACATTGTCTAAGTGCCGGCCTGTGTGGCAGGGCGGTTCTAGGCGCTTCAGTTTGGAACCGCGCGACCGCTACGGCCGCAGATTCGAATCCTGCATCGGGCATGGATGTGTGTGATGCCCTTAGGTTAGTTAGGTTTAAGTAGCTCTAAGTCCTAGGGGACTGATGACCTCAGATGTTGAGTCCCATAGTGCTCAAAGCCATTTGAACCAATGTGTAAGTCGGAGCGGCGACTATGTAGTGGAGTTCCTGGAAGGTGTAGCTAACTATTGCAAACAAAACAGTTTTGATTTTCACTGTCGTTTCCATTTCGAGACAGATGGTTCCTCATTTTCCGAATAACCCTCTTAAAATAAACGTGACCATCCGTCTGAAGACAACCCGTCTGTTCGAAGTCAGTAACGGCGCTATTTGTGTAAATAAATATCATTATTAATAGTGGTTAATTGCTGTTTTCCTCTTACGGAGTCACCCTGTATTTTGTATACAGCCAAAAATAAGTTTCCGACCAAATACGACGAGGGAAGTTTTTCTTCCAAGTGCTGTTAATAATGAGGTACTTCGTCGTACTTGTGATTATACAAGCAGAGAAATATAGTATTGCATTTTTAAGGAGTAGAAAACTGTTGTAAACAAGACACATTCTCTTTTAAATTTTTGACAAAGACCATGCGCCAGCTTCTAATGTATTTTGAAAGACTTTTTCCATGGTTTGGCTCCTGGATCAAGATTAGGGACATGCAGCTGAGTACGGTATGCAATTGAGCACAGAAAACACTACTGCACTGAACTCGTTTTGTGAAGGAAATGGCATTTAGAATGTTTTTCATTTTCACTGTTCAGTTCATGGAGCTAGGATCAAAGGGATTCGCTCGGCAGTACCTTGTAATTCATTGTGACGCAAGAGCGTTGTGGGAACTGCCACGGCCAAGAAGCATCACAGGTAGGGAGGGGAGAGGAGGAGTGGGAGAGGCCCCTCCCGGCAGCCACGGCCAGTGGAGGGGAAGTTGCGGCAGGCTCGGATCACTCGCCTCGCTGCCTCAGCTGGCGCCGCAGTGG
Organism: Schistocerca cancellata; assembly: GCF_023864275.1. NCBI lineage: Eukaryota > Metazoa > Arthropoda > Insecta > Orthoptera > Acrididae > Schistocerca > Schistocerca cancellata. The sequence continues at coordinate 242,157,155 of NC_064628.1, read as the reverse complement.
GTCTCGGCCACGTGACGCCTCGCTTAAACACGTCGGGGTCTCGGACGATCACACAGGCCATCGACTATAGCTAGGACCACGAACGATGGCGATCAAGTTTAGGCTTGCGTTACGCTCCTACGTCACGCATTCTCGGACAGCTAATATTAGTTTTCTAAGCGCTCTGCTGTGCATGTCATAGTCAATGCGAACGTTAAACGAGATCTTAGGGAGTTATTCAGGGAATTTTTGTTGCATTTGTTTATAGTTCTCATCGCTGATCGTTAGCGACAAATTCTACTAAGAAGACGAGGGACGTAATTTGCAGGATAACTATTTTTTCAAGACTAAGGCGTGTGTATGCCCTTAACGCAACTGTCGCTTGGAACCGGCAACAATGCAGTCCCAATCCGTACCTCGACCAGAGTGAATCGTCATCGTTCGCGAATAGGACTGTAAGATATGCTACAGCAAGAAAATGTATTTAACAGAGAATGATGTGATTTGTGTCTCGAACAAGAGTTGCTATTGTGAGCAGCGCAGAGTTCTCCTCTGCAGTCAGCACTTACAACTATGTATTCAGAACAGAACTGGTGGTGAGCAACATAATGGAACTGTTAGTTTTAGCTTAATTATTTTAAGTAAGTTATCTTATTTGTGGTTCGCTTAATATCACAACGCCCTTGTTCCTTGTATGTTTTCTCATGTACCGCAAAGAAGCCTGTGTCGTTTTCCATTCAAGCTGTATACTCCATTCTACTGAAGACGGCAGCTCAATACTACTCAGCTCGCCATGATATTATCATTTTTTTCTTATGTATATGATGGCCATGTTTTTAATACTTGCACATTCCTTGTTAGTTATTGGGAGCTTCAATGTTAGGCGGGTCATGGAGACCCTCAGGAACGTAGCGGCTAGGGCGGGGAAGAAGTCCAACGTTCGCCAGCCGGAGTGGCCGAGCGGTTCTAGGTGCTACAGTCTGGAACCGCGCGACCGCTAGGGTCGCAGGTTAGAATCCAGCCTAGGGCATGGATGTGTGTGATGTCCTTAGGTTAGTTAGGCTTAAGTAGTTCTAAGTTCTAGGGGACTGATGACCTCAGATGTTAAGTTCCATAGTGCTCAGAGCCAAGTCCAACGTTTACTCGGTGTACTTGCCGGGGGGCCTTGTCCGTGATGTGGAAGAAGCTCTTCCGGCGGCTACCGAGGGTGCGGGGTGCAGCCAGCTGCACATTGTTGCACATGTCGGCACCAACGATGCCAGTCGTCGAGATTCAGAGGAAATCCTTGGGTCCTTTCGATGGATGGCTAAATTGGCGAAGGCGGCCTCCATCTCTCGAGGAGTGGAAGCCAAGCTGACGGTTTGCAGCGTCGTACCCAGGCTGGACCGGGATCCTCTGATTTGGAGTCGAGTGGAGAATCTAAACCAGAGACTACGTCGACTCTGTGACGAAAATGATCTTAGATTCCTCGGATTCCTCGACCTACACTATGAGGTGGATGAGGTGGAAGGTTGGAAGGGGTGCACTACACACAGGAAGTAGCTACGTGGGTAGCACAGCACTTGTGGCGTGCACATCTTTTTTATATTTTTTATTTATTTATTTATTTTTTATTAGGTTCCTCCCCACGGGAAACAAACCGTTGGCCTGAAAAGTTACCAGTTGATGACATTGTTGTGAGTGTGCCAAATGCAAAAATTGTTAGTTCGCCTAAACAGGTCATTCAAAACGATTTAAATATGCTAAATCTCATGTTAGTAAATTGTTGAACTGTCTGTAGCAAGATCCCCGAATTACTCTCCGAAATAAATAGTAGTAATGCCAATATTGCATTAGGTACCAAAAGCTGGTTGAAATCAGACATAAAAAGCAGTGAAATTTTGAACTCGGATTACACAATGTTTAGGGAGGATAGGACTGATGCTATGGAAGGTAGTGTGTTTATTTCAGTTAAAAGCTGTTTGAACGCAGTTGAGATCGATACTCGGTCGGAATGTGAAATGATCTGGATAAAGCTGTCAATCAGAATAGGAGTGACCATTGTATTAAGATGTTTTTATAGACCACCAGCATCCGCAACAAACGTAGCAGAACGTTTCAGGGAAAGTCCTGACTACATAGGAAATAAATATCCTGATGATCCATTAGTTATAGGTGGAGACATTTATCTTGTGTCCATTGATTGGGAAAATGAGAAGTTTGTCACAGGTGGCAGAAGCAAAGATTCGTGTGAATTTATTCTAGGAGCGCTCTCAATACACAACCTTGAGCAATTGGTTAGAAATCCAACTCGAGATGGAAACATATTAGATACCTGGGCGACAAACAGACCTGATCATTTTGAGGAAGTTAATCTAGAAGAAGGTATTAGCGACCATAATCTCGTTGTGGCTTCTATGTCAGTGGAATTTGCAAAAAAAACAAAGAACCAGCGTAGAGTTTTCTTGATATTGAGCATCTTTGGTCGGAATTTAAAGGTATTGTCCACCACGTGCTAGAGAAATATGTACCTAGCAGAAATATAGGGGAGGCAAAGAATCCACTTTGGTTCAACAAACATATTAGGAAGTTGCTGAGAAAGCAGAAAATTTTGCATAGTCGTTTTAAACGTAGTCTGACCCGCTGACAAACAGAAATTATGCGAAATGAAAGCAGGTGTCAAAAGGTCAATAAGAGAGTCTTTTAACGAATTTGAAAGCAATATTTTATCTGTGGATTCTAAAAATAACCCCAAAAAATTTTGGTCGTACGTAAACTCTACGGACGCTACAAATAATTCAATATCTTCTCTTGCTGACAGTAGGGGTAATGTAACGGATGATGATAAACACAAGGCCGAAATTATAAACCTAGCTTTCAAAAACTCAGTAGAGGAATGCAGCACCATTCCCCCTTTCAGTTATCGAACAAACGGAAGGATGGCTGACATAGTGTTTAGTGTATCTGTGATTGTAAAACAATTAAGATCCTTAGACACCAGGAAGGCATCTGGCCATACGGTATCCCCGTAAGATTTTACGTTGACTAGGCTACAAATATAGCACCATTCTTATCCATCATCTATCAGAGATCACTGGAACAGCGGAAAGTTCCACGGGACTGGAGAAGGCCCAGGTCATAGCAATCTATAAAAAGGGTAGAAAATCAGATGCACATAATTACCGGCCAATTTCACTGACATCGATTTGCTGTAGAATCATGGAACATATTTTGTGTTCAGACATAATGACCTTTCTAGAGTCTGAGAATCTCACCTGCAGAAACCAACACGGTTTTAGGAAACAGCGGTCATGGGAGACACAGCTGGCTCTCTTTGTGCTTATATACAGCAGGTTCTAGATACCGGCTCCCAGGTTGATGCCATATTCCTCGACTTTCGAAAGGCGTTCGACTCAGTTCCGCACTGTCGCTTGCTCCAAAACGTGCGCGCTTAGCGTCTGTCCGATGACATATGCTGTTGGATAGAATGTTTTCTAACAGACAGATAACAGTATGTCCTCCTGAATGGGAAGACTTCAACAGAAACAAGCGTAACATCAGGTGTGCCGCAGGGCGGCGTAATAGATCCGCTGCTTTTTAAGATTTACATAAACGATCTGGTTGATGGTATTGACAGCGGCATTACACTGCAGATGATGCTGTAGTCTACAGGAAAGTAGAATCACACGAAAGTTCTGAACAAATCAATGAAGATTTGCAGAAAATAAATGCGTGGTGTAATGATTGGCAGTTATCTCTCAATATTAGTAAGTGTAGCCTACTGTGTATAACAAAGCAAAACCCCATTAATGTACGAGTACAAAATAAATGCCCTGCCTTTGGAAGTGGTAACATCCGTGAAGTATCTGGGTGTGACTATTCAAAATGATCTCAAATGTAACGATCAGATTACACAAGTAACGGGTAAGGATAACTCTAGCTTCCGGTTTATTGGTAGCATCCTGAAACGATACAGTCCTTCAACAGAGGAAATTGCCTACAATACTTTAGTTCGTCCATTCTTAGAGTATTGATCGTCTGTATGGGACCCTTACCAGTTCGGCCTGATTCGTGACATTGAGAAGGTCCAAAGAAGAACGTCAAGTTTCGTGACTGGTACATTTACCCATCGCGAGAGCGTTACAAATCTCATAGAAAGTTTGAAGTGGGACACAGTTTCAGATAGACAACGCGCTAATCGGAAGATCGGAAGGGGCTGCTTACTAAATTCCAGAATCCGATCTTCGCCGAGGATGTAGAGCATTTATTATTACCACCTACTTTAATATCGCTCAATGATCACCATTCAAAGATAAGGGAAATTAGAGTTCGTACTGAAGCGTTCAGACAGTCATTTTTCCCTTGCGCGATCCGCGAGAGAAAGAGAGGGAGGAGGGAGGGGGAGTATGACTTTGGCGCGAATAGTGCCCTCCGCCACACACTGTTTGGTGGCTAGCGGAGTATATATGTAGATGTAGAAAACGCCTGTCTCTCTTGTTAGGTCTACTACAAAAGTGTGTCATTAGTAACGGTTTATTCAGTGTGTGTGTGTGCGTGTGTGTGTGTGTGTGTGTGTGTGTGTGTGTATGCGTGGTAGTCATAGATACTACGATTGTGTCTACGAAGATGTGAGTGATGTTTCTCACGTTATTTGTGGACCGTATGACAATCATACACTTGTTGTTGTATCGTAGTTGTAGGATTATGAGATGACGAGCAAGTTCTCTTTGCCTCATTCATGGACTGGTAATTATACAGGGTCTCTCTCTCAACAGTCATCAGCCGCCTTTTCTCCGGTGTTTCTTAAGACGGTTAGAAATCCTTTTTTGCAATGTATAACGGAAGTCAGCCCATGAAAATTTGGTCATCACGCTCAGCATCGATTGAAACTGTCCATTTGCTTCCCGTTACAAAGAAAATTTCTTTTAAAGTGGAATCGTAAGTGTCCATTCGACAGAGCTGTCCCAAAATTAGTCTCGTGTGATATTCGTTTGATCCGCTTGTATTGCCAGGGACAGTAAAACACGAAGATTAGCCAGTACACCAGTAGCGACAGCACCGCCATGGCCGGCGCTGACTGCTACAGCCACGCAGCAGCGCTGCTCTGTTGCTGCTGGAGTGCTGGCTATTCTCCGAGGTTCAGTGTCCCTGTTAACACAAATGGCTGAAAAGGACAACGTGGCAGACTAATTTCCGACTGCTCTATCGAATGGGCACATAAGATGTCACTTAAAAAATGATTTTGTTTGTACCAATAAAAATGCCTCCCCTCAACGATGGACGTCATGTGAAAGACGAGACGAGCAGAATTTTATTGGGCTACAAACGGCAAAACCATAATGGAAAATATCTGTCGAACCCCAGAGAAAATGCGCCTGACAATCCACACTGGAGGTACTTGGCGTATGTTGAGGCAATGCAGGTGTTCTTAATACAGTATGTCCCACTCGAACCTCCCTGATTTCAAGGACCCAGGAGAGAAAAACCACAGAAGATACGACAATGAAAAATGCACCACATAGTAGAGCATCTCAAATAATTTATATTCACGCATCAGAAGTGCCAAGTATCGTTGCCAGAGTGCACATGGTCGCATGACGTGAAAATGGCGACTCCATAGCAGCACGGGCAAGCAGTAGTGTGGTTTGCAGAAACAAAAGCACCGATTACTGCGCAAAGAAATTTTCGTCATGTGTATGAATGTGATACACCTGATGTGAAAACAATTAAGGAATGGTATAGGAAGTTTCTGGTAACAGGAAGTGTTCTGAAACATTCTGGTGGTGCACGTTATGCAGTTTCAGAAGAGGCAGTGGAGGACATCGGACAAACATTTCTCAGAAGCCCACGTAAGTCAATTTATCAAGCATATAGGCAACTTGATGTACCTCGATCAACATTGCATCGTGTAGTTCACCAGTGTCTTCGTATGTATGCTTACAAATTGCAAATTCTGCAAAATCTGATGCCGAACGACGAACCACGCCGACAACAATTTGCTGCGGGTATGCTGCAGCGTATTGACATGGATACCAGTTTCCTGCAAAGATGTTTATTCTCAGATGAGCTAACCTTTCATCTATCAGGAAGGGTTAATAGGCATAATGTTTGGATTTGGTGTTCGCAAGGTCAACACAGTGTCATTGAACATGTTCGTGATAGCCCTAAACTAAACGTCTGGTGTGAGCTAATGCACGACAGTATTGTTGGACCGTTCTTCTTTGCGGAACAAACAGTGAATGGGTCAGTGTATCTGGACAAAATGGCTCTGAGCACTATGGGACTAAACGTCTGAGGTCATCAGTCCCCTAGAACTTGTTGTTGTTGTTGTGGTCTTCTGTCCAGAGACTGGTTTGATGCAGCTCTCCATGCTGCTCTATCCTGTGCAAGCCTCTTCATCTCCCAGTACCTACTGCAGCCTACATTCTTCTGAATCTGCTTAGTGTGTTCATCTCTTGGTCTCCATCTACGATTTTTACCCTCCACGCTGCCCTCCAGTACTAAATTGGTGATCCTTTGATGCCTCAGAACATGTCCTACCAACCGATTCCTTCTTCTAGTCAAGTTGTGCCACAAACTCCTCCCCAATTATATTCAATACCTCCTCATTAGTTATGTGATCTACCCATCTAATTTTCAGCATTCTTCTGTAACACCACATTCCGAAAACTTCTATTCTCTTCTTGTCTAAACTATGTATCGTCCATGTTTCACTTCCATACATGGCTACACTCCATACAAATACTTTCCCTAGAACTTACAACCCCTTAAACCTAACTAACCTTAGGACACCACACACATCCATGACAGAGGAAGGATTCGAACCTGCGACCGTAGCGGTCGCGCGGTTCCAGACTGCTCGGCCACAGCGGCCGGCTATCTGGACATGTTGTAGCAGTTTGTGTACCCTCAGATACAAGACTTGAAACCCAACATCATTTTTCAACCAGATGGAGCTCCGCCGCATTGGTCAACAGCTGTTCGCAAGTTCCTGGATAGGAAATTTCCATTCGTTGGATCGGACGTGGAGGACCCACTGCCTGGCCACCACGTTCACCAAGCATCATGCTGGTTGATTTCTTCATGGGGGGTTGGTGAAGGACCGCATGTATGCTACCAAAGTGGATTATATCCCAACGTTGCGACATCGTATCACTAATACGATTGCAACAATAACAGAGGAAATGTTACAAAGAACTTAGCAAGAAATTGAATATAAACTCGATATTCTTCGTGCTTCATATGGTTCACATGTGGAGGTGTACTGATGATAAATAAATTCTTTGACACACTCTACAATGTGGTGCATTTTTCATTGTCGTATCTATATTGGTTTTTTTTCTGGGTCTTTGAAATCAGGGAGGTTTGAGTGGGACACCCTATACTGCACAGAAAATAAAGTTAGCTTATTTCATCAAAATATTAGAGTGCTCACTAGTAAGGAGTAATAGTTTTTTGTCAGCTTGGAACATTTAGAGAGCTCTGAAAAGATACACTTCCTATGCCTGTCTGAGCACCACAAAATCACGCAGTTAGATAAGTTACATATAAAATATTACACTATTACACCTTACCCATGCAGAAATAACGCAGGGAAAGGGAAAGAAGGAGTTGTTACATACATTAAGACAAAACACAAGTTAAAAAACATTGCGAAAAGTGGATTTTTGTAGTAATCACCACATGGAAGTGTGTGCTGTTCAATTAATAATGAAAAATAGTTCACTCATAATTTTAACTGTATATCGGTCCCCACTGGGAAATTTTAAACTATTGGTGAAGAATCTGGATTTCTTACTATGCTATCTGTCATACAGCATCAAGCAGTGAAGTCTGTGGCGACTTCAATGTAAATTTCCTAAACATTCGGATATTAAAAATGATTTGGAAACCTTATCTTTACCCTACAATTTGGTCTCAGTAATTACCTATCCAAAACTGGAGTATGAAGACAGTAGGTTACGAATTGATAATATTTTCTTTGATGAACCTCAAAGTATGAAAATAACGGTTTTTCCATTAAAAAATGCTATTTCTGATCATAGTGCAGTTAGTTAGGATAAATAACAGACTGTCTTAGTAGTAAGGATACATCTCGGTGGAAATCAGTTACAATAATTAATGGCTGTAAAACAAATGTTTTTAAGAATAGTTTACAAGAAATAACCTGAGATGAAATTTCTAATGAACCAAATGCCACACAAAATTTAATCTGTTCCATGATAAATTCATATCATTATTCGAAAATAGCTTTCCACATAAGCTAATCAGAAAGGACATTAAACAGCCAATTGAAACCCATGAAATGCTAGAGGGATTAAAGTGCCCTGTGAAAGGAAAAGGGAAATGTATCATTTGGCAAGAACAAGTAGGGATCCTGCAATAACTTATCACTACAAAAACTACTCAAAATGACTACAAAACGTTATTAAAACACGAAGAACATGCACATAGCGTTAGAAATCAGTTCTTCTGAGAGCAGACTTAACACTAACTGGAATATAGTGAAACATGAGACAGGGCAACAAGACACAGACAACAACACTATTGAATTGAATGGGAGGGCTATAAATGATGAGTCACAGGAAGCAAATACATTTAATAATCCTTTCTTAAATATAGTAGAAAGCATAGGGACTAACTCTTCAAGATCAAAATCACAGCACTATGTTGAAAATGTAGCTTTCATAAAATTCAGTCATATGAATGTATCACTAAGTTCTCCTTATGAAATTAAGAAAGTTATTCATTGTCTCAAAGATAAAAGCTCATCTGGTTTTGATAGAGTTTTCAATACAGTAAAAAAATTATTCCCACTTAATAAGGGCAGTGTTTTCTGAAATATACAATGCATCACTAATTAAAGGCATTTTCCAGAGAGACTGATATATGCCATTGTTGAACTCCTGTTTAAGAAAGGTGATAAGAGATGTCAATAACTACTGACCTCCTTTCACAGCTGACATTGTTATTCGAAATTTTTGAGATGATGATGTATTCTAGAATAATATATCACGTTAGCAACAATAGTACATTTAGCACATCACAGTTAGGGTTTCAGAGGTGTCACTCTACTGAAAATGCCATTTAAACGTTCAACCACCAGATTTTACAAGCATTAAACAATTTTTTGTGACCTCTCTAAGGCATTCAACTGTATGAACCACAGAATTCTCCTGCGTAAATTGACGTTTTATAGGATTTTTGGTATAGCCAACCAATAGATAAAGTCATATCTAACCAAAACAATGAAGAAAGCTGTACGTAGTAAGTCAAGCAATATAGCCCAGGGAAATAATTGTGACTGGGGAGACATTACATATGGGATGGCCCAATGTTTAATCTTAGGTCCACTATTGTTCCTCATTTGTGTAAATGATTATCTGTCTAGTATAGTACAAACAGAATTAGTTCTTTTTGCAGATGACACTGGTACTATAATTAGTCCAAACGTATGTACAATAACAGAAGATACGACAGACAAAGTTCTCAACTGTATAATCGGCTGGTTTGCTGTGAATGGTCTCACCCTCAATTTTTGACAGACACAAAATATTCAGTTCTGCATGTCTAGAGGTACAGCACCAATTGCAGGTGCAACACATGGCGAGGAAATAATAGCTGGAGGGAAACTTCAAAATTCTTAGGGGTCCATATTGATGAGAATTTAAACTGGAAAAAAATTTGAAACTCCCAAAACAACTTAGTTCAGCCACATTTGTGCTTAGAGTCATTGCAGATCTTGTGGAAAGACAAAACAGTAAGTCGGCATATTTTCATTCAATAATGTCATTTCGAATAGTGTTCTAAGGCAACTAATCCTGAAGAAAGAAATTCTTAATTGCACACAGACGTGCTTTAGTAATAAGATATGGAGCTCACCGACGATCATGTTGTAGAGATCTGTTTAAGGAGTCGGGCATTCTGGTCACTGCTTCACAGCATATTTATTCGCTCACGCAGTTTGTAAATAACCCACAATGGTTCAACAGGAACAATGAAATACACAATTACAATACCAAAAGAAAAAATGACCTTCATTACTCCACATTAATGTTATTTAGCGCAAAGAGGTATGCACAACGCTCCAACAAAAATTGTTCATCATTTACACAGTGATGTAAAATGTCTGACATACAGCAAAGCTAAATTTGAAAATAAATCCTTCTATTCTGTAGAAGAATTTCAGTTATCTTAATGTATAAAAGGTGATGGATAGGGGTTATTAACTCACATCTGCATATCTTTTATAATATAATCTTAGAACTGTTCATGATGCAACCACATGTACAAATTATTTCGTGATGTGAATGTAAAATGAGTTGTTCCACATTATTATGGTATATCATGCAGAATGTGCCATGGAACACCTGATCAACTAACTCACGATTGCATTAGTCTAGTTGTGTTAGTCTAGCCATGATGTTGAGAGGTGAATGCACCTAAAACACTGTGTGGAATCATGCTACATTAAATTAGGCTGATTGTAGGTATTGTTACTGCACACAATTCCACATGAGAAGAAAAACCCACGCCAACACTCTTGAAGATGGGTTTAATGTTGTTGGATTTAAGGTGGCCTCTTACTTCTGCAGAAAAAATGTGGAGAAAGCAGGAGTTGCCACAACTGTCAAAACTGTTTTAATTTCGAGAATACTGGTATTAATAAATTTTGCTTGGAGTGTCATTTAGAAGATTGTGTAACAGAGGTAGTGTTTCATAATAAGTCCTTTATAACTGTAAATATATACAGAGTACCTTCAGGAAACTTTAACTTCTTCATAAAAGGTCTGGAAGTTACTTTCTCCCATCCAAGAGTGAAAAAAAGTGGTCACTTGTTATTTAAATGGAGATATATGGGAAAACTCTGTCAGTGAACAATCATTGCAATTAGTAACCATGCCATTCAGTGTAATTCCTATTGTGAACTTTGCAACTAGGGTATGCAAATGCTCTGAGACTGCTGTTGATAATATCCTCATAGATAAAGCCACGGAAGGAAGTCACATCAAAAACCCAATAGTAAATGGGCTATCCAGTCATTACATACAGCATCTTATGTTAAATGTTTGAAGTTATCAGGATTTAAATTTGTTAAATCTCAGTACAGGAGGTTAATAAATCAATCACAAATTTTTAATTTAGGAGATTGTTCAATGATGTGAATTGGATATATGTTTACGAAACTTCTGTCTCAAATGATAAATACAAAGCTTTCCTTGTTTGAAAACTGTTTGCCCTAAAGGTAACTCAAATCGAACTAAAATCTAAAAACAAACCATGGTTCGCACCTGGAATAAAGGTATCATGTAGGACAAAAAGCAACCTGTGTCTACTACTAGGAACAGTTCTGATGTTACCTTTGTAATACATTACCAACTATACCGCAAAATGTTAAGGGATGTAATCCAAAACTCTAAGCAACTTTATTGTGACAGAAAGATAATTTCATCAACCAACAAAAAGAAAAATATATGGGATATAGAGAAGACAGGGACAGGTCGGGTCAGAAAGGAAGAGGAACACATAGCTCCAAAAATAAATGAGGCATAGGTAATAAGTGAAAGTAATGTAGCAAACCTCTTAACAGTTACTTTGCTTCTGTTGCTAACAACTTTGGTTTGTCATGGTCTTAAATCAGTGCAATAGAATATCTGAGATCGGCATCTACACACAAACGGAAATGACACTCAGTTCTCCCAATAAGTAGCAACCATCATCAAATCCTTAAAATCAAAGCATCCTGGTTGTTATGATAACATATCAATAAAGTTAAGTAGTGAGTGTTCATGTGAGTTGAGTTCTGTTTTAATCAATCTCTTATCATTGGAAAATTTCTGGACTAGCTAACAGTCTCTCGTTTCGTAATGTAATTCCTTCAGCATCACATGATTTAATTCGACTACATTGCATTATCCTTGTTTTGCTTTTGTTGATGTTCAGCTTATATCGTCTTTTCAAAACACTGTCCATTCCGTTTAACTGCTCTTCAAAATATTCTGCTCTGTCTGACAGAATTACAATGTCACTGGCAAACCACAAAGTTTTTATTTCTTTTCCCTGAATTTGAATTCCTACTCCAAACTTTTCTTTTGTTTCCTTTACTGTTCGCTCAATGCACAAATAGAATAACATCAGGGATAGGCTACAACCCTGTCTCACTCTCTTCTCAACGACTGCTTCCCTTTCATATCTTCGAGTCTTATTACTGCCAACTCATCTCTTTACATATTTACCGAGCGGGGTGGCGCAGTGGTTAGACACTGGACTCGCATTCAGGAGGACGACGGTTCAATCCCGCGTCCGGCCATCCTGATTTAGGTTTTCCGTGATTTCCCTAAATCACTCCAGGCAAATGCCGGGATGGTTTCTCTGAAAGGGCACGGCCGACTTCCTTCCCAATCCTTCCTAATCCGATGAGACCGATGACCACGCAGTCTGGTCTCCTTCCCCAAACCAACCAACCAACCAATCTTTACATGTTGTAAATATCATTTCGCTCGCTGTATTTTACCTCTGGTACTTCCAGAATTTCGGAGAGAGAATTTCAGTAAACATTGCCAAAAGCTTTCTCCTAGTCCATAAATGCTATAAATGTACATTTGCCTTTTCTCAACCTATCTTCTAAGATACGTCGAAATGTCAGTATTGTCTCGCATGTTCCTACATTTCCCCAAGATATGCTTCTACCAGTTTTTCCATTCTCCTGCAGAAAATTCGCATTAGCATCTTGCAAGCATAACTTATTAAACTGATGGTTTGGTAATTTTCACACTTGTCAGCAACTGCTTTCTTTAGTGTTAATTACCACATTCTTCTTTAAGTCCGAGGATACTTCGCCTGTATCAAACTTCTTGCACACCAGATGGAAGAGTTCTGTCATAGCCCGCTCTACCAATGCCACCAGCAGTTCTGACGGAACGTCTACTCCCGTCACCTTTATGCGGCGTAGATCTTTCAGAGCTCTGTCAAATTCTTCTCACAGTATTATATCCCCAATCTCATCTTCACCTACATCCAATCTGACTTCTATAATATTTTTTTCAAGTTCATCTCCCTTGTATAGACCCTCTATATATTTCTTCCAACTTTCAGCTTTTCGCTCTTTGCTTAGTACAGGTTTATGATACAGCTTTTCATTCATACAGCTGCTTCTCTTTTCCACAAAGGCCTCTTTAATTTTCCTGTTGGCGATATCTATCTTTCCCCTACTGAAATATGCTGCTAAATCCTTACATTTGTCACCTAGACATTCCTACTCAGTAATTTTGCACTTCCTGTTAATCTCATGTTCTAGACTTTTATATTGTCTTCCCTCTGCTTCATTGGCTGCATTTTTCAATTGTCTCGCATCATTAGTTAAATTCAAGAACCTGTGTTATCCAAAGATTCCTAGTAGGCCTTGTTTCTTTACCTATCTGATCCTCTGTTGCCGTCGTTATTTCATCTCGTAAAACCACCTATTCGTCTTCTACTATATTCCTTTCCCCTGTTCTAGTCAAATGTTGTCTAATGTTCCTCTGAAGCTCTGAACAACCTCTGGTCGCTTCAGCTTATCCAGGTCCCATATTAAGTTCCTACAATTTTCCTAGTTCTTCAGTTTTATTCTATAGCTCATAACCAATAAACTGAAAGTGTGAAATTTATGGGAATACACCTCGATAATAAATTTATTTCTGAAAGGCATACAACAGAATTGCTTAAGCGCCTTAACAAGTCTGTATTTGCGATGCAAATGATGTCAGACGTAGGATATTGAAATATTAGAAAATCACATATTTTGCTTACCTTCATTTCGTTATGTCATGTGCGATCGAATTTCGGCCTTACTCGTCAAATCAAGCAAAAGTTTTTAGAGTACAAAAGCTAGTAATAGACTCACCTTCGGTGTAAATTCAGGAACATCATGTAGATACCTTTTCTAGGTACTAGATATTCTAACCACTGCTTCTTAGTATATTTATTCCTTAGTGAAATTTGTAGCAAAAGATATGTCTCTGTTTCCAACCAGTACCTCAATATTTTTCATCAACCCTAAGAATAAGGATAATCTACATAAAGGTCTAAAATTATTTACTTTGGATCAAAAAGGGGCCCAATATTTGGGAACACACATTGTCAATAAATTTCCAGCAACCATTAAAAACTTGGTTTTTAACAGAGTATGACTTTCTTGGCATGCAGCCCCATCCACTCTATCGATGAATATCTTAACAGGGACTGTTAGATCAGCTTAAGTAAAAATGTCAGTTACGTTTGAGTTTCGACAGCGCTTGGTCGCAAGAGTCAAGATTAGGTATTTTGTGTATGATAAATTTATTAAAAGTACGTAACTATGTTTCATTATGACAGTGTATTAGTTCTGTAAATATTACCTGTTCCACTTTACTGTAATGTATTTACATATTTTGATAATTTCCTGACAAACGATCAGGGAAGTGTGTATTATGTTCAAATGCTCTGTGTTTTTTACGTTATACTTTTTATCATATTCCGCGCTTACGAGAATCGCCTCAGTTTTGGGTCTACGGAACGAAAACTGAATCTAATGTAACCTAATCTAATAAACAATATTAAGAGTCCATTGTTCACGCTTCGAGGTTCCCTGAAGCAGTGTATAACACAACATCACAGTGCCCCATAATTTCCAGTTAATTCCGTATTTTTGATGGAATTACTTGGCTATATAATAAATGTACTTTGTTAGCTTTGTCAATGTCCGTTACTCAAAAAACGGTAATGCAATTATAAAAAACTATTTGAAAAAATTGTCGCAAAGTTTTGGAGTACAAACGCTGGCAAAATCAAGGAAATATCTATTGTATTAAAATCTGAAGAATATGTTTGAAGTATGGAAATAATATCGCATGTGCTGAGTAGTAGACAGACGGGATGGAGTAGTTGCAAGTCATCGATGTTGAAGTATGGATGCAATGTGGCAGCTATCAAGGGCATAACGGTGTGTAATTTCAAAATGTTGTTTTAAGTATGGTAAGGCTTTGCAAATGGTCAAATTACAAAGCTTAGAAGAAAAAATGATACTTAAAATATTGAAAGAAAAGTACTGTGTCGCTAAAGATAGAAAAATTTGGTTCTTTTCTGAGAAGAACCTGTTGACATTAAATACTGTCACATCGTACCGTTTGCAACTCACCTGAAAGTAAGATCGAGCCGATTAGTTTATTAGCTATGTGGCGTCTTAGATACAATAATTTTAACATTGTAGTTTTTTTAGTAGCTCAGTAATTCACCTGAGTGTCCTTCATTATCCTAGGCACTCACCATGAAACGTCCCCTTAGAACAATTGTATAACAGTTAGGCACAATGGAACAAAATCTTCAAAAGTTAGACACAATGGAACAAAATCTTCAAAAGTTAGACACAATGGAACAACATCAGAAACAAACACAGCAACAGTTACACACAATGGAACAAAATCAGAGACAAACACAGCAAAAGCTTCAAAAGGTAGACTCATTGGAACAAACTCTCGAACAAACACGTGAAGATTTAACTGCTGAGTTACATAACATTGAATCGAAATGTCAAAAAGTCTGTAATGACGTAAAAACACAAATTTGTGAGCATTTTCAACCTATTTTTGCGCGTCATGAAAATGCATTACAGAATCATGAAGCAGCCATAAAAGAACTGCAAACTATTGTTCATGAAAATCATGAGACCTTGCAAGCTAAAATTGACTCAGTTGCATCTACCGATTTGGTTACACAACTTTCAAAAACTCAAGAAAACTTAAAGGACACAGTAGATTCTCTGAAAATTGGTTCAGAAAGACACATGGAGGAAATTAGTCCATTATCAGAGAAAGTAGTTGAACTTTCGGATCAGCTAAATAATTTATCTACGAAGGTAGATGATAATCTGAATGACACAAAACCGGTAGTCTTTAATAACAC
Organism: Schistocerca cancellata; assembly: GCF_023864275.1. Lineage (NCBI taxonomy): Eukaryota > Metazoa > Arthropoda > Insecta > Orthoptera > Acrididae > Schistocerca > Schistocerca cancellata. Next base: position 242,141,279 of record NC_064628.1, on the reverse strand, counting down.
AGAAGAGTGCGAACAAATTAGGAAACTGAAACAAAATCTGAATCAAATTGATACACAACACCAAAGAGAAATCCGGGAAGTACAAGATCAGCTGACACAGGTAATACAAGGATTACGTATTTCAGAGGACACTCATGCTCCAATGCGGGAAGAGGGACATAGAAATATGGAAAAGCCACAAAATAATAACACAGGGCATTTCGGTAATTATGAAAGAAATTGGCAAGGTACACCGAATTTTGAGATGGAACCGCCGACACGACGTAACAATGACCAATATGCAACTCGCCGACACGATGATTTTGACTATAAGCTGTTCATTACTACACGTAAATTCAAAACGTTTAAGAATTCTGCCAACGACATTCATCCACAAGCGTGGCTCCATCAATTCTCTCATTGTTTCCCTCCTAACTGGTCATTGGAGCACAGGTTAGAATTTATGTGTGGCTACTTAGAGAATGAACCAGCTGTAAGAATGCGATCGGTCATTCACGATTGCCACAGTGAAGGAGAATTTTACCATGCCTTCCTCTCAGCATATTGGTCTCAAGCCATACAAGACCGAGTAAAACATGGCATCATAATGATGAAACATTTCGAACAATCTGAATTTTTCAGTCTTGTGAAATATTTTGAAGACATGTTGCACAAGAATCAGTACCTGTCAAACCCATACAGCCCCTTCAGAACTCATCTGCATTTGCTTAATCAAACTGCCTGAACATTTACGACATATTATTTTAGCAGGACGTTGCAAAGACGACATTGAAGCTTTGCAGGGACTGTTACAAGTACTAGAAATTGACACTGACAATCGAGTAACGCGAAAACAGGAACACAACAACTACAGGTCACATCCGTCGCAATTCCGCGATGAAAGAAATAATAACTGGACACGACAAGGCTATTCTCACAACACAAATCGTGACCAAAACAGACACCACCCGTATGACAACCATTGGCAGAGTAGTAATAATTACAGGGAAAGATCACCTCTCCGCAGTAATGACTATCACAGAGACAATCAGAGAAACAGACAATATGGGAACCAAAACGATTATTATCAAGGGAGACAGAATAACTTTAGACGCAATGGTCCAGCGCGCAGTTACGACTCAGGGAGAAATTCTCCACCACGTGACCGACAAGAAAGAAACTATGGAATCTACCGACATGACGACAGACGATATGATCGTAACGACAGACCTGAACTGCATCAGAACTGGCGGGATTCTCGTCACAGTGAATTTGTAGAAGTTAGGTCTCCAAATCCCAATAACAACGCACGCCAAGAAAGAGACAATAGGCAATGACTCACACCGCTGGCAGCCACAAGACGTACTTATGAAACTGACGACACAGCTGCCGTAGCTAGTAATTACGTAAAAATGGAAGACATTAGGGACATCTTACTCCAGGAACACGTCGTAAAACATAACAACATAGCATATCCTGTGATTCACATTACTGCAAATGACGTAAAATTTACGGCAATACTTGACTCTGGCAGTCCCATTTCAGTAATTAGTGAAACAGCTTTTAGCAAATGCAAGAAATCGAACGATTGCCCCACACTTCCGTTACGTAAGATTAAATTTCGAGGTGCAATCTTTGGAAAAAGTGTAGATGTACGCCAACAAACCAATTTAGAATTCTTTTGCCAAAGCCACAGCTTCTCTATGAACTTTCTTATTGTTCCATTATTGTCGACGGAAATCATATTGGGAGTAGACTTTTTGAATGAATGCAAAACAATCTTAAACTTTCACGATGCTGAAATAAGTTTAGAGAAGGAAGGTAAGTCAACAGCTTTGAAATTTGAAGATTGGCTTTCAAGCCATGACGAGGACATTAATCGGCTTTACCTTCTGTTAGACAACAGTTCGGAATTTTCTACAGAACTAGACACTAACAATCACTCTGCAAGTACTGACAGGGATGATATCGACGGCATATTTGAAATTAATGAGTTAATTCAGAATAAAATTCAAACAATTGAGAATTGTAATGACACTGATAGGCAGGACCTTTTTGAGATTTTACAAGCACATTCCACAGTTTTTACTCACAAAACAGGAACAATCAAGGGATTTCAATACCAATTTCGTGTTCGTGAGCATACTAAATTTTGTGTTAGACCATACGTAATTCCAGCACATTATAGGGACCGTGTTAGAACAGAAATACAATCTATGCTTGACGAGGGCATTATTGAGCCTGCAGTAAGCTCATACAACAATCCGTTACATGTTGTTGAGAAGAAAAATGGATCGATCAGACTTGTCTTAGATTCGAGACAAATCAATACTATCATTATTCCTGAAACAGACAGACCGCAGACGATGGAAGAACTTTTTCAAAATTTTAATGGTGTAAAAGTGTTGTCTTCCATTGATCTCAGATCCAGCTTTTATCAGATCGAACTTCATCCAGAATGTAGAAAATACACAGCTTTCCTTTGTTTCGGCGTTTGTTATCAGTTTCGGAAACTTCCTTTTGGTTTGAACATTTCTTCGGCAGCATTCATTCGCGGGCTAAATTCCATATTACCTGAGTTCTTAAAACGTCACATCACCTTATATGTGGACGATATTCTGATAGCAGAAGCCTCATGGGAACAACATAACCGCATCCTCAACAGTTTGTTACGTATTTTTGCAGAATCTGGAATTACAGTTAACTTGGAAAAGTCTGAATTCGGTAGGTCAATGGTGAAGTTTTTGGGACATATTATTTCTTCTGAAGGCATTCAGCCGGATCCTGAAAAGTTAGAAGCAATCAGAGCCATTCCAGTTCCATCCACAAAAAAACAAGTCCGCAGTTTTCTAGGTCTCATAAATTTTTACCGTCGTTTTCTGAATATGCAAATTTTAGTTACACCAAAACTTTGTTCTCTCACTGGAAAAAATACTATTTGGAACTGGGACGAACAAGCACAGTTGGAATTCAATTCTTTGAAAGAATCGCTACTTAACGCGCCAATGCTAGCTCATCCAGATCTGTCACAAGATTTCTGCCTTAGCACGGATTCTTCTAAAGTCGGTCTTGGTGCCCACTTATTTCAAGAAGCCATAGAAAATGACACTACTGTTCAGAAAACCATTGCTTTTGCTAGCCGAGTGCTAACAAAATCTGAAAAAAATTATTCCCTTACTGAATTAGAAGCTTTAGCTATCGTTTGGGCATTTAACAAATTCCGTTTCTTTCTTTCTGGTAAGCACGTGAAAGTATACAGTGATCATCGTGCATTACAATTTCTTATGTCTTCAAAATTAAATCATCACAGGTTAAAACGTTGGGCATTGTTCCTGCAAGAATTCCGCTTCACAATAGTCTACATTCCCGGCAAGGAGAACATTGTTGCGGACGCGCTGTCACGCGCACCGGCTGGGCTTGAGAAAAGTAACACAGAAGGCAACCTTGAGAAAAATTTCAGTATTCTTTACATTCAGAAAGTCGTCTTTGAAAACTTCATCACCACATCTTTAAAGTACATTGCTCATGAACAAGATAAAGATCCGATTTGGAAAGACATCAAAAGTAAATGCCATGAAAAGACACACACTCAGATTCGGCATTATTACCTGGTTAGAAACAACATACTTTTCAAACGCTGCACTGTTGATGACAAGCTATGGGTACTTTGCATTCCAGACGATTTTGTTAATAAGCTCATTTGGTATATTCATTTCAGCTACGCACATTTTGGTCCACGAAAATGTTATCATATTCTTCGAACAACTTGTTATTTTAACAATATGGAAAAGAGAATTCGAAGAGTCTTGTCTATTTGTAAACTTTGTCAAAAGGCGAAACCATCTACTATCTCACATCGTGCTCCATTGTTTCCTATTATTCCTTCTAAATTAAAATAATTTGCTGCTGTTGATCTCTTGGGACCCCTTGTCAGAACATCGAATGGATTTTCGTACGTTCTAGTCGCTGTTGAACTTACTTCAAAATTTGTTTCTTTCACACCGTTACGTAATGCCACTGGACGGTCTGTATCCAACGCCTTTGTTAAAAAAATTTTACGTGAAGTTGGACACGTCAGTAAAGTCATTTCAGATAATGGACCACAATTCAGATCTGCTGTTTGGTCACACATGCTTCGGAACCACAAAATCAAACCTGTTTTTATTTCATTGTACTCACCACATTGTAACCCGTCTGAACGGATTATGAAATAAATCAATAAGCTTTGCAGACTTTATTGTCACAGAAAGCATCAGCATTGGGACAGATATTTACACATATTTCAAAATGTGCTGAATGAAATGCCTCATGATTCCACTGCTTTACCACCTACTCTTGTACTGAAGAATGAAGAACCACCGAACAGAATCAGAGAGCTTGTACCTCTCCTGAATACACGTAAACTTCGACACAAAGACATAATTGATTTGGCTCTTAAAAATATAAAATCTGCAGCAGACAAAAAGAGAAAACTACACGGTAAAGCAAATGCAAAGAAATTATATATTGGTCAGAAAGTTCTCATTAAAGCTCATTCATTGTCACATAAGAAGAAACACATGAGTCACAAATTCTTTCTAGTTTACAATGGACCTTACAGAATCCGACGTATACCACATGATAATTGCGTTGAAGTTGAAATTCTGCGTACTAGGAAGAGTAAAGGTTTACACCACATTTCACATGTAAAACCGTTTATTGAAAGAAAATCTGCTTTTTAACTTTGTCTTTGACATAAAACGTTTCACTTCACGTTACTAGTATGCTTTAGAAACTGTTACCATGCAACAATGTTTAAAGTTAAATATCCAGTCAAGAACCAAGAGAACTTATTCAAACAGAAACTACGAATGCATTGTTATTGCGAACAGACGACACAGTGTTATTGTGTGTGTACATTCTTGCTTGTTAGTTGCACGATTACGTAACGACTATAAGGCTTACATACTTAGAACATATACTGCTAATGAGATTTTAATGCAACGTTTTGGTTTACCTGAAAAGATACTCTTTATTTGTAGTATATTCGGTGAGATTAACGATGACACAGTGGTTAGTTTATGCGACAGCTACACGATTTTATCACGACGCTACTAATGAGTGACATTTTACAATATTGCTCTTGCGATGTATCTGTTTTATATCTGCACAGTTTTTCTGTATTATTCTGGAAAGTAAAACATGTTTTAGTAGTAACTTTTGTGGTACAGCTACAATGAGACAGCCTTTTCCGTAGCACAAAAATACGTTACAGCACAGTACTTTCTTCATCACAACAATAAGCGTAATAACTAAGATATCTATACGCAAAGCATTTCACTTTTGTTTATCATGAGGTAAGTACATTGACTTCTGCAGAACTTAGCTTTCGGAGGACAATAACTACGACACTTCCACAGAGATGATCTTACAGCAAGACGCATATTTAGCGCTACAGGACACGTATTTGAGTGATTAATTTTGTACTAAAATCATTTCTTTTTAAAGATATTTGAGGTACAATGATACAAAGGTTTTCCGTAATACATTTCATTCCATTCTTGTAATCTGTAACACCTGAAGGTATAATTACATTAATCCTCAGGGGGGTACACACTTACTTTGTGTACCATGTGTTTGGCAAGCACAAGGAGCCCTAGCTAATATGGTATTTGCTTATACAAATTTACACATCAGTACCATATTTCTCTAACACACAAATTACACAACTATCTGATCATTTAACAGAGAAACAAACATCTTTTTATTACGTCAGTGACACATGTTTACGCAATTACAGAGTTGGATTTCTTCATACTTACGAAATTGTATTTTGTCTGTACTTTGTGAACTGTTCATATTTTTTCGGACCCATTGTGATATTATGAGAGCTTTGAATGATATATTTGGTATGGGATCACAATTTTTAAAGTATGTTTGAGGCAGATGACACTTTTGACATGTGCAGAGAATTTTTTTTTTATTGGAGGAAGCTACAACGATTTTGAGAGTTGACTGAAGTGTTATGATGTTATTATTACGATGACTATGTGTATTATGCTGTTGCGGTATGTTTATGATCAATAAGCTGATGCTATATGAGTTATTTGATTATGCTACATATCTGTTGTGATGAAATATTGAAGAAGTGTTGACGAATATGTATATATGTAATAAGGTAAGGAATAATGAGTAGTGGTTAGGGACTCTGGTTTATGAATAAGGTTGTTGGAAACCAAGAATCGTACTTTAAGAGTTATGAAATGTGTGTATATGCGTGAATGTATCACAATGCCGACGAAAATTTTTTGGACAATGTTATATCAATAGGATTTTGTTTCTACAGATTTGTAACGCAAATTCTTGACCTGTGAAATATTTTTATATGAGACTGCCACTGTAGCGGAAACTGCTGTCGTAAATATTTCGGTAAGAAAGGTAAGTGACCATGACGTAATGCGTTGTGAGCGGCCAGGTGTGCCAGCCGCCTTGAGAAAAAGTCATTAGGGTGTGCATTTCAGAAGCACAGGTAGAAAAAAAAAGTGAGGCCATTATCCTCACTATTGACATTTCTTAAATACGACACACTCAAACTTGAAAACATATGGTAACACTGTGGAGCTCTTAATTTATGATATTTACTGAAATGCCTAATGAAATGACGAAAAATATTTTTATGTCTATACACCTGATTATGACAAGTGTCTTTCTACGAGAGTTGAGAGAATTTCTACTAACTTATGAAATGTCACATGACTATTGAATGATGTTTTTATGCTTTGGTTTGCGTAATTGCTTATTTCATTTGATACCTGTTTTCTAGCTGTGTTGCAGCATTGGTTTTATAAAATAAACTTAAATGCATCTGCTAATGTGAACACTTTCTGTCAACAGATTTATTAAATAATTATTTTCTGATCCACATTCTTCGAAAAAGGAGCTCTTGGAATGGAGAGAACAACAAGAACGGACTAATAACAGTAACTGCATCTATAATTTTCTTTTCAAGTACTTGGTAATTTTTTGTAGAATAATTTGTGGTGCACCACTTTAATTACATAGACATTAAGATGTGAATATACATTTTCCTTATCTGCATTGTTGTTTTTACTGTAATATTTGCTTGAGCTATGTCATGTTTAGGTATAAGTTACTGTTGTTTGCCAGGCATAGTGTTACTGAATTTGACTTTGTGTTACTCTTCTAAGCTAGTTTTACTACTGTTTTATTTTTCTTGTTTGCTGCACAGTGCCTTATATTAGTTGTAGTACTGCAATTGCTTTGCCAATTTGAATTTTTTTGTCCTTGATGTTTGTGTTAATTGTTTTATGCTGCTGCATTGCCTCGTCCCTTATTTTAGCATCTGAGCTCAGTAGATTTAAGTTAGCTTAAGAGGGGGTAGCCTATAATAGAATGAGTTGCAATGAATTGGAAGAAATGTATTGAGAAGTTATACGAAAAAAGTACAGAAAGCAGGTATAGGTAGGACTTTTGGGAATAATGATGAACCAAGGGAGATCTCCATGCAAAATACTGCAGTAAAACAAACCCTGTCCTTTCCTCTTTGCTGGTTTTTCCCAATATGTAATTGTGTGTTGTCCTTTCCTTTTGGTGTTATCCCACTATGTGTTTGTGTACCCTTGTGTATTTGTTTTCTTCCTGTCTCTGTGTAGTTTCATAGAATTTTTTCTTCTTCTAATATTAAGCTACATTCACTATGATGAGGAATACTGTTCTCCTCAAATATAATTGGCATTAATAATATGTTATTTACCTTGTAAAGATGTTCAGACATTATTTATTCTGTTTTATTTTAATGCTCATGTGTAAAGTTGATGTTTCAAAAGTTATTCTGATCTTTTATGTATGAACTTATGTTATAATTCCTGTAACACTGATGTATATGTTTATTTCTATTCTGTTGTAAAGCCTGTACTACAAATGTTATCTGTATTGTTATGTTTTTAATGATGTATTTTGTACCTTTGTAATTGTATTCTTATGTTATAAAATTGTAATTGACACCAGTTCATCATATTATTAACTTGTAAGTTCCATTTCACTGCACACTTTTCTGTTGGTCATAGTATATGGACAATATGTGAGAAGTAGGTACTGATAGTGTTTGCACGTGTGTTAATAATTCAGCAAGGGACTGGATAACAACATTGCTGGTTCTAAGGACAATTCCAAAAACTTTGTGAGTGCACAAGTGGTGGTTTATGGACTTGCTATCTTCTCTGCAAGACTCTTCTATGGTGATTGTGCACCTGCACAGTCACAGCAGATGGCTGCTGGCCATCTCTACATCGACTACAGTGGGTCTGCACCTCTGGTGGCCCACCAACACCAATACCATACTCTCTACCAGGACTACAGTGGGTCTGCTCTGTGATGACCTACCTACCAATCTTCTTCAAAACGTCGAATGACTCTGCTGTGGGGTTGCTCTGTTGTGGCCCATTACCTGTCAGCACGTCAAGAGTCAGCACTGTCGTTCAGTTGGAAGGACAACACTACTTCTTCAAGACTGCATGGAAATCCACTACTTCCATGTGCATTGTCTTTTACTGCTCAGACTTTGAAAAAAAAAACCACTGAAATTTTACTGTGATGAACAATCTGGACTGTCTTTATGGACTGTGAGAAAATTTTAGCTTTTGACCAACATTGTATAAATAAGTGTGTGCATTTGATATCTTTGTTATTGTAATTATGAAAAATTTTTTCAAATCATTATTGGCCAGTGCCCAAAAATATTTTGTAAAATTTTTTGTGGGGAGTATGGGGGCTATGTAAGTAGGCTGTTTATGTTTTCTTTATGTAAGTAGGCTGTTTATGTTTTCTTATTGGCAACGTTACGTAGCGCTCTATATGAAAATCACTGGCTGTGCTGTGTGCAGTCTGTTGCTAGTTTGCATTTTTGTCTGCCATTGTAGTGTTGGGCAGCGGCAGCTGGATGTGAACAGCACGTAGCGTTGCACAGTTGGAGGTGAGCCGCCAGCAGTGGTGGATGTGGGGAGAGAGATGGCGGAGTTTTGAAATTTGTTAGACTGGATGTCATGAACTGATATATATATTATGACTATTAAGGTAAATACATTGTTTGTTCTCTACAAAAATCTTTCATTTGCTAACTATGCCTATCAGTAGTTAGTGCCTTCCGTAGTTTGCCTACTTACATAAAGAAAACATAAACAGCCTACTTACATAGTCAGAATAATTTCAGACGCAACAGTTCAGCGTGCAGTTACGATTCAGGGAGAAATTCTCCACCACGTGACCGACAAGAAAGAAACTATGGAATCTACCAACATGACGACAGACGATATGATCGTAACGACAGACCTGAACTGCATCAGAACTGGCGGGATTCTCGTTACGGTGAATTTGTAGAAGTTAGGTCTCCAAATCCCAATGACGACGCGCGCCAACAAAGAGACAATAGGCAATGACTCACACCGCTGGCAGCCACAAAACGTACTCACGAAACGTCCCCTTAGAACAATTGTATATGACTGTACTTAAACTGACACACACTATTTTTAGCGCAACGTAATCTGACTATCAAAGATCCCTGCAAAAGAATGGCCCTGAGTAACATTAAACTATACCTTTCAGAAATCACTTACCTCACAAAAATCTTCATTACTCGAACTACTGCAATACAGCGAGCGCCACTACTGCCAGCTAAATAAAAGATTCAAACTACTGAAGGCACTAACTACTGATAGGGATAGTTAGCAAATGAAAGATATTAATAGAGAACAAACAATGCATTTACCTTAATAGTCATAATATATATAGCAGTTCATGACAAATTACAAAACTCCGCCATCTCTCTCCCCACATCCACCACTGCAGGCGGCTCACCTCCAACTGCGCAACGCTACGCGCTGTTCACATCCAGCTGCCGCTGCCCAACACTACAATGGCAGACAACAATGCAAACTAGCCACAGACTGCACACAGCACAGCCAGTGATTTTCATCCAGAGCGCTACGCAACGTTGCCAATATGAAAACATAAACAGCCTACTTACATAAAGAAAACATAAACAGCCTACTTACAACCATTAATAGGTTTCTATTTTTCATCAGTGTTGCAGTTTCAATCATAAGTTAAAAAGATAATATTATTTCAGCTAAGACAAAATTAACTACATTTGCTAGTTAATTTAAAATCAGTCCGTTCATAAAACTAGATGCAATAACAACTAACTACAGCTCATTGTGGATTGTTTTGCTCATACTGCTGCCTATCAGCAACTAAGTAAAATAGACTGTTTGTAGCAAAAGTAAACTCAAATTGCTGCTAAATTAAAGTGATTAATCAATTCTGATGAGAAGGATTAAAAGCAAGGAAGGTAACATTAAGATTGGAATGGGAATTTCACTGTTCAATCCAGAGGAGAGAGCGAATAGGAGGAAAGAGTACATTGATGTGGGGGAAGATAGGATAGATTGAAGGCTTCTATAAGGGGACTACTTGTCTGATTAAGAGACAAAAGAAGAAACAGGAGTAGATTTAGAATATATAGACGATCCAGTATTAGAATCAGAATTTAAAACAGGTTTGGAGGACTCAAGATCAAACAAGTCAGAAGGAATAGATAACATTCCATCTAATTTCTGAAATCATTTGGGGAAGTGGAAAACAAAACGGACATTCCCATCGGTGTGTGGAATGTATGAGTATCGCGACAATCCATCTGACGTTGGGAAAAATATCATCCACACAATTCCGAAGACTCAAAGAGCTGCCAAATGCGAGAATTGTCGCACAATCAGCCTAACAGCTCATGCATCCAAGGTGCTGACAAAACAATAAATGGAAGAATGGAAAAGAAAATTGAGGCTGTGTTAGATGACGATCAGTCTGCCTTTAGGAAAAGCTTTCCAAAAATGATCTTTTGAACCGTGCTACATTATAACCATTGTCTATTATTTCGTTTGCCCATAGGGCAGCGTCACCTTGGATGTGTGCTATAATAAATTGGATCTTTTGGCGGTCATTACATGTTCTGGGTAACACATTTCTAAATTCTTTTATAAAGGTCACGGGATATACTGTTTTTTTTTCTGAATTGAACACTTGAAATGGCCTATGTTTGATTAAGCTTTCGTCATTGTTACTACATGTGAAAGGAGAAGCTGTCCCAACCTGATTCGGAATATGCATACTTCCGTGTTCATGCATATTTTCTTTTTCTGCATTACTTGTTTGTTGATTATGAACCGAACATGCCTTTTCCATTTCCATACATGTTATACAGGACATATCACCGTTTTGTTTAAACGTTTGAGTTTGGTAATTCGATGGGTGATACCTGATTGCCACAGCGGTATTGGTAATTTATATCTCGCTTGGAGTTTTTGATCTGCAGGTTGTCGCGTTTCGCTTGTGGTTTCTTTACAGACAGCTGCTCCGCTAGTTATTTGTTGCATTCCAGACAGTACTTTACTCTCTATTTGTTCCAAGACCTGACTTTCTTTCTCATTTAGCCAATCTTGGAATTTCTCTTCTATTTTCTGTGCTTGTTCGGTTAAATGCTCTTCTATGGTTTCTTTCTGCACGATTTCTAGATTTCCCATACGGTTGATGAGTTGCGCTACTTCATCTTTCATAACTGTGTGTGTCGTTTGTAGCGTTTGCACATCTTGTGCTATGTTGCTGACTATGTTCAGCAGTTTGGTATAGGTTTTCTTTATTTCGTTTATTTCCCACTGTACCTTCTCAAACTGCATATTTATAATTTCCATTAAAACCTTATCTCTCTCTCTCTTTCTATCTCTATCTTTTTCTTCCCTTAATCTCTTCTTTTCTTCTCTTTCTGCTTCCCTCAATCTACCTTTTTCTTCTCTTTCCTTTTCCCTTAATCTATCTCTTTCTGTTAATTTCCGGAGAAATTCGGCAAATGGATCTGGTATCGGTGAACATACTGGTGTCGTTGTTAGTCCACTCCTTTGAACATTGACACTGGTCCTGCTAGCAGCAGCTCCCGTTTCAAATCCTTCACTGTGCTGACTACCTTTTGTCATCTCACAGGAAACTACAGTATCTACGCTCTTACCCCTTAGATCGCTGTCAATATCTAATATCTCCGTACCCCTATCCATTTCACTCAACAACTGAACATTATTCGGAATATTGGTATTATTATCTGGTTTTAACTCCAAAACTCGTTCAACTTAACCCATAATGTCAATAAAATCACTTTACTCACTACAAAACTTACTCTAGGCTACAAATGCAGACTAATTTCTTCAATAATAGTGGTAACTACCTTTAACATCACAAAATGATTCTTTCCTTACGGTGGTTTTTACAAATACAAACTGTTATCTACTTTACTATCTACCATGTATCATCTACCATACTGTACTCTGATGATACGGGTCTATGTAGCAAGACGTGATGCTTAGTGGTCCTTACCTTGGTACTCTTCTATCTCTGTCCTCTCAGGGTCTAAAAGTTTCCTCTCTGTTACTCTTGTTCGTCAAATTTATACATGAAAGAAATTTGATTGGTATTGGAATACATACTATACACATAGTCTCTATGTCTTCCCCCAATATAACTGGGCTTTATTCATTATGACGTGGTTATCGAGCCCCACGTTACCAGGCGGCATTTACATTATCCCTTCTTTTCTGTCGTTATTTATTATTATTATTAAGTGAAAGACAAGAAATGGATAATATATGTATATATTAGGTGGCAAAGATAAATATTAAATTCTGTTTCAAAAGAGCGCCAGGGTCCCTACAAATTATTTCAAATGCTTTCGGCGAAATGTAATGCAGGCTAAGTTCACTGAAATAGAATAAATCGTATCTTTGAAAGTATGCATTTTTTGACGAAATAAAATTAGTGAAGCTTTGAACTTTAGTTAATTGAATAACTTGAAATGACTCTTTCTGCTCCGGCTGTGGTGATATGTTACACAAAAAAATAAATTTAAGTTCGACCCCTAACGGCAGCCAATTGTTGACAGTCAAAGATCACCGCTGCTCCCTTCGCAGAGACTGCAAAAATGCTAAATAACGTCTTGGAATTATTATTAATTCAGGAAGAATTGTTTGCATGGGTTCTTTAAGTAACACAATGCACGCACTTTTTGTAAATATATTTCCACTAAGCACAGAACACACACTTGAATTACTCGCTACGTACGAGAAAAAATAGAACAAAAGCTACCGCTTTATAATAGCAAGCGTACCTTACATACAGCAGAAGAAATGATCTGACTCGAAGTGATTTTAAATATCTTTTTTCTCTTATATATAATGACCATGACAACAATGTTAGTTTTGAGAACGTTATGCACTACGATCTCATCTAATATAAATAATGTCTTTTTATTGCATTGCAATCGATATAGTCTTTCTTTGAAGCTAATGTAATACATTTTCATAATTAATTTGTCGTTTATGTCCATATAATATTATTCAGAGTCCTTTATTTACTTCAAATATATCGACTTGAATATTTCAAAAGGGACACTACAGCTAGATGACGATCAGTCTGGCTTTAGGTAAAGTAAAGACACCGGAGAGCTAATTCTGACGTTGCAGTTGGTAATGGAAGCATGACTAAAGAAAAAAAGATACGGTCGATGGATGTGTTGACCTGGAAAAAACGTTCGACAATTAAAACGGTTCAAGATTTTCAAAATTCTGAGAAAAGAAGAGGTAAGCTATAGGGGGAGACTTGTAATATACAATATGTACAAGGGCCTGGAGGGAATAATAAGAGCGGATGACCAAGAACGAAGTCCCCGGTTTAAAAAGAGTGTAAGACAATGAATTAATCTTTCACCCCTCCCGTTCAATCGATACATCGAAGAAACAATTATGGAAACAGGAAAAAGTTCGGGAGTGGGTTCAAATGGTTCCAAGCACTATGGGACTTAACATCTGAGGTCATCAGTCCCCTAGACTTAGAACTACTTAAACCTAACTAACCTAAGGACATCACACACATCCATGCCCGATGCAGGATTCGAACCAGCGACCGTAGCAGCAGCGTGGTTCCGGACTGAAGCGCCTAGTACCGCTCGGCCACAGCTACCGGCTTCAGGAGTGGGATTAAAATTTAAGGTGAAAGGATATCAATGATACGATTCGCCCATGACATTGCTACCCTGAGTGAAAGTGAGGAACAGTTAAGTCATCTACTGAATGGAATGAACAGTCTGAGTACAGAATATGAATTGAGAGCAAATCGTAGCAAGATGAAAGTAATGAGATGTAGCAGAAATGAGGAAAGCGAAAAACTTAACATCAGGATAGATGGTCATGAAGACCAACACTCCTGGCCAGGAGAAGTTTACAAGTTTGGAGAACAGCGTTGTATGATAGTGAAACATGGGGTCTGGGAAAACAGGAACAGAGGAGAATCGAAGCATTTGAGATGTGGTGCTAAAGACGATGTTGAAAACTGGGTGGATTAATAAGGTATAGAATGAGGAGGATCTCCAGAGAATCCGAGAGGAAAGGAATATGTGGAAAACACTGACCAGACGAAGGGACAGGATGATAGGGTATCTGTTAAGATATTAGAAAAAGACTTCCGTAGTATCAGAGTGAGCGGTAAAGTTCAAAAACTGTAGAGGAAGACAGAGCTTAGAATACGTCCAGCAAATAATTGAAGACGTGGTTGCAAGTGCTACTCTATGATGATGCGTTTGGCACAAGAAAGGAATTCGTGGCATGTCGCATCAAACCAGTAAGATGACTGATGACTAAAAACAAAAAAAAAAGAAAATACTTTGAACAACTGGAGGATGTTCGTGTCTCCTCCTACATTACTTCGGTCGTGCGGTAGCGTTCTCGCTTCCCACGCCTGGGTTCCCGGGTTCGATTCCCGGCGGGGTCAGGGATTTTCTCTGCCTCGTGATGACTGGGTGTTGTGTGCTGTCCTTAGGTTAGTTAGGTTTAAGTAGTTCTAAGTTCTAGGGGACTGATGACCATCGATGTTAAGTCCCATAGTGCTCAGAGCCGAGCCTACATTACTTCGCCGGCCGTACGTTTGTGGTGTGGTCCCACAGAATTGACACTACCTGTGTTTCTGTAACATTTCAACTCCCTGCATCTGAATACTCATTCCACCAGGGAAGTGGAAATAGATGGCCGCTTACCATTTCTGGTTTGCCTTACTTAGAAGAAAGGCCGACTGTCACAAGATTATACGATGGCTTTTCGGAAAGGAAGTTCCGGTCGCTAGTAAAATGGAAATCACTGTGAAAACCCGAAGAAGCTTTGCACAGATGTGTTGGGCAGTGTCTCTAATACGCCCTTGGATCACATCACATCGCTCTTTTCAGTTCTGAGCGCACAGTAAGCATGTACAGATGCCTATAAAATAGTGTTTCCTGCCAAGTAACAGGGCCTGGTAAGAAATTTCGCCTGAAAGTATATAGCACAAGTACCGTAACTCTCACGCGTTTCTTTCTACAATGCAATTCTCAGCCACATTATGCAGAGGCAATGAAAATGCTCCTGCAGTGTTTTCGAATGGAAGTGTTTGATCACCCACAATGCAGCACGTGTTTGACTCTCCCTAAGTTACATCACTGCTCACATGAATCGCTGGCTATGAAGATAACATTTTGGCACAGACTTGAGCTGTAGACCAGAGTTGAGAATTTGCAGAAAGCACTGTCGGCTAAATTCTGTGACTAGGGTATCGGAAAGCTGGTGCAACATTATGACAAATGTCTTAGACGGAGCGCCGACTATGTAGATGAGTAGCTTGAAGTTGTGGTTATTAACTATTGCAAATAAAACATTTTTTATTTTCACAGTGGTTTCTACACTCCTGGAAATTGAAATAAGAACACCGTGAATTCATTGTCCCAGGAAGGGGAAACTTTATTGACACATTCCTGGGGTCAGATACATCACATGATCACACTGACAGAACCACAGGCACATAGACACAGGCAACAGAGCATGCACAATGTCGGCACTAGTACAGTGTATATCCACTTTTCGCAGCAATGCAGGCTGCTATTCTCCCATGGAGACAATCGTAGAGATGCTGGATGTAGTCCTGTGGAACGGCTTGCCATGCCATTTCCACCTGGCGCCTCAGTTGGACCAGCGTTCGTGCTGGACGTGCAGACCGCGTGAGACGACGCTTCATCCAGTCCCAAACATGCTCAATGGGGGACAGATCCGGAGATCTTGCTGGCCAGGGTAGTTGACTTACACCTTCTAGAGCGCGTTGGGTGGCACGGGATACATGCGGACGTGCATTGTCCTGTTGGAACAGCAAGTTCCCTTGCCGGTCTAGGAATGGTAGAACGATGGGTTCGATGACGGTTTGGATGTACCGTGCACTATTCAGTGTCCCCTCGACGATCACCAGTGGTGTACGGCCAGTGTAGGAGATCGCTCCCCACACCATGATGCCGGGTGTTGGCCCTGTGTGCCTCGGTCGTATGCAGTCCTGATTGTGGCGCTCACCTGCACGGCGCCAACACGCATACGACCATCATTGGCACCAAGGCAGAAGCGACTCTCATCGCTGAAGACGACACGTCTCCATTCGTCCCTCCATTCACGCCTGTCGCGACACCACTGGAGGCGGGCTGCACGATGTTGGGGCGTGAGCGGAAGACGGCCTAACGGTGTGCGGCACCGTAGCCCAGCTTCATGGAGACGGTTGCGAATGGTCCTCGCCGATACCCCAGGAGCAACAGTGTCCCTAATTTGCTGGGAAGTGGCGGTGCGGTCCCCTACGGCACTGCGTAGGATCCTACGGTCTTGGCGTGCATCCGTGCGTCGCTGCGGTCCAGTCCCAGGTCGACGGGCACGTGCACCTTCCACCGACCACTGGCGACAACATCGATGTACTGTGGAGACCTCACGCCCCACGTGTTGAGCAATTCGGCGGTACGTCCACCCGGCCTCCCGCATGCCCACTATACGCCCTCGCTCAAAGTCCGTCAACTGCACATACGGTTCACGTCCACGCTGTCGCGGCATGCTACCAGTGTTAAAGACTGCGATGGAGCTCCGTATGCCACGGCAAACTGGCTGACACTGACGGCGGCGGTCCACAAATGCTGCGCAGCTAGCGCCATTCGACGGCCAACACCGCGGTTCCTGGTGTGTCCGCTGTGCCGTGCGTGTGATCATTGCTTGTACAGCCCTCTCGCAGTGTCCGGAGCAAGTATGGTGGGTCTGACACACCAGTGTCAATGTGTTCTTTTTTCCATTTCCAGGAGTGTATTTCGCAGGCGATCGGCACTTACTTTCTGAATAATGCTTGTATTTGCAGGTCAAATGGTGTCATCATCTTGGATAATGCGTTAGTGTCTTACGGTAGAAGGTAGAAGGAGCACATGTGACCTCATAACCCGACAGCTAGCTAGGTGAACTGTTACACCTAAGAAAGGTGAAACTTCCGGCAGAGTAAAACTGTGTGCCGGACCGAGACTCGAACTCGGGCCCTCCGCCTTTCGTCGGCAATTGCTCTACCTACTGAGCTACCCAAGCATGACTCACAACCAATTCTCACAGCTTCATTTCTGCCAGTACCTCGTCTCCTCCATTCCAAACTTAACAGAAGTTCTTCTGCAAACCTTTCAAAACAAGTACTACTGGAAGACAGGATGTTGCGGAGCCACGGCTTAGCCATAGTCTGAGGGACGTTTCACAATGAAATTTTCACCCTTCAGCGGAGAGTGCGCTGATGTGAAACTTCCTGGCAGATTAAAACTGTGTGCCGGACAAGACATTCTGAAAACATCTCCCAGGCTATGGCTAAGCCATGTCTCCGCAGTATGCTTTATTCCAAGAGTGCTCGTTCTGCAGGGTTTGCACAGGGGCTTCTGTTAAGGCTGGAAGGTATAAGACTTGTTACTGGCAGAATTTAAGCCGTGAGGACAGGTCGTCGTACTTGTGTAGCTCAATCGGCAGAGCACTTGCCCGCGAAAGGCAGAGATCCCAAGTTCGAATGTCGGTACGACAAACAGTTTTAATCTGCAAGGATGTTTCATACTAGCGCACACTCCGCTGAAGAGTGAAAGTTTCATTCTGGAAGCCTTAGAAAGGTGTTCGAACAGTAGGGTCATCCTGACAAACTAATAAATTACACTTTCCGATCAAAGCGAGTCCATTGTAGGATGTAAATGAAGATGCAGAGGCACCTTCTGCAATCTATACCAGCAAAACTTAGGAATTGGTTTGTTTCGGTGAAAGACGATCAGGGGCTTAGAAAACGTGGCGTAGGATCCTATGCCAGTGTGAGAAATTTTATATTGGGCCGACATGTCACACCACGCAAAAATTCTGTGTTGAACACCATCGATATGAACGTGTGGGGCAACCTCATAAGTCTGCAGTAGCGGAGCATTACTTGAACATGGGGTATCTAATTTTTTACGAGAAGACTGAATTCTTATCTTCGGCATCTCTCTGGGATTGGATTCTTAAGGAGGCCGTAATACCTTCTTGTGGCGAACAATCTACAGCGACGCGGAATTTCAACTTAGCACTGCCGGAATCCAGCATTGGCAGCCATAAAATAAAAAAATAAATCAACAAGATCCTCCGATATATGACCCGATGAATCGCGTTGGAGGGTGTTAATTCAATTTTCAACCACAGGAGCATCCGGAAGCACAGACATTTCCCAGTACGCTCACGCGGATGGCTTCTCTTCAGCCCTGGTAGGGGGCAATAGGAGCGTCGCTTCCGTCCAACTGTGAACACCTTCACGGACACGCGCATTTCCTACTCCTAGCTTGATAAATTTCGGCGCCGCCACGTGATTATGACGTGTCCCATTTTCCACGAGGCCAAAGAGATATATGGGCGCCTATGGTGTTCGTCACAGCAAGTGACTCTACAGGTCCATAAAGTTCCAACGACCGTCTGCGGTGAAGAGCAACTTAATATTTCAGACAATTTTAACAATTCTTTACTGTGCGTTTAAATACATGCAAGTTCTCGATAATACGTAACAAAGTAAAAATCTTTAGTGAGTATATTTTCATTGACATACTGATTTCTAGTCGGACCCGGACAGAGCCGAGTGTTTTCTTCGTATTTCGGGGAAGGCATCAAGCGTGACGTCAAGCGTTCGTTGCGAAGGCTCGTATTTCACAATGGCTCCGCTCCTTGCGGCAGTGACGACAGTAGCGGCTACCTTCTGAAGATGTCAAACAGTTGTTCCGATGAAATGTTGTGAGACTTTCACAATGTTATCTGGCGTCGAGTGTGTTTCCAACAGCTCCATCGCGAAAGTCTGAAGAGTCGCATAACTTTAAGAATTTAGAAACGCAAACAATTTATGATTTCCAAAAAAATAATAAATCAAACCTGAACAACCTAGGAAAAGATGATATTCAATAACATCTGCCAAATTTTCAAAGACGGCGACAGTTGGAGTGGCGATAAAATTAACTACCGCCAGAATGGATCTTGATAGAACACCACAATGCAACATATAAAAAAAACTCAAAATCAGATATAGCGCCACTGTAAAAATAACGGCTAGTATCACTCTATTCAATCATCACAGCAGTTCCTAAGCGACGGACCGAATACAACGTCCACGCCAGGGGCCCTTTCCTGTATGGTTCATATTGATCGGTGAGGCAGGTTAGCCTCGGTAGTAACGTCACTTTCGGTTCGTTAGCCTAAGTTGCTATTCTGCAAGCGTCTGAGACCTGTTACCGATCGATTCGCTCGTTGGTTTTCCGACAATTGTATTGAGAAGTGGCCACCTGTTCGCTTCGGTGCGATTTGTTTACAGCTAGAGTTTGTTATTTTAGAAATATTGAGTGGTGATGGTGATCATGCTTTTACTTACTTGATGATTGGCGGTGTACGGGACATCATGTACAATGGTCAACCACAAACGTGCTCAGGATGAGGCCAGGATGGCAATGACTGGTCCGAATGTTTATGCTGACGTTTATTACATACACTGCTGGGTGAAGTGACCTCAGCATCAACGTTTACATCCCAACCCGTCATCTACGGCACGGTAGCACACAACCCTGGCACGCTACTTCAGAATACGCCTGAGACCTCGGGAACGCCGCCCACAGCACCACAAAACACCGACGAGACCAGCACGGCTTCACTCCCAGTGATCGCACCGGGACCATCCACTCTCACGATCGTCATGGACCACCGTGCTCGAACAATGGACGTCGAATTAATGCCCTTCCGACTCCTGCCTTTATCCAGACGGGTATAGCATCGGATGGTAGACGACCACATTCGATTCGGAACAACACATTGGGAAACAGCGGTCGCCCAGGAAGCACAAGAGACGCCGACGAACACCCTGCAACGACGCCCTCCTTCAGACGGCTACGCGAGATGATGGTGAGATGTGTGATGGTGATCTTTCATATTGCGTCTAGTCACATTGTGCGACCAGTCCTAGCACCCCTCCTGTTTCGGATCCCCTCTCAATCCAGAACACGTATTCAATGTTGCCATGAGGACGGCAGACCCCCACAGCTTTTGTTGCAGCGCCTGCTTCCCTCGCTCTGTCAGTAAACGACACTCGCATGTCGAATCACACAGTCCGCGTATCAGAGCGAGAGCATCCCATAGAGGTGCCTCAGCCGGCGCCCTGCCATTCATCATAACCAGGCTTGTCTATACCTTCTGGGAGAATACACAGCCCTCTTACAGTATCCTACTTTCATTCAGACAATGTTTTATGCATTTTCTTTTGCAAACAAGTTTTAATTGCTCCTGTGGAAAACACATTAACATTTAGATCGTTAGTGTTATTTCAAATCGGCTACAAGAAGTTTTGGGCAGTTCGCCCAAAATCTTCAGTATGAGCATAACATTATAACCTTTTTGGTGAATGGCTGAATGGTGTTATATTACTTGAATATGGGGTAAGACTACAAAATGAACAAGGAAACGGAGAAAGTCAAGTCTGAACTTCCCTGAATGGGTACACTCCGGCAGAAAAATCTCCTACCCGGGCACGTTGATCGCCTGAAACTGCAGAAACTGTCATTAGTCAGCATACTAGTCTCTCTTGTGGTCTCAGTCTCGTGAATTGTGTAACAAAACCCATTGATATGTGAGATGGTTTCGCAGTCGCTAATGTGGAATAGCGTAGCTGCATGGAATGACGACAACGAGACTTTGTGCAGGACTGGGATTAGAACCTGGTTTTCTCGCTTGTCACGAGCGGTCGCCTTACCATTGAGCCATCCGAGGACGACTCACAGCTAGACCAAAACTTCCATATATCGTCAGCCATAGGTCGGTAATCTCCTGTCACACATTCATTAAGTATATTCCCGTAGAGGGGAGACATGTTAAGTGAAAGTCGTTTGCTCTGTGTTGGCAGTTAAATACAATATTACAGTGCCTGTTTTGTTCAGAAATACGATGCAATGTTCCCTTCAACATGCATGCAGAAGTACGATACCATGTTCCTTCAGTCATGTATGCATTTCTAAAGGAAATCTTCAGTATGAGCATAACATTATAACCTTTTTGGTGAATGGCTGAATGGTGTTATATTACTTGAATATGGGGTAAGACTACAAAATGAACAAGGAAACGGAGAAAGTCAAGTCTGAACTTCCCTGAATGGGTACACTCCGGCAGAAAAATCTCCTACCCGGGCACGTTGATCGCCTGAAACTGCAGAAACTGTCATTAGTCAGCATACTAGTCTCTCTTGTGGTCTCAGTCTCGTGAATTGTGTAACAAAACCCATTGATATGTGAGATGGTTTCGCAGTCGCTAATGTGGAATAGCGTAGCTGCATGGAATGACGACAACGAAACTTTGTGCAGGACTGGGATTAGAACCTGGTTTTCTCGCTTGTCACGAGCGGTCGCCTTACCATTGAGCCATCCGAGCACGACTCACAGCTAGACCAAAACTTCCATATATCGTCAGCCATAGGTCGGTAATCTCCTGTCACACATTCATTACGTATATTCCCGTAGAGGGGAGACATGTTAAGTGAAAGTCGTTTGCTCTGTGTTGGCAGTTAAATACAATATTACAGTGCCTGTTTTGTTCAGAAATACGATGCAATGTTCCCTTCAACATGCATGCAGAAGTACGATACCATGTTCCTTCAGTCATGTATGCATTTCTAAAGGAACATTGCGTCGTATTTCTCAAAAACACAGTGTAGCGGTTCCGCCTGCTTTATTTTATTTCTTCGTTTGTTGTCCTCTATGTCGACAACTGCGTTGCTACACTGGCTGAAAATGGCGTTTGTAATTTAGACAGTGACTACCGTAAATATTGTAGCCGACAGATGCACAGTTGCGTTTCACAGTCTTTTACTTTCACTTTTCACAACTCGTCAATAATACACAGTTATATATGGCCATTGCACTATTGTTGAACTTTCGATAAGCCTCATTACCAGTTTCCAGACGAGCGTCCACATACTGCTACAATAGTTCAGTGTTGAAAATGTACGATAAGCAAAAGCATAACCGCAAAATTCACAGTTCTTGAAGAATAGAAAAGTATGTATGGAGCAGACACTGTCACTATCTTAACACACAGCCTAATTGTTTAACACTTATTACACTGTTAGGTTGATGCAGTGTTGTCGTTCTAACCAACGCAGGTTCCTCATCTGAAACTCGACCGTGGACTGACTTTATTGTGACCAAAAATCGGGCGCTTATATATCATTGCAATAATAGGTACTGAAACTACACATTGTTCTAAGTTAATATACAGAAATTACAATTAAAACTTCTCACTAAATTCCGTCTTTCTAACAGTTTTATCTACTACAAGGTATAGGCCGAATTATTTGTTTAAGTGATGAAATTAACATATATAGTTATATAAAGAATTCTGTTGATAAAACTGTTATTTACTTTGGAAGTAATGAAGGATTGGTTTTGGTTTTAGAATACAGCCAAATAGATCCTTTAAGAATGCTACTGTTTCGTCGCCCAAATGTTATAATTAGCACAGAATTTATATTTGTTTATACATCAACAATAGAATTTAAGTTACGAAACAGTTACTGATTTCACCCTAAAACCAAAGATACTGACTAGAAATAGTCGAAATAGAAAATCAAATACATACCTAAAACTACGCACAAAATTAGATCTGGATTATATTCTTTAAAACTGAGGCCAAATCTTTCTCTTTTATGAAAACGCAAGTTATATTCACATGTGTTAATGCTAATTAGTTGAAATTTTAACAAAAACTAACATAAATAGGCAAAACAAGAGCGGAGGTAAAATTATCCCAGCTTCCTTCATCACAACAGGCACTGCAGTATCGTAAAATCCACTAAGCTGGTCAGTGTCTCATAATAAAAACATCACTATTCTGCTCAGAACTAGGATCTATGGGATCGTCCAGTGTGAGAAACGCCCATAATCTGAAGATAATATTCATTATTTTCATCACAAGAAAAGCACAAAAACAGTATTTACTCAGAACACATAAACATAAATGATCAGAACCACAATACAGTACATTGATACCACTGAACTGCTCCACTCAGTCTGTCATGTCGCTTCCAGGTAGCAGACAGCTAGAGTAGGGCTGCAGATGGTATTCTGACGAGAGAATATAGCTTCATCAAACGTCCTCAACTCATTATTTACCACATGAACAGAAATAGGGCACCATTGCCATTAGCCAGCTGGTTAAATATTCGGTTTCTGTCGTTCACATGTTATGGCCACAGTCTGAACCTCCTTTCCATTGAGAACGATTCTAAACACTATTTTCGAGACGTTTTAAATAAATAGAAACACAAATAGTAATAACATAAATAGCACTAAATATTGCTCACATAGAATAAACGTTTAACTCAGTATTGGTAAAGTCTTACGACTTTTACCTGTTTGCATAACATACAATGGTGTCCAAAATTAAAGCAACAAATAAAAATTTTACAAGGTTGCTTTTATTTTGCCACAAAACAGTATGAACAGGTGATAGTGAGGTAGAAACAATGTAATGAATGCAGAACATAAACAACTGCAACATGCATAATGGTAGACAAAAATGTTCTTCCTTTCTTCCAACCGAAGGGATTTGCACACACATTCTCACAACTGGTTAATGTACTCAGTATGTGGTGTGACCATCTCTGGCAGCAATACAGGCCTGATACGACGGGACATGCTGTGAATTACGTCATCAGTCTCATGTTGATGCAATAACTCCCATTCTTCCTGCAGAGCTGTTCGCAGTCTTCCAGAGTTGTTGGTGGATGCTGAAGAGATGCAAGCCATCTCCCTACTGCATTACAGACATGCGCAATGGAATTCAAATTGGGGAGCGAGCAGGCCACCCAATGCATGCAATGTCTTCTGTTTTCATGAAAACATCAGCCATCCGTGTTATATGATGTCGAGCATTATCGTCCACCAGTACGAAGTCTGGGCCCACAGCATTTCGCAACAACCGCAAACGAGGTCCAAGGAACTCGTCACGATACCTGACTGCAATTAAACCTTGCCAAATCACCTGTACAGTTTCATGAAGAGAGATTGGAACAGTCGTCGTAACCCCTGCCCACACCATTAGAGATCCTCCCAAATATCGGTCTCTTTCCACAATGTCTGAGTCCCAAAATCGTCTTCCACGTTCCCTCCTGATATGAATGCCTTGAAAACCGCTCTCCAGACTACATGAGGACTCATATGTGAAAATAACGTTGTCCCACTGTTTGGCCGCCCATCTGGCATGCTGATCATTCCACTCTAGATGTTACCTCCTGTGAATACGCATCAAAGGTAGACATACAGCAGCTCTCCTACAATAAAGATCACTCTGCCAAAGCCTTCTGCACACCGTTTGCCTTGATGCTGTGAGCTCACCTGCCAGTTCTCTTGCAGTATTAAGGGGATACTGTCATGCTGTTAAAGCCAAATAATGGGCCTCTCTTCTGAAATCAGATGTGGTCAGTTCTGTCTTGGTCTTTGGGATAGAGCTTCGATCTGTACAAAGTGTCGCAACATCCGAGACCAGGATGCCACTTCCGTGCAGAACACGATCGTACGGGCGTCTGGTTGACAGTTTGTATGATTATATCATGAATTAGACACAGGAAGGGGAAATACCGGTTTGTCGATTTAATTTTGGGCACCATTGTATTTAACTAACCTGTTTAACAATTATTGGTTTGGGAGTAACTTCTTAGAGAAGGTTTTCACGTTTTTGTATACTATTAGAGTTAAATAATTTTGTAAATTTCCTTTGGATAGTCTAATGAAAGAAAGGGACAGAACGAATCGTGTACAAAAATATATTTTATACTTTAAGTACAAGTAAAATATACATTTACATACAATATTCATACATAGAAACTGACTTAAAAAGCACCATATAGGACAAAATTGATGTATTTGACCATATTAACATAAGAAAACATGAATCAGGCATATGCTTTGATTATATACCACATTCTGGAAATGTTAACAAAAGACAGCTCTACGAATGTGCGAAGTTACAGCTTCACATCCATTCAATCAAGATACTAATAGAACATACATTAGAAACATAGTTATGTGTAATGTAAGTCTCTGTAAATTTTTCTGAACAATGTGTAGTTCTACACTGAAATATAAGATTAGCTGAAATAAATAATTCGGCACAAATGTTGTCTCTCTTTATAATAATAACACTAAGAAGTAATCTTATTATTAGTGCTTAAATATTTTATTGACCTCCTAAATCTTGGTGAATGTTTGACCATCAGTATTATCTTCAAAATTTAAAAATTGTTATTTGTATGCAGAAAATTTTTATTTTTTTAAAAGATGTTAGTAATTTCTATATAATACATAATAAAATATAAAATATGAAAATAATAACACACACACACACACACACACACACACACACACACACACACACACACATACACACCACACTCAAACCTTACCCTCCATAGCTCTGGTGATCCCTCAGTCAGAAATACAATATGTGAGCAGGACCATGTGCAGTGTGCTACAGTAAAGGTTATGTACTGTGATATGTTTAAATGTAATCCACCAATATGAAGCAACCCTTACTGTGTGTATCTAGAACTAACAGAACTTGTGGCTACATGACAAGGATACAAAAGTGAATGTAAGTGTAAGAAACATATATTTGTAAATAGTTAGATAAATTAAATGATCTGTGAAGACTCTCTACAAATCTTCTATCAAAATGTGTATAATTAAACAATTTTGTTTATATTATAGACCACTAAAGATGCCTATCATGAATATGTGAATCAAGTTTGGTAGACACAAATAAAACATTCAGTAGCAAAAGACAGATTTTTTGCCTTCTGTATATGACACAGTGTAACTGAGTAGTAGCTGAGGAAAATTGGCTGCAAATATTCACAATAGTATCTATAGGTCCCTTTTAGTGGAATGAGATCTTACTAACTGAAAGATCACAGTGATGAAATTTTTTACATGTCTCATAAAAATCATTATTAGGATACTGAATTTTTTTCACACATAAATAAAAAGTAAATATAATCATTTCCACAATTACAGAACGACAGAAAATGTACTAAGATGAAAAAAATGAGGAACATTGTTTTCTACCACATGCAAGACATGCTATACTGGAAGTATGGTTTCATGAGCACTGTATGACAGATATTAAAGTCATTCAGTTTAAGTTGATTTTATTAAAGAAATGAGATTACTGATTCTTGTACTTTCTTTGTGTAAATCGAATTAACATTATCTGTCAACCTGACTCATCAGGTAACTACACCGCACAGTTTACACTCACTGAACAGAGTCAACACAGATGTCAAAATTAACCCTTTCTTATCACCTAAGGTAAGAGACTAATCACCTCTTATTAATTCATCAGAACTCTGGAAAATGATAACATTCTCAAACATGTTCTATAAAAAGTGTCAATACATTAATTACAATACAAAATATCATATAATCTAACACATATTTTTGGCATTTAGCAGGAACATGATTTTACATTACACATGTCAATGCTGTTAATAAAAATTAATTTAAAAGTATGTTTATGTGATGTTTATTTTCCAGTACTAGTTGCATATTTTTGAGTATAACTAGTTTCTATGTCTTTAGATCATACTGTAAAGAAAAAAAAAACAAGAAACCAAAAACAAAAAAAGCGTAAGTGCAAGTAGGACTTGAGCATTGAGGGTTCTGCACAAACTCTCTCATGTGTATAGACAGTTCTTTCATCACAATAATCGAGAATCTCGACGATTTTGCCTGTTGTCGACACTGATACTGTCAAGGTATCAGTCCAGGGAATTCCAAGACTTTCGAGAACGTTTTAATTTTATGTCTGAAGTCGGATAAAAAATTACAAAAGAAATATTTTTATCTTGTGATATAGTTACATATTAACTATTTTCTGAGTTTTCTGTCAACGAGGAGTTTCCTGTACGTTTTGATGAGTGAGTTTGCAAGTATCACAATATGTGAATACAACGTCGTATCTTTTGATGATATTGACTTAGAAGCTTTAGTTATTTATACCACTAAGCAGCCATAGATCACATGACAATAATATCAACTCGATACTTAAATCCTTTCCTGAGAAAAGGGTGTTTTAACAGACGAACAGACAGACACTCAGATAATAAATGGCAACAAAATTCTTTCATGTGATATAATAAAAAATTAACTATTTTCAGACTTTTCCCTTTACTTTTACTGTGAAACCTTCTTCCTTAAAAAATTTCATGATTCTAGGTGAACTCGAACTGCAATATAGGTTTTGATGAGTGATCAATTATTATTGGTTTCACTGTCTTACGTTTACTGCAATTAATTAAAGAGAATTTTACAATGGGTACTTTTCGCTCTTATAACGCATCTTCTGTGGTCAATTTGCAAATATGTATAATTATTTTTCTACGTTATTGATCGTTTCAGATTAAAAACAGTATTTTATTCATAAAGTTGTCTTGAATTTACTAATGATTTCTGTGTCTCTTGTCCATATATTTTGGAAACCACTGCTTCTTCTCTCTTGGTTAGCGGAGGTTGATGTCAGTAGAAAATTTGTTACACATTTATGCTTGGCTGTAACGAATGTTCTTCCACCATCAACCTCCGCTAACCGAGAGGGAAGAAGCAGTGGTTTCCAAAATATGTGAACAAGAGGCAGACACACCTTGAATAAATTGCACGCCAACTTTAAAGACAAAAACTGTTTTTCATCGAAAACAACGAAAAATGTGCAAACATTGGTATTTGTGTTTGCAGAATGACCACAGAAGAAGCTTTATAAATAAAATCGAAAACCGTCTGCTGTAAAATTCTCTTTAATTAATTTCAGTAAGCTTAAGATGGCGAAATCAATAATAATTTAACAGCTCCAGCGGATGATGGGCATGAAAACAAATATATTTTGCGTGTAAGTTTTCGTGTATAAAAATATGTGACATAAATGGCAGTATATTTTGGCTGGATTGACTTAGAAGCTATAGCTTTTTTTAGACCATCAAGAGACCACAGATTTCAGTGTGTGACATACATTTAATCATGATACGTCTACTCGTTCTTGAGAAAAAGTGTTTTAAACAGTCGGACCGACAGAAAGATAGACCGGGAGAGGAGAAACTAATCCTATGAGGGTTCCTTTTATACCGATTGAGGCATGGAATTCATAAAAAACGCAGCTAACACTGGAAAATAAATGTTACATAATTTTTTAAAATATCGATGAAGCTGCCGAAACCTTTCGTAACGAATATGTCGACTATAATAAAAATAAATGTTCTCAAAAATAAGAAAGCATACAGCTTTAATGGTAAATATTACACTAAGTACTCAGTCCTTTCATGTATATGTGCACTGATCTAGTACACCACCTGACAAAAAATAAATGAAGTGCCCAGTAGACATGGTTGGATCTCAATGCAACTTCATACGCGTACACACCATCGGCAGTTTTGTAGATAAGAGTTGTAAGGGATAGAATGGCCACTACAGTGCATTAGTGTTTCATGTGGTTATTGTTGTTACTAGACCTGGTAGAGTACACAGGGTGTCCATGGGGAATGGTCAATATTCAGAGATATGACAGCCAAATTTCTAGTAAAAATGGGCTCTAAAATGTGTATCTTAGTAACTATGATCACTTATTCTTCATCTTCGATGCTGGCAGACCAAAATAAGAAAAAATTGTCTAATAACCATCATGCCTTAAAAGCTATGAGCACTTGCTCGATAGAACAGACGTGTTTGACAGTAACGAAGATGAAGAAGTGCTCGCAGCTTTTAATGTATGCAGTTTAGAACCCGGGATTATTTGACTTTTTTACTACTGTCCTGACATTCTGACATAGCAGCGGCAGAGAACTAGGAATTCACAGTCCAATACGTGGGCTACACCACAACACAAAGCGCTGTCTTTGGAGTGCAGCCGCGGCCAGGAAGTATTGGCATCGCATTGTGTTCAGTGATGGGTCGCAGTGCTACACTACCCCGGATGACCATTACCGACGAGTATTTCGGCGACCTGGGGTGAGCTTCCATTGTGTCAACGTTTTGGAAAGGCACGGCCTTGTTACTTCTGGAGTCATGGTGTGGGAATCCATCGAGTATGCGTTCAGGTTATGGCTGGTGGTGACCAAGGGACCTCTGAAGTCGTAATCGTACATCATGTGACAACATCGTGGTGCTGTAAGTCAACAGGACAATGTTCGTCCACACATGGCACATGTTATTCCTAGTGAGCGTGTAATGCTGAGATACTGCTGTAGTCAGCTAGTTTCTCAATTATGTGAGGGAACTGACCGGACGTATGCCACGTATCAGTGCCAGTATCCAGCTGTATCAAGGTTAATTACAAGGTTGTCCTCCAGTTTTCCCCATGAGAGGATAAAACGGCTTTGTGACACCAATCCCAAACGAATCAGTGCCTGCACCATGGCCAGAAGCGGAAGGGGGGAGGGAGGGGGAGAAAGGGACTGCAGTGCTATGCTGTTGAGTGGGACCATAATGGTAAGGTCTTTGTAAATCAGCCTCGGTTTCTGTAATTACATAACAGCCCATACTCTCTCATCCCGTGGTGTTTAGTTCCATTTCCTCTTCCACCTCCAATTCTCGGTACTTCAGTTTTTGTCAGGCAGTGTATTACGTGATTAAGTGTTTTACTCGTTTCCAGTGAAACAAAGCAAATAGCAAGGAAAATGATCACAGTTATTTACCAATTGTAGTTTCCTGAGATTGCACCTCCTTCACGTAAGGTAACACATTTTAAAACGAGAAAACTAAGTACCCTGCAAATTATGAAGTTTGTAGTAGATGCCACGTTTAGCTAACAGTTCTGCATGCTTTCCTATTTCAGCAACCTTTCCGTGACTGATCACGCAAATGAGGTCAGCGTCCTGAATTGTAGAGAGCCTGTGGGCAATTGTTATGCAAGTCCGACCCTCTTTCGCCTTATCTAGTGCCTCTTGCACAATCTGAAAAAATTAAAAGCTAAATGTTACTTTCACGATTGTTACGTACTCTCAGCCGAAGGTAAAAATTAATTACTAAGATCTAAAGATGGTCATTACTGACTGGAATAAATTATCTGATTACAAATAAACATTTTGGTCCAATACTGGAAGTACAATATAGCAAATATTATTCTGGATCACTGGGAACTTTTTCGTGACTGTGTCACAACGTGCAAAAATTAAAGAAAATACATGCAGCAGACGAAGGCAGGTACACAATATTTCAGGCAACAAAGTTGTCTAAAATAAAACTGAAAATGTCATTTGACATGAGAGGAAAAAAATTTAGGGAAACTGAAAATTAAATTACTCAAAAGGATGTTATTAGCTATTATGAAAGAAACGAATGCACCTATTGCAAGCCAAGCTAATAAATGGGATCATCATTTGGACAATCCATGTATTTACGAAGTGAGTTATAAAGTGAAGTAATAAAATATTTATCATATACCTTTTCACTCTCCGTGTCCAGAGCTGAAGTTGCTTCATCCAGTAAAAGCACACGTGGATTTCGAACCAAAGCCCTTGCAATTGCTACCCGTTGTTTCTGACCTCCACTGAGCTGTGTGCCTTTTTCACCCATGCGTGTTTCGTATCCCTGTGTCAAAAAATTAAAATTAAAATTAATACAGAACAGACAGAGTTGCAAAAAGCTTCAATAATTTATGGCAAGTTCTCTCCCATTATACAGAGTCGGTAATACCTGTGGCAAAGCTGTAATGAATTTGTGGATATTAGCTTTCTTCGCTACTTCGATTATTTCATCCATGGAAACATCGCGACTGTTGTCACCATAAGCAATGTTTTCCGAAATAGTTCTGTCAAAGAGAACTGGCTCCTGTTGAACGAGACCCAGTTGAGACCGCAGTACAGCCATTTTAACTTGAGACACGTCGTGTTTGTCTAGGGCCTGGAAACAAAACGAATTTTGATGTTACATGGAAAGGAAATAAACTGTTGATTTTAGTGTCTTGAAACACGCTTGGAAGAAATTATCCAAGGAAATCAATCATCCAAGGAAACAACTTTTACTTTTACATTTCTGTTCATACTATGACTATGTGCAGAATATTTTTATTTAGTACAAATATTTGTTATTTGAGTATGAGTGGAAAGCACAAGACGTTTTCATGTATATCTTTGGATTTGTTTTATTTGCCGCAACTTCCTATTTAATGGGGTGTTAGGAACATTGAACTACTGCTAGCTCCCATTAATGGAGACATCGTTAAATTACTTAAGGACGTCATGTATACCAACAATATTAGTATTTATTTATTTTACTAGCAAGAAATACGTGAAAGAGGCGGCCTTTCCTGTTCCTTTGATATGTACATAAATATAATTTAAAGTACAAATATTGCATATTGTAATCAAAATCTGCAGTTAAATCCTTAACAAATTATATTAATTCATTCTAGCATGTTGAAATTATTCTAGCGAGTTAAAAACAGTGGTTAATTAGTGTAATAATATTGCTATCACACGCACTCTTATTTGTTATGCAGTTAATTCCGATCATCCAATGAAGAGCTACCAGTAGTGAGAGAGACAACATTATCACCTCCAACAATGATGGAAGGGCGTTAGGTTCACCAAAACGCTTAGAAATCTCTGCAACATTACCAAAAACCGCAAAGGGCATGGGAAAATACCCTGGCCCCAGTCATTTGGCTGTTCCTTTAGCAGACATTTCTTCTATCTCCAAAGCTACCACGTCACTGAACGCCAGGTCAACAAAAGTCACACAAACAAGGATCAGTTAGGACGTAGCGCTAACCCTCTCGCTATCCTAATGAAAATGTTACTATAGAGAGTTAAACGAAACAGAAGAAAAGCACCAACACCAATGACTGGTTTCGTGAGCTATATCAAAACCCATTAGCGAAAGACATGATTCAGAGCATAGCATGTAGGAAGTAGCTGCATGAAAATTGCGTTGGAGTTAGTAAGAATGATAAAAGATTTTTTTTTTAAATTGCAGACAGGCTATATCCTTGCGTTATGGAAAAGAGTTTGGACTGCCTCATAGTTTGACAACAATGATATGCCATGAAAATTTATTTCATAAAGTTGCCCATATTTCACTTCATTTCATAATAATGTCAGGTTAGAATTGTACTGCAGTTCTATATTGGTCTAATTTAGTCCTTTTTATGTTCAGAATCAACATCTTCATTCATATGAAAATGGATTTCCATTTAATCATCTCTCTATTTTCTAAATTATACTGTATGGCCATAATCAAATTCACCCAACCGTTCTATACTCGAATGATAGGTGTTTAATCACGAAATTTCTGATATACATTCATGAAATTCATCTGCTCTACTAATGGAAACGGATGTCCATGAATGGACATTTACGAAAAATAATTCGGCGTTTTGTTTCCTGACTATGTTAATAGAACTTCAGGAATAACCGTTATAGCGTCCAACGTAGGTTACCTGAAGAAGTCTGACATTCAGTTTCACAACATTTGAAACATCGGATTTCCTTAATTTCGAGACAAAAGTTAACTGGTCTATTGAAGACAACTTCCCCCATATATTTGTTTTTCTTTCAAGCTTCGTTCCTTTTCCCTACAGCTGATTTAGAGCATGATGCTCACTTTGTACCTACCTAAGTCCTGCTTACTCACATCGATAAATCTTTGTACCCAGAACTTTGGAAAGACTGAACGCTCAAATGTTGTTGTTGTTGTGGTCTTCAGTCCTGAGACTGGTTTGATGCAGCTCTCCATGCTACTCTATCCTGTGCAAGATTCTTCATCTCCCAGTACCTTCTGCAACCTACATCCTTCTGAATCTGCTCCACGCTGCCCTCCAATGCTAAATTTGTGATCCCTTGATGCCTCAGAACATGTCCTACCAACCGATCCCTTCTTCTAGTCAAGTTGTGCCACAAACTTCTCTTCTCCCCAATCCTATTCAATACCTCCTCATTAGTTACGCGATCTACCCACCTTATCTTCAGCATTCTTCTGTAGCACCACATTTCGAAAGCTTCTATTCTCTTCTTGTCCAAACTAGTTATCGTCCATGTCTCACTTCCATACATGGCTACACTCCATACAAATACTTTCAGAAACGACTTCCTGACACCTAAATCTATATTCGATGTTAACAAATTTCTCTTCTTGAGAAACGCTTTCCTTGCCATTGCCAGTCTACATTTTATATCCTCTCTACTTCGACCATCATCGGTTATTTTACTCCCTAAATAGCAAAACTCCTTTACTACTTTAAGTGTCTCATTTCCTAATCTAATTCCCTCAGCATCACCCGACTTAATTTGACTACATTCCATTATCCTCGTTTTGCTTTTGTTGATGTTCATCTTATATCCTCCTTTCAAGACACTGTCCATTCCGTTCAACTGCTCTTCCAAGTCCTTTGCTGTCTCTGACAGAATTACAATGTCATCGGCGAACCTCAAAGTTTTTACTTCTTCTCCATGAATTTTAATACCTACTCCGAATTTTTCTTTTGTTTCCTTTACTGCTTGCTCAATATACAGATTGAACAACATCGGGGAGAGGCTACAACCCTGTCTCACTCCTTTCCCAACCACTGCTTCCCTTTCATGCCCCTCGACTCTTATAACTGCCATCTGGTTTCTGTACAAATTGTAAATAGCCTTTCGCTCCCTGTATTTTACCCCTGCCACCTTCAGAATTTGAAAGAGAGTATTCCAGTCAACATTGTCAAAAGCTTTCTCTAAGTCTACAAATGCTAGAAATGTAGGTTTGCCTTTTCTTAATCTTTCTTCCAAGATAAGTCGTAAGGTCAGTATTGCCTCACGTGTTCCAACATTTCTACGGAATCCAAACTGATCTTCCCCGAGGTCGGCTTCTACCAGTTTTTCCATTCGTCTGTAAAGAATTCGCGTTAGTATTTTGCAGCTGTGACTTATTAAACTGATAGTTCGGTAACTTTCACATCTGTCAACACCTGCTTTCTTTGGGATTGGAATTATTATATTCTTCTTAAAGTCTGAGGGAATTTCACCTGTCTCATACATCGTGCTCACCAGATGGTAGAGTTTTGTCATGACTGGCTCTCCCGAATCCATCAGTAGTTCTAATGGAATGTTGTCTACTCCCGGGGCCTTGTTTTGACTCAGGTCTTTCAGTGCTCTGTCAAACTCTTCACGCAGTATCTTATCTCCCATTTCATCTTCATCTACATCCTCTTCCATTTCCATAATATTGTCCTCATGTACATCGCCCTTGTATAAACCCTCTATATACTCCTTCCACCTTTCTGCTTTCCCTTCTTTGCTTAGAACTGGGTTGCCATCTGAGCTCTTGATATTGATACAAGTGGTTCTCTTCTCTCCAAAGGTCTCTTTAATTTTCCTGTAGGCAGTATCTATCTTACCCCTAGTGAGACAAGCCTCTACATCCTTACATTTGTCCTCTAGCCATCCCTGCTTAGCCATTTTGCACTTCCTGTCGATTTCATTTTTGAGACGTTTGTATTCCTTTTTGCCTGCTTCATTTACTGCGTTTTTATATTTTCTCCTTTCATCAATTAAATTCAATATTTCTTCTGTTACCCAAGGATTTCTACTAGCCCGCGTCTTTTTACCTACTTGATCCTCTGCTGCCTTCACCACTTCATCCCTCAGAGCTACCCATTCTTCTTCTACTGTATTTCTTTCCCCCATTCCAGTCAATTGTTCCCTAATGCTCTCCCTGAAATTCTCTACAACCTCTGGTTCTTTCAGTTTATCCAGGTCCCATCTCCTTAAATTCCCACCTTTTTGCAGTTTCTTCAGTTTCAATCTGCAGTTCATAACCAATAGATTGTGGTCAGAATCTACATCTGCCCCAGGAAATGTCTTACAATTTAAAACCTGGTTCCTAAATCTCTGTCTTACCATTATATAATCTATCTGAAACCTGTCAGTATCTCCAGCTCTTGATTCTTGAACCAAGTGTTAGCTATGATTAAGTTATGCTCTGTGCAAAATTCTACAAGGCGGCTTCCTCTTTCATTCCTTCCCCCCAATCCATATTCACCTACTATGTTTCCTTCTCTCCCTTTTCCTACTGACGAATTCCAGTCACCCATGACTATTAAATTTTCGTCTCCCTTCACTACCTGAATAATTTCTTTTATCTCGTCATACATTTCATCAATTTCTTCATCATCTGCAGAGCTAGTTGGCATATAAACTTGTACTACTGTAGTAGGCATGGGCTTTGTGTCTATCTTGGCCACAATAATGCGTTCACTATGCTGTTTGTAGTAGCTAACCCGCACTCCTATTTTTTTATTCATTATTAAACCTACTCCTGCATTACCCCTATTTGATTTTGTATTTATAACCCTGTAATCACCTGACCAAAAGTCTTGTTCCACCTGCCACCGAACTTCACTAATTCCCACTATATCTAACTTTAACCTATCCATCTCCCTTTTTAAATTTTCTAACCTACCTGCCCGATTAAGTGATCTGACATTCCACGCTCCGATCCGTAGAACGCCAGTTTTCTTTCTCCTGATAATGACGTCCTCTTGAGTAGTCCCCGCCCGGAGATCCGAATGGGGGACTATTTTACCTCCGGAATACTTTACCCAAGAGGACGCCTTCATCATTTAATCATACAGTAGAGCTGCATGTCCTCGGGAAAAATTACGGCTGTAGTTTTCCCTTGCTTTCAGCCGTTCGCAGTACCAGCACAGCAAGGCCGTTTTGGTTAATGTTACAAGGCCAGATCAGTCAATCATCCAGACTGTTGCCCCTGCAACTACTGAAAAGGCTGCTGCCCCTCTTCAGGAACCACATGTTTGTCTGGCCTCTCAACAGATACCCCTCCGTTGTGGTTGCACCCACGGTACGGCCATCTGTATCGCTGAGGCACGCAAGCCTCCCCACCAACGGCAAGGTCCATGGTTCATGGGGGGGAAAACGCTCAAATATATATACCAAATTTTCTGAGTATTTACAGTTAGATACAGCTGGTTATTCTGGTAAGTGTATAGTGTTGGAACATCGTATATTCTTAATTATCACCCCTAAAAATCCGATGTACGTCACATGTAAGGAAATGCTTTCAATAGACACGCTCAGTTTGCACTGGCCCTCCCCAGGGGCGAATAACATTCTACTGAAGTCATATTACACTAATAGTTGCACTTTTAACTGTAGTACTGCATACTCAAGTTGAAAAAATCATCATGCCACTTTTATAAAATGGATTCGCTATCAATGTTATGTAGATAACAGCTCTGAATACTCTAAATTGGGAAATGGGGCTTACGTGGATTTACTACTGAGCCAATCTTTTGCATAACAGCTGCCGTAAAGTAGGCGATCGAACTTACCGTGCTCATCGGCATTTTGTAAACTCTCATCTCAAGTCTTTCTTCAGTTTCAGCGTCTGAGATATTTGGACTCTACGTTAGCAAAACAATTAGGGTACCAATTTTAGTACAAGGCGTCTTTTTAGTTCCATATGCTCGATAACGATGTATTCCTAGAATGAGAGGGAAGTTATGTACACGATGTTTCTTTACCATTAGAGTTCACCCGTTTCTTTCAGTTTTGATCTATGATAAAAGATTAGTCTTTCTTTGCTATGGTAACACGTTTGGGTAGGAATTGCCCTTGTCGTCAATCAGTTAACTGGCGAGAAGCGAACAAAGATATAAAACTGACCAATCAATTATGTTTTTGATTTTAATTTAATGCGTGCCGAACACGTTTAATAATGATTCAATCTCTACAGCAGAATGAAACCACTAACTATAGTTTAATGCCACAGGACATTTCGTCTCCTAGTTCTCGGGTAAATTCACATGCATAATCACGGATCTAAATGTCCAGAAGAATTTCACATACTGGGCACTTGAAAATCACCTTCTTTTAAACGAAACAGTTAGGCACTGGGATTGTCTGCGAATATGGTGCATATATTTTGAGGAGATTCTGTTTCATTTCCTTCTCTATTAATCTTTGAAGATGAACATGTTAGAAGCAGGCTAATTTTTCTACATGATACTCTTACCTACACAGATTCACAAATTTTAGAAATCTTTCTTCACACCTATAAAATTCCAAATACATTTACAAGCACCGTATTCCATAAAGTGAGCTAAGTTTTTTCCGTAGTCAGGAAATAAGACGTAGAGGCGGTGGTGAATCCAATTTAATGCTCCAGAGAAGTTTCTGGTGGTGATCGCTTAACGTTGCCTTTCTCCGAGTTGTTATGCAGCGTCCAGTGTTTATAAATGCCACACAATTGTAAATGAACTGTACCTATTGAAACAGACAATGCAAAACTTAAAAAAATTGCGATATCACTCTGTCAGCCGACGACCTTTGGATAATTACCGAACTAGCGAGAAAGCGAGATATGTATATTTACACGAGGGTGACACAGACCGGCAACCACATGAACCGTCTACTTACAATTGGCGCAAGGTAAATTTTTAGATTCGCTGCATACGTTAAAATTGATCAAAAATTTTTATTTTCATTCTTATAGAAGAATCGTATGAATCATTTTGATACTCCTTTGATGAGGACGTGCTGAAACGAAATGCCTCTGAATATTTATGTGAAAACTGTTAAGGCTTTCTAAATCGAACAAACGTTATCAACTTTATACATCTTCATTCTTCATGTGTACAAATATGCACTCCTCCGCCGCTAGAGTGATCCGAATCGTAGCTTGTAACATGGCGGTATGTAACGTAACAACTATGTCGCTGCGTGAGAAACTACGTACTGTAATCGGTTTCGAACTCTAAGATTTCGTCCACACATGGTGCACTTTCCCCTTCAGCATGATAATGCCGGACCATACACGAGTGCTGTATCAGCAATAATCCGATGCCTTGGATTCACTGTCATCGATTATCCTCCACACAGTCCCGACTCGGACCCGTCCGACTTTCACCCGTTTCCAAAACTTGAAGATCTTTGACGACTTCACTGGTGAAGCAGTGCAAGCAGAGGTGAGACTGTGTTTCCATCAACGAAGTCAAACATCTCACACTGACAGTATCAACAACCTGGTCACTCACTGGGAGCAATGTGTACGTCAGGGCAGGATGACTATATTGAGAAATAAAAGTTAATAATGTTCGCTCAACTTAAAACAACTTTAAGAGATTTCACATAAGAATTAGGTGGCACTACTATCCAGCATGCTCTCGTAGAACCATCCAGTGTACAATTCACGAATTTAGCCAGCACATGGGAGTAAAGTCTCGTGTTTAGGGACGTTCCGCCACTACGTTCCCTCCCCACGTGTGCTAAACAGAAAGGCAGAGACAGATGTCATACTGTCAACAATTAGTTGCTGTGGTAGCGAAGAGAGAGTCTCAGTCCAGTTTGTAAGAGCAGTGGTAGCTGGTCGCACTCACCACAGAGCCGGAGGCTGCGTCGTAGAACCTCTCGAGCAGCTGAATGCAGGTGGACTTGCCGCAGCCAGAGGGACCCACCAGTGCCACCGTCTGGCCGATTCTCACCTCTAGGTTGAGGCCCTTGAGCACCATCACGCCAGGCCGCGTCGGGTACCAGAACTCCACGTCCGAGTAGCTCACATTCCCGGCCGCCTTCTGTGGAATGCGAAGGACAAGTCATTATTCAGACTCTGACGAGTTTTTTTTTTTTTTTTTTTTTTTTTTTTTTTTTTTTTATAAAGGAAAACTCCTGAAGAGGATTAGAATTGGCCTGAGACTTGCATGGTAAATATTCTTAAGAGCAGGTCACATCACCACATCATGGAAGTGACAAGAATGGCAGATGAAAATGGGAAAGTCGTCCATCAGTCTCGTACCGTAATTAATGCTACAGTTCCTCCGTCCAGCAACGAAGCCCTAACTACGAACCTGAAATTTCTAAACTGAATAAAATCAGGATTTTTACGAAACTGAGATCTCTAAAGCGAGAATTAACACATTAACACACCGGTCTAAAATTCAAACATATATCCTACAGTTAATGGATTTTTATTCTCAATCCTTGAAGGGCTACTGCTACAGAGATACCATAGTCTAAAACAAAGTTGGAATTGAAAAAAAGTGCTGTGTATTACCTTATCAACATTGGTACTAACTTTCCAAACTCCTTAGTAAGAGTTTCAGAGCCATACTTTCCTGGTCTATACAAGGTCCAAATTCTATGCACATGATTAAGCATATCATCGATAACTCACCTTGTAGTGTGGCTATTGAGAAATTCCCCTAGACAACCAGATAACTCAAATCGCGGTCTCACAATTTGCTTGGCACAGAAGAAACCTTGTCCACTTCTCATTGTAGTTGAACTTCAAACAACA
Source organism: Schistocerca cancellata (assembly GCF_023864275.1). NCBI lineage: Eukaryota > Metazoa > Arthropoda > Insecta > Orthoptera > Acrididae > Schistocerca > Schistocerca cancellata. Next base: position 242,101,555 of record NC_064628.1, on the reverse strand, counting down.
GATTTTCCAAATTATATCTGTTTGGATTGAAAGTTGATTTTTATTTTCAGTTACGTATATAACACTTGTTTACAAGACTGTCTCCTAATTTAAATATTGATGCAGTGAACAACATTCTGTGAAATATTATCCGTTTCGCTGCAATCTACATTTCTACGTACCCCGGCAAGGATTTTAAACAGGAAACTCGCGACAGTCCCGTATAAATCTGGATACCTGGCAACTTGTCGGAACAGAAGCATGAATCCAAACTCCTGAGAGAAAATGACGACATATTTGATGGAAGTTGACGCGCTGGAAGGGGTGGCTAGCGAAAGAAAGAGGGGCACTGTGTAACAGATAGGATTGCTTGAGAACGCACAACAACTCTTCTGTCGATGCTCAAATAACGACAGGTTGATATTTCTAGGCATTAATAATCTGATAACGTCCTATTGACTTCAATCACTGGTAAAGTACAATGAACATCAATCAACGATATTTTTCTTTAAATACGTTACGACCATCGGACGATTACAGTGTTCCACTACGATCTTCTGACTTCTATCGGCCTCTTCGTCACATCAAGCATAGCTAAAGGGTTACATGTGGTCCTCAGTAATGTCACATAGTCCGCAGCTGTCACGGTGTCTTCGATTACTACCGGAGGTCCCATGGAATCCCAGGTAAATGTCCGCCATAATATAGTACTGCTCCCGCCGCCCATGTCTGTGTCGCGCTACATGTTTCGAGCAGCCATTCACCTGGACACGACCTTCGATCTAGTTTAACAATAAACGGAAATCATCCGAGCAAGTGACACTATTCCATTGATCCGCGGAAGATTCTCGATGGTCTCATGCCCACTGTAATTATAATTGACGATGTTGTTAGGTGAACATAGGAATACGAAGGGGTCCTCCACTGCAGAAAATCATGTTAAATCTGTGTGATAAGCAGTGTGCTCCGAAAACACTTGTGCCTGCGCCAGCACTGTACTCTGACGTCAGATCCGCCAGAGATCGCCGCCTATCCTGCTTTAGGAAGGGGGCAAGCCTCTGATCCCTATGTTCTGTGAGGAGGTACGGGCGTCCAACTTATTGTCACCTACTCCTGATCCCAGTAGTCTTTAACCACTTTCCACAGATGTTCACGACAACAGGATGCAAACAGGACGTCACGTGCCCTCAGAGCCACCATGCAGCATCCAGCCTCGTGGTGGGCAGCGGTCATAACGTTTTGGCTAACCAGTGTATTTCCTTTCTTGGTAAAAATAGCACACTGAAATAAAGCACGCTAGATTTTCTTAAAAAATTAAAAGGGAATAAATGCCAGATAAAGGCGAAAACTACCATATACATTTTTTAACTAGCTTCCTTTTTTCCCGCTTGAGAAACCAAGAAACACCACGACACCTATTGGAATAATACCAAAAGAGAGAAACTACGATTTTCAGTAAATAGACAAACATCTAAACGATTGCTGGTCTACTTGTAATGGCAATTAATGTAGTTATCTAGAGGCTGTACACGCTGACATGCACGGTCTGCACTGGTAGAGGTCGCTACTGACCAGCTAGCCGCCGCATTCGCATGTGGGGGATTAGTTAAAAAGTCAGAGTTTCGTATTTATTTTACAGCTAGTAATCCAGGAGCCCAATATGTTGCAATTCACCATGTAGTCCTCGTGGTGTTATAGTTTGCTGAAAGGCTTATCTAGTGCCATCAAATCATACAGCTGCACTGTTTCCGTTCTTAGTATTGTCATTTCTGAGACTCGGTGGAACGTTTCAGATATCTACTCGTGCTTAGGTGTTCATACTTCGAAAGAGGGTATTTTGAGTACCTTGGAACTTTACCCTTTCCTCTTCCAGTTGCGAATATTACGCCGGAAGTACGATTGTTGATGTGCATTTTCATCTTCTCACCGCGTAATGAATCTGATACACACTCGCTTTACGAAGCTGTAAATCGTCCTTCACAGAGCCGAGTAGAGCTGCAATCTTCGTGGAGTGCCGGAAGATCACCTTAACACAGTGTTTCTCAAGAATAGGGTCTATCTTCAAGGAAAGAGCACCCACATAGGGCAAAAATGCACTACATCTGAAGGAATTACTATCTTCTTCCCCATCACATACCTACTTTTTAGGTTTTGCATCGAATGCTCTATGAATTTGTTACGGAGAAAATCCATTCGATTTAAAAATGCTCTTGAGGTATGTGAGCTCTTCTTGCAAATTGTCTTTATCGGATATACAGTGCGCCCGATGCACTAAGGTCTTAAGGGCACCTATGGTCTGTGAAGGGTGATGGCAGCTACTGGCATGAAGATATAGATTTGTGTGCGTTTGTTTCCGATATACGGCACGTCCTAATGTGCCATCACTTTTACATCCAAAAAGGGGAGGCAGCCGTCTTTTTCTATTTCCAAAGTAAATTTAATGCTAGCATGTATGGAATTCAAATGCTCAAGAAATCGATGTAATTCATCTATTCCATGGCGCCATACCACGAATGTGTCGTCGACGTACCTCCAGAAGACCGTAGGTTTAAAACTTGCTGAGTCCAGTGCCTTGTCTTCGAAGTCTTCCATGAATAAATTAGCTACCAGAGGGGAGAGGGGGCTTCCCATGGCAACACCATCAATTTGCTCATAAAATTCACCATTAAACAGAAAATAATATGATGAAAGCACATGTTCAAATAAGGCCGTAATGTTCTTATCAAAATGTTGGACGATAAGAGATAAAGAGTCCTTTAAAGGTACCTTGGTGTATAACGATACCACCTCAAAACTAACAAGCACGTCTGTACTATTTAGCCTTTCATTGCTAAGTCTTTGAATATAATCCATAGAATTACGTTTGTGGTGACTACATTTTCCTACTAACAGTTTTAATAAGGAAGCCAAATATTTGGCAGAAAAATATGTTGGTGAACCAATAGTGCTCGTTATATGTCTCATAGACAAGTCCTCTAGACGCTCATCCTTACCCATCATGTGAACTTTAGGAAGACCATAAAATCTCGGTGGTACTGCACCTCGTACTTTTAAACTTCTTATGACTTCCTTCGGTAGTGATGAAGCGTTCAGCAAGGCAGCAGTCCTTAATGTCACCTTGTTAGTAGGATATTTGTTAATCTTCCGGTATGCACCAGAACTAAGTAGACCACATATCTTTTCCTTGTTGACTTCCTGAGACAAAAGGACGATAGCATTACCTTTAACAGCACGCAGGACGACTGTATCAGTATCCTCACGCACATCTTTCTTCCTTGGAAACATTGCTTCTTTGTGGGCGATGCTTCGTGATTGCTTGACAGGTTTCTCGTCTAATTTCTTCCGCAGAATCCCTTGATAGTGGCCGGACAGCTTCTTCAGTGGCACTGATGAAAGATGATATCTGCAAAGTCTTTGGAGTAGGGGCAAAATTTAGCCTTTTACTTAAGAGAGACAACGTAGCTTTGTCCAGATCCTTACCCGTCAAATTTATGTCATGGCGTCGCTTCAAATGCAGATGATACAGGCGTTCAGAAACAATGTCCAGCTTCCGACGAGTAAAACGAATTCTTCCTCTGAGAATAGCAGAACCAGCCCTATGTAAAATTCTATTTTCTGCAGCGTTCTTAACAAAGTGAACCAACCTTGCAAATTTTGGGACAACTCCATGGTCGCGGCACTTCAGTAAGAAACTCAAGGAGCTCAATAGTCTTGCTCTCTGGTGTCGTAATTTGCCCAAACTATGGACCCACGAAACCATCTCCTCCCCGAAGAGATACTTGAAGTGCATTTTCAACTTCTCGCGGCGTAATGAATAATCCATTAAATTTCGGGCATGCAGCCGCGCAAATAACATTTCCTCCACTGGTATTTCGGCTGCGTATCGTCCGCCCATCCTCAGAGTGAGTCACAAGACTGACAAGATGCCAATCGCGACCTTATATGCTCCACCTCGGCGGTATTGCGCATGCGGGTCACAGATGCTGGTCGGCGGCAGAGACATACGCTTACACATGCACCGCCTGTGGCGAAGGCGTACAGACATTCGATTCGCTTATCGATGTATGATCGCCGGCGGTGACACGATGACGACTTCTCTGCAGTTCAATTACTCCAAGAGCTGGATTCCATGCTTTGTCCAAATTAAAACCATTATCTCTATTTATTAAATTGTTAGCTAACCTAATTTCGATACCTTCCTTGAAGACAGATTCCCAAAAAGAAGAGGTGAATGTTAAAATCTTCACGTCACTGTAATTCATGGAATGACCTGTATCAATACAATGTTCGGCCACAGCTGACTTGTCTGGCTGTAATAAGCTTGTGTATCTACGATGATTCACCCACCTCTCATGAACGGTGCTTGTTGTTTGACCTATATACGACTTCTCACAATTTCCGCAAGGAATCTGATACACACCCGCTTTACGAAGCTGTAAATCGAATTTCTGCACGCCGTCGCCTCAGGCGGCGCATGTGTAAGCGTATGTCTCTGCCGCCGACCAGCATCTGTGACCCGCATGCGCAGTACTGCCGAGGTGGAGCATATAAGGCCGCGCTTGGTATCTTGTCGTCAGTCTTGTGACTCCCTCTGAGGATGGCTGGACGATACGCCGCTGAAATATCAGTGGAGGAAATTTTATTTGCGCGACTGCATGCTCGAAATTTACTGGATTACGGTTGTTGATATTCATCCGCGATTATCGGTCACAGTGCTGAGAACATGCACATAAAGTTAGTGAGAATAGCGATACTTACTAGTGCAGTTGAGAGACAAGACGCAGCAGACACAAGCTTTGTTCTTCTGAGCTACCCACGCCTAAGTCTGTGTGTCACCATTCAAAATAAACTATTTTTGCACCAGTGGAAGTTACTTCCTGTGCGACTGTACACGTGTGGTTTTACTACGCAGTATCAGATAAACTAGATTCAACTCAGTGCGCTACTTTGGCAGGAGTGCCTCTAACGACATAGCCTAAACTCAGCCAACTCCCATCACGATATGTCTCCAAAAGGGGACACTACTCCTATTTGTAAACTCTTCTGTGTCTGCGGGATCAGGTACGTCAGCTCCATTGGTGACTAATGCTTATACTCGATCAGAGAACTCTGCTGAGAATTTTAGGATGTGCCTTTCTTATCTAAAAAGTGCTTTTACAATTAATAAATTATTCTCGGGTTTCGAGGCAGGTCAAGTGATTAACTGCTCACGAGCTGTCGGTAGAGTTTGCCATTTTCAAGTGTTTGACTATCTTGTAGATGCTACTGTGTGCTTCTGTGACCGCGCCATCGCCAGTTACGTCAATGGTGCTCCGTCCCACGCCACATAAGGTAATGTTTCGGTGTCATGACCGCCGCGACCGCTTCAACACCCCAATCACAGGACCCCAGGCTGTATTCAGCTCCAATCCAACGTCTTTATTGAGGGGGTTGTCCGATTCTCCGAAGTAATCTTTATTCCTTCGTTGCTTACATTATCCCAGAAGCTATTGGTTCGTTTAATGATAGAAGTCTCGTCGAATGCAGTTCGGTGTCCTTTTTCCTGTGCTTGGTCTACTACAGCTGACTTTTCGGGGTAATATAGGAGGGAACACCTTCCATGTTCTAAGCGGCGATGTTCAGCTGTGAGCAGAGCCTGAGTGACATTAAAGTACCCACATCCAGAGTATTTTGTGTGTTCAAGGTGTTCTGAGGCCTACATTGTCTTTCACAGGTAACGTTAGTTGCCTGATATTCAGCGGGGACCTGGACACTGCCGATTTTATGTCTGTTCAGGAGCCGGTTAATCTTCCCTGTTGTTAAGCCACAAAACCGTAGAAAGGCAATATTTTCCGAGTCTTCATCGGATGCCTTCTGTTTTTGTGGCGTAGGTGAAATTATTGTGAAATTTGTCTGTTGTTTTAACTTTTTAACTTTTTTCCTTGAAAACTTGACGTAAGTGATTGAGTTCTCACGGTGGGTTTCAGGCGCTGAGACGGTTTCAGCTTGATTCACCAAGGTCCTCAGGACAGACAGTTTCTGAGCTGGGTGATGGTAGTTGGTGGCGTGCAGATACCGATCCGTGTGGGTGGGCGTGCATTAATCGCTCTGTCGGGACACCCATTGAGTTCCTTATGTGGCCTTAAGTATTTCCATTAGCCCTTTCTTCTTCATTGCAAGAGTCTCCAAGTCATATTAGACTTTCGGTCGAATTATAGTACAGAAGTGTCTAATTTTGGTGTTTAAGGATATATATCTCTTATTGCAGATACCTTTCCATAGTTGTTAGACCATTTTCACTTTGATATTGTGCGATTCGAAGGCTGTTTTCTCTGATAGGTAGGCTATATCCATTCACCAAGGTATTTAAACTTTTCTATCTGCTTAATTTTTCTCCGTCCGACGTCCAGTTTTCGAGGCGCTGCCTTTATATTTGTCATAAAGTGCGTCATCTAAATGAGATTTGAAGCCCTGCCTTCGCTGTCTGTATCTATAATTGGCTAAGTTATTTCGCTGCCGTATCTATGGAGTCTGAAAAGATCATTAGATCACCTGCCTGGCCTTATCCCATTTTCTATCCCTGCATTGCTCATTCCTTACTGCCATTTTCAGATAACGATTTCTAAAGTACAACTGAAGAGCTGAGGCTATGTAGTACATCTCCTTGTCCCTTGTCTCACTGCTGTCCCCATTTGAAAGGCATCATACTTCTCTTCACTGAACTTCGCTTTGGATTTGGGGCGTGGTAAGGGTTTTCTCGACGATCACTTTTGTCTTGATACCTAATCTAAACTCTTAAAGAATTTGAAACAGTGTGGTTTGATAAACTGAGTCGTACGCCTTCCGGAAATCGACGAAGATCAGCAAGAATTCCCTGTTCCGGAGTTTCAAGTATGAAAGGATGAATTTCAGATTCATAACCTGCTCATCATATGATAGTCCGTTCCCGAAACACTCTTGATATTCTCCCTATTTATGGATAGATTTGATGTTCCGTCCTGTTTAGTAGAGTTTTTGAGAGGAATCTGTAAGCTGTTAGCACGGGAGAGATGACATGGTAGTTGTTACCATCTGTTCTGTCCCCTGACTTACGTAGTGGATGAACTATGACAGAGGTCCACGCACTTGGGAGTTTTTCGGTTTACCAAATATTTTGACTAACTGAATTTAACTTATCGACTGCCTTATCCCCTGCTTATACCCACAGTTCAACAATTATCAGATCTTCATCCGGTGCCTGGTTGTCCTTTGATGAGCGTCCTGATTTCTTCCTTCGCGGTTAGAGACGAACCTGGGTGGATGTTTGGATTGTTTTCGTAAATCAGTAGAGTCTCTGGAGACTCGCAATTCAAATTCGCTAGAATCTGCAGTTACCTTAGTAACTGTGGGCTAGTTTCACTTTGTGGAGCCTTTGAACCGTAAGTTCTGAGGGTTGTATTTGTTCTGATTCTGCTTAAAGATTTCATGGAAGTAATGTGTGTTATTTTTCTGGAATTGTTGCTCAGTCTGTATGAACTGATTCTTTTTAAGCGGACGTTTTACCCTGCAGATGGCTTTTTATACAGATATTTTCGTGTTTAGGAAGTTGACGGCGTTCATTTCATTTTTCTGGAAATTGGCTCTGAGCACTATGGGACTTAACTTCTAAGGTCATCACTCCCCTAGAACTTAGAACTACTTAAACCTAACTAACCTAAGGACATCACACACATCCATGCGCGAGGCAGGATTCGAACCTGCGACCGTAGCGGCCGCGCGGTTCCAGACTGTAGCGCCTTTAACCGCTTGGCCACCACGGCCGGCTTTTCTGGAAATTCCTTTTCTGCCAAGCAACCTGTCTTACCTGTAGTGCTGCGCCGCTTTTATTATCCCACTAAGCGTGCTTTCATGATGTTGTGAGAGGGGCAGCCTCCTTAGTTGCTCTGACTATTGCCTCTTCTAGTTGTTCCCGCTTCTCCGGATTTAAAGTTTCTAACTTGTTTAAATAGGCATCAGAAAATCTGGATTCCATCAGTTGCTGCAGACAAAGTTACAACCCGCGTTCGCGTCTCCTACATTGTTCCTACAAATTTTTTTCTTCTTGGCGATGTCGTGCTGTTAGCAAAGGTATTCGCGTCGGTCGTCTGCTGCCATAGCCTATTAACGCCAAATGCCGCCGGACTATGCTAATGGACAGATTCGTCGTAGGTCCCACATTGATTCCTGCGGTTATATCACACAGTGTTGCTTGTCTGTTAGCACTGACAACTATACGCAAACGCGGCTGCTTTCGGTCGTTAAGTGGAGGCCATCGTCTACTGCGTTGTCTGTGGTCAGGGATAATGCCTGAAATTTGGTATTCTGGCCACGCTCTTGACACTGTGTGTCTCTGAGTACTGAAACAGAATATCCCATGCGTCTAAATCCAACTACCATTCCTCTTTCAAAGTCTGTTTATTCTCCTCGTGCGGCCGTAATCACGTCGGAATCCATTCCACATAAATCACTTGAGCATAAATGACAGCTTCGCCAGTTCACTCCCCTTTTAAATGTTGTGTACGCGATACTATCGCCATCCGTATATGCGCATATTGCTGTCCAGTGACTTTTGTCACCTCAGGGTATAACATAATCCATAGTCACTGTCTATCGCCAGCCGCTGTGGCCGAGCGGTTCTAGGCACTTCAGTCCGGAACCGCGCTGCAGGTTCGAATCTTACCTCGGGCATGGATGTGTGTGACGTCCTTAGGTTAGTTAGGTTTAAGTAGTTCCAAGTCTAGGGGACTGATGACCTCAGATGTTAAGTGCCATATTACTTAGAGACATTTGAACCGTTTGAACCATTGTCTGTCTCTATACTGCACAAATCGACCATGTTACTTTAGAGGACTCTTTTGTAGTTCTGATACAGCAGTCGGGGACGAAACGAATCGTCAAAAGGCGGTCCCACCCAATTATGTTCGTGGTGGTACCCAGTACTCATTGACAATAGGACCATAAGCGCGATGTCAACGAGTGGTACAAGCGACGCGAATGGCGAGTAGCAATTGAAGAAGGTGTTGTGGAGTGATGAGGGTACATCGTTGACATTTAGGAAAGGATGCTGGGTCCTGCGCTCTGGCCGACGCAAAGTATTTACTTTAATGTGTCGAATCGACAGGATATTTGGTGCGGGTGGCACGAAGGGCTGCGACTGTTCTTCCTTGTTTGCGCTCGACTTAACAATGAACGCACAAGTTTCTGTAAACGTGTAAGTATCCTTCCCACACAGTCTACCTTTTCTGTTGCTGGGGCAATTAAATCAGATATGTTTTGTGGACAGGGCTCCTCAATTCCCTGGGTGATCACAAATGACTGGATCATACAACATTTTCATGTATCGGACCGATTATTCTCAAACCAGTTCCAAACTGTATCTTATGGTTCATTAATATTATCTAGTAGGCCGAGTATCGATGGGGGAAGACGTCAGAGACATTCGACCTCCAGAGGCCAGCTGCAACTTGCGCACGTGCAAGGAGCAGCAGCAGTGACAAGCACCTCTGATGAGTGAACACCGCTGACTATCGCAGGCCAGCGATTGCTTTTCACTCTCTTCCCAGTATCTGAAGGAATCAGTTATGAACAGTAGAGTTTGACCTTGCCTGATATACGTTTATGATCCGGGTTATTCACAGTACTGTTGTATAGGCTTAAGACGACTTTGCTACTCCCAGGACGTGTTTTGATTATTCGTTCACTTTGTGAACTCCAGTGTCATTGACCTCATAACCCGCCTCTCGTTCTACCGGTATCTGTGTTACCACCACTGTAAATGATCATAAACTGTGCTCTACTTACGCGTAACAGGATAGAAAATGTCGGAACGTAATTCTGCCTTTTCTGTAGCAGAGTAGAAGACGTTCTTCGAAGGTAAGACTTAATTAATTACACCGATGAAGTGCTTGGGATGAAATACGATAGTGTTTGCAGGCTGTTAGACATATAGTTTGTTTCTAAATCAGTTCGTGTCCTTCTGTATTACTGTCGTACCGTCTACAATTGTACGTCGAATGAGTGGGGCGAAGGAAATAAAAGTACCATTGATACCCATGTGAGTTCTGACCAGCCAGGGTAGCCGAAAGCGCTAATGCGCTGCTTCCTGGGCTCAGGTAGACGCGCCAGCCCTGGATCGAATCCGCCTGGCGGATTAACGACGAGGGCTGGTTGCCGGCCTGGCTGGATGTGGTTTTTAGGTGGTTTTCCGCATCCCGCTAGGTGAATTCCAGGCTGGTCCCCACGTTCTGCCTTAGTTACACGACTCGCAGACAACCGAAGAAACGTTCGCACTATTCCATGGCTTACGCTAGACACAGTCAGCTGGGGTACACTCATTCCATCGAGGGGGATTGGAGGTGGCGGCAGGAAGGGCATCTGGCCACCGTCTGCAACTAACACAGCCAAATCAATAGTAACATGGCCGAATCCGCTTTGAGGCCCCAAGAAAAAAAGAAAAACCCATGTGAGATCTCTACATTTATCACTCTATGAGGATACTTAATCTTTAGTTTTCTGTTGTGGTCAGTCACTGGCTGCATGAAAGCAAGCAAATTAAGTGGCACTCACAAACTATCGCTTAGTTGGGAACGCCTATAACTACTATCATACATAAAAGATATTCTTGACATACAAAAAAAAAACATAATGGGGTTCAGAATAACTACATTTAATAGGTGAATTCCTCTTCATAAATACCAGAGCTCATCCTCCAAGGCACTATGATCCTTGAATTTCAGCCGATAGTTTCCAGACAACAGGTCTGACCTTAGGCAACCACATGCCAACATTCAGCATATGTCTCAGAAAACTGCTAAACTCCAATATGTATTCCGTGTTTTATTTACATACCCATTCTTTATCGGACGCACTATCTGTATCAGTTACTTTGGGCTGGCGGTTAAGCAGGTGAACTATTTTCGAGGCTGCGTTCAGGCCCTTTCTGAAGTTTGGAGCGAATGACAGGGCATTAGCGACCATCCAAGTCCCGAACATCAAAGCTTCGGTCACTCTGAAACAAAGAAGAAAAAGGAGATAATTAACATTTACTCAGCAAAAGTGAATTTAAACGAAAGACAGTCATCTAAAATGTTATCCAAGGTTTCTCACTACAGTCATAGTCCTCCCTCGGGCATGGGTGTGTGTGTCTTTGTCCTGAGGATAATTTAGGTTAAGTAGTGTGTAAGCTTAGGGACTAATGACCTTAGCAGTTAAGTCCCATAAGATTTCACACACATTTGATCATTTTCGTAAGTTTCGCTGTGGAGAATTTGATATTGTCGAAGTTATTAACTTATAATACATTTTGTCACTGTACACGACAGTTGCAGTGATTTCTGTTTCATTCTAGAGGGAGAGAGAGAGAGTTGTGTTTTTTATTTCTGCTAGGCAAACTTTTATCCCTTTTACGTTGCGTGGATGCTACTTACCCACCGCATTACGTACTCATCATTAAGAACTGCTCATTATGTATAAGTTTCAAATACAACTTACTCAAATTTAAACTGCAAACTTCTTACGAAAATTTTATTTTCAGCTTTCACCCGGTTTCGCATATCATGAAAAAAAGAAGGAATGAAGACTGTTTAACGACGAAGTCATTCGAGACGGAACTTAAGAATAGAGCAGCCTTTCCAAACGAACGTTCTTCTGTAATCCATTCAGGCGTACGTTAGCTGATCGTCGCTACGGTTGAGGTTATGGGTGATTCTCTGTTTTGCTCTAGCATCTATAGTCACCAAATCATCATCTTGGACAGTTTCCAGCCACTGGCTGGGTCTGTCGGGAACACAAGCCTCTCCATCGTGTTCTGTCTTTCCACCATTCCCATTTGGCCTATTCTTCTTACAACAAGGAAGAAGAATAGGCCAAATGTGGATATAACTTGTGGAGGGGAAAAACTACAAGTGGTAGAGAACTTCAAGTACCTGGGAAGCGTGATTGAAAGTAAGGGGGGGAACGCAATGGAAATAAATGAAAGGTGCAGAAAAGCAGGGCAGTTCTACAAATGCATTAGGGGGCTTATTTGGAGCAAGGAGGTGCCACAGAAATCCAAGGGAATTATATACCGAACCTACTTTGTCCCCATATTGGCATACGGAAGTGAGACATGGGTAATGCACGAAAGCGACATAAGTAGAATACAGGCTAGTGAAATGAAGTTCCAGAGGAGCAGGTTGGGTGTAACAAGACGAGACAGATTGCGAAATGTGTATGTGAGGGAAAGACTAAAGGAGGAGCCAGTACAGGACAGGATAGAAAAATCAAGACTGCAGTGGTATGGACACATGAAGAGAATGGATGAGGGAAGAATATAGTCACCAAATACAAAAGCATATTGTAATGAAAGGTAATGTTTATACGAACTTCAGAACTGTAGGTACTCAACAAGAATTGCAGCGTGCCGCTGTGGTCTTCAGTCAAAAGACTGATCTTTAACAGATCTCTACGCTGTCTATCCTGCGCAAGCTTCTTCGCCGTTGCAAAAATGGTGGAACCTACATCCACCTGAACCTGCTTCCGCTACTCCAGCCTCGAACTGCCTCTGCAGTTTATATCCATCAGCCTTCCTTCCACTACCATTCCTTGGTTCCCCCGTAATGTGTCCTAACAATCGATTCCAGCTTTTAGTCAATTTCGGACATGAATTTATTATCTCGTCAATTCGATGCACCACCTTCTCGTGGCTTACCAGATATAATCTTCATCGTTCTCCTATAGCATCCCACTTCAAAAGCTAACTTTCTAGTCTTGTCTGAACTATTTACTGTCGACGGTATATTTCTGAACGAAGCTACAATTCCGGTGAATAGCTTCAGAAAATGTTTCTTAATGTTTAAAATACTATTCGACATTAATAATCTCCACATTTTTAGGAATACTTTCCTTGTTTAGATATCTGCATTTTATGTGTTCTCTTCTTGTTTCCCTGTCAAAATAAAAAAAAAATCATTTACTACTTTTAGTATCTCATTTCCTAATTTAATTCCATTATCCTTGGTAAATTATCTCCCAACGTATACCTTACGTTTTCACATAAAGTATATTTTCTCACGCCATACGCCTCATTAATCTACATCCACCTGCACCAGTAAACAGAAGAGGCTCATAAAATAATGACAAACGTGTTTTCATAACATTAATAACCAACCACATAAAGACTACAAAGTCGCTTTTTCGAATGGAGATTTTCAGTTCCATGGTATCAATTCTTGATAACGCTAATTAAATGATATTACTGAAGGAAATTTCAGAGTAAAAATACACTTAAAATGGGAAAATTTTGATAATTACCAAAGAATCTTCTCCTTATTTCTTGAATACAATTTTGGCTTTGATAAATTTCAGATCGTTATTAATTTACATTATTTAACTGGTACGTCAAGTACACAGAATATACAACATGCAAAACACAAACGTATCACTAAAAATAAAGATTCATAAATACTATAAAAATGACTCTACATACACATGTAAGTGTGTGTGTATGTTCTAAATCTCCTCTTAAACTACTGGACCGATTTCAGCCAAAATTGGTATACATATCACTTATAGCCTAGAAATCATCGCTATGGGATAAGAACTACCTACCTTTCCAATTCATTTTCTTTTTTGAGTCATTGGTCTTCTTTCTGGTTTGATGCGGGCCGCCACTAATTCCTCTCCTGGGCCAACCCTTTCATCTCAGCCTAGCACTTGCAACCTACGTCCTCAATTATTTGCAGGACATATCGCAACCTCTGTCATCCTCTACAGTTTTTGCACCATACAGCTGCCTTTCGTACCATGGAAGTCATTCCCTGATATCTTAACAGATGTCCTGTCATCCTGTCTCTTCGCCTTGTCAGCACTTTCCATATATTCCCTTCCCCTCCGATTAGACACTGAACCTCCTTATACCTTACCATATCAGTCCACCTAATGTTCAACATTCACCGGTAGCATCACATTTCAAATGCTTCGATTTCCTTCTCTTCCGGTTTCCCCACAGTCCATGTTTCACTATTGTACAATGCTATGCTCCAAACGTAAATTCTCAAAAATTCTTCCTCCAATTAAGACCTACATTTGATTGTAGTAGACATATCTTGGCCAGGAATGTCCTTTTTGCCAGTGCTAGTCTACTTTTGTTGTCCTGCTTGCTGCGTCCGTCGTGGGCTTTTTGCTAGATAGGTAGCAGAATTCCTACACTTCATCTGCTTCGCGACCATCAATCCCGATGTTAAGATTCTCGCGGTTCTCATTTCTGGTACTTCTCATTACTTTCGTATTTCTTCGATTTATTCTCAGCCCATGTTCTGTACTCATTAGGCTGTTTATTCCTTTCGGCAGATCAAGTAATTCTTCTTCACTTTCACTCAGGATAGAAATGTCATCAGCGAATCGCTTTTAATTTTAATTCCACTCCTGAATTTTTCTTTTATTTCCATAATTGTTTCTTCGATGTACAGATTGAATAATAGGGGTCAAAGATTACACCCCTGCCTTACAACCTTTTTAATCCGAGCACTGCATTCTTGTTCGTCCACTCTTATTATTCCCCCTTGTCTCTTGTACATATTGTATATTACACGTCTCTCCCTATAGTTTGCCCATACTTTTCTCGGAATTTCGAACATCTTGCACCGCTTTACATCGTCGAACACTTTCTCCAGGTGGGCAAATCCTATGAACATGTCTTGAATTTTCTTCAGTCAGAATTGCCTCTCTGGTGCCTTTACCTCTCCTAAACCCAAACTAATCTTCATCTAATACATCCACAGTTTTCTTTTCTATTCTTCTGTATATACGAGGGCTATCCACAAAGTACATTACGTTTTGGAATTAAAAATAAATAAAGTATTGGAAATTTTTTTTATTATATACAGATGAAAGCCACACTTAAATACTACTTTTCTACATAGTTGCCATTTAAATTGTGATAACCAAGCTTTTCGGTAATGATTTCGTGCAACAAACTTCGTGAAATTTGTGGAAAACTCGTAGAGAGTTCCGTTATTGTGAAATTACGGTTTTCACAGACCGCGGCATCGACTTTTTCGACAAGTTCGGCAGTCACTATGCTGGGTCTTCCACTTCGCTCTTCGTCGTGAACGTTAGTTCGGCCATTTTTAAATTTTATGACCCATTGACGCACTCCACCTTCAGTGATTATGTTGTCCCCATACACTTCACAAAGCTACCGATAGATTTCCATCGGTGTACAGTTTTTTGTAGTCAGAAACCTTATTACAGCACGCACTTCACACTTCGCGGTATTTTCAATTAACGCTGACATTTCAAACTGTCACAGTAACTCAACGGAGTACAGCACGAACCTCTCACTAGCACGGCAGGATGCCGACTGAGCGGCGGAATGCCATGACACCAAGATGGCAGCGCTAGCCCCGCTCCTAATGGACACAAGCGAAAACGTAATGTACTTTGTGGATAGCCCTCGTAAATCTTGTCAGCAACTTGGATCCATGAGTTGTTTAGGGGAACGACCGGGTGACGGTTGAAAAAACTCGAAATTCTTTTGTTACGGAATTCGAATGTATATACATTAAAGAATTGTTCCTTAAAACATTATGCGTGAACTCCAAAAATTAACAAGGCTATGACCGTTTGAAGCTAAAGCAAACGGTGAATTGAAAAGTTGTAAATATGGAACGCCATTATCACTAGTCGGAATTGATGCCATCACTCCTATTTATACCGATTTGAGCAAACCTGAATTGCTGGAGAGTAGTTTGGCCGATTTTACTCAAAATGTGAACGAAAGTCTCAATAGTCTCATTTGGAGATACGCACCAAAAATAACATTGTCAATACTGCTTTAAATTTGGCAGTATGTCTATTCGATGTAGGCCGTACTGCGTTAATGCACGTGGCAAATCCCCTTCAAATCACAATCGGTGATGAATTCCGCCAATTCTGTGAAGATAGAGACATTAGCGGCGATGCTTTCAGCGACGAAAAGGGCTTTCAGGACAAAAATAATGGCTTATCAGGTCAAAGTAGCATCGATGATATCCTGTAAGTTCCATGTTTTGTGCCTTTGTTTATATGATAAATACTTGTCGAACCTTAAACGCGTTTCTCTCAAAAACATGATTTTCGCCATGGTTGTCGTCGCCTACACTATAATTTTCATCCGATTTTAATGATTTTTGGTCTCCCTTAAAGCAAACTGAATTCCCTTCAATTAATCGTAGATGATCTTTTTATGTTTATATTTAGTATTTTTTCAGCCAAAAAAAGAGGTGTCCTAAAAGTTACCATTATCTTTCTAATATCTATAATTTAACCAACTTTTTTTTTCAAATCCCTACGGTGAACTAAAATTACATCTGTAGGGATCAGGATGATGTATTAATTTCATGGTGGAGATAACCACAAACGGTGTAACAGTGACAACCGTCGATCTGTCTCCTTTCAGAGTTGTCTCGGAAAAGTTCCAATTACACTATAAAGATATTAATATTTTTCAATAAAAAATTACCAATAAAAACTTCAATGTATGCCTTATACATTGCACCAAACACCATTTGTCTATTACATTCCAGTATGGAGCAACAAAATCCTGAATTTGAGCAATATTTTCGATCGTCACCCTGCCGTTCTTTCTTAAGCTGATTGTGCGATAATTCTCGCACTTGTCAGCTCTTGCAGTTTTCGGAATTGCGTGGATGATATTTTCCCGAAAATCAGATGGCATGTCGGTAGACTCAAACATTATACATACCAACATGAACAGTCGTTTTGTTGCCACTTCCCCCAACGATTATACAAATTCTGATGGAATGTTATCAGTCACTTCTGTGTTATTTGATCTTAAGTCCTCCGAAAGTCTTTTAAATTCTGATTCTCATGCTGGTTCCCATATCTCTTCTAAATCGACTCCTGTTTCTTCTTCTATCACAACAGAGAAATCTTCCCTCTCTCAGAGGCCTTCAATTTACTCTTTACACCTATTCGCTCTCTTCTCTGCATTTAACGGTGGAATTCCCGTTGCACTCTTAATTCTACAACCCAGTTTCACCGAAGGTTGTTTTGACTTTCCTATACGCTGAGTCAGTGCTTCTGACAATCAACTCTTTTTCGATTTCTTCGCATTTTACATGCAGCCATTTCGTCTTAGCTTCCTTGTACTTCCTACTCATTTCATTCCTCACAGACCTATACTTACATATACCTGAATTTCTTTGAACATTTTTGTATTTTTTCTTTTATCCATCAACTGAAGTATTTCTTCTGTTACCCATGGTTTATTTGCAATTACCCTCTTTGTACCTATGTTTTTCTTTCCAACTTCCGTGATTGATCTTTTTAGAGATGTCCAGTCCTCTTCAACTGTACTGCATAGTATCTCGTCATTCCTTAGTACTCCCGAATCGCACTTCTTTGCGTATTGATTCTTCCTGACTAATCTCTTAAACTTCAGCCTACTCTTCATTACTACTTTGCGATCCGAGTCTACATCTTCTCTTGGGTACGCCTAATGATCAAGTATGTGATTTCGGAATCTCTGTCTGACGATGACGTAATCTAACTGAAATCTTTCCGTATCACCAGGCCTTTTCCAAGTATTCAGTCTTAGTAGCTGAAATTTATTACAGAATTCTCCTATCTCTCATTTCTCGTCCCAAACCTATATTCTCCTGTAACCGCTACAAATGCGCCCAGTCCCCCATGAAGATTCATCTCCCTTTACGAATTGCGTTACCCTTTCAATATCCCAATGTAGTTTCTGTGTCTCTTCATCTTCAGCTTACGACGTCGGCATGTATATATGAACTATCCTTGTCGGTATTGGTTTGCTGTCGATTGTGGTAAGTACAGCCCTGTCACTGCCCCACCTTCATATTGACACAGAAACTTACTCCCGTTGTACCGCTTTCTGCTGCTGCTGATGTTACCCTATATTCATCTGACCAGAATTCCCTGTGTTCTTTCCATTTCACTTTACTGACCCCTGCTATATTTAGATTGGGTCTTTGCATTTCCCTTTCGGATTTTCCAGCTTCCCTACCACGTTCAAACTTCTGACATTCTACACCCCGACTCGTAAAACGCTATCCTTTCGTTGGTTATTCAATATTTTTCTCCACCTCCCCCTTGGCAATACCCTCGCAGGGATCTGAATGGGGGATAATTCCAGAATGTTTTGCCGATGGAGATATCATCATGACACATTTTCAGTTACAGGCCACATGTCCCGTAGATACACGTTATATGTCTTGAATCCAATGGTTTCTATTGCCTTCTACATACCCATGCCGTCGATCATTGCTCATTCTTCCGCCTTTAGGGCAGTTTCCCACCTTGAGGACAAATGTTCGCTCTTTCGCCATTGTTTGATAAGGCTGTTGGCAGAATGAGGGTGACCCCTTATACCAGAAGTCATCGACCGCCAATACTAATTATTAATCAAAAATTAAACAATGGCGGGTTTCGAACCCAGGATCGATGACGTTTCGCGTACTAATCAAAGACGCTACACCTAGACCATCTTTCTATATTGAAAGAAATTCTGTGTGGATTAGAACCACCAGTCTAAACTTGGGGTAAGCTTGATGATATGGAGACAGAAGGAGAGATGGGCAGACAGCGAGGGGAAGAACAGATGGGTACAGATAGGGGAGGAGGAGATAGAGTGAGGGGGGGAGGCGAATGGAATGAGGGGAGATGGATAGAGAAAGGGAAGTGTAACAGATGGACAGAGACAGGGGGAGGACGAGATAGGTAAAGAGATAGGGAGGACGAGATGAAAAGATACAGGAAAAGGAGTAAATTGACAGAGGACGGGAAGGGGAAGAATGGAAAGATAGCAAGGGGAAAGGAGGAGATTGGCACAGAAACAAGGAGAAGGTTGTGAACAGAGAGAGAGGGAGATGGAAATAGAGAGAGGGGAAAGGAGTAAATGGACAAGGAAAGAGGAGGAGATGGACAGAGACAGAGGGAGGATGAGACAGACAAAGGGAGGTGGAGGAGGAGATAAACAGAGCAGGAGGAAATGGACAAAGAAAGGGAAGAAGACGAAATGGTCATATAGAGGAGGAGGATGAGGCGGAGGAGATGTAGAGAGAGAAGGGCAGGAGGAGATGGACAAAGAAAGGAGGCAGGAATAGATGGACAAAGAAAGGGGGCAGTGAAGACGGAGATTGGAGAGGAAAGGAGAAAATGGACAGAGGGGGAATGGCAGAGGATGGGAGGAGGAGATGAACAAAGGTAAGGTAAGAGTAGATGGACAGAGAGAGTAGCAGGAGGAGATGGATAGGAGAAGGGGAAGGTGGACAGAGAGAGAGGGGGTAGAGAAGATGGCCAGAGAGGGTGGGTTGTGGAGGGATGGATGGGAAAGGGGAATGGGTAAGGAGGAGATGAACGAATAGAAGAGGGAAAAAAACACATACCTGCGAAACGCCAGGTACTCAGGTAGTATAATAATAATAACAATAATAGCAATAATAATAGTAATCTCACTAAACAACACGTTATATCTAGGACCAGGTGCACAGTTCCATTTGAAACAACAAAATTTAGTTTTTCCCAGTGATTAACAAGGCTCTGAAAACACCTCTTTTTGTTACGATTCACTTTTACTTGTTTAGGTTCTTCATTTACTTACTCTTGTGGCAGTTGGTCGTCTTGCGCTTCATCTGTCTTCAATTGTCCCCTTGAGGAGGCTTACGCCACTGCTGAATAAGTTGCTGGAATCACTGGTCACTTACTGTTCAAAAATTCTAATGTACTGACGCGTTTCGGGGACAGCCCATCATCAGAACTTCATTAAAAAGAAATGTCTTCACACAGAGTATGGAGTTAGCCGTTAACATCAGTACTCAACTGAATACTGAGAACGGCTGACACATTTGACTCCATATTTTGTGCGAAGACTTTTCGTTTTTCTGATGTTTTGACGAAGGGCTGCCCCATAAACGCGTCAGTAAATGACTATTTATTGACAATAGATGATCATTTATTCTAGCAACCGATTCAGCAATGGTGTAAGTCTCCTCAAGTCTATGTCATGGTCGCAGGCCTCCTCCGCAACACTATGTCGCACCTTGAGCTGTCTCATATAGCTGAAAGTGATGAATATGTGTGTTGTGTTGTGCTGTTGATGAACTCTTCTTCTTGTACATAGTCTACTCTTCTCTGACAGCACCAACGTGGCCGCCAAGAATAACGTACCAAATCGCCCAGGTGAAAATACATTACTAGTATCTTCAATTTGTCAAGAGACATTTAAAAAAAGGTTTGAAGCCTCACACTGTGCAATACAAATAGCCAACGAGGGGAATATTCATTGTGGTATCTTCACTCATTGCTACTCACTTGAAGACGTCTTCGTAGGGTACGCTATCGGAGACGATGAGGAAGCCCCCGTAGTAGATGCAGACGGCGTAGGTGAAGGTGCCGAGGCTGCGCGCCAGGCTGAAGACTGCTGCGCGCACGTAGGTGTTTCGCTTGGCGAGGCGGATGGCCGGCTCCAGCTCCAGCATGTACTTGGCGTGGAACTGCCGCTCGCGGCACAGGCCCGCCACCGTGCGGATGTTGCCCACCGCCTCCACCGCCACCTGCAGATCGAGACAATGTTTGGTCGCGAGACGTGTTCTGGAGTGCTACAAGCAGAATCCTAAGAAAGAGAAAACAACACCAGCCAGATAACGTGTTAACATAAAATGCATCAACCAATCCTCTGTTGGTTGGTCGTCTCGTGTTCCAGTTTGGTATAGGTCCGAGACTAGCGAACCAGGCAGAGAGGGGGGGAGGAAGAGTGGGAGAGGGATATGGTGGACGCAAATAAAACGGAAGAAAAACATTTAAAATACATGACTTTCTCTTTTGCAATATGATGTTTCATAGAATTTTTAATCTTTCTCTTCATCTCTTCAATGTGTATTAACTCTGGACACAGAAAGTTTTCTAGCTGAGCAGCAGACAGAAAAAGCTCTAGATAAATGCAGAAAGTTAGGAAGCAAGAGAAGAAGACACCTTTTGTTAATATATGATAACGAAAATGTATCTGTTAAAGTGTGTGGGGTTAAATCCAAGGAGAGCATACAGTGAAAGAATTCGACTTCTGAAATAATAACTGACTTTACTGTGAAATTACAACAATAACCTAAACCAAGGTACTCCGTTCAGAAGTGTGTCTGTCTTTTGCACACACGTGAAATCAAAATCTGGATCGACTCATTCTGTTGTAGCTTCATGTACTCGTCAGACTGCTCACTCATTGTTCTTAGTGAAACCAGTCTGTGAGAGCAAACGAATGAAAACTGTTGAATCAGCCGACAGCCGTTTTACATGTCGGCTGGACTGATATTCATTGATTTCTTTCGAATGTATCTACAATGTTAGCGCTACCAAAAGACGACAACTGATACAGTACTTTGTAGTTTTGGATATTGAATGAAACCAGTCAATGATCTGCCTGTCGGTTGTGCTGTCCAGTATGAGAGTCGATTTTAGCCAGTTTCCACATATTCGTCTAGGCTTATGTTGGGCTCATTACCATTCAAAATACACTAACAAACAATGAAAAATATTTCCGTCGGAACAATACTTCCGGCAAGTGACAGTACATAGCTAAAATGGAAGTCATTAAGTCACTAGAGAGTTAGCGTTTCAACAAATTTAAATTAAAAAATGTTCATTTATTTAAACATAAATTTTCAAGTTAGCACCAGTTATCAAACTTTTAAAACCACCCAGAAATTTATATTTATTGCCATAAGCTCAATAAATAAGTATTTAACTAAATAAATTTTGAAAATACTTCATTCTTGGTATACTTTACATTTACCGCTCTTTGAAACAAGATACGTTATATTTGTTTGAAAACGTTGGATAACTACTTTGGTATGAATGGGTATCAGCCATGCTTCAACTCCATCCTACTTACATCGGATAAACGTCAAGTATACGCGTTTCTGCGATTGTCAGAAGAAAGAAGAAAGAGTTTTAAGCGACCTGTTGTTTTCCTGTTGTTTCTTCTAAACACAACAAAACCCTAACTGCAAACCTTGTGAATTTTAATATGCTCCTTTTGTTGCTGCATGATGATAATCAAATATATAACATTTATTTCGTGTCACACGAGACAGTAACAAGTGTATATGAAATTTGATATGCTATCTGTGGATGTATATCAAGGTGTATGCTTCTCTATCTGAGTTCTTTTTTATATTCGATTATGTCTATCGTCGATACTATGGCTAGATTCTTGGGGAACTATAAACCAGTCCTAAATCATTATTGAAACAGAGTCTTATGTATGTACGCCGGCCGGGGTGGCCGTGCGGCTCTAGGCGCTACAATCTGGAGCCGAGCGACCGCTACGGTCGCAGGTTCGAGTCCTGCCTCGGGCATGGATGAGTGTGATGTCCTTAGGTTAGTTAGGTTTAATTAGTTCTAAGTTCAAGGGGACTGATGGCCTCAGATGTTAAGTCGCATAGTGCTCAAAGACATTTTCTTTATATATGTACCAACCTGTTGGCAGTATGGTTCAGTAGTTCCAAGGGCAAAAAGACCCCACTGCCGAAATATTGACTGTAAAGTTGGACAATAGCTTTGAGGAATAACATCATGGGAGGTGGGGAACTAGCAGGAATCGTGGTAGCTGCTATCATGCAGTCACACCGAACGGTCTCTCTCTCTTTCTGTCTCTCTCTCTTTAGGTGCTAGTTGTCGATTTCATTATCTACACTGTACTTCTTGCCGAGTTTTTCATGTCTAATATCTGGCCTACAGCAGGAATACAGCTCTCCAAAAGCTTTCCAGTTCGTTTGTAATTGTGAATGGACTAATGTAGCCGGCCGAGTGGCCGAGCGGTTCTAGGCGCTTCAGTCTGGAACCGCGCAACCGCTACCGTCGCAGGTTCGAATCCTGCCTCGGGCATGGATGTGTGTGATGTCCTTGGGTTAGTTAGGTTTAATTATTTCTAAGTTCTAGGCGACTGATGACCTCAGAAGTTAAGTCCCATAGTGCTCAAAGCCATTTGCACCATTTGAACTAATGTAACTGCGAAACGGGTTACCTCAATTTATGTTCCTTTTGGTTTACAGTATATAAATACTTTCATATTAAACTTCATCGAAAACCTCTCATTCACTGTAGCTTCGCCCCCTCCCACCATTTTTATTAATTACGAGGGTCATTCAGTTATCATTATGTAAAATTAGAGAGATACGAACGCGCACGGAAGCTTTGCGGCAGTCGTTCTTCCCGCGAACCATACGCGACTGGAACAGGAAAGGGAAGTAATGACAGTGGCACTTAAAGTGCCCTCCGCCACACACCGTTGGGTGGCTTGCGGAGTATGAATGTAGATCCAGATGTAGATCAAAATCAGAAAGTGATGTATAAAGAATTGTATATTTTTACGAAATGAAACTCTTACTGTTTCTCAACGTAATTACTACTAAAATTAATACGTTTGTCGCAATGGTGAACTACTTTTTATATCTGACGCAAAGAAGTCTTTGTCATCTTTTTAAAACTACTTTCGCACAAATTCTTTGGCCTCCTTGTTATTGCTGAACTTTTTTCCACCTAATGCCTCTTTTAGTGGACAAACAAACAAAAATTCGAGGATGCGAAATCTGGACTGTAGGGAGGATGATGTACTATCATCAGATCAATTTTTTCAATGGTTTCTTTAGTCAGTTGGGCGATGTCACGACGAGCATTGTCGTGTATCAATATTATGGTTATTCTTTGAGATCCGAATATTTTTCTCTCATTGCTGGCTTTACTTTGTTCACGAGCATGTCTGAACTAGCAGGCGAGGGGGTAGGGTGTAGCGACTGGAGTTTTTTTACTACTTGTTCGTGTTTATTGTACACTGCTCTTCCAAATCACTAAAGATGACACCTTAGGCATCCAAAAAGACCGTCAACGTGTCTGTTGCCGCCGATGCTTCGTTCTGAATTTCCTTCGGACAGGTGAGCTGGTGTGTTTCCATTCCATGCTTTGTCTTTCGGACTCAAAATGGTTAACCCAAATTTCATTTCACGCTAAACTCATGTTTAGAAGATGTTCACCTTCACTTTCATAGTGTTCTTCCAAGTCTGTGCACACTCTGAGTTTTGTTTCCTTGTACTGTTTTGTTGACTCTTTCGAGACCCACCTTGCCCTTGCTCTGCTCTACTTGAGCTCGTCACTGATAACGTTATGAATTGTGCCAACACATACTCCAACAGTTTTTGCTGAATCTTGTTGTAACGCGTCGGCCTTCATGAATAACGTTGTCAGTGTGGCATCGAAGCGAACGAGCGTACACTTCAGCTGGTTGGACAGGACTTTTCTCGGCAGTCATTGAGGTTCCACCGTTTTTGATCTGCTATATCCACTTACAAAAGTTTCCGCCGTTATAAAACTTTCATAATATTGTAAAATCGTTGGAGAAAAGATTTCAGTTGGTTTTTTTTCTTCAGAAAGCAAATAACCGATCACAGAACGTTATTTCACTAATGTGGCACGCCATCGTTAAGTTCAATATTGACGTTATTAACAAAACATCTCAGTGATGCCTACCTCAAGTCATGAAAATACATAACTCCATCTATAGTCTGTTAAATTTCTAGCCGCGCGGTTTGAGGCGTCATGTCAAGGACTGCGCGGCCCCTCCCGCCGGAGGTTCGAGTCCTTCCTCGGGCGTGGGCGTGTGTGTGTTGTTCTTCGCATAAGTTAGTTTAAGTAGTGTGTAAGTCTAGGGGCCGATGACCTAAGCAGTTTGGTCCCTTAGGATATCAAAAACATTTGAACATCATTTAATTTCTACATCAATTTGTCCATTTAATTATTAAATGACCCTCTTATATCACTGACTTGGCAACAAACCCATGCCAACAGAAGAAGAAGACGGATGCCTTTGCGGTCCAGGGACTGAAAATCAGCAGATGCGTGACTCTCCCACTGCCTGACAGGGAAAATGTGTTAGGCATCCTTCATATTTTTAACTTCAGTCAGCACTGACGTGAAAGCAGCCACAATCACTGTAACACTTCGTTACGAAAAAGCGATAAAGATCTCCAGTCGCTACTACTGGTGAAAAGAAGCCTACAGCGCTAATCCAAGTTCCTTTCAAGGTGTTTCCTTGCCAACCTTTCTTTGTGCTTATCGGTATGCTTGTTCGTAATTGTTGCCTGGAGACCCAGTTGTCCGTGTGGAGTTTTGCACTGTCTGCATCGACACAGCTCTTTCAGTTGCCTCCCATAACGCCAGTGTATGGAGCTATTGCTACCTCCTCGGAATAGCTGTGATCATAATGGATACCGGTGACTGTCTTTTGCTGAGCGCAGACCGATCTTCAACGTTTTTTGTCTCTCGATAGCGGTTGAATGTTCGAACGACGTCGCTGTGACGTAGGTAGTGAAAAGTCCCGGCGCGCAGCATTCGAGCCTACGGGCTTAGCCCGTCTCACCCGATGCAGCTGCCTGCCAGCCTGTGGCTCTGGGTGAGTCATGTGAAGTTGTCATCCAACTTTCGAGAAGTAAACATTTTTTCCAGAGTCCCTGATAGGTATACCATAATTCTAAGGCTTTATGTACAAAATCTGAATAGATCTGCAGAATTATATCAAGGAAACAATAATATTTCGGAAAATTTTAATCTTATAGAAACAGTAATAGCCACAGTAACGAAAAAATTAATAATGACAATTCTGAATAGTGGTCCAAGAGTTCTACAGTAAACCCTAAGGAAATTTTTTTGTGGAGATGATACTTTATAACTGCAATAATGCGGGACTCATTTCCACAGCTGTGTGAAGATGGCACGCAATTTTCGAGACATATAATTTCTTTTCAGAGTTCTTGGTAGATATTCTACAGCTCTAGGGTACTCTGTAAATATTTTAATAGTTCTTTACACTTTGGCGAAAAAATTATGATCGCAATTCTGCATAGCTGAATGGCTGTGAAGTTGGCAACCGATTTTCGAGAAATATACATTTTTCCGTAGTTATTTATAGATATGCTATAGTTCTAGATCGCTCAGCACAAGTTTTGAATAGTTCTGCTAAATTTTGGGGAAAAATTATGATCTCATTTATGAATGGTTGAGTAACTGTGAAGCTGGCCCCCAACTTTCGAAAAATCAACATATTTTTTTCAGAGTTATTGGTAGATATGCTTCAGTTCTAGACTTCTCTGTACTAAATTTGAACAGTTCTCCAGAATTTAGCGAAGAAGACACCAGTAATCGGGAAATCTTAATGCAAAAAAATTATTTATCAATTTTCAAAAGTGAAATTGTGATCACAATTGTGAATAGCTCCCCAAGTGTGAGTTCTACAGAAAACCTAAATGACATTTTTTTCTCAGGTAATAGTTTTGGGATAAGCGAAATACTGAGGCACCCAATTCACTACAGAAAATTATATGAAAAGTTTTATTGGGAAACGTAATGTAATTTCTTGTGAAGGTAATAGTTTAAAACTGCAATAGCGTGGGACCGGCTTCACCAACATATAGGTTTTCGATCGGAAGCTGAGCTTCGATGCCCTAGTTGTGATCGGTGCATGCAGGTACAAGCCGGCACACATCGTGTCGACTATCGTTATGTATCCGAGTGCTGACAACCTCAGCAGTCTAATGATAGTCGCCAGTTTTGCGTCTGCTTATTGCGTTGTATTAGAACTATTTTGATTTAATTTGATATTCTTTCCTTGAACTGTATGACACATATGAACTCCTCTGTGAAAAAAAATGGCATACGTATTGCTAAATATTGGAAAATCCCAGTATGTATCAAACAGTAAAGTAACAGCAGTTCGTGGAAGCACATTATAGAGACAGCGGTACTTAATTGTAGCAAAGAATATAAAGTTAAATCAAAATACACTCCTGGAAATGGAAAAAAGAACACATTGACACCGGTGTGTCAGACCCACCATACTTGCTCCGGACACTGCGAGAGGGCTGTACAAGCAATGATCACACGCACGGCACAGCGGACACACCAGGAACCGCGGTGTTGGCCGTCGAATGGCGCTAGCTGCGCAGCATTTGTGCACCGCCGCCGTCAGTGTCAGCCAGTTTGCCGTGGCATACGGAGCTCCATCGCAGTCTTTAACACTGGTAGCATGCCGTGACAGCGTGGACGTGAACCGTATGTGCAGTTGACGGACTTTGAGTGAGGGCGTATAGTGGGCATGCGGGAGGCCGGGTGGACGTACCGCCGAATTGCTCAACACGTGGGGCGTGAGGTCTCCACAGTACATCGATGTTGTCGCCAGTGGTCTACATCTACATCTACATCCATACTCCGCAAGCCACCTGACGGTGTGTGGCGGAGGGTACCTTCAGTACCTCTATCGGTTCTCCCTTCTATTCCAGTCTCGTATTGTTCGTGGAAAGAAGGATTGTCGGTATGCCTCTGTGTGGGCTCTAATCTCTCTGATTTTATCCTAATGGTCTCTTCGCGAGATATACGTAGGAGGGAGCAATATACTGCTTGACTCTTCGGTGAAGGTATGTTCTCGAAACTTTGACAAAAGCCCGTACCGAGCTACTGAGCGTCTCTCCTGCAGAGTCTTCCACTGGAGTTTATCTATCATCTCCGTAACGCTTTCGCGATTACTAAATGATCCTGTAACGAAGCGCGCTGCTCTCCGTTGGATCTTCTCTATGTCTTGTATCAACCCTATCTGGTACGGATCCCACACTGCTGAGCAGTATTCAAGCAGTGGGCGAACAAGCGTACTGTAACCTACTTCCTTTGTTTTCGGATTGCATTTCCTTAGGATTCTTCCAATGAATCTCAGTCTGGCATCTGCTTTACCGACAATCAACATTATATGATCATTCCATTTTAAATCACTCCTAATGCGTACTCCCAGATAATTTATGGTATTAACTGCTTCCAGTTGCTGACCTGCTATTTTGTAGCTAAATGATAAAGGATCTATCTTTCTGTGTATCCGCAGCACATTACACTTGTCTACATTGAGATTCAGTTGCCATTCCCTGCACCATGCGTCAATTCGCTGCAGATCCTCCTGCATTTCAGTACAATTTTCCATTGTTACAACCTCTCGATACACCACAGCATCATCTGCAAAAAGCCTCAGTGAACTTCCGATGTCATCCACCAGGTCATTTATGTATATCGCGAACAGCAACGGTCCTATGACACTCCCCTGCGGCACACCTGAAATTACTCTTACTTCGGAAGACTTCTCTCCATTGAGAATAACATGCTGCGTCCTGTTATCTAGGAACTCCTCAATCCAATCACACAATTGGTCTGATAGTCCATATGCACTTACTTTGTTCAATAAACGACTGTGGGGAACTGTATCGAACGCCTTGCGGAAGTCAAGAAACACGGCATCTACCTGTGAACCCGTGTCTATGGCCCTCTGAGTCTCGTGGACGAATAGCGCGAGCTGGGTTTCACATGACCGTCTTTTTCGAAACCCATGCTGATTCCTACAGAGTAGATTTCTAGTCTCCAGAAAAGTCATTATACTCGAACACAATACGTGTTCCAAAATTCTACAACTGATCGACGTTAGAGATATAGGTCTATAGTTCTGCACATCTGTTCGACGTCCCTTCTTGAAAACGGGGATGACCTGTGCCCTTTTCCAATCCTTTGGAACGCTACGCTCTTCTAGAGACCTACGGTACACCGCTGCAAGAAGGGGGGCAAGTTCCTTCGCGTACTCTGTGTAAAATTGAACTGGTATCCCATCAGGTCCAGAGGCCTTTCCTCTTTTGAGCGATTTTAATTGCTTCTCTATCCCTCTGTCGTCTATTTCGATATCTACCATTTTGTCATCTGTGCGACAATCTAGAGAAGGAACTACAGTGCAATCTTCCTCTGTGAAACAACTTTGGAAAAAGACATTTAGTATCTCGGCCTTTAGTCTGTCATCCTCTGTTTCAGTACCATTTTGGTCACAGAGTGTCTGGACATTTTGTTTTGATCCACCTACCGCTTTGACATAAGACCAAAATTTCTTAGGATTTTCTGCCAAGTCAGTACATAGAACTTTACTTTCGAATTCATTGAACGCCTCTCGCATAGCTCTCTTCACACTACATTTCGCTTCGCGTAATTTTTGTTTGTCTGCAAGGCTTTGGCTATGTTTATGTTTGCTGTGAAGTTCCCTTTGCTTCCGCAGCAGTTTTCTAACTCGGTTGTTGAACCACGGTGGCTCTTTTCCATCTCTTACGATCTTGCTTGGCACATACTCATCTAACGCATATTGTACGATGGTTTTGAACTTTGTCCACTGATCCTCAACACTATCAGTACTTGAGACAAAACTTTTGTGTTGAGCCAACAGGTACGTGCCCGTCGACCTGGGACCGGACCGCAGCGACGCACGGATGCACGCCAAGACCGTAGGATCCTACGCAGTGCCGTAGGGGACCGCACCGCCACTTCCCAGCAAATTAGGGACACTGTTGCTCCTGGGGTATCGGCGAGGACCATTCGCAACCGTCTCCATGAAGCTGGGCTACGGTCCCGCACACCGTTAGGCCGTCTTCCGCTCACGCCCCAACATCGTGCAGCCCGCCTCCAGTGGTGTCGCGACAGGCGTGAATGGAGGGACAAATGGAGACGTGTCGTCTTCAGCGATGAGAGTCGCTTCTGCCTTGGTGCCAATGATGGTCGTATGCGTGTTTGGCGCCGTGCAGGTGAGCGCCACAATCAGGACTGCATACGACCGAGGCACACAGGGCCAACACCCGGCATCATGGTGTGGGGGCGATCTCCTACACTGGCCGTACACCACTGGTGATCGTCGAGGGGACACTGAATAGTGCACGGTACATCCAAACCGTCATCGAACCCATCGTTCTATCATTCCTAGACCGGCAAGGGAACTTGCTGTTCCAACAGGACAATGCACGTCCGCATGTATCCCGTGCCACCCAACGTGCTCTAGAAGGTGTAAGTCAACTACCCTGGCCAGCAAGATCTCCGGATCTGTCCCCCATTGAGCATGTTTGGGAATGGATGAAGCGTCGTCTCACGCGGTCTGCACGTCCAGCACGAACGCTGGTCCAACTGAGGCGCCAGGTGGAAATGGCATGGCAAGCCGTTCCACAGGACTACATCCAGCATCTCTACGATCGTCTCCATGGGAGAATAGCAGCCTGCATTGCTGCGAAAGGTGGATATACACTGTACTAGTGCCGACATTGTGCATGCTCTGTTGCCTGTGTCTATGTGCCTGTGGTTCTGTCAGTGTGATCATGTGATGTATCTGACCCCAGGAATGTGTCAATAAAGTTTCCCCTTCCTGGGACAATGAATTCACGGTGTTCTTATTTGAATTTCCAGGAGTGTAGTTCTAATGCAACGCAGTAAGTAGATACAAAAGTGGCGATTACCATAAGATTGCTGAGGTTGTCAGGACTCGGATACATTACGACAGTCGACACAATGTGTGCCGGCTTGTACCTACATGCACCGGCTGCACAAATACGGCAGCGAAGCCCAGCTTCCGATCGACAACCTATACGTTAGTGAAGCGAGTCCCACATTATTCCAGTTTTAAACGATTATCTTCACAAGAAATAACATTACGTTTTTCGATAAAACTCTTAGGGTGCTATCCAGAACTGCGATCGGATCTGTCATCAGAACTCTAGTGCGATTTCGTGTGTTTCCCGTAGTGAATATGGATCCCTCATTATTTCGCGTATTTCATAAACTGTTACCTGAGAAAAAAAAGTCATTTAGGTTTTCCGTAGAGCTCTTGGTGAGCTATTCAGAACTGTGCTCACAATTTTACTTTAGCAAATTGATAAATATTTTTTTACAACATTAAAATTTATCGAATACTAGTGTTTTCTTCGCTAAATTCTGCAGAACTGTTCAATTTAATACAGAGAAGTCTAGAAGTCAGCTACCAAGAACTTTGAAGAAATGTCGGGTGCCAGTTTCACAGCTACTCAACCATTCATAAATGTGATTACAATTTTTCTCGCAAAATTCTACAGAACTATTCCAAATTTGTGCAGCGAAATCTAGAACTATAGCATATCTACAAATAACCCCGAAAAAATGTATATTTCCCGAAAATCTATTGACAACTTCACATTTATTCAGCTATTCATAACTGTGATCCCAATTTTTTCGCCAAATTCTACAGAACTATTAAAATATTTACGGAAAACTCTAGAACTATAGAAAATCTGCGAAGAACACTGAATAAAATGTATATTTCTCGAAAATCGGGTGACATCATCAGACAACTGGGGAAATGGGTTCCTCAGTATCTCAATCGTTTCGTAAAGTATTATCTGCACAAAAAGTCATTAGAGTTTCCTGTAGAACTCTTGGAGCACTATTCACAATTATGATTATTAATGTTTTCGCAAATGTTGCAGTTTTTCTTCTGAAAGATAAAAATTTTTCAGGTATTCTTCCTTCCAGAAATTCTGTAGAATTACTTGAATATTGTAGAAATAACTCTAGAACTATGGTATATCTATCGAGAACTGTGAAAGAAATATATACTTCTCGAAAGTCCTTTGCTAACTTCACAATACTCTGTGGATGGGCTGTGTCGCGCGCAATGGGAAGCGAGTGTCACCTGTATGAACATCCCACACACTGTGCAGGAAACCTGGGATACACTAACAGTAACGCAAGTTGAAATAAAGGTGCCAATATCTCTCCTGCTGCTCAGTCATGTTCTGGAAATCAAATGAGTTTAGTTTCCCTTCAATAAATGAAAAGTTCTCTGAAAAACAGAGTAAGTGAACAAACATACGCAACAAAATTCACATCAAAGGGAAGCTCTTTCACAAGGACTCGTATGGCAGGCTTAGCAGCAGCATAGGCTGATTGAGGATTGGAAGTGACTGAGGTGGCTTATGGCTATGGGGGCCATATACATTTCTCATCAGAGTAAGCACCTTACTGATACCATGAGTACCACAAATAATTCAAACGATCAATTCAGTTCAATTACGATAGAACGTTATCGACATTATATGAAATGACACTTCCTGGTTACTGATACCATGAATACCACAAATAATTCCAGACGATCAATTCAGTTCAATTACAATAGAACCTTATCGACATTATATGAAATGACACTTCCTGGTTACTGATACCATGAATACCACAAATAATTCCAAACGATCAACTCAGTTCAATTACGATAGAACCTTATCGACATTATATGAAATGACACTTCCTGGTTACTGATACCATGAATACCACAAATAATTCCAAACGATCAATTCAGTTCAATTACGATAGAACCTTATCGACATTATATGAAATGACACTTCCTGGTTACTGATACCATGAATACCACAAATAATTCCAAACGATCAATTCAGTTCAATTACGATAGAACCTTATCGACGTTATATGAAATGACACTTCCTGGTTACTGATACCATGAATACCACAAATAATTCCAAACGATCAATTCAGTTCAATTACGATAGAACCTTATCGACATTATATGAAATGACACTTCCTGGTTACTGATACCATGAACATCACAAATAATTCCAAACGATCAATTCAGTTCAATTACGATAGAACCTTATCGACATTATATGAAATGACACTTCCTGGTTACTGATACCATGAATACCACAAATAATTCCAAACGATCAATTCAGTTCAATTACAATAGAACCTTATCGACATTATATGAAATGACACTTCCTGGTTACTGATACCATGAATACCACAAATAATTCCAAATGATCAATTCAGTTCAATTACGATACAACCTTATCGACATTATATGAAATGACACTTCCTGGTTACTGATACCATGAATACCACAAATAATTCCAAACGATCAATTCAGTTCAATTACGATAGAACCTTATCGACATTATATGAAATGACACTTCCTGGTTACTGATACCATGAACATCACAAATAATTCCAAACGATCAATTCAGTTCAATTACGATAGAACCTTATCGACATTATATGAAATGACACTTCCTGGTTACTGATACCATGAATACCACAAATAATTCCAAACGATCAATTCAGTTCAATTACAATAGAACCTTATCGACATTATATGAAATGACACTTCCTGGTTACTGATACCATGAATACCACAAATAATTCCAAATGATCAATTCAGTTCAATTACGATAGAACCTTATCGACATTATATGAAATGACACTTCCTGGTTACTGATACCATGAATACCACAAATAATTCCAAACGATCAATTCAGTTCAATTACAATAGAACCTTATCGACATTATATGAAATGACACTTCCTGGTGGATTAAAACTGTGTGGCGGACTGAGACTCGAACTCGGTATCTTTCCCTTTCGATGGCAAGTACTCTGCCGACTCACCTACCTAAGAACGGCCCACGACGTGCCCTGACCGTACTTCTTCTGCAAAGTCCAGAGCTCGAGACTTTGTCTGGCACAAAGTTTTAATGTGCCAGGAAGTTTCATATCAGCACACATGTCGCTGCAGAGCGAAAAATTTCTTTCAAATTAAGGTTTTCTTAATGAACACACAGTGAAAAAAAAATATTATGAGTAAAAAGCCAATAGTAAAGGCACAAAAAAATAAAATTTAATAAATTACATTGCTACAGAAGAATGCTGAAGATTAGATGGATGGATCACATAAATAATGAGGAGGTATTGAATAGAAGTGAGGAGAATAGAAATTTGTTGCACAACTTGACTAGAAGAAGGGATCAGTTGGTAGGACATATTCTGAGGCATCAAGGGATCACCAATTTAGCATAGGATGACAGCGCGGAGAGTAAAAATCGTAGAGGGAGACCAAGAGATGAATACACTAAGCAGATTCAGAAGGATGTAGGTTGCAGTAAGTACTGGGAGGTGAAGAAGCTTGCACAGGATAGAGTAGCTTGGAGAGCTGCATCAAACCAGTGTCTGGACTGAAGACCACAAAAACAACAATAAATTACATTTAGTCCCCCGATAATTAGACTCTACTTTGTTGAGCTAAGAACCCCACAAACGAACAATGAAGTGAATATCTGAATTAATATCGTAGCTATCATTGTTAGGTCAATTTACTCCTAAAACTTTTATTTTCCAGATAAAAGTGCGTCGTAAAATCGCAGTACATATTTGCTTCACCCTGTACTATTGCAATGATTGCAAAAAATAATACTATCCAGGAGATTCATAACTACGTGCAACGGACCACACATAAAATCTTTTAAAGGCAGTATAAGACCGTAACAGACCGTAACAGACCACACACAAAATCTGTTAAAAGCAGTGTAAGAAAGTGGAAAACTTTGTGCAGAATCCCCGCCCAGGTGCTCTGCGTAGCACTAGTAGCTGTTCTGTAAGCACATAATCGGCGGTATAGCAGGTACACTCGAAAAGAACTCGCGCTAGATTCTTGAGAAGCGTAGCTCTTATCGCCGTCTCAGTCGGTGCTCTCCAGTAATCCACTTACGAACACCAAGGTAACGCCAGGCGGGTCCTACTTCTAGCCTTCGGAACGGCTTAGTCGTATTGTCAACTGCCAATCACCGCTCGGCTGGTTAGGAGCCTTTGCCAAGTTACAGTTGCTCCACTGCTCCGAGATAACAGCGGCTACCCCGTCCTCCACACATACGGGACCGCTACCACAAGTTCACAAGTTGCCGGCAGCCAACCGCCACTAATCTGCCGACCCGAACGCTCGATTCTTCGGTTTCACCGCCGCCTGACCTACTGCAGGATAGCAAGGCAATACGGGCCGGCCCATGCTCCTTGCTTACGGAACCGCTCACCTGTTTTGTCAGCCGCCAACCGCGACTTATCTGTCCAGACGAACGCTTAGAGATCAGGCGGTTCCGCTGCTTGCCGACCAACTCTAGGAACCACGAAGTCTTATATTCTGAGAAGAAACTTCTTTCCTACCAATGAGACTCGCTATGCTGTCAGCCAATGTGCGGTTTCTCAGCCAGAGAGCTTATGTAGCAAGAAAAGCCGTAGCGGGAGAAGCTAGCGCCACGCTCGGCTTACTAAGGCTCCGGTCACTCGGCTGAAGACGGCCGATCCCTTCAAATCAGTAAGGCACTGTAGCCGATCTTATCGCCCGAATATGTTGACTTCGGACGACTGTCGGTGAAATTCAGATTTTATTTGCTTCGGTCAAATCGACAGACATTCTCACAACGGAGTATGGTCTGTGAGAAACTGATAAGTATTACCCAAGAAAGAGTGAGTTGGTGGGTCCCGAGGATAAAAAGTTCATAAATGGGATATAGTTCGGAATATATGGACTGAAATCTCAGGTTTATTGGAAACCACAAGTAGGCAAAATCTTCACTGCAAATTTTAGGCGTAAATTATAACCTCAAAAAAATTTTGTTCATTTGCGAAGGATGGCATATTACTGTAGTGGGACTTCTTTGGGTTGTGGAAGGTACATTATCAAATTATTATTACTGCATACTAGCGTTTTTATGCCAGTAGAGTGGTGATTCTGTTACAAGAAGTGGTTAACAAATGTAGTGTATCTCAAGATTTCAGTGCTTTAGCTTGTTCTGAGTATCTTATTCTAAATTTTATGCCTGTCTTTCACACGTATGCTGAACGACAGCCATTGAAGGTTAATTGGCGTGTATCTGCACAACGTCAAAGAAATTCAGCAACACATATTGTTTTTAATCTTTGTTTCAGGGTCACTACTAACCATATCGAGTATGTAAAGCCGAATATTCATACGGACAACACTTTCGGATAGCGAAATTTTTTTTCGAGTACCTGTAGAAGTGTGATCCGAGCTCCAATAAAAAATCCGTCACTCACATTAAAGTTGCAGTCGTGGCTCAAGTAAAACAAATGACACTACGATATCTGACATCTGGCGATTACATCTTTCCAATATTTAACCTTCCAAAAAGTACAATTTCAAAGTTTTTGTGTGATATATTGGACGCTATTTACGATGCCTTAAGGATTAATTTAAAAGCCAATATCTTCGCACTTGTACCCCAAATACTACGAAATATTAAATTTAATCTGCAGAGAAATTTGGAATGTGCTTCGTGCATGTGCTGTAAAAGACACTATAATATATTGATTTCTTCTATTAAAAGCTGTATTCAGGCTGAAATAGCACTGCCAGCATGAAGCGTAGTTACTTCTTTTCTTAACTCGAACGGACAAGTGTTTAAAGGGTATTGAAGTTTCCATTACTAGAATCTCACTATTTAAACATATTGCCAGTGTTGCATTAATTTTCACCATTTTTAGAATAAAGTGTGCTGCTGTGAAGCCACAAATCTACCCTTCATTAATTAAACAATACTTGCTTACCTACACACAAATTTTATCCAAACATCATAACCTCATCGGCAAAAAACTTTATTCGCAGAAGTCGCATTTCCGGCCACTGTAGCATAACAAACCATACTTGGAACAATGAGTTTTGGAGAGATCTTTGCTACGGTCGCAGGTTCGAATCCTGCCTCGGGCATGGATGTGTGTGACGTCCTTAGGTTAGTTAGGTCTAAGTAGTTCTAAGTTCTAGGGGACTGATAACTTCAGAAGATAAGTCCCATAGTGCTCAGAGCCATTAGGACCATTTGGAGAGATCTTTAAGTGGTGCATCACTGAACCATGTATTTTCATGATACACAAGAATAAATATGAAGGACATCAAGTACGGCATGTTAGAAACGAAACTGCTAGGCGGTGGTGGGAGAAGGAAAGTGATGTTACAAAATTGAAGCGTTTTTAACTTTTGCGGCACGGTGTTTTTCCCTTCATCTCATATATTTGTAAAATTTGTGTAGTAATTCCAGTAAGTACTGAGAGAGTGTACAGTACTCGACACGGTCTTTTCTATATAGACGTAGCTCATTTCCATGCGTTCGGCATCTTTTTAATTGAAAATGCCGCATTGCAGCACTCATCTTGAAGCACAGAGGCGTCGCGGTATCCATCCCGCCCTTGGCGGCTGAAATATAACCTACGTCTTACGTAAAATGGACTCTAACCTAATATCCTTGACCATACCAAAAAACTGAGGAAGGAGATCGGACGCAACGTGACCAAACTGTCGGCCTACGTCATCGGGCGACCTCTGCCGACGGCGTCTGACGACCGTAGTCGGTGCCACTGTGAAGTTACCCAAATAAGTGACATCAACATGACGTGTCGCTCGATGCGTCCGTGCGGCAGACACCACATTCATTTTTCGTGTTTCGCAGTTTTTGTTGCAATATGCTGTTTCAAGGCAACGGAACATTGAAGCTTTATCACAAAAACGTGAACCACGGCTCGATTTCTTACAATTAAATGTCAGTAACGACGCATCAGCTATAAGATCCTCAAGAGACTGAAAGCTGAACAATACTGATATACCAGTTTGCGCTTCCTCGGTGCAGCATACCGGTAGTGTTCCAGATTGTGGACTATGGAGTGCCAGGATATAAGTTTGCATCCTGCTTTATGTAACGTTCATTTTTCATCTTAATATTTGTAACACGTTCTAAGACTTTGTTATACATGTAATAGAAGTCTGTTCTACGTTATTCGGTATTACATGCATATAAGGGCACGCTCTCTCAGGAATGGGTTTCTTCGATTTTGTGACTTCTCTCTGATTAGAAAGGGAAGGATGAAATTGCTGCGGTTGAAACGACCAGTAATGGTGTTCCTGTTCTTGCTTGTGACAAATATTTGGCCGTTTTTTCCCAATACGTCACGATTTCCTATGCTATGGCTAGGTCCGAAGGTTTGATGGGGCAGATATTCTTTTTAGGCAGATATTCGTCGATTGTCACAAATATTTGGCTGTGTATTTCCGAATATGGCCCACATTCCGAGGACGTGGTTAGCCAGGAAGAAAGAGGACAGCTTAAATTTCTGTTGTAATAGTATACTCAGAACAGCGTCGTCTGTCATTAGTACTACGTCCGGTCGTAAAATGTTTCAAAATGATTTTTCTGAGCATCTTTGGCTCGGAAAAAATCAGGTTATCAAAACGTCAGTATAAATTTGAAAATTGAATAAATCACGGAATAATGTAGATAGAGAGGCACAAATTGACACACATGCTTGGAATGACATGAGGTTTTATTAGAACCTCATGTTAAAATACAAAAGTTCATAAATGTTAAAATACAAAAGTTCAAAAAAGTATATTGCTAGACGCGTAAAAGATCTCTTGCGCGCGTCGTTTGGTGATGATCGTGTGCTCAGCCACCTCTTTCGTTATGCTTGGCCTGCTAGGTCCCCAGACCTCAGTCCGTGCGATTATTGGCTTTGGGGTCACCTGAAGTCGCAAGTGTATCGTGATCGATCGACATCTCTAGGGATGCTGAAAGACAACATCCGACGCCAGTGCCTCACCATAACTCCGGACATGCTTTACAGTGCTGTTCACAACATTATTCCTCGACTACAGCTATTGTTGAGGAATGATGGAGGACATTTTGAGCATTTCCTGTAAAGAACATCACCTTTGCTTTGTCTTACTTTGTTACGCAAATTATTGCTATTCTGATCAGATGAAGCGCCATCTGTCGGACATTTTTGAACTTTTGTATTTTTTTGGTTCTAATAAAACCCCATGTGATTCCAAGCATGTGTGTCAATTTGTACCTCTCTATCTACATTATTCCGTGATTTATTCAGTTTTCAAATTTGTACAGACTTTTTGATCACCCGGTATATCACTGAGCAAATTTGAATTTCAGCTGGTTTTAGCTCTTTGCATCATAGCAACAGCGAGTATCTTTGCCGGGAATATTTTGTAGCTTGGTAAAAAAGCGCACATCCAGGACCAATCACTCTAGGACAAAGATAACACTAGACTGCTTCAAGCAGCGTCTGCTCCGCTGTCAGACACTGGAGTCCTTCCTGTATTCGCTCTCACCTGCGCGTCGATTTCTTGTGTCGCTCCGCTCCGTTGCTTTGATGCTTCACGCGCTCTCTGCAGTGGCCCTGGGGCCGAGGCCCACGAGAAGACAGGCCGTGCCGCCAACGTCACAGCACGCGATACTAAGGGTCTTACGAGGGCCAGCGGCCGTCTCCGGCGGACAGTAGGAAACTATTTCACACGAGTTTAATAATTTTTGACTGCATGTCTAAATGCATGCAAGTTGTCGATAGCACACGAAAAAAGCACGACCTTTGGACGCTACCTTTCCCATATAATACTGATTTCGCGTGGGCTCTGCACGGAGCAGAGCGTTCGCGAAGTGTAGCGGACAAGCAGACTAATGTGACATCAGAAGCTCGTTGCAGGTCCCGTGTATCTCACTGGCACCGCCCTGGCGCCAACTGCCAAGGCGAGTGGGGCGGGAGGACTTTAACTGTCCCATTTGCTGCTTAACATCACGGGACAGTACAAATAACGGAAAAGAAACTTAATTTGCGGAAATAGTTTCAAAAAAATTTTTCATTCATTTGACTCTAATATGGTTAATAAAAACAAAAGGAATGTATCGACCTTGACCTGGTCTAAAAGAGATCGTCTCGTATTGAGAGCGGTACTGATATATGTTTCAGAAAACAAGCTGGAGGCTTGTTCGTATACACATTAGTTTTCTGGCGATCTTCTCAAGACTCGGTAAAATTTGCCAAATCGTTTTCCAGTAAGCAACCACATTCCTTTTTGCATTTTACGGTTTTGATTTAACAATCTCTCCAATCTATCTGTTGTGGCACGGCTATCATCAACATCTGCCCACATTTATCTTCTGCAAATCTGTGCTAACCCCCTGAGTCCTATTGTGAATGTGAAAGTCTACTGAAAACTATCCAAATGTTCTGTTGCTCAAGTTATTTACAATATTTCATTGCCAGCCCTGAATGCTCATAGATTCGACTGGGCTATCTCACAAAGTATTCCCATACATTCAGGTACTGTTTAGACGAGTGAACACCGATTCTGAACCTATGCGGCCTACACTCGCTTCTCTGACCGACCTTAGTTTCGACGGGCAGCAGGCAGTTCCTTTGAAATTGGCCAATGGGGACTATTGATATAGCAATAAATGGATTGTACTTCTTAGTTCTGCCATGACTTCTCGCCTTTTATCTCCAGTTATCATTTTTAGATAATGAAGTCGTGACCAGAGAAAACCTGCTAGCTCCTGGTGCCTCTGAAAAATTAACTTTTCGTATACTTATAACTTAAGGCGCTATCGTAAAAATCCTATTTCAGAGGCTTCTCTGTTCCGAGGCGCATTACTCATTGGAAGATGCAGTGTAGCCGATTTCTCCAGTGCCTTGAACGCCACCTCGAAGTGTTACAAAAAGGCTAATGTTTTGAAGGATTTCTTATACATTAAACGCTAACTCGTAGGAATTATGGTAATAGAATAGCTTATATACCGTGAGCAGACAAATTAGTTCATCACTGTGATGGCAATAAATTCCTCCAACGCGAATTACTTCAAAATGGTTCAAATGGCTCTGAGCACTATGGGACTTAACACCTAGGGTCATCAGTCCCCTAGAACTTAGAACTACTTAAACCTAACTAACCTAAGGACATCACACAACACCCAGTCATCACACGCGAGCTACTACTCCCTTCTCGGGGAGATTTTCGCACAAGTCCTCAGAATTGGCTTCCTACCGATTCTAACATAGTCAAGCGCGTATTCCAATGAGTATCTTTGAAGACCACTTATTCTTGCGTAAGTGACAAGCTCTTTAGCCGCAGTCAAAAAAGCATGTACTAATGTAGAACTGACGCTCATATACGCCGCATTAAAAGCAATCCATAGCATTGCATTCAGTACACTACGTAGTGAATAATAACACAGTGCAGCAATAATGTTGACACCTTGATCAGTCGTCTTTCAAAGCAATCTTGCACATACCATTCTCTTCGAATGTATTTGCCCCTTTTTGGCTTGTGGGGAAACCAGATCGCGAACAAAACACAAGATCTGAGGTTCTGAACCACAAAATAGGAGGAAGTACGCTCAGATTTCGCTGCACAGCGACCGTTTTCTCCATCGTCTACTGCAGCCTAAAACATACCGTTCAAATTCTTCTTTTTGTATTTGCTTTAGGCTCTGTAGATCTACATACATAAAAAAGTTTTGCATCACCTCGGTTCAGAGAGTTCTGGAATCTGTACAGAAAATTGGAAAAGAGATCTACATAAACATCATTTCCGCTCTTTTTATTGCTCAAGAAAACGACACATTGCATGTTGTACCACCATACAGCGAGACCTTCGGAGGTGCTGTACACACCGGTTACTCTAATACCCAGTAGCTCGTTCCCTTCCACTGATGCATGCCTGTATTCGTCGTGGCATACTACCCACAAATTTCATCAAGGCACCGTTGCCCCAGATTGTCCCACTCCTCAAGAGCGATTCGGCGTAGATCCCTCAGAGTGGTTGGTGGATCACGTCGTCCATAAACAGCCAATTTCAATTCATCCCACACATGTTAGATTGGGTTCACGTCTGCAGAACATGCTGGCCACTCTAGTCGAGTGTGTTAGGTTAAGTAGTGTGTAAGCTTAGGGACTGCTGACCTTAGCAGTTTTCTAGTCGATTGATGTCGTTATCCTGAAGGAAGTCATTCGCAAGATTTGCACGATGGGGGCGCGAATTTCCGTCCATGAAGGCGAATGCCTCGCCAATATGTTGCCGATATGTTTGCACTATCTATTGGAGGATGGCATTCACTTGTCGTACAGCCGTTACGGTGCCTTCCATAATCACCAGCGACATACGTCGGCCCCACATAATGCCACTCCAAAACAGCACGAAAACTCCATCTTGCTACAATTGCGGGACAGTGTGTCTAAGGCGTTCAGCCTGACCGGATTTCCTCAGAACACGTCTCTGGGGATTGTCTGGTTGAAGGCATATGCGACACTCATCGGTGTAGAGAAAGTCATGCCAATCCTGAGCGGTCCATTTGGCATGTTGTTGGGCCCAATCTGTATCGCGCTGCATGGTGTCGTGGTTGCAAAGATGGATCTCGCCATGGACGTCGGGAGTGAAGTTGCGCATCATGCAGTCTATTGCGTACATTTTGAGCCGTAACACGACGTCCTGTGGCTGCACGAAAAGTATTATCCAACATTTCTTTAAAGTCAGGACCGTCTTTAGACTAGCGGTACTGACTTTAAAGAAATATATTACGACTGTGGCCCAGCATTATCAAAAAAAGAAAATTATTATTCAACATGATGGCCATAATCCGTAGGTAGCGGTCATCCACTGCACTAGTAGCCCTTGGGCGGCCTGAGCGAGGCATGTCATCGACATTTCGTGTGTCTCACTTTGGTTCACTCCGAGACGCCTGGACACTTCCCTTGTTGAGTGCCCTTCCTGGCACAAAGTAACAATGAGGCCGCGATCGAACCGCGGTATTGACCGTCTAGGCGTGGTTGAACTACAGGCAACACGAACCATGTACCTCCTTCTTGGTGGAATGACTGGAACTGATCGGTTGTCGGACCCCCTCTGTTTAACAGGCGCTACTCATGAATGGTTGTTTACATCTTTGGGCGGGTTTAGTGACTGTACAGTCAAAGGGACTGGGTCTGTGTTATAGTGTCATAGTCAATGTCTATCTTCAGGAGTTCTAGGAACCAAGGCGATGCAAAACTTCTTTTGATGTGTGTACATTCACCATTCATTAGTTTTTCTTTTACTCCCCTTCTCTTAACATGATATCCTTCGTTTCCAAACCACGTTTTGTCCCCCCGCCTGCTTTACGCGGTAGAAAAAAAGTGGAAAAATCTGTGATAACGTAAATTAGCGTACAGACTTCATCGCACCGATCCACGATCTCTGCACTACCCGCCGTTAGTAAGTCGCAGCTAGAAACTGCGGCCAGTGCTAACAACATCCCGTAACACAACGGTGCTTGCAGGCAGCTCGGTGACGCGGCGAGACAGCCGGCCCGAGAGAACGTGCTGACGACTTTGCGCCCTGCGGCAGGTAGCAGCGACCTGAAGCGGCAGCGGCAACAGAGCATGAGTCGGCAGCGGCAGCTGCCGACGAAGTAGCAAAATCGGCGACAGCTCCTTGAAGACGTAGTAGCTGTTGGTTTTCTACTGCTCAGTGGTAAACAGTCTTTGACCCGCAGCTTCCGCAGTCTATGTTGCAACTCCATAGCGGGACTCTCCCATGTTTTGGCAGGGGGCCTTCAATGTCAGGGGATCGTTCACCTCTGATCACCCAGCCCACTGTAGGCTTTCCTCTTCTATCCGTGCTCCCTTGCGTCTTTAGGACTAAGGCCTTTTCATCACTTAGAGTAGTGTATAGTGCAATTACTTGAGAATCCAAAATAGCAAAATTGTAGTCTCTCTAAACAGAATCCCAAATGCTACGGCGATGTCAGACCCCCACCTCGATTTTATCCTTTCCATCACATGAAGCAGGTGTTAGAGGCGGAAGTGAAGGGCGATCTCCCCCTCTACTCCCAACACTGACGTCCCTCTTCCCAACTACCAATAGCTCATCGAAACAGGTGGGAGTGGCACACCCAGTACAATCATGCTACATAAAGGCGCTACAGTGATTACACTGTACGTTCCCACACTCCAGTCTGATGCCTAAATAGAACAGAACCACTGTAACCACGAAAACAGACCAAGAAATGACTCGGGTTACCTCTCATGCTCAACTGGAAATGGTAAAACATCGCCAACCCTAGACGACCAAAGCAATAGTAACATAACAATCAGGCACAACACAGACCTACAAGTGTCTAGCACAGAACAGTGATTAGGTTCCCACCAGTCATGATTCGCAACTACAGCGACCTGAGTCGCGTAACCACCACACACTGAGCAGGCGCACCACATAAAACCCTTGAGGGAATACACCACACTGTACATTCAAGAAGAACAGATTACAGCAACGTGTTGAATTTCCCTAAGTAAAATAAAATAGAATACCATACAAACAGAACGTAAGATGGAAAGCTACAGCAATACGTAACAAAGGTATTGTCGCACGATCCTCACACATGAAAGTACAAACAAAACTCGAATAGCTCAGATGTAACTGCAACAGCATGAACCGAATGATGGGATTTTTTTACACACAGAGCACTCCAAAACTACCATGAGGAGTTGGCCAATACGGTCGAATCTGCGAGTTTTTATACGGTAAATCGCCTTTCATAAGGACGTAAATGTGGAACCACTGAACATACTCCTAAAGTGCCACCACTACCAAAGGTTTGGACATGCAGCCACGTGCTGTGGCTTGGCACCCTGCTGCAACAGATGTACTGGCAGCCACTACATTCGACAGTATACACTGAACAAGACCGACACAGGACTTTCGCCAACTGTTGAGGTTCGAACATGGCCATCTACAACATGGTGCATTACATTCAAGGCAGCATTGATGTGCAGAAATGAGAAGAAAAAAAAACGGATCACAAGAATTATTCCAAAAATCTGCTCACATCTAGTGAGGAGTGGTGTCCCTTTTGCTGGTGCTCTGCATAGCATGGTGGTGACAGTGCATAAAACCAACACAAGAAATTGAACCCACACTTCGTTCAACACTGGAAATAGTTCACAACATGCCCCAGCAGCACGAGAGACTGACTACAAAATGTAAGTGGACAAGAAAAATGCATCTACACAGGAGGACACCAGCCCTAAAGGAGGAAACCACAATGACTAAAAATCTAAAACACCAACACCACAACAATAATACAGG
The DNA here is from genome assembly GCF_023864275.1 of Schistocerca cancellata. Classification (NCBI taxonomy): domain Eukaryota; kingdom Metazoa; phylum Arthropoda; class Insecta; order Orthoptera; family Acrididae; genus Schistocerca; species Schistocerca cancellata. The sequence goes on along the minus strand of NC_064628.1, from coordinate 242,056,970 downwards.
CGCCAATGAACATGGCTCATACCACTGACACAAAAGACTGCTCACACACTGCAGCCACACAAAAACCAGTGGCTGGAAAACACACAAAAAACAACATCCACTTCAGGAGCTTTAGTGGCGACACTATTCCCCCATCTCATAACAGATACACTTGTTTTACGATTTGCAGCTTCCGTCATAGGACTCCTATCAGCCGGCGAATTGCAGTCATAAGTGCTCTGTCACTAAAACAATCTTCAGAAAGCTTTCACCACCTCCCCCCAACCTGCGTACAAGGAAAGAAAAGTTATATTAATTAACCTCATAAACATGTTACTGCTTACCCCAAGTAAGAAGTAGTGGGGTAAGGGTGAAGTCAGCCCAGACTGCACTGTTGCCAAATTTATTCAAGATGGCGACTGTCCTCAACTTCCTCTCCCTGGGGAGTAGGTGTGGCAAGGTCCCATGATCTCACCACCCCAATTCCTTACCTCTTCACCACTTTCCCTCATGTCCTCCCCCTGGATATTGGCAGGAAAATGACTCTGTTTGTGCTCAGCTGTTGGAGAGGTACGATCTTTATTTATGCAACTGATTCATTTTCGAGGGTGTTGGGTAGTCCTCCACACTCTGCTGCACACCGTTTCCCAACTTTTCACTGACCACTAACCCCATTTTGTCCGATCGTGTGTGTCCTGGTATAACCACAAGCGCCAGAACAAAGGCGAAGAACGGAAAACCAGAGAAGGCGGTGAGGAAACATCACCCAATAGCCCACTGACATGGACCGAGCCACACTGGGAGCGCCCCCTGCAAGAAGTGAATACAAGCGCCTATGGACAATAGTGCACAGGATTCACCGAGCAGTATTAGTGACGTGTGTCAACTTCCAGGAACATTATACATAGCCAAAGACTCTAAATTATATTACATGTCGCCCCTCGTTTGCGACTACAACTTGTGAATCTCAAAGTTAAGTATCGTTAATCTGCTTATTTGAAATAAAACTACTAATGTTATTTGCTTGAATTGTTGTATAGCATTCCGAGGACGCAGCATCCCTTAGGCACCCTGTAAGTGACGAGTCGGAACAAATTAACAGTGTGTTTGTACGTTCACCTCAAAGTTTGAAGACTGACTCATCTAGTTCACAATACTGCCACCAGAGAGCACTCAAAATTGTCCTACAGCCAGCCTCCACCCCCCACCCCCTCACCCCCTTGCCATAGCCACCCACACCACCTCTCTGCTGACCCCTGCACTCATTTATTACAATCACATTGAAGTCTGAAGAGTGACTGCTCCAGTTGACAGTACCACCACCAGAGGGTGTGCAAAACAGTCCTACACCCACACCCAGTTGCCCCCACTTTCCGCAACAACCCATCCCCACTTCTGATATGATGATATAAACGCTGGAATAGAAGGTACTGTCTTTACTTTTTGTTGGAAATGTGTGCAATTGATGAGATGTTGGTGTTGGACAGAAAGGAGATCAATGAGTGTATTACCTATAAGCATACAGCTGAGGGTTGCGTTCATAGACTACAATGAGGAATGGGTAGAGGTGATAATGGATGAGCATAGCAAATTATGGTGGCTCTAACAGGATGGACTGACGATGAATTTTGCAACTAATGGACCCTACTACCTGTGCTAAAGCAGTTCATGCTTTTTGAAATGGCTTGTCAGTTCACAGTCTAGAAAACAGCTTTGTCCTATTCCACTAGCCCAGACTCGATGAACGAAAGGTGCTCAGCTTGGTGTATGGGGCTCAACTGAGGATGCTTGCTCCCTTTCCCAATCACATGTGTGTCTATGTTCGCCTTGCTGTGTGTTCTAGCCCACAAACCACTCTAAATTTGCTGGGAACTGTCCTACAGCCACTGCCATAAGAGAAGCTTCCTATCGATCTACCTGTGTATAGCCACTGAAGAACTTGTACACAGATACATGATAAGAGGTGACAGGACGACAAACTGTCACTGAATTGTAGGAAGAGTAGCCTGCTACGGATTTACAAATGCGGCAGCTGCTGAGGAAGTCATGCACACACGCATATATACATGGTAAGTGCGGGCATGACGGTAAACTCTCACTTAAGTGCAGGATCAGTTGCCTCCAACAGATCTGCAAGTGAAACAGATGTTCAGGAACTGAGAAGGGATGGGACAGCAAACTATCACTGAATAGTAGGAAGACTTGCCTCCTACCATATGTGTAGGTGTTGAGGATCTTGTACAAAGATACTTGGCAAGAAGTGAAAGGGCAGCAAACTATCACTGAAACGTAGGAGGGCCAATACATGCAGTCACAACTGCTCTAATTGCACATCGAAATTGTCACGGAGAAAAACAATCACTCATAAAAAATGGATCATAATGCAACATACGCACTGGGAATTTAGAAAAATCATTGCACACACGCACTAGGAATTTATAAAAATCATTGCAATAACGCAACTACCACAAAAGCCGACCACAAAAGATCTCGCCAGGAGAGAGTGGCTGCAGCTGCACGTGTGTTCACCACAATGTGACGATACAGACCAAGCAGTTTAGAGCCAGTCTCCCCTCGTCCTACCTTCTGTCCTCCGACCCTCTCCTCCTCTTTACTACCGGTCTTCCAGATCTGCCACTCGTGGCACACAATGACATCCGTCTATTGGCAGTGTTTTACTGTTTCAAGTCTGCAGAAATCGGCCACAGATGGCCAAAAGGCTCAAGAACAGGACGCATCCTACAAGCCGTTAGAGGTATTTACTGCCCCTCTGAGGAACAATAGCGAAATCCATGACTTTTCGTCAAGGAAAAAGACCTGAATAGTCAACTGTGGCTTGCTTTCAAACATTATCGATTTGCCGCCAGTGTCTGAAAGGGGTCTTCAGCTAAGTAAAGTCAGTCCCATGCAGGAAAAACGTTGAAATGATAGGTAACACGTAAATGATATACGTACGCACCTCTATACTAGCACTTTCACACAGCAGTTATCCACCTGCTCTGTGCGCACAAGATGGAGAGTAGTGACCTGCACTTGCTAGTCTCTGTCACTGCATGTGGTTGGAACCAGTCATCACTCATGTTTGTTCTAATTATTCAGGTAAATTGTCCAAAGGCTGTATGGTAGAGATTTCAGATGCTCCACTGTACCGAATAACAGCTGTGTGTGTGTGTGTGTGTGTATGCGCGCGCGCGCGCGCGTGCGTGTCTTTGTATACTATGGAAGAATGAGATTCTGTCTGTACAGATGGTGGTGGAATTTTACACAGATCACTTGCTCCTCGTGGGGTAAGACAGTGCGTGTCTACCTAAAGTGTTGCCGTTCTTAGTTCACTTCCTGTAATGTCAGCTCATTAATTAAAAAAAGGGACTGAATAAATACGAACACTCACTCATTTGGTGCATGAATTATTACCATCATGTATTCTGCAGGTGTGATTATTATACTTGATACAACGAATACTGTACCTTCAGAACTCACCTCACATTATGTAAAAGGTGCAGTGATACGCTTTTAAAACAAATATTGTGGCAGTGAAAATAGTGGATATAGTACTAAATCTATGAAATCTGCAGCTAAGAATACTCTCCTGGTGTAATTCTTGCACTTGCCACAACGAATTGTACCAACAGACAACAGCTCAAATCATGTAAAGTGTGTAGTCTTAGGCTTTTAGAACGAATGCTGCAACAGCACAGGTGAAAATAGCAGATGTAGTACTAAAATCGTTGAAATCTCCAGCTAACCAAGTGTAAGCTCACGCTTGTGGTATGAATTTATGCTTGCTACAACGATTATTGAACCGAGAACATGTCTTGCATTGAATACACTGCAAGATAAGCACTTAATACCACCCACCAGCTCTTAAAGATACGTCCCACCAGAAAGTTATACACACTCTGGTGCCGCCCGGAGTGGCCACGCGGTTTGAGGCACCATGTCACGGATTGCGCGGCCCCTCCCACCGGAGGTTGGAGTCTTCCCTCGGGTATGGGTGTGTGCGTTGTTCTTAGCATAAATTAGTTTAAGTAGTGTGTAAGTCTTGGGACTGATGACCTCAGCAGTTTGCTCCCTTAGGAATACACACGACACACTGTGGTGAGCGCAAGATTTCAAGAATGTAATATTGGTAGACCAAACAGCAACACGATAGTCAATACTGAGTGAACATTCCACGATGTATAGACATTTTTTTTTGGTGAGTGGTGCCATTGTGTCTTAGGACGAAGGAGACGTAACCCACGTATAAGCAAGCAACAATTAAAAAAAAGGCACATTGTCAGCGACTATGTTACACTACGAGCTCGTCCCGCCCATAGGTCTACAGGAAGACGAAACACTGTAATAATATCACACTACTATCGAAAAAGACACCTTCCATCAGGACAGTGCTTGTGTCTCCATCTCAATGTGTGGATGGAGACTAACCAGCTAGAACCGCTCTTACTTCCCCTCCTAACTCCCTGCCTCTCCTTTCGGGGAAGGCAGGGAGATACTGATTTTCCAGGTCTGTTCTATCCTGTCGCTGATGGCACATAAAGAGCTCCATCCACTGTAGTTCCTCTTCTTAGGACGGTTTTGGCTTGATAGTGATATACTGTTTCAGGTCTGTAATTAAATCCTCCTGTAGGTAGAGGTTATGTTTACCTCTCACTGATGGTACATCAAGAGATCCACCTGCTGGTGATTCTCTGCTTTGGTCGGTGTCAGGCTGAATATAATGTATTGTTTCAGGTCTGCAAAAATCAAACATATTTCTAGGAAATGTCGATCCCTGGAACAATAGCGAAATACTTGACTATTCATACAGAATGACCCACGGCATGCTATGGCCCCATGCTACATATCCTGATGGAAAGAGGAAACTTTAGTGGCTGCACTCACGAGAGGGCCAGACGCTGTGACTGGGCGGATGCTGTGATAGGGTGAGCCCAGTGACTAGTGGCCGTTGAGGCCATTGCAGACAAGAGCTGGTCAATATTCTGGCGCCGAGCACACAATTACCATTGGCCACTTACAGCAGCAGCCTCCTGCAGCCCGCACAGTCATAATTAGTGTCTAGGGAAGTCACTCACATAAACTTAGATGTGGGTATTACGTACATTTCAGAGGCACAAATATTAGTAAAGAACAACGGGTCTCAAGCTATCTACTCACATGTCAGGGGGAAAAAACACAGTAATTTTTACACCCAACAGCAAGCCAGAACTTGCATTCCTCCCTCCTCGTTATTTCGTATTAGGCGACTGGGTAAATCTACGAACTCTGTCTGCGATACTGTACTCGATGATGGATGAGCAGCCTGCCGAGATGGAGCTCTATAACAATCATTTTTGTCGTATTTCTCTTCAGTTCTACGTATTTTTCATCAACTACGCTATTTTATAAGGTTTTTTCCGTAATTCCAACGTATTGTACCCAACAAATCAAGTTCAACCCCACTGCTTTGGGTGACTTACCACATAAACAAAATGTATCATCTCATTGATGTCTTGATGCTGTCAGCCAATGACACAGCAGCATGTTTCTGAGTTTCTGCATCATGGATAAACGACCCCCTCGATTACTCTGTAAGTGCTAGATATATGTGGATATATCGTGAACCCTGTTACACTGTTTACATCACATGACACCAATACTGTTTTGTAGTCTGGAAAATAGCCAGCAGCAGAGAGAAGGTGCAGAAAGTAAATTCCTTAGCGAAAAAATAAATTCAGTGAGATTTTATTACGCTTAGCCGTCTCTCCCTCTGTGAATGGGAGTCACAACGTGTTCTCACATTCATAGAATAAAACAGGAGATTGAAAGATCTCACCAATACCTCTGATGACTACCACCACAACAAAGGAATCATATCTGTAGCAGCATTTCTGTATTTCGAAACGAGCTACTACTTTGTTGAACGTGTCAACTAAGGATCCTCAGCAAAACTCTAGACGGTCTCTCTCTATGCGTCTCGTAACTCTTCCTCTGTCTTTAACCAACCGTCCCTGCAACACTGTCTCTGATACAATTTGGATCTGAACACAAGTAGGTGGACACTACAGCCGCTACATTCAATGGCTCATGAAGGAACAGAATGAACTGAGTTCAAAGCAATCAGTAGACATCCATACTTTGTTTTTGAAAAGAGTATAACGTGTATTTAAAACTTGCACAACCGACCGACACTAAGGATACGGGCCGGTATTCTCATTCCAGCACCGTAATTGCTCTTCTGCGAAGACCGTAGATACGATCCTGATACGAGAGTGTTGTGGTCATATAACAGACGGCCAAGAGAAAGCAGAAGAAGAAGCAAACGATTTATGCACGATGCTGCTCCAGATGGAAGTCACTTGGGCTATCAATTCTGGGGCATTGTCCTAATTGTTGGATTCCATACTAAAAAGGTAATGGAAAGAGAAAATGCTATGTTCCACAATCATTCCTCTCTTTCGAATACCTTCTTAGTATCGACTCCAAACATTACAATAATACTCCAAAAATGATAGCACAAGTCACTTACATAAAACGTTTCAAACTCCTTCTGTCTGGAGCTCCACCACACATAAAAAATCGTGCATTACCTCTTCTTCTTTACTGCCTCTTATATCATCACAACGCCTTAAAATGTATCAGGGTCGTACCTACAGTCCTAGTAGAATGGCAGCAACGGTACTGGAATAAGAACATCTGTCTATATCACTAGTGTCAGTCGGTTCTGCAAGTTTGTAATACGTGTTATGCCCTTTCCGATAGTAATCTATTGATTTGTATTGATTATGTTGAACTCAGATCGTGCTGTCTCTTGAAAAGGCAGTCAATTCAGCTTGTACAGTGCCCTCCTACTTCTGGCCAGTTCCAAATTAAATAGGGGACAATGTTGCATGGAAGATTCGTTAAATACAGACAAAGAATTGCAAGATGCATAGAGAGAGACATCTTGAGTTTTCTATAGGATCCTTAGATAATACATTCAACGAAGGGGCAGCTTATATCGAAATAGAGGATAGAGTGCCACTATAGACATGATTCGTTTTTTGGGGTGGTAATCGTCAAAGATGTTGGTGAGAACTTTCAATTTCCCACTTTATCCTAAGAATGCAAGAATACCTTGTGACTCCCATTCACAGAAGAAAAGACAGCCAATCGTAACAAAAACCTTAGTAAATTCGGCTAAAGAACGGAGTTTTTGAACCCCCTCTGTGCTGCTGGCTATTTTCCACATTACAGAACAGTATTTGTGTCAACGATATAGGCAGTATAATACTGTTCACGGTATCTCCACACGTATATAGCACTTGCAAAGTAATGGAGAGGGTTGTTTAGCCATGATGCAGAAACTGAGAATCATTACGATATCGATGGGATGAGATGTTTTGTTGATGTGGCAAGGTATCGAAACCACTGATTTTGAACTCATGAAATTGAGTAAAATGGGTTGAAAATACGGGAAAACCTAGTGAAATGTGAAACTGATGGGGAATACATAAATCTGAGAAAATATTCGACAAAAAAGTATGACAACCTCGCCAGTTATCTCATTCGTCATCGATAACAATATCACAGATAAAGTTCATAGCTTTACGCAGTTGCATGTAACGAAATAAGGAGGGAGGAATGAAAATTGTAGCTTGCTGTCAGGTGTAAAATTGACTGAGTTTTTTCCGACATGTAAGTAGATAGCGTGGAAGCCGCTGCTCTCTATTGATATTTGTGCCTCTGCAATGTAAGTAATACCCACATGTATGACAGTTTATTTAAATGACTTCCACAGACAGTAATTTTGAGCGCACGGGGTACAGGAGGCTGCTGCTGGAAGTGGACGGCACAGTGGCCTTAAAGAACGCCAGTCACTGGAACCATCCGGTCACAGCATCAGCCCCTTTGGCGAATGGAGCCATTGAAGCTGCCTCTTCTCACAGGGAGATGTAGCAGAGCGCCATAGCATATAGTTGGTTGATCTGTGTGGAATGTTCACGTATTTCGCTATTGTTCTAAGGGTCGACATTTCCTAAACATATGTTCGTTTTCTGCGGACCTGAAACAAAATATCGCAGTCAGCTGGACACAGACCAAACCAGAGTATTACCAGCATATGGATCTCTTCGTGTACCACCAGCAAGAGGATAGAACACGTCTGGCAAAGCAGATCCACTACCTATAGGATGGTTCATCTGCAGACCGGTAACCGTATATCATCGTCAACCCAACACTGACAAAAACAGAGCAACTGCAGTGGATGGAGCTCTTAGCTCTTTGTGTGCCATTAGCGACGATAGAACAGACGGGGGAAACCAGTATTCCTACCTACACCAAAAGGAGAGGGAGGGGCGAAGGGAGGTATGAGGGGAGGTATAGCGGTTCTAAGCTGCATAGTCACCACCCACATATCGAGATGGTGACACGTGCACTATTCTGATGGAAGGTTTTTTTCGATAGTTGTGAGATTTTATTACAGTGTTTCGGTCTTCCTGTAGTATCAAGGATAGAACACACTCGAAGTATAACATAGTTATTGCTACTGTGCCTTTTTTAATAGTTGCTCACTTATAAGTGGACTGCATCTCTCTCCCTCTAAGACACACTGGTAGCACTCACAAGATAAACATGACTATCCATCTTGGAATGTTCACTCAGTATTGATAATCATATGTTGTTTGGTCCCACCAGATTTAAGTCAATGGTGAAGTGTTGTACTCTCCATAATGTATGTAACTTGCTGGTGGAATGTATGTTTAAGGACTGCTGGATGGTGTTAAGTGCTTCTTTTGTATTATAATCAGAGCAAGATTCTATGTTCTCGGTTCAATAATCATTCTAGCAAACATAAGTTCATACCACGAGTGTGAGTTTGTACTTATTTAGCTACAGGTTTCATTAATTTAGTACTATACCCAGTGTTGGCACTCTCAGTATTCGTTCTAAAAGCGGAAGACTACACCCTTTACAGGCTGTGAGGTGAAGTCTGTAGGTAAAATATTCGTCACAGCATGCATAAGAATCATACCTGCAGAAACATGATAGTAATGCTTCATGCAGCAAATAAGTGAGTGTTTATTCAGTCACGTTTTTTTTAAATTAATAAGCTGACATTATAGCAGCTGAACCGGTAAGAATGGTAACACTTTAGGCAGATATGCAACGTGTTATTACACAAGGCGCAAGAGATTTCTTCATAATTCCTCCACCATCATTCCTCCATCCTCTATTCATCCGCTGTCTGTACAGCAGGAATCTCATACTTCCACAGTATACGACAACAGTCACACAAACACACACACACACACAAAGCTGTTACTCGGTACAGTGGAGTGCGTGAATCCTCTACCAGACAGCCTTTGCTCAGTTTACCTGAAGAAGCAAAACAAATGCGACGATGTCAGGTATAACCACATGCAGCAGAGGATAGAGTATTGGCCACCGCTCCCCACGTGTCGAAGGCAGAGCGGCTGGATCGATGTACTGTGAGAAAACTAGTATAAAGGTCGGTATACATCTCATTTACGCAATATTTATTATTTCAACATTTTTCCTACATGAGATTCAATTCACTTACCTGAAGGCCACTTTCAGACAGTGCTAGCTCATCCAAAACGTTTGAAAGCACGCCACAGTTGCCTATTCAGTTCTTCATCCATGACAAATAGTTATGTTTGAGTGTTTCGAGCACCTTCTGGTGGCGGTATTGTGACTGGAGCAGTTGGTCTGCAAACTTCGTGGTGAACGTAGACGCGTGCGATCGAAAAAAGTGGGAGTGGGGATCAGCTGGAAGTGTTGGCGGGGGTGACAGAAAGTGGTGGTGGGTGTGGGTGGCTGTAGGATAGTTTCTATCGCACGTTGGAAGTGGTATTGTGGATAGAGCAGTCGGTCTTCAAACTTCGAGGCGATCATATACACACATGATCGGAAAAAGTGGGGGCAGCGAGGTGGTGGAAGGTGTGTCCTTCCTCTTCAGTAACTCAGCACAGACTGAGCCGTTTTTCCACCAATTTCCAAGTGGGGGAGGGGGAAATGGAGGCGCCAGCCGGTGTGGCCGAGCGGTTCTAGGCGCTTCAGTCTGGAACCGCGCGACCGCTACGGTCGCATGATCGAATCCTGCCTCGGACATGGATGTGTGTGATGTCCTTAGGTTAGTTAGGTTTACGTAGTTCTAAGTTCTAGGGGACTGATGACCTCAGATGTTAAGTCCCATTGTCCTCAGAGCAATTTGAAACATTTGAAATGGAGGTGGGGAGGGGAAGTGGGGGTGCTGATGTCATGTGACATTGTCACATGCACCATCCAGAGAGACGAGGAGGGGGACAGTCGCCATCTTAAATAAATTTAGCAACAAAGCAGGCTGACGTGGAGGAAGTTAAGAGCGAATGGAAAAGCACTAGACACTTATTGTTGACAAACATGATCAGTGTGAAGATTACTACTGCAACATTTTACCTTGCCTACGGGACTAAAATTGTTCCCAGGCGCCCATGTCTGAGTCCGAAGCAAATCAACGGCACGAATGTCTTTCTTAAGGACTCCAAAAATATGGAAATCGGATGTGGAGAGGTCGGGACTGTTTGGAGGATGTGTTAAAGGCTTCGCGGTGAAATTTCTGCTGCGTAATCGAAACAACCTTCACAATATGCGGGCCCGCCCATATGTGTCTAGGTTGTTTCGATTGCGCTGCAGAAGTTTCGCTGGGGAGCCCTTAACACATCCTCCAAACAGTCCCTACCTCTCCTCCTGTGATTTACACGCTTTCGGAGCCCTGAAGAAAGACATTCGTGGTCGTCGATTTGCTTCAGTCAGAGAGATGCGCGCCTGCGTAAATCATGGCGCAGTAGTCAACAACAAATTCCCATTTCTAAATTCATTGCAGGAATTGGCGACAAATAGGTGTTCATTCTGGTGTGTAGAATATGTGAGCTAGGTGGCGATATACGATCAGATATTCCGAGAAATATAATCCACCCGATTCCGAAGACAGCAAGAGCAGACAAGAGCGAGAATTATCGCGCAGTCAGCTTAACAGCTCATGCATCCAAGTTGATGGTAATCATATGACACAGAAGAATGCAAATTAAAATTTCTAGGAAGAAAGACTGAAGAAAAATCACGACACGTTCATAAGATCTGTCGATCTGGAAAAGCGCTCAACAATGTCAAATGTTCTAAGACAGTTGATATTCTGAGGAAAATAGGGGTAATATGTAGGATGAAACGAGTAATACAGAACGTGTACAAGAGCCAAGACGGAATAATAAAAGTGGACGACCAAGAACGAAGTGCTCGGATTAGAAAGGGTGTAAGACAGTGATGCAGAACGAATACTGAGAGTGCCAACGCCTACTGTTCAATCTGTCCGTCGAAGAAGCAATGATAGAAATAAAAGAAAGAATCAAAAGTGGAATTAAAATTCAAGGTGAAAGGATATCAATGATAAGATTCGTTGATGACATTGTTATCATCAGTGAAAGTGAAGCAGAGTTACAGGATATGCTGAATAAAATGGTCAAGTACTGAGTACAGAATATGGATTGAGAGTAAATCGAGGAAAGACTAAAGTAATAAGAAGTAGCAGAAATTAACACAGCGAGAAAAAGACTGTCAGGACGGAGCTAGGAGGACATTAAAAGAAGACAAGCACTGGAAAAAAAGGGCGTTCCTGACCATGATATGTGTGTTAGTATCAAACATAGTACTAAATTTAGGAAAATTTTTTTGAGAATGTACGTTTGGAGCACGGAATTGTATGGTAATGGAACATGGATTGTCAGAAAACCGGAACAGAGGATAAATGTGCTGATTTTTATCCATATAACAAATTTGCATGAGTTCCAAAGTAAAATCAACGTGTTTGATAAGAAAAAGATTTTTAAGACTTGAAGATGATAGCAAAGTCTGTCGAAACCGGTTGTCTTAAGTAAAAAATTTTTTATGCGATCTGTGACGTTCAGTGTTTTTAGCAGTATTCTCAAAATGAGAAAATTCAGTCGGAGCTCAAGAGCACGGCTTGACGAGAAATCAACTGTCTCTTAATAAATTTTTAAATTTAACTTTTAAGTCAAAGTGCTTAAATTTATCTTCAGGACGAGAAGACCCTATTTGAAATGCGATGCTGCAGACGAATATCGATAACTAGGGGGTCCGATAAGGTAAGGAATGAGGTGGTTCTTCTCAGAATCGTAGAGTTAAGGAATTTGGAGAAAACACTGAAAGGAGAAGATACAGAATGATAGAACATCTGTTAAGACATCAGGGAATAACTTCCATGGTACTAGAGAGTGCTGTAGAAGAAAAAAACTGTAGAGGGAGGCCGATACTGTAAAACATTCAGCAAATAACTGAGACCATAGATTGCAGGTCCTACTCTGAGTTGAAGTAGTTGACACAGGACAGGAATTCGTGGTAATCCGCATCAAACTAGTCCGAAGACGGACTGACTAAAAAAAAAAAAAACAAAGAAGAAAAATAAATTAGCTGATGGTAGGGTCCGAGTGTGGCGTAGGACCTACGAAGCCATGGACCCAAGTTGTGCTGTGTTTACATGGAATATACTGGACCTAACGGTCCACATGAACCAATCATTGACTGGAAATGGTTATATTCACTTACTTGGAGACCACTTGCAGTTATTCATGAACTTTGCGTTTCCAAACTATGATAGAGTTTTTATGGATGACAATACGCCATGACACCTGGTCACCATTGTTCCCGACTGGTCTGGACGACTCGAGCAAATGATTTGACCACTGACTTCACCTGACATGAAACCCATCGAGCATTTATGGGACATAATGCAGACGTCACTTCGTGCACAGAATCCTACACCGGCAACACGTCCGCAGTTATGGACGGCTTTATAGGTAGCTTGACACATCTCTGTAGGGCAGTTCCAAGGACTTGTTGAGACCATGCCACGTCGAGTTGCTGTAGTAAGCAAGGCAAAACGAGGTCCGAAACGATATTAGGAGGTATTTCGTGACTTTGGTGACCTGAGTGTAAATGTCCTTTGCTCCTTATTATTTCCAATCATTCAGTCTTCTTGACCATGAAATTCGATATCTAGAACTTCAGCGTCTCCAGACGTTTTATCCTCGTTGCGCCGTCCTAGTCATCGGCAGCGCTGGGCTAGCACCCGCTGACGCAGCGTCAGACCGCTGTGAACGTCTTGAGTAACCGAACCCCTAACAGACACGGCCGCGACGTGTGCTGTAGTACCGGAGATGACGGCCAAGTGTCCGAAGGCCGCGCCAGTGTCCCGAGCGGAATGTTGGACTGCTATGGCAGCTGCATCATGCTCCAGCGGTTAAGGGCTCGATTCAAGGCCCTGAATAAGGGAAGGGGAGCAGCCTGTGGTGACGGCAGAGCGCAGGGCTGCCGACAACCTGGGTGGTCGGGCAGCAGTCCACAGTTCGAGGCCCGGTGACGGTGTTCGCAGCTCCATCATACGAAAGTCGTTATCTTCACGGCACAGTCTGACACAGGGTGGGCATTATAACATAGCTGATCTGGCCAGCGATGACTGACTGGTGGACATAAATACTTGTGTTTGAAGCTGATCATGCCGATGAAGTTGTACAGCCGCATTCTTCTATCACGCTGAAGCTTCTCGAAGGATGGTCAGTGTCCTACGACTCAGTCATTGCCTCCCAGAAGTAGGATGTCGCGCGGTAGGGGTTAGCAGAGAGCAGGACGTGGGATTCTCCTTGGCAGATCCTTTGTATCCCTACGATTATGGAATTTACTACACAAAAAGATGAGCATAATAGCTACGTAAATAAGCACCACAGTCCTTGTTTATTTTTTTAAAGCAGTTATCTAGATTGGCCCCCACGGGGTGGACTCGCAGTGGCCTCTCTGCCGCCCTTCAGTTATTGAAAATGACAGTTTTCATACATAAACAAACTGTTATATGATGAAACAATGATGCTGAAATACCTCTCATTGTAAAGTTTTGCATTATCCTATAATCAGTAGTGACAGTACATGAACTCACACTATGGAGACTTCGTTTCTAAGTTTATTTAATTCACCTATTTAGCATCCGTAAATTCTTGATAGTCTTTCTCTTTTAGAAAAGAAATTTTGAACGTAGCGGGTATAATACACGGGGATCGTCTGCAAGTTGGATAGAAATCAGACTGAAAATTTGCATCTAGCAGGGATAAAATATGGGGACCGAAAACATATTTATAACTTGTACCGCAATCAGACTGCAGTTAGTAGAAGTATATGAAAAGGAGGCAGCAGCTGATAAAGAAATAAGACAGGGTTTCAGCCTGTTGTCTATCTTATTCAATCCACCCCATCAGTCAAAAATGCTTCTAGAGTGGCTTAATACAAAAATAGAGAACTTAAGGCTGTCATTTTAATGCTTCAGGTGTTTTACATAGCCACCTCGAACTTGAGTCGCATTCGGGAGAACAACGGTTCAAAGCCGCGTCATCGAGATTTCATTTTCCCCTTGATTTCTCTACATAGCATCAGGCAAATGTCCTTTGAAAGTGCACCGCCGATTTCCTTCCCGATCCTCGACAGTATCCGAGCTTGTGCTCCGTCTCTAATGTTCTCGATGTCGACAGGTCGTTAAACTTAAGCTTCCTTTTACGAGTTTGAGTACAATCGTAGAACGTTCATACGACCATGTGAAACTGGCAGTAAAGTCTTTACTTGGGATGTTATTCGACTTTTGTTTCACATTGGCTTGAATGTGGCTTAAATGTTGCTTGTCTCGCCAAAGCCTTGGCGGTTCATGTGAATTTCTGCACTTTGACGTTTTGTGACAGGTTCATATTTTTAACACGAAGTCTCATCTCCCACAAAACTATTGTCCACGTTTAGGCGTCCAAGAGTCGATGTTTTACTTCAGAATTCAAGGTGGTCGGCAAAAATATAGCACACTATTTTCTCTTCTTCTACACATTCTGGTGAACTAAACACTTGATTTAGAGATGTTAAGCCATTGCAGTTTGTGACACAACAATGTTGACACTCTACCGATTCACGCCCACTACTTAACGCTGCGTGTTCACAACTGCAACTCGAATGCGCATCTGTTGTTTACGGTTGATAGTAAAAGCCGTCACCGTAGCTACTGCGCTGAGGTCCTTTATATGCCATGAGTAAAACCAGTCCCGCAACTTTGTACTCAGCAAGTTGGTGTGAAAAAATGGAGAAACTTCAAGCAGGTGTTATAGTAGAAGAAGAACAAATAAAAATATTTTGAAGTTTGCCAACTACATTCCAACTGTGGAAGAGACGGCAAAGGATTTGGGAGGTCAGTAGAACCAAATGGGTAATATCTTGAAAGGACGTTCTAGTGAAAGCTGAACGCAAGTAATAGAATATAATCGTATCAAATCAAGTGCTGATGAGGGAATTTGAAAAGAAAATTGTACACAAAAGTAGCGGATAAGTTTTTATATTTGGACGTCAAAATATCGGAAAACGCATACAATCAACAGCAAGAGAATTCTTTTCTGAAAAGAGAAGTATGTTAACATTCGATCGGAAATTTACGTGTTAGAAAGTCTTTTCAGAAGGTATTCGTCAGAGTGTAGTGTAGCCTTGTACGAAAGTGATGTATTGACGATAAGGTGCGCAGACTGGAAGAGAATGGAAGCTTTGGAAATGTGCTATAGAAAAATGGTTAACATTAGATTGATCTGTCGGATAAGAGATGAAAAGTTATTGGAACGAATCTGGGAGGAACCAAATTTGCGGCACAAATTGACGATAGCATGAGATCGATTGAGTGGTCAAATCCTAAAGCGGAAAGAAGGATCAACATGGAACTGGAGCTTTTATTCTAGGTAACCACTTTAAAGTAAACACGTACAGTTAGTTGCAGACAGCAATCATTATACAGAGAAAAGCGCTGATATCTGCATCAAAGCAAACTTGTGACTGAAGACCAGAATAATAAAAAGAACGTACGATAGTCGCCTTCTCCATGGATTTCTGCTTGCTCTTGGCTTCCGTGAGCACCAGCCTGTCGTCGAAGTACTGAGCCACCACCAAGACAGGCATGAAGGCGACGGCCACCATACCCAGCCGCCACTCGTAGAACAGGCACACCATCACAGACAGCGCTAGTGTGCACAGAGCCTGCACCACGGAGCCGATGCGTTGACCCGTGGCCTGTCGAACATACAGAGTTTTAGACCTTGACATACACTGACGTAAAAAGAATCGCAACACCAAAAAAACAATTAATACAGAGCAATGAAATTTCTGGAATACATTTGTCTAGGTAACATATTTAAGTGATAGAGCTTGCTAGTCCACAAGTAACGCAAGGGTGCGAAAAGCCATTGCAAATGTGAAATGCTGTTACATTTATAACCAGTGTATCCGCCAGAATGTTGAATTCGTGCATGTAAACGTGCGTGAATTGTGCCGTACAGGTGCCGGATGTCAATTTGTTGGACGGAGATCCATGTGTGTTGCATTGGGTCAGTCACCTACACGTGCGATTAATGCTGTAATGCTGGTTGTAGATGACACTGGACGTGTCATCTGATGATGTGCAAAATGTGTTTGATTGGAGAAAAATCTGGTAATCGAGATGGCTAAGGCAACGGGTTGCCTTGGGTTGCAACAGCTGTGTATGGGAGAACGTTGTCCTGTTGGAAAACACCCGCAGGAAACCTGTTCATGAAAGGCAGCACTATACGTCGAACCACCAGACTGACGTAAAATTTAACAGTAAGGATGCGTGGGATAACCACGATGTAAGTAGGCTGTTTATGTTTTCTTTATGTAAGTAGGCTGTTTAGGTTCTTATATTGGTAACGCCGCCGCCACGTAGCGCTCTCTGTATGAAAATCACTGGCTGTGCTGTGTGCAGTCTGTGGCTAGTTTGCATTGTTGTCTGCCATTGTAGAGGGGCAGCTGGATGTTAACAGCGCGTAGCGTTGCGCAGTTGGAGGTGAGCCGCCAGCAGTGGTGGATGTGGGGAGAGAGATGGCGGAAGTTTTGAAATTGAACTGCTATATATATTATGACTATTAAGGTAAATACATTGTTTGTTCTCTATTAATATCTTTCATTTGCTAACTATCTCTATCAGTAGTTAGTGCCTTCCGTAGTTTGAATCTTTTATTTAGCTGGCAGTAGTGGCGCTCGCTGTATTGCAGTAGTTCGAGTAACGAAGATTTTTGTTAGGTAAGTGATTTCTGAAAGGTATAGTTTAATGTTACTCAGGGCTATTCTTTTGCAGGGATCTTTGATAGTCAGATTGCGTTGCGCTAAAAATATTGTGTGTCAGTTTAAGCACAGTTTTGTATAAATTGTTCAAAGGGGACGTTTCAACGAGAGTGCTCCCGCTGTCATACGAAACCACACCCCAGCCTCTAACTCGAGGTGTAGGTTCAGTGGGTCAATTTGCAGGCAGGCTGGTTGCAGGCCCTCGACCGGCCTCCTTCTAACCAACGCACGGCCACCACTGGGAGAACACTGTTTCATCAGAAAACACAACAGACCGCCAAATTGCACTCCAATGAGCTCTCGCTTGACACCACTGAAGTTGCATATGATGATGGTTTGGGGTCCGTGTAATGTACACTACAAATCATCTGGTTTGAAGCTGCCGTTGAAGTAACTTATTTATAAAAGTTCGTTGTGTCTCTGAGATGACAACTGCTGCTCAGATTGCTGCTGCAGATGAAGTATGAAGCGCGAGAGCCATATGTCAAGTGACCGTCAGGAGGCCTGTCTTCTTGCGACCGTACATTCTCTTGACCAACGCTGCCAGAAGTCATGTACAGTCGCTACATTCCTTCCAAGTCTTTTGCAATATCGCAGATGGAACATTCAGCTTATCATAGTCCTCTTACACGATCACATTCATACTTAGTGAGGTGTTCATAATGGCATCTTTGTCGCCTAAAAGGCACTCTTGACTACCATCAACTCGTCACGTCTATTCTCAAGGGTAACTAACGCTAACGAGTCTTACAGAGTGTATTTGAAGCCTACCTGTTTTATGTACTACATTTCTCCCACCAAAGTAAAGGGGATTGACTGCAATTCGATAAATTGCGAATTAGGTTTGGCTTCAGGCCAGAAGACACAACATGGAGGTTTATTTTCCTTTTTAAAAAAATTTGCCGTTTCGAGAGAGAGTTTTGACTCTGATGAAAGCTTCCTAGGGTGCCAGCCGCACTGAGATGAAATTTACTTCTGCTGCATAGGCACACCCTCATATAATGAATGAATTTTTCAATGTGCAGCTGGGAGTATGCTATTGTGAAACTACCTGAACGATTTAAATACTGGGTAATACCGGAACTCCGGCCTTTTGCAGACAATCCTCTTACCGACGGAACTGTCTGATGGTGACTCATGATCATCCTCCAAAGATGGGATTCAGCCAGTAGCACTGTTCTAATTTTCAATCTTCACAGAATGTCTTGCAGGACCAGCAGCCCTGGAAGGAAGGCCTGTGAAACAGCAGGCTATAATTTGTTTCTATCGTCTTTAAATCTGCAGAGGAGTGTGCTCTGTCTTGAAACATCCTGGCAAGTTAAATCTATGCACCATACTAGAATGGTAAACGCGATTCTCCACAACATCCTGTTTTACAGGAGTGCTAGTCCGTCATGGTATACAGGAAAGATTATGTGAAGTTTGGATAGTAGGAGAACGATCATACTCATATCGTAGCTGCGATCCTGAGGCAGATCTGGACATTATAATCGCTTGAAGTATTACCCGTGAAAGCAATTGATCGGGTTCAAAGCCAATTCGTTACCCACTTTTAATTCCTTAGAAAAATACACAAGCTGTCATGTTTTCGCTTAAGAGAGGGCTTGGGTCCAAGACTCATCAATAGTAAAAATTATTATTAGTTGACTATACTCTCCTATGCCATCGGTTTTGCCGCAGTGGTATCACTGGTTTGCGTCAGATCACCGAACGCTGTCGGACTTAGCTAGCACTTGGATGGGTGGGCGACCGGTCTGTGGAGGGCTGTTGGCAAGCGGAAGCGCTCAGCCCTTGCGAGCTCAATTGAGGGGCTACTTGATAGGAGAATAGCGGCTCCTGTCATAGAAACTGACAACAGCTGGAAGAGCGGTGTGCTCACTACATGCCTCTCTATATCTACATGCAGTAACGCCTGTGGGCTGAGGATGACACGGCGGTCGGTCGCTACCGTTGTGGCTTTAAGGCCTGTTCGGTCGGAGTTTAGTTTACATTGACCTATTGGCCTATTCTGAAATATATGACAAATGTTGCATCACGTGCCCGTGATTTACAGTTGTACAGCAGGTATTATAGTGAGAACAGTGTATGCAATGGTACAATAACTGTCAGCTTGTCTTCTACCGTTGTTCATTCACGGACGTGGCAAAAGCCATAGGTCGTTGGTAATTCGTTGGTAGTCTTCTGCAGAAATAAGGAGCTATGCTGCCCCTACAGACGTCCATAATTGTGGAAGGGTTACCAAAAAATGGTTTAAATGGCTCTGAGCACTATGGGACTCAACTGCTGAGGTCATTAGTCCCCTAGAACTTAGAACTAGTTAAACCTAACTAATCTAAGGACATCACACACATCCATGCCCGAGCAGGATTCGAACCTGCGACCGTAGCGGTCTCGCGGTTCCAGACTGCAGCGCCAGAACCGCGCGGCCACTCCGATGTAGGGTTTTGTGCAAGAACGGACTTCTCGATTACGTTCCACAAACGCTCGATGGGATTCATGTTAGGCGATGTGGGTATCCAAACCATTTGCTCGAAATGTCCAGAATGTTCTTCAAATCAACTGCGAACGTTTGTGGCCCGGTGACGTGGCGCATTGTCACTCATAAAAATGCCATTGTTGTTTGGGAACATGAATTCCATGATGGCTGCAAATGGTCTCCCAAGTATCCGAACGAAACCATTTCTAGTGAATAATCCATGTAAACAAGCGCTTCCAATTAGCTTGCACAGTTCTTTGTTGACAATTGAGTTCATGACTTCATGGGATCTGCGCCACACTAGAAACATGCCATCAGTTCTTACAAAATGCAATCAGGACTCAACTGACCAGGTCACAGTTTTCCAGTCGTCACGGGTCCAACGGATATGGTCATGAACGTAGGGAAGGCGCTGCAGGTAATGCGGTGCTGTTAACAAAAGCACCCGTGTCCGTCGTCCGCTGACATACCTCATTAACGCCAAATTTCGCTGCACTGTCGTAAAGTATACGTTCTTCGTACGTCCCACATCGATTTCTGCGGTTTTTTTACGCAGTACTACTTCTCTGTTAGCACTGACAATTC
The DNA here is from genome assembly GCF_023864275.1 of Schistocerca cancellata. Lineage (NCBI taxonomy): Eukaryota > Metazoa > Arthropoda > Insecta > Orthoptera > Acrididae > Schistocerca > Schistocerca cancellata. The sequence continues at coordinate 242,036,752 of NC_064628.1, read as the reverse complement.
AACGCAAACGCCTCTGCTCTCGGTCGTAGAGTGAAGGTCTGGCGAGAGGTAGTCCCTACATTTGGTATTCTCGGTACTGTCTTGACATTATGGATCCCGGAATATTGAATTCCGAAATGAAATATCCCATGCGTATAATTCCAACTCCCACTCCGAGTTCAAAATCTGTGAGTTCCCTCCATGTGACCATAATAACGTCGAAAACCATTTCACACGGATCACCTGAGCACAGGTGACAGCTCCACCAACGTACTGCCCTTTTATACCTTGTGTATGCTATACTACGGCCATCTGTCGATGTGGTTATCGCTATCCCATGACTCCCGTCACGTCATTGTATTAGTGGATCCGCTAACACGATAGACCCAGCTTGTGATCATTCTACTACAAGTTCGTTCGTCATTGTAATGCGAGTAGCTGGCGATTCGCAGTACATCAGGCAAGTCAGCTCTAGAGCCGGAACACTGCCTGACATGCACTAGTCCGAAAGCTCTCAAAAAATAGTCAGATGGCTCTAAGCTCTATGGGACTGAGAGTCTGAGGTCATCAGTACCCTAGACTTAGAACTACCAAAACCTAACTAACATAAAGACGTCACAGACATCCATGCCCCAGGCAGGATTCGAACCTGCGACCGTAGCAGCCACGTGGTTCCGAACTGAAGCGCCTTACACCGTTCGGCGAAGGCTCTCATTTGACTCAGTGTATTGACGACTACTTTACCTAACTCAATTGGGCCCGCATTCTATCGCATGAGAGACCGGAATATTCCTGCACCTGATTTAGTAAAAGAAATCACACTTAATAGTATTTATAATTAGTTTAATAAAACCGAGGTAAGCACATTATAATAACAGTGTCGGTGACAACATAATAAATCAATCAGTTACATTTTTTATCATCTTTGCATTATAGAACACAAAATTAAATATAACAATATGTTGACATGCAGAGTTTTAGTTGCATACAACTAACAAAATTCCACTTTAAATATTCTGTTCCCTTCCCCATTTGGTACTTTTTTTAGATTTCTGAACTCTAGAGGGAAGATCCTGCCGATGAACGACGTAATGATACAGGTCATACCAGCTCATTTCATAATTAAAAACACATACACTCCTGGAAATTGAAATAAGAACACCGTGAATTCATTGTCCCAGGAAGGGGAAACTTTATTGACACATTAGTTGACTTACACCTTCTAGAGCACGTTGGGTGGCACGGGATACATGCGGACGTGCATTGTCCTGTTGGAACAGCAAGTTCCCTTGCCGGTCTAGGAATGGTAGAACGATGGGTTCGATGACGGTTTGGATGTACCGTGCACTATTCAGTGTCCCCTCGACGATCACCAGTGGTGTACGGCCAGTGTAGGAGATAGCTCCCCACACCATGATGCCGGGTGTTGGCCCTGTGTGCCTCGGTCGTATGCAGTCCTGATTGTGGCGCTCACCTGCACGGCGCCAAACACGCATACGACCATCATTGACACCAAGGCAGAAGCGACTCTCATCGCTGAAGACGACACGTCTCCATTCGTCCCTCCATTCACGCCTGTCGCGACACCACTGGAGGCGGGCTGCACGATGTTGGGGCGTGAGCGGAAGACGGCCTAACGGTGTGTGGGACCGTAGCCCAGCTTCATGGAGACGGTTGCGAATGGTCCTCGCCGATACCCCAGGAGCAACAGTGTCCCTAATTTGCTGGGAAGTGGCGGTGCGGTCCCCTACGGCACTGCGTAGGATCCTACGGTCTTGGCGTGCATCCGTGCGTCGCTGCGGTCCGGTCCCAGGTCGACGGGCACGTGCACCTTCCGCCGACCACTGGCGACAACATCGATGTACTGTGGAGACCTCACGCCCCACGTGTTGAGCAATTCGGCGGTACGTCCACCCGGCCTCCCGCATGCCCACTATACGCCCTCGCTCAAAGTCCGTCAACTGCACATACGGTTCACGTCCACGCTGTCGCGGCATGCTACCAGTGTTAAAGACTGCGATGGAGCTCCGTATGCCACGGCAAACTGGCTGACACTGACGGCGGCGGTGCACAAATGCTGCGCAGCTAGCGCCATTCGACGGCCAACACCGCGGTTCCTGGTGTGTCCGCTGTGCCGTGCGTGTGATCATTGCTTGTACAGCCCTCTCGCAGTGTCCGGAGCAAGTATGGTGGGTCTGACACACCGGTGTCAATGTGTTCTTTTTTCCATTTCCAGGAGTGTATTACGCTTGCCTCATCTCTTGATATTTGTAAGCTATTTTGTTCCTCAGTCCACTGGATACTCGTGAGAGAGAAAACTCTTCCCACGTTAAAAATGTGACCAGGAAGAGTAAAGACTAATTTCCACGGATTTAAATTATTGTGTGTATTCCCTACTTGCCCACACCGTTCAAGGATATTGGTCCATGACTCCTGACACGATTTACTAGTTCAGTTATTCTTGCTGAGTTGTGATAGAGTTAACTGGTTGAGGAAGTAAAACTAATAAAACACTGCACTATTGTGCACTGAAAATCCTTTATCGATATCTTGCAGCTATCTACATCTGCATGGATACTCTGCAAATCACATTTAAGTGCCTGGCAGAGGCTTCATCGAACAGAATTATTACTGTCCTAGTTACTTCATTCCAAACAGGCTCAGAGTAAAGCAACATCCATTTTAAAATCGAAAATTCCTTCTAGTTTGTTGACCATATGTTTAACTAATCTACAAATGTTTCGTAAAACTTCTCAATATGAGAATTAAGTATTTGAATTCCACTGACTGATTCAACCTCCATTTTCTGCTGGGCAGATGCCGCTTTGAGAGGTATAATCTTTTCCTCTTCACACTGTGCTATCTGTCCGACAACAGCTTCCAAAATCTCCGCTTCTTCTGTAATACTGGTATCTGCTTTCACGATTTTAAGTTTTTGTGCCTGACATACACTCATCAGACTGGGCAAAAACCATAAATATGGCTCAGTTAGCTGATTCTGAAGAAGAGTAATCAAAATTTTGGGTGTGAATCCTTCTGAGAGGAGGAATGACTTAAGAGCATTTCAGTAGACCTACTCTCGTTCTCTCTCTCTCTCTCTCTCTCTCTCTCTCTCTCTCTTTCTACTGCAGCAAAGAAAGATAACTACCTAGTTTTTGGACGTCAAATACACAAAGTTCTTCAGGCTGCGGTTATAATGGAGCGGCGCGGCACGAGCAGAGCAGTGCGGCGAGAGGAGCAAAGCAGCGATGGCGAAACAAAGCAATGTTCCTCATCGCGTGTCATGACAGTGACGCTCCTAGCAGGAATGCGCGGAGCAGAGCGGCACTGAGCGAATCAGACGGGTTTGTATCTGACCTATCGAGTGAGGACTCTCGCTGCGGACGGGCCACGACGACAGCTTCCCGCTGTCGTTGTGGCTAGCAGCGTTATAGTGCTGAACGCACTTGCGTTCCTTTTGTTGCACTGTTGAAGAAATGGTATCGACGGAAGATTTGATAGCAGCTGTTGTTACTAGGCGTCCTTCATGCGACCACCGTAAAAAGTATCACTCATCACAACTGATTCACTTTGGACTAGTTCTGTGATGAGGTGGCAGAATAATTACAAACTACAGGTATAGAATGCATTTCATCAATCTCTTAGTTCTGTCTTTGTCTTAAGACGAGTGGCGATAATAAACTTGAAGTAGCGTAGCTCATAAACACATGAAAATAGTGTTTTATTTTGTGAGGAAAAGCTTTCAAAACTGTCTCATAAGGACAGCTTCATTTTGCTTTGAAGTTTGAAAAAATGGCTCTGAGCACTATGGGACTCAACTTCTGAGGTCATCAGTCCCCTAGAACTTAGAACTACTTAAACCTAACTAACTTAAGGACATCACACACATCCATGCCCGAGGCAGGATTCGAACCTGCGACCGTAGCGGTCGCGCGGTTCCAGACTGTAGTGCCTAGACCGCTCGGCCATCCCGGCCGGCTTTGAAGTTTCCTCCTGTCCCCTAAATTCCTTGGATAGAATGCTCGATGTCTTCTGTATGTTTCCCATCGACACATAGAATCCTTGTAGGTCAATGACAGTGCCGTGGAGAACATGTACAGGGTGTCCCACTCAAACCTCCGTGATTTCAAGCACCCACGAGAGAAAAACCAGAGTAGATACGACAATGAAAAATACATCACACTGTAGAACATCTCAAAGAATTTATATTCCCGCTTCAGAAGTGCCACATATCGTCGCCAGAGTGCAGCATAGTCGCCTGAAGTGACAATTGCGACTCCACAGCAGTGCACACAAGCAGTAGTGTGGTTTGCAGAAACAAAATCACCGATTACTGTGCAAAGAAATTATCGTCGTGTGTATGAATGTGATCCACCTGATGTGAAAACAACTAACGAATGGTATAGGAAGATGCTGGCAACAGGAAGTGTGTAAGTAGGCTGTTTAGGTTTTTATGTTGGTAACGTCACGTAACGCTCTGCATGAAAATCACTGACTGTCCTTTGTGCAGTCTGTGGCTGATTGGCATTGTTGGAATATTTGCTATTGTAGTGTTGGGCAGTTGGATGTGAACAGTGCGTAGCGTTGCGCAGTTGGAGGTGAGCCGCCAGCAGGGGTGGATGTGCGGAGAGAGATGGCAGAATTTTATGAGCGGACGATCTGGACGTGTGTCCGCCAGAAAGAGTAAATCTGTAATACTGGATATCATGAACTGATATATATATATATATATATATATATATATATATATATATATATATATAATGATATCCAGTATCATATATATCCAGTATCATATATATATATATATATCAGTTCATGATATCCAGTATTACAGATTTACTCTTTCTGGCGGACAAAAAAAAATGGTTCAAATGGCTCTGAGCACTATGGGACTCAACATCTTAGGTCATAAGTCCCCTAGAACTTAGAACTACTTAAACCTAACTAACCTAAGGACATCACACACACCCATGCCCGAGGCAGGATTCGAACCTGCGACCGTAGCAGTCCCGCGGTTCCGGACTGCAGCGCCAGAACCGCTAGACCACCGCGGCCGGCGCTTTTTGGCGGACACACGTCCAGATCGTCCGCTCATACCTCATATATATATATATATGAGATGACTTTTGAACATTATTAAGGTAAATACATTGTTTGTTCTCTATCAAAATCTTTCATTTCAGTAGTTAGAATCTTTTATTTAGCTGGCAGTATTGGCGCTCGCTGTATTGCAGTAGTTCGAGTACCGAAGATTTTTGTGAGGTAAGTGAATCATGGCAGGTATGGGTTATTGTTAGTCAGGGCCATTCTTTTGTAGGGATTATTGAAAGTCAGATTGCGTTGCGCTAAAAATATTGTGTGTCAGTTTAATGATGATCGGAATATGTAAAGAGCGAAATGTCTGAATACGTTTAGTTTTGCTCAGCTGTTTGAAAATCAAATAACGTAAGGGTTTTACCAGCACAGTAATTCATAAATTTCTCTAAGGGGATGTTTCATATGGTGACCCTGACAGGATACCTCACTGGAATCTTCAGATTTTTTCTTGTAGTTTGTGTAATTAGTGTTGTTTATTCCTAGAGCATAACTGTAGAAAGAATTTCAATTGTAGTTTTAGTTTTTCATTGTTGTAGAGTAAAACAGTTGTGGCATGCATGTAGATTTGCACCAAGTATTTCGCAGCTGCGCTTGCAATTAACTATATATTATTTTCAGTGCTATGTTAATGTGTTTTCTTATTTTTGCTCTTCCAATTGTGCTTTTCTTGATATCGTGTGAAATACGTGATAATTATGGCGTGTGAAAAACGTAACACTAAGCTCCGAAGTAAATTGAGAAATGACAGTGACGACGAACATAGCTTATGAGCACTGTAACTCATAAATTTTTCTAATGGGATGTTTCAAGTGTTCTGAAACATTCTGTTGGTGCACATAATGGAGTTTCAGAAGAGACTGTGGAGGACTTCAGACAAATTTTACTCAGAAGCCCACGCAAGTAAATTAGTTAAGTATCTAGGCAACTCGATGTACCTGAAACAACATTGCATCGTGTAGTTCACCAGTGTCTCCCTATGTATGCTTACAAAGTGCAAATTCTGCAAGATCTGGGGCCGAACGACAAACCACGCCGACAACATTTTGCTGTGGATATGCTGCAGCGTATTGATATGGATGCCAGTTTCCTGGAAAGATATTTATTCTCAGATGAGGCAACATTTCATCTATCACGAAGGGTTAATAGGCATAATGTTCGTATTTGGGGCTCACAAAAACCGTACGTTGTCATTGAACATGTTCGTGTAGCCCTAAATTAAACACCTGGTGTGGGCTAAAGCACGACAGGATTGGTGGACCACTCTTCTTTGCAGAACAAACAGTGAATGGGTCAGTGTATCTGGAAATGTTGGAGCAGTTTGTGTACCCTCAGATACAAGACTTAAAACCCAACATCATTTTTCAACAAGATGGAGCTCCGCCGCATTGGTCAACAGCTGTTCGCAAGTTCCTGGACAGGAAATTTCCCAAGCGTTGGATCAGACACGGAGGACCAATTGCCTGGCCACCACGTTCACCCAACATTATGCCGCTTGATTTCTTCACGTGGGGATTCGTGAATGACCGCGTGTATGCGACCAGAGTGGACGATATTCCTACGTTGCGACATCGTATCACTAATGCGACTGCAACAATAACAAAGGAAATGTTACAAAGAACATGGCAAGAAATTCAATACAGAGTCGATATTCTTCGTTCTATAAATGGTTCACATGTAGAGGTGTATTGATGATAAATAAATAAATTCTGTGAGATGCTCTACAATGTGGTGCATTTTTCTTTGTCGTATCTACTGGGTTGTTTTTTTTTCCTGGGTCTTTGAAATCACGGAGGTTTGAGTGGGACACCCTGTATATTTCACACTATCATCAACAAATTCTGGTGAAATTTCTATTGGCTTCCAAAAATGTTCCACTTAGCGCTTATTATTCCAAAAGCACATTCTGTTAATATTGCGATCTAGAAACGCGTTTGTTGAAATACTCCTTCCACGGATCTAAAACACATTGACTGTAATATTTGATAAAATACTTCAATAATAGGTGCCCGTAATTTCGAATGAATACAAAATGTGGTCCAACTGATATACACTGAGGAGCCAAATAAATTGGTACACCAGCCTAATATCTTGTAGGGCCCCAAAGAGCATGCAAAGTGCCGCAACACAACGTGACATGAACTCGACTGATGTCTGAAGTAGTGCTTGAGGGAACTGACACCATAAATCCAGCATGGCTGTCCATAAAACTGTACGAGTACGAGGGGTGGAGATCTCTTCTGAACAGCACGCTGCAAGGCATCCCAGATATGCTCAGTAATGTTCATGTCTGGGGAGTTTGGTGACCAACGGAAGTGTTTAAACTGTAAAGAGTCTTCCTGGAACCACTCTGTAGCAATTCTGGACCTGTGGACTGTCGCATTATCCTGCTGGAGTTGCTCAAGTCCATTGAGATGCACAATAGTCATGAACGGATGCAGGTGATCAGACAGGATGCTTACATATGTGTCAACTGTGTGAGTCATATGTAGACGTATCAGGGCTCCCTATCACTCCAACTGCACACGCTCCACACTATTACAGAGCCACCACCAGTTTGAACTGTCCCGTGCTGACATGCAGGGTTCATGGATTCATGAGGTTGTCTCCATACCCGTACACGTCCATCTGCTAGGTACAATTTTAAACGAGGCAACATGTTTTCAGTCATCAGCAGTCCCATGTCGATGTCGACTGGCCCAGGCAAAGCGTAAAGTTTTGTGTCATGCAGTCATCAAGGGTACACGAGTGGGCCTTAGGCTTCGAAAGCCAATATCGATGATTTTTCGTTGAATGATTCGCACGTTGACACTTGTTAATGGCCCAACATTGAAATCTGCAGCAATTTGCTCAATGGTTGCATTTCTGTCAAGTTGAATGATTCTCTCCAGTCGTCATTGGTCACGTTCTTGCAGGATCTTTTTACGGCAATGTCGGATATTTGATGTTTTATCGGATTCCTGATATTCAAAGTACAGTCCTGAAATGTTCGTACGGGGAAAACCTCACTTCATCGCTAACTCGGAGATGCTGTGTCCCGTCGCTTCTGCTCCGACTATAGCACCACATTCAAATTCACTTAAATCTTGATAACCTGCCGTTGTAGCAGCAGTAACCGATCTAACAACTGCGACAGGCAGTTGTCTTACATAGCCGTTTTCGACTACAGCGCCGTATTCTGCCTGTTTACATATCTCTGTATTTGGATACGCGTGCCTGTACCAGTTTCTTTGGCGCTTCAGTGTATTTAGTAGTGGAGAGTCTGGAGGTGTATCGAGTTACCTTCTTGCATCTAGTGGAAAACACTATAAGAATAAAATCTACCAACTTCCCTTTCCGTCCCATATCTCCCAACATTGATTATAATGAATGTCCCCTGAGGAACTGCAACTGCTTATTGTATAAATGAATGAAAATTGTGATAACTGTAAAATAGTGTACCAGAATTTTCTGGGCATTTTAGGTGAATGTAATTTCTGCCAACATCACCGAATGCAGTTGAAAAGTTCTATATGATATATGAATCATTTACAGTAATATTTAGGAAACGTCATTCGCATGTGGTTTTCCTGGAGGCAATCTTAACAGATTCTGGTAGTTGTCTCTGCATTACTTACAACGGTTCTGAATCATATCGTGAATGTCAAGAGCCTTGTCTGTTCTGGTTACTAGGGATCTGTAACAATTCGTGTTTCATCAGCTACCGATTGCCCTTACAAATGACGTTATTTCATTGGAAAAATTTGTGGCAGTTTGAATATCGATTACATATGGAAGTTTTGCCTATTAATCATTAATTAGGTTAGTTAGGTTTAAGCTGTTCTAACTCTAGGGAACTGATGATCTCAGATGTCAAGTCCCATAGTGCTTAGAGCCATTTGAGCTTAATTTTGAAACATCACAATGGCTCAGACCATTAATGCAATGAACCTGGGCGCGAAGTACGCTGCAACTGCTGCCCGACGCGCAGCTGCGCTTTGCGCTGTTGCGTCGCTCCACTATAATCCGGGACTTAACGGTCCGTTCCTACTATGTACATGGAGAAGTAATTGAAAAGTTAATTACAAATGTTTCCATATCAACACTCACACGTCAGCCAGCAGCTGCCTTTTCAGCATTGTGTAATACGTGTGGAGGACATCTAGCTCCTACAAGATTTTCGTTTACCTCACTTTTCAGTTTCGCAGATGCATTATTTGTACCAGCTCGTTGTACTCGTCCGAACTTGGTGTTGGCATTTCATGGCAAAAGCGCTATGCACTTACTTTTATCAGTTTTGTTTCCCTCTAAACCTTTGACGTAAACCCTACTTATTAAAGACGCATTATCGTTTGGCAGAGAAGTTAATTTATTTCACTAGAACGCCATTTTCCGGTGTAAAATACTAAACAATTAATCGCCGTTCACTCGGTGAGATGACAGCACACTCCTCAGATACGCCAGTTCACTCACTATATAGTAGAATTATATCGGACGTCTGTATATGTTACAGTAATACCGACAGAAAATCCTATTTTGTGGATTTGTGAATGAGTTATAGTACATTAAGTTTTGAATATTATCATTCAGTAATCCATTTGAGGCGATGAGAATCATAAGGGCCTAAACCACATCACAGTCAACTGTGAGACTGGAGCATTTATTCATGCTTCTGAAAGCCATTGATCTCGTGGTGGGTAGGGTTTACCTGTGCTGCAGGCCCACACTGCATGTATGAGAATTCACGAAAAGCTGTGAAATTCACTTAAATGTGGGGCAGACGACGGTGTGCTTGTGTGCTTTCGGCCTTACGGATCTCGGCGCCTAAATTGTATTCTATTCAAGTTACCATGTTGTTGGACGTTACTATTCGAATTTGATCACTTCAATAAACGGTAGCTTGTATATGGAATTGGTTGTTTGCTGTGTGGGAATCGGCATTCGTACTGCGCATACATAATCTCTGTTGCAACTATTTTAAATGCTACCAGAAAAGGAAAGCTGTGAGAACGGCCGCAGCTCGGTCGCACACTTCGAGAGCATCAGCAGTGGGTAATTGGAAGACGTTACTCAGCTTGCATTCTCCGAGTAATTATAGTAAATAATATAAGTGCATGTAACAGGCACAGAAGGTACAGTAAGCACAAAAAGTTAAGTTTATTTTCTTTTCAGAAATAAAGTTATCAATTAAGCACACAGTGTTTAATACAGATGATTGTGGATTCCTGCCACCTGCCATCGCTACTTCTCTCCTTTCATATTCATATCGGTGCTGACTGCCACAGCAGCTGACCCAACAAAATACATGTTAAATTTACCAGATCTGTCTGGGTTTACTTGGTCTATGGCTTTTCCCTGCGGTCTATTTTTTATCATGAGTTGCATACTGGAACTCCAGCTAGATGTGATGGAGCCTGATGTCAACGGCTGTTGGGAGCACAGCAAAATCGCCGATGACGTTTAACCTCGCCAGTTGATTAAGGGAACAACACCAACAGAGAGCGAATTTAATCACTGCTATCATACTTTCGATCAATTACATCATCGCACGCCAGCTGAAGAAGCAACAGCCATAATATGCATTTAGTTTCGTTCTACATTATTTGAATTATTTACGTATTTTAAAATAATGTTAATTATATTTCAATCTTTCGAACTACATTACTTCCTTTGCAACAGTAGTTTGTACAGGTGTTGGTTGACTCACCGCCTGCACGCTAGCGGCGTCTCCAGACAGCCGGGCGCAGAGCGCTCCCGTGCTGTTGTTCTTGTCGTCGAACCAGGCCACCTCCTGGCGCAGCATCGCCGAGAACGCGAGCCGTCGCAGCCGTGTCGTCAGCCGGTCGCCGGCAATTCCGAATGCGTAGATCTGCAGCACACGAGTCCGAAAGTTACAAGTAAAGTGACCACAATGAGCTCAGCGAAAAGAACACGAGAAGATTGCCAACATGCACGGAATGAAAATTCTTCACAACTGCACGAACTCAGACAGTAAATTAACTGACGGAAAAAAAATCGCAACTCAAAACATAATTGATGTGGAGTAATGATATTTAGGGAATATGCCTAAATAACAAATTTAACTGATTAATATTGCAGGATCACAGGTTAATGCCAGCGCGAGATAGGGCACTACAGACGAGAAATGTGGTCCATTAATAACCGATGTAATCTCCTGCAATGCAAAAGCGCATGCATTGTGTAGTACAGATGACAGGTGTCATTTTGCGTGATGGAGCTCCATGCCTCTTGCACTTGCTTACAGGGACGGTTAAAGCTGTTTGTGGACGACGAAGTTGTTGTTCGATGATATCCCAAATGTGCTCGACTGGAGACAAATCTGGTGATCGAGTAGGACAAGGCAACATGTCGAAGCTCTGTAGAACACATTGGGTACCAGAGTGGTATGTTATGGAGCGTTATCCTGTTGGAAAACAACTTCTGGAATGCTGTTCATGAATAGCAGCACATCAGGTCGAATCACCAGACTGAGGTACGATTTTACAGTCACGTCGCGTGGGATAGCCACGACAGTGCTTCTGCTGTCATACTACACTCCTGGAAATTGAAATAAGAACACCGTGAATTCATTGTCCCAGGAAGGGGAAACTTTATTGACACATTCCTGGGGTCAGATACATCACATGATCACACTGACAGAACCACAGGCACATAGACACAGGCAACAGAGCATGCACAATGTCGGCACTAGTACAGTGTATATCCACCTTTCGCAGCAATGCAGGCTGCTATTCTCCCATGGAGACGATCGTAGAGATGCTGGATGTAGTCCTGTGGAACGGCTTGCCATGCCATTTCCACCTGGCGCCTCAGTTGGACCAGCGTTCGTGCTGGACGTGCAGACCGCGTGAGACGACGCTTCATCCAGTCCCAAACATGCTCAATGGGGGACAGATCCGGAGATCTTGCTGGCCAGGGTAGTTGACTTACACCTTCTAGAGCACGTTGGGTGGCACGGGATACATGCGGACGTGCATTGTCCTGTTGGAACAGCAAGTTCCCTTGCCGGTCTAGGAATGGTAGAACGATGGGTTCGATGACGGTTTGGATGTACCGTGCACTATTCAGTGTCCCCTCGACGATCACCAGTGGTGTACGGCCAGTGTAGGAGATCGCTCCCCACACCATGATGCCGGGTGTTGGCCCTGTGTGCCTCGGTCGTATGCAGTCCTGATTGTGGCGCTCACCTGCACGGCGCCAAACACGCATACGACCATCATTGGCACCAAGGCAGAAGCGACTCTCATCGCTGAAGACGACACGTCTCCATTCGTCCCTCCATTCACGCCTGTCGCGACACCACTGGAGGCGGGCTGCACGATGTTGGGGCGTGAGCGGAAGACGGCCTAACGGTGTGCGGGACCGTAGCCCAGCTTCATGGAGACGTTTGCGAAAGGTCCTCGCCGATACTCCAGGAGCAACAGTGTCCCTAATTTGCTGGGAAGTGGCGGTGCGGTCCCCTACGGCACTGCGTAGGATCCTACGGTCTTGGCGTGCATCCGTGCGTCGCTGCGGTCCGGTCCCAGGTCGACGGGCACGTGCACCTTCCGCCGACCACTGGCGACAACATCGATGTACTGTGGAGACCTCACGCCCCACGTGTTGAGCAATTCGGCGGTACGTCCACCCGGCCTCCCGCATGCCCACTATACGCCCTCGCTCAAAGTCCGTCAACTGCACATACGGTTCACGTCCACGCTGTCGCGGCATGCTACCAGTGTTAAAGACTGCGATGGAGCTCCGTATGCCACGGAAAACTGGCTGACACTGACGGCGGCGGTGCACAAATGCTGCGCAGCTAGCGCCATTCGACGGCCAACACCGCGGTTCCTGGTGTGTCCGCTGTGCCGTGCGTGTGATCATTGCTTGTACAGCCCTCACGCAGTGTCCGGAGCAAGTATGGTGGGTCTGACACACCGGTGTCAATGTGTTCTTTTTTCCATTTCCAGGAGTGTACATCGCACCCCAGACCATAACTCAAGGTGTAGGTACAGTGTGTCTAGCACGTAGACAGATTGGTTGCACGCGCTAAACTGGACATTTTTGTAACTAACACACTGCTATCCTGGTACGGAAGCAGAACTTGCTTTCATCAAAAAACAGACCTCCACATTGTCCTCTAATGTGTTCTCGCTTGACGTCACTGAAATCGCAAACGGCGGTATTTTGGGGTCAGTAGAGTTCACGCTACAGGGCGTCTGGCTCGGAACTGAAGTAACCGATTTGTAACAATTCGTTGTGTCACTGTGGTACCAACTGATGCTCGAACTGCTGCTGCAAATGCAGTACGATGCGCCATAGCTTTACGTCGAACACGATGGTTTTCGCTATCGGTAGAGCCTCGTGGCCGTTCGGAGCCCGCCTTTCTTGAGACTGTATGTTCTTTTGATCATTGCTGGCAGCAGACATGGACAGTGGCTATTTTCCTGCCAAGCTTTTCTGTAATATCGCAGAAGGAACATCCAGTTTCTCGTACAACAATTACACGACCTCGTCGAATCTCAGTTAGGTACTGGTAATAGTAACGTTGGCATCTTAAAGGCATTCTTGTCTAACACCAGCTCACCACTTTCAGTCTCAAAGATAACTAACGTTCACGGCTGTTATTTAAGGCAAACCTGATGTGCACTCTCATAGTCGCCTTACTAGCGCCTCTCTTGTGTGACTGGTGCGAAATTTGAATAGACACCACCTTTCATATGTAGAAATACGCCTACCAACTGTCGTTTATGTCGCACAGCTCCTTCTTGTTGTTGTGTTTTTTTTCCGACAGCATACAAGTGTAGGACTCAGAAAAATCACGGGAGATTCACTTAATGAAGCTATCTGCTAGGACTGGGTGTTGTGTTGTCCTCATCATCATTTCATCATCATCGATGCACAAGTCACCGAAGCGTCGTCAAATAAAAGACTTGCACCTGGAAGCATCTCCATTTAAAAGACATTTAGGATTTATTACAAAATACTGAAGCACCATCTAAGAAACACGTCTTCATGGCCACGGTCGCTAACACGCACTTCTGTGGTGGCACTCGACCCGGCGTCAGTTGGTTCGAATTCTGATTGTCGAAAAAATGTTCGCTGGCAGAATTTGGCCGGCAAGTGGAGAAGAAGTGGTGGATTAAAGTTCGCGATGACCATATTTTGCGCCATTGTCACGGTTTAAATAACAAACCTCCCAGCTATGTTTCATGAAGTGAGGGCACATGACATACGAATCTGAAAGAACATTCCAATTTATAAAGAAGGAAAACTGCTATCTTGATTATAGATACGGTGAAGGAGCTGTCAAAGACTGCATCATCAGGAACCAACTCATTACTCATTAGCAGCTATTCCTCATCGAAAAACAAGAGGAGAGACAAAAGTCAATCGGAAGGAACGCCAAAAGAATCAAGGATATATATTTTTAACGTTCCGTAGATTTCTTGGTTATTGGAAACGGACCACTCATCTTCAACAAGTCCGAGAAAGAAAGTTAGTTATGGTCTGTTCGAAGAAAACGGCTTGACATTTGCCTGTGATATGAACCTGGATACTTTTGCTTGCGAGACACTCTCAACCACCGTTCAGTAAGATGAAAGTCACAAGAAGTAGAAGGTGAGCAACTCCCAAAGAAAGGAAAAGAGATTTTGGAGGAATAGCATGAAGATAATTAACGTCCCAAAGGGCATACAATATATTAGTGCAACAAAGGCGCGAAAAAAGGTCACCAGGAAAACGAAATCAGAGTAACAGCGGAGCATAGGTAATGATGACGCAACCGTAAACAAAGCATCAGCATACACAGGAAAGAAATGAAAACGTTATAGTTAGAAGGTGTGCTTCCTGTGTCCACTTTCAGCGACTGTTACATTTTTATTCCCTTTGTACTCGTTTTCATTACGCACTTGTATGCTGTTTTTGGTAAACCAAAAATATTGTCTTTTCTTATGTATTGTATTAACCTCCAACCCGTAATTTATTAAACTACAGTTTAAAAATGATATCTAACGAATCTAGTTGTTTCAGTTCTGTCCAGTAAACATTCGTTTTGCGCAACAAATGTTTCGTACGTCACTCACGATGATAGTGAAACAAATTAATTTTATTTCATTTTGGCTTCCTTGTTTTGTGTCAGCCACCTACATCTCATGGCCCTGAAGCTAAGCCATCTGCCTACAGAGACGTCGCAACTGATAGGCATCTCCACGTGGTAATGTCGTGAATTAGTAAGTTGTTCCACGGACCATCTGAGCGATTCTTTTATCGGATGATGAGGAGCAAATCAATTTCTAGAACATGTATATGAGATTAGTGGTTTTTAATTTCCAAACAACTGTTAAGTTATTCTCCAAAAACCAGTTCTCCCTTATTTTTGAGAAAACACACTATATTTAGTTCTGTACAATAAATAGAGTAATATCAACACTTCATTTACTACTTGCGTAGTGTGACAACCAGTCAGCGTAGAAGATACCACAACAAGTAAACTAACGACAGTGTTGCGACTGATAATTCACAGCTTCCAGTTATTTTTAACAGCTACTTTCTAAATGTAGCAGCTAAAAATACCAAGTAGTATCAACATCTCATTTTTAATTTTTCTCGTGCAGTTCTCTTCAGGCTATCAGTTTAAATATAATAATTCGTCTATCGAAAAGAAGGTTATATTTTAAACTTCCTTTGCTACCAGTCAGACATTTTATGTTAGTTGGAAAATGATCAGAAATGTTTGTAGCGGCATACCGAACTTCTTTCTGAACCAGTGACAGTTTTAATAATAGGTAATAAACGTAATTTTTCTTCAAATGTTGAGATATGGAGTCAGTATTCTTCTCAAATTGTGATGGATTATTTATGGCAAATTCCTTTATTGAATGTATGTATTATAGTGGTGCAGTTACAATGCCTAGCTCCCTGAAGAGGTACCTACATGGCGACTGCAGGTGAACACCGTGTATGATTCTTACTGCTCTTCTTTTCTTTTCTTTCTTTTTTTTTTTTTTTTGGCAATCAATACCTTTTTTTGAGTCATGTGTTACCCCAGAAAATTATTCCGTAAGATAGTACTGAATGAAATATGTGAAATAAGACAGGGGAATATTCGTTTTTTTTCCAGGACTAGCAGTTATACAAACAACAAAATCAGCTGAACTTAATTGTTGGAGCAGCTCGGTAATATTATTCTTCCATTTCAAGTTTTCGTCAATATGTGCACCAAAAAAACTGAAGCATTGTACCTTCTTTACTGACTCTTGCTCATATGCTGTACCAAGTGTTGATATTACTCTGTTTATTGTACAGAACTGAATATAGTGTGTTTTCTCAAAAATAAGGGAGAATTGGCTTTCGGAGGATAGCTTAACAGTTTTTTGGAAAACGTCATTAGCAATCTCTTTTGTTGCTTTCTCCCTAAAGAAATTCTCTTCAAACAGTACCAATTCTGCTTGATGAATGCTAAATGGAAGGCGTTTCAGACATTGAAGGTGTAGGAATGGACCAAAAATTGAATCTTGCAGAGTTCCCTTTGTGATTTGACCCCTCCCAGGAACGAAAATTTCTCTGCTTCCAACATTGTTTGAATTATTCAGCACAACTTTTTGCATTCCATGTGTTAAGTATGATTCAAACTGTTTGTTTGTAGCTGGCCGGTGTGGCCGTGCGGTTAAAGGCGCTTCAGTCTGGAACCGCATGACCGCTACGGTCGCAGGTTCGAATCCTGTCTCGGGCATGGATGTGCGTGATGTCCTTAGGTTAGTTAGGTTTAAGTAGTTCTAAGTTCTAGGGGACTGATGACCACTGATGTTAAGTCACATAGTGGTCAGAGCCATTTGAACCATTTTTTGTTTGTTTGTAAAGCCCCTTATTCCCACAAAACTTAAGTTTTTCTAAGACATTAACTTGATCTATGCAGTATAATTCCTTTGAAAGAACACAAAACATATCGATTGGTGATATCGTAATATATAAGGTCTGCAACACTTGGTAAGTGATTACATAAATAGCTTTCTCAATTCAGCAACTCTTCTGGAATCCAAACTGTAGTGTGCTGAATAAATTGTTTCTAGTTAAATTACTTTTCTGAATATTTTGGAAAAAGACTGGTAAGCAATTGGGCGATAATTTTTTAAGTCTGTCTGATACTAAAGAGGATTAACGAATGCAGACTTTAATCTGTATGGAAAAATACCTTGCATTACATATATCACTAAGAACATTACTTATTATGATAATTTCGAACAACTTATGTGCTTTTCTTACTTTACAATATTCATAATTCTATTAAATTCAGTGAATGATGCTGGTGTTACTTCTGATTGTGTTAAGTTTAACTTGACATTTTTATACATTCTTTTCTTTTTCAACTGGGGTATGTAATCATATTTTTTGCTGCTAAATTTGGATAGTAATTGTTAAAAATAACTGCAAGCTGTGAATTATCAGTCGCAGCACTGTCGTTAGTTTACTTGTTCTCAAAATATCCAATATAGTTTTAATCCTATTATCTGCATTATTAATTTCTGTCAGTATGTGCATATTTGTGACCAAAGTAATGACTTTACTTAATAGACTACAGTCTTATTATAGAATGCAAGTAATGCTGAATTTTGATTTGTTTTGGTCTTCTTATAAATTTCCCTTTACTTTTTACATGAAATTTTGGCTCCTTTAGTTATCCTTTAGTTACCTTCAAATACTGACACACGTATATTATCGAATACATACTGAATTTCACATTAGCCTCTTTTTATATGTATATAGCTCATCCAACACCACTTCTTTTATTGGTGTTGAGAACACTGTACCTTGTTCTCATTAATAAGCCTTACAGCTATGCATGAACATTCTGCAGAGGTAGATTAGATTAGATTAGATTTGATTAATACTAGTTCCATGGATCATGAATACGATATTTCGTAATGATGTGGAACGAGTCGAATTTTCCAATACATGACATAATTAGGTTAATTTAACAACATACTTAAGTTAATATAACAACTTTATTTTTTTGTGTGTTTTTTATTTTTATTTTTTTATTTTTTTATTTTTTTTAATAATTTTTTTTCTTAATTTATGTCTAAAAATTCCTCTATGGAGTAGAAGGAGTTGTCATTCAGAAATTCTTTTAATTTCTTCTTAAATACTTGTTGGTTATCTGTCAGACTTTTGATACTATTTGGTAAGTGACCAAAGACTTTAGTGCCAGTATAATTCACCCCTTTCTGTGCCAAAGTTAGATTTAATCTTGAATAGTGAAGATCGTCCTTTCTCCTAGTATTGTAGTTATGCACACTGCTATTACTTTTGAATTGGGTTTGGTTGTTGATAACAAATTTCATAAGAGAGTATATATACTGAGAAGCTACTGTGAATATCCCTAGATCCTTAAATAAATGTCTGCAGGATGATCTTGGGTGCTACATTGTTTACTTCCATTAATTGTGTACCATGATCAGGTAGTTCATTAAGAGCTGGGTACACATTAATGGTTCCTCATCTTTCCATGTTCACTGCACATGAAAATGATATTAGTCTGTAATCTCATTTATTTAATTTCTCTATCCCTGTGGTTACATTGTGCTCAGAGAGATACAGAACATCTACCACTTCAGAATTTTCCACATCTACACACACAAAAATGTTACCTACCACGTTTTTCGGCCCCCTGATGTTACAATGAAACAATCTATTTTTATCTTTCTGGTAACTTTTACATATATTATGATCCTGTTCTGTTTCAATTTCTTGCAAGAACGCCAGTCTCTAACCTGATTCAAACAAAAAGACAGTGCCCCTTTTGCCCCAGTGTAGAAATTTCAGTGCTTTTTCTTGTGTGTTACTTTTTGTGGTTATGTAACTATGCTAGTTTCAGTGAGACGTTTGACAATGGTGTGCAAATGTTGCGTTTCTCACTGTAAAGAAAATAATACTAACGATTCTAACGTCCACGTATTCTCCTTTCCTGAAGATGAAAACCTTCGTTGTAAGTGGATTACTGCCACTTACAGGGACGCGTTCTCAGCAAAAAATATTCGAAAGTACGTAAATGCAATGGTGCTGCTTATTTTAATATGGTCATTTACCCACCAGGTTAGCCGAGAGCTCTAATGCGCGCTGACCCGGATCGTATGCGCCCGGCAGATTACCGACGAGGGCTGGTGTGCGACTCAGCCTGAATTTGGATTTTAGGCAGTTTTCCACATCCCGCTAGGTGAAGACTGGGCTTGTCTCCACGTCCCGCCTCAGTTACACGACGCGCATACGTCTGAACACGTTCGCACTATTCCGTGGCTTACACTAGATGCAGACAGCTGGGGGTCCACTGATTCCGTCCCGGGGGGTATGGGGTGGCGGCAGGAAGGGCATTCGGCCACCCCTTAACATTAACCTTGCCAAATCCGTTCCTAACCATGCGGACACTGCGGAACCGCGGGATCAGGCACAAGCGACAAACAGAATTTTAATATGCTCTTATAGGTCTCTGTGATTAATTTATACTGTTTGGAGTCCTGTATGACATTGCAACGAGATATTAGTACTTATTTTGCGTCGTCCGCCGTACTTGGTAAACCAATTTTTACCACTCGTTCAGCATGTAGTATTTCATAGTTGCATAGAGCCAACTGCATTTTCTACGTGACTTCTTTGAATGTCCGTTCACACCCCTGCTCGCTACTGATTTCAGCAAAACTCCGCTTCCACCTGCTTCCGTTCAGGGGAGTGACGTCACACGTTTTCAATAACCGAGTATAACTGGCCCATGGCGACTGCCTCAGCCCACTGTTGCTATCAACCAGTGGTGGAAGACTGGTACACATCTGCTTCAGCACAGAAATCCAGATGTAATTCAATTTCGCATCTTTCTTTTTCGTATTGAAATTCCTGAGGTGTTTTAAATCTCTATGACCTCTCCTTATAGTCTTTCATGGAACCCGCTTGAGGCTGCCAGTTCTTGAGTCCTATCAAAATTTACGTGGTAGTCTCCTGGCTGAAAAGTATGTGTGTGTGAAATCTTATGGGACTTAACTGCTAAGGTCATCAGTCTCTAAGCTTACACACGAGGCAGGACTCGAACCTCCGCCGGGATCAGCCGCACAGTCCATGACTACAGCGCCCAAGACCGCTCGGCTAATCCCGCGCGGCTGCAAAGTATGAGCCGGCCGGGGTGGCCGAGCGGTTCTAGACGCTACAGCCTGGAACATCGCGACCGCAATGATCGCAGGTTCGAATCCTGCCTCGCGCATGGATGTGTGTGATGTCCTTATGTTAGTTAGGTTTAAGTAGTACTAAGTTCTAGGGAACTGATAACCTCAGAAGTTAAGTCCCATAGTGCTCAGGGCCATTTGAAACATTTTGCAAAGTATGTTCCGTTACTGCTCATCTGTCAATCTTCCTTCTTCTGTAATGCCCTTGTGCTCTTCTAGTCGTTTTGCGACCATCATTTTTGTAGTGCCCGCGTACACCTCACCTCAAGTACACGGAATCCTATAAACTCCTGTTTTTTCCAGCGGTTTTCGAGCATCCTTGGCCGGTTGTAGGTAATCTTGTATATCCCGGGTCGTTTTGTACATTATCGCGATGTTCCACTTTTTCAAGGTCCTTCCTGTGCTGTTAGTAATGTCCTCAACGAAAGGCACGAAAACTTTCGATTTGAACGGCGCTTGAACATCCCTATGATTCGAAACTTCCTGGCAGATTAAAACTGTGTGCCCGACCGAGACTCGAACTCGGGACCTTTGCCTTTCGCGGGCAAGTGCTCTACCAACTGAGCTACCGAAGCACGACTCACGCCCGGTACTCACAGCTTTACTTCTGCCAGTACCTCGTCTCCTACCTTCCAAACTTTACAGAAGCTCTCCTGCGAACCTTGCAGAACTAGCACTCCTGAAAGAAAGGATATTGCGGAGACATGGCTTAGCCACAGTCCCGAGTTCGAGTCTCCGTCGCGCACACAGTTTTAATCTGCCAGGAAGTTTCGTATCAGCGCACACTCCGCTGCAGAGTGAAAATCTCATTCTGGAAACATCCCCCAGGCTGTGGCTAAGCCATGTCTCCGCAATATCCTTTCTTTCAGGAGTGCTAGTTCTGCAAGGTTCGCAGGAGAGCTTCTGTAAAGTTTGGAAGGTAGGAGACGAGGTACTGGCAGAAGTAAAGCTGTGAGTACCGGGCGTGAGTCGTGCTTCGGTAGCTCAGTTGGTAGAGCACTTGCCCGCGAAAGGCAAAGGTCCCGAGTTCGAGTCTCGGTCGGGCACACAGTTTTAATCTGCCAGGAAGTTTCGTATCAGCGCACACTCCGCTGCAGAGTGAAAATCTCATTCTGGAAACATCCCCCAGGCTGTGGCTAAGCCATGTCTCCGCAATATCCTTTCTTTCAGGAGTGCTAGTTCTGCAAGGTTCGCAGGAGAGCTTCTGTAAAGTTTGGAAGGTAGGAGACGAGGTACTGGCAGAAGTAAAGCTGTGAGTACCGGGCGTGAGTCGTGCTTCGGTAGCTCAGTTGGTAGAGCACTTGCCCGCGAAAGGCAAAGGTCCCGAGTTCGAGTCTCGGTCGGGCACACAGTTTTAATCTGCCAGGAAGTTTCGTATCAGCGCACACTCCGTTGCACAGTGAAAATCTCATTCTGGAAACATCCCCCAGGCTGTGGCTAAGCCATGTCTCCGCAATATCCTTTCTTTCAGGAGTGCTAGTTCTGCAAGGTTCGCAGGAGAGCTTCTGTAAAGTTTGGAAGGTAGGAGACGAGGTACTGGCAGAAGTAAAGCTGTGAGTACCGGGCGTGAGTCGTGCTTCGGTAGCTCAGTTGGTAGAGCACTTGCCCGCGAAAGGCAAAGGTCCCGAGTTCGAGTCTCGGTCGGGCACACAGTTTTAATCTGCCAGGAAGTTTCGTATCAGCGCACACTCCGCTGCAGAGTGAAAATCTCATTCTGGAAACATCCCCCAGGCTGTGGCTAAGCCATGTCTCCGCAATATCCTTTCTTTCAGGAGTGCTAGTTCTGCAAGATTCGCAGGAGAGCTTCTGTAAAGTTTGGAAGGTAGGAGACGAGGTACTGGCAGAAGTAAAGCTGTGAGTACCGGGCGTGAGTCGTGCTTCGGTAGCTCAGTTGGTAGAGCACTTGACCGCGAAAGGCAAAGGTCCCGAGTTCGAGTCTCGGTCGGGCACACAGTTTTAATCTGCCAGGAAGTTTCGTATCAGCGCACACTCCGCTGCAGAGTGAAAATCTCATTCTGGAAACATCCCCCAGGCTGTGGCTAAGCCATGTCTCCGCAATATCCTTTCTTTCAGGAGTGCTAGTTCTGCAAGGTTCGCAGGAGAGCTTCTGTAAAGTTTGGAAGGTAGGAGACGAGGTACTGGCAGAAGTAAAGCTGTGAGTACCGGGCGTGAGTCGTGCTTCGGTAGCTCAGTTGGTAGAGCACTTGCCCGCGAAAGGCAAAGGTCCCGAGTTCGGGTCTCGGTCGGGCACACAGTTTTAATCTGCCAGGAAGTTTCGTATCAGCGCACACTCCGCTGCAGAGTGAAAATCTCATTCTGGATCCCTATGATTTCCAAGAAGTGGTCTTGAAGCTCTTTTTATCCCAGCGAACGAATAACCATTCTTGAGCAATGCGTTGGTCAGATGCTTTAATTCTGTGTCAAGCATCACTCGTTCGTAGATTTTCCCTGCTCCATCAGCCAAGCTTTCATGATGCCTCGCTTTTCTTGTAAGTTGTGGTTCGGATCCCAGTGTAGGTAACGGTCTAAGTGTATGGCTTTTTGGGTAAATCGTACGGCCCAACCTGCCATCTTCTTTCTTTCGCTTGCCTCCTCCTCGAGCGTAAACAGAAACTTCGGAATAATTTCGTTGACATGAAAATGACCAAGTTCCTCCCTGCCATGCCGCCACAAAACAAACGTATCGTCCACATACCCGAACTAAATATTTGGTTTTTTTTTCGCAGTTTCCATTGTCTGCTCATCGAATTTTTCTATAAAGAAGTTCGCTACAGCTGATCTTAAGGGACTCCTCATAGCAACACCATCCGTCTGTTCATGAAATTCATGTTCCTTGTGCACCTTAGGCAATACATAAAGCCTGAATAGAGAGACTTCTCTGAATACCCTGTTCGACATAGGAGTTCTTTGTCAATCACGTAACAGTTCTAAGAACTTTCTCAGTGGTGTTTGTACTTGGTTTCGGATGTGCCTGTGGATCTATTAAGTCATTAATCTTATTACCATTGTCGCTCACATTCGAAACAACCATTGCATTTCCATTGTCTGCGGGGAGAATTATAAGATTCCGTGTACTTGTGGGGAGGTGCATGTGCGCACTATAAAAAGAACGGTGAAAAACAACTGGAAGAGCATAACGGCAATTACAGAGGAGGGTAGAGTGGCAGATGAGCTGTTGCGGAATCTGCTTTGCAGCCATGGGACCACCACTTCCATTTTGATAGGACTGAACTACTGGCAGCCTCAAGCGGATACCATGAAAGACTATACAGACAGGACATAGGGATTGTAATTCACCCCAGGAATATCAATAGGAATGGAAAGGACATGAAATTGAATGACATCTGGATTCCGCTGACAGCAACAGCGGACGACGGTAGTCGACACGTGCCAGTTGCACTCGGGTATTCAAAACATGTGGCGTTACGCCACTGCAAGGAAGCACGTGGAAGCGGAGTTTTGCTGAAATCAGTAGCTAGTCGGGGTGTAAATCGGGCATTCAAGAAGGTACGTCGTGCGCATATGGGGACGAAACGTTGGGTTTTAATGTGAAATCCGACCACAGCACAATAGCCCAGAACCTTTTATTAGTTGTAACTTTTCTCGCCGTGAAAGTATTCATTTTACAGAGGATCATATTGACTCATTCAGTTTTGATGAGATACTTATTAAAGCGTAATTGGGTTATGAGGAAGGTAATATTCTGGGGACTATTTCCAATGGAGCATGTTTTCTTTTGCCTCAATATAGAGTAAATGTACGCATTGTGCCCACAAACATTCTTCAGGTACATGAACTTGTGCTTGCACATTATTGATTTTAATGTGGTTTGTGTTGTTAGTGATAAGTGATAACATATCCACAAATCGGAAATGTACGTATGTGCAATGGAGATAAATAATCCACATTCTACAGACCCTTGTCCGCCACCGGTTTTTTTTATTATTGAAAATGTGCATGTGTTGTAAATAATTGGGAATGACTGGGCCAAAAATAAAAAATTCCCAGCCACTCCTCATATATATCCTAATTTTGAAAACTGAAAGTGGCTTCATTTTCTATTCGGAAGAAGCGCCATGCCTTGGAAAGCATATCAATCATAAAATACTCCCATGAATGTATTGTAAATCATTGGGAACAACTGGGCCAAAAATCTCCCTGTCCATCAAATTTTGAAGTACTATGTGTAAAATGTAAATATTTTCAGTCCAAATTATGTGCAATGCTTCTAACTTCAGTTAGGAACACAGTCCCTATGAATATAACAGAACTGCCGATTTTATTACTTTAGCCGGAAAGAAGCTGTCAGTGGACAGTGTTAAAACAAAAATATTTATTTATTTACTCATTGTTTATTTATCCTGACCGTCTCTTACATCTAACCAGGAACAACATATACAAAAGATATTGCATAGCAATCATAAAAATAATAATCTGTATTATTAATAAAATAATAAATAAATGAAATAAAAATGATGATAACAATAATAT
The DNA here is from genome assembly GCF_023864275.1 of Schistocerca cancellata. Classification (NCBI taxonomy): domain Eukaryota; kingdom Metazoa; phylum Arthropoda; class Insecta; order Orthoptera; family Acrididae; genus Schistocerca; species Schistocerca cancellata. The sequence goes on along the minus strand of NC_064628.1, from coordinate 242,011,997 downwards.
TATAATAATACATTTGTCAGGAAGTCTTTTCTGAAAGTATTTGTATGGAGTGTGGCCATGCATGGAAGTGAAACATGGACAATAAATAGTTTAGACCAGAAGAGAACAGAAGCTTTCACAATGTGGTGCTACAGAAGAATGCTGAAGATTAGATTGGTAGATCACGTAATCAATGAAGACGTACGGAACAGAATTGGGGAGAAGAGGAATTAGTGGCACGATTTGACTAGAAGAAGGGATCTGTTGGTAGGACATGTTCTGAGGCATCAAGGGATCATGAATTTAGTATTGGAAAGAGGCATGGAGGTTAAAAATCGTAGAGGGAGCCCAAGGCATGAATGCAATAAACAGATTCAGAAGAATGTAGGTTGCAGTAGTTACTCGGAGAGGAAGAAGCTTGCACAGGATAGAGTAGCATGGAGAGCTGCATCAAACCAGTCTGTGGACTAAAGACCACAAAAACAACAACAATAGTAACACTAATAATAATGATGAAATAATGGTAAGATTGAGAATGATGTTAATTTGTTATCACATAAAAAACTCAATCACAATAATATGTGTTACTAATAAAAAATTTGCAGCATTAATAACAATAGTAATGCTAAAACTAATAACAGAATAACGGAGGCATTAAGAATATTGGCTATTTTAGCATCTACATCTATATGGATACCCTGCAAATCACATTTAAGTGCCTGCCAGAGGGTTCCTCGAACCACCTTCACAATTCTCTATTATTCCAATCTCGAATAGCGGTTGGTTGGTTGTTTCGGGGAAGGAGACCAGACAGCGAGGTCATCGGTCTCATCGGAAGGACGGGGAAGGAAGTCGGCCGTGCCCTTTGAAAGGAACCATCCCGGCATTTGCCTGGAGCGATTTAGGTAAATCACGGAAAACCTACATCAGGATGGCCGGACGTGGGATTGAACCGTCGTCCTCCCGAATGCGAGTCCAGTGTCTAACCACTGCGCCACCTCGCTCGGTTCTCGAATAGCGCACGGAAGGAATGAACACTTATAACTTTCCGTACGAGCTCCGATTTCTTTTGTTTTATCGTGGTGATCGTTCCTCCCTATGTAGGTCGGTGTCAACAAAATATTTTCGCATTCGGAGGGGAAAGTTGGTGATTGGAATTTCGTGAGAAGATTCCGCCGCAACGAAAAACGCCTTTCTTTTAATGATGTCTAGCCCAAACCCTGCATCATTCCAGACAGTCTCTCCCATATTTCCCGTATTTCGCAATAATACAAAACGTGCTGCCCTTCTTTGAACTTTTTCGATGTACTCCTTAAGTCCTGTCTGGCAAGTATCCCACACCGCGCAGCAGTATTCTACAAGAGGTCGGACAAGCGTAGTGTAGGCGGTCTCCTTAGTAGGTGTTACATTTTCTAAGTGTCCTGCCAATAAAACGCAGTCTTTGGTTAGCCTTCCCTACAATATTTTCTGTGTGTTCCTTCCAATTTAAGTTGTTCGCAATTGTAATACCTAGGTATTTAGTTGAATTTATGGCTTTCAGATTTATCGTCTTACCGAAGTTTAACGAGTTCCTTTAAACACTCATGTGGATGACCGCACACTTTTCGTTATTTAGGGTCAACTGCCACTTTTCGCACCATTCCGATATTACTTCTAAATCGTTTTGCAGTTTTTTTATCTTCTAATAACTTTATTAGTCGATAAACGACAGCGTCATCTGCAAACAACCTAAGACGGTTGCTCAGATTGTCTCCCAAATCGTTTATGTAGATAGGGAACAGCAAGGGGCCTATAACACTACCTTGGGGAAAGCCAGAAATCATTTTTGTTTTACTCGATGACTTTCCGTCAATTAATACGAACTGTGACCTCTCTGACAGAAAATCACAAATCCAGTCACATAACTATGACGATATTCCATAAGCACGCAATTTCACTACGAGCCGGTTGTGTGGTACAGTGTCAAAAGCCTTCCAGAAATCCTGAAATACGGAATCGATCTGAAATCCCTTGTCAATAGCACTCAACACTTCATGTGAATAAAGAGCTAGTTGTGTTTCACAGGAACGATGTTTTCTAAACCCATGTTGACTCTGTGTCAATAGATCGTTTTCTTCGAGGTAATTCATAATGTTCGAACACAGTATATGTTCTAAAATCCTGCTACATATCGACGTTAACATTATGGACCTGTAATTTAGTGGATTACTTCTACTACCTTTCTTGAATATTGGCGTGACCTGTGCAACTTTCCAGTCTTTGGGTATGGATCTTTCGTCGAAAGAACGGTTGTATATGATTGTTAAGTATGGAGCTAATGCATCAGCATACCCCGAAAGGAAGCTAATTGGTATACAGTTGTAACGCCGGAAATGCATATCCTCCTATTTCCATCTATTGTACTATACATTTGTTTTCCTTATTTTTGTTACCTGAATATATGACATTTCTGTGTCTTTACATATTGTAATTGTTTTACTATTTGTATATATATATTTATGCATTTATGTCGATGTATGATTGGTTTGTTTCGTAAATATTATTTGTATTTTTACGCTGGGTCTTGCCTAGGGAAAACTGCTATCGAACGATTACATCGATAGGTCGTGTGAAGATTCAAAGTGTGTAGGATCTTTGGTAGTGTTAACTCTGCCGCGTGGAGCGAGAGCAGGGGGAGTCTGGCTGGAGTAGCGAGTGGAGAGGTGTGTTGTGTGAAGCTCCCGCGAGTTGCCGCGCTTTCGGGGTTGGGCAGCATGTAATTGTGCTCGACTTGCGATGATAGTTTCTGACATGGTGTCGCGGACGGGAAGCATTAGCTGGCGCACATCAAGAGCCCGTTTCGTCTGGTGACCGTGTCGAGAAGAAGGCGCGCCTACATCCAGCTTCTGCAACAGCGACGGCCGACAATGAGTGACTGTCGCCACCTCCTCAATAGACGGTTTCAAACCTTCAATCAACCAACAAGGAAGACTGGAAGCACGTAAAGTTTTAGAACTGTATGGCAGACCTCAGCTTTTAAAACTGTTCAAATCACAAAATTACAGCAACGTAGCATGAACCTTTGTTGCTCATTGTCCCAATTGCATTACCAAGCAGGGTCCCTTCCTTTTCCGGAATGAACCCGAGTAAGGTTGAAATTCAAACGCCAGCATTAAAGCAGCATCATTCGATTTCACTGCTTTAATTTCAAAGTTCAGTTAAGGTATTCATAGCTGGCTACAATATTTAGATTACACAAGCACAAATTAAGAGTGCGAGTTTTGATACCGTATTTTAGCTTACCTGTGACTGCAGCTCAGCTTGGTACGTACTAAATTTTACTATTGTTAATTGTTAAGAATCATTTAATTCAAGTTCAAAGTTAAATCTCTTTTTTCTAAATTGCATAGATTCAAGTAGCTTTTGAAATGATTGTTGAGGTAGTCCAAGACTAACCGTATTTTACTGAATTTCGATGTGCTTCAGAAAGAAAGCTCACTATTAACTTCAGCCACTAAATTAACTTTCGATTATCCGGTTTTATTAATTCTTTTGCTAAATTAAGTCAGAGTGTAGCGAAATTTATTACTTCTGACAAACTTTCAGTTTTCACACTACACGTGTCAACCTTCAGTTGCCACGCTTGTAGTGCTAATTATATGTGTAATAACCTTTCGCTTTCAGTTACTATAGTAATTGTCCTTAGGACTGGCGACCGTAATTTTCCCCAAATCTCAAATATCTAATTACCGCTAGTTAATTGTTAACGTAACGGCCGCACATTTACTTTATTTATTAACTTTACCCCTTTTCAAAATAAATTTCCACCAGTCTCATTAGCATTTTTCCTTTCATTTAGATGTAACCCTTTCCTCCCTCTTTACCGACAAATTAACTTCGGTGACGATTGCTTTTCCCAAATTTCTATTAGGTACACGCGGTTTAATTTTTCACTGTCATTAAGGTCGATAAGTGAGGGGGAGGTTACACAGTCTGGACCAGAGGAATTGCTTTTATAAAGTGCTTTAAGCTGCTTCACTACTCAGAGCATATTTACTTCTACGTTATTCATGTTGGCAACTGTTCTCGATTCGAATTCTGGAATATTTACTTCGTCTTCTTTTGTGAAGGCATTTCTGAAGGCTGCGGTTAGTGACTCTGCTTTGGCAGCACTGTCTTCGATAGTATCTCCATTGCAATCGCGCAGAGAAGGCATTGATTGTTTCTTGCCGCTAACATACTTCACATACTACCAGAATCTCTTTGGATTTTCTGCCAGGTTTCGAGACAAAGTTTCGTTGTGGAAACTGTTATAGGCATCTCGCATTGAAGTCCGCGCTAAATTACGAACTTCTGTAAAGGATCGCCAATCTTGGGGATTTTGTGTCTGTTTAAATTTGGCATGTTTGTTTCGTTGTTTCTGCAACAGTGTTCTAACCCGTTTTATGTACCAAGGAGGATCAGCTCTGTCGTCTGTTAATTTATTTGGTATAAATATCTCAATTGCTGCCGATACTATTTCTTTGAATTTAAGCCACATCTGGTCTACACTTACATTATTAATTTGGAATGACTGGAGATTGTCACTCAGGGAGGCGTCAAGTGAATTTTTATCTGCTTTTTTAAATAGGTATATTTTTCGCTTATTTTTCGGGGATTTGGGGATTACAATATTCGATCACGCTACGACAACCCTGTGTTCACTAATCCCTGAATCGGTTTTGATGCTAGTTACTAACTCAGGATTATTTATTGCTACGTGGTCAAGTGTGTTTTCACAACCGTTTACTATTCGCGTGGGCTCATGAACTAACTGCTAGAAATAATTTTCAGAGAATGCGTTTAGCACAATTTCGGACGATGTTTTATGCGTACCTCCTTAATTGAACATGTATTTTCGCCAACATATCGAGGGTAAATTAAAGTTACCACCAACTATTATCGTATGATGCGGGTACGTGTTTGAAATGGCTAATAATGGTGAACGAAATATTCCCTCAAGTGTCCACTGGCAGTGAAAGAAAATTAGATTATTTTCTTTTTTCTGAGTAAGTTTTTGAACTAGCTAGATGTTTGTGACCAGACTCCTTTTCATAAGACACCCAATGGGCACTATCAAACACCACTTATGGGCTAAGTGGAATGGCCAAGTACTGCATTAACTTGCCTTCAAATACTTTTTTACAGCACGTATGAAAGTTCAAAACCTTCCTCCATTTCAATCAAGTGTTTTTGGGAATGTAAGTGTCTAACAAGTACTAATGAAAGCAATTTCCGTACATTTCCTGTAGTCCTGGAAACCACTGCTACATCATCTATATCTAATGTTAGTGACACAATTCATGTTAAGTGTTATCCGACAGGAACTTCTTGCTCTTCTTACATATTTCTGTGCTGCTGTACTGAGGTTGCTATGAAGAGAGCGGAATATGAATTTTGTGTTTCAGTCGTGATTTTAGAAAAGGACGCATTTGCCTGAATATAATATAATAGCAGGCATGGATAGGGGAGGCCTGCTGTACACACACTTGGATATCGTGAATGCAGTCATGAACAGCTACATAGCAGTGCATACTCTAATTGAAGATAGTATGAAAACTAAATTTGTAAGACATAGCAATTCAGTGAAAACTTAATTAATGTGACATCAGACATAGGGAATAGAGAAGGTTTCGCCCTACAGTATTTCAGTTGAATGAATGGACCTCCTAAGAAGAGAACAAAAATTTGGCTGTCACTTGTTTCTATGGACATACTTAACCATCATGTGAAAAAAATTAATGATTATGCTAATGCTAAATTTAAATTGAGAAATAATGTGAATTTAACTGAAGCTACATTACTATCAATAAAAATAGAAACTTAATGTTTTAAATTAAAAACATTAAAATACAGGTTATTGTTTTGAATGATATGATAGGTAAGAACATGATTTGCCTCGCTCCTTAAAGTCCTATTCTGAGAGACCTGTGTGAAAAGAACCAAGTTTCTTATGAAATTATGTTATGGTTCTGGATGTGTGTGTGTGTGTGTGTGTGTGTGTGTGTGTGTGTGCGCGCGCATGTGGTACATTAATATGTTATAAGTCCTCTAAATGTTTTCTGTAGTGCTATACAATGAATGATGTTGAACACATCCTAAAATGGCTGTGCCTTGCATTTGTGTATTTGAACAATATATGGCTCAGTACTACATAAAGTAATTGCGGTTTTCTTAGAGGATTAGTTAACTTCCAGTTTATTGCTTAGTATATATACATTCTTGTCACTTATGCTGCTGAAAATGTATCACACACATAGTGGATTTCATAGCTTGAGGTTCTTATTTGTGACAGAATGTAATTCAAAATTTGCAGTTTATTTGAAGTGTTAGCATGCACCAAATTTTTCTTCTGTTACATTAATAACAGTGGTATCTCCTGCCTCTTACAGAGGAAAATGGAAGACTTTCGATGGTAGGTCGTCAACAAATATTGTGCGACCAAGTAAGTACATTCATCATTATAGCTCCTAGCTAAGCACATACTGTCTTACTTCAGTATCATAGTCCAACACTAACAGACCTAGTATATTTTATGAATAAGTTAGTCTGTACTAGGTCGCTTCTGTAATGTGCTATGGCCACGTTTGTGCTCTTTATCAGATTTCTTGGCTGATCTATGGAGTGAAGAGCTTTGGACGTCATATAAATGAGAATTCTTGTTACTATACAGTCTGGAAGGGAGGAGGTGTGAGAGAATAACAGGGGAAGGGAGAGACAAAGAAACACACACAGAGAGATAAAGGGTTATTTGAAACGACACGGCAGATGATAATTGTATGCTCGACTGGAACTCCAACCTGGAGATTTTCCCTTTCACGGGCAAATGCTCTACCGACTGAGCTGTCCAAGCACTACTCGCAGTCCGCCCTTACAGTTTTAGTATAGTTCACTTCCGCTAGTATGCCATCTTCTGGCTTCAACTTCAAAGAGGTTCTCCCGTATTCCTTGCGGGGCTAGCACGTCTGGTAGAAGGATTTCCAGAGACACAGCTTTGTTACAGAGAATTGTTTCCAGAATAAATTTTCACTCTGGAGCGGAGTGTAATGATGCCATACACAGCTGTTTTGTTGTCAGCTTACAGATGTTTTCCACAAAAAGAAGTAGAATAACTGAGACCACTTCGACATTCACATATGTAAATTAGATGTTATCTTTTTCGGTAAGATTCCAAAGGAAAAAAATGAATTTTTAATGAGAATAAGTTTCCATGAGGGACTGGGTATATTACATATCAGTTAACCTTAAAATGTCCGCAATTCGCAGTGGTGTAGTGCTCCTTGTCGTGTTGATATACATTATCTTCTAGAGCACATCGTCATACAATGCTATGGTCTTCAGTTGTATGTTTATCGTGGTACTAAAATTGGTTTCACACAAGAAAACTACAAAACGCAGAAAAACACCTAAGCTTTTCTCCAAGAGTACCAGACGTTTATCTCAGCTAGTGACAAGCACACCCAGAAGTGCATGCCTACGACGGTTCTTTCCTTCTCGACGTGACGTCACAACCAAACGTCGAGGCCTTTCTTTGAGTTGGTGTTGACTGTACTCAGTCTCATAAGAAAATTGTAAGCTGTAGAAATGCACAGATCATCGTATTCTCTGCCCATCACACTCCAATGAGAGAAGCAGGTGATCAAAAGAAAACTGTGTTTGTTGAGTGACTTCAGCCATTTCCTAGTATGGCACAATTTTTCACTTACCTGGAGGAATGAGGCCACGGAAATGAAGATAGCGATAGCGAAGAACAGCAAACTGAACCAGTTGGTCTGGCTACGCACGTCATCAGGATCTGGGAGCGAAAGCACCTGTATGAAACGACATAAGATGTGTGAGAAGGCATTACAGATACTCACTATGCACGCATAAATTTTTAAGCTGCTATTTGCTGTTTATGTCAGAAGTGATATATTTGTTGTTCCTTTTCGATGTAAAAGTTAGAGTATCGTATCCTTAAGGAAAGATTGTACGAAATTTGAAGAATGTCACTGCGATAAGGACACTGATAAGATCCATAAATTTGGCGTATCGGTGTGGTGCCACGACCATCCTCAGCGCTGAAAAGCAGTATTTGGAAACGTCTATTATTGCTTTTTGCCGCTGATGTCATGTAGATGTTAAAGGTCTTTTAGTCCATGTGTGGGACTCATGTGTACCTAACAGGATACTGATGTGTCGTAACAGGGTGTGATCACCGTAATCAGCGGTTCTGTGAGAATGTTAAGTGCCACTAATAATTACGATAGATATGCCCAGTCAGAAATGGAATGGAGAGTATCATATACGTATGAAAAACGCATTTTCCTACCTTGCATAAGGTATATTCTTAGAGAGGGAAGAAAAACACTCACGAAGGAATTACCCGAAATGGACGGAAATCGGTACATGCCGATCTATTGAAGAGAAAGAAAGAACTTCACAAATTGAGCACGTCGGTAACGCGTTGGCCCACATGCCGCCATATGCAAGTAGGTATTTGGGTTGACATTAGGGATGTTGATATTTTTAAAAATATCGTGAATTCAATATATCAGTGTTTACGAAATCTTAATATCTGCTCTCGATATATCGAGAGAAAGTATCCACATATATAAATACATCGACGGGAAAGATATCGACGTAACGGCCCACAAAACAATCGGCATCACACAGCAAATATACAGCCGTCTTACGTATTTATTTATTATTAGATATTCTGTACATGAACAAACTAACAGCGTGGCTATCCTAATTAGAGTAAGAATTGAAAGATTATTATGCCGTGTGGCTAGGGCCTCCTTGTCGGGTAGATCGTTCGCCTGGTGCAAGTCTTTCGAGTTGACGCCACTTCGGCGACTTGCGTGTCGACGAGGATTAAATTATGATTATACGGACAACACAACACCAGTCTCTGAGCGGAGAAAATCTCCAACCCAGCCAGGAATCGAACCCAGGCCATTAAGTATGACATTCCGTCGCGCTGACCACTCAGTTACCAAGGGGGAGGGGGGAGGGCAGAACTGAAAGGAAAACGATGTACTTTGCTAATAACGGTAACTGTATGTAAGTGACACCATGAAAGGTGTCCGACGGGTCCATCACTCGGTTTCGTCACATATCGGATTTATCCGGAACACTTCATGTCGACTTCCCTGCCTTTTTTTTTTTTTCTTTTTTTCTTCATTTTGCCAACACCAGCGACCTAGCAGTTGTAGTGTCAAAACTGTGTGGTGAAATTAAACATTACAGATTCTGTTGGTATGCCAGCATTTCCCCTCGCACGTGTCTGCCCACCGAGAAACTGGTGTGCTATTTCTTCACATCGGAAATCTTGTTATTAGATTAATACCGCATCCCCCAGGGCAATGGGACTTCTTCTTTTGTGCCGCATATACTTGCTTCACAGAGAAGATGAGAAAAATTGGACGTGTTGAAACCTCTAAAAGTAGAAAGACTCCTTCACACAGTGAAAGTAAAATTATGTTCTACTACAGTCCCAAAAGAACAACTGCAAATATGTACCGAAAATTGTGAAAAAAATATAACACACGAAATTCCCATTTCAATATTGATATGTCCGGGGGAAATATCGCCGATATCTGAGAATGTTCTTTTGGAAAAATATCGACATGCAGGATGGTCCACTAATAGTGGCCGGGCCGAATATCTCACGAAATAAGCATCAAACGAAAAAACTACAAAGAACGAAACTCGTCTAGCTTGCAAGGGGAAACCAGATGGCACTATGGTTGGCCCGCTAGATGGCGCTGCCATGAGCCAAACGGATATCAACTGCGGTTTTTTAAATAGGTTCAAATGGCTCTGAGCACTATGGGACTTAACTTCTGAGATGATCAGTCTTTTAAATAGGAACCCGTATTTTTATTACATATTCGTGTAGTACTTAAAGAAATATGAATGTTTTAGTTGGACCACATTTTTCGCTTTGTGATAGATGGCGCTGTAATAGTCACAAACGTATAAATACGTGGTACCACGTAACATTCCGCCTCCCCCCCCCCCGAGTCCTTTTGTATTCCCCTCCTCTGCCTTCCCCACTCCCTGGCACGTCTGCTCAGCACCCCCCCGCCCCCCACTCTTATGGATCCTCATCTTCCATTGGCTCCTTCCCCCCCTTTCACTTTTCCTCTCCTTCCCCCCTTTTTTTCCCGTCATCTGTCCAGTTTCCCTCAACCTGCTCTCGGCTGTGGTATGTCATATTTGTGCCAACTTTTTAGTGCAGTGTTTAAGTGAGTGTTCAGTGTTGTGCATCTTTCCACAGTGTTGCGAACAGAAATCATGCTGTCGCTGGGTGTGCATTTTATATCTCTTGCGAACAGAAACCAGACTGACGCCGTGTTTTTTTATTGTCTGTCTATTATTTTTCTGCTTCCTGTGTATTTTATTAGCATCATCAACCTTATGTTTTAAGTTCCAGAATTTTCTGCCATTTTACCTTTAAGTCACCGATTTTATCGCCAACTGTTATTTTTTAGTATCTTCATCTTTTTAAAACAAATTCTGTAGGCTGAAGAGCGGCGTAATAAGCTGCTGCCAGCCCGCCCCCTTCAGGGGGAATCGAAACTCAATAAAGGAAAAAAAATAACTTTCCGCCAGTGCGGACGGTATTTGCTTCGTGAAACACTACCCATGTGAAAATGGACCGTTTACCAATTGCGGAAAAGGTCGATATAGTGTTGATGTATTGCTATTGTGCTCAAAATCTTCAACAGGCGTGTGCTATGTATGCTGCTCAGTATCCTGGACGACATCATCCAATTGTTTGGACCGTTCGCCGGATAGTTACGTTATTTAAGGAAACAGGAAGTGTTCAGCCACATGTGGAACGTCAACCACGACCTGCAACAAATGATGATGCCCAAGCAGGTGTTTTAGCTGCTGTCGCGGCAAATCCGCACATCAGTAGCAAACAAATTGCGCCAGAATCGGGAATCGCAAAAACGTCGGTGTTGAGAACGCTATATCAACATCGATTGCACCCGTACCATGTTTCAATGAACCAGGAATTGCATGGCGACGACTTTGAACGTCGTGTACAGTTCTGCCACTGGGCACAAGAGATATTATGGAACGATGACAGATTTTTTGCACGCGTTCTATTTAGCGACGAAGCGTCATTCACCAACAGCGGTAACGTAAACCGGCATAATATGCACTATTGGGCAACGGAAAATCCCCGATGACTGCGACAAGTGGAACATCGGCGATCTGGGCGGGTTAATATATGGTGCGGCATTATGGGAAGAAGAATAATTGCCCCCATTTTATCGATGGCAGTCTAAATGGTGCAATGTATGCTGATTTCCAACGTAATGTCTCTACCGATGTTACTACAAGATGTTTCAATGCATGACAGAATGGCGATGTACTTCCAACATGATGGATGTCCTTCACATAGCTCTCGTGCGGCTGAAGCGGTATTGAATAGCATATTTCATGACAGGTGAATTGGTCGTCGAAGAACCATACCATGGCCCGCACGTTCACCCGATCTAAAGTCCCCGGATTTCTTTCTGTGGGGAAAGTTGAAGGATATTTGCTATCGTGATCCACCGACAACGCCAGACAACATGCGTCAACGCATTGTCAATGCATGTGCGAACATTACGGAAGGCGAACTATTCGCTGTTGAGAGGAATGTCGTTACACTTATTGCCAAATGCGTTGAGGTTGATTTTGAGCATTTATTGAGTTAATGTGGTATTTACAGGTAAACACGCTGTAACAGCATGCGTACTCAGAAATGATAAGTTCACAAAGGTACTTGTATCACATTGGAACAACCGAAATAAAATGTTCCAACGTACGTACGTTCTGTATTTTAATTTAAAAAACCTACCTGTTACCAGCTGTTCGTCTACAATTGTGAGCCATAGGTTTGTGACTATTACAGCGCCATCTATCACAACTCGAAAAAAGTGGCCCAACTAAAACATCCATATTTCTTTACGTACTACACGAATATGTAATAAAAAATAGGGGTTCCTATTTAAAACAAAACCGCAGTTGATATCCGTTTGGCCTATGGCAGCGCCATCTAGCGGGCCAACCATAGCGCCATCTGGTTTCCCCTTCAAGCTAGACAAGTTTCGTTCTTTGTTGCTTTTTTTTACGCTTATTTTGTGAGATATTTGGCCCAGTCACCATCAATGGACCACCCTCCAAAGATATTTTATCAACAGCCTTAGTGGGCACTGGCTGATGGAGTTGTTGAATGTCCTCTTGACGAATACCATGCCAAATTATGTCCGTCTGGCGCATTAGATCGTCATAATACCGAGCAGGTTGCAGCGTCCTGTCCTTAATGCGTCTTCAGTCACGTCATGACCGGTCTTCGGGGCTTAATTCGGACTCATCACTCAAAATAATTCTACTTCAGTCAATTAGATTCCAGGCCAAAGAAGTGTCTGGAGACCCCCCAGACAGCGGTAGGATACTAACCTCATTTCAGTCCTCCACAGCCAGAAGTAATGGTCTGACATGCCGTTTCTTTTCACAGCAGAACCTCTTCGGCTGTCGTCGGCGGCACCCTTACAGCACAGCGGTACCTCGACGATATTCTACGGTCCGTTTTGTTGGCCTCCATGGTAGGCCATCCTGGGCTTACGTTTCAGCAAGATAGTGCCCGCCTGCAAACGACGAGAATTTCTACTGTTTGTCTTCTTGCTTGCCAAACCCTTCCTTGGCCAGCAAGATCGCCGCATCTCTCCCTAACTGAGAACGTTCGGAGCACTGATTGTCCGTACCTGTACATCACATCTACCGATTTCCATCCTATTCGGAAAATTACGATAATTTCTTTTTTTATCTTAGATCGTACATAATATTACGTAATCAACATAGACAGATATCCATTATATGTATGTTATCATGTGAAATAGCGTGAAACAATTAGTCATGTTTTCATTATTGATCGAATGTGGTAAAAATATCACGTCTTTCCAAAAGATGTAATATTTTTTAATTAAATGAATCACACATTTCGAAACGGGTGCGTCATAATCTGCGTACTGACTCACAAAGTTCGCATCCGAAAATATGTAGTCGTGAAATAGTTGCGGTTAACTTCATTAGCGACTGTCAAAGATGACAGCAGAAAAATCTTAAGAACAAAATCATCCATTTCGTTTGTGTCTTCCATGAGCAGGTAGTGGCTTGACATAGCATACTCTCATAACGCACAGTGTCTAATACAAAACCACCAAATGCAGAATTTTGCTTCAGACAGCAGTAATGCAATATATGGCGGTCGAGGAATGAGTTGTGACGCAGAAAGCGGTTTTCCACCGGTTTGGTTCATGTTCCGTAGGCTGCTGCGAAAATAGGACGGAATTTGTTCAGCTGATCACGCCTGTAAAGCCATGACGTCACCAGTCTCGTCCACCTGCACGTCCACGTTCGCTTTCATGTCCCATATGAGGATGGTTTTTGACTAGTATACACGATGATACGGTGATGAAGTTACATACTTTCAGGGATTATGAAGATGGGTAAATGTATCAATTTGAGCTAAGAGAACTGGTCTGGAGACAAGAAATCGAAAGTTAAAAGCGAAAATCATTCTGATACCTCTGACAGAGGAATACATGATGTATCGGTGTGGTTGTTGCTAAGATTGTAGGGCAGGCATCTCTCAGAGGTGGTAGTATGGACCAAAAAAGAAAAAACATGTCCTTAAATATGGATTCTAAAATGAATTCCTTAAGAACTGTACGCACGTGATCAGTAGAAAAGATATGTTTCCCAGTAGCGAAGGTGCTCACAGCTCTTAAGGTAAGTATTTTAGAGCCCATATTTCCTAGCAATTTTATTCTTCTTTTGGTCCATACTAACGTCTGTGGATGTTCCCTACCCTACAATCTTAGCAACTACAGTAGCTGTTCATGTATTCTACAGTCGTTTATATCTTTCGACTCGGTCGTTTATGGACTAGGAACAAATGGTTCAAATGGCTCTGAGCACTCTGGGACAACATCTGAGGTCATCATGTAATGCATATGTGCATTCCCTTCACGTGTTTAAGCCACGTATTATGCATATTTATGCGATCGGGAATGCTCAGTAGCAGCTAGGCTACATGTACATTTAACAATCAAGGGTCAGCAAGGAGCATTAGAGATGAAATCATAGGAGGCAATGTTGTACAACCTTAATACGTACAAGATCCGACTATTCCGGAGTAGGATCTTACAATCTGAGACAGTGTTCCGAGACAAACTTCCGTCGCAAACGTGACGTCAGATCCACCTAGCAACAGCGATCTGAACGCTTATTGGCTGAAAGTTTGTATATAGATATATGTAGTTAAACAAGATATAAAGTGAAGTTATTAGTTATAAGAACGCCACGTGTCGTGGACAGTGTCTATCATGCAACCTGACGACTGAGCGCTACTACTACTGTGCGACGAGGGACTTGCTGAAGCAGCAAGACACCAGATTAGTGATACTGCCGAGAGAAGTACTTCTTTCTCGCTTCAGTGCCACTGAGGGTGTTGTAATCAGTCCTCTTGAACTTAGAACTGCTTAATCCTAGCCGACCGGGGTGGCCGAGCGGTTCTACGCGCTACAGTCTGGAACCGCGTGACCGTTACGGTCGCAGGTTCGAATCCTGCCTCGTGCATGGATGTGTGTGATGTGCTTAGGTTAGTTAGGCTTAAGTAGCTCTAAGTTCTAGTGGACTGATGACCTCAGCAGTTAAGTCCCATAGTGCTGAGAGCCATTTGAACCATTTATTTAATTCTAACTAACCTAAGGGCATCACACACATCCATGCCCGAGGCACGATTCGAACCTGCGACCGTAGCAGTCGCTCGGTTCCAGACTGAAACGCCTAGAACCGGTGGACCAGTGCGGCCGGCAGACTAGGAACCCTAACATCAAATTCTTACATTTAAATTTCACCATCATCCTGAAAATCTGTAACATTGTCGTGGAATTACACTGTATGTTGTACGATGGAAATAGTGAGGAAGTCAACTAATAGACAGTCCTGACGGATCTCCTCGTCTTTGTAGGGTTTGCTTAATGTCAAATTGCTAGAAGTCCTAAGAAGCGCAGCGCGGTCCTCGCGCTTACCCCGAGCACGTCTCCGAACAAGACAGCGAAGACTGGGAAGCCGGCGCTCTCGATGATGGCGCCCACGGTGCCGGTGACCAGCAGGTGCCACTCTGGCGCGCTGAGGCGCACCACGGTCGCCAGCCCCACGTCCGGCACCTTCTCCTCCGGAGCCTCCGGCTGCGACTCTGCGGCACCCGCGTCGCTGCCCGCCATCGAGGACGCCTCGCTGCGGACGCTCACCAGACGCTGTAGATCTGGCCGTTCGCCTCCTGCCGCTACAGGACCAAGAGCCTTAGAGCCTTAGTCAAAGCTCTGCGCACAGCCAGCTAGCACATATACAGGCCTTACGTACACAGAGGATATGGGACGGTGATTGAAGCTCACCGACCAAAACGTTAGTCACTCCCGAAGCACTGCTTGTCTTGGAGCGTTGTATACGGTGTACATTTGTTATCATGCGGGCATGTGAGTGTCCACCACTGACGTTAAGTCATAGAATTTAAGAATGGAATGGAAGAAATCGCAACACCAAAACATAATTAATGTAGAGTAATGAAACTTTGGGAATATATTTGTAGAAGTTGATGTAAACGCGAGATAACCCACTGCAAATGTGAAGTGTTGGTACATTAATAATCGACGTCACAGCCAGAATGTTAAATGCAACCATGCAAAAGTGCATGCATTGTTTTGTACAGATGACAGATGTAATTCTGTGTGATGGAGCACAATCCCTGTTGCACTTGCTCAGGCTGTACAGGGACGGATAAAGTCGCTTGTGGATGACGCTGGAGTCGTGCGATGATATCCCAAATGTAGTCGACTGGAGACAGATCCCAAGACGACATCTCGACGCTCTGTAAAACATAGTGTGTACAAGAGTGGTATGTGAGTGAGTATTGGCGGAAGAACAGCGGTAGAAAAAAAAAGAGTAACGGACAGGGACCAGAAAAGAGTGACATGCCTTCTCAACGACAACTGGTTTCAATACCCTCCGGAATTGATGCTACTATTGGTGCAGGTCGATCTCAACCAGTAGACATTTGGAATGGGGTACCTCCTATAAACCATTGCTGACAGCCGTGCATAAAGCTTCAGTTGGCCAAACAACATAGAAACTGGACAGTACTCGACACCAGACGAGTAATGCGATCCGGCGAGTAGTTATTTTGCCTCTTTTCATATAGCACAAGATGGTGAGTGGACAGACTACTCGATTTGTTTAACCTACAGTGCTTCGCAGCTGGCAAGGGACGATGAATAAGTAAAGGAACATACTTTTTTGTCAATCGATTTCGCTATACAAAATTCGTGCAATAAGCAGCCGTCAAAATGACGTCAGTAACGGAAGTGAGTTCCAAGCAGAGAATCGTCAATGAGTTTCTTTCTTACGGAAACTCAGAGTATCGCAGGTATTTATATGTGCTTGCCGAATGTCTACTGAGACCTCGCAGTGAACAAAACCATGGAGTATCGTTGGGCGAGGCGTCCGTTATCATGACAACAAGGTCACGCAAACCGGTCCTATCTGGCGCGTCCCGGCCGGCTGCACACAGCTGTGACTCTCGCAGTGTTGGAACGTGCAGATACTCTCATTCGAGATGATCGACGGATCACAATCAACCGCCTATCGCTGCTCCACTAGAGGTCTCGGTTAGTAGTGCTGAAAAGCCTCCACCAGTTGGGTACTCAAAGATGTTTGCCAGCTGGTTTCCTCGCCGCCTAGGAGAAGATAAAGTGCAAGGAAGGATCATGTGTGCGGAATTTTTTGCCAATTTTTTGACGAACATAGTCACAAGCATTGAAACAAAGGTTCATCACTTTGAATCCGAAAAAAAACGGTAATCTATGGAGTGACGCCAGACTATCTCTCTTCCGAAGAGAAAGTTCAAAGCTGCACCCTCAGCCGTTAAAGTCATAGCGACGATCTTCTTGGAGTCTGAAGTGGTTATTCTGTTTCATGTCCTCTGTCACGGTGCAAAGATCAACTGTGAAGTGTGTTGTGCTACCCTCAATAAACCGAAGAGCCGACTTCAACGTGTCGTCACCACAAAAATGCAGACGAACTTTTCCTTCTTCCTAACAAAGCAAGGTCTCACACAGTTCTACGAGCCGAGAGGAGCTGACAAAACTTAACTGAACTGTTCTTGCTCATCCGTCCTACAACTCGGATCTCGTACATTCCGACTTGCAACAGTTTGGCCCAATAAAGGCTGCACTCGGCGAGAGCAGCACGTGAATGATGGGGAGGTTATTTATGCAGCAAAGTGTTGGCTCCTACGGCGATTGGTAGTATGCAGGCATAGAAACCTTCCCATTATGATGGCGTAAGGCTGCCGTATTGAACGAAAATTATATTGAAATATAGAGTTTTGTAGCCAAAGCAGTGGGAAATAATACATTGTATTGGAATACCGAATAAAATCAACCTCTATCCAAGAAAAAATGAACGCCCGTCGTAGTTCAGGCGGAAGGTGGTGAGCCGTTTTCCGTGCTGTTATATCGTTCCTTACTGGCGCGATCCATTTTCCTGTCACGCCACTGGGTGGCGCTTCGGTCTTCTTGTAGTTTGCCATTTGGTTAGAGGAAGTTAGAGGCAGGTTGTTGACGGACGGTGGGGCAGAGAGAGAGAGAGAGTGAGTGTGTGTGTGAGAGAGAGATAGAGAGAGAGAGAGAGAGAGAGAGAGAGAGAGAGAGAGAGGAACGGTGATGAACGATGAGCGTGCGACTACGGGGCATAATCGTCTATTTGTACCGAGTCGTGTTGGTGAGGAATGTTGGGCTCTACGCTGTTGCGCTCGATTGACTATCAGGATTTGCGAGTGACCGTCTGCCGATGTCGCCGTCGTGGTATTGATTTTTCCTGGTAACCGCCCGTCCTACCTTATTTTTGGGTAAGGTACTTCTGTTTGTGGATGTTGACACCTGTGCTCCGGTGCTGAACTTGCCCCGTTAAGTCGGTTTGCCCTCTATTCTCCGTCACTCCGTACTCAAGCTACTAAATTCGCCCTCCCCCTCTGTGTGAATCTCCTTATTTGAGTGTATTTAAACAGTGTTTTCCTTTTATTATAATTTTTTCAGCATTTTGGTGATCTTGTCATTATTGCTTGGGTATGAAATTACTTTAGTTCTAATATGTTCTAGGCCATATATTAGTGACCACTGAGGTCGAATATCGAGCCTGACCTTTAAGGTGGTAGGTTATTGCTTGCCCGACTTGTGTATGAATTGTAACATCTAACATCGGGCATGGTCGTGATAAGCAAACTCCAGCGGCACGATGAATGTTGGCTCTTTTTATGTATTCATTTTGGAAGGTACCAGGTGAGATTCACCACTTCTCTTAAAAGAAGGAATTCATTGTTTACCGTTGTTTATTTTATTACCACTGTGATTTCATGCTTACGTATTAGCGCTTAAGCATTTCTTCTTACTTTTACGCTTAGTTAAGTGAATTTGTTTCTGGGAGGGTCTTGTTAACAATTGGCTGTTTAATCAAATTAATTCTTGTGTATGCTCATTACTGTTACATGATTAGCCAATTAATCTTTGTTTTAGTTATGCAGTTTTGTAACACTTAGATTTTGATCGGTGTCTGGTACGGGGTTTCCATATAGTATTCTCGGGCCTTACGAATTTACTTAGTTGATGTTCAGTCTTACATGACGTATGTGTCTGTTTGCCGTGGGCTTCCTGAGTTAGTCGTAGCGTTGGAGACGTTGTCCCCGGCATGTTATCACTACCCGCCGATTCACCGGTCGTGGCCAATCTACTTCGGCTGTGTACGTGTGTGCGGCGCGGCCTCCTCGCTTACCACGTCATCTCTCTATAAGTAAAGTTCTTAATCTCAGAGCTTTCGGACTTTTTAAGTCAAGGGGTCCGCTACTCTAACTCATCCTAGCCAAGCCTTGCCTCCACCACCCCGGACTTGTCTAGTATTCCCCCTTGATTTGAAGATCTTTCATTTCTTAATTGTCGACTGCCGTAAATTTTAAATCATTGTTACCTTCTCTTAAATACTGTTAGTACCCAAGGTGCTTCCAAAATCTTTGTTGTAATCCTGGACCTACAAATTTTAAAATATTTTCAAATGCTGAACTTGTAAAACTTTGAACATTGTTACCTTTCTGTTTGAAAACTTGTTAAATTGCCAGCGTCAGCATTTAGGTTAGTGGTAATCATTTCATCCATTCAACCATTTCAGTGGTAATCCTGAACTTTTAAAAATTTTCCAAATGAGGACCACCTTACATGTTTGAAGTTTACTATCTAATGAGTTGGTTTCAAATCATTGTGGTAGTGCTCTTTCTGTAACTGTAGTAACGTCAAATTTACCTGGTTGAAATCTTACAGATGCCTAAAGGGCTCTCGAACGGTACTTTTATAAATGTTAAACTTGTAATTTTAAAGAGGTATTATTTATCCTGAAAAATTAAAAAAATCTGTTTGGTCCTTTGGGTTCGCCGTCTTGAAGTCAATCTGACAATTACTATTGATTTATATGTTACTGATGTTAACTGGTATATCTTGTTAAATAAAGGGTTAGCAACTCTTGTTAAGCAACAAATGGCCTTCTGTAAACCCAGCCTGCACCTTTCTGCCACCCGTTAAATTGTGGTCGTATCCTGGGGCGTTCACTGAGATTTCAGGTATTTCTGCGATTTTGTGGGGTTTTTCATACCGTGACTTGGGCCCACTCATTCAGAGTGCTGTGATCGTGGACTACGATGTTTACTCCAAGATTCTCGGTGACCATATGTTACCATTTCATCTACAGCGCCATTACGAGTAAGTCGTGGGCACTCCCGTTTAGCAGAATGACACTATTCATGTTTCCAGGACGTCATTCATACGCCATAAATTCCATGAACAGTCATGCATCACCTCACACATCTATTGATCCACTAAATCGCCTGATCTTATTTCCACATAAAATGTATGGGACTATTAATAACAGCGGGTGAAACTTGGTTGTTGTTGTGGTCTTAAGTCCAAACAATGGTTGGTGCAGCTCTCCATGCTAGTCTATTCCATCCTACTCTATCCCGAACTGAACACCTGCAACCTACATCGTTCTGAATCTGTTTACAATATTCATCTCTTGGTCTCCATATACGGTTTTTTACCCCCTCCCCCCCCCCCCCTCTCTCTCTCTCTCTCACACACACACACACATACACACACACACACACACACACACTTCCCTAGTACTAAATTCGTGGTCTGTTGACATTTCAAAATGTGTCCTATCAACCGATCCCTTCTTTTGGTCAAGTTCTGCCATAAATTTCTTGTCTTCCAAGTTCTATTCCGTACTTCCTCGTAAGTTACATGATCGATCCACGTAATCTTCAGCATTCTTCTGTAGCATCACATTTAGAAAGCTTCAATTCTCTTTTTATCTAAACTGTTTATCGTCCATGTTTCACTTCCATACATGGCTACACTCCACGAAAACATCTTTGGAAAATACTTCCTAACGCTTAAATATATATTTGGTGTTAACAAAATTTTTCTTCTTCAGAACTTTTCTTGCCATTGCTAATCAACATTTTATGTGCGCTCTTCTTCGGTCAGCATCAGTTATTTTGCTGCTTAAATAGCAAAACTTATTTACTACCTTAATTTGTATGGTTTCCTAATCTGATTCCCTTAGCATCTCCTGATTTAGTTTGACTACATTCCATTATCGTTCTTTTCTTCCTCCGTTCAAGACACTGTCCATTCCAATCGACTGCTCCTCCAAGTCCTTTGCTGTGTCTGACAGAATTAAATGCCATCGGCAAACCTCAAATTGTTTATTTCTTCTCCCTGAACTTTCATTCTTAATCCAAATTTTTCTTGTTCAATGTACAGCGGGGATGGGTTACAACCCTGTATCACTCCTTTACAACCACTGCCTCCCTCTCATACCCCTCTACTCTTATGTGTTATGTTGAAACATAGCAATCAAGCTTTCCCCAAATTTGGTAGCTCGATGGAACCCACTTATAGCGTCACCTCAACTGAATATGGCATGCCTGGATAAACTTCTGGACTCTCCTCCATGCCGAACTGAAGCCATTATCCAGGTTAGAGACGCGAAATTTAACCGACAGGAAGAAGATGCTGTGATATGCAAATGATTAGCTTTTCAGAGCATTTACACAAGGTTGGCGTCGGTCGAGACACCTACAAGGTGCTGATATGAGGAAAGTTTCCAACCGATTTCTCATACACAAACAGCAGTTGACCGGCGTTGCCTGGTGAAACGTTGTTGTGATGCCTCGCGTAAGGAGGAGAAATGCGTACCATCACGTTTCCGGCTTGAATAAAGGTCGAATTGTAGCCTATCGCGATTGCGGTTTATCGTATCTCGACATTGCTGCTCGCCTTGGTCGAGATCCAATGACTGTTAGCAGAATATGGAATCGGTGGGTAACACGGAACGCCGTGCTGGATCCCAAAGGCCTCGTATCAGTAGCAGTCGAGATGATAGGCATCTAATCCACATGGCTGAAACGGATCGTGCAGCCACGTCTCTATCCCTGAGTCAACAGAGGGGGACGTTTGCAAGACAACCATCTGCACGAACAGTTCAACGACGTTTGCAGCAGCATGTACTATCAGCTCGGAGACCATGGCTGCGGTTACCCTTGACGCTGCATCACAGACAGGAGCGCCTGCGATGGTGTACTCAACGACGAACCTGGTTGTACGAATGGCAAAACGTCATTTTTTCAGATGAATCCAGGTTCTGTTTACAGCATCATGATGGGCGAATCCGTGTTTGGCGACATCGCGGTGATGCACATTGGAAGCGTGTATTCGTCATCGCCATACTGGTGCATCTCCCGGCGTGATGGTATGGGGTGCCATTAGTTACACGTCTCGGTCACCTCTTGTTCGCATTGACGGCACTTTGAGTACTGGACGTTACATTTCATATGTGTTACGACGTGAGGCTCTTCCCTTCAGTCGATCCCTGCGAAACCCTACATTTCAGGAGGATAATGCACGACCGCATGTTGCAGCTCCTGTACAGGCCTTTCTGGATACAGAAAATGTTCGACTGCTGCCCTGGTCAGCACATTCTCCAGATCTCTCACCAACTGGAAACGTCTAGCCAATGGTGGCCAAGCAACTGGCTAATCACAATACTCCAGTCACTTCTCTTGAGGTACTGTGGTATCGTGTTGAAGCTGCATCGGCAGCTGTACCTGTACATGCCATCCAAGCTCTGTTTGACTCAATGCCCAGGCGTATCAAGGCCGTTATTACGGCCAGAGGTGGTTGTTCTGGGTACTGATTTTTCTGGATCTATGCACCCAAATTGCTTGAAAATCTAAACACATGTCGAGTGTAGTATAATATATTTGTCCAATGAATACCCGTTTATCATCTGCATTTCTTCTTGGTGTAGCAATTATAATGGCCAGTAGTGTATATTAGCAGCAACGAACACCAGAATTCTGCGAATCCTGCTGTGAAAGAAACACCACGCAGATGGCAAGCATTTAGCAAGAGCTTGGCCTCAAAGATACACGTGGAGAAGGTGCGTCGCAAGTATTTAGGTATGAGAAATTTGTTTTGTGAATTAGTAAGGGTCATGTATTCCGCTGCGTGAATTGTAAAGAAGGCTAAGGTTTACTATTGGTAGAGTGAGATCCGTATAAACAATGGAACGATATGTTTTGAAATTTGGGTAAATTCACGGATTTGGATAAGGATAGATTATTTTTTTAATCGTGGGAACTGTGAGAATCTCAGTTATTTGAATGGTTCATTGCACCAATAATCAAACTCTTTCTTGTAATCCTTCTCTTTAAGTTGTTGATAACAATGCTGAAGTACTGAATGAAGTGTTTTCTGCTTGAGCGGTATTCTATCTATGATCTACACGCTGATTGAGAAATCTCCTGTAGGAATCACAGAAAGCCCTAGTGGCTGCCTCGTGAGAAAAGTCGACGGTTATCAAGCGCGGAAGAGCTGTGTACATGTCTGCCAAAACGAGACACAGAATTGAGGACGAGATCACGTAGAGCTGTTATATGGTATCCTCCAACATCTTACAGCTCCAGATTCCACTCCATTCCAGTGGAGATTACTGACAGGTGATCCGAAAACCCGTAATCTCAATGTGACGATCACATATTGCTGCTATAAAACAGAAAAAGACGGATGTAGCTGATCAGGCAACATTAGGAAGATAAATATTTCGAAGCATGGGCCAATGCAACAAACTGTACCGGAGCATCAGCAGTATTACATCTCTGAAACGATACCGTCTGCTTAAATATTTTCTCAGATGGAAATTTTCTCTAGTCCCTAGTCCTGTTCAGCAGTCCTCATACAAGCTCCATGATGCCCCTGTGATATGATGACAATGATGGGGAGATGAAGCAAGTAAAGAATTACATTGGCGGTGCATCAGTGTCATACATTATACCACCGACGACGACCGTCTAGGTTATTGGCTGAAGAGGCAAATTGTACCGTCAAAAGCCCAGAAGTAGTTCATTGAAACCGTACGAGTTTGTGTCTGGCAACCACAATATGACATTAAAGATACGTTACCGTGCAAGTACTTCATATTGTTTCCACTCGTCGTAGTTAAATACAAGCTACGTCGTACCCTAACTTGCTGGTGCTCACCCTTTTCCTCGGCCTCCTTGACGGCGGCGGACAGCTGAGCAGTGACGAGCGAGTGGTAGTGGCCCTTGAGCTCCATCAGCTCGTCGTGGCTGCCCTGCTCGACCACGCCGCCTCCGGACAGCACCACGATCCTGTCTGCGTTGCGCACAGTCGACAGCCTATGCGCCACGATGATGGTCGTTCGACCAACGCTGGCCTGCAAGTTGTTCACGAGAAAAACTTCATTAACGAAAAATTATTTTGTTTAATTTTTTTATTTTGGTTTAAATTCGGATTTTTCGATCACACTTTGCATGTATCTGAAATTATCATAACTTAACAGATTTTTTTCCATGAGTCGTTCCACAATGCTTCTTTGTATCGAAAAAGATGGTATTGTCTAGGCAGCTTCCTCTCTTACACTGCATTGGTACTCTGTCCCTCCGAACACGGACGGCAACAAGGGGCAGATGACGTGTAAAGTTATCTGTAGGTGAAGCAGAGGTAACTAAGATGGGGGTACCAGTACAGGAACATGTCTTCGTAGCACAGATGTAAACTATACTGCACTTGTGCTACTCCATAAGTAAGTCTGCCATAGGCTGAAGCGTTTTGCTTACAAATGCAAATTTCAAATTGTATCTAATGCTATCTCATAGCACACTGCCGCGGTTTTTTGGCTCCCAGTGTGGCCGAGCGGTTCTAGGCGCTTCAGTCTGGAACCGCGCGACCGCTACGGTCGCAGGTTCGAATCCTGCCTCGGGCATGGATGTGTGTGATGTCCTTAGGTTAGTCAGGTTTAAGTAGTTCTAGGGGACTGATGACTTCAGATGTTAAGTCCCATAGTGCTCAGAGCCATTTTGGCTTTTCCGAATGATGAAGGACGCTTTCTGTTGCTGTTGATTTTCCAGTATGGGAGTCCTTACACCAAGAACATTCCAATGAAAAAGAGACCATAAAGTGTAATTCACAGCATCAATGGACATATTAAATGGTTTTTGTTGATAATCAGTAGTATACAGTGGATGGAAACTTATACTGGGAACTCTGAGATCTGTACAACTAGTTCCACGTTTAATTAATTATGGTAGGTCACCACCTGCCTAAGTTGGGAAAATTCAATTATAATAAAGCTTTGATCCACACTAATCATATTTACTTAATTGCTTTCATCAGTTGATCACTTAAAGTCAAATTATTTACGAAATATGTTCCTTTCGGTGAAAGGCAACAGGAGATCTCGACGAAAAATAGTAGATTCTCAGTGAGAAACATGAAAAGAACTGGCTTATAAGAACTGTTGCACGCCAGGTTGGGTGTACTAATTCTAATAAGAAAGTTGTTGATTGAGAAACAGTCATAAACTTGTAACGATTTATTTTAACAGATAGAAACACTTTCAAACACTGCATAAGGAGTTAACTTAAAGTTTGCTATTGCCTGCATTTTCATACTGATAACATTCCAAAGGACAATATGTTGGATAGTGAGGCTCTTTATGAATATAATCCATACAAAATGGGAGGAGGACAGGATAAATTTACACGCATACTAAGTTCACATTAAAAGAATACAGATTGAAGGGAGTCAGATCTTCACCATATAACAATAGACTAGACCTTCCAATACATAAAAATAAAATGTCACGGAACACTCACACAAAAACAAGTCTATGCCCAAGAGAATCACATCGGCGCAAGACTTCAAAAAATGGAATGCTCACATATTTCCTAAATATTTATGAGTAAATTACTTGTTAAATACTTGCCACGATATGAAAGATCCTAATGAATTACAAAGGAAAATAGTACAATGTGAGCAAATGGCCTATATGAACAAAGCAAGTACTCGAAAATCAGAGTTTAACACAATGAAATCACAGGAAATATAACTGTATAGTGCTGAGGGAAGATTTGTCCATGTGTGGTACCATATAAAGGAAATCAGTCATAAAACTGAAACGGAAATGAATTTCCGACAAGAGATGAAACCATATTTGCACAAGAGAACATTCACATGCACATTCTCAATTAATAGCAAACATTCTCTCATACCCAGCATATATCGAAGAATGCATTACTATGTCACAAGTTATGGTAAGACAAAGTAAGTCTCAGAAAATTAACAAAACCTCAAAAATACGCCATTTCCTACTCTGAATAAACTATTACATGTTGACTCCTAGGCTATCGCTGAGAAATAAATTGAATTAGAACACTTCAGTAGGCGTACGCATTTCACTTTCTAAGACGAAGTCCCTAGGCTCGCTCTTAAACTTACGATGTGCACTCACCACCAACCACCCAACAGAGCCGAGCGCTTTTGTTCACGAACACCTCCCCCCCCCCACCCCCCACACACCCCCACCCCGGAAGCGGAACTGATCAGAGGGCTCCTTTCCACCACCAACCTGACGACAGTCGAAAGGCCACTTAGAGGGCACAAACCTTTTTACTTTAACTGAAGCCACTAAGCCCAGTGTCTACAGCATACAGCAAAGTGCTGCGCTGCTAACTGCTGTTGAAATACTGAACAGACACACAAATTCACTCACTCTTTCACGCTGAGGATAAGGAAGGAAGTGAAATGCGGTAACACAAAATATAAATAACGTAAGCAGTACTGAGGACTTGCTTGGAACATAAATATTCATATACCGTATAAATATGTTAGGGAGATGCAGAACACAGTTTGTTTGCATCGTCCCGTTAAATTATCATGAGATAAACATAACCCACTGCTCTGATTTCTCGCGGGCTGAACCAAGAAAGCCGGCCGGTGTGGCCGAGCGATTCTAGGCGCTACAGTCTGGAACCGCGCGACCGCTGCGGTCGCAGGTTCGAATCCTGCCTCGGGCATGGATGTGTGTGATGTCCTTAGGTTAGTTAGGTTTAAGTGGTTCTAAGTTCAAAGGGACTGATGACCTCAGCAGTTGAGTCCCATAGTGCTCAGAGCCAATTTTTGAACCAAGAAACGCACAAATAATTAGAGGTGCCAGTATTGATTGAATGACAGTAACATTAAATCCGATAAAGACAATATGAAACGTCTCCAATTGGGAGGTTTCACATAACATCGACGTCGTTGGCAACCTTAGAAATTTGAGAAGTTTCTTGCTTAAACATGTAATTAAGAAAACATAAAAATTATTTCGATAAATCAGGCGATCGCTATCTTATCTGCAAGTGTTCGGTAAATCAATTCGACGAAAATCGTTTTGTCCCCACCTTCGAAAAAAATCGCACATGGGTCACAAGTAAGCGAGGTTAGTGCTTGTACAAAGATACATGGACATCAGTTTTTACTTAGTACTCTCCACCATCCACTGTACAGTGGCTTGCAGATTGAGGTATAACTCCAAATGTAGTGTGATATTACACTAAACCGTCACGTGTAACAGGTCCGCGAAAGGTTTCATAGGTAATAAACTTACAGTTGTTATGGTTCAAATGGCTCTGAGCAATTTGGGACTGAACTTCTGAGGTCATCAGCCCCCTAGAATTTAGAACTACTTAAACCTAACTAACCTAAGGACATCACACACATCCATGCCGGAGGCAGGATTCGAACCAGCGACCGTAGCGGTCGTGTGGTTCCAGACTGTAGCACCTAGAACCGCTCGGCCACCACGGCCGGCTCCAGTTGTTATGAATGGGGCTCATGCGGTGTAGCAAAATAGCCTCTGGAATGGAAATAACCGAAGAGCGACCGCTTTGAGGTTAGGAAGTCCCAGAGACGGACGCTTACATGACTTATTTCCGTAGCAAACGTCACTGGTCAAGAGCCGCGAAACTACTTCTATATGCAAAGAAGTATGAACTATGGTGTACGTATGAAGCAAGCATATGGATTTCACCGCATCAATGTCGTGAGTGCAGCAAGACTCAGGTATCGTCTGTACTCCAAAAACTCTGTACACTACAAGTAATTTAATGGTGTTGTGCATTATTTTAACAAATGGTTAAAATCGTTCTGATCACTAGGGACTTAACATCTGAGGTCATCAGTCCCCTAGACTTGGAACTACTTAAACCTAACTAACCTAAGGACATCATACACATCCATGTCCGAGGCAGGATTCGAACCAGCGACCGTATCGGTCGTACGGTTCCAGACTGTAGCACCTAGAACCGCTCGGCCACACCGGACGACTTCTCAATAGTTTTCGCAATAAGAACTTCACCTTCCCTTCGCGGATTCCCATTTGAGTTCACAGAGCATTTTCGTAACGCCGGCCGGAGTGGCCGAGCGGTTCTAGGCGCTTCAGTCTGGAACCGCGCGACCGCTACGCAGGTTCGAATCATGCATCGGGCATGGATGTGTGTGTTGTCCTTAGGTTAGTTAGGTTTAAGTAGTTCTAAGTTCTAGGGGACTGATGACCTCAGATGTTGAGTCCCATAGTGCTCAGAGCCATTTGAACCATTTTCGTAACAATCGCATGTCGGTCGAATCTACTGGTAAGAAATCAAGCAGCACGCCTCTGAAATGCCTCGACGTCTTAATTTAATCCGAAATAGTGAGTGTCCTATAAACTCTAGCAGTACTCACGAATGCGTCGCACAAATGTTCTTTACACGGTCTATTTCAAAGATGAAGTATACTCTCCTATCTTTCTCCCGATAAACCAAGATCGCACATCGGCTTATTATAAAACGATCTTATGCGATCGTTACATTTCACATCGCTCTGCACCATCACGTCTAGGTATTTAATCGAGTCGCGCGGACTGGTCGCACGGTAAGAGGCGCCATGCCACGGATTGCACAACCTCTCCCGCTTGAGGTTCGATCCCTTCCTCGGGCGTGGGTGTGTGTGTTGTTCTTAGCATAAGTTAGTTTAAGTAGTGTGTAAGTCTAAGGACAGATGACCTCAGCAGTTTGGCCCCTTATGAATTCACACACATCTGAACATTTTTATTTAATCGACGTGTATGTCAAGCAGCACATCACTAGTAACGTATTGGAATATTAGAGCATTTTTCTCCATGCCAACTGCTTTAGCTCACATTTTTCTACATTTAGCGCAAACTACCGTTCGTCATGCGAAATAGCAATTCGGTCTGTGATACCGTAAACTCCAACAGTCACTCAACGAAGACACTTTCCCTTAAACTGCAGCCTTATCAGCAAGCAGTGGCAGACTGCTACTCTTCTTATCCAGTGTTTGGTTTGCTCTATAGTGCGCTCAACTGCGTGGCCATCAGCGCCCGTCCAAATCCCCCATCTTTACACAGTCTAATTGCTACACAGTCGGATCTAACAACTGTCACAAATGATGATGAAATGATGAGGACAACACAAACACCCAGTCCCCAGCCAAAGAAAATCCTCAACCCTGTGATCCAGAGGCAGCACCGCTAGCCACTAGAACACGAGCTGCGGACCCTATCCAGGGTGCAGCTAGAGCATCACCCAGGGGAAATTTTTGCAGTGAACAGTTTTTGGCGGTGGGCTTGTTCTTCGGATTGAGTCTTCGATGAGCTTTAGACTGCTGTTTGACGGTGATAGACATTTTTCGAGGGCTGCTGTACTTGTAACTTTTAATATGACTATGAATCACCGTTGGTAGTAATGCATCGGCATATTCTATTCAGTCAGCTACACCAATGATGTGCGGTACTGCTTTATCTGGAATACGTCTGACTTAAGAACAGAAGCAAGTTGGAATTTTAGTACTTCATTGTAGGCTGTATTTCATGCGAGTTCAGCCTCCTGCTGCAGCTGAAACCGAGGCGCCGTAACCGTCTCACATACCACACACAGCTTGCCTGTCAGCGACGCTGCCTGACAGCGAAAGAACAGTTTTATGACCCGTTTGCTAATCTCGAATGTGGCCCTCGTGCTCTCACAGCCAGCTAGTGGATTCACCTCACAGGAAAAATACACAGACCTGTCACCACGGTATCGAAATGAAATTAAGAAGTGGAGTCATTAGTGTCTGTTTCGGTTAAGGCATACATTCGTGCTTCGCTTGTAACATGAACTGATTTGATAGTCTAATTTGGAAGTGGCTCGTTAACAAACTTACAGAGCAGTTTTAGTAAAAACAGCGGCATAACATTAGCAATTGCGTTGTTTCCTACTGGAACCGTGAATAACATATGGTCGTAAAATTAATATCTGATCAGTCCGTAAATTAGTAATACTCCACGAACGTTTTACACTTTAAGAATATATCGGTTGACCTTACAGTACTGTACTCTTAGTTATTGAAATTTCATTCGCTTATGTGCCAAAGATACACCAGAATAGTTTGTGAAACACTATATGCAATTATACTAAATTTCTCCTTGCACGTCCTAAAGGCGACTAGAGGACAAACATCTCCAAAAACAAAATGGGTGAGACTTTCATAGCTACTGTTTGACGCACTGCCACTTCGTTCTCGTCTAGATAATCTTCTGCCGACGTTTGTTTGGTTATTATTCTAACATTTCGTCGTCAACAGTGCCTGGCATGTCAAAGATTCACACCCAAAGATTCATCCTGCGCCACCAGCTGTAGAGGGGTAAATCTTCGACTGTGCCAGCCACTCGTATTGGCAAAAACGTAAAATAAGTAAATACAAAATCGTCAATCAAACATCGGCTGAAGGTCCTCGGCATACAATGTCTAACTCTTCTCTTTAGTATCTTGTCGTGCATCCAAATTTTATTAAGTGTCTATGTCGGGTCTGAGAAGTATCACGCACTCGTTTACGAGTACTGCTAATTCCTCTATTCTGCAGGAGGCCCCTTCAGAAATTTGCTTAAATAAAATCTGTTTCCCCGCGATCCTTTCTGTTAACCGTGTCTTCAATATAAAGATACAAATATTTGATAGATGTAGCTATGTTTTTTGAATTTGAGATGCTGATGGTCTGGGTTTGTACATCCTTTGGAATGAATTGAAAGACTCCTTTTCCCTTCCACTGTGATCGACTGCTGTCTTATAAAAGTTTTGGAACCTTTCTGAGTAGATGAACGCTTTGCATTTGCCTACACGAGTATGCAGACGATGAACTACACTGTCTTTCGCCAGATTCTTCTACTTCCTTGTTCTCCATTGTGTCATTATACATTTCTATTGCATTTGTTTTTTAGTTGTTCTTGAATTCTCCATAAGAGACGACACAATGTAAGCGAAAGCGAGAAATTCACATTTAAGTTCAGTTCTTTTCTAGCCTAAAGGATCATTGACTTTATACATTAAATGAAATATTCTTTCCTTGCATTTATGGCTCAGTTTACAATATCCAACAGAAAGGAGAGGATAGCCGCAGGCTCTACCTCTGAAGTTTATTACTTGAGTAGGTCACAGTATGCGACTGATTAAAAGTTCGTCCTGCTAGAATTTACTTTGTGTTTAACACTGCTACAATCCAAGGGCTTCTGAAAATGAATTCGTCTGTCTATAGTGAACAGCGTTTACGATTCATATACGCAAAATCTGTGTATACTACAGAAGCAGTAGCACAACGCTGCAGTTCTTAAAGAGGCTTGTAGTGTCATTCGTAGTTCTCTTAGCAGAAGTATAGGCAATCACAAAACTGGACTACGTCTCTACGCAAGCGGTTTCCCAAGACGAAATAACATGAAAAGTTCTCCTTTCTTTTATGTACACCCTCTCTTGATTAAATTTATTTCATTCTCCATCCCTTCCTACAATGTGCTAATCTTTTCATCTGAACGTAATTACTACACCAACAACTTCATACTATGTTTCTCATGTGCTAGTCTGTACTTGTTCCAACAGTTTTCCGCTTTACTGCTCCTTCCATTGCAAAGTTACACTGAAGACCAATCCATTAGGACCACCCGATTAGTAGCGTGTTGATCCACCTGTAGAACGTAATATATCATAGTTATGTGTGACATGGATTCGACAAGTGCTTGGTAGGTTTCCGGAGGTCTGCAGCACCAGATATCAAACGTACGGATCACGCAATTCCCGTAAATAACGAGATGGTGATTCGTGGGCACGGAGCTAATGCCCGATAGCTTCTCAGATATGTTCCATCGGTTCAGATAACGCGAATTTGGTAACCAAGAGATCAATGTGGGTTCATTGCCATACTCCTCAACGCACGATTCCGTCCTTGTACCAAGAGCAGTTGTCTTGCTGGAAGATGTCATGTTGGTGATGACATTACAAATGGCATGATGTAGGTGGTTCACAATATTAACTTGCCCATAGCTGTCATGATGCCTTCAGTTACTACCATAGGCCCTACTAAAGCCCGGGTGAACACACCCCAAGGCACAATACTGGCCCCACAGGCGCGTGTCCGTGGTACAGCGCATATCCCGAGCAGTCGTCCGCCTAGCTGATGCCAAATCTGGACACAACCATCAATCTGGATTAAAAAGAAACATGATTCTTCCGAGCAGGCAAACGCGTTTCATTCCTCCATTGTCCAATCTCGATTATCGTGATCGTAATTGACAATTTCGTTGCGACGATATGGAAACCCGTAGGGGTCGCCTGCTGTGAAGTTCCACGTCCAACAATGGGCACGGTACTGTTCACTGCGAAACACTGGTGTTTCCTGTAGCATTATACTCTTTGGTCAGATCTGCTACTGTGGCCGCCTATCTTGCTTTACAGAGCGGGGAAATTTCCGACCTCCTCGTTTGTGATGAGGCATGGACGTTCAACTCCTTGTCGCGTACTCGTGTTTTCGCCATTCTTCGACCACATTCCTCGGAGGCTCACTACAGCAGCAAGCGAACAGCGGACTAAATTCGCTGTTTCCGAGAGCCTAGTTCAAGGCCTCTGACCGTAAAAAACTGACATTAGTCAAAGTCGCTGATGTATCTGGATTCCCCCATTTTCTGCCCGTAACATCGCTATAACTTATTTCCATTCGTCTCTGTTTTGCTTACATAATTTTCTTACGGCGTCACTTTCTCACAACGCCACTAGGCGGAAATAAATCTTGCGGTGTGGAGTATTCATAGTGTTTTGGCTCATCCCTCAATCTTTCTTTTATAACGTCACATTCAAACTCTCCCAGTTTCTTCCTTTCCTTATTTCCCTTGCTTATGATGGTGTATACTCTCAGAAACCTGTTCAAGTTCATATCGGCTTATGATCAGTTGTTAATGGAAACTTTATTCTAATATTCAGGGTCAGCCGTAACTTCACCGACAATATTTCGGAGGTTTTTAAGAAAAATTATCTACGCACTGTGGAAGTTTCAAAACGATAAAGCAATTATGATTTATTCGGTTTGTAGTCTAATTATCTTTGTTTCTGGAATAATGCCATCACAACTATAAGATAAACTATTAACATGCAATCACCAAAAGTACAACCTCAGACAGAAGATGCAGTTTCTGGTACCTGCCTATGCACAGATGCAAAAGTACTGTGATGTTGCTGTCGCTGCCTGAACACTTCAGCAAATCCTCGTTGTGTCGCTCTTCCGTTGGATGGAATGTGGCCTCTCACGGAGCGCAAATTAGCGAACTCTTCGTCAGTATACATACCCATATTGTTCTGTACCACTGTCAACGTACAAGTAACACTAACGTAAAGATAAGCCCTAGACACCACCGAACAGTACAGAATGCAAGCTCCGTCGCGATATTTGGGTCCTACAGTGTCCATCATTCCCATGGCGCACTCTTACCCTACGAACGGCACTTAAGGTTACATTCCATATCCACCATACACCATATGCGCTTGTGAAATCGAACAATTCATTCGCCAACATCTACGCCTTGACGAATAAGAAGTAATAGGTATTTACTTCTCAATCACCGGCAGCAGCGTCTAAATTAAAATAACGATGGAGACAGCATGCCGGGTTCCGGGGTTCGATTCACGGCGGGGTCAGGGATTTTCTCTGCCTGTGATGGCTGGGTGTTGTGTGATGTCCCTAGGTTAGTTAGGTTTAAGTAGTTCTAAGTTCTAGGGGACTGATAACCATAGCTGTTAAGTCCCATAGTGCTCAGAGCCATTTGAACCATTTGGAGACAGCATGCACTAATGTAGTTCGGCGAAACGCACACAGACTAAAGTTGAAACGTTCTGACGCTTATTTACTCGAGGTGACGGTAGATTATGCTGGTTTCGGTCTCCGAAAATTCAGGTGTTTGAGGTACATTTCGAGGTGCCCCAAGAGGTGGTCGTTGAAGCCTTCCGACCCTACGGCAACGTAGTGTGTCACATCGCGCAAAAGTGGCAGACGTTCACGACATACCACGGGATAAATGGTGTCCAACGGATCAACATCGAATTGTCCAAACATGTCCTATCCTATCTGGTGATAGATGGTGTGCGAGCTATCGTTATGTATGATGGCCAGCTGCAGACACGAGCAGGATGTCGACAACACGGCCATGTTAGGTCCGACTGTCTCCATCATCCCGAGCCACGCGGGGTAGCCGCGCGGTCTTAGGCGCCTTGCCGCGGTTCGATCGGCTCCCCTCGTCGGAGGTTCGAGTCCTCCCTCGTGCATGTGTGTGTGTGTGTTGTCCTTAGCATTAGTTAGTTTAAGTAGTGCGCTCTCTTAGGGTCTCATGACCGCAGCAGTTTGCTCCCATAAGACCTTACCACAAATTTCAAAAATGTTTTAAATGGCTCTGAGCACTATGGGACTTAACTTCTGAGGTCATCAGTCCCCTAGAACTTAGAACTACTTAAACCTAACTAAACTAAGGACATCACACATATCCATGCCCGAGGCAGGATTCGAACCATAGCGGTCGCACGTTTCCAGACTGTAGCGCCTGAACCGCTCGGCCACCCCACAAATTTCCAAATTTCCTGATCCCTACCGGTGACGCAGCTCCCTAACCAGTGATCACTTCTTTACTAGGCATATAAGCCTCAGCTGTGCGCATCCCAGACGCGTCACTTCTGGATGCGCCTATTCTTCCGCCTGCAGTCCCCTTCGGAACCAAGGGTCGTCCATGGCGGCGACGAGGCTAAGGCTCCCCACAGTTCGATGGACGGCCCGCCCAACGCCATGGACATCGAATGAAGTGTGATGACTATATCTGCTTTCCTCCAATCTGCCAAGATGACGGACGACGGATGGTCGCATTCCAACATGGAACAGCACCTCTGAAAGCAACGGTCGCCTCAGAAAAGGAAGAAGCCGAAAGCCCTCCTTCATATGGCATCATAGGTAGTGGACCAGATACAGACAGTGTACACCTTTGGAACGACCTGACGACAGATGTGGCCGCTCCCGATGTTCCATCTGAGGAGCGTCCTTCACTCTACTTGGGATCCCGCCCAACGACGACGGATCCCATGGCGGGAGGTTTCCCAGATGCCACCATGGCAGCGTTACCACCCCTACACCTCGATGGACGCGACAGTCAGCCGCCACGAGTTTCGATTCGCTGAGCTGATGATGTCGACGACACAGCACATTGGGAAGCTAGCCCACAGTAGTAGGGAGATGGCCGCACAAGCCCACTTTTGATATCAAATTGATATACATATTAATTAAATTGATTAATTAATTTCCCCCACCATACCTACCCCCAGTATGAAATCACGTGATTTCCTCATCCGGAACATTGGTCTGCATCCCATCTCCACCCCTCCCTCTCGCCCTCCCCCACCTACCCTATTGGCGGGATTTTCGAATTTTGGTGGGAATTTCGAATGTTAGAGGCAATTTATTTGTCCCAAGCCTAGACGTCCCACACCACCTCTCACCCGGGGATTGGCGGTAAATTAAAAATGGTGGTGCCATTTCCCGAACTCGAACTCCAGTCCTTCTGAACAGAAAGCCAGATGGTTCAAATGGCTCAGAGTACTATGGGACTTAACATCTATGTTCATCAGTCCCCTAGAACTTAGAACTACTTAAACCTAACTAACCTAAGGACAACACACAACACCCAGTCATCACGAGGCAGAGAAAGTCCCTGACCCCGCCGGGAATCGAACCCAGGAACCCGGGCGTGGGAAGCGAGAACGCTACCGCACGACCTCGAGCTGCGGACAGCAGAAAGCCAAAGTGCACTCTCCAACACAAGGAAACTATTCGCATGCTGGAGAGGAAGGTTAGGTTAGTGTACTTTAGTCATTTTGGTTGGGAAACTAAAGTAAAGATCAGACCTAATTACGTAATTAATCATAAGGATCAGTCATAACTACACAAGTACACTCCTGGAAATGGAAAAAAGAACACACTGACACCGGTGTGTCAGACCCACCATTCTTGCTCCGGACACTGCGAGAGGGCTGTACAAGCAATGATCACACGCAAGGCACAGCGGACACTACCAGGAACCGCGGTGTTGGCCGTCGAATGGCGCTAGCTGCGCAGCATTTGTGCACCGCCGCCGTCAGTGTCAGCCAGTTTGCCGTGGCATACGGAGCTCCATCGCAGTCTTTAACACTGGTAGCATGCCGCGACAGCGTGGACGTGAACCGTATGTGCAGTTGACGGACTTTGAGCGAGGGCGTATAGTGGGCATGCGGGAGGCCGGGTGGACGTACCGCCGAATTGCTCAACACGTGAGGCGTGAGGTCTCCACAGTACATCGATGTTGTCGCCAGTGGTCGGCGGAAGGTGCACGTGCCCGTCGACCTGGTACCAGACCGCAGCGACGCACGGATGCACGCCAAGACCGTAGGATCCTACGCAGTGCCGTAGGGGACCGCACCGCCACTTCCCAGCAAATTAGGGACACTGTTGCTCCTGGGGTATCGGCGAGGACCATTCGCAACCGTCTCCATGAAGCTGGGCTACGGTCCCGCACACCGTTAGGCCGTCTTCCGCTCACGCTCCAACATCGTGCAGCCCGCCTCCAGTGGTGTCGCGACAGGCGTGAATGGAGGGACGAATGGAGACGTGTCGTCTTCAGCGATGAGAGTCGCTTCTGCCTTGGTGCCAATGATGGTCGTATGCGTGTCTGGCGCCGTGCAGGTGAGCGCCACAATCAGGACTGCATACGACCGAGGCACACAGGGCCAACACCCGGCATCATGGTGTGGGGAGCGATCTCCTACACTGGCCGTACACCACTGGTGATCGTCGAGGGGACACTGAATAGTGCACGGTACATTCAAACCGTCATCGAACCCATCGTTCTACCATTCCTAGACCGGCAAGGGAACTTGCTGTTCCAACAGGACAATGCACGTCCGCATGTATCCCGTGCCACCCAACGTGCTCTAGAAGGTGTAAGTCAACTACCCTGGCCAGCAAGATCTCCGGATCTGTCCCCCATTGAGCATGCTTGGGACTGGATGAAGCGTCGTCTCACGCGGTCTGCACGTCCAGCACGAACGCTGGTCCAACTGAGGCGCCAGGTGGAAATGGCATGGCAAGCCGTTCCACAGGACTACATCCAGCATCTCTACGATCGTCTCCATGGGAGGATAGCAGCCTGCATTGCTGCGAAAGGTGGATATACACTGTACTAGTGCCGACATTGTGCATGCTCTGTTGCCTGTGTCTATGTGCCTGTGGTTCTGTCAGTGTGATCATGTGATGTATCTGACCCCAGGAATGTGTCAATAAAGTTTCCCCTTCCTGGGACAATGAATTCACGGTGTTCCTATTTCAATTTCCAGGAGTGTATATGCAAGGCGCTACACTAAGTGTGCCTAAAATCGCATTATAGCTCAAAAATTGACGATGCCATGCAACTGGTGTCATCCTGCTGGGAAACAAATTTCACAATACATCTTGAAACTAGCGGCAGACGTACTCAGACTCTACACTTCACCTATAAGCTGGTGGGAAAAAGGCTGGAATGGAAGGTACTATCTTTATTTCATAAAACTACTTCCTTCCACACTATTCTGGTGTCCTAGGAATCCATCGTCAGTGTATATTCACTGCTCGAGGTGCTTATAAACCAACTAGAACGATGTCAGCATACTGCTGTCATGTCTCTTAGGAAATTAATAATTTTATACATCTTTTTTAGGTTACAAATGTACGTACCATCAATCACATTTCCCACATCAGTCGTGCTTATTATTCGTAGTAGTAGTGGTTTTGACAGATATGGCTATGCCTCCCTAGGAAATAGAGTGAGGAAAACACGGCATGATTAGTTTCTATAGTTGATTCATTGAATTACCACCCAAGTCCTGCTGCACGAAAATACACACAAAGATGCAGCAACTTCTTTCAAGGGAGTAAGCACCATGATCAGTAGCCAAAGGAGATGTAATAGTCTTATTGCCGTTTACAGTAGCATCACCAACGCTCTGGTAGCTATCCGCCTGCACAAAGAAATCCTGGTCTGGTGTTAGGTACTTTTCCTCCTTTGTAGGATAATATAGCAAATTTGTCCTAACATCATGTCACTTGAATACACCCTCTGCACACTGTAAAAGGTGATACAAGTGGCATCAGTCCACTCTCCTGCAGAACACCCTCGGAAATGGCTTAAGTCTGATAAACGCATAGATTCTTCATAACATTGCTTGTGAGAACCAACAGTAATTCGGTAACATCTATATTCGACTGCATTTGTGAGAACACAGTTCAGGATTGGGATACATATGTTTCGCCTGCCTTACAATAGCGCCTCTGTATACTACTTATATCCCCTTTCTTGAATCATTTGTTAAGGAAACCCATGCAGTTTACATTGGAGGAGGGATGGTTAAAACTGAACGCAGACAGAGCTTAATTTTTAATCTTTTCTCGCTCTTGAGTGTCCAGGTACCCCCCGTCCACTTCAGTTCCCCGCATTTCATGGTACTTTATTTTTAATTCTGTGTATTCTCAGCAGATTTTTCGCGATTTTATATATTTCGTCGTATTTTCCTCAAATTTACGTAGTTCCCATCAATTTGTCGTAATTTAATACGTTTTCTTTCGATTTTTACCGATTTCACATCACTTTTTCAAATTTTTTGTCTATAGTCTTAATATGTATATAGTCTCATTGCTGGCATACCCATGCATTGTTTGATTTTATATGAGTATATTTGCGTGCCCTGTACACCAGCCAAAAATGGGCTCATGCCACAATCTGCCTACTTCTGTCCACCCCTCGGGGAGTGTCACAGTGTGGTGCGTGGCCCTGTATAACACACACTGATTACAGCCACAGTGGGTGTGGGCAATGTTTCATGCCCGCTGGACATGACTCTCCATCCCAATAGGAGAGCACTTCCACATCGCCACAATGAATCGTCATCGTTCAAGCTCCATATAAACTGGCAATGTTCATAGACATCATTTACTGCTGATATCGACATTGTCCTCCTCCAAGAAGTTACCATCACACTGTCTAGGCGACCCACACCTCCCACACCTCTGACTGCTGATGTCGACACTGACCTCCTCCAAGAACTGATCATCGCTGATTTCTACCCTCCCACTGGCTACGTGGCCCACGTTTCCCATGCCTCTGACACCAGTAATGGAGAGGCCATCCTCCTCCATGCACGGCTCCCACTGAAGATGTAGTGTGCCTTTTTAATGCTAGGAGTATCACCCTCACGCTGTTCGGCATCCGCATTGTAATTTTTTCTTCTTATCTATCTACGTAATTCTGTAGCTCTCAATTCGTTCGAGCAATCAATCATTCATGATAGGAAACACAGTCATAGCTCAGTCACTCAAAATGATTCTGAAATTTTACTTGTTAGAATGAAATCAGGCGACGATTCTTCTTCTCTGCAGGCTCGTG
The DNA here is from genome assembly GCF_023864275.1 of Schistocerca cancellata. Taxonomy (NCBI): domain Eukaryota; kingdom Metazoa; phylum Arthropoda; class Insecta; order Orthoptera; family Acrididae; genus Schistocerca; species Schistocerca cancellata. The sequence goes on along the minus strand of NC_064628.1, from coordinate 241,972,718 downwards.
CTTTGCGGCAATCTGCTAATCTGTACAAATAAAATGCCTCGTAATTTTGGGAGCGTTGTATAATCAGTCGGGAAACCTCAGATCAAGCGGATATTTGGCTTTGATGAAGTTTAACCTTCCGAAGAAGTAATGGAGCTCTTGGATTATTAAATGCAGGTTCGTATCCAGTCTTTCGGAAGTCCCTTCTGATTAACAACTACGCAATATATCAATAAATATCATTAATTCCCAAATGTCACATACACACCTTTTTTTGAAGGAGCAATATATATATATTTCCTTTTTAATCGTACAGTTCGTATCAGTTATCTTCTGTGATAAATCTCAATAATCAAATTACAGTTCTTCCAAACCAAGCTCATGCTAATCGGCACGAAGACAAACTCGGAAGCTTCCTTTCTTTTTTTCTAACAACCACCAGAGAGAGTACTACAAAGAATACTTATGCGCTCATGGCATAGGTATTGTATGAATTACTTTTCGCATGGATTCTGCGAGTATGAAGATAGAAAATTAGTAAAAGTGATTAAAGGGTAGAATTGTATCAGAATAATTCATCGAATATAAAGAGATATTACAGCATCATAAGGTCATATGCACCATACAGCTCCAGTCTCTGTGGCGAACGACACTCCTTCTTTGCTATCGAGGCAACGTAATATTTTGAAGGTCCCCTTGATGATTTTGTCCCCAGTACCTGATAGCCTCCCCTTGAATTTTACAAGGGTTTTAGCTATATGTTGGCACCTACTTGGACGTCCATCTGATGTCAACTGATGACCCCCAACAACGATGATCCTAGCTATCTTCCTTGATGGGGACATCCGGCCTGTGTGGCCGTGCGGTTCTAGGCGCTTCAGTCCGGAACCGCGTGACCACTACGGTCGCAGGTTCGAATTCTGCCTCGGGCATGGATGTGTGTAATGTCCTTAGGTTAGTTACGTTTAAGTAGTTCTAAGTTCTAGATGACTGATGACCACAGATTTTAAGTCCCATAGTGCTCAGAGCCATTTGAACAATTTTTGATGCGGACATTACACTGGTTCCTAAACTGCACAGGCGACTATGGATTTATTATCACCAGCTCATCATTCTACTAAACAGTGACATGAAAATTTTCAAATATTTGCTGGCATCACGACAGAAGAAGCTCGCCTCCCTGTATCAGATCTTCCTGGTGACAAAAATATTCCTACTGCCCTTTGCATGAGTGTACTCGCCAGGTCGCGACATCTGCCTGGTCCATTAGCTTTGCTTGACTTCAGTCAGGCATTCGACCATGTCGATCACACCTTTTTGATGGTGATCCTCGAAATATGGGTTTTCCGGGTCTTACAGTAACAGTGGTAATGCGCCTCTTCAGCGGCGCGACTTGAATAATTATAATGGACGCCTCACTGTGCCTCTAGTTATCGAGCGCTCTGTCCGACAAGGATGCCCATTTTCCACGATACTGTATGATTTGCCATTAGAAAACCTACTTTGGGGACTTCTCCAACGCCTAGTGGGCCTGTCACTCACTGCACGGAAACAGTGTTGCTACAGCTATCTCATACTCTACCTATGCAGTAAAGATGACGTCTGCACAGCTCTGGCATCGGAGGCGACATATAGTGAGGCATCAGGCAGTTCTCTTAACGTATCCAAATCGCAGATTCTGCTCACTGGAGAGGGCCTACCTGAGAGACGTGTCACTCCTCTGAGAGTGGCCACCACCGTCCGCTGTTTGGGCATTGGTTTTACGAATGATATTCATCATTCAGCGTCAACAAAAAGGAGACACCTTCTCCAAACAATCAGAACTGGTCCCTTTGATCGTCCACTTAGATCTCTCGACACTGTGTGGCGTGTGTAAAGCATAAGTGTCCACCATGCCACTCGTATCCCTCAAGTGGTGCAAGTGTTCTTGGTCCCATTGTTGATGACGATGAGAACCTTTGTCTGTACCAAGAAGCTAATCATAGTTGAATATTCTTCCCTTGCTCCCTCATGGAAGTGTGGTAATGTTGGCTTATTCCAAGCGCCAGACAAAGTTAAAGCACCTTTTGTTAGGTCTCAGCTGAAAGTCTGGCGCTGTTGCCCAGTGAGCCTCACTGGAATGCTTTTACATGAATATGCTTCGGACTCCATGTCACCCCAGTCATGTTATCAGACATTCCAGCCTCTTTTATCACTTGTGATATTTCTTTCTGGAATTAAGTTGCATCCTCTAATCCTTACAACTCTCACAAATACTCGAGGCCAAGACTGTACGCAACGCATTACAAATGAATCAGTCCCCAAGTCCCCAGCTCATATGGTTCCATGTGTGGAAAGTGGTGCTTTCAGACTTTCTCGACACCAGCTTCCAATCTAACTAGTATATCACCATCAATGGGAAACAGGTCAACCAGTTTCGTTTGCACCACATCCACCACGCCGACACATCCCTCTGTGTTCAGTGTGGTGTGGACGACACAAACGCCCACCGATTTTCATGTGGTCCGTTGTTCTGACGTGTTGATGCTCACGCAGCGTATCTTGGCTTTCCTTACTCGACATACACCTGCTCAGATCACTTTCCAGATGCTTTCACTCCCGGACGTGGTTCATTACCCTGCAACGAAAACTAACATTGTGAATTTGATACGCAGCCATACAGTCCACTACCTTTTTGGCGCAACAAAAAATCGGAACTGGATTATTGGACTACCTTGATAATTGTCACTGTGCATTTCTTCACAGCCTCAGAAACAAGCAGTTCTTTTCAAATTTTCTATGGAGCATCTTTCTTGATCTGCCTTCCAGCTGAAACGTCCAAGCCATGAAATGCTGATGTTTATTTTGCTGACATTATGCTCTGAATGAACTATAAACGGAGTCAACATAAAAATTTCGAGAAGACACGTCTGGATGTTCCACCATTCGAAGGGACGAGAGGCTCTCGGAATTTCAGTTAAAAAAAAGGAAAAAAAATACATCTTTCATTTTCATCGTCCCCCTGTGTTCTCTTCGCATAGTTTCTTCCTTTCTTACCCCCCTTTTAGTAATAGGTTAGTTGCTTTGGGATATGCATAGATAGACGCCAATGCCTGAAGAGGTGCAATTCTTTTTTTCTTAGGACACAAGTGACGGTGGCAAGTACATCATTCGCCTGTAGTCCTCTTTCCCTTCCAGAGGAGGAAAAAAGGGATTAGCGTAGATGGCTGTCATATAGATGACCTGATTTTAAAAAAAAATAAAAAAGAAGAGGTAGAGTCTTTAAAACTACATAAGAAAAGTGGTCAGAGCATCTTCCTAGTAAGCAAGAGACCCGGGTTCGAATCCCAGCCTAGCACAAATTTTCTGCTTTCCTCAATAATTTTACTCAATGCTCGCCCGCAGCCAAGGTCTGTAATTCCTTAGTGTCTTCGAAATTTTGTCGTTGGGATTCGGGTGAACCATGTATTTCTCGCTCAGATTATCCTTTGTTATTTTCCCTAGATAGGAGATTATTATCGTTACTATACTGCTGTGCAAGTAGCGTTCCTGAAAGTCAACCGATTTTCCCAATTATCAGGTAAGCTAGTAAGGTGGCTACACAAATTATGAAGTCAGATAAAGAAGTAGTTCAGTAAAGAACCAACAATTCTAATCTTCAATGTAATAACTGGTGGAAGGTGACTGATCTCGGTAGGGGTGTTGATTTCAACTGAAGTTTGAATTGCGTAAATGATGATACTTAATCAGAGAAGTGACCTTGGACTGACCTTGTCCAGCGCGGCCTGCACCTTGGCCTCGCTGCCGGTGTCCAGGGCAGAGGTGGCCTCGTCCAGCAGCAGGATCTTGGGGCGGCGCACCAGCGCCCTGGCGATGGCGATGCGCTGCTTCTGGCCGCCCGACAGCTGGGCGCCGCGCTCGCCCACCAGCGTGTCGTAGCCCTGCACAGGGGAAGACATTACGTCCGAATGGCTTGCAGTAGACGTATAATCCTAAAGTGTCCAAAGAACTATCATAGCCTCATCCACTGCCATCGAAATCACGAGTTTTGCTGTAGCCGCCAGCAGGTATGGCAGAATGGTTCTAGGCGCTTCAGGCAGGATTCGCAGGTTCGAATCCTGCCTCGGGCATGGATGTGTGTAATGTCCTTAGGTTAGTTAGGCTTAAGTACACTACTGGCTATTAAAATTACTACACCACGAAGATGACGTGCTACAGACATGAAATTTGAACGACCGGAAGAAGATGCTGTGATATGAAAATGTTTAGCTTTTCAGACAATTCACACACTGTTGGCGCCCGTGGCAACACCTTCAACGTGCTGATATTAGGAAAGTTTCCAACCGATTTCTCATACACAAACAACAGTTGACCGGCGTTGCCTGGTGAAACGTTGTTGTGATGCCTCGTGTAAGGAGCAGAAATGCGTACCATCACGTTTACGACTTTGCTAAAGGTCGGAGCACGTCTCGATCCCCTGAGTCAACAGATGGGGACGTTTGCAAGACAATAACCATCTGCCAGAACAGTTCGACGGCGTTTGCACTAGAATGGACTATCAGCTCGGAGACCATGGCTGCGTTTACACTTGACGCTGCATCACAGACAGGAGCGCCTGCGATGGTGTACTCAACGACGAACCTGGGTACACGAATGGCAAAACGTCATTTTTTCGGATGAATCCAGGTTCTGCTTACAGCATCTTGATGGTCGCATCCGTGTTTGGCGACATCGCGGTGAACGTACATTGGAAGCGTGTATTCGTCTTCGCCATACTGGCGTATCATCCGGCGTGTTGGTATGGGGTGCCATTGGTTACACGTCTCGGTCACCTCTTGTTCGCATTGACGGCACTTTGAACAGTGGACGTTACATTTCAGATGTATTACGACCCGTGGCTCTACCCTTCATTCGATCCCTGCGAAACCCTACATTTCAGCAGGATAACGCACGACCGCATGTTGCAAGTCCTGTACGGGCCTGTCTGGATATAGAAAATGTTCGACTGCTGCCCTGGCCAGCACATTCTCCAGATCTCTCACCAATTGAAAACGTCTGGTCATTGGTGGCCGAGCAACTGGCTCGTCACAATACGCCAGTCACTACTCTTGATGAACTGTTGTATCGTGTTGAAGCTGCATGGGCAGCTGTACCTGTACTCGCCATCCAAGCTCTGTTTGACTCAATGCCCAGGAATATCAAGGCCGTTATTACGGCCGGAGGTGGTTGTTCTGGGTACTGATTTCTCAGTATCTATGCATCCAAATTGCGTGAAAATGTAATCACATGTCAGTTCTAGTATAATATATTTGTCCAATGAATACCCGTATATCATCTGCATTTCTTCTTGGTGTAGCAATTTTAATGGCCAATAGTGTAGTTCTAAGTCTATGGGATTTATGACCTCAGATGTTAAGTCCCATAGTGCTCAGAGCCATTTGACTCCGCAACAAACCAGCGCTCCGCTGCACACAGCTGCAGTGGAGCTCTGCGTGTCACAGTGGCCAGACAAAGGTTAGTGGCCATTCGCACACGGATCCTGTCTGACCCAATTCTCAACTTTTCTCACGCTAGTAGCGTCCGCTATCTATTCTGCTACTTGCTCGCAGCGAGTTACATATTACCGCAAGAGGCTTAGACCCTGTTGCACACCCACACTGAAGTTATCAAGGCAGTAAGGTATGTCTGGCAGAACAAACAGCACGCATTACACATGTAGTATATCTGTAGGGATGACAGTCTTGATAACTTCAGCGCGGGTGTGGAATAGGGCCGGATCGTCTTCAGGCAATACAGAGCTTGCTGGGAATAAGTTGATGAATGGGTTGTGGATGCTACTAGCGTGTGTCAAGTTGAGAATTTGGGTTGGGTACGAAACGCAACCACTCACATCAATTGGGAGATCCGGGTTCAAGTTCTAGTGCATTTGGCATCAGTCTTTCGTTCTAAACAGATACCTCCCAGCCATCTCTGTGTATGTAATGTATATACTACTGGAAGAGCAAGTTTTGTTAAAAAAGTAACATCAAATATCGGAAGAACACTGTTCAGCACAAGGAACAAGTTCTACAGTTACAAGGTGAATTATATCGATGGGAAACCAAGCCTGTCAGTTTGTGTATGTTGTGGCATCGGATGAGAATGATTAGTCTCACCTGCGGTAACTTGGAGATGAAGTCATGAGCGTTGGCCATCTTAGCGGCCTCCTCGATATCCTCCATGGTACAGGTGTCCCGCCCATAGCGGATATTCTCCGCGATGGTGGCCTGGAAAAGCACCGGCTCCTGGCCCACCACGCCGATCTGCGAGCGCAGCCAGCCCACGTTGAGACTGCGGATATCGTGGCCGTCCAGCTCCACCTACAGTAGTTGAGGAACTGAGTTTAGATGTAGGGCCAGAAGGCTCTATGTTATACGCTAAATTCGTACACTGGAGGGATGAACATGTAATTTCTAAAAAAATCGATGTATGTGATCGATGTTATTGAACTCATTCGAAAGACCTGCAACAACACATGGTATAAAATGTCAACACATCAGGAAGAAGTTGTTAATATTAAGTGGCTACGTTACAAGACGGTAGCAATATGCTCCAAATAGCAGGATTGAGCGTCTAAGTAAAAGAGTTGGTGGACTGTTCTACATTATGCAAGCATTGTATGTCGGAGGGTAAACTTAAATAAAACACGACTTAAACTTGTCAACACCAAACATCGCATTGTTTACACGATACAGATTTTTAACGATAGCGAATGGACAAAAATAAAATGGTTTTTCGTGACGTACAATATCACACAGTATGGACTGTAACGATACTTCATTAACGCGTGTGTGGAGTATGCCGTCAGCAGGGAACTGCGCTAATCGTAAGCTTCATACTGGACTATTAACTTATGACATTTGCATGCAGTGACATCTGAGTAGCACTTCATCTTCAGTGGAGACTTTGACTTGTGTGCCAGGTGCACCATCAGTTCTCCGTCGCCTGATTACAAAGATACGTTTTGAGTAATTTGTGCACTGAAAACTGGCTGCAGTTGAATGCATGAAAACTGATACGTCTTCCAGTACCTACAGTCATGTAGATATTAGAAGTGATAAAATACGGGAATAAATAGATGGTGATACATAAATATACCGAAAGTAAGAAACTACTGAAAATGATGTCACAGAAGACAAGGAAACGTCAGTTATTATTTCCACCAGGATGGTTAAGTACTCAAGTCTATTACCTTTAGAAAGCGAAAGTATGAAATGAGAAAAACAAAATATGTAGGAATGTTGCTGTAAGTTGGCACACCTGATAAATAGCAAGTTACTATCTTATGTACACAACTTGAATGGAAATACGCTACTAAGGGTAAGAGTGCGATCCTGATTGTGTATAATGGCTGAAAAATGAGGTATCATGACTGTGTCAGTAATTACAGTAGACAGTCAGTATTAATACAACACACTTAGAATAGTAACGTCTCTGAAAATGCGAAGGGTGTGGGCAACGAGCGCACAGTGACAGCAACTTCCGTAGGTACAATAATAATCGACAACGTACATAATCTTCAAAATAACATCTGATAGCAAGCTTATACCTCGTTTGACTGGCACTGAAAAGATATTATGAAACAATGAGTTTAGAGACACGCATGTCTGGTAGGCTCTCTACCTGAAGTTTGTGGCTCATGCTTCTAAGAAAAGACACGCCATGAACGGCGAAGACGTACTTTGTAGCATGTAGACGTAGTTTGTATCATGTCTGGTAGGATCTCTACCTGAAGTTTGTGACTCATGCTTCTAAGAAATGACACGCCATGAACGGCGATGACGTAGTTTGAGATACGTACCGTTCCTCGGAGCGGGTCGTAGAACCTCTGAATGAGTTGAATACACGTGGACTTCCCGCAGCCAGAACTTCCGACAAGCGCCACTGTCTCGCCACTCTTCATCCTTAAGTTCAGACCTCGCAGAATCTGGAAAGCAATATACTTCACTGCAATGTATTTTTTAACTGAGTACCTGCAATGTAAATTACCACACATCTCAAGAAAGTGGTAAAAATCGATGCTTCTGGTCCATATCCCTCTAAATTCATCACAGTAGTTACTAAACTCCTGTATTATTCCGTTTGTAATTACAATAGAAGAAAATGACACTTTTGAAGACGGACTTAGAAGTCTAACCTATGTTCAGTTTGTTTATTGCTGCCATGCGGTATGAAATTGCAGCACTGCCAGATTTTTACAAAAAGAGCTCTCAGCAGAATGCTTTCTGTGATGCGTTATCACGCAGTGTCCTTCAATCCAACCCTAACCTCTTAAGGGTGTTAGAATGCTGTTGTTATTACAAGTTGTGTGATTTTATCTCCAGAAATCAACAGTTCCTCTGCCCAAACACGTCAACAATGTCCAGCAATTAGACAAACCTGTTTGTTTAGTGTATCTCCACTATCAACAACTTACCAACACGAAAGTGAACCCAGAATGTTAACATGTAAGCATTTAAAAACGAAAACACAATGAATAAATATAGCTGGTCGTCTTCTCTCCCTCCATTATCTACTTCCCGCGCATTCACCGATCTTTTGTGAAGGATGCGTATAGGTAAAGTAGGAACAGCTGATAAAGGAAACAATGTATAAAAAAATCAAATACTCAGCACATCTGGATTCTGCGAAATCGAAAGCAATTCCATCGTGTCAAGTACGACTAATGTATGAGTATTATCTACTTGGCCATCTTTGTACATAAATAACATGAAGCAAGTACTCTCCCGAAATTCGTGGATCCTATCTACCATGATGACAGACATATAGTTTCTTTAGAAAAATATGAGATAATTTAAATAAAGATGACCAGACGAAAGTTCGGACAGCCTTCAGGTTTCAAGTTATGGATTCTTTAGGGAAGTTTGTTTCAATGAATCTTCATAAGTGAACAAAAAAGCTCTTGTAAGTGTTACCACGTCATGAACAACTAGATAGACAAGCTTGAGAGGTGACTATTTATTCCGTACCTTCATTGTTCTCTCATTGTATTTTGTTTTCTGTCTATATCAATCGCAGCAACCTCTTTGCTCGGTCAATAAGAATATTTTAAGTTTTTGTGAGGCCGTTTTGTTTTCGACCAATGGGAGTCGTCTGCGGCCGTTGGACTGTGTGGTTCTGCTCGTTTGAGCGGAGTACATCATTACATTACTCGCTGTTCAGACTCGGTTTGGTGAAGTCGAGGAGGCTCTATCCTGTGTTTTGATGTTGAGAGAAAGGCGGAGATCCACACTGATATGTAGATAGTATGATGCACAAGAAAGCGGGGACATTAACATCAACACTAACATCATAAATGAATCCATCATCACCTTAAAAAACATCCTTCAAAGTTTTGGCATGCCCCTATTGGTCAATAGTGCAACAAGGGTTACCACAACGACTTCATCAGTAATTGACCATGTGGCCACAAATGTGGACAGGGAAAAATGTGATGTAGCTGTAAAATATCTCGGACTATCAGACCATCTCTTTCAAATAACAACAGTAAAGTCAGGCATCGAATCATTCCCTAAACTACAAGCCTACAAACGACATCTGTCAGAAATCAGAATAAAAGATTTTTCAAACGAACTAGAAAAACAAAGCTGGGATGAACTGTATAAGGAAACCAATGTGGATATGAAGTTCTCGGAGTTCTCTACATTGTTTAAATTGAACTTTGAAACATTTCCAAAAGTATGCATGTCTGTATCAACATCTCACAAAAAAAGATCGATAACAGCAGGTATTACGAAGTCCTCCCAAACACTTAAACACCTCAGTCCCATGAAAAAGATTCGCAATGATCCAGAATCCTTAAATTTCTATAACAGATACAAAAAGATCTACAGGAAGGTGCTGATTGCTGCAAAAGTCATTTAATGACAAAATAATATATTATGCAGAGAATAAAAGCAATGCAGTCTGGGAAGTTAGAAAAAAGGAAATGGGGAGAGGCAAGCAAATGCACAATAACATACTGCTAAGGAAGGGGGACAGAGTAATAAATGATCCACAGCACTTAGCAAACTATGTAAACGAGCATTTTGCAAGTAGTGCATAGAAGTTACAGCAAAAATTCCCTCAAACAAATATAATACCTGTAAATAATGTTGCACTAAATACAATGATGTTACTTCCAAACACAGAGAATGAAGTCAGTAAAGCAATTCAAAAAATAAAAAATAAAAAGTCAGTAGGCTTAGATGAAGTACCAATGTGTGTACTGAAACAATGCATAGGGATTATACAAGACCCCTTAACAAATATAATAAATGAATCCTTCACATCAGGAACATTTCCAGGGCAGTTAAAACAGGCAAGAGTTATACCTTTGCTTAAGAAAGGTAATGCAGAAAACACAGAAAATTACCGGCCCATTTTCCTGCTGTCGGTTTTCTCTAAAGTAATAGAAGCAATAATTAAACACAGATTAATGAATTACCAGAGTAAATACAATCTTATAAGTGAATCACAGTTTGGTTTCCGAAGCGGCAAAAATACAGAGTCAGCCATAGTAGTATTCACAAAAGCTGTACTTGATGCTCTTGATAAAGAGAACTTTCACTTTTCACTTCCTCTTTCTGAGCTCAACATCTCACTCATTATGGAGGGATGCTGACTCAGCTTTTCAGGATAGCAAATGGGAAGTTGCGGTACAGAAAATGGCCTAGAGATGAGATCACCAATGTGTGTGTGTGTGTGTGTGTGTGTGTATGTGTCACAGACATATTTTTGGATCTTTCTAAGGCATTATGATACAGTCGACCACAAGATTCTATTAAATAAATTAGAAGCATTAAGAATAAGAGGGGTAGCTAATGATTGGTTTCGATCATACCCAACAGATATAGTACAAAGATTAGAGATAACACGTACTTCAAATAGATCCAAACATTTAGTAAAACACTTATCAGAACCAAAATGCATTAGTATAGGTGTTCCGCAAGGTAGCATATCAGGACCAATACTGTTCCTCATATACATCAATGACTTTACCAGCAGTGCAACTCATGGTGAAAAAATCCTCTTCGCTGATGACAGAAATATTATAGTCACTGAGTAAACAAGAGAACTCCTTGCCAAGAATGCAAATGAAACTCTCAAGGAAGTTTATGATTGGTCAATAAGTAATAAAGTGACATTGAACATAAAGAAAACGACTGCCATGAATTCCAGTTTGAAGAGGAAAAATGACAATGTTAAATTAAATGTAGATAACTCCTCTATAGACTGTGTAACAAATGCAAAATTTCTAGGAATGAATATTGATTCTCAGTTGAAGTGGTATGAACACACAAAGGTACTTGCAAACAAAATGTCATCAGCATGTTATGCCCTTAGAATCCTATCATCAGTGTGCTACATGCAGTGTGTTTTAGTTACATATTATTCATATATACACTCAATTCTTAGCTATGGTATTCTTTTTTGAGAAACAAAAGCACAAAATATGAACACAGTTTTCAAACTACAGAAAAGAGCCATAAGAATAATAACCAAAAATACTAGTTGAGTTCATTGTAAAGATCTGTTCAGAACACTGGGGATTTAACTCCTCCATGTGAATACATTTACCAGTCAGTTGTAGAATCAAAAATAACATTGGTAATTACCGCACAAACATCGCTGTCCATGACCATGCAACAAGAGATAAACTCAACTTACATTTACCAGTAAAAAATAAACATAAAACTCGAAACAACATTTTCCACCAAGGAATAAAACGATACAATAAATTGCTAAAAGAGATTAAAGAAGTTGCAAAAATGCACTTATTTAAAACGGTAGTTAAAAATTACCTCTTAAGCAATACAATTTATACATTGAAGGATTACTTAACTGAAACAGAGTAGGACTTTGATATAAAACATTATACAAATAAATAATAAAAATAACTATAATGATTATAAAATATCCAACATTTCATATAACACCTTCACTTTATGTTTTTTCCTTCTTTTTTTCTTTCTAGAAATACTTACCCTCAAGCTACGCATAGCACAATACTAACACCTCTTCCTCTTTCTGAGCTCAACATTTCACTCATTGTGGACGGATGCTGACTCAGCTTTTCAGGATAGCAAATGGGAAGTTGCAGTACAGAAAATGGCCCAGAGATCACCAGTGTGTGTGTGTGTGTGTGTGTGTGTGTGTGTGTGTGTGTGTAGTATGTACAGTGACTGATAGTGAGATATGAGAGAACAATGTGGCATTATGTTATTTAATAAGTTATTTGTAAAAAAAGTATTGTATATCAGGAGTAAATCTAATGATTGTCTCTAACTAGAAGTCTATAAATATATGTGTATATGAATTAGCTTATTTTAAATTGATCTAAATTTTTAAATACTTTGACAGGTCCTAATTCTTGTAAAAAGAGATCTGTGGGTTAATAAAGCTACTACTGCTACTAAGATCACTGTGATTTATTTCCTGTAATGTATGTTAACTTTGTGGTGAGCGTAGTGTGGCATCATGTACTCAAAATCATTTCACGTATAGGTGTTGGTACGTGTGCTTGCGCGTATTGGGATAGGAGCTCATAGGTAACTAACACATAACTGTTTGGAAGCAGATTATTGTATCTCACACTATTTTGCTTCATGATATTGTAAATTCAAAGACGTTACCTTCTCCTGAATTGTAAAGATTAGTTTTTCAATCAATCAGAATTGTGTGTTACAAAGACTACTTTTCTTCAGTTTGTAAATTTAAATCTTGGAAATATCTCTTTGGAGTGTTAAGTTTCTGCTAATGTTTAGTGACAATATACTTTCTGTCAATTCATTTCCCTCATTTTTATTTTGCCACAAACCATCTTATTTTTTGAATTCAGTCACTTGAGTGTGCCAGGTTGCTAGTAAATAGGAAGTGCTTGCTCTGTTGGATCATTTTTTTTTTACAAATCAAATCATTTGTTTTCACAAATGAGAAGACAGTCCCACTTCACAGCTGGACGCTACAAGCATAAAATTACATTCACATACAGTGCACAAGTACTAGATAAGTGGGGACCCCCTTTACTTTCATTGCACTAAGTTTATGAAAGTGTATGTGTGGTGGTGTTATTTTCAACAGGTTTTCAGTTCATGACTTAAAGTGCATTTCCAAATAGTTTTTCTGGGGCATTAGAACTATACACATTGCATATATTGAAAACATAATGACTTGGTTATCACTAATTTTCTGAGTAATCCATGCTTTTAAAAAGACCATAGAACATTTTCAAGCTGTGTTCCAACCTGTGTTCCGAAAGCAATGTTGATTCTTACTATCAAGTGAAGCTACTAGTGTTCAGAGGGGACTATGTGGACATATGGGGCACACTGGGTTGTTTTGTAGTTAGTGTAAAATCGTGGAGCGAATCCAGTGGTACAAGTAATGGAAATTCTCTTGTGAGTTTAGCGAAAAGTTAGAGTCACAACATGAGCTTGAATTGACAATGATAGGCATTAGAGCGCCATCTGTTTTGGAGTCTCTTTGTATGTCAGCAACGAGTATGGAGGTCAATGTGAGATTAACATCTTTCATTAAATATTATCCCTCTCATTCTCACTTGAGAACGTTATGGAATTGCCAGAAACGAAAGGGTACTCACCGTAATGATTTTCTTATGATCCCATACAGTCAATAAGGGTGAACTTAAAGTCGAATGCTTTTGTGAAAATATGGTAATAGCAGGATTTCCTACATTATTTAACTGACAAAGGTGATCATGGTGGAAAAGGAAGCGGGTCGAATTTAGTACACTTTCGATAGATTAAGCGCCTTTGTATTGGTGCTTATTAGTAAAATGCATGAATAACTGTATCGTTATGTCATTGGAGAACAATGAAGGTCTTAGGACAAAATCATTAATCTACCTAAGTATGTTCTGGACCACTTTATTTACATTTGTAGCGTCCCATGACGCAGTTCATTGTCTTATCTTCGACTTCACAAGCAAGGCTGTCAATGTTGGGTCATCACTCTTATCACTTACATCGTCATCGTCATCGCCATCGTCACTTACATGATGTCATCGTCTGACCATCTACACGCCATTTCCCTTTCACCCTCTCTCAAGCCAATAAAAATCCACAGTGGTGGGACTAGGTAAGTTGTACTTTACAGCCCTTCACACTACCAATATCCACTCCCCCTCTCCAATCAGTCACAGTATAGTATTGAAATAGGGCAACCAGTCAGAATGTAGATGCAAGCTGTAGGCACCAAACTGAAAGAAATGCATTATTTCTGAAGTAACTACTTAGCCTTCTCTTGAATAGGCGCTGTCATCAAAGATATTTGCATAAAACAGCGTTATGTTCAAGGATATTTGCCTATGAATTGTGTACACATATACAAACTTAAAAGAATTAAGCAACCTCCACCTCAACTGCGTAACATGGTGATATGTGTTTTCATACCTTAATACAAAAAAAAAATCATTTATGGATTGTCTCAAGAGTAAATTTCCATTTCACATCCGTAAATTCCATTGTCAACCATGTAGCTATCGCTATGGAATATTAGAATGAGTATAAAACATATGCTCAATACATAGCTGAAAGCAAACATTTAATTACGCAATGTAATTAATGAATTAGAAATATATAGTTGCCACCGATGATTTTTACTTCAAGTACTGTTTCTCAAAAAATTCAAAATGCAAAATAAAATCAACGCAGCACTATGTTCTGGTTGCTTATCATCACCAACAAGTGGCAAGTTTATACTTTGATCTATAAAACACAGTTTGTGCAAGACACAGGATGCAGCGGGACGGTGTCGGTCGTCTTTGTGGTTGTTATCGCTATCGTTCAGTCCACCTAACTCGATAGAATTCTTGCCGATATCCCTTCATTCTGTGGGAGAAGATACGTGCTAGGCATTGTAAAGCAGCGTTGATGAAACCACTACCTAATAGCCACTACACAGAGGCTGCATAACTATAGTTGAAAGTCAGTTCCTGTAAGTTCATGATTAAAAAATCGGTCGTTCGGTGTATTCAGTCTACTTGCAGATAAGCGTTTAAAATTAGATTAACTCTGTTTTTAATTATATTGGAACACTAGAAATGGCTATCAAGTCCGTACTTAATATGGTGAAACGTTATCATTGAAAGTTCACTGTCTGTATAACAAATATTCACTCGAAAGCAGCCAGAATGTTAAATAGTCTGACCCGATTCATTTTCATGTTCTAATAGTTACAGACCCACAACTATTCGCGAGTTAAACATTCGGCCGTCTCAGTGGCGTTCTTCGTAAGAAGTGCTTGCCAAAATATTCCATACAGAGCACTAAACATGCCACGTGGAGGCCAGAAAGTTCACACGCTCATATCTCTCAACTATTTAACTTGGAAACACCAAATTTCCATTAAAATATTCGTAACTCCATTCGCTTCAGTCACGATATGTTCTAACCGAAATTAGCTCACTATTTCATCATCTAACAGAGTATTTTTAAAGAGTGACCTAACATCGTATTAACTGTAGGTCAGCTAGCAAGCGACCACTTGAGGTACTCCCCTCTCCGCACACTCCTCTGTTCGTGCCTGAACCACTTCATTCTGATTGGCTGCTGATCTAAAGGACCAATCAGAACGATCCTTCATGATAGTTCTCGCGGCAAATCTTGAATTACCCAATCACTAATTTGATAGTAATTAATGTCAGCAAAATTTCAGTTTCTTATGTTTAATGAAAATAAGCAAAGTGCGAATTATTGTTCAAATTAATAAATAAACTTAGTCCGCCTCTAACTGACATTCTGGCTGCTTTTATACAAAAGCATGCTGACACAGACATACGTCGCCTGAATCGTGGTTGCAACATAACTTTCCCACCGTTTGTGCAAGGTTTTATGTAAAACGAAATATTGAATTTTAACGTATGTCCCACATACACTCTCTGAATCATTTTCACGCACTCACACAACGAAATATAATCAAATAATAATATTGACTGATTTTTGTATTACGTAATTCAAAGTGACTGAAGTTTTAAAAAGAAAATTCTTATTAATTAATTTTTATGCACAGACAACTTTTTAATGGCTTCAAAGCATAGTGAAAATCAATCTGTTATTGTTCCCAACTTGGTTTTAGAAAACAAGCATGGGTTTTAGGACTTTTACGTAGTTCTCTTTATCTTCGGAATCGTAATAAATAAAAATCTGAAATTTTGACAGCATCATTCCAATAATATTAAAAGGCTTTGTATCAAATTTAAACAAAATCGGATAATTATTGATATGGATTATTCAGATTCGTAGAGGGTATGAATGTTCATATCGACTGAATGTTATGCTATGCAGTTCTCGTGGCAAGCAGCGTCATCTGTGCTGTGACCAGAGAGAAAAAAAAAATAGCCATCCTGCAGCCACCTTACTAGATGACTGCGTGCCTTACTGCAACGAATGTTATCTCGTAATAACTTGTTGCGTTACAAAGAGACCAACTAATGTGCATAGTGCATAGTGAGCTACGGTAGAAGTATGTTTTCTGGTACCGTGAATGTTTCGGCCGAACTGATAGTAATATTCCGTTCTAATATCCCCTACACTGGCGATGAGGGAAAGTAGAAATTACCAATATTTTTTCGCCAGTTACCAGCACTGGCAAATAGGTAATGTATATAGATTTGCTGAAAAATTTCGACCAGTATGCAGCAGTGAAGACAAAACTATGTCAAGATTGATGATATTTTCGTCATTTGCCGACATTGACAACGAGACATTGAGACCCACAGATTTATTCACGTTTACAGGGACGACCAACAAAGAGAAACATTAAGAAACTAAGCAGGTATTTTTATTTTTCATTTATTCTTTTTAGTGCACGTTCTATTTTATTGATTTTTTTTGTAGCAAAACTTCGTGGTTTACATTTGCCTGTGCATACGAGATTCTGGCTTTGCTAATCCGTTTCCTTGCCCAGTAAATTTTTGTGAATTTTGTAAACAGTTCTGAGCGTATTTTTCAGACTTGTTCCAACTGGTACTCAGTAGCCTACAGCCCATGCTCAAATCTATACAGTAATTGCCATCAACCAGGGGCTCATGATGGTACGCTTTCTAGATTTGAAGAAAACAATGACGAAGATCAAAAGCAACTACAATTTAGGACGCCTCCATCCTTCCCAAAATACGATCGGAAGATAGAGGCTTGGAACAACTACATCCAATGCCCGAGACAGCATTTCATCACTCATCAGATATCAAGTGATATGAAACGCAAATCATTCTTTCTTGCCTATTCCGCCCTACTGTATATCAACTTCCCCATAAGTTGTCACCTACCTGTGAACCTGTGACTCTCTCTGTTCTGCCGTTGAAGAAATGCTCATCTACATTTTGAGTCACACATATATGTCACAGCTTCCAGACATGGATTTTTTCACCGATTCAAGTTGTCACATCGAAGATACATTTAGTGGATTTTTCAGAAGACATGCATATCAAGTACTCCCTTGGCAATAAGTTAAAGAAGGACCTGCTTAGTCTAAAAAAAAACCTTCTTTACAAGACTGTCTGCCATTGATTTTGGCATACAAAGAAACGCAAGTATCTGATGGAGCATTACAGATCGGTGACGCTGACGTGTTCACTACGGATTAACTAGGTATGCAAAGCGATGCACAACCGACACGAAAATCAGATACTCAAACACATTGCAATAATTAATAATGAAGTGTATCTGTTGGTGAAAGATCTGGATGGGGATCGGTGCTCGTCATGAAGGTATCCATAAAAATGAGGTTCTATTAATATGGAAGATGGGAAGACGGTATCTACACGTGCATGAAAGAAAAACGTTTGATGTTTAGATGAACTGAGTTACCGGATCTGCACATTTATGATAGTTGAAAAATATTAAATAGATAAGTTAGCCATACTTATCTCATGCACAACAGACAGCAGTACGACGTAAAATGGAAGTTTGCGAGGGGATACGTACGCACGTGTTCTGGTAAAAAGATCACGTTTATTAAAGAACAACTGAACAAACTAATAAGCTAAACAACTAATAAATGGATGGTGGTTGCTGTTCTTCAAAACACTATCGGCTATGTTTGAAAATTACATTTACAACTACGTCTTGGAGACCCTAGCACGATTTAGCATTAATTATTAATTATGTACGGGTCAGAGGAATCTTTCAATGGCGACACTCATGCACATATACACGTATAATAAAGAGTCAGGACAAACATAAGAATGAAGAAAAACTTCTGCAATATGCACGTGGTTGGCAAACGGTCGCTGCCTTGGCTTGAGTACACGAAGCAAGTGAACAAGAATTCATCGATAACGATAAACTATTAATAGTTGTACCACAGAATAAATTCTGAAGCTGATTTGGAAGTTTTACCCCGACAGTCGGTAACTGTGACATGTAACGCTTCTCACAATCCGCGGACACGTGGCCGTCACAAACAAAAATTCTGCAGAAAATGAGTGGTAAAATTCAGAATAGCCGACCAAATTGAACATGATACAGTACTGTGAGTCACGATCTGCGAACTTAGGGCTCTCAGATCCGTACGTAACACGTACTGAGACAACAAAGACATGTGAAAACTAGATTCCGAACTGAAATCGAAATTAGCGACGTTTCAGAAATCTATTCAATTATACTGTACTCGTGACACCACCGACGAGATAAATCAGACTGAACTGACAAGATACATCACGAGTCCACATGATTGAACAGAGGGAGAGCAGAACAATGGCTTGCATGAGTGGCCAAGTGCAACTGGCTCTAATGTTCCGAAATTAACCAGGAAAATTCCGTATACTGCTCAACGAGCAATGAGCGATAAAAGCAGGATGTTAATTTTGACTGGGGCTGAAAGCTAAAATGGTTCAAATGGCTCTGAGCACTATGGGACTTAACATCTGAGGTCATCAGTCCCCTAGAACTTAGAACTATTTAAACCTAATTAACCTAAGGACATCACACACATCCATGCCTAAGGCAGGATTCGAACCTGCGACCGTAGCGGTCGGGCTGAAATCTACAAAAGTAACATAATGAATTAACTATGAACAGTCACACACACACACTTAGTCGATGTCGCCTGTCTCGCGCCTAGGGAACTCTTTTGAAACCCACGCGTTCCGTTCCTCTGGAAATGCCCAGAGAGCTTTGCCCAAAGCAAATAGAAACCTCTTTGACACCTGGTAAGTTCTTTATAGGATTGGGTAGTCTGCCACAGTACTAGCCTACGTTTTCTCCCACATACCTAGATACTGTAATTTACCTTGTACACTCCCATTTATGCTTTTCATTCATGGGGTGAGAGGAGGAAAGGATGGATACCGTCACATACTGCACATCGATATACTGAATGTGCGTTTGAGGCTCTGATAATTGCCAAAAATCTTAGTAAAATGTGGGGTGAAATAAAGATAATAAACCTTGTGGCCACTATAAACACACTCAGCTGCTCGGTCTTTTTTCTTGTGTAATTTTCAGTTTGCGTCCAGAATTGAGTTGCAGTGGGTAATTAAGTTAAATGCTAAACAAAATGATGAAGAACTCATGTAGAGACACTTGAAGAATAAATAGTCAAGTGATGATCATACGGCACAAAGCAAATTCCAGTGACAAAAGTCATATTGTCGCTGAGTAGCACATCGAAAAAATCTTGTTGAGCACCACCCCAGATAAATTTAGCATCGGCTTTTAACAACTCTTGGAGTGGCCTGGCTTTGATACAAAAGTCTTTGATAAAACGACGGTAGTAATAACATAATCCGAGGAAGCTTCTCACGTCTCCAACACTTTTAAGAACAGGAAATTCCGTTATAGACCTCACCTTTTCTGGGTCTGGCCGCACATCTTCATTTGACATAAGGTGTCCGAGTATTTTGATTTTTTTTCTCCGAAGAGACACTTCCTTGGATTAAGTTTCAGTCCGCCTTGCTGGAAACACTTAAGAACGGCCCTCAGTCTTTTTACGTGTTCATCAAATATCTCTGAGAACACTATAATGTCATCTAAATAACATAGACACATGGTCCACCTCGGGTAACTTAGAAGATTATCATCATGCGTTCAAAAGTTGCTGGTGCATTACACAAACCAAACGGCATTACCTTAAACTCAAACAGGCCCTCAGGGGTGATGAATGCAGTTTTTCACCATCAGCCTCATCTACTTCAATTGGCCAGTATCACGAGTACATGTCCATGCTTGAGAAAAACGCAGCCCCCGTCACACAATCTAGTGTATCATCAATTTGTGGAAGAGGGAAAACGCCCTTTTTAGTTATCTTATTAAGCTTCCTGTAATCAACACAGAAGCGCCAACTGCCATACTTCTTCCTGACGAGAACCACTGGTGACGACCATGGGCTCTGCGAAGGCTGAATGATGTCAGTCTTCATCATTTTCTCTACCTCGACGCGAATTATTCTAAGTTCCGTTGCTAACACACGATATGCTCTCTGGCTTATTGATTGATGGTCTCCAGTGCTAATCCGGTGCTTCACCGTCGATTTGCCTAATTTGCTCTTCACCTGTGGATTGAAGCATTCAGAAACTCTTGAAGAATGGCAAATAGCTTCTTCTGTTGTTCGTTAGTGAGATCTGGTGATAGTCGAGCTAGAAGACCTTGTCTCGTAGTGGTAGCGCTCATTCCGCCCACAGACTCGGCATGGGAGGTTTCTATGACGCTCAGCTGTTCTGAAATTAACGGCTCAGAGTTTGCTACGCACATGAGTCTTGGAAGGATCTGCGGTTCTCGGCGACAGTTAACTATCCACAATTCACCGAATTCGTTCTTAAACGAGACAACAGAGACTGGGATGACTAAGTTATTCTTCAGTGGTATGCTTCTCTTACATTCCACTACAAGATCCATGGGTTGATGCATGGCATGACACATGACAGTTACCTTACTAGCTCTGGCTGCAGGAATGATCACTTCATCCAGCACACATAGCCTCCACACACTCGGATGCGCATCTACTTGTCCACAGTATCTCATCTCGTCTAGCATAATCTTCGAGCGTCCACAATCTATAATTGCCTGAGAAGCTTTCAAAAAGTCCCAACCGAGAATGATGTCATGACTACACTCTTGTAAGACGATAAATTCTAAGGGCTGTATACGGCCACTTATACCCACACGAATGACACATCTTCCTGTAGGTTTTACATATTTCCGATTAGCCACCTTCAACATAGATGTTTTTCTGTCGACGAATACGGTTTTCTGCAACTGGCTACGGTACTCCGAAATTACTGAATATGATGCTCCAGAGTCCACAAGAGCTTGGGCTGGTCGGCCACCCATGAGGATATCAACGTAGTTTCCTATCATTTTTGTAGTGATCGACGACGGAGGATTTTTCTCTTCGGTGGCCTCACCTCCAAGGAAGGTCACACCCTTTAGTTTTCCAGGTTGCGGCGGCTAGATGATCGGTTGGAGCTTCTAAACGGCGATGGAGACCTTGATCAGCGTGTTAGGGAGCGTCCTCTCCAGCGGCTAGCTTGCGGCGATGGTGACCAACGTCGTCCTGCACCCCATCTTGGTGTTCATCTTCGTCGTCCCGGAGTTGGCGTCGGCTAAGATAGGTCTGCTGTCTTCTGGCGTGGGCGTCATCAAACATCCGCCGCCTTTCTCGGCAATAGCGCACCACATGTCCCGGTCGTCCGCAGCGGAAACATACTAGATGGTTATCCTGGGTCCTCCAGACGTCAGTCTTCCTTGGTGCCCAAACAAGTTCCTCATGCGGCGTTGTAGGAACGTAAGTTCGCCTGGGTCTCGACTTTTTCACCGTTTTAAAGGGAAATGAAGGACGAGAGATTGGGTTCAATGTCTGTTCCACTTCCTCCCTTATGACCTCTTGAAGCGTCTCCGTTTTTGGCTCGCCGTGCAATCCGAGTGCCTTCTGAACTTCCTCTCTCACAATCGGAAGAAGAACACTTGTGAAATCAGTTCCTTCCTCCATCACAGACATTGATACGATGTTTGGAAGCCGTTCAAACTTCTTGCGTGTAATTCTTTTTTGATGCATTGTCTCGATATATTGGCACTGTTGTATGAAGTTGTCTGCTGTCGTAACCTCCTTCAGGAGTAGGGCTTGGTACATGTCCTCAACAACACCCTTCATGAGGTGTGCAACCTTATCTTCCTCCTTCATTCTTGGATCCACTATTTTACACAGCTCCAAGACGTCTTGAATGTAGGATGCTGTCGTTTCTCCTAGACGCTATGCCCAGCACTTTAATTTATCTTCAGCCTTGAACTTCTGTCGTTGTGTGCCGCCGAAATACTTGCGCAGTTAAGCCTG
The DNA here is from genome assembly GCF_023864275.1 of Schistocerca cancellata. Taxonomy (NCBI): domain Eukaryota; kingdom Metazoa; phylum Arthropoda; class Insecta; order Orthoptera; family Acrididae; genus Schistocerca; species Schistocerca cancellata. The sequence continues at coordinate 241,950,449 of NC_064628.1, read as the reverse complement.
GAATACTTCCCACCTTGTGAATTTATCCTATTTGTTCTCATACCATTGCTTGGCAGTGCCTTCCAAGTAGAAAAACACGTTGGTCAAAGACACGGTGTCATCCCATTTGTTAAATTTGGCTATACGCTCATATACCTTCAGCCACTTGTTTGGATCTTTGCCATCGTCACGAGAGATCCAGGAAGGATGTCTCATGTGGTGGCGCACAGTTGCTGTCGTCGTAACGTCCTCTTCTCCTTCTGTCTCCGATACATTGCGGTCTGTTGAATATGGCTCGAACTCGGGTTTCTCGGCACGTAAACAGCGGCTCTGCCGTGGCTGATGGGAGCCCCTGTGTCGTCGATAACGTGCGCTATCACAAGGTCCAATACCCGGCGCCTTCACCAGAATAATGTCATGTAGAAGAAGGTGTAATTAGATGAATGACGAGCACTAAGTTCAATAACGAAGGTTTATTCAGCACTTGCACATACAAGAGCGCAGAGTGAACTGCCTCCTGCCAGAACACACGGTATATACACTTTTACAGAACATTCCAGCATAATGTTTCTTGACATTTGTGGATACTTCTAGAATGTACTCGAACCGCATATAGAAATTAAAAATTTTACAGTTCAGGTGAATTTTCAACTCACGAACCTCCATGCAACAGCCTAGTATGATACCTACTACACCACGGTGACTGTGCTATACACCTTCTTCTGCGACAATGTGATACCTTCTACTAACGCGGTTGACCTCCTTTTGCCTTGTGAATGCTGCAGATCGACTTGACAAGGATTGAACAACTCATTGGAAGAAGCCTGCAGAAATACTGAGCCATGCTACCTTTGCAGCAATCTGTAACTCCGAAAATGTAGCGGGCACAGGATTTTGTACGCGAGCTGACCTCTCGATTACTTCCCACACATGACTGGTGGTGCGGCGCGGCACGTTACTTTTTTTACCGCCCTGCCAGTGTCCAGCAATGTTCATTTGTCTAGATAAAAGCTGTAGTAGAAAATACTAGACCACTACTGTCAACTGCAGGTCGCAACATACATAGAATCGTCCGGTAAACGGGATGTGGCTAGCTACTGAAATGAAAGTTTTAACTTGGCAATGTAAATTTTCAGGTGTATTTTTACGATAAAGATCACAGTTAATACTGCCAAGTCCTTAGTAAGTGGCAACACAATCTAAAGTTCACACGCACACCACAATCACACACGTAGCCAGTTTATGGTATTTACACCCGTTACCGAAGTTAATAGATTTCACTGTATCGTTTAGTTATGAGACTGCTCGCTCAAATGTTGTGCACTCTGCTCTACACGTAATACCTGTTCCAGTCTTGGATCGCAGAACACGCCACGCGGTTTTAACTAACAGTCAAAAGCAATAATTTTTATATTCCGTCCGAAATTCCACACGACTTTCACTATACCGTTCACTTAAATACACTTTGTACTACTTCGCGAACTCGTAATTAGCATTTTTCCACGATTTTACAGTACTTTAGTCGGAGCTGCTTTCAATGAGATGTTACTAATTCGAACCCTCAGCCCCGACCCCCCTAGATCACACCAAAGGCTTTGTTCCCAGCATAGATTGGCGCGAGCCTGCATTTTTCTGATTGGCTGATATCACAAACAGCAAATCAGGTTGCAGTATTATTCCGCGCTAACCTGCGCTTTACTTCAGTGACCAATCATAGTAAAACATTTCTTTCTATGGCAATTGCTAAATAAATAAATTTAGAAAAGCATCAAATATAAAATTACTCCCTCTGAAATTACCGATTAATTTGTGTTCTACTCAGGATTTATTAGTACCATAAACTGACTGCACATTTAATTATAGTAAATCCCCTGTATAGTTTAACTGCTAATTCGTGAATAAACAAAACAATTTTCATTTACTTCTGTTCTTCTTCACTCATACAACACTCACACTGCTAATTACTACACATATAAAACAATTATAATTATGCAAATACATTAAATATTAATCAAACATAATTTTACAACATTGTTTTGACTACGACTGCTAGCACTGTCTGTCAACTGCTGACCTCTGCCGTCTACTAGTACAATTACGTGCAGCTCTGTAACTCAGGTCCATGTCAGTTGGTGACATCTGTCGATGACTCATGCCTATAACGATATCGTCCTAAGTAGTGACAGGAGCGATGCGAAGGCGCTACGCCTCAGTGGTATTCTTATCGGGTCATCTGGATGGCCGAATCATTCGCTCAAATTATCCAGCATTGCGAACAACTGTGGTCCGGTGACATGGCGCATTGTCATCCACAAAAATTCCATCGTTCTTTGGGAACATGAAGTCCATAAATGGCTGCTAATGCTGTCCAAGTAGCCGAATATAACCATTTACAGTCATTGATCGGTTCAGATGAACCAGAGGACCAAGTCATTTACATGCAAACACAGCCCAGACCATTATGGAATCTCCAATAGCTTGCACAGCGCTTCTTTGATAACTTGAGTCCTTGGCCACACACGGACCCTATCATCAGATCTTACCAGCTGATACCGGGATTAATCTGACCATGCCACGGTTTTCCAGTCGTCTGGATTCCAACCGATAAGGTTGCATCTTTCAACCGATAAGGTCACGAGCCCAGGAGAGGCGCTGAAGGCATTTGCTGTTAGCAAAGGCATTCGGTCGATCGTCTGCTGCCATAGGTAATTCACGCCACATTTCGCCGCACTGTCCAAACGGATGAGTCAGTCGTACTTCCCACATTGATTTCTGCAGTTATTTCACGCGCTGTTGCTTGTCTGTTAGCGGTGACAACTGTTCGCAAACGCCGCCACACTCGGTCGTAGAGTGAAGACCGTCGGCCACTGCATTGTCCGTGTTGAGAGGTAGCGCCTGAAATTTTGTATTCTCGTCATACTCTTGACATTTTGCGTCTCCGAATATTGAATTCTTTAACAGTTTTCGGAATGGGATGTCCCATACGTCTGGCTCCAAGTACCATACAGCGTTCAAAGTCTGTTAATTGCTGTCTTGCAGTTACAATCACGTCGTATATCTTTTCACATGACTCACCTGATTACAAATGACAGCTCTGTCGATGCACTGCCCTTTTATATCCTGTGTACGCGATACTACCGCCATCTGTTTACGTGCATATCGTTATCCAATGACTTTCGCTACCTCACTGACTTTGCAGTCAAAAAATTTTATGATTACATTTATCCTTAAATTTATCCTTATCACAGAGCACAGTTCTTTAGTGGCTGTCTTTAGGCCGGACAATACTATTCCTTCTCGAACAGCTCAGCGTTTGCAGTTCAGGGCGTTACCTCTGTTGAAGAACGACTACAAAATCGTATTCGTACCCGCAGCACCACAAATGAATGCAAATTTTCTATCTCGTTTCCAACAGCGTAAGATACTATGTGATCAGAAGTATCCGGACACCCTCAAAAAACATACTCTTTTCATATTAGGTACATTGTGCTGCCATCTACTGCCAGGTACTTCATATCAGCGATCTCAATAGTCATTAGATATCGTCAGAGAGCAGAATGGGGCGCTCCGTGGAACTCACGGACTTCGAAGTGGTCAGGTGATTATCCAAACTTGTGTCATACGTCTGCGCGCGAGGTTTCCACACTCCTAAACATCCCTAGGTCCACTGTTTCCGATGTGACAGTGAAGTGGAAACGTGAAGGGACACGTACACCACAAAAGCGTACAGGCCGACGTTATCTGTTGACTGACAGAGAACGCCGACAGTTGAAGAGGGTCGTACTGTGTAATAGGCAGACATCTATCCAGACCATCACACTGGAATTCCAATCTGCGTCGCCGGCCGGTCGCAGGTTCGAATCCTGCCTCGGGCATGGATGTGTGTGATGTCCTTAGGTTAGTTAGGTTTAAGTAGTTCTATGTTCTAGGGGACTGATGACCTGAGATGTTAAGTCCCATAGTGCTCAGAGCCATTAGAACCATTTGAACCAAACTGCATCAGGATCCACTGCAAGTACAACAACAGCTAGGCGGGATATGCAAAAACTTGGATTTCATGGTCGAGCTCCTGCTCGTAAACCACGCATAATGCCGGTAACTGCCAAACGACGCCTCGCTTGGTGTAAGGAGTGAAAACATTGGATGATTGAAGAGTGGCAGAATCTTGTGTGGAGTGACGAATGATGGTACACAATGTGGGGATCCGATGGCAGAGTGTGGGTATGAAGAGTACCCGGCGAACGTCATCTGCCAGCGTGTGTAGTGCCAACAGTAAAATTCCGAGGCAGTGGTGTTATGGTGTGGTCGTGTTTTTCATGGAGGGGGCTTGCACCCCTTGTTGTTTTGCGTGGCACTATCATAGCACAGGCCTACATTGATGTTTTGAGCACCTTCGTGGTTCTCACTGTTGAAGATCAATTCGGGGATGGTGATTGCATCTTTGAACACGATCGAGCACCTGTTCATAATACACGGTGTGTGGCGGAGTTGTTACACGAAAATAACATCCCTGTAATGGACTTGCCTCCACAGAGTCCTGAACTGAAGGGTATAGCACACCTTTGGAATGTTTTGGAACGCCGACTTCGTGTCAGGCCTCACCGACCGACATCGATACCTCTCCTCAGTACAGCACTCCGTCAAGAATGGGCTGCCATTCCCCAAGAAACCCTCAAACACCAGACTGAACGTATGCCTGCGAGCGTGGAATCTGTCATCAAGGCTACGGATGGGTCAACACCATATTGGATTCCAGCATTACCGATGGAGGTCGCAACGAACTTGTACGTCATTTTCAGCCAGGTGTCCGGATACTTTTGATAATATAAAGTACACTCCTGGAAATGGAAAAAAGAACACATTGACACCGGTGTGTCAGACCCACCATACTTGCTCCGGACACTGCGAGAGGGCTGTACAAGCAATGATCACACGCACGGCACAGCGGACACACCAGGAACCGCGGTGTTGGCCGTCGAATAGCGCTAGCTGCGCAGCATTTGTGCACCGCCGCCGTCAGTGTCAGTCAGTTTGCCGTGGCATACGGAGCTCCATCGCAGTCTTTAACACTGGTAGCATGCCGCGACAGCGTGGACGTGAACCGTATGTGCAGTTGACGGACTTTGAGCGAGGGCGTATAGTGGCATGCGGGAGGCCGGGTGGACGTACCGCCGAATTGCTCAACACGTGGGGCGTGAGGTCTCCACAGTACATCGATGTTGTCGCCAGTGGTCGGCGGAAGGTGCACGTGCCCGTCGACCTGGGACCGGACCGCAGCGACGCACGGATGCACGCCAAGACCGTAGGATCCTACGCAGTGCCGTAGGGGACCGCACCGCCACTTCCCAGCAAATTAGGGACACTGTTGCTCCTGGGGTATCGGCGAGGACCATTCGCAACCGTCTCCATGAAGCTGGGCTACGGTCCCGCACACCGTTAGGCCGTCTTCCGCTCACGCCCCAACATCGTGCAGCCCGCCTCCAGTGGTGTCGCGACAGGCGTGAATGGAGGGACGAATGGAGACGTGTCGTCTTCAGCGATGAGAGTCGCTTCTGCCTTGGTGCCAATGATGGTCGTATGCGTGTTTGGCGCCGTGCAGGTGAGCGCCACAATCAGGACTGCATACGACCGAGGCACACAGGGCCAACACCCGGCATCATGGTGTGGGGAGCGATCTCCTACACTGGCCGTACACCACTGGTGATCGTCGAGGGGACACTGAATAGTGCACGGTACATCCAAACCGTCATCGAACCCATCGTTCTACCATTCCTAGACCGGCAAGGGAACTTGCTGTTCCAACAGGACAATGCACGTCCGCATGTATCCCGTGCCACCCAACGTGCTCTAGAAGATGTAAGTCAACTACCCTGGCCAGCAAGATCTCCGGATCTGTCCCCCATTGAGCATGTTTGGGACTGGATGAAGCGTCGTCTCACGCGGTCTGCACGTCCAGCACGAACGCTGGTCCAACTGAGGCGCCAGGTGGAAATGGCATGGCAAGCCGTTCCACAGGACTACATCCAGCATCTCTACGATCGTCTCCATGGGAGAATAGCAGCCTGCATTGCTGCGAAAGGTGGATATACACTGTACTAGTGCCGACATTGTGCATGCTCTGTTGCCTGTGTCTATGTGCCTGTGGTTCTGTCAGTGTGATCATGTGATGTATCTGACCCCAGGAATGTGTCAATAAAGTTTCCCCTTCCTGGGACAATGAATTCACGGTGTTCTTATTTCAATTTCCAGGAGTGTAGAAAGTTTGACTCACCAGCTGATGTTTGTTTTTCAGAGGATTTCAGTAGTCAAAACTGTGGAAAACTTCTTAATAAATGCAAATTTAATTGCCAAACTTGTGTCTAAAGATCCTCTCTTGTCTAAGATCAAAGTTTATATTCAAATGGAATGCCCTATTGGTAAATTTAAGGAGTCAGAGATTAAATCTTATTGTAATATGAAGCACGCATTAGCAGTGTAAAAAGATGTCCTGAGATGTCCTGGTACATTGACAATCAGGCAAAACACGTATGTTTATTCCTGCGGTGCTTAAATCTGACGTACTGGTGTTGCTGTATCAGTGCCATCGGAGCAGCTTGGTACTAAATGCAATGACGAAGAGCATTGCTGCTGTAAAATATTGACAAACCATTGACATGAAGGATGCTAAATGCTACTTACGTCAAAAAAGTATCACTCAGCTTCGCGTCGACAATGTTTTTAGTGGCCACAGGCAGCAGAGTGCTGATCGCGTCTGCACACTGATTTTGCAGGACCGTTTCTCGGAGACTACTGTCTCATCCTCATAGAAGCTCTCTGCAAACTTCCATTTGTGATACAAACGTCATCGATATCTTCAATGAAGACTATTCAGGCTTTGTCAAAGATCTTCTCCATGGAATGAAGCTATTGTCGAGAGAACGGCAGAAACATTTCTTCTCTGGCTTGAAACTATTTTGTTAAGTCAGTGGCATTTGACACTTCAGAAATACACCGTTTCTTCCTGAGGCCAATCGACTCACTGCAAGATACATACGAACTGTCAAGTGACATATGTCATGTACTGACCTTCTTCTCTCAGTACAGAGCCGCTCCACAAGATACACGATCTCCAGCTGAGAACAACAAGGAAGACTGCATCGAACAATGATGTCAGTTTTAAAGCCACTCGTGCACCCATATATGCGGAGCTTCAACAACAGTCGAAACAAAACTTTTTTTAAACTAAATGATCCGATACTTATTTCAGCCTGCAGATATGAGAAAAAGACATGGCAACAGGCTTAGTCGTAGAGCAGTTCGCTGTTATCATGTTAAAGTAAAATTTTAACATGTAATCGCAATAAGCCATAAAAATCAAATCAGTCCACACTGCCGTCACAAGCACATAAACGGAACTCCTAGACTGTTTTCTTTTGCAGAATCAGGGCACTTGAATGGAGCCAGATGTCTGATGGACCTTCCCCTGCAGCCGACAGTCGGCCCCGTCAGCACCTCTAGCAGCAAGGCCAGACAGTGACGGATCTATGGCAGTGGACATCGGGCCTCGCTCATCAGGCAGCACTACAGATGTCTAACTGGCAACGTTCAACTGCTCGCCACCTGACCATAGTTTAGCATAGGAACTGCCGGCGAATGCCAGGAATTAGAAACATGTGTGCACCCACCAGATATTCACGCCGGCAAGCAAGGAAGGATGATGACACTAACGAAGCCAGCTCCCCCCCCCCCCTTACCAGAGAACAGAAATACCACGACAGACCGCCATCACATATTCACAACCACTTGCGCTGTACCTTCTCAGTTTCGAACAGCTGCCTAGAAGTGGCTCTTGTTAATTAGGACTACATTCTGCTTCCGCGTCACGTCCAGCAGCGCGTTGTATTCGTCCGTCATAATATTGACAGCCTCCATAGAGTGCGCTTCCAATAGCGGACTATTTATGGCCCGCCCATTTCTGTCAGGGATGAAGATTCTTCTGGCAGCAGAAAAAACTTACAGATCGCCGACACTCCCTCAATTCCTACCGTTTGCCTAGTTCCTACACTGCAGCAATTCCGGCAATAGTGCTCCACTGCACAGTTTCGCAAGTTCCGTTCAGTTCTGACTTATCAGCCACTACTTATGAAGTAATGGATACAGTCAGCTTTGAGTGCTGGCATAACACCTACTGACTAAATCATACATTGCTAACAGTCAGCAAAATTATTTAGAGTTTATCTGTAATTCGTATAATGGGATGATAACTCCTATGAATCACACTGTTATATCAAAGTTATTTAAATACTGTGTTCTCACTATTAATAAATCTTATTAATATTTCTTATTGCGTTGCCACATTTCTGTTCTAATGTCGCCTATCACGCAAGTGTTACGTAGATTTTAACCAGCATGCATTGTGGCACCATTTCAGTGACCTATAGTAGAAATATGTTTACTGCTACTGTGTATTTTTGGACTGAACTCATAGTAACATACAGTTACAACATACCATACATAAATAAAACCAACTCTAATAACAGAACTTTATTTAAAACGTCATACAATGTTAGCAAAAGTCGAACATCATTTTAGGAAGGAAGAAAAAGGGTGTTGCACAGAGATTTTATTACGATGCATCACTTAAAGTTCATGTTTCCAGCCGCGCGGGGTAGCCGTGCGGTCTTGGGTGCCTTGCCACGGTTCGTGCGGCTACCTCCGTCAGAGGTTCGAGTCCTCCCTTGGGCATGGGTGTGTAACTTGTCCTTAGTAGTGTGTAAGCCTGGGGACCAATGACCTTAGCAGTTTGGTCCCATAGAAACTTACCACAAATTTCCAAATTTCTAGTTTTCACAATATGTATGGAGGACTTATCCTCTATTTATACACAACACGACCAAGGACAGCGTCAGAGATGAAACAGTGCCAAAGACGATGGTGGAACAAGACACCGTCGATTTCTCGAAAATAAAATCTCTGAGAAACATATTTATCAAAGTCAATAAAATTCTTCTGGGTTTGAGGCTGCATTGTCATGTATAAAATACCGACGTTTCGGCGACTGTGGCAAGGCGCCTTCCTCAGGGTGTATTGCTGGCAACAGTCGCCGAAACGTCGGAATTTTATACATGACAATGCGGCCTGAAACCTATAAGAATTGTATTGACTGTGAAAACGGCCGCGGAAGCCTACGTTTACATTTATTTATCAAAACTCAGGCAGGATGCAGGCATAAAGGTCTCATAAATTCGGACTTTGCAGAAAAATAAACCTGTATTATTTCTAACATGCAAGTTATCAGGCACAAAACAGACTTTGTAAGCACAATGCTCCTACAAATTTAATATATCCACGTCCATATTTTCGGTATAACTTATTAAAATACACACAAATCGCTTGTTGTTACTACTACACTACTGCCAAAATTTCATATTCTCGTCTCTGTCTCTAAGGAGCTTCCATTTCGGTTTTTCTATATTAAGGAAAGAAGGAAGGAAAGAAGATTAGGGTTTAACGTCCTGTCCACATCGAGGTCGTTACAGATGATTAAGGAAAAGAGTAATGGGCAGGTTCAGCGTTTTCTTAAACACTGCAGGGCAGGTAAATGAATTATCATCGATTTATCGATCGGTGTGGGTCTGTGTGTCTTTGTTATTTTTCCTTCTTCCTCGCCCTGGTGGGCTGATCTGCTCCACCTTAAGAATTCCCACTCTTTGACAGTTGACTTACAACGTCATAGATAACACAGACGCAGCCATCAGCTGTTCACTGCCAACCAGTCTGTCCTTTCGTGTAGACAATAACTTTATTATTTTATCTGTATTGTTTTGGCAGCGTAGTAAGTAGTCAAATTTTGAAGCATAGACGAAATCGGAAGTTATGAACTCTGCCCACATTTAGCGGCATGAAAACTTCCCTGGAAAATTTTATTCGTATTACAGGCTTAATCATATGCATTTTATATGTGTTGCTGAACATTGAAGACACAGCTTCTAAGCAAACCAAAATTCTTGCTGGATGATGACGACAAAAGAAAAATTTCATACAGCAATAAGGTAAGATAGATTAAAGCACAGTCTTTGTTTCGAAAAAATTTGTACATAACGCATTGCCCTCAATCGTTATAGCCAGGCTCCTGTATCTGAAGTTTTAAGAATATTTGCCTCTGGAGAGAAAGCGAATTTATTGGACTCCTGAGATACTTCAGGAAGCAATTAGCATCGCCATCTTCCGTAATGTCTTGCTGTGCCCTCAGAAAAAGTATTTTGTCCTTTTTGAGTTGCAAAAATTCTTCAATATTTTCTCCACAAACTCTTTTCTCTTTGTTCTTAACGATGCTTGCTTGTCAGAGACAGTGGCTCTTTGACGATCTGTCAGACTGATCATCTAGTGACACAGACAGATCGATAAGCAAAAATCTCTGAGATAATGGCATTTGTCTCAATGATTCTGTTTCTGCTGACATGAAACTGTGCATATCTATTGGAATTAGCATACCGTTTAAGATATTCATGTGATGAAACCAAAGCCAGGTGTAACTGCAATTTGATGCATTTTTTCGTGGATTACAAGATCTGATTTTGATAAGATGTTTAAGCTATCCTCTGTAACTGCCTCTAACGTGCGCCCAATTCGATTTCATGATTTTGAGTTGAAGGATAATGCTGCGCCACGAATAAGTACAAGTGTGGATTTGGGCAATTCTTTTAAATTTCGCACAGCCATGGTGGAAGGTAGTAATTAAGGGACCGATTGCCACATTGGATGGCACGCACACGCAATGTTGATAATTAAGAAACGATTCTGCAAGGCAATTTTACGACACCGCTCGAAGGCGAGAAGGCATGGCCAGGCGGGCACTGCATACAAGTGTGAATTAATGAGGACAGCACAGAGCACTGACGTGCTGTGAAAAACCCATACGTTGCAGTTACACCAGCGCCTAATGATCTGTGTATAGGGGCCGAAGCGAACTGAGGAAAGCTGACGCTATAAATATTAAAGAGCACTCCACTTGCCACCTCCAGAGGTCCTACGTCAGAGGCATTAGGAAAAGTGTTAATAAACGAGCCCGGAGGCTCAAATGGGGGCCATTCTGTCCGCGTCTCAGACCGCAAGGAATGACGTTTGTTTTAAATTGCAGGACAACCACTACGACTTCCTGGTGATGGATGTCGGCGGCCAACCAGCTTGCTCCAACCACCGCTGCATGGAGCGAGGCGGGGCGGGCCTCACCTTGTTTGAGTTGCGCCGGCGCGAGGAGTGAGGCAGCTGCTAGCTTCTGCTCTCTGGGTGACATCGTGCGGCGGACTGCAAGCTGCCGTCCGTGTGGACGAGGCCGAGGCGCGAACTCGAGGCCTCGCGGGAGCAGAGTTGTCTCCGATCACTGACCTAGCTTCACTGGGCGGACGGCTGCACCTGCTTAAGACTCACTATAACGACGGCGGTCGGCTCTTTCTCTTGGTGTTCTACATGGGGTCCACGATCTGCACTTGATGGAACAGCCAGCTATGTCCCCGGCTACCGGCACAGCCAGTACACGTGGCGGCCACGTAGATGTGGCGCGGGCAGATGTATGCAAGGCTGGACAGCCGGACGCCGTCGCAGCAAATTCTAGTATTGACACTGGCGCTGACCGACGCACGCACCCCACGTGGTGCCATCACCGGGATCAGCAGAAGGCCCGCTGTGTAGCTTCGATGCAGTAGTCAGTGACACAGTTGCCGCTGTTACCCTGCAGCCTTCGGCGTCAGTCCCCCGTCTCTCTCAGACCACACATCTATGTCGTGCTGACATATTGTAACCACTGAACCTGGGGGGCTGTAACAATTAGGTGTCAGGAAGTGGTGTTTTGCTGTCCACGTTGTATTGGAAACAGTTCGTCCACGTCCAACACTATGTTTTGGTGAGGTAATTGCTGAGTGGTGAGTGAGGTAGTGGCATTTGACATAGGTTGAGTGGCACCAGCTCAGCACAATGTGGTGCGGTGAGTATAAGTTTTATTTTATTATTTTTGATGCTTGCTCTCGTTGTCAGAGTTAGTTGTACGAACTAGGGTACACGATTTTTTAAGTTACTTTTGTGAAGCCACAGGAACCCGTGGACTTATTTTTGTTTAAAGGTAACATGATAATTTAGTACCAGCGAGGTGTCCGTTTTGCAATTTGTCTGGGCACAAGCTGCCGTGTACCAAAGCTGTAGCAACTGTTTTTTTTTCTGTAAGTAGGCGTGCTGGTCATCTTTCTAGTAGTTGCACTGAGTGTTGATGGGTGATGATTCATGGGTGATACTTCACCGGAGGAATTAATTTGTGGTTACATTTTTTGTGTAGAGTTAAATGGGAGTTTGCATTTTGTCTTTATTAAAAAAATCTGTTGAATTAAGGTGGACGTATAGTCCACAAAATAGTGGAAACACGTACTGCTACATCAGATGCAGTTGCTGCCTTAACTCAGCAAGTGCAAGCGTTAACATAGCAATCTGAGGGCATGAAACAGAGAAGCTTCGAACCTAATCGTGAGTTAGACGCTAGTAAAGAGACTCATGATCAGTCGCAATCAGAGTCACGGGGAAGTAAGTCAGGATTCATAGTGCCAGCTCTTCCGTATGACCCGGCAATGGTCGCACTGACTAATCCCTTCTTAAGCAAGGCACGGAGAACGTGACAGTTTTTGTGAATGATATTAGGGACACTGCTGAAGCATATGGGTGGACAGATTAAGTAACCCTGTATGTTGCTAATATGAGTTTGGTGGGGGACGCCAAAGCATCTGTTGTCAACCACAAGACATTGAGTAAAGCACATACGTCACAGGAATGGGCTGCTGGATTGCGCCAGCGGTACAAAAGCGACTTTTTCGCGAGACATTATGTATGTTGTCGATGCTTTGCAACGAGTCTCAGAAGCATTCTCGAACAAAATCTGTAAGCTAAATGCAAAGACAATGAAAAGACCCAGAATGCAGAAGCTAATAGGGTACTGTTACAGGAGGCAGAAAATAGAGCGGTGAATGTTTTTCTGCCTGGTATACCCGTCAAAAGTCACGGAGGGTACGTATGGAGAAACCAGAGGACTTAGAGTCAGCTCTTAGGATCACAACACTTATAGAGGAGGTAGATATCGTCACAAAGTAGAGAGTGGACCACCACGTGTTCGCTTCTGAAGTGTTGTAGATGTGGTCGGGAGGAGCATGTAAGAAAGCAGTGTAAGTAACCAGAGCTCTATGCGTGTGGCATACAGGGCCACCGGTTATTTGAGTGTAGAGGCGGGAAAGGTGGGAAGCTGTCAAGGGAAGCAGCTGTTAAACACAAACTGAATTGCTTCAATTGTCGGAAGGAAGTACAGATAGACTATAGGACTGCACAAGTTAGTGATAGACAGAATTCAACGTAGTGGACAGCAGGAAACAGATATTTTTAGTGGACACAGGTGCGAATGTGTCCGTTATCAGTTTTAACCTCATGGGACAGAGGAGACTGGGGCCATTACGGTATTGGTTACCGCGTTGGCGATAATAGGGTGGAATCATTGGGTACGGCAGTACTGGAGTTTTCCGTCTGTAAAAGTTCAGTGAATGCATCGAGGTGTTGCCATGCATAGGCGAAGGTTATTCATTGATTCTCAGGCTAGACTTCCACGATAATCATCATGTTAGGATCTTTTGTAACGCACAGTGTAACTGAGTAGGACTTTGTTTCAGCAGGGGAAAACAGTAGCAACTGAGACAATGGCACAAGGTTCACCTATCATGAAGGTGAGACCAACTAAACTGTGTACGGTTTCAGTAATGATCGATCAGCAGCATAAAATACCAGCAGGTACGAGAAAGATAGTGTTTCAGTCGATAGCAATTTGCCGAGGGAAACATTATATTCGGTAGAACCGCTCTTAAGCAATGCAGAGTTGGTTAGTTCACATTGTTTTATCCGCAGGAGTTTGGCGCATGAAAGTGACATTAATGGGAACAGACGATACTGGAAAGTGTGGATAACTTTGGCAGAGGGGAGGTGACTCTTTCAAAGGGTGCCACAATAGTGACTGTGGGAGTCTTGGAAGACGACTTCGATAGGTCGAGCCTAGAGGAAAGTCACAAGCTAACTGTCGATACGGAAGTGTTATGAGGAGAAGTAGGTCATCTGAAGGGCTGTGATCGAATGGCTGTGGAGAACTTGTTGTTGAGGTTTAGAGATTTATTTTGTGCGAACAGTGGGTTACCGGCAACCCCAGTGACATAATATCACATACTGAGACGGGATAGCGCACCAAATTATAGGAAGCCAGACCGTGTAGCAACAACTACGGGATGATATTACAGAACTGAGTGATAATTTCTGGAGCACAAATATTTTTGTCGTGCCGAAGAAATCAGCGGACGGGACACAGAAATACAGATTTTGCTTTGGCTGCAGATATCTAAACACGTGAACCATTTACAATGCTTATCCAATTCCAAACATCACGGAAACTTTGGATAGTCTGGGTCAGCGTTGCTTCTTTACAACCATGGATCTCAGGAGTGGACACTATCATTTGGATGTGTCGCCTGAAGATAGGCCGAAAATAGCGTTTATCGTCTCAGCAGAACATTTTCATTACAAATGCATGCCATTTGGACTCAATAACGCACCGGCAACTTTTTAGCGGTTATTAGATGGGGTATTAAGGGATCAAAGCCAAAAACGTGTTTGGTCTATCTCGATAACATAATTGTCTGTTCAAAGGATTTACCGGAACATGTGGGACATTTGGAGAATGTCTTTAATAGATTGCGATTGGCATATTTGACGTTAAATATGGACAAGTGTCAATTTGTGCAAACTCCGGTAAACTATCTGAGGCATCCGTGTTTAGTGAGCATGGCATACAAAGATACTTGTCTTACAGACACAGTTTAAAATTATCCAATAACAGAAACAACGAAGCACGTACGGTCGAACATTGGACTCTGTAATTACTGTAGATGGTTCGCGACGGATTTTGATAAAATAACCAGACTCTTGAAAAAGCTACTAAAGAAGGGGACGAAATTTCATTAGTCGCAGAAATGTCAGAGGCATTTGAAAAATTCAAATCCAGTATTGTTTTTTCCGGATTTCAAGAAAGAGTTGAGCCTTTCACGTAATGCTTCAAATAAGACAGTAGACTGCGTTTAAGGACAAATTGTAGATGGTCAGAAGCATCCGGTAGCTTATGCTTCAAGGCAGTAAACAAGACGATGCGTAGCTACTCAACAATGGAGAAATAGATGTTGGTAGTTGTGTATGGTATTATGTATTGCCGGCTGGAGTGACCGAGCGGTTCTAGGCGTTTCGGTCTGGAACCGCGCGACCGATACGATCGCAGATTCGAATCCTGCCTCGGGCGTGGATGTGTGTGATGTCCGTAGGGTAGTTAGGTTTAAGTAGTTCTAAGTTCTAGGGGACTGGTGACCTGAGAAGTTAAGTCCCATAGTGCTCAGAGCCGTTTGAACCATTTATTATGTATTTCCAATTTTATCTGTATGGTATAAAGTTTAAAACTCGGCTGACACTTAAGGTTTGTGAATTCGAGTACGAGGTGATCCTGAAGTCAGGGATATCATACGCAAGTGCAGATTCGTTATGCTGTGGGTTAGGAATGTTATGTACACTAGAGAAGTGCATTGAAGAGTGGCAGCAGGCACAGGAAAGGAACAAGGAGTGCCAGAAATTTTAGTCACGGCCACATTTCATTACGCAAGTGTCTTTGTTGTGTAGAACGATGAGTTGCGGACCACGTGTGGTGGTTCCAGAGGGTTCTCAGAAGTACGTTTTGCAGCAAGCTCACGACCATATGTTGTCAGATCACGACGGGCGACGTTCGATAGACTGGCAGGGCACTTTTAGTGGAGGAACAGGAAGCGTGACGTGGAGCAGCGTTAAGGACTGTTTGCCATGTGCGAAGAGGAACGACATTACGAACAAGAACGTGCCATTGCAAAGGTTACCAGAGGTGTCCATTTTCTGTGCTATGGTTGGATGTCCTCGGGCCATTTAATAAAACACCTGCAGGACCGACCACATTTCTCGATTTTTGGCAATGGTACCGATGTCGGACCAACGGTCTAGCATTGTAGCTCAGACGTTAGTAAACAACTGGAAACGGAAGTTTCGGCTGCCTTAGACCATAATTATTGATTGTCTCAAATTTAATGAAACAATGCCACGTTCTGCGTACAAGGAAGTTACAGACTAGTCTGTTTCATCTGCAGACCAATGGGAGAACTGAACGAGTGCACAAGACAGTTGCAAATATGTATTACATAGGTTCCAGGCGCAGAGATTGGGATGCCTATTTACCTTATGTGCAGTGTGCCTATAATTCAAAGATACATACTGCGAAAGACTTGCCACCATTTGAGGTGGTGTACGAAAGGAAAGAGCCACCTCCCTTTGAAGTTTTGATTCCTAAGTTAGGACCGGATGGTGAGTTGCTGAGGAAGTTTAGCAGAAGAATTAGGGGAGTTTGGAGGAATATACAAAAGACGAATACGAAGGCACCAGAGAGCAAGAAACAACAGGTAGGGAGGGAATACCGCCATTATCGGCACCCAACGAGAAGGTGAAAGTTACGAAGCGTAAGAAATATGTAATGACATCGTGAGGAACGATGATGGTCCTGCTGTTGCTGTACGTCTGCAAGGGCGAGGCAGGGCAGGTAACAGATGTTCAGCCTCTAGAATTGGGTGTGATGTTCTTGAGACAACCGGGTGTGTGCCCTGCTAGTCATAAGTGGGTGCTAAAAGCAACAGTGGAGATCTGTGAGATTAGGAATGAGGTGTGTAGATTGGAAGATGCCTTTTCGGAAAAGAGGCACAAGGGAATAATTTATTTAGGTAGATAAACGGAGAGATCCAGGTGTTGTAGTTCACTTACAGTAAATTAAGGGAGCAGTTGCAACAATTGGTTCATGAAGTTGCTCAAGCTAGGAGTCGGCGGAAGAAGAGGTCGGTAACTGCTGTAGGAAAACTGTTAAAGACAATATTCGGAATAGCAAACGAAGACGAAGTGTAGAGAGTTAGACAGCGCAGCTGTTCAGGTTCAGCAGATGTCTAGTTCTATTAAGGATGCTGCTGAGTGGTATGCAAAGCGGTAATCAAACTTAGAATAAGAGGTGTTGAATTACACGAAAATAGTACAGGAGTTAGCAGTAGAGCTAACCCGGTGTGCTAGCGAAACGAAGGAGGGGCTGAATAGCGATTTGGAGAAAATACAGTTGCAGCTAGATACGCTGGATAGTGAATTGAATATAGCGAGGTTGCTGCATGTACCAGCGGACCAACTTGGCGATGTTAGGAGTAAAGCGACGATATTACAGGAGCTAATGAACGGGCAACTTTGTCACGTATTGGTTATACCTAGGGAATTCATGATGGATCTTCGGCAGGTAGGAAGCAAATTTCCCGTGGAGTTACAGTATATAGCCTAAGTGTTGCAAGAGAAACTGGCACTGTTCTTTCATACAGCTAGCGTGGATGTGGAAACAGATGGAGCCAAGGTGCATATAGCGGCGATTATACCTGTTGCAGGGAGAAACTCGAAGTTTCACTGCTACAGCGTTCATCCGTATTCAGTGAAATGAAGGATATTGGGTAAGTGGATGCAGGTGAGAACACGGGAAGTGTTGCTAGTCTCAAAGGACAGGCAGGCTTTTTTTCACGGGTGGATTTGGAAAGGTGCGTGAAAAGGAAGGTTGTGATCTGTCCAGGTGGCCAAGTGCGTACTGTTATGTGAAGCGGGTTTGTTTCTGCTGGAAGAAAATGAGACGAGTTGTGGGAAGGACCTCCTGCCAGCCCGAACATACTTGATGAGAATACGGACTCATTAGTTACACTCCATATTCACTCCGGAAAATGTATGGATGAACTGCTATGAAGGAGACAGACCGTAGGGTTGAAAAAACTCGAGCTTCGGGAAGGCGGAATGATAATTAATGGCACGACTTGTGAGGTAGTCATGACGGATTTTCGTCTTCTGGCTATGCTTATGGACTCAGCTGTTATGACATTGTCACGGAATACACTGTATTGACCAGAAGGATACGTATTTAAATGACTCACTTAACCCCGAGTTTTTGCAGTGCCTGGTCAGATTAAGGGTGACCTATCAAGGGGAAATTTCGATGGAAAAAATGTGGCAGCATGCACACCATATCCAGGAAGAACAGGAGCACGAAGTATCAGCGGTGCGCGTATCGACCAACAGTTGTGGCGTGTTTGTAGCAGGTTTTTGCATACTGTATTTCTGGGTAAGACGCAAGAGGGCACGGGCTGTGGAAGTGCAGATGGACCAATTACCGGTAGAATGGTTGACCGACAATGCTTGGGGGGCAATTAGTTTTAAGGTCTTAATTAGTGTATAAGGGTATGATAAATGTGACATGGCAGCAGTAAAGTGTGAGCGGAATACTGTATGGTAAATTCGAGAGATTGCCTCAATATGTAAATTAATGAATTCTAGAAGTGAGGTGTGGGGGGGGGGGGGGATGGGGGCGGGACAGCAAACTAAAGATGTGAGATGTTCTCGGAAATGGGGAGGGCACGCTGCTCCAACATTAAGTATAGGCTGGAAGGTAGTAGTTAAGGGACCCATTGTCACAGCGTTTGGCACGCGCGGGCAGTGTTGATATTTAGAAAATAATTGCGAGGAGATACGTCCAGGTGGGCGCTTTGTACAAATGTGAAGAAACGAGGGCAACACATGCTGGGAAAAATCCATACGTTTCTGTTACAACAGCGCTTGCTGTTCTGTGTGTTGGGACTGAAGCAGGCTGAGGAAAGCTGACGTTGTAAATATTAAACAGCACTCCACTTGCTCCCTCCAGAGGAACTACGTCAGAGGCGTAGGGAAAAGACGAATAAATAAGCGAGCCCAGAGGCTCAAATGAGGGCAGTCATTTCGCCATTTTGCCCACGTCTCGAACTGGAGCGAATGACGATTGTTTAAGTGGCAGGCCAACCCGACGACCCTCTCGTGATCGGTGGCAAAGCGATCCACTGAAACTACCACCAACCTCCTCTGCATGGATGCACCATAGCTGGGGTGGGAGCTGCAGCGGCACGAGGAGTGGGCGGCTGCCAGCCTCCGCACTATGGGTGACAGCGTCGGGCGGGTTGCAAGATACCGTCCACAGGGAGCGGGGCCGGGGCGCGAAGTCACGGCCTCCGGGATGAAGAGCTGTCTGTGGCCACTGACCAAGCTGCCCTCGGTGGCCAACTGGAGCTGCTAAGGCTCACTACAACGAAGGCGGTCAGCTGTTTCCCTTCGGCTCTCTACGTGGGGTCCACGAGTTGCGCTTGAAGGAGCAGCCAGCAGGATGTATCTGGTCCACCAGCGCAGGCAACAGGCCTGGCGGCCACTTAGCTGCGGTGCGAGTAGGAGCGCTACGTCTGCAAGGCTGGACGGCCGGACGCGGACGCAACACATTCCGGCATTGGAATTCGCGCTGACGCACGCACGCGCACTGCACGACGGCATCGCTGGAATCAGCGGAAGGCTCGCAGTGTACCTTCGATGCAGTATAGTCAGTGACACACTTATTCCGTTTCTGTGCACGCTTAGGCGTGAGACATCTGCCTCTCCCAAACCATATCCTATCGGTCGTTTGCAGACCTTAAGAAAATATAGCTCTTTAGTTTCCCGTCATTACAGATGAATGAAAATGGTTGGACTAAGTAAACGTAGATGGACTAAGTGACTCTGCTTGTGTCACTAAAAGACTTGTAAGCTTTCCTCCCTGATTGCGTAGATCTTCTTTAACAAACAAACAAAAATCTTGTGTTGTGTCGCTTCTGATAAAACAGGTGGAAGACATCTGAAACACTTACTGCTGAAGCTGAAGCATGGATCTACCGGCTTGCGCCGGCTCACACATTAAACATTCTGAATGTTGCCAGCACATGACGGACCAGCTTCCAGTGTGCTGTTGTGGACGGGCAGTAATTTGAACACCAGAACACGGAACAATGGATTTGATATCCCGCCGCGTCACTGCCAGGCTCGACACGTCTCGGCCAACTGCACAGTTTTAACACTCCCTAATACTTGCACTTTTCAAGATAATTTAAGTGCAAATAGATGTAAAGCCAACAAAAATATATTACTAAAATAATTGAGGCTTTTTCTCTGGCGAATACATTAACTGGATCCACTAATACCGATTTTGACAAGTGAGTGTCCTTCTCATTAAGCAAGTAACCCAGTTCTTCAGCTATAATGGATTTCACGAATAGAAGCAACGTATTCTTCTAAATTAACATTTCGTCCTTTTGTGGTATCGTCCACACTTAATAATTCCGAATAAGGTGACCACTGTAGCCTAAGAATAGAAATTTGGAGCCAAAAATTTGCTTCGATGATTTCGAACTTTGTACATGAAGCGTCCTGTATAACGAGGCCAGCAAAGACAAAAGAGGCCAGTAATTATGCAATAGGTTTTGCCCAGTTTTTACGAAGGAAGCAGTTGTGTGGAAATACACTCTCTGGTTTGTTCAAATGGTTCAAATGGCTCTGAGCACTATGGGACTTAACTTCTCAGGTCATCAGTCCCCTAGAACTTAGAACTACTTAAACCTAATTAACCTAAGGACATCACACACATCCATGCCCGAGGCAGGATTCGAACCTGCGCCGTAGCGGTCGCGCGGTTCCAGACTGTAGCGCTTAGAACCGCTCGGCCACCTCGGCCAGCTTCTGATTTGTTACTTTAAACGCTTCTAAAACCTGTAGAACACCCATGCTGAACGTTATCACGAATAATAAACAGGAGAATTGAAGCTTTAGTGATCTAGTGGTTAGTCTTGCGTATTTATAAGACATAGATTCCGAGCTCAGATGGTTCTGTTGTGGAAAAGTCTGGACCGCGATCTCCTCAGTCATACTGGCAACTGTTTGAGCAATGCTGCCATTCAAGCTGCCGTAGTGAGGTTAAATCTGTAGCTCTGCATCGAGCCGAAGTGTTATTATTAACAATCTGAAAAACGTTTATTGATAAAAGATAAATACGTACACTTAAGGAGAAGCAGCGTTACCATGTTTCACATGTGTGCTGTTAAAATTTGGGCACTCACCTTGACACCTTTGCGTGACGGGTACTCGAAGTGTACGTCCTTAAAGATGAGATCGCCCTTGACCGCTAGAAGCCTCTTGCCTTCCTCAGACATGCTGTTGATGGGTGATTTCCGGTCGATGACGGAGTACACCTTCGCTGCCGCGCCTCTGGCTATCGAAAACGCCTCGATGAAGGGCGACGCCATACCTAACATCCACGAAGCCATCAGCACCGAGAAAAATACCTGTAATGGGAAAAAGTACTCGTTTAAGTGGCTGATTTGGTGAGCAGCGTGGAATACCACTGGCCTTTATCTGCATTTTCTGAATCACGCTAGTTCGAAAAATTTCTTGATGAATCCATATCTCAGCGTAGTAACATACCCCGACAGGACGGACATTTTTTTTTTTTTTTTGGCACAGTGCCAACAAACTCTCCGTCCTGTCAGGGTATGGTTGCTTGAGACTGAACCCACAAAATATCGTCCTGCCTCAAACAGTTTTGCTGACAAACACAAAATGTTGATAAACAATGAAGAAATTTTGCTGTGTAATCCACATGCTACTGGCAAACCGAGTGAGACTTACAATGGGGTCTCAGGAACGAGTATTAGAACGCTTGCAGCTGATACTACAAATACTATATTCTTATACCATATCTATACCAAATCATGTTGTTCTTCTGCATTCAAACTCACACTGAAGAAAACCGGCACATATAATGAATACTGACTTGTAGCAAGTGTTCTCAGAGCCATCGGACGTGAAATCTCGAAACTATTTCTTCATTCACTACTAACTACAAAAATTAGTGATTTTTTCACCAGACTCGTTTTCCTTTATTCAGGTAAAGCATCATCAGTGGTCTGTAATTAAGTTATTTACATTTTGATTTGCTTTTAGATCGAAAAACAGTTCGTTAAGAATAGGTTGGTTTGTATTTACGGTGATTTTTCGGCTGATTTCTCGCTTACATAGGGAAATGCCGTCTGCTAGCCCATCTTCTTTTTCTGTCTTAGACACTGATAATTTTGGTCTAATTTTTAGATGTTCTGCAGCACCATGCTGTTCTTATGTTTTTCACAATACACTTTCATGCACACCACTGTATTCTGTTTGTTTTTGCCCTTCAAGTATGTGTTGTCTGTGTTTTGTGGTGTTGCCAGCATATCCTTTCTACTATTTCTTCAATATTGCTTGGCCTATGGTGTTTAAAGCGACATGAATATTATAAAAATTAGTAAAGACAGACACCTCCTCCCTTTCCAAGAAAATTTCTGCATACAAAATGCATTAACACAAAATAAACAGTTGCTCAATGACCAGACAAATATTGGAAACCACATTCTATACAGAATAGTTGATGAAATTAAATGAAAAAAACAATGAGCCATTTCCATCCTTCACCCTCTCCCACTCTGCCACAAACCCTCCCCCCCCCCCCGTCACACTTTCATTCCACTTTCTCCTCTAACTCACACTCCATCACACTGCTATATACTTACGTCCACTCGTCATGGTTTCCTCCGTACCTTAAAAAAAAAAAAAAAAAAAAAAAATATACTGCCCGCATCTCGTGGTCGTTCGGTAGCGTTCTCGCTTCCCACGCCCGGGTTCGATTCCCGGTGGGGTCGGGGATTTTCTCTGCCTCGTGATGTCTGGGTGTTGTGTGCTGTCCTTAGGTTAGTTAGGTTTAAGTAATTCTAAGTTCTGGGGGACTGATGGCCATAGATGTTAAGTCCCATAGTGCTCAGAGCCATTTGAGCCATTTGAACCTTAAAAAAACTCCCTCCATCGCTATTCCTTCTCTACTCTTACACAGTACATAAATACACAAAAACATAATTAAATAGAATTACACACTTACAATAATGTAATTTAAAAAAAGAATGTTGTAGGTCAAAGACAAAATAGCGGAAAGCTTATGTTGGCAACACTACAAAACACTAACAACAACACATGCTTGTACAAAAACAAAGAGAATAGAGTGTTGTGCATAAAAGTGTGATGTGAAAAAACTTAAGAAATGCATAGTGCTGCAGAACATCGAAAAATTAGGCCAAAAGTATCAGTGTCTTACACAGAAAAACAACGATGTACTAGCTGACGGCATTTCTCGATGTAATCAAGAAATCAGCCGAAAAATCACCGTAAGTACATATAAAACTATTCTTACCGAACTGTTTTTTGGTCTAAAAGCAAATCAAAATGTAAGTAACTTAATTACAGACCAATGATGAGGCTTTAATTCAATAAAGCGAAATGCGTCTGGTAAAAAAATTACGCATTTTTGTAGCTGCAACGACAGGATAAAAATACCCTCAAGAGTTATAAAGCAATTTCGGACACTAGGGCCACACAAATGAAGAATTCTCGCTCTTATTTAATTTTAATATTATGTTTCGAATTCAAGTGCTGTAAAATTTTATAGGTGAAATTTTGCCGAGAAATTAATAAGAGGTACAGGAAGAGCCAATGTTTTACGTTTTATATAAACCGAGACATCACATGCAAGCAGGAGGAGCTTAGCTGAGCAAGCATGGGACAACGGATGGGGCTGGGTTTTATCCTTTGAAGATCCTGAGATCTACCTAGCTTCGCAGTTCAAATTCTAAAAGTGAGCCCCTATCAGCAGATCCTCAAATCCGCAACTCTAGCAGATATGGGAGTGTAGGATAATGTGTCCACTCTACAGATATTGATTTTTCGCCAAACCACGATTCTTCTGCTAGGATCCTATGTCAGCACTAGTGAGTCACAGATTGAAACTATCACACCAAAGGGAACAACAAGGAGCTACTGCCCAGCCACGATATTATTGCTCTTAGCCTCCCGCGGCCATTATCGGAAACATGCAGTGACGCTACAATAAACGAAAACCATACACATTTCCTCAACTGTCATATACACTGGGAAACTCAGAATATGTTCACAAAAAAGTTGTCTGCTCCTTAGCACAGCCGAGCACATTCTGATGGGCTTCAAGTGCAAAAGTAAACTCGTGAGCTGACTAATTGCCCTCAGACCCAGTTGCAAAAATATTGTGGTCGACTAACACATTTGCAAGCCAAAAGTCGTTGTTTGAATAAATACTTTAAGAAATGAATACTCTACGTATAAGTAAGGTTATGAGAATAATACAATTGTCATGGTCTGCAGAAGGCGAATGAACATCGGAAAAGTTTTCAGTAAGGGGAGCTGGAACGCCCTATCCCGACAATCCCTGTATTTCAGGAACCACTGTAGCCATTGACATGAAACTTTTACAGGACATTAAACTGTATGTTCTGAGTCTACTGAACTTCAATAATTGCATTTCAGACACTGCATTCGGAAATACAATTTTTAATTACATGGTTAAAATTTTGTGTACTTTTTTGTACGTTATCCTAAATAATTTTAATTATAAACAACATTAAGTCCTTATTTTAGTTCAGTAGACTCACGATATGTATGTTATTACTCCCTGAAAATTTGAATACTTTACTCTAAGTGGTTTCTGAGATGGAAAGAACACAACGAAATCTCACAACAACAACTAAAAGCTTTCAAGAAAGCTCAGGGTTTGGACCCAAGGAAGTATGTTTTTTAGGACATGTGATACCTGCTGATAGAATTCAGCCAGACCCACAAAAGTTAGAAGCCACTGAAAGGTACTAAGTGCCAAGAACTAAGCGACAAGTGAGTGCATTTCTCGAGTCAGTGAATATCTATAAGCCATTCGTAGACATTATCGTTATCACACCGAATTTGACAGGAAAAATGTAATATGGAAGTGGACCAACGCAGAACAAGGCGAGTTCAGAGAATTGAAAGAAGTGTTAGTGAGACGTTACTTGTCTGGCCAGACCTAAGCAAGAAATCCTGTGTGTCCTGGGATGCATCAAGGACCGGTTTTGGCTTTCAGTTGTTTCAAGAAGTCGAACAGGATGGGTAAGTAATGGAAGAAATCATTGGTTTTGGTAGTCGGGTTTTGAGTGAAGTGAGAAAAACTGATCCAGTGCCACAATTAGAAGCGTTAGCTGTTAATAAGGACTCAGCAAATTTAAGGACATCTTAATGGAATGTGTAATGAAGGTGTACACTTCAGAATGAATTTTCTCTCTGCAGTGGAATTTGCTGACTATACACCACGATACCACCTGGTTTCGAACCCCCCCCCCTCCACCCCCCCCCCTCAGGGGATAATGAGAAAGACTGCTAAAACGTGTCTTTTGTACTGTCATACTCAACAATGATAGTGCGACACATATCTGGCAGATTTTCAGTTAATGACTCACCACACTAGGCTACTGGAATTGCATCAAAATTAGCTCTGACAAACCAGCCACATGGAGACTGAATAGGAGGAATTGTAGACTACCTAACTGTTACAAGGAAACGCCTATATGATACTGTAAGATTACTGCTGGAAAGGATATGCACAAAAATTGAGAAGAGGAAGGAAAATCAGAGAGGACTGATAAGAGAAACGAAGGCTACAGTGGATGATGGTGGAAGTGGTCAAAGAAGAACTGATATCTAAGCATCGTATTCCTGTATGTATTTTCAGCAACATACTGCATCTGAAAAATCGTTCATCACAACGCCATAGAATCAGAATCTCTATGTAGCTGCAAATCGATTGGAAAAAAGCACATTTGGCAGGTCAAGATGTTTAAACAATTTTGCAGAAATGAGCTGAGACACAACATCCAGCATCAGGTCTTTTGTAAGAGGATGTAGTAATAACATGAACTAATCCTATGCAAAAGTAAGACAGTCGTAAGGTCATAAAAGAGTTTTCACACAAACTAGTCCAAGTTCATCCATAGAAGTCAGGGAGATGGTGCAGGTGTTACTGAGAAGTGAAGCACTAAACAGATCACTAGACGTAGTTTCCCACTGATGATGATATACTTGTTGGTTGAGTTTTATTACTGGGTGTTGTGTGATGTCCTTAGGTTAGTTAGGTTTAAGTAGTTCTAAGTTCTAGGGGACTGATGACGACCATAGATGTTAAGTCCCATAGTGCTCAGAGCCATTTGAACCACTTTTTTTTAGTTTTATTTTTTATACGGTTGCCAGAGCACTGAGCTGAGCACTGAGCAAGAAACAATAAGCTACATGATCTGAGTTTGTGTGAGTGATATTAAGTAGCAAAGAGATTACGGGAGTTTGAGGACAGCGGACGTGAAGGAACGCTGCGCTGTGAGTCTTCAGTAGACCTGAAGGAACATTGAAATGTGTGGGTGTAATTGATGAGTAAAACAATAATGAGTTTCTGCTATTTGGATGAGAGTATGATGTGATAATTTTTGTGTATCTCCATATTCTGTTGACAGGAAAGACAGATGAAGTTTTGGGCGAAAACTATGAGAGAAAAAAGAGAACGGCAGACGATGAAAGAGTGAACTTAACATAACTCTGGTTGAAGAAAAGAGTAAGATAATCACGGGCCTACAATAAAGAGAAAAAGACCACGAACCACTGTGAGTGTGAAACAAGGTAACCTTTAAGTATAAGTGGTGATAAGGTAAGGATCGAACCAGGAAAAAATGCACGTAAAATATGATAACATTGTATTGTAATTTTCAGGTAGGAGTTGAGAATCGTATTATGCTTTTGTTTATGTTACAGATTATCAATCGCTGCAATTTAGGAAATCCACAGTATAAGGAATAAAACAAATTCATGAGGTGTGGAGAATTTAACTTTTGGGATGAAAAGTAGTTAATGAAGATAACGGAAGATAGGTACTACGTTGAGACAGTAGAATATTTAGGGTGGCCAAATCTAATCTGGGTGATAGATAAACCACAGTCAGAGTGCTGGTGCTTGTGAGCCGTCTACTAGATATCGATAGACCTCTCTGTGTTATGGATTAGTACGTGTAAACACAGATAACCGCTTAAAACAATGATCAAATAACATAAACTTGAATTCTCAATGGATATACGCATTGAAAAAACCGTCATAATGTAAATAAGAGAATGAGTTTAAATACTTTAAGTAATAGAATAATGATCATGTCTTAACTTTCAAGACAAAAAGTGAATGTATGAAGATGAATATTTACAAAAGCTAGCAATAATGACAAACTATCCTGTTGGAAGAACATCCGTTATACTAGAGGTTGAAAATACCGCTTCAGTTGCAAATTTCTTTTGTTATCACGATCGGTTTCTGGCCGTCATAAGCCCATCCTCAGGTGTCGCAACTGCGCTGTGCCCCCCGATCGCCGCGGTGGACGTGTACTAGGCGCGGTGTACTACCTATACCTATACCATAGGTACCACAGCGAATGTAGTACACGTCCACCGAGGCGCTCGGGGGCCACAGCACAGTTGCGACACCTGAGGATGGGCTTATGACAGCCAGAAACCAATCGTGATAACAAAAGAAATTTACAACTGAAGCGGTATTTTCAACTTCTGGTAACAATAAAAAGTAATTATAAAAGAATGGAGAATATATATTTGTATTATTGTTACACTGGAAGGGAATTATGAATTATGTATTATTCAAAGAAGAGTAATAAGGACAGAAATATCTTTGTATTTTTAAGGTTGTAATATTAACGTATGTATTGCAAACTGTTTGAGGTCACAGCAGTCACACGTTGGAGAAGGGAATTAGAGAGCTACAGATGGAGAATGACATGAGAGATGTGGCATGAGTAACTGAGGCGTTATGCCCAAGTAGCTGGTCAGACGTACTTCCAAGTGCACAAGAAACCTGTACAGCAAGTTAACCAGTTGCAGTGCATACCATGGCTTAGTCACTGTCCACCAGCCAACACAAGTTGCCGCGAGGACAGTACACTCACCATCTACCTGCTTGCTCCTGAAAGAGCCCGTCATGCAAGCTGCAGCCCCAAGAGAATTTCTGGGAACTATCGCTGTCTCGCAGCAAGCAAGCGAATAGTTGGTACTCCGAGGTTTAGATACCACAAACAGGCGTGCTCCAGCTGCCCTGTTTACCTATGCAAAACGGTGATGTCATTTGGGGACTATACGTAGCTACTGTCAACGAACCTCTTGTTGCCCATGCGATACATGTACCATGTTTTATGTATAATTAACCTGAGACAATCGCAAAGTCCCCGAGGCGATGGTCACTTACTTTTAATTTCCATGCAGAACCTTGTGGATGGATTTGAATGTTCTGTCAAGTGAGAGGAGGTCACTGACCACTTCGCAGGAGAACACGTAACAGCATTACAGTGATGGGCGAGTGAAAAGACAAAAAATGACGCAACTTAACGTATCCTGAGATGCTGTAAAGGAAGCAAGAAACATTGTTACGACCTTCTTCCAACGGCTGTAGCCAAAACCAAAAGTGAACAGACATTATCATCTCAAGTACTAGAACTATTTTAAGATAGATTATGATCACCAGTATTGTGAACACTTGAACTAACGATTTCATATGTACGTACAACAGAAACAATACCAATGATGGCCAATACTTAACTACTTAGTTCATTTTGTAAAATGAATAAACTGCACAACAGCTGCTTAATCTTCAGTCTTTCAGCTTGTACATATTTTTGTTAACTACTTAGATTATGATTTATTTTATTGATTTGTGCTGTGTTGGCAGAAGAGCCAACACCGTGTAGCTAGAGGAGGCCGAAATGCACGCGTTTAAGCTCACGCAAACTGGCGGGAGGTCTGGAACAGGACGATGTAATTAATATAGCCAATAAGGTACGTTGCTGCTGGAATACTTAACTTTAATCCATAATTGGTGTACATTGCTCTTGATGATACATTAAGTACAATCTCAATATAAACTGGTAATGGCGCCTTGCTAGGTCGTAGCAAATGACGTAGCTGAAGGCTATGCTAACTATCGTCTCGGCAAATGAGAGCGTATTTATCAGTGTAGCATCGCTAGCAAAGTCTGCTGTACAACTGGGGCGAGTGCTAGGAAGTGTCTCTAGACCTGCCGTATGGCGGCGCTCGGTCTGCAATCACTGACAGTGGCGACACGCGGGTCCGTCGTATACTAGCGGACCGCGGCCGATTTAAAGGCTACCACCTAGCAAGTGTGGTGTCTGGCGGTGACACCACAATTTGCATATACACCTAAATAAGAAGCCACTGTGAAAGCAGGCTGCACTTGGCTGTTGATGAGGGTACACACTGTAGGGCTATCAAACCGGCAGGGAACCAGCCCAGACAGTAAGGCCGGACAGCGCGTTAAAGAAGAGCCAACCATTACCCAAAGTCACGACGCAAATTACATCTTGAAGTTATCTGGGGACAACAGACATATTATTAGTGAGCAGTGTATGGTTGGGCGATGCATGCTATTTTTGGAAGAGTCCTGGAAAAACTGGTATTGTGAAAAGAGCTGCAGGCAGGAAAAATTTACCGTAAAACGTAGGCTGCTAAAAACCATTTTAGAAGGTGGCATAGGAACATTGTGTTAGGGATCCTTTGAAGATTGTGGGACCGCTACACCAGTACAGGCTCTGCAAAACCCAAATATTTATGGAAATATATAAACGGCTACCATTGTTTAACATACGTAATTTAGAAGTGGGAGTAAGGAAAACGACTGTGGTTACAGATGTCCACCCTTATTGGCCAGAGCACGAACGTAGAAAGAGGAAGAGCGTTCAAAGTGGTTCAAATAGCTCTGAGCGCTATGGGACTTAACTTCTGAGGTCATCAGTCCCCTAGAACTTAGAACTACTTAAATGTAACTAACCTAAGGACAGCACACACATCCATGCCCGAGGCAGGATTCGAACCTGCGACCGTAGCGATCGCGCGGTTCCAGACTGTAGCGCCTAGAACAGCTCGGCCATCCCGGCCGGTGAGGAAGAGCGTTTTGGAGCGCCAAGTATAATAAATATTGTAACCAGTTAACCACCTGAAATGAGAGTGAGGAAGGGAGACCAGCGTTTTTATATGACAACCTCTTACTAGTCGACACACACAAAATTTATCATTCAGCCAATCATATAACGTGACGCCAGAAATACTCAGAGGACACAATCGTCCTTGTCAGAAGCACACTGCAGAAACTTACTTTTTACCTCAGCGTCTCCATGAAACTTCGCTACTAGACAACTTCTACCGGCTCTTCGTGGGCGAGAGGCTTTCATCCCACTGAGCTGAGCTCAGACGCAAAAGGAACATAGTTGTTGGTACAGAGCCAATTTTTCAGACACTTCAGCCGCCACTTGCGCCACGACAGCGAGGTGAACTGCAGAGAAAATCGAATTACATTTAATGATGTTCAGTAACGGCTTCATTCTGAAGAGTGCTTTGCAGTTAGAGGTTCAACATGCTTTCACCTCCGGCAGCAGATGCGCATGGATATTCTTCTGCAGTATTTTCTATCCCTATGCATCGAACTTCGGCGATCATAATATAATTTTCACGAATGTGAATGTTTCATACAGATATGCGTTCATTTAAAACACATTAAAAACCTTTTGTCCAGATTTACCAAGGCATTAGCTTATAACATTCAATGATTGTTAAACCATTTCTTTCGGTTTTACATGTAATAAGCTGAGTTAATTAAGATCATTGTCTAATTTCGTAGTCAGATGAATTCCTTTATTGTTGTTTTGGTGCGTTACGATTTGTTTATTTCAGGTATTCGGGGACATATTACAAGGTGCAATTAAAGATTTAATTAAAGTACCCCAACACAATTTCAACGTACACATCGGCTGCTTTCATTGACTTTCAGTACATATTAGTAAAGCTGGGTTCAATTTCTAAAAGAGAAACCAAATATGTAAACTTTAACCACGTGAAGAAAGCTGGTAATGTAAATACAATTAAAAAGATGTAAATGGAAAGGGACGAAGAATTCCAAGCAGATTTATGTAGCGCAAAAAGGGTCCGTTACGTTACATCAAGACTAACTTTTATTATTGAAAATTTATGTTATGACTAACAAAGGGTTTCCTGCCTCAACCAGTCGTATAGGCGTAGATCCAGTGGTCACAATCGATCTATAAGTCGATAGACTTCCACTACAGTATGGCCAGTTTACGTCCTCAACTTGTCCATTCCGACTATGTACTCCGTTTCTATTAACCTTTACGTCTCCCTTCCTTTCCTTGCGGAAGAGACATCTTGATCTGCAGAAGCACACTATTGCAAAGGAACACACTTTAGTAGAAAATGGATGCTAAGCACTGAAGAAAGAGGTTTTCTTGTGGAAATTGTTGCTGTTTCAGTCCACCACATTGTATCACATGTGCTGCAATGCCACTATGTGATTACCAGAAGAATGAAAACTCAGTCGTCTTCAGAATTAAAATTTAAGTGACTCAAACACCCATCTTGTGTGACTCAAACACCCAACGATTTCAACTTTCACATATTTGGATTTCTTAAGCACATGTAGATACGGAAGCCTGTTAGTTTCCGAACAGATAAAGTTTGTGGGCCTTGTCAGAATTGGAATATGTTCCACACAAGTTATGTCGTTGCAGCCTCCTTCTAGGTCTCCTTACAATGCCTCAGAAAAAAGTACATTCTTTTATGAAAAAGTCTCTGTCGTAACGCAGCAGCTATGTACGCTGTAAATTACTGGCGTACTTGAGAAAATTCTGTACGTGGTCTAATATCACTCTACGAAGAGTCTAGATAATATTACTGGTTCAGAAAATATTTGGAACCATCCGTTTTGGTTGCCACATCCTGTATGGGAAGTAAAAGAGAAACGTTTATACTGTGTATCATTAAAATTGACACTCTCCGTTGCGAAATAACTTCCTGACAATTTTCCAAGTGTGTGATCTGACGTTAGTGACTGTATAACGATACAGCCTCCTCCTTCTACTATATAATTTTGGTTTTTCAAAAAACTGAAAGTTCCTTCTGTTGATCTGTACTACCTGGAAGATCTGTTGATCTTTACAGAACAAAACGAAGTAGCATCCAGTCTGTGCTTCTGCCTTTCTTACAAACTGTGAACTTCATATTAATGCAGAAGATACGTTTCTCAATTAATTTCTGTTTTATATCCTATAACTGTTAAGTGAAAAGGAAGTAGATGAGGTGTGATATATGACACTGCGAGAAGAATTTGACAGAGCACTGAGACACCTAAGTCGAACAAAGTCCCCTGGAGTAGACGATCTTCCCTCAGTAATACTGATATCCTTGTGACAACCATGACAAAACTACTCTGCCTGGTGTGCAAGAAATATGGGACATGGGAAATATCCTCAGACTTCGAGAAGAAGGTAATAATTTCAATTCCAAAGAAAACATTTTTGGTAGTTGTGAATGTTTCCCAAATATCAGTTTAAGACGTTGTGGTTTCAAAATATCGACACGAATTATTCACAGCAAAATGGAAAAATTGGTGGAAACTGATCCTGGCGAAGATCAGTTTCGGTTCCAGAGGAATTTAGGAACTCTAAAGCAATGCTGACCCTATGGCTTATCGTAGAAGTTACGTTAAAGAAAGGGAGAGAAGGGCTATATTCAATTTCTACAGACACCAGAAAGCTATCACAAGAGTTGAAAGGCATGGAGGGGAAGCAGTGGTTGAGAGCGGAGTGAGACGGGGTTGTAGGCTATCCCCGATTTTATTCAGTCTGTACATTAAGAAAATCGAAGAGAAATTTGGAGAAGGAATGAAAGTTCAGAGAGCGGAAATAAAAACTTTGAAGTTAACCGATAACATAGTAATTTTGTCAGAAAGGAATTTGGAAGAGTGTAGAAAGGAATGGACAGTGTCTTGTAAGGAGGATGTAAGACGAACCTCATCAAAATAAACAAGGGCAAGAGAAGGTAATCGAATTAAACCAGACGGTGCTGAGAAAATTAGATTAAGAAATCAGACTTGAAAGTAGTATATGAGTTTTGCTTTCGGGACAATAAAATAACTAATGATGGCCATATTAGAGAGGCTATATAATGCAGACTGACAACGGGAAGAGAAACATATATTGAAGAAGAAAAACTCCTTAACATCTAGGATAAATTCAAGTGTTACGAAGTCTTTTC
This sequence comes from Schistocerca cancellata, assembly GCF_023864275.1. NCBI lineage: Eukaryota > Metazoa > Arthropoda > Insecta > Orthoptera > Acrididae > Schistocerca > Schistocerca cancellata. Next base: position 241,917,453 of record NC_064628.1, on the reverse strand, counting down.
TTGAGCTATTTATCTGAAGTGTAGCCGTTTACATAACTGAAATGTGGACGATAATCAGTTCATGCACGAAGAGAACAGAAGTCTTTGAAAAGTGGTGCTACAGATGAATGCTGGAAATTAGATGGGTAGGTCACGTAACTAAGGAGGAATTATTGAACGGAATTGCGGAGAAAAGAAATTTGTGGCATAATTTAACTAAAAGAAGGGATCAGCTAGTAGGACGTAGTCTGGGACATCAAGGAATCATCATTTTAGTATTGTAGGGAAGTGTGGGTGGTACAAATCGTAGAGGGAGACCAAGAGACGCATACAGCAAGCAGTTTCAAATAGATGTTCAAAGACGAAGAGGCTTTCACAGGATACAATAGCTGCATGAATCCAGTCTTTGCACTAAAGAATACGGTCGACGTAGTTGTTGAAACGCGCGCAGAACTTGGAAAATGTGACGTGTTTGTTGTGTGTAGTTGTTGGAGTGAGGAGTCGTTGCGGGGAGCGTGGCAGGAGAGTCTCCCGAAGTACCTAGATGTCAAATAGCCCATGTAACCGTGATGCCACCACCGGGAAAATATCTAGTCTTATATATGGTGGCAATGGAAGAGGAATAAAATGAGACTAATGGGTTAAAGGTGAAATGATTGGTGTATGACGTGAAGCAGGAAGAGATGCAAAGTAAGACGGAAATATTATCATGTGGTATCCGCTACGCTAGCGACTTAGTTAAAATGGCCCTTAACAATCAAGTATTGTAATTACACTTTCACTTTAAATTCATTTTTATCGATGAAAAATAAATCAGTCAAAAAGAATTTATATTGAGATTCACCTTATGGGGAGAATCGAAAGCCTCTGCCAGCAGTATTGCTTTCTTAAAGTTGAGTATGATTGTTGTGGTTATTATTCATTCAATAGTTATCGTTTGCTCTTCATTGTTCGATTGTCATATCGCAAAACAAAATCACCTAGGTACACTATAGCGAGTTCCTAATGTTCGCACAAGTATCTTTAGCTAAAAATTTCGTGGGCCACGTTTGTTATGAAACGGTCGTGATTGTTTCTGAGTAGAATACTTTCGTATGGCCGTGTACGTTTTCAACTGAAGTTCACTGAATAATAACCGCAATATTCGGAAGCATTTGAGAGACTATTTTACAGCACACGAAGTTTTGTCCTTATGTCCTAGACTCGTGGTTGTAGAATATCCAGTCTTCCACTGCACAGACCAAACGTCATAAGGTTCCTCCTAGGTCTTCAATAGGTTTATCTATGAAGGTTACTCCGGATACGCACATAATTAAGAAACATGCCTTTTTAAACACGGTGTTTAGAGCTGTGAATCAAACTAGTAAAGCGATCTGACTACAAAGAGTTTGTAGAAAACAGTGTGAACAGTGAACATTTACTTTTCTGCCCTATGATTTACAAAGGGCATAGCAAAAGGAAACTGAATCTACATGGAGATTAGCAACTGCACCAAATATTTTACCAAGCATAAAGATGCGTAATGCAATGTGGCTTACAAGCCTGTGCAATGCACTGGACATGTGGACCCAATCTGTTATAACAGCTGACTGACACAGGGCGTGAAATAAGCACATAGTCTGTAGAATAAAGCTCTGTGTCTCTACCACTTGCGTCACCTCTACATGTGCGTTTTCTACTGAGAAGCGAGTCAAAGAACTTCCAAATGTAATGTTCGTATTGATTACCACTCTTGTTGATATTAACTACAGTAAAGTTTTACTAATTTCTGAAGACAAATAGTAGTTTCACATCAAGGTATTTTATTCCAACTGCCGAGTGAAAGTCAGCATAACGCGTCTAAAACAGGAAAATGAGTAGCAGGGAAGTCTAATTTCGAAGAATATTTGAGTGTAAATCCACATAATCGACTCCCAGAAAGTAATTCAGTGACTTAGTATATGTAATACAAGTGGCACATACAGTTCAGCTACATAAGAAAATCAAAAGAAGTATAATGCCTATAAGACATAAAGTATTGGCAAATGCTCATTGATATGGGGTGTGACAAAACAGACTGTACTACCTATCTATCGCCTGTGCCTGTTTTCCCGCATGAAGCAGGGTCGGCGGCGTTAATCGGATTTGGCAAGGTCAGTTTAAGGGGTGGCCGGATGCCCTTCCTGCCGCCACCCCGTATCCCCCGGGACAGAATTAGTCTACTACAACTGTCTACGACTAGTATAATCCATGGAAAAGTGTGAACGTGTTCAGATGTCTGCGAGCCGTGTAACCGAGACGGGACGTGGGGACCAGCCCAGTATTCACCTAGTGGGATGTGGAAAACCGCCTAAAAACCACATCCAGGTTGGCTGGCACACCGGCTGTCGTCGTTAATCCGTCGGGCGAATTCGATCTGGGGCCAGTACGCCTACCCGGGTCCAGGAAGCAGCGCATTTAGCGCTCTTGGCGGCCCTGGCGGTTCCAAAACAGACTGTACTACCATTCAGACGAATTAATAACACACAGGTCCTGTACCAATCCTCAAAAAGAGACAGAGATACCACATATCGATTCCACCCCTTTGGCATCGTAGCAAGGGAATTTGAAGTTTCTGTCTGACGCCAATAGTGGTGGCGCGGGATCTAGCGGACCCAATGGCGCATCCCCACTGAGCCACGCCTCCAGCAGCTCTGGACTACGAGCACCCTCAGCCGCCCTGATACAGAATGGCCGGCGGCAGCCGCTCATCCCACTCGCATTTCTTTCGAAGCCTCGTTGCTGCAACACCATCATTCGTGCTTAGTAGTACAAAGTAGCACACAACAGATATGAACACTGAATCACCACACATGACACATGCTTCCTACCCATGAAATTTACAATAACTTTGTCTTTGCAGTGCGAATCAATAGTTACACGGGGACCACTTATTTTCCGTAAACGAATAGCTAGTTCGTACTGCAACATGTTCCTGTTTCATACACATCACCATCTCACGATACAGCAAAACAGCAATCAGCGGCATCAGACTCCGAAACATGACTGACACTCAGCACAGCAGAAAACCAGAGTGCCTCCTTAAAACTTATGCTCCAGCATTCTCAGCTTGGCGGGTTGTCAGCTGATTGGCTGGCTCAGCTGAGACTCTATGAGTGTTTTCTGAATAGCTCACACACTGGCCCAAATATTACCTAGCTGTTCAGAATCGACACTATGTATAGAACTGCATCTCTACAATAAGCCTGCAGTAGCTAGTAACGAAATAACTGAGTTTTAAAAATAAAAAATAAACATTGAAAACTGCAGTGTAACAGCCAACATTCAACGCACATCGGCGTTCGGGTACGCACCGTGAGCATGGTGGCGGCATCGTACCGCCTCTCGCTCTCTGGGTAGTCCCTGTCCCTGAGGATGAGCCCCACGCCGTACCAGAAGGCGAGCCCGTAACTGCCGAAGGCGCAGAACCACTGGAAGCCGTTGCCGAGCCCGTTGATCAGGTTTCGCCTCACACTAAGTTTCATCCCCACCATCAGTTTCTTGTTGTACCTGCCGAAAAGACATGAAACTTGATTTTGCTTAGATTTACATTTTCAGTTGAAGGTCACGTTGGTTTCGTCGTTCTGTGTGTACAACTCGGACGGTATATGTGAAGGGTAGGAGGAACATTAAGCCACTCTACAGTCGACGCTAACGTTGCCTCCTTTCTTTTCATACATTGCTCTGTTTGTGACTTCCTGGAAGCAACGGCAGAGTGTTCGAAGAATGTGCAATAAAGACTACCATCAAGCTATTATTAAAATCCTAGCAAATTGTATTGGAGGGAAGGAGGGCTTTGGCGAGACAGTGAAAACTTTGCACCACAGAACCGAATTTTGAGTTGGCGTCTTGGTGATTGCTCAAATTAAATCAGCTAATATCACGTATGCTGCCCACCCTCAAATCGCCATCCACGCTGCGGCTAGAACCAAGTTCTAACGACATACAAATCACCTTAAATGCCCGAAATATTCCAAGGTTACAGAATCGCTCTCTCTTAAAGACGACAGCTATCTAACTCTTTGGCTTACAAGCGTGTTTTAGAAAGCTGAAGTAAATTATATTCTTAAAGAGTTGTTTCTTGGATGGGTGACCATCCGGTCTGCCGAGTGCCGTTGGCAAGCGGGGTGCACTCAGCCCTTGTGAGGCAAACTGGGGAGCTACTTGACTGAGAAGTAGCGGCTCCGGTCTCGTAAACTGACATATGGCTAGGAGAGCGGTGTGTTGACCAGATGCTCATCCATCTCCGCATCCAGTGCTGCTTATGGGCTGAGGATGGCACGGCGGCCGGTCGGTAGCGTTGGGCCTTCATAGCCTGTTCGGGAGGAGTTTTTTTTAAAGAGTTGTTTCTTTGAATAGTTATCGAACGTCATCTACATACATAACCACAAGCCACTGTGCAGAGCAAGGCACAGGGCACATCATATGAATATTCTCGCGTTTTTACTGTTCCATGAGTACGTAGAGCCAGGAAGAAATGACTGTCTGAATGACTCTCTACACACCCTTGTACGTTTTTTCTTATTCTCACAATCCATAAGCGGCTAAGGCAAAACCCGGGATGTTTCCTCAATCAGGAACACGGCTGACCACCTGTTTTATCCTCCTAAACCACATATTTTGTTCTCGTAAAGCATGTCATGTATTTTCGGTCTTGTATATTTTGAGCTACCGATTTGTAAAATTGTACCTTGATAAATCCTATATCACAGTGACATGATCCTTGGTTGAATAAACATGACAAGGATAGTGATAATGTTTAAATTAGGCTGGCTATTTTCAGTCATTTATTAACTAGCGTAAAAATGCTCCTATCAAAGCACAAAAAAATTTTAATATATTCCTGCTTTGGAAAGTGGGGTACCAGCTGCCTAATGCTATCTTCCACAGTACCTTTAAAAATTTTCCCAAAGAAATTTGCATGCGAACATATTCGTGCTTTGTTTCACATGTAACTCATCTCAAACTACCACAAACCCCTAACTGTAATTCACTCAGACCCATTAGTCCATCGCTGTAAGTCGCTTATACCCATCCACTTCCAGCTGCCCTTTCTCACTCACTCATTCAGTTTATTGCCTTTATCTCTTTGTGGCTCCCTGTAATTATCTGTCGAGCGGTCTAGGGCGCTGCAGTCATGGACTGGTCCCGGCGGAGGTTCGAGTCCTCCCTCGGGCATGGGTGTGTGTGTTTGTTCTTAGGATAATTTAGGTTAAGTAGTGTGTAAGCTTAGGGACTGATGACCTTAGCAGTTAAGTCCCATAAGATTTCGCACACATTTTTTTGTAATTATCTCCTGCGTTACAGCCACAGTCCTCTTCGTTCCGTCCTACTACTACAATCTCCTCTCATTGTCACTGTCTCCGTTTTGCTCTCTGTTACTGTTAACATCTCATTCCTTCCTCCCTACTGCTGCTGCCTCTTCTCATTGTCCCTATCTCTCTCTTCCTCTTTCTCACTGTCATATACTATGTCTCTCATTATCACTACCTGTCACCCATTTCTCTTTCCCTTTCTCTTTATTCCTCGCCTTCTGGCACTGTCTCCCTCACTCTGTTTCCAAACATTGTTCTGTCACTGTCAACTATGTTCCACTACCACTGTGTCCCTCTCTTTCTCTGACAATGCCATTGTCCCCTTCTTCTCTTAACCACTGTCTACTGTCTTCCATTATTTATTACTTTCCCGTCTCTTTGCCATTGCCACTGTCTCCTTCTCTCCCAGCACAAAAAACTAAAAGGGAATATGATCACTGTCTCCCTCTCTCTAGGCATAAAAAACGAGAATATGATCACTGTCTCCCTCTCCCTAGGCATACAAAACGGGAATATGACCGCATGACAAAATTTTTGGGAAATTTTTAAAGGTACTGAGGAACGTGGAATGAGGTAACTGGTACCCCACTTTTCAATCATAGTCTTTTCAATTTACTGGTAAATATTCCGCATTTTTTGTTTTACGATAGGAGTGTGTTTTCGCTGGTTTCCTTCTTTTCCCTGCTACACCAGAGAATGCAACTCATATGAAAAGAAACGTGTTGGTCAGTAAAATGTAAGTACTTTACTAATGTGAAACTGAAATAATTCAAAACTAAATTTATACCTCAGACCAGATTTTACGTGCAAAAAAATTCTGCATATGCTTCAGTACTACAACATGATGACAAAGAAGACACTTTACAGCATATTTCTTCGCGCTATGTCACTTTATAAACTACGTTTCCGCCTCACTCCGGAAGGATAACTTTGACCCTCTGTATCTCGGAAACGGATAAAAAGATGAAGACACTTTTCAAGGTTGTTCGAGTTCGGGATCTTGGGAACACGTCGTAAAAATTATTCATTTGCTGTGTCTTGGAATAGTCGGCTGGGTTTTGGTCCTCTGGTGACGGTGAAATTACAGTAAAAATTATTTTTCCAAAGCTTTACGAGGAACCGTCCATGAACTAATGGTGTCACCATAAATCTGATCACATTAAACTTTAAAAAATTCTCCATCTGTCTAAGCAGGAGGATGTGTGTAATGTTCATACTTTGACACTGTACTGTAGGATATTGACAATAAGACGATCCTCCTGTTGAGTACATAAATGGTCCCTAGCACAGAAGCTATCCAAAGCACTTGACCCTATCTTTCTACCACCAATAGAACCCGTGGTATGAGCACCGGAAAATCCCGTTTTTACGTCTGGCGTTTTGAAACATTTTTAGATACTCATGGTGTCTCACGCAAATCCCCGATATACTTGGAACGTACTTCTTCAGGGCGCGGACGGGCTTTAACCACATTTCACAACTGTTCACGTTTCGTTTCTTAAGTAACTTGTTATGGGCTATCGGATTAACCATAATGTAAATATTTTCCTAGATTAATTGATAAATGTTTTCGTTCGTTCCTGTCGTTAACTCCCTTCTCATTGATGGCACTGTGGGAAAGATCAGTTCTCTTCGTAACTAGGATATCTAAAGTATTTCTTTCGGGTATGGGTTGTCGGACCATTCGTTCATGACGCTTTTCACACCAAATTTCAAAATCACTTCGCAAATCAATCATATAATCGAATGTGCATTTTCACAATATTTAACGACTTGCAACTTTCAATGAATAGGAAAAGGAGGGAAGGAAATGACGGAGTTTAAGACCTCGTCGATAATAATGACGTTCTGTTCGTCACCGCGATATTGAATATGCAGCAGGGGAATAACGGGTAGCATACGCCCATCTACTGTCACTGTTCCATGAGTGCTGTCTGGGCAGGCAGTGTGTGTCTTACCTCTTGTCCTCCTTGTCCTGTCCGCCGAAGGCGATGACGGTGCGGATGGCGCTGAGCACCTCTTCTGCGATGGCTCCAGCCTTTCCGTAAGCGAGGAGCTCCTTCTGGACGAGACGCGACGACAGCACCTCGGTGGTGACGATCGAGGCGACGGTCAGGGGGAAGCATACGAGGCACACCAGCGCCAGCTCCCAGCCACGAGCCAGTGCCATCAGCACGTCGCCGATCACGTTCACCAGGTACATCACGAACATGGCCACCTTCTCCCCGATGCCGTCCTCCAGTTTAGTCAGGTCCCTGCCGGCATCGTTGGGCTCGTAGTCATAGTGCTTACAAAACATTACGTAAATGGGCTGAAATGTGTCAATACATACCGATAAGCCTAAACGTGCCTAATTGCGTGTTTCTCCAACTTTGGAGCTCAACACACCAGCGATTCAGCGGCGATTAGACAAATCCGTGTTAGTTTTTTGGAAGTGTGTGGCGTCAGATGTCTAAGAACAGGGGGAAAATGGTTTGCGGGCTCAGAGCAGGCGCCCGGTAGCATTTCAGTTGTGTTCAGTCAGAGACTTTGATGGCAACGACGTCATCCTGAATACGCTATCACCCTCCTAAAATCTCTGTAGCAGGTGTCTGAACTTCTGACAAGGACAGTTAGATTGCTGGAAGGTGCCATCGACATCCGGGAACACATCAACTATCAGAGGATGGAAGTGATGCGGAATAACGTTCAAGCAATCCTCAGCTGTTACGGTGCCTTCGAGCACTGTCACAGGTCCCATGGAAGCCCACGTGAACGCCACACCCCGCTCCCCATGTAACACTGCACCCATTAGCCATCACGTGTCGCGCAGAGTTTGTTTTGAGCTATCGTTTGCCCGAACAATGGCGTACCAGGGTGCGACAGTCGATGTGGTGTATCAAGAAACATGATTCATTAGATCAGATGACAGGTTTCCAATGATCCAGGGTTCAGACTCAATGACTCTGCTCCCATCTATGACAATGTCTTCGGGCCAACGTGGGAACACGTTAGTGTTGTCTCCTGCAGATGTCGTTGTTAGCTGGGCCATCTCCTGGATGGTTAAGCTGCCTGTGAGACAAGATGTCCTTCCTCTGTGCACATAGACCCCATTTGTTGCAGTTTGTCTCGCATGTGTATTTCTACAGCGCAGTTGAGTGTAATGGGTGTGTGTATAGTCTAGTGTTATGTTTATGTTGTGTGAAGATGAGAAGGGAGCAAGTGAAACCCAGTGCCAGCACATAGCCTGCTCCTCGCGAACAGCACAAAGTGAGCAGCTGAGACTAACGTACCCACGGCGACGTAGTAGGGTAATATTTGTGAATGTAAAATAGTAATGAGTGTTCACACTACTCTTCTTGCTGCTGCATATCAGAAAAATAAATGACTAAAGATAACCATTGTTGCTTCATCTCTTGAGTCCTCACGTGCATCAGCACGAATAAAAGTTAAATAACACTATTCATAGGGCCTCCATATTTTTGCTTGAATTTTAAAATATTGGTTATGCATTGTCGAGGGTCCAACCAACGCATCCGTCGCATTAACGAAAAATGAAATCAGTTACAAGTTTACTAATTTTGCAGTATTTATGTTCACTGTCCACACCAATTTAATCTTTTTTGCAAATGAGTTTATTGCAGAAAAAACAAACGATATATCTTTTCACACTTTCCACAATACATTTACATTAATATAATATTTGTCGCTGCAAGAATCTAACTAATTTGACCAGCATTATGGACTCGCTTAACCTTTAGAAAATTTACAAAAATTGTTTAATGTGCTTCAGCAACTTGGGAGTTAATGTTCCGTGACCGCAAACTAACGATATTTTAACTGTGGACCACAATTAAATTTAAATGCAGAGCAGTTCACGGAAATTTAGACTAATTTGCCTAATGCAAATTTATTCAGGGCCTCAAGCTGAAAAATGTTTCAAAGCCTTTCCAGTCGACACATACAAAACATTTAGAAGTCGTAACAAACGAGGTCACGTAGTGCGAATTTTTCTACGTTTACACGAGATAAAAATGTTTCCGAGTTCCTCACGATCATCACACACGAAAGTTTTACAAGTCCATTGCCATATAGTTAAAAAATATTTCTGGTGCACACACGAGGCGACGTCCAGCCATACACACTTTCTATTTGGTCCCGATCTTCACTCCAACTGCCTGCTGAAGTGCAAGTCCCCATGTGAAAATGGCCGCCGTTACTTATATCCCCGCACTGATACGTGTCAAGCTCATGTAATCCTGTCTTCCGAAAGCATAAATAAACTACAAACCTAATAACGTAGATACAATTTATACATAAATGTGGACACGAATTTCATCAGATTTTCAGGGCCGACCGTAGTCTTCGTGTAGCTTTAATGGTTTTCTCACAAATAGTGTTTCTGTTTGTACAGAAGCTATTTGAGTCTTTATATCACCAGTAAATCTTAAACAATTAAACCAATTACAGTCATACATCTCTAACTATCTCTACTTACTAATGTTGCTGCTACTTTCACTACTTCAAGTTCTGTTTACTAGAAAATTCACTTTTTCATGTACAGAGTATACATACTAACCACTAATTTGAAGTACACAATCTTCACAGAAATTCGTTAGAACAGTTCGATAAAGCACTCATGAGACCGATCCTTTTTATATGAATCACTGAAGGTGTTTGTGAGTTTATAATTTCTAAAGATCAGTTTATATTCAAAGTAGTGGCTAGAATGTATATTCTGAGCATGAAGAAGTGAATTTTCTAGTAAATAAAACTCGAAGTAGTGGAAGTAGCAGCAACATTAGTACGTAGAGCCAGATATAGTTGTATGACTGTAATACTCAATAACTCGTTAACTATACCTCGTAGCAAAGGGGCGTCTTCACTCACGAACTTGCCTAATTTTTGTCTTTAAAGCCATTTGATTGATGGCTGTGTTTCCGTTCAGTATTTATTTAGAGTTTTCTTTTCTTCATATTTTCTTTATTCATTTAGTTCAGTCATTGGGGCTAATCTCCCCAGGTTCATTCAGATCGTCGAGATTTTCTTACCATGTGATCTGTGTCTATAGCTAGCTGAGCAAGAGCCGAATTTCTCATACTTTGAGCTTCGCCAATCATCACGGGTGACAGGTGCCACCATCTACTGACAAAGCAGCAGAGCTCGTCTGGTTTGGTATCCCCCCCCCCCCCTCACCCCTTGTTGTGAAAACACGTTCTCTTATCTGTCGCTGGCTGAGCTGCTAGCTTTACAACAGAACACGCGTGTACTGTCTTATCAGTTATTTAATTTTTCTGTAGGCATTTCCGGGATGTAGTGCCATACGATGGTCAGGTTACCATCGACAATGTTACATGCCCTCGCTTCATAAGACACTGACGACAGCTTTGTATTTTAATTCAACACTTTGGCGCAAGGACTGGTTATTAGGAACCTTACGCAATAAAACCTGCTCCCCTTGCCAGCCCACTACTGGTGATGAAAATTACATTCACAACCCAAAAATTAAAAAATGGAAACAAGTATCTTCTTCAGGATTCCGAAATTCGTGATCCAGTGTCGCAGTTGCAGATGAGACTGCTAATATAATATGGCCAGGGGAGCTGTGGTGCTCGAATGGTGAGTGAAATGAGACATGAACCAAGTAAACGAACGATGTTTTGTACCTGGAAACATGTGCCAGTGTGCGTGGAAAATGAAAGTTGATGGTGACAGGGCTTGTTATGACAATGACAGCCAATTTCTTCCTTCAAGACAAAAATGAATTAAAGAGATTAGCTGCCAGCGGTAATTCATTAATATCAATGGGGAAAGTTGAAAAGTTATGTGGGACTAGGATTCAAATCCAGGTCTCTTGTTTACTAGATAGACGTGCTGATAGTACGCCCTTTGCACATTGGTGACAACCTAGCATGCCTCCTTTCACATCCAACTTCTCAAGACACAGAGGAATTAGACGTTGGCTACTAGGTGGTATTGCTTTAAAGCAATGAGGAAAGTCGAAAATTTGTACTGAGCCAGGATTCGAACCCAGGTCTTATGCTAACTAGGGCGATGCGCTGACCACTGTGCCATCTGGACACTGTGGTCATCGAAGTCGCACGGACTACCCTAGAACGACTCCCGTCAGCCCCAAATTCTCAACTTAAAAATGGTTCGAATGGCTCTGAGCACTATGGGACTTAAGATCTGAGGTCATCAGTCCCCTAGAACGTAGAACTACTTAAACCTAACTAACCTAAGGACATCACACACATCCATGCCCGAGACAGGATTCCAACCCAAGACCGTAGCGGTCGCGCGGTTGCAGACCGAAGCGCCTAGCACCGGTCGGACACATCGGCCGGCTTCTCAACTTATCCACACACCACTAATGCAATACCCGTTGCCCATTATCACCATTACACGAGGCATTTCGGACCTGGTGTACAGGCGCAATGAGGAGATCATTGGCCTTCCTCGTCATAATTATACATATTTGGAGTATAAGTACTTCCTTGTCCATGACCAAATTGTTTTATGATCTGAACAAATGAATTTATGTGTGAGAATGCCCTATAACTGACACTTTCTGTGGCGCGGACTTGGCATTAGATTAACGTTGTTCAACTTTACTCAAACTGTAACATTGCTCGGAGACGGAAGCGTGTAGATCTGCCACAAATCACCACATAGCCTACTTTGCAGAGAGATAAAACATCCGAACTCCATATTCAGTGATGAGGCGTGAACATCCAACACCTTGTCGCCTATCTGTGGTTTCATCGTCCTGACCACATCCGATAGATGCTCACGACGACAGGACGAGAAAAACGGAGTAGCTTCACTGTTTCCAAGATACTCCTCCACAGACCATGGTCATAACCATGTATCCTTTATCACTGTCGCTAACGCCTATGGGTTTCCCCATTTTGTAACCCGTATCGTCACAATAATGGTTTCCGATTAGTCTCTCTTTCATCCATATACGTTCCTCACGTGTCCGTCGCGCAACAAGGTGGCCGTCAGTCTCGCGATGTGCAATGGTCATAACGTCTTGACTGGTCAGTGTACGTGCAAACTAGTCTAAGTGGAAGTGTTACAAATTTCAGAAACAGCTATGTAACACCGAGCAAACTACTCCTAAGCAGATTTATCTGCTGCCGCCAATTGAAAATTCTACTATGTTCGTGAAATTTTAGCCTCTTTATTTGAGGCCTGATTTTGCACACTCCATAAATCTTCCGACGAGGAAGGAACATAATAAATATCTAGCAGTGTTCCTTCATAGTTACTTCCACAATTTTACAAATTCTAGGACTCAAGGACTGTCGTAAGGTTTTACCACATTTGTCGTCCTTTTTGGATAAAATGGCTTTCTGTTTAAGGAGACAATGTACGACTGGATTTTGATTTACTTTTGATACGATCATTTTCTGTGACACAATAATAACCGTTCAAATGGTTCAAATGGCTCTGAGCACTATGCGACTTTACTTCTGAGGTCATCAGTCGCCTAGAACTTAGAACGAATTACACCTAACTAACCTAAGGACATCACACACAACCATGCCCGTGGCAGGATTCGAACCTGCGACCGTAGCGGTCACGCGGTTCCAGACTGAAGCGCCTTTAACCGCATGGCCACACCGGCCGGCATAATAACCGTTTCGGCCTATAATGGTCATCTTCAGATCTTGTTGGTGGCACTTGTTAACAAATGAACATGAGTTGACAATGTATGAACATTTGTTAAGCGATTGCCGCACATCGCTCCTAAAGAAGGCTATTGCAGGCAGAAACCGGTTATGGTAGAGTTAAACAAAAGCGATTGTTTCAAAGATAAACAGCACTTTATTCCTCATCCTCTACAACAAATGGTTCAAATGGCTCTGAGCACTATGGGACTTGAATTCTGAGGTCATCAGTCCCCTAGAACTTAGAACTACTTAAGCCTAACTAACCTAAGGACATCGCACACAGCCATGCCCGAGGCAGGATTCGAACCTGCGACCGCAGCGGTCGCCCGGTTCCAGACTGTAGCGCCTAGAACCGCTCGGCCACCTCGGCCGGCCTCCTCTTCAACAGTTCTTGGTGTGAGGAGAGACCTTCGTTATGATACAACCATAAAGTCGTCATTCACTAGATTTCCTTTCTTGATACCTACTCATCTCAACTTACCGGAACCAAAAACAGTCTGTTGCGTTTCTTGTACTCACACGGCTGCTTTTAGTGTCAGCAATTATCAGTGCGTTAGATATTTTGGGCTGCAGTAACAAGCCACGAATTTAACATGTTTTCTGTAAGAAACGATATGTGATGGCGAAAAGCTGATGAAACTTGCATGCGACATCTTTTTGCAGATGCTGGAGTGAAATCTAACAGTAGGAGGATCCACGACCAAAATTTTTGAATTATAGCAATCCGCTGAAACCATTTGAAATCGATAGATTCGATGACCGTAAACCAAATAATATTAATCTCAGATGTTTTCGCTTCACGTCTGACCGCATTTTCAAAAATTACAACCAATTTTACCGAACTGTACCACAGCAATGTGTCTGATTTTTGGAATCTAGTTGAATTATTGGTTTAAGATATCAGAAACATGTTTTTAAGTCGCCTGTAGTGAAAAACTGGGGCACCATTTGAAAAAAAAATGAAACAAAATCGTTGTAAACCCTCTGAAAATATGCTTTACTAGTAAATTTGAATCAGTTAACGGCCGAAAATCATTTTTCAGAAGAAAATATGAGCACCTTACATTCTGAGACCGCTATGTAAACGTTAAAAATTTTACCGATCGGTAACAAAGCATTGCGCCAGCATTGCACAGAGGCAGAAAAAATTTCTATCGCACAAATTTAGTGCACCATCTTACTAATCAGACAACTTTCCAATACTCGAATTCATTACAAGGTCGCACTGAGGCTTATGAAAATCCATGTGGAACGGCATTGAATAAGCACCAGCCTTCAAATTCTGATATGACTAATGAAGCGCTTTCTCGAAACCATCGTAGTGATGAATTTCCTAAATGAATCACACAAAAATAAAGTGGGATAAAGTTAAAAAAGAATTTATTTAATGGAAAAATACAAACTTTTCAATCACTGTCGGACTCATAAATATTATCATCATCACCAAAATCACTCTACAGGTCACTACCAATATTTTCAGTGTCTTGAAAACAAATAGAATTACTCAAAAATCATCCATTTCTTTACAATAATCTTACAGTGAGATTCATGTCAGCTATACTTTTCGTGCATGCTTGCTACCCGAGAATCACGAAAAATCGTAATGTCTCTTATTGTCACACCATCAAAAATTTTTTATGTCTAGATCCGTTAGATTTTTCGTATGAGCGTTGCTCCATATATACGAAATATATTTTGTTTTCAATAAACGCTATTCCAGTCCTATTTTACACGTCGGTAGCTTGCAGTCGTCAAAATTAGATAAATCAAAATTTAGAGTTGTAGAACAATTTTCACTTTTCGTTTTATATGTTTGTGTATAAATGTTTAATCTAACAAATCGACATGATTAAGGTTTTTTGTCGAATAATCTGCAAGTGAATTCTTCTGAGACGTTCTGTTGTGTTGGCAGAAGAGCCAACACCGTGTTACTTGTGGAGGCCGAAATGCACGCGTTTTAGCTCACGCAGGCTGGCGTGAGGAGGGAAGAACTATACTGACGTGAGGTCTGGAACATGACAAGGAATTAGAATTCAGAAAGCGGACGTAATTAGTTTGATACTTAACTTTAATCCATTAATGATGAACGTCGCTCTTGACGGTACATGATTCACAATATTATCTGTTCAGAATAGTAACTGAATATGGCGCCTTGCTAGGTCGTAGCAAATGAAGGCTATGCTAAACTGTCATCTCTGCAAATGAGAGCGTATGTAGCCAGTAAACCAACGCTAGCGAAGTCGGCTGTACAACTGGGGCGAGTGCTAGGGAGTCTCTCTAGACCTTACCTGCCGTGTGGCGCCGCTCGGTCTGCAATCACTGATAGTGGCGACACGCGGGTCCGACGTATACTAACGGACCGCGGCCGATTTAAAGGCTACCACCTAGCAAGTGTGTTGTCTGGCGGTGACACCACACGTTCAGTACCTTCTTAGCGTCTCACTACCTTTTGGTAGTGTGTAGAATTTTTCAGCATTGTCAATCTTTTTATTTATTTATTTATTTTAACTTGTACTAGAGTGCGGGTTTGTAATCGCCGATGGTAATAGCATGAAAAATAGGTAAAAGTTTTGCTACAGCAAACCGATTGTTCATACAGAAGTGAAGCATCAATGTAACGGCGGGAATTACTAACGCTAACATCCATCTAACTTTTTAAAAATTCCATAGTCACAAGCATTATAATTAAAACATCGGTTTTGACTACTGAACAGATACTCGACCTCGTTAACTTATTTCACAAACATGGTAAACAATCTTAGTATCTGCCTCCTCGAACTCTTGACAAGTTAGACCTTCATTAACCGTTTGACGAAGAGTGCCATTTTTTTTTTTTTTAGTTCGGCAGTCTTCTGACTGGTCTGACGCGGCCCGCAAAGAATTCCTCTACTGCGCCGATCTCTTCATCTCAGAGTAGCACTTACAACCTACTTCCTCAAGTATTAGCTGGATATATTCCAATCTCTGTGTTCCCCTACAATTTTTGCCATTTACAGCTCCCCCCAGTACCACATAATTCATTCCCTGATGTATTAACGAATGTCCTATCATCTAGTCCCTCCTCCTTGTCAGTGTTTTCCACATATTCCTTTCCTATCCGATTCTGCTAAGAAACTCTTCATTCCTACCTTATCAGTCCACCTAATTTTCACATTCGCCTGTAGCACCACATCTCAAATGCTTCGATTGACTTCTTTTCCGGTTTTCCCACAGTCAACTTTTACTACCATACAATACTGTACTCCAAACGTACATTCGCAGAAATTTTTTCCTCACTTTAAGGCCTATGTTTCATGCAAGTAAACATCTCTTGCCAGAAACGCCCTTTTTACAGGGGATAGTCTGCTTTTGATGAACTTCTTGCTCCGTCCAGCATTGGTAACTTTGCTGCCTGGGTAGCAGAATTCCTTAACTTCATCTGCCTCGTGTCCATCAATCCTGATGTTAAGTTTTTCGCTGTTCTCGTTTCTGCTACTTTCCATTACTTTCGTCTTTCTTTGATTTACTCCCAATCCAAATTCTGTACTTATTAGATTGTTCATTCCCTTCAGCATATCATATAACTCTTCTCCACTTTCACTTAGGATAGCAATGTCATAAACGAATCGTATCATTGATATCCTTTCATCTTAAATTTCAATTCCACTCCTGAACCTTTCTTTTATTTCCATGATTGCTTCTTCAATGTACAGACTGAACAGTAGGGGGGGGGGGGAGGGGGCAAGACTACACCCCCTGGCATACACTGTTTTTAATCCGAGCGCTTCTGTTCCCTCTTGGCTGTTGTACATATTGTATATCATCCGTCTCTCCCTAAACCTTGATCCCGTTTTTCTCAGAATTTTGAACATCTTGCAGCATTTTACATTGTCGAACACTTTTTCCGGGTCGACAAAT
The DNA here is from genome assembly GCF_023864275.1 of Schistocerca cancellata. Lineage (NCBI taxonomy): Eukaryota > Metazoa > Arthropoda > Insecta > Orthoptera > Acrididae > Schistocerca > Schistocerca cancellata. Next base: position 241,900,586 of record NC_064628.1, on the reverse strand, counting down.
CATATGAACGTGTCTTGATTTTCCTTCATCCTTGCTTTCCTTATCAACTGCAACGTCAGAATTGCCTCTCTGGTGCCCTTACCTTTTCTAGAGCCGAACTGATCGTTATCTAGCACATCCTCAATTGTCTTCTCCATCCTTCTATAAATTATTCTTGTCAGCAACTTGGATTCATGAGCTGCTAAGCTGATTGTGTGATAATTCTCGCACTTATCAGCTCTTAGAGTCTTCGGAATTTTGAAGGTGATATTTGTCCGAAAGTCAGATAGTATAACCCAAGACCTCCTCTTCTACACACTTACGTGAACAGTCGCTGAGTTGCCACTTCTCCCAATAATTTTAGAAATTCTCTACCCCTTCTATCTTATCTAACCTCAAATGTGCCAAAGCTATTTTAAATTCTGATTCTAATACTAGATAGACTATCTCTTCTACACTGGCTTCTGGTTCTTCTCCTATTCCATCATCAGACAAGTCTTCATAATCCCAAAGACCTTCAATGTACTCTTTCCACCTATCCACTCTCTCCTCTGCATTTGATAGTGGAATTCCTCTTGCAGTCTTAATGTTACCACTCTTGCTTTTCATGTCATGGTAGTTTTGACTTTCCAATATACTGAGTCAGTCCTTCCGACAATCATTTATTTTTAGATTTTTTCACATTTTACACGCAGCCATTTCTCCTTAGCTTCCTTGCACTTCCCGTTTATTTGATTTCCAAGTGACTTGTATATCTGCATTCCTGAATTTCGCTAAACATTTTTGTAATTCTTACTTTCAGCAATCATCTGAAGTAGTTCTTCTGTTACGTATTGTTCCTCCACAGTTACCTTCTTTATTCCCCTGTTTCTCTTGCCAGCTTCTATAATTTACGTTTTCAGAGACGTCCATTCATCTTCAACTTAATTGGCTGCTGAAGTATTCCCTACCGCAGTATCTATAGCCTTAGAGAACTTCAAGGTATCTCTTCACTCCTGAGTACTTCCGCACCCCATTTCTTAGCTCACTGATTCTTACTGCCTAATCTCTCAACCTTCAGTCTAATCTTTACTATTGCGAAATGGTGATCTGAGTCTATATCTCCTCCTGAGTATGCTTTATAATCCAGCATCTCATTTCGGAATCTCTGCCTGATCATGATGTTATCTAACTAAAATCTTCCCAAATCTCCCTGCCTTTTCCTCCTCTTGTGATTCTTGAACAGAGTACTTGCTATTACTAGCTGAAATATTTTACAAAACTCAATTAGACTTAGTCCTCTCTCATGCCTTGCCCGAAGTCAATGTTCTCCTCTGACCCTATTCTTCTACTCTTTCCCCTACAACTGCATTTCAGTTCCCTACGACTATTAGATTTTCATCTCCATCTACGTACTGTTTTATCCTTTCTCTATCCTCGTATAGTTTCTCTATCTTTTCATCTTCAGCTTACGACTTCGGCATGTATACCTGAGCTATCGCTTTTGGTGTTGATTTGCTGTCGATTCTGACGAGAACGTCCCTAGCATTGAGATGTTCACTGTAAAACACCTTTTAGCCTAACTTTCCTTTCATAACGAATCCTACTCCCGTTGCACCATTTCCTGCCGCTGTTGATACTACATCATACTCCCCTGATCAAAATTCCTTGTTTTCTTTCTTTTTACCTTCACTGATCCCTACTGTATCTAGAATGAGCCTTTGCATTTCCCTTTGCCGATGTTCTAGCTTGCCTACCGCATTAAAGCTTCTGACATTCCACGGCCCGATTCGTAGAACGTTATCCTTCAACTGATTATTCAATCGTTTTCTCATGGTCACCTGCACCCTCTCAGTCCCCTCCTGGAGATCCGAATGGGGAACTATCCAGGGATCTTTTGACAATGCAGAGATCATTGTGACACTTTTTCAGTGACCTGTGGATACTCGCTATGTGTCTTTAATGCTGTGGTTTCCATTGCTTTTTGCATCATCATGCAGTTGATCATTGCTGATTCTTCCGCCTTTAGGGGAAGTTTCACACTCCAAGGTGAAGAGAGTGCCCTGAACCTCTGTCCTCTCCTCCGCCCTCTTTGACAAGGCCGTTGGCAGAATGAGGGTGACTTATGCCGGAAGTCTTCGGCAGCGCATGTTGATTATTAATTAAAATTTATACGGTTGCGGGTTTCGAACCCAGGAGCGAGTATTTTTTCATTACTAATCAAAGACGTTTCCCTCCCCTTTTTCTTTTGCGTTTTGTTCGTTATTGTTCGTTGTATTTGGTCCTAGCCGACGTCACATGACATCCGTTGAAGTTCGTTGTTGATCCCTTCACTCAGTTTTTTCATTATTGAGACCAGCCAATTCCCTGACCAAATACGCTGACCTACCGCGCCGGCATCCCTAGAACGCGGGTACCATGTCAATCTAATACCGAGCGAGGTGGCGCAGTGGTTAGCACACTGGACTCGCATTCGGGAGGACGACGGTTCAATCCCGTCTCCGGCCATCCTGATTTAGGTTTTCCGTGATTTCCCTAAATCGCTTCAGGCAAATGCCGGGATGGTTCCTTTGAAAGGGCACGGCCGATTTCTTTCCCTATCCTTCCCTCCCCCGAGCTTGCGCTCCGTCTCTAATGACCTCGTTGTCGACGGGACGTTAAACACTAATATCCTCCTCCTCCTCAATCCAATATTCATAGCTCATGTGATTAATGCGAATGGTTTTGATCGCGATAATCTGCATCGTATCCTGTTGTGACCAATTAATAACTAAAAATTAGGCCGGAGCTTCTTTAGATTTTATAACTCTCAATTTCTTTGCGAAGCTGTGAGATGTGAGTCGAGGGACAAGAACGTAACAAGCAAATAGTAGTTCTCAACATTGGAGAGTAATAATTGCTGAAACGTTCTTTTTATTTCTGGAATTACTGGTGACATCGCTAAAATCTGGAAACAGTATTTTGGTAATCGTTAGAGGCAGCCAATTTTTTTGAACGATAAACCGAGTGGCTTCTAGAAAGTTCGGTAAACTTTGTCGATATTTTTGAAAATGCACCCAGGCCAAATGTTGCTCTTAAATTCTCTGAAAACAAACGTTTCCGTAACAAAATGACAGAATCTAAGTACATTTTTAACATCAGACGTATTGTAATAATACCATCTGCCAATTTCTTTGACATAGCAGAAATGAACCCCTGTGGTGCTGTGGAGTTTTTGACCGTTACTGCCCACCTAATTGGGTTCAGGCTCATCTACTATAACGATTTTATGTGGTTTTGGTCGTAAAACGATGATACATGGTTTTGGTCGTAAACTCCGTTCTATAATGAACTGTGGAGAGGAGATTCGAAAGAATCACTGATAAACAGATGTAAAAATTGTGAACTAGATCAAGGATGGACTTAACGCATCACTCCTGAGCAATGGCATAAACAGAGATAAACTGGTGGCCTAGAAGATACAGAGAAAGAGTGAATCAAGAATTGGAAATGGCTGACATACCTGTTCTTGTTGCCACAGGGACGTCACGTAAAAATGCTGGAAGCTAGTTTTGAAAAAGTCTGGATAACTGGCCCTGTGAGACTACGGTGTAACACAACAGGCCCAATGAACTGATTCTGTATCATACCACACCCGACATTTCCAGAGAAGTGTTCTTGAAAATGTGGATCCACATAACTATGTGGGTTTTCGTCGGTCCACCGATGTGAGTTATGAGTTTAACTGATATCGTGAAGACTGAAAGTACACTATGTCATCGAAAGTATCAGGACACCTGGCTGAAAATGACTTACAAGTTCGTGGCGACCTCCATCGGTAATGGTGAAATTCAATATGGTGTTGGCCCACCCTTAGCCTTGATAACAGCTTCCACTCTCGCAGGCATACGTTCAATAAGGTGCTGGAAGGTTTCTTGGGGACTGGCAGCCCATTATTCGCGGAGTGCTGCACTGAGGGGAGGTATTGTTGTCGCTCGATGAGGCCTGGCACGAAGTCGGTATTCCAAAACATTCCAAAGGTGTTCTATAGGATACAGGTCATGACTCTATGGAGGCCAGTCCATTACAGGGATGTTATTTTCGTGTAACCACACCGCCACAGGTCATGCATTATGAACAGATGCTCGATCGTGTTGAAAGATGCAATCTCCATCCCCAAATTTCTCTTCAACAGTGGAAAGCAAGAAGGCGCTTGAAACATCAATGTAGGCCTGTGCTGTGATAGTGCCACGCAAAACAACAAGGGGTGCAAGCCCCCTCCATGAAAAATACGACCACACCATAACACCACCGCCTCCGAACTTTACTGCTGGCACTACACACGCTGGCAGACAACGTTCACCGGGCATTCGCCATACCCATACCGTGCCATCGGATCGCCATATTGTGTACCGTGATTCGTCACTCCACGCAACATTTTCCACTGTTCAGTAGTTCAATGTTTACGCTCCTTACATGAAGCGAGGCGTCGTTTGGAATTTACCGGATTGATGTGTGGGTTATGAGCAGCCGCTCGACCATGAAATCCAAGTTTTCGCATATCCTGCCTAACTGTCGTAGTACTTGTAGTGAATCCTGATGCAGTTTGGAATTCCAGTGTGATGATCTGGATAGATGTCTGCCTATTACACATTACGACCCTCTTCAACTGTCGGCGGTCTCTGTCAGTCAACAAACGAGGTCGGCCTGTACGCTTTTTTGCTCTACGTGTCCCTTCAAGTTTCTACTTCCCCATCATATCGGAAACAGTGGAACTAGGGATGTTTAGGAGTGTGGAAATCTCGCATACAGACGTATGACACAAGTGACATCGAATCATCTGACCACCTTCGAAATCCGTGAGTTCCGCGGAGCGCCCCATTCTGCTCTCTCAAGATGTCTAATGACTACTGAGGTCGCTGATATGGTGTACCTGGCAGTAGGTGGCAGCACAATGCACCTAATATGAAGTACGTATGTTTGGGGGTTTCCGGATATTTTTCATCACATAGTGTGACAAGCTGAAGCAGACGAGCTTACCCTGGAAATTTAGAAGATTTCTTTGAGGTGACACACCCAGCCATTGAATGGACTGAAAATTTAGACATTAATTCGTAGATTTGATTGTTTAGTTCTACTGATTTCGTAAAATTAAGCAATTCACGAATGTTAGCTGCAGTTCAGTTTGTGCTGACATATGCTAAGGAAAAAATGTTTGCTCCTAAAATATTAACTATTTCTCCTGAAACAACCCATATGTCGTTTTCTTTCTTAATTTTTTGTAAGTGTTTCTTATACGCCCTGTATGACACCACAACATTCATGTCATTTTCTTTTTTGTTAGCTACGTGTGTTTATAATCACAAGGCCTCCGTTCTGGGATACAAGTATAGCAAATAATTAATCACACCCATTACCACAGAATCCGTTGTCTCCAATACGTATTTTATGTAAATCAAGTGATTATTATAATTGACGATGTTAGAATACTACCAGTCACGTTCCATCGTTGCTTTCTATTAGTCACACAATTAATTTGGTTCTTCTATTTATTGCGTAATTGTTGGGCGAGGTCGCTGGCTAAGTGTTACAATTTTAAAATGCGTTAGTGGCGTGGCCACTAATCAGGTCTGCAGCTTGCGCATGTTCCATATTAGAGCGTGACAAGCCTTGAACCAGTAATAGCCGGTAGCTGAAATCTGCTAATGTAGAGTCACGTGGAATACGTATCCGTCCGAGATCATAATGCGAGCTAACAAAGTCTTTGAAACTACTGACACGGTCTCAGTAATGTTTTGTCATTACTTATAAATATTTCCAAATCACTTTCACTGGTTTTCCAATTTCACATCAATTTCTCGGTGATGAATCATTGTAGCATGATGTAAGGTATCAAGTTCAGGAACAGCTGGATGGCCCACGCAACACGTCGAAAACAGGTGTGACTTTGTTCCATTTTCGATGGACTCAACTTTTATTCTGACCCGATCTTTGTTCCGTTCTCCCTGTATATGTTAAGCGACGCTCCGTATTTCACTAAGAGCTCTGTTAACGTTTAATTGTACCACGTTCAAATGGTTCAAATGGCTCTGAGCACTATGGGACTCAACTTCTGAGGTCATTAGTCCCCTAGAACTTAGAACTAGTTAAACCTAACTACCCTAAGTACATCACAGACATCCATGCCCGAGGCAGGATTCGAACCTGCGACCGTAGCGGTCTCGCGGTTCCAGACTGCAGCGCCTAGAACCGCACGGCCACTTCGGCCGGCTCGTACCACGTAATAATGTTTCTTTCCGTCCCATTCCAGGAATGTGAGAACAGTAACTGTAAACATCCGTCTCCAAGACCGCTATGGATGCGATACGAATGGGGTTAATGAAATATAATTGTAGAATTGCGTAGAAAAATGGGCTGCTCAAATTTTCTATTTGTATTAGGCTACTATCACACTATCCTGAATTACGCACAAAATTACATCCATGTCTATAGATGAGATCTGTTCAGGAGAGCTATGGGAATTTGCAAATGCTATACTCTACATATCAAAAAGCGTCATGCATTTAGTTCGTATTGAAACTACAACCAAGCAAGCTTCGAAAATACTGTTATATGATTTGGGCGAGCCGAATATTTGAGGCTGACAGGCGTCAAAAGAGGATGCTTTTACTTACTCGGTCATACTGCTTGCGAACTCCCCAGTTTGCTGCGTATCGTACCAGCCAATATCCTGCTGCAGGGCAGACTTCAGGAATAGATCACGTATCCGATGAACCTACAGAAACAAAATTCGTGTCTTACAGTATACTTCTTCGACAGGTCACACAAAGTTTAAAAACCTGGACAAAGAATACAGATTTTCTAGTTTTTATATTCCCTTTGTAACACTCAAGAGAATCTTCGGATTTGCATTCTAATCCACACAATCGAACGGAACTGCAAAATTTGTACTGTCCTTAATGGATTAGATTTCTCTTCTTACCGTCGGCAACAATAGTAACTTTTTATCAAAGGCGTGATGGAGTTGGAAACATGATTATCATGTAGCGTTCCATCGACGGTTTACCACAAGAAATGGTGGAGGCAAGTGAATGTGGTCTTGAAAATGGAAACTTCTAAAGTATGTGATAAGATCACGTAAAACTACTGTCACTCTCTGTTTCACAAATTTGCTTTACTCCGTTATAAGGCCTACTAGAACGCTCTTGGTTGAAATGGCTCTGAGCACTATGGGACTTAACTTCTGAAGTCATCAGTCCCCTAGAAGTTAGAACTACTTAAACCTAACTAACCTATTGACATCACACACACCCATGACCGAGGAAGGATTCGAACCTGCGACCGTAGCGGTCGCGCGGTTCTAGACTGTAGTGCCTAGAACCGCTCGGCCATTCCGGCCGGCTGCTAGAATGCTCTCTGTGAAGCGTTCCTGGTGCCACATATAAACACTAGCTCTGTAGCAAGCAGCTGTCTCGGTGCGAACGACATATTCTTGATGAAAGCTGCAAATTGCAGATCGTTTCAAAGAACACTGAAACGTTCTTATTAATGGAACGGCACTGAAAGACAACTTTTATTTCATGCGCTGAAGATCCTGAACTTGCTTTCGCCATTCACATGGGTGTTATATTGTGAAAATCGGGCAAGGAATATATATATATATATATATATATATATATATATATATATATATATATATATATATATATATAAAATCACTGTTTTGATATGCGAGGCATTTGGGTAACAACATTCTTATTGTGAGACGTCAATTAGTATCATATAGTCAATATCCTGTGGTACATCATGCATGTCTGAAGGACGTTTCGCAGTACACCGCTAAACAGCTGTAATAAAACAGGCCGCGACAATAATAATTAAGTCTCTCCATATGTGGGAATCACAGCAGTTGCGCGAGTGCAGGACGTAGACACTCAGTGATATATGAAGATTTGAGTTGATCCTGGAGGCGTGCCCGGATACCCAGAGTGGTTAAGGAGACCACTGGCGCAAAGCAGGAAATGCAAGTTCGAGTCCCGGTCCGGCATAAATTTTCATTTGTCGCTAAAATATTGTGCAGAAGCAGTCTAATAGCATTCGAAATTCCGTCAGTATTTCATCAGACGTTTGCTTTACCTGTTTGAATACTGCGGAATGAATGTGTTGTTGTTACCGCTGCCTCGATGATTCCACGACAGCCGGAGGAGAGGTTCTTTGTACCTCCTGCCTAACCAACCATCCTGTAATGCCATCTTGACATGTTACGGGATATAGAAGGCTCAAATATCTCTGGCCCGTAACGGAAAGTGTCAGAAGTGATCTTTAACTTCGAGAAATGTCGTGGGCCATCATACATCATCTGCGCAGTGGGGTGAGTGGAAAATCTGCGGGTCTTAAGTCGTCTTAATGTGCGGCGGCTTGTACTCCTGAGAGGGCCTCTGCCTAGTTGCAGCTGCTTCTTAACGGTCAAATCGGTGGGGTGGTTTCTGGATTCGGTCTTCAACCTAGACGTCTTAACTATTACCGTTGCTCTTCCTGAAGGTCGCCGCTTGCAATAGTTGCAGAGTCGTCTCTGAGGTCTGAATCGGTGACAGTGACGGCTACCGTAAGACATTAATGTTATTTTGCACTAATTGGCGCCGATGCTTAAGAACGCTTGCATGCTGGTACCTGAATTTGTTGGGCGCCATGCACGGCTTGTTGATGTTTCCGTGCCGGCCGCGGTGGCCGTGCGGTTCTAGGCGCTCCAGTCCGGAGCCGCGCTGTTGCTACGGTCGCAGGTTCGAATCCTGCCTCGGGCATGGGTGTATGTGATGTCCTTAGGTTAGTTAGGTTTAAGTAGTTCTAAGTTCTAGGGGACTGATGACCACAGCAGTTGAGTTCCATAGTTCTCAGAGCCATTGAACCATTGATGTTTCCGTGCCGCCGTTGTGTTTTGTTACTGTACATAAATAAGGGTCGACGGCATCTTAGCACAAGCCATGTCGACTAGGTTGCAGCTGTCTGAAGTTACTAGGGAGTAATCCGTTTCGAAAACTGAGAACGGTGCCGAATTGTAATATTCAGATGAGTAACGTTATCAGCGTTGCTAACAGAACTAGTTATTCCAGGCATGGATCACGGCATGTAATTCGTTAGTTGAGCGTATTGCAATAAACCGTTCAGTTAAAATAAAATCATTTATGTTATGTTTCTAGCTTGGATAACCAAGTCATAAAAATTTTAGCATACTTATCAATTGCGAATAAGAGTTTCAAAATTTGGTGGTATTACAACCGTGTGAGAAATCACTGTAATTAATATGTAACGGAAATTTTGATATTTGATAACTGTAGTAAAGAAATTGTTAGGAGAATCTTTAAAATTATTATGAAGACACGTGTTTGTTGGATGCTGAAACTGTAATGAAGGCACTGTGTTTTAAAGCAATATGTCACACGCACTCCAGCTTAGCCGTTCCACTCACTAGGAGCTAGAAGTGGTTTGAATCATGAGTCTGCTGATTGGTTTGATGCGGCCCACCATTAATTCCTCTTCTGCGCCAATCTCTTCATTCAGAGTAGCACTTGCAGCCAACGTCAACAATTATTCGCTAGATATATTCCAATTTCTGTCTCCCTCTAGATTTTTTACCCTCTGTAGCTCCCTCTAGTATCATGGAAGATGTTCCTTGATGTCTCAACTGATTTCCTATCATATTGTCCTTTCTTCATGTCAGTGTTTTCTACATATTCCGTTCCTCGCCGATTCTGCGTAAAACCTCCTCATTCCTTACCTTGTCAGTCAACTTAATCTTCAACATCTCAAATGCTTCTATTCGCTTGCGTTTCGGTTTTTCCACAGTTAATGTTTCATTATCATACAATGCTCTGTTCCAAATGTACAGTCTTGAAATTTCTTCCTCAAATTAAGGCCCATGTTTGATACTAGTAGGTTTCTCTTTGACAGAAATGCTCTTCTTGCCAGTGTTTGTCTGTTTTGAATGTCCTCCTTGCTCCTACCTTCATTGTTTATTTTGCTGCATAGGTTGCAGAAATCCTTAACTTTGTCTACTTCGTGATCCCCAGTTATGATATTAAGTTTCTCGCTGTTCTCATTTCTGCTGCTTCTCATTATTTTCGTCTGTCTTCAAGGTACTCTCAGTCCATGTTTTGTATTCATTATACTGTTCATTCCATTCAGCAGATCCTGCACTTGTTCTTCAGTTTCACTGAGAATAGAAAGGTCATTACCGAATTTTATCATTGATGTCCTTTAGCCTTGAATTTTAATTCCACACTTAAATCATTCTTTTATTTCCATCACTGCTTCTTTAGTTTGTAGTTTGACCAGTAAGGGCGAAAGACTACATCCCTGTCTTACATCCGAGCATTTCATCCTTGGTCTTCCACTCTTATTGTTCCCCCTTGGGACCTGTACATGTCTCAACACACGATTATACAGCCAAACGGTTGCCAAAATGAGTACAGCTGCTCTAATTTCTGACCATTGCTTGTTCGCAATGTAATTTTACAGTTTATCAAAATTTCATTCTGATGAAGACGCCCTTAGTAGGAGTCGAAACCTAGGTCAATGTACCAAACAGATATCTGGAACCAGCTGGCTGTATAATCATATGTTGAAACTAGTAAACGGTTGTTGAGTAACAGCCATGTTTAAAACTGTCTCGCACATATTGTATATTACCCGTATATAGCTTACCCCTATTTTCCTCAGAACCGCGAACATCATCTAACATTTGACACTATCGAACGCTTTTTCCAGATCGACAGATCCTATGACCGTGTCTTGAATTTTCTTTAGTTTTGCTTCCATTTTCAACAGCTTCTCTGATCCCTTTACCTTTCCCAAAGAAAGACTAATTGTCATTCAACACATTCTCAGTCTTCATTTCTTTCTTCTGTACATTATTCTTTTCAGTAACTTGAATGCATGAGCTGTTAAGCTGGTTGTGCGATATTTCTTTCACTTGTCAGGTCTTGCAAGTCTTTTAAATTGTGTGGATGATACTTTTCCCATGGTCAGATGCTATATCGCCACAATCATACAACGCGATTAGTCGTTTTGTTGCCACTTCCCCCAATGTTTTTAGAAATTCTGATGGAATGTTCTCTATCCCTTCTCCCTTATTTGATCTTAACTCTTCCAAAGCCCTTCCAAATTCTGATTCTAATACTGGATCTCCCATCTCTTCTACATCGACTCCTGGTTCTTCTTCCGCTCTCTCCTCTGCATTTAACAGTGGAATTCCTATTGCAGTCTAAATGTTACCACCTTTGCTTTTAATTTCATACCATTTCCACCGCTCTCTCCTCTGCCTTTAACAGTGGAATTCCTATTGCAATCTAAATGTTACCACCTTTGCTTTTAATTTCACGGAATGTCGTTTAGACTTTCCAATATGCTGAGTCATTTATTCTGACAATCATTTCTGTTTAGATTCCTTCACATTTTACATGCAACCATTTCTCCTTAGATTCCCTGCACTTCTCATTTATTTCACTCCTAAGTAACCTGTATTTCCCTAAATATTTTTATACTTCTTTCTTTCAGCGATCATCTGAAGTATTCCTTCTGTTACCTATGGTTTCTTCGCAGTTACCTTCTTTATATCTATGTCTTTCTTTCCAGAGTATACGATTTACGTTTTTAAGGACGCCCATTGTTCTTCAACTGAACTGGCTACTGAGGTATTCCTTACCGCAGTATCTACAGCCTTAGAGAACTTCAAGGTATCTCTTTATTCCTGAGTACTTCCGTACCCCATTTCTTTGCTCACTGATTCTTACTGACTAGTCTCTTAAACTTCAGTCCACTCTTTACTACTACTAAATAGTCTTTATCTCTTTAGTACTACTAAAGAGTGCATATCTCCTCCTGGCTACATCTTACAATCTAGTATCTCAATTAGGAATCTCTGCCTGATCATGATGTTATCCAACCAAAATCTTCCCGAATCTTTCGACCTTTTCCTGCTATTGTGATTCTTGAACAGAGTATTCGCTATTATTAGCTGAAATTTGTTTCAGAACTCAGTGTTTCTCCTCTCTCATGTCTACTACCAAGCCCATATTCTCCTGTAGCTTTTTCTTCTTCTCCTACAACAGCATTGCAATTCCCCATGACTCCCTTTACGCGCTGAATTACCCATTCATTTTCCTCACATAGTTTCTTTATCTCTTCATCCTCGGCTTACGACGTTGGCAAGTACTCGTATACCAGAATTATCGTTGTTGGTGTTGTTTTCCTGTCGGTTCTAATGAGACTAACACAGTTAATGAACTGTTCACAGTAACTAACTCTCTACTTAGCTTCCTATTGATAATGAGTTCTTCTCCCGTTATACCATTTCCGCTGCTGTTGATATTACCCTCTACTCATCTAACCAGAAATTCTGTTTTCTTTCCGTTTGACTTCACTGATCCCCACTATATCTAGATTAAACCTTAGCAGTTACCTTTACAAATGTTCTAGCTTCCCTGTCACAATGAAACTTCTGACACTCTCCACAACCTGACTCGTAGAACGCTATCCTTTCATTGGGTATGTAATCTTTTCCTCGTGGTTTCCCCCTCCCCCCTCCTCCCGTATCCAAATGGACACGGGAAATCATTCTGGAATGGAGGGATCGTCACGATACTTTCTCAGTTCCAGGTCACATGTCCTCTGGATACACATTACGTGCCCTTAATGCAGTGGTTTCCATTGCCTTCTGCATCCTCATGGCGTTGACCATTGCTGACAGTTTGTCATCCCAAGGGCAAGAGAGTGTCCTGAACCTCTCTGCATCCTTCCGCCGTGTTTGTCAATGCCGTTGGCAGAATGTGGATGACTTCTTATGCCACAAGTCTTTTCCCACCAAGGCTGATGATTTTTATTCAGAACGTAAGCGAGGGCAGGTTTCGTTACCTGGATCAAGGAAGTTTTGATTGCTAATCAAAGACGGTACACATCGTCCACGGGTACCATTTTGCGTGCAGTGTTACAGAAATAACTTGGTTTTGTTTGACTGTTCCACCCACACTTATTGTAAAGTCAGAATGGAAGGCTATGTTTATAGTGAAATTTGTGAAGGCTAACAAGGGCGCAGATCACAGTAATTTCAGAGGTAATAACAGAGAGGCTTTCGTCGGCATCCAGTTCGTTAGATGAACGCAATGTAATTTACTTTAGGCATAGTGCCCCCTATAACATGATATGGGCATCAGACCAGAAAGTGTAGATGATTACCTCTCAGCTGAAGGATTTCAGCTGTGTCAAGAGATGTTACAGTAGCATCAAGTATCCATGTTTTTATCCTGCTATGTTCATCCTAGTGTGTTAGGCAGAGGTGGTAAAACTGGGGAATTGGTTCAGTCTTTATTAGAACTGGTAGTTCTACTTAGGGCATATAACACATAGCAACATGTAATTGTTGTTATGGTTTGACAGAAATGAGCTACAGCGTTTCAGCAACTATTGTTGTCCAGTGTTTTGAACACTATATAGACTCAGCGAAAGAAAGTCGTCTCCACTGCACGAAGGCGTTTCCGTCCTTCATCCGACACTTGAGTGCTGCACTTACCTGACGGTATGCGACATAGTTGAAGGTGAAGATGCAGACGTAGGTGAAGAGGAAGGTGGCGGCGCCCAGGATGGCGCTGTAGATGACGAACCGCCGGACGCCGTGCAGGAAGACACGCACCGCCACGTCGGGCACCTGCTCGCCCGCGGCCGTGGCGTTGACCAACGCGGACCCGAAGTCCACCATGACGCCCGTCAGGTCTCCAAACAGCAGGTTGCTGAGAGGTGCGCCTACCCCGGCGCCCGCCGCCGCCAAAACTCCAAGGGCCAGCAGCCAGCGCTCCCATGCGGTCGAGAAGCGGAACTAAACAGCAAACGAGGCGGAAGCATTAGGAGTTAGCGCCATGTCTACGGCGGAGTCAGGAACTGTAAAGGATTTCATGTTCTAGCACGTATGCATTTTTTACGTATCACTCCAGTAGTCCGATTTAAGGCAGCTGAAAACTGACAGACAGTCTGCTGGACTACTCGTACCACCAACGCACCAACGGCAGCCTGGAGTTGCTGACATGATAAAACGTAGCTACAGCTCTAATTACAAATAAGAACTGGTTTTTGACATGGTCAGACCAAGTATGGAGATCTATAACATAAGTGATTTTCAGGTACTTTACGTGATTTTTGTAGGAGACAGAAACTTTAAAGCGATTACCTATTCCACGGAGAGAGACACGCTGTGGCTGTTACCTGCATAGAATACTTGTCGATACGAGGTCGCAATTTCAGACCTTAAATGTCAGATGCCAATTATTTTGAATCTTACTACACGGCAGCACACTAACGTCTTTCAAATCTATGGACCCTAAAGTTAATACTACACTACTTTAGTAACATCAGTCTGTTAAATGGATTTCAGATAGAGAAAAACGTCAAAAATCAAGTGAATGTAATTAGTACGAAGTGAAATGATCTTCGAAAGAGCTTTATTTGTAGAATAACTGAAATACTGCTACAAGTCGATTACCCTTATTTTACTTTTTGTAGCCTCTTTTTAAGAGTGTACCAAGTCCATTGCCCTTTCTGCCAGAATTAGAATGTCGTCAGCAAACTTCAAGCCTTTTATTTCTTTTTCCAGAAATTTACTTCACTTTCCAAATATCTCTTTGGTTGCCTTAACTGGTTTGTCAATGTGCTATTTGAATAACTTCCAAAAATATACACCAGATCTAATCGATTACCAGATAATAGAACCCACAAATAAGAAAAGATAAACACAAAGTAATACATCACCAAATTGCTAATCAACTCAACACAGGGATAGGGGTGTGGCGTTGAATGGTGACGCTAGGTATATACTAAATACCTCCCATATGGATTGTAAGAACGACAACACAATATGTACACACAGAGGTGTTGAAATAATCATTGCTTTATTTATGTTGAATTTATTATGGAACTCTTGTTAGTTGTAACGTTTTCTTCTCTATATTAGTTAACAATCGGATTTATTTAATCAAAATCGAAACAGAACTACCGAAGTATGGTCGAACTCAACAGTTTGATCTCTCAAATCAAATTGCTCATTTCTAATTCTAAAATTGTGTTGTTCAGCTGCTTGGATTTATTTCAGTTCCTCAGACTTTATATGTTAAAGAAATACGTAATAGCTATTTGGAGTGGCCTTTACAAAATTGAGTTGTCTTTTCTTATGTTTTAGTGACGTGGCAGCATACCACTTCCACCTTCTTTCTTGAAATATTATTTCAGTGGCAGCAGAGCGTAGTTGTGGAGGCGAGTGAGCTGTCATATCAGAAAAGACATAAAAAGCAAAATTGAATTTTGTAAAGCTATTTTTTCCATGCTGTGTACTGTTCAAGTGTTTTTGTTTACATATGATTCTGGTTTCACTCATGGCACAAAACGTGCTGCCCTTTGTAGGGAAGCAGCCTACTCACGCCGTATAAAATTCACATCAGTCTTTCCATTGTGTGCCAGCCTAGTGCGCTGTAACTAGCTCTGACGCCATAAATGTTGCGCAATACTTTAAAAATGAAGTAAATAACCTGAATCGTTTCTAGCATGTCAGGAGTAATACTAAATCAATATGTGTTGAATGTCAGTTCAATAACTTTAACCATTTTCGAAATTTGGACGTTTTTCTGTAAAAATCATTGGCGCAACAGAAAAGAGCTAGAAACTTAAAAATTTATATTTAGATTCCTTTTTCATAATAATTTAGTAGAAAAAGTATTCTGGATCTCACAAATTAAAATTTTTGTTGAAGTTCATGATTTTCTGGTTTTTGTCTTAGAAATTAAGGAAGCAAGATAGATTAAGTAGGCGAATAAATAAGGCTAGGATATTCAAATTTAAGTAGAATGGAGATCCACTATAATCATAAAGATGTGATAAGTTTCAACTGAATAACTATATTACTATAGCGATAGCGTATCTCCAAAGGGCAAGTTCAGAGCTCATCTACTACGTGTAGTGTAATTAAATTAATTCTCTCGCCCAAAATAATTGACTTAGCTACGTCAGACTTTTATTATGACTACTTACCTGTGTGCGGATTGCACATTTAAATTGAGAGCTTCATCGGCCATCAGCAAAGGATGCGATGATTTATTCGATAACTTGAAGTGGTGTATTACTAGCCCAGCGGCTAGTCGGGAGAGTCGATTTGATCAGACGTTCCCTTAGCCGTCCGCACCGTGGCTTTATATATAAGAACGCTACGCGAGAGAAGAAGGCCCCAGTTCTCCCCAGACGCTGATTAGCACACCATCTGTGCCGGGAGTCGCGTCGCGTCGGTATCATTGCTATAAACAACCTTGGATGCCGTAATAAGTTACTCGGGATATGCGTAACCATGAAATCGTATTCGAGTGAAGTGTTAATTCTGGGATGACTTTAATGATCTATCTTCAGTTTGCATATGTCGTATTTTCACGTGCCGTCGCGGGACAGACATTCTACCATTATTTAGCGTGGCGTTTGATGAACATTATCATCAAATTATGGCGAGTATTCACTTAAACATTTAATTTGGACAGTTATAGTTGTATCAGCGCATTAGAATCTGAACTGCTCTGTTAGTCAGATTGTGTGGATTCTGTTTTTTGATCTGTGACTTTCAGAATATAGCGAACGTTTTTACTGGATCGTTTTTGATTATGAATCCCAGACAATCTCCTAATTCCTCAGAGCTATAAGCTGTAGCTATAAGTGTATTTCTCAGATGAAGTGGGCACTAGGAATTCTAATTACAGGCTTCACGTTTTGCTAATCACTTTCTGGTTGCCAATATTGTAGTTAGAGAGCCAGTGTTGAGAATGGCAAAAGACAGCATAAATAATAGGAACATTTACATAACAATAATTCCACCCGCCGCCCCACAATTGGTGCATCGGCAGGGAAATGCAGCATTTTTTATACATTACATTCTACATTTAAATAAATAACAATTAATTCCACCTGCCGCCCCACAAATAGTTAATCGGCCGAGAAATGCATCTTTTCTGCTTCTACATTACAAATCAAACATTTTAAATAAACAGCATATAAATTCCACCCGCCGCCCCACACCTTCTTTGAACATTCTCGATGTACTTCGTTAATCCTCTCTGGTATGGATCCAATACCGCGCAGTAGTACTCCAATAGAGGACGGACAAAAGTAGTATAGGCAATCTCTTTAGCAAATCTGTTGCATTTTCTAAGTGTTCTGCCAATAAATCGCGGTCGTTTGATCTCCTCCCCCACAACATTTTCCATGTGTTCTTTCCAATTTGAGTTGTTCTTAATTGCAATTCCTAGGTATTTAATTGAATTTATGACCTTTAGACTTGATTGATTTATCGTGTAACCAGAGTTCAGCGGATTTCTTTTAGCAATCACATGGATGACCTCAGTATACGAGGAACAACAATTTTCTCACATTTGAAGTAACTTAGCTCCGACATAATATATTCACTACTACACAGAACACTGTTGTGACCATGACTGACTCTTTGTGTCGCATTGAGGATATTTCACCGGTGCTGTTTGAGGTGAAATACAGCAGCTCAACCTGCAGACTTGGCTAGCATTGGCACTTCAAGAACGCATTTCTGGCGGTGTTTCCATGTTTTCGTCCACCCAGTTTAGGTCGATACAGTGATACACACTGCCGAGTGACTCGTGACAAATAATCACTGCTTGACCTACGTCGTCGAGTATAGTGGGGCTCAGCTGCAAAGGGCACTCCAGCGCTCCTCGGAGACGCTGCCTTCGATATCCTGGTTGCTGATTTTTATCTCAGAGCTCAAGTGATCCTTCTTGAGATATCCCATCTCTGTAGTACATCTCTTACATTTCCCCTGAATGCAGTATAGCTCTTCCATATGATGCCTTTTCCAACACACAGGACGACCTTCACAATAATTCTCCGTTATTCCACTCTCGAACAGTACGTGGAAAAAACGAACACCTATATCTTTCTGTGCGAGCACAAATTTTCCTTATTTTACTATGATCGTCATTTCTTCGTTTGTAAGTCCGCATTAACAAAATATTTTCGTTTTCGGAGGAGAAAGATACGACTTGGCAAACAAATGGTAATGAGATGGGGAGCTATTAATATCAATGGGGGCTACTCTTGGAAGAAGATAGAGCTGGCAGGGGCTGCAAGTAAGATGGGGCTGGACGTTTTAGCTGTTAGTGACATTCGGGTAACGGGTGAGAAAGAAGAGGAAGTGGGAGAATACAAGGTCTACCTGTCAGGAGTCAAAGCAGGAATAGCACAATGGGGTGTAGTGCTTTACATCAGGAAAGAAATGGAACCCAGCGTAGTTGCAATAAGGTATGTAAACGAACGACTGATGTGGACAAATTTGACAGTGTCTAGCAAGAAAATTAGGATTGTGTCAGTATATTCGCATTGTGAAGGGACAGATCAAGATAAGAAAGATGGTTTTTATGAGGCACTCAGTGATGTAGTTGTTAGAGTAAAGGACAAGGACAGTGTTCTGCTCATGGGTGATTTTAACGCCAGGATTGGAAATCGAACAGAAGGGTATGAAAAGGTTATGGGTATATTTGGAGAGGATATGGAGGCCAACAGGAACGGGAAACAACTCTTGGATTTCTGTGCCAGTATGGGCTTAGTAATCACAAACTCCTTTTTTAAAGATAAAATCATTCACCGGTATACCTGGGAAGGCAGGGGAACCAGATCTGTCATTGACTATATAATAACAGATCAGGAATTCAGGAAGGCTGTGAGGGACACAGGGGATTCTTTGATGACACTGATCATTATTTAATCTGCAGTGAAATTGGGATTGTGAGGCCGAAAGTGCAGGAGGTCAGGTCCATATGTAGGAGGATAAGAGTGGAAAAACTTCAGGATAAGGAAATCAGGCACAAGTACATAACAGCGATCTCAGAAAGGTACCAGTTAGTTGAATGTAGTCAATTACAGTTATTGGAAAAGGAATGGACAAGGTACAGGGACACAGTACTAGAAGTGGCTAAAGAATGTCTTGGAACAGTAGTGTGTAAAAGTAGGATGAAGCAAACAGCTTGGTGGAATGATACAGTCAAGGCAGCCTGTAAAAGGAAAAAGAAGACGTATCAAAAATGGCTACATACCAGAACCCAGGTAGACAGAGAAAGTTATGTTGAAGAAAGAAACAAAGCCAAACAGATAATTGCAGCATCCAAGAAGAAATCATGGGAAGACTTTGGAAACAGGTTGGAGACTATGGGTCAAGCTGCTGGAAAACCATTCTGGAGTGTAATTAGCAGTCTTCGAAAGGGAGGTAAGAAGGAAATGATAAGTATTTTGGACAGGTCAGGAAAACTGCTGGTGAATCCTATGGATGCCTTGGGCAGATGGAGGGAATATTTTGAAGAGTTGCTCAATGTAGGTGAAAATGCGATCAGTAATGTTTCAGATTTGGAGGTAGAATGGGATAGGAATGATGATGGAAATAGGATCACATTTGAGGAAGTGGAAAAAATGGTCAATAGATTGCAGTGCAATAAAGCGGCTGGGGTGGATGAAATTAAGTTGGAACTCATCAAATACAGTGGAATGTCAGGTCTTAAATGGCTACACAGGACAACTGAAATGGCCTGGGAGTCGGGACAGGTTCCATCAGACTGGACAAAAGCAGTAATCACACCAATCTTTAAACATGGAAACAGAAGAGATTGTAACAACTACAGAGGTATCTCTGTAATCAGCGTTGTGGGTAAAATCTTCTCAGGTATTGTTGAAAGGAAAGTGCGAGTATTAGTTGAGGACCAACTGGATGAAAATCAGTGTGGGTTTAGGCCTCTTAGAGGTTGTCAGGACCAGATCTTTAGCTTACGGCAAATAATGGAGAAGTGTTATGAGTGGAACAGGGAATTGTATCTATGCTTTATAGATCTAGAAAAGGCATATGACCGGGTTCCTAGGAGAAAGTTATTGTCTGTTCTATAAGATTATGGAATAGGAGGCAAACTTTTGCAAGCAATTAAAGGTCTTTACATGGATAGTCAGGCAGCAGTTAGAGTTGACGGTAAATTGAGTTCATGGTTCAGAGTAGATTCAGGGGTAAGACAAGGCTGCTGCCTGTCTCCATTGTTGTTCATATTATTTATGGATCATATGTTGAAAACAATAGACTGGCTGAGTGAGATTAAGATATGTGAACACAAAATAAGCAGTCTTGCATATGCGGATGACTTAGTTCTGATGGCAGATTCGATTGAAAGTTTGCGAAGTAATATTTCAGAGCTACATCAGAAATGTAAGGACTATGGTATGAAGATTAGCATCTCCAAAACGAAAGTAATGTCAGTGGGAAAGAAATATAAACGGAATGAGTGCCAAATAGGAGGAACAAAGTTAGAACAGGTGGACGGTTTCAAGTACTTAGGATGCATATTCTCACAGGATGGCAACATAGTGAAAGAACTGGAAGCGAGGTGTAGCAAAGCTAATGCAGTGAGCGCTCAGCTACGATCTACTCTCTTCTGCAAGAAGGAAGTCAGTACCAAGACTAAGTTATCTGTGCACCGTTCAATCGTTCGACCAACTTTGCTGTATGGGAGCGAAAGCTGGGTGGATTCAGGTTACCTTATCAACAAGGTTGAGGTTACGGATATGAAAGTAGCTAGGATGATTGCAGGTACTAGTAGATGGGAACAATGGCAGGAGGGTGTCCACAATGAGGAAATCAAAGAAAAACTGGGAATGAACTCTATAGATGTAGCAGTCAGGGCGAACAGGCTTGATGGTGGGGTCATGTTACACGCATGGGAGAAGCAAGGTTACCCAAAAGACTCATGGATTCAGCAGTAGAGGGTAGGAGGAGTCGGGGCAGACCGAGGAGACGGTACCTGGATTCGGTTAAGAATGATTTTGAAGTAATAGGTTTAACATCAGAAGAAGCACCAATTTTAGCACTGAATAGGGGATCATGGAGGAACTGTATAAGGGGGGCTATGCTCCAGACTGAACGCTGAAAGGCATAATCAGTCTTAAATGATGATGATGATGAGGAGGAGGAGAAAGTTGGTGATTGAAATTTTGTGAGAAGATCCTGCCGCAACGACAAGCGCCTTAGTTTTAATAATATCCACCCAAAATCCTGTACATGCCCGTGACTCTCTCTTTCCTGTTTCTCGACAATACAAAACGGTAATTCACAACGCAGACGAAAGTGACAGACAGTCACTGGAAAGGATTTTGGCGAAAAGTAAGAGGACGAAAAGTTGGAAAAGTTGCTGCAGAACTGAATGTCGCAGTTGCGAACTTTGTTTATACCAAAACACCGTAAAAACAGCTATAAAAATGCCCATGACAGCAAAACTTGATGACAAAGCCATACAACCTGTAATGTAGTGAAATGGAAGGATGTCATTTGGCCGGCCACTGTGGCAGAGCGCTTCTAGGCGCTTCAGTCTGGAACCGCGCGACCGCTACGGAAACAGGTTAGAATCCTGCCTCGGGCATGGATTGTGTGATGTCCTTGGGTTAGTTAGGTTTAAGTAGTTCTAAGTTCTAGGGGCCTGATGACTTCACATGTTAAGTCCCATAGTGCTCAGAGCCATGTGAACCATTTTTGAAGCCATTTGGTCAGATGAATCTAGTTTCACGCTGTGTGTACCTTCTGGCGGAGTTCACGTCCCAGGAGTGAAACAGAGTAGGTTTCGATGATGATTTGGACAGCCATTTCGTGGTATTCCATGAACCCCATGTTTACTCTGCAATGCTGCATTACCTCTCAGAATTATGTGACCATTTCGGCTGATTAGTTCTATCCTTTGGCACAAGATTTCTTTCCCAAGGGTGATGTTGTGTTTCAGGATTATAGAGCTCCTGTTCACAGAGCTTGGATGGTCCAGGACCAGTTTTTTGAACACGAGTATGAATAATCGCATCTCCCCTGGCCACCACAGTGATCAGATCTCAATATTATTGAGCTTTTGCCGGCTACTTTGGGAAGAACAGAGCGTGATCACTATCCACCTCCATCATCGTTACCTGAACTTTCCACTATTTTGCAAGAAGAGTGGTATAAGATTCCCTGGAAAACCATACTGGATCTGCATGTATACTCCGAGACGACTGGAAGATGTATTGAATGCCAAGGTACTTCCTACACCGAATCAGGCATGGTAATTTGCAGTGTTCACGTATTTTTGTTTTCCCCCTATACTTCAGGACAGTTGTCCCTCGCGATCTGAGCTATTTTGGGTATAAACTCATGTCAGTCATTCAAGTGATCGATAGAGGTTCTGCGCAAAATTAACACGGATGTAAATCTGGGTGCAGAAATCGAAGAGCTAGAAGAAAAAAATATGGAACTCTATTGCAATGGAAAGAATTTTTTTATATTTTTTTGAGTTATCAGTCTTCTGACTGTTTTGATGCATCTCGCCACGAGTTCTTCTCCTGTGCCACTCTCTTCATTTCAGAGTAACACTTGCAACCTAAGTCCTCAGTTATTTGCTGGATGTATTCCAATAGCTGTCTTCCTCTACAGTTTTTGCTCTTACAGCTCTCCCCAGTACCATGCAGGTTATTCCGTGATGTCTTAACAGATGTCCTACTATCCTGTCCTTTCTTCTTGTCAGTGTTTTGCTTATATCCCTTTCCTCTCCGATTCTGAACAAGACCTCCTCATTCCATACCTTCTCAGTCCACCTAATCTTCAACATTCGTTTGTAGCACCGTATCTAAAATGCTTCGATTCTCTCCTGTTCCGGTTTTCCCACACTCCATGTTTCAATATCATACAATGCTCTGCTCCAAATGTACATTCTCAAAAATTTCTTCCTCAAATTAACGTCTACTTTTGATAACAGCAGACATCTCTTGCCAAGGAATGCCCTTTTTACCACTGTTAGTCCGCTTTTTATATCCTCCTTGCTCCGTCCGTCATGAGTTATTTTGCTGCCTAGGTAGAAGAATCCTTTAACTTCATCTCCTTTGTGATTACCAATCCTGCTGTTCTCATACGTTCGTCTTTCTTTGATTTCTCGCAATCCATATTCTGTACTCATTAAACTGTTAATTCATTCAGCAGTGTCTATAACTTTTTCACTTTCACTGAGGATAGCAATGTCTTTAGCGAATCTTATCCTTGATGTCCTTTCACCTTGAATTTTAATTCAACTCTTGAACGTTTTTATTATGTCCGTCATTACGTCTTCGATTTACATCCTTTTTAATCCGAGCACTTCGTTGTTGGTCTTCCACTGTTTATTTTTCTCTCTTCGATCTTGTAGATATTGTATATTACCCGTCTTTCCCTATAGCTTTTCGCTATAATTCTCAGAATTCGTAACATCTTGCTCTACTTGACATGTTTTCCAGGTCGACAAATACTATGAGTGTGTCTTGATTTTTCTTTAGTCTTGAATCCATTATCAATCGCAGTGTTATAACTGCCTCTCTAGTGCCTTTACCTTTCCTAAAACCAAACTGATACTCATGGAACACATGCACCATTTCTTTTCCACTCTTCTGTATATTATTCTTGTCAGCAACCTGGAAGCATGAGCTGTAAAGATAATTGATCAATAGTTATCACACTTGTTGGCTTTCGCAATCTTCGGAATTGCGGGGATAATTTTTTTCCAAAAGTCAGATGGTATACGGCCAGACTGATTCTACACACCAACGTGAATATTCGTTTTGTTGCCACACCTCCAACGATTTTAAATATTCTAATGGAATTTTATCTGTCCTTGAGCTGCTATCTGTCTTTCAAAGCTCTTTTAAATTCTGATTCTAATACTGGATCCTCTATCTATTCTATATCGACTCCTGTTTCTTCTTCTGTCTCTTCATCAGACAAGTATTCCCCTTATAGAAGCCTTCAAACTATCGTTTCCACCAATCTACTTTTAATTTCACCGAATGTTGTTTCAACTTTTCTGTATGCTGAGTCAGTTCTTCAGACAGTCAATTCTTTTCCGACATCTTCACATTTTTCATGCAGACATTTCGCCTTAGATTCCCTGAATTTGCTATTTATTTCATTGCTAAGTGACTTGTATTTCTGTGTTCCTGAATTTTCCAGAACATTTTTGTACTTTGTTCCTTCATCGATCAACTGAAGTATTTCTTCTGTTACACATGGCTTCTTCGTTCTTACCTTCTTTGTACTTTTGTCTTCGTTTCCAGCTTCTGTGACTTTTGTTTGTAGAGATGAACCCGTGGTATCGGGCAACCGACACGGTAGCGCAGTGTGTTCAGTTTGCCTTTGGCAGGGCAACGGGGCGGACGCGCCAGTATTTCCGTGTGAGGAGGGCGAGCTCGCCTTGTTTACATTCTGACGGCCGTTGCTTACGTGCCGGCTTACCATATACAATCCACGGCGAACAGTTACCGTAAATCTACACTCCAATTTACATTCTGCATCGATTATCGCCGACCCAAAGCACTGCAGGTGGAGCGTTTTCTGCGAGAGGAAGTGAAGATTCCGGCGACCGATATTATCGTAATACATTTGTCGATCTACATCTACATCCATACTCCGCAAGCCACCTGACGGTGTGTGGAGGAGGGTACTTAGAGTACCTCTATCGGTTCTCCCTTCTATTCCAGTCTCGTGTTGTTCGAGGAAAGAAAGATTGTCGGTAAGCCTCTGTGTGGGCTCTAATCTCTCTGATTTTATCCTCATGGTCTCTTCGCGAGATATACATAGCAGGGAGCAATATACTGCTTGACTCCTCGGTAAAGGTATGTTCTCGAAACTTCAACGAAAGCCCGTAGCCATCTACTGAACGTCTCTCCTGCAGAGTCTTCCACTGGAGTTTATCTATCATCTCCGTAACGCTCTCGCGATTACTAAATGATCCTGTAACGAAACGCGCTGCTCTCCGTTGGATCTTCTCTATCTCTTCTATCAACCCTATCTGGTACGGATCCCACACTGCTAAGCAATATTCAAGCAGTGGGCAAACAAGTGAACTGTAACCTACTTCCTTTGTTTTCGGATGCATTTCCTAAGGATTCTTCCAATGAATCTCAATCTGGCATCCGCTTTACCGACCATCAACTTTGTATGATCATTCCATTTTAAATCGCTCCTAATGCCTACTCCCAGATAATTCACGGAATTAACTGCTTCCAGTTGCTGACCTGCTATATTTTAGCTAAATGATAAAGGATCTTCCTTTCTATGTATTCGCAGCACATTACATTTGTCTTCATTGAGATTTAATTGCCATTCCCTGCACCATGCATCAATTCGTTGCAGATCCTCCTGCATTTCAGTACAATTTTCCATTGTTACAACCTCTCGATATACCACAGCATCATCCGCAAAAAACCTCAGTGAACTTCCGATGTCATCCACAAAGTCATTTATGTATATTGTGAATAGCAACGGTCCCGCGACACTCCCCTGCGGCACACTTGAAATCTCTCTTACTTCGGAAGACTTCTCTCCATTGAGAATGACATGCTGCGTTCTGTTATCTAGGAACTCTTCAATCCAATCACACAATTGGTCTGATAGTCCATATGCTCTAACTTTGTTCATTAAACGACTGTGGGGAACTGTATCGAACGCCTTGCGGAGCCAAGAAACACGGCATCTATCTGGGACCCCGTGTCTATGGCCCTCTGAGTCTAGTGGACGAATAACGCGAACTGGGTTTCGCATGATCGTCTTTTTCGAAACCCATGGTGATTCCCACAGAGTAGATTTCTGGTCTCCGGAAAAGTCATTATACTCGGACATAATACGTGTTCCAAAATTCTACAACTGATCGACGTTAGAGATATAGGTCTATAGTTCTGCACATCTGTTCGACGTCCTTTCTTGAAAACGGGGATGACCTGTGCCCTTTTCCAATCCTTTGGAACGCTACGCTCTCCTAGAGACCTACGGTACACCGCTGCAAGAAGAGGGGCAAGTTCCTTCGCGTACTCTGTGTAAAATCGAACTGGTACCCCATCAGGTCCAGCGGCCATTCTTCTTTTTTAGCGATTTTAATTGTTTCTCTATCCCTTTGTCATCTATTTCGACATCTACTATTTTGTCTTCTGTGCGACATTCTAGAGAAGGAACTGCAGTGCAGTCTTCCTCTGTGAAACAGCTTTGGAAAAAGACATTTAGTATTTCGGCCTTTAATTTGTCATCCTCTGTTTCAGTACCATTTTGGTCACAGAGTGTCTGGACATTTTGTATTGATCCACCGACTTCTTTGACATAAGACCAAAATTTCGTAGGATTTTCTGCCAAGTCAGTACATAGAACTTTACTTTCGAATTCATTGAACGCCATCTCTTCCATCTCTTACGATCTTGCTTGGTACAGTCATCTAATGCATTTTGAACTTTGTCCACTGATCCTCAACACTATCTGTACTTGAGACAAAACTTTTGTGTTGAGCCGTCAAGTACTCTGAAATCTGCTTTTTGTCACTTTTGCTAAACAGAAAAATCTTCCTGCAGCACGGTCTGTGTTAAAATCATTAACGACGCGGCGTGCAAACGCATCTTTCTGCCATGCTGATGGCAGTATCGGGGGGGTAACTGTCGACCGGGTGAGTTTAGATACGCGTACGATACGCATTTTCG
The DNA here is from genome assembly GCF_023864275.1 of Schistocerca cancellata. Lineage (NCBI taxonomy): Eukaryota > Metazoa > Arthropoda > Insecta > Orthoptera > Acrididae > Schistocerca > Schistocerca cancellata. The sequence continues at coordinate 241,874,072 of NC_064628.1, read as the reverse complement.
AACTGCCATTCGAACTTCCTGCAGAGGAAGTCGTCGAAGCACTGCGAACATCCGCTACAGTGCCCCCGGCCAGACTGCGGAGAAGTTTCGGACACATCCTGTCCTAAACGGCATCTGACGGGTCACCATTGATTGCCGATGCCGCGTCCCGACCTACTTACAGATCGGAGGATGCCTTGCACTAATTATGTATGACGGCCAGCCTCGGACCTGTTCCGGGTGCGGCAAAGAAGGCCACCTTAGATCCGAATGTCTACAACGGCGTATTACGCAACCCGCCGCCAGCGGCCTACGCCGCTGCTCTTGTTTCTCCTACCGACACGCAACGCCGCCCTGACACCATAAATGAGCCCGAACATACCCCGACGTAGAGCGCCTCGGACGGCTCGCCGCCTCGGACGACCAACAACCCCACTCTGACGGTACCGACGCTGCCGGCCACTGATCCAGTCCCCTGCAATACGATGGAAATCAACTCGCTCATCACCCCTAACGTGACCTTCTTGCCAGAGCGACACGACTCCCCTCCGTCATCGGACGTGGAAGGTCTCGTAAGTAAACAACGTTCTCCAAAACGTCGCAAGAGAAGGCGCCGCACCGTTTCCGGCCAAGAGGAGACGTGCAGGCCGAGGACGAGGCCACCGTTGACCCGAAAGACGCCCCCGAATCCGCCAATGCCGAAGGAGACGCTGTGAGCATGGCGACACCCATTGTTGTGCCTGCACCATGGGGACGCTGAACTGAAATGGACATGGCGCAGCCGAAACTATACCACGAGCCAATACTCCATCTTCTGGAGACAAAATGGACGATACACCGGTGCCCGCATCCACGGCATGGCAGGCCGAGGGGACGGATCCGTTACGGGACCCCGTGTCGTCCGCGCCGCTCCAGTAATCACACTCTCGACAGAACCGCCTTGGAGCGATCAGGATGGCGTTCCACCATAACACTCACGCCCTAACGCTGACGCCAGGGTGGGCCAGCATCCAGCGGTCCACCACCAGGTCTATCGGATGGCACCAACAACATCTGTCCCAGAGTGAGAAACCGCCTTACGCAGGAGATATTCTGGCTTCTGATATTGATTTCGCCCTCCTGCAGAACGTTCACTTGGCCAGTCTACCGCCCACGCCTCCATGGGTTGTGGACTGGCCATCTATGTCTGCTAAGGGATTCCTGTCACTGATGCCACCTCCCATCCATCAGCTCGAGGCATGTCACTTCTGGGGGGGCGGGGAGGGGGGGGTGGCGTCATGTTTCATGAACGTCTGTGTCCCTTTAGGCACTAACCAACGACATGAATTGGCCCAGTTTTATTCTGAGGATATTACCACCCCTCCCCCTATTTTTAGGGCGATACGAACACTGCCTCCTAGCAGGTGATTATAACTGCGTTCTGCACCCTGAAGATCAGGTTCCACGCTATAATACATGGCTCGAACCATGTATAGTGGTGTAGAACCTCCTGCTCCAAAGTACCTGGGAACCTGGGAATTCCAACATGGCGACCATTCTGGTTCTACCCTTCTTACCTGTCATTCCGCAAGCAGTTTACACAGGATATATGTCTGACAGAATTTTAGATCTGCGATTCGGGACGCCAATTGCTGGCCACTGGCCTTTTCGAACCCTTGTGCTTATATCTGCATGGTCCCCCTTCCGCCCCAATCTGTAATGTGCAACCATGCGTCATGGAAACTAAATACTTCTCATCGCATGACCTGACTTGTAGCCAACAAGTCACCGAGACGTAGGCAGCCTGTGAACAGGTTCCACGCTATAATACATGGCTCGAACCATGTATAGTGGTGTAGGACCTCCTGCTCCAAAGTACGTGGGAACCTGGGAAGTCCAACATGGCGACCATTCTGGTTCTATCCTTCTTACCTGTCATTCTGCAAGCCGTTTACACAGGATATATGTCTGACAGAATTTTAGATCTGCGCTTCGGGACGCCAATTGCTGGCCACTGGCCTTTTCGAACCCTTGTGCTTATATCTGCATGGTCCTCCTTCCGCCCCAATCTGTAATGTGCAACCATGCGTCATGGAAACTAATACTTCTCATCGCATGACCTGACTTGTAGCTAACAAGTCAGCGAGACGTAGGGAGCCTGTGAAAGACGCATTCCCAGCTACCACTCGGCACTGACGTGGTGGATGGACTGGGCCAACTATTGTGCGGTTCTCAAAGATTTGGATGCTCAACTGCAAGCCCCGACAACCAGTTAGAACAGCAAAGAACTAAGGCGAGGATAATTGCGCTGACACGCCACAAATTGCAGGGGGTGGTGATATGGAAGCGGCGCCACGATCATGCGGGTTGGTCTCCGACGAACGACGGCGTCGTCAGCTGCTCATCGACACTCTTGTCACGCCTCATGGCACGCAGGTGACCAATCAGACTGATATAGTTCACGCAATCGTCGAAAACTACCGTCATATTTAGAGGAAAGAAGATGCCAATACTGGAGCAGATGACTCCATTTTGCATTGCATCACACGCATCCTCCCCCACACAGAGGCAGATACTTTGACAGTCGCTGTCACGGGAGAAGAAGTCGAAAGGCAGTCGATAAGGGTGCAGTCAACAGATTACCCGGAACTGACAGTTCACCAGCTGAGTTTTACTGTGCCTTCTGGGAACTCAAGGCAACGTGGTGGACGACTATGTTTCAAGAACTGATGACATCTGACTAAACAGTCCTACCCACCTTTGTTGAGGGCATCATCATTCGGGTCCATAAACCAGCCCATGGTTATGAGCTATAGATCGCTCACCCTACTCAATGCCAATTAGAATATTTTCGCCCACTTACTGATGATGCACCTCCGGACATTGCTCCTTCATGTCCCCAAAGTAAACAGTTCCTGAGGGACAGGTTAACATACATACTACCACAGGGAATGCCATGACTTAATTGCAATGGCAATGGCCTGTAGACTCCATACAGCAGTCGTCGCTATAGACTTCGATAGCACCTTCGATAAAGGGCGCCACCGTTTCCTGCTTTCGGTGGCAGCCCATATGGGCATCCCCCTCCTTCATTCCTTCATCAATATCCTCCAGCAGCTTCACAGCAGTGCCAGTTCAGTAGGCCAAGTCAGTGAACATTTAACAGGGCAGATTCAATTCGTTAAGGGTGCCCCCTCTCCAGCCTCCTGCATGCTATTGCCCTAGAGTCCCTCATTGGGGACCTGGCGACCAAACTCTCGGGCCTCACCCTTCACCAACACACTATTCACTCTCGGGCATAGGCTGATGATCTCCTCCTGCTCATTCTCATCAGCTCTGAGATGCGAGTAGTCCTCGAACTGATTACACATTATGTGGCTGCCACTAGCAGTACCATGAATGTCGCCAAGTCTGATTTGCCAAATGTGTGTGCTGTGAAAGGATGCGAGGTGCATTGGTGACCCTTCGCTCACGGCTCTAGGCTGTGTAGGTTTCCGTCACACAGCTCGAGGCTGCTGCCAAAAGCATTACTGTGGGGGGTCGGATGTGGGGATAAGAGGGACATCCAGCATGACCCTCGTGTCCCCTGATCGTTCCGCTGCTGTGGCCACCCCAGGTACTGCCTGCACCTGTGGTCGAGTGGAAGATCATTCCAAATTCTGGAAGGCAGCGAAAGAGTTTCCAAGGGGCCGATCGTAGGTTATCCCCCGTTCGTTTGGCGAACAGCTTTCTGGTGTTATCTGTGCCTGATGAAGTCTCCAAGCCGGATGCAGTCGTCCACTCTGTTCGAAAGGAAGCTTCTCGACCCACATGGTCTGGGCATTCACAGAGCGTGGGTTTGCTGGTAATTTGGAGCTCCAATGTTAGGTGCATAATGGGGCCCCTTAGGGACATGGCTGCCAAGTTGGGGAAGGAAGCCAGTGCGCACTCCGTGTGCATACTGGCGGAAGTCATTCTGGATGTGGACAGGTTGCTTCCAGATGCCATGAAGAGTACAGGGTGCAGCCAACTTCAGGTGGTGGCTCATGTCATTACCAATGACATGTGTCGATTTGGCTAGCGGAAATGGTAAAGACTGCCGGTCTTCCTTACCAGATTAAGGCGAAACTCACCATCTGCAGCATCATCGATAGAACCGACTGTGGTCCTTTGGTGCACAGCCGAGTGGAAGGTTTGAATCAGAGGCTCAGGCGGTTCTATGACCGTGTAGGCTGCAGATTCCTTGACTTGTACCATTGGGTGGTGGGTTTCCAAGTTCCGCTTGATAGGTATGGAGTTCACTACACACAGGAAACAGCTACACGGGTAGTGGGGGCTGTGTGGAAGGGACTGTGCGGCTTTTTAGGTTATAGGCTTTCAGGCAATCACAGAAAGGGCGTCCGTCTGAAAGAGGGCAGGTAAAACACAGTAAGGTAGTTGAAAAAACGATCGGTATTGTAGTTGTAAATTGTCGTAGCTGTGTTGGGAAAGAACCAGAACTTCAAGCCCTAATAGAAAGCACTGAAGCTCAAATAGCCATAGGTACAAAAAGATGGATAAAGCCGTAAATAAGTTCAGCCGAAATGTTTTCAAACAGCCTAGCAGTGTTCAGAAAATATAGATTAAATACAGTTGGTAGAGGAGTATTTCTTACTGTCAGAAGTAGTTTACCCTGCAGTGAAGTTGAAGCAGATAGTTCCTGCGAAATAGTATCTAAACTATCAACTGGATCGTTTTATCGACCACCCCGACTCAGAGGATATAGTCGCTGAACATTTCAAAGAAAACGTGAGTCTCATTTCAAACAGTACCCTACTCACACAATTACAGTCGGTGGTGACTTCAATCTACCCTCGATAAGTTGGACAAATTATATGTTTAAAGCCGGTGGCGGGCATTAAACGTCATCCGAAAATAACTTGAATCCTTTCTCAGAAAATTATTTTGAACAATTAGTTCAAGAGAATACTTGAAGAGTAAATGGTTGCGAAAGTATATGTGACCTCTTAGCAACAAATAACGCTGGGCAAAATCTGATAAAAATGATCTTAACGCCGTTTTAAGAGACAGTTTTTACGCCTTCAGATATGATCATGTAAGCGTAGAAAAGTTATGGAATGATTTCAAAGAGATAGTATCGACGGAATTTGAAAGTATATTCCACATAAATTAAGAAGTGATGGTATTGACCCCACATGGAACACAAAACGGGTCAGATCGCTGTTGCAGAAGCAACGAAAAAAACATACCAAAGAGATAGTATCGACGGAATTTGAGAGGTATATTCCACATAAATTAAGAAGTGATGGTGCTGACCCCACATGGAACACAAAACGGGTCAGATCGCTGTTGCAGAAGCAACGGAAAAAACATACCAAATTTATAAGAACGCAAAATCCCCAAGACTGGCAAAGATTTTCAGAAGTTCGAAATATAGAGCGTACTTCAATGCGAGATGCTTTCAATAATTTCCACAACGAATCTCTGTCTCAAAATCTGGCAGAAAACCCAAAGAGATTCTGCTCATACGTAAAACACACCAGTGGCAAGGCGCAATCAATACTGTCACTGCGCGATAACAATGGTGAAGTCACTGATAACAGTGCCACTAAATCAGAGTTATTAAACACGATTTTCCGAAATTCCTTCACCAATGAAGACGAAGTAAATGTTCCTGAATTCCAATCATAAACAACTGCCAAGATGAGAAACATAGAAACAGATATCCTCAGTGTCGCAAAGCAGCTTGAATCACTTAATAAAAGCAAGGCTTCCGGTCTAGATTGTATACCAGTCAGGTTCCTCTCAGAGCATGCTGATGCAATAGCTCCATATTTAGCAATTATAAACAATCGCTCGCTCACAGGAAGATCCGTACCTAAAGACTACATAATTGCTCAAATAATACCATTACCCAAAAAGGGAAGCAGGAGTAATCCGTTGATTTACAGGCCCATATCATAAACGTCGATATGCAGTAGGGTTTTGGAACACATACTATATTCGAAGTACCTCGAAGAAAATGATTTATTTACTCTTAATCAGCACGGATTCAGAAAATATCGTTCTTGCGAAACACAACTAGCCCTTTATCCCTTTATACTCATGAAGTAATGAATGATATAGACAGGGATGTCAAATTGATCCCATATTTTTAGATTTCCACTAGGCTTTCGACACCGTTCCTCATAAGCATCTTCTAACAAAACTGGGTGCCTAAGGAATATCGCCTTAGTTGTGCTACTGATTCGTGATTTCCTGTTAGAAAGGTCACAGTTCGTAGTAGTAGACTGAAAGTCATCGAGTAAAATAGAAATAATATCCGCCCTCCCCAAGGAAGTGTTTTAGCTCCTCTATTGTTCCTGATCTAAATTAACGATATAGCAGACAATCTGAGTAGCCATCTTAGGTTATTTGCAGATGATGCTGTCATTTACCGTCTTGTAAAATCATCAGATGACCAAAACTAATTGCAAAATTATTTAGATAAGACAACTGTATGGTGCGAAAAGTGCCAACTGACACTGAATAAAGAAAAGTGTGAAGTTATTCACATAAGTATTAAAAGAAATCCGCTACATTTCTATTAAGCGATAAGTCACACAAATCTGAAGGCTGTAAGTTCAACTAAACACTTAAGGATTACAATTACAAATAACCTAAATTGGAATTATCACATGGAAAATGTTGCGGGTAGAGCAAACCAAAGACTGTGGTTCATTGGCAGAACACTTAGAAGGTGCAACAGGGATCCGCATCAGGTGGGACTGACGGATGACATCGAAAAAGTACAAAGAAGGGCAGTTCGTTTTGTATTATCGCGAAATAGGGGAGATAGTACCACAGACATGACACGTGAATTGGAGCGGCTATCATTAAAAGAAAGGAGTTTTTCGTTGTGATGGGATCCTCTCTTGAAATCTGAAACAGCAGTTTTCTCCTCAATTTGCGAAAACATTCTGTTGGACCCACCTACATAGGGAGAATGATCATCACGATAAAATAAGAGAAATCAGAGCTCGCACAGAAAAATTTGAATGCCTGTTTTGCCCGCGAGCCTATCGAGAGAGGAACGGTAGAGAGACAGCTTGAAGATGGCTCATTGAACCCTCTGCCAGGCACTTTATTGTGGACAGCAGAGTAATCACGTAGATGTAGGTGAAGTCTTCTGCACTGTTCATTGGACGAGGCCTCCAGGAAGGTGAAGTGTCACTGCTGCCACTCGTGCTGACTTTTCGGTACCTGGGCATTACCTTTACCTCCACTGTCACACACACACAGCGACAACAAATTTCCGTCGCCTGTTACACATCATCAGTAACGACGTTCGCCAGAACCTCCTGCGTCGCCTGAACACACTTCAATGTGTTGAGATTCTAAATTGGTCCACATCGCGCAAGTTCTCCCTCTACCAACTGTGATTGGGCGCAACCTTCAGGCGGCCCTTGGCCATCATCTTACGGCTTATTCCATGTTTACAGTCCAGCCTGAGACACTTACCCTGCCCCCATGGGATGGTGACCTCAGTCCCGTCAGGGTCCCTATGCGAGTTGTGGCATTTATATCAATACCATGAGAAAGTGTACCAGACATAGCTCATCCCTAACATGTAACTTGCTTGAGGTCCTACTGCCTGCATCCACCTCACCACCGGTGTCTGGCGGCCACATCATGCTCATTATATCACACATTTCGACCTTTTTCATCAACTACAGTTACACACATACCAGCCTCCCAGATATGCGTTGGCACATGACCAAGAACTTTTACAGCCTACTGTTGGGCTGTGTTCCCAAAAAACTGATGGAGACCAAACATCATCCACTGGCCTATAGTATGGAATACCATCCACCAGTCCTTCCTCCCTATGGATGTCTGGGCAATGTGGTAGCACATAGTCAACAGGAAATTTGCCACAAAACAGCGATTTCACTGCACTGGTTTGTCGGATTCTCCTCTTTGTCTCCTTTGCCAGCAACTCTACAGTGATGACCACTGTCTGTAATACGCCTCTTCGCACGACGTCTCACGATTCGTGCAGAAAATCGTTGCCTGCTATCTCCAAGACCCATCAGACACGATCCTACCACGAATGATTTTATACCCTGAGAACAAACATCTTCCCGCCGCAAATTTGTCATGCCATTATGTGGGTCAAGGGGTGGGCAGTTGTTACCTATTCCATCTGGGATCTAAATCCCACCTTGACAGTATTGGGGCTACGCTGGTAAGGCCCGAAAGTACCGTTAATCAAGATGGTGACGAGGACGTCAATTAAGCTGGCGGATTTTGGTGGGAAGTTTGAATTTAGGTGGGAAAGTGCCACGCTCCCCTCACCCAGAAAAATGGCGGGAAGTTTAAATTCCAACATGATAATGTTTCACACCACACTTATCTCTACTAAGCAAAGAAAATGATGGGAAAAAAGAACTTGTCTTCATTATTTAACCGATTTCAAGGAAGTGTGTTATCCACTGGGTCTGGACGCCAACAGGCTTAATTCATTTCGGTGCCACCAGAGGGCGCTCTCCGGACGTCAAGTCATGACGCAAGTACTGGTATTCAAGATGACGGCACACACCGTGTTCACCGCGAGCACCAGAGCCCAACTGACTTAGTTCATATTGCGGCCAACAGAAGGCGCTACCTACAAGTCGCGTGATGACACAGGATCCTTTGCTCTCTCTCGCGACACACCACCGTCCCACGCGTGTCTGACGTCTCACATCACACACGCCGGCCGACACCTCCATACACGTGTCGGACATAGTCTTTTGTAAATATACTAACTAAAGAAACACCCACATCGAGCATCTACTCTATCAATTACCAAAGTACTTAATTACGTTTCAGTTTTAATAATATTTAATAAGTCAATTTACAAGTTCAAAATTCAATGATCAAATGAGAAGTCCCACATTTTTCTACTATGAGCACCATGTTAATTCATGACCTAGCACCCCTCACCCCTAGAACGCTGCACTCCTATTGGCTACTGCACTAGTCATGTCATTCGACTTCCTAGAACCTAGGACTTGGAATCAATATTCACCAATGCCACACCCACCTGGACTTGGAATCAAATAGATCAATTCTCCACCGCAATCCTCAACCCAGCACCACGCCCCCTTGCCTACCCATGCTGGTGGGCTAATGTGCAATAACCAGTACTAACGTGTACTGACAAGCACAGTGCATGATGTCATCCATGATAGTGGGCGAAATGGCGGGAAAACAGATCTGAACACAAGTATTTATTTTGCAGGTGGTAACTCCACCATGAGGTTTACTGTGCAACTGACATAGGACACATTACTTCCATCAGATCGTACTGTCATCCCTCCTATGACCTAATCCCAGACGGTGGTCTGTAGAGGCTAGAATTATGCTAAAATTACTCAGACTGCGCTAGGCTGCTGGGGAGAGTAAGGAAGGAGTCCACTATATTTACTTTCGAACATTTTATTTACAGACAGAATATATTTATCACACTGAGGCAAAACACTCTCCACCTTATGCTTGTGCTCACAATACACAGTCTGCAGACACGCAAAAAGCTCCTAATTTACGCAAATAAGTTAAGTACAGACAATCAAACTCCTCCTAAATAATTCAGCACAGTTATGTCTAGACCACTCAGTACTCGTAAACTGTCCAAATAACTCACAGCACAGCCTACAGACCTGCTCGCAAAATAATTCAATCAACGCGCGCAAGCACCCTGTGCCGCATCCTGTCCACAGCCCCAACGATGTGGCGCGGCCGTCAGCTGTCAAACCACGCACACGCCCCACGTCAGGGTCCCACAAGTGGTGACATCTCGTTCATACTTCATTTCTGAGAAATTCCTATCCAAATACGTGTTCACCTAGACATACATGTTGACGTGATAGGGCAGGAGCGCAACCGCGAGCTGCAGCCGAACGCAGGCGAAAGTTGTATGTAGACGCCGTTGATGACTGGGGGCTTATTTGCAGAGCGCGACCTCCAAGCAGGGCCGCTACCCTCACTCTAACTGCGGTCCTACGAAGACGCTGTAGAATTCCATTCCACAATAGCAGAACCTGCTCTCCCCTTAGCGTTTCTAATGGACCATATGTCACGTTTGACTGACGCTACATACCGTCGCAAACGCAAATCTTATACTCAAGTCACATTGCTATCTAAAATAATAACCAAGTCTAAGTCAAGTAAATTCCATATCCCCCCAGAAATACTTAACGTGCACTTTTGTACTAGTTTTCGTCTTCTCTCAGCTTTTATGCACGGAAATTGATGCCCTAACAGAACCTCATTACGAAAATAACGCATAATAACGTCCAATGCAGTCTTCCTCGCAGACCTCGCGTGATACCCACCCCATCGCGTGATACCCATCCTGCTGTCAACATACACAAATGTTTGCACAGCTACGTAGAGGCTCCCATATCCCAGCACAAAGCATGTTAATGAATCCAACATTATCATTTGCTCTAATCCAACTTACTCGCCGAATTACTGAAGCCACCAGTATCGAAGCACCATCCAGCTATTCTTTCTCGGACTTCCAGCGGTTATTTTACACAGATCGCTAAACTGCATTGACAGTTAAACCCGCAAAATTCCCTCCACATCATCAAATACATGCCAGACTCACAAGAATATTGGAAGCCAGGAACATATTTACCATTGTAACTACAATTAAATATTACGATTGCTGCTACATTCTGACACCAATCAATGGACAGGTAATCTCTTCTCTTGACGACTGTGCTTTAGTATCTATAGCGCATATAATTTTCCACTTAAAAACTCTATCTCATACCCTCATCGTTACCAATCTGCTCAATCTATACGTCCCTCACGATAGGACACACAGTCATCCTCTCTAGTCATGCCATAACATTAACCAGACTATCTTTACAATGCACTATATACACAGTTCACATGGTGTAAGCCACAGTAACTTTACAATAAAATATATTCACATTTTACACAAACACTCCACTTGTCTTTTATATCTGTACAGCATCCGAAAAAATTATCGTACGCCTAAACTCACACACCGTCTATATGTCACGATCCTCCCAGTCCTAGGGAAGCACCGTCAGCCTTTTCCTTCTTTCTACAGACGCAACATTCAGTGGTAATAAACTACTTTACACTGATCACCATTTCGCAGTGACAACTAAACCTTGCAAAATTGTCTACAGATCATCAAATACATTCCAGACTCGCAAGAATATTAGAGCGTGAAAGCGATCACCATCCCAGCAATATATCACCGAGTACCGTGTCGATCTATTAAACATACAGTTCACATCCCCCACCATACAAAATCACCCCTTTTACATCAGCGAACCGAAGTCACTCTCAAAACTGTTCTACAAATTTGCGATCGTTTCCCCTCGACACAAACGCGTTACTGTCTCTGCTTCCTTGCCTGCTCGCTTTTCTATGCACTTCTCCAGACTCGGGGATTACAAGAACACAATTATTTTCGCCATAATATTATACCATTTTCGCTATACTTCTCGATGTCAAGTACACAGCAGTAGCCTCCCGATCGTTAACGCAAGATAATTCCTGAGACTCGAAATCATTTCTCTACAAACACAAAACTTCAGCTACGTGGAGCGCCCTCTAGACCACTGAGTAACTGAACAAAACACATGAAAAATCATATTTCCACCAGCGAATATCGATCTCGCTTATCTAACATACTCCAAATCATCCATATAATTTACAAGCCAACTTATGTCTAGAGAACAGGCAAACGTATCTTCCACACACCACATTCGATCTTCTCTCAACTAAATAAAGACCCCAAATGTGCACAAACGGTCAACCGAACAGTTTACATGGGAGTCAATAACACTCCATCTCAATCATACCATCTTCTCAAAGTTCCACTTGATCACGAAAGCCGCCCAACACATAGTATTAGTTGGGTATTTGGCCATCTAGACAAGGGCAAAGTTAACTCATATACATTTCTACAATCGAACAGGTCTCTGCATTCGCACGGATGCTGCTGTTAACAGAAAACGTGATTCATTACCACCACGGACTTTGCATACATGGAATCATTCTATAAAATCGCTCGCATATATATTTATCATTATACTTACGATTAAATGTTACGATCACGCTCTCAATTGAACAGCATTAGAGAGTGAGTGAAGTATCGGAAATACACACTCTTGTCGGCAGTGGCTCTGGAAATAGCTGTACCTTTATTACAACTGGACATACTCCCTCCACTGCTATCACAGTACTCCAAGTCAAATCCTTACCTTCCCTACAACAGGGCATAGTCATCTCCTTTCCACAAACACACATACTTTATAAAACTGATGCTCAAATCTGAACATATCACGCACCCACTAAGTATCTTACAACATCAATAACTGATTGCCTACCATACCAAATAATACTGATCGAAAATGAGCGATGGGCACGCATCTCTCTTAAGTCCTAGAAAGAGACACGAAATCAGCGAGATGTTAAAGAAAAAACCGGTCCCAGCAACTACTGCATGATATTGTCACAATCAGTCTTGATTCTACAGGTGCACACAAGTATTAATGTTAAAATCTATACCCTTATTACGAATCGAGGTACGACATCGCCTCTCAATGAGGTGGTTCTTTCTGGACAAATACCTTGACGGTGATTGTAGGAATACGTATTATCAGTCAACGATGCAGCCTAGGGATAGAATCAATGAACTTTGAAAGTGATTCGGCTAAGGAACGTGGTATGTACGCGGTATTTGCGACTCCCTCACAGACCCCCAACTACATAATTCTTTAGTATTTGTAACGCACTCTGTCTCGACATCATATCAGAGGTTCTGCGATACATCCACCGAGTTATAGGCGATGACTGATTGAGAAGGAACACAAACAGTAGTAGTAGATGATGTGCTGACTGAGGTCGTAAGAAGAAAAATGTACACTAGCTTCTCAGATCTCTAGTGCAACGCTATATGTTCGAAATGTTGCCAATCATTTGGAATCACCTCTCTCTGCATTCAAACACATACCCACATCGGATTATAGCCACTACTCAATCATATCTGTGGCACTCTCATATCTCGAAACGAGTCACCTTTTCTCAACCTAGCTTCTTCGGTAAAGTTCCAACGTGGTTTTAGCCACCCCCTACACATCGTACAACTGATCCAATTTCTACAGCTTCGCGCATATGATCGGTCCAATTTAAGTCTGAATTGAGCAGAAGTTGGAGAAAGACATATCACCGCCTTCACCAATCTCTGCAGAAACAGAACCACCTGAATTACTGCAACAGGACCGTGTTTTGACCATTCGGTGGAAATGCACGCAATGTGGTACGTCCCCAAACTAGATACAAGTACTACAGATCCACGTCCATTCAAATCAATCAGCCCAACAGATAAAAATTACGAACTATGAAAGCTCATACGAATTAGAAGTCACCAAGGCACCAATGCGGGTGCAATGACACATAGCTGCGCTCGGCCTCCAGTGCGGGGAAACAGATTTCACAATACTTCCCACAATAGCGTAGCGTGCAGCCATCCATGCATTCCTAGCTGTATAACCTCTTCCTCGCCGGCTCTCACCTCAAACTGCTACTGCTACTGATCCTGTATGTATGACACGATTCTATTAAATATACAGACACCGCCGAGGCCACTTTAAAGTTTGATCACCTATACCCTAGGGGAATTATCGTATGACACGATCCCTCTCGTCCTGTTTAGTTGTCTCAAACACCGTTTTCTAACACGCGTTTGTACAACGCCAAACATTTCGTTTTTTCTGCCACGACTTCGATGCCTCTCTCATCTTCTAAACTAACATTAAGATGCCCAGATACACGGCCTCTCAGAGAAATCTAGACATTGCATGGTGTAAATCATTTTGTTACTGCAACTACCATAACACGCCACACATCTGCTTATTTTAAATAAAAACCCATTTACAACATAACGAAAGTTACAAGACTTTTACGGCGTTGGTGTAGGTCTCCAAACTGATGTCCGAAAGCTCTAAAATGGTTCAAATGGCTCTGAGCACTATGGGACTCAACATCTTAGGTCATAAGTCCCCTAGAACTTAGAACTACTTAAACCTAACTAACCTAAGGACATCACACACACCCATGCCCGAGGCAGGATTCGAACCTGCGACCGTAGCAGTCCCGCGGTTCCGGACTGCAGCGCCAGAACCGCTACACCAACGCGGCCGGCAGTCCGAATGCAAATGACGACCTATACATTTAGACTCTTCTCTCACACTGACGGAATAGATGACGACTATGCGTTCCCTTTCGACTCATTCCTCATATTGCACTCATTTACGCGATCACTGTTTTGCTGCTAGCGACCCCCAGAAGTAGCTGTCCATCCACGAAAACTTTTTCCCCAACTCAAATAAGCCATATCAGTCAATCATTATCTGCTAACCAATTTAGGGGTGGGATGAAAAGACACCATCCATGTACTCTTATAAAATACATGAAGCTTGATAGCACGAACTATTTAACACTAAGTTCAACACTGGCCAATGATGTGACAGCATGTTTTCTCAATTTCAGTATCATAGCAAAACCATGCCCTCTCCACGTTGCGAGTATCATTGCGACATGGATAGATGAGTGAAGAGTACGTCCATACAGTCTTAATTATCGAACACATAAATCATAAAAGTATACTAGACAGCTCTCCACATATTTCTACCATCTCTAGCATAGTGTTTAATATTAGATCCATGTCTCTGCGTATGGGGGTCACAGAGCATTCTCGCTGTCTAAGGCTAAAATTGGAGATTGAAAGACCCTCATCACAATGTCATTGAACAACCAGCCGTGCAGCACAGTTAACGAATTAATCTGCAACCGACGAGAAGAAGACACTCCATGTCTTGTGAATGAATTGAGATTTTCAACTCCTAACTCCAAGTGCATGACATTTCTCGAGAAGAGACCATGTCGAGGAGCTCAGCACTCCTTATCGATGTATAGTAACAGATTTCAAAGTGTCGTCATGTAATACCAAAAAGTTAAGAAGAACAAGAAATTAAATTATTTTTATACGCGATCGAGCTCCAGACGGATGGAGTTCGGGGCATTTTTACCTCATTCTATCAGGCTATCGACTCTAAAGTATTGTTCTAGAGTCTAGGATTGGTCCTAGAAGGTATTGGTGAGAGAGAGAACATAAACATCGGCACTCCTAAGGCTACAACGTTTCTGCACCTGAAAACGGACTATAATGTTAGATCGCGTGCGTTTCCAACCTATCAGACGTATCGAATGTAGCGCCGTTAATATTGCATTGTGAGAAATATATTTCCGGCGCATGACATACATCTTCACAGTTTGACCCATTTCTGGAAAAACTACTTGCTGCAGGACCTTAATATTTTTGCTCTATGTTACATGATGCTTATAGAGTTAACTGTACTAAAATCTACTTCATCCATTTTATAGTTTTTAAGAAATACTTTTTTAAATTTATTAACAAAAAATATTAAGGTTTTTCTGCAGAAAATATTTTTGTGAACTTCCTAGTGGGGGAATATTAATGAATGTAGTACCAGAGGTGGCTTTTTATCTTATGCAGAGTCTCTAAGAATTTCATTCATTTATATATAATAGTTTCTGATAAAATGAGGCATATGTACTGAAAATTTTAGTTTGCGGGAAAGTGACTTTAAAGAAAAAACTTTTGAAATTTGTTACTTACAGTTAATTAAAACTTTCCTGCTGCATATGATGGTTCTTCTTTGGCCTCTACCAGGTCTTCCAGCTTCTTTTTCACCTTTCTGGATGTTTGTCTTGCTTTCTTGGCCGTATTAGATGCAGACCTGTCTGTATCGGCTATCCTCATTTTATCGCAATGTTGCAGCCCAGTGATCATATTTTCACCAGGATTAATTCCCAGCTTTTTCAGTACCCAACACTTTCCAATATTACCACAACTGAATTTAATAACAGCATCATGAACTCTGAGATTCATTGTGCACATGCCTACAAATACAGTTTTAGTAAGGCGGTTCCAAATTATGCTATCGAAACATTTCCTTAGAAGGTCAGGATGAGCCCAGTCTCTGAAAATAGTTTTAAATGCTCTAATAACAGCAGCAGGATGAGAATTATGGTGAGAATAAGATTCTCCAGTTGCCTGAGCCCTATTGTATTTGCACCAAGAATTTTCTCCTGATGGACACAGTCCATGACATGACTTATCATCAGTAGAGGACTTATGGAAGAATATGGGCCAAACATCTCTCTTCATTGCCTCCAAATTTTCTTTATTTCTCCTAATTGCCTGCCCATATTATACCTGCAAGTTTTCTATTTCAGTTTTAGTTAACTGACCCTGTCCCGTCAGGAATTTTCCATCTTCTAATCTCTTTCCTCTCTCGTCAACAGTTAGTATTCTGGCCAGCCGGTGTGGCCGTGAGGTTAAAGGCGCTTCAGTCTGGGACCGCGTGACCGCTCCGGTCGCAGGTTCGAATCCTACCTCGGGCATGGATGTGTGTGATGTCCTTAGGTTAGTTAGGTTTAAGTAGTTCTAAGTTCTAAGGGATTGATGACCACAGATGTTAAGTTCCATAGTGCTCAGAGCCATTTGAACCATTTGAAGTTAGTATTCTCAGCCTTGTTCCCAAACGTTTTTGAATATGGCCTACACATTCTATTTTGCTAATAATGGCACCTCCATATTGCTTATAATTCACCACATTGTTGTATGCCTTACTGTCACCATCGCCCAAATATTTGGTGTACCGTACACCTCATGTTTCTATGGAGTGATGAAATATTTGTTGTACTCCATAAACTTCCATACCACCACCTGTTCCTCTAAAATTAGCCACACAGTTGTCTTCTTTATGTTCATTGACTTTACAACATTTGCAATATTTAGACATTATCTCCACATCTAACACTTTATCGGTGTGTACATGGGTGGCAGTCACTACTCCATTCAGAGAAGTATGTCCTTTTTTTCTGCCAACTTCCATCAAGTGCAGCTGCAATATCCAAACATCCATCATTTTCTTGCACTGCTTCCCTGGCAACCAGTTTCATGCTTTCCTCACTGACCTCACATACAGCTTTCTCTAATATTGCAGTCAGTTTTTTTTTAAATTTATTTGGTGGCTGATGTAAGTTCATCACTGAATAAATTGTTCTCCCTGCAGCCATGCCCTTACCAATGGATCGTAAGGCATAACTAATCTAGTTTTGATTTCATAAGGGCCACTTGCATCTGGTTATGAAGAACTCATAAATGAAATCATAGTTGAGCATTTAGTGCAAATTAAATCCAAAGCAATTTCTAGGCCTTTTCTCACCACACTATCTACATTGTACAAATTTAGAAATAACATTTGATAATATTGTCAAATTTATTATAATGTTACTGCACCCCTTGTCACTTACAGTAAATTCGTTGTAGCTCTCTTGAAATGGTGAGAGCTTCTTTGATGATGCACGTGTTGAAGAATTACAATTAGAAACATCGTTGCCATGCGACATAACCTCTTGTACAGAAAGCTTTCTAAACTTGTATCCTCTAAATTATTGTTTCTTGAAAATACCTTTACGTTTCGTCATCTTCAATAAACGCAACAAAACATATGTAAACAAGCACTGCAAATGCAAGTATAACAACCACTCGCAATCGCACTTGAACAAAACTAACCGCGTGTTTGAAAGCATGGAGTTTACAAACAGCAGAAACAAAAGAATACCGACCGTTGCAATCCAAGGACAGCCAACAAACTTGGGAGTAAAAAACAAATCCCTAACGTGCAATGTAGGAGATATACAGATCGGAAATATGTGCAGAAAAGTGGGTGTTAGAAAGTGGGCGTGGCATATAAATATACGTGATAGGAAATTGCACGCGAAAAAATTTTTTTTCACCAAAATCCTTTTCAGAGTACTTAAATAAAACCTTCATATATCGAAAAATGATGAAAACCGAAAATGGATTTTTTTCGATCTGAACCACAGGGTGGTCCCCTTAAGTATTTCTGGGGGGATATGCAATTTACTAGAGTTAGACTTGGTTATTATTTCAGACAGCAATGTGACTTGAGTATAAGATTGATAACGTAGCTAGAAGCGTTTGCGACGGTATGTAGCGTCAGTCAAACATGACGTATGGTCCGTTAGAATCGCTAAGGAGAAAGCGGGTTCTGCTATTATGGAATGGAATTCTACAGCGTCTTCGTCGGACTGCATTTAGAGTGAGGGTAGGGAGGAACGCCCCACTCACACGGCCCTGCTTGGAGGGCGCGCATTGTAATTAAGCCCCCAGTCATCAACGGCGTCTACATACAACTTTCGCCTGCGTTCGGCTGCAGCTTGCGGTTGCGCTCCTGCCCTATCACGTCAACATGTATGTCTAGGTGAACACGTATTTGGATAGGAATTTCTCAGAAATGAAGTATGAATGAGATGTCACCACTTGTGGGACCCTGACGTGGGGCGTGTGCGTGGTTTGACAGCTGACGGCCACGCCACATCGTTGGGGCTGTGGACAGGATGCGGCACAGGGTGCTTGCGCGCGTTGATTGAATTATTTTGCGAGCAGGTCTGTATGCTGTGCTGTGAGTTATTTGGACAGTTTACGAGTACTGAGTGGTCTAGACATAACTGTGATGAATTATTTAGGAGGAGTTTGAATGTCTGTACTTAACTTATTTGCGTAAATTAGGAGCTGTTTGCGTGTCTGCAGACTGTGTATTGTGAGCACAAGCATAAGGTGGAGAGTGTTTTGCCTCAGTGTGATAAATATATTCTGTCTGTAAATAAAATGTTCGAAAGTAAATATTGTGGACTCCTTCCTTACTCTTCCCAGCAGCCTAGCGCAGTCTGAGTAATTTTAGCATAATTCTAGCCTCTACAGACCACCATCTGGGATTAGGTCATAGGAGGGATGACAGTACGACCTGATGGAAGTAATGTGTCCTATGTCAGTTGCACAGTAAACCTCATGGTGGAGTCACCACCTGCAAAATAAATACTTGTGTTCAGATCTGTTTTCCCGCCATTTCGCCCACTATCATGGATGACATCATGCACTGTGCTTGTTAGTACACGTTAGTACTGGTTATTGTACATTAACCCGCCAACATGGGTCGGCAAGGGGGCGTGGTGCTGGGTTGAGGATCGTGGTGGAGAATTGATCTATTTGATTCCAAGTCCAGGTGTGTGTGACACTGGTGAATATTGATTCCAAATCCTAGGTTCTATGAAGTCGAATCGCGTGACTAATGCAGTAGCCAATATTGTTTATTTTTTTCCTTTCTTTTACCCAGTCTTTGTCTTTTTCGTTTGTGGATAACATACTTTCATATAATTTCATAATAATAACAAAAAGTACATAAATATCAAAATAAATAAATAAAAACAAAGATGCCTCCCAATACTGTTGATTCCTGTGTCGCTCCACCGGCTCAGTGGCGGTGAGGGGGACACTGTGGCAACGCGGATTTCAAGCCCTGCACACTCTGCCCCCTGAGCCCCGCCCCCCCTCTCCCACCAGTCCATTCCTTTAAAAAGAAAGTGTGTTCGGTCAGAGAATTACTTGATTTCTACAATAAAAAAAACTGAGTGAATGGATCAGTGATTAACTTCAGAAGACATCACAGGACGTCTGCGCTGATCAAATGCAATGAACAATAATGAACAAATGAGATTTTTAAAAAAATGAAGTCATAATGTTTTTGATTAGTAGTCCAAATGTCCTCGGTGCTGTTATCGAGCCCAACTTCAGCTTAAATTTTGATTAATGTCAGCAATGGCGGCCGAAGACTTCCTGCATAAAAAGTCACCCCCGTTCAGGAAACGGACTTGTCAATGAGGGTACACGTGCAGAGAGAGGCTCAGGGCACTCTCTTGTGCTTGGAGTGGAAAACAGACCCTAAAAGCGAAACAATCCACAGGGCATATGGTCTGCTACTGAAATGTGTCATGATGACCTCTCCATTGGCATTCGGAAAGCTAGTATCCCATTTGGACTTGGCAGGGGACTGCAACGAGGGAGGTGGCCACGAGAAAAAGATTCGAAAGTGACGAAAGGATGACGTTCTACTTGTCGCGTTGTGGAATTTCAGAAATTTCAACGAGTTAGGGTAGCTAGAAAATTTGAAAAGGGAAATGTTACCGCTTAATCTAAATGTAATGGGGGTCAGGGAAGTGAAACGGAAAGAAGACAGGATTTTTGGTTAGTTTAGCAGAGGGTAGTATCAACAGCAGAAGAAAATGGTATTACGGGAGAAGAATTCATTACGAATAGGAACGTAAGCAGAGAGTGAGTTACAGTGAACAGTTCAGTGATCGTGTTGGTCTCATCAGGATCGACAGCGGATCAACACCAATAATGATAATTCAGTTACCGACTATGAAGACAAAGAGAATATATATGAGGGTATTGAACGGGTAATTCAGCACTTAAAGGGATATGAAAATCTGATATTCATGGGGGATTGGAATGCGGTTGCAGGGGAGGGAATAGAAGAAAATGTTAGAGGAGAATATGGGCTTGGCAGTAGAAATGAGAGAGGAGAAAGACTAATTGAGTTCTTCAACAAGTTTCACCTAGTACTATCGAATACTCTGTTCAAGCATCACAAGAGGAAGAGGTATACTTGGAAAAGGGTAGGAGGTACGGGAAGATTTCAGTTAGATTACATCATGGTGAGGCATATGTTCCGAAATCACATACTGGACAGTAAGGCGTACCCAAGAGCGGATATAGACGCAGATCACAACTTAGTAGTGATGAAGAGTAGGCTGAAGTGTAAGAGACTGGTGAGGAAAAATCAATGCGCAAAGATGTGGGATACGGAAGTCCTAAAGAATGAAAAGATAAACTTGAATTTCTCTGAAGCTCTTGTGGAGAACTCGAGAAACTGTTTGTGACATCACATAATAGGAAAATGTCCAATGAAACCGCCCCACGCTGGGAGAAAACAATTAAATGACATCAATAATTAAATGAAATCAAACCCAATGGGTTATGAGATTAAGAGGTTGATGTATGAATGAAACAGTTTGGTTCGATGTTTAAAACAAGAAAATATTTTATTTGTTTCAGTACCGTTTATACAAACCAAATCAAAATTACAAATATTACGGACGATTTTACTGAGCGTGACACGACTTGGATATTAAGGGGAAGGAAGGAGGGACGAGTCGCCTCAATATTATTCGTGATCATTTGTCTTGTAGTGCTGTCGGTGGCAGGCGCTGTGTCGGTATGTTGCATCGCCTCGGAGCTGTGCAGCGCGGGTCGGCTGCTCTTCCCTGTGTTCCGCAGCTGCGCAGCTAGGGCCTGGATACGAACTCTGCGTTGTCTGTCTGTAGTGGGTTGCGTTGCCAAAGCTGCGATATCATTGCGCCGGAAGGCGGATGTTGGTGATGGATGGAAGAGTCCCCAAGTCCTCCTGCTTCCGCGCTGTCCTTCTGACTGTTCACTTCACGTCTCATCCCTCTCTCAGCTCAACGGCTCCTAAAAATTTGCTCCTCTCGCGACTTTGTCATTGGTGGAACCAATTTTCAAGTTGTCGGTAATATTTCTTGACTGGGATCAAGTTGTGATATACAGGGTGATTCAAAAATGCATGTAAATATTTCAAGGGTGTATTTGTGAGGTAAATATAAGACAAAAATGTTCTATACAATTTTTTCCATACTTGGCTTATTACAGAGTTATGAACAAAACAGGATAATACATTCAATACAACGTAAGGTATTTAATTCCCAGAGTTCACAGTTTAATTACAGTGCATTTGGACTAACAACGCAAACTGATAAATAAACGTGACGTAACAAACTGAAACAATTCCTCGCGAACACTGTATTAATTTAGGTCCTGTTGATTGAACTACAGCAATGCACAATAACTAAGGAAAATTGAAGCATTTTACAGACTGTACTGTACTGTACTGTATTTGCACAAATCTTAATGCAATGCATGTTCAAAATGCTGTCCCTGAACTTGCAGACAGACCCGTGCTCGTCGCATCAATGATCTCTGCACATTACACAGTCCGTTCAACTCTCCACGAATAATTTCACAACCACCTTCAATTCTTTGTTGTAGCACTTCTCTGTTCGGTACTGCAGAAGAATACACCAATGTCTTTAGTCGGCCCCATAAATAAAAGTCTAAAGGGTTCAGGTCAGGTGATCTGGCTGGCCAAGCAATTGGTCCTCCGCGACCTATCCATCGATGTGGATACGCAGAATTGAGGTACGCCCTTACGTTGCGGCTGTAATGGGCGGGAGCACCATCGTGCATAAACCACATGGTGGCTCGTGTTGCAAGAGGGACATCCTGTAACAATCCAGGCAATTCTCCCTCCACAAATTCGCAGTACGCGTGCCCATTCAGCCTTGGAGGCAGAACATGAGGTCCGAGTAAGTAATTCCCCACAATACCACACCAAATGTTTATGGAGAATTGATGTTGATATCCACGCACAATTCTCGCGCCAGGATTCTCGACAGCCCACTGGTGCATATTATGCGAATTGATTACACCCGCGCGAGTAAACATGGCCTCATCTGTGAATAATATCCGCCGAATGAACATTGGATCATTCAAATGACGCTCTTGTAACCACTGGCAGAATTGCTGACGGCGAGGATAGTCTTCAGGTGTCAATTCGTGCACTTTTTGCAGGTGAAATGGATGCAACTGTTGTCTCCGTAGCAGCCGCCATACAGTAGATTGTGGAAGTCGTACAGCTGCACTAATTTGTCTCGTACTGATAGATGGATCTTGGTCTACCAGGTCCAAAACATGTTCCTCGACGTTCACTGCATGCTCAAGTGGTCGACCTGAATGCGGCCCAGGACGAATGCCATACTCCCGCATACGTCTGTCCACAGATACAAACGTCTGATGACTTGGTAACCGTCTTCCTGGAAACAGCTCACTGTACCTTCGTCTTGCTGCAAGTGCATTTCCATCTGCTGCACCATACACAAGGTGCATATCAGCATACTCACTGTTTGAGTACATCATGTGCACGAAACCTTTGGCCTTCCGACGATGAATGAACGACAGGACGTACTTTTCCGTTACCAACAACATCAGCGCCATCTTCCGTACAGTAGGAGTAAACATCACGTGCAAACAAAAACAAACACTATTCATGCAGTTTCGAATCAACTGTTGGGAGATACGTATGTGAATTACGTACCAGAATATGGCATCCTGCTGCTTGCACTGCCGTCGTTTTGATACGGACATGACTTTCGTATTTAACGATAACTCTGGAATTAAACGTTTATGGAAAAACATTTATAGAACATTTTTGTCTTATATTTACCTCACAAATACACCCTTAAAATATTTACATGCATTTTTGAATCACCCTGTATACAGTAGAAATGAGTTTTCCTGATCTGAGAGTCGTTGAGCAAAGGAGGAACTTGCCCGGAAAAACTTTCAATATAACGGGAGTAGCCAACGTGGACGATTTAGTGGGAACCGTTTCAGTGTATGAAGACAGAACCCGCAGTGTCAGGTAGAACGCGGAAAAGATAACAGCAGCTGACTTTTACGAAATGGGGTTGGTGAACGCGAACGGGATGGTCACCCATGGGGCGCAGCCAGTTGAATGGTATCAGCAGAGTCTTCCTACGCTTTATATGCGCTGAACCTGTTCACGAACCAGGCTGTTGACTGCTAGATTGTGTCAGCAATATTTTCTTGTTTAATTGCGCTTGGTATCTCAAAAACAGCAATGTTTTTAAAATTCTCATTTTAAGACGACTGGATACACAGTTTGTGTAGGATGGATGGGGTGGATACAAGTTAATTTAAAAATACAGCAAGTTTCATGGCCTATTAAAATCTTAATATTTGTTGATCCATCATGGATACGACACTAGGGCTTGTCAGACATTTACCAAAAAATAAAAAAGCAGCCGATGTTTTCAGAAGTTGTTATTTCACTTACACGACCAGTTTCGACATCTTATTAATGCCATCTTCAGGCACTTACACAATCCATGTATAGTGAATCACATACATCTTTTTATGTACAACCAGATCCATCAATAGCTGGATCGGTGATTTTTTTCTGGAGTGTGTACTTCGAAGACTTGACAACAATTGTTGTCAAGTCTTCAAAGAACACAACCGAAAGAGGTTTACGGAATCCAGGTACTGATGCCTCCTATTACGAATTTTCATTGATGTATCTATTTCTTGATGCATAGGGGCCTGTAGACTGCAATAATGAACTGCCGAAACTGGTCATGAAAATAAAATAACTTCTGGAAACATACAACTGTTTGGTGATTTTAGTTTGGTAAATATTAATATCTTTGCTGACGAACATCTGTCTACTAACTCACTATTGCGGTGTGATTTTAGAGACAAAATGGGTTGTGTCTTAGACTACTTCGGAAATAAGTTTGTCTTCAAGCTTCATCTGGGTAAGGACTATCAGTTATGTAGTCATGGTCCAGCTGCTGTTGATTCGAGTGATTTTCAAATTGGAATTATTATATTCTTCTTGAAGTCTGAGGGTATTTCGCCTGTCTCATATATCTTGCTCACCAGATGGAAGAGTTTTGTCAGGACTGGCTCTCCCAAGGCTGGCAGTAGTTCTGATGGAATGTTGTCTACTCCCAGAGCTTTGTTTCGACTCAGGTCTTTCAGTGCTCTGTCAAACGCTTCACGCAGTATCATATCTCCCATTTCATCTTCATCTTCATCCTCTTCCATTTCCATAATATTGTCCTCAAGTACACCGCCCTTGTATAGGCCCTCTATATACCCCTTCCACCTTTCTGCTTTCCCTTCTTTGCTTAGAACTGAGTTTCCATCTGAGCTTTTGATATTCATACAAGTGGTTCTCTTTTCTCTAAAGGTCTCTTTAATTTTCCTGTAGGCTGTATCTATCTTACCCCTAGTGAGATAAGCCTCTACATCCTTACATTTGTCCTCTAGCCATCCCTGCTTAGCCATTTTGCACTTCCTGTCGATCTCATTTTTGAGACGTTTGTATTCATTTTTGCCTGCTTCATTCACTGCATTTTTATATTTCCTTCTTTCATCAATTAAATTCAATATTTCTTCTGTTACCCAAGGATTTCTACTAGCCCTCGTCTTTTTACCTACTTCATCCTCTGCTGCCTTCACTACTTCATCTCTCAGAACTACCCATTATTCTTCTACTGTTCTTCTTTCCCCCATTCCTGTCAATTGTTCCCTTATGCTCTCCCTGAAACTCTGTACAACCTCTGGTTTAGTCAGTTTATCCAGGTCCCATCCTCTTAAATTCCCACCTTTTTGCATTTTCTTCAGTTTTAATCTACAGGTCATAACCAATAGATTGTGGTCAGAGTCCATATCTGCCCCTGGAAATGTCTTACAATTTAAAACCTGGTTCCTAAATCTCTGTCTTACCATTATATAATCTTTCTGAAACCTGTCAGTATCTCCAGGCTTCTTCCATGTATACAATCTTCTTTTATGATTCTTGAACCAAGTCTTAGCTATGATTAAGTTGTGCTCTGTGCAAAATTCTACCAGGCGGCTTCCTCTTTCGTTTCTTACCCCCAATCCATATTCACCTACTACGTTTCCTTCTCTCCCTTTTCCTACTGACGAATTCCAGTCACCCATGACTATTAAATTTTCGTCTCCCTTCACTATCTGAATAATTTCTTTTATTTCATCATACATTTCTTCAATTTCTTCGTCATCTGCAGAGCTAGTAGGCACAACAAACTTGTACTACTGTGGTAGGCGTGGGCTTCGTTTCTATCTTGGCCACAATAATGCGTTCACTATGCTGTTTGTAGTAGCTTACTCGCATTCCTATTTTCCTATTCATTATTAAACCTACTCCTACATTACCCCTATTTTATTTTGTGTTTATAACCCTGTATTCACCTGACCAGAAGTCTTGTTCCTCCTGCCACCGAACTTCACTAATTCCCACTATATCTAACTTTAACCTATCCAGTTCCCTTTTTAAATTTTCTAACCTACCTGCCCGATTAAGGGATCTGACATTCCACGATCCGATCCGTAGAACGCCAGTTTTCCTCCTTAGTGGTTATTACCGCTAATCTGCAGGAGTTAAGGAAGACTTTTGATAAGTTGCACACGGAAGGGTGACCAGCCGTTCCACACCTGTCTATGTCTCGACAACACCCGTGTTTATGAAACCCAATGGCGAAAGTTATAGGCCCATCGTGAACTACCGAGAGCATGACCAGAAGGTAGTTTTGGAGTCGATACTCTTGCCTGATCTTCACAGTTGCTTTAATTGGTTTGCTGAAGAATTGGAGCCTCTAACTGCTTTATTCATGGGTTCTAACTTTTTTTTTAGTTCAACGGAGTCCCCTTCAGGTTATCACCTGGTGCAGCAGTCCTGTCACGTTTGTTAGTTTCTTTTTTGGGCGAGCTGAAGTTTTTTGTGTATAAAATTACCTCGATGATGTGGTTGTTTACAGCAAGACTGCTGGTAAGCACCTTCAACTTCTTAGGCAGGTGTTATCACGTTTTAGGAATGCGGGCTTAATAGTCAAACCTACTAAGGTTAATTTAGCCCAAGCCAAGATTTCTTTTCTGAGTCATCTAGTTTCAGCTAATGGGATTAAGACTGATAATGAGCCCACCGTTGTCCATCTATAATTTTCCATACATAATTTTCTTTTCTGGATCATCTAGTTTCAGCTAAGGAACTAATACTTATAATTTTGACTATAATTTTGACCCTCCCAAGACATTACGCGAATGGCGATTTGTCTCAAGAAGTCCATTCCGAACTTCACACAACTTTCCCTCAAACCAACTTAGTCATCAGGAACAGCCATTTAAGTGGTTGGATACCAACAATCATCATTTGATGCCTTGAACGTGTCTACACTAACCATTTCGGGTTTCCAGCGTCGATTTAGCCTCCAGAACGACGCCTCCAAGTCGGGAGTCACTGCCGTCATAGTACAAGGATTTACTGGAGATCATCGCCCACTAAAGTATGCGTCGAGAGCTATATCAGCAGCAAACGATACATACTTCGTGTACAAGTTGGAAGCATTGGCAGTTTTATTTGGTCTGGAAAAATATAAGTACTATTTGGATCATAGGCATTTCCTGTTAGAAACTGACAACCAGGTGCTAAGCTGGGTACTGGTTTGACACCGGCTTCATACCACAGGCCCCTTAATATTGGCAGAATAGCGCGCTGGGCAGCTTGAATTTCAGCATTCCGGTTTGGCGTAAAGCACATAAAGGGTTCTGACAACCAGCTGGCTGATGCCCTGAGTCGTATTTTAAGTGGAGATCACGAGCCCACAGAGCTCATACAACCGGATGATAATCGTGAATGTAGCATAGCTACACTAACAGAGCTTCTTTTACTTTTCTGGAATTTGTACGAGCAGCTGTATCGGGAACAGGGGCTCCGGAGTATTAAGGGTCAAATCCTCAGTGGGAATCAAGTAGTTGGGTATCACGTTAATAAAGATTTCCTGTATTACGTATCCATCTCTTAATTAAATTGTTTGAAAGTTTGTCACGAAATGTCAGAAATGTCAGTCTGCGTAGCGCAAACCCAATTCTCGTCGTAGTTTGTTGCACTGTAGTCGGGAAAAGGGACCGATGTACAAATACGAGGGCGTTCTGAAGAGTAATGCTTCCGAAATTTTTATGTGAAAACTCTTCAAGCGTTTTAAATAAAGCAAACTTCATTAACACTCAACATCTTTATTCTTCATTTACAATTTTAGAAAGTATTCTTTCATGGAGAGTGAACACGATCGGTGTAAAATACTAAAGTTCAGTAAAACACGCTCTATCGCAACTAATGTTTATTTTGGCTGAAGTTCCTGTTCTTACGGATCTTGCTCCGTCCACCACTACCCGCCACCATGATGGTGCTTACCGCCTGAAGATGGTTTAAATTATAGACTGAAGCCAACCAAAATACACATCTGTTGCAATAGAGACTGTTTTCCTGAATTTTAATTTTTATTCTTCATGTCTATATATTTATTTCTCATCATAGTCACTCTAGCGACGAATACATTGCTACCAAAGAGAGGTCAATTTGTTAATACCATCACTGTAAAATGTTTGAATTTGTTGATGGACACACAACCTTACCTTTGCTTGCACCGCTTCGTCGCTATAAAAGTGAAGTCCTCCATTGTGTTCTTTATGTTTTGGGAACAGATGAAAATTGGATAGGCCCAAGTCGGTACCATATGGGTGATGATCAGTGACAGTGAACCCAAGACGTCGGACTGTTGCAGATGTGGTCTGGCGCTGTCATGCTGAACGAGAGGGTACTCCATGTGTGAACGAACTGTTCGAATTCGGAACTCTGTTACAACACCCCGTTTCTCCCTCATCGATGTGGTTACGTTACATACCATCATATTACACGCTATAATTCAGAGAACTCGAGGGGCTGAAAATAGGTAGACATGGAGAATCAAGATGTGGCTTGTTAATAAAGTTTGTTTTATTTAAAAAGCTTTAGCAGTTTTCGTATAAAAGATTCGGAGTCATCACTTTTCAGCACTGCCTCGCAGTTTGTCGGTTATTCAATGTCGTTTCCATGCTCTAAGAGGGCAGAATGTATATATTGTCTTGGTGGATGCTTACACCCCCCCCCCCCCCCCCCCCGATTTGTGTGTTTCTCCAAAGTAGGGAGTGGCTACATGTGTCAACAGTTCATTAGAGCGATGAAATAGAACACGACAAAAGTCAGATTGTTAAAAAGTGGAAGAGTTAAGAGACAGTAGTTGACATATTGTATGCTCTAGTGCCAATAGTTTAGATAATGACGTAAGTGCCGCAGGGTACGAGGGGCCCTCTGGCGGTCAAGTTCCTCCAACCACTTCTCGCCTATGTGGAATTCTGGTGTTAGCGATAACAGAGGGCGCTGATTATGTGCAGCACTATGTTTTCTTCCATTGTGACTCCTTTAGCGATTTGTTTTATGGTTTTTAACATTATGAAAAGTGTTTATTATTTATGTCATTATCTAGAATATTGGCACTATTACATATGTCAACTACTGTCTCTTAACACTTCCTCTTTTTAACAATCTGACTTTTGTCGTGTTCTATTTCATCGCTTTTTGTTACTGTAACGCATTTAAAACGTTATAAGCTCATTACACATTTCATCTATTGTATCCCCCATTATTTTACGCTGTTTAGTTAATTATTGAAAACTAGTGTATGCCGACATTAGCGCGACATCTGGTGAACTTACAATACAAACATCTTGTGGCTACTGTACGGCAGCTTGTTTTGAACAGTAGTGCTGCTGTAAGTATGAAGAGGCATACCTGTTTATAAAACCAAGTCCTAATGTACTGCAGCCATAGTGGCATCGTCAAATGTTAAATGTCAGCACCAGCATCGTCAAATATATATATATATATATATATATATATATATATATATATATATATATATATATAAAATAGTGGCATCGTCAAATGTTAAATGTCAGATATTTGACGATGCTGGTGCTGACATTTAACATTTGACGATGCCACTATGGCTGCAGTACATTAGGACTTGGTTTTATAAACAGGTATGCCTCTTCATACTTAGAGCGCACAAATGCATATGCTTGTCAGTAGTACTTTTCATTATGGTCTATTTATTGTTTTTAAGCTGAAGACAATCTGCGAGTGTATTTATGTTATTTCCCATTTTTGCTCCAGATCCGATGATGGTCATTATAGACCGAAACCGGTAATCTGTTAACAAAAAGTTTGTGACCATAGACGTAAATTAAAGGAAACTACCTGCAAAATTTGTGTTCCGTTCTGCAGTTGACGAACAGTGCTTCAAATCTTCCGTATTTATAGAACGACAAACAAAAATCGAAAAAGTTAAAATTGTCCAGAATGAAAAACATTTATTCCAAAATATCTCAAACTCACCAAGAATGAAAATAAGTACCGAATTAATTGGAACGAGCAAATGATGTAATTCAAGCTACAAAAATAGTACACGCTCTCTAGCCCGGTCTTTCCAAAAACACATTCATTTATTTCAGTTTACAGTGATGACGCTACGTCACAGAAGATAACCGATTTATTATCTAAGGCTCGAAAATAAAGACATTAATATCTACGAGTAAACTATGATGTCGTTGGTCAAAGCTGACGGGCTGTAACCATCCTTCAGCTGTACCGTTTTGCTAATCTGCCGTTTTACATGTTTGAGAGAAGACAGCCCTGGTATTGTGTCTACTGTTTGGTGTCTGCGGAAATCATGGGCATGTGAAAAGGCTGAGCAGTAAGAAATTGTTTGATGTGTAGACTGTACAAGCTGCTATTACGAGCCACCCACTGTTCTTTACACTGTGTTTTACGCTTGTGTTCATCCCTTCATCCCAGTGTTATTTACAAAGAGTTTACCGTTCGCACTATTTGACATTGGCAATTTAATTAGTGTTAGTGTTATTTCTGTCTTTTGGCTTTGGAACTTGCCGATAACTCATCAGTATTATATGAATTGCTACTGTAACCTATTGCGTAGTCAGCATAAATGCCAGTTCAAGTTTTAAAGTGGATAATTGCCTGTCGTGATCTAATAATTAAATTTTTAATCATGTGCGATATATTAGTATGGATGACTTGTTAATTACAATGTTTCTCTTTTTTCTCTGTTTTAGGTCACACTGTGGTTCATTTAATGTATGATTAAACAGAACCAACGGAGTGTGGTGAAACTCAACGGTTTGATATCCCAAGTTAAATTATTTAGTTTCTAATTCAAAATTGTACTGTTCATGTGCTTACATTTTTTTTAGTTTCTAAGACTTAACATGTTGACGAAATACATTATAAATATTTGGAGTACCCTTTAAAAAATGAAATTGTATTTTTTTGGTTTGAATATTGTTTTCGTTCCCCCTCACCTTACCACTCCCAACTGATCGCTTGCAGTAGTATTTCAGTACGTTCGTCTACGTCTTCGTGTACGCCTACGTGATTAATCTGCTATTCATAATTAAGTGCCTGGCAGAGGGTTCAATAAACCACCTTCAAGCTGTCTCTCTCCAGTCCCACTCTCGAACGACGCGCGGGAAAAACGAGCACTTAAATTTTTCTGTACGAGCCCTGAATTCTCTTATTTTATCGTGATGATCATTCTCCCTAACCGAATGTTTTCGCTATCGGAGGAGAAAACTGCTGACTGAAATTTCATGAGCAGATCCTGTCGCATCGAAAAACGCCTTTGTCTTAATGATTGCCACTCAATTCACGTATTATGTCTGTGACACTCTCTCCCCTACTTCGCGATAATACAAAACGAGCTGCCCTTCTTTGTACTTTTTCGATGTCATCCGTCAGTCCGATGTCATGCGGATCCCACACAGCACAGCAGTACTCCAGAACAGGGCGGACAAGCGTGTTGTAAGCAGTCTCTTTTGTAGACTTGTTGCACCTCCTATGTGTTCTGACAATGAATCGCAGTCTTTAGTTTTCTCTACCCAAAGTATTATCTATGTGATCGTTCCAATTTAGTTTATGCGTAATTGTAATCCTTAAGTATTTGGCTGAATTTATAGCCTTCAGATTTTTGTGACTTACAGCGTAATCGAAATTTAGCTGATTTCTTTTAGTACTCATGTGAATAACTTCACACTTCTGTTTATTCAGGGTCAATTGACACTTTTCGCACCATACAGATATCTTATCTAAATCATTTTGCAAGTACTTTTGATCACCTGATGACTTTACAAGACGGTAAATGACAGCATCGTCTGCAAATAACCTAAGACGGCTACTCAGATTGTCTGCTATATCGTTAATTTAGATCAGGAACAATAGAGGAGCTAAAACACTTCCTTGGGGAGCGCCGGACATTATTTCTATTTTACTCGATGACTTTCAGTCTACTACTACGAACTGTGACCTTTCTGACAGGAAATCACGAATCCAGTCGGACAACTTAGGCGATACTTCGTAGGCACGTTGCTTGGTTAGACTTATGAGTAACGGTGTCGAAAGCCTTCTGGAAATCTAAAAATATGGAATGAATCTGACATCGCCTGTCGATAGCACTCATTACTTAATGAGTATAAAGAGCTAACGGTGTTTCACAAGAACGATATTCTCTGAATCCGTGATGACTGTGTGTCACTAAATCGTTACCTTCGAGGTACTTCATAATGTTCGAATACATTATTTGTTCGTAAACCCTACTGAAAGTCAACTTTAGTGATATGGGCCTGTAATTCGACGGATTACTCCTATTTACCTTTTTGGGTATTGGTGTGGCTTGAGCAATTTTCCAGTCTTTAGGTACGGATCTTTCTGTGAGCGAG
The DNA here is from genome assembly GCF_023864275.1 of Schistocerca cancellata. Classification (NCBI taxonomy): domain Eukaryota; kingdom Metazoa; phylum Arthropoda; class Insecta; order Orthoptera; family Acrididae; genus Schistocerca; species Schistocerca cancellata. The sequence continues at coordinate 241,841,812 of NC_064628.1, read as the reverse complement.
CGGTTGCATATAATTGCTAAATATGGAGCTATTGTATCAGCATACTCTGAGAGGAACCTCGCTGGTATACAATCTGGATCGGGCCTTGGTTTTATTAAGTGATTCAAGCTGCTTTGTTACACCGAGGCTATCTACTTTTGTTTTTCTCATCTTGCCAGTTGTTCTTGATAGGAATTCAGGATCATTTACTTCGTCCCCTTTGGTGAAGGTGTTTTGCAAAACCGTGTTTAATAACTCTGCTTTAGTGGCACTGTCATCTGTGACTTCACCGTTGTTATCGCGCAGTGACAGTATTGACTGCGTCTTGCCACTGGTGTGCTTTATGCATGATCAGAATCTCTTTGGGTTTTCTGCCATATAAACGACGGCAGCTAATAGCCCGGTTACATGAAATCCACACTGCTCGATAAATTATACAAATATCCTAGGTCCCAAAGACCTGTTCTCGAAAATACTGTGCATTTTGAGCAGACTGCCGATGATCGTGACACATTCTTTGATGCTTCCTGTTGACCTGGAAGACTAAAACCTGAACAAAGAAGTCACCGAGCCTCCAGATGACTGATCATGCTCCACTACAGGAGACACTCAACGGCAAGAACCTCATATGGAAGATCTGGAGGAGCCTGAAACACATAAGAACGGGCGTAGCACCCGTGAAGGAAAACATGGTCAAGTGGAACATGACAACAGATGTGATTGTGGCATATTTGAGAATATGGAACATGTTCTGGCCTGTACTAAGAGTCCTAGTAATTTCACAGTCAATGATTTGGCAGGGAAGCAAGGAAGCATTTCACGCACTCCAGTTTTGAGCTAAAAATCTTCGGACCGAAAACTCAAATTCAGTGCTTTCTTGTTCTGGCTGCCTTCGGTATTGCGCGGATAACAACTTCCTGAAAGTCTGATCGTATGTCTTCAGTGTCATTGATTCTACACCAGAAGCGAAATAGTCGTTTAACTGCAGCTTACTCGAATCCGCAAACATGCTATTTATCCTTTTTTCCCTTATTTGATCACATGTCTTTCAGATCTCTTTCTGTTTCTAACGTTGGATCTCCAATTACTTCCACATCGACTCCCATTTCTTCTTCTGCCACGTCACCAGGCATATCATCTCCATCGTAAAGGCAACAATGTATTCATTGCATCTGACCACTCCTTCTTCTGCGTTTAACAGTGAAATTCCCACTGCACTCTTAATGTCGATGGCATTGCTTTTAATTTCACCGAAGGTGTTTTGACTTTCCCACGAGGGAGTGCTGAAAAGTAATGAATCTAGCCTTTCTTTTTCTTATTATTCGTTCAACTTTCCCGCTTCACAAACGCAAGTTGCAACCTTCTTCCGCTAGAGCGCTCCGAACTGTAGCGTGCAACAGGCGGTGTATGACGTACTGTATCTACGTCGGTGCGTGAAAAATAGCGTGGTGTAATCGAGTTTCTAACAGCAGAGAACTTGTTCCATAAAAACACGGGAGAACTGCCGGATATCAGTAACTTCCTGCCACGATATTTCGGCGCAGAGTCTTCTGGCCATCTTCAGGTGAATGCCACTGTAGTAGTACTGGCGAGTACGCGCTGAGCTCCGCTATTTAAAGCCTTCTGAGGTGACATTGCGCATGCGCTGCTCAGTGTGCGAGTTCATAACGGCTCCGTGCGCTGCGCCTCGCGCCCTCCACTGCGAAAGCCTGGCGTATCGGTGTCAGGTCGATTTCCATCTTTATGCAGATAACTACGTCGACTACGAAGTTTCTCTATAACAGGATTCCAAGCAGAGTTCAGCTGATAACCGCTATCTCGATTGATGAGAGTCTCGATGTCAGACAATCTTATTTCCACAGATTCATTGATAATCGAGCTCCAAAAGTTTGATGTATGGGCCAAAATTTTTGTGTCGTTGTAATTCATGGAATGGTCTGTGGAAATACAATGTTCGGCGATTGCGGACTTGGTGGGTTGGACAAGGCGAGTATGCCGTTGGTGTTCCACAATGCGTTCCTGCACAGTTCGTGTTGTTTGCCCTATATATGATTTGCCGCATTCACACGGAATTTTGTAAACACCTGGTTTACGCAGGCCCAGGGCGTCTTTAACGGATCCCACCAGTGATGAAATTTTGGAAGGAGGGCGAAAGATGACTCTCACTTGATACTTTCTCAATATTCTGCCTATCTGTGAAGAAATATTCCCAATAAATGGTAGATAAACAGTCGACCTGAAGGCCTCTTCCTCTTCCTTGTTCCGTCGTTTGTAGGTCTTCATCACTCTGTTCACCTGCCTAGGTGAAAAGCCATTCTTCAAAAATACTTTTTGCAGGTGTTCCAGTTCCGCTTGAAGACTGTCGGCGTCAGAGATAGTATGGGCACGGTGGACCAAGGTTTTGAGAACGCCCATTGTGGCAACTAGTGGCTTGTAGATACAGGTCTGTATGAGTGGGCTTTCTGTACACCGAGTGACCAAGTGTGCCATCACTCTTCCGTCGCACCAAGACGTCTAAAAATGGCAGACAACCATCTCTCTCTATCTCCATGGTAAATTTTATGTTTTCATGTACGGAGTTCATGTGACGTAAAAATTCTTGGAGACGGTCCAGACCATGAGGCCACACTATAAAAGTGTCGTCAACGTACCGCCAAAATACTGTCGGTTTAAAAGTGGCAGAGTCGAGTGCTCTCTCCTCAAAATCCTCCATAAAAAGATTGGCCACCAGGGGAGACAAAGGACTCCCCATGGCGACACCATCAGATTGTTCGTAAAATTCGTTGTTAAATATAAAATATGTGGAGGAGAGAGTATGCTCAAACAACGCTGTAATGTCTGCACCAAACATATTGCCAATGAGATGTAGTGAATCCACCAGAGGCACCTTTGTAAACAGTGAAACCACGTCAAAACTGACCAATAAATCACTACTTTGCAGTTGTAGTGACCGAAGTCGACTGATAAAATCACCAGAATTCTTTATGTGATGTGCACACTTGCCTATCACTGGTTTGAGCAGAGATGCCAAGAATTTTGCTAGGTCGTAGGTGGCTGCTCCAATGTTACTCACAATTGGACGTAATGGCACATTTTCCTTGTGGATCTTAGGCAGTCCATATAGCCTAGGTGGAACTGAACTGTTTGGTTTCAGTCTCTTGACCTCCTTCGGTAGAGAACTATTTGATAAAAGTTCTGCTGTTTTTCGCGGTACTCTACTCGTGGGATCCTTATCGATTTTGCGATACGTTGAATCACATAATAAAACATTGATCTTATTAATATAGTCATCCCTTGGTATGAGGACAGCAGCGTTTCCTTTGTCAGATTTTAAGACTGCTGTATCCACATCTGCTCGTAAGTTACGGAGGGCTATCCTCTCCATGGGCGAGATGTTATTCTTCATTGGCGCACCCTTGGTCAATACACGGCAAGACTCTCGACGAACTTCCTCCGCTTCATCTGTATCAAGACGGCATACAGCTTCTTCGACGGCACTGACGAAATCCACTAGTGGCGGTGAAACAGCTGTGGGAGCAAAATTCAGTCCTTTTGCTAGCACAGACAGACATCTAAAGTTTTCTCTGTCAAATTAACAACAGAACGTCGAGTTGGAACTTCCTGCTGCATCTGTTTAGAAAGTCTGTCAATCTTGGCAGTTTGCCTCGTCACAGCTTTATCATGGCTCCAGTTTGCTTTAGCCCATGTCACACCATCCACCCAGTCCCACGACAGAGAAGATAGTCTTGTTGCCAATTCCAAATGTATGTGGAACATGTCCGTTGACACAGAATCCAATTCTCGCCGAGTAAAACGAATCCTTTCTCTAACCAAAGCCATGCTTGCTTTACGCTTGATGTTGTTTGCAGCAGTGGTATTTATGAAATGCACAATTTTGGCAAACGTTGGAATAATGCCCTTGTCTCTGCAACTTAATAAGAATATCAACGAGCTCAGCAACCTCGCTCTTCTTTCACGTAACTTGTCGAATCTTCGAATACATTCCATCACTTCCTCCCCGTAGAGTTGGTTGATGTGATGTTTAAAGCTTTCCCGGCGTACTGATTGTTCCATAAAAACACGGGAGAACTGCCGGATATCAGTAACTTCCTGCCACGATATTTCGGTGCAGAGTCTTCTGGCCATCTTCAGGTCAATGCCACTGTAGTAGTACTGGAGCCGTTATGAACTCGCACACTGAGCAGCGCATGCGCAATGTCACCTCAGAAGGCTTTAAATAGCGGAGCTCAGCGCGTACTCGCCAGTACTACTACAGTGGCATTCACCTGAAGATGGCCAGAAGACTCTGCGCCGAAATATCGTGGCAGGAAGTTACTGATATCCGGCAGTTCTCCCGTGTTTTTATGGAACAATCAGTACGCCGGGAAAGCTTTAAACATCACAGCAGAGAACTTCTTCCACACATGGAGCACCATCTCAGTCAGCATGAAAATGCAGGACCATACCCGAGCGCTGCGACATCTGCAACGTTCCGACGCCTTAGGTTCACAGTCATCCATCATCCTCCCTACAGTCCTGACTTGGCCTCATGCGATTTTTTTTTCTGTTCCTAAAACTTAAAGAATATCTTCGAAGACTACACTTTGATGGCGGTGAAGCGGTGCAAGCAGAGGTGAGGTTGCGTCTCCCAACAAAGTTAAACGTTCTACAGTGACGGTACCAACAAACTTGTCTTCTCGATTTTGGTGACATCCCTTCGCACCGCTTGTACACTGACCAGCCAGAATATTATGACCATCGACCTACTATCGAAATAAACCTGTCCAGGCGATAGCAGCGTCACCTTGTGAGGAATGACTGTTAGTCAGACACGCACCGTGCATGTAGTATCAGTGAGCATGCTACACGCGCGGTCTATCTGAATTTGACCGAGGGCAGATTCTAGTGGCCCAGGGGCTCGGCACTAGCATTTCGGAAACTGCACGGCTAGTCGGGTGTTCGAGATGCGCTGTGGTAATGTCTTCAACACGTGACATAACCAAGGTGAAACAACGTTCACACGTCTTGAGGTTGGGCGGCCAACACCTATTACAGACGTCGGATGTCGGAGTATTGGCAGATTGGTAAAACAGGACAGGTAGCGAACTGTGACTGAACTAGCATCAGGCTCTAATGCGGGGCAGAGTACGTGTATCTGAACACATAGTGTAACGATGGGCCTTCGCAGCCAACGACCCAGTCATGTGCCAGTGTTAACACCTCGACATCGGCAACTACGACTGAAATGGGCACGTGACCATCGCCGCTGGATGTTGGCGCAGTGGCAGAACGTTGCTTGGCCCGATGAATCCAGATAGCTTCTTGATCGTGCCGATGGGACTGCGCAAGTCCGTCGTCTTCCATGGGAAAAGCTCTTTGATACCTGTACTGCAGAACGGAGACAAGCTGGCGCCGACTCAGTTATGCTATGGGAAACATTCACGACGGCATCCATCGGTCCACTGGAGCTTGTGTAAGGCACCATGATGGCGAAGGAGTATCGTATACTGGCTGCAGACCCCTTCATGGCGATCATTTTTCCCGACGGCCGTGGCATTTTTCAACAAAATAATGCGCCATCTCACAACGCCAGGATTGTGAATGAGTGGTCAGAGAAATACAATGGCGAGTTCCAGTTGATGTGCTGGCCCCGCCAACTAGCCAGATGTGAACTCGATCGAACACATGTAGTATGTGACTGAACGTGGCGGAATTTACGGAATTGCTGACTTGTGTGTGCAGATGTGGTGCCAACTCCCTCTAGCGACCTACCAAGACGTCTCTGCTGCTATCCGTGAAAAAAATGTTCAAATGTGTGTGAAATCTTATGGGACTTAACTGCTAAGGTCATCAGTCCCTAAGCGTACACATTGCTTAACCTAAATTATCCTAAGGACAAACACACACACCCATGCCCGAGGGAGGACTCGAACCTCCGCCGGGACCAGCAGCACAGTCCATCTGTCCATGACTGCAGCGCCATAGACCCCTCGGCTAATGCCGCTCGGCTATCCGTGAAAAAGGGAGACAATTGGCAATTGGATAGGTGGTTACAATGTTCTGGCTGATCTGTATACATCGCCTTCCACGATACTTTCGTGCATTCATTCTTTGGTAACACCGCAGTCGCTCGGATTTTCTTCCACATAGCTGCGACTCTTTCAGACTTGTTTCGTAGTCCTGCTTCCAAACTGGCCTCAGTTCCTCGCATTCGGCTATACGTGCTTCCTGTCTACGAAACACTGACGAAAAAATATCTTTATGTTCTTCCTTCCCCTTTAACTGTCGTGCCACCAGTTCTCTCATTAATTCTTTAACGTCTTCCTACTGTTCTTTCCTCCATTCTTGAAGTTCTTCGTTCTTTTCTTTAATTAATGCCATAGGTTGATACAGTTTTTCCACTTCATTAACAGTCGTTTTTTTTTCTTTTTGTTGATCTTAATGCGACCCTGCGTAAGGCGTGTTACTTTATGTATGAGGGCGTGCTGAGAAGTATTGCCTCCGAATTTGAAATAAAACAAACTTTATTAATGTTCTACATATTTATTTCTCAACATACTCACCGTGACGACGAACGCATTTCTCCTAATAGGAGAACAGTTTATTGATACCGTCACTGTAGAAGTCTGACTTCGTCGACGGAGCTACAATCTCACGTATGCTTTCAACGCTTCGTCAGAGCGAAGACCTCAATAGTGCTCTTTACCTTTTGGAGATAGAGATCGGATTAGGCCAAGTTGCGACTGCATGAAAAACGACACGTCGCAGTGAACCCAAGGCTTCGATTTGTTGAGATGTTGCAGCAGTCGTGTGTCTTCTAACATTGTCATGCTGAGGGAGAGAGTGCTCCATAAGTGGACGAACTCTTTGAACTCGAAAGTCGATTACAGCACGCTGTTTCTCACACTCCGGCTCAGTTACGTTACACACCACCATGTTACACAGTACAATTCGGATCCCTCTGGCGGCAGAGGGCTGCAAATATTTTGACATGAAGAATAAATACGTAGAATGTTAATAACGTATCTTTTGCTTAAAAAGTCTTCAGAATTTTCACATAGGAAATTCGGAGGCATTGCTGTCCAGCACTCCCTAGTAATAATATCTCATAGTCTAATTTCGCTATTATCCAAAAATCCTGAATCAGTAGATGCATCGCCTTGTTTCATTTTGCTGTCAGGTATTTATTTATCTCGTTAAATAATTCTCTTGTTTGGTTCATAACGATACTATTAGCAATAGTAAAACCTTAACAACGAACTCAACTCAAATAAATATGTAACGCAAAGTTCCAACACAGTTCACTCTAAATTTTCACACGCTGTGCCACACCCAGTGATATAACTGTAACTTCCAGAAATTCTACTGCAGCAATGTTAGACAAAACTACGGCATTGTTACTTCTGATACTTATATTTTATCAACGTTAACTGTTGGGAGTGTTTAATGCAGAAAGTTCTGTAATCTCGAAAGCTTCTCCATGGTATTTTTGCAGTTCCTGCAGCTGATCTACACAGCATAAATTTATTCCTTTTTTCACTTCACAGTTAGTTAACAATTCGTTCCGGATGTGCAGTTGGTCACGCTGATTCCTGCTAGCCGGACAACAGTGCGTACTCCCGCCTATTGTCGAGCGCGTACCGTTACTCTCTTTGTCATTTTTAATGTTAATGTTATGTCATCAACTCGTTCTCTTTCGCATTGCCATTCTCCGTAGATTCATCGAGACTTGTGAGGTATCGGCGTGGAGGAGCAGGTACTGAACCGTTACTGCTTTAAACTCAGATCCATAAAACTTTTAGAAGACTACAGTTAAACCAGGATGTAGTATTGGTGTAAGATTGATACACGCATTCTCGTTTACTCATCACACTGGCTGCTTTTCTGACTTCAACAATCACACATTATTCAACACGGCGCGCTACCTTCAACTCCACTCTAATCAGTTTCATCCAAAGAGCTCGGAGGACACGGTTATCTTACTATCGTATCCTTGTTTTCGCAACTTCTTTGATTCCTCCTTTTAGTCTTCAACTTCACAGCCTGCTGTGGTACTCATTAGTGCTGTATTTGCAGCCCTAGAGAACTTCAAACGCATAGTATTATTCGCCAGTACGACAGTAACCCACTTTCTGCCATTCATCAGGAAAATTCTCTTAAACCTCAGTCTATTGTTCAACATTATTTAATTGTGATCCGGGTCTATAGCAGCTCCTGGATATACCTTACAGCTCAATCTGATTTCGGAACCTCTGTCTAGCCATGCTGTAAGCCAGTTGGATTTTTTCCATGGCTTGCGCCTTTTATAAGCGCACCTCCTCCGTTTTGCTATTTTTTAATAGTGTATTCGCGTTTACTAGATGAAATTTACTGCAGAACTCAATTAGTCATTCTCGTCTCCCATTAATACTACCAAGCCCGTATCCTACTATAACCCTTTCTGTAACTTCTCCTATTACCACTTTAAAACCCCCAAGATTATTAGACTGTCATCTCCGTTTACACCTATATTACGCCTGCATCATCCACATGTACTTTCTTTATAACTTTATCTTCTGCTTGTGACGTTGACATGTATATCTGAACAACTGTTGTTAGAGTTGGTTTGCTCTTCATTCCGATGAGAATAACCCTGGCAATTAACAGTTCACAGCATCACACTCTTTGCCCTATTTTCCTATCCATAATGAATTTTCTCCCATTTTAACAATTTTCTACTATTGTTGGTATTACCCTTCATACTTCTGACCAAAATCCTTACCTTACTTTCACTTCACTTCACTGACTACCACTATATCTACAATAGATCTCTCTATTTCCATTTTCAGATCTTCTAGCTTCCATACGACATTGAGGCTTCTGGAAATGAAGAGAGGCTGAATAGAAATGCTTTGCAAAGAAATTTAAGGTGCAATATGATCACAAAATGATGGTTGACAGAACTCATCGAGGAATCGTCGGTTATGTAACGAAGGGAAACGTGGAGGGGAAAAATTTTGGAGGCAAACAAGGGCTTGATGGAGTAAGCAAGTTCAAGTGAATGTCTGTTGCAGTAGTAATACAGAAATGAAGGGGCTTGCACGGGATAGACTTGCGTGGAGAGCTGCTTGAGACAACGTTTCTTACTGAAGACCACAGCAACCAGAAAAACTCAAAAAAGTAGATGGAGAAAGAAAACTGTGGAAGACTCTAACAGAAGGAGATACAGATTAATGGAACATCTGCTAAGGTTTTCGACACCGGCGCCTGGAGAACTGCAGAGGGGCTGGTTGTTAGACGAGGACTAGAACATGGCAAATAGATGACCAAAACTTGTGCGAGAGATCAAAAGAATAACACAAGGGAGGTAAAGGTCAGTCGAAGCACTAATGACTTCAAAAATGTTGCGGTGCTATACCTGAATAAAACGACTGCCATCCAATCGTTTAAAGCACATCTTCAATAGCAGCAACCAATCAGCAAATAAGTTTAGTCACGCCTTCTCTGCTGTTCGTCGTCGTCACATCGCAGTGGCCGGCCGTGGTGACCAAGCGGTTAAAGGCGGTACAGTCTGGAACCGCGCGGCCGCTACGGTCGCAGGTTCGAATCCTGCCTCGGGCATGGATGTGTGTGATGTCCTTAGGTTAGTTAGGTTTAAGTAGTTCTAAGTTCTAGGGGACTGATGACCTTAGAAGTTAAGTCCCATAGTGCTCAGAGCCACTTGAACCTTTTTTTTTTTCTTTTTTTTTTTTTTTTTTTGAACATCGCTGTGGTACCCCAGCCGCAGATCACAGTCAGTTGAGGCTGATAACTGTGGCCAGTAACGTGATTCTTTTTCGCTGAAAAGTGCAAGGTTCGTTTTCGCTGAAAAGTGCGTTTCTCTGTTTCTGGCGCAGCCATGTTGTTGGCGCTTGCAATAGCGAATCCAGGTCGATTGGGGATACGCCTATAAAATCACTGTTGAATTGAGATTCATTTATTAACTGTACCATCCAAGGTAACAAAGGTGTGACATAAAGTCACATAGGAGGCTTGTAACCATTCTAATAAATATGCGTAGATCTGTAGTTAAGCTGAGTAGGTCTCATTAAAAGTCACGCGGTAGTTCAGGAATGACTTTATAGATTACAAAGCATGCATGGCATGTTTCGGAATTATTTCTATCTTCAGAAACCGAAGTGGGAAGGTAGCACAAAAACAAGAGCGTTCCCAGTTGCGTGCGTAACGTGTCGTCTCAACTGATAACGCTCTTGTCCTTGCGCTACTATTCCACTTGGATTTCTGAAGAAAAACAGAATTCCGAAACACGTCGTGCATACTTTGTGCTCAGTAAAGTCATTCTTGAACTGCTGTGTGCCGTTTTTTGCGACCTAGCCAGCTTAACTACGGATCTACACATATTAACTACATTAATGTTGGTTAACTGTTCGACTACTAGAGTTTGCTGTTTCACATCACTGAGATTTTCTGGTTTAATAACTGAATCCTATAATCTAAGACTCGGTGATCCTGAACTGTCAATGATTTTGCTTAGTTTCGGATTTGTCACTTGTATTGTACATTTTTTACCTCTGTATATTGATATCAATGCTATTTCTCGGTGAAAGACTCATGTACGGATAATTTCAAAGCAAGGGTAGCCACAGCTGAAGTAGCGTTCGACCACATGACGATTTCGCTCCTCGGGCATGGATGTTTGTGATGCCCTTAGGTTAGTTAGGTTTAACTAGTTCTAAGTTCTAGGGGACTAATGACCTCAGAAGTTGAGTCCCATAGTGCTCAGAGCCATTTGAACCATTTGAACGATTTCGCTAGTGCTGCCAGAAGCGGAGCCAATGGGCACTACATGAAAGATACTCATTTGTCTCTGAGCCCTGCCAACGTTAAATTGACTCTACAAGCGAAGTATTACGAAAGGTGTGTCTCCACTAACAAGTAACTTCTGTAAGCACTTGATGAGGTGTTTACTTACTCAAGCTGACTTCTTCAGATCATTAGGGGAAGTTTATTTCAGTAACATTCTGCGAGTACTTGTTGCAGAAATGCTGTTTTATTAGGAACCAGAGCAGTCGTCACTGTTATTGCTTTATTATTAATGAATAAAAATCGTGACGAAACATAAATATAAAAAGATCGAAATTTTTTTTGAGAGTACATATTTATGTTACCAAGAAACACTATTTATTTAATTAAAATCAGAGTACTTCACTTAGATTAAATACTTTGAGGATGTCATGCAAATTTCGAACTTCTCTTGTCTAATATATAATCAAATATTCGATAGCAGGAACCAGAAGTGCGGCGCCATACGTCACCAAGATACTACGTTTTAGTTACTCTTCGACTTTTGCAAACTGTATTTACTACTTTTAGCAAAAAAGTAATGCAGTTATGTTTACGGTAATACGTTTACGGTCGTCTGTACTGCCATTTTACTTTCTCTTCTGTTGAAACTAATTGAGTGGTAAATTTATTTCACATTTCCTTTACTGGTGGTGCCAGTGGTACATTTGTTTGACTCATCTCTGCGAGTGCCATTCTGCTTTTCGATACTGGTATTTCCGCACCGGTGCTGTACACACACAAATTCTGTGAGTTTGAGAAAACTTCCATGAAATGACAAATTCGGCAACCACTTGCAGGATGATGCAAGAAACTAGAACGCATTATCACCTTGCAGTGGAGTGCGCGCTGATCTAAAACTTCCTGTCAAATTAGACTGTGCGCCGAACCGGGACAAGAACCTGGTACCGCGATCCAGGACACGCGGTGTAACGGCGTGGCTAGGCAAAGTTCTCAACCTTCTTCAATTCAGTTTTATATTCATGAATGATGAATATCCAGTCTGTGTTAAAATCACGAACGGTCATCATCTTACCAATTAAAAATATGTTCCTTTGGGTCTATGTCAAGCAACAGAATTTTCATTCAGTTTTATTTTTTAATGGTTGTATGTATGTAAACACCTGTTATACTGAATGAATTGGTAAATCAATTCTGTATAAGCATCATGTACGTCAGTAACTTTCTATATTCAAGATGCCTGTACGAAAATCTATACAACCAGTCTCTCTCTTCCTTAGTTATAAAACGAATGTACATGACTGGAAATCGTGAATAAGACATACGTGCTGTTACTGCTGTTCACCAAATACAAGACGTAGCTGTCTATTTATATTACAAGTCACTTTCACTGCTAATTCTTGTGCCTTGTTGCTCATTGGCATTTCCCTCAGATTACTCGCCTTAGCTTGGTCATCATGAATGATGAAATACAGATCAAATTTGAACTAAATTCCTAGATATTATGAGTTACAAGAACGTGTCCGAAATTAGTATTTTGTGAGACCAACACGCACTATAATTTTTACGACCTTATAAGTGCACCTGTGGATCAGAATTCGAAATAACTTATACCGAAGTACAACGTTCAAGCTCGCAAACGACTCGCTGAAATGTGATAACTACACCCGTCCAGTTATAAGCGTGTCAAAGGAGTGGGAAAGCCAGGTAAGGTCCAGTTGCTTGTCGTGTAAGTAGATGTCTTGAACACCTATTCGACAATGGCCCTCTGCTTGTTGAGTAGACCATTTAAAACTTACAGTACTGTGACGAAGACACAGAGTACTATCCAGGATGAGTGTTACTTAAAGTTCAACAATTTTCTTATCTGTACATCAACGTCGCAGATTTTTATGGATTCTTAAGTTAGGCAATTGTTGATCCATTTGTTTTTGAGAATATATGTGTTGTATTAACGACCAGACGTCGCTCTGTTCCACTCAATACTAATTTTCTCGGTACATTATCAGTGGCAAATTGAAATTTACTCTCCTGCCTTTTCGAAGGGAATATTTTACGGACTTATTGGCATTATTGTAGTCGTCACTTAGAACAGTGAACACAGTTTCACACTATGTTCGTTCTTTCTTTCATTCATCGTTAACTTTTCCCGTGATACCGTAATCATCATACAAACACAGCTAAAATTTTCACACCTTTCACAGATTATTTTGGCAAATCTCCCGAAACTAGTTCTTTACAGCCTGATTGATACAAGAGTTAATCTGAAATGAATTTCTGCTCAATTTCAGGGCTGAAATCATTGGTTACTTGAAACTATCCTCACACTCACTACACGAGATATAGTGTTAGCAAACAATGAGCAGTACTGGCCGGCACTAAGTTTGCAGATTATAGGCTATACAGGCAGATCCCAAACGAAGAAAGAAATCTAGGAAGAAAAATGAGAACAAATAAAACATCAACATGATGATTAAAATGGCGCAGCAAAGTATTAGAAACAAAAAAATTACATTTAACCGATTAACTGAATAAAAATAATAATCAGTCTTTTAGCTGGATATAGAAATAAAATAAATTCACTGTATTTGAAGGGATTCGAACCAGCTACTTACTACACGGCAGTCACAGCTAGGCCATTACGTTACATATATTCATGAAGCGGGTGACTCAGTCGCAACGATGAATCGGAGCCTTTAGAAAAACAGCTTTACACAGTGAGGTGCGAAGCTTACATAATGTAAGATAGTCTCGGTGATTATAATAACTGTATGTGTAACTCTGAATCGCGTTTGTGTGGAAGTATTCAGTAATGATTAGTTAGTGCTGTGTACGAAACGTATGTATTCCGCTAGCTTCCTTGTGTGGGTGTGCAATTTTTGGTGTTGTTATAATGTATGATAAAATATGAAACAAAAGGGTCAGACCCAGGTTTCGGGACCTAAACACATCATGAAATAAAGTCGGACGAGGAACTGAAAGAGAACTAACTGCTGGTCGGCCTCTGTGACCGAGCGGTTCTAGGCACTTCAGTCCGGATCCACGCGGCTGCTAAGTCGCAGGTTCGAATTCTGCCTCGGGCATGGACGTGTATGATGTCCTTAGGTTAGTTAGGTTTACGTAGTTCTAAGTCTATGGGACTGATGACCTCAGATGTTAAGTCCCATAGTGCTCAGAGCCATTTGAAGCATTTTTGAACTAACTGCTGTGGCAGCGATGGCTAACGGTTCGGTCGTGACGTTGAGCGCTCTGACTGGAAGAAACCAGCTACAACGCGTGAAGTGTGAACTATCAATCAGTTTTAACTGGACTTGTAATGACTATATTACAGCGCAGAAAGCAATTCTTAGTGATTACTGTTGTTTAAGATAGCTATTCAAATACATAAATGTAGTCATTTATCGCTGAAATCATTTGTTCCTACTTGTCCATAGAACTCAGTTCACCATAGTTTCATTTAATAAATTCATTTGTAACATCCCGCTATGAATAAAGGCGGATACCCATCCTATTTGTCACATAAATTGTCTTGCAGCATTTTGCAGATGACGCATCGTCAGTACCGATGTTAGTGGGGGCCAAAGATTGCATTCCTGTCTTACTTCCTGTCTTAAACTCTTTTTAGTCCGAGAACTTTGTTCTTGGTCTTCCAGTCTTAGTGTTCCCTCTTGATTGTTGTACACATTGTACGTCAACCGTCTTTTCCTGTATTGTAAAATGACAAGAAACAGTCTTCAAGTTTCTTATTTCCTGCCATCACTGTGGAATTGCTGAAGCGTAAAATGCGAAGGACAATAACATTTGTCATCAGAAACTGCTAAAAGATTCCTGTGGCTCAGCTACATTAAAATAAACAGGAAAAACAATAGTCATCAACTGTCTGATGATGGCCTTGTAAGCCGAAAACCGGTTAACACAATAAATTAATACTGTAGAACAAAAGCAAACTAGCGCTTTTCATTTATTATAATTCAGTTAACTTGAAGGAAGTATCTTTTACTGACACTCATGTTCCGACAATTTCATTTACGCAGTCGTTTATTTACCACTGTCAAACTTAATTTTCTGTTCTATTACATGGAATGTTCGTTTCTCATGAACTAGAATCGCCATTTTTTGACATCTGCGGAGAGAAAACAAAACAGAAACGTTGAAAATGACGGAGGAACGCATTATTTCGTGCTTTGCCCGTTCTCCACACAGAACAGACAAAAACGGAAAACAAGTGAAAACGTTTAAAAATGACAAATACTGTTACAGAGTGCTGTAATTGATCTTCGTTAATAATATGAGGCAAGCGTTGCACTAAAGATATGATTTGGTGAGAGACTGCCTTACCAGTTGAAAGAAGGAAACTGGAGGGGGAGATTCCTCTGACTGCGGCTGAACAGGTTGCATGAAGTTCCTGGAGTTCAGAAATGAACGTTATTGCTAGTGCAGATAGGTTGCAAATACTGAGGGAAAAATTGTATGTGGCAATATCAGCAGTTGAATGCTGATAGCTTACCCGTCAATGGAAGCGGATTTACTTCGTGGCGATTTTTCCTCGACGGACTGCATACGGAATATCGTTCCTTGAACTTCCTCATTATTTTCTTCAGTCAAATTTGGTTGAGAACTGTGTAACCCGTACCTGGAGTGAAAAAATATAGTTAACATATATTTTCTTTGTGCCATACCGCTTGTTAAGTCAATAGAATAATACTAGTACTTGATAAAAGTATTTTATTGTCGGTTTTACGTCATCTGTCTTTCACATACAGTGCAACCAACACCATCGTTTGGAAACAAATAAACTTCTTAGGAATTTCTTATGTGGAAGATGCACCTCACTTCCAAATAGAGAAACGTCTTTTCTTATCCTTATTGTTACTATTCCTGACAATAAAGCTGTTTGAAACATGCATAAAGTGATTCGCATGAATCCATTAGTTTGGTTTGGTCAGGCCCTCCAAGAATTCCTCTCCCGCGCCAACATCTTCATTTCAGAGTATCCCTTGCACAGTACGTCGTCAATTGTTTGTTGGATGTATTCCAAACCTTGTCTTCCCCGACAATTTTTTTTTAATTTTCAATAGGTCCCTCTAGTACCATGGATGTTATACCCTCGTGCCTTAGCATATGTCCTAGCAGTCTGTCCTTCCTTTTTCCTATAGTTTTCCATATGTTCCTTTCCTCGCCGATTCTGCGGAGAACGTCCTCATTCCTTATCGTCAGCCCACTTGTCAACAGTTGTTTGTAACTCTACATTTCTGATCCGGTTTCCCCATTGTGACTACTATACAAAGCTATGCTCCAAACGTATACTCTCAGAAATTTCTTACTCAAGGCCTATATTTGATACTAGTGGACTTCTCTTCGCAAGGAGTGCGTTCTTTGCCTGCGCTAGTCTGCTTCTTATGTCTTTCTTGCTTCCTCCAGCCTGAGTTACTTTGCTTCCATAGTAGCAGAATTCCCTAATGTCGTCTCCTTCGTGACCTCCATTTCTGATGTTAAGTTTCTCGCTATTCTCATTTCTGCTGCATCTAACTACGTACTTTTATCTTTTTTTAGTTTACTCTCAATCCATTTTCTGTACTCATTAGCCTGTCCATTCCATTCAACATATCCTGTAATTTTTTCACTTTCACTGAGGATAGCAGTGTCATCAGCGAATCTCATCATTGATATGTTTTCGCCCTGAATTTCAATTCCACTGTGGAACCTCTCTTGTAATTCCATCGTTGTATCTTCGATCCGAACACTTCGTTCTTGATCTTCCAATATTATTGTTCCCTCTGAGTTCTTGTGCATGCTATATATCCCTCGTCTTTCCTTGTAGCTTGTTCCTATTTTTTCTCAGAATTTCTTGCACCATTTCGCACTGTGGAAAGCTTCCTCAAATCGACAAATCCTATGAGTGAATATTTATTTTTCTTCAGTCTGGCTCCAGTTATCAAGCACCAAGTCAGACCTACCTTTCTGGTGCCATTACCTTCGCTGAAGTCAAACTGATCGTCTAACAGATCCTCAGTTTTGTTTCCCATTCTTCTGTATATTATTTTGTCTACAGTTTGGATAAGCGAGGTGTTAATGTGGCTGTGTGATAGTTTCCGCACCTCTTTGCCCTTTCTGTCTTAAGAACTGTGTGGATGACATTTTTCCGAAAATGTGATGGTACGTCTCCAGTCTCATACATTTTCACACCAACTTCAGTAGTCGTTAGGTTACCAATTCACTGAATGATTTTAGAAATTCCGATGGAATCTCGTCGACCGCTTATGCTTTATTTTAAGTGTTCCGGAGCTCCTTTAAATTCTGATTTTTTTACTTTTGTATTCCCTGTGTTTTCCTTATCGATTCTAGTTTCTTCTTCTATCCAGTCATCAAAACTCTCCTTCACTAAGAACTTCAATGCATTCTTTTTACGTATCCTCGCTTTTGTCTGTGTTTCACAGTGGAATTACCATAGCAGTCTTAGTACTACCACCCACGCTTTTAATTCACCAAATAATGTTTTGATTTTTCTGTATGCTGAGTTAGTTCTTCCGAGAGTAGCCTAAGTTTTTGTTCGATTTCTTCACATTTTTCCTGCAGTTATTTTGCCTTGACTGTCCAGCACTTCCTATTTAATTGATTCCTGGTTTATATTTCTGTATGCTTTACTTTCTCTGAACATTTTTGTACTTTCTCCTTTCGTCAATCAGTCAACTATTTCTTGTGTCACCCAAGGCTTCTCAAAAGTTATCTGTCTTGTACCTGCATCTGACTGTTCAGTGTTTGTGACTGTCCTTTTTAGAGACAGCCATTCCTCTTCAACTGAATTGCTAAGTATGATATTCTTCATGGCAGCATCCACATTCTTAGCGAATTTCAAATGAGTATTGACGTTCTTCGGTATCCATCCACAATTATTCTTCCTTACGACGGTCTTAAACTTCAACCTACTCATCATCATCACTAAATTGGGATCTGAGGCTATATCTGCTGCTGGGTATGGCTTACAAATCAATATCTGATTTCGGAGTCTCTTTCTCACCATGATGTTGGGTTGGGTTGTTTGGGGAAAGAGACCAAACAGCGAGGTCATCGGTCTCGTCGGAGTAGGGAAGGATGGGGAAGGAAGTCGGCCGTGCCCTTTCAAAGGAACCATCCCGGCATTTGCCTGGTGCGATTTAGGGAAATCACGGAAAACCTAAATCAGAATGGCAGGACGCGGGATTGAACCGTCGTCCTCCCGAATGCGAGTCCAGTGTGCCAACCACTGTCACCATGATGTAATCCAGCTGGAATCTTCTTGGGTTTTTCCAAGTATACCCGATCGTCTTGTGGTTATTTTATTATAGTCTGAGTTACAATCTGAAATTTTGTCTTTCTTTTTTCCCATTCCTTCTAACTAGGCCATATTTTCTCGTAACCCTTTCTTCTATTCCTTCCCCTACAATTTCGTTCAGATCCCCATGATTACTAGTTTTCATCTCCCTTTAGATACTGAATTTTCCATTCAACTTCCTCGTACATTCGACTCTAACGAAGATTAATGAAACGCAATACATTTCCTACCTTCATGGTACGAGCGATGACACAGAAACTCTGCTGTCACCCTGAATTTTGTGAAATACTTTGCATGTTTTGTCTGTTGTTTCTGATAATATCTCATGGTCTGGTTTCGATATACTTGTTTTCGTACTGGTTAGACAAAGTTTATCTTATGGCAGGGAACTAGTTATAGCTAAAGCAGAGAGATCCATGAAACTGAGGTTCTTTGTACGGTTTCTCTCTGTTCGTTGAAATCCTAAAATAGTATAGAGTTTCTTTACTGTTTGCAACATTGACATAATGTATTTATCGAATACTTAAGTATAGAACGTAGGTCAAGTTAGGTTAAAAATCATAAATTATCAAGTGTGTGTTCGGAAGTGCGCAGAGCTTAGAATGTTAAGAATTTGTGTATTGGAATCTCTGCTTGGCTTTAACGTTGCGATGTATTTCAAAACTCACGTTCTTATCGCGGCAGACATATTTTTCCTTGTGTTTCACACCAGAGGGAGTTTCAGCTGAGGATATCTTTCTGTCCTTCTTCAATATGTGCCTTGAAGAGCTGCCTATTGGGCGTCAGCGACGGCTGTACTGTAACGAGAAGAATTAAATCAAAATTACGTTTAGAAGCTTCAATCGAGGATATTAATACCAGTTGAGAGAGCTTTCTCAACCGTTACTGAACATGGTGACTATACAAAAATTTAGCACTGATTTCTTGGTAACATAATAGTGGAGATGGTTATTATTGACCCTGTGTCAAACAATTGTGATGAGACCGTGCGCAGAGCTGCTACGTATTATTATGGATAAATGCAGAAATGAAAGTAATTTTGAGGGTTCACTAAAGAGGTGTTACATATTCCATTATTCTTCAATACCACGAAGGTGGTCGCTGAGCAGCCCAATGGACGTGTAGATAACATCAGTTTCAGGTTAAAATAAACAGTCGAGATCGCAAAAATATTTGTTTATTTACCGGTTTCGATTTACGTTAAAGCCATCTTCAGAATATTTGGCCCTGCAAGGGTAGGAACAGCAAAGTTACTAACAGTACTATTACATACGGCTTTAAAATGCGTGAAAATAAGATAGAGAAAAGTAGTAGCAAAATTTACAAAGAGTGCTTACTTATAACGTATGGCATCAAAAAAATAGAGAAAGATTGTAGCGTTTACCCCTATGGCTGGTGCTGGAGGCTCCTCAGTTTTTCCTGATACCACGATCGCACACTGTGGCTGATGGCTCCGCAGATGTGGACAGGTTTGAAATTTTTACCATCACGATGCTGCGCTGTTGGTTGTTGATTAACCGTTCGCAATTACCTCTCCTCCTCTTACCAGACAAGTACTGGTAATAACGATTTATTCCGCATGAAGATCCGCAGGAGCTACCTCTATACCTCACACCGCTGTATCGTCTTGGGCTGACGACCACGATATCAGAGGTGGGTGTCTGAAGCAGTAGTATTTACAAACATAATGCTACGTTATCCATAGTATTGTAAAAACTTCAGGAAATCCCATTACAGTCTCATCAATGTATGTCTTAGATCTTTAATATCCAAGTAAACGCATTCTTGGAATTGTCCACAGCGATTTAATTTCGAAAGTTTACTTAGACCATTCAGTCGTTTACTTCTTCTCGAAGAATCGGTTAGTCTGTCAGTTTCCGCTAACGTTATTCTGATACGGAATGGGTCTTTGCTGTTTCAGTTACTCTCGGATACGAGAAACGTATTTTGTATGAACGATCCGTATGAGCCATTTGGTAGCGAAAGTACTTCCACAGTCGAGTTTTCGTAAATACCGAAAATGAAAAACTGTTTCTGCTATTCGGAGACACGATATAGGTAGCTTCTAACTATGAACGCGGATAGTGGACTTTGAAAAGAGATGACTGCTAAATTTTCTTCGTAAGTAAGCGATGAATTCCGTCGCTCTCGATCATCCGATAAATCATCCTATAAGAACAGCGCTGAAGACAGTACTTAATGTGCTTCGAAATATACTACTACAGAACAATGGATAAACGAAGCCGGGTAGTTGTAGCAAGGCAAACTGATTCTCAGTTTTTCCTGACGACTGAACTGAAGTTTAAGTCACCAGTCAACAAAAACTCTTTAATCTCGTTTACCTAATTTCTCTTATCCTTCAGCATTACACAGCGAGACTAACCGGGAAAAGAAAAGTATTTTGTGAGACAGGAGATGTATCGCCAAGTTAATCTGCAAGTGTTCATTGCAGTATCACAGCTGGTGATATGTTTTATTGTAAACCGGAACATTGGCTTGTTAAGTTCAAGGACGTTGTATACAAGAACTCTTCATCCTTAAGCATGCTGCAGAAACTTTCGTTTGGATTGACATTTCTCGTGTCGTGAACTTAGTTTGTTGCTGTGCAACACAACAGGGCGACTAAATGCAGTGTTTTTCTCTCAGATGACGATTTGTTTCTTTTTATTTAGCTTTGTGCCATAGCTGCGTACATTACGTTATACTTCTGTAAGAATGAGAAGCGTAAAATGGATGTGTGATACAAACATATTCGAAAGTTGTTACAGACGAATGAAAATCTCTCCACGCCTATAACATAAATATAAAAGTTTCTGTGCGCTACAGAATATTGCACAAACACAGTTACAGTATACGCACAGTCAGATAAATACACCATGAAATAGGAGGGCCTGCATATCTGCAACATATCGTCTACGCATTTAATTAAGTGTAACAGCGGCCACGCACATTAGATAAACAGATACTGCATAGAAGTCGAATTAAGGATGGTTCATGTCACTAAAGACGCCCATATAAATCGAAATTTTCACGAACGGCACTACTAACGACAGTGAGACGTAATTATTAATACTCAGAACGACTAAATGTCTAGAATTTACTCTGTACAGATCAAGAGGAAAAGCTGAGTGAAAGAATATTATGTCTGTAATTCCAGAACACTCACAGTAATCCAGTTATAGACATATGACTTGATGGTGCAGAACCACCGAAGGCCGAATAACGTAAATTGTTAGCATATCTTTGCATGTATCGGATCTTTGAGGTAAAAGAAAGAGAGGTGTCATTACGTCACAAACTTGAAGCCGGTGTCCACCATCTTAACTAGCAGAAGATATTAGGTTCACCGCATTCATAACTCCATGGTTCACTGCGGCGATACTTCCCCGTGGAGTCACTGTGACGTACCAGTGTCTGGTTTCCACACCCCTCCGTGCTTTGAGTGGAAACGTAGATGATTCATCAGAAATGCCAGCTTGCGCTGTTTACTGGTGTGCGAATCGATCCGACCGTAATCTGAAGTTTAAAGGAATCACATTTCATTCCTAAGTGGAACAATTCAAGCAATTTTTGTTTTAGATACATAAATTATTGCTGCACTGTTTACTTTCATTGTAGTGGTTTTATTTCTGTCATTTGACTTAAGATTTTCTTTACTTTACTCGCTGTCCGTTCGTTCTCTTCTTTCCGTGTTTTTCATTGCCTTCCAGATCGAAAATGCTCCGACACCCGAGCCGCGCTGTATCAACGATCTCGTCCCCACAAAACACACGGCTACGTAACCGCAATGATCGTTGGGGCACCATCTGATGTCCTAAATTCATCTCGCCGATAATTATTATTCACCGTTCACATTTGCTCCCGTTAGTACATATGTTGGCTGTGCCTCCTTTCTGAAGAAGGCTTTGGCTGAAAATTTATGTGAACTCTCCTTTCGTTGTGCCTGTTTTGTGCTCGGTGTGTCAGAGGCAATCTATCCGTTTCACAGAATAGTGTTCAGTTCCACAGTATATTTCTCAAGAAATTCTTTGTAAATAATCCGCTACACTTCAGCAGGAACGATGATTTACGTAATTACAACACCAGAAAGAAAAAATTAAACTCATTTCGCCACATTCAGATTATCTGTGGCACAAGTAGGGGTTCATAATGCTGCAACCAAAAGTGTTGATCAGTTAGCCATTGATACAAAATGCCTAACACACGACAAAATAAAATTTGAAACTAAATTGAAAACGTTTCTCTTTGATTATTCCTCCTGTTTCGCTGAAGATTTATTCCTGAATGTGTAAATGGTGATAGGTAGCAGTTACTAACATCTGTCAGCCTTTAATTAAAAAATGTGAAAACTAACACATTATCAGCGCATATTTACAAAAATAATGATGGACTCGTTCCATATCATAACGATTTATCGTGCAAATGATACATGGAACAAGAAACTAAGTAACTAACTATTGGTATATCACAAAGCATGGTATAGACCTATATACGTTGAGTACCCGAAAATGAAATTCAAAAGTAATAGCAAGCAGATGATCAAAGTGGACGTCCATTCTAATTGTGCTATATTTTGTTATACCTGAAAAACTGAAAAATTTACTGACGAGAAATATTCTGGGAAAAAAGGCAAATACCAGGAAAAAAACAGACTACTGTTGGAGAGGCAGGCCTCCATCTTGCACAGGTTAGGCTATTGTTACTAAAAAGTTACTCATACACATGTTAAAGTAAAATATCCATTTAAGGGGTCTTAATCATTTGCAACCATTCTCTTAATCACATTTATAGCATTCCACAATGTTGGAAGACGTTTAAAAAATTACATGGTTTTTTTTTACCGTGTAAGGTGCTATTATTGGCCACACACTGAATGACACATCATAGGTAACATTTCAAAGTGAGTATATAGGTAAACTACAGTGAGACTAATGCACTGACAATGTAATAAAACAAGAACTCTGTTCTGCATGGAGGTATAACTCTATACAGTTCTGTTTCTTTGACATTTCGATAATCATTCACTGTATCGACATGCACGAGATAACGATAGCATGCCTTGCTTCTTTCCGCATTGCACCCGTTTAAGGGCTAGCAAAGAGCACGTAAGTAAATTTTTGCAAACGTGAACACTAAAAATGTAGCGCATACGAAATACGAGTCTGAAGCTGAAAATGTAACGAGCAAGACGCTGTACCGATACCAGTAAGCAAAGAATCATTAGTTTCGGAGTTCCATCTTCAATTGCTATCGTTACAAATACAGTAAAAGTGGAATTAGATGGATAACCAAATCATGCTTTTCACATCAATGTCTTCTGTTTCTGGTTATCCGAAATATAGCAGCAAAAAATAAGTTACGCCAACGAGGCCAAATGTGTCATATTACTAGAGCAAATACGCTTTCAAGAACAGAAAACCGATTTTGCCTTCCTAACGCTACGTTATTCATGTAATCTCTATAATTTTTCGTATTTAAAACAGTTGTTGTGCGCACAAGAGAGAAATAATGAACGAGAAGCTATCGCAAATAGTAGTCTGCTAATGTTTTGGACTACTTAAAATGGCGGCAGACCGCACCCTCTCGATTCAAAACAACGTACGGCATTTAAGTCTTTAGTGTCAACTCCCATTTTTTTACCTCTATGTATCGAATATGGCGATTGTTTGTAATCTCTGGACCCCGGATTATAAACAATCGAATGATGCATGTCTAAGAGTTGTGTGTGTTGCTGAGTGCTCCACAGAAGTAAGTATCAGACATTAACCTCCATAAGAAGCTAAACCAAAATTAGTTTAATCAAATTACAATAGATTTTATGCCTAATATAAACTCTCTAAGCAATACACCACAACAAATCTGAAACTTCTTCTTTAAATTCGTACTGTTTTTCGCTGTCTCCGCTACATCTGTAATTTCCAAGAATGATTGCCTATCGAATTGGCGGGGTCCAAACGATACATATCGAACGTGCGATCGTAAATCGATCATGCGACTCTCGTGGCGGGCGTTGTGATCAGTTGTTTGTGATCGTCATTTTTATCTGTTTCCCATCGTTCCCTTAGTTGCTCTAAATTACATACCTCCGCGAATTATTTGTGAACTGCTAGGGAATCCCAGACGATTTATGTGGTTAGTGAGTGGGATATCTGGTGCTCTTGACCTTTTATCGGCGGATTCTTTCACATGGAAAAATCTAATTCCAAGTTTATCCAGCGTAGAAAATTGTTCGACTTTTTGTCGCAAACATGGAGTACTACTGGACGAGGAAAGAAGGGACTGTGTAGACTGTGGCGGTGCGAAGTGTGTAAAACTTTGTAAGAAAAGTCTCGTTGCTGAAATACCGTTTACAATTTCATTGTGGACAGTGCGGAAAACGAACGCGTATCAGGAAGAATACATGGTTCGACTCTTCCAAATTATCCATCCAGACCACCGTAATGGACTTTCACATGATTCCAACACCGACGACGAGTAAGGTAAGTCGTCTCCTTTGCAATTAGCAGTATTTCTGTAACGCTCTTCTTTTGTCGTTGCTGTAGCGACCACCATAAACATACTCGTAACGCCCGCCACCAGAGTCGCATGATCGATTTACGATCGCACGTTCGATATGTAACGTTTGGACCCCGCCACTTCGATAGGCAATCATTCTTGGAAACTACCGCTGTGGCTACATCTATAGGGCTTTTTCTACGGCAATCGCTTCGTGTTTCTCTCCGATAAATAGTTGAAGCTCTTGTGTAATAATCGTTCCGATTTACGAGTACTAGTGATACATACATGTACTGTTGTTTCCACGTGAGCTGTGTAGCTAAATCCATTTTCCGATACTGGCTTCGATTTCTTTAAACAAAATATCACAACACTTATTCATTGGGGTTAGTTCATACCATGTGTCGTGGTCTCTAGTACATTTGTAGAGCTGTTCTTATGATTTTCTTACAGTTTCCTTCCGACAAATAGTTGGAGTTCTTCTTGTCAAACCCTTTTCACATTTTCCACTGAAACGCACATACATCACACACTTCGTATTGCAATCTCCACTTGAGCTGTATAACTGTAGCGTATTTTGGGACAATATGCCATGATTAATATAAGTAATCTTTTAGTTCGTACTGTGTGTGTATTGATGCCAATTTCAACGGCTGATCTTGCTCTTTACGATACTCGATTCGTTTTATTTACATGATATGTGCCTCTTATCTGCTTGTGACTAATGATAATTGTAATTCGAACTATTTTTTTCTCGACGTACTAAATTTTCGTAACACACACAAAATTCTCGTAGATCCCTGTAATGAAACTAGAACTTAATTTGGAAACAATGCAGATCCGCAGGAATGTCACGGTGTGTATCTTACTGTCGCTGAACTCGGTTCCATACAGAATGATAGTCACATCTCTCTGTACAATTGATTATTAACTGTGACAGACAGTTCTGGCTTCAAGTACAATTCGCATTGCCGGGTTTGAAGTACGACGATGCCGTCGTCGTCGAAGCGATGACTGACGACTAAGCTGAACGGCGCTATGCTCTGACTTAAGCATCCAGCAGCGGTGGCGTATGGGCGTGTCTACGCCGCCGTCTCTCATTCGTTGTGTATTTTTGGGCAATATGCCAAGATTTATTTCATATAAATAATTTTTCAGTTCTTACTATGTGTATTGATGCCCATTTCAACGGTTGATCTTGTTTTTTACGACCCTGTCCTCACTTGTGGTTGCGTCGTCAGGCACCAACTTTGACATGGAACCTCGTTCTTCGGACGACACCACAAAAACTGTTACATATGTTTAATAATATCACCAATGTTATTCACATGCTGTGACATTTTCACAGCGTTACTGATCAAAGTATCGCCATTTCCTCTTTATCCATAATTTGTTGCAAAAATTCTAATGTTTTCTAGCATCTAGTTAATTTTCGAAGTAGTAACTACTAGATACAGTCCGAATTCCCACACTCCCCACCAAGCAGGCTAACGCTTAGCCTGTCACGTAACTTTTTAGCACAGATGCGTTTAATAGAATTACTTTGTAGTTTCGGAAATCATGGTAAAACAGTGCATCCATTCAGGCCGGTTACACAGTGCTTTCGTGTTTGGAATCCAGTCTTTAAACATATGGTTGTCGAAGAGACGTTATCTCTAATCTTCCTTTCTTGCTATATTCAACAATGACAGTTGTACAGAATTCGTTTTAATTTTCCCATTATCCTCCCGAACAGTACGATTATAGATCTTCTTGGAAATGTGTTTGAGTAATAGTGCGTGTATCCCTTGTCACCTGTGCTGCAATTTCTTGTGATTAAATTTCACGTTATTAATCGAAAATATTTCACATACGCTTTGAAAATGATGATTTTGGTTTACCAGACTGCTGTAAGTACACAATTTTGTGCACACGCCTACCTAAACCGGAGGCAAACATATTTACCTGTTTAACCCTGCTGTTCTGTTCACTTTTACTATACAAATGTACTGTTCTGGTCAATATAGCACGACGTAATTAAATGCTGAAAGAACTTGTACTCACACGTATTTTTCGTACAGTTGTAAGCTATCGACAATGTTGCTATATTACAGATGTTGTTAATGATCATAGCGATAATAATAAAAGTAACAATAATGATGATGATGATAATAATAATACACAGAACGTCAGTAAAGAAAATTTATTAATTTAATACTCATGCAGGGTATATTAGGAACAACAGAAATTTCCACCAAAAACTCATTCTCATCAACCATCTGTCCATCTGCCCATATCCCTTTCTTCCCTTCTTACTGCAGTTCGGACACAAGTAGGTGAGGTGTCTTTTTCCATCATGTTTATTTCTCTTTCCCCCCATGTTTGTTTAATTGTCATTGCTTGTAGGACAGAACATACAGCGTGCATGTTTAGCAGAGTTTCTTGTTGTTACTGATTTAGTCACACCTGACACTCCTTCAGGATCTTGGATGCTCCTGAGCATTCTCAAAGAATATTCTGTTCTTGGAAAATGCTTCCTGTATGCAATGTGCTCTGTAACCAGTGACTTCCCAAGTGCCTCCAAAAATATTCTTCTTCTAGTCAATTTTCTTTCATTTCAGTTAGGGTGAATCGAAGGCCACAAGACATTATAAGGAGCAACATCAAGAATAGTGTAGAAAACTATCATGGCCCGTCTATCGGATTTTCGTTTACATGTATATTTACCTGTTTACTGAACGAATCTGTCTGCAGCCACTTTAGTTGAATTATAATCTAAACTCATTCTTGGCTGCTTATCAGCTCTGTTACTTATTTCCCCAACATGGTGGAGAGTGCTCAATAGTACAACATTCTTATTTCTCTTAGGAATATAACTGACCACCGTAATGTCATTTGTGAAGTAAAATGAAGATCTATGAACCTCCTTGTTGATCATATTTTGTGGAAGCTCTGGCTTATTTTTGCGTATGGTTCCTAACATTATTAATTTCCTTTTCAGGAGCAGTTGTCCCAAATTGTATGATGCAAAAAGATTGTCACATGTTACATTATGATCTCTCAAGTAAGAGGTAAGATCAGCAATTACCCACATTCCCTGATTTTTTTTCTGGTGCCGCTCCATTGGGTTTTCAGTACATACGAAGATTTGCTGTCAGACAAGTCCATATCTTTATCCCATATTTTGACGGTTTGTTTGGGGATGTACTGCTTGAGTGGACAGCGGCCTCAAAATGCTACCAGCTGCTCGTCGACGGTCATATTTTACCCTGGCTTATACAATTTAGAACGGACTCCTAACCACTTCTCCCAGACACTTCGAATTGCGGCGAGTATATCAGTACGTCGTCTTTCCTCTCTGTGGATTTCGTATCAAATCGCAAGACGTGCGAGATTTTACAGTATGTTTCTAGGGACATTTTCCAGCCAATATCGTTATCCCACAGACCTTTTGTAGATTCACCATGTGAGCGATATACACCCGCAATGAATAGAAGTCCTAGGTATGCATAAAAAAGAGAAACATCAATGTTTGTCCACTGTTTACTATAAACTCGTTGTCCCTCAATATTCGACATCTCTATTATTTCATTCTGAGATGCTGTACAAAATAATACTTGAAATGAACGTTTTACGTCACTTATTCTGCTACTTGGTACCTGATAACTCCAGGGGTACACTTGATGACGTTCAACGCATGTAAGCAGCCGTATTGGGCTGGTTGTTGCAACTGCCGTTCTGTGTTCCCGTTTTTAGAAATGGATGCCCGTATACTACTTTGAACAGGCTGCGGACCGTCGTCAGTGCTGTCGGAACTCTAGTATTCAGATGAACTATTGACATAATCTTCAAACTCTGTAAGTGCTCCTTCGTCTGTAATTCTTCCCACTCAGCGTCAGGCAATGGTGTAATCGCCATGATGTCACAATTCAGACTGATAATAAACGATAGAGAACACAAACTGAGCAGAAAAAATGCATAATTCGAAGAGCTGGCAAATCTTAATGACAAGTCCATTGTTGTAAACGCCGCGCCTTTGTTGACAATGTTGAGACTAGTATGAACAATGAAAGTCTTTACTACTGTAAAATATGAGAAAACAAGAAGGTATTTGACTTTAATCATATTAATGCCGAATCACAATGACCTGCATGTTAGGAACGTATCTCTACAGTTTGTGACCAGATGAATTAAAATATTTTAAACGTTTTTAAACCACATGTTGCCCTCGCATTTTCAGACAGTCACCAAATTTCATAAAGTTATTTTGATATTTAAATAATAAGAAACGAAATTTATAACCATTTCGGGTCATACACACCCGAACAGGACAGCAAGGTTAACATTAACTGTCTGTTGCAAATGGCGTAGTCGGCAGCTGACTGCGACATTAGTGTGTCTCGCTACTTGCAAATATGCAATTAAACTGCTGTATCTCAGCTGTGCGGACCAACTAATATTATTCTTGATGTGTTATTGACGGCTTGCTCCAGTGTATTGTAACACATAGTTCCAATGGTTTTTTTTCGCTTACTTTTACTTGCCGGCCGTTGTGGCCGGGCGGTTCTAGACGCTTCAGTCTGGAACCACGCGACCGCTACGGCTGCAGGTTCGAATCCTGCCTTGGTCATGGATGTGTATGATGTCCTTAGGTTAGTTAGGTTTAAGTAATTCTAAGTTCTAGGGGACTGATGTTAAGTCCCATGGTCCTCAGAGCCATTTGAACCATTTGAGCCTTATTTACTATGTTCGGTAGGCAGTTGTCACCCCACCTAAGCCGTCAACAGTTGGTAATATTCGACATTGCATTTCTCTATCAGATTTAATAGTGTATTCATTCTACAAACGACTTTTACTTCATTACGTGCGCACTTAATAAATCATTAATTAGAGGAACTCAGATCTAGATTTTTATCTTATTTCCATATTTGCTGTAGCAGCATCGTTTTGGTTAAAACATGTAATGACCGCATAATCGATGTGGCTTTCTGTCTTAATATTACTTCCACATTACACATAGTGAGTAAGTTTACTATAACAGACAATTTTTGGTTTATTTAGGTTTTTGCAGATTATCCAGCGTCCTATGGATTGTTTTTTAAAGATAATTTCCAGATGGTCTGTGTTCTGCGAACGTAACCTTCGCTTCAGTTACGATGAGACCACCTTTAATGTGTTGAAAAACTGTAAACTATCAAACTAACTAGTGACGTAGGGACATTCCCGTTCACTGTCGTCCTAGAATGGAAGCAGATACCGTTTGAGGTCTACTTCCTGCTATCCTTCTAGGTTCTACTGACTCCTGCTTGTTTTCCTGGCGTTTCACTAGTACCAGCTGCTGGCACTGTTGAAGACGTGCTCTCCATTCGTGTACGGTTAGTCTTCGACAATATCAGATGCTCTTGCTTGAAAGTGACAAAGAAGTTGAACAACTGTTGGATGAAGCTTACGAGAAGACTTACAATATGCAGCATATCAAGAGACAGGCACAAGAATTTGGATTTAAACCTTTAATTTTTATATTGGACAAGCAGTAAGTTAAGAAAGTTCATATTAATCATACGTGCTGTAGTATCACCGTATTTACCTCTAACAGCCTCTTGCAACTGTCGATAATTGTGTAAGACCTTTAATTACTAGATGTTCACGCTACAAATATCCTAACAGAATTTTGTCAATCTTGTCCACAACTTGTCGTAATAATCACCAAATAACGAAATTGGATTTGGTTTTCCACAGAATGACATATCAGGGAGAGTCAAAATGACAGCTGGTAATGAAATTATGGTAACCTATGACCTACATAGAAATAAAAGCCTGCACACAGCGATGCAGACGAATACATTAGAAGGATAAACACTGAGCTACCCAAACGAGGGATGTATTTAAGAAGGAAAAGAAGCATTTTGGTAGTACTTACGGATTACTATGCTCACAATGGCTTCAATAACTATTCACTTGTGTTAATTTTCTAAAGAGGAGATAGGTGCCTACTATAGAATGCTGTGCTTTGTATTCAGGTTTTCTTTAACAATGTTTCCAAACATAGTTCTCTCTTTTCCATCATAAGCAGAATACAACATATTGCTGCCATCCTCGCTGGGAGCAAATTTGTTTTGTAGAAATGCACGTAAAACTTAGTTGTGGCAACAGCAAAAAATGGCACTGCCTGCGGAAAATAATCTGTACAACAAAATTATTGCTACTTTGAGTTAATCACATAGCTTAATAATTGCGGCATCGCAGAGTTAGGTTCAGAAAACGACTCTCACATGCAAATTATATATTCCTCTTGACAATGGAAATGAAATATGTTTCTTTACTATTCCGTAGATAACTTCGAAAGACAATAAGGTTATTCTCAAGGGACTTAAGAACAGAGGGTCTGTTACTTGTAATTGGCGGCATATCAGGTATTTACTTGTCACGTTACTCTCTCTAATTAATCTAATATTGTCCTAGAGATCCCTGGGGAAACGATATGTAGGGCATTGTAGAGTATTTCTAGCTTCATCACTTAAAGGTGGTTCTCCAAACTTTGTAAGGAGGCTTTATCGGGATTGTTTACATCTATCTTCAGGCGACTTCCGTTTCAGTTTTTTCAGCAGCTCTATGATTTTCCCATGGGTCAGTTTACACGCGAGAATTCGTGCTGTTCTTCCCCGTGTACATTCAATATCGCTTTTTAGTTCTGTTGGGTACCGGTCCCAAGCCATTGAGAAATACTCTAGGATGGGTCACACGTGTGTTTTGTAAGCAATCTCCACTTGAAACTATCTGCTGAATATTGAACTGTGTCACATAAATGGCATGAAGTCTCCTTTTTTTATGACGACACACAACTACACAGAGCACAATAAAGAGCAACTGCTAGCCGGGCAATAGGGAACAAGGTCATTATTACTCAGCAAAGTCAATAAGCTGGGTCGCATGACAACAGACGGAAGTGTTGACCAAATATAAAGAACGTATTTAGTGATACGTTCTTAGAGATATGCTGAAAACAAATGGTAATGCAAAATTATTTATACTACAGACGAGGAGAGACTGCTCATTCGCGCTACATAATAATGCAGATGGCAGCAATTCTATGGAAATAAAGGATTCTTGTTAAGGAATTAGTAATATACGTAAGACATTACGAAGTTTGCTTTTGTTTGTTTGAGGACGGAAAAAGTTCTGTTCATTGACGAAAGAAATATGTCAAACAAAGATTTTTACGGTAAACAGGAGATTCACGTCTCTACAAAAAGCCCTCAGGCCACTAAAGAACGGAGTTGTCAAGGAGCAATTCCAGCGAAAACTCATCTGAGCATAGGCTTCTATCTAGATTTTCCATCCCAACTATCTTAAACCCCCACAAAAAATAACCAAAAATGGGTGAAAGAAGTCGATTTGGACATGCAATACTGATTTTCTTTTCCTAAGTATGTTTCATAATTACATCAATCTTTGTAAAGGAAGCCACTGTTGCCGTTGTAAAAACCACAGATTTCACGATCACAGTTTCAGCCTTCAGGCCGTTTTTAGGTGAAACAATATAGTACTCTTGCACATTTCTAAATTTAAAAATCATGTATTAGACGTCACCTTCAGTTGCTGTATACATCAGATTTCTGGTCCCTTCTGGGTAAACAGCAACTCCTATGCGCATTCGGTGTCTGAAAGCAAAGTGCAATGATGTCCTTTAAAATGTATAGATATGTTTGTACAGGATGGCTTCATTGTAGTAGACAAGACAGACCTCACTTTTCGTGCAAACTGAATCGCCAGTGCTGGATAAGTGGCAAGGTTCCGAAGGTTTTCTGATAGAAGCCCGCTGATGGAATCGTTATAGGCCCACATAATTCGGTTGTTTTACGAGGTACCGTTAATAATAGTCACTGTGAACTGCAGCTAATAATACACGATACATGTGCATTACTTTGTCACACGAAGAGATTGAGTGCCTCCTTCACCAGAAGAGTGCTAAACTGTCATTATTCATCTGTTACGGCAGCAAAATTAATATTTCATTATAACAAATGCCATGTATTAAACGATGACTTCACTATAATTCGCTTCCGGATCTGCAGAAGGCAATTGTGCGGTTATTGATGCTTAACTTCGTGATACTGTCGTAACTGACCAGACACTACCAGCGAAATAATGTGAGTAGCAGAATAAAAGTGTGTCCAAATATTTTTCTTGTAACAGTTCGGCTTTCCCGTGATGACAGTGGGATGTATGCGGTTTACCGCTAGCTCTCTCTTTCTAGGATGTGAATGCTGCTTGTGGACTGTTTGGCAGTACGACGCATTTCCTAAACGGCTAACATAAACGTAAGGGTAATTATCAGAATGATATTTTCACGGAAAAAGGAATTTTTAAAAGAACTGTTTCCCTCCAGTCCGATGACAGGTTAGCACTCTTCTGGTGAAGGAGGCACTAACTCTCTTCGTGTGACAAAGTAATGAACATGTATCGTGTATTGTTAGCTGCAGTTCACAGTGACTATTATTAACGGTACCTCGTAAAACAACCGAATTATGTGGGCCTATAACGATTCCATCAGCGGGCTTCTATCAGAAAACCTTCGGAACCTTGCCACTTATCCAGCACTGGCGATTCAGTTTGCACGAAAAGTGAGGTCTGTCTTGTCTACTACAATGAACAATGAAGCCATCCTGTACAAACATATCTATACATTTTAAAGGACATCATTGCACTTTGCTTTCAGACACCGAATGCGCATAGGGGTTGCTGTTTACACAGAAGGGACCAGAAATCTGATGTATACAGCAACTGAAGATGACGTCTAACACATGATTTTTAAATTTAGAAATGTGCAAGAGTACTGTATTGTTTCGCCTAAAAATGGCCTGAAGGCTGAAACTGTGATCGTGAAATCTGTGGTTTTTACAACGGCAACAGTGGCTTCCTTTACAAAGATTGATGTAATTATGAAACATACTTAGGAAAAGAAAATCAGTATTGCGTGTCCAAATCGACTTCTTTCACCCATTTTTGGTTATTTTTTGTGGGGGTTTAAGATAGTTGGGATGGAAAATCTAGATAGAAGCCTCTGCTCAGATGAGTTTTCGCTGGAATTGCTCCTTGACAACTCCGATCTTTAGTAGCCTGAGGGCTTTTTGTAGAGACGTGAATCTCCTGTTTACCGTAAAAATCTTTGTTTGACATATTTCTTTCGTCAATGAACAGAACTTTTTCCGTCCTCAAACAAACAAAAGCAAACTTCGTAATGTCTTACGTATATTACTAAATCCTTAACAAGAAACCTTTATTTCCACAGAATTGCTGCCGTCTGCATTGTTATGTAGCGCGAATGAGCAGTATCTCCTCGTCTGTAGTATAGATAATTTTGCATTACCATCTGTTTTCAGCATATCTCTAAGAACGTATCACTAAATACGTTCTTTATATTTGGTCAACACTTCCGTCTGTTGTACACAGGTAGAGTGCACTGCTACGTTTAACGATCACACTTTCAGCCTTCAGGCCGTTTCTAGGCGAAACAATACAGTACGTAGTCGTCGCTCGAGAAAGATTGCGTTGCAGTGTTATCGACTCGTGCAGAGCAGCAGGTCCGCCACGCCCACTTGGTGTCATAGGTCAAGCAGAACAGCCTATGGAGGCGTAGGACATATTGTGTTTCCAAACTTAATACATTGTTTTGGGTCTTCATTGAATGGTCACACATTTTCCTATCAACGTAAGTCGTTCTAACCTAGCAATTCCGTAAGTTGTTCATACAGCATATCTCTTATTTAGTTTGTGGTTCTTCAGCTTTGTCTCCATAATTTCCATCTTGCAGTTCTTTTGTATCTAAGAAAGTGAGACAGATTGGGAATTATTAGTTCAAGTGCAAATTGTTCAGAACTATTCGATACATTCCTGTGTTTTCAACCTTACATTGCAATGCAACCATATTACAGGCTGTCTCAAGACTTTATGGCGAAGACTAAAAAGACGACAGCGGATCCTAACTTATTTTTAGTTCAGAAATCAACACCCGGAAATGTTTATTTCAGGTGGTATGAGATGCCGATTCAGCAATGTGTGAGAGTCAAGTGTTCGTAAAATACTTATGCTTCATAATAAACAACTAACAGCCATTGGTGGGATAGCTTGGAAATAATACCCATTCGTCAGCGATGTGTATGTGGTAGACTTAATGCACTGGTTGGGGTGTACGACACGTTGTTGAAGATGGAGCATTACTTATTACAGGAAGTTGCAGGCAAGCATTTACTTACGGCGCAGCAAAAAGAAAGTATCCAGAAAGCCGAATAACTGTTAACAGCGTATGCAAATTTTGGGTAGTCTCCTTTCGTTAGATTAAAGGTTACATTTCCGATTGTTTCAGACAACGTAAGAGTTTGTAAGGATAAAAGAAATGACTGACGTCTACTGGCAGCCCCGGATCTACATTTGAGAACCGGGCAAAAACTTGATAATAGTCAAAAATAAAATCGATTTCTCAAAAATATGTTCATTTTGTAGCGCATATCTTTCTGAAGAGTTTGATATGTAAAACATGTATGGCCGAGGAAATGTGAGAGATGTTATTTGGTCTTACGTATGCCAAAGTGCAGTGCCACGCCCCTACACAGCATTCTTCTATCTCACATCACTGTGTTTCGCTCTGTGGAATTCAGACGTGTGTGTATTTTGTAATGAAACCCACCAAACCTATTTTCAGGACAGTGGAAATTAAAATGTCCTGTGGTGCCTCTCCTGGCCCCAGTCGGCCGGTTTGGTATCCTGCACCTCTTAAGAAACCTCAAATACTGGGTGAGATTACTTGTGGCCTGGAGAATAAGAGCTCTTCAGAAAGTTTGCACTCTATATTGCCTATTAGTTAGTAACTTTATCTTCTCAGTGACGTAAAATTAAATATGGGGAACATAAAACCAGCAAAGACATCCTTAGGTCTCAGCATTTTTTCCTCCCTAATATTGCTACAGCTTTGCACGACATGCTTTCCTTTCTGCAAAAGAATCTATTAGCTCTTCGAAGTTAGTCAAACGTTTTGACACATAAAAAACCAAAATATCATTGCCTAATACTGAGAAAACTGTTAATACGAATAGTAACCAAGACTGGTGTGGTTTCTAGATTTGATTACGTCTATTTTGTCACTTTCTGCTAGATAAAACGAAATAGGCCTTTCTAAAATTGAAGTAATTGTAACACAGGCCAAATTAGCGAGACTGTTTGGGCACAGACGGTCATGATTATCTACCTCACTCACATAAATAATACGACATAATACACGAAGTACCAATAGCAAGTGCTTATTAGGCCTACTACAAGCAAGAAGTTTTATGTTAGGAAATAGTTTCACATTTCATTCATATGCTCCAGTTTCTCTAGCATGAGATCCAAAAGTACTAGTAGTACGAAATTTTTGTACAAATTCGGGATCGTCATGTTCTTCCATATAGTTTTTTGTGATGTCCCCGTATCTTCTCCTTCCTCGTTCTAACGATCTACCTTGTCATCACTAATTCTGTAACTGTTCCTGTCATTATCAAAACTTATTCTCAGGTTAACTTCGCTAACCCTGCCAGAATCACTGGCTCGGTTACCCTGCGTTTATATCCCGGTTAGGTGTTAACACGTGTTCGTACAACGCGTTTTCCGCCCTGTTCTGAATAGAGAGGGCAAACTCGTTCATCGTTGGGAACTAGTTCACTGGTGATCGCTCTTTTTTTGGAACCATTCATTTTTACTCGTTCACCGTTTCTTTGTGGATGGTATATGGCGTTTATGAAAGATTTAAAATTAGTAGCGTAG
Source organism: Schistocerca cancellata (assembly GCF_023864275.1). Taxonomy (NCBI): domain Eukaryota; kingdom Metazoa; phylum Arthropoda; class Insecta; order Orthoptera; family Acrididae; genus Schistocerca; species Schistocerca cancellata. The sequence continues at coordinate 241,805,466 of NC_064628.1, read as the reverse complement.
ATGACTGAAGGATAGAAGGCGCCGAGGGGGGCATTTGCCTCCCGTCTGGAGTAAAGAGTTTTTATTCAATACAGAATTCTCACACACTTGTAGAAGTAATTTTCGTCATTCTGCAAAACCTCTCGTTTAGCCAACTGTAGCGTTATGTGGCTGATAGCAGTGAAATAATATAATATTAGGCAAGAAAAACCGGCCCCGAGTACAGACTGCCCGCTAACTACACACGATTTGTTGACCGCTACGAGCAGAATAGATAAACATGTAATAATTAGGTAGTAAAGAAATAACAAATAAGCTAATGCCAACAACAACTTCGAAACAATAGATGGTGGGCGACAGTGAACAGTTTAGTAGTCGGGTCGATTTTTCGTGGCCACCCTGCACCACTGAAATAATATTGTAGACGTTACAATATTCTCTTTACAAGATATGAGACCAAACACTCGATTATGGAGCGTGTACTTCATCCGTTGTAAGTCGGTCTGCCTTCCATAACAATGAACATGCTGTTTTACCTTAGATAAAGAAAAAAAGAAGGAAAATGGCCACTCGTGTGTGCAGTGCCGACTTGCCTTGCATGTGTCATAACAAAAATATGTCTTGTATAGTTAATCGAGAAAATGAAGTACGCTGATATGCCCTTTTGTTACCTGGAAAGATGTATGTATTACTCACAACGTATTTTTTATGTAATTTACGTAATTATGAAATACATTTTAATAACCGGTCGTGGACCGTGAGGCCGGCCGGAGTGGCCGTGCGGTTCTAGGCGCTACAGTCTGGAACCGAGCGACCGCTACGGTCGCAGGTTCGAATCCTGCCTCGTGCATGGATGTGTGTGATGTCCTTAGGTTAGTTAGGTTTAATTAGTTCTAAGTTCTACGCGACTGATGACCTCAGAAGTTAAGTCGCATAGTGCTCAGAGCCATTTGAACCATTTCTTTTTTTGTGGACGCTGAATAGAATACGAAAAGAACCAGAAGTACAGAGTTCAAGGAAGGTTTGCAACATATCTAGAATGGGCGTGCGCAGCGAACTATACGAACAACAACTCGATAGTTAACTAACTAGGTGCAGTCCACGAGTGGCCATTCGAAGGAGTAGTCAGGCCGAGGGAGACCGAGGCAGAGACAGGGGTGAGACCGAGGCAGGAACGAGACCGGCCGCCGTGCCGTTGCGGGAACGAGACCGACCCCTTTTCCCGTTTCTGGGCACTATAAGTAGAAAGCCGCGACCGAAGTGAACTATGAAATACCGTTCCTTACAATTCGTTCCTCGCTCCTTCCGTTCATCTTGGTACCCGTTATTTCGCGAACGACCCGTCTCTAGTTCTGAGAACAGAAATTAAGCGGCTGCTAACTGGTGACTGTACAAGCACTCTGAAAAAACTTTTCTGTCAAAATTTCACTTTTTGGATTCACCGAGAAGATAATATTTAATCTTTCTCACCTGTTATTCCCGTTAATCGTTTGTTTTCACTCTGATAGTCTGAATCTGTGGATTTCGCTAATAATCATAACAACGCTTATCATCTCCTTTTGTCTGCCGGAAAGTTATTTTTATTTCTAGTTGCGACTCGGATTCCACTGGCGCAGACGTTTTACATACACTATGGACGCGTTCAAAACTCAACTTACGGTTCGTTCAAAAATCAACTTTGAATGTGTTCAAAAATTTCCAAGTATCAATAGGGAAGTGTTTCAAAATCACATGAATAATCTATAAACCAACACGGATTGGATGCTAGGCACTTTGTGAAACAAGGTATTTTTCTAGAATATGGTTTTGGCGCCCACATGAAATTGCCTCCTGTGGCAGATACTCCGGTTTGCCCCCCACCCCTCTCTACCCCCTCCCCCTCTCTACCCCCTCCCCTAGACCCGGGCCTTTCTATTGGTAGACGGTGTTCATAAACGGGAAGCTTATCGCACCCCTTTTTTGTCTCTAAGAGATCCTAGTAGTTATGGGAATCGGCAAGCTGCCTTCAAAATCCCGTCACTTAGCATTCAGCGTAAAACGAGATATCTTTGATTCTCTGAACATACACAGCATACTCTTCAGCTGTATAACATTTGGCCAAAGAAGCCAAAGGTTGTTTAGTTGAAGAGTGGACGTTGGTAGGGGGTCACGTGATTCACGCTAACCGTTGAGAAATTGGCGCGCTGTGGACGCAGGAGTGACAGCCATTAAGAAAAAACCCATGCACTCTCTCTCAAGATCCATCAGAGGCGGAGGGAGCCTGGTATGTAATTGTGCACTAAGTTCAGAGGCAAGGTTAGATAGGAACAGTTGAGATGTTCTGTTCTTTTACCTGTTAATATTGCTCAGTGTTTCTACATCATTTTTCTCGTTTTCCTATTTTGATATCTTTGAATCAGACTACGATATTTTTCGTGTCTACCAAGTGTGTTTAGGTGGCCCTTAGTGAATTTCTGTAGCGTTACTCTGATTTCTATAGCGCTTTCTTCGGTTCATTTGTTACAATTTGGCTGCAACATGTGGTCTCCACCACATGACAGAATAAGATATGACACATGACGATCAGTTTGTACCGCAAGATAAAGTTAATATCGCTACAATGTGCGTGCGTCTTTGGAAATTAATTACAAGTGATTAGGTAAAAGGATAGAAATTCTCGTTTCTTAATTATACGAATGTGTATTGCTGTTTTTCAATATGCTGTTTCAATGAAGTGTCATGTATTTTCCACTGGGTGACAGCATTAAGTCAGTCATGCACATTTGCACTTTAATTCGTAAATTAGATCAGTAGGCCTATGAGTGTTCTTATGAATAATACAGACAATTTTTGGTTTCTTTGAAGTATAATACAAAGCTCAAACTATTGTCAAAAAGTGCATTTGCTGCTTCCCCTCCAAAATGGTGCTTGGTGAGGTGAAGCTTTACGGAAAAATTTCTAAAACTGTCAGGTGAAGTACGTTAGATCTTCGTGACTACCAGTAACATAGCTTCCAGCGGATTCAAAGTCGAAATACCGATATCTTTACATCTTTTGGCTGATGTTACAACAACTTAGACATGTCAGGTAAGATTTGGTAATAACATTGTAGTAACTGACTCACCAGTTGTGAGTTTCTGAAATATTTTTTGACATACATTTTAGACGTTCAAACACTGCCAGTGTGACCGAGCGGTTCTAGGCGCTTCAGTCTGGAACCGCGCAGCTTCGAATCCTGCCTCTGGCATGGATGTGCGTGATGTTCTTAGGGTAGTTAGGTTTAAGTAGTTCTGAGTTCTAGGGGACTGATGACCTCAGATGTTAAGTCCCATAGTGCTCAGAGCCATTTGAATTTGAAACACTATAAGTTACTTTCTCTATGTATCTTGACAGACGTTTTAGATGTGTGTGTGTGTGTGTGTGTGTGTGTGTGTGTGTGTGTGTGTACGTACGCGTGTGTGCGTGTGTGTGTTGCTGATATATTTTCGACATGTATTTTAGACTTAATATCTTTGATGTACTTTTGATAAATAATTGAATACTACTGAACACGATTCCAATTTGTACAAACTTCATGTAACGCTTATCTATTTTTGGTAAATAATAGAGACATTTTAGACTTGGAAATGCTACAGTATTGTCAATATCTTTATATATTTCTGACAAATTATTCAGGTCGTTCAGATACTTTTGAACATGCCGCTAAATTCAGATCATTTTCATCTTTTTGAACGTGACCCTTCTTGGATGTTAACGTCAATGGCGTTGAAAACCGTAACCGGGCTTGTAATGCCATCTTGGTTATTTAAAAAAAATCATTTCCGCTCATATTTTTTAGTTTCCTGCCACATCCATATTGCATTTTTTTTTAATTCTGGCCACCACCATCCGTTATTTATGGAATTTCACAACAATGCCATCTTTGATGTTTCGGCAGCTGCTTCGACTGTTTTCTTGAATGCTTATAGACAAGGAGTTTCCAAACTTGTCCTCTGACAGAACGTTTTGGGAATCCGTGTATTTTCATGGAACACTTTGTTTAATTTTGAGGTTAATAAAAGTTATTTTATTCAGTGATTACATCAGTTTTAAATCATAACTAGTAACACAGAAACAGTAATAAAATTTAAAAAGTCGAAAGAAATGCCATGTTATTTACAGTTATTCCCGTTACGTTACAGGTACAGCATTTGGCCGAAAGATTCAGACAAGCGGTGATATCTTACATCGCCTCTAAGGTAATTACTTGACATGCTTACTTCTAGAGACCCATACGTGGTGTCCCAGAAGGAATGACCAATATTCAGTGATATGACAGGAACCATCATTTGAAGTAAAAAAGTGAAAATGCATACATTAAGAGCTAAGAGAGTGCTTCATCTTCGATACTGTGAAACAAATCGCTTCTGTTGGACGCTCTTTGCTTTCCATATTTTGGGAGGAGGTAGTATGGATCAAAAAAGGGAAGAATACTGTCTGGTAAACATGGGCTCTAAAATGCATACCATAAGTGCCATGAGGACTTGTTCGGTAGAAAAAATGTGTTTCACAGTAGCGAAGATGAACAAGTGCTCATAGCCATTAAGGTACGCGCTTCAGTACTTAGGTTTACTGGACTTTTTTCCTGTTTTGGTCCGAACTACGAGCTCTCAGGATGTGGAAAGCAAAGAAAACAGATTTGTTTCCCAGTAGCGGAGATAAAGAAGTGCCTTAAATTTGAATGCATGCGCTCTAGAGCCACCGTTTACATACATCAAATTTTAAATTAGTGCTGGTGGTTGTGTTGTCTGCTGGACGAATATGTGCCGTACATCAGGCCACAGATGGAGCAATATTTGAAGACGACGCCAAACTCGACTAAGGTAATAGTTACCAACCGTAGGAACATGTCCTTAGCCGTACGGAGTTGTGGCTATTTTTTCCAAAATGTAGGAACGTGGAGACTGCTTTCCGATTCCTCTACAAAAAGTTGGCCTATAAGGGCCTACTTCAGTGGCGAAAAGACGTTCCGAAGGAACGTATTTTAGTCACTGTCTGGAGAGAGTACGTGACAGGGCAATTCTGACGTGTTTGTTGTTTAGTGCTCCTCGTGCCGTTGAGATGCTGCTTGCTGAGGTACGAATTTCTCACGGAAGTAACATTGATTCGCGAATGCGCTTTACAAGACAATCATTTTCAAAATCGATACTTATTTTTAACAAAAAACGTAAATCAAACTAAAGTTGTTGCCATACAACGCAGTGATTAGAAAGAAATGGTCACTGTTGAGGAAACCTTGACGGTAGCAGCAATCGTGAATAGAAGACAATCAACGCGAAGTGTCCCTGTGACCCGAAAGGGGACGACATGCAACGACTGAAACCAGGGACCCATCTGGCCACTTTTAATTCCTCTACTGTAATCTCCACACCATTGTTACTTTCACAGTTACATTCTGAAATCCCACGGCGGCAACTGTGCTTCTGTCTTTGTTGTGTGTTCACATTTTCACAATAATGGAACAGATCAATTCCTTTAGCCTTAACATACGAAATATAAAGTAAAAAATTAAAAATAAAAACTGAAAATGAGTCTTTTCTTTTCAGATACCTCCAGTGGAGGAGAACTGGAAATAATGCAACATTTCTAAAAGAAAGACCTCAATTGGCTGTGTCCGTTGGCGCCTGTAATAGGAAGCACAAAATGTTGCACTGCCGCGCATGGTGTAGAGACTCACAGCAGCAAGCTACCCAGATAACAAAATAGCATTATGGGATACGGGTTCCGCCTTTTTGCAAACACTGATTTCTTTTTACCCAAACATGTTTTAGCACCTCTGTGCCATCATTAGTGTATTTTGTAATGTAATATAAAATCACGTTTTCAATAAACATAAGACCATTGATGATGGCACAGAGGTGCTGAAACATGTCTGAGTAAAATGAAAAACAGTGTTTTTGCAAAAAGGTGGAACCCATATCCTATATTTTAACTGCATATGTCGAGAGAAAGAACAGGAGCTGGAAATTCTAATCATGAATAACAAACAACACTGTGAATATTTTGTTTGAAAACAGCGACCGTCCAATATACAAACTTGTTCATAAAGGACAAATGCTACAACCCAATACGCGATTAGCTTTTTATTTTCGTCAGCCTAGACGTTTTTGCGTCTGTAGGGACTTTCAAGGTAAACTTAGGAGCTTTTTACATGTGTTGGGGCATCGAAAATGTGTTGGCCACACCGACTAAGGTAGCTCAGCCAGCGGCTGTCTTTGCGCATGCGTCACGGCCTCAGTTTTTGGAATACAGTTAGCGACGTGAACTCACGAAACGAGGTCTAGAAACCTTCAGAAAGAACTCAACGAGTGTGGAGCTATCTCCAGTGCAAAACACTCACTTGAAGATGGCTGAATGGTTATCAGCCTAAATATCGTGGCAAAAGGTCGATGTCATCCGGCTCCAGTCCCGCTGTGTGGTCTCCAGTGGCTCGCTACAGAGTAATTGTATGTCGTTTGATTTCTTATTCTATTTATTTTTTTACCTGTATTGCTCGAAAATATCTGCACAACAGTTTAATTATCGGTAGTTTGCGTTGTATGTCTTCCTTCATTCATTCACGGTACTTGCTGTTGGCGACTATAACGACCACTTCACTCATCGCTCTCAAGCTTGTTTTTGGTACTGCTCGTAGTTTTCTTCTTTTTTTGCCCGTAATTGTTAGTCGTAGAAGAGTTAAACGTAGCAGTATAAGTTAATTTACTGATGTGCACTTCATGTCTGGGTTAACAGAATGCAATAGAAAAGCGGCACAACAAAGCTATGCTGAGCTGTACCCTCATCGACGGCAACCGCATCTTAGAACTTCGGCATCTGTAAATGGGCAATTAAAGACACTGGAAAATGTGAGTAGTGTTTTTTTCTTCTTCTGATTCAGATAACGTCTTCACTAGTCGAAAGTAAAACTGCACATTGATTTCATTAACTTACGATACGAAATTATTTTCAAAACGTTCATTTTAATTTATTAGTCATGCAGAAATTTTAATTTTATGAAAATCTTGTAAATTTGATACTGTAATGTGTGAAAGATAACTGGTATACGAACAGTGGGAACGAGAGTCCAATCGATAGTCCGAGACTCAAGTGCATGAGTAAAACGTATGATAAATACCCGTACTGCCGACACTTAGTTTCCGAATACGGCATAAACTTAGTACTGACGTGGACAATGAGGAAAGGAAGTGTTAAAATGTTTTGAACTGTGCGACCCCCGACTAATGCTGCAAGCCGAAACGACTGTGCACACTAGGACAGTTGATAAAATAGTGATACATCGATATTTTTTTCAAAAAATTATCGTTATATTTCGGTGATATTTTTTCACCGATTTATCGACATCTAAATGGCAATACGGAGTGGCTATACTTTTGTTTTATACTACTTTTTTCACAACTTTAGGTAAACATTTGAAATTGTTCTTTTGAAATTATTGAAGGAGCCGTACTACTTTTTGAGCTTTAATCACGCCAAGTGTTTCTCTTTGGCTATGTGAAGCAGTTATAGGTGGCACAATGAAGAGACCGACTATCCTGGGGGGTGTAAATGACGAGATTGGTCTTTCCGGTGGGCGGAGACGTGTGAGCAAAAATGGTGACGTAATCGGCGCTCGGCGGTCAAGCAATTTGACAGTACAACCGCTAGTTCTCTGCCGTTTGCAGAAATGAAAAAAATCCGGGTAGTCGACATCAACTGTTCCTACAAATTCGATATGTGACGAAACAGAACGGCTGATCAATTGGACATCTTTTATTGTGTCACTTACATGCAGTTACAATTGTTAGCAAAGTGGTTATCGCCAAGCATGAAGGTGCATCGTTTACCTTTCAGTTTTTGCTCTAAGGTGGATAAGGAGGCTGCTAGTTTGTTGATGCGCAGAATATATAATAATAAATCAATAAGTAAATATACAGCTGCAAAGATGGCAGTATATTTACAACGTGCAGCCGATATTTTGATAGGCCGGTACGTCGATATGTTTCCCATCGGTGTAACAATGCATTTTTTTTCGATGTCTCAGTGGCCGATAATGATCTCCGTTTATATATTTGTCTATCGGATTCCTAATATTTTTAAAAATATCCGTAGCCCTAATGCACACTCAAGCGAAAAGTTTGTTGTCTGCTGGATTACATTGTTAGCTGTGGGTGAGCTGCAAAACTAATGAATTCTGAGGTTTTGCATTTGCAGCCTAATGTGATTTCGTGCGCATTTAAACATTTAACAGTCGCTATAAAAACAATTTAAAATTTTCTAATCGACTTTGACTTCGCCACCCCTCCGGTAAGCTGCTAATATCGCACATCACCTGGTGTGCAGGAGTGCCTTTGGATAAATGTTATTTTATGAAGAGTGGATTCAAAATTTCACGTTATCGTTGTTCAGTATATTATTACTTCTCTATCGATACTTTTTGCTAAATTCGCCTCTCTATTTTTCATTTTCTTTGTCTTCGTGTGTGTGTCTTGAGAGGTGTGGGTCGACATAATTTTTAGATGACATACTTTTGAGGTGATTTTACTTATTTAAATGTTGCGTGATCTGTGGTGTTCGCCATTAGTTTCTGTGAAACGTGAAGCAGGTCATTTCTTACTGCTGCACGGTATAAAAATAAATGGAATTTCGAATTTGACAGCTGTCTTTCGACAGCATTCTCGAAGCCTTGAGTGAGCTTAGATGTTTTGTGGATACCACTGAGTGATATTACAATTTTTTTGACCATTATGTTCAAAGGCATTCATGGGATTTTTTGCACTTCGTATATTTTCAGGGTTCAGTTTACTACATTCTAAAGTGTATTTCATACTAACTTTGGTAGTAAAGACAGTTCCCCCAAGTCTAAAATTATTAAATTATACTGCATTACGATTTCTAGTCAAATACTTTAGGCGCATTCACGATCAAAAATCGAAGGAGGAGGAGGAGATTACTGTTTAACGTCCCGTCGACAACGAGGTCATTAGAGACGGAGCACAAGCTAGGATTAGGGAAGGATGGGGAAGGAAATCGGCCGTGCCCTTTCTAAGGAACCATCCTGGTATTTGCCTGAAGCGATTTAATGAAATCACGGAAAACCTAAATCAGGATGGCTAGACCTGGGATTGAACCATCGTCCTCCCGAATTCGAGTCCAGTGTGATCAAAAATCGACATTTGAGTGTTTTTAGGGCTTGTTTCGAGACAGTGTCTTCCATGTTAGAATGATGGCACATTAAAGACTTTCACTGTCGCAAAGATATTTTGATAGAAGCGAAGAGGTAGCTGGAGTAAAAAACCGAATAAATCATGGTTACATTGTTACCCTGCAACGAGCCAACACAGACCACGAGTCACTTATACCTAAATATTCACAACATATCCACGAATTACCCCTGAAATTTTGTCGTTGGAGTTGTCTTTCACTCGGTATAGTAGCCGAGTCACAGCTACGGCATGTACAGCCGCTCTCTTAACAGGAAAGCTGCATCAGAAGAGCTGAGATAACCTGCCAGTTGTCTCCGTCGGTCGCTCCGTCGCCTCTCTTCCGCAACCTCCCGTTGCCGGCAAACGGTTTTTCCTTCCACAACCTACTTTTCAGGCAGCGTCACGAGGTCGCCGTAAAGTGGACCAATTTCACAACATCCAAACCTTCACTACACATGACAATAGCTGCTCAACGCGGACGATACGATATTCCACACACTGTATAACACATGGAACACAATCGCCGATTTGCTCCCACGAAAGTAGCCGGTACCGCTGTCGCGGCTGGTTATGAACAGTTTAGCAGACTTTCACGTCCGGAGCGTCACCACCGCACACCGCACGACGAACACTACGGCACCTGTTTGGCCGGGCCGCCGTAGACAGAAATAGCCACTCACTGAATTTGAGATCTACGATACGATAAAAAGATGGGATATATTGCGGAAACGTCGCGGAGCTGTGAATATGACTCACCGTTGAGGCTAAAAGACACAGCGCACAGGCCACGAGGTTCAGCGTCCGACGCTAACAGTCTTTACACGGAAGCGAGGGCCGCAGCTCATAGGCTGCGAGAGAACTGCGTGGCGGCGGCCAGCTGACTCGACAGCTCCCGCCTCCTCCCCCACTCTGCGGCCCGTCCTCCCACCACAATACCCGGCGCCACGCTCGGAAGCACGCGGAAGAGCCGCTTTTCGGGAGACGTAATGCTCTTACTAGGAAGGCAGGAACTACCGGTTTCGATGATTTTTTTCCGCACCAATTTAAGCTGGCTATTAAAACCGCTGAAAATAACCGATGTTTGCATTTTATTTCTCTTATGTTTCGTAACAAAGATTCATAAATTTCGGCTGTTTCAGTTTCAAGATACAAAGATTTAAAGAATATTAAATTTAATAGGCAAATAAGTAATACGTGGGTGAAGACTGCCAAAAATTACCAATTTTCAGATTCTAGTCTTTTGAAACTGCTCAGTAATCATAATGTAACCGGGGAGCATACCTCTATTTGACTATTCGGGCATTACGAATACTCGATGCGAAAGGGTGAAAACTAAGGTTGAAGAGCTCTGTTTTTGGTGTTAATTCGTCCGTTTTCAAAGCCCGCAAACAGATAAAGACATATAATGTAGACACAACTGCAAATGAGCTACTTTCTATTTTTTTGTATTGTTGTTGTTGTTGTCTTCAGTCCTGAGACTGGTTTGATGCAGCTCTCCATGCTACTCTATCCTGTGCAAGCTTCTTCATCTCCCAGTACTTACTGCAACCTACATCCTTCTGAATCTGCTTAGTGTATTCATCTCTTGGTCTCCCTCTACGATTTTTACCCTCCACGCTGCCCTCCAATGCTAAATTTGTGATCCCTTGATGCCTCAGAACATGTCCTACCAACCGGTCCCTTCTTCTTGTCAAGTTGTGCCACAAACTCCTCCCCAATTCTATTCAATAACTCCTCATTAGTTATGTGATCTACCCATCTAATCTTCAGCATTCTTCTGTAGCACCACATTTCGAAAGCTTCTATTCTCTTCTTGTCCAAACTATTTATCGTCCATGTTTAACTTCCATTCATGGCTACACTCCATACAAATACTTTCAGAAACGACTTCCTGACACTTAAATCTATACTCGATTTTAACAAATTTCTCTTCTTCAGAAACGCTTTCCTTGCCATTGCCAGTCTACATTTTATATCCTCTCTACTTCGACAATCATCAGTTATTTTGCTCCTCAAATAGCAAAACTCCTTTACTACTTTAAGTGTCTCATTTCCTAATGTAATTCCCTCAGCATCACCCGACTTAATTCGACTACATTCCATTATCCTCGTTTTGCTTTTGTTGATGTTCATCTTATATCCTCCTTTCAAGACACTGTCCATTCCGTTCAACTGCTCTTCCAAGTCCTTTGCTGTCTCTGACAGAATTACAATGTCATCGGCGAACCTCAACGTTTTTATTTCTTCTCCATGGACTTGAATACCTACTCCGAATTTTTCTTTTGTTTTCTTTACTGCTTTCTCAATATACACATTGAATAACATCGGGGAGAGGTTACAACCCTGTCTCACTCCCTTCCCAACCACTACTTCCCTTTCATGACCCTCGGCTCTTACAACTGCCATCTGGTTTCTGTACAAATTGTAAATAGCCTTTCGCTCCCTGTATTTTACCCCTGCCACCATCAGAATTTGAAAGAGAGTATTCCAGTCAACATTGTCAAAAGCTTTCTCTAAGTCTACAAATGCTAGAAACGTAGGTTTGCCTTTCCTTAATCTTTCTTCTAAGATAAGTCGTTGGGTCAGTACTGCCTCACGTGTTCCAACATTTCCACGGAATCCAAACTGATCTTCCCCGAGGTCGACTTCTATCAGTTTTTCCATTCGTCTGTAAAGAATTCGCGTTAGTATTTTGCAGCTGTGACTTATTAAACAGATAGTTCGGTAATTTTCACATCTGTCAACACCTGCTTTCTTTGGGATTGGGATTATTATATTCTTCTTGAAGTCTGAGGGTATTTCGCCTGTCTCATACATCTTACTCAGCAGAATTGTTCGTTTTATTATATTATTGTTGCCAAATTTCCTTCCTCTTCTATTATTACGTGAAAATGACAGACCAATCTCTAGTCTTTTAAAGCAAATGAAGTACTGTACTTCATTGCTACGTCTCTTCGTCAAAACATTTCCGGACCAGGGCTGGTGTTATTCAACAATATAACGGCTGTCCGGCGACGATAGCGAGAAGCTCGCGTCGCGTAAGACGGCACTTCCGCGCAGGGGGAGGAGAACTGCGCATACGCGTCAGAACAGAGAGGGCAATCGAAGTCCACGTTGCGGAACTGCGCTGCTGCGTACAACAGTCAGGCCATTTGCCTACGGTACATCGTGTTATACGTTCAAATCTATGAGCAGAATAGTGAATATTAAAACCAATTTCGATCAGTCGCCATGAGAGGAATATTAATTCGCGTCTTGTCGATGTTGCGTCCACTGCACTACAGATTTACTCTACGTGAAGTCGGGAGGCGAAAACAGCTGACACTTCTTTGTTAAAATGTTAAGTACAATTTTTTTCCAAATGTCAGATGCCTAACGACCAAATCATTGAAACTGCTTGCAATAATTATCATATATTGCGATTTGAACTGTATTATAAGTAAAAATTTAATACACCACAAAATTTACTTCAAGCACAAACCAAAATCATTATACACTATTTGCTTGACAACTTCTTCTACACAATAGGATTTTTAAAAACGTGTATAAGGTGTGTGAGTTCATGCGTTTGACTGTAGTTAAGTGTAATAAAAAAAAATGGTTCAAATGGCTCTGAGCTCTATGGGACTTAACATCTGTGTTCATCAGTCCCCTAGAACTTAGAACTACTTAAACCTAACTAACCTAAGGACATCACATACATCCATGCCCGAGGCAGGATTCGAACCTGCGACCGTAGCGGACACGCGGTTCCAGACTGAAGCGCTTAGAACCGCACGGCCACAACGGCCGGCTAAGTGTAATCACTGCGCATAAAGAAGAATTAGTGGTAGAAGTGATTAATCAAAAGACTATCGTAAAAATGCTCGGTTAGTTGTCATATTTTTCGTTGTTAACGGGCATTGTGAGTGTAAACTAACTCGTTCGAAGTTACAGTGAGAGACCGCATTTATAATCAGTTGAGTAAGTAAACAATTAACCATCACTTGCGAATAACCCAAGGGAATGAAGATCGATAACACCTAAAACCACCGATATCTGTCATTTTAAAGCCTTATCCAGTTCGTGTCTTGGAAATGACAGGTCTTTATGTGTGGAAATATCGGACTTTTGACGAATTTATCCAACTGCATTCTCGCGTGTTATCAGAGCATACAACATTGTGGGAGAAGCTTAACTTCTCCTTGGGCAATAGTTAAACATTATAGTCTGCATAATTCAAAGGATGCAAACTCCTACGCAAAATAGCTTGGAACTTCTCATTATTATGTACGCAACTGGCATATTGAGAAAGACATGTTTTTAAACCACGAGCCGTTAAAACTAAGAAATACTATTACTTTGTTCCAAAGTTTACATCGCCATACCACCAACACTTATATTTGAAAATATTTCCGAACAATCTGATTGTATATTTACGATCATAAGTTCAAGGCTTATATCCATCATCACTTCCCCGTCAAATTATTCTTTTTGAAGCTTTTCAGCATACCGCACAGACTGCGCTCATGCTCAAGGTGGGATGTTACCTATTGCCTCATTCACAAGCGACTCAGTGTATCTTGAACTTTTTTTTCCCTCCCGTATAGCCTTATCATTTGTCGAAATTACTTCAATAGGGATAAACTGACAATGACACGTGGGTAAACGCAAAACTCTGTGACCCACTCACGTTCAAGGAAGTCAAGTTTGTACGTTCTGTCACGTGGCTTGTATAAATTAACGAACTGCAGGAGATCGCAAGAGTCTGGTTTATACTGTGCTTAATATTTTTATTTTTAATCCAGCGAAAATTATACGGTTTTATGGTGTTCATACTTGGTGTTTTCTCTGTAGCACTTGAATTATAACTCCCAATGACCGACTTCGAAGCAAGGTATGACAAGAATTGTGAATCACGTCACGAAACTGACAGCGTTCATTTCCAAATGGTATTCAATGCTGTTTTTCTTACACGTAAATACAAGTTTACTCTCAGAAACAAAACAAGAAGGAAGAAGAGTCAATATGCAGAATAATTATCCGAGAACCTATTCCTATGAAAACTTTAAAACTGCTAGTACCACCACACATCTTCCTGCAGATCTTACTGGAATGATTCTAATTGACCCATGTTTCATCAAGGTAATGCACTGTTGAACGACCTCCTTCTCTTGTGTCGTGAATCTTTATATGGGATGTAGTTCGTGCTGTAGCTATGTCACCGCTGATCTAAAAGCTCTCTTGTTAACATATCAGGAACCAACGTCTTTTAAAATTCTTTACATTGGCGAAGAACTTACCATTGAAGCTGATTTTCTCCTGCGTAAGTGTAACACGTTTTTGTGATGTCAGTCATAATTTACATGGAGCACTTTAAAACATCCTTGTTAAAACCATCCATTTGTGTTTCAGGTTTCTTGCGATTTCGATGCTTTCCAGGCGACACGAAACCAATTTTTTCTAATGTCCCTACAGCTCCGACAATTTCGTTTACAATTCCCTTTACAGTTCTCTTGACGACACCACACGATTCTGGAGTCTGTTCTTGTGTCTTCAAATGTCAACTGTAGGAGACCTGCTTCCAAATTTACTTTTGAAAAAGTTATAAATGCGGTAAATAATCCCCCTCGCCTGCTTGTGAAACACTTGATATTAATTGCCGTCACCTGGCTCTTTTTCTTACTCTCACTTAAGCATTTACAGATACACATTCACACCTATACTGCTACAAGGAAAAAATACAAAAAAACTGACAGTTCAGCTCGGAAAGAGAATGAATATTATTGGCTGCTAGTGGCTAGTGGAGGGGGATGCGCAAAACGGCTGAAAACTGGGCCGCCTCTCAATGTCACGCGGACTTACGTTTCTGTCAGAATTGTTATTGAAACAGCACTTATCTCTTTTCCCATTTTCTGTATCAAGAAATATTTCAAAACAGTGCAAAACGACGAAGAGGAGGAGACAATGGCGTATCTGCTGTACGCCGTCAAGGTATCGAACAAAATCGGCAGAATCCTGGCTCGACGTAGGCCTAATATTAAATGCGTCTACCGTCCACCTCCGA
The DNA here is from genome assembly GCF_023864275.1 of Schistocerca cancellata. Classification (NCBI taxonomy): domain Eukaryota; kingdom Metazoa; phylum Arthropoda; class Insecta; order Orthoptera; family Acrididae; genus Schistocerca; species Schistocerca cancellata. The sequence goes on along the minus strand of NC_064628.1, from coordinate 241,790,241 downwards.
AAACGCATGCGCCATTAGACACTTGGGACTCCATAAACCACGTGTTCACCGTATTCTGTGCAAATACGGTACGGCTTATATCGGGAAAACTGCACAAATAATCGAAGAAAGATGCAAGTAACACAGAAGACACGCCGAACTCAAGTAGACAACAAAATCTGCGTTTGCAGAACACTGCATGGCTATAGGGAACTCCAAGGAGTAGGAACAGATGGAATTGCTAAGACAGACCTCGTCATTTTGGGTCTGTGTTCTGAAGGAGGCTATTGAAATACGAGGAGCTGAAGGGCTAGTCAACAGAGTTCCTGGGTTCACTCTCAGCAAAACTTGTGACCCAGCACTTTGCCAACTAAAATAAAATCACAGCCGACAACGACTTCCACTCCCGAGGAAGGTCACAAGAGTACTGAGAGACCATAGTTCGCGCCGCATGCGACAGTGTCTCCCCCTGCCCCCTCCCCCTCCTCACAACCACTCCAACCGTCACGGCCTGCGACCGCCAGTAGTGTAAGGGGTGGGAGGGCCGTGAAACTCTAAAGTAGGCAGGATGTAGCAAAAACCCTCATTTTACAGTATAACAGTATCACCTGAAGGTACACTCTCGAAATATAAATGGTTCAAATGGCTCTGAGCACTGTGGGACTTAACTGCTGTGGCCATCAGTCCCCTTGAACTTAGAACTACTTAAACCTAACTAACCTACGGACATCACACACATCCATGCCCGATTCGCAGACTGCAGGGCCTAGAGGCCGGCCGGTGTGGCCGTGCGGTTCTAGGCGCTTCAGTCTGGAACCGCGTGACCGCTACGGTCGCGCGTTCGAATCCTGCCTCGGGCATGGATGAGTGTGATGTCCTTAGGATAGTTAGGTTTAAGTAGTTCTAAGTTCTAGGGTACTGATGACCGTAGATGTTAAGTCCCATAGTGCTCAGAGCCCTTTGAACCATTTTTTTTGCAGCGCCTAGAACCGCTCGATCACTGCGGCCGGCCTCGAAATATAGTGTTAGGATAATGACTGGACCTGACAACAGTACATCCGATAGCCAAGCTGTATCATTACAATAATGGCCACGAAATTTTATAATGGAATTCAGTTATATATGGACATAAGAAAATATCGACAAATTTTAAAGTTCCCTATTATGAAGACGAATAAACAGCAAATACCAGGGCTATCCAGAATATAGCCAACTTTTTATTCTAATGTCATCAAGCAATAGTCGTATGTTAGAGCTCAATAGTAATCGCTGCTTCAAACTTTTCTCCAAGGCAGGCATTCAATTAAATTCAAATAAGATTAAATACTTTTCCAAATAAATGAAAGATTCATGAAGTGAAACTAGAACAAACTTAGAAAATTAGGAGGATTTGCAAACACACACTTGACAGCTGCCCCAAAATTTACATCAACTTGTACTTAAAGAAATTATTAACATAGAAACTAGTAGCAAAAGATTTTCTAACTGAATAAACAACATCAAGATGTCTTAATGAACAATATGGAGACGCTCTGTGAAAGTAAGTTTTGGCAGCAACAGCTGCTTCAGGCTTAACAGCTCACAACAAGAGCTTATACTCATTAAGTTTTTCAGGTAACTTAGCCAAGACAATTAGTCAAAGAACCTGAAATCACATGAACGTTGCAGTGCTCAGTCCTGGAGACAATTTCAAGTTTCAATTCAGTATCCAGATTCATGACAATCCATTCCCTTTTAACTGGCGTATTATTAGCTCAATTTATTGTTTAACATAGAGACGTGCTTAACAATGAGAAGGCTCCACCAAAACATATCAGTTGGCTATGCCATGAGGCCAGAAGTCTCAACAACAATTTATCTTGAGCCCAGAACAAAGTGAAACAATCTGCTGATACAGAGATTGAAATAGTGGACCAATAAATAAGTAGTGGGACAGAGCTGGTTTTTGTGCAATTTTGATCTCAGATTAATTACACAAACTAATTAATTGATCAATTAACTACCCCAACCTCTGATGACATCATGGGCTTTACCCAGCTGTCATTTGAGTCTCCCTCAGGGAACTCCCAGCACGCTCTTCTCCCCTCCCCTTCCCCATCCCTATAAATGGTGGGGAACTGAAACTTTGGCCGTAAATTCAAATTCAAATTTATTGGTGGGAATATCAAATTTTGTGTGTGTTCAGCTTGAGACCAACTGTCCTAGTTCACAACACCACCACCAGAAGACACTTTTAGCTCTTTCCTCCTGTGACATCCAAGATCCAGCAAAACAAGGGCAGGAACCAATAGGAATGCTGAATGTGGTCACATGATAAGCTTTGGCCAATAGCATAGCAGTGTCTAGTAACGTCATCACACGAGATATAAGGTGAGCGCAGCAGCTCCTAAGCCTCAGTCAGCCAGCAGCAGAAGCTGAAGAGGAACCATGAACCATCAGCAGCAGCAGTCAAGATCCCAGGAACAAGTGGAAAAGAATGCATATTACATCTTAGTTTGTAGTTAGCAGTATTATTGGTTTGTTTCATGTCTTGCTCTGTATGTGACACTTAATCCTCCTTGTTCAACATAGCCTTCAACCTGTCGAGGTCAGCAGGGGCGATCACCTCTGCTGCATCTGGCCCAGCAGCAACCTCAGTCGCCTTCTTCTTGAAACCTGCACTGACCTCTGGACCTGCAACAGCAGCAACCTCCAGCATGTCCAAACCTGTAGCGACCAAATGGGATCCTGTAGTGCACATTACCCATTTTCTGGAGCAGGAAAAGTAGCTGTTATTGTCTGTCCTGCTCATCGATTTGAGAGATGAGGATGTCTGGCCTGTTCCTGACGCCTCAGATGTTGCTGGTATCCTAAGCAACAGCAAGATGGAGGTCCACACTGGTCACTGACATACTATCCATCCCACCAGAACGTCCTTGTGGTAGCACAGAGTTAGAGTGCAGATACTGTGGATAAGATGGTTCCACACATAGACCACTTGTTGGAGCAGGACAAGGAGCTGTTACAGTCTGTCCCAGTCGTCGATTGTGTAATGAGGATTCTGGTCTCTTTCCAGTGCCTTGAGTGCTTCTGGTGGTCTTAAGCAACAACAAGATGGAATACAGCACTGATCACCACCATATGACCCATGCCATCAGAACATCCCTGTGGCAGTGCAAAGGCAGAGTGCAGATGTTGTGGATAAGAAGGTACCAAGGTGGTCATGCTTTTCAGTTCAATATACAATTTAACTCCTAGTGGAATGAAGTGTGTAAATATGGGTATAGAAGCACTTCATGACTGAGACTTGCATGTGAAGATAGAAACTGAAAATGTATCGCTGGTGTTAATATGACTATTTCTAAGTTAGACTGGAACAAAACATGTCGTGCATAGCACTACATCAACCAGCGAATGACCACAGAGTATTATCCAACTTGTGCCCCACCAAGCATTCAAAAAAAAATGGCTCTGAGCACTATGGTACTCAACTGCTGTGGTCATAAGTCCCCTAGAACTTAGAACTACTTAAAACTAACTAACCTAAGGACATCACACACATCCATGCCCGAGGCAGGATTCGAACCTGCGACCATAGCGGTCATGCGGTTCCAGACTGTAGCGCCTTTAACCGCTCGGCCACTCTGGCCAGCCCACCAAGCATTCGCCTTACTGTTGTGACACTATCTATAACAACAGTGTTTGGTGACTGCACTCAATGTGAAATCAGTTGACAATTGTGTTCATCTATGACATGTCTAATGATGAACATATACAACATAGCTGCTGTGCTACACCATGCATAGGAGAGGCCGAGTACGTGTTTACCAAGCATAGAATCCACATACATTTATGTTGTAAACTTCTTATGAGTGCATAGTGTACATGTTGATGGTCTGGGATACTACCTTGGTTTCTGGGTTAACAAAGAGCCAAAAGAGAAACAGGTTAAATGTTCACGGGAAAAACCAGAGTACCATGAGCTGCCAATCAGTTTGAAGGAGATACACAGAGAATTTACTGTATGTTGAAAAGCTTTATGTGGGAAATACTGCACAGGTGTGAAGAAGATAAAGAAGAGTCTGAAGTTTTTTTTAAATATTGCATCCAACATACTATTTTTTAAATATATAATATGTATATAAAATTTCACACTTCTCTCATTATAGTCCAAGTGTTGCACTTACTAATATGATTATTTTCGATGCCACACCTATGATCATGCAGCAGACAATTGACTCAAACACCTCCTCACGAGTCATTGTCAAACTGAATGATGAAGTTTCTTTTCATGGGCCAGTATCTATATATAGCTGATTTCTCTCTGTAGCCATTCTAACTCAGATGCTTGATAAACTTGCAAACAGAACACCGTACTGTCTTCCCAGGTGCACATGGAAGAGAAATACATTGCATACAAATAAATGAATGCAAATACATTCAAAAATACATCACATGGGAATGCTGTTTACATTTTATTTAGCGTATGGCTAATACAGACATATCATGAAATTACATATACGTATGTACATATTGACACACAAGAAACTTAAGTTTGTCTTTACAACTGAATATCCAGTCCCTCAATCCAGCGCACTGCATCTGGAGTTGCTAGCAGGAAGTCCTCTTTGGTACCGTGATAGGCTCGAATCCTGAATTCACTGACAATGTGGTGAACAGTCTGGTATGGAGCCCCGCAGTCACAAGCTGGATCAGGCAGCTTCTTCCACTTAAAGAGAGCACCCCTGCATCGGCCATGGCTGGTACGGATTCTGTTGAGAGTAGACCAGGTCTTGCGTGGTAAGTCGAATCCACTTGGAAGTTTAGCACCTGAGAAGATGTTATGCAGGTGCACATCTGCCACTGCTTCCCACCGACCTTTCCATTCTTCAAGAGGTTTGAAATTCTTAGCAACCATGTCAGCAGCATCGCACAGAGTTGGATGACGTGATTTCAGTCTCTTGCGATTTAAAAGTGGCAGGTCGCTATGCACGGGTAGGTTAGAATTCCTGGAGATCTTTTGGAAATCTCTCATAAGGGCAGTACATCTGCGTAGATCAGGAGGCATTATACCGGTTAACAGTGGAAGCCAATAAACTGGAGTAGATCTGATTGTGCCAGATATTATGCGCATTGTCGTATTCAGCTGGGTATCAACTAGCCTTGTATGATGACTATTCATCCAAACAGGTGCACAATACTCAGCACTTGAGTATACCAAGCCCAGAGCTGTTAACAAATCGAGATGAGCACAAATACACTATTTCAGAACTCTGGAGACAATAGTAAAGTATTGTTAAATACACTATACCATAGTTTGCTACACGAGGCGGAGTCACAACCCAGGATGCATGAAGTCACACATCCATCAGCAGCTGCAGCTCACCGCAGAGTGAACCGGCAATCAGAAGTGGGTTCTCTGGGCAGATCAAGAAGCACATCCAGCGCAAAGAACAAATCAGTGGGACACATGGGTATTTACAGAATGCACCAGAAACTGCATACAAAAGCTGGCAGACTAGCACCAACTCGTCCTGCATGCTAACACCAACATTATTCATCAGCAGGTGTGGAGGAATGCTGCACTCATATCTGCTCCCTGGTTGAAAAGGTAGGTGGACGGGTTAGAGTTTATATAAAGCACAGTCATGGTGCAGTAACTCTCAATCTGCCATCATCATTTCGCCTGTGTGGCTGATTGTGAGTTCTAGTACCAGTTTTTTTTTCTTTTTTGGCGGTTGAGGGGGGGGGGGGGGGGGAGAAACAGCAGTAGCGGCAGCATACGCCTTCGCCAGGGCAATATGACATGCAAGTTAATTTTCCAAATCATTCCATGTACCTGTGTGCCCTGTGATTTTAGCATCCCTCACCGCACCTGTTTAGGTCGAGGTGGTGGAGGCATACCTCCATACTACCAAGATTTTTAGTGGTTCACTGTGTAATTTTAGTATGCGGCGAATTTCTATTTCGTACCTGGTACTACATTCCTGAGATGTTGGCCGATCTAGGTCGACAGCTGGAAGCTGAGAGACTACTGAACAACAGCATCCAGTGCAGCAAGAACGTAAGTGCATTTTTTTGTATCAAGTAGTTGTTAGAGAAAATATCTTTTTTCTTCATCTAATGTACTGTGTTTCTAATGATGAGGGCTGGTGAGTAGGGCTACGTGTCGAGGCTGAGAGCCAGGAGCTATTGATTCAGTCTTGTAAGTAGCAGAATACGATTTTCAAATTCAGTGTGTTTCATATATAAGAAGTTTCAGTGAACTAGAGAATATGATGTTCTGTTTATATTTCAGTGAGCTGACGAATACAATTTTCTGTGTGAATGTGTCTAACATTTTTATAGAAATAATTATGTTCAATATTTTATTGTTGTAGGCAACTTCAGAGAGTAAGATAGATGGCTCCAAGTTGAGGGTAAAATACTAGAGTGAGTGCATGAGATGGCGCCTGCTGCAGAAGCTGAAAGGCAGTGCCATCTCGCCCTTTCTGAGGAGAATGAGGAAATACTGCGTAGGATGGGAGAACTACCGGAAAGCTCTACTGTACTGCTTAATCCTTGGACCAAGAGTGGAAAAAGTGATTATAATGCAACCGTTGTCATTGCAGCACATAATTATTGTTGTTCTGGAATGTTGTTATTTGTTTACTGCATATATTTTTGTATAAAATCTTTAACATTGTACGTAATTTTTTTCATTCGTCATGTTTTACAGTGGTACCACAGTCGCCAACAGCTCCACAACAATTAGCTGTGGCACAAATGCCTAGAGCGGTGGTTGCAGTGGCAGGAATGAAACACGTGTCCGAGCAGCATACACCCCCGGGCAAAGCACCACTCGTGGTTGTGCGAGAGGCGGCGGAATCAGCTGCAGTCGCTGTAGTGCTCACCCCCGCACCATCACATACCCTCTGGCGTCCGTAGGTGATTCAGTCGGAGGAAGAAGAAGAAGAAACAAAAGACCAACGATCTCCCACCCTCCAGGCTCCAGATGGTGAAGGCTCCAGCATGCAGCAGCATCACTGCAACCAGTATAGTCCCATTGGATTTCACTGCGCCACCTCGTCCTACTCCAGCTCCGACTGTTCGCCCTCGCCGGCAATGGAAGACATGCGTGCGTCGGCGCATTCTCCTCAACCCAGCATGCGCCTCATCCCTAACGCCATCATCCACCAAGTGGAGGTAGTCATCACCTAGTTGTAGCGTCAATGCGGCTAGCAGTAGTGCCCTCTCCCCGCCTGATAGTGAAGGACATCAGATTAGAGGTGTCATGACCTCTCTAGAAAACTCAGCGGCTGGTAGGGCCTTTGTGGGCGTATCTCTTTCATTAAAATTGATCTGGCCGTGGGTACCGCAACCCGGTCAAGTTTCTAGAAGCATGGCTCCCAGTGCCATAAAAAGGGTTAGATGATCTGTTAGTTTTTTTTTTTTACCTTCTGACTAGTTTTATGCGATTCACCACGAATTCCTCTCCTGTACCAACCTCTTCATCTAAGAGTAGCAACTGAAATCTACGTCCTCAATTATTTGCTGGCTGTATTCCAATCTGTGTCTTCCTCTACAGTTTTTGCCCTCTACAGCTCCCTCTAGTACCATGGAAGTCATTCCCTGAAGTCTTAACAGATGTCCTATCATCCTGTTCCTTCTCCTTGTCGGTGTTTTCCACATATTCCTTTCCTCTCCGATTCCGCGCAGAGCTTCCTCATTCGTTACCCTATCAATCCACCTAATTTTCGACATTCATCTATAGCACTACGTCTCAAATCCATCGACTCTCTTCTGTTCCGGTTTTCCTACAGCCCATATTTCACTACCATACAATGCTGTGCGCCAAGCGTGTATTGTCAGAAATTTCTTCCTCAAATTGAGGCCTATGCTTGATACTAGTAGACTTTTCTTGGCCAGGAATGCCCTTTTCGCCAGTGTTAGTCTACTTTTGATGCAATCCTTGCTCCACCCGTCACTGGTTATTTTGTTGCCTAGGCAGCAGAATTCCTTAACTTCATCTACCTCGTGATCATCGATCCTAGTGTTACGTTTCTCGCTGTTCTCATTTCTGCTGCTTCTCATTCCTTTCGCCTTTTTTTTTTTTCGATTTACTCTCAATCCACAATCTGCACTCACTAGACTGTACATTTCATTCACCAGATCAAGTAATTCTTCTTCACTTTCACTCAGGTTAGCAATGTCATCAGCGAATCGTGTCATTGATATCCTTTCAACTCGAATTTTAAACCCACTTCTGAAACTTTCATTTATTTCCCTCATCGCTTTTTCGATGTACAGATTGGACAATAGGGGGGAAAGTCTACATCACTATGGTAGACCCTTTTTAATTCGAACACCTCGTTCTTGGTTGTACACTCTTGTTATTTTCCTCTTGGCGCTTGTACATATTGTATATTGCTTGCTCTCCCTACAGCTTACCCCTATTTTTGTCAAAATTTCAAACACTTTGCGCCATTTTAAATCATCGAACATTTTTTCCAGGTCAACAAATCCTATGAATGTGTCTTGTTTTTTTTTTCTGTAGTCTTGCTTCCACTATCAACAGCAACGTCAAAATTGCCTCTCTGGTGCCTTTATCTTTCCTAAAGCCAAACTGGTTGCCGTGTACCACAACCACAATTTTCTTTTCCATTCTTATGTACATTATTCTTGCAAGCGTCTTGGAAGGATGAGCTGTTAAGCTGATTGTGTTACTGTTCTCGCACTTGCCAGCTCTTCCAGTCTTCGGATTTGTGTGGATGATATTTTTCCGAAAGTCAGATGGTATGTTATTAGAATCATACATTCAACCTGTTCCTTCTGCCTTATTTGATCTTAAGTCCTCATAAGCTCTTTTAAATTATAATTATAGTACTGGATCCCCTATCTCTTCTAAATCGACTCCTGTTCTTCTTCTATCACTCCAGACAAATCTTCCCACTCATAGAGGCCTTCAGTCTATTTTTTCCATCTATCCTCTTCCTCCTCTGTGTTTCACTCTTGCTTTCAATTTCACCAAAGGTTTTATTGACTTTCCGATATCATGAATCAGTCCTTCAGACAATCATTTCTTTTTAGATTTCTTCACAAATTTCACGCAGCCTTTTGTTATTAACTTCACTGCAGTTCCTTTGTATGTCATTCCTCAGCGACTTATATTTCTGTTGTCCTGAATTTCACAGAACTGCCCTGTTTCATCGATCAACCGAAGTACTTCTTCTGATACCCATGGTTTCTTCGCAGTTACCTTCTTTGTACCTATTGTTTTCTTTCCAACTTCTGCGATTGCCCGTTTTGGAAACTGTACTACCTACTGAGCTATTCCTTATTGCTGTATCTATAATCTTAGGGAACTTCAAGCGAATCTCGTCATTCCTAAGTACTTCCGTATCCCACTTCTTCACGTATTGATTCTTCCTGACTAATCTCTTAAATTCAGCCTACTCTTCATCGCTACTACATCGTGGTGTGAGTCAATATCTGTTCCTGGGCACCCTTAGAATCCAGTATCTGATTTTGGAATTTCTGCCTGACCCTGACATAATCTAGCTGAAATCTTCCGTGTCACCTAACCTTTCCCAAGTTCACGTACTCTCCTTGTGATTTTTGAACAGATATTTGCAATTATCAGCTGAAACTTATTACACAACTCAGTTAGTTTTTCTCCTTTCTCATTCTCTGTCCCAAGCCCATATTCGCCTGTAACCATTTCTCTTATTCCTTCCCCTACAACTGTATTCCATTTCCCCGTGATTATTAGTTTTTATCTCACTTTACGTATTGTATTACCCTTTCAATATTCTCATGTACTTTGTCTATCTATTCATCTTCATCTGAGATATAATGCCATTATATATAACACAGTACTCTGCTGCAAGTTGACTCACTCTCCGAAACAGCACGGTGCTGCTGGAGAGAAAAACCTCCACTACATCTAGGGTGATAATGGCATTATATCTTGTAGCACATCAATAGTTGAGTGGTATCGTGATTCCACGTTGGCCCGGTTTTCCGAGATGGAAGTAAGAGCGTCAGCTAAAGCACTCAGCCAAATTCGACACCTCGGCATCCATATTGATGTCTGCGGTCCGTTGAAAGGAGGGTCCAGCTACATCAAGGTCCCTAAGGATATAGCTGGTAAGAATACATGTATTAACGTTCAAAATAAAGAGGACAATGCTTCTTTGACAAGGTCAATCCTGGCCTGCGAAAGAGAAATTAAACAGAATCCAGAGTGCACATCTCGATACGGAATAGGTATTACCATTCATGGCTGTTACAGCTTTGACGTTATCGAGTTCCCCGTAAAGATTCAGGACATACCTGAACTTGCACAAAATCTTGGAATATCGTTTCGTGATTATGGGCTGGAGAAGATGAGCAGGAAAAGCGCAGTGTAGTTGGACCACTGCATTTTCTGAAATATGCGGGTGAGTGTGATCTTCATGTAAACATGCTGCTCTTGTTTGAAGATGATAATCAGCATCACTTATTGATCAAAGACGTGTCCCGCCTTCTTCCCTCCCTGATGAGTAGACACAAGGGTAAAGATCATATCCTTCAGGTGTCTAAATACCTTTTCGGAAGAAAAATATTTATAAAGGACTGTGAATCCAAGCAAATGGTGCGTGTTGTTATGCCTTGAAAAGAAAACAAATTCGCTGACCGCTGGTGGCCGAGCGGTTCTAGGCGCTACAGTCTGGGACCGCGCGACCGCTACGGTCGCAGGTTCGAATCCTGCCTTGGGCATGGCTGTGTGTAATGTCCTTAGGTTAGTTAGGTTTAAGTAGTTCTAAGTTCTAGGGGACTGATGACCTCAGAAGTTAAGTCCCATAGTGCTCAGAGCCATTTGAACCATTCTTTTTTTAAACAAATTCATTATATTCAAGAATGCTCACCACCAGGAGAGATATCCATTTGTTGTATACGCTGAGTTCGAATATCTCCTTGCCCCTGTCACATGCTCTGAAGGGAGTCCCTTAGCCTCACATACCACCTTCATGCAAAAACACTTACCAAATTAAAACGTACCAAATTGGATGCTCATATGATTCAAGTCTTAACTGCTGCGAATCTTATGTCGGGGATAATTCTGTGGTTTGGTTACTCACTGAGCTTGAGAAACTCTCATGGGATGTTGGTAGGCTTTACAGCACCAATATCCCCATGAGCGAATAGGAGGAGAATAAAAAATTATACTAATATGCAGTTAACTTTCATATTTGTAGGGTACCATTAGATAGAAAAGTTGAAATTCCCCGTAGAGATCATTGTTATTTTACGAGAAAGTTCCGTGGTGCAGCTGACAACGCATGCAGTTTCAAGTATAAGTTATCTGGGCACACACCCGTTTTCTTCCATAATTTAAGCGGGTATGATGCTCACTTTCTAGTTGAGCAGTTGGCTAATTTCGGTTTGAAGACAGATCAGGTCAGCGTCCTTCCTGAGAGTGTAGAGAAGTATCTTTGTATATTTCTTCCTCGAAAGGAACGACGCCATAAATTACGGTCGCTGGCCGGGGTGGTCGAGCGGTTCTAGGCGCTACAGACTGGAACCGCGTGACCGCTACGGTCGCAGGTTCGAATCCTGCCTCGGGCACGGATGTGTGTGATCTCCTTAGGTTAGTTAGGCTTAAGTAGTTCTAAGTTCAGCGGACTGATGACCTTAGAAGTTAAGTCCCATAGCGCTCAGAGCCATTTTTTTGAAATTACGGTCAGCTTCCTTGACTCTTCACGTTTCATGCAGACTTCACTCCAGAAACTTGTTGACACTCTACCTCAGGAGGATGTGTACATCACCCGATCTGTGTACCCCGACGGGGAAAAGTTTCAAAATGTGACTAAGAAAGAAGTTTTCTTTTATGAGTATCTGGATAGTAAGGTGAAACTCGACTAAACCAGGCTACCCGACATATTTGCATTTATCAATACTCTCACAGGTTATACTAACACTAGTACAGATTATGAACATGCCGTGAATGTCTGGCGGTTATTCAACATCCTCAATTTGGGTGAATATGCAAGACTATACATGGACACCGATGTGCGCTTGCTTGTGGATGTTTTTGAAAAAGATCCGGACTGTGTTCAAGGCCACATACTTTCTGGACTACGCCTTTTGTTACACGACACCTCGGTTGTCGTGGAACGCAGTGCTCAAGTAAATGATCCGCAGCATCTAGCTTGTGAGTGATGCTGATAGGCTTCTTTTCTTTGACCATGAGATTCATGGGGCAGCGTGTCCATAGAAACTCCAAGGCAAATGGGTCTAACCCACATATGGATGTTGGGTTCAATCCATCCCTCGATTTATGTTTTATATGGAGACGCCATGATGCTGCCACTGCTGTTTGGTGTGTTTTCGAAAACGAATTAGAAGGTTTAGGGGGAAAAATAATGGATCTGGTGGCTGACTCTGATGTATCCTGTTACTATGCGTGAAATGACAAGCGAATTGCTGTTATGTCCAGAGCAACAACTTCCGCGAGGGAGCACTGTCCCAACAGAGGCATGTAATCCATTATCATAATCTCCATCAGTGCCTCGGCTTAGCGATGGAGCTAGGTAGAATCACTGGGCTATCTCCTTCAAGTAGTCCCCCTGGTTGAAGGAGTATATTGAATTAAATACCGAAAGGAGGGCGGGCGCGACTAGTGATTTCGAAAAAGATTTTTATAAATTAATGAATAATTCCATTTGCAGTAAAACCGTGCAGAATGTAGGAAGTGCCTTCAGTAGTTAGAATCTTTTATTTAGCTGGCAGTATTGGCGCCCGCTGTGTTGCAGTAGTTCGAGTAACGAAGATTTTTGTGAGGTAAGTGATTCATGAAAGGTATAGGTTATTGTTAGTCAGGGCCATTCTTTTGTAGAGATTATTGAAAGTCAGACTGCGTAGCGCTAAAAATATTGTGTGTCAGTTTAGTGTTGATCAGAATAGGTAAAGAGCGAAATGTCTGAGTACGTTCAGTTTTGATCAGCTGTTTGAAAATCAAATAACGTAAGGGGTTTACCAGCACAGTAATTCATAAATTTTTCTAAGGGGACGTTTCATATGTCGACCCTTAGCCGAGGATACCTCACTGGAATCTTATGATTTTTTCTTGTAGTTTGTGTAATTAGTGTAGCTATTGTTTATTGCTAGCCCGTAATTATAGAGAGAATTTCCTTTGTAGTTGTAGTTTTTCATTGTTGTACAGTAAAACAGTTGTGGCATGCTGCGCTTGCAATTAACGAGATATTATTTTCAGTGCTATGTTGATGTATTTTCTTATTTTTGCTCTTCAAATTGTGCTTTTCTGTGTTATCGTGTGAAATTTTGTGACAATAATGGCGTGTGAAAAACGTAATACTAGGCTCCAAAGTAAACTGAAAAATGACAGTGAAGACGAAAGCAGTGTGTTAGCGCCGAAAGCAGTGTGTTAGCGCCACCGTGTAATTAATTAACTAAAGTTCAACATAGTAATTTGGTAATTTTGCAAAGGGGAATGGATCAGGCAATAAATAATCGTGTAGACAGTGATACAGCTAGTGAGGAGGGTAGTATTGTCGATCGGTCGGTCGGCAACAGTTCGCCACAGGGATCCGAAACGACAGGACACAATTTTGCAAATACCGTAGATTCAGGTTTTGCGTCATTACCCGTTTCTCAATCAAGTCAAGACACAATTTCTGCTTTTCAAAATGCGAATATTGGCTTTTCAAATGCACTGCCGAATAGCACTGAGGAACATTTTTCAGACACCAGTGCACTGTTATTACAATTAATACAACAAGTGGGACAAAAGCTTCAAAAGTTAGGCACAATGGAACAAAATCTTCAAAAGTTAGACACAATGGAACAGTATCTTCAAAAGTTAGACACAGTGGAGGAAAATCTTCAAAAGTTAGACACAATGGAACAATATCTTCAAAAGTTAGGCTCCACGGTTGAACTAACACGTGAAGATTTAACTACTGAGTTACATAACATCGAATCGAAATGTCAGAATGTCTGTAATGACGTAAAAACACAAATTTGTGACCATTTTCAACCTATTTTTTCACGTCATGAAAATGCAATACAGAATCACGAAGCAGGCATAAAAGAACTACAGACTATTGTTCATGAGAATCACGAGTCCTTGCGGGCTAAAATGGACTCAGTTGCATCTACCGATTCGGTTACGTAACTTGCCAAAACTCAGGAAAACTTAAAGGACACAGTGGATACTCTGAAAATTGGTTCAGAAAGACGCATGGAGGAAATTAGTTCACTATCAGAGGAATTAGTCGAACTTTTGGATCAGCTAAATAATTTATCTACGAAGGTAGCTGATAATCTGAATGACACAAGACCGGTAGTCTTTAATGACACAGAAGTGTATGAACAAATTAGGAAATTCAAACAAAATCAGAATCAAATTAATACGCAACACCAAAGAGAAATCCGGGAAGTACAAGATCAGTTGTCACAGGTAGTGCAAGAATTACATATTTCAGAGGACACTCGCGCTCCAATACGGGAAGATGGACATAGAAATACGGAACAGCCACAAAATAATAACACAGGGCACTTCGGAAATAATGAAAGAAATTGGCAAGGTGCACCGAATTTTGAGATGGATCCACCGAAACGACGTAACAATGACCGACATGCGACTCACCGACATGATGATTTTGTCTATAAGCTGTTTATTGCTACACGTAAATTCAAAACATTTAAGAATTCCGGCAACGACATTCATCCACAAGCGTGGCTTCATCAATTCTCTCATTGTTTTCCTCCCAACTGGTCATTAGAGCACAGATTAGAATTTATGTGTGGCTATTTAGAGAATGAACCAGCTGTAAGAATGCGATCGCTCATTCACAATTGTCACAGTGAAGGAGAATTTTATCATGCCTTCCTCTCAGCATATTGTTCTCAAGCTACTCAAGACTGAGTAAAACATAGCATCATAATGATGAAGCATTTTGAACAATCTGAATTTTCCAGTCTTGTGAAATATTTTGAAGACATATTGCACAAGAATCAGTACCTGTCAAACCCATACTGCCCCTCAGAACTCATCCGCATTTGCTTCATCAAATTGCCTGAACATTCACGACATATTATTTTGACAGGACGTTGCAAAGACGACATTGAAGCTTTTCAGGGACTGTTACAAGAATTGGAGATCGACACTGAGAATCGCGGTATAAAATAAATAAAATAAAATCAAATAAAATATTAATTATTTTAATGTTAATTATTCTGTATGATGGTGATTGTAATTGTAATTGATATTTGCTTATCTGGATAATTATTCGGTATCAGACGCTTGACAATGGCTTTTTCGTAAAGGCAATGTTACTCGTAGTTGACCGTGAAATAAAATTGAAATAATCGGACTTCGTAGTTAAATCGTTTCCAAAGACTGCTGCGGTAGGTGCGGACTCATAATCTAAATCTCAATATTACAATAATTTGCCAGCCATGCCAAAACGTCGTACAGAGGTGATTGTCTACTAAACATAAAAAAGTTACACTGTTAGTTAAATCAGATATATTCAATGAATAAGCCTACAGTTCATAATCCTACTTACTTTTATAAATATAAATTCTTTACAGAATCGAGTGCCTAGTGTGGTTGCAACTCGCAGTAATTTCCTATAACATGAAATATGGCGGTGTGCCAGACAATAAAATAAAATACGTGCTTCTCGCACCACTGCAACCAGAGCTCTCCTTTCTTAATCAAACATACGAGTAACGTAATTGTGCTTTTGTTTTATCAGCGACACGGCGCTGCAGTTGTGTGCCATAGGCTTTATTTATTTGTCACTGATTATTTATTTAATTAATATTTCGCGTTTCCGAGGAAACTCACGCTCGGCATGCAAATGTGCCTTTATATTGCCCCCTGAATTGCGAGGCGAAAGGACACACCTGCAGGCGAGCAATTCACCTAAAGGCACAAGAAAATCTAAGTTATCTACAACTATTTACATCACCTACATTATACTCATTATATACAAAATTTGAATGACGCGGGTGCGCCGTAAAAGTTCTTATGTTGGCAGATAGAGTGCGCGCATGCGCAGAAGCGTCTGTGTGACTCCGGCACTGCCGTTATATCGTACAGTTAGATCATGCGGCACAGTATTGCAGTTCATATTGTTCGTGTGCGCGCGTCTCTCAGTCGTTGCACCAAGAAAATATTCAACCAAGATTACATATGAAGACTACATTCTATGACAGGTAACTTAGTTTTAAATTTACAATATTCGTTATAACACAATACAACTTAGATTGTTGAATGTTCTTAGTTACATAGTATTGTTTTGAAATACTTCAAAGAAAAATGTCCGTATGTTTCAGGTGCGTTGACCTATACACATCGTGTCGTTATCACAGTTCATATTCATCTGCTGCACAATAATTTTTTACAGGTTAGTATCGTCGTGGTAAAGTTTTTTGATCACGGTAACATCGTTGTATAACAACGTGATTAATACATAAGCGTGTCCATTTCCTATTTTCATTATAGTCGTTGTGATGCAGTTCGTTGTGAGTAAAAGCATTGCTTATTACAGATCAGACGTGACCCATCGAGTAATTGGTCCACGTGCAGTTCGTTTTTTTACATTCCGTGGAAGCTTGGTTGCAGAACCTCGGACGGCACATAGCTGGCGTCGATCCTTGGACAGTCCAGGTAAGAGTGTCCGTCACATTTCGAGAACATTTCATTCCCTGAAGTTCCAACCAAAATTCTTCCACCCGTCGTGTTGTTTTCTGGACAGGCACTTTGTGTCCATTTAATCCAGTTAACATCTTGAAGTTAGGTACTGTAGTAATGTCACTAGACGATGCACGAATTATGCACTTCACATTTTCAGTTTTTTGCTGAATATAGCTCACCTAAATGTTCATAGTTATTAATCAAGGAAATCGTTCATCGCGTTTACATAGGTACGATGCATAATGAATGGCATTAACCGTTTCCTTCAGATAGGTTTCTGCGTAGTTGCAGAGTTAGTAATGTTCGTTAATGTCCGTGAACAGAGGTTCACTATGCAATGTCTTTTTGGCACTCGTTTTGTTCAAATTTTTACATGATACATCAGTTAAAAAAAAAAGTGATTATACATACACATGTCACATATTTTCTTAGTATAAACATAATACAGTTGCACATAAACATGTTTACATCATCATTACATCGCTATAGGTTATTACATTGTGTCACATTTGATTACATGAATTGCAGATATTTACGTCCTCTTTATCGGTTTTGTGATGTCATCTGAAATTAAGATAGGTTAGACACAACATTCATTACATCAGTAGGCAAGACCAGGCGTTTTCACTACTCAATAAATATTCAAAATAGTAAGAGAGAGAAAATGTTCGATTCCTCGCGTTTTCTGCGTGTGTGTAGTGTGTCTGTGTGGCCTTGACTACTGGTAGATGCTTTTCGTGTTGAGAGATGTGCGTCTAATCTATTTCTCAAAGTAAAAGATCGCTTCACAGATGACGTCTGTCAGTTCGTCAGGTGTCATACCAAGTCAGTGGTACCTACAGTCACAAATGTTCCGTGAAAAATTAATATATCATTCACTGCTACGTAATCATAAATTTTACTTTAATATTCAGTCTTCTCGGTGGAGCCGCGGCGTTGAAAGAAAAGTTCTTCTGTCTTCAACTGCGACTCTGGAACGCTGAAATGAAAATTTCTATACTACTTATTATCTGTGTTGTAACGAGTTGCTTAGCAATGTTTTGATGGGTATGACTTTGACATTATTCAGCATGAAATGCTCTAAGATCTCGGTGTGCGTATAGCCCAATAATTTTGTTAGTTCTACGATGTTGTAACAGATACGCACCAGGGTGCGGTATGTTAACAATTATATAAGGTCCTTCATATAGCAGACGCCACTTAGCGTTGCGTCGTTTGAGTGCAACAGATTTATGATGAGTACGAAGTAGTACAAGCATTCCTACCTCGAATTTTTGTTTTCTTTTTATTATGTTTCTGTGATGTTTGTTTCGTATTTGTGCGTGATGTGTCAATGTAGTTAATACTTCTTTTATTTTCTGTTCAGGTGTGATTTCCTTGTCTGACAACTTAGGTAATGGTTCTATCCACTGATCGTTCTGTTTGCAATTGAACATGATCTCGTTAGGTGTGTAATTTGTATCGTAAATATTTAAGTTATTGTGTACGTCTTCGAAAAGACTTAGGTAGGACACCCAATTAGTATGTTTTGATGAAATATAGGTCCTCATGAATCGATTTAATTCTCGGAAAAGTCTCTCAGTCGCGTTACATTGTGGACTAAACCTCGAAATAAATATACTTTTAATGTTATTGTCCTTCAAGAAATTTCTCCATTTGTACCCAGAGTAGTATGCTGCATTATCTGACAGAATTGCTTTAGGTTTTCCCACGTGCGTCAGGTAATCACTTGAGAATCTTCGTATTATAGCACTTGCAGTGGCGGATTTTAAAGCATAAAGTTTTACATGTTTAGAAAATACATCGTAAAAAGCTAAGATATATTTGACGCCTCCAGAGCTTGCTGGATGCGGTCCACTGATGTCAGTACACAGAATTTCCAGGGGTTTACTGGGTAAAATAGAATGTAAATCTGTTTTTGTGGATAAATTCTGAGGTTTTGATTTTTGACATATGACACATGTTTTCAGTTCCCTGTAAATTTTTCTTCTCATATTGCTAAAATAACAGTATGTGCTGAGCTTTGCCAAACACTTTTTCGTCCCATAATGACCCCAAACTAAGTGTGTGTGCCAAATTAAATTACGTTCAGACTCTTTGGGAATGCATACACACCAGTTAGTAGCATTTGGATGTCGTCGATAAAATAGCACATCATTGTGTAACTTGTAATACTTAGTCAAAGGATGATTGTGTTTTTCTACCAGTAATGTTATTATCTTATACCAGTGAGGATCAGATTTTTGCAATTCAGCCATGTTTCTGCACATATCAATATAATATTGGTGATACTGCTTGTCTTGCATTAAGAGAATCCTATAGTCATTTATATTTTCTAAGTCACTGTTGGTATCATTCATACCTTGTGGAAGTCTAGACAAAGTGTCCGCAATGGTGTTGTCCTTACCTCTTATGTACTTAATTTCAAAAGAGTAGTTCTGAAGTGTAACTGCCCATCGTGATAGTCTAGGATGTACAAGTTTACAAGTTAACAAAAATGTCAGGGCCTGGTGATCGGTGTAAATTACTGTATGTTTTCCAAATAAATAATAATTGAATTTCTTGAATGCCCATACTATGGAAAGTGTTTCTAACTCAGTAGTCGAGTATGTACGCTCACATTCAGTTAAAGTACGACTTGCAAACCCAATAATTCTTATCTGTTCCTTTTCTTTATTCTTTACAACTTGAAATAAGCAACAGCCCAAGCCAGTACGTGAAGCGTCACAAGTCATACAAAAATCTAAATTGAAATCTGGATGGCTCAATATGTTAGCATTCACTAAAGCATGTTTAATTGTATTAAAGTCATTCTGGCACTGTTCCGACCAGATCCAAACTTGATTCTTTCTGAGTAGATTTAGCAGATGTTTACTGTTCAAAAGTGGTTGTGGCAAAAAACGTCTGAAAAATGAACATAGCCCAAGGAATGATTTTAACTGCTTTTTAGTTCGAGGGCTAGGAAAGTTTCTGATAGCATCTAATTTACTGGGATCAGGACGTATGCCCTGTGAATTAATGATATGTCCTAAATATTTTATCTCACTGCAACCAAATTTTGATTTTCTTAGGTTGGCTGTGACTCCAGCTTGTGCAAATTTTTCTAAAATTCTTTGAAGTGTGTCAACGTGTTCATTCCAGGATTGTGTAGCTATCAGTATATCGTCTACATAGTGTGTGACTGTCTCAACTAAATCGTCGCCTAGCACGGTATCCAGGGCTGTAATGAATACCCCAGAGCTGACATTCAGTCCGAAGGGTAGAACACAAAACTGATAGGTTCGCCCCCCGAACATAAATGCAGTATATTTCCGAGAATCAGGAGTGATACCCACCTGCCAAAACGAATTAGCGAGATCTATTGTGGAAAAATATTTTGCATCTAGAAATTTCTGTAATTGCTCTTCTAAATTTTCAGGTTTTGTGTGAACCGGTAAAATTATTTCATTAATAGCTCGTGCGTCTAACACTAACCTAATGCTTCCATTTGATTTTTTGACAACAAGTAGAGGACTACAGTAAGGTGAGGTGGATGGTTCAATGACCTTCCAGTCTAACATTTGTTTTAATTCTTGCCACACAGCAGGTCGTTGAGATAACGGTACGTTATATGTCTTGTGGTAGAAGATCTTGTGAGGCTTAACTTCAATCTTGTACACATACGTGTTGATAACACCTAATCGTTTGATAAAAACTTGTAAATATTTGGATAACACTTCCTGTAGTTTTATACGTTCATGTACACTGAGAGCTGTAGCTTCACTTATCTTATGATCAAGCAATGTTTTCAAGTCCATTAGCTCTGCGTCAGATGTGTGTGTTTGCATGTCCTGAATGTCTTTGTCAAGTACTAACTGAACCTTGTACCCTGTACAGTGTTTGTCATGCTTTAGAGTTCTCCTGTCCAAATCAATAATAATTACCCTGCTTTTATCATTTAAAATACATTTACCTTTGGAGAAGTCTATAATGCAGTCCTTCTCGCTCATAATATCTATTCCTAATATGCAATTAGTCACAAGGTTTTGTACAACCAGGAATGGCCATTGTACGGTTCCATTACCTATTTTAACGTTTACAAAAACTTGCTTCGTAACCCTACATGACTTATTACCTAGTGCAGTAGTTATTTTACAGTTTTGGGCAGGAAACTCAGGCACAGGTTCCAATTCACACATCTTTTTATAAAAATTAAAAGATAAAACGCTCACAGTTGCACCTGTATCTAGGATAATAGTAGTTGGAATCCCACCTACTACCCCAGTAGTGGATGCTAAAACAATTTCATTTGTGTTTAAACGACATTGTGTACTGTCTTGTAAAAGTTCATCTGATATATTGTTATTGTGGTTGTATCTTATAAATAAAACAGGTAGTTTTTGTTTAGAATTACTCGGCATATCATTATTCTGTTGTTCAAGTGTGGTGTCAAATAACTGATTAACATTGAAGCCGCCCCCCAAGAATTCTTCAGCCACGACCTGGGGCAAAGTAGTGACTGTTTCTAGTTTGTTGGATTAGCATTTGTACTAGGTACTGACACAGATTGAGGTTGTGCATCAGGTGTCATTTCTATTATATTCACATTCGGATATTGCCTATTATGATCTCCAAACTTTTGCGGTTGTTGTTGCTGTTGCGCATTATAACTTACCTGTCGGTCGTAAGGTATGCTCCAATTTTGTCCTGGTGGCTGCTGTGGTAAAGCAGAGTTTGAATGAAAGTACTGATCGTTACGAGTCCAACCTTGATGCTGTCTTGGCTCGTAGTTATTATTATTTCTATTTCTGTTTGTGTTTTTGTTATTACCTTTGTATCCGTTGTTACCGTTGTAGTTATTACCGCGGTGCCTTTTGTATGGATTGCCGCATGAAGTGTTATTACTGTTGTAACTATTGTTTGTATTGGAATATGCGTGTTGATTTTGATTTCCGTACTGAGACGGCATGTGAGTTTGCTGTTTTTGTTGTACCGCGTATCCAACTGTGGGCGCGCCAGAATTGTGTTGGCAAGCCTGCATGTTTTGCATACCACTAATGTAAACATTGTGGCTGCTGTTTTGCCGCGCGAAGCGCTGGTCTTCAAGTAACATGTCAACCGAATCTAAAGCTGTTAAAAAATAATCTGAATCGTCATCCGGGATATGTAGAAGTTTTTCTTTAATGTTGAAAGGCAATTTGGCCTTCAACGCACGGAGTATATCACGCGTTGCGACTGGTTCGTCTAAAAAGTGTCCCATGTTCAAGTATTTTTCAAAATATCTGCGTAAGTTGCCATTTTTACTGTTAAAAGTTTCAGGTTCTAAAATTTGTCTTCTGAGTCGCTCCTGGACGGATTGCGACCAGAATTTGTTCAGAAAAGCACGCTCAAACTCACTGTACGTGGTACATACGTCAGCTTGACTGTATGCCCAGACAGCTGCATCGCCTTGGATGTAACCGACAATATATGAAATCTTTTTCCGGTCACTCCAAGTGCGTGGAAATGCGTTACTAAAAGATTTAAGAAAAATCACCGGATGAATGGTTCGTTTTTCTGGGATAAAAATCTGAAATTGCCTGTGTTTCATTAAGCTTTCGTCTTCCTTTGCATTATGATATGGATTTGTCCCACTGTAATTACTGCTATATCCAGCTGGCGAGTAATTACGATAATGTTGCTGTGGTTTACCATGATAATAGCTTGTGTTTGTGTTTGCACATCGTGGTATGTGTTGTAGTCGTGGTGCGTTTTGTTCTTGTGTATTTGTCGTGTGCGGAATGTGTGTATCATACTCGAATGTATATTGGTTTCTGAACTGTACATTTTGACTGATATTTTCGTTACATTCAGACTGTGGTCGATCGGTGAATTGTCCCATGGGTGCAGTGACGGATTGTACTGCGTCACTGATCAGCTGTTTGTTATTAGTAATGTATTGCGCTACGGAGTCGTGCACAATTGTTGGTAAATTTTCACGTAAGCATGTATCAAAATGTTTGTCTTTGTTCACTACCCAATCATTAAATTCTTTATTAATATTTTCAAAATGAGCTGTGGCATCAGATTGTAAGATGTCAGTCAGGTGTTGTTCAACATTGTCAAATTTATTCTGTACGTCAGTAATTCGTTTTTCAAGGTTGTCATGTACTGAAGGATATGTTTGAATTTGTTCAGTAAGAACTTCACACGTGACATTAAGGTTTTTTATTTGTGTCCGTAAAAGTGCTACGTCAGTTGTAGTCTTTTCTTGTCTCGTATTAAGCTGGGAAAATTTAGTACTGAGTTCAGTCATCTGTTTGGTCAGTGTGGCGTCTATAAGTTCCACACGTTTACATAAAGTGTCATTACCTGTCTTGAGTGCTATGAGGTCAGATTTAATTGCGTCATTTTGTGTCTTTAAGGTTGCCATGTTTTCGGCGTTCTGTTTGATTAACATTTGTAACATGTCGGCAATGTTTACCGTTTGCAAGGTCTCTGCCCCCGCCGCGTCATTAGACGTGACGTCATGCATTAACATGGGCTCTGATTGAGACTTTGAAATTTTTGTGGTGGACGGCCTATTGTCAAAATTTTCGTCAACACTTGCGTCAATGTTTGATGAATCGTCACTACCGGTTGCTGTCGTAAAGTCATTTTCTAACACTTGTCTCACGTCCGAGTCGGATTGCGTCTGAATAGTACGTCCTTGCTGTTCCATTTTTGCGTATTGTTTTCTAGTTATTACCATGCCACACGTGATATATGTTTCAAGAAAATATTTGACACTGATTTTAAAATAAAATGCAGTTGAGCATGAATCGCTCGTAGCAACAATGGCTGTCTATTAATTTAAAAAAATATAAACTGAATTTGAGATTATTGGTAATGGCTGCTGTCCATGTTACTACGTATCGTACAGAAGTCGGCCATATTGTACACTCGTGTATTGGTATTGTTGCATACGTTATTGTTTAGGGAAAAGTACTGAGAATGAAATTTATCACTGAAACTGTTATGCAGAAAAGAAACACTACAGAATTTACTGAAAAGCTAATACACTGAATTATACGTCTGGTCAAGCCTGCCAATGCAAGGATGCTGCGTCTTACCTTATTTTGCTGGAAGCTTCTTTGCGTCTTCCGGCAAAATTTCAGAATTGCAATGTCTTCAAATTTTGTTATCTCTCATACATTGACGTCCAGGTCCAGAAAGTTGATTTTTTACATGAAACAAAGAGAACAATGTAACAAATGACAAAATAACAAGTCCGACACGCAGTCGCCAATATAAAATAAATAAAATAAAAACAAATAAAATATTAATTATTTTAATGTTAATTATTCTGTATGATGGTGATTGTAATTGTAATTGATATTTGCTTATCTGGATAATTATTCGGTATCAGACGCTTGACAATGGCTTTTTCGTAAAGGCAATGTTACTCGTAGTTGACCGTGAAATAAAATTGAAATAATCGGACTTCGTAGTTAAATCGTTTCCAAAGACTGCTGCGGTAGGTGCGGACTCATAATCTAAATCTCAATATTACAATAATTTGCCAGCCATGCCAAAACGTCGTACAGAGGTGATTGTCTACTAAACATAAAAAAGTTACACTGTTAGTTAAATCAGATATATTCAATGAATAAGCCTACAGTTCATAATCCTACTTACTTTTATAAATATAAATTCTTTACAGAATCGAGTGCCTAGTGTGGTTGCAACTCGCAGTAATTTCCTATAACATGAAATATGGCGGTGTGCCAGACAATAAAATAAAATACATGCTTCTCGCACCACTTCAACCAGAGCTCTCCTTTCTTAATCAAACATACGAGTAACGTAATTGTGCTTTTGTTTTATCAGCGACACGGCGCTGCAGTTGTGTGCCATAGGCTTTATTTATTTGTCACTGATTATTTATTTAATTAATATTTCGCGTTTCCGAGGAAACTCACGCTCGGCATGCAAATGTGCCTTTATAGCGGGACGCGAAAACAGGAACACAACAATTACAGCTCACATCCGTCACAATTTCGCGATGACAGAAATAATAACTGGTCACAAAAAGACTATTCTTACAACGCAAATCGTGACCAAAACAGACACCATCCGTATGACAGCTGTTGGCAGAATAATAGTTACAGAGAAAAATCGCATTTCCATAGTAATGAATATGACAGAGATAACCATAGAAACAGACAATATGGGAACCAAAACAACTATTATCAAGGGAGACAGAATAACTTCAGACACAACTGTCCACCGCGCAGTTACGACTCAGGGAGAAATTCTCCACCACATGACCGACAAGAAATTAATTACAGAAATTACCGACATGATGACAGATGATATAATCATAACGACAGACCCTAATTTCATCAGAAATGGCGAGATTCAAACAGAGCAGGGCCTTCTCGTCAAGGTGAATTTGTAGAAGTTAGGTCTCCTAATACTAATAACGATGCGCGCCAACAAAGAGAGAGACAATAATTCGCACTGCAGGCAGCCACGTGCGCCAGCTGGCTCAGAGAAAAATAACATAGATGCTAACCTTGAGAAAAATTTTAGTATTCCTTACCGACGTATACCACATGATAATTACATTGAAGTTGAAACTGCATACTAGGGAGAGTAAAGGATTGCTCCACATTTCACATGTAAAACCGTTTATTGAAAGATAATCTGCTTTTTAACTTAGTCTGCGCCATAAAATTTTTCAATTCACGCTACTAGTACGCTTTGTCACACTTATGAACTGTTAACATGCAACAATGTTTTGAAGTTATCTATCCAGTCTAGAACCTAGGGAACATATTTAGACAGTAATTACGAATACATTGTTATAGTCAACAGACGACAAGGTTACTGTGTGTGTACATTCTTGCTTGTTAGTTGCACGATTACATAACGAATATAATGCTCACATACTTAAAACATATACCGGTACTGCCAATGAGAGTGTAATGCAACATTTTAGTTTACTTGGAAATACATTCTGGATTTAAAGTACTTTCTGAGAGATACCAGATGACACAGTGGTTAGTTTGACAGCTACACGAGTATATCACGACGCTACTAATGAGTGACACAATTTATATTATTGCTTTTGCGCTGTATCTGTCTTATATCTGCACAGTTTTTCTGAATTCTTCTGGAAAGTAAAATATGTTTTAGTAGCAACTTTTGTGGTATAGCTACAATGAGACAGCCTTTTTCGTAGCACAACAATACGTTACAGTGTAGTACTTTCTTGATCATGGAACTGTACGTAATAACTACAATATCTATACGCATAGAATTTCACTTTTGTTTATTATGAGGTAAGTACATTGACTTCAACAGAACTTTGCTTACGGACGACGATAATTACGACACTTGGCACATTTTTTACCCTTAAATAATGACAGAGATTATATTACAACAAGACGCACAGTTTAGCGCTACAGTAAACGTATTTGAGTGATTAATTTTGTACTTAAAACATTTATTTTTAAAGATTTTTGAATTACAAAGATACAAAGGTTTTCCGTGATACATTTCATTCCATTGCTGTAATCTGTAACACCTGAGGGTATAATTAGATTAATCTTCAGGGGGTTACACGCTTACTTTGTGTACCATGTGTTTGGCAAGCACAAGGAGCCTTAGCTAATATGGTATTTGCTTATGCAACTTTACACATGGGTACCATATTTCTCTAACACAGAATTACACAGCTATCTGGTTATTTAACAGAGAAACAAACTTTTTTTTTCTACGTCAGTGACACATGTTTACGCAATTACACAGTTGGATAACTTCACACTTATGAAATTGTATTTTGTCTGTACTTTGTGAACTCTTCATATTTTTTCGGAACCTTTTGATACTATGAGAGCTTTGAATGATGTATTTGGTATGGGATCATGATTTTTAAAATACATATGAGGTAGATGACACTATTGAAATGAGCAGAGAATTTTTTTAGGTTTTGAAATTATTGCAGAAAGCTACGACGTTTTTGAGATTTGACTGATGTGTCTGATGTTATTATTACGACGACGATGTGTATTATACTGTTGAGGTATGTTTAGATCAATAAGCTGATGCTATATGAGGAATGTGATTATGCTACGTATTTATTATGACGAAATATTGAAGAAGTGTCGACGAAAATGTATATGAGGAATAAGGTAAAGAATAATGAGCAGTGGTTAGGGTCTCTGATTTGTGAAAGAGGATGTTGGAAACCAAGAATCGTACTTTAAGAGTTATGGGATGTGTGTATATGTGTGAATGTATCACAATGCCGGCTAAAATTTTTTGGACACTGTTATATTTATAGGATTTTGTGTCTACACATTTGTAACGCAAATTCTCGACCTGTGAATTTTTTTGTATGGGACTGTCACTGTAGCGGAAACTGCTGTCGTAAATATTTCGGTAAGAAAGCTAAGTTACCTTGACGTAATGCGTTGTGGGCGCAGTCGCCTGGAGAAAAAGCCATTAGGTGGAGAAAAAAAGAGGCCATTAATGTCGCTAGTGACAGTCCTTTGTAGAAAGCATCGCAAATAGGACACGCTCATTACTTAGAAACATATGATTATACTGTGAAGCTCGTTCTTTGTGCTACGTACAGAAATGCTTATGAATTGATGGGAAATATTCTTACATCTGCACACCTTATTATGATGAGTGTCTTTCTACAAGAGTTGAGAGAATTTCTACTAACTTATGAAATGGCACATAACTATTGAATTATATTTTTATGCTTTGCTTTACGTAGTTATTATTTTATTTGATATCTGGTTTCCATCTGTGTTGCAGCATTGGTTTTATAAAGTAAAATTAAATGTATTTGCTAATGTGACCACTTTCTGTCAACATATCTATTAAATAATGGAGTATGACCGCACGAGGATTCTGGTACAGACGTCGAGATACTGGGACAGCGTTGTTAGAGAGGCCATCGAAATTCGCACCAATGACGACCTCATAAACCGGGACTGTGGCTATAATCTTAGCAAGGCTTGGGAACCAGCGATCGGGTTAATCAAGAGTAAATCGAGCAGACGTATAGTTGTGACGACCACGGCGGACAGAGCCATCACACCGACGTCATCTCAGACGCCGTCGCAATCTGTTCCACCGCGCGACCGTGGCGCTGGGCGCGGACGGCGGAGGGAGCGCGCCGCGGGCGGAGGGTATTTAAATCGGCCGCCGCCGCGACCGAACCCAGTTCCCTCTGACCAGCCATAGCGTACGGATCTCCGTGCCGGTACGTTCACAGGAGCTCAGTCCGTCAGTTCACCTGATGATGGCGACATGTTTGATCGCCGAAATATTGTGCCCGTTGGACACTATAGACCGGCAGCATACCCGTGGATATTTTGATTAATAATTTTGTGATCCACATTCTTCGAAACAGGAGTACTTGGAAAGAAACGAACGATAAGAAGGGACTCGTAATAGTAACTGCATACAAAATTGTCTTTACAAGTACTTGGTATTTTCTTTTTGTAGAATAAGTTTTGGTGCACCACTTTAATGACATAGACACTAAGATGTGAATAGACGTTTCCCTTATCTGCATTGTTGTCTTTAGTGTACTATTTTTTCTGCTTGAGCTATGTCATGATTAGATATAAGTTATTACATTTGCTGCTGCTGTTTGCCAGGCATAGTGCTACTGAATTTCACTTTGTATTACTCTGTTAAGCCAGTTTTACTACTGATTTATTTTTCTTGTTTGCTGCACATTGCCTTATATTAGTTGTAATGTTGCAGTTGCTTTGCTAATTTAGATATACTGCTGATTGCTTTGCAAATTTGCATTTTTTTCTCATTGCTGTTTGTGTTAATTGTTTTGTACTGCTGCATTGCCTCGTCCCTTAGTATATATATCTGGGCTCAGTAGATTTAAGTTAGCTTAAGAGGGGGTAGACTATATAAGAAACTAACTATCAAGAATAGGGAAAGAATGCATTGAGAAGTTATATGAAAAAGATTTGGGCAAAAATGAGTATTCTACAATGAGAAATAATCACTTAGAAAGAGGATATGAACCAAACAGTAGGGTTTAGGGACGACAGGTTTAGGTAGGATTTCCTTGGAAATAAATGATGAGGTAAGATAATGGAAAATAAATAATGAGGTAAGAAATAAGTGAACATATAAATACAGAAAGCATGCTTGAATAGGATTTTTTTGATGGAAACAAGTGTAGAAATAAGAGGAAAGATCTATGGAATGAAGTTTTGGGTTGGACTGCAGTACCAAATGTTACACTGAAAGGAAACCCTGTCCTTTCCTTTTGTGTTATTCCGCTATGTGTTTGTATACCATTGTGTATTTGTGCTCTTCCTGTCTTTATGTGTTTATCTGATAAGAGTTACGTTGTAGAATTTTTCTAATAATATGTTATTTACTTTGTAAAGATGTTTAGACATTATTTATTCTGTTTTGTTTTAATGCTTATGTGTGAAGTTGATGTTTCGAAAGTTATTCTGATCTTTTATGTATGCACTTATGTAATAATTCCTGTAACACTGATGTATATGTTATTTCGATTCTTTTATAAAGCCCATATTACTACAAATGTTATCTGTATTTTTATGTTCTTTCGTGATGTATTTTGTACCTTTGTTATTGTATTCTCATGTTATAAAATTGTAATTGACACCAGTTCATCAAATTAAGTAACTTGTAAGCATTCATTTCATTGCACACGTTTCTGTTGGTCATAGTATATGCACAATATGTGAGAAGTTGGGACTGTTAGCGTTTGGACGTGTGTTACTAATTCAGCAAGGGACTGGTTAACAGCATTGCTGGTTCTAAGGACATTTAAAAAAAAAGTTTTGTGAGTGCACAAGTGGTGTTTCATGGACTTTCTATATTGTCCACAAGACTCTTCGATGGTGATTGTGCACCTGCACAGTCGCAACACATGGCTGCTGGCCGTCTCTACAAGGATTGCAGTGGGTCTGCACCTCTGGTGGCGCACCAATACCGTAATCTCTACCAGGACTACAGTGGGTCTGCTCTGCTACCTACCAATATTCTTCAAAACTTCGAGTGACTCTTTGGTGGGTTTGCTCTGTTGTGGCCCATTACCTGTCTGCAAGTCAAGAGTCAGCACTGTCTTCCCGTTGGAAGGACAATACTACTCCTTCAAGACTGCATGGAACTCAACTAAATTTTCTTTTACTTCTCAGACTTTGAGAAAAACACTGCAATTTTACTGTGTTGAACGATCAGCACTGTCTTTATGGACTGTGAGAAAATCTTTGCTTTTGGCCAACATTGTATCAATAAGTGTGTGCATTTGATTTCTTTGTTATTGTAATTATGAACAATTTTATCAAATCATTATTGGCCAACGCCCAAAACAATTTGTAAAATTTTTTGTGGGGGTCATGGGGACTATGTAAGTAGGCTGTTTAGGTTTTTATGCTGGTAATGCCACGTAGCGCTCTATATGAAAATCACTGACTGTGCTGTGTGCAGTCTGTGGCTGGTTTGCATTGTTGGAATTTGCTATTGTAGTGTCGGGCAGTTGGATGTGAAGAGCGCACAGCGCTGCGCTGTTGGAGGTGAGCCGCCAGCAGTGGTGGATGTGGGGAGTGAGATGGCGGAAGTTTGAGAGCAGATGATCTGGACGTGTGTCTGTCAGAGACAGTAAATTTGTAAGACTGGATGTCATGAACTGATATATATATATATATATATATATATATATATATATATATATATATATATATATATATATAATGCCTTTTGAACACTATTAAGGTAAATACATTGATTGTTCTCTATCAAAATCTTTCATTTGCTAAGTATGTCTATCAGTAGTTAGTGCCTTCAGTAGTTAGAATCTTTTATTTAGCTGGCAGTATTAGCGCTCGCTGTATTGCAGTAGTTCGAGGAATGAAGATTTTTGTGAGGTAAGTGATTCAGGAAAGGTATAGGTTATTGTTAGTCAGGGCAATTCTTTTGTAGAGATTATTGAAAGTCAGATTGCGTAGCGCTAAAAATATTGTGTGTAAGTTTAGTGTTGATCAGAATAGGTAAAGAGCGAAATGTCTGACTACGTTCAGTTCCGCTCAGCTATTTGAAAATCAAATAATGTAAGAAGTTTATCACCACAGTAATTCATAAGTTTTTCTAAGGGGATGTTTCATATTATCCGCAAGACTCTTCAGTGGTGATTATGCACCCACACAGTCACAACGGAAGGCTGCTAGCCATCTCTACAAGGACTACAGTGGGTCTACACCTTTGACAACTCACCAATACCATTATTTCTACAAGGAATGCAGTGGGTCTGCAGCTCTGGTGGCCCACCAATACCATAAACTCTACCAGGACTACAGTGGGTCTGCTCTGTGACGACCTACCTATCAATACTGACTCTGCTGTGGGTGTGCTCTGTTGTGGCCCATTACCTGTCTGCATGTCAAGAGTCAGCGCTGTCTTCCCGTTGGAAGGACAATACTACTTCTTCAAGACTGCATGGAAATCCACTACTTCCGTGTGCATTTTCTTTTACTGCTCAGATTTTGAGAAAAACACTGCAATTTTACTGTGATGAACGATCAGCACTGTCTTTATGGACTGTGAGAAAATCTTTGCTTTTCACCAACATTGTATCAATAAGTGTGTGCATTTGATCTTTGTTATTGTAATTATGAACAATTTTATCAAATCATTATTGGCCAACGCCCAAAACAATTTGTAAAATTTTTTGTGGGGGTCATGGGGACTATGTAAGTAGGCTGTTTAGGTTTTTATGCTGGTAATGCCACGTAGCGCTCTATATGAAAATCACTGACTGTGCTGTGTGCAGTCTGTGGCTGGTTTGCATTGTTGGAATTTGCTATTGTAGTGTCGGGCAGTTGGATGTGAAGAGCGCACAGCGCTGCGCTGTTGGAGGTGAGCCGCCAGCAGTGGTGGATGTGGGGAGTGAGATGGCGGAAGTTTGAGAGCAGATGATCTGGACGTGTGTCTGTCAGAGACAGTAAATTTGGAAGACTGGATGTCATGAACTGATATATATATTATGACTTTTGAACACTATTAAGGTAAATACATTGTTTGCTCCCTATCAAAATCTTTCATTTGCTAAGTATGCCTATCAGTAGTTAGTGCCTTCAGTAGTTAGAATCTTTTATTTAGCTGGCAGTGTTGGCGCTCGCTGTATTGCAGTAATTCGAGGAACGAAGATTTTTGTGAGGTAAGTGATTCATGAAAGGTATAGGTTATTGTTAGTCAGGGCCATTTTTTTGTAGAGATTATTGAAAGTCAGATTGCGTAGCGCTAAAAATATTGTGTGTAAGTTTAGTGTTGATCAGAATAGGTACAGAGCGAAATGTCTGAGTACGTTCAGTTTTGATCAGCTGTTTGAAAATCAAATAACGTATGGGTTTACCAGCACAGTAATTCATAAATATTTCTAAGGGGACGTTTCACAGTTAAGTCCCATAAGATTTCACACACATTTGAACATTTTTGAATTTCCTCGCAGCGAAAGTCAAGAAGTTGATTATAATGTTACACAATACGCAACGTAAATTAGTACAATGTCTGAACTGTCACTGGAAGGTATATTGCGCTGGTAGGAGTCTCTTCAATCTTAGGCCCTGTTGCAACTGAGGGGAAGAATCCGTGAATAGTATGAATCACACTGTCGTTGACATAGGCCTTTGTTGCAATGTTACGCTCAATACCGATTGTACTGACTAGGAGAATATCCACCGTCTGATCAGATTTATAAAATTTACTGGGATCGGTTTTCAAAATCTGTCACTTTGTGAAACCTAGTTGTGGGCCTATTGAACCTTTCTGCTTAAGGTCAATCGCGCGGGATTAGCCGAGCGGTCAGGGGCGCAGCAGTCAGGGACTGTGCGGCTGGTCCCGGCGGAGGTTCGAGTTCTCCCTCGGGCATGTGTATGTGTGTGAGACCTTAACTTTTCCCGGCGAATTGAATGTGCAAATAACTTACGGGTTTGCTGCCGGGTGACGTCGTCGAACACCGCCGATATTTCGACAGGAGCACACCCTGCCATTCTCAAGGCACCAATGCAAGGAAGACGAAATGCCCAAGGAAATTTAATACCTCGAACATTGCCTTCACACCGGTCATCCTATGGAATACAACAACACGGAGATTCTGGTTTGCACGTCTAGCTATTGCGATAGTGTCATTAAGGAAGCTGTTGAAATCAAACTATCTAGCAACCTTATTAACAGAGATGGTGCATTCTGTTTAAATGCTGCTTGGAATCCGGCTCTGTCTCTCATCAAAAAACAGAGGGACAGAATCAGTGCTACCTCACCTGTTGATTAATAGTAACTATTGATATTTCTGATGTTGATTATCTTTGTTTGTGTTGGCACTTGTTCTGTGTGTGGTGTCTTCCTTGTTTCTCCTCTGTGAACCGAGGTATTAAATTTCCTTGCACATTTCGTCTTCCTTGCATTTGTGCCTTGAGAAGGGTAGGGTGTGGTCCTGTCGAAATATCTGCGGTGTTCGACGACATCACCGGTAGCAAACCCGTAAGTTATTTGAACATGTGTATGTGTGTCTGTCCTTAGGATGATTTAGGTTAAGTAGTGTGTAAGCTTAGGGACTGATAACCTTAGCAGATTTCACACACATCAGAACATTTTTTAACGTCAATCAATGTATTCACAGTCCTTATTTCAGATTTTGGAGTACTGACGTTTGTACGGAGCTCAATCCCTTTCCCAGACTGTTTTAACACTTCCTTTAAATGTTCAATATCGTATGCACCAGGTTCAATTTCCACAGTTTTGGTTTTACCATTAATTTCCAGACACAGTTCATTCTTAGTCTCTGTGATATCTGGGATGCTGTTGTACGTCTCCAGTCCAATCATTGCAACTCCATTCACAAATACTCAAATCAATTGACGGGAAGTAATTTGCACGTAATACAGGTGATCGTTCTTTTAAAGTCAAAGTGTATGACATTGCATTTCAACTTTAACTGATGAAGGATTGTTTAAAGCTTTTCGTTACATATACTTTTTATTCGTAAACGTCAAGGGAAACATGACTTACAGATGCCCACAGAGGTGTATATTAAAGTCCTGAATGCGTTGAAAATTGTAGAACACACGTCTTCTGCGCGTGAAGTATTGTAATTCTTCTAGCGGTTCCAGGTCATCAAATGAGTCGGAATAGTAGACGGTGTTTGCACTTTTCGTAACATAAGACAACCAGTGGGAGCCGGCGACCTGCAACATCTAAATTAACAATACCATATTCACCAGTTTTCCACGTAGTCTTCGGTAATGTATCCCGCATAAATACACCACGGAATCTGAAATGTTGAATTTTTTTTTCTAACAGCCTTAAGTTGGCCATTTTTGTTTCCAGGACTGCTAACGGTCTTTTTTATTGATGAACAGACCAAGCCCTTTCCTGTACGTTTCCAAGTATAGTCGTTTAACGATGGGTGTGGCTTCCATCACACGGTTATGTCTTTTTGCTTCTTCTGACTGCGCCTGGGAGTTTCGCGCAGTCTTGACTGTTCTAGAAATAGCTGCAGCACCATTAGCGAGAGACCCTACCGCCGAGAGAGTGGAGAGGCCTGGCATGAGAAATGGAAGAAAGTCACCAGACGCCTCAGGTATTGGTAGAACTCGAGGTGCTTTAAGCGATCTTCTTCTTATTCCAGCTGCTTTCTGTTTCAGAGCGTTTTTAGCGGCATATATCGCTGTCAGGACACAGTTCTTCAAATATCTTTGCTTCCCATTCTTCTTCTACTTTAGTGAACAACGTGCAACATTCATAACTCGCTTGAAGTTCATCACTCCTAAATCCAACTTAAGTTTTCCACGCATGCTTTTATCAGCGGCAAATGCTGCAATGCGTTGACCTATACCAATATCCGTTCTCCTGCATATCACGTTGACCTTATTAGCTAAAATCAGGTCTACAATGTGACGACTTTGAAGGTCCTTATTTGCAGCGTATGCGTTTCGTGTTCCATACACGCTTCGTCGAGCAGATTAATCCGCTTATCACCAAGTGGTTTCTGAAGCTTCTTTCCAGGTTCACAGCGGTTATATCCCTGAATGTGCAATTCCGCTGGAAGTTTGCATAGAATCCGATCATCTTCTGTAACGCTTCTCCTACTACGCATGTTATGTTACCGCGGTGGTTGTGGACTGCGCACCCCACTATACAGCAGATCGTTAGCATAAATCCAACTGTTTTGTGTAGCAGGAAAACCAAGCATTTGACTAGCGCTATATTACCTTTACGTCTTATACCTCTCTCCACCAGAAACACAGTGTGTTATGAGCTTTCTGAAACTCTTTAATGTAGAGGAAACCTGCAATTTCTACACCTTTACTATCCCTCAAGAAGTTCTAGGATTCGTTCTTTGCACGTTGGAAACTGTAAATATCTCTGTTAACCAGTTTGTCAGATATGACTTTCAAATTCTGTCTTGTATTTTGAGATACGTACCAAATCACCTACATTAAATTTATGTTTTCATGGCTCCATAATCCAGGAGTCTATCATCACTAACATCAACTGGTATCGTTTTTATTGTGCTATGTTTGGTTCGATTATACTGAGCAATTATTTCTGGGACGATATCTGTCCATTTGTGTGAGACACGAAGATTAAAACGCATCCACGTTTGACCTTTTATTGTTCTGTTCAGACGCTTCACGATACTCGCCTTGAGGTGGGTGAACGTTGAGTAGTTGGCTCAAATGGCTCTGAGCACTATGCGACTTAACTTCTGAGGTCATCAGTCGCCTAGAACTTAGAATTAATTAAACCTAACTAACCTAAGGACAACACACATATCCATGCCCGAGGCAGGATTCGAACCTGCGACCGTAGCGGTCGCTCGGCTCCAGACTCTAGCGCCTAGAACCGCACGGCCACTCCGGCCGGCGTTGAGTAGTGATGTGTTCCATACCGCTGCAGCACGGTCTTGAAATACCTAATTTAAAACTCACCGCCGTGATCGGTTTGAAGGTTGTCCAGGCATCGATTCGTCTTTGTGTGCAACAACCGCTCAGACACATCCACAACACTTCTCTCCGTTTTTGTTTTAACAAGTAATGTGCAGGCAGATTTGGAGTACGTATTAACAACCTTTAAATATATATTTGAATCTATTATTCTCAAGTGAATATTCCCTCCTACAAGATCAGCCTGCTATAAGTCATACAAACCTTTAATCATGACATGCCTAAGAAGGTATGTTATGCGTGCTGGTTTGTGCAGTTCTCGAATTATTGTCTCCACACTTATTCGATGAAACCTCTCTCTCTCTAAATTCGGAGGTTACTGAAACAACCTCATTCGAATCAGGTGTATTACCTGCAGCAGCTGATGTCATGAGCAGACGTAGTCGATCTATTAGCTCGTTGGGGTCTTCATAATATATGTACTGCGGAATTCGACTGTTTGCTGCTTTATGCTCAATGTCAACGTCATCGCCGCTGCTGTTGGTGTTGTTTTCATCATCGAGTATTGGTTTTACACTATAATGGTTTTATGCGATCTTATGAACATCAGTCAAATACAGTATTCCACGGTACATTTCCCTATGATTAACTAAATAATGTATGCTTTTTCCGTGGGTCTGAAGGAAAACATGAATCCAAACCGACCATGGTGGAGAGTTTTACAACAGATATTTCAAGACCCTGATGCAACGGTATGGAATACATCACTACTCAACTCACCTAAAGGTGAGTATCGGGAAAAGTCTGAACAGAACAATAAAAGGTCAAAAGTGATGCGTTTTAATCTCCGTATCCTCTGAAACTGCCTGTCACCAATCTGTATTGTGTCATCAGTTACAGTTATAGGTTATGTGCCTAGGGTGTACGGTCTTTCCCTGCTGAAGCCGATTGTTCTGTCTACCTGTCCAGGAACGTGACGGATGATGAATTCGTCAATAACGACAGTATCGTTATCCTGTGGTTTTGTTTCTGCTGTGAGCTGCCTGAAAGATCCAGTAACCGTCTTAAAGGTCTCTCTTAGTGTTTACTGTCGATCCATATACCCTAACCTTAGCAACCGTAATTTCTCTCGGCGCCTGAGTGACTTACCGCTTAGTCGACATCTCAAGTATACTAATCAGACTTCTCTGCAGCGTGAGGCTTTATATATCCGCTCTTCTTCCTCTTATTATGTGACTACTTCCCGTTCTCGATAACAAGTGACTCTACATATATATTCTCCTCAATAGCCTCAACCTTTTCAGTTATGTCCTTACCGGTTTAATTAAATCACACATTTAATGATTTGATAATTCTCAGAAGAGTCCCATAATACCTCTCTAGCTCCCAGCGGATACCTCCAAATTTATGAATAATAGCCTGAATTTTCGCATCCATGTACAGGCGAATGTTCTGTCTGTGTACACCCATTCTCTCGGGTTGAGAGCTGAACATGCGCGCGAATTTGTCCATAGTGCAGTGTATACTGATGTACTAACC
The DNA here is from genome assembly GCF_023864275.1 of Schistocerca cancellata. Lineage (NCBI taxonomy): Eukaryota > Metazoa > Arthropoda > Insecta > Orthoptera > Acrididae > Schistocerca > Schistocerca cancellata. The sequence continues at coordinate 241,753,149 of NC_064628.1, read as the reverse complement.
TCTCTTACCAGGCTATATATACAGAAACTCGTGAAAGTTTCGCCTTTACCTACCATCATTCAGTCTTCTTGTATTATCAATAACGAGAAACCCGTACTGTGAATGATTCCAGCAGTTGGCACATATCTTTACAAAATCATTGAACCACATGTCAATTTCTACTTGTACCTGGTAAATGTGTTTTAAATTCAGATTGATTAGTTTAAAGACTATAATAAGGTTTGCATTATCTCTAACCAACTGTTTCGGGATTCTGGAATATGTTTGGCTTAGATAAAATACATTAGCACCCATATTACGACCGAAACAGAAATATTTTCGAATTTGGTCTTGGTTTTCCACAGCAACATCATCAAATATGAAGACAGTGTTTGGCTTTGCTTTTTTAGTTGGGGGGGATATATCAACGCTTTCACTTAATGTCGTGTATGTAACACCATCTACACCACGCAGTATCTCCTGCAATAGCTGATATTTGGGCTGAAACAATGTTTTTGAGAATACACAAACGTGTTCAAATCGGACTCCATCTACATGTGTTATCAGCGTCATGGGGACATTAGTGTTGCCACAAATGGATGGACCTACAATAATTGCTCGTATATTAGCAAGAAGAAGTACTGGATTCTTATTTTTCTTCAGGTCTTCTTTTACATCTTCACAGGACCAGTCACCCACAACAAAGTCCTTGTGACGAGAATGTTTCACCCACCCTAACATGATACCGACTGCGTACACACACACGCATACACCCTTGTAAGGATGGTAATAATATGTGCAGCCCCTATAGCTACATCATTCAGCCAACTGAGCTACAATGGCTACACAGAGAATTCAGCTATATACATATTTACCCATGAAAAGTAACTTCGTCATTCAGTTTGATAATAACCGGTGAGGAGGTATTTGATGCAATTGTCTACTGCTGCCTGATTATGAGTGAAGCGAATATAATGATACTAACAAATGTAATACTTGGACTGTAATGAGACAGGTATGAAATAAAGCACAGTCTGAAATTGTATATACTCATTATTTATTTAAAAATCATATTTTGGTCGCAGTATTTCAAAAAAATCAGCTGACTCTTTATTTCTTCTTTGCACCTGTACTGTATTTCCCAAATACAGCTGTTTCTTATGCAATAAATTTCCTGCATATCTCCTTCAAACTGATGGGCGCCTCACAATATTCTGGTTTTTCGCACGTACATTTTACGTCTTCCTCTTTCAGCTCTGCGTTGATGCAGAAACAAAGGAGGGGAGGGGAGGAAGCTGGAAGTTCCCCGAGGGAGACCGACGTGCCGGCTGCGGAAAACTTATGACAACAACAGGGGGTGGGCGTGGGGGAAATTTTTGATCAATTAATTAATTTTCATAATTAACTTGATATCTGTTTGATATCAAAGTGTTCCAGAATTCGCTTTGTCACACAGGATAGCATACTGTGGAAGTAATTTTTACTCTGTCGCTGATTCGTGCTATTTAGGTAATAAAACACCACCCTCAAGGCAGCGGTCTACCTTAATGCATTTAGTTCTACTTGGCCATAAGTGAACTATAATTATGACACAGCAGTTACCAAGCTATCCAAAATGCAATGGCACACATTTATAAAATCAAAAGGAACAAATTAACACCAAACTGTCAAGTACAGGAACTTCACAACTGTTTAACTTGCTACCTAATTTGATCTGTACCGAAACGTTTGACTAACGGACATAATACCCGCAGTAAGATTCAATGGCGTGACGCACGCGCCGCTACCGAGTATAATATAGAAACCATAACAAGCACACAGTCTGCCTACAACAGAGATAACAGAGATAGACAGAACACGAAATTTCAGCATAATAACATACAAATCCGAATTTACAGGAAGAAAAGAACTATATGTGAACTGCCACTGACATAATTCAGCCCACACGGTTTCGAAGTAACATCAGCACAAGAAGTAAGACAATTTTAAACGTTAACTACTCTCTTCAGTTAACAGAAAATTTTTGTATCACAATACTAACAAAATACAAATCTGAAAGCACATGGCAAAAAGAGTTACTTGTGAACTACTACTGACATAAACAATCCCACAGGGTAAAGATAAATTTAAACGTTAACTACTATTTACAGTTAACAGGAAATTTATGTATCACAATAATTACAAAATACAAATCCGAACGCTCATCGGATGGGATTATAACACTTGGTCGTGCCGAAACATTCATTCAGATCGCACTGTATAAAAGCTCAGCAGGCCTGTGGTAATTTAACAGGCGTGGCCAATGGCCTAAATGCACTTGGTTTAACTCACAGCCAAACGAACGCACCTCAACACAAGTGCTTCAGCAACAGAAATATCAAAATCTGCTAAATCAGCAGATGCTGTGTTGCTCACCGTGGAGTCCAGCCTATACGATGATTGACAAATTAACGCTCAGTCGCCTTCTGTGGAATTTCAGACGGCTGTCCTTAGTGATTGCCACGACACGAAAACCACCTATTCTAGTGTCTGCCGCCTCCTTACGACCTTGCTTGTCCACTTTCAACGGCGTCACGTCTGCCCAGCATACTACAAATGTCCTCTACACTGTCTGCAGACGTAAACACAATCCCCCTCTGCTCACACGGGGCGAGCCTGTACATTCGCTCACGGCCTTCACGACTCTGCAAAGTCCCAGGCCAAAATCAGTAAAAGGCACTCGATCGACTGATCTCTGGCGCCTTGCCACAAAACTTGTGTGCACCGCACTGAAATTGAAGCAAATTATCTTTGAGATTCCATACCTCTAACAGACAGACGATTTGCGGTTTAAAACAATAAAGGAAGACGTGAACTCAGTCTCGTCACTTCATGTTTGCATTGTCAACGTTTACCATTATACAATGAACAGATACATCAGTACAACAGATCGAGCGAAGGACAACACCTTTCACAAACTTCTGCTTCCTACAGTATTGCCAGATTATTCACATGGCAGGACTTAGAATTCTGAGGAGTGGCCAGTTTATTGGCACCTCATATTGACCACTCTGACTTTTACTGTGAAGCAGCTAGCTGTTAGCCAGGTCTTATGTCAAAGTCTGTGAGTCAAGACACCAGCAAAGTATTGTGTTTGAGTTAGCCATGACTATCGCTGGTGCTAATACATTACACAATGTTTCCACTCGGTTGTTTTGGTTGTAACTGATCCGATTTTTCTATTGTACGTTATCTTCATGTATGACGAATAAACTGTCACTGACTGTAGGACATAATTTTTTTCAAAATCAGTTCATGTATGTGAGTTACAGTTAAAGCATCAGATAATACACATAGAACTAAGGGAATTCAGGCTCGAAATTTTTGATAGTAAGAAACATAGTTTAGTCCTTAAGTTACCACAGCCAACTACTATGACAACTAAACCACTGTCGCTACCCTGGCACATTATATACTTCATTTGATATTTTCCCTCAAAAGATTGATCGTAACGTATTTTGGCAAACTTGTAAATCATGTCCGAACTAATTTCTGAATAATCTGTAACGAGCAAGCCAAACTCCTTCCTATCGACACGCTTTAAACTCCTAACAGTGATAGCGGCTAGAATCATGGAAAATTTCGGGATCTATTTCTGAATAGACACTTCTAAGTGAACTAGAATATTTTAAACCGAAATATTTAGCGTGTAAAATTATGTGATCAAATCCCACCAATGGTAATCTCCTGTTGCAACAGCTCCAGACCAAATTGTTTCAAGAAAGAGACAATAGAAAATCAGTCACGTTTATAAACTGACTATTGCATTCATACCTGAATGAGTGACGCATCTATTTGATGGGATATGTTCCAGCCCCATTGCCTAATCATCTTAATATAACCTCATAGTTTTAAACATGGGTGTCTCTCAGCATCCGTAAGTAAGTTTCAACATAGGAATCACTCAACCAACCGGTTGGGAATAACTGTTGGGTACATTCAACTACGATTCGACACAGACTGCAGTCTGATATTGTTCCTACCAAGGCATATTTGCCAAAGGCTGGAACGTGTTTAATTTTAAGTTTTGATTTGATCATATCTGCTCGAAACTTTGACTATTGCCTTCTCGCAATATAACTTTACGGTTTCTTAAAATTTCATTCTTATGAAGACACCTTAGAGGTGTCGAAAATTAGTTCAATGATTGGAAACAGTGAAAACTGGTAGCCGTTTTCCATAGTAGTTTACGGTGCTAGAACTAGGTTTCTAGATCAACTTCAGTGCTCATATATGGATCACTTCTAGTAAGTCTAGCTGCGACAGCTTCAAATCTACAAATCCTAAACTAAAAAGTCAAATATTAGAACGGTATATAACATAGCTGTCTCTGTCTTATTGTAGATTATATGCGAGTGTTCGACGTTACCGTAACCTTCTTTGCAGAATCGAAAGAATCAGTAACAGATTTGGTGGAGCTATGGCTTTGGAATTTACTAATGGCACGACAAAGATTCTTTCAGCTTAACCAAACAGTCTGGGCTGCAAACGGTTACGTCGCTCCTGCATTAAAAATGCTACACATAACTGAGAACCATTGAGAAATATTACTGAATTCTCGAACTGGAACGCTCCGTCAGTGTGACACTACACGCGCTAGATCATTTGGGTTCAGGACGTGGCGCGAGGCTTGTTAGTAAAGGAAACAGTTTCACTGACTAATGGTAGTCACTTTGAGAACACCTTTAAATGCCCTCTCGTCTTTTCACTACCTGGGCTCGGGTTCATATACAGACCACAGGGTCCTGTATACTGGAATAGATAATGAAAGAGTAATATAATACAAAGAGTACCTCAACCGTGTAACTCAATCCACCTCAGCAGCTGCGAGCCCAGTATGGCACATTGCTAACCGAAGAGCTACAGGTTCGATTCATAGCAAAGTCGGTGACTTTTCTGCGCTCGGGTACTGGGCGTTGTGTTGTCTTACGTTGGTACCACCATAACTGACAAGCCAACAGTTTCCAATACACTGTCGTATCGTCTTTCCATTATTGAGATGACTATATGTGCACCAACTAACTGAAAAAAAAAACAAGTCACCGTACAATAGCGTACTGTTTCTATAAAGGTTGATATTCAAAATATCGAACTCCTCGAACATGACTGATCAGTGCACATGCCCATTCTGGACTGTCATGCACAGAATACCGACACGCAGCTTAACCCCTGGATGAACATCAGAACAGCCACATCCATACTGGTGTGTAGGGGAGTCAAATAAATTCAGTTCTTCTTGGTAACAATGTTTCCGCAAGGGTTCCACACGTAAGGATATTAAGCAAAAAATGTTCATGGTACTTCCAAAGTTTGTCAGAAGAGTTTAGACTCAGCATCATATATAATAGGAGGTCTGTCGAAATTCGACATCAGTTAGCTCAAAGTTCGCGCACATCCCTCATATTGTTACTATTACTATAAACATGGACATTTATTTTTTAAATTCTAAGATTTATTCAAGATCTTGCCACTAATCCTATTATTAAAATACTATGAAATTTCAAGGATCACTCTGAACTATAAGAACAGATTTCGTAGAAAAAGAATGTGCTGGTTAACTATTCTGTCTTTTTTTGTGCAAGTAAGGCTGCAACAGTTACTAAGAATTGAATCATTAACACCCTAATTACACTGCGCAACAGGATTAAAGGATGACTTTTTCGAAGCCCAGTAACCGTTTCCCATTGCGACACAGAAGTTTGAAAGTTGATTCAAAGATGCCTACAACCTTTCTCTGTAATGGTGAAAAAGCGTAGCGCCCTGAAATGTCAAGCTCGGGCTCGACGACGCTTCAGACAGCAAGGTGTTGACACGCGAAAAGGACGCCGGAGCCCAGAAATTCATATCGATTCGTGCAGGCGTCTACTGATATTGTTTGCCGACATTAGCCATTGTCTTCGGCTGAAAACCACCCCAGGGGTACCAAGGGGGATTGTTGAACAGAGGGTTCTTGGGGGGGGGGGGGGTCTTGGAGCTGCCAGTGGGGTAGTCGTGTAGTGACGGCCCTGCTAGGCACCAGGGAGTGAGCCGACACAGCGAGGCAGGGTCGGTTGTTCCCGCCTGACTGGGACTGACTGGGAGACTGGATTCTGGATGGTTAGCCACCGAGGATCACTTACATGGTTATTGAGACGTGATGTGTGGCTCTGGCCGGTGGAACGCCTTGCCCTGAGTTTCATACACGTCGGTACCCACTGCCTATGCTGGAAATGCGCACCTATTAATCAGAAATGTGCATGTATGAACCCAAGTGATCATTTTGTCAAGACTATAATTATTCTGGTGAGCTTTCTGTTGCTTCTGTAGTGTGGCGCTCCAGTACTTGTGTGGTGTGCAGCGCATGTCTCAGTTTTTAGATTGACTGTAAATTCTGCGGAAGTGTGTTGTTCAATTGTATTACAGGAAGTGCTAATAAATTTAAATGGTAATTGATTCTGCTCGTATTTGCACTCTGGCGGAAGTTGTCAGTTTGGATAAATTCGATGCAAGGCATATGCATGGTAGCTTCACGTATTTTGTATTTTGTTACCAACGCTTGAATATGAACTGAGTCCAAGCTGTCGAGCGAACTTTCTTAGTGTTTGAAACTTCCTGGCAGATTAAAACTGTGTGCCCGACCGAGACTCGAACTCAGGACCTTTGCCTTTCGCGGGCAAAGGTCCCGAGTTCGAGTCTCGGTCGGGCACACAGTTTTAATCTGCCAGGAAGTTTCATATCAGCGCACACTCCGCTGCAGAGTGAAAATCTCATTCTGGTTCTTAGTGTTTGTTTTCAGATTTCGTTACGCTTAATAAAAACAGTCAAAATATATTGGACTACACCATTTTGGAAAGAAAAGCTGCTTCACTCTCTGGTTATTGTCAATTTTAAGAATTATGTAGCTTCCCAATATTGGGCAAATTGACTAGAAGGCCCTATTAGCGTAGTACAGTGTTTATATACTCCTCACACTGTGCAGTTGCTTAGCAGTCTGAATCAGGTTTTCAGTCTGGTGGTTTAATGCCTGTTGCATTAGGTAGTTTGATGCACATACGGCAGCTTGCCGTATGACTCATATATGCATTTGTCGTTGAATTATGTTTATCAATTCCGTAAATGTTTTCTAGCATGGATGGATGTTGCTGTTCTGATATCCTTGCAGTTATTAAACTTCAAAGAGGCATTTATTCTAGTGTTATTGGTTTTTAATTATTTGTGATACATTCATTATTTCAGTGCCGTTTCAGATAGGGTCCTCCTGGAACTATATTGGAATTTACTCAAAAAATAGATTAAGTTTTAAAAATTTCAAGGTTTAAATTGTTTATTGCCGTTTAGCTCAGCCCAAATTTATTAAAATCGATTAATTTAACATTTACGTGACTTTTCTAAAGCGCCACGATTTAAATCTTTAAAGCGTTTCAGTTTTCTGGTTTAAAAAAATATAAAAAAGATGGAGTCCGTTTATATTTGAAACTTAGTCTTAGTTTTTAGTCTGTTGTAGTGATTTGATTGTAACTGCCCTTCTCTCTGTGTCCGCGGGTCATGCTGGGTGATCCTGTAGTCGCTGCTGGGTTTGCCGGACTCTGAACTTTATATTGTATTCTTTTCAAAATGTTTAAAATCAAGGTGCAGATAATTTGATTATTAATGTGTAAAATGGCCTTTAAAATAAATATTTGTTGAAATTTGTTATTTAACTAAGAATGGTGTTTGAAAAATTATATCCGCTACTTGTTGCGGCCTGAAACTCGGGCCAAACAGCTAATTGTGCTGGCGCAAAGGTTACGTGACATACCACGTAATCCATATAAGGTGGCCTAATGATGTCACAGTGGCACCAAATTTCACCACAATCCTGCCCAATGCTACCGTGGTAGTGTCCCAGAATGTGAAGGTCGTCGCAGCCCCTCTTACCCACATTTCACCTCTTCTTTTGACGCCTCTGCGATTCAGGTCAGAACCGCGATGTCCAGCGTTAAAATCACGCAACCTGTAGTTCGGCAACTGGCACTGGATGTGTGTCAAGGAGTTGCCTGACACATGGGTGAATACAACATCAAAGGGTCACTCTAATACAAGGGGTGAGATGTGGGTAAGAGGTACCTTGACGACCTTCATATCCTGTGACACGATCATGGTGGCGCTGGGAAGAATCGTGGTGCGATTTGGTGCCAATGTAATGTCATCAACCCATCTTACACGTCACATGAGCTTCTGAGCTCTGGCATTTTTCTTTTTTCTTCTTTTGCGACCTGTCGACAGCATGCTGTCTAAAGCATCGCGGAGCCAGAGGGTGACGTTACAGAGCGCCACGCTTTTGCACTATTGCAAACGCATGTTGTAGGCACCTTAGAGCCACATTTCAAACTTTGTGTCACAGTGGAAGACAATTACAGCGTTTCGAAAAAGTGATCCTTTAATTCCGTTGCACAGGGTAGATAACTGCAGCTATACGCCTCAGCAAACTAAACTGCAAGCAGCCAAGTGTGGCTGGTTGCCTGACTGCTCAGCTGCAGGCGTTATTTCATAACTGTTATGGCGTGAGCTGCACCGCACTTGTCAGTGACAACTGCGAATATCCAAGGAATTTCGGATGTAGCATCGCACGCTTGAGCTCCACTAACGGTTGCTTCATAGACCATGCGCACTGTATAGGCCTCACACCATTTACTCTTACATGTGTTGCAGTCACCAGCTATATGATCTTCGATTGCTCTAATAGCTGTGATTTCATATATGCCTTACCTCAAGATCTATAAAAATTGAACAGGTAAACTTGGAAATCTGTTTATATTACTTAAATGGCTACAGTGGCATGTGAAACTGATAACAAGTTGTAAATTATATATTAGTTGTATTTTATTCCTAATTACAATACAAAGATGCTGGCTGAGTGAGATCTTCTCAGACGTAAAAGCAAAAGAAAGTTAGCCACATATTCCTGTTGATTAAGCTATATGCCAATAGGAAATGTAAAAGCAGATATCGATAGGGAATACAGAAACAATTGGAAGGGCCGTGTCACAAGAATGGAAGTCGAGAGAAAACCAAAATTAATGACGAATTATTATCACACTGACAGAATATCTTTAGGGAGACCTAGGAAAAGGTGGAAACATCAACAGTTTCAATCAAGAAGGCGCAGCAGGAAAATGCCTTAGATATTGAGAAACAAGAAGAAGAAGAAACGTGTAAGTTCTTTCTTAATCAAATACCAAAACCTGGTAGACTTAGATAAATCTTTTATGCTCCTATACTCTTTGAGAAATCCCGTCTCAATGATGTTATAGGCTCCCTACCAGCATTTATTGTAATAGATCATAAAAATTTGGACATCGAAGTGATTGTCTACGAGCAGGGCTTGCATCCGACGATCGCCTTTGTTCCTGATAAAGATTATGTGCCCTAACAAATACTAAATCGGTTAAATTTTCAAACAAAATTTTATAAAACTAGCTGAGAAGCGACTGCTGCACTTGGTCTTAAGTTACCCTTTGTTGTATGATTTGAAAAACAATGTGCGATTCTCATGGTATCTAACTCATTTAGAGTATATTGCTACAAACTACACTTGGTGGTTTGCATTAGGGTTTAAATAGGAGTGTTTTGTGGTCCTCTAATAAGCGAACAGGCAACGTAAAGTTGTCTGTGTGAGAAACACGAGCCTTTTAAATTCACTATGCAACACTGGAACGTTTACCAATGTGCTTTATTGAATGTCATGCTGTACGCAGATCTTACCAGGAATTGGAGAGGTGCAGGCAGTAGAAACCAAGGAGAAATTAGGAAAAAGGAATTAAAATAAAATAAAAAAGTGAGTTACATAAGAAGGACTAAAAATAATAATGTGATCATTAATGTCTACACTAATCATGTAAACATTTCTAGTAAACTAACTCGTTCCACGTCCGTTCCATAAAAGAAGCTTTCAAATAACCTATGGCACATGTAACTAATTAACTAACTAAAAAAAGGAAATAAAACCTTTTAATTTGCAGATGACAACGAAACGCTATGAGAGACGGCAGAGGATTTGGAAGCTCTATTGAACGGAATGGGTCTCTTGAAAAGAGGTTCTACGACGATTATCAACAAAAGTAAACCAAGAATAATCGTATGTAGCAAAATTAAATCGAGCAGTACTAAGAGAATTATGTTAGGAAACAAACCACTAGAAGCAGCTGCTTATGCAGCAAAGTAACTGAGCTGGCAAAATTAAAGAAGATATAAAACTCAGAGTAGTTGGTTTCGTTTGAGATCCAAGACGGCAGCCAGAATGGTGTGTATTCCAGCTGCAGTGTTAGAATGTAACTGAAAAAGGCGTCGTGTGAAGTTTAGGAACCTTGTGACCAATTTAGAGTTGTTTCATAGCCGTAGTCATGAACTTACAGTGAACCTTGAGTTCCCGTTAAGTAGCTCGTTAACTAGTCTGGTGCACATATTAATTCCGGTGCTTGTATAACCTCTCCTTAATACCACAGGTAACGCAGTTATTTCTGCCACATCATTCAAGACCTATCTCGGCGATCCTTGTAAATAGTGCCTCTTTTACACCATCTTTCCCAGTACCCCGCAGACGTACCATATGCCCCCGTTAACTTTAACTGAGACAGTGTAAGGCCTCACGTATTTCTTGTTATTTCTGAACGAAGATGTTTGCCATTTTTAGCTTCTCCGATGTGTCTACACACAAGGGAACTGCATTAATTATAAGTGAGATTGTTTAATGCACAATATATTTCTCTTTGCTTCTAGTGGTGTTCGCCATATTTAGCTTTTCCGATGTGCCAATAATGTGTTTAATTATCAGACTCTGTTTGGTATCATTTCGATAGTTTATTGATACAGTGTAATTTGAAACAAAATTAACCAAGGCCATCAGCCATACCTATGGGTGAAGGACACTGTTTCTGATGACAATTCTGTGGTGCAAACCTTCTTTAAAATAACACATAGCTTCCGATCAGCCTGCAGGTCATAAGCTATATTTCTTTGTTTTGTATTATTCATTGGTGCTCAGGCTTCTGGTGACCCTTGTATTGGCTCATTAGTAGAATGTAACAGCAACAGATTACTTAGTAACTCCCTACATATAGGTCAATAACAGACGTCTTTCACACGTGCTGAAGATACTTTTAATATGATTGATACGTCTGCTACGGTATATCTATAGCTTCTGTAGCAAATTCATTTCATTATTAACAACTCATAATCGATTCTTAACAACTTATAATCTAAGAGCTTCGCATGCTGCTTCACAAAATGGTCAGTGCTTACCACTAGGTACGACCAATAAGAAGAAACTTGCCACCTCATGATGGCAATCCGTCTAAACTCGTAGCAGATACAATAAAATTTCGTGATTGACACAGAATAATATTTTTTTCAACGGTCCTGAAGTCACCGTTCAGCACCTTCGGCTTACTCAGGACATATAAAAGGGGGGACTGGAAAAACTGAAGCAGATCTGTTGTTGTTGTTGTCGTCTTCAGTTCTGAGACTGGTTCGATGCAACTCTCCATGCTACCCTATCCTGTGAAAGCTTCTTCATCTCCCAGTACTTACTGTAACCCACATCCTTCTGAATCTGCTTAGTGTATTCATCACTTGGTCTTCCTCTACGATTTTTACCCTCCACGCTGCCCTCCAATGCTAAATTTATGATCTCTTGATGCCTCAGAACATGTCCTACTAACCGGTCCCTTCTTTTTGTCAAGTTGTGCCACATACTCCTCTTCTCCCCAATTCTATTCAATACTTCATCATTAGTTATGTGATCTACCCATCTAATCTTCAGCATTCTTCTGTAGCACCACATTTCGAAAGCTTTTATTCTCTTCTTGTCCAAACTATTTATCGTCCATGTTTCACTTGCATACATGGCTACACTCCAAACAAATACTTTCAGAAACAACTTCCTGACACTTAAATCTATATTCGATGTTAACAAATCTCTCTTCTTCAGAAACGCTTTCCTTCCCATTGCCAGTCTACATTTTATATCTTCTCTACTTCGACCATCATCAGTTATTTTGCTCCCAAAATAGCAAAACTCCTTTACTACTTTAAGTGTCTCATTTCCTAATCTAATTCCCTCAGCATCACCCGACTTAATTCGACTACATTCCATTCTCCTGGTTTTGCTTTTGTTAATGTTCATCTTATATCCTCCTTTCAAGACACTGTCCATTCCGTTCAACTGCTCTTCCAAGTCCTTTGCAGTATCTGACAGAATTACAATGTCATCGGCGAACCTCAAAGTTTTTATTTCTTCTCCATGGATTTTAATACCTACTCCGAATTTTTCGTTTGTTTCATTCACTGCTTGCTCAATATTCAGATTGAATAACATCGGGGACAGGCTACAACCCTGTCTCACTCCCTTCCCAACCGCTGCTTCCCCTTCGTGCCCCTCGACTCTTATAACTGCCATCTGGTTGCTGTAAAAATTGTAAATAGCCTTTCGCTCCCTGTCTTTTACCCCTGCAACCTTTAGAATTTGAAAGAGAGTATTTCAGTAAACTTTGTCAAAAGCTTTCTCTTAGTCTACATATGCTAGAAATGTAGATTGGCCTTTCCTTAATCTTTCTTCTAAGATAAGTCGTAAGGTCAGTATTGCCTCACGTGTTCCAATATTTCTACGGAATCCAAACTGATCTTCCCCGAGGTCGGCTTCTATCAGTTTTTCCATTCGTCTGTAAAGAATTCGCGTTAGTATTTTGCAGCTGTGACTTATTAAACTGATAGTTCGGTAATTTTCACATCTGTCAACACCTGCTTTCTTTGGGATTGGAATTATTACATTCTTCTTAAAGTCTGAGGGTATTTCGCCTGTCTCATACATCTTGCTCACAAGATGGTAGACTTTTGTCAGGACTGGCTCTCCCAAGGCCGTCAGTAGTTCTAATGGAATGTTGTCTACTCCCGGGGCCTTGTTTCGACTCAGGTCTTTCAGTGCTCTGTCAAACTCTTCACGCAGTATCGTATCTCACATTTCATCTTCATCCACAACCTCTTCCATTTCCATAATATTGTCCTCAAGTACATCGCCCTTGCATAAACCCTCTATATACTCCTTCCAGCTTTCTGCTTTCCCTTCTTTGCTTAGAACTGGGTTTCCATCTGAGCTCTTGATATTCATACAAGTGGTTCTCTTTTCTCCAAAGGTCTCTTTAATTTTCCTGTAGGCAGTATCTATCTTACCCCTAGTGAGATAAGCCTCTACATCCTTACATTTGTCCTCTAGCCATCCTTGCTTAGCCATTTTGCACTCCCTGTCGATCTCATTTTTGAGACGTCTGTATTCCTTTTTGCGTGCTTCATTTACTGCATTTTTATATTTTCTCCTTTTATCAATTAAGTTCAATATTTCTTCGGTTACCCAAGGAGCTCTACTATCCCTCGTCCTTTTACCTACTTGATCCTCTGCTGCCTTCAGTACTTCATCCCTCAGAGCTACCCAATCTTCTTCTACTGTACTTCTTTCCCCCATTCCTGTCAATTGTTCGCTTATGCTCTCCCTGAAACTCTGTACAACCTCTTTTATCTCCTCATACTGAAAAGGGTGCTGCCCCTCTTCAGGAACCACACGTTTGTCTGGCCTCTCAACAGATACCCCTCCATTGTGGTTGCACCTATGGTACGGCCATCTGTATCGCTGAGGCATGCAAGCCTCCCCACCAACGGCAAGGTCCATGGTTCATGGGGACAGGGAACCAGATCTAACAAAAGTAAAAAAAAAATTTCAAATTTTATTGTTGAATGCTAACGATAAATAATATGCAGTTAAGCGTGGTGTCAAATAAAATACTTTCTAAGTTTGGACGATGATGTAAGTTCAAGTGTATGCATTCCTGGAAGCAAGTACTGAGATTTTGCAAGGTGGTATGAAACACGTCCATGGGAACTGAAATGACTTTTTCACGAACCCTTGTTACAACTCAGCGACTGTTGTTCTGCAAATAACGAGCTTACCAAAGAAATGTCGAGCAGCTGCAATTGTCATTCTGGCTGTATGATCCTTGGGTCCGGTTTTGCTGAAATCAAGGATTATGAACATCTGAAGAGTTCTGAAGTTATTCTACTACAAAAGTATCGAGCATACCCACATATCGTTCAGACATGACTATCGTTGCATTTCATGTACCATTTTCAAAGAAGAGAGGGGCAGTCTTATTTCTTTGTGTATCACACCGAAGTGTAAACTTTATATTGTGTAATGCTCTTTCGTGCGACTTAAGAGTGTTTTTCAGGTGCCCCAAAACTGGAATTATACTTGTTTCCGTACCCACTAATATGCCAATGAGTCTCATCCAGCATGAAACGACTGTCAACAAAATTGTTGTCAATCTTTTCCATAGTTGTTGCACATTTTTACTGCCGTTCCATGTCTGATGATTTCTGTTCCTGAATAACTTTCATTTTGCTAAAGCATTCCACGGACAGGGTTGTCCGATTTAGGTTTAATGTTGCTACGTGTATTCTTACCAAATTTATTCAATGTTTCCTGGTGTCCGTTGAGTGGCTTACCTCCTGGTCGATTCTTTTTAAGAACAGAATCCACTTCTTCGAAATTCTGAACCCATGTCTTTATCGCCTGATAAGGTGGAGCGCATGTTGTCGAAACTCACGTCGATTACCAATCAGACTCATCATCGTCATTATCATCAGCCAGTTTGATCACTCGGTGATGTGCCCCGTTTGAGTCGGCGCCCTACGTAGGATCTCTCCAGGTTCTTCCATTTATGCCGATCTTGAGCTTCCCGTTGCCAAGTCAGTTCGGTTGTCTTTCTTAAGTCTCCGTTCAATATATCCAGTGGTCTTTCCCTTCGCGTTTTATGTAAATTTGGTTCCAGTCTTGCGCTTACTTTGACCACCCACCATCTTCTCTTCGAGTGACATGACCAGCCCAGTGCCACCTCTAGGTATTCACACTTTCCATTATGTCTTTCTTTCAATTATTGCTGATATCAACTGATTTCTTTACAGAAAGACTGTCAGCATCGTTCTAAAGTGCTTTCAGGGTGAATGCACGTTCTAAATCGATCCGCTGTTCCCTGATACGGTTATTACTAAATGAAAAGGAGTTACGCGTAACGAGATGAACGCAATTTCCACCTTTTAATCAACGTCTTAGGATTACTAATACATTAATAATTTCCGGCTTGTACACAATAACTATTTCGTTCGTTCTTCAGAGATGTTATAGGACCAGCACCAAAGCCGGTACTATAAACCTTAAGGACGTTTGGAATTGGATTTCTAATAACAGCAGTCATGAAGTTTCATTTCAGTCTTGTTATGCCAAGGTCTTGGACCATTCTTGAGGATTAACAAGCGGTACGAATGTGATCTGTGACAGCAGTAAAGTTTCTCTAGGAACACTGAGATATAATTCTTCGCGCATATAACAGCAAGACATCCAATATCAAACATTTTCAAATTTACAGCCGGCCGCTGTGACCGAGCGGTTCTAGGCGCTTCCGTCTGGAATCGCGTGACCGCTACGATCGCATGTTCGAATCCAGCCTCGGCCATGGATGTGTGTGATGTCCTTAGGTTAGTTAGGTTTAAGTAGTTTTGAGTTCTAAGGGACTGTTGACCTCAGATGTTAAGTCCCATTGTGCTCACAGCCATTTGAACCATTTTCTCAAATTTACATTGTGCTTTAGGAGTTATGCTTTTATTTCTCATCTTGAATTAGTGTTTTAGGGTCGGTAGCACTATTTACACGGCAGCTCTGGATGTTTTAATAAATAAAAGTATGTATTACAAAATCAATTTTAATAAATGATCTAACTAAGAAAATAAATACAATCAAATATTTTCACACTGTACATACAATCACATACAATATTATTTATAACTTATATTACATTTATGGTTTTTCGAGCACTTACTGCCATGTAGATTATACTTAGAAGTGAGAAAATACACCACAATTGTCAACAAAGAAACAAATAATTAACTACTGCTGGAATCCATGTAAAATAATGAATAAAAAATTTGTAAATTTAATAAAACTCAAAATCTGTGCGTGATTAGTGAAAGAAACACAGTGCTTGAGAGTCTTTGGTTACATTGGGTGTTTTTGGCTGCCCTTGCTGCTGGGACATCTTGATCCCTTCCCAGAATATATACTTAAAAATTTCCCAATGTTCAGTACCCATGGAATAGCAAGTTGATTTAAATAACTGCAGATCATTTTCATACAGCTTATTTATTAGGAACTATAGTTTCAAACTCGGTCTTTATTTGTAAAATCTGCTTGAAGTTTTTGAGTAAATTTAGATAAAACTTTGTACTATCTCCTTTGATAGTAAAGGAAAAACACGACCGAAATACAACGAAAACTCAGATGATAATGTAACTGGACGGTCAGCAGTACACTTGTCAAGAAAATGTGAGCATTATTCATACGTATCACTTGTTCAGTAGGCTTGATTTGGAATGTAGCGGGTAAAATGAGACACTGATGTTTCCTACAAGTGGGTGATCAAGGAAGACTTTTTCCGCTGTCTTTCATCTGTTGAGAACGTGTTCCGTTTTTAATGGCCACGTTGTCGACAAGCCGACAAACGATCATCTTCCTGCTAAAATAAAATGCTTTCTTTAGTTTTCAGTGCATATCGAACATTAAATACTCAACTTCGACAGTGGGAAAGAGGGTGATCTTGGAAAAAATTTCTGAAACGAAGTAAGAAATTAAATTTTTGAAAGAATACCTAGAGCAATGGTAGTCCACTTGGTCCCTACCCTTCACCAGAGGGAGTTTCAGCTTTCATGATGGGCGTTAGGTGCAGGGGTTTTATAAAATTTTGACGTAGAATGTCTGGTACGTTAACTATTACTATATGCTCTGATTTCCTATAACTCTGCTTTACAGATTTTGTAAAGTACGTAACTTCCCTACTTTATACATCACCATTACTGAGGAAACGAAGGTCGGTTAGAAAATGTTAAACTAACAATGATACAAAAGTTGGTGGTAAGTAAAAACGTTGAGCATCCCTGACCTGGAGGAAGTAAATGCGGAAGAAAAAGTGCACGTATAAAATAAATAGGGGTAAGAAGGCTAATAATAAGAAAAGATAATAAAGGATCAGTGTTCAATAGTATTCTTAACATATAGCATGGAACTGACACCACATCAGAGCTAAAAAAAATTTTAACGACTGGAATTTGAAAGCAAACGACACAAAAATTGTGTTGTCACTAATGACAACGACTAAATGAAAATACAGTATTGTACATAATGTTTCTTGCAGCTGCCTTTTTGCAGCCGTCGAGTGCCAGTGCACCCTTTCCTCGCTAGAGACAGTAGACAAGTGCCGGCTACCGGCGGCCCGACTGCAGGCTGTGCAGCTTGTGGTAGATGCCCCGTCGCTCCAGCAGCTCTGTGTGTTTCCCGAGCTCAGCGACGCGACCTTCGTTGATGACGCAGATGACGTCCGCGTCCTGGATGGTTGACAGTCGGTGCGCGATGGTGATGCACGTGCGCCCCTCCTTCGCCTTGTCGAGGGCCTCCTGTACCACCTGTTGGACGATCACACGTCTTTAAAGAAATATACTGAAGATAAATGTGGCAGTAATAGCAAGTATGACTCGTCTAAACCGAGTGAGGTGGTGTGCATTAGTTAGCACACTGGACTTGATTTCGGGGGGAGGGGGGGGGCGAGGGGGGAAGTAGAATGGTTCACATTCTACTCCCACTATTCAAATTTAGGTCTCCGGCGGTTTCCCTAAATGGTTTAAGGCAAATGACCAATTTCTTTCTGCATCCTGCCCTAATACGAGCCTGTGCTTCGTCCCAAATGACCTCGTTGTCGACGGAACGTTAAACCCTAATCTTCCTTCTTCCTCGTTTCGTTCGTCTCAAGAACTATTTCCTAAACTAACTGCTTGATGGAAGTAACGTAGTGAAGTAGTTATACTGAACATATTTACAAGTGTGTTGGTTTAATGTTATTTATGGAGAAGATGAGACCTCTCTTACGTACTCATCCTATGAACGTGATGGTATGTGTATGGCAGATACTTTTTTTAAAACTTACGTTTGCTTGCAGCATAAAATTTTCCAAATACTTGATGTGGCCACATGTCCTAAAGTAAATACATCAAAAAAAGTTTTGTATCACCCCGGTTCGCAGAAATCCTGAAGACAGACTGACTGTGGATATTGTATCACAGACACAGTCCCTTTGGCTGTTCAGAGATGTCACTAAACCAGCCCAAAGATGTAAACAACCATGGATGAGCAGTGTCCGACAGCCGACAGCCGATCAGTTTCAGTTATTCCACAAGGAAGGAGGTGGACACGTCTCGTGTTGTCTGTAGTTCAACCATGCCTAGACGGTCAATACCACGGTTCGATCGCCTACGCATTATTGCTATGTACCAGGAAGGGCTCTCAACAAGGGAAGTGTCTAGATGTCTCGGAGTAAACCAAAGCGATGTTGTTCGGACATGGAGCAGATACAGAGACTGGAACTGTTGATGACATGCCTCGCTCAGACCCCCCAAGGGCAACTACTGCAGTGGATGACCGCTGCCTACGGATTATGGCTCGGAGGAACCCTGACAGCAACACCATCATGTTGAATAATGCTTTTCGTGTTACGACTCAAACTGTGCGCAATAGGCTGCATGATGCACAACTTCATTCCTGACGTGCATGGCGAGGTCCTTCTTTGCAACCACGACACCATGCAGCGTGGTACAGATGGGCCCAACAATATGCCGAATGGACCACTCAGGATTGCCATCACGTTCTCTTCACCGATGAGTGTCGCATATGCCTTGAACCAGACAATCGTCGGAGGCGTGTTTGGAGGCAACCTAGTCAGGCTGAACACCTTAGACGCACTGTCCAGCGAGTGCAGCAAGGTGGAGGTTACCTGCTGTTTTGGGGTGGCATTATGTGTGGGCGGCGTAAGCCGCTGGTGGTCCCGGAAGGCGCCGTAACGGCTGTACGATACGTGAATACCACCCTCCGACCGATAGTGCAACCGTATCGGCAGCATATTGGCGAGGCAATCGTCTTCATCGACGACAATAATTCGCGCCGCCATCGTGCACATCTTGTGAATGACTGCCTTCAGGATAACGACATCGTTCGACTGGAGTGGCCAGCATTTTCTCCTGACATAAACACTATCGAACATGCCTGGGACCGATTGAAAATGGCTGTTTATGGACGACGTGACCCACCAATCACTCTGAGGGATCTACGCCGAATCGCGGTTGAGGAGTGGGACAATCTGGACCAACAGTGCCTTGATGAACTTATGGTTAGTATGCCACGACGAATACAGGCATGCATCAATGGAAGAAAACAAGCTACTGGGTATTAGAGGTACCGGTGTGTACAGAAATCTGGACCACCACCTGAAGGTCTCGTTGTATGGTGGTACAACATACAATGTGTGTTTTCATGAGCAATAAAAAGGGCGGAAATGATTTTTATGTTGATCTCTATTCCAATTTTCTGCACAAGTTCCAGAACTCTCGGAACCGACGTGATAGAAAACTTTTTTTGGTGTGTGTAATATGGTGGATTTCGTGAATGAATATTTTTCACAGTCAAAGATGAACACGAGCTCTTTCAAAAAAATTTTGGTTCCACTGTGTTTTCCGAGTAATGCCACTGATGACAGCATATTTTCTCCGTAATGCTTTTCATTGTATGTAACGGATCGAGGTCATTAACTGATTTCTATTTCCTGTGTAACCCTTACTGCTTATACAGGAGTATGTATAATGAAATTAAGTGGATGAGGTGAACTGCTCGTAGTGTTGGTACGTTTGCTGCTCGGTAATGGCACAGTGTCTTTAATCTTTCCGCAAAAATCAGGCGGAAAAAATGAAATTAATGTCAAATTTATTAATATTAAATCTAATAGACAATGTAGACTTTTTGAGATTTGTTTGGAGGACTTTGAAAAGAAATAATTTTGATGTATTCACGTGCAACATACAACAGCAATTAGTGTACGTGTAAAAACTGTGTTCTTTATAATCCACTTGCCACACCACTGGAATAGAAACAGATGACTAATTTGGACGTCTGTGAGCTCCACCGAAATGCTCAATGAAGTGTGTTGCGTAGCGCTATTAACACACTTAAAGCTGCAGGTGATGTAAAGTTATGTACGGCACACAAGTTAGAAGCTGTATGAAGTTTTTTTAGGTGTTAGTGCCCGAATTTCTCAATAATCTGACGCATCCTGGTACTCTAAGTTACCTAATACGATTATTCGAACGTTTCTCGGACTTTGCTTTTTTTCAAAAGACTGCTTATTGTCAGACGAACACAGTAACAGCGAAGACCATGGTTACATGCTACATTTTCCGCATAGACGGTCCTTAGGCGATCTGGTCACACAGCAACTGCGCTCTACCAAAAAGCGATTCTGTAGAGGTGTATTTTTCGTTTCTTTGTCTGTTTCGCACATAATTAAAACCACACTTCGTTCAGTGTTAGTCCATAATGTATTTTACGTCCTTACAAAATATAAATTGCATTTTATAAGTCATAAAATTAGCCACTCTTATACCTTCTGCGCCTCTACGCAAACAAAGCAGTTACTTTCGGTGGAAGTACAGTTTGTATACATAAACATAAAAAATCTGTATACTTGTTCTTGTTATTTTGTACTCAGTGGAACGTTCTTCAACATGATCAAGGGCAGCTTTCTGTCATTGTCGATAGGTGCGAATGTTGTTTGTGACTAATAGAAAGATGTTTTATGTAGGCGCAACGATGTATTGAAGCGATTTTTGATATGTTTTTGTTTTGTAGTTTCTTTAATTTTTCTTTTTTTAGGAAATTGTGTTTTTTGGCACTATATGGTAAGTCTGTAACTTTTTATTATGCTTTTATTTTCACTACAACATTCCTCTGTCTCACATTACAGATCAACAATTTTTTGAATAAATCCTGAATTAAACCACGAAAATTTCATTTTTCTTAAAAATACTGATTATTTATAAGTAACAAACAGGAGGTTAACTAAGTAGAGCAGACATGTCTCGCAGTTTATGCAGCCTATTATATACCCTCACATATTATCTAGACGTTTCACTGCTTCTGGTTTCTAGGGTAATGTGGTTAGGACAATAATCGCAAAAAGCAAATAAAGCCTTCGAAACGAGGTAACGCCCGATAGGTATGCAGCACACCTGATGTACAGGTAATGCGGTTACAATCTTAAATGACCAAGGCTACCAGGAAAACTACCGTAGTCTGCACTTGCTTATGATAGCCTACGGTAGTTTTACAGCTGTACCTATTGCATACACGGAGGCAAGAAACTGCACATACACTGTAGTAAAACCGATTTTTGGTACCTACCTTTTCACTCTCGGCATCGAGTGCAGATGTAGCTTCGTCGAGCAGCAGTATCTTGGGGTTCCGGACGAGCGCCCTGGCAATGGCCACGCGCTGCTTCTGCCCTCCAGACAGCTGCGTGCCCTTCTCCCCCATGCGCGTGTCGTAGCCCTGCAAAAACACATCAAGTGCGACACGTCCCGTCATGCTCAGCATCGAAACTGTGAGAAGCTAATTTTCTTCTGTTCATATTTGCACCCATTCTTACTCATTTCGTATTTCTGTTGTGTTTATAATGCAGAAGAGAGTAAATATCATTCGTCTTTTGCAGATGAATATTTATTTCCTTTCCAACCAACATATTTCACCACCGCATGAGGATAAAAAGAAACTACTGTCTGTATTGCTAAACGGCAAAAGACGATCAGTGCAGGCTGCAGTTCGTCTATCTGACGGCTTCCAGGGGCAGAAAAAAAAATTACAGTACTTCATGTAACTATTGACCGTGTTTAAACTTTTGAATTGCTGTAATGTTATACTCATTAAGACATAAGATCCCATATTAAAGGTTTAACACAGTAAGCCCAGTGTTAAAGTTAGAAACTGCTTTGACGCAGCGTAACTCACGACGCGTAAGTTACACCATATTCATTCAGTGTCTGATAATGAAATCACTTCCATCAAACTTTAAACATAATATCAATCGTTTTCTCAACTTTTTCTCTCTGGCATCTCCCACAAACTGCACGTACAGTCACATTAGTGTGACCACCCTCCGAAAGCCTGAAAAACCACCTTTTGTAGCGCGGACCGCTGCAAGATGTGCAGGAAGAGAGTTAATGAAGTATTGAAAGGCACCTACAGTGATTTGGAGCCATGCCGACTCCACTGCTGTGACCGGCTGCGCTAGGTTTCTCGGCTGAGGATTCTGGTGCGAACGGCCAAATCGAATTGGTCCTACAGATTTTCCATTGGGTTTAAATACGGTGAGTTTTATGGCCATGGGAGTACGATAAACATATCCTGATGCTCTTCAGACTATACACGTATACTGTGAGTTCTGTAACGCTTTGCCTCGTCCTGCTGGTAGATGCCATCATGCCGAGGAAAAACAAACTGCATGCAGGGTGTTGTTCCTCAACCATAGAGGCACAGTTGTGTTGATCCCTTATGGCTTCCAGAATGCCAATATTATTGAGGGAATGCCACGTAAACATTCCACAGACCAGATCGCTCCCTTCTCTGATGTGGACCCTTCGGATGATTCTTGCAGGGCGTCTGTTTTCAGACATTTTACTCCGTACATGCCAAAGGCCATGTATCCGATGGTGAATAAAACGTGATTCGTCTGAAAATGCCACTTGTCGCCACTCATTGGACGTCCAGTTGCGGTACTGGCGTGCAAATTCCAGCCTACGTCGCCAATGGAAATGGAAATGAGCGTTTGGCGTCATTGGCCGGGAGGCCCCTGACGGTGCAGGTGCGGCCGCCTTGGTGCAGGTCTCATTACATTCGACGCCACATTGGGCGACCTGCGCGCCGGATTCGGCTGAAATAATGATGAAGACAACACAACACCCAGTCCCTGAGCGGAGTAAATCCCACACCCAGCCGGGAATCGAACCCGAGCCCCTTAGGACGGCAGTCCGTTACGCTGACCATTCAGTTATTGGAGCGGACTACGTCGCCAATGAATAACAGAATGGATGCCTGAACCAGGCACTTCGGATGCCCATACGCGGCAATGTTTGCTGAACAGTTGTTGGAGAGACAGTGTTGGTCGCTCCTTGGTTCATCAAGGCGATCAGTTGCTTAGCAACTGCACGTCTACTCGCCCGTAGTCTCCGCAGCCGTTCCCACCACCTTCATCTATGGCCCGTTGTGCACCACAGTTCCTTCGGCATCGGTTTCGTACAGCGCCATCTTGCTATGCACGGTGCAAATTAACCACTGCGGCACGCTATCAGTTTACGAACTTAGACGTTTCGGAAATTCTTCCAACCTTGGCCTAAAAGCCAGTGATCACGCGGTTTTGAAAATCGGATAAATCGCTCCGTTCCCTCCTAACGAGAAGGAGTTTCTCATCCCTCTGACACGCTTCATATACCCCCTACTGCTAGTACTGCGACCTGCCACCTGCGAGCGGTTACAGTACGTTGACGTCTAACATAGGCGGTGGCCACATTAATCTGACTGGGCCGTGTAATAATATGAAAAATTTATCTCTTACAACATTTTTGCTGTTGATCTAAATCTTCGGCATCACGTATGACATTTTAATTTACTCCTCTACTGCTAACTTTATTTACAACACGATTTGCAGAGTTTAACCACATATGCTACTGGATGTACCTGCAAAATTAAGTCATCGTACGACGGAAGTTCGTTTGAAGCTGTTTTATAAATGAGAGTTCGATTCTTGAAAGAATGGTACGTGGTAAAGAGGGGCAGTGGCGGTGGGGGTGCTGGGCATTACTCTGAAGAAAAGAAAGGGCCTGCTCAC
This sequence comes from Schistocerca cancellata, assembly GCF_023864275.1. NCBI lineage: Eukaryota > Metazoa > Arthropoda > Insecta > Orthoptera > Acrididae > Schistocerca > Schistocerca cancellata. The sequence continues at coordinate 241,729,318 of NC_064628.1, read as the reverse complement.
TCAGAACGTCTATTTTATGCAAGGAGGCATCAACAAAAATGGAAGGTTGCTCAATGACCAAATAAGAAATAATAGAAGGACAATAACCCAACTAATTCACAGATTAGTTATTAAAAATAGAAGTAAAAATCAGATTAAGATAATAGCGTGCAAGCACCCCCCCCCCCCCCACACACACACAAACACACACACACACACACACACACACACACACACACACACACACACACAGGGAGAGAGAGAGAGAGAGAGAGAGAGAGAGAGAGAGTGAGAGTGGTAGTACACTATCCACACACCGTCCCTCCACACTGTAACATCTTACTGCACTGGATACCTCAGTTGATTCTGCAGCAGCAAGCACGTGTGAAGTGCACAGTGAGGGGCACACTTGTCACATGCATTCAATTGGAAACTTATTTAGGGTGTATCCATTCCTACAGATGAGCCAATACACTTATGAAAAGAATAGGACACAAAATAATAAATGATTAATCACAACCCTATGATCGTAAACACACTCTAAGGGGAAAAAAACGATGCACGCCGACGGAATTATCCAAATGGGACGGAAATAGATAAGTGTAACGTACGTATAGAGGTAAACAAATTATTATAATTTCGGAAAAATCTATGGTTTATTCAAGAGAAAGTGCATCACAAGGCACCAACATTGATTCGGAGCAATGCCGACTCCACTGCTGTGACCGGTTGCGCTAGATTTCTCGGCTGAGGATCCTGCTGTGAACAGCCAAATCTGGCCTCCATGCAAACAGTTATTCTGTTTGGCATTGATTGATAGAGTTGTTGGAGTTCCTCGTGGGGGACATCGTACCAAGTTATATCAACTGGCGCGTTCGATCGTCAACATCCCAAGCTGGTTGGAGGGCCCTGCCCATAGTGCTTCAAGTTCTCAATTGGGGAGAGATCTGGTGACCTTGCAGCCCAAGTCAGGGTTTGGCAAGCACGAAGGGAAGCATTAGAAACTTGCGCTGCATTCGGACGGGCATTATCTTGCTGAAATGTTAGCCCAGGATGGCTTGGCGCGAAGAGGAACGGTATGTACGGCATCGTCGACGGACCGCAGTTGACAGCCAAACGTGTTCTGCTACAAAAAGAAATAGCACCCCAGACCATCACGCCTCGTTGTCAGGCCGTACGACGGGCGACCGTCTAGTTTGTATTCCACCGCTGTCCAGGGCGTCCCCGGATACACCTTCGGCCTGGAATGTCATTGACAGGAGTAGAATTGTCTTCAGTGACGAGTCCTCCTTCACCTTGAGCTCCGATCCGACTGTCGCGCACCATACGACCCGATAACCAGGAGTCATGATCTGGGGTGCCATTTCCTTCCATAGCAGGACGCCTTTGGGTGTCATCCGCGGCACCCTTACAGCACAGCGGTACGTCGATGACATTCCATACCCCGTTTTGTTGTCCTTGATGGCAAACCATCCTGGGCTTACATTCTAGCAAGATAATACCCACCCGCAAACGGTGAGCGTTTCTAATGCTTGCCTTCGTACTTGTTAAAATCTACCGTGGCCAGAAAGGTCGTCTAATCTCTCCCCAATAGAAAACGTTTGGATTATTACAGACAGGGACCTCCAACCAGCTCGGTATTCTGACGATCTTACGTGCAAATTGTACAGAATCTGGCACGATATTCCCCAGCACATCCATCAACTATCAATCAATGCCAAACCAAATAACTGCTTCCATAAAGGCCCAACGCGTTGTTGACCTGTTCAGTTTGTGATGCTCTTTCCCTTGAATAAATCATCAATTTTTTTCTGAAATTGTAACCATTTGTTTCTCTTTACATGTGCGTCACATCTACCGATTTCCGTTCTACTCAGGTAAGTGCTCCCTGGGTCGTCTTTTTTGTTTTAGGGTGTATTAAGATAACCTAAACCTGCCGCCAGAAAATGTTACTCGTCTCTCGCCTCACAAGAAAATATGTACACTTGAACAATTACATTTCATTTTGTAGACCATTGATAGGGCCTAATATGAACAGGTGAAACGTGTTTGGCTGAAAACACAATAAACATGCAGGTGCGCAACAAATAATATTTATTCTTATCTACTTCATAAGCGCACCACATTTTATTCGTTCTAACTGTGTAAAGTTCTATGTACTGACTTGGCAGAAAATCCTAAGAAATTTTGGTCTTATGTCAAAGCGGTAGGTGGATCAATACAAAATGTCCAGACACTGTGACCAAAATGTCTTTTTCCAAAGCTATCTCACAGAGGAAGACTGCACTGTAGTTCCTTCTCTAGATTGTCGCACAGATGACAAAATGGTAGATATCGAATTATACGACAGAAGGATAGAGAAACAATTAAAATAGCTCAAAAGAGGACAGGCCGCTGGACCTGATGGGATACCAGTTGCATTTTACACAGAGTACACGAAGGAACTTCTTGCAGCGGTGTACCGCAGGTCTCTAGAAGAGCGTAGCGTTCCAAAGGTGTGGAAAAGGGCACAGGTCATCCCCGTTTTCAAGAAGGGACGTCGAACAGATGTGCAGAACTATAGACCTATATCTCTAACGTCGATCAGTTGTAGAATTTTGGAACACGTATTATGTTCCAGTAGAATGCCTTTTCTGGAGACTAGAAATCTACTCTGTAGGAATCAGCATGGGTTTCGAAAAAGACGATCGTGTGAAACCTAGCTGGCGCTATTCGTCCACGAGACTCAGGGGGCTATAGACACGGGTTCCCAGGTAGATGCCGTGTTTCTTGGCTTCCGCAAGGCGTTCGATACAGTTCCCCACAGTCGTTTAATGAACAAAGTAAGAGCATACGGACTATCAGACCAATTGTGTGATTGGATTGAAGAGTTCCTAGATAACAGAACGCAGCATGTCATTCTCAATGGAGAGAAGTCTTCTGAAGTAAGAGTGATTTCAGGTGTGCCGCAGGGGCGTGTCGTAGGACCGTTGCTATTCACAATATACATAAATGACCTTGTGGATAACATCGGAAGTTCATAGAAAGAAAGGCCCCTTATCATTTAGCTACAATATAGCAGGTCAGCAACTAGTAGCAGTTAATTCCATAAATTATCTGGGAGTAGGCATTAGGAGTGATTTAAAATGCAATGATCATAAAAAATTGATCGTCGGTAAAGGATGCCAGACTGAGATTGATTGTAAAAATCCTAAGGAAATGCAATCCGAAAACAAAGCAAGTAGGTTACAGTACACTTGTTCGCCCACTGCTTGAATATTGCTCACCAGTATGGGATCTGTACCAGATAGGTTTGATAGAAGAGATAGAGAAGATCCAACGGAGAGCAGCGCGCTTCGTTACAGGGTCATTTAGTAATCGCGAAAGCGTTACGGAGATAATAGATAAACTCCAGTGGAAGACTCTGCAGGAGAGACGCTCTGTAGCTCGGTCGGGCTTTTGTTGAAGTTTCGAGAACATACCTTCACCGAGAAGTCAAGCAGTATATTGCTCCCCCCTACGTATATCTCGCGAAGAGACCATGAGGATAAAATTAGAGAGATTAGAGCCCACACAGAGGCATACCGAAAATATTTCTTTCCACGAACAATACGAGACTGGAATAGAAGGGAGAACCGATATAGGTACTCAAGGTACCCTCCGACACACACCGTCAGGTGGCTTGCGGAGTGTGGATGTAGATGTAGGTGTAGATGTAGATGTAGATGTAATATCCTTAATTAGTGTTTGTTCCCAAATACTGTTTATCAAAATCGATATCATTTTTTAGAACTTTAATTCTATTATTACTTACGACAATATAACTGTGCATGGTGAAGAATGATCACGCTGGCAGTGAAATAACGTGTTTTGACATAAGAAAAGCACAGTTTTCGACGTATCGACCTTTCAGGTCAAGTGTTTTATCAACCGCTTTTCATTGGATAGAATCCGTCTCTAAACCGTGGTTCTGGAAGGTCTCACAAGTAAGTCCCTATTTTACAGCTGCCAAATCCTACTCATCCAATTTAAAGATTTTTTCTAGACGTAAATGTGAATGATAACTATCTGCTAGCTCTCATTGGTTGTTTTAAAATAACCTATATTTTGCATTTACCACTACTGAGCAGTTTCATCTATTTAGGCAGTCTGAGTGGTTGTGTAGTATAAGATGCACTTACTTGGTAAGAACTGGTGCGTCAGTAATATAACAGAAACACTACGACTGTGTGGCAAGAATTATTATTGATGACATGCAAAGCTAAACAATCTACGGAATGGAGAGGTGCTACAGGAATTGGGCAAGAATAGAAATTTATGACTGTTTTAAGACAGTTTCACAAAAATTTTGCTAGTGTCATAGCGTCACTCTGTTAGAACTGCAGCTCTCATTAAAGAACGGTTGTGTTACATTTTATTTTGTTGAATAAAGAACATGAACTGAGAATCGTCAAAGATAAGATAAGTAAAAAGGTCTTTGGTAAGAAATAGTCATAGACACAGTCCCTACATTTCTGTGCATATAAATCACTTTTGGCTTATACAAGATTAGGCTGCTGTTAACTGTGTCCAAGCAGTGGCGAAGGTCAACTAGGGAACATAAAACGTATTTCTGTAATCAGCCTCATTAATCAGATAGAGGTCATTAGTTGATTGATACCCTATCTAATCTTTCGTCCGACACATCTATCCTCTTCTAATTTCTGCAGTGAAAATGGCTGAACATTACAGTTTTCAGATTCGAGGACCTTTTCTCCCTCTTACATATACCGTCAAAATTACTGAGTTACTGAGAAGTATCAGTACCAGACACCTTTGCAGATTAAAAAGGTGTAGGATGTCGGCCTCTGGTTGGCATTGCATAATCATAATCAGCTTGAAGTTTCGCGTCGATCCATAAAATGTACAGATACACTGAGATGGTAGGTACGATGAGTATGACGTGTAAGTATTGTTTATGGTATTGCTCTTCCTTTTCTGATCTTATGAAACTGGAGGAGTACATGATATAAGACATATAGCTTTTTCTGACATATACACAGGTCAGTCGCCACGTTCTGATGAAAGATACAATAGTAAATGTCCCTAGTGTCCTAATGATTACCAAGAACAACGAACATTTTATTATTACCTCAATTCGATGTTGAAGAAATAGATTTTGAAATTTTAGACTGTATTGTTGTAAAAAAAATATCGTCAGGTGCCCATGTGTTGATGTTGCACGTACTCAAAAATTCTAGTAGACCTCTCAAATATTTGTGTTTACTTATAAATTTTGCTATATTAAAATACCGATGTTTCACCCAATTTTTTAAATTTGTAACAGACTGAATAAGCACACGTGATGTTACTGAATAGTAAAAAAACATAATACAAATAATTATCACTAAGTAAATTGTTAAATGAAACGTCTGTAACAACAGTGCTGACGACACTTTTCTGTGTTTACGCTTAGTTGCATCACTTGCCCGACACTAACATAAATTCTGTATATGATCAAATGCCATTGTGTCGCACTGTGACTGAAAAAGGTGTTTTACGTTTTCCATCAAATATCATAGTAGAACTTCCTTAAAAGACTTCTGGGTGTACTCTTAGGTTAATAAAATAAGCAGCATTTAACCTGTACTGCAGTGATCATTTGTCAGGGAAAGGCTTCTTTTAGTGAATTTGGGTGCTCTTATATATTGTATCTCAGGCAATGTCAAGCTGCTCATTAGTATGCTTGTAAGTAAACTCATCGTCAACTATTACATCTTGCCTACATTCGGGAAGTGAGAGACACTTCTGGGCAGACGAGTTGTCTGGCGTGGCGGTTACTTTGTTTTCCAGGCCACTGTGTAAAGTTCTTTCATATAACTTCAATGAGTTAATCAACAAACGACAGGAAAGTCGTCAGGAGGCAAATGTTTCCTGTTGTACATGCGGTTGATTTCTTGGAGTGACATGTCGTGGAGTGAGCTACGGCCACTTGGTGGTCACCAGGCCGCTATGGAGTTCGATGCGATCTACAGCGACTTTCTGGCAGCCCCACACCAGAGCAATTCCGGCGCTTGAGACATTTTCTTTATGACCTTTTCATGCGTTTTGGGTCACACCGCCAAAGTTAGGCTGTCAGCATTAGCTAAGGCCGGCCTTCTAGTAGCAGTAGCTCGCGCCTGCCTGTCATTGGGGTCGGGTAACCTTATGCCTTTCTCCTGAGCCCACAAACCTCCCTCGTGACTCTGTGTGTGTATGAATTAAAACAGCATCAAACTTTTTATAGTATTTTCTGAGATTATCCAGAACATACAGACAAGAAACACGTGTCAGGTGCCTTTAATTTATAATATCTATGGATGATTCCAAGGAGTTCTGTCATTCACCACTTGGTGGCAATGGTATCTTTTCACAATTTTGACGAACTTTAATTAGTTGAGCCAATTTCAACAAAATATTTGTGTATTATACGCACAAATATTTCTTGCAAATTAATTTACTTAGTGTTGAAAACCCTATCAACATACTTACAGTAGTTCCTGCGATTCGTGCAAGCATACTAACTGACACTTCGGTGAGGACTTTGTACAGGGTGGTTAGAAACCGTCTGAAAAGCTTGTAAGGGTGTGGCAGGGTGCACTTGTGCTGTGAAATAACAAGGATAAACTTAGATACATGGCTCCGTTTCCGAGTAAATTAGTACTGAAGTTAGTCAAAAATGGCGAGGCGCGCGCGAATTCAACTGGCCTGATAGAGACAGTGTCACCAAACGTGTTCTTCGTTTCGTCTCCTAAAACCGAACGAGAGAGAGATACAAAAGCGTCCAGGGGACAATAGTAAGGATCAAACCAGAGTCAAAGACTCAACGGTCTGTTGCGCTATCGTCTACGCTATGAGAGCAATTGACACTACTCGTTTGCGCCAGGCTCGTTGAAATTGCGCTTGTAGCGACCTGATTGGCTTGCTTCAGTGATGAAACGGATGAACGTATAGATTTTTTTTCTTAACACTGTTTCTCACCAAAACTGCCCTTGCAACTCTCTTAAAAGCTTTATAGTCTGTTCTGACCCAGGCAAGAACAGCGACACAACTAAAAAAAGCAATACTTGCGGAAACTCCACTTAAAGAATTAATTCTATAAAACTTATATTCAAATAGTGCAACCTTCCTCAAAATTTCGAGTAACTATTGTTGGCTGTCAATTCCATTGCATTTTTAGTGCAGGCGTATTTTTCAGTGACAAACTAAAATTGTCGGTTTTCGACTTTTGTCACTTTTCTTGCCGAGTTTAATATGTGTTGAAGTTAGAAGAAGAAAAGGATGGATAGACAGATAATGCTGTCTCCAGTCTTACCACATCGTTGATACCATGCAATAAATAACCACATTCAGTACAAAACGCCGATTTCCTTAGGCCTTCACAATGGAGCTGAAATGTTGCTCATTTTAAGAATTTTGAGTTACGCTGCAACTGTGAAGTACTTTAACGAAACCAAAAGCGGAAGTTTAAGCGGTTATGTTATACGTAAACTTACCCATGAATCTGTTTTAACAGCAGAGATTACAAGTATGCCGGAACAAAAATTAGTCACCTCAAGCAGAGGCCCCTAGCCTTGTTCATTACCTCATGTCCATTAGACGAGATTGTCCACAGCATACATACAGCATACTACATCATGATGGCATGCAGGGCCAACCAGCACTTCACGGACAAACTTTCAGAGGTTCTTCAGGGATATCTTCGTAGTATTTTAGGATAAGGGAACCACGGTCTCTGGCAGATTGTTACAGATCAATAATGTAAGTATGATTCATTTGGTTTGTCACCGCAATTACGCTAATTTCTGTGGATATACCTTCGCAGCTGTGAAGATATGTTATGTTCAATAACCTAAACATACAACACAAAACACAGACTAATGAAACAACCTCCGTCGGCAAAAGTGCTGTGATGTGATTGCCAGACTTTGGGACCAGGTCCACTGCATTCAGCGGACCAACACAAAAGGTGCATATCGGCCAAACTTCAGTAAACCGTCCGTAGTGCTGCTGTGTGTCACTCTTAACGTACAACCAACACCGCTGGAAAAAAACCTAACCATATCCGAGCAGTACTGAATGCAAACTGAAGGGCAACGAGTTAAAGAGGGCATTACTGTTCTCCACAGCAGAAACCGTGAGCGAATGAGAGACAGGACACACTGCGCATTATGTCGTCGTGTTCACTGTTGCCCACTTTTTTCAGTGGAATACAGATAAAGAGCTAACTGGGGCAAGAATCCAAATGATTTGCAATAGCTCTATAACTATCCGCCGGAGGCCATGGGTCACTTGTACGAAATACTCAGGGGATATCACTGAACAATCTCTGAAAGTTTGTCGGTGGAGAGTTCTGGTTCACCCAGTAGAAGAAACGGTAACACGAATACTAAAATAAGCATTATGGATCATGTTCATACTAACGTGAATGAGTGCGCCCAAGTCATGGCACGAAACATACCGCCAAAACCTCCAAGAACCAAGTATGGTATGAACTACACCCTCCAAACAATGTGGTTTAGACACCTCACTGTGTCATCGGTACACTCCCCGTGTCACACTAGAGGTCCAAGTCAACTAATGCCCAGTTTCTGTGCTGTTTGGCCTAATACAGGCTCACAGCCTCATGTACTGCTGTGAACAATGCGAGGTATGCGACTCCCTTCACAATAATCTATCGGAAAATGGTGTAGTTGGATCCGCATTCGCTGATAGCAGTAATTCCTGTCTGTTTTGAAACAGATTGTCATTGATAAGGCACAGTTCTATCGCTCAGGATCTCTTTGAACTGCTGCTCTCAAGCCGTTTTACATTGCTACGACTGGCACACGATTCCTTGCAGAAACGCTGGACAATCTGCATTGATATACTTACAAATCTTGGATTGTGATTCATGTTGTCGCCAAGGGCGTGCCCAAATACGATATCTTCCTTCTGTCACTATGTCAAGTACCCACTTCGGCCGACTTTGCTGCTCTCATCCCATGCAATGGACACTCGTAATACTTTAGTACCATGACTTATTTCAGGGGTAGAGGATGACTTGACCGACTGGTACCAGCTGTGCACCATCTACAGCGCTGCACAGGGACCGTGGGCTCTTTTAACGGACTGATTAATATTTTGTGCGGAATGTTTATATTTTCCACAAATTTGACAACTGACGTGGTGAAAACGGATAGCCAATAAATTATTAGTTAGTAATAGAAATTACAAATTATTATATGTAAGTTATTTGCCTAGTGTAGTGGGATTTGAGTTGTACGACCACGTTAAATGATTGCAGTACCTGAGGTAGTGAGGCGATGAAGTTGTGGATGTTGGACTTCTTGGCAGCCTCAATGATCTCCGCCATTGGCACTGTTCTGGTGTTGTCTCCGTACGCGATGTTCTCTGCTACCGTCCTGTCGAAAAGAACCGGCTCCTGAGACACGATGCCGAGCGGAGCGCGAAGCTCCGACATCAGGATCGAAGACACGTCTTTTCCGTCCATGGACTGAAACAGAAAACCGAAGAGTTCTCAGGAATCGCTTCGTGAATGTACACTAATCTCAAAGCTTCAGAAAATGAGTGACATTCGCCACAAGAAGTTTATTGATATGAAGTGCTGATAAGGAAATGAGTGAATGAAGCAAGGACTGTTGGCACGTGAAAAGAAACGGAAAGGAAAGAAGTCTATGGCAGAGCAGAAGAAGAGTCTCGTCCACTAACGCAAGGGAATTTGGGATGTACTGTCAAACTGAGACCTCATACTAGAAGTAGAAATGGTTTCCAAGCAGACTATACATCCCTATCTGACTTTTATACATATGATGTGCAAAAATCCATTAGAAATTTCTGGCATATTTCAAAGAGGAAATTGGAAATGACAGTCTTGTTGCCTCCGTGACACTGTATAATGGGGACTTTTACCAATGAATTATTTTATTTCGGAGCACTTATTCTATTTTCAAACCAATTTTCCATTCAGATGAGTTGGTTGTTTGTCTTCTTTGCAATGGATTTCGAAGCTTTTGATGGCGTCATCCTAAATATTTACGTACAGTTATAGAAATTAAATACATTCACAAGTAAATCTTCTTGCTTACCACAGCTCATTCTAATGTGGTGAATACACTACCTGACAAAAAGTGAAGCACCCAGAATGAGACGGGGAAACGAAACATCTCTGGCTGAGAGGGTGTGTGGTGTTAGTTCGACGATCCGAAAATCGTGTCGTATTCACAAAGAACGAGGCAGTATGAGCCCATATACCAGTATGATGTTGCACCACCTCTGTCCTGGATGCATCCACAGATCCAGTTGGGAGCAGCGTCATGACGCCATTGTACCCTTTCCTGGAGCAATTGACTTTTGTTAACTGTTCCTTGGTATCGTGGATATTGATACTGGGACAGAGCTGACGTCCGAGGCTACCCCAGACATTTTCTATCGGGGATGGATCTAAAGAACTGCGCTGGTCACGGGTGTACCTCAACATGACACAGACAGTTGAGACATGTGCCATATGTGGGCCAGAATGGCTCTTTCGAAAAATCGCACCACGATACTGTCACATGACAGGAAACACTTGAGAACGCAGCATGTACACTCCTGGAAATGGAAAAAAGAACACAATGACACCGGTGTGTCAGACCCACCATACTTGCTCCGGACACTGCGAGAGGGCTGTACAAGCAACGATCACACGCACGGCACAGCGGACACACAAGGAACCGCGGTGTTGGCCGTCGAATGGCGCTAGCTGCGCAGCATTTGTGCACCGCCGCCGTCAGTGTCAGCCAGTTTGCCGTGGCATACGGAGTTCCATCGCAGTCTTTAACACTGGTAGCATGCCGCAACAGCGTGGACGTGAACCGTATGTGCAGTTGACGGACTTTGAGCGAGGGCGTATAGTGGGCATGCGGGAGGCCGGGTGGACGTACCGCCGAATTGCTCAACACGTGGGGCGTAAGGTCTCCACAGTACATCGATGTTGTCGCCAGTGGTCGGCGGAAGGTGCACGTGCCCGTCGACCTGGGACCGGACCGCAGCGACGCACGGATGCACGCCAAGACCGTAGGATCCTACGCAGTGCCGTAGGGGACCGCACCGCCACTTCCCAGCAAATTAGGGACACTGTTGCTCCTGGGGTATCGGCGAGGACCATTCGCAACCGTCTCCATGAAGCTGGGCTACGGTCCCGCACACCGTTAGGCCGTCTTCCGCTCACGCCCCAACATCGTGCAGCCCGCCTCCAGTGGTGTCGCGACAGGCGTGAATGGAGGGACGAATGGAGACGTGTCGTCTTCAGCGATGAGAGGCGCTTCTGCCTTGGTGCCAATGATGGTCGTATGCGTGTTTGGCGCCGTGCAGGTGAGCGCCACAATCAGGACTGCATACGACCGAGGCACACAGGGCCAACACCCGGCATCATGGTGTGGGGAGCGATCTCCTACACTGGCCGTACACCACTGGTGATCGTCGAGGGGACACTGAATAGTGCACGGTACATCCAAACCGTCATCGAACCCATCGTTCTACGATTCCTAGACCGGCAAGGGAACTTGCTGTTCCAACAGGACAATGCACGTCCGCATGTATCCCGTGCCACCCAACGTGCTCTAGAAGGTGTAAGTCAACTACCCTGGCCAGCAAGATCTCCGGATCTGTCCCCCATTGAGCATGTTTGGGACTGGATGAAGCGTCGTCTCACGCGGTCTGCACGTCCAGCACGAACGCTGGTCCAACTGAGGCGCCAGGTGGAAATGGCATGGCAAGCCGTTCCACAGGACTACATCCAGCATCTCTACGATCGTCTCCATGGGAGAATAGCAGCCTGCATTGCTGCGAAAGGTGGATATACACTGTACTAGTGCCGACATTGTGCATGCTCTGTTGCCTGTGTCTATGTGCCTGTGGTTCTGTCAGTGTGATCATGTGATGTATCTGACCCCAGGAATGTGTCAATAAAGTTTCCCCTTCCTGGGACAATGAATTCACGGTGTTCTTATTTCAATTTCCAGGAGTGTATGTGCCACACCATTATGCGGTCAGAGCTCCCTCAGTCACAACCAGCTGTGACCAGAAGCTATATGTAATGGCTCCCCGCAACATGTTGCCACGTGAAACATCGCTATCAGTCCATGCAGCTCGTTTATGTTGGTGTTGACGCGTGGGACGATAACTCCTTAGTACAGCTGCTGCTAGTCTCCAACCAGTGGTGCAGGATAACACAAGATATCGCGTGGAGTCCATTTACTTGTTCTAGGATGGCAGGCGCAGATGTGAAGAGCTGACGAAGTCCTTGGTGTACAATATGGCGAGACTCCCTTGTGGTTGGACAGACTTGGTCGACCGGAACCCTGACGACAAGCATGCCTGCCAGTTCCTATAGTCCAGTACTGGACCACTGTCACATCCGAAAGCCACACAAATCTGTGTATTGCTCGACTCGACCAGCCAGACGAATGCAGACCGGCAATAACTCGTCAGGTGCTGATAACGTAGTCTCATACGTATGCGCCGTGCCCGTGTCCTTCGCAGTGATCGCCCAACATCTGACGCTGTACACGCTCCTTATATACCTTATCTGGTCTACAAACAGCATTAATACATTTTGAAAAAAGCGGGACTTCTGTCGGATGTTCGTGTCGTTCTCGCACGACATCTAAACGGCGGAACTCGCTGTCTTCTTCAGGTGCTACCCTAGCATGGTCCTTGGGCGGATCGTATGCAGTATTTATGCCTGTAAGGCGCTGAGCGCTCCCTAACCGGTCCGTGCCTCATCGACTGTTTCTCCGCGGTCCGCGTCCGCCAGACGCGGCTCCCATGGTCCTCTCTGGTGGCTGGTGTTCCCGCGGTCGAGCCGGGCGGTGCTTCCTCTCAAGGATTTACACCCCAAGCAGGAGTACCATAAAAAGGCATATTGTCCCTGCTCCAGTACGCGCTTTGCACGGCTGACGTGCCAACGACAACAACCTCTACAGAAACGGTATGACTTTACGCTGACGACACTGCCTACTGGAGTACAGAAAATGAAGACGACAACCGTACAACGAGACACAGACCTACCTACAACGACTAGAAACCTGGATAGCAAAATCTAGAATCAGTCCACACCGATCCAAAACCCGAATGGTTTTATTTAGAAACAGAAACTGACAAAAAACGACAACAAAACACAGATGGCATACAACTGAGGCTCTAGGACACACCACTAAGACTTAATGACACTGTCAGGTACCTAGGCGTGTACCTACACAAACATCTAAATTGGAAAACACACCTCACAAACCTGCTAAACAAGACAAGAAAAAGACAAAGTCTAATTAGACGAATAGAAGGACGATTCCACGGATATGACGACCAAACTGCAATTCACACCTACAAGACGTACATCAGACATGTGATAGAGTATGCTGCAGCCCCCTTAGAGGGCCTGCATAAAACGGTAGCAGAATGACTTTACTCGACCGAGAGACGACTCCTTGCGCAGCATCTCAAGACTGCTAAGGCTCCCGCCCAGTGACGACGTATATGACACGACAGGCGTGGAGCCGCTACACGCCTGGCTAACTAAACTCAGAACAAACTCCGGGAGATACATATTAACGAAACACCCAGACATTGAAGACATCCTGACAACAAGACCACGAGTGAACAGGCGACCAAAATTCAAATACATCCAACCCCCCCCCCCCCCACACACACACACGAACACCCACTATAGAATCAAGTTAGACATAAAAAGTAGCATAGGCTTAAAATTTAAAAAAAAATACAGTATCTAATTGTTCACCACTGCCACGAATGTCATTCTCCGAAGGTGACTGGAAGACCTGATGTAAACAGGAGAGCACCTTAAACACCCGATTCGCAACTACTCTCTAAATTCAATTGTATAATCAAATCAACTGTATATTTTCAGATTATCCTCGCCTCCCACCTACAGTGGACAATATAAAGAAAAGTGGCACTGTAAAACAACAACACCACCACTCACACACACAAAATGAAGCAACACCACAAGATCTAAATAAAAGCACACACAACAGTCGCCTCAAAGTGCAAAGCATTAACCGTAAACCGTTGTATTGCAGTTTATTGTATTGTATTTTTATTGTATTCTACTAACTTTATTCTATGTTAATGTATTCCAATATGGTATATGGAATAATCGTGATGTAAAATATTCTGTAATCTATAGCACTTGTTCTGTATTTCAATATGACTTAAAATATTATATTCTGTATTGTAAAACTGATCAAATGCACCTTTGCAAGAAAACTGAACAAATAACTAAATGAAATGTACCTGTACAACAAAAGGCTGAAAAGGGTAATGCAGCCGGCCGATGTGGCCGAGCGGTTCTAGGCGCTTCAGTTTGGAACCGCGCGAGCGCTAAGGTCGCAGGTTCGAATCCTGCCTCGGGCATGGATGTGTGTGATGTCCTTAGGTTAGTTAGGTTTAAGTAGTTCTAAGTTCTAGGGGACTGATGACCTTTAGAAGTTAAGTCCCATAGTGCCCAGAGCCATTTGAACCATTAGGATAATGCAAGACCTCAAAAAAACTCCGATACCCTTCAGGAACGGGTGTGCAAAAAAGAAAAAAGACAAGGACCATTCTCAGGTAGCCCATGAAGAAGACAGCGAGTTACGCCGTCGAAATTTCGTGCGAGGACGACGCGAACATCCGGCAGAAGTCCCGTTTATTCAAAATGTCAACAGACCGCCGGGAAAGCCTGAAGAAGTACAGCATTAATACACTTTGGTGGGCTTTCTAGCTGACACAGAGGATTGCAACTCTGACTATTGATTTAGCTGTCGACGGTGTATTCGTGTATGAAGTTACATTGACATCCGACCATGTCTTCCGGGTGTTTCTATTTTTTTAATAGTGTGTAAAAGTTACGTACACAACATTTTAGTGTCTAGAGGAGAAAAGAAGAAATACTTCTTTATTTGATAAAGATGTTTCACTCCACGTCTGATTGTCATTAGCGTCAAAACTCTGATGGATCACCATAGAGATAAGGCTGCACCTGCGCAACTTTTGCCACATAAAAAGTGTTTCTTTTTATCCATTCTGCTTTAAAGTTTTGTATGTGCAGTTTTTTTTACACGCTGACTCAAGGTTGCTGTGTCCCAAATCGCAATGGGGAAACATCTCCAAATCACGTGTTCATTACATTCCCACAGTACTCTCAAGAAAAAGTGTGTTCAGTGTCTGGCCTGCACACATTGCCTTCCGAACAGAAACAACGACCGCGGATGCCTGCCGCAACTTGACTGAAATGCAAAACGCGGACAATTATTTTCTGTAAAAATTCATCACAGATGTTGAGACTTAGTATTGTCAACACGAACCTATCACAACACGACGAAGTGCTGAAATTCGCATGAAGCCTCAACGCTTTGACGACATAACCGCACACATTCACTCCAATGGGGTGCGCGAGTTGAACAAGATCCGAAAGGAGGGACTCTCAGACAGTTTCGCACGGCGCGGAACACCACTAACATATTTTTTCTATGTTTTCCTATTAATCAAGTCTCTAAACTATATGGACTGACGGAGTGTATTTTGTATTTACAAATAATGCCGTAAAGGTACTTTATGAAAACTGAAATGGCGAATGCAAAGTGGGGTCGGTGATTTGCTTGCAAAATTTAATTTGTTTGAAAATCATCCGAAATACCTAGTGAACTGCTTTCATATTGCCAATTTATCCAGTGTGTGTTGTTTTTTCTCTGCTTCTCCTATGTTTAAGACGTTCACTACTAGAGTGGAAGTCCGATGTGGGACTACTTAATTTAGATGACTTGGCGTTCGCGAATGAGGAATTATAAAAAGTGTGGTAGACTAATAATGGGACAATATTGATTTTTTGTTAAAATGCAGTCTAATTTCCTTGAAAATCATTGTCGCTTTCATTTGTCTTAAAGAATAGCTTCTGTAAGGTTTCCGCGTGTTTATAATAGCCACATTCATGCAATAATATAATCTGGACGATTCTGCCTCTGTATTGTTAGGTAATTATCTTCCTAATAGTTTGTTTACATTTACTGTAAATTATCACCAATGTTATTTGCGATGTGAATCAGTTTTTAGGATACCTAGATTTCATGTTATAAAAGAAAAACAGAAAAATATCCCCAGCTAATTTGAAAAAAGTTCCTTATACTGTAAACTAGCAAACAAATAAACAGGGCAAGAGTACTTGGAAATTTTATGTAGAGACTGACATTTAAATTACCTAAACATGTGTCGTCACTATTCCACATTTAGTCGTAGTAAATAACTTACATATTGTCAAAATTGCATCACATCTACAGAATTTGGCACATGTTCATATATTTTTTATGCACACGAACTGAACACCTTAGTACACAAATGAAATGTGTTCACTTTGGTCCATCAGGATTTAATATAAACATTAGAATTCTTTCACTCCATCTAAAATTACTTATTTGTTTTACATTTGGGCACGATTTCTAGCATTCTGTCCACTGCTCTGCGCAGATAACTGCTAGGGACACATTTTAGAGCGTGATAAGCAACGTGTTCTGCAGCCGTCGCGGTAGCGTCAATTGGAGGATGACGTTAGTATAATACCACGCCACAAATACGGTCCGAATCTGCGTTAACGATTATGTGCGACCTTACCATGGAGATTAGATCTTTCATTCTGCGAAAGTTTTGTAAATTCATGGTCACAAGTCGTCTAAATATGGCTTAGAAGGCGAGTGAAGCGTACGATATAATTATCCGTGTGGTAGTGGTCATATCACGTTACGAAGAATTCTGGTTACGGGTAGAAATCAATGTCTATTACTCCCTATTCTCTTTGCACTTACTATATAAGACATGTTACTGAAAATGTTCCAGACAGGTCAGGTACATGCATTTCACAGATCTCTCGTCGTGCGCTTGTAGCTGGATCGTAATCTACACTTTGTAATGCTCTGTAATTTTTTAGAACATTTCTTATGGAGAAATTCACCGGTCTTGCTAGAATACTGTAAAAATAAATTAGAAACAATTTTTGGCGCAGTAAAATATTTATTTGCAGTGGTTACCGTTTTCGACCAGAATGTGAGCAGTTGACATTTGTGGAGTCACTACGCCTGCTCCGTTTATCCTACCGCTTTCATCTTGGTATAAAGGATCTGAAGACGGTCACATTGTAAGCGAACCCAGTAACCACTGCAAATAAATATTTTATTGCAGGCAAGACTTTCTAATCCATTTTTATTGTAAGGCTCGTTTTTCCAGTAGTACTGAGTCCATCTCATGCACGCAACAATGCACTGCTACAGGTAACAAGTTTCGTGTACAGAAAATGTTCCCGACGCAGGAGTATTTTTTCACACCTTGCATGTCTACACATTAACATCGTGTCTCCATGTTCCATTTTCAAATAATGTTCCGTATTTTACACATGTGATGCTACATGCCCTGTTGAACTGTACACCACTCGTCGACCTTTTGACGTGAATGACTGAAGTTGCGCTAGGTGTATCACACATCGAAACGCGTTTGTTTCGTACTGCCTGTGGTCTAGTACAGAAGTCTCTAGAACGAATAATCACTCCAAAACACTGTTCAGTAGATATGCACCTTACAACATTTTGTGTAAATGCACTACTGGCCATTAAAATTGCTACACCATGAAGATGACGTGCTACAGACGCGACATTTAACCGACAGGAAGAAGATGCTGTAATATGCAAATGATTAGCTTTTCAGAGCATTCACACAAGGTTGGCGCCGGTGGCGACACCTACAACGTGCTGACATGAGGAAAGTTTCCAACCGATTTCTCATACACAAACAGCAATTGACCGGCATTGCCTGGTGAAATGTTGTTGTGATGACTCATGTAAGGAGGAGAAATGTGTACCATCGGGTTTCCGACTTTGGGGTAAAGGTTGGACTGTAGCCTATCGCGATTGCGGTTCATCGTATCGCGACATTGCTGCTCACCTTGGTCGAGATCCAATGACTGTTAGCAGAATATGGAATCGGTAGGTTCAGGAGGGTCATACGGAACGCCGTGCTGGATCCCAACGGCCTCGTATCACTAGCAGTCGATATGAGAGGCATCTTATCCGCATGGCTGTAACGGATCGTGCAGCCACGTCTCGATCCCTGAGTCAACAGATGGGGACGTTTCCAAGACAACAACCATCTGCACGAACAGTTCGACGACGTTTTCAGCAGCATGGACTATCAGCTTGGAGGCCATGACTGCGGTTACCCTTGACGCTGCATCACAGACAGGAGCGCCTGCGATGGTGTAGTGAACGACGAACCTGGGTGCACGAATGGCAAAACATCATTTTTTCGGATGAATCCAAGTTCTGTTTACAGTATCATGATGGTCGCATCCGTGTTTGGCGACATCGCTGTCAACGCACATTGGAAACGTGTATTCGTAATCGCCATACTAGCGTATCACCCGGTGTAATGGTATGGGGTACCATTGGTTACATGTCTCGGTCACCTCTTGTTCGCATTGACGGCACTTTGAACAGTGGACGTTACATTACAGATGTGTTACGACCCGTGGCTCTACTCTTCATTCGATCCCTGCGATACCCTACATTTTAGCAGGATAGTGCACGACAGCATGTTGCAGGTCCTAAAAGGGCCTTTATGGATACAGAAAATGTTCGACTGCTGCCCTGGCCAGCGCTTTCTCCAGATTTCTCACCAATTGAAAACATCTGGTCATTGGTGGCCGAGCAACTGGCTCGTCACAATACGCCAGTCACTACTCTCGATGAACTGTGGTATCGTGTTGAAGCTGCATGGGCAGCTGTACCTGTACACGCCATCCAAGCTCTGTTTGACTCAATGCCCAGGCGAATCAAGGCCGTTATTACGGCCAGAGGTGGTTGTTCTGGGTACTGATTTCTCAGGATCTATGCACCCAAATTTCGTGAAAATGTAATCACATGTCAGTTCTAGTATAATATATTTGTCCAATGAATACCCGTTTATCATCTTCATTTCTTCTTGGTGTAGCAATTTTAATGGCCAGTAGTGTACCGGGCGGCCGCGGTGACCGAGCGGTTCTAGGCACTTCAGCCCGGAACCGCGCGACTGCTGCGGTCGTAGGTTCGAATCCTGCCTCGGGCATTGATGTGTGTGATGTCTGTAGGTTAGTTAGGTTTAAGTAGTTCTAAGTTCTAGCGGACTGATGACCTCAGATGTTAAGTTCCATAGTGCTCAGAGCCATTTTTAGTAGTGTACGAATCCAGGACATATTTCAATTGGAATTTATTGGGTTGTCTTTTCTCCTAGGAATCAGACCTCGTTCTCTGTGATAGCAGTTTTAAAAATCATGTTGTGGTCGACTTGTTGCTGTTGGAAGAGTGTAGTAACATTAGTGACGAAGCCAGAATTGAATAAGAAAACTTGGGAGGCTGGTTGCGGTATGTCGGAGGCGATTACTCACCACAATGCCAGATATGGGGTCGTAGAACCTCTCCAGCAGCTGTATGCAGGTGGACTTGCCGCAGCCAGAGGGGCCCACCAGCGCCACCGTCTGACCGGGCCGTACCTCCATTCTGAGCCCACGCAGCACCATTGTGGTAAGCCGTGTCGGATACGCGAACTCCACCGACTCGTACTGCACCTCTCCACGTGTCTCCTAAGCACAAGACCATCTCACTTTTAATTCGCTCACCGTGTTTATCATTACAATATTACTTTATTTCTCAATAAATACTAAGCAATGGAATGAAATAATATGTAAGAAAAAAATGAAAAATATAATTACGAAAAAGAGAAAATTATTTCCCATGTGGATAATATGAAGAGTATTGTTGCTTAAATTCAGTATCGAATGACAGCGAAGAAACCGAAACAAGATCTCATAACACAAATAAAAGTGTTAGTGGAACAGACACCGTTGATATACTGCACAAAATATGTTGCTCTTCATTGGAAGCTGCCACTATCTTCAAATGTCTAGGAACAGTTGGAATGCCCACACAGATTTAGTTGTAGGAAATGCCGATGGAGATTTATTTCCTGAATTTAAAGGAAATGTAAATTCATCCACGAAGGAGGTGAATTACTAAGCCCACGTTCCACCGAGTCTTCTTTCGCGTCAGAATGACAAAAATGTTGAGTAGCGTAAATTAGGGATACAGAAGAGATTTAGTGAAGAATTAGATACTTTTTGCTGAGTTTATTCCTTAGGTGCTAGAGCACTTTTCATTTCGTTGCAGCGATGGACGTCACAAAAGAGGCGAAGTACATTGTTGTTATTTGTTAAGATTTACAGATTACATGTTCCAAGAAGAGTAAATCAAAGTATCAATTTCGTATATTTGCACGAAAACAAATAAATTGCAAAAGATATGAGCTCGGGTGGAGAACTGTAGTCATTCTTTCCATTCCTCATCTGCGAATAAAACAGAAAGGCATGACGTTCCGGCACACAGCGTAAACTGGGCTTTGACAAAATTCATAGATATATTTAGAAAAGAATATTATACACAAAACTATAGTAGGAAGCACATGAACATACGAGTCAGAAGTTTAGAAAATACGAAAGAGAGAAAAAGATCAACTGTTGTTCACGGAAATTGATTACAGGAGACGAAGTGCAGGAGTCTCACTATTAAACGACAACATAAATGAAGAAATCATAAAAATGGTGGAACTAGAAGCAAACATAATAGAAGTTACTGATAGGAATAGGTTACTGTCGTATGGCCATTTAGAATGAGTGGATTGTAATATATAGGCAAAGAAGATGGGATTAGCTCCAACAGGGAAAAAGGAAACGAGAATAACTATGAGAAATGTCTAGAAAGCCATGCATTCTAGAAACTTCCAAGAGGGAACATTGTGTAGAGCGAAAATAAGGAAGGTGAGAAGCGAGAAACCATATAAACGTACAGATAAGCAGAAATACTAGGAATAAAGGGCGAGGACGTCTGATATGCAGTCTTCCCAGAAGAAACATCACAGTCTCGGAAGACATGATAAAACACTCAGAAACCTTAATTCATCAGTATGAGGAGAAGCTGAAAATAAAAATGGGAGCATACGAATATTAGCGAATATCAGCATATGTAAAGCTGACTACCAAAGACGTTGTGTGTGACAGCACACGACGCGAAGAGATGGAGGAGGAAGACTTTTGTTTAAAAATAAATTGTTTTGCAGTTCATTGAACCCTTTAAGGGAATAAGCTAAACACAGAAATAAGGGTGGATTTGCTTTGAAATCTGAGAAAAATGAACATAGTTTCAGGAAATCACACTAAGAGGTATGGTTAGAATGAAATGGTCAGAGAGAACCAGTGAGAAACTACCTGAACAAGAGCTTGCCTGTGGGACTCACGATGGGCAAGAGCATGGCTGTTACTCACGCGCATTTCCTTGGAGGGATTTGCTGGGTCTGTGATGCGGGGTTCCCGCCTCAGGAGGTGGAACACGTTGGCAGCTGCGTCGATGCCCTTCTGCAAGTTGGGCGCGAAGGACAGCGCGTTGGCCACGACCGTGGTGCCCATGATGAGCGACTGCGACACTCTAAACAGTGGGAGGGCATGCCATCAGATAGCGACGAGACACGTTTCATTCCTAAAATGCGTTGTGTACCAGTATTGAGGAAGCCATTAATCCTCAACAAAGCTACTACAAAATGATATACACTGCTAACAAAGAGGGCAAAGACTTTTACGTTATGACGTCATTATCAGAAAAAAAGAAACTTAGAGCTTAATTGCGTAATATATAATATTTTCGTTGAAGGAACATTCGCTATAGCAGCGACCAATTAATTATTCATTATCAAGTATATGTGGTTTACAATTGTGGTATTGCTATCTAACGTTATCATTCAGGTGCCACGTAGATGGGCGCCTACACGGTGAAGCCATTCCTTGTAACTATCCAGAACGACATACTATCCAGCATTATAACTGCATCCATCACGTTCAACCACATGTACCACGGAAAGAAATTTCAACGATTGTTCCACCGATACTTTCATTTAATAATGAGATACAGATTTTTCCTCAACTCTTTCGTGTGGTATATTTTTGTTTACAACTTAATACTTTCCTCACAATAAAATATGAAGCTGTATTAACACCATACATCTACAGTTGACTAAATCATGAGATAGTCATATTCACATATACAGATGAAGTTCGTATCGCTTTCACAAGGTGTAAGTGGATAGTGTATTGACGGAGCTGTCGTTTGTACTCAGGTGATTCATGTGAAAAGGTTTCCGACGAAATTACGGCCGTACGACGGAAACTGATAGTTTTTGAACGCGGAATGGTAGTTGTAGACATAAGGATAGCATATTTCATTTCGGAAAGCGTGAGAGAATTCAACTGTCCGAGATCCACAGGCCAAGAGTGTGCTAAGAATTCCAAATTTCAGGCATCACCTCTTACCACAGACAGGGCAGTGGCTGACGGCCTTCACATAACGACCGAGAGCAGCGGCGTTTGTGTAGAGTTTTCAGTGCTAACAGACAGCAACCCAGCGTGAAATAGCCGTAAAAATCAACGTGGTACGTACGACTAACGCATCTGTCACGAAGGTGCTGGCGTAATTAGGCATTAATGACCTATAGCAGCAGACTACCGACATGAGTGCCTTTGGTAACAGCACGACATCGCCTGCAGTGCCTCTCCTGAGCTTGTGGCCGTATAGGTTGGACCCTAGACGACTGGAAAACCATGACCTGGTCAGATGAGTCCCTATTTCAATTGGTAAGAGATGATGGTACGATTCAAGTGTGGCGCAGACCTCACGAAGCCATGTACCCACGTTGTCAACAAGGCACTGTGCAAGTTGGTGGTGGCTCCATAATGGTGTGAGCTCTGCTTACAAGGAATGGACTGGGTCCTCTGGTCCAACTGAACCAAACACTGCTAGGAAATGGTTATGTTCTGCTACCTGGAGACCATTTGCAGCCATTCACGGACTTCATGTTCGCAAAAATCGATGAAAATATTATGTATGACAATGCGCCATGTTACCGGTTGACAGTTGTTCGCTGTTGGTTTGAAGAACATTCTGGATAATTTGAGCGAATGAATTGTCCATCAAGATCAACCGACATGAATCTCATTTAACATTTATGGGGCATAATCAAGAGGTCAGTTCGTGCACAGATCCTGCACCAGCAACATTTCCACAAGTATGGACGGCTATAGAGGCAACATGCCCCAATATTTCTGCAGGGGACTTTCAAAGAAGGCAGTATGCCTCAATATTTCTGCAGGAAACTTCCAAAGACTTGTTGAGTCCATAAAGAAAAGAAAAAAACTTGGAGCTGATGTATTACGCTGGGCAAAAGGATGCCGAGCACGATATTAGGAGGTACCCATGACTTTCGTCTACTCAATGTGTATGTATGCATATATCCCTCCAGAAAATGTCCAGTGCTTAGTGCTGCGACTCCATAACAATATTAGAGACCCTCAGTACTTCCCTAACCGTGTATGGGCCGAGGGAGAAACGACTGTATGTACAGCGAACGCAGGCGTCGCCTGCAAGGAAAAAAACGACCTTTACTGACATGCTTCACTCGAGAGTCACGCGCATCTTCGGAAATTTAGTAGCAAAGAGCCACAAGTTAAATGTATCTGGCTATAGTTCCATTGTCGTAGTTCACGTACGAACATAAAGCCAGATATATTTAAAGTGTGGTCCTTGGCTGTTAAATTTACGAAGATTTGATTTTCGCGTCTGTCGACTGAAACAAGTCAGTAAAGGAAAGCTAAACTATGTGATCAAAAGTATCCCGACACCCCCATTCTGCTGCCCCCATTGTGCTGTCACCTACTTCCAGGTACTTCATACCAGCGAAATCAGTAGTCATTATACATCGTGAGAGAGCAGAATGGGGCGCTCGGCGAAACTCACGGACTTGGATAGTGGTCAGGTGATTGGGTGTCACTTGTGTCATACGTCTATACGTGAGATTTCCACACTCCTAAACATCCCTAGGACCACTGTTTCCTGTGTGGTAGTGAAGTGGAAATGTGAAGGGACACGTACAGAACAAAAGCGTACAGGCCGACCACTTGACTGACAGAGACCGCCGACAGTTGAAGACGGGCGTAATGTGTAATAGGCAGACGTCTATCCAGAACGTCACACAGGAATTCCAAACTGCCTCGCTCGGTGTAAGGAGCGTAAACATTGGACGATTGAACAGTGGAAAATCGTTGTGTGGAGTGACGCATCACGGTACGCAATGTGGCGATCCGATGGCGAAGTGTTGGTATGGCGAATGCTCGGTGAACGTCACGCCAGTAAATGCCATACGACGCATCGCTAGGTGTAAGGAGCGTAAGCATTGAACGATTGCACAGTGGAAAACGTTGTGTGGAGTGACGAATCACGGTACACAATGTGGCGATCCGATGGCGAAGTGTTGGTATGGTGAATGCTCGGTGAACGTCATCTGCCAGCGTGTGTAGCGCCGACAGTAAAATTCGGAGGCAGTGGTGTTCTGGTGTGGTCGTGCTTTTCATGGGGGGGGGGGGGTCTTGCACCACGTGTTGTTTTGCGTGGCACTGTCACAGAACAGGCCTACATTGACGTTTTAAGCACCTTCTAGCATCCCACTGTTGAAGAGCAACTCGGAGACGGCGATTCCATCTTTCATCATGATCGAGCACCTGTTCATAATGCACGGCCTGTGGCGGAGTGGTTACACGACAATAACATTCCTGTAATGGACTGGCCTGCACAGGATCCTGACCTGAATCCTATAGAACATCTCTGGGACGTTTTGGAACGCCGACTTGGTGACAGGCCTCACCGACCGACATCGATACCTCTCCTCAGTGCAGCACTCCGTGAAGAATGGGCTGCCATTCCCCAAGAAACCTTCCAGCACCTGACTGGACGTATGCCTGGAGAGTGGAAGCTGTCATCAGGGCTAAGGGTGGGCCAACACCATATTGAATTCGAGCGTTACCGATGAAGGGCGCCACGAACTTGTGAGTGTGTCCGGATACTTTTGATCACATAGTGTATGTGGGACTAGTGACTACTCCACGATTTACATTGACTGTATGTAGCTCCTGGAGTGTAACCATAATTTAGTGATGTTTAAATGTAGATTAAAACAGAAGAATTTGCTTAAAAGTAGGAGACTAAAGAAATGTGACTTGGATAATTTGAAAGAACCAGAGTTAGATGACAATTTCACTGGGAGCATTAGGCAACGATTGGCTACAACAGGGGAAAGAAATGCAATAGAAGATGGATGGACAGTTTCGAGAGACGAAATAGTGAAGTCAGCGTTGAGTGAAACAGGTAGAAAGACGGTGCTTAGTAGATCTTGGATATCATAGGAGATACTGAATGTAATTGAGGAAAGGGGAAAATATAAAAATGCAGTAAATGAAGGAGGCGAGAGGGAATAGTTTGGACTACTATTCCCTCTCGCCTCCTTCTATTCCCTCTCGCCTCCTTCATTTACTGACAAAACTCTACCATCTGGTGAGCAAGATGAATGAGACAGGCGAAATACCCTCAGACTTCAAGAAGAACATAATAATCCCAATCCCAAAGAAAGCAGGTGTTGACAGATGTGAAAATTACCGAACTATCAGTTTAATAACTCACAGCTGCAAAATACTAACGCGAATTCCTTACAGACGAATGGAAAAACTGATAGAAGCCGACCTCGGGGAAGAACAGTTTGGATTCCGTAGAAATGTTGGAACACGTGAGGCAATACTGACCCTACGACTTATCTTAGAAGAAAGATTAAGGAAAGGCAAACCTACGTTTCTAGCATTTGTAGACTTAGAGAAAGCTTTTGACAATGTTGATTGGAATACTCTCTTTCAAATTCTGAAGGCGGCAGGGGTAAAACACAGAGAGCGAAAGGCTATTTACAATTTGTACAGAAAGCAGATGGCAGTCATATGAGTCGAGGGGTATGAAAGGGAAGCAGTGGTTGGGAAGGGAGTGAGACAGGGTTGTAGCCTATCCCCGATGTTATTCAATCTGTATATTGAGCAATCAGTGAAGGAAACAACAGAAAAGTTCGGAGTAGGTATTAAAATCCATGGAGAAGAAATAAAAAACTTCCTGGCAGATTAAAACTGTGTGCCCGACCGAGACTGTAACTCGGGACCTTTGCCTTTCGCGGGCAAGTGCTCTACCAACTGAGCTACCGAAGCACGACTCACGCCCGGTACTCACAGCTTTACTTCTGCCAGTACCTCGTCTCCTACCTTCCAGACTTTACAGAAGCTCTCCTACGAACCTTGCAGAACTACCGGGCGTGAGTCGTGCTTCGGTAGCTCAGTTGGTAGAGCACTTGCCCGCGAAAGGCAAAGGTCCCGAGTTCGAGTCTCGGTCGGGCACACAGTTTTAATCTGCCAAGAAGTTTCATATCAGCGCACACTCCGCTGCAGAGTGAAAATCTCATTCTGAAGAAATAAAAACTTTGAGGTTCGCCGATGACATTGTAATTCTGTCAGAGACAGCAAAGGACTTGGAAGAGCAGTTGAACGGAATGGACAGTGTCTTGAAAGGAGGGCATAAGATGAACATCAACAAAAGCAAAACCAGGATAATGGAATGTAGTCGAATTAAGTCGGGTGATGTTGAGGGAATTAGCTTAGGAAATGATAGACTTAAAGTAGTAAAGGAGTTTTGCTATTTGGGGAGCAAAATAACTGATGATGGTCGAAGTAGAGAGGATATAAAATGTAGACTGGCAATGGCAAGGAAAGCGTTTCTGAAGAAGAAAAATTTGTTAACATCGAGTATAGATTTAAATGTCAGGAAGCCATTTCTGAAAGTATTTGTATGGAGTGTAGCCATGTATGGAAGTGAAACGTGGACGATAAATAGTTTAGACAAGAAGAGAATAGAAGCTTTCGAAATGTGGTGCTACAGAAGAATGCTGAAGATTAGATGGGTTGATCACATAACTAATGAGTAGGTATTGAATAGAATTGGGGAGAAGAGGAGCTTGTGGCACAACTTGACTAGAAGAAGGAATCGGTTGGTAGGACATGTTCTGAGACATCGAGGGCTCACCAATTTAGTATTGGAGGGCAGCGTGGAGGGTAAAATTCGTAGAGGGAGACCAAGAGATGAATACACTAAGCGGATTCAGAAGGATGTAGGCTGCAGTAGGTACTGGGAGATGAAGAAGCTTGCACAGGATAGAGTAGCATGGAGAGCTGCAACAAACCAGTCTCAGGACTAAAGACCACAACAATAACAACAAGAGGGAATAAAAACCTCCAAAAAATGACACTGATAGGAAGCGCAAACTGGCTTAGCTTGAATGGCTAGAGGACAAACGAAAGTCTATTGAAGCATGTATAACTAAGATAAAGATAGATACGCCTTTGGAGAAAAGAAAATCAGCCGTCTGAATACCAAGAACACAAATGGAAAACCAGAACTAAGTAAAGAGGGGAAAACTGGAAGATAAAAGGAATGTACAGACGGAAATAATCTTGAAGACAATATTATGAGAAGGGAATAGTAAATAGCTGAATATGAGATTCGATGTATAATGGCGCAAGAATAATGTGACAGGGCGCTGAAAATTCTAAGACGAAACAAGGCCCCTGGAGTAGCCAATATTCCATCAGAAATGAAGATATCCTAGAGGCAGCCAGCCATGCTAAACTATTACAATTGGTGTGCAAGAAACATGAGGCAGGGAAAATACACTCAAACTTCAAGAACAATATAATAATTACAATTACAAAGAAAATGGGTGCAGACTGTCACGATTTTTTTACAAAAAAATGGAAAAACTAGTAGAAACCGCTCTCGGAGAGATCAGTTTGGATTTAGAGAAATGTAGGAATACGTGGCGCAGTATTGACGGTACGAATTCCCTTAGAAGATAGGTTAAGGAGAGGCAAACCCACGTTTATAGCATTTGTAGACTTAAAGAAAGTTTTTGATGATGTTGACTGGAATACACTCTTTAAAATTATAAAGGAAGCAGCGGTGAAATACAGGGAACGAAAGGCTATTTGCGAGTTGTATAGAAACCAGAAGGTTATTGCGAGTCGATGAGCGTGAGAGGGAAGCACTGGTTGAGAAGGGAGTGAGACATGGTTGTGGCTTATCCCCGATGTTATTTAATTTGTACATTGAGCTAGTAGTAAAGGAAACCAAAGAAATATTTCGAGAAGAAATTTAAAGTTCACGAAGCAGAAATAAAAACTTTGAGGATTGCTGATGACACTGTAATTCTGTCAGAGAGCACAAAGAACTTGGAAGACCCGTTGAATGAATTGGAGAGTTTCTTGAAAGGTGGATATAAGATGACCATCAATAAAACAAAAAGAAGGGTAATGGAATATAGCCGAATTAAACCAGACGATGGCTGAGGGAAATAGACGAGAGAGCGACACACTAAATGTAGTAGATGAGTTCTGCTATGTGGACGGTAAAGTAACTGACGATGGCCGAATTAGAGACTATGTAAAATGGCAAGACAAATCTTTCGGGAAAAAAAATAATTTGTTAACATCGAATATACATTTAACTCGTATGAGAGCTTTTCTGAAGTTAGTTATCTGATGTGTAGCCTTTATGGAAGTGAAACGGTAGCGATTAGCAGTTCAGACAAGACGAGAATAGAAGCTTTTGAAATGTGGCGCTGGAGAAGAATTCTGAAGTTTAGATAGGTAGATCATGTAACTAATGAGGAGGTACTCAATAGAACCGGAGAGAAAAGAAATTTTTGGCACAGCTTGACTAAAAGATGGGATCGGTTGATAGCACGCAATCTGATGATACGTCAAAGGAATCGTCAGTTTAGTACTGGCGGTAAATGTTGGAGATAAACATTTGAGAGAGAGCAAGAGACAAATGCATAAAGTGGGTTCAGACGGTTGAGCATTTGCAGTAGTTATTCGGAGATGAAGACAACTGCCCAGGACTGAACGTCGTGGTGAACTGCATCAGAGCTGTCTTCGAACTGAAGACAACAATGTCTTCGGGCCGAGTGCCTTCACAGAAACGTGTGTTAATGAATTACAACATGGAGATGGGTTCCCACCCCGAGGATTAGAGCGTCAAGCCATTATGTAAGAATATTAGAGTTCCTTCCTCCAGATTTTCAGCGAGCCTAATACGTATATACACTATTCTTTGAACCTAAAACTATGGATTTCCTCCCTTCATACCTTTTTCGAAGTAGGTGAAATATTGTGCGCACGTCATATACTGTATAATGTAGGGTCAGCTTTTTCGGTCCGTCCCTACTAACTCTTTCATTCACCGAAGTAAAGCTTTGTGTAGCAGATAAGGGTATTTGGGAAAATGGATTCCTTAGTTTACGTGGCGTACATCTAGTGCCTGCACAGAATTTCGCGCATGCTGACTGCGATAGCCGTTAGCATGATATCTAATATAGTTAAACTAAGGAGGATGCTATATCAGTTTAACAAATAAGAATCTTTAATAGATACAAAATAAGTCCCAGGACTGACATTTGCACCGAGCGAGGTAGCGCAGTGGTTAGCACATTTGACTCACATTCGGGAGAACGACGGTTCAAACCTGCGTCCGGCCATACTGATTTAGGTTTTCCGTGATTTCCCTAAATCACTTCAGGCAGATGTTGGGATGGTTCCTTTGAAAGGGTGCGGCCGACTTCCTACTCTAATCCGATGGGACTGACGACTTTGCTGTTTGTTCCCACTCATAATCAACCAACCAACTGACATTTGCGCAAGAATCAAGTGTAGCTGCCACTCGAACAAATATGAAACTATGTAGACAGTACGAATGTACTAATTTTTTTCGTTTTGATGACTGGCGACAGTCTGCTTCTAGAGCACTAGATCAGCGAGAGGGCGTGTTTATTTATGGGCAATGTTTGACGTGTGTTGCACCAAAAATGTTTTTGCACTTGTACGTGACCTACTCCTAAAAATTTTAAGGCGCAAGGAGTATAAGTTTTTATTATTTTATAAAAAAATAACGCAGCATCACTACAGCCTTTAACCAAACCTATAACTACACACAGTCTAACTGACCATTGTTAAATAATATCTGATGTTTCGATAGTAACTCACGTCTTTTCGCTTCAGTCTTTGGCCTAATGAGGTCAAAACACTCATATTTGACTTATTTGGCCTTTGCAGATTTTATGCTCTTCATATACTTGAATCGATTCGACGCAAAGTGATAACGAATTCCAACAGCATTCCAAATGAAGCCTTTGGTAAAGTGTTTGACAGCCTGCTGCAAGTGTGTGACAAAGTAATGCATGCGTGTTGGAAATATACATTTTGCATTTTACACAGACTAGACATACTGTCCTGCGGGTGTATAGCACCAGCTTCACTCGCAACATGGACTCACACTAATTAATAATTCATATGAAGATGACCGTGCAGCTCTCTAGAATGAAATGATGATTAAAACAACGAACCTAAGCTGTCGACAGGCGTTGATATACATCAACGGGAACAGTTGAAAGTGTGTGCCCCAACCGAGACTCGAACCCGGGATCTCCTGCTTACGTGGCAGACGCTCTATCCATCTGAGCCACCTAGGGCACAGAGGAAGTGCGACTTCAGGGATTTATCCATTGCACGCTCCCCATGAGACCCACATAAAAAAAAAAAAATATGGTTCAAATTGCTCTGAGCACTAAGCGACTTAACTTCTGAGGTCATCAGTCGCCTAGAACTTAGAACTAATTAAACCTAACTAACCTAAGGACATCACACACATCCATGCCCGAGGCAGGATTCGAACCTGCTACCGTAGCAGTCGCTCGGCTCCAGACTGTAGCGCCAGAACCGCACGGCCACTCCGGCCGGCCCATATTCCCAACTTAACGTCCACAGACTACACTGGCAGTACCCCTGCCCACTACACTCATTACTGGTGGCAGAAAATCTTACTGAGTCCCGTAAGAGTTCGGGCAATGCGTGTGCTTCCGCACAGAAGAAGGTCAATGGACGGTTAGCCTAACCTATGTGAAGATGGTATCTGTTCTTTCGGAACATGTCCGAAAGAACAGATACTACCATTGATCATGCAGCTCTCTAGAATGAAATGATAATTGAATCAACACCCTAAGCTGTCGACAGGCGTTGATATACTAATCTAATCTAATCTAATATCTATACATCACCGGGGACAGTTGAAAATGTGTGGCCCGACCGGGACTCGAACCCACGTTCTCCTGCTTACATAGCAGACGCTGTATCCATCTGAGCCACCGAGGACACAGAGGATAGTGCGACTGCAGAGATTTATCCCTTGCACGCTTCCCGCGAGGCCCATTGATGTATTTCAACAACACCTGTCGGCAACTAAGGGTTTCGATTTAATTATCATTCTAGAGAAGCTGCACGGTCATCAATGGTATCTGTTCTTTAGGGAACAGACACCATCTTCATATAGCTAAATTCTACTCGGCCATTAACCTTCTTCTGTCCGAATGCACACGCTTTGCCCGGACTTTTACGGGACTCGTCAGCTTAGTCTGGCGCGGGTAATGAGTGAATATTAGGAACACTACGAATGTAGGTTGTGGACAGCTGGGAATGTGGGTCTCGCGGGAAGCGTGCAAGGGATAAATTCCTGCAGTCACACCATCCTCTGTGCCCTCGGTGGCTGAGATGACTGCCGGCAAGGTACCTCAGCGTGTTCGGTCAGGGGGTTCGCTGCCCTCTGTAATAAAAACACTGAGTTAATGGATAAACGACGAACTGAAACGGGTGTCTTGGGACGTCCGCCCCGAGCAGATACAACGAACGAAAACGAACAAAATGACATTAAAAAAAAGGGATAGAGTGTGTGCTATGTAAGCAGGAGATCCTGATTTCGAGTCCTGGTTGGGGCACACATTTTCAACTGTCCCCGTTAATGTATATCAATGCCTGTCGACAGCTTAGGGTGTTGATTTAATTATCATTTAATAATTCATATTGCCTTTTGAACCCGTTAAGTTTCTACATTCAGAGCCGAATCGTTCCAACCAGTAAATCAGAGTTCAAAATCGATCCACCAAAGTACCTACAAATACAATACGGAGCACATTTAAAGACGCAGCATAGTCCAGTATTTAAAGTGTTCTCGGCTTTGCTGCCGGATCCTAAAGTCACTTCATTCAATTTTTCGGCGATCCAACTGTCTGCCATCTTCAGGAACACGCTTCTCCTGCTGAGTCCCGCTGCAAATTGATGCAAAGTCTGCAAAAAGTTCGTCTACGTAGGCCTCTGCACCGTACACAGCGCAAGCGCCGTCCGTCACAGTTGCTGCCCTTGAAGACTGGGCAGGTGGTGATGAACTTAGCAGAACACCGGAGGAGACAATATATCTCACGCAAAGACTATTTTCAAACATTCAGACTGGCCGATTCGAAGAACGTTCTATTTTTATGAGGAATAATACAGGGCTCCACGTTTTGCTAAGAGGAAAGCCATTGTCTCTATTAATCAAATCGTCTGCGTACCACATTTCAATTGCTTCTTTATAAATGCTGTTCCAAAAACCGGCAGCGTTGGAAACTATCATAGTATCGTCAAATTTCATCCGTGTTCCTCATTTAAGCAGTGTTCTGCTACCGCCGTTTTCTTCGGCTGTTGTAGACTCATATAATCGAATGGCCGATGTAATCCTTCTCACATTCAAACGGAATTTTGTATATGCAATGCTTCCTAAGCCCCACATTATCTTCCACAAAGCAGAATAGTGCCCCAGAACTGGGAGGTGGACGGAACACGCTCTTCATGCTAGAACGAAAACGGTATCATCTATGTACCTCCAGAGGCACATTTGTTACAAAGCTGAACTCCTCAGTGCCGTATCTTCGAATTTCTCCATAAATAAATTAGCTACTATGGGCGATAAAGAACTACCCGTAGCCATTCCGTTATTCTGTGCAAAAATATTTCAGTTAAATTAAAAATACGTGGATATCGGCACATGACAACAAAGCTCCATCAACTCTTCATGCAGTTTCTCAATAATCAAACTCAGGCACTTTTCCAGAGGGACTCGTGTAAGGAGAGATATCACATCAAAACTCACTAGTAAATCCGGAGGACGCAGCCTCAAAAATTTCATTCATCGAATTGGAGATGATATGTTCACACTTGTCAAAATATGGGGTGAGAACAGACGTTAAGCACTTCGCCAGATTATAAGTGGATGCACCCGGATTACTATCAACAGGGCGTAGAGAAACCACTTCTTTATGCAAGTTAGGCAGACCATGCAAGCTAGGCGCCACGGCGGGACCAGGATGAAGTTTCCTACGTAAATATTCTGACGACGAAGCCTTTTCCAAAAGTGTCTTGCGCTCAGTCCTTTCTGTGGTGCCCCTAAATGGTCTTCTTTAAGTGGGGTCGTGGAGTAGTAAATCCATTTTAAGAACGTAATCATCCGGTGTCAATACAACCATGGCATT
The DNA here is from genome assembly GCF_023864275.1 of Schistocerca cancellata. Lineage (NCBI taxonomy): Eukaryota > Metazoa > Arthropoda > Insecta > Orthoptera > Acrididae > Schistocerca > Schistocerca cancellata. The sequence goes on along the minus strand of NC_064628.1, from coordinate 241,695,937 downwards.
CCCCTCTGAGTGCGAGTTGTCGTTGCTGCCGGTGTTCTGCTAAGGGCGGCGTCATCTGCCCAGTCTTGGAGCACAGCAACTGTGATGGGCGGTGCAAGCGCCGTGTAGGATACGGAGGCTTATACAGGACGATTATTTGCAGACTTGGTATCAATTTGCATTGGGACTTAGCAGCAGAAAAGTGTTCCTGAAGATGGCGGAGCCGGCTGATGTGGCCGTGCGGTTCTAGGCGCTTCAGTCTGGAACCGCGCGACCGCTACGGTCGCAGGTTCGAATCCTGCCTCGGGCATGGATGTGTGTGATGTCCTTAGGTTAGTTCGGTTTAAGTAGTTCTAAGATCTAGGGGACTGATGACCTCAGATGTTAAGTCCCATAGTGCTCAGAGCCATTTGAGCCATTTGAAGATGGCGGACATTTGGACCGCTGAAACATTGCATCAAGTTGATTTTAGGATCCGGCAGCAAATTCAAAGATCCGTTCAAGAGTTATTACACCGGGTGTAATGGACTTGGGACAAGTGCCCCTGTCTCTCTTGTATTCCAGCTTTTCGTCTGCCTCTTTCTCCCTTTTAACCTACAATTGCCCTTTTCTCTGTTATTCAGCATTCATTCCTGAACTATTACTGTTCCTTTCTAATATGTTTTGACCACCCACCGCAGTTGCCTATGATGCTGGCACGGTATTAGTGCATCCATCGCGGACGGTCCCTATGTAAACCCTTAACTGCAGTAAACGCAGACAATGTATGATACCAATGACCCGTAACAAACAACCTCTTCCATCCAGACCACATAGCTCCCGTCATCTTGTAGACGTGAAGACAGTGACCAGTTTGTAAACGAAAATTTTTTAAATTATATTTTGTGTTTTATTGTGAGCTAGTGCCGAAACTATGGAACCTACTCTGTATGTATAGATCAGTTTCAGTCGCCTTATGCGGTCTTCTTTAGGCGATACAGCAATTCGTCCCGGTTGTCAACCACTGGTAATAGGTGTAGTGATTAAGACATATTAAAAAGTTACATGTAGTAACCGGTCTCACTGTTTCCGACCGCCTCTATTTTGGAAGGAGCGGAGTACGACATTTCCAGAATGGAAGGTTTTGAGGTGGGAATTGGCAGGCTCACAGTACTCACTTGAAGACGTCCTTGTAAGGCAAGCCCTCTGCTTCGACGAGCGAGCCTCCGTAAAACATGCAGGCGGAGTAGGCGAAGAAGCCGATGCTGCGAGACAGGCCGAAGACGACGCCGCGGACGTGCACGTTGCGCCGCGCCAGCCGGTAGCTGGGCCGCAGCTCCAGCATGTACTGCTGGTGGAAGTAGCGCTCCTTGCACAGGCCCGCCACCGTGCGGATGTTGCCCACCGCCTCGACTGCTAGCTGCAACGAACCAGAGTGTCACTGGCTGCACAATGCAAGCAGGTCGCTGTGTAGAATATCTACATCAGCTCCATCTACTAGGATTATACTTTTTTCTGAAAGCTAGTTTGTTTTATTCAAGATTGCAGCACACAATATTATTGCCAGCTCGTTTTGGCTACAATATTCTATTTTTGAACGTAAATGCGGTGATCTTATGCTGTCATACATTAATGGCCATTAAAATTGCTGCATCACAAAGATGATTAGCTTTTCAGAGCATTCACACAAGGTTGGCGCCGGTGGCGACACCTACAACGTGCTGACATGAGGAAACTTTCCAACCGATTTGTCATACACAAACTGCAGTTGACCGGCGTTACCAGGTCAAACGTGGTTGTGATGCCTCTTGCAAGGAGGAGAAATGCGTACCATCACGTTTCCGACTTTGATAAAGGTCGGATTGTAGCCTATCGCGATTGCGGTTTATCGTATTGCGACATTGCTACTCGCATTGGTCGATATCCAATTACTGTTAGCAGAATATGGAATCGGTGGGTTCCGGAGGGTAATAGGGAACGCCGTGCCGGATCCCAACCGCCTCGTATCACTAGCAGTCGAGATGACAGGCATCTTATCCGCATGGCTGTAACGGATCGTGCAGCCACGTCTCGATCCCTGAGTCAACAGATGGGGACGTTTGCAAGACAACAACCATCTGCACGAACAGTTCGACGACGTTTGCAGCAGCATGGACTATCAGCTCGGAGACCGTGGCTGCGGTTACCCTTGACGCTGCATCACAGACAGGAGCGCCTGCGATGGTGTACTCAACGACGAACCTGGGTGCACGAATGGCAAAACATCATTTTGTCGGATGAATCCAAGTTCTGTTTACAGCTTCATGATGGTCGAATCCGTGTTTGGCGACATCGCGGTGAACGCACATTGGAAACGTGTATTTGTCATCGCCATACTGGCGTATCTCCCGGTGTGATGGTATGGGGTGCCATTGGTTACACGTCCCGGTCACCTCTTGTTCGCATTGACGGCACTTTGAACAGTGGACGTTACATTTCAGATGTGTTACGACCCGTAGCTCTACCCTTCATTCGATCCCTGCAAAACATTGCATTTCAGCAGGATAATGCACGACAGCATGTTGCAGGTCCTGTAGGGGCCTTTCTGGATACAGAAAATGTTCGACTGCTGCCCTGGCCAGTACATTCTCCTGATCTCTCACAAATTGAAAACGTTTGGTTAATGGTGGCCGAGCAACTGGCTCGTCGCAATACGCCAGTCACTACTCTTGATGCACTGTGGTATCGTGTTGAAGCTGCATGGGCAGCTGTACCTCGACACGCCATCCAAGCTCTATTTGATTCAATGCCCAGGCGAATCAAGGCCGTTATTACGGCCAGAGGTGGTTGTTCTGGGTACTGATTTTTCAGGATCTATGCACCCAAATTGCGCGAAAATGTAATCACATGTCAGTTCTAGTATAATATATCTGTCCAATGAATACCCGTTTATCATCTGCATTTCTTCTTGGTGTAGCAATTATAATGGCCAGTAGTGTACTAGGAGGGACTGTAGACACGCATGGTACTCCTCGAGTGGTCAACGTCGGAGACAATGTCCTGCTGCATCAATAACCTCTTATCATCCAAACATCTGAATGACGGAAGGTGCTAGATCCGGGCTGTATGGTGGAAGAGGAGAAACAGTCCAGTGAAATTCTTTGCGCTCCTCTCGGGTTCGCAGACTTGTGTGACGCCTTGCGTAGTCGTGGAGAAGGAGATGTTCATTTGCATTTTTATGGCGATGAAAACGCTGAAATTCCAACAATGCGGAAGCCACAGATGTGTGCTGCCGGTCGTCGGGATATCGGACAGGTTTGCGCGACGTTGTTACGATTATGGCAGACAACTCACCGTGCATTTCTTCACTGCCAAGTCTCCTTAGACATTATGTAAGTGCCTATGAATATCTGTGATGCTCTGTTTTTCCGCCAAAAGAAACTCAATGACAGCTGTCTGCCTGGAACACACCTCGTTACAGATGCCATTTAGAAGGCTACTAATCGGAACTTCACGAAAATATAGACTTTGAAGCGGGAATATTCCTCGATGTTCCACGACAAATTCCGCATCTTTTCAGCCAAAACTGGCCAAGAAAAAAATGTAATCCATTTTTTTTATGAAACGCCTCTCGTACGATAATACTCCGCAGGTCACCTGATAGTGCGTGGCGGAGGGTACTTCTCATACTACTGTCTGTTTCCCCGTTCCCTGATCCATTCACGAACGTCGCGTGGGAAGATTAACTGTCGATAAGTCTTTGTATTAGCTATAGTTTAACGAATTTTCTCGTTGTCTTTTCGCAGGGCGTATTCGGGAGGAAGTAATATGTCATGTTGCGTTTGAATGGATGGTGACTGTTCCTTCGAAGGAACAGACACCACGCAGAGCCCGCAGCTGAGAAACACTGTATGTCAACTGAAGGTGGGGTGGGGTTCCCTGCTATCACCTGCAGTGCGGTAGTCATTTGACTGTTCTCGAAGAGTACTCTCTAGGGCTTGCCGGAGTGGCCGAGTGGTTCTAGGCGCTTCAGTCTGGAACCGCGCGACCGCTACGGTCGCAGGTTCGAATCCTACCTCGGGCATGGATGTGTGTGTTGTCCGTTGGTTAGTTAGGTTTAAGTAGTTCTAAGTTCTAGGGGACTGATGACCTCAGACGTTAAGTCCCATAGTGCTCAGAGCCATTTGAACCATTTAGTGCTCTCTAGGAATTTCAATGGTAAACCATCCCGTGATGCAGAACGCCTCTCTTGTAGGTTTGCCATTGGAGCTAGTTCAACATCTCTGCAAAGCTCCCGCGCCGACTAAACGACCGCGTGACGAAATGCACTGCTCTTCGTTGGATGTTTGCTATCTCTTCTATCCGTCCTGCCTTGTATGGGTCCCATACTAACGAACAAAACTCAAGAATCAGTCAAACAAGTGTATTATGAGCTACTTCTTTTTTTGGATGGGTTACATTTCCTTAACATTCTTCGTGTGAATCTCAGTATAGTATCTGCTTCTCCTAGTATTTATTTTAAGGTAGATACGTTTGTCATCAATAGTGTGGTTCTGCAATAGTGGATTTCTTTCCCTATGTATGCACAATATGTTATATTTATTTACGTCCAGGGTCAAAAACCAGTCCCTGCACTATTCATTGCCGGCCGGAGTGGCCGAGCGGTTCTAGGCGCTTCAGTCTGGAACCGCGCGACCGCTACGGTCGCAGGTTCGAATCCTGCCTCGGGCATGGATGTGTGTGATGTCCTTAGGTTAGTTAGGTTTAAGTAGTTCTAAGTCTACGGAACTGATGACCTCAAATGTTAAGTCCCATAGTGCTTAGAGCCATTTGAACCTTCCCGAAATTACCTTTACGTCTATCAATTTTGTTTCCTTGAAGAATCGACGTGTTGAGTTCTGTCTGCAACGAAGTATTGAATCCAGCCGCAAATGTGCCCAGATACTATGTAGGCTCATATTTTTTTCACGAAACGGCAGTGTGGGACCGTGTCAACTGCCTTCCTCAAGACAGGGATCACGGCATCAGCCTGAGTTCTGATATCTACGGCACTATGGATCTCAAGTAGCAGCAGAGGGAGCTCGGTTTCGCAAGATCTCTGTTTGTGGATTCCATGTTAACGTCCAAAGAGGAGATTTTCGTTCTCTTAAAACGTCATAATACGTGAGCATAGTATATGGTCCGTAATTCTGCGAAGATTCACCTCAGCGACGTGGGCTCATAATGATATGCGTCTGTCCTACCAACCTTTTTGAAAATGGGAATGGCCTGATCTTTTTCCCAGTCGCCAGGTACCCTCCGTTTCTCAAACAGCCTACCGTAAGCTGATACTAAAGCCCGCGTCACCTAGGACGGCGCTTCCGCGCATAGAGGCGCAGCGGAAAGGAAGCGTGTGGGGTGCGGCAGCAGATGCGGGCAAACAAAGTCCGTGTTGCCTAACTGCATTGCTGTGGATAACAGTCAGGCTCTTTTGCATACGGTACGTTGTATTATACGTTCAAATCTATGAGGGGAGTAACAAATAATAAAACCAATTTTGATCAATCATCATGAGAAAAATATTAATTCACCTCATTAATTCACATCCACTGCTCCACAGATTTACCCTGATTGACGTAGGGAGGCGAGAACAGCTGACACAGCTTTGTGAAGACGTGAAGTACGATTTTTCTCAAAACGACGTTGAAACTGATTGTAATAATTACCATTTATTGCGATTTGAACTGCATTATAAGTAAAAATTTAATAGACAACAGAATTAACTTTAAGCACAAACCGCTTCTGTTCAATATAATTTTTAAAAATATGAGGTGTGTGTGTGTGTGTGTGTGTGTGTGTGTGTGTGTGTGTGTTTGATGATAGTTAAGTGTAATCACTGCGTGTAAACACGAATTAGTGATAGAAAAGAATTAGTAGTAGAAAAGACTAATGTAAAAGACTATCGTAAAAATGGTCAGTAAGTTGTCACATTTTTCATTGTTACTGCGCATTATGAGTGTAAACTAGCATGCATGTTCGATATTACAGTAACCGATCGGATTTATAATCCATTGAAAAAGCAAACAATTAACCGTCTCTGAATGACTTCAGGAAATCTGACCGATAACATCTAAAACCACCGATATCTTGACAAGTAACAGTTACTGTCATTTTAGGGCCTTACCCAGTTCGTGCCTTTAAAATGACAGAGGCTTACAACATGGTGGAAGAAGCTTAGCCGACCAGAGTGGCCGAGCGGTTCTAGGCACTACAGTCTGGAACCACGCGACCGCTATGGTCGCAGGTTCGAATCCTGCCTTGGGCATGGATGTGTGTGATGTCCTTAGGTTAGTTAGGTTTAAGTAGGACTAAATTCTAGGGGACTGATGACCACAGCAGTTAAGTCCCATAGTGCTCAGAGCCATTTGAACAATTTTTTTGGAGAAGCTTAACTTCTCCTTGGGCGATATGTTGAACATTATAGTCTGCATAATTAAAAGTCCTAATCAAAAAGACTATGAAGCTCTCATTATCAAATGTGCAACTGATATGTTGACAAACACATTTTTTTAAACCATGAGTCCTTACAACTAAGAAATATTATTATTTTGTTCCAAGTTTATTTCGTAATACCATCGTCACTTCTATTTGACTCTATTACTGAGCAATATGATTTTAAATTTACGGTGGTAAGTTCAAGGCTTATATCCATTATCACTTTCCTGTCAAATTCTTCCTTCTGAAGCTTTTCAGCATGCCACTCAGTCTGTGTCCACGCTACAGGTGGGATGTTGTCTGTTGCCTCATTGTCTGTTGCCTCATGCACAAGCGAGTCACTGTGTATTATCTTGAATGTTTTTTTTTCTCCAACATATCCTTAAAACCCTTTGCCCAAATTAATTCCATGGGGCTACAATGACAGTGACACGTGAGTAAACGCAAAACTGCGTGATCCCATTCACGTGCAAGGAAGTCAAGTTTGTACGCTCTGTCACGTGAATTGTACAGTACAAATTAACGAGTTGCACGAGTCTGGTTTACACGGTGCTTAATATTTTTATTTTTAAGCCAGGGAAAAGTATTCGCTTTTCTTATAAAATATCCGCTTTTCTTGTGTTTGTGCTTGACTTTTTCTCTATATGAGTTGAACTATAACTGGCAATGACCGACTTCGAAGCAAGATATGACAAAAATTGTGAATCATCACGAAACTGACAGCGTTCATTGCCGAATGGTAATCACTGCTTTTTCTCTTGCACGTAAATACAAGTTTATTCTCAGAAATAAAACCAGAAGAAGAGTCTGCATGCAGAATAATTAGCCGAGAACCTATCCCTATGAGAATTTTAAAACCGCCACTCATTTTTCAGCAGATCTTTGAATGATTCTAATTGACCCACGTTTCATCAAGGTAATACACTTTTGAACCACCTCTTTCTCTTGTATCGTGAATCTTTATATGGGATATAATTCACGCTGCACCTAGGTCACTTCTTCGAACTGAAAACGCTCTTCTTAACATATCTGGAACCAGCGTCTTCTAAAATTCTTTATCTTGGCGAAGCGCTTACCATTGAAGCCTGCATAACTGTTACACGTTTTTGTTGTGTTGGGCATTCATCATCCACATGGAGCACTTTAAAGCATCCTTGTTAAAACCATTCATTTGTGTTCCACGTTCCTTGCGATTTAGGTGCTTTCCAGGCGACATGTAGCCAACTGTTTCTACGGTTCCTACAGCTCTGACACTTTCCTTTACAATTCTCTTTACATTTCTCTTGGCCGACACCACATGGTTCTGGAGTCCGTTCTTGTGTTTTCCAATGTCAACAATAGGAGACCTGCTTTTAAATTCACGTTTGAAAAAGTTATAAATGCGGTAAATAATCCGCCTAGCATGCTTGTGAAGCGCTTCACGTTTATTGCCATCACCTGCCTTTTTTTAATCACACTTAAACATTTACAAGTTACACATTCACAGCTATACTGCTGCAAGAAAAAGCAAAGGAAACGAAAAAATGGATAGGTGAATGAACAGTTCGGTTGTCTCGAAGTGCAGCAACAGTGCAGCATGTAGGTGTGAGATTCTCGCTCTCTAGTTATAACTCTCTCCTAGCCGCTCGGAAAGAGAATGAATATTATTGGCTGCCAGTGGCTAGTGGAGGGGGATGCGCAGAACGGCTGAAAATTGGGCTGCCTTCTTACATGAAGCGAATAACAGCATGGGAGCAAAAGAGAAAATTCTTTAATTTAGGGAACGAATGATCTCATTGGCGGTAATTCAAAATTAACATCTGGGTGCAAGTAAAAAAAAAAGTATCTTTTTCTAAGCAATGCCATGCCCTCATAAGTACAAGATTATCACAAATTATTTAAGAAATTTCAGCACACTTCACATCACTTGATGTGTTTCTTGACCTGCTCGTATGGAACATAGCGCAGGGCGCTAGATTGCGAGAGCGGGAGGTGCAACAGACTGGAATCGAAACTCGACGGCGGATTCATAACGGTGATTTGGTACACTGACCAGCCTTAATGTGTTTTTTTTAAGTTGTTTCCCACGCTCCTTTAGGCAAATGCATAATTTCCACCTCAGAGAATACGACACGCAAGTAGTTAAAGTACGATAACAACAGCAATGGTTGCACGATTCACAATCAGACAGCGCGCTCGACTTCCCTCCATTACTCTGTCTTGACGACTGTGCTGTTAGTGAGGGCATCCTTCGACGAAGTTAAATAATAACCTAAAATACGCCAAATCTTGAAAAACTAATCCCAGTACTAAACGAAAACTGGACAGTTACAACATATAAACTCGTAAAACTTTTGTTACCGTTAGTGGAGTGCAGATATCGAGTCTGTAATCCAGTTTTTCCCACACTCCACATAACATGTTCGAGTAAACCCGTTGAAAGTTACTGATGCAGTGTCACTGTTCCAGATGGTAATCCACTAATCTACTTCGAAATTTTAACTTATAAGCTCGCTGAAACTGATCGCTGAGAGGGTCTCCAAACACACCATGCGTTGTGTAATATTATTTGGGTATAAGTCACGATCATCTCTCATAGCTTCTGATTGTATCGTCGTCGAAGCGTGACCACAGCGCGTTCTAGAGCCGTGCAGAGTTCCTCATGGAAGACTCCCGGAACGAGGTTGAATTTAATTGGCTGCCGGCAGTAAGCAGTGGTGTTCTGTTTTAAACTGGCCCACCTTTAGATGTGAGACATAGTTTATAGGCAGAACGTGACTGACGACCAGTTCTGCATTTACCGAAACCAGTGTGGAAAACAGGACAGAAAGACTGAGGTTGGCAGATGTTCCATGCCGTTAGACCTTATTACTCATCGCGGGTTCAATGCGAGTCTGACACATCCTTGTATGGTATGCTAGTTCTCTGCGCGCTAAATTATAGGAGACGGCCAAGATTGAATTATTATGAAATTATAATTAGACAAATTTGCTTATGTGGAGGCGTAACGAGCGTCATTCTTCCAATTATGCAAAGTTCGGAAAGGGAAAGTGGGAGGGGGAGGGGAGGGGGCGGAGATACTGCAGGTATACTGTGTAACTCCGCATCATATCTACATCTACATCTACATGGTTACTCTGCAAATCACACTTAATTGTGTGGCAGAGGGTTTATTGAACCGCCCTCACAATAATTCCCTATTATTCTAGCCTCGAACAGCACCCGGGCCGGCAGCTGTGGCCGAGAGGTCCTAGGCGCTTCAGTCCGGAGCAACTCTGCTGCTACGGTCGCAGGTTCGAATCCTGCCTCGGGCGTGGATGTGTGTGCTGTCCCTACGTTAGCTGGTTTAAGTAGTTCTAAGTCTAGGGGGACTGAAATGACCTCAGATGTTAAGTCCCACAGTGCTTAGAGCCATTTGAACCATTTGAACAGGGCGGGGAAAAAACGAACACATATACCTTTCCGTGCGAGCTCTGATTTCCCTATTTTATTATAATGATCGTTTCTCCCTATGTAGGTAAGCGTCTACAAAATATTTTCGCTCTCTGAGGAGAAAGTTGGTGACTGAAATTTTATGAGAAGATTCCACCGCAATGGAAAACGCCTTTGTTTTAACGACGTCCACCTCAAATCCTGTATCATGTCAGTGACACTCTCTTCCGTATTTCCCGATAATATAAAACGTGCTGCTCTTCTTTGAACTTTCTCGATGTAATCCGTTAACCCTATCTGTTAAGGATCCCAGACTCCGCAGCAGTACTCCAAAATAAGACGGACTAGCGTATTGTAGGCAGTCGCTTTAGTAGATCTGTTGCATTTTCTAAGCGTTCTGCCAATAAAACGCAGTCTTTGGTTTGCCTGCTCCACAATATTTTCTATGTGTTCTTTCCAATTTATGTTGTTTATAATCGTAATACCTAGGTATTTAATTGAATTTACGGCCGGTAGAATTCGGTCTATACTAATAATGTTAATGTGGAAGGACTGGAGATTGTCTCTCAGGAAGGAGTCAAGTGAATTTTTATCAGCTTTCTTGAACAGGTATCATTTTCGTTTATTTTTCTAGGATTTGGGGGATACAATACTCAGTCTCGCTACGACAACCCTGTGTTCACTAATAAGTGCATACGTTTTGATGCTCGTTATTAGCTCAGGATTATTTGTTGCTAATAGGTCAAATGTGTTTTCACAACCGTTTACTATTCGCGTGGACTCATGAAGTAACTGCTTGAAATAATTTTCAGAGACTACGCCAAGCACAATTTCGGATTCTAAAGAGCATAGAAAATGGATCCAAATTAAATGAAAGAAAGGTGAAAGTAATGAACGACATACAAGAAATGAGATGAACATATCATGAAAATTGGGGACAACGAAGTAGAAGTCACGTCTTCTACCCTGAAAGCGAATAAATGAAGCCGGCCGAAGTGGCCGTGCGGTTAAAGGCGCTGCAGTCTGGAACCGCAAGACCGCTACGGTCGCAGGTTCGAATCCTGCCTCGGGCATGGATGTTTGTGATGTCCTTAGGTTAGTTAGGTTTAACTAGTTCTAAGTTCTAGGGGACTAATGACCTCAGCAGTTGAGTCCCATAGTGCTCAGAGCCATTTCGAATAAGTGAATGCCAGACGAAGCAAGACGATCATAAAAGGCATCTATCACATTCAAAGAGGGTATTCCTATCGAAAGGAAATATATTAGTGTCAGGCATTGGCCTTAACTTGGAGCAAAAATTTATGAAAAGTTACATCTGAAGCACAGCATTGTAAGATGTCATGGACTGTGGGAAAACATGAAAGAAAACGAAATGAAGTGCTGAAAGTTATGTGTACTGATAAGGTAAGAAGTGAAGAGCTTCTCCGCAGAATCGACGACCAAATTAATTTGTAGAAATGACAAAACGAAGGAACAGGGCGATAGGACGATGTGTTACGACCGAGCGAATAACTTCCACGGTATCAGAGGCGGCTATAAAGATGAAGTTCCACTTCCTGGCCATTTACAAACCAATCCGACCCTATTGACAGCCGTGTCATCCTCTACCAGTTCCGATGTCGGGTGCCGTAAGGAGGGACATGTAGTCAGCACTCTGCTAACCCTGTCGATTTTTGACGTTGGAACCGCCACTGATCACTATAGAAGCTCTTCAGTCACCCTCACGTGATTTAACTCAATCCTTGTCGCCAGTCTTTCCCCTAGGAAAAATCCCTGGCAGTTTCGGGAATAGAAACCACTCAGCTACGGAGGCGGATTAGAGGGAGCTGTAGAGGCTAAAAAACTGTAGAGGAAGACAGGTATTGGGGTGTATCCAACAAATAACCGCGTACGATGTGTGTAAGTGCTACACTGAGCTGAAGAGGTTATCAGACGAGAAGTCGTAGCGGGCCTCACTAGCAAGAAAACTGACGCAGAGAGAGAGGGAGAGGGAGAGAGAGAAGTCGGAGCATAACTTCTTTCTTTCTTTCTTTCTTTCTCTGGTGCCATTTCCCGCGCTGACGCGGTGTCGGCATTTTTAGGAACGGATTTGGCAAGGTTACTGGAAAGGGGTGGCCGGATGGCCTTCCTGCCGCCACCCCCGTATCCCCTGGGACGAAATTAGCGTACTCCTACTGTCTGCGTTGAGTGTAATTAATGGAATAGTGCGAGCGTGTTCAGATGTCTGCGAGTCGTGTAACTGAGGCGGAACGTGGGGACCAGCCTGGTATTCACTTAGCGGTATGAGGAAAACCGCCTAAAAACCACATCCAGGCTGCCTGGCACACCGGCCCTCGTCGTTAATCCGCCGGGCGGATGCGATCCGGGGCCGGCGCGCCTACCAGAGTGCAGGAAGCAGCGCGTTAGCGCTCTCGGCTACCCTCGCGGGTCCGAAGTCGGAGCATAACACGGTCGTCGAATTCTGATATTGGTGGAGGCCGTTAGCAGACTGCCGTACCTTGATGGCCTTCTCCATGGCGTCAGCTTGGCCCAGCGTCTCTCCCCGCACCAGCTTGCGCTGCATGACTTGCGCGGCCAGCATGAAGGGCGTGAAGGAAACGGCGACCAGCCCCAGGCGCCACTCGTAGTACACGGCCAGACCCACCGCCAGCACCAGCGTCGCCAGCGACTGCACGATCGAGCCGATCCGCTGGCCCGTCGCCTGTGGATATACGTGTACACCCGTTTACAACATCCGCTACAGCACGGCCCACTTACACTCGAAAAAGTTTAGATATACGAACGTCATATAGCTGCTTATGTCACAGTAATGTATTGAACAATATGCTGACAAGTAGGTACCGAATATTCCGATTCGAAAAATTATGAGCTCATAACACCAGCAAGCCAGAAAAAATTGAATCATCTCTCCTCAAGTCTACGTACAAGCTCACAAACGTGATTTAGCAACAGAAAAGGTGAGTGATTATAAGTACGAGTTGTCGTAACAACAAATAATAAGCGAAGCACACGCCTGTAGTTTTTAAACATTGTGACAGGCAGTTTAATGCAGGATATAACAAAACAACACGGACGAAAGGGCTATGGAGAATGCATTGAGCAACAAATCGAGGGTTGTTGTTGTTGTGGTATTCAGTCCTGAGACTGGTTTGATGCAGCTCTCCATGCTTCTCTATCCTGTGCAAGCTTCTTCATCTCCCAGTATCTACTGCAACCTACATCCTTCTGAATCTGCTTAGTGTATTCATCTCTTGGTCTCCCTCTACGATTTTTACCCTCCACACTGCCCTCCAATGCTAAATTTGTGATCCCTTGATGCCTCAAAACATGTCCTACCAACCGATCCCTTCTTCTAGTCAAGTTGTGCCACAAACTTCTCTTCTCCCCAATCCTATTCAATACCTCCTCATTAGTTACGTGATCTACCCACCTTATCTTCAGCATTCTTCTGTAGCACCACATTTCGAAAGCTTCTATTCTCTTCTTGTCCAAACTAGTTATCGTCCATGTTTCACTTCCATACATGGCTACACTCCATACAAATACTTTCAGAAATGACTTCCTGACACTTAAATCTATACTCGATGTTAACAAATTTCTCTTCTTGAGAAACGCTTTCCTTGCCATTGCCAGTCTACATTTTATATCCTCTCTACTTCGACCATCATCGGTTATTTTACTCCCTAAATAGCAAAACTCCTTTACTACTTTATGTGTCTCATTTCCTAATCTAATTCCCTCAGCATCACCCGACTTAGTTTGACTACATTCCATTATCCTGGTTTTGCTTTTGTTGATGTTCATCTTATATCCTCCTTTCAAGACACTGTCCATTCCGTTCAACTGCTCTTCCAAGTCCCTTGCTGTCTCTGACAGAATTACAATGTCATCGGCGAACCTCAAAGTTTTTACTTCTTCTCCATGGATTTTAATACCTACTCCGAATTTTTCTTTTGTTTCCTTTACTGCTTGCTCAATATACAGATTAAATAACATCGGGGAGAGGCTACAACCCTGTCTTACTCCTTTCCCAACCACTGCTTCCCTTTCATGCCCCTCGACTCTTATAACTGCCATCTGGTTTCTGTACAAACTGTAAATAGCCTTTCGCTCCCTGTATTTTACCCCTGCCACCTTCAGAATTTGAAAGAGAGTATTCCAGTTAACATTGTCAAAAGCTTTCTCTAAGTCTACTAATGCTAGAAACATAGGTTTGCCTATTCTTAATCTTTCTTCTAAGATAAGTCGTAAGGTCAGTATTGCCTCACGTGTTCCAACATTTCTACGGAATCCAAACTGATCTTCCCCGAGGTCGGCTTCTACCAGTTTTTCCATTCGTCTGTAAAGAATTCGCGTTAGTATTTTGCAGCTGTGACTTATTAAACTGATAGTTCGGTAATTTTCACATCTGTCAACACCTGCTTTCTTTGGGATTGGAATTATTATATTCTTATTGAAGTCTGAGGGTATTTCCCCTGTCTCATACATCGTGCTCACCAGATGGTAGAGTTTTGTCATGACTGGCTCTCCCGAGGCCATCAGTAGTTCAAATGGAATGTTGTCTACTCCCGGGGCCTTGTTTCGACTCAGGTCTTTCAGTGCTCTGTCAAACTCTTCACGCAGTATCTTATCTCCCATTTCGTCTTCATCTACATCCTCTTCCATTTCCATAATATTGTCCTCAAGTACATCGCCCTTGTATAGACCCTCTAAATACTCCTTCCACCTTTCTGCCTTCCCTTCTTTGCTTAGAACTGGGTTGCCATCTGAGCTCTTGATATTCATACAAGTGGTTCTCTTCTCTCCAAAGGTCTCTTTAATTTACCTGTAGGCAGTATCTATCTTACCCCTAGTGAGACAAGCCTCTACATCCTTACATTTGTCCTCTAGCCATCCCTGCTTAGCCATTTTGCACTTCCTGTCGATATCATTTTTGAGACGTTTGTATTCCTTTTTGCCTGCTTCATTTACTGCATTTTTATATTTTCTCCTTTCATCAATTAAATTCAATATTTCTTCTGTTACCCAAGCATTTCTATTAGCCCTCGTCTTTTTACCGAGGGTAGCAGTCCATTTACGGAGATGCCACCGAACCATGTTTCAGTGTCTCTAATTTAAAATGCCCGGTCATTAGGAAACCTCACTGGCAGTAACAAGAATTTGTACGTCGTTGCCTCTGCCACCTCTGCGCTTAGCGGTCTCTACGGTGATGTACACTCCTGGAAATGGAAAAAAGAACACATTGACACCGGTGTGTCAGACCCACCATACTTGCTCCGGACACTGCGAGAGGGCTGTACAAGCAATGATCACACGCACGGCACAGCGGACACACCAGGAACCGCGGTGTTGGCCGTCGAATGGCGCTAGCTGCGCAGCAGTTGTGCACCGCCGCCGTCAGTGTCAGCCACTTTGCCGTGGCATACGGAGCTCCATCGCAGTCTTTAACACTGGTAGCATGCCGCGACAGCGTGGACGTGAACCGTATGTGCAGTTGACGGACTTTGAGCGAGGGCGTATAGTGGGCATGCGGGAGGCCGGGTGGACGTACCGCCGAATTTCTCAACACGTGGGGCGTGAGGTCTCCACAGTACATCGATGTTGTCGCCAGTGGTCGGCGGAAGGTGCACGTGCCCGTCGACCTGGGACCGGACCGCAGCGACGCACGGATGCACGCCAAGACCGTAGGATCCTACGCAGTGCCGTAGGGGACCGCACTGCCACTTCCCAGCAAATTAGGGACACTGTTGCTCCTGGGGTATCGGCGAGGACCATTCGCAACCGTCTCCATGAAGCTGGGCTACGGTCCCGCACACCGTTAGGCCGTCTTCCGCTCACGCCCCAACATCGTGCAGCCCGCCTCCAGTGGTGTCGCGACAGGCGTGAATGGAGGGACGAATGGAGACGTATCGTCTTCAGCGATGAGAGTCGCTTCTGCCTTGGTGCCAATTATGGTCGTATGCGTGTTTGGCACCGTCCAGGTGAGCGCCACAATCAGGACTGCATACGACCGAGGCACACAGGGCCAACACCCAGCATCATGGTGTGGGGAGCGATCTCCTACACTGGCCGTACACCACTGGTGATCGTCGAGGGGACACTGAATAGTGCACGGTACATCCAAACCGTTATCGAACCCATCGTTGTCCGCATGTATCCCGTGCCACCCAACGTGCTCTAGAAAGTGTGAGTCAACTACCCTGGCCAGCAAGATCTCCGGATCTGTCCCCCATTGAGCATGTTTGGGACTGGATGAAGCGTCGTCTCACGCGGTCTGCACGTCCAGCACGAACGCTGGTCCAGCTGAGGCGCCAGGTGGAAATGGCATGGCAAGCCGTTCCACAGGACTACATCCAGCATCTCTACGATCGTCTCCATGGGAGAATAGCAGCCTGCATTGCTGCGAAAGGTGGATATACACTGTACTAGTGCCGACATTGTGCATGCTCTGTTGCCTGTGTCTATGTGCCTGTGGTTCTGTCAGTGTGATCATGTGATGTATCTGACCCCAGGAATGTGTCAATAAAGTTTCCCCTTCCTGGAACAATGAATTCACGGTGTTCTTATTTCAATTTCCAGGAGTGTATTAGGCGTGCAGCGTTCGACGCCATCTAAGGAACTGACGAACTGTGTGTTGTTAGGGCCAATGTGATACCGCTTGCGATCGCTCTCTGAACAAATTCACGCATGTTGCAGAAGAGTAGCCTAGCAAAAGTCGTATGTTCCTACAGCTTGAAAGTTCCACTGGATGACGTGTTCGGACATGCGTTCCCAACCTCAGTTCGTTTCTCCAGACACATACTCTAATCCTAAGAAGTTGGTTGTTAACCTTATGTTCGACACTATATAACACTTTGCATCATTGTGTTATTTGTAACCTTAATTACAATGTGTGATTATGGCAGCATCCGATCTCACCAGTAATATGACTAACAAATAAAAAAAATAGATCAGACGCTATTGTTCGAAAAAATTAAATAATAAATAAAAAAATCGAATGAAGCCATCCGATACGGCTTTCTCTGAGTGAGTTAAGGATGTTCCTACATAAATTGTAATTTCTTTCAGAATGTCGTCTTGGATCCATGACATTCATAAATGAGTATCTTACAGATCTTTCCAAAACGCAAGTCAGCGGTAGAATCTGCTCACTAAAAATCATTTGACAAAATACTTGACATAAAAAAACGCTATGTAGCAAACTAAATGCAGTTTTATCTGAAGACTGTCAGTCTTTCAAAGCCACACCGACGACCTTTCGCTTTGTCCTCACATCAGAAATGTGTACCCGGTAGTACGAACAATACTCCCTTCTCGCAAATTTCGAAATCCTTGATCAACTTTTTTTTTCACCATGTTGCCAGTGTCAGTTTAGAATCAAACATTTCGCAAAAATAACCGCCCAACTTTCTATTGGCACGTGGAATTCCATATAAAAATACAAGTCTAAAGCAACGTTACGCTGAACTTCGCGCTTGGCATATTTACCCCTTACTTTTGTGAAACACGTCATTGCGGACATTTATTTTCAGCTACAAGCATCCCATTCTAATATTAAGGTGAGTTACATTACTATACTCCAGACCTATCAGATACCTAGATACAAGTAGTAAGTTGTAATTATTAACGATAGGGAAAAGTACTGGGTTTTTTCGTAGCTTTCATTGCTTTAAAACTTTGTATCTATGTGCTGAACACTTGGTGAAAAATTAAGATTGTTTACTGACAGCATTTCTGCGTAATAGGGATACCGGTTTCAAGCACAGTACTTTAGAAAGAATTTCATGTCCAGTAGTGCTGTAACTACAATAAAACTGTAAACAGAAAAGAGAGACTCATTTTATGAGAACCATCATGCGAACGTTTATTCCAAGCGAAAATTAATTGCATGATTAGTACTGTTCAGCTTCAACCAAACGTGGTGTTCTGATGGTCCACAAATGTTATAATTTATTGACACCTCCATGTTTACAGTTAACAGTTGTCCACCTGGAAGTACCTATTCGTCATGACATAAATCTGATACAGGGAAGAGTTTGTCTGAAACCACTGTACAATTGTGACGAACTGGAAGAAGCACTGTGTGATCGGAAAGAAGAGCTTGTAATGACCTTACATGGAAGGTTGTGACAAGAAATATTTATTCAGAAAAACAATTCGTTACGTTGCGCCCTATCTGAGCCAATTAGCATTGAAGTTAGCCAATCAGGCCGTTGAGTGCGCAAATTCAAGCAGGCCGTCAGACAGAATTTTTGTCAGTTGTTCTCGTAGACTAGATGACAGCGCAAGAGACTGCTCAGGCTGTGGCTCGGATTCGATCCTTATTACCGTCCCATGTCCAATTTTGGTATCGCTTTCTTGTTCGGTTTTAGGAAACCAAACGAATAACACTTTTGGCGACACTGTCTCTAGAGGGCCGCCTGTATTTGTGTGCGCAACGGCATGATTGGCTAACTTCAGTGCTAATTAACTCAGATAGGGCCCAACGTAACGATTTTTTTCCCTTAACAACCATTTCCGACCACAACCCATCTTCCAACACCCTTACAAGCTTTTCATTCTGTTTCCGACAACCCTGTATAATGCGTAGTCACTGTAGGAGTTAGGAGTACAAATATAGAAAAAGTAAGCATTAATATTCACGAGTACCAGCCATCGAGGATAAGGTAGCTACAGGTGTAGTTAGTAGTAAGGAATTGTTTTGCAGTAGTAATACGTAGAATTTTGTAATCCCTTACGCTGGGTTATCTAGATAAAACAAAAACCATAATAAAGGTTTTCACAGAAAAGAGAGTAAGCTGAGGACATCATAAGACTGCTAATGCACTGTGGAATTATACAACACGAAGTCGAGCTCGGAACGCCTGCACCCCTTCAGTTACGAGTGAGTTCGTACTCACCCCCTGAACGCTGGCAGCGTCACCGGAGAGACGGGCGCAGAGCGCTCCCGTGCTGTTGTTCTTGTCGTCGAACCAGGCCACCTCCTGGCGCAGCATCGCCGAGAACATGAGGCTTCGGACTCGCATCGTCAGCTTCTCTCCAGCTATGCCGTACATGAAAATCTGTAACCGTACGAACACAAGCACACATTCATCGCTCTTCTGTTAGGTGACACACGGAGCTACTGTCAATGAAACTGTAGGCAACAGAATAGTCGAAGAGGTAGTCTGACAACGGTTGTTACAAATACTCTACAAGACTCGTCATTTCTTGCCTATCACTTTTACGGGGAGCCACCGCAGAAAGTAATCCATTGTCGATAGGACATGTGAACGGGCGTTTTGAAATGTCCAATTTATTTTAGTACTGCTGCCAATATTTCCACAAGTCAGTATCAAAATTTATTTAGATACTTAGTTAATTCGAAATCGACGTGAGTATGGCATATAGTATTCTAACATTCTGAATAGCAACATACTGTTACATTTGTGTAAATAATGATTATGGCTTTCATTCAAATTTTAAACGTCCTCAGATCCACTGTAGTCGCCGAGCTATCCGTTACTTTTATGTGCTACGCGCAGCTGCCAAAAGTCTCTAGGGCACATATATTGAAAAGTCGTGAATTAGAAAGGAGAATTATGAAGGCTGCGTACAGCAGATAAAACTGACCGGTTTCTCTGCGACTACGACGGATCTGAACGTGTTCAAAATCTGAAAAACTCGGTAATCGTTATACAGACTAATGCGACATTAGACTGCAATACAAAATGTTAGAATAATAATGAGGTATAGCGGATATACCCTCACTTAACATCACGTCAAACTTACATACACTATATGTAGTCTCATCAACAGGCACCAGACGACCTTCAAATTCTAGTACCGCGAGCATTCGTCAAAATCTAGAGGATACCACAAGGATATCAGCTGAAGTCTCGTGTGGAGCAGTAACATGCTAAACTCGACACTTCGGCAGATTTTATTGTGTCATTCTTGTGTTCTGGACGCACCTCATAAGAATTATATATAGTCTTCCAATCAGCTGTACATGAATTCAGCGACAAAAATTAATTGTGATACCGCTGTAGAGTAGCACATAAAAGTAACGGGTTGCTCTGCGACTACAATGGATTTGAAGATGTTTAAAATTTGAATGAAAGCGGTAATCGTTATTTAGACAAACGTAAGAGTATGTTGGAAATAAGAATTCTAGAATACCATATGCCGTACTTAAAATATATGTTGTTAAAGCAATAATAATATTATTTGTCCTCCATTAATTTCTTAAATTATTAATCATTTATTTAATATTTAATATTTAATATCTGAAAATTTGAATCCAATATTAATACACGAGTACGCAAATCGTTTACAATTTAGTGCTCCGAGGCTGCTGCAAACAAGGAGAAGACTGAGAGAGATACTAGACATGAAGTACAAACTCGTATGGGCGTGATTAAATATCCCGTAAATGTAAGGAGATCAGTGCACTACACGTGGTTGCTTTAAAGGGTCATTTTATACGACGTTAAGATTCTGACATATTAACATCGCATTCACTATGTCCCTACTAACATTGTTTTACAATCTTTTAGAGATAATGACGTTCAAAAGGAAACGGTACTATCACTCAAATCTCGCAAAAGGTGTCGTTAGACGGTTGTCAATCCTTCCTTGAGCTACTACAAACAGAGAATTGCTGTTTACTCTTCTGTGTACGATGCACTAGCAAGACTTGCATTTGAGGAGGAGGAGATTAGTGTTTAACGTCCCGTCGACAACGAGGTCATAAGAGACGGAGCACAAGCTCGGATTAGGGAAGGATGCAGAAGGAAACCGACTGTGCCCTTTCAGAGTAACCATCCCGGCATTCGCGTGAAATGATTTAATGAAATCACGGAAAACCTAGACCAGGATGGCCGTCCTCTCGAATGCGAGTCCAGTGTGGTAACCACTGCGCCACCTCGCTCGGTGGACTTGCATTTCAGGTTAGTTTACTGTTGCCGTTAATCCACATTTTTTTTCTGTGCCAGCATTGCACTTCATTCGCAAATAACATAAAACGCATTACAATAAAAAACTACGGATACGCTCCTTCAATTTCTCCAGGAGTATTTTATGACGAAATAAATCTCGGGTGAACAGCTTGGTATCAGTGTGCATAGGACACAATATTTCGGCAATTGACCACGTTGCCATCATCAGGTGCGCTGATGTTCTGACCGGCGGTGGGCCGGCGCCAGGTATGAATAGGACGATCTCGCTCCTCCCTCAGGCGCTTCCTATGAGTCGGTGCGGTCCGTGCCCCGCGCGCGGACCAGATACAGCGTCCGTTCTCCCGCCGTCTGGGCGCTGCGTCTTAGGTCTTCTCGTTCAGGAGGGTCTGCCGGCACCGCTCTCGTTATTCTTGCCTCCTCACCCGAAGTCGGTACACTCTGGGAAATATCCTTTTTCTTCTTAATCTGGGTGATCGCGGATTCTCACACCTTGCTAAGGATGTACCGCTGTCGCGATTTAGTTGTGGCTCCCTTACTCTAATCTCTATGGCTTCGTTGAGGACACAGTCCCAGTATTTGGAATTCTGTGTCAGGACTTTGGATTGGTTATAATCCATGCTATGGAGTTCCGACAGGCAATGCTCAGCGATTGCCGACTTACTGGGCTGCTGCAGTCTAGTGTGCCGTTAATGTTCTCGGCGTAGGTCCTCAATGGTACGAATCGTCAGACCCATATATACACTTCCGCATTGGCAAGGTACCTGATACACCCCTGATTTACGTAGACGGAGGTTGTTCTTGACACTACCAAGAAGGCTCTTGGTTTTGCTCCGAGGACGGATGAAGGATTTGACGTGGTGTTTATGTAAAATGCATCCAATTTTTCGGGATAAGGCCCCACAAAACGGAATAATAGCCAAGGCCGCCTCCTCCTGAGGTTCATCCTCAGTTTCCGCCGGTGCTGCAGGTGTGGGATGTAGAGCCTTCCGAATTTGCCCTTCCTTGTAACCGTTCCTCCGAAAGACGGTCTTCCTTCCAAATTGGACCATCTAAAGACCGTGTCCTATGCACACTCATACCAGGCTGTTCACCCGAGATTTATTTCGTCAACTATGGATACTGTTCCAGTAGTACAATATAAAACGACGACCACTCGGAAACATCAGAAAAAACCACTGCCGTGGCTCAAATCTCCATTACGGGGATTCGGGTATGTCTTCTCGGAATACAGTATTGTGCAATTATCCATTTGGAGATTCAGACAGTGGTATATTCGCAGATAATAGAGAATGTCAGTCTTAGGCGCACATCTGCAACGAGGCATAGCTCCCGTACGACACGGGCAGATGGAGTGGGAAACTTCAGTAGGCTAGTTGCAGGCATTTGGAAATCTGAAGTCACGGGACAAAGTTGTTGTGTGTTCAATAATAAAATGCTCCTTATCTATGCCCTCCATAAAAAATAGAAGTATATTGGACGGATGGGAAGGAGTTTCATAATTTGTAACGATAAAGACGTACAGTAGGCGCCAGTGCTAACAGTTAAGTATGTGGGGCAATCCTCAATGCTTGTAAGCAGAGTACAGTTAGCTTTGAAGATAAACTCTAAAGTCTACATATGGAACAGGAGGGAACAAGTACCATATTCTCAGAAGAAATTTTCGTCAGGAGGAGATAATATACGGATGAGATCCGAACGGAAAATAAGGATTTAGCAGAAATATTTTGACTGAAACGTACGCCGACTTGGAAGTAAACATCTTTGGTCATGGCCTTCCCTCAAAGCGTTTTCTAACAACTGAACGGCGACTCGGTCGTAAATAGTTTCGTTGTGGACAACTACAGATTTTACAGAAATACAGTGTTCTGCTAATGGCTGTATCACTTCATGCTATATAGGGGCAGGAATATCCAACAGGAAACGTAATTGTACGCAAGTACCGCCTAAGGATATATAATCTGCGAAATGTCAATAAATAGAAGAAGTTAGTAATCACAACCTTTTGCTCCAGTATCACAAGACGCTTTCGCCGCTTCTAGTAGCCTGTATACATGGTGCGAGACTTCAGCTGTTTGCATCGCGAAAATACAGTACTAAGAACAATGTGAACTGTCTGTTCAGGAAATCTAAAAACACTGCAGTCCACAGATATGTCATGAAGTATAGCTTCTCTCAAATCAATCGTAAAGATAGTCTTTCCTGAATAAATTTTCACTGTTCTGCGAGGTGTGAGCTGATATGATACCTCCAAGAAAATTAAAACTGTTTGCCGGATCGGGACTCGAACCTGAGATTTTTGCCACCCGCGAGCGAGAGCTCTACCGACAGAACTATCCAAGCACGATTCATGAACCGCTGTTACAGCTTCACGTCCAACAGTTCTCTTCTCCTACCTTCCAAGCTCCAGAGAAGTTCCCTAGCCTACGTTGTGGGACTAGCATTCCTGGAAGAAAGGTAGGAGAAGAGGTACTTGCCGAAGAGCAACGGTCAGAGCAGGTCGTGAATCGTGCTTGGATAGTTCAGTTGATAGACCACTTGCCCGCAAAAGGCTAAAGTCACAGGCTCTTGTCCACGTCCGGCTCACTGTTTTAATCTACTGAATTAGATACAGTTAATGAGCGGGGAGAGAAAACTGGTTAGCGTATATCACTATAAATAAGGACAGTCATTTTTATAATGCGAATTTCGCTTGCGTTAAATAGCTAAAGTGCAAAGTTTGAATCAATCAAAATTGAATTCAGTTACGCTGACAAGTGTTAAGACATGTGGGAATGATTTGCATTGTAGAGTAGCACACAGATTCGGATGTATACCGAGTGATTCCGTGATGATGTTCAAACTTCCATAGTTTATACAGAAGGGTAAATGTATCAATTTTAAGTAAAGGACCCTGGTCCGGAAACGATGATTCCAAAGACTGAGCGAAAATCGTTCTGATACCTCTGATAGTGAAATGAATGTACTAGTACCGTTGTTGCTAAGATTGTAGGATAGGCAACTTCCAGAGGTGGCAGTATGGGCCGAAAAAGGAGCAAAATGACTGGTAAACACGGCCACTGAAATACATACGAGACATGATTTTTAAATAAGAACCAATTTGACTTTTCCAAGCAATTTCATTTTTACATGAAAGCCAGTACTTTAATCTTCTTGTTCTATA
Organism: Schistocerca cancellata; assembly: GCF_023864275.1. Classification (NCBI taxonomy): domain Eukaryota; kingdom Metazoa; phylum Arthropoda; class Insecta; order Orthoptera; family Acrididae; genus Schistocerca; species Schistocerca cancellata. The sequence goes on along the minus strand of NC_064628.1, from coordinate 241,672,015 downwards.
TAATTACCACCAATACTCGGCTATTTACGTTTGTCTGTGAGTATTTGAAATGCCTCCTCCGATTGAGAATCCCGCAGCCCGTGAAGTACGATCTGTGACTCGTTTTCTTAGTGCTAATGGTGTGAAGTGACTGAAATTCATCTTTAAATCAGTGAAATGAATGGGTAAAACATTATGAGCGGTGGAATTGTACGGAAATGGGTGAGCGCTTTTAAAGATGGCTTTGAGAATGTGCAAAATGAGGAACTAAGTGGGCGACTTTCAGTATTTATTGATGATATGCTGCAGAAAGTTGATAAAAATGTGAAAGAGAACGCTTTCGACGTTATGTGATGAGTTTTATCAAGTGTCAAGGAGGATGCTTTATGCAGTTGTTGCCTAATTAGGTGGTAGATTTCTATGAGGATCGTATTCGAAAGCTTGTTGTATGACAGGATAAGTGACTTCACATTAGTGGGAATTCTGTGGAAAAGCAGATTAAAGTGCTGCCTTTCATATAAAAATAAATATGCTAAGAAAAATCTACGTCTTTTATTTTTATTCGAAAACGGTATTTACTTAAAGAACACGTCTCGTACCTTCAGAGCTACGAGCAGAAGTAGCGAAGCAGAAAAAGAGCTCATAGTTCTTAAGGTATTCATTTTAGAGCCCATGTTTACTAAACATTTATTGTGTGTTACTCTCCTACTAACACCAGTGGAAATTGTCTACTGTACAGTCTTAGCAAAAACAAAACCGGTACATGTTTTCCACTGTCAGAGATACACTTTGGGAACAAAAGTATCCGAACACCCCAAAAACATACGTTTATCATATTAGGTGCATTGTGCTGACACATGCTGCCGGGTATTCCATTTCAGCGACCTCAGTAGTCATTAGACATCGTGAGGAAGCAGAATGGGACCCTCCGTGGAACTCACGGATTCAGAAAGTGGTGAGGTGATTGAGTGCCACTTGTGTCATACGACTGTACGCGAGACTTCCACACTCCTAAACATCCTTAGATCCACTATTTCCGATGTGATAGTGAAGTGGAAACGTAAAGGGACACGTACAACACAAAAGCGTACAGGTCGACCTCGTCTGTTGACTGACACAGACCGCCTACAGTTGAAGAGAGTCGTAATGTGTAATAGGCAGACATCAATCCAGACCATCACGCAGTAATTCCAAACTGCATCAGGATCCACGGCAAGTACTATGACAGTTAGGCGGGAGGTGAGAAAACTTGGATTTCATGGTCGAGCGGATGGCCATAAGCCACACATCAAACGGTAAATGCCATACCACGCCTCTCTTGGTGTAAGGAGCGTAAACATTGAACGATTGAACAGTGTAAAAACGTTGTGTGGAGCACGAATCACGGTACACAACGTCGTGATCCGATGGCAGGGTGTTGGTATGGCGAATGCTCGGTGAACGTCATGTGCCAGCGTGTGTAGCGCCAACAGTAAAATTCGGAGGCGGTGGTTTTCTGGTGTGGTCGTGTTTTTCATAGGGGGCCGGGGTGGGTGGGGAGGGGGGGGGAGGGTCTTCTACCACTTGTTGTTTTGCGTGGCACTGTCACAGCACAGGCCTACACTGATGTTTAAAGTACCTTCTAGCTTCCCATTGTTGAAGAGCAATTCGGGGATGGCGATTGCATCTTTCAACACGATCGAGCACCTGTTCATAATGCACGGCCGGTGGCGGAATAGTTACACGACAATAACTTCCCTCTAATGGACTGGCCTGCACATAAATCTGACCTGAATCCTATAAAACACCTTTGGGATATTTGGAACGCCGACTTCGTGTCAGGCCTCACCGACCGACATCGATACCTCTCCTCAGTGCAGCACTCTGAGAAGAATGGGCTGTCATTCCCCGAGAAACCTCCCAGCACCTGATTGAACGTATGCCTACGAGAGTGGAAGCTGTCATCAAGGCCAACACCATACTGAATTCCAACTGACATCAGGGCTAAGGATCGGCAAACACTATATTGAATTCCAGCACACCGATGGAGGTCGCCACGAACTTGTAAGTCGTTTTCAGCCAGGCGTCCGGATACTTTTGATCACATAGTGTATCAGAACGATTTTCACTAGTAACTTTCGAATCGGTTGTTTCGGAGTAGGATCCCTTACCTCAAGTTGATACATTTACCGTTCTCTATCACCGTGAAAGTTTGTATCATCATTCCAAATTCACTCTGCACAAGTAACTGAGAACTTTCTTTGGAGCTAGGTGCTATTCTGAGATACGTACAAAAGAGGAAATCGTCGTAGGTCACATCACACCGTCCATAAGACCGTTGACCAAATAAAAAAAATAAAACCTTTTACATTCCAGTCTTATCACTACCTTGAAATACGTATGTTATACGTACGTAGAAAAATCGATGAGTAAAATAAGGCAGCAACCTCATGAAACGTATTTGCTCTAATTCTGTACACCATCTCTGCGTTCTAAGAACATAAAATGAAATATTTATAATGTCAGGTTAGACGTTATCTGGCCAGGACAAGTAAATCGTTAAATTCAGGTATAAATAAATGAATAAAATGTAACAGGAGGTACAGAAAAAGCTTTCATCGTTCTTCCTTTGTCTATGAATTTACATGTTGGATGTGAATGCACATTGTTGCATGGTGAATAGTTATATGATTTTTGTTACATTGTTTCTATTTCTATGCCAGATTATTTTCGTACTACTCCATTTGTCATGCGCTTTCTATGTGTTACAATCTCCTTTGACGCTAGTAAGTTGACATGAACTTATTTTCTTCCCCCTCTTCCCCCCCTTCCCTCCCCCCCCCACAGATTTTCCTTATAATTACTAGTAGCTCATTTGATAACACATGACGAGCTCAGTAATTTTCGTCTGGTCTGAAACAATATCGAAACACACGCCAATTATATAGTTATAGCCGGCTGCGGTGGCCGAGCTGTTCTAGGCGCTAGAGTCTGGAACCGCGCGACCGCTACGGTCGCAGGTTAGAATCCTGCCTCGGACATGGATGTTTGTGATGTTCTTAGGTTAGTTAGGTTTAAGTAGTTGTAAGTTATAGGGGACTGATAACCTCAGAAGTTAAGTCCCATAGTGCTCCGAACCATATAGTTATACCATATTTAGCACAGTTTTAAGACAATTAATTTAAGACTAACAGGTCAGTTTATCATCGTTATCATTTGGTTATCGGCCTTGCGCCAGGTTTAGGCTTCATAGCCTTCCATGCTTCTCTGTGCTCTGATTTTCTCTTCATTCTGTGGTACCCTCCTTGAGGTCAGCTTACGTCATCCGGATTCTGATGTCTTCTTCTGACATTCCCTCTCTTCCTCGGACTAAAACGTCCAGTTTGCTTCTAGTAGAAGCAATCTCGTCTCAAATTATGTGCTATGCAGCCTGTTATCCTATTCTTCACTGTCAGCAACATCCTCCGACCTTTTCCAGCACTTCTCAGTACCTCCTAATTCCTGACTTTATCAGTCCAGTTGATTTTCTCCATACTTTCTCCAGGCTGCGCTGTATCCACACTACACAAGCTTCAGTTCTCCTCCCTTCCTGCTTGCTCAGTGTGCATGCTCCTGTCCCGTAGAAGGCCGCGCTCCACATCAGGCATTTCACTAGTCGCTTCCTTAACTCTGTGTAAATCACTTGCTAAGAGTCTTTTCTGAGTTTGCTAGACATTCTGACTTTGGTGTCCTGTTCACAATGCTTATCTTCCTTCACCATACTTCCCAAATATTTGAATGCTCTCACCTGTTGTATGGCTTCTCTTATCATATGAAAGATATTAAATAAGTAGCACGTACTCAACATATATCCTTTATCAGACATAATTAGAACATTGGTAGCTAGCTTTTAGAATCCTATGTTTCTACAGGGCTCCGAAACTACAATGTCGCATCGCTCTATTTATGATTGATTTAATCATATGTTACCTCACACATTGTATAGCTATCTTCGCATCTTATTAATGTTGATAAAAACAGCGTGGCGTAGTTTTTGCCTTGTAATATACCATTTTTTTCCTTTAAAGGATAAAATTTGATTTGGTTGAACCATTTTGAATTTATCCAGTCGTTATGCCTTAAACATTACCTGCAAGAAGTAGCTGCATCCTATGACGACGCCAACAATAACGAAGAGCACACAGTAGCGGTTCGTATCTTTCCGCATTTGATCTCCATCTTGCAAGCTGAGTGTCTGAAACAGAAACACACAATTAAATAGTATCGCTTTACTTCCCGTTAGATGGCTAACCTTTTGCAGGTTGGTTTTGTAACGTCAGGAGTAACAAATGTGTGCAGTACCTTAATTCTATGATCACCATTCATCTTGTTGTCACTAACGTCTTGTGCCTGGTACACTAACTGTATCTCAGACTTGTGAAAACTGTAAGATTTTTCCTTCGTTAGTTTGTGTAGGTAATTGAACTTGCAGTAACAGACGAATTGAATGGTACAGCTGACCAGATTACCAAGCAGTAGAGCAACCCGTGTGTACCTAAACAACTGTTTGCTTATTACATTATTGTGGTGATGCTCGTGCAGTTACCAGGTCGCTGAAGCATTCGAATGATCCATACCATATAAATTATTTGCATCTGATGATTTTACTGTTTTTACATATTCCATAAACCTTAGCTACGATAAAGGTAATGATGTGTACTGTGACGCTCTTACATATTGGCCATTTTTAATTATCTGATTGACTACATAATTCTGTTCACGAAGATATTTTTTCATCATCCTCTCCTTCACCTCCACTCCTCCCCCTCCATCACTCCAGACGTACACAATGAAGTTTGTTCATGGCTTCCCGGGGAGATAATTACGTGGAGAAACATACCGCTACAGTTTTCCAGGTACCTGAAGGAGGCACTTGCAGCGCTGAAATACAGAAACGTTTCGTTGTAATACGTCAGTCGTAGAATAGCAACGACATGAGACAGTACCTGCAGAAGTTCTATTTACGGTGCAGGGACTGTTAGTTGATCTTGAACGTGAATATATGTGATATATTGGTCATAAATGGACGAATAAACCCATTCTCTACAAATAGACCTTGCTGGCGGATCGTTGGACAAAGTAATTACAGTAAAATAACTAGGAAAGACCTAAAATGGAATAACCACATAAAACAAATAATTCCAGATTCATAGGAAGAAACTCAAGGAAATGTAATTCAATCACAAATTTAGTCGCTAACAAAGCACTTGTCCGACAGATTGGTGAGTATTGTTCATCACTCTGGTATCCTTATAAGGTAGAACTGACAGAACAGTTCGAGAGGATCCAACGAAGAGCGGCACGTTTCTTCACGAGATCGTTTAATGGACACGAAAGCACCACAGATGTGCTCAAAAAACTCCTATGGCACGCGCGGCAAGAGAGACGCTGCGCATCACGGAGAGGTTTACTACTAAAATGTCGAGAGAGTACGTCCTAGGAAGAGTCGAACAACGTATTACCTTCACTCCCATACATCTCCACTGGTGTCCCCTTAACAATGCTCCACCGTCGTCTCTGCTCACTACCTGATGAGACATGGTCTGAAGATTCTTTTTGATAAAATCGTAACCGATTACGATTATGGCGTGTGATTTTGAGTTTTTAATAATCAATGTTACCAACACTGATCAGTATTTTAGCTCTCCAAAAACTTTGAGATAAAAATTGGAGACCGGGTGCCAATGCTACTCTGAGATGATGAGGTTAGCGCAGGAGAGAAATTCATGGTGGGCCGCATCGAACTATTCAGAAGACTGATAACCGAGAACGAAAGTGCAACGAACTGGGAAACCAAAAAGATAACGTCAATAAGGACTCCCTGACAGTCGCAAATGGCACTGCCTTGGTACCAGACACACAAAAAATGCTACTTCTGTCGGAGACAGAATTTAGAACAATTATTGAAAATATTCCACAGAAATTATTAAAAAATCAGTGCAAATTCATAAAAGTGAGCTCATTCAAATATTTACATGAATGGCTAAGCATAAACAACAAGTGAAATGAAGTCTACATAAAAGAGCGAATAAGATGAACATTGTATTCCAGAACACTGGAATAATTAAACATTACTCAGAAGGCGTTCAATAAATAAAACATTTTTTCCTGGAAGCTGGTTGGTCTTATTCAGGATTCCTATTCACCATATTATTCTCCACTTTCTTGGCTACAAAAAATTAGTTTCAACATAATCTGCGTTCAGTGCGACGACCTTACGCCGCCGTGCTGGGAGGGCCTTGTACCACTCTACTTTTCGACGTCGGAGCCGACGTTTTCGTGGATCAATAACCTCATATATGTACTGCTTTCCGCAGAGTGCATCCTTCGTTGGGCCAAACAGGTGGAAGTCGGAAGGTGCGAAATCCGGGCTGTAGGGCGGATGAGAAAGAAGAGTTCCGTGAAGTTTCGTGAGCTCTTCTCATGTGCCCAGAGTTGTTTGTAGTTATTTGAACAGCGAGATATTTGTGATCCGACGATCACATCGAATGGGTGTGTCCGCACGTTCTAACATTGCAGGAATCACAGCTGCGTGCGGCCGGTCGGCGCGCATGAGATCGAGCAGGTTGCTGTTTGAAGACAGATTCCCTGCCCCGCGAATCACCGTGCTTTTGTTCACTGCCAGGTCTCCTTACGCGTTCTGCAATAATACTGAGACCTGAGACTCTTTACGGCGGGGATACGCAAAAACTAATGCGCAAAGGCGGCATAAACAAATTTATGAATATAGAAAGAAGATTGCTTAGAAGCAAAATTAGCCCAAGTGCAACTGACACAGAATTGAAAAGACCACAACCTCATAAAGAACTCTACCAACATGCTGAGAATAAACACAACGTGCAAAAGAAGACTGTCGCTCTTCGGAAATTTGGATAGACTGGATGGTGACAGACCGACGAAGCAAATATTTAGAAAATTTAAAAAGCTGAATGGACAACCGAGACCTAAAAGAAGCAATAACACGTGTTTGTTTAGGAACAAGATTCAGACAATGCTCTTCAGTGACGAAGAGGAAAAGAAAAGAGAAGAGCCTCATATCACAAACATCTCTGGAAGCAGAGATCATAGCATATACGCCGAGACTTACTGTACCCCCTCCATCCTCCCGCTGACAGTACTGGGAACTGAACTCCAGAACTGCAGATATGCTGATCATTCATTTAGGGAGGCGGAGTTACGAGTGCATGCAGATCAAAGACTTGCGGATACGCTTGGAGGCGCGAATAAAGCCGTCGGCACACGGACCGCGCTGTCGAACGTCAACGTTGAGCGTGCCAAGTTCAACGTGCTGCTGAACGCTCAAGAACGATGCGACTTGTGCGTAAGGTACATGGGCCTCAACGTGGTATACGCGATCGCAACGCACTCCAGCGGCAGTTGAGCGACGTTTCTAGTTCGTAAATCACACTGTTTACTCAACGGGCGCGAGTAAAATTCTCACGTTAGCTCTATTAAAATGCACATTTCCTTCATCGTCCACGAAAAGGAAAGTACCACGTCCAATCAGTAAGGACACAGGCTTATAAAAGTTCCATTACAAACAGTGCGGTACAAATATGGAAAACTTCTCCGCATAAGATAAACATTATTTCATCATTCCCACATTTTAGTAAAACCCCAAGGTCAGTCTTACTTGATCACTGTTCCTACCCAGTAGCAGAATCTTTGCAATATGTGAATTACGAAACGTAAAAGAAAAAGGAGTAAAATATCTTTATACAAGTAGCGCAAGCTGTTCTGTAGATTCAGCCAATCAAACAAAGTCACCCCTCAAAAAAAGGTGAGGTTATATTTACATAACGTCAAATATTATAACATATATTAAACTAATAATAAAGTATCAGAACCTAATAAAAACGCGAATGTTAAGAAAAAAAATTTGGGAGTGTTACGACGCGAACCACCGCCCTAACAGAAACTCATTAATGGTCAGAGTAGTTACTCATTACGTTTTTTTTTTTTTTCTTTCTTTTTTTTTTTTTGTTTTTTTTGGACTTAACTGCTATGGTCATTTTTTTTTATTTTATTTTAATGTCCCAAAAGAAAAATCATATATAAACAAGAAGGAAAAGAAATATAGGACTGAAGTGACATCCTCGTCACTTCACTGGGAGTACATTCTATCCCTCGAAACAACGTAAACCTGGGACTCCCCACCGCTTCGGGGGGTTATGAAACATGCTGCCTAGAAAGTTCGCAAAATTCGTTTTATATTTAGAGTGGCGTCGGATGATTTCGTGTTGTTCTAGTAGATAATGCCAATAGTCCATGCCCGATATCAATGTCCGCGAGAGCACGTAGTGCGATGCGTGTCCACCAATCCATCGGATTGCCGAAGTTTTTTGTGAGGGGAAAAATACAGCGTCAGGGAAAAATAAAGCGTCCGTCGTGATCGTTGATTCATCGGTGCGTCTGAGGAGGGCCATGATGCGTTGCGTCAGCCGCCAAACATCCTTCGCCTCACCGCACTGCAGAGAATGTTCGTCGGTGTCCTGCATGCCACATATAAGGCAGAGCGGGGAATCTACCATGCGAATGTCGTACAAACGTTGGCGGTTGACTGTCTTGCGGTTGATTAGTGTATACCATGACGATCGCGCTGCTGTGGTGAGGAGAGGTGTATGGACAGCTCGCCAAATCTGTCGCCAGTTTCGTGTTGGGTATTTAAGTTCGACAACATTGCTGCCATGATGACGCCGCAAGTATCGATATATCTCACGGGTAGTGGGGATTCTTGTAGAAGGTATCTGTAACTGAACATAACTAAAATCAACAAAAAATCGCGCGACGTGAGAAAAAGAGGGTGAGATTGTGCCTACAGCGACCGGTGGTTCAAAGGACGTGGGACGAAGCACATCCAGGATGGCCGACGTGATGGCGTGTTGCCGTTGGTTCCAAGTGCGTAGCGTCGCTCGCAGGTATAGAGCTAGAGCCTTGTTCCGCACATCCGTGAGGTTAAGTCCTCCAGCATGGTGTGGGAGAGTTAAAGTCTTGTATTTGACCTTAAACAACATTCCGTGGCTGACATAGTATCCAAAGGCCGCCATTAATCTGTCAGCAATACCATGTGGCATTGGCAGTACCTGTGCCAGGTGCGGCAGTCGCGAGGCCAGGTGAACATTAGTGTAGTCCACCCTTTGGAGCAGGTCGTGCGTTCGGAGTGAATTGTTGCGTATGTGCAGTCGGACGTTCTGGAGGAGACGTCGATAGCTCGCCGCCGCTGATTGCCGTAGCGATCGGGTGAACAATACACCTAAGCATCGCAAGATGTCCACCGTCGTAAACGGACTGTGCAGATCGTCCAGCCCTCGACCGATGTGCATGATCTTGGTTTTATTCATGTTGACCCTGCTTCCCGCAGCTACTCCGTACGTAGTAAGAAGGGTAACCACCTGACTTACTTCGTTCTCCGACCGGACGAGTATCATCAAGTCGTCGGCATATGCACGACACGTGAAGGAGCTCGCACGGAGTCGGACGCCTGTTAGAGTCCGTCTAAGAGTCTGCATCAATGGTTCGAGCGCTATTGTAAACAGTAACATCGACAAGGGACATCCCTGCCTAACTGAGCTGCAAACAGGAATCGGCCCTACCTCCCTGCCATTGACTCTCACCGTCGAAGAAGCGCCGCGAAGGAGGCGCATGAGGACGGTAATAAAATCCTGTGGTATCGCCATGCGTCGCATGGTCGAGTCAAGGAAATCATGGTTGATCCTGTCAAAGGCACGATCAAAGTCCACCGATACGAACGCCGCTCGCATGCGACAAGCTTCCGTCAGTGAAATTACGTCACGGTATTCGCCGAGGATAGTATGTATGTTGCTCCGAACCCCTAGACAAGCCTGGTCTGGTGGTATTGTCTTGGATAGTACAGTCTTGAGCCTTGCCGCCAACATTCGCGCAAAGAGCTTATAATCAGTATTGAGCATCGTGAGCGGTCTAAATTGATGGGCGCTGACACTCGCTGTCGATTTCGGTATTGGTATAAGCAGTCCCGCCATGAACTGCGACGGAACGTCCATGTCAGGGCTCAATAACTCATTATACATCAATACCAACTGGGACATCATTAAATCCGCAAATGCGCGGTAAAATTCGAGTGTCAACCCATCTGGCCCAGGGGATTTATGCACCGCACCCTTCGCGAGTGCGCCCCGGATGTCATCTTCCGTTAGGGGTTCCAATAACGCCTCTGCATCCGAACCATCCACCTCCGTTTGCATCTGTCGCAAAAGTTCTTCTCCTGTCCGATTGTCCGTCGGCGTCCCAGTGAAAAGGAGGCGATAATGCTCCAGAAACTCAGCAGCAATGTCCCGTTGTGACGTCAAGGGCCGACCATCGTCATCATGGAGTACTGTGATTAGGGATCGGCGATTACGCGCATTTCCCTTGGACACTTGATGCATGCCGATACGTTCTCCATCGACGTTGTCCAAGCACCGAGCACGGATCGAAAGTCCCTCCAGTCGACGTCTCGTGATCGATAAAATACAGGCCTGAATGCGATGGACTTCCGCTTGACGCTCGAGCGATGGGGCCATGGAGGACAGGTCGCGGAGCACCATGTAGAAATAGTCAAGTGTATCTCGGAGCCATTTCGCTTTTTCCTTGCCATACGTGATGAGAGCTCTTCGTATCGCCGGTTTTGCACACTGCAGCCACCACGAAAGAACCGTACGGTGCAGCGGCAGACGGCGAGTGCAAGTCTGCCATGTTTCTTCGATCTGCTGGCGACATTCGAGATCCACCAATAAGGATGAATTGAGTTTCCAGGAACTACGACTCCGCCAGACCCTCTGCCGTGGGAGGGTTAACGTGCATAAATATGCAAGGTGATCCGTAAAAGCTGTGGGCCAACGTTCAGCAGCCAACACGTGATCTCTTAACCCGTCAGAAACATAAATCCGATCCAGCCTGCTCGCCGAATGGCTAGTAAAATACGTGTAGCCCTCTCGCTGCCCATGGATCTTTTCCCACGTGTCCATAAGGGCCATGTCCCGGCACATCGTGTTCAATGCGTGGCATGAGCTGAAATTAGGAGTTTGATCCTTCGGGGCGAGTACACAGTTAAAATACCCCCCTATCAAGATGTGGTCATACCGTCCATGGAATAGGGGGGCAATCTCCTCCGAGTAGAATCGTGCACGCGCCTGTCGATTGTCAGATCCGGAGGGTGCATAGATGTTGACGATACGAATGCCGTTCACGGTCATAGCCAAACCCCGAGCCGAAGGAAGGTAATCGAGGTCACACATCGGAATCCCTTCCCGGACTAGTATTGCTGTGCCACGTCCTCCATCTGGAGTCGGCGCTAGGTAAGTGTTGTATCCGTGCACGTCGGGAAAAGCAGCATTGCAGGTTTCCTGCATCAGCAGAATATCAACGTCAGTGGCGTAAATCATGTCCCGGAGAAGTTGCATCTTTGCAAGCGAACGTGCGGTGTTAATGTTCACTGTGCCCACCTTATATGCTTGGTTCGTTGTCGTTGTCATGCTCGTGTCATGTCACTGAGAACTCCAAGGGCGTTAGGCCACTATTCGTGCTCAGAGGGGTGCCCGCCAACGGGCTGCCCTCCTTTGTTGTCGTTCCGTGGTGTGCATCCTGTAGGTGAGTGGTCATCATTAGGGGTTGGCAATTCCTGTATGTCCTCGACTGGTTCCGCCCAATCACAGTGGTCATCCATCCGAGAAACGTCCTCTGATGTATTTCGACGAGGTTGCTGGGACATTGGTATCCCGGACTCCTTCGTCGGCAGGTCTGGGTCAGTCGGTGTCAATGAAGAGGGACCATCTGAAAGGCAGGACATCCGGTCTCCATCTGACGGAATCCTGTCAGCGTTCTCTAAAGGCACGTGTTCTGTGTCAGACAGTTCGTCGGCTAGGATAAGTTCCGTGTCCCCTAGGCTAGGGGGGGACGTATCACCCGAATTATGGCGACGCTTTTTGCGACGCTTCGGCGATCGCTGTTTGCGTGCCCTGCCCTCTGCTGCCTCACTGTGTTCGTCGATCGTTCGTTGGTCCGTTGCCGGCGCCACTGTCTCGACCTCTACTTCCAAGACGCGTGCTTCATGTGAGTTGTCAGAAGGTTCCTCCCTCAACCGACGTGACGTGGGCGTAGGGACATTCTCCGAGTCACCTCCACGCTCCGGTAACTCGGTCGGCTCTTGCATAAACACGTCTGCTTCTCGCTCCGAACTGGGCAACACCTCCCGGCGAGCCACCGACACGTACGTTATCGGCAGTTGCGTGGGAACTTCTCGCTGTGACGCGTCTCCATGTGGCAGTTGCACGACGCGGCGTTGTATGCACTCCGAGCGGATATGTCCTTCTCCACCACAGCCAGAACAAGTGCGTGGCTGGCCATCGTAGATCACAATAGCTCGACACCCGCCAATGTATAAATAAGACGGGATATGTTTAGTAAGGACGATCCGCACCTGTCGCACGCCGTTTAGCACAGGATAGGTACTAAAACTTGCCCAGCGTTCAGGCGTATGACTAAGTACCGTTCCATATGGTCGCAGCGATTCAGTCACCATCGATTCTGGCACCTCAAACGGCAGTTCAAAGATCCGAATCATCCTCACACCCAATCCTGAAGGAGCTACTGTTACATCGCTGATATGGCCATCAGAGTGTCGAAATTTAAATCCTCTTTGAGCAGCGGAGAGAGTTCTTTCACACGCAGCTTCATCGGTCATCTTTACGTACATTGTACTGCTTACAATGGACAGGTGTATGCCAATTATGTCCGTAGCAGGTAAACGAACTTCTTCCCTCAAAAAACGCTCTATTTCGAAAGCTTTTGGTCTGGCAAATTCGTTGTCGAACGTAAATTGGAGCGTAGTCTTTCGAAAATTGTGTGCCATGGTGATCGAGTCAGACAACAACACGCGCTAGTACCGACGGTGTAAACACTTCCTCGTCCACGCGCGCCCGCGGCCGGGACAGCAGGTCCGTGCCGCTCCACTGCCTAAAGCAGACTCAATCAGCAATACACTCTTTAGCCGTAGCCATATTGTGTTAGCCCTTGCTAAAAACGTTAATCGTAGATAATTTTATTACTTAACTGAAATTTAACTATAACAAATTGTACCAAGAACAATGTGGTTTGGGTGGATCTTCAGTGTGTCGCTGCCTTCAAATAGCCTACTCTCACAATACGCAAGTTGCAACAATTCTTTTGCCACGAATGTGATGTTTCTCATTATTGTATTGGAACGAATAACACAGTTAACAACGGGTTTCCAGTGATTCTCAATTTGATGGTGCTGAGAAACGGCTTATATACATATAGGCTTGTAATGAATGCCAATATGGCGCCTCACAACTCCGTACTGAAGGGAGACGGCGTGCGTGTGAGTAGGTGGCATTGTGCCATCTCATTGGTCAACGCTGAGACGCACGCTCAGAATATCTGACACGCCAGATATTGCTCTCCACGCTCGGAAAGACTCCCGTACGTGCTATTCCACGCTATGACGTCAGAAACTCGGCACGCTCAACGCTCAACGTTCGGATGCACGGTCCGTGTGCCGACGGCTTAAGGGACGTGTGGATAGCATTACTTGGTTGTCCACACAAATTTGTTTGGTACCCATTCGGAAAGAAATAGGGCTAATCGTCAAAATGTGGCTCATTCCCTTACCCCGATGACGTCACCGAAGAGTACGGCGAAGACGGGCATGGCGCAGCCGGCGACTATGGAGAAGACGGTGCCGATGGCAAGCTGCGGCCACTCGGGGCTGTTGAGGCGCATCACCTCGAGCACGCCCACCGGCCGCGGCGGCTGCTCGGCGTACCTCTCGGCGGCGGCGCGCAGCGCGGGGTTCATCTCCTGCTCCTCCGCCTCCTCCTCCCCCGCAGCCGACGACGCGTCACTGCGCACACTCAGCAGGCGTTCCGGCCTCACGCGGCTCGCGTCTGCAACCCCCGGTTCCAAGTGACACATCTACCCCATTCACATCTACCCTACTGGATACCAAAGTTGCAACAAAATTTTACTTACTGCATGCGTACAGTATAGTGGGCAGAAAACATGATTAAATTTGTATATGATTCAGAGGTACGCGCAGTCTGAATCTTAAAACAGATCAGTCACCTCTGGCAGCAGCAACAGCTCTGTTGCCCGCCCGTATGGAGTCGAAATGGTCTTGCGTGACAGATGCAGGTCTGTTCCAGTCAATCGACTGGTGGAATGTTGGTCTCCAATACAACGTGTGTTTTCGATGGGTGAGGGGTCTTTAGTATGTGATGACAACGGAAGTAGTTCAGAGTGCCATGTATCGAGCTAGGTTAGCACAGCAAGAGCAAAAATATTCTTGCGCTATCTTGTTGAAAATATAACGTCATAGACACCTCGAAAATGGGGCACAGCCACCGATTCTAACACATAATAAATGTAACGGCTGCTGTGCAAAGTAACACTGGAAATGGTGTTATGTATCCAATACAGGGTTATTCATACATACCTCTGGAATTTCAAAATATGACTGCACGAAAACTACATGGCGTACAGAAAACAGACTGCCCAAGAAAATACCACTTCTCCGAAACCCGAAAACAGTCGCTAATTGTGACCCGTAAGTCTGAAATTTGGTTCAAAGGTGCCTACAACCTTTCTCTGTAATGGTAAAAAACTGTAGCGCCCTGCGACGTCACCCTCGGGTTCGGCAACGCTTCAAACAACAGAGTGACATGTGGAGAAAAGGTCGCGGCTCAGAACGTCGTATGACGTGACAACAGTCATGGGATAGCGATATGCGCATGTACAGACGGCGATAGTGTCGCTTACACGAGGTATAAAAGGGCAGTGCTATGGCGGACCTGTCATTTGTACTCAGGTGATTCAAGTGAAAAGGTTGCCAACGTGATTATGGCTGCATGACGGAAATTAACAGACATTGAACGCGGAGCAGTAGTTGCAGCTAGACATTCCATTTCGGAAATCGTTAGAAAATTTAATATTCCGAGATCCACAGTGGCAAGAGTGTGCTGAGAATACCGAATTACCTCTCACCACGAACAACGCAGTGGCCCATTGCACTGACTTAACGATCGAGAGCAGCGGCGTTAGTATAGGATTGTCAGCATTGACAGACAAGTAGCACTGCGAGAAATAACCGCAGAAATCGTTGTTGGAGATATGATGAGGGTATCCGTTAGGACAGTAAGATGAAATCTTTCGCTAATGGGCTATGGCAGCAGACGACCGAGGCGAGTGCGTTTGCCAACAGAACATCGCCTGCAACGACACTCTCGGTTCGTAACCATATCGGTTGGACCCTAGAAGACTGGAAAGCCGTGGCTTCACCAGATTAGTCCCGATTTCAGTTGGTAAGAACTGATGGTAGCGTTCGAATGAGACGCAAACTCCATGAAGCCATGGACCAAAGTCGTCACTGTGGAAGCTGGTGTTGCCACGACAGCGGTGCGTGCTGTGTTTACAAGGACTGGAATGGGTCCTCTGGTCCAGCTGAATCAATTACTGACTGGAAATGGTTGTGTTCAGCTACTTGGAGACCATTTGCAGTCATTGACGAACTTCATATTCCCAAACAATGATGGCAGTTCTATGGATGACAATGCGTCACGTAACCACTTCACAGATGTTCGAGATTGGTTTGAAGAACGTTCTGGACAGTTAGAACGAATGATTTGGCCGTCCAGATCGGCCGACACGAATCATATCGAACATTTATGGCCCATAATCGGGAGGTGAGTACCTACACAAAATCATGTACCTGCAACACTTTCGCACTATGGACGGCTATGGAGGCAACATGGCGCAGCATTTCTGCAGGGACTTCCAACCGTCGAGCTGCTGCACTACGTGTGGCAAATGGAGGTCCGACACGATTTTTAGCCACATCAGTGTATATTAGACGATTACTCTAGGGAAATACATCAGTAAGTTAATAACAAATAATTGTTCTCCTTCACGGCTTATGTTTCTATAGCTGTTGTCGCGTTTTACAATAATTTCTGTTGTTGCTTCCTGTTATATTACGAGTCTTCATAATACTGTGTTCCCTGGCTGTAGTAAGCGAATAATATGCTTCTGTTCAGTGTAGACGACGATAGTGACACTTCTCGCCTCGTCACTTCATGCGCATGCGGAAATTTTTAATATACACTATGTGATCAAACGTATCCGGACACCTGGCTGAAAATGACTCACAAGTTCGTGGCGCCCTCCATCGGTAATTCTGGGATACAATATCTTGGCCCACCCTTAGCCTTGATGGCAGCTTCCACTCTCGCAGGCATACGTTCAATCAGGTGCTGGGAGGTTTCTCGGGGAATGGCAGCCCATTCCTCATGGAGTGCTGCACTAAGCAGAGGTATCGATGTCGGTCGTTGAGGTCTGCCACGAAGTCGGCATTCCAAAACATCCCAAAGATGTACTGTAGACTTCAAGACAGGATTCTATGCAGGCTAGTCCATTACAGGGATGTTATTGTCGTGTAACCACTCCACCACAGGCCGTGTATTATGAACAGGTGCTCGATCGTGTTGAAAGATGCAATCGCCATCCCAGAATTGCTCTTCAACAGTGGGAAGCAAGAAGGTGCTTAAAACGTCAATGTAGGGCTGTGCTGTGATAGTGCAACGCAAACTAAACAAGTGGTGCAAGCCCCCTCCTTGAAAAACACGACCACACCAGAATTTTGCTGTTCGCACTACACACGCTGGCAGATGAGGCTCACCGGGCATTCACCATACCAACACCCCGCCGTCGGATCGCCACATTGTGTACCGTTATTTATCACTCCATACAACGTTTTTCCACTGTCAATCGTCCAATGTTTACGCTCCTTACACCAAGCGAGGCGTCGTTTGGCATTTACCGGCGTGATGTGTGTCTTATGACCAGCCGCTCGACCATGAAATCAGTTTTCTCACCTCCCGCTTAACTCTCATAGTACTTGCAGTGGATCCTGATGCCGTTTGGAATTCCTGTGTGATGGTCTGATTAGGTGTCTGCCTATTACACATTATGACCCTCTTCAACTGTCGGCGGTCAACAGACGAGGTCGGCCTGTACGCTCTTGTGCTTACGTGTTCGTTCACGTTTCCACTTCAGTATCACATCGGAAACAGTGGACCTAGGGATGTTCAGTAGTGTGGAAATCTCGCGTACGGACGTATGACACAAGTGAACCGAATCACCTGACCACGTTCGAAGCCCGTGAGTTCCGCGGAGCGCCCCATTCTGCTCTCTCACGATGTCTAATGACTACTGAGGTCGTTGATATGGTGTACTACTTGGCAGTAGGTGGCAGCATAATGCACCTAATATGAAAAACGTATGTTTTTGGATGTGTCCGGATACTTTTGCTCACATAGTGTACGTTTCTATAGAGAAGTGATCTACTCATCAAGATTTTTGGACATATATTGGAACGTAATATGTGCCATGCAAAGTGTAATCAGAGTGGCAAGATACGGTGAACATACTTTTAGTTTCCTGGACATGACGCAACTATAACTGCATGCACCCTTCTTTAAAAACGCTGGAAAATGGGTAACAGGCGAGGACACTCGTTCTTCGTAACTAAGCGGCTGTGAACGGACGACGGGCTCTAAGAGGCTTACCCGCAGATTCATTTGGAGATTTGGAAGTGTCTTCAGAGTCGGTGACCTGTGTGGTGACGAGGTTGTGGTAATGGCCCTGCAGTGCCATGAGCGCGTCGTGCGGACCCTCCTCGACGACGGAGCCTCCGCTGATCACCACGATCCTGTCCGCGTTGCGGATGGTTGACAGTCGGTGTGCCACGATGATGGTCGTGCGTCCGACGCTGGCCTGGAAGAGTTGGAACTAGAGAGTTTCAAAAGGCGACAAACACAGAGAAGCCCAGAAAATGAATACACTCTTTAGTTACACATAACTTCGAAATTAATTGACGAAAACGTCTCATTTTCCGTGAAAGTGTAACTTATTGAAATCAGTGCAGGTGTTGGAAATGGTCACCATTAACATCCTTACAGAGGTGATGTCGCAGAAATTCTGCACGACCTACTCACTTTAACGTGTCCAGTTGGATACCTGTACATGAATGTTGTATGCATCCTCGACGTTCATCCAGTGTGGGTAGTTTTTGTGTCGATAAACGACGTCCTTTAGTGTTACCCATCGGGTAAATTTCAGAGTCGTTAAATCTGGAGGACGTGGTGGACACTTGACAGAATCTCTTGCACCTGTCCATCGTGAGGATAGAATTTTGTTGAGGCGCTCACTGACACGATTATGGTAGTGGGGTGGGACACCGTTTTGTTGAAAGTGAAGCCTTTCTTTTGTATATCCATCCTTTTAGCAGGAGGTCTCTGGAACGACGGCCGTTTACTATCGTGACAAGAAATAATAACACGTACAGCCGTCCTTATGATTTTAATTTATTTAGTCGCTACCAGTTTCAACGCTTCATCGCGTCATCTTCAGGCCTGTATGCATAAAACATTAAAGATAGCATTATCAGCTTATACCTTCTATATATACGTTCTATATATGCGGGTGTTGTGTGATGTCCTTAGGTTAGTTAGGTTTAAGTAGTTCTAAGTTCTAGGGGACTGATGACCATAGATGTTAAGTCCCATAGTGCTCAGAGCCATTTGAACCATTTTTCTATATATGTGGGTCCTACATTCAGTTTATATCACGTCTTGGACGTTCATTTTGTAGATATGACGTAGTGTATGCCCCTTATCTGTGTACAAATAAGCACTTTATACTTACTTTGATACGACAAATAGGTCATGTTCCTTGTTTTTACTTCTTTGTGAGGTATTGTTTCCTTCCATTAATCACCTTTTACAGTTATTTTGTCTTACAGTAAGTTGTTTCAGGATTGTGCGGATAATGCATGTCCGACTGTCAGATAAAACTCATGAATAGTATTTAAAGAAGTTTTAATAGATAGTATAATTGTACAATGTATTGAGTGGAAATTCGTGATGGTACGTTTTAGATATGTGACAATGGATTTATCTGTTCTTTCTGTCAGATGCTCGGTGTAAATTCATTGTAGAGTCTTGCCATTGTTCTCAATCTGTTTTAATCTGTTTCTATGTAACTTGATTGATAAGCTGATAATGCTATCTTTAATGTTTTATGCATATAGTCCTGAAGATGACGCAATGAAGCGTTGAAACTGGTAGCGACAAAATAAATTAAAGTCGTAAAGACTTTCGTCCCCATGCAATTAACGGTCGGGAGATAAAATAGATGTCTCAAGTTTCTCTGGTTACATCTCACTGCTAACAGTGCCTTCAGAGAAAAATGGCCCGATCAAAGCCCGATAAGATACCCCACACCACAGATTCACTCCCGATAAACTTACGTTTCTTTTCACATTGAAGTGCCAATTTGCTGCAGTCCATTAGGCGCAACTGTGCCGGTTTTCTGTACCACCGCATTAACGTGCACCGCTGTAGACCACGCAATTATCTCTACAAACGCTTCATCTCCGTGCGCCATACTATTAACCCACTCGCAGTTCTACATTCTACGATATGCGTTGTCCTCGTTTAGTGTGTTTGGTCTTGGGATGTAGCGCTTAAACTTCGCAGTCTTCTAAACGCGCTGACGCCTGAGCGGCTCAGAGTGGTTTCAGGGGCTCGCTGTCTCTCAGACATCTGTCATGACCGAGCGAATTGTTGTAACACAGTACGGGAATTCGCTGGACGTGTTGCTGTTAGAGGGTTTCCGTATCATTGTTTGTGAACATTTATAACACAGCCTTCGACTTCAAACTTGTTTCAAATGTGTGCAACTGCTACACTTGTCGATGCCTCTGTTTGAAACTCATATTTCCATTGGCGTTGAACCTCATTAATGTTTTCATACTTAATTTACCAGTTCAAAACTATTTTCCTTTTATCGAATGTCAGCGTTGTACTAGCCATGTACAAAACAACGCTTGTGTGGTGTCTAACATGAAAAAAAGCAAAACAACACTTGTGTGGCGACCATCATGCAACAAAATAAAGGATATGTGGCAGCTGACAGACAACAGCAAAATATGACATGTTTCGGCAAATTAATTAGGAAGTAATGATAATTAACCAACGTACACTTTTTGGACCACTTTGAATATTTGGTGCACGATTGCAAACGTGAATTTGTCAGAAATTATGGTAAAATCCTTATAACTATAATAATTCATTAGTTATCAGCAGAAGAATACTGGAACAATGTTGTATTATTTCTGTTGGCCTGGAAAAACGAGACATACTTTAAGAAGTCCTGTCACCAGTGGAGAACTCCAAGTACAATAACAACAGCAAAGCCAATATCAGAATCGCCTACCAGTTTTTTACTAACTATTCTGCGATCTTTTCTGTCTCCTAGGAAACAAACCTGCTTACATTGCTTTTGCAGTGGCTTATTTCCTGATGCAACTCTTTCCGCGCCACTTTAGTACCGGAAGTGTCACTATGTTAACGGAAAGTGTCGTTGAGTTTGGCGAGTGTGTGTGTAGTATTGCATCGTGTTTCTGCTATTGGTTCTAATGATAACACGGGATAGTAAAACTAGGTGCCAGTATATAATCTCGTCCAATCTATTAACACCAATGAGGCCGCCATACGTATCATCCCTATCCGACGGATGCCTTACCGTGAAGTGCCAAGTACTCTCACTCTACGCCAATATTGGCGCATCTTCCCTTGTCGTAATAGCGCTAACGTCTAAAATTCTTTGCCCAACCAAGATTCGTGCAATCATATATTAGCTAACTCTGTGTAAGGACAGTAGTTGAGGTTAACTGCCATATCTGGTGTTGGATGCGACCGAGTGCCGAGGAATAGGTGGGTACTCGGACAGAAAGCAGAAATAGTTAGAAGTACACGTCGTCATACGAATGACATAATAACATTACTTAACTTGAAACAGTTAAATCCAAAAGTATCCCTTAATCAGAGCATAGTTATCTCACATTAGCACAATCACGGATATAAACTACTGACATGTGTGTGTATACGAGTGGTGTCTGTTCCGTTGCACGTGTCCGACAGAACAGACACTGCTCGTGTATATATATGCATTTCTGTAATAGCGTGATGGATCCATGACATTCACTTCAGTGCGAATGCAGTAGTATCGTCTGAAACCCTGCGGGAATCAGTAATTTGCGAGCAGAACGTTAATGGACGAGGGACGCTGCACTGTAGCCGTAGCAGATGGCAAGAAGATCATGTGCAACAACTGACCATACAACGAACACTGCTATTTAAAACCAACATTAGTTCTCAGTTCAACAACAGTCCAAAACACAATGCAACTCCTGACGCAGTTGTAAACATGATGAATCGCTGATACAGTATGAAGTATCCGTGTCTGCGTCAGAGATGAAATATATCTGTAGCTCTGTCAACTGTTAGTTCTAAGTTGGACTGATGTTGCATTGTGAGATAATATTGGTAAGATATGCCATATAAGTAGCTCGTTCATGTTTGATTCGTAGTTGGTGCATACCGGTCTATGCTCACATATAGTGTTTATTGGTTGAATCGGTTTCGACACTTAATTCTTTTTCAACAGCCCTATGAAACAAGAAACAATAGGCAACATATACACTTATCAATACTACATCAAAAATTAGATAAACACATAATTACACGACATAAATAATAGTGACGCAGCCATGTGCTAAGAAATATGATGGAATAACTTTAATTTGCATAGTGTAGTTAGGTCTAATTTGTTAATGTAACGATGACAAGAGCATTTTTGTATATTGTATCTAGTTTCGTAGGGATATTGACCAGACGTCCCGGTTTTGCCGGGAAAGACCCGGTTTTCACATAAATGTCCCGGTGTCCCGTAATAATAATTGGAACACACAATTGTCCCGGTTTTGTGTCGAGAAAGGAAATGAGAGGAATAATATTTCTCATTTAATTAAATATCTGTGTAAAACAAATTTCCTAGAAGAAGAACGTTATGGAAATATTTATTTTCACAATATATACCACATTTCATTAACTCATCTTCTGCCTAAAGAAAGAATGAGAGGTGTTGGAAAGACAAATAGGTATTACCTACTCTCGCCCCAAACTTGCCGATCTTCTACTTTTCGGCCGTCGAGACAATTAAAACCAAAATAAAAGGAGGTATAAAAGAGAACCATTCTCCTAACGGGACTGCAGCCAAATGGAAGTTAACTTTGTGAAGAATGTGAGCGATGCAGCTCGTGTTAGCGGTGCTTATTGAATATTGCTTGGCATGTATGCACTAGACTAGAAGTAAAAGTCGGTGGCTGATCAACTGTGCGCGAAAAGTTACTACCTCGTTTTGTTAGAAGTCAATGAATGTGGATATTAAATAAAGGAAGTGTGG
The DNA here is from genome assembly GCF_023864275.1 of Schistocerca cancellata. Taxonomy (NCBI): domain Eukaryota; kingdom Metazoa; phylum Arthropoda; class Insecta; order Orthoptera; family Acrididae; genus Schistocerca; species Schistocerca cancellata. The sequence goes on along the minus strand of NC_064628.1, from coordinate 241,649,680 downwards.
TGTCTGGTGAAAATGCCCAACTGGAGGTGTTCATTTAATGAAAGGTTAAAGAAAGAATTTCCATTTCTTTGCGAAAGCGTCATAAAGGGTAAAGTTGAATGTACGTTATGCAGATCGGTGTTTTCAATAGATCGCGGCAGGAGAAGCGATTTACAAAAGGAGAAGTTCAAGGAAGCATCATCGACATCTACAAGTAGCAAGGAGATGAATTCTTTTTTTAAGAGAAACACTTCAAGAATGCTTGAATTAAAACTGTCTGCTGAAGAAAGCACGTTTGCGTATCACGTCATCTATCAAAATCATAGCTTTCGATTAAATCACTGCACTTCTTCTCTGATTCGTAAGCTGTTCGGCAGGCCCAAATATTGTTGTGCCAGAACTAAAAGTGAAGCAATTGTTGTTAATTGTTTGTCACTCATGTTCTTACAGTAATAGCTAATGAATCACAAAAAGAAAAATATGTTTCCACAATGAATGATGTATTAAATCTCAAATCAATGAAAATGATTCTATTAATATTTCGATATTACATTCCTGCTTTCGACGTAAAAGTAAAAAGTTTGGTTGTTATCTAAGTTCAAAACGAAACAGCTGACACAGAAATACGTTTTAATGGACAAAGTAATTGCATATTCTGCAGACAATACAAATACCAATTTTGGGGGAGCCAATTGTAATGGAACACTCAATGTTTACCAGTATCTCTAAGCAAAACTAAATAAGTCACGTGTTGATGTTCGATGTGGTGCTAACGTTTTGCACAGTAGTGTTCAATCAGTAGCAAATGGTCTGTCTATTGATGTTGAGGTGACTATGTTCAAAATTTACAAATGTTTTAAAACTTGTACCGTAAGAGACCGAGCCTTAAAAGAAGTCTATGAGTTTACTGGAGTTGAATACAAGTCCCTGTTACATAACAGGAAAACAAGTTGGCTGTGTCTTCTTCCTGCCTTGCAGAAGATCCTGATGAAAGGTCGTGCTAATTTAAATAAAGTAACAGCTGTTATTATTGTGAAAACTCATTTCAGTTTTCTTGCACAGAATTTTATAATTATTTTCTTTCTGACAAGGAACTGCTACAATCAGTTCAGTCTCCTGATAAATACAGCAAAGTAAATCTTAGAACGAAAAATTGTATCTGATAAATAATATTACAAAGTTTGCAGGACTAACAAATTTTACCTATTTAAAATAGTGACTGAACATTGCAGAAAATACATCCAGTCTATTTCTGAAGAAAAGAATTTTACTCATTTGTAATGCACCTACATTTTTCTTTCCAATTCACAAAAAGAAAAGTCATTCTTGCCCTAGGTTTTTCAGTTGCTGCAACGGCGTATCCCTGTAGTAGATTTCAAAATCTGACATGAAATACAAGCTTAAGTATAAACTGCAGCCACAAGAGTCACAGTTTTTATGTCTTTGACGTCTGGTCAGCCTAGCTATTGAAAATGACTGAAGTGTTGTAACGTGTCCAACCAAAAACAACATGTGAGAGCACCGACTGATAATGTCTGTATTCATATAAGTGGCGTTCATATTATATTCGATTTACGGTCATATATTGCGGATGACCATTGTGGCATGTCCTACAGCATTCAATGTGTAAAATTACTGTGGAAGAACCATGAATCACCTGAAAACGAGTACAGATCTGAAATTTCAATATTGTAGAAAAGAAGAATAAAAGAACAGTCAAATGCTTAGACACTTCTAAGTGACTTTGACTCCCAGTCAGGTGCAGAATGTAAAGTACATCATAATTACTCTGATGTCCACAAACTTTATATGGTTTGGAGCATCGCTAAATTTACCATTTACCAAGTTACTTAATACGTTACTCAGAACCACAAAGCAACAAAGCCACATGTCTCCATTACTATGAATTTTTTAAACCTTATTAACAATTATTTTAGGATCACTTTTCTAGATGTTAGTTATTACTTTGAGGCAAGCAGAACATTGGCAGCTGGAGTCTGCCAGGGGTGCTTTATTGTACGTCGTTATTACAAGGCAGGTGTTTTGTTGGTGGCGTCAACATTCGCAAAGATTCAATTTTGTTCCCTGGAATCTGCGTACAGTGGTCGTCTCTGTCACAGTCGACAGTACAAACTAGATTCACCGTCTGCCGGCAACGTTTCAGATCGATAGTTATCGCTGACGCTCCCAACGAAAGTAGAGAGTGACATTCCATCGGAAACCAAGGCATCTAATGTCAGAGATTGCAACAACGTCCTATTCAGTATAGCTATATCAGAAACTCTTCTTTCCTATACTCCACTTCAATCGCCACCATAATAGTGTTCTTATCTTGATTGGACAGACAGACTCTTAGTGTCATCAGTTGAGTTACTGATGCTCGTGACTAGAGCTTCCTTTTAAATAATTTTGTCCTGAATGTATTCTTGAGTAATGCCAGTATCTCTACAGTAATCTGCAACATATATTTTATGCTGAGACACAAATTTTCTGATACTGGAATCGAATAATTCTGCGTTATTATCATCACCTGCAGTCCGCCCCTGGTAGCTGAGTGGTCAGCGCGACGGAATGTCTTACCTAACGGCCCGGGTTCCATTCCCGGCTGGGTCGGAGATTTTCTCCGCTCAGGGACAGTGTGTTGTGTAGTCCTTATTATCATCATTTCATCCCCATCGACATGCAAGTCGCCGAAGTGGCGTCCACTCGAAAGGCTTTCACCAGGCGAACGGTCTACCTGACGGGAGGCCCTAGCCACACGGCATTTCAATTTTTTATCACTTGCAGAGCAACAGCTGATAGGTCCCAGTCACAACCACAGAGACACTTTGAGAGGTTTGCACTGGGTTCATTGACTGGCGAAAAATCTTCATCCCTGTCTGCAGATTTATCAGTGTATCGACACTCATTACTTTCATAAACGGTAAGGCATCTGCTGCTTGTACTTACTGTGAGGCTGAGTTCTTTGCACTGTGTGTAAGAAGATCCGCAAAAAATGCACATATGGCAAGTTTGCCTTCCGCGATTGTATGGCTTAGAGCGTATATAAATGATATAACCGCGTAGGCATGGGTATCGTACGGCGTAGTAATGTAAATAAACTATACTGGATAAACTAACGTAGACTCGGAACACTCAGAAGGAGGCCACTGTAACGGTGCCAGGAACGTTGGTTTCTCCACATTTTTATGTCAATTGGATGTGATTGAAACACTAACTGCTTCCGTAGCCGAGGTCGCTAGCGCACAACTATGTGATGGCCCTCGGAAGTAAGTCAATTCAAATATTGCCCGTATAAAATGTTCACTGTCAATATTTGGAGGAGAGGTGGTGGCGTAAAATTCTTGATCACCAAACTTTGCACCAGCATCGTATATTAAATTCCAAATCTCTCCGCAGTGTCTCCTGAAATCAAGGCATATGACATCGTTGATGGTGATCCATCCGTCTGTTGCAGACGTTAAGCTCAAGAGCCCTCTCGGTGCTATTCGAGAGGAGCAGGCTATATGCCGACACCGAGTTTCACCCTCTCCCTTCCGTTCACCCATAACAACACAAACTCAACACTACACTGCACAAGCAGTCACTCCCGCGACACAGATACACACTTGTCACTTCATAACAGGTGGAGGAAGGTATCGAGAAACCAACTCCATTAAGACCTGACCAAGAACGGCGATGCGGGTTCTTGCATCTGTTCATTTGGCTTTCTGAACTGCTACACTACGAGCGTCATATCACAATAAAGCTGCGTAACTGGTGGTAAATAAGGAACTACAAATAACCAAGTCTGCAAGAATTCTGTTCAAGCGCGTTGCTGGAATTAACTTTTGGTGCGTTGCACTCACCTTGTCTAGCGCGGCCTGCACCTTGGCCTCGCTGCCGGTGTCCAGGGCAGAGGTGGCCTCGTCCAGCAGCAGGATCTTGGGGCGGCGCACCAGCGCCCTGGCGATGGCGATGCGCTGCTTCTGGCCGCCCGACAGCTGGGCGCCGCGCTCGCCCACCAGCGTGTCGTAGCCCTGCACAGGGGAAGACATTACGTCCGAATGGCTTGCAGTAGACGTATAATCCTAAAGTGTCCAAAGAACTATCATAGCCTCATCCACTGCCATCGAAATCAAGAGTTTTGCTGTAGCCGCCAGCAGGTATGGCCGAATGGTTCTAGGTGCTTCAGGCGGGATTCGCAGGTTCGAGTCCTGCCTCGGGCATGGATGTGTGTGATGTCCTTAGGTTAGTTATGTTTAAGTACACTACTGGCTATTAAAATTGCTACACCACGAAAATGACGTGCTACAGACGCGACATTTAACAGACAGGAAGAAGATGCTGTGATATGCAAATGATTAGCTTTTCAGAGAATTCACACACTGTTGGCGCCGGTGGCGACACCTACAACGTACTGACATGAGGAACGTTTCCAACCGATTTCTCATACACAAACAGCAATTGACCGGCATTGCCTGGTGAAATGTTGTTGTGATGACTCATGTAAGCAGGAGAAATGTGTACCATCACGTTTCCGACTTTGGGGTAAAGGTTGGATTGTAGCCTATCGCGATTGCGGTTCATCGTATCGCGACATTGCTGCTCGCCTTGGGCGAGATACAATGACTGTAAGCAGAATATGGAATCGGTAGGTTTAGGAGGGTCATACGGAACGCCGTGCTGGATCCCAACGGCCTCGTATCACTAGCAGTCGAGATGACAGGCATCTTAACCGCTTGGTTGTAACGGATCGTGCAGCAACGTCTCGATCCCTGAATCAACAGATGGGGACGTTTGCAAGACAACAACCATCTTCACGAACAATTCGACGACGTTTGCAGTAGCATGGACTATCAGCGCGGAGACCATGGCTGCGGTTACCCTTGACGTTGCGTCACAGACAGGAGCGCCTGCGATAGTGTACTCAACGACGAACCTGGGTGCACGAATGGCAAAACGTCATTTTTTTTCGGATGAATCCAGGTTCTGTTTACAGTATCATGATGGTCGCATACGTGTTTGGCGATATCGCGGTTAACGTACATTGGAAGCGTGTATTCGTCATCGCCATACTGGCGTATCCCCCGGCGTGATGGTATGAGGTGCCATTGGTTGCACGTCTCGGTCACCTCTTGTTCGCATTGATGGCACTTTGAACAGTGGACTTTACATTTCAGATGTGTTACGACCCGTGGCTCTAACTTTCATACGATCCCTGCGAAACCCTGCATTTCAGCAGGATAATGCACGACCGCAAGTTGCTGGTCCTGTACGGGACTTTCTGGATACAGAAAATGTTCGACTGCTGCCCTTGCCAGCACATTCTCCAGATCTCTCACCAATTGAAAACGTCTGGTCAATGGTGGCTGAGCAACTGGCTCGTCACAATACGCTAGTCACTACTCTTGATGAACTGTGGTATCGTGTTGAAGCTGCATGGGTAGCTGTACCTGCACACGCCATCCAAGCTCTGTTTGACTCAATGCGCAGGCGTATCAAGGCCGTTATTACGGCCAGAGGTGGTTGTTCTGGGTACTGATTTCTCAGGATCTATGTACCCAAATTGCGTGAAAATGTAATCACATGTCAGTTCTAGTATAATATATTGGTCCAATGAATATCTGTTTATCATCTGCATTTCTTCTTGGTGTAGCAATTATAATGGCCAGTAGTGTATTTAATAAAGATCCATATAGGAGTACAGATAAAATAGTAATTTGCCAAACAAAATCAAGGTTACATTCTTATTACCTGCCAAAGAAAATATTACAATGTTACAAAGGAAAGACCAACTTTTAGCTTATTTCCAAGGGGCAAGTATAGCAAGTTCGGCACATGGTCGGCTCAAGAGAGTGATACATTTTTCCATAGTAAATAATTCCTATGATTAGAATTTGACAAGAAAAAAGAAAGCAAAAACGAATGTGCTATAGAAAGGAAAGTACTCCAGGTAATGCTGTCTTGTCCTCTTCTCGCGGACGTGTCTGTGTCTGTTCAGTAACAGTTAGATCAATATACACTTCTGGCGAAAAATACAACAGCCTCAAGTACTGTGTTCGGTGGCACCTTTGTATAATATATGCATACTGTGTTAGTGGCTCATTTTTCATGGTGTTCGCGATCAGAAGGCGCTCAGGAGGCCTCTTTGTATACGCTCTGTTTTGACTCTGGAGGTAGAAACATTCGTTCCGTGGTACATACTCTGGTTGAAGATCTTCAGCCATTTGAGCGGGATCACACTACAGGAGGCTGGATGGAAGTATCAACGGATTGCTCCACGTGTTAGCCACAGTGTATCGGTGGTGTGTCGCTGCTTTCAGCAGTGGTCTGTGGAACTTTGCCACACCATTAGACGAAGTTCTGGACGTCCGCGTAGTGCAGGCTCACGTCAAGATGTACGTATTACGTGAGCAGTGGTGGCCGACCCAAAAGCATCCACGAACGAAATTGTGGCCCATGTTGCCACGTTCTGTGTCACCAGGGACCACTGAGAACCCTGTACTTGCAGCACGACCATCACGTGTGCCTCTCACGATGCTATCAATCGTACAGCGAAAACACCAAACATGGCTGCTCTGGTGTCGTGAAAGAGTCAACTGCAGAGTGGTACGGCGCTCTATTATCGTCCTTACAGAGAGTGAGTTCTGCCTGTATGAGAGTGATGGATATACACTCCTGGAAATGGAAAAAAGAACACATTGACACCGGTGTGTCAGACCCACCATACTTGCTCCGGACACTGCGAGAGGGTTGTACAAGCAATGATCACACGCACGGCACAGCGGACACACCAGGAACCGCGGTGTTGGCCGTCGAATGGCGCTAGCTGCGCAGCATTTGTGCACCGCCGCCGTCAGTGTCAGCCAGTTTGCCGTGGCATACGGAGCTCCAACGCAGTCTTTAACACTGGTAGCATGCCGCGAAAGCGTGGACGTGAACCGTATGTGCAGTTGACGGACTTTGAGCGAGGGCGTATAGTGGGCATGCGGGAGGCCTGGTGGACGTACCGCCGAATTGCTCAACACGTGGGGCGTGAGGTCTCCACAGTACATCGATGTTGTCGCCAGTGGTCGGTGGAAGGTGCACGTGCCCGTCGACCTGGGACCGGACCGCAGCGACGCACGGATGCACGCCACGACCGTAGGATCCTACGCAGTGCCGTAGGGGACCGCACCGCCACTTCCCAGCAAATTAGGGACACTGTTGCTCCTGGGGTATCGGCGAGGGCCATTCGCAACCGTCTCCATGAAGCTGGGCTACGGTCCCGCACACCGTTAGGCCGTCTTCCGCTCACGCCCCAACATCGTGCAGCCCGCCTCTAGTGGTGTCGCGACAGGCGTGAATGGAGGGACGAATGGAGACGTGTCGTCTTCAGCGATGAGAGTCGCTTCTGCCTTGGTGCCAATGATGGTCGTATGCGTGTTTGGCGCCGTGCAGGTGAGCGCCACAATCAGGACTGCATACGACCGAGGCACACAGGGCCAACACCCGGCATCATGGTGTGGGGAGCGATCTCCTACACTGGCCGTACACCACTGGTGATCGTCGAGGGGACACTGAATAGTGCACGGTACATCCAAACCGTCATCGAACCCATCGTTCTACCATTCCTAGACCGGCAAGGGAACTTGCTGTTCCAACAGGACAATGCACGTCCGCATGTATCCCGTGCCACCCAACGTGCTCTAGAAGGTGTAAGTCAACTACCCTGGCCAGCAAGATCTCCGGATCTGTCCCCCATTGAGCATGGTTGGGACTGGATGAAGCGTCGTCTCACGCGGTCTGCACGTCCAGCACGAACGCTGGTCCAACTGAGGCGCCAGGTGGAAATGGCATGGCAAGCCGTTCCACAGGACTACATCCAGCATCTCTACGATCGTCTCCATGGGAGAATAGCAGCCTGCATTGCTGCGAAAGGTGGATATACACTGTACTAGTGCCGACATTGTGCATGCTCTGTTGCCTGTGTCTATTTGCCTGTGGTTCTGTCAGTGTGATCATGTGATGTATCTGACCCCAGGAATGTGTCAATAATGTTTTCCCTTCCTGGGACAATGAGTTCACGGTGTTCTTATTTCAATTTCCAGGAGTGTACTTGTATGTGGCTAGCCCTGGTAAACTGCCTATTGTGGAATGTGTTCGCCCACAACACACATGTCCCATTCCGGGCTCCATGCTGTTGGGGGCAATCAGTTACATCTCGCGTTAACATTTGATGTTTCTGCTGGCTAAGGTAACCAGTGCCTGCAACATTGCACAGGCTGTTAGTTCCACGCTACTGCCATTTCTTCGAAAAAAGGTGATGCACTTTTTCAACCAGACAATGCACGTCTATATGCGGGTACTACTATGCATCGTGCTCTCCATCGAGTAAAACAATTGCCCTGGTGGCAAGATTACTAGATCTCTCACCAAATAAACACATAATGGGACACGATGAACTTATTGTTCTCCAGAGTCTGCAAGAACCATTGCCGAATTAAGTCGTAAGGTGCTTGGGAGAATCAATCGCAGGGTGCCGTTCTGCTCCTATGTGATTATTTACATGTGAGACTACACGCCTCCATTGCTGCCAGAGCAGGGTACACTGTGTTCTGATGCGATTGTTTGGACATCCTTTACTATCAGAAGCGTGTATCATTTGCTCTGAATTTGTTACCATATACTCTTACAATGATGAACAACCAATAAAATGACCTTATCTTGAGGGCGTTGGATTTTTATTTTCCGGCGGTGTAAAATACTCAGCATGAAGAGAATTTTGTATGTTTAGTCATTTCAGCCTTTTGTTGTCAATAAAATGATCATAACATCAACTAAATCTTAAGGCCACACAGCAAAAACTATCTACATGTTGCTACTGTGAGCACAGATTCGATACAGGCAAACGGCTATCTAGTGTGGGCACATCTCAGGCTCTCTGTGATAAGTGAACTGTAGCCTGTACCAAGCTTTATTTCACACAACTACAAACCTAATGAAAGAAATAGCTTGAACATCTACATCTGTGCAGAAAGTACGACGCCAGATAAAGGCCGACTGAGCAATATCTATAAGGAATTTTTATCATTAATATCATATGAAGAACTAATAAAGACATTATTTAGTGTGAAATGCTACAAGATGTTCGAAATTATCTGAACTATAGGAGTATTGGGAAAGACGGGCAGAAATATACCGTAAGTACAGGAACCAAGAGGGTAAGACAAGAATGGAGGAACAAGAAAGATGCACCTGGATTAAGATGAGTGTAAGAGAAGCAGTCTTTCGTCCCTACTGAAAGATCTACACATCCAAAAAGCAATGATGGAAATAAAACAAAGATTGAAGAGTGGGATTGAAATTCGAGGTGAAAGGATATCGACGATAGTATTGGACGATGGCATTACTATGTTCGGTGAAAGTGAAGAAGAATTACGCGATCTGTTGACTGGAGCGAGCGGTCTAATCAGTATATAATATTAATCTAGAGTGAATCGGAGAAAGACAAAAATTATGACGATTAGCAGAAATGAAATTAGCGATAAATTTAACATTAAAATTATTGACTTAAACCCAAGAAAGACGAAACTTATAAAGAGTAGCAGATGAGATTAGCGACAAACTTAACATCAAAATTGTTGATTATGGAAATCTGCTACCTTGGAAGAAAAATACAACATATCGGACGAAGCAAGGAGGACATAAAAAAGCAGATTAGCACAGGCAAATAAGGCAATCCTGTTTAAAAGATGTCTACTATTGAGGAAGAAATTTCTGATAATGTACGTTTCCCGTATAGCATTGTGTGGTAGAGAATACGGTCTGCGGGAAATCCGGAAAAGAGATTCGAAGCGTCTGAGGTGTTGTGCCACAGAAGGATGTCGGTAATTAGGGGACTGGAAGAAGGTAAGGAATGAGGTTCTCCGCAGAACCGGTGAAGAAAGAAATTGCGGGATTTATACCAAACAAAAAAACAAACGATGGAACTGATCCCCCGCGGCACACAAATCAGGTCAGAATACTGTTACAGAAACAGTGAAAAAAGCATACCAAATTTAAACGAACGCAAAATCTCCAAGATTGGTGATCTTTGACAGAAACTCGAAATTTGGTGCAGACTTCAATGCGAGATGCTTATAAAGCATCTCTCATTCTGGTCGAATGTAAAGTACGATAGCGACAATACTCATTCAAATGCCTTCTATGCGCTATAGCAATTGAAATATTATCGATGACAGTGCTGCTAAAGCAGAGTTGCTAAACACAGCCTTCCGAAATTCCTTCGCCACAACAGACCAAGTAAATATTCGAGAATTCAAATCAAGAACAAATGGTTCAAATGACTCTGAGCACTATGGGACTTAACATCTGAGGTCATCAGTCCCCTAGGACTTAGAACTACTTAAACCTAACTATCATAAGGACATCACACACATCCATGCGCTAGGCAGGATTCGAACCTGCGACCGTAGCGGTCGTGCAGTTCCAGACTGAAGCGCCTAGAATTGCTCGGCCACACAAATCAAGAACAGCTGCCCTAGAAGTAGTATCCTTGGAGTAGTGAAGCAACTTAAATCACTTAATAAAAGTGAGTCTTCCGCTCTAGACTCGATACCAGTCACGTTTCTTTCAGAGTATGCTGTTGCAATAGCTCCATACTTAACAATCATATACAATCGCTCGCTCGACGAAAGACTCCTACCCAAAGGCTGGAAAGTTGCACAGGTCACACCAATGTTCAAGCAAGGCAACGGAAGTAATCCGCTAAATTGCAGGCCCATATCGTTAACGTCGATATTCAGCACGATTATGGAACGTATATTGTGTTTGAGCATTATGAATTATCTCCAAGAGAACGATCTATTGACACACGGATTTAGAAAACATCGTTCTTGTGAAACACGAAGTTTTAGTGCTATCGACAAGGTATTTCAAACTGATTCGTATTTATAGATTTCCAGAATGTTTTCTACACCGCACCTCACAAGCGGCTTGTAATAAAACTGCGTGCTTATGGAATATCATATCAGTTATTACTACTGGATTCGTGATTATCCGTCAAAGAGGTCGCAGTTCGCAGTCATTAACGGAAAGTCATCGACTAAAACAGAAGTGATTTCTGGCGTACCCCATGGTAGTGTTATAGGCCCTCTGCTGCACCTTCTGTACATAAACGATTTAGAAGACAATCTGAGCAACAGCCTTAGGTTGTCTGCAGATGACACTGTCGTTACCGCCTAGTAAAATCATCAGATCAAAACCAATTGCAAAACGAATTAGAAAAGATATTAGTGTGGTGCCAAAATTGGCAATTGACCCTAAATAATGAAATGTGTGAGATCATCTACATGAGTACTAAAAGGTGTCCGTTGAACTTCGGTGCCACGATAAATCAATCAAATATAAAGTCAGAAAATTCAACTAAATACCTAGGAATTACAGTTACGAACAACTTAAATTGGAAAGACCACACATAAAATGTTCTGGGGAAATCGAACCAGGGACTGCGTTTTATTGGCAAAACACTTAGAAGATGCAACAGACTGCCTACACTGCCCTTTTCCGTCCTGTTTTGGAGTACTGCTGCGCGGTGTGGGATCCTTACCAGATAGGGTAAACGGAGTACATCGAAAAAGTTTAAAGAAGGGCAGCATGTTTTGTATTATCGAGAAATAGTGAAGAGAGTTTTATGGACACGATTCAGGATTTGGGGTGGATATCGTTAAAAACAAAGGCGTTTCTCGTTACGGCGAGATCTTCTCACGAAATTTTAATAACCAGCTTTCTCCTCCGAGTGCAAAATATTTTTTTGACTCTGACCCACACAGGGAGAAATGACCATCATAATAAAATAAGGCAAATCAAATCTGGCACGGGAAGATATAAGTGTTCGTTTTCTCCGTGCGGTGTTCTAGAGTAGAATAACAGAGAATTATTGTGAAGATGGTTCAATTAACCCTCTGTCAGGCACCTAAATGTGATTTGCAGAGTATCTGTGTAGAGGTAGATGTAGATATAGATACGCAAAACATTGACAAAAAGACGGAAGAGTATAATTGCACATGTGTTACGACACCAGCGATTAAGTTCCTTGGTGCTAGAGGGAACTGTAGGGAGTAAAAACTACTAGGGAAGACATATATCGGAAACATTCACGAACTGATTGAGTACGGTGTAAGTATAAGTGCAGGTGGAAGAGACTGGCACAAGAGAGCAATCAAACCTGTAAGAATACCGATGACTCAAAACAAAATGTTAAAACCATGGAACACAGACTGCATTCGTCGTATCTGCACAATGGCGTGCGGTATCGCACCTCTGACGTATCACAACAGGCAGCTTAAGTGTCCCAGCGTCTGCTAGAGCCACTCGCCTGTATGAGTCCATTTTACCATGGCGGAAGATGATTGTGAAAGCATCCTCTTGTAATGATTAAACTGATTTGCAACGTGTTTAACGACTAACGGTTACTCACTCCGCTGGAAAAGCTACATTTCACAAACAACACGAAATGCCTTGATCAGTAACCCAGGTTCATGATAGGAACGTCGAATGCTCTCCATTTACTTTCAACATCCCCACTGGAAGTAAGAGAGATTTAATATTTTTCTATTCTTATGTGACTTTTAGACCACCGATAGTTAATGACATTAACGATATAATTCAGGAATGAAATTCACTAAAATGAAAAGAACTAATCGATGTACTTGAACCATTGAAGATGCAATGACATGACTATGTCATTTCGATCCGTTCAGATATGCTGCTCCTACAGTGTGTAAGACGCCATTATGCTACGGCTAATTGTAAACTATGCCTCTCTGGTCTGCATAGAATGAACCCCACGATACGCAGATTGTCCCACACGGACTCGGGTATGAAGTGAAAAACTGCGTAACGGAAGCAACGACGCCCTAACAGATGAGTCCAGGGTGTGGTCCTAACAGAAATTAGTGGTATTAAAGGAAGCTATGGAGTTCATCTGTATGCTGAAATTAAAGATAGGTCTAGTTTGACCATAATTTTTTGTTATAAAAATGGAAACAGGAACACCAGTATGATTCAGAAATGGTACCCTATCACCTCCAAACCAAGTATCATCTACAAACCTACAGAGATAAGAGATAATTGGTACACAAATACTTGCAACTAAAATAATTTAAGTATAAGCACTAAACGGCAACATCCACGTGGAAAGGGTAGAGAATGGTATCTGGTAATTAATCCTCTGAGATAAATCCAATAAGTGATTCGGCATCGCAAATGATGACTGAATCCATCTACTGTGGCGCAAAAAAACTCAAATGTAGGAACAAAAAGTGCCCGAACCATGAGTGAGACACCAAGTACCCAGAGTAACTCTAAAACGACGTCCCACTAACTTTACATCTTTCTCGTCACTCTCATCCGCCATTCATTTTGGCAGCGTCATCTTACCATACTTCTTCGTCACGAGAATGTGGACTACTCGTACATCCGCCATCTGGAGAAACGAAATCCAGTGCCAAAATCTCCAGAGCCATAGTCACTTTCCAAGTCTCCAAAACAAGGTTTGTCTTCCTAAGTCTAAATCCAAGTTTCTAAAGTCGCAATCGATGTCTCTCATCCCGAATCCAAACTCTACCTGTCGCCAAAATAACTGTACTCCGGTGGTAGTCATATTCTGGATACCACGCAACAAAAATTTGCCTCCCTCCTCCGAATAGTCTATTTAACTGCTAGCCAATCACTTACTTTTTCAATTATACAAAATTCTAACAGTTCCACAAAATTTCGGAAGTGCAGCCGCAGTAATTCAACTTCTCAGAAGAAGAAATTTTATGGAACAGTCTTTGCGCCGCGAAAATATGAAGATGCTAAATCCTAATATTTTGGTGGCGAACTCCCAATCTCGTGACACGTTGCAGCCCTGACCGATAAGAGCAAAGCTTTTCTCAGGACAGAGTTTCCGATCTCCCACTCCATCTAATTTTATGGACATCACCAACTGATCTTTTCTTGAATAATCGGTTCAACAAGCTCCATGGCCCGACGACAGGAAGTCGTATGAGGGCTTTTTTCAAAGCGCGCGTAACATTCCATAAATTTTGCACTCTCATGGCCCTATCAAGATGTCATCTGGTTTCCGTCTCACTACTGCATGATCGAAGACTGGTTAAGCGTAATCCGAAAAATTAAACGACGGACTGGCGCCAGTCTGACGCGTTTCAAGTGTAATGAACATATAGTGGCAACTGAAAATGCGTGTTGCATGTGACTGAAATGCAGTCAGGCAAGAGAGAAAATCTTAAACAATACTTCTCTACATTTTGCATTACAACCGCCATTATACATCAAATGACTGAGATACAAAATAATTGTTGCTTCAGCGCAAGAAAACTGAATTCTTCCTAAGCTTCAAGAAGAACCAAGTCGTGAACGCTTTGCTACTTTTGTGAAGTATGTTTTGCTTTCAGGGCAGCTATTTTATTAACGGTGAGATAACTGAAATATACTCAGCGAAAGGTCGATAGTTGCGCAGGAATGGACTACATTAACTGCATATTTAGTGCAACAGAAACAGCTTGTAACTTAACATCGGTCCAGGAACCGTAGGCGGAACGCAGTCACAACCGTGGAAAGATCAAAGTATAGTGTTTGCAATACCACAGATTACATTATGCTAAACATTATATGGTCAGATAACGTATGAAATGAGGTTTGCTGTTCCATCCGAAAACAGAGCAAGGGAAAAGGGACTATATTCCTCCATACGAGCCTTAATCTCTGTAGTACACTACTGGCCATTAAAATTACCACACTAAGAAGAAATGCAGATGATAAACGGGTATTCAATGGACAAATATATTATACTAGAACTGACATGTGATTACATTTTCACGTAATTTGGATGCATAGATCCTGAGAAATCAGAACAACCACCTCTTGCCGTAATAACGGCCTTGATACGCCTGGGCATTGAGTCAAACAGAGCTTGGGTGGCGTGTACATGTACATCTGCCCATACAGCTTCAACACGCTACCACAGTTCATCAAGAGTAGTGACTGGCGTATTGTGACGAGCCAGTTGCTCGGCCAGCAATGACCAAACGTTTTCAGTTGGTGAGAGATCTGGAGAATGTGCTGGCCAGGGCAGCAGTCTAACATTTTTGTATCCAGAAACGCCCGAACTCAACCTGCAACATGCGGTTGTGCATTATCCTGGAGAAAAGTAGGGTTTCGCAGGGATCGAATAAAGGATAGAGCCACGGGTCGTAACACATCTGAAATGTAACGTCCACTGTTCAAAGTGCCGTCAATGCGAACAAGAGGTGACCGAGACGTGTAACCAATACCATCACGCCGGGTGATACGCCAGTATGGCGATGACGAATACACGCTTCCAATGTGCGTTCACCGCGATGTCGCCAAACATGGATGCGACCATCATGATGCCGTAAACAGAACCTGGATTCATCCGAAATAATGATGTTTTGCCATTCGTGCACCCAGGTTAGTCGTTGAGTACACCATCGCAGGCGCTTCTGTCTGTGATGCAACTTCAAGGGTAACCGCATCCATGGTCTCCGAGCTGATAGTTCATGTTGCTGCAAACGTCGTCGAACTGTTGGTGCAGATGGTTGTTGTCTTGCAAACGTCCCCATCTGTTGACTCAGGGATCGAGACGTGGCTGCACGATCCATTACAGTCATGCTGATAAGATGCCTGTCATCTCTACTGCTAGTGATACGAGGCCGTTGGGATCCAGCACGGCGTTCCGTATTACCCTCCTGAACCCACCAATTCCATATTCTGCTAACAGGCATTGGATCTCGACCAAGGCGAGCAGCAATGTCGCGATACGATAAACCGCAATCGCGATAGGTTACAATCCGACCTTCATCAAAGTCGGGAACGTGATGGTACACGAGGCATCACAATAACGTTTCACCAGGCAACGCCGGTCCACTGCTGTTTGTGTATGAGAAATCGGTTGGAAACTTTCCTCATGTCAGCACGTTATAGGTGTCGCCACTGGTGCCAGCCTTGTGTGAATGCTCTGAAAAGCTAATAATTTGCATATCACAGCATCTTCTCCCTGTCGATAAATTTTGCGACTGTAACACGTCATCTTCGTGGTGTATCAATTTTAATGGCAAGTGTATTATCTTCATGGCCCTTACGCAAAATGTACAATGGCGGCAGTAGAATAATTCTGCGGCCATCATCAAATGCTAGTTCTCTAAATTTTCTCGTCACTGCTTCTCGAAAAGGACGTTGCCTTTCCTCCAGTGATTCTCAGTAGAGTTCCAGAAGCACCTCCGCAACGCTTGCATGTTTTTCTAGCCTACTGGTAAAAAATCCAGCAGACCACATCTGAATTACTTCGATGTCTTCTTTTGATCCAACCTTGTGCGGATCCCAAACACTAGAACAGTACTCAAAAGGCCGCGCTAGTGTCTTATGTGCGGTCTCCTTCACAGATGAACCACACATTACTAAAATTATCCCAGTATACCTTACTATAGTCCATTTCATTTTTAATCGACGTGACGGTGTGAAGCAGCACACTACCAACGCTGCATTCGAACAGTATGGGTTGTTTTTCATTCTCATCTGCATTAAATTACGTTTTTTTTTCATTCAGAACTAGCTAGCGTTCATCCACCAACTAGAAATTTTGTCTAAGTCATGTGATGTCGTTCTGGTCGCTCAACGATGACACCTTCCCATACTCCACAACGTTATCAGTAAACAGTTGCAGACTGCTGCTTACCCTGTCCGTCAGATTATTTATGTGTATAGAAAATGAAAAGTGCAGTGGAGGAGAGCTCGTACAGGGTAGGGCAAATAAAAGTGGATCGGATGACTGGATGCGATTGGAAATGTATGTATGCGTAGAACCACACCCCGTGATGCGCACAACATGTGTACCTCCGCCGCGTGATTGATACCGGTTTAGAGCGTATTGCGGGCAGTGACAGTGTCAAGGGAGCTCTCATTCCTTACGTTATCAACCCATCTACTTTTCAAAATTCGTCTGTAGCATCAAATCTCAAATGCTTTCATCCTACTCTTTCCCGGTTTTCTCACAGTCCATGTTTCACTACCATACAATGCTGTGCTCCAAATATACATTCTCAGGAATTTCTTCCTGAAATTAAGGCCTATGTTTGTTACTAGTAGACTTCTCTTGACCAGGAATGCCCTTTGTCTAGTGCTAGTCTGCTTTTGATGTCCCCCTTGCTCCGTCCGTCACTGGTTAATTTGCTGCCTAGGTAGCAGAATTCCTTAACTTCATCTACTTCTTGACCATCAATCCTGACGTTAAGTTCCTCCCTGTTCTCATTTCTGCTACTTCTTTTTATTTTCTCTTTTTTCGATTCACTCTCAGTCCATATTCTGTACTTATAAGACTGTTCATTCCACTCAGCAGATCGTGTAATTCTTTTTTACTTTCACTCTGGATAGCAATGTCATCAGCGAATCGTATCATTGAAATCCTTTCACCTTGAATTTTAATTCCTTCCTCTCCAGATCTTTTCCTTTATTTCCACCATTGATTCTTCGCTGTACAGATGCAACAGTAAGGGCGGAAGACTACATCCCTGTTTTAATCCGAGCACTTCGTTCTTGGCCGTCCTCTCTTATTATTCCCTCTTAGCTCTCGTACATGTTGTACATTACCTGCCTCTCCATATAGCTTATCCCTATTTTTCTCAGAATTACGAACATCTTGCACCATTTTACTTTGTCGAACGCTTTTTCTAGGTCGAGAAATCCTATGAACGTGTCTTATGTATTCTTTAGTCTTGCTTCCATTATCGACCACAACGTCAGAATTGCCTTTCTGGTGCCTTTACTATTCCCAGAGCCAAACTGATCATCATCCAACACACCCTCAATTTTATTTTCCATTCTTCTGTACATTATTAATTTCGCCGAATATTGTTTTGATCTATATTCTGAGTCAGTTCTTCCGACAATCTTTTCTTTCTCAATTTCTTCGCATTTTTGATGCAGCCATTTCGTCTTAGCTTCCCTGCACTTCCTGTTTACTTCATTTCTGAGCCACTTGTATTTCTGTATTCCTGAATTTCCCTGAACATTTTTGTAGTTCCTTCTTTCATCAATCAACTGAAGTATTTCTTCTGTTACCCACGGTTTCTTAGCAGTTACCTTCTTTGTACCTATGTTTAACCAGGTTAGTACTATATTTACTTTTCTCTACTGTGTTTCTTTGTACCCTGAAACTCTGCTCTCCAGGCCACTTTTATTTGCCACACCCCACAGAACAGTGTACTGCGCACTGAAGAAACAAAAGTGAAGCATTGACACATTATACAAACAGAGGAAACATAGAATCGAAACAGTAGAAAAAGTAGTAACTGTATAAATGCCAACCATGGTTTGTTAAAAAGTAGCATATGTCTAGAGTTTACCTGCGGGAGCTTGGAAATGAAGTCATGCGCGTTGGCCATTTTGGCTGCCTGTATTATTTCGTCCATGGTTGAACCGTCTCGTCCGTAGCGAATGTTCTCTGCAATGCTGGTCTGGAAGAGTACTGGCTCCTGTCCCACCACGCCAATCTGCGACCGTAGCCAGCCAACATTCAGCTTCCGGATGTCATGGCCATCCAGCTCCACCTGTGTGCAAACACCAGCATCCGCCTCAACGTTGGTTTTCACCATTAGCACTCTGAACATCTCAAAGAAACACAAGACGGTTAAAAATAAAACAGAACGTCGTCATTAAAGGAGACCAGTGTTACAGGGCGATATCCAGCAGTGAGCTATGATATTCCAGAAAATAAGCAAAAAAAAATTTGTATTCCCATCTCTGGTTACCATAAATTTCTACATCTACGTAAATACTCCGAAAGTCACTGTACAGAGCTTGGCGGAGAGTACGTCGTATCAATATTGTTTTCATTCACATTTCAGTATCGTTTGAACGAGGAAAAGATGATCGTCGAAATGGCTTCGTAAGAACCCTGATAGCTCATCTTCCTCTCACGTTTCCTATGCGAAACATACGTTGGTTACAGCGTGATGGTTCTCTAAATTTAACGAACAGGATCTCCTGAGAGCTACGTCTTTCTTTCAGGGATTCCCACTTCATTTAGATATGTTCATCATTTTTCCTACTTCTCCTCATTTCCTGTGTCACGAACAGTTTATTTCCTAGAATGTCTGTGTTTCTTCCATTCTCAATTTTCTGTTCTTTACACCGATCAACCATTTGTTCACATCCATTCTTCACCTACCTATCCTGGGCGTTACCTAACAAGTGTGGTATTCAAGATTTCTTTGGTCTGTGGAGGTAGTCAACATACATCATTATAAGGAGGACGTTCAATAAGTAATGCAACACTTTTTTCCAGAAAACGGGTTGGTTTTATTCAGGATTGCAACAAGCCACATTATTCCCCACTCTTTTGGCTAAGAAACCGCATTTTTCAATATAATCTTTGTGTGATACGATTGCCTTACGCCAGCTGTGTAGCTGTATGGTACCACTCTACTGGTCAACGTCGGAGCCAACGTCTTGATGCGTAAATAACCTCCCAGTCATTCGCGTACTGCATCCCGCGAAGTTAATCCTTCATTGGGCCAAATAGACGGAAGTCGGAAGGTGCATTGGCGGCAAGGAACCTAGCACACACACACACACACACACACACACACACACACACACACACACACACACCTCTGAGTACCCCACCTGATCGACGAGTCTGTCAACACTACCAGCAGAGACGTTTAGTTGTGCAGCGAGTTGTTTGATTGTGATCCGTCGATCACCTCGAATGAGAGTGTCCGCAAGTTCAGTATGGAAGGAGATGCAAATGTGTGCAGCCGGCTGTCATGCGGGATATCGTACGGGTTTGCACGACCTTGCCGCGATAATGACGTACGCCTCGCCTTACGACACACCTTGCTTTTGTTTACTGACAGGTCTTCGTAGATATCCCGCAGGCACTTGCGACGCTATGGTTTTCCGCAAAATGAACTAACTGACAGCTCCCTGCTTAGAACGCACCTCCGCTGCAGCCGCCACTTTGAAGGCTACGTATAGCGCGTCACTTATCGGAACTTTATGAAACTCTAGGGGCTTAAGTGGGAATATTCCATGATGTTCCACAATAAATTCCGCAATTTTCAACTGAAATTGGGTGGAAAAAAATGTATTGCATTACTTGTCGAACGCCTCTCGTGCTGTACCTCCTAGGAAGTCCTCCAGAACTATTTTAGACTTGGCTGTCTGCTTAGCTAATTATCCTGTTAATTCCAGCCTCATTACTTTCTCCTGATTCTTATTTTTCGTCAGAAACAGTAAGCAAACTATGAATCTTAGAAGTGATGTGGTCGTTGAAGTTTTCTCGGTTTATGGTATATTGTCCATCTTCTGTCGGAATCGTTGACATCGTTTTGCTTACAATATTTGAAAGAGAGAACTTATCTTCTTCGTCAGGCACTTCGATCAGTTGTCTTACGTTTGGTCACTGGCTGGCCTCCAGCAAGATATTATTTTGCACCTTTTACATCCCGTCAGAATTGGGAGTATTGAACGCTGGGGAGGGTGGACGGAGTAGACAAAGTACCACCTGCGGTATTTCTCTGATAAGCAAAGTAAAGTAACAACTTTGGTCGGGACTACGATAATGCAACCGTTTCAATTTATTTCTGCGATAATGTTGCCCTAGATAATAACGTGAAGATCAAATGTCTCTATTCACATCTTTTTCGTGTCCGCGCGTGTGCACGTGTGTGTGTGTGTGTGTGTGTGTGTGTGTGCGAGCGCGAGCGCGCAGGCGTGCGTGAGAGTACGAGCGCGCACGTGCTTTCGCGCGCCTGTGTGTGTGTGTGTGTGTGTGTGTGTGTGTGTGTGTGTGTGTGTGTGTGTTGCGTGACTGACTGGCCGCTAGAGTACTTAAAACAAAATGGCACAGCCCATTGACTTATTAACTCAAGTGAGTTGATCTGACACAGCAGAGCATTTCCACTGCTGCCGTGCTGCCGTTAACGAATTACTATGCGATATTGCACTCTATTTTGATCTGACTCCTCGTCGGCGTGTTAGGTTTCGGCTGCGGCGAATTCAATGTTTACCACGACTCCAAACATGTACACTGAGATGAGAAAAGTTGTTGGATATCTCCTAATATAGTGCGTGTCGAACCTTCTTTTCTCCGACGCAGTACAGCAACTAGATGTGGAACAGACTCAGCAAGTCGTTGGAAGTCCCCTTCTTAAATATTCAGCCATGCTGCATCTATAGCCGTCCACAATTGCGAAAGTGTTGCCGGTACAGGATTTTGTGCACGACGAGCTGACCTCTCGATTATGTCCCATAAATGTTCGTTGAGATTCATGTAGGTCGTGTCAAATCATTTGCTCGAATTATCCAGAATGTTCTTCAAATGAATTGCGAATAATCGTGGACCCGTGACATGGCGCACTGTCATCCATAACATGAAGTCCATGAATAGCTGGAAATGGTCTCCAGGAAGTCGAACATAGCCATTTGTAATCAAGAGTCGTTTCATTTGCATTAGAGGGCCCATTCCATTCTGTGTAAACATAGCTCACACCACTACAAGCTTGGTTAGTGCCACAGTTGGGTCCACAGCTTCGTGGGGTCTGCGCCATGCTCGAATCGTACCATCAACTCTTACCAACAGAAATCGGGACTCATCTGATTAGGTCACGGTTTTCCAGTCGTCCAGGGACTAACTCATATGGTCGGGTCAAATGTTGAAAATAAATTTGTTATCATTTTCAATTTAAGTTTTTTATATCAATTGTTCTTTTTTCTGCTCTTTTAATAAGATTTGGTTTAAATGAAAAAAAGTTTATTTGATTAAATAAAATTAATGTAGCCGAAAATATAATGAATAGGGAGAATCATATAAGAGGGGATATTTGAGGGATTTGGATTAAATTTCCCCATCAGAAGTAGTCGTTAATTTACTATTTTTTGGTTTTGGTCACGAGTCCAGGAGAGGCACAGCAGGCGATGTCGTGCTGTTACAAAACGCAATCACGTCTGGCGTTTGCTGCCACAGCCCATTAAGGACAAGTTTCGCCACACTCTCCTAGCGCCTACGTTCGTCGAATGCCCCATATTAATTTCTTCTGTTACTTCACGTATTGTTGCTTGTCTGTTAGCACTGGCAACTCTACGTAAATGCGGCTGTTCTCGGTAGTTAAGTGGAGGCCGTCGGCCACTGTGTTGTCCGTGGTGAGAGATAATGCCTGGAATTCGGTATTCTTGTCACAGTCTTGACACTGTGGATCTCGGAATAGTGAATTCCCTAATAATTTCCAAAATGAATTATCTCATGCGTCTAGGTGCAACTACCAGTCCGCCTTCGAAGTCTGCTAATTGCCGTCGTGCTGCCATAATCACGTCGGAAACATTTTCATATGAATTACCTGAGTACAAGTGACAGCTCCACCAGTGCACTGCTCTTTTATCTGGAGGTCCTATGTTACGCCGTCGTCAAGGTAGCCCCTGCGGGCTGGCAACACATCTAACACCACACAGGATCGAGGTTGTCTAAGCCCAAGGCGTCAGCAATGGTAAACATCGGCTTTTTGGAAACAGACATTCCGCGCACTACTTCCTGCAGAGGGAGTTGGGATGGCCTGCAGAGAGTATTACTACACCAACATCTGATTGGCTGGCCCATATTATTTAAAGGCTAGAACCAGCATCGGACGTCAGTTCACGCCGAATGCCGACCTCAAGGACGTCGGCACGGAAGACTACGTCTTCGCCAGCGGAATAGGACTTGGAATTAAGTGGATGTGTGTTACCACGGACTCTTGTCCGAAACGTAGACGTTATCTTTTGTTGCCTCTTATAGGAAATTCGTACTGACTTTGTGATTGTGACTTTTCGTTGTTATTCAGTCATTTCCATGTAGACTCACGTAAAAAAAGTTGTGTTGTAAAAACACAAATTGTCAGTTACAACACAAGTGGCGATGAGTTTGTGCCTGCGTGTATCTTCATCATGGCCAAAGTGTACACTACCTACTACAAGGTTTAAACGGTTTTGTCAGAAATCTCAGGATACACAGGAACGTTTCTTTACGGAACTCTTGAAAAACCCACCGGTTCCGCCTCCCCCCACCGTTTCCCGCTTTCAACGAGGATACTGAAGACTGGTAAACAAATGAGAAGCGGCTCCTTCAGCATTTTCACAACACCACGTTGTCCAAGAGGCTGCTCGTCGTTCCTGCTTTTTGTCCTGATACCAGTCCTAAGTGTATGTTCTCTTGACGAAACTACAGCCTCAACCTCCAGATTCTTCGACTTTCTCCCAGATTTATGAGATTCTCACGGCTTACTACCGACGACGGTTCCACTTGTTGGCTGCCAGTGTCGAATTCTACCAGTATCGCAAGAAGGCAGGACAATCCTATCGCCAGTGGACAGCGGAACTCCAAGGTCTCAACCGGAAGTGTCACTTCACCACACGGGTCTCCAAAGGATCCTACGCGGACGAGATGGTCCGAGACCACCTCATCCAGGCTGCCCATGACTCGACTTTCCGATGCGACTCCCTCAGACTCGAAGATCCTACAGATCCTACTCTGAATTGACCTGGCATTCTCTATGGCGGTCGACAAGCGTTTGGAATCCTGGGCGGAAGTGGCGTCCCTCAGAGACCACGACGCCTCGGAGCCTGTCGCATCGCTGGTAGAGGCCATCCATTCCGATGACCGGCGCCGGCCGCCAGGTTCAGCACTGCATCGGCAGAGCGACTGCCCTGTCCAGGACTTCGCACCCTCGGCCGGCTCCGCGGATCCGGCGCGGACCGTCGGTGCACAGAGGCCCTCGCAAGCGCCGCCAGCCCCTCCGGCTGCCGTCCTGCCCAGGATGCTTTCACGACCATGCACTGGAAGACTGCCCTGATAGGTGGGCGAGTGTGTGGGGGTGTGTACCCGTAACGGACATGTCAGTTCGGTCTGCTGATCTTGGCTGCCTCCTCCTCCTCCTCCTCCTCCAGCCAAAGACCGTCGGAGGCCTATACCCATCGACGTCAACCAGGTGCAATCTTCGGGATCTTCCAACCTGATGATCAACGTTCAGGTCAACAGTCTGCCACTGCAGATCCAGATGGATACCAGAGCAGCAGTCTCACTGATCAAAAATTCCTCTTGGGCAGCCCCCCCCCCCCCCCCCCAGGCGCCACACTTCCTTACTTATAATAAGCTAGACATTGCTGTCTTGGGTCAATTCACGGCTTCCGACCAGTATAAATCAGTTCACTGGAAAGTTACCTTCCTTGTGGTCAACATTGCAGCAACCACGGACCTCTTTGGGTTGAATGCCTACTCCCACTTCCCTTTCATTGTCCGATGCTCCTCTATCAACATGGAGACTACTATCATGGCCCTGTCCAAAATATTTCCCATTGAAGGCCTTCCCGTCACCTCGGTCACTGATAGCGGCCCGCATTTTCGCAGTCAAGAGTTCACCAAATACTGCCACGATAATGTTATCCACCGTGTCTTTACCCGGCCTTTTCATCCACAATCCAATGGCGGGATCCAGTGCCTCGTTCACACGTTTAAAACTCAGATGCAGAAGTACACGCAGGACCGTTCTCCGGAAGACGCTCTTACATTATTTCTCAGTTCCTACAGGACAATACCAGCCGAACTGCTCCATGGTCACCAGCCTCAGATGCTACTCCATCTCCTCCTGTCGGAGATGGCATCTTGTACCTGGCCCGGCGCTTCCAGATATTCATTCGGCTCCACGTGTCCCGGCCCCGCTGGTTGCCAGGGGTCACTCTCTGGTCGACAACTGTTCGACGTCTGCCTGCACGACAGGGTGGTTTCACGTCATCGCAACCAACTTCGTCCTTGTTTCCTCGACCAGCCGCAGCCCCAAATGCCGGCTTCTCTCTCTCCCGTTGCCGGCCCCTTCTGTGAGGCTTACGTTGCTGCCCTCTCCTCAGTTAGTGGGGGATCTTCCAGAAAATGGCCAACAGCCGCCGGCTGCTAGCCCCGCGCCACCGCCGCCTCCTCTGGACCTGGGGCAACCTCGGGACCTTCCCCGGGATCCACTTCTCGGCCCCTCTTCGCCGCCCCGGTTGGACTACGCGGACGTTCCCATCCCGCTTGCTCAACCCACCGTCGCTTCGCAACCGC
Organism: Schistocerca cancellata; assembly: GCF_023864275.1. NCBI lineage: Eukaryota > Metazoa > Arthropoda > Insecta > Orthoptera > Acrididae > Schistocerca > Schistocerca cancellata. The sequence goes on along the minus strand of NC_064628.1, from coordinate 241,624,584 downwards.
CACCGCTTCCACGTTCCCTCCGCATCGCGCGAAGGCAGCACCCTGCTTACCGGTTGCCGGTTTGCACCGCCTCCTTCAGATCGACTTAGCTGCCGATCGGCCTACGGCACCGGGTTCCGTTGGTGCTCTCTCCCCCGTCGTCGCCCATGCCTCTCCAGCTCTTCCAAGGGGGAGGGGTGTTACGCCGTCGCCAAGGTAGCCCCTGTGGGCCGGCAACACATCTAACACCACACAGGACCGAGGTTGTCTACGCCCAAGGCGTAAGCAATGGTAAACATCGGCTTTTTTGGAAACAGACATTCCGCGCATTACTTCCTGCAGAGGGAGTTGGAGATGGACTGCGGGAAGTATTACTACACCAACATCTGATTGGCTGGCCCATACTATTTAAAGGCTAGAACCAGCACCGGACGTCAGTTCACGTCGAATACCGACCTCAAGGATGTCGCCACGGAAGACTACGTCTTCGCCAACGGAATAGGACTTGGAATTAAGTGTAATTAAGTGTATTTGTGTTACCACGGACTCTTGTGTGAAACTTTGAAGTTATCTTTTGTTGCCTCTAGTAGGAAATTCTTACTGGCTTTGTGATTGTGACTTTTCGTTGTTATTCAGTTATTTCCATGTAGAGTCACGTAAATAAAAGTTGTGTTGTAAAAACTTTCAAATTGTCAGTTACAATATCGTAACTACCGGCCCATAGTGAATTAAATGATTTATTAATATTCAAGATGTGCTTGAATCGCTACGAAACCAGGAAAACCCACTTCCGAAATTTTCTTTACTCATGAAGTGTTTCTATTCCTACTGTCTTGTGCATTCCGCTACAGCTGATACACCAAACAAGTTTTTAATAACTGTGTCTGTGCATTTTAGATGTCTGTTCGCAAGAAGTTTCCTAAAACTTTGGCTAATGTTTTATTGTGACTCGGTAGTAACTTCATATTTTTACCTATTTTTAACATATATTCTCAGTCTCTCTTCCTTTTTTTATTTAACACATATTTCTGCCACTTTTCCTATTTCTACGCACACATTTCACAAATCACGTGATATGGAGTCCATACAATAGCATCTCTACACTCCATATCACTTACTCTCTGAATATTTACACATTTGCCGTCTTTACGATCCACGTACGACGGCTGCTACGTTTTACACTTAGGTTTTTGTACCTTTATTTCAACTGCTTTTGACAATTGTACAATGTATGGAACAGCAGATAAATTCACAACACCAGACGCAACTGCTCTTACACAGCGGTGACAGCTTTACATTGTTGAGTGGGTTACGGTACCCACATAAGGAGCTTTAAAATTTTCACTTTCAATGTTTGTCACTTTCTTAATTAGGTGTATTATATTTGACGACTAATTGCTTTCAGAATGCTTCTAAATGACCACATGTCGAAACTGCAGTCGCAATAAACAACGTTTAAACAGCCAAAATCAGAACGATTTCATTTAAAATATTTCCTAAAAACTGTTTAGTTGTAATTTTTTCCTCGAGCAATAAGTCATTTTTCATTTGTTGCTCGTAACATGAATCGGCCTCCGAAATAGTAACTTAAGATGTTTGATCGCACGGTGGCCCACTGATGGTGTTTGTAACCCTATTTGCACTTTAGTGGGGAAAAGTCTGTTCTTTATTTAATGTGCAGTGGTCTAACGTGTAGTGGCTACATTGTGTGTGAAACAAAATTGGCTGACGTGAAATAACTATTTATCAAATAATGTTAGTGCAACTTTAGAAAGTGAGTAGGAACTGGGATTACACGTTTGTGATCTTACCGAGCCTTGCAGCGGGTCGTAGAACCTCTGGACCAGCTGAATGCACGTCGACTTTCCGCAGCCGGACCCGCCGACCAAGGCCACTGTCTCCCCACGGTTGATGGTCAAGTTGAGTCCTCGCAGAATCTGCACAGCACACAAACACGGAAGCTGCAGTACACCTTCTCTAGATAGATAAATTCAAGTTCCCTACTCGCTTTTGTCTGTATGTACGGGATAATCTCAAAAACTACTGTAGGGGTTTTCATCCTGTTTTGGCTGATAGATAGACTGATTCACGAGGAAAGTTCACGGATTTAATTTACAAATATTTTGCGGAATATACGTCCAATGCCTCTGTGAAAATGATGACAATGCATGTAGCGGTTCTGCCGCCGCAGATGTAACAGTAGAGAAGCTTGAGCAGAATGCCTGTCGGGAGTGTCGTTAGCGTATGCCTCAGAACTGAAAAGTCGCGGGATCCAATCCCAGTCAGATCACAGAATTTCTGTCTGTATGTACAGAGTATGCGGAGTGTAGTATCAGGAACTATAGATGTGATAATCGCGGCTGACAAATTGACGGCCGCGGAGGCGCGGTGTTTTCCATGCACGGCTGCGGTTGCGGTCTGATAGTCCGTTCATGCCTTTACGCACTGCAGTATTCCGTCAGGTGGCGTGAACTGCTTAAGCCTTTTAATTTGTATGAAAGATGATATTCAGTACCCAGCGTTGTTCTCAGATTTCTAATTATAACTCTACGCAGTGCCCCATAAAAAGAATAAAAATAAATAAAAATTACCGCTACGCGCGACAGGTCTTCTCTGGCCACAAATACTTCCTTCTACCTGTGCGAAGCCGAGGCGGGTCGCTAGTGTAATATAAAGGAGACGTAAATTCACGCGCCGTTATGGCCTTCGGGTATTCTCACTTGAGTGAAACGCTGGGTCTTAATGTGGATAATATCGTTCAACGTCTTTGCCATGCTATTGATTTCTATCCTGTCGTCTTATGCCAAAATAATTCGTGGAGGTGTTTCCGTTTTGGCAGCTAAATGAAAGACAGTTTGTTTGTTGCCATAATCGTTTCGCTTCTTTTACTTATGAACCATCTTCAGTAGCTTATAATACATGTTCGTTTGTAAATGGTTCAAATGGCTCTGAGTACTATGGGACTTAACATCTATGGTCATCAGTCCCCTAGAACTTAGAACTACTTAAACTTAACTAACCTAAGGACATCACACAACACCCAGTCATCACGAGGCAGAGAAAATCCCTGACCCCGCCGGGAATCGAACCCGGGAACCCGGGCGCGGGAAGCGAGAACGCTACCTCACGACCACGAGCTGCGGACTGTTCGTTTTTACATGCGTAATAAATGCATTATAATGTAGTTATAACTATGTCACTATGATACGTTTTCACACATGTTTTCTCTTGTTTTCGTGCTGGAAACAACTTTTGTAGCACAGGCTTCATTACACTGAATTAATGTATGGTGTTACGTTTTTCAGTGTTGCTAGTCCATATGGGTGGTGCTGGAGATGTGTTTACTCGCTCCCCATACTCAAGGTGAGCGATATCCGGCTTTCTTTTTCTCATCCACGTTTACTACAACATTTCAATTGCACTTTTCATTGCATGTCGAACGTTAGTGTTGTTATATACAGACGGAAGAGACTGTTATTGTAGTCTGATAGGATACTGAGGATATAAGAACTAGAACTTTCCTCATTGAGCAGTTGGCAAAAACACCCTGGAGCAGTCCACTTGCAACAGCGGCCGAAACGTCTGGGAATTTTACACGCTGACAATGCGGTCACATATCCAAAAGTGTTTTGCTGGTCATGGCCACTGTCGCGGGATCCTGCGCTTACATTTAACATACGCGAACCTCGAAGTAGGAATATAGCCATTCTGCTGTTGCTGAACAGCTGATAAAACGTGGACATGAACCACTGAACATAGACCAAGACATGAAAATTATTAGAGTGACTAAACTCCTCACATTACAGGAAAATTTTCATATATGGAGAACCCTTGTAATGAAAAAGGAAGAAATTTGACCAAATCAATATAAGCAATAACTCACTGATCATGTTAGCCACTAATACAATAACAAACAGAAATTTGAAACATAACCAAAACAAATAAATAATGAATCCCTCTCCCTCCTCTCTCTCTCTCTCTCTCTCTCTCTCTCTCTCTCTCTCTCTCTCCCTCTCTCTCGCTCTCTCTCTCTCTCATCCACACACACACACACACACACACACACACACACACACATACACACACACGAACAAATGAACAGATATCAAACCACACAAACACAAACAAAAGACAAAAGATATACGCACAGGAACAGCTGGCTACACTACTCATTGTAAACAAACAAACAACAATGAATGATAAATGCACGTGAAGCGATGTAATAAATGTGGGCAAAAAAACACCGGAAATCGGCCATCTGGAGTGTGGGAACCGAGTAACAACATCTCTAGAACCACACATATGAACTAGCAACACCAAACGATAATTTAACCACACGAAATTGATGCTGCATAAGTTGTTTCTCACCAGATAAATAAGAGAAAACGTGTCATGTTAATATACTTGCGACTATATATATATATATATATATATATATATATATATATATATTGGCCACTGAAAACGCTTCGTAAATGAAAGAAGCGAAACGCGTATGGCAACAAACAAACTGAAAAGTTGTAAGGACGGAAAGTACTTCCATCAATTATGAAGTAACTAAGGAATAACGGAAAACGGAAAAAATGGCGCTAAGTACAAAGAATTTCTAAATATCAAAAAATTTTCACGTCTTAATACGTGATGGTATCGCTGATCTAGAACCACTATAAATTATATACAAACTATATTGTTCAGTGTATAAATACATCAACAATTACGTGCCACTTGAAGGGTACATGCCCAGTTTCATAAGGCGGCAGTTTATGAAGCGCTCACCTTGACGCCTTTGCGAGACGGATACTCGAAGTGAACGTTCTTGAAGCTCACGTTGCCGTTGACTTCCTTGAGCCTGTCGCCCTCCTCAGACATGCTGTTGATTGGAGATACCCGGTCCACCACGCTGTACACCTTGGCGGCTGCACCTTTTGCGATGGAGAAAGCTTCGATGTACGGCGAAGCCATACCGAACATCATGGAACCCATCATAACGGAGAAGAAAACCTGGGCACAAGGAACAATACAGTGTCATTTCCGCTTACTTTCCTACAGCAAGATGTCTCGTGATACAAAAATCGTCACCTGCTCGATGTTAGTAGACTAAAATTCATGGTCATTTTCGAATGAGAGTGTTTGTAGGATTCATTTAGAGAGGTCTCAATACGGTAATAAAGTAAATAAAGCAAAGATCCGATTGTGTAATCGCAGTCGCTTAGTACACTGATTAAAAAATGCTTCAAATGACTCTAGGCACTATGCGACTTAACATCTGAGGTCATCAGTCCCATAGACTTAGAACTACTTAAACTTAACTAACCTAAGGACATCACACACATCCATGCCCGAGGCAGGATTCGAACGTGCGACCGTAGCAGCAGCGCGGTTCCGGACTGAAGCTCGGTCACAACGGACGGCTACACTGAATACACTGACCGGTTATTCAGCGCATTGGGGTGTGCTGTAGACACCCACAATTGAAGACCATACACAACTTCCCAACGCATGTCGGTTTCTTAAACAAACACGTGAGTTTGTGCTACCACGGTACTACTCTCACACAGCTATTCATTCTTTCAATGGAATGAAAATCATCACACTGAGCTGCTTAAGCCAGATCACGACTTAAGCTTGTTGGTTAGTATACTTGTTATGTACTAAAGATTCATATTTCGCTTCGATTTAAGGTTTTATCTGGTTGATGTAGGCTCCAAATGGCTCGATGGTGAATGAAATCTAAAATGTTTCACTAATTGCGATAAGAAAATAATAAATATCTTGTAACTACATCTACATCTACATCTACATCTACATCCATACTCCGCAAGCCACCTGACGGTGTGTGGCGGAGGGTACCTTCAGTACCTTTATCGGTTGTCCCTTCTATTCCAGTCTCGTATTGTTCGTGGAAAGAAGGATTGTCGATATGCCTCTGTGTGGGCTCTGATCTCTCTGATTTTATCCTCATGGTCTCTTCGCGAGATATACGTAGGAGGGAGCAATATACTGCTTGACTCTTCGGTGAAGGTATGTTCTCGAAACTTTGACAATAGCCCGTACCGAGCTACTGAGCGTCTCTCCTGCAGAGTCTTCCACTGGAGTTTATCTGTCATCTCCGTAACGCTTTCGCGATTACTAAATGACCCTGTAACGAAGCGCGCTGCTCTCCGTTGGATCTTCTCTATGTCTTGTATCAACCCTATCTGGTACGGATCCCACATTGCTGAGCAGTATTCAAGCAGTGGGCGAACAAGCGTACTGTAACCTACTTCCTTTGTTTTCGGATTGCATTTCCTTAGGATTCTTCCAATGAATCTCAGTCTGGCATCTGCTTTACCGACGATCAACATTATATGACCATTCCATTTTAAATCACTCCTAATACCTACTCCCAGATAATTTATGGAATTAAGTGCTTCTAGTTGCTGACCTGCTATATTGTAGCTAAATGATAAAGCAACTTTCTTTCTGTGTATTCGCAGCACATTACACTTGTCTACATTGAGATTCAATTGCCATTCCCTGCCCCATGCGTCAATTCGCTGCAGATCCTCCTGCATTTCAGTACAATTTTCCATTGTTACAACCTCTCGATACACCACAGCATCATCTGCAAAAAGCCTCAGTGAACTTCCGATGTCATCCACCAGGTCATTTATGTATATTGTGAATAGCAACGGTCCTATGACACTCCCCTGCGGCACACCTGAAATCACTCTTACTTCGGAAGACTTCTCTCCATTGAGAATGACATGCTGCGTTCTGTTATCTAGGAAATCTTCAATCCAATCACACAATTGGTCTGATAGTCCATATGCTCTTACTTTGTTCATTAAACGACTGTGGGGAACTGTATCGAACGCCTTGCGGAAGTCAAGAAATACGACATCTACCTGTGAACCCGTGTCTATGGCCCTCTGAGTCTCGTGGACGAATAGCGAGAGCTGGGTTTCACATGACCGTCTTTTTCGAAACCCGTGCTGATTCCTACAGAGTAGATTTCTAGTCTCCAGAAAAGTCATTATACTCGAACATAATACGTGTTCCAAAATTCTACAACTGATCGACGTTAGAGATATTGGTCTATAGTTCTGCACATCTGTTCGACGTCCCTTCTTGAAAACGGGGATGACCTGTGCCCTTTTCCAATCCTTTGGAACGTTACGCTCTTCTAGAGACCTACGGTACACCGCTGCAAGAAGGGGGGCAAGTTCCTTCGCGTACTCTGTGTAAAATCGAACTGGTATCCCATCAGGTCCAGCGGCCTTTCCTCTTTTGAGCGATTTTAATTGTTTCTCTATCCCTGTCCCACCGTGCCACTGATGGCCCGTACAAAGTGCTGAAGCCTGTGGTGAATCACCAAAGGCGAAGTCTATAACGTGCACGAAGATTGTTCTGCCGCTACGGTCTATGAGTTATATTGTGGACGATCCCTCTCGTAACATCTTGATTCGTTGGTCTTTCGCGCCACAGTTATGGTATTACTGTGACCACAGCACTTATGAACTGATTTAACCCTTAATATCATTCTTTTGGCTGAGTTAGACCCATTCTTTGTTGGGCCGACAGTACTATTGACTTTTACAGCTTACACCGTCCTACCTGTATGTTTCTAGGAAAAGATAGTGCTTACTATTTTGTGTCCTGTTTTGACCAGTATCACTAGATCCAGAGTAGAACAAATAGTGTTCTTCTTGTATGTTTCTTTTCTTAAATGTTTTAGGGATTTCTCTGAGGAAATGAGCTGCGGCGAAACATGCCTGAATGATCTCATTGCTCGCGGTTTGCCGCCCCTGCTGTAACAACTCACCGTGATCATCGTGGCCGGGGTGTACACCTTGTCCTCGTAGTTCCAGCCGATTTCCTTGATGACTAGCCCCACTCCATAGTAGAAGGCCAGAGCATAACTGGAGTAGATACAGAACCACAGCACGCCGAAGCCCAGAGCCGTGAAGAAGCTGCGCTTTATGTTTATGTTCTTTGCGGACACGAGGTTCTTTTCGTACCTGCAGACAGATGAGGGAATGTTGTATAGTGTAGAAGTGGACTGTAACTAAAAACGTAAAAGTAAATAAAAATGTTAACATTCCTCCATGTAATTCATTCCTTTAACGTTCACCATTATGCACTGCTTCTGTATTTCCCTGCTGGATCACTCCCACTCCCATCCCTGTTACATTCTGCATTTTATATACGTTTTATATACGTATATTAAACGTATGTCTCATGCAGGAAGTTCGGAAACTCCCGTTACAAACTTGTAGGACTTGTAGAGGGGAGTGAGTGCATACTAATTTGAATATCAATTTGAATACGAACCCATGACTTTAAACTTAGCGTTTCGGTTCTACGACGGTTTCAGTTCAAAAGTTTAACTCACCCACTTCTATATGAGGAACTGAATTAGGAATGAGGCGGCGCAGTTAGTAAGTAATGATTCTAAAAGAAACATAACGAGACATCCATTATCACTTAAGCACATTTGTTTGTATTAACACTTAAACATGACGCGTTTAAATTATTTCAAACCAGTAAATAACCCAGCATACTGTACGTACAGAACAGTACTGATGTATTAATACAGCGATTCGATGTCGCGACCACTAGGCATGTGCTGGTGCATACTCTCCACTTCACCTGGTGCTTCTTCAGTTTCTAGTGCAGCTACCAGAACTCTTCCCAGCAGATCTTCCTCTGTCTCTAGTGGAGTCTCGTAAATCAAACTTGAAATAGTTGTAGAACTGAAACGGTACGTTTCCGAACATATGTCCTACTCAACATATTACCTACTCATTCCGCTCTATAAGTCCTACAACTTTGTGACGGGAATTTAAGAACAGCCTAGAGAGGATTATTTTTGTTGCGTGGCCGCAGTGCAAACCTGATTTATCAGTACGTGATATCTCGTTTGTTTGAAAGATTGAGAGGATGATGGAGTATCACACACCTATGAGTTATCTACAGAAACCACGTACAGCAATCTAGATGCTAGAGACTGCCAGGACAACTCTGCTCAGCAGTCCGGATTAAATGACTGAAATTATGGAAAATACTTCTTGATAGTATGTTACCTTCCATACATAATATTCCACAAATCCACGAGGACACCAATTTCGATGGTAATTTTGTCAGTGGTAGTACCATGCAATAGGCGAAGTGAAGAAATTCTGCTACCTTGAAAGCAAACTAACACGTGACAGACATATCTGAGAAGGATACAAGTATCAGACTAGCTTAGGTAAAGAGAGCATTCATGTACAAAACATACTCGTAAAAAAAATAGGCCCTAATTTGAGAAAGAATTTCTGTGAATCATGGACTGTGGCGTTGTCGGACAAGAAGAGGTGTTTGAGGTATAGTGAAACAGAAGAATCACGAAAATTAAGTGAAATGTTACGAAATGAGGAGGTTTTCTGTAAAATGGGTGAGGAAAGGAATACACAGAAAACGATAACTAGAAGAAGGGAGAGAGTGATAGGGCTTGTGTTAAGACATCAAGGAATAGTTTCCGCCCATGATACCAGAGAGCGCTCCAGAAAGCAAAAAGTGGGGAGGGAGGTAAAGAGTATACCCATCCAGTGCTGTAGGACATCATCACACTATTCGCAAGATTGATAAAACTGATGAACTAAAATAAAATTATTTGCTCCTGGGCGTTTTTACAACGACGTATCTTAATTTTTGTTCACAGTATATAAAAAATACAAGGTGATTAAAAAAGACTCACACCGTTTTGCAGGACCTTCAAGACAAAAGATAATAGAAAATTCGGTTGAATTTAACATACGCATGGGACTACATTTCATTTACAAGAAAAGGCATAGAATTTTAGTAGGGTATATGTTTTACATGCAACCACGTGCAACCTAGGAGCACGTCTTTCAAATACATACAGGTTCAAAGTTTGCTTTTTCATTTAACAAATGGCTGATGCGCACTATGTCGGACGCACGACGAACATCCAGACGATAGTTAACTTTGTCCCACACTTTTATGAACGAGTTTGGAGTCATGATGTTGTGAACAGAATGACATCAAGGATGACAGCATAGACGGAGTCTTTCACAAAAAGAAATAAATCGCATATTGTCAGATCTGACGGCCTAGGAGGCGAATATTGCAATGGATGACTCATACGTCCTTTATGACCGATCCACCATTGCGACAGCTCATTGTTAATACACATTCTTATGTGCACTGTCAGTACGAAATTATACTACTCTCAAACATGAAACATTCGGTATGCAATCGCAACTGCGGAAAGGTCGGATCTCTGTAGCATCTCCAAAATATTCCGCAAAATAAAAAGAGTAAATGTGCGAAATATGTGAAACTCAGGCGGGCCTCTCTCGTTCTTGGCGGTGGTATGTGGCACCTGTATTTTATATAATCTTACTGAAATGCAACTTAACCTCATCAATGAAAACTAAAGGTAAAGGACAATTTTTATCTTTCATCTCCAGTTCGAAGCAATTCTGAAAACTCTTTAAGTTGTAGTCCATTACCATCATGAAGGGCTCACAGCAACTGAATCTTGTATAGTTTGAAGCACAAACGTAGCCGTCTGACACGCCAGAGAGACCCACACGACGGGTTGACTTCAATGGACAACGTGAAAAACTGTGGAATATAGTGTATCTCCTGAACGAGCACAAGGGGGCGACATGTGAGCTTCCCGTTACACAGACCATCAGTCTTGAAACTGGTGGTACCAAATACTTCGAAATGCCAGACGTGCAACGAGCGCCCCAACTGCACCAGGCAGATCGCTACCGACAACGAGTGAACTGGCAGTCTACCGCTGATAGGGAATAAACATTTAGTTTCAATGTGTAAGTTAAAAACCACCTAAAATTCCTAGCTCCTTTCACCTAGAAGATTTGTGCAGTCCGATGTATGTCAAATTGCTCGTTCTCTACGTGACGAAAAACGTAAAGCATCAGAAGCAGAGGAGCAAACGAAAGGAAACCACACAGACTGGGAGGGTATACGATATTACTTCTGTGATTACATAATCGAGTCCATTTTGGAAGGAAGTTGACAATATAAGCTCACTTGTCTGTATCACGTTGCACCCTCTCTGCCCTGAACGTATGGACTGATTCGTACCCAGAAGAAGGCTGCAGTAACTGTGGCCGAAAGGTTGGTATTCCAATATAGCTCTTTCATGTGACGTGGTACTACACTCAGAAAAGTTTTATCTCAAATAACCGTGGCCGCACAAGCACACTTAATTATATCACGCAGACGTTTCGTAGAGACAGTGCATTGTTCTATAGAAAAATGGCTCCATGATATTGTCACGTGAGAACGTACCGTTGTGCCAGCAGAGCTCCCTCAGTCACTACCAGCCCTGACCAAAAATCATATCCGACAGCTCTCCACACCTCCACACCAGAAGTAGCACTGCTGTGCCTCTCCAAAACATTGGAAAAATAGGACATTTCCACAAGTAACCGCCATACTCGGCGATGATGGCCATCTGGGTGGCAGTTCATCCATGAGCACAACAACGACATTCACTAATGACATTCACCAGCAGTCCATGCTTCCCAGTCAGAATACCATTCTAAACGCAGCCGTTTGTGTTGTGGCGTTAACGGCAGTCCTCGTATGGAACGGTAAATCCGTACTCTGCCTGCCGGTAATCTCCAACCTATGATGCGGCATCAGTTTATCAAGCTTGTCAATAGTGTGATGATGTCCTACAGCACTGGATGGGTATACTCTTAACTACTGGCTTGCTTCCCACTTTTGCTTTCTGGAGCGCTCTCTGGTATCACGGGCGGAAACTATTCCTTGATGTCTTAACACAAGCCCTATCACTCTGTCCCTTCTTCTAGTTATCGTCTTCTATGTATTCCTTTCCTCCCCGATTCTACAGAAAACCTCCTCATTTCGTAACATTTCACTTAATTTTCACGATTCTTCTGTTTCACCATACCTCAAACACGTAAGCATATCACACAGAATCTACTACTTGTCCTCGGATGGTACGCGCAAATGTGACAGGGTTACGAAGTCACTGATGCACAGTACGGCAATCTTTTCATCTAGCCGTCAGACGTGGTTGACCATCTGCCCTCAAGTTTCTATGGCGTCCAGCGTCGGATCACTGTCATTTCTGAACGCCTCACAAATCTGGACATTGCAAGATTCGACAAGCTGACCAAATGAAGCCCAGGATGCTGATGACACTCTCTCACACGAGTACACGGACCTTTGTGTCCTTCACAATGATCACTCAGCACATGACGCTGTTCCCGTCCCTTATTTAACCTACCAAGCTTGCTATGACCGCTAAACATAAACAACGCTGATGCATTCTGGTGGCGTTCTTCCTGTCACAGTTATTTACTAATGTAATAATAATACATTCTCAGCCATGGTGTACATGTGACCAGAGTTACGTTGACATCCGGTCATGTCTTCTGAGTGTTTCATTTTTTCTTTTTTTTTTGACAGGTAGAAAATTTCAGATTCATACGTTTCTTCTGCTTCACCTTGTTAATAGCCCTGGCGCATAAAGATGCGAATCCATATAAACCATAAAAATGGATGTATGTACGTATGTATGTGCTCGTATGTATGTACGAGGAGGTACCGAAAAGAAACCAAACTTTTTTAATAAATTTTTATTTACTCACATTTTAAACACAAACCTTAAATCCCTTTCGAATTTCTCTCCGATTGTGCAAATACATTCGTCTGATCTTTTATTCCATGTTTCCAAATATTGCTTAAATTCATCTCATGCCATGCCTGACAGCACCTCCGGCTCTTCCTTTTTTCTTCTTCTTCTTTATTTATTTTTTTTTTCAAACCCCCAACAACATCAGTAAAACGGTTTCCTTTCATGTCTCCTTTCCTTCTAGGGAACAAAAAAGTCGCACTGGGAAAGGTCGGGTGGGTGTGATGGGTTATAAACAGGGGTCATACCATTTTTGGTCAAGAAATCCCACAGGTAGGGGGTGTGTGAGCAGAGGCATTGTCATGATGGGCAAACCAGTCACCCGACAGCCAGAAATAACGCCACCTCTGCCACACAATGTTACACATTTTTTGAAAACTTCCAAGTGGAAAGCTTGGTTAACTATCTGACCCTGCGGAACAAACTATGAATGAACGACCTCTCTCACATCGAAAGAACAAATCAACAGTGTTTTAATGTTTGATTTCACCTGATGGACTTCCCAGGGTCGGGGCGAACTTGCAGTCGTCTACTGGCTCGATTGTTGCTCTGATTCAGGATCGTAAGCATAGCACCAAGTTTCATCACTGGTGATAGTTTTTAAAAAAAGTTCATATTATTTCGGGAGTCGTCATCCAAAGAACAGCATGCTTCCACGCGACCTTGCTTTTGATCAGCAGTCAGCAGTCGTGGCACGAATTTGGCGGCAGCTCTTCAATGGTCAGTCGTAAATCCTCTTTGATGATTGCACGAATGTTTTCAACATTTTCATGTGATCGGGCCGTGAAGGACGACCAGAAGGATGTTTGACATCAGTTGATGTTTCACCATTTCTGAAACGGGAAAAACCACTCAAAAACTTGATTTTACCCCAGACCATTGTCCTTGTACGCTGTTTTTCACATGTCAAGAGTTTCTATTTCTTTTTTTTTTCCGAGCAAAAAGAAGAATTTCCCGCTGCATGCTGTTCACGAAAATCAGCTATTGCAAAAACGAGAATCACGCAAAAACAGTTGTCACTATAAAATCTGCTGAAACTAGTACTGACCTTCTTCAGCAACGGCACTCGGCATACTCACTCTGGAATGTTCGCTCTATGCACTGTTAGCGGCAAACTAGGTACTACAAAAGCTCTGCCCACTAAAAAATTTGTTCGGTTTCTTTTGGGTATCACTCATATGTATGCATGTTCCACATCTCCTCCTAAACAACTGAACCAATTTCGACTCAACTTGGTACACGTACCACTTTCTGTCCGCAAAGACTAACTGTGGAGGTAAGAACCACCCACCTGCCAAAGGGTGGAGATGGGGTTAAAAAGCAGTGTAGCCCACTACACGAGAATAGTCACACTTCAGTCATCCAGTACTTGAGAATGAGAGCACTTATAGATCTGAAACAAACTTTACACATAATTGCGTAGCTTCAAGATACTTTCCTCGCTGACGACCCTACAAAATGATGAAAAACAGCCCATCTCTAACTACACATTCGCTGAAAATACAGTAAAACTGTCACGCGAAGCGCGATGTTATAATTTATTATTTCTTTACTACCAGCTATACTCGTGAGACATTTTTCAGACAATATTCACAAATACCATTGAACGTCCCAGAAAAATTATATCGTTGTAAGACACTTACTTCAGGAGATATGACGTCATAAACACTGAACGTGTGAATAACTACTGCATCATGCGAGATGTTTAAATTTATTATTTCGTTAACACATACTTGATTCGCAACACTTCTCGCACATAATAACCAAATTTTCAGTTGAATTTACCTATAAAAAGTATATGATTCTACGACACATAGTTCAGAAGATACGAAGTCATAAACACTGAGGCGCTTGGTAAAATGTAGCATCATGCATGACGTTTTAGTTAATTACTTCTTTACTATCAACTCTATTCACAATACCTTTGGCACATAAGGCACATGTACCACTGAATGTACCTGCGAAATTATATCATTGTACAGCAGGAAGGTCAGGAGATGTGACGTCACAAACATTAAGTTTCATAAAAATGAAACTGAAGGACGAAATTCGCTAGAAATTTGGTTGAAATACGTGTACAAATACGTATAAAATATGTTAAATATCTGTGAAATATATTTGACATGTGCGTATGAGAACAAAGCCACGTGTAAAAATCTCATCCTAAACCCCTGGAGCGATTTCAATCAAATTTGGTACACATATTAGTTACACTTTGGAAAGAAGTACTGTAGAGGTAACAACCACCAGCCTCTTACTGTAGAAAATGCGATAACTTGGAAAGAGAAGGCAGGACGATGAGATGGACAGATAGCGAGGGAGAAGAAGGAGATAGAGATAGGAAGAGGAGAAGAGGGACAGAGGGAGGAGGAAATGGGAGGAAAGAGTCGAGAGGAAGAGATGGCCAAAGAAAGGAGAGAGAAAGAGACGAACTGAGACAGGGGAAGGAAGAGATAGGCAGAGAGATGGGGGAGGAGGAGATGAGTAGCAAAGGGGGAGGAGGAAATGAACAGTGGAATAGGAAGTGATGGAAAGAGATGGAGGAAAGGAGGAGATGGACACAGAAAGTAAAGGGGAGGGTATGAACAGGGGAGGAAGAGGTGGTGAGAAAGAGGATGGAGGAGGAGGTGGATAGATAGAAGAGAAGGGGAAACTGAGAAAGTGTGGGGGAGAGGGAATTACAGAAGGAAGGAGGAGGTAAAGAAGGAGCAGATGGACGGACAGGGGAGGCGCAAATTGAGAGAGGAAGGGGGAGAAGGAGATGACAGTGAGAGGGACTGGAGGAGTCGGTCACAGAGGGGGTGGAGAAGATGGGTACAGAGAGAAGGTGATGGAGATCGACTGAGAGAGTGGAAGGAGCATACGGACTAATAGAAGATTGGACATGCATACCCGGGCAACGCCAGGTACTAAGCTAGTGATATACTGAAGAACGGCAAACGCAACTCGCTCTAGTACCTTTCCGCCTCAGTGGCCTGCCCGGAGAACGCTATGACGGTACGCACGGCGCCCAGCACCTCGGAGGCGATGGAGCCGGCCTTGGCGTATTCTTCGAGCTCTCGGCGCGCCAGGCGGGACGAGATGATGTTGATGGTGACCATGGCGATCATGGTGATGGGCAGTGAGATGAGGCAGATGAGTGCCAGCTCCCAGCCCTTGACCAGCGCGAGCACCAGGCTGCCCACGAACCCCAGCAGCAGGTGCAGGAACATGGCCACTTTCTCACCCATGCCCTCCTCAAGTTTCAGCAGGTCCCTGCAGGTGCACAGCGCAATAAGTAAAGTCACAATACGAGGACAAGCAGTCATAAACAACAGTGATACTTTGATGAAAGATAGCAATAGTAGAGATGTAAAACAACCGTAGGCTAGTGTAACCGTGGTAAGTGTAGACTACGATAGTATTCCTGCTAGCTTTGGTCTGTTCAGGTCATACCGGCGTTACCCGTGCACTGGGTGTGTTGCATGCCTGTCAGTCGTTACCTCATAACGATCGCTTTCTTATCGTATGCAGTCAGTGTCTTATAAGAGTCTCCTAAAAACCAGAAGCGGTCAACCATTGAGAAACTGAGTAAATATATATAAAGGGAGGGGTAACGTACTGAAAATTCCTATTCTACATAGCTTAAGAATAAACAGTATTTATAATAAAACTGAAATTGTCAACGTTTAATTCAGGTTTTATTTGAAAATTATTATTTTGTGATATGAAACGGAGGGACGTTGTAATAAAAATAAAGAAAACAATAGAGATTCCTCAACAATAAGCTAAAATAAAGAGAAAGAAACACAAAACAAAATATGTCAAACATCGCTTCAATTCTTCGTCAAACTTATATAAAACTTGTTTCCGCTATTCGTAAACAACTTTTACATTTATCAGTAACAATAGGAAACTCTTGCCTTTGATCAAGATGAAGGACGTTCTGTTGACTACAAAATAACAGCAATAATTGACGTTCTTTCCCTACAATTCTACCAATACAATTATCCCACCATTGACTATGTACACTCCTGGAAATGGAAAAAAGAACACATTGACACCGGTGTGTCAGACCCACCATACTTGCTCCGGACACTGCGAGAGGGCTGTACAAGCAATGATCACACGCACGGCACAGCGGACACACCAGGAACCGCGGTGGTGGCCGTCGAATGGCGCTAGCTGCGCAGCATTTGTGCACCGCCGCCGTCAGTGTCAGCCAGTTTGCCGTGGCATACGGAGCTCCATCGCAGTCTTTAACACTGGTAGCATGCCGCGACAGCGTGGACGTGAACCGTATGTGCAGTTGATGGACTTTGAGCGAGGGCGTATAGTGAGCATGCGGGAGGCTGGGGGGACGTACCGCCGAATTGCTCAACACGTGGGGCGTGAGGTCTCCACAGTACATCGATGTTGTCGCCAGTGGTCGGCGGAAGGTGCACGTGCCCGTCGACCTGGGACCAGACCGCAGCGACGCACGGATGCACGCCAAGACCGTAGGATCCTACGCAGTGCCGTAGGGGACTGCACCGCCACTTCCAGCAAATTAGGGACACTGTTGCTCCTGGGGCATCGGCGAGGACCATTCGCAACCGTCTCCATGCAGCTGGGCTACGGTCCCGCACACCGTTAGGCCGTCTTCCGCTCACGCCCCAACATCGTGCAGCCCGCCTCCAGTGGTGTCGCGACAGGCGTGAATGGAGGGACGAATGGAGACGTGTCGTCTTCAGCGATGAGAGTAGCTTCTGCCTTGGTGCCAATGATGGTCGTATGCGTGTTTGGCGCCGTGCAGGTGAGCGCCACAATCAGGACTGCATACGACCGAGGCACACAGGGCCAACACCCGGCATCATGGTGTGGGGAGCGATCTCCTACACTGGCCGTACACCACTGGTGATCGTCGAGGGGACACTGAATAGTGCACGGTACATCCAAACCGTCATCGAACCCATCGTTCTACCATTCCTAGACCGGCAAGGGAACTTGCTGTTCCAACAGGACAATGCACGTCCGCATGTATCCCGTGCCACCCAACGTGCTCTAGAAGGTGTAAGTCAACTACCCTGGCCAGCAAGATCTCCGGATCTGTCCCCCATTGAGCATGTTTGGGACTGGATGAAGCGTCGTCTCACGCGGTCTGCACGTCCAGCACGAACGCTGGTCCAACTGAGGTGCCAGGTGGAAATGGCATGGCAAGCCGTTCCACAGGACTACATCCAGCATCTCTACGATCGTCTCCATGGGAGAATAGCAGCCTGCATTGCTGCGAAAGGTGGATATACACTGTACTAGTGCCGACATTGTGCATGCTCTGTTGCCTGTGTCTATGTGCCTGTGGTTCTGTCAGTGAGATCATGTAATGTATCTGACCCCAGGAATGTGTCAATAAAGTTTCCCCTTCCTGGGACAATGAATTCACGGTGTTCTTATTTCAATTTCCAGGAGTGTATTTTATGTAGTGTACCAAAAATATCAAAGTGTAGTTTTGGTATAGCGCAGTGTTGAGCAGTAACGGTCAAAACACACATCTACTGTATGGTAGGCACTCTTACAGTAGCCTAATAATGAGTTCAACCGTATGATAAACTGTAAATTATATTTAAATCATCACCTGAACTGAACTTCCTGATGGATTGAAACTTTGGGCCAGAACCTGTCTTTCCCAGGCAGTGCTATTACCAAGTGCGCTATCCAGGACCCGCACTCACAGCTTTAGTTCGGAAAATATGTATTAGAGGAAATAAAATGTGACAGGGTGACATGAATTGTGCGTAGTTATCTCAGTCGGTAAGAGGCAAGCTCGACACACTGTTTTAATTAGCCACAAATTTGCAAAATAGCGCACACTTCACGGCAGAATGTAATGTTCACTCTGGAAATCATTTCAGCTGCTGCTAAAGAAATGCTTTAATTTCACTACTGATTTCGCTGAAACCTGAAGTCATTCGGCACATATTGTTGTAACCAGACGGAATACTTTTGTCCAACCTTAGCTGTGGATTTTGTGATTGATCTAGGACAAGCCTCATCTAACTAGTACACATGAAATATTAGCTCATTTTATGACATTAATATACGAAAGATTTACTTAACTTTGAAGCACATCTTTGCCACAGCAGTTAAGGATAATTTACGATTGTCGTGGGCAATCTAAGTATCAGTTGATGCACTAATAAACAAACTGTTCTGTTGATGCACTTTTTCCAAGATTTTGTATGGTACAAGTTCATTAGAAACTTGAACAACTTTTCTATCCTACACTATGATGACTCTTTCAGATGAGGTCAAGAATTGGGCAGAGCTCTTGTATGCTCGACACTATATTGACCCCAGCGTGAGGGCGCTGATATGCTGGGGGGAGATGGGGCGGGGTTGTTCTCCTGGAGTTCCTCCCATTAGTTGTCACGGATCGCAGCGAGACGTCGCAAATGTCTGTGTTATCGATTAATATTGCCAAATTTTTGTGTGGCACCGCGATCTCTGGTCGACACCATATGAATCAATATAATTTTAATAGCTATATGCTTTGGTATTTTAAGATGCTACCAGTGGACTACAGGCTCTAACTGTAAAATAACCGTAATGTTTTGCATATGCTACGTGTAAGCCAACCCATTAAACGTCAAATACGCTTACTACACAGTCAGGTGGGCTGTGACAACATCATAAAAATGAGAGAAGCTTCTAATTAGTCATAGCGCCACTTTGGGTAACGACACAACTGCTAACGTGTGATGCATCACTTTTCAAAAGAAACCAACTGGAATATCTAAGTACGTGTTGAACACTGCTCCTTCTTCTTTTGCTGTGGCGCTTCAGTCTAGGATGAACCCTGGCCTCCCCAACGAGCTTCCGCCATCCATCACGGTCACATTCTACCCTCCTCTAGTTTCTGCATCCAAGCTTCCGTAAGCCTTCTTCTACTCCATCCATCCATCTTGCTCGAGGTCGACTTCGCCCTCTTTGTCCTCCTTGATTACCAAAGAGAGTCATCTTTATCACCTCAGACTCCTCCATTCTTGCCACATGGCCTGCCCATCTTATCCTTCCTGATCGTAATATTATTGTTACAGGAGCATCAGGATATATAGTGTACAATTCTGTATTGTACCTTTTCCTCCATTGTTCTCTGTCATACAAAGGGCCAATTATTCTCCTCAAAACTTTCCTCTCAAATCCGTCGAGCAACCTTGCATCGATTTCCGTCACGAGCCATGTTTCCGAAGCATAAGTGAGAACTGGTCTAACAAGGGTTTTATAAATAATGAATTTTCTTGGGCTGCTGAGGAGTCTTGACCGGAATAAATTACTCAAGGTGAAATATGCCTTATTTGCTGATATCAGCCTAAACTTAATTTCAGTTGAGATATCATTAAAGCAAGTGACTGAGGAACCAAGGCACTTGAAGCTATCGCCTCTTTCCTATGTGTATCCATTCACACTGAACGTTGACGGCATATTTAGTTGACATGTTTTCCCACAGGCCATGTACTTAGTTTTATCTTCATTTCTCATAAGATCCGTCTTCTTACTTTCTTGACTTAAGGGTATAAAAGCTTCTTTCAGTGCTGCTACTGGCCGTGCGATGATGTCTACGTCATCCGCATATGCTAAAATCTGCACTGACGTGTAGAAGATGGTGCCCTTGGTCTGTAGGCCTGCTTCCCTAATCACCTTCTCTACTGCTACATTAAATAATAAGCATGCTAATACATCACCTTGACCTAGCCCATTTTTTATTTCCAGCGAATCTGAATAATTTCCTCGAACTCGAATGCAGCTTCTTACGTCAGACATCATCATTTTAACGATTCCCAGGAGCGTTCCCTGTATCTCCATCTCCTGTAAGGCATGAAACAACTTGTTTCTATTGACGTTGTCGTATGCAGCCTTAAAGTCAATAAAGAGGTGATGTGTTCCAATTCTATATTCAATAGTTTTCTCCAAAATTTGGCGCAGATTGAAAATCTGATCTATTGTTGATCTTTCTCGTCGAAATAAGCTTTGGTATATTATAATTTCTTCCACCTGTGGGGGTAGTCAATCAAAAATAATATTAGATAACACCTTGTAACCCAGGTACAGGAGGGTGATTCCACGGTGGTTTCTACACTCCATTCGGTCGCCCTTTTAATGTATGGGACATAATATTCCTACATTCCATTCATCTGGTACCCTTTCCTGTTCCCATGTGGGAGTGGTAAGTTCAAACAGAGAGTGCTCTAATGTTGCTCTCCCCATTTTAGCAATTCTGCAGAAATGCTATCATTGCCCTGTGTCTTGTTATTCTTCAGTTTCCTTAAAGCTTTCTTAACGTCCATTAACCCTAGGCCATCCAGTGGCTGTTCATCATGCAGTTCGTGCTCACAGTCATTAGAGATACCCTCTGTTTGCTCTATCTCTCGATTCAGCAGGTCATTAAAGTATCTTCGCCATCTTTCCAGAGTCTGTTTACTCTCACTTATTATGTTTCCTTCTTCGTCTCTAATCAAGCTGTTTATTGGAGGAAATTGTCTTCTAGCATTGTTTACTTTTATAAAGACCTTCTAACAATAAGCATCAAAGGTGAGTCAAACATGGTAATTGGATGTGTTGATAGACAGACCAACTGAGTTAGGTCAGAAGCTGTAGTGGCAGAATGATTCACAGAGAACATGGACAATATCACGAATAAGTCCCCTGACCATGCTACAGTGGCAGGGGGGAGACTTCATGTTGCCAGCTATACAATGGGAGAGTCACGCAACTGAAACAAGTGACAGAGAACGCGATTCGTGTGAGATTAATCTGAACGTGTCGTCTAAAAATTCTTTCGAGCAGATACTGCAGCAATGTGTGAGGACAACGTCCTAGATCTTTCGAATTACTTAACGTCGTGGCGGCAACCGGGTAGGAAAACAGAAGCTGAGTGAAGCGAAAATGAGCGTGAAGAGAGCTATGCGAGAAGCTTTCAATCAGTTACAAAGTAAAATTTTGCCAGACAATCTGACTAAAGGTCCTAAGAATTTTTGGTATTACGTAAAGTCAGTAAGACATTCGAAATTATCTATTCCATCGCTCAGTGAGCATAAAAGCACGAAAAACTCAAAACGACAGAGAGAAGATCGAAATGCTGAATTCGGTCTTTCGAAATTGTTTCACGAATGCCGAAATGGCAGGTACTGAGGTAATCGATTGTGGAATGGAAAACCAACTACAACCGCTTTGCAGTCAAAGAGCATCAGAACTTCCTCTAAGTTTCTACAAAGATTGTGTGAAAGAACTTGTTCCCCTTCTAGCAGCAGATTATCGCAGTTCGCTGGAGCAACGAACAGCGAATGGAAAACAGCGCAGATCATTCCGCTTTCAAGAAGGGTCGTAGAACAGATGTATGTAATTATGGCCTATATCGTTGACGTCAATCTGTAGTAGAATAATGTACATCTACATCCACAATTACGTGCATACTCCGCAAGCAACCGTATGGTGCGTGGCGGAGTGTACGCTGTACCATTACTAGTCATTTCCTTTCTAGGCGCTACAGTCTGGAGCCGAGGGACCATTACGGTCGCAGGTTCGAATCCTGCCTCGGGCATGGATGTTTGTGATGTCCTTAGGTTAGTTAGGTTTAATTAGTTCTAAGTTCTAGACGACTGATGACCTCAGAAGTTAAGTCGCATAGTGCTCAGAGCCATTTGAACCATTTTTGAACCATTTCCTTTCCTGTTTGACTCGTTAGCGGAGCAAGGGAAAACGAATGCCCATATGCTTCTGAACAAGCCCTAATCTCTCTAATAGTATCTTCACGGGCCTTACGCAAAATGTTCGTTGCCGGCAGAAGAATCATGCTGCAGTTCGCCTCTAATGTCGCTTTTCTAAATTTTTTAAATAGTGCTCCTTGTAAAGAACGTCGTCTTCCCTCCAGTGATTCCCCTTTGAGTGCCTGAAGCATCTCTGTAATACTTGCGTGTTGTTCGAACCTTCCTGTAACTAATCTAGCAGCCCGCCTCTGAATTGATTCGATGTCTTCCTTTAAAATCCAACCTGGTGCGGATCCCAAACATTCGAACAGTACTCAACAATGGGTCGCACTACTATCCTACATGCGATCTGCTTTACAGATGAACCATACCTTCTTAAAATTCTTCCGATGAACCGAAGTCGACCATTCATCTTCCCTGCTACAATTCTTATATAGTCCTTTAATTTCATATTGCTTTGCAACGTTACGCCTAGATCTTTCACGTGACGTGACTGTGTCAGGCAGCTAACTTCTAATATTGTAATCAATCATTTTGGGTTGTTTTCCCTACTCATCTGCATTAACTTCCATTTCTCTATATTTAGAGACAGCTACCAATCATCACACCAACTAGAAGTTTTGTCGAAGTCGTCTTGTATGCTCCTGCAATCACTCAACGATGACACCTGCCAATACATCACAGCATCATCAGCGAACGGCCGCAGACTGTTGTTTACCATGCTCGCTTCCCTGGGGCACCCCTGACAATACGCTTGTCTCTGATGAACACTCGCCGTCGAGGACGACATACTGGGTTCTGTTGCTTCGAGTCTTCCAGCCACTCATATACGTGGGAACCTATCCCGTGTGCTTGTATCTTCCCTAACACTCGGTAGTGCAGCACCGTGTCAGATGCTTCACGGAAATCTAGGATTATGGAATCCGCTTGTTGACCTTCATCCGTGGTTCGCAGGAACTCATGTGAAAAAAAGCTGTGTTTCGCACGAATGATGTTTCCTAAAACCGTGATGATTTGTGGACAGAAGCTGTTCCCTCTCAAGGAGATTTGTTACATTCGAGCTGATGATATGATTAAGGATGCTCCAGCAAACCGATGTTAAAAATATTGGTCTATAATTTTGCCGGTTCGTTCTTTTAACTGTTCCTGTGCTGTTTTCTAATCGCTTGGGACTGTGCACTGGGCGGGATATTCGCGATAAATGCAAGATATGTAAGGGACCAATGCTTTAAAGTACTTCTTCTAAAACAGAACGTAACATGTTTTATGCTCAAGAATTATGACGTTTTTGTAGCACGAAGACTTTCTTTATAAAAATCCCGCAGGAGAGCTTCTGTAAAGTTTGGAAAGTAGGAGACGAAATACTGGCAGAAGTAAAGCTGTGAGGATGGGCCGTGAGTCGTGCTTGGGTAACTCAGTTGGTAGAGCACTTGCCCGCGAAAGGCAAAGGTCCCGAGTTCGAGTCTCGGTTTGGCACACAGTTTTAATATGTCAGGAAATTTCATATCAGCGCACACTCCACTGCAGAGTGAAAATCTCATTCTGGAAATACTTTTGAAGTGCGACTCATAGTGAGCATTCAGATGTCCTTTATCCAAAATTGTATCGCACTAGCAAAATGAAAAATACTGCTCATAAACTTACTGTGGGAGCACTATGAACTGAGGTTACAAAAGTTATCGGACAGCGATAGGCACGTATATAGGTGGCGGTTGTATCGCTTACTCATGGTATAAAAGGGCATTGCATCGACGGAGCTTTCATATGTACTCCGGTATTTCATGTGAAAAATTTTCTTATGTGATTATGGTCACACGACGGGAATTAACAGACTTTGTACGCGGTGTGGTAGTTGGAACTACACGCGTAGGACATTCCACTTCGGAAATCGTTAGGCAGTTCAATATTCCGAGATCGATAGTGTGAGGAGCGTGGAGAGAATACCAAAATTCAGGCATTACATGTCATCTCGGAAAATGCGGTATCCGAAGGCCTTCACTTAACGACCGAGAACAGCGGCGTTTGCGTAGAGTTGTCAGCGCTAACAGACCAGCAACACTGCTTGAAAGAACTGCAGAAATCAATGTGGGACATACGACGAACGTATCCATTAGGGAAGTGTGGTGAAATCTGGCGTCAATACGCTACGGCAGCAGTGGACGACGCGAGTGCCTTTGCTGGCAACACGAGATTGAAGGCTAGACTGCTGGGAAAGCATAGTCTGGTCAGATGAGTCCCTATTTCAGTCGGTAAGAGCTGGTGGTAGGGTTAGAGTGTGACACAGACAGCACGAAGCCGTGAATTCAAGTTGCCTACAAGGAACTGTGCAAGCTGGTGGTGGCTCCATAAATGGCGTGGGCTGTGTTTACATGGAATGGATTGGGTCTTCTGGTCGAGCTGAATCGATCATTGACTGTAAACTTCTATGTTAATTTACCTGGAGACCATTTGTAACCATTCGTGGACTTCATGTTCCCAAACAACGATGGAATTTTGACGGATGACAATGCGTCATGTCACTGGGCCACAATTGTTCGCCATTAGTTTAAAGAACATTCTGGACGATTCGAGCAAATAATTTGGCCACTCATCGAACATTCACGGGACGTAAGCGAGAAGTTGGTCCATGCACAAAATTGTGCTCCAGAAACGATTTCGCGTTTATCAACGGCTATATAGGCAGCATGACTCAGTATTTCTTCAGGAGACTTCCAGCTACTTCTTGAGTCCACGTCACGTCAAGATGATGCAATACGCTGGGCAAAAGGGAGTTCCAGAGGATAGTAAGATGTATCCCATGAGTTTTGTCACCTCAGCGTAATATAAAATAAAATAATATATTAAAAAGTTACTAATACTCACTCAGCCATTCGACTGGCGAAATCTCCAGACTGGTGCATATCGTACCAACCGATGTCTTGCTGTAGCACTGATTTCAGGTAGATGTCACGTATTCGGTAGATCTGTAACGCAAAAAGATAAGTTTTTAGATACGGTAATCACAAAATCTCAGTTTTACAGTGTAAGTAGGCTGTTTATGTTTTCTTTATGTAAGTAGGCTGTTTATGTTTTCTTATTGGCAACGTTACGTAGCGCTCTGTATGAAAATCACTGGCTGTGCTGTGTGCAGCCTGTGGCTAGTTTGCATTGTTGTTTGCCATTGTAGTGTTAGGCAGCGGCAGCTGGATGTGAACAGCGCGTAGCGTTGCACAGTTGGAGGTGAGCCGCCAGCAGTGGTGGATGTGGGGAGAGAGATGGCGGAGTTTTGTAATTTGTCATGAACTGATATATATATTATGACTATTAAGGTAAATACATTGTTTGTTCTCTATTAATATCTTTCATTTGCTAACTATCCCTATCAGTAGTTAGTGCCTTCTGTAGTTTTAATCTTTTATTTAGCTGGCAATAGTGGCGCTCGCTGTATTGCAGTAGTTCGAGTAATGAAGATTTTTGTGAGGTAAGTGATTTGTGAAAGGTATAGGTTAATGTTAGTCAGGGCCATTCTTTTGTAGGGATTTTTGAAAGTCAGATTGCGTTGCGCTAAATAATATTGTGTGTCAGGTTAAGCACAGTGTTGTATAAATTGTTCTAAGGGGACGTTTCAACAGATATCACTGTTACATATTTATGTATCTACTGAACACGAGCACATTAGCGGTATCCCTACCTCGGCAGAAAATAGACGTTCTGTCAATTCGGAACAATACTGCAACTGAAATACACGAAAAGATTACAGGTAAACAGCGTGTATTTCCTCTATCGCCCGCGTAATATAATTATTACCCTGTAGTACACAGTTTAGAGGGTTCCTAGTTTTACTACATTGACTTTTCAGTAGCATTACAAGGTTATATTCACCTGCACTACTATGTATTTGCAATGTTAAAGAACGTGGTTCTTATATAGGAAAACAGCGATCTGTAATTATTATGAATAAATTAGAAGCAGTATTGATCGCTAGGCAGTACACCACCAGCCACAAACAACAGGTATGCCATGCGCCACCGCCTCCGGCAGACATTCATGGTCCGAAGATGATCTGATAAAAAGATCGAAACCGCTCACCAATAAAATAGTTAAACGATCAGGACTACTCCTAATTTATTTACTATTTTGCAGATCTATTTCCTGTCTTGACTTCCTCCTGCTTCTTTATGATGTTTAACAAAATCACTGTACTCGTTTACCTTTGTCTTAGATTTCTTTACCCCCGGTCCATACTCTGTTGTAAGCAGACGGTCATTTAAATTCCTTTCATATAAACTATGTCATCAAATCTTACCAATAGTGTGTGTTTCAGTGCACTCTTACGTACAGTCAGTCTCTCAATTAATGTGGACCATAAATGTAAATCAACAGTGGCTGTAAGCCGTATCTTCATGTCAGCTTGTCTTTCTTTGTTTGTCACTCACACTTAAGTGTGTGTAAACTTTATTTCTCTCCCTGAATTTTGTCCACATTCATCAGACGAATTCAAATCTTTTTCTTTTTTTACATCATACTGTCAGAGACATTTTCCACGACGTTATATTTCTTTCTCACTTGAGTAGTCATCAAGCCTGACCAATACAAGGAGAAGATTTTTCTAGTAATTACAATTTCATACTTATCATATTTCTGTTTCATGTAAATAGTCAGCATGTCTGACATGCGCACAGAACGGGAACGGTACCCGGTATCAATGAAAAATCTAATTTGGTGGAAGAGCTGGAGACGGCACCGCTGAGCCACGTAATAGTAAGAAAAGTTAGGAACCGATATAATGCAGCTGTAACGGCTTTAGCTCAGAAATCTACGTTATTGATGAGCATTTACTGAGCACATTTCCCTCCAACTTTGCCATCCAAGTAATGCCGTAGTCAGACGGTCAAAAGACGGGTAGTCAAGGTCACTCCGTCCTCTGCGCCTGCTCTACGGTAACGACTTTTGTGCAGCGTACACGTGGTTATGAATGTCAGTCGAAGATATCGCATTTCTCTGTTAGCGACGCCAACTGGATAGGTCATGCCGAATTGTGAGATGGAATCACGCAGCTGCCCTCCAAGGCCGGTTATCGCAACTTGTCCTTCATACACAAGATCGATTCCCCAGTGCCTCTTATCGTACGACAACTTGTTAAGTGGCATAATTTTCCAGTATGGCCACAGTCCTTGCGTAGCCAGATAACAGGAAATCTCGCGCAATCAGCGACAGATACAAGTTCACTGAATTAGTGCGATTGGACAGAAAACTGTGCACATCTTGGTGTAAATTCCGCAGTGCTTTTGGGTTGGGTTAGGTTGGGTTGATTTGGGGAGGAGACCAAACTGCGAGGTCATCGGTCTCATCGGATTAAGGAAGGATGGGGAAGGAAGTCGGCCGCGCCCTTTGAAAGGAACCATCCCGGCATTTGCCTGAAGCGATTTAAGGAAACCACGGAAAACCTAAACCAGGACGACCGGACGCGGAATTGAACCGTCGTCCTCCCGTATACGAGTCCAGTGCGCTAACGTCTGCGCCACCTCGCTCGGTGCAGCGTTTTTCGTAGTTGTTGTGTTGTGGTGATGATCGACCACCATATGGTACTTTAGATGCTGCCAACGAGAGTAAACTCGGTATCAATTTTCACTCATGGCCTACCTCAACTTGTACAACAATGTGACATTTGCATGATGGGGCATAGGAAATAATAGGATGTCCATAATTACAGGTCCAGTTTCAAACCGCTGTAGAAGGGAACCACTGCTGGGAACGACATCAAATTTGAACAGTGTATTACTGGCGCAAGGGGAAATTCCATAAAAAAATAACGAAAATTTGGCCGATAGATGGCTGTGTAACCGTCAGGATACGCACACCAACAGACGCGCAGCACGCGGTTGTTCCTCAGTTTGCGTCGGAGACGCCCAACATGACTGCCTCCATGAAGCGTGGCGCGATGTTGCTGAAGCTCTTTTACTAGAACGATGACTGTGGACCAGTAGCCCTGCAGAAGTTGCGGGCACTCAAGGGTCTGGAGGAAATGATTACAAAATTCGAAAAGACAAGTTATTTTGAAGTGCAATGTGGCAGATGGAGGAAAGCAGCTGATCTGCCGTCTGTCTAAGATGTGGTCACAGCATTGCAGGAGAGGTCGAGCGGTAGTGTGGAGACATGCAGTGCTTGGGGAATTGCCCAAACGTTGGACATGCCTAAGAGCACGGTGCGTAAAATCCTACGCAACACACTGCGTTGCGATCCATATCAAATCTTCCATATCCAGAAGTTTCTTCCTGCTGACCTGCCAGCAAGAGAAATTTTCGCACTGAAATTTCTAGCGGGCGTGGATGGACAATGAAAGGTCATGGAACATTCTGTGGACAGACGAAGACCATTTACGTCTCCAAAGATATTTCGATAAGGAGAATTGTAGAATATGGGCGACGGAAAATCCGTATGCACACCAACCGGTAGCACCTCTTTCTGCAATGGTAACTGTGGAGGATCGTGAGGATCCTGTTACCTGTACCGTCGCTGGTAAATGCTGTAAGAGTACTTTATGCACAACGTCATTCCCCAACCCTTCAACAGCGTGGATGTATGGTTAGGATCATTTTTATGCAAGATGGCGCTCTTCCGCACATTACAAGCCAAAGAGGCAGCTGCTGCATAGGGATTTCGGATGTGCTGAAACTGTCAGCCGTCGCTTCACTACAGTCTGGCCGTCCTGATCAGCTGATCCTTATCCTTGTGACTTCTGGCGGGGGCGTTATCGGTAGGACGTTGTGTTCAGTGTACTAGTTACGGACGTACATGAACTGAAGGCACCCAAAGCGCAATGCATTTTGAACGTGACCCCCGAGACACTGCGGTCCTTTGTGGGACATCCTGCTTCTCGATTTCAACTTGTGGCAGAAAAGGGTGGACAGAATATTGAACATGAACTTGCGCCCGCGTCGCAACTATAAAGCGATGTCATTTTGCTTTTCATGCTGTTTTTGGCTTCAGGACAGTTAAAAACCAATTTTTCCTATTCGATTTGGTACGAGCTCGCCATGGTGGATGGGTTTACCTAACTAACAGTGCAACAACTGTTGCCTATCGAACTTATCGAGTCACGCGCATTGAACAGTGCAATGTGCACAACTCAAAAGGCCGTCGTATCGTAATTCATCTGACATTTGTAGCCGACCTCATTTACGTTAAGACGTTTACAGCGCCATCTATTGGTAAAATTTTGGTAATTTTATTTTCTCATGACATTTCCCGCTGCGTCAATAATATGCTGTTCGATGATGACGTCATTCTGAACAATGTTTCTATTTGTACAGCGTTTCGAAAATGTAATTTTAACTATGGACAGCCTGTATTCTTCCTAGTATAAGACGACATTAAACGATCGAATATGGTCCAAATATGGATAAATAGAACACAGCTTGCACCTTGGCCTCCAAGGTCACCTAACGTCACTCCTCTGAATTTTTCTATCTGGAGCCATCTCAGAACTGAAGTGTACAAGGCTCTCATTGCTGTGGATGAAGAACTGGAACAACGAGATGTACAGTTTTGCAATGAGTAAAGGGGGTATTTTAAAGAATATGTAATTCACGGTAGAGAGGAGTGCAGAGTAGGTTTCACCAAATCTGCGAACGACACGCCGAAAACCAGAACAGCACTTCTAACAGGTACGGGTGCACACGAAACTGTGACTTGTAACTTACTGAGGAAGTATTTTATTTCTTGATGCGGTAGACAGTGCGTGAAATTTGAGCTCTTTAGACTCGGACTCGGTCGAACATTTTACATTTCCGGTACTTTAATTACTAGAACGGGCCCGTAGTCTTGAACATCATTTTCCAACTGGACTGGCGTATATTCCCAAGAACAAAACGCCAGTCGTATACGTGGTATGTCGCTCATTTCATTCACTATTCGATAACCACAGCTATTCTGGCCATTTCGACTTTCAGTCTTATCTGCAAAGCGACCCTGAATCATGACTAAGGTGTATCAGGAAATATGTTGAGTGATTCCAAAATTTTTAATCATCTCTCTAGGCCGGCCGTAGTGGCCGAGCGGTTCTAGGCGCTACAGTCTGGAACCGCGCGACCGCTGCGGTCGCAGGTTCGAATCCTGCCTCGGGCATGGATGTGTGTGATGTCCTTAGGTTAGGTAGGTTTAAGTAGTTCTAAGTTCTAGGGGACTGATGACCTGAGAAGTTAAGTCCCATAATGCTCAGAGCCATTTGAACCATTTGAACCATCTGTCTAGGTTTGCAGTCACGAGGAATACAAACTGGAATTCAACTACGACCGACGACGCTTTTTGAAGAGGTATTAATCTTTACTGGACCACAAAGGATATCATAATCCCGAAGAACAACACTTTTCTTTTTCATTTTATATATGAAGAAATATAATCCCAAGAATTAAAACAGGCGTTTTTGGAGGGAAAAAAGAGAGGTAGCGCCTTTACTGGTCGTCTTCACGCAATGGTTCGATCCAGCAGCTGCTTAAATTTTGAATAAAAATCATCCGAAATGACGGTCGAAGATTTTCGGTATAGTCCCTCGCCCTGCCAACAGCCTTGCCAAAGTCAACGGTGGAACGGACAGAATGTAAGGGCGTCGGGGCAGCTTCTCGCCCATGAGGTGGTAAACTGTGACAAAAAGGCTGAAGAGTCAGCAATAATCAACGGCATGAAGATGCAGAAGCCTGTGGAAGCCACAGCATTCCTTCCTCTTGCAGGCGTTTATCCCGTACCTTCACGGGATGGGCATTTTAATTTGCATTTGGCAACGTTAGTGGATGCCCTTTCTGTCACCACTCCTTTCCCACGGGATGGAAATTGTGTACCGTATCTGTCTGCGTCTAGTATTATCCCACGTGGAAGTGTGAGATTTTTTCCGAAAAGTATGCGAATCGTGTAACTAGACAGACGTTGGCGTCAAAATCACATCAAGACTGGCTGGCACGTCGGCCCTCGGCGTTAATCCTCTGGGAAGATTCGATCCGCTGCCAGCCCGTCTCCCCGAGTCCCAGAACACTCGCGTCTATCGGGGCGGGCCAATAGAAGCCATTGCATTTTCAATAAGTATTCCTGTAAATGAGAGGTTCCACAATGATTTCTCCATTGGTTAACGACTTTGGTTCGCTGAGGGGAGGTAGCCATGAGAAAAAATGTTGAATAACCAACATTCTGCATGTCGGAGCATTGAATGTCAGATGTTTGAACGTGGCGGGGAAGATAGGAACACTAGACAGGAAACGAAAACTGACCAGGACACGCAAAAGTTCTATCTAGCCATAGTGGAAGACAGTGGAGTGAAATGGGAAGAAGACAACGTTACTGTTCCCACAAATAAAGAGAAATATCAGCAGCAGCAAATAATGGTGTAACAGGAGTAGGATTCTTTACAAATAAGGCAGAGTGTGGGTTGCCGTGAATAGTCAGTTTCTAAGTTTATTCTCATCAGAATCGAGAGCAAAACAAAGCCAACCACAACAGTTCAGCCATACGACGTCACAAACAGGAGATGAACTGGTAGAGAAACTACACTCCTGGAAATTGAAATAAGAACACCGTGAATTCATTGTCCCACGAAGGGGAAACTTTATTGACACATTCCTGGGGTCAGATACATCACATGATCACACTGACAGAACCACAGGCACATAGACACAGGCAACAGAGCATGCACAATGTCGGCACTAGTACAGTGTATATCCACCTTTCGCAGCAATGCAGGCTGCTATTCTCCCATGGAGACGATCGTAGAGATGCTGGATGTAGTCCTGTGGAACGGCTTGCCATGCCATTTCCACCTGGCGCCTCAGCTGGACCAGCGTTCGTGCTGGACGTGCAGACCGCGTGAGACGACGCTTCATCCAGTCCCAAACATGCTCAATGGGGGACAGATCCGGAGATCTTGCTGGCCAGGGTAGTTGACTTACACCTTCTAGAGCACGTTGGGTGGCACGGGATACATGCGGACGTGCATTATCCTGTTGGAACAGCAAGTTCCCTTGCCGGTCTAGGAATGGTAGAACGATGGGTTCGATGACGGTTTGGATGTACCGTGCACTATTCAGTGTCCCCTCGACGATCACCAGTGGTGTACGGCCAGTGTAGGAGATCGCTCCCCACACCATGATGCCGGGTGTTGGCCCTGCGTGCTCGGTCGTATGCAGTCCTGATTGTGGCGCTCACCTGCACGGCGCCAAACACGCATACGACCATCATTGGCACCAAGGCAGAAGCTACTCTCATCGCTGAAGACGACACGTCTCCATTCGTCCCTCCATTCACGCCTGTCGCGACACCACTGGAGGCGGGCTGCACGATGTTGGGGCGTGAGCGGAAGACGGCCTAACGGTGTGCGGGACCGTAGCCCAGCTGCATGGAGACGGTTGCGAATGGTCCTCGCCGATACCCCAGGAGCAACAGTGTCCCTAATTTGCTGGGAAGTGGCGGTGCAGTCCCCTATGGCACTGCGTAGGATCCTACGGTCTTGGCGTGCATCCGTGCGTCGCTGCGGTCTGGTCCCAGGTCGACGGGCACGTGCACCTTCCGCCGACCACTGGCGACAACATCGATGTACTGTGGAGACCTCACGCCCCACGTGTTGAGCAATTCGGCGGTACGTCCACCCGGCCTCCCGCATGCTCACTATACGCCCTCGCTCAAAGTCCGTCAACTGCACATACGGTTCACGTCCACGCTGTCGCGGCATGCTACCAGTGTTAAAGACTGCGATGGAGCTCTGTATGCCACGGCAAACTGGCTGACACTGACGGCGGCGGTGCACAAATGCTGCGCAGCTAGCGCCATTCGACGGCCAACACCGCGGTTCCTGGTGTGTCCGCTGTGCCGTGCGTGTGATCATTGCTTGTACAGCCCTCTCGCAGTGTCCGGAGCAAGTATGGTGGGTCTGACACACCGGTGTCAATGTGTTCTTTTTTCCATTTCCAGGAGTGTATATGAATATAATAATAAAGTAATAATTACGAGGGTTGGAATGCGGCAGCAAAAAGAGTAGAGTAATAATGAGAGAGGAGAGACACTAATAGAGTTCTGCCATAAATTTCAACTAGTAACAGCGAATGCACTACTCAAAAGTCGCTAAAGGATGTAGTATATTTGGAAAAGTCCCCGAGAGATGGGACGATTTCAGCTGGATTCTATCATGGTCAGACGGAGATTCCGCAATCAGATATTGGATCGCAAGGCGTACCCAAATGCCATACAGATTCCGATTGCAATTTAGAAATGATGAAGAGTAGACTGAAGCTTTATAAAATCGACCAAAAAATTACTGAAAGAAGTGAGGTACTGAAATACTGAGGAATTATGAGATGCATTTGAAATTCTGTAAGCTTGCAGATAATTCGATAATGAATACCACTGTAGGCAGTTCAGATGGAGAAGAATGAGCGTCTCTACTTAAGGCGACCACAGAGAATGGACAGAAAAACACAAATGCATCGAAGGTAACTACAAAAACCTTGCGTAACAGAAGGAACATTTTAACTGATCGAAAAAAGAAGGAGGTTCAAAAGGATTACAGAAGTATAATCAGGAATGAAATAAATAGATCAGGGAACCAAGTGATAAACAGTTTCAGAGAAAACATGAAGAAAGAGAGATGGTCGTTGGAAGTTCAGATTCAGGCTATGGAAAAGTCAAAATAATCTTCACCGTCAGCAAACTTAAAAGCAGATTCATCGAGCTTAAGAGTGCAATGGTAATGCTGGTGTTAAATGCATACAAAAAAGCGGTAGATGGAAAAGAGTGCATTGACAGCCTCTATGTGGGGGAGGACTTGTCTGATGACGTGACATAAGAAGACTTGGGAGTAGATATGAGACCCACTGGTAAACACAGCTTTGGGTAACTGGCCATCAAATCAACCGGAAAGCACTGAAAACATTTCTACTGAATTTGTAAAATCATTGAGGAAGTGCCAACCAAACCATTATTCAAATTAGTGTACAGAGTCTATGAGACTGAGGACGTACCATCACACTTTCGGAAAAATATCTTCCAGACTGTTCCGATGATACCGAGGGCAAATAAAGTGCGCGAACTATCGTACAATCAACAGCTAATGCATCCAAGCTGCTGACACGAATAATATACAGAAGAGTGGAACAGAAAATTGAGGATCTGTTAGGTAACAATCAGTTTGGCTGTTTGAAAGGTAAAGGCACTAGAGAGGCAGTTCTCGCATTGCGCTTGATAATGGAAACAAGGCTGAAGAAAATCTAGACACAGTGATACAATCGTCGACCTAGAAAAAGCGTTCGACAATGTAAAATGGCGCAAGATTTTCGAAATTCTTTCAAACGTAGTAGTAAGCTATTGGCAAAGACAGGTAAAATACAATATTGTGGGGACTCTCTGTATCAGTCGATCTTGCATCTGCTTCAGGAATAGTTCTGTCCACCATCTGACCTACTTCGAACCTGAGGGTTACAAACTGTAATTATCACCTCCGACGGATCCCACACAACCAACGGCTAAACTTCTGAAATGTAATTCCCTACATATAAACGATTTTTTGCTAATCGTTTTGTCCTAACTAACTCAGAGTAATTAGAAGAAATCGTGTGTAATTTCTTACAATTTTAACCAGACGTGAGGAAAGATATAATACAGCTTCGCAGAATAGATTAAATACAATTCATAACCTGATCGCTAATTTATTTATCATAGGTCAGTTCATTACAATCGCCCTGAAAACCATGACGTAATATATCACGTGAAC
Organism: Schistocerca cancellata; assembly: GCF_023864275.1. Lineage (NCBI taxonomy): Eukaryota > Metazoa > Arthropoda > Insecta > Orthoptera > Acrididae > Schistocerca > Schistocerca cancellata. The sequence goes on along the minus strand of NC_064628.1, from coordinate 241,589,471 downwards.
TATTAGTCCACGTTCGTAGACAATTAAAGGTAACACAGTTCGGCATAATTCGTATAAGTACACCGTCAAATCTCTAACTACTCTAAAATCCATTAACATCAATCATACGATTATACGGCGCCTGTGGCCAAGCACTCAATCCCCGGATGAAGGCTGGCAATGTTGCTCAGAAGTATCCCATCACTCTGTAACACATTTAATCATGCGACGAGGAAATTCCCCATCTCGGACCATGCCTGTACAATCGGCTGCTCATTTGCACTCAGCTCATTCAACCGACCCCTTCGCTAGAATATTACGTGAAACATTATAACTTCTCGACAGTAGGGGGACGCTACCGTAAGTACAAGAAACAAGAGGAAACAATCTCAATGTAAGGTCAAGAACGAAGTCCGCGGATTAAATAATACGTAAAACAGGGATGCGATCTTTCACCCCTACTGTTCACTCTATATCTGTTATAAGCAATGGTGAAAAGAAAGGGAAGATTGGAAAGCGTTATTTATATTAAGGGTGAAAGAATATCAATGATAAGATTCGCTGATGATATTCTTATCTTCAATGAAAGCGAAGAATAGTTGCAGGGCGTATTGAATGGAATAAACAGTCTAATGAGTGCAGAATAAGAATTGAGAGCAAACCGATGAAAGAGTAACACAGGTAAAGACGGCATTCTTAATGAAAAGAAGTCTACCGGTACCAAACATAGACCTAAATTTGAGGAAGAAATTTCTGAGAGTGTGCGCTTGTGTAAATACTTGTATGGAAATCAATCATGGACTGTAGAAAACCCGAAAAGAAAAAAAGTAGATGCATTTTGGTTGTTGTACAAATGAAGAAAGTAAAAAAAAAGCAGCATATCTAGTGATGAATAAACAAAGTCCGATTAATAGCAGAATCAGAAACACTTGTCAGCGAGATTTTAACGGAGGTAAGGGGGTGAGTGAGAGGCAAGATGACAGTTATTGGGGGTGTAATTAGACGACAGTAGCTCCGATGGCGAAAGAATGAGCGACGCGATGTGATAGGCAAGTGACCATACCAACAATTAAAGGCATGCATAACGAAAATACTTGTCTATCACTAAAATGTTGTGTTTGTTGTATAGTAGGATATGTAATTGTAATTTAGTTGAACTAAACACGTTAGTAACTATCAACAGGATAGTATGTACGTCTACAAGAAATTATGATGACCCGATGTCTTAGAGAAGCGCTGAGTACATTATGTTGTGCTGGGTCGATGTTTACCAAGCCACACAATAACTGTAGGGCTACTCGCACAGTACAGAACAACTGATCTGTAGTGGGATGGTGCTGACACGTAATGAGAAGGCTATTATCCCACTTTGGGTAGGCAAAATTCGAAGTCATACCGAGGAAGCCGCAAACAGAAGCGCAACAATAGACTTCAGAGGCAACACCAATACATTCCATTTTTTTTGTTTCATTGCTTATTTTCTTTTCACATTCTTTCTAATCATGAATTTTTGTATATTTATTCTTAAGGTATATTGTCATTATTGGATATTCAAATCAAGAATTCAGAAAAAAAATGCAGTACTATGTAAGAAACTTCCAAAGTTGTGAATGTAATGCACGATCCTTTTCTAGACACAAAGGATTGTAATTTACATGATGCAATAACTAAGTAATCCCACTACAAAGCTAAAATAAAATAATTTTTCCGAGGTGCTTCTATGAAGGGAAGGAGAGTCTAGGTATTATCTAGTATTAATGATAGAAAGTACGAGGGTTGTTCAATAAGTAATGCGCATATTTTTCCTAAGATAATTTCGGTTGAGAAAAAAAGTGGAATTACCGTACCCGCCAGGGTAGCCGAGAGCGCTAAAGCCCTGCTTCCTGGACTCGGGTAGGCGCGCCGGCCCCGGATCGAATCCGCCCGGTGGATTAACGACGACGGCCGGTGTGCCGGCCAGCCTGGATGTGGTTTTTAGGCAGTTTTCCACATCATCCTAGGTGAATACCGGGCTGGTCCCCACGTCCCGCCTCAGCTACACGACTCGCAGACATTTGAAACACATTCACCCTATTTCACTATTTACAGTAGACGCAGACAGCTGGGGTACACTAATTCCGTCATGGGGGGTATGGGGTGGCGGCAGGATGGGCATCTGGCCACCCCTTAGCATTAACAATGCCACTTATGCACTTAACCCTGCCGACCCTGCGCACGATGCAGGATAAAGGCAGTAGCAAAAGAAAGAAAAAGAAGAAAGAAAGAAGACAAATGTGGAATTTGCTATGGGACATCGTGTAATATTCTTGCTTCAGCCCCTATAATTTTACGAAGTTCTGATAGGAGACGGCGCTATAAGCAGTTTTCAAAAGGGTGTCTGTAACGGAGGTGCATTTCAAGGAGAGAGCTGTCACTGAGTTCCTTTTAGCGGAAAACCAGAGCATCATAGATATTCACAGGCGCTTGCAGAACGTCTACAGAGACTTGGAAGTGAACAAAAGCAGTAGCTGGACGAGGCGCCTGCCGTCATCGCAACAAGGTCTCGCAAATCTGTCCAATCCTCCGTGTTCCGGCCGGCTTCGCACAGCTGTGACGCCTGCAATGTTGAAACGTGCGGACACCCTCATCTGAGGTGATTGGCGGATTACGAACAAATGCCTCGCTGTTCATCTGGACGCAGCACGACGTCGGCTCCGACGCGGACATACAGTTCCTTCCAGTAAGGTGGCGCAAGGGCGTCGCATTGAACGGAGATTATGTTGAAAAATAGAGTTTTGTAGGCAAATGAGTGGGGACTAATAGGTGCATTGGAATCCTGAATGAAACTAACCTGCTTTCAGAAAAAAAATGTTGCATCAACTGTTCGATACAGTTTCGCACTGTCGCCTGATAAACAAAGTCAGAGCCTATGGAATATCAGACCAGCTGTGTGGCTGGATTGAAGAGTTTTTAGCAAACAGAACACAGCATGTTGTTATCAACGGAGAGACGTCTACAGACGTTAAAGTAACCTCTGGCGTGCCACAGGGGAGTGTTATGGGACCATTGCTTTTCACAATATATATAAATGACCTAGTAGATAGTGTCGGAAGTTCCATGCGGCTTTTCGCGGATGATGCTGTGGTATACAGAGAAGTTGCAGCATTAGAAAATTGCAGCGAAATGCAGGAAGATCTACAGCGGATAGGCACTTGGTGCAGGGAGTGGCAACTGACCCTTAACATAGACAAATGTAATGTATTGCGAATACATAGAAAGAAGGACTCTTTATTGTATGATTATATGATAGCGGAACAAACAGTGGTAGCAGTTACTTCTGTAAAATATGTGGGAGTATGCGTACGGAACGATTTGAAGTGGAATGATCATATAAAATTAATTGTTGGTAAGGTGGGTGCCAGGTTGAGATTCATTGGGTGAGTCCTTAGAAAATGTAGTCCATCAACAAAGGAGGTGGCTTACAAAACACTCGTTCGACCTATACTTGAATGTTGCTCATCAGTGTGGGACCCGTACCAGGTCGGGTTGACAGAGGACGTAGAGAAGATCCAAAGAAGAGCGGCGCGTTTCGTTACAGGGTTATTTGGTAAGCGTGATAGCGTTAGGGAGATGTTCAGCAAACTCAAGTTGCAGACTCTGCAAGAGAGGCGCTCTGCATCGCGGTGTAGCTTGCTGTCCAGGTTTCGAGAGGGTGCGTTTCTGGATGAGGTATCGAATATATTGCTTCCCCCTACTTATATCTCCCGAGGAGATCACGAATGCAAAATTAGACAGATTCGAGCGGGCACGGAGGCTTTCCGGCAGTCGTTCTTCCCGCGAACCATACGCGACTGGAACAGGAAAGGGAGGTAATGACAGTGGCACGTAAAGTGCCCTCCGCCACACACCGTTGGGTGGCTTGCGGAGTATAAATGTAGATGTAGAATTATTGAATTCCCCTTCTATCGATAGTTATGTACAGTACGAATACAGCCACACCCTGAAATACATGTGCTAGATGCGTACCTGTCTGGTGGCGACGTAGTTGAAGAGCGTGATGGAGATGTAGGTGGCGACGAACATGATGCCACCCAGACTGGCGACGCGGACCGAGTACTGCCGAATGCCGTCGAGGAACGCCACGCTCGCGTCCTCCCGGGTCTGGCCGTTGGCAATGACCTCGTTGGGGTCGAACATGGCGCGCAGTACGACGTCGTTGACGGTGTCCTCCGGGGCGCAGCGGCCCTGCAGGTAGTCGTCGACCGCGCGAGCCACCGCCTCGCTCATCTGCGCCGCGTACTCCACCATGACGCCCGTCAGGGTGCCAAAGAAGAGCGTGTTGAGCGGCTGGCACGCGGCCGACACCACCGTTGACAGCACGGCGACCAGCATCAGTAGACGCTCAAATGTAGTCGAGAAGCGGAACTGTGCACAGGGGAGAGGCGCGTCAGTGAAAAACAGGCAGGTTTGAGAGACTTTCGCTCAGCTGTGGAGTTGGTGCTGTTACGAAACTCCCTGGCAGATTAAAACTGTGCACCGGACAGAGACTCTAACCCAGAAGCTTGTCTTTCGCAGACACTGCTCTTACCGAGGGGTCTCCAAAGACACTCATGTCCAGAAAGAAACAGAACGCTTTGAACGACTAGAGATAGGGCGGTCATATTCACAGAACATGTACATTGGTATGTTCTGCAGAAATGATTAGCATTTCTCTTACCTCGGTTCATCATGTGTCCTGGTGCCTAGTAGACATGGACCCTGATAATTTGTTCCACACGTGATGGCATCGACGCGTATTAGACTCGAATGTCGCCAAGGATGGCTACCCATGCTGCATTCACCTGGTTCCAAAATCGATCTGTTGTAGTTGGCACTGAGTCACAGCACTATACTCATCACACACATTTTCGATTGATGACAAGTCTCTTGATCTGGCCACGGCAAAAGGCTGACATTCTGTGACACCAAAAAGGCACGTGTTCTTGTAGCAACATGTGGTCGTGCATTGTATTGCGGAAAAATGACGTCTGGTGCATTGTACAGAAAGGGTACTGCTACAGGTAGCAGGATGTCATTCACGTACGTGACAGGGATCACAGTGCCCAGGACACACACCAACTTTGATTTTTGGTTGCATCCCCACACTATAAGGCCTTGAGTTGACATTATGCAGTCACTGTGATGCTGCTCCCCCTGTCTGCAGCGAACCAAAATGTTGCCATATTTTTCAAGCAAAGAGAACCTGGAATCGCCCGAAAACACTATCTGATGCCATTCCTGTCCCCAGTGACGTCGCTGCATGCACCATTGCCATCTAGCATTTTTCTGTACTTTCGTTAAAGGTAGGCAGAGAAATGGACGACTCACACAGAACACACGTCGTAATAAATGGCGACGGACTGTCATACCTGATACGGTAAGATGTGTTACGTTATTCCAATGTTGCACCAGAGCAGAGGACGGCGCAGATCTGTCCTGCAATGACATTCGGATGCGGTGACGATCTTCTCGGGGGCGGGGGGGGGGGGGGGGTACGTCCTTCCGTCAACCATTCTGCACATACCCATTGCACTGCCGAAACACTTCGCCCTACACGAGCAACAATTTCCCGTATGGTTACATCACATTCTCTCATTCCAATAATGTGCCCTGTTTCAAACTCACTGATTTGACGGTACGCTTCCCACGTACGTCTGCGAGGCATCCTGCACTTCTGCTCAAGTAACACTGATCTATTACCATCGGTTATTAGCGGCAGTGAGAGCGGCGGGCACATTCTACCGATGGGGTGTGTTGCGCCGCGATGTCGATGTTGACCTCGAATCCGCGGGCTGACATATTACTAATGCTAATCATTCCTGCAGAACATACAAATGTGAATATGAACCTCCTATCTCTAGTCGTTCAAAGTGTTCTGCTTTTTCTGAACAATAGAGTGCGATCAAGTATGAGAAAGGTTTAATCCGCCCCGAGATTGAGAGGAAGTTGTTTAAAGTGGTCCGCGATTCTTCCCGCTCGTCTAGCTCCTAGACGAGACCGTTAGTAGCTATACATTCACTTGTTCATAACGAACGCTGTTAACGGAGATGCCACCAGAAGCGTCCAGCCTGCAGCCTACTGTGCCTTCCAAACTCTGTTTGCTGTGTTGTTTTTTCAAGTTTTCGTTCTTACATATACGTGTGTAGTATTTGCAATTCAACTGAACGAGATCTGACACTGAACCTACCTTGCAAGTAATACAGGCGAAACGCGTAAGGGCATAAAATTTTGTTTTATTTGGTTGTGATGAGACAGATCTATACACCGAGGCGACAAAAGTCATTGGATACCTCCCTGTATCGTGTCAGACCTTCTTTTGCCCGGCGTACAAAAATTATCATCTTAATATTATACGCAAAGCTGGTATTTAAAAGTAATCTTCCCAGTTTTTGTTATTTTTCTACCACTTCTGCATTTATTCTAGCTCTTTAACAATTTTAATATCCTTGTAATTTTCATACTAGTATTTTGTTATACACATATACAGATGGCGGTAATATCGCGTACACAAGGTATGAAAGGGCAGTGCATTCGAGGAGCTCTCATTTGTACTCAGGTGATCCATGTGAGCCGGCCGCGGTGACCGAGCGGTTCTAGGCGCTTCAGTCCGGAACCGCGCGACCGATACGGTCGCGGGTTCGAATCCTGCCTCGGGCATGTATGTGTGTGATGCCTTAGGTTAGTTAGGTTTAAGTAGTTCTAAGTTCTAGGGGACTGATGACTCAGAAGTTAAGTCCCATAGTGCTCAGAGCCATTTGATCCACGCGTAAAGTTTCCGACGTGATTACGGCAGCAAGGCGGGAACTAACAGACTTTGAACGCGGTCTGGTAGTTGGAGCTAGATGCAAGGGTCATTCCATTTCAGAAATCATTAGGGAATTCAATATTCTGAGATCCATAGTGTCAACACTGTGCCGAGAATACCAAATTTCAGGCTTTACTTCTCACACAGCCAACACAGTGCCTGACGGCCTTCACATATCAACCGAGAACAGCAGCATTTTCGTAGAGTTGTCAGTGCTAACAGACAAGTAACACTGCGTGAAATAACTGCAGAAATCAATGTGGGACCCACGACGAACGTATCAATTGGGACAGTCCGGCGAAATGTGGCGTTAATGGGCTATGGCAGCTGGAGACTGATGTGAGTGCTTTTGCTAACAGAACGACATTGCCTGCGGTGCCTTTCCTGGGCTCGTGAGTATATGGGCTGGACTCTATACTATTCGAAAATTGTGCCTTGCTCAGTTAGTCCCGAATTCAGCTGGTAGGAGCTGATGTTAGGGTTAGAAAGTGGTGCAGACACGAACCCATGGACCGAAGTTGTCAACAAGGCATTGCGCAAGCAGGTGGTGACTCGACAATGGTGTGGGCAGTGTGACATGGAATGGACTGGATCCTCTGGTCAAAATGAACCTATCACTGACTGGCAATGGTTACGTTCGGCTACTTGGAAACCATTTCCAGCCATTTATCCACGTCATGTTCCCAAACAATTATGTCGTGCCACTGGGCCACGATTGTTCGCCATTGGTTTGAAGAATGTTCTGGACAATTCTAGAGAACTATTTGGCCACATAGATAGCCTGACATGAATCCCATCGAACATTTATTGAATTTAATCGAGTGGTCAGTTTGTACACAACTCCTCGCACTGGCAACACTTTCGAAATTGTGGACGGCTACAGGGGCAGAATGGCAAATATTTCTCCAGGGACTTCCTGCGAGTTGTTGAGTGCATGCCACGTCGAGTTGTTGAACTACGACGGATAAAAGAAGGTCTGACACGATACTGGGAGGTGTCCAATGACTTTCGTCACCTCGGTGTATAGTCTAAGAATCTCGGAGATTAACTGGTTCCTTTATTTTACTATTCATAGTAATTTTCGCTTCAGTTTGATCACCTCAAATGAAACATATTTTGTCCGCTTTCTTAGGGGTCTTCCATGCCACATCGGCCAAAAGGAGGACCGATACGGTATTTTATGGCACGTTGGTGTATAGTCTAAGAATCTCAGTGGTTAACTGATTCCGTTATTTTACTACTTGTGGTATCGATAGCTACAATGCCATAGCGTAGGTACAAGGTTAAGGTTGGCACTACGACACCGACACCGACGACAGCGCCCTCTAGCCGGCGTTGTGCAGCTCTACGAGCGCCGCTCCACATTCTACCCATTTGATTCCGAGTAGACGACCAAGCAACATTCTTTCTGTTGGGGTGAGCCACTACAGGCTTGCCTTTGTAACTTCTCGTAGCTGTTAGCTTTGATACATGAACGGTTTCGCACGTGCTCATCTGTACGCAAAGTTAAGTAATATTATCGATTGTATATATTCATACACCAGTAAAAGAGCTTTCACTTATACGCAGTACCGAAGTACTTCACCTTTTCCTGCTCCTACTCGCGTCCTTCACTCTCGGCCTATTTTGCAGAAGCAGTTCACAGGAGCAGATCAAATGGTTCAAATGGCTCTGAGCACTATGGAACTTAACTTCTGAGGTCATCAGTCCCCTAGAACTTAGAACTACTTAAACCTAACTAACCTAAGGACATCACACTAATCCATGCCCGAGGCAGGATTCGAACCTGCGACCGTGTCGGTCGCGCTGTTCCAGACTGCAGCGCCTAGAACCGATCGGCCACCCCGGCTGGCCGGAGCAGATCCACGCGCCGCCTATCCAGGTGGGATACAAAACTACTCATTATAATTTTTCCTTCATTGTGATCATTTCCAATGAAACATATTACTTTAGTTCTCTTATCAGATAATTTAGAATGTAGCGGATATTATGATATTACGTAACAATGAATTGCACAAATTAATATATTTTACTTCGTCTGACTCCACAGCCTATTCACAATGGTTCTAGCTGTGGCGTGCCTTGCTTGGAGAAACTTAATCTTCATATTAATACATACATATGTTAAAATCTGAGTGCACTCTGGCATACTTACCAGTTTAAAGAAACCCACTGGTGGAGGTGGTTCTGGGCCCTTTTCTTTGGGTTTATCTGTGAATTGTCTGAAAAAGAGAGCAAGTCACTTCGTGATTTTTTAACTACATATTTTACATTGCGACATAAAAAAATTGCAGTAAAGTAAAGAAATATTCATAAGATCACGAAATTTATACCACACAAAAATAATTTGTATAAAGGTGTTAATAAATGATGGAATTTTCGAACTAAAACAGAGTCGGCTTCCTGTGGTATAAAGTACATATTGCATCAGAGAAGCAAATAACAGGTACCAGCGTTTTCTCAAGTACAACAGACATTCTTTAAAAGCAGCGTAGTGGGGATAGGAATTTCAAGCAGCGTAATATGGAGTATTTTTGGCGATGATTGGTTCGGGGGAAGTGCTAAAAAATGGTCTTACTTTGCTGTAAAACATGGCTTCATTCGCTGGCGAACTTCGCTATGTTTATATATTTTACATTTTGTCTTACATTATAATGGTTCTCCCCATCCATTACTAGGTTAACTACACTAGAAGATGCGGCAGTAACATGACCTTTCATTTGGAAAACGTCTTTCTTATAATTCTTTCCTTGCATGGTATATCGCATCTGTATTCTTACATCACGTGCCAAATACGTTTTAAAATATTTCTGTAATACTACATTTCAAATTCCTCCAATGTCTTGTTAGGTTCGGCACTCGCCAGATTTCCCTTTGTACAGTACTATATTTCAGGCCTACTACTTTAGCAATAACTTAAGTTTCGTGTCACTAGTGAAGCTTGAGTGAAAAACCCTTCGTCTGCAGAAATTTGTATCTCATACTTTTCTTACTTCGAATGTCTTGCACAAACTTGTCTCCCCCATGGGGAAGGTATTAAAACTCTTCTTCTTCCATTTTTCCTCAATTTTGAAGGTTAACAACTAGCTGTAGAAATTTATGTTACTTTCCATCATTTATAATGAATACTTCTTAGTCCTTTATCCATTCATTTAAAGAGTTCCGCTAAATATCACGCATTCACGGGCAGATCGGTTATGACTTAGGTGAACTAGATTTGTACATCTTTACTTTTCTGGCAGAATGAGTATTTCATAAAATTTCTAGGTCACTTCCGGATGATGTTGAGTTCTTCAGATAACGTAAGTCCATATCCCAAGAGATACTTTTTCGCCTCAATATTTCTGCTGAAATTCAGGAAAACGTCTTCAGTAGCATTTTACGACTGATGATTTGACTAACGAGCTTCAACTCCACGAATGCGCAAATCGACAATGTCACACATCAGTGGAGTGTCTCAAATGCAGTACATTTGGATACAGGGTCCTGCTCTCGACGGGAGGGAAGACGTGCAACCAATATTTTGTATCTGTGACGGTTGGAACTTTAATAGTGCAACTACGAACTTACAGCTGATACAGCAGAGATACATGTTTCGTAGCTTAACTGTCCTTCAAAGTAGTCCCCATGTTTTTATATAGCCCGCTAGCTACGACGTGGAAGTTGTAGAGTACTTTCACCAGCGCCAGTTGTGTTGATCGAACGGAGTGGTCTGTTAGCTGACGAATCTCTGTATTAATTCTGAAACGTGTGCTACGAAGCGCGTCCTTTATCTTAGGAATCAAGTCGAAGCCGCAAAGATTAATGACAGGGCGTATCGTGAATACTACAGCACTTCCCAGAATCATCGATGGAACAAATTAGTCATAGCTTGCACCGTAGGCTTGCGAGCATTGACCCGAAAAGTGATGGGTGGATTCTGCAGAAAATGTTGCCGCCTCTTTCTCAGGGTTGATCGCGAGTTCCTGGAATGAACGGTAATATTGCGGAATCACGGTATGCCGTTGGGTAACGGTATACGTTAGGATAACACCAGCTCGGTTCTATACGAGAATCACCATATCTTTCACATTGATGACGTCTCATTTGGTGACTTGTAGATAATACTGTACGAGATATCCTTCACGTTTGTAGCGTGATAGCCTCGTATCATAGCCGTTCCCGCTATTGCGTTAATTCATGCCGAACCCATTATGATACCATTTGTGTCTTGCCCAGGCGTTCCTTTAGAGTGTACAGTTCAGCCGTACGTTGTACCTCAGTCTCTCAGGCCAGCTTACAAATCATTTGGAGTCGTTGACCGTTCAGTAATGCGGTAATACCAAAGACTGACACTGGTGACGGGATGACCGATATTACATTTTGGCGTTCCTCGTTGGTAGCTTTTACTCACTGTGCCATGTTGCACAAGACAACGGAGATTCCTTGCAAGCCTCTTTTAAGACCTTACTGGAATACTCAATTTTTATCCAACTTCCTTGTCCTTGTTTCGAAAACAATGTGACAGCACTACGTTAGATAGTGCGCTACACGAGGCTTTATTCTTCTTACAACTGCACATGCGCGTGATGTGGAAAGAAGAGTCCATTTGCGATGTTGATGTTATAAATAATGTGTGGGCTATTTGACATTTAATTCAATGGCATTGCATCTTCAGGACTGTTTTGCCACTATAAAATTCCTACCTTCGTACATACCGATGCGTACCAGTAGTCTTCCCCCTCTTCCTTCCATTCTCTTTTCCTAAATTGATGGCATTTGCTGGGAGTAGTTGGCAGAAGAAGGATCTTCATCTTCACCATAGCACAAGACTCACCTTTACCAACTGTATTTTTCGTAGTAATACTACAAAAAAATCATCTTCCTTTATCTTTGATCTTATTATTTTATTCGTTTCAATTGTGAAAACTACACTCCTGGAAATGGAAAAAAGAGCACATTAACACCGGTGTGTCAGACCCACCATACTTGCTCCGGACACTGCGAGAGGGCTGTACAAGCAATGATCACACGCACGGCACAGCGGACACACCAGGAACCGCGGTGTTGGCCGTCGAATGGCGCTAGCTGCGCAGCATTTGTGCACCGCCGCCGTCAGTGTCAGCCAGTTTGCCGTGGCATACGGAGCTCCATCGCAGCCTTTAACACTGATAGCATGCCGCGACAGCGTGGACGTGAACCGTATGTGCAGTTGACGGACTTTGAGCGAGGGCGTATAGTGGGCATGCGGGAGGCCGGGTGGACGTACCGCCGAATTGCTCAACACGTGGGGCGTGAGGTCTCCACAGTACATCGATGTTGTCGCCAGTGGTCGGCGGAAGGTGCACGTGCCCGTCGACCTGAGACCGGACCGCAGCGACGCACGGATGCACGCCAAGACCGTAGGATCCTACGCAGTGCCTTAGGGGACCGCACCGCCACTTCCCAGCAAATTAGGGACACTGTTGCTCCTGGGGTATCGGCGAGGACCATTCGCAACCGTCTCCATGAAGCTGGGCTACGGTCCCGCACACCGTTAGGCCGTCTTCCGCTCACGCCCCAACATTGTGCAGCCCGCCTCCAGTGGTGTCGCGACAGGCGTGAATGGAGGGACGAATGGAGACGTGTCGCCTTCAGCGATGAGAGTCGCTTCTGCCTTGGTGCCAATGATGGTCGTATGCGTGTTTGGCGCCGTGCAGGTGAGCACCACAATCAGGACTGCATACGACCGAGGCACACACGGCCAACACCCGGCATCATGGTGTGGGGAGCGATCTCCTACACTGGCCGTACACCACTGGTGATCGTCGAGGGGACACTGAATAGTGCACGGTACATCCAAACCGTCATCGAACCCATCGTTCTACCATTCCTAGACCGGCAAGGGAACTTACTGTTCCAACAGGACAATGCACGTCCGCATGTATCCCGTGCCACCCAACGTGCTCTAGAAGGTGTAAGTCAACTACCCTGGCCAGCAAGATCTCCGGATCTGTCCCCCATTGAGCATGTTTGGGACTGGATGAAGCGTCGTCTCACGCGGTCTGCACGTGCAGCACGAACGCTGGTCCAACTGAGGCGCCAGGTGGAAATGGCATGGCAAGCCGTTCCACAGGACTACATCCAGCATCTCTACGATCGTCTCCATGGGAGAATAGCAGCCTGCATTGCTGCGAAAGGTGGATATACACTGTACTAGTGCCGACATTGTGCATGCTCTGTTGCCTGTGTCTATGTGCCTGAAGTTCTGTCAGTGTGATCATGTGATGTATCTGACCCTAGGAATGTGTCAATAAAGTTTCCCCTTCCTGGGACAATGAATTCACGGTGTTCTTATTTCAATTTCCAGGAGTGTATGTATGTATTTTTTTATATCACCAGTCGTAAGAGTGGTTGTATGGCTGCTGCCAGCATGCCTCCAACCTTTAAAGGTGGTAGCTGAGGCTCGAAGGAACAGTGAAGAAAAAACTTGTAACCTGTTCTCGACATTCACCGGAAGTTGACGTCCTGGTCTTAGCAGAAGTATTGAGAGAAAAACTCATGAAATAAAGAGCTATGTTACCTGTTCTCCATGACTGTTATTTTTCTGCTAAAATTTGCTTCGCTTACACATTTCCTAGACAGTGTGAGCGTAAACTGTAACTATGTCTTGAACCCTTTTTAGAATGGCTATCGTGACCTTACATTTTTTCAACTCATTCTTACTTTTAGATTTCGATTACTCTCCTGTCTGTGGTGCACTTTGTCTTTATTCTTCTGATAATTACAGAATGCCTCGTTCCAAATCACAATGTGTAGGGCTCCTCCTAGCACAAGGCTAGCAGTAGAATCTAAGTAAACAATGTCCGTCCCTGTAGTGGCTTCATTGTCCGTTTGCCTCAACATTTGTATGAATGTAGTCTCTCCAAGAGATGGCCGTTTAATATCCTGCAGTGTTATGAACTGCTGTTCCTAGAGAGAACCAGCGCCAATAATTACTAACAAGACAATCACAAGCACAATAAGCTGTTTGGCAATAAGTCGTCGCGATACTCTGTTTGTATTGAGTATCGGTCGTGACGGTCCAAAATATTCCGGGTGTTGCAGTTCCGAAGCTCGTGGCTGTAAACAAAGGTCTGCCTGTGATCTGGGAGATCAGCATCTTGATCCTAGATGGCTGCGCGTTTTGCTGTTAGGACTGTGTACATTCGCGATGACTGTCCAGCTCCACATCTGACGTTGTCTTGACGACGTTCTTGCTGGTATCGCTCGCCATCTCCACATCTGTTTCTGTAGCGTTGGATACAAAGTACTACACCTAGTAGCACTAACTTTGCTGCATGGTTCAGCGTGCACCGGGAACAAATGAAGTGAATAATTCAGTGTAAGCTATACACCGTAATAATTTTACCTCAACTAAGACCAAAAACTGCGTTATTTTTGTTGTTTATTATTGCTTATTACTCTCATGAAACATCAGTTTATGATGCCGCCGCTAACCACTAGTATGTATTTATCAGAGCTGTCACAAACTTTATCTTAAAGGACATGAATATAAAATGTATACTCAACCATGAAATTGGGGACTAAAGCAAACACTATAAAAACGAATCCAACAAATTTGACAATGTCTTACACATCCAAAGAATCCTGTTTCTTTCCAATTGTTAAACACTATAAAAAACGAATCCAACAAATTTGACAGTGTCTTACACATCCAAAGGATCCTGTTTCTTTCCAATTGTTTCATCTTCGTCCAGTCTTTTGACCCTCATCACGTGGACGTCGTCCGCACTATTAATGCCATTTTCTGCGGAGTTCTTCATGTTTCTGCGAACCCTGTTAGAAAGATAAACAAAATAAAAATTTAAACTTCCAGTGAAGATTTTCTTTTATACAGAGTACTGAAAGAAGTTGGTATATGTGCTAAATTAATAGGGCTAATCAGAATGACAATGACAGAGACAAGAGCAAAAGTAAAGGTGCTTAGCAGAACAAGTGAAAGCTTTGTCTTTAATAAAGGTGTGAAGCAAGGGGATAGTCTCTCCACTGTCCTATTCAACATAGCCCTGCATAGTGCAGTAAATAAAATCAACAAAAGAGGTACCATATTTATGAAAACTAGCCAGATATGTGCATACGCTGATGACATTGCTATAGTGGGAAGAAATACCATACACTCCAAGAAACATACCGGGCAATGGAAACAGAAGCCTTAAAAATTGGCCTCTTAGTAAATGTAAACAAAACAAAACATATGGTAATGTCACAATCTGAGGCCAGAAGAACCCCCAAAAACCTAAACATCAATGGGAAATGCTTCAATGGAGTGTCCTCTTTTAACTACTTGGGAGCCCTAATAACAAATGATAACAGTATTGGAAAGGCTATAAGGGAAAGAATACAAGCAGGAAACAGAGCTTACTTTTCAAATATGCAGCTTTTCAAAATTAGCCTTGTTACAAGAAAAACTAAATTGCTAATATATAATTCCCTAGTCCGCCCAGTTATCACATACGGCTCAGAGGTATGGACGTTGACAGAACACGATAAAAATGCTCTAAGAAGCATTGAGCGGAAAATACTACGCAAAATCTATGGGCCAATAAGGGAGGAAGAAGGCTGGAGAATACGCTACAATGCCGAATTACAAGAGTTAATTCAAGGCAGGCAAATTTGTGAAATCACAGCGAATACGATGGCTAGGACACTTGGAGAGAATGGCAGAGGATAGAATTCCAAAGAAAATGATGAAAGGTATGATCCATTCAGTTAGGCGAAAAGGGAGACCTAGAAGAAGATGGATCGATGAGGTAATAATGGATATCAGCAATATGGGAGTCCGGGGGTGGAAAAGAGCAGCAAATAAGCGAGAAGTGTGGAGGAAGATTGTTGAAGAAGCCAAGGCTCACCAAGGGCGGTAGAGCTACTGAAGAAGAAGAAGTGAAGATTTTCTCAGCAGTAATGGTTTTACAAGAATTGCCTTACGTATGTTCGTTAATATGAAGACTGAACTGTGGCCTGATACTCGATCAAGTATCGAGATAAGATCTATACAGGTTACTCCCAAAGATTTGTAGATAACATGAAATTTACATATTACGTAACTTCTGTCGAACCTCTTGTCAGCTTCAAGGATCCTTATCTATCGATAGCGCTTTTCGCTGTTCTTGGATTTTTGAGAGTGGGGATACCAGAGGGAGATAGGGGATAAAGGCTAAAGATATCGAATTTTATGACTACTATGTAAAGGGAAGGCATTTCCCAATAAAATCAGTCATGTTGGATTAAAAGATTAAACTGCTGATCCAGTCCGATGTACTATTGATGATCAAGAGAAATCAGTGGTGGTAGGTTATCAGTGTACTACTTGCTTTCGTATATCTATAAATGCCGCAAAGTTTTTGGTCAAAATGCTCGGTTGCTTGGCTGGCCTGGCGAAATGGTCACAATTCCTGCGCTCACATGAACTTCTGGACTTTGGTCTTTCTTTCGCATGTCTCGGCACTTTGCTGTTCGGAGCGTCGCTGAGCCCTTTGGTGACGCCACGCTTTGCACCATACATAATAAGGTTTTAGGCACCGTTGGAACAAATCTTAAACCTGCATCTCAATAGGAAGCAATTACGGCCTTTCAAAAAAAGTGATCCTTCAATTCTGTTGAGCAGTGTCTATTAAGAGGATACGTCCGTAAAGGGATAAAATACAAAGGACGATACGTTAACTGCAAGTTGTACATAAACCAGGCTGCAGTTATGTGAGTTCAAGAATGCGAAAAGGAGGCAGCAATTCAGAACTCTAATCTATCCCCGTATTATTCAGTCAGCATGGAAATGGAAATGAAGTCCCATGTTTCTTGACAGAATGTTGGGGAACGATGCGGGAGACCCGCACCGCCGTACTAGACAAGGTTCTAATGGAGGTGGTTTGCCGTAGCCTTCCTCCAACCGGAATAGGGATGAATGATGATGATGAAAACGACGCAACAAAAGTCAGTCATCTCGGAGCAGGTATAAATCCCTGACACCGCCGGGAATCGAACCAGGGACTCCGTGCTCGGGAAACGAGAACGCTACCGCGAGACCACGAGTAAACAGCAGTAAATTAAGGGAGAGACGAAGAAAACAAGTTAATGTTCATTGAAGAAGTATCATGAACTTAAAGTTTTGTCAGTGGCACTGTAATTCTGCCAGAGACGTGAGTTACGAAATTCTTCCTGGAAGTATTTTTCTGTTGCGTACGCTTATATTTTATAATTTAAACGTGGTATACGAACAAATTGGCTTCAGTGGGTATAGCACAATGGATTATTTGGTTTATTAACGCCATATAGATTTCAAGAATGTAAATTCCTAGTTAGAACGTAACGTACGTTAAAGACAATTGAGAACACAGTAGAAAATTTACATCATTGTTCCAGCTTTCATTAGACGGTATCAGAACCGTGAGAAATTTAGAACTGATGGTGATGATGTTTGGTTTGAGGGTCGCTCAACCGCGAGGTCATCAGCCATCAATTTTTACACAGTCCAGTTTTCTTTTTCGCAGTCCAATCTAGCCACTGTCACGAATGATGATGATGATGATGATGATGATGATGAAATGATGAGGACAACTTAAACACCCAGTCCCCGGACAGAGAAGATCGCCAACCCGACCGGGAATCGAACCCGGGACCGCGTGATCCGGAAGCAGCAACGCTACCCACTAGACCACGAGCTGTGGACAAATTTAGAACTGAAACAGGAATTAAGTAAGTGGAATATCGATAACGGCGAGATATTTGTCCCGAGAATTTCGGTAAGTTTAAATTCTTTTGTGAAATTTCTCCTATCCTATTGCAATTCCTGAGGAAAAGGGGTCTTAACAGAAGGACAGATAGTCGGATAACGAGTGACAAAAAAGTTTTTTCGTGTGATATAATTACAAATTAACAACTTTAGGACCTTTCCTTCATTTCTACAGAACACTCGCTCCTTGCCAAATTTCGTGACTCTAGGTCAACGGGAAGTATCTTACAGGTTTTGATGAGTGAATTTACGAGTATAAAAATATGTGACATAAAAGGCTGTATCTTTTGATTTCTTACATCGCCAAGTGGTCATAGATATTAGTGTGTGACGTAAATTTGAAGTTGATACGTCTACTCGTTCCTGAGAAAAAGGGGATCTTAATAGGCAGACAGGCACACAGACAGCTAACAAATAAAAAAAATTTTTTTCGTGCGATATAATTAGAAATTAGCAATTTCTGGATTTTTTCCTTTATTTATACCTTGGAAACTTACTTCGTGCCAAATTTCGCGATTTGTGTGTTAGGAATTATTAGTGGAGATAGGAAAGAAAGAAATAGGTTAGGGTACAGAACAGAGTGGAAAACATAAACCTGATTGTAATGAAAACAAAAAAAAAGGCGGGCAATAGAGGTAGATGAGACCAAGAAGGTTGTTTATTGGTTTAGAAGAGATAAATAGACGGAGAATATGAATAGTGGAAGGCGGACAGATAACAGTAGAGAACATGCAAGAGTAATGTGGGTATTATAGCTGAAGAC
The DNA here is from genome assembly GCF_023864275.1 of Schistocerca cancellata. NCBI lineage: Eukaryota > Metazoa > Arthropoda > Insecta > Orthoptera > Acrididae > Schistocerca > Schistocerca cancellata. The sequence continues at coordinate 241,571,159 of NC_064628.1, read as the reverse complement.
CACAATGCATGGAAAAAAGAGAAGTCCTTCAACCAAAGGTAGATGTCAAGTAGATGTCAATGATGGCAGTGGTCAGCAGATATCGCTCATATGTTTATACATGCCGCACTTCGATCGGAACCAACGCAAAAAAGGTTGATGAACAGTATTTCTACAAGACTTTTTCATGTATTTAATAGAAACCATATCGGTAAGAATTTCTGCGGCCATTATAGTGAAAGACGAATCACAACTGCAGTGACTGTAGCTACATCAGTTAGACTTTAAAAAAATTCGACTTCAGCTTCAGATTAGTATCAGGCTGCATTTGATCATGTATCGTACTGTCTATTTTTTGGAGAACTGAGAATTCACATAAACACTTCAAGCTGTACACTTTGGAGTTTAGCTGTAGTATTGCAGCGTTTTGGACGGCTGTGCAGCACTGTCTTTGGCAGACTTAAAGCAGTAGCAGCAAATATAGGATTAGGTGGTACATTTGAAGAAGTAGAGAATACATTAAAAACATCGTTTCAGAGAACTTTTAGCAGCTAGAAGCAGCACCAACACACTTCACTGAAATTAATACATTTATAAAAATTCTAAAAAACAAAAGCTCATGTGGGGTTGATAGAATTTCAGGCAAAATTCTGAATAGTTGTTTCATTAAGTGGAAACAATTTATTTAACTTATTACAGGTTGTGCTGCATTGTTCTGGCTAAGTCGGGAAAGGTAGAACATTTTAGTGATTGGGGAATAAATCACAAAGGAAGTCATACAGCGTTCGAGTTTGCTTCTGCTCCATTTCCTTATATATGTGAATGAGCTCCCACTTCACATTCAACAAGCAAAATTGGTACTTTTTGCAGGCGATACTAGTATTACAATAAATCCTATTAGAGAGAAAACAATACAAGAGGGAAATGATATTTTCCAAAGAATTATTAAGTGGTTCTCTGAAAATGGACTCACCCTATATTTTCAAATAAGCGCCCTACATTCAGTTCTATACAACAAAAAAATCACACCAATGGCTGATGTAGTACACGAGCAAGGGTCAGTAAATCGGGTAGAAGGCTCCAAATTGTTGGAGTACATATTGATGAAAATTTGAAATATTAATCTCTTGACATAATTTGCATATTTCCACACAATGTTATCGTACGGAATAATTTTCTGGGACAACTCAGCACTTAAAGTATTGTTTGCACAAAAGCGAGCAGTAGGAATTATATGTAATGTTGACGCACTGAATTCATGTAGATAGGTATCTCTTCATTGAACTAGGCATTTTAATTGCACCGCCACAATATAAATATTTTCTAATGAAATTCGTCATAAATAATCCTTTACAATTTGAGAAGAACAGTGATGTCCATATGTACAACATTTGATGGAAAAATGATTTTTATTACCAATTGTTAATGCTGTCAATGGCTCAGAAAGGAATTCAGTTTGGAGCAACAAAATATTTTGATAATTTGCTGAGTAACATAAAATTTATTACGGGTTGCCAAGCAAGTTTTAAATCTAATTTAAAATTATTCCTTCTGCACCAGTACTTCAAGTCCATTGAACATTTATGTATAAAAACTGCTAATCAGTAAAAAAAATTCACTGTAGCTTTCTTGTAATCTGACTCATTCCACATAATTTCCCTAAAAGAGTCGATCAGATGATCTAGGTAATACGTCACACATCAAAGTTTACAATATTCAGAGATGGTTCACACGTCTTCTCTCTCTCTCTCTCTCTCTCTCTCTCTCTCTCTCTCTCTCTCTCTCTCCCTCTCTCTCTCTCCATCACCCTGACGTGAACTGACGACACGGGAGACAGGAAGAACATCCGACCACAAATTAAATGAAACTAAATTTGTCACACCATGAAAACAGTGGAACCCCTAAGATAGGATGCACTCTAGGAAAGAGAGGTATATACTTCGTGTCACTTTTGGGAAGATAATGTTTCACCTACTTTGTTCATTGAGGAAATCAAACGCGTTATCAGGACGTAGGGTTGGCCATTTCTAAATTCTTGTTTCGCATAATTATCGTCAAAGTTTCAGATGATTTATGAATTGTTTTTTTGAATTTTGTGATCTTTGTTGCGGGCACGTGGCCTTATGACGTATATCCTACTCTCAATGTAATAAACGCGTGTTGCGTACTGTATATTTCACAGCGTGCTTTCCACCATTTACTGTGATCCAAACGCGTCACTTCGTGTATAAGATTAGGTCTTCAGTGTTTCGTCCTCATAATATGTGTGACTTGCCAAATTAAAATACCGTACGTTAGTAGGTAAGTAATTTAAGTAACGAAGAGCTCTCCTGTTTCAGTATTCTGTCTCCAACTGCCTCACAGTAGTTGTGACGTCACGTTCTACTCATCCATGTTCCCTGTCTCTATGCGCATTAGGTACATTGTCTTCGAACTACATTCCTCATCTGATATTTATTGAGAACCACATATCTGTCGCTTTTCGATCAGTATTCTGATAAATATCTGGAACATCCGTTGGTCACGTTCGATTGCGAAAGTACTACACCGTCTGAGTTTTGAGATAAGATAACGATACGATCAGTCGCTTTTGCGCCTGTCAGCGAGTCTTGAAACCGCACTGATCCACATTGCCTTTTTGTGCGCCATTGTCTGAAAATAGAGATCTGGTGTCTCTGAGTTTTGTTTATTCTGAAAACTAGAGGTGTATACACGATGTTGACTTTGTATCTCTTGTGTAAAACCTACACATACGCACTTTTTATTACTTTTAAGACAAAGTTCGGGCATTAGTGCAGAGGATCTTGTATCACATACGTCAGTTATTTTAAATTTATTTCTTTTGGTTTCTCGTCTTTTGGATGTCTTCACAGCAGTTGTTTAAAGTTATTTCGAATTCTTTTGCTACATGCGTTCAGAGGACATCCAGTCCTAAACGGTACAGCACAGAAGCAGAAGAAATCGTGAAACGCCTTGACAGGTTAAAAGTGCAATGGGTGAGACGCAGTCCTGCCACCAGTGTGTATTAAACAGTTACGTCAGGGCAAGAGGAGTAACACAACAACAAGCTGTCAGACTCTTAAATACACTCTAAGACATACAAAATGACCCACCATGGCGAAATTATCGGAGTAGGCCGGAAATCGGTGGATGTGATGTACATTTGCAGACAAACAAATGATTACAGTACCACAAAAATTGGATGATTTTTTCAAGAGAAACGGCTTCACTAACTGAGAAAGTCAATAATGCGTTGGTCCACCTATTTCCCTTATGCAAGCAGTTATTCGGCTTGACACTGATTGATAGAACTGTTGGATACTCTCTTGTGAGATATAATGCCAAATTATGTCCAATTAGCGGGTTAGATGGACAAAATCCCGAGATGGATGGAGGGCCCAGCTTGTAATGCTGCAACCGTTCTCATTAGGGAGAGATCCAGTGACCTTTCTGATCAAGGTAAGGGTTTGGCAAGTTCGAAGGCAAGCAGTAGAAACTCTCGCCGTGCGCGGACAGACAGTATCTTGTAAAAATTTAAACCCTGGAGACTTCCCAAGAAGGGCAACAAAACGGGGCGTAGAATGTCGTTGACGTGCCGTGGATGCGACCAAAATGGTTCTTCTGTGAAAGATGTGGCACCCCAGACAACCATGCCTGGTTGTTGGGCCGTACGGCGGGCACAGTCAGGTTGATATCCCAGGGGTGTCTGGGGCCAAGAGACAGTTCTTCGGCCTGGAATCTCATTGAAGTAGAACAGTCTTCGGTGATGAGTCACGCTCCAAAATGAGGTCCGTTAACTACCTAAGGCGTGCCTGGAGACACCTCGGACTTACGCAGGATACCAACGACACAGTCGTCCGCATACGGCCCGACAATCAGGAACGGTGGAACCATTTCTGTTTTTCATTTACTGATTTGTATAAAGTCTTGATCTAGGCTGGGCTACCCTTACGTCCATTTTCGCACCGAAATAAGTGTTGGACAGACAGATTTATATAAATTTCAGATAAAGTACTTCCGTCAGTTTTATCGCGTCACCTCCCACAACAACCTCATATACGAACCTCAACACAACCTCAATGCGACATCATATGACTAGGCACATAATGGAGAACCGGATTCTTCTTAAGAGAACTATTCCCTGAAATTTTCATTGGCACTTCAAAATGGAAGCTCTCCACTTACCGAAATGCTCTCCACACCACCATGTTCTTGTTGAGCTGGTTCACGTCTTATCTGAGTAACAATTTTTCGAACCTACACCTTGAAATAAAAACACGTTTTTATGGCAGTTCACCAGTAGAAAAGCAGAGAGCGACGTGGTTCTGTGGTTAGCGGACTGGAGAAGATTTCTAGAGGAACAGGCTTCGAATTCCCCAGTGATTATCCAGAAATAGGCCACCCATCGTTTTCTCAAATCCATTAAGTCGAATGTTGAGGCGGAACCATGGTACAGAACGTAGGTGTTCCTCACCCCTCCTCAATCCCGGCTTTTGCGGTGTCGCTAATGACCGTTTCGTCAACGCTACGTTAAATTCTAATCTTTATTTTCCACTCAAGAAAAACTATGTAATTGTATATTTGTTTATGTTATAAAGTGTACAAAAGAAACTGAATACTTCCTTCGCTTAGGCCACTGATTCTACAGCTTCATCGAGATAATATGGGATTTCCAAAAGCAAGCTACATGTTGTTACGGCAGGGTAAGTAATTTCTATTGAATGCCTCACTAATCGTCAATGTGACACAGAAAAATGACAATATTTTCCAACACAGTTACCAAATCTACCAGTTGTTCAGTCCCCCGACGAGGGACCCGCTCCTCGGTCACGAAGCCTTTCGAGAACCGGTTTGTGAATGTCTTCGTCGTAGGAAAGTCTCATTTCCCCAGATTTTCTTACAGATTGCCAAAAAGATGGAAATCGCATGATGCATATCTCAAATGTATGGCGGATCAGCATCAACCGATTATGGGCGCCCTTGATTAGATTGTTAGCACCATTTCACTAGGACCGGACGCGGCGTAGCATTGTTCAATATACCTCTAGAATACCGCAGCGAATATCTGTGTGAAATTTAGACGTCTTGACCACAAGAATTGTAGGCCTACTCTCCCATGTACTTCAGAATACATTCCCAGTTGGCGTGCCATTTCACTCACACACTGTGGTGAATACCGCAGCAGAACCGTGTCTGCAGTAAACCCGTAACACGTGCTCTCTTCCGACAATGTGGCACTACTGTCTTATCGTGGAACGCCACGCGTCGTCCCTACGCATATAGGGTGCTAGGTAGAAGTGTAGATATTTTTATTGGTGATGGTTCAAATGGCTCTGAGCACTATGGGACTCAACATCTTAGGTCATAAGTCCCCTAGAACTTAGAACTACTTAAACCTAACTAACCTAAGGACATCACACACACCCATGCCCGAGGCAGGATTCGAACCTGCGACCGTAGCAGACCCGCGGTTTCGGACTGCAGCGCCAGAACCGCTAGACCACCGCGGCCGGCTTTTATTGGTGACTGAGGACGGTATACTGAACAACGTTACGTCAGTATTTAATTCATTTGCAGACTAATGATTAAAGCTATTAGGAGTAGTATGTTTTTAGGTTGGTATCTCCAAGTACATGTGGCAAGAGAAAGCCATTAATGCTTATTTCTCCTTGGGCAGCACGTCAGGTGTTCAAGTTCTGAAGCTTCGACGCACGAAGATTAATTTCTACTGACAATCGTAGTCCATTTAGCGGTGTAGTTACGACTATTGCACAAAACATCAGGTAATAAATATGTGACGTTCTCGTGGGAATACTTTTATATGCAGAGACGAAACAATGAACACACTGAAGTGGATACTTGTTTAGATACAAATGATCATAATATTTGTACTCTATACTGCACAAGCTACAATAAACTGTATGCCCGAGAGTACACCGTACCAGTATTATTGATTTTCTTTCCTATGCAGTTCATCAATTGAGCGAGACAAAAGGACTGTCTGTATGTCTTTGTACATTCCCTAATATTTCTATCTTTTTATCATGATCAGTATCCGGTGGTCACAGCTTAATGGTCGCACTTCTCAGGATGTAGAGGCTTATCACACTAGGGGCAAGATAGATACTGCCTACAGGAAAATTAAAGAGACCTTTTGAGAAAAGAGAGCTACTTGTATGAATATCAAGAGCTCAGATCGAAACCCAGTTTTTAGCAAAGAAGGGAATGCAGAAAGATGGAAGGAGTATATTGAGGGTCTATACAAGGGCGATGTACTTGAGGACAGTATTATGGAAATGGAAGAGGATGTAGATCAAGATGAAATGGGAGATACGATATTGCGTGAAGAGTTTCATAGAGCACTGAAAGACCTGAGTCAAAACAAGGCCCCGGAAGTAGACAACATTCCATTGGAACTACTGACGGCCTTGGGAGAGCCAGTCCTGACAAAACTCTATCATCTGGTGAGCAAGATGTATGAGACAGGTGAAATACCCTCAGACTTCAAGAAGAATATAATAATTCCAATACCAAAGAAATCAGATGTTGACAGATGTGAAAATTACCGAACTATCAGTTTAATAAGTCACAGCTGCAAAATATTAACGCGGATTCCTTACAGACGAATGAAAAAACTGGTGGAAGCCGACCTCGGGGAAGATCAGTTTGGATTCCGTAGAAATGTTGGAACACGTGAGGCAATACTGACCCTACGACTTATCTTAGAAAATAGATTAAGGAAAGGCAAACCTACGTTTTTAGCATTTGTAGACTTAGAGAAAGCTTTTGACAATGTTGACTGGAATACTCTCTCTCAAATTCTGATCGTGGCAGGGGTAAAATACAGGGAGCGAAAGGCTATTTAGAATTTGTACAGAAACCAGATGGCAGTATAAGAGTCGAGGGGCATGAAAGGGAAACAGCGGTTTGGAAGGGAGTGAGACAGGGTTGTAGCCTGTCCCCAATATTATTCAATCTCTATATTGAGCAAGCAGTAAAGAAAACAAAACAAAAATTCGGAGTAGGTATTAAAATCCATGGAGAAGAAATAAAAACTTTGAGGTTCGCCGATGACATTGTAATTCTGTTAGAGACAGCAAAGAACTTGGAAGAGCAGTTGAACGGAATGGACAGTGTCTTGAAAGGAGGATATAAGACGAACATCAACAAAAACAAAAGGAGGATAATGGAATGTAGTCAAATTAAGTCGGGTGATGCTGAGGGAATTAGATTAGGAAATGAGACACTTAAAGTAGTAAAGGAGTTTTGCTATTTGGGGAGCAAAATAACTGATGATGGTCGAAGTAGAGAGGATATAAAATGTAGGCTGGCAATGGCAAGGAGTGTAGCCATGTATGGAAGTGAAACATGGACGATAAATTGTTTGGACAAGAAGAGAATAGAAGCTTTCGAAATGTGGTGCTACAGAAGAATGCTGAAGATTAGATGGGTAGATCACATAACTAATGATGAAGTATTGAATAGAATTGGGGAGAAGAGGAGTATGTGGCACAACTTGACTAGAAGAAGGGACCGCTTGGTAGGACATGTTCTCAGGCATCAAGGGATCACAAGTTTAGCATTGGAGGGCAGCGTGGAGGGTAAAAATTCTAGAGGGCGACCAAGAGATGAATACACTAAACAGATTAAGAAGGATATAGGTTGCAGTAAGTACTGGGAGATGAAGAAGCTTGCACAGGATAGAGTAGCATGGAGAGCTGCATCAAACCAGTCTCAGGACTGAAGACCACAACAACATCTTCTTCGAGAAGATGTTTTCCAAATTTACTCAATAATATTTAGCAACAACCACATCGTCTCCTTTCAAGGATTGCCATTTAACTTTAGCGATCATTTATGTTACGCTTTCCTGTCTGCTTCACTGACTTGTTACGATCCTGACAACGCATCTCTGAATCTCTTCGGTGTCTGTTCTCATTCATGTTTGGTAAGGACGCCAAGTCCTGCAGATTCAATGTATTTTTCCAGGATACGTGAAACTAACTTAAATCTTCCATTCGAGTTCCCTAATAGTGATTTCACCTGACTGTCCCATTCCATATCACGTCTTACTCGATACGGTCGCATTAATGTGACCAACAGCTATGTTCGACATCAACGTGCAGTAACCATTCACAGACGGCAGGTGGCTGCTTCATACAAAATGGCCTGATCATAGCTTATCGGGCCAAGGGTGTAACAATTTCCGAAGGGTCTAACTTTGGCAGCTGTTCGCGAGCCGCCATGGTTATGGTAGACCATGCATAGCTAAACGGCAAAACTAATGCCAAGGTAACTATGGTGCCCATGGGCCGTAAATGACAGGGGTGAACGAGGGCTGCGAAGATGTGCGCAGGTGAATACACGAGCAAGTGTAGAGGAGCTTACCTCCGCAACAGGCCCTGCTTCTTGCACCCATGCTGACCGCTGCTCATCGGCTACGAAGGCTTGAAATTGCACGCCAGTAACGAAACTGGACGTCCACTGAGTGGCGACAGGTAGCCATTTCCGAAAAATCTCGTTTTATGCTCCATTGGGTAGGTGGCCGTTGGTGTGTACGTCGTGAAACGTCTGGAAGCAAACATCCTACAACATTCATCGAAAGGTTAGAGGCCGGAGGAGGGGACGTTACGGTCTGGGGAAACTTTAGTGGCTTTCCCTGTGTGGTCTCGTCATTCTTGAACGCACAATGGATCAACATAAGTACGTATCTGTCCTTGGGGACCGTGTCTACTCCTGGATGCAGTTTGTTTTGCCTCTGTCCGATCGCATCTACGAGCAGGACAATGCGAAGTGTCACACAGCTCGTATTGCACCTGAGTGGTTTAAAGAGCACCATCACCAGGATGAGTTTATCGGACTCCTCTTGCAACCAAATTCCCCATATTTAAAGCCAATCGAGAATCTGTGGGACCATCCCAATCGGGCTGTTTGCTCCATTTATCCTTTAACCGAGGATCCTTAACCTAGCCCCGCCTGCCACAGCACTGCCATAGCCATTGTTCCACATCCCTGTCGGTATCTTCCAACGTCACAGACTTTCTTTCTGCATTTTTTGAGCTGCAAAAGTTGATTGAAAATGATTTTGACAAGTGGTCAGTTTAATATGACTGGGCAATATACTATTAAATGAATAAAACCTTTGAAACGCGTCGTGGAGATAAATAAACAGCGACTGGTAACAGTAAACTTATTGTTTCATTTAATATCAATAACACAGTAAACCCTAACCTAACATCTTCGCATTTACAGTGCAGTATTACTCCTAAAATCTCGTCGAAAGCCTTCTTTTAGCCGCTAGTGTTGAGTGAATGTGTAATAATATGGATGCAGTTCTTCATCGCGCAACACTTTAACAACCAGTCTTTGACATACGAGTATCTGGGACTGTCTTGCAATATCACGGGTACATCAGCGAGCTGATAGGTGAACCGTGTCAAGAACCGCTTCCTCTTGTCGTGGGATACGTGTCGTCCTTGATCAACCTCTGCCCATTACTTTTGGATGAAAATTACCGGTTTCACGAAGCATTGCTGCAGGTGACAAAAGGCATTTTTACCGGGGATGGCGCCTTACATGGTACTGTGCAGCATAGACGCGAGGTGCTGCAGCAGTAACAACTTGGTTATCGGAATCATCCAACACCAAAAGCATATCGACGTATTGACCGTTCGTATACTTTATCGAGAAGCCATCCTACATGAACTTTACAGGACCATGGTTGTGTACTGCATGGGTCCCTAGACATATGTATGCAGTTTAACGAATCCCACTATCATGTGATAGGCTATTTTCACGTGACGAAATTATGTCCTGTTTATAAACGACGAGAACTAGGGCACTGGTGTCTTAAAAATAAAACAAGGACCTAACGAACATTGGAACCATGTTGTAGCGCCATTGCGGATGGTGGCTTCGTGTCCCAGCAGCCTACTCAGTGGGCTACGAAGCCTGGTAAGGTATTGCCAGGTGGTACATAGACAGTCCGATGTGCTGCACGATATGACTGTCTTGCCAGCTCCTCGTTTTCATAGATGTATTTTCAAAATGCACTCGATCTGGTTTCGCTAGATAAACTTGTGGCTTGAATCCGGATGAGAATCGCATGCTGTTCTACAAGTACCACATTTTTTCTTCACCCTGTATATCTTTAGCCGTTTATACATTGTTGTCATGATCCTGCTACAGATAACGATATTATAGCCTGCAGTACCGTGTTTTTACCGGTAACTATCGGTAGAGCATGGGCGTTCTCAAGGACTTGACTGTAACAGGCAAGAACAAATGTTATTAACTTGACCAACTCTTCTGGAAGTAGTTTTGCACATTTTCGTACGAAGTTGCTTAAAAAAAATTAGGTACTAAACTTATTACGAAAATTTGTGTTCAGGTCGACATCTTCCAATTAACTACCACCAGAAACTGGAGACTTCTAATTAAAAAATTTTATCACTGTTAATTGTTGATCTCTGTTTCTCATTTGATCAGTAAAGTCAAGAAGTGATGCGAAAGTGTTGAAGAAGGTGTTATGCCAGTCGCTGGGGTAATGTTTTCATGCATACTGTGTTCTTTAGATTTCGAAACACTTTCGTGGTAGCGCCTTTCTCTAGAATTTACCTCAAAATTACTTGTACTATGTAAATAAAGCTGTGAGACGAATACCCGTAACAGAGTGCCTGCAAAATAGAAAAAACACGCACACACACACACACAGAAAAGGAGGAGAAAAATGAATGAAACTTCACAGGTTGAGAAGGTATGTGATTCAGGAATTACAAAATCGAGTACAGTTTCCAAAGAACTTGGCAGTGTGAGGTTACTTTTCATTGTGAATTTACAACCCCTTTGGCCCGGATGCATGCACTGATTTGATTGGGAACGTTGTCATGAAGTCGTGGTATTCTCACCTGAAGCGAGCTGGGCCAAAATTGTTATAGTTGGTCCTTAATATCCTGGATATAGGCACCATGACGGAATCAACGTCTTACTTAGCCCCAAGTCTTACCTAGCCACTTCTGAGTATTTTGTTGCCACAGGAGCACTTCATCATTAATCAGGCAGTTTATAGAGACAAGTGTCATGCGTGGACGAGTACTGTCCTACTGAAAAATGGCATCACGATTAAGCCACATGAGATGTAGCGCACGAGGACGCAGAATGTGTTTGACGTACCGTCACACCGTCAGAGTTCCGTGAGTGACTTCCATCCGTGACCAGGACGCCAAGGGCAACACCGCTGTGCCTCTCTGGAACATTAGAAGAATGTGACCGCATCCATTGTCTCCACCACAAATGCTCGCCGGAGATACAGCAGAACCGTGGTTCACTGTTAAACACAGAGCGACGCCATTCATCAGCAGTCCATCCTTCCGCTCACGACACGACTCCAGACGTAACGGTTTGTGTTGAAGCAGAAGAGGAGGAGGAGGAGGAGGAGGAGGAGGATATTGGTGTTTAACGTCCCGTCGACAACGAGGATCTTTACAGACGGAGCACAAGCTCGGATTAGGGAAGGATGGGGAAGGAAGTCGGCCGTTCCCTTTCAAAGGAACCATCCCGGCATTTGCCTGGAGTGATCTAGGGAAAATCACGGAAAACCTAAATCAGGATGGCCGGACGCGGGATTGAACCGTCGTCCTCCCGAATGCGAGTCCAGTGTCCTACCACTGCACCACCTCGCTCGGTACTTGTGTTGAAGCGTTAGCGGCGGCCTACCCAGGGCACGGTAATTCCCTGGTCTGGTTCAAAATGGTTCAAATGGCTCCGAGCACTATGGGACTTAACATCTGAGGTCATTAGTCACGTAGACTTAGAACTAATTAAACCTATCTAACCTAAGGACATCACACACATGCATGCCCGAGGCAGGATTCAAACCTGCGACCGTAGCAGCAGCGCGGTTCCGGACTGAAACGCCTAGAGCCGCTCGGCCACAGCGGTCGGTCCGTAGTCTGGCTTCTACTGGTTTCAGACTAATGGTGCGGAATGACAGAACGTTTCCGAGAGTCCTTTACTCGTTCGTGGTTGGAACGTACAGATATGAAGAGTTTTCGGGTGCTTGGTCAACAATATGGCGATCCTCCCTTGACACGATCAAACGTGGTCGGCTGGAATCTTGACGAAGGGTGTGCCTTCCATCACGTTCCCATGCAGCCCAACATCCGAATGCCCCACAAATCTGGATGTTGCACGATTCGACTAGTCGACTAAATGGAGTCCCATAATGAGGCCCTTTCAAACGCTGTCAGATGCTGATAGCGTTGTCTCATACGTTACGCGTCATGTCCGTGTCTTTCACAGTGACCTCATAGCCCGTGCGGCTGGTCCCGGCAGAGGTTCGAGTCCTCCCTCGGGCATGGGTGTGTGTGTTTGTCCTTAGGATAATTTAAGTTAGGTAGTGTGTAAGCTTAGGGACTGATGACCTTAGCAGTTAAGTCCCATAAGATTTCACATTTTTTTTTTTTTTTGACCACATAGCATATGACGCTCTTCACGCACCGTACCAGACCTGGTAATGACACTACACACTCCGGCAGCCGTTGTATCTGTTACAGAGAATTGCAGCTCTAGTCTTTCAAATATCCGTTGATGGTATGCATGTATACGAAATTACAATGTTAACCTGGATGATACACTGTTTTTGTCACGTAATGAAATAGTGTATATAAACAAAGCAAGCTATAGGAACAAGTTTTCAGAAACTAATAACACGCGACGGGGGACATTTTGCCGACCGACATATTACGCAACACGGCTTCGTGAAAATGAGGAAACAGTGATGTGACGGTTTTCAGCTGCTTTTTGGGTGTGTGAAAGGAAATTTATTCAAGACTGTAATAAAGGAACAGCCAGTATAAAGGTTCGAACGCAATATAAGAAAATTAATACGTAGAGAATTTTAGTGATGGGGAAATGCCATAATATATGGAAGAGGTGATGTTGGTAAAAAAAGGAAAAGGTTTGGTGTTTAAGGTCCCGTCGAGGAGGAGGGTATGAACCTCAGGATGAGTATGGGGAGGAAGACTGGCCGTCTTTCTTCAACGAATCATCTCGCCATTTACGAGCTAAACTTTATGGAAACTCATGGGAAGCGGGTGGTCGGGATTATGACAGTCGCTCTTCCCGAATACGGGTCCAGCACATTAACAACTGCGCCGTCTCGCTCGCAGGTATTAAGAATAGTACATATGTAGAGAAGGAAACGTGTTTTTGATGGGAAGAGAAGGAGAACAAAAACTAACCAATCGAAAGAAAAAATGAAAGGAAAAAGAAGAAATGTATTTATAGCGTGATAATTGAAATGGGTAGGCCGACACCAGTTAATCCTAACACTTGAACTTAGCGTTTTGAATCATTGTGAACAGACCTTGCGCGTTATTCGATATATGTGTAGTTTCTGAACATCGTTTGACGGTCTCTCGCATGATGTCGTATGATTTCCTCGCACAAATACCAACGACCGTTGAACTCCTCCTTTCCATCGCGCATCCTGGTTCCAGTGGGAATACATAATATATGCTCCACAGAACTAAGCTGTTATAAATGAAGGGCAAATATGAAAATGCACATACCGCAGCCGCTGTGTGTTTTAGAAGCTTAGTTAAAGAGATATAAGCCAGCTGCCTCAGGCGCTTCTTCTCGATGTTCTCCACCGAGCGTCGTATGACCATCATGGAATATTGCTCAAACGTGTGTATACCAAATAGATTAACAAGGATATTGAACGATAAAAAGAAGGACTGCAAGAATGATCACCAAGCTATTCGATCCACGGAAGAGTGCCACGAAGAAGCTGAAGTGGCAGATGCTTGAACATAGAGGCAAACTATACCGTGGCAACCAAGTTAGTAAGTTTCTAAGTGATGAACCAAAGTGCTGAATTTAGCTGTATTACAAGCCCTTCGTACCACTCACATATTGATCACTAAGACGACATTAAAGTAATTAGACCACGCACACAGGCAGTTAACCAATCATTCTCACCGTGATCGATGCGTGCATGAAACGGAAGAAAGCCCGTATAAGTGGTGCAGTGAGACGGACCCTCTGCCATGCACTTCGCAGTGGTTTGCAGAGTACAGATGTAGAAATAGATGCAAACGTGATGGAAGCAAGGTTCACAGGAGAAGAGTGCATTCGTGGCCAAAAGAAGTCTCCTAGGATGAAATAAAGGGCTTAATATAAGAACAAAATTCCTGAAAATGTACGTTTGGAGCACTTCATTCTATGGTAGGGAATCTTGAACTGTGGGAACAACGGAAAACAAAAGAATCCAGACGTTTGACATGCAAAAGAACGCTGAAAATCAACAGCGATGAGGAAAGGAACATACGGAAAACACAACAAAGTAAAAAGAACAGGATGATAGGATATACACTCCTGGAAATGGAAAAAAGAACACATTGACACCGGTGTGTCAGACCCACCATACTTGCTCCGGACACTGCGAGAGGGCTGTACAAGCAATGATCACACGCACGGCACAGCGGACACACCAGGAACCGCGGTGTTGGCCGTCGAATGGCGCTAGCTGCGCAGCATTTGTGCACCGCCGCCGTCAGTGTCAGCCAGTTTGCCATGGCATACGGAGCTCCATCGCAGTCTTTAACACTGGTAGCATGCCGCGACAGCGTGGACGTGAACCGTATGTGCAGTTGACGGACTTTGAGCGAGGGCGTATAGTGGGCATGCGGGAGGCCGGGTGGACGTACCGCCGAATTGCTCAACACGAGGGGCGTGAGGTCTCCACAGTACATCGATGTTGTCGCCAGTGGTCGGCGGAAGGTGCACGTGCCCGTCGACCTGGGACCGGACCGCAGCGACGCACGGATGCACGCCAAGACCGTAGGATCCTACGCAGTGCCGTAGGGGACCGCACCGCCACTTCCCAGCAAATTAGGGACACTGTTGCTCCTGAGGTATCGGCGAGGACCATTCGCAACCGTCTCCATGAAGCTGGGCTACGGTCCCGCACACCGTTAGGCCGTCTTCCGCTCACGCCCCAACATCGTGCAGCCCGCCTCCAGTAGTGTCGCGACAGGCGTGAATGGAGGGACGAATGGAGACGTGTCGTCTTCAGCGATGAGAGTCGCTTCTGCCTTGGTGCCAATGATGGTTGTATGCGTGTTTGGCGCCGTGCAGGTGAGCGCCACAATCAGGACTGCATACGACCGAGGCACACAGGGCCAACACCCGGCATCATGGTGTGGGGAGCGATCTCCTACACTGGCCGTACACCACAGGTGATCGTCGAGGGGACACTGAATAGTGCACGGTACATCCAAACCGTCATCGAACCCATCGTTCTACCATTCCTAGACCGGCAAGGGAATTTACTGTTCCAACAGGACAATGCACGTCCGCATGTATCCCGTGCCACCCAACTTGCTCTAGAAGGTGTAAATCAACTACCCTGGCCAGCAAGATCTCCGGATCTGTCCCCCATTGAGCATGTTTGGGACTGGATGAAGCGTCGTCTCACGCGGTCTGCACGTCCAGCACGAACGCTGGTCCAACTGAGGCGCCAGGTGGAAATGGCATGGCAAGCCGTTCCACAGGACTACATCCAGCGTCTCTACGATCGTCTCCATGGGAGAATAGCAGCCTGCATTGCTGCGAAAGGTGGATATACACTGTACTAGTGCCGACATTGTGCATGCTCTGTTGCCTGTGTCTATGTGCCTGTGGTTCTGTCAGTGTGATCATGTGATGTATCTGAGCCCAGGAATGTGTCAATAAAGTTTCCCCTTCCTGAGACAATGAATTCACGGTGTTCTTATTTCAATTTCCAGGAGTGTATGTTAAGACATCAGGGACTAAAGTCCATGGTATTAGAAGGATTTATGGAGGGCAAAAACTGTAGGGGATGACAGAGATTGTAACACATGCAGCAAATAATCGGGGATGTCGGGTGCAACTGCTTATCTCAGATGAAGAGAGAAATTCGTGGGGCAACGCATGATGTCACCCACATAATTCCTATTACGCTTACCCTACCAGCAAGGGGCGGAAAGCAATGGGGAGATAGTAGATATAATATCTCAGAAGTTATCGAATAACATTTGTTCTTGCCTGTTACAGTCAAGTCCTTGTGAACACCCATGTTCTACCGATAGTTACCGGTAAAAACACGGCACTGGAGGCTATAATATCGTTATCTGTAGCAGGATCATGACAACAATGTACAAACGGCTGTCCGGCGTCTCTCTTTGTCACAAGATATAGATATACAGGGCGAAGAAAAAATGTGGTACTTGGAGGTCGGCATGCGATTGGTCATCCAGATTCAAGAGACAAGTTCATCTAGCAAAACCAGATCGAGTGCATTTTGAAAACACAAGTGTGAAAACGAGGAGCTAGCAAGACATGTTGTGCAGTACATCGGAATGTACAGAGAAATATGTACCACCCGGCAATACCTTACCAGTCATCGTAGCTCACTGAGTAGACCGCTGGGACGTCAAACCCCCATCTACAATGCGGCTACCATATGCTTCGAATCTTAGTTAGGTCCTTCTTTTATTTTTAAGACACCAGTGCCCTATTTCTCGTCGTTTATAAACAGGACATAATATTGTCACGTGAGAATAGCCTATCACATGATAGTGGGATTCGTTAAACTGCATGCATGTGTCTAGGGAACCATGCAGTACACAACAATGGTCCTGTAAAGTTCATGTAGGGTGGCTCTTCGATAAAGTACACAAACGATCAATCCGTCGATATGCTTTTGGTGTTGGATGATTCCGATAACCAAGCTGTTGCTGCTGCAGTACCTCCTGTGTATGCTGCACGGTACCATGTAAGGCGCCATCCCCGGTGTAAATGTTTCTCGTCACCTGGAGTAACGCTTCGTGATACCGGTAATTTTCGTCCACAAGTAATGGACAGAGGTTGATCAAGGACGAGACGTACTCCACGACAAGAGGAAGCGGTTCTTGACGCCATTCACATATCGCGTCACTGATGTACCCGTGATATTGCAAGACAGTTCCAGATATCTCAAAGACTGGTTGTTAAAGTGTTGCACGATGAAGAACTGCATCCATATTATTACACATTCACTCAACACTAGCGGCTAAAAGACGACTTTCGACGAGTACAGTTTTGCGAATGGCTCTTGCAGCAAGTGGAAGATAACAAACATTTTATAAATAACGTGACAATAACTGATGAATATAGCTTCACTCGTGAAGCTCTTTCCAACCTCCAAAAGGTCATTGTTGATGGGAACACAATCCAAATGTAACCTTGAACGTGACTTGCACGCACGCTAATGCATAAACCTGTGGGCTTAAATCGTGGGGAAGTACTTTTGGGCCCTTACCTATTGCCGGACAAGTTAAATGAGCCCCAGTATAGTAGGTAACTTTGCAGTACTTTATCTGACACATTAGGAAATGCTGCACTTGATGTTCGGTGACAGCTATGGTTTTATAGTGACAGTGCACGATCACACTTTGGAATGAATATTCTTTGCTATTTAAATGAACCGTTTCAAGGTAAGTGAGTTGGTCGTGCAGGTCCGCATGTAGATTTTTAGTTTTGGGGACACTTAATGGAAAAAGTTTATAGTACTCCACCTATGGATGTACAAGGCATAGTGGCTCGCGTGCATGTCACTTCGGCAATGATGGATGCAGGTGCGCTACATAGGGTCGACCGAGTGGCGAAGCACTTGCAGATTCAAGGCGGTCGTTGTGAACTTTGCCCGTACGTGTACGTACCGGCTCTGAGTAGATAAGCCGGGACGCATAATTAGCCATCTAGTGTAGCCTACATATTATGTTTTTTGTAGATCATTAGAAACACACCATGTTACTGTATCCACTATTAACATCTTTCGGCGCCGGCCGGTGTGGCCGTGCGGTTCTAGACGCTTCAGTCTGGAACCGCATGACCGCTACGGTCGCAGGTTCGAATCCTGCCTCGGGCATGGATGTGTGTGATGTCCTTAGGTTAGTTAGGTTTAAGTGGTTCCAAGTTCTAGGGGACTGATGACCACAGCTGTTAAGTCCCATAGTACTCAGAGCCATTTGAACCATTTTGAACATCGTTCGGCTTTATTTGTGTCATGGGCGAAACAAACTGGTGATTTCCGTCTGTAAGAATTTCATATTATGCCTTAATGTTTAAATTGAAGTAACAGTTACAGAAAGAAATACGCAACATACCGCATTGTGGAAGTGTAATTGGATATAATTCGACTTTTTAACTGATAAAATTATAGGCGCGAACGCTAATCGAATATCGGCGAGTCTGCGTACCCGTTCCCCACGGCATTTGCGTCGTCTCACATCTTTTTGTTATCAAATTGACTCGGTACTTACATGAGCATGCAGAAAACCACAGTCAAAAGCACCGTTTAATATGAGCTGCAAACTTAAAATACAATTTTTAGTAACAAAACAAGAGAAAAAGTTTCTGAATAACCAGGCCACTAACTCGCAACCGATTGTAAATTTTTTAATTTTACTAATTTATATTTTTATCTCTTTTTATTTAATTTTTTTTATAAGGAAGAAAAGATAAAGAGACAAGGCTTCACGTGACTGGGCACCAGAAACAAATACTACAGGTGAACTTAAACAACACCCTGTCGATTAAAAACAAGAAAAAGCATATTTGCGAAAAGCACTCGATAACGTGGGAACCTCAGCCACTACCAAAGCGCCGTCTTCAAATACTGGTGAAAGACACGGGGATGAGGGTCGTTCCCTCCCTCAACAACGCAGTGACCCAAGAGCCAGACGACCGAATTCTTTTTCGTCTGAGGAAAAAAGGATACTTCCGGACGAATAGGAAATTCATCCGAAAAAGCGAATTTAGGCTCTCGGGAAAGAAAATCCAAATGTCGACGAATCCAGAGTCAATGATTCCGACCACAACATACCAGCCGGTGAAGTAAGGTATCAGTGTGATGACATTCGTTACACGGATCAGTCGGGCAAAACCCTATGTGAAAAAGACGGTCGACAGTCGGAATCAAACGATGACTGATTCTATAACACGACGAAGCAGTATCCACCGGAAATATGCGAAGGTTAATATGGGACCAGACAGTTTTCCACGGTGTTGACGGGGAAGCTGTTTCAATAAGGGAGATGCAAGACAGTTGACCTTAAAGGGGTAATAAGTCTCCGACAGTGAAATGCGTCTTCGAAGGGATGTTAGTACCTAAGAAACTGACAATAATAAAATGTTAGTGGAGGAAAATAAACGAGATGTAATGGAATACGGCGCCTGTGTACATGTTAAAACACTGCGTCGTACAAACAAGATGGAGGTCTTCACTTTAATATTGGAAAGGCTTAATTCTTGATGTTTGTGGGGCCTGGCCACCGCTTTAGACTAAACTCGAAAGATGTGTCACCGCCACAGCAATCGACTGGATAATTCTTTGAGTCTACGGGCCATCATTGTAAGAAGAGGGAATATCTGTGGAGTTTAATAGTCTTTAATGATAACACAGGCGTCCAAGACCAATACTTGGTGAAGAAGGCTAAGGAAACGGAGTTCATGTTAAAGAGTCGCTACCTGAACACGAGTAGTAACCTTCCGCCAATTAAGAGCCGCAATTTTGGTGGGGTTAATTCTTAAAGTAATGAGACGATCGACCACCGTCGCACAAGGTATTACCATTTGGTTACAGCCCAGTGACGTGCATTCGAGATCATTGATGTGGGCATCAGCTAAGGAACTAAAATAATCAGCGGTATCTTCGAGTCCGGAAATGTCGCTATTTCGTACTAAAGCCGTGACGCCACCAGCGGAAGCGCGGACCGAGAATCGTTCTCACAATAGAGTCCAGCAATACAATTCCACGGCAATAAACCGAAGCAAGAGTTCTAAGAACAAAACGAAGTGACGTGATATTGGGCTTCCCTGGGGTAGAGCCCGTCGATCGAAATACAGGTGGGGCCGGGGTGAGGGAAGGTGGTAAGGTGGCCATTCAGAACCACTGAGAAAAGATTTACTGGGAGCTGGCATGCGTCATGCGTTAAATCCAGAAGTTAACATACTCATTAAAATACTGACTGATACGGTCAGATGCCTTGTGGAAGTCGAAAAAATAAAGGCTTCCAAGACATTAGTGGCCGCAGCCACCGAAACGACATCTCAACATTCGATAACAGAAGTCCGTATCGTGCGTCTAGGCACACAACCATCGTGAACAGCAATGATTTTGTGAAACAACTTAAACAGACGGGTGTTTATAGCTCCAGCGACAATTTTATATCGAAGTTTAGGTGAATAATCGGACGAAGTGAGTCAAGATCGGGTCGATGCTTGGTTTTCGGGATGAGGACCATTTTACCTTCCTTGAAAGGAGCAGGTAGCGAAACACCCTGTATCACTTCATTGACCATCGACGTTACTGTGTCATTTATTAGAGACCAAAAGTGATCATAAAATTCGTTAGGAATACCACCCAATCCAGATGACTTGCGTGATTGAGACTTGGTAGCAACATCACATATATTTTCCTTGCGGAAATCATTCAAAAAAACGTCATTTAGTTCAGAGGTGACGACGCAAACCAGCAAAGGGGTAAAGTCGCAGGAAACTTTTCAGCCGGAAGGTGGGAATCTTACAGTTCAGCAGAGTAGTCAGAAATTAAGCTGAAAATATCACAACGGGACGTAGGCACTCGACAATTGGCGTTAGCAAGGGATACAGTGGAAATTCATTTCCTGCGTGCCCTCATAGGGATAAGATGGTACAGCGAAGTCAGTTCGCCTTGTAAAACGGAACGTGGTTGAGATCTCGACTGGAGTCCTTCCACCTGAAATTGATTTAACTGTAGCAATTTCGCTTTGGTTCGCCGTACATCAATAATCCATAGAGGAACTTGCTTAGCGCTATCGTAAAAGTAATACGGAGTGATAAAATTCTTTGGTCCTCCCGACGTCTGCCGCCTTACAGCACCAAAACGCACGAGTACATTACGAAGTTTTGGGTTGGCGTGCAGCGTCCATCATTCCTAGTATCGTCCTATAGAACGAGAGCAACTGGCCCACTCTTGCCGAATGACGACACCAAGGGAATGGTCCTGTAGGTAGGCTATACTGAGCATCTAGGGAAGGCGATACAGTTTTACCGGCTGCTGCACGTAATTAAATGTGACCGCTACAGCACAGTGATCAGTAAAACGGGCGGGTATCATGTCAACGTCCAGAAACGGCCCGCACAAGGAATCAGAAAAGTAAAGGCGATCGACTGCTAGAGGTGGCAGTAAAAAAAGTGTATCGGAAAAGTGTGGGATACCGACAAACCCATGCGTCAAAAAAGATTTACGAAGGAGATAAGTGACTTCCTCTCTGTACGAACGCGAACTTTCCATAGAACGACCGCAGCCGAAAGGGGCATAAAGAAGAATTAAAGTGAGATTACAAAAGGTGCATCCTATACCCCTACCATTATCGTGAAATTAGAAATCTCTTAATGAAATTCGTTCCATATACTCATAGAGAGTTCGGAAGCCGCATTAAAAAGGGTAGAGTACCCAGGAATTGAAAACGGTTCAAATAACACATCCGGTAAAAAAATAACGTCTGCACCAGAGTGATATATAAACTGTGGTAAACCGGGGAGCCGGAGTTCGCAACTAGCCCTGTTAATATCCAAAGTGAGGAAAGCGTGTGCTTACATAGACATTTGAACTGGAACAAAAGCTACAAAATTACAAAACCATCATCGAACAAAAGCATGTATCATTATCCATGACAGAAACAGTAGACGAAATGGAAGGAGAAGAAGTATGAACATCTCCCCTAACTTGCAGTTGTTTTTTCTTCTTCGATGATGCGGCTCTCTCAGCCTGCATACGTTGTTTACTGTCGTGCGCTTGTGTGGATGGGTCATGCAGAAAGTCCACTTCTGAGAGAGGAGACCTCCGCAGCCCATTCGTCGCCGGACAGGAGTTCGCGTGTGGAGGTTTGTTCAATAACGACGAGGTACTCCTGTCATTGGGAATCAATCAAGTCTTGCTCTTATATGGCTGTGTCATGGAGGCTGTGATAGGTGGTGCGGAAATAGTTTGGGAAGCTGAGACAACAGGAGACGTATCGATAGAGCCGAGGGAGAAAGTGGGGTTCTGAAACAGATACCCTAATAGGTGGCGGCGACGAAGCGGCCTGGATGACGAGAATATCGCCAGATGACGTATCAGTAACCATCTTTGATGTTAATCAGCCGCTTCAACTGTGTTTCGTCCTTATCACGAAACTCGTTATGATCTCACTACCAGTTTCTTTACACTAAAAGCCACATCTTTAGGTGAACATACAATTAAAACATTAGAGCTTTTTAGCTCCAATGTTATAGTTATATGTTCGCTTTCACCTTGGAGCATTTTAGCTTTTACGTTTTAGTTACATGTTCACCTGTAAATTCATCTTTTAGTGCCGCGAAATCGGTAGCAATCTAAAACTAAAGGACTAAATACATCTGAAGCGGTTGGTTAATAACCAACATGATTACACATAGCTGTGGTTGCCGTACCTACAAGGCTGTCTCCCGTATCACAAACCACCTGACGAAGTGCATAAGCAGCCTTCCTCGTCCACAAATTCAGGCTGAAGAAAAGGTCCTTCAATGAAAGACTATCCAAAGGGAGAACCCAATGAAAGATTCCTCAACTGCATCATCGTCCTGCGTTCTGTGACGTGGCCGGCATTGAGGGGAGTGACGACGTTAATGCCTCTACGTGTGGGCAGCAGGGAAAAATCACGAGCTTTACATCTCAAGTATCCACCTTGATCTTCGGTGACAATGGTTTGCTCAGCTTGTGGGAGAAGATCTACAAAGTCAATGTTTTACGCTTTCTATAAGCGGATTTTAATACCACCCACACGACGCGGACAGTTCGTACGGAGGTGGCCGCTCAGATTACAAAAAAAGCAGGTTCGTTCCTGGCCAGTATAAATAATATGAACCCGATAACCACATACCTACATATGAGAAGGAATAATTTTTTAATCACCGTTTCCACCGACTGAACAATCACTTCTATTACCCATCACCATAAAAGGGCAGTATGAATTTCAGAAAATTGTCATTTATCTCGGGCAGAAGATTGAGAACCCGAACATTTATAAGGACCACTTCCGCATTCGCCAAAACAACCATGCTAGAGGAACCATCACGATGAGTAAAGGGCACCTGAGATCCGGACGTAATAACATCCTGTCTACCTGAAGTGGTCAAGAAATTTAACAAAAAACACTTACAATTCCGAGTCAAAGTACGCAGTATGCCCTTGATCTTTGGTAACCTTGATCTTGTCCACCAACTCGTCGTGTATCTCTAAAGAGCCGGGTTGCACATTCTGCGTGGATTTATCAAACTGAAGCTGATAGTAACTGTATGTGGAATCGACGTGGGAAGCATGTTGTAAATCACAGCACAAGACAACACCGCTTCAGAAAGGGCACCCCAAACACCAGTAACTATGCAGTCAATGCACGTAAGGACTCCAGTGACAGTGAACGCAACCAAGGGAGACACGGGATGCTCGGTAAGAGGAGGAACTAGGACAACCTGCTACCTCAACGCGCGAGTAGGAATGCCTTACTAAACCAATGGGACAACTCCCGCGGAGCACACATTTCATGCTACCTATTCCTGGCCGTGCTGCACACAGTTACAGCGATGCCAGAGCCCCGGTTTTTAAATCTGTTGCTGAGACTAGGTTTTGCCAGATAGACTTTTGTCTTGAACTATGATGAGGAGCCGCAAGCCGACCACCAAGTGCGGCATTTTTTCTTCATCCTGTATACAAATACCGTGAGAAACAACCAATCGGCGGCCGGTGTGACCGAGTGGTTCTAGGCGCTTCAGTCAGGAACCGCGCGACCGCTACGGTCGCAGATTCGAATCCTGCTTCGGGTATGGATGTGTGTGATGTCCTTAGGTTAGTTAGGTTTAAGTAGTTCTCAGTTCTATGGGAGTGATGACCTCAGCTGTTAACTCCCATTGTGCTCAGAGCCATTTGAACCATTTTAGCCAAACAACCAATCAGGTATATATTCTTTAGGTTAAGAGAGGTGTACGATTCACGCAAACAGACGTGAACACAGTAAACACAATATGCAGCAGGTCCCGTTCAGTCGACCACCGGCGTCGGGCGTGTTGCGTGCTGCTATCAAGTCAAGTCCACTAGTAAATACTCTGGGAGAACACTTTCATAGTTGAAATCTCCACTGATACAAAGCAAGTTAAATGGTAAAGTTCTTCATAGCCTAACGCGCGAAGTTTTCTCAAATTTCTACCATTTTATGAAGAAAGGAGATGTGTCAGGTGCTCCATTCAAACTGAAATCCACGTTGAACAGAATGGAAGAAGCAAATTGTGTATAATTTACCTCCGTTAAGCGATCAGGAGATCTGGGAAGAGTCCAGGTAGCTGAATCCTCGACATTTTCAAAGGGACCAGGTAGATGATTCCTCGACATTTTCAACGCCTAATGAGGAAAGGCCCAGAAGCTCTAGGAAGGCCATTTCAGACAATTTTAATGAGCAAGCCGGCCGCCGGATGGTGAAAAATTTCTACATTACCGATAAAGAAGATCCACTTTAAATTAGATTTAAAAAATTACTGAATTCAATATACAGGGTGTTACAAAAAGGTGCGGCCACACTTTCAGGAAACATTCCTCACACACAGAGAAAGAAAATATGTTATGTGGACATGTGTCCGGAAACGCTTACTTTCCATGTTAGAGCTCATTTTATTACTTCTCTTCAAATCACATTAATCATGGTATGGAAACACACAGCAACAGAACGTACCATTGTGGCTTCAAACACTTTGTTACAGGAAATGTTGAAAATGTCCTCCATTAGCGAGGATACATGCATCCACCCTCCGCCGCATGGAATACCCGATGCGCTGATGCAGCCCTGGAGAATGGCGTATTGTTATCACAGCCGTCCACAATACGAGCACGAAGAGTCGCTACATTTGGTACCGGGGTTGCGTAGACAAGAGCTTTCAAATGCCCCCATAAATGAAACTCAAGAGGGTTGAGGTCAGGAGAGCGTGGAGGCGATGGAATTGGTCCGCTTCTACCAATCCATCGGTCACCGAATCTGTTGTTGAGAAGCGTACGAACACTTGACTCAAATGTGCAGGATCTCCATCGTGCATGAACCACATGTTTTGTCGTACTTGTAAAGGCACATGTTCTAGCAGCACAGGCAGAGTATCCCGTATGAAATTATGATAACGTGCTCCATTGAGCGTAGGTGGAAGAACATACTGACGAAACTAAAATGAGCTCTAAAATGGAAATTAAGCGTTTCCGGACACATGTACACATAACATCTTTTCTTTATTTGTGTGTGAAGAATGTTTCCTGAAAGCTTGGCCGTACTTTTTTGTAACACCCTGTATTTTGAAGGACCATAGTAGTATTAGGGCAAAACGAACTTCTTACTTAAAAAGTACCCGATAGTAGGCAGGCAGTCGTGAATATCGTCCATATATCTATATGAATGAGACATGTGTTCACAGTTGTCAAACAGGTTCGTATGGGTATCGTGATAATTCACTACGGGGTCTGTCGAAATTTGTTTCGAAAAAAAGCGAAACCGTCATAATCGATATTGGCGGCGAAAACGGTTTGCACCGAACGCCTGCATAATGTTTAAATCTGGCCAGAAAACAGGGGATTATCAAAACGTCATGGATCTCTCAAATTACCAGAAGTGGCTCAGGGTCGGATTAATACCTAATCTACTACCTCATACTGTTATAGATAACGTCCCTTACAACAAGAAGCAACTGACTCGTTGTCCAATATCAATCTTCATGAGGAGACAAAGGATGTCCTGGTTAACAGAAAAGCGAATTCCTTTCCACAAGGGAATGTTTAGACCGTAATTATGTACACTGATCAACCTGAACAAACTAGATTACATCACTTATACTATTTTAACCAATCATAGTCATACTGTGTTACTGTTTCCTATGCTACACAAAATGGATCAGAACACTGTTACAGAAACAATGAGGAAAAGGTGACAAATTTAAACAGACGCAAAATCTCCAAGATTGGCGATCTTTTACATAAGCTCGAAATTTAGTGTGGGCTTCAGTGCCTGATGCTATCGAAGACAGTGCTGCCAAAGCAGTCACTAAACACAGCCTTGTGAAATGCATTCAGAAAAGAAGACGACATAAATATTGCAGAATTCGAATCAAGAACAGCTCCCAACATGAGTAACGTAAAAGTAGATGTCTTCGGAGCAGTGAAGCAACTTGAATGACTTAATAAAAACAAGTCTACTGGTCCAGACTATATACCAATTAGGTTTCAGCGTATGCTGATGCAATAGCTCCATACTTAACAATCATATACAACCGTGATAGGTTCCATGCCCTCCTTTGCATGTAGCCTCTCATTTTCATAAATTTTATTAATGTTTTATGTCATTGCACGGTGATAACAGGCCAAATAAGGTTATTGTAATGAGAGTATTTGTACTGAGAGCTCAAAATACTTTTCACTTGATTCCTATGCATGTTGGGTTACTTCCCTGGGTGGCCAGTGCGAGGCGAGAACTGGAGGACGCGGCACGCTGCGTTTCCGGTTGGGAGCTGCACTTCCACGAATACTGAGAGGGTCGTTCATCAATGGGCTTAAGCGCCTGGCGGAACGACTAATGTCGGTCGAGTTTCGCCTATTGTATGCAGGGCGAAACGACCTGTGAGACCTCTGAGTGTCACCGCAGTTTATGTGTTTACCGCTCCGGCGCGTCTGACTGCTGGTGACGACTGACTGCATTGTCCGCATCATTCTGAGAATACTTGTGGACCGTGCCCTGCTGGGCGCGTCTGCCTGGCGCCGTATGGGCAGTGGTCTAGGCATATTTTCGTAGCCGGTCAAACGGCAAGTTCAGTGCTCTCAACTAAATAGCAGAGGCATGATTGGTCAATTTAAACTTAGTTGACGTCATAAAGCCCTGCTCGAAATTGGAGGGAACGGTCGCTATTGGCGCGAATGATGGTCTCAGATAGTGTGAGGGAATTTTAGAATCAGCACTGAATGCTGATTCACGGTTTTCGAGGGTAGTAGGGAGTTGAGCAATGTCGGCTTCGCTCTTTCGTTGTGCGGGCGTAGGGCATTCGGGATCTGATCTTCGTCAGAGTCGGAAGGTCTTGTGACTTAGTCGCACTTTTTCGGCAGAACTTACAATACTCAGACAGCCTTAGAGGCCAGGGGTTGAAACAGTGTTGATGCACTGCAGACGTCGGCGCCTACATCATCAGAACGTTGCCTACCGACGACGTGCTGCAGATTTCAGAACTGGTACAGTATATTGCGACTTCGGCCTTGTAGAACCTATCATTTTTATACTGAATCCTTCAGCAGCACGCTCGCTTTGCTACAAGTCCATCTTGCTTGTTTTTCCATGTGACCCCATTTGAGCTCTCACTACTAATCGCAATTAGAGTTTGGGGAGTAATATTTGATTCATTATGACGTCCAGTCATTATCGTCAATCTATTACATCACAGAGAGTAGAAGCCACTTGTTCTCGAGCCAACTCTCATTCTCAAAAATAGTTCTGTATAACCTACGCTATAGCCTACTGTTTGTATTGGCAATCAAGTACCTTTGTGTTCTGATTTGTAATAAATCACATTGTAATATTTAATCCGCATATCATTTCATAGATAGATGTAGAATCCCATTTCCTGTCGTTTATTACGATAAAATTTCGCTTTTTCTTTACTGAGTAGATAATGATTTTTACTAAATTATTGTGAGTGTGCACTCCTTATTTTACCAACTATCAGGGTCCACCATCAATACCTTTCCTTACCGTTGCGCACATAATTAGGTGGTAGGTAAGGAGGAGATGGAGTGTATGTCCAGTTCCCATGCAAAATTCCCCAGAATTAAAGGAGTACAAACTCTTCTCCACCACGGCACCTCGCAACCGTTCGCTCTACGAAAGACCCGTACCCAAAGACTGGAAAGTTGCATAGGTCACATCAAAGGCCGTAAAATCAACTAAATACCTAGGAATTACAATTACGAACAACTTAAATAAGAAGGAACACACAGAAAATGTTGTGGGGAAGGCTAACCAAAGACTGCGTTTTATTGGCAGGACACTTAAAAAATGTAACAGATCTACGAAGGAGACTACCTACACCACGCTTGTCCGTCCTCTTTTAGAATACTGCTGAGCGGTGTGGGATCCTTACCAGGTAGCACTGATGAAGTACATCGAATAAGTTCAAAGAAGGGCAGCACTTTTTGTATTATCGCGAAACAGGGGAGAGAGTGTCACTGAAATGATACAGGATTTGGGATGGACATAATTAAAACAAAGGCGTTTTTCATCGCAGAGTAGTCTTCTCACGAAATTACAATTTAAAACTTTCTCCTCCGAATGCGAAAATATTTTGTTGATACCAACCTACATAGTGAAAAACGATCAGCATGATAAAATAAGGGAAATCAGCGCTCGTACGGAAAGATATAGGTGTTCGTTCTTTCCGCGTGGTATAACTTATTTGAACAATAGAGAATTGTGAAGGTGGTTCGATAAACCCCTTTGCTAGACACTTAAATGTGATTAGCAGAGTGTCCATATAGATGTAGATAAGGTGCTGAAATGGCCAAGAATCAAGAGGGCGTTCTGAACGCAATGCGACATTCAGAATGAACACATTATAAAGACTTATAGATTAACAAGTTACTTCCATGACAAAAGAAGAGCGAAATAAAAGCTCCGATGATTTCCAGTGATGGTTTACTGGGCCAAGCGCTGGAGAAGATCATAAACTTGGGAAGTGGTACAGTCATAGCGATGCAAGCAATATTAATTCCGAAAAATAAGATGAATGTGAATCCATTGACACTGCCAGTGGAAGTGAAGCAGATGCGGCTACTGAAAATGAAGAAACGTAGGGTGGAGCGTTTTCTAAATGTGTTTTGGGTGTGGAAATACAGACAGTGAAAGATCCACAGCATTATGTCGAACGATGAACTGTATTATTTTTAGTGTGCCGTTGTGTCTGCAATTACTCTATAGCTCTGTGAAGGTCCTCTTAACAGTAAAGCTACTGTTTGCAACCAAATTTTCTCGTCACAGTGCTTACGAAAAAACTCGCTTATATTTTCGCATCTACATTCGTGCCGCCCCTAACCCCTTTGCCCGTCCGCTACTCTGCAGTACCTCTTCCACTCCCTTGCATTTCCACTCCTGCGCGTCCTAGTACTTTCATCTGTTGGCGTGAAGTGTACTTCCTGGAATATAAGGACAAGTTTACGTCGAAACTGCCAATAAATGTCGAAAATTCATCCGTAAACAGAAGAATCGAAAATTCTTGTCGTTGAGGTTACTCACTCAAACAAACGTCTCTGTGTCGAATCGTGAAGTTCGACACAAAGAACACCGTTATGTCTCGAAGTCTTAATCGAACACTGTGCGAATGTATCATGCTCAAGAATGACGTAGATCAGGGTTGCAAAACTACTTCCTTTGCCGTGTTGCAATAACCTTTTAAAAGAATTATCGTCAGAGGACAATGGTAGATAGCGGTCGCTATCACTTGCGACTGGTTATATAAAAAGAGTGCTGCTGACTGTACCGTTACATAAATGCTGTTATGTAACAGTCTACTGGCAAGATCGTTTGATGACAACATCGCGAAAATATTCAGAAAATACTTTTGAACTGACTTACCACATCGTTAATAGGAGTGTCAAATTCACCCAACTATCTCACTGAAAAAGCAGGTCTGATCTTCTTATAGACGATGCCGTAGTTAACTGCTTAATATTACAGATATTGGTAACAAAAGAAGTAAATGTGTAAAATGTATAATTGTGTAAATGTGTAAATTTATTTAAAATCCTCTCTGTATTTTGATGATGTAAAAAAATCTGATATAAAGCTAACGAAGGAAGCTCACTGCATATTGCAAGTGTCTAAATTTAGTACATCGATCTGTGTCTGAAAGAATGGTACGTTTTTTTCCTGGTGAAAATGTGAACGTTTGTTTAAAATTGAATTCTGATTGAAGGAACCTGTATTCTACTTTCTGATTAACTTTATATGATGAAGAACTTTATATCTTGAGATTGTCCCTAGAAAACCTTAAGAAAGGAAGTCACTATCACTCTGGAGAAGTAACATTTTCATTCTGAATCACCGTGGTTAATTATCCACCACTAAAGGGACGTGTTGTATCATTTATTAAATTTTTATCTGGGAGAGTTCGAACCATAATGGTCCTGAGTGACAATTTCAATGGATCAGCTGATCTCTTTTCGTGTTTTTTCTCTGCTTCATTGGTTCGAGTCTATTTCTTAGTTAGCTGCATAATATGTGTAGATCTTGGTAATAGAAGCAATAAAATGTGCTATATCATATTATTAAGAAACGATTCAAATTATTTAAAACCTGTTCTGTGTTTTACTGATATAAAAAATTTGTTACAAAAGTAACCATGCATAGCTCATTACACAGTACTAGTCTTTGAATTCAATACATCGATAGGTGTCTGAAAGAATGCCACATTTTCATACAGGTGCAAGTATGCAACGTTATTTAAATTTGATGGAAGACATTTATCTTCTATTTTCTGTTATGCTCTGTATAATGAAAAACGTTACAACCTCAACGTATCTCCAGAAATAGTTTACGAAAAGTGATCTTGATCGCTCTTGAGAGATAATATTTTCATTCTGAATCACCTCGATAATTTGTCAACCGTTAATTGGACACATCATTTATTAGATTTTCCGAGGTAGGTTTCGATCCAACAGAGCCCTGAACAACAAGGTCAGTGGATTAATGGTTCTCTTTTCGTGCTGTTTCTCTACTTCATTGGCCTGAGTCTATTTTCTAGTCTAAGCTTGCCTATAATCTTTCATTAGTATTCTGATCTTGTACCGACATCTGTGAATGTTACCGCGAAAATGTCAATTACATCCCAGTATTTTCTTACTTCCTACTTCTACTTAAACTTATTGTGTTCTACGTAATGTAGTCTATCCTCATTAAGTGTCCCGCGTGTTTATTCTTCTCTTTGGTGCTATGCTCTGGTGCAGCTCCTGCCTCGAACTACACTCCTGGAAATGGAAAAAAGAACACATTGACACCGGTGTGTCAGACCCACCATACTTGCTCCGGACACTGCGAGAGGGCTGTACAAGCAATGATCACACGCACGGCACAGCGGACACACCAGGAACTGCGGTGTTGGCCGTCGAATGGCGCTAGCTGCGCAGCATTTGTGCACCGCCGCCGTCAGTGTCAGCCAGTTTGCCGTGGCATACGGAGCTCCATCGCAGTCTTTAACACTGGTAGCATGCCGCGACAGCGTGGACGTGAACCGTATGTGCAGTTGACGGACTTTGAGCGAGGGCGTATAGTGGGCATGCGGGAGGCCGGGTGGACGTACCGCCGAATTGCTCAACACGTGGGGCGTGAGGTCTCCACAGTACATCGATGTTGTCGCCAGTGGTCGGCGGAAGGTGCACGTGCCCGTCGACCTGGGACCGGACCGCAGCGACGCACGGATGCACGCCAAGACCGTAGGATCCTACGCAGTGCCGTAGGGGACCGCACCGCCACTTCCCAGCAAATCAGGGACACTGTTGCTCCTGGGGTATCGGCGAGGACCATTCGCAACCGTCTCCATGAAGCTGGGCTACGGTCCCGCACACCGTTAGGCCGTCTTCCGCTCACGCCCCAACATCGTGCAGCCCGCCTCCAGTGGTGTCGCGACAGGCGTGAATGGAGGGACGAATGGAGACGTGTCGTCTTCAGCGATGAGAGTCGCTTCTGCCTTGGTGCCAATGATGGTCGTATGCGTGTTTGGCGCCGTGCAGGTGAGCGCCACAATCAGGACTGCATACGACCGAGGCACACAGGGCCAACACCCGGCATCATGGTGTGGGGAGCGATCTCCTACACTGGCCGTACACCACTGGTGATCGTCGAGGGGACACTGAATAGTGCACGGTACATCCAAACCGTCATCGAACCCATCGTTCTACCATTCCTAGACCGGCAAGGGAACTTGCTGTTCCAACAGGACAATGCACGTCCGCATGTATCCCGTGCCACCCAACGCGCTCTAGAAGATGTAAGTCAACTACCCTGGCCAGCAAGATCTCCGGATCTGTCCCCCATTGAGCATGTTTGGGACTGGATGAAGCGTCGTCTAACGCGGTCTGCACGTCCAGCACGAACGCTGGTCCAACTGAGGCGTCAGGTGGAAATGGCATGGCAAGCCGTTCCACAGGACTACATCCAGCATCTCTACGATCGTCTCCATGGGAGAATAGCAGCCTGCATTGCTGCGAAAGGTGGATATACACTGTACTAGTGCCGACATTGTGCATGCTCTGTTGCCTGTGTCTATGTGCCTGTGGTTCTGTCAGTGTGATCATGTGATGTATCTGACCCCAGGAATGTGTCAATGAAGTTTCCCCTTCCTGGGACAATGAATTCACGGTGTTCTTATTTCAATTTCCAGGAGTGTATATGACTGAACTTCATATTATTCCATGGCTGGTATGTCTCTTATTATGTGTGAATGCAATTTCTGTTGCTGTGCAAAACACCACTTGCCCAATGTCATTGCTTTTGTAGCATAATGTGCTACGTTCTTAGCCGTTGTTGTACAGTGACGTAGTCTCCAAGTGGTCAGTAATCTTCTTTTTAAAATTACTTAACAGTAACACGAAATAAATCTAAAGGTACATTTAAACAATATATACGAGACTATACTGAATCATAAGTACTACGTAACTCACTTGTTGGCCACGATACAACTCAGCCACCTCATCTTCGCACAGTGTGAGGGTACTGATCAGACAATAGGTGGTATTTACACGGATAAAGGAGGAACGATGGGGTTCCACATGATTTTTGACAATTATCGTTCAAACTGTTGCGTTTGTGTGAGAATAGAACAGCGATGGTGTATCGTCGGAATGAACACGGAGAAACTGTCACCTGTCAGCACAAATCAGAAATGTAGTGGGAGTTTCAGAGTTGAGGGAAGCTTCGAATTCAGCGACCGGTACTTATCGACTGTGAATCAGTTGACTGTCCTACCGACCAGTGCTCACCTCGAGAATATATCCACGACCTTGTGACCCACTTACGGCCATTCCAGCCGAGGCCCTTCGGATTTTCCTGCGAAACAGTTTCGTCTTTTCGAATGTACATGCCAAATTATAGATTAATGACTGAAAATAATATGAAGCGGGATGTTTAAGCCTCTAATTGGACACGTGTTCCACACTAAGCACATAAGGCTATTGATCGTGTTTGGTATCCGATGACTAGATCGGTGACCGCTGAATGGTGTAAAAAATATACGGACTGCTGATACGCTTAGCGAAACTAGCGATTTGATTTCTGTTTCATGAACTTCTTGCAAGCTAGGTGCGTTTGACAACTCCGTTCATTTCCGCCAAAGCAACGGTTTCTGTCAAAATGAAATGCTGTCATGGCGCGCATGTCTAGTGCAGAATATGGGTGCATTAGCAACTTATATAAACTTCCCTGGTTCACTGAATGTTATTACTAGTGAGATATTGTGGTACTCAATAAACGGCATATCCCGTGATAAGAATCTAATTCTCAAACCGACTTGAGCGCTTGTAGCCTGATTGCCTTAATGAGCATCTTATTAGACTTTGAGGACCTTCCAGCGCTGGTTTCCGCTATTAGAGACCAATTCTCCAAAGTGCTTTTATATGTTCGACCACGTCATCATGTATGATTTGATCTAGTCACCATGAAGATTGGTGTCTATAACAACAGCCTAAACGTCAGTTGTTACTTTATATCATGACGCGGTCACCTGCCGATAGGAATACTACTGAACAGTAGAGAGATCATGTTACTTCTCTCTTCTAGGATCGCTGCCATATTGAAGATGAAAGGGCAATAACAATCATATAGTGAACAATCATTTGTTGAACTCGAAGAAAACAAATGGAATTAAGATTACGGAAATTCGCTGCCTGCCATCGCTTACAGGTGACTGGACAGAACCGTACATTAAAAGTTTGTGAAACTTATCTGGAGAAGAAAAACATTTTGAAGAATATGATAACCCAGAGGCAAACACATAACAGGGTAAATGAATTAATTTAGTAACCTTTTTTCAGCCGGCAGGGGTGGCCGAGCGGTATGTGTGTGATGTCCTTAGGTTAGTTAGGTTTAAGTAGTTCTAAGTTCTAGGGGACTGCTGACCTAAGAAGCTAAGTCCCATAGCGCTCAGAGCCATTTGAACCATTTTTTAACCTTTTTTCACATTTATATTAGTCGTTTTGTATCAAGCTATGCCATTATACGGTCAGAGAAACGACGTAAACACCACCAGCGTCGCTAAATTAAATCGTACATTGATTAAACTAACGGTTATACAGTGGTTAACAACGACATCGCGGAAGCAGCAGTAGCTTTTTGTAATGAATATTTATATCCAGACAACTAGTTTCAATCAGGCTAACATCTTTAGCTAACCTGTGTATGGATGCGTTACATGGCAAAATCGTTGCAGTGAGCTATTGTATGCAACAGATACTTAAACGCTAGTATACCTCAAGTTTCAAGAAGATTGCTTGGCGTCACTACATAAATGTTTCTTAGTTAGATCATCTACAGCAGTTAGTAAAAAGTAAAACACATGTTAAATATTATAATGAATAGTATAAAAATGTGTATTCCAATATCCGTGACATAATCGTGCTTCTGTTATCTCATAAATTTTACAACAGTCATTAAGTACAAAATTCAACACAATATTACTTTGTTAACCTCACTGTCAGACCAGAGTGGTACCAGATACTGATAATTGAATTTTTACAAGTAAAAATATCTCGTATGTTCTTAGTTATGGATGATTAAAAATAACGTTGGTAACATATAATAAGCCATATGGACTGCCAAACCATAAAATGACTGTGCTGAAGCGTGGATTATACTAGCATAAACGAAAAATGTACGTTAACCTATAGAACCTGATACGTCATGTAAGTTAAGGTACGGCGCAGTTGCTTTGTATTATCTGCCATCCATAAAACAATCTTGCTTTTAGACAATTACGTTATAATATATTGCTATTTTTTTATATAACTAACAGCCAAGGCTACACGAGTTTACAACGATTGTTCCACACAGACGTATGACGTATAATTCCTCATCATCCACAATAAAGGACACAATGTACTCATGTAATGCATCTTTGAGAAAGTTATGATCGCTTTTCTACATACATTTGGATGTGCAAACTTCTAACAAATGTCGCTGTACTCGTGAGTAAAGCAAACGTCGGCTGATAGAGTCATAAATTCTCAGCTTCATAGGATTGGATTGATTTAGTGGAAGAGACCAGACAGCGTCGTCGCCGGTCTCATCGGATTAGGGAAGGAAATTGGCCGTGCCCTCTCAGAGGAACGATCCCGGCATTTACCTGAAGCGAATTAGGGAAATCATGGAATACCTAAATCAGGATAGCCGTACGTGGGATTGAACCATCGTCCTCCCGAATGTGAGTTCAGTGTGCTAACCACTGCGCCACCTCGCTCGGCCTCAGCATTGTAACACACTACTGATTTTTGTTCTTGGAGACTTCTGGAAATCGTATGAGGTAATAGAAGTACTTGTATGCGAAAGGTACTCGTGATAAAACTATGTATACATACTGCAGATAACTTGTATAAATTGGTAAACTAAATACCTGGATATTCAAAGACAAAGAACAGATTTCAGTTGTTTATTGTAAAGTATGAAAGACAGAACCGCAATGCGCATGTCTCCTTATGCGGGAATGTTGAAAGTTTTGACACAGCTGCGCTGTGGTTTGTTTTTTTTTCCCCATAGGGAACATAAAATGCAAAATCTTTGTTTCACCTATGGCAGCTACTCTTCAAGAGCTGAGAAATTTAATTGTTGAAGCTGTCGATTCCATAAACGGTGACCTGTTGACTCGTATGTGGAGTAAAATGGACTACCGTTTCGATGTTTCTTGAGGAACGTGAGGTGCTCATGTTGAGTGCATGGTGTACTGTCTATACGGACCATAAACTTTCAGTCTTCCTCTATGCAGCGACGTTCGTAATGTGTTTCTATTTTTCTTAGCTTGTGTGTAATAAACAACTGAAATTTGTACAATCTTTTTTAATGACTCTGTATTTTAGTGATGTTATACATATCTTATTTTTAACTCTCTTGTAGATGCAGAAAGAAAGAAACATGTATCTGATGCCAAGGAAGCTTCCTTAAAATTTGTGTAGTGTTCTTCCGTAAGAATCTTTTAGGTACAATGGTTTACCGCAACAGTTTTGTCATGTAATATTTGTTATAATTGTTGATGCACACGTTGATGGCTTGAAAACGATCACTTAACCGAAACTAACTATCTGGAAATAAATATTGATTACCACTGCTTTTGGTGATTTCAGGAGCTCGTTCTTTAAAATCATAGAAGCTGTGCAGCACTGTTTACAGAAAAAAAGTAGTTTTGGTTATAATTCTGGACTTGTATACAAGAGAACGTAGTGGTTTAGGTTTACCGAGTTTCCCTAAGACACTTCAGTGGAGTACTGGAATGATTTCATCAGAAATTTCACGAGAAAACACTTCCTGTTTTCCAAATCTGCGCTAGTTTTCTATCTCTAATAACTTCAACGTCCCATTTCCTTACTTGCCCATTGTGTATTAAATAGTCCTCAGTTCAGTTTCCATAAGTGCTTCGATTACTTGTGTGGTGGGGTGCACGGATACGGCTAGTAGATAAACAAGACATAAGAAAAAGTACTGTGATTCAAATATTTTTCACCTTTTGCTGCCGCAACTTATATGATCATCAGCAGAATAGGTTGTCAAACTTCAGCACGGATGTGGATTTCGGTGACAAACTGTCTTTTGAGTTTTGCCATCGCCCTGTTCTTTCACGTGCAGTTTTCTTCAGCACGCAGTTACTCCATCTTTTAAAATTGCACCGTTCTTTAGGAATGTAGGTGTCCTCATTTATTATTTACTTTCCATCGCCCACATTGAGTGGAAGACGTGTTCCTTAGAGGAAACGAGAAGTAAGTTGTGGTGGCTATGATTACAAAGGAAACGAGAAGTAAGTCGTGGTGGCTATGATTACCGTTTATGTTTTTCGTTAGTCACTTTTTTTTTACTTTTTCGAGGTTTCTGGAAGAAAATAATGTATC
Source organism: Schistocerca cancellata (assembly GCF_023864275.1). Classification (NCBI taxonomy): domain Eukaryota; kingdom Metazoa; phylum Arthropoda; class Insecta; order Orthoptera; family Acrididae; genus Schistocerca; species Schistocerca cancellata. The sequence continues at coordinate 241,533,967 of NC_064628.1, read as the reverse complement.
TTAAACATTCCGTATAGTTACTCGGGAGGGGTAGATTAACAAGGGTGATAATTCAATTTTCTAAAAACGAAAATTTCTTATCATGAACCACGTGGAGAGTAGGCAAGTGTCAGGGGCCTAAAAAGCTGGAAGTTTTATAAAATTGAATTAGTAAAAAAAGAAAATTAGAGTTTGCGAAGTCTGGGAATGTTTTCGTTATGTGAAAAGAAACTATTTACCGTTCGTCAGACAGTACCTTGAACCAATAAGATTCAAAAATGTTCACGCGTGCATAGTTTTTGTAGAAGTATTACGAAATTCTGTTCCCTCGAGTACAGTTGTTCTTTATCTCTTCAGTGTACATGGTGCTATGATACAATGGAGTCATTTGAAAGCTTTAACACAAGAACAAGAATTTCAGAGCTACTGAGACGCAGTACCAGTATAACTTTGCCTTCCTCTATTCCCAGTACACACTTTTCAAATTTACAAAAGAAAATGTAGGCTCTTACCGAAAGAGCAAAAAATAAAAATTATAATACTTAGATCTTAGGAAAGATCTTAGGAAAATTTAGTGGCCAAGTTGAAGAGCTGTTATAATCAGACAGCCGACCGTGGTGGCCGAGCGGTTCTAGGCGCTACAGTCTGGAACCGCGCGACTGCTACGGTCGCAGGTTCGAATCCTGCCTCGGACATGGATGTGTGTGATGTCCTTAGGTTAGTTAGGTTTAAGTAGTTCTGAGTGCTAGGGGACTGATGACCTCAGAAGTTAGGTCCCATAGTGCTCAGAGCCATTTGAACCATTTTTTAATGAGACACACACACACACACACACACACACACACAGGATAAACGTTTAGATTTGATGTTGTAGTTAACGATCCGTTGTTGGATGAAAAGGTTTAGATAGTGAAAAACTGCTAGTATCTGCCAGTAACTGCTTATATTCATTTCAGAAATTGTTAAACAGTGTTGACCAAATTAAGTAGGGGACAGTGCTAGAATCTGTGTCATTCACAACAAATTAAATTACTGTCCTAAAGCAGTAATTTAGCAGGGATACGCAGCATGCTTGTATAAAACCTGCTCAGTTCAGTAAATAGTAACTTCAAAGTACTTTGAAAACCAAACAAAACGATTTTTGTAGATTTCCCAACTCAGGGACAGACAAGACTGAAGCCGTATTGAGAAAGTGCCACTGAACTTACCAGTTCCTCCGACGCCAGACAGTCACTGGTCACCTGTGAGCTGCCACCTGCACTGCGATGGAAATTCTACACTGACAGGATAAAACCAATGTGCTTTACGTAAGAGGCGGCCAGAGTCCAGCGAATCGATATGAGCTGAAAATACGTGGACGGAACTTTTATCTAGAGACAGCGTCAGAGATAACGGGTGACTTGCGCTGTGAAGCCGCGAGTTCTGTGCACTAAGTTTCCAACCAGCGTAGGCCTACCTCACTAAGTCACTGTGCGGTAGTGTAAGGCACCACCGACGGACAGTGTAAGCACGAGACAGAGACAGGCTGATTTACAATATCGGCCAAAGAGTTCTTCCTTTCCGTTATCCGCCCCTCTCGTACTCTGAAAACGTTCTCTCTTTCTAATCCCATCGCGTATATTACTGAACGCCTAACTCAATACAAGGTTCATTGTGCATTCTAACAGCTTCCATGAGCAAAACAATTTCATTTTTAATACATCGTATAGTTAAGGGCCTAATTCAAAAATTTAAGACTCTCTCACAATATACTCATTTTAAAGTTTTAACAAGTAACACAAGTATTACAGCAGGAAACTGAAAATATATCTACATGCAGCATAGCTGATCGCGCGTAGATACCCACACTGTATTCATCGAGTATTTGAGAATGAGATCACTTAGTGACTTGCAAGAAACTTCACACATGGTTTCAAATCTTCAGCTCCGGGCTTTAAGTTTTAACTTATTCTTCATTACTAACTCTATTCACAACATAAGTTTTGCAGGCAGTATCCATTGAATATACCTGTAAGATTGTATCGTTGTACGACACGTAGTTCGGGAGACGTCATCAGCAGCGGGATACGTGAAAAACTAGCTTTTGCAAATTATACATAATATGTTCATCCACTGTTTGGTAGTGAAAGCACTTAGGGACTTCCAACAAAATTTAAACATAATTTCTTATAAACAACGTCAGTTATTTAGCACATTAATTTATTTGTAAAGTAATTATAAGTTTGATTTTTTGGGCGGAATTTCGACTCTTAAAAGACAGGTGGGGGGGGGGGGGGGTTACTGGTCTTTACTAACTTACTACATTCTGTGACTCCAAAATTATTTCCTCTCCACTTCCAGTCTTCTCTCCTTCCTTCCTCCTGCTATTTTATTTACTGTCATCGCATTCATCCGTGTCATTTACCAACTTTCCCACGATATTCTTTCATTTCCTTCATACATCTCTAACGGAACTACCTTAAACCATTACTGAGCTTTCAGTTTCGCACCTACTAACTAGACTAATACTCAATCAATACTCAGTATCGCTGTTAAGCAGCTGTTATTTTATCCTCTATTAGTCACCTTCGCCCATAGCCTCATCGTCCATACAGTTACCTTTGGCTTCGCCTTTCGTACTTTCGCTAGTCTGCAACATGTCATCTGTCGTCAATATCACGTCTTCGGCAGCAATTGCTACATCATCATCTGTCGGTCAGTGAATCATCGTCCACAACCTCAATCGTCAGACCGTTTATCAATCAGCCATTCTTCTAGTAGTTGCTCTGGCTTACAGGGAAATACCCTCTTTTTCCAACCTACCCCTCTCCTGCGTGTTCTACATCAAGCATACCAGGAGCATGTGGATCGAGAGCGTCATCGATCAGACCACTACAACAACAACATCAGCACTATACATCGAAATAACAATATCATCTGCAGCAGCTTTAACGTTATCTTCGCAAGCGGGTATTAGCTATAGACTGCAACATGTTAATATCTTCATGCTCCTATCACCGACCTTAAGAATATTTTTTATATTACTTAAACATAAGAAAATTTTCTGATCCAATTAAAAATGGCCTGGAAATGAAGGTTGAAACAGATCGTGGACTTAAATAAAGAACATATCAGCATCTGGGGTGGCTATTCATTAATTAATTGTAAGAATAACATCCTCTCACACCTTTCTTGTTTCCCGTTAAGACTGAAACAAGTAAATCTGAATCCTTTCATATCTGAAATCAAAAGAAGCACCACTTCCTCACATATAAACCAGATCACAGTGCGGAAAGACTTCATCTTAATATCCCCAAACTTCATGTTCCTACAGAAGCTCTCCACATTTCATTTGGTCCAAATGTAAACATAATGCCTTTCCCCAGAACCAAAATCTCCAGACCATCCACCTCCCTTCCTTCCCCTCCTCCCTCCACCACCAATCACCATCCTCAATGAAGTGATAGCCAGCCCTTGGCATCACAGAATACGAGGTCAGTTCAGATATAGTTCTAGACGCGCCAAAGAAACAGGTATAAGTAGGCATACTCAAATACAGAGATATTTAAAGAAGCAACTTCTGTATAAGACAAGTGTCTGGCGCAGTTGTTAGATCTGTTACTGCTGCTACAATGGCAGGTTATCAAGATATATATGAGTTTGAACGTCGTGCTATAATCGGCGTACGAGCAATGGGACACAGCATCTCCGAGGTAGCGAAGAAGTGAGGATTTTCCCTTATGACTATTTCACTAGTGTACCGTGAATATCAGTCTCCGACATCGCTGCCGCCGGAAAAAGATCCTGTAAGAACGGTACCACCACGACTGAAGAGAATCGTTCAACGAGACATAAGTGCTGCAGATTTAAATGCTGAGCCACCAACAAGTGTCCGCGTGCGAACCATTGAACGGAACATCATCGATATGTGCTTTCGGAGCCGAAAGCCCATTTGTGTACCCTTGATGACTGCACGACACAAAGATTTACGCCTCACCTGGGCCTGTCAACACCGACATTGGACTGTTGATGATTGGATACAAGTTGCCTGGTCGGACGAGTCTCGTTTTAAATTTCATCGAGCGATGGACATGTGCGGGTATGGAGACAACCTCATGATTCCATGGACCCTTAATGTCAGCAGGGGACTGTTCAAGCTGGTGGAGGCTCTGTAATGGTGTGCGGCGTGGGTAGTTGGAGTGGTATTGGACCCCTGATACGTCTAAATTCGACTCTGGCAGGTGACACGTACGTAAGCACCGTGTCTGATCACCTGCATCCATTCATGTCCATTGTGCATTCCGACGGACTTCGGCAATTCCAGCAGGACAATGCGACACCCCATACGTCCATAATTGCTACAGATTGGCTCCAGGAACAGTCTTCTGTGTTTAAACACTTCCTCTGGCCACCAAACGCTCCAGACATGAACATTATTGAGTATCTCATGGATGCCTTGCAACGTGCTGCTCAGAAGAGATCTCCACCCCCTCGTACTCTTACGTATTTATGGACAGCCCTGCAGGATTTATGGCGTCAATTCCCTCCAGCACTACTTCAGGCATTAGTCCAGTCCATGTTACGTCGTGTTGCGACACTTCTGCTTGCTCGTGGTGGCCCTACACAATATTAGGCAGGTGTACCAGTTTCTTTGTCTCTCTCTCTCTCTCTCTCTCTGTATATATATATATATATATATATATATATATATATATATATATATATATATATATATATATATATTGTACTGGCTTACGCAATAGCCCATGTGTCAACCTTTGACCTTTGGCAAATCTGCACACATAAGTCATATATATCATCCACAAATTCTAGGTACGGGGGCGAGGAGCTTTGACAAGACGTTGAATCACATCCCAGATGTGTTCGATCGCGTTCAGATCTGGCGAGATGGGGGACCAGCACATCAATTAGAACTCACCACTGTGTTCCTCAAACTACTCCATCACACTCCTGGCCTTGTGACATGGCGCATTATTTTGTTGAAATTGCACTGCAGTTGGGAAACATGATTCTCATGTAGGGATGTACGTGCTCTTAAACCAGTGAACGATACTCTTTGGCCGTCACAGTGCCTTGCACGAGCTACTGGACCCATGGACGCCCACTGAATGTTCCCCGGGGCATAATGGAGCGGCCAGCAGCTTGTCTCCGTCCCACCGTATAGGTGTCAAAAAGCAGTTCCCTTGTAAGACGACGGATTCGCTCCTTCCCATAGGCACGATGACGAAGGTATCGGTATTCGTTAGACCAACGTCCAGTGCCGTTACTCACGTGCCCATCTGAGTGGTTGTTGCCGATGTTGTGGTGTTAACATTGGCACATGCACAGGTCGTCGGCTGCGAAGGCCCATCGATAGGAGTGTTCGGTGGACTGTGTGTTCAGACACACTTATACCCTGCCCAACATTAAAGTCTGATCTTGCCCAACATTAAAGTCTGATGAGAATTCCGCCCCATTCGCCGCCTGTTTTACCTATCTGCCCAGCCTACTATGTCCGACATCCGTGTCCTGTGTAAGGAAAATCTTGGAACGACCACAAAATCAAATGACAGAAATATCATGGGCAGCTATTTGGACTAGCAGGTAGACATCTCTCAAGGTTTTGCGCTTTGCGTAGATTAAGCCACTGAGACGCTTTTCCACGAAGATTCTATTCACAGCGGTTAAATTTTTGCAGTCGTTCGTTCGTTGTCCTGCTCTCGGTCGGCGTTCTGTACACGTTGTTGCCAGTGGTTTTTTACTGAGGTAAATGATCGCGGACCAAGATGCTGCTGTTACTGGTGAGATGGTGATATGCTTCTGGCTAGGAAACACATTGTTTTTACTATCTACTGTACTCACTTGTAACGAATATTTTCATCCCAGATCACGCTTTTATGCAAATTCTTCCTTTTTTTGCTTTCTGATTGAAACTGGAACTTTTATTTCGTGGATGGGTTTGGCCTCGTGCTCATGTGGGCTTGTTTATCCACTATCGGTAACAGTGCCTCTGTTATACGTACGTGCCCTTTCTCAACTGGCAGCAAGTTACTCTGATTATAGCGAAAATCTTTGTTTGTGATGCTTTCCCTCGAAGTAATCTATTTTGTACTTGTTTCGAGTATATTTTCGTATGAAATTAATATCACAGTTTCGAAAGCTGGGAAAATGTATCACGGCCCACAAAAACCATTATTTTCCCATAGTACTTGAATAGCTTTTGGTAAAATATGTCTTCAGAATTCTAGTGCTTAAGGACTACAGAAATTTCCTTGTCTGTAACATGTTCATATTCACTTGGTGGGACCGCGTGGCGTTGCTTAATGACACTAAATGTGCACTTTTTTGCCCCGCAAAAGCTATTTCTTGTCTATAGTGATTCAACTACTATTGTGAATATAACTGCTTTCTCTCGAGATTTCCTTTGTTTTCCATCGTCATGGTTTTACGTATACTAATAGCATGTAGCATGCGACTACGTCAGTCTCTACAAATGTTTCGCACCTTCCGCAGCACTTCTGGTTTTTAACATTATATGTGTTTTCAACCGTAAAAGATAAGTCTTCGAGCAGTAAACCTGGTGGCAACAGCCTGAAGCATAATCATGGGCCTTCAGATAAATTCCCTTCAAACATTCAGTTAACAGTCTTAGGGAAATTATTCTATCAACTCACTTAAGAAACACTCATAGATTTTGCAGATTGTACAAAAAAGTACCACATGTGTATAGCAAGGACTATTCCTATACGGAAAATTGCTTTTATACTAAATATCATCCAAAAGATGACTAATTTTTTGGGTTCGTAGTTATTATTGCACTTAATCATTTCCGGTGACGCGTCATAGGCTATGTACGTTGCGCTTTGTATTGGGAGGACTAATTGTTGACCCCATGTTACACAGATTATAAAGTCAGATGCATAATTGAATGGGCTTATCTCGAAATGGCTTAAAACTAATTTCAAATATTCTTAACTGGAAATATTAGGTAACAGTGAGCTTTCAGTGTGTAGAATCTATTAGGATCGAGAAATACCACTGCATTTCTGAAGAATGTGATCCAACAGCGCTGAAGTTAATAAGATGGGATAAATGCGGGAATTATGGCGTAAAAAATCTCAAAGCTCGCTCGTCTTAGTTGATGAACACAATAATACACAAAAGAAAGAAGAAGAGTGGGTCTTTTGAATGACGACGATTTTGCCTTGAGGAAAAGCAAAGGTTCGAGAGAGGCTGGTGTTACAAGACTTGTAATAATTGAAGCAAGACGATTCAGAAGCGTGCGACCTAGTAAAGTACTGCAAGATGATCATAATGTAGAAACAAGTATGCGTTACGGGTAAAGACGCGCAATGTACTACATATATGGGTATCAATAGGGTATTCTCCTCTCCTGTTCTAACATTATCGTAGAAGCGATGAAGGAGATAAAAGAAATGTTCATAATGATCCAAATTCAGGGTGAAAGGGTATCAACGACAAGAATCACTGATGGCATTGCTGTCCTCTGTAAAAATATCGAGCACTTTATCACTGGACGTGTTGGGCCCATTTAATAGAAAAAATTACGGTATTCCACCACCTTGGAAATAAAAATAACGCATGACGTATGAAGCAAGGAAAACACAAGAAGCAGACCAGCTCAGACAAAGAAATAATTCCTGGTCAAAGGAAGTCTATTTTTCATTAAACATGGAACTTCAGGTGAGAAAGAAATTTCGGGGAATTTGCGTCTGGTGTACAAGCAGGGCAGTACTCGGGCCTTGACGACATTAGCCTCTGCCAAGGGCGCCGGCACAGAGGAGCGGGTCAATAACTGACTGAAAAATTAAAAAATAAAATGTCTAGAAAGACTGTTGAAGAATAAACCTGGAGAAGTATGTCGATTCACTTGCTCGACGTGTTGCTATCTCCTGCCTGCGAGAAGAAGCCTTTCCTTCTACCCGAACTGCAAAACGAATTTTCATTAGTTGCTTCAGTCTCCATAAGTACGTCATAGATGTTCGAGACGTGAGAAGGTCTCTGCAAGCATATAGTTTCATTTCATGAAAACCATCTATGCCTGGGAGACAGGATCCCGCTTTTCGCACTGTGCTGAGGTGTTATTCCAATACCGTTGGAGGACATCTGCAATGCTCTTCGGCTTTAGAGGGAGTACTAAGTGCAATGAGGCCTAAATGAGAATATTGACTGAGGAAAAAAACATACTAGGGCAGTCTGTGCAATTGTCCATAACCACTCTGTCAGGATGACATAGCGGTTAGTGCATATGACTAGTGAGCAGGAGACCCGGTTTCGAGTCCCGTCCTTTGTACAAATTTTCATTCGTCACTTCAATCTACGTATATGTTGATTTCTGGCACCTGACGGCTGAAGTGAAACTGTTTAAGCTAGTGTGCATCAAAATATTAAAAAAAAATAAAAAGTGAAATAGGAAACAGATCTCACAAAAAACATATCAACTCACTTCAATTTCTTCTCACAGAAACCTAAAATGAGCTCTTTACCTTATACAGCAGAAACATAAATGCAGGTGAGCTTGTTAATTAAATAGCGGCTTACAACTTATGACAGTTCCATTGACTGCAGCGTCTGGTCAACGCAGTTTCACCAGATTAAACATGGTAAGAACTACGTACGATTGAGCAAAGGTGACGCTGACTTTCAAATTCAGCTATCTTGTCAACAGAATATGACACAGCTGTTAAATCTGACTTGAATGAGGTAGCCAACAGAAGAATATGGAAACTAAAATTATATAAAAACGTAATTCTAGAAAAGAAACATGTCCTCAACACTTCGCTACAGCGATTTTCTTTTCATTTACAGCTAATAAAGTATACACTTGTAACGCCGGAAATGCATAGCCTCCTATTTCCATCTATTGTACTAATTTTTTTTCCTTACTTTATTACCTCAAGATATGACATTTCTGTCTCTTTGTATATTGTAATTGTTTTACTGTTTGTATATATAGATTTATACATTTATGTCGATGTATAATTGGTTTGTTTCGTAAATATTATTTGTATTTTTACGCTGGGTCTTGCCTAGGGAAAACTGCTATCGAACGATTACGTCGATAGGTCGTGTGAAGAATCAAAGTGGGTAGGATCTTTGGTAGTGTTAACTCTGCCGCGTGGAGCGCGGGCTGAGCAGAACGAGTCTGGCTGGAGTAGCGAGTGGAGCAGGTGTGTTGTGTGACGCTCCCGCGAGTTGCCGCGTTTTCGGGGTTTGGCAGCGTGTAATTGCGCTCGACTTGCGATGATAGTTTCTGACATGGTGTCGCGGACGGGAAGCATTAGCTAGCGCACATCAAGAGCCCGTTTCGCCTGGTGACCGTGTCGAGAAGAAGGCGCGCCAACATCCAGCTTCTGCAACAGCGACGGCCGACAATGAGTGACTGTCGCCACCTCCTCGATCGACGGCTTCAAACCTTCAATCCACCAACAAGGAAGACTGGAAGCAAGTAAAGTTTTAGAACTGTATGGCAAACCTCAGCTTTTAATCTTGTTCCATTTGCCTCGCAAAATTACAGCAACTTAGCATGAACCTTTGTTGCTCATTGTCCCAATTGCATTACCAAGCAGGGTCCCTTCCTTTTCCGGAATGAACCCGAGTGTCGTTGAAATTCAGACGCCAGCATTAAAGTAACATCATTTCACTGCTTTAATCTCAAAGGTATTCATAGCTGGCTTCAATATTCAGATTACACAAGCACAAATTAAGAGTGCGAGTTTTGTTATCGTATTTTAGCTTACCTGTGACTGAAGCTCAGCTTGGTACGTACTAAATTTTACTATTGTTAATTGTTCAGAATCATTTAATTCAGGCTCAAAGTTAAATCTCTTCTTTCTAAATTGCGTAGATTCAAGTAGCTTTTGAAATGGTTGTTGAGGTAGTCCAAGACTATCCGTATTTTACTGAATTTCGATGTGCTTCAGAAAGAAAGCTCACTATTAACTTCAGTCACTAAATTAACTTTCGATTTTCCGGTTTTATTAATTCTTTTGCTAAATTAAGTCAGGGTGTAGCGAAATTTATTACTTCTGACAAACTTTCAGTTTTCACACTACACGTGTCAACCTTCAGTTGCCACGCTTCTAGTGCTAATTATATGTGTAATAACCTTTCTTTTTCAGTTACTATAGTAATTGTCCTCAGGACTGGCGACCGTGATCTCCCCCAAATCTCAAATACCTAATTACCGCTAGTTAATTGTTAACGTAACGGCTGCACATTTACTTTCTTTATTAACTTTACCCCTTTTCAAAATTAATTTCCACCAGTTTCATTAGCACAGTTCCTTTCATTTAGATGTAACCCTTTCCTCCCTCTTTACCGACACGTTAACTTCGGTGACGATTGCTTTTCCAAAACTCCCATTAGGTACACGCGGTTTCATTTTTCACTGTCATTAAGGTCGGTAAGTGAGGGGGAGGTTACACGTGGCGACCTGGTGACAGGACAATCTTCAAATTTGAGGTTGTTCTGGACACGAATTTTGCATTGTGCAAATCTCGTAACAAAGTACTGGTTACGTACAGGCCGTTACGTCAGCGAGAATAAGTAGTGGGAGTAATCCTAATTATATTTGAGGTTTGGCATTTATATTGAAAATTATTAAAATGAGTGAAGGCAACAATTGCCAAAATTTGGTAGACTTGGATACGGAACAATCGGTCGAACAGTGGGAAACGCGCACCGCGGTACCCATTGTTCAGGGGCAGGCGGCTAGCATGAAAGACGCGACCGCCGAAACGCAACAAAGAGCAGAAATGGAATTCCACACTTTAGAAAATGTTTCGGAATCGGAAGTGAAAATCAAATGTGAATCCCTTGATGACGAATACGGGGGGACAATTAAAGAGGAAGCCGCTACGGAAGTAAAACCGGTAGTTTCCGGGAATTTAACTGATTTATTGAATGTTTTGATTAACGAAATCAAGAGTCAATCGGCAAAAATTAAAGCTCTGTCTGCCAAGCAAGAAGATCAGGCTGCCAAGCAAGAAGCTCAGGCTGCCAAGCAAGAAGCTCAGGCTGTCAAGCAAGAGGCTCGGGCTGCCAAGCAAGAAGCTCAGGCTGCCAAGCAAGAAGCTCAGTCTGAAAAAATTGAACGGATGCTAGACAATCAGAACAAAGCTATTAACGTTGTTAACAACAATGTTGGAGTTGTTAATACAAAAGTTGATAAAATCAAAGAAGATATTGTTGTAATTAATACCGAAATCGGTAATCTTAAACAGGAAATGATAGGCGTTCAGGCGGAAATTGCGAGCATAAATACTCGTTTTGATTCCGAAATTAGCAGAATCGAGAAAAGTGTAGGAGAGCCAGTTGCTCCGATCATCGAGAATAAGGTGACGGAACAAATTCAATTAGTGAAAAAAGAGGATCAAAAGAAAGTGGAAACTTTAAAGGCTTTAGTGTCCGAAGTAGATACTAAAGTGAGGGAGCAGGCTAATACCTGCGTAGAGAAAAGGAGGGAAGTGGAAACGCTTGCGACAACCACTTTCCAAGTAATTACTAGAGTGTCGGAATTAGAAAAGAAACTTGACGAAAAACAGAGCTATGTGCCAATCTATGCACATAGTTCGGAATTGTTGACGAAAGAGGAGCGGTTCGACCCCTTGAAAAAAGGCGGTATACACGCGACGGATTTCATTAAAAATTGTGAAAGAGTTTTACCCAGATCATGGACAAATGAGAGAAAAATTAATGCGGTTATTGATGTGCTGGCTGGTGATGCCAAGCGTTGGGGCTTAAACCTCAACATTACGAACCTGACTTTTGACGAGTTTAAAAATTTGTTTCTGGCTGAATACTGGTCAGAGCAAAAACAGCAAAGTGTCTGGCGCGAATTTGTCGTATCGAGGGCTTTCGATGCGAATTCGCGCGGCTCGATGAAGGAGTTTTGTGAGGGCTGGATCCGCAAGTTGGAATATTTGCGTGATCGCCGCACGGAATCCGAAATAGTCTGGGAACTCTACAAGAAGCTTCCAGATGATACAAAACGCTACGTAGGAAGCAATTATAGGACAGTGAATGATTTCCTGGAAAGAGTTAGGACGAGGACAATTGGCGCAATAATCGCGACAGTGGTAGAGGCCGTGGTAACATTAACGAGTACCACAGCAACCACAACAATGATAACCATGGGAATAATGCATACCGCAGCAATAACAATAATGGTTCGGACCGTAATAACAATCGGTACAATGCAAATAATAACAGGAATGACAGAAACCAGTATCATACTAACGTGATACGGGCTTCACAGAATAGTAATAACGCCAGAGGGTGTGATCAGCCGCCTCAGCAGCATCCGGGGAGCGTATCTGCTGGGACGAGACAGGGAAACCATTAGCCGCGCCGGTGAGGGGCCGAGCGGGCGTGGAGAAATTTTGGCGGCCCAATAACAGGAGAAAACCCAGGTATCGTCATTATGAAAATTCCGTGTGGAATAATCAACGGCGGGAGTGTGTGCCAGTGTTAGGAGAAAGGAGTGCGCCCACGAGTAGTAGATCAGCTGTATACACGGCAGTAGGTAGTACATTCACTGTCAGTGAGAACAATTTAAGTAGTGTTCCGGAAATCGATCATAAAGTGGCAGCTGTAATACCCACAGCGGAACTGGAGATTGAGTTTAATAATGATTCACAAGTGTTGAGAGAAGATCAGATGTCGGATAAAACGTCCGTCATCGAGCGAGGGGATGCAGAGAGGGATGAGGTCTGGTTAAGGCAGTTCGGTCGCTTATACGACGAACTAAGAGATTATAGGGGTCTGTATGGGAGAAGCGTTTATGGGGAGCGCGTGCAGGATTTTCCGCGTCTCGTCCCGCAGGAAGATAGTGTTTGTGAAATGATAGAAAGTTCTGGCCCTAATCGGCAGACTTTACTAGAAATAGTTGATGTTAAGGGGGAGCACGAGCAAGATTCGTCGTGTTTCGTCCCGCAGGAGTTAGATGTTGAAGTAGTAACGGAAAGTTCTGGCCCTAACCGGCAGACCTTACCGAAAGTTTCAGTGGTAGAAGTAACCGACCCATCCGACGCAAACCTCCAGTTTAAACAATGCGAGAGTATTAAGGAGAAAGATTACGAAAATTTTAGTGATAGCCGGACACGATTGGTAGAAAAGCACATAGATTACAGCGTGTATGAGGTTAGAGCTGACATTATACGGTCAGACGATAGCACTGTGGGTTGCGCAGATCTAGCGGAAGTAATTGCAGAAAGTACTGGGCACATTCCTCCAGGTAGATTGGCGGATGAGATCAATCTGGCCAAAGAGGAATCAACGAAGGTGACAATTAGTGAAATGATAGCAGGGCAACACTCACTAGGTGACGAGTTAAAGGAAAAGGTTTCGGTATTGGAGGCGAAGCTACAGACTAAGCCTCAGGACAAACGTGTTGAAATTAAAACTGTATGTGAACAGAGGCTGAAAAAGCCGCCAGATAAGCCGGATTTAGGATCAAAGCCGGATGGTTTTTTCTGGAATGACCTGGATATAGACGAGGATTTACTGTGTGAAAATAAAGAAACAGTCGAGGACAAGTGTAGACAGATAGTAGTGTCTGTTAATATGCACGACTTACAACTAAACGTGTTGATTGACACCGGTGCAGAATTGAGTGCTGTATCTGGGAAAATATGTGAGTTACTGAAAGACAGACCTGGCATCGTAGTTATGCCAGTAACAGGAGTGAAAATTATCGGTGCTACTGGGAAGGCCAGTAAAACGGTCACAAAACAGATTTTCGTCCACTTCGAGATATGTGGGGCACGATTTGAACAAGAGTTTGTCGTGGTGCCAGACTTAACTACGGAAGTAATTATCGGGTTAGATTGGCTATTAAAGTACCATGCAGTGATTAATTGCGAAAGCGAGACTTTGACATGTGTGTCACAAGATAAAGCAATAGCAGTTAGTTTTGACGAGGCAGGAGACTGTGTGCATAGGCTATACCAGCCTATACACATTGTTAACTGGCCGGATGCTATTGACATAGGAATGAATTTGAACTGCCGTAACGTAAGGAATCTCGGCAGTGACAAAAGTGTAGAAAGTGAATTGGAAGAGATAATCAAATTCCCTCCACGGATTGACATTAGTATTGGTGTGAAAAAAGATCGTTTGCCAGAAATAATGAAGCTAAGAACCGATATTCGCATACGTCGTCATGACGCTAAAGCGCGTTTTGCTAAGTTTGCAATCGGAGACTTAGTACTTGTAAAAGCTCATGAGAAATCGAGCGAGATAGACCATGAAATCTCTAAATTTAAGTTTGTTTATAATGGACCATATAAAGTCATTGGTATACCTCACACAAATGCTTATTGCTTAGAGTATCCAAGCTTTGGAAAACTATTAGGTATACGGAACATTGTAGACTTGAAATTGTACCAACCTAGGATCGATTAATACCACACAATGGGTAATTTGTACAGTATGTAAAATAGAGTGTAAGATTTAACGATTTGCTAGATTTCCATGCTTTTGACTGACCAAGGTCATTAAAGAAATTGTAATTAATAAGTAATTAATTTTGATTAATCAATTTAATTTTAATCATTTTAATCATGATCTAATCAACTGAAAAATCCAAGCTGCTAGTTTAAGTTTTCAGCTGAGTCACAGTAGAATAAGTAATGTAAATATGATTTTGTAAATAGCTGTAAGATTTAATAAATATGTGATTTACTAGTCATTGCCGATGTACTTGAACGCTGTTTTAAGTTTCAGGCTAGTACATGCGTGTGATGATGGTCAGTGTTGAGTTATCCACTGTGATAGTGTTTATGGACTCCTTGAGATTACTCGGGAGTGAGTTTTTCCGAAAGAATTCAGTGAAACGGACGTTCTGCAAATGCCGTTACACAGGGCGAGTGAGATCAAGCGTGCCGCACAGGCGGGCGCAACAATACTTGCGAGGCGAAGCCGCTGTCGGCTCTTATGCCGCTATCGGCTCTTGTGCCACTGCCGGCATTCTATGTACTCGCGAGTACGGAATGTGGAGTTGCTTTTCTTCCCGGACAGCTGATGTGAAAGAATTCTGCTGTCAATATTTATGTTTTTTTCGATCTGCTGTATATTATTTTCTTGTTTAGCGTTAATTGGACATGACGAGAAAATTAATTATGAAAAGGTTACATAAAAATGTGTATTCTATGTAATTAATCATTTGTTTGCGTATTTTGATATACCTATTTTTTATGACCATGTACTCTGATTAATTTTGCAAATAGTATTCCATTTCTTATAGTGTTACGAATTTTAATGATTTTGGAATAGCTAAACCATTTTCTATGTTTTTTATGAATTTTGATATGTTGTCAACCTGTTTTACTTTGTGCAAGATGACAGAGTGGAATAAGATTAGGAGTATCTCCACTCAATTACTATTGTATAAAAATTGGTTTATGATTAATTAGACGAATGCAAAATTTTTTTGATGTTTTGAGCGTATGCATTTCCGCTGTTTCTTTTTTGGGACATTTTCTGAGTCTGTTTACGTTACACGAACATCCTCAGACAATGTGGGGCACGTGTAACGCCGGAAATGCATAGCCTCCTATTTCCATCTATTGTACTAATTTTTTTTCCTTGCTTTGTTACCTCAAGATATGACATTTCTGTCTTTTTGTATATTGTAATTGTTTTACTGTTTGTATATATAGATTTATACATTTATGTCGATGTATAATTGGTTTGTTTCGTAAATATTATTTGTATTTTTACGCTGGGTCTTGCCTAGGGAAAACTGCTATCGAACGATTACGTCGATAGGTCGTGTGAAGAATCAAAGTGGGTAGGATCTTTGGTAGTGTTAACTCTGCCGCGTGGAGCGCGGGCTGAGCAGAACGAGTCTGGCTGGAGTAGCGAGTGGAGCAGGTGTGTTGTGTGACGCTCCCGCGAGTTGCCGCGTTTTCGGGGTTTGGCAGCGTGTAATTGCGCTCGACTTGCGATGATAGTTTCTGACATGGTGTCGCGGACGGGAAGCATTAGCTAGCGCACATCAAGAGCCCGTTTCGCCTGGTGACCGTGTCGAGAAGAAGGCGCGCCAACATCCAGCTTCTGCAACAGCGACGGCCGACAATGAGTGACTGTCGCCACCTCCTCGATCGACGGCTTCAAACCTTCAATCCACCAACAAGGAAGACTGGAAGCAAGTAAAGTTTTAGAACTGTATGGCAGACCTCAGCTTTTAATCTTGTTCCATTTGCCTCGCAAAATTACAGCAACTTAGCATGAACCTTTGTTGCTCATTGTCCCAATTGCATTACCAAGCAGGGTCCCTTCCTTTTCCGGAATGCACCCGAGTGTCGTTGAAATTCAGACGCCAGCATTAAAGTAACATCATTTCACTGCTTTAATCTCAAAGGTATTCATAGCTGGCTTCAATATTCAGATTACACAAGCACAAATTAAGAGTGAGAGTTTTGTTATCGTATTTTAGCTTACCTGTGACTGAAGCTCAGCTTGGTACATACTAAATTTTACTATTGTTAATTGTTCAGAATCATTTAATTCAGGCTCAAAGTTAAATCTCTTCTTTCTAAATTGCGTAGATTCAAGTAGCTTTTGAAATGATTGTTGAGGTAGTCCAAGACTATCCGTATTTTACTGAATTTCGATGTGCTTCAGAAAGAAAGCTCACTATTAACTTCAGTCACTAAATTAACTTTCGATTTTCCGGTTTTATTAATTCTTTTGCTAAATTAAGTCAGGGTGTAGCGAAATTTATTACTTCTGACAAACTTTCAGTTTTCACACTACACGTGTCAACCTTCAGTTGCCACGCTTCTAGTGCTAATTATATGTGTAATAACCTTTCTTTTTCAGTTACTATAGTAATTGTCCTCAGGACTGGCGACCATGATCTCCCCCAAATCTCAAATACCTAATTACCGCTAGTTAATTGTTAACGTAACGGCTGCACATTTACTTTCTTTATTAACTTTACCCCTTTTCAAAATTAATTTCCACCAGTTTCATTAGCACAGTTCCTTTCATTTAGATGTAACCCTTTCCTCCCTCTTTACCGACACGTTAACTTCGGTGACGATTGCTTTTCCAAAACTCCCATTAGGTACACGCGGTTTCATTTTTCACTGTCATTAAGGTCGGTAAGTGAGGGGGAGGTTACACACTATTAATAATTTATGACGAAGAAATAAAATCGTGTTAATATGCATCACAAAAAATCAGTGTGCAGTCGCCGACATAAAAAAATAAGACGTATTGTTTTATTTTCATTTTATTGTACGTGCAATAATTTTATTCTGTTGTTGATGTTGCGATCTTCCAGTCAAAAGAATGGTTTGATGCAGTTCTCCATGCAGGGTCGATTCCAGAACATCTTTCCACACAAGTGACTTACCATTTGATGCCCCCTCCCCCAGCCCTTCGTTTTCTCGCATGCACTTTTACCCGTCTCAGTTTTCGCTACTGACTGTGATAGAAATGTATACAAATCCTGCGCTTTGGCGTCATTGGCACCCCTCAGAGCTTCGTGTATGGAAACCTTTCAGTTATGGTGCCTTTGGTGCCGCTCCTGGCTTGGTTCGCCAAGGTGCGGATTGGCCTTAAACCTGCCCTGCCTACCTGCTGGTCTCTTCTGTGTACGCCTCTTCATCTCTGCGTAACAACCACAGCCTACATCCATTTTAACCGGCTTGCTGTATTCAGTTCAAGTCCTGGTCTCCCTCCACAGTATTTACTACCTCCCCCGACCCACCCCTGCCCTCCCCCCGCTCCACACACACACACACACACACACACACACACACACACACGCACGCACGCATACACACACGCACTTGCCTCCATTAATAAACTGATAATTCACTGATGCCTCAGGATGTGCCTCATCAAGCGATCTATTCTTTCGTCCTGGTCTCCCTCCACAGTATTTACTACCTCCCCCGACCCACCCCTGCCCTCCCCCCGCTCCACACACACACACACACACACACACACACACACACACACACACACACGCACGCACGCATACACACACGCACTTGCCTCCATTAATAAACTGATAATTCACTGATGCCTCAGGATGTGCCTCATCAAGCGATCTATTCTTTCAGTCAAATCTGCTTAAATTTCATTTTTCCCGGTTTATACCAGTAACTCCTCACTGGTTATTCGAGCTATTCGGCATTTTTTTTATTGCATCACATATCACCTTTTATCTTATTCTGGTCTAAATTGTCTATCGCCGACCTTTGTCTTCCATAAAAGGCTATGCTCCAGACATGTAACTTCAGCAAAGATTTCCCAACACTAAGGTTTATATTAGATGTTAACGAACGCCTGTTTCTCAGAAATGCTTTACTTCCAACTGCCAGTCTGCACCTTATTTCTTTCATGCTTCGGCCATCATCTGTTACTTTGCATTTCAACCAACGGAACTCATACACTGCTTTTAGTGTTTCATTTCCTAATGTAATACCCTCAGTGATGTAGCTCTACTACATTCCATTAGCATTACTTTTACTATCATTTATGGTCATGTTATAATCTCCTCTCAAGACACTATTCACTCCGTTCAAAAGATCTTCAGGTCCTTAAGCGTCTCTTACAGAAACATGTTATCAGCCGAGAGCAAAAGTTGTTATTTCTTCTTCCTGAATTTTAATCCCCTTCCCAAATTTCTCTCTCATTATCTTCACAACTTGCTCAGTGTACATATTGAATAACTTCACCGATAATTAATAGCTGGTCGGTATGACCGAGCTACATCCATTTTAACCGGCTTGCTGTATTCAGTTCAAGTCCTGGTCTCCCTCCACAGTATTTACTACCTCCCCCGACCCACCCCTGCCCTCCCCCCGCTCCACACACACACACACACACACACACACACACACACACACGCACGCACGCATACACACACGCACTTGCCTCCATTAATAAACTGATAATTCACTGATGCCTCAGGATGTGCCTCATCAAGCGATCTATTCTTTCGTCCTGGTCTCCCTCCACAGTATTTACTACCTCCCCCGACCCACCCCTGCCCTCCCCCCGCTCCACACACACACACACACACACACACACACACACACACACACACACACGCACGCACGCATACACACACGCACTTGCCTCCATTAATAAACTGATAATTCACTGATGCCTCAGGATGTGCCTCATCAAGCGATCTATTCTTTCAGTCAAATCTGCTTAAATTTCATTTTTCCCGGTTTATACCAGTAACTCCTCACTGGTTATTCGAGCTATTCGGCATTTTTTTTATTGCATCACATATCACCTTTTATCTTATTCTGGTCTAAATTGTCTATCGCCGACCTTTGTCTTCCATAAAAGGCTATGCTCCAGACATGTAACTTCAGCAAAGATTTCCCAACACTAAGGTTTATATTAGATGTTAACGAACGCCTGTTTCTCAGAAATGCTTTACTTCCAACTGCCAGTCTGCACCTTATTTCTTTCATGCTTCGGCCATCATCTGTTACTTTGCATTTCAACCAACGGAACTCATACACTGCTTTTAGTGTTTCATTTCCTAATGTAATACCCTCAGTGATGTAGCTCTACTACATTCCATTAGCATTACTTTTACTATCATTTATGGTCATGTTATAATCTCCTCTCAAGACACTATTCACTCCGTTCAAAAGATCTTCAGGTCCTTAAGCGTCTCTTACAGAAACATGTTATCAGCCGAGAGCAAAAGTTGTTATTTCTTCTTCCTGAATTTTAATCCCCTTCCCAAATTTCTCTCTCATTATCTTCACAACTTGCTCAGTGTACATATTGAATAACTTCACCGATAATTAATAGCTGGTCGGTATGACCGAGCGGTTCTAGGCGCTTCAGTTTGGAACCGTGCTGCTGCTACGGTTGCAGGTTCGAATCCTGCCTCGGGCATGGATGTGTGTGATGTCCTTAGGTTAGTTAGGTTTAAGTAGTTCTAAGTTCTAGGGGACTGATGACCTCAGATGTTAAGTCCCACAGTGCTCAGAGCCATTAGAACCATTTTGATAGTTTATAATCCTATCTCATTGCTTTCCCAGCTACTGCTTCCCTTTTATTTGTTTCGGCTCTTATAATTGCAGCCTGGTTGCAGATAAGCTTTTGGCCTTCGTATTTTTTCCCAACCATTTTTCTAATGTTCAATGAGTACAGTCCAGTCAACATTGTCAAAACTTTTCCTAAATCTACAAATGGTGTAGACGTAGATTTGCCTTTTCGCAATCTTTCTGCTAGGATTGGTAATAGGTCAGTGTTGCCTCACGCGTTCTTCGGTTTCCCAGAAACGCAAACTGATATTTCCCAAGGTCACCGTTTACCCGTTTTTCCATTCTTCTCTAAATAATTCGTGTCTGTATTTCGCAAACATGGCTTGTGGTCCGATAGTGATATTCACTCCTGACAACAACTGCCTCCTTTGGAATTCGCATTGTTCCATTCTTTCTGAATTCTGAGGGTATTTCGCCTGTTTCAAATACTGTGCACGGAAAGATGAATAATTTTGTCATAGCTGGCTGGCTCTCACAAACACTTCAACGATTCGGAGGAAATGTCATCTACTCCAGGGGCCTTGTTTCCACTTCTTTCATTACTCTGTCAAATTTATCTCGCAGTATCATAACTTCCGCCTGATCTTCACCTACTTTCAACTTCCTTTTCCAAAATATTATCATCCAGTTCATTTCCCTCAAGAGGTCCTATATTATATTCCTCACTTCTTTCGGCTTTCTCTTCTGTGCATAACACCGTCTGAAATCATCATGTTCACAGAGTTCTTTCACTTCCCTCCAAAGGTCGCTCTGCTTTTCTTGTAGGCAGCACTTATCTTTCCTCGTTGGATTTTTGTTTTGCGTACTTAATATTTAAGGATTTTCTTTCAATATCAATTTTTAGATGTCTTTATTCCCTTCCTCCTGATTCATTTGCTCCAGTATTATACACTCCTGGAAATTGAAATATAACACCGTGAATTCATTGTCCCAGGAAGGGGAAACTTTATTGACACATTCCTGGAGTCAGATACATCACATGATCACACTGACAGAACCACAGGCACATAGACACAGGCAACAGAGCATGCACAATGTCGGCACTAGTACAGTGTATATCCACCTTTCGCAGCAATGCAGGCTGCTATTCTCCCATGGAGACGATCGTAGAGATGCTGGATGTAGTCCTGTGGAACGGCTTGCCATGCCATTTCCACCTGGCGCCTCAGTTGGACCAGCGTTCGTGCTGGACGTGCAGACCGCGTGAGACGACGCTTCATCCAGTCCCAAACATGCTCAATGGGGGACAGATCCGATCTTGCTGGCCAGGGTAGTTGACTTACACCTTCTAGAGCACGTTGGGTGGCACGGGATACATGCGGACGTGCATTGTCCTGTTGGAACAGCAAGTTCCCTTGCCGGTCTAGGAATGGTAGAACGATGGGTTCGATGACGGTTTGGATGTACCGTGCTCTATTCAGTGTCCCCTCGACGATCACCAGTGGTGTACGGCCAGTGTAGGAGATCGCTCCCCACACCATGATGCCGTGTGTTGGCCCTGTGTGCCTCGGTCGTATGCAGTCCTGATTGTGGCGCTCACCTGCACGGCGCCAAACACGCATACGACCATCATTGGCACCAAGGCAGAAGCGACTCTCATCGCTGAAGACGACACGTCTCCATTCGTCCCTCCATTCACGCCTGTCGCGACACCACTGGAGGCGGGCTGCACGATGTTGGGGCGTGAGCGGAAGACGGCCTAACGGTGTGCGGGACCGTAGCCCAGCTTCATGGAGACGGTTGCGAATGGTCCTCGCCGATACCCCAGGAGCAACAGTGTCCCTAATTTGCTGGGAAGTGACGGTGCGGTCCCCTATGGCACTGCGTAGGATCCTACGGTCTTGGCGTGCATCCGTGCGTCGCTGCGGTCCGGTCCCAGGTCGACGGGCACGTGCACCTTCCGCCGACCACTGTTGAGCAATTCGGCGGTACGTCCACCCGGCCTCCCGCATGCCCACTATACGCCCTCGCTCAAAGTCCGTCAACTGCACATACGGTTCACGTCCACGCTGTCGCGGCATGCTACCAGTGTTAAAGACTGCGATGGAGCTCCGTATGCCACGGCAAACTGGCTGACACTGACGGCGGCGGTGCACAAATGCTGCGCAGCTAGCGCCATTCGACGGCCAACACCGCGGTTCCTGGTGTGTCCGCTGTGCCGTGCGTGTGATCATTGCTTGTACAGCCCTCTCGCAGTGTCCAGAGCAAGTATGGTGGGTCTGACACACCGGTGTCAATGTGTTCTTTTTTCCATTTCCAGGAGTGTATTTTCTGCTGCCCGCTGTGAGCGAGCGTTTACAAGCACTTCAGTCCGGAACCGCGTGACTGCTACGGACGCAGGTTCGAATCCTGCCTCGGACATGGATCTGTGTGATGTCCTTAGGTTAGTTAGGTTTAAGTACCTATAAGTCTAGGGGACTGATTGCTGGCCGAAGTGGCCGTGCGGTTCTAGGCGCTGCAGTCCGGAACTGCGAGACCGCTAGTGTCGCAGGTTCGAATCCTGCCTCGGGCATGGATGTGTGTGATGTCCTTAGGTTAGTTAGGTTTAACTAGTTCAAAGTTCTAGGGGACTAATGAGTTCAGAAATTGAGCCCCATAGTGCTCAGAGCCATATAAACCATTTTTAGGATACTGATGACCTTAGATGTTAAGTCCCATAGTGCTTGGAGCCATTCCATATTTTCTCTTTTCACCAATTACATTCAATATCTCCTGTGATTTCTATTACTTCTTGTCTTCTTATCTGTGTGATCATCTGCTGCCTTCACTATTCATCTCTCAAAGCCACCCATAAATTTTCCGTTACATTACTTTCCCCTGTATCAGGCAAACGTTGTGTAATGCTCCCTCTGAAAATCTCGACTGCTTTTGGAAGCTTCAGTTTGTCTAGGTTCGATCTCTTTAATCTAAATTTTTTGATTTTCTTCACTTCTGGTCTGCCGCTCAAACAAATGATCTTTATCTGTCTCTGGAAATGTCCTGTAGTTTACATTTTGGTCTGTCTTACCATTATATAATCGATATAAAATCTTCTGGTAGCCCCAGGAGTCTTTAACGTATAGAAATTTTTCTCATGATTCTTAAATCCAATTCTCTCGATGGTTAAATTATGTTATGTGCAAAATTCTACTGGGTGGCTTCCTGATTCATTTATTTTCCCGCCGTCCATGTTCTCCTATTTTGCCTTCTCTTTCTTTGCCTTCTATCGAATTCCATTCTCACATCCCAATTAAATTTTATCTGCTTTAACTACCTGAATAGTTTCCATGTCTCATCATGCAGTGTATTAACCTAGCCCATTTTCTGTTGATAACCTTGTACTGACCTGACAAGAAGTCTTCTTCTTCCTGCTGATCATTTCACTAATACCCGATATATCTGACTCCAGAATGCCTGTTTCCCTTTCTAATTTCTCTAACTTAGCTACCTGATTAAGGGAGCTAACACTCCGTGCTTCGGCCCGAAACATGTCAAGGCCCTACGTCCTCTTCTGGAGTATTGCTCCACGGTATGGGATCCGTATCAGATAGGATTGACGGAGAACATCAAAAAATTCGAAGGATACGACATTGCAGTGCAGGAGCAGGCACTGTGGTGACTACAGCCGTTATGAAATACACTAAATGTATTCGCAGTTGCGAATATGGACAACCGTCAGCTGTGCAATGAAAACTTTTGCCGGACCGGAACGCGAACCCGTATTTCCCGCTCATCGCCACACAGAGATGTCGCACAGACGCCTCCACGCCGCTCCGCTACGTCTCGCTACCGCTTTCGTCATGGCCCGCACAAAGCAAACGGTCTACAAGTCGACGGGTGCAAAGGCGCCGCGCAAACAGCTCGCCACCAAGGCGGCGAGGAAGAGCGCGCCTGCCACCGACGGCGTCAAGAGGCCCCACAGCTACAGGCCGGCAACCGTCGCCCTGCGAGATTTCCGCCGCTATCAAAAGAGCGCCGAACTGCTCAACCGAAAGCTGCCGTTCCAGCGCCTAGTGCGCGAGATCGCCCAGGATGTCAAGACCGACCTGTGCATTCAGAGCTCCACCGTCATGGCCCTGCAGGAGGCCAGCGAGGCCTTCGAAGACGCCAACCTGTGTGCCATCCACAGGAAGTGAGTCACCATCATGCCCAAGGACATCCAACTCGTGCGCCGCATCCGTAGCGAGCGCTCCGGCAGGCACAAGCCACATCCTGCACCGCATTGTCCCATGTTTAAATAAAAGTATAAATGAGGGATTTATTTTATTTATTAAGGAATAGGATTTAATAAGTGGAATGGTGGAACTAATAATAGACATAAACTGCTTCGTGCAGACCAAAACAATAATGGACTGCTTCCCTCTTCGTGGTCGCATTTCTCGCCAATACCGCTGTGTCTCGGGTTGAAGCCAGACATATGTTTTTTTTCATTTTATTTTATTTTTTACAGCTCATAATTAGCAGAGAAATGAAAACAATTGCCGGCCTTTGTGGCCGAGCGGTTCTAGGCGCTTCAGTCTGGAACCGCGCGACCGCTACGGTCGCAGGTTCGAATCCTGCTTCGGGCATGGATGTGTGTGATGTCCTTAGGTTACTTAGGTTTAAGTAGTTCTAAGTTCTAGGGGACTGATGACTCAGATGTTAAGTCGCATAGTGCTCAGAGCCATTTGAACCATTTTTTAAAACAATTTAAAAAGCCACCGGTGCTGTTCACTAAGAAAATAATACGTGTTGTCGAATAAGAAGAGAGGAAGAAATCTCCGCTGGTGGGTGAGTATGAGTGGTCCTCGCCGGCGCTGCTGCCTCAGGGTATGTCGTCTCGTAGAACTGAAGGAGATAATGATTTCATCATGGCCAGTGTATCCCTTTTCATCGACTTCGACATCAGCTTCTCATATGCGGGACGTTCCACCTGCGCGGGGAATCTCGTAAAGCACTCCCTAGGTAATCAGAATAATATTGTTGGTATTTCGTGCTGCATACAGTGGCCGTATGTCGATCATGCAAATGGGTCCAGAAGTCCAGCACATTCTTCAGGTCGTTGCGAAGCGGGTAATGCACCGCTTAGCCTTGTATCTACGTCACTGCACACGTCTTGTCTCGTGTTTAGTAAGTTCTGTCCGGAAATAGAACAGTTGTAGGTTCAAAAATGATTCAAATGGCTCTGAGCACTATGGGATTTAACTTCTGACGTCATCAGTCCCATAGAACTTAGAACTACTTAAACCTAACTAACCTAAAGACATTACACACATCCATGCCCGAGGCAGGATTCGAACCTGCGACCGCAGCGGTCACGTGGTTCCAGAGAACCGCTCGGCCACTCCGGATGGCAGTTGTAGGTTCAAATGATTGTTGTCCCAAATGGAGAAGGAAGGAAATCAGCTTTTAGACGTCAAAGATGGTATGATGAAGTGTCTGCCATATCACTGGCCAGTGGATTGTGGAGTGCCTTCCTTCCACACACTTGGCGGGACAGCTGTTCGTGAGTAACCTATAGACGGCTTGCGCTGTCAGGTGTCTATTGGCCGGGAGATCTTTCATAGCGTAGCTATATATTGAAAGAAAAAATCTCTGATACGATGAAATAGTTGGGAAATATTTTTCATAGCCAATATTGCAATTCCAAAAGCTTCTGCCAGTTCGTCTACCAAGAGTCCTGACAGTCTCAGCTGTTGTCTATCCCATATTCTCAATATCACGACGAGATAAACGGTCACCATACGATCGTAAACATGTACGAGCCCGAGGCTTCATCTATCAATGGGTAGGGTCAGGGCATTATATCGGATCTGGAAGAGCAACCCCGTGCTGACGAAGTATCCAAATGCTGCCAGAACGCATCGAGTGATCGTCTTCGGCATTTGAAGAAACTGTGTTTAGTGGGGGATTCGCGACGCCAAGTGGGTATTTATGTAGGTGACCCATTGAATCATGTCCAAGGTGCTCATGTTGCTCGATCTGAAACCATTCTGGAAGGCTTGGAGCGGCTTCTTGAAGTTCATCGCCATTATGCGCTCACGTCATTTGTAAGGACGTTCCCCAGGCACTTTATACTGTCCTGTATCTGGAATCACAAAAGTTGGAAAGAGAAACGTAGGTACAAAGAAGGTAACTGCGAAGAAACGATGGGTAACAGAAGAAATACTTGAGTCGATCGATGAAAGAAGGAAGTACAAAAATGTTCAGTTAAATTCAGGAAACAGAAATAAAAGTCGCTGCGGAGTGAAACAAATAGGAAGTGTCGGGAAGCTAAGACTAAATGGCAGCATGAAAATACGAAGAAATCGAAAGAGAAATGATTTCGGAAGGACTGACTGAGCATGTAAGAACGTCAAAACAACTTTCAGTGAAATTAAAAGCAAGGGTGGTAACATTAACAGTGCAATGGGAATTCCATTGATACACAGAGACAAGAGAGCGGCTAGATGGAAAGATACATTGAAGGCCTCTATGAGGGGCATGATTTGTCTGATGTAATAGAAGAAGAAAGACTAGTCGATTTAGAAGAGATAGGGGATGCAGTATTAGAATCGGAATTTGAGAGACCTTTGGAGGACTTAAGATCAAATAAGGCAGAGGTTACATACGTATATCCAGTCTGGTCTCCATGGATATTTTCCCAAGAATTTACCAACCTCAGATCTTCTACCAATGTCCTCAGTTCTGGGCGTGGTGAAACGTCCCGTTAGAAAAATTATGAATTACTGTGCTGGTAAACTTCTACGTTATTTGACACAGAGACAGCTGAGTAAAACTGAACATACTCAGACATTTCTCTCTTTACTTATTCTGATTATCAATAAACTGACACACAATATTTTTTTTTAGCGCAATGCAATCTGACTTTCAATAATCCCTACAAAAAAACCGGCCCTGACTAACAATACGGCCGGCCAGGGTATCGGAGGGGCTCTAGGCACTATAGTCAGGAACCACGCGACCGCTACTGTTGCAGGTTCGAATCCTGCCTCGGGCATGGGTGTGTGTGATGTCCTTTGGTTCTGTATCTACATCTGCATCCACAGCCCTACTCGGCAAGCCACCTGACGGTGTGTGGCGGAGGGTGCCCTGAGTACCTATATATGTTCTCACATCTATTCCAGTCTCGTATTGTTCGTGGAAAGAGGGAGCAATATACTACTTGACTCCTCGGTCAAGGAATGTTCTCTAAACTTCAACAAAAGCCCGTACAGAGCTACTTAGTTAGGCTTAAGTAGTTCCTAGTTCTAGGGGACTGATGACCTCACAAGTTAAGTCCCACAGCGCTCAGAGCCATTTGAACAATTAGAACTAACAGTAATGGGCCTCTCATGAATCACTTACCTCACAAAAATCTTCGTTACTCGAACTACTGCAATACAGCGAGCGCCAGTACTGTCAGCTGAATAAAATATTCTAACTACTGAAGGCACTAACTTTTACCTTAATAGCGTTCAAAAGTCATTATATATATATATATATATATATATATATATATATATATATGATTTTGTGACATCCAATTAAACACATTTCCTTTTTCTGACGGACACACGTCCAGATCGTCCGCTCAAAACTCCGACATCTCTCCACATTCACCACTGCTGGCGGCTCACCTCCAAGTAATCAACGCTACGCGCTGTTCACATCAAACTGCCTAACACTACGCAAGTGAATATTCCAACAATGAGTCCGACCAGCCACAGACTGCACACAGCACAGTCAGTGATTTTCATACAGAGTGCTATGTGGGATTACCAACATAAAAACCTAAACAGACTACTTACATAGCCCCCATGCTCCCCACAAAAATTTTACAAATTACTTTCGGCAGTGCCCAATACATATTTGTTAAAAAAATTTATGTTTACGCTAACAAATATATCAAATGCACACAGTTGTTGATACAATGATGGTCAAAAGCAAAAATTGTTCTCATAAAGACAGTCCTGATCGTTCATCACAGCAGTAATTGCAGTTTTTTTTTTTTCAAAGTCAGTGCACTAAAAGAAAATGCACACAGAGTAGTGGATTTCCATGCAGTCTTTAAGAAATATTGTTGTCCTTCCTATGGAAAGACACTGCTGACTCTTGACATGCAGACAGGTAATTGGCCACAACAGAGCAAACCCACAGCAGAGTCAGTTGAAGTTTTGAAGGATATACACTCCTGGAAATGGAAAAAAGAACACATTGACACCGGTGTGTCAGACCCACCATACTTGCTCCGGACACTGCGAGAGGGCTGTACAAGCAATGATCACACGCACGGCACAGCGGACACACCAGGAACCGCGGTGTTGGCCGTCGAATGGCGCTAGCTGCGTAGCATTTGTGCACCGCCGCCGTCAGTGTCAGCCAGTTTGCCGTGGCATACGGAGCTCCATCGCAGTCTTTTACAGAACAGAACCGCTCCTACTGTTACTAGAGGAGCACATCTTGACAGATGGAGCTGTCGCTTATGCTGATGATCTACTCGTCGTAGTTTCAGCAAATAACCGTGCCCAGCTAGAAGAAAGAGCCAATGGAACACTTAGGACAATAACCCAATGGTGCACAGATAATAAATTAAAGATAGCAGGAAACAAAACAACTTATACATTGCTAAAGGGTATCCTGCGCAGGAACCCAATAGTCAAAATCGGGGACACTAACATAAAAAGACTAGCAGTCACACGCTATCTAGGTGTATACATTGATGAACGATTGAACTTCCACGAACACATGCGAATATGCACAAACAAAGCAGAAAAGATACTACACAAACTGGCTAGGCTAAATTCGGAACAATTCAGACTACCCCTGTCAGTGACACGAACATACCATTGCGCTCTCTTCGAGTCAGTACTATGCTTTGCTGCCAGTACGTGGGCCCACAGGTTAAATCTCTCAACCAACAGAACCATTGTACATCGAGGCCAAAGAAGTGTTCTACTTCGACTAACAGGGGCATTTAACACAACATCAAATGACGCACTATGTGTCGTCATGGGAATTTTCCCCATAGATATCACCATCAGGTACCGCGCAGCAATGTACTGGCTTAGGATGGGGAGAATAGACCAGGTTCGGCAGATCACTGGTGTACCGATTGAGACAACACGCCAACTCAGAGCATGGCGAGTGGATACCTGGCAGAGCGAGTGGGCCAACAGCGATAAGGGCCGCCGTGTATACAACTTCTTCCCTGACATCCGGGAAAGACTAAAACTAAAACATATTGATCCCAGCCGCGGTATGGTACATTTCATCACAGGACATGGCCCTTATCCTACGCACCTGTACCGCGTGAGTCTGCAGCAGACTAATAGATGCACATGCGGGGAAGAAGGTTCCCCTGAACATACTGTCTTCTTCTGCGGATAACGCACGAACATAAGACACACAGTACACATAAATCGCCTGAACACACAGAACGAACTACATGCCATAATACGCGACCCGGAAAGGTGGACTGAACTCAACAAACTAACGGACGAAATCTCGAAGATCCAACAAATAGAATACTTGCGCAACAGACCCTACCGAAGGCAAGTCGGTCCAAACAGACGTCACGATGCCCAGGGGGAAACAGATATGATTAGCACCACGAGTGATGAAGAAGAAACAGATACAGACCAGGACACCAACACAGATATTGAAGCGTCCAGCGCGGATGATCCATAGTGTCAACCAAGTTAAATTCAAAGAATAGAGTGGAACAACCGACAATGAGGTGCACAAGTCACACACAATCCTAAAAACAGATTGCACCTTATATATAAACAGTTAACAGCATCTCCATGTTCAATAAGAGCTTAAAGCTAGGTACCTCTTCAAGGGACCTACGCCTTCCGTTAAGAGGCAGCGCACAGTCTGTATGGAAGGATCTTAATTGTGGTCCCTCTCTTTTGAGCCCAACCCGACGGATACCTATGGTAGATCGGGGAAAACCACCGCTCAGGCTGTGTTGCTGGCGGGGCCGGAAGGTGCTAACTGCCACACCACGTATCATTGTAAGTCTCATTGGCTCAGTGTGAACTGTTTGTACAACTAACCTACACAGCCTATACCTCAACCTCCACTATACTAAGAACTTCTCATCTGAAGCTTAAAGTTGGGCACCTCTTCAAGGGACCCACGCCCCCCTGGTAAAAGGCGGCGCACGTCCTGGATGGAAGGATCTTAATTGTGGTTCCTCTCTTTTGAGCCCAACCCGACGGATACCTATGGTAGATCGGGGAAAACCACCGTTCAGGTCGTGTTGTCGGCGGGGCCGGGAGGTGCTTGCGCCTGATGTACTCTACTAGGAGCCTTGTAGGCTCAACACAAACCGTTAGCGTCATTACCTTATTACTTTTACTACGAGTAACCTTTCATTAGCAACTTTGAGCCAAGCACAAAATCAGTTACCCCTCTATTGTATATCGTAAATAGTTTAGTAGGCTGGACATGGAGGTCTTAGTCTTAGTTTCTAGCTTTAACGTACCCTAATCTCTTCTAGTTAAGGTAGTTTTTAGGATAGTAGATGTTAAAGGCATGGTGAGCAACGGCCAGCGTCTTGAGGTTCATTCCAAGACCCGGGCCGCCGCCCACAACCACGTGACGGGCAATATTATACCTATAACTTCTCTATTTAGTTCTCTTCCTTCCTTCTTTCTAAATATTTAATTTCGTTTTGTTTATTAATATCTTACTTGATTTTGTATTAGTTATACGTTTTTCTAATGCTGCACAAAAAAAGATATCAAATGGATCTAAACAGAGCCCGCCTCCACGTGGCGGGACACGGGCAACGGTGTGAGTGGGGACGGGAGGCGGTGAGGTGTTACTTTGTCACTGCGGACCCCGGACCCAGTCACAGCGGCTAAGTGGCAATATACGACCCACCATAAGAAATTAGACGGTGGGTCATAAAATATAAGCAGCTAGTGAAAAAAAAAAGTCTTTAACACTGGTAGCATGCCGCGACAGCGTGGACGTGAACCGTATGTGCAGTTGACGGACTTTGAGCGAGGGCGTATAGTGGGCATGCGGGAGGCCGGGTGGACGTACCGCCGAATTGCTCAACACGTGGGGCGTGAGGTCTCCACAGTACATCGATGTTGTCGCCAGTGGTCGGCAGAAGGTGCACGTGCCCGTCGACCTGGGACCGGACCGCAGCAATGCACGGATGCACGCCAAGACCGTAGGATCCTACGCAGTGCCGTAGGGGACCGCACCGCAACTTCCCAGCAAATTAGGGACACTGTTGCTCCTGGGGTATCGGCGAGGACCATTCGCAACCGTCTCCATGAAGCTGGGCTACGGTGCCGCACACCGTTAGGCCGTCTTCCGCTCACGCCCCAACATCGTGCAGCCCGCCTCCAGTGGTGTCGCGACAGGCGTGAATGGAGGGACGAATGGAGACGTGTCGTCTTCAGCGAT
This sequence comes from Schistocerca cancellata, assembly GCF_023864275.1. Classification (NCBI taxonomy): domain Eukaryota; kingdom Metazoa; phylum Arthropoda; class Insecta; order Orthoptera; family Acrididae; genus Schistocerca; species Schistocerca cancellata. Next base: position 241,502,582 of record NC_064628.1, on the reverse strand, counting down.
GAGAGTCGCTTCTGCCTTGGTGCCAATGATGGTCGTATGCGTGTTTGGCGCCGTGCAGGTGGGCGCCACAATCAGGACTGCATACGACCGAGGCACACAGGGCCAACACCCGGCATCATGGTGTGGGGAGCGATCTCCTACACTGGCCGTACACCACTGGTGATCGTCGAGGGGACACTGAATAGTGCACGGTACATCCAAACCGTCATCGAACCCATCGTTCTACCATTCCTAGACCGGCAAGGGAACTTGCTGTTCCAATAGGACAATGCACGTCCGCATGTATCCCGTGCCATCCAACGTGCTCTAGAAGGTGTAAGTCAACTACCCTGGCCAGCAAGATCTCCGGATCTGTCCCCCATTGAGCATGTTTGGGACTGGATGAAGCGTCGTCTCACGCGGTCTGCACGTCCAGCACGAACGCTGGTCCAACTGAGGCGCCAGGTGGAAATGGCATGGCAAGCCGTTCCACAGGACTACATCCAGCATCTCTACGATCGTCTCCATGGGAGAATAGCAGCCTGCATTGCTGCGAAAGGTGGATATACACTGTACTAGTGCCGACATTGTGCATGCTCTGTTGCCTGTGTCTATGTGCCTGTGGTTCTGTCAGTGTGATCATGTGATGTATCTGACCCCAGGAATGTGTCAATAAAGTTTCCCCTTCCTGGGACAATGAATTCATGGTGTTCTTATTTCAATTTCCAGGAGTGTAGGTAGGTAGGCCATCACAGAGCAGATCCACGGTATTTCTTGGAGAGATATAGGTATTAGTGGGCCACCACAGGTGCAGACCCACTATAGTCCTTGTAGAGATAATGGTATTGGTGGACCATTAAAGGTGCAGACTAACTGTAGTCCTCGTAGAGGTAATGGTTCAAATGGCTCTGAGGACTATGGGACTTAACGTCTGAGGTCATCAGTCCCCTAGAACTTAGAACTACTTAAACCTAACTAATCTAAGGATATCACACACAGCCTTGCCCGAGGCAGGATTCGAACCTGCGACCGTTGCGTGTAGAGATAATGGTATTGGTGGGCCATCAAAGGTGCAGACCCACTGCAGACCTAGTAGAGATGGCCAACAGCCATCTGTCAAGACTGTGCGGCTGTACAATCACCATCGAAGTGTCTTGCAGATAATATAGCAAATCCATGAACCACCACTTGTACACTCACAATTTTTTTAAATGTCCTTAGAACCAGCAATGCTGTTAACAAGTCCCTTGCTGAATTATCAACACACATGCGAGCACTAACAGTCCTTTTTTTCTCACATATTGTGCATATTCTATGACCAACAGAAATGAGTGCACTGAAGAAGCCCTACAAGTTACTTAATTTGATGAACTGGTGTCAATCACAATTTTATAACATGAGAATACAATTACAAAGGTACAAAATACATCATTAAAGAACATAATAATACAGTAACATTTGTAGTAATACAGGCTTTACAAAAGAATAGAAATAAACATATACATCAGTGTTACAGGAATTATGATATAAGTGAATAAATAAAATAATGAGAATAGTTTTCAAAACATGAACTTCAACCATGAGCATTAAAACTGAACAGAATAAATAATGTCTAAACAAAGTAAATAACATATTATAAATGCAAATTATATTTGAGGATAACAATATTCCTCATCATGGTGAATGTAGCATAGTATTAGAAAAATTCTACAACATAACTATTATCAGCTAAACACATAAAGACAGGAAGAACACAAATACACAAGGGAAAACAAATACATAGCAGAATAACGCAAAAGGAAAGGATAAGGTTTGTTTTCAGTGTGCCATTTGGTAGTGAAGTATTTATACTATTTGATTTGCAAACAAAATTTTCTTTACTTCTCGGAGATCTCCCGTAGTACATCAGTATTCCCAAAAGTCCCATCTAAACCTGTTGTCCCTAAACCCTACTTTGTTGTTCATATTCTCTTTCAAAATAACTATTCTCCATTTTACTCTACTTTTTTGGCCAAACCTTTTTCTTATACCTTGTCAATGCATTTCTTCCAATTCTTCACAACTTATTCTCTTATATAGCGTACTGAGCTGAGATGCATAAACTAAGGGACGAGGCAACACAGCAGCTCAAAACAGTTAACACAAACAGTAATGACAAAAAAATGAGCGTATCTACTGTGTCATTTAAGTTTTCCTGAGTTTTTGCAAGTTGCGTAACCGAATCGGTAGATACAACTGAGTCAATTTTAGCCCGCAAGGTCTCGTGATTTTCATGAACAATAGTTTGCAGTTCTTTAATGGCAGCTTCGTGGTTCTGTAATGCATTTTATAGCCGCGAAAAAATAGGTTGAAAATGCTCACAAATTTGTGTTCTAATGTCATTACAGACTTTTTGACATTTAGATTCAATTTTAAGTAACTCAGCAGTTAAATCTTCACGTGTGTTTTCAAGCGTTTGCTCGGTTGTATTTAACTTTTTAAGGTTTTGTTCCATTGTGTCTGACTTTTGTAACTGTTGCTGTGTTCGTTCCTGATTTTGTTCCATTGTGTCTAACTTTTGTAACTGTTGCTGTGTTCGTTCCTGATTTTGTTCCATTGTGTCTAACTTTTGAAGCTGTTGTCCCATTTGTTTCTGATTTTGTTCCATTCGTTGCATGAATTGCAATACCAATGCATTAATGTCTGCAACATGTTCCTCTGTGCTTTCCGGCAGTGCATTTGCACCGACGACATTCGCATTTTGAAAAGCAGAGAGTAAGTCTTGACTTAATTGAGAAAAAGTTTAGGACGCAAAACCTGAATCTACGGTATTGTGTCCTGTCATTTCGGATTCCTGGGGTGAGATGTTTCCGAAAGATCGATCGACAGTACTATCCTGTTCACTAATTGTTTCACTGTATACACCATTATCTGCCGTCTGGTCCTCTTCCCTATGCACAGTTACCACATTACTATGTTGAAAATTTGTTAATTCATTACACGGTGGCGCTAACACACTACTCTCGTCTTCACTGTCATTTCTCAGTTTACTTTGGAGCCTAGTATTACGTTTTTCACACGCCACAATTGTCACAATATTTCACACGGTAAAACAGAAAAGCACAATTTGAAGAGTAAAATAAGGAAACACATTAACAGAACACTGAAAATAGTATGTAGTTAATTGCAAGCGCAGCTGCGAAATACTTGGGGCAAATCTAAATGCATGCCACAACTGTTTTACTGTAAAACAATGAATAACTACAACTGCAAAGGAAATTCTCTGTACAATTACGCGCTAGCAATAAACGATAGCTACACTAATTACACAAACTACAAGAATAAATCAGAAGATTCCAGTGATGTATCCTCGGCTATGGGTCGACATATGAAATGTCCCCTTAGAAAAATTATAAATTACTGTGCTAGTAAACTTCTGCGTTATTTGATACAGAGACAGCTGAGTAAAACTGAACGTACTCAGACATTTGTCTCTTTACACATTCTGATCGTCAATAAACAGACACATAATATTTTTTTAGCGCAACACAATCAGACTTTCAATAGTCTCTACAAAAAAATGGTCCTGACTAACAATAACCTATACCTTTCATGAATCGCTTACCTCACAAAAATCTTCGTTACTCGAACTACTGCAATACAGCGAGCGCCAATACTGCCAGCTAAATAAAAGATTCTAACTACTGAAGGCACTACCTACCGATAGGCATACTTAGCAAATGAAAGATTTTGATAGAGAACTTTGATAGAGAACAATGTATTTACCTTAATAGCGTTCAAAAATAATTATATGACATCCAATTAAACACATTTCGTTTTTCTGACAGACACACGTCCAGATCGTCCGCTCAAAACTCTGGCATCTCTCCCTCCACATCCACTACTGCTGGCGGCTCACCTCCAACTGTGCAACGCTACGCGCTGCTCACATCTAACCGCCCAACACTACACAAGCGAATATTCCAACAATGAGTCCAACCAGCCACAGACTGCACACAGCACAGTCAGTGATTTTCATACAGAGCGCTACGTGGCTTTATAAAAACCTAAGCAGCCTACTTACAACGGGTTCTGCAGTGGGGACAGATCCTTCGTCGCCAGAACACAATTACAGGATGTAATGAGCGTGCCGTCGTAGAAAGAGCGGGGTTATTTCTTCCGCGAAGAGGCGTGATGGTTCTCTTTGTTTGTCCGTGACTGACGGTGCGTAGATGCTGATAAGCCAAGTACAGTCACGGCCATTATGCCGATAGTAAGTAGGTGACGTCCTACGCAACGATACCCTGCGTAGCAAGTATCGTTCTGCCGCGACCGGTTTCTGAAGTTGGCGTCATAAACATGTCGTAACCATAGAGGAACGAGAATTCGTCGTCGTATGCTGCCGTCAAACGATTACTTTATCTGCCGCTTCTAACATATATGCGAGTAAGGTCATCTTGACAGCCGATCGTCTGGTATTGGCTTTAATGGATACGATACGGAACGCCTGCTGTCCTGTTTGTTGTACGCAATGCATGTTTTTTGCACACTGCCCTGGTCAGTGCGCTCTACGTCGGCGGTGCGAGTCAGTCGGTCAGCGTCAATTATAAAATGGGCTCTGTGTGTGTGTGGGGGGGGGGGGGGAGGGGGCGGGAAGGGGGAGGGGGATTGTCTCAACCGTGATTCCCGCGGTTGTAAGCGGCTGGATTTCCTCACTTTCATCGGTCCAATTCTGTTAAGACAAGTCCTGCTGCCGAACCTTCTCACTCTCTGCTATTACAACCACTGTACCGCGTTCTGGGACTTCATGGGGATCTACCTAAAAGGTGGAGAGAAGACGTTGACATTCGATGGTATCGTCGCCGGAGACTCCAACGCTCTCTGCTGTGGCGTCGTCATCGTCCGCCTGTTCTCGTTTATGGTCTCCCGTACGGAGAAAGCAATGGTGCGATGGTGTGAGACGTCTTTTCTTTCGCCGTTTTGGTGACCTCTGTTTGGGATGTCGTACATCCATCTCCATATCTGGATGGTGTTTTGAACCATCATCGTCTTGGAAGTAGGGGACAAAAGCGGCTGTCGGTACCACCAGCCGGCCGATTTCCATACTCGTCTCCGTTTCCGCGACGTCAGACTTCTGTTTCAGTCGCTCAGCTAGGTGTTCCTCGTTTGACATCTTGCACACATTATCATCCATCTGTGTCGACTGTTCCATGGGGTCGTCCGTCATTTGGTACTGTGGAACGTGCAAGGGGGACTATTCTCAAAGAAGCCATGGATGCTGTAGTGGGGGAGGATACAACTTCGCTCTTCAGTATTTGAATTATTCTCCTTTAGACGTATTCTGAGCGTGTGTGGCCCTTCTTGTCACAATACGAACAGGTCTTTGGCGGCCCTCGTAACTAATTATCGCTCTGCAGCCACCAGTAAGGAAATAAGATTGGACAACCCTTGTAAACACGATCCGAACTTGCCTCATCCCTTTAAGAAAGGGATATGTTGTAAAAGAGGTCAATTTTTCTGTGACGGGGCTGAGGACGCGCTCGTTTGGTTGTAAAGCATTGACCACAACATCTTCCGGTACCTCGAAGGTACATTCAAAAACCCTAGTAGTGCGGAGTTCAAGTCCAGCGTTATCGATTAACACTGTCCCCATGTTGCCATCAGAATGTTTCAATTTTAGCCCTTTCTTATTCTCATGTACAATTTTATCGCATACTGTGTTGTTGATCAATTTAAGGTAAACCACACCACTCATAATAGATAGGTGCCTATCAGGTTCTGTGGATCTATTCTGATCTCTTCCCGTACGAAGCGTTCGATTTGGAAGGCTTTAGATCCGCGAATCCAGTAGAGAAGCTGATTTTGATGGTTGACTTTCTATAGGAGTAAGCCATGTGTGTCTTCAGCGTAGTTACTTGAGAGAATCACAAGAGATAAACAACATCGCCCGGCGTTGCTGTAGGAGAAGTGATCCATGAGGCTATCCGAGGACGAATCACGGCCAGACTCGAACTTCCATATGTTCTCAATCATGTGTCTACAGTCTGTACTCGTACATACATATGCATTTAAAGCGAAAAGCGCTTGTCCACTGTCGAAAGATAAATAGGATACTGCAGTGCCCGTGTTATTCAGAAATACGATGCAATGTTCCTTCAGACATGCCATTATCAAATACATGAAATGTATCCACAGTTGTGAATGTGGGCAACCATTAGCTGTATAATGGAATGACGACAATGAAAATTTGTGCCGGACCGGGTACGAACACCGGATTTCCCGCCTTTCGTGAGCTGTCACCTTACCATTTGACTATCCGATCACATATCACAAACACACCCAAACTTCCATACGTCGTCAACCATGCATCTACAACCTGCACTTGTACATTCATATCTATATTCACGTAGAGGGGAGACATTTTAATTGAAAATAGGTTGCGCGCTGTCGGTAATAAATACACTCGTGTTCAGAAAAAGAAGAACACTTTGAACGACTAGAGATAGGTGATCCATATTCACAGGATATTTACTTTAGTGTATTCTTCATAAATCATTAGCATTTTAACCATGACGGCCAGCGGGTTCCAGGTCAACATCGATATCGCGGCGCAACACCACCTACCGGTAAAATGTCTTTGCGCATCTCGTTGTAGCTATTAAGCGACGGTAATGGATTAGTGTGACTTGGGCAGAAGTGCAGGATGCCTCGCAGGTGTATGGGCGAACTGTACTATCAGATCAGTTAGTTTGAAAGAGGACGCATTATTGGCATGAGAGAATGTGATACATCCATCCGAGAAATTGCTGCTAGTGTGGGACGAAGAATTTCGGCAGTGTAGTGGGTATGTGCAGAATGGCTCATGGAAAGACGAGATTGGTCAGGTCGCAAAAGGCAGACCACCCTCCCGAGAAGATCGATGTCTCATCGATTGACATTGGAGGACAGATCTGTGTCCTCCTCGGCTCTGGCGCAACAGTGGATCATTGTAACACATCGTACACTATCAGGGATGACAATCCTTCGCCGTTTATTACGGCATGAGTTACGTGCGCATCGTCCATTTCTCGACCTACCTTTGACGAAAGTGCAGAAACGTGCTAGACGGCGATGGTGTATGGAACGACGTCACTGGGGACAAGAATAGCATCAGATAGTATTTTCGGGAGAATCCAGATATCGTTTGTTTGAAAATTAGGGTCGCATTTTGGTTCGCCGCAGACAGGGGGAGCGGCATCACAGTGGCTGCATTCGCACAAGACATGCAGTGCCAACTCAAGGCCTTATGGTGTAGGGTACTAGTTGATACAATCACAAATCACAGTTGGTGCGTCTCCAGGGCACTGTGACCAGTGTGAGGTACATGAATGACATTCTGCGACTCGTAGTCATACTCTTCCTGCATAGCGCCCCAGACGCCATTTTTCAGCAAGACAATGCTTGACCCCGTGTTGCTGCACGAACACGTTCCTTCGTGGTTTCACAGGATGTCGAGCTTTCAACCTGGCCTGCCAAATCACCAGACCTATCGCCAATCGAAAATGTGTTGGATATGGTGAAAACACGACTGCAACGCTGTGACCCAACACCAACCACTACAGATGAACTTTTGAACTAGCTGATTGCAGTATGGATGGCTATGCCACAGGACGCCATTCGCGCCATATACACGTCGATACTAACAAGCATGTAATGGGTTATCAGTGGTCTTGGCGGACCCTGTGGCTACTACGCAACAGAACATGCTGAAATGCTAATCATTTCTGCACAACGTACTAATCTACATGACCTGTGGATATGAACGTCCTATCTCTTGTCGTCCAAGGTGTTTGGTATTTTTCTGAACATGAGTAAACGATATTGCAGCGCCTCTGTTATTCAGAAACACCACGACTGTTCTGAAAGTAAGATCCGATCGGACGCGAAATGAAAACCACAGTGAAAATTAAAAAAAAGATTATTCAGAACAGCTAGCCACACCTTCCAGCTACCTCTCGAAGTAATTGCCGCTCCGACTCTGACATTTGTCGTGGCATTGTACAAACTTTCCAGTATCCTCGTCACAGAAAGCAGCCGCCTGTGCCTTCCACCAATTGTCTACGCTCGTCTTCCTTTCATTGTTTGTGCAAAAATGTTGTCTTCGTTACCAGCGGTTCATCTGAGCAGAGATAAAAGGGAGCCAATTAAGGGCTGTATTGTGGGTGATCAAATACTTCTCTTCCAAAACGCTGCAGGGCCGTCTTCATTGCCCCTGCAGAATGCGGCTGAAAATTGTCTTGAAAAAAGAAACGCATGAAATTTATGTTACATGGGCTACATAGCTCCAGGCGAAAACTCTCAGCAGATCCGCATACTTGGCGGCAGAGACTGTTGTTTTAGGCATTTCTACGTGATCACTTTACGCTCTGAGCTGAAAAGAGCGACGTGAAGCAATCGAAGGTACTCCAAAGATAGCGACCAACACATCTATGCAACGATCCCTCGTATTTTCACGGTGGTTTCCATTTCGCGCCTAGCCGTACCTGGCTTTGCAAATACGCCTTGTACGATGCATAGTTCGTTCGGACATGACTGCGTCCAAAAGAACAGGCACTGTGGCGACTACAGTCGTCATGAAATAATTGCGTCTAATCACAGTTACGAATATGGGCAACCATCAGTTGTATAATGCAATGACAACAATGAAATTTTATGCCGGACTGGGGACTCGAATCCGGATAAATGGGAAATACCATCTTCATTTAACCACACATTAGAGAAGCATGCCTCGGAAGAAAATTAAAAGCTGCAGTTTTCCTTTACTTACAGCCGTTCAAAGTACCAGCACAGCAAGGCCATGTTGATTGACGTTAGAAGGCCAGATCAGTCAATCATGTAGACTGTTCTCCTTCAACTTCTCTTCAGGAACCATTTGTTAGCCTGACCTCTTCACAGACATTCCTCCGCAATGGTTGCACCTGCGGTACGGTTGTCTGTGTAGTTTCGTCTATTATAGTCATTCGAAAAGAAACGAGCCGAAGGATATAAAATGGAAACCGCTGAAACAATCGTAACGCCTTTGCCTACGTCAAAAGGTGTAGTCAGTTTAGGAGTGCTGAGGCCACAGACTCGCCGCTAGAGGGACACGGGCGCACACCCAAGTTTCGACAGCGCCCTCTCGTGCACCCATCGGCCGTCAGCTGTTACTCGGTTGTGCTGAACCAGAGAAATGGAAGCTTCTAAAGAACAGAAAGGAGCGCAGCGCGTTACCTGGCAGCGAAAGGAGTGCGGGCAACGGATTGCGTGGAAGAATGATACAAGTGATAAGGTGGGCACGTCATTTTGATTTTTGTAAGTTATCGATGTGTACATCAAAGAGAAGTGGCAAGTTATGATAAGGTAAAACAATCAGTGGTCTTGTTGTGGCACGGCCTTTGCTTCTGTGCAGTCTGATGCATACTTAGTTGTAGTGCCTTAAGTGATGGACATGTTCAGTAGTGCTGTTTTGGCTTGTGGTTTTGTCTGTTAGCTGAAAAAGGATTTATTGTAAAGGACAGCAAGGATGAATATGATGTATATATTGGAAGGCGAAAAGAATATAAGTTTTGAATAACGTTATTATTTTTGAAGAGATGATGTTTGAGAGAAGATTGCAGCACTCTGCACCTAATTTGTTAGAGTAATTATTGTCAGCTAGTTAACTTGCTATGAGCTGAGAGAAAGGCCACCCCAGTTCCCTGAGTCATGGATTTAGGTATCAACTTATTAAGCTGTATCGCTTTTATAGAAATCCTCTGTTAACATCGTACCTTTTCCAAATCTTTTGTTCACTTTATTAAGCACAGTATTGTTCAGACCAGTGTTACGTGTGAACATCAGCTGAATTTTTACGCTGTCTTTTTGAATCCACATTTCATTCTAAAGTCGTTGTCTTGGAATATCATTTCATGAGAATATTTACTCTCCTCATCCCACTGTTTAAGAAGGCTTATCACCTACGCATTTACCACATTGCACCACATATTATGCAACAGTTTGACTATCATTTGGAAATTTTATTTAAAATTCAGTATAGGCATCTAGCTTAGCCTCGGCCTGCTTGCTGTTCACTATTGGCTTTCGAGAAATCGGCAACAATGTTGTCAAGACCCGGGGTGAGTTAAAATTTTGATTAGGGCCAGATAATTGCTTTCCTTCAGTTGCGCATTTGATATGAAGACAAGCTATATTCCTACCAATTACAGTTCAATTCAGATTAGGTTCTATTTAGTGAAAAGGTTAGCATACTAGTTTAAGTTGGACAACAGTTTGTGGGTACACGGTTTTGGTAATATGTAGAGTTTTTATAGATTAGAAGGTAATTCTGGCCTAAATTTCATACAGAAACGCATAGTGGGGAGCTTGCATATGAAGATCCTGCTACGATAGTTCGTTGTTTCTTTTGGTAATACGTAGTCAGATAGTGTTGGAATTCTCGAAAGCCAAAAATACCTCTGCGGTAATTTACTCATATTGTACTTCTATTTCAGGCAATTTATTTAAAATTTTGTGTTCAAGTTTTCGAATTTTGCGCCTTGTGATTACTTATTTACATATACTGTTGGCGTAATAGTACAAGTTCTGTGTAGATTTCATTGATTGTTGAGTATTTGCGTGCGCAATAATAAAGTTTTTGTTTTTTTTTCTTTTTTTTTTTGTTTGCTCATCCTAGCCGCTTTATTTTTCCAGGAAACAGCGTTTCATCTTTGGTACAACAGAAAACTATATGAAAATCCGTCGTAGCACAGGACAACAGAGGGTGTTACAAAATAACGATTCGGTATCGGATGATATTACTACATTAAGCAATTAGGAACTACCAATAGATTACATGAGACTGCTGGAAATTACGCGCTTCCGGGATTATTAACAAATTTAGCGAATAATAATGGAACAAAACAAAAGATGGGTAATGAACATGTAAATTCTGAAGCTGCATTGGCCACAGTGTAGCGAAGGCTTACTAAAGTCGCCACAGTCGCGCACAGTTTTGTGGCAGCCGGTAAGACACACATTAGAATCCGGTTTGTGTGAATGTCTTTTGAATGGACGCAACATGCATCACCTCCAATGAACAATTATATAGAACTATACCGCGCAAACCCGACAAATTTTCTAGAATCAATTCGTCAGGTGCTTAAAGAAACACAAGATAAAATGAGCAAGAAAATCGATAAATCACAGGAAGAGAATATAAAATCACAGGAACAACTGAAATTGAAAATACAAAATGATCAATTGACTTTAGGGAAGAAATTAAAAACGACCTTCAACCTATAACTAGCAGTTTTGCTAATACATCACATGATCCTGAGACAGAACACGAAAACATGAAAACGAACCATCCTCATGACAAGTACGAACTGATATCTAAAATCAACACTGTAGTTCCCAGTGCGATACTTACACAGATAAAAGAACAGAACGAACAGCTTAATAGTAAGGTTAAAAAAATTAGCAAACAAGTGGAACCTTGTCATCAAATTCTAAAGAACAAAAAAGACCCGTTAAGCACAATTAAATAAAAAGTTGATGACCTGACAATGAAAACGGCAAATTAGTCAACCATTGCAGATAGATATTTGAATGACACAATGTCACTACAATTTTCGGACACAGCAGAATACCACCCATTTATAAATTTTACAGACAACAAGAAGAAAATTAATCGGAAAAATAGTATAGGAACACTATGACTGAGAAAGTCCAGCGTATTGAAAGATAGCTTAACCACGAGGACGAATTTGATCGTTTACATTCATATTCAGAAAACTTTGGTGACTATACAGGTTTAGGCGGTTAGGTGATCTTCCACGAGTACAGCATCACACATCCGGATACGACAATGAATCGCCGGCGTGGTGCTAAAGAGAACAATCTGGTTCACACTAAAATGGAACTCCGATTACAAACACTTTTTGACAGTACGTAAATTCAAAGTTTTTAGGAATTACGGTAACGAAATTCACGCCACCTGAACACGAATTATAATTTCACTGCGGTTATTTGGAAAATGAGACTGTATCAGCAATGCGCTCAATAGTGAGAGACTACCAATGTATAAATGATTTATACCGAGCATTTTTGTCAGCCTACTGGTCGCAGGCCACGCAAGATCGGGTAAAATATAACATTATAATGCTACGAAACTTTGAACAGTCTGACTTCTCTAGCTCAGCAAAACACTTGGACGACATGGGACGCAGAAATCAGTATTATTAAAACCGTACAGTTCCTCGGAGCTAATTTGCTTGGTTGGTTGGTTGGTTGGTTTGGGGAAGGAGACCAGACAGCGTGGTCATCGGTCTCATCGCATTAGGGAAGGATGGGGAAGGAAGTCGGCCGTGCCCTTTCAGAGGAACCATCCCGGCATTGGCCTGGAGTGATTTAGAGAAATCACGGAAAACCTAAATCAGGATGGCCGGACGCGGGATTGAACCGTCGTCCTCCCGAATGCGAGTTCAGTGTCTAACCACTGCGCCACCACGCTCGGTGGGAGCTAATTTGTATTTCATTAGCAAATTTATCTACACGTTTGAGACACGTAATTTTGAGTGGAAGATGTCAAGATGATTTAGAAGCATTTCAAACATTATTGCAGGAACTGGAATTGGATAGTGATAACGGTTTAACGAAAAACACATTAACAATCACAACAGAAACTATGACACTGCGGCGGCACGGTTCCTTTCTTCCTTTTCCTGCACCTACCTGTGAACTCATTGTAGCAGATCGCCGGTAGGATAGCTGAGCAGAAACCTACCGAACTGCAACTAGCACCAGGCCGCATACAAATTAATTATTCTAAGAATCTGGAAAAGGTCTTGATTTTGAATGAAAGGTGAAAATACTGGCAAAACTTCGGTATATTATGAAGACATGAGCTACACGTTCACTGCCAAGCCCGTGCTAGTCCTAACACTGTCATGCACAAACCCTTTCATCCACTTTTACAAGTTTATGGTAACGTATTTCCCGAAATCTGAATAGCTACTAAGCACGGATTGTTCATAAATGAAAATGCTCGCTATACTGTTAAGTTTATCGGTGTCTAATGTACTCAAGTTTTTAGTCACCGATCTGCTCAATAGGCCACGCGGAATTACTGTCTCTCCTCGCACACAAAATTACTTTAACAATCCATACTTTCTAAAAAAAAACACCGGAATAAATACGCCTTCACTTTAAAGCATTTATGAGGCATGTAACAAACCTAAAGCTGGTAAATTATAACTTCCTTCGGAGCTCATATTACACACGACCGTACCATTGAAAGGCTGGGCTCCGACTACTGAGACTCCTGTAAGCATTCTCTATCTCCAAGAGAAAAGACGCGCGAAGAATACACCGTTCTGATTGGTCAGTTTTCTTTAAGACCAATAGAAAAACATTATTCTCTGGCGTTAATCCGCGCTTTTCATGACTAACCAATCAACAAATAACACGCTTTCTAACTGTACTTTTTCCCGAAATAAATATTTAATATTCTGGTATTTTGCTTATACTTTACATTATTAACTATTCTCATTTGTACTCCAATTAGCTTACCCTTTACCATAAACTTGCTTAACATATTATGATTCAAAGTTCCCCGTTGTCTGCATTCACACTATCTTAAAATTTTCTCACGCTAGTTCGTACAGCGTTTATCAGTAGAACAATGACCTACATATTTACTTTAGACCACATTCATGTATCATTCACACTATTAAAAGCATATACAAAACTGTACAAACATAAGTAAACAAAAAAGCCTTCAAGAAATAAACAGAACAATTCACAAATGCATTCTATTTCCTGAATGTCTCTGTGCACTGCTTTACTCTGGTGAATGAAAATCAGAACTAATTACTCGACAGAACCCGCTTCAGACCATCTGTCACTGTGCACATTTGAGTCATTCTCCCTGTACAAAGGCTCTAGACAGGAGAGATATAAGCCCTCAATACCCAAGACGCTTTTGTACTGCGTGAAAACAAAAACTATGGGAAGTTGCATAACAAACACAAACACAGAAAAAATTAAAGATAATCGACATCGTCTTTGTGACGCACAATTCTCGCAACTGAATAATTATTATTGTCACAAAAGTAATCTCCGGAGCTCTGATTATGAACATAACAACAGACATCACAGGAATTACGCAACTGAGAAAAGGCGTAATCATAATCATCATAATAATGAAAATAACCACAGGCAGCACTCTGATTGAGATGCAAATTCTGATGGGCACAATTCAGGTAGATCATATCCGCAAAATACGTGGCACAACAATTCTGCAAATTGGAACCAACACAGTCACAATAATGAATATCATAAATCACAGTGACAAAATTCTGGAAGGGCAAGCCCAGCGTGACAGATACGAGGAATTGAAACCAGATCATCAAATCCAAGTTCAATCAACGACGAGGAAGCAATATATGACAATGACTCAGGACTCCGACAGCAAACAATGATGTGGATGACACAAAACACACTCCTGCCGAAAATTCGAATTTTGCACACTTTGAAGACGTTACAGAACTTTTACTGGAAGATACTGATGGCAAACAAAAATCTACAGTACATCCAATAATAAATATTTCAGTGGGCAACACTGATCTTTCCGCTGCCCTCGATTCTGGTAACCCGACTTCTGTGGTCAGTGACACTGTATTCCATAAATGTATGACAACAATACATTTTTCCGACTTCACCATTACGCAAGAGTAAAATAAAAGAAACGATTTCTGAAAAAAATGTTGAAGCGAAGAATTAACCCTATTTAGATTTTTTGTCAAGACTATACATTTTCGAATAATTTCTTAATTGCCAGAGTATCCGCAACATTCCTCATTTTTCATAAACAGTTTGAGATTTAGGAATGAGATTTTGGCGAATGACAGGACACAAAGAGAGCATTTTACTGTAGGGTTGTTATGCAATATATCATTATCTACCGTTTTATTCCACTAACTACAGACCAACAATGTAATTTTTAGGGGCCACCAATAGCTTGTGAAATGAGAAATGCTACCAGTTTTGTAACAACACAAGTGAAGACGTTACACGGTTATTTTGTGCCAATGATGTGCTTTTTTAATAAGCTACTGACCTTACTATTCCTCAGTTTGTCACTTAATAAACTTAAAAAAAAACACAGTTTCAGATCTCTCTCGCAGTTGCGTCTGCACAACATTTTAGAGAGATGACACTGTAAACCCCGCTATGTTTTGGCGAAAGAAGCAAATTTCAACGTGGGAACAAGAAAAATGGAAGATTATACTCAAAATGCGCCACACATGACGCTTCTCTGAAACTTACAAATGGTTAAAGAGCCAAGCAAAAATGAATCGCTGTGTTCTCAGCGGAATTCTTTTTAGATACTGATCAAAGCAGAGGTGACAGATCTTTCTGAATGGTCGCCATACGTGTGCGGGCATGGAGTTGCTAAATTTTAGTGTAGGCTTCACTTTAGAGTGACACTTCCCCTCCAGAGATCGACGTTTCTCCTACAGCGACTTCCCTTAACCCCCACCACTACCGCTCTCCCCACACGTGCGAAAGCACCGTCAAATTACTGTCTGACGAAAGTGGGGTGAAGAAACATACTGTGGCAACCCAGTGAAAAATTTTTGGTTTTGCGAATTCCTGGAAAGCAAGGAGACGGTGGGGTTTCGGCATGAGGGGGCTGTTTTTCGTGTTTATGGTGTGGTCACCTTATTGTGCTTAAGAAACGCTAAATGCTGGAGCATATGAACATATTTTGCCACACTGTGTACTGTGTGTACAGTAGAAGGACAGTTTGGAGATGGTGACTGTTTGTATCAGAATGACAATGATTGAGAACGTCGACAAATTCCTAGATCCAGAGCCAATAAGACCCAAGAGACACATGCCACCGCTTGTCGCGCTAGAAACGTCCAAGTGTAAGATTTCTATATGGGATACATCAAATTAGTAGCCGTGCTAGGGCGACAAGCTGAGGGGGACGCCAAAGAGCGAAATTTGCATACAGTGCACATCACAATTAGTAGCGAAAACTAAAACGGATGAAATTGTAGGGATGGATGGGGGAGGATGGGAGACGAGAGTGGAAGAGCACGAGGGGCCACCAATTGATGAGTCGCTTGTGTGCCACCACAGACATTCAGACACTTCACTCAGTTGTCCACAGTAGGGTGGAAGCCATCATAAAGACGAAGAGTGAACAAACGCCATATTATGTTAAATAGTAAGTATCTAGATACTTATAATCAAATAGTGTACTAGTATGTGCATTACTCCTATCGAGAAAGTCATAGATTTCACTCCGTATAAACGCAAAGAAATATATTACTTGAAATACTCAGGAGAGTTTACCTACCTGTTAGCGTGCTGTGTTCCTTCGAATACACCACTATCAACATTAACTACTAATCTGTTTTGGATAAAATAGGTTACATTTATATTACACACTCTAGGACCAAAAAAAGACTCACCATGAAGGCATTATCCGAATAGGAGCGAAATTGGTAAATGTGACGTGCATGTACAGAAAAACAAATGTGCACAATTTCGCAAAATTTATTCAAGAGAAAAACTTCAAATTGAGCTATTCAATAACGCTTTGTTCTGCCTCTGGCACTTATGCTAGCAGGTTGAACATCCCTTTAAAAAATCTATGAATGATTGTGCTGATAAACCCCTTACGTTATTTGATTTTCAAACAGCTGAGCAAAACTGAACGTACTCAGACATTTCTCTCTTTACTTATTCTGATCATCACTAAACTGACACACAATATTTTTTTAGCGCAACGCAATCTGACTTTCAATAATCCCTACAAAAGAATGGCCTTGACCAACAATAACCTATACCTTGCATGAATCACTTACCTTACAAAAATCTTCGTTACTAAAACTACTGCAATACAGCGAGCGCCAATACTGCCAGCTAAATAAAAGATTCTAACTATTGAAGGCACTAACTACTGATAGGCATACTTAGCAACTGAAAAATTCTGATAGAGAACAAACAATGTATTTACCTTAATAGTGTTCAAAAGTCATTATATATATATATATATATATATACCAGTTCATTACATCCAGTATTACAAATTTACTCTCTCTGATGGACACACGTCCAGATCATCCGCTCTCAAAACTCCGCTATCTCACTCCCCACATCCACCACTGCTGGCGGCTCACCTCCAACTGCGCAACGCTACGCACTGTTCACATCCAACAGCCCAATACTACAATAGCAAATATTTCAACAACGCAAACCAGCCACAGACGGCACACAACACAGTGATTTTCATACAGAGCGCTACGTGGCGTTACCAACATAAAAACCTAAACAGCCTACTTACAAGGTATTCTGCTTGGCGTTGATTGGTAGAGTTGTTATGTCCGCCTGAGGGATATCATACCAAATTCTGTCCAACTGGTGCGTTAGATCGTCAAAATCCCGAGCTGATTGGAGGGCCCTGCCCATAGTGCTCCGAACATTCTCAACTGGGGAGAGATCTGACGTCCTACATGGCCAAGGTAGGGTCTGGCACGCACGAAAACATGCAATAGGAACTTTCGCCGTGTGCAGGCGGGAATTGTCTTGCTTAAATACATGCCCACGAAGGCTGGCCATGTAGCGTAACAAAACGGGGTGTAGTATATCGTCTATGTGCCGCTGTGTTGTAAGGGTGCCGCAGAAGGCAACCAAAGGGGTCCTGCTATGAAAATAAATGGCAGCCCGGACCATCACTTTAGGTTGTCGGACAATATGGCGGGTGACATTCAGATTGGTATCCCACTGCTGTCCATAACATCTCCAGACACGTCCTCGATGGTCATCGGAGATCAATTCGAAGTGCGACTCATCACTGAAGACTGTTCTACTCCATCAATGATATTCCAGACCCTGATGACCAGCGAAGACCCAAACAGCGGAGGGATAAAAACCTAACTGTCAGCCACCATAGGGCCCGACCACCTGGAGTGATGGTCTGGGCTGCCATTTCTTTCCATAGCAGGATCTTTCGTTGTCTTCGCCGTCCAAAACCCTATCTTGGTAAATAGATTTTTTCCAAAAGAGAACCTTTGGAGCATTAAGGTAGAGCTTTCCAGCCAGCTCGAGGTTTTGACGATCTAACGCGCCAATTGGACAGAATTTGGCTAGATATTCCTCAGGAAGATATCCAACAGCTCTGTCAATCAATATCAAGCCGAATAGCTGCTTTCATAAGCGCCAGATGGGGACTAACGCACTACTGACTCTCTCAATCTGTACAGCTCTCTTTCTTGAATATATCATACAATTTTTCCGAAATCGTAATCATTTATTTGTCTGTACGTGTGCGTCACATCTATTGATTTCTGTCTCATTCAGATAATTCCTTCGTGGTGCGTCCTTTTTTGTTTTAGATTGTATTTCTGTGTGTCTATTTATTCTGAGACATGTCATTTTTGCTTCCCTACTTTTATAAGTCTTGAAGGAATTTGTTGCTCTTGTGTTGAAACGGTCAATTTTTACTGAATATGTCTCGATCATGAGATACCGCTGTAGTACACAAACGTTCACTTCATATATTTTTGACAGAGTGCTTCCTGCTATTGAGATGCTGTGTTTTATTTGTTTCATATACATACTAATTTCTCATGACACAGGATATGTTCCATCTCTTTACCTAAATATTTCGATTTTTTCTGTAATGCCACCAATGTAAAATGTCTTATCACAGTAATTTTTCTTTTGCTCATTCCTTTCAGATCTTGTCGATTTTTTTCTGCAGAAAATAGTGAGATAATATTTTTTTTCTAATTGTGATCTAGATAATCAAAAGTTCGTAAGTAATTTAAGAAAAGAATTTTACATTTAAGTAGTACATTATTCATACGGACTAGGATTTTAATTTTTTGTGTTGTTGCAGAAATTAAATGCAAAATATTTCCCGGATCCGAGCAAAGCTCGAGAGATTCCTCTTAGTTGAAAGATACGTGCGAGAACTGGCAAATCTCTCCCGAATATTCCCAACTCGGACTCCGTTTGCCTCAATACTGACCATACAGTTGATCATTGCTAGCACGGTCCACTCGACATGGGGGATAGAACATATAAAATAATGACATTTTAACGCACACCATACACTGTCTTTAATTTTTTGTATTGAATAACTGGTCTCATCTACATCTACATTATACTCCGGAAGCCACCTAATAGTGTGTGGCGGAGGGTACTTTTCGTACCATTAACTGAGCCTTCAACCCTGTTCCACTGGTGAATAGCGCGTGGGAAGGATGGTTGTCGATAAGCCTCTATATTGGCTCTAATTTCTCGAATTTTCTCTTCGTGATCATTACGCGAGACGTATGAGGGGGGAAGTAACATGTTGTCCTACTCTTCCCGAAAAGTGCTCTCTCGAAATCTGAATAGTAAATCTCTCCGTGATTCACATCACTTCTCTTGTAACGTCTGCCAACGGAATTTGTAGAGCATCTCCGTAACGCTGTCTCGCAGGCTGAACGATCTCGTGACGAAACGCGCCGCTCTTCTTTGGATATTCTATGTTTCTTCTCTCAGTCCTTCCTGTTATGGATCCCAGATAGATGAACAATACCAAAGAACTGATCGAAAGAGCGTCTTATAAATCACTTCCTTCGTCAATGAGTTACATTTCCTTAAGATTCTTCCTATGAATCTGAGTCTGGCATCTGATTTTTCCGCTTTATGTGGTCAGTCCACTTAAGGTCGCTCTGTTCCTAGATATTTTACGGTAGATACTGTTTCCTGCGGTTTGTCATCAATAGTGTACCTGTTCACTAGTGGATTTCCTTTCCTATGTTGCGCAGTATGTAACATTTATTTTGCTCAGCGTCAACTATCAGAGCCTCCATCATTCATCAATTCTCTAGTGGTCATTCTGCAAATCGTTACTATCTTCTGGCGTTGTCACTTCGTTATAGACAACCGCATCGTCTGCGAACAGTCTTACAGAGCATCCGACGCTTTCTACTAGATCATATATGTACGTATCTTGTAAACAGTAATGGTCCTGCATGCTCTTGGGAAAAATTACGGCTATAGTTTCCCCTTGCTGTCAGTCTTTCACAGTACGAGCATAGCAACGCCGTTTTGGTTGATGGTACAAGACCTAATCAGTCAGTCATCCAGAATGCTGACCCAGCAACTACTGAAAGAGCTGCTGGCCACTCAACAGATATCCGTCCATTGCGGTTGCACCTACGGTACGGTTCTCTGTATTGTTAAAGCATGCAACCCTCCCCGCCAACGGAAAGGCACTGTATATGGTTCATAAATTATATCCACGAAAGTATACACACAATACATGTAAACGAAAACAGTAACAGAAATTTAAGTGAAGCACTTCCTCAGAAATGATATTTCACTGAGTATCTGAATTTAAAATGTTGGTTTACAATATAAATTCACACGCAACACAGTAATATTTCGATAAAAGAAACATAACAGACTAGACAAAACACAGAAATATATTCATTCGTACAATCGCGTCAGCACCGATATACTTCATTCAAATGCTCACAAACTAACAACACTGCAACTTTAAATCATCATCAAAATGAATAACGCCAAGAACGTAAGTACAATGTATTGGCCTAAAGTAAATATTAATTTCATTGCGAACTGCTGTGTGTTATGCATTATGATCTTACTATATTTGAGCCTCTAACCACGTGAGCATGTTTCTAATATCTGCTTCTATATATAAGTACTATAAGCAACGGCGGCTGAAGGACTCCGACATAAGAAGTCACCTTTGTTCTGCCAACCGCCTTGTTACGGCGGGTGGAGGTGCGGACAGAGATTCAGGGTAGTTTTTTGCCCTTGTGGTGGGAGACTGCCCTTATAAAAGGCGGAAGAGTCAGCAATGATCAACGCCGTGAGGAAGCAGAAGGCTATGGAAACCTCTGCATTAAAGACGCATAACGTGCATCCACAGGGCGCGTGGCCTGTAATTGATAAAATGAAATGGTGATCTCTCCATTGGCAAATGGTTCTGGACTAGTACGCCGCTCTGGTCGCTGGGAGGGGAGACCATGAGAAAAGATTAAATAACCAACGAAAGGATAATGTTCAATGAGTAGTGAAGTGAAATGTCAGCAGTCTGAACTGTTAGGTAAGTTAGAAAATCTGAAAAGAGAAGTGCAAGGGCTCATTCTATAATGGGGGTCCGTGAAAAGAAGTGGAAAAAGACTAAAATTCCCGGCCAGACGAGTGCAGGGTAATATCAAGAGCAGCAGAAAATGGTATAACAGGAGAACCGTTCGTTACGAATAGGACAGAGGGAGTCACTGTGAACATTTCAGTGATAAGATTGTTCTCATCAGAATTGACAGCATACCAACAAGGACAACAGTGCAGGTGTACGTGCCGCGACGTCACATGTAGAGCATGAAGAGACAGAGAAAGTATATGAGGGTACTGAACGGCTAATTCATTTCGTAACGGGAGATGAAAATTTAGTAGTCATGGGGGATTGTAATGCCATTATAGGTGAGGGAGTAGAAGAATGGGTTACAGAGTGTATTCTTGAACCTTCCGATGACGCTGTGGCAGAAGCACTGAAGATTATATAGTAGAAATTTGCGATGTTTTGTATGGAGCAAGTGCTGCAACAAACAAAAGGTATCATGAGAATCTACTTAGGACGGGTACGAGATTCGAAGTTGCTGCTAGAGGGACAGCTCAACAAATCCTTCACTTTACAATTAAATTGGATTCAGTGATTTATTACCTTGTACGTCACTAATAGTCCAATACTTATTGACCATTTATGTCTCAGTCACATTATGTGAAAGAAGTATTTCTCAGCTAAGGCCAATAAAAAATTACCTTCCCCTACGATGAATCAAGAAAGACAAGCCAATTTGGCTATTTCATTAATTCAAAGAGAAGTTTCAAATATATTTCAACGACATTATTGAAAATTCAAGTAAAATAAAGCCACGAAAACATGTACTATAATAATACCAAAAGTAACTAATGTCTCACACTAAGGTTGTGAAACAAACTGACATTTTAACTGTACAGCCGGCTGAAGTGGCCGAGCGGTTCTAGGCGCTACAGTCTGGAACCGCGCGACCGCTACGGTCGCAGGTTCGAATCCTGCCTCGGGCATGGATGTGTGTGATGTCCTTAGGTTAGTTAGGTTTAAGTAGTTCTAAGTTCTAGGAGACTGATGACCTCAGAAGTTAAGTCCCATAGTGCTCAGAGCCATTTCAACCATTTTTTAACTGTACAAGTTTTATTTCAAGCAGTGTAAAATGACAGGTATAAGGAGCGATCAAAAAGTATCCTTTTGAGGGCGTTGCTGCAGCGTATATGCAACATAATGCGACTCCTCACCGGTATATAAACACCGACATATAGGCAAAGGATTATTGTGGCATTTGTGTTCTTCTGACCTGCGAGCGACAATTACAGGGACGTGACCTATGGCGACGTTATTACCTAATGCGTCCAAACCGGACCAAAGTGCTATTGTTCTTTTCTTGTTTGCTGAAGAATAAACACTGGTAAACATCCATAGGAGAATGAAGAACGTCTATGAGGCTGCATGTCCGTCGAAAATCATCATTGTGGAATGGTGTGCCCAGTTCTGCGCTGATCGATCTCGGAGGCAAGCTACATCCATTGCTAAAGTGAGCGACAATCGAGCTCCTGCTGTGTAGTCCCATTCTCTCCCCATGGCAACTATCAAGCCTTCGATCTCTTGAAAGAGGCCTTGAAGGGTCAACGATTGCTGTCGGGCGGGGAGTGCGGCAGGAAATTACCGACCTCTTCACGTAGCAGGACAAGGTGTTTTACCAAACAGGTATCTTCGACCTGGTGCGTCGATGGAATGATTGCCTCGGTGCTCACAGCAGTTGTGCCTCATTGTCAAATCGATTCTGGACTGCAGGGCCTTCGAAGGGAAACTTTTTGATCGCCGCTTATGATTTTCTTATTCTATTCATTATTATTTCCTCACGCTCCACCTGATGGTTACTGTGCTAAATGCTAATCCGTTTTGTAAGTTTCTTGCCTATATCCTTAAGTATGTGTTTTACAACTACTAAATATTAGAGTACACACATTAAAAATACTTGATTTCTTATGTCAGCCATTACATATATAGTATTTATTTTTTAAAGAAATATGCATTATAAATACATTAATTTCTAAGCAGACGGGGCGCTCATTTAGTTTCGCTGCCCCGGCTCCCAACAAACTTAGTACGCCACTGAGAGGAGTTCTACTTAGAAAAGGCCGGAAGATACGGAAAGATTCCAGTGAGATTATGTCATGGTCAAGTAGACAATCTGAAACCAGATATTGGATTGTAATCCGTAACCAGGAGCAGATATAGGCTTAGATCGCAATTCAGTAATTATGAAGAACAGACTGAAGTTCCATGGACTAACAAGGAAGAATCAGTGTCCAAAGAAGTGAAGTACAGAAGCACTAACGAATGAAGAGATATGGTTGAAGTTCTCTAAGGCTATGGATAATGCGATAATGAATAGCTCAGTAAGCAGTTCAGTTGAAAAGGAGTGGGCAGATTTGAAAAGGACATTCACACCAATTGTGAAAAAAACCGTGGTACAAGGAAGGTAACAGCAAAGAAACCGTAGCTAACAGAAGAAGTACTACAGTTGATCTACAAAAGAAATTCAGGGTTACAGAAATAAAAACCACTTAGGAACGAAATAAATAGGAAGTGCAGAGAAGTCAAGACGAAATTGTTGTTTGAAAGAATGTGAAGAAATAAAAAAAGAAATGATTGTCGGAAGGACTGTCTCAGCTTGTAGGAAGCTCAAAACAACCATAGGTGAAATTAAAATCAAAAGTGGTAACATCAAGAGAGCAATGGGAATTCCATTGTCAAATGACGAGGACAGAGCGGATAGCTCTTAAAAGAGCAGATAACTTTTAAAAGAGCTCAGGAAGACTTGAGATCAAATAAAGCAGAAGGGATGGATAACACTGCATCAAAATTTCTGAAATGAATGGGGGAAGTTGCAACAAAACGACTATTCACGGTGGTTGTAGAAATCTTGAAACTGGCGATGTACCAACAGACTTTCGGAAAAATATCATCCACACGGTTCTGAAGATAGCACGTAAAATTCGAGAAGTATCGCACAATCAGCTTAAGAGCTCTTGCATCCAGGCTGCTAACACGAATAATATATAGAAGAATGGAAAAGAAAAATGATCATCTGTTAGATGACCATCAGTTAGGCCTTACGAAAGGTAAAGGCACCAGAGAGGCATCTCTCACGTTACAGTTGATAATGGAAGCAAAACTGAAAAAAACAAGACCTGGAAAAACCGTTCGACAATGTAAAAAGAGGTTGGAATTGGCAACGGATTGCAAGTTTCTGTCAGACGCGGATTGAGGGTTGCATGAATCGGCAGACCCAGTGGTGCAGGTACACTGTGCCACGTCTCCGGCGGCTGCGTACGACGAGCGCTCTTTTCGCGTGACAGTGATACAGCCCACTCGCACTTGCAGCCACTTCCCAACGTGACACTACACGGACTCGGTCTAATCGCGACTCCGACACCATCGTTCATGCTTTGGTTCAGAGAGTCTCATGATTGTCGACGATGAAATTGCTGGACTGTATTTCTTGCTGCATTATTTTTAATGAGTCTTGCCACCCTTGGAGAAATACAGGTTAAGTAAAATTTCCAGTTACTGTGTTACCGTGTTCGTTAAATATTTCTGCTTCTCTCCAGTTTTCCTTCAACGACAGTTGCCGCACCACTACGCAGCCCACTCCTCCCTACCGCTGTGTACTGAGTCGTACGCAACACCCATTGGGAAAGACGGGCAATATACTATATACGAGAACCAAGAGGGAAAACAGGACTGGAAGGCCATGAACTAAGTGCTCCTTTTTAAAAGGATGTAAAGCAAGCGGAAGAGAAATCAGAGCTCGCACGGAAACATATAGGTCTTAGTTCTTTCCGTGAGCTATACGAGATTGGAATAATAGAGAACTGTGAAAGTGCCCTTTGCCAGGCACTTAAATGTAATTTTCTGAGAATAGATTTGGATGTAGATGATGCAGTCTTTCGCCGCTACTGTCCAAGCTTCACATCGGAGACCAGTGGCAGAAATAAAAGATATTTTGAAATTAAAATTCAAAGTGAAACCCTGAAGATCCGATTACAACATTGCTATCCTGAGTAAAACTGAAGAAGAATTAAAGGGCCAGTTGAATGGAATGAATTGTCACAACATCTACTTAACATCAGAATTGGGCATCACGAACTAGACGAAATTAAGGAATTCTGCTACCTAAGCAGCAAAATAACCCATGATGGACGGAGCAAAGAGGACATAAAAAGTAGACTAACTCTAGTAAAAGGGGAATTCCTGGCCAACAGACGTCTACAATACCGAACATAGACCTTTATTCGAGGAAGAAATTTTTGAGAATGTACGTTTGAAGCACTGCACTCTGTGGTAGTGAAAGACGGACTGTGGAAAATCCGGAATACAAGAACAAAGCATTTGACATGTGGTGCTGCGGATGAATGTTTAAAATCAGATCGGCTAATAAGGCAAGGAATGAGGAGGTTCTCCGCAGAACCGGAGAGGAAAGGAATATATGGGAAATGCTGACAAGATGGAGGGATAGGATGATAGGACATGTGTTGAGATATCAGGGATTAACTTCTTTGATACTAGAGGGAGCTGTAGAAGGTAAAAACTGTAGAAGAGGACAGAGACTGGAATACATCCAGTAACTAATTGAGGACGTAGGTAGCAGTTCGTACTCTGTGGTGAAAAGGTTGTCACAGGAGGGGAATTCGTGGCGGGCCGCATCAAATTAGTCAGAAGACACACGACTTTAAGAAAGATAACAGTAATAGTTCACGCTTTTTACTGTCCTTCAAGGTAGAGGAACAGTTGTGAGGCAGCAACAAAATAATTCACACGGGACCACGATGTTTCTCTTCACTGCAATCGCTATATTCGGAGATTAAGCGTCCATGTTACACTGAACTTTAAAAACTGAACAGACACCAACCAGACTACAGTAATGTTACCGATTACCGTAACTGTTGTGTTGTAGGAAATGGTGTCGACGACTGATGTTTCGTCAATAATCGTATCCTCACTCGCTTGGTCTTCTGGAGCATTCACCAGTGCTGGTATAAGCATCTCGCACGTAAAGATTACCTCCTTGTTTTTATATATATATATATATATATATATATATATATATATATATATATATATATATATATATATATATATATATATATCCCTGGCTTATCTCGCAATTGTCATGACTGATGGTAGTCTCCCAAACAGAGTGATTCACATCTATTGTACGACACACAAGGCGGGGGAATGCTATAACTGCCCATTGTGCTGTATTGGATAGGGACTTGAAAATAAAAGACGAAAAAAGTTTAAAGAAGACTTTCTGGCATATTACCACCGAAAGTTGCTTTTATTAGAATGCAAACATATTACGCTTTAAGAACATAATAGTTCAGTGTTATCAATTTGTCGGATCTGAGTTCTTTATACGCGCGAATAATGAGCGCTATCGACAGGGACTTATGAAATGATGCAATACTTCCAGATTTCAAGAAGGCTTTTAGCACTGTTCATGACAAGATACTTGCTAATCACGTCACTTCTTACTAAAGTATTATTGTCAGTTTCGATTGAACTTTACATTTCCATTAATTGCAGCTCAGGTAAAGGAGGATCACATAGGTGAGCAGCATCAAGATAGTACAGCACTAACATATAAGATCTGCTAATAGTGCGTTAGGTTTGCTGTCACCAATCTAACTATGCCACTGCATCACCAAATTTAAAATTGGCTTACTTCTTTCCGAGCAGGGCAATAAACGATTAATCATCGCTAAGCGAGTTAACTAGCACAATGATAACGATCTGACATTTACGTCATTATGGAAATCAAAAATTGGTTTCGCTTCTCAGATATCGGGGTTCGTATGCACTAAGATGCTGGTACTTTTTGTTAACGAGAAATCACTAACACGTTTGCTATGTTACACTACATAACAATGCTTCACCTTTTCACTACGAAATGATTATCTAAGTGTAGTTAAATTCATTATTATTATTCGAGTACTACCACACATATAATTAGAAAGGATTTAAAATTAATCGGTAACAGATCGAAAAACAAATGAGAGCCACTTATGTAAAAAAAAAAGAATAAACAGGAATTAATCAAATGGCTCTGAGCACTATGGGACTCAACTTCTGAGGTCATTAGTCCCCTAGAACTTAGAACTAGTTAAACCTAACTAACCTAAGGACATCACACACATCCATGCCCGAGGCAGGATTCGAACCTGCGACCGTAGCGGACTGCAGCGCCTAGAACCGCACGGCCACTTCGGCCGGCAGGGATTAATCACATAATGTCAAAATTCATATATCAGTTCCCTTTTCATAGATGTTCACATCTTGCTAAACAAAAACAAAAAACTGAATACATTGTATCTTGTCTTTACAAAATTTCGATTTTCGTTAAGTTACCAGTAACTCCTGCAAATATAAATATTTTTAGCGTCTGCTCTGATTGCTCAATATGCTCCTCTCATGTACGGAATCTCTAGCTGTTAACATGTCATCTACATACTAGATTGTTATCCTGTGTAGCAGATCAGGTCCCAATACCGTGTCAAAAGCTGTAATGCAAGAACCGGCACTCAAATTCAAGTGAAAGGGCAGTAAGTAATATTGGTAGATTCTGCATGCAAATATAAAGGTCGTATGCTCCTTACTTCTTTCAGCAGGGCTACCTGCCGTTTTGAAGGTTAGAGATGAATACTAGAATGAAATGTGAATCCAGAAGTTTTTTGCAACAGTTGAAGATGGGTCTTACCGGTATAATAATTTGATTGATTTCTCTTGTGTCTAACACAAGACGAGTACTCCCATCTGGTTTCGTTACAGTGAACTACAGTAAGAATAAAGTAATGGTTCAATGATCTTCTGGTCGAACATCAGCTTTATTTCCTGTATGACCGCCTCCCATTTCCACCACGTAATGGAGTAAAATGTCTTGCAATAAGCCTCAAGTCCCTTAACCACAAGATGATACTGATAAGTAATAATTACTCCTGATTTTTTATGAAAAATTTGCTCATATGTTAATAGTAACTCTCGCAGTTGATACTGCTGCTAAGCGTTTGCAAGAGCGCATTTTTGTGTTCCACTTACAGGAAATATGTCCAACAACCTTGTGGTGAACTTCTTCTTCTGCAGTCCAGTTCGCATGCCTGGCGTGGTAGAAAGTGTGTAATGTTCGTCGGATAGAGAAATTTGTAGCAGAAAGTAGCCACATTACTCGCCTCTATAGGCTCCATCAAATGTACTCTAGTACAGGTTCTCGGTACGATAGTTTATGAGAAATAACTTCAATATATTTTTACTTGTTCGTTATTAAAACAGCGCCACGTTTGTGCTACTCTGAAGCTACAAATTCGACAAACACACACGCACATGTAATCACCTCTTAGCGGGAAGATCACAAAACAGATTGTCTGTGACAGAATACTCTCTCTAATATTATCCAAATCATTTTTCTTCAAACACTCAGTTCTCGGTCACAACTTCTAACACAGTTTACAGATAAAATCGGGAATTTCGCACGTTCATCTTTAGCTATCGTTTGCGTTCACTCTGCGGTAATCCACAGTCAAGTTTAACTTATAATTATTCTCCGTTATCACATCTATTCAGAGCTCCTAACAGACTTGTCCAAAAGACATGAAAGCTGAGTTCTGAACTGCCCTTCGACCCCACAGAGTAATTCTATAGCCCATAAAATACATGCGAATGTACTGTCCTCTGTTTGGCTGAGAAACGATATGGACAAAACGATATAGTATTCGATGACACAATCCCGCCTTTTTTACATTTGACCAATCACATTGTAATAGCTTTCACGAGCAATGTATTAAAAGATCAAATTTATAAAACCCTCAAATATCAAACTAACTCCCTCTTTAAATAAATGTATTATCGTTTAATGTTCCTTGTTTTCCCAGTACCGTAAACTGGCTAGTTGCAATTTACAAATTTCCCCTGAGTATGTGATAACTCAGTTTTTACTGATGCACTACTCACGCTACCATTTACTAAGTTAATAGACATAACAACATTCATTTCTTATATTACCTTTTACTCACACCGTGATTCACACTAATAACTGAACATACTAAATCAACAGTAATTTATAGAAGATGTAATGTTACCAGAAGATACAGTTTTGTTTCCAAAATATAATTTTTGACTATATATGATTTAAGTCTATAAGACTGTGATTCCTTTCGGCTATATCGATAACTATTAGAAACTGCTGCATCATAAAAGCGCATCTGACACACTAAAACGAATGATGTGCTAAGCATCACATTCCCTTTAATTATAAAGATTTTTTGTAAGAAATTTTTGTATTTATGCAACATCGTGACTACTGTCCTAATTCTAATACTTTTCCAAAAGCAAACTTAGTAAGCAAAACTACATTATTCTTACCCTTGACAAGGCAGTTCTTACCTCACTTATTGTTTTACAAAAACTCATTTTTCTCTAATATTCCTTTCAAAACCATAAATCATACTAATTCTCTTTCAAAACTAAGAATTAATTTCTATTTCCAACTGAATAACGTAAAACATTTTAATTAAACACTGAATTTCAGCTTTCTTTAAATTTTAATCACTTTAATTGTTTCCTACACTTCATGTTCTATAGTGCATCCATGTATAACTTCCTTTCCATTCATGATTTATAGTTGGCACTATATTTGTGTTCCTCCAGGTTTGGGATTTTTTTTCATACATCCACACAGTACCTTATTTGTGTGGCATGTGTAACACTCAACTCTCACTTAAAACAGTCCAGGCTGCAGTGACACTGAAATTTTCCTGAAACATAGTTTCGTCTAAGAACACTATTTTGTACGATATCTTACTGAAAAATAAACGTTAGTACATATACTTTTCCTAAAATTATCGTTATTGTTTATATAATCAATTATGTTTTTAAATAATTTAATTGTTCTACTGTATGAAAGTAAATTAACAGAGAATTTTCTTTAATTGATGTTCTCAAGTGACACAGATTGAAACTACTTGAGAAATATTACTTCCAAAAGTGAAAAATAATTACTAGCTTTAGCAAGATGGGTCACTAGTGAAAGCCTCTTCTAGATTTGTTTAACTAATTCAGCAAATTTACTTAATTAACTCAGAATATTTCCTTTATAAAAGTTGTACAAAAGTTTTTGAAAAACTTAAAATTGCCACAAGTCTTTCTTTTACAACATTTACGACATAATATAGTTACTATTATTTTTACCTCTTTGTGTCCACAGTTTATATATTATTGTAGGTAGGCCACATTGCCTCTCAAAAGCTTCAGAATAAAAAATTTTATCTCACACAGAAAGCAATTACATCCAAAATCATTAAAGTATTCACAAAACTTTTCTGATCACTACCTTTCATTCTTAGTCTCTCAAATTTGTGTTTAGTCGTTTTAGTATATCTATTCCATATTTCCTCTAAAGCCTTTATGTCACCATACCACTCAGACTGTTTTTATAGCCAGTAAGGTTAATGGTACTACTTCAAAACCTATTAACCATTTCTCACCACAATGAAATATCTATAGCAATAAGTTGCTTTATCACATCATGAATATCCACGTACTGGTTAGTTTATCATCATCCACATCAAGAAGTCTTTACCTTACTGTTCCCCAGTCTTCTGTTTTCCAACACAATAACACCCCTTTTCAGCAACAAATCCCTTATTCCACTCTTAATTATTTTCCTTACTAGTGGCATTCACCATTTACACTGAAACCTCCTGGCAGATTAAAACTGTGTGCCCGACCGAGACTCGAACTCGGGAACTTTGCCTTTCGCGGGCAAGTGCTCTATCACTGGCAGAAGTAAAGCTGTGAGTACTGGGCGTGAGTCGTGCTTCGGTAGCTCAGTTGGTAGAGCACTTGCCCGCGAAAGGCAAAGGTCCCGAGTTCGAGTCTCGGTCGCCCACACAGTTTTAATCTGCCAGGAAGTTTCATATCAGCGCACACTCCGCTGCAGAGTGAAAATCTCATTCTGGAACCATTTACACTCTTCAGAATTTATTAATGTCACCAGTCCAAATTTACTCATACTCTCAATAGTCGACTTTAATATGACAATAGCCCCTAGTCCTATTTTTACTTTTCTCTAGGTACTGAAGAACATAAAAGATGATATAGTTCACAGTGACAGAAGAGGAAGATGGACAATATGAAAGTGGTGATTGTCAGTCACCCAGCACTGCAAAGAGTGCAATGATATCTGAGGCCATTAACCCTAGATTATCCACACAAAGACATTCTTCCACAATCTGCTGTTTACTAACACAATACCACCGCTTTTCAGCAACAGATCCTTCTATTTCACTGTTAACTATTTTCCTCTCTAGTGACATGTTATGAAATCTTAATAGTTTTATTGGTTTCTAGTATTCCAACCTATAGGCATTTGTATGCTGTTTCTCGATTAGCCTGAATCGACCTATGTATTCAACAGCAAACGTTTTGGTTTCTGACGTTAACTTTTTAGATTTTTCACTTGTTCCGACTAAGACGACTAAAACCCGGTCTCTGTTCTGAAAAACAGTAGATTGTGCCCTAGCATTATGTTTCTAACATCTGTTTTTAATAGTTTCATGTGCTGTTTTCTCTATTTGCAACTGAACCACATCAACAATAGTTGGAAATCCTACCGGAGAAAATAATATGTTAGTTCACTCATACTAAGTATGAAGAGGTGATCTGTATTTACTTTCTTAGGAGAAGAAAAACTTCTTGTTATGTGCTTCGGCTTTGACATTATTTAATAGTAACATCTGGTAGAATACAAATGCTAGGCGCCACTAGGTTTTAGATCTTTGTGGCTAGGACCTCTGCACTTTCAACGTTATATTACCACACTTAGACCTCAAGCTACGTAGCTGTATAAAGCTTTTGACATAACTCTTAAATATACTACACAACTATTTCTTACTTAAAGGAAGGAAGTTCCCTCATACATGCAGTTGTAGGATGTGGAAACTGTTCATATCCTTGCCTTCAGTACGTTTTGGATTACGGCTTGGAAGTATGTCTTGAGCTACGCTGGTGTGTGTTTGTGTGTAATTGTCTGATTTACTTCTTGTAGTTAGGGGACAGTTTTGTCCGATTGTATACTGAAGTTAAGTGTCAGAGTGTTTCATGTATAATGCGTTGGATCTTCAATTTTTCACTTAGCATTGTTGAAGGTTAAACTCTGACTACAGTGCTGTATAAATGGCTGATTGTTGAATATTGCCTAATATCCCTTGCAAGTCATTGGTTACATACAGGGAAGTGTTTTCCTAACAGAGGCTATATCTATACAGTCGGATGTCTATTATTTCGGTATTACTCCGACAGTGTTTATTGTATAATAATAATGTACGAGCGTAATTCATATGCAGATTTCTTGCGATGTTTTAGCCTTCTACTATTCATATAAAGGTGATATTCGGCTACTAGGAAGTGAAAAGGTTGCAGATTATAACCATTAGTACGTCAGAAGTTGTTGAACATTGACTTGACGTAGAATACGAGCTATGGTTGTGTGTATCTACATTATACCTGTTGGATAGATGATAGTAAGGCTCTATTGCACTGCTAGGTAGTCATTGTGTTTCAGATTCAAATTGTTTGTCCTGGAATTAGTTCTGAGGTTATGTTGGGGAATATAGGCATTACGCTGCACTGCTGTACAATCCAAACATTATTAAATATCTCCACATATCGTGTGTACATTTTAGCGTAGATAGAAGGCTACAGATATAGTTCTTTAGGCCGCTGCGTATTTCGTATTTTGCTATTACTCTTCAGTATTTGGTACTGTGATTTGAATGTAGACTTAGAACTACCTAGCGATATCTAAATCGCATGATTGATGATATACTTCATAGCTAGGTATCGCTCTTCTACTCTTCGGGTAGAAGGCAGTTTTGCCTTGCTCCAAGCAGGCGCCGAAGATTTGGTGTGGTTAACTCCTTAGTACTGCGACTGTACGCTGATTCACGTGGACTTCGAGCTAGAATGGCGTAATAGAACAGTCTATTGAGAGTAGCTTCCAAGCATTCTAGTATTAAACTATTTGAGCCCATGCTGGATCTCTAACATATCCTATGAGTAATTCAGAGTTCCATCCACACTAGATTGCCTTTGTGTTGGTTGATGGATGACGAAAGATAGTTAGCTACACGGCAATATTCCTAGGCAACGTTACATATTAGTCGTAGTTTATATCCATGTAATGAAATGATTCAGCTTTCGTAGGGTTGTCATTCAGGATCAGGTTTTTTTTTTTTCAGTATTATTTCACTACACCTCCCCCATCTAAGAGGCAGGCTGTAACGATATTTGACCGCTTTCTGTTGGCATAGCACGTAGTAATTATGCCCTTGACGTAGGCAATCACATCACCTACTCTTTCCGTGCTCTAAGCATGGGGTGTTGTACTACAATAGTGTAATTTTAAGATTGATTGCGATTGCTCCAGGCTTTGGGTTGAACACTGCTTTTTTTTATACTTTCCTAAAAGTGTTTTTGGCACTCAGTCTAACTTGTTTTGTATAAAAGATTTGGTTGTTTTTTGTATTTACGTTGGAGTTTACTTAGCTATGCTGTCATAAAAGTACTTGTAATTTTGTGATGATATAATGCAGTTACCGTAAATATGATGTACAGGATGTCGTAACTATGTTTTGTCAGAAATAAATCATCAAGAAGTTTTTATATTTGAAGTCATGGTTGGTTTTGATTTACGTATTTGACTTTTAATGGTAGAAACTATGCACTGCAGCGACGCCTGTCGTAGTTATTGTCTGTTCATCTCATGCATTGGCTGTTGACAATCAGTCTCTTTGGCGGCCTAATAGCCATCATGTGCTGTCATATGGATGCAATGTTGTGGCGAGTAGTGTACATAGTAATTTTAACTTTTACTTTTGACACGCCAACACATCATTCAAGTCATATGTTGTGGATCTGGAGATTTAATGGAAAGATTTTGTGTGCATCTGGCACAAGATTTTTATAATAACATTTACGAAGGTATGTTGTCATTGATTCATCTATGGGTTAATCGGGCATTATTAGTTAAACAGTTTGTGGCACCTTCTGTAATGTCATTACAGATCTGATGATTGTAACATAGTTTACCGAAACCGGTTATCCACAATACAATGCTTTATTGCGATCTTGGCTATTAAGTTTTACTTCTCCTAAGAAACTAATACGTTAGTGGCCATATATCAATTCACATCTAGCAATACCTGTTGCCTCCTGCTTCAGATGAGTATTCTAAAGATTGTGCCTATGCAGTATGTTTTCTATAGCAATAATTTTGGATATTACCTTGGCGAAAATTTGCAGACGTTTTAGCATCTTCAATATTTCTGATTTCTAAACATTATTTAAAAATTTTCGATAATATGGCATTTGGCACACCTATTGCAACAAAGTAATCTTTCAACAACTTGTTCACCGATACTTTCACATCTAGTTTTTCACAGGGTACAGTTCCATTAATTTTGTATGTCCATTTATCAGTACCAAAACGTAACTGCACCCTCCTTTAGACATGGGTAACGGTCCAAAGGAATTAACAGCGAATAAAGTTATTTTGTGGCTCGACGCTGTACATTTCGGCTTTCATGATATTATTGACTCTAACTTTCTGATATCCTTCACACGTTTCTACTCTGTTTTGCCTGCACACATTGCCACATGTTAAATATGGTCATTTCACTGAGCTTCGCTATACAAACTTCATGTGTACAAGTCAATAAGTGAATCAACATGCTGTTCAGGAAAGCAAATTTTCCATTGACTTTTGGTTTTGTTACTCATTCTGAACAAAATGTCTTTGTGCATCTGTCAATGATTCACTGTTCTGGAATATACAGAATTGCCTTGATAATTTTTAACTCACTTTAGATTATCATCCTGATATTTCTCCTGCCGTAATTCTTTGCAAATCTTCATCTGCCTTCATCATTGCAAAAAAAAAATGTGTATCCTCTACCTTATAAAATAAGATTTTCATTTTCACCACTGTCCTCTACACTTCTAGGTAAAACATCTGCGACATTTTCAGATTCTTTGATATATTTCATCTCAATATCATTTTGTTGTAGATCTGAAGCTCATCTCGCTCATTTTAGTTGCTTAAGTTTGCAAGTCTGAAAGAAAGTCTGTTTCCTGCTGTAGGCAATCGCTTGGTGTCCCAAGAAATACTGTTGAAATTTCTGTAAGCCGAAAATTATAGCTACGGCCTCCTGCTATGAGATGCAATAATTTATCTCAGATTGCTGCAAAGATTTGTTTTCAAAGACTGTGGTTTTGTCTAACTCTTCATCACCCTTCTTGATCTAACTGAAACAATTCTACCTCAATCCCATACCCACATGCGTCTCCCATTAAACAAAACAGTTTAGTGAAGCCCCGATATTTTAGTGCTTTCCTACTACACAAAACCTCTTTAATCTTCTCAAATGTAGTCTGACGTTCCGCCATCCATTTATAAGGTATATCTTTCTTCAACAGATTCCTTAAGCATAAAGCATTTAATAATTCTCTGGCACAAGACAGCAATAGAATCCAAAAAAAAAAAAACCTTTCTGCTTCTTTCTATTACTTGGAAGTTTGTATTCCCTTGTGGCTTCTATTACTTCAGGTTCTTGAAGAGTTCCCTCTGTACAAACCACTTGCTCCAGAAATTTCAATTCCTGTTTTACAAGTTCGGTTTTATCTAATTTTAATTGTATCTCTCCGTTTTAAATTTGTTCCAAAACTTTGTCTAACAGCAAGGTCATGTGAAAATCAAAACATTGCGAACATTCATTGTTATTTGCCTTAGTGATTCATGAACCAAGATCTGTAGCTTGTACAAAATCACATACACTAGTATGTAGCCCAAAGGTACAACTTTGTATAGATACATCAAACAATAATGCCGTGTCCTTCCTGGATTCCTTAGCTGATGTCAAGTTCCAGTGGCCGGACGTTACGTCCACTGATGTAAAGAACTTAGTTGCCATAAATTTTTCTAACAATTCACCAGCGTTTCCCGGTCGATCACTTTCTGCTAAAATCGCTTTATTTGGGAACCTAGAGTCTGACACAAATCTCACAGATGCAAATTTTTTCAAGTTCTACAATTGCAGGATTATTAAATACACTCCCAGCATTCTCAGTGATACGCCACTCAAACATATTTTGAATTAAATCCCTCACAGTGTCCTGATGCTCTTCAGCAATCGGTATATGTTTCTTGAAAATCTGTGCATCTTCTTTAACCGCCAAAGAACATTCATAGCCTCTTGCTACATCAGACTGATCTGAGAAAACACTTTTACATTTAATCAAAACCTCTTTTAACTCTTTCTTTTGACATTCATCTAATTCATCAATATCTTACACTTTTCTACTATTTTAGTTCATATTGTCATCATTTTCTCTGTATCTACACCCATTTCTTCACCATTTTCATTTTAACCTTCCAACTCTTCCTTTTTCCTATACTATCTAATAGGAATGTTGTCACTTCCCTCATTGATCAGTTTCTTTTTCCTAGAAAATGGTACAGTAACTATTCTCCCGTTTATTTCCAATATCACTGAATTATTATTAAAATCCAGCTTTCCTATGTATTTATTAAAGAAGTCTACCCTCATCAACATGTCAGTGCTCAAACCAGGAACTGCCACAAAGTTGTGATAGAATTGCTTACTAATTATCTTAATTGGTAATGTAACTTCATATTTAATGGTTTTCTTTACCTTCCCTGTGTCATCAGTTATTTTTGTACCCGTAACAGGTATCATTACCAAACTTTCCTTCTAACAATTTGTGACTAGCAGCACACAGATCATTGCCACTGTCAGCTAAACACTGCCCTTCTTCACTATGTATCAGCAACCTGATTACTGGATGCCTTGTCTTTTTCCCATCATTATTAATTTCATCTTCTTCCAAAAAAAAAAAAAAATGATTCAAATGGCTCTGAGCACTATGGGACTTAACGTCTGAGGTCATCAGTCCCCTAGAACTTAGAACTACTTAAACCTAACTAACCTAAGAACATCACACACATCCATGCCTGAGGCAGGATTCGAACCTGCGACTGTAGCGGTCGCGCGGTTCCAGACTGAAGCGCCTAGAACCGCTCGGCCACACTGGCCGGCTCTTCTTCCAGTAAATCGTGTACAATTTCTCTTCTATCAAAACCTTCCCCTTGTATAGAAATTACACATATCATTGTAGGATTGTGCTCGCTACCTACCCCTTCAGAATTTGTCAGTCTGTCCACTAATGATGCACTGAAACACTTCTGCATATCTGCCTCCTCTCTTTCCTGAGTAATTAATTATTTTACTGACACTTCATACTTACTAGTATCTTCTTTGCACCCTTTATTCTCGCTAACTGCCTGAACCCTATTATAGTCATCACCTGCCTGCACATTTCCCATTACTGCACGTAGATCTTCATTGTCTCAAATATTTCCTTCACACTTTCATCATCTAGCTCCTCCAGTCCTTCACTGTATTTGTTCTTCCCCTCTTTATGACAAGATCCATCATCAGTGTTACTGCAGACGCTCTCTGGTATGTCAGAGATATTGTCATTTTTATTCAGACCGTCTACCAAATTGTCTGTACTGCAGTGTTTACTTCGTTCTTTCCTATTAAAAACTTTTCCAATCCACTGTTAAACATGCGTATTTAAACTTTATTAATCACATTAACCTTGGTTGTATTACTCCTTTCATTATTTTAAAATTTCAATATTTGATTTTGTTGTATAGAAAGTCTAATGTGTTCAAATTACTGTTGCTTGTTTCGCAAATGCTAACCTCTTCACAGATAGGAATTAGTTTCTTGTACTCTGTGATTCTGGTTCATTTCTTACTCTTAATCCCACCTGTTCTCTGTTTTGAAAATCATCATCATCACGTCTTGGAGAACGCGATCTGTAGACAAGTTCTTGATCTCTGTTAATTTGTCTGTTTTTCCCTTTCACCTCTCCCCCTCTTCCGGAACTCGCCCATTCTATGTACATTTACATTCTGGTGGTTACCCATATTACTTTGGAGTCTAAAGTTCCGAGTAGTTTGCTCCTCCTCCTGCAACATTTTTTCCACCTTTTTCAAATAATCAGCAATTTGTTAACGACGTCCCTCGGAACAGCAATAACTTTATTACGCCAATTTATAGAGAGCGTCCCACTAACGCCATGTCAATCTACTATGGCTCTAATCTTCTCGTCAAATATCACAGGCTAGTAACCCACTTCAATACCAACTTTTTAATACTTTCCTTTCTGGGCTTACATTTTCCACCTCCCAAGAAACTATTTGGTAGTTCCATTTGTTTCTGTTCACCCAAAAATTATTTAAAAAAGGCTTCCTCAAAAGTATCATACTCCTCAGTAGCAGTCACATCACACTTTCTAGCTTCACCTAAAAATTCCGACATAAGAAAACCAATCTTCAACCAATCAGTCCACAAACCGAGCAAAATAATTTTCAAAGTCGTTACAAAATTAGTTCCGGTACATATTTCCCGACGGATTAAAATTTAAACGTTGTCTGTTTGTTATATAAGCCACTTTTTTCATCGTCTACCTTAGACAATCTGAAGTTATGTTCATGCAATTCAGTTTTTACTGTATCAACTTGATTAGTCAGCTGATTTGTATAACACAAGATTTTGTGCAACCAAGATTCTGCGGTGATATATTTTTATTTCCTCAATGATTTGTTTGACAGTGTCTAATTGTCACTCCGGGTCTTCTGGAAATATTATCACTGTGCATGAATCGTACAAGCATAACGAGAGCACACTCAATTTATAAAACGAAGGCGAGTTAAAAACGTAAAATAATAAATAAAAAATCTGCAATTACATAGATATTCCACGAGCCACCGTACGGTGCGTGGCGTAGAGTCTCACGTATCACTACTAGTCATCCTTCCCCCGTCTCACTTGCAAACAGAGCGAAGGAAAACGACTCTGTACGCCTTCGCACGAGCCCTAATTTTTCGTATTGTATCTTCTCTGTCCTTGGGCGCAATGTATGTTGGCGGCAGTATCCTCGTTCGGAAGTCAGCAACAAATGCCAGTTCTCTAAATTTTCTCAATTGTGTTTTATTCGAAAAGGATGTCACCTTCCCTCCAGGGATTCCCATCTGACTTCCCGAAGAAACTCTGTAACACAAACGTGTTGTTCGAAGCTAATTGAATTGCTTCTATGTCTTCTTTCAATTCGACCTGGTACGGATCCCATGCATTCGAGTATTACTCAAGAATAGGTCGCACCATCGTCCCACATGCAATCTCCTTTACATGTTAACAACACGCTCCTAAAATTCTCCCAATAAACCGAAGTCGACCATTCGCCTTTCCTAAACGTTTCTCACATGCGCGTTCCACTTCATATGGCTTTGCAACATTAGGCCTAGATATTTGTCAAGCAGGAGACTCCTAATACTGTATCCGAACATCCCGCATTTTTCTACATTTAGATCTAGCAAACATTCATCACACCAATTATAAATTTTGTCAAAGTCGTCTTGTATATTTCTACAATCAATCAACTTCTACACCTTACCGTACTCCACAGCGTCATCAGCAAACAACACCAGGTTGCTACCCACTCTATCAGTCAAATCATTTATGTGTATAGAGAACAACAGCGGTCACATCACAACTCGCTGGGCCACTCTTAACGATACCCTTGTTTCTGGTGGACATTCAGAAATGTTCAAATCTATGTGAAATCTTATGGGACTTAACTGCTAAGGTCGTCAGTCCCCAAGTTTACACACTACATAACCTAAATTATCCTAAGGGCAGAGGATAACATACTGGATTCTACTACATAAGTCTTCGAGCCACTCTCATATCTCTGAAGTTACTCTATATGCCCGTACCTTCATGAACAAGCTGCGATGTGACATCGCGCCAAGTGCTTTCCGCAAATCTAGAAATATGGAATCTTCCTGTTGCCCTTCATCCATAGTTCGCACTACATCATGTGAGAAAAGGGCAAGCTGAGTTTCTCACTAGCGATGGCTTCTAAAACTTCGCTGATTCTTGGACTTAAGGGGCTCCGGAACGCCCTATACTTGCAATGTTAAAATAACGCTTATAAATTACATCTTTCCTCACAAAGTATTTGAGGTAGGAAGTTGAACTTTTTACAGATTATTTATTGGAATATGGGCTACAACTTAACACAGGGATTTTACAAAATTTTAGTTCAGTTATTAAAGATGATTTTTTTCAATTGTAATGAAAATTCACAACTTTTTTTGCAATTTTTTATTTATAAATTCAAAAATATACAGTTTTTTGGAAAAAGGCTGTGTTAAATTATGCAGAAGGTACTGTGTAACATTTACTGAAAGTTTGAAACAAATATGTTTGGAAGATCCTTAGAAAACATGTAATTAGTATGAGAAAATAAAAGTTTTGGGAATCGAGCGACAAAGATTGGATTAACTTTTTAGTGCATTCCAGGTCCATGGGATGGATTATCTTCATCCTCTGCAAACTCCTCCTCCAGCTTCCTCTTGTTTCTCTTCCTGTTTACTCTTGCTTGTATTTCTAGACTCTTTACAGCCCTGTCTGCAGCCCGAAGGCGTTCCTTGTCTAAAGCAAACATCGCTCGTACCATGTTGGAACCTATCTTCATTCCCATATTTCTAAATACCTTGCACCTTACAATGTTGCCATCATTGAAAGTCGCAACAGCATCATACACACCAAAGTGAAGTGTTTCTATTCCAACAAATACAGTCTTGGGGATTCTCGACCATATAACACTATTTACACTTTCATTGGGGTTTTGAGTTTTTCCGTGAATACACTTTTTCAACAGTTCAGGTGCTGCTAAGTCTCTGAAAATAGGTTTTATCACCTCCATTATTGCATGAGGCAGACTATGCTTATAAGTGTACATCTCACCAGTTAGCAATCCTTTGTTATATTTACACCAACTGTCTTCTTCTTTGGGACACAAGCTATGTTGGGGATTTTCATCGGTTGAAGAAGTTGGCTTTCCAACATTTCTCCTTTTCTTAAAAGCCTTCAGAGGATTTCTAATAACTTTACTTTTACTCATTATTATATTTCAACAAAACAGAGACTCAAGAAACAGAATTAATTACGAATATTTTCGAGATAACGACAGAGTAAATAAACATGAAACAATCGACAATCACACCAGCGATATATATTGAACCAACACAGGTTAGCCACAACACATACTTTATCTCACGTCACTAAAATGTACCTGATGAACACGGACGTTAATAATAACACCATTTGACAGCAGTTTAACAGCGCCACAGTGGGTCACGCCCATGTAGAACACATTTAAAAAAAAATTTAAAAATAGTTGTAGTCTTCGGAATTGAATAAATTATATATCTATTAAAAGGTAATAGTCTGCAGATTCAGAAAACGCAAAAAAGTAAAAATTGAACTTTTCATGATTTTGAGCCTTTCCGGAGCCCCTTAAGGTTCTCAGTCTCAAGAAACTTTATTATATTCGAACTGAGAACAGCTAACAACAGTTTACCCACGAGTGACCCAGGAGTCTAGGAGACTTCGTTCGTGGAGCCGTTATAACTACGGCCTATCAGGAGTCTTTCCTGCTACCTTCTGTTTTCTATTCTCAATAGGCAGCAGACCAAGTTAAGCATCTGCTTCCACGTTTTCCTGTTCATTTACCTCAAATGAACATCAGACAAATAAGTACCCCTCAAGTCGTACAACTGATTACTGTCAAAGTTCAAACTATCTTCCATAATTTCTATTGTTGAAACATTTTTTTCCGGTTTCACCTCCACAATTATTGATAATTAAGTTATATCATCAACTAAGACATCATTATTTACTAAGTTCCCTACCTGTCATCGCTCAAGAGTGCTTGTTTGACTGGCACTCACACTGAACTGAACCACATCCCATCCTTTCACATTTACAGACACGTCACTCTCTTCCATCATGGCAAGACTTTTAACACAAGCACACAACAGTTACAATACTCTTATCTCCAGCTGCCTGCTGTAGACGCAGCGTGTCGTACCTGTGGGTCCCATCTCCGCCTACAGTAATATCAGTCTCAGAGGCCCCTTGTGATGCGTAGGTTCACTTCAGCGCTGCTCCTCTGTGCTGGCTGCTAACTGCATCTGTCGCTATCTTGTCCAGTTCTACACTGTGTTCTCGGTCGTCCTGCCTGATGATCCATTTCCCGTTGTAAATATCCAGTTCTCGGCACACTTAATCTTTTCACTTTCTCATGCATCGTATCACTCTGTCATTCGCTCACTCTGCTACTCTGTCCCCTTTAAAAACTGTTCCCGATCGCGGTTACAAACTGCTACACTTTCTAATTTCCAGACGCAATGGCACCGTTTTGTGTTCGACCTACAGGAAATACACTCCTGGAAATGGATAAAAGAACACATTGACACCGGTGTGTCAGACCCACCATACTTGCTCCGGACACTGCGAGAGGGCTGTACAAGCAATGATCACACGCACGGCACAGCGGACACACCAGGAACCGCGGTGTTGGCCGTCGAATGGCGCTAGCTGCGCAGCATTTGTGCACCGCCGCCGTCAGTGTCAGCCAGTTTGCCGTGGCATACGGAGCTCCATCGCAGTCTTTAACACTGGTAGCACGCCGCGACAGCGTGGACG
The DNA here is from genome assembly GCF_023864275.1 of Schistocerca cancellata. Taxonomy (NCBI): domain Eukaryota; kingdom Metazoa; phylum Arthropoda; class Insecta; order Orthoptera; family Acrididae; genus Schistocerca; species Schistocerca cancellata. The sequence goes on along the minus strand of NC_064628.1, from coordinate 241,459,790 downwards.
TGAACCGTATGTGCAGTTGACGGACTTTGAGCGAGGGCGTATAGTGGGCATGCGGGAGGCCGGGTGGACGTACCGCCGAATTGCTCAACACGTGGGGCGTGAGGTCTCCACAGTACATCGATGTTGTCGCCAGTGGTCGGCGGAAGGTGCACGTGCCCGTCGACCTGGGACCGGACCGCAGCGACGCACGGATGCACGCCAAGACCGTAGGATCCTACGCAGTGCCGTAGGGGACCGCACCGCCACTTCCCAGCAAATTAGGGACACTGTTGCTCCTAGGGTATCGGCGAGGACCATTCGCAACCGTCTCCATGAAGCTGGGCTACGGTCCCGCACACCGTTAGGCCGTCTTCCGCTCACGCCCCAACATCGTGCAGCCCGCCTCCAGTGGTGTCGCGACAGGCGTGAATGGAGGGACGAATGGAGACGTGTCGTCTTCAGCGATGAGAGTCGCTTCTGCCTTGGTGCCAATGATGGTTGTATGCGTGTTTGGCGCCGTGCAGGTGAGCGCCACAATCAGGACTGCATACGACCGAGGCACACAGGGCCAACACCCGGCATCATGGTGTGGGGAGCGATCTCCTACACTGGCCGTACACCACTGGTGATCGTCGAGGGGACACTGAATAGTGCACGGTACATCCAAACCGTCATCGAACCCATCGTTCTACCATTCCTAGACCGGCAAGGGAACTTGCTGTTCCAACAGGACAATGCACGTCCGCATGTATCCCGTGCCACCCAACGTGCTCTAGAAGGTGTAAGTCAACTACCCTGGCCAGCAAGATCTCCGGATCTGTCCCCCATTGAGCATGTTTGGGACTGGATGAAGCGTCGTCTCACGCGGTCTGCACGTCCAGCACGAACGCTGGTCCAACTGAGGCGCCAGGTGGAAATGGCATGGCAAGCCGTTCCACAGGACAACATCCAGCATCTCTACGATCGTCTCCATGGGAGAATAGCAGCCTGCATTGCTGCGAAAGGTGGATATACACTGTACTAGTGCCGACATTGTGCATGCTCTGTTGCCTGTGTCTATGTGCCTGTGGTTCTGTCAGTGTGATCATGTGATGTATCTGACCCCAGGAATGTGTCAATAAAGTTTCCCCTTCCTGGGACAATGAATTCACGGTGTTCTTATTTCAATTTCTAGGAGTGTATGTCTGCTCACTTTGCGGTGAATTTCGTTTCTGCAGTCCAGTCCACACGCATGACCTGTTAGAAAACGTGTAATGTTCGTCGGCTAGAGACAGCTATAGCGAAACCTCGCCGCACTACTTGCCTCAACAGTTCGCGTCAAATGTTTTCTAGTATCAGGCTATCGAACCTATTAAAGGGTACACCGATAAGCCGAAACATTAAGACCACTGCCGACCGTGACGTTGGATGCCGCCTGGTGGCGTTGCGAGCACGTGACGCAGTAAGAAAAGTATGTAAGAGGAGCAGACAACGACGGGGATCACCCTAATCAAGATATGGGCTGCAAATGGGGAAATCCAATGAGATAAGCGATTTTGAGAAAGGACATATTATTATGCACAGCCTGTGAACACGTATCAACGAAAACGGCGAAGCAGGTCGAATATTTACGGGCTACTGTCGTGAGCAACTACGAAAGTACCACTAGAAGCTAAATGGTTGGATGACCACGACTCTTCACAGAACGTGGGGTTTGGAGGTATGTGTGCTCTGTAAAGTAGGACTGGCGGTGGTCAGTGGCATCTCTGGCGAAAGAGCACACCGCTGCTGCACGCGCAAGTGTTTCGGAGCATACTGTTCACCGTACATTACTGGACATCGAGCTCCGCAGCAGACCATCCCTACGTGTTCACAAGTTGACCGAATGACATGGTCAATTATGATTTCCATGGGATTCTACCATCGATGAATGGAAACATGTCGGCCCTTCGGGTGAATGACGTTTTTGCTACAGCAGATCGCTGGTCATCTCCACAGTCACCGTCATCGAGGAGAACGTTGGCTCGAAACGTGCAGCGCGACACGGATGCAGGCCGATGTGAGCAATATTATCCTATGGAAGACTTCTGTTGCACTCGCATGGCACCTGTGGTAGTAATCTAAGAAACACTGACAGCTGGCGTTCACAAAGTTTTGCACAGTCGTCTTCTTTATTTTTTTATTTTTTTTATTTTTTATTTTTTTATTTTTTTTTTTTTTTGTGGAGCAAAATAAATTTCTTGTGAACATACTTGGAACATTTAGCTGTAACTTGGTATATAAAATATTTTCTTTTATTTACAGGTGAGCCATAATGGATCGTGAAGTACACTACTGGCCATTAAAATTGCTACACTACGAAGATGTCGTGCTACAGACGCGAAATTTAACCGACAGGAAGAAGATGCTGTGATATGGAAATGATTAGCTTTTCAGAGAATTCACACAAGGTTGGCGCCGGTGGAGACACCTACAACGTGCTGACGTGAGGAAAGTTTCCAACCGATTTCCCATACACTAACAGCAGCAGACCAGCGTTGCCTGGTGAAACGTTGCTGTAATGCCTCGTGTAAGGAGGAGAAATGCGTACCATCTTGTTTCCGACTTTGATAAAGGTCGGATTGTAACCTATCGCGATAGTGGTTTATCGTATCGCGACATTGCTGCTCGTGTTCGTCGAGATCCAATGAGTGTTAGTGGAATATAAAATCGGTGGGTTCAGGAGGGTAATACTGAACGCCGTGCTGGATCCCAAACGGCCTCGTATCACTAGCAGTAGAGATGACAGCCATCTTATCTACATGGTTGTAAGAAATCGTGCAGCCACGTCTCGATCCCTGAGTCAACAGATGGGGACGTTTGCAAGATAACAACCATCTCTGCGAACAGTTCGACGACGTTTGCAGCAGTATGGACTATCAGCTCGGAGACCATGGCTGCGGTTACCCTTGACGCTGTACCACAGACAGAAGCGCCTGTGATGGTGTACTCAACGACGAACCTGGGTGTACGAATGGCAAAACGTCATTTTTTCGGATGAATCCAGGTTCTGTTTACAGCATCATGATAGTCGCATCCGTGTTTGGCGACAACGCGGTGAACGCACAGTGGAAGCGTGTATTCGTCATCGCCATATTGGCTTATCACCCGGCGTGATGGTATGCGGTGCCATTGGTTACACGTGTCGGTCACCTCTTGTTCGCATTGACGGTACTTCGAACAGTGGACGTTACATTTTAGATCTGTTACGACCTGTGGCTCTACCCTTCATTCGATCCCTGCGAAAGCCTACATTTCAGCAGGATAATTGAAAGTGTTGTTAATAAAACTTCTCTATTTAAACTAGACTGAACTGCATGTGACTGCTTTAGTCTTTAATAAAACTTGCATCTGACTGCGTATTTAACTGAACTGAACTTTATCTGACTGCATGAAAATATTGTTGGAAAATTAATACTCAAAATACACATCTGACTGCATGAAAGTTTAGTGGTAAAAATAAATGAAAGTCACCAACCTGCATCTGACTGCGTCTGTGGACTTAGCTCGTGCACTCCTTCTCGTTTAGCCGATAATAAAACATATATTCAACTCAGCCATAGTACAATGGCATAAAATTGTCATTCTAGATAACTTTACTCATTTTGGCCCTGTTTGTAACTTAATAAAAATTCTGTCCTGATCTGAATAATTTGCCAACTGTGCAACGGCATATAGATTATTTTACTCTGATAAATGAAATTATTAGCTTTACTCATGGGAACTTTACTTTAATGTACATTTTGGTTCAATGCAAGCACAGGATGTGGAGAACGACATAAGGTGTGAGATGAAACTCTAATTTTATCTAAAAAATATTTATTGTTCAAACTTTTAGGCACATGTGAAAAACTAAAAAAACTTCTATAGCATGGATTTACGAGAAAGTTTCACAAAACGCTTATTGCGTCAATAATGGGATTTCTATCTAGCTTTTAGACATTATTTAACCAAAGAAAATCTATTTTTTAATTATTCTTTCTAGTTTCCCCAGGTATGTGCCGAGTTTCGCTCAATATATAGCTTATGTGCGTAGCGCCAATTCTTACTTTGATGCTGTCACGACCCGGCTGCCTCCTGCAGGCATCTAGCTCCGACTCGAAACACGTCTGCTGTCTGTGCGCATCTCCTCACCACTACTCAAACTTTTACCGTGTGCACCTAGCTCTGTTAGCTGTCAAAGATCTTACTACTCGAAGATGTACTACTCGTCCAACCTTGCGGTTGGGAACCATCGACATTTTTCACTGGCTCTATCCTGATCGAATCTCAGCACATACCTTTCACAACCGATCTGGTCCGATGGACCAGAATTTTGTGGGGGAATCTGTGCAGTTAGCACAGGTTTCCCGACGAAATTCGTAAAAAAATACAATAGAAGATACAATATAAAATATACATAGTATTCTCATGAAAAGAGTATTACAGAGCAATGAAATTGATCAATAAACCTAGGATGTTAAGTAAAATGTATAATACCATGAGATTTGCTATTCACAGTGAAACAAAGAACATCAAAATGTACAAAACCAAAACATCTCTATATTGGACAAAAACATCAGACATATAGGGTATTAAGTGAGGTGTATCAAATCAAACTTTACCGACAGTCCAGGTTTGCAAGTCACAGTGACTCAAAGAACACCGAAATGTACAAAACTGAAATACCTGTTACATAATACCAAATGTTACCAAATACAAACAGAGAAATATGAGGGAACATACCTCACATAACATGAAACTCTACCTAACAGTTATGTATAATGTGAGAAAAAATACGTAAAATAGCGAAATACAAGTGAATCATCAATGTCACACAGTACTAAGTGTTACAAAATGGAAACATAGAAATATAAGGAAAAACACCTCGAAAAATATCAAAGTTTACCTAATAGTTACATCATATAAACTTGAATGTTACCACATAGAAGTATAGAAATATGAGGGAGAAATACCTCAAATCATATCCAAATTTACCTGATAGTTGTATAGAATATGAGAAAAAATACATAAAATATGCAATAAGATCCTTTAATTAATAGTAGGCTTAACTATTACATCTTTGTCACGTTATGTGACAGCTTAAACTGACTTTCAGTTACCATCATTATCTTGGAGTAAACCTCAGATACATGTCGACTGTCTTTGATAATAGTGAATAAACGGCCTCGGGAGATCAGACACCCTGAGCCCTAAATTAGGTTAATTGTACGAGGTGCATTCAAGTTCTAAGGCCTTCGATTTCTTTTCTCCGGACTGGAAAGGGATAGAAACATGCGCATTGTTTTAAAATGAGGCCGCGTTCACTGTCAATACGTCCCAGAGATGGCAGCACCGTATGGCAGATGGAATTTTACCGCCAGCGGCGAGAACGAGAACTGTTTTAAATACTTAAAATGGCGACGTTTTCCTTACTTGAACAGCGTGCAATCATTCGTTTTCTGAATTTGCGTGGTGTGAAACCAATTGAAATTCATCGACAGTTGAAGCAGACATGTGGTGATGGAGTTACGGATGTGTCGAAAGTGCGGTCGTGGGTGCAACAGTTTAATGAAGGCAGAACATCGTGTGACAACAAACCAAAACAACCTCGGGCTCGCACAAGCCGGTCTGACGACATGATCGAGAAAGTGAAGAGAACTGTTTTGGGGGATCACCGAATAACTGTTGAACAGATCGCCTCCAGAGTTGGGATTTCTGTGGGTTCTGTGACACAATCCTGCATGACGACCTGAAAATGCGAAAACTGTCATCCAGGTGAGTGCCACGAATGCTGACGGACGACCACATGGCTGCCCGTGTGGCATGTTGCCAAACAATGGTGACGCGCAACGACAGCATGAATGGGACTTTCTTTTCGTCGGTTGTGACAATGGATGAGACTTGGATGCCATTTTTCAATCCAGAAACAAAGCGCCAGTCAGCTCAATGGAAAAACACAGATTCACCGCCACCAAAAAAATTTCAGGTAACCGCCACTGCTGAAAAAATGATGGTGTCCATGTCCTGGGACAGCGAGCGCGAAATCCTTACCCATTGCGTTCCAAAGGGCACTACGGTAACAGGTGCATCCTACGAAAATGTTTTGAAGAACAAATTCCTTCCTGCACTGCAACAAAAATGTCCAGGAAGGGGTGCGCGTGTGCTGTTTCACCAATACAATGCACCCGCACATCGAGCTAACGTTACGCAACAGTTTCTTCGTGATAACAACTTTGAAGTGATTCCTCATGCTCCCTATTCACCTGACCTGGCTTTCCAACAATGAAAGACACTCTCCGTGGCCGCACATTCACCAGCCGTCCTGCTATTGCCTCAGTGATTTTCCAGTGGTCAAAACAGACTCTTAAAGAAGCCTTCGCTGCTGCCATGGAATCATGGTGTCAGCGTTGTGAAAAATGTGTACGTCTGCAGGGAGATTACGTCGAGAAGTAAAGCCAGTTTCATCGATTTCGGGTGAGTAGCTAATTAGAAAAAAAATCGGAGGCCTTAGAACTTGAATGCACCTCGTACAGGACAGGTTACATCAGGTGGGAGACCACACTGACTTATTATTGAGCTGTAGTGCAAGAAAATAGATGTATGTGGCCTCAGGCGATGGGACACACTGAGCAACCGATTAGGTCCATGTACACAGCATGTCACGTCAGGTGATGGAACACACTGACCCCAATAGTTAGCTGTAGTACAAGAAATGTGAAGAATAAAAGGCATCAGTTGCTGGGACACACTGAGCAACCAATTGCCTGTTAAATCAGGGTATAACTCACCCTGTAACAGAGGTCTCAGGTGATTACAAACCCTGAGTCATGGTAGTATGAAATATATGTCAAGTCAGATGACAACACCTACTGACATTCAGTTACAATTATCAGTCATAGAAGGCATGTTATGTCAGGTGGCAGTCCACACTGACGTACTCTTAACATCTTAACTTCAATTACTTTTAGTAGACATGTGACATGAACAGGTAGCCCACACTGGCTTTTGTCACATTCTCTTAAACTTACATCTAGTAGTCTTTCAGGTGACAATTCAGTCTCTGTTATAATATTAAAAGCAATATACAATAGGCAGTGGATATTTACTGCAAAATGTGTTATCGCTATCGTTTGGTTCACTTTGCGGTACTGCACAGGTAAGTGTAACTCATAATTCCACACTGTTATGTATTCAAAGCTCCTAATAGACGTGCCCGAAGATGATGAAGGCCGAGCTCTGAATCGCCCTTCGACTACACAGAGCAGTTCTACAGCCTGTAAAATAACTGCAAACGTGCTGTCTTCTGGCTGGCTGAGAAACATCATAGACAATCCGATATAGTACTAAATGGCACAATCCCATCTCATTTACATTTGACCAATCACAAATTAGTAGCTTTCATGAGCAATTTATTAAATGAACAAATTAATAAAACCCACAAATATAAAAGCAACTCCCCCATCAAAAAAGTGAATTATCGTAAAATGTTCTTTGTTTCCCAGTACCTATTTTGTCACCTGGGTAGCTAGCTGATAAGACGTAATTTTCGATTGTTTCTCTTTCTGTTGAAATTTCTTACTTACCATTTCCTTTAATGATCGAAACATATCCCTCATGGCCTCTTGTATGGGACTAAGAGACCGACTAACAGCTCCGCTTCAGTTTGCAATTCTGCTTCGCTTGCTGAGACTTGAATGTTCTCAATATCTGCACCAGTAAATCTGTTATCAGCTGCTTGGATGTTTAAATTATTTTGCTTAAGTTGTTCCACTTCACTTACTTGGTGATAGGTTTTAACCATGCTACTCCACTGTTCAAGTGGTTGGAACTGGTTTTGCTAATACTACGTATCTGAATTAGTCTATATTATGATAGTGGTAAGTTCATATGGGACCAAACTGTTGAGGTCATAGGTCCTGTCTGTATTATGGAAATCTTACACTGACAGTACAAGTCTGCAGCTGTGAAAATATATCTCTACAAACAAAACGAAAACTCACAAATGCTGCTTCATGTGCACACACAACGATCTTGTGTATCCTATTTCACCCCAACATGCAGTTGTTTAGTTATAATATTAACTGCAAGTCTCTACTTAACCACTACTACACGCAAGCTGAACTACGAATAATTAGATTCTACCTAAAAGGGGTCTAGTCTATTAAGCATTGAATAAGTGTATAACTTTCCCCTTGCCTTGTATACAGCAGTAGAGCAGATTATCAACTATTTTAGTATTTAATTCTTTGTAATTTCTTCTGCTTTGTTTTACAGTTAATCTTCATTTTTTGGAATATGATAGGCTTTCTTTCCTTAATTATTCGTTCCTTTTTCCGCACTTTGCTTTGTTATTTATGCTTGGAACATGAACAATAACACACAATTCTGTAAAATGAGATTTTCACTCTGCAGCGGAGTGTGCGCTGATATGAAACTTCCTGGCAGATTAAAACTGTGTGCCGGACCGAGACTCGAACTCGGGACCTTTGCCTTTCGCGGGCAAGTGCTTTACCAGCGGGCAAGTTTCGCAGGAGAGCTTCTGTAAACTTTTGGAAGGTAGGAGACGAGGTACTGGCAGAAGTAAAGCTGTGAGTACCGGACGTGAGTCGTGCTTCGGTAGCTCAGTTGGTAGAGCACTTGCCCGCGAAAGGCAAAGGTCCCGAGCTCGAGTCTCGGTCGGGCACACAGTTTTAATCTGCCAGGAAGTTTCATATCAGCGCACACTCCGCTGCAGAGTGAAAATCTCATTCTGGAAACATCCCCCAGGCTGTGGCTAAGCCATGTCTCCGCAATATCCTTTCTTTCAGGAGTGCTAGTTCTGCAAGTTTCGCAGGAGAGCTTCTGTAAAGTTTGGAAGGTAGGAGACGAGGTACTGGCAGAAGTAAAGCTGTGAGTACCGGACGTGAGTCGTGCTTCGGTAGCTCAGTTGGTAGAGCACTTGCCCGCGAAAGGCAAAGGTCCCGAGTTCGAGTCTCGGTCGGGCACACAGTTTTAATCTGCCAGGAAGTTTCAATTCTGTAAAATCCTATAAAAAGTTTTCACATGTAAAACAAGCAACTTTTATCATTTAACTGTATGGTAACGATCAGCAGGATAACCACGTCTTTTGCTACTAAAGAATTATTCTCGGTTTTGTTTGAACTTTACGTTTGCTTTAGTCGCAGCTTAGGCAAAGGCAAATCACATAGGCGAGCAATGTCAGTGTAGTATAACAGCAAGTTTATAAGATTTGCTAAAGGTCTATTAGATTTTTCAGCAATCGAACTATGGCCCTGCATCATGAAATCTGAAATCGGCACAGCGATAACTATCTGAAACTTATGTCATTATGCAAATGAAAAATTGGTTTTACTTCTTGGATATCGGGCTTTGTATGCAGATGATTTTTGTTAATGAGAAACTGCAAACCGTTTACTGTGTTACACCACATAACAGTGCTTCACCATAGTACTAGACCACATCGATGGTTTACTTTCTAAATTAGTTTTCAGTTCTCAATAAATGAAATGATGCTTGAGATTCATATTTCACTACAAAATATTAGTCCAGAGCAAGTTAAATTCATTATTATTATTTCAATATTACCATATATATAATCAGAACGAACTTGCAATTAATCAGTGTCAAAATGAAAAACAAATGAGACACTTATGTCAGAAAAAACTGAACTTAATCGTATAACGTCAAATGCCACATATCAATTCCCTTTCCATACGTGTTCACATATTGCTAAACAAGACACTTTCAGCTCACATCTTGATAATTTTCATCAAAAGCCGTTACAACTTCCAATCAAAATGCATGTCTATGGAGTATCATTCCAGTTGTGCGAATGTATTCGCAATTTCCTGTCAGGAAGGTCACAGTACTTAGTAATTGAAGAAACATCATCAGTAAAACAGAAGTGGTAGCCGACGTTTCCTATGGAAGTACTACTCTAATCTATATAAACGATTTATGAGACAATTTTAGCAGCTCTCTTAGATTGTTTACAGATGATGCTGGTAGTTATTATGTAGTAAAGTCATCAGAAGATCAATATCTGTTGCAGTATTATTTAGATAATACGAGGGCTGTTCAGAAAGTAAACTCCGATTGATCGCGAAATGGAAACGACTATGATAATCCTATAAAGCTTTGCACAGATGTGTTGGGCAGTGTCTCTAGTATGACCCTAGATAGCATCACGTCACTCCTCTCATTTCTGAGCTCACAGTGATCGCGTAAAGTTGTCTAGAGAATAGTGTCTCCCGCCAAGTACGAGGACCTGGTGAGAAATTTCGCCTGAAGCTATACAGCCAACATTACATAACTGTCGTGCAGTTTCTTCTACAAGGCAATATTCTCAGCCGCATTCTGAAGGGGCAATGAAGATGCTCCTGCATCGTTTTCAATTGGAAATGTTTGACTACCCACAATACAGCCCGTAATTGACTCCCCCTGCGTTTCATTTCTGCTCACATGAACCGCTGGCTATGAATACAACATTTTGGCACAGAAAACGAGCTGTAGGCCAGCGTAGAGAATTGGCGGAAAGCACTGGCGGCTGTCTTTTGTGATGAGGGTATTGGAAAGTTGGTACAACGCTACGACAAATGTCTTAGTCAGAACGGCAACTACGTAGAGAAGTAGCTGGATGGTGTAGCTAACTGTTAAAAATAAAACATTTCTAATTTTCACTGTGGTTCCCATTTCGCTGTCAATCGGAGCTTACTTTCTGAACAGCCCTCGTACATGTGTATGGTGCGAAACGTGGCAATTGTCTTTGAATAAGGAAAACTGTCGGGTCATCAAAATATGTACAAAAAGAAGTCGATTAAAATTAGGTTACACGATAAATCACACAGATTTAGAGGCTCTTAATTAATCTAAATACCTAGAACTTGCAATTACGAACAAGGTAAATTGAAACGATCGCATGGATAACGTTCTGCGGACGGAAAACCAAAAACTGCTTTTTACTGGCAGAAAACTTAGAAGGTGGAATAGATCTACTACTTTGTAAATAGAATGCCTACACTACGCTTTTTCGTCCTTGCTCGAATACTACTGTGCAGGGTGGGATCCCTATCGGTTAGGACTGACGGGGAACATCGACAAAGTCTACAGGAGGGCAGCTAATTTTGCATTATCGCTAAATAGGGGAGAGAATGTCACGGATATGATAAGCGAGTTGGGATGGTAGTCGTTAAAACAAAGACTTTTTCGTTGTGGTGAGACCTTTTCGCGAAATTTCAGTCGTCAAATTTCTACTCTGAATGTGGAAATGTTTCATTGTCGCCAAACTACATCGTGAGAAATTGTCATCATAATAAATTAAGAGAAATTAGAGCTCGTACAGAAAGATATAAATGCCCTTTTTCCAAAATGCTCTTAGAGTGTGGAAAGGTAGAGAAATATTCTGAAGGTGGTTTGAAGAACCCCTACCAGGCACTTAAGTAAGAATTGCAGAATAATCACGTAGATGTAGATATAGATGAATATCAGGTAGAAAGTATTCTAACAAGGGAACCTCTCCATCGCACCCCAGTCAGATTTGGTTATAAGTTGGCACACTGGATAGGCCTCGAAAAGCTGAACACAGATCAATCGAGGAAACAGGAAAAAGTTGTGTGGAACTATGAAAAAATAAGCAAAATATACAAACTGAGTAGTCCATGCGAAAGGTAGGGAACATCAAGGAGAATGTGAGCTCAGGAGTGCCGTGGTCCCGTGGTCCCGTGGTTTTGCTTATTTTTTCATAGTTCCACACAACTTCTTCCTGTTTTCTTGATTGATCTGTGTTCAGTTTTTCAAGGCCTATCCACTGTGCCAATTTATAACTAAAACTGAGGGGGGTGCGATGGGGAGGTTCCTTTTAAGTAATAATTGGCAGCATTCAACCGCTCAACTGTAAGCTTTTACAACAGTTTTATGATTTTAATAAAATAAAGTACATTTGAATTTGAGTTCTCGCCCATATTAAAATCGTTCACTTCTTTCCCTGTCAGTTCCATCATACACCGCCAACACGCACCAGATCGTGTCCCGTTGTTCAGCTCCCGAAGGTGTAACTTAAATGGGAATAAAAAATGTCTGCTATAAACTTTACGTAGACGACATGCCTTTGTTTGTTGATGGTACCGAATAGGATATAAAGGAAGTAGCGAGAAAGTTTAAAGATTTCCACACTACTCAGTTTGAACATGGAACACGAACTTTATGGCAGTTTACAGTTTATTGATTAGAATGTTAAAAGGTAACGTAATAAGAATGTTTTTAGCGCTTACAGAAAACTGACAACGACTAATGCTGTAACACCAAATGAGAAATACCAGCGGTAGGTTCGTAAGGAAACTGTTTCCTGTAGCTTAGTACACAGAGTGACCCATCTGCCAACGTACAAACAGGATAAACAGACGGAATCAAATGTTATTAGGAAGATAACGTGATAGAGAATGGTCATAACGTATTTTTGCCTGAGAATAAGGAGAAAGGAAAGAAGGATCGTACTGAAGAAGATAACTACTCATAACAGATAACCAAGGTTTTTAAGCCTCACCACGCCAAAGTAACACTCCGCACGAATAAATTAGGGAGGTGTAGCCCGAGCATAACTTTTGTTAAAAGATGAGCAGATCGGTAAGTCGGCTGTAGACTGATGCACGCTGGACTCGCATTCGGGAGGGCGATGGTTCAAACCCGTGTCCAGCCATCCTGATTTAGGTTTTCCATGAGTTCTCTAAATCGTTTGAGACAAATGCCAGGATGGTTACTTTGAAAGGGCGCGTCCGACTTCCTTCCCCATCCAATAAACCGACGGGACGATGGCCTTGCTGTTTGGTCTACTCCCCCAAATCAACCAACTAACCAATTACCTACCTAATAGCCGGAATGTCCACCTTTGGCACACATAGCAGCGACGGCACGTCGTGGGGTAGAAGCAATGAGGCATGGCACCACATCTGCACACACAAGTCATGTAATTCTCGTAAGTTCCGGGAAGGAGGGGGGGGGGGGACGATGAGCTCCGACGTCACGTTCAGTCACATCCCAGATGTGTTCGATCTGGTTCACGTCTGGCGAGTGGGGTGGGGGGGGGGAGGGGGGGTAGCACATCAAGTGGAACTCGCCACTGTGTTCCTCGAGCCACGTCATCACACTGTGTATGCATTACCTTGAAAAATGTCTCTGCCGTCTGGAAACATGATCGTCATGAAGGTGTGTACGTGGCGTGCAACCTCTGTAAGATACGCTTTGGGAATCATGGTGCCTTGCACGAGCTCCACTAGACCGATGGGTGCCCATCCGAATGTTTCCTAGAGCATAATGGAGGCACCGCCAGCTCGTCTCCGTCCCTCAGTACAGGTGTCAATGAGCTGTTCCCCTGGAAGACGACGGATTCGCACCCTCCCATCGACATGATGAAGAAGATATCGGGATTCATCAGACCAAGCGTTGCTCTGCCACTCGCCAAAGTCCATTTCCGACTGTCACACGCCCATTTCAGCTGTAGTTGCCAATGCCGTGATGTTAACATTGGAACATGTATGGGTCATCGGCTGCGGAGACCCATCGTTAGGTCCGCCGCTCGTGGTCTCGCGGTAGCGTTCTCGCTTCCCGAGCACGGGGTCCCGGGTTCGATTCCCGGCGGGGTCAGGGATTTTCATCTGCCTCGAGATGACTGGGTGTTTGTGTTGTCCTCATCATTTCATCATCATCCAGGAAAGTGGCGAAATTGGACTGAGCAAAGGTTGGGAAATTGTACGGGCGCTGATAACCACGCAGTTGAGCGCCCCACAAACCAAACATCATCATCATCATCACGACCCATCGTTAGGAGTGTTCGGCGCCCAGCATTAAAGTCTAATGTTAGTTCCGCCACAGTTTGCGCCTGTCCTGTTTTACCAGTATGCCCAGCCTATAACGTTCGATATCTGTAAAGAGGGATGGCCGCCCAATCCACGACGTCTGGACGAGGTTTCACCTTGGTTTCGTCACGTGTTGAAGACACTCACCACAGCACTTTTCGAACATCCGACAAGTCGTGCAATTTCCGAAATACTCACACCGAGCCTCGGGGCTCTGAGAATCTCACCTCGGTCAAACTCAGACAGATCGCTCGCGTTTAACATTCTACACACGAGCAGCATGCTCACTGATACTGCATGCATCGTGTGCTTATTTGAATAGCAGTTCTTCCAGGTGACGCTGCTATTGCCTGGTCGGAATAATATCGATTAGGTCGGTGGTCATAATGTTCTGGCTGATCCGTGTATATGACATGGGCTTAAAGCGCGCGTCATGTCATGTTAAGTACACTGGTGTGCGGAATTTTGGGACGGAAGTAACTCTCGCATGGCATGTCACTGCCACCTAAGATAGCATCATGAAATTTGGACCGTAAAAAGAAATAAATGCTACAGTATAGTACAATTCAGTGCAGTGTACCACAGAAGGTAACTGAAAGAAATACGCAATGAGATGAACAGAAATGACACCTTTATTCAAAGACATTTACGCTGAGATTACTGCTATTCGTGAAGGTCCCCTAGACCTCTCAAAAGGTGGGATATGGTTCTTAATAGCCTTTGTGATGACCACGGATGGCAGTGCATGCTCCGCTACATACTCTCATCATGATGACTAATAGGTTGATAAAGAGTTAGGCGTTCCACTCCTCTTCCATTGCGGTTGCCAGCTGGTAGTTGATTGTTGGTGTATGTGGACGTGCTGCAAGACGTCTCCCCAACACTTTCAACGTGTGATCGATTGGGATTTAAGTCTGGGGAAATGACAGGCCAGTCCATTCGCCGAATATCCTCCCGTTGCAAGAGGTACTTTATCTGCGCAGTTCGATGCGGTCGCACTTCGTCATCCAGAAAAATGTCAGGGTCGAATGCACCCCTGAAAAGATGCCATGGGAACTAGTACCGTGTCACAATGTTGACCAATGAGTGCAACGTGTTCAAAAAATTGGAGGTCAGCACGCCCATGAAACATTATGGTTCTCCATCTGAACCAACAAATGTCCCAGGGTGTATTATGTATCCCCACCTCTCGTCATTTGATGGTACGTGCAGCATTCTCGAGCACGTGTGGGATGTGTTGGCATGATGTATTGCATCACATTCACATGTACCGAGACCATCCTGCAATTGCCAGCTGCACTGGCGGACGAATGGATTATCCTAACACAAGAAGCCCCCACCGCCTTGTGGTCAGAGTGAGAGCACTCTGCAGAGCTTGCCTTGCCGTCACTGGTGATCACAAACTCTGTTAAGAATATATCTCGACGAACGTAATATACATGGGACCATTGTGAATCGCGGTGACTTCAGTGTAATTATTGTCTTTAAATAAAGGTGTCATTTCTGTTCATCTCATTGCGTATTTCTTCTGCACTATATTGAAGCAGTTCTATGAATGAATCGTCCAAGCGTCGTCGAGCTATGCTACCTGGCAGTGACACACGTGCTAAACTTACTTTCGTCTTAAGTTTTGCACACTGTTGTATATTGGACAGACGGAGAGAACATTGTCGGTAGCATACAACGACCACAAGGATGTTTTCAGACTGAAAAATTACAGTAAGTCAGCAGTAGGTAGTCGAGTGTATGGAACGCGTCACACTTAAAACGGAGTGGTAGACGAGTTAAGAAGTTTGCACTCGGAAAAGAAGGAAAAAAGCGTGACTTGATACAATAACTGGTTATAACCATTCCCGAAAAGAAAAACGACAATGTCCTAGAAGTTAAAGATAATGGACCAAAAATTGTTAACAGATTTGTGGATTTATTTGAATGCTTGTTCACAGTTTTAAGCATTGAGTATTTTGTTGATGGAGTGACTAGAGGCTGGCGATGCTAGACGCTAACATGCAAGTGATATTCTTACAAAATTTGCGCATCCACATTAGTATTTCGGGTGTGGTAGCTCGCAACTATCCCAGTTCACTAGAAAAAGCATCAACCGTAAACACTAGGTGCCCACATCCGATGAAGAGAACCTGACCCGGTTCGTTGCTGCTGAGCTTGAAGGGAATGACTGGGACAGAAGTGGAAAATTTTCTTGTAACAGGAGAACCCACAGTTGAGTGCGTTTTATGGTGTCTTATGGAAACCACAAACGTTTTGTTAGTGTTTTAATTACTGAATGTTGACACCCTGATGATGAGGGCACGGTCTCTCGCACACGTTGTTGTACTTGTGAATCGACTGAATGCACCACTTATAACCCAACATTATACTGCCTGCTTGCCCTCTATGACCGAAAATGGGTAATATGGGTGGACAAATGCATAGCTGATATCGTGAAGTCTATTCAGTTCTTATCAGGAAATTAAACCAAGTGTGGTGGCGGGAGGGGGGGGGGGGGGGGAACAAATTCAACTCTGATTTTTTTTAAATTTGTATTTATTACTAAAACAAAAAGGTACATTTGCGAAAGATGAATATAATGCGTTTCTTCTGGCTTTTGTTCAGCTAAAATCTTCACGTTGTGGTTGTGACAGTCACTTAGCCACACTGTCGACTGTGTACATATCTCAAAAAATTAATATTAGAGCTTAACGGAAACATTGAAGCCTCTTCTTTGCTTGTATCTATTTGCTATTTTTAGTAATCTTCTGCCACTCACCCGTTCTAGATGGCCTTCCCATTTTTTATGTTGAGACATTTTATCGTTTATATATTTACAACTCTTCCCTAATCTCCTCATTTCGAAATCGATCTCGTTAAGAACATTCTTTTACAGGCAATAGAAATTTCATTTCCGTTGTGAGTATGCGGCTTTAATTCCTTTCTGTCATTATCAATGACTCACGTTCGTAAAACAGCAAAGGGACAGTTATCACATTATAGAAGCTGAGCTGAGTGTCATTCAGAGTTTTGTTTTTAATATTCTTCATTTGGCGCCGCCTTTAATTTGGAACTTATTTAATTTGGTATCTAAGTCTCTTTTGCTGTCAGAAGATACGTTATATCCAAGGTAGCTAAAGTTAGAAACTTCTTCAATTAGTTTGTTATTTATGACTATTTTTGCTCTTAGGGATTGCTTCCCATGAAAGCCATAACCCATGGTTTGCTTATGGAAATATTAAGATTATATCTAGTTGAGCACACTTGCAGCTTACGTAAAGCTGTTTGCAATCCATCTTCTGTTTTACCTTTAAGCTGCATGTCGTCAGCAAGCAGCAGCGTATTAATAAATTCGCTTTGTGTTTGGTTAATACTTTTTGTTGGAAGTGTACTTTGCTCCATACGAGTAGTGTCGTCTAAATACATAGTAAACAGTGTCGTAGAAAGACTACATCCCTGTCTTACTCCTTGATGTATATCTAATAACTGCTGCTCCCTTCCTTTTTGCAAAACTACCTTTATTGTCATATGCAGACTCTTTATTGCTCATATAAGATGTTTCGGGCATCCATGCCATTGTAAAATTCCTCTTAGTGCATTCCTAACTAGCTTGTCCAACTCCTTTTCAAAATCGACGAACGTAGTGTATGTGGGAAGGTTATATTCTCTCTGCTTCCTCAATATTCAATTTACATACATCAAAAAAGTTTTTCATATCCTCGGCTCCGAGAGTTCCGGAACTTGTACAGAAAATTGGAATAGAGATCAACAAAACATCATTTCCGCCCTTTTCAATGCTGATTAAAACCACACATTGCATGTTGTACCACCATACAGAGAGACCTTCAGAGGTGGTGGTCAAGACTGCCGTACACACAGGTACCTCTAATACCCAGTAGCACGGCCTCTTGCATTGATTCGTGGTGGCATACTATCCACAAGTTCATAAAGGCACTGTTGTCCAGATTGTCCCACTCCTCAACGGCGATTCAGCGTAGATCCTTCAGAGTGTAGGTCGGTCACGTCCTCCATAAACAGCCCTTTTCAGTCTATCCCAGGCATGTTCGATAGGGTTCATGTCTGGAGGACATACTGACCACTCTAGTCGAGCGATGTCTTTATCCTGAAGGAAGTCATTCGCAAGATCTGCACGATAAGGCGCAGATTTTCGTTCATGAAGACGAATGCCTCGCCAATATGCTGCCGATATGGTTGAACTATCGGTCGGAGGGTGGCATTCACGTGTCGTACAGTCGTTACGGCGCGTTCCATGACCACCAGCGGCGTACGTCGGCCCCACATAATGCCACCCCAAAACATCAGGGAACCTCCACCTAGCTGAACTCGCTGGACAGTGTGTCTAAGGCGTTCAGCCTGACCACGTTGCCTCCAAAGACGTCTCCGATGATTGTCTGGTTGAAGGCATATGCGACACTCATCGGCGAAGAGAACGTGATGCCAATCCCGAGCGGCCCATTCTGCATGTTGGTGGATCGTCGGGAGTGAAGTTGCGCATCATGTGGCCTATTGCCCGCAGATTGCGCCGTAACACGACGTCCTGTGGCTGCTTTAAGTATTATTCAACATGATAGCGTTTCTGTCAGCGTTCCTCCGAGGCATAGTCCGTAGGTAGTGGTCATCCACTGCAGTAGTAGCCCTTGGACGGCCTGAGCGAGGCATGTCTTCGACAGTTCCTGTCTCTCTGTATCGTCTCCATGTCGGAACATCGCTTTGTCTCACCCCGAAACGGCTGGACACTTCCCTTGGTGAGAGCCCTTCCTGGCAGAAATAGCAATGCGGACGCGATCGAACGGCGGTATTGACCTTCTAGGCATTGTTGAACAACAGAAAACTCGAGCCGTGTACCTCCATTCCGGTGGAATGACTGGAGAAGATCGGCTGTCAGACCCCCTCCGTCTAATAGACGCTGCTCATGCATGGTTGTTTATCTCTTTGGGTGGTTTTAGTGACATCTCTGAACAGTCAAAGAGACTGTGCCTGTGATACAATATCCACAGTCAACGTCTGTCTTCAGGAGTTCTGGGAACCAGGGTGATGCAAAACCTTTTTTCATGTGTGTATTAAGTGTATATTATCTGAGCAATATCTTCGTTTCTTAAGCCCATTTTGAACTTTAGCTAACTTTGCCCCTGCTATGGGTTTGCAAACACCATTAAGAATCTCAGCATATATTTGGTAGCCTGTTTTCAAGTTGCTTTGTAAGTAGGCTGTTTAGGTTCTTATATTGGTAACGCCGCCGCCACGTAGCTCTCTCTGTATGAAAATCACTGGCTGTGCTGTGTGCAGTCTGTGGCTAGTTTGCATTGTTGTCTGCCATTGTAGTGTTGGGCAACTGGATGTGAACAGTGCGTAGCGATGCGCAGTTGGAGGTGAGCCGCCAGCAGTGGTGGATGTGGGGAGAGAGATGGCGGAGTTTTGAAATTTGTAACACTGGATGTCATGAACTAATATATATATTATGACTGTTAAGGTAAATACATTGTTTGTTCTCTATTAAAATCTTTCATTTGCTAACTATGCCTATCAGTAGTTAGTGCCTTCCGTAGTTTGAATCTTTTATTTAGCTGGCAGTAGTGGCGCTCGCTGTATTGCAGTAGTTCGAGTAACCAAGATTTTTGTGAGGTAAGCGATTTGTGAAACGCATAGGTTAATGTTAGTTAGGGCCATTCTTTTGTAGGGATTTTTGAAAGTCAAATTGCGTTGCGCTAAAAATATGTGTCAGTTTAAGCACAGTCATGTATAATTGTTCTAAGGGGACGTTTCAACTTATTTCTCTGAAACTTTTTTATGCTGTATCTACCTCCTTTCTTGAAGACGTACTGTATTTGCTACCGACCACCGTTCTGGTATCCTGTTTCTAAGCCAGCATTTATCAATTGCGGAAAGGGATACTTTAGCAGATGTATTCCACATTCCAGTATTTCCGCAATAATTTTTCGGTGCTGGATGCCTCTGTTCTTTGCTTTAATAATTCTTCCAACCTTTCTACCGTTACGGGATGTAATCCTTTGGTCCCATCATCTCTTGTTCTTGCATCACCAGATTATCATTGCACGAAAGATATTTTTAGTGGCTCTCCTAATCCTAAATTTCTGTTGTATTCATCGTCACAGAATATATCTTCTACTCATTCAGGTTCCTCAACAATTTATAAGAGAAACCCATACTTCCGTGTACATCAAAAAATGGTTCAAATGGCTCTGAGGACTATGGGACTTAAAATTTGTGGTCATCAGTCCCCTAGAACTTAGAACTACTTAAACGTAACCAACCTAAGGACATTACACACATCCATGCCCGAGGCAGGATTCGAACCTGCGACCGTAGCGGTCACGCGGTTCCAGACTGAAGCGCCTAGAACCGTGTACATCATTTCCTGTTTGAACGACAAAATTATTCCAGCTTTGCCTACATGCATTCCTTAGTATTGCTTTAGTTTTGTTTCATTGTTGCTTGTATTTGACTTTTGATTCTTCTGAGCCACTTTTTATTAAATTCAAATAGGTATTTTAATTTTTCTGTCATGCCTGTCTTATTTCTGTGTTCCATATTCTTAAGCATTTCTTATTTTTATTTATTCTACATTTCCCTAATACTTCCGTAGCTTCTCTTATAATGCATGGTTTGATTTTGTTCCATTTCATGTCCATGTCTTCTGCTGTTGGTGTTTGTAACGTATACACTCTAAGACGAAAAAAGACTCACGACGAAGAAATTATTTGAATGGGATAGAAACCTGTAGCTATGATATACAAGTACATGTATAAATGACTGCAATTTCAGAAAAATTGGATGATGTATTCTAGAAAAAGAGCTTCAAAAAATCTTGCAACTCAATAACGTGTTAGTCCACTTGTGGCCCTCATGAAAGCAACTATTCGGCTTGGCATTGATTGACAGTTATTGCATGCCCTCTTGAGGGATGTCGTCCCAAATTCTATCCACTTGGTACGCCAGACCGGCAAAATCCCTAGCCGGTTGGGGGGCCCTGTCCATAATGCTCCAAACGTTCCCAATTGTGGCTTAATCCAGCGACCTTGCTGGCCAAGATGGGGTTTGGCAAGGAAGAAGACAAGTAGTAGATATTTTCGCTGGCAAATGCAAAAGTATGAACCCAGGATGGTTCGCCGTGGAGGGTATCGCCTCGCTGTCTGAGACGTCTCCAGAAACGTTTTCGAACTGGAATCTCATTGACTGGAGTAAAATTGTCATCAGTGATGAGTATGACTTCGAACCGATCCCCGATCACCACCGAAGACGTGTCTGGAGACACCCCAGGTACGGCCAGGCTGTCGTCCGTCATATGGCCTGGCGACCAGGAGTGATGGTCAGGGGTGCCATTTGGCTGCCATCCACGGCACCCTTACTGCACAGCGTTATGTCGACGATATTCTAAGTTCCGTTTTGTTGTCCTTCATAGCAAGCCATCCTTGGCTTAGATTTCAGTAAGATAATGCCCGCCTGCCCAGTTGAGAAGGTTTGGCATAGTAGGGGCAGGGCCTCCCCACCAGCTTGGGATTTTGACGGTCTAAGGACCCAAATGGACAAATTTTGCCACGATATCCCTCAGGAGGACATCCAATAACTCGATGTGTCAGTACCAAGCAGAATAGCTGCTTGTATGAAGGACCGAGTTGGACCAACACGTTTTAGACTTATTGAATTCCAGAAGCTCTTCCTCATGAATAAATCACCCAATTTTTCTGAGGTTTAATCATTTGTTTGTCAGTACAGGTACATCACATCTACTGATTTCCGTCCCGGTCGGATAATTCCTGCCAACCAATTTTATGTGACGTAGCATGTGAAAGCTGCTAGATTTGGACGGGTTACTCCTGTAACTGAAATATCAGGTACGTTCTGGTACATTTGATGTTGATTAGATGGGATGAACAAGATTTGCTTCCGTGAAATACTAAATTAGTATAATTATTCTTACAGATCTGAAGATGGTTCTGAATGAACCGAAACTGGTCATATGAATAATAAAAAAAAAATCGCAATCAAGCCGGATTTTAAGTATCATTATAATTCCTTTGTGGCACGTCGATTTTTCTTTCTGTTTTTTAAAGAGTGTTTTCTATCATTTGTCTTTGGTAAAGATCTCTTAAGCTCTACGAGATAAATAAATGTGTATAATGACATTTTTATTAAACTTTTCCAAAGCCGAATTCCAAGAGCATACAGACTCTGAAGATAGAGAACAATCAAGTTGTTTAATTTCTAAAGAGACAACGAATATGATATCGAAGAATAAGCATTTCTTAACGAGACAGCCAGAAGAATGAGAATCCGACGACCATCGGGAAAAATTATAAAATCTTGTACTTTATTTGCTCATAGGTGTCCAAGAAAAATCGCCTCAAAAAATATGAAATGCCTGGGCTAGCAGTACAGAGCGGATTAGGTTTTGGAAAGGGGCCAAAATAAGTTGTTGTCAGTTGCACTCAACATACAAACTTTATTTATCAACAAACAATATTACAATAAGGATGCAAAACACTCAAAACTTTAATCGACCTCCTTTGATTAACTTTAGATCGGCTAAGGGCCACACTCAAACTCCAAGACACAAGGCCTAAGCAAGAAATTGAAATGCAAGGTTCTTCTGTAGGTTTCACTAAAAAATATTTTCTAAATCTTCAGTCTAAACAGGCTGAAGAGCTTAGCAATTTAATTTTAATGGAACTTGGCTGCAGGTCGCATATTAAGCAACAAGAAGAGGTTCAATCAAAAGCCAGAAGGCCTCATCTTAAAACATTTCATGCAAAATTCGGCTGAAGGCCCCATACAAAAGCATAACAATCTTATGTCTTAAGGGCAAGACAAGAACATTAATTTAAGAGATATTAATACTTGGGTGAAGGCCACATATCAACCAAATATGTTTAACGGCTTAAGACCTAGAAAGACTTTCAATCTCAAAGGCAGAAGGCATTATTTTAAAACATCTCATGTAAAATTAGGCTGAAGCCCCCATGTAGAAGAATAACAATCTCATGCGTCAATGGCAAAACAAGAACATTAATTCAAGAGATATTGATACTCTGCTGAAGGCCACACATCAACCAAATAATTAAAACCCAAACAGGGAAATTACTATGTAACACACAAGCTACAGAGCTCAGAAGTTTCCAAAGGTCAAAAAATGGTTCCAATGGCTCTGAGCGCTATGGGACTTAACATCTGAGGTCATCAGTCCCCTAGAATTTAGAACTACTTAAATCTAACTAACCTAAGGACACCACACACATCCATGTCCGAGGCATGATTCAAACCTGCGACCGTAGCGGTCGCGCTGTTCCAGGCTGAAGCGCCTAGAACCGCTCGGCCACTCCGGCCGGCCTTTCCAAGGGTCAGCCTGGGATTCTAACACTAACGCCAATTTAGTTGAGACAGGCAGCCAGTCCAGCGACTTCTTAATTTGAAGGCAACCCAATCGATAGACAACCGACCGACCAAACAACAAAATCATTTCTGCTAATTACACTCCAGAATGGTTTTCCAGCAGCTTGACTCAAAGTCTCCAACCTGTTTCCAAAGTCTTTCCAAGATTTTTTCTTGGATGCTCCAATTATCTGTTTGGCTTTTTTTCTTTCTTCAACATAACTTTCTCTGTCTACCTGAGTTCTAGTATGTAGCCATTTTTGATACGCCTTCATTTTCCTTTTACAGGCTGCCTTGACTGTGTCATTCCACCAAGCTGTTTGCTTCATCCTACCTTTATACACTACTGTTCCAAGACATTCTTTAGCCACTTCTAGTACTGTGTCCCTGTACCTTGTCCATTCCTTTTCCAATGACTGTAATTGACTACATTCGACTAACTGGTACCTTTCTGAGATCACTGTTATGTACTTGTGCCTGATTTCCTTATCCTGAAGTTTCTCCACTCTTATCCTCCTACATATGGACATGACCTCCTGCACTTTCGGCCTCACAATACGAATTTCACTGCAGATTAAATAGTGATCAGTGTCATCAAAGAATCCCCTGAATACACGTGTGTCCCTCACAGCCTTCCTGAATTCCTGATCTGTTATTATATAGTCAATGACAGATCTGGTTCCCCTGCCTTCCCAAGTATACCGGTGAATGTTCTTATGTTTAAAAAAGGAGTTTTTGATTACTAAGCCCATACTGGCACAGGAAGTTAGTGACGCCAGTTAATGGAATAAGAAAACGAGGCGGCAATACCATAATAGAAGATGACAAACAAATAATGGGATGAACACGAGCCGCGCGCAGCTCACTTATATTGTATATGCCTCAACGGTCTCGTGTCAGACTCTTTGTATTCGGGATACCGACGTCACATGCTCTCCTCCTCAGATTCTACCTAGCGGAACGAGCTATCCACGTCATGGCAACCGCTGGGACGTCCACAGGCCGACTGATACGTGCTGGTGTGTCACAGGGCTCGGTTCTCGGCCCCTTGCTGTACTCACTGTCTGCCGACATACCGCGGCTGGCGCACGTCGAATTGGCACTCTACGTCGACGAAACATCTCTGTATACCCGCAGCATAACGCGCACTCGGTGCAACACCGTCTCCAACTCGGGTGCGACATTCTTGGTTCATGGTCGACGAAGTGGCGGCTTAAATTCAAAGCAGCGAAGAGCCAGACAGTGATCTTCTCCCGAAGAATGCTGTCAGCAGGTCTCTCCCCCGTCGAAATCCTGGGGGCACCCATCCCATGGGCAAGACGGTGACGTACTTAGGTGTCATTTTTACTCTAGACCAAAGACTCTCATCGGAGCCTCATATCCGAGACGTCAGAAGCAGTGCCATAGGGCGCCTTCACGCTCTCTACCCGCTGCTGAACCCGCACTCGACACTGCCGCCCCAACAGTGCACCTCGCTGTGCCTAACACTGGTCGGACCTGCGTTGGAATATCCAGCTTTGGTGTGGGGAAAGGCCGCAGATTCGCTCATCGCAAGTCTGCAAAGGATCTAGAGCCGAGCTCTGAAGATTGCTCTACGTCTTTCGAGGGAATACTCAACACATCTTCTGCACGAGGACACGGGCATCGTGCTCCTGCAGGAGAGATTCAGAATCATCGCGAAATCCTTCTTCGTGAAGGAAGGATAATCCCGTAGCCGGCTCGTCCGAGAATCAAGCCGTCAACCACACCACAGAGCAACAACACGTTAGTCTGACCTGCAGCGAGAATAATTGTCTCACAGAAGATATAGGATATCATCACTACATGACCCAAGAACAATTCGAAAACGACAGTTTTTTCTTTTCTTGTCCGAAGGAGCAGCAGAAACAGCATTTTTTGCCCCCGCTGGCCAACAAGCCAAACAACGAGAGCTCGTTAATGGAGCATCAGCGTCAGCAGACCCCTCATTCAATCATTGCCATCTGATGGAGGCGAATGGTTGTTCACCGAAATATTGTGGAACTTCTAAAATTGCATCCGGCAGTACACCCGAGAAGTCTGAAAGAATAAAAATTGTGGGAATGGTTTAAGAAATCTTTATTTCATAGCCTTATTAGTTAAGCACGTGGAGACTTAATAAAAATAAATACGTGTGAAATAGTATAATGCGCACTCTTTTGTCTGGTCGGTTCTAGAAAAGTTAAGTGGTGTGACAGAAGCGAGGCCTTCCTTGCTCATAGATTCCATGGATTGGAATCTGGCCACTGAAAGCTTTAGATAACTTCCTCGAACGACTGTCCGAAAACTGAAAGCAATATGTCAGAAACATAGCTCTGATCTCGTTTCCACAAACTTACCTAATGTAATCAAAAGCGATAAAAAAGGTATGGATTTTCAGTCATGATACATTCACAGCGATGACTGTTACCAGAGATAAAAACTTTATCAAGAAGGCTGTCAGAACATTTGTGTTGGATAGTGCAGATGGGGAATGGCTGACATCCTGCCAAAAGAAGGAAATGAGAACATTTGCATCAAACTCGACAAGTGCAGGAGCTGATGAATAAACGCTCCAGATGCAAAAAAGTTCCTTATTTTACTCCAAAACCGGTTTCGGCTTTTATACGGAAGCCGTTTTCTAATCTGATCTGAAAATTATGCTTTGGTAGAGCGAAATCAGATGATTGAAATCTTACATATCTAATGGCATAATCATAAATGGGAAATAAAATCATCTTCGATTTATGAGACTGTTTGGTAAATGCAGAAAAATCAGATTCGTACTTACAGTATAATAAATCGTAAACTGGAGTGTAATTGATGAACTGAATAGAAACACTGTCGTCGCTAAAATGAGCTACGTGTCAAGCCAAGGATAATTTCCTACCAGATTTTCGTGAAATATCTTTTAAAATATATTATGAAATTCTGAATCTATGTAGTCTATAACTACACTCAGGCTCATAAATTAAAGATAATGCTGATACATGGTGAAACAACGCTATGGTGGGCGGTTTGCGGGTTTAAATCACCTCGGGGCATGACCGAGCGGTGTATTTGACCTGCGGTCGTCGCACAGTGGCGCTGGCAGCAGTCCACATATGCAGAGGTGTGTTGGTGCATGTAAGAGTACGGTGCAGCGAGTAAGTGTGCAGACGTTTTCAAACGTGATAATGGTGACTGTGTGATGAAAATGGCTCAAAGAACACATATTGATAACGTTATGAGGGATAGAATACTAGGGCGACTGGAGGTTGGCCGCGTGGGATTAGCCTAGTGGTCTAAGGCGCTGCAGTCATGGACTGTGCGACTGGTCCCGGCGGAGGTTCGAGTCCTCCCTCGGGCATGGGTGTGCGTGTTTGTCCTTAGGATAATTTAGGTTAAGTAGTTTGTAAGCTTAGGGACTGGTGACCTTAGCATTTAAGTCCAATAAGATTTCACACACATTTGAACATTTTTTTTCGACTGGAGGTTGGTCAAACACAACAGGTCGTAGCACGGGCCCTCCGTGTGCCACAAAGTGTGATCTCAGGATTACGGTAACGATTCCAGCAGACAGAAAACGAGTCCAGGCGCTACAGTACGGAGGGTCCCCGGTGTACAACACCACAAGAAGACCGATATCTCACTATCAGTGCCCGCAGACGACCACGGAGTACAGCAGGTAGCCTTGCTTGGAACCTTACTGCAGCCACTGGAACAATTGTCTTCAGACACACAGTCTTCAGACGACTGAACAGACATGATTCATTCTTCCGGAGACCTGTAAGGTGCATTCCACTGACCCTTGGTCAAAGGAGAGCCAATAAAGCCTGGTGTCAAGAACACAGTACGTGGTCATAGGGACAGTGGTCCCAGGTTATGTTAATGGACATGTATAATCTGAACAGTGATTCTCGCCTGGTTTTCATATGACATGAACCAGGAACCAGATACCAACCCCTTAATGTCCTTGAATAGGACCTGTATGGAGGTCGTGTTTGATGGTGTGGGGGTGGCATTATGATTGGTGCACGTACATCCCTGCATGCCTTTGACAGAAGAACTGTAACAGGTCAGATGTATCGGAAAGTCATTTTACACCAGTATGTTTGCCTTTTCAGGGGTGCTGTGGGTCCCACCTTCCTGCTGATGGATGGTAATGCACGACCCCATCGAGCTGCCATCGTGGAGGAGTACCTTGAAACAGACGATATCAGGCGAATGGAGTGGTCTGCCTGTTCTCCAGACCTAAACACCATCGATCGCGTCTGGGATGCTCTCGGTACGTACCGCTGCACGTCTTCAAACCCCTACGACACTTCAGGAGCTCCGACAGGCACTGGTGCAAGAATGGGAGGCTATACCCCAGCAGCTGCTCGACCACCTGATCCAGAGTATGCCAACACGTTGTGCGGCCTGTGCACGTCTGAATGGTGA
This sequence comes from Schistocerca cancellata, assembly GCF_023864275.1. Classification (NCBI taxonomy): domain Eukaryota; kingdom Metazoa; phylum Arthropoda; class Insecta; order Orthoptera; family Acrididae; genus Schistocerca; species Schistocerca cancellata. The sequence goes on along the minus strand of NC_064628.1, from coordinate 241,432,146 downwards.
TCATGCCCCTTACTGATGTCGGAGTACATGCGCAGGAAACAGTGGCATTTTGTAACACATGTGTTTCGGCAAGGTTTTCTCAGCTTATCACCAATACCGTGGACTTACAGATTTATGTCGTATGTAGTCCCTATATGCCTCTCCTTTTAGCGCCAGTTTTGTGTAGTGCCACGTTGTGTGGCACCACATTCTGCAATTATCCTTAATTTATGAGCGTGAGTGTATATAAAAACTTTCTTCCCAGTTTGGTATCTAAAAGAAGGAAGCAAACCTAATTTGTCCACATTTAGCGCCACATTCAGAAATACGTTCATTAAAGTTAAACTAAGTAGAGTAGTAACGTTTGATGAATGCAAAGAGGACTCCAGGCGTCGAGAAGCAAGTAAAAGTGAACAAAGCCACAGAGCCCAAAACTGCTGATAATATTTTGCACAGAATATTTGGCAGAATTAGTTCCTATCCTAGTTCGTATTTATGTAGGATTATTCCGGCAGTTATAAGCCCCTTGACAGTAAAAGAGCAAACCTCACTATCGTTCGCAAGGAACATAAAATAACTAGAGTATTTAATTATATATCGTTATTCCAAACGTCTGTTCGTTACAGAATCCTAAAGAATATTCTAAGCTCGAAAATAGTGGCCTTCCTCGGAGAAGACAAATTTATCTCAGAAAATCAGCATTAATTCCTTCTCGCAACATCATTCACGTAAAACATATACTGGCCCGAAGAGCAATAGACTGATAGAAGCCAGCCGGCTATAATGCATGTCGAATGTTCAACACAAACGGAAGTACTTGTTTCGTTTCAAGCTGGAGTAATAGGATCTATGATCTCAAAATATTCTCCCTGAGCAATAAGTTATGCCACAACCACAAATGTATTAAAGGGCTGCTCCAGTTTCCACCTTCGCTTTCTTATAATCACAGTCATTTATTTTCATTCTATCAGCTCATTTCATCGATATACAATTTTCAAGTGACTACTCTTATAATACCTCTTCACATTAATTACTGTTTGGCGTTAATCAGAGCAGATATTTATCAGCTGATTTAGCGAAGAGCACAAAGATCGTGTATTGCATCTCCTATACAGCTACCGTTCAATTGTTTTCAATTGGTGCACCGAAAAGGAGATACTCATGAGTGCTTTATTGAAAGCTTGCCACTAGAACGGACGTAGGGGTGCTATTACATTGGGCCATTTTTAGAAAGGTCTCGGGAGATCACTACACGAGCAAATCTTGTCTGTGTATGAAGAACAGGGAAGTAAAATACGAGTCTGGTGAGACTGCTACAGTTTACGTACCGATTTTAATTTTAAGTAAATGATATTCCTGATCCTTTTTAGGGGGGTGCTGTAAGATGGAATTGTTCACCTTGTGAACAGAGCTTGCAGTCTTAAGAATTTCTTGACAATATTTACACCTTTCACAAAGAAAATGCAATAAACATGTCGCTGGCCGTAAGCAAGCAAAAGTATACTACGATGTGCGATACTTCGTCAACCACGGGAGAAGTTACATTTTGTTCATCTGTTCATGATAATAATTTACGTTTTGATGGTTCAAAATCAATTATCAGAACAGTTTCAAACAATTTTAAACTAGTCATGAAGCACTTGGAGGCTTTCTTACGTAACTGCAGAGAATTAATCTGAATGTGTAAGAGGAGTACACATTTGCGGCAGTTTGCTCTGAAACCAACGCATAACATAGATTACTTACATCATACAGTGTCATATCCTTATAAATTTGTGTGGCAGTCCATATGAATTACATGTTCATACCACATGATCAGCATTACGTGTTACCATAAACTTGTATTTTATAAAATCAGCTAGTGGTCGAAATATAAAATACGTTGTTTGCGGGAAGTTGTCTTAACGACAGTGATCGCACTATCGCACAAGGACAGTATATCTCCTTACAAACTGCCCATTGTCATGGAAGGGTGCAAGAGATCAGTAGGGAAATATTTGTACAAAATAATTTTGAATACGCAGCAGTATGAACTATCATTTACAACAACAATTTCCGAGCTACACAGATAATTTTCAACTTGTATAAATGATAGTAAAGCCATCAAAACATCGTGAAGATTAACGATTTTGATTTAAACTGACTGTAGTAAAATCTTTGTACAGATGCGATTTCAAAATGACATTCTTCTAATACTGAATGAGTTTCTCATTACCTCTTGAAAACGTGTTGTATTAGCTTTCCAATAAAGTTTCTAGATATGACATGAGGCAACTTCTTTGCATTGCGTAACATTAAAATACTGCATCCGGTAACGAAATTGCCTTGAACGAAAAGTATTGAGCTCAATGAGTATTTCACGGAGTAAAAATTTTCTTTCTCACTAAAAAATATTATTACTGCATTTTTTACCAAACTTCTCATTCTACACTTGAACACAATACGATTCAGATGGGGTTACAACATTATCAGTAATAATACAAAATAATGTAACCACACATAATTTAACAGTCTAACATATTCGTGTTGCTATATAAATTTTCGCAAATTATTTACTGAAAGTGGAAAAAGTTTCGTACTTGGTTACCGTTGGCATTAAAATACGTTACATTTTCAGACAACATTTTCAGAGTAGAATTGTCACATGCCAGCATTATACTTCCTGACATTTTTGTGTTACGTATAGTACCAAAAAACCATAGTGAACTCGAATTTTATACCAGAACACAGGGTGTCCCAAGGGAAATTGTAAGTATTCAGGGATATTAAAGGAACACTCATTTGAAGCGAGGAATTTCATGTGAACGTATTCCTGAACGTATTCCCTATTCCAAATGATTTACGAGATAGAATACATCCTCGTATATTTGTTTTATTGTTAGTGGGGCCCACGTATGTGTTTTATCCACTCATCCTCTGTGACGTTTTATTGCTTTTAACCTCTTTGCTCGGGATGTCTTTCTGCCATTAATGTAGACTCTTGAACGAACATTTGCCCATGGCATGTTATGAATGAAGTAGTGCTAGGGTTTTAGAGAGTATGAGAGAGAAGAGTCGGTTAACTGCGTTTCTGCTCGTGCTGACTAGAATGCCTCACATCTGTACTAATGAAGAATCTGCAGATATGGTGTATGTTAACTGCTCCTACGACGGTAGCGCTCCTACTGATGTCGAAGAACAGCGTCGACACTTTTCAGCACGTCGAACTCTTGATCGTAGAGTGTTTACCAGAGTTTTCAGCTCATTGCTTGAAATAGGTATGCTTCCAAGTATCACTTTTTCCTCTGAACGCGTACTTAAATAACTTGTGGTGTAGCAGTAACACACACACACATTGTTGACATGGTGCAGCGTGATCGTGCTTCCAGGACATAGCGACTCTCTGAACGCGTCAGTGTCCAACGAACACGTGTGTGTGGAACATTACATGCGGAAAGTTTGTGCCCTTTTCACGTACGTCGTGTTCACAATCTTCACATTCGCGGTAATGCCACACCACTTGAATTTTGACACTTCTCAAAAGACAGTCGCCATTAATACTACTCACTAATGAGGCCACGTTTAGTTGCAATTGAAGCAACAACACGCGTAATAATCATCGATTGTCTCCGGAAGAAAAATCTGTTATCGTAGAAACCAAATTTCCAGATTCTTTTTTTCGATCACTGTTTGATGCGGTATGACTGATAATATGTTGATAGGTCCAGTCACTTTATTTTATGACGAGACAGGATTACTTGCAACTTCTTTTTTAGAATTCTTTTGTTAAACACCTTTAGGACGTTCCTTTGGCCACGGGGATTGGAAAGTACTCTCAGCATGACGGGACCCCTTACATCTCAGCCGCACTTACCCTAATCGCTAGGTTCGTCGTGGTAGGACAGTTAACTGGCCACCGATGTCACCAGAGCTCATGACATCAGATTTTTGTTTAAGGAGTTGCATGAAGTCTAAGATATGCAAACCAGTTGTGAATACGAGAAATGAACTGCTTGGTCTCATCATGGACACGTTTGCCCTCATTAGCGAACGTGCAGAGACACTTAGACAAGCAACTGAACTCATTCTTCCAAGAGTGTAATCATGTACTGAAGTTGTCCGTGGGCTGTTCGAACACTTGCTGCGAACTGTTCAACACGAGTAAAGCGACGAGCACGATAACGCTTGCCGTCAATATGTTACAAATATGTATTTCTTCAACAGATACTTTGCAAAACGCATATTTCAATGTTTGCTAATTGTTGTACATATATACACTTGTAAACATGACAGCGTAATGAATAATACAGAAACTAAATAACAACGTATATTAAATGTGTTCTGGAAACTATTCTGAAGAGAGCACAGGTCCATATGAAGATTTTTGCTCCGAATGATCGTTTCTGTCATATCCCCGGATTTTCATGGGATACAAATAGTAATGTGATTATTACAAAATGAGTCTTTTTAGGCTTCAAAATATAAAACCCAACTTGGCGTTTGTTTTCAATTGGACGGTCATAGCTAAGCACTGATGACCTAACGTAATTGCCACCTAGGGTACAAGATATTTAACGTAATTACTATTGCTGCTCGCTTGATTGGTAGCAGTTTAAGCTATGCTACAATGTACCCGCCTAAGCAACATCTCTGAGGAAAATTTAGAAAGAGCGGATAGCTGTGGCTCGCTTCAGTTTAAATTATGAGGGCGATTAAGTTTTGAAACGAAAGTTTGATGTCATGCATCTTGTGATGAGAGCAGCTGATGACAATCAGATCTAATAATCGTAATATTGTATCACATCATTGTGAAACTTAAGCTCATTTTCGGTAGTCTTCATATAACATTTGTCCAACGAATATTTGATGCTGACTGTATGTACACACTTCTTACCAACTAAACATACAGAACAGGTAATCCATAGGAGCCAGCATTAAGAACATTGCTCATGTTGTTTATTAATTCCTGATTGCCGTACTTACTTATCCATTAACTTAATCTGGTAAGATCAGGGCCTTCAGGATTCATTTGACATGTTATGTATTTTCGCCGTGCATCAGTTTCAAACTTCGCACTGCACGAAACGCAACAGGAACTAGCTACGGCATGAGCTCTAATTTGTATTATAATTACCACCAAGTCCATAAGATGAAAGACACATACCACATGGCATATATTTAAATATTACTCTTGAACAATTTGACCCATACATGGTGTAAGGCAATAAAACTTCTTCATAGCATGCAGGAATGAAAAAAGGTACCAGCTTATTACATTTAATTAATCCATGTTTTAACCTAAATACAACAACAAAAATATCTATGACAAACAGGTATGGAATACTGATGTAAAAGTGCTGCCGTTCACCTGTAGCAACTGTCTTTAGGCTCCCATGTACACTACTGGCCATTAAAATTGCTACACCACGAAGATGACGTGCTACAGACGCGACATTTAACCGACAGGAAGAAGATGCTGTGACATGCAAATGATTAGCTTTTCAGAGTATTCACACAAGGCTGGCGCCGGTGGAGACACCTACAACGTGCTGACATGAAGAAAGTTTCCAACCAATTTCTCATACACAAACAGCAGTTGACCTGCGTTGCCTGGTGAAACGTTATTGTGATGCCTCGTGTAAGGAGGAGAAATGCGTACCATCACGTTTCCAACTTTGATAAAGATCGGATTGTAGCCTATCGCGATTCCGGTTTATCGTATCGTGACAATGCTGCTCGCGTTGGTCGAGATCCAATGACAGTTAGCAGAATATGGAATCGGTAGGTTCAGGAGGGTAATACGGAACGCCGTGCTGGATCCCAACGGCCTCGTATCACTAGCAGTAGAGATGACAGGCATCTTATCCGCATGGCTGTAACGGATCGTGCAGCCACGTCTCGATCCCTGAGTCAACAGATGGGGACCTTTGCAAGAAAACAACCATCTGCACGAACAGTTCGTCGACGTTTGCAGCAGCATGGACTATCAACTCGGAGACCATGGCTGCGGTCACCCTTCACGCTGCATCACAGACAGGAGCGCCTGCGATGGTGTATTCAACGACGAACCTGGGTGCATGAATGGCAAAACGTAATTTTTTGGATGAATCCAGGTTCTGTTTACAGCATCATGATGGTCGCATCCGTGTTTGGCGACATCGCGGTGAACGCACATTGGAAGCGTGTATTCGTCATCGCCATACTTCTTGTTCGCATTGACGGCACTTTGAACAGTGGACGTTACACTTCAGATGTGTTACGACCCATGGCTCTACCCTTCATTCGATCCCTGCAAGACCCTACATTTCATCAGTATAATGCACGACCGCATGTTGCAAGTCCTGTACGGGTTTTTCTGGTTCAAATGGTTCAAATGGCTCTGAGCACTATGGGACTTAACATCTATGGTCATCAGTCCCCTAGAACTTAGAACTACTTAAACGTAACTAACCTAAGGACAGCACACAACACCCAGCCATCACGAGGCAGAGAAAATCCCTGACCCCGCCGGGAATCGAACCCGGGAAGCAAGAACGCTACCCCACGACCACGAGATGCGGGCGTTTTTCTGGATACCATAAATGTTAGAATGCTGCCCTGGCCAGCACATTGTCTCACCAATTGAAAACGTCTGGTCAATGTTGGTCGAGCAACTGGCTCGTCACAATACGCCAGTCACTACTCGTGATGAACTGTGGTATTGTGTTGAAGCTGCATGGGCAGCTGTACCTGTACACGCCATCCAAGCTCTGATTGACTCAATGCCCAGGCGTATCAAGGCCGTTATTACGGCCAGAGGTGGTTGTTCTGGGTACTGATTTCTCAGGATTTATACACCCAAATTGCGTGAAAATGTAATCACATGTCAGTTCTAGTATAATATATTTGTCCAACGAATATCCGTTTATAATCTGCATTTCTTCTTGGTGTAGCAATTTTAATGGCCAGTAGTGTAGTTCCAGTGAGCGCTGTTTCGTCCACTCCAAGTAAAAAGCGTACCTGTTTAACAGCCTCCTCCGTCAGATCTTAATCTAACGCATTTCTTCTCGTATGAAACCAAGCAACATTTCAATCGACTCATGGCCTTAATGCTAGTGCTGCATCATTCTCTTATCGAAAACACTTCACACTCCAAACAACAACAACAAACGGTTCTTCTATCTAGTTCGTACTGCCGTTGCTGAATTGGGTCTAAAATACTGGCCGACTGCTTTAAGAGAAAATATTCTGCCAGAAATGTTTCACTTTGCAGCTGCATTTAACACATTGTTTTTCTTAGGAACTGTCAATATAACATTTATTTTTCACATATTGTTGCTAATACAACACTCGGCTTCATACTCCCTAGCACAAGACCGAAATAGGGAAGGAAAACTGTATTTTAAGTATCGATAAAGAGGACATTAGACAGCGACGTTACAACATTCATCTGAGAAAACAGGCAGCAGCAAGTCGACAATGGCGTTTCTGTTGAAGCGTGCTGTTTTAATCACAACACAAATGAACAAATAAATAAAATAAAACCGCAATGGTCCCACAAATACCTGATCTCCGCTTCTCCCGAACAACAGCGCAATGTTGTAATTACTGCGCCATCTCGTAGGTTCCCAAGTATGAAAGTACAGTACTGGAGTACGGCCTGTTGATAACAGATGCCGCAAGCTTCTATAACTCACTTCAACTTTATTACTATCAGCATGACTCACGTACAAACTGCAAAACGTGATAGAGAGGGGGGGGGGGGCAGATTACAATCTTAAGGGCCGTCAACCTGGTAATCTAGGCAGCGAAATCACCTGCAATCGGTCGCTCATATCGACTCCATCACACAGGTGCAGTTGTCATACAGTTTCGAACACCACTGTTCCTTGAAGTTTAGCTGTGGAAAATAAACTGTTATGAAAACGGAGGTTAAAATTTATTAAACTTTTTGCAAGGTATGAGAACTTTAAACTGTGTTACAAAATACATTACATTTAGCACTGACAAAGAGTGTGTTCATCTGTATTTCGGGAATACCCCTTAAAGACCTAATTCGCAAACATTTATCCATGGATGTATTAATTGTCTTGTCTCACTGTGAAATAACTCTATTAACAGCTATGGCGATTACTTTTGAAATAAATAACACTTACTTACCTTATCCCATGTCTCGTTTGCATTTGACTGCTGCTTATGGAATGTTGAATGATGTTCGAAATTCTAAGAAAAACAGGAGTAAGTTGTAGGTGAAGATAGGTAATGTATGGTATATGTAATAACCTAGGAGGAACGTTAGTAACGGGAGGCCAAGAACGAAGTTATCAGATTAACAAGGATGTCAGACTGTAACGCAGCCTTTCACCCCTATGGTTTAGTCTACAAACCGAAATAGGAATGACGGAAATAAAAGATAGTTTTAGGAGTGGGATTAAAATTCAGGATGACAGAATATGATAAGACCGCTGATGACATGGTTATCTTTAGTGCTTTAGTGAAATGAAGTAGAGTTACAGAACATGTTGAATGAAGTGAGCAGTCTACTGGGAATTAACCAAAGAAAGACGACAGTAACAAAGAGTAGAAGAAATGAGATTAGTGACAAAGTTAAATTCAAAACTGGGGAGAATTTTAGTACAGGGCATCAATCGGTTTCATGTTCTAAACAGATAATCCCTAAATTCTGAATACTGTAATTTCTGCGAAACTGCTAATGAGAAACGGCATTGAATTCATTTCTTTTAGACGTACGGTAGCAGTATCAGAAATTACTATTGTACTAAAAGGTGCAGTCAAATGTAATGCCGCCTTCTTTTTCTTTGTGAATCAAGTGCGACTACATATATGGAAAACCACAACACTGATGATTAACTTATAACTTTTCTATATGGTCTACTTGCATTTCCACAATTTTGGATCATGTTTTAACAATGTATTCCAGTGTGGTAAAAGGCACAGTCCTGCTTGCCGAATCCAACGACGCAAGGGAGTTTTCAACGCCTCATCTTAAAAGTCAATCCCACGATGAGCTTCTTTTAGCAGTCCGAACAGATGGAAATCTGATGGTGACAGGTCAGGACTGTATGGTAAATAAGGCAAGACTTCCCTCCAGTTTTCAGAATCTTTTTAGTGGTTAACGATTGGTATGTGGTCCTGCGTTTTAATACAAAAGAACAACATCCGCCATAGCTTTTATTGGGCAAACTCGCTGAAGACGTGCTTTAAACTGTTTGAAGATTCTAACTTATAGGGCGGAACTTATTTTGCATCCCTGCTCCAACCATAACAACACCCTCTGCATCCTGGGATACTATAGTCATAACTTTCCCTACCAGTCGCACAGTTTTTAACTTTTTCTTCTTCGGCGAGTTTCTGTGATACTATTCCACTGACTGCCTCTTTGATTCTGGATCAAAAAAATTAACATATGTTTCTTTTCCACTCAGTTTTTTTTTTCAGAAACTCTTCCTCGTCCAAGTGGAAGATTGCTTTTCTTGTCTCTTTATTGTGGTCAGTTAACATTTTTGGTATCCAAGTTGCACAAACGTTTGGGTATCCCAGTTGTTGAATAACTGTCGTCACACTGCATTTACAGAGGGAGGCAATGAAACACAAATCGTCTTCACCTGTCGTTCACCGTGAATGATATCATGGACTCGCTGAATGTAGCGCAGAGTCACAGCAGTGACTGGTCTGCTGCTGCGCGTTTCACCAGCCAGCCTTTTGCCCTTCAACTTCTTTACAGCGACGAGCCCATCGTCTAACAATGCTGATACCCACTGTTTGCATCACCGCACACATTTTTCAGTCTTTCACGAATGCAAATGGGGTTTAAACTTCTGCATTCAAGAATTCTGTCGCACAAGGCTGTCTATTACGAACATCGATGTCCACCATTTCGCAAGTGACTGCAGTACTGGTACTTGTTGATGCAGAAAGGTATTATGGCAGTGGATTGGAGAAGGAGCTTTGCGGAATGGCATGAAATTGACATTTTTCATTTAACGAACCATATTTGAGGAAAAAATGGGAGGCCTTACTTTTTGACCAACCCTCGTACTTAAAAAAAGGGAAGTGGAAACGGATCTCTCCGTAATTAATGTAATTATGAAGAGATACTATAGGCCGTTTTGTGATAGCTTTTTTATAAGTTCTCTGTGTAAAAAAAAGTACAATGTCTTAAACGGTTCGAGAAACTTCTGATGTGAGCAGTTCGCTGAATCACCCAGTATGCTTTTAAAAACAGAATTTCTTTACTTTCATATAATTGAAAGTGTTTTGCATTTGTAGAAAGTTTGGCTGAGGAACGGTTAATTTATTTTAAACACGTTATTGTGTATGCTGTAGTGTTCATGTAAAAACCGTCACATGACGGTACAAATTTGAAAGAGGGGACAGATAGTAATTATAAGGTTCAGAAGCCACATAGCTCTCCTGCCTGAAAGGAAGAAAGGATACTGATTGTTGAACGTCATGGGAAGTTTACACAGTTTGAGTAAGTAAAAAAGAAAGTAATGGAGGAAGATTAATACATGAGACATACTTTCTGCGAAGTGAGGACGATATGCTTCACGTATCGTGGCAACAGATAGAAAAGCGGTAGTTCATTATTCTTGCGGGAATTTTTTCGAGCCAATAAATTGTGCACATCGCTCCAACCCATAGCGAGTGTGCAATAGCCATTATCTCGACTATGGAAAGATTAACGTTGTACAGAATGCAGAAAAGTTACGACTGAGTGAATTCAGTCAAAGCCAGAGTAGGGAATTAGCGTTTCAGATCGAGCACAGACATAACGCCATTGCAGATGCCGCTTGTTAAAGAACCATTACGCATTAGACCACAGAAAATGTTGAGTGTAGACTTTGGTCACTCCAACTTGCGTACTCTTTGACCGTTGAATACCAAAAGCTAGGATACTAACCTCCACTCTACAAGAGAGTTTTTTTTTCATTGGTTCAAAAAGTAAATTCATTCTCCACCAAGTCAGTGCTTTGACCAGCATCGACAATGTAGATTTACATGAGCAGATGAGGATTTTAATAGTCATTCTTTCCTGTGATAAAAAATTTTGATGTGTAGAGATAACAATTTTAATAAGTGTCATTTCAGTAAGTCCAAAAATTAAATATTTTTCATAAGTAATTGTACATGATTGTTGACCTCTCAAAGCAACAGTTGATAAATTATATGTAGAAAAAAAAGTGGAATAGCTGCTTGGTTTTTCTAGAATAGACCCAAACTTTCACTTTTATTAATTCATGCATTCTAGGTAGGTGACAGCAGCATTTCTAATGGTTTTTGTTACGATCTACACTTGATATTAGCTGCCTTACCGAACCAGGGTCATATTTATTTAGAATGTCTGTCTTGAAAAGACAGTTCAGATGTTTCGTCCATTTGCGGGCTAAGTGGTAAGCTAGGTTTGCACACATTTGTGCATTCACTGTGCAGATACACAGGTCGAATGTACGACATCCTGAGAATTGAGGAAATAACTTATTGATTTTGTGATCTTGCCACTCACCTGCAGTGGCCCATTCCTGCTTAGGAGACTGACATTAGCACCAACTAATCGAGCTTATGAGCCCACAACATCACATCACTGGGTTTTGCTTGACGTTAGAAATTCCTTGAAATGAAAGGAGTCATTCCAAGAAGCGATTCTTTATTCCAGACGTCGTAAGTATTATTATTTGCATAGAAACACATATGTAAAATATCCATTCTCTGAGTCTGCAACTCATAGTGGACACTGAGAAGAAGAAATGCGGATGAGCAGGAAAAACAAATCCGTAATGTTCGTCTTTAGTTATGACCTACTTGACAAAACCACGCCGGCCGCGGTGGTCTCGCGGTTCTAGGCGCGCAGTCCGGAACCGTGCGACTGCTACGGTCGCAGGTTCGAATCCTGCCTCGGGCATGGATGTGTGTGCTGTCCTTAGGTTAGTTAGGTTTAAGTAGTTCTAAGTTCTAGGGGACTGATGACCTCAGAAGTTAAGTCCCATAGTGCTCAGAGCCATTTGAACCATTTGAACAAAACCACGTCGTTTACATATCTAGGAGTGACGCTGCAAACTGATTTGAAATGTTACGAGCCTGTGGGGATTGTAGTAGGAAAGACGGATGCACGGCTTCAGTTCAGTGGGAGAAATCTAGGAAAGTGTTGTTCATCTGTAAAGGAGACCGCAATTAGGATGCTAGTGCGACTCAGAGGCAGGCTGCTAGACTTGTTATTAGTAGGTGCAAACAACATGCAGCTGTCATGGACATGCTTTGGGAACTCAAATGGAATCCCTAGAGAGAAGATGGAATTCTTCTCGAGGAACACTGTTGAGAAAATGTAGAGAACCGGCATTAGAAGCTGTCTGTAGAACGATTCCATTGTCTTCAACATACTTTGCACCTAAGCACCTCGAAGATAAGGTACGAGAAATTAGGTCTTATACGGAGACATATACACTCCTGGAAATTGAAATAAGAACACCGTGAATTCATTGTCCCAGGAAGGGGAAACTTTATTGACACATTCCTGGGGTCAGATACATCACATGATCACACTGACAGAACCACAGGCACATAGACACAGGCAACAGAGCATGCACAATGTCGGCACTAGTACAGTGTATATCCACCTTTCGCAGCAATGCAGGTTGCTATTCTCCCATGGAGACGATCGTAGAGATGCTGGATGTAGTCCTGTGGAACGGCTTGCCATGCCATTTCCACCTGGCGCCTCAGTTGGACCAGCGTTCGTGCTGGACGTGCAGACCGCGTGAGACGACGCTTCATCCAGTCCCAAACATGCTCAATGGGGGACAGATCCGGAGATCTTGCTGGCCAGGGTAGTTGACTTACACCTTCTAGAGCACGTTGGGTGGCACGGGATACATGCGGACGTGCATTGTCCTGTTGGAACAGCAAGTTCCCTTGCCGGTCTAGGAATGGTAGAACGATGGGTTCGATGACGGTTTGGATGTACCGTGCACTATTCAGTGTCCCCTCGACGATCACCAGTGGTGTACGGCCAGTGTAGGAGATCGCTCCCCACACCATGATGCCGGGTGTTGGCCCTGTGTGCCTCGGTCGTATGCAGTCCTGATTGTGGCGCTCACCTGCACGGCGCCAAACACGCATACGACCATCATTGGCACCAAGGCAGAAGCGACTCTCATCGCTGAAGACGACACGTCTCCATTCGTCCCTCCATTCACGCCTGTCGCGACACCACTGGAGGCGGGCTTCACGATGTTGGGGCGTGAGCGGAAGACGGCCTAACGGTGTTCGGGACCGTAGCCCAGCTTCGTGGAGACGGTTGCGAATGGTCCTCGCCGATACCCCAGGAGCAACAGTGTCCCTAATTTGCTGGGAAGTGGCGGTGCGGTCCCCTACGGCACTGCGTAGGATCCTACGGTCTTGGCGTGCATCCGTGCGTCGCTGCGGTCCGGTCCCAGGTCGACGGGCACGTGCACCTTCCGCCGACCACTGGCGACAACATCGATGTACTGTGGAGAACTCACGCCCCACGTGTTGAGCAATTCGGCGGTACGTCCACCCGGCCTCCCGCATGCCCACTATACGCCCTCGCTCAAAGTCCGTCAACTGCACATACGGTTCACGTCCACGCTGTCGCGGCATGCTACCAGTGTTAAAGACTGCGATGGAGCTCCGTATGCCACGGCAAACTGGCTGACACTGACGGCGGCGGTGCACAAATGCTGCGCAGCTAGCGCCATTCGACGGCCAACACCGCGGTTCCTGGTGTGTCCGCTGTGCCGTGCGTGTGATCATTGCTAGTACAGCCCTCTCGCAGTGTCCGGAGCAAGTATGGTGGGTCTGACACACCGGTGTCAATGTGTTCTTTTTTCCATTTCCAGGAGTGTAGATAGTCGTTTTTCCCTCGTTCTATTTGCGAGTGGAACAGGAAAGGAAATGACTAGTTGTGGTACTGTGTACCCTCCGCCACGCACCGCAATATGAATTGCGGAGTATCGATGTAGATGTAGAAAACAATGTATAAATCATTTATTAGCAATGCTTGAATTTAGTTACTTTTAAGGGCAGTTCATTCCAGAGTAATTTTTATGGTGTGGGGTAACAACGACCTCAGTTCCATTTGTGCAGTAGACAGTACCCGTAAATCATTCGGTTAGCACGTAGTGTTTTTAATGTAGAGCTACCTTGCCGAAACAGAGTTGATATACGAGAGGCAATACGGAGAGGCAACATGATGCTTTAGTTCAAAGATCCAATTTACCGAACGTTATAGCAAAAACTTTCATTACAAGGGTTGCTCGTCAGGAACGTGGAAATCTGAATCGCTAAAAACGCTCTATAACAGGCAGTATAATCTTGGTGGCTCAGTGACTTTACATCACTATGAGGTTTCATTGTTCTACGCGTCAGGTTTGGTCTTCGGAACTACTTTCTCAGAGATAATATCAATGCAACTCTTGTGATTGTTCGTGACCGTTGGAAGGGTAATATTTCGTACACACTCCAAGACGAAACAACGACGCAACACGAAGGAATTGTCAGAAACGGTCGGAAATCGGTAGTGTGAAGTACAAGTAGATGTACAGAAAAAAAAGATTACTCTTTCAGATAAATTGGCTGATTTATACAAGACAAAGTGCTTCACAAATTGTGAAGCCAATACTGCATTAGTCCACCTCTGGCCCATATCCAGACTATTATTCAGCTTGGCAGTGAGTGATTAAGTCGTTGGACGTCCTCATGAGGTCGATAGCACCTAATTCTTTCCAGTTGACCGAGTTATATCCTCAGACTCCCGATCAGGTTGAAGCATATTGCCCATAATGCTCAAAAAGCTGGAGAGAGTTCTGGCTGTCCTGTTAGCCAAGTTAAGGTTTGGCAAGCACGAAAACAAGCAGTAGGAACTTTCTTGCTGAAATATAATTCCATTATGGCTTGTTATGAAGGGTAACAAAATGGGGCGTAGAATATCGTCGACGTACCGTTGTGCTATAAGGATGATGCGGATGACAACCAAAGTGATCCTATTATGAAAAGAAACGGCAGCCCAGACCATTGATCGTGGTTGTCGGGACTTATGGATGGCGACAGTCAGGCTGTCTGGTGCGCTCTAGGCACATCTTCGCTGGTTACCAGGCTTAATTTGAGGCGAGAGTCATCACCGAAGACAGTTCCGCTACAGTCAATGCAATTGCAGGGAGCATTAATCAGCGATGACGTGTCTGGAGGGGCCCCGGAGAGCGGTGGGGACTGTCACCTGCCAAACGATGGTCTGTCCTACCATTTAATTTTATAGCAGGACCTATTTGGTTGTCATCCGTCTCATCTTTACAGCACAGCGGTACGTCGACGAAATTCTATGTCCCATTTTGTTGCCTTCATGGTAAGCCATCCCAGTCTTACATTTCGGCAAGATAATGCCCGCCCGCACAAAGTGAGAATTTCTACCGCTTGTCTACGTGCTTGCAAAACCCTGCCTTAGCCAGTTAGATCGCCGGATCTTTCCCAAATTGAGAAAGTTTGGAGCATTGTGGGCAGGGCCCTCAACTCTCTCTGGTTTTGACGATCTAACTCGTCAATTTAGAAGAATTTGGCATTATAACCCCCGTGAGGACATCCACCAATCTATCAATCAGTACCAAGCCGAATAATTGCTTGCGTAAGGGCCAGATGTGGACGAACGCTTTATTGACTTGCTCAATTTGTGAAGCTCTTTCTCTTGAATAAATCATCGAATTTTTCTGATATTATAATCATTTTTTTCTCTGTACACGTACATCATATCTACCGGTTTCTCTCCCATCCCGATAATTCCTTCGCGCTGCGTCTTGTCTTCCTTTTTGTTCATATGCAGCGTCCAGCGACGTACACCATCGTCATATGAGGCGATTTCTACTTCTGTTACATTGTAAATTTGTTGACTCCTCAATCATAGCTTACCTGAACTCAAAAAAAGCAACATATTTTGTGTTTCTTCGCTGATGGAGAGCGGAGACGCTTTTCTATAATGGGTTACAATCTCTAAACGCTATCATATCACCATATATGAGAAAAGAAGCCAGCAGAGGAAAATTACGAAGTCTTAGAATAGTAAGGAAGACGGGAACTATTTTCTCATAATGATTACAATTTACAACTAAAATTATCACTATGTAGTTTCTCATGTCACGTCCGCTTTAAACGAAGTCGCCAATCTGGCAACGAATTACCTGATTCCTGTAATATACTTGTTTGTAGTATCCGACCTGTAGTTACGATATTGATGAACATGACATTCTCTTGTCCCTGCCAGTAAAGCCCAAGTTCTAGACAATGTCAACACTGAGTCAGAGTAAGTCTTTCTAGACTCGCCAGTGAAATTAAACTCTAATGAATGACAGTAATGGTGTTAACCAATAAGGCGAGCAGATCATTCAACAGTGCGGATTTCAGACAAAATCTTTCACCCATTCCAAGACGTATTACGATAGCAACTGCTACTGTATAGATGAGAAACTTATTCCTGTAACTAGGAGGAACACAACGTTGTTTCTTCATTAAGTGTATGTGATTTCTTCATGACAGTCAATAGAGTACAACTGCATTCTTCATATAGCATCGTCTCCCTACGGCTTGGAGAAGGATGAGAAGACGGTAAGATGGTTACTATTCCGAGATTTATGGACGTGCTTGTATTGAATTATGGATGCACTAACACTGCACATGGTAGCTTGCATCTGTCATCTCAACTCATAATGAGTTCCTCAAAATTTGATCACTGAATTAAGGCCTTATCCACACTGTAAACTTTAATGGAAATGACTAGCGCACTGCATTACTGTCGAAAGGAATTGCTAATTGCCATTTGAGGCACTGTAGCAAGCTGTCGTCAACTTTTGAGTTTTCCTTTTTCTCCCAATTTATCTGAATTCTTTCACACAAGGAGGAGGAAATTGTGCACGTCTGTTCTTGTATCAAAAGTGAGACGTTTAACTCTTTCTCCTGCAGACTGTTAAAATGCATACTGATGTGGGCCACTTAAAAAAAAATACATTTTTGTCGTAGTCGACTGATAGTTTTCGATGTTAATAATAGCTCAGTATCTGTCTACAAGCAGAGCACTCTATCTCCGTGTACGACTTTGAATATGTTATCTGGATGAGATGTAGTCAGATGTCTATAACCCATCACTGTTTTCCACTATCTTCTTCGATACACGTGATCAAAAGTCTTTGTATAATGTTGGCGCAGAATATTTATGTCATTATTAAATTATGGCTTCGTTCTCATTAGTTTCACTAAAGCGCCATTGTCTTTTTCTAAACCTACTCCGTCATCTAATATACGAGAGTTGTCCAGAAAGTAAGTTCTGATCATTCGTGAAACGGACACCACAGTAAAAACCCAATGAAACTTTGCACAGATGTGTTGGGTACTGTCTCTAGTATGAGCGCCGATCGCATCAAGACTCTCTTTTCAGTTGTAAGTACACTGTGAACGAGAAAAGGTGCTTAGAACAAAGATGTCTCTCGCCAAGTAGGAGGGCCCACTGGGAGGCTTCGTCTTAATGGATGCAACCCACCTAACACATCTGTCACGCACTTCCTTCTTCATGGCAATTCTCAGCCGAACTCTGCAGGGGCAGTGAAGACGCCCCTGCAGCCTTTTCGATGGGAACTGTTCGATCACCCACAACACAGCCCTAATTGGATCGTTCTGAGTATCATCTCTGTTCACATGAAACGCGCTATAGACCAGCGTAGAGAATTATTGGAAAGCACAGGCGCCTGCCTTCTATGACGCTGCCGTTGGAAATTTGGTATAACGCTCCGACAAATGTCTAAGACGGAGCGGCGACAATGTAGAGAAGTATCTGGAAAGTGTAGCTAACTCTTGCAAATAAAATGTTTCTGATTTTCGCTGTGGTTTCCATTTGGCGAGCGATCGAAACTTATTTTTTGGACAACCGTCGTAATATGATACTTAACATTTATCAATTTGCCTGCTTTCGCCTTGCCATACGAATTATATACAGCGAGGAGGCTTGTTCCTCTATAATTCTTGCGCAGATTTAACAAGGGGAATGTCTAAGACATGGACAGCCGATTCGGCTCAGATTTGGCAGGTAGCTTCTGCAAAACTTAAAAATTAAAGACTTACATATTGTGGCCTAACAATTCATCCCCCTCCCCCCTCCTCGTATTTGAGAAAACTCTTCCTATAGTTCGTGACTCGCAATCGGCTCAGAATTTACGGGATCGATAGATAATTGAAAACTGAGTGTTTTTTCATCCCCATATATGGCGTCTGCAAACGCATATTTTCCTAGAATTCAAAGAAAGAAACCTTTTCGATTTCCACTTACTTACCCACAGCCTAAGGTAAAAAGCTATTAACCGAAAGAGCAGTTGGAGTAGTGGCCAAGGCATCTGGCTACGGAGCGGAGAACCTCTTTTGGATTCCCGGTTGTATTCTGCGGGGTTTCTTTATTTTTATTTCTCCTCATAAAATTGGCAGGTGTAAGAATGTTAATAAGATAAGTAAAGCAACAGGGCATATCAACTAGCTAGGTAATAAATTTCTCAAACGTTTTGGTTTACTAAGAAATTAAAACCTTATTCCTGGTCGCTTTACAATTACTCTTTCACTCACTCTGTTAATTGTTTTCTACATCCTTCAAACAACTAGATGAATGGTACTTGACATATAAACATTCGAATCAAAGACAACAAAAAACATATAACGAAAGCAATCTTCCCGCAACAACATTGTTCCTTCCAACGATTTGGAGAAAAACAAACTGAGTTTTCGTTTAAAAATATTTCTTTCCCCGGAATTAATTTGATGCATGCCGCACATACGATAGAAATCGATGCTGAAAGTTAATCATGAATTATACTTTGAATATTTATTGCATCCATTTGGCTTTGCAGTTCCCACTGGGTTTACAGACCTTGACTATAATTTTGAGGTCTCGAAATAAGAACTTGACTATAAAAATTAAAGTCACATGGCTGGCACACAGGTTTTGTGCCATGGCTGCAACTGTATAAACATGTTGGCAGTACCTCCGTCACCTGGACTCGTGATATCACTGGCTAGGCAGGCTGTTTATCCGAGTGGCAAGGAGGAAGGAGAGATCCCTTACGTAGCGGTTACCAGGAAGCGCTGAGTTTTGATGCCCCAGCGTTGGATGGGTGGTCCGATGGGTGATACTGGAGCTGTGGATTTGCTGTGTGTGTTGTGGAATGATGACAATCAAACGAAAGATCCGGTAAGAGGAAAGCGAGGTCACTTTTCCTGTGTCTCTTCGATCCTTACACAGATTCCTAGTTTGTTTCGGAGTATTAGAGTTCCAAGACATTCGCGATCTTAAACAAAAGCTGTGCAAGAGTGAAGTGATACAGCCATTCATATTACAAGATAGGGTGGTGTGCTGCAAACCGCGGAGACGAGGCCAGCCAAAAATAGTTGCTCCTGACGAACTGATCCGATTATTGCTCAAGTATTTTCATAAGTCTCCGGTGGGAAACCACTTGGACTGAATAAGACACAGGATAAAATTAGCCAGCTGTTTGTGTGGCGTAGACTGGATGACGAAATTCGAAAGAGAGTATCCAGCTATGGAATTTATTCCATTAGCAAACTGCGCAGACTATTAATATAGGCCATTTAGCACCTAAACAGTTAGAAAGTCCGTTCCAACGCTTTACATTGAATCCGTAGGGCCACTGCCAATGTCTAATAAGTATGTTTCGGTCTGTGTTGATGATTTTACTAGATTCGTTTGGCTGTTGCCAACTAAAGGGACAATAGCTCAAGTAATGATTCAGAATTCATGAAGAATTTTTGGATCCTTTAGACCTCCCCTCTTCATAGTAACAGACAGCCTAGCCATTTCACTGTTAGTATCTTTAAACAATTTTGTGTGGGGATGGTGGTACGGTATCTAGCAGCCACACCGTATTATCCTACTCCGTTGTAATTTGCGATCGACGGTTACTGAGTAGCAAAAACCAAGGCCTGGGCCTGAGACCGTTCGCTCCCCTGTCACTTTTAATACCGCGCCATGCGGCACACAAATCCACACCGGCCAGGTTATTTCTGTGATATTAGATGGCCACTCCACTTTACAGTTTATGGTCAACAGAAGACGTGTTGCCCGAAAATAAAGAGCTGCATAAGGTGATTGCTCAGGGGAGGCTGACCAGAAAAAATCTTAGATAATAGCGAAGGGGGGAAGCAACGGGAGAAAGTAAGAGCCACCAGCCAAGTTCTTACAGGGTCGGGGATGAAGTGTGCATTATAAATCTTGAGAGTGTCACTAAGGCCTCTGAAAAGATTATGAAGAAATAGTTGCCGGTTGCAATGGTCCCTTTAAAATAAGGAGATTTGTCACCCTGGTCACGGTGTTATTAGGCGATTCACGAACGAGTAAAGAGCTTAGAGCTCAGCTCACTCAGATTAAGCCGGGTGCTAAAGGCTAAAGGACTTTAGTACCGAAATAATAGGTGTAGGGTAGGGGGGCGGGGGAGAGGAAGTATGTGCCAATGTTGGCACTTTATGTAGAGGTCGCACCACGTCCGCCTCCTGGGCTCGTTAAACCGCTAGTGAGGCAGGTTGTTTATCAGAGTGAAAGGAGGGTTGAGCTAAGAAGCGGTGACGGTCAAGAGCTGGTTTCTGATGCCCCAGCGGTGGAAGTGCGGTAGACAACTATTCGGACGGATGACACTGAAGCTGTGGGTTGCTGTGTGTGTTTTGGCGGTCACTAGTCCAGCGGGTCATGAGAAATGAGAGCATGAATGTAGACGACGTGGAACTAGCCGTGCTGTTCCTAAGCTCCATGTTAAAGGTACTGATATTCGTGACATTCTGGGAGGAACAGTGGTGAGCTATAGCGAGTCCACTGACAGCGTCTGGGCTGTGTGAAGCTCTGACAGCGTTGCTCGCAGGAGGCGTTATTTGCCAACTAGTTTTGGTAGTCAAGTTAACACATGTTATCTGACTGTTATGTAATGCATGTGAAACTGTACGCTGTTTCTTATTATCTTAACTAAAAGAAGAACAGAACTCCTTTGATAATAGCACGTGTTATTTCTGCGTTTTATAATAATCTGTTCTCTTAGGTAAGGGTGAGATACAAATTCTAGCAGTATATGAAACAAGATTTCTGGACCAAAATGTCACAGAAACTAAAAACCACAGGTTATTTTATGGAAAATCAGCAATATAAAATTATGAAATATATGCCAGTACTTGGTGCCGACTTCTATATTCAAATAACTTTCGTAAAAAACGTTACAGAATTCAAACCCAGTTCAGAAAGACTCTTTATTCACACAGTGAAACGCAAAAATAAACAATATACCACTGTTAATTGCCATCCTCCAATTAATGATGACAATAAGAAATATCCGAGTAAATTAGAAGCATTCTGGGAACTCTTGGAAGGCGAAATGTCAAAAATTCCAAAATCAAATGTTGTGATACTGCTGGGGGATTCTGACGCACAAGTATGGAGGGAAAAAAACTTTTAGAAAAATGGTAGGAGAATATTAGCCCATAAAAGAACGATTCCCGGCGGGGTCAGGGATTTTCTCTGCCTCGTGATGACTGGGTGTTGTGTGCTGTCCTTAGGTTAGTTAGGTTTAAGTAGTTCTAAGTTCTAGGGCACTGATGACCATAGATGTTAAGTCCCATAGTGCTCAGAGCCATAAAAGAACGAACAAAAATTGCACAAGACTATTTAATCTTTGTAAACAATTTCAGTTGAAGTAAATGTCAACTTCCTTCAGATAATTGCCAAGAAAAGCAAAATCATGGATATTTCCGAATATAATACTACTGGGGCATGGGGCGGGGGTTCAAGTTAGATCACGTAGCTATTTCTCAAAGCCACGTTAAAAAAATAATTAATGTAAAAGTAACAAGAAAGAAGGAATTTGACTCCTACAGGGTGTTACAAAAAGGTACGGCCAAACTTTCAGGAAACATTCCTCACACACAAAGAAAGAAAATATGTTATGTGGACATGTGTCCGGAAACGCTTACTTTCCATGTTAGAGCTCATTTTATTACTTCTCTTCAAATCACACTAATCACGGAATGGAAACACACAGCAACAGAACGTACCAGCGTGACTTCAAACACTTTGTTACAGGAAATGTTCAAAATGCCCTCCGTTAGCGAGGATACATGCATCTACCCTCCGTCGCAAGGAATCCCTGATGCGCTGATGCAGCCCTGGAGAATGGCGAACTGTGTCACAGCCGTCCACAATACGAGCACGAAGAGTCTCTACATTTGGTACCGGGGTTGCGTAGACAAGAGCTTTCAAATGCCCCCAGAAATGAAAGTCAAGAGGGTTGAGGTCAGGAGAGCGTGGAAGCCATGGAATTGGTCCGCCTCTACCAATCCATCGGTCACCGAATCTGTTGTTGAGAAGCGTACGAACATTTCGACTGAAATGTGCAGGAGCTCCATCGTGCATGAACCACATGTTGTATCGTACTTGTAAAGGCACATGTTCTAGCAGCACAGGTAGAGTATCCCGTATGAAATCATGATAACGTTCTCCATTGAGCGTAGGTGGAAGAACATGGGGCCCAGTCAAGACATCACCAACAATGCCTGCACAAACGTTCACAGAAAATCTGTGTTGATGACGTGATTGCACAATTGCGTGCGGATTCTCGTCAGCACACACATGTTAATTGTGAAAATTTACAATTTGATCACGTCGGAATGAAACCTCATCCATAAAGAGAACATCTGCACTGAAATGAGGATGGACACATTGTTGGATGAACCATTCGCAGAAGTGTACCCGTGGAGGCCAATCAGCTGCTGATAGTGCCTGCACACGCTGTACATGGTACGGAAAGAACTGGTTCTCCCGTAGCACTCTCCATACAGTGACGTGGTCAACGATACCTTGTACAGCAGCAACTTCTCTGACGCTGACATTAGAGTTGTCGTCAACTGCACGAAGAATTGCCTCGTCCATTGCAGGTGTCCTCGTCGTTCTAGGTCTTCCCCAGTCGCGAGTCATAGGCTGGAATGTTCCGTGCTCCCTAAGACGCCTATCAATTGCTTCGAACGTCTTCCTGTTGGGACACCTTTGTTCTGAAAATCTGTTTCGATACAAACGTACCGCACCACGGCTATTGCCCCGTGCTAATCCATACATCAAATGGGCATCTGCCAACTCCGCATTTGTAAACATTGCACTGACTGCAAAACCACGTTCGTGATGAACACTAACCTGTTGATGCTACGTACTGATGTGCTTGATACTAGTACTGTAGAGCAATGAGTCGCATGTCAACACAAGCACTGAAGTCAACATTACCTTCCTTCAATTGGGCCAACTGGCGGTGAATCCAGGAAGTACAGTATATACTGACGAAAGTAAAATGAGCTCTAACATGGAAATTAAGCGTTTCTGGATACATGTCCACATAACATCTTTTCTTGATTTGTGTGTGAGGAATGTTTCCTGAAAGTTTGGCCTTACCTTTTCGTAACACCCTGTATACCGACGGCATACTGGACGAGTTCCATTTTTTGTCGATTAAATTTTAGTGGGGCTACAGATAAGGTTCCACATCGGCTGCTGTTGCTCGAATTGCATGTATTTTTGTTTACTGAGTTTTACATGACTGGTCGATTTCTGGCATGCAAGCCATTCTCAAGTCCTATGAATATGAATAAATGCTGTCAATGTGAGACAGCAGTTGACAATGTCCTATAAGGTGGAAATAGGGCACTCGTGTAAAATTAGTTAAATAAAAATATTAGAAAATAAAGTTAAATAGTTAACAGAGCAATCAGTTAGACCTGAGGTGAAGATGCGAAGGCGGTGTTGGTGTTTCTGGTGGTGGTGATGCAAACTGTCTGTGAACATCTGCGATTCAAGTAACTTCGGAAATGATTAGTATTAGTCTGCTTGTTATCCTGGTGTTTTAGTAATTAATCAGGTCACAGTTTTCTAACGCTTCTCGCAAAACAGGTAGCCAGGAGAACATGTTTGGCTGTATTGTTGGGGGGAATAACAGGAAAGCGTATATTAAAAATAATTTATTTATAAAATTATATAAACAAGAAACATTTAGTTCTAATCTAATACATACAATAAATAATCCTCAAAATAAATATAAAGGAAAAACAGCGAAAGATGAGATTTATTCAGAAGCCGAGTTGATATCGTTCGTTTAGAAATATTGTCACAGTGAGGGTGCACACGCTGATGTACCATCGTAACAATGTATACGTTAAATAAACGTTCTTTATATTGTACTGCACAGCTTTTATGAAAGACATTTTTGTGTGTACCACCACAAGCTGCTGAAATCTTTGTTGTTCTGAAATGAGTTTCGATATCGTTCCATTATATAACAGACTTGAGAAATTTAAAATGATGTATGCCATAGGTACATAATTTTAAAATTTGTTGTATAACTACACACCCTGTGCTTTGAAACTGAGTGGACTGTGGCATGCCATGACATTGTCTGTCACACATCTACTTACTTTCACAGCACTGAGTACGTATGTAATTTATTTTAAAATTATGGACTCGTGGTACAGACTATTTTAAGATTTTGAAGTGTGACAAATGATTACGTATTGTCGAAACTAGTTACAGACCCACTTACTTTCACGGTACTGAGTAGCCATGTAATATATTATGAAATTATGGACATGTGATACAGACTATTTTATGAATCTAAAGTCTGACAGATGTTGCCGACACATGTTGTCGAAACTAGTTGCACTACATTAAAAATTATAGCAGGTTCTGTCGGCATATACAAGAATGTTAAATGTGTTGAGTCTCCAAAGCACTCACTTTATACTGCACAATATATAACGATGTAGTAGAAGATCCAACATTACACTTCTTTCCAGCTATCAGTGTAGATCAGACGATTTGGAAAGAATCATTCTGTATGAATGAAATGCATTTCTCTGCGAGCAAGTGGAGTATGGTCCAGTTTTTCAAGTTACCGTCCTTGGGAGACGGGATCTCAGTAGAGAAGTAGAAAAATAAATTATTAGAGACGACAAAGACAGAGGGAGAAAGGAGCTAATGTGCTACCGGCGACCCGCCTGCAGGCTGTGCAACTTGTGGTAGATGCCCCGTCGCTCCAACAGCTCTGCGTGTTTCCCGAGCTCGGCCACGCGGCCTTCGTTGATGACACAAATCACGTCGGCGTCCTGGATGGTCGTCAGTCGGTGAGCGATGGTGATGCACGTGCGTCCCTCCTTCGCCTTGTCCAGCGCTTCTTGCACCACCTGTTGAACAGAATCAAGAGTAGCAAGGTCACCAAGATATCCCCCCAGGTTCCTGGTAGTCAACCCGTATCATGCCAAAAATACAACAACCACTGTTCTCATCTCCAATAAATGGGGACCTCAGATCCTGTTATTAAATTTCTGATCTGGAGTAGCCACTATCTCATTGGCTCAGCTCAGACCATACAAGGAGCGGATGCAGTTCTCAGTGAAAACTACTGTACTGTCCACTGAAATACATTCCTGGTGTGGTATTATGACCCGCTCCCAACACACAAGACGAGAGCTATTGGCAAGATGAGGAATGGCAGAGACAAATCTCAAAAGGACTTACGTACTGTGTCAGTTTCAGAAAAAGTTTTATATTCCCAATGTCCTCGGTAAGTCGCAAACAAGTTCGTCGAAACCAAAGACGATGGTGAGTCAGAACCAGATGTCTCTGCAGAATGAATAATGTCTTCTGAACCTCGTTCTTATGAAATGAAGATAGAGTGGACAACGGGAAATAGACGACGTTACGAAGTTTTGAGTTAGTAGGTTTTTACAGTGCTTGATTTGTGACGGTACGCACCGGTACTCTGTACGGGTACCTCTGACCAAAAAAAAAACCCACAAATTTTGTTACGAGGTAAGATAAAAGTTATTTTTTGCCAGAATAAATATTGTCTTCGCACTTTTAAAATGTGCAGAAAAGCGTGAAAATAGCGCTTTAAGATGTCTAAAATTCAAACGCCCTCCCTTGAAGGTCGCAGTACCAGAAACTCTTTTTTTTATATAAATGAAGAACAAGGTTTTTACTAGGGTGAACCAGCGGACATTTATGACTGCAAGGGACTACAAACTATCGAAGGGAATTTATCGTTTTGGCTGTGCCCACTCCGACGCACGCATCTAGACTTTGTCAAGTGCGGAGAAAGGAAGGTTAGGTTTATCGTCCCATCGAGAACAAGGTCATTAGAGATGTAGCACAAGCCCCGATTAGTGAAGGATTTTATTGAAATCACGCAAAACTTAAATCAAGATGACCCGATTCTGGAATCTGGAACCTGCGCGCAGTAGTAGAGCCTTGGTCTCCCTCTACAATTTTTACGCCACATGCTTTCCTCTGTTACCTAACAGACGATTCCTTGATGTCTCGGGGTGTGTCCTATCAACTGGTTCCTTCATTTAGTCGAGTTATGGCAGAATACCTTTTCTCCACAATTCGATTCGGTGCATCTTCATCAGTTACCCAATATTCACTGCTCATCATCCGCATTCTTCTATAGAATCACTTTTCAAAGAAGGCTGTTCTCTTATTGCCTGAACTGTTTGTCGCCCACGTTTCACCTCCACGTAACACTACACTCTCGGCATCGTTAGAAAAGACGTCTTGTTATGGCCAGTTTTCTTACATGAGCCGTAGAAGTCGAAAAGGAACCTCAGCCTTGTACTTTTTTTTCGTTTTTAATTTCACAGGAAGCCACCAAAGGAAGTCTTGTGATGTGTTGAATAACATGGTAAATGGAACAGTACAGCTAGGAATCTTAAAAATTTTTTATTCTTTATATTCCCTTTCAAGTACAAGTCAGCACATAACACAACAGTCTATTTAAACCCCGTTTTCTTTTATTCCATTTATGATCGCAGACTCAAACATGGGGCAGATGAACATTTCGACATCATGTTAATTCTGCGCGTGGTTAAATAATCGAAATATTGACAGAAACGCAGCGACATGAACAAAATTTAACGAAGGTAAATGCTTTTGAATTAATCTAAGAAATTATTTTATTGTAAAGAAAGCGACTGAAAGTATTTGAAACGATATGAAGATCGTATATATTTTGCATGTTATAAAAATGGATGTAAGTGTGTGTGTTTGAGTGTGTGTGTGTGTGTGTGTGTGTGTGTGTGTGTGTGTGAGTGTGTGTGTCCGCGCGCGTGGTTGCATGTATCCCACATCTCCTAAACCACGAGACCAATTATAACCAAACCTGGCACACACATCCCTTACTGTCAGACAACAATCGCTGCCGGAGGAAGGACCACCTACATATCATAGTTCAGGAAATATGACGTCATAAACAATGAGATGCGTGAAAATCTGCTGGATTATCCATTACGTTTAAATTTATTACTGCTATGCTACTACCTCTATTCGTAGTAAATTTCGCAGACATTATTCACATAATCCGCTAAATGCATCCACAAAATTATATCGTGGTACTGTAACACTATTATCGATATTTCATAGAATTGTCTTATCTAACTTCTTTCTCTGTTTTCACTTAACGTTAATTCTGTACCACCAAACTCTTTGATGTAACATCTGCATAAGTATTTTATTCATTATTTATGGCCATTTATGTAATTGTAATTAATCTATGAATGTAATTTTAAAAGTAATATACCGTACGAAAATGAAAATGTTAAAATTTTACTTGTAATACTGAAACATGCGTAGGGAAAGTAGGTTTGTTATCATATAAAATTTGGAGGGACGTCTCCCCGCAACAGAACTGGGTAGGAGGGAATAGAAACGGTGGATCTGACGATCTAACTGTAAGGTTCCTGTGTGGCATGAGTCAGTTGGTGGCTAGCAGCCAAAGTGTGCCCATCTTGTGAACTCAACGAGGCAAGAATAGCTGCAAGATTGTATAATATAGCCTCGGATGTGGACATAATTAGGCTTGTTATTCACGACGTACTTAGGCTGGTTCTGTACTAAGAAAATTCAACGCTAAGAAGAGAATTTTCAGAGCTATGTACACAGCAAGAGCCATGGATGCTTTTGCCCCCTTTTTTGAATAACGTATGAGGCCAATACTGCCACCACCTTTATCTCAAATTACCAGTAGATTGTTGTATAACTGCATGGATCAGTTATGCGATGTCTTTTTCAATAATAAGTTTGTGTTCTGTTGGGCTGAACGATCATATTTTAGCCTTAATCGTTTACCTAGACAGGGTCCTATACCAAGTGCTATGATAATTCCGAGTATCCTATTTTATTGCACTGAAAAGTAGTTACTTCTTTTAACAAAATTTCTCAGAGTTTGTGGAGTAGTAAAGTATACAATTATTTAGTGAGCATAAGTTCTGAAATACTCCGCAAAATCTTCATAAAAGGATAGTTACAGTTTCATCAAAGTATAATTGCTAAGAGAAGTTTCGTGAAATCTTCTCGGGTGATCAGCCGAGTAAAGGCGTCGTCTTCTCGCAACGTTTCGAAGGGTTTCGTACCCATCATCTTCAAGCGAAGTGTCGAGATGCTGTGTTGCGCGGTCCTATAAAGGTTCCTGGACCAGTGACTGATCCCGGGCGCCGACCAATCAGGTACCTGCGGAATCGGCCGCCGCGCCAGTGGTGGGGGGTTCGCGGCGCGGACCGGGCGTCGAGTCCCTGCCGGTTCCTACTACGTCTTTGACCGCTACCGTCTTCGTGCCGGAGCGTTCTCTTCTAATTTTAGTTATTGCGGGATTCCAAACTGTACTAAGTTGGAAACCAGTGTCTCGATTGATCAGGTTGCTGTTCAACCGAATTTCTACAGCCTATTTGAAAACCGAATCCCAAAATCCTTTAGCGTCACACAGCTTCTTCGTACCCTCAAAGAGGAAGGTGTGTCCTTCGTTAAGGCTATGTTCCGCAACCGCCGATTTTTCTGTCTGACCAAGGCGTACATGTCTAATGTGTTCCGAGCGGCTCTGCGTGATGCAGCGCTGCGTTTGTCCGATGTATTTCGTACCACATTCACATTCAATACTGTATACGCCCGGAGTCTGCAGTCCTAGGTGGTCTTTGACTGAGCCAAGTACGTCCTTAATTTTACTTGGGGCATGAAAAATTGTCTTGATGTTGTGTTTATCCAGAATGCGGGCAATCTTGGCTGTTGGCGGTCCCGCGTATGGTAGAAATGCCAGGCATCTGGTCTCATCTTCTTCTTCCGGTGTGTCTACCTTCCTGCTCTTGTGTAGGGCGCGCGAGATTTGCGTCTCATTATAACCGTTGCTGCGGAAGGTCTTCCTTAGGTGTTGTAACTCTGCAGGTAGGCTGTCATCATCACAGATAGACTTGGCCCTGTGCACAAGTGTGTTAAGCACTGAGTTGCGTTGTGCCGGGTGGTGGCAACTCTGTGCATGAAGGTATAAATCCGTGTGTGTCTTCTTCCTATACACAGCGTGACCCAAGGTGCCATCAGGGTGCTTCTTGATTAGAATGTCAAGGAAGGGCAAGCTTCCGTTTTCTTCCACCTCCATAGTGAATTGTATGTTGTTGTGTATGCTGTTCAGATGTCGCAGGAAGTCTTGCAGGTTCTCTCTGCCATGTGGCCACACGACAAAAGTGTCATCCACATATCTGTGGAAGGCTTTAGGTTTCAGTGGGGCGGTGTCCAGGGCTATGTCTTCAAAGTGCTCCATGTAAAGATTAGCGATGCCTGGAGCTAAGGGGGACCCCATGGCTACACCATCCACTTGTTCATAAAATTTGCCTCCACATTTGAAGTGGGTGTTTGTTAACACATGCCGGAACAGCTTTATTGTGTCCTCACTAAAGCGTGTTTCGAGCAGCGCTAGGGAGTCTTCCAGCGGTACTCGTGTGAAGAGTGAGGTGACGTCAAAGCTGACAAGAAGATCTTCTTTATCCAGGCGAAAGCCTTGTAGTACCTTCACAAACTCCGCCGAGTTCTTGACATGGTGCTCACAGTGACCCACGATCGGTTTGAGCAGTTGTGCTAGGTACTTGGCTAAACCATATGTTGTGCACTGTGAGCACCATGTCAAGAACTCGGCGGAGTTTGTGAAGGTACTACAAGGCTTTCGCCTGGATAAAGAAGATCTTCTTGTCAGCTTTGACGTCACCTCACTCTTCACACGAGTACCGCTGGAAGACTCCCTAGCGCTGCTCGAAACACGCTTTAGTGAGGACACAATAAAGCTGTTCCGGCATGTGTTAACAAACACCCACTTCAAATGTGGAGGCAAATTTTATGAACAAGTGGATGGTGTAGCCATGGGGTCCCCCTTAGCTCCAGGCATCGCTAATCTTTACATGGAGCACTTTGAAGACATAGCCCTGGACACCGCCCCACTGAAACCTAAAGCCTTCCACAGATATGTGGATGACACTTTTGTCGTGTGGCCACATGGCAGAGAGAACCTGCAAGACTTCCTGCGACATCTGAACAGCATACACAACAACATACAATTCACTATGGAGGTGGAAGAAAACGGAAGCTTGCCCTTCCTTGACATTCTAATCAAGAAGCACCCTGATGGCACCTTGGGTCACGCTGTGTATAGGAAGAAGACACATACGGATTTATACCTTCATGCACAGAGTTGCCACCACCCGGCACAACGCAACTCAGTGCTTAACACACTTGTGCACAGGGCCAAGTCTATCTGTGATGATGACAGCCTACCTGCAGAGTTACAACACCTAAGGAAGACCTTCCGCAGCAACGGTTATAATGAGACGCAAACCTCGCGCGCCCTACACAAGAGCAGGAAGGTAGACACACCGGAAGAAGAAGATGAGACCAGATGCCTGGCATTTCCACCATACGCGGGACCGCCAACAGCCAAGATTGCCCGCATTCTGGAGAAACACAACATCAAGACAATTTTTCATGCCCCAAGTAAAATTAAAGACATACTTGGCTCAGTCAAAGACCACCTAGGACTGCAGACTCCGGGCGTATACAGTATTGAATGTGAATGTGGTACGAAATACATCGGACAAACGCAGCGCTGCATCACGCAGAGCCGCTCGGAACACATTAGACATGTACGCCTTGGTCAGACAGAAAAATCGGCGGTTGCGGAACATAGCCTTAACGAAGGACACACCTTCCTCTTTGAGGGTACGAAGAAGCTGTGTGACGCTAAAGGATTTTGGGATTCGGTTTTCAAAGAGGCTGTAGAAATTCGGTTGAACAGCAATCTGATCAATCGAGACACTGGTTTCCAACTTAGTACAGCTTGGAATCCCGCAATAACTAAAATTAGAAGAGAACGCTCCGGCACGAAGACGGTAGCGGTCAAAGACGTAGTAGGAACCGGCAGGGACTCGACGCCCGGTCCGCGCCGCGAACCCCCCACCACTGGCGCGGCGGCCGATTCCGCAGGTACCTGATTGGTCGGCGCCCGGGATCAGTCACTGGTCCAGGAACCTTTATAGGACCGCGCAACACAGCATTTCGAAAGAAAACACCACGAACCCATCCAGACACACAAGAAACCAAAACATAACACACACAGACAAGGCCTGGGTAAAACCAAGGCCAGACACACCAAGGGCAACATATGCGGAAGTGGTTTCTCCCCCGAGGAACCACGAAAGCATTGCCCAACCACCACAACGTCAGACACCAACACAAGAACAACACCGGGAAATACACAGCAACAACGACCAGGTCCACCTTGACGGAGAGGGCCCTAGGAAACCCCTGACACACTTCCCCCCCATGGATCAGTTGTTAGGCGTAATGGTGCAGACCATGAACCTCGTCATGGAAATGATGAAGGAATTCAGGGAAGCCCAAAAGCAGAACACACAGATCCTCGCTGCCCTTCAGGCAACAGTCCAGCAGTCGCTCCCCTCTGCGACTTCCTCAGTAGTATCAAAACCCCATCATGGATAGACGACCAAACATCCAAGGCCTGACAATGTGCGTCTTCAACGCAGACGGCATTGTTAATCAAGAGGTCGAGTTCAGAGAACTCATGAAGGAGTTCTCCATCGACATATGCATGATGGGGGAAACCCACCTAAAACCGGGAATAAAAGCGACAGTCCCCAACCATGTTAGCTATCGCAAAGACAGGCCAACCCAAGGTGGAGGGGTGGCCATATACATAAAAAGAGGGATCCCCCACCACCAGGTATTCTTACCAGCTACCAACAAAATTGAAGCAGTGGCGGTGGAAGTAACCACTGCCACCGGACCCCTAACAATTGTTGCAGTCTACCGACCCCCACATGACCAGATAGATGAGGGAGACATAGCTGCTCTAGGGCAAATTGAAGGCAAACTCGTAATAGGGGGAGACTTCAATGCCAAACACCCTGACTGGAATTCTAGAGTAACCTCCAGAGCAGGCGCCAAACTGCAACAACTAGCGCGCACCCACCACTTCGAAACATAGGATCCAGTCGAGCCCACACATTTTCCGAAGAACGGAAGCAGGCCCGATGTGTTAGACATAGCTCTCACTAGGAGGATCGCAGGGTTTGTGACCGCAAGGACAATCAACAGAATGTCCTCCGACCACAACCCAGTGATTCTGGAGGTCGATGTGGGAGAATGGGTAGCACTCCCACGGTACCAGACGTCGTACAAACGTACAGACTGGGAGCGATACCAAGAAACTGTCGCCTCTGATATCGCTCGCGCTCCGCCACCTACTGCCGAAACAGTAGAACAAGCGCTACAAGACCTAACAGGCAGCATCTTACAGGCAGCGGAAGAAGCCACCCCTCCACAAAGGGATGGCCCACCACCGCAAATACAGTTCCCGGAACACTTGCTAGCTCAAATTCGACATAAGAACAGAGTAGCAAAAGAGTGGAAGATCACCAGAAATCAGGCCACCAGGAGGCTGCTCAATCGTCTACAGAGAGAACTGAAGGTAGCGCTCAATGAGCACAGAAACCAGCAATGGCAAAACCGCCTCACAGCTCTCAAAGTAGACGACCACACACTATGGCAAGCGACAAAACAGTTTACAAAACGACGCGCTAGGATGCCGCCACTGCATGGCGAGCGGGGACTGGTCTACAGCCATGCTGGAAAGGCCAACGCCCTCGCCGACTCCTTCGAGAAGCAGTTCCAAGCGGCAGAACCCCAGGATGACGAGCATGAAAGAGTGGTCCGTCGTCAACTGGCTGTCTTCCTCAATGCCGAGGAGGACCCAGAGGACGAACCCATACTTTTTGCCCCCGAGGACGTGGCAAGAGTAATCAGGTCTCTCCCTACAAAAAAGGCGCCAGGGCACGACAGTGTCACAAATCAGTTAGTCAAAAAACTCCCACCCACAGCGATCACACACCTCGCGAACGTCCTCAACGAGATTACTCGATCCCGTGTTTTCCCAGCTTGCTGGAAACATGCGGAGGTGGTCGCGATACACAAACCAGGGAAAGACCCTCTATTCCCGCAACACTACAGGCCGATTAGCCTCTTGCCAACTCTCAGCAAGATCTATGAGCGCCTCCTGCTAAGACCCATACAAGAACATATTACCAGAGAGCAAATTCTGCCGGATTTCCAATTTGGCTTCCGACAGAACCACTCTGCCCCACAACAGGTCATGAGAATGGTTGAAGCAGCAACAGAGGGCTTCAACCACAGAGGCTACTGCGGGATAGTGCTACTGGACGTAGCCAAAGCCTTTGATTCAGTATGGCATAGAGGGCTACTCTACAAGTTGTACACACAAGGGTTTCCTGGGAGCATAGTTCAGCTGATCAAGAGCTACCTCACGAATAGGACTTTCTCCGTCAAAGTAGAAACTGCCACCTCCACCAGAAGGCGTATTCGTGCTGGGGTGCCACAGGGATCGGTCCTGGGGCCCGTATTGTACAGTTTGTACACTGCGGACACACCGATGGCCCCCCTGGTGCACACCGCACAGTACGCTGACGATACAGCCTTCTACACAAGAAACGCGAACAAGGACCTGGTCATCCGTAGGCTACAAAAGGTTTTAGATAACACAGAAACTTGGGCCCGTCGCTGGCGCATCACAATTAACTCTGAAAAGACGCAGGCAATGCTGATTACCCGCAGGCTCGGAAGGCGCGATCCTCCTCAACGCCCCCCCTCCACCTTCACCTAAATGGAACCCAACTCCCCTGGCGCAGAACCGCCAAGTACCTTGGCGTAACCTTGGACTCTCGTCTTACGTGGAAACCCCACATAGACGAGGTCCACAGGAAGGCCTGCGCCAGAATGTCCATCCTATATCCTATCCTGAACTCAACAAGCTCCCTTCCCTGCCCACTAGCATTAAATGTGTATCAGGCCCTGATCCGGCCCGTAATGGAGTATGCGTGCCCTGTCTGGGGATACGCGGCGAAGCAGCACCTGAACAAACTCCAGAGGCTGCAGAACCGCGCCCTCAGAAGGGCACTGCGCTTACCTCTTGGATTCCCTACAGACGACTTGCACGCCGCAGCCGAAATCCCACTCCTGAGAGAGCGTTTCCAGGATCTGGCAAGGGCCTTCTATGAGGGTTCTTCCAGATCCAGAAACGCACTCATCCACTCCCTAGGTCGGTATGACATGTCCCGCGATAAGCACAAGCGCCCTATGACGATCTTCGACGACTAAGTCGAAGAGAAAATCCCTACACCAAATCCATCATCCTGTTCCCTCCCATATAACAACAAACTTCTCGCCCACCTCAGGCAAGTACCAGACACACACACAACAATCATCACAAATCACAGACACCAAAAACTACAGAAAAAATCACACACACACTTTCACAGAGGAGTAAAAGCCTAAAGGCTACAGACTCCCCCTCACACTTCCCCAAAGAGGGGAAAGCAAAAGATGAGAGAGAGAGAGCATCTCGACACTTCGCTTGAAGATGATGGGTACGAAACCCTTCGAAACGTTGCGAGAAGACGACGCCTTTACTCGGCTGATCACCCGAGAAGATTTCACGAATGGAATACGCCGAGAAAGTCTCAAATCACAGCTAAGAGAAGTTTTAAAACACTCAGTTTAAAGATACTTCTTGTTGGAATAACAGTGGTTATTATTTCATGTGTTACATACTCGTCGTTAAGAATTTCCAATATCGAGTTGTGAGTTAAATGTTGAGCTTAGATACGAGTCTAATGATAGACAGGGTTTGAGAGACGATGGTAAAAAGAAGAAAATTAAAATACTTCCACTTGATAGCTCGCTGCAGTTGTTAATGTGTTTATCTTGGGACTTCTTACTATTCTCCTCTACTCAAGTGAAGTCATACATTCTAATTACACCGTGCAAAACGTAAACTGTATGGAATAGCTAATTCTTACCAGTTCCAATGCGCTGTAACAAACGTAATGAAGAAAACTGAAACTTAGCTTTGGTTTTTGTTTTAGAGAACTTGTCATCCATAATGGAAAATAATATAAATTTATTATCAAACGTAAACTGTATGGAATAGCTAATTCTTACCAGTTCCAATGCGCTGTAACAAACGTAATGAAGAAAACTGAAACTTAGCTTTGGTTTTTGTTTTAGAGAACTTGTCATCCATAATGGAAAATAATATAAATTTATTATCAACGTATAATGCTCAGTTCACTTAGTATTGTTGGAGGTAGAGATTTAATTTGTTGTTATTTTTGTTCTAAAGTGATTTTTACAGAAATCATGCAAAATTTTGTAAAGAAGGCCAGGCTAATAAACAATTGAGGAAAAAATTACCACGATTAAGTAAGCCAAAATTCAAAAGAGAATCTTCGTTGGCCCACTGATGTGAGTACTTTTCACAACAAGCAATTTGATGAAATGTTATATGGCGATGAGAAGGTTCGCTGAGAAAGTTTTTAAAAACGTTTATTTCAGTTTCTTAGAAAACAGGAGATCACGAAATAATGAGGAGCTTGTGGATGAACTGTAGTCATGTTATGAAGAGCTTGGGCAGTAAATCGCAAGCTTGACAAAGTTATTATTGTATTAACCAATTTCCTAATCGTAAACTTTTCCAGGGTATACCGACGCTTAAACAAGTATATTGATAGTATAAAATACTACACACATTTATGAAGCTGGAGTTAAATTTTTCTTTTAATAGCTATTTTTCATCGTATTATAGCTAAATAAATGCAGAAACGCTAAATATCAGTAAATTACAAATTTCTATAAACTCTCGTTGCAAATTTTACTGTTATTATCATTTTCTTACTGTATTTGCGCCCAATTTGTGGAAGTTTGCCTATACTAACATAAAATAAGTCACTATTAGGACGTTTCTGTTGCGTAAGTGACTTGTGCGTTATGTATGTGTGCGTGAGTGCAATGTTTTACGTGCTATATTAATAGTGATTTTAAGCGCATTCCGTCATTCTCGTATTTTGGTACATAACAGTTCCGTGTCAATTAATTTATCTTCCCAGAATTGCTTTTTTTATGTGTGAAATCTTATGGGACTTAACTGCTAAGGTCAGCAAAAAAATGGCTCTGAGCACCATGCGACTTAACTTCTGAGATCATCAGTCGCCCAGAACTTAGAACTACTTAAACCTAACTAACCTAAGGACATCACACACATCCATGCCCGAGGCAGGATTCGAACCTGCGACCGTAGCGGTCACGCGGTTCCAGACTGAAGCGCCTTTAACCGCACGGCCACAGCGGCCGGCTAAGGTCAGCAGTCCCTAAGCTTACACACTACTTAACCGAAATCATCCTATGGACAAACACACACACACCCATGCCCGAGGGACGACTCGAACCCTTGCCGGGACCAGCCGCACAGGCCATGAGAAATGCTATTATTGATTTTACCAGTATGCATTTTATAGTCCCTTCTACTGTCGTCAGTTCTTGTGCTGCTCAGATAACAAAGCTCATCCACCAACTACAATGTCTTATTTTTTAATCTAATTTTACTAATATGTTTCGGCTACAGACCGGTACCATTGTTTTGCTTTTGTTGATGTTCACATTATAGCTTCTTTCCACGACACAATATCACTAGTAAACCTTGGAGTTTTTATTTCGTTCACCTGAACTTTTAATTCTTGTTCCAAATGGATAAAATAAGTACATGAAAATTTTTAACTGGTCAAAAGGTTCTCAACTTGTATGATCAATGTCGAATAAAATCTCAAGCGTTCGCGAGGGCTAAGAGTGATTAAGTCCCTGAAGACGGTGATGGAGTTGGTTTATCGAAAGCTTGGGATTTTATCAGAATTTGAGGCGGGAAGTTAAGCGACAACCTGTTACCCAAGGACTCCGTCGTCAGAGGCTTTGTAGCCAAAATGCTTACCTTCTCACTCTCGGCATCGAGTGCAGATGTAGCCTCGTCGAGCAGCAGTATCTTGGGGTCCCGGACGAGCGCCCTGGCAATGGCCACGCGCTGCTTCTGCCCTCCAGACAGCTGCGTGCCCTTCTCCCCCATGCGCGTGTCGTAGCCCTGCAAAAACACACCAAGTGCTACTAACAAGTCCTAAAACAGGGGGTGCTCGTTCGGTTTCACTTGTTTCGTCACTCTTACGATACTTCAGGTGATGAGTAAATCAAGTGAGTTGTTGTGTTGTGGTCTTCAGTCCTGAGACTGGTTTAATTCAGCTCTCCATGCTACTCTATCCTGTGCAAGCTTCTTCATCTCCCAGTACCTACTGCGGCCTACATCCTTCTGAATCTGCTTAGTGTATTCATCTCTTGGTCTCCCTCTACGATTTTTACCCTCTACGCTGCCCTCCAGTACTAAATTGGTGATCCCTTGATGCCTCAGAATATTCCCTACCAACCGATCCCTTCTTCTGGTCAAGTTGTGCCACAAACTCCTCTTCTCCCCAATTCTATTCAATACCTCCTCATTAGTTATGTCATGTACCCAACTAATCTTAAGTATTCTTCTGTAGCACCACATTTCGTAAGCTTCTATTCTCTTCTTGTCTAAACTATTTATCGTCCATGTTTCACTTCCATACGTGGCTACACTCCAAACAAATACTTTCAGAAACGACTTCCTGACACTTAAATCAATACTCGATGTTAACAAATTTCTCTTCTTCAGAAACGCTTTCCTTGCCATTGCCAGATGCAAGCAATCAGGTTACCTTCCATTCGGAAAGTGGA
This sequence comes from Schistocerca cancellata, assembly GCF_023864275.1. Taxonomy (NCBI): domain Eukaryota; kingdom Metazoa; phylum Arthropoda; class Insecta; order Orthoptera; family Acrididae; genus Schistocerca; species Schistocerca cancellata. Next base: position 241,394,144 of record NC_064628.1, on the reverse strand, counting down.
TGCACTGAGCGACTGTATGCGACGTATAAATTATAGAGTGGAGCAATCAGTTGTCCTTTTTAGATTTTATCATGCAAATCCAGATTTCGGCTAGTAGCTAGCCATTCTCAATGCGCTATTTTTTATTCTCAATGCATGTATGTCCCTGTTGTTCGGGCATTGAGAATGGCTAGCTACTAGTCGAAATCTGGATTTGCATAATAAAATCTAAAAAGGACGACTGATTGTTGCACTCTGTAATTTATAAGATGCAAGAAAGGTAACTGAAATACCGATTAACATCAGTTTTCATCGAAGAAGCCTTACCATCGGGCTGGAAGTGAGGAAGTCGAAGAAAAAAATGAGCCATCAAGAATGTAACTACTTAGCATGCAATTCGACTCAAGGAGAAAATAAGGGAAACATGATTACTAGTATTAATTTATCCATAACAATAATGTATGAGCTCCGTGGTTGTGAATTAAATTACAGGAAGAAATGGAGCAACCATCCAATTTTATTTAACTTTATTTATGAGAAGTCGGCACATTGAATGCTGTGGTGAATCAGTTTACTGGTGAATCTCAAAGTGTGGATGTTACTCCATATAAATGAGAAACAAGGAGCTATAAGTTGCAGACAAAAATGTAGTCCTGATGAAGCATACGTATTATGCTTACTGAAGATACGCGAAACCCTAAACGCGTCTCGGAATAAATAAATTTATACGAAGGTGGTCGGCTGACGTATTTTTGAAAGTGATTAGTAATAACAGCAACGAGGATGTGGAAAAGCAACGTTGAGGACGGTACACGAAGAGAACAGAGTAAACGTTTTTAAGTCGCGGGAGTTGATATGAAGCGAACAACATTAAGCAAACATAGAATCCTTCTGTTGCAAAACGTTGGTCTAGAACCAAGTAAGAATTATCCCAAACTCTTTGTCACGAAGCTCACATCTACAATACTAAGTCATTAAATGACAGAAACTACAGCGCAGCTTTGACACAGAAATAAATAGCATGTTGCTTTGTGAGACCAACAGTATTTCTTCTACAACGTACCACTAACATGTGGTAACTAGATAGTATTTCACTACACAGTAATCCGTAAAATATGAAAATGCTTTTGATTTAGTGGTCCGTACGCGTATAGCCAGGTGTCACTATCATCTCATTTACTTATTTTAGTTAGAATGAGTGTACCCATATGAGGTCACTGTCAGAGTGAAGGTTCAGCAGAGAAGCAATTATCATCATCGTCTCTTCACTCTCGTCATCATCTACTTCAAGGTAGCCACATTTTCCTTCTGGTTATTTTGAGAGTTGTCATTTCTGCTTACATTTTTTTATGTTCTTCTCTTTTTGAAAAGATATTCAGTACTCTTTTTATGCCTTTATTACCAGTGTGATCCAGTGAACTGCAACCTCTGATCCCTCTCACAATCTCACGGCAATTAATATCATACAATACATGTTACTTAATTGCTTACTTTGCAAGTAGGCTGTTTAGGTTTTTATGTTGGTAGCTCGACGTAGCGCTCGAAATTAAAATCGCTAACTGCGCTGTGTGCAGTCTGTAGCTGGTTGGACTCATTGTTGGATCTTATTTGCTACTGTAGTGTTGAGCAGTTGGATGTGAACAGCCCATAGGGTTGGGCAGTTGGAGGTGACCCGCAGCAGCGGTGGATGTGGGAAGAGAGATGCCAGAGTTCTGAGATGGTAATATGAGCGGACGATCTGGACGTGTGTCCCTCAGAAAAAGGAAATTTGTTAAACTGGATGTCACGAACATATATATTATGACTTTTGAACACTATTAGGGTAAATACATTGTTTGTTCTCTATCAAAATCTTTCATTTGCTAACTATGACTATTAATAGTTAGTCCCTTCAGTAGTTAGAATCCTTTATTTAGCTGGCAGTATTGGCGCTCACTGTATTGCAGTAGTTCGAGTAACGAAGATTTTTGTGAGGTAAGTAATTCATGAACGGCATAGGTTATTGTTAGTCAGGGCTATTCTTTCGTAGGGATTATTGAAAGTCAGACTGCGTTGCGCAAAAATATTGTGTGTCAGTTTAGAAATGATCAGAATAAGTAAAGAGAAAACAGTCTTAGTACGTTCAGTTTCACTCTGGAGTTTGAAAATCAAGTAGTAGAAGTTTTACCAGCACAATCATTCTTTACATTCAAAAGGGGAAGTTTCAACTTTCGTACATATATGAAACCTAGGAAACGCAGAAAGAAGTAAAGATAGAAGTGTAGTTTCTTACGAAATCTTAACTTGACGTTCATTCAAAAAAAAACAAATGATCTTTTCTCACATAATGAATCCTATTGAGACCTACTTTAAATCTTTTTCTCTCACAATTTCTCAATGTCTACTGAGTCTGTTACGTCATTCTCAATGTTATTGGTTGAAATCATGGAAGTGATATCAGAAAGGCACACGTTCCCTCAACTGTAAGTCGATACGAACACAGCTAGCACGGCTGGTGTCCTCACCTGCGGCAGGGAGGCAATGAAGTTGTGTATGTTGGAATTCTTGGCTGCAGCGATAATCTCCGCCATGGGAACCTCCCTGGAGTTGTCGTCGTACGCGATGTTCTCCGCTATGGTCCGGTCAAACAGCATCGGCTCCTGAGACACGATGCCCATCTGCTCTCGCAGGTTCGCCATCTTCACCTTTGACACGTCTCGCTCGTCCACACGCTGCAACAGAAAATCTGCATTGAAGAAAATGTGATCCATACTAAATGAAGAGTCATGAAATTGTATGTGGTACTTGTTATCTGGAATCGTCGAACCTATGTATGTAAAAGCGGTTTTACAGGTTGTATTATATGTCAAGATACGTGACTGTTATGTGACTTCAGATATTTTACTTTTATCTTTTCATGTAATGGGGAGAATGTGTGACGCCTTTGAAAACAGACTGCGATGCCGAATAAATGGTCACAATCTGTAATGCGTCGAAGGCCACCACCCCTCAGAGTATGTTGTCCCTCTTTATCTATGGGTCTTTGATTGTAATTTTTGTAACTGGATATGAATGGAACGTTTTTGAATGGAGTCGAGTTTATCAGATTAGCTGTTCACTCTAAGGTACGAGGCTTGTTACATAAAAAAATGTATTGCAGACTGAAAGAAAATGTAATATTTGCTCTGGAATTGAGCGTATTGAAGCAAATTAGTTTTATCTAAAGAATATTCCAGACAGTGCACCGCAAAGAGAAAGACAGGGCAGTCAGGTCTGATTTCTCTTGCATTATCCCGCTCAGCCACTGTTTTGCTTTGCTTTCCGAAAATAGCTGATGTAAACAAGTGGTAGAGCACTTGCCCGAGAAAGGCAAAGGTCCCGAGTTCGAGTCTCGGTCCGGCACACAGTTTTAATGTGCTAGGCAGTTTCATATCAGTGCACATTCCGCTGCAGAGTGAGAATCTCATTCTGATACAAACAACATTAAGAGATCTGATCTTCTTCTTTTTCTAGTTCCTTCGCATCGGCTCAGGGTCGACATGGTTAGTAAAAGGTTTGACAAGGTTAATTTAAGAGGTGGCCAGATACCGTTCCTATCGCCATCTCGTTACCTCCTGGGGCAAAATATGTATACCCCTTCCGTCTGTTTGTCGTGTCATGCATGGGATAGTGAGCGATAGTTTTCTAAATGTTTTCGAATATTGTAAGTGAGGCATGACATGAGAACCAGACCGGTATTTACCTACTTGTATGTGGTAAACCGTCTAAAAACCACTTCCAGGCTTTCTCGCACACCGAGTCTCCTTTACTCACCACAACTCCAGCATTGGCGTCGTAGAACCTCTCGAGCTGCTGTATGCAGGTGGACTTGCCGCAACCAGAGGGCCCCACCAGCGCCATCGTCTGGCCTGGCCGCACATCCAAGTCCAGACCACGCAGCACCAGGCTCCCCACACGGGTAGGGTATGCGAACTCCACACTCGAGTACTGCACCTCACCGCGGCTATCCTGTATACAAATATACCCTTATTGTACTGCTGTAGAACATAATTCAGCTAATCATCCAGAATTAAGTTCCATTTCAGTCGTAAGAACAGAAAGAGTTACAAAAATACCGACAACTAGCAATATATGTCGAATGAAAGAAGTTTACTGTTAGCAGTCATTGTTTACTTATATCTACAACGCGTTTCGAAGATTTAAGTCTCCATCATCAGGTAGATTTACATGCATTAGTACGATATATGAGCGTGTTGTGTTACTGTGTTCGGGTAACTTGTAGCACTTTCTCCAGTTGTTACTGGCTCCTTTCTCCATCATAACATATCACATGTAAACTGTCACATTTTGTTTACAAAATATAACTTTTTGCATGTGCTGTCTTACGACAGAGAAAGGAGCCTGTGACCACTGGAGACAGTGCCACAAGTTACCCCAAAATCGTAACACAATATACAGGGTGGTCCATTGATCGTGACCGGGCCAAACATCTCACGAAATAAGCGTCAAACGAAAAAACTGCAAAGAACGAAACTCGTCTAGCTTGAAGGGGGAAACCAGATGGCGCTATGGTTGGCCCGCTAGATGGCGCTGCAATAGGTCAATTGATATCAACTGCGTTTTTTTAGAATAGGAAACCTCATTTTTTATTACATATTCGTGTGGTACTTAAAGAAATATGAATGTTTTAGTTCGACCACTTTTTTCGCTTACTGCTAGATGGAGCTGTAAAAATAGTCACAAACGTATAAGTACGTGGTATCACGTAACATTCCGCCAATGCGGACGGTATTTGCTTCGTGATACATTACCTGTGTTAAAATGGACCGTTAACCGATTGTGGAAAAGGTCGATATCGTGTAGATGTATGGTTATTGTGATCATAATGCCCAATGGGCGTGTGCTATGTATGCTGCTCGGTATCCTGGACGTCATCATCCAAGAGTCCGGTCCGTTCGCCGGATAGTTACGTTATTTAAGGAAACAGGAAGTGTTCAGCCATATGTGAAACGTCAACCACGACCTGCAACAAATGATGATGTCCAAGTAGGTGTTTTAGCTGCTGTCGCGGCTAATCCGCACATCAGTAGCAGACAAATTTCTCGAGAGTCGAGAATCTCAAAAACGTCGGTGTTGAGAATGCTACATCAACATCGATTGCACCCGTACCATATTTCTGTGCACCAGGAATTGCATGGCGACGACTTTGGAAGTCGTGTACAGTTCTGCCACTGGGCACAAGAGAAATTATGGAACGATGACAGATTATTTGCACGCGTTCTATTTAGCGACGAAGCGTCATTCATCAACATTGGTAACTTAAACCGGGATAATATGCACTATTCGGCAACGGAAAATCCTCTATGACTGCAACAAGTGGAACATCAGCGACCTTGGCGGGTTAATGTATGGTGCGGTATCATGGGAAGAAGGATAATTGGACCCCATTTTATCGATGGTAATCTAAATGGTGTAACGTGTGCTGGTTTCCTACGTAATGTTCTACCGATGTTACTACAAGATGTTTCACTGCATGACAGAATGGCGATGTGTTTCCAACATGATGGATGTCCGGCACATAGCTCGCGTGCGGAAGAAGCGGTATTGAATATCATATTTCATGACAGGTGGATAGGTCGTCGAAGCCGCAAGTTCACTGGATCTGACGTCCCCGGATTTCTTTCTGTGGGGAAAGTTAAAGGATATTTTGTAAGTAGGCTGTTTATGTTTTCTTATTGGCAACGTTACGTAGCGCTCTGTATGAAAATCACTGGCTGTGCTGTGTGCAGTCTGTGGCTAGTTTGCATTGTTGTCTGCCATTGTAGTGTTGGGCAGCGGCAGCTGGCTGTTAACAGCGCATAGCGTTGCGCAGTTGGAGGTGAGCCGCCAGCAGTGGTGGATGTGGGGAGAGAAATGGAGGAGTTTTGAAATTTGTAAAAATGGATGTCATGAACTGCTGTATATATTATGACTTTTGATGACTATCAAGGTAAATACATTGTTTGTTCTCTACCAAAATCTTTCATTTGCTAACTATGCCTATCAGTAGTTAGTGCCTTCCGTAGTTTGAATCTTTTATTTAGGTGGCAGTAGTGGCGCTCGCTGTATTGCAGTAGTTTGAGTAACGAAGATTTTTGTGAGGTAAGTGATTTGTGAAACGCATAGGTTAATGTTAGTCAGCGCCATTCTTTTGTAGGGATTTCTGAAAGTCAGATTGCGTTGCACTAAAAATATTGTGTGTCAGTTTAAGCACAGTCATGTATAAATTTTTCAAAGGGGACGTTCCATATGTCGACCCTTAGCCGAGGATACCTCACTGGACTCTTCTGATTTTTTTCTTGTAGTTTGTGTAATTGACTGCGACCCCACCGTTTTAGAGCGGCTGCGCGCACCTTCTACAAGAAAACACTGCGGTAGCATAACGTGAAAATTCGGGTGCTAGCCCAAAAAATTCAGCGTACACGATTGTCACAACATTAGTGATATTGACAGACTGTTATGGCTTGGCACCTAAGAACGAGCATCTCGGAAATGGCGATGTTGGTCGGCGTGCTACAGTCATGAGTATTTATGGGAAGCTGTTAAATCGCAGTAAAACCACGAGTAGGGGAGCAGGTACTCAGTGTCCACGCCTTAACACAGATCGCGCATCGGAGGCTTGCCTGCATTGTATAACAGGACAGGCTGCGATCACAGGCAGACCTGACGGCAGAGCCTCGTGCTGATGCGCTCATCGCACGTTGTTGAAGATGGGTATCAGAAGCTGACGAACCCTACATGTTACTTTCGTGACACAATGACATCTTCATCTACGGCTATAGTGGGGACGGAATCATGAAATTGGACTGTGGATCAATGGAAACGTGTTCCCTGGTCGGATGAATCACGTTTCTCGTTACCCCAAGTCGATGGTCGTGTGCACAACTGTCCCAAGTTCTGCTGAAAATAAGATGTACCATTCAGAACCGACGTCAGATATATTTGATGTCTTGTTTTGATCCTTAACAGTGCAACCAACAGTGTCTCCGTGTAGTTGACTAAACTTCGCATAACAGATTTCATAATGTCCACCTCCACCCTCTCTCCTTTTCTCTTACAGATTTTTTCCTCACCTAGCGAAATTCTTACTTCTGAGTTTTTTTATGTTAGCAGAGAATGAAAAATTGTATTTCCTTACTGGCTGAAACGCTAGACACCGCAGTTTGGTGCAAGAGTTTTGAAAAGTTTGTTATACATTATCAATATCGCTGTGAAAATACAGCTTCTGCACGGGGGATAAATTGCACGGGAAGAAAAAGTTTGGGTTCTACACAGTAAATAAATTTGTATAAATGTCCAGCAGTGTTAGCAGTGTTTGAAAGCTCTTACTCACCCACTTCTCGTGTGTGGCGTTTGGTGAATCTGTGATTCTAGGCTGTCTCTCCAGCAGGTGGAACGCGTTAGAGGCCGCCTCTATTCCTTTCTGGAAATTGGGAGCGAATGAGAGTATATTCGCCACCATACCAGTGCCCATAATTAGAGTGTGTGACACCCTGGAAAGAAGAGACGATTTTAATGGAACACATAAACAGGAAACGGCTACGCACAGTGTCGCTAAAACTGCAACACTCAAAACTAATAGTCTGGTATTTTTGTGGTAAGGTCTTATGGGACCAAACTGCTGAGGTCATCGGTCCCTAAGCTTACGCACTACTAAATCTAACTTAAACTAACTCAAGTTAAGGATAACACACACACACACCCATGCCTGAGGGAGGACTCGAACCTCCGACGGGGGCGAGCAGCGCGGAACTAATAGTCTGAATGAACACAAATTCAGCAGAAGGGTGTACCCGCAACAAGTGATTGAAGCTACAAAGAGAGACTCAAAACAGGTACTTCTTGTGCGAAAAAATAAAAAATCCCTCAGCGTAACGCCTAGTTTAGTAGACGTAAACTAAATGGAAACATGCAAAAGAGGCTGTAATATTTCCCACTTCCTGCCTTGGACTCCCTCATGATGATCGGTGGTGCGAAACCGAGTGAATATTATGGCGTCTCAGTTGATTAAAATTGCTGTTTGTTAACAAAACGTACAGCTGACGCCGTGGATAATTTGCATACAATAAATATTTTGCATCGCATTGCGCACGCAGAACTCAACAAAAAGTGTATCCTAACAAATTTCCTCCCTCTCGCAGTCTTGCAACTTCCAACACTTCTGAGAGCTCTTATCATCTCCTTTGAATCACAATTTATTGAATCTCCTTATATAATAAAGGCATTTTGACGAGCGCTAACATCAGAATTAGGAAAAATCGTTAGATAGAACATATCATTTGAGGATTAGTGCTTCAGCGTACTGCATAGGACGTCTTTTTTCGAGGACACGTTTCATTTGCATACTACTCAGAACTCATTATCAGTGTATTGCATTAAAAATAAAATGACACCAAAAGCAGACTGACAGTCTTGTTGCTCACACGCCTAGGAAAAACTTTAAATGTGCCTTCCACGTTCCATAAAACTACGTGTCTGGTGACTTCGTCAAATTCCAGCTTTGCCCACGGTTACCATAATACTAGCAGTACCGTGAAACAAGAAACAGTATTTGTATATTTTGCTGTCACATGTTCCTCAACTACTGTGATACTTTTCTGTTACGCCGTCGCCAAGGTAACCCCTGCGGGTCTGCAACACATCTAACACGACACAGGACCGAGGTTGCCTATGCCCAAAGGTGTAAGCAATGGTAAACATCGGCTGTTTTGGAAACAGACATTCCGCGTACTACTTCCTGCAGAGGGAGTTAGTGATGTCCTGCAGAAAGTATTACTACACCTGATTGGCTAACCAATACTATTTAAAGGCTAGAACCAGCACCGGCCGTCAGTTCACGCCGAATACCGACCTCAAGGATGTCCCCACGGAAGACTACGTCTTCACCATCGGAACAGGACTTGGAGTTAAGTGTATGTGTGTTACAACGACCTCTCGTGCGACACTTAGAAGTTATCTTTTATTGCCTCTAGTAGGAAATTCTTACTGGCTTTGTGATTGTGACTTTTCGTTGTTATTCAGTTATTTCCATGTAGACTCACGTAAATAAAAGTTGTGTTCTAAAAACGTTAGAATTGTCAGTTACAACATCTTCTAAACCATTTCTGTGTTTACTAATCTTCTTCTCTTCATGTACCTAACTCGCCGGAAGTTATCAATAATAATTTTTTAATTTCCATCGCCCTCTATAGTTTTAATATTTTTACGCCCCTTTCTTTACACATCCTGTGAAATCTTGCATTCTACGTAGCATAATTCATTCATTTGTTTTAAAATATTCTTTACAACTCCGATATTTAGCTGGTTACTTTACTCCCCATGTTTGGTATCATTTCAATTTTTTTCCTTTTTTTTTTCAAAAGTATGGTTCAAATGGCTCTTAGCACTATGGGACTTAACATCTGAGGTCATCAGTCCCCTATACTTAGAACTACTTAAACCTAACTAACCTAAGGACATCACACACATGCATGCCCGAGGCAGCATTGCAACCTGCGACCGTAGCAGCCGCGTGGTTCTGGACGGAAGGGCCTAGAACCGCTCGGCCACCGCGGCCGGCCCATGTTTTTTCCTGAAGTTCCTTGCCGACTTGGGACATTGTAGTGACCGATTTTTCTGAGTGCTTCTTGCTTATACACAGAAAGGTACTATCGCCATCAGCCTTATTTTTAATATGCATTCCATTTCAGCCGGCCAGTGCGGCTGAGCGGTTCTAGGCGCTACAGTTTGAAACCACGCGACCACTACGGTCGCAGGTTCGAATCGCGTCAGGAATCCACTACTACCAGAACTACATGCAGGCTTCAGCAGCCGACGACTAGCGCCTGCCCGCAGCATTTGGTCACTCATTCATTTCATCTTCCCTACACGATTCGTGAACAATGTTTACTTCAAATAATTGTTGACATCGTTGACGAACGCAGCTACTGCACTTCATACATTTTAGTAAACAGCAGTCCAGATCGCATTAAACCTCTTATTTTTAACTCTGGTTACCTATTTAGGTATATAAGACCATCCTCAAATCAGAGTTCCAAATAACCATCGTGACCAGTACCAGACGGTACTACACTCGGCGTCTTACATCTGGAGCTATGGTTTGAGGATGAACTTACAGGCCGAAACCAGCAACCAGAATTAAAAATTTATTGCGATCTGGACACCTTTTTATTAAAAATGAAGATATCTAATTCACTGTAATCCATTTAGCTTATTCTTATAAGACAGATGCAATGGATTTTGGGAAGACACGAGTTAACCTACAATAACAAAGGAAATACGAGTGGAATGACATCAAGTGACTACAATGTCATACACTATACCATCGCTGAAAGGTAAATCTGACACCACAGAAAACGTGCGCATAAGACCCAAACATATCATCAAGGATGCTAACTGGGATGCACTAAGAGGGGTGTTTCAGTGTACGGTAAGTCCATCACGGTAAGCCCGAAGCTCTAAAAATGTAAAGAAAATTCTTATTAAACTGTTCACACAAAATTTAATGTGCTCGTGCCCCCTATTTAGGTATTGCAAATTCACCATATTGGCTATCCACAAAGTAATATACACTACTGATTTATTTTTTACTCTCAAGCTCCCTAAACATACTTTCCACATACTGTGTTTTATGTGGAATATGTTCGCAATATGGAGTTCACCTCCTGCATAATTCCTTCTGCTTGAGCAGGTTTATGTTCAGTTACCAATTCTTATCCCACTTTGTGCTTCTGTATAATCCACTGGATTTCCTTTTCTACAGCTTCGTTTGTTGACTGGAGGATCGTGTACAATATTACAAAGACTTGTTCATGATCTCCCATCTGCATCTCACTTTCTGCCCTTTCTATCACACCTGGTTCAATCGAGAAAACCAGCTCATTCTTTCCCAGGATCTCTCTAAGGTCATTCATTTCGTAAGTTAATTAATTTGTTCCACAGAACATTTGAACGATTCTTTTGTCTATATGATCTAAAACAAGCCAGTTTACAGGATATGTGCACATGATTAGTGTTAAGATTAATGGTGTAGGGAAGCAGCCTACTCGCGCTGTAATAAATTCACATCAGTTTCCATTGTGTGCCAGCCAGTCTGCTGTAACTAGCTCTGACGTCATAAATGTTGCGCAATACCTAAAAAATCAAGCAAATGACCTAAAACTTTTCTAGCATGTCAGGAATAATACTAAATTAATGTGTGTTAAATATCAGTTCGATAAATTCAGCCATTTTTGAAATTTGGACGTTTTTCTGAAAAAATCATTGGCGCAACAGAAAAGAGCTAGAGACTTCAAAATTTATATTTAGATTCATCTTTCATAATGATTTAATAAAAACAGTACTTTGGATTTTACAGATTAAGACTTTAGTGGAAATTCATGATTTTCTGGTTTTCGTCTCAAAACTGAAGGAAGCAAGATAGATTAAGTAGGCTAATAAATAAGGCTAGGATGTTTAGATTTAAATAGGTTGGAGGTCCGCTATGACTATGAAGATGTGAAAAGTTTCTTTTGAATACCTATAAAATTATAGCGATAGCGGATCTCAAAAGGGCCAGTTCAGAGCTCATCTGCTGCGTGCAGCGTAATTTAATTAATTCTCTCGCCCAAAATAGTTAACTTAGCCACGTCAAAATTTTATTATCAATACTTACCTGCGTGCTGAATGCACGTTTAAATTAAGAGCTTCATCGGCCATCAGCAAAAGAAGCAATAAATTATTATGGAACTTGAAGTGGTGCGTTACTAGCCCAGCGGCTAGTCGGGAGAGCCGATTTGAACAGGCGTTCTCTTAGCCGTCTGCACCGCGGCTATATATATAAGAGCGCTGCGCGAGGATGGAAGGCCCCAGTTCTCTCCAAACGCTGAATAGCACGTCAGCTGTGTCGGGAGTCGCTTCGCTCGGAAGCACTGCTACAAACAGCCTCGGGTGCCGTATTAAGTTACTAGAGATACGCGGAACCGTGAAAGCATTTCAAGTAAAGGATTAATTCTGAGATGGTTTGCTTTATCTAGCTTCAGTTTGCGTATTGTCGTATTTTCACGTGCCGTCGCGGGATAGACATTCTACCAATTATTATAGCGTGGCGTTTGATTAAATATTCTCATCAAATCTTGGCGAGCATTCTTTTAACATTTAATTCGGACATTTATAGTTGCATCAGCGCATTAGACTTTGAACTGCTCTGTTAGTTAGGTTGTAGGGATACTTGTGTTTGTTATCAGTGAATGTCAGAATATACTCAACTATTTTGGAAAATCGTTTTGATTAGAAATCCCGAACAATCTCCTAATTCCTCAGAGCTATAAGCTGCAGCTATAATGGTATTCTCAGATGAAGTGGGCACTAGGAACTCTCTTTACAGGCTCCACGTTTTATTAAATCACTTTCTGGGTGCTAAAAGGTAAATAGAGAGCCAGTGTTGAGAACGGCGAAAGACAGCATTAACAACATTTTAAAAGCCTGAAACTGATTCAAACATTTTGACATGCAAAAACATTTGTACAGCAAATTTAAATATTACCGAGTTAACCGCCGCCCCACATATGGTGCATCGGCCGGGAAATGCAGTGTTTTTTCCAACATTTAAATAACAATTTATTTTTACAACTCACTCGCCGCCCCACATATGGTGCATCGGCCGGGAAATCAACTAAGTGAAAGTGATTTTTAAATATTCGGATTCGCGAGTGAAATGCGACACGCAACTGAGTACAGAACAGTGAATGTGTTACGAGTGCATGTGGGCGACGCCATTGGATTAACAACACATCTGCATTGACGGAGCTGGCACTGAGTCTAACGGTGCTGCCGGCATCGCGAGAAGACAGTTTTGCCGTACCGCAGTCGTCCGCTGGAGCAGCCGGCGCAGCGCCTGCAATTGCGGGCCACGCAAACCCACAACAGCCGTCGGAGAGCCGTCTGCAGTTCAACGTCCCACGTCGCATCAGGAATCCTGGTACGCCGCGTCGGCAACGCCATACGTCGTGCAGAAGGAACTAAGTTAAGTGAAAAGCTGTTAAAAATTTTACTAACCTGCACTAAAAGACTGTCTGCGATGGAACCGCCAAAAGAAACTGAGGTTAAACTTAAATCAGAATCTATGTCTGTTAAAGGAACTGTAAATCCAGACAGCGGTTCAAGTGTAAATATGCATGAAAGTAGTAATGTTAAAGTGAAATATGAAGTATTGTCTCCTGACAGTAGTGTGGGAAGGGGTAATAATTCAATAGTAGAGACCCCTGTACTAAAGCAGAAAGTAGAAATTGTAAATTTATTGGATGATTGTTTCTCTGATGAATTAAAAATGAAACAGTCTTCAGAGATGGTAGAGTTTAAGAAGGAGAAGTTAAATATGACTAATCAATCAGAAGTTTCATTTAGTTTTGACGATTCTGGTGTTGGAGCTAGTTTTTCGTCACCTGAGTGTGATAAAAAGCCAGCTAGTGAGCAACCCAAAGATGCTGGGGCTGTTGATTTAAATGTTATATTACAAGCAATAGCTGCCAGTAATGCTGAATTAAAGTCTGAAATAACTGAGGTCAAAAGCAGTAATGCAAAAATGACAACTGATTTAAAATCTGATATAATTGAGGTAAATAACAGGATTGTGGCCAGTCAAACTAATTTTATTAACAGATTGGAGATAATGGACGATACCTTCAAGGCTGGTTGCAATAAGTTGAAAGAGGATCTAGACAGTTTGAATTGTAAAATTGATTACAATCATGAGGATATTAAGAAAAAAGTTGCTCAACAGTTTTCTGAAATGTATAAAACAGTTAAATCCGAAGTTGCTGAGGTTCGCAAAGACTTCCAAATGGAAGATGCGAAGCTGGAGCACAAGTTAACAGAAAAGATCGAGGCGGAATCTGAACTGTGCTCAGATAGATTTAAAGATGTTAATATTAAAGTAAACATATGTCAAGCAGACGTAGATGCAATTAAAACTGATACTACTCATATTGTACAAAGAGTAGATAATGTTGAAATGAAAGTAGAAAATATCAGTACTAACATTGCTAACATTGAAAGTAAAGTAGCTTCAGTAACTTCTGGTAATGGTAATATACAACAAGTTGTAGCTGCAAACGCCGCTTTTATCTGGTGTCGGCAGTTCTTGCGATTCGATCCAGATAAAAACATCCACCCGCTAGATTTCTGGAACGATTTTGAAGATGTGATTCCACCAACTTGGTCTGAACGAGAGAAAATCTCATTTATTAGAAGACATTTAGCAGGTGACGCCATGCGTTGGTCAGCTGATGTTATGTTGAAGTGTAAAACATTAGCGGAGTTTAAAACAGCTTTCATTAATGAGTATTGGTCTAGCAATAAGCAAAATGAAGTGTTAAGAGAATTTTGGAGTGGAAAACGCTTCAATACAGGAAAGGAATCAATTAAAGAATTTGCTAGGTCATGGATTTCACGTTTGTCACATTTGGACGAAAAGCTGAAACCTGATATGATTACACTAGGTCTTGAAGCCAAACTGCCATGGTATTGGCAAACTAGAATTATATCTGCCCCTAGAGACAATCTTGATCGTTTCATTGAATATTTGGAACGTGTAGAACGTGTTGCTGCCAATGAGGAGCAGGCACGTAATAACAGAAATGCCAATAACAATAATAGTAATTTTAGGAATGAACAAAATGGCAATGTAAACATCAGAACAGTAGGTATTCGCCATCCTAAAAGAGGTAGGAATTGGGGAAATAATTATCAGAACCAACAATGGCATTCAAATGACAGTAATGTTGTTCCAAACAGAATTAAGCAGGTAAACAACAGCGCGGAAAGCAATGCTATGCCAGCTAACTATAATGAAACTAGAGGAAACAGTAGTAGGCCGAGGCAGGAAAACTAGTTCCCGTCTATGAGGACACTGGCGCTCACCAGGCGGTTACTTTTCCTAAGCCAGTAGTTACGGGGATTGGTAAGACAGATCAGAATACTCAAACTGAACATGTGGATGAAGAGTCGGTAGCATCTAAGGATACAATAGAAATATTAGATCACTCACAGTATTTGATAGATACCGTGTTAGAGACGCTTTCTAAGTGGGAAGAGAAAGAGAAGGCGCAGCAGTGTAACGATAGGGAAGAGCTACAAAATACTGAATTGACAGGTGAAGAAGCAGAAGAAATTCATGCTTATATTTACGATGAAGATGATGTGCTCTTATCTAAAGTGCCTGTGCAGGATGTTGATAATGTACTAATAAATTTAGGACAGGAGATAAGTGAGAATGTAGAGGGTAGGCTGTTGAGGGTCGATGAACCCAGTAGCTGTGACCAGTTGTCACTTGAGAAGGAAACCGACGATAATGGTGAAAGTGGTTTAGCTGTAACTAGTGTTATGCCGGGTCTGGAGACGCAGAATCGCTCAGACTACAGTAATTTGGGTTATGTTCAGCAAACTAAATGTAATGAAGTCGTGCGGTGTTTCGATTTAAAATTAATAGACCGACTGGAAAAGGCAGCTGAAAATGTAATTCAGGAAACCCCTACACACTGTGACCTAAATGTAATGAAGACAGATGTCAATCACTTTAGTTGGAGACAAATCCAAAAGGAACTACTAGATGAATTTGAGAAACCACCTGTACTACCTAGAATAAGCCACCCTATAATAATAGTGAATATGTTGGGTATCAATGTACGTTGTCTCTTAGACAGTGGAAGTGAGGTGAGTGCAATATCTCAGTCCTTCTTTGATGCATTACCTGGTAAAGACAAGCTTACAGTAATGAGGGTATCAGGACTAAGAATAATTGGTGCTACTGGCAAGGTGTCAAAAACGGTAAAGCAAGAAGCTTTGCTGCCCTTTAACATTAATGGTAATTTAGTTGATCATCCATGTTTAATTGTAAACAATCTCAGTATTGAGGTTTTAATTGGCATAGATTTCTTGTCAAAATATCAGAGTGTTGTGGACTTTGAAAGAAGCCAGTTAAAAATGGTCTTACCAATAACCGGAGTAATTATAGTTCCTTTTAGTGATAAACATGTAGTAACTGATGATGAAACTTGGGAGCTGCCTATACGAGTTCTGAAAAATAGGAGGTATTGGGACGAAGGTGTTAATCTTAGTAACAGTAAGTTGAACACAGAAGAAGAAGAAGCAATTATTTTAGACAAAATAGAAGCTAAATTGCAGGAAATCGATAAAATTTCCGCCAATCAAAAGGAAGAACTGAGACAGGTTCTAAAAAGGCATCATAAGGTATTTTCAGATCGACGTGGCGTGGTCAAAGGTTATGAATGATTGCTGTAGGGAGGAGGTTGTTCTGTAACCTCTACACAGTGTGGCAGCTGTGCAGTCCCAGCTGTGTGAGATCTTCTTTCCCTTTCAGGTCTCACTCATTCTTCATCTTTCCTATCCACAAAAATTTCGACCTCTTCTTTCTAGACATGAAATTTTTCTGTCATGGCTATCAAGCCATGAGTTATGTAACCATTCTATCTACCGATTAGTGAAGAAAAATACCTAATGTGACAAACCTAATAGTGACAAACAATAGAGAAGTATGATGTAATTAAGATACAATGTATTTGAGTAACAAGTATGTATAGAACCCTGGTACTATGGTAAGTACAAAGTGTTGTTTTATTGGAAATAGTCCACCAACAGTAATTTAAAAAGATATATGAATTCATATACAAGCAGGATCTGAAGTGGTAGTGAAACCTAGTGTATGCATTAGAGCTAACCAAGAAATAGTAAAAGAGATTGCTTAGTGTTAGGAAAAATATGCAGATAAGTTGTAAGATTAAACTCACCTGGTGTAGCAAGGAAAGGCAGTGTAATAGAATTGAGCAGTGTTTGTGGTTGAGACGTGAAGGACACGTCCCTGAAGTATTTATAAGGTTGGAGCTGGCCATTATTTTAGTGTAGTGTGTGACAGGATACACCTACACGTATTGAGGTTATGAGTTGGAGGCGTGAATGCGACCATAGGTACCCTTATGTTAGATGAGACAGAGCAGCTCATGGTGTCCTATAGGTTTAAGGAATTTAGCATTACGCTCGTCCACAATTACTTGATGCACTTTAGTGGTAGGTCTGAGAGAGACTACCTGAGGTTTCAGCGTCCGATCGAGTGGAAATGGATTGCCACGTGAGCAAACTGATCAGCTGCAATACACTATGAATATGAAATAAATGTGCTATCCTATGCTTTAAATATTAATAGAGTGAGTGTTAAATAAGTACATACACTAGCAAAATAAATAAGTAACATAATGGCAGACGTGAAACATTAATTTTAGCTCAGCATAAATACACTTCAAAGTAAGTAAGTACCTAATTGCAGATGTGGAACTAACACAACAGCAGAGGACCAATAAGTGGATTTTGTAGTCAACTAAACGTAGTGTGTTTTGAACACTCAGAACGGTACTGTTACCAAAAGTTACTCACATGTACAAAGAAGCTGAGAAAACAACCACTAATCATACTCATACTATCTCTAAGAATAAGGTAATTGAAGATGAGTCAGTTAAGTGCTTAAAATACAAATGTGTCAGGAATGTACCGAGCATTGTTTCAGTGTTCCGGCCCAGAAATAATAAATTAATGTTAAATAGGATTCCTGATTGTATGCCTTGAGCATAAATTTTCTCTAGTAAGTGACTAACGGCGTTCTGAGCCTTTTGTTTACCGATTTTATGACATTTAAGTAACCGCGAGAGTAATGTTGAAAAAGTTCTGTTAACTTTGTTCCAGCAAAATATTGAAGGATAAAATGTATATATACCCATTTCATTGTGACCCACCCTTAGATATTAAGTGAACAGAGTCTGAGGCACTCTTTTTGTTTGTTCTACAGGACAAACCAGATAATGGCAGCCTGGTAGCTGCGTGAAAGTGTGGAGTGACTTGGACACAACTCACAGTGACCCCTCCCCTTTCCCCCATGTAATTTAGAGAGAACGTGAAGGACGCACACCATAGCAACTTCCCCTCCTCTACCCTTGTGAATGGAAGTGTAGGGCGCCAGCCAAAGCGGCTACAACCACGTGTGTAAAAATTATTTGTGAACTTTTCTTTCAGGTTTAGAAAAGACTGCTAAGAGATAATCATCTGTTTATATATCATGTTATTTTCTTTGAATTGGTGTATGTAAAAATGTATTTAATGTATTTAATGGATCTAAGATTTTTATAAGTTTTCAATTCGTATGTGTTTGTTTGTCTAAGGCAATATGTATGCCAAAATATTTCATTGACTTTGCTTAAAATTTTGAGTAACGACATTGTTTAAAAGACAGTGAACATGCCCAAAATTTAAATAATTAATGTAGGTAATCAGTTTTCTTTAATGTTTCTACATGTTTATATCTCAATTTTGATTTTTTTATAGGGAGTTAAACTGTACTCTTGCTTCCCTTTTTGTAATTAAATTTTTTATATTCATTAACATTCATAAACAAAAAAATTTAAGTAGAGAGTGATGTAGGGAAGCAGCCTACTCGCGCTGTAATAAATTCACATCAGTTTCCATTGTGTGCCAGCCCGTCTGCTGTAACTAGCTCTGACGTCATAATGTTGCACAATACCTAAAAAAATCAAGCAAATGACCTAAAACTTTTCTAGCATGTCAGGAATAATACTAAATTAATGTGTGTTAAATATCAGTTCGATAATTCAGCCATTTTTGAAATTTGGACGTTTTTCTGAAAAAATCATTGGCGCAACAGAAAAGAGCTAGAGACTTCAAAATTTATATTTAGATTCATCTTTCATAATGATTTAATAAAAACAGTACTTTGGATTTCACAGATTAAGACTTTAGTGGAAATTCATGATTTTCTGGTTTTCGTCTCAAAACTGAAGGAAGCAAGATAGATTAAGTAGGCTAATAAATAAGGCTAGGATGTTTAGATTTAACTAGGTTGGAGGTCCGCTATGACTATGAAGATGTGAAAAGTTTCTTTTGAATACCTATAAAATTATAGCGATAGCGGATCTCAAAAGGGCCAGTTCAGAGCTCATCTGCTGCGTGCAGTGTAATTTAATTAATTCTCTCGCCCAAAATAGTTAACTTAGCCACGTCAAAATTTTATTATCAATACTTACCTGCGTGCTGAATGCACGTTTAAATTAAGAGCTTCATCGGCCATCAGCAAAAGAAGCAATAAATTATTATGTAACTTGAAGTGGTGCGTTACTAGCCCAGCGGCTAGTCGGGAGAGCCGATTTGAACAGGCGTTCTCTTAGCCGTCCGCACCGCGGCTATATATATATAAGAGCGCTGCGCGAGGAAGGAAGGCCCCAGTTCTCTCCAGACGCTGAATAGCACGTCAGCTGTGTCGGGAGTCGCTTCGCTCGGAAGCACTGCTACAAACAGCCTCGGGTGCCGTATTAAGTTACTAGAGATACGCGGAACCGTGAAAGCATTTCAAGTAAAGGATTAATTCTGAGATGGTTTGCTTTATCTAGCTTCAGTTTGCGTATTGTCGTATTTTCACGTGCCGTCGCGGGACAGACATTCTACCAATTATTATAGCGTGGCGTTTGATGAAATATTCTCATCAAATCTTGGCGAGCATTCTTTTAACATTTAATTCGGACATTTATAGTTGCATCAGCGCATTAGACTTTGAACTGCTCTGTTAGTTAGGTTGTAGGGATACTTGTGTTTGTTATCAGTGAATGTCAGAATATACTCAACTATTTTGGAAAATCGTTTTGATTAGAAATCCCGAACAATCTCCTAATTCCTCAGAGCTATAAGCTGCAGCTATAATGGTATTCTCAGATGAAGTGGGCACTAGGAACTCTCTTTACAGGCTCCACGTTTTATTAAATCACTTTCTGGGTGCTAAAAGGTAAATAGAGAGCCAGGCCAGTGTTGAGACGGCGAAAGACAGCATTAACAACATTTTAAAAGCCTGAAACTGATTCAAACATTTTGACATGCAAAAACATTTGTACAGCAAATTTAAATATTACCGAGTTAACCGCCGCCCCACAATGGACATACTATTATTTTAGCCCTACTCATGCAACTACATTTAATTTTTTTAACTGGGAGATAATGCAGATATTAAAGCGCAAGAACTGACAGTGGCTAAACGTAGAGCAGTGGAGGCATCGATACCTGTTGGCAGAGGTCTTTCTAAAGTAGTATCTTGCATCTGTACTGGGGCACTGCAGAAATTAATATGTGAAAGAAGAAGGGTCTGGAAGCTATATCAAAGCAGGATGACGCAAGAAGAAAGAGTCCGAAGGTTGCATAGATACAAATATGTTAAACAATTTTTAAGGAAGAATTAATGAGAACAAAAATGAAAGGCTGGAACAATTCGTAGAGACTAATTAGTAACCGATCCGGGGGTTTACCATATAAAATAGTATGTGAGAAAATACTATCACCAACAGGCTTATCCATGCTCAAAACGAATTATGGGACGGTAACAGAAAGCTAGGAATAGTCAGCTGCCCAGCGAATGGAAACACTACTTTCTCACGATGGAGAAGAAAGAGAGACAGATGATCAACGTAGGTTACCAGAAACATGATGGGAAGACTAAGAAACAGTAAACCCCTTCGCACAACAAGAAATCAGGCAAATTATTTTAAGACGTACTTGTCAAGAAATGTTCAAATGTGTGTGAAATCTTATGGGACTTAAGTACTGAGGTCATCAGTCCCTAAGCTTACACACTACTTAACCTAAATTATCCTAAGGACAAACACACACACACCCATGCCCGAGGGAGGACTCGAACCTCCGCCGGGACCAGCCGCACAGTTCATGACTGCAGCGCCTTAGACCGCCTGGCTAATCCCACACGGCAAGACGTACTTCTCACAGCCCGGCAGTTCGGAATTTCGCAGTCAGTTTCCGCCAGAGTGCAGCAGTGGGACTCACTTGAAGACGTTGTCGTAGGGCATTCCTCGTTGGCGACGAGCTGTCCACCGAACGCCATGGCGGCGGCGTAGGCGAAGAAACCGATGCTGCGCGACAGCGAGTAGGTGGCGGCGCGCAGGTGCGCAGCGCGGCCTGCAGCTCCTGCAGGTACTGCACGTGGAACTGGCGCTCCCGGCACAGCCCCAGCACAGTGCGGATGTTTCCCACCGACTCCACAGCCACCTGCGTGCAGCACCACGCAGTTGAGGTGAGTCGGTTATAAATGGGGGTGCGGCCGTGACTGTTACAAAAAAATTTGACTATATATGACGGTAGTGTCTGTTCCCGAAGAACAGTTACCGTTGATGACCATGCAGCTTTGCTAGAAATGAAATGATCATTAAATGGACACCCTAGCTGCAAACAGGCGTTGATATACTTCATTGGGGACATGTTGAAAACATGTGCCCCGACTGGGAACAGACTCTACCGTCATACATAGTTAAAATATGGCTTCCCGGCCATTGACCTTCTTGTACGAACGCACACGCTATGCCCGAACTCGTACGGGACTTGGTAGATTAATCTGCTACGAGTAATGAGTACGATGGGCAAACATCTATTAGGCGTACTACAAATGCAGTGGTGGGGACATGTTGGGAATTTGGGTCTAACGGGAAGCGTGCAGGTGATAAGTCCCTGCAGGCGCACTATCCTCTGTGCACTCGGTGGCTCAGATGGATAGAGCGTCTGCCATGTAAGCAGGACATCCCGGGTTCGAGTCCCGGTGGGAGCACACATTTTCAACATGTCCCCAATGAAGTATATCAACGCTTGTTTGCAGCTAGGGCGTCCATTTAATTATCATTTAAAAAAAAATTCACTATGGCTAAGGATGTTTCAGGAATTTATTGTCTGTCCACCTACCAAACGCTAGCTCATTAAGTCGCCCACACAAAATCGAAAATCAGCCATATTGATCGCTGAGGATCATTCTCTCCAAATTCTTACACGCAAGATTTCTAAAATCTCATCTACGCACCACACGGCCACGACTCTCGCCCTAGGTTGCCGACAAGTACCGGTATCGCGTTTGTGTCTGTGTTCGATGTGTAACTGTCGGAAGTTTCATTGTTGTATGTCTGTTAGTTATTGTTCAGTGCTGTATTGAGTAGAACGTTGTGTAGCACTGTTTGCGAATTTCGATATGGCAGACTGAGAGGAGCAATGCGTCTGATTTAAATTTTCTGTGAAATACAAGGAAACCTTTACAGAGACACACTAAATGACGCAGGAATCCTATTCTGATGCGTGATTATGCCGAACTCGGTGTTACTAAAGGGCTCACACGGCTTAAAAATAGCCGGGCGGAAGTTAAAGATGACCATCGTTCAGGACGCCCTTCGACGTCTACCGACGACGCTCGGTGTCAGGAACGCCGACGAAATTGTTTGTGCCAACCGAAGACTGACTGTCCGAGAGACCGCAGAAGATGTTGGTTCAAAATGGTTCAAATGGCTCTGAGCGCTATGGGACTTAACTGCTGAGGTCATCAATCCCCTACAACTTAGAACTACTTAAGCCTATGTCCGCAGCTCGTGGTCGTGCGGTAGCGTTCTCGCTTCCCACGCCCGGGTTCCCGGGTTCGATTCCCGGCGGGGTCAGGGATTTTCTCTGCCTCGTGATGATTGGGTGTCGTGTGCTGTCCTTAGGTTAGTTAGGTTTACGTAGTTCTAAGTTCTAGGGGACTGATGACCATAGATGTTAAGTCCCATAGTGCACAGAGCCATTTGAACCATTTTGAACTACTTAAGCCTAACTAATCTAAGGACATCACACACATCCATGCCCGAGGCAGGATTCGAACCTGCGACCGTAGCAGTCGCGCGGTTTCAGACTGTAGCGCCTAGAACCGCTCGGCCACACCGGCCGGCTTCAGTTGGATTATATCATGAAATCCTGTCATAGCATCTTGGACCGCATCGTGTTGTCGCCAGGTTCGTCCCACGGCTCATGAGTCAAGACCATAAAGGCCTTCGCCTCGCAATCCGTAAAGAGGTTTGCGATGGCGCAAATGAGAACGAAATGTCCCTTAAGAGAATCATAACTGGTGATGAAATATGGGTCTACGGCTATGATGTTGAGATCAAGGTTTAGTCTTCACAATGGGTCGGGAATGGTTCTCTAAGACCAAAAGAAGCTTGTCAGGTTATGTCAAATGTCAAAACCATGATGACAGTTTTCTTTGACTTAGAAGGATTCGTGTCACAGGGATAAACTGTTAATCGATGATAGTATCGGGACGTGTAGCGATGCCTGCGGGAAAATGTGAGATAGAAACGGCCTCAAATGTGGCAAGACAGTTCATGGATCTCGCATCATGATAACGCACCCGCATATTCATTCCTGTTGGTGTGTGACTATTGCACAAAAAACGAAAGCATTGTTCTGCCTCATCCTCCGAACTCTCCACACCTAGCCCTGCGGACTTCTTTTTATTTCCAAAGTTGAAAACCCTGTTGAAAGGACGAAGATTTGGAACGATAGACGAAATAGAAGAAAATTCGCGCGATCCGGAGCGTTGCATCAATTGTAGAGGAGAGAATTTCGGAGACCATGAGCAATAAGAAAACGTAAGAGCCGATAAATTTTGTGGATGAAGTGCTTGAATTTTATAAACAGCCTTCGTACTGTAGCAAACCGAAAGAATAAAGGATTAAGGCTATGGAATGAAGAAATTTCAATCGCATTAACAGACAATTAATTAACTCATCGACAAGCGTTACAGCAACAAACAGATGAAACAAAAGAAATGTAGAAGGAAAAAACCAAATGAAGCGAAAAATATTGTAAGGGAAACCCATCAACAGTCTTGGGACAAATTTATAAGCTCCAATGAAGATGATATACATCGGAGGCAAATGCTAGCCTATAATGTGGTTAAGCGTCTAGATAGCGAGGAAAGAGATGCAGCAAATATAAGTAACCGAAGAAGAACGATGTTTGCTACTTCAGAGATATGTAGTCTAATAACTCCCTTGGATAAGAAGAGGGAAATGATGAGCCTTTTTGCGATAGTGTTGATCCTGTTACCGTAGCGAAATTAAAAATACCATTAAAAGAAATGAAGAATACGAAAACTACGAAGAAGACGGAATAAATGCAGAATTGTTGAGATATAGGGGCCCAATATTAAATCAGAGACTTCTGAATCTAATTAATAAATGTTGGAATGGATATCATAATCGAAGATGCATGCCCAAGTTGCGTTTATATTTTAAAAAAGTGCTAGAAACAGGTGTGAAAAATATTGGGAAATAAACGTTTTGAATACAGGATGTAAAATGTATGCAAGAATATCAAACAGAGTATGAGCGATCACAGGCGTTTTCTATTAGAACAAAACAGCTTTAAAATGATAGATGCTGTACAGATATCTATTTAACAGTTAAGCAGATAATAGAAAAAAAGAAGGGAACATAACATTGAAACTCATATACCTTTCACTGATTAGGAAAAAGCATTCTACCGGATAAATAGGGAAAAATTACGGGAAGTAATGACTCAAAGAGGATATATGGAGCTCTTAATTAAAGTACCGTACTGAAAAGAATTTTTTATACACAACGATCAGCATGTCAGAAATGGAAGGTACAGTGAAGAGTTACATATAACTCATTGTGTAAGGCAGGATTGTAGCTTGTGTCCTATCTTGCTTACAATTTATGCAGATGATTTCGTTAGCGACTGGATATACAAAATTAACGGAGGCATTTGTATTGCAACAAATTTTACGCTTAAGAAGATGCTATTTGCTGGTGGTCAGATTACTATAAGTAAAACTAAAGAAGATCCGCAAAGACGAGTATATTTGTTACAGAAATTATGCGAGAATTATAATTTCAAAATTTTCATACATAAAACAAAAACATTGGCCTTCAGAGGTAAGTATAATGCCGGAACTAAGATTATAGTCAGTGATGCTATATTACAAAAATTCACAGGTATAAATTACATAGATACATGTCAGTTGTAGATGTGAAAGTAATTTTGAAAGCTATTTACCCTTGCTCCAGTAAACAGACGGTACAATAAACAGAGGCGTACAAACTAAGACCACAAAAGAAACGTAGATGAAGTAATGGCTGTGCCTGTTTTTCTTTATGGGTCTCTGAAACACGGACATACACGAAAGCTGATAAAAACAAGACACAAGCTGCCGAAATAAGGTTCTTGAGGACAATAAGAGGATGTACTCCTTCAAATAAAATTGAACATAAAAAAAGTAAGACAAGAACTAGGAATAAATTCTTTGTAAGGAGAAATTGTAAACTATAGGAATGAGTAAGCGCATGTTCATACAATACCGAAGGCGAGGACCTCAATAAGAGTGTTTTACTATAGATCTAAGAAAAGAGGATATCCGAGAAAACCAAGGAAACGATGGTGAAATGGGTTCTGATGTCGGGAGACGCAACTTTGCTTAATCCACGGAGTGCAGAACAAGAAGGAAATGGCGCAGAATGAAAGCACTTCAATTGGGTATTTAATGTTAACGAAGTACCTACTGCTAACACTCTGAGACGTTTCTTTTCCAGTGGGTACAGGAAAAAATCGTCTTCGAAAATAGTTTGGTCTGTCCATAATCCCACCAACATAGCCGGGTTATGGGAAGACAGACCCATTGTTTTAGAGAGGAGAATATGCACCGTCCTTAGGAACCCAAAAACCGGCGGTGGCGTCCCCAGTGGAGACCAAAACTGGCTCTGAACTCACGTTACATTATTAAATTATGAAACATATATACGGTTCTTTCAAATAAACAATTTTAGATATAATGTTAGATCGTTATATAACGAGCATTGACTAAGAACGATGCAGCCAGCTCGAAACACAATAATGTAATAAATATAAGAACATGTACATCC
Organism: Schistocerca cancellata; assembly: GCF_023864275.1. Classification (NCBI taxonomy): domain Eukaryota; kingdom Metazoa; phylum Arthropoda; class Insecta; order Orthoptera; family Acrididae; genus Schistocerca; species Schistocerca cancellata. The sequence continues at coordinate 241,368,360 of NC_064628.1, read as the reverse complement.
AAATAGTATTCCACAAGCTACCAAACGATGTGTTGCGGAGGGTACATCTGCTCCCTCCTCCCCCCCCCCCCCTTCCCTGTTCCATTCGCAAATGGCGAGTGGGAAGAACGTGTTCCGCAAGCAAACTGCGATATCATCAGTCTATTGTTATGATATTCCATCTGAAGTTGCATGACCTGTCCAGCAGGAAGGTGTTGAGTGCAGCGGCAAGTCGCTGCAAATGGCAACAGGTCACATGGTCGTTAACGTAGCCACTGGACCTCGAGGACCAGTTCTGGACATTGCTGCTCTCAGTATCTTGTTTATCTAACTCACCCATAATATATTTTATTTTGTACCGTCTACAAGAGTGATTTCGATTGCGATATTGCTCGCTTACGTCGACCCAGCTACTGACATAGAACTAGCTGTCTATCGTTCACGTAAAGTTTCAAGTGCTGCAAGACCACAGCTGTGCTAGTCCATTTCCGTATGTATAACTGTCAAATGTACTACAACAGCCAGTCTATAATCCTGTGCAGTTTTTGTGAGAGTCCTGCTATCGCATACCGTGTTTTCTTTTGCGATCGCTGTTTGTTTGTTAATGGAGACAGATAACTGCAGAGCAACTATCGTTAACCTGACAAGAGGAAGAAGAACTGAGGTTTAGCGTCTACTCAACAAACACAGAATGGGCAAGGATCGGGAGACCAGCTCAGTAGCGTACCTTCCAAAGCAGCTGTTCTTGCATTCGCCTTATGCGCTTTAGGGAAACCCTAAATCTGGCTCGTCGAATTGGAATTTTAACTCCGGTCCTCCCTGCAACTCCTCGTTCGGCATTATCTGACGAATCTTCACAGGGAGCCACATGGCACGCTGGTGTTTGTTCACAAAAAAAAAAAAAAAAAAAAAAAAAAAAAAAAAAAAAAAAAAAAAAAAAAAAAAAATGAACTGCAGGAACTCTTCACAATGAAAATTAGCTGACAATGAGTGAATCACCGTACTTGACATGTGTTTGGGAGATTTTTACGCTGATTCGTAGTAAGTAGACATTTTCTTGTGCTCTCCCGAACACTACAATATACACATATCAAACCAAAAACTCCCCAAATATGATCTCCTTTCGCTGCTCAGAGCTCTTGCTGTTAACTTCAAACAAAGTCATCAATATAGATACTCCACACGGCTTACTTATCGGTTGACGTAAACTCATTACTTGCTTCTCGTTATCGAGTCAGAAACATAAAAACACACAAACAGTCAAATAGAGAACTAAGATTGGGAAAATATATGTGGTGAATTGTATTTTCATATGACATTTGCTCAGAAATTCGCAGCCTACAAGACTCGTTGTACGTTATGATTATTCACTGAAGCATCTCGCTTATAATTCGCTCTTGTCCACATTCACAGTGCGTGTCATCAACATAAAATCCCAATTTCTCTTCGTATTGTCCGTGAAACTTTCAACTCCGAATCGTAATGTATTTAATGACTTCCGTACCAACCGGGTTTCGTTGTTTTCCAGGGAAAACAAGCTGTTGCTATCCATCTGCACACATGAACTGTTTTGTTCTTACACCCTTCGAATCCTCACCTTATCGGGATGCGCGGAAAGCCGTATGAAGCTCTCCTTGGACGTCGTCCGCTGTGCAGGAAGCATATGTGGATGCAATTATAAGCCTCACCACTTTTAACCCTCACCTTTCAACCTCACATTTACGTCCATTTCTCTGCGTACATTCTTTCAGTTAGGTAATAAAGTTTATGTGTAGGAGAAGGCTTGAGACTTAATCAGTCTACGTGTTTGATTGGACCTTGCATACATGTGTCTAGTATAAGGTGATCTGCAGAAGACTGAAGACGCATATTCCTCTCTAGAAAAATGCAGTGCTGTTGATGATTAGCGGATTGTAAAAGGATATGAATCTGATTTTGTTTCGTGTAGAAATATTCCATTTTGTCTTTATTGTAACGATGTTTTAAGGTGCGAGTACTGTCAGGCTTGGTTCCCAGTATCTGGAGCATTACAGTTCTGTAATTACGATCCTGGTCATACTGCATGTAGGTCACAACTAGCTACAGACTTCTCTTTTAGAAGAGTTTGGACTTATCTGTTCCCATTACAGAAACCTGAGAGCTTTCTGAGCACAGTTGTCAGATTCCTCTCCACAGCGTACATTTTCCGCTTTATGAAGCTAGAACTGTCATTTTTAGACAGAAATCTTCTTGTATTTGGAGTCAGCGGTTGGTTGTTAGTGTAGATATTGATGAGAAATTGAGCTATATTACCTCTTTGGGGCAGCTGTTTAGGGGGTACGCTCCCATGAATATGATATGCCTGGAAGTCAACTAAAAGCATACTATTTTGCTGAAGTTTTCTGATAAAATCAGTGCATTGGAGGTCCATTAGCAGGTTGCAAAATTTGACGTAAAGTAATCGGTTCTGTACTTTGTCGTATGGTGCTCTCAGAGACAAGAAAGTCACAAAAGAAAGATATTGAATTCCAAATGCATCCTCTATCAACCTCTAGGAACTGTATAAAGTTGTTTCCGCGTCGTAACCATTCTAATGTATATCTAGAGAATCACTTTTAAGTAGAATACGTAGAACTGTGTTAGTAATCATGTCTTCTACCAGTTTGTAAGGATGTCTTAAAAGGCTAATTATCCTAAATTTCTGGTTTAAGAAGAGCTATCACTCTGCACTATCACTATATCTTTGGTATTTGGCAGCTGCTCATATAATTGTTGAAGAGTTTGTAATGAATTTGTGTAGCGAAAGACGATCAGTGGCTCATCATTCGCTAAGCACAGAAATTGCCAATACTATTAAGAAAAGGATTACGCTATACTCATCGTACATTTATTATACGATAGAAACAAATTTACAATTATTGTTTTGCATTTCTCATAGTTTTACACAAATAATACTAATTTCAGTATTCTTCAGGTAAACTAATTTTTTCATCGAATTTATTTCGAAGTTTACCTGTCTACTTTTATTTCCAAATGAAGCTACCAAAGTTAAAATGGTTAATTATTCATTTTCAAATCAACGTAATAGAAAATATTGTCAATAGGGACGTCAGTTGTTATGTAAAATCTATTGAACTGGGAACCTAGAAACGACGGAGAGGCTTCGTCCCCGCCGTAGCATCTGTGGTACACAACCCCCAACAGGCTACAGCAGTCCATTCAGCCTTCGCCACCCCACACTGAACCCAGGGTAATTGTGCGGTTCGGCCCCCTGTGGAGGCCCCCGGGAACGTCTCACACCAGACCAGTGTAAGCCCAAATGTTTGGTGGTAGAGTAATTGGTGTACGCATACGTGGAGACAGTGTTTGCACAGCATACGCCTACATAGTGAAACTGAGGCGGAATAAGGGGAACCAGCCCGCATTCGCCGAGGCAGATGGAAAACCGACTTAAAAACCATCCACAGACTGGCCAGCACATCGGATCTCGACATTAATCTGCGGGGCGGATTCGTGCCGGGAACCGGCACGCCATTCCGCCCGGAAAGCAGTGCGTTAGACAGCGCGGTTAACCGGGCAGGCTCAGCCAGTAATATTACTTTCACTAAAATATGTAAAATAAAAAGTAAGCAGTGTTCACTACGATGAGATGAAATGACTCCAGTTAGAACCGCCTTGACGCACATAATCTCACCAACAAGCTGTCCCACCTTCGGCAAGACTGTTGCAGCCGCGAGCAGTGGCCTACCTTGGTGGCCTTCTCCACGGACGAGGCGTTGCCCAGGAACTCGCCGCGCTGTAGCTTCCCCTGGATGAAGAAGACGGCGAAGAGCGGCGGCACGAACGCCAGCACGAGCAGGCCCAGCCGCCATTCGTAGTACAGCGACGGCGCCACGGACAGCACCAGCGTGCCCAACGACTGCGTGATGGTGCCGATGCGCTGCCCAGTCACCTGCACCAGTAAAAAACACAGGGTTCAGCTCATCTGGCACTTTGGGTATGAAGCATACCTTACCACTGACCTATGCTCTACCCTGACCTAGTCTGCTTTCTGTGGATGCCTGTGATTAATGTTTATACGATGTAGCGTATATGGATATACACTCCTGGAAATGGAAAAAAGAACACATTGACACCGGTGTGTCAGACCCACCATACTTGCTCCGGACACTGCGAGAGGGCTGTACAAGCAATGATCACACGCACGGCACAGCAGACACACCAGGAACCGCGGTGTTGGCCGTCGAATGGCGCTAGCTGCGCAGCATTTGTGCACCGCCGCCGTCAGTGTCAGCCAGTTTGCAGTGGCATACGGAGCTCCATCGCAGTCTTTAACACTGGTAGCATGCCGCGACAGCGTGTACGTGAACCGTATGTGCAGTTGACGGACTTTGAGCGAGGGCGTATAGTGGGCATGCGGGAGGCCGGGTGGACGTACCGCCGAATTGCTCAACACGTGGGGCGTGAGGTCTCCACAGTACATCGATGTTGTCGCCAGTGGTCGGCGGAAGGTGCACGTGCCCGTCGACCTGGGACCGGACCGCAGCGACGCACGGATGCACGCCAAGACCGTAGGATCCTACGCATTGCCGTAGGGGACCGCACCGCCACTTCCCAGCAAATTAGGGACACTGTTGCTCCTGGGGTATCGGCGAGGACCATTCGCAACCGTCTCCATGAAGCTGGGCTACGGTCCCGCACACCGTTAGGCCGTCTTCCGCTCACGCCCCAACATCGTGCAGCCCGCCTCCAGTGGTGTCGCGACAGGCGTGAATGGAGGGACGAATGGAGACGTGTCGTCTTCAGCGATGAGAGTCGCTTCTGCCTTGGTGCCAATGATGGTCGTATGCGTGGTTGGCGCCGTGCAGGTGAGCGCCACAATCAGGACTGCATACGACCGAGGCACACAGGGCCAACACCCGGCATCATGGTGTGGGGAGCGATCTCCTACACTGGCCGTACACCACTGGTGATCGTCAAGGGGACACTGAATAGTGCACGGTACATCCAAACCGTCATCGAACCCATCGTTCTACCGTTCCTAGACCGGCAAGGGAACTTGCTGTTCCAACAGGACAATGCACGTCCGCATGTATCCCGTGCCACCCAACGTGCTCTAGAAGGTGTAAGTCAAGTACCCTGGCCAGCAAGATCTCCGGATCTGTCCCCCATTGAGCATGTTTGGGACTGGATGAAGCGTCGTCTCACGCGGTCTGCACGTCCAGCACGAACGCTGGTCCAACTGAGGCGCCAGGTGGAAATGGCATGGCAAGCCGTTCCACAGGACTACATCCAGCATCTCTACGATCGTCACCATGGGAGAATAGCAGCCTGCATTGCTGCGAAAGCTGGATATACACTGTACTAGTGCCGACATTGTGCATGCTCTGTTGCCTGTGTCTATGAGCCTGTGGTTCTGTCAGTGTGATCATGTGATGTATCTGACCCCAGGAATGTGTCAATAAAGTTTCCCCTTCCTGGGACAATGAATTCACGGTGTTCTTATTTCAATTCCCAGGAGTGTATATTATCAGCCAGAACATTATGACCACCTATCTAATAGCCTGTATATCCATCTTTGGCACGTATAACCGCGGGGCGCGTCGTGTCATGGAAACACTGAGGGCTTAGTAGGTCGCTGGAGGGAGTTGGCACAACATCTGAAGACACAAGTCACCTAATTCCCGCAATTTCCAGCAAGACTGCTGATGAGCTCCGACACCACTTTCAGTCACATCCCAGACGTGTTCGATAAGGTTCCAGATCTGTGCGAGATGGGGTGCCAGCACATCAACTGGAACTCGCCTCTATGTTCCTTGAGCCACTCCATCACACTCCTGGCCTTGTAACGTAGCGCATTATTTTACTGCAAAATGCCATTACCGTCGGTAAACATGATCGCCATGAAGGGGTGTACGTGGTCTGCAACCATTACGCGACACTCCGTCATGGTGCATTGCACGAACTCAACTGGACCCATGGATCCCAGATGAATGTTCACCAGACCATAATGGAACCGCCGCCAGCTTGTCTCCGTCCCACAGTATAGGTATCAGGGAGCTGTCCCCCTGGAAGACGACGAATTCGCGCTCAACATTCGGCCTTATGAAGAAGCTATCGGGCATCATCAGACTATGCAACGGTTTTCCACTGTTCCAACGTCCAGCGCCGATGGTCACCTGCCCACTTCAGTGGTAGCTGCCGATGTCGTGGTGTTAACATTGGCACACACATGTGTCGTTGGCTGCGGTGGCCCATCGTTAGGGGTGTTCGGTGCACTGTGTGTTCAGACACACTTCTGCTCTGCCCAGAATTAAAGGCTGATTTTAGTTCTGCCACAGTTCGCCGCCTGTCCCGTTTTATCAGTCTGCCCAACCTACGATGTCCGTCATCTGTAACGAGGGGTGGCCGCCCAACGCCACGGCATCTGGGCGTGGTCTCACCTTGGTTTCGCCACGTGTTGAAGACACTCACCATAGCACTCCTCGAACACCAGACTCGACAAGTTGTGCAGTTTCCGAATGCTCGTGCCAAACTTCCGGGCCATCACAATCTGCCTCGGTCAAAGATAAATCTCGCATTGCCCTTTCTACACGCCGACAGCACTGATACTACGTGCACCGTGCGTATGACTAGCAATTATTCCTCGCCAGATGACGCTGCTGTCACCTGCACGGGTTTATATCGATACTAGGCCGGTGGTCGTAATATTCTGGTCGATCAGTGTGTAGTTGTTCGTAACTATGGAAGCAAAATATCTGCAGGAAAAATGTGGAGAGATCGGAAATGAAACTGTCGTCGGGATATCGGGCAAGTTTGCGCGACCTTGTTGCGATGAGGGCAGACGCTTCGCCCAAAAACTCACCGTGATTTTGTTATCTGTCATGTCTCTGTAGATATTCTGCAAGCGCCTATGAATACCTGAGATGCTCTGATTTTCCGCCAAAAGAAATTCAGTCACAGCTCTCTGCTTCGAGCGCACTTCCGATATAGACGTTATTGTGAAGGCTACGTATAGCGCCACCACCTATCGAAACTTCATGAGACTATAGGGGCAGAAGCGGGAACGATAAATTCCGCATTTTTTCAACCAAAATCTGCGGAGAAAAAAAGTGTTGCATTGTTAACTGAAATCCTCTATCAATTTTTCATTAAACAGAAACACATCTTACAATTCACGCGTTCCTCACGTTCAGAAACTATTTCTTGATATGTTCCGTGGCATACTTTATTTCTGTATAACAGTTTTCATACTTTATTTCCATATAACAACTTGATACTTTGTTACGCACGATTAATACTTCTAAATACAATCGCTTTGAACTATTTCTTGCGTCCATTATCTATCACATCTTGCTGCTATCGAATAACTTGATCATTCTCGAGCATTTTCGACAATGATATATATGAACTTGGATGAATATGTAGCTGAAAAGTATTGCAAGCTTTCTGTTGAAACTTCATGCTGAAATAGATACACTATGTGATCAAAAGTACCCAGACGCCCCCAAATATTAGGTGCATTTTGCGGCCACCTACTGCCAGGTGCTCGATATCAGTGACCTCTGTAGTCATTACACACCGTAAGAGAGCAGAATGTGGCGCTTCGGGGAACTCACGGACTTCGAACGTGGTCAGGAGATTGGGTGTCACTTGTGTCATACGTCTGTATGCGAGATTTCCACACTCCTGAACATCCCTGGGTCTACTGTTTCCGATATGATAGCGAAGAGGAAGCGTGAAGGGACACGAACAGCACAAAAGTGTACAGGCTGACCTCGTCTGTTGACTGACAGAGACCGCCGACATCTGAAGAGCACGTAATATGTGATAAGCAGACATCTATCCAGACCTTCACACAGGACTTCCAGACTGCATCAGAATCCATTGCAAGTACTATGACAATTAGGCGGGAGGTCAGAAAACTTGGATTTCACGATCGAGCGGCTGCTCATAAGCCACACATCACGCCGGTAAATGCCAAAGGACACCTCGCTTGGTGTAAGGAGCGTAAACGTTGGACTATTGAACAGTGGAAAAATGTTTTGTGGAGTGAAGAATCACGGTACACAATGTGGCGATTCGATGGCACGGTGTGGGTATGGCGAATGCCCGGTGAACGTCATCTGCCAGCGTATATAGTGCCAACAGTAAAATTCGGAGGCGGTGCCTTTATGGTGTGGTCGTGTTTTTCAGGGAGGAGGCTTGCACCCCTTGTTGTTTTGCGTGACACTATCACAGTACAGGCCTGCATTGATGTTTAAAGCGCCTTCTTGCTTCCCATTGTTGAAGAGCGATTTAGGGATGACGATAGCATCTTTTAACACTCCTATGACGAAGTGTTTACACGACAAAAATATTCCTGTAACCGACTAGCTTGCACAGAGTCCTAATCTGAATCCTATAGAACACGTCTGGGATGTCTTGGAACGCCGACTTCGTGCCACGTCTCACCGACCAACATCGATAGCTCTGCTCAGTGCAGCGCTCCATGGAGAATGGGCTGCCATTCGCCAAGAAAATTTCCAGCGCCTGATTGCACATATGCCTGCGAGAGTGGAAGCTGTCATCAAGGTAAGGGTGGGCCAACACCCTACTGAACTGCAGCATTACCGATGGCGCCACGAACTTGTAAGTCATTTTCAGCCAGGTGTCTGGATACTTTTGATCACACAGTGTATCTGCATTAGACAAAATATGCTGTAATGAATCACAAGCTATCAGTCTATTTTAATGAGATATTTAAATCTATCCCATGAACAAACATCATCCATTGCCATACATGATACACATTCAACCATGCTGAATGGAGTAGATAGATCGCTAATACGTGCAGCCGTGAGGGACAACGGACTTCAAACACTGTCTCCTATATGAAGAAATGGTGAGTGAATAGAGGAAAGGAACTGCAGGTTTTGAGCCAAAGTCATACCTGGGAATGAGAACAAGTGCGAGAAAAACTCGGAAGCAGTATTCAGATAACCCATCTTCGTAGCCGAAGTCGCTAAGCCTTGTCTGTCTGGTGGGACTCTACTAAGAAGTACTCGATTCGAAATCTGCTCATTTTCATCACAAATTTTTCACCGCTGGAAAGGGGAGGAAATTGGGTGGTTCAGTCTTTCTGATCCCAGGCATCCCATGAGTTAAATTCTAAATGTTTCCGTAGTATTTCTGGGAGCGATGGGATTTCACACCGTTGATGGTGATCCTTCCGTGGATCAAGAACGTTGACACTGGCAGCACGCATTGAAAAGTGGAGTAGGTCCTCTCACCAGATTATACCGTCTCCGTTCCTTTCTACAAAAAACACTGCACTAAACAATCCTCATCACAATGAGCCACATGACACACATACGAGTGTTCCCATTCATTATAGGGAGCAGGAAAACAATGATAAACCATGTCTATTCTGCTCTTTCCAAGGGCCGCATTTAAGGGAGTGCACTGTCTCATATATCAAATATCAATACTAACCAGCACCGAACAGTAGTTTTCAGCAGGAAGAATTTATTCTTAATACTCATATTATCACTGACGACTTGAGACGTTGTGCCGTAAGGATCAACGGTTTCAGAATATTACTTACGCCAGGAGAGTTAAATAATGACGAAATCATATTATTGCACTCCTGGAAATGGAAAAAAGAACACATTGACACCGGTGTGTCAGACCCACCATACTTGCTCCGGACACTGCGAGAGGGCTGTACAAGCAATGATCACACGCACGGCACAGCGGACACACCAGGAACCGCGGTGTTGGCCGTCGAATAGCGCTAGCTGCACAGCATTTGTGCACCGCCGCCGTCAGTGTCAGCCAGTTTGCCGTGGCATACGGAGCTCCATCGCAGTCTTTAACACTGGTAGCATGCCGCGACAGCGTGGACGTGAACCGTATGTGCAGTTGACGGACTTTGAGCGAGGGCGTATAGTGGGCATGCGGGAGGCCGGGTGGACGTACCGCCGAATTGCTCAACACGTGGGGCGTGAGGTCTCCACAGTACATCGATGTTGTCGCCAGTGGTCGGCGGAAGGTGCACGTGCCCGTCGACCTGGGACCGGACCGCAGCGACGCACGGATGCACGCCAAGACCGTAGGATCCTACGCAGTGCCGTAGGGGACCGCACCGCCACTTCCCAGCAAATTAGGGACACTGTTGCTCCTGGGGTATCGGCGAGGACCATTCGCAACCGTCTCCATGAAGCTGGGCTACGGTCCCGCGCACCGTTAGGCCGTCTTCCGCTCACGCCCCAACATCGTGCAGCCCGCCTCCAGTGGTGTCGCGACAGGCGTGAATGGAGGGACGAATGGAGACGTGTCGTCTTCAGCGATGAGAGTCGCTTCTGCCTTGGTGCCAATGATGGTCGTATGCGTGTTTGGCGCCGTGCAGGTGAGCGCCACAATCAGGACTGCATACGACCGAGGCACACAGGGCCAACACCCGGCATCATGGTGTGGGGAGCGATCTCCTACACTGGCCGTACACCACTGGTGATCGTCGAGGGGACACTGAATAGTGCACGGTACATCCAAACCGTCATCGAACCCATCGTTCTACCATTCCTAGACCGGCAAGGGAACTTGCTGTTCCAACAGGACAATGCACGTCCGCATGTATCCCGTGCCACCCAACGTGCTCTAGAAGGTGTAAGTCAACTACCCTGGCCAGCAAGATCTCCGGATCTGTCCCCCATTGAGCATGTTTGGGACTGGATGAAGCGTCGTCTCACGCGGTCTGCACGTCCAGCACGAACGCTGGTCCAACTGAGGCGCCAGGTGGAAATGGCATGGCAAGCCGTTCCACAGGACTACATCCAGCATCTCTACGATCGTCTCCATGGGAGAATAGCAGCCTGCATTGCTGCGAAAGGTGGATATACACTGTACTAGTGCCGACATTGTGCATGCTCTGTTGCCTGTGTCTATGTGCCTGTGGTTCTGTCAGTGTGATCATGTGATGTATCTGACCCCAGGAATGTGTCAATAAAGTTTCCCCTTCCTGGGACAATGAATTCACGGTGTTCTTATTTCAATTTCCAGGAGTGTAATTACTAAATCGTATTATTTCATTGTAAAACAAAAAAGAAACGACGCACCACGGAAGTAGTTAGATGTGATGTATATGTACGGACAAGCAAACGCTGACAATTTCAGAAAAACTGGATGATTTGTTCAAGAGAAGGATCTTTGCAAATTGAGTAAGTAAGTATCACGTTGGTCCACCTTTGGTGCTTGTGGATGCAGTTATTCGGCTTGGCATTGATTGATAGAGCTGATGGATGTCCTCCTGAGAGGTATCGTCCCAAATTCTGTCCAATTGGCTGTGAGGTCGTCAGTAGGCCGAGCTGGTTGGGGGATCCTGCCCGTAACACTCCAGGCATTCCCAGTTCCACAGAATTTGGCATGATGTCCCTCAGCAGGGCATCCAACAACTCAGTCAGTCAATATCATGCTGAATAACTGTTTGCATAAGGACTAGACATGAGCCAAGGCGTTACTGACGCAATTTGTAAATCTCTTTCTCTTGAATAAATCATCCAGTTCTCCTGAAACTGTTATCATTTGCTTGTCTGTACACCTACTGATTTCCGTCCCGTTTAGGTAATTCCATCGTCACATCGATTTTCTCTCTGCTAGAGTTTAGTTGTAACTATCGTGTCGCAGTATTGTACAAATTTTATATGTTCAATGTCTGACACAGCAACCAAGGACTGGAAATGGGAAAATTTGAAAGTACCAAAATTGGATATACATATCTTTTTTAACCTATAAACCACTAACCATGTTATGGCTAATATCTTCAGGTAGGTTTGAAGTACCAGTGAAGCCTCCTAGCACATCGAAGTACCTTCAGCACATTAAACAGTGTGAAAGTTTATATAATAATGACAATGGAAAACTCAGTGTGCTGACCATGTTTAACCGCAGTGGTAAACGTGTTATTGCCTCTTTGTCCCTCGCTTCCTACGAATAAGAAGCAATAGTGCATTTTACTTCATTTGAGCTATTTTCAGCGTGAATGTAACAACCAAAGGATAGGCTGCTGATCAGAAAGAGCCATCACAACGTGATGTAAGTTGAAATGATTGGAATTTAACTGAGTAGTGCGCAGAATAATGAAATAAAACAAAATATTGCTCAGTTCTGATCTTCCCATCCTAGGAACTAATCCTCGCCTTGTATTTACCAAAAAATGTACGTACTGAAAGAAAAGAAGGACTTATTAGCCCCGGTCAATTTTCTTAAAGTGAAGTACAAGGAATTTCATTTCTGTGTGTGTCAGTGGTGTCAGTACTGTATTCTACGTTACCGCTCAAAATTAAGTAAAGTGATGCTGTGAAGATTAAGCGATTCACTTACATCTTTACCTGAATTTTCATTTTTATATTTCTTAAACGCCTTTTATATCAGACTTTACAAATGATTTGAAACTGTCAGAATTTCCATTCTTTCGAATAACATGTGTTCTAACGTCATGTTTTTTACCTGTTTTCTTTAATTTTAACGTTTCGCAGTTTCATCGTTTACCAGTTCCAGTCTACAACTGTCTATGATCATGCATCGCTTGCCAGCCATGCTGTAAACTACACGGCCTGTTTAGTACCCACATTAGCAAGATTTTGGGAGAATGTCTTAAGAGAAGACAAAAACTGACTACTCGATGCATACGTTCTGGTTGTTGCTATCATTATCTGTCAGAAATTTAATTTTTTACCAGATGAAAAGTTTAATAAAATTTTACTGAATGAAAAATAAGTTTTAGAGTCAGTGAAAATACGTACGATATTGCAGTGCCTGTGTTGCTCTGAATTACTATGCCAAGTCCCTTTGGACATGCATGCGTGCATGTATGCATGTCCAAAGGAACAGGTACTGCGGTGACTACAGCCGTCAGGGAATGCATTCAGTGTATTCGCAATTGCGAATATGGACAACCATCAACTGTAGAATGAAATGACAACGAAAATTTGTGTCACACCGAGACTTGAACTCGGATTTGTCGCTTACTGCAAGCGGTCGCCTTATCATTTCGCTGTACCTGCACGGTTCACTGCCAGACCCAAACTTCCATATGAAGTCAAACATCTGTCAGAGGCACTGCAATATCGCATTTATCCGCAGACATCGGGCAAGTTACTTTCACAAGAAATGTCTCACCTGTGCAGGAATATATGTAATGTATGTAGGACTACAGGTTGCCGACACATGGTTTACAACATATGGAAGTTTGGGTCTGGCCGAAAGTTGTGCATAGATAGCCAAATGGTAACTGGCAGCTCAGAGTGTTCGGTCAGAGGGCTGCCCGCCCTCTGTAATAAAAAACTGAGTAAAAGAATCTACGATCAATTTGAACGAATGTCTTGTGACGTCCGCCGAGACCAAACGCAACGAACAGCACCGAACAAATGCAAAAAAAGAAAAAGAGCGTAAGGCGATCGCTCGCGATAAGCGGGAAATCCGGGTTCGAGTCCCGGGCTCGCAAAAGTTTTAATCGTCATCATTCTATTCTACAGCTCTACAGCTAATGGTTGTGCATATTCGTAATTGCGAATACATTTAATGTACTTGATATCAGTTAAAATATTTTTTGTTTTCTTGTTCTTATTATTATTGCTGTAATCAAAAGGTATTCCTTTACTCCATAGAGAGAATATTACGTGTAAATTCTTTGTCTCGAGTTAAAATCGTGACCAGGTTAAGAACAGAACTTTTCAGTGATCTATGCCAGGCGCTCTGATTCCTTGTTTTGTATATTCTTTTGCTGGCAGCCTCGTTTCTTCCCAAGAATAGTCTAGAGACAAGTATCTCAATAACAAAAAATAATTTTCAATGTTTAAAACGCTCATGTGTGCGGCGGTGACTGCGGCACTCACCCCTTGTACACTCCTGGAAATTGAAATAAGAACACCGTGAATTCATTGTCCCAGGAAGGGGAAACTTTATTGACACATTCCTGGGGTCAGATACATCACATGATCACACTGACAGAACCACAGGCACATAGACACAGGCAACAGAGCATGCACAATGTCGGCACTAGTACAGTGTATATCCACCTTTCGCAGCAATGCAGGCTGCTATTCTCCCATGGAGACGATCGTAGAGATGCTGGATGTAGTCCTGTGGAACGGCTTGCCATGCCATTTCCACCTGGCGCCTCAGTTGGACCAGCGTTCGTGCTGGACGTGCAGACCGCGTGAGACGACGCTTCATCCAGTCCCAAACATGCTCAATGGGGGATAGATCCGGAGATCTTGCTGGCCAGGGTAGTTGACTTACACCTTCTAGAGCACGTTGGGTGGCACGGGATACATGCGGACGTGCATTGTCCTGTTGGAACAGCAAGTTCCCTTGCCGGTCTAGGAATGGTAGAACGATGGGTTCGATGACGGTTTGGATGTACCGTGCTCTATTCAGTGTCCCCTCGACGATCACCAGTGGTGTACGGCCAGTGTAGGAGATCGCTCCCCACACCATGATACCGGGTGTTGGCCCTGTGTGCCTCGGTCGTATGCAGTCCTGATTGTGGCGCTCACCTGCACGGCGCCAAACACGCATACGACCATCATTGGTACCAAGGCAGAAGCGACTCTCATCGCTGAAGACGACACGTCTCCATTCGTCCCTCCATTCACGCCTGTCGCGACACCACTGGAGGCGGGCTGCACGACGTTGGGGCGTGAGCGGAAGACGGCCTAACGGTGTGCGGGACCGTAGCCCAGCTTCATGGAGACGGTTGCGAATGGTCCTCGCCGATACCCCAGGAGCAACAGTGTCCCTAATTTGCTGGGAAGTGGCGGTGCGGTCCCCTACGGCACTGCGTAGGATCCTACGGTCTTGGCGTGCATCCGTGCGTCGCTGCGGTCCGGTCTCAGGTCGACGGGCACGTGCACCTTCCGCCGACCACTGGCGACAACATCGATGTACTGTGGAGACCTCACGCCCCACGTGTTGAGCAATTCGGCGGTACGTCCACCCGGCCTCCCGCATGCCCACTATACGCCCTCGCTCAAAGTCCGTCAACTGCACATACGGTTCACGTCCACGCTGTCGCGGCATGCTACCAGTGTTAAAGACTGCGATGGAGCTCCGTATGCCACGGCAAACTGGCTGACACTGACGGCGGCGGTGCACAAATGCTGCGCAGCTAGCGCCATTCGACGGCCAACACCTCGGTTCCTGGTGTTTCCGCTGTGCCGTGCGTGTGATCATTGCTTGTACAGCCCTCTCGCAGTGTCCGGAGCAAGTATGGTGGGTCTGACACACCGGTGTCAATGTGTTCTATTTTCCATTTCCAGGAGTGTATATTGGCGGCGTCTCCGGAAAGCCTGGCGCAGAGCGCTCCGGTGCTGTTGTTTTTGTTGTCGAAGTACGCCACCTCCTGAAGCAGCATCGCCGAAAACATCAGACCTCGAAAGCGCATCGTCAGCTTCTCTCCGGCGAGTCCGTACATGTACATCTAGAGAATAAAAAATATCGGTGACTTATTCGGTCCGTGCTGGTTCATTTATAGCAATATTAGTGTTTCCTCTGCTGCCATCTGCTCTTCAGGTGCAAACCAGTTCATCTTTGACAGTAAAACACATTTTGCGACTCTAACGGTAAAATAGTTCTTACCAAAGACTATTTACATACCTGAATGAGCGTTACTAGTCCCATTAT
The DNA here is from genome assembly GCF_023864275.1 of Schistocerca cancellata. Taxonomy (NCBI): domain Eukaryota; kingdom Metazoa; phylum Arthropoda; class Insecta; order Orthoptera; family Acrididae; genus Schistocerca; species Schistocerca cancellata. The sequence continues at coordinate 241,352,739 of NC_064628.1, read as the reverse complement.
CACGCCGACGATGACGAAGAGCACGGAGAAGAAATTAGTGTCGCTGCTAATCTGTTCAGGGTCGTCTTGCCCAAGAGTCTGCAAAAAGAAATTTACAACCTTCCTTTACCACATAGTACAAAAATGCGAGGTACTAAACCTCTAGGTTACTAGCAAAGAAGTTCAACAAAATGTTTTACGTCCCGTGTAAGCGTGCAATTTTGCATCTCTGAACATTTAAAGTTAGATATCAATCTTTTCACATTTGATATCTTATCAAAATCTGACTAAATATCAGAGCACCTGTTTCCGACAATCCATCATTACTGCACCATCTGCAAAAAGTCTGAGGTGATTCTAAGCAGCCGGCCGGGGTGGCCGAGCGATTCTAGGCGCTATAGCCTGGAACCCCGCTACAGCTACGGTCGCAGGTTCGAATCCTGCCTCGGGCATGGATGTGTGTGATGTCCTTAGGTTAGTTAGGTTTAAGTAGTTCTAGGTCCTAGGGGACTAATGACCTCAGAAGTTAGGTCCCATAGTGCTCAGAACCAGATTCTAAGCATTGTCTTGTAGGAAGGACACCAACTTAAGTTACTGAGGCACCTTCGAAGTTACAGTTGTATCGATGGCTATCTAACCAATACATCCCCAACCAAATCACAAATTCCAGTCATATCCCATTTGATCGTGTTTTCTTTAAACAGTAATGGTGCGGTACAGATCCAAATGCTTTTCGGATACCAAATGACACGGTACCTACCTCTCTGCCTTGATCTGTGGCTCGCAGGACGGCATATTAGAAGAATATGAGTTGGATTTCACACGGCCGATGTTTACAGAGTAGAGGATGGTTAGCCTGGAGGAGCGCATCTTCGACGCGCATCCTTCAGCGGATGTGTGATTGGTGCAGAGCTAATTGCTCCAAAACGAGTCCTAAGCTATCAACGTATGTCATTTCCCTCGGCAGTTGCTCGCTCTAGACACTTAAGATGAACTATGGTTCGATATCTCGAACCATTCACAAAACACTGTTATTGTGACTGACCATGTAGGTAAAAGTTGTCTCTTAAGCACACACCGGGTGAGAGCTGTTATTCGAAGTTGCGCATTTCATCATAGTACTTGTAGAAAACCTACGTCTACCTCTAAATATGCGATGTGTGCCTGAAAAGAAATATAACTTTTGAAATAGCGCACCAGCCGGAAGAGGGACGAGCGCTGTGGCTACTGAGCCCACGCGGAGGCAGGTTTAGACAGCAAACCACCGTTTGCCTTGTTTTGCTGTGATCATTAGTCCAGATCACGTCTTCCGTGATTTGGACCGTTAGCAAGCGAGCTACATAAAAAATGACTCTGAGCCCTATGCGACTTAACATCTGAGGTCATCAGTTCCCTAGACTTAGAACTACTTAAACCTAACTAACCTAAGGACAGCACATACATTTATGCCCGAGCTAGGATTCGAACATGCGACCGTAGCAGCAGCACGATTCCGGACTGACGCGCCTAGAACCGCTCGGCCACAACGGCCGGGAAGCGAGCTACAGCTGCTGAAGTAAGCTTGTGCACAATCTGTTCGTCAGATTAGGTCCAAACTGACAATCAAAGAGCTTGAAGAACAACGTATGCTTGCGTGAAATTTTGCTGTAAACTCGGCAAAACTTGCTTACCAAAGCATACGAGAAGGACAGTATGATCCTCACGTAGTGCAATGAGTGCTTTAACCGTTTTCAGCAGGACAGAATGTTGCTCGGAGACGGCCCCAAGCCTAGACGATCTTCGACATTAACAGATGATAACTATGTCGAGAAAGCTCGTGCTGTCCTTCGTGCAAATTGTCTAGCTGGTCCAGAAGTTAATGGCGAATCCTAGCTCGCATGAGCAATGTGTACAGGAAGAGGCCTGAATTGTGGGAAAACCAGACTTAGATATTGCATCCTGAGAATGCGCCAGCTCCGTCGTCATTTTCTGTCCGCAGCTATCTAGCGAATCATCACATTCCCGTTGTGTCGTATCCACCGTATTCTCCGGACCAAACCCGAATAGACTTCATCCCGATTCCCAAACTTAAAACCAAGTTGAAAGTACATCGTCCCCAAACCATGAAGCAGAGTCAGGAGGAGGGAGGAGAAGGAGATTAATGCTTAACTAAACGTCGACAACAAGGTCTTTAAGCCGGAGCACAGGCTCACAGTAGGGAAAGACGGAGAAGAGAAACGGCCACGCCCTTTCAGAGGAACCATCCCGGAATTTTCCTTGAGCGATTTAGGGAAATCATGGAAAACCGAAACCTGCATATCCGGACGCGGGTAGCAGACTCAGGACAATGCAACAAGACACCTGCGCGCCATCCCAGAAAATGCGTTTCAGGAGGCTCTCTAGAAGTGGAAGAAGCGATGGGAAAGGTGTACTGCCAGTAGCGGGGAACATTTTCAGGAGAACAGTGCTTAAAATGTTGTACAATAAGCAAAAAAGGTGTTGTAGTAAATCTCACTCCCAAAGTAAAGACGAGGGCTGGGGAGCGAGCCAGCCCGCTTGTTATAATGGCGGTTTCCCTACATCCAACTACGTATGTACTGGGCTGGTATCCACATCCCGCTTGAGGTACACTCTACTCAAAGACTTAGAAAACTGGTGAACGTGAGATATGTACTTATGTGACAAAAATCTTGTGATCCCCCCTAACAGAATGTCAGGTCTCCTTTTGCCCAGCATAATGCGCCAAATCGATGTGGCACACACTCAACAAGTCGTTGGAAGTACCCAGCCGAACTACTGAGCCATGCTGCGTTTGCAACCATCTATAATTGGAAAAGTGTTGCCGATGCAGGATTGTGTGCACGAACTGACCTCTCAAATGTGTGCCGTAACTGTTTGATGGGATTCATGTTGGGCAATCTATGAGGCGAAGTCATCCGCTCGAATTGTCCAAAATGTCCTTAAGCTAATCGCGAACTACTATGGACCGTCACATGGTGCATTCCGTCGTCGTTTGGGAACATGAAGTCCATGAATGTCTGCAAATGGTCTCCAAACAGCAGAACATAACCATTTCCAGTCAATGATCGATTTAGTTGGACCAGAGAACCCAGTCAATTCCCTGTAAACTCGGCCCACTTTATTATGGAGCCACCAGTGGTTTGCACAGTGCCTTGTTGACAACTCGGGTCCATGGCTTCATGCGGTCTGCGCTACACTCGAATCCTACCATCAGCTCTTACCAACTGAAATCGGGACTCATCTGATCAGGCCACGGTTTTCCAGTCGTCAAGGGTGCAACTGATAACGTCACGGACCCTTTTGTGGTCTTGTATTGCCACACCAGACTAATCAACTAGTGATCGAATAAAAGCATAGGAACACATTTTCTCGGGTTCTCGGTCACTAATGACCTAGTCGTCGACGGATCGTTAAGCCATGATACTGCTTCATTCTTTTCTTTCGGTAAGACTGAGTTTTAAGGCAAAACAAAACACGTTCGAGCGTCTACGTGCTACCAAAATCAGGCGTACAAATAGCGGAGAAGGAGGTTACTGTTTTTAGGATACTGGACAAACTGTAATAATCACAGATAATTCCATTTGTTCACCGTACAATGTTAAGAGAAAGAATTTTATTTAAGTCGAAGGTACTCAACGCTCCGTCTATCGGATCGTAGAACCTCTGTATAAGTTGGATACAAGTAGATTTGCCACAACCTGAGCTCCCGACCAGAGCGACTGTCTCACCGCCTTTGATGGTCAGGTTCAGACCTTTCAGGATCTGAAAGATCAGTATTTATGATAGCAGGAACAGTATGGGCATTGATATAATAATAAAGTGTCAAAATATATTTTAGAAACGAAAGGTTTTTGTTGTGAAGCACACTGCAGATTTCCCCTGAGGCGTTTAAATACGTTTTTATGAACAAAATATGGCTTTTAGTTACCTTCACGCCTTTGCGGGAAGGATACTCGAAATGCACGTCGTTGAAGTTGATGGAGCCGTCGACTTTGTCCGGGCGCTCTCCCTCAGTGGAAATGCTGTCGATCAGAGATTCGCGGTCGATGACGGAGTACACCTTGGCGGCGGCACCCCTCGCTATCGAAAATGCTTCGATAAATGGCGACGCGACCCCGAACGACATGAAGCCTGTCATGCATCCCATGAACACCTGCGGCAGAGAGAAAGGCATCTGCTATAGTGCTGCAGAACTCCACGTCAACTGTTCAACTGGTACTGTAGTAAAACGTAACTTACATGAGATGGAATAAAGTACAGTTTGATTAAGGGTCATCTAATCTCCGGGTATAATATTTCGTACGTCACAGCAAGGACTTCCTTAGATACAAGTTTAGTTGTGTAATTCTAATGATTACATTGGAATGACATGAAAGATTTTACCTTTCCTTTCTGTGTGCAGGAAACCGAAAGCCGAGGCCGTTTCTAATTTGTTTAATACTGAAGTGTAGTTCCGGTAGTGCTGCCCGTATTGAACTCAACTGTTCAGCAGGCAAACGCGTTACCTTATCTTCTGCTCTGACTCCGTAAGGCACTGCATCCGCATTCCGGAGGGGAGCAGTTCGAATCCCTTTTCGCTCATCAAGATTTAGGTTTCCTTTGGTTTCCCGAACTAGCTTAAAACGAATGCCACGTTGATTCCGTTGTAAATGACACAACCAGTTTCCTTCATCATCCGTTCTCAATCCAAGTTTAGACTCCGTCTCTAATGACCTTGTCGTCGACGGAAAAAATAAGTCTCCCTTTTTTCCCCTTTTTAAAAACTCGTCTGCCAAACTGGTTTTCAGTTTATTAAATAGTGTTGGAAACTTCTTAACAAACCAAATTAAAGGCGTCAGACATTTCGTGAAAGCAAGCTTTCTAAGTGGAACCCCTCTAGTAAACTGAATTCTTTTTATTTCGGAGCACGGTAGTCAAGTGATAGGACAAGATCTGAAATTTTGTTCAACAATAAGCAAAGCCATTGATTGCTTACGTACACAGTACTGATACATATGTTGTCAACAGCGTATAGCAAATTTCAATGTCGAGCTTAGACGTATTGTTCAAGGTTGAAGGATGTGGGCCGAGACTATTTGGGACTTTCTACGCACGTAACTGCACTTTGATAAGGACGAATGGTCCTCTTCTGCGGTCTGCCGTATTACCTATTCGAATATTTTACAGAAATGTCGATGTTGTTGAGCGCAGTTGCTTCACAATACGAATATCGATGACGATTTTTACCACACTGTACCGTAGATCCGAGGTAGCCTAGCCATCTTGATTTTAGTACGAAAAGAATTTCCATTTCCTTTGCAAGTAGTTTCATGCTTAATTCCTCTAATTTTGAGCACTTAGTGATAATGTACATGTTGCTGTAATCTTTTACTCTTTATGTTTCTGTGAACATTTCTCTTTACCAATTTAGTATCAATTTCTATTTACATTTTGGTCATCTTATTTTTATCCTGTATTTTACATATTTAATATTTTTACTTCAATTGCGACTATGGTCTCAATTTATATATGGTTTTCACAAGTAAATTAATGCTAGGATATACACTGTTTTCTATAGTTGTATTGTTTTAGAAATACTAAACATCTTGTTATGTGAACATAGGCCATAGGTACAATAAGCAATAAATAATTAATGTAACTATACAGCCACTCACAGTGTAATTTTATATCTCTTAATAGCTTTTTATCATATGTATAGCCGGCTGTTGTGGCAGAGCGGTTCTAGGCGCTTCAGTCCGGAACCGCGCTGCTGCTACGGTCGCAGGTTCGAATCCTGCCTCGGGCATGGAGGTGTGTGATGTCCTTAGGTTACTTAGGTTTAAGTAGTTCTAAGTCTAGGGGACTGATGACCTCAGATGTTAAGTCCCATAGTGCTCAGAGCCATTTGAACCATCATATGTATATACATGGCAAGTTGCCTAATGTGAATATAATTACCTTAAAAGTATTGATTAATTTTCCAGTACCAAAATACCTTTACGGAATTAAAGTTGATGTTCAAATGTCCACCAACATTACTAGAAAACGATGTATATTGCAATGAAATCTTCTCTTACTGTCCTGATGCAAAGAAAAAATACAGCAAAGGATAGTAAGATAAGATTTTTGAAGACGTTCAGTCGAATAACTTACCGTGATCATGGTGGCAGCGTCGTACACCTTGTCGTCTGTTTTGTACATGTCTTCGATTATTAGCCCCACACCGTACCAGAAGGCGAGTGCGTAGCTTGCATAGATGACAAACCACAAGATACCGAATCCAAGCCCATTCAGCAGATTCCTTCTGACGTTGAGCCTTTTAGCAGACAAAAGATTTTTCTCATATCTGTAGAGAGAATTAAAACAAGGTTTACATGTGATGTTAAGCCTACTCTTTTTGTTATTAGTGGTCAGATGAATGTTTCAAATACGCAGATGAAGCCCCGGCCATTATCCTGTCAAGAAACATGACACTGGAGAAACTACAGCGGCTCAGTTGGGAAAGTGTGCTAGGGAATTAGACTTTACTGTTTCTTAATTGTCGAACCGTTTTTGTGTTCGTCCATGTTGAACCGTGAAATCTCCAAAAACCCAAATTAAGAAGGCATAATGATTATTTGAATACCAGTTTCACTATACACCAGACTCACCAAGAAGGCGTAGTGGCTAAAATGCTATATTCGTATTCAAAAGGAGTGGAATTCAGTTCCCTGTCCACCCCTAACAGTTCAAGTTTTTCGTGGTTTCCTTGAATCACCGATCTTATAAAAAAATATCATGTTCCATTCCTTTCTCATCGTTGTATTTTTCGTATGGCCTCGAAATCGACTTAGTAATAAATTTTAGCCGTCCTTCCCAAATATCGGTCAAATGGTTTGTATTACGTTCCACTAGTCGTGCTGAATGAAACCCGAGCAGATTGGTGTTTGGGATGTGGAAAGAAGGCAAAGATGTACGTTTAGTTCAATTTTTGTGAAATGCAGTGAAGTTACTTAACGTTATAGTGCTAATTCCAATTATAAAATAACCTGGTACATTAAACTTAAGATAATCTGTGAAGATAGCCTTCTCTGGAGTGGAAGGAGTTTCTTAACACTTCAACTCCTCTACATTATCCAGTGTGCTCTGGCAAGCTATACATATGCAACCGCGTAACCATCTCCATTCAGTATTAATCTTAACCCTTTGAAGTGTTTGTGAAGGTTGTTTTCGTTCCCAGTGCTATATAACTTTTTTCACTATTTTTTTAAAAAAACTGAACTATTAGTAATGACAAAGATGATCAATGAATACAAATATTTTAAACAGTTAATTTTTTGGAAAGGAAGTTCTAGAATTGACAACGAATATAACTGTTACAACACACTTCCATTTTCTAAAATTACTGTAAGCTGAGTTTCCTTCATGTATTATCCCATAACAAGTTAATATTCGACAGTATGTAAAAGACACTAACGTCTGTAGAGCAATCAAGCACTCTGCAAACAAAGCTGGCCTTAAGCGCTTAATAATTCAAGGTAGTTTGAATACCAGTTAAGGTTATAATACTCAGTACTTCGGCCTTCTCTCTGTTATCTTCTGTTTCGGTGCCGCTATGTTCAACGCGTGAACGTGTAGAGGATTTCGAACCACTTATTAATTTTATGTAAGACCAAAACCTCTTACTGTTTTTACTCAGATTGGTTAACAAAATGCCTCTCTCATTTCTCTCCTTAAGCTTTTGTTTGTCATCCACGTTTTGACTTCTCTTGAATCTGTAATGACGCTCTCTTTGATTACGTAGAAGTTTTCTATCACGGCTATTAAATGGCAATGGTTGTTTTTCATACCTTAAGACATTGCTCGGAACATTTTTTTTTTTGAGGCATATTGAACGATGCTTTTGAATTTTTTTCGTGTTTGCTACACATCGTAGTCCTCAGCACTGAATATTTGATGCTGACTACACGGGTGCTCTGAAGTTTGAATCCTGACACTCTCGTTAAGCAATAATGCTTTCCTACCTTTCTCAACATTCGTTGCAAAACTTGTAGTCATAGTATGTATCACAACCTCATTATCATTGATACCTTCCTCTACGTCAACTGATTGTGAAGTTCACGTCTGTTTGTTGTTAGGTGGTCGAAGATATTACCTTCACGAACTGGTTCTGTACTTATCCGCTTGAAGTGTTTTCGGACAAGTCATTCAGCACAATGTCTCACGAATCCCTGTCTTTGGCACCAGTTTTGATGGCATGATTCTCCGAGTCTATACTTGCCAAGTTGAAGCCACCGCCCTATTACAACGGAAAAGTAAGGAAAATTAGTAACGATATTCTGACGAGAGCCTGAGAGGCAACACTTGAAGAAGCAGGATGTCCGTGGCGTACCGTTGTGCCGTTGGAGATCCCTCAGTCACTACCGACCTTAACATACCTGGTGGTTCCCCACACCTTGACACCAGGAGTAATACCACTGTGCCTCTCCAAAACACTGGAATAATGGGACATCTCGTCAGACCGGCGTCGTATTCACTGATCACTGTTATCGGGGGTAGTGCCGCACCGTGATTCATCACTGAGCACAATGCGACGCCATTCATCAGCTGCCTATCCTTCGCCTTGACTTCACCACTCAGGACGCTACCTTTTTAGTGTCAATGGCAGCCTACTCGTGGGACGGTAATTCCCTAGCTCGGCTGCTCCTAGTCTCTAATAGTACGAGATGACACAGAACGTTGCAAAGAGTCCATTAGTTGTTCTCCGGTGGCAGACGCGGGGATGCAGTGGTTACGACGTGCTGGGTACATAATGAGAGCCTCTCGTGCGGTGGTCAGACGTAGTCAACCGGAACCCTGACGACGTTTGTGCCTGTCACCACTTTCCCAAGCAATCTAAAATCGGGCCATTGTTACATCTGGACGCCTCAAAAATTGGGACATTTCACGATTTGACCAGGCGGCCAAATTGAGACCCACAATGAGGCCTCTTTCGAAGTGTCAACAACCGGTATAGCTGCCTCACACGAAGTACGCGGCATCCTTTATACAGATGATTCGACGAACAACACTGGTCCACTCCGATGACCGTTGTACCAGTCACAGAGAATTGTGAACGCTGATCAGTTAGACACGCGCCAACGGTGTGTACGTCTACGAAGTTACATTGAGATTTGACAATGTCTTTTGGGTGCTCCTCTTTTTTTAAGGAAGCCTAACCAGTTATGCATGCTCGACTTTCGGACGAGGTCTCCGCAAGAAGACCGTAGCAGTATAGATACCATAGTTGCTAATTTCTACCAGCAACCAACGCCAACAACATGACGATGACTAGCAGTTGCTTCTAGGAAATACTGTCGGGTTTACTCGAAGTGATCCAGTGGCAAGCCATATGTGGAACGGGTCAGACGGCAAAGCCTGAAGAATCATAACGAGTTGTATGTAACTCCGCACACTGAAATTATAACAGTCGTACAGTAGACTCCGTAGAGCCGTTCACCAGCTGGTCCATTGTGAAACATTGAGGAGTTGTTACTGAATGAAAAAACGCATGCGGAGATATATCAATAACAACTGAAAGAGAAAACTTCCAGTTACATGACTCTAAGCAAAGTTTCATTAGGTACTAATTAATGGATTATTGCTGAAGAGGAACCTACCTCTCCACCTCCTTCTCACGGCCTCCAATGGCAATGACGGTCCTTACGGAGCTAAGCACCTCTTCCGCAATAGCCCCAGCCTGCGCGTACTTAGACATTTCTTTCTTGACGATGCGCGATGTTGCGAAACCGACGATGCCAATTGCGATAACGCTGACAGGTAGGGAGATCAGGCAGATGAGCGCGAGTTCCCAGCCGCGGTAGAGGGCCAGGCCCACACTGCCCAGAAAGGTCACCACCATCTGGACGAACATGGGCACCTTCTCCCCAACGCCGTCCTCCAGCTTCGTCATATCCCTGTCACAAATCAAGTACCACATTAAATTTTATTTTTGAAACTTCTTAACCGATTCCTTTGTAGTTTTATCCATTGTCATTATGTACACTGACCAAAAGTATCTGTACGGCCTTATGCTGAAGTGACCACAAGATTTCGCCCGAGGCTAAGCCACCAGTGGAAAAGGTGCAGAGGGTATTTTGTTGGTAGTAGGAGAAGCAGCAGCAGCAGAGTAGGTGGGTCAGGAGCACCCAGTGACTTCGGACGTGGACCAATCGTTGCACATCACCTCAGTGGCAAATCCACCAGGGACATTCCAACCATTTTAAAGGTGCCCGAAGCAGCATCCGTGAGGCAATGGTTTGTGGCCAATAACATTCTTGAAATGCCTTGGTCAAAACAGAGACCCAACCTGAGCCTAATGGTGCACCTTAGGGGTGAGTCAGAACGTCGACTCTGTTGCAGACTCAAGTGTCATACTTAACTACATTCTCTAGCTTCGACTCTTGAGGAAGAATGGGCTACCATTCTTCCATCGACATCTCGTACAAAGTGTCCCCAGCAGACTTCAAGACAAAGGTTGGACATATTAATGTCCACAATGACATATTAATGTCCACAGTTAGGTGCCAGAATACTTTTGATTAGGTAGTGAACAACAACACAAAAGGCTGGTGGACAAACAAACCCAGAATTGCACTGGTATTCAATTTCCAAATCTTATATTAGAAGCGATAACAAAAAAATTAACTGTTTGTAGTGCAGTATCGAACAAAATTAATTTCCATGTATTCGTGAAAACACCTTTGAATTAACGAAACAGTCGGGCAAAGAAATATGCATATGTACAAATACGAAGTTTGGAATTTTAAGAGTGGCAACTATTTATTCACAGCTCGTACAAAATAGAACCTTGTTTCAAAGTTTTACTGACCTTCAAAGTAGATACCAGCATTGTGTATAACCCGTTGCCAGCTATGTGGAAGTCGTAGGATACTCTTAGCAGTGCCAGTTGTGTTGACAGTTCGAGCGGCGCGGTCCCTTGCCCGACGAATTTGTAGCACTTCTGAAGCGAATGCCGTGAAGTGTTTCCTTCAGTTTAGAAATCGAATTGAATGCACGAGGGCTTAAGTCAGGGACTGTAGGTCGTACAGCACTTAGTAGCCCCATCAGTCAAACAAATCAGTAACAGCTTGTACTCTATGTGCTTGAGCAATCTCTTGCAAAATGATGGTCAGGTCCTTCAGAAATTGTCATTACTTCTGTCTCTATGCTGTTTACTTTTAGAACACAACCTGCGACCAGCTTAGAAGTGATGACACTTTCTGCAGGACCTGCCATCATTTTGCAGGAGAATGCGCAAGCACATAGAGTGCAAACTGTTACTGATTTGTTAATTGATGGGGCTACTTAGTGCTGTACCACCTACATTCCCTGACTTAACCTCTCGTGAATTCAACTCGATTTCTAAACTGAAGGAAACACTTCACGGCATTCGCTTCAGAACTGCAACAAATTCGTCGGGCGAAAGACCGCGCCGTTCGAACTGTCAACACATCTGGCACTGCTAAGAGTATCCTACGACTTCCAGTTCGCTGGCAACGGGTTATACACAATGCTGGTGTCTACTTTGAAGGTCAGTAAAACTTTGAAACAAGGTTCTATTTTGTACGAGCTGTAAATAAATACACTCCTGGAAATTGAAATAAGAACACCCTGAATTCATTGTCCCAGGAAGGGGAAACTATATTGACACATTCCTGGGGTCAGATACATCACATGATCACACTGACAGAACCACAGGCACATACACACAGGCAACAGAGCATGCACAATGTCGGCACTAGTACAGTGTATATCCACCTTTCGCAGCAATGCAGGCTGCTATTCTCCCATGGAGACGATCGTAGAGATGCTGGATGTAGTCCTGTGGAACGGCTTGCCATGCCATTTCCACCTGGCGCCTCAGTTGGACCAGCGTTCGTGCTGGACGTGCAGACCGCGTGAGACGACGCTTCATCCAGTCCCAAACATGCTCAATGGGGGACAGATCCGGAGATCTTGCTGGCCAGGGTTCCCTTGCCGGTCTAGGAATGGTAGAACGATGGGTTCGATGACGGTTTGGATGTACCGTGCACTATTCAGTGTCCCCTCGACGATCACCAGTGGTGTACGGCCAGTGTAGGAGATCGCTCCCCACACCATGATGCCGGGTGTTGGCCCTGTGGCGCTCACCTGCACGGCGCCAAACACGCATACGACCATCATTGGCACCAAGGCAGAAGCGACTCTCATCGCTGAAGACGACACGTCTCCATTCGTCCCTCCATTCACGCCTGTCGCGACACCACTGGAGGCGGGCTGCACGATATTGGGGCGTGAGCGGAAGACGGCCTGACGGTGTGCGGGACCGTAGCCCAGCTTCATGGAGACGGTTGCGAATGGTCCTTGCCGATACCCCAGGAGCAACAGTGTCCCTAATTTGCTGGGAAGTGGCGGTGCGGTCCCCTACGGTACTGCGTAGGATCCTACGGTCTTGGCGTGCATCCGTGCGTCGCTGCGGTCCGGTCCCAGGTCGACGGGCACGTGCACCTTCCGCCGACCACTGGCGACAACATCGATGTACTGTGGAGACCTCACGCCCCACATGTTGAGCAATTCGGCGGTACGTCCACCCGGCCTCCCGCATGCCCACTATACGCCCTCGCTCAAAGTCCGTCAACTGCACATACGGTTCACGTCCACGCTGTCGCGGCATGCTACCAGTGTTAAAGACTGCGATGGAGCTCCGTATGCCACGGCAAACTGGCTGACACTGACGGCGGCGGTGCACAAATGCTGCGCAGCTAGCGCCATTCAACGGCCAACACCGCGGTTCCTGGTGTGTCCGCTGTGCCGTGCGTGTGATCATTGCTTGTACAGCCCTCTCGCAGTGTCCGGAGCAAGTATGGTGGGTCTGACACACCGGTGTCAATGTGTTCTTTTTTCCATTTCCAGGAGTGTAGTTGCCACTATTAAAGTTCCAAATCTAGTAAGTTCTCCGTAACGTTTATTAAGTCAGTACTTGATTATAAACAACATTTCTAGTTACATGTTCAGGAGCTGCGATGATAAAATTCTTAGGTGAACCCATCCTTGAATAAGTAACAAAAAATTGCCCATAAGAGGAACATGGATATGTCAAATCCACTCCGCAGTATTTAATAGACCTCTGCTTGTGAACTGTAATAGCAAATGCAAGACTGATTGGAACGCGTATCCGTCGGATGGACAGTTTCCGTAGGACTGGCGCTGCAGCTTGGTCTACAACGCGTTGTTGTCAACGCCTTTTCAAACCTCTATAGGCGGCTTTTGTTTCTGCAACTACAGCCGTTTACCCTTCGCAATTTAAAGCTGTCAAGATCGCTGCCAGGTGTCAGGGATTTCCTTAAGTTGATTCGACTGTAAGAGTGTTTTAGTAGAAGCAATAAGTGTGTTAAAACTTCATGCATGACACGACAGTTTTTTCGAGCACATCGGTGTTTATGACGTCATATCTCCGGAACTATGAGTCGTACAATTATCTATTTGCGTAGGTACATTCAGCGAAATATCTGGATACTGTCAGTGAAATGTGTTGTCAGTGACCCTAGTATTAAAAAGTAATAAATTAAAACTTCATGCAAGAGGTGGCATTTTGTTACGCTTCTCAGTATTTGAAGCCATATCTAATGAAGTATGTGTCGTACAGCGATATACTTTTGTTTCTACATTCAGCGGAATATGTAGATACTGTCTGCAAAATGGGTAGCGAATAGATTTAGTAACTAAGAAATGATAAATTTCGACGTCATGCACAATGCGGCAGTTTTTCACGCCATCTCAGAGTTTATGAGGTCGTATGTCCTGAACTATGAATGTCTCCATGATATACTAATATTGTAGGTGGGACCAGTGTACTAGAATAGAGCAGTTCGTAGGCTTCACTGTGTGCACATGATATGGCAGGCAGTAATACCTTCCGTATACAGTGCGTTAAACACCCCACTGGTACACTTGCATCATTTGAAAAAAAGAATGATCACTAATCGTCGAGCCACACTACTCGCCTCCAGTCAGCTGGTGTTCAATTTATGTGTAAATTTATATGCTGCTGTCATCAGTGGTCTTCGGCGAGGTAGCCTTCTACAGATATGTTCACTCTATGTGGTTCTGTTCGCAATGTACGTTCGGAAACAGGCAGAAAATGTACTGCATTCGTTGGCGGCAGAATTCCTGTCAGATTTCAAACGATGTTCTTTGAGAAGGTCTGCCGCTCGCTTCTAGTTCATATCGGTTACTATACTATAATAACTCTTACGCCATGCTACGCGGCTGCGATGTATACACAGTCCTCGTCGATGCACCAACAAAACCTCAGCTCCATTCTCTGTGTGGGTATGGGCACTACCAAGCATGATAGCTTCTCTCTGCCATCCTGTCACGCCTCCACAACGACCCACATTACGCGCTAATTCTAATCAACCGACTAGCACATACACCCGACTCAACTGCCATGACGTACCAGTTGTACACCACTACAGCGCGCTAAAGCGAACTGCCTGCTCTTTTAAGGGAATGAAATATATTTTTTTCTGCAAGTTTTTATCTTATTAATTTTAATAGTGATTGTGATAAAACATAAGGATATTTAAATGGCACACAATACAATGCATCTCAAGATTACAGCTAACTATCAAAACCTTTCAAGTTAGTTTATCTTGTGTAAAAAGTAAATTAAAGTATGCATACTTCTTAAAATATGTTTGTTTGTATATTTGTAATGGCAGACCAGACAATGCATCTCAAGATTACAAAATGATTCAAATGGCTCTAGGCACTATGGGACTTAATATCTCAGGTCGTCAGTCCCCTAGACTTAGAACTACTTAAACCTAACTAACCTAAGGACATCACACACATCCATGCCCGAGGCAGGATTCGAACCTACGACGGTCGCAGCGGTGCGGTTCCGGACTGAATCGCCTAGAACCGCTCGGTCACATCGGCCGGCTCAAAGTTACAGCTAACTACGAAAACCTTTCTTGTTATTGTATCTTGTGTGAAAAGTAAATTGAAGTATGCATACTTATTACAGAAATGGGCGAATGTATATTTGTTTGTATGTTCCGTATCTCCTCTTAAACTGATGGACTGATTTCAACCAAACTTGGTACACACATCGATTACTGTCAGGAAACAGTCGCTGTGGGATTTCACGCCATAAAATGAGAGGCGTGAAAAACTGCCGCATCATGCGTGACGTTTAAATTTATTACTTCTGTTTTGCTAACTCTACTCGCAATAAATTCGCAGACAGTTTGAGACAGACACATGTCAATCGATTTGGCAGTATCATTTCAGACATGTTCAATAATTTTCTATAAGTGAACTACTATCTGCGGTGGTATGTGATTGTTGTAGCATTAAGCATTTTAGTAGCTGTTGTATTATGCTTTCTCGAGCTGATTTCGTTACGTGAGGATTCTACAGTAATTAGAACTGCTCAGTGGAATGAACAGGTAACTTAACAAATAATATGTGTTACAAATAAGTGTGAGCAATACAAAGATGAGCAGTAATGTCGACGAGCAGGAGAAAGATCGTTACATGTTACACAATCAAACAAAATGAAAAACAGAAACAGCAAAATAAGGCAAAGGAAATGAAAGAAGTTGACTGCAGAAAGAAGTGACACGATTAAACAAAATAATATAAGCATGAGAGTCGTCAGGAGCCGATTGTTACTGGTGAATACAGCTTTCTTCCATAGAAAAGGTTTACTGCCTGCAGTTCATTAGCTTCACACATTCTTTTCGAGAGTCTCATGCTAGATTACCACAACTACTTTGTCTCCTGAACAACAATCCTTTTGTCCTATACTGTATTAAATTCTTCGCAGATAAAGATTATGAGACAGTTTTCTCCGGAAAGCCTGCTGGACTTTATGGCGTAAGTGGAAGGACAAAATGTGGCACGCACTTTTGCACCGTACGAGGGGAAAGCCCTCTGGCGTCGATGGTACATGAATTTTCGTCACGACGAGTCATTTTTCTCCTTTCAACGACAAGTGAACGGTGGGAACAAAGTTATTTCTCCGGTACTCACTCCGACATGCGGCTAGCGAACTCCCCAGACTGGTGCACGTCGTACCACCCCGATGTCCTGACGTAGCGCCGAGAGCAAGTAGAGGTTTCGGATCCGGTGAATCTGCAAACGGCAACACGAGATCATAACATATCGCCAGGTGCGGCGTACAAATATTCTAGAAACATCGTTGCTCCCACTACTCATTTTTGTTATAAACGCTAACAAAATGAACGTAGGAATACTTTAATTATAATAATATAAATAAAATAGAAATAAAATATCTTTCCTGTGCAACACAACTAGCTTTTTATTCTCGTAAAGTAATTAGTGCTGTCGGCAGGGGAACACAAATTGATTCTTTAAAAACAGATACAAACGTTCTCTGACGCAAAAACATGTATTTTGATGGAAACCCGTTTCGGTCAGTTATTGGCCATCCTCAGACTCTCATAACGCGATGATAGTCGGTGGCGGTGAATGGAGCGGATGATGTAATTCCCACGAATGTCAACTTCTCACAGCAGTGAACAGTTGAAGTTCGTGGAGTTACAACACCCGCTCCATTCACCGCCACCGACTCCCTCCGTAGTATGAGGGTCTGAGGATGGTCAAAAACTGACCGAAACCGTTTACCATAAAAGTAATTGTTTTTGCGGTCGAGACTATTTGTGTCCATTTTTAAAGTAGTTTTTGCCAGACAGCTACTCTCGACGAGAAATGTTATAAAAAATTACCATGTTTCTAGCTTTCCTGAAGACTTTCGATACTGTTCTTGTCGTGTAACTTTTAATCAGATTACGTGCCTGAAGTATCGTCTCAGTTATGCGACTGCATTCGTGGCGTTCTGTCACAGTGTGTAGTAACTGATGGAAGCTCATCGAGTAAAACAGAAGTCTTGTATACAGTGCAACTACCGCTGTGACTAATCATCTTGGGGCTGAAGAAGCCGCTTCAGCTGTACTTAATCTTTTTTATTATCGGATCACAGCCGGTTTGATGGCACTGAAAACTACGTCCTCAGATAAGCTATAACTAAGTAACTGGTACTAATGACTTATTTACATGTCACCTTAGGGTGTGGTTTTCAGTGCCACGAAACCGGTTGTGTTCTGACAATAAAAAAAAGTAAATACAGCAGAAGCGGCATGTTAATCCTTAAGATAAAGCAGAAGTGATATCTTGCGTTCCCCAATGAAGTGTTATGGGCCCTCTTCTGTTCCTAATCTGTGTAAACGATTTAGGAGACAATCTGAGCAGTCATTTTAGATTATTTCCAGATTATGCTATCATTTTTCCGTCTAGTAAAGTCATCAGAAGATCAAAATCAATTGCAAAATAATTCAGACAAGATATTTTTATGATGCGAAACGTGACAATTGACTCTAAATAATGAAAATTGCGAGCTCATCCACGTGAGTATTAAAAGAAATCCGCTAAATATCGGTTACACGATAAATCATACAAATCTAAAGGCTGTGAATTCAGTTAAATACCTAGGGATAAGAACTACAAAAATATAAATAATTTTGTGGGGAAGGTGAACCAAAGACTGCGCTTTAATTGCAGAAAACTTAGAAGATGCAACAGATCCACTAAATAGACTGCCTACACTACGCTTGTCCGTCTTCTGCGGAAGTGTTGTTGTGCGGAATGGGATTCTGAGTAGATAGGGTTGAGGGAGAACATCAAGCAGGTTCAAAGAAGGTCAGCTCGTTTTGTGATATCGTGAAATAGAGAAGAAATGTCGCGGATATGATACGCGAGCTGTGGTGTCAATCAATAAAACAAATGCGATTTTCTGACGAGATATGTTTATGAAAATCTCCTACTTTCGTCTCCGAATGAGAAAATATTTAGTTAACACCCTCCTATGCAGGGAGAAACGACGATCTCAATAAAATAAGAGAAATCAGAGCTCGCACGGAAAGTGTTGGTTTTTTCCTACGCGCTTTTCGAGAGTAGGGCGGTGGAAAAACAGTGTGAATATGATTCTTTTAACTCTCTGTCAGGCACTTAACGGTGAATTGCAGAATGGTCATATAGATGTAGATAATGTATCCATATTTCAGTTGTAGAACTCTTTCTCAAACTGACAGTCTGTCGGACTTATTTCTTCTATTCTTGACATTCGCCACGAAGCTGATAAACAGATTTCAAATGGTGGAATATTAGAGACATTATAGTGAAAAACATCTATTATGGTTCCAGTGAGATGTCATTAATTATGAAAAACATGCGTGATAACGTTATAAACATTTATCAAAACCCGTATAAACAAAAATTTTCATATCCGACCAGAGCGTTCTCACGACACCACCGATGGACGCTAGCGATTTGCTTTCATTAAATCGTAGACAATCTTAGTGGCCCAGCCCCTTATTGTTTCATTTATCATAAGATTAAATTAGTGGATTCACGTTCGATTACACGGCACGATTTATCGCTTCAAAGCACCTTCTTTCACTCGACATTAATTTCAAGTACTATGCACAAATTGCTTCTGATCAAAATTGAGCTTCCCACTTCTCAAATCGATAGATGGTTGTGGACAATAATTAGATATTAGCTCTAGGTTTCCCCTCCGCTGCGGTATTTTGCGCTATTAATGGACGATTCGCTTGGATACAATTTGGAACATGATCACAAGTAGTTAGAGTAGTAACAGTTGCACAAAAATAGCATGCAGTTCTTTAATAAGCTATTAGGCTCTTCGCACACAAGTCCCTTTGACAAAAGTTGCTGAATAAACTGTTCAGACAACTTTTCCCACGTTCCCTTTCAAGAGTTTTCATTACAGTATTTTCTACGACACCATACACACTTCTCTTCTCCTTTGTGTTTCATTGTTCTGAAAGTTATACCCCAGCGGCATAGTAAGTGATTCATGCTTCTGATTCTACATCTAAACCTATACAAATCACTGTTAAGTGCGTAGCAGAGAGTACTATTTATTTCATAATTCATTAAGTTTTCTCTCTGTCTACCGACTGAGCTACCCAAGCACGAAAGCACGACTCACTACAAACCCTCACAGCTTTATTTCCTTCAGTACCTCATCTCCTACCTTCCAAACTTCACAGCAGCTCTCCTGCGAAACTTGCCTGTTAAAGGCAAAAGTTCCGAGTTCGAGTTTGGGCCCGACACACAGTTTTAATCTGTCAGAGAGTTTCAGATTAGCGCAAATTCCGCTGCAGAGTGAACTTTCATTCTGGAAACATACCCCACAATACGGCTGTCATGTCTCCGCAATATCCTTTCTTCCACAAGTGCTAGTCGCGCAGGTTTAGGGGAGCTGTGAAGTTTAGAAGGTAGGAGATGGGGTACTGGTGGAAGTAAAGGTGTTAGGACGGGCCGTGTGTCGTGCTTGGGTAGCTCGATAGAGCACTTGCCCGTGAATGGCAAAGATCCCGAGTTTGAGTCTCGGTCGGTCACACAGTTTTAATCTACCAGGGTGATTCACAGTTAGTCTTCTTTTGCAATATTTTGTTCAGTATGAGGATGAATTTTACTAGGGTGCGGTTGTTGTGTTGTAGGACCTAGATCAAACATCATCCTACAACTACTTCTAACTTCTTTATAACATGACCGTTTTCCTCATAGTAACATTTGTCACATTGTAAAATGGTACAGGATGTTTGAAATGAGCAGAAAAATAGATAAACGCTGTGTAATTTCCCCACAGCAAATACCCTCCACCACGCACCAATTAATCATTTTCAATCAAACCATCCACATTCATTCACTTTTCAAAAGTTATCTGATCTGATCTTCTCATAGTATATGCGGCGACAGCTCGTCGACGCCAAAGTATTTTCTAGTTTATTTATTCTTTGAAATAACAGAGATGCATATATGCATTCTCCATGGTTGTTAGAGTGGTAACTAGGACAGCTTCTGGAGTATCTGTGGAGGGATTTGTGCCGCTAGCGGTTTGTTTTGAAGGGAAAGAGATTGTAAAAGGAAAATAATTAAGGCGTGGAATCACCGGAGATCTGGACATGTAATGCAGGTGGATTTAATACACGATTTAGTCCATAAATAAGGTTTGTGACTTTTTTGTTCTGGGGTGAATGAACGAATGAGTTTTTTTTCTGAATCATTTGTTGATCAAGTTGGCCCTGTAATTAGTGGGGAAGTTTCAGCTGTGTCGAAGAGAGCCTGAAATCACTGAGTCTGTGTTAAATCGTCCAAAAAGGCTTCGTACACATCTGGAATTCGCAATCTTTCGTAAAAGGAACAAATTGTTCAAACGATTGATTCTCCCGACTGACTGCAGTGTTTAACAGTAATAATAAATGGAAAGCACTCTTACAGCAAGCCAGCCGCTGATTACCAAGACGAAGGAATCCACCAAAGATTCTATTTGGCTGATTCTTTTTATCACTATATCACCTAATGAAATCTTATATTAAAAACTATACATAGATAAAGGTGAGAAAGAGAGGGAGCGAATGAAAATAGAGATAATACTAATAATCCTCCATTAGTCTAATTTTTCGCCTGTCTTTTCACGGATCAGCCAAGAACTGGGAGGGCCTTACTTTACTGTATAGACTTATGTGTGAAGGTGAAGGTGAAGGGATCTTAAACGCAACAGATACACGTCTATACAGACAAGACATTACACAGAGAGAGCGGCTAGCTGCATTGATCATCTATTCTTAGATTAAAGAGACGGCAACTTATTATCCGAACATTTAAAATGTTAAAGCTGTATAGAAAGGCGAGTATATATGAGAACCAAGTGTAAACGATAAGAATGGAAGACAAGGCAGAAAACAAAAGAGCACGGATTAAAAAGGTCATTAGGCAGGAACGGTCTCCTTCATTGTTCAACTTATAGTGCCCGTATTGAAGAAGTAAAGGGTGTAAATAAGAGGTTCACAAGTTGGATTAAAACGATAAGATGCGCTTATGACTCAGCCATCCCTGTGCAAGTGAGATAGATTTACAGGACATAGTGAATGGAATAAACATACTGCTGAATTACTGAATGTCGATGAATATGAACGGAAGACAAAGATTTAGATACTGAAATGCTGCAGAAATGATATTAGTGACAAAAACAACATCTAAATTCAGAACCCTGTAGTAAATTGAGAACCGTGTGGTAGACGAAGTAGGGGAATTCTGCTATTTTGGAAACGGAATAATGCATTGCGGATGGAGCATGGAGGGTATAAGATCCAACGTAAGACAAGCCACGAGAACATTCGTTGCCAAGCGAAAGCTATAGTATAAAAAAACACAACTTAATTTCAGAAGTAAATTTTTGAGGATGTGCATCTGGAGCACAGATTCATATGGGAGTGAGTACTGGATTGTAGGTAACTTCCTTAAAAACAGATCTAAGCGTTTGTGGTGTGGTGATATTGAAATAAGATGAGGGTTAATTGGACTGAGAAAAGAATGAATGAAGATGCTCTCCGTTGCATCGGCGACAAATGAAATGTGTGGAAGACAGTAGCTACAAGAAGGGACGAGTTGGAAAGGCATGGGTTAAGAACAGGGAATATGATTCATTGTATTTGGTGGAGCTTTAAAGGCAAAATTTGTAGCGGAAAACAGAGATTGCACTGTTAACAAAATAAATAAAACGCTGGACCTTGGATGTAAATGGTACCCTGAGCTGTAGAGATTTTCACAGACGAATAAATCGTGGTAGGTCACGTCAATATGTATATATATTCAAAGAAACATCAATTTTCAAATTCATCATAATCAACCAGTATGATGGCGTGGCCTATGTTGCATTCGGAAATGGGGTAGTAGTGCTGCGGTATCGGTCGTCAAATAAACCACTTGACACGGGCAGTGGTAAGATGTGTGATTCTTATACTCTTATTTCATTTCCACATTCTCAAAGGGAGTGATAATTATGTCATCATTATGTGCTCTTTGCCTTCTTATCGTATCCATCCAACGCTTCAGAAGCATAACCACTCATTCTTTGGTCGTAATAACGGTTAAAGACATACCTTCATAATCATAGACATTGCACCCACTCTTCCGACTTCAACATTCACGCAAATTTTTATTCCCATTCGGCATGATGGATGTAGCTGAACCGTAGTTGATCTGAGTCAAATATGATCTTTTTAATACAGTGAAGAGCACAGCTTAATAATACTCTGTAGGTTGCAATCGATAGACCAATCAGACGGCATATTAGTACAGTTTTACTGGTTTAGACTTTCTCATAGGTAAGCGCGTCATCAACAAAATGTCTGTTATTAAAATTAATGCAGAATGCTGTGTCAGTGTATAGTATGAACAGTAATGGTGCGTCAACTCGTTACCTTGACATGACCGAAGTTATCTGTACTCTGGTTCCAAGTGTTCAAATAGTATGAACGTTAATTTGAGGTATCTATAACAGTAAATGTGGAAGTCGGAAGGATAGAAAACTGCGGAGATACGCAGGAAGACCTGCAGAGGCCGACGCCTTCTGAAGATATTTGAAGCCTTCTGTTAACATAATCCGATGTGCCCCAGGTAACGGGAAAGAAGCGTTATTTTTTGACTGCCGAAAATTCACTGTAGACGGTCCTGTCTGTTACACGTATGGAAGTACACATACTCACCAATGTAAAGAGAAACGACCACAAAAAATAATCTTGTAAAGGCGGATGACGGAATGAGATTCTCAGGAAGTGTAGTCTGCCCTTAACGCACGCAGCTTACAAGACCATCGTTCGACCGGTACCTGAGTACCACTCCTCAGTCTGGGACTGATAAAAGATATAGAGAAGCTCGAAAGAGGAAGATCTTAGTACATAATCTTGGATTCGTTAAGCAAGTGCGGAACAGCTAGGAAGAAGGTATCCAATTGCGTACCGACAAACCCAGATACAGGTTTTGCCGCCGTGCGGGGTAGCCGTGCGGTATCGAGCGCCTTGCCACGGTTCGTGCGGCTGCCTCCGTCGGGGGTTCCAGTCCTTCCTCGGGCATGGATGTTTGTGTTGTACTTAGCGTAAGTTAGTTTAAGTTATATTAAGTAGTGGGTAAGCCTAGGGACCGATGAACACAGCAGTTTGGTCCCATAGAACTTACCACAAATTTCCAAATTTTCAGGTTTTACCGTGGTTTCCCGAAATCGCTCTAGGTAAATGCAGAGATGGTTTCTTTGAAAAGGCACGGTCTATTTCCTTGTGCTTCATCCCTGATGACTTCGTTGTCGACGGGAAGTTGAACCCTGATCTTCATCCATTCTTTTTTCAGTTCTGTGGCAGACACTTTAAGAGAACCGTTGTCCATCACGTTGTGATTTGCTGTTAAAATTTCGTGAGCGTACGTTTCCAGAAGAGTCAAACACATATTGCTTCCTCTCACATACGTCATGTGAAGAGACACTCTTTAGTAGCATTTACCCCACCGTGAAGGCTCCCCTGTTTTCATGATTTGGTAGATTTGTTTAATTATTTAACTTTGTGGCCGAATGTCCCTGCAGTCGCTACAGTCAGAAAAGGCGTTCGATGCGCCAGATGTCTACGAATACTGTTAACTTCGTTCTGTGTGTTATAACAATTTAACTGTTTGTGTGTCGTATTGGCGGAGGTTGGAGACTAATCCATAATTTGTCTAAACGGAAGTGGAAAACCGCTAAAAAATCAGGTTGAGTCGTATAACAGATCAAAGGTCATTTAATCCGGCTTGCTCATTCGATTCGGATCTTGCTATTCTCTCTGTCTCACTAGCTAGCACTCTGCGTGTTAAGCTACATGAGCAGGTCCTCTCGTTAAAATACTGTAAAGGTAATCTTAGAAAGATTCGAACTCCTACGTAGGTATGCCAGCACTCGTTGTTACGAAGCACGCATAGACTTTAGAAAGTAGGCTACACACGTCATCCCACGCTAAGACCATTGCGCAACAAGAGTGGCGTATTGTCATAAGAGAGTACGTGTTCTGAGTTTCTTGCAGACAGAGTTCTGCTGCGGTACGGACAACGGATGGGTCACAGTGTGCGATTAAAATGGCGCGGCAACTGGAAACGTCCACAAAAGTTGAAGTACGCGGGACAGTACTGTTCTTGTGGGTAAACCATCTAAATTTCGCACAGACTCACTGGGAAATTCTGGTGGTATGTGGAGCAAATGCAATATCTACTCCAGCCTTAGTGAAATGGCGACAGTTTAACCAAGACGGCATAAACGATAGTGATGCTGATCGAAAAGTCCAAATTTTGCACCATGTGATTTCCATCATTTCTACAGGCTAAAAGAACATCTGAGGGAAAAGATATTTTCCAACGTTCACACAGCGGTTCTGGAATTGCACAATGTCCAAGGAGCAGATTCCTGTCATTGAGAAATCCAACGATTAGTAGGCTATTGACAAAGGCTTGGTCACTGCGTTGAGAAATAGTGTCATGTATCTGTGTCACTTTGAAGTGTAGTGTAGCATTCAATAAAAGTTTATTAAAACTAAACTAAACTCCGTCCGGACAGGCTATGTAGGCCCAACAGTACTGACCGGCAGCCGTGTCATCCTCAGCCTAGAGGGGTCACTGGATGCGGATATGGAGGGGCATGTGGTCAGCACACCGCTCCGCCGACCGTATGTCAGTTTACGAGACCAGAGCCGCTACTTCTCAATCAAGTAGCTCCTCAGTTTGCCTCACAAGGGCTGAGTGCACCCAGTTTGATAACAGCGCTAGGCAGACTGGATGGTCGCCCATCCAGCCCGACAGCGCTTAACTTTGGTGATCTGACAGGAACCGGTGTTACCACTGCAGCAAGGCCGTTGGCAAAAGTTAATTAGGTTGCCAAAATAATGTGTACCTTGATGAACAAAATTCTTCTGGGCGATGTCCGGCGTCACTGTAGAAATTGTTTTACTGGAGGAACGGTGGCCGCATTTATTGCAATACGTCATATTTCTGGAAGACGATCGGCCCTTGAATTTAGAACGCTAGTCATGACGAAAGGAAAAGGGTAGGAAGAGTATGTGAAGATGGTTTCTGCTCTTTCGGACAAGAAGAGGGTCAATGGCCGGTCAGCCTTAACTATATATGGAGATGGTATCTGTTCTTTCGGACATGTCCGGAAGAGCAAATACAATCTCCATATATTGTTAAGGATAACCGGCCATTGACCTTCTTCTTCTGTGCGGATGCTCACTCGTTGCCCGAACTCTTATGGGACTCGGTAAGATTGTCTGCAGCGAGTAATGAGTGTAGTAAGCAGGGGCACTACGAACGTAGTGTGTGGACATTAAGTTGGGAATGTGAGTCTCACGGGGAGCGTGCAAGGGATAAATCCCTGCAGTCGCACTATCCTCTGTGCCCTCAGTGGCTCAGATGATAGAGCGTCTGCCATATAAGCAGGAGATCCCGGGTTCGAGTCCCGGTCGGGGCACACATTTTCAACTGTCCCCGTTGATGTATGTATATCAACGCCTGCGGACAGCTTAAGGTGTTGATTTAATTATCTTTAATCAGGGTAGGAAGAAGGCTATTCGTGGATAATCTGACTTGTTGGTGATTGACGCATGTCTGGAAATCAGCGTTTGGCTTCTGGTGGACATGTTTTCTTCCTGGTGTGAGCTGAAATTCTCTGACAGTCCTCTCTATAGCTGTCTGTTT
Organism: Schistocerca cancellata; assembly: GCF_023864275.1. Taxonomy (NCBI): domain Eukaryota; kingdom Metazoa; phylum Arthropoda; class Insecta; order Orthoptera; family Acrididae; genus Schistocerca; species Schistocerca cancellata. Next base: position 241,327,173 of record NC_064628.1, on the reverse strand, counting down.
AGGTTGTCGTGTCCCTGCCCGTGCGGCTGGTCCCGGCGGAGGTTCGAGTCCTCCCTCGGGCATGGGTGTGTGTGTTTGTCCTTAGGATAGTTTAGCTTAAGTCAGGGACGGGCAGGAATCCTGCACATGTGCGGTGCACTTGCACGCGTGCAGTGAACAGGTGTTCCGCGTGCACACAGGGGCAAGCTGGCCACCCGATTATCTCCCATCCCCACCATACCTTCTGTCCGCTCCTTCCTATGTAATGCGTTTTGTTTCCTAGCTTGCTTTATTGAGTGAATGAATAAGGTTAGTAGGAGTGCTTGAAGGAAATCATGGTTTGAAAGAGTACCTATTACCTACGATACGTTTTATTTAATTATCACAGGTGGAGTTTACAATACGTTTAATATCTGGAACAAAATTTCTACATACACAAACACAAACAGTTACGTAAATTTTCATCACTGATGTTTTCTCATAACCGAGACTTATTAATTCAGCAAATGGTTTTCCAGCTCTCGCTATATTAAGCGCAGTCTTATAACTTGCACATTCCTCTGGACTATTGTTGTCGTCCTGAAAACTTGAAAACAGTGCTCCATAAAATTTTAAATCAGTTAGATGAGAGACATGACGAGAGAAAGTCGCAGATCTCTCGTGACAACAGCAACTACGACAAATTCATATGGCTCTGAGCACTATGGGACTTAACTGCTGTGGTCATCAGTACCCTAGAACTTAGAACTACTTAAACCTAACTAACCTAAGGACATCACACACATCCATGCCCGAGGCAGGATTCGAACCTGCGACCATAGCGGTCGCGCGGTTCCAGACTGTAGTGCCTAGAACCGCTCAGCCACTCCTGCCGGCCAACTACGACAGATTCATCTGGTATCGTCAGATCGCTCTTCTTAAGCTCAGTCAATTCCGCATCCGCTCAGAATCCGACAATAAATTGTACTCGTCCTTGTGAAATTTATTATAATGGCCTTCAATACTAAACTTCCGTTGACCAGCGAGAATGCTGCCACATATTAAACATTTCGAATTTTCACGTTTTTGCACAAAGATAAAATGATTCTTCCATTACTTTTTAAAAGATAGCAAATCTCCACTTCTCCATTTCTTGAAATGCAACGTTCACTACATAGTGCTCGCTTCGCATCAACGTCCGCAGCTTAGCCTGGCACTACACTGCCGCAACCTGCCGGCTGTCGCCACAGCCCCGGTCGACGCCTGCACGCGAGCAGCACACGCGCAGCGCTGTGCGCTCATGAGCCGCGTGCAACGTTTGCCCACCCCTGGCTTAAGTAGTGTGTAAGCTTAGGGACTGATGACCTTACCAGTTAAGTCCCATAAGATTTCACACACATTTGAACATTTTTTGACCCTGCCCCGTCAGTTTCCCATCCCGCAATCGCTCGCGGCCCCTCGGACAGGGATAGCCGGCAGCCAGCACGACGGCAGTTTGTAGCTGTCTTCTCTGTTGATGTTGTGAGGTTGCTTAACGATTTCATTCACCTCTCATACACTCCTGGAAACTGAAATAAGAACACCGTGAATTCATTGTCCCAGGAAGGGGAAACTTTATTGACACATTCCTGGGGTCAGATACATCACATGATCACACTGACAGAACCACAGGCACATAGACACAGGCAACAGAGCATGCACAATGTCGGCACTAGTACAGTGTATATCCACCTTTCGCAGCAATGCAGGCTGCTATTCTCCCATGGAGACGATCGTAGAGATGCTGGATGTAGTCCTGTGGAACGGCTTGCCATGCCATTTCCACCTGGCGCCTCAGTTGGACCAGCGTTCGTGCTGGACGTGCAGACCGCGTGAGACGACGCTTCATCCAGTCCCAAACATGCTCAATGGGGGAGAGATCCGGAGATCTTGCTGGCCAGGGTAGTTGACTTACACCTTCTAGAGCACGTTGGGTGGCACGGGATACATGCGAACGTGCATTGTCCTGTTCGAACAGCAAGTTCCCTTGCCGGTCTAGGAATGGTAGAACGATGGGCTCGATGACGGTTTGGATGTACCGTGCACTATTCAGTGTCCCCTCGACGATCACCAGTGGTGTACGGCCAGTGTAGGAGATCGCTCCCCACACCATGATGCCGGGTGTTGGCCCTGTGTGCCTCGGTCGTATGCAGTCCTGATTGTGGCGCTCACCTGCACGGCGCCAAACACGCATACGACCATCATTGGCACCAAGGCAGAAGCGACTCTCATCGCTGAAGACGACACGTCTCCATTCGTCCCTCCATTCACGCCTGTCGCGACACCACTGGAGGCGGGCTGCACGATGTTGGGGCGTGAGCGGAAGACGGCCTAACGGTGTGCGGGACCGTAGCCCAGCTTCATGGAGGCGGTTGCGAATGGTCCTCGCCGATACCCCAGGAGCAACAGTGTCCCTAATTTGCTGGGAAGTGGCGGTGCGGTCCCCTATGGCACTGCGTAGGATCCTACGGTCTTGGCGTGCATCCGTGCGTCGCTGCGGTCCGGTCCCAGGTCGACGGGCACGTGCACCTTCCGCCGACCACTGGCGACAACATCGATGTACTGTGGAGACCTCACGCCCCACGTGTTGAGCAATTCGGCGGTACGTCCACCCGGCCTCCCGCCTGCCCACTATACGCCCTCGCTCAAAGTCCGTCAACTGCACATACGGTTCACGTCCACGCTGTCGCGGCATGCTACCAGTGTTAAAGACTGCGATGGAGCTCCGTATGCCACGGCAAACTGGCTGACACTGACGGCGGCGGTGCACAAATGCTGCGCAGCTAGCGCCATTCGACGGCCAACACCGCGGTTCCTGGTGTGTCCGCTGTGCCATGCTTGTGATCATTGCTTGTACAGCCCTCTCGCAGTGTGCGGAGCAAGTATGGTGGGTCTGACACACCGGTGTCAATGTGTTCTTTTTTCCATTTCCAGGAGTGTATGTTTCGTTGGCGCTTCCACGGTTCCTTTGCCAGTAGACGCCCTTCCTAAACATTATAGCCTGTCCACAGTCACGGTGTTGTTCAGCTATCGCCGATTTATTGTGCTGTCCTAATCGCACGGCCAGGCGTGTGCTGACTGGCCTCCCTGACTAGCCTATGTCGGCAGCTCTGCACTCGTACTCCTGTAGTATTACGATCGTTCACTGCATTCTTGGTGGAACCGGTCACGTCGTGGATCTTGACTTCCGTGCACACCAAGAAGCAAACATGCCCACCACAAGCCAAACGCTGATTTTCAGACATGTGTCAATCATCGACAAGCCAGATAATCACCGAATAGCCTTCTTCCTTAGGTCCCTCTCTCTTCATGACTACCGTCCTTATATTCTAGTCCACCACTCAGAGCAAATATGCTCAAGGGGAATAGATGTAAACCCGCATGTACCGTCTAGATGTAGATGTAGATGCAAATTCGAAGAAAACAATCAAACTAACCTGTGTGTAAGCGATGTAGTTGAAGAACGCGACAGCGACGTAGGTGCAGAGGAGTGTGGCTGCGCCGATGATGCTGTTGTTGACGGCGAAGGTGTGTACTCCGTCGAGGAAGCGTTGGGTGAGTTCCGCGTAGGAGAAGTTGCCGCTGGTGGTGGTGGTCTCCTCGGAGTACATGACGCGCAGTACGGCGTCCGTCAGCGTCTCTCCCGGGTCCCGGCGGTTGCCGGCCATGAAGGCTGTGGTCGCCGACGCGATGGCTGGGCCCAGCTCCGACCCGAAATCCACCATGATGCCGGTCAGGTCGCCAAAGAAGAGCACGTTCAGCGGCTGGCACACACCGCTGCCCACAGCTCCCACCAGCCCCACAAACATCAGCAGCTTCTCCCACGCAGTCGAGAACTGGTACTGTGGAAAGACACCGTGAGCAGCGCTAACAGCTTCGTAGGCTGACCTTCCTTTTAAACGCTGACAGTAATTCACTGTCATGCAGGGTGAGCCCGAACTACGTCGACAAAATTTCAGAGGCTGCTCAGGGATATTTCCTCAGTACTATGGCATAAGGGATGGGTGGTGTCACTCCAGTCACAGAAGTCACCAGCGTGGAATTAGTAAGTGGGTGGGGGAGAGGGGGGGGCGGAGAGCGACACACACACGCACACACACACACAATAGATGAGTTACAGGTCACAAAAGGGGGTGTAACGGGAGATCCACTCGAAAAAATTAAGACCTAAAATCACTTTCTGGAGCATTCTGAAAGCCTCAGTCCATACATTTCAACTGGTACTTAACACTTCTGAAGCGTGCCTATTTGAGCCTGGATTAAAACGTATTTTGCTATTACTGAGTATAAAAAAGTTATGTAACATTAAAATTTAAATTTACCGGCGGTGTGTGTATGATTATTACGTATTAACTCCCAAACAACCGTAGAGATTATTTCATATAGAATACTTTTCCAAAGTAAATTCTGCTTAATATTTATTGTAAATGAAAATAAATAGCCTATTACATACACGATTTAATGCAGTTTATTTTTAAAACATAAGAAATAACATAAAGGCGAAGAACTATGAAAACTAGGAATAAAAATGCAAGAGTTGAATGGGCATAAACGATAATTAAATGCATTGTAAAGAGCATAAGGGAAAATAATCTTACAAAATTCTTCGTATAGTAATGTAAATACATTTCTTCTGTTGTCAAAATTGTAATATACCCTGTAAAAAATATTTACTTATAATAATTCTTTGGCCTTTTTTACAAAATTACAGTATTAATCAATTGCCCTGAACTCTCTTCAAAGCAAGTCGTCTCGGCGCATGCTCTGAATGTAACTTTATTATTTACTAACACCGGACAGTGCGTAATTGTCGCATAGTGTTCGATTGTTTGCTGTCTGTCTTCTGACCAACCCTCCTACAGAATTAGAGCAAAGCCAAGCAGGTTCACGCTAATCTCTCCTGCTCCTTTATCACTCATAGTCATACCAACACAGCTCATTAAAACTTGTAATATTGTCTTTTTAGTGAATAATATAAGCGGATTTGATTTACTGGCATGTTAGTAAATCCTGTAAATCATTAAAACCTTTTAACGAGTGTAATAAGTTAAGCTTTGGTATATTCGTTTAAAGGTGCCATTTTTTGTCAACTAAGACTCAAAAAATTGAATATTTTCGAAAAATAATGGGGTGACATGCCACCATCTCTACCCCTACACTCTTCGGCAATGACATCCAAGATCTCAGTCGCCTTTGTTTCTCCATAAATATGTGTATTTTACTAAAAACAAGAAACGTTTGTTTCTCTAGGGACTTTTGTTCAAAACTATCGAAACCGGCAATGCTTCGCAATTGCTGAATGTGTATGGGAACTGGATATACATCCTTTAGCTGGGGTATTCCAGGGAATTGTTTCACAACGTAATTTTCGGCTCCTCGTTACGATTCGCCCACTTTGAAGCCATGGAACTCGAAATTATAATAAATCATACACAACATGAACGGAAAAGACTTCTTTGATTTTCATTTTTGGTTTTTTAATTGTTTTTCATTCACTTAAAAAAAATTGTACGCAATAAAATTAAAAAACTTCAAAATATACAATAGTTTTCGTTTTCTAGATGCTGTGTGGTAAGACTATCCACTGGTTTTCTGAACTGTCAGTTTATGAAAGGGGACTTAACAGCTGACCATGGTAAAAACACTCTCATCGTAAATCGACAACATCTGGACGCACAGCCTGCAGCATTCTTTACTGTTACTGCAAACGAATCGGCCCAGACGATAGTTTTTATGAGGCACTAGCAGCTGTGTCGAGAGAGATGTTTCTGATACCTGTGGCGTATGCTATGAACAACGATTCGCTTTGTCCGGATCCTCGGGTAATGTGACATTATGCATGCACGTACAAGACAGGTTGCCCACGTTCTGGTAAGCAAACCACCAGTTTCCGAGCCAAAAAGACAGGACTCGGTGAGTCCCTTGTTTATCCGCTTTATCTGGACTGTACTAGGGTCAGTGTGCTATAGTTAGTATTAGGAGTAGCGGTCTCTCGCTTCACATATTTTATGCTTCCTGTCTGTATTCTGACATGGTTCTGGGGATGAGATTAGGTGTGACTGTGTGATGCACATCTGGACTATTGCATACAAGCCTCACGTGGGTAAGTTTAAATGTATTTGTATGTATGTCATTATCGACTATCAGACACAATGTACCTCTCCCACGCACTGTACTGTTGCTTGCGGTTTACATATAAATGTAGATCTCGCCAGATCCTGATTTCGAAACAGGCAATGTACTTCTTGGCCGTAACTTGTAATTTTCAATTTTCTTAAGAAATAAAAAATACCTGTACATTCAGTGTGCCACTCTGAGTCAGATGGACGGCTATAATCTTCGTTTCCCTTCCGTCAGGCCATCCTCTCTGATTTTGAGCTTCACTGTTCCCTATATGTTGCACATATTGTTTGTAGCACCACGTTTGTAGCATTTCTGAACGTACCAGTGACGTGATGGACGTGTGAACAGTAAAGAAGAGCACTTCTCAGTTACGATCGCTTTCTTTTCCGTCACGCAGAGTGAGCTCGCAGCTGCAGAACATTCGTTACAAACTAGACAACCTCCCTCTCATGAGAAGAGAAAAGTACGTCACCCATTGTAATAAAATGGAACACCTGTAGCCGTCCTTTCCATGTTATTTATTATATAGCTAATAGTTTCGGTGATTTAATACACCATCTTCAATCCTTAACCGACGGTGAGGAGGTGAACTCCTATGGTATACATGACCCCATCAGTGCCCGACATCTGTAAACTGGTTTCCGTAGACTATTATAACAACAATGTGGTGTCTGCTATCATCAACTACTAACTTATAGGACAAACATTCAAAACAGAACGTCGTGAGAGAGCGAAACGAGAACGACTAGTAGCTCAGATAAGAAGAGAAAAGAAAATTTTAAGATGTAGTGCTACAGAGTAATGCTGAAGATTAGATTGGTTGATCATGTAACTAATGAGAACGTTCTGAATCGAACTGGAGAGAAAAGAAATTTGTGGCGCAACTAACGAAAGGAAGGGATCATTTGAGACTTAAAGGAATTGTTGACACTGGAGGGAAGCGTGAGGGGTAAAAATTTTAGAAGAAAACCGGGGCTTGAATACAGTAAGCAGATTAAAAGGGACTCACGTTGAGGCAGTTGTGCAGAGATGAAGAGGCTTTCACAGGATAATCTAGCACAGAGAGCTGTATCAGCCCAGTCTTCCGACTGAGTGTCACAACTTATCTTTCACAGATTCATTATAAATATAAAAAAAGGCGCTGGTAGCTTTGAGATAGGAACAGTTAGCAAAACATTAACAAAAACATATAATCAATGAAAAACTCATTTTAAGAGAAATTTGTCTTCAACTTCTGTCATTCTTGTTACAGAAAAATGGTTCAAATGGCTCTGAGCACTATGGGACTTAACATCTATGGTCATCAGTCCCCTAGAACTTAGAACTACTTAAACCTAACTAACCTAAGGACAGCCCACAACACCCAGCCATCAAGAGGCAGAGAAAATCCCTGACCCCGCCGGGAATCGAACCCGGGAACCCGGGCGTGGGAAGCGAGAACGCTACCGCACGACCACGAGATGCGGGCTCTTGTTACAGAACCCGACACTAATTCTACTGGAGTAAATAATTTACATAACATTTGCTTACCAGCTTAATGAAGGAGACACTAGGGATTTCTTCTGTTTTTTCTGACTTTTCAGGTTCTGTGAATTCCCTAGAACAGTAAATATTAATCAGGACATAGTTTCGTCCTATAAGAACTTGCATTACTTTTATGTAAGCTACAAACTATAAAACATATAGTCATAGTGACTCAGGAGAGATCTATGACAGCTAAAATAGGACATCAACGTGAAGTAGGAGCAAGAGATGTAATTAAATGTAGAAATTACAAGGATTATGTTTCAAGTTGCAATAAAGATTATTACGACACACTAGAAAAAATTGCATTTTAAAATCCAAAGATAAATTTTAAAACACTTGCTACAAACAGATATTACAAGACGAGCGAAGAGAAGAATGAAGGTTGAACAAATTCTCTATAACGTTTAAGACAGTACTTAGACATAAAAAAAATACTTACACATCTAGTGCCCCAGTCTTGTTGTCTTCTTCGTCCAGGCTCTTAACCCTCACCACTTTTATTGGCTCCGGATCACTTTCCTCCTTCTTGACCTTCATTCTTGTTCAGAGTGTATAAATCTGAAAACAAACCATCCACCGAACTTGATCAGTTACAGTCTTATTACGTTTGCCGTATAATCTGTTTCAATTCTCATACAGTTATTTGATTTAAATTATGAGATACGTACAACTGCAGTTACCGTCTCTTATTGTTTAAGAAGTTTTGTAGAAAACATTTCAGTAACGTATCATTCTTGTATATTTTACATGCTCTAAAAATAGCATTCCCTTTTATTTGCTTTCGAACTAAACTTTTCCTGTTTTCCATGGTTCAATGTGCTCTTTCCAAAAAGTGCCCGAAACGCGCAATGTCAGAACCACCTTCTCCACTTGTGATTATTTCATAACAAGGGACTTTTACCTTTTAAGAAATGTATCATCGCCTGCGTCAAAATCCCTCGCTTCGGTCATCTTGAGTAATCTTGATTCTAAGTCCGGGGAAGTCATGTAATTTTTCTCCTACTATGTCTGTATTTCGTTAGCGAGGTGCGTATGACCACACTTTCAATTACTTCTCGTCGATATAGCCATTTTTGTTTACCAATAGATCAAATTCTATAGCAAGTACCCTATTTCTTAGGTGCAATGCTTCTCTTTGCCACAGTTTACTTACGGGCTACGCAATGTGTGAATTCTCTCATTGTTGTCTGTTCCTATTGCACGTGTATTATTTTTCTGAAAATATTGTATATTATTATAATATATGATTATAAGAGATTATACGTTATATATAAATCAGCACCTGGCTTGCCTTTTATTCACAGCGCATTGGTACAAAGATTTAAGGAATCTCGACCTTTAGGGGATCCGTTTCCAGTGACAAGAGCTTCCGCTCAGAAAACGCTTTTATCAGAATGGAAATAGCGAGGAAGGTCGTGATCTATGCATGGATAGCTCCGTTGGGAAGTGGTGAAAATACTTTGTCATCTAGTAATGTGTAATCACTCATCCTTTCGGAATGGAAATGGCATCTGTATTTACACGTTCAAACTATATCGCTAAAGTAGTCCTTCAGGGCGTTCAGAATGAGCTCGATATTTGTTGTTAATTATTATTTCTTACACGATATTCTTGACTTGCCTATGTTCTCTATAAAGACCAGTGGAATATATTTGCTGTGATGTCCATTACCTTCTGTGTCGCGAGAAGCTGTATGACCAGTACGGAATTTAGCCAACGATTTAGGGGCCTCTGCCTCGACAATAAAAATCTCTTTAATACCTTGCCTGATATTTTTCATTTTCACTCGTTGAATGCATTGCTTTGTCTATCCTAGAAAGAACATACATTGTTCCGATTTCGAGTGTCGGTTCGGCACACGGTTTCGATCTGCCAGAATGTTTCATATCAACGGACGCTCCGCTGCAGAGTGAGAAATTCATTCTGGATTTGGTTACGGTTTGTATAATACAACTTTTTTTCCTATTTGTCGTTTCAACTGAATATCAACAAAATCTTCAAACCCAACTTCCGTCATATACAGTATCCGGCATGAAATGAAATACGAGACTTCAATATAATCTCATTTTTATCAGCCATGATTGATAAATACTTTCCGTGTCTTGGTAATAAGAAATCAAAGAAATGAATTTGACGGTCTCGTACTAACACCTAGTAATCAACTCACACTTAAAAGGAAAAATAAATGTAATTCTTGCTTCTTTTTCTAATTGTAAGGATTTTCCGTCCTGTTTGCGCCCGTTGACTTATGCAGTATCTATCGGATAATTGCAAAAGAAAGCTAACCAATACAGCAAGAGTTCAATACAAGAAAGAGACAAGCAACTTCCTTTTGAGTTAAATTTGTCTTTCGCATGCTGCAAAATACATCCCTTCCTATCTGCAACTGCGTTGCCGACCTAACTTCTCATACTGATATTTATATGACAGGTCCGATGAATGGTGGTAGTATCGACGAGTCTCAGCGGTTAAGAATAACTGATGTAAGGTACACATCATTCAAGTAAACAAAGCTGACACTCGACGCTCTGGCCCATGAGAGCGACCGTAAATGGCAAATGCCTGTACGGTCGCTCCCATCAGCCACCGCACCGAGTGTCAACATTGTTTAGACGGTTTTTACGTGTTCATCTGTTTGCATATTGTCGTAACAAAAGTGATAATTTCGGTTGTGTTTTCGTATGAATGAATAGTAAATGTAGAACACTGACTGTTCATCATCACTGGTTATTCTGCGATATCAGGTGAATCTCATAACGAAACAAAACTCATAGTTCTAAATTTCACATTATTCTGGTCCTTTTTAGGTAGCTCTTGCCGGTAATATGAGTATTAACATTCAACTTAATTACTACATGTTTCAGTGATCTATAATGCCAGATAATCACTCATACAAATGCAGGAAAGCTACGTAACTGAAGCGACGTTTTGATTCTACATTAAGCTTTAATTTCGTTTAGTGCTTTTATTGTGATTAATGTAACGTGTCAGATTTCATGTTTATGGTTTCCATACGATCAAGCACTACGGCACCCGAGCTCTAATCAACAGCTTACTTAGCTTAATCACTCTTCTATTTACAGGCACTTCATATGTACAACGCTGTATAGTGAAAATTATTTTTTACCCTCTTCATTCGTGCCACTGAAGCAATATTTTATTTCAGTTGCAGAAACAATTTTTTTTGAGTCATCAATCTTCGGACTGGTTTGATGAGGCCCTCCCGGAATTCCTCTCCTGAACTGAAATCGTCATGTCACAGTAGCACTTGCAACCTACACCCTCAATTATTTGCAGTATTTTATATTTACAATATTTTGTATCACCAGAATCTTTTACATATTATGCTCACCTCTGTGACATCATTATATCTTTGACCACAATTGCCACGTAGCTTACGATCTCATGCATTGGAAATACAACCACCTGATCGTGATACTGCTGAGCCTGGTAGATAGCTCATGGGAAAATAATTTTTGCAATAGATAAAGCCATGACATTTGTATTGCGATTTAGCCTAATTTTTCACCACAGTCCAGTGGAACTACGAATAAAATAAATTTTACTGTTGTATGTTATTCAGTTATTTTCTTTATTTATATAAACATTACTGTCGTTGTTAATGTCGTAAAATTAATGACACTACAATAACATGCAGCTAAAATTTTTGTATTACCAAACCCAAAATATTTTAATAACCGTTATTGTGAGTGAAATAACGCTACGGTTGCTTCGAGGCAACCGACTGAAATCCAAATCAAATCCCAAACAGTTTTTTTAGTTGTAAACAATTCACTCAACTTTAATTTGGTGGTTCAGAACACTAAGTAGTAGGAATGAAGGTGCACAACATAATCGTATCTTACCGGGTACCGAGATAATCGCCGCTAGCAGACTCTAAACTCAAACTCCTTGCTTGTCAAATGACAACTGCAGTGTGTTTTCACGCTCATTCCTATAAGAGCAGTGAAAGTGACGTAATACGAAGATGAACCAGCAACTCCCGCCCCTTTAGTCATATCTGACAAGTTATCAGGACGGATAAACCATTTATGTTGTCATGTGACGTTCCTCTCACGTTGCACTGGATGGATTTATCATTGTGTGACCGATTATCACCTGTTGTCACAGCTGATACGAATTGTCACGTGAAGGTAGTTCTTGGGGCCAAAGTCAAAAGCTTTATGGGGTACAATTTTTAATGGTTTAGCCTGTCACTCTTCACCATTCCTCAGGGTGTTAAAAGTCTCACTGCCCAAAGGGACAGATAGTGCGACGGAACGCCGAGCGGTTCTAGGCGTTACAGTCTGGAACCGCGTGACCGCTGCGCTCGCAGGTTCGAATCCTGCCTCAGGCATGGTTATGTGTGATGTCCTTAAGTTAGTTAGGTTTCAGTAGTTCTAAGTTCTAGGGGACTCATGACCTCAGAAGTTAAGTCCCATAGTGCTCAGAGCCATTTGAACCATTTTTTTGCGACGGAACCCAAAACAAACATATTTCCTCTAGCACCCAGGTGTCGGAAACGCACACTGAGTGAGCACTAAGAACCCATAAGCAGTTCCTTGGTGGAAAAAGATAAACAAAAAGTACAATCCTCAAACATCGTTACATCAAGTTGACTTGAGGTGTCTTGTGACACGCTGGCGTGTATTGAGCCAATAAGCAACATATAGCCCTGAAGTATCTGCTTGACGGTCGCACTGCATAAAATGGAACGCTGCACATGGTAGGAACTGCGAGACATGCACTTTCTTTATGGTGCAGCTGAGCTAAAGGCAATGCAGAACCCTGTACGCTCTTTTCTACTCGTAATTATAGTGTTCTCTTATTTCCTTTTACTATGAGTATCTGGTTGCGCCTGTTAAACAGATGACCCTGTAGGAACTTGTCTGTCTATCGCAACATACACTGACATGACCAAAGTCATGGGATAGCGACATGCACATATACAGATCGGGGTAGTATCGCGTACGCGAGGTGCAGAAGACCACTGCTTTGGCGGAGATGTTATTTGCACTCAGATGATTCATGTCAAAAGTCTTCCGACGTAATTAGGGCCGCACGACAGAAATTAACAGACTTTGAACGCGGAATGGTAATTGGAGCCTGACCAGGGGATATTCCATTTCGGAAATCGTTAGAGAATTCAATATTCCGAGAGCCACAGTGACAAGAGTGTGTCGAGAATACCAAATTCCAGGCACTTCCCCTCGCCACGGACAACGCAGCGGCCGACGGTCTTCATTTAATGACCGAGAGCAGCGGCGTCTGCGTTGAGTTGTCAGTGCTAGTAGACAAGCAACAATGCGTGAAATAACCGCAGTGTACGACGAACGTACCCGTGCTGCGAAATTTGGCATTAATGGGCTATGGCAGTAGACGACCGACGCGAGTGCCTTTGCTAACAGCTCGACACCGCCTGCAGCACATGTCCTGGACTCGTGATCATATCGGTTGGACCCCAGACGATTGGAGAAATATGGCCTGGTTGGACTTTCCCGACTTCAGTTGGTAAGAGGTGATGGTTTGGTACGAGTGTGACGCAGACCCTGCGTAATCATAGACCCAAGTTGTCAGCAAGGCACTCTGAATGCTGGTGGTGGCTTCATAATGATGTGGGCTGAGTTTACATGGAATGGACTGGGTCCTCTGGTCCAACTGTACCGATCCTTGATTGGCAATGGTTATATTCGGCTACTTCGAGATCATTTACGTTCATGGATTTCATGTTCCCAAGCAACAATGTCACCTGACCACAACTGTTCGTGACTGATTTGGAAAACATTCTGGACAATGATTTGGCTCGCAATGAGTCCCATTGACTCACTTATGGGACATAAACGGGAGATCATTTCGTGCGCAAAATCCTGCACCGGCAACATTTTCGCAATTATGGACAGCTCGGTATTTCTGCAGGGTACTTCAACGACTTGTTGAGTTCATGCCACGTCGGGCTGGAGCACTACGCCGGGCAAAGGGAGGTCCGAGACGATATTAAGAGGTATCCCATGACTTTTGCCACATCAGTGTACGACTCCCTACCAAAAACAGCAACATTAACACTTTGACCACTACTTTAGAGTAATCTGAACTTTCTTACTAATGTTAACCGTAGTTTTACTTGTCTGAATATTTCTTAGGCTATCGTGCTTCGCCCGAAGCGTTTAGTGGTCAACTAGCGGTTCCTGTATCCAGAAACAAAGTATACACTTCATTGTTACCTGTAAGTATCGTTCTGATACGACAATTAATTTTTTGCACTAAAGCACGGCAACAGCACTCACCAACGGGCTAGCAACCAATACTTACTCAACTTGAGAATTTTCCTCCTAAAAAGCAATAATTCTACTTGCTAATACCGGTCGCTTCGTCCTGAAGAGACGAACTTCGAAAGTAGTGCTCATTCAACTTAGAACGGATAATGAATTTATAATTCCAGAAATGTAGCTTTCTTGTACCAAAATGAAAATATCAAGATCGTAAATGACTTCCTTTTCAATCATTACTTTACGAACTACTCAAAAATACGAAGTTTTAATCGTCATCAGACTGAAATTACTTTAATCTCGAGACTTTTACTGAGCGAATTCTAACAAATGAAATTTAAGCATGTACTGTAACAAAGCGACCATCAGAGTTATGTATCGCCACTTAGTTACGTTAAAAAACCACACAAACATTGCATTTCGCTGTTGTTGCTCTTATACACCGTAAACATTAATTTTAACACAGGATTTAAGCAGAGTAACGATAGGTACTTGATAAAAGATGTTAAAACTACTTAGAATTAGATTTCAGTATTTTGAACACGAAGTACTTTTGACCATAATTTATGTTAAGCTGACTTTCTTGTATGTGAATAACAAAATAAACTGTCTTTAGCGTACCTTAACGGAAGGAGTGCTGTAAAAATACTTTTGTAAATTCTTCACGTGTCTTATTAATTAGGTAGACCAGACGACATAATATCTACGTTTGGGAAACGTTATTGAAGTCTTTTTTTTATATCTGTCATATTGATGTGGATGCAGGATTGTGGGTGATCAATAACTCGTAGAAAAAGGATACCAGCAGCCAATTCATCCTTAAAGTTTTATTATTTAAGCAACCTGTTTCATCATCAACAAATGGAGACAACACAGTTGCTGTCGTGTGTTTGGAGTGTACATGTCGAATAAATAAACGTCCCCGCTAACGAATCGTCGAAAATGGTTGCTTACATATTATTTTTTAGGAAGAATGACGGCTGATGGTATAGTTCTTTCAGCGAATTCATGAAGTTAGATGGTGTAATTCATGCAACAGAATATTCCAGTCTGGAAAATTCTTGCTTCCACTGCTAGAATTATTTATTAATGCAGAAGTGCTGATTACCACCTGCTGATTACCTCCTTCTTCCATAATTTGTGCCAACATTATCACTAATATTTGTCTCGCAGAGTGCGTCAGTACATGACCTTGCTCTAACACTACTGACAGGTTTGTATGCGTATTGTCATATCGCTGGCTTGGTTGCGGAGTGTCTTTGCGTGGGGGCTGCATTTTGCGGAGTCGAGCATGGGACACGGAGCTGCTACGTTGTGTTGTGGGTAGCTCTGCACGGGAAAGGTATTATCATGGAAGTTCAAATGTGGCTGCCAGTGCTATTATTATGAAGTAACGAGATATGGCTGTGGATTCAGTGAAAAGTGCGTAAAGAAGTAATTAACTATGAGCAGCGCTGCCGACAGCTTATTTTGAGTATCTGCCCGTTTGCGTATCGTACCATAAAACGTCAATCATCGGCGCTGTGTTTGGCCTCCCAGAATGAAACTATTATGAATGAGTAAAAATAGTTTACCGTAAAGGAGAGCAATCAAATGCCAGTGTCTTGTAGCGAGCGTAAAAACATGCGTCCGGTCATCGCATTTCCGCATCATCAAGGATCAACCGCGTCGCGACGGTTACGCGCACGCTCGTACGAGCGAGAACTGTGAACTGTAAATTAACTCTTATGAACAGTGTTATATTATTGCAAGTGTCAAGAGGGACTGGTAATAGATATCTGTGTGTACGTGACGCGCGTAAGAAGTTTCGTTCGACCATTCGGTTTCCGCATCATCAACAATCACCCGCGTCGTGTTGGTTACGCGTACGCTCGTCCAAGTGATAATCGTGGACAGGTAATCATCATCATTGCCTGTGTATCTATCGCCGAAGGTTCGGCCAGAGTAAGATTGTGAAATACGTGTGACGGCGTGAAGTTCAATAGTGACAGACATTAACGTGATCAAGAATGCTACAATGTAATAAGGGCATGATAATTATGAGCTCTCATCAAATCAGCAAGAATGTTAATTGGCATCAACACTTACGACTTAGAGTGTAAACAGTGCAACCTGCGATTTTCTTATTGTCTCAGAATATATTTATTCATACCAGACGTGGAACAGTGTCGTGTTTGGTGTTAAACCCGCCTGCATATTTATATACATAATTTCAAGCAAGCCAGCAACAATGTGGAGCAGCATTAACGTGACCGGCGCGGGAGTATCAGGCACGAGGTGTGGGCGGGGCACACGGTCAAAACGAGAGCAGTTTAAGGGCTCCCCACCAGTTGCACCCCCGGGCGTGTTACAGGCTATTCTCCACAGTTTCAGGATATCTGCGGTAAACTTCGTTCCCCGTAACAGGTGTTCACAAAATGTAAAGCGAAAAGGCCCACCTGCCAACCATATTTCGACATTGTCCACTGGGTCTCCCTGCTGTGCATTTACATTTGCAGAAAAGACTCTCACGAAAATCAACGAGAAACAAGCGTAATGGCTTACTCATTTCTTTGGCAAAATTTTATGTTTCTCATAGCAATAAATTATAACATTCTAAGGAAGACGTCAGACCTTACGAATTTTTTTTGGATACTCTTAATTTCAGAACAACAAAATAAATGTGCAATTCCTAATGCAATTATACTTTTAGAAGGTTTGTTCACATCCCTAGTCGTACAGTCATCAGTATATAGCTGTTAATGAACAAAACCAGATCTCGACAACACATAAAGTAACACTGTACGGTTACAAATAGTCCAGTAGCTCAGCGAATGCACCGCGAACGTTTTCCTGCACGATGATGTCTGCATTAACACACATTTACTTCAATCAACGCTGGACTGGACTACAGGTATATTGATGGTACGCAGAATCAATGCAGGCAGACCACGGACGATGCGTAACTTTTGTGGAAGACGTGCTGTTGTGTTTTTAGGAAATGCGCGAGGCAAGCATACAAACAATTGCCGCTTACAATTTTACAGTGGTTCGTGACTACAGTCACGTAATACTTTTTAAACAAAACTTCCATCATTTAACTGCATATATCGTTTATTATACTGCACAATCATGATTTCGGCCTTTGCCCACTTCCAAGTATCACAATGTTGGGCAGGATCAGACGTCTATAAACGAAATCATTGGAGAAGTACATTAAGCTTGGTTATATAATGCAAGTGTCACAGCATAAAAACCATAACAAATTCACAAAGTGTCTGGCATAAACAAAACAACCATGTGTGACATACACTGAATAATTGTGCCATAAAATGATCACCAGAAAGAGTCATTCCATGTGCAGGCGTCACTGCGTCATGCCACACTGTCGAATTTACTAATGTGTTTGAAGCCAAAGTGAACACCGTAAGCTGAGTTCGGAGGTCACCACTGTTTGATACGGAGCTGCTTCATCGTTTGCGTTCGACCAGACTACAGGCTGTGGGAAGAGACGATTATCCTCTTCAGCTTGAGTCTGTATGCTGGGCTCTAAAGCAGCAGAATGAAGGCCTCAATTTCCTAAAATTGTGGTGTTTACGGAGGAGGGTTAATGTACTCTGAAGGCACGTGCAACTGACGTAACCTCCGTATAAAGCCAGATGAAAAGTCACGTACAACAAGACTGCCAGACGGTCGACGCAGTAATTATTTGATCGTCATATTGCAGAATATGCCTTCAGTGTTATATAAGAGTACTAGAATTCTTGAGTGAAGGTGCTGACACAGCTCTGTGCCGTGAAATTGAATTTCACAGTACAATTGCTTTCTTTCCCTCCCAGCCACCCGCGACAGTTGTGCTTTGTCTTTCACACGTAGTGTGGCCAGAGGACGCGGTTGCAGCGTTTGGACCGCAGCAACTCCGCTTCGGGCTTAGAGGGAGCGGCGTGGTACAGAAGAAGTTAGTCTGCTGCCCCGAGTCATACCAATATCATCATCTGTAGTGTAGGCCAGCGCCGCAACCGTAGTGAAAATGGCGGACAAGCCTGTGGCGGGTCGTCGTGCCCAAGGATCGGCGCAGCAGCCGGCGTTTTTTCGTACTGAGTGGAATAAGCTGCACTGCTTAGAACTATCAACAGACCCAGCAACCGCGGTGGAGTGGCCAACAACTCCGTGGCAAGTTGCCGGTGGTGAGGTCTCGGGTGACGGGCAAGTTTGTAGAAGTAGGCTGGTCCTAGAGAGTTGCACATTGAAATGGAATGTGCTGCGACTGCAACTTCAGCCTCCGCTAGAACCCAAGGTGTATAGAGGCGGACGAGTCATGGGGCGACGCTGGCCCTGGTATGGCGCACGGTCCGAACTTGTTTTGTGTGTGACATGATAGGCCAAAATTGTTGCCGTGGGCCGTAGTCGGAGCGACGACACCTAGTTGGAGGCCGGCAACCGAGACGGAAGTTCAGCTGGAAAGTATGCTGAGATGCTGGGCAGCGTACGCAGCCAACAGTCAGTGCGGGTCAGGAACAATACTTCATGGACATCACCGTGGCCAGTGAAGACGGCAACCGAAATCAGGTACGGAGAAGAGTGGTTTTGTTATAGTTGTAATTTTCAGAGCTCTAGGAGTGTGCTTTAGTGGCCAATTGCGTTTGGTGGGCAGCTGGCAAACTGTAAGAGAGAGATTATTGTGCGCCGGGTGCTGTTTACGGTGAGGGCCGCAAGCGGCTAGCATATATGTTTTGAATACGATGTTCATTACAAGTCCAATGTTACACGTCAGGGCCATGTGGACGCAAGTGTCTGCTATGGTATTGTGTCTTATATCTACGCTGAGGACTTTTTCTGTCATTTTAAAAGGGAAAATTCTGCTTTCTGTTCGTATTCACAGTAAAGGCGTGTTCAGCTGTTGTACATTTGTCAGTTTGATGAATTTTGTCAATAGGCTAGCCAGCGTTAGTAGGCATGTAATTGTAGTAAACTGCTGGTGGAAGTCCTTGGTAGTAGAGATAGATCCTGGTTCGATTTTATTCATTTATTGTGCTGTGTTTATACGATTGTTCAGTTGTAGCATACTACGTTGGTGAGTGACAATACTGTGCTTTTACGTCTGTTATTCTTGGTTGGTGTGTTACAGTATCGGAAAAATATATTTCAGTTGTATATGTATTCTATTGCTTAGAAATTTTTTTCTTTATTTTATCGTTGTGTTACGCCCATTTTTTTAACATTATCTCTGGGCAAAATAGTAGTGATTTAATATTAATTCAAATGGTTCAAATGGCTCTGAGCACTATGGGACTTAACATCTATGGTCATCAGTCCCCTAGAACTTACAACTACTTAAACCTAACTAACATAAGGACATCACACAACACCCAGTCATCACGAGGCAGAGAAACTCCCTTACCCCGCCGGGAATCGAACCCGGAAACCCGGGCGCGGGAAGCGAGAACGCTACCGCACGACCACGAGCTGCGGACTAATATTAATTGGCTAACGTTCTATTGACATCATTATGTTGAAAGTTGCCTGTGTGTGTTTTCCTACCTGTGAATGACTGCCTGTGTGGTGTAACTTTTATGTTCATATGGTGTTGTATGTGCAGCACTTGATTTGTTAAAAAAGTGGTTTCGGTTCTGTGATCTTCCAAGGAGTGTTTATGAAATTTTCGTAGACTTCTTCAAATGTCATTTTCATGGGTTTCTGAGCATTTTAAAACTGTGAATACTACGTATGTTTTATATCGCTTCAAGCGCAGCAAAAGGTCTATCGTACCACATCTCGAAATCTGCGTTTTTAATTTTTTTCTTCAGTTGTACCGGTACGGCGTAACGGTGCGTACCGTCAAGACTCAAGCACTGTTGTATGTAACCGTTAATAACAGTGTCAGTACATGCCCTGATCTAGAAGTGCCAGAACTATACTACTTCTGAATGTAAATATTAACTATGCCAATTTCCTCAAATATTTGAGATATAATTATTCTAAACTAAAATTAACGAACGTTGAATCATTAATAATTAAGTCCAAAGAGTAGCTGTCTGCGATACAATGAATTAATGCCTCATCAAAATTGAAGAAATTGCGATTCACAACTGTCTTGTACTAAACCTGTATGCTGATAGAAAACGCAGCTTTTGGGTTATATGAAAAATATACAAATGAGCGCTGTTCCCGGATTCTTCCTCAAAAAATTCGTCTGTGCCCTACAGTTGATTCTTATCTGCACAGTGGACAACGCTGCTCTGCCCTGCTCTGCTTTAATGTTTGAAATAAAGCGCTTAGCAGCAAATTCCTGAAAGAAACCACGAATAGGAGAGAGCCGTAAGATTTACTAGCTGCTTGTTCATAAGGATTGATATATTGCAAAGAATGCAGCTAGCTAGTCACTCAATAGTGCGTCAGGAACGTTATAAGTTTGACTTACAAACAGGAGGAGGAAAGCTTAACGAACTGATCACAAATAAAGGAAAAGGTTGTTATTCAAAACTGCTGTAGCCGTTTAAACACAAAGGATTTGAATCACAGTCATATGATAATTGTAATCTTCAGATCTTGTCACAAACAATGAAGGTGACACACATACAAATTAAAGAACAGTTAATATTCAAGTTTCATAAAATTTTCCCTTCTTTACTTTTCCTTGTAACAAATTTTAACCAAAATTACAATGTGAAGAATAATTATAAGAACACAGAACACATGGCTGATAATTTTGAAATGCAAGAATTCTTTGAGCAGTGACAGCAGACACAGAACACACTACACATTTCCCATCTAACATGGGATACACTGCAACGTCAGTACATGTTCTGCGCTAAGTTAATGGTGCTCATTTTGAAGTTTAAGCCTGTTTCAACATTGATAATACCCGTAAAGGACTAAAACAAATTTAAGATTCTTTTATTCTCAATCATATGCATTGATATCTTCGACCCTCAGTATTCACTCCATGTGAATTTCCAACACGTGATTGCTAAACAGTATTAACCGATGTTTAAGTTGATGATTCACATCGTTTGAATTCATTCGTGATTGGGGAATCCGTAAAAGAAGTATAGTTATCAAAAATATTATACACCATTGTCCAATCGTGTATACAGCTAACAAAGAAGCTTCAATTGCCCCACAATCATTCTTTTACTGTTTCAAGAACGACTTCGTCCCTGAAGTTCGGGAATTCCAAATTGAAGAGTTAAAACTGAAACCTGGAAATCTGAAAATGTTATTGCTTTTCGACACTGCTTCAGCTCAACCCCCTAATTTTGGTACTGATGGTGGACTCAACAAGCGTTTTTGACCCTCCAGACTCCACATCGCTGATACAGTCTATGGATTTAAGAATGATTCTTATTTGTAACCCCCTTTATAGACGCAAGCAACTTGACGAACATATGGTATCCTTCAATGCAGACAATGGAGAAGACAATACGGGATTTCCCTGTATCTTGACCAACAAAAATAACTTTTCAAACAATGGAACATTCAGGATGGAATAATGACACTATTATGAAAAGAACAGATTTCTACTAACTAATAGTGGAGATGTTGAGCTGTAGACAGGCACAACAAAAAGAAGAAGACCTTTCCGCCAAAATAACTTTTCCAGAAGTAGAAAGACATGCACACATTCACACAGACACAACTCATACACACATGACCACTGATTCTGGCAGCTGAGACCAGACTGCGATCAACTGTGCATTGTGGTGATAAGGAGAAGGCTGGTGTGGGGAGGAGGAGGGGCAGCAAGGGTAGGGGTGGTGGATGATAAAGTGCTGCTTGTGGGAGCATACAGGACGAGAGACGAGGTAGAGAGGGGGAAGGGTAGCTAGGTGCAGAAGGCTTGTAGCGCTGGAGTGAGAGCGTAGGAGGGGATAGGTGAGTGAAGGACAGTGACTAACGACAACCGAGGCCAGGAGGGTTGCAGCTTAGTTTGTAGATGACATGATTACTTTCACAGGAAGTGCGGCCTCTGATGGGATAGATGATGCTTGTGACTGGACTTAGATGATGGTTAGAGGATGTATGGGACCAGTCTTACATGTAAGTCTACTACATGTATATTATCCATGAGGCAAGGGGTTGGGAGCAGGAGTAGATAGATGAGGATATTGTATAGTTTTGATGGGTGGAGGAATACCACTGTGGAAGGAATGGGTAGGACTTCCTCATTGCAGAACATGGAGAGGTACTCGTAACCCTAGTGGAGCATGGTATTTTTAAGTTATTCCAGTCCTGGATGGTACTGAGTCGGATTCGTAGATGATACCTTTTTGATCTCGATTGAGGGTGAGGACACCTTATCTGCATTCCTCCAGAACCTTAACACCTTCTCTCCCATTCGCTTGAGGTGGTCCTCCTCAACCCAACAATCCATCTACCTCAATACTGACCTCCACCTCAAAGATTGCTACATCAGTGTCTCCATCCATACCAAACCTACCAACCAACAGCAATACCTCTACTTTCACAGCTGCCATCCATTCCATACCACGAAGTCCCTTTTAAACAGCCTAGCCACCTGTGGCCATTGCATCTTCAGTGACAAGCAGTCCTCTTTGAAACATACCAAGGCTTTCACTGAGGCCTTCACAGATCAAAATTGCCCTCCCAACATTTTACAGAAACACATCCCCCAAGTCACCCACCACCTCCCAAAGTCCCATCATCCAGATAAAAAGAAGCATTCCCCTTGTGACTTAATAACATACTACTGGAACAACCTGGAAACACATTCTCTGCCAGGGTTTCAACTACCTCTACTCATGCACTGGAATCAGGAATGCCATACCCACTATTCTTCCCACCCCTCCCACAGTGGTATTCCGCCACCCACTGAACCTACACGTTATCCATGTCCGTTCTACTCAACTCCTGCTCCCAACCCCTTGCCTCATGGCTCATATCCCTGTAATATTCCTAGATGCAAGACCTGTTCCATACATTCTCCCACCAGCACCTGCTCCAGGCTGGTCACAAACAGCACCTATCCCATCAAAGGCAGGGCTACCTGTGAAATCAGTATGTCCACACGCTACATTTGTAGTGTCCCACCCCAACACACTCATTATTCGTGGAAGACATTCTTATCAAGTCCTGTAAGACGGACATGTCCGAAAGAACAGACACCATATCCATATAGGTTTATACACTACTGGCCATTAAAGTTGCTACACCACGAAGGTGACGTGTTACAGACGCGAAATTTAACCGACGGGAAGAAGATGCTGTGATATGCAAATGATTAGCTTTTCAGGTCATTCACACAAGGTTGGCGCCGGTGGTGACACCTACAACGTGCTGACACGAGGAAAGTTTCCAATCGATTTCTCATACACAAACAGCAGTGGACCGGCGTTGCCTGGTGAAACGTTGTTGTGATGCCTCGTGTAAGGAGGAGAAATGCGTACCATCACGTTTCCGTCTTTGATAAAGGTCGGATTGTAGCCTATCGCGATTACGGTTTATCGTATCGCGACATTGCTGCTCGCGGTGGTCGAGATCCAATGACTGTTAGCAGAATATGGAATCGGTGGGTTCAGGAGGGTAATACTGAACGCC
Source organism: Schistocerca cancellata (assembly GCF_023864275.1). NCBI lineage: Eukaryota > Metazoa > Arthropoda > Insecta > Orthoptera > Acrididae > Schistocerca > Schistocerca cancellata. Next base: position 241,303,723 of record NC_064628.1, on the reverse strand, counting down.
GTGCTGGATCCCAACGGCCTCGTATCACTAGCAATCGAGATGACAGGCATCTTATTCGCATGGCTGTAACGAATCGTGCAGCCACGTCTCGATCCCTGAGTAAACAGATGGGGACGTTTGCAAGACAACAACCATCTGCACGAACAGTTCGACGACGTTTGCAGCAGCATGGATCATGAGCTGGGAGACCGTGGCTGCGGTTACCCTTGACGCTGCGTCACAGACAGGCGATCCTGCGATGGTGTACTCAACGACGAACCTGGGTGCACGAATGGCAAATGTCATTTTTTCGGATGAATCCAGGTTCTGTTTACAGCATCATGATGGTGGCATCCGTGTTTGGCGACATCGCGGTGAACGCACATTGGAAGCGTATATTCGTCGTCGCCATACTGGCGTATCACCCGGCGTGATGGTATGGGGTGCCACTGGTCACACGTCTCGTTCACCTCTTGTTCGCATTGACAGCTCTGGACATTGCATTTCAGATGTGTTACGACCCGTGGCTCTACCCTTCATTCGATCCCTGCGAAACCCTGCATTTCAGCAGGATAATGCACGACCGCATGTTGCAGGTCCTGTATGGGCCTTTCTGGATACAGAAAATGTTCGACTGCTGCCCTGGCCAGCACATTCTCCAGATCTCTCACCAATTAAAACGTCTGGTCAATGGTGGCCGAGCAACTGGCTCGTCACAATACGCCAGTCACTACTCTTGATGAACTGTGGTATCGTGTTGAAGCTGCATGGGCAGCTGTACCAGTACACGCCATCCAAGCTCTGTTTGACTCAAAGCCCAGGCGTATCAAGGCCGTTATTACGGCCAGAGGTGGTTGTTCTGGGTACAGGTTTCTCAGGATCTATGCACCCAAATTGCGTTAAAAGGTAATCACATGTCAGTTCTAGTATAATATATTTGTCCAATGAATACCCGTTTATCACCTGCATTTCTTCTTGGTGCAGCAATTTTAATGACCGGTAGTGTAGTTCTGGCAATACCGGCCTTGACCTTCTTTTCTGTGGGGATGCACACATATTCCCCGAACTCTTACGAGACTTGGTAAGAATGTCTTCCGCGAGTAATGAGTGTGTTGGGGTGAGAATGTGTGTCTCGCGGGAAGCGTGCGCGAGATAGCCCCTGCAGTCGCACTATCCTCCATGCCCTCGGTGGCTCAGATGGATATAGCGTCTGCCATGTAAGCTAGAGATCCCGGTCGGTGCACACATTTTTCCCGTTGATGTATATAAACGCATGTCAGCAGCTGAAGGTATTAATATAATTCTAATTTCGTTCTAGACGGTTGCAGGTCATCAATGTACATAAGTATTAAGTATACCGTGCGTCGCTAAACGCCTTGCACCACGAGCCATAAATGACAGGGATGAACGACGGCTGGGGAGATGTGTATCGGCGAACAGACGTGCAGCTACTGAGTAACTGACCGCCAAGATGAACCAAACGGCTTTCAGCAGAGCCACCTCAACGACCTTTCGACGTACGTTGCTGCGTAACGGCCTCCGCAACAGTCGCCTGGTTCATGCACCCATGCAGACTGCTTTTCATCGGCGACTATGGCTGGAATTTTCACACCAGTACCACAACTAGGCTGGCTACATGTGGTGTCTTCATACGAATTACGTTTTGCGCTCCATCGGACAAATGACCGTTGCAGTGTATGACGTGAAACATCTGAAAGCAAACACGCTGCAATGGTCGTTATAAGGACCCAGGCCGGAGGAGGGAGCTTTATAGCCCGCGGAATGTTTTCGTGGCATTCCCTGAGTGATCTTCTCATTCTGAAGGGCACAATAGATCAACGCAAATATGCATCTACTCTCGGGGACCATGTCCACCCCTACATGCAATTTATGTTTTCCCAGCGTGATGGCATCTACCAAAAGGACAAAGCAACGTGTTACAAGGCTCTCAGAGTACGTGCGTTATTCGAAGAGCAGCAGGATTCGTTTACCGTACTCGCTTGGCCACTTAACTCCCCGGGTTAAACTCAGTCGAGAAACTGTGTGGCCACCTCGATCGAGCTGTACGCGCCATGAATCCTCAACCGAAAAACTTAGCTGACCACGACACTGGAGTCGGCGCGACTTCACATTCCAGTAGGTGCCTTCTAGAATTCCATTGACTCTCTTCCTGCACGCCTCTCAGCATTACGCGCTGCAAAAGGTGGTTATTCAGGCTTTTGATAGGCGGCCACGTTAATGCGACTGAACAGTGTATATGGAGCAGTCTGTGCATCAAGTTCACCTAACGTAACATTTGAGTATGTGTTGTAACATCAGTCTGTGTAAACCTATTATTCAGTGCTGCGTAATCATTACATTAGTTGCTTTTAGTTACACTGTACATAATTTTTTATAAAATTAAAGTTCTTTTATTTTACCACGCACACACTGTATGTTATATTCCTAACTATAGCTTCAGGTAAATAGTTTAGAAAATAGTCCCATAATTTGGACTTTGAATAATTCGGACTGAGGCTCGCTCAGTTATTCCATTTAATTGTAACCTCCGCTACATTTAGAAACATCACTTCCGGAATCTTCTTCTTCATCACCTCTTCAGCTATTAGACGAAGTTGCCTGTTACGGTACCCGTCGTTGCGGGGGTCTTCCTCTATCTCTTCTTCCTTGGCACTTATAATTTCTAGTCTTTAAGGGGGTCTGTCACTCTCTGTTCTTCCTAGATATTCTTTCCATTTTCTCCCATACTCTAGAATTTTATCATTTGAACTAAAAATTTTTAGATCTTCTCTAATATCTTGTTTCATTAGTCTGTCTTCTATTGTGAAACCTTTAACTCGTACATTTCTAGTGCCTGAAAACGGCTTTCTTTCCAAATCACCCAAGTCTCGCTTCCATAGGGCAGTGTGGAGGGTGCAACTGTTTTGTAGAATTTAATCTGAGTATATTCCCTGGTTTTGTTTTTAAAGTTTCTGTTAATTGTTTCACGTACCCCGTTAAATTTACTAAGCTTAATTTCTGTATCTTTGCTGTAGCCATGTGTCACTTCACATTCTAGATGAATGAAGTGGTTTACTATCTCTAAAATCTTTTGACCTGCCACACTTGCATGTTTCAGTAAGTATAGTCTTTTCTGAAGGTCCTAGTCTTTACCTGCTAGGATCGCTGCATCGTCAGCATAGAGTAAGACATTTAAAAGAGCCCTCCTGTCTAGGTTTATACCGTTTTGAAATTATGTTTCCCGTATACTATGTAAATATTATACAATGTTCGGGAGATGCAATGGCCTTGTTGTGCTCCTTCGCTAGTTGGGATCACATTAGTCATTTTTCCGTTGAGGTCTAGAGTGACAGTAATGTTCTGATACAAACTTTTTATCCCATATATTAGAAGTTTCGTATATCCGTGATTCGTCATTACTTCCAGAGTTTCTGTCTATTGACACTGTCACAAGGATTTTTAAAATCGATGGAATCAAGTGTATTACTTTATTGTATTATCCGTTGTAAAATAAAAACTGCATCTAGTGTACAGCGTCCTTCCCTAAAACCCATATGTTCACTTCCGTTATGTTTATAAGTCTTGTGTTTAAAATTTCAGCATATATCTTGTACGCTGAATCTTGTAAACTATTCCTCTGAAATTACTGCATAGGCTTTTGCCACTATTTTAAAAAAAAATTTAAATCACGCTATGAATCTTCCAGTCTTTGGGGACACTACTGCTCTTCAACATTCGTTTAAGAGATGTAGCATCATTTATCAATATTTTTGCAACTCAGCATTAATACCACTGCCTCCTGTCGATTTTCTGTTCTTAAGTGATGCTAAGGCAAATTTTATTTCTTCAGACTGTATTTCATCTAATCCCATCTTATATTTTGCTTCAATTTCAGTTTCTTGTGCTGTATCATCATATCATAATCCTTTGTAATAATGTACCCATTGTTTTTATTCAGTGTTGTTTATTTTTATCTTCTCTTTTTCTGCTGCGTTTGAAGTTTTTGAAACCCTATAGGTCATTTGCTGTCTCCCGTGGACATCATTCTCGATATGACATATAAATCTATCCCAATGTTTTTGGTGTGCCTTTCTTACTATACATTTAGCAATATTTGTTCTCTCCTTATAACACTACATCTTTTCAGTTGTGGGGTTGCTTAAGTATATAGGGTGGTCCATTGATAGTGACCGGGCCAAATATCTCACGAAATAAGCTTCAAACGAAAAAACTACAACGAACGAAACTCGTCAAGCTTGAAGTGGGAAACCAGATGGCGCCACGGTTGGCCCGCTAGATGGCGCTGCCATAGGTCAAACGGATATCAACTGCGTTTTTTAAAATAAGAACCCCCATTTTTTATTAAATGTTCGTGTAGTACTTAAAGAAGTATGAATGTTTTAGCTGGACCACTTTTTTCGCTTTGTGATAGATGGCGCTGTAATAGTCACAAACGTATAAGTACGTGGTATCACGTAACATTCCGCCAGTGCGGACGGTATTTGCTTCGTGATACATTAGCGTATTAAAATTGACCGTTTACCGAGGTCGATATTGTGTTGAAGTATGGCTATTGTGATCAAAATGCCCAACGGGCGTGTGCTATGTATGCTGCTCGGTATCCTGGACGACATCATCCAAGTGTCCGGACCGTTCGCCGGATAGTTACTTTATTTAAGGAAGTGTTCAGCCACATGGGAAACGTCAATGACGACCTGCAACAAATGATGATGCCCAAGTAGGTGTTTTAGCTGCTGTCGCGGCTGATCCGCACATCAGTAGCAGACAAATTGCGCGAGAATCGGAATCACAAAAACGTAGGTGTTGAAATGCTACATCAACATCGATTGCACCCGTACAATATTTCTATGCACAAGAAATTGCATGGCGACGACTTTGAACGTCGTGTACAGTTCTGTCACTGGGCACAATAGAAATTACGAGACGATGACTGATTTTTTGCACGCGTTCTATTTAGCGACGAAGCGTCATTCACCAACAGCGGTAACATAAACCCGCATAATATGCCCTAGTGGGCAACGGAAAATCCACCGTGGCTGCGACAAGTGGAACATCAGTCACCTTGGTGGGTTAATGTATGGTGCGGCATCATGGGAGGAAGGATAATTGGACCCCATTTTATCGATGGCAATCTAAATGGTACAATGTATGATGATTTCCTAAGTAATGTTCAACCGATGTTACTACAAGATGTTTCACTGCATGACAGAATGGCGATGTACTTCCAACATGATGGATCTACGGCACGTAGCTCGCGTGCGATTGAAGGGGTATTGAATAGCATATTTCATGACAGGTGGTTCAAATGGCTCTGAGCACTATGGGACTTAACTTCTGAGGTCGTCAGTCCCCTAGAACTTGGAACTACTTAAACCTAACAAACCTAAGGACATCACACACATCCATGCCCGAGGCAGGATTCGAACCTGCGACCGTAGCGGTCGCGTGGTTCCAGACTGTAGCGCCTAGAACCGCTCGGCCACCCCGGCCGGCCATGACAGGTGGATTTGTCGTCGAAGCACCATACGATGGCCGCACGTTCACCGGATATGACGTCCCCGGATTTCTTCCTGTGGGGAAAGTTGAAGGATATTTGCTATCGTGATCCACCTACAACGCCTGACAACATGTGTCAGCGCATTGTCAATGCATGTGCGAACATTACGGAAGGCGAACTACTCGCTATTGAGAGGAATATCGTTACACGTATTGCCAAATGCATTGAGTTTGACGGACATCATTTTGAGCATTTATTGCATTAATGTGGTATTTAGAGGTAATCACGCTGTAACAGCATGCGTTCTCAGAAATGATAAGTTCACAAAGGTACATGTATCACAATGGAACAACCAAAATAAAATGTTCAAACGTACTTACGTTCTGTATTTTAATTTAAAAAACCCACCTGTTACCAACTGTTCGTCTAAAATTGTGAGCCATATGTTTGTGACTATTACAAAGCCATCTATCACAAAGCGAAAAAAGGTCCAATTAAAACATTCATATTTCTTTACTTTACTTTACTACACGAATATGTAATAAAAATGGAGGTTCCTATTTTTAAAAAACGAAGTTGGTATCCGTTTGACCTATGGCAGCGCCATCTAGCGGGACAACCATAGCGCCATCTGGTTTCCTCCTTTAAGCTAGACAAGTTTATTTGTATGTAGTTTTTTCGTTTGATGCTTATTTCGTGAGATATTTGGCCCGGTCACGATCAATGGACTACCCTGTATACACTGCAGCGCCAAATAACTGGTACAGGCATGCGTATTCAAATACAGAGATAAGTAAACAGGCTGCATACAACGATGCAGTCGGTAACGCCTGTATAAACAACAAGTGTCTGGCACAGGCTATCACAATTTAAGTGAGTTTGAACGTGGTATTATAGTCGGGGCACGAGAGATGGGACACATCATCTCCGAGGTAGCGATGAAGTGGGTATTTTCCCGTACAACCATTTCACGAGTGTGCCGTGAATATCACGAATCCGGTAAAACATCATGAGCTAGATCGCTGGTCGATCATCAGCGATCGGCTTGTTATCTTTGGTGCGATGAGCATCTTTGCGTTTTCGGCTGGGGCGCGCGGGTCGGCGAGAGGCAGTCGGTTTGGGGCGGCCGGTGAGGCTGACGGAGTTGTGGCTCGGGCGTAAGCACATGTGTGATGTCTGTTACGCTGGGGCTGTTTGCTAATCGTGAAACTCCTGCGGCGGTTACTGGTTGCCTGGAAGGCATTTCATATAAACTGTGCCAAGCCTCGCAGTGAGAGGGAAGTCCGGAGCTGGTGTTGGCCCAGATGTTTGTACAAATTGAGGAGCCTGTGTGAGAAGCACGGCGTGGGCCTGTTGGTTGCTTCGTCCTTCTGGCAGCCACCGTAAGTGGATGTTCGGCCGGAATGTCTACAGTTTGTGGTGAGCATAGTGTGAACAATTGGTTACCAGCCATATGCTCAGCCCCATTTCTAGACGGACCAGGATTTCCTTTCGGTACATGATGTGAAGGACAATCAAGCAATTTAAAATCAGAAATGGTAAAATAGTTTATACTAAAACTGAGTCGAGATCCACAGTAGCTGTTTATGATGTTTTCACTGTATGACAACCGCTTTCATACCCTGGAGATATATCTGCAGCTCATATATAATTAATACTTGTTGTGCCTTGAATTCCAAGGTACAAGTCCACATAAAAGCGTGTCACTCCTCGGTAAAACCTTGGATTGAAAGGTAGATGAGCATCCGATCAGAACCATGCATGGCCCGCATCTCGTGGTCGTGCGGTAGCGTTCTCGCTTCCCACGCCCGGGTTCCCGGGTTCGATTCCCGGCGGGGTCAGGGATTTTCTCTGCCTCGTGATGGCTGGGTGTTGTGTGCCGTCCTTAGGTTAGTTAGCCTTAAGTAGTTCTAAGTTCTAGGGGACTGATGACCATAGATGTTAAGTCCCATAGTGCTCAGAGCCATTTGAACCATTTTTTAGAACCATGCATGATCACAAACACATCTCCAAAACACACTCAAAAGATGGACCCGGACAGAGCGTTGCAGCCCACGTAAGATAGGATGAAACCATCGCCAAAATCCGCGGGAAATACAAGAATTAAAAGATACAAGATCCTTGGGAGTCGTCAACACAGTAAAATGTTGGCAAGCGTCAGATAGAATTACACGTTGCAGCTCATCACAGTTACGCTGGCGTTGTCAGTGTGTGGCTAGCGCTCTAACGTGTAGTCCAATTTGACGCTTGCCAATATATTAGTATATTGATGACTCCCAAGGATCGTGTGGCTTTTAATTTTTTGTTTCTCCCGCGGAGTTTAACGATGGTTTCATCCTATCATATGTGTGTTGTCACGTGCTGTTCTGGCTCGGCTTCTGACTGTTTTTTCGAGATGTGTTAGTGATCATGTATGGTTCTGATGGGATACCCATCTGCAGTTTCGTTCAGGATTTTACCGAGGAGTGACATGCTTTTATGCGCACTTGTACCTTGGAATTAGTGGCACAACAAGTTTTAACTCTATGTGACCTGTAGGTATACCTCCAGGACATGAAATCTGTTGTCATATAGTGAAAACATAATAAAAAATTATTGCGGTTTCACTCAATTTTAATACAGACTGTTTTACCGTCTCTGATTTTAAATTGTTTGAGTGTCCTTCACATTATGTACAAGTTTTTTAGCTGTGGTCACCCGACGTATAAGGTTATTTGTAGTTTTCTTTCGTTGTTGTCTCACTTATCCTATACGTTCTGGTTATTTAAAGATGCCGGAAAACTCGCCTTTCATTCTCTCCAGTTGACTACGTAACGTACAGTTACAGTACGCCCTGCATTGAGCAGAGGTCACGCCGTTCATGTATTCTTGGACGTGGGAGTTGGATTTATTGGCAGAGTTGCCTTGAATTCTAGGTCTGATCCAGTCATCAAATTTCAGCGAACGTTTCCCAGAGTTTTGAATCTGAACAGGTACCGGCAACCTGAACAGATTGTGGGATCCTTTTTCAGCCATGGGGCATTAGAGATAGAAAAGGAAAACGAAAATTACAGACTCCCTCAGATCTCGAAACCTTATACCGTTGGGATCAAAAAGCAACAAGCGTTGGGCAAGGAAGGCCGACAGAAAAAAAAGAGAGAAGAAAAAGCCTGCCACAGGTAAGTGACAGTAATATTAGACGTAGCTAAAGGCCCATGTGGTTGCATCCAGAGTACTGGTAAAAATATGTAAAATGATGAAACACTTGTTCTGGTCGTGAAAATAATTTGATTCATCATCTCCTGACGCTTTTCGGGAAAATTCCATTATGAAACCTGTGACATGAAACATACAATATTAGATGTTAAAAGGAATACATTGCAACAACGCAAAGAAACTTAACTTTTATATAAGGAATAACCCATTCATGCATTCTTTCTCTCTCCTCATTTTCTGCTTGTGACGTTGACTTACTTGCCTAGACTGTTGTTGTTATTGTTATTGTTGTTTCTGTTGTTGTTGTTGTTGTTGTTGTTGTTGTTGTTGTTGTCGATTCTGACGAGAATAATCCTGACACTGAAATGTTCACAATTTTTTGTTTGTTCTTTTTCCGTATACATAACGAATCCTATCCGCATGTTGCCGTTTTACTGCTGCTGTTGATATTACCTTATACGTATTCTTTCCCTTTCACTTCACTGGCTCCTATTCTATCTTGATTTACCTTTATTATTTCCCTTTTCAGATTTCCTAGCTTCTTGTCACATTCAGACTTCTGACATTCCACCCTGAGATTTGTAGAATGTTATCGTTCCGTTCGTTTTTCCCTCTTTGTTCATGGTGACCTCCCCCTGAGCGTCTACTCACGGAGATCCGAATGAGAAACTAATCTGGAATCTTTTACAAACGGAGGGATCATCATTACACTTTCGATCCGTGGACGTACAGTTTTGGACCTTTACACCTGAGTGTCCATTCTACATCCCCATCACGCTGATTATTACTGAGTCTTGTGCTTTTAAGCACAGTTTTCAACACTAAGGCAAAAGTGTGACTTGAACCTCTATCCGCTCCTCCTCACTATCTGACAAGACCTCATTATACAGGCAGTCTTCGGTCGCCTCTGCTGATGATTTTCGTTCAGAGTTCAAGCACCTTCTAGAATTGAATGAGGGGCGGGGAGCGTATTTGATAAGTAGCCAAATGCACCACCCTTAGACCGCGGTGACTTGTTAATAAGTTATTATTACTATTAGTACATCTCATTTCTTACACTTTTCGAAGAATCTCGTGCTACACGACAACAAATGAGTCATTATTTGTAAACGTAGCTTACAGAAAAACAGAAAGGGCCAAAAATATTTGTCTGTATAGCATCACCTTTTCCACCCTCAGAAACATTCACATATCACACAATTTCGCCCAGTTAACAATAATTACTAACAGCACAGCAAAGGGTTCCCTTTTGACAGAGGCGAAAATACATATGTCATTTCTTTTGTATAAAACTTGTTTTTGGCTATTAGGGGTTGCAGTTCGTGAGTGAATATTCAAAGAAGAAAGTCGTAGTAGATGTAAATGTGGTCTGCGGCAGCATTTGTTGGGTCATTATTGAACGTGTTTTCTTTATCAGTGTACTGTTCCAGTATTCTAGAAAGCCATATAATTTGGTTTCATTGAAAGTGCATTGGTCACGTCGTACGTCACATCCGGCGCAAGGATTACAAGCGAGTCATGCAGGCACTATCACAGTCTGAAGATGTAACGTGTCGCTAAAACGAAAATATGATAACCATGTCTGATTCATCACATTTGTGCGAGTCATTATTAGGCAACAACTGCAAAATCACGCAAAGAGATAGTAAATAACGAGAAGATCTTGAGTTAAATTTTCTGTCGTCGCAGCCATTACATAGAATGAGTAATTACCCTTAACTGCAAATTACACATAAATACACTGCATTGAAGAAATACCTACACAACACCTCATATGTAATGCGAGCGCGACCAATTGATCACTTCAATGCGGATGCGAATGCTTTACGGGAATCGTCGAAATGCTGCGAATAATGACTATAATGAACAAGGGCCACTACATCAGTAGTGTGTGTGGATATGTTGAAAATACGGGTCTGATGAGAGCCGTGCTAGAGTGACCAGTGCAGACGCGCTGACCAATATGTCAGGACGGCGCAGTGGTAAGTATGTCTGCCTCGTACGTGGGAGACAACCGTGCGAATCCCGCTGAGACAGTTTTCAACTTTCCCCGTTGATTTAAATCAATTTCCGCTAGCAGTCAATGTCATTAATTCCTTTCTGTCTTGATAATATTTATTTGCAGTCCTCAACAACTTTGCTACCCTAGTCAGTCTCAAGTAGAGAGAATGTGACGATTATAAATAAATGCTCCGTTGTGAAATTTCTTTGACTGTAGAAGCAATAATATAGTTGTAAGAAAATGCACAAGGTACTCGTTCGTTAACGCACTATTTACAACAAGAACTTTGCAATTTCACGTGTATTCACGCCCAACGTTCGGATACATCGTTGCAATTACGCTGTGAATCAAAGTTTTCGTTTACCTTTCACAAGAGTTCAATGTGACCTCCAGCGCACGCACGAAAAAGATTCGGAGGATAGACAAACTTTTCCCATAGTTTTAAGAGCAAGTCTGTAGGCACTGCATTCACTACTGTTTCTATGCGTCATCCAGAGTCATTGGAAGGAGCGGCACATATGTTGGAGACTTCGTAGAGTCGACTGGACGACACTTATAGGGGCCGGCGAGTTTGCTCACACCACCAGAGCACCTGGGAAAGGTAGAAAATGCACTATGTCTATCCCATTCTTGATAAAGTGCATCTCTTGACACGACCTTACGCAAAGACGCGTCTGCAAGTGCCGAGTCGTAGAAACTAAAAACTCTCAGTCTTCCACTGCGCTTTATTCAACACCTCTGCATCAGATTTATGCATTATATGGCTATAAAATAACCAGAAAAATGAAGTTCAATTAACGATCTAGGAAACAAAACGCCATACACATTGCCGCAGAATACAAGAACAGGTTATATGAACGCGTGGTATCAGCACTTTCTGACACGTCCGAAAGAAGAGATACCACGCATTCAAAATTGATTCGCTTCGATGGGCAACCACCTTCTTCACTGCGGATGCATCACTACGTCTGACGTCATGTGGGAATCCCAAAGTGGCGAGCATGGAGGACACGGACAGAGTCTGCGAATAGGTGGTGCTAGGTAGGAATTGCCGAGAGGCGTGTCGAGGTAGTCCACGCAGTTCCAGCAGACACTGCGTCCGCATGACACACCGGTTAATGCAGCTGCCTAGTAAGTCAAGTGATCTGCGGTGGAGAACTGCTCTCACCTGTCGACGTCTACTTTCCCAACTGCGAGCTTGGCTGTTAGATCACCGTTCACGAGCACTCAACCTTCTGCAACGGACACGATACGTAAATGTATATTTGGCGTCACGTTTCCCCGACGTGGCACAGACACTTCCTTTTCCGCCATCCATGGCCCGCCGCACGCTAGTGGCATTGGGTTCATTTGTTTGCCACGACTTGCTGTTCAAGATAAGTTACTAGAGCCGAACTCTCTCGCGGTGCAGGGTGGTTTAGATCTGTATCATGTCCCTGACATAGCTGTAGCCCTTTCCATTGGCTCTTTACATTGAGCCTACATGGTCCTTGCACCAGTCTCTCTCTCAGCATCTATCGAGCTTTCGGAAGTTCCCCCGTCCTTCTTTTATTTCTCCCACATTTTCCTTGAACTGAGCTATGACTGTACTGTGATACTGCCAGTCCAGTTGAGATCCACGAAGGCGATCTATGATTTCCTTCAGCAGCACAGGTCATCGAATGTGGTTGAGGAGAAGCAACCCCACGTCGGCTGGCGTGCCGTTTGACGATCGGTGTGCGCTCCTTATCTCGACACTGATGTCCAGTCTGCATGATACCATTCTGTCAATGGGAAGCAATTATACCGGTCACGCCTTCACAGGATTCACCTCGCAGACACCCCGTTGTGCGTCGCCTGTGATGTTTTGGACACAGACCACCACCGCCTAGTGTGCAGATCGGCAAGAGGTGTCTGGGTCTGGTGCGACAGATATTGTGTCTAATTACCCGTACGTCTCCTCCTCAGATATCTACTCTGCTGCTCCTCTTTCCGGACGCGGGATACTTCCTGAAATCGGAGACGAACTCTGTGAAGTGGATTTGTGGACACGCAGCTCACTACTTGTTTGCGGATGGCGAGAAAAGTATCCTTGATTTCTGGCAGTTCCTTAATGAACGCCATTTTTCAGTTGTTCGCAGTACAAAATACAGTCAATTTTTCTCCAGTTTCCTTAGTAGCGTCTTCCTTAACCCACCCCAAAGCTGGGAAGTTCGTTTTATGGAGAGTTGATCAGCGCCTCTTCCACACTTACAACCGATACATTCTCTGGTCATCGGAATGTTCTTTTCGTAAAAACTACACATCAATAGTCTCACTGACTCTGACATCTTGCTGCGCCTTCATTCTCGTGACGCCGGTCCTGCTATTCTCGGTCGTGTTAATGTTAAAATAAAGAAAAAGAAGAAAAGTAAGAATAGGAAAATAAATAAATAAACGATGTTCATTTTACCTCTACTCCATGTTCCCTTCGCTTTCCTTGATTCTTGGAGGGTGGGAACGGGACATGGGGGCCAGGCCTCGGGTTGCGACCCCTGCCCACTTTGCCCACCCCCTTCCCCCACCCTCCGGGCGCAGGGAAGGTTCCTATAAAAAAAAATAGTAAGCAGGCGATCGCTGGTTCGAATCCCAGTCCAGCATATATTTTCTCTCGCAGCCCCTGATTCGGCGAAGAATCCCGACGCAGCTGACATCAGTAGTCCCTTCCCTTTCAGTTCCTTTCTTCTCCTCCACCCTAAATTTAAATAACAAGAATAGGTGTCGCTACTTACTTTGCTGGGTGCCGCACGTGCAAAACGGGGAATAAGACCCTACAGTGAGTGCGAGTTAAAAGCGAGCGCCAGGTAGAGCAGATGAAGTGATCAGTGACGGAATTAAGCGCGTGGAGCCCATGGTTAGGCGTCCATAAATTCACCGCTAGCCACACTTACGACGCTATCTGAATTATATAAAAACGAAGTCCTGTTCCCACATTTGCCACGGTGACATACGAGGGCAGTTCAATAAGTAATGCAACACATTTTTTTTCTCGGCCAATTTTGGTTGAAAAAACCGGAAATTTCTTGTGGAATATTTTCAAACATTCCCGCTTCGTCTCGTATAGTTTCATTGACTTTCGACAGGTGGCAGCGCTGTACGGAGCTGTTAAAATGGCGTCTGTAACGGATGTGCGTTGCAAACAACGGGCAGTGATCGAGTTTCTTTTGGCGGAAAACCAGGGCATCTCAGATATTCATAGGCGCTTGCAGAATGTCTACGGTGATCTGGCAGTGGAAAAAGCACGGTGAGTCGTTGGGCAAAGCGTGTGTCATCATCGCCGCAAGGTCAAGCAAGACTGTCTGATCTCCCGCGTGCGGGCCGGCCATGCACAGCTGTGACTCCTGCAATGGCGGAGCGTGCGAACACACTCGTTCGAGATGATCGACGGATCACCATCAAACAACTCAGTGGTCAACTTGACATCTCTGTTGGTAGTGATGTCACAATTGTTCACCAGTTGGGATATTCAAAGGTTTGTTCCCGCTGGGTCCCTCGTTGTCTAACCGAACACCATAAAGAGCAAAGGAGAACCATCTGTGCGGAATTGCTTGCTCGTCATGTGGCTGAGGGTGACAATTTCTTGTCAAAGATTGTTACAGGCGATGAAACATGGGTTCATCACTTCGAACCTGAAACAAAACGGCAATCAGTGGAGTGGCGCCACACCCACTCCCCTACCAAGAAAAAGTTTAAAGCCATACCCTCAGCCGGTAAAGTCATGGTTACAGTCTTCTGGGACGCTGAAGGGGTTATTCTGTTCGATGTCCTTCCCCATGGTCAAACGATCAACTCTGAAGTGTATTGTGCTACTCTTCAGAAATTGAAGAAACGACTTCAGCGTGTTCGTAGGCACAAAAATCTGAACGAACTTCTTCTTCATGACAACGCAAGACCTCACACAAGTCTTCGTACCCGAGAGGAGCTCACAAAACTCCAGTGGACTGTTCTTCCTCATGCACCCTACAGCCCCGATCTCGCACCGTCGGATTTCCATATGTTTGGCCCAATGAAGGACGCAATCCGTGGGAGGCACTACGCGGATGATGAAGAAGTTATTGATGCAGTACGACGTTGGCTCCGACATCGACCAGTGGAATGGTACCGTGCAGGCATACAGGCCCTCATTTCAAGGTGGCGTAACGCCGTAGCATTGAATGGAGATTACGTTGAAAAATAGTGTTGTGTAGCTAAAAGATTGGGGAATAACCTGGTGTATTTCAATGCTGAATAAAACAACCCCTGTTTCAGAAAAAAATGTGTTGCATTACTTATTGAACTGCCCTCGTATTTAGATGCAAGTAACTACAAACATTACATAAATGTTATAGTCATAATAACAGTAGCTGTAGGATATTCGCAATGCAAAATGTAATTCTAACTTGATAATGAAGCATAATGTTGCTCTGTTAAGGCGTTGCACTGGGAAAAAAGATTCTAGATCATCATAGCCTGAGCCATATTTGGAGGACTGCTTGGAAATAGAATAGTAATAAAACGTAGGCGACTAGCCCTGGGGTGTAGATTCGAAGCCACACTTCCGGGACGATTCGACTGCAACATCAACATTTCTTCATAGTTTCTGTGTATTATTTTATCTCACGATAATTTAGGTAGAGTTTTTCAGTTTTCTGCAGAGTTTGTATCTTTTACGGAATTCCGACATTGCATTGGCAGAAGAACCAACAACTGCATTACGTCTTACTTATTTCTTTATTTTTGTTTCTCAGTCGCACTGGCAGTCTGAGTAATAGTGACTAGTTTCGAAAGTGACCGTTGATTATCGAACCATTACCTGAGTGGCTCTGAAACGATTAAGGAAGTAACATTTGCACATCTTGAATTATTCACAACTGTTCGTCTTCGAATATCCTGTGCCCTAAATATAAGTGCCTTCTATCCACTAAATTACGTTTCGCTAACAAATGATTCCCGTATTGTAGGCAGTTAAATTAACGACACAGAATATTCGAAGTTGAACTGTTGTGAATAACACAAAATGTACAAAAGTTGTTTCGTTAATCATTTCAGAACCGCTCAGGCTATGGTTCGATAGCTAACCGTCACGTTCCAATCTAGCCATCATTAACCCGAATTGGCAGTGCAACTGAGACAGAAAAACAAATAATAAGGCTACGCGATGATAGTGTAATTCAGACATCATCTTCGCTATATGACACGGAAGGCCTAAACGATATTTATATGACAGAAACGAGAGAGTCTAATAAAAGCTACAAATAACAGAAAGGCCACTCGTTGCGGTGGTATTGATATTGACCTGTGGAAATATGGAGGCTTATCCCTACATCGAAAGTCTCAAATTTTTAATAAATGTTGGAGAGGTAAAATGATACCAAAACATGTGAAAATCCAGAGTACAACACTAAAAATGTCATGGAAAACTTGGTATCAAAAGAAAAACCGCTACTAGAAAGCGATGATCAACTACTGACTATGTTTTTAAGGTACAACAAGCTACATAAAAGAGGCGAGAAGCAACGGGGTATATCATCTGTCTTTATAGATTTTCAAAAGGCATTTAATAATGTTAACAAAAGAAATGCTATGGAATATGACAGCTAAATGAGGTTATCCATCACATCTCTTAAATACTATTAAAAGTGTACTCACGAATACCAAAATTGTTACAGATATGGCAAACATAGTCACGAAGTCAATGAACGTAAACAAAGGGGCAAGGCAATGATACTGTATTTCTCCTGCACTCTTCCATTTATACATTGATAAAGTTACTAGTAAATGGAAAAATTGTGAGTAAAAAACTAATAGTTACTAGACTAAATGCAATCACATTTGCACATGACCGAACGCTGATTGCAGATAATGGAGATGACCTTTAGATGGGAGTCTATTAGTTGCAGTAGATAGCCTCGGAACACAACCTAAAATTGGCTGTAGATAAAACGAAAGTGATAGCATTTCAGGTCACACAACCAGTAAGATCAAAAGTAGTCTTGAATAATAAAACGTTGGAGCAAGTTAAACATGTTAAAGACTTAGGATGCAACATCACATATGAATACAACCACGACATGCACCAAAAATTAAATAAATTTATTTCGATATGTGGATCGATTGTAAAAATTTGCAGAATAAAGCCAGGAAAGAAGCCCAGCTGAAGTTTTACAAAACCGTAACAGTACCAACCATTAATTATTGAAGTGAAGCGTGGATGGCAAGATAAAAAAGAAAGCAGAATGCTGGTTCAATAAATGAGGTTTCTACGAAGAGTGGAAGAGGAGATAGTAAAAGAAATGAGGATATAAGGAAATATTTAGGTCTATATAATATAAATAAAAAAAATAAAATATGATAAAATGGAATGAATGTGTAAACCGTATGGGTGGAGAAAGATTCCCAGTAAGGGCTCTCAATTATAAGTGCATTGAAAGAACAAACTAAAGAAGGCCGTACCAGAGATGAAATACTGCAACAGTCAACATGTATAATACCTGAAATGAAGCACATGTCGTACTTGGCCAGCCGTGCCAGTCTATGCATCAGCACCTGATGCAGGTCAGCCGTCCGGCCAGGAATGTCCGTGGTGTGCTGTTGTGCCGAGCTGGGCGTAGGTGCTACTGACGTATTCACAACACCTCACTGCCGAGGTCTGTGTGCTCGACTCCCACACTCACCACCCACCGAATGTGACTTGAGCTATAAATACGAACTGATGGAGAGTAATAAAGGAGTTGTGCTGTCATTGAGCAGCTCTTGACTCAACCCGACTCACCAGAGAACACCCACGCCCATAGAAGTGGTACCGGTGGAGATGGCACTATCATTGGCAACGCAGATGAGAGTAAGTTGCAACACGTGCATTCTGTAACCATTCGACGGCATCTTGTGTCTGTTATTCCTGGGATTGTCGTCTTCCTGCTGTCCTGTTTGACACATTTTGAGCTTGGTCACGTCAGAAATAGATTTGGTTGTGGTAACCGGGAAGGAGCCAAGTAACAGGCCGATGGAAACGTATGTATGCAGTGTGGATCCATGTAGCGAACCACATGACGTAGTATGATGTACATGCCGGCTAAGAGGGAATTGCGTCAGGCAGTGTAAAAAAGTGGCTGAGATGTGGTGCACTATGGGTGTTGAGAAAATTAAGATGAAAAAGACAATACTGCAGGCTTAATTTATTGTAAAGAGGGGATTGTGACTTTAAGAGAAGATATCTAGTTGACTTCCACTGACAATGAGTGCCTGAGCCGTGTGCAGAACACTTCAGTTTCTTTTCGTTTCTACACAGCACTCCTTCTGCTTCTATTGGTAATTCCGTTCTCCAGTGAGCTAGTCGTAGGTCGTGATACAGCGCCACCAGAACAGCAACAGATCAGCGTCCGCAGTAGTGCGTTACATTTAGGGTTTTGTGTCTCCTCATCATGCAACGGTGACTCAAAACGATGGGAGCTGAAATTCCACGGATCCGTGATGTTTCAGTACCTGTAACAACATCCTTACTCCACCCGTGGTCCCTCGAAGTTCTCTTAGCATGGTAACTGTTAGAATTAGCGTAAGGAATTATGGGAGTCATAACGGGTTTCAGGAATCTATGTTGAGGAAAAAACGTTATTTAGTAAGCGTTGAATTAAGGAACGCTGGTAGAGCGCCTGTCGTTAAATGAACACATCAGTGGTATTGCAGAGCTCATGAAAACGATATGCTGAAAGATTCTTTAGGGGATGAGAGGATCATAAATGGGACTGCAGTGATTTTATCACGGATTTATTTTGTAGACAGTTTATGTTCCGTTCCATCGCAATTCACTCAGGTGTAGTGAGATGCTCTTGTGATGCTCAGTAAAACTGCGTCATATACAAGGATGCGAGAATCAGCTTGTAACCTACACACCATTTCACAAGATGGTGTTATTCAGGAAGTTACCGAAGCGGCAGAAGCGAACCAGCGCCTTTGAAGGGTGAAGTTAGGCAATATTACGGCTTCGATTAGGCTCCTGCAAGAGTTGACTGAACGAGGAAACCTGAACGAATGAAGTTGTCCTGCTACAGCCTGCGGTATCTCCCGGGATGGGAGAGGCTGCTGTGGGAAAGTTCTGGCCTGAGAAGTCTCATAAATAGCCCCGTCCCCACCCCTGCCACTAATCATACTCTCAATCTCAGATGGTCTCGAATGCTGACTGACATTCTCTGCACATGACCGAATCGAGGTGTCTACGTGATGCTGACAACCACTGTCCCCATCAATTGCTGATTTCGAGGTGTGGACCACTTCAGCGTCGACGAAGTATGCAGTCACCTACCAAGAACTTCGTCTCTGGCAGCAATAGGCAACCACCTGAGCTGGCGACGAGCGACTTGTCACCTTCACGCCGCTGGGTCTCTTGCTGGGTGACTACCTCCTGCTGGAGGCTACCTCTCCAGTGGCGACGCGTGTTTGAGCCTGGGCTGGGGCCAGCCTGATCTCTCTGTAGCTACATACCGGTTCCGGAGGTCACCTTTTGGTTCCAGTCACAGAGCAGTGTCAGCACACGCGTCCGACTTCGGCCGTGATGAATGTTACGGTTTAAACACCGTCTATCCCAATCTGGTTCACGGCTCCCACGAGTTATTCAGACTGTGTCTGACACACTTCGGGACAGCTTCGCTGAAGCCACTGCCTGTTGCTGGTGCTGGCTCCTGAGCCTGAGCTGCTGACCACAATCGTCGATGCACCTGCAGCCACCGAAGTTATCAAGGGACGATAGCCTCCTGGCTACTGTATTCCCTTTTCTGTACTAAAATGAATAAGGGTCTATTGTAAACAGAGACGTTTCATTAACGGATCGCCAACGGTTCCAGGTACCACCACCTCTGCAATCCACATCCCGGCGAGGTAGCGGCGCCTGCTCCTGATCTATGAGCGCCGATCCCTCTGCAGCCCTGAGCTTGTGACCAGACGCCAATATTTCTTCTTGCCGAACATTTGTGCTTCTTTCACGACAGAGTGATAGAACGCAATAGGTTCTTAGGGTAATATGTGACATGGAAAACAGAACGAATTTTGTTCATTTGGGATTTTCTTTTAGTGTGTTATCTACGGCTGGTTATACTCAAACTTTTGCTGCTTGAGCCAGTTCAGACGCCAAACTGTTTACCGCATGGGCACCAAACTTTATACCGAAGGTGTTCAGATTGAGCGGTACAGGATTTGCGTTGTTAGTAGTGTTAGCGCCATGACTTGTTACGCGCGGTACTATTGCGGTGACATGGGGTGAAACACAAGTATTAGTGTGAATTTTACAGTTTCAGACAGTCAACATGGGTCTGGATAACGTGATGATGGCTTTACCTGTGATGCTGTTTTATCAAAACAGCAATATTGCTGCTCCTCTTGGCCAGTGTCGACGCCTTAAAGGAATACAGAGACGTCCTCTTTTCGCACCAGGGCTGAAGAACATCATTCGGTAGTTCGAGTTAACTGCCGATTTGGAAGTTACTCCTGTGAGAGGCTGATGGCCATTTGTGCCACAAATTGTTGAAGAAGTTACTGTTGCCATGGCTGAGCATGCTGGGCGCAGTATGCGATCTTTAAGTAGTACACGAGCTGTGTCATGCCAGATGAACATTCAAGATTACACCGCTGGAAATGAGCTGCAAGAAATTATGAAATGTATGTGTACTGCAGTTCCGCGCTGTTGTGCATGTGGATGGTCGTCACAATGAGCAATGTTTGTAACTTGGAACAAAAAAATGTATGCGATAAACAAATATTACCGTTTCAAGTGGAAATTAAAATGTGTTTCTTTCAATAGTTTATTCGTTGTTTCTCTTCAGCCTGTTCATACAAATGTTTGCAAAAAGGTTCATGTACCAGGATCACTCGTGTTTTATGGGGGCCCTGTCAAGTAACGGGTGTTCAGTTATATTTATTTATTTATTTATGCATTTATTTTACCTGGCAAGATTAGGGCCTTCAGGCCCTCTCTTACACCTAACCAGGCATACTCAGATTCAACAAATTTCAGTTTCTACAGAACATTAAGGACATATAACATGTTATACAGTATTAATGTTACAGAAAAAATTAGAGATTATAAAAGTACTACAATGATAATTATAACAATCAAAAAGTAATTATAATAATCAAGAATAATAATAATAGTAATGACTATGTATAGGAAAGTGAACATATTTTTTCTTTTATGAATGTCAGTCCTATTGCTAGTTGGGAATTTTCTCGTTATATTCTTGCAGCTTGTGAGTTATTCTCATCAAGCAGAGACATAAGACGATAAAATGGAGTGAAAGAGATATAGAAAAGGTAGATAAGTTAGAGGAGGAGAAATAGAATGGTAAAATTCGAAGCTATGATGGAGAGGAGAGAGAAAAAGATGAGAGGGCTACGACAATGGTGGCTATACCGTCCCTAATATGTAAGTCTTGAGTTCCCTCTTGAATGTTAAGTGGTTCTGGATAAGACGCAGATCACAGGGGAGCGCGTTCCATAGTCGTATGGCTGAGATGGAGAATGACACAGAGAAAGATTTTGTGTTATGTAAAGGTACAGCCAAGATGCTAGATGTATCCGATCTGGTATTGCGGTTGTGGAATGATGATAGGTGTTTAATGTGAGAAGATAAGTATTGGGGGCACCAGTGGCTAAGAAATCGTTGAAGTAAGCACATCGTGTGGAGATCGCGTGCCTTATGTGGGCGTATCCAACCTAGCTGGGAGTATGAAGGACTGATATGATCATACAACCGTATATTGCATACGTATCTAACGCAAGCATTCATCACTAGCTCGAGGCATCTCGAATTTTCACTATTTGTGCCGTGTTGAACTACATCACAGTAGTAAAGATTAGGCAAGACTAGTGTTTGGACTAATTTTTGTTTACCATGGGTTGGAAATATTTTTCTAAATTTTTGAATTGCATGTAGGGAGGAGAGCGATTTCCGGCAAGCTGTGACTGTTTGTTCTTCCCAGTTTAGGTGTTCATCCAAGATTATTCCAAGGTCTTTTACTGTTTTTTGGTATGGTAGTTGGGTACCATTGAGGAGTATTTGAGGGACTGTTTCGTGAAAGTACCACACTGTAGATACAAGAACACACCAAATGTTGCACATGAACTGCAATGAAAATAGCACGTAATATTTTAAAATAATTTAAATGTGTTGGCGTAACTAAACATTATGATGTTTAAGGGAAAAAATCTGCAGAAAAAAATCTATATAAAAATAATAATTAAGAAACTATACATATTGCCCTTTGCCCGTCTGGTGCACATATGTTCATACAGAATCCTAAAAGCACATTCTACTGGACTACTGCATTATGCTGTATTGCTGCATTAAAAATCTTGTACACTACAATACGACACTACACTACACAACAGCAGACAGCATTACACTATGATGAAGCGTTCTCGGGTTATCAGCCGAGTCAAAGCGTCGTACTGCGGCAACGTTTCAACAAGTGTCCTACTTGTTATCTTCAACCGAAGATGACAAGTAGGAAACTAGTTGAAACGTTGCCGCAGAACGACGCCTTGACCTGGCTGATAACCCAAGAAGACCCCATCAACGTGATTCGCTGAGAAGGTCTCTAAATTCACATATACACAAATCAAAAAAGTATTGCATCGCCTTGGTTATGAGAGTTCCGGAACCTGTACAGAAAATTGGAATGGAGATCAACATCAGCATCATTTACGCCCTTTTTGTTGCTCATGAAAACCACACACTACATGTTGTACCACCATACAGCGAGACCTTCGGAGGTGGTGGTCCAGATAGCTGTACACACGGGTACCTCTAATACCCAGTAACACATCCTCGTGCAATGGTGCATGCCTGCATTCGTCGTTGCAAGTTCATCAAGGCACCGTTGGTCCAGATTATCCCACACCTCAACGGCGGTTCGGAGTAGATCCCTCAGAGTAATTGGTGGGTCACGTCGTCCATAAACAGCCCTTTTCAGACGATCCCAGGCATGTTCGATAGGGTTTATGTTTGGAGAAAGTGCTGGCCACTCTAGTCGAAAGATGTCGTTATCCTGAAGGAATTCATTCACAAGATGTTCACGATGGGGCTGCGGATTGTCGTCCATGAAGACGAATGCCTCGCCAATACGCCGCCGATTGATTGCACTATCGGTCGGTGGATGGCATTCACGTATCGTACAGCCGTTACGGCGCCTTTCATGACCACCAGCGGAGTACGTCGACCCCACTTAATGTCACCCCAAAACAGCAGGGAACCTCCACCTAGCTGCATTCGCTGGACATTGAGTCTAAGGCATTCAGCCTGACCGGGTTGCCTCCAAACACATCTCCGACGAATGTCTGATTGAAGGCATATGCGACACTCATCGGTGAAGAGAACGTGGTGCCAATCCTGAGCGGTCCATTCGGCATGTTGTTGAGCCCATCTGTACCGCGCTGCATGGTGTCGTGGTTGCAGAGATAGACCTCTCTTTAGACGTCGGGAGTGAAGTTGCGAATCATTCAGCCTGTTGCGCACAGTTTGAGTCGTAACGTGACGTCCTGTGACTGCACGAAAAGCATTATTCAACATGGTGGCGTTGCAGTCAGCGTTCCTCCAAGCCATAATCGGTAGGTAGCCGTCATACACTGCATGTCATCGACAGTTCCTGTCTCTCTGTATCTCCTCCATGTCCGAACAACATCGCTTTGGTTCAATCCGAGACGCCTGGACACTTCCATTGATGAGAGCCCTCCCTGGCACGAAGTTACAATACGGGCGCGATCGAGCCGCGGTATTGACCGCCTAGGCATGGTTGAACTACAGACAACACGAGCCGTGTACCTCCTTCCTGGTGGAATGACTGGAACTGATCGGCTGTCGGACCGCCTCCGTCTAATTGGCACTGCTAATGCATGGTTGTTTACGTCTTTAGGCCGGTTTACTGACATCTCTGAACAGTCAAAGGGACTGTGTCTGTGATACGATATCCACAGTCAACGTCTGTTTTCTGGAGTTCCGGGAACTGGGGTGATGCAAAACTTTTTTTTATGTGTGTAATACTACATTGTTGTACTTGGTGTCAAATTAATTTCCTTATTTGTCCGGATAGTCCCTGATGCACTAAGGCACAAGGCTGATGTGCCAGCCAAAGTATAGAGATTGGGACATGGTTGTTAGTATCTCAAGAAATGCTTCCTGGCACTCCCCGACGCTCATCTCTTCACTGCTTCCGGGGGGCTTTAAGGAGGTGGATGTTCTGCCTTGTTGTCGTGATGTATGGACTCATCTTGGTTGTCAGTCACGTAGGCTTGCAGTTCATAAGCAGATATTTTGGCTGTCATTGCGTTCAGCTTGTGCCACAGTTCCTCATTCCTTATCACGTTACACACAATTGTACTACCGAAGACGTTCCTCTTCTAGTCTATAACACGTTGACTAATGGCAGACTCCAAGACGATGCGGTCTGTGGTGCCGATTGCTCCACACTGGTCCGTTGTCGTATTTTCAATAAGTGTAAGTAGTTGGAACATGGACCACGTCCTGACAGGTATCTCCCTTTAGTCTGACAGAAGTATGAAATTCTGAATCTATCTTTTATGTTACGAAGGAAATGGTAACTTCTACTGTCTGTTTCTGCTATGTCCCAGATTTCTTGCGATTTTCTGGCAATGCATAACTTTGTTTCCTTATTGGGCATGGCCTTTGTGCCACGTATCTGATGTACGTTATCATATTCGCCCTTCCTGAGCCAATATTGTGCGCTTCTCTTTCTTACGGCTAGGTGCAGAAGTAGCCCTCGCACGTGTATCGCCAGCAGCGCGCCAGTCGGTGTTGTTCTAGACACCTCTGTCAGGCGCAGGAGTACAGTCCATTGTGCTCGCTGTAGACCTTATGCTCTCCTCACTTTTCTGGCTCTGTGAGCCCGAACATTCGACCTGCAGCCCGCAATAGCTATTAAGATGGCGTTTTGGCACGTTCTTAATGCACTTAGACCTATCTGAGAGCCGGCCGCTGTGGCCGAGCGGTTCTAGGCGCTTCAGTCCGGAACCGCGCTGCTGCTGCGGTCGCAGGTTCGAATCCTGCCTCGGGCATGGATATGTGTGATGTCCTTAGGTTAGTTAGGTTTAAGTACTTCTACGTCTACGGGAATGATGACGTCAGATGTTAAGTCCAACGTTGCTTAGAGCCATTTGAACCATTTTTAACCTAGCTGAAAACTACTTAACGAATTGCTGGTATTTCGTTCAGGATTTTAATGCGTCTCTGACCGTCGATTTCTACATGTGCTTCTCGTCGATGTTTATACTATGGTACATTATGGTGGGGTTTCTCCCTCTTGATAATGTTCCTTTAAGTAACAAATAAGCTGCTTTGTTTGCTCCTACTGCTACTTTCTTCCCTACACACCAAGTACTTAGTCCTTCAAGAACCTCGCTACTGTTTTCCTTCAATTTAGTTCTTGTGTCGTACGGCGGAACAATACTACCGGCAGATAGCTGTTGTGGTGAGTACCAACTCTTTCGGAAACTAATTAACCTTTCAAGCTGACGGAAACAAGTGTCAACGTTCTTCACAACTATCGTCCTAGCGCCATGCGTATTCCATCCTCTGTGTTACCATAGATTACATGCGTTTGTCTAAAATTTTACTTTGAATACACAGCGTCTGACGCTCCATAGTTGTATCCTACGGCATTAAAGTAGAACACACAAAATTTTTAACTGTCTACTAACCTGGTTTCTTGATGATCATGGTGTCCCAATGCAGAAGCAGCCCTCACGGCGTGGTGTCCGGCCACCTTGAGGCGAGTTTACAATGAAAGTTTCTAGCAAGTGGGCTAAGTACCTCAAACAACCGAATGAGCAGGCCAGTTTAATATTCAGGGATGCCAAAAACATCACTTACATGGAGTAAGTTACCAGACAAGGCTGTGAAGTGAACCGCTTACAACCGCATAACAAATGATCAGCTACGTTATACGTTATATTGTTCAGATTTAACAATGTTGATACAGTTCACAAAACTTCTTACAGAGCAAAAGTAAATTAACTCGTATCCACAAAATCTGCTCTGGATTGTACGCAGAGCCGCGGTCCATTAATATTTACATACTTGGAGAGCAAATAACACCATAACCGTTCGAGGCAGTATCTACGCCAAAACAGGGAACCGCTGCAAAACGCGTGCTTGCTTAACCGTCCACTTTCCACGCTTAACTCCAACTAATACAGTACATCCGAAACATTTCGTTCGGCTCTATTCATGCCGCTGCGAAGTCGCACGCAGTGCTTCGTCTCCTTTGCATCACTTACACTAACGTTAGGAAAATAATGTAACGACAAGAATTTGAATATTGTGTATGATTTCTTACTGTTCAGTGTATCTGCTATAAATATCAAACAAATCCAAATCCATACCAATTATAAAAATGGATGCATGTATGTGCGTTGGTGGGGAGGCTTGCTTGCCTCGACGATACAGAGAGCCGTACCGTAGGTGCAACCACAACGGAGGGGTATCGGTTGAGAGGCCAGACAAACGTGTGGTTCCTGAAGAGGGGCAGCAGCCTTTTCAGTAGTTGCAGGGGCAACAGTCTGGATGATTGACTGATCTGGCCTTGTAACATTAACCAAAACGGCATTGCTGTTCTGGTACTGCGAACGGCTGAAAGCAAGGGGAAACTACAGCCGTAATTTTTCCCGAGGGCATGCAGCTTTACTGTAATAAGTCACAGCTGTAAAATACTAACACGAATTCTTTACAGACGAATGGAAAAACTGGTAGAAGCTGACCTTGGGGAAGATCAGTTTGGATTCCGTAGAAATGTTGGAACACGTGAGGCAATATTGACCCTACGACTCATCTTAGAAAATAGATTAAGGAAAGGCAAACCTACGTTTCTAGCATTTGTAGACTTGGAGAAAGCTTTTGACAATGTTGACTGGAATACTCTCCTTCAAATTCTGAAGGTGTCTACATCTACATCTACATTTATACTCCGCAAGCCACCCAACGGTGTGAGGCGGAGATACAGTTGGCAAGTGGCAGGGGTAAAATACAGAGAGCGAAAGGCTATTTACAATTTGTACAGAAAGCAGATGGCAGTAATAAGAGTTGAGGGGTATGAAAGGGAAGCAGTGGTTGGGAAGGGAATGAGACAGGGTTGTAGCCTATCCCCGATGCTATTCAATGTGTATATTGAGCAAGCAATAAAGGAAACAAAAGAAAAGTTCGGAGTAGGTATTAAAATCCACGGAGAAGAAATAAAAACTTTGAGGTTCGCTGACGACATTATAATTCTGTCAGAGGCAGCGAAGGACTTGGAAGAGCAGTTGAACGGAATGGACAGCGTCTTGAAAGGAGGATATAAGATGAGCATCAACAAAAGCAAAACGAGGATAATGGAATGTAGTCGAATTAAGTCGGGTGATGCTGTGGGAATTGGATTAGGAAATGAGACACATAAAGTAGTAAAGGAGTTTTGCTATTTGAGGGGCAAAATAACTGATGATGGCCGAAGTAGAGAGGATATAAAATGTAGACTGGCAATGGGAAGGAAAGCGTTTCTGAAGAAGAAAAACTTGTTAACATCGAGTATAGATTTAAATGTCAGGAAGTCGTTTCTGAAAGTATTTGTATGGAGTGTAGCCATGTATGGAAGTCAAACGTGGACGATAAATAGTTTAGACAAGAAGAGAATAGTAGCTTTCGAAATGTGGTGCTGCAGAAGAATGCTGAAGATTAGAAACATCGAGTATAGATTTAAATGTCAGGAAGTCGTTTCTGAAAGTATTTGTATGGAGTGTAGCCATGTATGGAAGTCAAACGTGGACGATAAATAGTTTAGACAAGAAGAGAATAGAAGCTTTCGAAATGTGGTGCTACAGAAGAATGCTGAAGATTAGATGGGTAGATCACATAACTAATGAGGAGGTATTGAATAGAATTGGGGAGGAGTTTGTGGCACAACTTGACAAGAAGAAGGGACCGGTTGGAAGGACATGTTCTGAGGCATCAAGGGATCACAAATTTAGCATTGGAGGCCAGCGTGGAGGGTAAAAATCGTAGAGGGAGACCAAGAGATGAATACACTAAGCAGATTCAGAAGGATGTAGGCTGCTGTAAGTACTGGGAGATGAAGAAGCTTGCACAGGGTAGAGTAGCATGGAGAGCTGCATCAAACCAGTCTCAGGACTGAAGGCCATTGCAACAACATGTGTGTTCTCGTATATATATTGTTCAGATCCCTTCGTGACACAAAGTAACAATGCAGACGTGATCGAACAGCGGTATTGATCGCCTAGGCATGGTTGAAGTACAGACAACTCGAACCGTGTACCTCCTTCCTGGTGAAATGAGTGTAACTGATCGGCTGTCGGACCGCCTCCGTCTAATAGGCACTGCTCATGCTTAGCTGTGTACATCTTTGGGTGGGTTTAGTGACATCTATGAACAGTCAAAGGGACTGTGTATGTGATACAATATCCACATTCAAAGTCTATCTTCAGGAGTTCTGGGGACCGGGCTGATGCAAAACGGTTTTTGATGTGTGTATGGTATTGTACGACACACAGATCAGGAGATATGAGTTCATGAACAGTGAGATGCGAGAAAAAACTGCTGCATCATGCATGACGTTTTATTTTATTATTTCTCCTACTAACTCTACTCGCAACACATTTCGCAGAAGTATCCATATACACCGCTGAATATACCTACAAAAATATAGCATTGTATTACACATAGTTCAGGAGATAAGACGTCAGATACTGAGATGCGTAAAAAAGTGCAGCGTCATGCGTGATGTTTTAATTTATTACTTACTTGCTACTAACTCTTGTCGTAATAGATTTCGCAGACGGTTGGCACATATGCCACTGACTACAGTTACAAAATTATATCATTGTATCGCACATAGTCCAGGGGATCCGACGTCATAAACATTGAGCTGCGTGCAAATTAAACTGCAGGGTGAAATTCGGTAGACATATGGGCGAAAAGTGTATACCAGTACGCACAAAGTATGTTAATATATGTTTGAAATAAGTCTGGCATGTGCATGTGCGAGCAAAGCCACTGGTAAAAAGTTCATACTGAACCCATGGGAGATTTAAACGTAATTTGCTACACTTATTAATTACAGTCCGAAAGAAATACTGTAGGGGTAAGAGCCACCAGCCTCCTACTGGAATTAGTGTGATAACGCGGAGAGAGAAGGGAGGACAAGGACATGGACAGACAGCGACGGGGTAGGAGGAGGTGGACAAAGAAAGAAGGAGTAGGAGATGGACAGAGAAAGGGGAATGGGACGCAGAAATGGGCAGAAAAACGGCGTAATAGAGAGAGAGGGAGGTGGAGGAGAATGGTGAAGAGACGAGGAGATGTTAGTAGTGGTGGAAGAGGAGATGGATAGAGGAGAAAGGAGCAGATGGACGAAGGGGATAGGAGGGGATGGACAGAGAGAGGCGGAGGGGGAGAGCAGATGAACATAGAGAGGCTATGGCTCTAAGCACTATGCGACTTAACTTCTGAGGTCATCAGTCGCCTAGAACTTAGAATTAATTAAACCTAACTAACCTAAGGACATCACACACATCCATGCCCGAGGCAGGATTCGAACCTGCGACCGTAGCGCATAGAGAGGAGTAAGAGGAAATAGATAGCGAGTAGGAGATGGAGAAGATGGACGAAGAGAGAGGGCGGTGAGGATGGACAGAGGAGCGAAAGAGGAGGTGGACTAATAGAAGATTGTAATAAGTACATACCCAGGCAATGCTGGGTGTTCAAACAGTTTATAGACAAAAGACTGTTAATAACTGGAAATTCTCTATACCTCACTACATCACTCACGCCATATCAGCTAAAATTAATCTTTTCAATTACTGAATGAGGCATGGGAGCGAACCCTATTACTCCCAGAGCCAGTAACGTCACAGTGCGCATTTACTACAATTAGCAGATTTGTCTGTGTCGGCAATGCAGCCTCTAGACAAACTCTGTGCCAACATCCCATAACTCTGGACCACAACAGAGTCCTGCAGGCAGCCTTTCGTGATGTGTTTCACAATTTTGTTTCCGGAACATTCCAATTACACCTGAATATCTGTGCAGTAATCTCGTAGGTTGTTATACACACCTGGGGCGGTCCATCTGCTTAAGCCTTTTGGACAAGGAGGTCACTATAAATTATCAAACGCCCCAGGTTTACCCATCATTACGCCTACCATTGTCTCTGGAGTGATCACAAAATGCAGTGAGTGATTTCTAGCGCCCACCGTTGATTTCCGTTTCTTAGAACCGTACTTTTTTTTGGAAAGCCGTGGTAAGTTCCTATGAGAACAACCTGCTGAGGTCATCGCTCCCCAGGCTTACACACTAGTAATCTAACTTAATCTAAGGACAACACATACACCCATCCCCGAGGAAGGACTCGAACCTCCGGCGAGGGGAGCCATGCGACCCGTGGTAAGGGGAATCATAACCGTACTGCATGTAGCTCATGCTAGTCACCTGACTGTGATTCCTCAGGCGATGACACATATTTCCCTCCCCGTTGGTCAGAGCATTTACCAAACAAACGCGCATGTAAGATTTCGGTTCTCCTGGATCTTTGTCTTCGCCTTGTTTTAGCACAGATACCCATGAAAATCGAGTGATCTTGGGACAATGAAACTTTGTGGAAAGATTTACAAGGATATGAAGAAGACAAATAATGAATAAACAGGGACAGGAACACATTTTAATTTAACTGCGTAACATACTTACGTTCCAGGTTACAAACACAGCTCATTGTGACAACCACCTGCTTCCACGGCAACCAGTAAGTTCGTACAAATACTATTTCCAACTGCCCGTTGGACTCTTCGAACGGTGGACCATGGAACGTGTGGTACCGCTCAAGCACTGCTTAAGAGCGCACATTGAGTCCAGCATTCACATCCATGACAACAGTAACTTCTTTAACAATAATTGACGCAATTCTCCCAAGAGAAGTATCCAAATCGCCAGTTAATTCGAACTTCCAAATCATGTTATTCAACCCCAGTGCGGAAAAAGGACCTTCCTGTTCCTTTAACCCTCGTAATACTAAGAAGGGAGGAGGGTTACTTTATGCCCAATATTTGTTATCTAGTGAGATTTTTTATGTTTTAAAATTTTGAAGAAATTATTTACTGTTTTTAGTTTTTTTCTTTTAGATTCTGAAAATTCTGTAACTTTTTTAGTTAAATTAAACGCGAAAATTTATGTCTTAGTAGTATGTATCACTTCCCTCAGGGAATGTTGTATTTAGTATTTTCAGTTTCAGGAACTTACGTCCATATCAATAATTCTTTAAAACCTAGGTTGTGAGTAAAAGTCAACAACAATTAACGAAATTTGCATTAATTTTTTTTTTTGTGGAGCTCGTAGTACAGATGGTAACACACGTGACTGAAAGTGTCTTGATTATGCCAAGAGTTTATTAAGAGATATAATCACCTTCTGGACACTATTTACACATCAGTATCTCTTTATGTTGTTAATCTAATTCAACAACTAACGAATTTTGTTCTTTTTTAAGATTTTTTAGGGTAGGAATAAAGTATGACCGTCCTCTTCGCCCACCTTCCTAATACGCGTTATAGAAAATGCGTTGGTATTGGTAGGGTTAATGCGCCGACACTCGTCAGGGGCAGCAGCACTATCGCTGTCCATCTCCAGGCCCACGTTGACTGTCTGCAACAGTAAAATGTACACTCGTAATTGTGGTTCAGCCCTACGTCGCAGTACCAGTACTGGCGCCTAACAGCAAGTCACGACACTAACACGCAAATCCTGAAGCACACCGTCTGAACATGATCCGTATTAACTCTGATATCCATACGGTAACTAGTTTTGTATATACTCTAGCGTAAGTAGCGGAAATTTAATTACAACCACCCTGTACAAACATTTCGAGATTTTCAAGATGCTGGACAACCGTCCCTACTGCAGACATTCGTTTAATAATCCTTTGTATGTAGTACAATTTGGTCCACTAGTTGATGCAACGCTTCTGTCATAATACTATCAGTCCCTGGTGTTTTCTTTTTCTTCAACTTCATTACTGCCGGTCTCACTTCCTCATTGGGGAACTGAATCGCAACATTCACGTGCTGCTGTAGAAATTCACAGCGAAGATACTAATGTTACTCTGTGTCTTCCATCATAGTATCGTCCCACAACAGAGTTCTGAGTGGGTTTTGGACTGACGTCTCACAGTCGAATGTCTTCAGGTTGGGAGAATGACTATACTAATGAGCTTGGTATACAGTCAAGGATGATAATTCGTAGGAAACTGCGAGAACAAAGTTCTATAATATGAGACAAGCAAGCGGGAGCACTGTTGTAGGGCTCCTCCTGGAATCCCAAAAAACCTAGCCCTACTAAATGGTTTGACACTGCTGCAGAAAGGACAAGTCAGAATCTCAGATTATGTTTTATCGACTCCTCACTGAGACAGCCTGGAGAGTGCTGCAGAAAAAACCGAGTGAACTACATAAAAGTAAACTAACTGTGCATAGCGTGACCCAAAGTCAATGTGTAATAATACACTCCTGGAAATGGAAAAAAGAACACATTGACACCGGTGTGTCAGACCCACCATACTTGCTCCGGACACTGCGAGAGGGCTGTACAAGCAATGATCACACGCACGGCACAGCAGACACACCAGGAACCGCGGTGTTGGCCGTCGAATGGCGCTAGCTGCGCAGCATTTGTGCACCGCCGCCGTCAGTGTCAGCCAGTTTTCCGTGGCATACAGAGCTCCATCGCAGTCTTTAACACTGGTAGCATGCCGCGACAGCGTGGACGTGAACCGTATGTGCAGTTGACGGACTTTGAGCGAGGGCGTATAGTGGGCATGCGGGAGGCCGGGTGGACGTACCGCCGAATTGCTCAACACGTGGGGCGTGAGGTCTCCACAGTACATCGATGTTGTCGCCAGTGGGCGGCGGAAGGTGCACGTGCCCGTCGACCTGGGACCGGACCGCAGCGACGCACGGATGCACGCCAAGACCGTAGGATCCTACGCAGTGCCGTAGGGGACCACACCACCACTTCCCAGCAAATTAGGGATACTGTTGCTCCTGGGGTATCGGCGAGGACCATTCGCAACCGTCTCCATGAAGCTGGGCTACGGTCCCGCACACCGTTAGGCCGTCTTCCGCTCACGCCCCAACATCGTGCAGCCCGCCTCCAGTGGTGTCGCGACAGGCGTGAATGGAGGGACGAATGGAGACGTATCGTCTTCAGCGATGAGAGTCGCTTCTGCCTTGGTGCCAATGATGGTCGTATGCGTGTTTGGCGCCGTGCAGGTGAGCGCCACAATCAGGACTGCATACGACCGAGGCACACAGGGCCAACACCCGGCATCATGGTGTGGGGAGCGATCTCCTACACTGGCCGTACACCACTGGTGATCGTCGAGGGGACACTGAATAGTGCACGGTACATCCAAACCCTCATCGAACCCATCGTTCTACCATTCCTAGACCGGCAAGGGAACTTGCTGTTCCAACAGGACAATGCACGTCTGCATGTATCCCGTGCCACCCAACGTGCTCTAGAAGGTGTAAGTCAACTACCCTGGCCAGCAAGATCTCCGGATCTGCCCCCCATTGAGCATGTTTGGGACTGGATGAAGCGTCGTCTCACGCGGTCTACACGTCCAGCACGAACGCTGGTCCAACTGAGGCGCCAGGTGCAAATGGCATGGCAAGCCGTTCCACAGGACTACATCCAGCATCTCTACGATCGTCTCCATGGGAAAATAGCAGCCTGCATTGCTGCGAAAGGTGGATATACACTGTACTAGTGGCGACATTGTGCATGCTCTGTTGCCTGTGTCTATGTGCCTGTGGTTCTGTCAGTGTGATCATGTGATGTATCTGACCCCAGGAATGTGTCAATAAAGTTTCCCCTTCCTGGGACAATGAATTCACGGTGTTCTTATTTCAATTTCCAGGAGTGTACATTTCAGCAATCCTGGTATTTTTTTCTCATTACTAGTGCAAGTTTCCTGGCCAACCAGCGATTGGAACCAAACAAACTGTGAAATATTTTAAATGTACACTCCAAGAAGAATAAAAGACACTCCACGAAGGAAGTATCCGAATGGGACGGAAATCGGCAGACGTGATGTGCGTGTGCAGGAAAACAAATGATCACAACTTCAGAAAAAATAGGACGATTCTTTCAAGAGAAAGAGCTGTATAAATTGAGCAAATATGTAACACTTTGGTCTATATTTGGCGCTTATAAAAGCAGTTATTCGGTTTGGCATTGATTACAAGAGTTGTTGAATGTCCACTTGGAGCGTTCGACCGTCAAAATCAACAGTTGGTTGGACATCCTTGCTCATAGTGCTATTCTCAATTGGATAGAGATGAGGTGACCAAGTTGGCCAAGGTGGGGATCGGCAAGCACGAAGACAAGCGGTAGAAACTCTCGCCGAGTGCGAACGGATATCACCTTACTGTAATATAGGACCGGGACGGCTTGCCATCAACAGCAACACAAACGGGCGTAGAATATCGTCTTGTGGGACATCACCAGATACGTCTTCTATGGTCATTAGGCATCAGTTCGAAGCGGGACCATCACTGAAGAGAGTTCTATTTCAGTCACTGAGATTCCGAGCAGGGGGCGTGTCTGGAGACGCCCCGAGAGTGGTGGGATACCAACCTACTGTGGCCCGCCATACCGTGCGACGACAAGGAGTGACAGACTGGGATGACATTTTTCATAGCAGGACTCCTTTGGCTGCTACTATAAACGAGCTTGTTTGTGTATAGAGGTCAATGGTAGTCGGTGCAAGGGGCGCCGTGAGCTCTGCCCCCTTTCTGTGAGCCGCCTTGTGGACACAAGCACCAGTTGCTAATGATGCATCCGGGGCTCTCAATGCCTATCTGACGACTGCTCAGTTCTTATGTTCTGTCATCTCTATGTCAACCGCTTCCTTCTTGACACTGTGTCCGGCCATGGTTCTATCGTTCCTGCCAACATCGTCGAATAGGGGCATCGGTCCTATTCAAATGCTGCTTGGTTCTTCGAATATTCCAAAAGGCTTCTTTGAGCTTAACAACACGTCCTCCCTCAAACATTGATGTCTACGTACATTGTTCAAGCGCCTGTCTGCAGGCATAGTTACTATCCAGCTGAGTACACAAAATGAAATTAGCAAAGACGTTCTTAATAAATGCAGAAGCAGCCTTCAAACTAGCGTCCACAACCCAAGAAACACCAATGACATATTATTAGCTTAGTTATCAATCATAAGTTTTAAGAAGTTCAACTACTGTCATGGAATTTTTTTAGTCCAGGTCACATATAATTTAACAAAAGCATTCACCATTTAAGCATCACATAAAAAATTCTAATTATTTTTCTGAAAGGTCGTTGTAATATCTAGGGGGAAACAAAGCACTTACTGGCTGCAACAAACAAGTTAATGCTACTAAATAAAGCGGATCTCTTTTCTAGAGGCCAACATAGTGGCAGGATGTGGCACTGACTGGACATCGTCAACATCAGCTGATCGGTAACGGCTCTTCGATTTTAATATTTACAAACTGCTTTATTTTAAGTCATTGAGTTCTTTATGTAACTAGCACGATTTCTATCCTTCACAGCTCTATTACGAAGATCATTTTAAATAAAATAACCATTGCACTTTAAACTGTTTTTCACTAATTTGATACCAAGTCAACAATTTTCGCTTTACTTAAAATTGGGCGCTCAAAAATTTTTAAAGCATTTACTCATAGTATAAGCCAATTTACTCACGGAGGAGAGTGGAGAATGTGTCGCAGACTCTTTCAGAATCAAATTATATAGAAATGGGGGAGCAAAGCAGAGCAAAAAGTTGAAAAACCAAGCAGAAAGCCAGCACCAAGCAGCTACAAATACAACCAAAATCAGACAATGGAAACAAGTCGCTGGAAAACATGCAGATGAGGGTCACATAAACATAATGAAGCTGAACTGCTCTCTTTCCTCGACCAAGGAACCGGAAGAAGTCGTTCACTCTGTGCACCATAAAAGGACTGTTTACTGTCCCCACCAGCTGCATGGTGAAATTTCGCTGCAGCGTCACACATTCATCAATCGGCCCCTAAAGTTTACAATTTTCCATTTTCCGTCAATATCTGTATTAGTATTAATTTATGACCAATTTGAACAATTTCTTCGTGGTGCGTGTTTTTTTTCCTTTACAATGTATCTAGATAGGTGTTCCAGCCACTGAATAGTTGCAAAAAGGACGTGTAAAGCAATGTGTAGCCAAAGAGCAACAGAATATGTACGAGATCAACTGTGAAAGTTAACTACTTTCAGGTAAAGCAACAGAGAAAATACCGAGGGCCGAATTATTCAAGGGAAACTCCCCGCCGCACCCCTCTCAGATTTAGAAGTTAATACAACGAACAGACACGTCAATGACCGGACGGAAAGTTCGTAATTCTTTGGGGAAAAAAATTGGACCTAGTGAGATATGAACCCGGATCTCGCCCTGCACAGTCCAACACCATGACCACACACCAACCACACAACAGTCGTTAACGTTGCTTGATATAGCACACATTAAATTTGGCCCGTTCACTGTTTCTGTTTTCTTCTTTTTTCCACAGTTCGGTACACCTTCTTCCTGTTTTCGTGCTTGATCTGTGTTCAGTTTTTGATGGGCTATCCAATGGGCCAAATTACCACTAAATCTAAGGGGAGTGGGATGGGGAGTTTCCCTTGTAAGAGGGGAAGCATGTAACGACTTCAGCGTAAGGCTCATCGTTGCAAGAAGGCCACTTGCAGCAGCAATATGCTGGTGCAGCATTATGCCACAGCCACCACCTATGCACTGCCAACTGCCTGTCAGTCTCTAACGAAACTAGGGACGCTCATGAGCCGTGTGCCGAGTCCGATAGCTCGCACCCGCCACGCTGAGTGCCATCTTTGCCCGTTAGAGGGTTTATGGTTTTCTCTCTGGTGGAAAAAAAGAAAGTGGGTTGCGCAAAAAGGAAGAGGGCAGTCGTAATTCGGCTGTTATGGTGGATGTTCTGTCCGGTGAAACGCAGAGACCTGTGGAGAGCAATTGGTCAGCACTGCCGTCGCACTGTATCCTAAATCAGGACAGCTGGACGTAGGATTCAGAGTGCCGTGCAGGGCCAGCCTAGTCTTGCACTGGCTGTAGCTGTTTGCACAGTACCCGATTTCCTCCAGGAGCATTTGGTGCGATACGGCTAACCCAGCGAACGTGTCCCCTGCTGCACTAGACTACCTGAAGGCCTTCACCACAAGATTTTATGGTGCACAGAGTGAACGACTTCTTCCGGTTCCTTGGTCGAGGAAAGAGAGCAGTTCAGCTTCATTATGTTTATGTGACCCTCATCTGCATGTTTTCCAGCGACTTGTTTCCATTGTCTGATTTTGGTTGTATTTGTAGCTGCTTGGTGCTGGCTTTCTGCTTGGTTTTTCAACTTTTTGTTCTGCTTTGCTCCCCCATTTCTATATAATTTGATTCTGAAAGAGTCTGCGACACATTCTCCACTCTCCTCCGTGAGTAAATTGGCTTATACTATGAGTAAATGCTTTAAAAATTTTTGAGCGCCCAATTTTAAGTAAAGCGAAAATTGTTGACTTGGTATCAAATTAGTGAAAAACAGTTTAAAGTGCAATGGTTATTTTACTTAAAATGATCTTCGTAATAGAGCTGTGAAGGATAGAAATCGTGCTAGTTACATAAAGAACTCAATGACTTAAAATAAAGCAGTTTGTAAATATTAAAATCGAAGAGCCGTTACCGATCAGCTGATGTTGACGATGTCCAGTCAGTGCCACATCCTGCCACTATGTTGGCCTCTAGAAAAGAGATCCGCTTTATTTAGTAGCATTAACTTGTTTGTTGCAGCCAGTAAGTGCTTTGTTTCCCCCTAGATATTACAACGACCTTTCAGAAAAATAATTAGAATTTTTTATGTGATGCTTAAATGGTGAATGCTTTTGTTAAATTCTATGTGACCTGGACTAAAAAAATTCCATGAGAGCAGTTGAACTTCTTAAAACTTATGATTGATAACTAAGCTAATAATATGTCATTGGTGTTTCTTGGGTTGTGGACGCTAGTTTGAAGGCTGCTTCTGCATTTATTAAGAACGTCGTGATTTTGATTCTTAGCCAGTGTCAATTCCGGCTTAAAGTGTGTATCTCGCTCGATCCTATTAACTTTAATTAGCATCACGAGGCGAGTTAACATCCAATGGCACTTTAATTTGAATATTAATTATCGGATTTCTTTTAGAACGGCGGAAAGGCTTTGTTTTTCCTAATCCTGTTCACTGCTTAAGAGATCATTGCTGTATATGTTGCAATACACTACCTATCCTCTCTCAGCATGTTATCGCTTGGGGCTGGGTCCCGATGCTTACGTCTGGGATCCGTTGTGCCGTCTGCGGATTTGTGCCCTGACCTGCCGTGGTGACGCTCTGTTATTTTATTGTAATTTTCAGGTTACAGTGTGCCTCTTCATAGCTTTCAATGCAAATTATTAATATTTAACGTTTTGATGAAGTGTAATGTTTTGTGAGAAAACATTAAAGAATATCTAAATTGTTTTGCTTCTCGTGTTTCACATTTAATGATTAGTTGAGCCTTGTATTGTTGGTTCATAAATAGTTTTAAGTAGTACTTGGTAACAAATTATGTTCAACAGTTTCCTCCAGCCCTCCTTGTCATACCGGTTGGTTGGTGTCCTCCTAAGATACAAGCTCTTGTTGCCTGTGTCAACTACACCATGCGGCGTGCGTGACGTTTCATACAAATACTGACCGTTCATCCAGGCAGATCATAGGATGGAGTCGGCGAGTCATCTAATCCTGCCTTCCACCATGTTTCCGCTACCGCTCCACTCTCATCCTGGCACGACCATTCACCAGAGGGTCAAGCTACAGTACTGATGGGCTGAGGCCCTCCTGGCCGCTGAACAGCTGGCCGTCTGCCATTGTCAGACCCCAGACCGGGGCGCACATCCGGACGTTGATGCTCCTGCTCGCCATTGCAGGAGACCAGCATGTACTCTACTTGACCGGCCATACCAGTCTGCCGCATCAGCTCCTGTCCCAGCTCAGCTGCCCGGCCAGGGATGGTCCCGTCGCCAGGATCTGCCCGTTGTCGTTCCGAGCTAAGTGTAGCCACTGACGTCTCCACGATAACACTTTGCTGGTGAGGTATGTGTGTGCGACGCCCACACGCAGCGTCCGTTGGACGACAGTATGAGTTACTATTGTGAGCTGTTGGAGAGAAGTAAAGCGATTCTGCTGTCATCGAGCAGCCTTTTCACCATCCGCCACTAGAAAACACCTGCTCGCAGTACAATTGTAACAATGCACGTAGCAGGTGGGTATATTGAATGAATAAATGTTAAGCTTGAACAAGTGACTCTTAAAGAGATGCATGAATTTGGCAATCGCAATGGAACTATAAACGCGGAAGATCGTAGGAAGACATTGTAAGAGAAAGATTGTTCAAGGCCAAAATGGTTTTCTGTAAAACGAAACAGCTTCTAATTATCCTAAAATATGATCTTGAGACCAGAAAAAGATCCATGAGAAGCTATGTTTGCGCCACAGTTTTTTACGGGTGTTTTGGTATAATTGTATGACTTGCTATAGTGTCTTGCCTGTAGAAAATCGGTTGTTATTGGCCAAGAGGCCAACTGCGACATCTCTAACTTCTGAGTGGTTTGAAAATATCGCAGGAGCTTTGTCATTTCTCATATGTTGCAAACAGAGGTTAACAACTTATGTATGTTGGTTAAGAGCCATATTTAATTTGCTTGGTTAATCAGTATGTATTTGTGGAAGAACATCAGGCAAACGGTGTTCGTATTCTGAAGTGTAAAATGAACTACTGTCAAATGAAAACAAGCTCTCAAGCGTATTTGTAATTGTTTGCAAGAGAAATAGTACTCATACATATGGTATGTCACACAAAGTAATCGGAGGTCTGCATTGAATTCAGTGCGTTTTCCTCGACGATTTGAACTGGAGCCAACAAAGTTAAGAATTCACTTTTTTGTGAGTGTTCCAGAATCAATAAAGCATGCCACAACAGGCCTGGGGGTATTTGCTACGACCAAAAATTGGAAATCAGTCACAGTGGGAAATATTGAGATTGGGAAAGATGGAAATGAAAGTACCGAAAGTCATTGAATCGAAGCGTTACAAGAGGCACCTGAAGATAAGATAGATTCCAGAACAAAATAATTTTAACGTAATGCTAATAGCACAAGTCAAAGCATTTTAACTGGAAAATGATATGAACATTTGACGAAACTTCACTGAGTGTGTCCTGCCACAGAGCAGCAAAGGTATATAAATCAGAAAGCTGTAAATATTCTTTTTTTCTCGAGTAACCAGTCAGAAAGAGATGTACACCACCTTCTGAAGTATAGGACTCTTCAAACTCCAGAGGCATGCATTCCCACCCATCACTTTTCGACATTTGTCGATACGATATGATAACCTTATCATCTTGTTGTCACATACATATAATGTAACAGGCTGTGCTGCCTATTGCTTCTATACGGAGATAATTCCTCACTTCATATTATTACCCATTTTCCTTTTGAAAATACCTGCCTTTCTGTCAAACTACCAATATTCATGGAATTTTTCAATATCAGTGAGCCCATGTCCATGACTGCATATCCCATCTCTAGTTACACATATCACCGAAATTATTGTTTTTCCTGACGTGTCGTTGTCCTGTTTCACTGCTGTGATTTGGAGGTGGAGCTACTTTTTTTGTAGTAAAATGGCATGATGCAGTAGTGAGTGTCTCCCAGATGAAGTATAACGATACACGTTGTAGTAGAACATTCTGTAACTAACCCGAAATTTATGTGCAGATTTTACATAATTTTCTCTTTCTTTGCAAGAGAAATGTCTTATACCCAACGATATACTTGTATCAGCGAAAGCCATGACGCCTAGGAAGTGATATCATGCAACATATTTGAATGAACATATGCTATCCAGTAATTGTTAGTAGTTTTAAATTGATTATTAATTGTCAATCTGTAAAATAGACTAACGTTATCTTAGATTTAATAGTTTTCAGTAAATAGAATGAGTAAATGAAGTTAGGATGGGAATCTACCTTGGGGTTTCCTTTCGGCGGACAAAGTGACCTTGCGCAGCCGAGCCATGTGGAAAGTGAGGGGAATGAAAGTTGCTGACGGACAGGCAGAGGATTTCGATACAAATCGAGTTCCGTATTTTCATTCATGTTGGGAATTGTGTACTACTACGACCAGTGCTAATATTCTGAAGTGGCAGCAGTAGATGATGGAGGAAAAGTCGTCTCTGTTGTTTCAAGTTGGGAATGCAAGAGTTTTCGTAACAATGTTGATGGCAACGATGGGTGCTGCTATCGAGAACATAATGAGATGACGAGTACTGTAGCTTGTTGCAATAATGGTGACCCATACTGAAATGTGAAGCCATCATTCATCTGCACTATTCAAGAGATTTCAAGTAACAATTTGAGTATATGCATGTGCTTTTTTCAACTTTACAATTACAACAAATTCTTGTCGGCACGAACATTATAAGATTGCAATGTTTAACGCTCCGTCAGAGATAAATAACAATTAACAAATTCAATGGTCAATTTTCTTATTTAAATTTGCTTAAAATGCACTTCAATTAAAGCAGATTTTCATTTCAGATTTTTACAAAGTTATTATTAACATAACAACGATTTTGATGACCTTCAACATTAGAATTTTGCATTAGTAGCGAGTGTGGTACAATTAAAGTCAGTTTATCCATCTTGTGTGTGTGAGTGTGTGTGTGTGTGTGTGTGTGTGTGTGTGTGTGTGTGTGTGTTAACAGAGAGTTTAACGTGGAATATGTAAACACAACAGTAAAAGTAAAGTTGCTGGCCGGAAGACAAGACACTCGAATAAAATCAATTTCAAAATTGAATTACGTTCACGTTTCTTTCAGAAACGAATTATAATCAAAATTCCTTAGATACTTTGAGCTGGAAACTAGTCTTCGCACTTTTAGTTAAATTTTCAAGTGATATCTGACAGTAAGTGACAATCGCTCTCGGTCGAGTCTCATGGACGTTATCAGATGTTGCAGAAGCTGGCTCGGGCCACAACACACAGAAACGGAATGCAATGTAAGCAATGACTTATTTCGTATGGCAATAAAAACATTGTTCTGTCAGCGATCGAACCATCCAGTCAACTTTGCATTTTGTTTCAATAGTATAAAGTGCCTGATCACATTACGGAAATGCATTAGAGACATCGCTATAAGGTTCAATATTTTATAGCGGGAAAGACGAGAGAGATTTATTTTTATTAAGTATAGAAATAAGTAAAGGCTCATCTGGCCGAATAAAGGTGGAAGTTACAGTGCTGTGGTACGGAAAATTTTTTGTGATGGGCGCGTGGCCAACCTTAGCGCTAAAAAAGCAGACGGATGTGCTGATCAGGTTTGGTGGTGCGAAGCAGTAGAGTCTGTTAATTTCCTGCAAGGAAAGGATAATATCTAATCTTGTAGCAATCGTCTTCATGAATGTGGCAATAAACGCACATGTGTGTAAGGTATCATCTATTCGTACATAAAATTAGAAACAGAACTATGAAAAGAAAAAGCGGGTTGCTCGTTCACGAATGTAAAGTACTAATTTTTCAGGTGTGAGTGCACTTGGGGATTTATGGGCACAGACAGACCTAAAAAGCGATGCACAGCTTGGTTACACTTGGAATGAGGACCACCTTGCGGATTTTGTCTCACTGCAAGTCACCCATTATAGCGATGTGGTAGCAGACCGTTTAGTTAGAACCTTAATAAATTTTTACTGTGCTTCTCTCTAAGCTATGTGACGTGCACATTGCAGTTCCACATTGTCGACTACGTCTTTCCCAACAATTTCACTTTCTTTCCCGCCTTCTTTTTTGTTTCGCCTCTAGTCTTTTTCCAGCTTCGAGTCTTTCTACTTTGACAGTGTCCCGAATAACTTTCTGACGGAGTCCTGAATAAAGTTCATACAATGGTCGAATTTCATCTTCTTGTACATGCCATTACCCTCTGCCTTCTCCGTCCGAATTGCCAACGATCGCCCTCTCAGTTTGTCAAATAAACTACAGCCCTACC
Source organism: Schistocerca cancellata (assembly GCF_023864275.1). NCBI lineage: Eukaryota > Metazoa > Arthropoda > Insecta > Orthoptera > Acrididae > Schistocerca > Schistocerca cancellata. The sequence goes on along the minus strand of NC_064628.1, from coordinate 241,260,878 downwards.
GTTCTTTACTGTGTCTGTTATACTCCGTCATACTTTCCAGGTGTTCTTTTTCACGTGTTGTATTAGTGCAATTGATCCCAACCTTTTTCAGACCATTACCCCTAAGTGCAATTACACTTTAGCTAGTTACAAGTAAGAAACCGGTCGTAACACAACAAATCAGCACTGCAACTAGGGCGATTTTCACGAATACTTGGAATAATACTAGGACATCATATCATAGAAAGAGTGAGTGCTGAGATGAGATATGCACTTGGAGGGACGTCTTGTTAACTGAATGGCCACAGGTCACGGGAGTGGTTGGCCCATTGTTGGGTGACAGGCGAGAAGTCGATCTGTTCGAGATATATCATCAGGTTTCATCTCAGAAAGTATTCTAAGATTTCATTTCTAGCAAAGCTGCATGGTCATCCACGGTAACTGTTCTTTCGGGAACAGATACTACCGTCATATATAGTTAAAATATGGCTTCCCAGCCATTGACCTTCTTGTGCGAACGCACACGCTATGCCCGAACTCGTACGGGACTTGGTAGATTAATCTGCCACGAGTAATGAGTATGATGGGCAAACATCCATTAGGCGCACTACGAATGTAGTAGTGTGGACATGTTGGGAATGTGGATCTCACGGGGAGCGTGCAAGGGATAAGTCCCTGCAGACGCATTATCCTCTCTGCCTGCGGTGGCTCAGATGGATAGAGCGTCTGCCATGTAAGCAAGAGATCCAGGGTTCGAGTCCCGGTGGGGGCGCACATTTTCAACATGTCCCCAATGAAGTACATCAACGCCTGTTTGCAGCTAGGGTGTCCATTTAATTATCATTTTATTCTAAGATTCTACACCATATTGATGTCAATATATTGGACGACAGTTGTGTGGATCATCTAATTCAAAAACTTCATATGTACTTCGCAAATCACTGTACAGTAGCGAGCTAACATCCCAAAGATATTCTGGCTCACATGCGGTTCCTCTTCATCGAAATGTCTTGGCTCAAACTCGTCTATGGGTTGAACCGCGCATGTCGGATTACACGCCCTAAATTATACCCTTGTAACCCTTTGCTTAAATTGTCTGGCTGATGGCAAGTTTGCGAAATACAAAGTTAATATAACATATAATAACAGTAATAGTAATACCGGAACAAAATTAACGACCCATAAATGATGTAGGCCACACAGTTGCGATTTGGTTAGAATAATGTTTATTCAGTAACCAAACTAATAGCGAAAGTGGTCGTATTTAGAATTACTATTACACTCGAGGGCATATCCATTTGACACATTTCGATCATTCACAATATCATCGCGAAATACACGTCTAGTATTCCACCTCGTTATCTTCGCGAAAAGTTAGAGTTTACACCAAGCGCGCGGATGCTCCCCGGTCAGAGACGAAGTCTCGCGATATCACACAACGCGAGATTTTCTAAATCGTTTCACTTCCTAGCTACCTAAAGATCGACCGTCCGCTTTCGCATCTCCGTACCCGGCCGCGTTTTCCCGCGCGCCGAATATCCTCGCTCAGCTGACTAGGGCAGTTCCCTTTCCTGAAGCCGTCCATCTCATAGGCTACAGCTTTTTCTACACTATTTCACATTTTAACATATTTACATATCAAAGCTTGACCACTTTCACGTTCTAAATAAATTCTGTTACATAAAACCAATACAATATCCTTCTTAGCTTCGAATGTCATGGCCAGTAGCCTTGCACCAATGTGCTTTCTGGTAAATAAATAAAGAACAAAAGTAACTAATATGCACTGAACTTTACAACAAATATTCTATTACCTAATGATTCAATAAGGTGTCATGCTGTCATTGTTCAATGTGTTTTGTGTGGAGGAAATGATGATCTGATGCTTAACTGTAAATACTGATAATTTAAATTAACTATATCTTTCAAACAAATAAAGTTACAGAGTTGATATTGACAACGTTTGTCATTTTAGTTCAAATGGTTCAAATGGCTCTGAGCACTATGGGACTTAACATCTGAGGTCATCAGTCCCCTAGAACTTAGAACTACTTAAACCTAACTAACCTAAGGACAACACACACACCTATGCCCGAGGCAGGATTCGAACCTGCGACCGTAGCGGTTCCGCGGCTCCAGACTGAAGCGCCTAGAACCGCTTGGCCACACCGGCCGGCGTCATTTTAGTGATGCTCTTCTTTATGAAATATCGATCGTTAAGCTCGTCAAAAGCGTTCAGATTTTAGCATTCAGGTCTTTGTTTCAAAACTTGTTGATTTCACTTTAACAGTAAAGCGTGAACTGTTATAGGTGTGACCAAAATTCAAGTTTTATTGTGATCACCATGAAATTTTATGGATGATGGAAGATTAAAATTACTGCTACTTGATTCCCTGCATTACTACAGAATTACATTTTTTTCCTAAATGTTTCCCTTTATGGCCGATCTTAGCTCCCCCATATTTAACACTGCTACATCTCCTTGGCCACAAAAGGCTTCTACTGGGTTTCCCTATGACGTAGGTTCTCGTCTGTCTCACTCACAAACTACAGCGCCTAGGCCTCAATAGACAATAGACGCCTGTGAGTTTCCCCATCTCGTGGTGAATCTACGCCCTGTGGCACACTGTCCTGCATGACAGGGTTCGTTTCACAATTCCTGTTTGCTGACTCATTCGGCCATACATTTAAATGAGAGCGCAATGCTCTTTAACTCACACAGTGCATAATGGAGAGTACATCGTAAAAAAAGTGTCGGCTTTCCTTCCGATTCCATTCGCGCACTGAGTGAGGGAAGAAAGACTGTCTGTATACCTACCCGGTCTAGAAGTATGAAACCGGAATTTAATTGCAATAATTACACGTCTGTTGTTGGAAACTCATAAACAATATTTTATTCAAAATAATCTCCATTCCTGTTTATACATTTATCCTAACTCTCCGGCAGGCTATGAAGGCCGCGCCAAAAGAAACTTCTTTTGAAGCGAACCGGTCAGCGAGCCATTTTCGTACATTTTCATACGAATTGAAGCGTTGTGCAGGGAGAGCCTGTCCCAGTGATGCAAATAGACGATAATAGGACGGAGCCAAGTCTGATGAATAAGCTGCATGCCCTAGTATTTTCCAATTGAATGCTCGTTCATTTCCCTGACCCGTTTTTCTGTGTGTGATGGGGCGTTATCATGGAACAATGTGACTTCGTGATGCATTTTTGCATATTCCGGTCGTTTTTCACGTAATGCTCGATTTAAACCGATCATTTGCTGTTGGTAGCAGTCAGTGTTAAAGGTTTCACCAGGTTTTAGCAACTCATAATAGATGACAACCTTCTGATCCCATGAAACGAAGAGCATTGTCTTCTTTCCAAAGCGATTTGGTATTGCAGTGATGTCGATGGTTTGCCTGGATGATTTACGGCGCTTGTGATCAACTTTTCATCACCTGTCATTATTCGATGGAGAAACGACTTTCTTTTGTATCTGAAGAGCAGCATTTCACAAGTGGTCTTTCGAGTTGGTTGCTGTCTTTCATTCGGTTCATGCGGAACCTATTTTCCCAGTTTCTACACCTTTCCCACTGCTGTCAATCGAAAACGACTTGTTGGATTTGAATATCATCTTCATCCAATAAGGCCTACAATTTGTTGTCTTCGAACTTTTTCCGGTGGTTTCCCGCGCTCGTCGTTTCTCACAACAAAATCACTATTTTTGAATTTTTTGAACCACACTAAACACTGGTTTCATACTTGTACATCTGGTATCTAATTCTCATGGTTCCTAAGTGAGATACTGAGGCAGCGTACTGGTGAAATAATCAGTTACGTCTACTTTTGGCCAAAAATAATATTTTAATACCATTGCATAGTTTGAAAATTGCTCAAGTGTGTGGTGCAAGAATGAGACCTGTCTTCAGGACCAGTTCAAAATGACATAAGAAATGGCCTTTTCGATGTCAGATGTTTCGGGCAAGAACCAGATATATCGAGAGCTTGCTGTGCCATTGCATCAAACAGTAGTCAGCTTCTGGTATGTGAAAGACATCGAAGAAGGTCACTGTGGTTGATGTTACAAAAAACACATTTTTAGATTTTTCATTCTTACATAAAAAAACTGTTTCGGTCTCACATTAAGAGAGCTGAAAATGAGAAGTACAGGCTCTTTGGATGCTCCATTGAACACATGCATATAGTTCCTGTAGTGCAACTTGTTTGTTGTGATTTCTCATTCAGAAAGCCTCAACTGGATTGATTTTTTCTGAAGAAAACTTTATGGAGTGCCTCTGCCAGTGGTATTTGAGACACATGATATGAATCTGGCCAAAAAAGAATGTGCCAGCCTCACACATGAATATTGATGTTATGATGATCTGTAACACAGTTGTTACGGATGTATCATCCGGTTCTACCGAAGGATAAGCGCAATTAACTTTTTATCAACCTTCCACAGCTATGACTATCATTAATTATCATATTTTTAATTATCGGACTCCTCACTCTTAAGTACTAACAGCTGTTATTTCTTTAGTTACTTCTTATTTGTCATTCAAAAACGAAGTTATTTGATGCAAGAGAGAGAAGAGTCGATTTCTTAAAACTGGAATATATATCACACTAGATCATTGTATTTTGTGTAATAAGCAGTTACGGTGTGCTGATGGCCAAAATAAAGGGAGGAAAAATACAAGACTGGTTAACAACATTTTCCAATTTCTGGACGCTTTGTTTCTGATTTACTGTAAATTAAACCCGTGATCTAGGGGTAGTGTCTTTGATAAGTAATCAAAACGTGCTCGGTCTCGGGTTAAAAACCCGTCACCGCTTATATGTTCATTAATAATCAGTATTGGTGACAGAAGACTTCCGGCATAAGAATTCACCCTCATTCTGCCAAAGGCCTTGTCAGAGAGTGCGGAGTAGCGGACAGAGGTTCAGGGCACTTTCTTGTCCTTGTGGTCGGGAACTACCCCTAAAGGTGAAAGAAGCAGCAACGATCAACATCATGAGGATGCAGAAGGCAAGGAAGACCACTGCATTAAAGACACATAATGTTTATCCACAGGACACGTGGCCTGTAATGGAAAAAGTGTCATGATGATCTCGCCATTTGCAAAAGATTCCGGAATAGTCCCCCATTCGGATCTCCGGGAGGGGCCTGTCAAAGGGGAGGTGACCATGAGAAAAAGATTGAATAATAAAAGAAAGGATAACATCCTACGAGTCGGCATGTGGAATGTCAGAATCTAGAATGTGGTGGGAATGCTAGAAAATCTGAAAAAAGGAAATGCTCAGTCTAGATATAGTAAGGGTCAGTGAAGTGAAATGGGAAGAAAACAAGAATTTCTGGTCTGATAAGTATAAGGTAATATCAACTGCACCGTTGTGAATAGGAAGGTAGAGCAAAGAGTGCGTTGTATTGAACAGTTCAGTGATAGGGTTGTTCTTGTCAGAATCGACAGTAGACTAAAACCGACAGCGATAGTTCAAGTACGTATGCCGACGTCGCAAGCTGAAAATGAAGAGATATAGAAAGTATATAACGATATTGAAAGGGTAATACAGTGCATAAATGGAGATGAAAATCTAATAGTCATGGGGGACTGGAATGCAGTTGCAAGGGAAAGAGCGGAACAACTTGTTACAGGAGAATATGGGCTTGGGACGAGGAACGAGAGAGGGTAAAGATTAATTGGCTTCTGTCATAAATTTCAGCTACTAATAGCGACTACTCTGTTCAAAAATCACAAGAGGAGGAGGTATACTTTGAAAAGGCTGGGTGATACGGGAATATTTCAGTTATATTACATCACAGTCAGACAGAGATTTCGAAATGAGATACTGGATTGTAAATCGTACACAGGAGCAGATATAGACCCAGATTACAATGTAGTAGACATAAAGAACAGGCTGAAGTTTAAGAGATTAGTCAGGAAGAGCCAATACGCAATGAAGTGAGATATGGAAGTACTAAGGAATGACGGGATACCCTTGAAGTTCTCTAAGGCTATAGATACAGCAATAAGGAATAGCTAAGTAGCAAGTATACTTGAAGAGGAATGGGTATCTCTAAAAAGGGCAATCACAGACGTTGGAAAGAAAAACATAGGTACAAAGAACGTAACTGCGAAGAAACCACAGGAAGCAGAAGAAATACTTCAATTTATCGATGAAAGAAGAAAATACAAGATTGTTCATGTGAACTCAGGAATACAGAAATACAAGTCACTGAGGAATGAAATATATAGGAAGTGCAGAGAAGCTAAGTCAAATGGATGCATGAAAAATATGAATAAATTGAAAAAGAAATGATTGTCGGAAGGGGTGTGCAACCGAACCGCCGAATCTTTCCATCAGTAAATGGGGTATGTTCTCAACTGACTCGGTTGTTTTAAACCCCTCCATTGACGGAATGACCGCTTCCTAATTCCGTATGTATAAAACCAATACGGACTTGTAGCTGTCACGCCTTTGCGCTTACTGCTACGTACTTTAACTGTAAATAGCTCAGTCCTAATGGTAAGAGGTAGTAGTGAATTCACGTTGTTAATATTTGAATACAGCACAGCTGCCACAAGCTCAGCTCACTTTTACTCCACTCCTACTCTCGCCATTGCACCACATTAACTAGGTGCTACGTGGACCTTGCTAAATTCACTTGCGTATACATTTTTGACCGTTACTCGCCAGTATTTACCTAATGATTAGTACACTCCTAACCGGACTATTTCCCTAAGAGCTGTGATGATTGAACGGGTTCGATCCACGGCCTACAGTGCCCTACAGTTCACACGGTAACACTGCCTACCTGACACACTTAACTTGGTAGTGAGCTTATGTATCCAATCACCACTGCTAGCAGCAGTGGATAATCCTATCAGCACGACGAGAGCAGCAGACTTACCGTCGAATCCTCCTGAAAATACTTATAACTACGGTCGCCAGCTCTGAAGGAGCAAAAGACTAAATCAATTTTTGGCTCGTTTCAAAGTGAAATGGCTTGAGTTGAATTTAAACTTAATTCTGAATATTACTATTTCTGATCATTCTAGATGATTCTACAAAGCAAATACTCTCTCAATTTCTGTGAGTTGGCTTGGTAATTACTACCAAGACAATTTGTGCAACTTGGGTTAACAAAATTTTGTCCTTCAATTTATTTAATGATTTTGGATATTACTCTTATGACAATTGATACAGAATTAGTTAAGTGACTTTACTTGAAAGGTTACTCAGAAAAATTTAAGTAACTATAAATAGGCGACTCATTCTGGTGTGACCATTGCTCTTTTCAACATTCTTATACGCTAAAGTATTCTACAACCAAAAGAACTGTAAATGAAAGAGGCGATGGTGGCCTCAGTCTGATTTCACTATACTATGTTTGAGGATACTACACTTTACAATGAACAACATGCGTCGTAATTTTACTCATTACTATATTCTGTCCTCTGCACTTGCATAAAAGAAAACTGGTATTCTCCTTTTACATGTATACAAAGTTCGACTTAACAATTGCAAGCAGTCTTGCCTTGGGTAGACGTGTCGGTGCTGGTGGTGAGATGCATGTGGCTAACGCAGCTCTTCACGCCTCATGCCCTTAATGGCGGCTGGAACTACGAGCTGTAGCACTCGTATAAGCTACTGCACGTCCGCCATAAAATCTGGGCGCAGGAACTCTTACAATCAGCCCCAGTGGCATAGAGGCGGCTTCAACAACCATTCGTCGCGTTTCACTCCAAAAACGGCGACGATATTCGCCTCTTCTCTGTTGCACAATCACTTTTGCGTGAGCACAGTTACGCACGTCTGATCACGTCAACACTCCCCAGGCCATTACATTGTTCAGTCCCTGTGTCACCAGCTACCCCTAGCTACACTCATATCACCAAGAATGGGGGCGTTCCCCTACCACCTTTTTACCGAAATCATTTAGTATTTAAGAATATTTATATTTATTACCCTGGCATAATGGTTTACTACTAGCGCTTTACAACATTAAATTACACAGTAATAACTTATATTTACCAAGAAAAAGAATACATTTGACTCCGAGAGCTTAGTGCATTGTCTGACAGATAGCGCTAATTCCCAGTTTCGCCAATAGATGGCATCAGGGTGCACTCCCTGGCAGTCTCACACAAGCGCCCCCGTTTCCGACGTGCGGGCTCCAAATTACTGTCAGCCCACCCTCATTTCAGTTCCGTTACACATGCCCCACTTCTTATTGAAGTATCTTACAGTGATAATTCAATAAGAAGTCTCTCCTATAATGAATCTGAAATGTTCGTTAAGCTTTTTACCAAGGGTTTTCCCTTTCTTACTGATACACCTCGTTACTTATATTACATATTTAAAATTAAACACCAATTCTTTCTCTCTTTCCTGCTAAACATTACATAAATGATTTACATATATTCTTTCCAATTTTCTTACTTCTAAACACAGTACACTTTAAACATCTTTTTTACAAAGTTTTAAATACACTTCTTTTATCTCAGGCAAGTAAAACACACGTTATGCGCCTATTACTTTGTAGCCCATCCTTTTTACTTTACCTCCTCACTTTTCTGCCTATTCCACAACACTTATTTACACATCTATTAAGGCTTTCTTAGAAGCTCAGTCTTTCCCAGTCTGTTTAGTCTCTACTTAAACTAGAAGTTTCATTAGAATACTGCAATATATTTTAGTGAGCATTTACCTTTCACATAGAACAAAAGAAACAAAACTATTTACATATTGGTTTACTTTAATATTTATTTATATATTTATTTTCAATCTGGTAGAATTCGTGGTTCATACCTTTTGAGATCCACTATGTTTCTTACTCCCAGCCGTTTGCCTGTTAATGGGTACTCTAAATAATAAGCATTCACATTGGGTATGGACACTATTTTAAATGGTCCATTATATATATATATATATTTAAATTTGCTGATCTCGTTATTAATTTCACTTGACTTTTCATGTGTTTTTACAAGAACGAGATCACCTATTTTGAATTTAGGATTCCTTACTTTTTCGTCGTGACGACGAACTCTCGCATCTGCTTGTTTTCTCATCTTGTCTTTTACTAAGTTCTTTTTACTATCATAATCTAATTCAACTCTATCTGGAAATTCTAGTAGGTCTTCTACTAGACTTTTACTTCTTGTCTTTTTCAGGATTTCTTCTGGAGTAAATCCAGTGCTCTTGTTTGTTAATGAATTCATGATTTTTTCGAATTCACTCACATACATGCCCGACTTCTTGTAGTTACTATGGCAGTACGTCCTAAATAACCGACCTATCTCACGCATATATCTTTCTGCCGGATTGCTTGATGGGTGATAAGCTGAGATATGTACCACTTCTACCTGTTTCTCAGTTATCCCATCCTTCCACAATTTTGAGCAAAACTGAACACCATTATCTGATAGTATTCTCTTTGGCTTCCCTACTTTCACAAAATAACCACACACCATTTTATCATACACAGCTCTGGCAGTAGCTTTTCTCAAGGGATATAGCTTTATATACTTTGAGAAAAGTTCAACTGCTACAAATATGTACACAAAACCCCCCATGGTTTTCGGTAATGGTCCAAAGATGTCTACTGCTACTATTTCTAATACTTCATCAGGTTTTATTGATTGCATGGGCCCTTGATTAGTTGCATTTGTTACTTTCGCCTTTTGGCATAGATCACAAGATCTTATCCTCTGTGCTACCCTTCGTGCCATGTTGTTAAAGGTAATGCATTCATCTAACTTATCGGTACACTTCCGTGCACCACAATGGCCATATGCCAAGTGAACATAATCTATCAGCACTTCAGTGTGTTGTTCCGGCCAACATACTCTCCACTTCCCTGGATTATTTAATCTTTGAAGATAGGTCTAGGTCAAGGGCCCATGTTTTGTAAGCCACCTCCTTTGTTGATGGACTACATTTTCTAAGGACTCTCCCAATGAATCTCAACCTGGTACCCGCCTTACCAACAATTAATTTTATATGATCATTCCACTTCAAATCGTTCCGCACGCATACTCCCAGATATTTTACAGAAGTAACTGCTACCAGTGTTTGTTCCGCTATCATATAATCATACAATAAAGGATCCTTCTTTCTATGTATTCGCAATACATTACATTTGTCTATGTTAAGGGTCAGTTGCCACTCCCTGCACCAAGTGCCTATCCGCTGCAGATCTTCCTGCATTTCGCTACAATTTTCTAATGCTGCAACTTCTCTGTATACTACAGCATCATCCGCGAAAAGCCGCATGGAACTTCCGACTTGCGAGAAAGGGAGGCAGGAACCCACGCCGACCACCCCGCTGTGAAGCCCAACCGCACCTCCCTCTGGAGATCGTACGATGAAATTGCATGAAAAAACGAACAACCTTAATCAGTTCACATAGCTAACCCTTTACTAGCCTGTAAGGAAAAGAATTATTGTTTGTTCCGATTCACACTTGACTCGCTCGTAGTTTTTAGTATTTTAATGTTTGTGTGAGACTGTGTTATCACTACGTAGTCCAGCTTAATTCCGGAGGAAGTACTATAATTGATATTGCACACTGCATCACAGTTCACTGTTTATCGTGTCTGTAAGAGATGCAAGTGACTGCATTTCATTACGTCAACATTCCGTTATATTTTACTGGGCGCCGCTACGGCGCAACGAATCAAAATGTTGATACAATAATCCTTGCCATAAGGTTTGTTACTTCACATGCTTTCCTACGCAACTTCATTCCTACTTCAGTTTTGCTTGTTCTAAAGTTATTTAATAATTAAATGTCTTTTACTTCACGTAAAGAATTTGAAAAGCAGTCACAGAGCGGCTCTTTTCATCACTGATCACATTTATACGAAATGTTTTTTAGTCCACTTACAGATTTGCGCTGTAAACATCGTTCATGTACACTTCATGTTTAGCGTTTTGCGCTGTAAACGTCGTTCATGTACACTTCATATTTAGCGTAAATGAAGTAGGCAATCTCCTTTTTTAGGTATTTTAACGAGGGCACTATCACAGGTTAGCACAGTCTTTTCCCAATTTCATTAGTCACATTTAGTTTGCGATCGGAATTCATCTTTTCAAAATTTACAGTTGATGCAATCTTACATTACTGTCAATTACAAATCTAATTTGCATCAAAGAAAAATGTCCTCTGCAGAAAGTACGACCACTTGTTCGCACTGGTCTACAAGCATCGAGGATGTTGTACAACGTTGTTTTCATTCGTACAGATTCGTACCTTCGGCCTCTGCCTTTAACATGACAGAAAGAGGACCCATATGGATGTTTCCGGAGTGAGATTTTCAAACGGCTCTGAGCACTATGGGACTTAACTTCTGAGGTCATCAGTCCCCTAGAACTTAGAACTACTTAAACCTAACTAACCTAAGGACATCACACACATCCATGCCCGAGGCAGGATTCGAACCTGCGACCGTAGCAGTCACGCGGTTCCAGACTGTAGCGCCTAGAACCGCACGGCCACCCCGGCCGGCTGAGATTTTCATTCTGCAGCGGAGTGAGCGCCGATATGAAACTTCTTGACAAATTAAAACTGTGTGCCGTACCGAGACTCGAACTCGGGACCTTTGCCTTTCCCGGGCAAGTGCTCTTCCAACTGAGCTGCCCACGCATGACTCACGACCCGTCCTCACAGCTTCAATTCTGCCAGTACCTTGTTTCCTACCTTCCAAACTTCACAGACGCTTTTCTGATAATCTTGCAGAACTAGCACTCCTGGAAGAAAGGATATTGCGAAGACATGGCTTAGCCACAGTCTGGGGGATGTTTCCAGAATGAGATTTTCACTCTGCAGGGGAGTGCTTGGAAGGTAGGAGACGAGGTACTGGCAGAATTGAAGCTGTGAGGAGGAGTCGTGAGTCGTGCTTGGGCAGCTCAGTTGGTGGAGCACTTGCCCGCGACAGGCAAAGTCGAGTCTCGGTGCGGCACACAGTTTTAATCTGTCAGGAAGTTCCAGAAGCATGTGTTTCTTTCTCAACAGGAAGCACACACGCGAGTGCCATTGTATACATATATGCACTACGTTGCAATTTTACCTGAATTTTGTATCTCTATAGACATAAGTTGTAACATACTAATGAGTATGTATTACGGTATATTAATAATTTTTACTTATGGACCGTCTGACATCAGCTGAATAAAACACAATTTTAGTGCCATACGCGTTTCGCCTTTATTTTCTGCAAGGCATCATCAGTGGCCTGGAATATGTACATATGTTAGCTATTTTATTTACATTTTTCATTGTGCCTATAGGTTATAAACAGTTCTAGTGGTTGGTATTTCCTATTAAGTAGTAATGTTTTGAACTGTACTTACAGGTTGCGTGGACAATTTCCTACATATTACGCTCCTGTTGCATTTTTGGTGTTGTTCTTCTTCTTATGAACGCCAATTTGCGATTTTTTTCCCCATTCCACAACACTACGCACTGAACGCTTGTTATAAAGCAGTCTTTCGGTTTCTGTTACCGACTGTCAAATGTTTTTGCCAAAGATCGAATGTTATTGTCAAACTTATGAGTGTAACTATTGAAGTATCTGTGGTCTGTTCGTGTATGCATTTGTGTGTGCGTTTGTGTATGTGTGTGTGTGTGTGTGTGTGTGTGTGAGTGTTTTTTGGTGTGATATATATTTTTTGTGCTGTGTGTGTGTGTATGTGTATTTTGGTGTTATATATATATATATATATATATATATATATATATATATATATATATATATATATCACATGTTTGTTTTCTGCTATGGCTTTCTGGATGTGGAAGTTTTCTTGCATTTGTATAAGATGTTTGTCATGGTTGCTTATTCTAATTATTTTCATTTCTTGTTCCATGTTTGTAGGATGATGGTTGTAGTGTTTTAAATGCTCTGCAAATGTGGAATGGTTTGTTTCATACTTCCAACATTATGTTCTTTGTATCTTGTTTGAAAATTCCTGCATGTCATGCCTATGTACACTGCATCACAACTTTGACATTCAAGTTTATATATTCCTGATTGTTGGAATTTGTCTCTCTTGGTAGCTGGCTGGCTTAGGTGTGATTGAAGGGTTTGCCCAGGCTTATATGCTATTTTGAAGCCCTGTCTCTTTAGGATGTTTGCAACTCTGTGTGTTAGTTTATGTGTGTAGGTCATGGTGTACCATCTGGTTCTTTTCTGTGTGGTTTTGTCATTGTGTGTGTTTGTTGAGTGTGTTTGTAAGTTTTCAGCTTGTGAGTTCTTCTGTATTGTGGAACTGTTGTGTTTGTTTTTTATTTGTGTTTTTATTTTTTGATTGAGCTTGTGTACCACATGTGTGTCATACCCGTTGTTCCTAGCTATTTGTATGATTGTACTCATCTCTTGTTCATAGTTTCTCTTGCTGAGTGGGATTCTGTTTAATCTATGTAACATGTGTCTTAGTGCTGCAAGTTTCTGGCTGTGGGGGTGGTTGGATATGGAATGTATTATTGTGTCTGTGGCTGTTGGTTTTCTAAAGATGTTAAACGTATGTTTACCATTTTCTTTTTTAATTGTAATGTCAAGAAAATTTGTTTGATTTTCTTTTTCAAGTGTGAATTTTATGTTCTGATGAGCTTTGTTTATTTCTGAATGGAGTTCATCTATTTTTTCACTTGGCTCATCTACCAGACAAATAATGTCATCCACGTATCTGTACCAATATATGATTTTGAAACTTTCATTTGTGGTTATCTTATCAAATATCTGATTTTCTAGGTGACCGATGAAAATGTTTGCTAGTGTTTCTGATATTGGGGATCCCATGGGCAGACTATCAGTTTGTAGATAATATTCTTTCTCAAACTGAAAGTAGTTTTGTTCAGTTGTCAGTCTGAGCATATCTGTTATTTCTTTTATTGCGTCTGTGGTGAGGTAGCTGTGGGATGAGAGATTTTGTTCTATGATTTCTATTGTTTCTGTGATAGGGATGGAGGTATACATATTTTCTATATCGAATGAAATCAGTGATGCTGTGTGTGGTACCTGTATGTTTTCTATTAGGTTTCCTGTGTTTATCACTGTTCTGTTGTTTTCTAGTTTATAGTGTTTTGTAACTAACTTTTGGAGGTGTTTGGCTATGCGGTATGTTGGGGCTTTCTTGAAGTTGATAACAGCTCTCATTGGCATTCCGTCTTTATGTACTTTTGGTTGACTGCGGAGTGTTGGTGCTTGTGGGTTTTTCTGTGTTAAGTAGTATTTCTGTTTGTCTGTGAGTGTGTGTTCAATGTTTTTCAGTGTTCGTTTCACATTTGCCTGGAATCGTGTAGTTGGATCTGACTTCAGTTTTTGTATGGCGTTGGTGTTTATGTATTCCTTGGTTTTTGTGATGTATTGCTCTTTATCTATGAGTACTGTTACATTTCCCTGGTCTGCTCTTGTTATTAATACGTTATTGTCTGTTAACTTTTGTTTTAACCTTTTCATAGTAGCTGCTTCTGTTTGGTTGTTCTTATTGTGTGTCTGCTGTGTTTGTTTTATTATGCCTTTTATTTCTTCTTTTACTAGTTCTCTTGTCAGTCCTATGTTTATTTCACAATTATTTTGTTGTTCTTCACGCGTAAGGATGTGTTCGGTTTCTACTATGAGATTTTCTATGTATTGATTTTTCACTTTGCTATTGGTGCAGTGTTTCAAACCTTTTTCCAAGAGCATTTTTTTCATTTTCGTGTAGTTCTGTCTCTGTTAGGTTAACTAAGCGTGGATGGAATGTGTGTTGGTGTTCATGTGGTTTCACATTTAAAATGTAAATGTGTTTTTGCGTCTTTTTTACTGTTAGTTTCATTATCTTCTGTTTATGTTTGGTTTGTAAATATTTCATTGCTGTGTATGTGTTGTGTTCAGTTTTTTCTACTAGTGCCATGAAAACTGCGGCGTTTTCTACGTTTTTTGCCAATTCTACATGAGTCTCATAGAGCATCATGTTTAGGTGCTGTTTTTTCGAATAGAGCCTCTTAATTTCATGTAGTAACCAATATCGTTCTGCAAATGATTTCGACTTTTGTGCCACTGTAGAACTGTTTTTAACCTTTACATTAATGTAACTTGGAATTAAATCGTTCTTTTTGCATGTTTTGTTGAATTTTATATGCTGTATCTTCTTATGGAGTCGCAGATGTATTTTCTTGAACCTGTTGTACACGTTGACAGGGAATGCTCGACATAGCTGTATGTAGCTAAATTACCCGCACTCGGGTTGGATCCGACCCCACCTTACTGTTGACGTCACACTTATTAGTTTCTTTTGTGGGGAGGATTCAACCCCATATTGATGTTTATATTACATCTAAGTTTTGTTTTCTCTTCTAGTATCTTACTAAAATGGCGCATCAACTCCTTAGAACTCCTGAGGAGATATAGAACGAGTTTCTCCGACAGGAGGCTGAGTCAGAGGATGGCGACAATATCGATGCAGAAAACTGTTCAGAAACCGAGGATTATGTATTATCTAATACTGATGATGAGTATGATGTATTTCATTGTGCGGCAGCAGCAGTCGTGTTTGATGATTCTCAGTCAGATGTAGACGATGAGAGAAATTTTGAGCTAGATAAAGACTTAGAGACAATATGGACCAACAAACCCATCCATTCAAAATTTTCTATGACACCAGCGTCAAATATTATTATTCATCTCGCTGGTCCACGTGGGGAAGCAAGGGGGGTCACTAGTGAATTGGAAATATTTTTATTATTTATAAATTCGAAAAGATAGCAAAAATTGTTTTGTACACAAATCTTGAAATCGAGAAATCTAGGCAAAACTACAATACGGTCCAGTGGTTTCATTCACCAACAGAGAGTGTTGAAATAAAAGGGTTGATGGGCCTTCTCTTCATGAGAGGTGTCCTAAAATATTCTATGCTCAGCGTAGATGAGATGTTCTCAGCAACCTATGGACCTCCGGTATTCCGTTGTACTATGTGCAAGAAAAGGTTTGCATTTCTTCTAGAAAACCTGCGCTTCGATGATAAAGCCACCAGAGAGGCCAGAAAAATCAGCGACAAGTTGGCACAATTTATCACATCTCAGTTTCTTTACAGCCAGGGCATATAATAACTTTATGTTCCCCACATACAGAACGATTACACTTACTACAAAAAGCATTCCCCCATCTTTTCTTCAGTGGCTGTGCTTGGGCAGGCTTATCTAATTCGATTGGTTCTTTTTCTAAAAGTTTTCCAATAGACGAGCGGAGCCCACGGGGAAGATGTGTGTTATTCAACCTCTTTTCCATAAGAGATTTTGTCAAAGAGAGTGCAAGATTTTTGAGAAATGATATTCTCGCGTCATTTGAAAAGCTGTCCATTTTGCTATTGCTTTTGTAAATGATAAAACTACTTATAGCAGCGATGTCTAAAATAGTATAAAAGTACCGCATGGGCCATCTTCTCGATTTTCTTTTTGTGGTCCTGCTGTGGCAAAGCACATCTAATACATCGACCCTCCTTTAGTTAGACTGTAGAATTCCACAATTTCAGGCTTATTTGATTTTTCATTTATCTCTCCAGAGAAGTGCATAGACGATATCAGTAAAACTTTTTTATTTTTCTTTAGGGTAAATGACACCAAAGTTTTGTCGTCCTGATACATAAATGTTGAAGAGCCTACTGGAGCGGAAAGCAGCACTGATGGTGGTATTTGCGGTTTGTTCCTCCTCAATGTACCTACAAATGTTTCTTTTGGAAGAGGGCGTCAGTCACCTCCAGTGAGGAGAACCAAGTGTCCACTGTAATGTTTCTATTAGAACCCTGATAGATTCCGCCAGGTGCAAAACATACTGGGCAGGTAAATGCAAGTTTTCAGGGCTGTATGTGATCGTTTCTAGGATAACATTATACATTTATTATTTGTTCCTATTACATTACGTGTACAAAGACATTTATTACTGAGAACTTTATATTTCGAAACTGCTGACACTATAATTATTTTCTACAATTCGTAAGAGATGTTTCTCATTTAGTTCCTATCTTTAGAATTTCTAAAGCACTCAAGTTCCTAGTTGATGACTGAATCTATTGATTTTTACTATGTTTTTAATAATTTTATAGAGAATATTTCTATTAAGGTATTTTTTTAAAATCAAGTTCCTATTTTTTTCCAAAGTACTTTATATTCTTAGTTACGGACTCTAAAAATAAAAAAGACTTGTTGTTATAACAAATATTATATGTTTAATTGATAATAAAACTTTTTCCCATTATTCATTCTTTATTTTACCCCGAAAAATCGATATTTGGAGGGTGGGGTCTGATCCAACCCTACCTTACCGTTTATGTCAGGAAACTTCACCTTACCGTTAGAGGATTTAGCTTGGCGGCCCCCTCGATGCGATTACATGGCAGACGCTCTGTCCATTTGAGCCACCGAGGACACAAAGGATAGTGGGACTGCAGGGACTTATCTCCGGTACGCCTCGCGTGAGACCTACATCCCAACTTATTGCCCGGCACTATATTCATAGTGGCCCTGCCCATTATAGTCACTACTTGCGGCGTTTTGCCCATTCCCGTGAGAGTTCTTGCACTGTTTCTGCATCCGGACAGAAGAAGATTGTCAAATGGCCGATGAGCCTTATATATATATATATATATATATATATATATATATATATATATATATATATATATATATATATATATATAGATTGAGTCACCTAACATTACCGCTGTATATATTTCGTAAACCACATCAAATACTGACGAATCGATTCCACAGCCGAACGTGAGGAGAGGGGCTAGTGTAATTGGTTAATACAAACCATAAAAAAATGCACGGAAGTATGTTTTTAACACAAACCTACGTTTTTTTTAAATGGAACTCCGTTAGTTTTGTTAGCACATCTGAACATATAAACAAATACGTAATCATTGCCGTTTGTTGCATTGTAAAATGTTAATTACATATGGAGATATTGTAACCTAAAGTTGACGCTTGAGTACCACTCCTCCGCTGTTCGATCGTGTGTATCGGAGAGCACCGAATTACGTAGGGATCCAAAGGGAACTGTGATGGACCTTAGGTACAGAAGAGACTGGAACAGCACATTACGTCCACATGCTAACACCTTTTTATTGGTCTTTTTCACTGAAGCACATGTACAGTCGTGGACAAAACGAGCGAGACCCTCGCCTTTTCGTTATGCTAATCCGCACAGCTTTAAAGTCTGCTACACAGCATAACAGGCAAGCCGACAAAGTGCTACCAACATACTATGCACAGGCTGGAAACTGATAAACTATCCGAACTTATCAGACTGTTTTTTTAATCATGTGTAAGACTATATTAATGCTGATTAGGGTGTTAAACACAACACGTAAATATGACATATAAATGAAAGAAGAAATGCTAATTAGTGTGAACTGTACTAATAAAAATGAATTTCAGCTTATCGAGCTGTCAAAACTGTTTCAGTAAGACAAAGTACCCCTGATCGTTACGAATTAGCAAAACATAAAGCGTATTCGGCTACGAAATGATCTGTGTCAACAGTCAGAACAGTCACACTGGATTACCTTTGCTGACCTACCATGAAAGTGTGCAAATTTAACGATGCGTGAGGATTCATAACGAAATTCAGTTAAAAATCATTCAGTGCCACACTTAAGTCAATTCAATTATTGACAGAAGCGGAAAAAGTAGGCAGTAACAAGTATGAAATTCTACAAGAGTTTCATATTGACCTCCACAAGGTGCCGGTGCAGAATTAAGGTAGCAATAAAACGTATTGGGGACGCGAGAATTTCTTAAAATTGCTTTACTGATAGCCTGTCTGCCTCCATCGAGATTGGAACCGAAAACAAACCAGACCTCCCCTGCAGTAGCAAACACCTTTCACTACGCTAGCAGACAACCCAGGCAAACAGCCCTCTATTACCCCAGACATGAGTAAGCCGGCAATTTCGCAATGAAAATTGCAAAATGATCTGCAGTTTCTGTTGCATAGTGTTTCTGGAATCAAAAACATGAATTTACCATCTTTATGTCACCGCTGATATGACAATCATACGGGATGTTTATCGAAATAACAAAATACTGTTATTAGCGGGTAAATTCAGTAGGATAATTCTGCAATTGATTCAAGAATCATAAAAGAAGGTTGTACACCTGGAAGAATCCTGGAGATACTAAAAGGTATCAGATAGATTATATAATGGTAAGACAGAGATTTAGGAACCAAGTTTTAAATTGTAAAACATTTCCTGGGGCAGATGTGGATTCTGACCACAATCTATTGGTTATGAACTGCAGATTGAAACTGAAGAAACTGCAAAAAGGTGGGAATTTAAGGAGATGGGACCTGGATAAACTGAAAGAAGCAGAGGTTGTACAGTGTTTCAGGGAGAGCATAAGGGAACAATTGACAGGAATGGGGGAAAGAAATACAGTAGAAGAAGAATGGGTAGCTCTGAGGGATGAAGTAGTGAAGGCAGCAGAGGATCAAGTAGGTAAAAAGACGAGGGCTAATAGAAATCCTTGGGTAACAGAAGAAATATTGAATTTAATTGATGAAAGGAGAAAATATAAAAATGCAGTAAATGAAGCAGGCAAAAAGGAATACAAACGTCTCAAAAATGAGATCGACAGGAAGTGCAAAATGGCTAAGCAGGGATGGCTAGAGGACAAATGTAAGGATGTAGAGGCTTGTCTCACTAGGGGTAAGATAGATACTGCCTACAGGAAAATTAAAGAGACCTTTGGAGAGAAGAGAACCACTTGTATGAATATCAAGAGCTCAGGTGGCAACCCAGTTCTAAGCAAAGAAGGGAAGGCAGAAAGGTGGAAGGAGTATATAGAGGGTTTATACAAGGGTGATGTACTTGAGGACAATATTATGGAAATGGAAGAGGATGTAGATGAAGACGAAATGGGAGATAAGATACTGCGTGAAGAGTTTGATAGAGCACTGAAAGACCTGAGTCGAAACAAGGCCCCGGGAGTAGACAACATTCCATTTGAACTACTGATGGCCTCGGGAGAGCCAGTCATGAAAAAACTCTACCATCTGGTGAGCACGATGTATGAGACAGGCGAAATACCCTCAGACTTCAAGAAGAATATAATAATTCCAATCCCAAAGAAAGCAGGTGTTGACAGGTGTGAAAATTACCGAACTATCAGTTTAATAAGTCACAGCTGCAAAATACTAACGCGAATTCTTTACAGACGAATGGAAAAACTGGTAGAAGCCGACCTCGGGGAAGATCAGTTTGGATTCCGTAGAAATGTTGGAACACGTGAGGCAATACTGACCTTACGACTTATCTTAGAAGAAAGATTAAGAAAAGGCAAACCTACGTTTCTAGCATTTGTAGACTTAGAGAAAGCTTTTGACAATGTTAACTGGAATACTCTCTTTCAAATTCTGAAGGTGGCAGGGGTAAAATACAGGGAGCGAAAGGCTATTTACAGTTTGTACAGAAACCAGATGGAAGTTATAAGAGTCGAGGGACATGAAAGGGAAGCAGTGGTTGGGAAAGGAGTAAGACAGGGTTGTAGCCTCTCCCCGATGTTATTCAATCTGTATATTGAGCAAGCAGTAAAGGAAACAAAAGAAAAATTCGGAGTAGGTATTAAAATTCATGGAGAAGAAGTAAAAACTTTGAGGTTCGCCGATGACATTGTAATTCTGTCAGAGACAGCAAAGGACTTGGAAGAGCAGTTGAACGGAATGGACAGTGTCTTGAAAGGAGGATATACGATGAACATCAACAAAAGCAAAACGAGGATAATGGAATGTAGTCGAGTTAACTCTGGTGATGCTGAGGGAATTAGATTAGGAAATGAGACACTCAAAGCAGTAAATGAGTTTTTCTATTTGGGGAGCAAAATAACTGATAATGGTCGAAGTAGAGAGGATATAAAATGTAGACTGGCAATGGCAAGTAAAGCGTTTCTGAGGAAGAGAAATTTGTTAACATCGAGTATACATTTAAGTGTCAGGAAGTAGTTTCTGAAAGTATTTGTATGAAGATTAGCCTTGTATGGAAGTGAAACATGGACGATAACTAGTTTGGACAAGAAGAGAATAGAAGCTGTCGAAATGTGGTGCTACAGAAGAATGCTGAAGATTAGTGAGTAGATCACATAACTAATGAAGAGGTATTGAATAGAATTGGGGAGAAGAGGCGCTTGTGGCACAACTTGACCAGAAGAAGGGATCGGTTGGTAGGACATGTTCTGAGGCATCAAGGGATCACCAATTTAGTATTGGAGGGTAGCGTGGAGGGGAAAAATTTTAGAGAGAGACCAAGAGATGAATACACTAAGAAGATTCAGAAGGATGTAGGTTGCAGTAGATACTGGGAGATGAAGAAGCTTGCACAGGATAGAGTAGCATGGAGAGCTGCATCAAACCAGTCTCAGGACTGAAGACCACAACAACAACAACAACAATTCTGCACCACCCCAGGAAATAAACGGCGACATACCTGCCAAACGTATTCTAAAATGTTTCGAATTCTCCATTAGACTCGCCACAGCCAGAAAACGTTCATTAGACGAAGTGTTTCAAAAGGTAGCTAGCAACGGGAATGTTCGCTCTTCTAAAACGCGGTGGCATCAACACTGGGTTCTGAATAACCACGTGTATAGGCAAATGGATTTTATTTGCATTCCTGTAAACGTGATTTGAATCGAGAGGGTAGCTACGATTAATATGCTAATGTATCGACTGCAACTAGACCATTTCGAATACAGAGTAGGCGGAATTATTTATGTGGGCCTCCTCTTCAGTAACTGTCATAGCTAATTTCGTTGTTAGGATTTCGTCGCCTAAATCAGTAAAAATGGAACCCAACTAGTCTCACTTTCTTGGCCGTCTCTCTGTGTACCCAACACTTAAAACCCGTTTACCTCGAGTACGGGTAGACAAATGGTTCAAATGGCTCTGAGCACTATGGGACTTAACATCTACGGTCATCAGTCCCCTAGAACTCAGAACTACTTAAACCTAACTAACTTAAGGACATCACACAACACCCAGTCATCACGAGGCAGAGAAAATCCCGACCCCGCCGGGAATCGAACCCGGGAACCCGGGCGTGGGAAGCGAGAACGCTACCGCACGACCACGAGCTGCGGACTACGGGTAGACATAATAAGCGGTATACGGTCTCTTGGTGGTGTAAAAAAGTGAGCTTCTTTGTCAACGCAAAGAAAATTTACGCGAAAGGTCAAAAATGGCTCTAAGAACTATGCGACGAAACTGCTTAGGTCATCAGTCCCCTAGACCTAGAACTACTTAGACCTACCTAACCTAAGGACATCACACACCTCCATGGCAGGAGAAGGATTCGAACTGACGGCGCAAGCAGCAGCGTGGTCCGTGATATGACGCCGTTGAACGCACGGCTAAGCAGCGCCGGAAAGCTGTTAATATCAAATGGTTCGAATGGCTCTGAGCACTATAGCACTTAACTTCTAAGGTCATCAGTCCCCTAGAACTTAGAACTACTTAAACCTAACGAACCTAAGGACATCATACACATCCAAACCTGCGACCGTAACGGTTGCGCGGTTCCTAGACTGTAGCGCCTAGAACCGCTCGGCCACCCCGGCCGGCCTGTTAATATCATCTGGTGTTGCTAAAAAGTTATTCACTTCTGGTGAATGATTTTCGGCGCAGTTCATTTAAGATAGAATAATAAAATAATAAAATGTGGCGTCTTCGGAGCGCGAGCTTCGCTAGCTATCTCAGCACATCTGCCGAGCGAACGTTTTCTTCCTGCTGCCAGTCTAATGGACAATGGCAACACCGTAGAATACGTTTGACAACTATGTGACCATCGATTTAATTTCTTGAGTGGTTCATAATTATGTTAGTTAATCCAGTCGATATTTTTATGTCCTTTAAACTACATTTGCGAAATGATTCGCACTGAAGACGTAGGAAATGTATGTTATTTGGACCAGGAAGCACGTTCCAGCAGAAATTTTTGCTTAATTTGACATTTATGTTGCGAATTAGTCGTCTTATCCATCACATGGACAACGAGGATGCTCTGTTTTGCTACAGTTGTTTCATAACTTAGTGGTATTTTGTGTAGGTGGCGTTTCTTCTTTTATTTATATGTTATATTTACCTGTTGTGTTTAACACACTAATCAGCATTAGTATAGTCTTACACATGACTGAAAACAGTCTGACAAATTTCGGATAGTTTTTCAATTTCACGCCTGTGCATAGTATGTTGGTAGCACTTCGTCGCCTTGCCTGTTATGCTGTGTAGCAGACTTTAAAGCTGCGCGGATCAGCATAACGAAAAGGCGAGGGGTCTCGCTCGTTTTGTCCACGACTGTACATTACCATGAGGGGTGAGGTACACGTACGCACGTGGTTTCCGCTTTCAATTACGGAGTGGAATAGAGTATGTCCCGACATGTCAGGCCAATAGATGTTCAATGTGGTGGCCATCATTTGCTGCACACAATTGCAATCTCTGGCGTAATTAATGCCGTACACGCCGCAGTACATCTGGTGTAATGTCGCCGCAGGCTGCCACAATACGTTGCTTCATATCCTCTGGGGTTGTAGGCACACCACGGTACACATTCTCCTTTAACGTACCCCACAGAAAGAAGTCCAGAGGTGTAACATCAGGAGAACGGGCTGGCCAATTTATGCGTCCTCCACGTCCTATGAAACGCCCGTCGAACATCCTGTCAAGGGTCAGCCTAGTGTTAATTGCGGAATGTGCAGGTGCACCATCATGCTGATACCACATACGTCGACGCGTTTTTAGTGGGACATTTTCGAGCAACGTTGGCAGATCATTCTGTAGAAACGCGATGTATGTTGCAGCTGTTTGGGCCCCTGCAATGAAGTGAGGACCAATGAGGTGGTCGCCAATGATTCCGCACCACACATTTACAGTCCACGGTCGCTGTCGCTCTACCTGTCTGAGCCAGCGAGGATTGTCCACGGACCAGTAATGTATGTTCCGTAGATTCACTGCCCCGTGGTTTGTGAAACCCGTTTCATCGGTAAACAGGTAGAACTGCAACGCATTCTCTGTTAATGCGCATTGACAGAATTGCACTCGATGATTAAAGTCATCACCATGTAATTGCTGATGTAGCGACACATGAAACGGGTGAAAGCGGTGACGATGCAGTATGCGCATGACACTACTTTGACTCAGTCCACCGGCTCTCGCAATGTCCCGTGTACTCATGTGTGGGTTCATAGCAACAGCAGCTAACACACCAACTGCACCCGCTTCTCCTGTGACGGGCCTGTTACGGACCCGTTTGCGTGCTACGACCATACCTGTTGCATACAGTTGGCGGTAGATGTTTTGCAATGTGCGGCACGTTGGATGCTCTCTGTCCGGGTACCGTTCTGCATACACCCTGCAGGCTTCAGCTGCATTTCGTCGACACTCGCCATAGATGAGTATCATCTCCGCCTTTTCAGAGTTCGAATACACCATGGTCACAGTTCCTACAACACTACACTATCACAGACGTCTGGTAACACGGTGTACTACAGTTGGTCTGCGTGCGGAGACGAATGCAGAATAACAATAGCAGCAAGCGCTACATGCGGCCACTGCGACAACTAGACCAAACCACAACAGTGCACTACAGCCACACTCGTAAGCACGGTCGTCATCGTAAACATGTCCCTGCAGGTGCTGCTCGCCGACCGTGGCCCGCGTTTGTTACAACACGCAACTGAACGTCGGAGGTTTCAAGCGTCAACTTTAGGTTACAATATCTCCGGATGTAATTAACATTTTACAATGCAACAAACGGCACTGATTACGTATTTGTTTATATGTTCAGATGTGCTAACAAAACTAACGTGGTTCCATTTTTCAAAAAAACGTAGGTTTGTGTTAAAAAACATACTTCCGTGCATTTTTGTATGGTTTGTATTAAACAATTACGCTAGCCCCTCTCCTCACGTTCGGTCTGTGGAATCGGTTCGTCAGTATTTGATGTGGTTTACGAAATGTATCCAGCGGTATTGACGAAACTAACATTCGCATTACAGTACCCGAAAGCACTGAAGTCCTCAGTCTGATCTCAAAGAGTCTCTTGCACCTGATTCAAGTCGACTGCCAGTGATGTTCCTCCACGCAGTAGTGTTCCCACAAATACATAGTGAATCTTTTTTAAATAGAGTTTTGATGAGTTAACTGAATATTAGGGTCTGAACTGAATGGCCGGCCGCGGTGGTCTAGCGGTTCTAGGCGCGCAGTCCGGAACTGCGCGACTGCTACGGTCGCAGTTTCGAATCCTGCCTCGGGCATGGATGTGTGTGATGTCCTTAGGTTAGTTAGGTTAGTTAGGTTTAAGTAGTTCTAAGTTCTAGGGGGCTGATGACCACAGATGTTAAGTCCCATAGTGCTCAGAGCCATTTGAACCATTTTTAAACTGAATGTCAGTCCCACATAAAGACACATGGTAACGACTAATGTGTTCCCTGATCTACAGTCAGTATATATACTCTAATTGTAACTCCAAGTTGTCGGAATGCTAATTTCGTAAACGTTGAATCAAGATCTTACAAGATTTCATCTATTCTCGAGGTTCGATGACTACTAAAGAGCAGATGTGTAGTTTATTTGTAATGCACGCATTGGCCGAACTGTCGCAATGTTTCGTTTTAGGCAAGACAGTTATAAGCTGATAGTTTGAACTATCTACATGTCAAAGAACGACGTTCCAACCAAAATGTTTCAAGAAGAGGAATATTTTTATAAATGCCTAGAGCCATATCCTGTACTGACGCTCTGTGCCTTTCCAGTTACAACATGAGACTTGATTAAATATTTAGTCAAGAGTAAGTTTGCCCACATTATTTCGCTTCTCGAAAAAGAGTGTGATATGTAGGAGTCATAAATGACCAATTTCGTGAATGTGTGTTCTGTAGCATATCATTGTTTCAAAAAAGAGGTACTAAAAAGAAGATGTGAATATCGAAGTCCATAGAAGACCCTTACCCGGAAAGGTTAGTATGACACTTGTGAGCCGTGGCTGGCTCATGTTAAGCGTTGGATTAAACCTTGACTGATATTCTGTGTTTAGTCTGCCGTGGTTATCCCGATTATGCTGTTATCCTCTCTCTCCGTTAGTGGCAGCAGTCCTGTGTATCGATATTCGCACCTTGTACAACCTTTGACCTCGCGCTTGTAGTTTCCGGCGGTGCTGTGTGCGGTCAGTTTGTCGGTTGGCGTGGAGCGGCGAGGAAATCTCTGCAGCGCGTGGTTTGGCCGAGGCCACTGGCGGCGCCCACGGGCGGTCGGAGTGTGTGGTGCTGTTCCCATTGCTACGAGGTCCGTGGCTCATCGATGCTGGACACGAAAGTTGAGTTCTGACTTGCTCTACCAGCAAGTCTCGACTGTTCAAATTGTGTCGTTTGGATTTCGTTGTCGGCTGTTGGGGCATTCCCGCCAGCAACAACGTGTGTTTTCAAGTAGGCAAATTTTAGCCACCCTCCGGTGGAGTTTAACTGTGCTTGGTTATTTTGAATTGAAGTGCACCAGCGGAATCTTCTGCCTTGTGGCCGTTAAGATTCCGGTTACCTGCCCTGGCCGATGACATAAATTCAGGAAGTGTGTTTTGCTCATCGTGTTGTCGCTGTCCAGCACAGTGTAATTTTACAGCTCAATGTATAATTGGTTGTGGGCGCCAATATCTTCTACGTTGTTCCATTGAACTCCCTGTTATGTGCCGGTCGGGTGAATCGGAGGTTGTCTTGTCGGTGGGTCCGTTGACTGTCTGTCGGTTGGGTTGTCGTCAGATCAAGAATGGTTGGGCCGGCTGCCTGTCTCACATACGCGAGCGTTAGTGTTTGAATTCCAGGCTGATTCTCGGAAACTTCTGAGCGCCGTTGGGTGTACTGGCTTTTCTTATTTCTTCTTGTTTTTTGTATTTGTATGGTTTCTAGCCGATTTTTCAATTAAGGTTGTTTTGCCCTTAAAACGTAAGACTGTCTGGGCCCTCAGCCTAATTTAAAGAACTGTTTTAAGGTAAGGCCTTGGCCTTTTAAAAATTTATTTTGGTTTTAGTCCGGAGTGATGGGCCTTCAGCCGATTTTTAAATTAAAACGGTCTTGCCCTTAAGGCATGATATTGTATGGCGCAGTCAGCCGGTAAATTAATGCTGTGTTTTCTTAAAAATTTTGTTGGCTTTTGTAATGTTTGGTCAAATAAATAAAGTTGTATGTTCGAGTGTAACTGACAGCCCCTTATTTTGACCCCTTTCCACATTTTAAACTACCTGTCCTGACCTGCAGGTTTAGCAGGGCGTCTCAACTTGCTACAGCATCAAGGAACAGTCTGACGTTGTTAGGAGCAGTAGATGGGAAAGCAGGGGTGGCAGGCAAAGACTAGGAGACGCAAAACAGAGTACAGAAAATGCTGGGTGTAGCAGTCGAACAAACATGGAACTGTAACTAAGAAGTCCGCCGCTCGTGGTCTCGCGGTAGCGTTCTCGCTTCCCGAGCACGGCGTCCCGGGTTCGATTCCCGGCGGGGTCAGGGATTTTCACCTGCCTCGAGATGACTGGGTGTTTGTGTTGTCCTCATCATTTCATCATCATCCAGGAAAGTGGCGAAATTGGACTGAGCAAAGATTGGGTAATTGTACGGGCGCTGATAACCACGCAGTTGAGCGCCCCACAAACCAAACATCATCATCACTGTAACTAAGTTTTGAATACAGACATAATTGCCTTGTGGGGTTTTCATGTACAGGGATCATTACCCATAAGACTTAAATTATACGAAATAATCGTATGAGAAAAAAATGAACTGTACTTTTTTGACAAAATGAGTTTCTCACATACACAATTAAAATGTTCCTCGAGAGTCAAGCTCATATCATCAGTATTTTTTAAAACGGTTTACCTAGGGCGCAGTATAAAATCACAGATACAGGTTGGCTATCTAACGGAATCCAGGGGCAACAAAATTTCAATTTTTCATACAATTAATTATTTACTGTACGTAAAAATCCCCTCCCCCTATGAACTATGGACCTTGCCCTTGGTGGGGAGGCTCGCGTGCCTCAGCGATATAGATAGTCATACCGTAGGTGCAACCACAGCGGAGGGGTATCTATTGTAAGGCGAGACAAACTTGTGGTTCCTGAAGAAGGGCAGCAGCATTTTCAGTAGTTGCAATGGCAACAGCCTGTATGACTGTCCGATCATCTCGACTTGTAACATAAACCACAATGGCCTTGCTGTGCTGGTACTGCGAACGGCTGAAAGCAGGGGAAACTGCAGCCGTAATTTTTCCCAAGGACATGCAGCTCTACTGAGTAGCATGGAGAGCTGCCTCAGACTAGTCTTTGGACTGAAGACCGCAACAACAACACGTAAAATTTTTAAATTCTGTCATAATCTTCTCATCAAGAGGTGTAAACTTACGTTTAAACACTTAATGGTTCAAATGGCTCTGAGCACTATGCGATTTAACTTCTGAGGTCATCAGTCGCCTAGAACTTAGAACTAATTAAACCTAACTAACCTAAGGACATCACACACATCCATGCCCGAGGTAGGATTCGAACCTGCGACCGTAGCGGTCGCTCGGTTCCAGACTGCAGCGCCCAGAACCGCACGGCCACTTCGGCCGGCTAAACACTTAATGAAGCGGGACACGTATTAAAGTTACAAACTGTGTACATATCTTGGGACAGTGTAAGTTGTTTGCTGTTGTTGTGGTCTTCAGTCCAGAGACTGGTTTGATGCAGCTCTCCATGATACTCTATCCTGTGCAAGCTTCTTCATCCCCCAGTACCTACTGCAACCTACATCCTTCTGAATCTTCTTAGTGTATTCATCTCTTGGTCTCTCTCTAAAATTTTTCCCCTCCACGCTACCCTCCAATACTAAATTGGTGATCCCTTGATGCCTCAGAACATGTCCTACCAACCGATCCCTTCTTCTGGTCAAGTTGTGCCACAAGCGCCTCTTCTCCCCAATTCTATTCAATACCTCTTCATTAGTTATGTGATCTACTCACTAATCTTCAGCATTCTTCTGTAGCACCACATTTCGACAGCTTCTATTCTCTTCTTGTCCAAACTAGTTATCGTCCATGTTTCACTTCCATACAAGGCTAATCTTCATACAAATACTTTCAGAAACTACTTCCTGACACTTAAATGTATACTCGATGTTAACAAATTTCTCTTCCTCAGAAACGCTTTACTTGCCATTGCCAGTCTACATTTTATATCCTCTCTACTTCGACCATTATCAGTTATTTTGCTCCCCAAATAGAAAAACTCATTTACTGCTTTGAGTGTCTCATTTCCTAATCTAATTCCCTCAGAATCACCCGAATTAACTCGACTACATTCCATTATCCTTGTTTTGCTTTTGTTGATGTTCATCTTATATCCTCCTTTCAAGACACTGTCCATTCCGTTCAACTGCTTTTCGAGGTCCTTTGCTGTCTCTGACAGAATTACAGTGTCATCGGCGAACCTCAAAGTTTTAATTTCTTCTCCATGGATTTTAATTCCTACTCCGAATTTTTCTTTTGTTTCTTTTACTGCTTGCTCAAAATACACATTGAATATCATCAAGGATAGGCTACAACCCTGTCTCACTCCCTTCCCAACCACTGCTTCCCTTTCTTGCCCCTCGACTCTTATAACTGCCATCTGGTTTCTTTACAAGTTGTAAATAGCCTTTCGCTACCTGTATTTTACCCTTGACACCTTCAGAATTTGAAAGAGAGTATTCCAGTCAACATTGTCAAAAGCTTTCTCTTAGTCTACAAATGCTAGAAACGTAGGTTTGCCTTTCCTTAATCTATCTTCTAAGATAAGTCGTAGGGTCAGCATTGCCTCACGTGTTCCAACATTTCTACGGAATCCAAACTGATCTTCTCCGAGGTCAGCTTCTACCAGTTTTTCCATTCGTCTGTAAAGAATTTGTGCTAGTATTTTGCAGCCGTGACTTATTAAACTGATAGCTCGCTAATTTTCACATCTGTCAACACCTGCTTTCCTTGGGATTGGAATTATTATATTCTTCTTGAAGTCTGAGGGAATTTCGCCTGTCTCATTCGTCTTGCTCACCAGATGGTACAGTTTTGTCAGGGCTGGCTCTACCAAGGCTACCAGTAGTTCTAATGGAATGTTGTCTACTCCCGGAACCTTTTTCGACTTAGGTCTTTCAGTGCTCTGTCAAATTCTTTACGCAGTATCATATCTCCCATTTCATTTAAATTCTCTTCCACTCCCATAATATGGTCCTCAAGTGCATCGCCCTTGTATAGACCCTCTGTATACTCCTTCCATCTTTATGCTTTCCCTTTCCTGCCTGAACTGGGTTTCCATCTGGGCTCTTCATATTCGTACAAGTGGTTCTCTTTTCTGTAGGCAGTATCTATCTTACCACTAGTGAGATATGCCTCTATATCCTTACATTTGTCCTCCAGCCATCCCTGCTTAGCCAATTTGCACTTCCTGTCGATCTCATTTTTGAGACATTTGTATTTCTTTTTGCCTGTTTCATTTACTGCTTTTCTATATTTTCTCATTTCATCAATTGAATTCAATATCTTTTCTGTTACCCAAGGATTTCTACTAGCCCTCTCTCACAGTGTAAGTATCGTGTTTAAATTACGCGCTTTATATTCACCCAGTATTTAAGACTTACAGCACTTACGACTTGCAACCAAATTCGCACATCATTTCAAACGTTTAGAAAACTTTCTGTCACTGATACACCCAACAAAATGACGAAAGAAAAACTGTTTATCACTTACTACATTAATCTTGTGGCAGTTAAAAACTGTGTGCCGGATCGAGACTCGAGCTCGGGACCTTTGTCCGCGGAATGCAAAGGTCCCGAGTTCGAGTCTCGGCCCGGCACAGAGTTTTAATCTGCCAGGAAGTTTCATATCAGCGCAAACTCCGCTGCAGAGTGAAAATTTCAATCTAAAGACACTTACTATATAGTCGCTGTTCATATAAAAAACCTTAGGCATCAAGAATGACTTTTAATTTGTTACTATTTATTAATTCTATTCGCAAAACATTTGGCAGGCGGTGTCCACATATTCCTGTGAACGTATCTTCAATATTATCTCATATATATAGTTAAGGAGATACAACGTCATAAACATTGAGATGTGTGAAACACTAAATTTTGCTTAAGACAGAGCGTAAGTTACCCACAGTATACTCATCAGATGTTTGATAATGAGATCACTTAGCGACTTCCTATAAATTATAAATGTAATTTCCAACCTTTCCTAATTTTTTTCATGCTTACACGCTTAATGCCAGATGTTTAACACATTAACTCAATAGTAAAGAAATCAGACGTTTGAAGCTGTTTTATACACTGGTATCTGAAAAAAGAGTAGGAGTTTGGGGTACTTACTTGCAAATAACAGAATTATGGATGAGATAAATGTTTGTTTAATTTGATTGCCACTGAAACGCACTAGAAAGTATACTTCCGTTGAAATTAACATAATTTGTCTGCTTCCATTGCGTGCATGCGGGTATTATTTTTTTCTTTAATGATACTGATTCCAGCTGTAACATGTATGTGAAATGTTAGAGGAAAATTATAGTAAGATTATATTACGTGAATACATGTTTGTGACTGACCAGTGAACGCACAACAAGAACATACTTCGCCGCTCTGAGAGTAGGAGCATCGTAATAACTCATACACTATTTGGTAAAAGCAGAGCACATAAGAACGTGTAAATCATTGAATGTATTTGTTAGGTTTTCTCTTTTTGTCTGCTCCAAGACTCTTTGAAACTGTAGGATTTAAGTTTGCTGCAAATATGTACCTCTAGCCACACTGTGTTATACAAGTAGATCTCAGAATTTTCTACCTATCTGAAATACTGTTATTAAAAGAGAGTAGACTATCGCAATTTACAGGAACACGTACCATTGTCGATGTCTTTGTAAGCACTTGTCTGGTGAAATCGTGTAATGATTAAAGCAGTGCACTCAATTCAGTAGTGAGAATGATACATAGCTTCTTGACGGTTTCTATAAACCAATGCAAGCACATAGTGGGATCGTTGCTTCAATGCGTCCACGCTGGATTTTCTAATAAGTGTTCACCAACTAGAGGAGGAATTATTGTGTAGTGATGTAAATGCCAACGGGATTTTTAAACTTGAAGGAGCATTCCTTCTGAAATGTGGTTCTTCAAAGATATTCTGATGTAAGGAAATATTACTATTATTATTGTTATTATTATTAAGCATCAGATTGAGGAGGGGAAGCAACATATACTTGCGTGGCTCCCTTTCCCGTTTAGAAAGTGCCGCGTACCATTGTGGAACAGTGAGGCTTTGTGCGAGCGATGTGCGGTTGGAGAAATAAAGTTTGCTAAGAAATTCCCGGACGCCATTCGCACTGAAAATGTACATAAGGGCCAGTTTAAAACTGTGTTTGAAGAATATTACAAGGATTGAAATATAAGTAGTATGTTAACGTCGGCCTCGACTGTTCTGTCCGCACAATGACGAGTCGAACACAGATGGCTCTGTAAAATACACTCCTGGAAATGGAAAAAAGAACACATTGACACCGGTGTGTCAGACCCACCATACTTGCTCCGGACACTGCGAGAGGGCTGTACAAGCAATGATCACACGCACGGCACAGCGGACACACCAGGAACCGCGCTGTTGGCCGTCGAATGGCGCTAGCTGCGCAGCATTTGTGCACCGCCGCCGTCAGTGTCAGCCAGTTTGCCGTGGCATACGGAGCTCCATCGCAGTCTTTAACACTGGTAGCATGCCGCGACAGCGTGGACGTGAACCGTATGTGCAGTTGACGGACTTTGAGCGAGGGCGTATAGTGGGCATGCGGGAGGCCGGGTGGACGTACCGCCGAATTGCTCAACACGTGGGGCGTGAGGTCTCCACAGTACATCGATGTTGTCGCCAGTTGTCGGCGGAAGGTGCACGTGCCCGTCGACCTGGGACCGGACCGCAGCGGCGCACGGATGCACGCCAAGACCGTAGGATCCTACGCAGTGCCGTAGGGGACCGCACCGCCACTTCCCAGCAAATTAGGGACACTGTTGCTCCTGGGGTATCGGCGAGGACCATTCGCAACCGTCTCCATGAAGCTGGGCTACGGTCCCGCACACCGTTAGGCCGTCTTCCGCTCACGCCCCAACATCGTGCAGCCCGCCTCCAGTGGTGTCGCGACAGGCGTGAATGGAGGGACGAATGGAGACGTGTAGTCTTCAGCGATGAGAGTCGCTTCTGCCTTGGTGCCAATGATGGTCGTATGCGTGTTTGGCGCCGTGCAGGTGAGCGCCACAATCAGGACTGCATACGACCGAGGCACACAGGGCCAACACCCGGCATCATGGTGTGGGGAGCGATCTCCTACACTGGCCGTACACCACTGGTGATCGTCGAGGGGACACTGAATAGTGCACGGTACATCCAAACCGTCATCGAACCCATCGTTCTACCATTCCTAGACCGGCAAAGGAACTTGCTGTTCCAACAGGACAATGCACGTCCGCATGTATCCCGTGCCACCCAACGTGCTCTAGAAGGTGTAAGTCAACTACCCTGGCCAGCAAGATCTCCGGATCTGTCCCCCATTGAGCATGTTTGGTACTGGATGAAGCGTCGTCTCACGCGGTCTGCACGTCCAGCACGAACGCTGGTCCAACTGAGGCGCCAGGTGGAAATGGCACGGCAAGCCGTTCCACAGGACTACATCCAGCATCTCTACGATCGTCTCCATGGGAGAATAGCAGCCTGCATTGCTGCGAAAGGTGGATATACACTGTACTAGTGCCGACATTGTGCATGCTCTGTTGCCTGTGTCTATGTGCCTGTGGTTCTGTCAGTGTGATCATGTGATGTATCTGACCCCAGGAATGTGTCAATAAAGTTTCCCCTTCCTGGGACAATGAATTCACGGTGTTCTTATTTCAATTTCCAGGAGTGTACTTGGCACACAGAAAGTAAATGATTAAGCAAACACAAATTTAGAATAATTGACACTATAATTACGAACTTGGACTTAACGTACATGTTTTGTGTTCGTGTGGAACATGTAAGTTTATTAGTGTAAATTTAAGCGATAAGCAAATGCCGTGCACTTCACACATAAAAAAAAACTCTTCAAAAGAGACAAAACCCCTGAAACTAACTAAAACATCGTAGAAATGTACAGACAATGATTAGTGTATAAGCCATCTATCTTTGATTTTCATGTTAGATTATAAGTTTCTCTCTTTTCAGCAGGATTGAATTTAAAAATTTAAGAATCAATGTGTTGTACAGTTATTTTTCAAGGAATGAAGGTTCCCACCTGTCCATTGAAAGACGAACACAAATGACCGTGGCACCGACCACAGGGGACAGAACCATAATAGTGCGAAAACAATGGACTTTAATTTTAGGGCATAAACACTTCTATGCACTTATTTGATAAATAGTACGGATATTATGATGTATATGTTATGTTAATTAATTTAAGAGTGTGAGTTTGACAATTTACATGAATGCATATACTGCGTGCAACTACATCATCTCTGGAATTGTGTGTGGATCACGAGAATCCAGTAGGAGTTCTCGTTCTCCACGCGGGAGGCGATGAGATGTTGTATTTTCACACCGCCACATCTCGTCACATAAAACACTGGTTTGAGTAATGAAAGATGCCAAGGACCATTTATTTTCGAGTGTATAATATTTAACTACGCATTGTAATGATGTATTTTGACGATTTACAAGGAGAAGTGAATCCAGCGCCACTGACGCCCTTACGAAACTATAGACCAATTCAATGCGCATGTAAAAACATCGATATGACAGACTCTGAAGACATTTGAATATTACAAAAAAAAAAAAAAAAAAAAGCACGCAACCCATTGACCACTGCCGGACGATATCACTCTCTTTTTATCTCCTGTATATTACGGACGCACCATTACATAGGCATCATTATTAGACTTGTAATTTGTTAAATCCTACAGATAAATACTGTCATTTTGTTGAATGTGGGACTAGCACGTGTCAGAAACGCAAAGTGGTTAATGAATGGACATTTCTACGTGATTTCTAGACTTTTTAAATCATTCAAGCTCTGTCATTGTTACTGACGTAAGTGTAAACACGTTATATGTACATTAAGTCCAAGTTCGTAATTATAGTGTCAATTATTCTAAATTTGTGTTTGCTTAATCATTTAATTTATGTGTGCCAAGTATTTTACAGAGCCATCCGTGTCCGACGTGTCATTGTGTGGACAGAATAGTCGAGGCCGACGTTAACATACTACTTATATTTCAATCCTTGTAATATTCTTCAAACTCAGTTTTAAACTGGCCCTTAGCTACATTTTCAGTGTGAATAACGCCCGGAAATTTCTTAGCAAACTTTATTCCTCCAACCGCACATCGCTCGCACAAAGCCTCACTGTTCCACAATGGTACGCGGCACTTTCTAAACGGGAAAGGGAGCCACGCAAGTATATGTTGCTTTCCTTCCTCAATCTGACGCTTAATAATAATAATAATAATAATAATAATAATAATAATATTTCCTTGGATCAGAATATCCAAAGATATCTTATCAACTTATTATATTTTAATCCTGCAACATACTGTACTTTGCTTGTAATTTAATTTTTAACGTCTGCCTGTTTTAAGACATTAAAGTTTAGAAAAAACATTGGTTTATTTGATTTGCGTTAAGGATGTTAATATTGTTAAAAGACTCAGATACGATGATGACGTGTAAAATGTCGAAGGATTTATAAGTGCGACACGTGTGGAAGCACAGTCTTTTGCAGTGTACTACTTGATAATATCCTTAAGGCCAAAGTTGTAAAACTTAAAATAAATAATTTCTGCGCTCAAACGATAATATGGTGCTTTTAACAGAAAACATTGCAATGCTTCCAAATGTCCTGGTGTTTCTCACTCTTCACATTTCACATCCATATGATTCTGTTCTCCAGACTTGTAGTTATAGAAAGTTCTTCCTCCATGCTCTGTCAGTAATTTGTGTCTGTGTCAAAATACTATTTATTTCTTCACTGTTACAATAACTGTAACATACAGAGACATAATTAATAGTGATGTAGATAATGGGAGACGGTTCTTCGACAGGGAGAAACATAAAAGTCCCACAATCATATCTGAGTTCAGATCGCGCCCACTTAGCTTATGCTCATGGTATGAAGTGCAGCACCCACTTTAAGTGCAATAACGGTAAACAATCGTCTTACACTCTTTATTCCTGTTACATTTAAGTGTACTCAATTTTTGCTTTTGACAGATAATTATTGTCTCAAATGAGTTAATCTTCGTCTCTTTGGTTTTATTCTGTTTATATTAATCACAGTTTATGCTAAGAAGCCTGTCCAAGTGTTTCATTGTTCTGAGATACATTTTCTATCACCAAAACGTGAACAAGATGGTCACATATTCGCATATTTGTAACATGCTGTTAGCTTCTATTGCTATTTTCACAACAAAATTGTACAAAGTTTCGGTAATATTGTTCAACCTCCTCCCCACCATAAGGTGGATCTTTATAATCTATGTAATATTTGAGAAATAAATAATCAACATATGCTATCTATTTGTAAAATTTCTGTTTTGTGATTTGGTGCTCCTATGTTTGCGAATGACTGATCATACCGTCTCAAAAACACAATGTTTTTTCTACAATCACAAATAGAGGCTATTGGTGACGCTAGAATGGTCGTCATTGGTTATAAAATCAAATTCAGATCGTCTGGAGTCTTTCGAGTGGCCTTCATAGCCCGGTGTTTTGTGAGTATGGAGTCTTATTTGCAAACGATCATTTCACGTTTAGCCTGGAACTTATACTTGACATCGAATTTCCTATCCCTGTTACTTCAGTTAACAGTCTCACATTTGCAAGTATAGCCTTTCTCATTCAGGCTGTACTGACATTTATGGTTCAAAATGGCTCTGAGCACTATGGGACTTACCTTCTGAGGTCATCAGTCCCCTAGAACTTAGAACTACTTAACCCTAACTAACCTAAGGACATCACACACATCCATGCCCGAGTCAGGATTCGAGCTTGCGACCGTATCGGTCGCGCGGTTCCAGACTGTAGCGCCTAGAACCGCTCGGCCACTCCGTCCGGCTGACATTTATGTTGCGAGGATACTCTCCATAGACGATACCATCATAAAGTGACAACTGGCTGCATATCAAAATAGAAACAGCATTCAGAAAAGCATCAAAGTAGATTTTCAAAATGGATTGAATAATCTACATTGTTTAATCGGCAGCCCCATTTAAGTAACGATTCAAATATTTTCCATGTAGACAGTAGAATAAACATGGATAACATATGTCTGGCGCGCAAAAAGCAGGTAAGTAAGGAAAAAAGGTAGTAAACAGTGATAAATGTATACAGGTTTCAGCAACGGTAAAACTCAGAGGGGTAGATATTATGGAATTTTCTAACGTCTCAGATAAAGCGTTCGGAGTTGGTATGCCTTATGTACAATTTGTACTGTGCTTCTCATGCAGTCACCCCTTTACGTTACTGAAGAATTTCCTGACTTTTTCATTGCTACACCCGTATTTAATGCAAAAATAACATTATTCCATATGGACACTGAGACATAGGTACTGAATTACAAGATCCGTTATTATCACCAACTATAAAATACACCTATAAGAATATAGAAATTTTCTTTATATTTCTTGGGCATTTCACATCATTTATCAGTTTCAGAAAGCCATAATGTGTCTTGTAAGTAGGCTGTTCAGGTTTTTATGTTGGTAACGCCATGTAGCGCTCTAAATGAAAATCACTGACTGTGCTGTATGCAGTCTGTGGCTGGTTTGCATTGTTGCAATTTGAAATTGTAGTGTTGGGCAGTTCGTTGTTAACAGCGCGTAGCGTTGTGCAGTTCAAGGTGAGCCGCCAGCAGTGGTGGATGGTGGGGAGAAAGATGGTGGAGTTTTGAGAGCGGATAATCTGGACGTGTGTCCATTAGAGACAGTAAATTTGTAAGACTTGATGTCATCAACTGATATATATATTATGACTTTTGAACACTATTAAGGTAAATACATTGTTTGTTCTCTATCAAAATCTTTCATTTGCTGACTATGCTTATCAGTAGTTAGTGCCTTCAATAGTTAGAATCTTTTACTTAGCTGGCAGAAGTGGCGCTCCCCATATTGCAGTAGTTCCAGTAACGAAGATTTTTGTGAGATAAGTGATTCATGAAAGGTATAGGTTATTGTTAGTCAGGGCCATTCTTTTGAAGAGATTATTGAAAGTCAGATTGCGTTGCGCTAAAAATATTGTGTGTCAGTTTAAGCACAGTCATGTATAATTTTTCTAAGGGGATGTTTCAGTCTTTAAATACATTTTGTTGTTATCTGAATATCTTAATTGTCTGCTAAAAGGATCTACTAAGCTCTATCTACTGAGATTCCTGTTTTATGAAGACTTGTAGACTGCGGTCTAAAAAGCAGCAAGTCCTGGAGTACCTTTGTGTTTAGATACCACTAAATAATGACGTGATACTCACGGAGACACCCGTCATTGCCCGAGTAATTATTAATAACTGTTCGTCTACGTCTGTACCACGCAGCTTCTGTCCTTGTGCTTAGTGTTTATGACTTCATGTCTCCTGTATTGTATGTCGTACATTAATATGATTTTGCAAGTACATTCAGTGGCATATGTGAAACAGTCAGAGAAATGTTTTGCGAATAGAAGTAGAAGCAAGGAAATAATAAATTTAAACATCATGCACAATGTGGCAGATTTCTACGTATCTCTATGTTTATGACGTCATATCTACTGACGTATATATCGTACGGTAATATGTTATACGTACATTCAGTGGCATATGTGAATATTGTCTGATATATTTATTGCAAACAGAATTAGTAGCAAAAAAGTAATAAACTTAAACGTCACACATGATGTGACTGGTTTTCACGCAGCCATATCTACTGACGTATATATCGTACGGTAATATAATGTTATACGTACATTCAGTGGCATATGTGAATATTGTCTGACATATTTATTGCAAACAGAATTAGTAGCAAAAAAGTAATAAACTTAGACGTCACACATGATGTGACTGGTTTTCACGCAGCCAATCGTTTATGACGTCATATCTCCTGATATATTTGTCGAACAGTGACATAATTTTGCACTTACATTCTGTTTGTGCTTACCTCCCTGAGGTATTTTGACTACTCGAACAGCGGAAGATTACTGAGCAATAATTTTTTTTTTTATTTTATCATCTTGTAGCGGTTGCCAGAGAGAAAAAATTTCTTGAAGGTTTGAA
Organism: Schistocerca cancellata; assembly: GCF_023864275.1. NCBI lineage: Eukaryota > Metazoa > Arthropoda > Insecta > Orthoptera > Acrididae > Schistocerca > Schistocerca cancellata. The sequence continues at coordinate 241,221,587 of NC_064628.1, read as the reverse complement.
ATTATGTGTAAAGTCTGTTGCAAGTGTCTAAGTGTCTAATTCTGAACTACTGGGTGAATGAAGTCTGGGAATTCACGCTTGTTTTTTACTCCCATCCCCACCACTTTGATAAGTAGGTGGTTCTTACCCCCCCCCCCAACCCCCCCCCCCCAAGAGACTATTGACTGACATTAAGGTATATGTACACCAAGTTTTGTTGAAATCGGTCCAGCGACTTAGGAGATGGGGAACATACATCACACACATATACACTCATACGTAAGTCCATTCTTATAATTTGTATTGACTGAAAGTGTAATGACGAATAAAAAGGACATTGAAGGATATAAAATAGTAACGAAAAACGTTATTATAAAACTTGATATAATTTTCTTATTTTTTTACAAATAAATAGATAAATATTTTTAAATAAATAAATATTAGACAAGAACTGCGGAGAAACGAAAAGCACATAAAAATAATTTTAAAAAAATCAGTGTGACGAATGAGTCTACTAACAATGTTATTCTTACAAAAAAATTATTTTTCCGTCAAGTTACTCTACTTTACGCCTAGCATAGACTGTATATATGTCTGACGAATCAAAACTGTTATCATTTTCGAGACACTTGAGAACAACTACAAATGGAGGGAGAAATTATAATTTAAGAGTGCACAATACGAAATAATGATCGAAGATAAACTATTTATCACTGTGTCAGTATAGTCTCCTGTAGACCAACCATTGTCCCACAGGAGCGTAACAGATGTAAATACGGTCTGAACTTTAGAACTGAGACAACGACACGAGGGCACTAAGACTAAATCAGGTACATCGAAAAGTGTGTCTGCATCGAGTATCTGCATCTGTTGAAATGCTGAGTAAAAGTCTGTGTTCTCCAGCTCGCGGCGTTTGCAGAGGTGGTCTCCTCGCACCCACCGACCGAGTCAGCCTCCAGTATCGGGGACAACTCTGAGGCCAGCGCCCTCCTGGACGACTACCGGTGGCCCGCCTGCAGGCTTTGCAGCTTGTAGTAGAGGCCGCGTCGCTCCAGCAGCTCGGCGTGTCGGCCTCGCTCTGCGACGCGGCCGTCGTTGATGACGCAGATGACGTCTGCGTCCTGGATGGTCGTCAGCCGGTGGGCGATCGTGATGCACGTGCGCCCCTCCTTCGCCTTGTCCAGCGCCTCCTGAACTACCTGTCCCAAAAGGTCATCGCCATTTGTCAGTCACATACACAGAAACAAAAATAGCTGTGGAAGGTGTAACACAAGTAACGTGAACTTTGTATACTGTCGCTCCTCTAAAATGTTACATACACTATCTGTGCAAAAGTATCTGGACACCCTTATGTAATGCAGAGTTGACCACAAGTTGTCATGATAGACGGACCCTCCAGAATAAAATGAGTCGGTGAGTGTTGATATTGTAAGTAGAGAAGCAATAACAGCAATGTGGGTTGGTCAGAGAGCTCAGTGACATCGAACGTGCACTAGTAATTGACGAGACGTCATCAAGTAAAACAGAAGTAACATCTGGCGTTCCTCACAGACATGTTATAGGCCCTCTGCTGTTCCTGATCTTCATAAACAATTTAGGAGACAATCTTAGGTTGTTTGTAGATTATGCAGTCATTTACCGTATTATAAAGTCATCAGATGATCGAAACAAATTACAAAACGATTTAGACAAGATATCTGTACGGTGCGCTACGTGACAATTGACTCTAGATAATAAAAAGTGTGGAGACCTCCACAAAAATACCAAGAGGTATCCGCTAAATTTCGATTGCTCGACAAATCACACAAATCTAAAGACTTCATATTTAACTAAATACTTAGGGATTACAGTTACGAATAACTTAAGTTGTAACGACCACATAGGTAATTTTGTGGGTAAAAGAAACCAAAGACTAGATTTGTTGACAGAACACTGAGAAAACACAACAGGTGTACTATACGCTTGTATGTCGTCTTCTGCAGTGTGGGATGAGCATCAGACAGGTTCGACGGAGGATGCCAGAAAAGTTAAAAGAAAGACAGCCATTGTTTTTATCACGAAGCAATTTACTTAGCATATCACAGTTTGCATTCCAGAAACGTTGCTCGACAGAGAATGCTGCTTATACATTCACTTATTAAATAGTACAAACCTTAAATAATAATATATCACCAGTTGGTATTTTTCTAATCTTTCTACGACATTTTATTGCACAGATTATGTCACACTCTAGAAGAAATTTAGTTTCACTGGCAGGATGGTTTTTTGTAGAGATTGTTTGTATCATACTTAGCAAACAGATTACAAAAGTGGGTGCTGAATAATTCAAGCAATGTCTGAAACATAGAAAATTATAGGGACTGGTGACAGTTCACGAAGGGAGTCCCACAGTGTTCAATTTTGGGCCCACTTCTATTCCTTATATATGTGAATGACCTTCCACTTAATAATAAATAAGTAGAATTGGTACTGTTTTGCAGACAGAACTAGTGTTATAATAAATATCATTAGACACAAAGTGACAGAAGAGATGGTTAATGATATTTTACAAAGAATTATAAAGTAGTTTTCATAAAATTGTCTCTCCCTAAATTTTGAAAAAACACATAATATTCAGTTCTGTGTAACAAACTGAGTGGAAACTACAATTGATGTAGTACATGACTAGGAGTCAGTAAGTATGATACATGTTCCAAATTTCTGGGTGTACATATTGACGGAAACTTTAACTGGAAAAAGCATATTACTGAGTTTCTCAAACAGTTAGGTCCAGCTACTTTTAATCTTCATACAGTTGAAAATATTGCTAACAAACAAATCAACCTCTTTACATATTTTGCACATTCTCACAAAATAATACCTTATGGAAAATTTTTCTGGGGTACCTCATCACTTAGAAGGAAAGTCGTGATGACGCAAAAGTGCACAGTCAGAATAATGTATGGTGTTCACCCACAGACATCATGTAGGCAACTCTTCAAGAAGCTAGGCACTTTAACTGCACGGTCACAATATGTATATTCACTAATGAAATTCGTCATGAATAGTCTATCACAATTTGAGACGAACAATGATGATTTGAGTTGAACAATGATATCCATACCTATAACACTAGAGAGAAGAATGACCATTGTTACCTGTTATTAAAGCTGACAGTGGCTGGGAGAGAAATTCAATATACAGCTTTTTATCTTTTTCCCAATAATATAGGACACCTGACATCAAGTGATGCAAGTTTCAAGTCTAAATTAAAATCATTCCTCCTGAACGCCTCCTTGTGTTCCATTGACAAATTTGTGCTTAAGACCTGATAGCCAGCAGAAAAATGAGTTTTTAAGTGTAGCTGCATGAGTAGGACTCAAATAATAATGAGTTCAATAATGTTGACACTAATCATGTATACATATCCTGTAAACTTACTCATTCCACGTCATTTCGATAAATGAATCGTTCAGATGTACTATGGAACATATAACTAACTAACTAACAACAGCTAAACCAAGTCTAGCCAGACCCCATGTACTGACAGGCACTGACTGTGGCCAATGCAGTCAATGGAATTAGTGGAAGGAATAACTCATTGATTCCTAAGTGCTATCAATAGTCCAGCTAGCACAATGAGTATGTGTAGGGAATTAAAAAGAACGGGACACAATGATGCAGCTCCTCAAAAGCCACACATTTCCGTAGCCAGCGCTAAGTGAAGCTTGAGGTGTTGTAAAGAGCGAAAGCACTGGACAGCGGATGACTGGAAAGGAGTGATTTGCTGTGATGAATCACGCTGTACCCTGTGGCAATCCTGTGGAGGGGTTTGGGTGTCGCAAATTCCTGGAGAACTTTACCTGCCATTATGTGTAGGGCCAACAGAAATACAGAGGGGATGATGTCACGTTGTGTAGAAGTTTTAGAGGTGATGGTGTGGTCGCCTTCTTGAGACCACAGCCGGCCTCGGTGACCGAGCGGTTCTAGGCGCTTCAGTCCGTAACCGCGCGACTGTTACGGTCGCAGGTTCTAATCCTGCCTTCGGCATGGATGTGTGTGATGTCCTTAGGTTAGTTAGGTTTAAGTAGTTCTAAGTTCTAGGGGACTGATGACCTCAGATGTTAAGTCCCATAGTGCTCAGAGCCATTTTGTGAGACTACAAAAACGCTAAATGTGAAAGGATTTCCAACACATTTAACAGGATTGCATACTGCATACAGCAGAAGAACTGTTCACACTCGGTGACTGTATCAGCACTACAATGTGCCCTATCATAAAGAAGCATCTAAGAGGCCTTGGCTTGTGGACAATAGCAATCCTGGAATGGGAAACAGTAGGATGAGATGGTGCGATGACTTGGCATCAGACATCAGTGTTCAGCATCACTATCGTCTCTCATTTCGGCTCTTGAGGAAATTTTGCTCTACTGTGGAGTGTGTGCTGATATGAAACTTCCTGGTAGATAAACGCACACGCCCATGCAGAGCGAAAATTTCATTCGCCCAAGGTGTGGCTAAGCCATCTTTCTGCAATATCCTTTCTTCCAGGAGTGATAGTCCTGCAGGTTTTACAGGAGAATTATGAAAAGTTTGGAAGGTGGAAGATGAAGTCCCGGCGGAAGTAAAGCACACAGTTTTAATCTGCCAGGATTTTTCATATAGGAACCTCAGTGAAAGTGTCCATACAAAGTTGAAGCAGTCAAAAAGGCGAGTCAAGGGTACACCCTATGTCAGCTAATAACTGTCCAGATACTTTTGATAAGATAATGTATAAATTGAAGGAGCCAAGAATGCCTTTGTTTTTTCCTTTTATTGGCCCTTGAAGACCTAACACTCATGTGTGTATATAATATGCCATTAGTACGTTGGAATATTACTTTTACTTTTTAAATGAATTTCGACTCGTTCCTGAGAACAGTTCGAATCCTCTATCGATGCATACCAGAACACGTAAACTGTCAACAAACATGTATTTCTCGCTTCCTCAGCTTAGAGCTGATGCACAACACGGAAGAGTGACTGTTCAGATCTTCAGTGTCGACATGCGTTAATGTTATCCAGCTCCCCACATGGAGTGAGTGGCCAGTTTCATCTCCTCATCTGTCAAAGACATAGAGGACGTTTGGCTTCCTCTAGATAAGCATATGGCCGTTCGAATCCCACTTTATCATACCGCTGCTGAACTGTCTGTACTTTTCTATTATACTGCCATCTATTGGTGGTTGTTATTAAGCTCCTGTTGATTTATGATTAACTTGTCTGTCAGACGAAGGTTTAGAGGTTCCGATGCATAACCATCGCCAGCTCCTCTAAACAGTGGGGGCTTAAATCCTGCAGTGCTCCAATGCATCCATTTCTTTTTTTTTTCACTTCTACCGGGTTACTTGTTTGCAACATGTAGGTCAAGATCACGTAGTATTCTTTCAGATTTAAAGCTACAATTGCGAGTGACGGTTTCCTAGTTCTCCCATTCCTGGAACCAAGTAGCTCGGTTCCTTTAAGTGAAAGTAATTTACATTATAGCTATCAGTTACACCAGCCAAGTCCCATTATGTTGCACTGGAAGACCAGTTGATATGTGGCTCCACTGTGTCAGAGAAGCACGAAACTGGAAGTGAGGAAGGTACCGAATTGACTACTTATTAAGAACTTCATTTGGTTGGAGATAATGACACGAAGACAATGGGAACTTTTGTGGGCATGTGCAATGTTTGAATAATTCAAAAACTCACCAAAACCCAACGCTATTTCTATAGGCAACTCCCCTTCCTCCAACCACTACAATCTCCAGCCCCCTTTCATTTTCATAGGACGAAATGCAGGGTTTACCTAACAAAATATCTCTGGTTTTTGACTAGTTGAAGCGCCCGTATTGTCATGAACTATCGTGGTAAAAATGAATTTGATGAATGCTAGCGCAAAACATAATAGTGGTATAAGAACTGACAGAGGAAGTACAAGAGTTTTACAATGTATGAGCATTACTACTTTACATGGCCTAAACGATGGGAAGGAGGCTGACACCAGTGAAGAAACGGTTCATCAGAAACAGAATGTAAAGTTAAGAGGAATCAACTAAGTAGAATTTGAAATGTGGTGATGCAGGGGTTACAAATAACGTTGTCAGACAAAAGACGAAATGAAAGGATGCTAGAAAAAAATAGGCAAAGTATGTTTGGTAAGCTATGGAGAATATTTAATTGGGCACTGGAAGTACCAACAGAAAGCACGACTTGAATGGGCATTAAAATATTACAGGTAACAGTACGTAAAACAAATATTGAATATGTTGAGTTTACTAGAGATAAGGCACATTGAGGACTTAAAGAAACAAAGCCACTGATTTCCCAATTTCGTAATGTAGCAAGTAAGTGCGAAAGAGTAAAGAGAAATGCGTAGAAATTTGTATCATTAATAGAGGAGCATTCTGGCTGTACGTCGTTCCCACAGTGACTGCAATAAACACTATACAATAATTCTAATAAGATTAGTTTACCTTCTCACTCTCGGCATCGAGTGCAGATGTAGCCTCGTCGAGCAGCAGTATCTTGGGGTCCCGGACGAGCGCCCTCGCAATGGCCACGCGCTGCTTCTGCCCTCCAGACAGCTGCGTGCCCTTCTCTCCCATACGTGTGTCGTAGCCCTGCAAGCGGAAATTTAAACAATTTTTCATGAAATTGTTACGCATTAATATGGCATCAAACCTGATGTTCCAAAACTACACCAATGTTCCTTAGAGACAGAAGAACAAAATTCGCAATTGTGAATACATGACGTATGAAAATTTGTGCCGGACCCAGACTCGAATCCGGATTTCCTGCTTTACGCGATCGATCTCCGTAACCACTTCGTCTATCCGAGTATGCCCCCCATATGTCACCGTGTGTCCACGTCCTACTTTTGCACAGTTGCTCTGAGTCTCGCACCGAGCGAGGTGGCGCAGTGGTTATCACACTGGACTTGCATTCGGGAGGACGACGGTTCAATCCCGCGTCCGGCCATCCTGATTTAGGTTTTCCGTGATTTCCCTAAATCGTTCCAGGCAAATGCCGGGATGGTTCCATTGAAAGGGCACGGCCGACTTCCTTCCCCGTCCTTCCCTAACCCGATGAGACCGATGACCTCGCAGTTTGGTCTCTTCCCCCAAAACAACCCCAACTCTGAGTCTCACAGAGTGAAAGACTTCTTTATTATTGTAGCTGCCTGTCTAGGTATGTATACTATTTTGCAGTGTCTGTGTTTTACGGTGTACTATGCAATGTCCTTCATACATGTAGTATGCAATGTCCGAAGGACATTTGATTACCATCTTCATCACGCAGTGAAAGCTGTCAGATTCCATAACAGTGGAGAGTCGAAAATTTAACAACTTTTAATGTAACGTAAGGGGAACACAGACACAAGCATAAGGCACTACTGCGGTATCTTATTAACAAGAAACAACAGAATTGCAGGAATTTTTCCAAAAGGCCTGCTTCCAATGACGCAGAAAGCGTAACAGCTAAGCACTTGTCGAAGATTTCTGGCGTAGTCCAAACCTCTTCTCATGCTGTGTGTTTGCTGCCAAAACTCGTTTCGTAGTTCCCAAGGTTTTAAGTCGACCTAGTTTAGCTCAGACGACAGATGTGGCGGTAGACTTTGGGCTCCATATTTTCGATGAGGTTTCTTGCATGCACGTCTATAATGGGAGAACAAAGTTTCTTGCGATGACATTCTTGTGAAAAAAAATTACCGGTTTTCTTGACGCGTTACTCTGGACGAACCCTCACACTTTCGACGATCACCAACATCGTCTTTTTTAGGAGCAGCTGTTGGGGCTGCTGTTAGGGTAGTCTTTTATAGCACAAAGACGGTCTGTGATTGGTCAGCGTACGTGATCATTATACACCCCTGGAAATGGAAAAAAGAACACATTGACACCGGTGTGTCAGACCCACCATACTTGCTCCGGACACTGCGAGAGGGCTGTACAAGCAATGATCACACGCACGGCACAGCGGACACACCAGGAACCACGGTGTTGGCCGTCGAATGGCGCTAGCTGCGCAGCATTTGTGCACCGCCGCCGTCAGTGTCAGCCAGTTTGCCGTGGCATACGGAGCTCCATCGCAGTCTTTAACACTGGTAGCATGCCGCGACAGCGTGGACGTGAACCGTATGTGCAGTTGACGGACTTTGAGCGAGGGCGTATAGTGGGCATGCGGGAGGCCGGGTGGACGTACCGCCGAATTGCTCAACACGTGGGGCGTGAGGTCTCCACAGTACATCGATGTTGTCGCCAGTGGTCGGCGGAAGGTGCACGTGCCCGTCGACCTGGGACCGGACCGCAGCGACGCACGGATGCACGCCAAGACCGTAGGATCCTACGCAGTGCCGTAGGGGACCGCACCGCCACTTCCCAGCAAATTAGGGACACTGTTGCTCCTGGGTATCGGCGAGGACCATTGGCAACCGTCTCCATGAAGCTGGACTACGGTCCCGCACACCGTTAGGCCGTCTTCCGCTCACGCCCCAACATCGTGCAGCCCGCCTCCAGTGGTGTCGCGACAGGCGTGAATGGAGGGGCGAATGGAGACGTGTCGTCTTCAGCGATGAGAGTCGCTTCTGCCTTGGCGCCAATGATGGTCGTATGCGTGTTTGGCGCCGTGCAGGTGAGCGCCACAATCAGGACTGCATACGACCGAGGCACACAGGGCCAACACCCGGCATCATGGTGTGGGGAGCGATCTCCTACACTGGCCGTACACCACTGGTGATTGTCGAGGGGACACTGAATAGTGCACGGTACATCCAAACCGTCATCGAACCCATCGTTCTACCATTCCTAGACCGGCAAGGGAACTTGCTGTTCCAACAGGACAATGCACGTCCGCATGTATCCCGTGCCACCCAACGTGCTCTAGAAGGTGTAAGTCAACTACCCTGGCCAGCAAGATCTCCGGATCTGTCCCCCATTGAGCATGTTTGGGACTGGATGAAGCGTCGTCTCACGCGGTCTGCACGTCCAGCACGAACGCTGGTCCAACTGAGGCGCCAGGTGGAAATGGCGTGGCAAGCCGTTCCACAGGACTACATCCAGCATCTCTACGATCGTCTCCATGGGAGAATAGCAGCCTGCATTGCTGCGAAAGGTGGATATACACTGTACTAGTGCCGACATTGTGCATGCTCTGTTGCCTGTGTCTATGTGCCTGTGGTTCTGTCAGTGTGATCATGTGATGTATCTGACCCCAGGAATGTGTCAATAAAGTTTTCCCTTCCTGGGACAATGAATTCACGGTGTTCTTATTTCAATTTCCAGGAGTGTATTATATAGCCATAGATAATGCCGACGTCTGGTGCGCCACCGCTCCCGTAGGAATGTAAAGCGATTTAACGTATATCCAAGTTTCCATTATCATTGTGACATAATCCGTATAGCTACCATCCAATTGTTGGAATAAACTGCCATATTTGTTTCAAAAGCAAAGCCGTTCTTTGATTAAACTGTACACATCACACGTTATCTGTAGCGGCTGAAGTGCATTTTCGGAGCTTAAGGCTTGACTGTCTTGGCAGTTAAAGAGTTTGTGTTTACGGAAAAGTAAATATTTCTTTAGTAGCCTATTTAAGGATTTATTTTTTAAAACATTCCACTTCTAGTAACAGTCGGCAAAGTGTTTTTGTTCAGATGTGAACAGCGAAACATTACGCCGTAGTGACTGCTACCTACTGCTTCTCATAAAGAAAATTTATCAGTAGTTCTTATGAAATATCAATTCGAGTAAATCAGTTGAGACACCGAGCTCCCAATCAAAAAATTCGCTACAGAAATATTACAAGATTCAGTCCTTTTTTTTTTGGTAATAGAAGGACAAAAATTAACGTCCGTGAACAATTGAAACGTTGAGTGAGACAACCAAACTTGTAAATTTACGAAAACTCAGAATGCTACACAAGAAAAATATACAGAGAATGATGAAAAGTGGAGTATGTTGTACGGATTACTGATGACATCGAGTCTGGCTTGTATAAGAAGATAAAGTGTTATGAGTAGGACAAACAACTGGCAGCGTGTTAGAGCAGTAAAAAGAATGATGACTGCGTAGAAAGCATGTCGCGGATGGCACAACAAGCGGTAAACACGTAAGGTCTGCAAGTGCAGAAATAAGGCTTGCACGGCCAGTGCCCGTTCGAATAAAATCCTTTTAGACATTATGCCGCGTCATTTTTAAACAACAAAAAATATGGGCAGCAGTGGTTTTTTGAGTTTCTCTGAGGACGAAGACTACGAAGACGTTCGAAACGTCGGATTTATAGTCGCTTTGTTTCGGCGGCCTAAATCTCTAAAAGGATTTTATTCAAGTCGTTAACGTTTTCCAATTACAAAGCAAACACTAAAAAATCAAAGAAAACTCTAACACTCCACTTGTATCTTCGGTTTCACAATATCGAAATTGTATCTCTGCTAAGTTTTTACCAAAGAGAATACTGCTAGTTGATGGAATATTCGGTAACGTCGTGGTCATAAACAACATTTAATGGGCGGTAAACTCATTTGTGGAGACGTTCAATACGTTTCCATGAGTGAATGTGTACTAGAAAATACAGGAGATACAGTCATGTGGACTGCGGTTCATACGTACTCCACACTCAAAAGTAACTGGATAAATCTAGATATGGATGATACCTGCATCATTATTACGTCTGGCTCAAGACGTATCAAAATCTGGCGCTAATTAATAACATTTCCCTTCATTCCCTCCCCTTCCCTGTGTACCCATTCCCGTCGCCTCCCAGGCATCAGCATACGAAAGTGAGGCAACCTTACACGTGTCATTAATAAATGAAACACATAGTTTTAACGTTACGCATTATTATGAAACAATAACACTGTGGGTATCAATTTTTACCTTGTGGATACTCTTCCAAGTACCGACCGAGTATTTCAAGCATGTTATACAAATTAACTGAAACGGTTATTCTAACAAAAATTTAGGTTATTCTAACACCTGAGTGTGCAATTGCACCACATCTTATAACAGAATTTTCCACCTGCATCATTATTCTCCCGTTGTCATGATCTAGAAATTCTGAAAAGAAACTTAATTCTGTCTTTTAACCCTTTATTTTAGTCCGCAGGTCACACAACAGTTTCCATATTGTTGAACTCATTCACTCAATTTCAGATTCTAAGTATCCTTACTGGATCAGTCAGTATATTAAGTAAGTCAGTGTTGACGTTAGCACTGTTCTTGAGTTACTTAAGTTCATTATTCCGGTTAACCTGAACTCTCTGACTAATTTCATGAGTTGCATGTGTTCACTACGCTCCTTGCTCACCATTGTTCTCAGACGACATTTTTAATTTACTGACCTCAGTACTAATTCTCACTCAGCGCTACGACTTATTCATTTTAAACTATATGATCAAATTACATAGTATTCGTACAACGGAAACTCAATTCCGAAATCGATTGGGCTTAGAAAACACTGCGACTTCTCCTACACAGGTCTATGTAACTTTTGAGGCTCCTAATTATCAACATTAAACAATGATAAGAGACGAGCAAATCTGAAGCCACTAAACGCAAAATCGCCTGCAATGTAAAGACTATAAACTACACCCAAGACATGATAGCATTACACTGGTCAGGAATAAATATTAACATGGCAGCCCGTGTTACATACCTGGGGCAGAGAAGCGATGAAGTTGTGGATGTTGGATTTTTTGGCAGCTTCAATGATTTCGACCATGGTCACCTCCCTGGAGTTGTCGCCATATGCGATGTTCTCTGCAATGGTCCTGTCGAACAGCACTGGTTCTTGAGACACAAGACCCATTTGCTCCCGCAAGTTCGCCATCTTGACCTTTGACACGTCTCGGCCGTCCAGTGACTATTGAAAAAGTTCATTCTATTTAGAGAAGAACTTTACTTTTGCAGCATTTATATTGAAGTCTAAAACATCCAAAGATTATAGCGACACAATAAAAAAAAGGATGTAGCGGTTTGTATCGGACCATTCTGAAAAAGAAAAGACATTATACGAAGTGTGTTCTCTGCTCGTTAGTTCCCGAGATACACCTATTGGAGACTATCATGGAACTGGGACGGTATATGATGGTCAATTAACAATGCTTTATTTTACTGACAATTTCCGTTTACAGATCTTGATACCTGACAGTAAAATACTTTGTTTCTCCTCCCCGTTGGAGTAGTCGACACTTTGCGAGAGAGGTCGTCAACTCGCCCCAAACTTGATTTAAAGCACTTTGGACTTTCGTTGGGCTTTTGAGACGATATAGGTTCAATTTTAACGTGCGAGTTTTGTTCTCCAATTGTCCCAATAATAGAGACCTTGGGCAAGCTCATTTTTTATTTCGCGTTACGTGAAACAGAGGGCAAAATGGTTCAAATGGCTCTGAGCACTATGGGACTCAACATCTGAGGTCATCAGTCCCCTAGAACTTAGAAGTACTTAAACCTAACTAACCTAAGGACATCACACACATCCATGCCCGAGGCAGGATTCTAATCTGCGCCCGTAGCGGTCGCGCGATTCCAGACTGAAGCGCCTAAAACAGAGGACCAAATAAATCACTCGCTTCTTCTTCGAGCAGTGATCTGTAACTTACGTAAATTTTTTCATGTTACACCATCCTGCCCTGTACAGTATTTATGAAGTAAACCCCATAAATATCGCATCTTTACATGCTTCAGGACGTTAGGATGTTGAAATGGAAGATTTCAAGCGAGAAAAAAAGAAAATACGCATGACGCAACCCATTCTCTCAGGAGACTTACCGGGAAGACACATCATGTTAAATAAAGACATATTTAGATATCTTTGTAAGAAAACGTAAGTAGCAGCTTATATTAGATAACTCCAGAGGCATTGAGAGACGTAAAACATAAGGGTACGTTAAAAGAGGGAAGTAAGTGGCTCGAATGTTAATGAAAGATCGAAGAACGTTGTAAGAATGTGGAACGAACAAGAAAGACTGGAAAAGTCTCATTTGGTATATGTGTAATAAAATGCTCCTAAGACAAACAAAATTTCTCGGTTTCCTAACTGAGGTGTCAGATGACAGAATACTCACCACAATACCAGATATAGGGTCGTAGAACCTCTCGAGCAGCTGTATGCAGGTGGACTTGCCGCAACCAGAGGGCCCCACCAGTGCCACTGTCTGGCCTGGCTGCACGTCCAAGTCTAGGCCCTTGAGCACCAGGCTGGCAACTCGCGTGGGGTACGCGAACTCGACGCCAGAGTAGCGCACATCGCCGTGGCTCTCCTGTGGAGACAGTAAAGTCACTGATGTAGCAGTGAAACTCATAGCCTCAGCGTGCTAAGCAAGCGAGTGAACTGAGATTCAGCCTTGCAGATACAACTCGTAGCTGGCCAAGCAAACCAAGGTATTCTCTCTGACGCCCCTTGCCCCTATATATATATATATATATATATATATATATATATATATATATATATATATATATATATACCACCGCCCTGACTCACGCCGACTGCTAATGCCATGCAGCAGTGCAGCTCAGTCGCTGCTGGAGTACTGATTATAATAGTTACTGTTTTACTTGATTATAATAGTTACTGTTTTACTGTTCCTGTTAACAAGTATCGTACTAGAATAATACTTCTGACAGCTCTGTCTGATTGGGACGTGAAATCGCGCTTTAAAAATCATTTTGTTTATAATGGGAAACAAACCTATGCTTTCCGTCAATGCTGGTCGTCGCTTGTAAGCCGCGATGAGCAGTATTTTCTTGTGACGACTCCAGTGACACATTGCAAAAACAGAATTGCAAATATCTACCGACATACCAGAGAAAATGCACCTGGTGGCTCTTAGTACGGACACCCGGTATATATAAGTGGCAGTCAAATGAAAACGAGACGGACGGACGAAAGGTGGCTCTGAGCACTATGGGACTCAACATCTTAGGTCATAAGTCCCCTAGAACTTAGAACTACTTAAACCTAACTAACCTAAGGACATCACACACACCCATGCCCGAGGCAGGATTCGAACCTGCGACCGTAGCAGTCCCGCGGTTCCGGACTGCAGCGCCAGAACCGCTAGACCACCGCGGCCGGCACGGACGAAAGGTAAGTAAACTATTCATTATTTCAAAAGTTATCGCCATAACTGTTAATACATTTAATCCATTGTGAGACAAGACGGTTAACGCCTACATGCAAAAATGTTTGCTGTTGTCTACGGAAGTAGGATTTTTAAAGCGTAATTTTACGTCCCCATCTGATAGAGCGGTCCAAAATATTATTCTAGTGCGATACTACTTAACAGGGACAGTTAAACAGGAACTGTAATCAGTACTCCAGCAGCGACTGAGCAGCACTGCAGCATGGCATTAGCAGCCAGCGTGAGTCAGGGAGGTGTTAGAAAGGGGGGGGGGGAGAGAGAGAGAGAGAGAGAGAGAGTACTGTGGCATGCTTGGCCAGCTATGAACTGTACCTACAAGGCTAAATCCCAGTTCATTGCACCCAGGCAGGCACTCCCTCGTCCGAAGCAAATCTACAGCAAAGAACGTCTTTCTTCAGGGCTCCAAAAATGCGGAAATCGCATGGCGAGAGATCGGGACTGTGTGGATGGTGTATAAGGAGTCCCAAGCATAGGCGAACCAGCCTTGGCAACATGTGGTCGGGCATTCTGTTGGTAGGTTGTTTCGACTACGCTGTAGAAGTTTTGCTGCTTACACAGCTTCCATACAGTACTGAAAAAGCTTCCATACAGTTCTGCACTCTAACGATGTGGATTCCACATTTTTGGAGCCCCAAAGAAAGACATTCATACCCGTTCATTTGCTTCGGGAGAAGAGGGACACACATGGATGCAATCATGGTTCCATAGTCAACCGCAAACATTTTTCCATAAATGCTTTGCCCGCCTCGTCTCACGGTAGCATAAATGTATTAAACAATTATGGCGATTACTTCTGAAATAACGGGCAGTTTACTTATGTTTTTCCATCTGTCTCGTTTTCATTGGAATGTCCCCATATACTGTATAAACTCACATACTGTTTAGTAGTTCGGCAGGCATCAATAATAAAATGTAGCCCCTATATCCAGTCCGGGAGTGTGACTGTAAAGATCAAGAACTTTACGGTATCCCAACCATGAGATTCGTACTCGTACAGCCTCACATGCCTTCTAAGTAGAATGCACAGTTTACGGAAAAAGTGAAGCGTTAGAAGACATGCTGGCTTGCCAATGCAATTTCGTATGTATACACACCAGTGGATACGTAAATGATTGTAGTTGCTAAAAATGTTCCAATGTGTGTGAATTCCTAAGGGACCAAACTGTTGAGGTCATCGGTCCCTAGACTTACACACTACTTAAACTAACTTATGCTACGAACAACACACACACGCACGCCCGACGGAGGACTCGAACCTCCGGCGGGAGGGGATTGTAGCTGCATTTCTCTGTGAGAGCTAGTACCGTTACCAAAATTCATTAGTGTTGCTTGAGTTCAGTGGTGTTAACCGGACTTGTGTGGTAAACATGAGATGTAACGAGACTTAAATGTCGAGTAATCACTGTGAAGAACACTGAGATGCCGCGTACTTGTGTGAGACCGATATTAGCACGTGACAGTTCGAAAGGGTTTCATTGTGGGTCTCCATTTGGCCAGCTGTCAAATGTACAAGATCTAGATTTGTACAGCATTCGACAGTGGCTCAAAGTTGAACTGCACAGGAACGTGAGAGCAGGGATACTTTTCGTCAACGTTACAGTCAACCACATGTACTCATAAAGATGGTTGATCTGCCGTATCGTACACCAGGCACATCGTAACCCTTTACATCTGCGCCTGCCGCCATAGAACGAGCAGTGGACTTCCTGCAACATTCTGTGTCCTCCACATTCTGGTCAGAGACGAGCAGCAACCGGACTAGGGAACTACTGTCCCATGATTAGGCTGTTGTTGACACCACAACACAAACTGCTGCCTTTGCAGTGGTACGGTTACCGGGAAGCACGGACTGCTGATTAATCGCGTCACATTGGGTTCAGCAATCAATCACGGTTCTGTCCAACCCCGGATGACCATCGTCGGGGAGTATGGCGGCGCCCTGGTAGAGGTTCCATTCTTCCAGTGTTTTGGGGAGGCACAGAGGTGCTACTCGTGGCGTCATAGTGTGGGAAGCCATCGGGTATGACTTCAGGTTACAGCTAGTAGTGACTTAAGGGACTCTGACGACACAACGGTGCGTCACGGACATTCTGCGTCCTCGTGTATTCCCTCTCAAGTGCCAGTACCGGTGTATCACTTTCCAACAGGACAATGCTCGTCCACACATGGCATGTGTCTCTATGACCTGCGTGATTTTGAGGTATTCTCGTGGCCAGCAAGATCCCCATATCTGTTCTCGATAGAACATGGGTGGGACCAGCTGGAAGATCAACTCCGTCCCAGTGCCAAGGTATCAAGGATTAGTTAAAACAATAAAGTTCCATCTTGCCTCAAGCGAGGATACAACTGTTCTTTGACACACTTCCTAAACGAATGAGTCTATGCGTTTAGGCCATAGGGCGTGCAATGTCCTATTGATAAGTGGGCTCATACTGCCAAGTTCTTTGCAAATTTGACTCGATTTTGTAATCAGTGCAATAACAGACATACCCTCTCAGGCCATGAAGATATATTTCGTTTCACACTCCCCTTCTGGATGCTTCATATTTTTTAGAAAGTGTATTTAAAGCAATATCGGACCTGCGTTCGGAAATTTGTCATAACCTTGAAGCAAATTCCGATTAAAACACGACAGCTAAAATATTTTCCACAGTTTCGTTCGTGTATCAGTCCGATGAGGGTCACTATAAGAGAAGCGCAATATTAAACACTCAGTACATATGTGTGTTAACCACCATTGTACTTAGTTGTTATTTTCGCTTTCTATTGACGTAGAAGTCCTGGGATCGATTCGTGGTGTTCATCCCTAATTTTTATGGTTTATGGCCAAAGAAGGTCGAACACGGTGTCCAGTCAGCCTCGTGGAACTATATGAGAGGTTATGGGAGAGAATGACAGAAAACTAGAGAGCTTATAAATGAGTGAGGGACTAGTTGTATTTATTTAATATATATATTATCGACGTAAATTACACTCACTCACACACACACACACACACACACACACACACACACACACACATACACACACACACAAACCAGTTCAATAATTTTAAAAAAATTCCATTAATAATTTCAAAGCTAATCAACGTTCAGCAGTAACAAATTATTTTATGGTTGTCTGAGAACAAATTTACTGGTGAGGAGTGGGCGGAACGCCAACTACAGGTGTTTCCCATACTCACCCACTTGTCTTCCAAAGCGTCAGGTGCATCGAGAACTCTAGGCTGTCTCTTGAAGAGGTGGAATGCGTTAGAAGCGGCGTCTATGCCCTTCTGGAAGTTAGGCGCGAAGGAAAGGATGTTCGATACAATGTTTGTACCCATGATGAGAGCGTTTGACACTCTGTGGAAATAAAAATCGAATCAGGTCACAGATCAGAGGGGCTCCCTAGATTTAAACAGTTAACGTGCACACATCTGACGAATTTTTCAATTATCTAAGAACTGAAATAATTGCAGTTTTGCACACACCATATCAAACATGGCCGTAGCCTTCTTTATCAAACGTCAAGCTAACTGATAATTATGACAACCGAGATTTCGCAAGCGATAGTTTCATTTTGCTCAGTAGCAACATGTATCTTATCTTCACGACTGAACTACAGATTATCATATCAGCGGGTCAGCTGAGAGATAAAATACATGTAGATAACAAGTGCGTAAGTAGTAATCAACATTAGACCGACATTGTATCTTTTCACCAAGGCAAGTAGATTGCGATTAGATTCCAAAAATTCACGAATACATATTCAAAAAAATGTGTGTGGAATCTTATGGGACTTAACTGCTAAGGTCATCAGTCCCTAAGCTTACACACTACTTAACCTAAATTATCCTAAGGACAAACACACACACCCATGCCCGAGGGAGGACTCGAACCTCCGCCGGGATCAGCCGCACAGTCCATGACTGCAGCACCCTTGACCGCTCGGCTAATCCAGCGTGGCGAATACATATTCCAAAAGATTATAACATCACTACCTTCTCCAAAATATGAGGTCTGAAACATTATTTTGATTGAAAACGAGTGTAATTCAAGTCAATGCTTGCGATACTTGGAACAGACAATTAAACAGACAAACAGCATGATTCTCTAAATGTTTATACACTGAAGCGCCAAAGAAAGTGGTGTAGGCATTCATATTCAAATACAGACATGCAAAAACAGGCAAAATACGGCGCTGCGGTCGGCAACACCTATATAAGACAACAAGTGTCTGGCGCAGGTCTTAGATCGGTTACTGCTGCTACAATGGCAAGTTATAAAGGTTTAAGTGAGTTTGAACATGGTGTTATAGTCGGTGCACAAGTGGTGGGACAGAGCATCTCCGAGGTAGCGATGAAGTGGGGATTTTCCGGTACGACCATTTCACGAGTGTACCGTGAATATCAGGAATCCGGTAAAACATCAAATCTCCGACATCGCTGAGGCCGGAAAAAGATCTTGAAAGAACGGGATGAACGACGACTGAAGAGAATCGTTCAACGTGACAGAAGTGCAACCCTTCCGAAAATTGCTGCATATTTCAATGTTGGGCCATCAACAAGTGTCAGCGTGCGAACCATTCAAGGAAACATCATCAATATGGGCTTTCGTAGCCGAAGGCTCACTCGTATACCCTTGATGACAGCACGACATTGGACTGTTGATGACTGGAAACATGTTGTCTGGTCGGATGAGTATCGTTTCAAAATGTATCGAGCGGATGGACGTATACGCGTATGGAGACAATCTCATGAATCCATGGACACTGCATGTCAGTAGGGTAATGGTCCAGCTGGTGAAGGCTCTGTAATTATGTGCAGTTGGAGCGATATGGGACTCCAGATACGTCTAGACACGACTCTGACAGGTGACACATACGTAAGCATCCTATCTGATCACCTGCATCCACTCATGTCCACTGTGCATTCCGACGCACTTGTGCAATTCCAGCAGGATAATGTGACACCCCACACGTCCAGAATTGCTACAGAGTGGCTCCAGGAACACTCTTCTGAGTGTAAACACTTCGGCTGGCCACAGAACTCCCCAGACATGAAGATTATTGAGCACATCTGGGATGCCTTGTAACGTGCTGTTCAGAAGAGATCTCCACCACCTCGTACTGTTACCGATTTATAGACAGCTCTGTAGGATTCATGGTGTCAGTTCCATCCAGCACCACCTCAGACATAAGTCGAGTCCATGCCACGTTGTGTTTCAGCACGTCTGCGTGCTTGTTTAATCGAGTGATAAAAGTTATTGCTTTACCAGAAAAATAAAACATTGAAAATAAACATACCAGATAAAACTCAGCTTATAAAAGAATGCTACAATTCTCGCTTTTAGAAACAATCGTACTGAGTTGCAAACACGTCTTCCTAAGTTTCCCATGTGTGAAGTATTCAGTATAGCGCTCTCTCACTCATACATCTGCTCGGAATAGAGCAGTAGTGGGTTAAGCCGGAGCACTGAGCAGACTCGGCTACGCTCGCCTCAGTAAGAGTCTGTCGACTACACCTTACGAAGTATGTAAGACTTTTAAGTAGCCTTCACGCAAACTCCACAGTAGTGGGGGAAGCACTGAGCCGACTCGGCTACACTCGCATGTGTAAGAGTCTGTCAACTACACCCTACAAAGTATGTAAATCTCTTAAGTAGCTTTCACGCAAACTCCATTTACTATTTTCTCTGTTGATAGTTGTCTGAGCTATAGTTAACATAGATCCACATACGTTTCGCGTAGGAAGCGCAATATCAGTGCAGAAACAGTCTGCTTCCTGTACAGGACCTGCACAGTGATTAGCGACAAGGCATTTACAGTCCCTAGCAGTTTATGTTCCTAGCAGTCTCAGTTTCGCAGGGTGGTACTCACTTGTAAACGTTCTCGTAGGGCAGACCTTCCGACGCGATGAATGATCCGCCCAGCCGCATGGCCGCGGCGTACGCGAAGAAGCCGACGCTCCGCGACAGCGCGTACGTCAGGGCGCGCACGTGGACGCGGCGCTTGGAGACGTCGAGCGCGGGCTGCAGCTCCGCCAGGTACTGCGCGAGGAACTGTCGCTCGCGGCCCAGACCCAGCACCGTGCGGATGTTGCCCACCGACTCCACCGCCACCTGCCACAAGCGTCATCATGCCTCTGCCTACACTCTGCACAGTACACAGGGAAGTATCTGTGTGGCACTGATGGGTCGAGTACCTGAGGGGTGCCAGATCCCCTACGGCTACTTTCCAACACGACCTGTAAGTTTTCAACACTCAGTACATTATGTGATCAGAAGCACCTGGACACCTCCATGTTGTTGTTGTGGCCTCGAGGCCGAAGACTGGTTTGACGCAGTTGCCCAAACTACTCTATCCTATGCAAGCATCTTCAGCACCGAATAACTGTTGCAACTATATCCTTCTGAATCTGCTTACTGTATTCGTCTCTTGGCCTCTCTCTACAATTTTTATCCCCCACACTTTCCTCCAGTACTTAATCCGCGATCCTTTGATGTCTCAGAATATGTCTTATCAAGCGACCCCTTCTTAGTCAAGTTGTGCCACTGATTTCCAAATGACTCTGAGCACTATGGGCTGAGGTCATCAGTCCCCTAGAAATTAAACCGCTCGGCCACTCTGCCTGGCTCCACTAATTTCATTTCTCCCAGATTCCATTCAATATCTCCTCATTAGGTACGTGATCTACCTATCTAATCTTCATCATTTTTATGTAACATCACATGTCAAAAACTTTTATTATTAATGTCTAAACGGTTTAGCGTCTATGATTCACTTCCATTCATGGCTACAGTCCAGACAGATACCTTCAGAAAGGGCTTCCTAAAACTTAAGTCTATATTCGATGTTAACAAATTTCTGTTCTTCACAAACGCTTTTCTTGTGATTGCCAATCCACATTTTATATCCTCTCCATTTCGGCCATCAGTAATTATTTTGCTATCCAAATAGCAAAACCCGTCTACTACTTTAATCCTTTCGGACTTGAATTATTTCTGGAGGAAGGCAAATTTTAATTTATGTGCCAATGCTCTTGGGTGATTTTTAATGACTTTAGGTGCAAGGTTCATAAAAAAATATGTACCATATTTCGCAACATGCTTTACACTCTTGGATTCATTTCATGAAATAAAATAATTAATTACGAAATATTCTCTATTGTAATAAATAATAATAAATAATTATCTTGCAAAATAACAATAACAATATTCACTTATACAGTGGAATGAAGCGAACCATCTACATCCGTGTATTCTGGCGGTCACGAGCTGCTGCGTTCTGCTGCAGTGACTTGCTGATATTTTCATAGTCATGCCCAACAGATGGTGGCCCTTGCGCACGAAGAAAAGGTTGAACATTCAGAAATGTGTAAATCAAGTTTCCATTGGCAAAAAATACTTCTGTTGCAGCTAAGACACGGTAAAAGTTAATATATACAATGCTAGCTAGAGGATGTGGAAGGGTTAAGCGTCTCGTTTTCTAATCTAATTCCCTCAGCATGACCTGATTTAATTCGAGTACATTGCATTGTCTTTGTTTTGCTTTTGTTGTTGTGGCTCTGAGCACTATGGGACTTAACATCTGAGGTCATCATTCCCCTTGAACTTAGAACTACTTAAACCTAACTAACCTAAGGACATCACACACATCCATGCCCGAGGCAGGACTCGAACCTGCGACCGGAGCAGTCTCGCGGTTCTGCACTGAAGCGCCTAGAACCGCTCAGCCACCATGGCCGACAGAGGGTGATCTCCCTGACAAGCTTAACAATAGTACTGTTATTAGATCGATTGCCACTATCAGTTTCAGTAAATTCCTTTTTTTGTGTTGGGATGCATCATTATGAACCACTAAACAACTATACAGCCGACGTTTCGACCGCATTTGCAGTAATCCTGGTCCGCACGACCGAAGAGCACTGGAAATGGAAAAAAGAACACATTGACACCGGTGTGTCAGACCCACCATACTTGCTCCGGACACTGCGAGAGGGCTGTACAAGCAATGATCACACGCACGGCACAGCGGACACACCAGGAACCACGGTGTTGGCCGTCGAATGGCGCTAGCTGCGCAGCATTTGTGCACCGCCGCCGTCAGTGTCAGCCAGTTTGCCGTGGCATACGGAGCTCCATCGCAGTCTTTAACACTGGTAGCATGCCGCGACAGCGTGGACGTGAACCGTATGTGCAGTTGACGGACTTTGAGCGAGGGCGTATAGTGGGCATGCGGGAGGCCGGGTGGACGTACCGCCGAATTGCTCAACACGTGGGGCGTGAGGTCTCCACAGTACATCGATGTTGTCGCCAGTGGTCGGCGGAAGGTGCACGTGCCCGTCGACCTGGGACCGGACCGCAGCGACGCACGGATGCACGCCAAGACCGTAGGATCCTACGCAGTGCCGTAGGGGACCCCACCGCCACTTCCCAGCAAATTAGGGACACTTTTGCTCCTGGGATATAGGCGAGGACCATTCGCAACCGTCTCCATGAAGCTGGGCTACGGTCCCGCACACCGTTAGGCCGTCTTCCGCTCACGCCCCAACATCGTGCAGCCCGCCTCCAGTGGTATCGCGACAGGCGTGAATGGAGGGACGAATGGAGACGTGTCGTCTTCAGCGATGAGAGTCGCTTCTGCCTTGGTGCCAATGATGGTCGTATGCGTGTTTGGCGCCGTGCAGGTGAGCGCCACAATCAGGACTGCATACGACCGAGGCACACAGGGCCAACACCCGGCATCATGGTGTGGGGAGCGATCTCCTACACTGGCCGTACACCACTGGTGATCGTCGAGGGGACACTGAAAAGTGCACGGTACATCCAAACCGTCATCGAACCCATCGTTCTACCATTCCTAGACCGGCAAGGGAACTTGCTGTTCCAACAGGACAATGCACGTCCGCATGTATCCCGTGCCACCCAACGTGCTCTAGAAGGTGTAAGTCAACTACCCTGGCCAGCAAGATCTCCGGATCTGTCCCCCATTGAGCATGTTTGGGACTGGATGAAGCGTCGTCTCACGCGGTCTGCACGTCCAGCACGAACGCTGGTCCAACTGAGGCGCCAGGTGGAAATGGCATGGCAAGCCGTTCCACAGGACTACATCCAGCATCTCTACGATCGTCTCCATGGGAGAATAGCAGCCTGCATTGCTGCGAAAGGTGGATATACACTGTACTAGTGCCGACATTGTGCATGCTCTGTTGCCTGTGTCTATGTGCCTGTGGTTCTGTCAGTGTGATCATGTGATGTATCTGACCCCAGGAATGTGTCAATAAAGTTTCCCCTTCCTGGGACAATGAATTCACGGTGTTCTTATTTCAATTTCCAGGTGTGTATAACATTAGTACTTTCTGAAGACACGACCTAACACACACAATGATTTTATTCAAATATTTGTATTATTCTGGCTCTTCCATAATGAATTTTCACTCTGTGGCGAGAGAAAAACTTGCTGACAGAGTAAAACTATGGACAGGACCGGTACTCGAACCTGGGTCCTTTGTGGCTTTAGTCGTCAAGTGCTCTACTCACTGGAAAGAATGTCCTAGGCTATGGCATCCTCTCTTCCAGGAGTGACTGATCCTCAAGGTACGCAAGAGAACTTCTGGAGAGTAGAAGAAGGGGTACTGGTGGAAATAAAGCTGTGAGGGCGGAGTCTGATTCGTGCTTGGGTAGCTCCGCCGGTAGGCAATCGCCCACGGAAAGCGAAAGCCCCAGGTTCGAGTCCCGGTCCGGTACGCAGTTTTAAATTGCAACAAAGTTTCACTCTGGATCTTGATTCAAACTGAATGGTGAGCACCTCTGTGAAACTCTTTAGGTTGACGAATTACTATGTACTTATTCACCTCATCTAATGATGACTTAGTAACATGTCGAAAAGTTAATGTTGCCACTTATGTGGGCAGGAGGCTAATATATACAGTAAAGAATTTGCAATACGGTCACTGAATTTCCGTAAGGCAGTATGCATGGTCTGTGTAAATCGTGGCACTTACGAATGGGGAGGTAACAGCAGAGGATTGATGAACGAACCTTGGCTTTTGTAATTTCTTCTCAGGTAATATGACGTCCATCTGAGAACTGAGTGAACTTGGTAGAAAATTTTTCCAGTCCTAAAAAAGTGACAACACTGTTTATCTTTCATAGCGTCATCACCATCTTCGTCTTGAAGGATTAGGTCTTTTGGTCGGTTCACGTCAACAGCTTAAGGGGCGTCCAACGTTTCTGATTCCCGTTTGATTATACAGTATTGCAGCTTTAGTTATCCTATTTGTAGAAAATGTTGGCTATGACATGCCCACTAACGACTGTATTTTTCAAGCATAGTTGTAATGGGATCTACATTTAGTTCTTGTCTTACATCGGTTTTCGTTTACGATCCAGTAATTAATATCCCACTACAAAGAAGAAGATCTTCAGCTCTGGTGATTCGATTTGTAGTGCCTGATCTTCACAACCATACATAAAAAAAGGAAGGCTATTACACTGAGGTGACAAAAATAATGGGTTATCGATACGCACATAAACATATGGCGTTGGTATCGCGTACACAAGGTATAAAAGGGCAGTGCATTGGCGGAGGTGTCACTTGTACTCGGGTGATTAATGCAAAAAGCATTCCGACGCGATTATGGTCGCAAACGAAAATTTTTACACGGAATGATAGTTGGGGCTAGACGAATTGAACATTGTGTTTCTAAAATCGTTAGAGAATTCAATATTCCGAGATCCGCAGTGTCCAGAGTGTGCCGAGATTACCAGATTTCAGGCCAAGGACAAAGTAGTGGCTGACGACCTTCACTTAACAACCGAGGGCAGCGGCGTTTGCGTAGAGTTGTCAGTGCTAACAGACAAGCTACACTGAGTGAAATAACAACAGAGATTAATGTTGGACGTACGATTAACGTATCCGTTTGCACAGCGTGGCGAAATTCGGCATTAGTGGATTACGGCAGTAGACGGCCGACGGGAGTGCCATTGGTAATAGCACGACATCGCCTGCAGTCCCTCTCGTGACGATATCGGTTGGGCCCTAGACTACTGGAAAACCGCGGCGTGGGTAGATGAGTCCCGATTTCAGTTGGAAATAACTGATGGCCAGGTTCGAGTGTGGTGCAGACCCACGAAGCCATTGACCCACGTTATCAAAAATGGCTCTGAGCGCTATGGGACTTAATATCGGAGGTCATCAGTCCCCTAGAACTTAGAACTACTTAAACCTAACTAACCTAAGGACATCACACACATCCATGCCCGAGGCAGGATTCGAACCTGCGACCGTAGCGGTCGCGCGGTTCCAGGCTGTAGCGCCTAGAACCGCTCGGCCACACCGGCCGGCCCCACGTTATCAACAAGGCAATGTGGAAGCTGGTGGTGGCTCCGTAATGGTGCGAGCTGTGTTTATATGAAATAGACTGGGTCCCCTGGTCCAACCGAAGCTATCATTTACTTGAAATGGCTACGTTCGCCTACTTGGAGACCATTTGCAACCATTCATGTTCCCAAGCAATAATGGAATTTTTACGGGCGATAATGCGCCATGTCACCGGGCCAGAGTTGTTGTTGATTGGTTAGAAGAGCATTCTGGACCATTCGAGCAAATCATCTGGCCACCCAGTTTGCCCAACATGAACCCCATAGAACATTTATGGGGCATAATCGAGAAATCAGTTCGTGCACAAAAGCTTGCATAGGCAACACTTTCCCAGTTATTGATAGCTGTAGAGGCAACATGGCTCAGTATTTCTGCAGGAGACTTACAGTGCTTGTTGGGTCCATTCCACGTCCAGTTGCTGCACTACACTGGGCAAAAGGAGGCCCGACACGATATCAGGAGGCATCCCATGACTTCAGTCGCCTCAGCTTACTTTGTTAAGTGAAAGAAACGTTTCTTTTCGTACGTTAAGTCTTAATGTACTTTGTGTAGGTCCACAGAAAAATCTGATTCTCGTCTATTTTAGCTCTGCAAAAGGGGAAGGAAGAAAGATTTATACAGTACTGGCCATTAAAATTGCTACACCGCGAAGATGACGTGTTACAGACGCGACATTTAATCGACAGGAAGAAGATGTTGTGATATGCAAATGATTAGCTTCTCAGAGCATTCACACAAGGTTGGCACCGGTCGCGACACCTACAACGTGCTGACATGAGGAAAATTTCCAACCGATTTCTCGTACACAAACAGCAGTTGACCGGCGTTGCCTGATGAAACGTTGTTGTGATGCCTCGTGTAAGGAGAAGAAATGCGTACCATCACGTTTCCGTCTTTGATAAAGGTCGGATTGTAGCCTATCGCGATTGCGGTTTACAGTATCGCGACATTGCTGCTCGCGTTGGTCGAGATCCAACGACTGTTAGCAGAATATGGAATCGGTGGGTTCACGAGGGTAATACCGACACCCCCGGGATAACAAGGCCGCCCAGCAGTGTTAGTGACGTCACACTAAGCGGCCCATAGCCGACGCAGCAGTCCACGGACACCTCCGTACAGACGCGCCTGATGCTAACGATCTTCTGTCCGTCATACAGAAAGGAGCGAACTATAATTCGAACCAAAGACCAAATTATATATATTCTTGTAAACAGCATAAAGGTTCATAACGAAATACCGATTACATATACAGGCAGGAATAGGTTCTAGAACTCCTCTGAAAAGTGTTTATCTTCAGTACCAGAATGAACATCAAATTGTCACGTTTTCTAAATAGAAAAGCACTTTGTTAGTAACAGACAGCAATAATGAGACTTGCAGTTGGTGATTTCTACGTGGAAAAGGAAATAAGCTGTAGAGAGATTGAAAATGATAAGTAAAGAGAGCCTTAGCCTTTTGCTCACATTCTTACATGTAATGCACTTGGTTGTTTTTCATTTCCTTACCTTTCATAACATTTAAATATTGTTTCAAGAAGTGTATATTCTATAGCAGAGTGAACTTCAAATTATCGGGCTTTTCTTAAAGGAAAGAGCAGTCCCTTAGTACCACAGTGCAAGACAGAATCATGTGTTCAGTGATGTCTATGTTAAAAGGAGAATATTTGATATCTATCTTTTGTTTCCATTCTTTATTACTGGGGATACACTTGTAAAAATTCTTGAAAAGAGCTGTCACCATGAACATATGATTAAATTCCCAATAGTCATGTATTTTATGAGATAAAGCGAACTCTTGTTACCTTATTGTAAACGAAAGTTGTGAGGGTTTTGCTATGTATGACAGTGTTTAAGATAATTTACTTTCAGTGTAATAGCTTGAAAATGTTAAGTCCTGCTGTCAGTTGTCATTTGTCACCACCTGTATGCGAGTTTTAAAGCTAAATAGTGTTCTGACAATTATAAAATAGTGCCAAAGTTCCTCAATCGATTGAACATATTCCTGGCCGTATATGTAATCGGTATTTCGTTATGAACCTTTATGCTGTTCACAAGAATATATATAATTTGGTCTTTGGTTCGAATTATAGTTCGCTCCTTTCTGTATGACGGACAGAAGATCGTTAGCATCCGGCGCGTCTGTACGGAGGTGTCCGTGGACTGCTGCGTCGGCTATGGGCCGCTTAGTGTGACGTCACTAACACTGCTGGGCGGCCTTGTTCTCCCGGGGGTGTCGGTAATACGGAAAGCCGTGCTGGATCCCAACGGCCTCGTATCACTAGCAGTCGAGATGACAGGCATCTTATCCGCATGACTGTAACGGATCGTGCAGCCACGTCTCGATCACTAAGTCAAGAGATGGGGACGTTTGCAAGACAACAACCATCTGCACGAACAGTTCGACTTCCCGGATTCGATTCCCGGCGGGGTCAGGGCTTTTCCCTGCCTCGTGATGACTGGGTGTTGTGTGCTGTCCTTAGGTTAGTTAGGTTTAAGTAGTTCTAAGTTCTAGGGGACTGATGACCATAGCTGTTAAGTCTCATAGTGCTCAGAGCCATTTGAACCATTTGAACAGTTCGACGACGTTTGCAGCAGCATGGACTGTCAGCTCGGAGACGTAGCTGCGGTTACCCTTCACGCTGCATCGCAGACAGGAGTGCCTGCGATGGTGTACTCAACGACGAACCTGGGTGCACGAATGGCAAAACGTCATTTTTTGGGATGAATCCAGGTTCTGTTCATAGCATCATGATGGTCGCATCCGTGTTTGGCGACATCGCGGTGAACGCACATTGGAAGCGTGTATTCGTCATCGCCATACTGGCGTATCACCTGGCGTGATGGTATGGGGTGCCATTGGTTACACGTCTCGGTCACCACTTGTTCGCATTGACGGCACTTTGAACAGTGGCCGTTACATTTCAGATGTGTTACGACACGTGGCTCTACCATTCATTCGATTCCTGCGAAACCCTATATTTCAGCAGGATAATGCACGACCGCATGTTGGAGGTCCTGTACGGGCCGTTCTGGATACAGAAAATGTTCGACTGCTGCCCTGGCCAGCACATTCTCCAGATCTCTCACCAATCGAAAACGTCTGGTCGATGCTGGCCGAGCAACTGGCTCGTCACAATACACCAGTCACTACTGTTGATGAAGTGTGGTATCGTGTTCAGGCTGCATGGGCAGCTGCACCTCTACACGCAATCCAAGATCTGCTTGACTGAATGCCCAGGCGTATCAAGGTGGTTGTTCTGGGTACTGCTTTCTTAGGATCTATGCACCCAAACTGCGTGAAAATGTAATCACATGTCAGTTCTAGTATAATATATTAGTCCAATGAATACCCGTTTATCATCTGCATTTCTTCTTGGTGTAGCAAATTTAATGGCCAGTAGTGTAATTTAACGTTCCATCGATAACGAGAACTTTCAGATATGGAGCACGACGCTGGGGTAGGGAAGAATGGGAAGCCATCCCGACATTTTCCTTAAGCGATTTACAAAAACCACGCAAAACATAAAACTTGATGGCCGACAGGGATCTGAACCATCGTCCTCCCAAGTGCGACACCAGTGTGCTAACCGCGTCTCGTACTTAAGTTTCAGCTCCTGTTCCTTACCTTGGTGGCCTTCTCCAGAGAGCTGGACGTGCTGAGGATCTCGCCGCGCGTCAGCAGGCCCTGCACGTAGAAGGCGGCGAACAGCGGCGGCACGAAGGCCAGCACGAGCAGGCCGACGCGCCACTCGTAGTACATGGCGAACACCAGCGCCAGCACCAGCGTGCCCAGCGACTGCGTCACCGTGCCGATGCGCTGGCCCGTCGCCTGCGGATCAAGGCATTGCGGCTCTAGTGTCGGCCTCCGCGTATCACACGCGTAACTGGTAATAATAAAATGCATCCCTCCATCGCCATCCGTAGCTGTGGAATCCTAAACGTATCCATAATTGCAGTACCAAACATCCCCTGAACTTCTGTAACATCAAAATTCTACAAATTCCTCCTGCAACTAATGAGCTCCACCTTCCATTCAATATCTGCTAACCTGTGAAGCACGAGTCGTTTACCACCTCACCAAAGTATCCTCGCTACTCACCCTGTAACACCATAGCTCTAATGCTCTACTGATTTACCGGGTGATCAAAAAGTCAGTATAATTTTGAAAACTTAATAAACCACGGAATAATGTAGATAGAGAGGTAAAAATTGACACACATGCTTGGAATGACATGGGGTTTTATTAGAACAAAAAAAAGGCAAAGTATTGCTAGACGCGTGAAAGATCTCTTGCGCGCGTCGTTTGGTGATAATCGTGTGCTCAGCCGCCACTTTCGTCATGCTTGGCCTCCCAGGTCCCCAGACCTCGGTCCGTGCGATTATCGGCTTTGTGGTTACCTGAAGTCGCAAGCGTATCGTGATCGACCGACATCTCTAGGGATGCTGAAAGACAACGTCCGACGCCATTGCCTCACCATAACCCCGGACATGCTTTACAGTGCTGTTCACAACATTATTCCTCGACTACAGCTATTGTTGAGGAATGATAGTGGAAATATTGAGTATTTCCTGTAAAGAACATCATCTTTGCTTTGTCTTACTTTGTTATGCTAATTATTGCTATTCTCATCAGATGAAGCGCCATCTGTCGGACATTTTTTGAACTTTTGTATTTTTTTGGTTCTAATAAAACCCCATGTCATTTCAAGCATGTGTGTCAATTTGTACCTCTCTATCTACTTTATTCCGTGATTTATTCAGTTTTCAAATTTATACTGAATTTTTGATCATCCGGTATTTTGCCTTTTGTTTTATTTAATGTTACATCGTTGAGCTTCTGTAAATGTGTTTGACTGAATCGATAACACAAAATTGTATACTCCTTTCTTTGTAAAATCTTTGATGTCTTTTAAAGTATAGGAAGTGTAATCTCTGTACTATGTACAATATGAGCAAATTATATCTTTTGTCTTTGCCATATAATCTCTTTGGTTATCTTTAAAATTAAATAATGTTATTTAAATAATTTTGTATAGAACTACCAATATGTGCAACTGTTCTGTTTTATTTAATATGTGTGGTTGCTGTTATGTAAACTGCTGACCTACACTTAGGGTTCTTAGTTATTTTGTATGTAAAAGGTGTTGCGGTTCCCCTCAGGAACGGAACTGTGTAGCGCTCGCAAATTGTAGTTGGCCTAGGTAGAGAAGGTGGAACAAAGAGTCAGTCGGGGACGAGCTACCAACCTATCAGCTGCTCATGTAAAAGTTGTGTATTGTGCTGATCCCGGGAGAGGCTTTTCCTGACGCTTTCCAATGCCTCGGATGGATGGATAAAGAGCTGGAACTATTCTGGAATTGGTATCTATCATCGCCACCAAGAAATGACGGAGTCCAGCAATTCTACCTGCAAAACCACCAACCAACATGCAATCGCCACCACATTGCGCTATCACTGTAATGGAACACCATAGTTATGTACAGTGAAGGGTCAGCTCATAGAATGTTATAGTGTACCCAAATATATAGTAAAATTTGAATGAAATTTTGTACCTACCGTGATTTATCCTCAATCACATATCCACTTAGGGTCCCTCCCACGCTAAAGTGTTTCCCGAGTGTCCTTCATTGAAGGCATATTAAAATTAATATGGTATTAGAGTGTGCTAAAATTAATATTGTTTGTTGAAAGGATCTTACAAATATCTCAAATTTGTGTTTCACTGCAGTAAAAGTTCAGAACTGCAACTGTTGAGAGTTATATGTTCATGCTTGATAAGCACTTGTTTCTCTAGTGTACTGGAAGTGTGTTTAGTTTGCTCTGCTACAGTGGTCAATATTAAGGGTCCCCCTCCATTGAAAGTGGTTCAAATGCACAAAGTTACTTAATTATATAAAGTTTTAATTGCTCTTGCTATTCAAGCCAAATTCTGTACAATATTGGTTTCCTCTTGTGTATTGAAAATGCATGTTAATAGTGTAATAGGATCCACAGTTTATCCTTTACGCTCATGATAAATAACAGTTAATAGAAAGACTACTATCCATGAAAACAGTAACTTTTTTTTATTCAAAATTCAGTGAGAAATTGTTTGTTAGTGAAATACATGTAACTTTCGTTCTACATAGAAAAGTATTTAGCTGAGAGAGACCTAACCTATGACCAGTTCATAATTTTGCGGTGAACTACATTTACAATTTTTTGTCAGATGGGAAAATGTTTGAAAAGTAATACTGAACCTATGTCCAATTTATGATTCTACAGAGAATATTAATAGTAATGCTATAAAGACTATTCAGTTTGAATAAGCCCTGAAAGTAATAGTGTGCATGGTTATCTGATATATTTATGTAAATAGTTTGTTCTGCTCTGTCAGATCTAGCCTTACCGTGAACATATGCAGGTGTCAGAGTTCATTGCACTCTCGAGTGACAAAAGTATAGGCTGTGTTTGCCCATTGAAGTTACTTATTTTCATTTTCAGGAACAAGAATGTTACTCATTCTCTTTGCCTAATTAGGCTGGCGACCGTTTTCTTTATTCTTTGAACAGTGTAGATAGGTAAAACGTTGTTTCTTACTGTTTAAATATTTACGTAATTTTGACTTTCACTTCCGATAAGCCACCTCCGTTAGGTACAACACGGTCAACATAACAAAATTCCTCTCAGAGGGTAACACTGCTCTGCTTCTTTATACTATAACTGCTTGAATAAAAATAATCTCATTATACAAACTGCCTCCTGCTTTGAGGTTATAGTATAGCAGTAGCGGACAGTAGTGTTATAACCCACTGTCCTGCATGCCCCATAAGCTCTTTGTGGGTCAGTCCATCGTTTCTCTCCACCTTCCATAATCCTTCACACATATACCAGCAATGCCTCCAAATTACAGGTACACATTCCTCAGATACTCTCACGACGACTCTCGCAGTGACGTCATGTCTGCGTGTTCTAGCAGATAGAAATGGAGTGGCCATAAGCCATGGGGAGGCGCCGGATGTGATGTCGATCATCGGCTGCTGGGGCCTATGCGGTGCTTTTGGCACCATACAGTCTTGGTTCCAGACGCCCCAAATTGAACACTGCGACCACCTGCATCACAATAGACCCTCATTCGCCACATACCGCACTACAGGGACCACGTCACGTCCGTTCGTGTAACAACAGCGACCAGCCTGGGCAGCGGTATACACATGTGGAAACAGGGTATCCGTGATACTGAAAATCCACCCTAGACACAGTGTACCTCGGAAATCCTAACTCTTATGTAATCTACTATATGCCATGACCTATAGGTCCTACTCCGATTGTCACCACGAGTTCAAAGTCGTTTAACTCGTGTGTGTGTGTTGGGGCTTATGGGCGCTCATCGTCGAGGTCATCAGCGCCGTCGTTTAACTCGTGACGTGCTGCTGTGATCACGACAAACATCTCTGTAACAGACTACTCAGATACCATGTCTACCGCACGCCGCCTCTACAGTAACTGCAACATTCAGACGTGATACACGGCACGTTTTCAAAGGCGACAACCATATCCCTGACTTTTTGCCATGCAGTGTAACAGTTCCCTGCATTCCCTTTTGAACATTGGGCCAGCTCACTTCACATTCGATCGTAAACCTGCGCTCGGCATCTGTACCTCAGATATCGAATACTGTTTCGCCAAATCATTAATTTTGTAATTTCTCTACGAATTGCCAAAACCATTTTATAAGGGGTAAAGTTTTAGTTAGTACGTGGAAAAAATAAAGTTACGTACTTCACTATTAGTTTGTTTGCAGTTACAGACCTGGTTCACAGTCATATCACGGTACCACAGTACCGTAGCACGCCACTAAGGGAGACAAAAAAATGGCGCAGCCTATTCATAGA
Organism: Schistocerca cancellata; assembly: GCF_023864275.1. Classification (NCBI taxonomy): domain Eukaryota; kingdom Metazoa; phylum Arthropoda; class Insecta; order Orthoptera; family Acrididae; genus Schistocerca; species Schistocerca cancellata. The sequence goes on along the minus strand of NC_064628.1, from coordinate 241,188,229 downwards.
GTGGAATATGGCACGGTAATTCGTTTTCTGATTTTAAACGGGAACAACGTTCCAACAACCTACGCCAAGTTGATGGAAATATACAATAACAATGCTCCGTTGTATGACGGTTTCTAGGTGCGGCAGGCACTTCCATTGTGTTCCAACAAGCCCGAATGACGAAGAATGAAGTGAAGAATAGGGAATAGCAAGGGAAGCGGAGGTCCTGGCGCCCGAAGAACCTCTTGTCTCAATCGAGGTGATAGCGGAAAAGGTGAAAATCGGTCTTGGACCAGTTTTCAACATCTTGCACGACATTTTGAAGTTAACAAAAGTCACAACTGCTCACACTGACTAAAATCGTCCGCTGAATCGAGGCAGCGGTGGATATGATGCAACTACCGCAGGTTACTGCAGGTGACTTCCTTAGGCGCCTATTCCCCATGGACGAGTGCCGGATGTGACACTATGATGTCGAAACAAAGGAACAAAATAATCAGTCGAAACATGCGACTCCACCACCACCGAAAAGGGCCACCATGCAAAAGGTGGATTGCCAAGGTGTAGTGCTAGTAGATTGTGCTCGTAAGGAACCAACCGTCAGAGGAGCATGCTACCAGAATCTCCGGGAAAAGATTACTGAAGCCTATAAAGCACGCTTTCGAAGGGACCCTTATGTGCCAAGACAACGCATCACCCCTGCTACACCCGACAGCAACACGTGCTCCTTCTCCGTGCTACAAAATTTTGTCTCGCTCCGACGTATTCTCCTGGCATGGCAGTCACAGACTTCTTGTTTCCCCAGATGAAGAAATCGTTACGTGACAGGCCTCTCCATAATGACGACAAATTGATTTTGGATGTTGTACTTTCCTGAAGAGCCAAAATGCAGGTTTCGACAGCCGGAGTCTCAGTCATCCATTGCTGGAGAAAAATTTGTCGCATTGAAAAGGCAGTTTGTAGAGAAAATTAACACCATCACGTTTCATAGCAGTAGCCTGATGATTTCAAGGTGATGATTAAAACTTTATGACTAGCGCTTATATACGAATTTACCCATTGTTGTAAGAACTTATTAATTTTGTAACGGTGTATACCAGGCTTGAGCAACCTTTGGTGACCCGCGGGCCTGATTCACATACCTAATTAAGATCGTGGACTGCGTCGTCACATGACGCGACAGCAGTGGTCTTGGTGCATAAAGTGAAAACTAAAGCATTCGTGACAATATTTATAGGGTAATGCACAGATATCAATGGCACCTGTTTCTCGACACGCCACATAAACAAATTAAGCCTCAAGACACGCGTTTTTGAGATACCATTCACTTTACGTTCAACCCACCTACATATGTTTACATTTATTTACGCATAGTGAACGTTGTTTTCTTACTCACGGCGTTTCACAATGGCTGTCTTAAAAAATTTCCGTTGTAAAATTCTGCAACACTGTCAGGAAAGAAAAACAATATTCACGACTGATTCATAAATGTAAACATATGAAGATGTGGTGACAAGCAACCTGAAATGTGAGCATGGAAAATTAAAGGCCTATAAAAGTAACTGGTAGCAGCTGACTCATTATAAATTACCTCCAGTTTCAACAGTAGCAGTGTTCTGCATTCGTCCTGGAGTTGGCGACATTCAGCATCTGCATTTCTTTTCTTAATGCCAGATATTTTGGGAATAAACTGAGTAACGAGAATAGGAAACACTTGCACGAAATTAAGAAACAACTAGAACAAAACTTTACGCGTGAATCGACAATGGATAACTAGAATCGTTCATCAAGTAATAGCCCTTGTTGTCGTTGTTCAAATCGGCATATTTCGCTAGTAGTCGGTAATTTTCGTGCCATTCTCGCCTGCTACCAACTTTTGCGATCTATCATTGTGTAGCACAGAGACAGGCAGCATACAGTAATTGACGTGTGTGTGTTGTCAGCACTGATCCAGAAGTGAAAATACTTCTACCCGCACCCTTGTACAGAGCAAGCTGTTTCCTCCACGCTCCTCACGCACACGAGCATGTGGGCCGTAACTTCACACTCAGACTCGGTTGCGCATGCGTGGAGTACGCAAAACTGGTGTGCGACATGAGCCGCAAACACGAGATGAGTCAAGCGTCGGCAGAAATATCTGAAAATGCGTCCCGTGCGGAATATAATGTATGCGCCTTGCTCTCTCTCGCACGTACTTCTCCCGTGGGCCGGCTGGAAACCAGTAGTGGGCCGAACTTTTGCCCACCCGGTACAGCGTAAAGAAAGAGTCAGCAGTTTTATTCCATTATGATGCAACAGATTAGCTTGTTGTCGAGCAATACTACTAAGGAAAATTATATTCAAGGTTGATGATGGGACGTTACGTCTCATCGCTAATTTATAATAATAGCACGTATTTCAGCAACACCTACGTACTTACCCCCTGTATCTTTGCTGCATCTCCGGACAGCCTGGCGCACAGCGCCCCAGTGCTGTTGTTCTTGTCGTCGAACCACGCCACCTCCTGGCGCAGCATCGCATCAAACATCAATTCTCGAAAGCGCAACGTCAGTTTCTCGCCAGCGATGCCGTACAGGTAGCTCTGAAGTTCGAAACATACAGTGTTTGCCTTATGGTGTACTGCATAGTAGCCTACATAACAGGGTATATCATTTACTTTCTATCTATTCCCACCACAGAAGTGAAAATGACTCGCTAAGAGTAATTTATACGGCTAGAAGTACTCTCCTACGTCATGTGCAGCCCATTTGCTATAAGTCTCATCTGCTCATGAAAAGCTATCTCTAGTGGGCTAATACTAAGGTCTTCTGAGAACGAATTAGTTACATTTTTTGACACATAGTGGAAAACGCGTGAGAAGATACACACTCCAATGTGATACTCTGGTTTTTGCTTCCCTGTAGTGACCTCCTTTATAAAAGTGACGGAGGTGCTGTGTCAGCCTCAATTGTGAAAATAAAATTCCTCTGTATAACGTTATCCCTACAAGAGTGACATCTCAGAATTTGAACAATATTAGTTTTAACGTGACCTAAAAACCAGGCACACACTTTAGCTGTTACTACCAGAACGTCGTTCTTCACCTTAACTGCTATTTGTTACATTGCACAGTACCAGGGCAGGTGTCATCAGCAACAATCTAATTATTCCAGAGGGTTACACAAAAGAATACAAATCTGAAGTATATTTCTGATATGTAATTCCAGAACACTGAAAATTTGTATCTTCAGTTACCATTGTTACTTCACAGAAACTATCAATCCAAGCATTCGTTCGTTTTTAAAAGATACCAAATGGAAATTGTGCCCTAAGAACGGAATCTGATATAGTATAGAAACGCTTACAGCAGTTCTTAGTGTGTTCGTAAAATTCAGATTGTTTCCAAGGTGTAGTAAGATCTTCTACCGAGGGAAGCATCATAAACCTCCAGAATCTGTATAATTAGAGTTTTTATTTTACTATGATTACTTCTGTTAAAAGCATGAACACCAACCTGTATAAAAGAGGACAGCCCAGTGACGACTCCGAGGATGACAAACATTAGACAGTATATGTTGGTGTTGTTACGGATTTCCACAGGATCGGTAGTCCCGAGGGCCTGGCAAACAAAAAGGTTATGACCTCACACTTTAGTGCAAACTGTAAAGTATTAATGAGTGTGATCGAAATAACTGATACAAAACTGCAGGATATAAGTGCTATCGAAGTTGAAATACAGTAGAGACAGGTAAAGGGGAAAAATCTCTTATTACTCAACAGTCACTGGAAACAGCTTTTTTCTAAATACCCATCATACACATTTCGTAACACTTTTTATACTAGAGGGTATTATACGGTTGTATGGAAAGAAATATGTCACAAATGCTTCAAAGAACAAGAAGACAGCGTTAAAAAAGCTGAATAATACTGTTTAGTGCAAAAAGATAAAACTGAAGCAGACATCGCAGAAAATGAACAATTACAACTAAGTAACAAAAATATTTTCGATGGTTTTAATACACTGCTCGCGGAACTTTGATTCCTCTATTCTTTTTTCTATAGTTTCCTGCTTCTGATTCCGAAATATCATTTTTTTTCGAATCTCATTGATGTGTGCTACTAAAGTTACCCTCATGCAGATATTTTCTGCATTGTACAGCTGATTGTATAATTTTTCTATATTATTCTGTTCCTTACGTAATAGTAAGTTCAGTAAAGCATAATAGATGGCTCTTAGTTATATTTAATCTTCTTGAATCTAGCGTATTTTCAAAAATACATTAAGCTCTTTTCCTTTGTATTTTTTTAAATTAACTGTCTTTTTTTCAATTATTTTTGTTATAATGTTTCAAATGGGCACATTTCACTGTCCGCGCCCGACAGGCGGCGCAACTTGTATTGTTTTCGTGGCAGCAGTGTAAGCCAGTGGGCCTGCCAGTCTGATGTTCCTAACTAGGCACACGTGCCAGAGGCTGGAACGTGTTCCTTTTTATGTTTTAACTTGAGCATATGCGCTCTTAATTCTGACCATTGCTTTCTCACAATGTAATAGTACGCAGGTAACCTTTGTACGTTATGATAATTGTCATCTTGGTATATTTTCCGTCACACCGAATTTTTTGTTTATTATTTTATAGGGTTTCTAAAAATTTCATTCCTATGTACATATCCTAAGAGGTGTCAAAAGCTAGGTCAATGTACCAAACAGTTATTTGCAACCGGTTGGCTGTGTAATTCCTATGTTGTAACTAATATACGTTTGGTGAGAAACAACCATGTTTAAAACTGAAAAATGACAGTAATCAAATAATTATCGGTCTTTCAGCTCATGATAGTATGTTATAAATACAGGGTGTCCCTCCAAAGAATCTCCAGCCTCGTTTTCTCTGGTGTTTCGGTAGTTATTTGCAACTTAGTTTTTGCAGCGAATAGCTGCAGTCATCCCAAAGAAATACTGCTCATCACGTCTTTCAAGTGACGACCGTTCTTGACGGAAGGTGTCGGTTTATTTCCCGCTACAAACAAAATGGATTTCAAAGCGAAATTTTAATGCACATTCAGTACAACGGCACAATTTAGTCTACTGCGACGTTCGTTTTATCGGTATGTATTAAAAGAGACAGTAAAGCATAAAGAGTAATCTAGGACTCCAGCCGCGACAGCAACGCGCTGTTCCCTGCTGACTGCAGGCCGCCATGCAGCTGCGCTGCCCAGTCGCTGGTGAAGTGCTAGTTAACTCTTTGTGTGCATTAACAATGAGAACATTAGAGGTCTTCTCACGCTGCCTTGGGGTTTATCCAATGTTACTTTCGCACCTGTAAATTATTCGTCGTCCAATATAACGTAATGTTCCGTGTGATCGTCTCTGGTTTAGAAGGCGATGATGTGGTGCAGCGTCTAATGTCTTATGAAAATGTTGAAGACTGAATCTACCCATATACCAGCATCTACTGCCTGAAAAATAGTGTGTATGGATAAAGCAAGCTGTCTTCAGCATATGTGGTTTTTCCTGAAAGTAATGCCTTCAGGGCACAAAGAAATTACAGACACTGGCTCCGAGTGGGCATTGATTGAAATCAATGAGAAAAGTCGAAATTTTTGTGCCTGACCGGGATTCGAATTCTGGTCTCCTGTTCTCTTGGCAGATGCTCTGACAAATAATCGTCCAGACACGGCGGTCATTGCAACTGCATGGACTACCCTAGCACACCTCCCGTCAGACCCAGATTCTCAACTTATCCACATACTACTGATGTAGTGCCCCTTGCCCATTTTCCTCATTACTTGCGGCATTTCGCCGATACGAGTTTGTGCCTGGTGCGCATCTATACTGAAGAGATCACCACCTTATATATACAGGGTGGTCCATTGATCGTGACCGGGCCAAATATCTCACGAAATAAGCGTCAAACGAAAAAACTACAAAGAACTACGGTGAAACAATGTTCTACAGTTATTCTGAGTACAAGGACTAATTCAGCAAGCGCTACATGCAGACACTGAGACAGCCAATCTTGTAAACATCGTAGTCTTCGTAAACAAACCCCTACAGATCTTATTTGTTACAACATGCCACTGAACGTCTGATGTTTCAAGCGTAAACTTTACGTTACAAATTACTCCAGATGTAATTAACATTTTACGATGTAACAAACGGCTTTGATTAAGTATTTGTTTCTATTTTCAGTTGTGCTAAAAATAATGACAGGTTTCCATTTTAAAGAAACATTAATATGTGTTGAAAATCATACTTCCGTGGATTTGTCCGTGGTTTGTAATAACCAATTCCACCAGCCCCTCTCCTCACTTGCGGTCTGTGGAATTGGTTATCAGTGTTTGTTGCGGTTTGGGGGGTGTTTCCAGTGGTAATGTTAAGTGACTCACCCTGTATTGAATATAAGTTTCATACTTTCAGGTTTCATACTTTCAACATTCACTTTGTTGACGTGCATATAAATATCTGCACGTTGGAGTTGTTCTGTAAGATACGTTGCGAACCTCTCAGGGTTTTTAGGGAACTATGGAATGGCAAATTTGGTTTCATTGTTTAGTCATCGTCGACTTTTATGGCACTAGGTACACTCCGTATTGTGAAAACTGTGTTCCAAATCCGTATAAACGTAAGTACACTCCCGGAAATTGAAATAAGAACACCGCGAATTCATTGTCCCAGGAAGGGGAAACTTTATTGACACATTCCTGGGGTCAGATACATCACATGATCACACTGACAGAACCACAGGCACATAGACACAGGCAACAGAGCATGCACAATGTCGGCACTAGTACAGTGTATATCCACCTTTCGCAGCAATGCAGGCTGCTATTCTCCCATGGAGACGATCGTAGAGATGCTGGATGTAGTCCTGTGGAACGGCTTGCCATGCCATTTCCACCTGGCGCCTCAGTTGGACCAGCGTTCGTGCTGGACGTGCAGACCGCGTGAGACGACGCTTCATCCAGTCCCAAACATGCTCAATGGGGGACAGATCCGGAGATCTTGCTGGCCAGGGTAGTTGACTTACACCTTCTAGAGCACGTTGGGTGGCACGCGATACATGCGGACGTGCATTGTCCTGTTGGAACAGCAAGTTCCCTTGCCGGTCTAGGAATGGTAGAACGATGGGTTCGATGACGGTTTGGATGTACCGTGCACTATTCAGTGTCCCCTCGACGATCACCAGTGGTGTACGGCCAGTGTAGGAGATCGCTCCCCACACCATGATGCCGGGTGTTGGCCCTGTGTGCCTCGGTCGTATGCAGTCCTGATTGTGGCGCTCACCTGCACGGCGCCAAACACGCATACGACCATTATTGGCACCAAGGCAGAAGCGACTCTCATCGCTGAAGACGACACGTCTCCATTCGTCCCTCCATTCACGCCTGTCGCGACACCACTGGAGGCGGGCTGCACGATGTTGGGGCGTGAGCGGAAGACGGCCTAACGGTGTGCGGGACCGTAGCCCAGCTTCATGGAGACGGTTGCGAAAGGTCCTCGCCGATACCCCAGGAGCAACAGTGTCCCTAATTTGCTGGGAAGTGGCGGTGCGGTCCCCTACGGCACTGCGTAGGATCCTACGGTCTTGGCGTGCATCCGTACGTCGCTGCGGTCCGGTCCCAGGTCGACGGGCACGTGCACCTTCCGCCGACCACTGGCGACAACATCGATGTACTGTGGAGACCTCACGCCCCACGTGTTGAGCAATTCGGCGGTACGTCCACCCGGCCTCCCGCATGCCCACTATACGCCCTCGCTCAAAGTCCGTCAACTGCACATACGGTTCACGTCCACGCTGTCGCGGCATGCTACCAGTGTTAAAGACTGCGATGGAGCTCCGTATGCCACGGCAAACTGGCTGACACTGACGGCGGCGGTGCACAAATGCTGCGCAGCTAGCGCCATTCGACGGCCAACACCGCGGTTCCTGGTGTGTCCGCTGTGCCGTGCGTGGGATCATTGCTTGTACAGCCCTCTCGCAGTGTCCGGAGCAAGTATGGTGGGTCTGACGCATAGGTGTCAATGTGTTCTTTTTTCCATTTCCAGGAGTGTATTTTCGTTCATCCGGTATCGTATTTAGAAGTGTCGCTAGCTGGCCGCTTGGGGCGCTACTATCGCCGCGGGTCAGACTCTAGCTCTGCCGTGCACTCACCCCGAGCACGCTGCCGAAGAGCACGGAGTAGACGGGCATGGCGCAGCCGTTGAGGACGGCGGCCAGCGTGGCCCCGGCCAGCAGCGGCCACTCCGGCCTGTTGACGCGCAGGATCTGCAGCATCGTCGCCGTCTGCACGGGCGGCTCCTCGTAGCGCTCCGCCAGGCGCCGCTGGCCCTCCGTCAGCTCCTCATCCTCTTCCACAGCCGACTGGTCACTGCGCACGCTCACCAGCCTATCCAGTTTCTGCAGTCCCGCGCCTGAAAGCAACGGCAACGTAGCAGAAACTTACCTCAGACGACATTCTGTACACTTAGGAAGAAAAAAAAGCCAGTGTCAATTTGAATAGCCGCGCGGGGTAGCCGCGCGGTCTATGGCGTCTTGTCGCGGTTCGCTACCGTCGGAGGTTCTAGTCCTCCCTCGGGCAAGGGTGTGTGTGTTGTCCTTACCGTAAGTTAGTTTAAGTTAGATTAAGTAGTGTGTAAGCTTAGGGACCGATGACCTTAGCAGTTTGGTCCCATAAGAACCTACCGCAAATTTCAAAACTTTTCCAATTTGAATAAAACACTTTGGCTATTTGAAACAGTAAAACAAAACATCGACGTTTCGACCGTCCTTACAGTGGTCCTCCTCAGAGTGAGTTAACTGCTGGATAACGTTGGGTATATTGACTTTTCTGGAGACTAGAAATCTCCTCTGTAGGAATCAGCATGGGTTTCGAAAAATATGATCGTGTGAAACCGAGCTCGCGCTATTCGTCCACGAGGCTCAGAGGGCCATACACACGGGTACCCCGGTAGATGCCGTGTTCCTTGACTTCCGCAAGGTGTTTGACACAGTTCGCCACAGTCGTTTAATGAACAAAGTAAGAGCATATGGACTATCAGACCAATTGTGTGATTGGATTGAAGAGTTCCCAGATAACAGAACGCAGCATGTCATTCTCAATGGAGAGGTGTCTTCCGAAGTAAGAGTGATTTAGGTGTGCCGCAGGGGAGTGTCGTAGGACCGTTGTTATTCACAATATACATAAATGAACTTGTGGATGACATCGGAAGTTCACTGAGGCTTTTTGCGGATGATGGTGTGGTATATCGAGAGGTTGTAACAATGGAAAATTGTACTGAAATGCAGGAGGATCAGCAGCGAATTGAAGCATGGTGCAGGGTATGGCAATTGAATCTCAATGTGGACAAGTGTAATGTGCTGCTAATACGTAGAAAGAAAGATCCCTTATCATTTAGCTACAATATAGCAGGTCAGAAACTGGAAGCAGTTAATTCCATAAATTATCTGGGAGTACGCATTAGGAGTGATTTAAAATGGAATGATCATATAAAGTTGATCGTCGGTAAAGCGGATGCCAGACTGAGATTCATTGGAAGAATCCTAAGGAAATGCAATCCGAAAACAAAGGAAGTAGGTTACAGTACGCTTGTTCGTCCACTGCTTGAATACTGCTCAGCAGTGTCAGCAGTGTGGGATCCGTAACAGATAGGGTTGATAGAAGAGATAGAGAGGATCCAACGGAGGGCGCCGCGCTTCGTTACAGGATCATTTAGTAAAAGCGAAAGCGTTACGGAGATGACAGATAAACTCCAGTGGAGGACTCTGCAGGAGAGACGTTCAGTAGCTCGGTACGGGCTTTTGTTGAAGTTTCGAGAACATACCTTCACCGAGGAGTCAAGCAGTATATTGCTCCCTTCTACGTATATCTCGCGAAGAGACCATGAGGATAAAATCAGAGAGATTTGATCCCACACAGAGGCATACCGACAATCCTTCTTTCCACGAACAATACGAGACTGGAATAGGAGGGAGAACCGATAGAGGTACTCAAGGTACCCCCCGCCACACACCGTCGGGTGGCTTGCGGAGTATGGATGTAAATGTAGATGTATATGTAGAGATTTTCCCCTAAATACTATCGTCTGTCGGTTCTCGGTTGACTATCGACATCACACTTTGGGATGTCATTCGCCAATTCGAAGTTAGGAATGCTATGGAAGAGTCGCCGCACAGCAGCCTGTGCTGCTCTGGCCGCTGATTGGTAAGCAACAGCGAATCGGCGACTTGAACGCAAGGGTAGTGTTTTCCCGCCAACAATGCCGTACAGCAATTCTCAGGTGGCAGCTTGTTCATATTGTTGAACTTGGGTCATGTGGAGCTACTGGCTCGCGAACACAGGCTGGCAGCTAGGCTGTCGGTAGTTTGCAGTCATCCTCCCTGTTCATTGCTAACATTTTCTTTGGCATGAAGACTACTGTCCAGTTTAATGGGACGAAGGTGTTAATGGGTTTTGGGTAGTTGTCTCATGCTATTAGTTCCGTAGTCGAGCAGCCATCTTAATGCAGTCGATTAGTCCACTCTTTTATTAATACTATTTACGTGTAACAAAGGTATGAATAGATATAGGCCTACTGGAGATGGTACGTGAACGTTTTTATGACTGTGGCTGCACTTATGTGGCCTTTGCTTTTGATTTTAATCAGAGTAACTACTCATACATCAGTCCCAAAGTCTTGAGAAATGGCGCTGATGGCTACACTGTTAAGCACCCAACAATTTAAAATCCATACAGCCATCGATCCTGTTTATGCAGTTAGTGCGTTCAGTTATTTCGATAGCTTCTTCAACATCCCAATGCCGCATCCTTGGCTAATTAGCATGCAATGTTCTGGACATTGTGAACAGGTTCTGCGTCTGTCGACATAGTATGAAAAAATAATGCCCATATTGCCTTTCTAATATCACTTATACATTTAGTATTTTGCCTTATACAAACCTAATAAGATCTCTGCAATATTACTATGACATCATCTGTCAACCTGTTCCTACCTCCAATAGGCTTTCCATCAGCAAGTTGCTTTCTTCCTAAGTTTGCTCTGGGCTACTTCAGTCTTGACCCCAGTCTCTTCTGAATGTGGCCAATACAGTCCAGCTTTTTTACTTGAATATCATTACCATAGGGTTTCAATTCTTCAGTTGTTTTGAAACTTCTGCAGTCAATATCACCTAGATACCATGAGATAGACCTTTCAAAAATTTTCTATGCCCCTTTAACTCCTATACCACCACTGCTTCCATTATAATTAGCTTGACAGCTTCCAGAATGTTTATTTTTAATTCTATCTGGTCCATTGTCATGGCGTGAAAAATGCAGGAGAAATCTACAACCACAAACAAAATTTACCTGCACCCATTATGGGAGAAATTAAGCCAACATTTAGAGAAACGTCAAATGGAACATTATTGGAGAAATGTCTACCTGGAAAAACACAAAATTGCAATGAGAATGTGTATAATGTAATCTGGAGTTTTTGTTGAAATTAGTACTCTACATTTTGGAGTCTATGATGCAGTACCTGCTTAAAATAAAATAAATGTGATTAAGAGTGAAGTTCTGAAGAGACTAGGACTAAAACCAGGATGCTTTACAATTCAATTCGTAGCTGCGATACACTCTGAAAGAATAAGAAATGCTTAAAGGGTACAAATTGCTTATGGGAACAAACTTCGACAGAAAAAAACATAAAAAACTGTTAAGTAAGATTGATGACACTGACAATCCATCCTATGCAGCTGGGATGTTCTAAAGAGGTAACAGATTTTAAAGCTTCGTTTCTCAAATTTACATTTTTTATTTTATAAGTACCATTTTCTTTAAAACCATAATACATACAGGGCTCGTTTCACATGCTGTTGTAATATGTAAGTTTACTACCTTAAAATTTTTCTCCTGAATTTCATGTTACAGAAAAAATTTTATGGGATATTCTATGTTATATTTTTTGTTGAAATATTAGTATTCAGATAAATAAATATTAATTTTTCATATTACAGTCCATTGGTCCCAAAACATTTTTAAATACTGAATAAAGGTTGTTTAACAACCTGCAAAAATTTCATCATAATATCTTAAACGGTTTCCAAGAAACATGTACCTAAAACTTGTAGTTTTAGCAAGGAAAACATACAGCTCTCTGTGTCCCCTTAAAGGAAAACTATCAAGAAAGGAATAGGTAATGTTAAGAGATCTCCAAGGAAATGTGATGATGGTGCTATTGTTTGCGATATATATAAATCATCTAATGGATAACTTCGGAAAGTCCATGAGATTTTTCGCGAATGACGCATTTGTCCATTAGAAGGTAACAGCACCGGGAGACTTAGTGAATTGCAGTAAGACCTGAAGAGGGTCTGTAACTAGTGCACGGACTGGCAGTTTACCCTGAACGGAAATAAATGTAGCATATCACGCATAAATAGGTGACTAAGCGTTGGAAACGGTACATAATTTAAACATCCTGGACGACATAATGTGGAATGAGTATATAAAGAAAATTATAGGTAAAGCATAAGCTAACCGAGAGTCATTATTAAAACGTTAAAGGCAGTTGCTCATTCACGAAATACGTGATTTTCAAAACACTTGTTCGACCAATTGTTGAGTACTGCTCAAAATTCTTGGATCCCTCACCAGGTTGGGTTAACGGAGGAGATAAGATCCAACGAAGAGTGACGAGTTTCGTCACGGGATCGTAACGGCACGAGAGCGTTATGAAGATGACCGGCAAATTACACAGCCAAACGCTACACCAGAGGCGTAGTGGATAGCGGAGAGGTATTTTGTTAAAATTTCAAAGTCGTATGCTCCGAGAAGAGGCAGGTAACAATGTACGTCTTGTCATATACGTCTCGCTGCATGACCACGACGAAGAATTCAGAGAAACTGGAGCCCTACTGAAGCTAACCGCCAATCGTTGTTCCCACGCGCCCTTCGCGAATGGAACAGGGAAGGGGGCCAAACATAGCGGTACCAGAAAAATGTAAAAGCAATACCAACCTCTGGAGTAGAAAAAAACTGCCTTTATATATTGACTTGCCCTCATATGCTGTTTGTGGACGCGTGAGAGGCACCCACCTTTGTCCTCGGCGTGGGGTGCTGCCTCTATGGCGGCCTCTCTCGTCTGCCTGGTGACCAGTTCAAAGTAGTGGCCGTGACGCTGCATCAGCTGGTCGTGCGGACCTTCTTCCACGACGCGGCCCTCGTGAATCACCACGATCTTGTCCGCGTTGCGGATGGTCGACAGCCGGTGCGCCACGATAACCGTCGTCTGACCAACACTGGCCTGCCGGCGACACAAGAACTGTTTCAGGTGACAAAGGAAACTGGCCAAGTGGGAGTAGGACTGAGCGCTCTGAGACTTCAGTAACAAAATTCATTATGTTCATCCATCTAAGGAATCTGAGACTAGCCTAAACATTCAAAACGAAACGATCAGGGATTAAACTTGTTATATGCAGAGGGAGGAGAATTAATAAACCGTTTTTATTTATATTCTGAAACGTGAGTACAACATTTTACACTGAAGAGCCAAAGAAACTGGTATACCTGCCTATCATCGTGTAGTGCCCCCGCGAGCACGCTGAAGTGCCGTAACACGACGTGGCATGGATTCTATTAATGTCTGAAGTAGTGCTATAGTAATGGACACTATAAATCCTGGGCTGTCCATAAATCCGTAACAGTCCGAGGGAGTGGAGATATCTTCTGAACAGCACTTTGCAAGGCATCCCAGATATGCTCAATAATGTTCATGTCTGGGGAGTTTGGTGGTCAGCCGAAGTGTTTAAACTCAGAAGGGTATCCCTAGAACCATTCTGTAGCAATTCCGGACGTGTGAGGTGTCCCATGGTCCTGGTGAAATTGCACATGTCCGTCTGAATGCACAATGGACACGAATGGATGCAGGTGATCAGACAGGATGCTTACGTACGTGCCACCTGTCAGAGTCGTATCTAGACGTATAAGAGGTCCCATTTGACTACAACTGCACACGCCCTACATCATTACAGTGTCTCCACCATTTTGAACAGTCCCTTGCTGACATGCAGGCTCCATGGATTCATGATGTTGTTCCACACCCGTACACATCCATCTGCTCGGAAACTCGTCCGACCAGGCAAAATGTTTCCAGTCATCAACAGTCCAGTGTCGGTGTCGACGGGCCCAGGCGAGGCGTAAAATCTTGTGTCGTGCAGTCATCAAGGGTTCAGGAGTGGGCCTTCGGCTCCGAAAGCCCATATCGATGATGTTCCGTTCAATGGCTCCCACTCTGATATTTCTTGATGGCCCAGCATTGAAATCTGCAGCAATTTGTAGACGGGTTGCACTTCTGTCACGTTGAACGATTCTCTTCAGTCGTCGTTGGTCCCGTTCTTGCAAGATCCTTTTCCGGCCTCAGCGATGTTGAAAATTCTATGTTTTACCGGATTCCTGATATTCAAGGTACACTCTCGAAATGGTCGTACGGGAAAATCCCCACTTCATCGGTACCGCGGAGATTCTGTGTCCCATCGCTCGTGCGCCGACTTTAACACCACGTTCAAATTCACTTAAATCTTGGTAACCTGCCATTGCAGCATCAGTAACCGATCTAGCAACTGCACCAGACAGTTGTTTGTCTTAATAGGCGTTGCCGACCGCCGTGCTGTATTCTGCCTGTTTCCATATATCTGTACTTGAATACGCATGCCTACCCAAATTTCTTTGGCGCTTCAGTGTATGTTTGCATGCAGTAAAATTTTTCTGTCGTGCTTATGATGGATGACGAATAAGTTCTACATCCAAAAATATTTTTATATGATATAATTACAGTTCAACAATTTTCGAATTTTTATCTTTACTTGTATTCCGAAAACTTGCTTGTTTGCAAATTTCATGATTCTAGATCAACGGAAAGTAACCATATCGGTCTTGATGAGTGAGTTTGCGAATAACAAAATATTTGACATAAATCGCTGTTTCCTTTGATTGCATTGACTTAGAAGATTAAATTTGTTAGACGGACAAGGCACCACAGACCTTAGTATGTACCGGCATCATAAATTTCAACTTGATATATTTACCCGTTCCTGAGAAAAAGGCATCTTAAGAGATGGCCGGACAGTGATCCTACAAGGGTTCGGTTTTTATCGAGTGAGGTATGAACCCTAAAAAGGAGGCAAGGCTAGTTTTAACTCGACATCGGTACCGCGGTCTCGAGATGGACAACTTGTTCAGTATTGGCCTATTGTGACTTACTGACGCCATCCGAAACACATATCTTGAGAGTTGCCTTATCATATGATGAGATGTTACACATATTTAAATCTGTGTTTACTGTTAATCGACCATGACTGTTTCAAAAATATGATAAGCTTTTTAAAGACGGCTACCAGTGAGGAAATTTGTTGTATTATTTAATGAAGCTGCATGTTTTGAGGTACAAACCTCAACTTCTGGTTACAATGGCAACACAAAAACATTTTACAAAAATACAAATAGATATTAAAGTTGTTCTGTACAGTCTTACCATATGATGTGACCATTCTGCAGAGAAAAAAGGAAAACATAATGAGGCAATATTCACTTCGTTCGCTAGTCAGGTGTACACAAAAATAACATTAATTAATAACTGAACTGCTGTCTTCTTGTCGTGTGTTCAGTTGCCTTGAATGCCACAGTTTCATGGATCTTGTTGGTCACTGTCCATAAACGTGCAGTGGACACTTAGTACACATCACAGTCAAATCCATTGTGTAGCAGAGACAAGACGGCAGTCAAAACAACGCTTGCTTCGATTTAACAAATGATGTGCCGATCAGTCACTTGCATTGTCTTCTGCGCATCTTGCTATCGCATCTATGACATTAGTTGATGAAATATATTACAATAGGAGGGACTGTGACAATACGACTTTAAAAATGACAGTAGAAAAACTATTTTAAAGAACTGGAAAAGATATTATTACTGGAATCCACATTCGAGTACACTGCTGTGCAAAACTTTTGGATGAAAGTATCTTTTGGATGGTGCATCAACATAGCTCGGTAGAATTTGGACCATATATAGAAAAAACTACTACAGTGTCGTACAGAAGGTAAATGTAAATGTCGTGTGACTAGGGCCTCCCGTCGGGTAGACCGTTCGCCGGGTGCAAGTCTTTCAATTTGACGCCACTTCGGCGATGATGATTAGGACAACACAACACCCAGTCCCTGAGCAGAGAATATCTCCGACCTAACCGGGAATCGAACCCGGGCCCTTAGGATTGACATTCTGTCGCGCTGACCACTCAGCAACGAGGGGCGGACAGTACAGAAGGTAACTGAAAGAGATAGTCAATGAGATGAACAGAAATGACTAACTATTCAAAGAAAATTGTCACAGTGAAGGCACGCCTATTTGTGTTGGTTCCCCGGCCATTAAAAAAGGCAGGACATGGTTCTTAACATGACGCGCGATCATCACGAACGGCAGTGCATACTCTGCAAAGTGCTCCCGTGCTGGCCAAAACGTTGGTAAGTTCTTGTGATAGGCGCTCCGTTCCTCCACAAGAACGGTTGACAACTGCTGGCATGTCGACGTGATGCAGTAATTTGCCCAACACATCCCACATGAGTTCGATGGGACTCAAGTCCGGAGAACGGGGAGGGCAGCGCATTCGCCAAATATCCTGCGGTCGCGCACTGTCATCCATAAAAATGAAGTCAGGGCAGAGTGCATCCCTGAAGAGATGCGCATGAGGAAGGAGTACAGTGTCAATAATTTTGACTTATGAGTACAACGTCTTCAAGAGTTTGGAGGTCTGCACGCGCATGCGATCTATATGCCTCCCTACACCATAACAGCTACACCACCAAAACGATCATGTTCGACAGTGCTAGACGTACCCTCGTATACCGATATGTGGGAACGTATGAAGCCCCAAGAACTGAACTCCAGACCATCGAACACGACACACTCAACTGTCAACGCTATTGCGACACTGTAGTCCTTCCCTACGTGCGTCTTTTTAGGGGTGTATTCGACCCTGACTTTATTTTATGAATGACAATTTGCAGCCGCTCCAAAAGGGCAGCTGGAGGAGCTTCTGGAACGAGAGGGATATTCGGCAAATGGTCTGATGGTTCTCCCGCCTTAAATCCCATCGAGCATGTGTTGGATGCATTGCGGAGGGGCACTTCAGTATGTCCACATGCACCAATGACTATCCAACAGTTGTCACCTGCGCTGATGAAGGAGAGGAACACCCTACCACGAGAACTCCTTACCAAGCTTGTAGCCAGCATGGGACGACGCTGCAGAGCATGCAGGCCGTCTATGGTGATCACACCATGTGCCATCCTTCGTAATGTTCAGAAAACCTTCATGAATCGGAGGGACTTAAGTGTAACAATTGTCTATGAATTAAAATTTCATTTCTGTTCGCCTCATTGCGTATTTCTTTCTTTTACCTCCTGATCAATAATGTAGCAGTTTTTGCTACGTATGGCCCCAGTTTCATCGAGCTGTGTTACATGTCGATGAAACTGTGGTGCCACCGCCAGACACCACACTTGCTAGGTGGTAGCCTTTAAATCGGCCGCGGTCCGTTAGTATACGTCGGACCCGCGTGTCGCCACTATTAGGGATTGCAGACCGAGCGCCGCCACACGGCAGGTCTAGAGAGACTTCCTAGCACCCGTCCCAGTTGTACAACCGACTTTGCTAGCGATGGTTCACTGACAAAATACGCTCTCATTTGCCGAGACGATAGTTAGCATAGCCTTCAGCTACGTCATTTGCTACGACCTAGCAAGGCGCCATTACCAGTTACTATTGATACTGTGAATCATGTACCGCCAAGAGCGACGTTCACCATTAATGGATTAAAGTTAAGTATTCCACCAGCTACGTCCGTTTTTTCTAAATTCTAATTTCCTTGTCCTGTTCCAGACCTCACGCCAGCCTGCGTGAGCTAAAACGCGTGCCTTTCGGCTTCCTCTAGTAACCCGGTGATGGCTCTCCTGTCAACCACAACAGAAACATAATACTGACGTTACTGTCGTCCTTACTTTTCACGCCAGCGTACTGTATTATATATTGTACCTGTACTGAATTGAACTTGGTGCTGAACTCTGAGTCCCTGAAATTTGTCATTTCGTTTAGAATCCCGTTTCTCCACTTTTGGCCATGAATGAAGTTTTAGACACATACACAGAAAATCATCAAACACGGACACTGTCCTATACACACTGCAGCTCACACCGACAAGTAGGATTCAGAGCATTACTGGGATACTGGTTTTGTGGATTGAGTTTTGAGCAAGAAGTGGACGCCACTCACCCTGTCCAGCGCGGCCTGCACCTTGGCCTCGCTGCCGGTGTCCAGAGCAGAGGTGGCCTCGTCCAGCAGCAGGATCTTGGGGCGGCGCACCAGCGCCCTGGCGATGGCAATGCGCTGCTTCTGGCCGCCCGACAGCTGGGCCCCACGCTCGCCTACCATTGTGTCGTAGCCCTGCAAATACATTTGTTCCATAGTCAGACACTAACATGTTTCCAGTGTTCATCTCCGCATGGTATGCGCACCTGTGGAAGTCTGGAACTTTAGGGCACGGCCTCCATGTATTTCCCCATCGACACCCGTCAGTTATTTCATTAGTGCTGGCTCATGAGTAAAGGCATCACTCTTAGTATTGTCCCCCCAAGCAGGCTAATTTTTCATAGTCACTAGTCGTGGTAGGGGTGATCAAAAAGTTTCCGTTCGATGGCGTTACGGTCCAGAATCGGTATACCAGTCAAGCAAACCCGCCGTGAGCACTGAGGCAATCATCCCACCGACGCACCAGGTGGAAGATACCCGTTTGGTGTAACACTGTGTCCTGCTTCGTGAGCAAGTCCGTAACTGCCTGCTGCACATCCTGGTCCAACAGGAATCGTCGATCCTTCAAGGCCTTGTTCAAGGTAACGAAAACGTGAGAATCGCATGGGAGACATCAGGGCTACGGGGCGGGGGCTCCAGTATATCCCACTCGCGTTGGCGTAACTTCTACGGTACATTTGCGATGAGGACACGTGCTTATCATGAAGCAGCAGCACTTATCAATGAAGCAGCAGCACACCTTTGTGTGTGTGTGTGTGTGTGTGCGTGTGTGTGGCAGGCATGGTATTTACTCGTAGTTACCAGACAAGACTGGCTGATACTTGAGACAGCAGGTACCCTTCGGGATTACATAGTGTCCCACTGATAGTCTCTCTTCTAGCGCTCCATATGCAAATAAAGAAGAGAAGAGTGGGAGTTGATGAGATCGTCGTTATGAAGTGCCCACATTAATTTAGACCTAAACCAAATTACAACAAAATTTAGTAGGTTGTTCAGAGATATTTGATGAGTATTTTGACATAAGCCTGGTCTCCGCCAGCTAATTACAGAGGAACTACAGTTTGGTTGATTTCTTACATCCGTTTATCTCAAATGGCTCTGAGCACTATGGGACTTAACATCTATGGTCATCAGTCCCCTAGAACATAGAACTACTTAAACCTAACTAACCTAAGGACATCACACAACACCCAGCCATCACGAGGCAGAGAAAATCCCTGACCCCGACGGGAATCGAACCCGGGAACCAGGGCGTGGGAAGCGAGAACGCTACCGCACGACCACGAGATGCGGGCGTTTATCTCTGTATCTGTCTTGTCCCAAACAATAGTGCAAATGTTGTCACAATGTACTGTGTGTCTTGTTTGCAAGCAAACTTGTTCCATTCACTCAAGCTACTTGCTGTTGACAATGGTACGGCCCACTTCACTCCTCGCCCTCAACTTTGTTTTCAGAAACTTACTGGTTCTGTCTCAGCTTTCTTCTTCTGGCAGCGCTAGTTGTACATTAATAGCGTTACACAGAAAGGCATATATGTTTACTGGTAAAGAGTTAGCTGTGTGCACCTCATGTATCCTTCCACTCCCACTCAGTGTAATGGCACAGTGGCACAACGACTCTATACTGAGCTGTTCTCCGAGCTATGGCAGCCACATCACAGTATTTTTACATTTGTTCGTTACTCTGTGTCTTACAACGTACGTTTTGGTGACTGCTTGTAGTACTGCTGTAAAACCATTTTCACATAAACAAAGGTAAATGGGTTAAAAAGCAAATAAATCATAATAAAATTACTATACTGCAATGTGCAAAGTTACACGGTTTGCTTCAGTTACGATAAATTAAATGCAACAAGTCCTTCGTTAACATCCATACGACGCACAACATCTTCCGACTGCTTCTGTATTCGTCAGTTTTCTTAAGAATGACCGACATACAGCAATACAGCATCCTAAAGACAACTATTTCACATTTGAACTACAATACAAACTCCCTCCCCACCCACAGGATAACCAGAAGTGTAAGAGTGTAGAGACATTTAAAAGCGAGTTACACTCTTGTCAAGACACTTACAGGATGTCTAGCTAAAGAGTCCCTAATTTCAAAATTAAATATCTCTAAAACTAAGATCGATAGACGACTGCAAAAAATGATATGTTTATTGTGATACACAGAAGTTTAGAAATAGATGGTGCTGCACGCTATGCAACTTTTTAACGTACCAGAGTGCATCACATCACTATCTGTTTAGAATGTCCATTACTCGGAGAACAGAAGTGGCGCAAACGAACTACGAAACTTGTCATCACATCTTGTAGTGTTTCAACGGAAATTGATTCAGGTGGGATGGTCCCGATAGAGAGTGTCTTTTTATGTGCTCCACAAGAAACAGTCAAAAGGAGTCAGATCGGGCGAAGATGGAGGCCAAAATCTCCTTGTAATCTCCAGTAAATGCAACGCAGTGAATCTATTCCCGAAGCATTCATCAAGAAAGCGAAACACCTATTCGGTGAGATTTGGTCTGGCCCCATCTTGCATGAACCTCTCGGTGCCTGGTCGATCCTCCAACACTAGCTATATGGTGACAAATTGTTCCAAAACTGCAACGTAACGTTCACCAGTGATCGTTTCTCGCATGAAAAAGTGTCCAATAATGCCTCTTCTGCACGCCGCAGCCCAAACAGCAACTTTGGGAGAATACATGGTTTCGCTTCACAAGGTGTTTTCGGAACCCCAAAATAGCCAATTTTGTTTATTCACGACTTCATTCATGTGGAAGTGTGCTTCATACGTGCACCAGATGCAACCAGCACCAAATCCTTCATTATCAACTATTGTGAGAATCTGGTTCGCAAAACTCAGTCGCACAGCTACTACAGGTATGACCTGGTGTCTTTAGATTTTTAAAGGAAACATGTGTAGGGTCTGTTCCGGTCTTTTCTGTGTGCTGGAACGCTTCAAACCTGTTTCAGCTGCAATTCTTCTTGCTGAATAATTCCAGAAGCCGTGCCGACATTTTTAGCGGTAACTACAGTTTCCCTGGGGCTAACATTCCCCGCTAGATCATCAGCCAAGCTGCCTGTTCGTTGGAATTTGGCGAAGAGCTTGCGAATAGTTTGTGCATCTGATCTTTTTGGAACATTAAATCGTGTTAGAAAACTGCGCCTTATTACCGTAGTACTGTGTTCTAACCTCTGGTATTCCAGTACCGGAAAAAAACACTTTGTTCGATGATATACTTAACTTTATCGTCTTCCTTTGGTAAGCTAACATCTTTCCACATGTTAACAGTGGAACTGATTGCTCTAAGCTGCGGCGCACTATTTATAGGCACAACATACTGCGATTAGAGCGCTATCTGTTAGCAGCTTTTTGAACTATTTCGAAACTATTTTTTAACTTCTGCATAAAATTCTTTCTGTTTTCACAACAAACATACCGTTTATTGCACATTTCTATCGATCTTAGTTATATTTGATTTTTGAGACCAGGGACTCCTTCGCTGGACACCCTATACAATTACTCACACAACACCATTGCTTAAGCCTAAATTCTTCACCCCTATGAAGATGTAGCGGTCCATACCAGTGGTAGCTTGGAGATAAAGCCGTGTGCGTTGGCCATCTTAGCGGCCTCCTCGATGTCTTCCATGGAACAGCCGTCCCGTCCGTAGCGGATGTTCTCCGCTATGGTGGTCTGGAAGAGCACCGGCTCCTGCCCGACCACGCCGATCTGCGAGCGCAGCCAGCCCACGTTCAGTTTCCTGATGTCGTGGCCATCAAGTTGTACCTGGAAGGCAAACCGCTGAAATGTGTCTCTTATTTGTTAACCAAAACTTACTAGAAGCTGAGTAAAATCACCTGCGTCAGCGGTGTTTAGTGTCACTGGAGGTAAAATACCGGGTGATAAAAAGTCAGTATAAATTTGAAACCTGAATAAATCACGGAATAATGTAGATAGAGAGGTACAAATTGACACACATGCATGGAATGACATGGGGTTTTATTAGAACCAAAAAAATACAAAAGTTCAAAAAATGTCCGACAGATGGCGCTTCATCTGATCAGAATAGCAATAATTAGCATAACAAAGTTAGACAAAGCAAAGAGGATGTTCTTTACAGGAAATGCTCAATATGTCCACCATCATTCCTCAACAATAGCTGTAGTCGAGGAAAAATGTTGTGAACTGCACTGTTAAGCATGTCCAGAGTTATGGTGAAGCATTGGCGTCGGATGTTGTCTTTCAGCATCCCTAGAGATGTCGGTCGATCACGATACACTTGTGACGTCAGGTAACCCCAAAGCTAATAATCGCACGGACTGAGGTCTGGGGACCTGGGAGGCCAAGCATGACGGAAGTGGCGGCTGAGCACACGATCATCACCAAACGACGCACGCAAGAGATCTTTCACGCGTCTAGCAATATGGGGTGTAGCGCCATCCTGCATAAACACCGCACAAGGTGTTTATCAGCCAGGCTGGGGATGATGCGGTTCTGTAACATATAGGCGTACCTCTCACTCGTCACGGTAGCAGTTACAAAACCAGAATCACACATTTCCTCGAAGAAAAAAAGGCCCGATAACGGTAGATGTGGTAAATCTAACCCATACCGTGACTTCCTCGTCATGCAATGGAGTTTCAACGACAGTTCTAGGATTGTTGGTAACCCAAATTCTGCAGTTGTGGGCATTGACAGACCCTCGGAGCGTGAAATGAGCTTCGTCGGCCCACAACACGTTACTCAACCAATCGTCATCTTCCGCCATCTTTTGAAACGCCCACACCGCAAATGCCCTCCGCTTCACTAAACCGCCAGGTAACAGTTCATGATACTAATGGATTTTGTACGGATAGCATCGGAGGGTACGCCTAAGTGCCAAGCAAACAGTAGTGTATGGAATGCCGGTGCGACGTGCGACTGCACGAGCGCTGACTTCACCGTGCATAGACGAACCCGCTACAGTCTCCATTTCTTCCTGAACTGTCTCAGCAGCATTACGCCTTGTGCTCGGTCGGCCACTACGGGGCCTATCGTCTAAACAACCCGTGGCTTCGAACTTCCAAATCACTCTCGCCACAGCTGCATTTGTCAACGGACCCCCTTCCTATGGCGATAGGATCGTAACGCTGAACTAGCACTTTCCCCATTCTGATAATACAGCTTCACTAAAAGCGCCTTTTCAGGTAACGTCAACATGCTGCGACTGCTGGTGCATCTGATTCTCTATCTCATCACAGCTCCTTTTATACATGATTTTCATGCGCAGTCACTGACGTTTTGCTGTCTAGCGCCATCTGTCGGATATTTTGTGAACGTTGTTTTTTTTTTTTTTTTGTTCTAATAAAACCCCATGTCATTCCAAGCATGTGTATCAATTTTTACCTATCTTCATTATTCCGTGGTTTATTAAGATTTCAAATTTATACTGACTTTTTGATCACCCAGTATAAAAACTGACGTGCTCTAATACGTCCCCAACGCATCCCAAACATGCTTTATTGGTTTTAAGTCGACGGAATGGACAGGCTAGTTCACTGGCCGAAGACCCTCTCGTTCGAGGAGCTCCTCCATCTGCGCTGTTCGATGCGATTGCGCATTGTCATCCATAACAAATAACTCAGTCCCGAATGCACCCTTGAAAAGACGCTCGTAGGGCAGGGTACAGTGTTACAGTGACGTTGACCTGAGAGTAAATCCTGATCATAGGTTTTGAGGACAGTGGGCCCATGCAACATTATGCCTTTCTGCATCATAACGCCTGGACCATCAGAAAGAGCACGTACGACAACGTTCCTGGATACATTACGTGTTCCCGCCTCTCGTCCAGAATCACTACTCAGAATGAACCGGTTCTCATCCGAGAAGAGCACATGATCGCACTTCTCGTTGGTCCAGTCACGATGCTCTTAGCACCATCGCAAACGGCGTCGCAAATGAGCGGGTGTCGGGAAGAAAGACCACCCTGCGCAGTCGCTGTGACTCTGTGGAACGTCAGACTGAGTGCCTTGCAGTCCTGTCAAGTCTAGCTGCAACAGCATCCGCTGTTTGACGTAGGTCCCTTCACGCCTATTGCAAAACGTTGCGGTCATCTGCTACTATAGTTGAGCATGGTCGACCATCACATCTCCTTCGGGGAGCTTGCACCGTAAATGCTCGCTGTTCGACACAGTGCAGTTTTCCGTTCCTTCAACTGCCTCGTGTAGTGTTTCCATCTCTATTTGGCGCTATAGTAACGCTAATCTCATGCGTTGTGACGGCTAGCTTTCTGTGCCAAACTGGGAGACCTCTGGCAACATGTTCCCGCACTTTCATTCATTTCCACCGAGTTGTTAACACGTTATGTTTATGTATCTCATCCTTAAGTTTTTGAGAGAAGTATATATTTCCAGCTTTCGATATTTGAAGAATGACTCATACCGACAGTTCAGAGGATTTTATATTACAAGGGGCATTTCCGTATGTAACATAAAACTAACAGGGTCAGTCTCTGACAATATGTGTGCAACTTGTGAGCAAGAACAGCGAATTCATAGAGGGAAAGGAGTCGTACTTTTTTCGGTTTTTGATGCAATAACTTCCATGTGAGGGCTTCGACTACTTTCAGAATTCTGTGGGTAACACTTGTTATGATGAAGCAGCGAAGTTCCCATAGGCATAATAATCGTCTTCAATTAGTCTGCTACCAACCTTATACAGGAGACCAAATTCCCGTGTACGTCCACATAAGATAAGGGAACAATATTCTAATCGACAACATACCCGCTAGTCCAAAAAATTTGGAGACTGGATTAGAATAAAATAGAGAAACGTTGAGATGGTGGCTTTAATACTTCAGGTAATCTATACACACTTGAGTACAACGCACAGAAAGTTCGTATATCGACGTGAAAGTGTCAGAGAAATCCTTTTTTGGTATGTTTCGCAACTTCGCGTCATATTGGCTTGAATATCGGCATTGTCGTAGAAGTATTGATCTCACCTGTCAATTTCTGCGCATTGTCGTTTTGTATTAGGTTTGTATTAATTACAGCAAGCCTCGTTACCGACGACGATTTTTTCAATTAAGTCTCGGCAGACGTCAGCGCACCGTTGTATTTATTAGGGAGTTAAGGTGTGCAAAGCAAACATTACACACACTTTTCACTTCTTCGGCATATTCTGCAGAATGTCGTGAACACTTGATTTGGAGATGTTGTTCCTGTGCGATTTGTGACACAATAACATTGACACTACAGTCACACGTCCGCTACGGAACACCTGTTGCCCACAACAGACGAGTCGATTGCACATCTGTTTCTCACAGCTGTTAGTTCAAGCCGCCACCATAGATAATGGACTGACGTCGCTTATACGCCAGGAATAAGACCAGTCTTGGAATTTTGTGGACGGACTGTGTAGTTACACATCCACCAGTCTAAGCTCTATACCTGGCTTGCATCAGATGAGATAAACTACATGAGACAATCAAGTTCCTCGCTGTAACACCGCTACAATACACAATCTCTCCGGATTGCTTGCGCATTCCTAAGTTTTCTTAAGAATAACCGTCATAAAGCAATATAGAGTCCAAAATACAACTACTGCTGATATAAGGTACATTGTGGTTTCTGCCCCACAGAATGACCAGAACTGTAATATTCGACATCTGATAAATTAAATGCAATCGATTATGATAGAATATCTGTTTACGTTACCTTGCACCAAATAATTAAACATGGATCACATACTCCCCCGCTTGCTATGAAAATATCCAATCACAACCTTGCTAACATTTCTAACACTCAGTGTAGACGGCTTCAAGCACGAGACGCGTAACTCACCTCGCCCTCCAAAGGGTCGTAAAATCTTTGTATGAGCTGGATACATGTCGATTTTCCACAGCCGGAACTTCCCACTATGGCTACAGTTTCACCACCTTTGATCGATAAATTCAGACCTTTCAACACCTGAAACATTGTTAAACATGATGTCAGTATCAAGCAGCAGTAGAACAAATACAGACTATTTTACGTAGCGGTTAAGTTTTAAAAAAAATAGTGGTCCTTTACTCAGGTGCTGAAGCTTAGGAAAAAGAGCATATACAAACTGACCTACTAGGATGTATACTTTCGTGTGTACGTGTACGCATGATGATACGTGAGTGTCATATTGGAATAAACAAGGAAATAATATTGGAGCGTAAACAACAGACACACCACATGCAGTGTGAACTTGCCGTTACTGTTGTTGTTGGTGGTGGTGGTGTTGGTGTTACCGATCAGCAGTCTGGTTGGATGCAGCTCTCCACGCTGGTCTATTTTGTGACTCTCTTCATCTGTGTACAGCTATTGCAGCCTTAATTTATTTTAACCTGCTTACCATTTTCAAGTCTTGGTATCCCTCAACGCTTTTACCCCCACACTTCACTCTATCACCATATCAACTATTCGTTGATGCCTCTGGATGTATCCTGTAAACTTACCCTTACTTTTCCTCAAATTGTGCCATAAAGCTCTTTTCTCTCCAATTCGTTGAAGTATATCTTCGATCTATCTATCTAACCTTCAACAGTTTTCTATAGCACCACTCTTCAAAAGTTTCTATTCTTTTCTTGCCGGTATTGTTTATCGTTTATGTTTCACTTCTACATAAAATTACAGTCCGAACAATTACTTTCAGAAAATACAAGATTGCTTTAATTTTTTTTTAATTTGATATTAATTTTTTTCATAAAACATTTTCTTGCCATTGCCAGTCCACATTTGTACCTTCTTTAGTTCCGCTGTCGTAAATTATTATGCATCTCAAATAGCAAATCTCTTCTGACGCTTTCTTATCTCAAACCCAATTTTGTCGTTTCCAACAGCATTAGAATGTCAATTCTTCTTCCTGAACTACAATTTCCTTATCAAATACTTCCTCAATTATTTTTACTGACTGCTGAATGTACAACTTGAATATAGGCTATAATCTTAGCTCTTTCACTCCTTAATTACTGTCTCCGCAACATGTCTTTCAACTGTTACAAATGCAGCCTGTTTTTGGTATAAGCACGATTTGTAGATAACTTCTTGCTGTCTGTATATTATGTTTGCTACATTCAGACTGTCTTCTGGTTAATACTGTCAAAAACTTTTTCTGAGTCTACGCTTGTAATTTATTCAGTCATGTGTGTTTTTCGCGCATGCTTTGGTACTACGTCCACTCAAGTGTGTAAAATACCTGAGAGAGAGGAAGAATTATAGGTTAGACTCATCGTTGAAAATTAAACAGAATGACAGTACTCTGCTGCAATGCCTGTTGTAAACTAGATTGGAATAGCCTTTTGACTTTTTCAATTTTGCACACTTTCAGCTGTGTAACTGTTTACAAGTGTCTGAGATCCATACCAGATATCTATTGTTGTTGTGGTCTTCAGTCGGAAGATAGATTTCGTCGCAGCTCTCCATGCTACTCTATCTTGTGCAAGCCTCCTCATCTCCGAATAACTACTGCAACCCTTATGTATCTGAACCTGCTAGCTCTACCCGTCTCTTGATCCCCCTCTGTTGTTTTTTACCCCCCCCCCCCCCCCAACACACACCCTGTCAACCGATCCCTATTTTGAGTCAAGTTATTTCTTCTCTCTGCAATTCCGCGCAGTACCTCATTAGTTATGCGATTTACTCACCTAATCTTCAGCTTCTTTGTAGCGCCACATTTCCAAAGATTCTATTCTTGTTTTCTGAACTGCTTATCGTTCCCATTACACTTCCGTACAAGCCTACATTCCAAATACACTTAATTTATATTCCATATCAATAAATTTCTCTTCTTCAGAAACGCTTTTATTACCATTGCTCATTTTGATTCCCGAAACAGCAGAACTCATCTATTACTTGTAGTGTCTCATTTCCTAAATTACATTCCCTCAGCGTCGTCTGATTTAATTCGACAACATTCCATTACCATTGTTTTCCTTTTGTTAATGATTATCTTATAGCCTTCATTCAAAACACTGTCTATTCTGTTCATCAGCATTTCCAAGCCCTTTGTTACCTCTGTCAGAATTTTCATCATCGGCAAACCTCAAAGCTTTTATTTCTTCTCTGTAAACTTAAATTTCTTCTTCAAATCTTTGTTTGTTTTCTTTTGCTGTTTCTTCACTGTAGAGACTTAATAACATTGGGGAAAGGCTACATTCCTGTCTATCTCCCTTCTCAGTCTCCTCGTTTCTCAACCAAACATACCAGATACAGCTTTATTAGAACAAAAATATGAAACAGGAATCCTTTCCCTTCGTGCCACTTATTCACGCACTATGCTACTTTCATAGATGAACGATGATTACTTAAGTTTGTATGGTACATACAACATATCTTGTCGCTCAGCTTTATCTCTCTCAGCTGCCCTGGAGGTGTCGCTGTAAACGTCCAGTATTTCCAAGTGATACCTTATGTCATAGCTTTTCATGAAAAGCTTGGTGCATGTTGTTTATTTTGTAGCCCCCTATAGCAGTAAAATATTTCATTACGTGATTTTGTCCCGTACTATATATCGAACGTTTTTAATTCTGCTTTTATTTTATTGCACAACAGCCCACCCAAATGCATTTTAACAGTGTATGATGTATGACCAAAATAAGTTTTGACGGTAACTCAAATATGCCCATTTGACGGGTCATACCAAGTAAGTTCTCTTTTGTTTTGTTTTATTTTATCCTTTATACTGTCGACAAAAACAACTAACGGTTGTTTTATATTTGCGTCTTAACTATGTTACATCTGGTACATATTTCAGGCAATAATGGCTTTAAATGTCAGTTACGACACTCACTGTGACAGATCCTTGTCCTTCAAAAAGATCTGTCTCCTCTGTGGACGCCGTTGCATCTAGAATAAACTGAAAGTCATCCTACAGGA
Organism: Schistocerca cancellata; assembly: GCF_023864275.1. Taxonomy (NCBI): domain Eukaryota; kingdom Metazoa; phylum Arthropoda; class Insecta; order Orthoptera; family Acrididae; genus Schistocerca; species Schistocerca cancellata. The sequence goes on along the minus strand of NC_064628.1, from coordinate 241,159,046 downwards.
GCAGTTCAGAAACATTGCACCTAGGATTCTATTTATGATGCTGGAACTAAATGCTGTAAACCACGAACTAAAGCGGACAGGGAGAGTTCGAAGTGGGCAGAAAGTAATTATCAGTCATTCTGATTCCACTCATGTCACAAAAGAATACGGTTTGTAACGATAGAAGCCACAGAGCTGAAGCAGTTGATAATTGTTGCTAGACTGACCTTTACTCCTTTGCGGCTAGGATACTCGAACTGCACGTCCTTGAAGGTGATAGAGCCGACTACCTGGTCCATCCGGTCGCCTTCCTCGGACATGCTATCGATCTGAGATTCGCGACTGATGACAGCGTACACCTTGGCTGCGGCTCCTCTCGATATCGAAAACACTTCGATGTACGGCGACGCCAGTCCGAACATCATGGACGCCGACATGATGCCCATGAAAACCTGCAACAGGAGGCAAAAGAACGGGTAATGACTTTGGCACTTGGTAAACTTTGCTTACTTATACAGTATCTGATCAAAAGTTTGCGGACTCCTATTAGTGGACATTAACATCAGGCGCGTCCGCCTTTCGCTTTTATGTCGGCTTTAACTCTGCTGGAAGACTTAATGAGGTAGCTGAATGTCTTTAGAGGAATGGCAGCCGATTCATCTCCAAGAACTGAAACCAGACTAAGTAGTGTTGTTGAACGCCAAGGTCTGGAGAAAAGCCGATGTTCTAACTTATCGCAAGGTTTGAGGTCGGGACTTTGCGCAGGCCAGTCCATTTCAAGGACGTCATTGTTATGAAACCATTCCTCACAGACACTGTTTCATGACAGGTTGGTAGTGAGTCATAAAACTCATGATTTATGACTCAGTACTTTAATGTAGAAGAATATGCGATGTTGTCACAGTGAAAAATTATATTTATGACTAACGACTCAGTGGTTGTGTAACAATAATGTACCTATAATAATTTTTTTCTTTATGAATTTAGATAAATTTGTCTTTCTGAATTTATGTAAAGTAATATAAGTAATGTTTTGAATTTCTTTTTCTTTTCGTGTCATGTTAAAGAAACTGTAAACAACTTTTGAAATGAATGTTATTATTTATGTTAGATTTCAAGCAATCTGAGAACCAAAAGGAAATGTATTTAATGTTAAAACTATTATAAGATGTGAAAATTGTAATTTATACACTTGGTCCATACGTAGGTAATGCATTAGGATATGTGTAGTAGAAAACCTGTGGTGAATACCCTACCTGTAGGGGAGCGGGAAAAGGTGGATGCAGGCGAGTGCGGGAAAACGCACACTGGCGCGGTTCGGCACAACGGGCTCAGTATAACAGTCGGAGTTGGGCATCGGTCAGAGGAACATGTACTGTACCGAGGAGGCTATCTAGGAAAAGTGGATTCCATTGAGCCTCGGATGGGCCGATTCCGACGACTACTGGGCATGGCTATATTCTCAGGCACAAAATTGGAAGGATTACAACGCTAAGAAGAAGGAAAGCGCCGATGCAGTGAGAGCCTTAGCCGTGCTTGTATGTGTGCTGTGCTACCCGCTATCTCGCTGCCCGCCACCTGCCGCACCGACGTGCACAGGTCAAACATTTATTTCATCTTTAGAAGTGTATCTGTGTGGACCAGTGTCGAAACTGTTTCTAACTGTTCAATAATAACGTGACTTTTATCAGAATTGCCTTAACCGTTACTTATCCTTATCACTGACCTAGATAGGGTCCTTACCACATATAGTGCAACCCGAGTATCCCGAACTGAAAGTTTACAGTTAGTATTAAATTAGCTGCAGACCAATCTATGTTATAAAGAAGCTTTAAGTTAGGAGTGTTAAAGCAAATGTTAGTAAAGAACAACAGTGTGATTAAATTGAAAGATAAATTTTGAATTGAGCTAGCGATGTTATTTAATTAATGTGTGACTGAAATAATGGTAACTAATTAATTCAAAAATAAGACAAAAGAGTAGTTATCCACAGATTGATAATTTTGAGTGTTAATTTACCTCCAGGACTTACTAGTTTCAGTATAACGACCATAATAGTTTCAGGGCCCCCCCCTTCTCTTGCCCATTCTTGCACATTTTGAAGTGTACTGATCAGATTTGAACAGCAAAGTTAAGTTCTGTATTAAACCTAAGTGTATTAGTGTTTTTTCCAATTTTAATAGTGACATTGTATGTATGCTTTCAAAATTGCTAATTCTAGGGTAATCTATGCCCGATTTCAGTCTGACCAATATACAAAATGCAGTTCGTAGTAATCATTGCTGTGTGGTATTGTGTAAATTTAGCTCGTTCAAACTAATACAAAAGGAGAGAACTTTAGTTCAGTGGATTTTTCCTATGCCAAACTTTGTCTTATAACGTAACAGTATTACGTGTTGTTATGCCTGTACATGCACACACTTGTACAAGGAAAAACTCATTCAATGCCTAATTAGGCTGGCGACCGAATTATTAATCATTGGTAATATCTACTGTGTGTACTTCTTGTCCATGCGAACGCATAATTATACTTTACAGTTGCTTGACGCATCACTGTAGTTACTAACTGAGTGTAGGTTCGATCTTGCTTCCATTAGGTACACGCGGTCAATTTATGTACTAAAATCCTTGTTTACAAGGTGAAGCCCGTGAACTTATTACAGTACAGGCTTTATAGAGCTAACGCACGTCCGACAGGGCGGTAGTGTTACAGTTGAAAGTACAATATGTGACGTGTTACATTCTGTAATGACATTTTATAATCAGCAGATGAATGCTAGCACATTCGAAACCGGTAATAATTTATAAACTTACGATCTAGACAAATGAAAATTATACTTACATTTTCGACAAAAAAAAAAGAAAAGAAAAAGAAGAAAGAGAAACAGACCGAGGAGCCTATCTTCATACGTCATTCAATTTAGGATCGGCCCAACTCCGCCTGTGCCGAGTTATGAATGGTATGGATCGCAAATTTAATCATTACTTTCACTGACTGTCCAGGAATGATGATTCAAGAGGGCCTTATACAGTATACAAACGAAATGCTTGTACGAAAAGTAATATCACATTTCATATAAAGAAACATACTGATCGCAAATTCCTACCAGAGGACCATGCTGTTCAGTCAAATTTATCGGTTTGAATCATGTAAAAAGAAATTATTTTGTGTAAGTTTCGCGAACTAACTGAGATTTCTCTGAACGCTCTCTTATGTCTCCGGCACTATATCTCTGATATTTCTCGTAACGTCTTGAGAAAATTAGTCCACCTTTTCTTTAGGAGCATTTCCGGTTGCATACGTATTTGTAACTATGTCTATCGGTTATTAAGAAAACGAGTATGTCTTCCAAGGAGGTACTAAATGGTAACAGTTGTGTTAACATTTAACAGCGTCAGCACGTTTTAAAGTAAGATTGTATTTTATGCACCACCTTATCGTCTATCATTAGCGTCTTCGTCATATCTGAGTAACACGAGGGCTTTTCAAATAAAACAAACGCATTAAGATCCTACATCTTCGTTCTTCACGTCTACATATGTGCAGCCCTCTGCTGCAAAGGGGCTCCGAATTGTAGCGTGTAACACGGCGATGTGTAAAATAGCTATGTCGGTGCGTGAGAAGTAGTATATTGTAATTGAGTTTCGAATTCTTAGAGTTCGTCCACACATAGGGCACCGTATCACGACCTCTGCAACTATCCGACGCGTTGGGTTCACTGTCATCGGTCTTTCCCCATACAGTCCCGGCTTGGCCCCATCCAATTTACATATGTTTCCAAAACTTAAAGAACGCCTAGTATAACTTCACTTCGATAGTGAGCAAGCGGTGCAAGCAGAGGTGAGGTGGCTCCGTCGACAAAGTCAGACATTCTACAGTGATGGTACAATTCAACAGGTCAAGCGTTCGTCGCTAGGGAGACTACGTTCAGAAATAAATATGTAGACATGCTGAATAAAGATGTGGAATATTAATGACGTTCATTTTATTTTAAAAGCTTGTAAGAGTTTTCACATAAAATCTTTTTAGCTCTCACTCGTATTTGTACAGCATTGTCACAGTTGAAAAATTTCATTTTGTTAGATGGAGATTCAACTGAGTATTAGATGTCTACGCAGAACTGGATACTCACAGTGACCATAGTCGAGGCGTCGTACACTTTGTCCACCTTATCCATGTCTCTGATGATGAGACCCACACCGTAATAGAAAGCGAGGGCGTAACCGGAGTATATGAACAGCCACAGGAAGGCGAAGATCATGGAACTGAAGAAGCTTCGCTTGATGTTAAGGTCTTTCGCAGTACCCAAGTTCTTCTTGTACCTGTTGTAAGAATTTAAAAAGCTCTTATGTGATGTCATTTTTTTCAACAGTTTCAAAGCTGGTCGGTTTTGTACATGAAAAGTCGAGGTATCCTGATGATTTAAGTAAAATGTACTTTACTAGCTGCACACAGAATATCGACGGGTGCCATATATACAGGGTGGTCCATTGATCGTGGCCGGGCCAAATATCTCACGAAATAAGTGTCAAATGAAAAAACTACAAAGAACGAAACTTGTCTAGCTTGAAGGGGGAAACCAGATGGCGCTATGGTTGGCCCGCTAGATAGCGCTGCCAGGTCAAACGGATATCAACTGCGGTTTTTTTTAAAATAGGAACCCCCATTTTTATTGCATATTCGTGTAGTACGTAAAAAAATATGAATGTTGTAGTTGGACCACTTTTTTCGCTTTGTGATAGATGGCGCTGTAATAGTCGCAAACACAAGGCTCACAATTTTAGACGAACCGTTGGTAACAGGTAGATTTTTTAAATTAAAATACAGAACGTAGGTACGTTTGAAAATTTTATTTCGGTTCTTCTAATGTGATACATGTACCTTTTGTGAACTTATCATTTCTGAGAACTCATGCTGTTACAGCGTGATTATCTGTAAATACAACATTAATGCAATAAATGCTCAGAATGATGTCCGTCAACCTCAATGCATTTGGCAATACGTGTAACGACATTCCTCTCAACAGCGAGTAGTTCGCCTTCCGTAATGTTCGCACATGCATTGACAATGCAATGACGAAGGTTGTCAGGCGTTGTCGGTGGATCACGATAGCAAATATCCTTCAACTTTCCCCACAGAAAGAAATCGGGGACGTCAGATCCGGTGAACGTGCGGGCCATGGTATGGTGCTTCGACGACCAATCCACCTGTCATGAAATATGCTATTCAATAACGCTTCAACCGCACGCGAGCTATGTGCCGGACATCCATCATGTTGGAAGTACATCGCCATTCTGTCATGCAGTGAAACATCTTGTAGTAACATCGGTAGAACATTACGTAGGAAATTAGCATACATTGCATCATTTAGACTGCCATCGATAAAATGGGGGTCAATTATCCTTCCTCCCATACTGCCGTGCTATACATTAACCCGCCAAGGTCGCTGATGTTCCAATTGTCGCAGCCATCGTGGATTTTACGTTGCCCAATAGTGCACATTATGCCGGTTTACGTTACCGCTGTTGGTGAATGACGCTTCGTCGCTAAACAGAACGCGTGCAAAAAATCTGTCATCGTCCCGTAATTTCTCTTGTGCCCAGTGGCAGAACTGTACATGACATTGAAAGTCGTCGCCATGCAATTCCTGGTGCACAGAAATATGGTACGGGTGCAATCGATGTTGATATAGCATTCTCAACACGACGTTTTTGAGATTCCCGATTCTCGCGTAGTTTTTCTGCTGCTGATGTGCGGATTAGTCACGACAGCAGCTAAAACACCAGCTTGGGTATCATCATTTGTTGCAGGTCGTGGTTGACGTTTCACGTGTGACTCAACACTTCCTGTTTCCTTAAATAACATAACTATCCGGCGAACGGTCAGGACACTTGGATGATGTCGTCCAGAATAGTGAGAAGCATACATAGCAAACGCCCTTTGGGCATTTTGATCACAATAGCCATACATCAACACGATATCGACCTTTTCCGCAATTGGTATACGGTCCATTTTAACACGGGTAATGTATCACGAAGCAAATACCGTTCGCACTGGCGGAATGTTACGTAATACCACGTACTTATACGTTTGTGACTATTACAGCGCCATCTATCACAAAGCGAAAAAAGTTGTCCAACTAAAACATTCATATTTCTTTATGTACTACATGAATATGTAATAAAAGATGGAGGTTCCTATTTTAAAAACCGCAGTTGATATCCGTTTGACCTATGGCAGCGCCATCTAGCGGGCCAACCATAGCGCCATCTGGTTTCCCCCTTCAAGCTAGACGAGTTTCGGTCTTTGTATTATTTTCTTTTGATGCTTATTTCGTGAGATATTTGGCCCGGTCACTATCAATGGACCTCTCTGTATATAACAGCCTAACGAATCAAGTGGGTTATCGTTAGCTGCATGATTTCTTGCATATGACTTGGGTGGCAAACATTTGTTCCGTCTGATCAAAGGCAGCACTCCAAATATCTATTCGGTTAAATTTTGATTTAATTGTACGTGTTTCTACAGTTTCAAAATACCAGTCGAAGCAACTGCGCAGTCTGCCTCAGTAGCTGAGTAGTCAACGCGTCTGACTGCAATGCAGAGGCCACGGGTGAAATTCCAGTCAGCTTCGTGAGGCCACTTGAGGAGTCACTCGAATAAAAAGTAGCGGCTCCAAGGATTGGAAAACCGAAAACGGCCGGGAGATCGGTGTGCCGAACGTCTGCCTCTCCATAGCGCATCCGAATAACACTATGTTTATGCGGATGACACAGGGGTCGGTCGCATCATGGGGTCCTTTTATTTTATTTTATTTTTCTAAGTCAGTGTGTCAGTTGTGGAGGGGTGGGAAATGGTCATCTCTACAACTCTGCAGGCCACTTAATCTCTCTCTTAAGCTATCTCAAGATCTCTAAAGCGTCCTCACACGGGACGAGGGCCAACGTTGACGTGGACGCGACATCCAACCACACAAAACAACGCCATTGGCACACAGGACGAGATGGTTAACGTGATTAGATCTCTCAGCGATCTCCAGCAGCAGTTGTCGGTTTTATTTGGCTCGCAAACCACACAATTTTTCTTTTACGAAAATAGACGCGCGTTAAATCCCTGCATTAGCTTTACTAAAACGCACACTTCCTCCCTTGTCCATATGCTGTTCACTTTCTTATGTCTGTTGTTTACCTAAATAAGAACTTCAATATCCCCGAACATGTTGTAAGACAAAAAGAAAAGTCCCACGTCCAGTCAGTAAGAAAATCAGGTTACAGAACTTCACAAATTCGGACTAACTTACTCGTGAGAGACATCAAGTATCAGACAAATTATTACGTATTTTCCGTTGAAAAATGTTTCGTTTAATGTACCTCAAATACATGTTACTCTGTAGAAGTAAGTAGCGCAGTAGAGATGCAAGTTTTGCATGTTAACTATATAGCAAAAGACTCCCCATCATTTGCCAAAAACTCGTTTCAAAACCTCGGACCAATTAGAAGACGTGAGGGATGTTATAAATATTTAACTTTCACAATATCATTTTCATGCACAAGTGACAGTGAGCGCACTACATACAATCCATTTTTTCGAGATTGGTGATATAGATCTCATCTCACGTTTAAATAAAAATTCACTGTCATAGGTACCTATCATACACAGATATCTACCACCTAGCATGCACTAAATGCACTGTCACAGTGTCTTAGGAAGCTCTATTTTCATTGCAAAGTATTCGAATTTTGTGCATAGCTTATTTAATGTTGAAATATCACAATAACTATGTGCATTAACGAGGTGGTAGACCGTTCATCGAGAAGCTGACGAAGCAGGATACGAGTTGCGCGTGTATCTAATTTTTTGCCAAGTAGTTTGTTTAAAATCGTTTGAGAAAGATTACGGAGCAGCCAATGTGTGCACCCATCCACACCAAAATAGGCAGAGAATGTTTTATTCATAACCGATAAAGCTCACAACTCAATAGGCGATAGCAAACTGAGGCAGCAGCCCCTTCGGAACAGACGTGTGAACTCACCCAGCACTGAGTGCGAGAATGCGTTTTTGATCGGGACCAAGTTATTTTGCGCAAGCTCTATATTTCCGCATTACCTACAACGTAACAGCATACCTCCGAGCTCATCTGGCGTCACTGGCTTGCCTGACTGTGAAGAACCACTAAGGGTGTGGCAACCACAGAACAGGTGTCGCTAGTGAATGGTATGTGGTCACCTTAGCAAGCTGCACGGCACTTGTCTAGCATCTTCGATATAAATCGAAGTGTTCCACTCGCCTTCTCTGCCAACGATTTCATCATGCGAAGCGGCGCACTGGTTTGCACACTAAATTCTCATTCGGGAGAAGTGAGGTTCAAATCCTCGTCTGAACTCCAATTTAAGTTTTTCGCCATTTCTCTAGACCAATTAAGTCGTACGTAAGTGTGTGTAAATCTTTCAATTGTTCTACTCAACCTCGATATGTTGCAAAAAAGACCAAATACTTTATTCTGTTGCGACTAGATTCGAGTGGCCAAGCGGTTCTAGGCGCTACAGTCTGGAACCGCGCGACCGCTCCAGTCGCAGGTTCGAATCCTGCCTCGGGCATGGATGTGTGTGATGTCCTTAGGTTAGTTAGGTTTAAGTAGTTCTAAGTTCTAGGGGACTGATGACCTCAGAAGTTAAAAGCCCCCTAGTGCTCAGAGCCAGCCACTAGATTCGACATAGTGTCATCACATGTCAGACTTTAAAACTCAGAGTGGTAAAAACGACGTGTCCGAGATATTAATGTACCTCAAATACATGTTACTCTGTGGAAGTAAGTGATGCTGGTGTACGGCACGACATCATCCAGCACACAACCAGAAATGAGTTGTAGAGTCTGCCAGATGATGACGCTATGTCAAAACTACTCGCATGAGGAGGATTATATTCAACTGCAGCTTGTGGTGGTAAAAAAAAGTGTGTCTCATACAGAAAGCTAGGGCAGTTTTTTTTAATATCGGTTTCCTCCCAATCCTTGCCCACTCTGAGCTTGTTTTCTGGCTATAACTTGTCATGGATGCAAGGTTCTGTTTCGGCTGGTGGTACACCATTTTTTTCTGCCTCTGTCTCCCCTCCCCCCAGCCCAATGCTTTTAATGTGCCACACATGCCTAGGGTTTTAATAATAACAACAAAATATTTTAAGATAATAGTCATAAACTGTTTTCATAAACTGTTTGATTACTATGAAATATTTAATATGATATTAATAATTTCCTTATAGTCGGGCTTAGAACATCGCGTCAGCATAATTTCCAAGAGGCTGAAATTCAGAATACCGCATTTCAGAAATATTTGTCCGAAAATTTGAGAAATACAAGTGCTATGCAGTTGATTTAATATTTATAGCAGCAGTAACGCCCCCACCCCCTCCGCCTCCCAGTCTGACGATTTCATAATTTACACCAAGTGTGCAGTCATATTACCAGCATTTCAATTAGTACTGCCCTTATGAACACAGGTTTGCGGACCGTAGTTACATGGAACTGTAAGAGCAGGACTCGATGTTTCGTTCAGTCGTTTCCACCCACATTCACAACCTGTTCTTTTCTTTCCCTTAGTCCCTCTCTGTCTATCTTGCCTTACTCAATGTCGTGCGGATACCGCCTCAGCCTACGGACTCACGAACCGCGTCTAATTTTTGTTGGGAGAAGGTACGGTCAGTCTGTTTTTTCCTGGCTGCGGTCAGGCCCCAAGCCCATACAAGTATGATAACATTCACGCCAGTAACTGAAAAGCATTCTGAACACAGCTTTTACTTTCTAGAACTCTTTGCCATTTTCGAAGCGCCTTATTCTCCGAAAGTTTGTTGAGAAATTTAGAAATTGATTTGTGTCGATGGAACTTCAAACTCTCGTCTTCATTCCTTCTTCCCCGCTTCTGATTACACGGCTTCCTTCCGGTTCACTGACTACGCTAATGATGGCAGAAGATGTTCTTGCGATTTCGCAACAATAACAACGAAAGCAACATTACAGAGCACTTAGTTATTTTTGAAATAACCATGATAAGAGGATATTGCAAATTTATTTATTTATCGTGTCAAGTGTGTGTGTGTGTGTGTGTGTGTGTGTGTGTGTGTGTGTGTGTGTTGACATAATTTTACACAAAAGAAGACCAAAAATTGGACACTTTAAGTGCATTTGGTTTAGCTCTCATAAGGTCTTGCATGGTGAAGGTGGCTGGTAATGCGAAATACTGAAGGAAATGGCTGTTAGTCTGCTCAACGCCACACTGGCAAAGAACTGATCCACAGAGAAACCCCAAGTCCGCAGATTGGTCTTGCATCTCGTTGTGTTTGATCGTAATCTATTGAGAGACCTCCATATTGACCACTTCTCCGAATGTCCAGGGGGAAGTTCTTCCTTTGGCGCCATCCATTCTCCCAAATACCGACATTTCTCCCGCCATCAAGAGATCCTTGCTGTATGTGGATTCTCGATGAGAGCCTCGGTAGTTGTCAAGAAGCTTTTTCTTGTTTTCAGCCTAGGATGTGCGGTCTGACGACCATATCGTGGACGGGCTTCCTTCGTTGTGGCCTTACTTTTCTCATATCTCGCAGCTACCTCACGTCTGATTTCACGAGGAGCTATGCCAGCGAGGCAATGGAGTTTGTCCACAGGAGTAGGTCTTAAGCAAACCCGTGATAATCCGGCAAGACTCATTTAGAGCCACATCTGCGTTCCTGGCATGACTGGACTTGTACCATACCGAACATGCATATTCAGCAGTGGAATAACATAGAGCAACCGCGCTTGAGCGCACAGTGCATGGATATTCTGCAAGTATAGATACTACTAATATTCCTCGCCAAATAGATTTTACGAACCTTTGGAACAGACGGTAAAGTTTTCCTCACAAGGGAGGTGTTTCTCATCGCGAAGCACGCCAAGTTTCCATCATAGTTGGAACACGCTCCCATTGGAAACTCCCGATCGCAACCACTTCAGATTTAGTGGTAAGATGACACAGTGGATAGCCCATCAAAAACTGAACGCAGATCAAGCATGAAAACAGGAAAAAAGTATACTGCACTGTGAAAAAAGAAGCAAAATAGAAAGTAAACGGTCAAAGCTCAACGTGTATCACATCGAGAGAATTAGAAGAGCCCCGGCATCGTTACTGTGTGTTGATGGTCTTGGACTGCCAAGCAGACGATTCGTGTTCAAGTCTTCCTCGTGCCACTTTTTTTTCTCCGCAAAATTACGAACTGTCAGTCCCACCATTGACGTGTCTGTTCCCAGTATTCAATTTGTGTCTGCGGCATGGTATAATATCCCTTTGCACCAGCGAGATGTTGGGAAGGAACCTATAATGAAAGTTGATTTCGCGCAACTACCCTATTAGCAGCCGAAAGGAAGTGGCTCTCCAATGGGAACCGCAAACTTTTGATGACAAGGCAACAAGTCAGCCGAATCCGAAAAACACGTCATCGTGACAGTATGTGTGTCGTATGATAGGAATCTCTTATCGACGCAACTACCTTGTGCGGCTGGTGAATGAGTGAGATATGCCTGCTTGCCCGATTTAGGTGTTCCTATGAACGTGAAAGTGATAACTCTCAAATAATAGTTTGTCACGATCAGCTGTAACAAATGAACGCGTTGACAATCACACAGTTTTCCTTGTGCTCTGTCAAAACATATGCTTTCAATGTTTTTGAAGTTTTGATTCTCAAATTTCTTTGTTGTAACATAGTTCACATTCATTTATTTGTTTTCTTTTTTTCCATTTCTGTGAGAGGTCTATGCGACATCTCGGCTGCTCTCACAATTCATCACATTTACTTGCGACGGTAACGACTCATATTCTGCAATCAATGTGTAGTATGACAATTTCCAAGACTTCAGAAAGAGAACAAACACGTTAATGATCGGACAGACAGTTGATTTTGTGAAAAAAAAGCAGGGTTGAACATGGATCTCCCGCATTGTGATCCAACACCGTGAGCAATTTTTTTTTTTAAATCTCGTTTTGTTCTATACTGTTCGTTGAATTTGTTCGTGGCGGACGTCCGATGACACCAGTTCAGAGGGTAGCTAAACCCCTTTGACCGAACACGCTGAGCTACCGGGCCGGCAACCACTCAACCATGACCTCAGTGCTGTTGCATGTCGCTCGATGTTGTACATCTTGAACTTGAACCGTTCATTGTGTCTGTTTTGCTTCGTTTTCACGATTCAGTACACCTTCTTCCTATTTCCGTGTTTGACCTGTGTTCGGTTTTTGAGGGGCTATCCACTGGGCCAACTTACCACTAAATATGAAGGGGTTGCGATCGGGAGTTTCCCTTGTCAGAAAAGAGCTAGTACGTCACATGGATCGTGGTACTCACAGTAATTCGCGGCAACAGCGCTGTTACCGGCACTTATCTGCCTTATCTCGCGCTCAAATCCCACTGTATGTTTACGAAACTGTGCATGCGTAAAACTGCTACGTTAGCTCTATCAAAACCCACATTTCCTCCTTTGTCAATGTGCTAGCCATTTTGTTTTATCTGCAGTAGGCATAAGAAACATCAATTTACACGAACTAGGTACGACGAAAAAACATAAGTTCCACGTCCAATCGGTAAAGCTTTTAAAACTTCCATTACTAACATTGCGATACAAAGTGACAGTAGTCTTCTACAAAAGATTAAAAAAAAACAGTTCGTCATTCTTACTTTTAGTACAATCCTAAGAGCAGTCTTGTTAGAGCATAGCATCTATTTAGTAGCAGAATTTTTAGAACCTATTAAAATTGTAGAGACTTGAAACAAGAAAGTGTAAAATCAGTTTCTGCTACTAGTGCAAGTTATCTCACAGATAAAGTAAAAACGAAACAAAAAAAATTCACTTACTGTAGTATCGCTTTTAAATGTTCTGTACGTCTTGCAAGAGTAAAAAAGTGTTTGTGTGTGTGTGTGTGTGTGTGTGTGTGTGTGTGTGTGTGTGTGTGTGAAAAATATAGGCAGACAGAGTTAGTAAGTGTACACGTCCATATTCAATATTTACTCGCATAAATGACTGATGTATTCCATAATCTCGACAGATTTTTGGATGAATAAACAAATAAATACTGAACTGCGAGATAAATCAGGCAGGGGAATGTATAAAAATCATTTAATTCATTGCTCCATGTTGCATGACACATTCAGAAAATCGAACAAATTCACGCCTTACATGTACGTAACTTAATAAGGAAGTCCCACAATCATCTAGGCCGATATTAAAATTTTTGCAATAACCATGTCACCAACCAGCGACTTTTCCGACAAAAGATGCCTTTGCACGCTACTCTATAGTCATCAGACGTCAGTATGAGTCTATGTCTTTGACCTTACACAGTCCTCAACGCTTTAACCATCAATATGTCATCAACTGACATTTAATAATAACAAAAACGATGCGTTCTTGTTAAATATACAATATGCCAGTGTCTTAAAAAAAATAAAAAGAAAACGACGCGTTCTTGTTAAATCTTGCCTTCAAACGGCATACTTCCATGGCAGGCAAGCTATAATACGAAACCCACGAAATGCGAAAAGCGTTTAATGTCATGTTATTATAGCAAATCGTACCACAAATTACGCCTTCTTGAGAGGTGTTCAACGTATCAGTGGTTTAAACAGCATGCATCCATACCACTTAAGTCATAACACCGGTAAGTTATAACACCACCAAATACGGACTTGATTTACAAATGACACTATCAAACATGGTGTCTCCTAAGTTCTGCTTGTGACGTAGCACTCGAACCCACATCTCAATGGCCACTTTACCCAGTACAAAACAAAAATCTGACTTGTCTTATTCTGCAGTTCACCCTGAGCAGAGCGGCGCAACGTGAAATTCCACCTTGTGACGTTACAAAACTCGACCAACCTCACGTCCACTTTCGGTTTCACGTGCCGTGCAAGAACGGCTTAAAGCTTACCTCTCTACCTCCTTGTCACGACCTCCGAAGGCGATGACAGTCCTGATGGAGCCGAGGACTTCTTCGGCAATGGCGCCCGCCTTGCCGTACTCCTGCATCTCCTTCCTGGCGATGCGCGCCGAGATGAAGGCGACGACGCCGATGGCGATGGTGCCGGCGGGCAGCGAGATGAGGCAGATGAGCGCCAGCTCCCAGCCGCGGAACAGCGCCAGCCCCACGTTCCCCAGGAAGGACACCACCATCTGCACGAACATCGGCACCTTCTCCCCCACGCCGTCCTCCATCTTCTGCATGTCCCTGACACACGGATAACAATGCTTGCACACTTCCTGCATTAGCTTAGGTTCATTCCTCAAAAGACTGCAACTTGTTTATATTACACCCACAAATATCCATCTTCCTGCCGCAATTCTCGCGTAATTAAGTGCGGAGTACACTGTGAGTCATGTTTGGATAGCTCAGTTGAGAAGAGCATTGCTCGCGAAAGACAAAGTTTCGGGTTTAACACTCCGCCAGCAAGTTTGAAAATATCGCACATTCCTCTATAGACTAAATTATCATTCTAGAAACCATACCCTAGGCTGCAGCTAAGCCGTTTCTACGTAATATTCTGTCTTCTAAAGATATGCAGGGGAGCTGTGAAGTTTGGAAGGTAGGAGATGAGGTACTGGCGGATGTAAACCGTGAGGTTGGATCGTGAGTCGTGATTGGGTCTTAGTCGATAAGAACAATGCCCATGAAAGCCAAGGTTCTGGGTTCGTGTTAAGGTGCGGCATTTATTAAATCTGTCAGTAGGTTTCTAAACAGCCCACACTCCGCTGCGAAGCGAAAGATACATCTCCACTGTAGTATCGACTAATATCTGACATATATGCAGCTGTGGTCTTCGTGCAGCGATTTTGATTAATAACCCAAAACGTCTTGGGTTCCGGGTTCTAACCCAGTTACTGCTTAAAATTTGAATGAAAAATCATCAGCAATAGCGGCCGAAGATTCCCGTATGTCTCCTTCGTTCTGCTAACAGCCTTGTCAAAGAGCACTTTTGCAGCGGCCATTCAGGAACATTCAGCAATGTTCAACAGCATGATGCAAATGGCAATGCGAGCAGCCGAATTAAAGATATACGAAGTGCATCCACAGGATATGTGCTCTGTTGTTGAAAAATAAGAATTTAATGATTATCTCCCTGTTGGTAAATGATTCCAGATTAACCCCCCATTCGGATCTATGGGAGAGACTTGGTAAGGGGGTGGTACCAATGAGAAAAAAATTGAATAAACAACGAAAGAGTAACATTCTACGAACAGGAGAGTAAAATGTCAGAAGTTTGGACATGGTAAATAATTTAGAAAAGCTAAAAAGAGACATGCAAAGGCTCAGTCATGATACAGTGTGGGCCATTGAACTGAAATGGAAAAAAGATCATTCCTGTCAGACGAATATAGGGTAATAACAACAACAGCGAAGAGTACAACGAAGTTAGGACAATATTGAACAGTTCTGAGATACTGTTGTTCCCATCAGAATGGACAGGAAACTAACGCTAACAACTGTTGAAGTACACATGCCGACTCTGCAAGCAGAAGATGAAAACGCACAGAAAGGATAACAGGGTACTGAACGCAAAATTCGGTTCATAAAGGGAGATGATTATGTAATAGTAATGAGCCATTGCAATGTGGTGGCAGGGAAAGGAACAGAAGAAAGTGTTACGTCACCCCTTCGCATTACAGATCACTTCGCGGTGTTGATGTTGAATAGGCACACAAACTGAGAATAGGAACTTATATCCGGAAATGGCATCCGATGACGCAAAAGATAGTCGAAGTTACAGGGTCAACTTCTGGATCTAGGTCATCATTTTGGCAGCAAACGTGACAGGGGTTTTCTTACAATGGCTGTAACAGCATTCAGAACATTATGAGTGTCGAACAGATTCACGTCTGTCACAACAACACTCTTGAGACAGCTCACGCACTGGCGTCAACCTACAGTGGTATATTTTCCCTTGAGGAGGTGACACAGAGCTAACCGTTGAACCCTACAGGTAGGACGCTCTGTATCGTCTCTGGATGACGTTTCCAAATATGGGTTCCTGTTCTCAGGTTGTTCCTCAGGAGACCCTCTAGGGCCCGTCGAAGTTGGTCACTCTCAAATATTATGGGCTAAGTTTGCTGTATCTGATAATGAGGAATGTACTAATTCAAAATTTAAATAATAAGTTGCAAATAATGTCTCGGTCTACGTTCGCTATTGAAAGATAACTGCTGTCCGTCCTGGTGGCAGTGGAAGTTGGAAGTCGTGTACACGTGTTTCTGCACCGGGTGATCTAACTATGTCACGTGGGGAACTGTGGACATTAAAAATCACGTGTGACTGTGATACTCACTCTGATAGGCGACTGGCAAACTCGCCGGACTGGTGGACATCGTACCAACTGATGTCCTGTCGCAGTGCGGACTCCATGAAGCGCCCTCGGATGCGGTGGATCTGTTGACAGTAGTAAGAGGATTACAGTGTCAGCAATCTAGTCATCAGGCGTCTCGAAAAAAAAAAAAACTCGGTTGAACGGTAAGCGGTGCTTCCAGGAAATAGTAATCCATCCATTACCAGTTCCTTGTACTGACATTGCCAAAGAAAATCTGGCAACAAAGCCCATCCATCTGTGCGCTCCTTGAAATAAAGAAGCCTCGTCGGTGGACTTTGGCGAAAGACTAACACTCTTACAAACTTTAAAAACAGATCGCCTAAATCTCCTCCTCCTAACGTAACGTCGACTCGGCATCGTGCGGCTGCTCGTGCGGCTGCACTGACGTCACACGGCGCGCGCAGTAATCTCTAGAAGTACGTGATATACAGGGTGATTCAAAAGCCACGTTCCATGGGGGAAGGTCTATATCTTGGCCTATATGACAAAGTCGTATTCAGGTATATGAGAGGAAAGATCATTCGAAGCAAAAATGAGTCTAGTCTCTGAAACAAATAATAACACATAATTGTTTCTTGTTTTGGTCCATACTACTTCCTTCCAAAATATGAGTAGCAAAGAGCATGCAGTAGAAGAGATTCGTTTGTCAGTATCGAAGTTAAATAAGTGCTCATAGCTCTTAAGGTACGCGGTTTAGAGACCATGTTTACTTGACTTTCTTGCTTCGATGATCGTTCTTGTCATATGCTTGTATACGACTTCGTCCTATGAGCCAAGGTTATTGAATCACCTCTGCAGACTTTGTCTTCTGGGACGTAACTTTTGGATCACCTCGTATAGTAATCACTTAAACCATATAATTACTCCATTTAGTTCAGTACATACCATTCACAGAGCATCTATCGTAAGCAGAATTGTTATTTTCTCATTTCAGTTGGTGCAATCTTTCACTAACCTTGTTTCTGCTGTATTATTTATTAGCTGAAAATTATTAGAGCATTTGGCTTGATATTCCCGAGTAACAGGTATTAATGGTTTTTCTCCACGCACTGTCATTCGACGCGCTCAGTGAAAATTCATTGATCCCGCATGAGCATACACTACAACCCTGCAAATCAGTTTGTAGATGACAGCCAGTCATTGAAGAGCATAAATCTAGCTGTGTTGGTGAACAAGCAATTTGATAAGAGATATGTTAATCGAGACTGTCTCGAGACAGTCATAATACCGTACATCATAACTGTTACCTACGTTATCTGGTCAAAAGTAACCGAACACCGCTATTAAATGCGAAACTGATCAGTAGATAGCAAGAGAGGTGCAATAAGTGGAGAAGCAGTAACAGCAAAATGGCTCGGTCAGGAGAGTTCAGTGACTTTTAACGTGGACCAGTCACTGGATGTCACAGTTAGAGACATTCCAACTCTCTTAAAGCGGCCCAAACCGACTGTTAGTGATGTAACTGAGAAGCGGGAAAGCGAAGGAACAATCGCAGCTAAGCCAAACCAGGCAGGCATGTACTGACGGGGAAGGGTCATCGAGCGTTGCAGAGGGTGGTTGTAAAAGCTTGCATAAAATAGGCAGAAGGGGTCGTTCGTGAGATCCAAACTGCTACAAGCAGTCGAGGTACCCTAACGACTGTGCTTAGAGATTTGAAAATAATGGGCTGCAATGGTAGAGCAGCTCCTCATAAAACACACATTTTTGTAGCCATTGTTAAGTGACGCTTGAGGAGGTGTAAAGAGCGACGGCACTGGATAGTGGGTGATTGGAAACGAATGATCTGGAGTGACGAATGTCCATGGAACCGTCTGGGTGTAGTGAAAGCATGGCGAACGTTACCTGCCGTCATATGTAGTGACAACAGTGAAGAACAGAGGAGATGGTGGTACGATATGGGGATGTTTTCGTTGTCAGGGTGTTGTCTCCTTAGAGCGCTTAAGAAAACGTTGAATGTGAAATGTGAATGTGAAATGATATAAGCACTGTGTACCTTGCACGGTAGAGGAACAGTTTGGAGACAATGATTGTATCAGTATGACAATGGAACTCCTGTAAAGCAGCAAATGTGCAGCAATAATTATTTGTGGACAGTGTCACTCCTGAAATGGAGTAGCGTGCCTTGAGTCCCGACCTGAATCCAATGAAACACCTTTGGGGTTAGTTAAAACGTCGACTTCGTCCCAAAGACCAGCGATTAAAATTACTACCTTCTATGGTTTCGGCTCGTGAGGAAGATTAGGCTGCCATTTCTCGACAGTCATTCAGACTTCTATTTGAAAGTGTCCCACCAGAGATCAAAGCGAAGGCGGACATACCCAGTATTAATATCCAATAACACATGTGCGTATACTTTTGATCAGATGATGTAGTTATTTTTCTTTCCTTGGTTCTCAGCATGTATATGCTAGGAGAAATGGATGATTCTACCAATAGTGAGAGTAGCTTTCATTTCGGGCTGCAAGTCCTAACTGCCGACCGAGCTAAGAACGTCCTACAAACGTTTCTGAAAAAGGTCTTATTCAAAACCGCCGAGAACTGTCCTGCATTCGCTACCGGCTTCGAGCTTCTGATCATGTTCAAGTATCAGCCTTCATGCCTGAAGATCATCAGAAGATCGAAAACGATGGTAAATGCAGAATTATTTGATGAGATTTAGGTATTGCAGCCGGATGACGTCGACATCTTGCCACAGTATTTTGCCTGACAATCAAGAAATATCTGAAGCGTGTCGCTAAGTTTACAGAAATAATTGGCACGGTGGAGCATCCACAAAGATTGTTCTAATGACCGCCCTCTATCGAGTTCAGCGCTCTCTGTAAAATGTTGCTCCTTCTGAGGTTCGCAAGCGCATGAGTACCAGTAATACTGCATGCACGACGTACGTGGAAATGCCGGCACGCAGAGTTGAAAGATAGCGGGCAGGACGACAAAATTAACTCTCTCCAGACGTGGTATTAGTTTTTTCTTTGTGTGAATGTTGAGGAAATCACTGGAACCACGACTTCGTCAAGTTGAAAGCCGGAGGCACCAAGACGATTAATAAGACCTTTTGCCGAGCGCATTCCCACAAATTCCATAATAAATGAACCCCAGACAGGTATAGCGCTGTCAAAATGTTCCTGCAAGAGTAATTCTTGGAGATACGTGGTTCAGACATGGCTGAGCTCTCCCATGAATTGTGCGTGCGGTGTAACCAATGAAGGCTTTGTCACACTGGCGTGGTATTCTGCAGACTCTATCCTGGCGGAAGGGCAGTTGTTGACGTTTTCGGCCGCAATTCCGAAATTTTTCGTCAGGCTTCTAGAGTCAAATGCATGGTTCAATGACATTGATGTGACCACCGCCTATGCTCGACGTCTATTTGAAATAAATACAGACGGCATGTGGCATGTGGTAGCAGGATATATAAAGCGTATCAGGGGACGCGGGAAACGGTGTAGTCGCTGCCTCAATGCGGAAACGGAACAATTTATCTGGCTTTCAAAGGGGCATGATCATCGGCTTTCGGGACAAGGATGAAAGCATTTCCGAAGCGGCTACATTTATAAACTGTTCCTTTGCCACCGTGGTTAAAGTATACCGTCCATGGCAAAATGGCACTGTCCAAAATCCGCCCCAAGGCAACTGTGGTGCACCACGAGCCGTAGATGACAGATGTGAATGACGGCTGCGGAGATTTCCACGAGTCAATAGACGTGCAACTGTTGAGCAGCTCGTGGCACAGATGAAGCAAGGGCTATCGACAGTGCGTCCTCAGCGACCGTTCAGCGAACTTCGCTACATATGAGCCTCCGCAGTAGGCGCCTGGTTCAGGCAACCATGTTGGATGTCATTCGTGGCCAACGGCGGCTCGAATTTTCGTGCCATTGCCGCAACTGGACGTCCACTGAGTGGCAACAGATGGTCTCTTCAGATGAATCACGTTTTGAGCTCCATAGGACAGATGGCCGTTGGCGTGTACGGCGTGAAACGTCTGAAAACAAACACGCTGCAACCGAGAGGGAGTGCTGTGGTGTGAGGAGTGATTTCGTGTCATTCCTGGGAAAGTAACATTCTACGAATAGGAGAGTAAAATCTCAGAAGTTTGGACGTGGTAAGTAATCTAGAAAATCTAAAAAGAGACAAGGAAAGGCTCAGTCACGTTGCAGTGTGAGTTATTGAACTGAAACGGAAAGAAGATAGTTCCTGTCAGATGAATATGGGGTAATAACAACAACAGCGAAGAGTACAACGAAGTAGGAATCGTTATGAATAGGAAGTTAGGACAAAGATTGAACAGTTCAGGGATAATGTTGTTCCCATCAGAACGGACAGGAAACTAACGCTAACAATTGTTGAAGTACACATCCCGACTCTGCAAGCAGAAGATGAAGACGCACAGAAAGGATAACACGGTACTGAACGCAAAATTCAGTACATAAACGAAGATGATTATCTAATGGCAATGAGCGACTGGAATGCGGTGGCAGGGAAACGAACAGAAGAAAGAGTTACATCACCCCTTCGCATTACAGATCACGTCGCAGTGTTGTTGATGTTGGATAGGCACACAAACTGAGAATAGGAACTTATATCCAGAAGTGGCATCCGATGGCGCAAAAGATAGTCGAAGTTACAGGAGCCGGCCGGGGTGGCCGAGCGGTTCTAGGCGCTACAGTCTGGAACCGAGCGACCGCTACGGTCGCAGATCCGAATCCTGCCTCGGGCATGGGTGTGTGTGATGTCCTTACGTTAGCTAGGTTTAAGTAGTTCTAAGTTCTAGGGGACTGATGACCTCAGAAGTTAAGTCCCATAGTGCTCAGAGCCATTTGAACCATTTTTGAAGTTACAGGGGTCAACTCCTGGATCTAGGTCATCATTTTGGCAGCAAACGTGACAGGGGTTTTCTTACAATGGCTGTGACAGCATTCAGAACATTATGCAGTGTCGAACAGATTCACGTCTGTCACTACAGTGTAAATAATTATTTCTCAGCAAGTCTTGACCGTTTTCAAGAACGAATTTATTCAAACCTTTGCGACCTCGTCATTCTGGAAGGCACAATAGATCAACACAAGTATACATCTATCCCTGGGGGCCATGTCCACCCCTACATGCAGTTCGTTTTTCCCCGGCACGATGACATCTACCAGCAGGACAATGCAACGTGTTACGCAGTTCGCAGTGTGTGTTCGTGGGTCAAAGAGCACCAGAATGAGTTTATTGTACTGCACTGACCACCAAACACTCCCGATTAAACCCAGACGAGAATCTGTGGGCCACCTCGATCGAGCTGCTGGAACCACTGATACTCAACCGAGAAAACTAACGCGTCTGGCCACGGCAATGGAGTCGGCATGGCTCCACATTCCTGTCGGTACCTTCCAGAACTGCCGGCCGCGGTGGTCTAGCGGTTCTGGCGCTGCAGTCCGGAACCGCGGGACTGCTACGGTCGCAGGTTCGAATCCTGCCTCGGGCATGGGTGTGTGTGATGACCTTAGCTTAGTTAGGTTTAAGTAGTTCTAAGTTATAGGGGACTTATGACCTAAGATGTTGAGTCCCATAGTGCTCAGAGCCATTTGAACCATTTGAACCTTCCAGAACTACATTGACTCTTCTAGCACGTATCGCGCTGCAAAAGGTAGTTATTCAGGGTTTTGATAGGTGGTCACATTAGGTTACTGAACAGTGTAAATAATTATTCCTCAGCAAGTCTTGGCCGTTTTCAAGAACGAATTTTTTCAAACCTTTGCGAGCTGTGGGGCAGCACCAGTACAAAAAATTAGAAGCAAACACGGAGACAAAAGAAGGAAAAATACTGGGAAAGATAGGTAGACAGCGGAGAAAAAAAAAGAGAGAGAAGCTATATTGTGACAGTACCAGAGTAAAACCGACGTAGTTGAAGCTGGCGATGGCGATGTGGCTGGAGACTAACATGAGGACGCCATTGAAGGAGTTGTGGATGGCGAACGTCTGTATGCCTTGGAGAAAGGTGTCCGTGACTTCGGCGGCCGTGACGTTTCCGGCAGCTGAGACGGGCTCCGTGGAGTACATGACGCGCAGCACGGCGTCTGTGAGCGTGTCGTTAGGCAGTTGTCGGTAGCCCGACATGTAGGACACCGCCGCCGCCGAGATGGCTTCCCCCATCTGCGTGCCGTAGTCCACCATGACGCCGATCAGCGTGCCGAAGAAGAGCACGTTCAGCGGGCCGGTCACGCCGCTGCACAGCGACATCAGCAGCCCCACCGCCAGCAGCAGCCGCTCGCAGCCCGTCGTGTAGCGGTACTGCCAACATAACCACATGTCTAGCCATGACGGTGAAAGTTACTAACGATTAACCCGGGGCAAAGTGCAACGAAGCAGATGCAGGTTGCCTATCTAACGACATCCAGTGGCAACAAAAATTTTATTTTCAGTGTCTGTATAAATAAAAATGTAAATGTTCGTTTGTACAAAATCGTAAATGTACGAAAGTTCTTCTCCCATTCCTTTGAAGTTCTGACACAAAGTTCCATTCGAATAAGAACGTGATTTTATATACCTTCTGGAGGTACCCTAAGCAAAGAAGGGAAAGCAGAAAGGTGGAAGGAGTATATAGAGGGTCTATACAAGGGCGATGTACTTGAGGACAATATTATGGAAATGGAAGAGGATGTAGATGATGATGAAATGGGAGATATGATACTGCGTGAAGAGTTTGACAGAGCACTGAAAGACCTGAGTCGAAACAAGGCCCCGGGAGTAGACAACATTCCATTAGAACTACTGACGGCCTTGGGAGAGCCAGTCCTGACAAAACTCTACCATCTGGTGAGGAAGATGTATGAGACAGGCGAAATACCCTCAGACTCAAGAAGAATATAATAATTCCAACCCCAAAGAAAGCAGGTGTTGACAGATGTGAAAATTACCGAACTATCAGTTTAATAAGTCACGGCTGCAAAATACTAACGCGAATTCTTTACAGACGAATGGAAAAACTAGTAGAAGCCAACCTTGGGGAAGATCACTTTGGATTCCGTAGAAATATTGGGACACGTGAGGCAATACTGACCCTACGGCTTATCTTAGAAGAAAGATTAAGGAAAGGCAAACCTACGTTTCTAGCATTTGTAAACTTAGAGAAAGCTTTTGACAATGTTGACTGGAATACTCTCTTTCAAATTCTGAAGGTGGCAGGGGTACAATACAGAGAGCGAAAGGCTATTTACAATTTGTACAGAAAGCAGATGGCAGTAATAAGAGTTGAGGGGTATGAAAGGGAATCAGTGGTTGGCAAGGGAGTGAGACAGGGTTGTAGCCTATCCCCGATCCTATTTAATGTGTATATTTAGCAAGCAATAAAGGAAACAAAAGAAAACTTCGGAGTAGGAATTAAAATCCATGGAGAAGAAACAAAAACTTTGAGGTTCGCTGATGACATTGTAATTCTGTCAGAGACAGCAAAGGACTTGGAAGAGCAGTTGAACGGAAAGGATAGTGTCTTGAAGGGAGGATATAATATGAACATCAACAAAAGCAAAACAAGGATAATGGAATGTAGTCGAATTAAGTCGGGTGATGCTGAGGGTATTAGATTATGAAATGAGACACTTAAAGTAGTAAAGGATTTTTGCTATTTGGGGAGCAAAATAACTGATGATGGTCGAAGTAGATAGGATATAAAATGTAGACTGGCAATGGCAAGGAAAGCGTTTCTCAAGAAGATAAATTTGTTAACATCGAATATAGATTTAAGTGTCAGGAAGTCGTTTCTGAAAGTATTTGTATGGAGTGTAGCCATGTATGGAAGTGAAACATGGACGATAAATAGTTTAGACAAGAAGAGAATAGAAGCTTTCGAAATGTGGTGCTACAGAAGAATGGTGAAGATTAGATGGGTAGATCGCGTAACTAATGAGGAGTTGTTGAATAGAATTGGGGAGAAGAGGAGCTTGTGGCACAACTTGACTAGAAGAAGGGACCGGTTGGTAGAGCATATTCTGAGGCATCAAGGGATCACCAATTTAGTATTGGAGGGCAGCGTGGAGGGTAAAAATTGTAGAGGGAGGCCACGAAATGAATACACTAAACAGATTCAGAAGGATGTAGGCTGCAGTAGGTACTGGGAGATGAAGAAGCTTGCACAGGATAGAGTAGCATTGAGAGCTGCATCGAACCAGTCTCAGGACTGAAGACCACAACAACTGGAGGTCCCTGATTGACTGCAAAAAATCGCAACACCAAGAAGGGCTTGTGCGAAATAAACGGAAGTTGGAAGTCGTGTTTCTAGATCTGACAGATGATGTGTATCCAAATCTCGCGTCAGTAGCATAGGAGTGGCTTTAGTAGCGCCACTATGAGGATGCAAATCAGATTTGCTTTAAATACACGCTAGACGTGGTGAATGATTTTAGTCAAGAATACCTTTAGGGCGACACGGACGCCGTTGTCAACACCTCACTGAGTTTGAACGAATTCGCGTAATAAGGCTACAAGAAGCTGGATGTTACATCTGCGATACTGCAGAAACACTTGCCTGGAGTGTAGCCACTGTATTTGATTGCTGGCAGCGGTTGTCACGAGGGTGTACGGTCGCAAGAAGTCTGGGCTCTGGATGGCCATTAGGGAAATGTCCGGACTATGGCTCTTGCATCATACTCCATCTGGAGCAGCAATTGTCACCACAATGGCGCAAGGAACTGTTACCAATCGGTTACTTCAAGGACGGCTTCGATCCAGACGCCCTGTAGCGTGCATTCTATTGATCCCAAACCACCGACATTTCCGACTTCAGTGGTTTCAAGCGAGAGCATACTGGAGGGCAGAGTAGAGGTCTGTTGCGTTTTCTGATGAAAGCTGGTTCTGCTTCGGTACCCGCAACCAACTTGTGTGCGTGCTAGACACACTGGACGCATACCTGGAGTTTTGGTGTGGAGTGCGATTTCATATGACAGTATGAGCACTCTCGTGGTTATCCCACTCACCCTGACTGCAGATTTCTACGTCAGTCTAGTGATTCCCACATTTTTTGCTGCCATTCATGAACAGCATTCCAGGGGATGTAGTCCAACAGTCCAGCGCACGTCCACATACCGAGGTTGTAACCCAACATGCTCTACTGAATGTCGTCATGTTGTTTTGTCCTGCTCGACCACCAGATCTGTCTCAGTCGAGGACTTATGGGGCACCGTTGGACAACAACTCAAGCATCATCCACAACCAGCAACTGTATTGGTCGACCAAGTGCAACAGACATGCAACTCTGTCACACAAACTGACATCCAGCACCTGTACAACACAATGTATGCTTGTCTACATGCTTGCATTCATCAATCTTGCAGTTGCACCCGTTATTAATGTATGAGCATTTCACATTTGCATTGGCTTATCTTGTGCTTACATTTAACTGTGTTCTTTCAATGTTAATCCCTTAAAAATATGTTACCTAGACAAACATATTCCCGAATTTTTCATTATTCTACTGTAATTACTTTTTGGTGTTGTGATAATAAAAAGGTATGTAGGCCTATGTACGACACTCCAGTAGATATAAAAAATGCGCATATTCGCACGCAGCGTCATGTTAAAATTTCACAGGAATCGGAGAACAACTTTCGGAGATTTACCATTTTATGTCTGTGTTATAACGTAAATATAAATGTTCATGTGTTTAAAATCTTAAGTGTCCGAAACTTCTTCACCAATGATTTGAAATATGCACACAACGTTTCACGCAAATACGCGCATCTTTTTATCTTCTTACTAGAGCTCCATATATAATGTATAACCATATACATAATAATCATTGGTGAACTCTATATAAAAATGTATCTGTTCGTTTGTTGAAAATTTAATGCTCTGAAAGTTCTTCACTGATCGCTTCTAAATTATGCCCAAACGTTACATTCAAAGACGTGCGTGTTTTTATAGAGCTTTTTTAATATGTATAATATATAAATAAATATATAAAGGGGAAACGTTAGTACCAAAAATCTCAAAAAGACCATGGCCGATTTACTTTAAACTTATATGTGTGTGTGTTTGCGTGGGCGTGTGTGTGCGTGTGTTGTCAGAAAAGAAGAATGTTGTATTTATTGGTTATCGGCCTATGATAAGAATACTACTGCAGCCTCTGAATATGCAGTAACAATAAACAAGGCTCAGGACCAGTGAGAGGGATCAGATGGAGAGAGAGGGGAGGAGAAGATGGACATAGAACATAAGGAGGAGATGATGGACAGAGAGAGGGGAAGAAGGAAGAGATGGACAAAAAGAGATGGAGTAGGAGATGGACAGAGACAGGGAAACAAAAAGGTTAGGACGTATGTCCTATTCCCATGCGTATTGGAAACGTGTACATTCGCGTATCTTTGTGTCCATTTAACCAGACTGAGCTACAGCAACATGTGGCCAGGAACATCTAATATTTCATATAAATAGTGACCACATTTCAAAAATTTAAAATGCTGACATTATCTGCTCATTAATAGATGCGTTATTTGAAAGGTTTAGCACATAAGGTTTAGCACATAAGAGGAGTGTCATAGCTGGAAACTGTATGTATGCCTTGAGGCAGCCTAACTCACCACACGCAAACACTCAAACTACATTCATCAAGTATTTGAGAATGGAAAAGAATCAAGGCATTTGAGACGCCGCGCTATAAAAGAATGTTGAAAACCAGGTGGACTGATAAGGTAAGGAACGAGGAGGTTCTCAGCAGAATCAGCAAAAAAGGAGCCTATGCTAACACTGACAATAAGAAGCAACAAGATTATAGGACTTGTACTATCAGGTATACCGGCCTGAAATGAGCGTTAAGATACAAATGTGTCGATAGGAAGCATTTGTTGTGAACGAGCCTTCATTTTTTTTTGTTTTGTTGGTATTACATCTGTAAAAGATATTTAGTATACATCAAGTTATGGAACAAACAACATCATATGTTTTCATCGTGTTAACAATGTCGAATTTTGTACCAGAAAGTGATGATTTGCGGAAAGCATTATTTTTTTGTTTTCACTTGAAAAACAGTGCTGCAGAGTCGCATCGAATGCCTGTTGAGGCATATGGTGATCATGCTCTATCAGAAGCAACATGCAAAAGATGGTTTCAACGGTTCAGAAATAATGATTTTGATGTAAGAAATGAAGAACATGGAAGACCACCAAAAAAGTTCGAAGACGCCGAATTGCAAGCAATATTGGATGAAGATGATACTTTGAGTCAGAAGCAAATGGCAGCAATGCTAAATGTTGCACAACAAACACTTTCTGACCATTTGAAAGCTATGAGAAAGATCCAAAAGTGTGGAAAATGGGTGCCACATGAATTGAATGAAAGACAGATGGAAAACCGAAAAACCATTTGTCAAATTTTGCTTCAAAGACATGAAATAAAATCAATTTTGCATCGAATTGGTAGTGGTGATGAAAAATGGATTTATTTTAAGAATCCTAAACGGGAAAAATCATGGGTTAATCCGGGACAACCATCAACATCGACTGCAAAACCAGATCGATTCGGCAAGAAGACAATGCTGTGTGTTTGGTGGGATCAGAGAGGTGTGGTGTATCATGAGCTTCTAAAACCCGGTGAAACTGTGAATACTAATCGCTACAGACAACAAATGATCAATTTGAACTATGCATTGATCGCAAAAAGACCAGAATGGGCCAGAAGACATGGCAAAGTAATTTTTTTACACTACAATGCACCTGCACACAAAGCAAAACTGGTTCATGATACAATCAAAACACTTGGCTGGGAGCTGCTACCCCACCCGCCGTATTCACCAGACTTGGCCCCTTCCGACTACCGTTTCTTTTCATCAATGGGACACGCATTGGCTGAGGAACACTTCGATTCCTACGAAGAAGTCGAAAATTCGGTGACTGATTGGTTTGCTTCAAAAGACGAACATTTCTATTGGCGTGGTGTCTACAAACTGTCAAAAAGGTGGTCAAAATGTATAGAAAGCAATGGTCAGTACTTTGAATAAAATGTTTTTACTTTTCAATTCAAAATTAGTGTTTCATTTTCACAAAAAAAAACGCTCATTTCATACCAGTACACCTGGTATGATACCAGGGAATGACTCCCATCGTACTACAGAACTGGTTTCAAACTTCGGGGTAATTACCGACTAAGGGGTAAAATAAAATTATCTGAGAGGTAAAAACCAGAAGGTTTTGACTGTGTCTGTTTCAAAACTAAATTATTTTTAAGATATCATTATCATTTCAACCTACCAGTTGAAGAAATGACACACTGGGCACTGGTTCCGGTTTCTCTTTCTTGTCCGGTTCAGTGAATTCTCTGAAACAGTGGATGCAGACTGGGTGAGATACAATACTAGTGATGAATTTGTATTTAATAGTGTGATTCCGAGTGTGAAATTTTTATGTGTAAGGAGAAACAACCATTCAACACCAGTATTTCAAGACAAAGTCCCAGTACTTACGGTTCAAGCGGATCGGTCCCTTTCCCATTCTTATCGAGACGTTCCGCTTTCTGAGATGACTCTGGTTCTTTTTGTTTGCTCTTCATCTTGCCGTTACAATCCTAAAATTGTAAAAACATCAATTTCAGAGATACCAGATTGAATAACTTAGGTTACTGTAATATACTCTTATTTTAATTGAGGAGTAAGGACAATAATTTTCCCACGACAATGATGAATGAACGCACATCTAAATTAGTTTATCTAATATCATTTCACTCCAGCGATGAGGAGACACACTCAGAGAGTGATGGAGATGTTTGCAACAATACAAAAACATTTCCTGTTATAATTACCTCAGCATTACCTGATTTAATTTTATTCTACTTCATTACCCTTGATTTATTTTTATTGATGTTACTCTTACCCAATTTCCAAGATACTATCTACAGTTGAACTGATTTTTTATGCTCTTTGCCATCTCACAGATTATAGTTTCCTCGGAAAATGTCAGGCCTTTATTCCTTCTTCCTGAAACTTAAATCCCTATCCAAATTTTTCTCTGGTTTCCCTTTATCACGCGTTAAATGTACAAATTGAATAACATGGGGGGATAGGCAACAACTGTATCACAATAATCAGCCGACACAGTTAATATACAGTGTGTCCTGAAACGTTTGCAACAAAATAGTACAGACATGAGGGAATCCTAAAGAGAGCTAAGGAACTAATGGTCTTCACTGAATATATCATTTGGTTCAAGGTACTGAATGATCAAGGCGTGTGAGGTATGTGAAAATTGCTTACGTTACGTAGCAACCAAAATCAACGTTGATGGCATCTGGAAAAACAATCGTCTGGGGTGTGTCCATGTCTAAGTTTATCAGTGGGATCAATTCGTAACTGGTTGTCAAAGATTGAGTATTACTTGTTACCAGAACTTGCAGATATTTTTATAATCGGGAATGTACATAGAAATTTATTAAATAAGAGATTAAATTTCGATTTTTTAGCTCTCAGGACGTAATACCTTGCCTATAATATCTCGCTATTTAATTGTTGCTCCGATATTTCCATAGCAACTCTTTTGTGTAACATCCTTCAGGAACATATCGGCAGTACTGTGAGCAGGGGTGTATTGCAATCGATCATGCTGCCGATACAAGTCGTTTACTGCAGTTTACTGTTTCTGTTGGCATAACAGATTTCCAGAATGGTTTGATGTATGTCATGATACGTTTTAATGGTGGAGTGACAAGCAGATTAAAAACCATAAGCAGATTAGACATCAAATCTGGGGACAACATGAGAAATAGTTTTCTACGATTAGATACGTAACATGTCGCTGAAGCTGGAAAATCTGCTAAATTACTACGAAGGAAGCCAGAAAATCAAAGAAAAAAAGAAAACTGAAGAAGGTGAAAAGGACACTCAGATTGAATATGATTACGAAGCTGGAATATTTTGACATGTCTCACTGTTTAATTGTGGCTCCGATATTTCCATAGCAATTCTTTTGTGTAACATCCTTCAGAAAACGACATGCAAAATTTTATTTTCAGTTTCGGGTAACCAACATTTTTGCACGCTTAGGTATCATTGTCTCATCCAAAATTAAAGCCAAAAAAGCAAAATTTTGCAAAAATAATAATGTAGTGCTTACCTACACAGTAAATCAAATTATTCGGCAGTGTAGTAAATATTTTACGCTCGGGCATGTCATATATTCTTAAATTATTAGGAGAAAAAACAGACTTCTAAAATACGCAAAACAAGGAACTGGTAAATACTTCCACTTTATTCTGTTTACGAGTCAAAAGAATAAAGTTTGTTTTGACCTTTTATTCTGAATAGTGTGCAAACGGAATGTTCGAAAAATAAAAATTACACACAATGTAGTATGTAAGATAAAAATCAATTTTCACTCCATTATGAGCTTCACAACATTTAAATTTTTGTCACAAAGAGGTCACAATGTACTAATTATGTTAAAGTTTCATTTCAACACCTGTTAAAGTTTTCAAATTACAAGTAAAACATACCGACCATGACGTTCAGGTAACCTTAAAACGGTTCACCTACAGGTAAACATTTTGTAATAAATAAAGATGCCTTGTTAACGAAAAGCGCCTAGATGTATAAATAACAGTTCCCGTGCGGCATACAAATGGTGTTTTCTTGATAACTACTGCAATTTAGCCTGTGCTTGGAATGCAGAGAACATGACGTCTCTCCCTCATCATTTATCGTAAATTTTTGACACTGGAGAATGTAGTCTGCTGCGAGGAATATGTAAGAATGTCTCGTGAATTTTAAGAAAAGTCGCATATGAAACAGAACAAATGGCAGTTCATATCCACTGGTAACACAAAGCTGACGATTCATGTATGCAGATTCTCTGGGAGACATGAAACCATTTACATTCCCTAGCAGTGGAGGTCCGTTTTAAATTACCTCAGTAAATGGTAACGACCCCCACACGGGGACATTTAGCAAAAATTGAAATGCCTTAGTTGTATCTGATAATGTTTTCGTGACATGTTTGGAAAATACTAAATGTACTGTATAAAAAATTACAATAAACTGTAAAAATAAGCCCTTTGAAGTCGGTTCGTCGTAGCTTACATATCGTCGAAGCTACTACGAGTACTCAGTGGTAGTTTCTTTTCCTGTCGCAAATCATGAAATATAATTTCCCACAGGAATCCGAATGATTCGTATTTGCACGAATTATTTAAGAACAACGTAAGTACGTCATTGTAGCCTGTGGTACTTTCCCGAAATTTCTTTATCGCTGGGCTCCTTGTCCTGGATCGGTAGATGTCGGAAAATGTCGGGTTTCTAGTGTTCCGTGTCCGGCCTTTGCCATCCAAATCATTGTAAAAATAATCACCCTGGTCAACAATGGGAGAAACTGAGGAGTCACAGTAACAATACCGTGTATTGCACTGGTAGCAGCTTCCACGTCACGTGTGCCGCGGGGAGGTGTTGCACACATCAAAAAACCTTTAGCATCACCTCGGTTCCCAGAACTCATGAAGACAGACGTTGACTGTGGATATTGTATCACAGCACAGTCCCTCTGACAACCATGCATGAGCAGCGCCTATTATATGGAGGGGGTCCGACAGCCGATCAGTTCCAGTCATTCCACCATGTAGGAGGTACACGGATTTTGTTGTGTGTAGTTCAACTATGTCTAGACGGTCTCGATCGCGTCCGCATTGTTACTTTGTGCCAGGAAGGGCTCTCAACATGGGAAGTGTCCTGGCGTCGTGAACCAAAGTGATGTTGTTCGGACATGGAGGAGATACAGAGAGACAGGAACTGTCGATGACATGCCTCGCTCAGGCCGCATAAGGGTCACTACTGCAGCGGATAGTCGCTAACTATGGATTATGGCTCGGAGGAATACTGACAGCAACGCCACCATGTTGAATAATGCTTTTCGTGCAGCCACAGGACGTCATGTTACGGCTCAAACTGTGGGCAATAGGCTGCACGATGCGCAACTTCACTCCCAACGTCCATGGAGAGGTCCATCTTGGCACGACACCATGTATCGCGGTACAATTGGGCTCAACAACATGCCGAATGGACCGCTCAGGATTGGCATCACGTTCTCTTCACCGATGAGTGTCGAGTATTCCTTCAACCAGAAAATCATCAGAGATGTGTTTGGAGGCAACTTAGTCAGGCTGAGCGCCTTACATACAGTATCCAGCAAGGGCAGCAGGGTGGAGGTTCCTTGCTTTTTGGGGGTGGCATTATGTAGGACCTACGTTCGCCGTTGGTGATCATGGAAGGCGCCGTAACGGCTGTACTATACATGAATGTCATCCTCAGACCGACAGTACAACCATATTGGCAGCATATTGGCGAGGCATTCCTCTTCATGGACGACAACTCGCGCCCCCATCGTGCACATCTTGTGAATGACTTTCTTCAGGATAACGACTTCACTCGACTAGAGTGGCCAGCATGGTCTCCAGAGATGAGCACTATAGATTGAAAAGGGCTGTTTATGGACGACGTGATTCATAACCGCTCTGAGGGATCTACACCGAATCTCCGTTGAGGAGTGGGACAATCTGGTTCAACAGTGCCTTGATGAACTTGTGGTTAGTATGCCACGACGAATACAGGCATGCATCACTGCAAGAGGACGTGCTACTGGGTATTAGAAGTACCGGTGAGAACAGCAATCTGGACCACCACCGTTGAAGGCCTCGCTGTATGGTGGTACAACATGCAATGTGTGGTTTTCATGAGCAATAAAAAGGGAGGAAACGATTTTTATGTTAATCTGTATTCCAATTTTCTGTACAAGTTCCGGAACTCTCGGAAGCGAGGTGATGCAAAACTTTTTTTGATGTGTGTATTTTGTCTGTTTCTAAATGACTTATTAAGCGATTCTGAGTGGTTCACCAGTGATATCTACAACTTCTCGGAGAAGGAGGATTACATATTTTATTCTGTAGATTCTCAATCCGAAGTACAAGGTATGTTCGTGATAACAACGCTGTTTCACTTGTTTCCCCGATATTGTCCCCATGGAAGTCTCATTTGGACTGACAACAATCATGAAAACAGAATACTGATAAACATTATTTGTTCGTAATTGCTCTTAGCATATGCACAAAATAGCTGAGATTCTGAGAAAGAAACGGAACTATTTTGGATAACGTCGGATCTTTGTACTCATAAAACCAATCCAAAACAAATTTAGAACAACACAACATATAATCATCGAGTGACCTTCAACATTTTACGTGTAGTTTACATCTTAGAACAAACAAAGAATAAATCTTACGTTATGAGTCTTACCCTCTATGCAGATGTTTCATTCGGGATGGCACGAGCTGAAGTAGCGAATCTGTCGTACATCTCGCTTATTATAGGAATAACGAAGGATATGACGTACGCAAGGACAGAACATTGGTGTCAAGAATAGTGATCGTATTTCCTGTCTTATCGAAAGATAATCTTATCACTTCCTGTTGACAGAGAAGTTGTACTCGCCTGTCTACATAACAGGTGTGGTATCAGCTTGCAATCGCGCCGAAAACTCGTGAAAGACAGTTACGGTGTGGTAATATTTGCTGTTGTACCCATTCTCTACCCATTTTTTCCACACATAGCTTTAATTCATTACTGGCTTATCCAAGAATCAATGTGGTCTACTAGTAGATTCGGTTTGTTAAAAGTTACAGATGAAGTCAAATTATACATCAAACTCCAGACAGACACACTACTTTCAGAAGTTGAACCCTACATGTACATTTACATACATACTTCGCAAGCCACCATAAGGCGCATAGTAGAGGGTACACTAATAACAACGATGGTCATTCTCTTTCCTGTACTACTTGCAATGACAGCGAGGGAAAATATGCTTCTGTACGAGCCCTATTTACTCTTGTCTTGTCTTCGCGATCCTTATGCAAGATATACTCGTATGTAATAGTATTGTTGTGCAATATGTCGCAAATGTTGGGTCTCTATAAAGTTTTTCCCATTAGTGCTTCGCGGAAAGGTCTTCTTCACATTAGCAATTCTCATTTGTGCTCAACGAGCATAATCTAGCAGCATGCCCTAGAATTGCTTAGATGTCTTCCTTTAACCTGACATGGAGCGGATTTCAAATACTCGAGCAGCACTCAAGAATGAGTCGAACATACTGTACGTACCACAGTATTCTGTTATTGCTGGTTCGCAACAAATAGTTGATTTCCTTTCCCATACGAGCATAAATTACAGTGTTCCATATTACACACTTTATGCTTAAATAGTGGCAGTGCTACACAATCATAAAGTCTACACGTTGTAACGCACGAAGCAAATTACAGAGACAGCCTCTCAGCAATAAACCTGATGTCAAAGTCTCTCAAAATTCGATAACTCAAACATGTTAAACAGTTTCTTTCATAGATTAATAATGACTTTCCATTTTTATCCTTTTTCGGTGCTGCGATCTTGGTAACAAAAGATATTTAAGACACAAAGGACACTGTCTCCGAGTGGGCAGTGATTTAAAACAGTGAGGAATGTTGAAAATGTATGACAGAACGGGATTTTTTTTCTTTCTAATGGGTGATCCCGTAGGCAAAGTGCGCAGGGGTCATTTTATAATGCTTCGCTACTATGTCTCCGTCGCCAAACACGAACATATGGAAGGGATAAACGGCCACAGGAAAATATTTATTTATTTATTGACAAAAAATAAATCCGTCTTTTCCATGATCTTGTCGTCAAGATTTTAAACGGAGGAGGGATACGTACTACTTGCGTGAATAAAAAACAAAAATACTAAAATACACAATTAACACTTCTTGAACATGCCGCGTCGGTAGACCTCTGATACCGTCGTCCCATCTTCATGGCATGTTTTCTCGTAATGTCGTGTAGGTGCAATTATCTGTTCAATCTTCTACGTGTGAATGTATCAAATTTATCTCCTGCCATGAATGATCCAGCTAGGGGAGCATCGTGGAAGATGTTCCACACTTAGGGCTCTTCACAGTAGTACAATGACAAGTGTTTAAATAATTCCAAAAACCCATGAGTCCTATGACACCACCTTCAAACAAATAACGAATCGCGTGACCTCGGATCCACGTGACCTCGTAGTGTTTCGTCCTCAACATAGCGTCCGTGTAGAGGAGAGTGTGGGAATCGATATAAGCGAGCGACATCCGTAAAAAGAGAGGGAAATTTAGACGCACAAAATATCAAATCTCTTCCGCCGGCCCACGATGTAGCTGGTATTCTTCAGTTCCTGTACATTGCAGTTCACACATAAAGGCGAAACGGCAAGATGGATCCTATGGAGTCTCCCTCGAGTAAACTGTTTTCTGTTGACCGTGATGTACCAGGTCGCATATAAATATGAATCGAGAGTTACAGCGTTCACAGTGCGCCATCGTACCATCCAATGCACGGTAGGATAAGTCAGTTCGACGACATTAGGCGACCGGTGGCGAAGTAGGGTGCGATAAATGTCACAGGCCGTTGGTAAGCGACTGACAGGGAGAACGTCCCGAAAGTAGCTGTACCCCAAATAAAACCTCCAGAACGAGGTAAATGGCACCGGAATCTCAGCAAGCGCCACGGGAGGGTTAAATGAAGATTGTGCCAGAGCCACCATCAGTAAGCTCGTGAGGCTTGTAGGGCATCGCCGCGAAAGGCTGAGATGCATATTTTTTTTTTTTTGGTCATGAGTCTACTGACTGGTTTGATGCGGCCCGCCACGAATTCCTTTTCTGTGCTAACCTCTTCATCTCAGAGTAGCACTTGCAACCTACGTCCTCAATTATTTGCTTGACGTATTCCAATCTCTGTCTTCCTCTACAGTTTTTGCCCTCTACAGCTTCCTCTAGTACCGTGGAAGTCATTCCCTCATGTCTTAGCAGATGTCCTATCATCCTGTCCCTTCTCCTTATCAGTGTTTTCCACATATTCCTTTCCTCTCCCATTCTGCGTAGAACCTCCTCATTCCTTACCTTATCAGTCCACCTAATTTTCAACATTCGTCTATAGCACCACATTTCAAATGCTTCGATTCTCTTCTGTTCTGGTTTTACCACAGTCCATGTTTCACTACCATACAATGCTGTACTCCAGACGTACATCCTCAGAAATTTCTTCCTCAAATTAAGGCCGGTATTTTATATTAGTAGACTTCTCTTGGCCAGAAATGCCTTTTTTGCCATAGCGAGTCTGCTTTTGATGTCCTCCTTGCTCCGTCCGTCATTGGTTATTTTACTACCTAGGTAGCAGAATTCCTTAACTTCATTGACTTCGTGACCATCAATCCTGATGTTAAGTTTCTCGCTGTTCTCATTTCTGCTACTTCTCATTACCTTCGTCTTTCCCCGATTTACTCTCAAACCATACTGTGTGTTCATTAGACTATTCATTCCGTTCAGCAGATCATTTAATTCTTCTTCACTTTCACTCAGGATAGCAATGTCATCAGCGAATCGTATCATTGATATCCTTTCACGTTGTATTTTAATTCCACTCCTGAATCTTTCTTTTATTTCCATCATTGCTTCCTCGATGTACAGATTGAAGAGTAGGGGCGAAAGGCTACAGCCTTGTCTTACACCCTTCTTAATACGAGCACTTCGTTGTTGATCGTCCACTCTTATTATTCCCTCTTGGTTGTTGTACATATTGTATATGACCCGTCTCTCCCTATAGCTTACCCCTACTTTTTTTAGAATCTCGAACAGCTTGCACCATTTTATATTGTCGAACGCTTTTTCCAGGTCGACAAATCCTATGAAAGCGTCTTGATTTTTCTGAGATGCATATCAACATATAGAGACACATCTCGATCTTGAGCACTGACACGGCCAAGTCCACCACTTTCTTTAGTGTGTTGTTGTGGTCTTCAGTCCTGAGCCTGGTTTCATGCAGCTCTCAATGTTACTCTATCCTGTGCAAGCTTCTTCATTTCCCAGTACCTACTGCACCTACATCCTTCTGAAACTGCTTAGTGTATTCATCTCTTGGTCTTCCTCTACGATTTTTACCCTTCACGCTGCCCTGCAATACTAAATTGGCGATCCCTTGATGCGTCAGAACATGTCCTACCAACCGATCCCTTCTTCTAGTCAAGTTGTGCCACAAACACCGCTTCTCCCCAATCCTATTCAATACCTCCTCATTAGTTATGTGATCTACCCATCTAATCTTCAGCATTCTTCTGTAGCACCACATTTCGAAAGCTTCTATTCTCTTCTTGTCCAAACTATTTATCGTCCATGTTTCACTTCCATGTATACTCGATGTTATCAACTTTCTCTTCTTCAGAAACGCTTTCCTTGCCATTGCCAGTCTACATTTTATATCCTCTCTACTTCGACCTTCATCAGTTATTTTGCTCCCCAAATAGCAAAACTTCTTTACTACTTTAAGTATCTCATTTCCTAATCTAATTCCCTCAGCATCAGCCAGGAGTGTTATCGAACCTTAAACATCATTCCAGCGCTCACAAAGCAACCCAATGCTGCCATGAGACTCAGAACTGTGTGTTTAGGCGTCGGTAGCGTTTGCGCTACACGCAGAATTCGTGACGCCTGACAGACGTTAATAAATTCGGTCCTTTGATGAACATACGAAGCACGAAGGCGATGATCGACAAGTCCAGCGCGGATATGTTGCAAGAGGCCCCGATAGTCAAAGGTCGCCGTGCGTGAGATGTCCGTGAAGTCGATACTAAGTCAGCGGATTTTATTACACAGACTGGGTGAGTCCACTGCCAGTATTCAAGGCTACTGATTTATGTACATTCATACGGCTCCCCGAAGCTAAACCACAAGTAGCTAAACAATCCATGACTCTGCGAACATCACGTTCGTCACGAAGAGTTAACATCAGACCATCTGCGAACGCAGTGCACCTAAAAACTATGCTACCAAGAGACAATCATTTGCAGCAGTGTCGCAGGCCGCACAACAACGCTTCTAATGCTAAAGCTTAGCTTATCGTCGATGAGGAGCATCCTTGCCCAACAGAACGGCGTATCTGCAAAGTGTTTGATAGTCTGCCATTGACGAGTACATTAGATGTTGTGTCTCGTAGGAAACATAGCACCACCTCCACGAAAGCACCCGGGTATTGCCTATTCTGATCAGCAGTTAAGTACATATGACTGATGTGATCAAATGCTTGACTGAAGTCCATTGCAGCCAGTGCTCTCGGTAGACATCGCAGTTTAGGGAGGACAATCATGTCTCTGTAGCGGCTTAGTGCGAGAGAGATATTATGTGTCCCACCTATCGATGCCTGACCCATTGATAGGATACGAGACGTCGTAAGCCGAAATTCGAGCTGCCGTTAGAAGTGTGAAGATTGTCGTATCACAGATCAACAAAGTTACTGGTTAGTAGCCCGTAATACGTGATCCTGCCCAAGGTTTACAAATTTGAATGATGACTCCTTCCACAAAGGCAGCACAAAAGCAGGCGTCATGAGCTCTTGACATATAGTTGTCCATCAGGATACCAAGAGCCTCTGGAACATCCCATAAATCTCCAGAGGTAACCCATTCGGCCCTGGTGTCTTATTGGGAGCTCCTTATCCTAAGGCATCCACACTTCTTTATCAGTCACCTGTTCTAGCAGGAAGTTCCAGAATAACTGCGGCTAGATCAAAGTCACAATTTTCGCTTTTTCTCAGCTGACAGTCATGTGGCGGTCCGGTGATGGAGTTACAACTGAACACTTCCTGGGGATGGCGTAGTAGAGCTCTGAAGTGCTGCGTCTCTACGCCACAGTTCCTTACTAAACGTCCTCAAGGTGCGTCAAAGGCTTGGCATAGGCCAGACACCACTGTAAAGTACACTCTTCGTCATCACAGGCGCAGTCTTCACGTGCCTCCCGCGGTTGCTTGACATTGACTGGCTGGTCGGTGTGGCCGAGCGGTTCTAGGCGCTTCAGTCTAGAACCGCGCGAACGCTACGGTCGCAGGTTCGAAACCTGCCTAGGGCGTGGATGTGTGTGATGTGCTTAGGTTAGTTAGGTTTAAGTAGTTCTAAGTTCTAGCGGACTGATGACCTCAGATGTTAAGTCCCATAGTGCTCAGAGCCATTTTGACATTGACTGCGAGTGGGCATTGATTTAAAACAGTGGGGTAAGTTTGAAAATTTGTACTGGACAGGGATTCGAAACTGACAAGACACCATATAGTTATGGTGAGGACAGCCAACAATATTTTCAGTAAGGATGCACACCAGTCTCGAACTCTTATGGAAACAGGCCAAATGCCGCGAGTAATGAGGATAATGGGC
Organism: Schistocerca cancellata; assembly: GCF_023864275.1. Classification (NCBI taxonomy): domain Eukaryota; kingdom Metazoa; phylum Arthropoda; class Insecta; order Orthoptera; family Acrididae; genus Schistocerca; species Schistocerca cancellata. The sequence continues at coordinate 241,119,483 of NC_064628.1, read as the reverse complement.
AAGAGGCACTACATTAGTAGTTGTGGATAAGTTGAGATTTTAGGTCTGACGCCACGGCAACGATGTGGAGACAAACTCGGAGAGTGATAGATATAAGCGTCTCGTATAAGTATTATAATTGTGTCTCCTATTATAATTACCTCAGCAGCGTATGATTTAATTTTGCTATACTGCATTACCTTTGTCTTATCTTCTTCGATGTTACTCTTTTAACCTCTTTCAAGATACTATCCACTTCGTTCAACTTATTCTTTTAACTTGTTCGCCTGACAGAATTACATTTCTCTCGGCAAATTAAAGCCTATATTTCTTCTTCCTGAATTTTAAATCCCTATCGAAATTGCTCTTTGGGTTCCCTTACCACTTGTTCAGTATATAAACTGAATAAAATGAGGGATAGGTGACAACTGTATCACAGTGTTCAGTCGATGCGGTTACTATACTGAGTGTCCTGAATCTTTAGCATCGAAATAGCACGGGCATTAGGGAATCATAAACAGAGCAAAGGAAGTAATGATCTAAAAGGAATGCATGAGTTGGTTCAAGGGCTTGAACGATCAATACATGTGAGGTATGTGTGAAAATTGCTTGTGTTATGTAACAACCAACCGTCTGCCACATCGACATTGATGACATGTGGAAAAACAATCATCTTTGAAGAGTCCATGATTGAGTTTGCCAGAAGGAACACTTCAAGATTTTCTGGCAAAGACTGAGAATTTCGTGTTATAAGAACTGCGCAGGTATGTATTTAATGTACAATGTAAAAGCACATAGTGCTTGGAAAGCCTAACAAGTTAACAATTCCTCAACCTGTGCTATCTTAATTGTAAGAAGAGCATCGTCATGGGCACATATTTACGAGGAATTAGGTCGTTCAAGCTACATACAAAACAAACCTTAGCTTCCCCGTGAAATAAATACATCGTAGAATGCAATGCTGGTACAACCTGTCCAAGCGATGGATCAAACAATTTTCAACCCATAGTTCATTTCTGTCAGTGGATTATACTGCGCAGTACTGCAGTGACGAATTTCCTACAATTTTTTATTGTTCACGGATTAGGCCTCTTCCAGCAGTGACAGAGTTTTCAACTGCCTTAATTCAGTGGCTTGAGTGATGAGATTGAATCTCTTCATTTACTTCGCGGTCCCCAGTATTGACGTTAAGTTTATCACTAATCTTATTTTGCAACTCCTTTATTCGTTGAATAAAACTATTAATTCGATACATCAAAATTCGGTAAAAGATCTTATAATGCCTCTATTGTTTTCACAGGTAAATTATCACATGGCACGACTGTCGTAATTCATGTTATTTAATCCGATACCTTCACCTCTGATGATTACAGTACTTTACAAGCCGTCTGTCCGAAGAAAGTGAACGTATTTGGGTGTAATATCGGATACAGAGCCATTCCTTATACAAAAAAGTTATTTTCGTAATTTTTTGGTGGTAGAATTGGTCAAGCAAAGTTTGAATTACTTCAGGTACTGTGATGGTTATTGTTGCAGCAGCTCTACATAAATTGTAGTAATCAGAAAAAAACGCCTTATCTAATGCTGCATATGGATTTATATATATATATATGACGACGTGTTTCGCCTTGTTAACACTGCACGCTAAGTGAGCGCCTTGGAAAATTACATGATTTTTCGTTTTTATGAGTTGGTTTTTAGATTCAAGGGGACTTGGACATCACGAGGGCTAAGAAAAATGGAAATTTTGTTTCTTATTTAATAAAATTCTGTGATTCTTCCTGATTCTAAAAATATATGCTTTAAGCATATTACATTATTTTCGTGTTTAAATGTGTTTCTAGAGCTGACGCGGCACATATTTTTTAAAAACGAAGCCGTCACTGTACTACCAAATAAAAAATTTCGCCTAAAAGTCTTCTAATTTAATTTAACTCCGATATTTCCAAAGGAACTCGTTTGTGTAATATCATTGAAGAAAATATCGGATGTACTCCAAGTAGGGTTTTATTGTATTAGGTCCTCCCACCGATGCAAGTAGTTTACAACAGTTTACTGTATTTGTTGGCTTGTCACTTTTCAGACTGCTGTGATGTGTGCTATAATATGTTTTAATGATGGAACCATGAGCAGACTAAGCATCGGAACTGGGGACAACATAAAATGGCCTTCTACGAGCTGACAGGCAACGTGTTGCTGAGGCTGATAAAGCTGCGGGAATCAAGACAAAGGAGGCCAGAATAACAAAGAAAAGAAGGAATACTGAAGAAGATGAAAAGGACACGAGGAATCAAGATCATTACAGAGCTGCCATGTTTTCACATGTTGTCATTGAGAAGAAAATGACATGAAAATGTTTATTTTCAGTTTCTCATAATCAATGTTTTTGCGTGCTGAGGTATCATTATGTCATTCAATATTAAAGCTACAACAAATTTTGAATTTATAGTAATACACTGCTTACCTACACAGTAAACCAGATGATTCGACAGTGTATTAAATACTTGAAGCTGGAGCATCTACATCTACATGGTTACTCGGCAATTCACACTTAAGTGCCTGGCAGAGGGTACATCGAACCATTTTCATACTACTTCTCTACCATTCCACTCTCGAATGGCGCGTGGGAAAAAGGAACACCTAAATCTTTCCGTTCGAGCTCTGATTTCTCTTATTTTATTATGATGATCATTTCTCCCTACGTAGGTGGGTGTCAACAAAACATTTTCGCATTCGGAAGAGAAAGTTGGTGATTGAAATTTCGTAAATAGATCTTGCCTCAAAGAAAACCGCCTTTGTTTCAGTGACGTCACCCCAACTCGCGTATCATATCACTGACACTCCCACCCTTATTGCACGATAACACGAAACGGGCTGCCCTTCTTTGCACTTTTTCTATGTCCTCCGTCAATCCTACCTGGTAAGGATCCCACACCGCGCAGCAATATTCTAGCAGAGGACGGACAAGTGTAATGTAGGCGGTCTCTTTAGTGGGTTTTTCGCATCTTCTAAGTGTTCTGCCAACAAAGCGCAGTCTTTGTTTCGCCTTCCCCGCAATATTATCTATGTGGTCATTGCAATATAAGTTGCTCATTATTGTAATTTCTAGGTATTTAGTCGAACTGACAACCCTTAGATTTGTGCCATTTATCGTATATCCTAAATTTATCGGGTTTCTTTTAGTACCCATGTGGATGACCTCGCACTTTTCTTTGTTCAGTGCCAATTGCCACTTTTCGCACCATACAGAAATTCTCTCTAGATCATTTTGTAATTGAAATTGATCGTCTGATGATTTCACTAGACGGTAAATTACAGCATCATCTGCAAATAATCTAAGGAGGCTGCTCAGATTATCACCTAGATCATTTATGTAAATCAGGAACAGCAGAGGGCCTATGACACTACCTTGCGGAATGCCAGATATAACTCCTGTTCTACTCGATGATTTGCCGTCTGTCACTACTAACTGTGACAATAATAGTGTGATAATGATGTCTTTCCCTCTACCTTCATCGCAGACTTTTTTTTCATACTGGAGAATGTTCTATGCTACGAACAAGACTATGCAAGAATGGCTCGTGAATTTTAAGAAACGTCGCCTATGAAACTGGGAACGAATGGGAGTACATATCCACTGGTAACAGAACGCTGAAGATGCATGTGTACAGATTCTGTGGGACGGATGAAACCGTTTAATGTCGCTAGCAGCGGAGGTCCGTTTTAAATTACTTTCATAAATCATAACGACACTCCCACATTTGACAAAAATCTAAATACTGTAGTTCGTATTTGATAACATTTTCGTGGCAACTTCGAAAAATATTGACGGCACTGTATCGAAAGATACAACAAACTGTACAAATTGGGCCGTAGTAGTCGGTTAGTCATCGATTAGGTCTCGTCGAAAGAACTATTCAGTGGTAGTTTCTTTTCCTGTCACATACCATGAAATACGATATCCCATAACGAATCCGAATGATTCCTATTTGCACGAATTACCTACACGCAATATAGGTACAGGATTTTAGCCTATAGTACTTCCTTGGACCTTTCTTTATCGCTAGGCGCTGTTGTTCTGCATCGGCTGATGACGGAAAACTTCGGGCGGCTGGTGTTCTGTATCTGGCCATTGGCAAACTTAATCATCATAAGAATAATCACCCTGATCAAGAATGGGAGAAAGTGAAGTATCGCCAATACAACTGAGAATTTTAGAACAACAGAACATACAATCAGCGAGTGACCCTCAACATTTTACACACAGTTTTCATTTTACAATAAACAATGAGTAAACTTTGTAGCATAAATCTTACCGTATATGGAAATGTTTCCTTCGAGGTGACACGAGCTGAAATACCGAATCTGTCCAACACCTCTGTAATTATAAGAACAACGACGGATGTTACGTAGACAGCGGCAGGATATCGGTCTCAATACCAATGATCGTATTTCCTGTCTTATCAACAGATAATCTTATCACTTCCTGCTGGCAAAGAAGTTATGATCGCATGTCTACTTAACAGGTGTCGTATCAGCTAGCAATCACGCCGACAAAGCGGCGAAATGCTTTAACGATTCTCTCGCAAAGGACAGTTACGGTATGGCTATTTATGTTGCTATATCCATTCCCTATCCATTTGTTCCACACAAAGTTTAGTGCATTGGCAGCTCATCCACGAATCAGTGTAGTTAATCGTTTGTTAAAAGATACAGACGAAATCAAACTGTAAAGCAAACGCCAGGCAGACACATTACCTTCAGAACTTGATATCTACATGTAAGTTTACATACACACTCCGCTAGCCACCATGCGGCGCACAGTGAATGGTACCCTAATAATAATGATAGTCGTTCGCTTTACTTTACTACTTGTAATTGGAGTGAGGGAAAAACGACTATCTACATGCTTTTGTAAGAGCCCTGTTTACTACTGCCTTCTCTGAGCGATCCTTATGCAAGATATATGTTGGTGGCCGTAGTATTGTTCTGCACTGTCACAAATGCTGATTTCGTAAACTATCTCATTCTGTTTCGCGAAAAGGTCTTTCCTTTATGGCTTTTCATTTCAGTTCACAGAGCCTTTCTGTAATCGAATTACAGGTAACATATCTAGCAGCACGCTCTTGAACTGCGCAGATGTCTTCCTTTAATCTGAATTGGTGAGGATCCCAAATACCCGAGTAGTACTCGAGAATGGGTCACACATATTGCACGTTCCTCAGTATTTTCTTACAGCGGGTTTGCAGCAAATACTGGACTACCATTCCCACAAGCACTTAAATTACCCTTAAATAGTGTAAGTGCTACGCAAATAAATGACTCTACATTTTGTAACGAACGAGGCAAATGACTGTGGCAGCTTCTGAGCAATAAACCTGATGTCGAAATTTCTCAAAATTCACACAGTCAAAAATGTTAGCTAGTTTAGGTCACAGATTAATAATGACTTTCCATTTTTATCCTTTTTCTATGCTGCAATCTCGGTAACAAAAGTTCTTTGATCGACAAATAATAAAAAATATTAACCATGTGCCTCGCTGTTTAACACCGTTCAACAATGATAACTGCAGAGCTGCTCATTGTCGCAGACTGCAGAGCAACATCGGTTACAGTTCACTCAGTTTAAGAACAAAAAACATTGAATGTTCTATTTATCATTGCTCAATGATGAATGTGCACGCTCTCTCATTCCTTAGTGACTAGCACTCTCCTTTCTTAGTGACCAGTACTTGTGTCAAAATCTGTCAACTGTTAGCCCGCACAGTAATGAAAATATAAATTAAATTCCCTCTTAAACGGCGCAGGATGCAAGTTCAACATGTCAAGTATATCGAATGTCCAACCATGAGTCACGTAATCCTGGCTAACTGCGAGTTAACAATTTTTGAGTACCAACCCTTGTTTGCTGACATCTCTGATATGTTCGATAACGGTTAATATCTGAAAAAGTAGTATCCTAAGGCAACAAAAGCGGTGAGTCTTAATTTGGAATGTCCACTCACAGAAATATCTAAGTGTAACAATAGGTACTGACTGAAATGGAATGTTATCGTAGACTCAGTCACAGGTAAAGCAGGCGGAAGAATTCGATTCATAGGTAGAATACTGCAATAAGCAGTAAGGTGAAATTCTCTTATACAGTTGTTATCTCAGAGCCGGCTGCAGTGACCGAGCGGTTCTAGGCGCTTCGGTCTGGATCAGATGTTAAGTCCCATAGTGCTCAGAGCCATTTGAACCATTTTTTTGTTATCTTAGAAATACGTAAAACTCATTTTGACATCGAAATACGTAAATCTCAGTCCACGGAAACTGAACTATGTGAAAATTTATTTTTAAACGGAAATATGTGGAGCTCTCGCTACACGCTGCGACATCCAGACTAGCTCATACATCGAACAGTTTGCGTGTGAGAAAGCAATCCGTTTTCAGTTAAATTTACATACGCCATTTGACTGCAAAACCAAACGATTCAGATTCAAATGCTGGCCTGAACAGTGCTAATCTTCATCTTCAATCTTGCAAACAATCGCTGTATTAAAACTTTTACTGGAAGTACACAGAGTTGCTGATAGAATTGCTTGAAAATTAACGGGATAGCACTTTATTGAAATCTTGTACAGTATCAGAACTGACATTATTTTCAAAAATACACTCTAACAATCACTGTCCCTTACAATGAACATGAACCTTGATGGAAATCAAATTTATCTGCCTGCCTGTGCGCACGGAACGCTCGTCCGCTCTGCAACTTGTTGCTATTAGGAATAATAATGTGACTGTAAAAAAAATCAAATTTCACTTGTCAAACTTGGGATGCAAAAGGGTATCTTACCAATTTTCGTAAAATACTTCTCAGTACAGAACTCGTAATGTGTAATGCAAGTGTGTAAACAGAGTCGTGAAAGTAAAAATGAAAACGGGGAACTAATCTTAACGACTAATAAATGAGAACAAACGCTCCCTGTTTAACTATAATTCTTTAAGCTGTGACAACAATACATCTTTTCATGAAGTTCGCACATCTAGACAAGTGAGCAAAATATTTATTAATAACTCTTCTGGGTACAACTGCCTCCCTCGACACTTGTTTCAAATATAAGACAAGACCATTTGTTGCTTTATAAAATTTCTGCAGCAAACTTCAACCATGTGCAGTGTTCTAACAATAAAAAGCTACACACTTACAAATATAAAAAAGCTGGATTACCTTAAAAGTGGGCTTTTATCATTCTTCCATTAACATAACCCCATTTGCTTAATATCTTTCCTCAAAATAAATTACTGCAAAATCCTTTTTAAATAACGCTGTCTCCACTACACAGCAGGCCATCTTGCATTCTTTTCAAACCAAGGACATTGCCAGACTGTCCAAAACACACTGCTGCTACATTCTGACTTTCTCTGACAAACATCTCTGGTCTCAAACGCATTCTTACAAAGAATATGATTATATCGATACTACAGAGGTTGACTACATTTATCAAACTCGAAACTTCATTCACATTTATGGCCGAAACGTATTGAAAATCGTCATGGCAAGTAGGACAGCCCCTATGCAGAGGCAACTAAGAAGAATGCTTACAAAATACTTGTGCGATATGCCGTAGATCATTGCCAGTTGGGGGGGAGGGGGGATCCATAGCACATAGCAAGCTGAACCCCTATCTCAGAGTAGCACTTGCGCTCTACATCCCAATTATTCGTTGCATGAGCTGACAACTTCGTCGTTGAGCGACCGTGAACTCCTCCCTTTCTACTTGTTGGATGTGTCCAGATCTTTGTCTTTCATCAAATACTTGGGCTCCCTTGGTTACAGTACCTTGTACCATACAGAGACCAACGGTTCACCCAAGTTCGAATTCACTGAGCTCCGACATAATGCACTCACAACTACACGGAACGCTATTCTGACCACGACTGACACTTGCTACATATTGAGGATGCAGCTGCCATCCGTGGTCAAATGCAAAATCGATATCTGAAGACTTGGCTGCATCAGTATTTACGTCCTAGTACACATTTCTCGCTGTTTTTCACGTTTTTGTCCATCCACTAAATGTAGATACATCTTCACGTTCGTTTACTACCGTATCGAAAAAAAAATTTGCATTTCTGGCACGAATAACAATACTTTACTCAGTTTGCAAAAGTTGAAAATAGCCTTAGAGTGTTTTCTTTAATTACTACGTAATGAAAAAGATATCAATTAAAAACAAGTTTCAGCTCAGTGTAACGATATAACCCACGATAAATGGTTCAAATGGCTCTGAGCACTATGGGACTTAACATCTGTGGTCATCAGTCCCCTAGAACTTAGAGCTACTTAACCCTAACTAACCTAAGGACATCACACACATCCATGCCCGAGGCAGGATTCGAATCTGCGACCGTAGCAGCCTCGCGGTTCCAGACTGAGCACCTAGAACCGCTAGACCACCGCGGCCGGCAACCCACGATACCTAAATACGTAAAATCTACCACCCGCTACAACTAAGTGCCCTTCAGGCTGTGCATAGAATTCACTTACCAAATAAACAGGTTCAAACGATCTAGAACGCCTTCTCTACATCAAGACTTGGGGTGAGGGGGAAGGTGACTTCTCTGCTGAGTGCTAAGGCACTTCAGTGAAACAAACTGATACATGACACAGTAAAGGATGCCGGCAAGGCAGATGTTGTGCCACAACATACCGCCCTGTCTATTGTAGCACAGACTCACGTATTAATGGGAGTAACTTGCAGTCGATAAAGTCGACGGTTTGACGGATTCTTTCCTATAGGTCGCTAAGGTGACGTGGAGTTACTTTAATGTGCTATCAAACTGGACACATTCTATAAATATTGGCTTCTTTCTCCTGAGAGGACCCGTCAGCGTCCGTGCTTATGAGGTATACATATTTTTGTTCCACATCGTAATGGAAAGTATTGTATATCATGATAAAGAGGTAGCAGCAGGTTTACCAACTGATCTAATCTCTTTTTAGGTTGGTGATAAGACCATTGTGGTAGATCTGTAGAGCTTCTTGATGTCTCTGAAATACTACCACAGTCAGCAAGTTTACACAGTGTATGGCTCAGCATTTATCTTCTCAGTGATCATCGAACCAGAGTATTTTAGCTACTGAATTGCACTACAACTGATAACCCGCATAGGCCACTACTAATTCACACTGAAGTGACCCTGTACAATTATTGATATTTGTTGCTTAAGAATGAACAAGGTCTGGAACTAGTAGTGGTAACATACGCGATCATGCTTGGCATTTATATTACTCCTTTGCTACTAACTCTATCCGCAACACATTTCGTAGACAGTATCCCGATGAGTGTACCTACGCAAACATATCACTGTGCGACACATACTTCAAGAGGTATGACGTCATAAACACTGAAATGCGTGAAAAATTGACGCATCATGCATGAAGCTTTAATACATTTATTCTTTACTATCAAGGCACTCCCACAGTCTACTCAAATGAAGAAAATGCCTGAGACACCTGGCAGCGCTTTTGACAGTTTTAAACTGCGGTTGTAGGAGAAAAAAGATAGCCATCTATGGTGCTATGAAGAGACTTTGCCTTAAAGACGTCTATAAAACCACATAGTACACATGCGAAGAGGCTGCTCCCATAGTGCAGAAACAGGGTGTTTTCACGAATACTTAGAAATAAATTTTTGCAACCTTACCTTAAAAACACAGCTCATTTTCTTGTTTTCATTTCTGATATAAATTTGGCGAAATGAATACTCGGATATGCTTCGTTTGTCAGCTAGTTTATACTACAATGTTACTTGTATTTTAACAGAGGATTTTATAGGATGATTAAGGAGCGTTTTTTATGCTCGTGGTTTATTTTGGGAGTGGAAAAGGGGCAGAATGGGTCAAATTTCAGTTAAGGACGTTACCTCTCAGTATACACTTTCATATATTTAAACCATATTCGTCTCTAAAAATATTAGTAAAGAATCTGCTGACCGTGATAGTCAACCATACCACCATCACCACCGCTTGACAGTGGGCGACATGAACAGAATACCCGCCTTCTGGAAGCAATTTCTTATCTTCCGGTCACATTGAAGGACACGGCAGCACGACGACATTGCTACCTAGAGAATGCAGTACGGAACAACAATGATTGAAAGTAAGAAATATAACCTGATCTGCCATTTTTCAAGTCATATCCACCAAGGGATACCGCTTATGTCTCGCAGATCCATGAAGAAACTGTGTGATGGTGTGAAGATATTTCCGCAAGCTCCCGCGCATTCAGTGTATCGTAGTGGTTAGCGTTGATGCCTGGCGTGCTCGACATCGCCAGTTTAAACCCGACTGACAGCAAATATTTATTAGTTAGTATTTATAATATCTGGAAGGTTTTGAGATGTCTTATGTTTTTACATTTGTATAAGTACCAGCATTCTTGAATACGCGATGTTTGTATAAATAGTTGCATTGTCCATCCAGGAGGGCAGTTCTGTTCTGGCTTTACGTTGGTGTCAGTAATAAAAGTCCTTTCAGTTGCAAGTGAGATATTTTGTTGACTATCCTGCCCTCGGATTTGGACTTGACTGTAGCTGCGAGGTGATAATACAAGAGGAGATCGGAAAGTAAAGCACAATAATTTTATTACCAAAACGTTTAATAGGTAACTAAATAAAAGAAAATTACAAATAAGATTACATCTTGTACCTGCTTTTATACACAGTCATCAAAGTTGTCAACAAATTTCTCCCATCGTGATACTAGTTTCAATAGGCCTTGTTTGTAGAAGGCCGTTTAGTTGGAGTATAGCCAACTGTGGACTGATGATTTCACTTCCGCCTCTGCCGCAAATCGTTGGCCGGCCAGGAATTTCTTCGTGGAATGAAAGTCCGAACGGCGCAAGCTGCGGACTGTATGGTGCATTCTGGAGCACGTCCCTCCCAAATTTGGCGATTTTCTCACGAACAGAAGTGGCAACACAGGGGCGAGCATAGTCGTGAAGTAACCTGACTCCATCAGCATTAACGTTGTGGCGTTTTTCACGAAGGGCACGACGCGACTTAACCAAAGTTTTGATGTGGCCTACAGGATTTACAGCCGCGCGGGGTAGTCGCACGGTCTTGGGCGTCTTGCCACGCTTCGCACGGCTCCCCCCATCGGATATTCGCGTCCTCCCTCGGGCATAGGTGTGTTTGTTGTGCTTAGCGTAAGTTAGTTTCAGTTAGATTATGTACTGTGTAAGTCTAGGGACTGATGATCTCAGCAGTTTGGTCCCATAATTTCCAAAAACTTTGCCAGTATTTACAGCACTTCCGTGTTCAGCAGAGTCCACCAGTAACACACTATGCATGTCACAGAAAACAGTCACAAGCACTTTCCTAGCAGACTGAATCATTTTGAATTCTTTTCACAATGATGGGGAACCAGTATATTTCCACTCCATAGAGGTCTGCTTGGTTTCGGGCATTTAGCGATATTGCCTCCCCCCCCCTCCCCCTCATGACTCATCGCTCATCGTCAATGACGCTTGCTTTCAGAAAGTCTGCGGAATAACGCGTTAAGTGATACACACTTTTTTTCCTGTATGTAGACTGAAGCGGCGAGTGATAATTCGTACCAAGGGCGGGAATAGAACCCGGGCCTCCTGCTTACTAGGCAGGTGCGTTAGCCACTAAGCTACCATGGCAAAGGTGTTCATGCAACTGCACGGATTACCCTGGCACGCCTCACCTCTCGATCCAAATTCTCACTGCCGCCCTAACCTACTGTAAGGAGAAATTTATAATAGAGAGAAGACAGTGAGAATTTGGACTGAGGAAGGAGGCATGCCAGGATAATCCGTGCACTTGCGTGAACACCTGTGTCATGGTAGCTCAGTGGCTAACGCACCTGGCTAGTAAGCAGAAGACCCAGGCTGGATTCCTGGCCGTGGTACAAATTTTCACTCGCCGCTTCAGTCTATATACATAAAATCATGTTTGTATGAGACCAATAAAGTCTCTGAAGTTGTTTCTTTTCATTTGATACAAGGTTGTCATCATTCGGGCTCTTGTGGTTGTCAGTCGGATTCTTAGGCACCCAGCGAGCACTAACTTTACGAAATTTCAGTATGCCGTGAACAATATCGTAGACCGCACCTCAGGAAATGTTAAATCCTGCGATGAGGCTCGCAGTTGCACATTCCGGTCGTTCAAAATTTCTGCCTCAATAGCTCCGACTTTCTGCTAAGTTGCAGTTGTTACCGGCAGCTGGAGCGTGGTGCATCACTAAGGTTCACACGACCCTCTTGGAAGACTGCACACCACTTGGAGACATTGCTATTCCAAATATTTTTTTGTTTCCTTTACTGCTTGCTCAGTGTACAGATGGTGATAGGCTACTACCCAGTCTCACTCCCTTCTCAATCACTGCCTCCCTTTCATGTCCCTCGACTCTTATAACTGCCGTCTGGTTTCTGTACAGGTTGTAAACAGCCTTTCTCTCCCCATATTTTATCGCTGCTATCTTCACAGTTTCAAAGAGAATATTCCAGTTTAACCATACAGTACAACTGCATGGCTTTTGAAAAAGTTGCGGCCACAGTTTCCCCTTGCTGCCAGCCGTTCGCAGTACCAACACGGTAAGTTTATTTTGGTTGATGTTACAAGGCCAGACCAGTCAATCATCGGGATTGTTGTCCCTGCAGCTACCGAAAAGGCTGCTGCCTCTCTTCAGGAACCACACGTTTTTCTGGTCTCTCAACAGATAACCCTCCGTCGTGGTTGCCTACTGGTTGTATCTTCAATCTTATCTTGTTTACACATAGGGTAACATTTGGAAGAGATACAATACTAAATTTTCATTCACGAATTTTGTTGTCAAATGAACAATGAACATACAGGCTAGAAGTTAGCAGTTTACGATTAATGTACGCGCTGAAATTACAGGCGACTATTTGGTAGATTCATACTTACGTATCTCAATATGCCTTAGAACAACTTTATTTAAAAGCATACTTCCAGAATTGCTACAGAATGAGTCTCTGATAATAAGAGGAAACAAGTTGTTTTTGCTTGATGAGGCTCCATCACAGGGCTTCAGCCCCTTAGACTATCGTACAACTTGTACGTGCAATAAACATTCCTTATACAGAGACATTTCATTAAAGTATTTTGGAAACCTGCAAAAACATTAGACACAATCAAGAGATGTTTCAAAGTTTGTGACTCCCCACGATCCAAGAAGTGCTTTCTGAGCTGAGAACTTCGATTTAAATATCTCCTTATGTGCTGTTATAAATCTAAAGTTGACCTCAGCTCCGTATGGGAGCAATATGTAGGGGATTGAAGTATGTTCCGAGGGTCATCATCTAAAGCCGGTTCTTGGAAACTTATAAATAGGCTTTCTAGGGATAGTTAACGACTATCTTCAAGAGTCTGCCAGTTCAGTTCTTTCAATATCCCTGTGACCATACGTGCTGCCCTACTCTCTTCACGTTCAACATCCCCTGTTAGTCCTTTTTTACAGGTCCCACATGCTCGAGCATACATTAGGATGGGTTGTACAAGTGACTTGGAAGCGATAACCTTTGAAACTGATTGCATTTCCCCAGTATTATATCAATAAACCGAAGTCGTCTAGCTGGGTCACCAATGACTGAGCCAATCTGATCGTTTCATTTGATGTTATTTCAAAGTGTTACACCCTGTATTTGCACGACTTGGCCGATTCCAACTGTGAGTCTTTAATATTGTAGTAATAGGGTACTACATTTTGTTTTGTTTTGCGAAGTGCACAGTTTTACATTTAATAACATTTAAAGCAAATCGCCAAACTTTGCATCACTTTGAAATCATTTCAAAATCTGACTGAATATTTGTGCAGCTTATTTCAGGCTGTACTTCTTTATAAATTATTGCATCATATGTGGAAAGTCTGAGGTAACTATTAATATTGATCGAAAAATCGTTAAAATACAACAAGAACAGCAAGGGACCCAACACACTTCTCTGGGCACATTGGAAGTTACTCAAACATCTGTCGATGTCTCTCTGTCCAACTTTTCTTTCTGAGACCTCCCTGCCAAAAAAAGATCCACGATCCAGTGACAAGTTGCGCTTGATACCCTAAACGATCGTACTTCTGATAATAAGAGTAGGTGTAGAACTGAGACAAATGATTTTCGGAAATCGAGAAATACTGCAGCTACCTGACTGCCTTGATCCATGTATTTCATTATCTTATGTGAGAAAAGTGCGAGTTGACTTTCATATGATCGATATCCTCGAAATTCGTGCTGGATGGTATGGAAGAGATCGTTCTGTTGGAGATACCTCATTATGTTTGAGACTAGAACATGTTCTAAGATACTGGACAGTAGTTTTGTGAATAACTTCTGCTTCGCTTCTTGTAGACGGGTGTGATCTGTGCTTTCTGTCAACTACTGGGCATTAATTTTTGTTCCAGGGATCTACGATACATTATAGATAACAGACGGGCCAACTCAGTCGTTATAGATTATGATAGGAAAACCATTGGGCCCAGGGGTTTTGCTCAGTTTTAATGTTTTCAGTTGTTCCTCAACGCCACTGACACTAATATCTATTTCAATTATCTTTTCAGTAATACGAGAATTAAATTTGGGCAAAAGCCCTGGGTTTTCCTCTGTAAAAGAAAATTTGAAAACTGAATTAAGCTTTTCTGTTTTTGCTTTTCTACCCTCAATCTCATTTCCTGTCTCGTACGTGACTAGGCACTAACCTTGGTGCCATTAACAGGCTTTAAGCACGTCCATAATCTCTTTGGGATTTGTGAAAGTTCTTTCGGCATTATTCTCCTACAGCTTGACAGGCAAATGCGTTTCATTCAATATCTCTTCATCTATAGCCCTACGCTTTGTTTGATACATAATATTAGATAATACCTATTTCTTTAGAAATTCCTTTACGGCTGCTGTATTCTACTGGATGATTATGAACCGTTCTACTGTGTACATATCTATCCAGTGCAAGGTCAACTTTTCTTTAAGGAGAGCCATTTTTCTTTTACATTCTCCTGTCCTGTGTTACAAGTTTCATGTTCCTCGTTTACAAATGGCACTACTGATTTTTTGTCCAGTTTGCTGAGCATATAAATCTTTCAACCTGTTTTAGTTGTCCTTTGTTCTTTGGTTATTATTGTTGTTTATGGTCACTGATGGTCATTAGACCTCACATATTCCCATCATGCATGGGAATCGGATAATGCATTTAGTAATGTTTCACAGGGAGCCTCGCCATGCCCACCACTAATAGAACTATACTACTGATTCTTGGGTGTTTAACGTCCGCGTCGATGACTGCAGTATGGTTATGGAACTTACGTAGAAGTGAACTTGCGTTTTCTTTTTCTTTTTTTTTTTTAAGTTTTTGGTTGCGTGTGGTGGCCGATAGAAGGATTCAATTATAATTTTATACCAAATCTTTGGTACTGAGTCTTTCCCAAACAATTTCGCACGCGTCTTCAGTTTCCCTCTCGGTCATGTGATTCTTGTCTCAGTAGCGTTCTCGCTTCCCGCGCCCGGGTTCCCGGGTTCGATTCCCGGCGGGGTCAGGGATTTTCTCTGCCTCGTGATGACTGGGTGTTGTGTGGTGTCCTTAGGTTAGTTAGGTTTAAGTAGTTCTAAGTTCTAGGGGACTGATGACCATAGATGTTAAGTCCCATAGTGCTCAGAGCCATTTTTTTGTTTCTTGTCTGCTGAGACAAATACACCACCTTCATTTCCCATTAGCTTATCCTTCCGGTATATACTTATATTTCACCCAAAAAATTCCACTGCTGTCAACTGCAGGTTTTAAAAAGTTTTTTATTTCTTGTATCATGTGAGCTTCACTACTTTTTAGGAGCGCTTCAAGCCCTGGCACCCTGCTGAGAGTGTTTCAGCAGTTAACTACTGGGATTTTAGTATCGTTACATGAGGGGTAGAGGAGAGGCTTATGTTCGCGTCTTACATTGATACTTCTGGGTTTCCTACAGCTATCGATAACTGGACTGGATGGAGAGTCTCCTAATTTAAAATACTCTCGCGTACAACACAAACGCAGCCTGCTACTTGGGTAATAGCCGCTGATGTGTACAACGAATCTGACGTGTTTACGGGGACCCTACGGTTTTCAACAGTATGACGCAAGTCACGGCCTAGTTCGCTACAGAACTTTCACGGTCTCTGGTTCAGACCTTCCTCTCGACTCAAAAGCGACCTGCTCTGGGGACTATGCTGCAGATCATGAGCTTCATTAAAACTTTGTTTGCAAGGCTAGTATTCACAACCTTCTTTGCTAGTCGCTGGAATGACTCAAGATTGGCATGCACCGTTTTTTTCCAACGTGCGCCACAACCTGTAGTTGGTTGCACCCTGTTCCCACAGTGGTTGCCGCAATAGGCTCTCCAGCGCTGAATGAGGCCGTTAGGCCCACACAAAGAGTGCATTTCACATTCCTCCCCATTTTCTGCTGCCATTTTCCTAGAGGGTGTTATTACTCGCCTTATATTTGAACTGCCAATGATTAATAGACCCCCTACCCATTTGCATTCGCTTCCTCTTAACGCAGGACACAACAGGTTTCGCAACAGGTGAAGTGTACCTCACTAGATTATTTTTATTGGAAGGCAGCACCTCGAACTTGTTGACTGGTTGCATGGGTGTAACGTCCTGAGTTCTCTCTGATCCCTGTCTCCCCTGTGCAAGACACCTAGACCTACCATAAACATGCTACTCACAGTTAAGTGGACGAGTAACTACTGATCCTGTATTTCCTGCAGAAGCAACAATACGCACAGGAGAAAATAGTTCTTGAGATACCTTTGGTACGTGTGGCACATGATTCTCTGTAGCCCTCCCGAAAAATCATTTCGCAGCAACTTCCAACGACTGATAGTAGGCAGGGCGATTTCTAGCTGCTTATTTATAGCAATCAACTCATCCACTGCCTGATAACAACACAGGGAGGCTGCATTTTAGCGGAGTTAGAAAATCCGGTTCTGGGCGAGGTACTGATCTTATCACTTCCGGTGTTAGGATACACAACCGGTGTCAGATTACAAACTTTGCTGACTTACATTCAAGGTGACCCCTCGCCCTGTCCCTGGGGAACCACTAGGAACTGATCAAGGTCACCCGAGGAAACCATCTCCCCCTCCTCTTACCCCCTCTCTCCTCTGGGCCAATAGGCAGACTGGACCAATAGGGGACGACCTCGCCCCTCCCGTTCTTATATCACGAACCCAGTTGTTGGGGTCTAATATTCATAGTGAGAGGATAGTGAAATGCCAGCAGCTGCGCCCAGCCATTGCTCCTAACCACAAGAGAAATAATACTGTTGGATTTGAAAGTAAGTACCTATTAATAATCTAATTAATATTGTTATTAGAAACTGTATGTAATTTTGGACATACTTGTGATTTGTTAATGTTACAACAGCGCATTGCAGCCCCTTAACCAATGATAGCGCAGCTGCTGGATGAGGTCATCCACTTACTACAGGCCACACTACAATAGCAGGAGACTGCAGATGGGCTTCCTGATTTATCATTCGTGGTGTCGTTCAACTATACTGTACCATTGCCGCAGCAGCAGCAGCCGCCACCCATCCATTGATGGAGCTGCAACAGCTTACAGAACAATAGGCAAGTACCACCTCAACAGTACTACTGTTGGCTAGCACATATATGAGCAGTAATATGGGTTGTATATAGAAGAAATTGACGCATGGGTATCCCATACACCAACTGATGTTCAAATTTTAGGATGTAAAGTCACCATAGTCGTTATATATGGCAAGGCCATGTCAGAATCAACGTCTTGTGGCCGGAATATATGCTAAAAACATTCAAGTGGTGTGACAGTAGATGATATGTACTGTGCACGCAACAAAAAGATTGTGCCACTGGCAGCCAAATGTAAGCGCCGCTTACTACGACTTCATAGACGATTTGAGCAAAAATTGTGGTACAGTAAGGCTAGCAGAGTAGTGTACAAATTGCTGTATATCCGCTGTGTCAAAGTGTATAACTGTAGAACCAGTCTATATTGTAGACAGTGTGTTCACAGATGGAACTCCTATGTGAATAATGCCACCTATTGGCTTGAACGCCACACAGGCCAAATTTAGCGCCTACAGATGGCAACTACACTCCTGGAAATGGAAAAAAGAACACATTGACACCGGTGTGTCAGACCCACCATACTTGCTCCGGACACTGCGAGAGGGCTGTACAAGCAATGATCACACGCACGGCACAGCGGACACACCAGGAACCGCGGTGTTGGCCGTCGAATGGCGCTAGCTGCGCAGCATTTGTGCACCGCCGCCGTCAGTGTCAGCCAGTTTGCCATGGCATACGGAGCTCCATCGCAGTCTTTAACACTGGTAGCATGCCGCGACAGCGTGGACGTGAACCGTATGTGCAGTTGACGGACTTTGAGCGAGGGCGTATAGTGGGCATACGGGAGGCCGGGTGGACGTACCGCCGAATTACTCAACACGTGGGGCGTGAGGTCTCCACAGTACATCGATGTTGTCGCCAGTGGTCGGCGGAAGGTGCACGTGCCCGTCGACCTGGGACCGGACCGCAGCGATGCACGGATGCACGCCAAGACCGTAGGATCCTACGCAGTGCCGTAGGGGACCGCACCGCCACTTCCCAGCAAATTAGGGACACTGTTGCTCCTGGGGTATCGGCGAGGACCATTCGCAACCGTCTCCATGAAGCTGGGCTACGGTCCCGCACACCGTTAGGCCGTCTTCCGCTCACGCCCCAACATCGTGCAGCCCGCCTCCAGTGGTGTCGCGACAGGCGTGAATGGAGGGACGAATGGAGACGTGTCGTCTTCAGCGATGAGAGTCGCTTCTGCCTTGGTGCCAATGATGGTCGTATGCGTGTTTGGCACCGTGCAGGTGAGCGCCACAATCAGGACTGCATACGACCGAGGCACACAGGGCCAACACCCGGCATCATGGTGCGGGGAGCGATCTCCTACACTGGCCGTACACCACTGGTGATCGTCGAGGGGACACTGAATAGTGCACGGTACATCCAAACCGTCATCGAACCCATCGTTCTACCATTCCTAGACCGGCAAGGGAACTTGCTGTTCCAACAGGACAATGCACGTCCGCATGTATCCCGTGCCACCCAACGTGCTCTAGAAGGTGTAAGTCAACTACCCTGGCCAGCAAGATCTCCGGATCTGTCCCCCATTGAGCATGTTTGGGAGTGGATGAAGCGTCGTCTCACGCGGTCTGCACGTCCAGCACGAACGCTGGTCCAACTGAGGCGCCAGGTGGAAATGGCATGGCAAGCCGTTCCACAGGACTACATCCAGCATCTCTACGATCGCCTCCATGGGAGAATAGCAGCGTGCATTGCTGCGAAAGGTGGATATAGACTGTACTAGTGCCGACATTGTGCATGCTCTGTTGCCTGTGTCTATGTGCCTGTGGTTCTGTCAGTGTGATCATGTGATGTATCTGACCCCAGGAATGTGTCAATAAAGTTTCCCCTTCCTGGGACAATGAATTCACGGTGTTCTTATTTCAATTTCCAGGAGTGTATTTCCGAAATTCTGTACTACCACTAAGCAATGGAAACTGTACAAAAATGATGAATAAAGCAAGGTGTGATTTCTACAGAATCGTTTCAGACACAGATCCCCACATCCTTGTCCTAAATCCGACTGCCCGCTAAAAGAACGTGTAGGTTCTTACCAGGAGTCAGAGTCACCTCCAGTCCAGCCGGCATCACCACTGCGCCACAGTCACTACGGCTACCACAACCGACGTCACCACTCGCTGCTGCCACCTGCTGCCATCCACCACCGCCCCCTGCTGACACCGCCGTAAAGTTGAACAGATGTGAGTGATAGTGTGATGGGGAGCAAGTGCTGAGAGCCGCAGCCTAGTGGCCTGTCTGGCCCCCAATAAATGGCCTTTACTTGACCCTGAGCTTGTTCATATCTCAGTAGTGGACTGACTGGCGCAACGATCAGCTGTGTCTCATTAAAATTATAGTTGTGGCTTAGTTGGTACTTGCTAAACCAGTGTGTCCACACACACACACACACACACATAATTTTAAGAAAATATATTGAACAGAAAATAAATCGTTTATTATTTTCCGTTTTACAACCAATTTAGTGCAGTCTATTGGGAGGCCATCAAGCATTCATAATATATATAGCATGGCTCATATATAGAAAGAAGTACATCATTCCAGAACGAAATTTTTACTCTGCAGCGGAATGTGCGCTGATATGAACCTTCATGGAAGATAGAAACTGTGTGCCGGACCGAGACTCAGAACGGGACGCTTGCCTTTTGCAGTCAAGTGCTCTTCCAAATGAGTTAACCAAGTACAATTCACGACCTATTCTCACAGCTTTACTTTCGCCAGTACCTCATCTTCTACCTTCCAAACTTCACAGAAGTTCTCCTGCGAAACTTGCAGTACTATCACTCCTGGAAGAACGAATATTGTGGACACATGGCTCAGCCACAGCATGGGGGATGCACTTGCCTATGAATGATAAAGGTCCCGAGTTCGATTCTCGGTCCAGCGCACAGTTTTAATCTGCCAGGAAGTATAATATCAACGCACCCTCCGCTGCAGAGTGCAAATTTCATTCTGGAAACATCTCTCAGGCTGTGGCTAAGCCATGTCTCCATAATATCCTTTCTTTCAGGAGCGCTAGTCCTGCAAGGTTCGCAGGAGAGGTTCTGTGAAGTCTGGAAGGTAGGAGACGAGTTAATGGCGGAGGTAAAGCCATGAGGACAGGTCATGAATCGTGCTTGGGTAGCTCAGTTGATAGAGCAATTGCCTGCAAAAGGCAAAGGTCCTGATTCAAGTTTCGGTCTGGCACACGGATTTAATCCGCCCGGAAGTTTCACGAACATCACTTTTAAATACTTAGTAACGTAAATCAGTGTGAAATGTCACATAGCAGAGGTATTATCTGTATAGGAAACAGGTAGTAGTCTCCAGCTGTCAAATTCTTACATCTTTCAGTAAGTTTCCTATAAAGGTCCAAAACGAATTACAAGCATTTCGCGGTTTCAGCCACTCGAACATGGAATATGCAGTAGTCAGTCACCGTCTTGGAAGCCATGGTCCTGCAGAAGAATCCCTATAACATATCCAGAATATGCAGAACGTCTTGGTAAAGTAGTTTTCTTGAATACACCAAAGTTGTGCAGTCAGTGTTCTCCCTAAATTGCGAGATAATGGTTTGCACATCAGCGGACCTCACTCACCGCATACACTCACTGCCTTCACGTAAGTTAACGATAAGCACAATGGCTCCGCAAGAAATGTAACCATATTTAAGTCTGTTCATATATCCTGCAGTATGTAAGTGCTTATAAATTTATAAAACTTTAGGAGCCACATGTGTTGTTTTCTGTAAAATACCCTGAATGCCAATGCGGGTGCATAATCATCGTCATGACGAAATGGACGAAACATCCCCTTCACAAGAGTCTTGTGGTAACCGACTGCTCCTGTACCGATGATAGAAGCCAGAGGAAGAAGAAGAATAGTTCATTACTTCCCGGTAATATATGTGCTTTAACTATAGGACCTTCAGACTGTAGGAAGAGTAATCTTCTAACTTGTCAACACATCCTGAGGCGCTCCACTTTCAGAAACTTTTTTGTCAGATACTCGTCTCACCCAAAATATCAGCTACTGTAGGAGATATTGCATGGCTTGAAGGAGATACATACTAGACGTTCAGTGAAAGCAGCGATATTCCACCGCCTGAAAAAGTTAAGCCAAACATTGTATTCATATTTAAAGACACTACTGTGGAAATCCTGGGTGAGATCCGAGAATATTTTTCCTTTGGCCGTCATATGTAGGTCAATACATTTCATTTGAGCCAAACGTACCCTAGGATGACAAAGCAATTGATCGAGAAGAATGCGAAACTTATTATCTCTTTCAAACAGGATTGTCTGAATTTAAGGCATGTTTACCAACAACATGTAGGAAGTGACATGTCATTCAATGAATTCGTCACAATATGTGGCGATTGCTGGAATAACTCGCAATATGGCTTTCTGATTACTGATAAAACTAGGAAATTGAATGAGTATTCCAAAATGTAACCCCGTCAGTATACTGTGGGCTATTGGCAAACATGCATGGATGCAGTGTGCTCATCCCAACGGGATAGAGCTCAAGCCAAACATACGTTTATTCGATGACAGGAAAATGAAGACAATCAACGCAGAATAATAGCAGTGTCAAGGCATCAGTTGTGAAAGCTAAATCACAGCTGAATGATAAAATCCAGCGAAATGAGCAAGCAATAAACACAAAGTCAAGCGAACTGGATAGCATTATCAAGGCAGCAGTTGAGAAGGTTGAAGAGTTAAATGACAGAATCCAGCGATGAGAGACATACAGTATATAGAGGAAAAAATTCAAACAGGCAACAGAAGTGTCAATAAATTACTAACGGAACTGAATGTTTATCAAGCAAATGGCTGTAAAAACTAAGTTGTAAAAGTCCCTCATGGGGAAGATTCCATCGGCATGACTCTGATATAGATTTATGAAGGTGGGGTTTATAGGGTGAGTCACTAACTATTGCCACCAAGAATAGCTCCGAAAGTATGACAGAAGTTGAAAAGTTTGTGGGACAAAAGTTGCATGGGACAACGGGGTCATCATATGGCGTTGGTTTTTTGTTGCTAGGTGGGGTCGCTTCAGAGATATGACAGTCAACTTCGTTTCTTTTAAAATGGGATGCTATAGTTTGGTACTTATTTTCTGATAGCGGCTATCGAGACGAATCCAATGAAGTGTAACAGTAAGGTCTTTGAAGGTCAACGAAGGTCACGAAGGTGGCATGAACGTCCATTTACAGAAGGTGTTCGAAGTTATGACCATTGGTATCAATGCAGTGCTGCAATCTTCTAATCGTGGATTGAGTGGTATTTCTTGTCACTTCGGTACTTATCAAAGTGCATGCTCTGACAATTCTCTCTCGCATATCTTCAGGTGTAGTTCGAACGTCTTTATAAACAATGTCTTTTACGAATCCCCACAAGAAAAAATCCAGGGGCGTCAAGTCTGGCGAACGAGCTGCCCACGACGCATCTCCTCCGCGTCCAATCCAACGATTTGGGAATTGTCTCTGCAACTCATTTCTAGCCATCAGCGAAAAATCCGGCCACCCATCGGGCTGATACCGCATTCTGTTCCTTGTTCCTAAAGGTATTTCTTCCAATAACAGACCTAATGTTTCTTGCAGGAATGTGGTGTACTTCCTACCATTAAGATTTCCTTCGATGAAATAGGGGCATATAATAACCACGGTTTTTGGGTGCAACTTGTCGCAGCCAACATGGGTTTTCAGTTGCCCAATAATGCATGTTATGCGAATTAATATCTTCATGATTCTTGAACGTAGCCTCGTCAGTAAATAAAATCAAATTAATAAATGTGTCATCCCTCTGAATCTGAAGTTGAGCCCATCGGCAGAATTCAATGCGACGCATACAATCTGTACCAGTTAATTCTTGGTGGAGACTGATACGAAAGGATGATATTTATGGCGATACAGAACACGAATAACACTACTTTGGCTCATGCCAGATCCCTTGCGATTTGACGTGAACTAACACAAGGATCTCGAACCAAAGTGGCAAGAGCACCAATTTCAGTTTCCTCGTTAGTAACTTTCCTTTGCCGGATATGTTTGGTTCAAATGGTTCAAATGGCTCTGAGCACTATGGGACTTAACATCTGAGATCATAAGTCCCCTAGAACTTAGAACTACTTAAACCTGATTAACCTAAGGACATCACACACATCCACGCCCGAGGCAGGATTCGAACCTGCAACCGTACCGGTCGCTCGGTTCCAGACTGAAGCGCCTAGAACCGCTCGGCCACACCGGGCGGGTCGGATATGTTTCCGATGCGTTAAAGATGCAGTTGTTCTCAATTTATCGTAAACATCTTTAAATGTACGACCTGTAGGGTGAGTACGTTGAGGATATCTTTCAGCGTATAAGTCTACAGCTCTCACTGAATTTCGTTGGCATTCTCCGTAAATGAGAAGCATATCGACTTGTTCTTTGAAGGAATACAGCATTCACATTCGCTTGATTGGACGATACTAGTCTTACTGTTCCTATTAGTGTTGTATTCCGAAGCCGTCAAATGCTGTTTACATGTCGATGGTACGTTAGAGGGGTACGTCGTATTCGGCGAATATTTACTATTTGCATAATGTACGAGAGAGAACTGTCAGAGCATGTGCTTCTATAAGCGCTGAAGTGATAAGGAATACCACTCAATCCATGATAAGAAGATTGTAGCACTACACTGATACCAATGGTCACTTATTCTGTAAGTGGGCGTTCATGCCATCATTTGACCTTCGTTGACCTTCAAATACCTTACTGTTACACATCATTGGATTCGTCTCGATAGCCGCTATCTAAAGGTGGCAGGGGTAAAATACAGGGAGAGAAAGGCTATTTACAATTTGTACAGAAACCAGATGGCTGTTATAAGAGTCGAGGGGCATGAGAGGGAAGCATCGGTTGGGAAGGGAGTGAGACAGGGTTGTAGCCTCTCCCCAATGTTATTCAATCTGTATATTGAGCAAGCAGTAAAGGAAACGAAAGAAGAATTTGGAGTAGGTATTAAAATCCATGGAGAAGAAATAAAAACTTTGAGGTTCGCTGATGACATTGTAATTCTGTCAGAGACAGCAAAGGACTTGGAAGAGCAGTTGAACGGAATGGATGGTGTCTTGAAGGGAGGATATAAGATGAACATCAACAAAAGCAAAACGAGGATAATGCAATGTAGTCGAATGAAGTCGGGTGATGCTAAGGGTATTAGATTAGGAAATGAGACACTTAAAGTAGTAAAGGAGTTTTGCTATTTGGGGAGCAAAATAACTGATGATGGTCGAAGTAGAGAGGATATAAAATGTAGACTGACAATGGCAAGGAAAGCGTTTCTGAAGAAGAGAAATTTGTTAACATCGAGTATTGATTTAAGTGTTAGGAAGTCGTTTCTGAAAGTATTTGTATGGAGTGTAGCCATGTATGGAAGTAAAACATGGACGGTAAATAGTTTGGACAAGAAGAGAATAGAAGCTTTTGAAATGTGGTGCTACAGAAGAATGCTGAAGATTAGATGGGTAGATCACATAACTAATGAGGAAGTATTGAATAGGATTGGGGAGAAGAGAAGTTTGTGGCACAACTTGACCAGAAGAAGGGATCGGTTGGTAGGACATGTTCTGAGGCATCAAGGGATCACCAATTTAGTATTGGAAGGCAGCGTGGAGGGTAAAAATCGTAGGGGGAGACCAAGAGATGAATACACTAAGCAGATTCAGAAGGATGTAGGTTGCAGTAGGTACTGGGAGATGAAGAAGCTTGCACAGGATAGAGTAGCATGGAGAGCTGCATCAAACCAGTCTCAGGACTGAAGACAACAACAACACAACAACAGCCGCTATCAGAAAATAAGTGCCAGGCTATAGCATCCCATTAAAAAAAAGACGAAAGTTGACCTTCATATCTGTGATATGACCCCACCTAGCAACAAATAACCAACGTCATATTATGGGCCCCATTGTCCCATGCAATATTTTTCTCACAAACTTTTCAGCTACTATCATACTTTCGGAGTTATTCTAGGAGGCATTAGTTAGTGACTCACCCTGCATAAGATGTGTACTGTCTTGAAGTGTGATCAGTATGCGACATATGTCGACAAAATGGAAGGTCACAGAGGTAGAGAAAGCCATTCATCGCGAAACTGTGACTCTTAAAATTGGGAAACCTGGATCGTGAACAGTCTCTTTCTCTCTGAAATGTTTAGACCCATAACGGAAAGTACTAAAGTACTCACACACTCGCCTGTTAGCGTCAGATGGTAGCAGAAGAGGAGGAGGAGAAGAAGAAAAAGAAGCCAAGAAAGGATAGTCTATCACTTATTTCATCAAACGTCACAATGTTAGCGAATTAGATACGACATATAGGATCATTTAGGAACAGCTGTATATGCTAAGAAAGCTACCTATATGCTTAATGAAGGACATCATCCACGTTGGAAACAGAGACATTGAGCAGGCACCTGGTTTAGTGGAGCTAATATTTCTAAAAACATCGAACTCTCAAAAGTATTTGCCAAAAATAAGAGATCATATGAAGATATTACCAATGACTAAGGCACATAGATGAGACAACGCTGCAAAAGGACGATTAAAAAGCACAACAATAGGAAATTCACCAGCGTTATTAAACCAGTGTTTGGCGGTGAACATAGCGAAGGCCGTGGCGCTGACATTCAGCAAAAGAAGCTGAACACATTGCCTCTGGAGTATATACAGGGTGAGTCACCTAACGTTACCGCTGGATATATTTCGTAAACCACATCAAATACTGACGAATCGATTCCACAGACCGAACGTGAGGAGAGGGGCTAGTGTAATTGGTTAATACAAACCATAAAAAAATGCACGGAAGTATGTTTTTTAACACAAACCTACGATTTTTAAATGGAACCCCGTTAGTTTTGTTAGCACATCTGAACATATAAACATATAAACATATAAACAATACATATATACAAATACGTAATCAGTGCCGTTTGTTGCATTGTAAAATGTTAATTACATCCGGAGATATTGTAACCTAAAGTTGACGCTTGAGTACCACGCCTCCGCTGTTCGATCGTGTGTATCGGAGAGCACCGAATTACGTAGGGATCCAAAGGGAACGGCGATGGACCTTAGTACAGAAGAGACTGGAACAGCACATTACGTCCACATTCTAACACCTTTTTATTGGTCTTTTTCACTGACGCACATGTACATTACCATGAGGGGTGAGGTACACGTACACACGTGGTTTCCGTTTTCAATTAGGGAGTAGAATAGAGTGTGTCCCGACATGTCAGGTCAATAGATGTTCAATGTGGTGGCCATCATTTGCTGCACACAATTGCAATCTCTGGCGTAATGAATGTCGTACACGCCGCAGTACATCTGGTGTAATGTCGCCGCAGGCTGCCACAATACGCTGTTTCATATCCTCTGGGGTTGTAGGCACATCACGGTACACATTCTCCTTTAACGTACCCCACAGAAAGAAGTCCAGAGGTGTAAGATCAGGAGAACGGACTGGACAATTTATGCGTCCTCCACGTCCTATGAATGCATTCCAGACCTCGATCTTCTTACTATGAGTGGGATGAATTTGGATGTATGCTAAGCCCACGGAAGTTTAAAGAAATAGCACCAGTTGCTGTGATTGATGGTATCAAGATATAATCTTGAAGATTATAAGTGCCCAACTATTTGGAGACTCAGGAAAAATATGGTGACGGACATTTAAGTGATTATAATTGTGCCTCAGAAAATGTAAATATACTTTTAAATTAGATTATGGGTAAAGGATAGTGTCTTTATTTTAAACTGTATGTTTTTTAATTCACATTGTCTTCCTCCTCTTACAGGGTTCAGTATTCATTATAAACTGCCTGTCTGTTTCACTAACTACCGGAGTTACAATTCTTGAAGCTTCCTCAGTATGTTTTTGGAAGCACCACCTCTTCACAGCTGCCTGCACCCAAAGACCACCATGAATCTCTCTGCACACCGCACAATCAATTAATACTTGAGCTGAGTACACACCTCTGCAGGAAAATTTATGTTCTTTCTCACCATCACTGCGATGGCTACTCGTATGTGAGCGCAGCATAAATGTGAGCGCAGCACAACAGAGAAAGTGCTCGGCACAGAGCCGCCTCGCTCGGCCATGCCCGGAGTAGCATTCAAGTCTGCACTGGCTGCCGGCGACATCGCAGCCAAACGGGGGTGCCTCTTGAGACGGCGATGGCCGCAAGGCCGCTGGCCAATTGCCTGCTGGTGCTGGCACATGAACAAGTGGGTCGTGATTCAACCAAATCGGATAAGTCCCGCAAACTATTGGAAGAATATTCGCCGGATGCAGTGCAATACATGTAAGACCTTGAATATGATATAATGCACATCTTCATTGAAATATAATAACAGTACTGATGTTGGAAAGCGGCGGAAGAATGTACTATTACTTTGATCATAGGACTGAACCTGTAATACGTGCGGGAGGAAAGGGTGTAGATATGCAGTACTAGCCTTTAGCACTCGAGACTGTATAACACTCCCTAGACACAAAAACGGGGCTGGATATTTAACGACCGTGTGCCTAAACCCACGTACCTGGTCCTTCCCGCAGCAGTTGGTCTGCTGCTCTCCGCACTGCCTGTCAAGATGTGTCCTGTAATAACTATTGTCTAGCAGGAAGAGGAGCCACTCACACCAACAACACCACGCTGATCTGGTAGAATTCACTGTATTCTGTTAAACGCTCACACAGGGTGGAGCTGCAGCTGCACTGTTCACAATGGACCTGATCAGTATTTGTACTCCAAGTACGTCTCCATTGCGACGTATAAAGTTGTTGTCTAAACGATGGCATCCAATGCAAAAAGAAAAAGAAAACACGGTGCGTAGAACATAAAATAATCACTGTTCAAAGGACGTTTTATCAGTCAACGATTGGCACAGTTCTTACAACAGTACTAAACAATTCAATGGCCTGTAACACGATCATGCGCGTGACCGAATCGCGACGCGGATGCTCCATAAAATTTCGGGTACGATACACGATCGAGAAAGTACCTGCACCCGTGATATGCAGCCTGTCAAAACGATATGCGTTTCTTTCACTTAGAACTTGTAATTAGTATCATACTAGTCCACATTATTTTTCCGTAACCGTCGCGATGCGGTTGATTGTTGTTTTCCGACATGACACACGAAACCGAGAAACATCACATTTTGGATAAACATTGATACTACGTCGTGAGCACTGAAATTAAACGCAAAACTTGTGTGGCAAACATTTTCAATTACTTCACCATAACATGTAAGATACGTGCTGCAGCCACGGCATCAACACAACATAGAGGCGACTATCGATAGTCAACGATAAAATGCTTACATTCCCGCACAGAAATGTTTTCGAAATCTACTAGAGAACTGCGAAAAAAAAAATTAACCCCTCTGATGGTGGCGATTGGGGAGGGGGGTTTGTGGAACACTCCGTCCCATGGATAATGTCACAGTCGACTGATTACCGCAAAGCCATACCATGACATGCAAACAAATGTCAAGAAATTTAATATTATAGCACATACAAGAAATCATAAACACTTAAAAACCTACCTACAGCGCAGCCAACTACGGAGAAGAGTAATTACAATTATAAGATAAAGACAAATACCAAAGCAAAGTAGAATATCATTTAAGTTCCTGAAGAAGAAGACATAGATGCATAAACACAGTGATTTTAAATACACCGCTGACACCGTCAGAACAAGAAAAAAAAAATTTTTTGCACTTACACATCAGCACTTGGTCTTCCACACGCACAAAAAAAATTCATTAATCACAGTACTGCACTCCTATGGCGTTCATTACACGGAAAAATAGAGAAAGGGTTGGTCTTTTGCAGCGCTGCCAGCTCGCAGCTGCAGATTACATGACCGCTGAAACAGCAATACCGTACTTGAACAACCAGACATCAGATCCCCACCCTCGTCTCATGGTGTACATGAAACAAACGTAACAATC
The DNA here is from genome assembly GCF_023864275.1 of Schistocerca cancellata. Classification (NCBI taxonomy): domain Eukaryota; kingdom Metazoa; phylum Arthropoda; class Insecta; order Orthoptera; family Acrididae; genus Schistocerca; species Schistocerca cancellata. The sequence continues at coordinate 241,089,852 of NC_064628.1, read as the reverse complement.
CCTTTTCAGTGTTGACCTACTCTTAAACTACGCATCCCATCTTCAACTTACATCTACTCACAGTAGCCCTTACAGTTTGCTCAACTAGCTTTAACGGGAATCCGTGAATTAAAGTAGTATCTACAAAATTTTAAATGAGCCTACGCCCACTGCAAATACTGTGCCCACTGAAAATGTACTTTGCTGTGCCTAAGCACGATTGCACCTGGTCGCCATAGTGGAGCGAGGAAAATGCCATAATGCCATATTTCAGAGACCAGTGAAAGATTTACGTTTGGATGAGGTAACATCTGTCCGAAGTGATATACTTCTTGCAGTAGATGCACAGACCTTCATATAACTGTTTGCTTGCGCGTGTCCTAATGGCATGACAATGTGTAGTTACTTTCATTCTGAAGAAGGTTGGGCTATCCCAACTTAAACCTAGATAAATCTAAGTAAACTTTGCAACTGAGGCTGTTGGTTTTTAAAATTTAAATTAATATTTATACAGTTGCTGACAGGGCCGCGAAATGTTGAAAATATTGAAATTCGAGTGTTCCACAGCCATCATCTTCAAGGTCTTGGGCGCAGACAGTGCGACAGATCACTGGTCACCTACACATCACCGTGCTTCAACCATTTTCCACAGATGCTCACGACAGCAGCATGCATGAGTTGCTTGGTCCCAGGCGCCAGGCCACAACAACTTTTCTTTCGTATGTCAGTGGATTTCCCCATTTGTGGCCTGTATCGTCGCTAGAATAGTTCCCCACTGGTCTCTGCTCTACTTCATACTATCCTTACTGCCTCATGTGCCTATGATGCCATTTGGCAACATTAGATCCTACAGTAGGCACACGTCATAAACTTATGGCTCATCAGTGTCATTTAGTGCAAAGACTTCATCTTCTGTAACAGCCTCAGCCAAAGCCGGTGCCAGTGCCGTTCTGAAGTTTGACACGTTGCCGTCTGATACTAGAAGGACGCCTGTCACCGACCCTGCCCCAGATGGTTCAAGGGGACACACGGACATTGCCCTTTCGCATGGTCAGCGCCGATCGACAGCATTTAAACCCCGGCCCAGCCGAGTATACCAGACTCGGCACAGAAGGGCTTCATAAGGCCAAATACATTCTGGGATGCAGCCAAAAAAGGGTAGGGCGGGTCAACGCAGAGAAAGAAATACTTTTGCGACACAGTATGTGCGCATATTGGGCCTTACGGGGCCTTCCGTGTGTCGGTTGTCGTTGTGAGGTCTACTGACACAGCCACTGACACTGCTGGGACATCTGCCTGACTGCCCGTGCCCTTGTAGCCAGCACGCTACCGCCGTCTCGACGGGACTCCTCGCCATCGCTGGAGTCCATCAGCCACCTGACGCCGCCCTCCAACTATCGGTTTCGCGTTGATCTCCTGGCAGTGCCACGACCTGTCTCAGTGGAGAAGAAACTGCTGTCTGTTCCGTGCCGCAACGCAGCTGAGCCGTGTGCGTTGTTACGGACGCCACTGACGACACAGACCCAGCGTGCCTTTGTGATGCCTGGACAGTAAGCCACCGCTGAAGCAGCGCTTAATGTCCGCGCGCCTTTTATCCCTTGCCTGGTGCTACAAGACCACAATATCACGAGAGAACATTGGGCCATGCCAGAGAGGAGGATGCACTCAAAAAATTCAGTAAACTGATTAGATTATTGTTTGTATAACAAAAATATGTCCATGCAGAGCGTAATTACCCTGAAAAGGAATAGTGACGATGCAGTGAGGTCTGGTGCTTTTTATGGAGTTGCTTATGAGCACCATAGGAAGCAAATGATTTCCTTATGATCAAACTGATCTCTGCTGTTCTTGGGCTGTGAGCATCAACATCACTGCCGTGGGCACCCATATCAGTGATTGACCAAGGGTGATTCTAGTCAGTAGATCAAGCTGGTCACTCCGTACTGAGACAGGTCTATGTACTAGAGTGTTGTACACTCCTGGAAATGGAAAAAAGAACACATTGACACCGGTGTGTCAGACCCACCATACTTGCTCCGGACACTGCGAGAGGGCTGTACAAGCAATGATCACACGCACGGCACAGTGGACACACCAGGAACCGCGGTGTTGGCCGTCGAATGGCGCTAGCTGCGCAGCATTTGTGCACCGCCGCCGTCAGTGTCAGCCAGTTTGCCGTGGCATACGGAGCTCCATCGCAGTCTTTAACACTGGTAGCATGCCGCGACAGCGTCGACGTGAACCGTATGTGCAGTTGACGGACTTTGAGCGAGGGCGTATAGTGGGCATGCGGGAGGCCGGGTGGACGTACCGCCGAATTGCTCAACACGTGGGGCGTGAGGTCTCCACAGTACATCGATGTTGTCGCCAGTAGTCGGCGGAAGGTGCACGTGCCCGTCGACCTGGGACCGGACCGCAGCGACGCACGGATGCACGCCAAGACCGTAGGATCCTACGCAGTGCCGTAGGGGACCGCACCGCCACTTCCCAGCAAATTAGGGACACTGTTGCTCCTGGGGTATCGGCGAGGACCATTCGCAACCGTCTCCATGAAGCTGGGCTACGGTCCCGCACACCGTTAGGCCGTCTTCCGCTCACGCCCCAACATCGTGCAGCCCGCCTCCAGTGGTGTCGCGACAGGCGTGAATGGAGGGACGAATGGAGACGTGTCGTCTTCAGCGATGAGAGTCGCTTCTGCCTTGGTGCCAATGATGGTCGTATGCGTGTTTGGCGCCGTGCAGGTGAGCGCCACAATCAGGACCGCATACGACCGAGGCACACAGGGCCAACACCCGGCATCATGGTGTGGGGAGCGATCTCCTACACTGGCCGTACACCACTGGTGATCGTCGAGGGGACACTGAATAGTGCACGGTACATCCAAACCGTCATCGAACCCATCGTTCTACCATTCCTAGACCGGCAAGGGAACTTGCTGTTCCAACAGGACAATGCACGTCCGCATGTATCCCGTGCCACCCAACGTGCTCTAGAAGGTGTAAGTCAACTACCCTGGCCAGCAAGATCTCCGGATCTGTCCCCCATTGAGCATGTTTGGGACTGGATGAAGCGTCGTCTCACGCGGTCTGCACGTCCAGCACGAACGCTGGTCCAACTGAGGCGCCAGGTGGAAATGGCATGGCAAGCCGTTCCACAGGACTACATCCAGCATCTCTACGATCGTCTCCATGGGAGAATAGCAGCCTGCATTGCTGCGAAATGTGGATATAGACTGTACTAGTGCCGACATTGTGCATGCTCTGTTGCCTGCGTCTATGTGCCTGTGGTTCTGTCAGTGTGATCATGTGGTGTATCTGACCCCAGGAATGTGTCAATAAAGTTTCCCCTTCCTGGGACAATGAATTCACGGTGTTCTTATTTCAATTTCCAGGAGTGTATTTTGATGATGATGTCCTCCTCGCCGTGTCCGGCGACAGCGACTCCGTCAGTCTTCTCTGTCCTTGTTGTGGTAGGCTCGGATGTGGCTCGCGGATACGAATTTCGCTTTGAATATCCTGTTGCATGAAGCACAGTGAAGTTGACCAGCAGAGTTGTAAGTATACGTGTAGACAGGCTTGAGCTGAGATTTTCGGAGCTCTCTTTTAGCATCCTGGTTCATTAGACGCTTTTGCTCGAATTGTTCGATGCTCTTATGTACAGTTGATCGCCACTCCGATCGGCGCAATGCTAGCTCCTCCCAACGGTTGCTTGGAATGCCACAGGCTGCAAGGTGGCGTTTAATGGTGTCTTTATATCGCAGGTGTTGACCACCTTTCCTCCTCTTCCCGCACGAGAGCTGCGAGTAGAACACCGCTTTAGGTAGCCTACTGTCATCCATGCGTACTATGTGACCACTCCATCTCAGTTGATGTTTCATTATTAAAGCTTCAATACCAGCCAGTTTCACGCGGCGCAAAATCTTCGTGTTTGTGACACGGTCTTCCCATTTGATGCGCAGAATTGATCTCAGACATCGAAGATGAAATTTATCTAGCTTCTTAATGTCAGCTTTGTAACAGCACCAGGTTTCCGAGGCATAGAGTAAGGTGGATAATACTACTGCTTTGTAGACTGCAATTTTTGTTTGTAGTTTGAGATCATGTGATTTCCATACTCGGCCATTAAGCTTACCGAAGGCTGAGGCTGCGCTGGCTATACGCGCTGCGATTTCCGTTGTCAGGCTGTTGTCACTTCTAATTTGGCTTCCCAGGTATGTGAAATTTTGACACATTTTGCAAGAGTTTGTTATTTATCTCAATACTGGAGTTATCTGCATTAAGACCTCTAAGTGGCTGTTTGAGAACTTGCGTCTTAGTGATGCTAATGGCTAAGCCAAATCTTCTGCAGGAGGCATTTAGCAGATTTACGTAAGTCTGAAGAGTTTCGCAAGAATTAGCCATCATGTATACATCATCCGCGTAGAGAATCTCTAAGATGGATAGTTTGGTTACGCGACTTTTTGTTCTGAGGCGAGAGATGTTGAAGACACTTTTGTCTGTCCTTGTGTCGAGACTAATTTGATTACGACAGGCTTTGGTTGCGTCTCTCATAACAACTGCGAAGTAAAGTGAGAAGAGTGTGGGAGCCAGAACACAGCCTTGTTTTACACCACATGTCACGGGAAACTGTTCTGAGTGCTTGTCCTCATGGCGGATTTTTGCCATCATGTTTTCATGAAACTGCCGAATCAAACTGACAATTTTGTCAGGGCACCCAGTTTTCTTTAGTATGATCCAGAGAGCTTCCCGTGGGACACGATCAAAAGCTTTTTCCAGGTCTACAAAGCACATGAACAAAGGCCGATGTTGCTCTAAGCTTTTCTCTTGCATTTGTTTGACAAAAAATATGTCATCCACTGTGCCTCTGTTTGGGCGAAAGCCACACTGGGTCTCTGGTAGCAGTTTTTCTGCAAAGTGTGTTAACCGGGTGTTAATTATGTGGGCAAGGACTTTTCCCGCTGCTGAGAGAAGAGAAATGCCCCTGTGGGAGCTGCAGTCTGATATGTCACCCTTGCCTTTATAGATCTTGGAAATACAAGCATCTTTCCAGTCTTGTGGAATCATTTCATACTCCCAAATCCTTAAGATCAGAGCAAACAGTGGTTTCTTGATGTTTGGCCCCCCATATTTATATAGCTCTGATGGCAAGTTATCTAATCCTGCTGTTTTGTCATTTTTCAGCTTAGCCAGTGCTGAAATGAATTCATCGTAGGAAGGGGCATCCGCAAGTTGTTCCTCAACTGGCAGGTCTTCAAGTGCTTCTATGTATGGAATATCGGTTGTCTGATGGTCGGGATTAAGAACGTCATTAAAATGTTCCGCCCACCGAGACAGGATGTCACTCTGTTGCGTCAGCCGACAACTTTTATCTTTGTTATAGACTGGTGCTATCTTCCCAACTCTTGGACCAAAGATAGTTTTCAGGGACTCAAAGAATCTGCCCGTTTGGTGTGTGTCGGCATATAACTGTATTTCATTTGCTTTATTTGCCCACCAACTGCCTTTGAGAGCACGTACCTTCACTTTCAGATTGTAATGCGCTGCTCTACGCTTGTTATCATCAGGGGTGCGAAGAGAGGTTCTGAAATCATTAATTAGCTTTCTGATCTCTGGATCTGAGTCATCAACCCAGTCCTGGTGCTTCTTCTGAGGCTTTCCCAAGACTTCTGAAGCACAGCCACGCAGTCTGCTAGCGTATGCACTCCACTGTTCATCCACAGGGGCAGATTCAGATATCAACAGACCATCGACACCAAATTTTTCATCCAGTTTAGCTCCCATAGTCTGATCATTGGCCAAGATTTTGCAGGACAATTTTGTTGGTATTTTGTGTGAAGCTCGGCGTGGTGCCTTCAAAGTTATCTTTAATTTGGACCTCACGAGTCGATGGTCTGTCCATCCCTGAGCGCCTCTCATTGCACGTGTGACCAGTACGTCACCATGATCTTTTTTCCGTACTATCACATAATCCAGAAGGTGCCAGTGTTTAGATCGCGGATGCATCCATGTCGTTTTATATTTTTCAGGCAGACGAAAATATGTATTTGTCAGACAGAGTTCAAACTCGGCACATAGAGTTAGAAGATCCAAACCATTCGAGTTGCATTTTCCAATCCCATGGCGACCGAGGACTCCATTCCAAGCACTGAAATCATTCCCAACACGAGCATTAAAATCACCAAGTAACAGAAGTTTATCTGCTGAAGGAATATCCCTAAGGACACGTCGGAGGTCTTGGTAGAACTTGTTCTTCTCTTCATCCGGAGATGGCAATGTAGGTGCGTATACATTGATCAAGTGAAGATATTTCTTGGATGCCAGGTGAAGTCTGAGTGTTATTATTCTGTCACTGATACCTTTTGGGAGTTTTGTTAGTGAGCATGCCAATTTATTGCGTATGGCAAAGCCTACCCCACTTTCCGCCCTTTCAGTGGATGATTTTCCACTCCAGTAGTAGGTATAACCTCCGAGCGGTTCACATAACTGTCCAGAGTCACTAAGATGTGTTTCACTTATGGCGGTAATGTCGATGTTATATCTAGCCAATTCCTTTGCGATAAGTCCTGTCTTTCTCTCTGGGCACTGATTATGGTCGTTATCCTGTAAAGTACGGACGTTCCAGACTCCAATCATTAGATATTTAAGGTAACTGTTTATTTTATTATTTTTTTGACCGCATATGTTAGTGAACAAGTGACCGCAGTTTGCCACTTGTGCTGGGTTGAGACGGGCTATGTTTAGGCCACCTTTTCTAGGCCCCTCCCTGGATTAGGGAAAGCAGAGCGATCCTAAATAGGGCTGCTTTGTCGTCTGACGTGCTGCCGAACCAGTCCTCCCGTCTCTCACGAGTACCTGAACGACCGTCACCGTCTGACCGCCTAACGTGCAGAGCACCAACTAAGGTTCAGGTACACCAAACCCTTGCCTCACCATCAGTACTCCATCGCCGCAGGACTTTCAAAGCTCACAGTCCATTGAAACTTTGCCTTAGTCATCTGCGCGTGAAGGTATTTAAAGTGGACAAGCAGTTGCACAGATGCAGATCCACTCTCTCGTCCTCTGCCTCTGGTTGGCAGTGGATCGTAGGACCGATACGACTGGCAAGAGGCAGGGGATGCAGTGAATGGCCATATGCCACTGGAAGTATCCTGACATACGCCCTTAAGGCACATCACAGGTGCCTTGCTTCGTCGGTACAGAAGCCGTGAGTGTTTACCTATCGATATTACCCGCCTCCTACACCGATGAAGAGACTGACAGAAGGGAAGAAGGAAAGGGAAGGGACTGGAAGGGAAAGGGAGGAAAGGACGGTAGGTCGTTGTGAGGCACACTTCGTCTGGCTCCTCTGCTGAGACCTGACCGGCTAGGTTGAACCTGCCAGTAGCTACGCTACCACCGGTATAGCTCTCAGCATCACAGGAACACGCAAACTCTCCCACCCGCACGGACAGTGCTACGATAAGGTTGTGCCTCCAGGGAGAGGTTGTATTTTAGGTTGTAATCCAAACACATTGTCATACCATTAACACACGTGCAAGCAAACAGTTTTATGTAGGTCTGTGCATCTACTGCAAGAAGTATATCACTCCGGACAGATGTTACCTCATCCAAATGTAAATATTTCACTGGTGTCTGAAATATGGCATTACGTCTTCCTGCCAAAGAGGACCGCATCTGTTGTCAGGCCCTGCTATTATAATAATAATAATAATTGTTTGATATGACATTACACTGCACTTCAGTAGGTGATAGGAAAGCTTATTTTACTACTGTGGTCTATACCACCTACTGGAGACATCAGTACACGCTTCTCCTCCTTCCTTGGCAATATCCTATACAGAGATGCTGAAATATTTCAACACAATGTGAAGTTCGACACTGAGGGAAATGTAAGACAGTTCTCATGACATCGGCTTTGATCATACAATGAAGTCTTTCACGATCAGAATGAAGTTTTCGCGATCAGATGTCTTAGTCGCCAGCGAGTCTTCTAGGTTATATGACCAAAGCCCATGAAACTTTTCCGTTTCTAGTGCTTCATCCAAATTTGCACTGGACGTCTTCAGAAGGGCTCCTGGGTCCGCTGATTCGGCAAGACTCAGCAGAATGAGCGGTGATTCTGAAGACATCCATTTCAGATTTGGACAAAGCACTGAGAATGGAGAAGTTTCATGGACCATGGCCATACAATCTGGAAGAGTCATCGCCAAATATCAGTTCTATTCTGAGATTTGTTCTTTATCAGGCCGACACCGTTCACAGACTGTCGTCACTCAAAAATGTGAGTCACGTTTACAGCCAAACCACACAAGTCCACTGACTGATTTCTCATAAGCATTATGACAAGCCTCCTTGTTCATCAACACGTCATGGCCGATGTATAGGAATATACATTTGTAATATACAGAAATTGGCTTAACTTGTGCACTGAACGCATCGTTGGCACTATTACATGGCACACACGTACACTCACCCAAGTTATTGCCATTTACCACTCAAATAAACTTTTTAACTTTCCATTATTCTCTATAGGGGAATCCCAAAACACCTTTCCTTTTTGCGGCAGCCTCCAGTGATCGCGCGCCACAGAAAGCAATGCAGCGCTAACGGCAGACTGACGATATATACGACGATATGCAGCTTAAAATCCGGATTCATGCGTGAAGGGAATGGTCCTCCATTCATCTTCAACAAACTTTGTATGTTGCCAGTGTGAAGCAGTGAGCACTATACTTGTGTACTTATTTTCCCAAACAGCAAAATCTTTCTGGGCAAAGATAGTAACTGTTGCTATGAGGCAAAGTGCGGGAACCGGCTGAAGGTTGCTGAAGGTTAATTTTGCCGAGGTATGTATTTTGCCAGCCAAAGATACTCATTATCAAAAATCATTGTGAAACATTTTACAACCTAACATAGTGCTACTGCCAGACAATATTGTTGTGAGTATGCACATTTCCAATAGAAATTTAATCTGTCATTTTAGGTTCCTGGCTAACCACATCATCGGAAACTGTGATATATTCAGAAAAAATGGCCAAATATTTGCGACAGTCAAGGAACACGAATATCATTCCTGGTCCTTTCACTGCTAACATTTAAGCTGCATTCTTAGGCTCCTGACTAACCATACCTATGGAAATCGCGACATATTAGAAAAAAAACGGCCAAATACTTGTGACAAGCAAGAACGGGAATGTTATTACTGGTTCTTTCACGCACAGGAATTTCATCCTTCGTTTTCTAATTAGAGAAAAGTTACAAAATCTAAGAAATCCATTCCTGAGAAGGCGCACTCTTATATGTAAATTACGTATCATATTGTACAACAAGCTTCTGTTACATGAATAAGGAAATCCCCAGAATATGTTACAAACGCTAAGATAAAAAAAAATAGCGTGTAGCAGGACCTGTATCTACTTCCCCACACCCCATAATACACAATTTACAATATTGCCAGCGCATTACACTGAAGGTTTGCAATCTGCAACTTCAGGATTGTCCCTCTAAGAGCCACTTGATGCTTTTACCTCTAACGCACCATTATTGGCATTTAATTGTAAGAAACCGGGCCGATGGTGAGGTTTTTGTGATAAATCTTCAGTGTGCCGTTGCCTTGAAACGGCAAACTATAATAAAAACACTGCGAAATACAACGAATCAACATGGTGTCTGTCCCATGGACGCATCGAGTGACATGTCATTTTGACGTCAGCTCCTAGTACACTGAGTATGGCGCTACGTTCATCCTCTACAGAAGCTCTTGGTACAGAAACTTTTAGCTGAGAAGCCGCTCATTGGCTAACAGCAGAGCGAATTTATAACAACTGCACTGCATACCTCACTGCGGCCCTTTACAGACGCGTCACTATCAGCGCACAAAGATACTACTCGCCTGGTTGCAACAGCAGGGGCAGGCCACAATGATACGAGTAGTTACATACCTCGTACTGGATTACCGACAAGCACTGATAATTGGCGGGCGTCGTAGATGTTGGTCACTCTTGGCTGATTCGCTCCGAAACCGAAATCGACGTCAGAAATTGTTGCCATAATCTATGAATAACGGAAAGATAAACACTTAAACAACAGAATACTTCAGTGTTCGAGTTGCTTCTATTCCGTCAATGACCTTCCATCGCAGCTGCTCCAGCAAATGTCCTCTCGACATTGTTCGATGAGACTGACTCTCCTACCCGACTTACCTCACCGTCACAGCACTGCTGTTCTGTGTTGTTCACCGCTATGTACTGATGATGCCAGAGAGATGGGAGCCGTTGGTTTATACCTGGTAATTTTGTGCAATGCTATTGTAGAAAAGTACAAGTAATTTTATATTTTCCTGAGTGTTTTTTCATGATTTACAGCAAAGTTATTAAAACCTGTGCATAATGACAATAATGTCAGAAAGTTACGCCCCGTCTGTTAACCAGGAAGGTATCGAGTTAAGTCTGAGAGTCGTAGAAGTTTCCACATTTTTTACTACCGAAAATTACAATCTGTCTGCACTGCAATCCTTCCAGAGGTTTCTCACAGCTGTTAACGGTCGCTCTAGATCTCTTGGTATGCTGTTTTCGCATTTGGTCTTATCTTCGCCGGAAACGTCTAAGCGGACTCTACCGGTCTTGATAAGCCCTCCAGGTAACTCAGATCAGTATTTGCTGCTGTTTATAACACTGAGTCACTTTACGATTTCTCATGTCCTCCTCCTGATATGAAACTGGAAAGAAAAGAAGCAAAGATCGGTTACCATTGACACAATTTATAATACACTAGCTTAGCGCCCCTTGCTTTACTCGTGTGGATTGTATGATCTGCACAGATGTTTTCTGTTCCTCTATAACCGAATTTGTAAGTTATTACGCCCATTGCTGATGTGTAAATCTACAAGCTATAAAAGAGTTTGTGATTTGTTATATGGCTGCCAGTCTTTGTATAATTAAAGTGTCTCAACAGGTTCAATTCAACTGCATATCGCAAGTTAAAGAACGAAAGAGACAAATCGGATAAATGGTGCTATCGTTACTAGCGCAAGTCATACACCTGATGCCGAATTCTCTCATCTCAAATGGATGTTACAGTACATGGAATCGCGTTTAACTACGTTGTTATATTTGTCACCAGTAGTGATTAATTTGCACAGTAATTACAACAAACACTACTTTATAAACATATATTACGCCCTCTGAAAAACTGATGTATTTAAGATCCGTTTTCTTTCTATGCAATTCTGACAAAACTGATTTATCGTGGTGACTTTCAAATAGCTTTCTCTTATTTAGTTCGCAAACTGCAACACCTTCTGAACTTTTCACGCTAATTAAGGCCGTAGAAGCATGTTCTTTTCCGAATGTATTTCTCAGCAAAAAGCGAGACTTTTCATCTTGTATTTCACCCCTTTCGGTGTTGAATTTGGAAAAGCACTGAGACATTAATTTTTTTATTTGTAACCAAATATTCAAATACCAGTTTTCGTGTATGTACCTTTATAATGATTTGGTATTTCTCCAATAACGACTAATTTTAAAAAAATTCACGTATTATTTCAGCCCCTTAGGAGCTGAATTTCCAAAAAAGCTCAAGCACGTCTTTCTTGATTTCTGACCGAGAAACCAAATACCAGTTTCCGCAGTTCCAGCTTAAAAATTGCTCCAATGGCGACATATTTTCAAACCCTTATTTCACCTCCTTAGGAGTGAAATTTCGAAAAATCCCTTCTCAAACAATACCTGTAGTATGAGATCAACACCCTTTATGTCTGAGTTCAACGAAATATTTTAATAAAAATTTTCATCCCCCATTTCACCTCCTTAGAACTTGAATTTCCAAAAATACTGAAACAAGTTTTTTTTATTTACTATCGAAAATCCAAATACAAATTTTCATAGATTAGCTTCAAAAATGCTTCTAAAAGGAAATATTTCGATAAGAAATAGATTCCCTATTTCACCCCCTTAGTGGTTGAATTTCGAAAAACACAGAAATACGTGTTTTTTTTATTTCTAACAAAAAATTTCACGCACTGTTTCACCCCCATAGGGGTTTAATTTTCGTAAATGCTGAAGCACGTATTTTTTATTTGCGACAAACAAATCAAATTAAAAATTTTCATAGTTCTAGCTTCAAAACTGCTTTAATACCAATATTTTTCAAAAAGCTTTTCAGCCTTTATTTGGTCTCTCACGGGTGGATTTTCGAAAAATCTCTTCTTAAACGATGCCTTCAGTGTAAGATCAACATTCTCCCAAAATTTCAAGTGTCTGTCTTTAGCGATTTCGGCTGGACGGTGATGAGTCAGTCAGCCAGGAATTTCCTATTATATACAGAGAAGATGTTTCAGAAGTATTCGTCCGATTCCACGAGAGTATATCATCTACATGAATGAACGCGCAAACTAGGACTAAATTATCATATTCGAATCGAAAATGCAAATATAGCTTCGGGGCAGTTGTAAGCTTCTGGTTCGTGTGGTTACCGCTAGGGTTTCCTTGGTACAGCCAACATGCTCGTTCTTTGCCAAGTGCGCTTCGAACTGACATGGCGCTCATACAGCGGCAGAAGGCGTTCTGCGTTAACTGATTCAACTGGCGCAATCCAGTTACAAACGTACGACGTAATTTTCGTAAAGGGTGTTGCAGTGCAGATCCTACAGCTCAAAGCACTCTACGATGGCACCAGCATTTTCAAGACCGGTTGATTATGAAAAGTAAAATCCACAAATCGTCCGCGTGTGCTCCTGGAAGACGTACAGCACATTCAACAGCTGATACACGAAGCCCACAGAAGTCTACTCTTCGTTTCAACAGACATCCATTCATCTAATATCTGTTTGGGATGTTTTGCCTTTAACATTTGTGCTTCAAACCATATAAGGTTCAGTTATTGTAGGCCGATAACAATGATAATAGACACTAAAGTGTTGAGTTCTGTTCATTCATTCAGGATGCAGAGAGGGAAGATAATACACACATCAAAAAAAGTTTTGCGTCACCCTGGTTCCCAGAACTCCGGAAGATAGACGTTGACTGTGGATATTGTATCACAGACACAGTCCCTTTGACTGTTCAGAGATGTCCTAACTAAACCCGTCCAAAGATGTAAACAACTATGCATGAGGAGCGCTTTAGTCAGCTGTAGTGCCAGTACTGCCAGTGTCGTCGTAACTGCAGTCTGCTTCACATCTCCTTGCAGCAAGCTACGTAAATTTAAGTATTAACTGTGTTTTTCTTACTTGTCACTTCTTTTCCCGCGTGTTTTTGCTTTTAGGAAGCTTTAATTTTCGATTACTAGTAATAGTGTTCCATAGAATAGAAGCTTTCGAAAAGTGGTGCTACACAAGAATGCTGAAGATCAGATGGGTCAATCACATAACTAACGAGGAGGTATTGAATAGAATTGGGGAGAAGAGGAGTTTGTGGCACAACTTGACTAGAAGAAGGGATCGGTTGGTAGGACATGTTCTGAGGCATCGAGGGATCACCAATTTACTATTGGAGGGCAGCGTGGAGGGTAAAAATTGTAGAGGGAGATCCAGAGATGAATACACTAAGCAGATTCAGAAGGATGTAGGTTGCAGTACGTACTGGGTGATGAAGCAGCTTGCACAGGATAGAGTAGCATGGAGAGCTGCATCAAACCAGTCTCAGGACTGAAGACTACAACAACAACAAGAGATTTCGTGTTTGTTTCGAATACAGTCCAGAGACAGTTAGTGCTTATTTTCATTCTTTCCAACAGGAAGTATCTAGTGACCACAGTTTAGTCAGCTATTAACCGCCTTTAGTGAATTAGCTGTCTAGTTAAAAGCTGATTACTTAACTCTCCACAGTAAACGGTTGATTTCTTAGGATGGATAGGATGTGAGACTGCTGTGTACGGACGCAGGAGGAGCTGGCCACTGTTGGCGGACAGCTGAACGTGCTGATGGCCACGGTCAGCCGGCTTCAGGCTGCTGCCTCGGAGTGTAGCTGATTCTTACAGAGTAGATTTCTAGCCTCAAGAGAAGTCATTATATTAGAACATAATAAGTGTAAAATTCTACAACTTATCGACATTAGAGATTTTGGTCTATAGTTCTGCACATCTGTTCGACGTCCCTTCTTGAAAACGGGGATGACCTGTGCCCTTTTCCAATCTTTTGGAACGCTACGCTCTTCTAGAGACCTACGGTACACCGCTGCAAGAAGGGGGACAAGTTCCTTCGCGTACTCTGTGTAAAATCGAACTGGTATCCCATCAGGTCCAGCGGCCTTTCATCTTTTGAGCGATTGTAATTGTTTATCTATCCCTCTGTCATCTATTTCGATATCTACCATTTTGTCAGCTGTGCGATAATCTATAGAAGGAACTACAGTGCAGTCTTCCTCTGTGAAACACCTTTGGAAAAAGACATTTAGTACACTATTGGATATTAAAATTGCTACACCACGAAGATTACGTGCTACAGACGCGAAATTTTACCGACAGGAAGAAGATGCTGTTATATGCAAATGATTAGCTTTTCAGAGCATTCACACAAGATTGGCGCCGGTGGCAACACCTACTACGTGCTGAAATGAGGAAAGTTTCCAACCGATTTCTCGTACACAAACAGCAGTTGACCGGCGTTGCCTGATGAAACGTTGTTGTGATGCCTCGTGTAAGGAGGAGAAATGTGTAACTTCACATTTCCGACTTTGATAAAGTTCGGATTGTAGCCTATCGTGATTGCGGTTTATCGTATCGCGACATTGCTGCTCGCGTTCGTCGAGATCCAATGACTGTTAGCAGAATGTGGAATCGGTGGGTTCAGGAGGGTAATACGGAACGCCGTGCTGGAGCCCAACGGCCTCGTATCACTAGCAGTCGAGACGACAGGCATCTTATCCGCATGGCTGTAACGGATCGTGCAGCCACGTCTCGATCCCTGAGTCAACAGATGGGGACGTTTGCAAGACAACAACCACCTGCACGAACAGTTCGACGACGTTTGCAGCAGCATGGACTATCAGCTCGGAGGCCATGGCTGCAGTTATCCTTCACGCTGCATCACAGACAGGAGCGCCTGCGTTGGTGTACTCAACGACGAACCTGAGTGCACAAATGGCAAAACCTCATTTTTTCGAATGAATCCAGGTTCTGTTTACAGCATCAAGATGGTTGCATCCGTGTTTGGCGACATCACGGTGAACGCACATTGGAAGCGTGTATTCGTCATCGCCAGACTGGCGTATCACCCGGAGTGATGCACGGACCTTGCTGAAGGAGCGGCCACTTGTCCACTCACAGGCAGAGCGGGCGATGCCACACGGCCAGCCTCCACATTGACCCTCCGCCTCGTGCACCGCGAACGCCGTTGAACCCGCCACTCCCCTTGGGGAGAGGGTGGCCCAACCGCGCGCGGTACCCGCGAAGATTTCTCGACAGCAGGGACCGTGGGTGAAGCATGTAACACCTGAGGTGTACCATGCGACGCACCAGACTCCCCACTGCCGCTACACTCCGAGGCAGCAGCCTGAAGACGGCTGACCCTGGCCATCAGCACTTCTGAGGTCATCAGTCCCCTAGAACTTAGAACTGCTTAAACCTAACTAACCTAAGGACATCACATACATCCATGCCCGAGGCAGGATTCGAACCTGCGACCGTAGCTGTCGCGCGGTTCCAGACTGTAGCGCCTAGAACCGCTCGTCCACCCCGGCCGGCGGTAGGAAGACTTTTCTGTTTAGCAAATGTGACAAAAAGCAGATTTCAGAGTACTTTACGGCTCAACATACAAGTTTTATCTCAAGTACAGATAGTGTTGAGGGTCAGTGGACAAAGTTCAAAACCATCGTACAATATGAATTAGATGAGTATATGCCAAGCAAGATCGTAAGAGATGGAAAAGAGCCACCATGGTACAACAGCCGAGTTAGAAAACTGCTACGGAAGCAAAGGGAACTTCACAGCAAGCATAAATATAGCCAAAGCCTTGCAGACAAACAAAAATTACACGAAGTGAACTGTAGTGTGAGGAGGGCTATGCGAGAGGCGTTCAATGAATTCGAAAGTAAAGTTCTATGTACTGACTTGGCAGAAAATCCGAAGAAATTTTGGTCTTATGTCAAAGCGGTAGGTGGATCAAAACAAAATGTCCAGACACTCTGTGACCAAAATGGTACTGAAACGGAGGATGACAGACTAAAGGCCGAAATACACTACTGGACATTAAAATTGCTACACCAAGAAGAAATGCAGATGATAAACGGGTATTCATTGGACAAATATATTATACTAGAACTGACATGTGATTACATTTTCACGCAATTTCGGTGCATAGATCCTGATAAATAAGTACCCAGAACAACTACCTCTGGCCGTAATAACGACCTTGATACGCCTGGGCATTGAGTCAAACAGAGCTTGGATGGCGTGTACAGGTACAGTTGCCCATGCAGCTTCAACACGATACCACAGTTCATCAAGAGTAGTGACGCGTATTGTGACGAGCCAGTTGCTCGGCCATAATTGACCAGACGTTTTCAGTTGGTGAGAGATCTGGAGAATGTGCTGGCCAGGGCAGCAGTCGAACATTTTCTGTATCCAGAAAGGCCCGTACAGGACCTGCAACATGGGGTCGTGCATTATCCTGCTGAAATGTAGGGTTTCGCAGGGATCGAATAAAGGGTAGAGCCACGGGTCGAAACACATCTGAAATGTAACGTGCACTGTTCAAAGTTGCCGTCAATGCCAACAAGAGGTGACCGAGACGTGTAACCAATGGCATCCCATACCATCACTCCGGGTGATACGCCAGTATTGCGATGACGAATACACGCTTCCAATGTGCGTTCACCGTGATGTCGCCAAACACGGATGCAACCATCTTGATGCTGTAAACAGAACCTGGATTCATCCGAAAAAATGACGTTTTGCCATTTGTGCACCCAGGTTCGTCGTTGAGTACACCAACGCAGGCGCTCCTGTCTGTGATGCAGCGTGAAGGATAACCGCAGCCATGGCCTCCGAGCTGATAGTCCATGCTGCTGCAAACGTCGTCGAACTGTTCGTGCAGGTGGTTGTTGTCTTGCAAACGTCCCCATCTGTTGACTCAGGGATCGAGACGTGGCTGCACGATCCGTTACAGCCATGCGGATAAGATGCCTGTCGTCTCGACTGCTAGTGATACGAGGCCGTTGGGCTCCAGCACGGCGTTCCGTATTACCCTTCTGAACCCACCTATTCCACATTCTGCTAACAGTCATTGGATCTCGACGAACGCGAGCAGCTATGTCGCGATACGATAAACCGCAATCACGATAGGCTACAATCCGACCTTTATCAACGTCGGAAATGTGATGTTACACATTTCTCCTCCTTACACGAGGCATCACAACAACGTTTCATCAGGCAACGCCGGTCAACTGCTGTTTGTGTACGAGAAATCGGTTGGAAACTTTCCTTATTTCAGCACGTAGTAGGTGCTGCCACCGGCACCAATCTTGTGTGAATGCTCTGAAAAGCTAATCATTTGCATATCAGCATCTTCTTCCTGTCGGTAAAATTTCGCGTCTGTAGCACGTAATCTTCGTGGTGTAGCAATTTTAATGGCCAATAGTGTACTAAATGTCTTTTTCCAAAGGTGTTTCACAGAGGAAGACTGCACTGTAGTTCCTTCTCTAGATTATCGCACAGCTGACAAAATGGTAGATATCGAAATAGATGACAGAGGGATAGAAAAACGATTACAATCCCTCAAAAGATGAAAGGCCGCTGGACCTGATGGGATACCAGTTCGATTTTACACAGAGTACGCGAAGGAACTTGTCCCCCTTCTTGCAGCGGTGTACCGTAGGTCTCTAGAAGAGCGTAGCGTTCCAAAAGATTGGAAAAGGGCACAGGTCATCCCCGTTTTCAAGAAGGGACGTCGAACAGATGTGCAGAACTATAGACCAATATCTCTAATGTCGATAAGTTGTAGAATTTTACACTTATTATGTTCTAATATAATGACTTTTCTTGAGACTAGAAATCTACTCTGTAAGAATCAGCATGGGTTTCGGAAACGACGATCGTGTGAAACCCAGCTCGCGCTATTCGTCCACGAGACTCAGAGGGCCATAGACACGGGTTTCGAGGTAGATGTCGTGTTTCTTGACTTCCGCAAGGTGTTTGACACAGTTCCCCGCAGTCGTTTAATGAACAAAGTGAGAACATATGGACTATCAGACCAATTGTGTGATTGGATTGAAGAGTTCCTAGATAACAGAACGCAGCATGTTATTCTCAATGGAGATAAGTCTTCCGAAGTAAGAGTGATTTCAGGTGTGCCGCAGGGGAGTGCCATAGGACCGTTGCTATTCACTATATATAAATGACCTATTTGATAACATCGGAAGTTCACTGAGGCTTTTTGCGGATGATGCTGTAGTATATCGAGAGGTTGTAACAATGAAAAATTGTACTGAAATGCTGGAGGATCTGCAACGAATTGACGCATGGTGCAGGGATGGCAATTGAATCTCTATGTAGACAAGTGTAATGTGCTGCGAATACACAGAAAGAAAGATCCTTTATCATTTAGCTACAATATAGCAGGTCAGCAACTGGAAGCAGTTAATTCCATAAATTATCTGAGAGTAGGCATTAGGAGTGATTTAAAATGGAACGACATTTACATTTACCAAATAAAATTAATCGTCGTTAAAGCGGATACCAGACTGAGATTCATTGGAAGAATCCTAAGGAAATGCAGTCCGTAAAACAAAGGAAGTAGGTTACAGTATACTTGTTCGCCCACTGCTTGAATACTGCTCACCGGTGTGGGAGCCGTACCAGATAGGGTTGATAGAAGAGATAGAGAAGATTCAACAGAGAGGAGCGCGCTTCGTTACAGGATCATTTAATAATCGCGAAAGCGTTACGGAGATGACAGATAAACTCCAGTGGAAGACTCTGCAAGAGAGACGCTCAGTAGTTCGGTACGGGCTCTTGTTGAAGTTTCGAGAGCATATCTTCACCGAGGAGTCAAGCAGTATATTGTTCCATCCTACGTATATCTCGCGAGGAGACCATGAGGATAAAATAAGAGAGATTAGAGCCCACGCAGAGGCATACCGACAATCTTTCTTTCCACGAACAATACGAGACTGGAATAGAAGGAAGAACCGACAGAGGTACTCAAGGCACCCTCCGCCACACATCGTCAGGTGGCTTGCGGAGTATGGATGTCGATGTAGATGTATTAGACGGAGGGTGTCCGACAGCCGATCAGTTCCACCAGGAAGGAGGTACACGGCTCGTGTTGTCTGTAGTTCAACCATGCCTAGACGATCAATAACGCGATTCGATTACGTCCGCATTGTCACTTTGTGCCAGGAAGGGCTCGCAACAAGGGAAGTGTCCAGGCGTCTCGGAGTGAACCAAAGCGATGTTGTTCGGACGTGGTGGAGACAAAGAGAGACAGGAACTGTCGATGACATGCCTCGCTCAGGCCGCCCAAGGGCTACTACTGCAGTGGATGACCGCTACCTAAGGGCCCAACAACATGCCGATGGACCGCTCAGGATTGGCATCACGTTCTCTTCACCGATGAATGTCGCATATGTCTTCAACCAGACAATCGTCGGAGACGTGTTTGGAAGCAAGCCAATCGAGCTTGACGCCTTATACACACTGTCCAGCGAGTGCAGCAAGGTAGAGGTTCCCTGCTGTTTAGGGGTGGCATTATGTAGGAGCTACGTACGCCGCTGGTGGTCATGGAAAGCGCCCTAACGGCTGTACGATGCGTGAATGTCATTCTCCGACCGCTAGTACAACCACTTTGGCAGCATATTGGCGAGGCATTCGTCTCCATGGACAACAATTCGCGCCCCCATCGTGCACATCTTGTGAATGACTTCCTTCAGGATAACGACATGGCTCGTCTAGAGTGGCCAGCATGTTCTCCAGACATGAACCCTATCGAACATGCGTGAGATAGATTGAAAGGGGTGTTTATGGACGACGTGACCAACCAACCACTCTGACGGATCTACGCCGAATGGCCGTTGAGGAGTGGGACAATCTGGAGCAACAGCGTCTTTATGAACTTGTGAATAGTATGCCACGGCGAATTCCGGCATGCATCAATGTAAGAGGGCGTGCTACTGGGTATTAAAGGTACCGGTGTGTACAGCAATCTGGATCACCACCTCTGAAGGTCTCGCTGTATGGTGGTACAACAGGCAATGTGTGGTTTTCATGAGCAATAAAAAGGGCGGAAATGATGTTTATGTTGATCTCTATTCCAATTTTCTGTACAGGTTCCGGAACTCTCGGAACCGAGGCGAGCAAAACTTCTTTTGATGTGTGTAGTTCCCCCTAGTGTTCAGTGTTCAGTGATGAGGCAAGGTTCCATTTAAGTTGAGAAGTGTATTAGTGCTGCATGTTTTACTAACTATTTCTATCTTTTAAACATCAGTTTCATTGGCTATTTTTGCAACGCAGTTCATATCTGTTCATATGATGCAATCGGACTTTAGTAAATGTGTAGTGATAGATTCTGCGATATACAGGGTGAGTCAGGAGGAAAGGTAAATGCTTTGAAGGGTGATAGTATTAGTGATTCTGAACAGAAGACTACATATGGAAGTATGCCCTATTCCGAATGGTTTCCGAGATAGAACATATTTAATATCATTTTGTACGTTTTATCTTGAATAACTCGAAAGCTGCACCCTCCAGCGAAAACGTGTCGCAGTTCAAAATTGAACTACATTAAATTTCCTACAAAAAAGGTCCGACAGATTTTTTTTCTCTAGAGCTAATCGTTTGTGCGAAGAGAACGTGAGAATGTTGAAAAAACTGCTCGACGCGCATGCGTTGTAGCTTACGTAGTTTTTGTAGGCCAGTCTGAGGTCGTTTCCCGACTTGATAGACCAAAAGTGTACCGTATCAAACTGTTCGTGTCAACTTGCTACCTCAATATGCTACCTCAAACTGGCCTACAAAAACTACGTAAGCTACAGCGCATGTGCGTGGAGCTTTTTCAACATTCTTGCGCTCTCTTCGCACAAACCATTAGTTCTAGAGAAAAAAAAAATGAATAGGACCTTTTTTGAAGGTAATTTAATATAGTTTACTTTTGTACTGCGACACGTTTTCGCTGGAAGGTGCGGTTTTCGAGTTACTCAAGAAAAATAAACAAAAGTGATATTACACATGTACTATCTCGGAAACCATTCGGAATAAGGCATATGTCCGTATGGAGTTTTTTTGTTCAGAATCATTATCACCCTTCAAAGCATGTACCTTTCCTCCTGACTTAACCTATATAATATTTGATCTCGAGCGATGAATTCCACAGTCTTTATTTTGAAAGAGTGTCCCGATTTATCTTCTATACTTGGACAAGTATTCTCTTACATGTGTGTATATTCCCTTTGTTACCTGCAACGTGTTAGTAACCTCTGGTTGAGTACATCAGGACGATGCTTAGTAAAAAACGATTCAGTGAATGAAGATACCTACGATTATAACTTATTATTTCCACTTTGGTGGCACCAACTGTTAACATACACAGTCCAGTCACATTAATATGACCACCGCCATGTTCGACGTTACCGTGCAATAGTCACTCGCAGATGGCAGCACTAGCAGTTGAAGTCATATAAAGCATTTCGGGGGAAGCGGAAAACAATGCAGTCGTCGTGATACGGAAACTGAGCGATTTATCTGACGTCGAAAGGTGTGTGATCGTTGGCTTCGGGCCAAGGATGGAAGCATTTCCGAAACCGCTAACTTTGTAAACTGCTGGCGTGCTGCCGTGATTAAAGTATAATGTGCATGGCAAACTGTGGCTATCCAGAACCAGCAACGAGGCAACTGTGGTGCACCCCGGCGATAGATCACAGGGTGAACGATGGCTGCGTCGAAGTGTATGGATGAATAGAAGTGTTAACTGTTGAGTAATTGATTGTCCAGGGCTACCGCGAGTGTTTCCTCAATGACCGTTCAGTGAAATTTGCTGCGTATGAACCTCCGCAGCAGGTATCTGGTTCATGCAGTTATGCTGACCGCTGTTCATCAGCGGCGAAGGCTGAAATTTGCATACCGGAACTGGACGTCAGCTGAGTGGCAACAGGTGGCCTTTGCAGATGAATCATGTTTTATGCTTCATCGGAAGTGAAACGTATGAAAGCAAACAACCGTTGAAAGGACCTAGGCCAGAGGAAGGGGTGTTTTCGTGGCATTCCCTAAATGATCTCGTCATTTTGGAAGGCACAACGAGTCAACACGTGGGTCCTTGGAACCACGTCCACTCCTACGTGCAGTTTGTTATTCCTCGGCATAGTGGCACCTACCAGCAGGGAAATGCAATGTCTCACGCAGCTCACAGTGTGTGTGCGTTGCTCAAAGAGCACCATGATCAGTTTAGTGTACTCCCCTGGCCATCGAACTCCCCTGATTTGAACCCACGAAACTCACACACAGATGACCACCGTGTCTGGCTGCCAAGGCCAGCTCGGCAACCAGAGATTTTGGTCATGTGTGTGTGTGAGTTGCGTTCACATCAGGTGTGTGTTGTCTAATTCTGATCAAGGCTATTTGGCCGAAACCTTACTTGTCTGACAGCCTTCTTGTTGTGCCTATCTGCGACTCAGCACCTCATCACCTAATCATTACTAGCCCTGCCCCCCCCCCTTCCACTCAGTTCCCCATTCTTCACCACCATCTCCTCCCAGTTGCTTTCCCTAGGTCTAAACCACCAATCTCATCCCCCTCCTCCTCCATTCAAATCTGTCAACATTTAACTCCACACACACACACACACACACACACACACAAACACACACAAACAAACAAAGAAACACACACACACACACACACACAAATTCATTAATAGACTGGCAATACTTACACAGAAAACAAATGAATAAATGTAGTGAGGACAGAACAAGTGCAACTACTGTTCTATTTTCTTGTGCAGTTTTACAAAAGTGAGGGTTCAAAATGGTTCAAATGACTCTGAGCACTATGGGACTCAACATCTGAGGTCATCAGTCCCCTAGAACTTAGAACTACTTAAGCCTAACTAACCTAAGGACATAACACACATCTATGCATGAGGCAGGATTTGAACCTGCGACCGTAGCAGTCACGCGGTTCCGGACTGAAGTGCCTAGAACCGCATGGCCACCGCGGCCGGCCAAAAGTGAGGGGAAGTCATGGCTGTGAAGTGGTGTTTATGTGCCAGATGGGTCAACATGGCGAGGTATAGTGTTTGGAAATGTCCATGGCCACACCGTGAACTATGTTGACTGATTTGTTGGTCTGTGAAAGTGAACTGTCAGACATGTCTACGAGAAATGTTGTACCAAATGTTCAAATGTGTGTGAAATCTTATGGGACTTAACTGCTAAGGTCATCAGTCCCTAAGCTTACACACTACTTAACCTAAAGTATCCTAAGGACAAACACACACACACCCATGCCCGAGGGAGGACTCGAACCTCCGCCGGGACCAGCCGCACAGTCCATGAGTGCAGCGCCTCAGACCGCTCGGTTAATCCCGCGCGGCAAATGTTGTACCACTCGCAGCCTTGAACACAGTGCACGAATAGTGATCGTAAAGAGATTCTAATCGAAATGGGCTGGAGACGAGTGCCACGCCTTGTCAACGACAATCCGGTTCAAGCCAGACAGGAACTGCTGCTGTTACTGCTGTCTCAGCCAGTTTCCAAGCGAATATTACGAGGGGAACTGCATGCAATGGACGTTTGGAGTCGAGTATTCGCGAAAGTCCATTCATTACTCACAGTAACACACAAAGCTGCATGTCTTCAGTGGGCCACACCAAACAGAAAATGGACAATATTTAGCTGTGGTCCGAATAGTCGCGATATTTCCTCTTTTCAATCAACATCCTTGCCGTCTGGTAGCTGCACGCGGTCTAATCATCACTGGGTGGATTCGATCGGCGTGGCGTATCAGAGATAACTTCCTCGCTGAGACGAGGCCATTATCGAGGCTAGAGTCAGTGTTACATGGTATTAGAGGCATGTCTCCTGGTGGCGACTAATTTAGTGTCTCGTGCGCTTACTCTTCACTTTAATAACATAGGTCAAGTGCGTTTTCCCTCAAAGGTTGTCAGTAGAGATTTTATTGAAACTGAGTCAAAAGCTTCACCAATATCTGTGCATCCCATTCACACTCACTACCCATCCTGTAGCTTCATTCAGGAGTTGCAAATCGTTCATTGTGCTACATGGATTTTTAAAGCCAGTTTAACCCTTTTCTGGCATTTATGTGGCTGCCTTTGAATAACGCAGCCACATCATACAAGTTCTCTGCAAACCAGGGGGCAATCCACTTTGTGCCGTTATTCGTTCTTCCTTTTGTGTTTGACTCGCGAATACGGCACCGTAGAACTGTTGACAAGAAGTTATATCTTGCTTAAGGCTGTAACAGGTTTTATTCTGCTACAGCAATTCACATTTTACACCATTGTGAAGCATAAATATTCGCTGTCTTGTCATGGCACAGGCATAAGTTGTAAATGATACTGATGACAGTAACATGTCTACTGTTGTGCTGTTAACATACAGATTGAAATACAACTAATTTAGTAACAAGTACAACAGTCAATCATTTTTGTGTTTTCTAAATTAACTGCGTCTACCCACTTTTATACAGTTTCGCGTACATTAGGCTTAGATATTTTATGGATATGTTTGAATTAAAATGCAAACCCCTAACACTGCAATGCATTATTCTAGTCATGTGCATTACTTCGAATTTAACTGTGTTCAAGAAAAGTTGGTTTCATTGCATCGAATAGCTATTACCGGTACGTCAAAGTCATTCTGAATTTTTCTACACTTAATCGACGAGGTTACTTTCCTGTCCAAAAATGAATAAAGAAAAAAACAATGTGAAAGTGGTGCTGAACAACCTGAGAGATCATGTATGTATATTGGTATCAACAGCAGCTGATTTACGCTTCTTTGGGGCACTCTCAAAGTTATCTCTATTTCAAATGAGTACTCGCCGGCCGCCGCCCAATCAGAAAGACATTTTTCAGATGGATCCTTTTAGCTGTGCTGCCAACGGCTTGGCTGCCACTTCTAAGACATTGAAAAACAGTTTTCACACATTCACAACCATTTGTATGATATGATCATGATACTCCATCATGGTGATGGACATGTGCGCAGTCCTATTAACGACTGGGATTGCTGCCGCGATCGCTCCTGCAAATTGTAGGTAAGCAATTTAGGCTGTGACTCGACTGAATGGAATGTTGTAGGGACATTGCGAGAAACGTTTGTTTAAGGACCTAACAAGCGGGCCATGCATGTCTAGGTGTAAGAAAGTGAGTGGGATACTACATACGAAAGAGGAAAGTGGGGTCAAACATTCACCTGGGAAGGGATAGGATACATTACAGTTTATATGATGTGTTGGCTTTAATGATGACTTCATGATGTAAAATGAGATGGTGATAACCTTGGTAAATGACTGGAGATGGTGAGAAAGTGGGATGTGTTGATACATGTGCGCAAAAGGTCGGGATTTCTAAAGACTGAGGATACAACAGTGTGTTGAGATTCGAGTGTACATGAGGGAAAAGATTTTGTAAAGATTTAAGGAAGTGTGGGAACTTTATGAACTAGTACAGAGTGTGTGCTGAAGAATAGTATAAGAATGGGATGGATTAAAGTCTTGCATTTGGAGAAAATTGCTGTAGAGGTTAGAAGCCATGTTCAGCTGGTTAGTAGTTTCATTGTATTGTTGACTTTGAGGTTAATATTGTTGATTTTGATGGTTAATAGGTGATATTTCAAATTAACTTTTCATCTAGTGTCAGTCCTGGGTATTTTAGTAAGGCGGTTGCAACGAGTGAACAGTTAGGTAGGGATCACAGAGTTTCACAGGGTTGATTGAGAAGTAGCACTGGTTATACAAAATGGTGAGGTCGCTTAGGTGGAGTTGAAGGGATTCTTGGAAAGAATGGAAGTTGGGATGGGCAGAGAGGAAGTCTATGTTGTCCATATCTTAGAGAAGCTGGACTGAAAGTGATGGGTTTGTGACACTATCTGTATGTACGAGATAAAGGAGTGGTGATGGAGTGAAACCAGGAATGACACTGGATGGATGTATATTGTTATATACTTTGGTCGCTCAGTTGGAAAGGCTATACGTAGATAGATGATAGCTAGTCAGAAGCACATTCCAATGGAATTTAAAAAGGAGGCAGGTATGCTACACAAGGCAGTGGGCTTTCTCAATGTCTAGAAATAGGAAGAGGGAGGATCGATGCTTGATATGTTGAAGGTTCAAGCAGTGGACTGGTTGCAATAGTTAATCACCTGCAGAGAAGCTGAAACGCAAGCCACACTTGGTGAAGAGGAGATATGGTTCGAGTTATCTGCTGATGTATTTGGGGAAGATTAATTCAAGGACCTTTTTGAAAACTGAAATCAGAATAGTGGGCCACTGTTAAAAAGTTTCATTGGGATGTTTATTTGGCTTTAGGAAGAGAAGAATTATTGAGGTCTTCCACACCTCTGGGTGGAAATACGTAGTTTAGAGTATGATGTTATAAAGGGTTACTAAGAATTTTAGGAAGGATACAGGACATTTATTAACGTGACAATACGTGATGAAGTAATGACCAGAATCTGCGTTTTTTTTTGTCTACTGTGTGTTTTATAGCATGTGCTATAATAAGTGTGTATAGACCAGCGTGTGGTATGGAGTCTAAGTGCTGGAAGTTGGGAGACAGAGACCAACAAATGTGTATGACGCTGTGGGCATATGAGGCAATGGTGGCATGAAGACTGAGACTGTGTAGAGATAAGTACTAAAAGGTTAGGTAGTCATTAAGGGTTTGATTGCTATGGAAGCGTGGGTAATGTGGAACAGATTATTTCATTATCTTGTGTGAGATACAGCGAGCTTCAGTTTTATGGTTGGGAACGACGGAGGCGGCAGGAAGATAGGATATATGTCAATACTACAAATAGGATTGTATTGTGGCCGCTTCCAGTTGGGTCAAAGAACTTTGCAGTTGTGTGTCCACAGAGTTTGGCAGATGCTGTTATCATTTCACAGCAAATCAAAACTCTGCCTTCTGGATCGATCGACTGCCACGCCACCCCCTGCCGATGCCTACATCCGATGCGCTATGGAGGGAGATGGGGTCAGCACACCACTTTCCCGGCTGTTGTCTGCTTTCTTGTCCTTGGAGCCACAATTTTTCATCCAAGTACCTACTTAAGTAGCACTATGAGGCTGAATGCACCCTGTCCCAGTCTTCCCACCAAGGAGAAATCCACGACAGTAATGGGAATCGAACCTGTGTGCATACTAGCCAGAGAAGCTGACCACTGAGCTATGGAGGCACACTACTGTGACTTCAGGTATGGAATCATTATGAGGGCAGATGTAGTAGGGTGGATGGGCTATGCCGCCAAAAAGGATAAGAATAAACTGATGCCACCAGCTGATTAGATATTTAACTGGCTGTGGATACGATAAGATTGTGTTCTGACTGTCACTCCAACTCTTCCAGCGGGCCACGTACAAGAACTTGCTAACAAACGTTTTGTGCTCATATCTCTGTTCTAAGAGTGCGACCCAGATGTAGGGATGGGGCGACTAGAGCCCATTAACATTTCCTCGAGCTTCTAGTTCTCAAGCAATTCCCGAGAAGCTCATAAGAAACGGCGCATCAGTGCGGACAACATGGGCGGGGAATGTTATTCAAAGTGAATGCTGATACCAGACAAAGACGCTCGCAGCTCGCTGCCGTAACTCCTATACCTCACGTTTCATTCTAATAAAGTTGTGATTCAAATCAATATGGATACACAGGAGTAGGATTCGTTATGAATAGGAAGTATAATGTCTCTTAGCAAAAGACATATTATGTAATAAAGAGAAAACATTGTGTGTCATGTTTTGTTCTTGTATGGAATTATGTACTGATTTTTTTTATTTAGATAATATCTGTGTCGGCGACTACTGAAACCGCCACAGACGATACTTATTAGATATCAGACAAAGATGAGAAGAGGTGACTAGTATAAATAGTAAAAAACGAACATTAATTTCTCTGTCGTCTTCTTGGGGTTACGTGAGTAGGATAGCCTGTGACGTTATATTGTACGCTAGCGTAACATTCTTTTGTCAAGATTGTGAGAGGGACGCCATTAGACACAGCCTTGGAAAGGTGTATAATAACTTGATTTGTTTAAATGTTTTGAATAGAGTTACTTAGTGAAACCTTGCATTATGATTTGTAATAAGGTTGCCTGGTATTTTATCCCATCCCTTTAAGACATTTTCAGTTATTTAAATATTATTCGTGGTGCAGAGCTGTGCTACGAACGAACGAGCCGCTGCCGCGGCGCATTCAAACTGCATTAAATGAAATCTATCATACCGCAAAGAAGCGGGCAGGTAATAGTGAAGTAAAATTATTTCTTTCAGCTTTCGGAATTGCAGAGCAGAGCAGCAGATTTAATGATGTGTTTTACAGGTTGACGCGGGCTGCTGATAATATATTACTAACAGTGTAAAAAGATAATTTACCTTCATAACATAAAAGAAATCTTGCTGTGCGTAGTTCTGGTCTGGCAAACCTTATAGTAAAAACGTCTTTTTCTCCGATAATAGTCTCATGTTCTCGTGTTAGTTGTGGTACTTATTGGTGTTTTACTGTTAATAAAAATCCACTGCAAAATTGTGATGTTGAACAATCATTGCGTACTGTAACATCAGTATTGATAACAAAGTAAGTTTCATTAACCTTTTCAATAACTATAAACTAAGGAAGATATGTTGAACTTTATAGTGAGTTACAGTAACGAAAAAATGTTCCTTTAATAAAAAGCCTGATCCATAAGAATAAGAACATAAAATATTTTGTTTTGTTGAAAATTAATGATCCAAAGAAAGTCACAGCACAGCATCACTAAAAGGTATTTCGGGGCTCTTTTCGTAGTAACATATTTTATTTCATATATTAGTTGTTACGCGAGTAATAATAAAACAAAGCAAATAACAATAGAAGAGCCAGCGAAAGAAGCTAGGGCCGGGAGTGAATTACTGTGAACAGTTCAATGATAGAGTTGTCCTCATCACAACTGACAGCGAACCAACACTGAAAATGACAATTCACGTACACATGCCGAAGGTGACAAGATAAAGTATTAGATTAGATTAGATTAATACTTGTTCCATAGATCATGAATACGACACTTCGTAATGATGTGGAACGTGTCAGGTTAATAAAAGGTGTCTGTACAAGATATTACATTACACAAAATATTGCATGACACTAACGTTTAAGTTTTTTTTATATATATATCTAAAAATTCAGCCAATGAGTAGAAGGAGTTGTCATCTAGAAATTCTTTTAATTTATTTTTAAATGTTAGTTGGCTATCTGTCAGGCTTTTGATGCTGTTTGGTAGGTGACTAAAGACTTTTGTGGCAGCATAATTTACCCCTTTCTGTGCCAAAGTCAGATTTAAGCCTGCATAGTGATGATCATCCTTTTTCCTGGTGTTATAGCTATGCACACTGCTATTACTTATGAACTGGGTTGGATTATTAACAACAAATTTCATAAGTGAATATATATACTGTGAGTTTACTGTGAGGATCCCTAGATCCTTAAATAGATGTCTGCAGGATGACCGTGGGTGGGCTCCAGCAATTATTCTGATTACACGTTTTTGAGCAATGAATACTTTTCTACTCAACGATGAATTACCTAGTATATGAGGATACCGAATGGGGAGGTACTTGGAAAAGGCCGGGAGATATGGAAAGATTTCAGTTAGATCAGGCAGAGATTCCAAAATTAGATATTGGATTTTAAGGTATACCAAAAAGCAGATATAGATGCAGATCACACTTTAGTAGAGATGAAGAGTAGGCTAAAATTTAAGAGACTAGTCAGGAAGAATCAATGCGTAGAGAAGTGGGATATGGAAGTACTAAGGAATGAAGAGATACTGCGATAAGGAATATTTCAGCGGGTAGTTCGGGTGAAGAAAAATGGACATCTCTAAAGAGGGCAATCACAGAAGTTGGAAAGAGGGACATCGGTACCCAAAAAGTTACCGCAAAGGAACCATGGCCAACAGAACAAATACTTCAGTTGATCGATGAAGGAAGTACAAAAATATTCAGGGGAATTCAGGAATACGGATATCCAAGGCATTTAGAATTGAAATAAATAGGAAGTGCAGGAAACCTAAGACGAAGTATCTGCGTAAAAATATGTAGAAATGGAAAAAGAAATGATTGTCGGAAGGACTGACTCGTGATGCAGAAGTCAAAAAATGTTCGATGAAATTAAAAGCAAGGCTGGCAACGTTAAGAGTGCATTGGAAATTCCACTGTTAAATGCAGGCGAGAGAGCGGACAGGTGGAAAGAGTACGTTGAAGGTTCCTGATGGGCAACGATTTTCCAATGACATAACGGAAGAAGAACCGAGAGTCAGTACAGAAGAGATGGGCAGCCAGTATTAGAATCAGAACTTAAAAGAGCTTTTGAAGACTTAAGGTCAAATAAAGCAGAAGCGATGGATAACATTCCATCAGAATTTCTAAAATAATTGGGGAAAATGGCAACAAAAAGACTATTCAAGTTGATGTGTAGAATGTACGAAATTGACGAAGTAATATCAGATTTTAAGAAAACATCATCCACACAGATCCGAAGATTGCAAGAGACGAAAAGTGCGAGTATTATTGCACAGTTTGCTTAACAGCTCTCGCACCCAAGTTGTTGACAAGAATAATATACAGAAGAATGGAAAAGAAAATTGAGAATCTGTTACATGACGAACAGTTTCGCTTTAGGAAAGGTAAATGTACCAGAGAGGCAGTTCTACGCCGCGGTTGATAATGGAAGCAAGACTGAAAAAAATCAAGACGTTACAGGATTTGTAGACCTGAAAAAAGCGTTTGACAATGTCAAATGAGACATTGTCAAGGTAAAGGTGGTAAGTCAAACCAATCGTTTCTGATATTTTTTATCGAAAAGGTAATAAGACATGTCGCCAAAGGCATAGAAGTAGCAGAATGTAAAAGTTGTGAGCGCTTACATTCTTACAAACGACGCAAGATGGCGCTTGTAGTTACGGTGAGCTAACATGCATATGGGAGTAAATCAACAAAGACACCGAGTTACCAGCATTTAATCTGTTCCATACAAACCTGTAAGTCATATGTTACGTCCGCAATGACACTTACTTCATTACATTCAGTGGTAAGACCCAGTTTTTTGCATTATTATGAAGTAACAGACTCGTTTACTTCCCATGTGCAGGCAACTTGTAAATGCGAAAATAACTGCAGTGGATTTGAAGAGCATGACGTACGAAAGCTACACTTAGAGTTTTTGAATCAAAACTGGATAAGTCAAGGTAATTTTCTTTTTGATTCAACCAAGATAGTGCAGATAAAACAAAGAATGCCGCGTAATATCGACGATCCTGTTTGGAACAGAAGACAAATCGATCACATACTGTTTGCCTTCAAAAGGTGGGCGTGTTCAAACGTGTGCGAAGACATTCAAAGATATCTTAGGATTATGAAAAAAAATCGCTTTTACACTTTAAGTAGAAAAGAAAGGAACGCATTGTTTTTATCAGATCAAAGGAGTAAGAGTCTGAGATCCCAGGCCCACAAAGTGAAATACACTGAAATCTCATACTTCGTCATTTCCTGCAGACGAAAGCCACCAGTCATGGCACAAATCTTCAAAACAATATTTGAATCCTGATCTTAATACCCAGGGAATGCATGGCTCATTTCTGACAGCGTACCCCGAATCAGACATCAACAAGCGATTTTATCGAAAATTTTTGAGGACATCGTTTCCCAAATTTTCCTTCCATTGCCCTTGAACTGACACTTGTTCGACATGTGACCTTCTGAAAACCGAAACAGTGTGCAGTAGGCTCAGAAAAACTGCGTCTTATTTTTAATAAAGAGTTAGCCTACATCTGAGGAGGGCTGAGAAATCTATGAAAATTTTGAGTGACGATAATGCTGCTACATGGATGCCCCGAAGTAACACACGTACCATCAGCATGGACATGCAGCAGGTGTTATTTAAGCCCACTCTCAAACACTCGGACGTTTTCCAGTCGTCACGTGTCGAACTTTAACCTCTCAATTCACGTTGGAGGTACTGGCAAGAGCGACACGTGCTTGTCGCACGAGGGCATCGCTGGTCGCGGAGGAAACGAGGTGGCCTCTTCTATTGTCAAGGCGCTCTCGTATGATTTAGCACAAACGGGAACTTCGTCTGTGTGGCGTGACAACTGCGCCGGCCAAAATAAAAATCGGATGTTTTTAATGAATTTAATCTATGCTCTTGCAAACAGTATGGTAGATAATATCAATTGTCGGGGCATTTGTACTTGCCTTGTGACCGAGATGTCGGCATAATAGAGAAGGGAAAGACGGTTTCACAGACAATGACTCTTGACGAAATAGCTCATTTGATCCGAGATGCAAAGAATGTACAACCATTCAATGAACGTTGTAAAGATGACGGAGAAAGATTTCTCTGTTTTCGACTCGGTATCCGAGACATTATTGCATACAGCACCAGTGAATGTCAGTTCTACTTCTTTGATTAGAACGGTGAGGGATACGCTGCCCACCATAGAAATAAAAGATTCGTTCAATGAACTGAAACGGTGGAGGGAGCACAAATTTTGAAAAAGGGCAAATCTGTCAAGAACATCTGTGCAGTTCGTTCTCTAATACCTACTGGACGAAGGCCCATCATTATTAGTGGTCAAAAAAGACTTCCTTGTCATATTCGACTACATAGGCATCAAATGTCACGCATTTTACATCAATCTCTGTACACCACAATCACATTTCTTATACAAATGTAACAGCTTCCTATAAAAACTCGTGTATTTATAAAGTTAATTTGGAGTTCCTGTAACCATTAGTAAACACAGCTTCGTTTTTCGTAGTGTCAAGACCGTTTTATTGCTTCTCATGTCGAATTTGCGTTTCATGACTTACTCCCTTCCCCAAGTCGACGCTTCAAACAGTACAAGACGTTCGAAATTCTGAAAAAAATATGGGTACGCTAGACGGAAAGACGAGTAATGTATAATATGTTAAGAGCCAAGAAGGAACAATAAGAGTGGAAGACCAAGAATGAAGCGCTCAGATTAAGAAGGGTATAAGATATGGATGTAGTCTTTTGCCCCTACTGTTCACTCTATACATCGAAGAAGTAACGACGGAAATAAACGAGAGGCTCAAGAGTGAGATTAAAACTCAAGGTGAAAGGATGTCACTGATAAGATTCGCTGATGAGATTGCTATCCTCAGCGAAAGTGAAGAAGAATTACGGGATTTGCTGAAGGGAATGAACAGTCTAGTGCGTACAGAATATGGATTGAGAATAAATCGAAGAAAGACGAAAGAATGAGAAGTATCAGAATTGCGGACAGCGAGAAACTTAATTTCAGGATTGATGGTCACGATGTAGATGAGTCTGCGGAATCCTGCTACCTAGGCAGCAAAGTAACCCATGATGGATGGAGAAGGTGGACATAAAAGGCAGACTAGTACTGGCAAAAAGGGCATTCCTGGCCAATAGAAGTCTACTACGTAGTATCAAACTTTAATTTGAGGAATAAATTTCTGAGAATGTGCTTTTGAGTACAGCATTGTATGGTACTGACACATGGACTGTGAAACAACTGGAAAAGAAGAGAACTGAAGCATTTGAGATGTGATGCTATAGAAGAATTTTGAAAATTGGGTAGACTGATAAGGTAAGGTATCGCCAATGAAAGAAATATATGGAAAACACTGAGAAGAAGAAGGACACCTGCTGAGCCATCAAGGAATAACTTCCACGGTACTAAAGCGAGCTACAAAGAGCAAAAATTGTAGAGGAAAACTGAGACTGGATTACATCCAGCAAAGGAAGTAGGCAGCAAGCTTAACTCTTGAGATGAAGAGATTGTCACAGGAGAGAAACTCGTGGAGGGCCGTATCGAACCAATCACAGATGATGACTCAAAAAAAAAAATGGATACACGAAAACGAAAGTCATGGAACTGGAAAAACTTTACGGAGGATGACGATAATGATTGTTGCAATATTTCTTTTAATAAACTCCGCAATGTTTGAAAAAAATACAGGAGCATGATTAGACATTTTAAATTTCACAGTTTATCGAGCACTGCAATATCACAGCGAACTGTGAGTGGAGTGGGATACACCTAATTCACAGTTTGTGGTTTTGTTAGGAGACTTCCTGTGACACAATGTCTCTCACGATCAAGCGACCCTCTAAGGTTTACAGTCACTTTAAAGAAACTCCTAAAGAAACAGTAAGTACTGCATAATAGGCGTAAAACAAACCATAGGGCTATAGATAGAGAGATACTAAACAAAACGTGTTTGGCTGTGAAAAAAGCAATGTACGAAGACTTCAGTGACTGCTGTAGTAGACTATTGTCAAAAGATCTTTCACAAAACCTGAAGAAATTCTGGTTGTGTGCAAAGGGTGTTAGCGGCACCAAAGACAAGACCCATGACCTGGATTTTCAACAGCCCCTTAATGCATATTTCTTCACAACTTCGCAAAAATTGACAATGTCGTTGAAGACACCAGCAATCACTAGCTTTAAAACAGATTTATTAGCTGTCTTGATTACATTAATTTTTTTAAATGACCAGTGTCAGTTCAACATGAAACGCCGACAGATCTGTAGACAACAATAAAACAATTAACCAGCAAATACCATGACGTAGCCGCACATCAAATGCACCAGCATGTACCCAGCTATATTAGTTATGAGTAAGCTGTCCAACTACCAGCAAAATTTACGTGTTATATCACAAAATTAAATAATGGTTTGGTAGAATCCGTATTATTACTGTAGTCCACAAGGCTACTGCCAACAGACGGCGACTGGTACATTTATCACATTTGAATAAAACAGGTTCACCCAAACCGAATTAATTATAATTATTGTTTGTTTGGTGAGCATACTGTTCTTCGGGATACGTAATTAAAATCTGCGGTTCATCAAGATTAATAGACATTATAAATAAATCATACTTTTTTTTATTTAAGAGATTGCCGCATCCTTATCCACGGCGATGTTGTAGGACTGTCTTTTAGTCGCTTACTTCCCCATATGATCGCTGTATTGTTGTTGTGCTGCAAGCTAACCAGTCGTTTGCTGACTACCACCATGGGCAGAAGGCTATGAAAGAATGACCCTTCACCAATGTCACGAGCAGCAAACATGTTACAGATGTCCCATTGCATACTTCCTTTCATCTGTTGCCGTGGACATACATATGCAACAAGTATCATCTTAGTAAGTTGTCATAAATGTTGAAATAAGCATTATGGCAGTCTTTCCCTCTCATCCTGTCTAGTAACTCTCTCCTGGCCGAGGGTTCTGGGCGATTCTTCCCATTTGGTGAACCTTACTAGTCCTTTTCCTACACCCCTCTTCCCTCCTCTTCAACCCTTATGCCAGGATGAGGAACCACTGGCTCTGAAAGCTTTCAAATTTCTGTACCTTTAAGTGTGTTTTTTTTTCAGCTGCCGCTTGGTGAGTAGATTATTTATATATTCAGTTACATTATACTTTAAGAAATTGATTACTTTCGTCGAAATAAACATTACGATCGAATTCGTTCTGTTCATTCAAAATTAGATTTGGATCTTGTTTTTTGATAGTTTCTTCTTTCTCTCCAGACTCTCCAAGACGTTAATGTATCGTCCTTTCCGAGCTCTGTGTAGAATGTCCAAATGTTGCTCAATGTTCGTGACTGAATGCTGTTTTGTTCTGAGAGTCTGACTGCTCCATTGATTTTTGAAGTTCCTCCCTGTTTGCCCCATGTACTGTTTACTGTAGTCATTAGCATTTGATCCTACAAACACATCAAACCTGAAACTTATTCCCGCTATTATGGATTGTTAGGTGGAGTCTGAATTTTAACATATTATTTGTACAAAAATCTAGTTTAATATTTACTTAACGAAACCATCTCTCAATTTTGTCTGAGGCCTTGCCATTGTATTTTTGTTATTGATATTCATAGCTGAGGCGTGTTTTCCACGTACCATAACTTGTTTTGTTGCCTTTTCTTATTATAAATTTGCACTAAATCCTTGCTCCTGCGCCCATTTGCCATGGCCACTTGCTTAACATTCAGTTCTTTTTTGCTTCCTGCTGGGTTAGCAGCAATCTTACAAGGGAACGTCCCCATTGCACCCCTCTCAGGTTCAGTGCTAAAAGGACCCAGTGGATAGCCGCCAAAAACTGGATACAGATCAAGCATGAAACCAAGGTGTATAGAAACATGAAAAAAGAAGCAAAATAGAAACTGTGAACGCTCCAAGCCCAAGATATGCAACAGGTCACGGTGCTGGATTGCAAAACAGGAGATCCGTGTTCAAATCTGCCTCATGCTCCATTTTTTTCCACAAATTTATGAACTGTCCATTTGGTCACTGATGTGCCTGTTCTTCTTCTGTAGTCTTGGCAGTCGTCATACTATACACTGGATATAGAATATGAGTCATGTGGTAAGAATATATTACCGTCGTAGGTAAATGTAATGAATAATGACAACAGGCGAGATGCTGTATACACCTCTCACAGAAATGAAAACAACAAATAAACAAATGTGAACTATGTTACAACAGAGGAATTCAAGAGTCAAAACCTCCAAAACGGAGTGCAAGATTCATTACACATGGAAGTTTACATTCTAATTTCACCCGGATTTGGTATTATTTCACACATTGTATGTCAAGAAATAGGAAAAATTGAATAATTTGGAACATTAGGTATACTTGTGTAGAACAGATAGGAGGTACGTACGTCTGGAGGTCCATCCTTCACACATCGCTGTTGCAAACGGACATTACACCATGACACACAGACAAATTTGAATATACTGAAATGACACGTCAATGACTGGGTAGACTACTCACATTTTCGTGAAAAAGAACCATTATGGTGCACAAGGGAGATTTTAAAGCTGATCTCCCCCTTCGCAGCACATGACCTAACCACAGCGCCATGCCTATTCAAATTTGCTCGAAGTTGCACATCTTGAGCTTGGACCATTTACTGTTTCTATTTTGCTTCTTTTTTTTTGCCGTTCAGTACATCTTCTTCCTATTTCCATGCTTGATCTATGTTCAGTCCTAGACGAGCTATCCATATTACTATATCTGAGGGGGTTTCAATGGGGAGTTTCCCTTGTTAGTAAACTGTATGCCATTGAACTGAAATATGCTTGTATGTTAAAATTCAGTGCACTGTTTCACAGCTGCTGAAATTCAAACCAAGCTGCCAACGTATGAAATTGTTCTTACTTGTTTTGAACACACATTAACTCTACTTGTCTCAACAGTGATGAATTTACTTACATGCTGCTGCACCTCAAAATATACCTTTAGACAGCTCACGTGTCGTATCTCTACCACATAAACTCTTAAAACTAAATGCACTAATAGTGGAAAGCAAAAAAAACGAAATACAACAAATTCATCTAAAACTGATAAGGCGGATACTAGAGCAAATGCCAGTAAAAATACAAGCATTTCCATCAACTCTATTTCACAGAAATGCATTTTGGGTTTGGTTTATTCATCTTTTCTCTATACTGCGTTGGGTTTCTGCACTGATACAAAGAATGAGGCTTTTGCCAGTTGGTATTTACTTCGACACTGCATGCCTGGGTGTGGCGTTAACTATGCAGGCATTGATCAATATGGCATGATGGCAAAGAGATTATCAATTGATGATTACTGAAATAGCGTGTGATAGGTTGAAATGATTCTGACTTGGAACTGAGTGGTCTCATTCCCTTAGTAGTCACCAGGGCTGGCTGTGTTTCCAGGCTTCGTTCCAATCATATGCCTCAACGTTTTGGATGTTCTGGTTTTTGTATGACAGGAAAGATAAAAATTAGTTATCATGGTTGTGTACCAATACTAAAATGTAGACTTTCACGGCCGGAAATATCATGTCCATTACGATTATCCGGGCTGTTATGCCGTGGTCGGTTGATGAATTCTGTGGTGATTCCCAACGTTTCGTCTCCGACTGCGGGAGACATCTTCAAGGGGGTCCGTAGCTCGATGGAAGGTCCAACACACACACTGGCTTGCTACTGACTGCCGCTAAATTCCGTGTCTGCGCGCCCCCGCGCCACGGCGTGACGTCACGTGTTTTGAAAACGTCAGTGCAATTGGCCGCTGTCCGTCGCCATCGATCGCCGTTGCCATCACCCAGTAGTGGACGGGTGGTGCACATCTTGAAGATGTCTCCCGCAGTCGGAGACGAAACGTTGGGAATCACCACAGAATTCATCAACCGACCACGGCATAACAGCCCGGATAATCGTAATGGACATGATGGTTGTGTACTGTTGGTGAAAGGGTGGGGTGTTCTGCTGTGTGATGCAAATGAGGGGCCCTGATGAAGTGTGAGGCATGTAATGGTCGCCACATAGCTGTATTCTTGCAGTTTCTGTATCTTGTTTGAAGCAGCTATAGGGATCCAATCCCAGCCTCTACAGTCATCAGGATAGAGCTGGACAGGATACAGTGGTGAGGACCTAGCTACACTCGAGATCATCACCATAATATTACTGATGATAACACATTTATTAAGCAGTAATGCAGAATTATCTCCCAATGCGTCATGCCACAGTCAGCGGCAGAGTGGCAGCCTCTTCAGCAGTGGGAGGCCGGCATGCACTCAGTTTGCAGCTTTGCCAGCACAGTGAGGCATTGGGTGCTGGTGGCTGTGTCACTGGACAGCCTTTGACGTGTGCACACTAGTGTTCGCCATCTCTGTGTATTAATCTCCCAAGTGCTCTCGTCGACAGAGAAGACTCATTCAGAAAACATGCCCCCATGTCTTCCTGGAGTACTTGCTGTCACGCAGGGGTCAGCTCTCAGCCCCCGTTTAGGAGACAGGAGACGACAACATTGATGTCTGTTACAGGAATGGGATGAGCAGCAGCAGCACTGGCCCTCCCTCTAGAAGGCGGATGATTGTCAGTGTCGTGGTCATGCAGGTCGAGCCTCCAGCAGTTTTGCAGGGTGATGGCAGTCTCCAAACTCCATCAGTGCTGCCCCAGAAGTTGTTACTGCAGCTGGCATCAGCAGTGTCCTTACAGCAGAACTTGTGGCTCCATAGACAATCGACGATGGCTAAGTGTGTCGAAGGTTGAATCCAACAGCCTCCCCTCTCCCTGGATAGCTATAACTGTGACAATTGTTAAGATGAGAGGGCTATTCGAAGTTCCTTTTCAGCCGCGCTCGCGAGTGGCCGCTGTTAACTGTTGCGCTGCACTTCAGTGTTTACATCGCTGTACTTGTGCTTCGCCGAGTGCCGTCCGTCCGTTAATCTCCGTGTTCGTTCCTGTTCCTTGTGATCTGATCGCTCTTTCTGGTCTTGCTGCTGTTACTTGGAATTTCGGTTGTTTAACCGAAATTGCTTCGCTGGATTAACCATGGCTACAAACCTCAGGAAGAATACTCTGGTATTTGCTTTTGACAAGGAATCCCGTCCTGTTCAGCCGACATCCCTGAAAATAGATGACTGGATTACACAGGTAATTGGTCTAAATTCTGAAACCGTTCATACCTGGCAACTGGATCAGGAAAAATACTGTGTTTTTGTCAGGTTAATCAGTGCTTCGACTGTTGATAAAGTGTTACGAAAGTGTGGCTATGAAGTAGATTTTGTGCATAGAAATGGTTATAAAAGTAAGGTTTCCATCTATAGAGCGGACATTCATTACAAAACCGTTCGTGTCTTGAATCTTCCCATTGAAATTGAAAATGATAAGATTAAGGAAGCTCTTTCAAACTACGGAGACGTTAAATCAATTGCAAATGAAAGATGGTCGCCTCGCTTTAAACTGCAGTGTTTTAACGGGGTCCGCTGTGTAGAGATGGATGTTAAGACGAATATTCCGTCTCACATAACTGTTTGTGGGTATAAGGCACAAATTGTTTATGCAGGTCAGGAAGCTAGATGTCATATATGTAACGAAACCGTCCACTTCAGACAGGAATGTCCGCGGCGAACTGTTGTTCTTAAAAGTAATTTCATACAGCGTCAGAAGCTTACCTTAAATGATCTGTTACCAAAGAATAGCCCGGAACAACTGGTTGAGGATGTTAACGCAGCGGGCCAAGCTGATGTTTCCCTTCACGATAACAGTCAATTTCCCCCGTTAACAACAAAAGGAAACCCTGTTGACACTACTCGTGAAACTGAAACGCAACCGAAAAATCGACCTCTGGAGATAACTGATAGTTGTTCAGAGGACGAGCTGTCTTGCCCCACTCCCTCACTTCGCAAGCAAAAACAGTGCGATGAGAAGGCAGAGGAACCTGAAGGCAAAATGCGAATGGAAACTAATGAACAGAAAGATAATACACATAAGGTACCAGAAAATGAAGGGGGTGTAAGCAGCATTAATTTGCAAGAAACAACAGGTGCAGTAGCCGATTGCAAAGATCAGCAGCTATCTATTCATAAACAAATTCAGGGAGAGGTTGCAAAACTGCCGTCTCCATTTCTTTCCCTCGATCAGGAAGTAAGTGAAATTAATAAAGAACGAGGAAGAGGTGGCCAAACTGAAATCACGGTCAACACCTCAGGGCAGGCGCCGGCAACCGAAATTGCTAAAGCGTCTGCTGCTGCTCCAGATAAGCCGCGAAGTAAAATACCGACGCAACCAAATGAGAATGTAGCTCGTAACCAAGGGAAGGGAAAATCCGGTAGGGGCGACCCAAGCCCAAAGAATGTTCAGTCCGAAATGGTCGTACACGAACCACTGGAGGAAAAATCAGAAAGTTTACCAGGAAATCAGTCTGCTTGCGGTACAAGAGAAAACATCAGAAGTAGAAAGAAACGGGACAGTAACTAATAAACTGATTGAAGTGTTATTCCATGTTCAGCCTTCCGAGAAAACTGTTACAGCTTAACTGAACCCTGAAACACAGTAAACTAAATTAGTTCAACAAAACAACTACATAGTGACAGCACAATGACGCTATCTTCTTCTGTCACCACTATAAACATAAATAAAATCACGACGGGTTTGAAATTATCGGCCCTTAAGGAATTTTTGTACGAATCCGCAACTGATATTGCCCTGTTACAAAAAGTTCTAATTTCAGATTTGGTAATTCCCGGTTATGTCAGTTACATAAATGTGTCTCCCGAAACAAGTGTTGGAACAGCTATTTTGGTGAGGGAAGGGATTACAGTAAGCGAGGTGGAACGTCTGGAATCCGGAAGGGGAATAGGACTAAATATCTATGATGTGACTATCATCAACTTGTACGCCCCTTCAGGAAGTTCTCATCGAGCTGACAGGGCACGTTTCTTCAAAGATGACTTGATATACTTGTTAACGAAATCGCCAAGACAGTTATTACTTGGAGGTGATTTTAATTGTGTTTTAAATCGAAAAGATCAGTTACCTAATTTTAATTTCTCAAGTGAACTAAAACAATTAGTTACTGGTTTAGAATTAAAGGATATATGGGAAATCAAATACCCCTCCACTGTTGAGTTCACTTACGTCACGGCAACATCACGTAGCAGGATTGATAGACTATATATTTCTAAAAATCTTGTAACTTCCGTGACAAAAGTAGAAACCATTCCTACGTACTTTTCAGACCATTCAAGTGTCTTAGCTTGCATAAATCTAACAAGACAGCCGGTTCGCCGATTCAAGAATCAGTGGAATTTGAACACTTCCTTGTTAGTAAATCATGATTTAGAAGATCTGATTAAAGAAACATGGGCAATATGCCTGCGAGCCCGTAGTAGATATGCCACTGCTATTGACTGGTGGGTTAAAATGGCGAAGCCAAAGTTGAGGAAAGTTCTTATTCAATACAGTACCCAGAGCGCAAGGGAAATGAAATGCACTACAGAGTATTACTATTCCGTTTTGAGAGATCTATATGATCAAGTCTCAGCAGGTTCCTCACTTCGGATAGCAGACATCAAAAAAGTCAACGCCAAGTTACTTAATATCAAGAGAAGTCAAATGGAAGGGTTGAAAATAAAATCGAAGGCAAATGAAATTACTTCCCTATATCATTTAGTGAAGCATATGAAAAACGGGAGAAGGACGTTTATTGAAGAAATTCGAACAAAACACGGTACGATTCTCAGAACCCAGCAGGATATCATGGACGAGATTCATCGCTATTATTGCGAGCTATATTCTGTACATCAAAGTAGTGATGCTTCCTTGGAAGAATTCCTT
The DNA here is from genome assembly GCF_023864275.1 of Schistocerca cancellata. NCBI lineage: Eukaryota > Metazoa > Arthropoda > Insecta > Orthoptera > Acrididae > Schistocerca > Schistocerca cancellata. The sequence continues at coordinate 241,047,583 of NC_064628.1, read as the reverse complement.
GACATCCTAGCTCCACAGCTAACAGAAGACGACAACGAAAATTTTCTCGAGGTTGTCAGTGAAGAAGACGTGTATAAGACTCTGTGCGCCTCATCACCAAAAAAATCCCCAGGACCGGATGGTCTGCCAGCAGAGTTTTACATCCGTTACTGGCCAATAGTAGGTGCGAAAATCACGGACATTGTAAATGAGGTTATTCAGGGTAAAATGATTCCGGCTGAGTTTAAGGAGAGTAAAATTGTTCTGGTGCCAAAAAATAATGGAAACAAAGATTTAAATAATTTTCGTCCAATTTCACTGCTGAATTCTTATTATAAATTAATAGCTAGAATAATAAACAAGAGAATTTCATGCCTTACAGATAAAATTATTAATCAACATCAGAACTGTGCGCAAGGCAGAACCATTTTTCAAAATCTAGCGGAATTCAGGAATATCACTGCAATAACTTCTGTAACAAACATGAAGTGTGCTTTATTGTTTTTAGATTTTTATAAGGCGTTCGATGTAGTAAACCATGAATATCTTCTACAGACATTGAAGAAAATAGGTTTCAACGATAGGGTTATACAGTTGATTAAGAACATAGCAACTGGAATAAATGCTAAAATAGCGGTGAATTGTCAACAATCCAGGCCGATGCAAATACAACGAGGTGTTCCACAAGGAATTTCGCTGGAACCTTTCCTCCGACATGTCCATGCTACATTAAAAGGCTTAACATTATCAGGAAATAAAACAGTTATAAGAGCCTACGCTGACGATATAGGGGCCATTATAAGGAATAATGACGAGGTAACCACGCCAGCAACAGTGATTGATTCGTACTGTAGAGCATCTGGAGCCAATGCGAACGGAAAAAAAAGTAAGATGTTAAATCTCAGAGCTTTTGATAATATCAACGTCGAGTGGGCAAAATTAGTCCGACAACATAAAACACTTTGGATCACCCTGACAGCATGCCCTATGGAAATGACGGCTTTAAATTGGAAAGTTGCAGCACATAAAGTGCAAGGAGCCATAGTAGAGAATTTAACTCGATATATGAACCAAGTTCAAAGAACACAGTATGTCAACTCATGCATCCTTGCTAAGGCTTATTATACTGCCCAGCTGTTTCCAATACCGAGAATGATAGCGAGGAGAATAATGTCCAAAATCACAAAATTTTTGTGGAGAGGTGAAGTGTTCAGAGTACCTGTTAAAGTAGCCACTTTAGATCCTAAAAATGGTGGACTAGGATTAACTTTTTATCAAAAGGCAAGTTAATTTAATAAGACTCGCGAGAAAGCATAACCAGCCAACTTTTCGAGATCATTAAACCTCCAAGCCTGCTTCCCCGATTGACGTGCAGAATATCAATAGTCGCTTAAGCACGTGACGATTTTCTATGTTGAGTTTAGTTATGTCAGTGTCGAACTCGGGCAGTCCCGACACTTAACATCAAGAGCCATAATGCGGGAACGAAAGAAAAGCGAAGGAAGAAACAAAATAGAACGACAGTTTCCAAACATTGAGTGGACTGAGATTTGGAAAAACATTAGTTCTAATGTGCTCACGTCTAATATAAAAACGTCATGGTACAAGACAGTTAACAACATAGTTAGCACCAATGAAAGACTGCACGCAATCGGACTCTGTGAAACAAATTTATGTCAACAATGCCATCTAGTTGACACAGTAATTCGTAGATATACTTGCAGTGGTCACATGAATAGTTGGAAGTGGATCCGGGAGCAAATAGCTCTGATTATAACATCCCCTCAGTATATATCGCTGTCATTGATACACAGGCCTGAAGCACGCTATTTCCCAGAAGCAAAAAATAACGCTGTGTACTGGTTGCTGGGAAATTTTGTTAACTACGTCCTTAACAAATTAGGATCCGATAGCATCTTAGAGTTCAAGGTACACATTCTGTGTGAGTTCCACAAAATTAGAAGCTATTCGAATCACAAGAAAAAGTTCGGTAATATGCTAAAAATTGTATTTGAAAGAATGGGCATTGGTTAATATAAAAAAGAAGACTGTGTTGACAGTGATGTATTGTAGTTACCTTAAGGATACTATTAAGATTTTACAGTATATTTATGATGTGTGCTTTTTCTGCTTCAGAGAGTAGTTTTTTGAAATTTGTAAGCTAATGTACAGAATTTATGTGACATTGAGATTGTGTGTCTAATAGTGCCAAACACAAAACATTAAAGGTGCATTATTGGCTTATACTAGAAATTTGGAAATAGACAGTTTTTATGGAAATGTCCTTATCGATTGGTTAAAACCATAAGACTCTATCTGATAAACGTAATATTCAATGGCTGGCACATTGCCCTGTTCATTTTTGCAGTGGAAGACTGATTATATGGATCTGATCACTTCAGATACTTAGATTCAATTAATGTCCAGAAAGTGTAGTTGGAAGGCTAGTCAACTTTATTATATATCTCCTTTCCGCCATTCTTAAGTATTTATATTTAATTTAATTCTTTCTGGTGATTTAGTCAGTAACACAATCTTCTGTTGTCTTTCCTTAACGTCAGCGCAATTGAAATGATCAAACCGTTTCGTTTAAATAACTTCATGTATGTATAACTTAGTATGTATTTGAAATGTGTAACATTTTTTTTAATAAAGGTTTATTAAAAAAAAGTGGTCAGCGCAGCAGTCTGTCATGCCAAGGGATCCGGGTTCGATGCCTGGCTGGGTCGGATATTTTCTCCGCTCTAGGGCTGGGTGTTGTGTTGTCCTCATTATTATTTTATCCTCATCAGTGGAAGGCAACTGGAAACCACCACTTTAATTACTCCACTAGACGCTCAAGCGGTGGATCTCTCTGACAAGGCTTCCCCTATGACAAGACCTGCCATAAGGCAGAACACGAAGTTTAAGTTTCAGTGTGTTCTGCGACAGTGGGGAGGCAATGAAATAATGCGTCCTAGCTTTCCCTCACTGACAACTCTCCTAATGGCTTCAGACATTAGCAACTTCATCTTTCATAGGCTCTCTTCTGCTGGTTCTGCAACTGAATCCATATTGTTGCAATGTTAAACCACCACTGTTGGGCACCTTCAACAAAGCTTCCACTGCAATGAAAGTAAATTTGATCAACTTTACACATTTGAATGTGATGACCTATTTTCTTTCCAAATTGTCAATTTAAATCCAATTGCATTCACTGCATGAGTAGTAAGTATTATGCAGTATAAACTTTTAAATTCGCTTTTATGTGCTCAGTCAAAATCTTGGTAAATTCTAACATTACAGTTGTCACATACTTATACTGAATTCACCAAATGTTACCACCCAAACCTCTGGTTGCCATGTCCATTATCTGTCGCATAGCTCAGATGATTGGTAGTAGGTTGTATGATTGCTGTAAGACAATGTTTTCTTTCTATTTTATGTAACAAAGTCAGGAAGTGCATGTCAGTCTCTTACTTAATGACATACATACACTATGTGATCAAAAGTATCCGGACACCCCCAAAAACATACGTTTTTCATATTAGGTGCATTCTGCTGCTACCTACTGCCAGGTTCTCCATATCAGCGACCTCAGCAGTCATTAGACGTCGCGAGAGAGCAGAATGGGGCACTCTGCGGAACTCACGGACTTCGTGATGAATCACAGTACACAGTGTGGCGATCCGTTGGCAGGGTGTGGGGATGGCGAATGCCCAGTGAACGTCATCTGCCAGCGTTTGCAGTGCCGCCAGTAAATACCGGAGGCGGTGGTGTTATCGTGTGGTCCCGCACGTTCACCGGATCTCACGTCCACGGAGTTCTTTCTGTGGGGAAAGTAGAAGGATATTTGCTATTGTGATCCACCGACGACACCTGACAACATGCGTCAATGCATGTGTGAACATTACGGAAGGCGAACTACTCGCTGTTGAGAGGAATGTCGTTACACATTCTGCCAAATGCATTGAGGTTAAGGGACATATTTTTGAGCATTTATTGCATTAATGTGGTATTTACCGGTAATCACACTGTGACATCATGCGTTCTCAGAAATGATAAGTTCACAAAGGAACATGTATCACATTGGAACAACCGAAATAAAATGTTTAAACGTGCCTAAGTTCTGTATTTTAATTTGAAAAACCTACCTGTTACCAACTGTTCGTCGAAAATTGTGATCTGTATGTTTGTGACTATTACAGCGCCATCTATCACAATGCGAACAAAGTGGTCCAACTAAAACATTCATATTTCTTTACGTACTACACGATTATGTAATACAAAATGGGTGTTCCTATTTTTTAAAAAACGCAGTTCATATCCGTTTGACCTATGGCAGCGCCATCTAGCGGGCCAACCATAGCACCATCTGGTTTCCCCCTTCAAGCTAGACAAGTTTTGTTCTTTGTTGTTTTTTCGTTTGACGCTTATTTCGTGAGATATTTGGCGCGGTCACGATCAATGGACCACCCTGTATATCCAGAGTGCATGCATATGGTGTGCTGCACTTTAAAGAATTCACAACTCCATTGAAACTAGTGTACTGATCCTTCTAAGGCTCTTACTATCTCTTTTGGCAGACTTGACATTTGTGCCAGAAATCACACTTTTGGTAGTTGTTCACTGATAAGACCGACCTTCTGGAATAAATTTAGCTCTCTATTTACATTTGTTCCTGCAAGTCCTCTTGTTTTCTGCTTCCATTTGTTCTTGCAAGTCCTCTTGTTTTCTGCTTCCGTTTGTTCTTGCGAGTCCTCTTATTATGTGTACAACTGAATTCCAATTTTTGGGCTGCCAGTTTCATTGGACATGGGTATAGCTATAGCCCAAAGTATTTGTGTGTTTCAACTACCAAATACCATATGCTACCTTTAACTTTCTCGTTTCTGATCAGTATGAATGCAGTTTTTAACAATTTTTTTGTCCCTGCCACTTGTTCAAAATTTTGCAATGCTTCTTGTACTCTTGGGAGGTCTGCCTTGTCTCGTATGAGGAATCCTGTGTCATCAGCATAGGCTTTATTACATTATACTGATTCTGGTGATTGTGGTACCGATTTTCTGCAGCAGGGGACCCACTGCATCGGTTTTGTATTATGAGCTTCTGTTGATGCCCTGGAGGTGGAGCTGTTAAGTGTGTTCTTTATTATTTGGATGAAAGAGTTTCCGAGGTCGAGTTTTTCTAGAAGTTTTTATCGACAGTCGTGGCTTGCTTGGAGAAAGCCTCACAGAAGTCCATCGACATGATTATGGCCTCGGTTTTGTTTACTGCTGTAATGCCTATGACTTCTCTATATTCAGCATTGGGCTCATAGATGGTCCCTCTTGGCATGGTGCACATCTGGTGAAGGCTTGTAATTTTCATCATCGCCATTTTTAGCTCGTCAACCATGAACCACACTGCTATTTTAAATCAATGTTTAGCAGGATGATAAGTCTGTGACCCTCTACTTTTCATCATGCACTTTTCTTAGAGATTACGATTATGTGTCCTTTTTTGAAATCTTTTGGTATTTATTGATCACCAATCTCATCATTCACGACTTCAGTTAAGGTCTCCCCAATGGTAGCCCAGTACATACAGTACAGTTCTGTGTGAATCCCATATGACTGTGGTGATTTTTCAGCCATGTTGGATTTAACAGTGCTATGGACATCTTTTTCTCCATGCTTTCTTCTAGATTTAATTTGTCTTCATACGCCAGAACATCGGGCAAGCTGTGTAGTGAATGTCTGTTTTATGTCACTCAGTTCCTCTCTCTTGAACAGCTGGCTGACGTATTCATGTATCTTCTCCAGCATCTCTGGTGTTGCTGTTATAATTCTTCTGTCTTCTTTTTGGAGTGCCTCAATTTATTTTGCTCTTGTCTTTCTAATATGTTGTATTGTGGCTGGATCTTCTTATATCATCAACATCAGTTGGCTTCTTGTTTTGATTTCTTTTGTTTCCTCGTTTTGCATGTTGACGAGTTTCGCCTCGATGCACCTTAGTTTATGTAAGTGCTCTGCCTCATTGTCTCTTGACTCATTTATTGCATCTTTCATGCAATGGGAATAAAAGTCTGCTGTGCAGCTTTTCCACATGGCCTTCTCTGTACTGTATTTATAAGTGTTTTTCTGACCATGCGTTTAGCATGTGTTGTCCACCATTCTATACATGTTTCTGCAGTCCCTTTCTTCCTGAGGCATAGTCTCCATGTACCGTTTATTTCCTTATGCAGTGATGAGTCTTACATGTCCCTAGTGGCCATTGTCCAAAAGCTTTTGCCTCAGCCTTCCTTTTGCATGGTAGGTATATTTTTGAAATCTGACAGCTGTGGTTTGAGAAGGCAACAGATCTGAGTTCTACAGAGGATATTTTATGGATTAGATTCTGAAATATGTACATGCTCTCAAGTCTGCTCTTTCCATTGTTGTAGAAGAATGTATTTCAGTTGTGTGTGGATGTTTTAGTCTCCATACATCTCTAAACTGTATTTTATAACACAGTTGAAGTCAGCTCCAACTAGTAAGTTGTCCTTGTTTTCATTGAAAAACCTGGCTCTTACTGATCTATTTTCGTTGTCACATGGATGTTTACAAAAAGTATACTGTGGGTATTTTTAGATACTCCCTGTCCATCTGGTAATCTTTTTACATCTCCAAGCTCAGTGTTGTTTTAAATTAAAATGGCTGTGCCACATTTCACTTCTGCACCAATGTTTAGTACCCAGCAATTTCTTCTGTACTTATTGTTATAATTTCTTGCATGGACAGTGACTGTGATTGTTATGAGCAGATGTGAGCCAAGTTGGTGACACTTCACTCTCAGCTTCAGGCTGTGATGGCTTCAGTTACACAGCTTGAGGCTACAGTGGATGGGCACCACTGTTGTGGACCAGCCGTGGGGATCCAACGGATATCCAACACGTCAGAGCCCTCTGGTCGGTCCTCACCAGTGACCAACCCAGTTCCTGCTCGTGCTGAGGCTGACGCCTCACCTGTGGTCGAGTGGGAGGTCGCCCCGGGGCGAAGCAGGCGGCGAAAGACTTCCCAGGCGACCGCACGTAAGGCCTCCCTAGTTTGTCTGACAAACAGGTTACAAGTGCTGTTGTGGCTGACACTGTCGCTGAGCCGGATGCTGTCTCCTGTCCTGTTTCAGAGGAAACCACTCAGCCTGCAAGATCCGAGCAATAGCAGAGGGTGGGACTATTGGTAGTTGGGAGCTCAAACGTCAGGCGCGTTATGGGGCCCCTTAGAGACTTGGCTGAAAAGAAAGGTAAGAAATCCAATGTGCACTCCGTGTGCATACCGGGTGGAGTCATTCCAGATGTGGAAAGGGTCTTCCCGGATGCCATGAAGAGCACAGGGTGCAGCCAACTGCAGGTGGTTGCTCACGCCGGTACCAATGATGTGTGTCACGTTGGATCACAAGAGATTCTCTCTGCTTTCGAGTGGCTAACAGAAGTGGTAAAGGCTGCCAGTCTTGCTTGCAAGATGAAAGCAGAGCTGACCATCTGCAGTATAGTCTACAGGACCTATTGCAGACCTCTGGAACAGAGCTGAGTGGAGGAGCTGAATCAGAGGCTCAGACAGTTCTGCGACTGTATAGGCTGGAGATTCCTCGACTTGCGCCAAAGGGTGGTTGGGTTTCAGGTTCCGCTGAATAGATCAGATGTCCACTATACGCAGGGCAACGGCCTTGCCGCAGTGGATACACCGGTTCCCGTGAGATCAGCAAAGGTAAGCGCCGTCGCGCGTGGTCGGCACTTGGATGGGTGACCATCCAGGCTGTAGTGCACTGTTGCCATTTTTCGGGGTGCACTCAGCCTCGTGATGCCAATTGAGGAGCTACCTGACCGAATAGTAGCGGCTTCAGTCAAGAATACCATCATAATAACCGGGAGAGCGGTGTGCTGACCCCACGCCCCTCCTCTCCGCACCCTCCACTGAGAATGACACGGCGGTCGGATGGTTCCGGTAGGCCACTCGCGGCCTGAAGACGGAGTCCACTATACGCAGATTTACACGGGTAGCAGGGGCTGTGTAGCGTGGACTGGGCAGTTTTTTAAGTTAGAGGTGTCTCGGGAAAACACAAAAAGGGCTTCGGTCACAAAGGGTGCAGGCTGAACACAGGAAGAACGTAGGTACAGGAACCATTGGTATAACAGTTGTAAATTGTCGTAGCTGTGTTGGGAAAGTACCAGAGCGCCAAGTGCTAATAGAAAGCACTGACGCTCAAATCGTTATAGGCACTGAAAGCTGGCTAAAGCTGGATATAAGCTCAGCCAAAATTTTTGCGATGAACCTAACGGTGCTCCTAAAGGATTGGCTAAACACAGTTGGCAGTGGCGTGCTTGTTGCTGTCAGAAGTACGGTAGTTTAACTTGTCGCAAAATTGAAGTAGATACTTCCTGTGAGTTAGTATGGGCCGAGGTCATTGTTGGCAACCGGATATAAAATAATTGGATCCTTTTACCGACCTCCCAGTTCAGATTACACATTTGCCGAAAGGTTCGAAGAAAACTTGAGTTTGATTTCAAACACGTACCCGACTCATACGATAATAGTTGGTGGTGACTTTAATTTACCCTCGATATGTTGGCGAAAATATGTTTAATTCCGAAGGTACGCATAAAACATCATCCGAAATTGTGCTAAACGGATTCTCTGAAAATTATTTCGAGCAGTTAGGTCATGAGTCCACGCGAATAGTAAACGGTTGTGGAAACACACTTGACCTCTTAACAACAGATAATCTTGATTTAATAACGAGCATCAAAACCGATTCAGAGATTAGTGAAAACAGGGTTGTTGTAGCGAGATTGAATATTGTAATCCCCAAATCTTCGAAAAATACGCGAAAAATATACCTATTCAGAAAAGCAGATGAAACTTCACTTGACGCCTTCCTCAGCGACAATCTCCACTCATTACAAATTAATAATATAAGTGTAGACCAGATGTGGCTTAAATTCAAAGAAATAGTATCGGCAGCAATTGAGAGATTTACACTAAATAAATTAACAAACGACGAAGCTGATCCTCCTTGGTACAAAAAACGGGTTAGAGCACTGTTGCTGAAACAACGAAACAAACATGCCAAATTTAAACAGACGCAAAATCCACAAGATTGGCGATCTTTTACAGAAGCTCGAAATTTAGCGTGGACTTCAATGCGAGACGCTTATAACAGTTTCCACAACGAAACTTTGTCTCGAAACCTGGCAGAAAAACCAGAGAGATTCTGGTCGTATGTGAAGTATGTTAGCGGCAAGAAACAATCAATGCCTTCTCTGCGCGATAGCAATAGTGATACTACCGAAGACAGTACTGTCAAAGCAGAGTTACTAACTAAACACAGCCTTCCGAAATGCCTTCACAAAATAAGACAAAGTAAATATTTTAGAATTCGAATCGAGAACAGCTGTCAACATGAGTAACGTAGAAATAATTATCCTCGAAGTAGTGAAGCAACTTAAATCACTTAATAAAAACAAGTCTTCTGGTCCAGACTGTATATCAATTAGGTTCCTTTAGGAGTATGTTGATGCGTTAGCTCCATACTTAACAATCATATACAACCGTTCGCTCGCCGAAAGATCCGTACCCAAAGACTGGAAAGTTGCACAGGTCACACTAATATTCAAGGAAGTTAGTGTGTTCGAACATTATGAATTAAGCCTACTTCGAAGAAAACGGTATATTGACACACAGTCAACATGAGTTTAGAAAACATCGTTCCTGTGAAACACAACTAGCTCTTTATTCACATGAAGTGTTGAGTGCTATTGACAAGGGATTTCAGATCGATTCAGTATTCCTGGATTTCCAGAAGGCTTTTGACACTGTACCATACAAGTGGCTCGTAGTAAAACTGCGTGCTTGTGGAATATCGTCTCAGTTATGTGACTGGATTTGTGATTTCCTGACAGAGACGTCACAGTTCGTAGTAATTGACGGAAAGTCATTGAGTAAAACGGAAGTGATTTCTGGCATTCCCCCAGGCCCTTTGTTGTTCCTTATCTATATAAACGATTTGGGAGACAATCTGAGCAGCCGTCTTCGGTTGTCTGCAAATGACGCTGACTAATAAAGTCATCAGAAGATCAAAACAAATTGCAAAACGATTTAGAAAAGATATCTGAATGGTGCGAAAAGTGGCAGTTGACCCTACATAACGAAAAGTGAGAGATCATCCACATGAGTGCTAAAAGTAACTCGTTAAATTTCAGTTACACGATAAATCAGTCTAATCTAAAAGTCGTAAATTCAACTAAATACCTAGGTATTACAGTTACGAACAACTTAAATTGGAAGGAACACATAGAAAATTTTGTGGGGAAGGCTAACCAAAGACTGCGTTTTATTGGCAGGACACTTAGAAAATGTAATAGACCTACTAAGGAGACTGCCTACACTACGCTTGTCTGTCCTCTTTTAGAATACTGCTGCGCGATGTGGGATCCTTACCAGATAGGACTGACGGAGTACATCGAAAAAGTTCAAAGAAAGGCAGCTCGTTTTGTATTACCGCGAAATATGGGAGAGAGTGTCACAGAAATGATACAGGATTTGGGCTGGACATAATTAAAACAAAGGCGTTTTTCGTTGCGACGGAACCTTCTCACCAAATTCCAATCACCAACTTCCTCCTCCGAATGCGAAAATATTTTGTTGACACCGACCTATACAGGGAGGAACGATCACCACGATAAAATAAGGGAAATTATAGCTCGTACGGAAAGATACAGCTGTTCATTCTTTCCACGTGCTATACGAGTTTGGAATAATAGAGAATTGTGAAGGTGGTTCGATGAACCCTCTGCCAGGCACTTAAATGTTACTTGTAGAGTATCCATGTACATGTAGATGTAGATGCAATAATGATATGTCAACTGTGTTGTTCTTAAGGAATTCCACTAGCGAATTTATTTTTGGCAGAATGACCACTCTGGCCAGTTTTGCTTGTTTCTGCTTCTGGTTGCTTCTTGTGAGTGGGCACATTTCTTTCCTCTCTCTCCTGCTTCCATTCCTGTTTATGTTTGTTTCTTTTGTGACATTTTGAGCTGTGTTCCTTCTGTGGGACTCAGTTTCTTTTCTTTTTTTCACCATTTCTACTTCCAGGACGTTTTATTGTGAAGTCATCTTCTTTACCTAGTTTTAGTATTTTCATCAGTTTGTTGGTTTTTTCGTTTATATAGTGCTCTCAGGTACTGTCTGTTGGTGTGTTGTTGGAACTTTCCATCTCTGTTGTCTGGCATTCCATCTTTTCTTCCGCTGGTCTTTCGTTTGTGGGCTGCATAGGCCCTTGGGCCAGCCTCAGCTGCAGGTCATTCTCCTCTGAGCTTTCCTGTCTAACCTGCCTTTTTTTTTTTTTTTTTTTAACTTGCTGGGGCAGTAACAGCTTCTACAGCAGGGACAGGTACAGGTGCAGGTATTGGTGTGGTCACTGCAGGCGTGGGCATGGCTGTGGCCTCTGCTGACATTATGGTGGCCTCTTCCACCTGCCAGCTGGCTGCGGTATTGTCGTTTATCTCATCCTCACGTCATGACCCGACAGTCTTCTTTTATGTCAATAAGAGTATTACCCTGAATATGTTTGTCCATTGAGCAGAACTCTTGGTTTGCAGTTTGCAGAACGATTCACTAGATGGAAACAAGAGACTTCAGTTTTTGATGTGCTTGGGGTCAATCTCGAGGTCTTAAAGAAAGTTGACATCTTCTCCAGATCCTCAATAAGAATTCGTTCACCATCTTAGAAATTACTGCTCTGTGCTACCAGTGCGATGTCATCAGCACAGATGAATTTAGTTGATATTGTGGTTGGTAAATCACCAATCATTTGTGACTTTTAGAGCTGCCTAGAAACACTTCAAATTGCCTTTCACTAATCATGCTAGATACTAGATCCACAATTTCTCGACTTGGTACAACTTGCAGTAGCTTGTAGATCAGTCCCTGTTGCCAGACAGTGTCATACGCAGCTATCAGGTCGATGATGACAGCTGTTGATTTCAGATGGTCTTGAAAACCTGCTTCAATATGGGCAGTTAGTGCAAGAACTTGATCAGTGCAGCTGCGTCCTTGTCTGAAGCCAGCTTGTTCAGGAGGGATAGCAGCCTCGATGAACGGTGCTATTCTGGTTAGGAGGATTCATTCCAAAATTTTGAATGTACAACTGAGCAGTGCTATAGTGCGGTAGCTTTCAGGGCTGTCTTCAGGTTTGCTAGGTTTGAGAGTGTCTATAACTTTCGAAAGTTTGAATTGTCTGGGAAGTTTGTTCTCTTTGAGAATGTAAGTGAAGAGCGAAGTGAGCCAGTGTATGCAGTGTGGGCCCATGTTCTTAATAAATTCATTATAGATGTTGTCGGGGCCAGCAGCCTTACCGACTTTCAGTTGCTTGACAGCACTTTCTACTTCCGCTATAGAGAAGGGCCTGGAAAGCGGCTTATTTCTTGGGGCACTGATTGATATAAAACATATGGACTCCAGAGTTGTCAGTACTATACAACAAACAAGAAAGCATTCGTCACTCACATCTCCCACCTCTCGGTGGCCCGCTTCTTCCTCATCTGCTTGCTACATTCCATTGGCTAACTGATCTGAAACAGACTGTACTGTTTTATGTTACACATTATCATACAGGCTGTGCATGAGTGGGAACGTAAACTGATTTGAGAGTTTATGTTGATGCACATGGCACTGGTTCAAAAGGGGAAAACTGTGCAAAATGTTAGCCTTAGAAAACTTTTAATGGCAAAGAAGCAAATGAGAGAATAGAGCTTACGATGGGACCAACAGAAAATACTATTGTTTATAACATTAACCGAGTACTAAAAATACTATGTAGAAACCAATAGGAGAAAATTATGAGCATTTAACAATGAACTCAAAATTACTATTTTCCATATATGAATTGTTTTACCCCTACTGACATGAAAACTATGGGTGCCCCTGGATCTATCACAAGCATTTCAAATGTCTCACTTGCATCCATGGAAACCAGAACATCACTATCACAGTGAAGTCCAGGATTATCACTTTTAAGAAACATCATTGTTCCTATTATAATGGGTTACCTTCCTCTAACATTACCTTCTTTTTTATAAATATAACCAATACCACGTATACTATCAGTTCTTATATAGGTGAACATTGTAACTGCTGTCTATGTCAATGAACTTCATATGATTTTGTATACGAGGTGTTATGTTTCAGGCTAAATACAGTTAAAATTACTCTTCTTTTAAAAATAATTGAAATTATGAAATTTCTGGTATACTAAAAATCTAACGTTAATTATTAAATGTAATAGTGGACTCATTTATAAAATATAAATATTCTTTTTGTGTCAAGAAAGTTTGTAAACCCTTTTGCTTTGATAACTCTTTAGAATGTTGCGAGTTCGGCAGAATGTAGGTGGTAGTGGGCATGCCTCTGATGGAAACGCACATATTTTGCTAATCTTGTTATCAACAATATGAATTAGTATTCTGAAATGGAGATTGTGAAGTCAGTGTCATTTAGATCAATGGGATAAAATAGAAAGATTTTCATAGCAACAGGCAACTCTTCATCAGTTATTCTGTCTTCAAGAACCCGCAACGTTATAAAATTACAGCCTCAAGAATGTACCCCTAGACACAACAAGATTTGGAGCCAGCAACAAGAAGAGAAAATAAAGAGAAGTGAAAAGTTCTTCTTTTGTGTATCTTACACCTCTCAAAGCTTTCTAAACTTTTTGCAGAGACATAGAACTTTTATGGTGACATATCGGAGGGTAAGATTACAAGTGTGGGCATCAGCCATGATCTGCTGACTGATAATGAAGTTTTGTTTGTTGCACAAGAAGAAAGGACAATTATTTGGGTGTGAGGTTTTTATATAAATGAATGTCAATTACTCAATGAAAGAAGACAAGAGAACTGTCCAACAAAGTAGTATCAACAGTGATGAGAATTTCATGCGATATCAACAATGACAGACCGGATGAAATGAAATGGGACTTTACAACTACGACGAAGGCTATCAGAAAAGATAAGTGCAAATCATTTGTGAAATTAATTAATTTTTTTTGTGGACTCGTGTGATTGCTAGGAAAATGAATAGAGACGAGGGTAGTGATGTAGACATGAAAGCTGTAGGACCCAGTCAAGGCATGTTTAAACCAAGTGAAAGTGTAGATGTTATGCACTTTATTTTGGCAAAATTGAGTGCAGTTAATAATCAGTTAATGGAAATAGAAACAGAAGTCTGAAAACAATAATAAAATGGACAGCAAACAGAGGTCTGCCTCAATGAAGGTCTACAGTTTTGAGGCGGGGAAACACAACAAGTAAAGGACCCTCAATTTACACTTGCATTTAGACAATAATAACAGTATTAATAATGTGGTACAGGTATCTTACGTTGGACAGAAGGAACATCAGATTTCTCATTTATATTGTGATCAACAGGTCTGGAATACTTTGTTTAATTATAATGATGTAGATTCTAATCACAAACCATAATGTGAGAGTAATGGGAATTTTGATGTAGTGTGTACTAATGATTTTTTCTCTTGGTCGTAAAACAGTGTTATTGATAAATGTAAAACAGATGATGACTGTATTGAATCTGAATTAGATGGTATTTTTTATGTAGATGTGAATGAGAGCTGTGAAATGACTGAGGTTGGTAAATCTGAGACTGGTGCTTAGTGTAAATGAATGTAGGTGAGGTGTGTGACTTTGATGGTAATGGAACTTGTGTTGTTAAAGATGTTGTACATGAAGTAATTTTGGAAGAATATGATGATGATGAGAATCAGGTTCTTGTGGAGTTTAAGAATAACTTAAGTTTCAGAGTTATTGGTGAAAAAAGGTAACGTAAGTGATGTTTGTGATGATGTACGTGAGAGTCATGGGATACCAGTCCAGTCAAAGCAATTTTTCATTAATGTCATGCAGAGTAGTGATCCAAACAGTAAAGGTGAGTAATTTGTAAGCCTAGAGAATAAAGGTGAAAACTTTTTGAAATTCGTTTGGGACCAAATTGATGCTAACATAGATAAATATGCATTCTAGAATAAGTTAGCTTGGGGTTAGTCAAAATTTATATCCAAATTGGTGGAATGAAGTGAAAGAAGATCTAGGTAGGAAATATAATTTTGACAGTAATATATTTTGTGTTCCTTCTGTAATAAGTGATTTTAGTTGTGCTATGGAACCATTCCAGTGTGTTCAATCTTTACCTGACAACATGAGTAACCAAAGTAATGCAATGTTACCAGTAAAGTTGGTAAAACCCTGCAAAAACAGTGTAGATGTAGCATTTGATGAAAATGAAAGTGATCTTTTAAATAAAGCGTCTAATAATAAAAGATGATGATAGAGATTTTGGATATCCTTACATTAATATTAAGATTGATCAATCGGAAGGGAAATGTTTGATTGATACATGTAGCCAGATTTGTGGTATATCTGAACAATTTAGAGTCAAGAAGAAGATTGCCATCTGTGACAAATGTCAAAGAGTGAAGGTAAGTAACCAAACAAGTGGAGGCCAAATGCAAAACATACTGCCTAATAGTAACCTTAATCTCATGTTTGTGGTTGTTTATAAACCTTTACCTACGTCTGGATTTTGTTGTTTTTGTGGTGGCTGATGTATTTTTGAAGTCCATAAAGTTGTTTCCTCTTAATAAAGCTACCAGTAAGCAAATACTCTCCAAGTTTGAAAACACATATTTTCATCAGGTGAATATTCCTAAAACAATTTTATCTGACAGTGGTTCTCAGTTTACTTCACAAGCTTGGAAAGATATTGTTGATCAAACAAAAACAATGCAAAGTCTAACCTGAGTGTACCATCCTTCAAGTAACCCTGCAGAAATATATGTGAGAGACATTGGAAGACTGCTTAGAACATATTGTGAATTAGATTAGATTTACTTTCATTCCAATTGATCCGTAGTGAGGAGGCCCTCCAGGATATGTAGACACACACACACACACACACACACACACACACACACACACACACACACACACACACACACACAAAGCAGTTGGTTTTACTGAGAAATTCATCAACGGAGTAGAAGGAGTTGGCCACCAATAAATCCTTTAGGCTTCTCTTAAACTGAATTTCATTGGTTGTTAAGCTTTTTATGGCTGCTGGAAAGTTATTGAAAATGTGTGTTCCTGAATAATGCACACCTTTTTGTACACGACTAAGTGACTTTAAATCCTTGTGAAGATTATTCTTATTTCTAGTACTGATGCCATGAATTGAGCTGTTGGTTTTGAAAAGTGATATATTTTTAATGACAAATTTCCTTAAGGAATAAATATATTGGGAAGCAGTAGTTAGTATCCCTCGTTCCCTAAACAGGCTTCTGCAGGATGTTCTTGAGTTCACACCACATATAACTCTTACTGCACATTTTTGTGCCTGGAAAACTTTAGCTTGG
Organism: Schistocerca cancellata; assembly: GCF_023864275.1. Taxonomy (NCBI): domain Eukaryota; kingdom Metazoa; phylum Arthropoda; class Insecta; order Orthoptera; family Acrididae; genus Schistocerca; species Schistocerca cancellata. The sequence goes on along the minus strand of NC_064628.1, from coordinate 241,031,185 downwards.
CTTGATGAATTACCCCAAAAAATAATCCCATATGACATTATGGAATGAAAATAAGCATAGTATGCCAGCTTTTTCATTTTTATATCCCCTATGTCTGACACAATTCGCATTGCAAATAGAGATTTGTTAAGACACTTCAGCAGTCCTCTGGTGTGCTCCTCCCAGCTGAATTTATTATCAAGCTGTAATCCCAAGAATTTAACACTGTCCACTTCTTCTATCTGCTTGTCATTGTATGTTAGGCAAATACTTGTGGGACACCTCTTACAAGTTCTGAACTGCATGTAGTGTGTTTTTTCAATGTTTAGTGACAAAGAATTGCCTAGGAACCAGTGATTAATGTCCACAAATATTTTATTAGCTGATCTTTCTAAGACTACACTTGATTTGCTATTTATTGCAACGTTTGTATCATCGGCAAACAAAACAAACTTGGCATCTGGTAATGTTACTGATGAAAGGTCATTGATATACACAAGAAAAAGTAAAGGCCCCAAAATGGAACCTTGTGGGACCCCTCATGTAATTATTTCCCAGTTGGATGATGCCTGATAACTTGATACATGTTTCTTTCCTAATAACACCCTTTGTTTCCTGCCAGCGGTATAAGATTTCAACCATTTTCACAGCATTTCCTGTTACACTACAATATTCTAATTTATTTAAAAGATTATTGTGATTTACACAGTCAAATGCCTTTGACAGATCACAAAGTACATTACTTTTTCGAAAATTTTTGAGAATGCTGGCAACAGTCAAATTGGATGGGAATTTGATGGTATTTCTTTCTCTCCCTTCTTAAACAGTAGCTTAACTTCAGCACATTTCAACCATTCAGGAAATATTCCACTGATAAACGACTGGTTACAAAGATTAATGGAAAATCTCATATAAAGATGTGAAACAAATACTAACAAAGAGATAGAGGGGCTGGCCAGTACTTACCTCAGCTCAGTACAGCCGATAGATACACAAAAAACAGAACAGAAAATTTATGTTCCTAGCTTTCGGAACAAATGTTCCTTCATCAGGGAGGAGAGAGGGGAAAGAAAGGGAAGAAGGGAAAGTGGATTCAGTTACTCACAACCCAGGTTATGAAGCAACAGGGAAAGGAAAATTCTTCTCTTTTTTATTTATTGATTTATTTATTTAACATTCCATAGTTTTAACGTTCATTATTCGCTGTTTTGCAGCCAACAATCTCTTCCACACCTACCAGTATCGTCCATTTCCGTCTATTTCGTGTTGCTGGCGATGTTTTTGTTCCATTGGCTATCTTTCTCTGCCACAGGAAAAATTTTTTGGTACATTTCTGCGACACCCGCGAACTTTTTTGCGGCACGCGTGATCTTTTCTGCGGCACGCGCGATCTATTTTGCTGCACGCGCGATCTTTTTTTTTGCAGCACGCGCGATCTCTGTTTTTGAGCAACGTGTGTTCTTTTCCCCTGATCTGGACATACTTGCTTGGTCTGGTCAACTTTTTCCGTATTTTTCTTATTTAGTGGCCTTCCTTTGGTATTGAACATTACCAACACAATTTCTTTCTTTCTCGTCCTTCCCTCCGTGTTTCATCCCTTCTTATGATTACTATTTTAACTTTAGTTATTTAATTTCCCTACCCACCTGTTACCCGCTATGTACCCTAATCCTACACCACATTATTTACATTCATTCCGGAAACATGCATTCACCGTAGCCAAACTGCAATCCCACATACTTTTACTCTGGTCTTGCTTAACCTTTGGAATTACCCCTAAAGGACTTACCTTAAAAGTTCCCATCTCTGGGTGCAATTCCTCCTTCCACCAGTCTCTCCTGGACTTCCAGAACCTTCAATCCTTAGCCCTTAGCCAACTTGTCCTGAATCTCTACACTACTTCATGTAACCACCACTCCCAACAGCTCCTATCTCTCTTCAAAGTCCTCCACCTCTCAAACCCTTGCTTGGAGAACACACTCAGGAACATCATCCTAGAAGCCAGCTGCAAACTTGAGTTCCATGCCACACACCACCTGAAAAAACTATCCACAGCGCTAGTGCAACACCTAAGAAGTGGGGTCCCTCTCCCTATCCTTCACAAACACCAACCACAACAGAATCTTCAACAAACCCCCCTCATAGCCAACAAACCTAGCCTAGCCACCCTACTCAATCTCCCCCATCCCAGCACATATCCCACACAGACCAAATCTCAACTATGACCACAGTCAAATGCCACATATCACCAGTCCCAATTCAGTTCTACACCTCTCATCCAGGTCCCTCTCTCCTCCAGAGACATCTGTTCTATCAAAAGGCTTAACCTTTAGCCCCACACCTAAATTCAACCACACTGCCCTGGTTAAAGATCTCCTCTCATTCACCCAGAACCTCCACTGGAAATATCACTTCACTACCCGAACACAGCCACCAAATACTAGACCCAGTGTTGAACCCTGTCTAGAACAGTTCCAACTGCCTTCTCAAAGGGATTCTCCTCCCCTCCCCCAAAACCATCCCTTGCAGACATTTCAGGAATTCCTCACATCCAGTGTTGCCTCCCAGTCCTTCTTGAAGAACATCCCGACAACCCCCAACATCACCCCAGCTGAATCCTGTGCCATTAAGGAGCTGAAAACAGACCGCTCTATTGTCATCCTCCCGGCGGATAGAGACCCCACAACCGTGGTACTTGACTGTTTGGAGTATGTGGCAGAAGGACTGCGTCAACTCTTCGACACCTCAACCTACAAAGCTGTTACCCAGGATCCCATTCCCTCCATCCAGACTGAGCTGCACAAAATTCTAAAAATCCAAGGTCCCTCACAAGGCCTCACAACGGCTTCCATACACTTACTCACTCCACCTGAGCCACGTACCCCTACCTTCTACCTATTACCCAAAATCCACAAAGAGAACCATCCTGGCTGTCCCATTGTAGCAGGCTTCCAAGCCCCAACAGAACGTATCTCAGCTCTGGTAGACCAACACCTCCAACCTATCACCCGCAGACTCCCATCCTACATCAAAGACACAAACCACTTCCTAGAATGCCTCAAATCCATTCCCACTCCTCTCCCACCTGAAACCTTCCTTGTCACCACAGATGCTACATCCCTTTACACATACCCATTGTCTCTCTGCCCTTGAGCACTAACTCTCCCAACGCCCACCAGAAGATCTTCCAAAAACCTCGTTCCTTATCACACTTACCAGCTTCATCCTCACCCATAATTACTTCACTTTTGAAGGCCAGACCTACAAACAAATCAGGGGAACGGCCATGGGAACCAGGATGGCTCCGTCGTATGCCAACCTCTTCATGGGCCGCATGGAGGAGGCTTTCCTGAAGACCCAACAGCTGCTTCCCTTGGCCTGGTATAGGTTTATAGATGACATCTTTGTGGTCTGGACTCATGGTGAAGAAACACTCCTTAATTTCCTCCATAACCTCAACTCCTTTTCGAATCTGAATTTCACCTGGTCCTTCTCCAAAATCCAAGCCACCTTTCTGGATGTTGACCTTCATCTTGTTGAAGCTCACATCCACACCTCTGTCCATATCAAACCCACAAACAAACAACAGTACCTTCACTTTGATAGCTGCCATCCATTCCACATCAAACACTCCCTTCCCTACAGCCTAGGTATTTGTGGCAAACGTATCTGCTCCAGTGACAAATCCCTCAACAATTACACCAATAACCTGACCAATGCCTTCCTCTCTCAGAACTATCCTGTAGACCTTGTCCACAAACAGATCTCCCAAGCAATACATTCCTCCCCGTCCAACAACAATGTTCCTACCCCCAGACCACACAGAAGCATCCCCCTTGTCACCCAATATTATCCTGGCCTCGAATACATCAACAAATTACTCTGTCAGGGATATGACTTTCTCAAGTCAGCCCCTGAAATGAGGTCATCCCTTGACAAAATTCTCCCCACACCACCCAGGGTTGCCTTTCGTCGCCCCCCTAACCTCCATAACACCCTTGTTAAACCCTACAATATTCCCAGACTACCTTCTCTACCCAGCGGGTCCTACCCCTGTAACCTGCCCCGTGCATCCCTCCACAACCACCTATTCCAGCCCCGCTACTGGTAAAACACACACAATTCAAGGCAGGGCCACGTGTGAAACTACACGTCATTTATCAGCTTACATGCCCGCACTGCACAGCATGACAACAACTAAACTGGCTGAGCGCATGAACGGACACAGACGAACTGTCTGCCTAGGAGATGTCCAATACCCAGTAGTGGAGCATGCCCTCCAGCATAATTCTAGGGACCTAGGGACCTAGGAACCTACTACACCGTATGTGCCATTTGGCTTCTCCCACCCCAACACCAGTCCCTCTGAACTGTGGAGATGGGAACTTGCACTCCAACACATCCTTTCATCCCGCCATTCCCCTGGACTGAACCTACGTTAAACAACCTCACTCCCATTTACTCTTCAGTCTTCTCCTCTTTCCCTTTCCTCTTTAGCCATTCACGCATATTTTCATCCTACATAGTTGTGTTTATCTTTATACTATATACCTCTTTACTTCTGTACGCATCCTCTTTGGTTTGAAGCTGGCACAGTCCTTACAGTAGAATATCTTTGGCTTCCCGGCTTCCCTCTGACAACCATGCCTCCATCCTTGCTACCATCCCTGTTTTCCTTTCCCTGTTGCTTCATAACCTGGGTTGTGAGTAACTGAATCCACTTTCCTTTCTTCCCTTTCTTTCCCCTCTCTCCTCCCTGATGAAGGAACATTTGTTCCGAAAGCTAGGAACGTAAATTTTCTGTTCTGTTTTTTTTGTGTATCTATCGGCTGTACTGAGCTGAAGTAAGTACTGGCCAGCCCCTCTATCTCTTTGTTAGTATTTGGTTACAAAGATAGTTTAATATGTTACTTAGCTCAGTATCACGGTCTTTAATTAACTTTGTTGGTATGTTGATATTTCATCATACCCACTAGATGTTTTTGATTTTAAATATTTTATGATGGACATTATTTCTGATGGGGTAGAGATGGTCAAGCCGGCCAGAGTGGCCGAGCGGTTCTAGGCGCTACAGTCTGGAGCCGCGCGACCGCTACGGTCACAGGTTCGAATCCTGCCTCGGGCATGGATGTGTGTGATGTCCTTAGGTTAGTTAGGTAGGTAGTTCTGAGTTCTAGTGGACTGATGACCTTAGAAGTTAAGTCCCATAGTGCTCAGAGCCATTTTTGTAGTGAGGGTCAAACTCGTATTATGGAAGTTACTTGAAGTAACTGGTCTGAGGTATTCCATAGCAGCATCTACCGAATCTGACAACTCCATCTTTTCAGTAACAGTTATAAAATGTTTGTTAAAAAGTTCTGCAACACTATACACATCTGTCACCAGTGTATCATTTACTCTTAATGCTATTTGTTCCTCTTCATGTCTGGTTCTAACGGTCTCCTCCTCCACTATATCCCATATTGTCTTTATTTTGTTACCTGATATGACTATCTTTTCCTTGTAATATATTTGCTTTGATGTCCATATTACAGTCTTTAATATTTTTTAGTATTTGTTGTAATGTGCTATAGCGTCAACATCGGAACTGTTTTGGATTGACAGATACCGCTATTCCTTGAGTAATCCATGACTTCTTTGTAGACTTTGGGGGAAAACATTGTTCGAATAAGGTAAGCACTTTATTAGCAAAAGTGTCACATTTTTCATTCATGCCATGAGCACTATAAACATCAGTCCAGTGAATGTCTCTGAGGAGTGCCCTACAAAAATCAATTTTTGGCTTATTGATTACCCTCCTGAGCTCAGATTTAACAGATTTTATATCCTGTTCAGTATTAACATTTAACAGAAGGAACTGCATGTCATGGTCTGAGAGGCCATTGACTATTGGTTTTGTAATATAATTTTGTTCATTGGACTTTTCTATGAAGATATTATCAATGGCTGTTTGTGAGCAATTGGTTACCCTGGGGGGGGGGGGGGGGGGGGGGATCTTTACAGTGGGAATTAAGTTAAATGATAGTGTTACTAACTCAAATAAGTTCTCATTGGGAGAGTCTTTAAGAAAATCTACATTTAAATCACCAGCAACCACTATTTCTTTGTTTTTGGTTGCAAATGGGCCAGTACAGCTTCAAGGTGGTTTACGAACAGATTAAAGTTACCTGCAGGTGCTCGATATACACTTAATATTATGAAGGATTTTTGTGAAATTCTACTTCTGTTGCACATGCTTCCATATGCTGTTCTAGGCAAAATTTATGAATGTCTATGTTCTTAAATTTATGACAGTTCCTGATGAATGTGGCAACTCCTCCATTCTCCATTTCTGATCTACAAAAGTGAGATGCTAACCTAAACCCTGTAACACTTAAAAGTTCTATACCAGTGGTCACATGATGTTCAGAGAGGCAGGTTTGAAGACTAATTCATCTATACAGATAGTTAATTCATTAATTTTATTTCTCAGTCCTTGACTATTTTGATGCAATAAAGAAAGCTGACATTTCACATTGACTAAGTTAAAATTGGGTAAAGTTAAAATATCTGCTGACTGTTGAAAATTCTTAACCAATAGCTGATGTAATAAGCTAGAATTATGTTTTTTTGGTTTCTTTCTCAAACTAAAGGTTTGTCTCAGTTCTAACCTCACTTAAAATTTGGTTTCTTTCTGTCCTCCCTACCCTAAAAAAGCGTCTTTTCTGAACCCTATAACCACTGGTATTTTTCCACTCATGACAGTGCCTCCCCCCTTTAACTTTCCTGCTATTTTCCCAGCTAATTTACCCTTGCCCTTCCTGTTGAGTTGACGGCCATGCCTAGTATAATCCCACCTATTGAGAGAATAAACAGGAACCACACCAGCGTGTGACGCTGCACATGACATTAGCAGCCATTCCAGCTCCAAATTAACTCTCTTGACAGAAGAGTTCAAACGAGGTCGGTCATGGCACCCAAGAACAGATACAACCTCAACACTAGTATGCTTCGATGCTGATGCAATCTATGCTGGTGCAATCTTTGCTGGTCATACTCTATACTGTACCCAGGATCTCTGTCAATACTGTTACCTGGCCCACCCACTAGTAAGAATCATACCAGTTGATAGATTATGTCAGTAATTTTGAGGATATTATGAATGGCTTACAACATTCTTCAACAGGTTTTTCACCTTTTGAAATTATGTTTAATTGCAGACCAGTTAACTTTATTTGTGAAAATGAGTTTCCGCCATGTAAAATCCTATCACCTAAAGAGTGTGTAAGGAAGATGATGAAAAAATAGAGGGATAGGCAAAAGCAGAGACATGATTGTAAAGGTAGATTTTCTAAGTTTGAAGTAGGAGATCTTGTGCTGGTGAAAGTCAAAGAGAAATCTAGTGTTGACGTCCGAAACACAGAAAGTTTTTGGTGTTTATGTTAGACCATTCGAAATTCTTGCAAATCCACATCCTAATGCATACAGACTTACATATACAAAGTCTAAGAAGTTGTTTGGATTATGCAATATCACTGAACTAAAAGCATACAGACATGATCCATAAGTATCTAATTTTTGTCTGTTTGTATTTTTTTCCATTGCCATTGTATGTACGATTATGTAGTTTCTCAAGTTCTATTTTATCCATTGACTGAGTTCATATCTATTTGTAGATTCATAAGAATATAGAACTATGTTTTGTTTGTCTGGAATGTGGTATGTAAGATGATGTGAACTTTAAAGTTCTGTCTTACCTATTGACTGAGTTGAAATCTATGTTACAATATACACACATCAAAAAGAATTTTGCATCACTTCGGTTCCTAGAGTTCTGGGACCTGTACAGAAAATTGGAATAGAGATAAACATAATTTCTGCCCTTTTTATTGCTCATGAAAACCACACATTGCATGTTGTACCACCATACAGAGAGATGTCCAAATTGCTGTACACACCAGTACCTCTAATGCCCAGCAGCACGTCCTCTTGCATTGATGCATGCGTGTTTTCATCATGGCGTGCTATCCACAAGTTTCACAAGGCACTTTTGGTCCTGATTGTGCCACTCCTCAATGGCGATTTGGCATAGATCCCTCAGAGTCCTTGGTGGCTAACATCTTTCATAAATAGCCCTTTTCAATCTATCCTAGGCATGTTTGATAGGGTTCATGTCTGGAGAACATGAGGGCCACTCTAGTCGGGTGAAGTTGTTATCCTGAAGGAAGTCATCCACAAGATGTGCATGATGGAGCCACAAATTGTCATCCATGAAGATGAATGCCTCACCAGTACGCTGCCGATATGGTTGCACTATTGGTCGGAGGATGGCATTCATGCAACATACAGTCTTTACAGCGCCTTCCATGACCACCAGCGGCACACGTCGGCCCCACAAAATGCAACCCCCAAACAGCAGGTATCCTCCACATTGCTGCACTCGCTGGACAGTGTGTCTAAGGCGCTCAGCCTGACTGGGTTGCCTCCAAACATGTCTCCGACGATTGTCTGGTTGGAGGCATATATGACACTCATTGGTGAAGAGAACATTATGCCAATCCTGAGCAGTCCATTCAGCATGTTGTTGGGCCCATCAGTACTGTGCTGCATGGTGCCGTGATTACAAAGATGGATCTCATCATGGACATCGGGAGTGAAGTTGCGCATCATGCAGCCTATTGCTCGCAGTTTGAGTCGTAACACGACATCCAGTGGCTGCACAAAAAGCACTATTTAACATGGTGGCATTGCTGTCAGGATTCCTCTGAGCCATAATCTGTAGGTAGTGGTCATCCACTGCAGTAGTAGCCCTTGGGTGGCCTGAGTGAGGTATGTCATTGACAGTTCTCTCTGTATGTCCTCCAAGTCTGAACAACATCGCTTTGGTTCACTCTGAGACGCCTGCATACATTCCTTGTTGAGAGCCCTTCCTGGTGCAAAGTAACAATGCGGACGTGATCGAACTGTGGTATTGACTGTCTAGGCGTGGTTGAACTACAGACAACACAAGCCGTGTACCTCCTTCCTGATGGAATGACTGGAAGTGATCGGCAGTCACGCCCCCTCTGTCTAATACACGCTACTCATGCATGGTTGTTTACATCTTTAGGTGGGTTTAGTGACATCTCTGAATACTCAAAGGGACTGTGTCTGTGATACAATATCCACAGTCAATGTCTACCTTCAGGAATTCTGGGAACTGGGGTGATGCAAAACTTTTTTTGATGTATGTATAATTATGTTCTGTATTAGATTTGTGCTTTAAAATTTGATACATATATTCCATGAGACTAAATGATTAGATCTTTCTTCAATTTTAAAATGGGACAATGTTCATAATTTGTACTGTAAAAATTAGGGATAGTATCTGAGCATATCTCTGCATTACCTTATTAGGCCATTTTTTAATTGCATTTAACTCTCTTTATTAATGTTTCATATATGAACACTTTTTAATTTCAGCTGACATAAATTCCATATAACTGAGTTTGAAAAGTTACTAAGGAGAACATATCTTGTGTGATGTGAAGTAGGTATTGAACAGCATATTTAGTAAACAAAACAATGTTTCAGGACTTGATGGATGTGATTGCTAGACAGGAAGTTAACTACCCGTTGGAGCATGTGATGAGAACTCCAGGGAGGAAGCTGAAAGATGTGAGCAGAGCCACTCCCCACATAGGTGGGGACCAATAAACTTGCAAGGGATTATGGGTGCTGAGTAACGTACTCTAGCATCAGCCGACTGGATCTGTGTTGTGACTAATAAAAAAACCATGATTTGGGGGACCGAATTTCCAATCATTATGTAACTGTAAATCAGTATGTATTTTTTTATCAACTATAAATGAATCTTCTAAGTCTACATATATGTAGGTTAGTTGTATGGACAGTTATTAAATAGTGGAAGACATTTACTAGTATGGACAATATAACAAGATTTATCCATGTCTGCTTTCATACTCAGAGTTTGGTTCTCAAGCTACTGGATTGTGTCAACATTCAAAGCTAGTTTATAACTAAGGTTACCTGAATTTATACTGAGTATTGCAATATTTTTGGGTACTCCTGGTCATTGTGACGTGTGTGTGTGTGTGCGCGCGCGCGCTTTCACTCGCTCTAGGAGAACGCACAACCACTGATTGAAGCTAGATGCTTCTCACAATTACTCTTTGCATACCGTATGATTGAACTTACTGATATGATTATGAACTTTATTCACTTTGTTGTGTCACAACTTTTTTTTCTGGTTTGTACCCGGTGTGGTTTCGATTCATGGGTCGGTCCCCAAATCGTAAACTTAGGCCCTAACGTTTTTCCATTATTTTATTCTTTCATGAGTCAACATATCTTTGAATACTCTGGTTTATGGGACTGACTGATTCCACATTTTTGCTGGTATGTACTAGTCGTCATGAGTTGTTCAAGTTAGCTCACTCGTCGTACACTCAGGCTTTGAAATTTTTTCTCTTCTCTTTTTGAAGATTTATTTGTGTAGATCTTAACTTAAAATTTATAAATTCTAGTAATTTACATTGTCTTTGTAATTATTTCTATAGTTTAGTGGTGTAATGTTTTGACCTTGTATTATTTGTCTTGTGACAGTGTGTTCCACAGATCTGAAAATCTAAATGCCATATCCTGAGATATGTATAGATTATTATTTGTATAGTAGATTTTTTCTTATGTTCTCTGTACTGTTATATGTATCAGATACTTCTATAAATCTATCTGCTATCCTGGGGATAATTTTGTTCACTTTTTGGCAAACCTTATAGTCTTGTCACAAAATGATGTAAGCACCCTGTTTCCAAATTTTGTGAGGGGGATGAGACAATGGGTCACTCACCTCTAACATTACCTTTTTTTTATATATAAAAATACCCGATACCATGTATACTATCGATTCTTATACAGGTGAACGTTACATCTGCTATCTAACTCAATGAACTTCATATGATTTTGTATACGTTGTTATGTTTTGGGCTAAAATATGTAAAAAGAAATCAATTTGATAGTACTCTGTACATACAGTTAAAATAACGGCTCTTTTAGAATAACTGAAATTACAAAATTTCTGGCATACTTAAAAATTTGCATTATTAATTGCACAATCTAATGTTAATTATAAATTTAATTCTGGACTCATTTATAAAAGAATGATATAAATGGTAAAGATTCTTTTTGTGTCAAGAAAGTTTGTAAATTTTTTGGAATGTTGTGAGTTCGGCAAAATGTTAGTAGTAGTGGTCATGCCTCAGCTGGAATCAGATGTATATATGATTTTGTCACTAATAATGTTATTTGTGGAGTGACCGAAGTGAAAATTGTAAAGTCGTCATGATTTTGAAGAATGGGATAAAATAAAAAGATATTTATCGCAACAGGCAAATCTTCATCAGTCATTTCATCTTCAGGAAACAACGTTATAAAATTACAGCCTCAAGAACATACCCCAAGACACAACAAGACTTTGTGCCAACAACAACAACAACAAGATAAAGAAGATAAATAAAAGGTTTTTCTTTTGTATATCTGACGCCCCTCAAAGCTTTTGAAAATAATGAAGAGAAATTTAATGGTGATATGTGGGAGGGTGAGATTACACTATTCCATTCTTCTTCTGGAACAATGTTGTCTTCAACAGGAATTTTTGTACAAAACCAGCCTTTGAGCAATAATTTAACAGTGTTGTGTTACAGGATTTCAGGCAGCAACAAACACAGACAGTCTGCATAATGTTGAGTCTCATCACTTTCTTTCTCATACTGAATTAAATTTACTTCTGCCACAGGCTATAGATGACTTCTACAGTTTGGCAAAAGGAACACAACATTCACATTCCTCAGAAATGATGTTTCCTTGGGATGTATATGGCATCAGCAAATAATGTGCTCAATTTTCTTCCCTGCTGCACCCATCTTGTATCTGAATGCTTGAAAAGGCTCAACATTTCTATCATCATCATCACTGCATTACTGTCTACTATTAATACAAGGTAGTACTTTTATGTTTTTGAAACATCACTTCTATCATTATTTACACACGACAGTGTTGCCATCCTTTCTTTAGTTTAAGTTTTACCTCCATGAAATTTTTCTCTCTTATTGGAATATATTGCCAAAAGTTAGTTATAAGGGACACCAGTTTCATCAGTGCTGAAAATGTCTCTGGGGTCATAACTTTGTATCAATTGTAGTAACGTAACCTCCTTCCAATAGTTTACACTCAGTATGTCCAAAGCCTCACTTTGTTTGCATAAACTTTGAAATGACAGGTTCTTATGTTTTTAAAATGAGCCAACCAGTATTTGATACACAGAAATTTTTAAATTATCTCTTGTGTGTGCGGTATCACAAGCCTTCTCTTACAGTATGTTTCCACTTACAGAAATGCTGCCTCTTCCCATTCCTTGAAACCACCTTAAAAGAATATTTTACATGGAGCTGAATGTAGCCACCAATGTTCTTCCTTTGCCATCCAGAGGGATCATTAGCTTAGGCATATATGAATGTTCCATTATTTTTAACTATGTCACACAATTAGACTTTGCTATTTTGTGTTCCTTCACCATGTTGTAAAGTTTTGTTATGATTTTCTTTGACATAATGAATGAGCTTCAGCTTGTTGAATTGTAAGCTTTCTACGTTTGCAGGCTATAACTACACTGAAACTGGTAACTTTGACTCACTGGTAATAAAACAACTACAGTTCTTGCATTTCTTAAGACTCAGTGACTGTGATGGTAGCTCACACGAACTAAGTTACATAGTTGGCAGGGCGGAAATGGATTTTCATTCTTTAAAGCATCTTCCCGGTATCACTATAAGACAGTCAGGTTACTGAGAAAAGGCTATGACCTAGGTATGTGTTGACCATAATAACAGAGTACCACTTACTGCTTAACATGCCACGAAGTACGACCCGTGTAAAACAAAGGAATCAAAAATGCACTCAGACACTTTAAGTATTGCAGAACAACTGGATTTTAATCTGCAGAATGTCTGATGTTTGCTCCTTAAAATTGGACTTTTTCTTAAATTTGGACCAAGTGAGATGGTGCAGTAGTTCCAACACTGGACTCACATTTTGAAGGCTGGCTGTTAAAATCTGCATCAGGTCTTCCAGATTTAGGTTTTTCATCATTTCCTCACACTGCTCCTGGCAAATGCCATGATTTTATTATTATTATTAAAGGGCATGGCTAATTTCCTTCCCCATCATTGAAACTATCCAATGATCGCAATGTCAATGGGACACTAAACCATAATCTTCCTTCCTTAAACATTGGTCTATTAAAAGCACAGAGGAATAACATTCTTGTTCTAGGAGTTTTGCCAGGATATGGAATGCCAGTTTTCCTTGAAAGAGGGTTCTTTAATATGGGGTTTTGCTGTAACTGCATCACCTACAAAAAAGTCTTAGGTTACTACTAAAACTGTCTGCCACTGTATTAACATACCTGAACAGCAGGGATCCCTGGGACACATCCAATATTTGGCCTACTTCTAAACATTTTGATGATTCTCCACATCATGAAAAAAAAAAAAACTTGCTGGAGCCTCCCTACTAAGACAACCCCAACACAGTCATAAATTTTGTTTGATACCTCATGTGAAATTTCATCAGTATGTGTAGTACTAAGTCAAAAACTTTTTGGAAGTCAAGGAATACTGAATGCACCTAATTGCCTTGATATATGGTACATAGCCAGTTGGGGGACAGTCTGTATCAATCTTTTATGTCAGAAGCAAGGAGCTCATCACTCAACAGTTTCTTAGAAAACTAAAGCTGGAGTTTAAGAGCTATTTCATAACCTTCCTTTTCATCACATTCATCCTATGTCACAAGTTCAATAAACCAACTTCTCTGTACTTACTATAATGCCCAGTAATTTTTAAGTGTGATGCAGAACCAAAAACCTGCTGAGTTAAAGCCCAGCAACATGTTAATATTGATCAAGAGACAAGATTTGTAGGTAGAATATTTTTATATGGAAGCAACATTCCAATTCAGATTCTGGGCCATTGTCAGTGTAAATGAGTTAACTCCTGTTTATTAACCTTCTTTTCTTCATTTAACAATAAATACTTAGGTCTGCAGCGATCTGTTAAAAGTTTTTTTTAAATAAATAACCTATTTTAGTAGCATTGTAAGTAAACAAATTAAATGTGCCAGACATACCACTCTAACTTACAACATTCAAGAAAACACACTAAAAAATTTCAATTTATTGCCTGCATCTTCCTCTAAAACAATGGTCATACATAATAAGACTGGTATTCCTGTTTCTTGTCTTTAACCAAACTTATAACTGCCGAAGGGGAAAGTTTGGAAGTATGATAAGTTATATCCATCTTCTGCACAACCACTTAGACTTTGATCAACCACAATTTTCTTTTCTTGTACTTTTCCAGATTCAAAACACTGGTTGTTGAGACCATTTTATTTTTGGAAATACATGTAAATAAGAAGCTACTATGTAAAATATAGATATAACTAACAGTAGTGTTCAGGTCTGTAACTTTCTTGGTTATGATAGTGAATGTGAAGTAAAGAAAACCAAACAGCAAAAAAGGTGTAGAAAACAGGGGGACAAAATCTTAGTTAAGCTGTAGGTGATGGCAGCTAGAAGAAACACACTTTAAGAAAGTAAAAATGGAGTGCAATAAAAGAAATTAGTTACAACAATGGTGCAAGAGATGGGAGATTGTGACTCAGAGAGAAGAAAGCAAGAATAATATTGTATATAGAAATTAGGGATGGACTGGTATGTTATGCAAAATCAGTATGAAGAGAAGTTAATACATCAGTTACACACTGAGTAAATAACTTTACTAATTTGAGTATTTTCAATTAATATATTAATAGCAAAAAATTGAAGGATAAAACATAAAAAGTGTGAAAACTATAAAAAGTGAAAGGAATTTACAGCATAATTAGGAAAGGAGAGGACAAATGTAATGGATGTGTGAAAGGGAGAAGAGGAGATGATCAATTTTCAAAATTTGATAATTTTTTGAATTTTTTCCCTGATATGAACAACATACATGATAATCATCACTATAGCTGTCATTCAGGTTATGTCTGTTTCATAATGCAGTAGTAATTAGTCTCAAATGCATAGTGCAATGAATTTACTACACAGTTTAAACAATACAGAAGTGCCAGATGTAACAAAACCTGCTATCAGTATTCAAGAAATGTTAAAAGAAGAGTTGACAGATAACGCATACTGTTAAGGTACGTCCACATGATGCCTCTTTCGTCATGTGCAATCACAGATGCACAGGAAAAAGGGGTGTGCACAAAAATTCGTTCAAAGAATGCATGTATGCATAGGCGTCTCATGTTCCCATGTTGCCTCACTATGCAAGCAGTCTGCTATGAATCTCCTTCTTTACTTGGGAGCCTGTGTTACATTTTATTGTGACAAAAGGGCAACAGAGAAAGAAAATGCAAAAGTGATTGCAGGTAAGGAAGTATATAAACAAGAGGGAAACAAGAAATACAAATCAATGACAACATTTTGTCTGCAAATTTCAGGAGGAGGTCACAATAGATTTTTGATTTTCTTATTGGGAAACTGCAGCAACAGGGTTGGCAATACAATTTTGTTAGCTAGTAACTATACACTTGTTTGAATTATTTATTCCTCATTTCAAAATAAAGCATTTCAAATCTATAAAATTTGTAGCTTGTAATGTGAAATAATTGTAATTTATTATTTGATTGTTTTATACCTCTTTTCAGTGTAGGAAGTCTACAGGCTGCTTTTTATTAGCATATTGTGTTCCTATATGATACTACAATTTGTATCTATTAGCATCTGTAAGTACTGTTCTAATGTATTCCATATCCACACAATTCTTTTGCATCCTGTATCAACAGAACAAGAATAAATCAATAAAAATGAAAGTGATTATTCCTGAAACTGAGAAATAATTAAGGGAAGTTCTTAGTTGTTATATGAAGGTTAAAATACTTTCAATGCATCACATGTATTTAATAGTGAAATACGATATGCAGACTAACACTCTCAGACTCGACAAATTTGAGAATTTCATAGACACGAGAATCCACTAGAATGGAGGCTGTATTTTTCAGTTTCATAGTTTTTGCATGGTCAGTGTGCTTCATTTCTATTTTCAGTGGTTTGTTGAGGAGCTACATACATCCCATCACTTCTTTTGTTCAGATTCAGGCTCCACGGATGCTGTCGCCACAGCATGAATATTCATCCACAGTTTTTGTATATGCATACTTTTCATAAATTTTTAGTTTTTGCTTCTTAGTTTTCCTTCTTCAAAACTTCAGATACTAGTCTTTACAGAAATTTGACTGGAGACTTTTTATCTAATAAGTGACACTCAGGGCAAGACACCTTGAATTTTTATTCAAATAATCTTCAGAAGTAGCTTTCTATACAACTTTTTTCTTTGCCTGTAATCATCTATAAACTTAAGTGCGCTTCCTTTGGAGTCAACAGACACTACTGCACATAAATCACTTTACAACATAACCTCAACACACTACGCAGACACACATGGGCCCCAGCTGCCTGTCACCTGCTAAAAGGTGCAAAGATTCTCACCAAAGGCAAGTAACAATGTGCTTTACACATGGTCTCCATTTTCGGGAAATTCAAATGCACATATGTGGATGTGTAGTGGTGCTGTTGGAACTTGATGTGCAAGTGCAAAGTTGAAGACAAGAAAGGCATAGTGTGGACACACCTTTACAGTATCTTCTATCCATATTTTCAATTAAGTTTTTGTAAGCTCAGCGTTACAACTACTTTGAAAATTAAGCTTTTCAGGCAAGATGTATGTAACAACTTCTGGTTTACAGAAAACAGGAATGACAAATACATTCTGTCTCAAGATTTTTACAATTTCGATTCTATAAATGAAGCCAAAGCTGCAACTGAGGCCCAACATGAACTTTCATGCTGCCTCCAAATACAGAGTTTATAATGAAATTAATTACAAAAATATGCAGTAACCTTTAGAGAGCTTTCAGTATCACAAAACTGCAAATGTAACAGAAACTAAAATCAATTAAAAATAAGCTATTTAACAACATTAGTCTCCAGTCTTTTAACCGCTTGCCTCAGCTGCTCTACAACAGTTTCAACATCATGTTGAGTTGTCTCTCTTCCAATACTGAGCCGGAGAGTGCAACAAGCCTTCTGTCTTGGAACACCGGAGGCAATAAGGACACCTGCCAACAAGAAAGGAAGAACTATTTCTACTGAGAAAGAACAACAGCTATGAGAGTACATTACAGCAATTTTATTGCTGGCTTGAAAACAGGATCCACTCAGTAGACCAACTTACTAGTCATCTGAGTAAGCAAACTTTCAGTTAAAATTAAAATATTATTTTTGGACGTGGCCATTCTGGAACATTAAACAAAAGTTTGTCAATAATAATAAATTGACCTCCAACAATAGAATGTGTTTGGCCTCTCACAAAAATTTCTGATGGCCTGGGAAACAGTGTATATTAGCACAAACAAGTTTCATTTGTAAATACTATTAAAATCCAATGACAATTTATTGTTGAAAATTTATACTAGCAATAGTCCAGCAAGATTAATCAAGAACATTTCATTAATATCTGGCAAATACTGAAGTGTGTTGATCAATGGTCAAAACCCATCATACATTGTGCTCTAGGTAAAGACAGTATGTAGCAAGTAAGATAATCAAAGATGACAGACCCAAATTGCTTCAAATATTTTATTTGCGGAGTGTTGCAAAAACACTGTTATACTTTGATGCAGGAAAGCCTTTGATGAAAGTGACAAAGAAACCTCAGTGGCAGCTAGTGCATCTATCAGGAGAGCTGTGTGTAAAGCCTACAATGATCTCCACAGTCAGATCTTTGTGAATGAACTTTCAAAAAATCCTAAAAAGCTCTAGTTGAGTTTAAAGCCAATTAATGGATACAAATTTTCCATCCAGTCTTTCATGGAGCAATCTCTTGTTCAGTCTTGAGAGAACAATAAGAGCCAAAACATTAACCCTTACATAGTTGTGCCTCTTTTTATTTCTTTATTGCTCGCATAGTATGCTGTGTATACTATCCTCTTGGTCTGTAGTTTAGGACCTACAATTATGTGGTTGTAGCTGTTTACAGTTATTGTAGAGATACAGTGAGTCTAGTTTAATTTGAAAAAATAAATACATCATGAATGAGTGCATTTGAAGAGCATATGAACATTAATTACTGTCTATTTGGGCTTCAAAACAGGTGCTGCATTGCACTGTGCTGTGCTCTTTGCATGTCAGTTTATTACACGAAATACATGTAATAGTTGTTACTCTGTGGTTCACCCTTCCACAAAGGTACCATCACCCACTCAACTTTTTGTGGTGTTTCTTCAATGGGCATTTCACTTCCTTTGCATCCAAAACTGTTTAGATATTTCTTTATGTTCCCAGATAAAAACATGATTTTGGCTCTCGAGGTTAGTTGGGCCATCATTAACCATAAACTCAAGTGTTTTTGAAAAAACTCTCCTAGTGAAACCTGGATGTGAAAAATTCTATATGATCTCAGCATTGATTCCTGCTACATTCAATAGGTAAGAAAATCTTCTGGTTCTTCTGGAAACAGAATAATTGGTGGCTAACTTGTCAGCTGTGTTCACACCAACTTTGCTTGAATTATAAAAGGTGATTATGCCCAGTTTGTGTGTTTCTGGATACAGTCTGGCCTTGGCAGCGAGAGACAATGGTCATGTGAGAGTTGTATTTGCATGAATGTGTGTGTTTTCTACTTTCAGCCAAAAGTTTACTTTTAGCTGTCTTTTTATTGTGTGTGGCATCTGCAATTCTACAACTCCACTATATGGTGAGTAGCAATCTATACTTTTCGTAATATTGTCATTATTCCATCCCAGATTTTAGGTTGTTTGATTTCCCCTTTATATATTACATTTATATTTACATATTATATAAACTTTTAAAAACAGGTATACATAAAAATGCACACATATTCTCATGTAACGCTGAGTCAAAATTTCAAGTTAATCAACCGACTACTTCTCGAGATTTGTAAGCACAAAGATACCTAGGCTGAATTTTATATATAAATGTAGCTGTACAGTTCGAGGGGCCGGAAGTTTTAAGGAGGGACTGCAAGTCAAGTTTACTTTCTTCCCAAGATCCACAAATTCAGTAATCTTGGTCATCCCATACTTGCTGGCTTCGAAGCACCCACTGAATGTCTATCTGTCTTAGCTGATCAACACTTGCAATACATAGCACAAAGACTTCCCGCATATATTAAAGACACCAACCATTTACTAGATCATCTGAAATCGAGCCGGTTCCACTGATACCACCTCCGTCTGTACCAACATCCCATGTTTACATGGCCTGTCTGCTGATGCACATTTCTTCAGTCATCACCAACCTAATTCCAAACCTATGACATCCTCGATTATCATCCAAATCAACTTTATACTTACCGACAAGTAATTCACCTTTGAGGAGCAGACATACAAACAGATCAGGGGTACACCCGTGGGAACCAGGATTGTCCCTTCCTATGCCACCTTTTCATGGGTCAATTGGAGCGAGCTTTCCTTGGACCCATAAGCCTTCAGCCCCTCGTCTGGTTTAAATACATTGATGACATCTTTGCTATATGGATTCACAGGGAGGCTTACCTGTTAAAATTCCTGTAATCTCTAAATACAATCTACCAAATAAATTTCATTTGGTTCTATTCTGAATCCCATGCAACTTTCCTTGTAGTTGATCTCAGCTTCACTGAAGGGCAGCTACACACTTCTGTTTACATTAAACCTGCTAACAAACAACAGTACTTACATATTGAAAGCTGCCATCCTTTCTATGTCAAACGTTCCCTCCCACACAGCCCTTGGCATTCAGGTAAACATGTTCGTTCAGATGCACACTCTTTACAGCAATACACCGTCACTCTCACCTCAGCTTCCATTGTATGCAATTAGCCAAACAACCTAGCTCAAAAGCAAATTTCCCAGGTCATCACATCCAATACTGGTAATAATGATCCCTCCAAAAAACAACTTAGTCATACATCATTTGTCACTCAGTATTATCCTTGTCTTGAATGTATTAATCGGCTACTTTGACAGGCCATGACTTCCTGTAATCAGGCCCTGAAATGAGATCCATTCTGTCTGATGGTTTTGCACAACACACCTACAATAGCTTTTTGATGTCCTCCCAACCTCCGCAATATCCTTGTCAGATGCTATGCTTCTTCTGCACGCATCTCCCTATCCTATGGGTCCTATCCTGTGACCGTCCCCACTGCAAGCCTTGCCCTATGCACCCTCCCACCATCACCTATACCAGCCCGGTACCTGGCAAAACATATACTATCAAAGGGAGAGCCACCTTTGAAATGACAAGACATATCAGCTGTTATGTAAACACTTTTTGGTCTTTTAGATCAGCATGACTACACCAAGTTATCAGTTAGGATGAATAGGTATAGGCAGAGGACGTATACTAGAAACACACAACAGCCTGTTCCAGAGCATGCACTTCAACAAGACAGTCGTGACCTCAGTGCCTGTTTCACCACATATGCCATGTTATGGTATAACATGAAGTGCCAGTACAAAGATGTGGAACACAGGAGCAGAGAAGGCGGTGAGAAAACGGTGGCCAATAGTGAGCGAAACTGGATGGCACCACGCCAAGAACGACACCTGGAAGAAGGGAATATAAGCGACACGCCTGCTAGCCTCGGCCACTCAGATCACGGACGCTAGTTATCAGTGACATGTGTCAACTTGCCTGAACAGTTCACATATTAAGGACACTGAATTATATTGGAAATTGCAACTACAATTTGTAAATCTCCAAAGTTAAGTATTGTCAGTTGTTTTATAGAAATGAAACTACTAATTGTATTTGTTTGCATCATTGTACAGCATTCCAAGAACACAACATCCCCTAGGCACCCTACTAGCGACGAGTGGGCAAGACACCACATGCCATCTGGATTCTTCCCCCAGACACCAGTTTCTCAGAATTCCACACGTGGGAACTGGGACTACAACATGTCCTTGGTTCTTGTCTCCCACCTGTCCTTTATATGTTAATTTCTTCAGTCTTGGCACTTATTCACAGTAACTGTTCTTTCTTTTCTTCACTCTGAGTTTTCTACCTCTTTCATTTTCTCACTTGTCTATTTTTCACCCCCCTCTCCCTCCACACACACACACACACACACACACACACACACACACACACACACACACACACAATGCAGTTAGCTTTTTTTGTCTTATTAACTTGTGCATGGTGTTTTAGCAGTAATCTCTGTCTTGCATTTTATCTTATCTTCCACCTTTAAGCACTCAGGTTTTCAAATCTTGTCTGGTATGGTCCCTAACAATCAGTCTTTCCTTCTCATCCTGTCTGGTAAGTCTCCTCTGACACAGGGTCCTGAGTGACTTTTCTGAACTCTACCTCTTTTTCCTAAACCTTACCAGTCATTTTCCTTCACCCTTCTTCTTTCCCCTTCAACCCTTCTGCCAGAAGGAGCAACAACTGGTTCCAAAAGCATGCATACATTATAGCTTTTATATGTGTGTTCTCCTGTTGCCACCTTGTGAGAAGATTCTTTATCTATCCATTTACATTACATTTTCAAAAACTGATTATTTTTGTTGATATAACAACAGACAGAAAGGCTGTCATTACATGAGTCAACAGAAAATACTACTCAGAATGGAGAAACATTTTAAATGAAGTTTCAGAAGGGTCTATATTAGACCCAATCCTTTTTTTAAATTTAAATCACCAATCACCCACCACAGATTTCCATTCGGTAATATTTGCACATGACACATCAGGTCTCACTGAAAATAGTAATTAAGATAAACTTCCAAAAAATTCCATAGGCACTCCAGAAAACATTCTTGTTTCCATGTGTTGTTGTTGTGGTCTTCAGTCCTGAGACTGGTTTGATGCAGCTCTCCATGCTACTCTACCCTGTGCAAGCCTCTTCATCTCCCAGTGCCTACTGCAGCCTACATCCTTCTGAATCTGCTTAGTGTATTCACGTCTTGGTCTCCCTCTTCGATTTTTACCCTCCACACTGCCCTCCAGTACTAAATTGGTGATCCCTTGATGCCTCAGAACATGTCTTACCAATCGATCCCTTCTTCTAGTCAAGTTGTGCCACAAACACCGCTTCTCCCCAATTCTATTCAATACCTCCTCATTAGTTATGTGATCTACCCATCTAATCTTCAGCATTCTTCTGTAGCATCACATTTCGAAAGCTTCTATTCTCTTCTTGTCTAAACTATTTATCGTCCATGTTTCACTTCCATACATGGCTACACCCCATACAAATAATTTCAGAAACGACTTCCTGACACTTAAATCAATACTCGATGTTAACAAATTTCTCTTCTTCAGAAACAATTTCCTTGCCATTGCCAGTCTACATTTTATATCCTCTCTACTTCGACCATCATCAGTTATTTTGCTCCCTAAATAGCGAAACTCACTATTTAAAGTGTCTCATTTCCTTATCTAATAATTCCCTCAGCATCACCCGACTTAAGTCGACTACATTTCATTATCCTCGTTTTGCTTTTGTTGATGTTCTTCTTATACCCTCCTTTCAAGACACTGTCCATTCCATTCAACTGCTCTTCCCAGTCCTTTGCTGTCTCTGACAAAATTACAATGTCATCGGCAAACCTCAAAGTTTTGATTTATTCTCCATGGATTTTAATACCTACTCCAAACTTTTCTTTTGTTTCCTTTACTGCTTGCTCAATATACAGATTGAATAGCATTGGGGGGAGGCTACAACCCTGTCTCACCCCCTTCCCAAGCATTGCTTCACTTTCATGTCCCTCGACTCATATAACTGTCATCTGGTTTCTGTACAAACTGTAAATAGCCGTTCGCTCCCTGTATTTTACCCCTGCCACCTTCAGAATTTGAAAGAGAGTATTCCAGTCAACATTTTCAAAAGCTTTCTCTAAGTCTACAAATGCTAGAAATGTAGGTTTGCCTTTCCTTAATCTTTCTTCTAAGGTAAGTCGTAGGGTCAGTATTGCCTCACGTGTTCCAGAATTTCTACGGAATCCAAACTGATCTTCCCCGAGGTTGGCTTCTACCAGTTTTTCCATTCGGCTGTAAGGAATTCGCGTTAGTATTTTGCAGCTGTGACATATTAAACTGATAGTTCAGTAATTTTCACATCTGTCAACACCTGCTTTCTTTGGTATTGGAATTATTATATTCTTCTTGAAGTCTGAGGGAATTTCGCCTGTCTCATACATCATCATGCTCACCAGATGGTAGAGTTTGTCAGGACTGGATTTCCCAAGGCTGTCAGTAGTTATAATGGAATGTTGTCTACTCCAGGGGCCTTGTTTCAACTTAGGTCTTTCAGTTCTGTCAAACTCTTCACGCAGTATCGTATCTTCCGTTTCATCTTCATCTACCTCCTCTTCCATTTCCATAATATTGTCCTCAAGATCATTGCCCTTGTATAGACCCTCTACATACTCCTTCCACCTTTCTGCTTCCCCTTCTATTCTTAGAACTGGGTTTCCATCTCAGCTCTTGATATTCATGCAAGTGGTTCTCTTTTCTCCAAAGGCCTCTTTAATTTTCCTGTAGGCATTATCTATCTTACGCCTCATGAGATAAGCCTCTCCATCCTTACATTTGTCCTCTAGCCATCCCTGCTTAGCCGTTTTGCACTTCCTGTCGATCTCATTTTTGAGATGTTTGTATTCCTTTTTGCCTGCTTCACTTGCTGCATTTTTGTATTTTCTCCTTTCATGAATTAAATTCAGTATCTCTTCTGTTACCCAAGGATTTCTACTAGCCCTTGTCTTTTCACCTACTTGATCCTCTGCTGCCTTCACTATTTCATTCCTCAAAGCTACCCATTCGTCTTCTAATGTATTTCTTTCCCCCATTCCTGTCAATTGTTCCCTTATGCTCTCCCTGAAACTCTGTACAACCTCTGGTTCTTTCAGTTTATCCAGGTCCCATCTCCTTAAATTCCTACCTTTTTGCAGTTTCTTCAGTTTAATCTACAGTTCATAACCAATAGATTGTGGTTAGAGTCCACATCTGCCCCTGGAAATGTCTTACAATTTAAAACCTGGTTCCTAAATATAATCTATCTGAAACCTTTTAGTATCTTCAGGGTTCTTCCCATGTATACAACCTCCTTTTATGATTCTTGAACCAAGGGTTAGCTATGATTAAGTTATGCTCTGTGCAAAATTCTACCAGGTGGTTTCCTCTTTCATTTCTTAGCCCCAATCCATATTCACCTACTACGTTTCCTTCTCTTCCTTTTCCTACTGTCGAATTCCAGTCGGCCATGAGTATTAAATTTTCATCTCCCTTCACTACCTGAATAATTTCTTTTTTCATCATACATTTCATCAATTTCTTCATCTGTAGAGATAGTTGGCATATAAACTTGTACTGAATAAAATTATGTATTTACAAAGCCTAAGTGATGGAATTTAAAACCAATCAATCAAGAACAAATAATTTTCAGAACCGACACACACACACACACACACACACACACACACACACACACACACACACACACAGAAGTATCAGGAACTTTCTTGGGAATGCATCCGAATGAAAACCTGTCATTTTCATCACATATTGCACACTTAGCAAATAAATTAATCAATACAAGCAACAAGCAAACAATAAAAATAGTAGCATAGTCACCCTGAATCCGCAATGAAAAAATATGAGAAGAGGAAGTTCAAGAATTTCTTGTTACCTACTATTACATGATTTGACTGTGCTGTGTGTTCCATTCCTCCACAAACACAAACTGATTCTTTTTTCACAAAATAATCCTTTTTTTTTTTACGTAGCATATGTACAAAGTCATGTTTCCCACCCACTGTCCACAGTTCCCTGTCTGTGCCCCATAGCACAATGGGAATGAAGATTTTTAACAAATTAAAAACTAAAAATGTAAGTAAGATCAAGAGCGGTTTATGGAAGAGAGAATTTTATGGCATGCTGGTCCAAAAGTGTTATTACTCAGTGGAGCAGTTCTTGAATGATAATATTGTTATTTGTAAATACTTTTGAATTAAAGGAGACCACTCACTGAAAGGCAGTAGTGTTGCCAGCTGTACTAAAAGTGCCAATGCTACTTTCCAAAAGGCAGACTGTTTGTGGTGGGGGTACTGTCAGATGGGGATGGGTAGAGAAGGACTGCGGGAGGGGGGGGGGGGGGGCGGCAGGTATATGGCTTGGAATGATTGTAGCAGCCGGTGCGATGCAGCACACGCTGGAGACTTGGGGACGTGAATTGGGAGAGGGTGACAGGTCGTAGGAAGGGGAAACTGTTGGTAGGGGGCAGTTCGTTACCTGAGATTGAGGCCAGGATGATTACGAGAGCAGAGGATGTTTTGGAAGGAAAACTCCAATTTGCCTTGTTCAGAGAAACTGGTGGTGGGGAGCAGGAACCGGATGGCCAGGGTTGTGAAGCAGCCATTATAATTCAGTATGTTGTACCACCAGTTGGTACACTTTGTTCTTGACATCCTTCATTGCTAAATGGTCAGCGCACCTGACTGTCATACAGCAGGCACAGGTTCCATTCCTGGCCGGGTTAAAAATTTTCTCTGTTTGGGGACTGGGTGTTGTATTGTCCTCCTCATCAGTGACATGCATGTCACCCAATGTGGCGTCATCTGGAAAGACTTGCAACTCAGTGGCTGAACTTCCCCAAGTGGCAATCTCTGCCATATGATCTTTTGATCTTGACAACAGTTTGGCTGTGATATCTTCGTGGTTTGGACTCAAGGCCAAGACACCCTATCCACATTGCTTCAAAACCTCAACATCCTTCCTCCCATCTGCTTCAGTTGGTCCTCCTCTACCCAGTGCTCCACCTTCCTTGACATTGGCAGCCACCACACTGGTGGCTCCACCCACAACTTGGTCCAAATTAAACCCACTGCCCACTAACAGTACCTGCATTCTCATAGCTGCCATCCCTTCCACACCAACTTACAGCCAAGGTGACCTGTGGATGACATATCTGCAGTGACAAGAACTCCCTTTCCGAGTATGTTGAAGGCCTCGTAAAGGTCTTCACAGACAGTGAATAACCCCCAAACATAGTCCACAAAAACTTTTCTCACATCATATCCTCAACACAGCCCCAATTCTGCCACTCCCAAGAACCAGCTACAGAGCCCCCACTGTCACCCAATATCAACCTGAACTGGAAAAACTGAACCATATCATTTACCAGGGTTTTGATAACCTCCCCATCCTGCCCTGAAATTTTGGACAACCTTTCCAAGGTCCTTCCCACCCCCTAAAGTGGTGTTCTGTCACACATCCATGCTCCACAAAATCCTAGTTCATTCCTATGAAACCCACTCAATCCCTTACCACAGGGGTTATATCCTGGCGGCAGACCAAGGTGCAAGACCTGCCCAATCCATCCACCGAGCACCACCTACTGCAGTGATGTTACAAGCTTATCCTAATCCATCAGAGGCCCAGCTACCTGTGAAAGCAACCGTTGGTACTCACGCCAGCTGGTTGGTACTCATGCCAATATAAATAGCTCTGCAATTTTTGCAACAGATCTGGTGTATGCACAAGGTTGTTCCCACTTAACTTTCCCAAATCATGAATTGAAATACATTAGTTTGAATTACAGCAGGCCTGCAAATTTAACAAAAGCTGATAGATATCAATCCTTCATCATTTAGATATTCATCTAAAGTATTAATGGATTTTTCTATATAAACTGCTTCAGAAATAGTTTAATTTTTGGCAGTTCATTAGTAGCAGATTGAAGTTGAGTAGGGGAGTATTTAATACTCGAGTTGGTGAAATGCACTTTTTTCTGCATCATGCTAACATTTTTAGTTCACAATGTAGGTCAATCTTTCTCCTTGTATTGTGATGTGATGCCAGGTGTTATATTTGTACAGAGATTGATTCTTGCAAATAAAACACATCAGTGTGTCTGGAATGATCATGTTAGAATTCCTAATTTTTTAAATATTTTTCTATATGAATCTCTAGGACAAACCGTGCATGAGTGATTACTCTTTCTTGAGTGGCGAAAATTTCTGTTGCCTGTGGCCGGTTCCCTGTAAGATGGTAGTGAATGGAAGTCAGTGTAGTTGCAAGTGAATTAAAAACTCCGCAAACTGTAAGTACAGGAAAGTATGCATGTGGAACATTTGGCAACAATAAGATATAAATTGGTTGCATTATAGTATGGTTTATCTATTTCTGGATGTTTCTTTTTTCTTTAACACTTTCTCTTAATACACACTGTGAGGTTGGCACAGTCATGTTACAAGTATCCACATTAATCTACTAGAGAAGAAGTGTGCCAATGACATCAAATTCCCTCACAACATCTTTGCACATACTTGGTGGTTCCGCAGGATGTATACTTAGTGTTGTAATTCAAGTTTAATGCCTTTTTTGGTACACCTTTCAACACAACACTTTTATTCCAGTATTTCGAGCAGATTAGAAGATGGTGTCCATTCTCTACCTTAATATAGGCAAATATTTAAAAGGTTTGGTGTACTAACAACAGCCCCACATATTTTAACACTTACAGCACGGTGCCCGTATGCCATACGGGCGTGGCCGCACTGACGTTGGCGACGGCGCC
Source organism: Schistocerca cancellata (assembly GCF_023864275.1). Classification (NCBI taxonomy): domain Eukaryota; kingdom Metazoa; phylum Arthropoda; class Insecta; order Orthoptera; family Acrididae; genus Schistocerca; species Schistocerca cancellata. The sequence continues at coordinate 241,003,535 of NC_064628.1, read as the reverse complement.
CGTATACCGTACGGGTGGGCCTTTATTTGGCTCCGTAAGCGCGTTTAGCACGTCTCCGAAGCAGTTTCGTCAACTAATGTGGAGGTATTTCATTCTTCTTTCGCAAGAGGCAAGCACTTATCGGCTATCTCATCCTGGGAGCGGCTGTGAGCACTGCAAAGACGAAGTTACCTGCAGTTCATTCACAGGTGTTTACGATTGCGAAAATATCGTGCAGCGAGTTGACAGAGGCAGAGATCTTAGATATTCTTTATGGAGATGCAGGATCTGAAATTGACGAATCTGACAAAGAGGATTCGTACTCTCCAGACGAAAGTACAAGTGATGATTCAGGAATGTATATGTCTCAATTGTTCATAAAGTGAAGAGGTCATTGCCGCATTTTGTATTGTGAGTAATGTTCACTACTTCACTTCCATTTAGTATCTCTTAGTAACAATCTTAGCATTATTTGTTTTTTCTATGCAGACAATGGTACAGACCATCAGACACCATCTGTGATACCTGGTCGTGTCTGGCTCACAGAGCACAAAGAGCAAGATTGGTCGGAACTAGACGATCAGCCAGCACTGCCGGATTTCCACGAAGTAGTCGGCGTAGCATCGCATTTTTCAGATGCCACTGAGGAGCTTTGATATTTTAGTTATTTCTTTGACGACGGCCTTATTCGGCTCGTCAAAAGTGAAACGAATCTGTACGCTTGTAACGTTATTACGACAATGAAACGCAAAGGTAGCCTGAAAATAAACTCTGTTTGGCATGTGGTCTGCAGTAAAATTGCAAGAGATCTACTGGTCTCTCAGTGTTATTTTGCATATGTGCGTCGTCAAATTGCCGAAAATCAATGATTATTGGTCAACAGACCCGTTTCCGCAGACAGTATTTGCGAGTAAATCATTGAGTCGCGATTGATTTTGCGCTACATTGTCAATGTTACACTTCAATGACAATGCTACATTCGTTAGCAGAGGTGAAGAAAAGCACGACCCACTTTACAAAGTGATGCCTTTGTTTGATTTCTTTGTAAATAAAAGCAAAATTAGTTTTCATCCAGGCATGAATCTGACAATAGATGAGTCAATGTGTCCCTTTCATGGTAGAACAAGCTTCAGAGTATACATGAAAAACAAACCCAATAAATATGGAATAAAACTGTATGCTCTCTGTGATGCATTAACTGGTTACATGCTAAACTGTGGTGTATATACAGGTTCTGTAGGCAGTGTTGACAATAGTATCCAGGGCCTTGTAAAAAGAATGTGTTCACAGTACTTTGGCAAAGGACATTGCATTTATATGGATAGGTACTACACCAGTCCATCTCTTTTGGACATGTTGTGGGAAAATAGAGCTCTTGGAGTGGGAACTGTAATGAAAAACAGGAAAGGTTTGCTATGAATATTCAGAACACTAAAACTAAAAAAAAAGATAGTTTTTCAAAGGAAACACCATCTCTTGGCAGTGAAGTGGAAGTCAAAACGAGATGTTTTTTGCCTTTTCACAAAGCATAAGTCTACCAGCACTAGTATTCAAGTGAGGGCCAAAGGTGGAATAGCAGAAATTGTAAAGCCAGATGTTATTATTAATCACAATAAGAATAAAGCTGGGGTTGACAGAGCACATCAGTTCTCCAGCTATTATCCGTATGCCCAAAAAACTTTGAATTGGTGGTAAAAGCTGTTTTTCCACTTGTTCATTGTGTCAACTGTCAACAGTTTTATTTTATATAAAGAGAACACTAGGAAGAATGTATCCCTAGTAGACTTTATTCACAGAGTGGGGAAGAAATTGGCTGAGAAGGGCGGAAATATTTTTCAGCGAAAAGCCGCTTCATCCTCACAAATTGAGAGGACATTTGCAAGGCACTTTCCAGATAAGGTCCCGCCCACTGCAAACAAGGTGAACACTACTAGGTACTGCAAAGTATGTTCAGACAGAGGGAAGAAGGAGACGGGTAAGCGCATCAGGAAGGAAATTAGATGGTGGTGCAAGGACTGTGATGTTGGCCTTTGCGTCCCACAGTGTTTCCAGGATTTCCACACAAAGGCTAACTACATCCGAACTATTAAAATACTCTAGTTTGCAGGTACCTGCAGTTACAGTCCAGTGATAGTTTGTTTTAAACTTAGATACAGTAATAATGGCATTACTCAAGAGAGAGATCATGTAAAACTTTTTTATCCACAATATTTTTGTGTTTTCTTTTTTTAATTATAACACCCATTTGTATTTTATATTGTAAAATAAACTCACATTCATGTAAGGCTCTTAGATTTTCCTTTTAAATGGTGCAAGAACCATATTCCTATCATTTTTCTGTTCTTTGCAATCTAATTTCAAACATCCATTAAATATGCCAGTTCACAGCCAAGTGCCGGGTGTAAAGAGGGCAGTGTTGAAAGTGTTAACTCTCTTACAAAATTTGTTGAAGAAAATCAGACATTGTTTGAAAGTAACAGCTACATCCATAAACGCACTAAGGTGACAAAAGTCTTGGGATACCTCCTAATATCATGTTAGACCTCCTTTCGCCCAGCATAGTGTAGCAGCAACTCAATGTGGAATGGACTCAGCAAGTTGTTAGAAGTCCTCTGCTGCAAAACTGAGCCATGGTGCCTCTCTATCTATCCATAATTGTGAAAGTGTTGCCAGTGAAGGATTTTGTGCATGAACTGATCTCTCAATTACACCCCATAAATGTTTGATGGGACTCACATCAGGTCATCTGGGTTGGAAAATCAGTTTCCTGAATGGTCCAGAATTTCTTCAAACCTATTGTGAATAACTGTGGCATGGTGACATGGCACATCATTGTTTGGGAACATGAAGTCCACGAACGGCTGCAAATGGTCTTCAAGTACCCAAACATAACCATTTACAGTGAATAATAGGTTCAGTTGGACCAGAGGAAATGACATGTTGAGGAAAGCTGTACATTTTCTTCTCCCTTTAGGGGTTATTTTTAGAGGTACAAAGGGTGTTCAAAAAGTTTTGCACAGTCATCTCTAATTGTTTTATTTTTTGCAGGAGGAGAATGAATTTTTTTGTGAACATACTTCGAACATTTAGCTATAAGTTGGTGTATAAAAGTATTTTCTTTTATTTACTGGTGAGCCATAATGGACCATGAAGGAGATGTCAGGTTGTGTCAACGGTCTGTGATGGAATTCCTCTTCAAGACTGGTGATGACTCTGCCACATCAATTCACCCCACAGCATTGATCAAATCATCCAAAATGACAGAAGTGTGACGACATGACAGCTTGCTGAAATGGCTCGTTTTGTCATTGGGTACTGTGGTATTACTTGTACAGTCAGCTCATCAGATTACACCATGACAATGCCAACCCCCATACAGCCCTTATGACGCAGGAGAAAAATCAGGAAAATGGGTTGGAAAATTGTTCCTCATCTTCCCTACAGTCTGCACTTGGCTCCATCTGATTTTCACCTTTTTGGGCATCTGAAGGTCCATCTGCATGGTAAAACATTTGATAGTGAGAAAGACTTTATTTCCTGTGTCAAGCGATAGTGTACAAGTCAATCCCCAGAATTTTACCAAAGCGCATTTACATCATGGAAAGAACGTTGGGCCAGATGTGTCACAGCTGATGGAGGCTATATTGAATAGACTCAATGTATAGCTAAACATTCCAAGTATGTTCACAAAAAATTTCATTCTCCTCCTGCAAAAAATAAATAAAATTTGAGACGACTGTGCAAAACTTTTTTGAATGCTCTTTGTACGATAAATCTGGGCAGATTATCCTAAGGTTATGGCTTCACTGTGACCTTTCCCACCCAACAGCATAACATTACTCAAAACATCTGCAGCAATGAATAAGAGCCTCATTCACAAGCGTATATTTTCACTTAACTTGTGTACTTTCCATTTGAGTCAATTGTCTATGCAATAATTTAAGATCCAGATTTTACCACATTTTGTTACACAATTTGTTTGTGTGATTGATTGATTGGTGGATCAATTCATTCGTTCTTTCTGGTTATTAGCTAAGACTTAGTATAAAGGATTTTTTTTTATGGTTCTGGGGTGCTACGGTCATAAGTACCCGTTCTGTGGCTTCAAGAAGGGTAAAAAAAACTGAATGGGAAATCAGCAGCAATGGGAGCAAAACTAAAGATGGAAGTAAACCTTAAAAAATTACCAATGAAGGGGGGCTTGTTTTCCCCAAAAAAGAGCTTCAAATGACCAGTGTCATCTCACTTACACTGATAAAGTCGAGGACGCAATCGGCTGAGCCACATGTCATCTGCTAAAAGGGAAGCTATATCAGGTGACAGCTGTAAACGGGCGCGTAGCAGATTAAAATAAGGGCGCTGAAGTAAAAGGTGTCTCACCATCCACAGTTGAGAGCAGTGGGGACAAAGGGGTGGGGGATCGCCACTTAAAAGATGTTGGTGGCTAAAAAGACAGTGCCCTATCCACAGTCCAGCTAAAATTACCTCCTCCCGACGACAAGGTCGGGAGGAAGAGGTCCAAGCACAGGGAAGGGGTTTCACGTCCCGTAATTTATTATCGGGAAGTGTAGACCAATGTGCATGCCATAAAAGAGCAACATGACAACATAAAACACTCTGTAGATCGGCTAAGGGAACCATGCAAACAGCGGGCTGAGGAAGAGAGACTGCAGCTTGGCCGCTATATCAGCTGCCTCGATTCCGTGGATACCAACGTGCCCTGGGATCCAGAGGAATGCCACAGATATGGCCCCCAAGTGGAGGAAGTGGAGGCAGTCATGAATCCGGTGGACCAAAGGGTGGACAGGATAAAGAGCTTGGAGGCTGAGGAGAGAGCTGAGTGAATCCAAGCATATAATATACTGTTGCTAATTATGGCGATGGATGTATTGGGCAGCCTGGAGAACAGTGTAAAGCTTCACAGTAAAAACCAAACACTGGTTGGGAATCTGAAATCTAATAGGGGTGTCGCCAAGAATTTAGGCACTCCCAACACCAAATGTTGTTTTTGAGCCGTCAGTGTAAATAATCTGGCATGCTCCATTTGTGCGCATAGAGCAGCAAATGCCCGATGATAAACTAGAGGGTGGGAGGTGGGGATACTATCCTTGGGAAGCTGACAAAGGTCACAGAGCAGGCAGGACTGGAGGTGAAGCCAAGGTGGCAAACGGAAGGTCGACAGGGCCTAGATGTAGTGAAGGCAGAGGAAACTCCGTACGACGACAAAAATTTACACAGATAGTCTTATTGGGAGAAAAGCTGAAGCCGGTTTCAGTGCTCCACGAGTGGAGATGGTTGAGACATCCTTGAAGACGTTGTTCAAGAAGACTGGTCTGTTTAGAGCTGTAGAAGATTACAAAATAGTCGACAAAGAGGGAGCCCTAGAGATTGGGAAGAAGACAATCCATAATTGGATTTATGGTGACAACAAACGGTACAACACTTAGCAGAGAGCTCTGGGGCACCCCATTTTCTTAGGAGAAAGTACAGGAGAAAGTAGTGTTCACCTGCACTTAAATGTGCGCTCTGTCATACATTCATGAATGTTGTAATCCTGTTGTAACCAATTCACTTTGAAGTTGCAGTGAAGAGGACCTCATTAACAAGACACAGCATGTGATTCAATCGGCAAAAAGCATTTATCCACATTCGAAAATTATAATGAGCAGCATACTACACAGAAGACCGGTGAGTGATAAATACATAGAATAAACTGCAGCATCCGTGATCAGTGTAATAGAGTAGGAGCAATATTTGTAGACTCAAACAAGTTTATCAGCAACAATTTTATAGCACAGGATGGTTTGCATCTAAATAAGTTAGGTTCTATAACTTTTGGCAAAATGTTTATTGACTTGTGCAAAAGTATACTAAGCAAGGGAAACTAACAGCCAGTGACAGGCCTGGGGAAAAAGAAACCACAGTAAAAAAAGAAGAATGACGTTCAAGGAAAGATGTGTTTAAAACTATAAGTAAATGTAAGTCTTCATTCTTAATGTACAGGAACATAAACGGCCTCATTGCAATGCATCCACAAGAGAAGATCACCCAAAATTGATGAGCTTCAAATTATTCTTTCAGAAGGAAGAAATATCAAAGTCAATTGCCTAAATGAACACTGACTTAAGAAAGATTCAGTCACCGTTTTAAACAAATTAGTAAACTGTACAGAAGCTACCAGTTTTTGTATGAGAAACGGAGCCCATTGTGGCTCCTGTATGTTGGTTAACAATTCTTTAGAATATGAAGAAAGAGACGATCTTAATTTTCTGAACAAAGAACTTATATTTGAAAGTTGCTGTGTAGAGCTGGAACAACATAATATTATTATTACCTCAGTATACAGGATTCCAGGTAATAATGAGACTAAATTATTTTTAGAGACATTCCAGTATCTCCTACATAAACCCACAAAAGAAAAGAGGAAAAAAATATTAATTGCCAGCTTGTCAATGAGGTTTGTTGACTTTATTGAAGAATAAGGCGTTAGAATACATTTCACTGATTTCACAAGAGTAATGGACAATATTTTAACAAATTATACATTTAAGGACACTGTCAAATTCTCTTTAGACCTACATGTCTCAGATCACTCTGCTTTTCTTACTGAATTTCTAAAAGTAAATAAAGCAAATGAAAGGAGATGTCAGGGAAAGATAGTTCAGTGGAGAAACCATATACTTGTTCTGTTGTTGACTGAGCAAGATAAATTGGTCATTACAACATGACAGCGCATTTTCAAAAAATTCTGATAAGTTTTTTGAACAGCTTTTTACATGTTTTCAATGAAATTTATCTACCTGTAGTCTACGGTAATAAACTAAAGTGGACTACAACTTGCACAATACTGTCTAGTAATAGAAAGAGACAGCTACATACTGAGCTGAAATCCGGTAACAGTCCTGATTTCATTAACTATGTTAAATCATATAAAAAGTATATTTAGGAAGGTTGTAAAAGCAACAAAGAAAATGGAAAATACTAATTTTATCATCAAGCACAGAAATAAATCCAAGGCAGTATGGACTGTTGACAAATCTGAACTTGGAATCAATCCTAACCACTAGGAAAAGTCTAAAATAAATACACATGACAAAATAATTTTAAATCCTGCTCAAATACCAGAAAATTTTAACGATTTTTTTTTTACCGGTAAAAAAATCTGACGTCGATGTAGATGTAGACTCCTATCAAGATAATGTACATTTATTTGGGTCAAGGCAGAGTAAGAATCAGAATCTAATTAAATTTGACAAAATAACAGTAAAAGATGTAGAAAAAACTACTTTAAAACTAAGAAATACAAATTCTGTGGGATGGGATCAAATACCTACCAAAATCATCAAAGCAGCTTCAAACGTAATAGCACACCCACTGTCTGAAATAAGAAAGCTACTTTCCAGACGCTCTAAAATATGCAGAAGTGAAACCATTATTTAGATTAGGCTCTAAAGAAGATATGAGAAATTACTGTCAAATTTTCCTTCTTCCTGTGTTTTCAAAAATAGTTGAAATGATCACTGCAATCTAGATTCAAAATTTTTGTCGCAAATTTAATATAATCTCAAAAAATAAAGTTGGCTTCCATAAAGGCAGAAGTACAATTTATGCAACTAATGCATTCATAAATAAAGTTAGTTCCACATTAGATACATCACAAAAAGCTGCAGGGATCTTCTGTGACTTATGCAAAGTGTTTGACTGTAGGAACCACTCACTATTATCATATAAAATGCAAAAATACAGAATCACAGGCAGTGCCTTACAGTTGTGTACATCATGTTTGACAAAGAGATAGCAAAGGGTAGTCATAACATCAGACAAAGGAAAATACTCTTTGAAATGGAGAATTATCTCACAGGGGTTCCACAATTCTCGGCCCAACCCTTTTTCTTTTTTACATAAATGACTTACCCACAAATGTAAATCATCATTCAGTTTTATTCTCTGATGACACATCAGTACTGATATAAAATAAAAATGCAGAAGAAATTCCAGAAAATGTCAAAAAACTCTAGAAAATCTTGATATTTGGTTCCATCTAAATGGCCTAAAACTAAATATTTCAAACACACAGCTTATGCAGTTTAAGAAAAAATGTCAAAAATAAATGATATTCATGGTGTGCATGGAAGTCTGGAACTAAACGAAGCAGAATGTGTTACATTCTTAGGAATGCAGTAGGACAGAAATATAGCATGGTTGTCTCATATAGACTATTTAAAAAATAGACTGAACAGCCTGTCATTTGCTATGTCAATCTTTGCCAATGTCACTGCCATAGAAACGAAAAAGGTAGTGGGTAGTGTACCATAGCTACCTTGAGGCAAAAGTAAGATAAGGTATTGTCTGTTGGGGAAATGCAAACAATTTGACAAAAATATTAATTTTATGAAAAAATTACAAGGAACATGTGTAGTGCAAAGCCAAAAGAATCTTATTGGCCACTTTTAAGAGACCTAAACACAGTAAGTGTTCCCTCATTGTATTTATATGAAATAATTCTTTTCAGAAATAATAATCCAAAATTGTATCCTCCAAATAACTTATTAGAGCTTGGATATCAAACTACAAACAAAGGAAGTTTCATGCTTCCTACAAAAACTCAATCTTTTCGCACAGACCCCACAATATATGGGGACGAAAATACACAGTAAGTGGTGATGATCTGACCATTTCAGCACAATAAAAATTAATAGGATATATATTCAGGTATTTTATAGTTCTAATAAATGTTGTAGTCTATGTACAACCTGTTATACACTCCTGGAAATGGGAAAAAGTACACATTGACACTGGTGTGTCAGACCCACCATACTTGCTCCGGACACTGCGAGAGGGCTGTACAAGCAATGATCACACGCACGGCACAGCGGACACACCAGGAACTGCGGTGTTGGCCGTCGAATGGCGCTAGCTGCGCAGCATTTGTGCACCGCCGCCGTCAGTGTCAGCCAGTTTGCCGTGGAATACGGAGCTCCATCGCAGTCTTTAACACTGGTAGCATGCCGCGACAGCGTGGACGTGAACCATATGTGTGGTTGATGGACTTTGAGCGAGGGCGTATAGTGGGCATGCGGGAGGCCGGGTGGACGTACCGCCGAATTGCTCAACACGTGGGGCGTGAGGTCTCCACAGTACATCGATGTTGTCGCCAGTGGTCGGCGGAAGGTGCACGTGCCCGTCGACCTGGGACTGGACCGCAGCGACGCACGGATGCACACCAAGACCGTAGGATCCTACGCAGTGCCGTAGGGGACTGCACCGCCACTTCCCAGCAAATTAGGGACACTGTTGCTCCTGGGGTATCGGCGAGGACCATTCGCAACCGTCTCCATGAAGCTGGGCTATGGTCCCGCACACTGTTAGGCCGTCTTCCGCTCACGCCCCAACATCGTGCAGCCCGCCTCCAGTGGTGTCGCGACAGGCGTGAATGGAGGGACGAATGGAGACGTGTCGTCTTCAGCGATGAGAGTCACTTCTGCCTTGGTGCCAATGATGGTCGTATGCGTGTTTGGCGCCGTGCAGGTGAGTGCCACAATCAGGACTGCATACGACCGAGGCACACAGGGCCAACACCCGGCATCATGGTGTGGGGAGCGATCTCCTACACTGGCCGTACACCACTGGTGATCGTCGAGGGGACACTGAATAGTGCACGGTACATCCAAACCGTCATCGAACCCATCGTTCTACCATTCCTAGACCGGCAAGGGAACTTGCTGTTCCAACAGGACAATGCACGTCCGCATGTATCCCGTGCCACCCAACGTTCTCTAGAAGGTGTAAGTCAACTACCCTGGCCAGCAAGATCTCCGGATCTGTCCCCCATTGGGCATGTTTGGGACTGGATGAAGCGTCGTCTCACGCGGTCTGCACGTCCAGCACGAACGCTGGTCCAACTGAGGCGCCAGGTGGAAATGGCATGGCAAGCCGTTCCACAGGACTACATCCAGCATCTCTACGATCGTCTCCATGGGAGAATAGCAGCCTGCATTGCTGCGAAAGGTGGATATACACTGTACTAGTGCCGACATTGTGCATGCTCTGTTGCCTGTGTCTATGTGCCTGTGGTTCTGTCAGTGTGATCATGTGATGTATCTGACCCCAGGAATGTGTCAATAAAGTTTCCCCTTCCTGGGACAATGAATTCACGGTGTTCTTATTTCAATTTCCAGGAGTGTAGTTATAAGCTTGAAGAGTCTCCTGTACAATAAATCAATGGTATGTATGTATGTATGTATGTATGTATGTTATGAGAAAATAAAATTCTGATAGGATCAGGTTAGGAGATAATACACTAAAAGTAGTAAATGTGGATCAGGTAACTAATGAAGAGGTACTAAACTGAATTGGAGTTAAAAGGAATGTTTAATGCCTAGCCCTACTAAAAGAAAGAATTCATTAATAGGGCACATCCTGAGGCATCACAGATATTCCTAGGTTGCTGTTCCATAACAATTTTTGCCATCTTTTTTCCCCTGCTGTACCTCATTATCATTACCATCATCTAGACTTCTGAAAGTATTTTTTTGGCAGTTAACTACTCAGATTTGCATATTTTTGTCTTCTATTAGACCTTCACTGTTGGTATATATCTGACTGTGTACTACTGTAATCCAGGTAATATTCCTATAACTGTATCCTCTCTTGAAGAATGACGTAGCCTTTAGTTCCACAAGCATCAACTTATGACTAACTTTCCATGCTTATTTCAGCTGAAACTTGTTAAAGCAATTTCTTCTGCTACATACCTGACAACTGCCCAAGAGCATGGCAGGCAGAGCCAGTGCTGGCTCGCAGTCGAGGGCACTCTGCCAGTATAGCGGGGCCCGTAATCCCTTGTCGACATACAGAGACACTACTTGTATTCGGAAGTCTTAAGGATGTGTCTTTAGGTCGACAATTAAATTCAACCATGTTTCCAAATGCTTCCTGAAAATTACAGATTCATACACTTTTGTGGAAGTATAATTTTAGACTGCAAATACGTCTGGTACTCTTAAATGTAGTATCTACTATTGGATAATAACTACAGTGTTTCTGATATTAATGTCACAAATACATTTACTAGTGTCAGGTGATGACTGTGAAACAGTTTCCCCATAACCTCAAATGTGAAACAATTTACCTCTAACCTCTGCTCAAGATGGTCTCTGACTTGTTGCATTTTGGAAGTCAGTTCTGGAAGTAATTTGTGTGCAAGTCTTGCAGCTTCTCCTAAACCTACTGCCATTGCAACATTTTCAGTGCCTGGTCTAATGCCTTCTTCTTGTCCACCACCATAAAGTAATGGTTGTAGTGACTTCTTGTCTTTTGTTACTAACGCACCTATTCTTGGTCCATAAAACTGCAAACACAAATAACCATCATTGCAACGGAAATATTTATGAAAGTTTCATCAAAAGCATAATGGTACCTAAGAATTAATGAGTTTAGTACTACAGTAACATAAATCTAAAGCACAAGAAAAGATATACAGATAGCCTCAATCAACTGCAAAATAATTCATGTGACTTTCTTCCAAATAAATCGTTAAGATATGTCATTTATACTACAAGCAAAATTATACCACTCTGAAAGCCTGTGACACTCAAGTGATAAAACATGTTCAGAAATCTAAGAAGAATGATGATGTAGTAGAGGGAAGAGACTAAACTATACTATCTGCAAAAACCACAGAGGAAGTACACAGAAGTTTAAGGTTAGGTTGCATCTTTCAGCCATTACTGTTTCATTTGTCAGAGAGATCATCAATGCACACTTATGCAATGTCATTTGGGGATGACTGATTCAATTACTAGAGGTGGAAGAAGGTTTCAGCATCAGTGTCTGGCCAGAAGGGGGAAGATGGATGTGACATGAAGTTACTGATCAGGCACTGACCCCAAGTCCTATGTTAAACTTGAAACCTCTCCAAAGTATTTCATGGAATGACAGCATGTAACACAGTTTATGACAATCCATCAGTCAGATGGGGACATTAAATTTCAAATCTCCGGTGGTGCTAATGCAGATGGAATAGGCTATTGTTGGCACCCCGTTTCTTTCTATGTAGTCATCACAGTCACTCTTGACACACACTTCCACATCAGACACAGTACACACAAAAGCTGCATAAAGGGGATTTCATTGAAATGTTTGAACCACATATTAGCCACATAGAAAGTAACATAATACTTGTACACTGAAGAAGTTGTGAAGCAAGAGAGAGAAAGCCTCAAGAGGAGGAATTGAACTACGGGAGGAACTAATTCTAATTCTATCGTGTACACATGACTTCCATTCTGGTCAAAAATACGCAACACTTTGAAGAACTGCTGAATAGAATGAACAGCCTAGTTCACAAAAAACATTGGTTATGGATAAGTACATCTCAATCAACATGTACAAAGAGTAGTAGAAAGGAGAATAATTACTAACTCAACACAAAAATTGGTTTAGATAAAGAAGTAAGCAGCAAGATTACACAAAACAGCTGAAAGAAGTGTAGCAGATAAAGAAAAGGTTCTTCAGCAAAAGAGCTCTGCAATAATGAAAGACTGAGATACAATAGTTGAAAAAGTTACTGGAAATATACCTGTAGACATAGCACTGTGTGGAGGTGATATGTTGGCTGTAAGAATATAAGCGAATACAATAGAACAATGAAAGCGCTGCTGCAGAAAAATGTTAATAAATAAATTGACAGGTAACATAACAAAATGAGTAACTATTAGAAGGTATAGACAAGGAAGAGAGGGTATGGAAAAAATTTATCGCAAGATGAGCAGTTTAGTAGAATAAGCATCAAGTCATTCAAGAACAGTATTGGATAATTCTTCCTAACTCGTGCTACTGCTTTCATCTCTATATTACTACCACCCCAACCCCTAAATAACATTATATTTATTATACACTTTTGGTTCTTCTCCAGGCTGCTTAGTACAATGTGTATTCCATACAGAAACTTGAAGTTCAAATATGAAAGCTAGGAGGCATACAGGCATAAAATTATATTTCTTATAAACTGAACAATGAAGGCATGGATGAAAGGAATGCAGTCAGGTTACCGATCATAGATACAGTGGAACTTTGATTTTATGTTCTCCGATTTTACATTTTTATGATTCTACACCATAAATTCGTTGCCCATGTGAAATTTTACATTTCTTCCTAGTAAGGCTGTTGTGGAGAGAGGAGACGTGAGAGAGGAAATGCTGATGTAATCCATGTTCGGTGTGCCAACACAACTTGCAACATTCAGCTCCATCGCACATTTATGATACAACTACTGCTGTGTTGCAGCGGCAATGGAAAAACAAAATAGTTGACGCGACGCATTCTGGACCGAGCCAATACGTGACGAAGGGGCCCAGCCACCACCTTCTCTTGTGCTACTTGTAACTCAGTCTCATCTTTTCACGTGTATTTTGAATTTATTGTATTCAGCAACAATATCAATCATCAACGTTTTAAATTCAAACCCTGAGTCTTGAAGAATATGCTTGGTCATAATCGAGGAAACATCACCCATTGCCGGCTAGTGAAACCTTATTGGCTAGCAACTTGTTAAGTCACCCAGTAGCCAAAACTGCCACCACACCACACCAACACACATAAAATGAGGTCGCCTACTGGGTGTGTGGATAGGGGGAGTGCCCTTCAACGACAGGCATACAGATACAGCTGAAAGCATTTACTGAACTGCTGACAAAATACTTTTCATGCAGATGATGTGCTATGATCAGAGATATCACATGGAAAGAGAACAAGGGTTTTGTGATAGCACATTTTAAAGACTTTCATGTTCAAATCTGATACAATAAAATTGCAGCAACTACAGCACTATTCACATATATACTTTGTGTCACACACACACCACACGCAGTAGATCGTAAAGATTAGCAGCGGTGATACAGGGAATGAAGCGAAACTGTAGCACCTGAGGTTTCTTTCAAATTTACATTTCACACGTGTACAGAAATTCACTGAACTGACTTCTAATACGCTTTTAATGTTAACTGAGAAAGTAAACTCACTTTTTCATGTGTCTGTTTCTCTCATCCCGCCTAAAATAATGCTTTAACGATGATGAGCATATGAAATACAGCTTGTGGGAAAAGCAGTAAACAAAAACAGCAATGGTGACAAAGTTTGTCATTAAGCAGATGTTCGCATTCATGCTTATGGTTTAACCATTTCACTGCTGTGATGTTTTTTGTTTAATTCAACATGTTCATCAATTTCTGCTTTTTTCCAGGTGACCACAAAGTATGATCTCTCAAAATCATATGTTTTGAATGTATAATTTGTGGTCATAGCATGTCAGAAAAATAGCTCGATTACCTTGTACGCAGATACCAATTTCAATTTTTTAATGAGTTTTTACTAGCTATTATACATCCGTGATTTTTTAATAACTGATGAAATTCATTACCACAAATTACTGTATAAACATTGTGTCATACATTTAATTTCCTTCACTTAGACAGATTTTATGCAAAGTATTGAGGAAAATTGCGATTTTTAATCATATATGCCAATTACAGGTGTTGTTACTCGTATTCTGCATTTTCCTCAGTATTGCATTTTTTAAGTCTGGACCACATGAAAACATAAAATAGGGGTTTCACTGCATTTTAATTTTGGTGCCAGTGATAAAATTAGAAAGAAAATACTGCACCTAGGCTCCAATCATCACAGGCTGCTCTAGTTTGTTGTTCAGACACAGTAGTATGTGGGGTACCAGTTTAAGCCAAGAATGAACTGGACAAGTTAGGTACAGCCTTGGAAAGAAGTCTGAGAAAACTGTTGTACCAATTAACACTTCAGACAGATGTAGTGGTAGCATATGTTCAGAGAGCTGCACACAAACTCTAACTCAAACCTTACAAAGCAAGAACAGTTCAGGTACTGCTCCTCAACATCATTACTGAAACCGGCTATTTCAAGTCTGCACATAATGGAGAGCTTGATCCTGTAACTATCTATTTTGATTACATAATTTTCTTGTCTACTTGTGTGTCTCTTGGGTACAAATTTTGAAATTTATTTTACACTAGCTTCTGTATGAGCCAGATACCTTAAATTTTAAACACAGCTCAGAAATGTCTTACAATATTAACCCACTTTCTTGTCTGTCTGCTACATCTAGATCCCAGAGGTGAGGGAGGTGGAGGTGAAAACTGTTGGTGATGCCTGAAATCTCAGCTGCCCTGGAGTACTGGCATATTGTAAGGTTAAAATCAGAATGCATTACAGACAGCATGATTGGGATTCTAACATGGCTGCTACATGGCACTACTACAAACTTAGAATACCATTAGACCTTTTGAATAAGATACAAGAGCTTAAAATTTCAATTTCATTTCCAAATGTATATGTAGCTATGTACATTCTTTAACACTCTTCCAGAGAATGTAACTGTAGCAGCAAAGTCATTCAGTTCTCTAGCTTGTGTTAAAAATTGCACCCAAACAACTAAGCATCAACAACATCTCACAGATTTGGGGACCTTGGCAACTGGATATAATTGGGCAAGGCAGTCAGACTTTTATGCTGTGATTCAAACATTTGCTGAATGAAAGGCTCGCAAACAGTCGCTGACAGTGTTATAGGTAAGAAGGTTACATTATGCTACTCCTTGCACAATTCATTGCAGTTGACATGTGATGTGCTGATGTCTGTTTACTGAAATGTGTGGGCAAGCGAGAGAGAAGCAGGGACAGAACACTATCACAGACATTTCGTCACTGTACAAATCAGTATAATACTCAGCCCTTTGTTCTAAAGAAGAGTTAAAGTATGTTAAATCAATTTTAAAAAATTAAATGGATCATACACATAATTTACAACAATTCATTATTAAGTGGCATCTGAAGTTGAATTGGTAAGTTTGTCGGTCTTATCGGTTTCCTTTTTTGGCATATGGGCCTCTGTCCAGCAGTCATTCAGTTCCCTAGCTGTGGTGGTCTTGGGTTCCTGATAACTGGCTTCACCACTACTTTTCAAACCAATATTTATCACTATTCTTTCACTCTCCTACTCCATGAAAGCATCATGGTGCTGGCAATCTTTCTTGATACATTTAGGCTTTGCACATTCACTGATGATTCATCAGATTGGTGTGTTAGTTCTTTCAAAGCCACAGTGGGAAGGAGTATTGTAATAATTGTTTCTAGTTTTGTGAAATAACAGAGTGTATGAAATTAAATAATTTTCGTAATACACCAATATCCAGCACATCGTTTTAAACTTGTACTGGGCTGAAAGAAACTGTATGTTGAAGAAAAAAAAAGTGCAGAAAGGACTTCACTGCAAAATGAGTGTGAAGTTTAGAGTCGATCTTAGCAATGACAAATCACGCAAGACTGCTACAAACTGTTTCCTCTCTATGAGATTATTGTAATTAAATAGTATGAAAATTGAAAATATATTTATAAATGTTATTTAAATTTCTAGCTACCACAGTCTATTCTAATTCTGATTGAAGATGTATGTGGAAATCAGAGAAGTGAATGCATAAAACGAGCCCAGAGAAAATTTACCTCCTGGAGGCAGGAAATTTAACTTTCAGTGTCAGTTCTGTAATTAGGTAGCCTGTCAATCAGCACTTTTGTAGAAAAACAGTGTTACATATTTTAATACCTGAATCTAGGTAAATAAATTTCATAGACGATATTCTGTGCTTGTAATAACAAACTAAGTTCAGTAGTTGGTTCTTTAATCATTACAACAAAACCGGAATAACCATTAAAACAAAACCATCTAAAATTAGACATTTGCAGACACAGCATTGCTGATAAGTAGCTGTTATATTCATGTCCTCTGTGACATAAGAAAATCAGGAATAGTTACTCTGATACACCCTTACATAACTTTTCTCCTCTGTGATGGAACACTGAGTGATTTCTTCAGGGGCATCGGCTTTCTAAATACAACACAATGACATGTCACATACTGCATAATTTCTTTGAATGTTTACAGACTGTATTACACATAACAATGTATCCTACATGCAACTGAACATAGCGTTGTTAACAGCCGTTCGAAGATACACACATGTATATGATCACATGCTCTGATTCAACCTACTGCACCATCAACAACTAATAGTTTATTCGAATTCTGCTGGCAGTATCTCATGCAATGTATAGTATCACAGTATAAAATGCATTTGTGAACATACACTTAGGTGACAAAAGTCATGGGATACCTCCTAATATGTCAACCTTCCTTTTCATGGCATAGTGGAGCACCTTGATGTGGTATGGGTTGAAGTAGTTGTTGGAGGTCCCCTGCAGAAATACTGAGCCATGGTGCCTCGATAGCCATCCATAATTGTGAAACTGTTGGCACTGCAGGATTTTATGCACAAACTGACCTCTCGATTATGTCCCATTAATGTTCAATGGGATTCATGTCCAATGATGTGGATGGCCGAATCATTTGCTCAAATTGTCCAGGATATTTTTCAGAGCAATCATAGACAATTGTGGCCTGGTGACAAAACATCATTGTTTGGGAATATGAAGTCTATGGATTGCTGCTAATGGTGTCCAAGTAGCCAAATATAACCATTTCCACTCACTCAATGATCAGTTCAGTTGGGCCAGAAGACCCAGTCCATTCCTGAAAACACACCCCACACCATTATGGAGCCACCACCAGCTTGCACAGTGCCTTGTTGACAACCTAGGTCCGTGGTTTCGTGGCATCTGTGCCACTCTCAAACCCCACCTTCAGCTCCCACCAGCTGAAATCGGGACTCAACAAACAAGGTCACTGTTTTCTAGTTGTCTAAGGTAAAAGCTGATAATGCTATGAGTCCAGAAGAGGCACTGCAGGCGATGTAGACAAAGGCACTCATGTCGGTCATCTACTGCCACAGCCCATTAATGCCAGATTTTGCCGCACTGTTTGCGTACGTACCACATCAATTTCTGTGGTTATTTCACACAATGCTACTTGTCTGTTAGCATTGACAACTATAAGCAAATGCCACTGCTCTTGGTCATTAATTGAAGGCCATCGGCCACTGCATTATCTGTGGTGAGAGATAATGCCTGAAATTTTGTATTCTCGGTACACTCTTGACACTGTGGCTCTCGGAATACTTAATTCCCTAACGACTTCCAAAATGTAATGTACCATGTGTCTAGCTCCAACTACCATTCCGCATTCAAAGTCTGCTAATTCCCGTCATGTGAGCATAGCCACATCGAAAACCCCTTCACCTGAAGAAACTGAATACAAGTGACAGCTCCGCCAATGCACTGCCTTTTTGTACCTTGTGTACGCGATAATACCTTCACCTGTAGATGTGCGTATCACTATCATATGATTTTTGGCACCCCGGTGTATATGATTAGTGTTTAATAAGAAATTATATGTATTCTATATTTCATCCCAATGAGTATTTTTTGTGTATCCCAATATTTCCCAAATAATGTTTAAATCATGTCAAACCTTCTTTAAAATAACAATAAAATTTGACTGCTGTATTTGAGGGTGGTGCTGTATCATATGTTCCATCCTGGTCTAGTCCTGGCTCTCAGCAGCCTTGATTGCATGTGCCCTATGTTTGTTTGAACCCTTACAGATACTTCCATATCTATTAAAAAAGAAACAATCACAAATTTTCAGAACTATCCATAAGGGACTAGGAAAATTTATTTTATACTTTTTAGTCTCATTTAAAACTTGTTATAGTAAAAATTTATTTTTATTTAAATAATCATTTTGCTGTAGCATGGCTGCATTAAGTGGGGTACATAAATTCATAGCGTAACTGATGTTGACATTCTGAAAATTGTTGGTTACATCAAAGAATCTGTGCACAATGTGAAAACAGAGTGTTGTTTGCAGTTAGCGCAACATTTATTATTGAACAATTCTCACCTCACTGAACTGTAACTTCTGGTAAATATGTGAACAATACACTGCAAACATTTTTTGAGAACTAACAACTAACAAAAAGAGCTACTGCTATCTCATGCAGGACTACGCAAGAGCACATACCATCAACAGTCTATAGCAGAATTACAAGGTGTTTTTTGATGACAGGACAGTTCCAATTGCCAATTAAAGTACAGACATCAAGCAACAGCACCTGAATTGGTCAGCTGATGCACCACTGCTACTTTGTATAGTTTCAATATGAGTTGGCGCACAGCTCCCTGGGCAGGTGCTCCTGACGAGCAGTCTGATACACTGAATGGTGCAACAATTTTCTCTAAGTTCACCTTGAACTCATCTAGTTTATTCTTGGCTAAATACAATACATAGAGAGCCACACTAAGAATCATATTAGAACAATAAGCAAGAAAGAGTGTTACCTACAGCCATACTGGTTCCCACACAGAGCCAGGGAAAGCAATTAATGATACAAGAAATGCCCTGTATTTTCTTTCTTTCCAAGTACACTTATCAGCTAGAACATTATGACCACCTACATAGTAGCCAATATGTCCACCTTTGTGGACACATCCGAGATGTGTCTGATCGGGTTCTGATCTGGCTAGCTGGGGTGCCACCACATCATCAAGTGGAACTCACCACTGTGTTTCTTGGATTGCTCCATCACAATCCTGGCCTTGTAACATCGCACATTGTCTTGTTGAAAAATGCCACTGCCTTCGGGAAACAGGATTGTTATGAAGGGGTGTACATAGTCTGCAACCAGTGTACGACACTCCTTGGTCATCATGTTGCCTTGCACAAGCTCCACTAAACCCAAGGATGTCTATGTGAATGTTCTCCAGAGCATAATCAAGTTGCCGCCAGCTTGTCTCCATCCCACAGCACAGGTATCGAGGAGCTGTTCTCCTGGAAGACAATGGATTTGGACCCTCCCATCAGCATGATGAACAAGGTATCAGGATTCATAAAACCACACAATGCTTTGCCACTGTGCTGATATGCAGTGCCAAGAGTCTTGCATCAATTTCAGTCACAGTTGCCAATGTCGTGGTGTTAACAGTGCCACATGCATTGGTCGTCAGCCAAGGAAGCCCATCATTAGGAGTGTTCAGTGCGCTGTGTGTTCACATACACTTGCACTCTGCCCAAAATTATGGTCTGAGGTTAGTTCTGCCACACTTTGCCACATGTCGTATTTTACCAGTCTGCCCAGCCTATGACATCTGTAATGAGAGGTGGCCACTCAGCACGTCATCTGGACATGGTTTCATCTCCGTTTCTACACTTGTTAAAGACACTCACTACACCACTCCCTAACCACCTGACAAGCTGTGCAGCTTCTGATATGCTTGTGGCCAACCTCCGAGCCATCAATGTGCCCTTGGTCAAACGCAGATAAATTTAAATTTATCCATGTTATATCGATGTTGTTTGAGGTCTGCAACTGTATTACAAGATTGTCTGGAATAATTATATACTGCTGCAGTCATTTTTTACTTATATTTTATTAGCACAATGCATTTCGGCAGAATGCTACAATCATCAGGTGCATTATACAGTTACTTACACATCAGTTGATAGGTTATGTACATTAGCTGTGTGTGCTGGTGGGGTTAAGAATCAAAAAATGAATCTGTTTGAAAGTATAAATCTGTTACAGAGTGCACATTATGCGAATAGCATGATTAGTTCATATAAATTAATATTTTTACTTAAATTTTTGATGGCGATTTCATTTTCTGGCACACGGAGCACAGTAACAGGTAAATCACAACTTAGCATTTTCACAAACATAGTCCCCCATTAACAACTTTCCAAAGAGTTTTAAAATCTAAGATAAACTATTTACAATTTCAAAGACAGAAATATATACCTGTAGTGAAGATGAAGACTTTTATCTAGATGTATTGGGAATATGGAGAATGTTACATGGATACTTAATGAAAACTATTCTGTCAATGAAATAAACATTCGATGTTGAAGTTTTTGATGAAGTTAATATTATTACTTTTGAGCTTATCATTTAATAATACATCTCCATGTGCTGTGCCATGAATGAAGATTTCCAGTTCTTCATGTAAGTCCATTTGGTGTCCCTTATCCGTTTTATGTAATATATGAAAATCATTCTTAATATCATGGAATGGGTGGCCTGTGTCTTATGTTGGCCTATGTGTTTTATGCTGATCTATTGTAATTTTCTCCCCCAAGAACTATGGACCTTGCCGTTGGTGGGGAGGCTTGCGTGCCACAGCGATACAGATAGCCGTACTGTAGGTGCAACCACAACGGAGGGGTATCTGTTGAGAGGCCAGACAAATGTGTGGTTCCTGAAGAGGGGCAGCAGCCTTTTCAGTAGTTGCAGGAGCAACAGTCTGGATGATTGACTGATCTGGCCTCGTAACACTAACCAAAATGGCCTTGTTGTGCTGGTACTGCGAACAGCTGAAAGCAAGGGGAAACTACAGCCCTAATTTTTCCCGAGGGCATGCAGCTTTACTGTATGGTTAAATGATGATGGCGTCCTCTTGGGTAAAATATTCCGGAGGTAAAATAGTCCCCCATTCGGATCTCCGGGCAGGGACTACACAGGAGGAAGTCGTTATCGGAGAAAGAAAACGCGCGTTCTATGGATCGGAGCGTGGAATGTCAGATCCCTTAATTGAGCAGGTAGATTACAAAATTTAAAAAGGTAAATGGATAGGTTGAAGTTAGATATAGTAGGAATTAGTAAAGTTCGCTGGCAGGAGGAACAAGACTTTTGGTCAGGTGAATAGAGGGTTATAAATACAAAATCAAATAGTGGTAATGCAGGAGTAGGATTAATAATGAATAAAGAAAATAGGAGTACGGGTAAGCTACTACAAACAGCATAGTGAACGCATTATTGTGGCTAAGATAGACACAAAGCCCACGCCTGCTACAGTAGTACAAGTTTATATGCCAACTAGCTCTGCAGATGATGAAATTGATGAAATGTATGATGAGATAAAAGAAATTATTCAGATAGTTGAGGGAGATGAAAATTTAATAGTCATGGGTGACTGGAATTCGGTAGTAGAAAAAGGGAGAGAAGGAAACGTAGTAGGTGAATATGGATTGGGGCTAAGAAATGAAAGAGGAAGCCGCCTGATAGAATTTTGCACAGAGCACAACTTAGTCATAGCTAACACTTGGTTCAAGAATCATAATAGATGATTGTATACATGGAAGAAGCCTGGAGATACTGACAGGTTTCAGATAGATTATATAATGGTAACACAGAGATTTAGGAACCAGGTTTTAAATTGTAAGACATTTCCAGGGGCAGATGTGGACTCTAACCACAATCTATTGGTTATGAACTGTAGATTAAATCTAAAGAAACTGCAAAAAGGTAGGAATTTAAGGAGATGGGACCTGGATAAACTGACTAAACCAGAAGTTGTACAGAGTTTCAGAGAGAGCATAAGGGAACAATTGACAGGAATGGGGGAAATAAATACAGTAGAAGAAGAATGGGTAGCTTTGAGAGATGAAGTAGTGAAGGCAGCAGAGGATCAAGTAGGTAAAAAGACGAGGGCTAGTGGAAATCCTTGGGTAACAGAAGAAATATTGAATTTAATTGATGAAAGAAGAAAATATAAAAATGCAGTAAATGAAGCATGCTAAAAGGAATACAAACATCTCAAAAATGAGATCAACAGGAAGTGCAAAATGGCTAAGGAGGGATGGCTAGAGGACAAATTTAAGGATGCAGAGGCTTATCTCACTAGGGGTAAGATAGATACTGCCTACAGGAAAATTAAAGAGACCTTTGGAGAAAAGAGAACCACTTGTATGATTATCAAGAGCTCAGATGAAAACCCAGGTCTAAGCAAAGAAGGGAAAGCAGAAAGGTGGAAGAAGTATATAGAGGGTCTATAGAAGGATGATGTACTTGAGGACAATATTATGGAAATGGAAGAGGATGTAGATGAAGATGAAATGGGAGATACAATACTGCGTGAAGAGTTTGACAGAGCACTGAAAGATCTGAGTCAGAACAAGGCCCTGGGAGTAGACAACATTCCATTAGAACTACTGACGGCCTTGGGAGAGCCAGTCCTGACGAAACTCTACCATCTAGTGAGCAAGATGTATGAGACAGGCGAAATACCCTCAGACTTCAAGAAGAATATAATACTTCCAATCCCAAAGAAAGCAGGTGCTGACATGTGTGAAAATTACCGAACAATCAGTTTAATAAGTCACAGACGCAAAATGCTGACGCGAATTCTTTACAGACGAATGGAAAAACTAGTAGGAGTCAACCTCGGGGAAGATCAGTTTGGATTCCGCAGAAATGTTGGAACACGTGAGGCAATACTGACCCTACGACTTATCTTAGAGGCTAGATTAAGGAAAGGCAAACCTACGTTTCTAGCATTCGTAGACTTGGGGAAAGCTTTTGACAATGTTGACTGGAATACTCTCTTTCAAACTCTGAAGGTGGCAGGGGTAAAATACAGGGAGCGAATGGCAATTTCCAATTTGTACAGAAATCAGATGGCAGTTATAAGAGTCGAGGGGCATGAAAGGGAAGCAGTGGTTGGGAAGGGAGTGAGACAGGGTTGTAGCCTATCCTCGATGTTATTCAATCTGTATATTGAGCAAGCAGTGAAGGAAACGAAAGAAAAATTTGGAGTAGGTATTAAAATCCATGGAGAAGAAATAAAAACTTTGAGGTTCGCCGATGACATTGTAATTCTGTCAGACATCAAAGGACTTGGAAGACCAGTTGAACGGAATGGACAGTGTCATGAAAGGAGGGTATAAGATGAACATCAACAAAAGCAAAATGAGGATAAAGGAATGTAGTCGAATTAAGTCGGGTGATGCTGAGGGAATTGATTAGGAAATGAGACACTTAAAGTAGTAAAGGAGTTTTGCTATTTGAGGAGCAAAATAACTGATGATGGTAGAAGTAGAGAGGATATAAAATGTAGACTGGCAATGGTAAGGAAAGCGATTCTGAAGAAGAGAAATTTGTTAACATCGAGTTTAGATTTAAGTGTCAGGAAGTCATTTCTGAAAGTACTTGTATGGAGAGTAGCCATATATGGAAGTGAAACATGGACGATAACGAGTTTGGACAAGAAGAGAATAGAAGCTTTCGAAATGTGATGCTACAGAAGAATGCTGAAGATTAGATGGGTAGATCACATAACTAATGAGGAGGTATTGAATAGAATTGGGGGGAAGAGAAGTTTGTGGCACAACTTGACTAGAAGAAGGGATCGGTTGGTAGGACATGTTCTGAGGCATCAAGGGATCACCTATTTAGTATTGGAGGGCAGCGTGGATGGTAAAAATCGTAGAGGGAGACCAAGAGATGAATACACTAAACAGATCCAGAAAGATGTAGGTTGCAGTAGGTACTGGGAGATGAAGAAGCTTGCACAGGATACAGTAGCATGGAGAGCTGCATCAAACCAGTCTCAGGGCTGAAGACCACAACAACAGCAACTATTGTAATTGTTAGTGTGTTAAGCATTTATGTGTTCATTATATCTTGTTTGGAAGTCTCTCCCAGTTTGGCCTATTTTACATTTAATAATAAAATCTATGTGCCACATAGAGGCATTGCAATAGGCTGAAGCATAACCACCTTGAGCACAAATCTCTTGCCACAAAATCAAGCTCTATGGATAAAATCATTTACTATAAATGTTATGTTGATGATACATTACTCCTAGTAGATTGTGACACAAATGATATTAACAACATATTCAAAACTCTCAATAAACAAAGTAGTAATATAAAATTCACAGTGGAATATGAGAGCAATGGTATCATCAATTTCCTTGATCGAAACATCAGTAAAGAAAACAACTGATACAGCTTCAAAGTTTACAGGAAGGCAACAGCAACAGATACCACAATACACAGCTCATCCTGTCACCCCCACGACACACAAAGTTGCTACATAAAGAGCACTAGTTACCAGAGCCAACAATATACCAATGGATAAATATGCACATCTTGATGAGCTCAGCATAATAAAGCAAATAGCTTCAGCAAATGGCTATGCTGAAGTATTAATTGATAACATTAAGCAAAAATGGAAAAACAATGATAAATCACTTCCCATACATGAAATGAAAAAGAAACCCATGGCTTGCATACCTTTCACAGGCAAACTCTCCTACAAAATAGCAAACATTCTCAGACCACACGACATTAACATTGCCTTTACAACACACAACTAACTGTAACACACACACTGAGACACAATATACTCACACAGACTGATAAACAGTCACAAACAGGCATCTATAAAATAGTATGTAATACCTGCAGATCTCTTTATATAGGACAAACTGGGAGAGACTTCCAAACAAGATATAATGAAAACATAAAATGGCTCTGAGCACAATGGGACTTATCCACTGAGGCCATCAGTCCCCTAGAACTTAGAGCTACTTAAAACTAACTAACCTAAGGACATCACACACATCCATGCCCAAGGCAGGATTCGAACCTGCGACCGTAGCAGTTGCGCGGTTCCAGACTGTAGCGCCTAGAACTGCTCGGCCACCCATAAATGCCACACATAAATGCTTACCACACTAACAATTACAATAGACCAGCAATAGCCACCCACATAAAAGACAGAGGCCACCCATTCCATGATACTGCAAATGATCTTCATATATTACATAAAAATGATAAGGGACACCAAATGGACTCATATGGAGAACTGGAAATCTTCATTCACGGCACAGAACATGGAGATGTATTATTAAATGATAAGCTTGAAAGTAATAATGTTAACTTCTTTAAAAACATCTCCAACATTAAATGTTTATTTCATTGACAGAATAGTTTTCATTAAGTACCCATGTAACATTCTCCATATTCCCAATACATCTACATCAAAGTTTTCATCTTCACTACAGGCATATATTACTGTCTTTGAAATTGTAAGTAGTATATACTGCTACAGAGGAATCCAGACTTATCCCTTTGTGAGGATGACTCATTATTATTTGTACATATAAATATCAGGTCATTAAGAAACAAAACTGATGACCTGAGTTTTTTGTTAGGAGGGAACAAGAATATTACATTATGTATCAATGAACACTGGTTAAATGAAGACCAACTGCAGTTATATATACCCCCAAGCATTGATTTAGTAACAGGTTATTGTAGACCAACACACAACTATGGGGGATCCTCTATATATGTTAGTAGTGGTATAGATTTGGATTACAGTGCCCTTAGTGTTAATGATTACTGTATAGAAAATGTACTGGAAATAGCAGCAATGTTACTGCCCAAGTTAAAACTCATAATTGTGTCTGCATACCGCACACCTGATAATGATGTTGAAGTATTTGCACAGGCCTTACAGAAACTGATCTACACCTCAATGTTGTTGTTGTTGTTGTTGTTGTTGTGGTCTTCAGTCCTGAGACTGGTTTGATGCAGCTCTCCATGCTAATCTATCCTGTGCAAGCTCCTTCATCTCCCAGTACCTACTGCAACCTACATCTTTCTGAATCTGCTTAGTGTATTCATCTCTTGGTCTCCCTCTACGATTTTCACCCTCCACACTGCCCTCCAATGCTAAATTTGTGATACCTTGATGCCTCAGGACATGTCCTACCAGCCGATCCCTTCTTCTAGTCAAGTTGTGCGACAAACTTCTCTTCTCCCCAATCCTATTCAATACCTCCTCATTGGTTACGTGATCTACCCACCTAATCTTCAACATTGTTCCATAGCACCACATTTCGAAAGCTTCTATTCTCTTCTTGTCCAAACTATTTATCGTCCACGTTTCACTTCCATACATGGCTGCACTCCATTCAAACATTTTCAGAAATGACGTCCTGACACTTAAATCTATACTCGATGTTAAATTTCTCTTCTTCAGAAACGCTTTCCTTGCCATTGCCAGTCTACATTTTATATTCTCTCTACTTCGAGCATCATCATTTATTTTGCTCCCCAAATAGCAAAACTCATTTATTACTTTAAGTGTCTCATTTCCTAATCTAATTCCCCCAGCATCACCCGACTTAATTCGACTACATTCCTTTATCCTCATTTTGCTTTTGTTGATGTTCATCTTATATCCTCCTTTCAAGACACTGTCCATTCTATTCAACTGCTCTTCCAAGTCCTTTGCTGTCTCTGACAGAATTACAATGTCATCGGCGAGCCTCGAAGTTTTTATTTCTTCTCCCTGGATTTTATACCTACTGCAAATTTTTCTTTTGTTTCCTTCACTGCTTGCTCAATATACAGATTGAATAACATCGGGGAGAGGCTACAACCCTGTCTCACTCCCTTCCCAACCACTGCTTCCCTTTCATGCCCCTCGACTCTTATAACTGCCATCTGATTTCTGTACAAATTGTTAATAGCCTTTCGCTCCCTGTATTTTACCCCCGCTACCTTTAGAATTTGAAAGAGAGTATTCCAGTCAACATTGTCAAAAGCTTTCTCAAGTCTACAAATGCTAGAAACGTAGGTAAGTCGTAAGGTCAGTATTGCCTCACGTGTTCCAACGTTTCTACAGAATCCAAACTGATCTTCCTCGAGGTCCGCTTCTACCAGTTTTTCCATTTGTCTGTAAAGAATTGGTGTTAGTATTTTGCAGCTGTGACTTATTAAACTGATAGTTCGGTAATTTTCACATCTGTCAACTCCTGCTTTCTTTGGGATTGGAATTATTATGTTCTTCTTGAAGTCTGAGGGTATTTCGCCTGTCTCATACATCTTGCTCACCAGATGGTAGAGTTTTGTCAGGACTGGTTCTCCCGGGGCCGTCAGTAGTTCTAATGGAATGTTGTCTACTCCCGGGGCCTTGTTTCGACTCAGATCTTTCAGTGCTCTGTCAAACTTTTCACGCAGTATCGTATCTTCCATTTCATCTTCATCTACATCCTCTTCCATTTCCATAATACCATAATATTGTTCTCAAGTACATCGCCCTTGTATAGACCCTCTATATACTCCTTCCACCTTTCTGCTTTCCCTTCTTTGCTTAGAACTGGGTTTCCATCTTAGCCCTTGATATTCATACAAGTGGTTGTCTTTTCTCCAAAGGTCTCTTTAATTTTCCTGTAGGCTGTATCTATTTTACCCCTAGTGAGATAAGCCTCCACATCCTTACATTTGTTCTCTAGCCATGCCTGCTTAGCCATTTTGCACTTCCTGTCAATCTCATTTTTGAGACGTTTGTATTCCTTTTTTCCTGCTTCATTTACTGCATTTTTATATTTTCTCCTTTCATCAATTAAATTCAATATTTCTTCTGTTACCCAAGGATTTCTACTAGCCCTCATCTTTTTACCTACTTGATCCTCTGCTGCCTTCACTACTTCATCCCTCAGAGCTACCCATTCATCTTCTACTGTATTTCTTTCTCCCATTCCCCTATGCTCTCCCTGAAACTCTGTACAACCTCTGGTTTAGTCAGTTTATCCAGGTCCCATCTCCTTAAATTCCCACCTTTTTGCAATTTCTTCAGTTTTAATCTGCAGTTCATAACCAATAGATTGTGGTCAGAGTCTACATCTGCCCCTGGAAATGTCCTACAATTTAAAACCTGGTTCCTAAATCTCTGTCTTACCATTATATAATCTATCTGATACCTTTTAGTATCTCCAGGATTCTTCCATGTATACAAGCTTCTTTTATGATTCTTGAACCAAGTGTTAGCTATGATTAAGTTATGCTCTGTGCAAAATTCTAACAGACAGCTTCCTCTTTCATTTCTTAGCCCCAATCCATATAGCCACCTCGATAAGTGGCCTAAATATAGGATTTTAATTTTTGGTGACATAAATATTGACATAAGGCAGAACACACCTAAACTACTTAATCTTCTGAATATGCTAAGATCACATGACCTGCACTGCATTAATGAAAACCCAACAAGACAGTCTGCCTGCCTTGATAATGTAATCAAAAATGTTGAGACAAATCGGTATGAACTAGGGCTATTCAATACTCTATTTTTATCAGACCATAAAGGTATTTGGTTAAAATTGATAACAAAAGAGCCAGCATCTGTCTCTAATAAAATTAAGTACATTAGGCTTTTGAATGAAGAGAATATTGATAACTACAGAACACAAATAAAGATGACGAATTAGAATTACATTGTGCTGGAAAGTAATCATATTGAAAAAGTGTTTACATTATTCATTAGTGCATTGTCAGATACATTTAAAACTTGCTGCCCTAAAGTAATGAGAAAAAATAAGGGAACTATGAGGTAACATGGTCTCACATCGGTGCATAACTGCTTCACACCTGACCTACAAAGGCTCAGAACTCTGTTAATGATTTCCTATGACAAATCAAAAAATAATGAAGCCGAAAAAGCAAACTACATAAGTTTGAGGAACAAATAAAAGCCAGAAATTAGGTTAAGCAAGTGCAAGGCAAATGATGATTATATTAATAAGTCCCAAAATAAATGCAAAGCATCCTGGACTGTTATCAAGACTCATCTGGGTAGAAATAAAGATGTTAACAAAAATAATTCATGTGATGTTTGTATCACATCGGATGATTTCAACACCTCCTTCATTAATGCTGCCAGTATGAATAACAGTGCTGCAAATGAACATATTCATAAATGTGACAACAGCCATATCTCAAATAATAGAAATTAATTTCTACAAAATTTTGAGAATATGGTTCCTGTGTTTAAATGGAAAGAAGTAAAAGTAACAGATATTAAAACTGCAATAGCAAAATTAAGTTACTCAAAATCAGAAGACATTTATGGTCTCTCCAATTTTGTAATAATAAAAAAAATAGCAGATGTAATAGCACATCCACTCTGTTCTCTTATGAACCGGATGTTTGTCAGTGGCTGTTTCCCTTCATCCGTTACTCCACTGCAAAGGAAAGGTGACAAGTCTTGTCCTAATAATTACTGTCCAATCTCCCTTGTACCCATCATATCAGAAGTAGTGGAATATTGCATACAGCTCCAAATCAGTCAACATCTGTCTGAATAATATTCTTAGTGACTCTCAGTATGGCTTCAGGTCCAGCCTGTCAAAGGCAAAAGCAGTTGAAGATGATGTTTCATATATATTGTCATCATTCGAATCAGGATTATCAGTTAATGCCACTCTTGTGGACCTCAGCAAGGCATTTGACTCTGTCAGTCACAGCATACTACTAGAAAAACTGCACTGCTATAGTATTAGAGGCTCAGAAATATCTCTGATCAGATCCTATCTGAGCAACAGAAAACAAATTGTGCATTTTAACAATATGAGGTCAAACGACTTTGATATCATGCAGGCTGTACCACAAGGCTCTGTGTTTTGACCTTTACTTTTTATAATATATGTAAATGACTAGCCCAGCACCATGTTGTGTAAATCCACACTCTATACAGATTATACAACTTTTGTTACAGCAGGGAAAGATTTAGAAAAATTAAACGAGGAAAGTGAGGCTCATCTCAGAGCAGCCATCAAGTGGTTCCAACTCTATGACTTGCATATAAATCATGATAAAACTGTAAATATTCTCTTTAGCTTGTGTGTTAAGAGTGATAAGATTGTTTGTGTCTCAGCTAAACTACTTGGGATCCATCTTGACTCAAAATTAATGTGGAAGAGTCATACCGATTATATTCGTACTAAGTTAGCAAGTGTGACATATTTGTTAGGTAAACTAAGGTCATGTATTAGTGGTAAGTTATTACTCAATGTGTACTATGCCTTTTTTCACACCCATTTAACATATGCCACTTTGTTATGGGGAAACTCACCCGGAGCAAAACAAGTTTTCATTTGGCAAAAGAAGGCAGTCAGATGCATCCATGGAGGCAGAAATAACAAGTCTTGTAGACCATATTTCAAAAATATAAAAATACTAACAGTTGCAGTTCTCTTTATACTAAGTTGTCTGATACACACAAAAGAAAACTAACACAGTCACAAACTACGACAATCTATCCATCACCATGACACACGTATAAAACAGCAAATTGACATCCCATTTGCTAGACTAAAGAAAACTCAAGATAGTTACAGGTACATGGGAGTAAAACTATTTAACATGTTGCCAATAGAGGCACATAATGTGTCACTGAATGAGTTAAAAAGTGTCACAAAGAAATGGCTTAGAGAAAAAGCTTTTTATACAATAGAAGAGTTTATAATGTGCACTAAAGACAATCTTAAGTACCGGTACTAATATAGTTTCACTTGGATTAAACTTATACATGTAAATATTATGCAAATACCTTGTGCAGCATCAAGGACAAATTTTTGTATCTTATTACACAATAATGACCTACAATATATTACAACATTTCTGTTAGTTATGTAAACTGTACATGTACACAGATGACAACCTCAATTGCATTTTTAATGCCTAAAGATGGATAATAAAATAAATAAATAAGTTCATCTTAGATTTTAAAACTCTTTGGAAAGTTGTAAACAGACGTTTGTGAAAATGCTAAGTTGTGATTTACCTGTTACTGTGCTGTGTGCGCCAGAAAATGAAATCGCTATCAAAAATGTAAGTAAACATATTAATATATATTACCTGATCATGCTATTCGCATAATGTACACACTGTAACAGATTTATTCCGCAAAGGTTTATTTTTCGATTCTTAACCACACTAGCACACACAGCTAATGTACATAACCTATCAGCTGATGTGTAAGTAACTGTATAATGCACCTGATGATTGTCGCATGCTGCCGAAATGCATTGTGCTAAGGCACCAAGCTCGACGGATGGCAAGGGCTATTTATTCCATAAAAATACCATTACTTTGTGCTCAATTCAAAATTACGAGCAAGGATAAGGCAGCACTGTTGAAAATATGCCTGTTATCACGATATCCTGTGTCAAGCCATGGCTCCAACGTTATTTGGCACTAAAGTACCCTACCAAGATTTGTGCTTTTTGAAGTCTGTACACAAGCATACAAAAAACTCGATAAAAGGCTCTCAAATGCAGCTTTACAGAATATAAACCAACATTTATGTAATTGGACTGACAAAGTTTCTGTCTTGTCACTTTTTGACAATGATGTGGGTCTAGAAACTAGAGTAAAAATGGTTAAAAATTTAATGAAAGGTAAGTTATCAGCTCACAGTAAAGGTTACAGCCCATCAAAGGAAAACTTTGCAGTCCATTGTATGGTTTGTTAAATAAATAAATTCAGAAGCTGTTTCTTTAGTTTTCTGTTTACATCACAATTTTGTTACCTCCCATTCTCTTTTTAATTAGAGAGAAAAACATCTGTGACTTCATTTCAGGTAGAAGCAATTCACCGTTCGGTTAATTTAAAATTGATGACAATTTACTCCATGATAATCCTGCCTTATGGCCAAATAATGCTTCATTTTAACAACCCAAAAAGAAGAGTTCAATGATGAGGGCAGTGAATGATACAACTGAAAGTGTGGACAACTTGCTGCAGGACTTTCACGATTTAATCTCAGTTGAGGAGGAACAAAAGCAACATCTGTTATGCTGCATAGAAGAACATAGAAAGATTTTAACTGACTGTACAAAGCAAACTTTGGAAAGAAAATTTAAAGAAATGATAATTAAATGGACACCCTAGCTGCAAACAGGCGTTGATGTACTTCATTGGGGACATGTTGAAAATGTGTGCCCCGACCGGGACTCGAACCCGGGGCACACATTTTCAACATGTCCCCAACGAAGTACATCAACGCCTGTTTGCAGCTAGGGTGTCCATTTAATTATCATTTCATTTCTAGCAAAGCTGCATGGTCATCCACGGTAACTGTTCTTTCGGGAACAGATACTACCGTCATATATAGATAAAATTTAAAGAATGATGTTTTTTATTGAAGAGTATATAAACACAATTAGGGTATACTGGTATTTTATTTGCCAAACAAACATGTTGAAAATGTGTGCCCCGACCGGGACTCGAACCCGGGGCACACATTTTCAACATGTCCCCAATGAAGTACATCAACGCCTGTTGATACTTCATCACTCAATACAAATTTTCATATCTCATGTTTGGCATCAAATTGGCACATCTTACCATAATTTAATCAAAACAGTATTTGTTATGGGTTATTAAGATCAAACAGAAAAAATACAGGATATGCACATTTAAATTCACAAAAAAAATTTCCCGTATGTCATGAGACACACTAATGAAGCAGTATTGTAGAGGGGCCAAACAAATAAGTAGCCCTGAAGAGGGCAGCTGCCTTTTCAGTAGTTACAGGGGTAATAGTCTGGATGACCAGCTGATCTGCCCTTTTAGCACTAGCCAACAAGTCTTTGCCATATTGGTACTGTGAATGGCTGAAAGAAGATATCGTCATCAGGAAAAACATAACTGACATTCTATGAGTGAGAGGGTGCAACATTAGGTCTCTAAATGGGTACATTGGCTAGATAATTTACAAAGAAAAAGGGTTAGGTTGAAGTTAGATATACCGGAAATTAGTGAAGTGTGATGGAAGGAAGATCAGGAGCTCTAGCCAGGTGAGTAAGGTTATAAACATAAAATCCAATGGAGGTAACATAGCAACGGCCCTAATAATGAATCAAAAAATAGGACTGCAGGTAAGCTACTACGAACCACATAGTGAAACCACATCACAGCAAACACAATAGACAAGTTTAAATGACAACTAGCTCCATAGTTGAAGAGATTAAAAGAATGTATGATGAGATCATGAAGTACAAGAAGTTATGTAATTCTTCTACGTAGCCTGCAAAGTAATCCATGATGGACAGAGCAAGGAGGACATAAACACTAGCAAAAATGGCATTTCTGGCCAAGAGCAGTCTACTGTAATCTACCCTAGGCCTCAATTTGAGGAAGAAATTTCTGAAATGTATGTTTGGTGCACAGATTATATGGTGGTGAAACATGGACTGCGGTAAAACTGGAACAGAAGTGGATTGAAGCATTTGGGACATGGTGGTACAGATGAAGGTTGAAAATTAGGTGGACTGATAAGGTATGGAATGATGTGGTTCTCTGCAGAATCAGCAAGAAAGGAAATGCATGGAAAAACATTGACAAGAAGAAGGCACAGGATGGAGACAAGAGACTGGAATTAATAGTAGGAAAAGGAAGAGAAGGAAAAATAGCAGGAGAAGGAAGGGAAAGAAAAATCAAGGGACAAAATGGATGGGGGAATGGAATGAAAGAGTAACCTGTCTAGTAGAATTTTGCACAGAACGTAAGTTAATCATCACTAACACTTGGTTTAAGACTCATGAAAGAAGGTTATAAATATGGAAGAGACCTTGAGGCACTGGGAGATTTCAGACTGATTAAATAATGAAGAGAGAGATATTTATAGAGCAGATTTTAAACTCTGCAATGCTGACAGGGGCAGATGTGGACTCAGAGTATTTTTTTTTTTGTTTATGAACAGCAGATGAAAACTGCGTAAATTGCAGAAAAGTAGGATATCAAGAAGATAGGACCTGGATAAGCTGAAAGAACTAGCTATTGTTGAGAGTTTCAAAGGGAGCATTATGTAATGACTGACTGAAATGGGTTAGGAACACAAAAGGAGACAAATGGATAGCTCTGATAGATGAAATAATGAAAGCAGAGAAGGTAAAATAGGCAAAGAGGCAAAGCCCAGTAGAAATCCCTTGATAACTCCATAGATAATTAATCTAATTGTCCTGAATATAAAAATACAGGAAATGAAGCAAACAAAAGAGAAGATAGGCATGTAAAAGATGAGACTGATAGGTAGCGTGAAATATCAAAGCAGAATAGCTGGAACAGAAATCAAGAACGGAGAACCATGTGTAACTGGCGGGGGGGGGGGGGGGGGGGGGGGCTGCAAACAAGAAAATTGAAGAGACCTTTGGAGAAACAGCTCTCTTAACATCAAGAGCTGAGATTGCGACCTAATACTAAGCTGGGAAAGGATGAGTGGGAGATGTAATACTATAAGAAGAATTTGACACAGGACTGAAAGACCCAAGTGAAAATTAGGCCCCTGGGTACACAACATTCTCTCAGAATTATTGAGATCCTTGGGAGATACAGCAATTGCTGGGTTCATGTGACAGAAAGCGCAGCAGGACCCACGGAGCAGCTCGCGAACAACAACACAAACAGGAGAGGACAGACACGACCAACGAAGAACCTTATGACGACAACAAGAATGAAACAACAGAGTCACAAGAAAACCTAGCTAGACAACCAAGTCCACTCATAAACAGAACATGAAAGTAAATACACCGCCTAAGGCGAGGCGATATGTCCAGAGACATACACAAGATTAGACTGACTGCCTGAGTGAGGAACAGGCACTTAAATCGATGATCGGGGGTGCCGCTATTGGCTGCTGGGACCATGTGTTCCACTGTGGCGCCCTCACACTAAATGCATGCCAGGAGGCGCACGCTGCCACAGCTTACAGCACAATGGTGCAGAGACCTCTAGGGGTCTTCGACGTCCTTATCGTCTGGTGTGGATTCAAATTTCACGTGTGGGACCAGATCCCTCCCCCCTGAAACTTGCATGTAGGGGCGGAAATGTCCTGGACGGTGCCGAGGTGGGCAGCTGTGGGAAGAAGAGCCAGGCTCGGCAGCCGCCGTTGGGGTGGAGGAAGGGACACTCGATGTATCCATGACGGCCGACCCAGAGCCCAGGGCAGGGGTCGGAGCTGACGATCCACCTGGGGCCAAGGAGGGCCAGTGGCAGGCCTGTGGGGAGATGGTGGCTGGGGGCAGGGGCAGCGACTCAAGGAGCATGTGTGTACCTGAAGGTGGTATGGGATGAGGCAGCAGCGTGTGTCCCGCAGGAGCACATGGGCGGAGCTGATTATGATAGCGACGCTCCAACCCTTTCAACGTCTGCACCGACGTCACATGTTGCCCATGGGCTGTGACGACCATGGTGGGCATCCAACCTGCCTTGTGCCCGTACTCGTGGGCCCACATGGCCGTGTTGGAGGCATAACGCTATGAGGGCCGGGAGTGATGGCGGGAGGGAGATGGCATCAGCAAATGGAGCAGGGTCTGCAGCTGTCACCCATGTAGAAGATCCACCAGACTGCATCCGTCAATTGGCGTAGTGCGATAGGTGCTCAAAAACAAGGCGAGGCCCGACGTGTTTGGAAATGAGTCGACCGCTTTTGTCAACTGTTGTTTAAAAGTGGGTACAAGCCTCTCTGCCACACCATTAGACGAAGGATGGAAAGGGGGGCCAAAGATATGTTTGGTACCGTTGGTCTGACAGAAGTCGTGGAAGGAGGACACCGTGAATTGGGGGCCATTATCGGAGACCAACACGCGTGACAGGCCCTCAAAGGCGAGAACCTGGGTCAGGGCCGTGAGTGTAGCCTCCATGGTGGTGGACGCCATGCAGACGACATTTGGGTATTTGGAGTAGGCATCAACGATAAGTAACCACATGGACCCCAAAATCAGGCCCGCAAAATCGATGTGGATGTGATCCCACAGCTGGCGAGGCACAGGCCAGGGGGCAAATGACTGAGGGGGGCTTGCCTGGTGACGCGCACACACGGTGCACCCACAGACCAGGCGGTCAATATCGTCATCGATGCCGGGCCAATACATGTGCCGGTGAACCAAAACTTTCCTACAAGACATACCCCTGTGCCCACGATGTAACAATCCGAGCACCCGGAGCCGCAAATCTGGGGGGATGACCACCCGATGGGCATCCGACTCCATGGCCAACAGAAGGACATCATCGACCACGGAGAGCGGAGAGCCTGTGGGAGAGGTGGTGCAAGGGGCTGAAATCAGACTGCATCCGACGAGTAACATAGGAGGGCCACCCACGGACCACATAGTGGAGAAACTGCCACAAGATAGGGTCACAGTGGGTAGCCGTGGAAATGTGAGCGGCCATGTGAGGCAGACTGTCCAGGGCATCCTGGTGAGTGGAACCAATGTGAAAGCAGAGGACCTCCTGTAGGTCAAAGGCAGGATCGGGGTCTGCTGGGAGACGTGACAAAGCATCCGCATTAGCATGGTGAGTGGTAGGCTTATACAGGATGGTGCAAATGTAATTTCGTAAAAACATAACCCAGCGCTGGAGACGTTGAGCCATCTGCCCCCGGTAGCTGAGTGGTCAGTGCGACATAATGTCAGTCCTAATGGGCCGGGTTCGATTTCCGGCTGGGTCGGAGATTTTCTCCGCTCAGAGACTGGGTGTTGTGTTGTCCTAATCATCATCATTTCATTCCATCCTCGTCACCAAAATGTTGTAACTGTGACCGTTCTGGTCGCAGGTTTGACGTGACGGATAGCGCGGTGGGACCCACAGAACGGCCCGCGAACAACAACACAAACGTGAGAGGATGGACACGACCAACAAAGGACCTTACGACGACATCAATAACGAAACAACAGTCACAAGTAACCCTAACTAGACAACCACGTCCAATCGTAAACAAAATATGAAAATAAATACGCTGTCTAAGGCAAGGCAGTATGTCCAGTGACATATGTAAGATTAGACTGACTGGCTGAGCAAGAGGCAGGTGCTTAAATCCACGATCGGGGGCGCTGCTATTGGCCGATGGGACCACGTGTTCCACTGTGGCACCCTCACACTAAATGCGTGCCATTAACCGCGCGCCGCCACAGCTTATGGTGCAGTGATGCAGAAACCTCTAGGGGGTCTTCGACGTCCGTATCGTCTGGCATGGATTCAAATTCCGCAGTGCGCGGTACCAGAGCAATGACAAAAATTTTCCACCTGGTGTGCAACAGATACACACTATTTACCCTAGGACTACCATAAAAATTTATTAAATCTAATTCCAAAGAAAGCAGGTGCTTACAGGTACGAATATTACCAAAGTATCAGTTCATTAAAGGTTGGCTGTAAAATATTTACACTAATTATTTTCAGAAGAATGTCAGAACTGGTTGAAGCCACCTCGGGGAAGATCATTTTGGGTTCCACAGAAATGTGTTGAGCAAGGCAATACTTATTGTAGAAGACAGGTTGAAGGAAGGGAACCTGATGTTTATAGCATTCATAAATTTAGAGAAATTTTTTGACAGTGTTGATTGGAACACACTCTATGAAATTTGGAAGGTAGCATGGATAATATACAAGGTGTGGAAGGTTATTTACACCTTGTAAAGAAACAAGCCTGCACTTATACAGAGTCAAAGGGCATGAAAGAGAAGCAGTAGCTGATAATGAAGTGAGACAGGATTGTAGCCTCCCTCAGGATTAATCAGTCTGTACACTAAGAAAGCAGTGAAAGAAACCAACGAGATATTTCAAAAGAGAAGTAATTTCAGGGAGAAGAAATAAGGAGTTTGAGGTTTGTCAATGATGTAATTGTCAGATGCGGTAAAGGACTTTGAAGAGCAGCTAAAAGCAATGGATAGTGTCTTGAAAAGAGGTTATCAGATGAACATCAAGTAAAACAAAGGTAAAGGAATGTTGTCAAACTAAATCAGGCAATGTTGAGGGAATTAGGTTAGGAAACAAAACACTAAAAGCAGTACACAAGCTTTGCTATTTGGGCAATATAGTAATGATGAGGGTCAAAGTAGAAAGGATATTAAAAGAAGACTGGGTACAGCAAGCATTTCTGAAAAAGAGACATTTATTAACATATAAACTTAAATGTTAGGAAGTCTTTTCTGAAAATACCTGTCATGAGTGTAGCCTTGTATGGAAGGTACGTAGATGGTAAGCAGTTCAGACAAGATGAGAATAGAAGCTACTGGTATGTGGTGCTACAGAAGAAAAGATTGAGCAGGTCCTCAATCGAACTGGGGAGAAAACAAATTTATGACAAAACTTGACTAAAATAAGAGTTCAGGTGTTAGGCCACATCTTAAGGCAGGACATCAACAATATTCTACGTCTTGTGTTGTTGGCTTCACTGCAGGCCCTCCTGGGATTACATTTCAGCAAGATGTCCACCCGCACATGACAAGAGTTCCTACTACTTGTCATGTTGCCTGCCAAACTCTACCTTGGCCAGCAAAGTTGCCGTATCTCTCCCCAATTCAGAATGTTTGGAGCATTATGGGCAGGGCCCTCCAGCCAGCTTGGGGTTTTGATGGTCTAACATGCCAACTGGACAGAATTTAGCATGTATCCCTCAGGAGAACATCCAACAACTCTATCAATGTCAGGCCAAATAACTGCTTGCATAGATGCCAAAGGTGGACCAACACATTATTCACTTGCTCAATTTGTGAAGCTCTCTCTCTTTATTATGTCACACAATTTTTATGAAACTGAAATCATTTGTTTGTCTGTACATTTACATCGCATCTACCCATTTCCATACCATTTGAATAATTCCTTCATTTTTCTTTTTCTTTTCAGAATGTATTCACTATGTACAAGAACAAAAAGAGAACAGTGAGGATGGAAGATCAAAAGAGAAGTGCTCAGATTAAAAACAGGGTAAGGTAGAGATGTAGTCTTTCTCCTTTACTGTTCAACTTGTTTATCAAATTAGCAGAGAAGCTTATAAAAGCAAAGTTCAGCGTAGGTTCGAAATTCAGGATTAAGGGGCATGAGACTGGTGAAAGTGATAAGTATTACATGGTGTGTTGAATGGGATGCACAATCTGTTGAGAACAGAATAAGATACAGTAAACCAAAGGAAGACTGATGTATTCAGAAGCTGCAGAAACAAGATTAGTAACAAACTTACAAATATTAGGGACCATGTACTAGACTATTGTTGTGTTGGAAGCAAAATAATTCATGATTATTGAAGCAAGGGTGGCAGAAGCAGCACACTAGTATAGGCAGACTGGCATTCGTTATTACAAGAAGCATTCTAGTTTCAAACATAGGCCTTATTTTGAGAAAGAAATAGTTATGAATGTAGATATAGGCACAGCATTACATGGCAGACAATCAAGGATTGTAGGAAAACTACAAAAGAAGCTAATTTTGTGTTTGATTTGTGCTGTTACAAAAGGATGCTAAAAATTAAGTGGAGTGATATAAAAAATGAGGAGGGTCTCCACAGAATCAAAGAAAACAGATAGTTGCACAACACTAACTAGAAGAAGGAACAAAATGATGGGATTCTCTGGTACTAGGTGACAAAATTAGTAGGGAAAGACAGAGACTTGGATGTGTACAATAAATAACTGAGGTTGTTGGATGTATAAGCAATTCTGGGATTGAGGGATCAGCACAGAGATGCAGTCATGATGAGGTGCATCGTATTATGAAGAAGCCTGATGGCGTAGTTTCGTAACTTCTGCTATCTGAGCAGTAAGCAGTTAGATCGTTTACATTACAGTACATAATATACTTAGTTTGAGTTTTATTTATAGTTTTTCCCCACTTAATCCCATTGCATCATTTTTGGAACAAAAGTTATGAAATATTACTGTATCTCATTGCTACCTATCAGAACCCCTCGGAGAGCATTAAAGATAAACACCAATACTAATTGCCCAATTGTAAAGTGACCTGTTTCCAAATTACATACAAAAATAACCACTATTTCCGTATACATAGAATTCGAAAAAGATGCTTTGCTGATTAACATTGTTCTTATGTGAAAAACACAATATAAATGTGAAATTAATACTGTAACTAATCGAAAGAAAAGTAGCACATGGTCAGGATGTACCAGTAAACCCATCATTGTAAAATTACTACAGCAATTTAAATACAACATATAAATAAAGCACGTTAATTGAATCTCCGATATATGTTAGCACTAAAATTCAGGCACTAGTTGATTTGTTATAAACAAATTTAGAAATGTAATTATTACCTGTAACATAATTAGTCAGAAAATGTTATATTAACTTGTAACTAAGTTGAAAATAGGTTCACCTTGTTCAGCACTGAGATTGTAAATTTTTAGCAATGTGTAGCTCATATTTGGTTTAACTTTTAATTGTGATTTTACATAAAATTGTCATTTTCATTGTAGGTAATTGTTAACAAAAGTATAATTAGAGGTCACGCAGTTGCCTTGGGGCACTCATTTTTTGGCTAGAGTTGCGAGCAAATGTATTGTAGGCTCACTCGTTTGTTGACTGTTGTGATATCTGTGTCTCGTTTGATGTCAACTTGGCTACTTGTGATGTAACCGGTACAGTTTCACCAGGCTCGGACACCAGAGTCCTGGAAATATATTGGTATTAAAACTGCACTGTACTTTGGAATTTATTTGGGAGTCTTCCGCAATCCTTTTCATAGGCTGCACAGCGACGAGACATGAATCCAGAATTTTACAAAACCCCGAGAACTAAATAACTCTCAATGTTGGTAGAATTGAGGTGAAAACAACAGCGCATCGAATCGGCATTTCACTCGAAACATTTGCAACGCGGAGGTGAGAAAATATAAACATCACAAGATGGTGGAGGAGCTGGGATCAAGTGGAAGACTGTGCAGAGGACGACTCGCAAGAATTCCATGTACAACAGGCAGGAACCATAATCCTGTACGTTGCAGACTGCACCACGGACGTCGCAAGGAGCAAAAGTGATATTCTGGAATGACATCGAGAATGAATCAGGTAAGTACCCCTTTTAAGTGTGTCCTACGATTTTCTGTTTTTGTTTCATTGTGTCCATGTGACAATTTCACTTGATAGGCAGGAAAGTGTTTTGTCTAGTGTTTAGCCACTTTGATCAAAATGAGTGAAACTCAGTTAAATCGAATTGGCATGACCACGCGGTCACGCCGTCAATTTCATGCTTCTACTCCAAATATACACTTAAACAGTGAAGCAAATTCCGCGAGCAGTAGTTGTTCGCCTTTTCATGGTTTTTCGGGAGCAAATCAGCAACGGAATTTTTAATTGATCAGATATCTCAATTGTTGAATAATAAACTAGAACAACTGGTAACTCAAAGTAACCAATTAGGTACCAACATTAAAGAGGTCACAGAAAAGCTGGACCAACATTTAAAATCATTGAGAGAAGAAATCAATGCAACAAATAACGAAGTACAAATTGTTGCATGTGACAGAGAAAGGGTAGAAACCAAAGTTGACTGTTTGGAGGCTTTCACAATCTCTGAATTTAAAGAAACAAACAAAAGCATTTAATTAGTTAACAAACGTGTCAAAAACACAAAAGTAGTCGTTTTAAATGAATTAGTGAACCGAAAAGACGAGTTAAAAATGTTGCAGGAACTCTTTATTTCAGAAAAAGAATTGGTATGGGAAAGACTGAAATTAAATTCTGAAGTTGTTTCTGATAAGATACTCATATTGACGAGAAAGTAGAAAGTGTAACAATAGAACTGCAAACAGTCAGCTCTGAAGTTTCAAAACTGCAAAATAATATAATGTCCAATTTTGATTCAAACCAGATGTTTGTGCATAGTTGTAACAATGTTAGTTTAAAATGTTACCCAGGTGAAGCGAAATTGCATCCAGTTGACTTTGTGCATCAGTGCAAAGACAGTTTCCAACCTAACATGACAGAGTCTGCTAAAGTTAAATTTGCGAAACCATTTTTGGATGGTGAAGCCCTTACATGGGCGAACCAAAACATTGATACAAATACTACGTCTTTTGCCGATTTTGAACGCCAATTCTTGGCAAAGTTCTGGTCGGAAAACAAACAGGCACGAATAAAATCTGAATTTCTTAACGGTAGCAAATATCACACAAGTCTTGCAATTAGCATGCGAGAATTTTGTGAAAAACAATTAGGGACATTGTCACATTTGAGCAAACCTTTGGACGAACTGATACAGACTGACGCACTGAAACAGTGCCTACCACACCGTTTTCAGTGGGGACTTGTATATGGACCAGATGACAGTGTTATCGAATTTTTACGTTATTGACTGTGCATGGCAGAATGATGACAGACAGTACAATCAAAACCCCAGAAACACTCACAACAGGAATGGGGGGTCACAAGAGTATAATGGACACAATCATAACAACTGGCGTGGTAACCAAAACAGTAGTTATAACAGACACGAAAACCATCAAGAACAGAGAAACAGTAACCAGCCTCACAACAGCAATTCCAACCAGGGAAACAGGTAACCATCTCGTTGGGAGCCTGTCAATTTGAGGTGAATAATTATGGCACAAACCTGGCAAATAGGAGGTTAAAGAGATGGAAACATAAAAGCAATCATAAATGTTATGTAAATAGGGACTACTACTTAGATGATACTAGTTATAAGGAAAACTTTTGGGATCACATGCTGAGTGAATTGAATAATGCACATACTCATGCAGGACCACAGTTTGAACTTAATGACCATGACTTAGCATTAATTGAGGACACATTAACATCTGATGTAGACATAACTTATGATATGTATGGTATCACTAGCTTGTTTTCTGATGAAGGTAAGGATAATGAGGTATCTGTATTAGCAGAAATTGGTAGCCAAAATGAGGAAATAACACCTGACTCAGATAATGAAACAGGTAGCAATTTCAGTAGTGTAACTTCTGGTGTTGAACACTTAGTAGTTAAGGCAGATGTGCATGCAGAGGCATCACCCACAATTTATTTTGATGATGATTTTGGTAAAGACAGTGTTGTGAAGGATGATGTATTTGATGATGTATGTACACAAGAGGAATTAGATGGCATTATTTATGTTGAAGTTATTGATAATGGTGTTGCAGCTGAAAGTAACTCTGAATGCAAAGTTGGTTCATGTGAAGATATTAAGAGTGCAAACAATGTATTGGTACCAATTTGTATAAAGGAAATCTTAAGTAAATC
Organism: Schistocerca cancellata; assembly: GCF_023864275.1. Classification (NCBI taxonomy): domain Eukaryota; kingdom Metazoa; phylum Arthropoda; class Insecta; order Orthoptera; family Acrididae; genus Schistocerca; species Schistocerca cancellata. Next base: position 240,959,959 of record NC_064628.1, on the reverse strand, counting down.
TACTAATAAGAAGGAACAAGCTAAGTTAATAGGTGAGAAGATTTTGGAATCTATTATCAATGAAAATGAAGTTAGTTTAGGAAATAATAAGGAAAGTGAAGTCATCAAATCAGATCCATCCACGAAAGATAATTTTAAGTCTAGTAAAAGTAAGGTATCTGTCTCATGTGTATTTAATTCCAGTCATAATGACACTCAATCTTGTGTTGATTCTGACATTGAAACCTGTAGTGAAGAAGTATGTAACAACATTGATACAACTGAATTAGAAAGTGACTTGTTGGCAGAGGATGTGAATAGTGACCCAAATATTACCTTAGGTAGCCCTTACATAGCAATAAGCATTAACAATGGGTCAGGACTTTGTTTGATTGACACTGGCAGTCCCATTAGTAGTATCTCAGCCAAGTTGAGGAACAGGATAAAAGACACTGAAAGTTACATCGAATTTCCATCACAGGTGTACAGATTAAAGGTGCCACTGGCAAGTTTAGTAAGTTAATAAATAAACAAGCTTTAATTACGTTTTCTGTTGGCAACATTAATTTTGAACATGGTTGTTTAGTTATTCCAGACCTCAATGAGCAAATGATTTTACGGATGGACTCGATAGTTAAAGCGAAGGTGAGTTTTGATTGGCAAAATTCAGAATTACTGTTCACTGAACCAAAGGCCAGTATTCAAGGAAAAGTAGTGATCCAGTTAAATTCAAGTACAAACAGTAGTAACCATATTAGGGAAATAATTTATCCAGAGTGTAGCCATTACATGGAGGAAGAGGAAAATAGGGATCACAATAACCAGAATTTGATTGATGATAGTTACTCCCTAACCATATGAAAAGGTAAAAGAAGCAAATGACTTGACTGAGTATGAAAAGCAGGAATTAGAAAATTTTCTCTGGGAAAACTGTAACATTTTTAGTGATCAACCTGGTAGGGTCAAAGATTATGAATGTCATTTGAAGTTAAAGCCACATGAACCCTTTTTCATTAAGCCTTATGGGGTACCCAGCTGTAAAAGGGAAGAAGTGGAGAGGGAACTCCAGAAAATGTAAAAATGGAGAATAATAGAGAGAAGTCACAGTCCATATAACAGCCTGATGGTCTGTATTTAAAAAAAGGATGGTGGTGTTAGGCTGGTATTGGATTCACGTCACCTGAATAAGTTTATAGGAAGAGAAACAGATCATCCTGAATCCATGGAGGAACTCTTGTACAAATTCAATGATACAAAATATTTTTCTAGCCTGGATTTGACCTCAGGTTTTCATCAAATCACATTAGCACAGGATTCAAGACAGTACACAGCCTTTTTATATAATGGTAAATGTTTTCATTATTGTGTTGTTCCGTTTGGGCCTAGTGTGTCTGTAGCTGAGTTTGTTCGAGCTTTGGACCATGTGATTGGAAGTGAACTACTATCTAAACTAATTACTTATGTGGATGATATATTAATAACCAGCAAAACTTGCGAGGAACACCTTGATACTTTGTACAAATTAGCCAATAAGTTCAGGCAAGGCGGTATGACCCTTACATTAAGTAAATGCAAATTTGGAGTATCAGACTTGAAGTTTTTAGGGCATATAATTAACAGAGAAGGGATTCTACTGGACAGTAATAAAATTTCTGCAATTGTCCAGTTTCCATGTCCAAAGAACAAGAAACAGCTAAGGTCATTTTATGGTCTATGTAATGTTTATCATCTGGATGTCAGCACCCAAGCTTTAAATGCACCGTGTTTGAGAGAGCTATAAAAAAAGAACACCATGTGGAAATGGACAGATCAGTGTCGAGCAGCATTCGATGAGATCAAACAACAACTAAATAACAGTCAATTACTCCAGAGGCCTGGCCTTTCACTACCATTTTGCCTAATGACAGATAGTTCAGATTACGGATTGGGTGTACATTTCTTCCAACAGAAGGAAGTTGATGGAAAAATAGAACACCTTTCAATCAGTTTTGCCAGCCGAGGTTTGCAGAAACATGAACATAATTACACAGTGACTGAGAAGGAACTACTTGCCATTGTATGGGGTTTCACTAAATACAGGAACTATCCAGCAGGCCATAAAGTCATAGTTTTCACGGATCACAAAGCTCTATGTTATAATCAAGACTGTAAACTTTTCAATAGTAGATTAACCAGGTGGGCCATATTTTTGCAACAATTTGATTATAGCATTCAGTATATAAACGGGGATCAGAATGTAATTGCTGATGCTTTGTCCAGATTACCTGGGGGGGGGGGGGGGGGGGGGCAGGAAGAAGAACTATTGGATAACCAAGTGTTTAAAATAATGTACATGAAAGGGATTAAGGGTGAAAAGGAAATTACTAACATTTGCAGTCAGCTTAGGAGATACCAGAACCAGGATGATTTGAAACTTGTGAAAAGCCTTATTGGTAAAAAGGGTTATGAAAAGGTTGGCATGTATTATCAAAACTTTAAAGATATTTTATTCAAAAGACATAACACTGACTCTGACATCTGGAAGGTTTGTTGGCCTATACAATGTGTTGACATTTTAATTAAGTACACACATGAGAGCTATGGACACTGTGGAATCATGAAATGCACTGACAAACTTAAGGAAAATGTCTATTTTAATAATATGTTTAGAAGAGTAAGACAGGTTATACAAAAATGTGATCGGTGTCAAAGAGTAAAAGTCACAAATCAGAAATACCAAGGTTATTTACAAAGTATTGTGCCAAAAGGCAAATTGGAACTGATAGGAATTGATTTGTTTGGCCAATTGCCGAGAACAAAAGAGTGTTATACATATTTGTTTGTAGTTGTTGACTTATTCACTAAACTTGTAAAATTGTATCCACTAAAGAAGGCAACAAGCAGGAAAATTTTAAACTGTTTCTGCAATGATTACTTCACACAGATTGGAAAACCAAAAGCCATTCTTTCAGACAATGGGAGCCAATTTACATCTAACGTTTGGAAAGATTTCATGAAAGATGAAGACATTAAGCACGTCCTTATTTCTGTTTATTCACCATCTTGTAACCCAACTGAGCGCTATATGCATGAAATAGGCAGGCTTTGTAGAACTTACTGCTCTAAAGATCATACAAATTGGTCAAGTTACATATGTGATTTTGAATTTGTTTTGAACACCTTACAACATACAACAACTGGCTTTACGCCTTATGAAGTCCATTTTAACAAACGCCCACCAAACATCTTGTATGAATTGATCAATTTCCCTGTCTGTAATGAGTTAACACCGGATGAGAGAATGGAAATAGTAAAGAAAAATATTGAAACACACTGTGCCAAGCGAAAGCTTAAACATGATTCAAAAGGAAAGTTTACACAGTACAATGTAGGTGATTTAGTCTTAACCAAAAGTTATGAGAAATCTAAGGCAATCAATAGAGAGATCAAGAAATTTTTCGATATTTACATTGGTCCATTTGAAGTTTATGAGAAACCACATACAAATGCCTACCGACTTATCTATCCCAAATCAAAAAGCTATTTGGTTTAAGAAATGTCACTGAGTTGAAACCTTATGTGCAATAATTGCAATCCCTCAAGGGGTTACAAAATCTTTGAGTACTATGCGTGTGGCTTATGCAAGATGCCCCAGCTAAAGTGACATTTTCTTCTCGAAAACACTGATGCCAATTCTACAATACCTTTCTGACACACAAGCTTCCGACAATACATACGTTAATTTTTTGTACCTATGTTTGCTTATATTTATTATGTAAGATATTTTCATATGATTTAATTTGCAATATAAGATACATTTTGTTTTGATTGAGTAATCTGCACCATCAGATGTATTGACAATTTGACATTTACATCCTACCGATTGTGACTATTACTGATATGTGAGGACTATGATTTGAACTTACGTTACCAGGAAAAACCAATATGTATTTTCTAGTGAGGAACAGTTCACATCTTTAGAGACAACAGACCATACTGTATTTATATCAGATTATCCAGAAATGAAAGGTGAATTGTGTGAAGATACACTAAGCTTATTAATACATACTTAAAGATTTTATGGTACATTTGTGCAGTTAAAAAGAACTATGTACATCTTTTCACTGGTTTTTATCTTATGTATATTATGCACACGGAAGGAATTACTATGTTTTGCTTCTCATGCCATTATACAATTGACAACTGAATTTATGTGTTACTATGTATAAGAACACATGAGATGTTGAAAGACATTATGATTTATGAAAGGGTTGAAGTGATTTATGCTGTTAAGAAGGGACTATCGCCATGATATACTATGTACATGTTTCACTCAGTTATGTACACACGAGAGAGATGTTGAAATTGCTGAATTGTTGAGGATCGTCTTGAAATAAGGTAAGTGATGTTGTGATTTGCATTTGTATTAAGAATTTGAGGCTGCAGACTCATTTCTGTTTCTGATTCACACGAATTGATGTTTACGGTTTATTGATGGAAGATGGTTTGATTTGATATTGCATTTTCGTACGGGTATTTGGATGAGGATGAAGATGATGATGATGATGATGATCATGATCATGATCATGATAGGTTTAGATTATATGATATCCAATGCTGCTGAGGTGGTTGGTGGTATTCAACCCTCATTTATTAATGGTTTTGATTATTCATTTAGTTGAGAGGATTATGATGATGATGGTACTGAGCAGTCACACATAACAGAACTAATGAATCATTTGAATCGCATGAAGTAGAACTCTCATATATTTTGACTGAAGGAAATGCTGATGTGAAATTAAACTTGAGAGTTATTTTGAGCAACTATGACAACGCATAGCACACAAATCACATTGAAAAACTATTATTTTATGCTAGTCACATCTCAGAAGACACAATCTGGAGACTAGTTTAGTATTGAGGGGTAGGAAATGACAACTTTAATAGACAGACTGAGGACTTTGACGAAATGAAATATAAGATGCCATGTGACAAGGTTATTTATATATATATATTATTATTATTATTATTAGCGAATGTCCCCATGGGAGAACGATAAGCAGGTGATTAACATTTCTTAATGTTCTTCTTATTTTCCCAGTATTTCTTCATTGCCTCCCCAAAGGCCTTCTTCCTTTCTTCGGTCCACTTTGGTCGGAAAGGTTTAGATTCCGTCTCTGGAGTAAACTTCCACTTGTCGATTTTTCTTCTGAATGTATCCCGGTCTGATGTGTTTGTTATGTCAATTTTTGCCTTTTTCAAATCCTTCTTAACTTCAGTTACCCAGGGTATTGTTGCCTTAAGTGATGTCATATAGTCCAATAGACGTTTAGTTAACCTGTTTCCAGGTAATCTGTCTATATGTCCATAAAACTTCATCCGCCTCTTCCTGATATCTGCCTCGATGTTTGATATTTTTTCGGTTGTCTCGGTAGTCTGCAGCCTGTATCCATCTTGTGTGTATCGTGGTCCTAGGATTTTTCTAATAATTTTTCTCTCTACTTTCTTAATTTCGTGTAAATCTAATTTTCTATTCAGGGAGAGTGTTTCACTTGCATATGTGACTGTTGGTTTGATGACTGTGTTGTAGTGTCTGATTTTAGTGCCTTTTGATAGACATTTCTTGTTATATATATTTTGAATAAGTCCGAATGCTTTCTTGATTTTCTGTAATCGGTTTTTTTGTGCTATTTTCTCAAGTCCTGTTGGTTCAATAACTTCACCGAGATACTTAAAGTGCTTGACTCTAGTTATTTCACCATACTTTGTTTTTAGTTTCGAAATATCTAATTTTGAGCAGATGAATTCTGTCTTCTCAAAGGAGATTTGCAGGCCAACCTTCTCAGCACATTCTTTAAGTGTCTCAATTTGTTTTACTGCTGTTTCTTCACTGTCAGTTATAATTGCCAAGTCATCTGCAAACGCTAAATAAGGGATGTTCAATTTTCCTTTACCTCTTCCTAGTTCAATTGGCTTCCACAAGCTTTGTTTCCTTAGTGTTACTTCCCACTCTTTCATAACTTTGTCCAAAACTATATTGAATAATAGTGGTGAGATCCCATCTCCTTGTCTTACTCCTGTTTTAATTGAGAATGGTTCCAAAATTTCCCCTCTGAATTTAATTTTTGATTTGGTTTCTGTTAGTGTTTGTTCAATTAGTTTTCGGGTTTTAGTGTCTAGGCCTCGTTCTTCGAGAATGTGACATAGAGACTGTCTGTCTATGGAATCGTATGCCTTTTTGAAATCAACGAATGTGCAGATTATTGGTTTTGACCTGATTGCTTTAATCTTTAACATAGTTTTAAGGTTGAATATCTGTTCCGGGCATGATCTATTAGGACGAAAGCCTGCTTGGTAGTCTGAAATTGTATGTTCTAGTTGTTCTTGTGCCCTCTTTAGGAGACATGCAGATAGAATTTTGTAGGTAACTGGTAAAAGTGAAATGCCTCTGTAGTTGTTTACGTCTGATCTCTCTCCCTTTTTGTGCAATGGGTGAATTAGTGCACACTTCCACTCCTCTGGGATATTTTCTGTCTGCCAAATTTCTTGGATGATGCTAGTGATCTCTTTTAACGAATTTGGACCAAGGTTTTTCAGTAGTTCAGCTACAATTCCATCTTCTCCCGATGATTTATTGTTTTTGAGTTTTCTAATGTGACTATAAATTTCTTCTTGAGATGGTGGTGGTGAGGTCTCATTCGTGTGTTCTGGTTGTAATCTGGGGAATCTTGTACTTGGTTGTGGGCAATTTAGGAGTTGTGAGAAATATTTAGCTAGTTCTTGGCAATTTTCTTTGTTAGTTAGTGCCAATTTTCCATTCTGTTTCCGGAAGCAGAGATTTTGTGGAGTGTATCCTTTGATTTGATTTGCGAATATTTTATAAAAATCTTGAGTGTTGTGGTTCTTAAAGTTTTCTTCAATTGTGTTTAGTTGTTCATTAAGGTATTTTCTTTTAGTTTGTCTAAGTATTTTAGCTGTTTGTTTTCTCACTTTGAAAAATGTTTGTTGTGTGGTTTCTGATTTGTCACAATTGTAATTTAAAAAGGCTTGTTGTCTCTCTTCTAATGCGTTATCACAATTCGAATTCCACCATGGATGCTTGGATATTTTCTTTAACGGAATCAAATCTCTTGCTTTCTGTATAATTTTCGTTCGGAAATCTTTCCAGTTGTTTGTTGGTTGTTTATCCCATGCTTCTGTAATTTCTGATTCCTTGATATTTTTCAAGTCAAATTTGGGAATTAGTGGTGATTTCCTTTGGCGTTTCCTTTTTGGAGTGAATTTAATTTTAACTCTGGTAAGGTAGTGGTCAGAATCTATATTTGCCCCTCTGCGGACTTGAACGTCGTGTATTTCTTTCTGGAAGTCATAGGAGATCGCAACATGGTCTATTTGAAATTCACCAAGCTGAAGGTTTGGTGATCTCCATGTTTTTTGTTTATTGGGGTCTTTTCGAAGTGATGTTGTCACGATTTTTAGGTTGTTTTGCTGACATAACTCGATGAGTCTCATGCCGTTCTTGTTTGTGAATTTGTGTGCAGGGTAATTACCGACTGTTTTTTTATATATATATATATATATATATATATACACCTAAAAACAAAGATGATGTGACTTACCAAATGACCAAATGAAAGTGCTGGCAGGTCGACAGACACAAAAACGAACACAAACATACACACAAAATTCAAGCTTTCGCAACAAACTGTTGCCTCATCAGGAAAGAGGGAAGGAGAGGGAAAGACGAAAGGATGTGGGTTTTAAGGGAGAGGGTAAGGAGTCATTCCAGTCCCGGGAGCGGAAAGACTTACCTTAGGGGGAAAAAAGGACGGGTATACACTCGCACACACACACATATCCATCCACACATATACAGACACAAGCAGACATATTTAATAACAAGCAGACATATTTAAATATGTCTGCTTGTGTCTGTATATGTGTGGATGGATATGTGTGTGTGTGTGCGCGAGTGTATACCCGTCCTTTTTTCCCCCTAAGGTAAGTCTTTCCGCTCCCGGGACTGGAATGACTCCTTACCCTCTCCCTTAAAACCCACATCCTTTCGTCTTTCCCTCTCCTTCCCTCTTTCCTGATGAGGCAACAGTTTGTTGCAAAAGCTTGAATTTTGTGTGTATGTTTGTGTTCGTTTGTGTGTCTGTCGACCTGCCAGCACTTTCATTTGGTAAGTCACATCATCTTTGTTTTTAGGTATATTTTTCCTTCGTGGAATGTTTCCTTCTATTATAACCATATATATATATATATATATATATATATATATATATATATATATATATATATATATATATATATATATATATATATATATATATAAAAAGAAAGATGATGAGACTTACCAAACAAAAGCGCTGGCAGGTCGATAGACACACAAACATACACACAAAATCTAGCTTTCGCAACCAATGGTTGCCTCGTCAGGAAAGAGGGAAGGAGAGGGAAAGACAAAAGGATTTGGGTTTTAAGGGAGAGGGTAAGGAGTCATTCCAATCCCGGGAGCGGAAAGACTTACCTTAGGGGGAAAAAAGGACAGGTATACACTCGCACACACACACATATCCATCCTCATATACACAGACACAAGCAGACATTTGTAAAGGCAAAGAGTTTGGGCAGAGATGTCAGTCGGGGCGGATGTACAAAGGCAAAGATGATGTTGAAAGACAGGTGAGGTACGAGCGGCGGCAAATTGAAATTAGAAATTAGCGGAGATTGAGGCCTGGCGGATAGCGAGAAGAGAGGATATGCTGAAGGGCAAGTTCCCATCTCCGGAGTTCAGACAGGTTGGTGTTAGTGGGAAGTATCCAGATAACCCGGACGGTGTAACACTGTGCCAAGATGTGCTGGCCGTGCACCAAGGCATGTTTAGCCACAGGGTGATCCTCATTACCAACAAACACTGTCTGCCTGTGTCCATTCATGCGAATGGACAGTTTGTTGCTGGTCATTCCCACATAGAACGCTTCACAGTGTAGGCAGGTCAGTTGGTAAATCACGTGGGTGCTTTCACACGTGGCTCTGCCTTTGATTGTGTACACCTTCCGGGTTACAGGACTGGAATAGGTGGTGGTGGGAGGGTGCATGGGACAGGTTTTACACCGGGGGCGGTTACAGGGGTAGGAGCCAGAGGGTAGGGAAGGTGGTCTGGGGATTTCATAGGGATGAACTAAGAGGTTGCGAAGGTTAGGTGGACGGCGGAAAGACACTCTTGGTGGAGTGGGGAGGATTTCATGAAGGATGGATCTCATTTCAGGGCAGGATTTGAGGAAGTCGTATCCCTGCTGGAGAGCCACATTCAGAATCTGATCCAGTCCCGGAAAGTATCCTGTCACAAGTGGGGCACTTTTGGGGTTCTTCTGTGGAAGGTTCCGGGTTTGAGGAGATGAGGAAGTGGCTCTGGTTATTTGCTTCTGTACCAGGTCGGGAGGGTAGTTACGGGATGCAAAAGCGGTTTTCAGGTTGTTGGTGTAATGGTTCAAGGATTCCGGACTGGAGCAGATTCGTTTGCCACGAAGACCTAGGCTGTAGGGAAGGGACCGTTTGATGTGGAATGGGTGGCAGCTGTCATAATGGAGGTACTGTTGCTTGTTGGTGGGTCTGATGTGGACGGACGTGTGAAGCTGGCCATTGGACAGGTGGAGGTCAACGTCAAGGAAAGTGGCATGGGATTTGGAGTAGGACCAGGTGAATCTGATGGAACCAAAGGAGTTGAGGTTGGAGAGGAAATTCTGGAGTTCTTCTTCACTGTGAGTCCAGATCATGAAAATGTCATCAATAAACCTGTACCAAACTTCGGGTTGGCAGGCCTGGGTAACCAAGAAGGCTTCCTCTAAGCGACCCATGAATAGGTTGGCATACGAGGGGGCCATCCTGGTACCCATGGCTGTTCCCTTTAATTGTTGGTATGTCTGGCCTTCAAAAGTGAAGAAGTTGTGGGTCAGGATGAAGCTGGCTAAGGTAATGAGGAAAGAGGTTTTAGGTAGGGCGGCAGGTGATCGGCGTGAAAGGAAGTGCTCCATTGCAGCGAGGCCCTGGACATGCGGAATATTTGTGTATAAGGAAGTGGCATCAATGGTTACAAGGATGGTTTCCGGGGGTAACAGACTAGGTAGGGATTCCAGGCGTTCGAGAAAGTGGTTGGTGTCTTTGATGAAGGATGGGAGACTGCATGTAATGGGTTGAAGGTGTTGATCTACGTAGGCAGAGATGCGTTCGGTGGGGGCTTGGTAACCAGCTACAATGGGACGGCCGGGATGATTGGGTTTGTGAATTTTGGGAAGAAGGTAGAAGGTAGGGGTGCGGGGTGTTGGTGGGGTCAGGAGGTTGATGGAGTCGGGTGAAAGGTTTTGTAGGGGGCCTAAGGTTCTGAGGATTCCTTGAAGCTCCGCCTGGACATCAGGAATGGGATTGCCTTGGCAAACTTTGTAAGTAGTGTTGTCTGAAAGCTGACGCAGTCCCTCAGTCACATACTCCCGACGATCAAGTACCACAGTTGTGGAACCCTTGTCCGCCGGAAGAATGACGATGGATCGGTCAGCCTTCAGATCACGGATAGCCTGGGCTTCAGCAGTGGTGATGTTGGGAGTAGGATTAAGGTTTTTTAAGAAGGATTGAGAGGCAAGGCTGGAAGTCAGAAATTCCTGGAAGGTTAGGAGAGGGTGATTTTGAGGAAGAGGAGGTGGGTCCCACCTCCTCTTCCTCAAAATCACCCTCTCCTAACCTTCCAGGAATTTCTGACTTCCAGCCTTGCCTCTCAATCCTCCTTAAAAAACCTTAATCCTACTCCCAACATCACCACTGCTGAAGCCCAGGCTATCCGTGATCTGAAGGCTGACCGATCCATCGTCATTCTTCCGGCGGACAAGGGTTCCACAACTGTGGTACTTGATCGTCGGGAGTATGTGACTGAGGGACTGCTGGAAATATCACTTTGCGACGAAGAAAAATGATCCTAATCCTACTCCTAATGATCCAACTCCCCAAGACACTATCCAAATTGAACCATGCCTGGAACAGTTCCGTCCTCCGTCACAGCGGGACCCACCTCCTCTTCCTCAAAATCACCCTCTCCTAACCTTCCAGGAATTTCTGACTTCCAGCCTTGCCTCTCAATCCTCCTTAAAAAACCTTAATCCTACTCCCAACATCACCACTGCTGAAGCCCAGGCTATCCGTGATCTGAAGGCTGACCGATCCATCGTCATTCTTCCGGCGGACAAGGGTTCCACAACTGTGGTACTTGATCATCGGGAGTATGTGACTGAGGGACTGCGTCAGCTTTCAGACAACACTACTTACAAAGTTTGCCAAGGCAATCCCATTCCTGATGTCCAGGCGGAGCTTCAAGGAATCCTCAGAACCTTAGGCCCCCTACAAAACCTTTCACCCGACTCCATCAACCTCCTGACCCCACCAACACCCCGCACCCCTACCTTCTACCTTCTTCCCAAAATTCACAAACCCAATCATCCCGGCCGTCCCATTGTAGCTGGTTACCAAGCCCCCACCGAACGCATCTCTGCCTACGTAGATCAACACCTTCAACCCATTACATGCAGTCTCCCATCCTTCATCAAAGACACCAACCACTTTCTCGAACGCCTGGAATCCCTACCTAGTCTGTTACCCCCGGAAACCATCCTTGTAACCATTGATGCCACTTCCTTATACACAAATATTCCGCATGTCCAGGGCCTCGCTGCAATGGAGCACTTCCTTTCACGCCGATCACCTGCCGCCCTACCTAAAACCTCTTTCCTCATTACCTTAGCCAGCTTCATCCTGACCCACAACTTCTTCACTTTTGAAGGCCAGACATACCAACAATTAAAGGGAACAGCCATGGGTACCAGGATGGCCCCCTCGTATGCCAACCTATTCATGGGTCGCTTAGAGGAAGCCTTCTTGGTTACCCAGGCCTGCCAACCCGAAGTTTGGTACAGGTTTATTGATGACATTTTCATGATCTGGACTCACAGTGAAGAAGAACTCCAGAATTTCCTCTCCAACCTCAACTCCTTTGGTTCCATCAGATTCACCTGGTCCTACTCCAAATCCCATGCCACTTTCCTTGACGTTGACCTCCACCTGTCCAATGGCCAGCTTCACACGTCCGTCCACATCAAACCCACCAACAAGCAACAGTACCTCCATTATGACAGCTGCCACCCATTCCACATCAAACGGTCCCTTCCCTACAGCCTAGGTCTTCGTGGCAAACGAATCTGCTCCAGTCCGGAATCCTTGAACCATTACACCAACAACCTGAAAACCGCTTTTGCATCCCGTAACTACCCTCCCGACCTGGTACAGAAGCAAATAACCAGAGCCACTTCCTCATCTCCTCAAACCCGGAACCTTCCACAGAAGAACCCCAAAAGTGCCCCACTTGTGACAGGATACTTTCCGGGACTGGATCAGATTCTGAATGTGGCTCTCCAGCAGGGATACGACTTCCGCAAATCCTGCCCTGAAATGAGATCCATCCTTCATGAAATCCTCCCCACTCCACCAAGAGTGTCTTTCCGCCGTCCACCTAACCTTCGCAACCTCTTAGTTCATCCCTATGAAATCCCCAGACCACCTTCCCTACCCTCTGGCTCCTACCCCTGTAACCGCCCCCGGTGTAAAACCTGTCCCATGCACCCTCCCACCACCACCTATTCCAGTCCTGTAACCCGGAAGGTGTACACGATCAAAGGCAGAGCCACGTGTGAAAGCACCCACGTGATTTACCAACTGACCTGCCTACACTGTGAAGCGTTCTATGTGGGAATGACCAGCAACAAACTGTCCATTCGCATGAATGGACACAGGCAGACAGTGTTTGTTGGTAATGAGGATCACCCTGTGGCTAAACATGCCTTGGTGCACGGCCAGCACATCTTGGCACAGTGTTACACCGTCCGGGTTATCTGGATACTTCCCACTAACACCAACCTGTCTGAACTCCGGAGATGGGAACTTGCCCTTCAGCATATCCTCTCTTCTCGCTATCCGCCAGGCCTCAATCTCCGCTAATTTCTAATTTCAATTTGCCGCCGCTCGTACCTCACCTGTCTTTCAACATCATCTTTGCCTTTGTACATCCGCCCTGACTGACATCTCTGCCCAAACTCTTTGCCTTTACAAATGTCTGCTTGTGTCTGTGTATATGAGGATGGATATGTGTGTGTGTGCGAGTGTATACCTGTCCTTTTTTCCCCCTAAGGTAAGTCTTTCCGCTCCCGGGATTGGAATGACTCCTTACCCTCTCCCTTAAAACCCAAATCCTTTTGTCTTTCCCTCTCCTTCCCTCTTTCCTGACGAGGCAACCATTGGTTGCGAAAGCTAGATTTTGTGTGTATGTTTGTGTTTGTTTGTGTGTCTATCGACCTGCCAGCGCTTTTGTTTGGTAAGTCTCATCATCTTTCTTTTTAAATATATTTTTCCCACGTGGAATGTTTCCCTCTATTATATTCATATATATATATATATATATATATATATTTTTTTTTCTACAGAATCTCCTTACTGCAAGGTTGCTAACTATAGCACAATTACATTTTCACTTGCTTAAGTGTATCTTGCCACTTTCAGGAATTTTTTTGACGTAATACTTATTTTGTCACAATTTATAAAATCTTGAAGCTGTTTCTCAGTGTTAATTTGATCTGACTATCTGGATGTCTGATAAACATTTTGAAACGTTATTGCATTTGATGTACAAAGCCAAGAAATATTGACTATACATAGTATATTCAGATACTTGTGACAACAACCCAGATTGGATATAAATAAACAGTTTCTGTACTTCACAATATAAATATATAAATATAATTTTGAATATTCATGTTTGATAAGATTTGTAAAATACTTTATGGTATTGCAAACTGTTAGGATAAATTTTATTCTTCTGTCTTTTATATGATTATATTATTCTAGAACATGTCATATTGACACTTTAAAAGTGCAACATAATCAATCCAATCAAATTTGTGATTTGTTAACTTAGTTGTGTTTGAGTGTTTGAAGGAGGGAAAATTAATGGACACTCTAGAAGTGACAAAAACAAGGACGCTCTAGAAGTGATAGTATTGGGAAAACATTCATTCAGAAAATTTGATGTAAATATTGATTTTGTAAAAGTTTGGAAATTTCTTGTAATCTCATATTTCCAATTCTTGTTTTCTTGAAGTATATGTTTGCAGCTATCTGGAAAATTTATCTGTATGTAAAGTTTCATGATTCAATTTTGTACCTTTTAAGATATATGCAGTTTGTCTTATTTTGTCCAACTAGTACTGTGTCACATCAATCACACTAATATTTCTGTGAGAAGAGTTTCGTCTATCAGGCTAGGCAAAACTCTTCGGGAGGGTATTTAAATATTACTGTATCTCATTGCTACCTATCAGAACCCCTCGGAGAGCATTAAAGATAAACACCAGTCCTAATTGCCCAATTGTAAAGTGACCTGCTTCCAAATTACATACAAAAATAACCACTATTTCAGTATACATAGAATTCGAAAACGATGCTTTGCTGATTTAACATTGTTCTTATGTGAAAAACACAATATAAATGTGAAATTAATACTGTAACTAATCAAAAGAAATGTAGCACATGGTCAGGATATACCAGTAAACCTATCATTATAAAATTACTACAGCAATTTAAATACAACATATAAATAAAGCACGTTAATTGAATCTCTGATCTATGTTAGCACTAAAATTCAGGCACTAGTTGATTTGTTATAAACAAATTTAGAAATGTAATTGTTACCCGTAACATAATTAGTCAGAAAATGTTATATTAAATTGTAACTAAGTTGAAAATAGGTTCACCTTGTTCAGTGCTGAGATTGTAAATTTTTAGCAATGTGTAGCTCATATTTGGTTTAACTTTTAATTGTGATTTTACATAAAATTGTCATTTTCATTGTAGATAATTGTTAACAAAAGTATAATTAGAGGTCACGCAGGTGCCTTGGGGCACTCATTTTTTGGCTAGAGTTGCGAGCAAATGTATTGTAGGCTCACTCGTTTGTTGATTGTTGTGAAATCTGTGTCTCGTTTGATGTCAACTTTGGGTACATGTGATGTAACCGGTACAGTTTCACCAGGCTCGGACACCAGAGCCCTGGAAATATATTGGTATTAAAACTGCACTGTACTTTGGAATTTATTTGGGAGTATTCCACAATCCTTTTCATAGGCTGCACAGTGACGAGACATGAATCCAGGAATTTTACAAAACCCCGAGAACTAAACAACTCTCAATGTTGGTAGAATTGACATGAAAACAACAGTGCATCGAATAGGCATTTCACTCAAAACATTTGCAACGTGGAGGTGGGAAAAGATAAACATCACAGTTAATAACTTTTTCCTTGTGCATACGGATCTTGTTTTATGTTAAGTTTGTTAACATGGTTGCCTTCTACATGCTCTAAGCTTTTCCACAAAACTGACATTTCTGGTGAGAACATATGCAGATGACAACTGTTGATGTATATTATGTAATTAACTCCAAGAAAGGGTAAGTAATTTTTGTCATATTTGACACTATATGGCAATGATATAGTTTCTAAATATGTCTTATCAATACACGAGTGTTAGAGGATATGTGGTATTTGTTCATAATTAGTTATCGCAATTGGTTATAATGCATTACAGCTGGGTGTTCCATTTTTGGAACAGTGAGAGTGAATGCGGGCATTGAAATAACTGTAAGCACTTGGTTTTAGGTTGACTGCTGATGAAATTATAGTCTTCTTGGAAAAAGATTCTGATTTTTCTGAGGCTGATTTATACATACAGCCCCTGATTACCCATGGTAGTCAGATGACAACTCAGTTGATGAGTGTGAAAGTAATGTAAAACATGCAAGTGGCACCCAAATGTTGTAGAAGCAAAAGTTACAAAATACTGAGATAGAGAAATTGTTAGCCAGGAGGTAAATATTACACTATGCTATGAACTGACGAGCTTGGTTATGAAATATGTTTATCTCTAACTATTAAAATATGATTTATGGTCTGTAGAAAGTTGATGTTTTGCATTAAGTTAGGGCCCAAGAAGTAAAGGGCCACCATGTTTAACATCCGATACCACCAGCCTCAGTAATCTTTCCACTCCAGGTTGTTCTACATCACACACTATTCCTCATACCAGCAGAAGAAAGGAGGCTGATAGGAAGTGTACTCAGAGTGATATAAACGAAGTACACATAAAAACACGAATGCTTCCAGAATTTTTGGCTGAAGAAATGTCTCCAGTACAGTTATTTGAACTGTTTTATGACGACATCGTTGTGTACATGCTATCTAATTAGACAAATACTTATGCTCATCAGCATGGGGCAATAAACTATCAATGTGTCAAATGTAGAAAGAAGAGAATTATTGGCCATATTTCTTTTGATAGGTTACAACCATCTACCAAGATAGAGAATGTATAGTGAAATGAGCAAGCATTGACATAATCTAGCTGTGTCAAAAGCAACGTCAAGGGGAATATTTGCATGCTCATGGTAACAACTGCTTATCCAAAGATGACAGATTTTTAAAAGTGAGACATCGTTGGAAACTCTTGAATGATAGATAGCTAAGTGCTTTCAATAATCAAAAGCTACTATCTACTGATGAAGTCATGATTCTGTGTTATGGTTAGAGGCACCTGTTTTTCGTAAAGTGCGAAATCAAGAAATTTTCACGAAATTTTACACATTTTGCTGAAAACACAAAACTATTTATTATTAAGCCAAACCGTGAAATAATTGACGAAACTTTGCAAAATCTCATCATTTGAACTTAACTGCAAAAATTTGATTGGAGTTATGGTAATTCAATCTGGATATAGATTGTACACCATTTCGATATATATAATATATCGAGTATTCCAAAGACATTCTACAATGTTCTGGCAGTGTATTGAGTATTGCGTGTTGGAAATCGCTGTGGATTGCCGGTGCACTGAGTGTGGTATTTCGTGTTTTGTTTTTGTGCTTCAGATGATTAATATGGTAGTGACAGTTTTCGACCGAGAAAAGTAATTTTTGTCAGAAGGATTTTATGTTTTCGACAAAAGTAGGAAGATACTTATGAGCAAATACTGCAATGTGCGTACTGAGTGGCAGAGGAAGGACACGTGCCTGAAACACATTAATAACAGTTCTTCTGACAAGAAAAGCAAGGAGAAGGCGCTAACAACTACTGGTATAAAAAAACAAGCTACACTCACGGAAGTCACTGCAGCGGCAAAATGAGCGAAAAATGATAAGAAGAATTCATTTTATTGACTACTTGAGCTTTCATTGAGGCTTGCATTCCGATGGAAAAAGTTGATCATCCAAAGCTGAGAGAATGGATGAACAAATACATACCAGGTTTGTGTAATAATTGATTTACCGTCTACTAACCACAGCAATAGATTTGGTAATCTCGATAGCCAATAATTTTTGTTGGTCAGAATAGGCCTATATTACAAATAATTTTTCCTCAAGCACCCTCTTTAAGACTTTTTTTTTAGTTGGGTAATGTGGTAATTTAAATCATTACATAGTACTCTAATAGCAGTTCTATTAACATTTTTAAGGTGCTGGAGACTTACCCTTAGTTGGAAGACTACGGGAAGGTTACATACCTCGAATGATCAAAGAGGAGGAGGAAAGATTAAAAGGAGCCGTGAAAGAAGAAAGAGGTTCAATTCTTTGTGATGACACGACAGACAGAAAAGGGCAGTGTGTGTTCGTGGTTCTGATAACAGTACTTAGTTGTGGTGATGGCGCAGTTCAGAAATTATTTGTTGGGCGAGTGAAAGTTATTGCAAATGCAAATGCTACAAAATGTGTGCAAGCAATTATGAGTGTAATTCAGAAACTTGAAATTCAGTACAGAAATGTAGTTTCTATAAATTCCGATTAAGCCTGTTATATGGGCAGGTGTATAAATGCAGTTAGGGTTTTAGTTTCAGAAGGGTTAGTACACACACAATGCTGGGCTCATAAATTAAATTTGGTTGGTAATGTGTGGGCTGTGGAACTTTGTGATTTAAACCATAGTGTTTTGCAGATAAAACACATCTCCCTTAATACCCGAAAGAGAAAGCATGCATACATTCAGTTCTTAGCTCAGAAATATGTAGGTGTACCCACAAAAGCTAAACTTTTCCCTATTCCTTTCATCACCAGATGGAACTCATGGTTTGAAAGTGCCAAGTACCTTGGAGAATATCTCTGTGATATAGTAGAATTTGTTGAAACTGTTGAAGATGAGAGTGTAGATGTCAATTATTTTAAAGCTTTGACTTCTGCTGAAGCAAAAAAAAAAAAAAAAAAATTCAATGCCTAGCTATTTTTCTTGTTGAGCACTGCTCAAAATGTTGCAGTTTGTTGCTGACATTAGAGGGCTCCAAGATACCATTAACTCATCTTCTGCACTCTAAGCTTGGTGACCTTGCAAAGAGCTGTAAGTTACTAGAGGATACCTTCCCCCCCCCCCCCCCCCCCCCAAATAAAACCCCAGAAAAACTTCTTAAACTGCCAGAACATATGCAAGTACAGGTAACATCACTCTTCCAGTCTGTAGGTAGAGCAAGTCTTACAAAACTGAACCATTTGATGGAGTGTGATACAGGAAAAAGTGTCATTTCTTCTATAGGTAAATTGTTTGATCTGAGAAACATAATAAAAGGCAATTTAGACAGTGCTGAAATCTCTCAGTTGATAAAGAAAATTCCCATTCTACAAGAACTTCCGATGTCAGAATTTCTTGTACCATACACACTGTTTAGGGATTTTGTAGTTAGTTCTTGTAGAGAAGGTAAAGATGTTGATGTGATTGGTATTATTCTTTCCCTGAAAGCAGAGTATGGACTTTTTGTGGGAGCTGCAGTGAAGGCTTTGTGGATCCCAGACAGTAACGTTGATGGTGAGAGATCATATTCTAGATATTGCAATATAATGTCTGACAGGAGAACAGCTCTGACTCCCAGTAATATGGAAGTCATGGTATACTTGTCTTTCTCAGACTGACTTGTGTGTTGTGTACATAGACTAGGACAGGATAAATGTTTTCCAAACTTTCATGATTTGGTACTTGTGTTTTAATAAGATCTATAAATTTTATGTTTTTTCAATTTATGCAAAATAAAAGATTTTTCGCTGCAAATCTGCCATAAATGTATTTCCTTTAACTTTCACTGCTGAAAACTGGAAAAAAAGTTAAATTATTGACAAAATGGGAAAAAAAACTAGTGAAAAATATACCGAAATAACTTTTTAAAAATGACGAAATCGGGCAAAATTTTTCAGAACAAACAGGTGCCTCTAGTTATGGAAGATGTGATTCAAAGCAATGTATGATAGGTAAACCAATAAGGTTTAATTATAAAGGTTGCTGTCTATGCACTAGACTTGGGGTATCTAGTTCAAGTCTAGCCCTTCCCAGGGTGCTGCAACAGGAAACCTAGACCTAAGTAGGTGGGTCAGTTACATTCAACATAGTATCAGAGCTTCCATTTGAGAATGAACAGACATGCGATTTCTTTTTCATAACTTTTTTACTTCAATGGCACTATTGGGTGCACTGAAAGAAAAGCACTGCACTGGAACTGAAACAGTTTGTCCCAAAAGGATAGAGGGTGCTCCTCAGCAAGACACCCTGGAAAAGAAAAAAGCTAAAAGAGGACCATATGATCAAGTAACTAACAATAAATCTAAACTGACTCTAGATTCGCTACCAAGACAACAGTATTGTTACCATGGCCTCAAAAGAAGAAGTGGAATTGAAGCAACTGGAAAATCTGAACACTACAGTAGAAGGGAGAGAATGTTTACTGACTTAATTACACCTTCTGCAGTCATTAGCTACAGCGCTTACAAGGGAGAGCAGACAGACTTGATGAAAATGTTAGAAAATATAGGATTAATTTCAGAACAAAGCAATGGTACTACCAGCTTCTTGTTTTCTGCTAAGCACATCAGTAAACAATGTTTAGCTGTGGTACAGATAACACTGTAGTTTAAGGATAAACCACTGGATCTACTTGGCTTCACAATGTATATGGTAAACTGCTACCTTCAGAAGTATAACTCAAGACAGTCACCTGCCCATTCAGTGCAAAAACTGAAATACTTACACAAAAGGATGCTCAGTGATGTACACTGTGACATAGAAGATCAGCTGACAGTACCATTTGGCAAACAACTAAGATACGGCCAATACAAGAAGAATGCAATGAAACAATGTCAAAAATGTGAAACTCCTTTGTGTGCAAGTTGTTTTGCACAGCATCATATACACAAAGTTGCAATAGAACTTATTAAGATAGTTTAAGGTTTTTATCACCTTATTTGGTTTAGACAGTGGTCAGGAACAGTCTGAAAAGTATGTAAGGGTGTTGCCAGGTAGTTAGTGCTGAGAATTGTTTTTAAAAATCAATACAGTGTGCCATTTCAGGGTTAATTAGCATTAAAGTTAGCCAATCAGGCTCTGTACATGCATATTCAAGCAGCCCACCGGAGACGGGAATTCCAAAACAGCTGAACGGCAAACCCTCTTGGGGTTAGAATGGTTAAGTACACTTTTGTTTGGGAGGTGTTTTGGTCTTATGTTTCTTGTGGCCTTGCAATCTTTTGATCCCCATTAATGCTTATTAGTTTCCCTTGCTTTTTAATATCCATGTTTTACTGCATCGACAGAACTATCAGTAATATGTTCTTGTTACTAGCTATGAAAGTAACTGTAACAGCACATTTACTATGTTCAAATGACTTTTTCAGTATGCAAATGACAATGGAATAGGTAAATGATATGCTGCAACACAGATCAGAAAAAGGAAAAGGAAGGCAATTTTTTGTTCTCCATAGACAGTCTATATATGGCACAATAATTGATAGTGTAGCTACACAGCTAAAAAACTTACACAATTTGGATAGCTTAACAGTAAAAACATGTTACCAATAAGGAGTTACAAGAATCAGCAATAAAACAGTAGAATGCCAAGAAATACAGACCTATGTTATATCAACTGACCAACACAGACGGAGTTTATCACTTGTTTTAAGATGGGTGGTGGAGAGGTAGTGACAGGTGCAAAATAACTGAAACAGAAGTTGAGGAACAAATGCCAATGCTGAGATTTGCAATTTGATATAGCATACCTTCGGATGACATGGAGAATGACTTAAAAACTTGAATGGAATGGAGCTGTTGCTTAACACACAATTTCTTGTTGTGAAATAAATTTAAGGAACATAAATAATAGAGGCTTTAAAATGGAAGCAAGAAAGAGAGACAGAGACAGAGACACAGAGAGAGAGAGAGAGAGAGAGAGAGAGAGAGAGAGAGAGAGAGAGAGAGATATGGTACAACATGAAACTAAGAAAGTTTTCTCATAGTTGGTCCTTTGTCCGGTGTCACCTCATTGCTCCCAACGCTATGTTTACGAAAAATGAGAGAAACAGGCACGATTCACAACTGTTGTTTGGAGAAGCAATGAAAGAGCTCAGTGTTCTTAAATCTATAGTGTGTTTTTGCCAAAGCATTTGGCTATTCCAGATTTTTTATTAATTGGTACCTGAAAACACAGCTTGCCATGTTGTAATGAAATAAATTGCAGAAAACTTCAACTAATTTCAAAGCTAATGACATCATAACAGAAAACCATCATTTTCAGATATAGCTGGGAGAAATTATCATCAGAAACTTAGAACAATACAAGACATTAAAATGCTAGACATCCTTTTGTATTTTACAAAGGGATGTTCACCTGTGACAATGCTGTAATGATATATCAGTAGAAGTGCTGCAGTATGGCCAACTATACAGACTGGGATATATGACTTTGACATCAGTTCTAAGACAGAATGAGTGCCAAACAGCAAATAGGCTACCACATGAAGCATTGTGAGTATACAATGTGACTGAGATCTTGTGAGCTTGAGAATCACTGAAGCCTATAATAATTTGACAGCATGTATGTTCTTGAGTTAGACAATTCCATTCTGCATGCATTATTTTTATGACTAGTATACTTGTCTTCTTTGGGTGTTCAAAACAGTGCCTTATGCAAGCTCAGAGCAGCAGAGGAAGATGATTACGTCTGCCATCAGAATAGTATGCATATCAAATGTAATCATTAATTCAGCTAGGAATTTTAAAAAAATTATCAATTACAATCATAAAATGTCTTAATTTCATGACAGGTTGATCTGTTTTCTTCAAACTATTCCTCCAAATGTCTTAGCAATAATTAATAGTGTTGCCTTGAAATTTCCCATCGCCACAAGAGATGATGATAATGTTTGGTTTGCGGGGCACTCAACTGTGCAGTACAAATTCCCAATCTTTACCCAGTCCAATCTCGCCACTTTCATGAATGATGATGGAATGACAAGGACAACACGAACACCCAGGTGGAGAAAATACCCAACCTGGCAGGGAATCGAACCCAGGACCCCCTGATCCAGAGGCAGCAATGCTAGCCACTAGATCACGAGCTGCGGACATGGCCACAAAAGAGAACAATACTGTTAGATATATCAAATCAGTCAAATGATAAGTACTACTGTAAACAACTCATATGTTGCTCCAAATATACTATATGCCTATTAACCAACATCTTGGTCCCAAATGCATCATATGTCAGACTTCTTAGCTCTTTCGCAGCTGCAAGGGCCAAACATCTTAGGGGCCAACCATATTGTGCACCTGGCCAGCACACAGCTGACTCAGCCCAACGACAGCTGCAGGCTGCGTCCACATGCCAGCATACATAGAACCACTCTTCAATAATAATACTTATAAAATCGGTACCAAACGTTATGGTCACAATGGTTACTGTTCTGATAATCACAAAAAAGAGCTTCAAAACTGATCTACACTTTCTGTTGTAAGTTTATTCTGCCAGGAGAAAAAATTGTTTTAGAAAAATGATTAGAATTGTTTATTTTGTAATTGAAAAATTCTGTGGCTTGAGATTTACCCAATCTATAACCTATAATCTATTAAAATTTCATTAACATCAGGCAAATATGTTTCACGACAAATAGTTTTAAAGTGAGGATTTTCTAGCGAAGATGACCAAAACCCTCACATTTCTTACTACACTCATAAATATCTAATAATTACTGAACTTTTAAAATCAAATAATCCCATATATTTTATGCAGAACTAAACAAGAAAAATATTGGTGTAACACATTTTGACAGGTCTGTTGGTTTAACTGCAATTAATGCCTCCATAAAAAAAAATCTGAAAATCGGCATCCACTGGCTTTCTGCTTGCCATTTTCTCTTTAATCTCATCACCTTCTGTACAATTTGGTTTAGTGGTTTCCTATCCTCATTTTTTATGCAAGCTTTGGACTTCCGCTGTCAGAGTTTAAAACAATTTTTTCCTTTTACTATTTTTTCTTTCCATTTTCTTCGAATACACACAGTTACTGAAACAACTTACTATTTCTGTAGTGTGTGTTACTTCTCAGTACACAG
The DNA here is from genome assembly GCF_023864275.1 of Schistocerca cancellata. Taxonomy (NCBI): domain Eukaryota; kingdom Metazoa; phylum Arthropoda; class Insecta; order Orthoptera; family Acrididae; genus Schistocerca; species Schistocerca cancellata. The sequence continues at coordinate 240,936,502 of NC_064628.1, read as the reverse complement.
CACATTCTTTGCAGCTTATGTGTGTCTTTTTCATTATGAGTTAGCAGGACGTACTACACAGCATCTTTAGGAAATCTCCTTTGTCCCCATTACTCCAAGGAACCCTGGATAATGTTTTTTATTTTGCAATCAAAATGAAGTTTCTTCTTTTGGTATCCAAGGGATCTCAGATTTGTGTGTCTGTCCATGATATTTATCGAGCAACTGGTGGATTAGTTCCAAGCAGAATCTTGCCAGTGGCATCTTCTGTTGCTTTTGTATTTAAAAAATGTTTTTTCATTCAGCACAGGCAAGTCAATCAAATGAAAGGATGCTTTCTTGCATCACTTCACTGTCTGTCAGGTGCAGAAATTAACAGCATGTCTGTCTTAACAGCACCCATTGACTTACAGCAAACTACACAAGTGGGTTCCATTTATTTTGGCCTGTTTTATGTTTTTTTTCTGCCTCAAAAAAATTTCAGCATTTTACAGTTCAAAGAATCCAGACTTCTTCGTTGCCCATTCATTTTAGTGCCAACAGTGTTCCACAGGACTTTAATCGTATTTCCCATTTTGTCTGTCTGTCAGAGAATAAGGGTAAATGTTGCCTGTTTTTGCATGCTGTTCCAATGGAGATTGTAAATTTCTCTTGGAACCACAGGAGTAATTTGGGGTTCAAACACCAATCGTCACATGGTATGACCTTGGTTGACATATGGCAATAATAAACTCACAACACTGCCTGATTTTCCCAATTCAGCATTTCCGTATCCTAATTTCACGGTGGTGCTAGTGTAGTAAATGTAATCTAGAATATAACTGCTCTGTATGTCACAAAGGACTAAAATTTTAATGTACACTGCTATATTTCTTCAGTATATTCTGCTTAAATAAAAGCTTTCCTTTAAAAAATAATACTGTCATCTACCACTAAGTTTTCAAACAGGAATTTAAGAATGTACCCATACATAGAGGCGACACTTCCATTGTCAGTTTTACCTTGTGGCCAACTACTGTGAGGTAATCAACATTCAGGGTTTCAAAATTTACTGAAATTTTGCCAATACCCTGAGCAGCATCTGTGTGCAATAATATCTGTGGCAAGCAAATATTCGCTCTATCAGCATTGATTTTTTTCAAATACCTGAAAGCAAGAAAATAAATGTTCTGATTTGTACACAAAAATTTCAAAATTAATAATTCATATAGCAAAAAACTATTAAAAGAATTAACAAAAAACTGCAGAAAGTAACACAGACTTGGTAAGCAGACCACTGTGTTAATTTCTCCCTCATAAAACATCACTGAAAATGCTTTTGTTTAGAATGTAGTTTAATAGCTGTAGAAATACTTTAAGCTATAAATTTACAATCTGAGATGAATACTCTCTGTATTCAGTAATTCTTTAAATAACATTACATTTCCACCTACTCAACCATCATAATGGAAACAAAACAGCAGTACTGCGAACAGCATCCATACTGTGTTTAGCATATATATAGAATGTTTTCAAGTAATATTGAGAAAATATTAGAAGCAGGAAGAAAAGGTGAAGAGGCACATAGAAGAGGTTTACTTATGTAGGCTAGACAATGTAACAAAATATAAATTTAATACAAAGAAGAAATCATAGCATATACTGCCAGTGTTTGACGAATGCCAACTGTGTACTGAAATGTAAGGGACTTATGTTTAGAAAGCCCATAAATAATGTGAGCCAGCAGTCAGTTGGCTGCTTATACTGACACTAAAATGGTACACAAAGACAGAACACCTGACTGATCCTGTACTTATAAATACTTTTGGATTAAAGACCACTCATCAGAATGCAACAGTGTTGAGTTGTCGATGGAGAAAGGGGGCGAGGCTGCTACCTTCCAGAACACTCCTCTTTTACGAGCCAGTGTACAGCGCATGCATGCCGCCCACCGCCCCCCCCCCCCCCTCCTCGCATTTTGACAGCTGCCATCCCTTGCACAACAAAAAATCCATCCCACACAGCAAACTCACTTGTGGATGAAGTACCTGCAGTGACAACTCCCTTGCTCAGTAAGTTGGAGAACTTTATCCGACAGGCAATAACCTCCAAATCTATTTCACAAACAGATTTTCCAAGTCATATCCTCACAACCCCAACTCTCCCACCACCCTCAAGAATCAGCTACAAAGTAGTGCACACCTCCCTCCCCCTCGTCACCCATTATCACCCTGGACTGGAACAACTGAACTGTATTTAATTATCTCTCAATCACATCATGAAATGAGGGACACCCAATCCAACATCCATCCCACCCTCCCAAAGTGGTGTTCCATCACCCACGCAAACTACACCACATTCTAGTCCATCCCTGTACCACATTCACTCCCAACCTCTTGACACAGGTATCATACCCTGGTGGAAGACAAATGTGTGAGAACTGCCCAGTCCACCCATCCTGCACTTTCTATTCTAGCCCTGTCGCAGGCTTACCGTACCCAATCAGAGATCAGGCCACCTGTGAAAGCAGCTAAATTTTATACCAGACCTGCTGCAAACACTGCACAGCTTTTTATGTCAGTGTGATTACCAACCAGTTGGCCACCACCAAACTGTTGCCAAGAATGAAGTTGACCATCTAGTGGTACAACATAAAGATGAGCACATCACCCTCAATTTCAGGCCATCTGGCTCCTTCCCTCCACCATTAGCTTCTCTCAACTACATAGATGGGAGTTATCCTTACAACACATCCTTCACTCCCATAAACATCTTGACCTCAATCTCAGCTGACCTACTGTCCCCACTCCCTCCATTCAAGTTTCCCCTTCCTCTATCCTGTCATATTTTCACAATTCACATCTCCAAGTCACCTTCAGCATGTGTCACTCCCCTACAAAAGTGTATCACATGCACTGCCTCTATTCTATACTTATATTTTTTTTCTTTTTTGTATATGTGATCTATTTCTTTCACAGTTCTTGTCAATCTCCAGTTTTGGTTTCAGGCTCATCTGATGCTCTAATGAAACAATAATTCATTTTGTACACAGGCTTTTTGTATGTGTATGCATTTCCATTATCTCACCTAACAATTCTGCACTGAAGCAAAGAACATCAAACTGATGTCTCCTTCCAACTTCTCTCTCCCCTGCTACTGCCTATGATGAATCCTTATTATTTCATCTTAACTATGACGGAAATATTTAAAACTGATGTATCTGATAATGGAGTAATGAATAAAATCCATCTTCAGGAAATCATTATTTTCATTAATGTAAAATTCATTTTGAATCCTGTATGCTAATCTTCATCTGGTACTTAAAAGTCACCACATACTCTTATGTACATTTGTATTAATAGCTGCTCCAGGCAAAAGATGTCTTTTCTTGGTGCTGCACATCTTTGTGATTTTGGCTGAGATAAACTGACACTGCAATGTTAATATTTGGCACGCCGGTGAAGAAGTTGCACAGAATCAGCTAAGTAAAATGTCTGGGTAATTAGCACGTTTATTTATATGTAAAAGCAATATCACTTTTTTTTTTGTGTGAGACAGCATGTGCCAGATTGATGAGCCAATTTGAAATTCTAGATTCACAAATTTTTTTGTTTGTGTCACTTCTGCATAATATTTCATTAATTGTAGCAATACTCGTTTGCAATGGTATTTTGAACATTTTCATTTAAAATTTTTGAAAACAGTAGGACTATCCTCATTCAAAACAATCATTCTCTAATTTCATGGTATAATTATGTGAGATATGTAATTTTTGATAATTTTTGGATGTTTAGAAAACTATATTTTTGAAAATTTTTGTAAGTTACAGAGCTGTGGTTAACTTATTTTGTAGTACATCAGTTTTGTGATTCATAGTTACTGCTAAAGAATACATCATACTGAATTTAAATGTATATCAATGCAAATAAACATACATTTTTGAGAACTTTTGGAAATTACAATTGTCCTGTGCATAAACTAATTCATAATAAATCAGCATGTGTGATTTAATTACTCTAGCACATATTGTAACAAACATTGTGTTACATTTAGTTTCTCCTTTCGTGAGAATTATGTACTATCTACATTTATTGTAATTAACTCTATTTCTGAGTTTGTTAGCAACTATAACTACCTCAAAAAGTTTAGAAAACTAGTAATTTTACCACAGGTTTTCTTGTTGTCTTAACAGCTTCAATTATTTCACGGAATTACTAATTTTTTAGCTCAGCAGATTAGAAGATAGTCAGCAGGATTGGTTTGAAGTTATTTGTTCACTATGCTGTAAAACACTGCACCAGCCACAATGCAGCCCAAACGTGAATACTGTTTTCGAACACAGGATGAGTTAGTTGGCATTCACAAGCAGCTGGAAATTGCCCCGACCACTGTCAAACAATTGGCAGCTGTTGTGAATCGGTGCACCAGAAGAGAGTCATGTACCAGGACCTAACGTACCTAAGTTAACTCGAGTACTATCCTCACCTGTGGATCCTGTCTCCTCTGTGGGCGAACAGCATCTGTCATTCCCCACTCACTTCACTGCAAGTGGTGTGTCAACGGTAGTTCTAGGTGTCCTGTACAAGGTACACAGGGACCAGGGAGGACTCAGGGTGTTATAGCAATCCCTTTAACCAAAAGGTCAGGCAAAATTTACCAGGCAGGATGAGAAGGAAAGTCTGGTCATTGGGGACAGTACTGGACAAGATTTGAAAACCTGAGAGCTTAAATGTGGAAGACAGGATAATATTCAAAACAGAAATTACTGCTAAAACATCATGCACAAGTTAATAAGAGTGAAAACCTAAGTGCATTTAACGTAACAGAGGTGGGAGGTGAATGGTAAGAAATAGGCAGGTCAGGAAATGAAACCTATGAAAAACCAAACTGTGCGAAGAAAGGAGTAGCTACAGTGAAGAAATGCTGAGACAGCAGAAATTAATGTAAATTAAGATCAGGTAGGTGGTGGGCACCAAGGACATGTAGCGCTAGTCCCCACCTGGGGAGTTCCGAGAAACTGGGTGAAGAACCAGATGGTGCGTATGGTGGAACAGGCACTGAGGTCACAACTCTCACATTGTATGGCACACTCTGCAAGAGGTTATTGTGTGCTGCAAGTATACACCCACTGCCTATGCCCATTCAAACTAACTGATAACTTTGTGGTGTGCATGCCGATGTAAAAGGCCGAACAGTGTTTAAATAACAGGTGATATATGATGTGCCATTTCACAGGTGGCTCCCCATTTGATAGCATGCGTTTCGGCACGTACAGGGCTGGTATAGGTGGTGATAGGAGGGCGCTTAGGGCAAGACTTGCAGTGGGGATGGCCACACAGGTAGGAGCCATAGAGTAACTACTTCTTTCTTCAACCCGTTTTAGTTTTCTACATCTTTCATTTTCTGGTCTGCCTATTTTCACTGTCCCCTCTTCCACCTCTTATGTACAATGCACTTAGCTTTTCAGTCTTATTAACATGTGCACTGTGTTTTAGCAGTAATCTCTGTCTTCCATATTATCCTGTCTTCCATCTTCAAGCTCTCAGGTTTCCAAATCTCTTCTGGTGCAGTCCTCATCAATTAGTCTTTCCTTCTCATCCCATCTGGTAAGTCTCCCCTGGCCCATAGTTCTGGGTGACATTTCTGAGATTTACCCCTTTTCCTAAACCTCTCTAGTCCTTTTCCTTACCCCTCTTCCTTCCCCTTAAACCCCTCAGCTGAAAGTAGGTGCCATTGGCGCCAAAAGTTTGCATAATTATAACCTCCTTATATGTGCCACCACTTGGTGTATAGATTTTTTATCTATCCAATTACATTATATTCTCAAAAACTGATTATTTTCATTGTCATATTAACTTTGTTGAAACTTGGTATTTTTTAGCATGTGTTAGCTTTGTAAGATATATCAAATGCAAATTTGCCAGTGAAATTTTTTATAACGGCATAAATTGCTGATCATCTGGACCCAAAATTTTTGTAAGTGACTAGTCCTCAGTATTAAGATTTGAATGAGAGAGTAATGCTCCATGATTTAAGAAATTCATTGCATAATCTCACAGTAACGTAATTCATATTGTGTAAAAGGAAATTTACTTTGAAAGTAACATTTTTGAAATCACCAATCTAACATTTTTCCATGACCTGTTAGAAATGTAAACAGTTATAAAGGCGCACTCATCAAAACGAGGCTTATGAGAAAGATGCATCAAGAGCAGTTATTTGTTATGAAGTATTGCAGAGTCTTTGGATATGCTATGCTGTTGGCTCCACATATGCTTGTGTGTGTACTGTATTTTGTTGCTGTAAATGGGACATTTTATTTGCAACTAAAGTTTTATTTTGGTGTTATTCTCTTGTTTATGTTTTATTGCTACAGTATTACTCTGCAATATTGGGCTACGAGTATCAGTAATTACCAGTCAAAATTACAAAAAATGAACTGAAAACTAAAACAATGAAAAATTTCCAGAATTCTAAAAAATCCTCATGCTTTCCCCGGATTTCTCATGGATGAAAAAATTCCCAGGTTTTTCCTGCATTTCCTGGTTGTCCCAGGGCATATACACCCCGTTTCCACTGAAACGGGAACAGCACCGTGTGATTCACTTTCCCATTGGGAAACATGCTTTGTCCTAGATCAAGAGGATTGATTGATTGATTGATTGATTGGTTGGTTGGTTGGTTGGTTGGTTTAAAGGAGGGGGGAAAGGGAACAAACTGCAAGGTCATCGGTCCCTTGTTCCTGGTAAAATAATTACACAAGGGAAAGAAGGAAAGAAAGGAGATGTACTGCACAATAACAAGAGATTCAAAGAACCAGAAGAACAACAGGAGGACAACCAACACTACTATGAGCAAAATAGGAAAAGAAAACCACAGAGAGAAGCAATAAATAGGTAGAAGCAATAAAAACAAGAGAGCAGATGAACCATGGCTGGCCGACCACGAGAATAAAAGGAAAAGCCAGACACTTTGTGACACATTAAAACATCCAGCCTAAAAATATTAGAGTGGAGAGCACACAGGGACAAAGGACATGCGCAAAACCTTATATTGATAGCTTGTGGGCCGCTCAAGGAGTCAGTATGCAGAAGAAACGACTCCCCAGGGCAAGAACAGATGTGCTCAAGAGCACGAGATACAGCCACCAGCACAGCAGTGAAAATACTGCAGCCATCAGGCAACGAATGCTGTTCAGTATGTCCTCCATGGACATACGCGAAGCCAACACGATTATCAGCCATCGGTGTAAACAACTTCATGGCCTCAGTACATGTCAAGAATCAAGAGTAAGTGGCAGCAGAGAGCTGCGGGGTTAACTAAGTCCTCAGGCCCAGGTGAAGCTGCGGCCTAGGTGTACACCAAGGAGGTGTACTTAAATGGACCTCAATTATAGGTGGTAAAGGCGAGGAATTCAGTTCGGAAAGAAGGGATCAGACAGGAACTGCAATTGGAACCCTGACCTGGGCCGCCGATGTGGGAGATGAACCGCTGTGGGTGGGAAAAGGAGACGGTAATTTGGATGTGCAGGAGAACTACAAACCTGTGCAACGTAACTGGCCAGCAGTTGTGCATGCCTAACCTGCAATGGAGGGACTCTGGCCTCCACCAGACGGTGGTTACCAGAATCATCCTAAGAGCTCCTGCCGCTAAGCGAGTGCCACAGCGGTGCACTGGGTCGAGTAATCACAATGCTGAGGGCGCCACCAAACCACAAACCAGATTCCCACAGTCAAGGCAGAATGGAACACGGGCTCTGTAGAGCTGCAGCAGCATAGAGCAATCTGCACCCCAAATGGTGTTGCTCAGGCAGTGGAGGGCATTATGGCACTGCCAGCACTTCCGCTTAAGCTGACGAAGGTGAGGAAGCCAAGTTAATTGGGTGTCCCAACCATTCCTAAGAATCGATATGTCTACACTACATTGAGTGGATCGTTGTTAAGGTAAAGTTCTGGTTCTGGATGAACGGTATGATGCTGACAGAAGTGTATAACATACAACTTTGCAACCAAAAACTGGAAACCATGGGCTAGAGCCCATGACAGAGCCTTCTGGATGGCTCCCTGTAGGTGCCGCTCAGCAACACCAGTATTGGTGGAGCAGTACAAAATGCAGAAGTCGTCTACATACAGAGAAGGTGAGACAGACGGCCCTAAAGCTGCTGCTAGACCATTAATGGCCACTAAAGATAGAGATACACTCAATACAGAGCCCTGTGGGACCCCATTCTCCTGGATATGGGGGTAATTATGGGAGGCACCAACTACGACACTGAAAGTACGAAGCACCAGGAAATTTTGGATGAAAATCAGGAGCGGGTCTCTGAGAGCCTGCTTGTATAATGCGGCAAGGATATGATGTCGCCAGGTCATGTCATACGCTTTTCGTAAATCAAAAAAGACGGCAACCAAGTGTTTGCATCTGGAAAAGGCTGTTGGGATGGCAGACTCAAAGGACACAAGATTATCAGTGGTAGAGTGACCCTGGCAGAAGCTGCCTTGACATGGAGCCAGCAGGCCACATGACTCCAGGACCCAACCGAACCGCCAACACGCACTATGTTCCAGCAGCTTACAAAGAACATTGGTGAGACTGATGGGCCGATTGCATTGGTAGATAACACACCATTTATGTTAACACCGGGATCACCACGAAGAGACCATGAGGATAAAATCAGAGAGATTAGAGCCCACACAGAGGCATACCGACCATCTTTCTTTCGACGAACAATATGAGACTGGAATAGAAGGGATAACCAATAGAGGTACTCAAAGTACCTTCCGCCACACACTGTCAGGTGGTTTGCGGAGTATGGATGTAGATATAGATGTAGAACACCTTTTGGGGTCTGGTACCCAAAAACACGTTTGATCCTTGCCCAGACTTGGGAAGGTGATATATGGCACCCAATGGTCGAGACCTCTCTCTCCCAACACTCCTGCTTCCGTCGTCTGATGTTGTTGTTGTTGTGGTCTTCAGTCCTGAGACTGGTTTGATGCAGCTCTCCATGCTACTCTATCCTGTGCAAGCTTCTTCATCTCCCAGTACCTACTGCAACCTACATCCTTCTGAATCTGCTTAGTGTATTGATCTCTTGGTCTCCCTCTACGATTTTTACCCTCCACGCTGCCCTCCAATGCTAAATTTGTGATCCCTCGATGCCTCAGAACATGTCCTACCAACCGATCCCTTCTTCTAGTCAAGTTGTGCCACAAACTTCTCTTCTCCCCAATCCTATTCAGTACCTCCTCATTAGTTACGTGATCTACCCACCTTATCTTCAGCATTCTTCTGTAGCACCACATTTCGAAAGCTTCTATTCTCTTCTTGTCCAAACTAGTTATCGTCCATGTCTCACTTCCATACATGGCTACACTCCATACAAATACTTTCAGAAACGACTTCCTGACACCTAAATCTATATTCGATGTTAACAAATTTCTCTTCTTGAGAAACGCTTTCCTTCCCATTGCCAGTCTACATTTTATATCCTCTCTACTTCGACCATCATCGGTTATTTTACTCCCTAAATAGCAAAACTCCTTTACTACTTTAAGTGTCTCATTTCCTAATCTAATTCCCTCAGCATCACCCGACTTAATTTGACTACATTCCATTATCCTCGTTTTGCTTTTGTTGATGTTCATCTTATATCCTCCTTTCAAGACACTGTCCATTCCGTTCAACTGCTCTTCCAAGTCCTTTGCTGTCTCTGACAGAATTACAATGTCATCGGCGAACCTCAAAGTTTTTACTTCTTCTCCATGAATATTAATACCTACTCCGAATTTTTCTTTTGTTTCCTTTACTGCTTGCTCAATATACAGATTGAATAACATCGGGGAGAGGCTACAACCCTGTCTCACTCCTTTCCCAATCACTGCTTCCCTTTCATGCCCCTCGACTCTTATAACTGCCATCTGGTTTCTGTACAAATTGTAAATAGCCTTTCGCTCCCTGTATTTTACCCCTGCCACCTTCAGAATTTGAAAGAGAGTATTCCAGTCAACATTGTCAAAAGCTTTCTCTAAGTCTACAAATGCTAGAAACGTAGGTTTGCCTTTTCTTAATCTTTCTTCCAAGATAAGTCGTAAGGTCAGTATTGCCTCACGTGTCGTCTGATAAGTTGGCAAATACGGGCACAGAGCCATTTAAAGGCTATTAGGTGCTCCAGGGAATGGTGCTGCTTATGCTGCTGCAGAGCTCGTCAATGGTCCTTAATTGCTTCAGCGACTTCCAGTGACCACCAAGGGACTGCCTTTCGCCGGGGGCACCCTAAAGAGCGAAGGATCACATTTTCTGCTGCAGAAAGGATTGTTGTAGTCATCTGCTCAACCATCATATCTATGTTCCCATGTGGTGGAGATTCAACGATGACAGCAGAGGTGAAAGTTTCCCAGTCCACCTTGTTTAAAGCCCATCTGTGCAGGCGTCCGTGGGTCTGATGCCGGGGCAGTGACAGGAAGATGGGGAAGTGGTCACTGCCACACAGGCCGTCATGTGCTCTCCAGTGGATAGATGGGATAAGTCCTGGGCTGCAAATTGATAAACCAATGTCCGAGTAACTACCATGAGCCATACTGAAATGTGTGGCAGTCCCTGTATTTAAGAGGCAGAGGTCAAACTGAGCAGTAAAGTTTCAACATCTCTGCCTCGGCCAGTAAGCACGGTCCCACCCCACAAGGGGTTATGGGCATTAAAATCTCCCAAAAGTAGAACATGTTTAGGGAGTTGATCAGTCACTGCAGCTAATACATTTAAGGGTACTGCACCATATGGAGGAAGATATACATTGCAGACAGTTATGTCTTGAGTTATCCTCATTCTGACAGCCACAGCTTCACGAGGGGTTTGGTTCAAATCAAATGGCTCTGAGCACTATGGGACTCAACATCTTAGGTCATAAGTCCCCTAGAACTTAGAACTACTTAAACCTAACTAACCTAAGGACATCACACACACCCATGCCCGAGGCAGGATTCGAACCTGTGACCGTAGCAGTCCCGCAGTTCCGGACTGCAGCGCCAGAACCGCTAGACCACCGCGGCCGGCCCACGAGGGGTTTGAAGGAGGACAGTTTCACTACAGAGACCGAGTTTAGGACGTAAACGCAAACTCCCCCTGACACTTGATTATAATCACTATGGTTCCTGTAATATCCCTTATAGCCACGGAGAGCAGGGGTCTGCATAGCTGGGAACAACATTTCCTGGAGGGCAATGCAGAAAGCAGGTGTAAAGCTTAGTTGCTCTATCTCAGCCCTGCGGTGGAAAAAACCACCGCAATTCCACTGGAGGATGATGTCATTGTGAGGCTGGGAAGGCACCGAACATTCAATGAGGCAGTTTATGCCTCAGGATCACCTGCTAGCACCGAATTTTTACCGCGGCAGTCTATATCCATTGTGTCTGAGGGTCTGGTGAGATCTAGGTCTTCAGCAGACGCCAGAATCTCCACCTCACCTGCAGACACAGAGCTTGTAGGCAGTGGTGGTGACAGCGCCACCGCAATTCCCTTGGTCTTGGGGATCTTCTTTCTAGATTTCTCTCACTGCTTCTTGGGTTTCCCTGGCTGGGAGGACTTCACTGATTCAGTCTCCAGGACTGAGGATGAGCGTGAAGCCCAATGACCAGCTGCTTTTGGACTAGTCAGGCACTGGCGGGTGTCATCTTTCCCACTAGTGGAAACCTGGGAAGGGAGTGACTCGAGGGACCCCTTCCTAGCAAGAGGAGCCGAAGAAGACTTACACTTATCTAGCGCAGAAGTGGGATCAGATATTCCCGATGGTTGGGGGTGTGTTGCTTCCGAAGTAGGTGGTGCAGGAGCAACAGGGAGGGAAGTGCCCCCCACCATCAAGGGGGCAGGTGTAGTCTTCCGGCTCTGAGAGGTGACTTGGGTTGGTGGAGCTGATAGAGCTAGAACTGTTGTAGCGGCAGCATAAGACGATGTCATACGTACAGGATGTAGGCATTCAAATTTCCTCTTAGCATCAGTGTAGGTTGGTCAGTCCAGGGTCTTGTACTCCATGATTTTCCTTTCTTTCTGGAGAATCCTGTAGTCAGGCGAGCAAGGCGAATGGCGCTCTTCACAGTTGACACAGATGGGAGGTGGGACACATGGAGTATTGGGACGTAATGGGCGTCTGCAACCTTGACATGTGATGCTGAAAGTGAAGTAGGAGGACATGTGGCTGAACTTCCAGCATTTAAAGCACCACGTTGGGGGAGGGATATAGGGCTTTACATCACAGCAGTAGACCATCACTTTGACCTTCTTGGGTAATGTATCACCCTCGAAGGCCAAGATGAAGGCACCAGTGGCAACCTGATTATCCCTCGGACCCCAGTGGATACGCCAAACGAAATTTACACCTCGCCACTCTAAATTGGCATGCAGATCATCATCAGACTGCAGAAGAAGGTCCCTGTGAAATATGATAGCTTGGACTATATTTAGGCTTTTATGGCGCGTGACAGTTACAGAAACATCCCCCAGCTTGTCACAAGTGAGTAATGCCTGTGACTGGCCAGAGGATACTGTTTTGATCAAGACAGACTGAGATCTCATTTTGGACAAGCTTTTCACCTCCCCAAACCTGTCCTCTACATGCTAAACAAAAAACAGAGGCTTCATCATCATGAAAGATTCCCCATCAGCTCTCGAACATACAAGGTAACAGGCCGAATAAGAGCCACTGCCATCCTTAGCCTGACGTTCCTCCCATGGTGTGGCCAGGGAGGGGATCAATTTGGGGTTGTACTTATGTGCATTGAATTGAGCCCATGAATGCTTAGAGACTGCTGGTGTTTGAGCACCAGCAAGAGATGATGTACTATGATTCATCACGTATCATCCACCCTGATGCCACCCACTCCCACCAGGGGCCCTCCCCGTGGGCGCCACCCAGCCACAGCAAACGCCACCTGGCAAGACGGCCATTGCCGGGAGTCCCAATGCCCCAGGGTGTCAGGCCTCTAGTCCTCGGCATATGTGGGGAGTTAATGCCGCAGGCATCCACAGAGCGATTCCTGTGTGGTCAGGGGACTACAACTAACAGGGTACATGGCAGCCCCACCACAACGGACTGGCTACCGTGCTGGATATCAGGTGCAACCAAAGCAAACAATTCCATTATCACCGTAAGCGTAGAAAACAATAATGCACAGTTGATGGAAAAATACGCACCCTGTAGGGTGACCCCGCCCAACAGTTGAAAAATGAGCACAAGTGCAGATCCACGTCGACGAAGGATGCGATGGGACTCAGTGCACAATGGACACAATGCACCATGTAAGGCGCCCTTCCCCAACTGGCTCAGGTTCCTATAAATGGGTCAGGTGTGCACTACACATCACAGGCTACTACCCAGGTAGATGACAGTGTGTGATGTGTACACAAGGATTTTTTTTTTAGATTAGGCAACACTTTGTATCCATTCTAGATGTGACAGCTGTAAGAAACATTTAATTTTAAGATTCAAAAGAAAGTAGAAAGTGACACATATGTTCAACAGACTAGATAAAGAAGTAGTGTCATATATCAATACAGAACTTGAAACTTTTAATGCAGAACAGGAGCATGTGGAGGAACTATGACTCAAATTTAAAGGAATAGCTTACCACACACTGGCTGGATATATCTCCAGTAGAACAGTTCATAATGAGAGGGGCCCTCCATTGTATACAGCCACCATAAAGAAACTTCAAAGGAACAGAGACTACTGCGTAGTATGTTTAAAACAAGGTATAGTGCTATAGATGGAGAGAGAGGCTGAACAGAACACATCTGGCTGTCAAGAGAGCAATGGTAAAGCCTTTGCTGACTAACACAGAAAAATACTGTCAAATTATTTTTCACAAAATGTAAATCCTGGTCATGTGTAACAGCTGTTAGTGGCACCAAAGGTAATATCCAGTCACTCGTGAATCAGATAGGAACTAAAATTGAGGGTAGCAAGGCAAAAACTGAAATGCTTAACTCTGTTTTCACATGTTCCTTTACAAAGGAAAACCAATGATATGAGTATCAGGTATCAATGGAACCTCTATCAGATTCTATACTGAATTTGTGGCTGTGCTAGACCCTCTTAACTATAATATATCATAGATCCCTCTAACAAAGAAACTGCACCCAGCAGTGGGAAGGGAGCACAGATCACACTGATTTACAAGGAGGATAGTAGAAATGATCCACAAAACTACCATCCAATAACCTCAATATTAATTTGTTGTACAATCTTAGAACATATGCCGAAACATAATTAGATATCTCAAACAGAATGACTTACTTCATACCAAACAGCACAGATTTTGGAAACACCCACCATGTGCAACCCAATGGTTACTTCTCTTACATGACGTACTGAAACCTTTGGGTCAAGATCATCAAGTACATATATTTCTTGATTTCTGAAAATCATCTGACTCAGTATTATATTACCAAAAATATGATCATACAGGGCATGAAGCAAAATTTGGGACAGGACCGAGGATCTTTTGGTAGGCAGGAGAAGCACGTTATCTGGGATGGACAGTCACCACCACATAAAGAAAGAAATTTGGTTGAGCCCCAGATAAGTGTGTTGGGATCCTCGCTGTTAATACTGGGTATTAATGACCTTGCAGACACAATTAATACACCATCAGACTTTTCGCAGATGATGCAGTTATCCTTAATGAAGTACTGTATGAAACAAGCTGCATAAATATTTTACGAGACCTTGATATGATTTCAAAATGGTGCAAAGACTGACAACTTGCATTAAAGGTTCAGAAATATGAAACAGTGCACTTCACAAAACAAGAGATCTGTAGTACACTATGACTATAATAATAATAATAATAATAATAAGATTGACATATATAGAATACAAAGACACAAATACAGACATTAGACCATTCTTGCATAGACCACCAAACAACCCACAAGTTGAAACAACAATAACAACTATCAACACAATCATACACAACAAAATAAATGAAAATACAACTATGGAAGAGTTACAACTACTGGTTTATGTAGGAGCACTCACTACACTAAATATACACACTAGGCAGAGATCAGAACCAACCAACACACAGAAGAAACCCACAAAACCAGCATGGCAACACAGGCTACAGATCAGAATAGAAAAACTGAGAAAAGACATGACAGCTAACACAATTTATAAGAACTGAAATATCAGACAAAAAACGAAAAAGGTTAGGTAAAATCTCACAACAAGAAGCAATAGAGCAATTAGATGAAAAGAAGCAGAAATTACAAGCATTGGCCAAATGACTTAGAAGATACAAAAAAAGTGAAAATAGAAGGAAACAAAACCAAACATTCAACACAAACCAAAAGAAATTGTACCAGACAATAGATAACACACACATTAAAATAAACAATCCACCAAACATAACAGACATGGAACACTTCTGGAGCAACATATGGTCAAACCCGGTACAACATAACAGGCATGCACGGTGGATACAAGCAGAAACAGATTCATACAAGATGATACCACAAATGCCTGAAGTGATAATTTTGCAACATGAAGTCACACGAGCAATTATACGCACAATTGGAAAGCCCCTGGAAATGATAAAATAGCAAATTTCTGGCTAAAGTAGTTCACCTCAACACATTCACATCTAACTAAATTATTTAACAGTTTCATTGCAGACCCATACACATTCCCTGATACACTTACACATGGAATAACTTATCTGAAACCTAAAGATCAAGCAGACACAGCAAACCCAGCTAAATATCGCCCCATAACATGCCTACCAACAATATACAAAATATTAACTTCAGTCATTACACAGAAATTAATGACACATACAACACAGAACAAAATTATAAATGAAGAACAAAAAGGCTGTTGCAAAGGAGCACGAGAATGTAAAGAGCAACTGATAATAGATGCAGAGGTGACATATCAAGCTAAAACTAAACAAAGGTCGCTACACTACGCATACATTGATTACCAAAAAGCTTTTGATAGTGTACCCCACTCATGGTTACTACAAATATTGGAAATATACAAAGTAGATCCTAAATTGATACAGTTCCTAAACATAGTAATGAAAAATTGGAATACCACACTTAATATCCAAACAAATTCAAATAATATCACACCACAGCCAATACAGATTAAGCGTGGAATATACCAAGGAGACTCATTAAGTCCTTTCTGGTTCTGCCTTGCTCTGAACCCACTATCCAACATGCTAAATAATACAAATTATGGATACAATATTACTGGAACATACCCACACAAAATCACACATTTGCTATACATGGATGATCTAAAACTACTGGCAGCAACAAATCAACAACTCAAACAATTACTAAAGATAACAGAAGTATTCAGCAATTATATAAATATGGCTTTTGGAACAGACAAATGTAAGAAAAATAGCATAGTCAAGGGAAAACACACTAAACAAGAAGATTACATATTGAATAACCACAGTGACTCCATAGAAGCGATGGAAAAAACAGATGCCTATAAATATCTAGGATACAGACAAAAAATAGGAATAGGTAATACAAATATTAAAGAAGAACTAAAAGAAAAATATAGACAAAGACTAACAAAAATACTGAAAACAGAATTGACAGCAAGAAACAAGACAAAAGCTATAAATACTTATGCTATACCAATATTGACCTACTCATTTGGAGTAGTGAAATGGAGTAACACAGACCTAGAAGCACTCGATACACTTACACGTTCACAATGCCACAAATATAGAATACATCACATACATTCAGCAACAGAAAGATTCACATTAAGCAGAAAGGAAGGAGGAAGGGGATTCATCGACATAAAAGACCTACATTATGGACAGGTAGACAATTTAAGAAAATTCTTTCTAGAACGAGCAGAAACTAGCAAAATTCACAAAGCAATCACTCATATAAATACATCGGCTACACCACTGCAATTGCATAACCACTTCTACAACCCTTTAGATCACATAACATCAACAGATATGAAGAAAGTAAATTGGAAAAAGAAAACACTACATGGTAAGCACCCGTATCATCTAACACAGCCACACATCGATCAAGACGCATCCAACACATGGCTAAGAAAGGGCAATATATACAGTGAGACGGAAGGATTCATGATTGCAATACAGGATCAAACAATAAACACCAGATATTACAGCAAGCATATTATTAAAGATCCCAATACCACAACAGATAAATGCAGACTTTGCAAACAACAAATAGAAACAGTAGATCACATCACAAGTGGATGTACAATACTAGCAAATACAGAATACCCCAGAAGACATGACAATGTAGCAAAAATAATACATCAACAACTTGCCATAAAACATAAACTAATAAAACAACACGTTCCCACATACAAGTATGCACCACAAAATGTACTGTAGAATGATGAATACAAATTATACTGGAACAGAACCATTATAACAGATAAAACAACACAACATAACAAACCTGACATCATACTCACCAATAAAAAGAAGAAATTAAAACAACTAATCGAAATATCCATACCCAATACAACAAACATACAGAAGAAAACAGGAGAAAAAATTGAAAACTACATCCAACTGGTTGAGGAAGTCAAGGACATGTGGCATCAGGATAAAGTTGACATTATACCGATTATACTATCAACTACACGAGTCATACCACACAATATCCACCAGTACATCAATGCAATACAGCTATATCCAAACGTATATATACAACTACAGAAATCCGTAATTATTGATACTTGTTCAATAACCCGAAAGTTCCTAAATACAATGTAACATATACCGTACAGTTAAAAGGAAGTCACGCTTGATGAAGGTCCGCGTCACTTTCCATTTTTAACCACACCTAAGGTCTGAGAAAAATAGAAATAATAATAATAATAATAATAATAATAATGTCACAGCTGGAATCAGCCAACTCATCCAAATACCTGTGTGTAACTCATTGTAGGGACATGAAATGGAATGACATGTATGCTCAATTGTGGGTAGACTTTGGTTTATTGGTTGAATACTGGGGAAATGCAATCAGTCTAGAAGGGAGATTGCTTACAAATCACCCATTCAACCCATTCTAGAATACTGTTCCAAAGTATGGGACCCATACCAAATAGGACTAACAGGATAAATTGAATGTATATGGAGAAGGGCAGTCTGAAACAGGAAGAAACCCTATACCTGGATCAGAATAACAATGTGATCAAAGTATAGCTGTTTACAGGACTATTACCATAGTAACAGCCAATCAAAGAACACTCTTGGCACACCACCTGTTCCATTCACCATTGGCAAATCTCTCTGCTACTGCAGATAGTGGCTACTGTAGTCAGCTGCAGGCACACTCGCGGCCGGTAACGTAAACAATTGTGGTCCGTTTCATTGTACGCTTTATCTCTCTGTGTGGCGAGTTTATTTTGGGCCACATAATGCCTGAAGCTTGTAGAGGAAGTGTGCAAAAAAGTGTGACTGCTAAACGGAAAGTTCAGCTATCTGCCCATGTTTTGTGTGGTCGGACATGCGAGTTTGTGTGCTTGGTGCGGGTGCAACTCTACTGCCTCTAGCGAAGGAAGTCGAAGGAGCTGTAGATGCTGTGAAGATACACGAAAATACTGTCATCAAAGTTTGTAAGGAGAAATACTGTGCACAAGGGGAAGAGCCTGTTTCAAATGGCTCTAAGCACTATGGGACTTAACATCTGAGGCCATCAGTCCCCTAGACTTAAAACTACCTAAACCTAACCAACCTAAGGACATCATCACACACATCAATGCCCGAGGCAGGGTTCAAACCTGCGACTGTAGCAGCAGTGCGGTTCTGGACTGAAGTGCCTAGAACTGCTCAGCCACGGCGGCTGGCGAAGAGCCTGTTTTATCCAAACTGCAGACCTCCAGTAAAAAGAGGACAGAACTACGAATAACAAACTTGGACTCTTCTCACCACATACATGAATATCACAAGATATAAGAACATCCAACTAAAAAAAAAAAAAAAAAAGCTCCACGAGGCAGAGTTGTTCAGTGACAGAACAACATCTTTGTAAACAGTTATGAGAGCCCTAAGTTTTCAGTACAAAAGAATTAATAGACACAAATTATAATGAAGAGAGATGACATCATAGCCAAGTGTTGTCAACTTTAAAGAGGTATTGTTGAAGTGCCATTTGAAGACATAGTGTGGCTCAACGAAACCTGGATAACTCTAGTCATTCCATCAGAAAAGACTGGACAGATGATAACATATGTGTAAGTTCTGTTGTTCGGTGAGAAAGGGTACACAAATTATTGTCTTGCATACTGGAACTGCATCTGCTTCCACATCTAACATCTCCTCATTTACAAATCGAGAATAACAAGTGAATACGATGGGGAGATGAACCACGACAGTTTTCTGACATGTTTTAAGGGCCAACTAATAGGAAAATCTGAATCAGCCATATGTCTTTGTAATGGATTCAGTTATTAGAGATAAAGCTCCAACAATGGCAATGATAAAAGCAGACATTGTTGTATGGCTGGAATAACACAATGTGGAAAGTCTTGGGGAAAAAAAGAGACCACAGCACAGTTTTAACAGTATGTTGTGGATGAGGTAGCTAAAAACTGTGGCTACAGAGTTCTTAGGCTCCACAATATCAATGCCACTTAAAGGTCATCAGAATTATTTGGGCACAGATTAGACATTAAATGGCAACAAATAACAAAACCTTCACTGTGGCAGATATTTGAAGACTGTTAGAGGATGCAGTGGCATAAATAACACCAGAGAAATGGAATAATGTTGTACATCACACAGATACGGTTGTTAAAGAAGTGTGGAAAAGTGGAGTAATACTGAAAATATAATTATATCCTTGGGCAATTCCAGTGACTCGTCCACGGACCAGAGCTCAGATAATGACAGTGTCGAGGAAGAAAGTGATTCTACACTAAATGGCATTTACCTTTTGCCTTTAATTTGTCTTTATTTTTGTGTTTGTATTTCGGATTTTTGACTGCATGGTGTGTAGCACATTTGACAATATATCTCATCTCGTTATTAAGGAATGTTCCTCCGCACAAGTATAACACACTGTATGCACACTACAGTTACCGGTAAGTACTCCAGCAGTTTACAGTATTTTAGTGTTGTTAGTTATTGCATTTACATGAACAATTCAGATCCATTTTAACATCCCTTTCCTATCAAATATGACAACGGAACAGGATTCATTCTGGTTACAGTACAGGACAATGCACTACCTGGTGCTTTTGTTGAGATATACAAATAATAGGAACATGGGATCATTTTATACACAGGAGTGCACTTATTAAGCCACCAAGATATTACAATCCTGTAATGCGAACTCAGTACCGAAAGTTAAAAGGTGCCGCGAGATGGTAGTCTAGTAAGGAACTGCTAAGCTGTTCCTGCTGCAGCCTTACTGCACATGCACGCACCAGTGATCCGACATCCCCATCCCATTCCACGCTAAGCTGTGCTATGGTGTCAATCACTTTTTTATTCTGGTCCGGGTATAGTAACTGGTACAATAATACGTACCATCTGTCATGCACTTCACAGTGGTTTGCAGAGTACAGATGTAGATGGATCATTTTTTTTTTTTTTTTTTTTTTTTTTTTTTTTTTACAAAAATATTCTGAAGCTCCTGTATTTTTTTCATTGGAATACTCTTAATTGTTGAAAGTACAGCTTCGGTGAATATTTAGTTAAGCTTTCATGGTTCTTTAATGGTTTACAGTGTGGATACTGTATTCATTTGAGGCTTTTCCAGTGCAGAATGGCAAAAATGTAGCTATCTGGCAAGTGTGTATTTGAAACTGTATACATTTTATTACATGAAAGTGGCTTTTATTTATCACTGGACAATTTATTGTTATGAGCTGCAACAGTCTAGTGTAATTATTCAACAGCTTCCTAATTGTAAAACAGTAAGAAGAAGGAAGACAACTGTGACACGACCAATAAAATTTAGAACATGGACATTTACAAAAATCAAAATGAAGCATTAATGAAATTAGAAATGACATGCCACAACACTAAAAACTTCTCTGCTATTTGTCACCTAAGTAGTCAAGAGTCAAAATGTATGAAGTTCTACAAATAACTCCTAAGGCAGTACTCAACACACAATGTACTGCTAACGCTCAGTTACAGGTTTAAAATTATTTTTCAACACATTATGTTATAGGCCATAAATCAACATTATATAGGTGCATAAAATGTGGAAGCATAATTATTCATTATTTATTTCAGCAGCAAATGTAAATCTTACAATGAAATGAATAGCATGTTGGTTATTACATTTCTTATTTTTCATGTATGTAAACATTAATCCAACAGTGATGATAATATGTATATATTTTACATACTTTGCAATTTCTTCAACAGGCTGAATGATCCCAGTCTCATTGTTAGCCAACATGACAGTAATAAGACAGGTGTTTGGCTGGATAGCAGCAACAACATCCCCGGCAGATACCATGCCTCCATTTTTGGCACTCACCTCAGTAAGTTCTGAAATTAAGTAATATTATTGTCTCCCTAATTACTTGTGAATTACTGTCAGTGTGCATTAAACTCAAAATTAGAAACTAGTCTGTCTCTATATTTCAAACATTTGTTTAGCTGTCACAGATATAATCAAGGCCACTGGAATTTATTTGGTATGGAATGAACAAGAGAAGATTAAAAGGTGCGAAAAAGTACTTGTTAGCAATAACATGTCACTGTTTGCAAGATTGTTCATTTCAATATTATAGGTAATATAATGCCTTGGGTTATATTTAACATATTTTGGATAAATGGCAACATCGGCCATAAATATTGAAATCCTTTAGTTTACGGATCGATTTCAGTCACTGTGTGACCTTCCTCAATGCAAATTATTCACACCTTGTAGGCCAATATATCAATGGTAAAACATTTTTCTATGAGGTGCAGCATGTATTGTGATGATTACTTCCAACAGATATCTTCACTTTTACGAAATACAATAATTTTTAAATTTACAGAAGAGCCTATCTTGTAACCTTAGCAGTTGCCAATCCAACATTGGAAGAAAACCTGTACATATTTGTCAAAAAAATATATAGCCTGTGTCTGTCTCTCAGTGTTTATTAGAGCACCATGTAAAAATTATAAGAGGTACTTGCAGTTAGACACTCATGTTTAAAGAATAACTTTAACATAATAATAGGTCTACTTCAGTCCTTACTCACACTTGTCATTTACTTTACAACACTATTTTCAGTGAAGTTAGTGTCACATTACTCATGAAAATTATTGAAGCTTAAACCAGTTCTTGTTTAGATCAATTACCATTTCTCATCACGAGTGCACAATTGTTAATGTTAAACACTTGAGCCACTTGAATCTGAAACTACTTCCATAACTTCAACTTATGTTGCCTTCCCCAGAATTCATTAACTAGTGCACTCCTTTTTAAATGCAACTTCTTGTTTTCTGTCAACATTTATTACAGTTTTGAGAACCACAATATTCAACATAACTGTTTCAAGATCTTCCTTTGGCTCCCCTTGTTCTGCCATGCTTCCACAGCTGACTCTCAGCTCTTCACCCCTCTCTCCATGAAAATGCACAAACACTCAGCTTGAAAAACTGAATGTCTATCTTCTAAAATTATTGGAACTCTAGTCAATGTGGTACCCTTACGGTCTACAAACTAACTTAAAGTCTTGGAAAGAGAGAGGGTAGTAAACCTCAGACATATTTTTTTACATTCTTTTTATATCATTATTAGTTTAAAATACTGGGTGACAGTCTAGTCACACCAGCATTCATAAAGTAGGTAGGATATCTGGATAGGCTGGTAAATGTTAAAGAAAATGTACTGTTCTCAAAGGACTTCCTGTTGGTGTCCATAATGGAGATCTATTCTTCAAAATTATTTGACAAGAAACAGGCAGCAACTGCCTTGCTGTATTTGTTAATGGCTTTGATGTTCTAAATCAAGTAGCACTAAAAGTGTTATGGTGGCTGCTGGGAGATGTACATTTTCTTTGGCTTGTGAGTTTTTAGCAAAATTGGAGATAGTCTACAGGAGTGCTTAGGTATGAGTGTAACAGAACCAGAAGTGTATTTTGGACTCACCGTGTACTCCAACCCGCCTCATGAACCACGGACCTTGCCATTGGTGGGGATGCTTTCATGCCTCAGCGATACAGACAGCTGTACTGTAGGTGCAACCACAACGGAGGGGTATCTGTTAAGAAGTCAGACAAACGTGTGGTTCCTGAAGCAGCCTTTTCAATTGTTGCAGTGGCAACAGTCTGGATGATGGACTGGTTTACCTTGCAACACTAACCAAAACGACCTTGCTGTGCTGGTACTGCAAACGGCTGAAAGCAAGGGGAAACTACAGCCATCATTTTTCTCAAGGGCATGCAACTTGACTGTATGGTTAAATGATGATGGCGATCTCTTTGGTAAAATATTCCGAAGGTAAAATAGTCTCCCGTTCGGATCTCCGGGCATGGACTACTCAGGAGGAGGTTGTTATCAGGAGAAAGAAAACTGGCGTTCTACGGATTGGAGCATGGAATGTCAGATTCCTTAATCGGGCAGGTAGGTTAGAAAATTTAAAAAGGGAAATGGATAGGTTAAAGTTAGATATAGTGGGAATTAGTGAAGTTCAGTGGCAGGAGGAACAAGACATCTGGTCAAGTGACTACAAGGTTATAAATACAAAATAAAATAGGAGTAATGCAGGAGTGGGTTTAATACTGAATAAAAAATAGGAATGCAGGTAAGCCATTACAAACAGCATAGTGAACGCATTATTGTGGCCAAGATACATACGAAGTGTACGTCTACCACAGTAGTAGAAGTTTATATGCCACCTAGCTCCGCAGATGATGAAGAGATTGATGAAATGTATGATGAGATAAAAGAAATTATTCATATAGTGAAGGGAGATGAAAATTTAATAGTCATGGGTGACTGGAACTCGATAGTAAGAAAAAGATGAGAGGAAAACGTAGTAGGTGAATATGGAATGGGAGTAAGCAATGAAAGAGGAAGCTGCCTGATATAATTTTGCACAGAGCATTATTTAATCATAGCTAACAATTGGTTCAAGAATCATAAAAGAAGGTTGTATACATGGAAGAATCCTTGAGATGCTAGAAGGTATCAGATAGATTATACACTCCTGGAAATTGAAATAAGAACACCGTGAATTCATTGTCCCAGGAAGGGGAAACTTTATTGACACATTCCTGGGGTCAGATACATCACATGATCACACTGACAGAACCACAGGCACATAGACACAGGCAACAGAGCATGCACAATGTCGGCACTAGTACAGTGTATATCCACCTTTCGCAGCAATGCAGGCTGCTATTCTCCCATGGAGACGATCGTAGAGATGCTCGATGTAGTCCTGTGGAACGGCTTGCCATGCCATTTCCACCTGGCGCCTCAGTTGGACCAGCGTTCGTGCTGGACGTGCAGAACGCATGAGACGACGCTTCATCCAGTCCAAAACATGCTCAATGGGGGACAGATCCGGAGATCTTGCTGGCCAGGGTAGTTGACTTACACCTTCTAGAGCACGTTGGGTGGCACGGGATACATGCGGACGTGCATTGTCCTGTTGGAACAGCAAGTTCCCTTGCCGGTCTAGGAATGGTAGAACGATGGGTTCGATGACGGTTTGGATGTACCGTGCACTATTCAGTGTCCCCTCGACGATCACCAGTGGTGTACGGCCAGTGTAGGAGATCGCTCCCCACACCATGATGCCGGGTGTTGGCCCTGTGTGCCTCGGTCGTATGCAGTCCTGATTGTGGCGCTCACCTGCACGGCGCCAAACACGCATACGACCATCATTGACACCAAGGCAGAAGCGACTCTCATCGCTGAAGACGACACGTCTCCATTCGTCCCACCATTCACGCCTGTCGCGACACCACTGGAGGCGGGCTGCACGATGTTGGGGCTTGAGCGGAAGATGGCCTAACGGTGTGCGGGACCGTAGCCCAGCTTCATGGAGACAGTTGCGAATGGTCCTCGCCGATACCCCAGGAGCAACAGTGTCCCTAATTTGCTGGGAAGTGGCGGTGCGGTCCCCTACGGCACTGCGTAGGATCCTACGGTCTTGGCGTGCATCCGTGCGTCGCTGCGGTCCGGTCCCAGGTCGATGGGCACGTGCACCTTCCGCCGACCACTGGCGACAACATCGATGTACTGTGGAGACCTCACGCCCCACGTGTTGAGCAATTTGGCGGTACGTCCACCCGGCCTCCCGCATGCCCACTATACGCCCTCGCTCAAAGTCCATCAACTGCACATACGGTTCACGTCCACGCTGTCGCGGCATGCTACCAGTGTTAAAGACTGCGATGGAGCTCCATATGCCACGGCAAACTGGCTGACACTGACGGCGGCGGTGCACAAATGCTGCGCAGCTAGCGCCATTCGACGGCCAACACCGCGGTTCCTGGTGTGTCCGCTGTGCCATGCGTGTGATCATTGCTTGTACAGCCCTCTCGCAGTGTCCGGAGCAAGTATGGTGGGTCTGACACAACGGTGTCAATGTGTTCTTTCTTCCATTTCCAGGAGTGTACCGTACTTACTCGAATCTAAGCCACACTTTTTTTCCGGTTTTCGTAATCCAAAAAACCGCCTGCGGCTTAGAATCGAGTGCAACTGCAAAGCAAGCGGAAGTTATGAAAAATGTTGGTAGGTGCCGCCACAACTAACTTCTGCCGTCGAATATATGTAGCGTGACACAGATATGCTTTGTAGGCACAAAGATAAATACTGGCGCCAAAACCTCTGCGTCAGTAAATAAATTAAAAAAAAAAAAAAGTGGAAGACGAGCTTTTTTTCTCCGCCGCGAGTTTCGACCACTGCATTTTCATACATTATCCAACGAAGTAAATACAAATTCCGTATTGTTCATCTTCGAATGTAGCACAATTTCAGTGTACTACGAAAATCTGACTGGCAAGGCTGTTTGGGATGTTTGTCAATATGGCCAACTCTACGTTCTGAATTTTTTCCTATCTGTGAGAAGAGATGGTTGCTAATAGGAACCTGATGAAATTTGAATCACATACAGTATTCTCTTCACCATAAGAATAAAACAAATATAAACATTTTGCCATGTATTCTTTTGTGTTTGCTGCTATCTCATTTAAATTCTGTCTGCCTAATAAACTACGAAACTAGAGTGAGACAACAGCAAACGCGGAAGAATATACGTATCGTGTCATGTTTATATTCGTATTATTCTTATGCCTAATAATGATACAGTCTGAAATGAAGCACGGCAAGTGACTAGATTTTTAAATCTAAGATGACTCTAATTTCTGTGCAGAATTTGATGTAATAAAGAAGCGGCCGCAAAGATTTTCAAACGGAGAAAAATTTTCGCCTAACTCTCGTTCAGAACATGTTCTATCATACGCAGTCTATTATTTGATTCCTGTTGATCATTATCAAAGAAAGCAGCAGTGTAAGTAACAACAAATAACAGTCTCTTGCCATTGTTTCGCTAATGAGACGATTCGCCTCTTTTTAGTTGTAAGCGGCAGTAGCGCGCACAAAAGCAAGCCATGCCGCGAGCCGCGACATGCCGTAAACACGCACTATCAGAATGCGACAAACAATGCATGACACAGTGCAGTAATGCATTTTCAGCTTAAGAGTGACGCAAACACCTATAGCAAAGAAAACGGCACTTATCAGATCAAAGCAAAATAAGCAATCGCTTCAAACCAGACGAAGCACGTGAAAAAGGAAGGGTACCCGTATAAATACGGACAGAGCGCCTGACGCATAGCAATGGCTACGTCGTAAAGCTTAACTGCTAAGCTTACGACTTGAACCAAACTACTGTAGCTGTATTGTCATTCATTCGACCTAAATTGTGTCTCATATTACAATGGACCAACTTTGTTTCGATTTGGAGGTGTGGCCTAAAACTTTTCTCTCCCCTTGAATTTCGAGTCTCAAATTTCAGGTGCGGCTTAGATTCGGGAAATTTTTTTTCCCTTGATTTCGAGTCTCATTTTTCAGGTGCGGCTTAGATTCGAGTAAATACGGTATAATGGTAAGACAGAGATTTAGGAACCAGGTTTTAAATTTTAAGACATTTCCTGGGGCAGATGTGGACTCTGACCACAGTCTATTGGTTATGAACTGTAGATTAAAACTGTAGAAACTGCAAAAAGGTGGGAATTTAAGGAGATGGGACCTGGATAAACTGACAGAACCAGAGGTTGTAGATAGCTTCAGGGAGAGCATTAGGGAATGATTGACAACAATGGGGGAAAGAAATACATTAGAAGACGAATGGGTAGCTTTGAGAGACGAAATAATGAAGGTAGCAGAGGATCAAGTAGGTAAAAAGACAAGGGCTAATGGAAATCCTTGGGTAACAGAAGAAATATTGAATTTATGTGATGAAAGGAGAAAATATAAAAATGCAGTAAATGAAGCAGGCAAAAAGGAATACAAATGTCTCAAAAGTGAGATCGACAGGAAGCGCAAAATGGCTAAGCAGGGATGGCTAGAGGAGAAATGTAAGGATGTAGAGGCTTATCTCAATAGGGGTAAGATAGATACCGCTTACAGGAAAATTAAAGAGACCTTTGGAGAAAAGAGAACCACTTGTATGAATATCAAGAGCTTAGATGGTAACCTAGTTCTAAGCAAAGAAGGGAAAGGAGAAAGGTGGAAGGAGTATATAGAGGGTCTATACAAGGGCGATGTTCTTGAGGACAATATCATAGAAATGGAAGAGATTGTAGATGTATATGAAGATGAAATAGGAGATATGATACTGCGTGAGGAGCTTGACAGAGCACTGAAAGACCTGAGTCAAAACAAGGCCCTTGGAGTAGACAACATTCCATTAGAACTACTGACAGCCTCGGCAGAGCCAGGCATAACAAAACTCTACCATCTGGTGAGCAAGATGTATGAGACAGGCGAAATACCCTCAGACTTCAAGAAGAATATAATAATTCCAATTCCAAAGAAAGCAGGTGTTGACACATGTGAAAATTACCAAACTATCAGTTTAATAAGCCACGGCTCAAAAATACTAACACAAATTCTTTACAGACGAATGAATAAACTAGTAGAACCCAACCTCGGGGAAGATCAGTTTGGATTCCATAGAAATGTTGGAACACGTGAGGCAATACTGACCCTGTGACTTATCTTAGGAAATAGGTTAAGGAAAGGCAAACCTACATTTCTAGCATTTGTAGACTTAGAGAAAGCTTTTGACAATGTTGACTGGAATACTCTCTTTCAAATTCTGAAGGTGGCAGGGGTAAAATACAGGGAGCGAAAGGCTATTTACAATGTGTACAGAAAGCAGATGGCAGTTATAAGAGTCGAGGGGCATGAAAGGGAAGCAGTGGTTGGGAAGTGAGAGAGACAGGGCTGTAGCCTATCCCTGATATTCAACAAAAGAAAAATTCAGAGTAGGAATTAAAATCCATGGAGAAGAAATAAAAACTCTGAGGTTCGCTGATGACATTGTAATTCTGTCAGAGACAGCAAATGAACTGGAAGAGCAGCTGAACGGGATGGACAGTGTCTTGAAAGGAGGATTTAAGATGATCATCAATGAAAGCAAAATGAGGATAATGGAATGTAATCGAATTAAATTGGGTGATGCTGTGGGAATTAAGATTAGGAAATGAGACACTTAAAGTAGTAAAGAAGTTTTGCTATTTGGGGAGCAAAATAACTGATGATGGTCGAAGTAGAGAAGATTTAAAATGTAGACTGACAACAGCAAGGAAAGTGTTTCTGAAGAAGATAAATTTATTAACATCGAGTATAGATTTAAGTGTCAGGAAGTCTTTTCTGAAATTATTTGTATGGAGTGTAGCCATGTATGGAAGTGAAACGTGGACGATAAATGGTGTAGACAAGTAGAGAATAGAAGCTTTCAAAATGTGGTGCTACAGAAGAATGCTGAAGATTAGATTGGTAGATCACATAACTAATGAGGAAGTATTGAATAGAATTGGAGAGAACAGAAATTTGTGGCACCACTTGACTAGAAGAAGGGATCGGTTGGTAGGGCATATTCTGAGGCATCAAGGGATCACCAATTTAGTATTGGAGGGCAGCGTGGAGGGCAAAAATCGTCGAGGGAGACCAAGAAATGAATACACTAAACAGTTTCAATTGATGTATGTTGCAGTAAGTACTGGGAGATGATGAACCTTGCACAGGACAGAGTAGCATGGAGAGCTGCATCAAACCAGTCTCTGGACTGGAGCACAACAACAACAACGTGTACCACAAATATATGCTACATTATAATGGGAAAACCGAGAACCTGCAACAGCAAAAAAGAACAGTGGGCATGTGAGGCCTTATTTTTTGATGCCAGGGAACACGTACGGTCCCAGTTGCAAGTAAGGAACTGCAATACCTCAAACCAATAGTTCTGAGTGTGAAGGCATGCTACTGGCAAAAAATATAGACAAAATTAAAGAGAGAACTGATATGTCAGAACAGAAATCTAACCATTGTAGGGCTCCCTATTGATTCTGAGAAAAACCAACCAATTTTAAAATTGACAGTCAGTAGGTACCAGTGAACTAGAACGCTGTATAGGGAAAAGCATGCGACTACTTTGAATGACAGAAAGTGATCAGGAGAACAGAAATTAATTATTCACAGTGACCATACATGAAAGGCTTCGTGAACAAGTAAACTTTGTGGACCTTCATAGAATTCACTCAGGACATTATAAATCTGTCTCTCATCAGAAAATAGAGGTAGTCTTTAGCAAGAAAAGGAAACTTGCAATGTCTGGAGTAACTGTCAGGGAAGAATTCACTTGCAGAAGACGAACATTTTCTAGAACTGTCATGTATCAGCATGGTTTACAGCATTTGTATACTGGATCACAGTGAAGAAAGCAAGTAGTTTTGAAGATGAGAGAATGAAACCCATCAAGTCTAGAAAGATGCACATTCACATGTTTATAGTGTAAGTTTCACTTAATCCCATTTTACTGTGAATCATTATTAATTTCCTTTTTATTTTTATTGTGATTCACATGCATGCCTTGTTCATAATGACTTATTATTTCAACTGTGCTATCCATGATATACCATTACAACTACATAATTTCAACTTTCCCTACTACTACTATTACTTCCTTGTTCACATTTAAATGGAAGTGAAAAAGCCTAACTGTTTTATTTCACATTAATTTCTTATTTTGGTCTACCTGCATTCATAGCAATACACAATTTCTATGTCACATCCTTTAAATTCTTTAATTAGTTTTAATTAAAGCCTTCACTCTACCATCTATTAATTGCTGTTTATGACAGGCAAATGAAATCTGATGGGTAAGTACGCCTCTAGACTTTATGACTGCTTCTGGACACTGAACGTTCTGCTCCTCCTTCAAAGCTAATTCTGCCAATCTGATATTTGCTACAGCCAACAGGTTTCTATTAGACAGCCTGAATGAGTGCATCTTTAGTCACATCTGAAGAATACAGTTCATTCTGTGCCTGGCAGGCAGCAGTTGCACAATAAAGCCTGCTAGCAACCACACTAGAACATACTTCAGTGTCAGTAGTCATCCACACAATAATATAACGATAAATGTTTAAAATTGAAAAGCTTCATCACCTGTTTTTCCAACTTATGTATTGTCAGAGGCATGGTGCTTACTATGCCCTTCCTCAGACTGTTGTCTCATGTTTTCTGATCCCTTCTTTCCTCATTTATGCAAATGCCATAAAATACTGCCCCACAAATTCAAAGTTAATTCTGTATGCTGACAATACTTCTATTGTGTGCAAGCACGTAGATTATCAATTAAAAATACTGTGCAACCATATTACAAATTACATAATTCGGTATTTCCATGAAAGTCAGCACCAAGGTAACAGCATAATACTGATTTTAACATCACAAGACAGATTTTTAAATTCAACTGTGCATTGGTACTAACATTGCCATTAAAGAGAACTATATAACATTCCTAGGATGTATGCATGTTCATTCTCTGGCAAGCAAGCAGACTGAAAATACACTTGCCATAAATATGCTTAGCAAATACTGCAGTGATCCTCAGGTACTATCATGAACTGCTTATTATGCACTGGTGTCATCTAATAAAAATCTATGTAGCAGAAGTATGTGGTGCCACAACTGAAGTTAATCTTTCCAATCTTTCAAAGTTAAAGAAGAATTGGTGCAAAACCAAGATACTCATGCCAATCTATTCCCTAAACCCTGGATATTAATGCAGGACAGATACTTGCCAATGCTTTATTGAGTTCAGTCACATCACTCCACATTGCAAAATTTAAAACCAGACTTAGAAGAATTTTCATCGTCAACCTACACTACTCACTAGATAAGAATGTTTCTTTTGGACTGAATAAAGGCAATTTTATACAGGCTTCATTATGTATGTTAGTTGAAGGCAGATCACTGCTGTCAGCTGCAGCGGGCCATTAAACAGGATCGGCGGTGGAAAGTGAAAATGTGTACCAGACCGGGATTTGAACGCAGGATCTCCTGCTTACTAGGCAGGTGTGGTAGACTGTGCCATCCAGGACACAGCATTATCACAACTGCACCGACTATCTCAGTATGCCCTCGACTGATCCACACTCCCACCGAGTGCCACAGGTCCAAAAGAATAGACACCGCACATTACTGTAACAAGTTTTATATGTTTAGTATCCTTTAATATAAACACTCAGTCACCGCAGTTTTTTGTTCAGTTGTTTCTTAAATGACTAACCTAAAATAAGAAAACTTGTTGGTTTGCAGTTAATTGTCTTTTACTGGAAGACACGGATGCGTGCATGCAGGCACACATGCATGCTCATGCACTCATATATGCCCCTAAATGGC
Organism: Schistocerca cancellata; assembly: GCF_023864275.1. NCBI lineage: Eukaryota > Metazoa > Arthropoda > Insecta > Orthoptera > Acrididae > Schistocerca > Schistocerca cancellata. Next base: position 240,904,649 of record NC_064628.1, on the reverse strand, counting down.
ACCAGCGGGACACACAATGACAGTGCTGCATTTCAATGGGTGAACTAGTGTGGGAGGGTGGGCAGCTGGTTTGCATGCTAAGAATGCAGGATGGAGGGGTGGCAAGTGCACAAGCTAAGCATATGATGCATAAGTGTTAGAACTGGTGGGCATTGATGTGTGCTGAAGCGTGGGGACATGAATGGGAGGTGACGACAGGACGAAGGGAGTGGAAACTGTTGGGATGGAGCAGTTGGGAACAGAGAGTTAGCTGAAATTGATGCCAGGATGATTATGCAAGAGGAGGCTGTGTTGCAAGGGTAATTCCCATCTGTGTTGTTCAGACAGACTGGTGCTGGAGTGGAGCGTCCAATTGAAATTGACCTTGTTCTGCTCAGCTGCATACTGTGCCACTGAGTGGTCAACTTTGTTCTTTGCAATAGTTTGGCAGCGGACAACTGGTTCATTGTTCCACTGACATAAAAATCTGTGAAGTGTTTGCAGCAGAGTTGATGTAACAGCTACTTTCACTGGTGGCCTGGTCTCTGATTGGGCAGGATAAGCCTGTGACAGGAGTAGGAAGTGTTGGGCACGTGGGCAGGGCAGATCTAACACCTTGATCTTCCACAGGGATATGATTGCTGTGGCAAGGGGTTGGGGAGTGGAAGTGGCACAGAGATGGACTCGAATGTTACATAGTTTGGGTGAGTGATGTAACATCACTTTAGCATGGTTGGGATGGATATTAGGTATGATGTCTCTCATTTCAGGCCATGATGAGAGATAAAGCTCTGAGAGAGGATATAGTTCAGCTGTTCCAATACAGGGTGATACTGGGTGACAAGTGGTAGTGGGGGAGTAGTTCCTTTGTAGCTGATTCTTGGTAGTGGGAGAGTTGGAAGTGTGTGAGGATATACAGGAAATACGTTTATGGACAAGTTTTGGGTGGGGAGGAGGGGTAATGCCTGTCTGCAATAGCCTTCAAGGGACTTCCAGCAAACTGAGCAAAGGATTTACCATCACTACAGGTACGTCCTCCACTCCCACTCCCAGCCCCTTGCCACAGGAACTGTATCCCTGTGGAAGATCAAGGAGAAAGACATCCCCAATCCAAACTACCCAACACTACTTATTCCTGTCCTGTCACAGGCATAACTTAACCCATAAGAGGCTGGGCCACCTGTGAAAACAGTCATTTGATATACCAATTCTGTAGCACACACTACACAGCTTTTTATTCTGGTATAACTACCAGCAAGCTGTCCACCAGGATGAATGGCCATACCAAAACTTTTGCCAAGAACAAAATTGACCACCCAAAGGCACAACATGCAGCTGAGCATAATATGCTCTATTTCAATGGCTGCTACACAACCCAGACCATCTGGATCCTTCCCTCCACCATCAGCTCCTCTGAATAACCCAGATGGGAGTAATCCTTACAACACATCCTGCACTCCCATAATTGTCCTCGTGTCAATCTCATTTAACCCTCTGTCCCCACACCATCCATCTAATGGTTTCCTCTCCCTCCACACTGTCACCACCTCCCAATTCACATCACCTTCAGTGTGAGCTGCTGCCTACCAACTCCAAAAACTGTGCATCAACTGTCTAGTCTACCCACCTACCATCCTTTCTTCCCACATTCTTAGCTGGCAAACTGGCTGCCTCCTTCAGAACTGCTAGCCACCCATCCCCAACATCCCTCCTTGCCACCCACCTCTCCCCCCTCTACATGACCCACCCTCGTCCACCTACTGAAAAGCAGCACTAGCAGTGTGTGTGTGTGTGTGTGTGTGTGTTGTGTGTGTGTGTGTGTGTGTGTGTGTGAGGGGGGAGTGGGGGGGGGGGGACAGAGAGAGAGAGAGAGAGAGAGAGAGAGAGAGAGAGAGAGAGAGAGAGAGAGTGTATGTGTGCGTGAGTGAGTGAGAGAGAGAGAGAGAGAGAGAGAGAGAGAGAGAGAGAGAGAGAACACGTGCGTGTGCGTACTTTTGTATTCTATCTTGTAAAAGGATTACTCCAAAAGTAGACAAGTTTGTTTTCTTTCTTTCTTGTGTATCCCCTTTGACAATTCCATACTTCTGCCTTTAAGTTCATGGTCGCCCATACTTCTGAAGTATATACATTCTATCAGAATGTTTCCTATGAAATTAATCTAAAATAAATCTTAATTGCTAAGGTGAAATGCTGTCTACCTACCTTCTCATATCATTGCTTATCATAAAAAAGTTACATCTTTATATTCACTTGTTATGAAATAATGAATGCAGAAAAATGATCCCTTTGTCAGCTGATGAATAAAGTAGCAGTATTTGTTTATTATTATTCATTGATGTGGGTTACTTGCAGAGTTGAGAAAAACCTGGGTATTTTTTAAAAAAAAATACCCAGTGGGTTAATTGTTTTGTTTTTTGGAAGTTTTTCATATTGACAAACAGTTCAGTTTAAATTCTTATGATTAATTTATACAAAACTTTAACTCATTCTTACAACTACTTTATTAGTGGAACAAGCTGGTAAATTAAACAGTCAAAAGTGGTAAATTAAATTTTCCTATGTTGACAGCCAGAGCCTTGCACAATGATCACAGTCCCTTGTTGAAGCACACGGTTGTAAAGATGATGTAGTTGTGAAAATTCATGCTTTGATCCAGCATTGGATCCATATTATGCAGGTGAGTTTAGTTATGCATATTTCTTGTGTTTCTGTTTTTCCATAAAAACAAGCAACATAACAATTAATTATAACAGAAAATAACCTACTTTATAGTACAATTAACAACAGTAAAATTATTTTCTTACAGATCAATTTTCAACATCATGTCATTTAATGCTGGAAGAAAGGTATCAGGCAGAGTCAGTGGTTATATATTAGTAGGTCATGGCAGTCAACATTCAGCTTCAACACCACTGAAGAAAGAACAGACAATCTGGGTGACATTTTAATTAAAATCAGTGATTAACAGAAGCAACAACTGTATCTATTGATAGCGAAATTCTTCTATGCTAGTAACACAACCTTCAATGTAGCTTCAGCTCCAGAATACACAGACAAAATTCAAGCACTTTCAACTGGTTATGTTAGTCCTGATTGCTTCAAATTAAGTGGGAAGTTGTCTGATGAAGTTGCAGATAAGGTTATGCAAATATAAAAAAAAATCAGTTAAATAGCATTGTATTACTACAAAATGGGTGGTCTCATAAAAAGAATGACCCAATTATAGCAATCAGTATCCATACAAGCCAAAAAGCACTTCTATTAAATATAACTGATTGTGGAACCAACCAAAGGGCTGCTAATTATGTTGCTGAGTCTTTGAGAAAAATCAATTAAAATGCATGAAGCTAAACTTAAAAAAAATATTTGCAGCTGGCAGTGATAATGAAAATAAAATGATAAAAATGTGATGGCTTTCAAAAGAATACCTGCCTCACTTGTTAACATATGGTTGTTTGGCTCATTTCATTAATCTAATCAAGGCAAAAATGACACCTACGAGTATAATAAAGCATATTGGTGAGGTCCATAATTACTTTCAGAACCATCAAAAACATGTGACTGGCTAAAGGAAGCAGTGCTCTTATGCCACAACTCCCAAATCCTACTAAATGGATTTCCCAGCATGATTGCCTATGCAACTATTCTAAGTATGTGAAAACTGTAACAGAGTACTCTGAAAAAGTCCCTGCTAACATTGGCAAAATCTTGGATAATGTTATGATTTATAAAGATGCCATTCATCTTCTCCGATAACTATCAGAGGTTTCTAGAGTCTTGGACCTCCTTCAAGCACACAGGACAAATATTCAACAAGCTGTCAAACTATGATTTGTCTTTTAGGAAGTCCTGATATGGAACCCTATAAGAACATAACCAAAAAACAGTGTGTTTCAAGTGTTACGTCTCTTTAGGATTGTGGATTCTGGTTATTTTCCTGCCATTATGTTTCCTGATGCAATTGTAACACAGTTCTCTCCAAACAAATGGTGGAAGATAACGGAGCTAAAAAAAGCAAAAAAAAGCAAACTTACTAACAGGATTTATTACTTTTGTGAAAAGCCTTACCTTTTGTCCTGATAGCACTGCACCCATTGAGAGAATTTCCTCCATCTATGGGCTTGTTTGGTCAAATAAAGAAAGAATTTAGGAGAGAAAAGAGCCAAGAAATTAGTGAAGATATATAAATTTATGCATATTTCCAAACAGGACTAAACTGTGCTTTACAGTAAGTAGGATTCTACATCAAGTTGTTTTTTTTTTTGTAAATGTTATTTAACTGTGCTTCTTACACTGCAATAAAAGCTAGAACACAATCCTATTAAAATAAATCCTTGTGACAGTAAATAGTTGCCTTCGATAATCATGACGACTCTTTTTAATTTGAGAAAGCTTACCAATGTAATGTTTTGTATTTTAATTAAATCTTCATTATTAAATATAGTTGAATTTTTTTTTTTTTTTAAGTGGAACACTATGGTTTTTTTTTCACCAGATTAAATTACAACAACCCTGGTTACTTTTATTCTGGCGAGGGGGGGAGGGGGTAACGGGCATGTGTGTTCAAGTTTTATTTAAATCTGAATTTATTAATTAGAATAGGGGAATGACGTCAATAACTAAAGAGTGGCAAGCTTCTTGTTTCTCAAAATAAATGTACATAATTATAAATGTTTAATGAAGGTCATCTATTACCCACACCAAATTGGCGTAGTAGTATTTCCTACTCATGTTGCAATTGTTATTCCCTCTGCAGATAACTCGAATAAATGGTTCCACTTCGATATAAGCATTAAACACCTAGATTCAATCTACTGTATACCACAGATTCACATCCATTAATAGGTGTGATTTTCTTCAAGCAATATGTAGGCCTATAGGAGACATTAAGAAAATAATATCACCACCAGAAAGATGGAGGTCAGAAATACGGTCTCTCTGCCTAAAATATTGTGTTTATGTCCCCTGTACACATTGCCTGAAGAAAATCATACATAATAATGTATAACAATATACACTACTCTGAAATCTGCAAAACATGGTACCTTAAGAACTATTTTTCAGATATTAAATGGTAGTAGACTGGCAATAACCTTCCAATACTGTTCAAAAATTCACTTGCTAACTTGCTGCTCTGTAAGATCAACTTGATAGTTGGCAAGCGTTCAGTTAAGGTAGAGAGAGCCCCTGTTCCTTGCCTGAATCCAGAGTAAAGCCAAATTACGAATAAATGAGGCTCTGTACAAAGAAAAATCAAGCAAAACTCAACATCTGAAATTTATGGAGTACGCAAGAAAACTGCGGAACAGAGATATGCACATGTGCAAAAGCCAGTATCAGGTATGCCTGTACTATTACATTCAGAGAGTGAAAAGCTGCAGCCCTGTGGAAAACTGTGCATCTTTAACATAGTAATGATAAAGTCTGATTTAACATTTTGTCAATGCCAGTCAACTTTCAGTATGAAAAGACACTAGTAGAATCTCTTCTGAGACAATATGTGACACAGAATGAGCATAGAAATGATTAAGAAGTTCCTCTAATTATTATCCCAATTTTTATAGATATTTCAACTTTTCTCCTGTTAGCAGCACATATCTTATTGAGTACAAACAGCTTAATTCCAGTAAAGTGTCTGTAATCAGTGACTTCAAAACCTCAGTTTTGAAAATGGAATAGTTTAATTTCTCACACACATTGTGGGTCTTGAGTTCAAGTCTCGGTCTGCCACACAGTTTTTATGCATCAGCAAGTTTCATATCAGTGTACACTCCGTTGCAGGGCAGAAAATTCATTCTGGAAATATCCACCAGGCAGCGGTTAAGCTCTGTCTCCGCAATGTCCTTTCTTCCAAGAGTGCTAGTCTCTCAAGTTTCACAGGAGAACTTCTGTGAAGTTTGGCAGAAGTAAAGCTGTGAGAACGGGTTGTGAATTGAATGGGTAAAGCATTTGAACTCAAGGCAAATGTCTCAAGTTGATAGTCTCAGTCAGGCACACAGATTCAATCTGCCAGGAAGTTCCAATTATCCTGGCATTTATGTAATCACGATGGCCAGCACAAGAAGTTGAAGCAGATTGCTCCCAAAAACAAATTCAGTTTCTTAAGAGCTTTGCTATCTCCCTTGGCATAGTACATCTTACTACTGGAGTCAAGAAGACAGATTTTTAACAAATAGGGGAATTAAAACCTACCGATAACAGCAATCGTTAAGGTAGTCATATAACTACATTTAATGCTCATTAGTTACAAATTTTCCTTAAATTTGGACGCCACAAAATAACAAATTGCATTCTTTTCAATTATTTCAAAGTTTACGTTCTCTTTTCCCTTGCATTACATATGCAATTTGACAGAATCTCAACCTCTATTTTAGCGGCATTTAAATATGGGAAACAATGCATGTTGCTGAAAACTACCTAGTAATACAGAGTGTACATAAAGTCCAATAACACTTTCAATTATTTATTGCACTAGAACTAAACACTGTACAGATGTCATGCATATTGCATTTTGAAGAGAAACTCTGAAAGCATGTTTTACAAACCATGAGTGACCTGCAGTGGCAGACATCGATACAGTAATCGAATTCTTGCCATACCCATCACAGCATGGCTTCGTCAACTGTGGCTGTCGCTTCCTGTATTCTCTCCCGGAGCTCTGCCATATCACATGGTAGAGGCACTACATACCCCAGATCCTTAATGTGTCCCCACAGAAAAAAGTCAAATGGAGTGAGATCTGGTGATCGGGGAGGCCATTTCATAAAACAGCTCGACTAGACACACACACACACACACACACACACACACACACACACACACACACACACACACACTCTTTCAGTGTCTCTCTTCAAAATGACATATGTACGATATCTGTACAATGTTTGGTTCTTGTGCAACAAATAATTGAAAGTGTTCCTGGACTTTAAGTACACCCTGTATAATATTCAGTTAAGTACCAGCCTAAAAATCATGAACATGCTTTCTCCCATGAATTAAGTATCACACACAAGCTATTTCCAAATAAATAAAGCATCAAAAAGCTTTTGAGGAAAGGCTAACATCCAGTAATTTGAATATGTTAATTAGATGTCATCTTAGTTAACAATGCAGGAAACTGCTGCAGTGTAGTTATAAATGGCCCCAACACTGAATGGTAGCTACACTTTTTTCACCTGGGACGTTGAAAAGAAATCATCTTAGAAGCAGATGTGGATGACTCTTGTTGCCGTAATGGAGCAGATTAACAATAGTTATAATTTTTGGTTTGTTTTCTTTACGGAAGTAGCCTTCCAGACCTTTTTTGGTAAGAAAAAGTATGAGTTACCAATGTGGCCCTTGCAAAAAGTAAAGGAGGAGTTTCACTGCTCTATTCATTCATCTACACACTGTGTTCCATATGTCATCATGATTTAGAGTCTTCAGGGATGCGTAATGAATCAAGCTACACATTATGTGGCAGATATCTGATCATGGTTCATAATTACAAACTGAAAATTTTGATGTCTTATCTCAAAAATTTAGCAGAAGTTTGAGAGCGAGTACAAGACCTGGACATATGTTACATGCATTTGAAACCAAACTGTATACATGAGGTACATTAACTCCAACCAAAAAGGTGCATGCTGTGTACAGGAAGCACATCTGATTTTAAGTCCTAAAACTTGCTAAATTGTAAGCTAAAATGATTTTTTTAAGAAAAATATGTGAAATAAGGGACAGCAGTTGCCTGTATTTAGACTGTGAGGTGGCATAATGAAATATAATTCTGTTTGATACGATAAAGAGTGGAATGCACAGTTAAATTTTTGCTTTGCTGTCAGATCACAAACTAGCAAGTACCTTGGGAATTGTGACATATTCCAAAAGCAGTGTCACAAGTGTGTGACAGTTATGACTGTAAATATTGTTACTGCTAGTTTCACTTGCAGCAACGTAAGGTGTGTTATTAGATCCCAACCTAAACACCAACTCATATGCTGCTACATATTCAGAGAGAGAGAGAGAGAGAGAGAGAGAGAGAGAGAGAGAACTGTATGCTAGACACCACTTGATAGGGTCTCACTGCAAATCAAAGTTAGTTAACTTTTTTTATGAAATAACATCCCAAAAATTCCCACATGCTTCATCCATTTTCTGTTACAGGTGCCACATGCGATATATTTTGTAATTAGTTTGCATATTATTCAGAGAGAAGATGGTACAATTTTGATCATTTTGGACAAATGCTATTGTACTCTTAACTGAAAACATATTGGGGAAAGAAATAATTTAAATTATGGCACTTGTTCTTTGATGTTTAATGGATATGTAACAAATATTACACAGTTATATTTGTTGATTTGAACACAAGAAAGGTTTCAAAATTGAGCAAAATTATTTGAAAACATACCACACTAGGTACAATCGTGATCACTTCTTGGTACAGTTGCGATCATTGACATATTCCATATAAAAAGCACTTTTTTCCTTGGGCACTAATGCAAGCTCCATGGTACCAAACATTACAGTTTCGGTAGGGAATACAGCCACCCACTGCTAATGATTCCGCACTATAATTATTCAAGAAACAAAATTCACAGTTATTCTCATTGTTTGCTAGCAATTTGAAGCTTTCAATTCTTCTTCCATTATTACTCATAGATCTACATTTCTCTTTATTGTTCTTGTTGCATTTGTTTATTTCTTTCCTTTGTTGAAAAAGATCTCTCTTACTGTGGAGGTTATCCAGTTCTCATCTGAACTGAGCTGAACTGATGTCTGTTTTTTTTTCCTTTTCTGAGACAATACTTTTTTCTCTGGACTTGGCAAAATGTCCTTGACAGCATCGTGTTGAAAAACAGCACAGGATGCTGGTGTAAGGATTTGCCATGATCTTCAGTTAAATCTTTTAAAGATATGCACTCTTTGGTCAGAATTCTGGTACTGGTCTGACTGGTGAGGATTGAAGGAGCAGGAGCTTCCAATAATGCTGGAGGTACAAATTTCTCCTTGGACAAAATATCTTTGCAGAATGGCATTTTCCTGTGCACTGGAACTCCTTGACTGCACATCCAACAGATACAATTTTGCTCCAGGCATTACAAAAATAGTACAGAATCGTGTATTTTAATGCTTTCATTGGGGTTATAATGAATCTACTCAGTTGCATTTCTGTGACATTGAGACTTCAGAGACTTGATGGAAGTTCTGTCTACTGTGCGGAGGCAATTCCAAAAATTATATCCCATTTTCCGTACAGTGCTCTACAGCATCCAAGTTGATATGGTTGCCAATAATAAAAAAGTTTAATACTACCCATTGTTTCGTATTTCTCGAATGTCGAAGCCAGATCATTGACAGTTCTTCACTGATGTACACTGATTCACTCATCTCCGTAATAGAACCAGGAGATAAGCCATCTTGAAATTGAAGGTGTTTTCTTACTCCTTCAAAAATTATCATTTGTGGTAAAAACATCCCAGATACTGCAGAAACAATCACATTTTGTCTGCTTTCCACATTTGTTAGTGAAACAACTTCTCGCTTACCTTTACGAATAACTTTTTAGGGGGTCTGTTGTTAAGAGGAAAGGTGGACTCATGCATACTATAAATACACTCTGGTTTATCAAATAAATCATTTCCTTTAACAGTTCTTCCTCATTCTGGAAACATGATCTTACTTCTGCTGTATTGAAGTCTTCAACTGTGGCTCATAAAAGACCCTTGGGTTTTCGCAGGCTAAGGTTAGTGTATGTCTTAATACCGTATTTACTCGAATCTAAGCCGCACTCGAATCTAAGCCGCACCTGAAAAATTAGACTCGAAATAAAGGAAAAATGATTTCCCGAATCTAAGCCGCATCTGAAATTTGAGACTCGAAATTCAATGGGAGAGAAAAGTTTTAGGCCGCACCTCCAAATCGAAACAAAGTTGGTCCATTGTAATATGAGACACAATTTAGGTCGAATGAATGACGATACAGCTACAGTAGTTTGGTTCGAGTCGTAAGCTTAGCAGTTAAGCTTTACCAGGTAGCCATTGCTATGCGTCAGGCGCTCCGTCCATATTTATACGGGTACCCTTCCTTTTTCATGTGCTTGCTTTGGTTTGAATCGATTGCTTATTTTGCTTTGATCTGATAAGTGTCATTTTCTCTGTTATAGGTGTTTACGTCACTCTAAGTTGAAAATGCATCACTGTACTGTGTCATGCATTGTTTGTCGCATTCTGATAGTGCGTGTTTATGGTCTGTCGCCGCTCGCGGCATGGCTTGCTTTTGTGCGCGCTAGTGCCGCTTACAACTAAAAAGAGGCGAATCGTCTCATTAGCGAAGCAATGGCAAGAGACTGCTATTCGTTGTTACTTACACTGCTGCTTTCTTTGAGAATAATCAACAAGAACCAAATAATAGGCTGCGTATGATAGAACACGTTCTGAACGAGAGTTAGGCGAAAATTTTTCTCCGTTTGAAAATCTTTGCGGCCGCTTCTTTAGTACATCAAATTCTGCACAGAAATTAGAGTCATCTTAGATTTAAAAATCTAGTCAGTTGCCGTGCTTCGTTTCTGACTGTATCACTATTAGGCATAAGAATAATACGAATATCAACATGAAACGATAAGTATATTCTTCCGCGTTTGCTGTTGTCTCACTCTAGTTTCATAGTTTATTAGGCAGACAGGATTTAAATGAGATAGCAACAAACATGGAAGAATACATGGCAAAATGTTTATATTCGTATTATTCTTAAGGTGAATGGTGAAGAGAATACTGCTTGTGATTCACATTTCATCAGGTTACTATCAGCAACCATCTCTTCTCACAGTTAGGAAAAAATTCAGAACGTAGAGTTGGCCATATTGAAAAACATCCCAATCTTGCCAGTCGGATTTTCGTAGTACATTGAAATTCTACTACATTCGAAAATGAACAATACGGAATTTGTATTTACTTCGTTGGATAATGTATGAAAATGCAATGGTCTAAACTCGGGGCGGAGAAAAAAAAGCTCGTCTTCCACCTTTTTTTTTTAATTTATTTACTGACGCAGAGGTTTTGGCGCCAGTATTTATCTTTGTGCCTACAGAGCATGCCTGTGTAGCGCTACATATATTCGACGGCAGTAGTTAGTTGTGGCGGCACCTACCAACATTTTTCAGAACTTCCGCTTGCTTTGCACTCGATTCTAAGCCGCAGGTGGTTTTTTGGATTACGAAAACCGGAAAAAAAGTGCAGCTTAGATTCGAGTAAATAGGGAACGCTCTAAATCAATCTATTCCAGCAACCTTGCTCTCTAAGTTTTATGTATGTTTCAAATTATTTTTCCCAGCCAACTGAAATGCAGCTCTTCTTAACTGAAGTGGTAACACACCCAGTCCTCAGTGTTCTAGAAATAAAGCTCTCTGGACCAAAGCACCTTCCATTTCTGAATTTAATAGCATTGGATGACCAATTCTGTTTAATGTAGTTGGTAATCCAGCTTGCATTTTCTTTTTAATTAGTACTTTACCACATGCAGAGCACTGAAAGGAATGCTGCATAATTCTGATGCAGCTCAAAGGCTCAAATGTCTATCCATTACACTCTCTACTGCCCCATGTAATGCAGTTGGACTCCATTGTACATTTTCTTTCGTGGTCATTTTTGGGGCATCTTTGAGAAAAAAATATGTGTGTTTGCTTTAAAAACTCATGACAGAAAATATGTTTAAATATACAGAACTTATTTGTAGTAACTGTGTATAATGTGTCTAAAGTAACCAGTCATGACGGACTAAACTAAAGAATTGCATTGATTGAAATTGTAGTAGGGTATCAGATTTGTATCTTTTTTCTGATTGAAAATGTACTACTGATGAGAGTGGAATCATGAGTAAACAGTACTGAACTGTGCCAAGAGATGGCAGCACATGTCTCACAGCCCCTTTCCATAGATGCCTCAGAACACACGGGAATGGAAAACAAGAGTCCAACTCTACTAATATAGAATTTAGAAGGACACAGAAACTAGTCAGTTTATAATAGAGCAGAAAACTAACTAACTCCATTTACCTCTTAACAAGAAAAAAATTTATATCTATGGAACACAAACTGGTGTATTCAGGGAAAAGACAAGGGGAACTGCAGAAACCTTCTGCACTGCAACGCCACATGAAGGCAAGTACTATCAACACTATGAAACTGAAAAATGACACAAAACCTTATGTTGATCAAAATTGTACTCATTTTGAATGAAATTGTACCACCTTACCCTAGTAATTGTTATGTGGGCATTGTTAGGGCACAAAGCAGTAGGATGTGAACTGTAATGACTTAACAACTTCTACCATTGTAAAGCAAGGGAGTCCAGCACTCAAGAAAGTAAATTCCATAATGTTTGTAAACACAACTTGAAAGCTAACACCGTATTTTATTTTTTTCCTCAATGTACATTGTTTCATTAAGATTATATCATGGGAGATCTATAACTACAATAATACAAATGGGGGTGTGCATTGTCAATGTGAAAATAGAATATTTGAAAGGACCAATAAAAAAAATGTTGTCAAAAAACATTGAATCTTTAATTCTGGGAACATAAAAGCAGGGTATACTGTATTAGTTTTTCTTGTGATACCACAACTGTAAAGATGGAGAAAATGGCCTTAAAACTCAATGCTGAAATGGCAGTAGCACAGGAAGAATTGTAACTGTTGAGAGTTGCCGGTAATAGCAGTATGATTAAGAATAGGATAGAGGACTTCTCTGTCACCAAACCTGATAAACTAAGCTAGAAAAAATTAAGAAATTCTGCAACGTTGCTAGCTTTAGTCCAGGCATTTCCATCAGCTTCACTGCTCTGGAAGCTGGACAAAAGCAAGCAGACTACTCAAGGAGTTTAAATATGAACATTTATGGCTAGGTTTTATTGTGCTTATTATTAATATTGACTGAAACAAGGTTAATGTAGAGGACACACAATACATTGGGAGTCGCAAGAGTAAAGTACTTGTTTCAGTCTTCACCTAAAATGTTAAAAATACTAAGAATTTCACTGACAGCTGACAAAATTGTTGTTTTATTGCATGCAGCCAGTTTTGTGGCCTATACCCGCATCATCAGGTGCAACACACACAATAAAGAGTAAGACACAATGCCTCAACAATGCACATCATTAAAATTAATAAGGGTAATATCTAAAATATACTCACCATGTTAGAAGATCATGTGAGTACCCATTACAGACTAGTCAAGATATATTATTCAGTGGATACTGTCTACATCACATTGGCAAACAAAGGGTAACAAACATGTGATCCACTTATTTTCTTAAAATAGCTGGCAGGTGGATCATGTAGCCACAGACTCTTGATTTAAGATTTGCTGCATCTAAAAGAATAAAAATATTTCATAATGAGAGGAGGCAAGATAAATTTTTTAAAGAGCAAAATTGTTCATAAAATAGTCACTACTAATGTGATTAGTCAGGGCACAATGCAAATTACTGTGTGGAATGGTATGAGATGGCACTTACTAAACGATGTGACAGCAGATCAATCTGTGTTTTGGCAAGAGCAGAAGTGGCCTGGACACGTGACTAACACAGCCTAATAGACTAGCAGAATGGAAACTACCTTGCGGATGGTGTGATGTCATGTACATATGACTAAGAGCACTGGGTCACTCCTTTTACAGGCTTGTTTAGTACTGAATTTTACTATGAACTAATACTTAATCATATAACAATCAAAATTAGACAGAATGCTACAGTGTTTTATTTCTAATTCTTTATTCAATGTGAAGTGAACATTTTCTTTTTTATATCTAAAAATTTCTAATTACTCCCAATATATTCAAAATACAGCTTTTTCTTGTTTATGAATTATTTTTAAATTTTCTGAAAGGCTTGTGACACTAGCTTGAAAAAGAAGCGACTCAGTGCTCTTGGTCCTGAGTACACTTTGTCACACTATCCACAAGATAGTTTCAGTTCCGCAAGCCCATTAATCAATTTTAGTCGCTTGTGTGGGCTGCTGCTACTCTTAACCAACGCCTGGGTTGCCCTGCCATCACACCAGGAAGGAACTGCCACCTTACACCATTCCACTCAGTAATTTGCAATGTGCCATGATTAATCATGTTAGTAGTCACTGTTTTATGACCAATGAGCTTTTTCAAAAAATCTTCTCTAGCATCCTTTCACTAGCAAATATTTTTCCTTCTTTTTACATGAAGGCAAATCTTAAAACAAGGGGCTATAACAACATGATCCACCCTCCAGCTATTTTAAATACATTAATGGGCCATGTCTGTCACACTTCATTCGCCAATGTACTGTAGACAATGTTCACTGAATAATATATCTTGACTAGGAGCAGTGGGTAAACCTACGATCTTTTAACGTTGTGAGTGTATTTTACATATTACCTTTATTAATTTTAAGAATCCACACAGCTGAGACATTGTATCTTACTCTTTACTGTGTATGTTGCACCTTATGATGCAGCTTTAGGCTGCAAAGCCGATTCTGTGTCAATAAAACAACAATTTCATCAGCTGTCAAAAGAATCCATCATAACATCATGCCCTTTAACAACTGTGGATGCCCGGAATATACAATATTTTGTGTAAAAATACCAAGAAAGTCTTCTGCAACAGAATTTACTTGTATAACTCATTTTCAGTCGTATTATGTGTAACTAGTGCACTACTTATAAAATCCCTGTAATTTTCTCTAACAGAGCTGCTAAACAGTTGTGGTGACACTTTCAACACTCAATGGAGAAACAAAAAATGGCAGTTTGGACATCAAAAAGGCAACAATCATAATTCGTTTAGACTATTCCAACAAAATGGAAGCCTACTAAATGAAAAAAGGGGAGATTCTCACATTGCTAAAATAATCTACTAATGTTCTATGATTATCAGATCACCCTCACCCATCCAAGTTACTATCAAATTACTGCAGCCATAATATAAAGAAAAGTAAAATAGCTACTTAAACAAATAGTGGAGTATGTGCAGTAAGCAGCTCTGAGGGCTGCGCTTCAGTAACAGACTTAGGAACATATAAAACACTGGTTCTGACAATGTATAGGCCCCCCACCACACACACACACACACACACACACACACACACACACACACACACACACACACACAGGAAACAATAAGAAAGGGTATAATAATATTAAATATAAACAACTTTGAAGTGGTTATATGAAGAGATTTCAATACTGATTTCATCTCTGTTATATCTGATCAATTGCCCCTAGAGTTACTGATGTCCAGATTTGATATGATACCCACAGAAACATTCCTAACGAAAGTACATTTCATCAATGATTGATGATTAGTAATTTATTTCTAAATCAACAGACTTTTACAAAATAAGTATGTACATGCCATAACATATGATTTATCAGAAATGATGGTCAAATTGCAGCAAGAAACATCCCCCATCTAAAAAGCAAAAAATATGATTTCACAGATCATAAATGCCCCTGGTACATTATTCAGGGTCAATTTACAAGACGGATAAGGGGAAGAAGTTTACCAAATGATAATCAGAAAATGAGACATTCAATGCTTTCCTAAAAATATTCTTTTGACACTTTGAGTCCCGTTTTCCTTTACAACAGGTCAGGGGCACCGATAGCAGAAACACCATGCATGAAAGAAATGGTGACTAACATCAGGTATTGAAGTACTCATGCCATAAAGAAAGACCTAAAAAGGGAAACTACCACAATATCTAAAAATTCTTCACTTCATCATGTAAAGGGCAAGAACAATGTGCTACACACATGAAATTCAAAATTCCTACAACAAAACAGTCTATTTCGCGCATTATCATGCACGAAATGAATAAATTAATTAAGGCAAACGAGCTGCTTGTAACATGAGGATAAATCCAAGGTATGAACATGAAGTGTTCAATGTAATAAAAAGCTTGAAACCTAAAATGGCAGCAGTAGTAGATGAGGTGTCTGTTTATATCGTAACAATGACAGCTGCACAAATCGCAAGGCCCTTGACGTACGTAGCCAACTTATCATTTAGTGAAGGAGTGTTCAAAAGTAAAGCCATTATTCAAAAACAGCTACAAGCTTAAGGTAGAAAACTTTCGGCCAATATCCCTCCTTCCAACGTTTTCCCAAATAACAGAAAAATTAATGAATCACAGAATCAACAAATATCTAAATGACCATAAGTTACCAAATAGAAATCAGCATGGCTTCCAGGCAGGTCAAAAAGAAACAGCACTAATGTGCTACATTGTTGTTGTAGTCTTCAGTCCTGAGACTGGTTTGATGCCGCTCTCCATGCTACCCTATCCTGTGCAAGTTCTTCATCTCCCAGTACTTACTGCAACCTACATCCTTCTGAATCTGCTTAGTGTATTCATTTCTTGGTCTCCCTCTACAATTTTTACCCTCCATGCTGCCCTCCAATGCTAAATTTGTAATCCCTTGATGCCTCAGAACATGTCCTACCAACTGGTCCCTACTCCTTGTCAAGATGTGCCACAAACTCCAATTCTCCCCAATTTTATTCAATACCTTCTCATTAGTTACGTGATCTACCCATCTAATCTTCAGCCTTCTTCTGTAGCAACACAATTCAAAAGCTTCTATTCTCTTCTTGTCCAAACTATTTATCGTCCATGTTTCACTTCCATACATGGCAACACTCCATACAAATACTTTCAGAAAAGCCTTCCTGACACTTAAATCTATACTCGATGTTAACAACTTTCTCTTCTTCAGAAACGTTTTGCTTGCCATTGCCAGTCTACATTTTATATCTTCTCTACTTCGAGCATCATCAGTTATTTTGCTCCCCAAATAGGAAAACTCCTAAACTACTTTAAGTGTCTCATTTCCTAATCTAATTCCCTCAGCATCACCCGACTTAATTCGACTACATTCCGTTATCCTCATTTTGCTTTTGTTGATGTTCATCTTATATCCTCCTTTCAAGACACTGTCCATTCCTTTCAACTGTTCTTCCAAGTCCTTTGCTGTCTCTGACAGAATTACAATGTCATCGGCGAACCTCAAAGTTTTTATTTCTTCTCCATGGATTTTAATACCTACTCCAAATTTTTCTTTTGTTTACTTTACTGCTTGCTCAATATACAGATTGAATAACATCAGGGCGAGGCTACAACCCTGTCTCACTCCCTTCCCAATCACTGCTTCCCTTTCATGCCCCTCGACTCTTATAACTGCCATCTGATTTCTGTACAAACTGTAAATAGCCTTTCGCTCCCTGTATTTTACCCCTGTCACCTTTAGAATTTGAAAGAGAGTATTCCAGTAAACATTGTCAAAAGCTTTCTCTAAGTCTACAAATGCTAGAAATGTAGGTTTGCCTTTCCTTAACCTATTTTCTAAGATAAGTCATAGGGTCAGTATTGTCTCACGTGTTCCAACATTTCTATGGAATCCAAACTGATCTTCCCCGAGGTTGGGTTCTACCAGTTTATCCATTCGTCTGTAAAGAATTCGTGTTAGTATTTTTCAGCCATGGCTTATTAAACTGATAGTTTGGTAATTTTCACATGTGTCAACACCTGCTTTCTTTGGAATTGGAATTATTATATTCTTCTTAAAGTCTGAGGGTATTTCGCCTGTCTCATACATCTTGCTCACCAGATGGTAGAGTTTTGTTATGCCTGGCTCTCCCGAGGCTGTCAGTAGTTCTAATGGAATGTTGTCTACTCCAAGGGCCTTGCTTTGACTCATGTCTTTCAGTGCTCTGTCAAGCTCTTCACGCAGTATCATGTCTCCTATTTCATCTTCACATACATCTACAATCTCTTCCATTTCTATGATATTATCCTCAAGAACATCGCCCTTGTATAGACCCTCTATATACTCCTTCCACCTTTCTGCTTTCCCTTCTTTGCTTAGAACTGGGTTTCCATCTAAGCTTTGATATTCATACAAGTGGTTCTCTTTTCTCCAAAGGTCTCTTTAATTTTCCTGTAAGCAGTATCTATCTTACCCCTATTGAGATAAGCCTCTACATCCTTACATTTCTCCTCTAGCCATCCCTGCTTAGCCATTTTGCACTTCCTGTCGATCTCACTTTTGAGACATTTGTATTCCTTTTTGCCTGCTTCATTTACTGCATTTTTATATTTTCTCCTTTCATCACATAAATTCAATATTTCTTCTGTTACCCAAGGATTTCCATTAGCCCTTGTCTTTTTACCTACTTGATCCTCTGCTACCTTCATTATTTCGTCTCTCAAAGCTACCCATTCGTTTTCTAATGTATTTCTTTCCCCCATTGTTGTCAATCATTCCCTAATGCTCTCCCTGAAGCTATCTACAACCTCTGGTTCTGTCAGTTTATCCAGGTCCCATCTCCTTAAAGTCCCACTTTTTTGCAGTTTCTACAGTTTTAATCTACAGTTCATAACCAATAGACTGTGGTCAGAGTCCACATCTGCCCCTGGAAATGTCTTACAGTTTAAAACCTGGTTCCTAAATCTCTGTCTTACCATTATATAATCTATCTGATACCTTCTAGCATCTCAAGGATTCTTCCATGTATACAACCTTCTTTTATGATTCTTGAACCAAGTGTCAGCTATGATTTAGTTATGCTCTGTGCAAAATTCTACCAGGCCAGTTTCTCTTTAATTTCTTACCCCTAATCCATATTCACCTACTATGTTTCCTTCTCTCCCTTTTCCTACTCTCGAATTCCAGTCACCGATGACTATTAAATTTTCGTCTCTCTTCACTAACTGAATAATTTCTTTTATCTCATCATACATTTCATCAATTTCTTCATCATCTGCAGAGCTAGTTGGCATATAAACTTGTACTACTGTAGTAGGCGAGGGCTTCGTATGTAACTTGGCCACAATAATGCTACACTGAACAAATAATAAAAAAAAAGACAACTGCGTAGTAGGAATAAATTTAGATCTCTCCAAAGCATTTGACACTGTCAATCATGGTATCCTTTTACAACAACTGGAAGCATTAAGTGCTCATGGGACACAGAAAAAGTGGTTTGAATCATACCTACAAAACCGAACACAGATTGTACGACTGATGTCAGATTACTGCAACCACACAATAAATTTAGTATCAGGTGGAAAAAAAAGAAAAGAAAAAAAATTGGAAACAGGAGTCCCACAAGGCAGTATTCTGGGTCCCTTATTGTTCCTTGTCTACATAAATGACTTTCACACTTCAGATGGAACAGCAAAGGCTATACGATTTGCAGATGACACTAGTGTGATAACAGGTGCACAAAAGCAAAGGCTGCAAACAACTACTGATCAAGTAATAAAGAATGTAAACACCAGGTTCAATGCAAACCAGTTGACATTAAATGCAAATAAAACAAATTACGTGCAGTTTGGGAAAATATGTTAAAACGTAAATCTTGATCTGTTGTTGGGTGACAAGGCCATAGACAGAATGGCATCAACAAAATTTCTGGGGATAATTTTGATGACCATGTAATGAAACTTGTGCAGAAACTTAACTCAACCTGTTTTGCCTCTTAGAATTATTGCAAATGTTTGTACTGCAGAGGGTGCCAAGACGGCATATTTTGGGTATTTTCAGTCAAAAAATGTATGTGAATTCCTAAGGGACCAAACTGCACCGTCATCTGTTCCTAGACTTACACACTACTTCAACTAATTTATGCTAAGAATAACACAAACACACCCATGCCCGAGGGTGGACTTTAACCTCCAGCGAGAGGGTCTGCGCAATCCGTGACCTAGTGCTTCAAACCGCGTGGCCTATTTTCAGTCTCTTGCAACATACAGAATAATATTTTGGGGTTCCACCACTTGCCATCTGAAACAAATCTTTCTGTTACAGAGGAGAGCTATCTGAATAATAACACGCACTCATCCACAAACACAATGAAAACCCTTATTCAACAAGATTAAAGTTCTAACAATACCTCCCTTATATATATTTTTATAAGCTAGGGCCCACCTTGCAGATTTTCAGATAAATGCCGACCTGCAGTGAATATAAGGACTTCCTGTCTAGGGAAGACAAAAGTAAAGCCTTAGGGCAAATAGACTAAGCAGTTAAAATACTGTTAGTATACATGTATAAAAAGTTGTATTACTGTATCTTATATGACCAAGTGATATTCTGTGTACTTTTTTTGTACAATGTTGTATGTATTTTTCTTTGTACTACTTAATGTAATATTTTGTATGTTTCTTTTCCATAAATTGTTTCTCATAAATTTTCATGCACTTTTGGACAACATGCATACAATATTTATTGTCTACAGATGGATAAATAAATAAAAGAAAATAAAAAATAAAGACATTACACCGAACAACTGTAGCAGAGAGACGTGATATTAAATTCAAATCATTATCCACAAAATAGGACAAGCAATTCTGCCTCATGCAAGACATCTGTTCAGTTTTGTTTTACCCAGACATGTTTCAGCACTTTTTGTACTATCTTCAGTGGGTTATTTTATTTTCTTACTGTATAATTGTTGTTACATATTAACATTTAGAGAAAGTTTTGATACAAAAAATTTATAATTGTGAATTAATAATTATAAAATATTATACATCGCTTGTTTACAGTTCACAGTTGAGATATGTATTAACAACCCGATGCACTGTATGTTCTTTATTACTTTATGAGTAAAGTTCTAGTTATAGTTTAATTGGCAAAAGAGTGGATACATGCATTAGTTTACATACCTTACATGAAGCTATTGCTTATTTATGTTGGTGACTAGTGTGCTACACAATTTACAACTTGTCATCTGCAAACAGCAAAATGAAATTTTTATTTTCCTCTTTATTATGAATTTATGAACAGAAATGAGTATATATCACTTTTTCGTGTATAACTTACGGCTTTGGTGTTATGGGTTTGCTCATATGTTTTGGCGAGGTGAATGCGCTGATTTCTGTGACTTATGGTCAATTGACAGTGCACTCCCACAAATTTTCAAACATTGGCAGAGTTTTCGCCACCATTATGTATTGTTGTAGCTGTGTGGATTCATTTGTCCTGTGGTGTGCTTGTCTGCATGAGGTGCACAAGTTTGAAGTGTTTTTGGCATCTGTGGTGTTTGGTTTGTGTGTGCATGTGTGTTCGTGACTGGGGCAGAGAGAGAGAGAGAGAGAGAGAGAGAGAGAGAGAGAGAGAGAGAGAGAGTTTTTTTTTTCATGAGTAGTTTTAGTGTGGGTGTCATTTGTCTAGTTCTTCAATTGTGACAAAAAAGGTTTTATTGCACAGTGATGTGTATTCATTTAAACAAATAATTTGGCCTAACCCTCGTATTAGAAGAAGCTGTTAAAAGGAACGAATTTTTTGATGTATTCAGTTAATTTAATGAGTTAAGTTTTAATTGTAATTTCTGTAAATTTAACTTCAAACAATGTGTAGTTTTAGAACCTATTATTGTGAGCATATATATATATATATATATATATATATATATATATATATATATATATATATGCTCACAATAATAGGTTCTAAAACTACACATTGTTTGAAGTTAAATTTACAGAAATTACAATTAAAACTTAACTCATTAAATTAACTGAATACATCATATATATATATATATATATATATATATATATATATATATAGAGGGAAACATTCCACGTGGGAAAAATATATCTAAAAAGAAAGATGATGAGACTTACCAAACAAAAGCGCTGGCAGGTCGATAGACACACAAACAAATACGAACATACACACAAAATTCTAGCTTTCGCAACCAACGGTTGCCTCGTCAGGAAAGAGGGAAGGAGAAGGAAAGACAAAAGGATATGGGTTTCAAGGGAGAGGGTAAGGAGTCATTCCAATCCCGGGAGCGGAAAGGGCATGGAATGTAGTCAAATTAAGTCGGGTGATGCTGAGGGAATTAGATTAGGAAATGAGACGCTTAAAGTAGTAAAGGAGTTTTGCTATTTGGGAAGCAAAATAACTGATGATGGTCGAAGTAGGGAGGATATAAAATGTAGACTGGCAATGGCAAGCAAAGCATTTCTGAAGAAGAGAAATTTGTGAACATCGAGTATAGATTTAAGTGTCAGGAAGTCTTTTCCAAAAGTATTTGTATGGAGTGTAGCCATGTATGGAAGTGAAACATGGACGATAAATAGTTTGGACAAGAAGAGAATAGAAGCTTTCGAAATGTGGTGCTACAGAAGAATGCTGAAGATTAGATGGGTAGATCACGTAACTAATGAGGAGGTATTGAATAGAATTGGGGAGAAGAGGAGTTTGTGGCACGACTTGACAAGAAGAAGGGACCGGTTGGTAGGACATGTTCTGAGGCATCAAGGGATCACAAATTTAGCATTGGAGGGCAGCGTGGAGGGTAAAAATCGTAGAGGGAGACCAAGAGATGAAAACACTAAGCAGATTCAGAAGGATGTAGGTTGCAGTAAGTACTGGGAGATGAAGAATCTTGCACAGGATAGAGTAGCATGGAGAGCTGCATCAAACCAGTCTCAGGACTGAAGACAACAACAACAACATATAAGGGCACGATTTTTGGTCCCGAGACAGTCAACCCGTAACTGAGTTTCAGAAGAGAAACCAGTGTTTGTTAGATCAGCAACAATGCATCCGTGAAGTAAGTGTAACACAATTAGGCTGTGTGTTAAAACAATGACAGTGTCTGCTCCATACGTACTTTGTTGTTCTTCAAGAACTGTGTGGTTAGGTTTTTGCTGCTCGTTGATGTTCAACAGTAAACTATTGTAGCAGGATGTGGGTGTTCACTTGCAAACTTTTGATGACGCTTATCGAAAGTTAAACAATAGAGCAATGGCCATATTAAATGTGTATATGGGGGGGGGGAGGGGGGGGGGGAGGCTGGGGTTGTGAACAATCAAAGTAAACAACTGTGAAACACACATGTGCACCTGTCGGCTACATCATTTAAAGTAGTCCGTGTTTAAATTCCACACCCCCCATATTTCAGCCGGTATAGCAATGCAGTATGTCAACACTGAGGACAACAAACAAAGAAAAAAAAGCAGGCAAACACCACACTTGGTGCCCTGATGTGAGAACTATTGTATGTGGGCACAATAAATTAGGACTCACGAACTCTGACAGTGAAGTGTGAACTCGAGTGGTTTGTAGTACAGTTTTAAATGGAGGAGATACAACAGCCAATCGGCACTGGGGTTTCATGGCCACAGTAGGACAGCAGCCCATCAGCTAGCAGCTTATAAATCAGACATGAATGTAACTTTGAATGAAGGGGATGGAAGTCCTATTGTAGATGAAATGATAAAAGCGTCATCTACATTGTGTGCTGATGTGAGCGAAATGGATGAAAACAGTACTGAAGTTGATGAAATCATTAAGATTAAGGAGGAGGAATCTAGTAGCGAAAGTCAGCAAGGGCAACAGTTTATGGCAGACGGAACCTTGGAAGTGGTGTTAAGGCAAATTATGAGTAGTATGTGTATGAAAGAGGACATTATTAGGGTGGAAAATAGTATGCAAGAAGACATTAATAGGGTGGAAAAGAAAACTAATAGCATTAGAACTGACATGGTTAGCTTAAAGGATGAACTGAAGAAAGTAATTAAAAGGGTGATTCACGTAATCAGGTTTAATCTTTCAGAACTAAATAAGAAGGTTGAGGCAGTAGCTAAAGACTGTGATGAAAAGATAAAGAAAGTAGTACATAACACTAACGAGAAATTAACATTAATGATTAGTAAATTTGTAGAAGAGAGAAAGATACTTTGTGATGACTATAGTAGGAGGGTGGAGGCTTCTGAAAAACAGTCACTAACGTCACCTACCCCGTCAAAGGCAGGGCTACCTGTGAAACCAGTCATGTGGTTTACAAGCTAAGCTGCAACCAATGTGCTGCATTCTATGTAGGCATGACAAGCAACAAGCTGTCTGTCTGCATGAATGGCCACCCACAAACAGTGGCCAAAAAACAAGTGGACCACTCTGTTGCTGAACACACTGCCAAAAATGATATCCCTCATCTCAGTGACTGCTTCACAACCTGTGCCATATGGATCCCTCCTACCAACACCAGCTTTTCTGAATTGTGCAGGTGGGAACTTTCCCTGCAATACATCCCACGTTCCTGTAACCCTCCTGGTCTAAACCTTCGTTAGTCACTGTCCTCACCCATCCAGCCCCTCCCCGTTCCCATTCCAGCACTACACAGCCATCATTTCACCGCCACACCCAGTCTTTTAATTTCTCTCCTTTCCGCTACTTACCCCCTCCACACCTTCTCTCCTGCCCTCCGTCTAAACTGTAACACTTCACTGTCTGCCACTCCCACCATACTATCCCTCCCCCACCCCGCCCCAGTCGCCACTCCCATCATGCTCTGGTGCTGCTGCTTGCAGTGTGGTTTCAGTTGTCAGATACTGCAGACGTGTGTGCAAGTTGTGCTTGCATGGGTGGGTGGGTGTATGTGTGTCTAAAAATATTGTCATTGTATAAAGTTCCTACTTAGTTGAAGACCCACATGCATGTAAAATTACGTGTTATGAGCAATAAATTGAATTTAATTGTATTGAATCGAATCTTCAGTATTCTTCTGTAACGCCATGCTTGAAAGGCTTCTATTTTCTTCTTGTCTAAACTGTTTATCATCCTTGCTCCACTTCCATACATGGCTACACTCCATACAAATACTTTCAGAAAGGATTTACTGACACTTAAATCTATACTCGATGTTAACAAATTTGTCTTCTTCAAACGCTTTTCTTGCCACTGCCAGTCTACATCTTATATCCTCCCTTCTTTGACCATCATCAGTTATTTTGGTTCCCAAATAACAAAACTCATTTACTACTTTAAGTGTCTCATTTCTTAATCTAATTCCCTCGGCACCACCAGATTCAAATCAACTTAATTCCATTATCCTTGTTTTCCTTTTGTTGATGTTAACTTATACCCTCCTTTCAAGATACTGTCCTTTCCGTTCAACTACTCTTCCAACTACTTTGCTGTCTCTGACAACATGGCAATGTCATCAGCAAACCTCAAAGTTTTTATTTCTTCTCCCTGGACTTTAATTCCTACTCCAAATTTTTCTTTTGTTATCTTTACTGCTTGCTCAATATACAGATTGCATTACATCAGGGATGGGCAACAGCGCTGTCTCACTCCCTTCTCAACCAATGCTTCCCTTTTGTGCCCCTCAACTTTTATAACTGCCATCTGGTTTCTGTATAAATTGTAAGTAGCCTTTCACTCCCTGTACTTTACCCCTGCCACCTTTAGAATTTTAAAGAGCGTATTTCAGTGAACACTGTCAAACGCTTTCTCTAAGTTGACAAATGATATAAACATAGGTTTGCCTTTTCTTAACCTATCATCTATGAGCATTTGTAGGGTCCGTATTGCCTCAAGTATTCCTACATTTCTTCGGAATCCAAACTGATCTTCCCTGAGGTTGGCTTCTATGATTTCTTCCATTCTAGTGAAAGGATTCTCCTATTTTGCAGCCGTGCCTTATTGAACTCTTTCTTGTATGTATCCTTTTTGATATGAATATTCCTTTAAGTATTTTAGTTTGAAAAAAAAAAATCTTTGCTAGGTTTTCCAGCACTTTTTCTGACTGACTGGTATGCATTTACCAAGATGGCTGTAAGCAGTTTGATTGTTTTCTGCAGTGGCACTCAAACAGGAGATCAGAAGTGTCCTGCATTTTCTTTGTAGGTCGCTAAGGCCTCCTCCTCCTCCTCCTCCTCCTCCTCCTCTGTCTACAGGGTGGTCCATTGATAATGACCGGGCCAAATATCACATGAAATAAGCATCAAACGAAAAAACTACAAAGAACGAAACTCGTCTAGCTTGAAGGGGGGAACCAGATGGCACTATGGTTGGCCTGCTAGATGGCGTTGCCATAGGTCAAACAGATATCAACTGTGTTTTTTATAATAGGAACCCACATTTTTATTACATATTTGTGTAGTACGTAAAGAAATATGAATGTTTTTGTGCTGCAGTGTTGCAGTGATATTTCCAGAGGCACCTCTTCTATCAAAAGGCTTAACCTTTAGCCCCACGCCTAAATTCAACCACACTGCCCTGGTTAAAGATCTCCTCTCATTCACCCGGAACCTCAACTGGAAATATCACTTCACCACCCAAACACAGCCACCAAATACTAGACCCAGTGTTGAGCCCTGTCTAGAACAGTTCCGACCGCCTTTTCAAAGGGATCCTCCTCCCCTCCCCCCAAAACCATCCCTTGCAGAGATTTCAGGAATTCCTCACATCCAGTGTTGCCTCCCAGTCCTTTTTGAAGAACATCCCGACAACCCCCAACATCACCCCAGCTGAATCCTGTGCCATTAAGGAGCTGAAAACAGACCGCTCTATTGTCATCCTCCTGGCGGATAAAGACCCCACAACTGTGGTACTTGACCGTGTGGAGTATGTGGCAGAAGGACTGCGTCAACTCTCCAACACCTCAACCTACAAAGCTCTTTACCCAGGATCCCATTCCCTCCATCCAGACTGAGCTGCACAAAATCCTAAAAATCCAAGGCCCCTCACAAGGCCTCACAACAGCTTCCATAGACCTACTCACTCCACCTGAGCCACGTACCCTTACCTTCTACCTATTACCCAAAATCCACAAAGAGAACCATCCTGGCCGTCCCATTGTGGCAGGCTTCAAAGTCCCAACAGAACGTATCTCAGCTCTGGTAGACCAACACCTCCAACCTATCACCTGCAGACTCCCATCCTTCATCAAAGACACAAACCACTTCCTAGAACGCCTCAAATCCATTCCCACTCCTCTCCCATCTGAAACCTTTCTTGTCGCCACAGATGCTACATCCCTTTACACAAACATCCCACATACCCATGGTCTCTCTGCCCTTGACCACTACCTCTCCCAATGCCCACCCAAAGATCTTCCAAAAACCTCGTTCCTTATCACACTTACCAACTTCATCCTCATCCATGATCATTTCACTTTTGAATGCCAGACCTACAAACAAATCAGGGGAACGGCCATGGGAACCAGGATGGCTCTGTCCTACACCAACCTCTTCATGGGCTGCATGGAAGAGGCTTTCCTGAAGGCCCAACAGCTGCTTCCCCTGGCCTGGTATAGGTTTATAGATGACATCTTTGTGGTCTGGACTCGTGGTGAAGAAACACTCCTTAATTTCCTCCATAACCTCAACTCCTTTTCGGATCTAAATTTCACCTGGTCCTTCTCCAAAACCCAAGCCACATTCCTGGATGTTGACCTTCATCTTGTTGAAGCTCACATCCACACCTCTGTCCACATCAAACCTACAAACAAACAACAGTACCTTCACTTTGATAGCTGCCATCCATTCCACATCAAACGCTCCCTTCCCTTCAGCCTAGGTATTCGTGGCAAACATATCTGCTCCAGTGACGAATCCCTCAACAAGTACACCAATAACCTGACCAGTGTTTTCCTCTCTCAGAACTATCCTGTAGACCTTGTCCAAAAACAGATCTCCCGAGCAATGCATTCCTCCCCGTCCTACAACAATGTTCCTACCTCCAGACCACACAGAAGCAGCCCCCTTGTCACCCAATATTATCCTGGCCTCAAATACATCAACTAATTACTCCGCCAGGGATACGACTTTCTCAAGACAAGCCCTGAAATGAGATCATCCCTTGACAATATTTTCCCCACACAACCCAGGGTTGCCTTTCGTCGCCCCCCGAATCTCCGTAAAATCCTTGTCAAACCCTACAATATTCCCAGACCACCTTCTCTATCCAGCGGTTCCTACCCCTGTAACCGACCCCGCTGCAAAACCTGCCCCATGCACCCCCCCCCCCTCCCCCCCACAGCCACGTACTACAGCCCTGCTGCTGATAAAACACACACAATTCAAGGCAGGGCCACATGTGAAACAACACATGTCATTTTTCAGCTGACATGCCTGCACTGCACAGCCTTTTACATTGGTATGACGACAATAAACTGGCTAGGCGCATGAATGGGCACAGACGAACTGTCCGCCTAGGAGATGTCCAATACCCAGTAGCAGAGCATGCCCTCCAGCATAATTCTAGGGACCTAGGAACCTGCTACACCGTAAGTGCCATTTGGTTTCTCCCACCCAACACCAGTCCCTCTGAACTGCGCAGATGGGAACTTGCACTCCGACACATCCTTTCATCCCGCCATCCCCCTGGACTGAACCTATGTTAACCAACCTCACTCCCATTTACTCTTCTGTCTTCTCCTCTTTCCCTTTCCTCTTTAGCCATTCACGCATCTTTTCATCCTACACAGTTGTGTTTATCTTTATACCTCTTTACTTCTGTATGCATCCTCTTTGGTTTGAAGCTGGCACAGTACTTACAGTAGAATATCTTTGGCTTCCCTCTGACACCCATGCCTCCATCTTTGCTACTCTCCCTGTTTACCTTTCCCCTGTTGCTTCATAACCTGGGCTGTGAGTAACTGAATCCACTTTCCCTTCTTCCCCTCCCCCCCACCCTCTCCTCCCTGATGAAGGAACAAAGTTCTGAAAGCTAAGATACATAAATTTTCTGTTCTGTTTTGTGTATCTATCGGCTGTACCGAGCTGAGGTAAGTACTGGCCAGCCTCTCTATCTCTTTGTTAGTATTTGTTTCACATCTTTATATGAGATTTTCCATTAACCATCTACTAGATATAATGAATGCTTAGACAATATAATAAGTAATATCCATGAAAATAATGTTGAAATTGGAGTGGTCAAGTTAGGCCTAGCTGACCATGATGACCTATGGATTACAGTCCCAGTCAGCATTCCACATGAACAACACAAAACTGTTAGACCTACGAATGAATGCAACATAAGAGAGTGTAGAACTAGAATAAGGTCAGTTAACTGGAATGCCATCTTATACAAAGATACGTGTGAGAATAAAACAAGCAAATTATTGATAGAGGAAATGGCAAGAATATTTGATGAGTGTTGTCCCAGATTTAAAAAAACAGAATAATAACCAAGCTCATAAACCACAGAGACTAAATAATTGGTTCACACCATACCTCAACAGCATCAGGATTATGATCCTTATGTTTAAGGACAGATCTCATAACAGCAGTGAGCACAAAGAGATGTACATTAGAATTAGAAAAACTTATAGATCTGAAATAAGCTTGGCAAAATGTAGGGCGAATGATAACTATATTCTTAAATCTAGAAACAGCTGTAAAGCTGCCTGGGAAGTAATTAAAAGTGAAAAAAGTAGACCAACAACTCAACTAGCTATACCCATAGCCCCAGATATCTTAAACTCACACTTTGTTAACTTCAGTATACAACAAGATTTGTCTCACCCCAAAGCCATGCTTGATGCTAAAACTCTTTTAGGTTTAAATAAGAATGTATTTCATAAATTCTGCTGGGCAACAGTAACTGAAATGAAATGAAATGTCGTGTGACGAGGGCCTCCCGTTGGGCAGACCATTCGCCTGGTGCAAGTCTTTCGATTTGACGCCACTTCGGCGACTTACGCGTCGATGGGGATGAATTGAAACTGATGTTAGACAAGCTAAGTAGTTCCAGAGCATAGGACTTCTATGGTGTGTCAAACTTTGTCATAAAGAAGGTATCAAGTGATCTTCTGTCCCCTCTAACCACTCTCATTAACCGTATATTACAGCAAGGGATTTTCCCTGACCATTTGAAAATAGCAGTAACTATTCCAAAATTTAAGAAAGGAGATAAATCGGATCCAAGTAACTATTGCCCTATCTCATTAATCACAATAATATCTAAATTAATCGAAGGCTGTGTTCACCAACACATGAATCACTATTTTGAGAGGAATAATTTGTTAAGTAACTCAGAGTATGGATTCAGGTCTAAACTATCAGCGACTGAAAATATTGTTAGTGATCTACATGATAGCTTTGAAAACAAATTAATCTCTTGTGCTACTCTCCTAGACCTGAGTAAAGCATTTCACACTGAATCTCATAGCACTTTAATCATAAAATTAAGACACTATGGCATGGAAGAGGACACCCTGAAATTATTAGAATCCTACTTAAGCAACAGAGTACAATTTGTTAGTGTAAATGGGCAGCTGTCAAACCCACAAACAATAAAAAGAGGTGTGCCACAGGGCTCCATACTTGGGCCCTTCCTGTTTGTAGTGTATGTTAATGATATGCCACAGTATTTACCCTGTAAAACAGTCCTCTATGCGGACGATACAACTTTTATCAATTCAGGACCGACTCTTGAATATGTACGAGAAAAAAATAATATAATATTTGAAAAATCAGTTCATTGGTTTAGTGCCAACTCCCTATACATAAATGAAACAAAAACTGAGGAAATATTATTTAATTTGAAGGTATCAAACAAAGAAAATAAGTCTGTTAAAGTGTAAGGAATGATGATTGAACAGAAACTTAGCTGGCATAAACGTATCACATACGTCTGTTCTAAACTTGCATGTGCTATGTTCCTATTTTATAAGCTTAGGAATAATGTCAGCCAAAACTTACTGCTGCATTCATATTTTGCTTATATCCACCCCCATCTTTCATATAATATTCTGCTCTGGGGAAATTCTCCCAATTCAGTATCAATTTTTAGATGGCAAAAAACACACACACACACACACACACACACACACACACACACACACACAGAGACAGAGAGAGAGAGAGAGAGAGAGAGAGAGCTCAGTATCCCCTTAGTTCATCTATCCACACCCAAAATACAAGACGAAACCACATAATTGTTCTGCCATACTCTACATTGTCCAACATACATAATAGTTATAAATATGTAGGCCACAAACTGTTTAATATGCTCCCTAAAGTTATACAAACAGTATCTAAAAGTAAATGTAAGACAACATTGGGTCAATGCTCAGAGGTAAAGCATTTTACTCAGTTGATGAATATGAAGATTGTAATATGGCAGATTTACTGTTTTAACTTAGAGAAAGGTACCTCTGCCTGTAGTAGGACCTAAATTTAGAAAAACAAGATTTAACATACAGGCATAGACCTACTTCGAGTGCTCTATATTTGTATCAATATCTTAGGATAATGACATAGTGTTATCAACATGTATATAATAATGACATAGTGTCATCAACATGAATACTCCCCACTTAATATAAATTTGTATAATGTTTTCTTTTTTATTGTGAAATTAACACTATATAAAATTCCAAATGTGTGCTATTGTATTACACTAACATTGGAAACATTCCACGTGGGAAAAATATACCTAAAAACAAAGATGATGTGACTTACCAAACAAAAGCACTGGCAGGTTGATAGACACACAAACAAACACAAACATACACACAAAATTCAAGCTTCCACAACCACAGTTGCTTCATGACTCCTTACCCTCTCCCTTAAAACACACATCCTTTCATCTTTCCCTCTCCTTCCCTCTTTCCTGACGAAGCAATCGGGGGGGAGCTCGAAATTTTGTGTGTGTGTTTGTGTGTTTTTTATTGTGTCTATCTACCAGCGCTTTCCCGTTTGGTAAGTCATGGAATCTCTATTTTTAATATATTTGTGCTTAGTTTTATGTACGTATTTTATTTTCTCATTTATTTCGACTATCATAATTAATACTATTGTTATAGGGTGAAATCAGTAACTGTTTCGTAACTTAAATTCTATTGTTGACTTATAAACAAATATAGATTCTGTAGTGATTATAAACATTTGGAGGAACAACTAATAGTATTCTGAAAGGATATATTTGGATCTATTCAAAAACTTGTTAGCAAAGCCAGCCCTTAATTAATTCCAAAGTAATTAACAGTTTTGTCAAAAGTATTGTTTGTGTAATGACATTTGTTAATTTCATCATTTAAACAAATAATTTGGCCTAACCCTTGTAGTAGAAGAAACTGTTAAAAGGAACGAATTTTTTGATTTATTCAGTTAATTTAATGAGTTAAGTTTCAATTGTAATTTCTGTAAATGTAACTTCAAACAATGTGAAGTTTCAGCATCTATTATTGTGAGGATATATAAGGGCCTGATTTTTGGTCCCGAGACAGTCAGTCCACGGCCAGGTTTCAGACGAGAAACCTGTGTTGGTTAGATCAAAAACAACGCATCCATGAAATAAGTGTAACACAATTAGGCAGTGTGTGAAAACAATGACAATGTCTGTTCCATACATACCCCATTAGTCTTCAAGAAATGTGTGGTTAAGTTTTTACTGCTCTTAAATGTTTAACAGTAAACTATTGTAGCAGTATGTGGATGTTCGCCTGCAAACTATTAATGAAGCTTATCAAAAGTTAAACAATAGTGCACTGGCCATATTAAATGTGTATATGGGGGGTTGTGAACAGTGAAAGTAAACAACCGTGAAATGCAAATGTGCACCTGTCTGCTACATGATTTAAAGTAGTCCGTGTTTGACTTCCACCCCGCCACTTTTCAGTCAGAATAGCAACGCAGTACGTTGCCACCAAGGACGAAAAATGAAGAGAAAATAATAATAACAGGCGAACGTCACACTGTGTGACACCATTGTGTTTATGTTATGTTTGGGACTGCTTTCTTGTTCAGGTAATTTAATGTCTGTTAGATTAATCACTCCTTTGTGAAAGGTGTGTTTGTTATATTGGTGACGGGACTGGTAGGTGTTTGTGTGATTTATCATTTTGGTGAGCTTCTTTCTTTGGATTGTATGTCTTCTGTCTATTATGGTGTCTGTGTGTGTCCTAACCCTGTACATTAATTCATCAACAAATGGTGGATACTTTATATGATTTGCTAGTTCTATATTCAATATGTATAGTTCAATATTCAGAGCCTGATCTTTCTGAATACAAAGACTGGATTTCTCGCTTTACCCACATGATGATTTTAACCTTCAGGTTTGTCTGTTGCACTGCAGATGACTTGTTGTTTACAGTTATGGTTACATAGTTGGGTACCATTTTATAGGCCAAACATAGTTTGTTAATTTTATGTTGAGTCTGCTTTCTTTAAGTTTGATGGTTGTGTTCTGGAATTTGTTGAAGAACTGCGAAGGAAATACCTGGCTTGGCGTGGAAATAATTGGCTTGTGGTGTTGCATTTCTTCTTATGTCTGTGCTTGCTATGAAAATAGGATGAGGAATTTTGCCTCATGCAAGACACCTTTTCAGTTTCGTTTTACCCAGACGTTTCAGCACTTTTTGTGCTATCTTCTGTGGGTTATTTTCTTACTGTAAAATTGTTACATATTAACATTTAGAGAAACTTTTGGTACAAAATATTTACAATTGTGAATGAATAATGGTTGTAAAATATTATACATCACTTGTTTACAGTTCACAGTTGAGATATGTATTAACAACCTGAAGCACTGTATGTTGTTCATTACATTATGTGTAAAGTTCTAGTTATAGCTTAATTGGCAAAAGAGTGGATGTATGGATTAGTTTACATACCTTACATGAAGCTACTGGGTATTTATATTAGTAGCTAGTCTACTACACAATCTACAATTTGTCATCTGCCAACAGCAAAACTTTATTTTTATTTTTTGTTTAATATGCATTTACTAACAGAAATGAGTATATATCACGTTTCTTTGTGTGTTACTTGCAGCTTTGATGTTGTGTGTTTTCTCATATGTTTTGGCAACATGAACATGATGATTTCTGTGACTTATGGTCGTTTACAATGTACTTTCTACAAATTTTCAAACATGGACAGTTTTCGCCACCATTATGTATTGTTGTAGCTGTGTAGATTCATTTGTCCTGTGGTGTGCTTGTCTGCATGAGGTGCACAAGTCTGAAGTGTATTTGGCGTTTTTGGTGTGTGTGTGTGTGTGTGTGTGTGTGTGTGTGTGTGTGTGTGTGTGTGTGTGTGTGTTTTCATGTCTGGTAGAAAGGTAGAGAGAGAGAGAGAGAGAGAGAGAGAGAGAGAACATTTCTTTTTTTAATGAGTAGTTTGTTGAACTGCAACACCACCACAAGATGATTATTATCCACTAAATTCAATGAGTTCTTTCTAACAATAGTTGACATCATGGGGAAAAATGGACCAAGGTACAAAAATCTTAAGCTATCTTCAAAACGCACCCTTCAGTATTCTTTACAGCGTCAATGAGTCAAAACATATTTCTAGAAAAACTGAAGTATGCAGTATTTACACCCATGAAAAGTGGTGATAAACAAGCAACGTGTAATTACACACCTATCTCCTGCTTTTCCGCATTCTCAAAATTTTCTGTAAGGTAGTTTACGACAGAATACTCAACCAACTTTCTGGGAATAATTTTTTTTTTAATCACCAGCTGTTTTTTGGTTCCCTAGAGCATTTATTTCTGGTAGAATTAAACATGGAAGTTACCCTTTTGACATTATTTGTTATCTTTCAAAGGATCTTGATATTTTAGATAACAAAAGTCTACCGGGGAAATTAACACAACATCGTTAAAAGCATTTCCTTGCATGGTGGTGGTTGTAGTTTATTAACAGGAAACAGGTCATATTAGATTCATTGCTGTCACAGAATTTGCTAAATTGAGTTTAATCTCCTGCAAGGTTGAGTGCATGTCACACTCTTGTTCTTGGTCAACACAAATACTGGTGAAACAGTCAAACATCTCCACCATTTATCTTACAAGCATGTACTATGCAGTTCCAAACAAAAATGACTTACTGGTATCAGAGCAATGGGCAAACACTGAATAGGGTTTAATATGTTAATTTTCCTATGGATCCACGTGGACCAATAAACTAATGGGACATAAGTATATGGGTAAGTTAATCTACAATACCATTTTTCCTTGTTTTGCATTTAGTAATTTTGTGTTAAGCTACAGACAGCACTGCTGGCATATTTTCACTCAGTACTGTCCAATGGCATAAGACAGCTAAGGTAACTTAAGTTTTTATGATACAGAAAGATATAAAGATATGGTATAAAGCTGGTAACCATTTACCTTGCTTCAGTAACCTAGGAATCTTACACATGCCACTACATACACTCCCTAACTGTATTTGTAATCAACAGCAGAAGTGAATTTAAGATGAACTGTACAATTTACAACCACAATGCTTGAAGTAATTTTCATAGAGACCAGGCTGTTCCAACTTGCATGCCAACTGGTGGACAGAAAAGTTCCTACAAGCACTTGTGGGGGAATAGTTGACAAACAGGCAGTCAGAGATCCAGCCATAGTTTATGGAACCTTACTGCACCAGATGGACATACAGGGCTAGGAGTGAAAGTGGTTGGCACATATGCACAATGTGTGCAAATGGGCAGGTTGTCTATACTATTTGTATCTGCCTGAGAGCAAGCTGGGGGGGGGGGGGGGGGGGGCACTTGAGAGTGCTCGTGTCCATTGGAACAGCCTAGTATAGACTATGCATCCATTTATAGCATCCAGAAGGGAGCTTTACATTCTTGTGCAATAGTTTACAGTGTGTTTCAAGTGGTCATCAGGAAGGAAATTAAAAATCCCCAAATAGTCAAAAACAAAGCAATGAATAACGTGTCAGCCACTCACACAATTTATCTGAATATTTGGATGTAAATTCATATTTGTAGTAAACAGATCTTTACTTTATAACATGCAAAAACATGCCAATGGTCTGTGCAAAGTTGCACAAGTGCTCTGTTTGAGCTATCAGATTAAAAAAGCAGCTGAAAAATGTAAGGGTAGTGGCATTTGATTTTTCTCAAATTAGCTGGTATTCTCCTAGTATACAAGCACAAAGTAATCTAGAAGCAATTCTCAAAATTGTCAGTGAAAGTAGATTAGCACTAGTTATAATACATTGTTGGTATGCTTCACAGAAGTACACTACTTGTAAAAAAAAAAAAGATGGAGATAGAGATAGAGATAGAGAGAGAGATAGAGAGAGAGATAGAGAGAGAGATAGAGAGAGAGAGAGAGAGAGAGAGAAGCACCTAGATGACATGGTCAGTGTCAATGTGACTTCGTACACCATCAGTCGATAAGTATATGATTAAGAGTTAAAATTCTCTGTAACAGGTAGAATGGCCACCGAAGTGCTTAGTGTTGTCTGTGTTTATTGTTAATACTGGGCTTGGTAGGGAATATAAGGAGTGTGAAAAGTGTAAGATGCTGAGTGATCACCATGGAGGACACAGAGATGCTGTGTACTTATGTGAGACAGCATTACCAGCACATGACAGGCTCAAAGAAGCCTCGCTGTGGGTTTCCGTTTTGCCAGCTGGTCAAATCGGGCAACATTCAGATTTTTGGGGTAATCTGCCATGACAGTGGTATGATGTTGGACAGCATGGCTACATGAGGGCAGATAAACTCATCATCAAAGTTCTGGTTGACAATATCTGACCAGCACTATGGAGGATCATTGCATTGTGCACCAAGAATATGTTAAACCCCTTCAAATCTGCACTTACAATCCAAGAACAAGTAATAGACTCCATCCAATGGTTTATGTTGTCCTGCACCACACGTAAGAGACTAGCAGCAGCCACACTACGGAATTACCATCCCACATACAGCTTGCCATAAACATCACAACACAAATGGAAATCATCAAACAATGGAAAATCCAATATGGAATGTAATCAGGATGGAATCTAACCAATGTGCTGCTATCTACGTAGGCATGACAACCAATAAGCTGTCTGTCCACATGAATGGCCACCGACAAACTGTCACCAAGAAATAAGTGGACCACCCTGTTGCTGAACACACTGCCAAACATGATATCCTTCATTTCAATGACTGCTTCAAAGCCTGTGCCATATTCATCCTTCCCACCAACACCAGCTTTTTCTAAATTGCGCAGGTGGGAACTTTCTCTGCAATACATTCTATGTTTCTATAACCCTCCTGGCCCCAACCTTCATTAGTCACTGTCCTCACCTATCCAGCCCCTTCTCTGATCCCATTCTAGTAATACACATCTGCCATTCTACCATCACACCCAGTCTTTTAATTTCTCTCATTTTCTGCTACTTCCCCTCATCCCCCCCTCCCTCGTCCACCTCTTCCCTGCCTACCGTCTACCCTGCAGCACTTCTCTGTCCACCACCTCCACCATACTATCCCTCCACTCCCCGCCCCGGTCTCCTTACCCCTACTCAGTCGCCACTGCCATAATGAACTGATGCTGCTGCACACAGTGCGTTTTCACTTGCCTGAGACTGCAGTCATGTGTGTGAGTTGCGTTTGCGTCAGTGTATGTGTGTGTGTGTCTATTGTTGTTGAAGGCCAATGGCCGAAAGCTCTAATGTGAAAGTCTTTTTGTTATGCCTATCTGCAACTCAGCATCTCTGTTATATGGTGAGTGGCAACTTTCTTTCTCAAATATTTTTATGACACAAATGGCTGTGTTTGAAATGGTGTAATGACTGGGAAACTTGGACTGTTGATACATGGTGTCCCAGTGTGTTCGGCAATGACTTCCTGCTCTCCACTACCATGGATGACCATTGTTGGCAAGTATGGTGGTAACCTGGGGAGGGGTCCAATTCTTCTAACATTTTGGAGAATCACAGCAGTAGTACTGCTGACATTATGACATGTGGAGCTACCTGGTATGACTTCAATACATCGCTGATAGTGATTGAAGGAAATGATGGCACAATGGTATGTCACACACATTCCTCTCATGCAATATTATTGTGGTACCATTTTTGAACAGGCCAACATTCGTTCACATATGGCATATCTACATATGCACAGTCTACATGAAATAGATGACTTCCATGGCTAGAAGGATGCCCAGATCCGTCTGAATGGAGCATGAGGGACAGTGCTTTATGGTACCCATCCGATTTTGTAAACATTAAAATAAAATCACAGACCCTCTGGTTTATTAAGCTCCATTTTATTTCAGCCTCCCTTTTTTTTGTCAAGCAATGAAGTTTGCAGTGACTGCTTCGGTCTGTTAATGAGTAAATTCACTTTTTTCATATCCATGAATATCCTGCTGTATAGTGCGATCTATGCAACATGGTATGTGAATGAATACAGAGTAAGTGTTCACTAGTTGGTGAACTTATGAAGAAGAATATCACAATGAAGTAAATAAACTGTGTACTTCCTCTCAATAAACATGCACTGAAACTTATCACAACAAGCTTGTTAATTTAATAGCCTGATAACTTACTTACCAACAAAACCATCTTCCTTTAGTTTCTTTAGTGGCAAAATTACAGAGTCATGCTCAATGTCAGTAGTAATTACATGAGGATTTGATTTTTTTAGGTCTCCATCAGGATACAAATTTTCCTGAATCCTTGACTTGTACTTACTGACGGTACTAAATATTACCATATTGTTTGCCTACAATCAAAGAAAAGATATGATGATCAACTTAGAAAGATACTGTTCTATATATGTTTATGATTCAGCTTTTGTAAAGGCTGAATCAGCATAACCACACACACACACACACACACACACACACAAACACACACACACACACACACACACACACACACAACTTGAGACAAAAACAAACTATACTGCACAGAGCAATGAAGATAAATATATAATGGTATGTGTAGCCCTACACAGCAAATTAATAACCTTGATCATGTACTACATATCTTAATATACGGGGGCACATAATTTATGATACTATATGACTAACCTAGAAATACTATAGGACTATTTTCAAGAACTCTAAAATTTGTCAGATGTTATGTAGACCTACATTAGTTTAATAAGAACCACTATATCAACCACTGACAACATCCGCATAACATGCATTGTACTAAGGATGAATAAAACGATCAATCAATTGCATAATCACCTAGCTTGTGAGTGGCAAGTTTGATTACAGTAGTCGTGAAAACTTAATTTTTGATTGTATCTTTGTTTTTTTGTGTCCGATTCCACATTTTAAATAGTTTTTGCAGTAGATTTGGTAAGCACCATATTATGGGTTTCCATGTACAGTGAATTTTCAATACACTTTCATAAGTCTGACTCTCATTTACATACTGAACATGACACTTGTAACTTATGGTAGTAAAAGACTTAACCCATTAGCAGAGGCTGTATTCTTTTTATAGTAAAATAAACATTATACATTTCATAATATTCCTTTACTGTTTCACATTTAAGCTTTTTCCATCACTACAGATATTATTTGACCGTGAGTGGACCATGTAGGCACTGTTGTGGGTGGGTATCAATATTTATTGTGGGAACTGTAGCAAATGGCTTCACTGGGGAAATGTAGTGGAGAGGACTCTGGAGAGATCGCTGAGGCTTTTTCATGGAACTGCAAAATTTTCAACAGTAAATAAGGTAGAGTCAAATTGGTCTGGGGGAAAAAACTGTTAGTAGGGCAAGTTTGGTACTTTTATGGCTTTAAGTTGGCATCACTGGGATGAGCCCTGATCAGCTAATGTATCAACATTGTTTTGTTTATAACTTCAAAAAGACATTTCAAGATGGTGAGTCCACTTGAAATGTCCACATTAGTTGAGCAACAATCTGTTATTCATCTTTTACTTGCTGAAGGTGAGAAACCTGTGAATATATACTGTAGAATGTCTAAAGTTTATGGTGGAGGTTGTATGAATCGTGCAAATTTTGATAAGTGGGTAGAGCAGTTCAAAAATGGTCATGACTCAGTGACTGACTAACACCGTTCCGACCAAGCAGTTGCAGTTTCAACTCCCTTACTTGAAAGTCGAATTGATGACATTATTCGTGCCGACTGCCGTGTGACTGTGGAAATGATAGTTGATAAGTTTCAAGTTAGTACTACTACAGTTCATAACATTATCTGTAACATGCTGTAGTACCGCAAAACGTGCAAGATGGGTCCCAAAGGAGTTGATGTGGCTAAACAAGGAAACAAAGTTGAGAGTGCACAAAGCTAA
Source organism: Schistocerca cancellata (assembly GCF_023864275.1). NCBI lineage: Eukaryota > Metazoa > Arthropoda > Insecta > Orthoptera > Acrididae > Schistocerca > Schistocerca cancellata. The sequence goes on along the minus strand of NC_064628.1, from coordinate 240,864,873 downwards.
AGGAACTTTATGAAAAGAAGGTGAGCACTTCCTCAACAAAATTTTAACTTGTGATGAAACTTGGGTTCACTATTATGAGCCAGAATCAAAAAGACAAAGCTGGAGTGGGAGCACACCAACTCACCTGCCAAGAAAAAATTCAAAACTCAAGCATCAGCAGGGAAAGTCATGTTGACGGTGTTTTGGGATGCTGAAGGTCCAGTTTTTTGTAATTATCTCGAAGAGCAGTGTACAATGAACAGCCAATACTATTTGGATTTGCTTTTAAACAAGCTGAAGCCAGCCATGAGAGAGAGAGACGTTGTGGATCTCAAAGGAGAGGTGTGACTCTCCAGCAATACAACGCACATCCTCATATTGCTCCACTAACCTGTGAAGCCATCAACAAAATGGGCTGGGAAGTACTGCCTCATCCCCCTTATAGTCCTGATTTAGCACTTACTGATTTCCATTTGTTTCCTGCACTGAAGGAGGCATTACGTGGGAAGAGGTTCCAGGACAACGAGGACATGAAAAAGTTTGTGGAAAATTGGTTCAAACAGCAAGATAAGGAGTTATTTGCAGCCAGAATAAAAAAAGTTTGTAGCCACTTGGAACAAGTGCATATATGTTGAAGGGGATTATGTTGAAAAGTACAAAAAGTATTGTTTTGTAAAAATTAATGCTTTTCTACAGACCAATTTGTCTCTTTAATTAATGAATGATCTTCATACAAGAGATCTTATTAGGACTAGGAAAGGTACTAATTGTGGGATAGTTGGGAGAAGGCTAGCAGGAATAAGATGCAGTCTGACAATATTGTTGTAGTTACCAGCAATAGATTTCAGCTGCCGGAGGTGACAGGAGAGGAGTCTTACATGATGTAAGAGTAGGATGTGTGCAGCAGACTGTCTGTGATTAGAAAGGTTAACAATAACGCGAGTGTTAGGAAGACGAGAGTACTGCTGCTAGGTAACAGCCATGGCCAAGTGCTGTGCTGGGTCAGCTGATTGTGGATTTAGGGTCTTTGTGTAAGGACATGATCAGGTAGTGACAGTGGGTGGAGCAGAGAACAGCCTGGAGAGGGACAGGGCACACAGTGTAGAGGATGACCTGAATAAGATAGCTTCCCTAACTGGTGGCAACACTGTGAACATGGTAGCACTGTTCCAGCAGCTTGATCAGCCTCATCATGGCAGTGCTCTAAGGCATGTCAATGCACAGCAGGAGATGGTGCTGATGACTGCTGGCCAGGTGCACACTGTGATGGTGCCAGTGGAGACTATCAGGAGATGGAGCTGCACTAGGCATGATCTACACCTCAACAGGTTTGGGAATGGGAGGTAGGTGGAGTTGATAAAAAAGACTATAGTAGGTGGGTGTGGTGTCACACATGGTCAAGTATCTGTTGTCATTGGTAGGCCAACTAGGGCTCTTTAGGATAAACCATGGCAACAGGCTCCCCCCTCTTGAAAGGCTATTAACCAGCTTAAAGACGTCTAAACCGTGCATGTGGGAAAAAGAATGTGCCACACTGTAGTGTGCAAGCACCATGGAATTTTGTCCAGAATTATCCATTATTCATTAATATGTGCTGTCCATTAAAAATAAAGTACAGCAGCTTGAAGTTGAAATACAGTCTTTGAGCAGCATGGCAGTATCCATTACAGATCACTACTGTAGAGATGATTAATTGCAGCATATAGTGATATAATCATATCAATGTGCAAGTTGTTACTTTAAGTCTACATTAAAGGGTAGGGAATTGTGTATTTATAACAGGGGTGGCACACATTTTAAAGAGAGAGAAGAGCTGCAACAATCAGTGTAGACAAACATTTTGAACTGTCTGCCACTGAAGTAACAAAGTCACATGCCTATAAGAAGCTAACCATTCTGTGTGCTTACTGCTCTGCTAGTGGCAATATGGACAATTTCTTCAACAAATTAACTGAAGTTGTTGAAACCCCCCCCCCCAAGTACTAGCATAATATATGGGGACAAGAATATTAAGAAATATATTGAGGGTGAAATCAGTAATAACCTTCCAAACACTGAGCACTTTCGATGTGGCCCAAGTGGTAAAGACTGCAATAGGAGTTTCAGAAAGTTCACCTACAGTTATAGATAAGAAACTTATGGACACGGACAATGAAAAGTAGTTATAAGAGAACTTGGTATTTTGGATCTTTATTGTCAGATATTAAAGCTACGCTCAGTGAAACCTGCAAAGTTGATGGCCTACAAAAGAATTTTCTCAGATCATATACTTCTTTTACAGTAATGTCAAATCAGACCTGGGATGAAGCGGATATGGAAAGCAATATAGATGCTAAGTTCCCTGAATTTTGCAGCTTACTTAAATTACTTTTTAAGGTCACATGTCCAAAAGTAGCCATTTCTACTGCTGCACATAGGGCAAACATGTGAATAACTGTGGTAGGAAACTTCAATTACTCAGTTCCTTGCAAAAATGTTGCACTACTCCACAATTGCTTGAGTACTACCACAGATATAAAAAATATAAAAGATAGTACTGCTGGCAGCTAAAAATATCATTCAATGACAAATTAATACATAATGCAGAAAATAAAATCAAAGTGGTATGGGAGGCTATAATACAATAAACTGGAAAAGACAACACACACATAATGACATTCAAATCAAAGATAGGGACAGAACAACAGAAAGAGGTCAGTAAAAAGCAAATTTTGTAAATTACTATTTTTCTGGCATCATAGAGCTGCAGAAAAATCTTCCTAAAACACATATGTGTTGATGTTGTTGTGGTCTTCAGTCCAGAGAGATTGGTTTGATGCAGCTCTCCACACTACTCTATCCTGTGCAAGCTTCTTCATCTCCCAGTACATACTGCAAACTACATACTTCTGAATCTGCTTAGTGTATTCATCTCTTGGTCTCCCTCTACAATTTTTACTCTTCACGCTACCCTCCAATACTAAATTAGTGATCCCTTGATGCCTCAGAACATGTCCTACCAAGCAATCCCTTCGTCTAGTCAAGTTGTGCCACAAATTTCTCTTCTCCCCAATTCTATTCAATACCTCCTCATTAGTTATGTGATCTACCCATCCAATCTTCAGCATTCTTCTGTAGCACCACATTTCGAAAGCTTCTATTCTCTTCTTGTTTAAACTATTTATTGTCCACGTTTCACTTCCATACAGGGCTACACTCAATACAAATACTTTCAGAAACGACTTCCTGACACTTAAATCTATACTCGATGTTAACGAATTTCTCTTCTTCAGAAACACTTTCCTTGTCATTGCCAGGCTACATTTTATATCCTCTCTACTTCGACCATCATCAGTTATTTTGCTCCCCAAATAGCAAAACTCCTTTACTACTTTAAGCATCTCATTTCCTAATCTAATTCCCTCAGCATAACCCAATTTAATTTGACTATCCTCGTTTTGCTCTTGTTGATGTTCATCTTACATCCTCCTTTCAAGACACTGTCCATTCCTTTCAACTGCTCTTCCAGTTCCTTTGCTGTCTCTGACAGAATTACAATGTCATCAGTGAACCTCAAAGCTTTTATTTCTTCTCCATGGATTTTAATTCCTACTCCAAATTTTTCTTTTGTTTCCTTTACTGCTTGTTCAATATATAGATTGAATAACATAAGGGATAGGCTACAACCCTGTCTGACTCCTTTCCCAACCACTGCTTCCCTTTCACGCCCCTCAACTCTTATAACTGCCATCTGGTTTCTGTACAAGTTGTAAATAGCCTTTCGCTCCCTGTATTTAAACCCTGCCACCTTCAGAATTTGATAGAGAATATTCCAGTCAACATTGTCAAAAGCTTTCTCTAAGTCTACAAATGCTAGAAATGTAGGTTTGCATTTCCTTGATCTATTTTCTAAGATAAGTCACAGGGTCAATATTGCCTCATGTGTTCCAACATTTCTACGGAATCCAAACTGATCTTCCCTGAGGTCGGCTTCTACCACTTTATCCAATCATCTGTAAAGAACTCATGTTAGTATTTTGCAGCCGTGGATTATTAAACTGATAGTTCGGTAATTTTCACACGTGTCAACACCTGCTAAGGTATTGGAATTATTGTATTCTTCTTGAAGTATGAGGGTTCGCCTGTCTCATACACCTTGTTCACCAGATGGTAGAGTTTTGCCAGAGCTGACTCTCCCAAGGCTATCAGTAGTTCTAATGGAATGCTGTCTACGCCCAGGGCCTTGTTTTGACTCAGATCTTTCTTTGCTCTGTCAAGCTCTTCACGCAGTATCATATCTCTTATTTCATCTTCATCTACATCCTCTTCCATTTCCATAATATTGTCCTCAAGTACATTGCCCTTTTATAGACCCTCTATATACTCCTTCCACCTTTCTGCTTTCCCTTCTCTGCTTAGAACTGGGTTTCCATCTGAGCTCTTGATAATCATACAAGTGGTTCTCTTTTCTCCAAAGGTCTCTTTAATTTTCCTGTAGGCAGTATCTATCTTACCCCTAGTGATAGGCGCTTCTACATCCTTACAGTTGTCCTCCAGCCATCCCTGCTTAGCCATTTTGCACTTCCTGTCGACCTCAGTTTTGAGACGTTTGTATTCCTTTTTGCCTGATTCATTTACTGCATTTTTATATTTTCTCCTGTCATCAATTAAATTCAATATATCTTCTGTTACCCAAGGATTTCTATTAGCCCTCGTCTTTTTACCTACTTGATCCTCTTCTGCCTTCACTATTTCATCTCTCAAAGCTACCCATTCGTCTTCTAATGTATTTCTTTCCCCCATTATTGTCTGTCATTCCCTAATGCTCTCCCTGAGACTCTCTACAATCTCTGGTTCTGTCAGTTGATCCAGGTCCCACCTCCTCAAATTCCCACCTTTTTGCAGTTTCTTCAGTTTTAATCTACAGTTCATAACCAATAGATTGTGGTCAGAGTCCACATCTGCCCCTGGAAATGTCTTACAATTTAAAACCTGGTTCCTAAATCTCTGTCTTACCATTATATACTCTATCTGAAACCTTCCAGTATCTCCAGGCTTCTTCCATGTATAAAACCTTCTTTCATGATTCTTGAACCAAGTGTTAGCTATGATTAAGTTATGCTCTGTGCGAACTTCTACCAGGCCACTTTCTCTTTCATTTCTTACCCCTAATCCATATTCACCTACTACATTTCCTTCTCTTCCTTTTCCTACTATCGAATTCCAGTCACCGATGACTATTAAATTTTTATTTCCCTTCACTATCTGAATAATTTCTTTTATCTCATCATACATTTCATTAATCTCTTCATCATCTGCGGAGCTAGTTGGCACAAACTTGTACTACTGTGGTAGACATGGGCTTCGTATTTATCTTGGCCACAATAATGTGTTCACTATGCTGTTTGTAGTAGCTTACTCGCATTCCTATTTTGGTTCGTTATTAAACCTACTCCTGCATTACCCCTATTTGATTTTGTATTTATAACCTTTTATTCACCTGACCAGAAGTCTTGTTCCTCCTGCCACCGAACTTCATTATCTAACTTTAACCTATCCATTTCCCTTTTTAAATTTTCTAACCTACCTGCCCGATTAAGGGATCTGACATTCCACACTCCAACCCGTAGAACGCCAGTTTTCTTCCTCCTGATAACAACATCCTCCTGAGTAGTCCCCGCCTGGAGATCCAAATGGGGGACTATTTTACCTCCTGAATATTTTACCCAAGAGGACGCCATCATCATTTAACCATACAGTAAAGCTGCATGCCCTCGGGAAAAATTATGGCTGTAGTTTCCCCTTGCTTTCAGCTGTAAAACACACATAGCACAAACAATGACTTACACAACAAGCACAATGATGGTTCCCATAACAAAGCTTTAAGTTAGGACTACAGCACAACAATTAAAAAATATAAAGTCGGGAGGAATATATGAGGTACCTATCTTTGTTCTGAAGGTGTGCATGGATAGCATATAAACCCCACTAACAAAAATAATAAATGATTCTGTTAGTTTAGGTGCCTTCTGAGGATACCTAAATAATTTATGAGTAGTACCCTTGGCTAAGAAGGGTATTGTAGAAAGCACCGAGAACTACTGCTGTTTTCATTCTAAAAAATAACTGAAGCAATCATAAAAGATAGATTTCACTTACATTAGTAAATACAACCTCATTAAAGAAGTACAGCTGGGTTCCAGAAGGGATAGAGTACAGTAAAGGCCACTCCAAAGTTCTTGGAATTGGTACTTGAAGCTCGTGGTAGAGATGATTGTGTTAGTAGCATCATCTTAATCTTGTTGGAGGCTTTACTGTAAACAACTATTGAGTAAGCTAGAATCCTAGACATAAGGGGGGGCAACAAACAAGTGGTTTCTGTACTATTTGGAATACAGGGGGCAAAAGGTGGAGTTTGTTCATACATCTGCTGATGATAATTTTTTAGTAAAACAAATGCCAGACAAGAATATAAACATAGGTATTCCTCAGGGTAGTGTATTGGGTCCAATTCTTTTCTTCATATACATAAATGACTTTCCACACAGTGTAAGACATCGAGAAAAAGTTCTCTTTGCCAATGACAGCAACATTGTAGTCCATGAGAGAACTTCAGAACCCCTATTGGAGAAAGTAAATGAAACCCTCAAGGATGTTTACAATTGGGTGGCACGTATGCTAATAAATTAATGTTGAATATAAAGAAAACCAAAAGTATTCATTTCAGCACAGAGAGAGGAAGCAACTCAGTCATTTTAAGCATGGATGATAAATCTGTAGATGGTGTAGCAAACACAAAGGTTTTAGACATGAACATTGATTGTCAGAGAACACTGAGTGAACATAAAAAGATTCTGGTAAAAATAATGTCATCAGTGTGGTACACTCATAGGGTGTTAGCATCAGTTTGTAACAGGCAATGTCTTGTGGTGACCTACACAAACTCAATTCTTTGTTATTTGATTCATTTCTGGGGATCAAAGGTACAAAACATGGACATTGTTTTTAAAGTGCAGAAAGGGGCCACAAGAATAACAATTGGAAGCAGTAGTAGGGCTCAATGTAAAGAGCTGTTTAAAAACTTAGGCATCCTCCGTGCATTTTACAAGATGGCGCCGATAGAAAAGTGTAGTGGCACTGTGCTCTCGTCCAAAAGGCAAAAAATAAGCAGTTCGTCGTGTAAAGAATGTGAAAAGCGAGTTATGAAAGGTATTTGGTGTGCCAAGTGCAACTATTGGTTACACGAAAAGTGCGCGAAAATAAACTTAAAATACATCAGTGAAGATTTTCCGTGGACGTGTCACGCTTGTTTACGTAACGAAACGGCCGATCTTGCAACTATAGTGGACTCCAAAAATGAAATTATAAAATTACTTCAAAATGACATTCAGGCATTAAAAACTGAAATACTATGTTTAAAGGAAGAAAATTCTAGATTAATACTTGAAAAACAGTCCGATGTGGGTGAAATACATAAAACAAAACAGCAACAAGAATTGAAAACCACGTGTGAAAGTGCAACTGCAAATGCAAGTAGAGTCACCAAAATTACAAAAAGTAGTCCTAAGGTTAAACAAGCTCAATTTCAGTGTAAAAAGAATGTTAAAATTTACAGAGATAGTCATGCACGCAATATTTCAGATTGTATGTCTAACTCGACCACAGAAAACGTGCGCATTTCATCCGTTATTAAACCTGGGGCGAAGTTTGTTGATGTAACAAGCTCTGTAAACAATGACTGCACCGATTTTACAGAAAGTGATGTCGTTGTTATTATAGCAGGTTCAAACGACGTTTATTGCAACGAGGCCAGTTCATTTATTAAAAAGTTGATTGTTATGTTAATGATGTTGTCCCATACAAATGTGATCTTGTCAAATATTCCGGCGAGATTTGATCTGCCAGACTGGTCGTGTGTGAACCGAGAAATCCGATCTACAAACAAAAAATTAAAACATTTCTGCTCCAAGTTAAAAAATGTGAGACTGCTGGACCTTAACAGTTATCAAAGAAGCAGCTTTACTGTACATGGACTACATCTTAATCGTCTGGGTAAGAATACTCTAGCAACTGACATCAACAGAGCTACTGAGGAAACAAAAATCGATAATTCAAATCTGATACCTTGTACCTCAGATGTCATACACATGAAAGACGGAAGTGATAATTATATATGCCTGCAGAGCAAGCAAATGGAAATAATTCCTCACTGCAGTGTCAAGACTGTTGATTTTTTAGGATAAAGTCCCTCAGTGTTCCCAATTTAGAAACTATCAATTTGTGTGACAATGTTAACCTTGAGAAGGATATATCCTCTCATGATTGTACTAATGTATCATTTTTACATTATAATGTTGAGGGCTTGGGTAACAAAATCAATGTATTTGAGGCCTTAGTTACAGATCTAGCTCCATATGTAATCGTGGTTACATAGCATCAAAAAGCTGAACAGAACATAAAGGAGGGGGTGTTGCTACTTGTAAAATGTAACCTAATAAGTTCTGTAGAAAAAGTATCATGGGTTAAGGATTATTGTATCAAGAAAGACTTTGAAGCAGTGATAATTAAGTTAATGATTGTATCTGTCCCACTTATTGTGGTAGGTATATATCGAGCCCCTTCTGGTAATCTCGAGGTTTTCCTGGAAGCACTGGATACTGTATTGGGGAAGCTAAGCAAGGGTGGTAATACAGTAAATATTGTAATGTTAGGAGACACTAATATAAACACACTAAGCAACAGCCAGGAATGCAAAGGTTTACAAGACTGCATAAGATCCTATGATATTAAAGATCTACTTGGTCATGTGCCCACTAGAATAACTGAGTCAAGCAGCAGTTCCATAGATCATGTGATGACCAATTATGAAAATGTTGTGTCGGCACAGACTGTAAACGGGCACATATCTGATCATCTAGGACAATTATTAGTGATTGGTTGTCTTAATAAACTTAAACAAAACAAAAAATATGAGAAAAGAAGATTATTTTCTGAATACAACATCACCTTGCTAAAGAAAACTTTGGGTCAAGAATCTTGGGAATCAGTTTATAGAGAAAGAGGAGTTGACAGCAAATGGGAAGTATTTGTAAAAATTTTAGCCAGACATATTGATATTACTATCCTGGCAAAGAAGATCAATGTAAATAAAAATAAACCTCCAGTAGTCAAACGTGTAAAACTTGATGAAAAAACGAAAAGACTCAAAGAAGGAATGGAGTATATGTATAAGCTACACAGAGAAACCAGTCTTGATTCATATAAAGAGGATTATAAAAAATATAAATATGAGTATCGCAAGGAAGTAAGGAGAAGAAAAGTAGAACATATTAGTAAACAGATCCGAAATTCTGAACGTGTCTCAAAGTCGTGCTGGGCAGTAGTTAATGATATGAGGAACACTGATTCAAAAACTAAAATTAATAATATAGAGTTAAGTATACATAATTATAATTTTTCTGATCCTTATATAGTTAGCAATATATTTAATGATTACTTTATAGATGCTATTGAAAATCATACTTGCATGAAACAGGAGAGGCAGTTTAAATATGATAAGGAAAAGGAATGGGACTCTTGTATGCTACCTACAGTAACCATCAAGGACGTAACAGAGCTAATTGACAACCTAAAACATAAAAGATCAGCTGGATGGGATGAATTCTCTCCTTTTCTACTGAAAAAATGCAAGGGTGAGTTAGCCAGACCATTAGTCCATCTAATAAATTGTGTACTTGAAGAAGGTGTGTTTCCGAAGAAACTGAATCTTGCTTTAGTTAAACCTTTATATAAAAAAGGGGAAAGAAAACAACCACAGAACTACAGACCAGTTGCCTTAACGTCAGTGTTTGGTAAATTAATTGAAAAAATAATGCTAGAAATCCTAATTGAAATCCTAATTGAGCACTATAATATGAATAACTTAATAGGAGATTTCCAACACGGCTTTAGAAGTGGTTGGAGCACCATATCTGCAGCAGTACAGTTTGTACACTGTCTGATGGAGAAAATAAATGAGGGTTACGAAACGGCAGGAGTGTTTTTAGATCTTTCCAAAGCGTTTGACAGAGTCCATCATGGCGCTCTTTTAAGTAAACTTGCTTATAATGGTGTCAGTGGGAAACTGTTGCTTTTAATAGAATCTTACCTTAAAGATAGACAACAATGCACAGAAGTTGTGTATGATAATGGAGAGGTAATTGCAAAAAGAAGATCAAAGATAAGGAACATAAATTTTGGTGTGCCACAAGGCTCTATCTTGTGCCCCTTCTAGTTTATTTGCTACGTGAATGATTTCCCAAAAGTATTAGACACCAGTCATCATTTTACTATGTATGCTGATGACACCTCTGGAGTTTGCTGGGCACGTAGTAATGATGACCTAAATTCAGTGGTACAGAATTTTGTTGAAAAAGCTCAAACACATTTTGAAGAAGAAAACCTGAGGGTCAATATTAACAAAACTTATTTAATTTATTTTAAGACAAGTAGTTCAAATAAAAATACTATTCTAAATGAGGACATTCAGGAAAATACCTGTTCAGAATGTAAATTTCTGGGGATATATATATAGATGACAGACTTTCGTGGAATCAGCAAATAGATCATGTCTGTGGTAAAATAACATCTAGTCTGTATTTACTAAGGAGATTAGTTCAATATTTAGATATCGAAGCAATAAAAATAGCGTATTTTGGGTTGGTGTATCCCCATCTATCTTATGGAATTGTATTGTGGGGTGGGTGTAGCCAATACAATATAAAAAGGGTATTTGTATTGCAGAAAAGAGTAATAAGAACTATGGCAAAAGTAAGACCCAGAACTTCATGTAAAAACCTGTTTATTAAGTTTAATATTATGACTATATATGCAGTATATATGTTTCAATCAATATTATTAGTGAAAAAAGACAAAAAAGTGACAAACAGGAATATGGAAATCCATGATTACAATACAAGACAAAAATCAGACTTTCATATGGTGAGCAGACGATTGAATCTAACAACAAATACCCCATTCATTAAGGGAGCAATATTTTAGAATTCTCTGCCAAACAACCTGAAACAGCTTTCTGGTAGAATTTTTAAAAACGAGTTAAAAAATGGCTTGTATTGAAGTGCCCATACAGTATGGTGCTGACATGATTTGACCTCAGGAATGCTACATTAAACATACTTAAATGATATTTTACTTAGTAGCATGTAATCTATTTATATTGTGTATCAATAATCTGAATGTAATTATTATAACATTGCCCATGCATGTTAAATATATGTTTCGAGCTGTAAGATAAATAAATAAATCAAATGAATACATATAGCAATCTGTGGTACATATCAGGGAAAATACTACTAAATACTGCACTAATACATCTATTCATAATCATGGAACAAGGGCTAGTCTGGAGTAACATTTCCCCAAGAAAAGCAAAACTCAAAATAGCATTTCATACCAGGGGATCAACTTGTATAATTAACTGCCACAGTAAATTAAAACAACTGCTAGAACACATTTATTTAAAAAGGTAGCTAAAATCTTCTTCACAAGTACTGCATATTACACAATTAAAGATTTATTACAGGACACAACATAATAGGTAGTAATGAAAGGGAATACTACAGCAGCCTGTCACATTTCAGTACATGGTTATGGTTTACTGTTTTCAGAAGGCTCATGTGTCAAGATATATAATGGAGGACAATAATGTGCATTGGGCACAGTTTTTCAGGTGCACTGTTGAGTGTGAAGTCCAGTATTAAGGTAAGGGACACAGCAGCATCTTCTCAGTCAAGCAATCATCGGTGGGTTTCTTAGTGTGAGCGGCAGTGAAGAGTAGAATTATGTTTTACTTTGCCAGTGATCAGAAGCAGATGAGCAGAAATCAGTGAATGTCCTCAGTGTGTGGGCAAAGAAGGAAACTATGTTTGATTTAGCAAGTTATCTGAAACAATTTATGCATAAATGAAGGAACATTATTCAAAAGAGAATTACTTAATAAGGCAGTTTATTGGTTGGTTTGGGATGATGGGGGGGGGGGGGGGGGGGGAAGGGGACCAAACTGCTTGGTCATTGGTCCCTCGTTCCTGTTAAAACATCACGAGAGAAAGAATAAAACAAACTAAGCCAAATGAGACGTACTGCACAATACCGAAAGGAAGGAAAAACCACAAGAACGACAGAAAGGCATCAAACACTACAAGGAACAAAAGAGGACAAGAAAACCACAGACACAAACAAGAAACAGGTAGAGAGTTAAAACAAGAAAGCAGATTACCATGGCTGGCTGACCACAAGAATAAAAATGAGAAGCCAGCCACTCTGCAACACATCAAATCATCCAGCCTAAAAGCACTAAGGTGGAGGACACAGAGGGAAGGACATGCACTAACACATAGATCAAATGATAAAACCCAACCTCACGTATAAAACATAAAACTAAATCAGCCGAAGAGGTGTTGTCAAAATTAATGGCAACAAGTCCAGTAAACAAAGATTTCGTCACAGGGCAGCCAAAGAATGACAGCGCAACAGAATATGGGCCACTGTCAACTGGGTGCCGCACCGACACTGAGATGGGTCTCTACGGTGCAGGAGATAGCCATAGGTGACCCCTGTGTGGCCAATGCAGAGCTGGCAGAGAACCACAGAGTCCCTACAAGAGGCCCGCATGGAAGACTTCCACACGTTTGTAGTCTCCTTAATGACACGCAGTTTGTTGTGCATACTGTTATGATATTCTGTCTCCCAAAGCCAAAAAACCTTGCAGCGTAATAAGAAACGCAGGTCAGTTACAGGAATGTCAATCGCCTTAAGCGGTTTGCATGTAGCCTGTTTGGCCAGCCAGTCAGCAAGTTCATTGCATGGGATGCTGACATGTCTTGGGGTCCAGACAAACACCACTGATTGACTGGACCATTCCAGGGCATAGATGGACTCCCGGATGGTCACTACCAAAGGATGCCGAGGGTAGCACTGGCCGATAGGTTGGAGATTTCCAAGTAGTCAGTAAAGAGATGAAAAACTCGCCAGGGCATGACCAGATGAGCTCAAGAGCACGAGATACGTGCACCAGCTCTGCAGTGAAAACACTGCAGCCATCTGGCAAGGAGTGCTGTTCAATATGACCTCTGTGAACATAGGCAAAGCCAACATGACCATCAATCAAGTTGTTGGTCCAAACCACTTCAGAGCCCTGGGACATTTCAAGAATCGAAAGGAAGTGACAGCGGAGAGCCACAGGGTTAATGGAGTCTTTAGGGTCATGTGAAAGGTCCAGACATAGCTTCACTCTAGGTTTATTCCATGGAGGTGTATGTGAATGGACCTCGAGTAGAGGCGGTAGACAGAAGGATCCAGCTCAGACAGAAGAAATAGGACACGACCCACAATCTTAAGCCCTGACCCCGGCCACCAATGTGGGAGATGAGCTGCCATGGTTGGGAAAAGGAGACAGTAATTCAGTCACTCAGGAGAGCTACAAATGTATGCAAAATAACTGACGAGCAGTTGTGCACATCTGATCTGCAATGGAGACTCCACCAGTGCGCTGGTCACCGGACTCGTCCTAAAAGCTCATGCCGCTAGTCGAACTTCGCAGTGGTGCACTGGGTCGAGTAAACGCAACACTGAGGGCACTGCTGAACCATAAACCACACTCCCATAGTCAAGGTGGAATTGAACAAGGGCTCTGTAGAGCTGCAGCAGCATAGAGCGATCTGCACCCCAGTTGGCGTTGCTCAGGCAGTGGAGGGCATTGAGGTGCTGCCAGCACTTCCACTTATGCTGATGAAGATGAGGAAGCCAAGTCAATTGGTGTCAAAAGCCAGTGCTAAGAATCGATATGTCTCCACTACTGTGAGTGGATTGTCATTAAGGTAAAGTTCTGGTTCCGGATGAATGGTACAATGCCGAAAGAAGTGCATGAGACACGACTTCGTGGCTGAAAACTGGAAGCTGTGGACTTGAGCCCATGATTGCACCTTGTGGATGGCTACCTGTAGGTTCCCCTTAGCAACACCAGTACTGGAGCAGCAGTACAAAATGCAGGAGTCATCTACACACAGAGAAGGTGAGACTGACAGCCCTACAGCTGCTGCTAGACTGTTAATGACAACTAAAAATAGAGAGACACTCAACAACAAAGCCCTTTGAGAATCCATTCTCCAGGATATGGATGGGGGGGGGGGGGGGGGAACTATGGAAGGCACCCACATGGACATGGAAAGCACGGAGCAACAGGAAGATTTGGATAAAAAATTGGGAGTGGGCTCTGGAGAACCCACTCATATAAAGTGGCAAGGATATGATGCTGTCAGGTTGTGTCATACGCTTTCTGCAAATCAAAAAAGATGGCGCCTGGAAAAGGCTGTTTGGATGGCAGACTCAAGCAACAGAAGATTATCAGTGGCATAGCGACCATAGTGGAAACTGCCCTGACATGGATCAAGTAGGCCCTGTGACTCCAGGAGCCAACACAACTGCCAACTTACATTCTAATACCTTACAAAGAACATTGGTGAGGCTGATGGGTCGACAGCTATCCACATAAAGCAGGTTTTTACTGGTTTTGAGCACTGGAACGATGGTGCTTTCCCGCCATTGCGATGGAAAGGTGCCATCACACCAGATCCGGTTGAAGATGACAAGGAGATGTCACTTGTAGTCAGTCAATGTGCAAGGGCACTGGGAGCTCCCACTCTGTAAATGGGGCATTATAGGGTTCACTGTGGTGTGTAGTGAACGAGAGTCTTCCCTTCCATCTGCAGTTGGAGGGTGTGAAAGGCTGGGGGATAATTCTCCGATGCAGCCGGAGGCTTGAGCATAGTGCTCAGCAAAGTGCTCAGCAATGACGTGGGCGTTGGTAGATATAACGCCATTGATGTTAATGCCAGGGACACCTGTTGGGGTCTGGTACCCAACAACATGTCTGATCTTCGACCACACTTGGGAAGGTGAAGTATGGCAGCCAATGGTCAAGACATACCTCTCCCAACTCTCCTGTTTCCATCTTTTTATAAGCTGACGAACACTGGCATGGAGCCATTTAAAAGTTATTAGGTGCTTCAGGAAAGTGTGCCACCTATGTCACTGTAGAGACCGCCTCAGCAATTTCTGGCAACCACCAAGGTACTGTCTTTTGCCGGGGGCACCCAAAGGAGTGAGGGATCACGTTTTCTGCCACAGAAACATCGTCTCTTGGTGACTCTCTCAACCACCACATCAATGTCACCATGTGGGGGAGATTCAGCAGTGACAGCAGAGGTGGAAGCTTCCCAGTCTGCCTTGTTTAAAGCCAATCTGGGTAAGCATCCGTGGGTATGACGCCGGGAGAGTGACAGGAAGATGAGAAATGGTCACTATCACACAAGTCATTGTGGGCGCCCCAGTGGACAGATGGGAGAAGTCCTGGGCTGCAAAGTGGTAAATCAATGGGTGAGTAACTACTATGAGCCATACTGAAATGTGTGGGGGCCCCAGTATTTAAGAGGCAGAGGTCAGGTTGAGACACTAAATTTTCGACATCTTTACCTCTGTCAGTAAGCACGGTGCCACTCCTCCACAAGGGGTTATGCGTGTTAAAATTTCCCGAAAGTAAGAAAGCTTTAGGGAGTTGATGAATCGTACTGCACCATCTGGAGGAAGATACATGTTGCACACAGTGATTTCCTGTGTTGTCCTTATTCTGACAGCCACAGCTTCAAGAGGTGTTTCAAGGGGTACAGGTTCACTACAAACCAAGTTCAGGACACAGATGCAAACTCCACCTGAGACTCTATTCTAGTCACTACAAATCTTGTAATATCCCCTATAGCTACGGAGGGCAATGCAGAAAGCAGGCATAAAGCTTAAGAGTTGCCGTAGCTCAGTCAGGTGGTGGAAAAAACTGCAGCAATTCCACTGGAGTATGACGTTATCATGAGGCTGGGATGGCATGAAGCGTGCAAGGAGGCACTTGATGCCTCGGGGTCACCTGCTGCCACCGACTGAGTACTGGTACCCATTCCTATTGCAGATGAGGCATCAGTGAGATCCAGATCCTCAGGGGGACACTAAAATCTCCACCTCTTCCTCAGATGCAAAACCAGTAGGGAGCGGTAGTGTTGGGGCCACCAAAGGGTCCTGTTTCTTAGCAGTCTTCTTCTTTGTTTGCTTGCCCTCTCGCTTCTCTTTAGGGTCTTGCTGCCAGGACTTCTCTGAAGTAGCTTCAGGCACGGAGGAAGACCATGAAGCTCTTCGTCCAGCAGCTTTTGGCTCCTTTAGCCACTAGTGAGTGTCCGCTTTGGCATTAGTGGAGACCTTGGAAGAGAGAGTCCCAAGGGGCCCCTTCCGCACGAGGGGAGGGAACTGATGGCCCCTGAGTTTGAGGGAGTATTGCTATTGCTCCCAAAGTAGGTGCTTTGGGAGCAACGAAAGAAGATTTTCCCCCTGCTGCCAAGGGGGCAGATGTATTCTGGCGGCCCGGAGGGCTCACTGTTCACGGCACAGCGTGTGGAACTACTGGCACTTGGGACGATGGTGGTGAAGTAGCTGCAGCATACAGGGACGTCAACCAAATGGGGTGTAATCTTTCAAATTTATGCTTAGCCTCTTGGTAAGTCAACCAGTCTGGAGTCTTGTACTCCACGATTTTCCACTCCTTTGGGAGTACTGTGCAGTCTGGCGAGCAGGGAGAGTGGTGCTCTCCACAGATGATACAAATGGGAGGAGGCGCACATGGAGTATCTTGGTGCAGTGGACGTCCGCAGTCTCGACATGGGGCTGTGGAAGTGCAGCGAGAAGGCATGTGCCTGAATTTCCAGCACTTAAAGCACCGCATAGTGGGAGGGATGTATGGTGTAATGTCACAGACTAAAAACTGAGATGAATATGTCTCTCTTCTTTCTGTAGCCCTACGCTCCTCCCATGGTGTAGCAAGGGAGGGAAATGATTTAGGGTCATATCTGTCAGCATTGTATTCGATCTTTCCCTTCTTAGAGACTGCTGGTGCCGTTTGCTCACCAGCAAAAGATAACTTAATCCACTTCATTGTGGGTCATCTGCCCTAATGTCACCCACTCCGATCAGGGGCTCTCCCCATGGGTGCCAGCCAGCCGTAGAAAAGGTCAACTGGCATGATGGCCACTGCTGGGGTCCAGATGCCCCATGAAGACAGGTATCTACTCCTGGGCATACATGGGGAGTTTACAGTTCAGGCATCAGCAGTGTGATCCCTGTGTTGTCAGGGGGCTACCACCAAATGGGTACATAATGGACCCACCACAACAGGCTGGCTACCGTGCTGGCTATTGGCCACAGAGGAATCGAATATTGTCATGGAAACGAAAGAGGACAGGAGACAGCGGAAGATGATGATGTACTCCGGAAAGTGCCCTCGCCCAAATAGTTGAATTGCAGGTGGAGATGCAAAACCATGACGAGAAGAGGTTAAGGAGATCGAATCTAAGGGCACTATGGATAACTCACGCACCATGTAAGGCATCCTTCCCCGTATGGCCCACACTTCTGTAAAGTTTAGAAAGTAGCAGGTCAAACCATAAAATGGGACCTGAACTTATAGGGCCGATAAGTGAGAGACTCCTTTTAGTCACCTCTTACGAGAGGCAGGAATACCTTGGGCCTATTCTAACCCCCGGTCCTGCAGGGCAACTGTTAGAAGAATGACCTCAAATTCTGGAGGATGGAGTTGCTTTGTTTGGCCATTCTGATTTGGATTTTCTGTGGTTCTCCTGGATTGTCAAGGTAAATGCCAGGACGGTTTCTTAGTCTAGGCCACAGCTGAATACCTGTACTATCCCCTTAATGCACGTTATGTATGCTATGTATTATATTTTGGCCTACTGATTGGCACTATATTATCTTGACAAATTCTCTATCACTGTGAGATAGTCACTGGGTGAATAAAAAGAAATAAATAAACACTTCCAATAAGACACTCACACTACATCCCCTCTCAAAGCCATGTACTCTAGGCACTGTAGCCAAACATAATTGGAATAGCCAATTTAACTTACACACAGTGCTTATGATTTATTACAAATGAAACTTCCAAGACTGTAGGGGGGGGGGGGGAATAAAAAACCTGCAGAAATCCTGTCACAGTCTTAAAACTGCAGTAGGCTACACGGAACACCTCCAGTTAGGAAAGAACCAATTAAAGGTTCAAATTTTCTCTATCTGTTCTTACTTGAAAATGTGAGTAATCACATCACACAATTTTCACAAATTAGTGGAAGCTTCATAAACAATGTGTAATCTATCATACACTATCAACCAAAAATTTGTGTTGAGATATGTAAATTGATAGTCGACAGTTTTTTTGGTTACTTCTTTGGGTTTCAATTACTTAGTGGTGATTATGGGTTCTGGGGTACGTAGCAGTTGTTATAAGCATGCTGATTAATTAATAAAACATTATTTCAGAAAGCTTTCACATTTATATTAAAAACTGTTCAATAAAAGGTTACAGGCCTAGGCACAAGTATGAAAGTACGGTTTTATAAATATTAAAATCGAAGTCATATGCGGAAATCTAGAGCTAGTTCAGAAATTACACACGTGTCGATCTCTCATTTTTTGCCGACTGATTAGTCGTGTGTGCAGACTGCTGATATATTTTTCTTTTCTTTTTTTTTCTCACTCAATGCTAAAAATTAGTGGTACTGGACTTCCAGTGGTTGAAAAGTATTTGACATGTAAATTTGCCATTAAGATGTATTTTGCCCATGACGAACTGTGGGATGTTGTTGAAATCCCTCCTTTGGATCAGACGATATGGAATGACTCTTGGAAGAAGAAAGACAAAAAGGCACATTCCCGGATTATACTTTTCTTGGACAAGATGAGTCATTCCCATATAAAGGGACACAAATGCAGCAGCAGAAGCTTGGGTGGCCTTGGAAAAAGAATTTGAAGACTCAGGGCTTACAAGTAGAGTGGGCTTGCTTAGATCAAAAGCTAATTAGATAAACATAAGTCAGTAGACGACTACTACAATTGAGTAATAACAACTGCATTTAAGTTAAATGAAGTGTAGTTTCCAGAGAATGAATAGTGGATAGAATCCTGGCTGGATTACCTGATCATCAGCCAATGATCATGGCAGCTAAGAACAGTGGCACACATATCACGGGATATGCTATTATAGTGAAAGGTGACAGAAGTGGAAATTAAGAATCTGCTCTATATGCAAACAAGCAGAGGCCTACAAAATGCATGATTAAATGCTAAATCTGCAACAAACCGAACCATATTGCTAAATACTGTTCTAGCAAGGAGAGAAAGGAGAAAGCTCATCAAAAAATAACAGTAACATATATGTATTTAGAAACAGTCTAAAGAAAAAAGAGCTTTTCTTGCAGTTGATGTTAAATAGTCTCACAGAAAGAATACATAGTATTTAGAGTCCTGTGTCCTGACTCACATCACTAATGATGGAAGGAAGCTTCATAACGTTAAGCCACATACTAGTTCAGTGGCCAATGTGGGAGGTGATGGCTTAGTAGCAGAGACTATTGGAATGTTCATCTGATTATCTGACCTGCTGATAAAACAGCAGAAGTAGAAGCATCTGATGTCATTCATATCCCAAACTCAGCTGTAAACTTGCTCTCAGTAAGATTGTAAGCAAAGAGCTTAGAGTGACTTTTAGCAAAAAAAGATGGATTCGTCTCTTATGAAGAAGGTGAACTAATTGCCAACACATTGCCTAAAAGTGGAATCTATTGTCTGAGTACAACTGAAATGAAACAGTGCTACTATACAAAGATAGTGGATTCTTATGGCATCACAGGATAGGACATATGAATTGCAAAAGTATGCTGAAGTTGTCAAAGTTTTCGATGGAACTAAATGAAGATACTGTGATTAAGGATCCCTGCAAGTTGTGCATCATGGAAAACAGTCACGTCTTCCATTCAAACTTAGCAAAGGGTATTCTAAACACATCTTAGACTTAGTACATTCCGATTTCTGTGGGCAAATGGAGACAGAGTCTATTGGTGGAAACCATTATTTTCTCACATTCGCTGATGATTTTTCAACATTCAAGTTCGTTTATTTCTTCAAGAAAAAAATCTGAGTAACGCAGATATTCAAAAACTTCAAAATCATGGTGGAAAAGCAGACAGGCAGAAAAATCAAGAAGTTGAGCTCTGACAATGGAAAGGAATGTGTCAATGATTAACTAAAAAGATTTCTGACTTCTGAAGGTATCA
Source organism: Schistocerca cancellata (assembly GCF_023864275.1). Lineage (NCBI taxonomy): Eukaryota > Metazoa > Arthropoda > Insecta > Orthoptera > Acrididae > Schistocerca > Schistocerca cancellata. The sequence goes on along the minus strand of NC_064628.1, from coordinate 240,844,702 downwards.
TCCACCAGCTTACAGTATGTTACAGTCCACAGAAAAATGGTGTTGCTGAGAGAGCTGACAAAACATTGGTTGAGAAAGCTCATACCATGATGTACAAAGCAAACCTACCAAAGGAGTATTGGACTGAAGTTGTGTCTATGACTGCATACATATCAAACTGTTTGCCTTCCACCACACTTGGCTATATGACAACTTATGAACTTTGGCATAGAGAAAGCCTTGTTTCTCACAATTAACTTTTGGGTGCAGTGCTATGGTTCACATTCCAAAACCCCATGACAAGAAGTGGGATAAGAAGTCATGGAAGTTGACATTTGCAGACTACTGTAATGCAATAAAGACTATAAATCCATCAGTAGGGAGCCTCCAGAAGTGTAAATAAAAAGGGATCTCAGGAAAAGTAAAGCAGATTTACTCTGCAGTAAATTAAGTATAATAAGCTGGTCTGTAGACCACAATAGTTCAAGCTTGATGAACTATGACAAATTCTTAAATAGTTTCTTAAACGTATTTAATGAATCATTTCTTCGTAGATCTAAGCAAAAGAAAGTAAATGGTAAACTCAAATGGATTACAACAGGAATAAAAATTTCTAATGCCACAAAGAAAGAGCTCCACAATGAGTTAAAATCAAACAGAAATCTGGATCTTGTTACTTATGTCAAACAGTATAAAGCTGTATTTAGGGAAGTTGTAGTGGCAGCTAAAAAAATTGCAAATAATAAATTCATACGAGAACACAGAAATAAGACAAAAGCAGTGTGGTCAGTTGTTCAGTCTGAATTAGGAGCCAAAGTAAAAATTCATGAGCTTTTGAAAATTAGATGTGAAAATGTAATTACAGTAAACCCTGTTCAGATGGCAAGTTGTTTCAATGAATTCTTACTAAACAAAGTAAGATCAGATGTGGATATGACATTCTATCAAGGCATCACAAATTTGGAAAACGGCCAGAACACATCTTTTAAAAAATTTGAAAAAATCACCCAAAGGGATGTGGAAAAGGAAATATTGTCTCTAAAAAACAAAACCTCACATGAGTGGGATGAAATAACCACATCTGTAATCAAGTGTGTGTACAATACTATTCCTCAACTGCTGTCAATTATTATAAATCAATCTTTTGAACAGGGATGCTTTCCAAATGTATTTAAATATGCTGAGATCAAACGTCTATTCAAAAAAGGATCAACAGAAGATATGGGAAATAAGCACCTTATCTCTCTTTTGCAAGTCTTCTCTAAAGTGTTTGAAAAGATTGCAGCAAAACAAATAAATAAATTTCTTTCTGTAAATGATAATTTTTAAAAACCAGTTTGGATTCCAAGAGGGTGAAAACACTGTGAATGCTATAAATGAGTTTATCCAAAAATTATGCTCCACGTTAGATAATGGTAGAAAGGTCACAGGAATATTCTGTGATCTAACTAAAGCTTTCAATTTAGTGAACCATGCATTACTCCTCCACAAATTACAGATGTATGGAATCAGGGACACTGCTTTAAAATGCTTTGGCTCTTAACTGTCAGATAGGAAACAAAGAGTAATTTTAACTTTAAATGGAATCAATTATTCCTCAGACTGGAAAACATTTCCCTAAGGAGTCCCACAAGATTCGATATTGGGTCCCTATCTGTTTCTTTTTTACACAAATGACCTACCACTTGCTATTGATGTTCATTCAGTCTTATTTGCTGATGATCCATCAGTTCTAATTGAAAATGATATATCTGAAAGTATTCCAGAAAAAGCAAAAAATACTTTAGAATAACTTGAATCTAGGTTCCATCAGAACAGACTAAAACTAAATGTAACTAAAACCAAAATGATGCAATTTGAAGCTAAATCAGTAGAAATTACTGAAATAAAGATAACTTGCAATGATCAGGATATCACAGAAGCAAACCATGTGAAGTTCTTAGGCCTAAATCTTGATAAAAATTTAAATTGGAAGGCACACACAGATTACTTAACAGACAAAATGAACAGCCTGGCATTTTCAATGTGTATTTTGTCAGGTGCCACAAACATGGATACCAGAAAGATATTTTATCACTGCTACTTTGAGTCAGTTATTCGTTATGGCACAATTTTCTGGGGAAATTCAGCAAATGTCACTAGGCTCCCAGTATTGTCAAAGAAAGTAATTATAAACATGTGTTTTGAAAAAAAAAAAAAAAGCGTGGGGGGGGGGGGGGGAGGGAGGGGTGAAATCCTGTACTATCTATCCCCTCACTTTACATATATTTCTTATTTAAAAATCATCATCTTATTTAAAAATCAACATACACTAGACACTTCTAATTTCAAACTTCCAACACACAGTTTAAAACTTTATGCCCAAATGCCAGAGTATATGGGGTTAAAAATTTTCAATAAAATAAAAGGCAGTAATATATTTAAGATGGAACTTGGTTCACTGAAAAGACTGCTCTTTACTCTTCTGGTGGAAAAGTGTTATTATTCTGTCGAAGAATTCATTGAGAACAGCTTGACAGTCTGAATACAGGGATTGTATTACATGTATTATTTTATGTACATGTGTAGCTGTAACTTAGAAATGTAAAATATTATGTAAACTTTTGTATTTCTCTTAAAAAAGGAGAGAGAGAGAGAAAAGTATCTCTTTGTAAACCTTGATATGTCTCATGTACATCAAATCAAATGCTTTGAAAATTGTATGTAATGAGATGAATAAATCACACATCGCTGGCCAGATAACTGTCAGCAGGGTTGTAAAATTCCTTGAGGATGAGAATTTTTCAAGATCAAAGACAGAGGAAGCTAAGACCACAAATGCCTTAGGAGTGGAACAAGAAGCAGTTCTTCAGGTCATCAATACTTCATAAACTGAAGAAAAAGTTAAATGAGAAGAGAGTAACAATAAACCCTTTTATGGCTTTGACAGTGATTCATAAAAACTGAAGTTCAAGACAAGGGTCATGAGAATAAAAACATAGTTGAAGAGGTTACACCTCGAAGGTCACACAGACAATCAAAACCCAAGACATGACCTGATCATGTTAGTTACTATTTGAAAGAACTTCCAAGTGAAGACACTGACATAAAAGAAACCTGGAAGGTATGAATAATGAAGAATGACAAAAAGTAATGAAAAAAGAATTCTCATTTCTAGTTCATAACAACACATTTGAAACAGTAGAGCTACCCAGGGGACACAAACCACTCAAGACTAAGTGGGTATTGAAAGTACAGTGGTCAAGCCTGCATCCATTAGATATCTCTTGTCAACAGCAGCTTGAGAGAACAGAGATCAACCATGTTGATATCACTACTGCTTATCTCTCTGGAGACTTATATGAAGACAGTTATATCATTCTACCAGAAAATTTTGCAACTCCTGGAAAAGTATGGAGGCTGAAAAAAGCTATTTAGGGACTCACACAGGCTGGTAGGAATTGGAATCAAAAAATTGATGAAGTGTTAAGAAAATTGAAATTTAACAGATCAAACATTGACCCATGTATCTATTTTCACAGACCTGGCATCAAATCAGTCATCATACCTTTATATGTCTATGATACGATACACTACTGGCTATTAAAATTGCTACACCAAGAAGATAACATGCTACAGATTCAAAATTTAACTGACAGGAAGAAGATGCTGTGATATACAAATGATTAGCTTTTCAGAGCATTCACACAACGTTGGCGCCGGTGGCGACACCTACAACATGCTGAGATGAGGAAAGTTTCCAACCGATTTCTCATACACAAACAGCAGTTGACTAGCATTGCCTGGTGAAACGTTGTTGTGATGCCTCGTGTAAGGAGGAGAAATGCATACCATCACATTTCCGACTTTGATAAAGGTCGGATTGTAGCATATCACGATTGCAGTTTATCGTATCGCGACATTGCTGCTCGCGTTGGTCGAGATCCAATGACTGTTAGCAGAATATGGAATCTGTGGGTTCAGGAGGGTAATACAGAACACCATGCTGGATCCCAACGGCCTCATATCACTAGCAGTCGAGATGAAAGGAATCTTATCCGCACGGCTGTAACGGATCGTGCAGCCACATCTTGATCCCTGAGTCAACAGATGGGGACGTTTGCAAGACAACAACCATCTGCACGAACAGTTCGACGACGTTTGCAGCAGCATGGACTATCAGCTCGGAAACTATGGCTGCGGTAACCCTTGACTCTGCATCACACACAGGAGTGCTTGCGATGGTGTACTCAACAACAAATCTGGATGCACAAATGGTAAAATATCATTTTTTCAGATGAAACCAGGTTCTGTTTACAGCATCATGAAGGTCGCATCCCTGTTTGGCGACATCGTGGTGAACGCACATTGGAAGCATGTATTCGTCGTCGCCATACTGGCGTATCACCCGGCGTGATGGTATGCGGTGCCATTGGTTACACGTCTCGGTCACCTCTTGTTCACGTTGACGCCACTTTGAACAGTGGACATTACATTTCAGATGTGTTACGACCCATGGCTCTACCTTTCATTCGATTCCTGCGAAACCCTACATTTCAACACAATAATGCACAACCGCATGTTGCAGGTCCTGTATGGGCCTTTCTGGATACAGAAAATGTTCGACTGCTGCCCTGGCCAGCACATTCTCCAGATCTCTCACCAATTGAAAATGTCTGGTCACATAAGGCAGTCACTACTCTTGATGAACTGTGGTATCATGTTGAAACTGCATGGGCAGCTGTGCTTGTACACGCCATCCAAGCTCTGTTTGACTCAATACCCAGGCGTATCAAGGCCGTTATTAGGGTGAGAGGTGGTTGTTCTGAGTACTGATTTCTCAGGAACTATGCACCCAAATTGCTTGAAAATGTAATCACATGTGAGTTCTATTATAATATATTTGTCCAATATATACCCGTTTATCATCTGCATTTCTTCTTGGTGTAGCAATTTCAATGGCCAGTAGTGTATTATTCTCAAATGACAGAAGTGTTTTGGATCAATTCAATAAGTTCTTGAAGATTGAACAGATAAGACAATGCCTAGGCAAGGAAATTACATGGGACTGTGAATATGAAATAATTTGTATCTCCCAGAAATCTTATGGAAAAAAAAAATTGTGGGGTTGTGGGGAAATCTGGAATGAGCGAAGCCAAGCCAGTGTCAACACCACTTAAACTTGGTTTGGATTTTGAAGCAGTTGAATCAAGTGATATCAATGTAGCTTATCAAGAGGCAATAGGAAGCCTTTCATATCCATCCCAAATCTCCAGATCTTACATGTGTGTCATCTCTTTAGCAAATATAATCATCGTCTTAAGAAGGTTCATTGGCTGTCGGTAAAAAGACTGTTCAGACACTTAAAGGGAACAATGGACTATGAGCTAGAATTTTCTACAGATGATGAGAGAGAGATAATGGCCTCCGGTGATGCAGGTTGGGGAAATAAAATCAATGACACACACACTGTAACTAGTTTATGCATAAAAATGCAAACTCTAATTTTGTGGTCTAGTAGAAAATTTTTAAAAAAATTGCCACTTTCTACTTTTAAACCTGAATACATGGCCTTGACATCAACTGTTCAAGATTTACTGTGGTTAAGACATATTATGTCTGAGGTACATCCGAGCAGTGTCATAAGGTCACTTACAGTATATCATGATAAAGGAGCCATTTAATTAGCCAAGTATCTAGATTTACTTTCATTCCAATTGATCTGTCATGAGGAGGTCCTCCTGGATGAAGAACATGTAAGAAAAACAACAATACATGACAAATATTTACAACTGAAACAAATAAGCTAATGTATCATTCTACAGGTCACAAGTGGAATGTTCGTCATTTTACAAATACTAATGCACTGAATTTAAAATAGAAAAGTTTTTTTATTTATTTATAAGGTAATAAACACGTAATACAATTACTGTAATACTTATTTACAATGAACACACAACTGCACTGAAATCGTGCAGAAGTTAGATTTACTTTATACACTCCTGGAAATTGAAATAAGAACACATTGACACCGGTGTGTCAGACCCAACCATACTTGCTCCGGACACTGCGAGAGGGCTGTACAACCAATGATCACACGCACCGCACAGCGGACACACCAGGAACCGCGGTGTTGGCCGTCGAATGGCGCTAGCTGCGCAGCATTTGTGCACCGCCGCCGTCAGTGTCAGCCAGTTTGCCGTGGCATACGGAGCTCCATCGCAGTCTTTAACACTGGTAGCATGCCGCGACAGCGTGGACGTGAACCGTATGTGCAGTTGACGGACTTTGAGCGAGGGCGTATAGTGGGCATGCGGGAGGCCGGGTGGACGTACCGCCGAATTGCTCAACACGTGGGGCGTGAGGTCTCCACAGTACATCGATGTTGTCGCCAGTGGTCGGCGGAAGGTGCACGTGCCCGTCGACCTGGGACCGGACCGCAGCGATGCACGGATGCACGCCGAGACCGTAGGATCCTACGCAGAGCCGTAGGGGACCGCACCGCCACTTCCCAGCAAATTAGGGACACTGTTGTTCCTGGGGTATCGGCGAGGACCATTCGCAACCGTCTCCGTGAAGCTGGGCTACGGTCCCGCACACCGTTAGGCCGTCTTCCGCTCACGCCCCAACATCGTGCAGCCCGGCTCCAGTGGTGTCGCGACAGGCGTGAATGGAGGGACGAATGGAGACGTGTCGTCATCAGCGATGAGAGTCGCTTCTGCCTTGGTGCCAATGATGGTCGTATGCGTGTTTGGCGCCGTGCAGGTGAGCGCCACAATCAGGACTGCATACGACCGAGGCACACAGGGCCAACACCCGGCATCATGGTGTGGGGAGCGATCTCCTACACTGGCCGTACACCACTGGTGATCGTCGAGGGGACACTGATTAGTGCACGGTACATCCAAACCGTCATCGAACCCATCGTTCTACCATTCCTAGACCGGCAAGGGAACTTGCTGTTCCAACAGGACAATGCACGTCCGCATGTATCCCGTGCCACCCAACGTGCTCTAGAAGGTGTAAGTCAACTACCCTGGCCAGCAAGATCTCCGGATCTGTCCCCCATTGAGCATGTTTGGGACTGGATGAAGCGTCGTCTCACGCGGTCTGCACGTCCAGCACGAACGCTGGTCCAACTGAGGCGCCAGGTGGAAATGGCATGGCAAGCCGTTCCACAGGACTACATCCAGCATCTCTACGATCGTCTCCATGGGTGAATAGCAGCCTGCATTGCTGCGAAAGGTGGATATACACTGTACTAGTGCCGACATTGTGCATGCTCTGTTGCCTGTGTCTATGTGCCTGTGGTTCTGTCAGTGTGATCATGTGATGTATCTGACCCCAGGAATGTGTCAATAAAGTTTCCCCTTCCTGGGACAATGAATTCACGGTGTTCTTATTTCAATTTCCAGGAGTGTATATAGTCACACACACACACACACACACACACACACACACACACACACAGAAGGAGTTGGCCACCAATAAATCCTTTAGGCATCTCTTAAACTGAATTTCATTGGTTGTTAAGCTTTTTATGGCTGCTGGCAAGTTACTGAAAATGTGTGTTCCTGAATAATGCACACCTTTTTGTACAAGACTAAGTGACTTTAAATCCTTGTGAAGATTATTCTTATTTCTAGTATTGATTCCATGAATTGAGCTGTTGGTTTGAAAAAGTGATACATTTTTAATGACAAATTTCATTAAGGAATAAATATATTGGGAAGCAGTAGTTCCCTAAACAGGCTTCTGCAGGATTTCTTGAGTTCACACCACATATAACTCTTACTGCACATTTTTGTGCCCGGAAAACTTTAGCTTGGCTTGATGAATTACCACAAAAAATAATCCCATATGACATTATGGAATGAAAGTAAGCATAGTATGCCAGCTTTTTCATTTTTATATCCCCTATGTCTGACTACTCGCATTGCAAATAGAGATTTGTTAAGACGCTTCAGCAGTTCTGTGGTGTGCTCCTCCCAGTTGAATTTATTATCAAGCTGTAATCCCACAAATTTAACACTGTCCACTTCTGCTATCTTCTTGTCATTGTATGTTAGACATATACTCGTGGGATACCCCTTACAAGTTCTGAACTTCATGTAGTGTGTTTTTTCAAAGTTTAGTGACAAAGAATTGGTTAGGAACCAGTGATTAATGTCCACAAATATTTTATTAGCTGATCTTTCTAAGACTACACTTGATTTGCTATTTATTGCAATGTTTGTATCATCGGCAAACGAAACAAACTTGGCATCTGGTAATGTTACTGATGATAGGTCATTGATATACACTAGAAAAGGTAAGGGTCCCAAAATGGAACCTTGTTGGACCCCACATGTGATTATTTCCCTGTTGGATGATGCCTGATAAATTGATACATGTCTTTTTCCTAATAACACCCTTTGTTTCCTGCCAAAGATATCAGATTTGAACCATTTTGCAGCATTTCCTGTTACACTATAATATTCTAATTTACTTAAAAGGATATTGTGATTTACTCAGTCAAATGCCTTTGACAGATCACAAAATACACCAGTACCCTGCAATTTTTTGTCTAATGAATTAAGCATGTTTTAACAGTAAGTGTAGATAGCCTTCTCTATATCAGATCGCTTTAGAAATCCAAACTGTGACTTTGACAATATGTTACTTGAGATAAGATGGTTATAAAGCCGATTGTACATTACTTTTTCTAAAATTTTTGAGAATGTGAAATTGGACGGAAATTTGATGCTATTTCTTTATCTCCCTTCTTAAACAGTAGCTTAACTTCAGCATATTTCAACCATTCAGGAAATATTCCACTGATAAATGACTGGTTACACAGATAGCTTAATATGTTACTTAGCTCAGGATCACATTCTTTAATTAACTTTGTTGATATTTCATCATACTCACTAGATGTTTTTGATTTTAAAAATTTTATGAAGGACATTATTTCTGCTGGGGTAGTGACGGTCAAATTCATATTATGGAAGTTACTTGAAAAGTCTGGTCTGAGGTATTCCATAGCAGCATCTACCGAACCTGACAACCCCATCTTTCCAGTAACAGTTAAATGTTTGTTACAAAGTTCTGCAATACTACACACATCTGTCACCAATGTACCATTTACTCTTAACACTATTTGTTCCACTTCATGTCTGGTTCTACCAGTCTCCTCCTTCACTACATCCCATATTGTCTTTATTTTGTTATCTGATATGATTATCTTTTCCTTGTAATATATTTGCTTTTATGTCCGTATTACAGCCTAATATTTTGCAGTATTTCTTGTAATGTGCTATAGCATCAACATCGGAACTGTTTCAGATTGACAGATACAGTTTTCATTTTGTTTTACACGATACCCCTATTCCTTGAGTAATCCATGGCTTCTTTGTAGACTTTACTCTAACCTTGGTAAGTTTTGGGAGAAAACGGTGCTCGAATAAGGCAAGCACTTTATTAGCAGGTGGTGTTGTGCTGAAAATCTTCCTTCTGAGAAAATGTCAGCTGGTGCTTTCAAAAAACCACTTTGCAATGCCAGACCTGAAACGTGTAAGAAGCTGTGGCCTTGTGGAATAAGTGGAGGAGTGACTGTACATTTTGATTTCATACTGAGTGCCAATGTCAATTTAATGGGACATGTTAAGATATGTAAATTGATATCTATAGTTCTTTTTGTTTACTCCTTTGTTGTGTTGTAATTACTCTGAGTGAATATGGGTCCTGTGGTATGAAGTAGTTTTTATGCATGTACCGATTAATTAATAACACATTATTTCTGAAGGCTTTCACATTTATATTAAAAATGCTCAACAATTAGCAACAGAATTTGAGAAAAGCAACTGTGTTTCAACTTCAAGAATGTTGAAAGTTTCAACTTACGGAATATAAATATTGACTTGTTCTTGAGTAGGGCCTATTCTGTTTTATCATCACAAAAGCTAACAACAGCCTAATGCTTGAATACAGCACTTAGCAGGTGTGGTATCCACTGTGTAACTAACTGTAGAAAGTACATTCTGGCTGCCAATAGATCTAGGTGGCTTTGTTTAAATTTGTTTGTTTTATTCGCCGACCGTTGTGGCCTAGTGGTTCTAGGTGCTTCAGTCCAGAACCGCGCTGCTACTACGGTCGCAGGTTCGAATCCTGCCTCAGGCATGGATGTGTGTGATGTCCTTAGGTTAGTTAGGTTTAAGTAGTTCCTTAGGTTAGTTAGGTTTAAGTAGTTCTAAGTCTAGGGGACTGATGACCTCAGACGTTAAGTCCCATAGTGCTAAGAGCCATTTGAATTTTGTTTTATTCACAGCAAAAATAAAAATGTTTTTTCCAGATACTGATACATTAAAATGAATTACCAATATCTACTTGAGCCTTTTCGTTATCACTTGGGCCTACTTGTTTCACAACTGCTTGCATACTATAAAATGACCATAAATCTGATGAAATGTTTGTCACAGCAAGCAAACAATAACAACTGAGCATATAGGTAACACATTTATGCAGCAGAGAGAATAAGGTATTTAGTATCTCACATACCTCTGTACCACCAGATGTAAAAACTATGTTATCTGCTTCACAATTAAGGAGCAAAGCTATATCTGTTCTGGCTGATTGCAATGCTGTTTTTGCAGCTATTCCTTCTGGATATGAAGAACTTGGATTAGCCCACACATTTTGGAGACTATCTGTTATTTTACGTACCACCTCAGGGGCTACTGGTGTCGTGGCATTGTAGTCCATGTAAATTATGTCATTCATCCTGAAAGCACAATATGTGGCAATACAAAAACAACCCTTTGTGTTAATTAACAAAGCACTAACATAACATTTCCGATAAGCACAAATAGGCTCTACATGACACACACAGGAACCGGATATGACGATTTTGAGGATGCAATAACGTTCAATGTTGCTAAACAGTAAATTCTTGAATTTTTATCTTTTGTCAGTGTCATGCTGTCAGTGAACCGGCAGTAGCATTTTCCTTTACGAAGAATGCAAGACAACGGTTCAGAACCATGTTTTCTTCAAGATCCACTTACACAGAACATATAATAACTCAACAGCAGCATGACACACTTCAAATCACTCATATCAACAATTTTCATTGTGTAAGAATTTCAGTGAATTGCGTGTTAATGACTCGGCAATTAAGACAATAATATCACCTGTTTCACGGTCGTGACTTCGGATCAGTCAGTTTCAGTGAAATCCAAGTAAGCTGGAACTATATTTCGACAAATCGCAATTTCACTTTTAATACATAACGTATTTCTTTGGCTGATTTTGATTTTGCTTGCGTGTGACAGTTCAAACCCACGCTCGAGTGGATGCCAGTGCTGCCAACACAATTGCTGTCGTGATAGGTTAAATTATTACCACGGCTCGAAACCGCGGCCGTGCTCGAAAGCTTTTCCATTCTAGCCTACTTTGTGCTTCAAAATGGTGAATTACTTATGTACTTCTACACAAGCAATTCCGTGTATAACAGCTTCTGCTTTATGGCTGTTCGTTTTTTTCATTTCTATTCACATATGCTTTCCTCTCCGGTCCATACATTACTCATAGATTAGATAGTAATGTCTTCACTTCGAGCCATAGATAATAAAACAGTTCTGAGTTCCGGATAAGCGGTATCATTGTACATTAATATAATTGAATGTGATTTTAAAAGAGATCGCTTCATATTGCTGAAAATATTCTTCGTGTGCGTTTATTGGTTGTTTCTAATTCATTCGGTACTTAATTTCATTCGTAGTGATATTGAGGTAATTTGGACTATTAGTTTCTTATTTTAGAACAATTTGTAGAATCTCATTTTCGTTTGTAGGTATGGATTTATCAGTTGCGATGAACCTTGATGATTCACGAGAGGCTATGGGCGAAGACATGTTGGCCACGATTTGTTTTTTGTAAATGTGTGGTCGCATTGCTGAGTCGTGAGTGCAGCGAACATAATTTAGCGCCTCACAAGTGTATCTCGTCGCCGTACTCACGACTTTTTCGTATGGCGCTGCAGCAAAGATCGGTTGTGGCGGTCCATTAGACGAGGTACGTGGTTAGAAAAATCTAAGCTCGCCTTGAGAGACATTATGAAAACCACGTACTGTTGGTTTTTGAGATATCCTGTGTGGCTGTGTTATGGTCGAAATTGACAAGTCGCATTTTGGCAAAAGGAAGTACAACAGGGGGGAACCTCCGGCGGGATTATGGGTTTGGAGGGCAGTAGTTTCAGGTCAGCAGTGTGACGATGTAGTGTTCAATGTAGTACCCAATCGAAAGAAGGAAGTTTTGGTCAGCTTAATTGAAGATCACGTTGCAGCGGGTTCCACTGTAATTTCAGACGGGTTTTCTTCATATAGGGATTTAGGGGAAAGGGGTTATCAGCATCTCGTAGTAAATCGCAATATTGAATTTAGATCATTATCCACAGGGGCTTCCACAAATACCATAGAGAGGGGTCAATTCTAGTGTCCGATACTACTCGTCGGCTTTGAGCAATGACGTAATGCGTGATGTTATTTTGTTTGTGCCTAGGATTGCTGTCCATGGACGTTAAATGATTTCTCTGGATTTTTTCGTTACGCACGGATATTAAAAATTCGATTCCCATTATGGTGATGCCAATGAGCAGGGACGAAAACCCAGAAACACACACAGAGGAATAGGAAGAACAGGATCGGGTTCCAAAAGTGGTTACAAGAGCAGGTAGACAAGTGAATTGTAAATTCCCTGACATACCGGGAGCATCCGGTTTTTAAAAAAAGGGGAGCTAAAGCGGCAATACGTTGACTTTCTTTGCCACGTGAGTTTAGCGCGATCGTATCGCTGCCGTATTAGAGCATAATCTTTGCCGCTGTTGGCCTAGTGACTTAGAGTTGTTTGTTTATCGTTGTTTTTTCGCGTGTTAAAATAATAAAAGTTATTCTGAACAACTGCGTATTATTCTATAGTTCGGGCATACTAGAAAGACCACACACTACATTCGTTTGTTTACGAGTATGATCCGTTCCATTCATAGATTGTCCATTGCAGCATCTTTGCCTTACGTATGATGTCATTGGTCAAAGCCGACGAGTGGTATCGGACAATAGAATTTATCCTAGAGGGTTATTGGTCAGCTGTGGAATCTCTTGTAGGGAAAAGGAAACGCCAGATTTCCACACTTCAAAGTCACCTAGACGAGTATTCGTGGAGACATAGTATTCCCCGAACATATTGCCCATTTAAATGTTTTATTAAACATGTTGGGTAAATGTACCGTCCGAAATATGTTAGCTAATTTCACATTAGGATTGGGGGGGGGGGGGTTGAATGTGTGTGTCTGTGCATGTACATGTGTGTGTGTGTGTGTGTGTGTGTGTGTGTGTGTGTGTGAGAGAGAGAGAGAGAGAGAGAGTTTTCGTAATGTGTTTGTTGTGAATGTGGGTATGTGATTTATGTTGATGTCTTTCTAGGGGAGCTTCGGTTATTCTAGGAAGTTCCCGTCTGGTAAGTTCACTTTTCCATTTTCTTCTTTTACTGCATTTGACTATTTTGACGTATTTTATTGTTGTATTACACCAATACGTATGTTTTCGTGTAATCTAGTACGTAACAGAAATTTCGCAGCTATCGTTCTTCTTTCATTTCCCAGCACTAGTATCAGTACGATGTTTTCGAATCTGTACTAGCAACATTGAAGGCAAAACGGCCGACACAACTGAAATTTCTTTCGCGTCCTTCAGTTGACCTTTACGCTGACACTATGTATTCGAAAAGAACGACATATGTAACATTGATGAGATTTACCAATATATGTCAACTGGAGAGCAGGATGCAAATGTTGTGTATAGCTATATACACTCCTGGAAATTGAAATAAGAACACCGTGAATTCATTGTCCCAGGAAGGGGAAACTTTATTGACACATTCCTGGGGTCAGATACATCACATGATCACACTGACAGAACCACAGGCACATAGACACAGGCAACAGAGCATGCACAATGTCGGCACTAGTACAGTGTATATCCACCTTTCGCAGCAATGCACGCTGCTATTCTCCCATGGAGACGATCGTAGAGATGCTGGATGTAGTCCTGTGGAACGGCTTGCCATGCCATTTCCACCTGGCGCCTCAGTTGGACCAGCGTTCGTGCTGGACGTGCAGACCGCGTGAGACGACGCTTCATCCAGTCCCAAACATGCTCAATGGGGGACAGATCCGGAGATCTTGCTGGCCAGGGTAGTTGACTTACACCTTCTAGAGCACGTTGGGTGGCACGGGATACATGCGGACGTACATTGTCCTGTTGGAACAGCAAGTTCCCTTGCCGGTCTAGGAATGGTAGAACGATGGGTTCGATGACGGTTTGGATGTACCGTGCACTATTCAGTGTCCCCTCGACGATCACCAGTGGTGTACGGCCAGTGTAGGAGATCGCTCCCCACACCATGATGCCGGGTGTTGGCCCTGTGTGTCTCGGTCGTATGCAGTCCTGATTGTGGCGCTCACCTGCACGGCGCCAAACACGCATACGACCATCATTGGCACCAAGGCAGAAGCGACTCTCATCGCTGAAGATGACACGTCTCCATTCGTCCCTCCATTCACGCCTGTCGCGACACCCCTGGAGGCGGGCTGCACGATGTTGGGGCGTGAGCGGAAGACGGCCTAACGGTGTGCGGGACCGTAGCCCAGCTTCATGGAGACGGTTGCGACTGGTCCTCGCCGATACCCCAGGAGCAACAGTGTCCCTAATTTGCTGGGAAGTGGCGATGCGGTCCCCTACGGCACTGCGTAGAATCCTACGGTCTTGGCGTGCATCCGTGCGTCGCTGCGGTCCGGTCCCAGGTCGACGAGCACGTGCACCTTCCGCCGACCACTGGCGACAACATCGATGTACTGTGGAGACCTCACGCCCCACGTGTTGAGCAATTCGGCGGTACGTCCACCCGGCCTCCCGCATGCCCACTGTACGCCCTCGCTCAAAGTCCGTCAACTGCACATACGGTTCACGTCCACGCTGTCGCGGCATGCTACCAGTGTTAAAGACTGCGATGGAGCTCCGTATGCCACGGCAAACTGGCTGACACTGACGGCGGCGGTGCACAAATGCTGCGCAGCTAGCACCATTCGACGGCCAACACCGCGGTTCCTGGTGTGTCCGCTGTGCCGTGCGTGTGATCATTGCTTGTACAGCCCTCTCGCAGTGTCCGGAGCAAGTATGGTGGGTCTGACACACCGGTGTCAATGTGTTCTTTTTTCCATTTCCAGGAGTGTAGCTCAAGTAAAGAATGGGATACTATTAGCATTAAAGGCGAAAAAAAAAACTGTTCCCCGTAGTGAAATACGGGATACAAATTGTATATGTGTTGTATTATTGCCTCTTCGCATAGTTCAACTGACGTACAAGTTGCAAATGTAACGTACGTTCATTTCCACGTTTTCGTTAGTAATGTACATATATAGAGGTCAACGGAAGTATGGTATACAAATATGTACGTGTCCCGTTCTGCCATCGATAGTATAAATATCTACGTAAGAACAGACTGTTAGTGATAGCCGGAGGTGAAATAAACAATATGTAAAATTTGTATCCCGCGCTTCATTTATGGTTTAGTGAAGCAGGGGATACATAGTTCACCTGAACGACAGGACACTAATGCTAGTGAAAACGAAGAAATCGATGTACGCCAAACTTGTATCCCGTATTGCACTTAAGCAATACAGTTCGAATGAAGTTCGAGATACAACTTATATATATGTGTCGTGATGTATTCTATGCTACCAGTATTTTCCATCCATTTTTTCCCTTTCATTTTCCACAGAAATAATACGATAAAAACACGCGGTATCCTTAATGTGAAAATACTACTGGTCTTTATATAATTATGTCAACTATATTTTTCGTCTCTCGTATCCCTTTGTTTCTGAACATTCTTGTCAGCTCTTTCTAATCTGTGTAATAAATACTCTCTGGCCAATTCTGACGTCACTGGTCAAAGCCGACGGGTTGTATCCCCCCACCACTAGACCCCCCATCTCCAGCAGTTTTAAGAATCGAGATTTACTGAAAATTAGAAACACAATCTGCTTCCTAAGGGTCGATTAGTACTTGACGTAACGGAATATCGAAACATGGTGCAATGCATTTCGAATGCCGTCATTCACACAGTATCTCAATGCAACGGGACATTACCTTCAAGTTTCCTTGGCAAGGGAGTTTTGCATTGACAGTTGAGGAAAAGGAGGTATGGCGTCGTCGTTATAACAGTCGAATCATCTGTAGATGAGTTTTACAAGGATATTGAACACGTTACAATTTAAGAACAACGAAAATATAATTCATATAAATAGGCATGTCATAAGACCCTTACAGATCTAGTCTGACAAAAATGGAACACATAGTTGCCAGTAGCTTCATTCCTGAATTTGTCTGAAGTAATTAAGGGAAACCACAGAAAATCCAAATCATATATCACCATATGAAAAAGTTACAAATATCCAAACAGGAAACTGCATCTCAAGAAAACTGTCATTAGTAACTATGTTGTACATTTGTTCTTCTGTTGGCTATAATTTTGTATTAAAGAAACAATGGTGAAAATATTAACACTGTAATTAATAATTAATTAATAATTAATATTAATAAATTTATTAATTATTAATTAATAATTAAGTAACCATACAGTACCGTAATAGTTCATGTTTAGGAAACGAATTCTGACATATTATTATGTTCACAGGTACCTGAGCTACGTTTTAGTCACTCAGTATAGTGATAATTCAAAATATCATTGTCAACAGATCTGGAGAAATTGCCACTGTGCCACTGCGTCTTTAGACTGTCTTCGTCAGACGAGAGGTTAGTTTCCATGTGTTACGATTAACTTAATTACCTAAGTGAGATCGTTCTTCGAAATGTAAAACGTCGCCCATCGAGTGGCTTTGATTACAGGAAATATTAGCAATACTACTCTATCAATTACATTGCTCGTAATTAGTGACAGCAAAAATGTTCAATAATCCTTGTGTTTTTGCAGATGCTGTTCCGAATCTGATTACTGTAGAGTGACATGCCCTCCCCCTTTTTACGCGCAATCTTGCTGTGGTGATACTGACCTGTAACATAAAGCCCGACGTCTAGAGTATGCATTAGTAGAGGGACTAAGTATGTGCCACCCCACTCTCCATTGTTGCCAAATTTATTCAAGATGGCGGCGATGACGTCATCCAAGATGGCGGCATGTAGACTTGGCAACATCGCATGACATCATCCAAGATGGCGGCTTTTGACTGGAAAATTGGCCAATTGTGCTACGTTCACTAACCTAACCTCAAGAAAAAATGGCGGGAAATTTGAATTTTGGTGGGAAAATAGTCCAATTGTGCTACATCCACTAACATACGCCTCCAGAAGAAAAAAATGGCGGGAAGTTTGAATTCCAACAGGATAATGCAAGCAAAACTGTACTTGACTTTATTATTATTCATTATAATTTATTAACATTCGTTATCATTTATTATTATTTATATCATGCATGTGTGTATGCAATCCAGCTGTGTTAGTTCATACCCTTGCCACCAGAGGGCGCCACCGTGACGTCATTAAAGATGCTTGATTTTGGCGGGAAGAAAGCCAATTGTGCTACCTCCACTGAACTACCATTACCGTTCTCCTGCACATTCAGTCTTTGCTCAGCTCACAGTGCCATGTGTTTGATTCCAACAGGATAATGCATGCAAAGACCGTACTTGTCTTTATTATTATTATTGATTATCATTTATTAACATTCATTATCATTTATTATCGTTTATTATTATTTATTATTATTGACTGCCTCCACTAGAAAATTCCCTCCAAATTCAAATTCCAGCACTATAATGGCTGCAAAACCTTATTTTTGTTTATTATTATTCATTGTCATTCATTATCATTTATTATTATTATAGGCCTACCTCCACTAAAAAATTGCGCCAAATTCAAATTCCAACACGATAATGTCTCGAAAACTGTACTTCTATTTATTATTATCATGTATTATTTATTCAAGATGTCCGATTTTCTCGGCGAGAAAGCCATTTTCCTTACATCCATAACAAAAATCTATCACAAGTTCAAATCCCAACACCATAATTGATCACACGTACTAGCTTTCTCCGTCACTTATCTTTTTTTTCACTGGTAGCCTATCATAATCGCGTCAAATAATAAACTGCTCTTATACTAACGTAAGTCACGTCCTTTGATTTTGCAGGGGGAAGGGACTAAAGACTTTATTTCAAGCAGTGCGGTCATCACTTGTTCTCCAACACAGTCAGCACACACATCTTTGATATCGCAGTGCAGTCGTCACGACGTCCGCGCTCCAACTGAATTAGTTCAAATCCTCAACACCCCGTGGCCAGCGCGCGGAGACACTGCCGACACCTGTCACGTGAGGCGGCCGCCCGCCGCCCGCGCTGCGGCCGAGCCCAGCGATCGCTCCCACGTCGTAAACATGTTTTCGCTGGACACGCTGGAACTTGCCGAGTTTGACGTCACAGTGGCCCCTTGTCCGCTCACCACGTGTATTCGTCGCCTCTGCACGTTTCCTGCCAAAACTGTTTGCCACGGAGCTGAATCACACAACGGTCGATTGTTCCCAGCCCCAAGTTTGGCGCCAAAAGTGTTTTCCTGGGCACGTTCAAACCTGTCGATGCCGACCGCTCACTGTCCACCTCGTGTCCCAGTGCGAGCGAGAACGCAGTGCTACACTTTTGTTGACAAAGTTTGCTCGACAGTGGAATCCGCCATGACTATATAGCAGCACGTTTGGACTGCACTAGAACGCTTGCTAATTGACTCTCTCTCGCGCGCGTGTAATAACTGTACAATCGCTGTGCGTCTGCCCCGCTTACGTCACACACCCTCCATATACGCGACAGACATAGCCTTCTGTAAATACCTGGAAAATGACTCTTTCTTTCAGACATTATGGTCATGCAGGTGTGTCCCAACTGACTTCTCCATGCTTACACAGTGAAACTCCAGGGCGCAGCTGACGTATGCGCGGCGGGCTGAGCCCGCTCCATCGGCAGCTCCCTGGCCGGCTGACGTCAAGCGACCAGCAGTGCCCGCACACCCCCACAGCCAGCGCGCCTGGTAGGCGGCGAGCGGCGCCTCAGGGTCCGGCCACAAACGGTCAGCCGTACTCGCCTCAGAGTCCGACTACGTAAACATCTTTCCGTGCCCGCGAGCACTTAAAGCTGGACAAAATGTAACCTGTCGACTGCGTGCCGGACAAAGGATACGTTTGGCACCAGAGTTTGACCGACAGTGGGATCCACCATGACCGTATAACAGAGCATTTGCTCGTCACGAGAACGCTCACTAATTCACTCTCACCATCCCGCTATATTAAATAATTCAATTTACTATTTCATATACATATGCAAACGTGTTCAACTCCCTAATTTCAACTACTTTTCGAGGAACAGACCGCCACCTCCTCCTCCTAGGAACCAGTATCAAGTTTGAAATCTGCCAGTAAACATAGCTCACTTGCGCTTCCGCCACCAACCTAAGAAAATTGTTTCAAACTAAGCCACCAGCACTCAACCTCTTCCTGCATGTTTATGGTAAACGGACTCACCCTGCACTAGGTCCATGGATGGAGGAACGAATTTACTTTATTTAGGAATGGAGTATATGTGTCACACCGACATGTCCCACATCATACAGACCTGCAAAACACTCCTACATATCTCATTTATAATGTTCTAGACACACGCTTGCTAATTGTAAACAGTTAAAAATAACTCATAGCACAGCCTACAGACATGCGAACTGCTCGTAAATAATGCAAAACATTTACCTCCAGATAGCCAAACAACTGCTAATTTTTGGAAATAATTTCAGCGCATAGGCTGATGGAAGGAGGAACGAGTGTACTTTATTTATTTGTGACATATCTTTTTGAAACTTTTACTTCTCATAGGTTTCGATATGTAAGGCAGTTTCTGAACTCCAGTAGTGTCCAGTAGAACAAGAACGGAGCGATAGAACAATACTTTACACATGATAGATTGGATGATTTGCTTAAAAATCTATCGAACAGCCAAACGTGGGGCTGGGAACAATCGACCGTTGTGTGATTCAGCTCCGAGGCAAACAATTTTGGCGTGAAACGTGCAGAGGCGACGAATACATGTGGTGAGCGGACAAGGGGCCACTGTGACATCAAATTCGGCAAGTTCCAGCGCGTCCAGCGAAAACATGTTTATGACGTGGGAGCGATCGCTGGGCTAGCCCCCAGCGCGGGCGGCCACCTCACGTGACAGGTGTCGGCAGTGTCTCCGTGCGGTGGCCACGGAGTGTTGAGGATTTGAACTAATTTAGTTGGAGCGCGGACGTCGTGGTGACTACACTGCGATATCGAAGATGTGTGTGCTGACTGTGTTGGAGAACAAGTGATGACTGTACTGCTTGAAATAAAGTCTTCAGTCCCTTACCCCTGCAAAATCAAAGGACGTGACTTACGTTAGTATAAGAGCAGTTTATTATTTGACGCAATTATGATAGGCTACCAGTGAAAAAAATATAAGTGACGGAGAAAGCTCGTACGTGTGATCAATTGTGGTGTTGGGATTTGAACTTGTGATAGATTTTTATTATGGATGTAAGGAAAGTGGCTTTCTCGGCGAGAAAATCGGACATCTTGAATAAATAATAAATGATAATAATAAATAGAAGTACAGTTTTCGAGACATTATCGTGTTGGAATTTGAATTTGGCGCAATTTTCTAGTGGAGGTAGGCCTATAATAATAAATAATAACAACAATAATAATAATAAATGATAATGAATGATCATAAATGATAATGAATGATAATAAATGACAATGAATTATAATGAATAATAATAAACAAAAGTAAGGTTTTGCAGCCATTATAGTGCTGGAATTTGAATTTGGAGGGAATTTTCTAGTGGAGGCAGGTAAATAATAATAAATAATAATAAACGATAATAAATGATAATGAATGTTAATAAATGATAATCAATAATAATAATAAAGACAAGTACGGTCTTTGCATGCATTATCCTGTTGGAATCAAACACATGGCAACGTGAGCTGAGCAAAGACTGAATGTGCAGGAGAATGGTAATGGTAGTTCAGTGGAGGTAGCACAATTGGCTTTCTTCCCGCCAAAATCAAGCATCTTTAATGACGTCACAGTGGCGCCCTCTGGTGGCAAGTGTATGAACTAACACAGCTGGATTGCATACATACGTGCATGATATAAATAATAATGAATAATAATAAATACTAGTATGGTTTTGCTTGCATTATCCTGCCAGAATTCAAACTTCCCGCCATTTTTTCTTCTGGAGGCTTATGTTAGTGGACATAGCACAATTGGGCTATTTTCCTGCCAAAATTCAAATTTCCCGACATTTTTTCTTGAGGTTAGGTAGCACAATTGGGCAATTTTCCCGCCAAAAGCCGCCGTCTTGGATGATGTCATGCGATGTTGCCAAGTCTACATGCCGCCATCTTGGATGACGTCATCGCCGCCATCTTGAATAAATTTGGCAACAATGGAGAGTGGGGTGGCACATACTTACTCCCTCTACTTGCGTTTTGAGGCTGTTGGTATGAAAGTGGGAAGTATGGATCATCCAGTTAAATCAGGAGTATTTTGAGTGCAGTACTTGATGGTAACAGAGGAAAAGTTTACTTGTGTAGGTGGTTGTAATGGTTATAATGTCGGCAAAAAGTTCTTGTGTGTGCAGTTGACAAGTAGAACACCAGTTGTAAAATTTTTTTCCAGAGTCTTGAACTGTGTCGGAACAAAAGTGAGGCATTCATATGACTAATAATATTGTTTTCATTTCATTGTACTTATAGGTATTTCTGAGTTCTGCTGTGTTAGCATTGCAAAGTCGTATAGGCATGTTGAGTATTAAGCACAACTATCATATTGGAAGTAGAATCAAACACATTTTTTAGGCTACTTGTCTCTAAATGATATTTTCAGGAAAAAAAGGTAATGTTTCTTCTTATTGATATAATAATTCAGAATCACAGCTGTGTTTGACCAACCATTACTGGTGCTGAATGTGCATGTCGTCATATAATATGGACACACAGTACATCGATCTCGTGATGCACAAGATTCTTATAACAAAGTACGAACGTCGGTTAACAGATGGCACTTGGCAAAGAATGTCAACTGCGCTTTTTAGTTACTACTTGCGACTTCTAGTTGCGATTTGTCACGGAAATCGCAGTTGGACTCGATAGCATTGTAACATATACGCTATTTCCTGCCCACCACTAGCCTAGTACTACTGTTCATTCATTTCTCACTCTCAGTCACTGCAACAGTGTACAGACAGTATTTCAGATTATCAACCAACAACAGTACCATAGCGACGATGTTAGATTTCCATGTTGTACCCCACAACTTAACAGTTGCTTGCCTGAAACACAGTAAGATACTGAGCTCAGAAAGAGGATAAGGTGTGAGTATTATTACAAACTGCATATCTTCAGAAGCAGGTTTCCCACAAAAAAAGCTGAAGAAAAACGAAGGAAGGAACACAGTATGAAAAAGTTATGACAAATAATATATGTTCTATAATGTTGTTATTAAATCGTGTTATATTTTTTGCCAATCTCTGCTCTCCGTTATCTACATAATCCTGCACTGCATAGAATGTATCGATTAACAGGTCCACTTTCAATACTTTGTTCCACGAATCTTCTTAAACTTACTGGGATATTAATTGGACAGTTTTATTCATTAGTAGAAAATATTGTTTCTAGTTTTATACTTTTTTCCTCATGATACATGTAATTTCAGTCTAGATCTTGGTCCATGGTCATGGAAAGAACTGTTTGTGCAATAATTATTAGAGTTAATTTTTATGTACACAACTGATTGCTAAATATACTCACATGGTACAGCCAAAATGCCCATAGTTTTGAACATATCTTTACAATGAGCTCGAGTTCATTTTCAACGATAACAGAAACATTCAGCAAGAATATACATATGAACTACTTAATAAATATAGTTTACTAACGAAATCACATTAGAATTCATACAGGATAGTACAGGAGTGGCAATAGTAGAATTTATTAAAGACATAATGGAGGCCCTGGACAGAGGCGACTTTGTAATGGAGATTTTTTTTTTTTTTTAGATTTGTCCAAGGCCTTAGACAGAATAGATAACAAAATACTTTTACACAACCTAGAGGTCATGGAAATAAGAGTAGTAGAGACATTGGTAAAAAGTGCATGTAGTGTAGCAAATTAAACAAGTACTATGTTCCTGTTACTGACACATTCGGGTTATCAAAAGTATTGAGACCAGTCTTTACAAATAACTTCAGTAAAATGGAGACATACATGTCTCCGAAAGAAGTTGCATCCATCATAAAATCTGTAAAATCTAAGTATTCTAGTGGTTATGATAATAAGTCAACAAAGTTAATCAAAGAGTGCTCATGCTAGTTAAGTTATATCGTAAGTTATTTGTCTAATCGATATCTTATCAGTGGAACATTTCCAGACTGGCTAAAATACACTGAAGTAGAGCCTCTTTAGAACAAGAGCTATAAAGAGACACTATCAAACTATCGACCAATTTCAGTTTTGCCAGCTTTTTCAAAAATATTTGAAAAGGGTGTGTTCAAGCATCTAACTGCAAATAATATATTGTGCAAGTCATACTTTGGGTTTCTTAAAGGTTCTGATACAGAGAAAGCTATTAACACAGACAGTGAGAATGTACTTAATTCATTAGATAGCAAATTTATATGAACTGTCAAAAGCCTTTGGCTGTGTAAACCACAGCATTCTCTTAAGTAAATCAGAATGTTATGGTGTCACTGGCAGTACTGTGAAATGGTTTGAGTGTTATTTAACTGACAGGATACAAAATAACTGTGCTATAAACAGTCAGGCTTCATCTGATTGGGAATTAATTACATGTAATGTTCCTCAAGGTTCTATCTTGGGTCCATTGCTTTTTCTTGTATACATTAATGACTTCCCTTTTACTACACTACCAGATGCTAAGTTTGCTTTGTTTGCAAACAATACAAACAATGCAAAAAGTAGCAAGTCGAGTACAGATTTAGAAACTGCTGCTAATAAATTTTTCACTGACTAACAAATGTTTGAAAGATAATTCACTGTCATTAAACTTTGAAGGGACCCATTACATGCAGTTCATAACATGTAAGAGATTTTTTTCCAGCATAATGTCTGAAGACATGCAGATCAAAGAGGTTGACAGTGTTAAATTTCTAGGATTACAACTCAATAACAAATTCAGTTGGGAAGGGGATATCACAGAATTGCTTAAGTGCCTAAACAAGTCTGTATTTGCAGTGAGAACGATGTCAGTTGCAGAAGATATAAATATAATATCATTTGCATACTTTGCTTGCTGTCATTTTGACAGCATTGTAAAACTGAATGTACACACACATGCACATGCATACACAAGCACACGCATACACACACACACACACACACACACACACACACACACACCACACACACACACACACACACACACACACACACACACACACTGTGTAAATAAAAAAAGCTACAAAAAGGATTGTTCATATTTGCTTCCACCCTACAATAACTTGAGTAGTGAAAGAATCAGGGTCTTTTATAAAGAATAACACTGGTATAGCAAGTTAATTTTCATTTATCATCAATAACAGCACATTTTTTTTTATTTTTAAAAGGCACTGCATATCTACAGAGATACAACATACTAAGAGGTGATGAGAGTGATATATACAATATATATACAACAGTAGATGATTGTTATGATACATCACCACTATTACGGATCTTTTTATACACAAGAAAATACTTAAAGTGTGTGGAATCTAGCTGCTGCAGATGAACAAGAAGAACAAACCACACAGCCGGCCGTGGTGGCTGTGCGGTTCTGGCGCTGCAGTCCGGAACTGCGGGACTGCTATGGTCGCAGGTTCGAATCCTGCCTCGGGCATGGGTGTGTGTGATGTCCTTAGGTTAGTTAGGTTTAAGTAGTTCTAAGTTCTAGGGGACTTATGTTGAGTCCCATAGTGCTCAGAGCCATTTGAACCATTTTTGAACAAACCAAACACACACACACACACACACACACACAGTCACTCAAGCAAACATCCCATCTGCACAGATGAAGCATCTGTCATCATGGAGCAACAGATCAACTTTTAAGTGGCAGTGCAGTAAGCACTTTATGGCTTCGCTACCATGTACCATGTACCATGTACCATGTACATAGATCCATAATCACCAAAACAGACATTCCTTGTGTTCAATCGTAAATGCTTGTGAGGCCACATAATGCACACTGTTAACCAGTCTCCATGTGGCAGCATCTATGCAGTATGATATGTCTTTGTTATAAGTCTTAAAACTACACAATCTGTGAACCATTCATCTTGTCTTTGATCAAGCTGATAACCTTCTTGTTCTGAGCTGTTATGTAATAACGATTATTGGGCACTTATCCAGTCATGTCAAATGCTTTGGGATTGTACCTAATTATTTCATATGGATTGCACTCTTTTATTCAGTAAATGAAACATCAGCGAAGTGTGGTTTTGCAAACTCATACTGAAATCAGTACAAATGGAGTTAGGAAAGATGCAGGAGTCATACTGATATTGACAGGCTTCAAGGACTCCACTGAAACTTTAGCCATCACTGAAAATTGTGGCCCATTGGCCTGCCGATGTTATCCCTTCCTCTATAACGCTCATCCCTACGGTTAACCAAATGAATCTCAAGACGTTTCTAACATCCTACATTGTTTTGCTACAATCGAAATTATTCATTTAGTTATAAAAATCTGTCTCAGAGAGTCCTCTTCTTGGTATTAACAGCAATATACTCCTTCAACCAGGGATGCTCGTTGAAGGTGCCATGAGTGTTCCTAAGAAATCACATCCCCAAACTGAGACACTACTGGAGGTTTCTACAGTATAGAATGTATCTCTGCTTATTCCCCAGAGTCGTCATCAGCTTGGGGATGAAACCATCTCGCTGGACTAGGTGCTCTGGCACAGCAACAAAGCCCTCTGTAAATCATACAAATTGATGGGATATTCTAGGTGTCCCTCCAACATATTCCCAACCAGCATTATGAACCACATCTTGGATGTCATCCGTCAGTCTGTCTTTCAACAGCCAAACAGTTGAGCTTGTGGCGTGGTGTACCAATAGAGATTGTTTACATTCTAGTAAAGGATGTGACTGAAATCGTCAGATTGCCTGTAACCCTCCTCACTCAATTGAGGATTATTCACCTGACAGTATCTGTGGATGCAATGGCAGTAACCTCCATGAATACCACATTCTAAAAAAAGTAACATATTAACATCAGTCAACAGTTTGAGGTTGACACAAGTTCTTTTTAACTTTGTGTCCCACGAAAGCCTTGGTACAGTGAAACAGAAGACAACATACAGAGTGTATGTGCCCAGGCATATACTCTGGAATTTCTCAAAAACGACTGCAAAAAGTGCAGATCTGTCTCCACGTTCAATTTAGTGTATCCTTCTAAATTAGAACTCCTGCCATTATTCATTGCGTGCCTAAGGTCTGCATTCATTATGTTTGTCACTGTGAGTTTGCTGGTGAATGTGATTACATGGGTAATGTGGTTTTGTGGAGTATTTCCATCAACTCCACATATTTTTATGGGAAGACCCCCTTCCTTGGCACATTTTGAAACTTCACATAATCAGGATATGTGACTCTGGTAATATGCATATCCTTTCGACACATTTTCTCAGCACAATTCTGGACATGTGCATACATGAATCATAATAAATTCTGGGAGCAGAGCGATATTCTAGATGTGATTCGCTTGGAAAGTGAAATGTATTTTTTTTAAATTAAATGACACAGTTTCTGGGACTTTATTGGTCTCATGGAGACATGATTTTATGTGTACAGATTGAAGCGGCGAGTGAAAATTTGTACCAAGGCCTGGGGTCAAACCTGGGTCTCCTGCTCGCCAGGCATGTGCATTAAGCACTAAACCACCTTCGCATAGTGGATCACACAACTGCCTGGATTACCCTGGCATACCTCACTCCTCAATCCAAATTATCACTGTCACCCCAGTCTACTTGAAATTCCTTCTTACATGGAGAACCTCGGCAGCTCTGTTCATGCACAAGGTGTAATTTAATGTACACTGGAGTGACAGTGAGAATTTGAATCGAAGAGGGAGGCATGCCAGGATAATCAGTGCACTTGTGTGATCCATTGCGCCAAACTTTTCTTAGTGGTTAATGCACCTTACTAGTAAGCAGGAGACACGGGTTTGATTCCTGGCCTTGCACTTTCGCTTGCCGCTTCAGTCTCGATATGTATTTTTTTTAGATTGTGAGGTATGATACTGACCTTAACTTTCTGGAAGAAGAGATCATCTATGTGCTCAGAAATAAAGTCAGCATCATAGCCAATCGAATTATGGAAAAAGACGTGTATGTGTTGTGTAGTTTGTTTCAAGTTACATGCATTGTGAGCTACACTGTGAAACATCCCTATTAGATAACAGCTGTATCTACGTGGAGTTGCCACCATTCTACTTAAGGGCTGTCCAGAAATATGACAGGCTACTTCCTGCACGTATAGCACATCATTCTCCTGCAATCTGGTCGTTGGAGTGTTGTTGACAGAAAGAACATCAACGTTCAATGCAAGTTTTGGATTCAGAGAGAATCCATTTTGCAGGATTATCTTCTGTGTATG
Organism: Schistocerca cancellata; assembly: GCF_023864275.1. Lineage (NCBI taxonomy): Eukaryota > Metazoa > Arthropoda > Insecta > Orthoptera > Acrididae > Schistocerca > Schistocerca cancellata. Next base: position 240,816,967 of record NC_064628.1, on the reverse strand, counting down.
ATTCAAGTGCGCTATTATTGGAAGCATATGAGTATACAGCTTGACACACTACTACTTATGGTATGTGTCGTTCTGTGACAGTGGTATAGGGGCTGTGGAATCAACTTCATTACGTGCCACAGGAACCAGTAAGTTCTCAGAGTCAAGGTATATGACAAAGGGCCAGCATTTCTGGTGGTTGGGATTCTTTAACTTTCAGAACTTTTTATCCTCAGTGAGCATTACCACACATACCAGTTCCTAGCTCGAGCAATTAATCAGGGGTCTTTCTAAATACTAACACTTTGTAAAAGAGTTGAAGCATCTGCAGCAAAAGTGACATTTATGCTCATTTCTACCCATTGGGCCGGAAAGTAGGTGGGGCATGTTCCAGATACAGATATGGAGATGCTTTTTGCCTTTGGAGAGTAGCAGTAAATCTACATGTTTAGGATGCAGACGGCCTACTTTGGAAAAGTAGAGGGGTCCAACTACTTGATGCTTCACATCCCATGGCTTACTTTTTCCTCATCTACTCCCAGATAGTTAACATCAACTGATTAATTTGGCATGTCTGGGACTGTGTTGGGGAATGAGATGTCTTCAAAGCTATAATACCCAAGAAGCTAGAAATCTGTACAAGATGCATCTTTTGAGTAATTCCTGTCAGAAGCCAGAAACGATCGTGCGAAGTAATATTTATCCCACTTTCTGGTATCTGGGATATCAATATACTTCTTTTTAGTGGCAATGTCTTCCAAAAGAGGGATGGAATGGAGACTCCTATGAATTGGATCAAAAATGTGTGAGTACACATCAAGATGGAGTACATGCCTAAGTGCCTCATCAGATGCTCTTCCCTTCATACCAGAAAAAACGCTTCAGTGTGACACTCACGGGAAAGATTACATACCATTTTGCAACTGACTGATTCCATGGTATCACAACATTTTCCCCCCAAAATTTACACGATATTTTTCTCTGCAGTATCATTACTGCCCTCTTTGGGGTAGGAGGGGTCTTGTGTGCATCAGCTGACAGTAGAGAACTTCTTTGTACTTAATGGCAGGATACTGCTGAGTAATAATGATTTCAGGAAACTTCCTGCTCCGGCGTAACGAGAAGCGCCGGCATGAAGATGAAGAACACAACTGCAGAGAAGGCTGTGAGATGACGTCAGCCAATAGCATGTAGACTAGAACGTCACTAAGACAGGGGCGGCCCTATACAAAGAGAATATAAGCACTGCTCCTACCAGCCTCTAGGAATGGTAGAAGATGCACACTAGTAGAGGCACTAGCAGACCTAGACTAGAAACCATGCACTAGAAGAGAGGCACTAGAAAGGCTGTGATTAGCAATCCATATGAACTTTCTGAATTACTTGTATGGACATCGTATATAGCGAACGACATTGGTTATTTGCTTGTTGCCATTTGCTTGTGACCCAAAGTTAAGTATTGTCAATGTACTTTATTGTAATAAAAACCGTTAAAGTGATTTGCTTGAATTGTTGTATAGCTATCCAGAAAGCAGCATCCTATAGGCACACAACAAGAGATGAGTGGACAGGACACCACACTTCCATTGCAACAATGCTTGGCATGCATGAAGGAAGGTAACTGGATCTCGATATCCCACATTAGTGTCATCAATGGGGGACTGCAAGATCCTGACCCTGAAAGCATTGGCAACCACAGAGTAGTCTAATGTCGCTGCATGATTTTCCTGGTGTTCATGAAGAAGAGGCTCTGTGGGCCTGCTAATGCTAGACTGGGTATGATAGCTAGATGGGCCTGGATGAGGTGGTGATGACATAGAAATCAATGGCTGCATCAGTGACAGTTCTCACAGCACTGTTTGCGTTCCCCATGATGATGTGGCCAGCAGGGGTCAATGTGCAGCAAGCCTGCCTCTGGGCATATCTTGCCAAGACAGTAATTCCAAGCTGTCAAGAAATTCTGCAACACATACACCACAACAGTCTATAAGTATCATATGAACTTTCACACACACACATAAGTGAATATAATCAGATACTTACTAAAAGATTCAGCCTCACCAAAATGGACAATCTCTTCATCTGAGAGCCTCATCAAGGATGTTGCAGGTGGAGGTCATAGTGGGTGGTACTTAAGATTTGTTAAGCAAAAAGGATGCTTGCTAAGTAAACATGAAACAACAACAACACTTGCCTTGTTTGTATAAAACACACTTATACATTTTGTATCATCACCATATTTGGCAGATATCTGGGATGGCATGGCTGACATATCAGTATATGGTCTTAAGTATGCAGCTATTATGACAGATAGTTACATTGGATGAAACATAGTGTCATGAAATCAGGGAAGTAAATGGGTCTCTTCCATGGTATTGCAGATTATGTTCGAGGGATAGGAAAAGAGCTGAGCAGGAAGGGAAAATTAGAGCCCTCAAGACTGAACTGGATAGTCATGGGGAGGAACTGATGAGGTTAAGGGGGAGAAGGGTGAATACAGGTGGGAAGTGGTAGAAAGGAACAGGGCCAAGGAAAGAGAACAGTATCTGACAATTTCATCATTGGCACAAAGAACAGATTTGCTTTGCTACCTCATTTAACTAAGGAAGATGTTCAGGTATAAGTCTAGCCAGCACTCAACAGACTTTCACCAGAAAACCAACTGTTTTAAAAAAAGTAGAAAGTAGGAGGAAAGTTCTGTTGTTAGATAGTAGCCATGGAAGAGGTGTGGGTCAGACCCCGCAGGAAAAATTAGGTAACAGGTAACAACTGGTTTACAAGCCCAGTACATGTCTTAGCCAAGTGACAGAGGATGTAGGATCATTGTGCAAGGGTTCTACAAAGTAGTGTCATGTTGTGGTAGTGGGTGGAGCAAGAAACAGTATTGATAGGGACCAGGGCTACAATATTGAGTGTGACCTGGTAAAAATAGCATCTGCAACGAACTATAAAACATTGGCTTAGTTCTTGCTGTTTGATCAGCTCCAACTGAACAGCTCCATCAAGAGGGTCAATGTGGAGCTAGATCAGCTGTTTCAGGCAGCTACTCTGTCAGGCATAGGTTTGGTTCCTGTTGATGGTATTGGTAGGTGGGACTTCAGAAGACATGGCCTGCATAGGAAAGAGAAGGGTAAATTGGCTGGGATGATTGCAAAATATTTATTCGGGGGGTGGGGGGTGGCACTGAAACTCACGGGAGTATCTCCTTTTTAGGATAAGATCAGTATCCAGTGATTCAACATTGAATGAAATTAAACTTAATGAGAAGCTCAGACAGGCAGGTACTTGAGATATTAAAATACCTCAAGATTCTAATAAAAATACATTGAAAAATAATGTCAGTATGTCACAAGATTCCCATAAAAGCAGAGTGAAAAATAATATTGGTATGTTGCATCAGAATATCAGTGGGAATACAAATAAAGTAGATGAGCTTCTTGTTTGTTTAGAACATTTAGAAACTGAGGGAAGAACAGATGTACTATGCCTGTCTGAACATCATTTAGTCACAGATATGGAAAAGGTAAATATAGATGGATATAAGCTTTTAGCACATATAAATAGAGACACTATGGAAAAGAGGAAGAGTTCCCATATATGTTAAAATCTGTCATAGAAACAAAATTTTTTTATGTAGAGCAACATATAGAAGCATGTGAGTGTGAGCTTAAACTAAATAATGGTACTTTTTAATTGTAGCTGTTTATAGGTCCCAAGGGAAATTCTTAACTGTTTTTTAAAAACTTAAATTTTTTGGATGTGCTACCTGTCAGGCAGGGAGAAACAAATTATCGTTTGCGGATATTTCAATGTAGATTTTCTGAAAGAGTGTGACAAAAAGCTTTGAAGTATTATTTGTTTCTTTCAATTTGATGTCAGTTATTGATTTTCCTACTCGGGTGGTACATGAAAGCAGCACACTAATAGATAATTTGTTATAGACCAAGATAAATCTATGTCCATTATAATTATCTGGGCTGTTACGCCGTGGTCGGTTGATGAATTCTGTGTCGATTCCCAACGTTTCGTCTCCGACTGCGGGAGACATCTTCAAGGGGGTCCGTCGCTCGATGGAAGGTCCAACACACCCACTGGCTCGCTACTGACTGCCGCTAAATTTCGTGTCCGCGCGCTCCCACGCCGCGGCGCGACGTCACGTGTTTTGAAAACGTCACTGCAATTGGCCGCTGTCCGTCGCCGTCGATCGCCGTTGCCATCACCCAGTAGTGGACGGGTGGTACACATCTTCTTTAGCACCGGCATCCATATACCGTTTAATTTCACGCCCTCCTCCTTTCGGTTGAAATTATTTGGGTGTTTAGCGATTTCGATTGCCTCCCTGTAGAGCCTTTCGTAATATCCGCTTGTGGCCGCTAGTACTTGCGTCTCCTCGAAATGAAGTTGTCTCCCGCAGTCGGAGACGAAACGTTGGGAATCGACACAGAATTCATCAACCGACCACGGCATAACAGCCCGGATAATTATAATGGACATGATATTTCCGGCCGTGAAAGTCTACATTTTAGTATCAGACGCCTCTACGGGGAGGAGATGTCAAGAGAAGTGCGACGCCTGGAAGGACTCCAGAAGAAGACAGTGCAGCTTTTGTGTTCCCTCACATTCCTGTCTCGTTGCAGAGCCGTCAGCGTTATACCGAAGTTTCTGAAGATAAAGCGACTGTTCTATTCGGGAAAGGCACACCGCATTTTCAAACGGACTGAGGAGGCCTTACCACGAGAGCGCATTCAGCAGTCCCGACGGGACTTAGCAAGCACAAACTTTAAGTTAATGTCTCTCCATATTACGATCAGTGATAAACTGTGCAGCGGTGACTGGGATAAAATTGATAGACTACTGCATGATACCATGGGGAAGCGTATGTTGACAACGCCTAGTAGACAGAAGAAGAACTTTGATAATTTGCTACCTAATCAGACTTTTCGGCATTTAGACGTTTCCCGGACCGTTATCAATTTGTCCAAACGTTCGTTATCTGACGATGAGACATCTGTGCTTACCAAGGGAGGAAATTTTGCTGTTAGTCCGCGTTTTGTGCCCACGGAAGAAATTATAGCCAGTGTAGAAGCAGGAATTCGCAGTGTGGATTCTGTAACAGCTGAAGAAATCCGTTTAGAAACAGTGAGAATATTAGTCAATGCAAAACCGCCGAAAAGTAATATAACTGTGGGTGAGAGAAGAGCTTTAAAACTCCTGAATGACGACGATAGTATTTTGGTTCTCCCAGCTGATAAAGGAAGTGCAACGGTGGTTATGGATGTGGCCGACTATCAGAGTAAAATTACTGATCTACTGGATCCGCAAGCATATAGGAAGCTGAATAAGGACCCCACTAACAACGTTCTCAGAACTGTGTCGCGGTTAATAAAAAAGTTCTCCATTGAAGAGAGTGTACAGAAACATCTCTGCAATTCGGTTGCGCTACCACCGAGGCTTTATGGATTGCCCAAAATTCATAAAGAAAATGTGCCGTTAAGACCGATACCAAGTGCCATTGGTTCGCCCACCTACTCGTTAGCCAAGTTTTTGACTACGCTGTTAAAACCACATGTGGGCCGTTCGGACTCTTATATAAAGAATTCGACACATTTCATTAGCAGATTGAATGGCATAGTGGTCCAGCCGGAGGACATATTGGTCGGCTTCGATGTGGTATCACTGTTTACCATGGTTCCACTTAATGATGTATTGGAACAGCTGGATCGAATTTTTCCTGCCGACATTTCAGAACTGTTTAAGTGTTGTTTGACGACCACATATTTCAAGTGGAATGAACAGTTTTATGAGCAAACGGATGGCGTGGCTATGGGAAGCCCCCTAAGTCCCGTAATTGCAAACTTCTTTATGGAGAAATTCGAAGAACAGGCCTTAGGTACTGCCAGCAAAAAACCAAATGCATGGTTCCGATACGTGGATGACACGTTTGTGCTGTGGAGACGTGGTAGGGAGGAACTAAGCCGGTTCCACGAACATCTGAACAGCATAAACACGAGAATTCAGTTTACAATGGAGGAGGAGGTAGACGGCAAATTACATTTCCTCGATGTGCTTGTTTTTAGAAAAGAAAATGGTAGTTTGGGCCACTCACTATACCGCAAACCCACGCACACGGGCCGTTATTTGCACCGGGATTCGAACCACCACCCACAACAGAAGCGGGCTGTTATCAAGACGTTAGCGGACAGAGCTAGAAATATTTGTGAACCTGAGTTGCTCGACGCTGAGATGGAACATCTCCACAATGCACTAATGAAGAACGGATATTCGTCCGCCGAAATAAAACGTGCGTTGAGGCAGCCACGCAGAAATCATACTGACGTACAGGCTACTGTAAAATCTAAGGTTTTCCTGCCGTTTGTTAAAAATGTAACGGAAAGAATAGGGAGGATCTTGACGAAGCGGAATGTTACCGTAATTTAGAAGCCCACCAGGAAGATACAGGAATACCTTAAGCCTGCCAAGGACGCTCGCAAACCATTGGAAAAAGCTGGAGTGTATAGGATCCCATGCAGTTGTGGTGATGTTTATGTGGGTACCACTAAAAGAACTGTTTCTAAACGTTTGGAAGAGCACAGGGGAAATTGTAGAAGAGGAGAAACGGAACAATGAGCTGTTGCGGAGCATGCTTTCCAGCCAGGGAACCACAATATCCGTTTCGAGGAGACGCAAGTACTAGCGGCCAAAAGCGGATATTACGAAAGGCTCTACAGGGAGGCAATCGAAATCGCTAAACACCCAAATAATTTCAACCGAAAGGAGGAGGGCGTGAAATTAAACGGTATATGGATGCCGGTGCTAAAGAAGATGTGTACCACCCGTCCACTACTGGGTGATGGCAACGGCGATCGACGGCGACGGACAGCGGCCAATTGCAGTGACGTTTTCAAAACACGTGACGTCGCGCCGCGGCGTGGGAGCGCGCGGACACGGAATTTAGCGGCAGTCAGTAGCGAGCCAGTGGGTGTGTTGGACCTTCCATCGAGCTACGGACCCCCTTGAAGATGTCTCCCGCAGTCGGAGACGAAACGTTGGGAATCGACACAGAATTCATCAACCGACCACGGCGTAACAGCCCGGATAATTATAATGGACTTGATATTTCCGGCCGTGAAAGTCTACGTTTTAGTATAAGATAAATTTAATCAAATAAAAACTTTTCCTGTTAAAATGGTCTGTCTGATCATGATGCACAGCTAGTTACAGTATATGACATAGCTCTATACAGTAATGCAAAACAGTCCTCCAAAACAGTGCATTCAATTAATGATTTAACAACTGAAAATTTTAGGGAAAGCTTACAACAACTAGGCCAGGGTGAGAGATATAGGGCACCTGATGGTAATTTAAAATTTAACCTATTTCATGATACCTTTGTGAGTATATTTGAAAACAGTTTCCCTAAGAAAACAGCAAAATATAATTGCAACACAACAACTGAACATTATTGGCTTTCTAAGAGGATAAAAATATCTTGTTAGCAGAAAATGAAAATGTATCTTGTAGGTGAAGGGGTAATAATCCAGACACAGTCAAACATTTTAAAAATTACTGTACTGTAGCGAGAAAAAATATTAAAAAGTCCGGAAGTATGTATAAGAATATACAGCCTACAGTTGCAGGTTAACTTTATCGTTTACCTAGGTTTCAATGTTACACGACGAGGCCCATACAATGGGCTTAAAGTGAATTTCTACAATTGGTTTAATAGAAGTGACGAAACCTTATGGTTATGCATCAAGTTTTATGAAGTTGACTTAGGACATGACCTGTTTTAGGCAAACATTTAAATAATAATTTATGTTCTGAAGAAGACGTTATTACTAATGTTGAAACCTAGGTAAACGATAAAGTTAACCTGCAACTGTAGGCTGTATATTCTTATATAAACAATATCAGTTGCTGTCGCTGCATAAAAATGTTAAAAATCCGGAAGTATGCAAATTATGTCTAAGATTAGCACAGATGATAACAAAATTAAAACAATCTGGAACATTGTGAAAAGGGGACCAGGAAAACTGAGAGCAGAAGAAGACTGTATTTCTATCAAATGCAATGAAAGTTTATTAACAAAAGTCAGAAGTATAAAATATTTTTAATAATCATTTTTAAGTGTTGTACAGGAAAATAGGATCCAGCTATTTATTAGAAAATGGAAAGCAATATATGGAAGAGGCAATAGTTTTGGAGTTTGATAAAACTTAAATTCAACCCAGCACTCCAATTGAAATCAGGAAAATAATAAATTCACTCAAAAATAAAAGCTAACATTCTGTTGCTGGCGTTTCCAACAGAGTACTAAATCCTTGTTCACAAGAGGTAAGTAGGGTTCTCAACCACATATGTAGTAGCTCACTGATATAGGGCATTTTTCCAGATAGACAGAAATACGCTATTGTTAAATCATTGTATAAAAAGGGGGTTGGTCTGTTGCTAATAACTACCACCCAATCTCACTTCTTAGAACTTTATCCAAAACGAAGTACTAACAAATGTCAGTCTGGTTTTCAGAATGACTTTTCATCAGACAGTGCTGTATATGCTTTCGCTGATCAAATATTGAATGCTTTGAATAACTAAACATCACTCATTGGGATATTTTGTGATCTCTCAAAGACCTTTCGCTGTAAGAATCATGAAATTCTTCTAGGCAACCTTAAGTATTGTGGTATGAGTGGGACAGAGCACAAATGGTTTAGTTAGTATTTAATTGGAAGAATGCAGAAGGTTGAAATTAACGGTGCAGACAGTCTGCAAAAATCAGCAGAGTCCTCTAACTGAGGAGGTATCAAGACTGGTGTCCCACAGGGTTCAATCTTGGATCCCTTATTGTTCTTAATATATATTAATGACTTGCCACTCCATATTAACACAGATGCAAAGCTAGTTCTTTTTGCTGATGATACAAGTATAGTAATCACACCCAACAAACAAGAATCAGCTGAGGAAATTGTACATAATGTCTTTTAGAAAATTGTTAAGAGATTTTCTACCAATGGACTCTGAAAAATTTTTGGGAAAACACAATATATACAATTTTGAAAAGTAAATGCCGTGACACCATCCATAAATATAGACTTTGAACAGAAGACTTTTGATAAGGCAGAATACTCAACATTTCTGGGTTTGTGCATTACGTAGAAACTGAATTGGAAGAAACACATTGATGATCTGCCGAAACGGTTAGGTTCAGCTGCTTATGCTATTAGGGTTATTGCAAATTTTGGTGATAAACATATCAGTAAATTAGCCTACTACGCCTGTTTTCATTGGCTGCTTTCATATGGCATCATATTTTGCAGTAATTCACCATTAAGAGAAACAATATACATTGCATAAAAGTGTGTAATCAGAATAATAGCTGGAGCTCACCCAAGATCACCTTGCAGACATTTAATTAAAGAATTTGGGATATTTACGTACCTTTGCAATATAAGGGGCGTTCAAAAAGAAATGAACTGGAGGCATAATTACAGAAACCAGTACCTGTATATTATGACTATTGACACTGGCTGTTGCAACACTTGTCCCACTGTGACACAAGGCGATGAATGGCTGTCTCATAAAATTCCTGGGGCTGTGATGTTAACCAGTTCCACACAAACAGCTGGACGTCTTCCGAGGTGAATCGTTGGCCCCTCAGATCCTTTTTACTGGGACCAAAAATGGCGTAATCACAGGGAGAGAGGTCTGGACTGTATGGAGGGTGGCCGAGAACCTCCCATTTGAATTTCTGCAGGAGTGCCATGGCTGTGTTGGCTATATGAGGCTTTGCATTGTCGTGGAGCAGAATGACCCCACAGGTGAGATTGGCTTTTCCTTTTGATTAGATCACTTGGTGAAGGGTGGCCAAGGTTTGCGAGTAACACTGTACATTCACTGTTGTCCCATGCTGCAGGAAGTGAATCGTAAGGGGGCCATATCGGCCAAAGAAGAACGTCAGTATAGCCTTTCCTACACTCGTATGTACGATGACATATGGCTGCACATGCATAACAGGTTAACATTGCAGCCCCGGGAATTTTGTGAGACAGCCATTCACCACCTTGTGTCATCAGTGTCTCAACAGCCAGCACCCCTTACACATACATTAGATTGTGAAATTGGTTATTAATAATGCATCCCATTCAAAAACAATAGCAAAGTGCATAGCTACAATACTAGAAGAAAGGATGATTTTTCACTATTCTGGGTAAAATCTGACTTTGGCTCAGAAAGGGGTGAATTATGCTGCAAAAAAATCTTTGGTCATTTGCCAAATAGCCAATCAACATTCGAAAATATATTAAAAGAATTTTTGAATGACAACTCCTACTCAATAGATGAATTTTAGATATGAAGCACTAACTGCAAAAAAAAAAAAAAAATTATTATATTGTGCAAAGAAAACTTATCTTAAACTGACACATTCCATATCATTATGAAATGTATTCATGATCTATAGAACAAGTAAGAATGTACTGTATTCACAAACTGTCCCTTTGATTCTGTGACAAGTGAAAGTGAATTATGAGCAATGGATTCCGAAAAAAAATACCAAAAAAATACTGGCTAAGTAGGGAAAAAAATACAGGCATTCACACACATGTAGAGATGTATTATATCTAGGATCGTTTACATCTGGTCGCTCTCTCATATCTGTGGGGCTCAGTGAAAAATTTACAACGAAACCTAAAAAAACATAAGTCAGCAAGAACCGAAAAAAAATTATAGACACACACATAAAAGAACTGCTGCTTATGTGCCATATTCGCATCTAGCATTAACTCTGCATATAATGCATCATTGAGAAGGCCTTATGGTGGACTGCAATAGTCATTACCATCTCCTCTTCGAAGCAAGGGCACTTACTCACTCCACCACCATCAGCATGTACATATCATTTGATTACTGACGCTGATCAGACTGAAATGGGAAGGAGCTGTTCAGCAGTGATGGTGACTGCCAGGAACAAGTGGATCTGGTTTGAATACACATGTATCAAGAGAAATTATTTCATCATCAGGCCAGCTGCTTTTTCCAGCAATGTATTTCCGTGGATATTACTGTGTGGTGCTTCTTTCTGCATACTTGCTGTTAATCTTGGTGTGATTCGGAGCTACCACTCGTTCTTACGACCATGTGGAAGTTTACTCTCGAAAAAGCACTGATGTCTTGCATTTTTCTGTTATTGTGTGTACACATGTCAGTAGTGCGACCAAGAGCTGTCATGCATTCTTGCGAAACAATGATGTCACATATTTGTGTGCAACTCTTGTGTGTATGCAAACTGAGTGCGGCCACCTGCAGTGGAACCCGAGTTGCTCTAGGTGCAGTTGCACTGCCACACAGAAAAATAAGTGCAGGATGATTCAGCTGTCAGCCAAGGCTACTCTTGGCACTACAGCACAGCGTCTACTGGCACAAGAAATATGGACAACAGAAAAACAGTAAACTTTCCAAATGTTGTATGTACCTCAATTCATTTATTGGACGATTGGCATTATATCATATACACAGTGGCTCGCAAGGACACCTGGATGCGCAGTCGACCACTAGTGTCTCTATTGTCATATAGACAATGTTTCCAAAATTATTCCTACTATTCTCCGTAAGGACTACACACAACGCTGCGTGGGGTAGCCACGCCGTCTCAGGCGTCTTGTTACGGTTCGCGTGGCTCCCCCCTCCCTCCGCTCCCCCCATCTGAGGTTCGAGTCCTCCGTCGCGCATGGGTGTGTGTGTTGTCTTTAGCGTAAATTAGTTTATGTTACATTAATTAGTGTGTGATCCTAGGGACTGATGCCCTCAGCAGTTTGCTCCCGTTATAGAACCTTACCACAAATTTCAAATTTCAAAACTACAGACAACGTATGTTAAATATCTACCTGAAGTCTGTTAGTGGGGAAGCGAAAAATATGAAGTGATTAAATACAGAATTTTTAACAAGAAAAATTTTATTTACTGTTAAATCAATTCAGTAGTAATTGTACAGTTTCTAAAGCGTCCATGAACTTGTGTAGTCTACAACTCTTCTTCCTCTTCTTCAGATGGTCGAGGACAGGACATTAATGTGTTTTGACGTTCTGAATAGATGCATATTTATCAGTTTCATGTAAACTATCATGTCTCTATGATCATAAGCTTGGAGTGATGACACCATAGCTTCATATGCCACTCTATCATCATCCCAGCAATTTACATAGTAAAATCGTTCAGTCGCATAGTTATTCTTTGAGTTTTAGCATACTACACTGAGTGTGAAGTGACATTAGTGAAATACATCATTTACACTTGCACTGCATCAGAAATGTGATGAATGTAGCATCTTTAAACATGAGCTGTCGAAAGTTATCATAAAGTCCTTGTATGACTGTGATGATATTTGCACTTTGAGGCATCACTGTAAAATATTCCACATAATGTGTAATACCTCAAATTTGTACTACGCATTGTACAGTTCCTGTTATTGGCGAGTAGTTTATGAGACAGTGACATAGCAATGATACAAATGCTGTGGTGCCTGCAGGGAAGTTTTGCAGTGATATGAATTCAATACATACATCCACAATTCCAGTTTTCATCGCCTCACATTACTTTGAACAACATATCACAACTATGAGTGTCTCAGTTGAGTGTGCATATGAAACCACCATCAATCTCTTAGTAATATGGGTAAACTCTTGCGTACGTGTCATGCAACGGTCCATATGCGTTTTTGTCCTCAGTCAAGCTGTAAGTTATTGAATGGAAAAAACTGTGATTTAGGTAAACTGTGGCATTGGTTAGTTCACAGCAATCAAATGTACGTGAATCATTTTTCAGTTCCCCTTCCCGCCTGTTTGTAGTGATAGAATAATAAAGCAAGGTGAGTCTAGCTGAAAAATTGTCTTAATCGTCCACACTTGGCAAGATGACTGGGGAAGGATTGGATATTCAGACAGCTCCCATGAACGAAAAGTTAATGGCAGCTGAACTTCAGGATTAAGTACACGTAAAAGTTTCAGATTCTCTCCATCTGATAGAGATATATTTGGTACTTTCCATATCAATGTCTCCAAGAAAATTTCATGCTCTTCCTCTCGGTCTCCTAGAATATATGAGTTATTATCAGTAGCACTTCAAACTAGAATCAATTATGTTTAGCGCTAATAGTACTAATAACATATTCATTATGTTCAAAAAAGCCTATTAACATTTTGTGGGATACACACACTACAGGATAAATCTATCAATTCACCTACGAAACATTCAGCATTTTATAAAACATTAAAATCTGATGCAAAGATCTATACTTTGAGAGTCGATGTGATTCCTACCTTTTGGTACAATCGATTTCAATGTCATTAAGTTCGTTATTTTACTTTTTCAAACAGAATGTATACTCATAAGACATAATGTCATTGTTGCTTACATGTAAATGTTCTTGAAAGGTGGCAAGCCACTCTCTCACTTTTAACTACTCTCTCAGTCAAATTAATATTTATATATGAGGTCATGATCTCCGTGTTCTCCAATACTACACTCCTGGAAATTGAAATAAGAACACCGTGAATTCATTGTCCCAGGAAGGGGAAACTTTATTGACACATTCCTGGGGTCAGATACATCACATGATCACACTGACAGAACCACAGGCACATAGACACAGGCAACAGAGCATGCACAATGTCGGCACTAGTACAGTGTATATCCACCTTTCGCAGCAATGCAGGCTGCTATTCTCCCATGGAGACGATCGTAGAGATGCTGGATGTAGTCCTGTGGAACGGCTTGCCATGCCATTTCCACCTGGCGCCTCAGTTGGACCAGCGCTCGTGCTGGACGTGCAGACCGCGTGAGACGACGCTTCATCCAGTCCCAAACATGCTCAATGGGGGACAGATCCGGAGATCTTGCTGGCCAGGGTAGTTGACTTACACCTTCTAGAGCACGTTGGGTGGCACGGGATACATGCGGACGTGCATTGTCCTGTTGGAACAGCAAGTTCCCTTGCCGGTCTAGGAATGGTAGAACGATGGGTTCGATGACGGTTTGGATGTACCGTGCACTATTCAATGTCCCCCCGACGATCACCAGTGGTGTACGGCCAGCGTAGGAGATCGCTCCCCACACCATGATGCCGGGTGTTGGCCCTGTGTGCCTCGGTCGTATGCAGTCCTGATTGTGGCGCTCACCTGCACGGCGCCAAACACGCATACGACCATCATTGGCACCAAGGCAGAAGCGACTCTCATCGCTGAAGACGACACGTCTCCATTCGTCCCTCCATTCACGCCTGTCGCGACACCACTGGAGGCGGGCTGCTCGATGTTGGGGCGTGAGCGGAAGACGGCCTAACGGTGTGCGGGACCGTAGCCCAGCTTCATGGAGACGGTTGCGAATGGTCCTCGCCGATACCCCAGGAGCAACAGTGTCCCTAATTTGCTGGGAAGTGGCGGTGCGGTCCCCTACGGCACTGCGTAGGATCCTACGGTCTTGGCGTGCATCCGTGCGTCGCTGCGGCCCGGTCTCAGGTCGACGGGCACGTGCACCTTCCGCCGACCACTGGCGACAACATCGATGTACTGTGGAGACCTCACGCCCCACGTGTTGAGCAATTCGGCGGTACGTCCACCCGGCCTCCCGCATGCCCACTATACGCCCTCGCTCAAAGTCCGTCAACTGCACATACGGTTCACGTCCACGCTGTCGCGGCATGCTACCAGTGTTAAAGACTGCGATGGAGCTCCGTATGCTACGGCAAACTGGCTGACACTGACGGCGGCGGTGCACAAATGCTGCGCAGCTAGCGCCATTCGACGGCCAACACCGCGGTTCCTGGTGTGTCCACTGTGCCGTGCGTGTGATCATTGCTTGTACAGCCCTCTCGCAGTGTCCGGAGCAAGTATGGTGGGTCTGACACACTGGTGTCAATGTGTTCTTTTTTCCATTTCCAGGAGTGTACGTTTGGGATGTATGGCTCATGTCTCTTTTACATGAGGAAACTGTAAGCAGAATATTCTTATAACTGCATGTGTAGCCTGTAGAGAACTTGTAACAGAGGGTCCATAATGGAGTCCTCGGAGAACAGGGAGAAAGATGGATTGTGGGCCATAAATGTTGTGTCCAGTGAGCTGGCTGTGCGAGTGATTCTGGGAAGCAGCACTCTGTGAATTGGACCTGCAGAGGGATCTCAAGTCGTGGCACTCCACTCTTCCTACTTAGGGTCAGTGCAGGAGGCTCGCAAAACACTTTACCTGGGCCAGGCGACAGTCAATCGCGAAGGCGGCCAGATGGTGGCAAGTAGGTGGAGAAAGCCATTTAAGAGAGACTGCTGTAATCTAAGCTTTTGTACAAACAGTGGGACAGTTATAAAACTATAAGCATTATCATGTTGAAAGCTGGAATGATACGATCAGAGTGGCTGATGTGTCTGTTTAGGGGAGACAAGGCTGTAGCTCCCCTGAGACCAGGAAGCCGCCAGGTTCTTGTAGCGAGCGGAAAAATCACATATTTCACAAGCACGACTGTCTGGGAAGCTTAACAGCCTTCTTTCAGAAATTGGAAACGGTCGACCTGGAAAGATTAGATCTCTTCATAAATGAGGGACTGAGGTCCCATCTAGGTGGACGCTTTTTGCTGAAACATGGCCATACTAACCACGAAAACGACGCATCTCTAGTCTAAAACCTTCTTTTTTCAGACAAGAGAGATATTGAGTCTCTGATTGGCTCCCATTAGGATACGCAAAGCGAAGGCTTGCTCTCCCAGCGTGGGAACCTCGATGCTGTGTCTAGATTGGCTAGCAGGCCAGCAGGACTGTCACGAGGGAAGATTCAATGAATGGAGGATAGTTTGATTGTTTTGTTCAACGTGGAGGCGGGTTTTTATGCTAATTTGGCTCCTGTACGAGGCTTGGTGGAAAGTAATTGTGATTCTTAGCCCTTCTTCGCCTTCTGGTCCTCCCATGGTGGAAAATTTCACGTCTTTCCATAGTGGATGAGACTGGACCGACAGTGGGACTGCATATCATCTCGTACATATTATGTGTCAGGAGGATGAACTTATTCGTCCTGAGTCGGCTGTCTAACGTTTGACAATTCCAGCACACGCTGTCGTGCCGGTGAGGCAAATTGGTTGGCCAGACCAGCAAACGGGTGCACCTCACACTGAAATCTACCGGAATTTCAGGACTCTGATAGAGAAGTTTCCCGCGTTCTAATAATCAGAACGCCAGACCGCGTAGTTTGCAATTTTTTTGTGGACGCGTCAGAACGTTAAAGCTACTGCCGCTTTCTGGCCCTCGCCTACAGTGTGCCGTTTTCTTCTGCCGCCTGAATCAAGGTGAAAGAGTAAAGTTCTGTTGTAGCCGTGTATGGTTTTTAAATGATATTCACAGCACCCTGTTCTCCGTCAACCATAGTTTGTGGTGTACGTCGTCGTAGTTGACTCCATTTGAATAGAATTTGGCCTCACAGCGGATTTATGTTAACGAAGTCTGATTGCGTTGTAAAAGGGATTAATTCAGGGGATTGCTTATATAGTTTCCACCTCGATGTATACTTTGACAATAAATTACCATTCCTTTCCTGGTTTATGTTTGTTGTTTTTTTGTAAGATTTATGAGCTCGATAGTAGTCATAAAAGGATGAGTAAAACTTTTCATTACTTTTCTAAACTTAAATACGCCACTGTTCTCATTCATACTCCCCCAGCCATTCACTGTTTTTATTTTATTTTAGTGATGCATGGATACACTAGCAAGTCAGAACGCAATTGCACTAAATTAGTTAATTTTATGATTAATTTGAGTTCTGAAAGTGATCGCAGACAAAGGCAACAAAAGTGGCATGAGAAAATTCACTTATTTCATATATAAAAATTAAGGGTGTAGCTCACGATATGAAGAGTGCTGAAAAGATAATACTTTCATATATGTAGAGATAGTGACATTTATCATCACTCGAACATATATTTATGATAAAGCAAGCGAATTATTGTATTCTTTCCAAATATAGAACGCCCTTGCATGGAAGTGTTAAATCATCTTGATACTGAATAAGAATTATTATTTCACTGTTATTATTAGATATTGCTGTAGCAAAAGGTTCAGGGGGACAAAATCCTTGACTGAAGATACACTCATAATATTGAACTGAAGTATCGAGTGACGTCATTGTGAGGTTTCAGTTCTACAGATATAAGAAACTCATAATTATCGCATATTATCATTTTTTGTTTCGACTGCAAAGTCTTCTGATGGTTGTGTACACTGTGGTTATACTTTGTACCTATGATACTGCTTCAGAATAAGATGGACTATAATTGTCTCATTACAAAAATCGATTAGATCCACTTTGTGATCCATAATATTCAGTACTAACTGGTCTAATGTCTGGACAGTTATTGGGAGGTACACTATACGATCAAAAGTACCCGGACTCTCCAAAAACGTACGTTTTCATATTACGTGCATTGTGCTGCCAGGTACTCTATATCAGCGACCTCAGTAGTCATTAGACATCGTGAGAGAGCAGAATGGGGGGCTCCGCTGAACTCACGGACTTAGAACGTGGTCAGGTGATTGGGTGTCACTTGTGTCATACGTCTGTACGCGAGATTCCCACACTCCTAAACTCCCTAGGTCCACTGTTTCAGATGTGATAGTGAAGTGAAAACTTGAAGGGACACGTACAGCACAAAAGCGTAGAGGCCGACCTCGTCTGTTGACTGACAGAGGCTGCTGACAGTTGAAGAGGATTGTAATGTGTAATAGGCAGACATTTATCCAGACCATCACACAGGAATTCCGGACCGCATAAGGGTCCGCTGCAAGTACTATGACAGACGGGAGGTGAGGCAACTTGGGATTTCATGGTCGAGCGTCTGCTTATAAGCCACACATCACACCAGTAAATACCAAACGACGCCTCGCTTGGTGTATGGAGCATAAGCATCGGACGATTGAACAGTGACAAAACGTTGGGTGGAGTGACGAATCACGGTACACAATGTGCAGATCCGATGGCAGGTTGTGGATATGGCGAATGCCCGGTGAACGTCATCTGCCAGCGTGTGTAGTGTCAATAGTAAAATTCGTGGTCGGTGGTGTTATGGTGCGGTCGTGTTTTTCATGAAGGGGGCTTGACACCTCTTGTTGTTTTGCGTGGCACTATCATACCATAGGCTTACATTGATGTTTTAATCATCTTCTTGCTTCCCACTGTTGAAGAGCAATTCGGGGATGGCGATTGCATCTTTCAACACGATCGAGCAGTTGTCCATATTGCACGGCCTGCAGCGGAGAGGTTACGCGACAGTAACATCCCTGTAATGGACTGACCTGAACAGTGTCTTGACCTGAATCCTTGAGAAGACCTTTGGGATGTTTTGGAATGCCGACTTAGTATCAGGCGTCACCGACCGACATAGATACCTCTCTTCAGTGCAGTACTCCGTGAAGAATGGGCTGCATTCCGCAAAAAACCTTCCAGCACCTGATTGAACGTATGCTTGCGAGAGTGGAAGCTGTCATTGAGGCTAAGGGTGCGCCAACACCATATTGAATTCAGCATTACCGATGGAGGGTGCCACGAACTTGTAAGTCATTGTCAGACAGGTGTCAGGATACTTTTGATCACGTAGTGTATATTTGATTGCTAGGAATCTCCACACATTTATAACCAGGAGCAACTGTAGGAAAGAATCCATATATAATGTGGATTAATTTGTCATTAAGGTCAATTCGTTGTGGTAATACACTCAAAATGAATTTTACTGACAGGAAGTATATCCACTTGCTTATTCGACTCACAAATTTTATCAGTATTACGGCTCTTCGAGAAACCTAGTAGTGATCCTACCGAACCTTTGTTTCTTAAATACACTGTCTTTTATGTTGTTTTTATTTCCGTTTTAAACGTGTTAATGCTAACAATTTACTCAAACCCTTTTACAAATTATTTTGTATACCTACGAATTTAAATCGTCAGTGTCGTAAGAGCCAGTAGGTATTACCACAGCTTCCTCACTTTCTAAATACTGTTTATTATTTGCCTTGGTGACATTAGCTACGCCGTTGTATGTTTCCAGACCAATCAGTGCAATAATACATTCCCCCTCCCTTAGATCTATTGAAGGATCGCAGTTAGGTTTTAAGGTGGATGAATATTCCTTTAAAATTAGGATATACAGCATCACATCTGAGCCTCAACTAATGCAGTGAAGTCCATATTGCTCATTTTTATGCAATCGTCAGGAAGAAACATGTGACATAGATGACCAGAGAGATATGAATTGAAGTCTTGGCAGCGTCGAAAACTGAAGAATACCAGTCCTTATTGGTGAAGTAACGACACAGTTCTTCTGGTGGTCTTAAGTCACAGGATGAAGCGGAGTAGTTGATGGTATTCCGTTATTTTTTAACATACACAACCCAATGAATCTCACATCCTCCCACAACATCTAAACTGACAATCCCACACCGTCTTTGGCAATGGGTCCTGAACAAACATGTTGGGATTTTGAGTTTTATGACAAGCTTAAGCAAGTCGACATTTATAAGTGGTCTGTCCAGTATTATCACAACAAGCTTTCTTTTATGAACAGCCCAAGCCCTTTCCTGTATAGTTTTAAACATAGTATTTTACTGATAGCGATGACCACCATTGCCATAGTCTTTCAGCCACCTGTAGTTGCTTCTCTACATTTTTGCATTCTTTACTGCTTGTGTTATGGCAGTGATTCCACCAGTTAACTAACCAACGGCCGACAGCCCAGAAAACGCTGGGATTAGAGACAGAATTATTCCATCAGATGTCTAAGGTACTGGCACAACCCCAGGCATTATGTAACAGCCGTTTCTTCCTCCTTCCTGCCTCAAGACACATTTCGCCCCTGCTGCCAGCCATTGGATGTATTTTTTAAACATCCCATAGGTTTCTTCTCTTTCTCCTTTCTCCTTCTCCTTCTTTAGTGTATGGTAAGGTGCGTTCATAAATTGTCTGAAAGTTATTCCAGCATACAGTTTAAGTTTGGCACGCATTCTCTTACCAACTGCAAATTCAGCAATATGTTGTCCTACATCATTGTATCAATATATGTGCTTGGCTTTATGAACTAATATTTGGTCTGCAACGCGGTGATCTTTATCTGTGGAATAATCAATATTATGCTCCCTGAAAGACTCATCTAGTACATTAATTTCCTTATTCTTATAAGCTAGGCTCCTTTTCAGATTTGTTCCAGGTCCACAGAATTTGAATTCAGGGATACGGAGTTCAACTAGTAGGTTATCGGGAATACCACACGCAGCTCTGCTGATACGTTTCCTAGCACTCATGTCACACTGTTGCGTGATTTGAGGTGTGCATGTCCTATTATACAACAAATCGCGAGTGTTCATCCAACTGTTGTGTTGTAATGGGAAGCCGAGCCACTTTGATGGGAAGCCAAACCGTTTCATTATTGTCTTGCTCCCTCGATGTTTAATCTCACATTCTACAAGGAACATGGCCTGTTCAGAGCTTTTCTGTAATTCCCCTGTGCTAAGAACCCCTACAATTCGTCATCATCACAGTTCTTTAAGATGTATGTTATCAGATTTGTGCTCTGCAGTTTGGAAACTATAAATATCTCTGTTTACCACTTTGGTATGTAAGACTTCTCAAACGTACTTTTATATTTCGAAATACATACCATATCATAAACGTTGGACTTCTGCTTGTGTGGATCCACCACCTTAATACGACTGTTCTTAGAAGGCCATAATCACGGACATCAATAGCTCTCAGCTTGACTGTGTGATGAATAGTACGATTGTACTTATCAGTATCTTGTGGTAGAATGTCCAGCTATTAGTATAACCTTTGAAGACTACACTGAGGTGGCAAGAGTCATAGGACATCTCCTAATATCGTGCTGTACCTTCTTCTGACCGGCATAGTACAGTAACTGAATGTGGATTGGACTCAACAACTCGTTGGGAGTCCCCTGTATAAATATTGAGCCATGCTGCTTCTGTAGCTGCCTACAACTGCGAAAGTATCGCTGGTGCACAATTTTGTGCACAAACTGCCTTCTCAATTACGTCCAATAAATGTTGGATGGGATTCATGTCAGGAGATCTGGGTGGCCAAATCATTCACTCTAACTGTCCACAATGTTCTTCAAATCCATTGCGAACAATAGTGGCCCAGTGTTGTCTGGGAACATGAAGTCCATAAATGGCTGCAAATGATCTCCAAGTAGCTGAACATAACCATTTCCAGTCAATGATGGATTCAGTTGTACCATAAGACTCAGTCCATTCCATGCAAACACAGCCCACACCATTACAGAACCACCAACAGCTTGCACAGTGCCCTGTTGACGACTTGAGTCTATTGTTTCATGGGGTCTGCGTCACACTCAAACCCTGCATCAGCTCTTACCAACTGAAATAAAGACTCATTTGATCAGGCCACGGTTCTCCAATCGTCGAGGGCCCAAATGGTATGCTCACGAACGCAGAGACGTGCTGCAGGTGACGTCGTGCTGTTAGCAAAGGCACTCACATCGGTCGTCTGCTGCCATAGCCTATTAAAGCCAAATTTCGCCACAATGTCCAAAGGGATACGTTCGTCGTGGGTCCCACATTGATTTCTGCGGTTATCTCACGCATCGTTGCTTGTCTGTTAGCACTGAGAACTCTAAGCAAATGCCACTGCTCTCGGTCATTATGTGAAGGCCGTCTGCCACTGCATTGTCTGCGGTGAAATTTTGCCTGGAATTTGGTATTCTCGGTACACTCTTGACACTATGTATCTTAGAATATTGAATTCCCTAACGATTTTCGAAATGGAATGTCCCATTGAATCTAGTTCCAACTACCATTTAGCATTCAAAGTCTGTTAATTCCCGTTGTGCGGCCGTAATCACGCCGCAAACCATCTCTTATGAATCACCAGAGTACAAATGACAGCTCTGCTTATGCACTTCCCTTTTATACCTTCTGTACGACCGAGCGAGGTGGCGCGGTGGTTAGCACACTGAACTCGCATTCAGGAGAACGACGGTTCAAACCCGCGTCCAGCAATTCTGATTTTGGTTTTCCGTGATTTCTCTAAATTGCTTCAGGCAAATGCCAGGATTGTTTCTTTGAAAGGGCATCCATCCCTCATCCGATGGGACCGATAATCTCGGTGCTTTGGTCTCCTCCCCCAAATCAAATAACCAACCAACCCTTGTGTGCGCAATACTACCGCCTTCTATATATGTGCATATCGCTGTCCCATGATTTTCGTCATCTGAGAGTATTTATTCCATATTGTTACATTACCACTTTGAAGTGTCTATTGTAAAATTCGCTCTATGGTCGATTTAAAGGGTGTTAGGACACCAATTCATTCAAGTCTCCAGGTATTGTTCAGATAAGTCCGTAACTTCCTTCCCTGTCTTTATCGTCACAAGCAAAACCCACAAGAATTTGGGATATGTGTCAATGACTGTCAATATGAGATTGAAATATTTATTCGATCATGAATAATCTCTTATGCATATGTGATCAGCCTGCCACAGACCATACAGTCCTTGTATTATCACATGCTTGCACAAGAATATTTTGTATGGTGTCCTGTGGAGTTCAAAAACAAATGTCTTCATACTTACTCAATGATATATCTTTTTCGAAGGTCTGAAATGATCAGTATAATTTCGTTCATGAGATCTGTACTCCTTGTGGCACCTGTTACTGTGCATAGTTGTAATCATTTTGTGATTTTGTTTGGGTCATTGTAATAGATGTATACTTCAGAGGTAAATTGTTTAGTCTTTTAGCCCGAACTTCAACGCCTTTGCCTGTGGTACGTGCAGCTACTAACAAGGGTTTAATTACATTCTTAAATTGTCAGTCTTTGATATGTTGCCATTCGTATGCCTGTTAGTATATGTAATATTTCACAACACATTTTTGGCTTTTTTGAGGAAATACTTTTTGACATTTGAAGTTTTTAAAAATATTAGCTCTAATGCACCAAATGCTTTTTGAAACTCTTCATCCCCAACATGTATTGCATTCTCAGTCAAATGTTTTGGCTGTTTACATAACATATTTTTCCCCTAGTGACCTGTATGTTCTGTCTAGCTCATCATCACTATGATCCTCAATGAAATCGGTAATATTACATACCCCTCCTCTTCTTCTTTATACACAGCTCGTGGTCTCGCGGTCGCGTTCTCGTTTCCCCGAGCACGGGCTCCCGGGTTCGATTCCCAGTGGGGTCAGGGATTTTCACCTGCCTCGAGATGACTGGGCGTTTGTCATCATCATACATGTAAGTGGTGATTTTGTACTGAGCAAAGGTTGGGAATTTGTATGGGCGCAGATAACCACACAGTTGAGCGCATGCAAATTCTCCTGCAGCAGCTGATATTTTGTCTGAAACAGGGTTTCTAATATGTATACTTTATTGTTTTACATATTTTTAATATATATTAAAAACCCTTTCTATATATATATATATATATGCTCGAGGTGACTTCCTCAGGATATGTTAAAAGTGTTAAAAGAAGATTAGTTTTCCTGCAATTTGAAGGTCTAATAATTAAATTACATATGTTGTTGGGAAACAATGCTCAATTCTTCTTCTTCCACATTCTAGCATCGTCATTGGAGGGGCAGTCACTTGCTACAAAACCCTTGTGGTGAGGTTGTTTCTTCCACTCGGTGGTGGTGGTAGCTGTTTGTTGGCATTAGGATGTGGGGGATGTTATAGAAAAATAAATGAGACACATGAGAATCTGAAACTGTTTTATAAATTTATAAACACTTATATACATCTGGATATATAAATAAACTTCAATAGGAACATAGTTGTGTACCCACACCAAGCAAAGTTGATTCATGCATTTCCACCTCTGTGGATGTACAGAATGAATCATAGACTAGTGATATTACATCTGATGAGAGGAGAGTTTGGCAAGCTAACTCTGGCAGACTGCTTCACAATGTCTCACAGAATGGGTAGACATGTGGTTGTCAGCTTAGTCAACACTCTAGCTCATGATGTGTTGCATAGCAGGTATACATTATATTCTTAAAAGCCTGTTCCTGTAGATGTATGCACCCTCTGTTTTCAAATATCTTCACTGTTTCATGGAAGTCCCCTACAGAGACTGTGTGATCATCAAGTATCACCAACAGAAAGTGAGCATTTATGTGGAACAAGACTGAAATCTGCAGTGACACACTGCGTAGTCGACACCATTCATCCAGGGACGATATCACTTTGAAGACACTAAATCGAGGGTTTTCCAATACTGCCACTGGGGAGAACTCCCAATTCAATCAAAACTGACATGCTTATAGCCACTGGTGTTTAAACACTATGCTTGATAGGAGAGCATTATTCCCACATCAGGTGCTAGAATGACTTTACCTTATATGCAAGACAAAAGAATTGTTAGTAGACCATATTTTTTTTAAAAATTGTTTTCATCTGCATTCTTATTCATCACCTTTGACATTGGTATTTACAGTGTCTTGTGCCACGGAGTATTTAAATTCGTCTTGACATCTTTACCCTTTGCTGGTTGTCTCAGAGGTGGGCGAACTACACTCCTGGAAATGGAAAAAAGAACACATTGACACCGGTGTGTCAGACCCACCATACTTGCTCCGGACACTGCGAGAGGGCTGTACAAGCAATGATCACACGCACGGCACAGCGGACACACCAGGAACCGCGGTGTTGGCCGTCGAATGGCGCTAGCTGCGCAGCATTTGTGCACCGCCGCCGTCAGTGTCAGCCAGTTTGCCGTGGCATACGGAGCTCCATCGCAGTCTTTAACACTGGTAGCATGCCGCGACAGCGTGGACGTGACCCGTATGTGCAGTTGACGGACTTTGAGCGAGGGCGTATAGTGGGCATGCGGGAGGCCGGGTGGACGTACCGCCGAATAGCTCAACACGTGGGGCGTGAGGTATCCACAGTACATCGATGTTGTCGCCAGTGGTCGGCGGAAGGTGCACGTGCCCGTCGACCTGGGACCGGACCGCAGCGACGCACGGATGCACGCCAAGACCGTAGGATCCTACGCAGTGCCGTAGGGGACCGCACCGCCACTTCCCAGCAAATTAGGGACACTGTTGCTCCTGGGGTATTGGCGAAGACCATTCGCAACCGTCTCCATGAAGCTGGGCTACGGTCCCGCACACCGTTAGGCCGTCTTCCGCTCACGCCCCAACATCGTGCAGCCCGCCTCCAGTGGTGTCGCGACAGGCGTGAATGGAGGGACGAATGGAGACGTGTCGTCTTCAGCGATGAGAGTCGCTTCTGCCTTGGTGCCAATGATGGTCGTATGCGTGTTTGGCGCCGTGCAGGTGAGCGCCACAATCAGGACTGCATACGACCGAGGCACACAGGGCCAACACCCGGCATCATGGTGTGGGGAGCGATCTCCTACACTGGCCGTACACCACTGGTGATCGTCGAGGGGACACTGAGTAGTGCACGGTACATCCAAACCGTCATCGAACCCATCGTTCTACCATTCCTAGACCGGCAAGGGAACT
The DNA here is from genome assembly GCF_023864275.1 of Schistocerca cancellata. Classification (NCBI taxonomy): domain Eukaryota; kingdom Metazoa; phylum Arthropoda; class Insecta; order Orthoptera; family Acrididae; genus Schistocerca; species Schistocerca cancellata. The sequence goes on along the minus strand of NC_064628.1, from coordinate 240,791,460 downwards.
TGCTGTTCCAACAGGACAATGCACGTCCGCATGTATCCCGTGCCACCCAACGTGCTCTAGAAGGTGTAAGTCAACTACCCTGGCCAGCAAGATCTCCGGATCTGTCCCCCATTGAGCATGTTTGGGACTGGATGAAGCGTCGCCTCACGCAGTCTGCACGTCCAGCACGAACGCTGGTCCAACTGAGGCGCTAGGTGGAAATGGCATGGCAAGCCGTTCCACAGGACTACATCCAGCATCTCTACGATCGTCTCCATGGGAGAATAGCAGCCTGCATTGCTGCGAAAGGTGGATATACACTGTACTAGTGCCGACATTGTGCATGCTCTGTTGCCTGTGTCTATGTGCCTGTGGTTCTGTCAGTGTGATCATGTGATGTATCTGACCCCAGGAATGTGTCAATAAAGTTTCCCCTTCCTGGGACAATGAATTCACGGTGTTCTTATTTCAATTTCCAGGAGTGTATTTATCGATTTCTGTAAATGTATATTACCCATGTCGTTTCTTTTTTTTTTTTTTAAGAGAGACGATTACACTGACCTCTGCTGCCAGTTCATCATCACCATCATTATGAATGAGATAATTATTATCTTTGACAATAAGTACAGAGTGATGGTACTCGTTATCAACTAATAAATCTTTGTATACAGTTGGAACTAATTACCCATGTCTATGTATGAGTAGTTAAAACATTTTTTAAGACATGAAAGTAGAGGGTGGTCTTCATAGGGCAATGATGCGATGATGTCAGCATTTCCAGAATGTGATGGTACAAAAGCGCTGTGATGGTACAAAAGCGCTGATGGGTGTTGAGTCAGCGAATTTTGCCAGAACCGGCAATGATACACTACTTTGTGCAATATTAATTGCGGAGCTGACTAGACCTTTAAGTAATTTTACACACGGAAACTTGTTAACTGTTATTCAAATTCGATTGTTATATTAAATGACATGTCTAATACCGTTGTGAAATGTGCTGTGGATGAATAAACAACTACTCTGCGCAACAGGATTAAATGACCTCGTTTTCGAAACCCCTTAATGGTCTCAGATTCTGAGAAATAACTTCGAAATTTGTGTCAAAGTTGCATACAACCTTTGTCTATAATGGTGTGAAAATGTGGTTCCCTGCTATATCACACTCAGGCTCGACGACCCTTCCAACAGGAAGGTGTCGGCAAATCCGGAAAAAAAGTCCACAGCTCAGAAGCTTATGTGAAGTGTGGATCGGTTACTGACGTCCCATTGGCACCAACTTTCACCAGGAAGTTCTCCTGAATTGTTTTAATATGATATGGTTATCCGGCACGTTCCCTGACTCGTGGAGGGAGGCGATTTTGATTCTCCTCCTAAAACCGGGGAAGGACCGACCGCATCCCAGTAGTTATCGGAGTATTGCTTTGACGAGCTGTTTCGGGAAGACGTTGGAACGCATGGTCAACTGTCGCCTGGTTTGGCTGCTCGAGACCAGGCAGCTCCTTAGCTACTCCCAGTGTGGCTTTCGGAGATGTCGTTTAACTATAGACAACTTGACCCTGCTTGAGGCGGCCATCCAGCAAGCCTTCCTACGTAACCAGCATTGTCTAGGAGTATTCTTTGACATTAATAAGGCGTATGACACTACTTGGCGCCGCTTTATCCTCAATCAACTCCATCAGTGGGGCTTTCGTGGCCATCTCCCCATCTTCATTCGGTCCTTTCTTTCCCACCGCCTCTTTCGATATCAGGTTGGTAATGTGCTGTCTTGCGGGCATTGGAGCAGATGAGATGTGTTCCCAGTCTTAAGTTTCTCCTCTGTCCTGACTCCCTGAGTGCCCTTCAGACCATGCAACACTTGTACCCAGCGGATACGGTCGTCCAGAACATCCATGATGCCCTACCCACCTGCAACGGCAGGGGAAGGAGGTTTCTTTCTGCTGGATGCCGGGGAACGTGGGTATTAGGGGAAACGAACTGGCGGATGTGGCTGCCAAATATGCATGTTCCCTCCCCCACGTTGATGAATGGGTCGTCCCCCTCCATGCTGTTACCTCCCTTTTGCGTTTTCGTGTTATGCGTCAATGGGAAGAGGAGTGGCTGGCAGTCGGTGAAAATAAGCTGCGTCTGGTCAAGGCCACCACGCGGACATGGCGTACGTCCTACCAGTCATGCAGGCGTGATGAGGTTCTCCTCACTAGCCTCCGCATCGGGCACAGTCCCTTAACGCATGGTTTTTTACTCCGGCGGGAGGACCCCCCAATCTGCAGTGCTTGTGGCGTCCAGATTACTGTCCGCCACATTTTACTTGACTGTCTTTTATTCTCTGACCAGAGGGCGGTGGTTTCCTTGCCACCGGATTTGCCCTATATTTTGCAAGACGACGCAACGACTGTGGTCAGGGTCCTACGGTTTTGTGTCCTGTCCAATTTGTTGCCTCAGATTTTAGGGAGAGGATTTTAATGTGCTGCTGGGTGACTGGCTCACCCAGGTTTTAGGTAAGAGGTCCGCCAGTCACGATTACCTACTTGATACACTTCGATTTCTGTTCCCTTTTCCATGTGTTTCCTTTCCTTTTTTAGTGCGTTTCTTCTCCTCTTGTTTTGCCTCTCTATGTGAGGATTTCGAACTGCGTCAGGTCTGTGTCTTTTAGCCGTTCTCCTTGTTCGCTATCCGTCTTCGTCCCTTCACCGCGTGTGTTACTGTTTCTATGCGTTTGGGCGCTGATGACCACGCTGTTTAGCGCCCGAAAACCTCAAACCACACACACACACAATTCTGCTCCACGCCGTCGTGGATGTGTTATACGATAGGAAGATCGTCACAGTCCTTCTTACCCGAATTTCATCCCTTCTTATGACGTCTGTGCAATGGAGGTCAGAACCGCGACACTCAGCATTGAAATCACTCGGTTTTCTTATGAGTGGCTGAGGAAAACATTCTAGTCACACCGCCGCTCAGCGTCGGCACGAAAAGACCTCAGTGGGTGGCATAAAGAGCGTCCATAGAACCACTCCTTTCCCCACAAATTTCGTAGTGCAAAACGAGAGTTCGCAGTGCGCTGAACAACAGGACAACATTCTTGACAAACTTTCAAACTGACGAGACCCCCGGACATTTTAGTCCTTCGCTAAGGACACTTCGATGCTGCATCCCCATCGAAGGTGATTGCACGCCTTTGGACTGCTGCTCGACCGCGGTTTTCGCTCCCGTGAATTGGTTGGAACCACTAGGGACTGTTCCAAACTAGTCGACGAGATTTGAACGTATTCCGAAGCAGCAAATGGTTCTTATCCAGCCCTCCTGTTTCACGCCATCCCGTGCTGTGATCACTGAGTGTTGCGACACTGAAACACATGCGAACAAAACGAACAAGGGTCTCTCTAAGATCCGCCATTTCGGCAAAATCCTTGGTGTCAGCTGCCCACCTGTACTGAGAATTTTAAAAATCAACGCGTACAGAGACAAAGAACATGAAATGTATTCGCAGTTGCGAATATGGATCACCATCAGCTGTATAATGGAATGAAGACATTGAAAATTTGTACTGTACATTGTCAGATGAATTGTAGTCCGAGGCGCCTGCAATTTGGTAATCCCTTGACATCCTTATGATTACAGTTGTAATAGAGAATCATTTGTCTATTATTATGGATACGAGCAGAAATCAAGCACAAGAATGCAACACACAAGTCGTTGTAATCAGAAACACAATACATTGAAACCAGCTTCTGTGTACTATGAAACGGAAACAAATATGGAAAACTTTAAATTACTCAATAAGGCAACAAGGTGACGCAGCGCTCAAAGTGGTCTGACAATAAACCAAGGTTAATAAATTAATCAGACAGACAATTTATTACTAGCCTGGAAGTAAGTGCAATGTACGTTAAATAACGAGCCACAACTACAATGTTTGAATTTTTTACTAATAAAAGTTTATTGTCCTTAAAAGACATGCATTAATTTGAAGGCTGCTGAAAACAACTATGTGATTGATTTTAAAGTAGTTCGAGCAGCCAGTATAGTGATTAACGCACTCACAATATAAAAATAAACAAAATCAAAACAGCTGGAAAGCGTAGTCAGTATCCACAGCTGGAAGTTAACTGAAGCTAAATCTCATACTAACTTGCATGTAGTAAGAGTCCAACCGACACACAACGCAATAACCTATTAAGTGGTGTTTACTAGCAGTCCCTCACTGGCAAAGTGATCTGAAGTTCAGACTCAGGGCACAAATAACTTCACACACAAAAATACAATTTCTGCTGAACAACTGGTAGAAATTAATCAAAGTCCTGACTAATCAAAATAATTCTAATTCTCGACGAACTAAATGTTAACGATTGACGAGATCAATAATTTCCGTCACCTACAACGCGTGTGGCTGTTTCACCGCTCATATCAGCAAAGATGTACCAAACAGTGTCGCTCTACAAGATGGTTTCCCTGCATGGAAAACTGTACATCTACTTAACTTAATGGCTTCGTACTTTGACCAAAATAATCCACAACTTTTTATACATAAATGATGTCCAAAATCTAATTGCGCCAAAAGCTGCACTCTAGAATTGTAATCAAAGTTGATACTTTACACTTAAGTTTATGTGCAGTAGTTCACGCAGAACTTAGACGAATGCCAAGTTTTGTTGCAGTTCTAATCAGCAGCACATATTCTCTGTGTCATCAAACATTACAATAAATATGGACATGGCATCAATGTCAAACTGGGTTTATTCCTACAATAGTTTTAATGAGATGGACGAAATTATGCAAATTTATAAACAATTGATTAAAAAAACACAATAAATATATAATTCTGAAGAACTTTCGGATTTGGAGTGTAATAATGTCCTCCAACGCTTATTGCTTTGATGACTGCATACGTGTTTTGTACCAGATTTTCAATTAAAGCTCAATTAAAAAGCGTCTCACACCATAATTAATTATGCTACAAAATGTGGGGTATCTCAATCGATACGTGGCACTGAGAGCTACAATTCGAGTGCTCGATATCTTTTGCACTGTAAGTAACTCAAAAGTTATTAACGATTTGCTGAATTTTGGTTACAAAAAACTTATCGGTGTTGTATTTTCTCATGTATATTAATAACAATTTGTATCTACATACTGGCAGAATCGTGATGCTTCCCTCTTTAATTTCACATATCGTTCTTCAGTATCTCTGTTACGGTGTACGCTGTATAGGCAGAAACTCAAACAATGTAGAAAATCTCTTGTGGGTGCTTGTGGCGGCACTGACTGATGTCTATACTTCGGGGAAACGTTTTGAACACAAGTTTCAAAAACTTCTTGATCAGCTTACATCAAATTTTCACACTACACTCTAATGACCATTCAGACAGACCCACGCTATACCTTTTAATATACGGGCGAAGAAAGATTCACACACTCGGACTTCGCAGCGTGATTCCTCATGTACTAGCAACATAAAAATGTGTGTCACAAAATTTCGCCCTGAACATATTTCCGGCAGTAAACGGACATTAAAGATTATCAGTTTGACAACACTACAGTCACATGTGCGACAAATGCCTCTGTTATCGATTAGTAGCATTGCTGTGCAGGTGGTGCAGTGGCTAGCGTTTTGGGTTGTGGGTTCGGTGGTGTGTGTGTGTGTGTGTGTGTGTGTGTGTGTGTGTGGTTTGGGATCTTATGGGCGCTCAACGGCGAGGTTATCAGCGCCCTGACATCGATTAAAACAAACAAATGTGGCTCAAATGGCTCTGAGCACAATGGGACTTAACTACTGAGGTCATCAGTCTCCTAGAACTTAGAACTACTTAAACCTAACTAACCTAAGAACTTCTGAGGTCATCAGCCCCCTAGAACTTAGAACTACTTAAAATAACCAACCTAAGGACATCACACACATCGATGCCCGAGGCAGGATTCGAACCTTCGACAGTAACGGTCGCGCGGTTCCAGTCTGAAGCGCCTAGAAGCGCTTGGCCACACCGGCCGGCAAGAAATTAAAACAGAGGGAAAACAAAACACAAAAGAGGTAAAAGAAAAGCACAGGGAAATGTGACTGGCTGACCACTTACGAAAAAATGTGGGTGAGCCAGCCACCCCGTTGACCCATTAAAAATATCTCCCCAAAATCTTGTTAAAAATGTGGGACAATTCACAGAACTTTAAAACGCGAACCAAATTCGTTTGAGCATTGCATAAAATAGACTGCAGATCCGCCGGCAAATCCGCTGCAGTCCGTTGGTCAGCAAATAAAATGCAGTCCAATAAAATGTGGTGCACTTAAGGCGTATTCATTTTTATTTGTTAAATGTAGTCTGTGTGGTACGGTATCCTGAGTCTCAATCGTCGTTGGGTCTCTTACGAAAAATTTGCCCATACGTACTACGAACACGGAAATAGAAGTACAATTGTTTTCATTGGTTCCGCTTTTAAAGAAGCCTTTCGCACGTCGTGGACGCGAGTTGTTTCACACCACTGAATCTATTAGATTCCAAACCTGTTTTCTGTGTACGCTGCCCCAATGGTCCCATCGATTAGTACCAACCATTATTCTTGCAACGCTCAGGTCCATTACATTTCGCCGGCCGCGGTGGTCTCGCGTTTCTAGGCGCTCAGTCCGGAACCGCGCTGCTGCTACGGTCGCAGTTTCGAATCCTGCCTCGGGCATGGATGTGTGTGATGTCCTTAGGTTAGTTAGGTTTAAGTAGTTCTAAGTTCTAGGGGACTAATGACCACAGATGTTAAGTCCCATAGTGCTCAGAGCCATTTGAACCATTTGACCCATTACATTTCGTTATGGGCGTATGACACCAAGGGCTCGCAATGTGCTTCGCAAATCATTTCAAAACTCGGTTACCATTTCTATGTATTATCACCATGTAACCACTAATTATACCTTTCAACCTTGAGTCTGATAAGCATATGCTATTTAATATGTGTCTCCACGTGTTATTATTATTATTATCATTATTATTATTATTAACGATGGAACTGTGGAAACATCACGTCCAGTACCATGTGGGAAACAGTGCAATTCGAAAATGAACATTTCATCAGCAGTTTCGAGATTAATCATGCAGAACAAAAGAGGTAAGAGAGGTGATGCTCATGGAACAGCCCACTGCGAGTAATGACGTGTTTATACTGTGTGCGCTGTTCACCACACTGCGACTAGTTGCTAGCGGAGTAATGCGCCAGAGACAGACTCCATGCACGTTCGTAGACCTATCGTGTTTTCTTCTTGTGTTATTCTAAAACAGTGTGCAGACGTATGGCATACACAAACGATGGATATGTGAATATGCTTCTGGTCCTTGGTGCATCTGATAACCGGACTCGTGCTGGAGCTCGTGAGTTTTCTGGTCGACTCGTGCAGATAAAAATGTGTTTCGTCGTCTGGAGATTCGCCTTCGGAGGGCTCGTCCTCTTCTTCTCCCATCGCATGACGGAGGTCGACCATGGTCTCGCCGCACTCCAGCTAATGACGAAGTTACTCTGTAGGTCATACACCAAGAACCCCTGAGACGTACACCTAGCGTAGCATGGCAGCTGCGTGTCTTGCAACACACGGTAATTGACGTGCTGCACGAGCATGGGCTGCGCCCCTACCATTATTGTTTAACGCAACAACTGCATCCTGCAGGTCGCCGTCTGCGGACGCAATTCTGTGAATGGTTCCGACAAAAGCTATAACAGAGGTGATGCTCGTTAGGTGGAACAGCACAGCTACCAATGACGTGTTTATACTTTTTAATATGTTTGGATGACGCAGCGTTCACTCGTGAGGGTGTGTTCAAATGTGTGTGAATTCGTATGAGACCAAACTGTTGAGGTCATCGGTCCCTAGACTTACACACTACTTACACCAACTTATTCTAAGAACACACAAACACACATATCCATGCTCGAGGGAGGAGCCGCGCATTCCGTGACATGGCGCCTTAAACCGCGCGGCCACTCCGCGCGGCGGTGTCTTCAGTATGCACAATGCCCGCCACTGATGTGACCGCATGACACCCACCACCTTGGATATCAAGTTCGCTTTGGCATTAACGTCTGGGACTGGGTATTGAGAGACAGGAGTTTGGATCCACACGTGTTGCCTGACCGGTTGACTGCAGGAAGTTACCACGCGTTCCTCTCAAACTATTTGCCTGACGCACTGGAAAATGTTCCACTTCACGTCGGCAGAGGTTATGGGTTCAACACGATGCGACTTCACATTTTGGAATTAACGTGCAACGGTATTTAGACGGAACATTTCCAGGGAAATGGCTCGGATGGGGAATTCCTGTTACATGGCTTCCGTGTTCACGTGACACAAATCCCCTGGATTTACCCCTGTGGGGATACTTGAAGGAGCACGTGTTAGCCGGCCACTGTGGCCGAGCGGTTCTAGGCGCTTCAGTCCAGAACCGCGCTGCTGCTACTGTCACAAGATTCGAATCCTGCCTCGGGCATGGATGTGTGTGATGTCCTTAGGTTAGTTAGGTTTAAGTAGTTCTAAGTCTAGGGAACTGATGACTCAGATGTTAAGTCCCATAGTGCTTAGAACCATTTGAACCATTTGAGCACGTGTTTTCTGCTCCGCCGACACATGTGGAAGAACTGATAGCGCGTGTTAATGCTGCTCTTGTATCTGTCGATGCAGCCATGTTGCAAAGAGTCCAGAGTATTGTGATACAGCGGGTCGCGCAATATTTCGACTTGCAGGGGTGGAGGGGGTGTGGTCGCTCTGAGCATCTGCTCTGAGGACAACGTATTCTTCTGTAAACATCATGCGGTCATTAATAAGGAAATTATTATTGTCAGTGTGTAACACTACCGCCCTGCCGGACGTGCGTTAGCTCAATAAAGCCTGTACTGTAATAAGTTCACGGGCTTCACCTTGTAAACAAGGATTTAGTACATAAGTTGACCGCGTGTACCTAATGGAAGCAATTCGGACTTATATTCAGTCAGTAACTACAGTGAGGCGTCAAGCAAAAGTAAGGTACAATTACGCGTTCGCATGGACAAGAAGTATACACAGTAGATACTACCAATGATTAATAATACGGTCGCCAGCCTAATTAGGCATTGAGTGAGTTTTTCCCTGTACAAGTGGTAGCATGTACAAGCATAATGACACGTAGCAATGTTGCGTGTTATAGCAAAATTTAGAACCAGAAAGAATCTACTGAACTAAGGTTTTCTTCTTTTGTACTAATTTGGATGAGCTAAAATTAAACAACACCACACAGCAATGATTACTACGAGCTGCACTTTGTATATTGATCAGACTGAAATCGGGCATAGATTACCCTAGAATCAGCAATTTTGAAAACACACATACAATGTCACTATTAAAATTGGAAAAAACACTAATACACTTAGGTTTAACATAGAAATTAATTTTACTATTCAAATCTGATCAGTACACTTCAAAATGTGCAAGAATAGGCAAGAGAAGGGGGGGGGGCCCTGAAACTGTTACGGTCGTTATGCTGAAACTAGTAAGTCCTGAATGTACATTAACACTCGAAATTATTAATCTATGGATTACTATTCTTTTGTCACGCTTCTGGATTAATAGCCTAACATTCTTTCAGTCTCAAATGAATTAAATAACATTGCTAGCTCAATTCAAAATTTATCTTTCACTTTAATCACACTGATATTCTTTACTAACATTTACATTTGCACTCCTATCCTTGAACGTCTTTATAGCATAAATTGGTCTGCAGATAATTTAGTACTAACTGTAACTTTCAATTCAGGATACTCGGGTTGCACAATATAAGGTAAGGACCCTGTCTAGGTCAATGATAAGGATAAGTGACGGCTAAAGCAATTCTGGTAAAAGTCACGTTATTATTGAACAGTCAAGACAGTTTCAACACTGGTCCACACAGATACACTTCTAAAGAAGAAATAAATGTTTTGACCTGTGCACGTCGTTGCGGCGGATGGCGGGCAGCGAGATAGCGGGCAGCACAGCACACATACAAGCACGGCTAAGGCTCTCCCAGTCTCGGCACTTTCATTCTTCTTAGCGTCGTAATCTTTCCAGTTTTGTGCCTGAGAATATAGCCATGCCAAGTAGTCGTCGGAATCGGCCCATCCGAGGCTCAATGGAATCCACTTTTCCTAGATAGCCTCCTCGGTACAGTACATGTTCCTCTGACCGATGCCCAACTCCGACTGTTTTACTGAGCCCGTTGTGCCGATCCGCGCCAGTGTGCGTTTTCCCGCGCTCGCCTGCATCCACCTTTTTCCGCGCCCCTACAGGTAGGGTATTCACCACAGGTTTTCTACTACACATATTCTAATGCATTACCTACGTATGGACCAAGTGTTTAAATTACACTTTTCACATTATACAATAGTTTTAACATTAAATATATTTTCCTTTGGTTATCAAATTGCTTAAAATCTAACATAAGTAATGACATTCATTTCAAAAGTTGTGTACAGTTTCTTTAACATGACACGAAAAGAAAAAAAATCTAAAATAATATTTACATTATTTCACATAAATTCAGAAAGAAACATTTATCTAAATGCATAAAGAAAAAAATTATTATAGGTACATTATTGTTACACATGCCCCTGTTTCCAGAAAATTTTCTTAAGTCCAAATTTTATGGGAACACTAAATTTAACAATAATACACTGGTTCTGAATCTTTACGTAAAAGTTCAAGAAGATTTACACTACATATTTCCTTCCACTCACTGTATATAGGTTCACACTATTTTAATATATTAAGACCAATATCTTGTTATTTACTTAAGTGCCTTTTGCACAGTCCAACTTCCCATTTAAACATTACTAAAATAGCAATTTAATCAATTTTTCCCAAATTTCTTAAAGAAATAATTTAAAATTCTGGAATGCAAATATTTAACTACAAAAACAAATGCATATTTCGTATACACTATAGGATAATTTGTCGCTGCTTGCTTTGAATAGCAGTCCATTTCCTAAATTTACTAAACAAAACACACACACAAAATTTTCATAAAATTAACTACACATATTTGCTGCCTATTATGTGAATTTTGGCAGTCCATTTCACTTCATATTGTCACATCCTCTGGATTACATTTACTATTTTCCATCGACTATTTATCTGCCCTCATTGGTATTTGGCAGTCCTTCCTATTCTGGTTCATACACTGCCCATTTTCATTTTTGACAGTTCCACCTGTTATCTGTCTGAAAGCATTTACCCTTTCCTTTCAGTCCTTTTCTCCATACATTTTTATAGTTACAATACAATTGGTAATCTGAAACTCACATAACTACATTAGTAAATTTTCAATGGTATACAGGCATTTACAAAGAATAGTTACATTTGAAACAATTTGTGTTCAGCATAAGATACAGCACAATTACTCGTTTCTGGGAACATATAATTTCAGATCCACTATATTTCTTACACCTAAAGGTCTTTTGGATTTTGGGTAGATTAGGTAGTAAGCATTTTCGTGTGGAATGTTCTGTATTATATATGGTCCATTATAGATATATTTAAATTTTGAAATTTCATGGTTTAGTTCACTAGATTTTTCGTGGGTTTTCAGAAGAACATGATCTCCAATTTTAAATTTTGAAACTTTTAGATTCTTATCGTGTCTTCTAGATCTAGATTCGGCTCTTTGCTTTGCCCTTTTTATTACCAATTCTTTCTTTTGATTCAATCCCAAACTTGTACAAGGTGGAAACTCTAATTTTTCTTCAATTAAACTTTTACTACTTTTATCTAACAAAATTTCTTCCGGTGGGAATCCTGTAGTTTCATGATGTAATGTGTTCATGACATTTTCAAAATCCGATATGAATCTGCCCCAGGCTCTATGATTGTGACTGCAGTATGTTCTACACAATCTCCCGACTTCACGCATGTATCTTTCAACCGGATTGCTTGCAGGATGGTAGGCTGCAATATATTTAACCTCCACACCATTTTTCTCCATTCCCTCTTTCCAAATTTTGGATATGAACTGGGGTCCATTGTCCGATAGTACTGCCTTGGGTTTCCCGATGGTCCTGAAGTATTCGACCATCCTACTAACTACAGCTTTTGCTGTGGCCCTTTTCAAGGGGTATAGTTTCACAAATTTAGAAAATACTTCCAAAATCACCAAAAGATATGCACAATTTCCCGAAGTCTTTGGGAGGGGACCATATAAATCAACCGATAATAAGTCTAGGGTGTCTTCAGGCAATGTACTTTGCATTGGTCCCCTACTAGTTTTGTTCGGTACTTTGGTCTTTTGACAGATATCGCATGACTTAATCCGTTCCTTTACCTTCTTACTTACATTACCAGTAATCACTACGACCTTATTCAGTTTATCCAAACATTTTTTCGGCCCACTATGCCCCAATGCCAAATGAAAATAATCTATGACATCAGTATCAAACTGTTTTGGCCAACATACCCTCCATTTCTCAGTAACTAAATCTTTCCTCATATATAAAACGCCTTTATAAATTTTGTAATATTTCTTAATTTGAGGATACTGCACACTGTCAAAATTTACTTTCACTGATTTCCAGGTTGAATCCTCATTCTGATGGTACCTCATATTCTTACATATCTGCTCAATTTTCCTATTTCCTGAAATCTCTTTCATATACCTTATCTGAAAAGTACCCTCTTCCCCATTTTCATTGGGCAATTCACTCATACCATTTGGCAATCGAGATAAGGCATCTGCCACATAATTCTCAGTACCTTTAATATAGCAAATATCGTAATCAAATTGCTGCAGGTACAAAGCCCAACGAGTTAGCCTACCATTAAGTAAACGGCAATCTTTAAGAAAAGTCAAAGCTTTGTGGTCGGTATGTATAATGAGCTTATGGCCCCACAGATAATTTCTAAATTTCTTCAGCCCCCATATAATGGCTAAAGCTTCCTTTTCCGAAATAGTGTAATTTCTCTCGTATCTTGTCAGGGTTCTACTGGCAAATGCGATAGTCCGGTGTTCGATTTCCTTGTCCTCACAGATTTCTTGGAACACTTCTATGCCAATTCCATAAGCACTGCTATCAGTACTCATATGGAAAGGTTTTGACAGTATGGGGTGATGCAAAATATGGTCATTCAAAAGTTCCTTTTTTAAGTTTTCAAAATCTCTCATGCATTCTTCAGTCCACACAAAAGCACTATTTTTCTTAAGTAAATTGTTCAAATGAGGACTATTAAAAACTTGGCCCTTGACGAATTTTCTATAGAATCCACACAAACCTAGAAAGGCTTTCAATTGTTTTCTATTTCTAGGAGCTGGACATCCCGATATTGCACTTAACTTTTCCGGATCCTTGCCAATACCGTTGGTAGTAATAATGTGCCCCAGAAACTTTATTTCCGATTTCACAAATTCACACTTCTTCCATTTAAGTGTCATGCCCCCTGCTTGTAGAGCAACAAAAACTTTCTGTAATAACTCGCAATGCTCCTGCCATGTTTCTGTAGCAATCAGTAAATCGTCTACATAAATGGTTAACCGGGAACTCAGTTCTCTACCTAACACAAAGTCCAGTGCCCTAATAAATACTGCCACAGATGTGCTAAGCCCAAATGGCACTACTTTATACTGATAGCATTTCCCGGCGAATAGAAAAGCGGTATATTTACGGGATTCTTTACTCAATGGGATTTGCCAGTATCCGGCGGTCATATCCAGACTGGTTAAATATTTTACGTTATAAAATTTTTGGAGCATTTCGTCCAGATTCTCAGGCCTATCTATTTCCTTCTTTACAATTTTGTTTAAAGTCCTAGCGTCGATAACTACTCTCACTCCCCCATCCCTTTTGTTCACTATGATAAGAGGACTATTATACTCGCTGTTGCTTCGTTCGATTACCCCCCACTCTATCATCTTATCTATTTCCAATTGAACAGCCTGCCTCTTTGATATGGGTATCGAAAACGGTCTTACGAAGAAAGGTTTATGCTCTATTGTCTCAATCTGGTATTCAAAATTCTTAACTAGGCCAGGTTTGTCCGAAAATACGGGGCTGTTATTATCTAAAATTTCAAGCAACTCTGCTTTCTGTTCGGGAGATATTCCCTCTAAATTTTCCACCATTCCCTTAAATTCATGCCCCTGCTTGTCACTCTCATTCAATAATTTCTGGACATGGTACATCTCGTACTTGTTCGTCAACCCATCATTCCCTTTGTCAATCTCCAACAACAAAGAATCAATTTTTGAATCCAACACTTTCCCAGTTCCCTCAAAATTTAATTCCAAATTCCTAAATGTACTATTAATTTTGATCACTCCCTGGCTACAATCAATAATAACCTTTTCCTTATCCAACCAATCTATTCCCAAAATCATTTCAGTACTCAAGTCTGGCACAACCAAAAAATCGTGTTCAAAGTTTTGTCCTTTTATACTAAATTCAACCAAAATCTGGTTCTTTACCGGCTTGCTAGCCTTGCCAGTAGCCCCAACAATTTTTACACCTGTTACTGACATAATTACTAGCCCAGGCTTATCACAAATGTGTTCGAAAAACGATTGGGAAATTGCACTTATCTGAGACCCAGTATCAAGAAGTACCTGCAATTCCATGTTATAAATTTCAACTGGTATTATTGTTTGTTTAACCGTCGAATGTTTTTCATTATCGTGGTCTTCCTTGAGCAAATCCGGGTCGACGATAACATCGTCCCAAGATATGCTTTTAACATTCACTTCACATATATCAGGCGGTTTCTTTGGTTCCGGGAGTTCAAAGTCATTAATTACCTGAACCCTTTGCGAAATAAACTCTGAGTCGTCCGGCGGCTCTTTCTTTCTTTGTTCGGTCTCAACATCTGGATTTTGTTTTGATATCTCGTCATCGTTAGGTGCAATATCGTACTTAACTGCATCCCCTTTTATTTCACTAATTTTTTCATATCCTCTTTCAGTAAAAGTATATTCATTTTCTTTTACACCTAAAAATACATCTTCACTCGAGTCATCACTACTCTCTTCCTCCACATCAGATTCGCTTAAGTACGCAACGTTTGCACAATGGGGAAAGCTAGTATATTCAATTTTGTCTGTATTTACGTATATTTCATCATCTGAACTATCGTCGGAATCCGACCATTCCGGATCGCTATCAGGTTCTAACATAAAGGCTTTTCTGAGACAGGCACTAAGTTCTTCCTCGGTATTGTCATCAGGCTTAGATTTTAATTCAATCTCCTCTTTTGGTGAAACGGCCTCTTCATCAGCTTTATTTACCTCTACTGTGACTTCATATTCGGTGTAATCCTCGTGGACTTTAATTACTTTCATGTAATCATCTGCCCCTTCTCCACGGTGCCTCTCGGTAGCAGCTTGCACTATTGGCGGATTGTTAGCAGAAGTTATTTCTTCGTCAATGCTGAGGAATTCATCCTCCAAATCCTTCCTATCATTAACCTTCCCCTTATCGGCAGCACGCGTACTTTTCGCGGCGCTATTTATTCTCCCTTCTTCAAATTTGGGCCACTTCACTATATTGACGCCCCTATCATTTCCCTTTCTATTAACTAATTTCTTCGCCTCATATTCCTTCTTAACATCCTCCCACTCTATCAACTTTAGGCCCTTGTACAGGTCGTCGATCTGCACACGCCAATCAGTTACTTCTGCTAATTCATTATCGCCCTTTTCCTCATTGCAAACACTACTAACCGCACCTCTCTGTGTACTCACAGTCTCATCTATTGTTTCCTTTGCCACGGAATTATCACTCGTAAAATTTTCATTATCTCTTACAGCTACGTTCGTACCTACTGCTGCCGTATTGCTAGCGGCTTCTCTCTGAACAGATGTTCCGCTAGGCTGGGCCGTTGCCCTCTGATGCTCCACTCGCCCGTTAATCTGGAGTATTCCGTGCGGCCTATATGACTCATGCTGGCTCGCACCTGACGCTTGTCTCGCCACTACACATTGCGTCGCTTCGCGCCTGTCTCTAGCCTGTCTCATTACATTACGGTCGGACCGGTATCTTTTCTTAATTCGGGGCCGGTATGTACTGTCCGCTTCCGTTTGGCCCGCAACGTTCGCGGAAATTAGTTTCCCGCGTCGTTATTATTTTGCGCGGCATACCCTCTACCGCGACCTTGATAATTTCCTCTGCCTCTTCCTCTGCCTCTTCCTCTCTGTATCATATTGACGCGAAATCCATCGCCGTCATTTCTTTCGTCATTGTGTCGGTTATTATGGTTACCAAAATTTTGATAATTGGCACGACTTGCGCGCCAATGGTCTTCGTCTTCGACCCTTTCCAGAAAGGCTTGGAAGCTACGATGGTTGCTTCCTACATACCTCTTGGAATCTTCTGGGAGCTTTTTATACAGTTCCCAGATAATTTCTGAATCTGATCTTCGGCCTTTTAAATGTGTCAATTTTCGGTACCAATATTCGCAGAAATCTTTCAAAGAATTCCTGCCCCTGTTATCATGCAGTTTGGCCATGATAAACTCGCGCCATAAATGGTCCTGCTTTTGTTCAGACCAATATTCTTCTGTAAATCTTTGCCTGAATTCTTCGAACGTCATTCGTTCGGTATCTAAATTTATTCCCCAGCGCTTAGCGTCACCTGCTAAGGCGCTAATTACTACATTTATCTTTTCCTGATCAGACAAGTGCTCAGGAAATACTCTCTCGCAATTTTTGATAAAATCTAACGGATGCCACCCGTTATGTTTCTTGGCGGGATCGAAGCGTTCCTCGCCTTCTAACAGCTTCGTAATCGGTGTGCCATTACAGACCACACCAGGCCTATCTTTAATTTTGCTCTCTAGATCGAAAATTTTGCCTTGAATTTTCGTACAATTTTGAACACATCCGGTTACTTTTTCACCTAATTCTTTTTCAGTGTCTACAACTACCTTTTTCAACTGAGATATTCCGTATTGACATTCGTTTACGATCTCAGTTTTAAGACCGAAAACTTTTTCGTCTACCTTAGTTTCAACCAGCGGTTCTACTTTCTCTTGGATGTTGAGAATTTCGACATCGAATCTACTGTTAATGTTACCAATTTCCTCCTGCATAGTATCCATATTTTTGTTAATGGTGTCAATTTCAAATTTCATATTATTTACCACAGAACTTAAATTTCCCACTTTTTGTTCTACCTGCTCTATTTGTTTACTAATTCTAATTCCTTGATCTTTGACCTGTGCTTTAATTTGATCAACGTGTGTTTTAAGCTGCTCGTTCTGTGTTTTGATCTGATGGCCCTGTGTTTTGAGCTGCTCATCAACGTGTGTTTTAAGCTGCTCATTCTGTGTTTTGAGCTGATGGCTCTGTGTTTTGAGCTGCTCGTCAACGTGTGTTTTGAGCTGATTAACCTGATTGCCGACTTGTTTTTGAAGTTGCTCATTCTGTCCTACAATTTGTTTGGTTAATTGTTCAAATAAGTCATTCATGCTTAAAATTTTTACACTGTTTTGTTCTACGGAATCCGTGTGTTCCGGTCCTACTTCATAAGTTTCTTTCGGTTCTTTCTTTATTTGCGGTGAATCAAATATGTCAGTGGATTCGTTCACGTACCCACTATCCTCTACAAAGTCACCCTCTTCTTCCTGTTTTGTCCCTTGCTGTGTTCGAGGTGATCGCGACATTTCAATCTGTTCGTTGACGTGTTCATGGTATTGTATGTACGCCAATTGTCTTCCGCTAACGCCATCTGTTATCTGGCCGCGTAGACTCCTGCTACTGCTAGCCGCATTCTCCATTTCGCTCGGCACATCTACCCTGTCCCCGTTCCTGTCCATATTGAATGCCAATCACACCGCACTATTATACTTGACTCACGCTATAGTTTACTTTGCTAAACTTTATTGCTGTTCGTGCCACTGAACATCCACTGTTCGGTCTTTACGTTAGTGTATAACCGACAACAACTGGATGTCCTGTCACCGGGAAGCCACGTGTAACACTACCGCCCTGCCGGACGTGCGTTAGCTCAATAAAGCCTGTACTGTAATAAGTTCACGGGCTTCACCTTGTAAACAAGGATTTAGTACATAAGTTGACCGCGTGTACCTAATGGAAGCAATTCGGACTTATATTCAGTCAGTAACTACAGTGAGGCGTCAAGCAAAAGTAAGGTACAATTACGCGTTCGCATGGACAAGAAGTATACACAGTAGATACTACCAATGATTAATAATACGGTCGCCAGCCTAATTAGGCATTGAGTGAGTTTTTCCCTGTACAAGTGGTAGCATGTACAAGCATAATGACACGTAGCAATGTTGCGTGTTATAGCAAAATTTAGAACCAGAAAGAATCTACTGAACTAAGGTTTTCTTCTTTTGTACTAATTTGGATGAGCTAAAATTAAACAACACCACACAGCAATGATTACTACGAGCTGCACTTTGTATATTGATCAGACTGAAATCGGGCATAGATTACCCTAGAATCAGCAATTTTGAAAACACACATACAATGTCACTATTAAAATTGGAAAAAACACTAATACACTTAGGTTTAACATAGAAATTAATTTTACTATTCAAATCTGATCAGTACACTTCAAAATGTGCAAGAATAGGCAATAGAAGGGGGGGGGGGGCCCTGAAACTGTTACGGTCGTTATGCTGAAACTAGTAAGTCCTGAATGTACATTAACACTCGAAATTATTAATCTATGGATTACTATTCTTTTGTCACGCTTCTGGATTAATAGCCTAACATTCTTTCAGTCTCAAATGAATTAAATAACATTGCTAGCTCAATTCAAAATTTATCTTTCACTTTAATCACACTGATATTCTTTACTAACATTTACATTTGCACTCCTATCCTTGAACGTCTTTATAGCATAAATTGGTCTGCAGATAATTTAGTACTAACTGTAACTTTCAATTCAGGATACTCGGGTTGCACAATATAAGGTAAGGACCCTGTCTAGGTCAATGATAAGGATAAGTGACGGCTAAAGCAATTCTGGTAAAAGTCACGTTATTATTGAACAGTCAAGACAGTTTCAACACTGGTCCACACAGATACACTTCTAAAGAAGAAATAAATGTTTTGACCTGTGCACGTCGTTGCGGCGGATGGCGGGCAGCGAGATAGCGGGCAGCACAGCACACATACAAGCACGGCTAAGGCTCTCCCAGTCTCGGCACTTTCATTCTTCTTAGCGTCGTAATCTTTCCAGTTTTGTGCCTGAGAATATAGCCATGCCAAGTAGTCGTCGGAATCGGCCCATCCGAGGCTCAATGGAATCCACTTTTCCTAGATAGCCTCCTCGGTACAGTACATGTTCCTCTGACCGATGCCCAACTCCGACTGTTTTACTGAGCCCGTTGTGCCGATCCGCGCCAGTGTGCGTTTTCCCGCGCTCGCCTGCATCCACCTTTTTCCGCGCCCCTACAGGTAGGGTATTCACCACAGGTTTTCTACTACACATATTCTAATGCATTACCTACGTATGGACCAAGTGTTTAAATTACACTTTTCACATTATACAATAGTTTTAACATTAAATATATTTTCCTTTGGTTATCAAATTGCTTAAAATCTAACATAAGTAATGACATTCATTTCAAAAGTTGTGTACAGTTTCTTTAACATGACACGAAAAGAAAAAAAATCTAAAATAATATTTACATTATTTCACATAAATTCAGAAAGAAACATTTATCTAAATGCATAAAGAAAAAAATTATTATAGGTACATTATTGTTACAAGTGGTTGCTAATGTGTTACATCTCAGCCAACGTCCTGCATGTAGTATAAATGACTAGTAGATGTTGTGTTATTTAACTATACAATCGTCTCTAGCATCTCGAAATTGATATTGTTTTTGTAGTTATTATGTCCTACAGCAGGTCATTTGTTTCAGCTGTCTATTTCTGACTGATCTGACCACGTTTTTGTTATGTTCACCGTTACTAAACATTACACTTTGTAAATGTGGGATACGTGTAATTTAAGAAACGGTGTATACTACAGTATTGTATGGCAGAATGAAACTAAATTCAGGTGGTTCAAATGGCTCTAAGCACTATGGGACTTAACATTTGCGGTCATCATTCCCTAGACTTAGAACTACTGAAACCTAACTAACCTAAGGACATCACACACAGCCATGTCCGAGGCAGGATTCGAACCTGCGACCGCAGCAGCAGCGCGATTCAGGATTGAAGCGCCTAGAACCGCTCGGCCACAGCAGCGCGGTTCAGGATTGAAGCGCCTAGAACCGCTCGGCCACAGCGGCCGGCGTAGAATGAAACTGGCAAATATAAACAAATACACCTCGACGCAGAATCGAATCCTCGAACTTCTTCATGCTAACCCAAAGCGCTAGTCACTGCACCACCTGCACCGCGTTAGTCCTATATACTGACAGAGGTAGGTATCGTATATATGATTACAGTGTTGCCAGCTTGCCGGAAATACGTGCAGAACGAAATTTTGTAACAGACATTTTTTATTGCTAGTATTAGAGGAACCGCGCTGCGAAGTCCGAGTGAGCGATTTTTTTTTCACTCTCTGTATATAACGTATAAATAAACACTAATCAGCCAAAACATTAAGACTACTGCACATCGTGACAGTGGATGCCGCCTGGTGGCGTTGCGGGAACGCGACGCGCTAACAAAAATATGGAAGCAGAGCAGAAACGGATGGGGGATCACCTTTGCGAAGATATGGACTGCAAATGCGGAAATCCACTGAGATAAGTGACTCTGACAAAGGACAGACTATTATCACGCAGAACCTGTGAACGAGTACCACGAAAAGGGCGAAGCTGGTCGAAAGTTCGCTTGCTACTGTCGTGATCATCTACAGAATGAGGTATAACGGCAATGAAACTGCCACTACGAGCTGAATGGTTGGACGTCCACGACTCTTGACGGAACGTGGAGTTCGGAGGCTTGTCTGCTCTGTAAAGCAGGATAGGTGGTGATCTGTGGCATCTCTGCCGAAAGAGCACAATGTTGGTGCGCGCACTTCTGTTTCGGAGCACACCGTTCACTGTACATTGTTGAACACGGAGCTTCGCAGCACACTATCCCAACGTGTTCACTTGTTCGCCCAAAGACACCGTCAGTTACGATTGCAGTGGGCGCAGGACCATCGGGATTCGACCGTTGATCAATGGAAACGTGCTACACTGAGTCGACGGCCGTCTCCACAAACGCCGTCATCGAGGGGAACGGCGGCTCGAAACGTGCGGCGCGCCGCAGACACTGGCTGGCTGGAGCAGTATCATGCATTTCATGCATTTTTTTGTCATCAGCCTTCTGACTGGTTTGATGTGACCTGCCACGAATTCCTCTCTTGTGCTCACCTCGGTGTAGCTACCTACGTCCTCGATTATTTGCTGGATGTATTCCAATCTTTGTTTTCGTCTAACAGTTTTTGCCCTCTACAGCTCCCTCTAGTACCATGGAAGTCATTCCCTCATGTCGTAACAGATGTCCTATCATCCTGGAATTCCTGTGTGATGGTCAGGATAGATGTCTTCCTATTACACATTACGAGCCGGCCGCGGTGGTCTCGCGGTTAAGGCGCTCAGTCCGGAACCGCGCGACTGCTACGGTCGCAGGTTCGAATCCTGCCTCGGGCATGGATGTGTGTGATGTCCTTAGGTTAGTTAGGTTTAAGTAGTTCTAAGTTCTAGGGGACTGATGACCACAGATGTTAAGTCCCATAGTGCTCAGAGCCATTTGAACCATTTGAACACATTACGACCCTCTTCAACTGTCGGCGGTTTCTGTCAGTCAACAGACGAGGTCGGCCTGTACGCTTTTGTGCCGTACGTGTCCCTTCACGTTTCCACTTCACTATCACATCGGAAACAGTGGACAGTGTTTTCCACATGTTCCTTTCCTCTCCGATTCTGCGCAGAACTTCCTCATTCCTTATCTTATCAGTCCATCTAATTTTCAATTTTCGTCTGACTGGGTGTAGTGTGCTGTCCTTAGGTTAGTTAGGTTTAAGTAGTTCTAAGTTCTAGGGGACTGATGACCATAGATGTTAAGTCCCATAGTGCTCAGAGCCATTAGCCATTTCAATTTTCGTCTGTAGCACCACATCTCAAATTCTTCGATTCTCTTCTGTTCCGGTTTTCCCATAATCCATGTTTCACTACCATACAAGGCTGTACTCCATAAGTACATTCTCAGCAATTTCTTCCTCAAATTAAGGCCGATATTTGATATTAGTAGATTTCTCTTTGCCAGGAATGCTCTTTTTGCCATTGCTAGTCTGCTTTGGATGTCTTCCTTACTCCGTCCGTCATTGGTTATTTTACTGCCTAGGTAGCATAATTCCTTAAATTCATCTACTTCGTGACCATCAATCCCGATGTTAAGCTTCTCGCTGTTATTTCTACTACTTCTCATTACCTTCGTCTTTCTTCGATTTACTCTCAATCTATACTCTGTACTCATTAGACTGTTCATTCCGTTCAGCAGATCATATAATTCTCCCTCACTTTCACTCAGGGTAGCAATGACATCAGCGAGTCGTATCATTGATATCCTTTCTCCTTGAATTTTAATTACACTCCTGAACTTTTCTTTTAGTTCCATCACTGGTTCCTCGATGTACGGATTGAACAGTTGGGGCGAAAGGCTACGTCCTTTCTTACACCCTTTTCAATACGAGCACTTCATTCTTGGTCGTCCACTCTTATCATTCCCTCTTGGCTGTTGTTAGAGTTGTACAAATTCCCCTTTCAGCCTGCTTGCCCCTAGCTCCTCTGCAACCATTCATGCAGGTCAGCCTGCTTCGACGTACACACAAGGGTGCGCGTGTACTGAGGCATAGTGGGTAATGCAGCCGACTTGGGCTAGCTGGGTTCCCGCAGGCCTGCCAAGCTACACGGGACCCGCTCTGCTTGCTGCGCCTGACAACAGGTTGCGCTGTCAAGCTACCGTGACTAGAGTAGCCAGGTAGTTAGCCCGCAGTTCATTTATCGCAACGGTGGGGGCAGTGATATTTAAAAAAACTGACAACTGGCGAATACATGCTGGTAACGAAACAGAGCACAAGTGCCGCATGGGAAACGTTTTAGTGTGTTTATGAGGCAGCTTCAATAAATCGGTAGGTGTGTCTCAATGCAAACTATGTAAAAAGCTCTTAAGTACTTATTCGGGAACTTCGAGTATGTTACGACATGTGTGCAAATTTGACAAGCAGTTCCCTCACTCTGTAAATATCTTGAAAGATTACGAAGATTTAGTGGCCGAAAAGTGCATCGAAATGTGTGCTAAGGACCTGAGACCATTTAGCAGTATAGAGGGAGAAGGATTTCATGATAACCCGCAAACGATGTCAAAATCTTTTGTAAGGTACTCTATTCCATGCACTGTCCGAAATATTATGTAGACAGTGATGTTCCTCTTGATGGTCAAGTGTGCAAAATTTCTTCAAGATCGGAATAAAACTGTAGGTTGGTGTAGAAGTGTGTAAGTAAAGTACCCTCCGCCATGCACCATTCAGAATTTTAAGCAGACAGCGCCCTTCATCCTGCTTTGAATATCAAGTGTGCCAAATTTCCTCAAGATCGGAATAAAAACGTACAATTTGTCGAATTCCGTTAGGTAAAGTAACCTCTGCCATGCACCCTACGAAATTTTATGTAGACTGTGACCTTCCTCTTGGTTTCAAGGTATAGTGTGCAAAATTTTATCAAGATTGTATGCAATACAAACACACGGACACAATGAAAACGCACTTTCAGTTTTTCTCAAATTTTCCAATTTTTCGGGCGATTTTCCAGAAAATTTATTTCATAAAAACCTTGTCCTGAGAATTACGAACACAGCAAAAAAAACATTTAGCCGAATTGGTCCAGCCGTTCTCGAGTTTTACGCTTATCAACGCATTTGGCAATTTATTTTTATTTAAATAGATAATAAGCCCGAGATATATGCGTAAAGGAAGAATGTACAAATAAAACCCAATATTTTTTGACCTTTAATTATATATATATATATATATATATATATATATATATATATATATATATATATATATATATATAATGTTGGGGTTTGTCTTTTGGTGCTCAGGTAAAATAAAAACTTTTAATTAACGTTCATAATACGACAATGACGCGCGCAGACTAAACGGCTGCGTAGCGCAGCTCAGCAGTAATATGGGCAGGCAAGCAAGTTTCCCGCAGCCTGCCTGGGTTGGGTTCTGCTTGGTTTGGCTGGGAGTGAAGCAGCTTGCCCGTTCTGTTGACAACGCGCGGCGGCCTGCCCGCCTGGCCACCGGGCAAGCATGGGCGGCTTAAAAGCGGAACATGTCCACCACTGGCTGTTGTACATATTGTATATGACCCGTCTCTCCCTGTAGCTTACCCCTACTGTCCTCAGAATTCCCATATCTTGCACCATTTTACATAGTCGAACGCTTTTTGCAGCTCGACAAATCCAATCAACGTGTCTTGATTTTTCTTTAGTCTTTCTTCCATTATTAACCGCAGCGTCAGAACTGCCTCTCTCGTGCCTTTACCTTTCCTGAAGCCAAACTGATCGTCATCTAGCGCATCCTCAGTTTTCTTTTCCATTCTTCTGTGTATTATTCTTGTAAGCAACTTGGATGCATGATCTGTTAAGCTGATTGTCCGGTAATTCTCGCACTTGTCAGCTCTTGTCTTCTTCGGAATTGTGTGGATGATGCTTTTCCGAAAGTCAGATGGTATCTTGCCAGACTCATACATTCTACACACCAACGTGATTAGTCGTTTTGTTTTCACTTCCCCCAATGATTTTAGAAATTCCCCTTCTGCCTTATTTGATCTTAAGTCCTCCAAAGCTCTTTTAAATTCTGATTCTAATACTGGATCCCCTATCTCTTCTAGATCGACTCCTGTTTCTTCTTCTATCACATCAGACAAATCTTCCCCGTCACAGAGGCTTTCAATGTATTCTTTCCACCTATCCGCTCTCTCCTGTGCATTTAACAGTGTAATTTCCGTTGCACTCTTAATGTTATACCCTTGCTTTTAATGTCACCAAAGGTTGTTTTGACTTTCTTGTACGCTGAGTCTGTCCTTCCGACACGCCGGCCTGGGTGGTCGAGCTGTTCTAGGCGCCACGGTCTGGAACCGCGTGACCGCTACGGTCGCAGGTTCGAATCCTGCCTCGGGCATGGAGGTGAGTTAGGTTTAATTAGTTCTAAGTTCTAGGGGACTGATGACCTTAGAAGTTAAGTTCCATACTACTCAGAGCCATTTTTTGTCCTTCCGACAATCATCTCTTTTTCGATGTCTTCACATTTTTCCTGCATCAATTTCGTCTTAGCTTGCCTTCACTTCCTATTTATTTGATTCCTCATCGTCTTGTATTCCTCTATTCCTGAGTTTCCCGGAAATTTTTTGTACTTCCTCCTTTCATCGATCGATTGGAATATTTATTCTGTTATCCATGATTTCTTCGGAGTTACCTTCTTTCTACCTATGTTCTTCTTCCCAACTTCCGTGATGGCCCTTTTTAGAGATGTCCATTCCTCTTCAACTGTACTGCCTACTGAGCTATTTCTTATTGCTGTATCTATAGTCTTAGAGACCTTCAACCGTATCTCGTCAACCTTAGTAATTCCGCATCCCATTTCTTTGCGTATTGATTTTTTCTGACTAATGTCTTAAACTTTAGCCTACTCTTCATCACTACTATATTGTGATCTGAGTCTGTGTCTACTCCTGGATACGCCTTACAATGCAGTATGTGATTTCGGAATCTCTGTCTGACCTTGATTTAATCTTACTGAAATCTTCCTGTATCACCCGGCCTTTTCCAAGTATACCTCCTCCTCTTGTGAATCTTGAACAGAATAATCACTATTACTAGTTGAAACTCGTTATAGAACTCAATTAATCTTTCTCCTCTCTCATTCCTTGTCCCAAGCCCATATTCTCCTGTAACCTTTTCTTCTGCTCCTTCCCCTACAATTGCATTCCAGTCTCCCATGACTACTAGATTTTCATGTCTCTTCACGTACTGTATTACCCTTTCAGTACCCTCATACACTTGCTCTCTCTCTTCATCTTCAGCTTGCGACGTCGGCATGTATACCTGAACTATGTTGTCGGTGTTTGTTTGCTGTCGATTCTGATAAGAACAACTCTATCACTGAACTGTTCACAGTAACACACTCTCTGCCCTACCTTCCTATTCATAAAGAATGCTACTCCCGTTATACCATTTTCTGCTGCTGTTGATATTACATTATACTCATCTGAGCAAAAATCCTTGTCTGCTTTCCACTTCACTTCACTGACCCCTACTTTATCTAGATTGAGCCTATACATTTACCTTTTCAGATTTTCTAGTTTCCCTACCACGTTCAAGCTTCTGACATTCCACGCCCCGACTTGCAGAACATTATCCTTCCGTTGGTTATGCAATCTTTTCCTCATTGTAAACTCCCCGTTGGCAATCCCCTCCCGGAGATCCGAATGGGAGACTATTCCGGAATCTTTTGACAATGGGGAGATCATAATGACACTTCTTCAATTACAGGCCACATGTCCTGTGGATACACGTTACGTGTCTTTAAAGCAGTGGTTTCCGTTGCCTCGTGCACCTTAATGCTGTTGATCATTGCTGATTCTTCCGCCTTTAGGGGCAGTTTCCCACCCTTCGGACAAGAGAGTGCCCTTAACCTCTGTCCGCTCCTCCGCCCTCTTTGACAAGGCCTTTGACAGAATGATGGATGACTTCTTAAGTCGTAAGTCTTCGGCCACCAGTGATGATTATTAATCAAAGTTTAAATAGCGGCGGGAATCGGACCCGGAACCAAAGACGTTTAAGATTATGAATCAAAGACGCTATCCCTAGACCACGGGTGCATTGGTAGGGAAGATATTCTCCTGCGCTTGCATGAGACCTGTGGTGGTAACCGAAAACACGTGACAGCTGCGAACCACCTGCATCTCTTCATGCTTGATGTCTTCCCCGACAGTGACGTCATCTTTCAGCAGTATGGATGTCCGTCTCTCGGAGCCAGAACCGTGCTACGGTGGTCTGAGTAGCATTATGGCGAACTCACGTTGATGACTCAGTGACCAAATTCGCTTGATATAAATCCTTTGAAATCTATGTGGGTCTCTATCGGGCGCCACCACAGTGTGCGCAAATCAGCAGCCCGTTATTTACGCGAATTACATGACCTGTGCAGAGAGATCTAATGCCACATAACTCCACAAACTTGCCAACAAACTGTTGGATCCATGAGGCGCACTATCAGTGCTGTATTTCGTTCCAAAGACGGACAATTAAGCTATTAAGCAGGTGGTGATAATGCTTTGGCTCATCAGTGTATTTCTTATATATAAAGGGGAAACGTTGTTACCAATATCTCGAAAAGTTCCAATATTTACACGATACTCTAATGAACTTGTGGAAGGATATAGGCTATAAAATGTTTTAAACAACAATGCCCAGGTTTCCTGTTATTGTCGACGACGAGAAAGAAACCTCTGTGCTGTCCTGTTAAGAAAATGTGCAGTTTTGTTTCCTTCCTGATCTTCGTCCAAACAGGCCTTGGTAGGCCCAACGGTTCCGACTGGCCGCCGTTGTCATCGTCAGCCCACAGGTGCTTCCTCATAGTCAGTATTAATTACGATAGCAAGGAATTTAAACCATAAGACAAATTATGTTCTCCATATATATTCTTTCCCGTTATATATAATTTATACAAAAACTGTTCACGCAACAATCGTCGCAGTTGGTTTTCACAGAAAACAAAAAAGTTGAATTTATTGCTTATCGGCGTATCGTTAGAATAATACAAGGGTATTTTTAATTTGCAATAATCATAAACAAGGTCTAAGATCAGAGAGAGAGAGAGAGAGAGAGAGAGAGAGAGAGAGAGAGAGAGAGGGGTGGGGGAAAGGAGGAAGAGGAGATGGACAGAGGGGAAGGAGAGGAAATGGACATACAGAGGTGGAAGGAGGACATGGGCAGAGAAGAGAGGGAGTAGGAGTAGATGGAGAGAGAGGGGGGAAGGAGAAGATGGACAGATAGGAGAGGGGGTGATAGTCAGAGAGAGGGGGGAGGATGAGGAGACGCACAAAGAGAGAGGAATACATTTCACATAAATTTTCTCAGAATGTTATAGTCTTAGGTGGATATTTCAATTTACCAGATATAGACTGGGAGATGTTTAGGACAGGTGGTAGGGACAGAGCATCGAGTGACATTATACTGAGTGCACTATCCGAAAATTACCTCGAGCAATTAAACAGAGAACCGACTCGTGGAGGTAACATATTGGACCTACTGATAACAAACAGAGCCGAACTTTTCGACTCTGTAAGTGCAGGTCCAAATGGTTCAAATGGCTCTGAGCACTATGCGACTTAACTTCTAAGGTCATCAGTCGATAACTAACCTACGGACATCATACACATCCATGCCCGAGGCAGGATTCGAACCTGCGACAGTAGCGGTCGCTCGGTTCCAGACTGTAGCACCCAGAACCGCACGGCCACTCCGGCCGGCTTTAAGTGCAGAACACGGAATCAGTGATCATAAGGCCGTTGCAGCATCCCTGAATATGGAAGTTAATAGGAATATAAAAAAAGGGAGGAAGGTTTATCTGTTTAGCAAGAGTAATAGAAGGCAGATTTCAGACTACCTAACAGATCAAAACGAAAATTTCCGTTACGTCACTGACAATGTTGAGCGTTTATGGAAAAAGTTCAAGGCAATCGTAAAATGCGTTTTAGACAGGTACGTGCCGAATAAAACTGTGAGGGACGGGAAAAACCCACCGTGGTTCAACAACAAAGTTAGGAAACTACTGCGAAAGCAAGAGAGCTTCACTCCAAGTTTAAACGCAGCCAAAACCTCTCAGACAAACGGAAGCTAAACGATGTCAAAGTTAGCGTAAGGAGGGCTATGCGTGAAGCGTTCAGTGAATTCGAAAGTAAAATTCTATGTACCGACTTGACAGAAAATCCTAGGAAGTTCTGGTCTTACGTTAAATCAGTAAGTGGCTCGAAACAGCATATCCAGGAACTCCGGGATAATGATGGAATTGAAACAGAGGATGACACGCGTAAAACTGAAATACTAAACACCTTTTTTCCAAAGCTGTTGCACAGAGGAAGACCGCACTGCAGTTCCTTCTCTAACTCCTCGCACAAACGAAAAAATGTCTGACATCGAAATAAGTGTCCAAGGAATAGAAAAGAACTTGCGAAAGAACTTGCCCCCCTTTTACCAGCCGTGTACCGCAAGTCTCTAGAGGAACGGAAGGTTCCAAATGATTGGAAAAGAGCACAGGTAGTCCCAGTCTTCAAGAAAGGTCATCGAGCAGATGCGCAAAACTATAGACCTATACCTCTGACGTCGATCTGTTGTAGAATTTTAGAACATGTTTTTTGCTCGCGTAACTTGTCGTTTTTGGAAACCCAGAATCTACTCTGTAGGGATCAACATGGATTCCGGAAACAGCGATCGTGTGAGGCCCAACTCGCTTTATTTGTTCTTGAGACCCAGAAAATATTAGATACAGGCTCTCAGGTAGATGCTATTTTCCTTGACTTCCGGAAGGCGTTCGATACTGTTCCGCACTGTCGCCTGATAAACAAAGTAAGAGCCTACGGAATATCAGACCAGCTGTGTGGCTGGATTGAAGAGTTTTTAGCAAACAGAACACAGCATGTTGTTCTCAATGGAGAGACGTCTACAGACGTTAAAGTAACCTCTGGCGTGCCACAGGGGAGTGTTATGGGACCATTGCTTTTCACAATATATGTAAATGACCTAGTAGATAGTGTCGGAAGTTCCATGCGGCTTTTCGCGGATGCTGTGTAGTATACAGAGAAGTTGCAGCATTAGAAAATTGTAGCGAAATGCAGGAAGATCTGCAGCGGATAGGCACTTGGTGCAGGGAGTGGCAACTGACCCTTAACATAGACAAATGTAATGTACTGCGAATACATAGAAAAAAGGATCCTTTATTGTATGATTATATGATAGCGGAACAAACACTGGTAACAGTTACTTCTGTAAAATATCTGGGAGTATGCGTACGGAACGATTTGAAGTGGAATGATCATATAAAATTAATTGTTGATAAGGCGGGTACCAGGTTGAGATTCATTGGGAGAATCCTTAGAAAATGTAGTCCATCAACAAAGGAGGTGGCTTACAAAACGCTCGTTCGACCTATACTTGTGTATTGCTCATCAGTGTGGGATCCGTACCAGATCGGGTTGACGGAGGGGATAGAGAAGATCCAAAGAAGAGCGGCGCGTTTCGTCACAGGGTTATTTGGTAACCGTGATAGCGTTACGGAGATGTTTAGCAAACTCAAGTGGCAGACTCTGCAAGAGAGGCGCTCTGCATCGCAGTGTAGCTTGCTCGCCAGGTTTAGAGAGGGTGCGTTTCTGGATGAGGTATCGAATATATTGCTTCCCCCTACTTATACCTCCCGAGGAGATCACGAATGTAAAATTAGAGAGATTCGAGCGCGCACGGAGGCTTTCAGACAGTCGTTCTTCCCGCGAACCATACGCGACTGGAACAGGAAAGGGAGGTAATGAGCCCGCATCTCGTGGTCGTGCGGTAGCGTTCTCGCTTCCCCCGCCCGGGTACCCGGGTTCGATTCCCGGCGGGGTCAGGAATTTTCTCTGCCTCGTGATGGCTGGGTGTTGTGTGCTGTCCTTAGGTTAGTTAGGTTTAAGTAGTTCTAAGTTCTAGGGGACTGATGACCGTAGATGTTAAGTCCCGTAGTTCTCAGAGCCATTTGAACCATTTGGAGGTAATGACAGTGGCACGTAAAGTGCCCTCCGCCACACACCGTTGGGTGGCTTGCGGAGTATAAATGTAGATGTAGATGTAGATCGATAAAGAAAAGAGGAGAAGGAGAATAGGACGTATATCCAATTCCCATACATATTTAGCAACTGCGAGAGTTCGCTAGTTTCTATAATAAAATGAAAAGGAAAAGGAGAGAAACAGAATAAAATTTCACGACTTACTATATGGCTGTGCGGTGCCACAATATCGTGGCCACATATGCCTATCGCTGCAGCAACGCCTGCATGTCCTATGGTCCTGTATAGCTTCGTCGCAGAACGGGTGCAAAAATTATCTAGAAATTTCCCATTCCACTAAATAAAAACTAAACTCCTTCCGAACAGGCCCTGGAAGGCCCGACGGTACCGACCGGCCGCCGTGTCATCCTCAGCTCACAAGCGTCACTGCACGCGGATGTAGAGGAGCATGTGGTCAGCACACTGCTCTCCCGACCGTATGTCAGTTTACGGGACCGGATCCACTACTTCTCAATCAAGTAGCTCCTCAGTTTGCCTCACAAGGGCTGAGAGCACTCCGCTTGCCAACTGCGCTCGGCACACCGGATGGCCACCCATCCTAGTGCTAGCACAGCCCGACAGCACTTAACTTCCGTGATATGAGGGGAACCGGTGTTACCAATGCCGCAAGACCGTTGGCTTCCCATTCCACAGGTAATTTTATTCATTTAAAACTCTTATCATATTGGTCCCTTGGATGGGTGTAAATCTGTTTTCTGCATGATGTCCATGACAGTACCTTTCTGTACCGTATGCAAGATCTGTAGTGGTTCACTAATACCAGGTACCTTCCGTTTGACGTCTTGTAAGTGTGAGCTAAGATGGAAGGATTTATGCTACTTTTTTCGTGTGCTTTTTAAACCAGATGCTAACCTTCCTTCCAATTTTTCCAATATAAATCTTGGAACAATTTTATACATTTTCAGGACTATGGAAAAGGTTCCAATTTAAGTGGTATATGTATCAGAAAACGATGTAAACTGTTATCATTCCTGTAGCTCGTTTTCACTTTTGTATTCTTGAAACACTGAGCTATTTTATTGAAAAAATACCTAAGTTTGAGCATACAAGAACTTTGATTTTCTTCTGTCCCCACGTACCCATGATTAAAATTCTTTCTTCTTCGGGACTGGGGTATGTTTTATTGTTTTCTTTTTAAATAATACGTCCATCCTGTCCTTAGGAAAACAGTTATTTATAGCCACATTCCAGAGAATGTTTAGCTCCTGTTTAAATCTTTTCTGTTTCCAGTGGTAAATTGATCAGTCTATGAATCGCAGCGTGAGAACATGCAATTATATGTGCCCTCGGGTGATGTGCCCTGTGTTGTAAAATTAATCGGTATTGCTTGAATCATTTGTAGACCTGTGTCCTTCAAGCTAATTCACAATCAGATGCCACATGTATCAGTGTGACACTCATTTAAAATCATGGAGGAGAATGTTAATGATTGTGAAATGAGTCAAGATATTATTTAAAAGACGGAAATGACTGCTAAGAACTAATTCTGTAGTTTGAATGAACAGTTCCTAAGATTACTGAAGTGAAATATTCTTTTATTTTACTTATACAGGGCATACATAAATTGTAATAAAATTTGTAGGGAGGTAAATTTGTTGACATGAGTTATTGCGTCACCAGCTGGTTTGGGTATCTCCTGTGTATCAACTACTATTAGCATAAGATTCACTGACAAATGTCTTCTTTCTTAAAAATGTCAGTTTTGTAAATACTGTGAGGATGGAATATTGTTGCTTGCCAGGTTAGTATTGTGGTATTTAATACTTGAATCTAGAAAGTCAGATGATGTATAGGACTGCATAGAGTGTTTTTCTTTTTTAAAAATTAATTATTGCATTTCCTGGACTCCTCATTTTCTTACCTTATGTCTGTAAGCAACTTGTTAAAGACTTACGTTCGAAGCCTGATTCTGAAACCTAGGCATTGAGTCATAGCCTAGGTGGAAATTTATCTTTTGTCCTAAGTTGTGATTGTGCCAATCGCATCTCAAATCCCAAATTCATTTTAGAAGTATATATGTGCTGTTTGACATCTCCCTCTATACGATCTACAGTGTCAGAAATTGGGCCGTATTTTGCCCTGACACAAGAAAAGGAAGATGATGGCCAGCCATGTCTATCTTAGCTTCACGTAAGTGATTTTAATATTTCGTTTGTAGGGTTCCATGCCTCAATCTGTAAAAACGGAAACCTTACGGGATCGCTTTGTTTTCTGTCTGGCCGACTGTTAAGAACCACTTTTCCCAGGACGGGTAGAAGCGTCATGTTCAAATTCTAGCGTTAAAAAGTTTTTTGCTTTTCACATTTAACCAAATATAACATTGATGATGATGATTTATGGCAATGTTTGCCGACAAGATAAAGAATGCAACCTTTTAACACTAGATTGCGTACTCACGGCAGTTCTCCTTGGCCGTTTTTTTTTGTACGACTTGGAAAGAGAGAAAAATTAATGAATGATCGCCGATGCGTCGGTTCTCGATTGTGTTCAGGAGACGTACAGATTGATTGCGTGAAAATAGTTTCTCAAATGACCTCTTAACCCGGATTGCTTCCACGCAAACAGACTCTTCAATGAAATTACCTAAGGGACCTAATTGAATAATAAAAAAAAATTGGAAATGAATGCAAAACAGTGAAATTTTGTAAAAAAAAGAAAGGTTGTCAGATCGGAAATTGAACACATTAATGGTCTCCCAAATACAATCGAGACACCGCGATAAAGAGCGAACGTGTAACAAAGTTCATTTAAACATAAATATTATTTGTGGTTAATTTAAAGAAAAGAATAAGCATAGATTTTCTGTACAGTGAAGCATCAATATATTCTCAAAGAACAAAGGCGTTAAACTATAAACGTTAACAAATTTACAATGAACACAAAACTTACATTTTTATGTTTTTCTCATACATGGAACAGTCCAACAATCGCTGCTTTTGTATGTGTGATATTTTGTAAAAACTAAATGTCCTGGCATGCGCGTAAGTATTTTTTATCGTCACAAGGTTTACAAAAGCGGTTTTTTTTTCTTGGTGGTAACGTGGTTTTTCACACTAAATGAAATATAACTTGTGGCGGTGCTACACAACACGTCTTAACAAGTCGGCGACCAAACATCAAAGGTAATGAAGTACATGTTAACATATCGGCGACCAGAAGTACAACTAACTATAAAGACTAGAATTTTCCTAAGAAATGATAAATTGTTCTTTCTTCTGTTTCGCAGCTTCTTGCTATCAAGCGCTGTGGCAATGATTTTAAAAATCTCGGCCCAGCGAGTCATAGTGTTTAAAAGTACCTTTTAAACGTTGGCCACGCGCCTTGGTATAGGCGCAAGTTATAAACAGATTTCATTTCTTTACTCTCGCGTTGTCATGATTAGTATCACTACAAACTACAGCTCGCTGGCTGTCCTTTTCTCATATGCAAAATGTATGAAATCCAATAATATCACATTGCTTCCCGCGTGAGAAGCGATGACTCCGTCAGGATCATCGCGACTCACGCGTTGTCGTGATATTATTGCTTTCGTGAAACAAGTTAGTATTACTTGCAAAAATTCTTTACAATAGATTTTACACACTTCATCAGGCAAAGTGGTTAACATACAGAGTATCAGGTAAGTATATTCGTACGACTGAAATTGATAGTAATTTGTCCATAGGGTACCTACATGACAATTGAACTGTGCTCTTTCTAATGTATTGTACAAGGATAACAAATGTTCATTTTTTCGGTAAAAGATAATGAAATTAAGATAGATGAAGATACACATACATAGATACATTATACATGGCATAAAAATATTAAAAAATAACAAAGAAATAAATTAATTGACTTCGCAGGAAGTCTGGGTGCTGTGTGCACTCATGGAAAAAATATGTTACAAAAAATTGACATTCTTGTTTTACAATGACATATTACAGGAATATTTTTGTCGTTGTTTCGTCGAAGATTTCTTGCAGTAAATACGTAGCACTTTACTTATTTGTGGCTTTCATGACCTGCAAAAAAAATGTTTCACTACACTTGGGTAGGTATGAGTTGCACTGGGTGTGGTAGAACTTCGGGTATAAATGATAGCACTGCACTTGAGTGGGGAAATTGATTACACTTTCACAGTGGAGGAAAAGTAGGGCATCACTTTCGCTGTGGAAGTTGGAGTAGTCGGGGTGTGATGTTGCGTTGGAAATACGTCGTGGGTCAGGAACTGGAAGATTGGTTCTGCAACATGTTGAGCCGTATGGTGGCGGTCTCTGTTTCTCTTGACACATGTCCGTGCTTCCATTTATGTTTTCGTACATGAAAAATACAGAAAAAAATCTGTATTAGAATGTGCTTACTTACTAATAACTTAGTCTAAAAGAAAATTGGATTAGGTAAGGATAACAATTGTTTATGTACATAAGGTCTCGTTCTCTTAGGAATGCTTAGTTCTCATATTTATCTATTTTTACGGTTTTATTTTGCTTGACACGTTTTCGTCATTACTCGGCCTGGTCAGTAAATTCGGTAGCAAATGTCAAAATCGAGCTTAAGACTCTTCCGATTAGCGTCTTTATAATTTCACAAGGTACATGAGTGCTTAATTCATTGTTTTATCATATTTTATTTTGAATTCATTTCAAACACATTTGGCATCCGCGCTCGTTGTGCAAAGAAAAATTGATTGTTGAGCGCTCAGCGTACACAGTGTTACGTCCGTTGGTCACAATCACGTGATAATAACTTGACAGTCCCACAACGCTAGCAGCAGTATTCTGCGAGAAGCAGAGCGTTTGGTGTCTACTAGCTGTGGTGTGAGTTTTTACATAATAGACTGGCCCTGACGTCATTTTCGTGGCTCCAACATCTCAGGGCTAAAGTCACGTGAATGTTGGCAAAACATGGTTGTTTCGTGTTGCGCTTACGGCTGTACTCAGCGTTTTGTCGGGGGAAATGGCATTACATTTCACGTGTAAGTGTTCCTATGATGGTGCAGATGCGTTTATGGAAATCTGCTGAAGTGACTTTTATGTTTTTTACACTTGAAATAGAGTATCACGTAAATTAAAGTGTTGAAAGTGATACCTGTAAAGTCAGACTCATATCCCATTTTCAAAAGTATCTGTGATAATTCGGTTACAGAAGTAAGTATAACTGTTTCTCGTTCCTACTCATAGGTTCCCTAAGGATGAAAACCGAAGGCAGCTTTGGAAACAGGCCCTGAAATAGAAAAACTTTAAGCCATCTGCACATACGCGCCTTTTTGTATATACAAGTGAGATTATAATAAGGCAAGAGCACCTATAGTCGACACATGAAGAGAATTTCTTTCTACCTGCTGATACTATTAAATAAATGTAGGCTCCAAAATTATTTTCTGAAACTTCAAAGTCTCACCTTTCATCTAAAATATCATTTTTTTAAACTGATAGTTTAAACTTTTGTAAAAATAGTAGGAACTGAACCTTTAGAGTGCACCTAAAATTGATACTCTAAAATGAACATGCTCCTAAAGTCGACAATTTTGGCACCTATAGTTGACGTAATTCCCATATCCCATTTTCTTTTATAAGTGACTAGAGCTCAAAACGCGGCGAATCCAATGTTAGAAGTTTTGACACGAGCCCAATCTTACCGTTTAAAAGAATTTTAACGACATTTTACTTTAATTGATAGTTTATAGTAATTTCGTCCCGCTGGCCACCAGAGGGGCGTTCGATGTATTTGTTAGATTTTATAAATGGTACTGTGAACAAATCCAGGTCAAATTTAGTTCTGACATAATTTTTCGCAAATAAAAAAGTAATTTTTGTTGGAAGCGTTTGGCAGTCAACTGAGAAATGTGGGTAAAATACGATACAAACATAGGATGGCAGACCGCTGATTTGAAATCCCGCCACGTTTTGCCAACAGTCATGTGGTTCATGTTGGAGCCACACCAGCCCTATAGCTTCTGCACAGCAAGGCCAGTCTACTAGTATCTATGGTCGAAGGTTTTTACACAGTTTTTCATCGACTCTGGATTACGGAAGCAGCCAGATGTGGCGACTCCCGCAGCTGTTTCGAAGAATGTGTCCGTGGAAAGGCGTACAGTACCGTTTGTGGTAAGTGTAACACTTGCTTCGGCTTTCTACATCGCGGTTTCGTGTTACAAGTACTTATAACATTACTTCACACGCGGTATTTCACACGTGTCCTTGGAGTTATCACCTTTTCAGTTCACACGTTATTATTAATTCGTGTTCACATTTATTTGGTCGTCATGTTAAGGTTCACACGCACCACTTTTATACGTGTCCATTAATTACTTGTCTATGGTCGGTTCACACGCAGCAGCATATACGTGTCCATTTATTACTGACTGCATTTTTACTACAAAATACAGTTAACATTTAGTATACATATCATGTCTAAAAATTATTTACAAAGAAATATTTAGTCTCTGTGACTACAAGGCCTGACGAAAAGCGTGTCTCTTGTTCGTAGTTTTTGCTTCCAAGGCACTTTAGGTTTACACTTTGTTCGAAATCTTGTTATTCTTTTCTTTTTACAATAGTTACTCTTTTCGCAAGTTCAGCTCTTTTATTTTCTCTCTATTACGTCGGTAGTTTGAAGACATAGTCAATGTGGCTTCGTGTACGTGATGAACAGTTCGTGTTCAAACTACCATTGGGAAATTGGGAAGTTTGGTGTTCCCTGTCGTGCAATTGCACATAACAAATCTTAATTGAACTCGCAATTTGCGGAGAATAAGCATAGCCCGTCGACAACCAATGTGTCACGACTATCCATTCGTATAGCCTGTATGTATCAATCATGCAACCAGCTCGTAAAATTCACTTCTCTACTGGATAAGGTAGGATGGTAAGGATACTGGTTAGAGGAAAACACAAAAGACTTTTATGGAGTGAAGAGATTTGAAGACACAGTGTTAATGACGTATGATATGATGAGCTTAACATAAATTATTATCACCTTAGTTTTTCATGACAAATAATATAATTAAATCGCTACAGTAGTTTCAGTGTCGTCTGATCCAGCTCTCTAAACAATTTTCTATGCATATCTAAAATTACTTAAACCATGCATTAGCGGTGAACTGTGTCCGTTAACTATCTTCTGTTCCATGTATCGTGAAATTAGTTTTCTAAAATAAAAAAAAAAAAAAAAAAAAAAAGAAGTCGTATCTCGAGGACCTGAAATAGATATTTCTAGTACTAAATTAGTTTATTTATAAATGATCTTTGTAAGTATTTCAGCTGCACTGTGCCGTAAAATTGTTATGAGCGTATACGGTTTTCTCCGTATTATAATAAAATTATTCTACCTGGATCGTTATTGACTTACTTGATTCTTATATGCTAAGCTACTGCTTTTTGCCTGCTGCGTTTCATAGGTGGTCTCATAAAATTTGTTGTCACACACTCCTTATGCATAACATAACATTTACCTCATTAGAGTAGGCGACCATAATCAATTTTTTTAACCTACGAGCAATCTTTCTGGTCTGAATGATCATTTTAATTTATTTCATTCAAGAGGAGAGAGCTTTGCTATACTTAAAACTAGTGGTAGCAGGTGGCACTTAGCACGTCCCTACTATAGTATTTATTTGTCAGCTCTTTCGGTTGTGGCCGTTCATGGCTCAATTAACTTAAAACTAATTTACATCTAAGGCAAATCTTGCTCTCCTACAATAAATGTGTTTTACTTCAGGTGCTCAAATAAATTACTTATCTTGTTGTGGCAGGTCGACAGGGTGTTAGTCCTGTGCGTTACTCTTACATACGTTGGAACTTCACACACAGTATGAAAACTTATAGTGTGTGTATATTTTATTTTAGCAGCTTAACTTAACAGATATCTTCAATGGTTGACTCGGTATTTCTTCAAGTCTGCGTGATGAAACAATCCTTTTATTCGTCCAGATACAGGGTCAGCTAATAGATAGCAACCAATGTGTGGCTTTTTTAATATAATATATGGTCCTTCATACAAGTGCTGCCACTTGCGATTGTTATGATGAATCGAAGATGGTTTGAAGTGGGTCTTTAATAGCACTCGTTCATTTATACGTTACGATAAGACTTTGCTAATGTGTTTGTCATGCGCCTTTTTTCTTAGGTTGGCATGAGTGGTTAAAGATATGAGAGCTTGTCTTAACTTGTCGTCTAATGTTACTTCAGGGTGTTGTAATTTTGGGATGGGGTCTACCCATTCATTTCTTTCTAGTCGTTTAGAGACTAGTTCTGATGGTGTGAAACCAGTTAATGTGTGAGGTAAATTATTAACAATCTCTTCAAAGGGTGTGACGAAATCAATCCACCGTGTCTGCTGGTTTGGAATATACGTTCGTATGAAACGATTGAACTCTTTGAATACTCTTTCTGTGGGATTACTTTGCGGTCGATACCGGGATATCAAAATTTGTCTGATGTTGTTGGTTACAAGGAAATTTCTCCATCGTTTCCCCACGAAAGTTGATGCGTTATCAGATAACATGGCTTCAGGCCTGCCAAAGCGAGGAAAATAGTCTTTCTCAATACGACTAATTAGTGGAAGTATATTAGATGACTTCATTGCATAGAGTACGTATCGGTTTAAAGGTAAGGCATTTGACAAGTTGAAAGGTTTCGTTCTTAATAATTGGTAAACCTTCTTGTGACGATTAGGTACATAGCAGTATGTTGAAATCTTGCGTTTGCATTTTTCTGGGCCATGGTGACCCCAGGAGAGGTGAGTGTACCAAATGAGATGTTCAACATAATCTTTAGGAATACAGACACACCACTTTCCTGTCAACAGAGAAGTTCGGTGAAACAAAACTCCATTGTGTACTTTATAAAATTTTGACAACGAGTGATCTGGATTGTTTTGAAGAAGCTGTTTAATTTCTAGCCAATTGCGATCTGTGTCTTGAAGAGTATTCATTTGACGGCAAAGACGCAGAAAGTAACTCCGATGTAGAGGATCTTTCATAAGAAGAATTTTGTGATTAGAAATCTGTTCTATTTATTCAGTAGGCTCCGGCAATCCTTCCGGCATACGTGACAATGCATCAGCAATAACGTTATTCTTGCCCTTTACGTAAATAATTTTAAAATCATACTCTTGTAGAAATAAACACCATCGAGTAAGCCGAGGATGATACAGTTTGTAAGAGAGTAAGAAGCTCAGTGCTTGATGATCTGAGTATACTCTGATTTTGTCACCATAAATATAATAATTAAAGCGGCGAAAAGCCCACACAACGGCTAATCCCTCTAACTCGGTTACCGAATATGATCTCTCACATTCGGTTAAGACCCGACTGGCAAAACTGATTATTTTGACTTCCTCCTGCCCATCAGTTTTGTCTATTTGAAATAAACATGCACCTAATCCTTGAAACAATGCATCGCAAGAAAAGCAGAAATCTAAACTCATGTTTGGATGACTTAAAATGTTACTCTTTAGAAGAGCTTCTTTGATCTTGTCAAAGGCTTTTTGGCATTCAGAAGTCCACATCCAGTGGACGTTTTTCTTGAGCAAATTTAACAATGCGGGATTGTTCATTGATTGATTCGGAATGAAGCGACGGAAGAATGAAGCTAATTCAATGAAACCTTTTAGTTGCCTTTTAGTGCAAGGCACAGGGAAATTTTCTATTGCTGTCAACTTGCTGGGATCAGGTGAGATTCCTTCCGAAGAAATTATATGTCCTAAAAACTTGACTTCTTTCTTGGCAAATTTGGATTTTTGTAAATTTGCAGTAACACCAAAATCAGAGAATCTTTGAAAGATCTTTTGTAGGACAGTTTCATGTTCTTCCCAGGAAGTCGTTGCTATCAGTAAATCATCAACATAGACGGTGACTTGGTCAGTAACTCTGGTCCTAGCACATGATCAAGTGCTGCAATAAAAACACCAGAACTAATGTTGAGACCGAAAGGTACTACACGAAAATGATAGGATCTGCCGGCAAAGATAAAGGCTGTGTACTTCCTCGATGATGATAGTTTCACCTGCCAATAGCTACTTCGGAGGTCTATTGAGGATAAGAACCTCACACTATGGAATTTTTGTAGTTGTTCCTCCAGTGGTTCTGGTCTTGTGCATACTGGAATGATGATTTTATTAATATTCCTTGCGTTGAAGACAAGTCTGACGCTTCCATCGTGTTTGAAAACAGGTAACAACGGGCTACTGTAGGGAGAGTCGGACGGTTCTATGATTTTCCACTTAAGCATTTTACGTATTTCTCGTTTGACGGCTTCTTTACGGGACTGCGGAACTGAATAGGTTGTTTTGCAAAAAGTATCATGGGGTTTCACTCTCATGTTAAATTCATAGTCTGCTATGATACCTGGTTTTCTGGAAAAAATGTTCACAAATGTTGATAATAGGTCATGTAGTTCATACTTCTGTCTGTCGTCGAGTCCGTCTGTTTCCACAATTTTTATGCGTAACTCGTCGGCAGTTGGTAATAAGTCACGGTCATTGTTGACGTCACTGAACTCGTCAACCGCACGGTGGTAATGTTGCCTGTCAGAAAGTCTACGTATTTTCACTTTACGTTCCAGGTTGGTTATCCTGACTTTGGTTCTTATTAGATGTATGACCAGTGTCCTACCATCTAGTCTTAACGTGCACTTACCTTCAGCTAAATCAATGATGGCACGATTTCTTCGTAGAAAGTCCATTCCTAACAAGCTTGGCACTGACAGGTTCTTTACTACTAAAAATGTGCACTGTATACAGTCGGATTTGAATTGTATTGTTGCTTGTACTTGCAAGCTAACCTTCTGTACTAGGGAGCCTACTGCTCCGGATACAGTACATCCTTGTACAGGAAGTGAAGGAATTTTTGTTACAGAGCATACCTTTTAATATACACACATAGACATAGCATTAATATTTGCACCTGTGTCGATGATGGCAATGATTGGAATATCATAAATGTGAATCAGAGTTGATGCTTGTACTTGGTTTTCCCAAAGGTCGTTGTTTTTGTAGGTGTTCTTTTCGTCTAATAGTTCGTCCCGTAAGTCTCTGTCGTCTTCGTATCTAATTACGTTGATATGTCTTTTAATGAAGTTGCCCCCCATTGGTTCCGCAGCTTCCCCGTGGAGGCCTAAAGAAGCTGCTAATGGTTTTCCGACTGGGGTGGAGCTGAAATGTCAGTTATTTTTACTTGAATAGTATTTTGCGACCTACCAGGTCGATAATTTGCGTTCGTATCCCATACGACTTGTGCATCTCTTGATTGCGTGTCATTTGACAACGCGTTTGGTGCTTGGTTCGCCTGTGTGTAGAAAATGGTCGGATTTCCTTGGCTATTATGACCGGCGGTGTCAGGAAAAGCATGCGACGAATTGTCCTGACTATTGTTCCTGTACTGTTGGTTGGGTTGGTGAGAAAATGTCGCATTTTTCGTCTGTGAAAAATTCATTTGGTGAGAGGGAGTGAAGTGACTCGGCTGACTGTACTGTTGTGGTCCGTTATAATTGTTCCATTTCTTTCCCTTGTGACGATTTCCATTATTCGTCTTGTTGTTCTGGTACTGGCAATTACCGTTGTGATTTATCGGTGAATTACCGTATTGTTGCTGTGTGTTTTGATAAATAGGATTGTATATCTTCTGGTGTGGATATTTGTTATATTGTTTTCCATTACGGTGGTTGAAACTGTTAAGATTGCCGTAAGGCTGAGCGTTTGGTTGTCCCGTGTTATGTTGGTACGACATTCCATTGACGCAATTTATGTGCTGCTTCGGAGCGGGCGGTCCATTATTATAATTATTCCGCGCGCTCGCACGCACATCCTCATAGATCATATCCAAATTGTCAAGAACAGAAAGAAAGGCTTCTAGGTCTTCTTCACTCACATTAACTAGTTTTTCTCTTATTGACACAGGAAGTTTTGACTTTAAGATCATGATTACTTCTTTGGTTGAAATGGGCGTGTCACAATACTGAATTTTACGTAGATATTTTTCAAAATAACGTCTCAAACCTGCTCCTTTGGTGTTGAAAGGTTCGGCGTTGTAAACCTCCTTTCGGAGTCTTTGTTGTATACCTGAACTCCAGAATTTATTCAAAAAATGCTTTTCAAAATCTGCATAGGTGTGACATTTGTCTATTATTTCTGTACCCCAAATTGATCTTTCACCGTGTACATAGCCTAAGATGAACTGTATCCGCTGCCTGTCGTTCCATAATTCTGGAAAAGCACCTGTGAATGATTTTAGAAATACCATGGGATATATATTTCGTTTTTCAGGTATAAAAGACTGAAAAACTCTGTGTTTTAGCACACTCTCCTCTCGCATTAGTTCAACGAGTGTTAGTTGATCGACATGACTACGTGACGTAGAAGTTTCGTCACGCGTATTATTTACTGTTGGTGAGAATTGTACCTGACACGCGGGATATTGACGATTATCGTGTTCTGGCGGTAGCGAATACTCACTTTGATTGTCACCTTGCAATTCCGTAACTTGTTTCAGTTGATCTATATCATTGCTTAGCTGACGTTTCCATTCCGGAAGATCGTAGCTAAATGCTCGTCTGATTTCACCTAATTCGCTGGTTAAAGTGTCACCAGAAGTACCGGGAGCGGTTAAGATTTCTGCTGTAGCAGATTTAACCGTACCCTTTAGTTCAGCGTGTACCTTGCTGACAATGTACTGTTCTTTGGGTTGCATCCACTCTTCAAATTCCCTATTAAGTGTATTGCTTATACCGGTGTTGACATCTGCGATCTTTTTGTCAATATTGACATCGGATATTTGCTGAGCAAGGTCTTCAACTTGCTCGCCAACGTGATTGACACCTTCTGTCAATTGGCTTACTCTCTTTGAAACATCACTGTAATGTTTCAAAGAGTCACTCGCAGTTGATTTACACACATCTATTTGGGCCTGCATGTCTGTGAACTTGCTACCAATATTGGTCTCCGTGGATTCCACCATCGAAAGAACACTATCAATTTTTGCGTGTACGCTTGCGTTTAGCTCGCTTGCGTAAGCAGTGGTAATGGCTTTAATTTTTTCCTCCGTGGTGTCATTCGAATTTTTGATTTGTGCTTGGATGTCGGTAATAACAGAATTTATATTGTTCATTCGCACTTGAGTGTCCTCTATCCTTGATTTTAAACTGTTGAACCTGCTGTCACTTTGATTTTCTAACTGACTGATTTGCGTTCCAAGATCACCCATGTTTGCTTCAAAACTGGTTTTCATATCAGCAAACAATTTTAGTATATCTGACAGCGAGCATTCACGTGACTTCGACGCGGTTTGTGGCGCCGATAGTTCACGTGTCGCTTCGTCGTCTGATGTTCCCTCACTACGTGATTCAGGTTTGTTTACACCCGCGCGCGGTCTAAGTTGCCTTGGTTGCTCATCAGCCATCGTAAATTTAAAGTAGTTACACTGCACGAGCTAGAAAAGATATTTTTTTTTAATTATGATTTTCACTTGTCAGGTGCGCCAAGGATTTCACGTCCTGATTTCTCTGATATTGCTTGCGCGTTATAAACAATTGAAACTCTGACACACGAAAATGCCAATATGGCAACGGGAGTGATAAAATAAATGAAAAACACTTATAGAGCACTGAAACTGGCACAGATAGCGGCCATTGTGATTCACTAAAATGCACAACAATGGATATTCTTGCTAACTATTTCTAACTATTGTAACCGAAATGATGTGATAGAGGCGGATCTAATAGCAAAAGGAAACAGAAATTTGGAAATTAAATTGCTTGCGGAAAAGGAAAAAAGCGTAGAGAGGGAATGTCACGAGCCGACTGTATGCTCGGTACGCAAAGCTTCAAACGTAATGAAAAATCGTACTCACATTAGTTGTCTTGCGTGCTGCTATTTATTGCTGTTGTGGATTCTTACTGCGATTTTCTGCATTTGCGCCCTTTTTTTTTATCACTGGTTTTGGCTTCCAATTTTTTCCAGATGGTACCATGAAAATAAAAAGAACAAATTAGTTTTTTAGTCGAGTCCCTGTTTGGGCGTCACATCTAGCGTTAAAAGGTTTTTTGCTTTTCACATTTAAC
Organism: Schistocerca cancellata; assembly: GCF_023864275.1. Lineage (NCBI taxonomy): Eukaryota > Metazoa > Arthropoda > Insecta > Orthoptera > Acrididae > Schistocerca > Schistocerca cancellata. Next base: position 240,746,622 of record NC_064628.1, on the reverse strand, counting down.
CAAATATAACATTGATGATGATAATTTATGGCAATGTTTGCCGACAAGATAAAGAATGCAACCTTTTAACACTAGATTGCGTACTCACGGCAGTTCTCCTTGGCCGTTTTTTTTTGGTACGACTTGGAAAGAGAGAAAAATTAATGAATGATCGCCGATGCGTCGGTTCTCGATTGTGTTCAGGAGACGTACAGTTTCTCAAATGACCTCTTAACCCGGATTTCTTTCACGCAATCAGACTCTTCAATGAAATTACCTAAGGGACCTATTTGAATAATAAAAAAAAAATTGGAAATGAATGCAAAACAGTGAAATTTTGTAAAAAAAAGAAAGGTTGTCAGATCGGAAATTGAACACATTAATGGTCTCCCAAATACAATCGAGACACCGCGATAAAGAGCGAACGTGTAACAAAGTTCATTTAAACATAAATATTATTTGTGGTTAATTTAAAGAAAAGAATAAGCATAGATTTTCTGTACAGTGAAGCATCAATATATTCTCAAAGAACAAAGGCGTTAAACTATAAACGTTAACAAATTTACAATGAACACAAAACTTACATTTTTATGTTTTTCTCATACATGGAACAGTCCAACAATCGCTGCTTTTGTATGTGTGATATTTTGTAAAAACTAAATGTCCTGGCATGCGCGTAAGTATTTTTTATCGTCACAAGGTTTACAAAAGCGGTTTTTTTTTCTTGGTGGTAACGTGGTTTTTCACACTAAATGAAATATAACTTGTGGCGGTGCTACACAACACGTCTTAACAAGTCGGCGACCAAACATCAAAGGTAATGAAGTACATGTTAACATATCGGCGACCAGAAGTACAACTAACTATAAAGACTAGAATTTTCCTAAGAAATGATAAATTGTTCTTTCTTCTGTTTCGCAGCTTCTTGCTATCAAGCGCTGCGGCAATGATTTTAAATACAGTATCTGCGCCCAGCGAGTCATAGTGTTTAAAAGTACCTTTTAAGCGTTGGCCGCGCGTCTTGGTATAGGCGCACGTTATAAACAGATTTCATTTCTTTACTCTCGCGTTGTCATGCTTAGTATCACTCCAAGTGCAGCTCGGTGGCTGTCCTTTTCTCATATGCAAAGTGTCTGAAATCCAGTAATGTCACAAAATTTATGTCAGATATTGAGATCTATGGTCCGTTGACAGTGTAAAACTTTTAAGCTTCTAACCCAATTAAATCAAAATATACGGTCATTTATATCACATATTTTGATACTCGAAAACTCACTCATGAAAACCTATAGGGTTCTTCCCGTTGATCTATGATCATGACAGTTGGCAACGAATAAACTTCACAGTACAAGTAAAGGAAAAAAATCAAAAATTGTTACTCTGTAATTACATAATACGAAAAAAATATTTTCTTTCGTTTTTTCTATCTGCCTATTTGTATGTCTGTCTGCTATTGAACCCTTTCGCTCTTGAATAGGTTGGTGTGTCAAATTACAATTTATGTTACTACTAAAGTCTATAGTCCCTTGGCGGTGTAAAAAATTTAAGCTTCTAAACGAATACAGTGAAAAAATACGGCCATTTATGTAACATATTTTGATATTCGGGATTCATGAAATTTGGCAAGTAGCAAGGTCTCACAGTAGAAGTAAAGAAAAAATCTGGAAACTGTTAAATTGTAATTACATGACATAAAATATCTTTTTTGCAATTAGAAAATACATTGCATTCATCATCTTTCAAAAGCATATTAGACGAACATTACTGCACGCAATCATAAAATGTAAGTTGCAGTCACGTTTTGGTAATTAAATAAAAAAACATTTCATTAAATTTTCTATATCTACATGTATAAACTGAAGTCTCACGCTCACTTCTCTTAGTATGTACTGTCTAGTTTGAGGAACTGCTATATAGATTATGATACGGTCTTGGAATTCTCGGGTCCGATATCTTGCTGGTATCTGCCGGGTGATTTTAATTAAACTTTTTAACACGTTATCATACGGAAACTAAATACCATACAAGTACCAAACTTGGTATCATTAATGTCCAGAATATGGGGTGCATGATTTCCATGCGTCACAGCGCCACTTCCCAGTTCCAACTATGGCCACAGGTGCCGTGATCAGTCGTCGTGATTCATAGTCTCACGCACCTGACCAGTCGCAGTGGACTTGTTGACATATCAACATGAGCTTGGGCAAAAGGAGCAGGGCATTATTGGTGACGCTGTTTTCCCAAAACAACAGTAATGCTGCAGCTGCACTTCGAGAATGTCGCCGGCTGAAAGAAAGGGTCCTCTTTTCCCACTGCTTTGACGAGCGCGATTAAGAAGTTCGAATCCACTGGAGGCCTGGGCGTCGCTCTGGGAAGAGGCAGATGACCGGTTGCACCACAGCTGGCTAATGAAATCGCTGTTGCTAAGGCAGACAACGCTGCGCGCCATTCCCGATCGTCAGACAGAGCGCGTGATGTGTCACGACAGTTGAACATCCCGTGGTCCACTGTACGGAAGGTGTTTGGAACCATTCTCAAATGGTATCCGTACAAGATACATATCGTACAGCAGCTTGCACCAGAGGACGCACAACGACGTGTTGACTTCACTTTCTCCCAAGGAATGAAGTCGACGAGGACTGGTTCTGGACCATCCAATGGACAGACGAAGCTCATTTTTCATTCATGGGTGAGGTGAACACACAGATTGCCGAGTGTGGGTTCAAAACATGGTTCAAATGACACTGATTACTATGGGACTTATCATCTGAGGTCATCAGTCCCCTAGAACTTAGAACTACTTAAACCTAACTAACGTAGAGACATCACACACATCCATGCCCGAGGCAGGATTGGAACCTGCGACCGTAGCGGTCCCGCGGTTCCAGACCGTAGCGCCTAGAACCGCTCGGCCACATGGCCGGCTGCCGAGTGTGGGGATCACCTCTAATCACTGCATCAAGTTCCTCTGTATGGTGAACGTATCACCGTACGGTGTAGCTTCACGGCTACATTCATCATTGGTCCATTCTTTTTTAACAGGTTGGCGTTCAAGGACCAAAGACGTGCAGTGTGACTGGCCAGCGTTACTGCGACATGCTTCGTCAGCATGTCATACCCACCCTACAGGAGAGAGACCCGTTGAACTCAACAGTTTTTATGCAAGATGGGGCCCCACTGCACATCGCTCGTGAAGTTCATCTGCTTCTCCGAAACGCATTTGGAAATGATCGAATTATCAACCGATCGTTTCCAACTGCTTGGCCGCCACGATAATCTGATCTCACTCCCTGTGATTTCTGACTGTGGGGCTACCTGAAGGTCACGGTTTACCACGGGAACATTCACACATGTACTAATCTGAAGTGCAGCATGGACATGCTTCGTTCTGCTGTGCAGAATGCAACCCTGCAGCCACTTTTATAGCAGTAATGGTGGCGGTATGTAGTGGTATGATGTACCGTAGCAGCACATTAAAAGCCTTTCAATTGAATTGATACTGCATTACTTCTCTTCGCCATGACATTGGCATTAATGCTACCAAGTTTGGTATTCGTACAGTAATTAGTTTCCGTGTTATTACGTGTTAAATAGGGAAAGTTTAATTATAACAATCCGGTATATCGAAAACAAGCAAAAATCGTTGAGCTTCTCGATTTCCAGAATGGACAATTAAGTTTGCACGGAACACTCTGTGCGCGAGTCCTATTGGCAGATTTTGAGTGCAAGAGTGAAAATTGTAGTAATCCACTCCGTTACACAATATGTGTGAAAAGTAACTGGAGGGAAACGTGCTGGTGACTAGTAAACAACTGCACAGTGCGAGAACTTTGCTCTCGGGTGGGATTTCTGGCGGCTTCTATTCTGCAGGTTAATAGGAAGACCAGCACTGAATTTATGCCGCACCGACAGGGCTTAGCAGGAGCAAGCAAAGCCCGTACAAAACTGGAATGGCGCAACGACCATCAAGAAACAAAGGACCAGTGGTGCCCTATTACACGTGGGTAGACCTGCGGAGTAACCAGCCTCGCTGTCTGCGTAATACTAATCCCCGCATTTTTCTTTTCCTTTCCGGATACGCTGGACGGAACAGGAAGCCAAGGGAGCAAGCTTCACTCCACTACCTGCAACTGAATGGTACTGACTTCGTAAAGTTAAGCCAACAAAAAGATGGACCTCCTATTGCGCATTTTACTGGAGCATCCAACCACGCTAAAAGTGATGTGAAGAACTGACGTATACTTCAATGTTTCATGATATAGGACCTCAAAGTGAGTATCTGTGATGTACAAAAACCGAGCCTAGTAGTTGGAAGAAAGCACAGAACATCCGTATACAAAAGGTTAGTACAAGTGATTCACAGAACCACCGTCCAGTATCTTTGACATCGATTTGTTGTAGAATCTTGGAATACCTTCTGAGCTCAAACGCAATACAAGTAAACAAGATTTTGTTTAAGTCCTTACAGATTTTGACCCGCTGAACACGAATCCGGTACTTATTTTTCTGTAGTGTTAGTATTTTGAACTAAATTGATGTTGTTGTTGTTGTTGTTGTTGTGGTCTTCAGTCCTGAGACTGGTTTGATGCAGCTCTCCATGCTACTCTATCCTGTGCAAGCTTCTTCATCTCCCAGTACCTACTGCAACCTACATCCTTCTGAATCTGCTTAGTGTATTCATCTCTTGGTCTCCCTCTACGATTTTTACCCTCCAATGCTAAATTTGTGATCCCTTGATGCCTCAAAACATGTCCTACCAACCAACCCTTCTTTTTGTCAAGTTGTGCCACAAACTTCTCCTCTCCCCAATTCAGTTCAATACCTCCTCATTAGTTATGTGATCTACCCATCTGATCTTCAGCATTCTTCTGTAGCAACATTTTGAAAGCTTCTATTCTCTTCTTGTCCAAACTATTTATCGTCCATGTTTCACTTCCATACATGACTACACTCCATACAAATACTTTCAGAAACGAGTTCCTGACACTTAAATCTATACTCGATGTTAACAAATTTCTCTTCTTCAGAAACGATTTCCTTGTCATTGCCAGTCTACATTTTATAACCTCTCTACTTCGATCATCATCAGTTATTTTACTCCCTAAATAGCAAAACTCCTTTACTGCTATAAGTGTCTCATTTCCTAATCTAATTCCCTCTGCATCACCTGAGTTGATTGGACTACATTCCATTATCCTCGTTTTGCTTTTGTTGATGGTTATCTTATATCCTCCTTTTCTAGACATTGTCCATTCCGTTCAACTGCTCTTCCAAGTACTTTGCTGTCTCTGACAGAATTATAATGTTATCGGCGAACCTCAAAGTTTTTATTTCTTCTCCATGAATTTTAATACCTACTCCGAATTTTTCTTTTGTTTCCTTTACTGCTTGCTCAATATACAGATTGAATAACATCGGGGAGAGGCTACAACCCTGTCTCACTCCCTTCCCAACCACTGCTTCCCTTTCATGCCCCTCGACTCTTATAACTGCCATCTGGTTTCTGTACAAATTGTAAATAGCCTTACGCTCCCTGTGTTTTACCCCTGCCACCTTCAGAATTTGAAAGAGAGTATTCCAGTTAACATTGTCAAAAGCTTTCTGTAAGTCTACAAATGCTAGAAACGTAGGTTTGCCTTTTCTTAATCTTTCTTCTAAGATAAGTCGTAAGGTTAGTATTGCCTGACGTGTTCCAACATTTCTACGGAATCCAAACTGATCTTCCTCGAGGTCCGCTTCTACCAGCTTTTCCATTCGTCTGTAAAGAATTCGCATTAGTATTTTGCAGCTGTGACTTATTAAACTGATAGTTCGGTAATTTTCACATCTGTCAACACCTGCTTTCTTTGGGATTGGAATTATTATATTCTTCTTGAAGTCTGAGGGTATTTCGCCTGTCTCATACATCTTGCTCACCAGATGGTAGAGTTTTGTCATGACTGGCTCTCCCAAGGCCGTCAGTAGTTCTAATGGAATGTTGTCTACTCCCGGGGCCTTGTTTCGACTCAGGTCTTTCAGTGCTCTGTCAAACTTTTCACGCAGTATCTTATCTCCCATTTCGTCTTCATCTACATCCTCTTCCATTTCCATAATATTGTCCTCAAGTACATCGCCCCAGTATAAACCCTCTATATACTCCTTCCACCTTTCCGACTTCCCTTCTTTGCTTAGAACTGGGTTTCCATCTGAGCTCTTGATATTCATACAATTGGTTCTCTTCTCTCCAAAGGTCTCTTTAATTTTCCTGTAGGCAGTATCTATCTTACCCCTAGTGAGATAAGCCTCTACATCCTTACATATGTCCTCTAGCCATCCCTGCTTAGCCATTTTGCACTTACTGTCCATCTCATTTTTGAGACGTTTGTATTCCTTTTTGCCTGCTTCATTTATTGCATTTTTATATTTTCTCCTTTCATCAATTAAATTCAATATTTCTTCAGTTACCCAAGGATTTCTATTAGCCCTCGTCTTTTTACCTACTTGATCGTCTGCTGCCTTCACTACTTCATCCCTCAGAGCTACCCATTCTTCTTCTACTGTATTTCTTTCCCCCATTCGTGTGAATTTTTCCCTTATGCTCTCCCTGAAACTCTCTACAACCTCAGGTTCTTTCAGTTTATCCAGGTCCCATCTCCTTAAATTAGCATCTTTTTGTAGTTTCTTCTGTTTTAATCTACAGTTCGTAACCAATAGATTGTGGTCAGAGTCCACATCTGCCCTTGGAAATGTCTTACAATTTAAAACCTGATTCCTAAATCTCTGTCTTACCATTATATAATCTATCTGATATCTTTTAGTATCTCCAGGATTCTTCCATGTATACAAGCTTCTTTTATGATTCTTGAACCAAGTATTAGCTATGATTAAGTTATGCTCTGTGCAAAATTCTACCAGACGGATTCCTCTTTCATTTCTTCCCCCCAATCGATATTCACCTACTATGTTTCCTTCTCTTCCTTCTCCTACTGACGAATTCCAGTCACCCATGACTATTAAATTTTCGTCTCCCTTCACTACCTGAATAATTTCTTTTATCTCATCATACATTTCATCAATTTCTTCATCATCTGCAGAGCTAGTTGGCATATAAACTTGTACTACTGTAGTAGGCGTGGGTTTTGTGTCTATCTTGGCCACAATAATGCGTTCACTATGCTGTTTGTAGTAGCTTACCCGCATTCCTATTTTTTATTCATTATTAAACCTACTCCTGCATTACCCCTATTTGATTTTGTATTTATAACCTTGTATTCACCCGACCAAAAGTCTTGTTCCTCCTGGCACCGAACTTCACTAATTCTCACTATATCTAACTTTAACCTATCCATTTCCCTTTTTAAATTTTCTAACCTACCTGCCCGATTAAGGGATCTGACATTCCACGCTCCGATCCGTAGAACGCCAGTTTTCTTTCTCCTGATAACGACGTCCTCTTGAGTAGTCCCCGCCCGGATATCCGAATGGGAGACTATTTTACCTCCGGAATATTTTACCCAAGAGGACGCCATCAGCATTTAATCATACAGTAAAGGTGCATGCCCTCGGGAAAAATTACGGCTGTAGTTTCCTCTTGCTTTCAGCCGTTTGCAGTACCAGCACAGCAAGGCCGTTTTCGTTAATGTTACAAGGCCAGATCAGTCAATCATCCAGACTGTTGCCCCTGCAACTACTGAAAAGGCTGCTGCCCCTCTGCAGGAACCACACGTTTGTCTGGCCTCTCAACAGATACCCTTCCGTTGTGGTTGCACCTACGGTACGGCTATCTGTATTGCCGAGGCGCGCAAGCCTCCCCACCAACGGCAAGGTCCATGGTTCATGGGGGGACTAAATTGATAGTTGTACTATATGGAAATGTAGATTTAGGAGAAAGAAATCGTATGTGTTCACTGCAACATCTGGTAGATGTCAATTAGTTTGTCTCTTAAAATAGATGGTCAAAAAACATTCATCATGTTACGTTAATTTCTTTGCAGGTGAGTGTTTGTATAACCTGAATTCCCTTTGGAAAGAGTTCGACAGCTGTAAACTATACACCGTAACGCCTTATCAGCTGAGATATATCTGTGTGGCACATAATATAGCTATGTATTACTTTCTGTTTGTATTTGAATGACCCTGCAATCGTTATCAGAACCGTTCACGTTGCCTATGTGTACAAGGGTATGCTTAATCTTTATTTCAGAATATGCCAGAAATAAAAATCAAATTACAGGCAGACTCTTTCTTCTCTGCGTGTGGCTTAAATTGGACCAAAACACGTGATGGACAGTTTAAATCACTCATGAATGATATGGAGAACTTGGCTGTACATCGTCTCTCAAACTGCACAAGCTTCAGTGATAACTGTATTTCGTTAGGGAAAAAGTGAGTGACATAAGTGAAGAGCATGGAGAACGCTTTGACAAAGACCTTCAGACAATGGAAAGCAGATATCAAGGAAGATAAGACTGTAAAATAATTATATTTGTGGATTAGTACGCGACGAAGAGATGTCTGCCCTTAAAAGAAAGAGGACTACTAATCTTAACTTCTGATTCTGAATTTACAGTTTACCTGTAATTATACTGAGAACAGTGACAGTCAAAATCACAATACGTATGTGTGTTGTGCTAACAGTGACGGTTTAGAGTTTTTATTAGCAAATTACAGTAGTGACACTAGAATTAATGATTTTATTGTACACTCCTGGAAATTGAAATAAGAACACCGTGAATTCATTGTCCCAGGAAGGGGAAACTTTATTGACACATTCCTGGGGTCAGATACATCACATGATCACACTGACAGAACCACAGGCACATAGACACAGGCAACAGAGCATGCACAATGTCGGCACTAGTACAGTGTATATCCACCTTTCGCAGCAATGCAGGCTGCTATTCTCCCATGGAGACGATCGTAGAGATGCTGGATGTAGTCCTGTGGAACGGCTTGCCATGCCATTTCCACCTGGCGCCTCAGTTGGACCAGCGTTCGTGCTGGACGTGCAGACCGCGTGAGACGACGCTTCATCCAGTCCCAAACATGCTCAATGGGGGACAGATCCGGAGATCTTGCTGGCCAGGGTAGTTGACTTACACCTTCTAGAGCACGTTGGGTGGCACGGGATACATGCGGACGTGCATTGTCCTGTTGGAACAGCAAGTTCCCTTGCCGGTCTAGGAATGGTAGAACGATGGGTTCGATGACGGTTTGGATGTACCGTGCACTATTCAGTGTCCCCTCGACGATCACCAGTGGTGTACGGCCAGTGTAGGAGATCGCTCCCCACACCATGATGCCGGGTGTTGGCCCTGTGTGCCTCGGTCGTATGCAGTCCTGATTGTGGCGCTCACCTGCACGGCGCCAAACACGCATACGACCATCATTGGCACCAAGGCAGAAGCGACTCTCATCGCTGAAGACGACACGTCTCCATTCGTCCCTCCATTCACTCCTGTCGCGACACCACTGGAGGCGGGCTGCGCGATGTTGGGGCGTGAGCGGAAGACGGCCTAACGGTGTGCGGGACCGTAGCCCAGCTTCATGGAGACGGTTGCGAATGGTCCTCGCCGATACCCCAGGAGCAACAGTGTCCCTAATTTGCTGGGAAGTGGCGGTGCGGTCCCCTACGGCACTGCATAGGATCCTACGGTCTTGGCGTGCATCCGTGCGTCGCTGCGGTCCGGTCCCAGGTCGACGGGCACGTGCACCTTCCGCCGACCACTGGCGACAACATCGATGTACTGTGGAGACCTCACGCCCCACGTGTTGAGCAATTCGGCGGTACGTCCACCCGGCTTCCCGCATGCCCACTATACGCCCTCGCTCAAAGTCCGTCAACTGCACATACGGTTCACGTCCACGCTGTCGCGGCATGCTACCAGTGTTAAAGACTGCGATGGAGCTCCGTATGCCACGGCAAACTGGCTGACACTGACGGCGGCGGTGCACAAATGCTGCGCAGCTAGCGCCATTCGACGGCCAACACCGCGGTTCCTGGTGTGTCCGCTGTGCCGTGCGTGTGATCATTGCTTGTACAGCCCTCTCGCAGTGTCCGGAGCAAGTATGGTGGGTCTGACACACCGGTGTCAATGTGTTCTTTTTTCCATTTCCAGGAGTGTATTTAATTAGCTTGTATACTATTTAATACGGCTCTGTAAGGAAATCGCTTATATTTATTAAACTATTGACACTGTGGTAAATCGGATGTGATATCCACAATCAGTACACAAAGATTACCTGTAAAACGCTGAAAAATGATATGAAATCGAATGATGCATAGGCTCAGTCGTGGGTAAAGCTGGTTGTAGACTTCGGTTTGCTGGTAGAATACTGGAGTAATGCAAGCAGCCTACAAAGGAAATTGCTTACAAATCTCTCGTACAACTCAGCCTAGAATGCCGCTTATGTTTGTGGGGCCCGTACCAAATAGGACTAACACAGGATATTGAACGTATACGGAGGAGGGCGGCGCGAATGGTCAGTGGTTGGTCTGATCGATAGGTAAACGTCACAGAGATTCTGAACAAACTGAGTTGGCAAACTCTTGAATATGGATGTAAACTAACCAGAGGACGTCTACTTACCAGAAAACCCTAATAACTTGTACAGCGAGACTTACCGTCTGCCATGCACTTCACAGTAGTTTTCAGAGTATAGGTATACATGCGGATGTAGATGTACCCACATAGTAAAAATATCTATGGAGTGAACATTCAGATGCGCAGAACAGAATTTTTGTTGCTAATACACGTTGACTCCAAAGGTACGTGACTGTGATAAAGAGCTGTGCAAAACAGCTGTTTACTTATCAAGTTTCAAGAACCGGCTTTAAATGGCGACTCTAGGAATATAATACAATCCTCTACGCATCTTTCCCTTATGGATTCTGATGACAACATTAATTACAGCGCATACGGAGGCATTTAAACAATCATTCTTCCCGTGCTCCACGCGTGAATGGATCGGAAAAAACTCTAATAACTAGTATAGTGAGATGTACCGTCTGCCATGCACTTCATAGTAGCTTGCAGAGTATAGTTGTACATGTGGATGTAATTGAACCCATAGAGTAAAAATATCTATGGAGTGAACATTAATATGCGCAGAACACACATAGACTCCAAAGGTACGTGACTGTGATACATAGCTGTGAAAAGCAGCTGTTTTTCCTTTCACATATTTCAGTTCGTATTCGTAGCAGATAAAATTAGTCATCAATGATCTTATTAATAAATAAATGCATAAAAAGATTCAAACAACACGTGTAATACAGAAGTTTCAGTCTTACCGAAAAGTGTAAACAAACAGGACTATAGCGAAAGTGACGCGACATTTGAAGTCTGATGTTGGAGACATACACAGTACGCTTTTGTTTGTCCACTTTGTAGGTGTGACAGGGAATGCCTTCGCCATTAATGAACCGAAAACAGTTTCATCATTCGTTTACTCATAAAATGCAATACAGCAATCGAAAGTCTTTACAGTACCGGCAGTTCGGTTGTTACTGCTACTCGTTTGATCGATCACAAGTGTTGCCAAGGGCTCGCGAAAGTTCACAGTTTAGGTATTTGTCTTGTTGTATGGTAACAAAAATACTTGAAGTAATGAGAAATTACCTGTAACTTCATCTTGAAATCCTTAACTCATGAGGTGTGGTGTCTGAAATTGCGTGAGAATTTTCGAAATCGTTCTACAGTGTCAATTCTAGCGAAGTGCTTCTATCATCCCTCCCCCCCCCCCACCCTACCCTCCTTAAATCTCCAATCCTACAATGTTTTACTGTCGGCTTCATTATCGCCGTCCTTGTTTGGTGTTGACAGGTTTTGGTATTTCCTAGACCGCGCCCAGTTAACTGCGTAGTATGTACCTGTTTTCTTCAGTATGGTACAATATGTGCTCTCAGGACCCCGGAAATTTTAAACGATACTAAGTTTGATTAAGTTATTAGTCGGTGGATGGAGGAAGATGTCAGTGATATACACTATGTGGTCAAACGTATCCGGACACCTGGCTGAAAATGACTTACAAGTTCGTGGCGCCCTCCATCGGTAATGCTGGAATTTAATATGGTGTTGGCCCATTCTTAACCTTGATGACAGCTTCCGCTCTCGGAAGCATACGTTCAGTCAGGTGCTGGAAGGTTTCTTTGGGGAATGGTAGCCCATTCTTCACTTAGTGCTGCACTGAGGAGAGGTCTCGACGTCGGTCGGTGAGGCCTGGCACTAAGTCGGCGTTCCAAAACATCCCAAAGATGCTCTATAGGATTCAGGTCAGGACTCCGTGCAGGCAAGTCCATTACGGGGATATGATTGTCGTGTAACCACTCCGCCATAGGTCGTGCATTATGAACAGGTGCTCGATCGTGTTGAAAGATGCAATCGTCATCCCCGAATTCCTCTTCAACAGTGGGAAGGAAGAAGGTGTTTAAAACATCGGTGTAGGCCTATGGTGAGAGAGTGCCACACGAAACAACAAGCGGTGTAAGCCCCCTCCATTAAAAACACGACCACACCATAACACCACTGCCTCCGAATTTTACTGTTGGCAATACACACGCTGGCAGATGACGTTCACCGGGCATTGTGTACCGTATTCGTCACTCCATACAACGTTTTTCCACTGTTCAATCGTCTATTGTTTACGCTCATTGCTGGCCGCTGTGGCCGAGCGGTTCTAGGCGCTTCAGCCTGCAACCGCGCTGCTGCTACAGTCGCAGGTTCGAATCCTGCCTCGGGCATGGATCTGTGTGATGTCCTTAGGTTAATTAGGTTTAAGTAGATCTAGTCTAGGAGACTGATGACCGCAGATGTTAAGTCCCATAGTGCTTAGAGCCATTTTAAGCTCCTTAAACCAAGCGAGGCATCGTTTGCATTTATCAGCGTGATGGGTGGCTTATGAGCAGCCGCTCGACTATGAAATCCAAGTTTTATCACCTCCCGCCTAACTGTCATAGTACTTGCAGTGGATCCTGATGCAGTTCGGAATTCCTGTGTGATGGTCTGGATAGATGTCTGCCTATTAGACATTACGACCCTCTTCAACTGTCGGCGGGCTCTGTCAGTCAACAGACGAAGTCGGCCTGTACGCTTTTGTGCTGTACGTGTCTCTTCACGTTTCCATTTCACTATCTCATCGGAAACAATGGACCTAGGGATGTTTAGGAGTGTGGAAACCTCGCGTACAGACGTATGACGCGAGTGACACCCAATCACCTGACCACGTTCGAAGTCCGTGAGTTCCCGGAGCGCCCCATTCTGCTCTCTCATTATGTCTAATGACTACTGAGGTCGCTGATATGGAGTACCTGGCAGTAGGTGGCAGCACAATGCATCTAATATGAAACACGTATGTTTTTGGGGGTGTTTCGGATACTTTTGTTCACATACTGTAGATCAACAAACAGAAAAAAAAACAACGATTTTACAATAACCGGGAATCACAGTTCTGTTAGCGAACAGGAGGATCATTCAGAGGAAGTACTTCAGTACATTAGTGATGGGTACCTTTCTGTTTCAGCAATATAGTGCTTAAAGAGTTAGTTAAAATCAAATGTTTTCTGAGCGAGAGCAAAGTAAATGTAGATCCCAGCACTGAATGTCAATTTTACTAACTTTCTTTCTGCACCTATCGAGTGTAATTTTATGTGAAAATTCACTTGCTACAGAGATGCTATGATTTTCAGGATGTAAACATCAGTTCTCTAACAGTTTGCTTGTATATGCTATTTGAAGAAACGCACAAAAATGTGATTTCATGTAACCATATATTACTGCAGGCTTTATTTAGTAAAATAAAATTAACACTTAAATAATTGTAAAAATAAAGTTATATCAATCGACTGAAATTTTTCAAATGACTTACACGTCAAATCTCGGTTTAAATATAAGGGTCCCAGAGACCACACTTCGTACAGATTGTCCAGGGAGGAGTCCCTGATTTCAGAATTAAATGTCTAAAACTATGATAGATAGACGAGGGCAACAAAAGGAATTTTTATTGTGACAGCTGTAAGAATTTTATATAGAAGTTTCGACATGGTTCGAAAAGCTGCTAACAGATAACACTGTACGTTGTGCAGCTCGTGCGGTATCCGCTTGAATAATTAAACTCGTCCTCTGCAGGCAGTCTCTGCAATCACATTACAGTCTCTCCGAAATGTCCACCGTTCGTAGTACCGAGGTGACGCAAACTAACGATGAAATTTGTCGTCACATGCTGTAGTGTCGTAACGGAAATGGACTCAGATGCCACACAGATAGCCGATTGAAGCTCGTCCAGCGTGTTGTGATGGTTCTGCTAGACAGTGTCTTTCAATGTGCCCCACAAAAAGTAATCACAAGGTGGTAGTTCGGGCGAATATGGAAGCCAGTCCATCTCTGCGCCAGTAAAATAGCAATAATTTAACGCTCTACTCTATTTCCAAAGTATTCATCACGAATGCGAAACAACTGTTCGGTGCGACGTGGTCTGGCCCCCATCTTGCATGGATCACTCGCTGCCTGGTCGATGCGCTGGGCTACGTGGTGACAAATTGTTCCAAAATTGCAGCGTAACGTTCTCTAATACCTCTGCTACATACCACAGCTCAAATAGTAACTTTGGAAGATGACAGTGGTTTCACTTCACAAAATCGCCAGTTTTGTTTATTTACGACTTCATTCAGGCGTAAATGCGCTTCATCTGTGAACCAGATTCAGCCAACATCAAATTCTTCATTATCAATCATTGTGAGAATCTGGTTCGCAAAGTCAGCTCATATACTTATGATCTGGTGACTTTGGATTTTGAATGGAAACACTTGTACCGTCTATCTCAGTGAATTCTACGTGCTAGAACGTTTCAAACCAGTTTCTGCTACAGTTCCTCGGACGGATATCCTTGGATTTTGCTAAATATTTCAGAAACCATGGTCAACATTCTCCGCTAGACCATCATCCACACTGCCTGTCCATTGGATTTTTCTTTTTTCTTTTTTTTGTTAGAGTGAGAGAAGCGAAATCTTCCTGTGTAAGAGTTGGTGGTTTGAGTTTACAGGGAGCCACAAAAAATCATTGCCTGGGACTATCTGCTGAGGCCGTTGTGGTGTCACAAGGCTTAGACCTGTCCCACCCCTCATTAAAGCGACCAAGACTTATACGAATAATTGTAAGAACAGTTGTTATTATTATGTTCTTTAAGTTTGTTTTGGGGCTTTCAGAAATACTGTGGGAAAAAAGTTTATTTATGTTGCAGATAACGTGGAAGACATTGCCCAATGATCACCACGAAAGTTCGACGAAGCGGCAAAGTGGGCAAGGAATAAAACGAATGCTGCAAACTACCGCGAGCCGTGGAAGAGCCCGGGCCGCGAGGGCGTCGAGTTTCCTAGGTCGTTGTTGGACAACGTCAAAGGAAGAGATATTCTGCTTTCTCTTTGTAAACAGATCGATCGAGTCTTGAAAGGTACATTAGGTGGGACCCGATGCCTGTAATACTTCCACAGTTATTAAAAAGTTGTTAAACGGCAAAACCAATAGTTCATCATTTATATAGATAAAAAATAGTAAAGATATAGGAAAGGTGATACATCACTTAGCAACGAAGAAGACGTAAATAGCGGGCGCGTGGTGAAAACAAATCAACTGATAAAACAGTAAGTCTGTAATTAAGCATAAAGCCACGTAACACTGCACCGTGGTAGCAGAATGAACTGAGTGGTCAACGCAGAATTCCAGAGGAAACCTGGGCAATCTATCGGGAGCATTGTTTTCGATCTGAAGAGTCAACATTAAATCGAACGTTCTGCACCGATTTTCATCACAAAATTATGAATTTTTCTAGTACCGTGTACAATCATACAAACAACTTTGTGTAGGTAAAGGTTTCCTCTTAGTATTCTGACTATTAACACACTGATAAAATTTGTTCTTATTCAACAACCCAAGTAAAGATGCTTGTCATTGATTTGTAAACAAAGTAAAGCAAATTTCAACTAAATGTAGTTTCAGATGGACTTAAAGCTTACGTTCAAGCGATTGACATGTTTAACAATTTTGTTTTCAATTATGTTAATAAAAATACAGATAAAATTTAATTTGCATATCACAGTTCAATACAGATGACACTAATTGGGCATTTCTCTTAAATGAGGACGACGCATGATGAGTTTAATAAATGAGTTCGAAATATTTGTACATAAATACCATTTTCACCTGGTTGGTAACAAAGTCACACTTTAGTTTCCGGCTATAATGTAATTAGATGACCTGATTATGTTTTGGATCTCGTATGGCATATATTTACGGACATGTTTACTGAAAAATGTATGTACTGCCTAAATTCGCCAATAGTGGTTCATATAACAATAAATATAGATATTCGGCGAAAATTATGTTTTCCTTCTAAAATGTGTGAAGGGTATTCAACAAAAAAATCCAGATTATTTTTTATTCATGATTCCAGTACACCGTATTATTCCCCACTCTTTTGGGCACAAAGCCTAGTTCTGAACACGTCAGTTCAATGCGACGGCTTTACACCGCATTATTGGGAAGGCCTGTATGCTCACACGGTGCCACTGTACTGGTCAACGACAGAGCTAACGTCTTGCTGCATCAATAATCGCCCTGCCATCCACGTACTGCTTCCCGTGGAGCGAGCGCATCCTTCATTGGGCCAAACTCGTTGCTCATTGTGGTGTTCCGTTAGGCGACGACGAACCCAGCGGACAAACGCCTTTGAGTACCCCCAGCTTGTGGACGAGAATGTCACTTTACCAACAAGGCGTCCTATTGTACAGCGAGGTGTTTCACTGTGCTCCGTGGGTCACCTCGAATGAGAGTGTCCGCACGTTGCACTAATTGTAACGCACCTCCATTACAGAAGCAATTTTGAAGGCTACGTATAGCGGCACCACATATTTGAATTTCATGGAACTTTAGGGGTCGAAGCGGGAATATTCTACGATGTCCCACAACGTTTTCCACACTTCTTCAACCCTAATTGGGCGAGAAGAACAATATGTAGCATTGCTTATGAACGACCCTCTTAATACGCGGGTCACTCCAAAAGAAATGCACACTACTTTTTTTAAAACCCAAATTTTAGTCTACACGTTTGAAAGTTTTACAGTGTGTAGATACATCCTTTAGGAACAATATTTTCATTTCTCTACATAATTTCCAACCCTCTCAACTGCCTCACACCATCTTGGAACCAGTGCACGGTAAAATTCTGGACCAACCTGTTGGAGCCACTGTTTGGCAGCGTGCACAAGGGAGTCATCATCTTCAAACCTTGTTCCACGAAGAGAGTCTTTCAGTTTCCCAAAGAGATGGTAGTCACATTCATCTCCACCATTCTCGTACTATTCCAAAAGTTCACTGCACACCGTTTTTCTTGTTTCTTTGTGAGCCACTGTCAACATCCTGGGAACTCACCAGGCACAAACCTTTTTTAACGCCAACACTTCCAGTATTCTGCAAACTCTTCCTTCCCCTCTCCCAACGTAGCGTGACAATTCGTTCACTGTGATGCGTCTGTCAGCAGTTACCAATTCGTTAACTCCCTGCACATTATCTGGACTGTGTGCAGTACGAGGCCTGCCGCTGCGACGACAATCCTCAATATTGCCGTGCCCGCTTTCATCACGTAACCTGCTTGCCCACCGACTAACTGTACTGCGATCGACAGCAGTATCTCCATACACCTTTCAACCTCTTGTGGATGTTTTCCACTGTCTCGTTTTTACAACACAGAAATTCTATGACAGCATGTTTCTTCTTACGAACGTCAAGTGTAGCAGCCATCTTGAAGATATGCTGTGACGGCGCCATTCACGGGAACAGGCTGAACTAAGTTTGAAAACAAGCGGGAAGGATGTATCTACACACTGTAAAACTTCCACACATGCGGAATGAAAACTGTATTTTTACAAAAATACTGTGCATTTATTTTGGAGTGACCCTCGTATCTTAATCCCGAAAACGGATTAGAAAAAATTAGGTAGTTTTAAGACCAATTGATCCGTGGAACAAAATATTAATTTCTTTTTCATATAAGGAGAATTCAACATGCCGTTGACTGTAAAATGAAAACCGCTGGAGGGGTCCTAGTACAATTCTCTACGGAAGAGGCGCTGAGGCTCCAGAATCGCCACTAGAGAGTCATGGGCGCACACAGAGTCGGCAGGACAGGCACCCGCATGCATCTATCGTGCTCTGGACTTAGCAGTGCTGAAAACAGAGAAATGGAGGCTTCAGAGGACTATAGCAAAGGGGTGCGCTGCGTTTTCTTACAGCGGACGCGGGGAACGGAAATTTATCGAAGAATGCCACAAGTGTACGAAAACCACTGCATGTCCATTGCAGTTCCGACGTACAATTCGACCTCTGGGGCCACCGAAGCTCGCCTGTCTTTAGCAGTGAGGACTGCTGGACTATGGTATCAACATTACGGTGTCGCGCAACAGATCGTGCGTCATCAGCCAAGACATTTGTCCTTCTTTCAATCCCTTGCGAAACGCCTTCAGCCCTGTACCAGGCAAGCAATGCTTTTCGTCGTTCTTTGATGAATTTCTGTTACCTGCATTCCTTCCACTGCAAGGTAATGCAGTAAATAACTTTGAGCGTCTTTTGAAGCTTCCACTTCTCTGTTTTCAGCACTACTGAGCGCAAAGGACAATCGACGCTTGCACGTGCACGTGAGCCCACATTTCTCTACCGGCGGGACGCTGCAAAAAGGCCGGAATTTAAGGAGTTGGGACCTGGATAACCTGAAAGAACCAGAGGTTATAGAAGGATTCAGAGAGAACATTACGGAACGATTGACAAGAACAGTGGAAAGGAATACAGTAGAAGAAGAGTGGTTACCTTTGAGAGATGCAATAGTGAAGGCAGCAGAGGGTCAAGTAGGTAAAAAGACGAGGACTAGTAGAAATCCTTTGGAAACAAAGATATGTTGAATTAAGAGATATTAAATTTAATCATGAAATAAGAAAATATAAAAGCGTAATAAATGAAACAGGTGAAAGGGAATACAAACGTCTAAAAAATGAGATCGACATGAAGTGCAAAATGACTAAGCAGGAATGGCTAGAGGACAAATGTAAGGATATAGAAGCATATATCACTAGGGGTAAGATAGATAATGCTTACAGGAATATTAACGAGACCTTTGGAGACAAGAGAACCATCTGTATGAATGTCAAGAGCTGAGATGGAAAACCAGTCCTAAGCAAAGAAGAAAAATCGTTAAAGTGGAAGGATTATATAGAGGGTTTGTACACGGGAGATATACTTGAGGGCAATATTATTGAAAGGGAAGAGGATGTAGGGGAAGATCAGAAGGGAGATATGATACTGTGTGGAGAATTTGACAAAGCACTGAAAGACTTAAATCGAAACAAGACCCCGGGAGTAGACAACATCCCGTTAGAGCTACTGAAAGCCTTGGGAGAGCCAGCCATGACAAAACTCTTCCATCTGGTGAGCAAGATATATGAGACAGGCAAAATACCCTCAGACTTCAAGAAGAATTTAATAAAGAAAGCAGGTGCTAACAGGTGTGAATATTACCGAATTATCAGTGTAATAAGTCACGTCTGCAAAATACTAATACAAATCCTTTAAAGAAGAATGGACAAAAAGGTAGAGGCCGACGTCGGGGATGATCAGTTTGGATTCCGGAGAGATGTAGGAACACGAGAGGCAATACTGATCCTACGACCTAACATCGAAGATAGGTTAAAGAAAGAAAAACCTACGTTTATAGCATTTGTAGACTTAGAGAAAGATTTGGCAATGTTGACTGGAATACTCTCTTTCAAATTCTAAAGGTGGCAGGGATAAAATACAGGGAGCTAAAGGCTATTTACAATTTGTACAGAAACTAGATGGCAGTCATAAGACTCGCGGGGCATGTAAGGGAAGCAGTGGTTGAGAAGGGAGTGAGACAGGGTTGTAGCCTCTCCTCGATGTTATTCGATCTGTATATTGAGCAAGCAGTAAAGGAAACAAAAGAAAAATCTGAAGTAGAAGATAAAGTTCAGGGAGAAGAAATTAAAAACTTTGAGGTTTTCCAATAACATTGTAATTCTGTCACAGACAGCAAAGGACTGGGAAGAGCAATTGAACGGAATGGAGAGTTTCTTGAAAGGAGGATATAAGATGAATTATGGAATTAGATTAGGAACTGAGACACTTAAAGTAGTAAATGAGTTTTGCTGTTTGGGAAGCAAAACAACTGATGATGGCCGCAGTAGGTAGAGTATAAAATGTAGACGCAATGGCAAGAAAAACTTTTCTGAAGAGGAGAAACTGATTAACATCGAGTATAGATCAAAATGTCTGGAAGTCCTTTTTGAAAGTATTTGTGTGAAGTTTAGCCTTGTATGGAAGTGAAACGTGGACGCTAAACAGACTAGACAAGAAGAGAATAGAAGTTTTGAAATGTGGTGCTGTAAAAGAATGCTGAATATTGGATGGGTAGATCACATTATTAATGAGGAGGTAATCAATAGATTTGGGGAGAACAGAAATTTGTGGTACAACTTGTCTAAAAGAAGGGATCGGTTGGTAGGACACATTCTGAGGCATCAACGGATCACCAATTTAGTATCTGAGGGAAGCGTGGAGAGTAAAAATCGTTGAGGGAAACCAAGAGATGAATACAGTAAGCAGATTCAGAGAGATGAAGAGGCTTGCACAGCATAGAGTAGCATGGAGAGCTGCATCAAACCAGTGTTTAGAAGGAAGACCAGAACAACAACAACATTTGACCAATTAAATGAACACTACTCAAGAAATTAAAACTACCCTTTACCTTTTACTTTTATAATTCTATTCAGATACGAAGAAAACAAAACCAGTTTATGAATAATAAGTCGCTGCATCGTAATGGTGAAATAAAATTTTTGGACCACGATTTTTGGTCACAAATAGACCAGGTAGTAAGAGTATTTTTGTTCTAGTTGTCACTAAGTGGGAAGAGTAAAGGACCCTATACACGATCAAATATTTGCACCGACTTGCCTGTTCAGATACGGTTTCCACAGACTATTTCTTGTGTGTCAATGAATCACCGACTGAATAATTTATCTCTGTTACTG
The DNA here is from genome assembly GCF_023864275.1 of Schistocerca cancellata. Lineage (NCBI taxonomy): Eukaryota > Metazoa > Arthropoda > Insecta > Orthoptera > Acrididae > Schistocerca > Schistocerca cancellata. The sequence goes on along the minus strand of NC_064628.1, from coordinate 240,725,573 downwards.
TCTGTGTTGGGTCTTTGTGAAGTCTGTCAGTGCTCGAATTGACGCATACCAGATGTTCACACTAGATGAAGTGCTATAGTACTTCATATATGGAATGTTTCCGGAATGATGTGGCTCAACGATGTAGGTTATATCTTAGCAGAAAATTGCAGATCAGCGTAGCTTCTGCCAGTTGCCAAGTACCTCAATGTTACTGCCTCAGTGTTGCTGTATATCCTACGTAAGCACTTATCGATTTTATCATTTCAGTCTCATTTCTCCATATACACAGTGTAACATACTGCAACTGTTGCACGTTTTTGTGATCGTTGTGAATAACTGCCGTGTAAGACTGGCAGCTCTTTTCCACTGCAGCACTCACTTGTCCACTCTTAACACCGACTGTAAACAGGTATAACTCACGTTAACAAGTAAGATTCATCTTTTATTTCTTCGGTCTTCTGACAGGTTTGATGGGGCCTGCCATGATTGCCTCTACTGTGCCAATCCACTAGTAACAGTAGTAATAGTAGTTCTATTCATCTGGAGATCACTTTTGCAAGGATATTGGACATGTATTGGTATTAAAAATTAAGAACAAAAAAACGACATAATTCAAATATACGGTGTGCGTCTGGTCCCGGCGGAGGTTCGAGTCCTCCCTCGGGCATGGGTGTGTGTGTTTGTCCTTAGAATAATTTAGGTTAAGTAGTGTGTAAGCTTAGGAACTGTTTCCTTGTAGGAGGTATCCCCCACTACTAACGATCATTTTATATAGGTCTGATGCAGACATCGCATAATTTCTGCACCGTGAACGGATGTGGACTGTGGACACTATATGTCTCCGGAAAGTTACATTGTACTCGATTCACGCAGAGCAAATGTTTTACGGAAGTAGGGTTTTCGTTTTACGGTTTGTTAACATAGTTTATCGTAGAGAAACTGGAAAGAAGGATGAATTTCCTGTGCTTGAAATATATTTCTTACATTCGAATATTAACAGCGCTACATTCCATAGGTTGGAAGCGCAAGAGTTCTAACATTATAGCCCATTTTAAGAGCAGAACGCGGTAGCCTTAGGAGTGCGTGTGTTTATGTTCTCTCTTACCAATACCTTCCAGGTACCGATCCTAGACTCTATAACAATACTTTAGAGTTGATAGCTTGGTTGATTTACGAAAAATGCGTCGAACTCCAACCATCTGGAGCTCCATCACGCATAAAAATCATTCGTTTCTTGTTCTTCTTAGCCGTCTGCTATTACATCACAACACTCTGACATCTGTTACTATACATCGTTAAGGAGTGCTAAGTTCCTCGACATGGGCGCATCTCATGCACTTGGATGGGTGAGAACTCTGAAAGCTCCATTCATTCGCGGGACGTGGAGTGTAGCGGTCTTCTTCTGGTCGGCTGCAGATTATTAGGGTAGCGGTGCTTCAGGGCGGGTTGGTCAATGATAGTATGAGGAGGGTTTTTAATTCTCTAATTTTACCCTAAGACAGCGAGAATACTCTGTAACTCCCATACGCAGAGAGATACATCGTAAATTAAGTACTGTGCTCGAGGTGTTAGAAATATGTGGAGCGCTGTCTGGTATACTTCGATGATTTATGCGTTCGAGAATTAACAATGAATGGACGTACTGCACAGTCATCTATCCACATTTGCAATGATACTTGCAAAGTGGAGAACGGGCGTTTTAGCTATGATACTGAAATTGAGAAACATGCGGCCACATCATTGGTCGGTGTTGAAATTACTGTAAAATTGTTGGCACTATCAACTGTGTTGCTTATTATTAGAGTACATCGATGGTGTCTTTTCCATCCCATCTGTGCACTGGCACGCTGTTGGTTACAACATAATGATTGACTAATATCGCTTGTTTGAGTTGGGGAACGAGTTTTGGTTGATGGACAGCACCTTCTGTGGTGAATATCACCGAAACACTGATCGATTACATGACTGCAATATGATGAATCAGTCGAAACGGAACCTAGAGTCATCAGCTATTCCGTGACTATGACAGATGGGTTTAAATGTAGTTTGGAAACCTACGCCAACGCCGTAAAACTCTTCCAGTTTGCTTATGTTGTAACTCCTTTTTATTTAAAATCATCGAGTGTTTGTGCCGTGTTATGGTAGCCACAGTAACAATATGATTTACATTGTGCGATGTCTAGTTTTCTGCGAGAGACCGTGGATCAGTGTCTTAATGTCAATTTAGAACCTGACATAGACATCGGAGTCGTGGCAGAAAAACAAAATGTATGATAGTGTACAAAGTGTGTTAGAAAACAATGTTTCAGACAATGACACAGAGTCACAGGGAGCGTCTCTTGCGACTTACAGTATAGTCTGTGGGATACGACCATCCTCCTATAGTATGGGTGATTAAACCGTAAACTGCCCTCTGCAATGGATCAAAAACTGCATATTTAATAGGATTGTCCCACTTTGGCAAAAGCAGCAGTTTGACAGGTAAATTCGATGACAGATGGAGTATTCCGTTAGGAATACTAGTCTGGAAAGCATTGCAACAACTCTCTCTCTACCGAGCGAGGTGGCGCAGTGGGTAGACACTGGACTCGCATTCGGGAGGACGACGGTTCAATCCCGGGTCTGGCCATCCTGATTTAGGTTTTCCGTGATTTCCCTAAATCACTCCAGGCAAATGCTAGGATGGTTCCTCTAAAAGGGCACGGCCGACTTCCTTCCCCATCCTTCCCTAATCCGATGAGACCGATGACCAAGCTGTCTGGTCTCCTTCCCCAAACAACCAACCAACCAACTCTCTCTCTGCACCGGACCCATATTGCAGCTATGCATCATCACGTGAGTTATGGCGCCTAGGTGAGTTCTATATTGGATGAAGTTAGTGGAGCTTTTATAGTTCGTAATTTTTCTCTGTTGGATGGAGCAAAATAACGATCATAGCATGATGGGGAGATAGATGTGAATGGACTCTTATCTGCTTCGGATTGTAGTATCTGTATCTAGTTTGAGGCGCACCATAATACCCGCATTTTCATTGAATGGTCAAAACACCCTCCTGTTGCACTAACTCAAGTCGTTCTGTTTCAACACGTGTTGCAGAAGGTAGTGGATATCTTTCTCCGACTTCTGCTCAGTTCCGACTAAAATTGGAACAATCACATGCGCAAAGCTGTAGAAATGGGAGCAGTTGCAAGATGCGTAGGGGGCTGACTAAACCCAGGTTGGAATTTTACTGTAGCAGACATGTTCGAGAAAGGTGTCTCGTTTCGAGATAGAAGAGTGCCAGAAATATGATTCACTTGTGGGTGTGATCTGACGTAGGTATGTGGTTGAATGGAAAGACTTGATTCCAAATAATGGACATCATTTCTATCAGATAGTGTAACACTCTGTAAAGCTAGTGTACATTTTCTTACAACCTCAATCAGCATATCATCTACTACTACTGTTTGTGTTCCTTCTCAATCAGTCATCGCATATAACTAAGTGGATATACCGCAGAACCTCTGATATGGTATCGAGTGAGAATACGTTACTAGTACTATAGAAATATCGGGGCGGGGAGTGGCCGAGTGGTTCTAGGCGCTACAATCTGGAACCGCGCGACCGCTACAGTCGCAGGTTCGAATCCTGCCTTGGGCGTGGATGTGTGTAATGTGTTTGTACCGAGTGGGGGAAATGAGCCAGTCTTTGCACAACAGTTCTGAGAGTGACTTCGATCCACTGACGGCTTTCTGATGTAAAAGGGGTGATTTTGCATGGCGGAGGGTGTGAATTGTATGTTTACTACATCAACACGGTATGCGGTGATATATTGCTGGGTTGGAGATCGGTTTCACGCTCTAATATTCAAGCTTCTGTCCTCAGTGGGAGGGGAGTGTAATTGAGTAAGAATCTTTTCGTATTTGACGATATGTATGGCACTTTGTGAGGTTTAGTTGTCGGTGCAATTTGGCGATCAGTGTTAAATAGTTTATTGCCACTGAATGTCATGTCTGTAGAAAGAAAGAAAAAGCAGATGGTGCATTCCTAGGACTGAGGAGCATCGTGACAAACAGCCAGTGTGAGTGTAGGCATACCACAATTTTTTCAGGTGCTGTACAGATATAAAAGATAACTGCACTGTTTGATTAAAATGTATATATATTGCACTGTAAAGTTACTGTGGCTTATGTCGTGTAAAATGTGTATATATTGCAATGTAAAGTTAGTGTGGTTAATTTTGTGGCATGACTAGAGAGGATGACTGGGTGTCCTATCATGAGGGATGTATAGATTCAGTACATCGATAACCACAAGGGTATGAGACATTTTTTATGTGGAAAATTATCTGCGCTATAGATACTGAGATTCGTACCAGAAGCAAAGCCATCAAGAGGAGACATTACCTGTACATCGATCAGTGTCAGACTGTAGCAACAATCGTAATATTTAATTGTAGTTACACTGGTAAATATGTCCCTGGCTTCCAATATTCTTGTGAGTCTCGTATGTATTTTATGATCTGTAGGCAACTTTGCGGGTTTAACTGCCAAGTCAATTAAGCGATCTGTGCAAAATAATTTTACCACTGAAAGTCCCATCTGCTGAAAGAAAGAGAAGGTGGATGGTGCTTCGATACCGGCGGTATTAGTAATTCGGCGGATACATTCGATAAGAGCCAATCATAATGCTCAATTCATTCACATCCTCTGTACTGGGATATAGGAGCCTCTACATAGCGGTGGGAACGTTTGTGTGTGTTGAAAGAACGAAGGGTAACACGTGATGGACTGGGGTATCACGTTAGGACCGCTGGGAAGTCTGCATTCGATGTTATTCTGCGCTATTTGCAGTTAAGCACGATGAGACACGACTCTCATGTCGCGCTAGGAACAATGCTCCCTGTGCTGCTCTGTCATCAATGGTAAAGACATGTGCTGCCCGGAGGTGTCTCACATATGACTAGCATCAAAAGATGACGACATGGATGTCATCTTGGATTATGTCACGGAACAGATGACAGTGCCCTTTTGTGGTGGTATTGTGTACTAGGTCTGTTGGAGTGCAGGCCTCGTGGCGAATACTGGATGGTGGTGCTCACTCTAATTCTTTAAATAAGGATTAGTGCATGATTTTGACAGTTGATGATTAGCAAGCGTATTTTGCAGAGTCTTTTAGAAAGATTATTATTTTGACAATTTACGAGTTGTTATGTTCCCTGGACGTAAATGTATTGCATTATTTACTAGTGATTTGCATGTCTGTATGCTGTGCAATGTGTTATTTTGACAGTTTACAATTACGGTAGCTGGCACGTGTGTAGAGCATTATGCATGAGTTATTTAGGAGTAGTTTGCAGGTCTGTAGGCTGTGTGGCATGTCAGATAGTGTGTTCTGTATCACTGTGATAAATATACTCAACCCCTAAATAAATTGTTCCAAAATAAATAAAGTACACTCCTTCCTCTCTCCAGCAGCCCTGTGGAGGCTGAGTCCTTTTCCCACCAATCCCCAGGAAGAGGTAGCAGTCGGGTGACTTAGGTTAGTGGAGGTGAGCTTTGTTTCTACGCAAATTGACCTTTATTTACCACCAAAATTCAGTTCCTAGGATTTGATGCATTATCCTGCTGGAATTTGAGCTTCCTGCCATTTTTCTGGGCAAGGTGGCAGTCGGATGACTTAGGTTAGTGGCAGTAACCCAAGTGACCTTTTTTCTTGCCATTTTGTTACGTTAGTAGAGGTGTGTTGCATTGTCCAGTTGGAATTTGAGCTTCCAGCCATTTTCTGGGGGAGAGGGGGTGAGGTTAGTGGAGGTAGCCCAATTGACCTATCTTCCAGCCAAAATTTAAACTTCCCGCAAAATCCGCCATCTTGGATGATGTCATGCACTGTTGCCAAAGTCTACATGCCAGTATCTTGGAGGACATCATCGCTGCCATCTTAGATACATTTAGCAAAAATGCAGAGTGGTTCAGAATCCCCCTTGCCCCAGTACTACCTGATACACCTCCAAAAGCCATTTCTTCCATGTTTTGATAATTTGTATTAATTCAGACTCGTAAGACAATAGATGACAGAGACCCCAGCTACAGCTACATTTACTCATGCAACAAACAAAAGGTACAATTTTAATAATTTATAATCAATTTCGAGAGACTCTGCCCAAGCCACCACCTGCAACAGTGGGCAGCTGCCACTTCTGCTTGTAGGGTGTTGTAACGAAAGTAAAAACTGGGAAAGTGGTTGCCTTAGTCTTCCCTCTTAGTCAAAACAATAGTAAGAATATCCTGTTCACTGTTTCTGGAGACTTATCACTGGTCATCAGTTCTTTGTCCTTGGTACGTGAATGAAGATAATTATGCCATCTGCGACTGGTAGTTTTAGGGGCTTTGAGTAATTTTTATGATATTGCTCAGAAAATAGTTGAAATAGCAGGATGCACTGCTTCTGGTAGTGCTCGCATTAGTGAAATAAAATAATTTAGACGTTCCCGTAAAATGATGTTATTTTAGTAAGGTATTCAAATATTTTTCAACCTGCTATGTATTTTTCACTGTTCAATTTTATTTTCCCTCTGAAAGCTTCAACCTTCATGACCAAATGCAGCTGTTGTTTAGGGTTCTATGTGCATTACAATGGTCACAAAATAATAATAATAATAAATGTACTAATGCTACACTACTAAATGGGGTCAGTATAATACAAGTGTTTACCCCACTGAAATAACCAGACTTCTGCACTATTCTCACCCCATCATAAAATTTTTCTCAAATTCTCAAGAAGTAGCAAAACCAGTTTGTGACAAAAAATATTTTTCAAGATGTTGTAAGACTTCCAAAAATAATTTGTCAATTTCCAAATTTACCAGTGTCTCTTTGAGAGGTCATCAAAAAAATAATAGAAAGGACACGAAATAGACAGTAGCCTTTATGATATATAAGAACGAAAATGCTGAAATCTTTTTATAATTGGAGTAACTTTAACCCTTTCGTCTCATCTTTCCTTTAACAATGTCTGTCTCTGACCTCAGGTTGCATTAGGTCCACTGCAATCAAAAAGTAACTTTGAGTGAAGACTAGTAACCAAAGAAGAAATAAAAATAGAAATGTTAGGTAGGTAAGTAGGTCTTACGTTGCAATCTAAAAATATTTTTACTTCTTCACGTAAAAAAAAAAATACCTCCTAGGAATTTGTTAAGGTGCATCAAGTTTGCGAATTATCTGTGACAGTCTATACCAAATTTCAACTGGAAATCTTGATGTCTTCCGCATCAGTCAGTGTGACACGCACTAAATAGCGTGATCCTTCGTAGTCACCAATAATGCTATCTCCTAGTTCTATGGGCAGATCTGCAATGGCTGCAGAACACAGGTTGGCAGCAGGAACGTCCTGACCCCATTCGTATTGTTCCCCCTTCTCACTGTCACTCACTGCACAGGGCTCTTAACATCTTAGGCAAATCCTCTTCATTTTCTGCATAGCTCACAGAAGAATCGGAACTTCCAGAGTCGCTGTCAGCTCTAGTTCGTTTTTCCTTCCTTCCCCATCGGTTTTTCCTGCAGATTTTCAAAATCAATTTCTTGTATGCTCTGCTCCTACAGCTGTTCTTTTCGTTGTTATGTTTTCGACCAACTTAAGACTGAGTTTCTAGCTATGTCGCTTAAAAAAGGAATAACCCCAGTATTTCCCTGGGCACGCTACATTTTTGAACGTATGTATTTTTTTCCCTACACGAATATGAACCCGCAATGAGATCCACGACAGTGATACGAAGCCTCATAAGTGTGAGTGATACAACGTGCACCACTAACATTTCTTCCTGTTACGAGGTGAAACTCGTCCTTGAATTACTTTTTATTGTCCCTGGGTGCCTGCTTTTTTTCATCTCAAGAATTAAGGGCTCAATGGAAAATTTGATATCTGTAAATAAATCAAGGGAGAAAAATTTAATGCCAGTCGTGTTTTTGCCTTAAATTACGAGAAATCCACAAATGTGCATTTTACGTTATATCCTGCGTTTTAAGAATTAGCTAGTGTCTGTGAGTGCTATGTATGCAAACATGCCAATGTGCACAAGGTGCTTTTTAACTGTAACTGTTTTTATTGCCGACGAACCTGTGTAAAATATACTGTGTTTTGTCCACCATAATTCCAACATGGCATGTGCTACTAAATATGAAACATTTTTACAACGAAATTTTTTTGAAGAGCAGAAGATAACTGACAGTTGCAGCTGTCGAGACCGATTATAAACAATAAAGACTAATTTATGCGATTTTGGTTACTGAATGTTTTTCCCCAAGCTAAACACAGATCACTCCTTTGTTCTCAGTATGAAAATTCGGACAAATTTAGATACTTTAACATGTTTGGAGATAATTTTTCTTATTCTTTTAAACGTCAGGAATGTGGAGGACTTACCATACGACCTATGTCAAGAACGTCCACTATGAATTTTGCTTTGGCATTAGTAAATTGTCCTACATGCTGTTATTATATTACAAATTTTTTCGTAAAATGGATTGTCTCCCTGTAACCTCGATTTCATCGTTCAAATGAAGAAGCTCACATCAGGCACCCTTTACAACACTCACAATTTCGTCGATGACGTGTAAACAAGATTCGGTACAGGAATGAAACGATAGGAGCGCTACGGTAGACTTATTTATCACGAGTGGTACACTGAGAAAGGAAAGTCGCGCGCGTAGTAGGGGTTTCACCAACACCGACTCAAAGGCAGGCCTCGGCGCTTGTTCGTGACGTCACGTCAGCTAGGCACGTCGAAGGCCGGGTCTGTTGCAGGCATACTCATAATGGTGGTGTCTCCCTCTCTGACACAGGAAAATGTGAAACAATTTGCGGTAGTTGACCAACACACATTGTTGTGAGAGATTTCTGCAATCAATTAATTGTGCAGTTCATTACACGTCTTAACAAATAGTGTACTCCTGAACTTAAATTTCCACCTTTTTTTAAGGATTGACATACAAAAACAACTTCATTGTCCAGCAGCAACAGAATTCGTGCTTCTTTGCCTTATTTGTATATCTGAGGAAGTTACGTTTGTACTGGGTTACTTTTACAAGAAACTGTGAACATATTGGTGCTCTTCTTTAGGTATCTTGGTTGATTATGGGGTGAGGAGCACTGAATGTTAATGAAATACCTTGTGATTGTACACATTGGGGGAAGGGGTGGGGGACAGAAGAAGAGGCAAAAGAGAGATACGTTTTTAACAAATAAAATTTTTTTATCTTATGAAGTTTCTCCTTTGAGTTGCAAAGAGGGGAATATTTATCTTTTCTAATCTGCATGTTTAAAAAAGTTTAAGCTCAGCAGGATTTTCGATGTATGAAGCTATTTTGTTTTCTGTTTAGAATTCCTTTCGTTGAAAACGACTGTAATCTAATGACTGGCAACAGTTGGACATTTACACCTGTTAATTAGTTCACATTTCCAGTGTCAATATCAAACGAAGATAAATAAATGAATGAAAGAAACGAGTTCATTGTATGAGGGTTGGGGTAAGTTTCGATAACAAAATGGATCAAGTAAATATAGTTACTTGAATGTAAAATTTCCGAAGCTTGCAATGGGGCAAAGCATCATCTCATACTGATCTACGTTTGTTTCGACAGGATTCAGTAATACAGAACTATGATCTTCATTTGTAGCATTACGATAGTAAGAAAATCTTTCATCTAAATAAAACTGCAGAATCCAAAACAATACCAAACATTCGGTCCTGCAACAGACCTGGTGTTCGCCGTGCCTAGCTGACGTGACGTCACGAACAAGCGCCGAGGCCTTCCTTTGAGTCGGTGTTGGTTTCACGCGCGCAGACCTCTGCCCACGAGTGCGAGTTGCCGGCGGCAGCAGAGTGAGGGCTACGGGACGGGCAGTCGCGGCTGGCGGTGACAAGGCGGCCGCGGCCGCTGCTGGCTGGCGGCTGGTTCCGCCCCCCGCCGCAGCTGGCGCTGACGTGACACGACGGCAGCGCGCCGGGCCATCCGTCAGCGCGCGCTACCCCGCCCCGCCCAGCAAAAGTGGCCGCGCGCCCGCAGCAGCCACCGGCATGCCGTCCCCTGGTCCACGCCAGATGGGTTCCTGCTGCACACGTGACCGTATTTTGTAATTGATGCTGGGAACCACAACCGCTCTACATGTTTTCTACATTGTTTCCAGGAAGTAACCTGTTGTTGTTGTTGTTGTTGTTGTGGTCTTCAGTCCTGAGACTGGTTTGATGCAGCTCTCCAAGCTACTCTATCCTGTGCAAGCTTCTTCATCTCCCAGTACCTACTGCAACCTACATCCTTCTGAATCTGCTTAGTGTATTCATCCCTTGGTCTCCCTCTACGATTTTTCCGTCCACGCTGCCCTCCAATACTAAAACGGTGATCCCTTGATGCCTCAGAACATGTCCTACCAACCGATCCCTTCTTCTAGTCAAGTTGTGACACAAACTCCTCTTCTCCCCAATTCTATTCAATACCTCCTCATTAGTTATGTGATCTACCCATCTAATCTTCTGCATTATTTTGCAGCACCACATTTCGAAACTTTCAACTCTCTTCTTGTCTAAACTATTTATCGTCCACGTTTCACTTCCATACATGGCAATACTCCATACAATTTCTTTCAGAAACCACTTCCTGACACTTCAAATCAATACTCGATGTTAACAAATTTCTCTTCTTCAGAAACGCTTTCCTTGCCATTGCCAGTCTACATTTCATATCCTCTGTACTTCGACCATCATTAGTTATTTTGCTCCCCAAATAGCAAAACTCATTTACTACTTTAAGCGTCTCATTTCCTAATCTAATTCCTGCAGCATCACCCGATTTATTCGATTACATTCCATTATCATCGTTTTGCTTTTGTTGATGTTCATCGTACATCCTCCTTTCAAGACACTGTCCATTCCGTTCAACTGCTCTTCCAGGTCCTTTGCTGTCTCTGACAGAATTACAATGTCATCGGCGAACCCCAAAATTTTTATTTCTTCTCCATGGGTTTTAATTCCTAATCCGAATTTTTCTTTTGTTTCCTTTACTGCTTGCTCAATATACAGATTGAATAACATCGGGGATAGGCTACAACCCTGTCTCACTCCCTTCCCAACCACTGCTTCCCTTCCATGCCCCTCGAATCTTATAACTGCCTTCTGGTTTTTGTACAAATTGTAAATAGCCTTTCGCTCCCTGTATTTTAACCCTGCCACCTTCATAATTTGAAAGAGAGTATTCCAGTCAACATTTTCAAAAGCTTTCTCTAAGTCTACGAATGCTAGAAACGTAGGTTTGCCTTTCCTTAATCTATTTTCTAAGATAAGTCGTAGGGTCAGTATTGCCTCACGTGTTCCAAGATTTCTACCGAATCCAAATGATCTTCCCCAAGGTCGGCTTCCACCAGTTTTTCCATTCGTCTGTAAAGAATTTGTGTTAGTATTTTGCAGCCGTGGCTTATCAAATTGATAGTTCGGTAATTTTCTGCTATAATGACCGAATCATGAGGGTTGCCAGAAAAAAAGAAAAGTCGCCTAAGTATGACTATTAGCTGCAAGCCTTGTAACTTAGGTACAGACGTACAGTGAAGGCTGCTTTCGTCAGTCCATTAAGATACTGCTGATTTCATGCTCACTGATGTCGGAGATGAAAAGTGACGGAGTGTCACTGTGTCAAACAGCCCCAAATGCCGCATGTACAGAAGCGTGCAAAAACGTAACAGGATATAGAGAATGCTTCACTGAACAATTTGAGGCAGGGAATCTGGGGTCGGAGAAGCCAGCTTAAGGAGATATGGAAATAAACTTGTCTACCGCTTTGTCTACCATTACTGTTTTTCCAACTTATTTACAGTTAATATGAGTACAAGTTTACACGTACTGTGCTGTTTATTTACATGTACATTTTTTATTTCCTCCAAGGAAACGAGATGGACGACCCTGATTAGTAGGAAGTATTTTGTGGTCGCTGGATTGGAAGGGGAGGTGTTATTCCATGGCCTGCGAGGTCACCTTGAATGATACCTGTCGTCTTTTACTACTGCATGTTACTGGTAAGATCGGTTACGCAAAATATCTCTTTAGAAACTGATAAAAAGGCGCCACCCCACAGATCATATGATGATTTAATAAAATACGAATCCACATATTGGATATACAATATTCAGGCTAAATATCATTGAGACATTGCTAAGAGGAGGTGCAAACTGATTTTAAAGACCCTGACTAGGGTGCGGAATGGCGCTGTGAGATGTAATAACAAAGAATTTAGCTATAATTCACATTTATTTTCTCTTTAACAGTAACACACACACACACACACACACACACACACACACACACACACACACACACACACACACACAGAAGTTAAAATACAATTACTTGGGATGCTAGCGCGTGCATCGACACGTGGCACGTTATACAGCACGGCATCTGGACCGATACCTGTGGGGCAAGACTGCTAAATTACTGGATACGAATTTTCAAGATCACAGATACCACGTTCACATTGGTCACTCACACAACGAAACATAGGATTTAGGAAAAAAGGCTTACCTATTCCACATGTAAGCTCACTGGGTCATAGTGCGACTGCCTTGAACGGTCAATTTCAGAGAACAAAGTCCACTTCTAAAATTCCGTACAACTCAGAAATTTTGTAAATAAGTCTACCAAACAAGAAAATATCTACTCCGTCATGAAACTGAGGCTTCAATTCCAACACGAGAGGTTTTACGTCAAACTGAAGCCTCATGGTGTTTACAGAAACACACGTTGTGCACCAGAGTATGGGCTACTAAGTCCGTGGGAATGAAACACAAATTGGTCGGTAACTTAAATAAAATTTAACACAAGCATTCCACAAAGCACACAACACATTCACACATAATACGCTAAACTAACTAAAGCTGTACATCATGTGGTGGTACCCCTGATCCGTGTCAAGTTACAGTTGCACAAAAGATCTCATATAATAAACTGAATATTACTGAAATTAACGCCGTTCCCTGACTGAACTAGTTGGTGCGGCATGATTATCAATGCCACCGACCAGAGTGACTACCGAAAACTCAAGCAAAGCGCTCACACATTTCAACTCAGCAAACATAGATACCACTCAGAGCATTTGTACTCACCGGCGTTCTAGGGAAGAGTAACCTAATCGCCTTTCCTGTCTGGGGTCCACACACGGCGGCCGGAAGGGCTCAGAGAGCGTAAACGGTATCTACCTGTACCGACCTCACAATCGGTGTTCAACAGTGCCCACTAAAGCCTCTCGGACACAACGTAACCGTGTTCGAAGCTCTACACAATGGTTGGCTACACTGCTCTTAACATTCATAGAACCATGTAGCGGCTCACATGGAGCCGTTACAACCTGACCTTAATCAAATGGCTCTGAGCACTATGGGACTTAACTTCTGAGGTCATCAGTCCCCTAGAACGTAGAACTACTTAAACCTAACTAACCTAAGGACATCACACACATCCATGCCCGAGGCAGGATTCGAACCTGCGACCGTAGCGGTCGTTCGGCTCCAGACTGTAGCGCCTAGAACCGCACGGCCACTACGGCCGGCTGACCTTAATCCCCTGATTATTTCCTGTGGGGATATCTAAAGTCACTTGTGTATGAGACGCCAGTTTAACGTTGACAAAAATGCTACAGATTACGGAGGAGATGGAATTAGTTGCCGGCCGGTGTGGCCGTGCGGTTCTAAGCGCGTCAGTTTGGAACCGAGTGACCGCTACGGTCGCAGGTTCGAATCCTGCCTCGGGCATGGATGTGTGTGATGTCCTTCGGTTAGTTAGGTTTAAGTAGTTCTAAGTTCTAGGGGACTGATGACCTCAGTAGTTAAGGTCCATAGTGCTCAGAGCCATTTGAACCATTTGGAATTAGTTGCCAGAACTGTAACTACTTGTAATGTGATTCGAAATACACCAGGGATATTTGCCAGAGTGCATCAGAATCTTGTTCGCCGATGTTATGCCTGCATTGAGTTTGACGGCCGTCACTTTCAGCACAATTGTAGGATACGGTACGTGATGATGATGTCTGGTTTTGCGGGGTCATCAGCTCCCGTACAAAATCCAAATTTTTACATAGTCACATTTGCACACAATCTAATCGAGCCACTGTCATGAATGTTGGTGATGATGAGGACAACACAAACACCCACTCCCCGGGCAGAGAAAATCCCCAACCCGGCCGGGAATCGAACACGGGACCCTTTAATCCAGAGGCAGCAACGTTAGCCACTAGACCAAGAGCTGCTGGAGGATGCAGTACAAATGGCACGATCATTGTGTCAGTGATGGTATTTGCAGTTAACTGCAACTAAAGTAAATAAAAAAGTATACAGTACTGTGAGTTTACTCCAATTATCTCCTTAAGCTGGCTTCTCCGACCCCAGTTTCCCTACGCCAAAAGTGTTCAGTGTAGCATCCTCCATGTCCTCTTAAATTTTCGCCCGCCCTTATGGAAACAATATATATATATATATATATATATATATATATATATATATATATATATATATACACACACCATAGCGTCATCTGGTTTCCCCCTTCAAGCTAGACGAGTTTTGTTCTTTGTAGTGTTTTTTCGTTTGATGCTTATTTCGTGAGATGTTTGGCCCGGTCACTATCAATGGACCACCTTATATATATATATATATATATATATATATATATATATATATATATATATATATATATATATATGGTGAGTCACCTAACATTACCGCTGGATATATTTCGTAAACCACATCAAATACTGACGAATCGATTCGACAGGCCGAACGTGAGGAGAGGTGCTAGTGTAATTGGTTAATACAAACCATAAAAAAATGCACGGAAGTATGTTTTTTAACACAAACCTACGTTTTTTTTTAAATGGAACCCCGTTAGTTTTGTTAGCACATCTGAACATATAAACAAATACGTAATCAGTGCCGTTTGTTGCATTGTAAAATGTTAATTACATCCGGAGATATTGTAACCTAAAGTTGACGCTTGAGTACCACTCCTCCGCTGTTCGATCGTGTGTATCGGAGAGCACCGAATTACGTTGGGATCCAAAGGGAACGGTGATGGACCTTAGGTACAGAAGAGACTGGAACAGCACATTACGTCCACATGCTAACACCTTTTTATTGGTCTTTTTGACTGACGCACATGTACAGTCGTGGACAAAACGAGCGAGACCCCTCGCCTTTTCGTTATGCTGATCCGCACAGCTTTAAAGTCTGCTACACAGCATAACAGGCAAGGCGACCAATTGCTACCAACATACTATGCACAGGCGTGAAATTGAAAAACTATCCGAAATTTATCAGACTGTTTTCAATCATATGTAAGACTATATTAATGCTGATTAGTGTGTTAACCACAACACCTAAATATAAGATACAAATGAAAGAAGAAACGCTAATTAGTGTGAGCTGCACTAATAAAAATGAATTTCCGCTTATCGAGATAACGTAACTGTTTTAGTAACACAAAGTACGACAGATCGTTATGAATTAGCAAAATATTATGCGCATTCGGCCGCGAAATGGTCTGTGTCAACGTTCAGACCAGTCATACTGGATTGCCATTGCTGACATACCATGAAAGTGTCCAATGCGTGATGATTCATAACGAAATTCAGTTAAAAATCATTCAGTGCTACACTTAAGTCAATTCAGTTATTGACAGAAACGGAAAAAATAGGCAGAAACAAGTATGAAATTCTACAACAGTTTCATATCGACATCCACAGGGTGCCGGTACAGAATAAAGGTAATAATAAAACTTATTGGGGGGCGCGAGAATTTCTTAAAATTAGGTTAGTAGGAGTGCTTGAAAGAAAGCATGGTTTGAAAGAGTACCTATTACCTACGATACGTTTTATTTAATTATCACAGGTGGAGTTTAAAATACGTTTAATATCTGGAACAAAATTTCTACATACAGACAAACACAAACAGTTACGTAAATTTTCATCACTGATGTTTGCTCTTAACCGAGACTTATTAATTCAGCAAATTGTTTTCCAGCTCTCGCTATATTAAGCGCAGTGTTATAACTTGCACATACCGCTGGGCTGTTATTGTTGTCGTCCTGAAAACTTGAAAACAGTGCTCCATAAAATGTTAAATCAGTTAGATGAGAGACATGACGAGAGAAAGTCGCAGATCTCTCGTGACAACAGCAACTACGACAAATTCAAATGGCTCTGAGTACTATGGGACTTAACTGCTGTGGTCATCAGTCCCCTAGAACTTAGAACTACTTAAACCTAACTAACCTAAGGACATCACACACATCCATGCCCGAGGCAGGATTCTAACCTGCGATCATAGCGGTCGCGCGGTTCCAGACTGTAGTGCCTAGAACCGCTCGGCCACTCCGGCCGGCCAACTACGACAGATTCATCTGGTATCGTCAGATCGCTCTTCTTAAGCTCAGTCAGTTCCCCATCCGCTCAGAATCCGACAATAAATTGTACTCGTCCTTGTGAAATTTATTATAATGGCCTTCAATACTAAACTTCCGTTGACCAGCGAGAAAACTGCCACATATTAAACATTTCGAATTTTCACGTTTTTGCACAAAGAAAAAATGATTCTCCCATTACTTTTTAAAAGATAGCAAATCTCCACTTCTCCGTTTCTTGAAATACAACGTTCACTACATAGTGCTCGCTTCGCATCAACGTCCGCAGCTTAGCCTGGCACTACACTGCCGCAACCTGCCGGCTGTCGCCACAGCCCCGATCGACGCCTGCACGCGAGCAGCACACGTGCAGCGCTGTGCGCTCATGAGCCGCGTGCAACGTTTGCCCGCCCCTGCCCTTGACGCTCCATCACAGACAGGAGCGCCTACGATGGTGTACTCAACGACGAACCTGGGTGCACGAATGGCAAAACGTTATTTTTTCGGATGAATCCAGGTTCTGTTTACAGCATCATGATGGTCGCATACGTGTGTCGCGACGTCGCGGTGAACGCACATTGGAAGCGTGTCTTTGCCATCGCCATCCTGGCGTATGAGCCGGCGTGATGTTATGGGGTGCCATCGGTTACACGTCTCGGTCACCTCTTGTTCGCATTGACGGCACTTTGAACAGTGGACATTACATTTCAGATGTGTTACGACCCGTGGCTCTACCCTTCATTCGATCCCTGCGAGCCAGCCGGAGTAGCCGAGCGGTTCTAGGCGCTACAGTCTGGAACCGCGCGACCCCTACGGTCGCAGGTTCGAATCCTGCCTCGGGCATGGATGTGTATGATGTTCTTAGGTTAGTTAGGTTTAAGTATTTCTAAGTTCTAGGGGACTGATGACCTCCGAAGTTAAGTCCCATAGTGCTCGGAGCCATTTGAACCATTTTTTTTATCCCTGCGAAACCCTACATTTCGGCAGGATAATGCACAACCGCATGTTGTTGGTTCTGTACGGACCTTTCTGGCTAAAGAAAATGTTCGACTGCTGCCCTGGTCAGCACATTCTCCAGATGTCTCACCAATTGAAAACGTCTGGTCAATGTTGGCCGAGCAACTGGCTCGTCACTATACCCCAGTCACTACTCTTGATGAACAGTGGTATCGTCTTGAAGCTGCATGGGCAGCTGTACCTGTACACCCCGTCCAAGCTCTGTTTGACACAATGCCCAGGCGTATCTAGGCCGTTATTACGGCCAGAGGTGGTTGTTCTGGGTACTGATATCTCAGGATCTATGCACCCAAATTGCGTGGAAATGTAATCACATGTCAGTTCTAGTATAATATATTTGTCGAATGAATACCCGTTTATCGTCTGCATTTCTTATATATATATATATATATATATATATATATATATATATATATATATATATAATCAGCCGTCCTCTGTAGTTTTATGTTTCCCGCATACGTTAGCCCAAGAAGAGTTGCCTCGTCACTGCTGTCCGAAGGGGAAGCGCACATACAAGCGAACCTCCACCGAGCTGTTCCGCCATCTGTGTGCGTTTGTGTCCGGGTTCCGCTCTGATAAGGTCACGTGGCCGTCTGTTTGTAGTTGGAGTCCGGTCTTACAGTCAAACAGATAACAACTGCTTTGTACTCCAGCTACGACTACAACTGTGATCTATAGGGAGATACACCGCAACACAGCTGAGGCCCGAAAGCTGTATTCACAACGTTTTCCAACACGGCGTTTTCCTTCTGCGTACGTTTTTAGACGTACAGGGATGCGTTTAAGAAAGGACGGAGCTTTCCAGGTACAATGTGTCGTGAAATACCAAACCGCAACGCACCCGATGTTGCCCGGAACGTTATTGTTTAGGAGCACATCCCACGCACTGTAAGCGTAGCTCAAATGAAAATAACACATACGTACAATGTTGTATAAACGAAAGTGTTATAGAACTATCGCATTCAGGTTGCAGTATTATGTGTAGCTATAATAATAATATATGGTCATTATCATTAATGTTATGAAAGTCATTAGATCTCGTCCAGTAATACATGCTTCTTATCGTAATTAGGGCAAATAATAGCTGCAGCGGACCTGGGAACATCGAGGTGGTCGGTACCAAGGATCCGAGAAGAACGAAAATGTCATCCCTTTAAGCTGCACCTACGTTCAAATGGTTCAAATGGCTCTGAGCACTATGGGACTCAACATCTTAGGTCATAAGTCCCCTAGAACTTAGAACTACTTAAACCTAACTAACCTAAGGACACCACACACATCCATGCCCGAGGCAGGATTCGAACCTGCGACCGCAGCAGTCTCGCGGTTCCGGACTGCAGCGCCAGAACCGCTAGACCACCGCGGCCGGCTGCACCTACGTCATTAGCTATATGGAAACGATTTCCAAAATCGGGTATCGTTCTACATACGTCTCGTAAATAAAATATCCGTAAATCCGGATTTCTTCAGGCAGATTTTATGGGGAAATGAATGCTATTTCACCAATAACGCCACTGTCAACAGACACAGTCTACATTACTGGACTCCTGCAAATCCTCACTGGCTACTACCAGATCACATGCAGACGCACTTGGGTGTTACGGTATGCTGCGGCATTCTAGGAGACCACATCATTGCAGCAGTCTGTTTGGCTCACAGACTAACTGGCCGGCTGTATTTCAGTTCCTACAGAATGAGCTGAAGCTTGAGCATCTCCAAGAAGACAGCCGACATCAGTTAGCTGTGAGGCACTGGTTTCAGCACGATGTTACACCACCCCATTATTGCAGAGAGGTAAGGGAATGTCTCAACTATGTGTACCCCGAACGGTGGATAGGTCGTGGTGGTTGTATTCGATGGCCAGCAATATCGCCTGATTTAACGCCCTTGGATTTTTTCTTATGGGGTTATGTGAAAGCCAGGGTTTAGGGAACGGAACCGGAAAATGCAGATGTGTTAGCAAAATGAATATGCCAAGCTTGTCCTTCAGTATCAGTAGAAATGTTAAAGAGTGTCCATGCTAATACCGAGGGGTGCTTACATCAATGCGTTCAACAAGGTGGACGTGAATTTGAACATTTGTATTATGAAGAATGGAGTTATAAAGATCTCTCAGTCTGTAACATAGGTTTAAAGGAACATCATTTATGATATTCATTACATTCGTTGTTCTTTATTGCAATCAAAGATATGATAGCATTTATGTAACACTCCCGACTGTCAAGCACGAATTGATGCATTACGCTTTGTTAATGAATTAGCTGTCATATGTTGATATGCATAGAAACAGATAATTAGTATGTTATGGCCCTTGTGCGTAATCTTTTGGTCAGGGACAATCATTCTTCTACACAGACACCTTTCTCGAGCCCAGGAATCGAACCCTAAACCCTTGCTATAATGAGCAAATATTCTAGTGACCATCTGTAGGACCAGTTATAGCTGTAAATAGCTGTAAAGTGTTTGTTTTCAAGCGCTGGTCTTACGTTTAGCAGAATCTCCTATCTGTTGGTGTGCAGTCACCTTTACGCTTCTGCTTAGGCAGTCCTTTCGGTGTCTGTGGTATCCGGGATTTACTAACGCCAAGAGAGGACAGCGTGCCTGGCCCATCTGGTGTATCATGATGTTCGCCATCGATTCCTCTCCTGTACTAACTTTTTCATCTCATAGTAGCAGTTCCACCCTACGTTCAATTATTTGCTGGATGTATTCCAACCTCTGTCTGCCCCTACAGTTTTTAACCTCTACAGCTCCCTCTAGTACCAAGGAAGTTATTCCCTGATGCCTTAAATGATGTGATATCACCCTGACAGTGTTTTCCACATACACTGATGAAAAAGGAACTGCAAAACCAAAAAATACTTAATGTAGAGTAATGAAATCTCGGGAATACATTTTTAAAAGTAGCGAATTTAAGTGATTAACATTGCAACACCACAGATTAATGTAAGCCACAGCAATGCAAAACCCTAGTACATAAACAATCAGTGTAACCGCCAGAATGTTGAGAGCAAGTATGCAAACAAGCATGCATTGTGTAGCACAGGTGCTGGATGTCAGTTTGTGTGATGGAGTTCCTTGCCTGTTGCATTTGGTCGGTCAATACAGGGACGGTTAATGCTGTTTGTGGTGACGCTGGTGTTGATGATTTCTCATATGTGCTCGATTGGAGACAAATTTGCTTATCGAGCAGGCCACTGCAACTTGTCGACGCTCTGTACAGCAACTGTCAACATCAATGAAATTCACCGACAGCTGCATAACTCAGATATTATTTTACTTTATTTTGATCACCAGTTTCGGCATACCACTATGCTATCTTCAGGACCCAAAAGCATGTCTCAAAATAAACCATATTGTCATATAGTGCCTTATATCCCTGGAAGTCGTGAATGCAAACAGTTTCACAAGTGCTTCATTCGAAGACTTGCTATCAAGTCTTCCAATGAAGCACTTGTGAAACTGTTTGAATCCAAGACATCCAGGGATATATGGCACTATATGACAATATTGTCTATTTTGAGAGATACTTATGATGCCTGAATGTGGCGTAGTGGAATGCCGAAACTGGCAGTCAAAATAAAATAAAGTAACATCTCAGTTACACAGCTGTTGGTGAATTTCATTGATATTGACAACTACTTAACCGGCTGATGTCCCCTGTCCATGATGGATCAACAGAGAACTCTGTACAGCATGTTAGGAAAACATCCCCTAGAATGCTGTTCATGAATGACAGCACAACAGGTCGAATAACCAGACAGACGTACAAATTTGCAGTCAGGGTGCGTGCAATAACCAGGAGAGTGCTCCTGCTGCCATACGATACCGCACCCCAGGCCATACCTCAGGGAGTGGGTCCAATGTGTCTAGCGCGCCCACAGGTTAGTTGCAGGTCCTCAACGGGCCTCCTTCTAACCAACGCGCTACCACCACAGGCACCGAGAGAGAACCAGCTTTCATCAGAGGTCACAACAGACCTCCGTCCTGCCCTCCATTAGCCCCCGCTTGACTCCAGTGGAATGCACGATATAGGGCATCTGGCTCAGAGCTGACCTTGAAGTAACCGATTTGTTACACTTTGCTGGGTCACTGCGGTGCCAACCGCTGCTCAGATTGCTGCTACAGATGCAATACGATGCTCCAGATCCATATGTCGAACACGATGGTCTTCCTTCTCGGTAATGCCACGTTGCCGTCCGGAGCACGGTCTTCTTGCGACCGTATATTCTCATGACCACAGCTGCTAGCAGTCATCTACAGTGGCTACATTCCTGCGAAACCTTTCCTCAGTATCGTAGAAGGAACATCCAGTTACTCGTAGCCCTATTACATCACCTCGTTCAGACTCATTGGGATGTTGATAATAGCGTCTTTGTTGCCTTAAAGGCATTCCTGACTAACAACACCTCACAACGTCCAATCTCAAAGGTAACTAGCGCTCACGAGCGGCACTCACTGTATTTAAAGCAAACCTGATTTGCGACTTCATAGTGGCACAACTAGCACCACTCATATGTGACTGGCGCGAAATTTGAACAGACGCTATCTTCCAGATGCAGAAACACGCCTATCAACTTTAGTTTATGTCGCGCAGCTCCTCCTTGATGTACAGACTTTTTCCCCGTCAGTGCATTCCTTTACTCGCTGTTTCTGTGGAGAACCTACTCTTTCCTTATCCTGTCAGTCCACTAAATTTCAACATTCGTCTGTAGCTCACATCTCAAATGTTTGAATCCTCTCCTGTTCCTGTTCCCAAAGTCCATGTTTCGCTATCGAGATATTTTGCACTGCAAACGTACATTCTCAGAAATTTCTTCCTTAAATAAGGCCCGCTTTTTATACTAGTAGACTTCTCTTAGCCAGGAACGTCCTACTTGCCAGTGCTACTCCGTTCTTCGTGTCGTCCTTGCTACGTCACTCACGGCTTATTTTGCTGCCTAGGTAGCAGAGTTCCATAATTTCGTTTAATTCTTGATTCCCAAATCTGGTCTTCGCTGCTCTCATTTCTGCTACTTCTCATTACTTTCGTCTTTCTTCAATTTAACAAACAGCCCCGAATGCTGTATATAGAGGCACTCAAACGTTAAGCGAGGCAGAGTTCCATCGAGCAGCAGAGTTCCAGACCGAGAAAAATTCCAGATCGTGCAGCCTTGCGTGACGAACAGCCTACAGCAAATCCTATGTAAGTGAATTAGCACTAAGCTTGTGCACTAAGAATTGCTTGCGAAGATCGCCTTTACATATTACTTATGGTCTAGGGTTACTGGTTTCCATCATACGTTTGCCTAATGTACCTATTATCTGTACGACAATTTCATTGGGACAAGTTCTTGAATCTAAGGGTTCGACCAGAACAGTAGAATCTGGCACTTCCATGATTCTAAGCCTGCAGCACCATGCCAATTCTAATGAGGTTTTAGTCTGGGGTGGCTATATGCTCTGGAAATTGGGGAATCTACTAAGTTTAATCTCTTTCTTGTAAACCAATGTCTGTGTTATGCAGTATGTTCATTCCAAACAAGTGAAAAAGTCATCAAAGCAGGCCAGGAAGTCAACCCAGAGTCTCATTTCCCTATCACCATACCTACCTTCTTAGCCTAACAGTCGAGTCATTCTGTACCGTCTCCAACCACAGACTCAAAACTCTCAGATTGAATCCGTCGCCGTTTCATTACTGTACATATCCGCTCATGTACCAAGAAATTGATGGCCAAAAATCCAGCG
Source organism: Schistocerca cancellata (assembly GCF_023864275.1). Taxonomy (NCBI): domain Eukaryota; kingdom Metazoa; phylum Arthropoda; class Insecta; order Orthoptera; family Acrididae; genus Schistocerca; species Schistocerca cancellata. The sequence goes on along the minus strand of NC_064628.1, from coordinate 240,702,433 downwards.
TCAGCTTTGATCTGAGCGTGACCTTCTAAGTAAGAATGTTGCGAGCTGCGTCGGATTACGACCCCGAGCTCCCAGGTCAAACAATGCATAAAGGTGTCCCACTCATCTTGACCACCCCCTACAATTTTTTTTTTCATAAGTAAAATAAATGTTTCAAGCAACTGTTTATCTACCAGGGGGACAGTAACCAGCATGACTGACTTTCTTGAATCTTTGCTGCTTACGAAGAAATGAGCAGCAAAATGCTGCACGCTATACTTTTTTATTCAGTGTTACATTTCCTCTCGTCAAAGGCCTGTTCAAAAATGTCACTTATTCACGTAAACACAACATTCAGCTTAAGGAGAAACAGAAATGAGGATCTCTAATGCCACTTTGTAGTACTGCAATCCGTTGTGGGCACAACTGCAATCCGTTGTGGGCACAAAGAAGGATAGAAAGCTCAAAAATGCTGAAAGAGGTGATCATGGACAATGATGCACTGGTCCATAAGTTCGCTGATTCCAATGTTTCATGCTGAAGTGAATTACGAGCAAGCACGGTCAGTCCTATATATTCTCCAGGGTTGTTGGAATATCGTGATAAATGTCTTTAAGTCCAGACAAAAGTCCCGGGGAAGGCAAAAGTCTCGAGTTCGATTATCGGTCCTGGACACAGGTTTAATCTGCTAGGAAGTTTCATATTAGCGCACACTCCACTGCAGAGTGAAAATTTCATTCTGGGAACATCTCGAAATATCCTTTCTTCCAGGAGTGCTAGTCTCACAAGGTTGGCAGGAGAGCTTCTATGAAGTTTGGAAGGTAGGAGACGAGGTACGGGTAGAAATAAAGCTGTGAGGACGTCCTTGTGTAGCTCAATCGGCGCAGTCTGCCTATGGCAGGGCAACAGTGCGGACACGCTGTAGTGTTTTCGTGTGCGGAGCCGTGTTTACAAATAAATGGCGAACCGTTACCGTAAATCTACACTCTGATTTACTTTCTGCAACGACCTTTCCCAACCCAAGGCACTCGAGGTGGATGGTTTTCTGCCACGGTAGACTGAAATCAGACGAATACACATGTCGATCGTGAACATCACAGTCTATGTTAAAATCGCCAACGATGCGATGTGTGAACGCAAAACACGCGAGACCAAAGAGGCGCTCCGCTTCTGTCGTCCCGACGGCAATGTTGGGGCGGTGACACTCGACCACGCGAGGTTAGGCACGCGTACGATTCACGTTTTCGAACAGCCATTCGAACTTCCAACAGAGGACGTCGTCGCCGCACTCCGACCGTACGGCACCCGTCCACGAGAATACTGCAGAGAAATGGACGCATTTTCGTACATACCCGGTCCTAAACGGCGACCGACAGGTAACCATTGATCTCCGAAACTGCGTTCCGTCCTACCTACAGATAGGCGGTTACCATGCAATAATTATGTACAGGGCCAACCTCGGATCTGTTCCGGGTGGGGGGAAGGAGGCCATCTTACATCCGATGCCTACTGTAGGCTTTACTCAACTTCCAGCCGCCGCCGGCGTCGCGAACCACGGTGCTACCGGTGACCCACACAGCTTCTCTCGCTTCTCCTGCCGCTTCGCGATGACAAGACAACTGACCCAGATCATACCCCAACGGAGGGACCCCTGGCTGACCGCCGCCTCGGTTGTTCGTCGATCCAGCCTCGATGGTGCCGACGCAGCAGGCCCCTCTCCCACCCCTCGGCAACACGATGGAGATCAACTCGCTTAACATCCTTACAGCGGCTTTCTTGCCAGAGCGAAGCGACCCATGCCATCCTCGGACATGAAAAGTCACGTTAGGAAACAACGTTCTCCAAAACCGTGCAAGAGAAGGCACCAAACGGCCTCAAGCCAAGAGGAGACATTGCAGTCCGAAGACGAGGCCACCGTCGACCCAAATCAATATCAGACGCCCACGAAACTGCCACGGCCGAAGTAGGCATGTGAGTGCGGCGACATCTACAGCTGTACCTGTGCCTATCCCCCCCCCCCCCCCTGAGCAACTCGAGGACGCCGAACTATTTAATAGACTTAGCACAGCAGAAACTCCACCACGAACCACTACTCCATCAATGGAGGACAAAATAGACAATACACTGGTACTCGCCTCCACGGCATGGCACAAAAAGGAGGTTGAGGAGTAGGATCTGTTATGGGACCCTGAGTCGACGATGCCGCTCCGATAATTATGTTCATCCCTGAACCTCCTGGTGCGAGTGGGCTGATGTTCCACCGCGATGACCATGTCCTTCCACTGACACCACAGTGGATCAGCCTCAAGCGGCACACCACCAGGACTATTGGATAGGAACAATCAACATTAACAACATCCATTCATTGGTGAAAATTCACCTTATACAGGAGATGTTCCTGGCGTCTGATATTGATTTCGCCCTCCTGCAGGAAGTTCATATGGCCAGTCTCCCATATATATCAATGGCTATACCGCCTATGCCTATGCAGGTGATCCCATGGACCTTGGAGTGGTCGTCTACATTTGCAAAGGGTTTCCTGTCATCAATGTCACCTTCCTTCCATTGGCTCGGGACATGGTACTCGCTGCCATGGGAATACACTTCATTAACCTCTACACCCCATCAGGCACCAACAACATGAATGAGCCTAGTTTTATTCTGAGAACATCACCCCCCCCCCTCCGGTCTTTTAGGGCAATACGAACACTGCCTGCCAGGAGGTGATTTTAACTGCGTTCTGTGTCCAAAAGATTAGGATCCGCACTATACTATGTGCCAGGAACTTCGAACTTCGTATAGCAGTGTAGGACCTCCTGCTCCATGCTTCCTAGGAAGTCCAACATGGCGACCATTTCAGGAATCCTTGTCAGTCATTCTGTGACAAGTCTACAAGGGATATATGTGTCATGGGATATTACAATTGTGATGCGAGATGCCCATCACTGGCCAATGGCCTTTTCCAGACACTGTGCTCACATATGCACAGTCCTCCTTCCATCTCAATCTGTATGGCGCAACAGTGTACTGTGTAAACTGAATTCATCTCATCTGCACGACCCAGCCTGTCGCCAGCAAATCTCTGCAATGTAGACCAATCGCAAGGGACGTCTTCTCTGCTACTGCTCGACACTGATGTGGGGGATGGATTGTGCCAAACAAGCGATCTGGAGGACACTGATTAGGTACTGGAAGGACTTGGTCGAATGGCACTGCAACACTGTCAACTTTACTATGTTATCTTCCAAAATCTCCATGCCCAGCCACCAATGATAAACAACCAGATGGAGCAGCACAGAGTTAAGGTGAAGATAACTGCGCTGGCATGCCGCAAATTGCAGGGGGTGGTGATATGGATGGAACACCACGATCAGGTGGAATTGGAAATTACATCCATGCATCACATGGTGTCCAATGAATGATGGCTCAACGATAGCTTATTGACATTCTGGTCATGTCACATTACCCACAGGTGACCAATGAGTATGACATCATGACTCTATTCGTCAAACACTACCAATGTATTTACAAGGAAGAAGATACCGACACTGGTGCAGGTGACTACACCTTGCCTTATGTCACACGCACCCTCACTCAGCTGGAGGAAGATGCTTTAACAGTGGCGGTCATATGAGAAGAATTCGATGACGCAGTCGATAAGGGAGCAGTCAACAGATCACCCGGCATTGATGGCTTACTGACTGTGTTTTACCAATCCTTCTGGGGGCTCATGGCAACGTGGTGGACGGCTATATTCTAGGAACTGATGACATCTGACCAAGTAGTACCACTCGCCTTGTTGAGGGCATCAACATTCTGGTCCATAAACGAGCATGGTTCATTGGTCACAATCTATAGACTGCTTATCCTAATCAATGGAGATTACAAGACCTTCGCCTGATTACTGGCAATATGTCTCTGGGCGCTACTCCCTCACAAAAAAAAAAAAAAATGGCTCTGAGCACTATGGGACTTAACATCTGAGGTCATCAGTCCCCTAGAACTTAGAACTACTTAAACCTAACTAACTAAGGACATCACACACACACTCATGCCCGAGGCAGGATTCGAACCTGCGACCGTAGCGGTCGCGCGGTTCCAGACTGAAGTGCCTAGAACCACTCGGCCACTCCGGCTGGCACTCCCTCGCATCCCCTCCCTGTAGCCAACGCTGCCTGGCGGACAGGTTAACATACAGACTGCCACAGACGAATTCCGAGAAGTAATTGGGGTGGCGGCTACCATCAGACTAAATGCAGCGGTCGTCATTATAAATTTTTCGATAGCACAGTCGGTAAAGTGCACCACCATTACCTGTTTTTGGTAGTAGCCCACATGGGCATTCCACCTCCCTTCATTGACATCCTCTGCCACCTTTTCAGCAGTGCCAGTTCATGAGTCCAAATGAATGGACGTTTGGCAGGTCCGGCACTAATCCCCCTCCTTACCCAACTGTATGCTATTTCACTAAAGACCGTCAGAAGCCTGTAATAGGGGATCTGACGACCAAGCTCTGCGGATTCATCCTTCACCACCACACCTTTCACTGTTGGACATATGCTGACGACCTATTTCTCCTTGTCTGCTTCGTTATGAGGTTGCTGCCGGAAGTGCCATAAATGTCGCCAAATGTTCTGTAATGTACGTTGGAGAAAGCCTCCAGGAAGGCAAAGTGGCACCCTGCCACAAGCGCAGACATTCCGGTACTTGGGCATTACTGTTACCCCCACCATCACACATACAGCTGCGATGAATTTCCGTCGTCTGTCACCCGTCATCCACAATGACGCCCGACAGAGCCTCCTGCACTGCCAGGACACGCTTCAACACATTGACTTCCTTAATCGTTATGTGTCATCCAAATTGGCCCCCATCGCGCAAGTGCTCCTTCTGGTTGGTTGATTTGGGGGAAGGGACAGAACAGCAAGGTCGTCGGTCCCATAGGATGAAGAAGGATAGGGAGGGAAATCGGCTGCGCCTTTTCAAAGGAACTATCCTGGCTTTTTCTCCTTCTGCTGATGGCGATTGAGTGCAACCTTCAGGAGGCACTCGGCTATTATCTTACACCTTGTTCTATGTTTATCCCTATGGGATGCCGGCCGGAGTGGCCGAGCGGTTCTAGGCGCTACAGTCTGGAACCGCGCGACCGCTACGGTAACAGGTTCGAATCCTGCTTCGGGCATGGATGTGTGTGATATCCTTAGGTTAGTTAGGTTTAAGTAGTTCTAAGTTCTAGGGGACTGATGACCTCAGAAGTTAAGTCCTATAGTGCTCAGAGCCATTTGAACCATTGAACCCCTATGGGATGATGGCCTCAGACTCGCAATCTATGTGAGCGAGCTGCAGTTTTGTATATGAGTACTGTGAGAAGACAGCGGTCCAGATGGGGCACATCGCTAACACACAGGTTGCCTGAGGTCCTCCTGCTCGTGTCTACCTCATCACTGGTATCTGTCGACCACATCACGCCTGACGTGTCTCACTTTTTGGCATTTCTCGTCGACTAGAGTTACGCACATACTAGCCTCCCAGATAGAGGTCTGTCCAGGACAAAGGATTTTTACAACCTACTATGTGCCATGTTCCCATAACATACTGGAGACTAAATACTTCTCTATATGGTGCGCCATAGTGTTGAGTACCACCCAACAGCCCTTCCTCCCTATGGATATCTGGACAATGTAGTATCACATAGTCAACAGGAAATTTGCTATGAAACAGCGACTGCGCAACATCAGTTTGTCAGATTCCCTCTCGTTGTTTGTTTGCCGGCAACTTGACACTAATGACCACCATCTGACCTGCACCTCTTCGCACGATGTCTGGTGATTTGTGCAGCAATTGACTGCCAGCTACATCTGAGTGCCACCAGGTTTCTATACCCAGAGAACAAATATTTTTCTGCCGACAAATATCATTCCAAAAAATGTTCAAATGTGTGAGAGATCTTATGGGACTTAACTGCTAAGATCATCAGTCCCTAAGCTTACACACTACTTAACCTAAATTATCCTAGGAACAAACACACACACCCATGCGCGAGGGAGGACTCGAACCTCCGCTGGGATCAGCCGTACAGTCCATGACTGCAGCGCCCTAGACCGCTCGGCTAATCCACCGAGGCAAATATCATTCCTATACGTGGGTCAAGGGGTAGTTGTCACTTAACCTATTCTCGTCTTGACTTCTGGACCTATTTACAAACAACCCACTCACAGTTCGAACACATACCACCTTACCAGCTTTTACGTGCCAACTATCTTCGAGGGGTCTTTGTTAGACCTCCAGGAGCAGAGCGCACCTACTCCCCTCCCCCCTCAAGTGGTCTCTGAGTTTCAGTCATCTATGATTGAATCTACACTGCCTTTGCTGATGGGAGAGTGGGCCGTAAATGAAAAGATTTTTTTTTTTTTTTTGCCCAGTCTTCTGAACATTTTCTATGTAGGTAATGTCTATTCCACGTAATTTTAAAATAACAGTGGCCAGGCCTCTGGTTTCGACCTCTGCCCACCTGCCACCTGAGCAGCCCCCACCGATCCATCGAACTACTCCCTAAAAAAAAAAGAAAAAAAAAACTGATTAGACTGCTAGGATATAATACCCGCAACCACCATGGAGCTACAGCTCGAATCCTCATCAGATTCTTTCTTTTTATTAAAAAAGGTCGGTAGAGCACTTGTACGCAAAAGGCAAAGGTCTCAAGTGCGAGTCTCAATCCAGCATACAGTTTTTATGTACCAAGAAGTTTCATGATTGATCACAGTTGCACAATCAGTACTAGTTTCGTACATTAAGAACAGTTGGTGCTGAAACAAACTGAACAGTAATAACTTACAAGTATAAAAAGACTAATCTACTGCAACGATACAAAATATGTGGGCCCCATAATGTGCGTCACAGCACTTAACACTGCAGGTCTGAGTTCCAGCGGTCGCCTCATGGTGCAGGTTGCTATTTCTATTCCAGTCGAGTGTAATAGTTCTTTACTGTTGTTTAAATACAAGTAGGCTCTCTATATCACATGAAAAAATTAAAATCTTTAGTGTGCATCTTTTCACTGATCTGTTGATGTCCTGTAGGCCATGATGGATGTGTTGGGCAAGGCAACTAGTGTGACGTCACAAATTCCTTACGGGGTCTATATTTCTCGTAGGCTGCGGAAAGAGCGACGCACTTAACCAGGACGGCCGCCATGACGCAGGTACTACGTTATTGACATCGTCCAGGAACCATCACTTCAAGTGCAGGCGACAGATCATATTGTAAAATAAACATTATGGGATTCAGTGCTCAAGGATAAGTAAGCTTGCCTGTTTTTGTGCAGAGTATAGAAAGAGGGAATAAATGGTTTTTGGAGATTTTCTTAGAGCCACTACTCCCTGACAGATCACTCATTTGCTAATCTTCTGCACGTGAATTGAAGTAAACAACACTAACGCATGAAGAAACAACATGATACTTGTTGTTGTTGTTTGGTCTTCAGTCCTGTGACTGGTTTGATGCAGCTCTCCATGCTACTCTATCCTGTGCAAGCTTCTTCATCTCCCAGTACCTACTGCAACCTACATCCTTCTGAATCTGCTTAGTGTATTCATCTCTTGGTCTCCCTCTACGATTTTTACCCTCCAATGCTAAATTTGTGATCCCTTGATGCCTCAAAACATGTCCTACCAACCGGTCCCTTCTTTTTGTCAAGTTGTGCCACAAACTCCTCTTCTCCCCAATCCTATTCAATACTTCCTCATTAGTTATGTGATCTACCCATCTAATCTTCAGCATTCTTCTGTAGCGCCACATTTCGAAAGCTTCTATTCTCTTCTTGTCCAAATTATCGTCCATGTTTCACTTCCATACATGGCTACACTCCATACAAATACTTTCAGAAATGACTTCCTGACACTTAAATCTATACTCGAATGATTAGTCAGTACACATCATTTCCATGATATAAAAGGTCCTTGGCAACTAGTCTATGATTGTCTGAGTAACATTTCCTCATAAATCCTTGAACCAGTAGATGAGTATTTCCTTTCTTCCCTCCCAAACAAAGGAAGTGGCGCCAAGCGTAGTTAGGCCAGCAATGCGTAATGTTTTAGTCCTATTCCGAGTGTTTTCCTCCCTCCTCTACCTAAGTAAGAAATAATCTCCCATAAGTGATAAAAGCCTATCTATAAAATGAAGTATAAATGTATCATATACTTGCATGGTACCATAACAATGTGTATTTTAGTATGATAAAAGAAAAAAAAATAAGTTTAATATATTTCAATTTCTTTCAATTTTAATCTGATAATTATATATATATGTATATTGTGTTTATACTAGAATGTCATTTTCTCAGTTTGGCACAGATTTGCCACAGGAAACACGAAATCGGTCGAAGACGTTCGTCTTCTGGTCGGCTCCTGATAGTTGTCAGAAGGAGGCTAGTTTTTGATTACGCAAAGGTTTCTATTATTTGGAAAAGATCAACCCGGATTTATTTACGTAATTAGTATGAATTTCATAACTACCTAAGGGACCTTTAACAATGCAAAATAAAAAAATTGCATTCGCAAATGAAATCATTAATAAATGGGGCAGCTATGAGTTGTACAGAAGACAAGGAGCGGCCTTCTGTCTACGACAGGATGCCGCAGTATTCTCTGCTGTAGTAAAGGCTGTTTGACATTTATAAAAATAATATGACATGGAGGTAAAAAAATAAAGGAAAATAATAGATTAAGAAGTCTGGTAAACACTAAATATATTCAAATAATTCTCACAAGCAATTAGGGCTTATTTATAAACAGTATAACTTATATAAGTAATTTTCTAACTGTATGGTGCGATCAAATTTCAGCCTGTCCTGTGCTGGCTTCTTGGTTCACGTTTTTGTCACAAATTACAGTCATTACTTTTCCCCTTCCTTCGAGGCAATTCTTGCACCGTTCAACACCTTCGTAACAATAAATTGCCGATTTACAGTATCGAACATAAATTACTTGAATTTTATTAATCAATAACTGTTGTCTGCACGCTGACAAGACCGCTCACTTTTATGGCTTAAAGACGACCGTCTTTACGCTTTCACATTACAAGCAGAAGTACAATAAAATCTGAAGATGTCATCTTTTATTTAGATCGAAGCGGAACGTTCAGTTCAGCTTCTGTTAAAATGTTTCTTTGACTGCGCAATCGATGTATTAGCGTCCGCGCTAGATGCGCATCTTCACAGTAACGTAAATTATATAAAACAAATGTCTTTCGAAGAATGGGTCTCATCTCATAAGTTGATCATTTAGTATACAGATAGGTGAATGCCTTTCCAAGGGTACTCACAGCTTTCATACGATGGAAATCCCAATAATATTACAGTATGTAATTAATTGGTCCATGTGATGTGAACGAAGACAAGTTAAAAGTAACAAACTATAGTAACAGAACCCAGTTAATGAAAAATTTATGACGTTTTAAAATTCAAGAAATTTATGTTCATAATGTAAGCTATGGATGGAATGTCAGCCATAGGTATAAGGTATATTGTTCTAACTCAATACTGTGTGAATTTTTGTTGGAAATCAAACTCCATGTGAAGGAATGAACTTTAAAGACAAGCAATTTATACAATGTTATGGTCGGCTGCATATGTCCTTCAACAAATGGACGGTCAAGTGTGGTGACATTTACATACGTGTGCAGCGAAATAATTTCTGATTAACGTGGCTCAAAACGCTTGATACGTTAATAAGTGAACTATAATTGTTCGAGCCAGTACTTCGTCGTCGACGGGTGCTGTTGGGCAGGGTTGTCTCCGCTGAAAATGCAAGTACGACGGGTAATAATGACGCCAGGGCCGTAAAAATGGAGATCTTCTGCCACAGCGTCGGATTTAGAGCAATATGCACACACCCACTGCAACTAGAATGAAGACAAACGCAGCGGCAGTTCTTCAATATGTAATACTCAGGTGAAGGTGTGACACTCAGTGTAAAATCAACACTAACAAAACGAGTGCACGCGCGTGCGTCGTGAGCAACTAGCATGTTGACTGTTAACGACTAGTGCTTAGTCGCCAAACCTGATAGTTCACAAGTGTGAAACCCGGCAGAGAGGCCGAAGCAATCTGAAAATAGTTGTCAGCGCGCTAAATTCAAATATCTAATGAACTATCATATTACGTGTATAATTTTTCAATTGCTTATAGAACTTTAACATACATAGGATAAGCTGGCATATCCATACCATTAAATAAAAGAGAAGCCGACAAATAAAGAGCATCCACCCCTATCGGCAAATCTAAATGTAAACAGGTACATGCAAAAAACAATGTACGTCTTGTAACGTTCCCTGGCAGCACACACACTATTAATAAAATGAAATGATATTTAATTGTACTGTGTACGCCGCTATGAAGCAATTCGTATGTACTGTAATTGTTCAACAAAAAAACATATTATTTAATTTTGTATAAAGGACATTGTCATTATTGTAATATTTTCTGTAATCATATTCTCGATGTATTTATGATTTTTATATTTCTATACTCATAATGTAATTACGAAATATGTTAATATCTGCGATAAAAAAAAGTAAAATACAGCCACAGAGGAAAATAATGTTGTAGGATTACAAAGAGATGTTAATGGTTCTTTGTCGTCTTCCTCGAGAGCTGTGTGAGAGAGAGGAACCTGTGACGTAGCATTTTATGAATGAGTAGACTTCTTTTGTCTAATCTGTCTTTAGCAGCCATTAGAGGAGAAATTACAAAGTAATGTAAGTTTAATTATTGCTGTGGTCTAAATACATTATAATTTATCAAAATTGTGTATTACTAATGTAAATTAGCTTGCCCATGTCATCTATAATATTTCTTTAAAGAATTGTCAGCATTTTTTGCGATTATCGTTGGTGTTGCTCGGCTGTGCCGCGACCGAACGATTTGCAGCGGCGGCACATTTAAAAAATTGTTCCGATAAAAAAAAAATTAACCAAACCCGTAAATCGGGAGCAGATAAAATTAGCAGTGAATTATGAAATATTTTTCTTTTACAACGATCCTGAGGCTGACGGAATTTATTACTGGTTTTACATTTGTGCATTCATAGGCGGATAATTAACGTTCAAGTTGTTAATCTGTTGGTTCTTTCAATTTTTAAAGCAAATAACTTAAACGTATAGTGAAGTGTGTTTTGTCAATGATAATTAAACGTTCAGGTCGGCTTGGCAATATTTAACCATTTTATGCTAACAGAGACAGTCTTGTGTTCCATAGCTAACGCCGGGAAAGAATTCAGTAAATATTTAAAAAAACCACTGCATCTAGAAAATGTGTGCCAAGGCCGAAATAAATAAAAAATTTAATTTATACAATTTTCAACTAAATGTCCATAATCAGTTAGTATGAATTTATCAGCATGAGAGGGTTGCTAAGGTTCACGAAATTTTAAATGTGCTTAATTCTGTCTAAATTAATTTTTATTACCACACGTAAATAAGGGGTTCTACAACAAAGTTCGTACTGAAAGAGAAATTAACAAAAATATTCAAATCCATTAACAATTTATATATTTTTTTCTATATATATATATATATATATATATATATATATATATATATAATATTCATCAAATTGGCGCTCAACAACGTGGGGCCGAATAAGCAGTGGCCACAAAATACCCATGAGATAATTAGGGAATTATTGTAGTCGAACTTTGTTGGAGAACAATTAATAATTTTTTCATGTATTGTATGTATTGCCTAACCAATATTGTGTGGTAATACCTGTATATGATTTTTTGCATGAGAACACTATATACCCAGAGGCAAACTGAAGAAGAGAGCTCATTATATCAAAAAATTAATTACCTACCACAATACCAGGGGGCAGCTGCACCCAAGATACATCACCTAAAGGTAAAGCTACAGTGTAGTTGTCCTGTGGGTAGTAAAGTAGCCTCAGTGCGGTGTTCTCGGATCATTAGTGGTGTGCTTGTTGTTAGTGTTCTCTTTTCAAATAACAGGACATTTGAGTAGTTAGTCATCGTAGTATATAATAATTGTGTTTCAACAAATGACCATTTCTTGTGTGACTATGTCAGTGAAACCTGAGTGTTAGGATATTTAGTTCAGATTTTGTTTCTTTTGTAGACTATGGTTAGATTGCGTAGTCAGAAAAATATAAACATGGATAATGAACAACAGTTAGCAAGCAGTGATACCGAGTTAGAAAGTGGGGCATAAAGTAATGTTAGTGGCGTAGTTCAGGAAGTACAATGTGAGAATCTGGGGGCAGAAGGGCAAGAAATGTTGCCACTGCCAGCCAGTGATTCAGTTGAAAGTAGAAATACTGTGCCACCCACAAGCACTAGACACGGACCAGAGAGTGGTGAGGTGTCAGAAGTGCAATCATTAAGAGTTATGTTCGAGCGCATGCTCAGTTTCCAAGCTACGTTTATGCATGAACAAGCAGAACGAGAAGCGGAACGTGATGCTAAACAAGCAGAGCGTGATCGACGCCAGCGTGAGAGAGATTTGCAGTTAATGCAATCTTTGGAAGCTATGCAAAATGAGATTGTTAGTTTGAGACAAAACTATGAAACCATACCCAAAGCGGTGCAAGAACTGAACGAAAGAGTAGATAATATCCAGGTGGCTAACGCCAGTATCGTGGGTGAAATCAGTGTACTGGCTAACAGGATGGAAAAATTAGAAATTGACACAAGTCAAGTAATAGAGCAGAAAATGTCCGAACAGGCGAACAAAATTGAAAAGGAATTTACAAAAAAAAATAGACGAGAAGGTGCACGCCGCGATTGAGGTCGAGGACTTGGGCTCGAGTGCGGAAGTGAAGTGCAGGACCTGAAAAGGGCGGTGCACACTGACATTCCAAACATCGTCTTGCGGAGCTGGAAGGCAGCATGTTGCACGGCGACGCACAGGCGTGTGTCACGCCCAACAATGATAGGCATATAATAACAGCAGTGAAAAATTGCGACTGCGAGACAGAACAGGCAACCAATGTTAGCGAAAAAAACAAATGTCACTCCAAAATAGTGATTGAAGAAAGCCTGATTAAAAACCGACAGTTTCAGATCTTTACAACGGAGAAGAAATCTGTTCACCCTGTAGTATTTATCAAGGGATTTAGAAACATTTTGCCTAGCGTTTGGAGTCATACACAGAAAATACATTTCGTTATGTTTTACATACAAGGAGATGCTGCATTATGGGCAACCGAAGCAGCTGACAGTTGCGACACATATGAGCAATTTGAAAAGGCATTCTTGGCCAAATATTGGTCAACATGTATTCAGGAGAGATTACGGAAAGAGGTATATAACCCAGAGCCGTATTCTCCACGATTAGGCAATTTGCGAAAATATTTTGAGAAATACATTAATAAGACCCGTTACTGGGACGAGCAGATTTCATCCCGGGATTTGATCAGACTTTTGAAATCACACTTGCCGATACACGTAAAGGAAAAACTTATACACGTACCGGAGAACGACATGGAACATTTCTTGTCTGTTCTGGACTCAATTGACCTGATTCAGGAGGATGTTACGGCAGCCTCTGAACAGGCTAGAAGTAACGGAAACGGTTACAGAAATGGTCGAAATAACACGCCTCCACCAAATAATTGAAACGGCGGAGGTAACAATAGGAGACAAGATTATGTACAAAACTGGAATAGAGGTAGAGACCGGAACGGCAATAGTTCGCCGGTGAACTGTGACCGGAAAAGGAGGTTCGAAGACCGATATGAACCAGGCCCACCAAGCAATAGTAGATGGAAAAATGCCAGGGAGCCGTGGAACACCAGTACCTATAACGATGCAAACCGAACTTGGCCACAGAACCAGAGGCCCAGTCCGGACCGGCAAAACAATTAAAGATATGACAATAACCGACCGCCACCACAAAATGCGCCAATTGCGCAACCGTGGCGGCCGACGCAACACAACTTACACATAGTGGAGGTCAGCGACACAAAGCAGCCACACCCATCCACCAGTAATAATCCAACAAACTAGATTCAGCCGAGATACGCTCTCCATCGTCGGCTGAGGTTTGGAGTGAGAGCAGCCCGACACAGAATAAAACATCGGAAATCTGTATCCTCAGGTATAATGACGGGGTACAGATGGGACATGAATTAATAACTGAACCACCCACGTGCATAAAGGAGCACAAAGACAAAGTACAAGCGATAACAGAGATCAAAATTAACAATATTGATGTGCAAGCAATCGTAGATACAGGTGCTACTGTCAGTGTCATGAGTATGGACTTATTCAGAGTACTGGGGAAAGAAAAGCGTATGCTGACTTTTCCTGTGAACAATTCCAAAGTCACTGGAACCATCAGTGCACAGCGACATATAATTAAACTCCAAGTGCGGGTAGAGATGTATGTAGGGGGAGACGCCATAGCGTGCTCGTTCCTGGTGGTAAAGGGTTTAAAAGTATCCTGCATTTTGGGGGTAGATTTTTTGAGAGAAAGGGACGCAGTAATCGACCTTTCTCGGGGGAAATTAAGTTTGATGAACACGGGTAGGAGGATATAATTGTCCATGCTCAGATCTGAAGAGGTACCTATGCCTAATTGTAATGCTATTAACATAAAATATAGGAATCAGTGGATACTACATTTAGACAATCATTCTCTAGGACAAAATCTCTATTATCCAGACGTACGAAGTGATCAATTATAAGCAAATGTGGACGCACTTGTGAACAAAGTATCACAGTCCGAAAATTTGAACTCAGTGCAACAGCAGGATTTGGTAGAGTTATTATCTAATTATGTAGATGTATTTTCAGAACGACCAGGAATTGTTTAGGGATATCAATACAATATCGAGGTGAAGCCTCACAAAACGTACTGTCGAGCCTCATACTCCACTCCTTGGTCCAAGAAGGAAGTAGTAGCTATCTCTTAGCAGATCCCCAATCAGGGAGAGTACGGGGAGTGTATCCGCATAAGGATGTGAAAATATTCCTACAGTAAATGACTAATAGTCCTATGTGTTATGTGTAAAAAGGTACACCATTCTTTTGGAAATGAATGAACATTAATGATGTGTGATCTGTAGAGGTAATGTAGTAATGTAGAAGTATTTAGTTATAATAATATGATTGAGTTTCTCTTTTGTTTATGATTATTTATGTTATGTCTTCTTTTTAATTAGTATTAGCTTAAACATGCTCTAAATGTCTGCACAGATAACCTGATTAGTGCAATTATGTGTAGTGTTAAATTGTGGCAGAGATCAGTCAGGAGGAACATTTTAGTAGTGATTAGTTTCTGTACTGCATGATATTCTATATGTGTGTCACACTTGAAATATTTCTTGCTACAGTCTTTTCAATTGGTTCAAATGGCTCTGAGCACTATGCGACTTAACTTCTGCGGTCATCAGTCGCCTAGAACTTAGAACTAATTAAACCTAACTAACCTAAGGACATCACACACATCCATGCCCGAGGCAGGATTCCGAACCCGCGACCGTAGCGGTCGCTCGGCTCCAGACTGTAGCGCCTAGAACCGCACGCCCACCCCGGCCGGCAGAGTCTTTCCTATTTTTTTTATATATATATATATATATATATATATATATATATATATATATATATATATATATATATGTGTGTGTGTGTGTGTGTGTGTGTGTGTGTGTGTGTAGCTGTCAGATTGACAGATTCGAACCCAGAATAATATCAATAATATGAGACCATGAGAACTTTATTTTCAAACCAGTATTATCAAAGAGAGTAATGCACCCGGTAGTGATCCGAGGGCACCATGTGAGGCAAACTTATTGCAAATTTAAGTAACGCAAAGTTACCCACAAAGAAGCTTCAATTGAAGCATGTGCAGATCGAATCAGTAAAAAGAGCTAGCCTGATACAGTCAAACTCAATTTTAGCCTACAGAGACTACTCTGTAGTTACGTAGGACCTTGCAAGTAAAGTGAGACATAATTTCAAAGGAGTTATTGAACAATATGCGTGAATCCGGCTGGAATGCACAAATAAAATTACTCGAACATAAATATAGATGATTTTTGGGCAAACTTATACGAAATTTTAATATTTGTTACCATGTACGCAATTATCACACACCTTGGTAACGTGAGAAAAAAGAAGTTACGAATGTGCTGTTACAAAAAATCGCACAACGGACATTGTAACTGAAAAAACTTAAACAAAAATGCAGTATTGTGTGGCAGAGACAGACAGTGACTGTTAAAACTGCAGCAATACGTCACGAGGTTGTTTTGAACAAGCAATAAGAAACTGTATCATCGCCGTGTGTGCAAGTGGTCAAGGAAATAACATGACACGAACAGTGAGCCGATAACAGACGGTGGACCAAGCTAGTGTCAAACTATAACTCTTTGTGTGTCAAGGGACGCCAGGAAAGCGCATTGACTACAGAGATACATTTTGTTCTAAGGTGAAAACTTGCGTGTGACTAATGACAAGTCATGACATGGTGAAAAAATATTGTGTGCCCATAAAACGCGTTACTGTGACAACGAACCATTGTGGAAACCAGGCTAGTGAAGGCCTACTGAATAATAACTGCCAATAACTGTGTGCGTTCTTTCCCACAGCAGGAAAAATGCCGATAAGGATAGTACACTGTTTGTGAACTTGTTGCATGTTTGCTGGAGCACTGCAAGTAGATGTCACACGGGCGAGCTGATATGCAACGCGCATCCGGCTACTTCAGCCATGCAGGGGCCGCAGCAACCCGTAGCAGACCAGACAGCCACACGCCTCTCCGCGCCGTAGCTGTCAACAGCGGGGGCGGTGACCTACACGGAGCCGACGCGCCGCGCCGTGCGCCGCTCAACAATCACTCCGCACCGCTCACCAACTACAGCATTATTGACATATTCCAAAATATTTACACAAACTGCATAACATGTCAATGAACTCGATTTTTGACAAACATTGAACACTTATTATGTATACCCATAAATTGACGAGAGAAAATGAACACTAATAAGTGTAGGAGATGGATTTGTAGCACGTAGGTAGTGAGAACATTATGAAAGTACTAAATGATTTCAAAAAACTAAGTGATATATCCTAGGACAAGTGACCTTGCAGTACATCGCAAAAATGATAATTACGAGTTGTCAAACACACACAACAAACTTCCGTTGAACTGTATGTGACTGTGATATTATGTAACGTTATGACAAACTGCTAAATCATTTCAAAAGAAAGACTGTTAAAGAGACAAGATTAATCATGAACCAACTGGGATGGCTGGGCTCCGGCACAGTTTGGCCCAGGTTTCCTGTCTGCATTCGCCCAAATGGGGGAGCCATGAACATATATAACCCTGGGACTAATTAAAAGAGCCATTCCATTAAAAAAAAACAGAATTGTAACGAACGGTACTGGCACCATTGTGTCAAAGTATAGAAACTCTTTGCCAAATGCTGCCAGGGGGCAATGTAACGTTCCCTGGCAGCACACACACTATTAATAAAATGAAATGACATTTAATTTTACTGTGTACGCCGCTATGAAGCAATTCGTATGTACTGTAATTGTTTAACAAAAAATATTATTTAATTTTGTATAAAGGACATTCGTTATTATTGTAATATTTTCTGTAATCATATTCTCGATGTATTTATGATTGTAATATTTCTATACTCATAATGTAATTACGAAATATGTTAATATCTGCGATAAAAAAATGTAAAATACAGCCACAGAGGAAAATAATGTCGTAGGATTACAAAGAGATGTTAATGGTCAGCAATAATATAAATAGCACCGCATGGTGTGCGTTCTTTGTCGTCTTGCTCGAGAGCTGTGAGAGAGAGAGGAACCTGTGACGTAGCATTTTATGAATGAGTAGACTTCTTTTGTCTAATCTGTCTTTAGCAGCCATTAGAGGAGAAATTACAAAGTAATGTAAGTTTAATTATTGCTGTGGTCTAAATACATTATAATTTATCAAAATTGTGTATTACTATTGTAAATTAGCTTGCCCATGTCATCTATAATATTTCTTTAAAGAATTTTCAGCATTTTTTGCGATTATCGTTAGTGTTGCTCGGCTGTGCCGCGACCGAACGATTTGCAGCGGCGGCACATTTAAAAAATTGTTCCGATAAAAAAAATTAACCAAACCCGTAAATCGGGAGCAGATAAAATTAGCAGTGAATTATGAAATATTTTTCTTTTACAGCGATCCTGAGGCTGACGGAATTTATTACTGGTTTTATATTTGTGCATTCATAGGCGGATAATTAACGTTCAAGTTGTTAATCTGTTGGTTCTTTCAATTTTTAAAGCAAATAACTTAAACGTATAGTGAAGTGTGTTTTGTCAATGATAATTAAACGTTCAGGTCGGCTTGGCAATATTTAACCATTTTATACTAACAGAGACAGTCTTGTGTTCCATAGCTAACGCCGGGAAAGAATTCAGTAAATATTTAAAAAAAACCACTGCATCTAGAAAATGTGTGCCAAGGCCGAAATAAATAAAAAATTTAATTTATACAATTTTCAAATAAATGTCCTTAATCAGTTAATATGAATTTATCAGCATGAGAGGGTTGCTAAGGTTAAAGTCTCCATACAACGTCAACGCACAGTGTGGGGGCAATTGTGTAGGTACATGGTGAAGGCCCCCCCCCCCCCCCCGGATTTAGTAATGTTAAAATTTATTTAAAAAAATAAATGAAACAGCGATCGACCATAAGCATCGGCAAGGACATTAATTATGAATGTGCGGTAAGGCACAGACAAATGAAAAAGAAACGATCATTCATTTTTCTTTGTACATGATTTTGTTTTTTCACTCTCTTGTATGTAAAATTTCTGTTAAGATGTGCTGCTCCGAGTAGACTTGATATCAGTATTAAGTTTTTTATTTAAGTGAATCGGAGACAAGTAAGGATTTTCTTCATTTTTTGACACGCACTGGTGTCCTTGAAGTCGGCTGCTTGCATCTACAATTGAAATGTATGAGAGTAAGTCCGAATAGCCTACATTCCTACAAGGAGAAAATTTCTAATATTGCGATTGCACTATCCTTTAAATTTTTTCCATTCATAGGTATTTCTTTTTTATTATTACAACACAGTATATATGATGGTTGATGATCACATTCGGTAAGAGACGATGAGTGCGTGTAGTATAAATTGTGGAACAGCAACACAAATCACACACGATAGATATAATAACAGCAGATATGGTTCTCTAGACTGCATAGCGCGTCTTGACAGTTTACTGAAAGTACTTTGATCCCAAACTCAAGCAAACTACTTTGTTTTCCTGTGGTATCGCCTGCAAAACATCGAAATACCACCCGCCACTCAACCCCTTCCCCCTCCTAGACACACACACATTTGCACAAACACAAACACATACCCTTTACAGAAATTGCTGCAGCTGTTCACATATTAATTCTGCGTGCATGGATTAAAAGAAGTAACTGACACTTCTGAACCATTAACCTTCAGCAAAAAAATATTCAGTTATCCTGGACAACGACACGATTACGGTATTCGTATCGAATTAGGTTGAGATTGGGTCAGTATCTTTACAATGTAGGTGAAGGAATTTCTCTGCAGACAGAAGTGAATCTAAGCTGAACGATCTGAATGTTTGCAACAGATTCAAAATCATTTATCCAAAAAATTAGATGAATGGTGTAGCTTGTGGTATTTTTACATCTGAAATACGTCAGCAGTGCACATTGTAATACTACCTGCTTCCTTCAAGAGAGTATATCCTGTACAGTTTCAAAGTTTTTGTTACGAAAGTAAAGTGTTGATGAAGGAAGAGACATCACACTGACGACGACAAGAGAATTGTAAAATATTTTATAAATTTATGATTGTGGAATGATGTAATCTAATTGCTTCCCTCGCTGTCTAACTGATTTTACTGCATGGAGTACCTTTCTTACTATGTCATTGTAGCTTCAAAGCCGGAAGTCGTCGTTAGCAAACGGTAAGCTTGGTGGCACATACCGTGGTAGGTTTCAATGCAAGGAAGTGACTTGCATAATAATTATATACCGTAGATTGGACTACGTTAAATATACAGATTGCAGGCTCGACTTATAAATGTTGAAATGCATAAACAATAGCGTGCTGATGGTACGCTATCGTTTCATCACCAAACTGACCACTTCCAACGTATTTAACAAGCTGAAACATATATAAAAAGTTAAAATTTTGTTAATGAATGTGATTAAACACAGTGCTATCAAAGAAGAACATATTTATGTTGAAATTATTTATTATTTACCTTTAAAGTACATGAAATTATCGTACATCACCTTCTAATACGGCGATCTGGCCAAGAAGAAGGAAACGTCGTCATAAAACTGACGTTTAATACATCTCTGTGGGCTCTCAAAGTAAGCACCTGAATGCAATTTTCACCCATAAACTCATGTGACTAAAAATTACATGCTAAACGGACAGTTATGTTTCAAGTTAGGCCAAAATCCTGAGGTTTAGCTGAATTAACACGAGTGAACTTGTTACTGCACAAAACACATGTTAGATAAAATACTAGACTAAGGAAGAAATCACGTAAGTAAGTAGGCAGTGTGAATAACTGCCAGCTACTAGATGGACGTACGTAATTCGGATGTTTTTGCCTACACATTCATCTCGTTAAGGTTTTGCATGACTTTACTCAGATGCGATCTTGCTGTTGTATAATTTTCATTTGCTTGCAAATCTTACGGTCATCAGACTGTCGTGTTGTACCTTGCATTAAAAACGTTTTGATTTCTGCATCTTGCTCTGTTAATTCACTAAATTTCTCTAAACCTTGAGGTAACCTAGACAAGGCATTTGAAATAACATTTGACTTCCTTTCATGTAAATGATCTCGAAACTGAATTCTTGTAAATATAGACACCACCTAGCTAATCTATGGTGCAATAGTTTACATGTTGAAAGAAATGACAGAGACTGATGGTCACAGTAAACTTTGGTATTCTCACCCCACAAAAAATATACAAACTTTTTAAATGCTCATATTACAGCTAAACTTTCCAATTCAGACACAGAGAAAGATCTTTCTGCTTCTGATAATGTGCGACGAGCAAAACTGATGACCTTGGGTACTTATCGCGTCTGGAACAAGCATGCCCCCAGCCCCTGAGATGAGGCATCCGTGCATAGACAAAAATCCTTGGACATGCCAGGGTGACTAAGAATGTTTGCATTGACTAACACCTGCTTAATGTTATCTAAGTCCTGCTGACACTTATCATCCCACAGCCTACGCCTATTTTTTTGTAACAAGTTGAGCAATGCATCACTGTTCATCAGTTGCTGTGGTACGAATTTACGAAGAAAAAGATGCTAGTCCTAAAAAACTTGTAGTTGTTTTTTATTCCTTGGAGCTGGACAATTGTGTATGGCATCAAGTTTTTTCGGATCAGGTAATATACGTTGTTCTGACACATGTCCTAAAAATTTGACTTCTCGTTACCAAAACTAGACTTTTTTAAATTGGTTGTTACTCTGTAATCTGCAAATCGTTAAAGTACCTTTTCAATCATCCTGATATGTTCTAACCAAGTGGGTGGGGCTATGAGCAAGTCGTCTACATAAACAGTGTCTTTGCTAAGCAATTCTGGTCCTAAAACCTTGGCCAGTGCAGATATAAACGCGCCTGCGCTAATCTTCAGTCCAAAAGGTAGAACACGGAATTCGTAACTTATGCCGCCACAAACAACTGCTGTATATTTTCGACTTTTTTCGTGGAGATTTATTTGTCACTAGGATATCTTCAGATCGAGTATACTGAAATACTTTCTATTGTAAAACTTTAGAAGCTGTTCGTCCACGTTGTCTGGTCTTACGTGTACTGATACTAAAATCTTATTGATACTTCTAGCATCGAGAACTAATCTTACAGACCCGTCTGGTTTACTTACTGGTAATACAGGATTACAACAGGGTGAAAATGAAGCTTCTATAATTCTCCGTTTAATCATATGATTGATCTCTTCCCTTACTGCCTCTCGTTTTGCCCATGAAATAGGATATGACATTACAGAAAAGTTTCATGTCGATAGACTTCAAATTTATATTTATTGTCTTTGATTACTCCTGCCTCCTTACTGAAAACATTTGCATACTTAAATAAGAAGTTAGAAAGTTCTAGTCGTTACATATCATGTAGTACCTGTGATTCACTTAGTTTCTGCTCTAACATTTCGTAACTAACCTCAGTGTTTGCTTTTTGTTCAGTATTAAATCTGTTTGAGAAATATACAGTTGAGAAGGAGTATGGTACTATTACATTTGACTCTAGTTTGTTACTGTTACTTTCATCATATGTTTTGACTAAATCAATAGAAAAAATCTGATCCTTTACATAAAAGTGGCGTTTACCATTGCCTAGGTCAGTCTGTGTTTTGTATGTTCTAAACGTGTCCATGCCAATAAGACAAATTAACTATAAGTTTGTCAATTATAAGAAAATTTCAATTCACTATAAAATGTTCAATTTGTAATGGAATAAGTGCCTCATGTTTAACCAATTTAGTCTTACTGCTTCTATCAGTTTGCACCTTGCAATTTTGGACAGGCAATGTTGGGAATTTGCCTCTCTTCTTCAGTTCACAGAAAAAAATAGGCTGTTAGCTGAATCTTTTAATATTACTGTTATTTTTTTAAAAAATAATGCAATGTTATTGCTTTTGCTGGTGGCAATGCTTCCGAAAGGGTAAAATGATGCATAGAAAATTTTTACTTGTGGATAATGAAATTATATATTCCTCCAACCAACATCAGATTTCCATCAGACAGACGAGAACGTTGACCGATGGCATTGTTTAGAGTCCAGTGATCGATCTGAAAATTACGCAGTTTGCGTAATTACATTGCCCGGATACCGATAGAAAAGACCGGTAAAGGATATCTCAGGGACGCCGAAATAAAAGTTTTATAAAGTAATAGCCGATTGAACACTAGTAGCGTTCGGCTGTGGCCACCAAACAATTCGTCTGCAACTCTCCTTCGCTGCAGCCTGAAAAAATTCTAAAATGTAGCATAATAATTTAATATGAGGAATTCATGAAAAAGGAATTAATTAAAACACGGTTTTTGAAATTAAATTAGAGTAATTATTTGCCAAACGTTACAGAGCGACACTTACATTCTTTTAACAGCCATCAAAAACAAACGAGAGAGGGAGAGAGAGAGCTCACAGTTCCTGCTTTTATATAATCTTAAAACAAATTGCGGCGACTGCCTTCAACTTTCTTTACATTTTCGACACACAAACATTTCTCTGGATCTTTCTGTACCGGAACAACAAAAAAATAAATTCCTTACATTAAATCTTGACCTTTCCTCCTTACTTCACAGATTTATTTACACAGAAAAAACAAATTCTTAACGTATTTTTGGCTTAATTAAAATTGGGGAATATTCTATTAATTATTCAAAAAAGCAACATTTCAACCTGTATCTAAAATTTACTGTCTGTCAATATTAAATATTTTCACCTTAATGATTGCTTGTACTTGTTTTTCCTGGATATCATTAGTTGTATCTAACTCATGCTGATACAGATCATCATTTATGTCATCTTGTTTGTCAAACCTTATGAAACATGTTTGTAGTTTTGCTTTGCCCCCACTCCCAGAGAGGTCAATAGCCTGGTGATTAACTACGACCGGTTGGTGTTTTCCGACGGCGTAGAGTAACTTAATTCATTACAATGTTACTTATAATCCGTCTTGATTGCAAATTTGCAATCAAGACGGATTATAAGTAACATTATAAAATCACTGATTGCTGTTACCAATCAGACATTATGTCTGTTTTTGAAAAATTAATTCATTACTTGGAGTAATTTCAGTTAGTTGCACTGTGTGGGTACTTCGCCAATTTTTGTCGTTAGCTGCTGTGCCGTTATTTTGCTGCCCAAAGGTTGTAACATCCACGAGATAAATTTTAGCTACAGTGTGACGAGAGGAAATTACGTCTCTAACAGTTATAAACATTGTCTATTCGACATATGAAAAAACAGTGTAAACGATGATAAATATTAATTACTTATATAATATTATATGATGTAATTGGACATATCGATATGTATCATACAAAGACAATGATAATTGTAATTTCCTTTTATGATCTGCGTTTCTCTTCCTTTGTTTTTATCTTTTGTTGGATGGCTTTTGTAGGTTGCGGACGCATATCAAACTGAGGTCTGTTAAGAAATTTTAATTATTTGTTAATTATTACTTGAGAATAGAGTTCATTATTATTATAAATATGAGTGAATATTTATTTGCAACTTTAATTCCTCTCTCAGTAAGCATTATCTGTGTTAATTATTTCTTTCCGCTGCAATGAGCGGAGCCATTGATGATAGCGATTTGTATCGCGTTTTTGTCAGTGTTTTCCATAGAAAAAAATCAAATATTTGCTTGAGTCTAAATAGTGCACAATACGAATGTAAAGTTTAATAAGCATTTCAAATACTTATCTTATATGCTCTAACAATAGAAAGTCTCTATCAATTGTCTGCCGTCATCTTAACAATTATCTCAGCGGCAAATTCAAATTACGCAACTCTGCAGACGTAATTGCCGAAGGTAATACAAATGCGTAAAAATAAATGTGCACCGTATAACGATATGTTTACGTAATGTGTATACATAAACATACAGTTATTAATGTCCCCGTTCGTAGTCGCTAATTATAACAATATGTTACTTTTGTGCTGTAACATATAGCTATAATCAGCGGTGGAAACATATTTGCGAACGCCGACTGTGTGCGGCTGTTTCTTGTTGGATCGTCTGATCAGTCGGAAGTTGCATTGCAGAGGAGAGTAAATGCCTATTCAAAATATAATTATTTTGGATAGCTCAACATGAATTTCCTAAGGGACCGTAGTTTATCATGCATTTACCAGTAGAATATGGCGCGGAGAAAATATTTCGCCGCATGCAACTTCCGTCCGAACTCGACGAAAGAATTCGTGGCTGTGAACTCTCTATTTGGCAGAAACATATAGAAAATTAAATAATTTCATGAAGAAGTGAGACATAGATTCTATAGTAAATGAATAGTCCATACACCAGTTCCATTTAACTCTGAATTTATGGCAATTAATAGACGAACTTACACTGCAATGAAGGATTTAACATGGATGCCGTTTTGACTGGCACTTGTCTTAATGAAAACAATTCCTTTGACGTTTTCACATACACGTCGCACAATAAATCTACTGCTAGGCACTTTTAGTATTACACATTTACTTTACACTCGAACAATATTAATTTTGACAATAGTAATGCGGCGGCAAGACATGCGCGTCCGACACAAGTTACAGGAGACAAGAGAAGAATGAGTAACTGTTCATCGAGAATATCTCGTACCTCAAAAAAAAATGTGTAAAAGTGTTCTTCTTCTGTCCGTTTTTCGCGCCGTGGTTTTCAAAGTCAATAACTCACTGCATCTCCGACGGCGCTTCGACAATAAACAAGTTACGTCACAGGTCGTTCACCTTTACATTCTCGCAACATTATTCGCTAACTGTAGCTGTTGCCGAGCGACTGCTCGATTAGTGAATGCTTTAAAATGATAAGACAATCACATAATGTTACATTGCCTTCCATGGGAATCTTGGAAATCAAGGAGATTACCTAGATTCACATGTCGCCATTAACATTATGGGATTGAGTACTTCACAGATTTACATTGATCAAACACAGTATTCCTGTCATTTGATTATTAGGATTACACAAATATGATGATCTCTCATTCAGACAAAGACAGTTCTTAAGGTAAAGATACACAAAAAAATTTAAAAACTAAGACAGTAAATCTACATTATACTCATTACAGTCTTTTTTTTTTTTTTTTTTTTTTTTTACAGAGTTCATACCGACCATCTTTGTGGTCTCAAGTTATTGTCCAGAGCTCATAGGTTCTTTGCTCCTGAAAGAAAGCACATAGGATTCATCTTTTTATACGCACATAATTCTCACACATGGAATTTCTCACACGTGTCCATTTTTCATTGCTCACTAGTTGTCATGATTTTTACGCTTTCACTGTTTGTGTATTGACAGGTAAGTTAAAATTTGATTCTTCTCCAGGTGAAGCTTATGCCTTGAGAAGTTGGATCGCTACTTTGCGGTCTCCGAGTAGAAAACTTTTCATCAGCTCTGGCGGGCGAGTCTCACTCGCACGTTACGTACACACGTTACATGTAACAAAAGAAATATAAATACCCATTAGTCTAAAAACTAAGCTTAAATCTAATTTTAGGACTTGGGATTCATAGGAATTTGACTTTGTCACTATTCGCGTTTGGCTGTTCATATTTCATTCACGGGATATAACATTAGCATAGTATGTGATATGTTGTGAACTCATATAAAAGTCTTTTATTTTGGGAGCGGCTTTCATGGAAAGTCCGTTTCGTCGAACTGCAGCGGGAGTGCTGTGCTAGTACATCACTTTAAATTTAACGCGTTTGTTGCGTCGACGTACGTTGACACAGGCTGATTGTTAGAGCTGAATCGCAACTCGAAGCGCTCACTAGCCTCCACGCGGTACTTCAGCTTTTCCGCGCACGGCTCAGTGAACACGTTGCGTTGATGGTGTTGTGGTATTTTGTGGTTTGCTGAGGCTGGTGAGGAGGGACGAGGATTACCAGGGACAGAGGCTCCATTGAAACCATCCCTGTCTCCACATTTTCCAGCCGAATTTTGAAGATTTTAAGGTAGGCTAGCGCTCACACTTTGCAAAGCAGCTAACACACTTGGTTTCCGATGCACTGCACGTAATCACTTCACCGCCTTCGGTTACACAACCGGACTATCATTGTCCGTCGGCCTATCTGCACGTTTATCTTCATCGTGTCTGTGGCAGACTTCCACACCATTTTAAGCCTTCACTTATACTCTACTATGTACACAATTTTTTTACAGTTTATAATCAAATAGTTTGTCTCACTTTGAAGCTTGTTAATTCAGAGCTTTGATTATCATGTCCATTTCAATTTCTGTTACTTTGTTGGTAACTACCTTAACATTTCGCTTTACATTGTTCCTCATCTTTCTCTAAGACTAATTATGCTTTTAGTTCACAGTCACAATACATTAGTTTCTCCGATCTGTTAGCAATTATTATTATTTTAATTCATTTCAATCGTTCTTTCTATTTATTAGATTCATTAAAGTTATCACTGTCATTTCAACAAAAATTCTCTTTTTACTAGATGTGAGGATCAATCAGTCACATTTGATTGCCCTCTCACATGAGAACAGAACACCATTCAAGAAAATTTCAAATCCCTTATCGCGATCTCGGTTTGCGTCTCGGATTGACTTTAAAAGGAAAAATAAAGACATTTCAAAACTAGCTTTTCTCGATTTCGTTCACGCGTTTCCTTTTGAAAATCGTATGCCAAACCAGCCTTCCACGTCAACCGCATTTCTCAATCTGTGACGTCAAGTCTACGGGACGGGTTTAGGCGGGTTAGGATATTTACACAAATTCAGAAGAAAGACATAGATATAATAGTACATAGAAGAAGAAATCTAGCAAACAACTCCTTGTTCCTTATGACTTAGAAATTAATTTTCCTTTGCGCCGTACGTCTGCGTACACGCCCCAATTACAAACTAGCTACTTTGTTTTGCCGGCGGTTTCATTGTCATTTTATTCTCGCCTTGACGCCTGCTTGCACTACACTGCATTGGCCTCTATATATGACCTTAAGTCATAATTGCTTTGTCCTTGCCACTTACACTCTTATACTTGGTATTTATTTCACTTATGGCTTTGAATGTATCTGTCCTGCGTATTGCAATTACAATTAATGCTATTTTGTTTATCTAGCTGAAGGATAGCGCTTTCGTGGTCATGTTGGTACTTACAAGTAACTCACATGCTTCGTAAACATTACGTTATTTTAATGCAGAGATGAACCTGTTCCGGAGTTCTATGTACATTGGAACTTAATCTAGACATAGCTGACTTAGAAACTAGTTACTTGTTTTCCATTTCAGTGGGATCAGGAACCAATAATTGTCAAGCGACCCTTGTCCTTGACGAAAATAAATTTCGTTTCTGGATCATTGCTCCTTGAACTTAAAAAAAAAAAAATTCTTACATACTATGTTTTATTTTCACTTCTTTAGCATTTCATATCGCAGAAGCCGGCTTGTTAGGCACATCCTTCGCTTTATATTTCATTTCTCTCTCTTAAATATTATCTCCTTAAAACTAAATCTTAAAACTAGAGTTCTTGGAGTTGATCATTTTCTTTGTTAAACAAGAATTGTTTTTTCATTTATCAGCTTGTCTGTACTTAAATTATGGCTCAAGATAACATATTTTAAATTGTCTGCTGTATAGCAAGATAGACTCACTGTCGTGTAATATATTCTAAGCATTTTTTTTTAACGAAGTCAAATCAGTTGTCACTTAAGTCACTAGCGGCTAACCTTCTCTTGTTATTATAAAGCTTTCCTTTTGACTTATTCTGTAGCATGATATTTTTTAAGATCAGAGTGATGGTATAATCCTTTTATTTTTCCATTTGCGGGATCAGAAATCAGATAACAACCTGTATGCGGTATACGAAGGATCTCGTAAGGTCCCTCAAAAAGACTTTGCCATTTTCGATTTTTGTGTAAGAGCAACGATGGTTTAAAGTGTGTTTTTAGCAAGACCTTTTCGCCTACTTTATAAGTTAACACCTTATTAATATGTTTGTCATACGCCTTCTTGCGTAAATTGGCTTGGGTGGTCAACGTTGTTAGAGCTTGTCTTATTCTGGCGTCTAAACTAGCGCTTGTGTTGTTACACTTAGGAATTGAATTGACCTTGAACATACTTGGACGGGTAATGTTGGAATTTTAATTAATGTACTAATTTGCTTATAGAAACATAAGGACATAGCATTAATATTTGCACCTGTATCTAGTATTACAGTCGTCAAAATTCCGGCTATAGGAAGTTTTGTCATAGCTTGCACTTAGTCATCTATCGGTTCATCACCGTCAGTTGTCTCTTTCTCTTGTAATAATTCTTGTCTCATGTCAATCCCGTCATTGTATCTCAGTACAAGTACGTCATGGTTAGTCTCTCCGTCGAAGTGGTAGCCCCCATTCTGTCTCATAGCATCACTTAGGGAGCTTTCAGATGCTGGACTTAGTTTTCCTGCTTGTGTGGTTTTGATTGGCCTTCATCATTAGAAAGTTCGACCAATCTGACGTTGTGAGAACACTGAGGAGCAAAATTACTGTTATGCATAAACCTTGTGTCAAAATGTTGTTGCGTTTGTTCTGGTGCCCAATACGTGTTACTGTCTTCAGCGTTTGCGAAAAATACAGGGGGATTTTAATGCCTTCGCGGGGTCTGATGATTTTTATTACTATTATGATTTCCGGAACTGTTACTGTGAAATCCACCTTCACACTGTGGTTTGCCGTTAAACTGTGTATTTCTGTGCATTCCCTGCGCTTGATTTTTACTAGGCGCGGAGTTGTATTGGTATGAGTGGGCGTTATCAGCTGTTTGTTGCTGCCCGTAATCTGAGTGTTGGCTGCGCGAGTACGGTGCATTCCATTGCGATCCGCTCTGCTGTTGCCAACCTTTTTGACTGAAACCGTTTCCAAACTTCTGCTTGTACGATTGATTGCCGTACTGGTTACCAGTCGTGTTATAAACGGGATTGAATCGGTTGTGTTGATTATGTCTATTCCTTTTGTGCGGATACCCACTGCCTTTATTTCCGTTTTGCCAATCGTTACTATTTTTTGAACCGTTCCCTGGCTTTTCATAGCCGTTACTGTCGTAATGTTGTGACCAAGAATTGTGCGGAGTATTCCACGGTTTGTTAGCTCTCATGTCCTCATAGATCAGGTCTAGGGAATCTAATATCGACAGAAAGGTATCTGGATCATCATCTGGTATGGCTATCAGCTTTTCACGAATCGAAATGGGTAATTTAGACTTGAGAATCATAATTACATCTTTACTATTGATAGGGTTATCCCAATACCTAATTTTGCCAAGATATTTTTCGAAGTACATTCTCAGGCTACTATTCCTGGGGTCAAATTGTTCTGCATTATAGACTTCTTTACGAAGGCGCTTCTGAACACCTTCGCTCCAAAATTTGCTGAGGAAACAGTGCTCAAACTCCTCATATGTTCGACACTTATCAACCATTTCTGTTCCCCATATTGCCGATTCGCCACCTATATATCCGGTAACAAATTGGATACGCTGTCTATCACTCCACGAATTTGGAAAAATCCCGGAGAATCCACGAAGAAAGACAATTGGGTGGATATTTCGTTTTTCTGGGTTAAAGGTTTGAAAAACTCGATGCTTTATCATGCTTTCTTCCTTCATCATTTT
Organism: Schistocerca cancellata; assembly: GCF_023864275.1. Lineage (NCBI taxonomy): Eukaryota > Metazoa > Arthropoda > Insecta > Orthoptera > Acrididae > Schistocerca > Schistocerca cancellata. The sequence goes on along the minus strand of NC_064628.1, from coordinate 240,672,055 downwards.
TACTACTGAGTCAGATTCTTGATTTCGGTGACTAACTGGAATATGTGGTGGTGAAGTGTGTTCATTAGATACAACAGGTATTCGGAATTGCCGAAATAATTCATCTTCTTCCTCTGAGGCTAAAGAGTTAGGATAATTCGGTCTCTGTATTCGGGAACTACTACTCACTTGTGCCTTCAGGTTATTTAGCTGTTCCGTTACCTCTTGCTTCCAATTTGGTAATTCTTGCTGAAGGGTACGCCTAATGCTACCGAGTTCAGACATTACGGTATCTCCGGAGCTTCCAGGAGCTGAGAAGATACCAAGAGTGGTTGCTTTCACAGTCTCTACTAGGTCTTTGTTAATTTTATCGACAAATTTGTCCTTTTCAGCAATCCAGTTCTCATACTTTTCTCTAAATTCTCTCTCATGACTATCTAGCCTCTCCTTTACTTTCGTTTCCGTTTCCAGAGTCAAGTTTGACATTCCCTCAGTTAGTTTTCTACCTGCGTAGTTACTCTGTCTAATCTGTGATTAACCGTGGTTACGGTGGAGTCAAGACTCTTGGTTGCGTTTCGGATGTCAGCTGTCTCGCTTTGCATGGTAGCAAAAGTGTCATTCAGTTCGAAAATTATTCCACTTCGCATTTGAGAAACAGCATTCTTAACTTGCTTTGCTACTTCTTTGGCTACGTTTTCTCTAACAATTTTTATTTCTTCGCTAACTGTAGAAAGTTTATCTTCAAGTGAGGCTAACATTTGTCTATTTTCGTCTTTCAAATCATCTTCAAGTGAGGCTAACATTTGTCTATTTTCGTCTTTCAAATCATTTTTAATGGAATTCACCATTTGGCGATTTCCGTCCTGCATCATTTGACTTATTTGACTCAGTAGCTGTCTGAATACATCGTCTGTCACTACCCCTGAATTGCTTTCACCTGCCTCCCTTGTAACCGGTATATGGCTACGACTACTAGTGGCAGAAACTATGTTGGCATTGTCTAGTTCAGTACCGGTAACATTATGGTGTGAGGCACCAAAGTCCGTAAGATTTCCCACTTCACTATCTACAATTGTTTCAATTGGTGTCTCAGCCCTACTAATTACCGTGCGGGACCGTAAGCGACGCGACACTTCACTCGTTTCATTCTGTTCATTTGAATCTAGTGATGACATTTTATCGTCTGCCATAGCTCACTTATTTACAAACAGTAAGTCAATGAAGTTCGTTTGAGCTACGGCCGTCAGCTGTCGACAGAGATGTAATTTATCGGTTGCGAGTCGGTTGTCACTGCTACGTCACAAGATCGGAATGTCGGGAGATGCACGTCACGAGAACAAGAGACTATTCTGGACCGTAAAGAAAGTATGGCTGCACACTGTTAAAAATAAATGAAAACTAAGGCTGGTCAGCTCCGTGAACAGGCAGCAGACATTAAAAACAAATGATATGCAATACACAACAAAGGAATTTAAACAATACTTGAAGAAATTACTAATCTACTAAATGCAATCTACTGAATTCAAAGCAAATTTTACTGCAACTAATAAAGATCGTCACAAATTGATTAATGTCGGCTGAAATTAAGGAAGCTTGGCTACGGCTAACAAAATTTTAACTTACGTTACTGATGACTGCCTTGGGCGTTGCAACTAGATTTTCGCACAAATTCTGTTCCAAAAAAAAATCTCTCTTCCATAATTTTCTCTGAATATCTCGTTTCTTTCGCTCAATGGAAATTTTATTGGATGGCGTTTGATGTCATGTAACAAATAAAAAGCACAAGATTAGCTACAATTATTTATGAATATTCCCACAATGCGTATCTTATATAAATTTTTATTCCTAGAGTATATTTTTTTTTTAAATTCAAGTCCCTGTTCGGGCGCCAATTATAACGATATGTTTACGTAATGTGTATACATAAACATACAGTTATAAATGTCCCCGTTCGTAGTCGCTAATTATAACAATATGTTACTTTTGTGCTGTAACATATAGCTATAATCAGCGGTGGAAACATATTTGCGAACGCCGACTGTGTGCGGCTGTTTCTTGTTGGATCGTCTGATCAGTCGGAAGTTGCATTGCAGAGGAGAGTAAATGCCTATTCAAAATATAATTATTTTGGATAGCTCAACATGAATTTCCTAAGGGACCGTAGTTTATCATGCATTTACCAGTAGAATATGGCGCGGAGAAAATATTTCGCCGCATGCAACTTCCGTCCGAACTCGACGAAAGAATTCGTGACTGCGAACTCTCTATTTGGCAGAAACATATAGAAAATTAAATAATTTCATGAAGAAGTGAGACATAGATTCTATAGTAAATGAATAGTCCATACACCAGTTCCATTTAACTCTGAATTTATTGCAATTAATAGACGAACTTACACTGCAATGAAGGATTTAACATGGATGCCGTTTTGACTGGCACTTGTCTTAATGAAAACAATTCCTTTGACGTTTTCCCATACACGTCGCACAATAAATCTACTGCTAGGCACTTTTAGTATTACACATTTACTTTACACTAGAACAATATTAATTTTGACAATAATAATGCGGCGGCAAGACATGCGCGTCCGACACAAGTTACAGGAGACAAGAGAAGAATGAGTAACTGTTCATCGAGAATATCTCGTACCTCAAAAAAAAAAAAAAATGTGTAAAAGTGTTCTTCTTCTGTCCGTATTTCGCGCTGCGGTTTTCAAAGTCAATAACTCAACTGCATCTCTGACGGCGCTTCGACAATAAACAAGTTACGTCACAGGTCGTTCACCTTTTACATTCTCGCAACATTATTCGCTAACTGTAGCTGTTGCCGAGCGACTGCTCGATTAGTGAATGATTTAAAACCGGTGGTTGCGAACTCATTTTGATGAAAATAATTCGAATCAGATTGGTTCTTTAAAAACAGTGCTCATAGCACGATCCTTATAACAAACTTTTCTAGCTGATGTATGGAGCCGAAATTAATTACGCGCGAGTTGCGAAGAATATTGTTTCAGGTAATATACGTCAGTGTTGTGCGCGGCTGATATTCGATGGTTTTAATGATCATTTTGCTGAAGATAACTGTTTCCATCATAATCAATAGTGTATAGAATCTGTTGTATGAACTGTGATTTAGTGGCACTTACACAACTTACAGACAACACTTTAACACGACGTTAACTTGGAGTTCTTTAGCAACTTGACCAAATCTTTAGCCGGGAGAAAACTTACTTAGTAATTACTCAATGTAATAAAATTAGATTATCATTTTCATTTACAAATTAATAAAATACCAAAACCACTGAATAACACAGCGAACGCCACAAGGTCGGCTGCGGTACAGGGTAACGTATGACGTTATTGCCGAGAGTCGGCCACTGCTGCGGCTGACTGTTTCTGTTCATGTTCGGCATATGGCTTTGTGATGGTGGATTGTAATTCGCTCGTGCATTAAAAAATTACTCCTGTTGCTTTGAAAATTTCTTTTTAAATCGTTTGTTTTTTCCGTTCCCCGTTACCGCACTCCTTACTTCTGGGTATGTAACTTTGCTGTTGTGTGTACAAACCTTGCTGTGTGTTTGGATTACGTTTTACTGACTGATTTACGTAATTATGTTGTTGTGCCTGATTTTCTGGTACTCTGTTGGGTACAGGTCTTTCCTCATAGATTAAGTCGATAGAATCAAACACTGACAGAAAGTATTCAGTGTCGTGCTCCGGCGTTGTGACTAATTTTTCCCTAACGTGCGATGGTAAAAGACTTTTCAAAATTATTAACACGCTTAGCTGTGACGTTGGGTTCGTCCAGTAGCGTGCCTTGTTTAGGTATTTTTCAAAGTATCCATGTAGACTACCGTATTTGCCATTGAATGGTGCGGGGTTGAAAACGTCGCGCCTGGGTCTTGCACTGCCTCAGACCAGTATTTGTCGAGGAAAGCTCGTTCAAATTGGATATAAGTGCTGCAACGTTCAGCCACTGTAGTTGCCCATAAAAAAACGTCACCTTGCGTATTTCTTACGACAAATCTGATTTTCTGTGCTTCCGTCCAGTTGCGTGGAAATACTTGACGAAAAGCACTGATAAATACTACTGGATTCATTCTTTTACCTTCGGTAGTGAATGTAGGAAACTGTCGATGTCACAGCAAACCTTCGTCTGCAAAAATAGTTGATAAGACATGTGGAATTTTCGGTCTATTTATGTTGTTATTGTAATTACTTGTAATTGCGGTTGGTAATTGCTCAGGTATCGGAGTTGTGGGTATGTTTACATTCTGCAACTGTCATTGGTACCTGCTGTGGGACGTGTGACAATTTGTGGATAGTTACCAACAAGTTGTGATTGGTTCACTGTGCCCTGTGTATTATTTACGTGCATATTTCGAGATCCAGTAATATGTCCTTCTAAAAGGTTGCGAATCCTTTTTTCCGCAGCTTGTAGGTTAATGTTTACCTTGTTCACTATTTCATTTTCTTTTTCTGAATTGGATTTTCTGCTTCTCTGAAAGGGTATTACTCTTACCTAACATACTGCTTCAGCTTGACCAATAATATCGCTCAGATTTTCATTGATCTTCTGTCTCTCCTTCTTAGCACATGCTGAGTCAACTTCTAATGTTGCTACCCTTAAAGTAAGCTCTTCTAGAGCTCGGGGTACACCTTCATAGTCTTTATTTAGTTTGTTAACGACAGTGGTTACCTTTTTTACTGTCGAACACAACTGGTTTTGTGTTGCTTCAATATTTGTGTTTGCGTCTGTGATTTTCTTTATCTGTTGTTCTACTAAAACATGATGGTCGTTAAAAGAATCTACCTTCTGTTTTGACTCTGTAATCTTACTGGTAACTTCAGAAAGTACTTCATGCATTACTTGTTTTCTTCATATCATTCAATTTTTCGTCGATTTCAGTGGCTAAATCATTGAACTTCTGTCTTGCAAATTCTTGAACACTTATTTTTGTTTCTGTTTCATTGTATTTAGATCTTGTGTCACCGTGTTCATATCTTGTTTCATATCACTGAATTTGGTGTTGATACTATCTAATTTAGTGTTCATGTTACATAATAACTGCCATAGCAGTGCGTCAGTTGTACTACTGTGGTTTCTGTCAGTTGTACTTTCCAAGTTATGGCTCTGAACACTATGGGACTTAACTTCTGAGGTCATCAGTCCCCTAGAACTTAAACCTAACTAACCTAAGGACATCACACACATCCAAGCCCGACATATATTTTCCTGCCATGTTGTATGAATACGCAAAAATAAAAATTTCACAAAAATGTTAAAATTTCATATACTAATTATTACACTTGATAATTGTAATTTACGTGATGTCAAAGCCTGTTTTACGTCTATTATGATACGCAAACTATTGTGTCACAATTATTTATGTTTTGCTGACTAGGCGTATCACACTGAAAAATTCCTGTAAATTTTTTCTCCATAAACTTCAAGGAAGGGAATAATGAAGGAAAGGTTTCTATCTACATCAAAACAGCCGATACCAAGCGTAACCATGCAAGCAACTTGCGTAGCCGTCCTACCTTTGCTGCGCCGAACAAAACTTACTATGGAAAATTTGATGTGATCTGTGTCCAATTCTTATTCGTTTCCAAAATTTTCTCCTCAATTTTTGTCTTTTTGCTTTAGGCTACATGCTGCCCGTTGTGACTCATGCAAACAGAAAATACAAAAAATTAGTTTTTATGACTAACAACAGTGTCATAGAAATTTCTTACTATATCAATAGTTAACAAACCCAACTTACCACCGATTCTCTCAAGTCGTGGCACTCAGGTCGCCAGTTGTTATAATAATAAAAAAGAAATACCTCTGAATGGAAAAAATTTAAAGGGTAGTACAATCGCATTATTAGATATGTTCTCCTTGTACGAATTTTCGGACTTCCTCTCTTACATTTCAATCGTAGATGCAGGCAGCCGACTTCAAGGACACCAATGCGTGTCAAAAAATGAAAAAAAATCTCCTTCCTTGGCTCCGGTTCTCTTCAATTAAAATAGTTAATACTGATATAAAGTCTTCTCTTATTCCGTAACATGTATGATACAAAACACCCGTAACCCGTCGTACTCCGAGCACCACATCTTAACAGAACTATGCATACGTGAGAGTGATAAAACAAAATCATGTACAAATAAAAATGAATGATGGTTTCTTTTTCATTTGTCTGTGCCTTACCGCGCATTCATAATTAATGTCTTTGCCGACGCTTATGGTCGATCGCTGTTTCATTCATTTTAAAAAAATAAATTTTAACCCTAGCATATCCGGGGGGGTCTTTCACCATGTACCTACACAATACCCGCTATAGCGTTGTGTAAATGATGCCATACACAAACAGTATCATTGTTTTGAAATCTCTTTGATAAATTAATCAGATTGTTTTCTTTCTGCAAAAGAATCACACAACCAACCTGTTGCGAAAACAAGCAATGACCAGGTTTCAGTATCACTAAGGATATCTTCTTCAGAAGGAATAAAGTCACATAAGTTACATTACGTTAAACTTAGGTTCATACATGGTGAGCTCATATAAGCTGTCAGACTTTATTCCTCTCGAAGAAAATATCCTTAGTCGTATTGAATCCTCGCTATGGTTTTTGCAGCTGTATATATCATTTATTAAAAGATTACATACGGTTATTACTGTCAGCCACGTTTAAATTGGAAACTGTTTTGATTTACCCTTAGTGATTCATAATATTTGTATTGACACGAAGAAGATATCTTGCATCATTCCATAATTTTGTTGTAATATGTACTTTCTGTACCTCATGTGTTTGTGACACATATCAAAATTCCCGAAAGTATTAACTATGAATTACATAGTTTTCCGGCAGCGAATCGACAGCGTTTCACTAAATTCTTTGTAGGAGGCTAGCATCAGCAATTACGGGTCTGTCTGTAAAGAAATTCTCAAGAAATGTCAACTAACAAAATATTCAATAGCAGCACATTTTCATAAATGAGAAATAGCGTAAAATTCTATAAATGACACTGAAATAACTTTCGCGTATCTCGTAAATTACTCTTTTCTATTTATTTTGTTTTTGTTTTATTATTATTGTGATTATTATTATTCGCGTAACAACTCATATATTAAATGAGATATGTTACTACGAAAAGAGCCGCGAAATACCTTTTAGTAATGCTGTGCCAAGAATTTCTTTATAATCATTAATTTTCAACAAAACAGAATATATTGGGTTCTTATTGTTCTGTATCTGGCTTTCTATTAAAGCAGTTATAGTACGCAATGACTGTTCAACATCATAATTTTGCAGTGGATTTTTGTTAAGCGTAAAACACCAATAATTACCACGACTAGCACAAGAACATGAGACTATTGTCGGAGAAAAATACGTTTTCACTATAAGGTTTGCCAGACCAGAACTAAGCACAACAACATTCCTATTTTGTTACGAAGGTAAATTATCTCTTTTGTACTGTTAGCAATATATTATCAGCAGCCCGCGTCAACCTGCAAAACACATCATAAAATCTGCTGCTCTGCTCTGCAACTTCGAAAGCTGAAAGAAATAATTTTTCACTTCACTGTTACCTGACCGCTTCTTTGCGGTATGATAGGTTTAATGTACTGCAATTTAAATGAACCGCGGCAGCGGCTGGCTCGTTCGTAGCGCCGCTATGCACCACGAATAATACTTAAACAACTGAAAATGTCTTAAAGGGATGGGATAAAATACCAGGCAAGCTTGACATGAATCATAATGCAAGGTTTCACTAAATAACTCTATTCAAACATTTAAACAATTTGAGTAGTACACACCTTATTAACAATCTTGCCTAATGGCGCCCCTCTTACAAACTTGACAAAAGAATGCTACGCTAGCATACGATATCACGTCACAGGCTATCCTTCTCACGTAACTCCACGAAGAAGACAAAGAAATTACTGTTCGTTCTGTATTATTTATACTAGGGATATTTTTCATCTCTGTATGATATTTATCGTCTGTGCGGTTTCAGTACTCGCCGACACAGATATCATCTAAAATAAATAATAATAAAAAAGATACATAATTCCATACAATATCTGAATACAATGCGCAACACCTTCTCTCTACTACAAAATATGTCCTTTGCTAAGGGACGTTACATAACGAAGAAAAAATTCTTCTGTAATATCTTCATTGAAACGTCAATGGGAAACTTTGTTAAGTACCAAGCAGGAGGTTTATTGATCAACAAAACACTGACTTTAGTTTTTAGAAACAATGGTTAGAAATAATCCAAAAAAACACATTTTGTTGCGTCATTTATCATTTTTCCAGCTTCACAACGAAGAAGGTCGTCTCTTCTTCTTCGTCGTTTTGCCCTAGCAGTTAGTCATTTTCGACCTCTATAGTCTGCTTACATTCCGTGCATCCGGTTTTAGAGTTTTGTATTCCATTGCTTCCCGTATGTATATTTGCCACCTCAGCACTGTGCTTCTTCTTCTCCCGGGCGGCTTCAGATTGAAATCTTCCTTGGCCACCTGGGCTTGGCCAATCTCTTTACTTGTCCGTACCATGGAAGCGCTCAGTTCTTCTAAGTTGTTGCTACAGAGCACGCTAACTCCACTCCTTCGACCTCTCCTCATTTCGTATCGTCTCTTGTCTCTCTATCTGCAGACGTTTTCTCATATAGTCCATTTCCATTGTCCTACTTTTCTCTCTAACTTTCCTTGTTTAAAGTCACTTCTCAAACCACTATGGAACTATGTTCTCCACTACACTGTGAAAAATTCCTTTCTTAGTATCGTGCCGAATATTGTTATTCCATATTATGGCATGGAAAGCTTTCGCATCTTTCGTCCTCATTGCTACCCTACAGCTACACTACAGCTACACTAAAATGGCTACACCAAGAAGAAATGCAGTTGATAAACGGGTATTCATTGGACAAATATGTTATACTAGAACTGACATGTGATTACATCTTCACGCAATAGATCCTGAGGAATCAGTATCCAGAACATCCACCTCTGGCCGTAATCACTGCCTTGATACGCCGTGAATTCATTGTCCCAGGAAGGGGAAACTTTATTGACACATTCCTGGGGTCAGATACATCACATGATCACACTGACAGAACCACAGGCACATAGACACAGGCAACAGAGCATGCACAATGTCGGCACTAGTACAGTGTATATCCACCTTTCGCAGCAATGCAGGCTGCTATTCTCCCATGGAGACGATCGTAGAGATGCTGGATGTAGTCCTGTGGAACAGCTTGCCATGCCATTTCCACCTGGCGCCTCAGTTGGACCAGCGTTCGTGCTGGACGTGCAGACCGCGTGAGACGACGCTTCATCCAGTCCCAAACATGCTCAATGGGGGACAGATCCGGAGATCTTGCTGGCCAGGGTAGTTGACTTACACCTTCTAGAGCACGTTGGGTGGCACGGGATACATGCGGACGTGCATTGTCCTGTTGGAACAGCAAGTTCCCTTGCCGGTCTAGGAATGGTAGAACGATGGGTTCGATGACGGTTTGGATGTACCGTGCACTATTCCGTGTCCCCTCGACGATCACCAGTGGTGTACGGCCAGTGTAGGAGTCGTGTGAAGTTAGCACCCTTTTTTTCAGAAATGTATATTTTTTTCAGAGTTCTTGATAGATATGAAATAGTTCTAGAGTTCTTTGTACAAAATTTCAATAGTTCTGCAGAATTTAGAGAAGAAAACAACAATACTCGAAAAAATTTTCGTATCGAAAACATTCTTTGTCAATTTCCGCAAAATGTAAATAAGTACGACACTTCTGAGCACAGTTCTGAATAGAGCTCCAAGAGTTCTATCGAAAATCCCGGTAACATTTTTTTGTGCAGCTAATAGTTTACGAGATAATTGCAATTTAAGGAGAAAATCTTTTCACTTACTGTGAAGTTGGCACCCTTTTTTTCAGAAATGTATATTTTTTTCAGAGTTCTTGATAGATATGAAATAGTTCTAGAGTTCTTTGTACAAAATTTCAATAGTTCTGCAGAATTTAGCGAAGAAAACAACAATACTCGAAAAAATTTTCGTACCCAAATCATTCTTTGTCAATTTCCGCAAAATGTAAATAAGTATGACAGTACTGAGCACAGTTCTGAATAGAGCTCCAAGAGTTCTATCGAAAATCCCAGTAACATTTTTTTGTGCAGCTAATAGTTTACGAGATAATTGCAATTTAAGGAGAAAATTCTTTCACTTACTGTGAAGTTGGCACCCTTTTTTTCAGAAATTTATATTTTTTTCAGAGTTCTTGACAGATATGCCATAATTCTAGAGTTCTTTGTACAAAATTTCAATAGTTCTGTAGAATTTAGCGAAGAAAACAACAATATTCGAAAACATTTTCGTATCGAAAACATTCATTGTCAATATTCGCAAAAATTAAACTCGTACAACAGTTCTGAGGACGGTTCTGAACAGAATCCCAAGAGCTCTATCGAAAATGCCAATAACATTTTTCTATGGCTATAATAGTTTATGAGATAAATTGATTTAATGTGGGACACACTTTCTCTACAGAAAATATAAATATATTCGTACAACAGTTCTGATGACAGTTCTGGACACCACGTGAAGAGTTCTATCGAAAATCCTGGTAGTATTTTTTTGTGCAGGTAATAGTTTAAGAGGAAATTGCAACATAATTAAGAACTCTATAAGAGCTCCCACTGTGAAGCTGGCACCCTTTTTTACAGAAATATATATTTTTTTCAGAGTTCTTGATAGATAATCCATAGTTCTAGAGTTCTTTGTACAAAATTTCAATAGTTCTGCAGAATTTAGCGAAGAAAACAACAGTACTCCTAAAAATTGTGGTATCGAAACGATTTTTTGTCGATTTTTGCAAAAAGTAAATTCGTACAACAGTTCTGAGGACAGTTCTCAACAGAGCCCCAATAGTTCTATCGAAAATACAAATAACATTTTTTTGTGCAGCTAATAGTTTGCGAGATAATTGCAATTTAAGGAGAAAGTCTTTTCACTTACTGTGAAGTTGGCACCCTTTTTTTCAGAAATGTACATTTTTTTCAGAGTTCTTGATAGAAATGCCATAGTTCTAGAGTTCTTTGTACAAAATTTGAATAGTCCTGCAGAATTTTGCGAAGAAAACAACAAAATTCGAATAAATTTTCGTATCGAAAACATTCTTTGTCAATTTTCGAAAAAAATAAATTCGTACAACAGTTCTGAACAGAACACCAAGAGCTCTATCGAAAATCCTAATAACATCTCTTTGTGGCGGTGATAGTTTATACGGTAACTGTTTTGATGGAAGACCTACTGTATCCACAGAAAAAAATTAAATCTTGCAACAGTTTTGATGAACAGTTCTGGATAACACCCCAAGACATCTATCGATAATCATAATAACATTTTTTGTGGTTATAATAGTTTGTAAGATAATTGATTAATTGTGGGGCTCACTTACTCTAAAAAAAATTATGTCTATTCGTATGTTTTGATGACAGCTCTGGATAGCAATGTAAGAGTTCTATCGAAAATACTGGTAACATATTCTGTGCAAGTGTATTGTTTACGTAGTAACTGCATTTAATAAGGAATGCTTATGAGCATTTCCCGTGAAGTTGACACCCCTTTTACGAGAAATATACATTTTTAATAGTTCTTTATATGTATGCAATAGTTCTAGATTTCCCTGCTCAAAACACGAAAAGTTCTGCAGAATTTCGGGTAGAAAACAATAACTGGGCAAAATTTTGGTATAGTAAAAAATTATTTGTCAGTTTGGAAAAAATAAATTTGTATAACAGTTCTATTGGCATTTCTCGATAGCACCAGAAGAGTTGTATTGAAACTGATAAAAACAATTTTGTGGCGATAATAGTTTATACGATAATTGTTTTAATCTCATACTTTCTCTATGAAAACAAAATTCGTAGAATAGTTCTGATGACAGTTCTAAATAGCACCTACAGAGTTCTACCAAAAACTATAACAACATTTTTCGTGACGATGACATTATATGAGATAATTAATGTGAGACTCACTTTTGTCATGTAAAAGTAATAAATTCGTAAAAAAGGTCTGATGGCATTTCTTAATAGGACCCTAAGAGTTCTACCGAAAACTGTAATAACATTTTTTTTTTGTGGGGATAACAATTAATGAGATAATATCATTTACGAGAGATCCACTTGGTCTACATTATAATAAATTGGCACAACCCTTTCTGGATAGCACCGAAAGAGTTCTTTTAAAAATCCTAATAACATTTTTATGGTGCCAATAGATTATGAAATAGATTGTGTGTTCACTCTGCAGTGGGTGTGCGCCAATGTAAAACTTACTGGCAGATAAAAACTGTGTACTGGGCCGGGTCTCTAACCCCAGGCTGTGACGAAGGAACATCGTCACAATATCCTTTCTACCAGGAGTGCTACTTCTGCAATTTTCGTAGGACAGCTTCTGCGAAATTGGGAAAGCAGGAGATGAGGTACTGCTAGAAGTACAGCTATGAGGACGGATCGTAAATTCTCACCTTTATTTTGGAATTATGTGAGACATAAACAATGTTACTTTGTGCAGTGCGGTACACAAGAAGCTCTTTTATCCGGACTATGTGGGACCGGAAGTAATCCGGATAACCGAAAATCCGGATATATATTCTACTAAATACAAAAAGTCTAAATGTTCAGCACTGTACAAATGCCGGTACACCTTCTTAAGACTGATTGTAGTAACTGTAGGTGGAAGTGTGGGATGTGCACGCTTAGATGATTCAAAGAGAGAAGGCTCGTCAGTGCAAAACAGATGGCTGAGAGGGCAGATACATTCACACACGCCACTAACCAGGTGGTGTCACACCTGTCGAGAAGCGCACCAGAGGTACAATGAGCTCTGGTGGAGTGCGGTTGGCGTGGTTACTATGCAACTTACTTGATGGACACCAATACACCGCTATATTAATGTACAATACTTGAGAAACAATGTCATTTACATCTACATCTACATCTACATCCATACTCCGCAAGCCACCTGACGGTGTGTGGCGGAGGGTACCTTGAGTACCTCTATCGGTTCTCCCTTCTATTCCAGTCTCGTATTGTTCGTGGAAAGAAGGATTGTCGGTATGCCTCTGTGTGGGCTCTAATCTCTCTGATTTTATCCTCATGGTCTCTTCGCGAGATATACGTAGGAGGGAGCAATATACTGCTTGACTCTTCGGTGAAGGTATGTTCTCGAAACTTTGACAAAAGCCCGTACCGAGCTACTGAGCGTCTCTCCTGCAGAGTCTTCCACTGGAGTTTATCTATCATCTCCGTAACGCTTTCGCGATTACTAAATGATCCTGTAACGAAGCGCGCTGCTCTCCGTTGGATCTTCTCTATGTCTTGTATCAACCCTATCTGGTACGGATCCCACACTGCTGAGCAGTATTCAAGCAGTGGGCGAACAAGCGTACTGTAACCTACTTCCTTTGTTTTCGGATTGCATTTCCTTAGGATTCTTCCAATGAATCTCAGTCTGGCATCTGCTTTACCGACAATCACCATTATATGATCATTCCATTTTAAATCACTCCTAATGCGTACTCCCAGATAATTTATGGTATTAACTGCTTCCAGTTGCTGACCTGCTATTTTGTAGCTAAATGATAAAGGATCTATCTTTCTGTGTATTCGCAGCACATTACACTTGTCTACATTGAGATTCAGTTGCCATTCCCTGCACCATGCGTCAATTCGCTGCAGATCCTCCTGCATTTCAGTACAATTTTCCATTGTTAAACACTCTGAGCTCCTTTATCACTCAGTACTAGACTAAATTAGCGGCCTAGTGATAAGCAGATACAAAGATACAAAAGATACAAATCTTTAGTTTCAGTTTTCTGTAATCAACGTGTTTGATAACCGAGATACTGTTACCGGTATCTCATCCACTATTAAAGCTACATAAACAAAGCTATGGATGAATAATAATATAGTGCTTGCATACACACTGAATCACATTATTCAACAATGGATTAAGTATTTTAAGCTGCAGTATCTCATATTATGTTCTTAAATCATTAGGAGAAAAAATTTACTCTTAAAATACATTTTTTTTTAAATAATCAAAACATGAAACGTAAATATTACTGGTTTGCTGTTTCAACAATGTAATAATTCAAAGAATAAAATTTGTTTTTATCTTTTATTTGGAATAGCGTTAAGTACATTGAACCTAAAATAACATTTACGTGTAATTCAGTATGTAAGACAACATCAATATTCACTGCACAGTGTATTCCAGAGATTTACAATTTTTTTCACCTGGAGCTCACAATATACCAATTCTTTGATAAAAGTTTCATTCCTGAATCTATTGACAGTCTTGCATTATTAAATTTCAAAGTACCAGTAAAAACTACAGGCTGTGATGTACAGGTCCGTCAACAACTCTTCTTCAGGATACACTAAACAATACACTATGTAATCAATACACTTACACAGAATATGTTACCAGTATTTTCGATAGAACTCTTACATTGCTATCCAGAGCTGTCATCAGAACATACGAATAGACATAATTTTTTTTAGAGTAAGTGAGCCCCACAATTAATCAATTATCTTACAAACTATTATAACCACAAAAAATGTTATTATGATTATCGATAGAAGTCTTGGGGTGTTATCCAGAACTGTTCATCAAAACTGTTGCAAGATTTAATTTTTTTCTGTGGATACAGTAGGTCTTCCATCAAAACAGTTACCGTATAAACTATCACCGCCACAAAGAGATGTTATTAGGATTTTCGATAGAGCTCTTGGTGTTCTGTTCAGAACTGTTGTACGAATTTATTTTTTTCGAAAATTGACAAAGAATGTTTTCGATACGAAAATTTATTCGAATTTTGTTGTTTTCTTCGCAAAATTCTGCAGGACTATTCAAATTTTGTACAAAGAACTCTAGAACTATGGCATTTCTATCAAGAACTCTGAAAAAAATGTACATTTCTGAAAAAAAGGGTGCCAACTTCACAGTAAGTGAAAAGACTTTCTCCTTAAATTGCAATTATCTCGCAAACTATTAGCTGCACAAAAAAATGTTATTTGTATTTTCGATAGAACTATTGGGGCTCTGTTGAGAACTGTCCTCAGAACTGTTGTACGAATTTACTTTTTGCAAAAATCGACAAAAAATCGTTTCGATACCACAATTTTTAGGAGTACTGTTGTTTTCTTCGCTAAATTCTGCAGAACTATTGAAATTTTGTACAAAGAACTCTAGAACTATGGATTATCTATCAAGAACTCTGAAAAAAATATATATTTCTGTAAAAAAGGGTGCCAGCTTCACAGTGGGAGCTCTTATAGAGTTCTTAATTATGTTGCAATTTCCTCTTAAACTATTACCTGCACAAAAAAATACTACCAGGATTTTCGATAGAACTCTTCACGTGGTGTCCAGAACTGTCATCAGAACTGTTGTACGAATATATTTACATTTTCTGTAGAGAAAGTGTGTCCCACATTAAATCAATTTATCTCATAAACTATTATAGCCATAGAAAAATGTTATTGGCATTTTCGATAGAGCTCTTGGGATTCTGTTCAGAACCGTCCTCAGAACTGTTGTACGAGTTTAATTTTTGCGAATATTGACAATGAATGTTTTCGATACGAAAATGTTTTCGAATATTGTTGTTTTCTTCGCTAAATTCTACAGAACTATTGAAATTTTGTACAAAGAACTCTAGAACTATGGCATATCTGTCAAGAACTCTGAAAAAAATATAAATTTCTGAAAAAAGGGTGCCAACTTCACAGTAAGTGAAAGAATTTTCTCCTTAAATTGCAATTATCTCGTAAACTATTAGCTGCACAAAAAAATGTTACTGGGATTTTCGATAGAACTCTTGGAGCTCTATTCAGAATTGTGCTCAGTACTGTCATACTTATTTACATTTTGCGGAAATTGACAAAGAATGATTTGGGTACGAAAATTTTTTCGAGTATTGTTGTTTTCTTCGCTAAATTCTGCAGAACTATTGAAATTTTGTACAAAGAACTCTAGAACTATTTCATATCTATCAAGAACTCTGAAAAAAAAATATATATTTCTGAAAAAAAGGGTGCTAACTTCACACGACTCAGTGTAGGAGTTCGCTCCCCACACCATGATGCCGGGTGTTGGCCCTGTGTGCCTCGGTCGTATGCAGTCCTGATTGTGGCGCTCACCTGCACGGCGCCAAACACGCATACGACCATCATTGGCACCAAGGCAGAAGCGACTCTCATCGCTGAAGACGACACGTCTCCATTCGTCCCTCCATTCACGCCTGTCGCGACACCACTGGAGGCGGGCTGCACGATGTTGGGGCGTGAGCGGAAGACGGCCTAACGGTGTGCGGGACCGTAGCCCAGCTTCATGGAGACGGTTGCGAATGGTCCTCGCCGATACCCCAGGAGCAACAGTGTCCCTAATTTGCTGGGAAGTGGCGGTACGGTCCCCTACGGCACTGCGTAGGATCCTACGGTCTTGGCGTGCATCCGTGCGTCGCTGCGGTCCGGTCCCAGGTCGACGGGCACGTGCACCTTCCGCCGACCACTGGCGACAACATCGATGTACTGTGGAGACCTCACGCCCCACGTGTTGAGCAATTCGGCGGTACGTCCACCCGGCCTCCCGCATGCCCACTATACGCCCTCGCTCAAAGTCCGTCAACTGCACATACGGTTCACGTCCACGCTGTCGCGGCATGCTACCAGTGTTAAAGACTGCGATGGAGCTCCGTATGCCACGGCAAACTGGCTGACACTGACGGTGGCGGTGCACAAATGCTGCGCAGCTAGCGCCATTCGACGGCCAACACCGCGGTTCCTGGTGTGTCCGCTGTGCCGTGCGTGTGATCATTGCTTGTACAGCCCTCTCGCAGTGTCCGGAGCAAGTATGGTGGGTCTGACACACCGGTGTCAATGTGTTCTTTTTTCCATTTCCAGGAGTGTAAGAGCACCGAGATATTACAATCCGTGCATCGATAAGACACAAAGCAGAATGATTACAAAGAAGACCATAGTCTCTACTTTACAAAAGGAAAATTGCCTTTAATTATTCTTTGTTTTGATCGCATCATAGATGCGACTTGTTTATCCATTTACAGACTCCTATAAAATTATAAAATTCTTGTTCACGCGTCTCTAGTTGTTACGTCATTCTGACACAATTCACTTATATTTTGCAGATGCAACTTGTATATCCATTTACAAACTCCGATAAATTCCTATTTCCGGGTCTCTGTTTGCTACGGCATTCTGACACAATTCACTTATATTTCGCACTAAATTGTTTCAGATGTTACAGTACCTGACGTTGTTTTCAGCTTTGTTTAACTTTCTCCTCAATCACATACTAAAGAATGTACTCTGTGCATGATCATATCATCCCTATTGGGTAAAATTAAGACAGACTGTCGAGTGCGCTTAAGTAATCAAGGAAGACGGGAGTTATTTGTTCCCTTTTTCTACTGTTTGCAAGGTATCGTATGTAAAAACTGCAAGTCCTGTTTCAAACTAGTGGTGTATCGTGAATCCGTCGTGATTTTACGAGAGGAGGAGGAAATTAATGTCGTCGGCCCCTGATCTTCTCTAAACTTTTGTAAGTAGCGGATTTTATTACTTTTGTCTATTCTAATTTTAATTCGAAACATGCCGTGGGGCACTGTAAGCAAAAACTCCTTGGTCCTACAAAGAGTTACTTCAAAATTCCTTAAAATTGAAATTTTAAATACCGAAAAAGTAAATAAAATCGAAGAACTGTGAGTTTAAGATGGCATTTGTAACAAATAATACATTACACTGCAAGTCTCTAAATCACTGTGAGCAACTTCTGTACACAACATAAGCAGTGTTCCACGAGGAAGAGACTTTTTCAAATGGTTCAAATGGCTCTGAGCACTATGGGACTAAACATCTGAGGTCATCAGTCCCCTAGAACTTAAAACTACTTAAACCTAACTAACCTAAGGACATCACACACATCCATGGCAGAGGCAGGATTCGAACCTGCGACCCTAGCGGTCGCGCGGTTCCAGGCTGAAGCGCCTAGAACTGCTCGGCAGCATATTTTTTTCTTTCATTTCTGTTCTAAGTGTATTGAAAATAAATCCTCTAGAACAGTGCACACATTTTTGTGCACTTACTGAAGAAGTATTGTGAATGTGGAAATATTTCCTTCACAATTCAATGAGGGAATAGTTCACTGAAGAACTATTCCATGTCATGAACTATGCGTAACATGAGGGGGTAGATGTGCGGGAATGATCCAGTTAACATTCAGAAACGCTTGCAACGGCGTGCACGAAGTTTTTAATTGGCGTCACAGATCGGTTTCACTGCACCCGACTTTCGGAAGAATATCATCCGCACAATTCCGTAGACAATAGGGGCAGATAAATGCATGTACTACTGCACAATCAGATTAACAGCTCATGAATCCAATCTGTTGACAATAATACTATAAAGAAGAGTGGAAATGAAAACTGAGGATCTATTAGATGACGATCAGTTTGGCGTTAGGCAATTCTCGCGTTACGCTTGATAACAGGTAAGACTGCAGAAAAATCAGGAAAGGCTTATACGATGTGTCGACAAAGAGAAGCTTTCGACAATGTAAAATGGTGCAAGATTCTGCGGAAAATAGGAGTAATATATCGCGAAAGATTGGAAGACCAAGATCGAAGTGCTCTGATAAAAAGGGGCGTAAGGCTGGGATAGTCTTTCGTTCCTAGGATCAATCTATAGCTCGAAGAAGCAAGTTAATGAAAGCTTGAAGAGTGGGATCAGTATTAACGGTGAAAGGATATCAGTGATACGATTCGATGATGAGACTGCTATCCTCAGTGAAAAGAGCATCTCGTGAATGGAATGAACAGTCTAATGCGTACAGAATATAGATTGAGAATAAACCGGAATAAGATAAAAGTAATGAGAACTATCAGAAATGAGAATAGCGAGAAATTTAATATCAAAATTGGTCACAAAGTAGACAAAGTTAAGGAATTCAGCTTCCTCGGAAGGAAAATAATCAGTGACTAATGAGGCAAGAAGGACATAAAACGCAGACCAGCAGAGTCAAACAGGTCTTTTCCGGCCAAGAGAAGTTATACTGGTATCAGACATAGTGCTCAATTTGAGGAAGGAATTTCTGAGACTGTACAACATTGTATCGTAGTAAAACATGCACCATGGGAAAACCGGAACAGAAGAGAATCGAAGCGTTTGAGATATGGTGCTACTGGAGATTGTTAAAGATTAGGCGGACTGATAAAGTGATGAGGAGGAGGTTCTGCGCAGAATCTGTGAGTAAAGGAACATACGGAAACGCGGAAGAAGAGGTTAGCATACATCCAGGAAAAAACTGACGACGTTAGATGCAAACCCTACTCTGACATGAAGAGGTTCGTGCTCGACGATAATCCATGGCACACTGCTACAAACCAGTGCGAAGACTAAAACAGAGAGCCTGAAACAGAAAGCATTTGTTGTGGAGTTTGTTTTGATTTTGTATCACATACAACTAATATGTCTTAGATTCAGAAAGTTTGTACTTTTAGTCCTTGCTCCCCTCAGTGCAAGACTATACGTAGTCACTAATAAAGAACTGGTGGAAAAGTACGCTATGTTTGTATTCACTTATACGAAAAAACTGAGTTTCGAAGCCTTGTGCTTTTAGTCATTGCTCCCCTCGGCACAAGACTATACATATTCACTATTAAAGAACTGGTGCAAAACTACTCTATGTTTGTATTCAGTTAAAGGAAAAATCCGAGTTTCCAAACCGTCTTGACCACTTTGTTACATTAAAATTTTGTGTATAGTTTATTATTTAAATTTCACAGATTCATAAAAAGAGCTATAAATAAATTTTAACATTTCACCTTACTACAAGATCGCCGTCGCAGTGAGATTGAACTGTAGTTCTATCGATCCCTATTTAAAATTTTCATGTTAGCGGGAGCTACTAGCGCCTCCCAACCGAGAGGAGGCAGAAGAACTGCTCACTCCACAACGTGTATAGTCTTATAAGTCTAATTTGGCTGCCGTAACTATTCAAGTAACTTCATCCTTCTTGCATTTCCTGGTAATCGTAACGTTGTCTTACCTTCCCAGTGAGGTGGTCCCCCTGCCATGTGTCCTGTAACCAAGGACGCTCCTCAAGACCGACGTCTGCAGCATCAGTTGACGCCAGTCTTCTGGGGCTCGTGAGTTCTCGGAGGAACACGTATCTCTCGAACTAGACCCAAATGGAACTGCAGTCGCACCACGTCGTAATTCTGTGGCCTGTTTGTTTTCACCGTGATTTTTTCATTTACCTATTATTTTATTTATTCATAATCCAAGATAGTCAAGTTTTTTAATAAAAGCTACTCAGAGTTTATTATTATGCAACTAGAAAATGATGTAATTATAAAAATCTGTTCCATAAAAGTCCTAGTATTTATGTGCACCATGTGGAAGGATTTTCATGAATATCACGAAGTAAAGTGCAGGCGATGTTACCTTCTACCTCGAACTAAGTTGCAGTTGAAATAGCTGTAATGAGCAAAGTGTTTCAAGCGAATCCCAGTGTAAGTTAATTATCACGTTAATATGTCACGCTGACAACTTTATACGGCGATATGCGACCCACTGAATCCGTAAAGTAGCTAAAGGCACCCATAACCACCACGAAGTTGTAAATGCCGAATGCTTTCTCAAGCCAGTATTATTTGTGAACTTAATATTGACGTCTCTCTCCAGTAAGTGTCCATCGCTAAAATTTACATGTTACGGACGGTTGTACGAAAACCACCGTTCTCATGAAAACGGATCCACTGTTCGTACCAACTCGTTCTGTGTTTTCTTCATACGCTTGATATGTATTCTGTCCATGAAGTAAAATGATTACAAAAATGGTAATTTGGGTTAGCTACTCCAACGCGTTCAAAGCTCCTACTGGAGGGACACTAAGCCAGCTGGGATGACCGATTTGTCGATTTATTAGGCAACACATTCTGACCATGTTTCAGGAAGTGTGTTTATAATTACTACCTCAGTTGCATGGGAACTGACAGAAAACTATCTAAACTATACTCCGTCCGAAAAAGACACGGAAGGTCTAAACGGTGCTGACTGACCGCCGTGTTATCCCCAATCGATACACAGTGGTTAGACAGTAACCCAATAGAAATCCCTTCTAGTCTGATAGAGAAGAGTTTTCTAGAGAATCTTATAGCTAACTGCATGCGTATAGCAACCAGTCAATGTGACAACTGTGGAAAACGTAAAAGCTTCTATGATGTTCGGCAATATGATTTGGTGGTTAGTGACGGTTGTATATAGAATCAGTATGTGGTAAGCAAACCACTCTCTCGGCCGTTGTCAGGTTTTGTGACCGGAGGCACTATGTCTTAATCAAGTAGCTCCTCAACTGACCTCACAAGGGCTGAGTGCACCCCGCTTACCAACAGTGCTCGGCAGATCTGGTCGGTCACCCATCCAAGTGTTAGCCAAACCCTAAAGTTCTTAAGTTCGATGGTCTGACAGGAATCCATGTTAACACTGCGGCAAGGTCGCTCGCGGGACGAACCTATCACTGATCATAAAAAAGTCGACATGAGGTGTAAGACGGTTGGCTAGTTGGCATCTAAGGGTCTAAACAGCAAAGTCGTCATTCCCGCTTTCACAGCATGGTCCATTGCAGTTAACGACATCAAACAGAAATCAGATTGAAGTATGACGGTTTATAGGAATGGTGAAACTGAACAACATTATTGCTAGAGAGGGAGAAAAGTGTACGCAAACGAGGATGCTCCACGTTTCATCTGCGGCTAGAGGGCCTCCGCCACGCCTAACACCTCTCCGAGCCGACACAGTGGTTAGACAGTAACCCAATAAAAAACCGTTATAATCTGATAGAGAAGAGTTTTTTAGAGATTATTATAGCCAACTGCATGCGTATAGCAACCAGTTAATGTGACAACTGTGGAAAACGCAGAAGCTTCTGTGATGTTCGGCAATGTGATGTGGTGGTTAGTGACGGTTGTATTTAGAATCTGTTCGCCCCTACCCCTGATTGTTACAGCCTTGACACTCCTCGGCTTGCTCAGCTGTGGGTCCAATAGTATAGGATCGGCATCCTCATCGGTAACCGCTATGATGTGAAGGGCTCTGCGGAACATCTGTGAAGGAAGAAAAAAAGAACATCAAGACTGTCCTTAGCTCATCCATTAGTCTATGGAGACTACAAAATTTCTGGTAATGTAGCATTTTCAACAACTTTAAGTATTAATTTATAAAAACCACGCTTGAGCTCCAAGTAAAGCAACAACATTTATTATCAAAATTATAAATGTTTGCAGAGCAAAATTTAAAATGGAAATCAGGAGTTCAGTTAGAGTTGGTTCTTGCACATTTATAACGACGAAGAGAATGGGAAAAGAAACAATTCTCAGCTTATTATTTTAATACATCACATAAAAAGAGTTTTGTTCCACTTTTAGTTTAGGAATTCTGTACGAACGACGTATGTAACATGAAACACAGTGGAGCGTAGCAGACTATTCCTGTGCTATTTTTTTTCACAAAGCAGGTATTCTTCACGCTAAATGATACCACAGGGACCAAGAACATGTGAAATAATTGGTTCATTACGAAAATGGAGGCATTCATTGTAGTTTGATCTGGTGGAGTACAGCAATTTCGACATGTAAATGCACTACGACCAATTTGTCCGTAAACGGTTCAAAAAGAAAACCGGGAAAGCTTTTGTGAATGTACCTATACTCTGGTAACCCAACCCCGTCTTCCTAATGAATTACGTCAACACTGTGGAGGATTCTTTTGTTTTGGACGAGAAAGAACAGAGAGGGGCGTGGTAAAGTGGGTGGGACACGTTTGTTTTGTTACAGTGCAGTTGGGCTCACAAAAGATATGGCCGATTTACTGTCAGTTCGTTGTTGTCCAGTCTGATCATGGGAAGGATGTTCAACTGTTTCCCTTTTCTGCTGTCAAGTGCTTTGACGATTTGGCTGAAGTTCAAACAAAGCTCTAAAAGCCTTCAATGCAAGGTGAATGTTTTGAACTCGGTAACGTTGTTTAAATTTCATTCCTTCCAAAAGCTATCAAATTGTACATACTTCTTCTTGGCTTTATACCGTGTCTTCAAGGGATCAGCATATTAATCTGATATTATCCTGAATATGGTCGTGGTATTGGTAGATGATGGCTGGATGCTCTTTGTTCCGCTATCCACCTCTGCGCCCCCTCCCCCCCTCTCTCTCACTCACACACACACACACACACACACACACACACACACACACACACACACACACACACACTCGGAATGGACTTTGTGAATCGCAGCTGTTTGCATGTAGCGCTATGTCATGTGAATGCGTGAGAATGTTTTCGAAATGTATGCCATTCGTGTAACAGACACAGTACGAGGGTAGCTGAATGGCTATTCTAACAAGATGATAGGTCGAGCACTTCGCTCTAGGTGGAGAACCAGGAGCATCGACGACCAACAGCCGCCCAACGGCAAGATTATTCTTACATTCATTAGTAAGGTCACAGATCGCATTGCGAAAGTGTTAAACAAGTATGAGGTGCAAACTATTTTCCGACCAACCAGGAAAATAAAAAAACCTTTAAGATCGTCAAAAGATGCACGACAGCCTTTGGCTACACCGGGGACATTAAAATTCCTTATAGTTGTGGACAGGATTACATCGGTACCACAAAGAGAAGTGTTAACACTTATCTTGTTGAACATAAGAGGAATTGCCACCTGGATCACACAGATAAATCGGCCGTAGCAGAACATGTTTACCAGGTAGTTATAATCTAGAAATAAAATTCAGTGAGGCGAGCGTCACATCTGAAATCGTGCATTATTAAGTGCGCATGTATAGAGAGGCTATTGAGATTGACAAACACCGCAATATGAGACCTTAACTTTTCCCGGCGAATTGAATGTTCAAATAACTTATGGGTTTGCTGCCGGGTGACGTCGTCGATCACCGCCGATATTTCGACTGGAGCACACCCTGCTATTCTCTAGGCACAAATGCCTTGAGAATGGCAGGGTGTGCTCCTGTCGAAATATATCATAATTTTAACAGGACGGAGGAAGGTGTTAAACTGGGTAAAATTAGGATGTTAGCGTTGCACCGGATGCGTGACGATCGATTACTTTCAATCGATAATGTTGTCATTACTAGGGACAGTCTCATAGCCGACGCCACGTGATGTACAGTGGCGCCCACTGTACTGCCTATAAATCAGCGCTTCCTCGACTTATCTTTGCAGTTCGTCGCTTTACCTCGGAGGATGTCCCCGCAGTCGGAGACAAAACGTCAGGGGAGATTTTTATAAGTTTTATACATCAAACACGTCATATCAGTCAGGAAGTGTTTCATGTTCTTTATTTTGTGGGGCCTGAAGTTTGAAATTATATGTAAAGTTGTTGCACGCTAAAGAGCTGCCATTCTCAAACACTGGATGAACATAATCTGGCTATATACACGTCGTGAGCTACATTTCTTTTCTCCCCCTCCCCAGCCCCCACCCTTTTGAGAGGTAGATGGTTCTTACCCCCTACAGCGATTCTTTCCATACGGTAAGTGATATGTGTAACTCTGTAGGGAAGCAGCCTACTCACGCCTCATAAAATTCACATCAGTCTTTGCATTGTGTGCCAGCCAGTCCGCTGTAAGTAGCGCTGACGTCATAAATGTTGCGCAATACTTTAAAAATCAAGTAAATAACCTGAAACGTTTCAAGCACGTCAGGAGTAATACTGAATCAATATGTGTTGAATATCAGTTCAATAACTTTAACCATTTTCGAAATTTGGACGTTTTTCTGTAAAAATCATTGGCGCAACAGAAAAGAGGTAGAAACTTAAAAATTTATATTTAGATTCCTTTTGCTTAATAATTTAGTAGAAACAGTATTCTGGATCACAAAAATTAAAATTTTAGTTGAAATTATTGATTTTCTGGCTTTTATCTTAAAAATTAAGGAAGCAAGATAGATTAAGTAGGCGAATAAATAAAGCTAGGATGTTTAAATTTCAGTAGAAGGGAGATCCGCTATAATCATAAAGATGTGAGAAGTTTCAACTGAATAACTATAAAACTATAGCGATAGCGTATCTCCAAAGGGCAAGTTCAGAGCTCGTCTACTGCGTGTAGTGTAATTAAATGAATTATCTCGCCCAAAATATTTGACTTAGCCACGTCAGACTTTTATTATGATTACTTACCTGTGTGCTGATTGCACGTTTAAATTGAGAGCTTAATCGGCCATCAGCAAAGGAAGCAATGATTTATTCAATAACTTAAAGTGGTGCATTACTAGCCAGCGGCTAGTCAGGAGAGCAGATTTGCTCAGGCGTTCGCTTAGCCATCCGCACCGCGGCTGCATATGTAAGAAAGCTGCGTGAAGAAGAAGAAGGCCCCAGTTCTCTCCAGACGCTGATTAGCGCACCACCTGTGTCGGGAGTCGCGTCGCGTCGGTATCGTTGATATAAACAGCCTCAGATGCCGTAATAAGTTACTCGGGATACGCGTAACCATGAAATCGTTTTCGAGTGAAGTGTTAATTCTGGGATGACTTTAATGATCTATCTTCAGTTTACGTATGTCGTATTTTCACGTGCCGCTGCAGGACAGACATTCTACCATTATTTAGTGTGGCGTTTGATGAACATTATCATCAAATTATGGCGAGCATTCACTTAAACATTTAATTTGAACAGTTATAGTGGCATCAGCGCATTAGACTCTGAACTGCTCTGGTAGTTGGATTGTGTGGATTCTTTTTGGTCTGTGATCTCCAGAATATAGTGACCATTTTAGAGAGAATAGTTTTTGATTATGAATCCCAGACAATCTCCTAATTTATCAGAGCTATAAGCTGTAGCTATAAATGTATTTCTCAGATGAAGTGGACACTAGGAATTCTAATTACAGGCTTCACGATTTGTTAATCACTTTCTGGTTGCCAATATTGTAGTTAGAGAGCCAGTGTTGAGAACGGCAACCAATAGCATTAAATAAATAATAGGAACATTAACAATTATTCCACCTGACGCCCCACAACATGTTAGGCTGAAATCTATTCAGTGGTTCAGGAAGAGATACATACATACATGCAGGGTGGGTCACTTACTACTGCCACCGAGAATAACTCCAAAAGTATAGTAGCTGAAAAGTTTGTGGGACAAATGTTGCATTGGGCAATGGGGGCCGTATTAAGAGGTTGGTTTTTTGTTGACAGATGGGGTCGCGTCAGGTATATGAAGGTCAAATTTGTTTTTTTTTTAATGAGATGCTGTAGTTTGGTACCTATTTTCTGATAGCGGCTATCGAGACGAATCCAATGATGTGTAACAGTAAGGTCTTTCAGTGTCAACCAAGGTCAAAAAGGTGGCATGAATCTACATTTACAGAAGGTGTTTGAAGTGATGACAATTGGTATCAGTGCAGTGCTGCAATCTTCTTATCATGGATTGACTGGTATTCTTTATCACTTCGGCACTTATTGAAGCACGTGCTCTGACAATTCTCTCTCGTATATGGCGCAAATACTTAATATTCGCCAAATACGGCGTATCCATCTAACGCGCCAGTGACAAGGAAACATCATTCGATGGTTTCGCATACAACACTAATAGGAACGGTAAGACTAGTATCGTCTAATCAAACGAATATGAATTATATATTCCTGCGAAGAACAAGTCGATTGCTTCTCATTTATGGAAACTGTCAACGAAATTCAGTGAGATCTAGAGACTTATACACTGAAAGATATCCTCAACGTACTCACCCTACACATTGTACATTTGAAAATATATGATAAATTGAGAAAAAACTGGATCTTTAACACATCAGAAACATATCCGGCAAAGGAAAGTTACTAACAAGGAAACGTAAATTGGTACTCTTACCACTGCGGTTCGAGATCCTTCTGTCAGTTCGCGTCAAATCGCAAGGGAATCTGGCAAGAGTCAGAGTAGTGTTGTTCGTGTTCTGCATTGCCATAAATATCATCCTTACCATATCAGTCTCCACCAAGAATTAACTGGTACGGATTGTATGGGTCTCATTGAATTCTGCCGTTGGGCTCAACTTTAGATCCAGAGGGATGACCCATTTATTAATTTGATTTTATTTACTGACGAGGCTACATTCACGAACCATGGAAATGTTAATTTGCATAACATGCATTACTGGGCAACTGAAAACCTATGTTGGATTCGGCAAGTTGCACACCAAAAACCGTAGTCGGTGAATGTATGGTGTGAGATTCTGGAGGACAGAATTATAGGCCCCTATTTCATCGAAGGAAATCTTAATGGTAGGAAGTACACCACATTCCTACAAGAAACATTAGGTCTGTTATTGGAAGAAATACCTTTAGGAACAAGGAACAGAATGTGGTATCAACACGATGGCTGTCCGGCACATTTTTTGCCGATGGCTAGAAATGAGTTGCAGAGACAATTCCCAATTCGTTGGACGGGACGCGGAGGAGATTTGTCGTGGCCAGCTCTTTCGCCAGACTTGACGCCTCTGGATATTTTCTTGTGGGGCTTCGTAAAAGACATTGTTTATAAAGACGTTCCAACTACAGCTGAAGATATGCGAAGAGAATAGCCAGAGCATGTGCTTCCGTAAGTGCCGATGTGATAAGTAATACCACTTGTCCATGATAAGAAGATTGCAGCATTGCATTGATACCAATGGCCATCATTTCGAACACCTTCTGTAAATGGACGTTCGTGCCACCTTTGTGACCTTCGTTGACCTTGAAAGACCTTACTGTTACACATCATTGGATTCGTCTCGATAACCGCTATCAGAAAAGAAGTACCAAACTATAGCATCTCATTAAAAAAAAAAACAAATTCGACCTTCATATCTCTGAAGCGACCCCACCTGGCAACAAAAAACCAACGTCATATTATGACCCCTGTTGTCCCATGCAACTTTTGTCCCACAAAATTTTCAGCTCCTGTCATACTTTCGGAGTTTTTCTTGGTGGCAATCGGTAGTGACTCACCCTGTATATCCACTTTTACAACATGTATGGATCAATATTCCGATGGCAAGGATTTGAAAACTACCTGTCCATACAATTCCACTTCCAGATGAGTAACATCCAAATTAATTATGGCAAACAGAGAAATTTGTTCATACTCTCAGAAGAAAACCATTATTTTTTAGGAAACTACTTTCAGCCGCGTAACTCCACTGTTACAGTACACACGCATCCAAGTTCTGATTTTAAATCTTTGTGAAATGATAGTTGGGAATGTTGATGCCGGCCGCTGTGGCCGAGTGGTTCTAGGCGCTTCAGTCTGGAACCGCGCTGCTGCTACGGTCGCAAGTTCGAATCCTGCCTCGGGCATGGGTGTGTGTGATGTCCTTAGGTTAGTTAGGTTCAAGTAGTTCTAAGTCTAGGATACTGATGACCTCAGATGTTAAGTCCCATAGTGCTTAGAGCCATTTTTTTAAATGTTGATATTGCTAACACTAGGAAAAGGCTAATTTATCGGTGTAGCAAGTATGGAGAACTACGTATCAAGAGTGGTGAAAGACCGCAAAATTTCTGTTGAACAAATAAACAAGTAAATTTTTTCTTCGCCGTAAGTTAAAGCTGGTACGAGAATCTTCTACACACCACATACGGAATGTGAAGAATTAAAAATATGCAATGTTTCCGACTTGATAACTTCATCTATACTCTGTGCTAGCAAAATTAATTACCTGCAATTTAGCTCATGTCGATACCGCCAACCGGTTTCAACTCGCCGTAGGGGTCATCTTCTGGGCGTTTAAACCATTGGTCGACCGCTGGTTGTGTCACTTCTGTCTACATAACGGCAGGAAACTAGAAACTATCATAGTTTCCTGACGTTATATAGACAGAAGTGATACAACCAGCAGTTGACCAATGGTGTAAAGGCCCAGAACATGACCCCTACGTCGGGTTGAAACCGGTTGGCGGTATAATAATAATAAACGCGATTAAGACTGTTTTTGAATAGTTGTACAAAAACCTAGTCCACATATTTACTGCAGAAATGTCCACAATCTACTTGTTAGACTCTACTTTCTGCGAATTTTGGTTACTTGTGTACTAGTACCGTTAGATTTCAACAATTATTATTGAAAGTGAAGGCTATTTCACAATATTATAATCATGGGTTTACTGTAGTGGATTTAAAGGTTCCCTGTGCTTTTCCTGCTCGCATAAATTACGATAATAAACACTTTCAATTATTTATTGCACAAGAACCAAACATTGTACAGATATCATACATGTCATTTTGAACAGAAACCCTGAAAGTTTTTTTTTTTCATGTATACCGCCACAGCGTAGTTTGGTAATTAGTCGATAGTCAGCGCTAGTCGGAAACATGGCGAGTTCAGTTGCGGAGCGAGCTTTCTGTGTGTTGGAGTTCAGGAAACGGCCTCCCCGATCACCAGATCTCATTCCGTGTGTTTTTCGTGTGGGGACACATTAAAGATCTGGTGTATGTACCGCCTCTACCACGTGATGCAGCAGAGCTCCGGGAAGAATACGGGAAGCGAATGCCACAGTCGACGATGCCTTGTTGAGACGGGTATGGTAAGAATTCAAATACCGTATTGACGTCTGCCGGGCCACTCATGGTTCGCATATCAAATGTTTGTGAAAAAACTTTCAGAGCTTCTTTTCAAAATGCAATATGTATGACATCTATTTCTTGTGCAACAAATAACTAAAAGTGCTCTCGGACTTTCTGTACATCCTGTAATTTACTTCAGACATGTATACTACTCTTTGTTCTTATTTATTTTCGTTAACTTCAGTTCTTTTCGATATAATCTATGGCTAAGCAATTAAACATGGGAACTGTGATTGTAATTTTATCGCATAGATCATATATAACACAGACCGCGTATGTCCCTGTCCGTGCCGTGTTAAGGCTTGAAACCAACATCTAAGTCACGTGACTCGGGGAGAAAGCCCAGTTCCTGTCATTACGCGCTGTGTGAAGTGGAGCTGACAGTTACAGTTTCTCTCATTCATCGCTGAAATCAAGCACTGATTTTGACAATTCAGCGAACTGTGGTACTACTCTCACGCACGTACTGGTGCAGTTAACCTAATTTCTCCGAAATTCGTGATAATGAAGCAGTGGTTATCGTTTTTACATATAGTCAACTTGAAAAGTATTGATATTTATTTTAACGAGCGACAGAATGACTGTTCTTTAGGGAATACTTTTTTTTCACTATGAATTCTTGCAATTCGCCGCTTCCATAGGAGTGGAAGACAAAATAACAATTCCGAACGCAGCATTAGTTTTCTAACGATTGCACAAGAATATGTGTGAAATGCTTTAGAAAGTTTTTGTAAGAAAGGAAATTCGTTTATGTATATAATGTCAGGTATTAACTCATAATCCAGTACAGATACCGAAACGATATCAAGATAGGAAGCGTAATATTTTGCAAAACTTTGATTATACTGATGCAGGAAGCTAGATATTAAAGATATGATGTTTCAAAATCTTAGTCATTCAGCAAGTTTTACATCCAGGGACCAACATCCATCCTAATTTTCAACTTATGGAAATACCTCTGCAAGTATGTTAAACGTACAAAACTGAGATTTTCGTCACTTGACATAATTTGTAGGACACAAAACAAGACTAATCTGAACATATGTGAAGGTCTTTACTTCTGCATCTAGTGAAAAGCACAACGTTTGATCTGTAACAAAAATATAATAAATTGTGAACTGTAAATGGGTAATGACATGCTCGGCTTCGAGCCCGGAGTCACCTGACTAAAATGTTGGTTTCAGAAAATGACGTCATGCGAAGTCTATGTTATCTTTGGTCTATATTTTATCGTATGCTACATTCGTTTGTTTACAAATGTGATCAGTTGCTTCCAAAGATAGCCTCTATGTAGCGTCTCTGCCATGGAAGTAAAAATAGAAGAGCGGTGTCGTTACGTCACAAACTTTAGGCCGAAGTCCCCCATCCTTATCTAGCCCAATACATTACGTTCACTGCATTGATACTTCCGTGGTTCACCTCTTTTATGCTTCCCCGTAACGTCACTCTGACGTGCCGTGCCCAGTTTCAGCCGCGTTGGGTGCAGTGTGAAGACGTAGTTGGTTCATTAAAAGTGCCAACTTGCGTTATTTGCGGATGTAATACTCGATCCGATTATAATCTAAAGTTTTAAGGAATCGTAAATGGAGCAACTTGAACAATATTTTCTTTTGTATACATGAGTTATTGTTGCGCTGTTTACTTTTATTCCAAGTCGGAAACGCCCCGACATCCGAGCCACACGGTATCAACGGTCTGTCACCGCACAGCACACGGCTGCGTAAACGCGCTCATCGTTGGGGCAGCCAGTCGTGCCCTAAATTCCTCTCGCCGATAATTATTGTTCATTGTTCACATTTCCTCCCCCTTTAAAAAGATGTTGGCTAAAACAACCGGAGACAGCGGTCACGCGTGCTTCAGTTTTGTATGTATGATTGCGTGGATGTGTGTGTGTGCTTCCTTTCTGAAGAAAGCTTTGGCTGAAAATTTATGTGAACACTCTCTTCGTCGTGCCTGCGTGTAAGTAGCAATAAATCTATCAGTTTCACAGTATAGTTGTTGTAAATAATCCACTGCACTTCAACAAGAACAATAACGTACGAAATTATAATACCAGAAGAAAAAAAACGACAAATTAAGGTTGTCTGTTGCACGATTGGGGGTTCACAATGCTGCAACGAAAAATTTTGATCACTTACTCATTGATATAAAATGAAAGATACAAAGCAAAGTAAAAATTGAACTTAACCGAAAACGTTTCGCTTTGGTAGCTCCTCCCATTCCGCAGACGATTATCTATTACTGTAATACGTAAATGGTGGTGGGTAGGAATTACTGACTAACATCTGTCTGTCTTTAATTAAAGAGCGTAAAAACTAGTAAACGATCAGCATGGACGGATGTTAAAAAAATTGATGTCGGTATATAATCATCATCATCATTAGTGTTCTGCCAAAAGGCAGGTTTTCACATGGTAGTTCTCCAGGCTGTCCGGTCTTCTGTCATCCTCTTCAGGTCTGCATAATTTCCTCTTCCCTTTATGACGTCTATCATCTTGTATCTCCTTCTTCCTCTCAGTCTTCTTCCACAAACCAATCCTTCCAAAGCATCTGCTAGCAAGCACTCCCTTCTCAATGAATGTCCCAACCAGTTCTTTTTTCTTTCTCTTACAACCTTCAGCAAACATCTTCTCTCACCAACCCTTTCCAATACTCTTTCATTACTTACTCTTTCCATCCAGATTATTCTCTCCATTCTCCTCCACATCCACATCTCAAATGCTTCTAACCTTTTTCCATCCTCTCGTCTCAGCGTGCTTGTTTCTGCCCCATATAGTGCCACACTCCAGACAAAAATTTGCCAAGCCTTTTCCTTAGTCCGTTATCTAATTTGCCACATGAGAGTCTCCTCTTTCTGTTGAATGCCTCCTTCGCTATGGCAATTCGAGTTTTCACGTCCTGGTGACATCTCAAGTCTTCAGTTATTGTGCTTTCAAGATACTTAAATTCACTTAGTTGGCTAATGGTAGATTGTCCTATTTTAATATTGGACAGTCTGCTTCTTGTACTGATGACCATACTCTTTGTTTTTGCTGTGTTTATTTGCATCCCATATTCCACACAAGCTTCATTCAGATCTTTCAGCATGTTATTCACTGACCGCTCACTTTCTGCCACTAACACCATGCCATCAGCAAATCTTATACCTTCTGTCCTCTTTCCACCAATACATATTCTTCTTTTCCCATCTAAGCTTTTCGCAATAATCTCTTCAAGGTATACGTTAAAAAACATTGAGGAAAGGCAACAACCTTGTCTAACACCTCGTCCAATGCTGCTTCCTTCTGACATTTCATTTCCAATCCTTATCCTTACTTTCTGGTGTAAATATAGATTCTGTATCAGTCGTCTCTCTTTCCAATCTACTCCTTTCCTCTTCAGAATATCCATCAGCTTGTTCCACTGAACTCTGTCAAAAGCCTTTTCTAAATCTATAAAAACAGCAAAGATTTCTCTATCCTTTTCCATCCCCTATAGTTCTTAACAGACCAATAGCATCTCTTGTTCCTTTTCCTCTTCTAAATCCAAACTGCTCCTCTGCAATTCTTCTATCCAGCTTGCCATATAACCTTCTGTTCAACACTCTCAGCAAGACTTTAGCTGCATGAGAAATTAGACTGATGGTCCGGTGCTCTTCACATTTTTTAGTGTTTCTCTTTTTCTCTATTGGTATCATAACAGTTGAAACGAAGTCCTCAGGCCATTCCCATTTGTCATATATCTCGTTACAGAGGTAGAATATTTCTTTTCTTGCCTTGTTTCCCGGACTCTTCAACAGTTCTGCTGGCAAATCATCAATTCCACATGCTTTCCTATTCTTCATCTCCTTCAGCGCCTTTTCTACTTCTGCTTCCAAGATGGTAAATCCCTTTCCATCTTCCGGCACATATTGCTCCTCTTCAACCTTAATTTCGCTTTGCATTTCATCCCCCTTATACAGACATTCAATATATTCTTGCCATCTGTTCAAAACCTCCTGTGGTTTTTCTGCTGAAGTACCATCCGCTCTTTCTATTTCCATGTTATTCCTATTTTTGTATGTTCGAAAACTATCTCACTAGCCAGTCTATACATCATTTCATACTTTCCTTCTCTCTCCATTTTCTCTATTTCGTCGCATTTCTGTTTCATCCATTTTTCTCTTGGTTCTTCAGTTTCTCTTCTTAATTCATTATTCAGTTTCCTGTACTTTTTTTTGCCTTCTTCAGTTTCTACTCTTTTTCACTTTCTCCGCTCTTCCATCTTTTTCAACATGTTTTCTGTTGTCCATTCTTTCCTGGTGCTTTGGGATACTCTAATTCCCAGTACTTCTTTGGCATAGTCCATGAGTCCTTCCCTCATTTTTATCCATTTGTCATTAACACTTTCATCAACACTACCTCTTTGCCATTTTTCCATAAATCTGTTCTCCAAATCTGATGCCATTCCTACCTCTTTGAGTCTTTCTATGTTTAGTCTTTCCTTTGCTTTACCTCTCCAGACTTTTTTCAACTTCACTTGTCTTTCTCCCATCACTCGGTTGTGGTCTGAATTTATATCCGCTCCTGGATAAGCTTTCTTAAAACAGTTACTAAACCTTTTTTTGTATCAGGATGTAGTCCAACTGATATCTTTCCCTATTCAAATTTGATATCCATTTGTAACGTCTCCTTTTGTGGTGTTCAAATAATGTGTTATCCACTGCTAATGAATTTTCTTTACAGAAACTGATTAGTCGTTCACCTCTCTCATCTCGTATTCCTAATCCAAATTTTCCTACTGTATCTTCATCTTTTCCTTCACCCACCACTGCATTCCAGTCCCCCATGATGATAACGCAGGCATTTCTATTTTCTTTCTTGATGAGTACTTGTATTTTCTCATAATATTCTTCCACTTCCTCATCTCTATGCTGGCTGGTTGGCATATATACCTGTGTTAATACCAAATCTTTTGAACTACCCTTCAGTCGTATCATCATCAGTCTTCCATCAATATATTGTACCTTCATTACCTTATTTTTCAACTTTTGCCTACTCCGTTTTCATCACTCTTGATTTCCCCTTAGTAAAAGAGCTTATAATATCCACTTTCTATCTCCCCATCCTCTCCCCATCTCATTTCACACAAACCGAGGGCATCTAATCTGTTCCTTTTCATCTCCTGTTTTGCATTCTCTAGCTTTCCTGCTTGCAGTAGTGTCCTCACATTCCATGTTCCAATCCGTATCTTTTCCTCCCTTCACTGTCCCTTTCTTCCTTTCAAATACGTCTACTCTCAATGTCTTTCCCTCCCAGAGATCCGAATGAAGGGAAGTTTTAACTCCGGAATCTTTCACATGGTGAGGCATACCATGTACTGCTTGGGAATATAATGTGGTAGTTTCCCGTTACTTTCCACATAGGCAGTAGAACGCCCAGCCTAAAGTCAGCCGCTCACCATGAGTCAGACGCTGTCTGTAGCTACCCCTCTGGGGTTCAGTCGCTACTTGTACTCTTTTTCTACCCAAAGAGAAAAGGTGCCTCTTCCGCCAGCTCCGCCGTACCGGAGTCCATCTTCTCCGCCTTCCCTGCCTCAACGGCACCGTATCCCTGGAAAGGGGCCCTCACGAGGTACTATCACCCGTGCCAGGTGAACCAAGGTTTTTTAACGACGTCTTATTCCTCCCCCTCCCACTTTCTCAACCGGGCTTGGGACCGTCTATGGCGGTATATAATGACTCGTTCCATATCATTACGATTTATCGTGCAAATGATACATGGGACATGAAACTAAGTAACTAACTATAGGTACATCACAAAGCATGGTACAGATTTATATACTTTGAAAATGTCAAAATGAAATTCAAATGTAAAATCAAGCAGATGATGAAAGTACACGTATATTCCAATTGCGCTATGTTCGGTTATTCCTGAAAAACTGACAGATTTACTGGCGAAAAATATTCCAGGAAAAGAAGCAAATAGGCTGCTACTGGAAAGGTAGGCCTACATCTTACACAGGTTATGCTATCATTAGTAAAAAGTTACTTATATACATGTTAAGTCAAAATATCCATTTTAAGGGGTCTGAAGCGTTTGAGACCATTCCCTAAATCATATGTATAGTATTCCACAATGCTGGATGGTAATTAAAAATTTATCGTTTTTTACCCTGTATGTTCCTATTACTGACCACACATTGAATGACGTATCGTTGGTAATATTTAAGAGCGAGAAGATGGGTAAACTACAGTGAGGTTAATGCATTGACAATCTACTTAAACAAGAACTCTATTCTGCTTGGGGATATACCTCTATGCAGTTCTGTTTCTTTGACATTTCAATAATCATTCACTTTGTTGACATGCACAAGGTACGATTGCATGCCTTGCTTCTTTGCACACGTTTATGGGCTAGCAAAGAACACACAGATAAGTTTTTTTGCGGGCGTGAACAGTAAAAATGTTGTACATACGAGCTGAAAGCTGAAAATGTAACGAACAATAAGCAGTACCAATACCAGTAAGCAAACAAGCATTGGTTTCGGAGTTTCAGTTTCATTTGCTACCGGTACAAAGACAGTAAAAGTGCAATTAAATAGATTACGAAAGCATACTTTTGACATTACTTCCTTCTGTTTCTGGTTATTCGAAATATAGTAGCAGAAAACAAGTTACATTATCGAGGCCAAATGTTGGGTATTAGTGAGTAAATATGCAGTCAAGAAGTCAGAAGTAGTTTATCTTGTCGCGGAATTGAAGTAGATACTTCCTGTGAGTTAGTATGGGCAGAGGTCATTGTTGGCAACCGGAATAAAATGATAATTGGATACTTTTACTGACCTCCAAATCCAGATGATACAGTTGCTGAAAGGTTCAAAGAAAACTTGAGTTTCATTTCAAATACGTACCCGGCTTATACGAAAATAGTTGGTGGTGACTTTAATTCATCCTTGATATGTTGGCGAAAATACATGTTTAATTCCGGAGGTACGCATAAAATATCATCTGAAATTGTGCTAAACGCATTCTCTGAAAAACTTTCGAGCAGTTAGTTCGAGCCCACGCGAATAGTAAACGGTTGTGAAAACACACTTGACCTCTTAGCAACAAATAATCCTGAGTTAATAACAAGCATCAAAACCGATTCAGGGATTAGTGAACACAGAGTTGTCGTGGCGAGATTGAATATTGTAATCCTCAAATCCTCAAAAAATAAGCGAAAAATATACCTATTCAAAAAAGCATATAAAAGTTCACTTGACGCCTTCCTAAGAGACAATCTCCACTCATTCCAAATTAATAATATAAGCGTAGACCAGATGGGGCTTCAATTCAAAGAAATAGTATCGGCAACAATTGAGAGATTTATACCAAATAAATTAACAAACGACGGAGCTGATCCTCCTTGGTACACAAAACGGGTTGGAACACTGTTCCAGAAACAACAAAACAAACATGCCAAATTTAAACAGACGCAAAATCCCAAAGATTGGCGATCTTTTACAGAAGCTCAAAATTTAGCGCGGAATTCAATGCGAGATGCCTATAACAGCTTCCACAACGAAACTTTGTCTCGAAACCTGGGAGAAAACCCAAAGACATTCTGATCGTATATGAAGTATGTTAGCGGCAAGAAACAATCAATGCCTTCCCTGCGCGATAGCAATGGAGGTACTATCGAAGACAGTGCTGCCAAAGCAGAGTTACTAAACACAGCCTTCCGAAATGCCTTCACAAAAGAAGACGAAGTAAATACTGTATTCCAGAATTCGAACAGAGAACAGCTGCCAACATGAGTAACGTAGAAGTAAATATCCTCGGAATAATGAAGCAACTTAAATCACTTAATAAAAGCAAGTCTTCTGGTCCAGACTGTATACCAATTATGTTCCTTTCTGAGTATGCTGATGCATTAGCTCCATACTTAACAATCATATACAACCGTTTGCTCGACGAAAGATCCGTACCCAAAGACTGGAAAGTGGCACAAGTCACACCAATATTCAAGAAAGGGAATAGGAGTAATCCACTAAATTACAGGTCCATATCGTTAACGTCGATATGCAGCAGGATTTTAGAACATATATTGTGTTCGAACATTACGAATTACCTCGAAGGAAACGGTCTATTGATACACAGTCAACAAAGGTTTAGAAAACATCGTTCCTGTGAAACACAACTAGCTCTTTATTCACATGAATTGTTGAGTGCTATTGACAAGGGATTTCAGATCGATTCCATAATTCTGGATTTCTGGAAGGCTTTTGACACTGTACCACACAAGCGCCTCGTAGTGAAATTGCGTGCTTATGGAATATCGTCTCAGTTATGTGACTGGAGAGGTCACAGTTCGTAGTAATTGACGGAAAGTTATCGAGTGAAACAGAAGTGATTTCTGGCGTTCCCCAAGGTAGTGTTATAGGCCCTTTGCTGTTCCTTATCTATATAAACTATTTTGGAGACAATCTGAGCAGCCGTCTTCGGTTTTTTTGCAGATGACACTGTCGTTTATCGACTAATAAAGTCATCAGAAGATCAAAACAAACTGCAAAACGATTTAGAAAAGATACCTGAATGGTACGAAAAGTGGCAGTTGACCCTAAATAACGAAAAGTGTGAGTTCATAGACATTAGTGCTAAAATGTACTCGTTAAACTTCGGTTACACGATAAATCAGCCTAATCTAAAAGCCGTAAATTCAACTAAATACCTAGGGATTACTATTACGAACAACTGAAATTGGAAGGAACACATAGAAAATGTTGTGGGGAAGGCTAACCAATGACTGCGTTTTACTGTCAGGACACTTAGAAAATGTAACAGAGCTGCTAAGGAGACTACCTACACTACGCTTGTCCGCCCTCTGTTAGAATACTGCTGCGCGGTGTGGGATCCTTACCAGTTAGGACTGACGGAGTACATCGAAAAAAGTTCAAAGAAAAAAAATTGTTCAAATGGCTCTGAGCACTATGGGACTTAGCTGCTGAGGTCATCAGTCCCTAGAACTTAGAACTACTTAAACCTAACTAACCTAAGAACATCACACACATCCATGCCCGAGGCAGGATTCGAACCTGCGACCGTAGCGGTCGCGCAGTTCCAGACTGCAGCGCCTAGAATCGCTCGGCCACTCCGGCCAGCGTTCAAAGAAAGGAAGCACGTCTGTATTATCGCGAAATATGGGAGAGATGTCACAGAAATCATACAGCATTTGGGCTGGAAATCATTAAAAGAAAGGAATTTTTCATTGCTACGGGATCTTCTCACGAAATTCCAATCACCAACTTTCTCCTCCGAAAATATTTTGTTGACACCGACCTACATAGGGAGGAACGATCACCACGATAAAATAAGGGAAATCAGAGCTCGTACGGAAAGATATAGGGGTTCATTCTTTCCGAGCGCTATACGAGATTGGAATAATAGAGAATTGTGAAGGTGGTTCGATGAACCCTCTGCCAGGCACTTGAATATGATTTGCTGAGTATCCATGTAGATGTAGATGTAAAAACGTTCGAAATAGCCTTCGTGACACTATTATTCCTGTAAGCTCTATAATTTTCAGTATTTAAAACGCTTGTTACGCACACACGACAGAAATGATGTACAAGAAGCAATCGTAAACAGTAGTCTTATAATTCTTTGGGCTCCTTAAAACGGCGGCAGACACCGCCCACTCTGGCTTCAACATAACGTAAAGCGTAAATCTGTAGCGCCAACTCCCAATTTTTTAAAAATTCTATGGTCTCTGCCTGAGGTATACCGTTATTGCTCAAAACCGACGAGTGGAATTGGACACTAGAACTGATCTTGTAAAAATACTCTCGTAGCTTTTGCGGAACATTATAGTGTGGGTAAGCAAATACTCAGGAAAGATGGTGACTATCCACTTACGTGTTCCTCAACAGAATCCCGTCTGATACTGGCTTTCTGTCTTCTGGTTAGAACCCGAGGAAGTTCAGGCACCCTTCGAAAGCAAGTATCACTATTCGATGATAGTTAAACAGCGCTTAACGCTTATTACAGCACAAGTAGACACTCGGAGTCAGCTTACTCGTCGCGAATAAATATCGCGATGGTGCCAGGCAACTGCGCGTGACGTATCATAAGATATTCCATTGTTGAGAGTGTCGTCCGTGGCCGAATACAAAAAGCGACAATCGCTTTCACTGTAGCACAGCTTTTTTTTCCATCATACACAATACGTAACTGATTTAAAACATTCGTGATTCTTGAGAATATTACTAACACACGTTACCAAACCATTAACACGGGAATATGGGACTTCAGGCTCGCCACAAGCTAGTATTTAACGTATACTTTGCCCTAAAGTCGATCACTTTCCTTCTCTGTAACATAACTGGAGCCCCTCAGTTCAGAAGTTTATTGACGTGAGGATAATGTTCAGCCGTAAGAAGCTAGGTGCATCAGGAATTAGAGACTGTTGCGTTAAGTTTAGAGTAATAAGCACAAAACACTGAGATTCCGCTTACAAAAGTACTGTAGTTTCGCTTGGAAAGAGTTCGTTTTAAGAGACCTTTTTAATAGTTACAGCAAAACAACGGTAGACTTTAGACTTGCTGCCTCAAAAATATTTTCGGTAACTACATGTCACCTTATTTCGGAGTGAACTGTCCAGCAACTACTGCCGCTGTTAAGTAACCACGAAAATTCTTAAATATTGTTTCATTCACAAATGACAAAATGTGCACATCTTTAAACTGGAAATGATGTGGCATAAGCATTTGTGTTGGAGGGGGATTCGAGCTCATAACCTAGTCGATTTTTAACCAAGCAAAATCAAATGTTGGATTCCGAAACTTATGAGCAGTACTGAGGTTACTGCAATTAAATTAGGAGACAGAACAGTTTTGCATTACTGTATTTTAACTCGACTCCAATCACCGTTGTTTTATTTAACCAGTAACAATATTTGTGTCTGTTTGGACATATTACGTTATGGAAAGATCTGTGCTGACTCGGCGTCGAATGTGAGCATATCATCGTTGTTGACTACGCATTATTTTTCTCCAGTTGTTAGGGGTATCGTGTTTAAAACTGAAATGATATAATGAAAAGTTCTCTATCTGACTGGGAGTCAAATCAGCACCATTCGTTATTGCTGACAACGCACAGAGAGACGTTAAAAGTCATAATCATTTTTACGTGTAGTTTGTTGTGCCACAGCTTGAAATGAGATGATGAAATTTTTTGGGCTAGACCAGGTTCGAACTTACACCCGCGCCTTTCGTGGCGATCTCGAGTTTGGATTTTTGGGGAAGCAGCGAAAAGATGAAATTGTATGTTTCCGAACGGATCAATTCCAGCTAAGGGGAGATATGAGACTCAGTCGCAGTCCAGTGCTAATATTTTCGTCTCCATTCAAATCCAATAAGAAATAAGTATCCTGTGACTTTACATTATGAATGTTTCATTTATAACATGAAATTTCTGGTGAAAGAAAACTTACCTCTACTTGTCGAGCTATCCGCCTCTGTCATATCCCAAATTGTACTGCCTCTCCTTAAGTCGTCAGCAAAGGGCCATCATGTTTAATGTGAATTTGGAAGTACGATGCAACCCAACGTTATTCAGTTGGCGTTTCCGAGATGAAGCGAGACTGTTTGTGCTTGTTAAAAATGGTTGCCTGAAGCGTGAAACCAAAGCAGCCCTGAGCATGTGGTAATTTTACAGTGTCCAGTAAAAGGATCTCCTTTAGTTGAAAAAGTAGTTATAAGCAATCAAAGAAAGATACAGAAAATACTTTTATTTGTCAACAACAAGTATTACGCCATTTTACATTAACGGGTTTAGATAATTACCTCTGGTAAGTGGCGTCTTTCTTCGTTACACACTGACGACTCTATTCCCAGTAGTTGTCCATAGTTCTTCGTGTCGTTTCCATAAACGGCAGGCAGTTTCTCGGTGATTGCTACCTTATGTGCTTGCAGTATTGTGGGGAGATTTTTGTGTACTTGAGCCATTAAATGTCCCCAAAGAAAAGATGAGAAGGTGACAAATCATGTGACCTTGGGGGCCAGGCGGTGTCTCCTAGCCAAGAGAAAAGACGTTCAGGAAACGACTCTTTCAAAATGTCTAGAGGGCGCAGAGCTGTGGCACTGTGTTGTCGGAACCAGACTTCTACCTCTTAACATTCCCCAACAGACTTTGATCTCTATAATGTTTCAGTAGCAATTTGAATTAATCGTTACTGTTACGCCATCTTCTTCGAAAAAATCTCACGCCAAATTCAGCAATGGCGCACCAAACCATGGCACAAAGGCTGTGAAATGGCGGAGTTTCCGAGGGTTTTCTGCTCCCCTAACGGGAATTTCGTTTATTTACAGTACCTGACAATTGGAAGTGGGCCTCACCAGAATGAATCAAATCAGCACCATGGAGAATGTTCTGAAGAATTTCCTCACACACACACACACACACACACACACACACACACACACACACACACAGCTCTTCAAGTTTCAAAATCTCTCACACACTTTTTTTTTGTCATCAGTGTTCTGACTAGTTTTATGCGGCCCACCACGAATTCCTCTCTCTCCTGATCTAACCTCTCCATCTCAGTGTAGCACTTGCATCCTACGTCCTCAATTATTTGCTGGATGTATTCCAATCTCTGTCTTCCTTTAAAGTTTTTGCCCTCTACAGCTCCCTCTAGTACCATGGAAGTCATTCCCTCATGTCTTGGAAGATGTCCTATAATCCTGTCCTTTCTCCTTATCAGTGTTTTCCGCATGTTCCTCTCCTCTCCGATTCTGCACAGAATCTTCTCATTCCTTACCTTATCAGTTCACCTAATTTTCAACATTCGTCTGTAGCACCACTACTAAACTGCTTCGATTCTCTTCTGTTCCGGTTTTCCCACAGTCCATGTTTCCCTACCATACAATGCTGTACTCCAGACGTACATTCTCAGAAATTTCTTCCTCAAATTAAGGCCGAGATTTGATACTAGTAAACTTCTCTTGGCCAGGAATGCCCTTTTTACCTTGCTAGTCTGCTTTTGATGTCCTATTTGCTCCGTCCGTATTTGTTATTTTACTGCCTAGGTAGCAGAATTCCCTAACTTCATCTACGTCATGACCATCAATCCTGATGTTAAATTTCTCGCTGTCATTTCTACTACTTCTCATTGCCTTGGTCTTTCTTCGATTTACTCTCAATCCATATACTGTATTCATTCGACGATTCATTCCGTTCAGGAGATCATGTAATTCTTCTTCACTTTCACTCAGGATAGCAATGTCATCAGCGAATCGTATCATTGATATCTTTTCACCTTGAATTTTAATTCCACTCCTGAACCTTTCTTTTAGTTCCATCATTGCTTCCTCGATGTACAGATTGAATAGTAGGGGCGAAAGGCTACATCGCTGTCTTATACCCTTTTTAATACGAGCACTTTGTTCTTGGTCGTCTAAAAAAATGGCTCAAATGGCTCTGAGCATTATGGGACTTAACTGCTGAGGTCGTCAGTCCCCTATAACTTAGAACTACTTAAACCTAACTAACCTAAGGACATCACACACATCCATGCCCGAGGCAGGATTCGACATACCCTATGAACGTGTCTTGATATTTCTTTGGTCTCGCTTCCGTTGTTAACCGGAGCGTCAGAATTGCCTCTTTTGTGCCTTTACCTTTCCTTAAGCCAAACTTATCGTCATCTAGCGTTTCCTCAATTTTCTTTTCCATTCTTCTGTATATTATTCTTGTAAGCAACGTGGATGCATGAGCTATTAAGCTGACTGTGCGATAATTATGGTACTTGTCAGCCCTTGCGGTCTTCGGAATTGTGTGGATGATGCTTTTCCGAAATTCAGATGGTATGTCGCCAGACTCATACGTTCTACACGCCAACGTGAATAATCGTTTTGTTGCCACTTCCCCCAATGATTTTAGAAATTCTGATGGAATGTTATCTATCCCTGCTGCCTTATTTGATCTTAAGTCCTCCAAAGGTCTTTTAAATTCTGATTCTAATACTGGATCCCCTATCTCTTCTAAATCGACTCCTGTTTCTTCTTCTATCATATCAGACAAATCTTCACCCTCATAGAGGCTTTCAATGTATTCTTTCCACCCATCCGCTCTCTCCTCTGCATCTAACAGTAGAATACCCGTTGCACTCTTAATGTTATACCCTTGCTTTTAATTTCACCGAAGGTTGTTTTATCTCTCTTGTATGCTGAGTCTGTCCTTCTGACAATCATTTCTTTTTTGATGTCTTCACATTTTTCTTGCAGCCATTTGGTCCCCGCTTCCCTGCACTTCCTATTTATTTCATTCCTCAGCGAATTGTATTTCTCTATTCCTGTGTTTCCCGGAACATTTTTGTACTTCCTCCTTTCATCGATCGATTGAAGTATTTCTTCTGTTGCCCATGGTTTCTTCGCAGTTGCCTTCTTTGTACCTCTGTTTTCCTTCCCAGCTTCTATGATGGCCCTTTTTAGAGATGTCCATTCCACTTCAACTGTAGTGCCTACTGATTTATTCCTTATTGCTGTATCTATAGCCTTAGAGAACTTCAAACATACCTCGTCATTCCTTAGTACTTTCGTATCCCACTTCTTTGCGTATTGATTCTTCCTGACTAATATCTTAAACTTCAGCCTACTCTTCATCACTACTATATTGTGATCTGAGTCTATATCTGCTCCTGGGTACACCTTACAATCCAGTATCTGA
Organism: Schistocerca cancellata; assembly: GCF_023864275.1. Taxonomy (NCBI): domain Eukaryota; kingdom Metazoa; phylum Arthropoda; class Insecta; order Orthoptera; family Acrididae; genus Schistocerca; species Schistocerca cancellata. Next base: position 240,627,713 of record NC_064628.1, on the reverse strand, counting down.
TTTCCGAATCTCTGACTGTCCATGATGTAATCTAACTGAAATCTTCCCTGTCACCCCGCCTTTTCCAAGTATATCTCCTTCTCTTGTGATTCTTGAACAGAGTATTCTCTATTACTAGCTGAAACTTGTTACTGAACTCAATTAGTCTTTCTCCTCTCTCATTCCTTGTCCCAAGCCCATATTCTCCTGTAACCTTTTCTTCTACTCCTTCCACTACAATTGCATTCCAGTCTCCCATGGCTATTAGATTTTCATGTACCTTTACGTACTGTATTACCCTTTCAATATTCTCCTACACTTTCTCTGTCTCTTCATCTTCAGCTTGCGACGTCGGCATGTATACCTGAACTATCGTTGTCGATGTTGGTTTGCTGTCGATTCTGATAAGAACAACTCTATCACCGAACTGTTCACAATAAGACACGCTCTGTTCTACCTTCCTATGCATAACGAATCCTACTCCCGTTATACCATTTTCTGCTGCTGTTGATATTACCCTATACTCAACTGACCAGAAATCCTTGTCTTCTTTCCATTTCACTTCACTGCCCCTACTATATCTAGATTGAGCCTTTGCATTTCCCTTTTCAGATTTTCTAGTTTCCCTGCCACATTAAAGCTTCTGTCACTCCACGCCCTGACTCGTAGAACGTTATACTTTCGCTGATTATTCAATCTTTTTCTCAAGGTAACCTCCTCCTTGGCAGTCCACTCCCGGAGATCCGAATGGGGGGCTATTCTGGAATCTTTTGCGAATGGAGAGATCATCATGACACTCTGTCACTTAGCGGGTAAAAAGCACATCTCAAACCCCTAGAAAGATTTCAACCAAATTTGGTACGCATATTAGTTACGATCTGAAAAGAAAAAAATGTGGGGTAAGGACCACCAGACTCCTATTGGAGTGGGTGATAGTGGAGAGAGGAGGTGGGAAGAGGAGATGGGAAGACAGTGAGGAGGAAGTAGGAGATGGACAGAGAGGGGGGAGGAGGTGATCGAGTAAGAGTGGGTGGGGGGGGGGAGAGGTAGTGGAGGAGATGGACAGAGATGGGGGGAAGGAGGGGACTGACTAATAGACGACTCAAATAAATACATACCTACGCATTTTTTGAAAAGCAACTGTTTAACCGTGGGTAAGATTATGGGGCGCAGATAGTAGAATTATAAAACTCGATGTCATATAAATATATGTTCGTTGATTTTTTTGTTCTTTGCACCCTTTGAATTTTTGTTATTAAACTTTTTGGAGAGCTGTATCGGACATAAAATTGTAATGTGAAAAAGTCATTTTTATTAGAAATTTTTGAAACTGGATCATAAATAGTTATAAACTAGATGATGTTCATCAGCGCATTTAGTCAGTCAAAGAATCGTCCAACCTGGTGCTCTCTGCAAGCTGGTGAATTTAACTGTCATCAGCCTTGAGTCTTCATTTAATTTCACAAAAAGCATAGTAAAAGTCTTTATCCGCTTTCATTATTGTCTAAAGGAACGGCTCCTTCGTTTTCTGTTGCTGTGTATATTTGTTCAATAGATTTAAAAAGTCATATTTTCTCAAAGATATAAGCTAGCAATCCAAATGTTTTACATGATCGTACAATAATGTGTCTTCCTCATCACTGAATACTCTCTGAAGAAATAAACTTATTATTTCCTAAATCAGGTCTGACGACCACCCCTTGCTTCTCCTATAAAGCTTTTATTATTTCAAGATGTTTGATATTTTACATGACGTCTTTGGTGTTTTTTTTCAACGTATTTCTGTCCTGATTACTACATCTTGGCCCATTAAAGAAAAACCCAAGTAAAATTAGGTTTTTATGGTGTCCGTTTTCCCGATACAGTACGAAATCGCTTTATCCGACGATACAACTCGAACGTATTGCTGTGGAACCTTAACATCCCCATTGTTATACTTGTGCCAGGAATCTAGTTGTATCAGAAATTACTTACTCTTACTCTCTTGGCCCCACAAACCGCAGGCGGTTTTTGGTCTCTTCAAGTAGCCTCCTCCACAGCGTTCTGCCCTTGGCATTTTCTTCCCTTGTCCCAAGTATATGAAGATTCTTGGCAGCCTGGTCTCTCCACCTTGTTTCAGGTCTGTCTAAAGGTTTTCACTCTTTACGTTTCTTCTCGAACACTTGCCTCAATTTTCTCCCTGCTCTCTTCTGTAGACATGCCCGGTCCATCTCAGCCTCCTTGTCTTGGTTTATGGAACAATTACTGTTTCATTATAGAACTACCTTAGCTCTTTTTTTTCTTCTTCGCTATCTCTTCCTCAAAATCTGGTTCAAAGAGCGTCCGCTAGAATTTATTTTCGAAAACCTTTATCTTTCTCTCTCCATACTTATTCTCCGTATTTCGGTCCCATACAGTAGCTATAGTCTGATTGCAGTTATATACACTGAAGCGCCAAAGAAACTAGTATAGGCGTCTATAGTCAAATATACAGAAATGTAATCAGGTAGAATATGGGGCTGTTGTCGGCAACGCTTTTATAAGCCAAGTGTCTGGTGCAGTTTTTAGATCGGTTACTGCTGCTACAATGGCAGGTTGCCAAGGCTTCAGTGTTTGAACGTGGTGTTATATCCGGCGCACAAGTGATGGGAAACAGCATCTCCAAGGTAGCGATAAAGTGGTGATTTTCCCAAACGACCGTTTCACGAGTGTACCGTGAATATCAGGAACCCAGTAAAACATCAAATGTCCGACATCGCTGCGGCCGGAAAAAAGATCCTGCAAGAACGGTACTAACGACGACTGGAGAGAATCTTTCAACGTGACAGAAGTGCAACCCTTCCGCATTGCTGCAGATTGCAGTGCTGGACCATCATCAGGTGTCAGCGTGTGAACCATTCAACGAAATATCATCTATATGGGCTTTCGGAGCCGAAGACTCACTTGTGCACCCTTGATGACTGCACGACACAAAGCTTTACGCCTCGCTTGGTCCTGTCAACACCGACATTGGACTGTTGATGACTAGGAACATGTTGCCTGGTCGGACGAGTCTCGCTTCAAACTGTACCGAGCAGATGGATGTGTACGGGTATGGAGACAACATCATGAATCCATGGACCCTGCGTGTCAGCAGGGGACTGTTCAAGCTGGTGGAGACTCTGTAATGGCTTGCGGTGTGTGCAGTTGGAGTGATGTGGGACCCCTGAAACGTCTAGATACAACTCTGACAGATGAGACGTACGTAATCATCCTGTCTGCCCACGTGCATCAATTCATGTCCATTGTGCATTCCGATGCACTTGAGAAATTCCAGCAGGACAGTACGACACACCACACGTCCAAAATTTCTACAGAGTGGCTGCAAGAACATTCTTCTGAGTTTAAACACTTCCGCTGGCCACCAAACTCCTCAGACATGAACATTACTGAGCATATCTGGTATGGCTTGCAACGTGCTGTTCAGAAGAGATGTCCACTCCCTCGTACTCTTACAGATTTATGGACAGCCCTGCAGGATTTATGTTGTCAGTTCCCCCCAGCACTATTTCAGACATTAGTCGAGTCCACGCGACGTTGTGTTGGGACACTTTTGCGTGCTCGCGAGGGCCCTACACGATATTAGGCAGATGTACCAGTTTCTTTAGCTCTTCATTGTCTATCCTTATTTTGGTTCCTTTTGATGAAAGTTTGGATGGCAATAGTTATTTGAATGAGTGTGATGCTCTGAATGTCGCCTTTATCGTCGTTTACATTTCTTGTTTCTCAGCATTTCTATTTACTGCAACTCCCATGTACTTAAACTCTTCTGTTTCTTCAAACACGGGTCCAAAAGCGTGCATGGTTTCCTGCCTTTTTATCTCGTAATTTCTTTCTAGCCTCACGAATTTTGTTTTTTTTTTTTTTGGCATTTACCGCTAACCCTACTTCCTTCGTTTTTTGATATAGCTTTCTTGCCAGTATTTTCAGGTCATCTAAATTTTTACCGATTAATGCTACATCATAATTTTTACTGCTGTACTAATGCCGTCCTCTGTCTCACTTGTTGTATCCAGTGCTCCTACACTGAACAAGAGTGGTAATATTCCATCGCCTTCCTTGACTCCTGTTTCTATGTCAAAAGCCATGGAATATTCTCCATCCACTTTCATGAGTCTTTTTTAGCCTTCCAGGGTAACATATACAATATTTTTAATCTTCTTTGGTATTTCAAACTTCTGCATTTTCTCCCACAACGTTTCTCTGTTTATGGCATTGTTGTGTACGACTTCAGACACAACGGTGAGAAGACGTTGGCTACGGAGCGGCGTGGTAACTGTTATCTTACGAAAGTTGGACAGGAGCAGGAACGATTATTGAACAAATAACACAGTAAATAGAAGATTTACTTAACTTGTATTCCTTAAAATGTACGAAGACTCATTATAGGTGACGTAACAAGAAATAGAGTCCAGCTATTACAACAGCAACAACGATGCTGACGCACTCGTAACCAGGCAGCGTCTGTGTAGTCTCATGTAGTGATGTGATGTGGCTCCAAGCGCAAGAGGTTCGTCTCGCTTCTGCCGGCCTGTCTATATTGCGGCAGCAGAGGGCTCTGGAAGGACAGAGCCGCTGGAGGTACGGTTCAGCGGGCGTGCTCCGTTGGGTCCGCCAGACCCCTCACAACTACTACCGTGCTATCGGCGTCTCGCGGAAAACAGTAGTTCCGTTGCTATGACGCCCATGGGGTGATATCAATACGTGATACCACATCCATCATGGGCTTTATTTATGTCAACAAACAATAATGCCATTGTTTCGTTGTATTTCCCATGCTCTGATATGATTTATTTCAGTACAAATATCAGATCAGTGAGGGGCACGATTCTTCATATATCTTTTAAATATGGTTCCAATGTTTTCTGGACAACCTTGCAGAACACTTTGACGCTGTGCTAAGTGATGACATGCACTTTAATCTCAACACTCTTGTTTATCGCCATTTTTATGGATTGGCACTATGAACACTTCTTCCCACTGAGATGGCATTCTTTCTTCATTCTAAATGCCACGAGTGATGCGTTACTGTACTTGTGTCGCAATTGCATGTCTTCCCTTCTTAAGAATTTCAGCTGTTATTCCATCTCTCCCTGGAGCAGTGTTGTTTCACTTCAAGATGAAATATAAATGCGTTATTACGTATTCGTAGAGAAAACAGAATGGTCCAGACATCAGTTCTTGCACCGACTTTTGTCACTATGACAGAAAACTTGTTGCCGATCCGAAGCGCACTGCTGTTTTGATTCAAAATCGCGTGAGCGGGGGTCGACTAGATTTCACGCTACTTTTTGCAGTGGTGATGTCACTAGTGGGCTTACGACTATCGACTTTTGGGAGAGCGTGTGAACGACCCTTGGGTGAACTGTGTGCACTTCCATTATTCATTTCCTTTGTTGTGTGTGCTTTGTCGTCCGAACAAGATACTGCCAGGGAAAAAGCATCACAGGTGCGAGTTCGTTCCAGTGCCACAGAGACAAGCCACTTGTGCGAGTTCCTCCAGCACCACGGGCGGCACTGAGGATGAGGATATCGACTTCGCCTCGGCCAACTGCCGGCCAAGTACAATCCGCCGATGTCCGGACGATAATGGAGCAGCTCTCGCCCACTTGGTTATAGACCATCGTCCAGGGCTAACTTAGACAGGAAATGTCGTTTAGTGATCTCTTAGAAGTGAAAAGACAGTTGTTGTAAATTGAATTTGGCTATATACTTTGAAGTTTAGCTACGATTATTTGCACTTAGTCATTGAGGGACTTTTTGTGTTATATTACATGCAGTGCTGCCGACTTCAGTATTCAAGTAACAAAGATAAGTAAATCTTTCTTAACTCATTTTTGTGACTTTGTTACTAATTTGTCGGAGTGTTGTAGAACCTTCGATCTCCTAGCCAGTTACCTGACACTGGGGCATAGTCTTAGCGGTGTACTGCACCAGAAGCCGTTTCAGGAACTCACAACGCCGGCCTATCGTAACAACAGTGGTAAGTCGGCCTCCACAGCAGCAGCAACGAGGCCCGTGCAGAACTGGCGATGAGAGTTTACGCACATGGGAGTGCGCAGTATGCCGCCTCAAAGCAACGAAGCATTGATAATGTCTCACAAACACGCCACAGTTGTCATTAAATGTCAGTTAATAAAGCATCAACAATATAAGGCTTCAAGAGATATTCTGACACCAAGGCAAAACGCTGAGGAGAAAGCCGTAGCGTAATGGATAACGTGATGGTCTGCTGATTTAAGGATTCGCATCCTGCTTCATGCCAGTTTTTTTCATCTTAGCATTGTTATATTCTGGGACCTTGTTATGAGTGTAATACAAGTATGTTCTGCAATATTCGATGTTATTTAACATTTCCATGTGATTAGGGAACGAAGGATGAAGTAAATGTTTGGCTGTTTATTACCGAATATTCGGTGATTTCCGAGTAGATGTTTAGGCAGAAACCTGTCTGCAAGTGAGCGGGCAGCCATAGAATTCATATTGTTAGTCGTCACAAATACTTCGTTGTTTATTTCCGAATATGTGACGATTTCCGAGTATGTCGTTAGGCAAAAACCTGAGTTGTTGTTGTTGTGGTCTTTAGTCCTGAGACTGGTTTGATGCAGATCTCCATGCTACCCTATCCTGTGCAAGCTTCTTCATCTCCCAGTACTTACTGCAGCCTACATTCTTCTGAATCTGCTTAGTGTATTCATCTCTTGGTCTCCCTCTTCGATTTTTACCCTCCACGCTGCCCTCCAATGCTAAATTTGTGATCCCTTGATGCCTCAGAACATGTCCTACTAACCGGTCCCTTCTTTTTGTCAAGTAGTGCCACAAACTCCCCCCCCCCCCCCCCAATTCTATTCAATACTTCATCATTAGTTATGTGATCTACGCATCTAATCTTCAGTATTCTTCTGTAGCAACATTTCGAAAGCTTCTATTCTCTTCTTGTCCAAACTATTTATCGTCCATGTTTCACTTCCATACATGACTACACTCCATACAAATACTTTCAGAAACGACTTCCTGACACTTAAATCTATACTCGATGTTAATAAATTTCTCTTCTTCAGAAACGCTTTCCTTGCCATTGCCAGTCTACATTTTATATCTTTTCTACTTCGACCATCATCGTTATTTTGCTCCCCAAATAACAAAACTCCTTTACTACTTTAAGTGACTCATTTCCTAATCTAATCCCCTCAGCATCACCCGACTTAATTCGACTACATTCCATTATCCTCATTTTGCTTTTGTTGATGTTCATCTTATACCCTCCTTTCAAGACACTGTCGATTCCGTTCAACTGCTCTTCCAAGTACTTTGATGTCTCTGACAGAATTACAATGTCATCGGCGAACCTCATAGTTTTTATTTCTTCTCCATGGATTTTAATGCCTACTCCGAACATTTCTTTTGTGCCCTTTACTGCTTGCTCAATATACAGATTGAATAGCATCGGAGAGAGGCTACAACCCTGTCTCACTCCCTTCCCAACCACTGCTTCCCTTTGATGTCCTTCGACTCTTATAACTGCCATCTGGTTTCTGTACAAATTGTAAATAGCGTTTCGCTCCCTGTATTTTACCCCTGCCACCTTCAGAATTTGAAAGAGAGTATTCCAGTCAACATTGTCAAAAGCTTTCTCTAAGTCTACAAATGCTACAAACGTAGGTTATCCTTTCCGTAATCTTTCTTCTAAGATATGTCGTAGTGTCAGTATTGCCTCACGTGTTCCAATATTTCTACGGAATCCAAACTGATCTTACCCGAGGTCGGTTTCTACCAGTTTTTCCATTCGTCTGTAGAGAATTCGTGTTAGTATTTTGCAGCTGTGACTTATTAAACGTCGGCCGCAGTGGTCTCGCAGTTAAGGCGCTCAGTCCGGAACCGCGTGACTGCTACGGTCGCAGGTTCGAATCCTGCCTCGGGCATGGATGTGTGTGATGTCCTTAGGTTAGTTAGGTTTAAGTAGTTCTAAGTTCTAGGGGACTGATGACCACAGATGTTAAGTCCCATAGTGCTCAGAGCCATTTGAACTTATTAAACTGATATTCTGGCAATTTTCACATCTGTCAACACCTGCTTTCTTTGGGATTGAAATTATTATATTCTTCTTGAAGTCTGAGTGTATTTCGCCTGTCTCATACATCTTGCTCACCAGATGGTAGAGTTTTGTCAGGACCGGCTCTCCCATGGCCGTCAATAGTTCTAATGGAAAGTTGTCTACTCCCGGGGCCTTGTTTCGACTCAGGTCTTTCGGTGCTTTGTCAAACTCTTCACGCAGTATCATATCTCCCATTTCATCTTCATCTACATCCTCTTCCATTTCCATAATATTGTCCTCAAGTACATCGCCCTTGTATAGACCATCTATATACTCCTTCCACCTTTCTGCTTTCCCTTCTTTGCTTAGAACTGGGTTTCCATCCGAGCTCTTGATATTCATACAAGTGGTTCTCTTTTCTCCAAAGGTCTCTTTAATTTTCCTGTAGGCAGTATCTATCTTATCCCTAGTGAGATAAGCCTCTACATCCTTACATTTGTCCTCTAGCCATCCCTGCTTAGCCATTTTGCACTTCCTGTCGATCTCATTTTTGAGACGTTTGTATTCCTTTTTGCCTGCTTCATTTACTGCATTTTTATATTTTCTCCTTTCATCAATTAAATTCAATATTTCTTCTGTTACCCAAGGATTTCTACTAGCCCTCGTCTGTTTACCTACTTGATCCTCTGCTGCCTTCACTACTTCATCCCTCAGAGCTACCCATTCTTCTTCTACTGTACTTCTTTCCCCCATTTCTGTCAATTGTTCCCTTATGCTCTCCCTGAAACTCTGTCAAATTGCTGCAAGTGAGACGACGAGTAGTTACATTCACATTCGTCCTTCTCACAAATATTACGCACGTCACGCAACCACAAACACGTTCCCGCAGAGTTATCACTACAACTGAGATTTCCCTGTCACTAACATGTCCATAAACATCAACTCGGCTCTGTAGCGATCGACAAATCGATAGCCTCGTTCCTGGTCGCCTTCAAAGCGCCACCACGTCACGATTATGTCAGTTCTTGTAAAAAGTAATGTGAAACGTCCACGACTCCGTGAGCGGTCTTGTTGGTCTATAGCACTGCAGTGGCGCTGAAGTTTAGAAACAGCTCTTGTCTGAAACAATATTAGTCGGCGTTCCCGTAAACTCTCGTCCCGGACGGGACTTCACATCGCACGTAGTTTGAAAAACAGTGTAACGGAACGAATTATTTCAAAGTTAGAGTGGAACCGAGAAAATTCCGTAATTAAATCAGCAAACGGAAACTGGTTAGAGTGTGAGCAGTGTCCGGAACGCAGGTAGGTGTGAAGGTGGTCCGTTGCAGGGAGAGCAGCGGCGCGCGTCCCGCCGTGTCCACGGGCGACTGGCCGCCGTTAATTCGCTGATGGGCCGGCTCCCGGCCAATCAAGCTGCCCAGTGGGTCGCGTCCGGCGCGTGCGCCGCTACACCGGCCTGCGACGCGCGGCGGCCCATCCATCGCTCCCAACAGTGGGAGCGACGCGCAGGGGCCGATAACGACCTGCGCACACTCGGCGCTCCGCAACGAAGCTATATCACCGCTGGGAGTCCCTGTCACGTGCTCCGGGTTCACGTACCAGCTCTCAGTTCCTTTTCCAAGCGTTAACATTTTTTACCTCATCTACGAGAGTCACTCCAAAAGAAATGCACACTATTTTTTTTTAATCCTTCTTTTATTCTACATGTTTGAAAGCTTTAGAGTGTGTAGATACATCCTTTAGGAACAGTATTTTCATTTCTCCACGTAATTTCCATCCCTCTCAACTGCCTTACGCCACCTTGGAACCAGCGCCTGTATACCCGAACGGTAAAATTCTGGACCAACCTCTTGGAGCCACTGTTTGGCAGCGTGCACAAGGGTGTCATCATCTTCAAACCTTGTTCCACGAAGAGAGTCTTTCAGTTTCCCAAAGAGATGATAGTCACATGGAGCCAGGTCAGGACTGTTAGGCAGGTGTTTCAGTGTTGTCCATCCGAGTTTTGTGACAGACGTGTGGCAGTGCATTGTCGTGCAACAGCAAAACATCCTGCTTTTGCCGATGTGGTCGAACACGACTCAGTCCAGCCTGAAGTTTTTTCATTGTCGTCACATATGCATCAGAATTTATGGTGGTTCCACTTGGCATGATGTTCACAAGCAAGAGGCCTTCGGAATCGAAGAACACCGTAGCCATAACTTTTCCAGCAGAATGTGTGGTTTTGAATTTTTTTTTTCTTGGGTAAATTTAGACGATGCCACTCCATTGATTGCCTCTTCGTCTCTGGTGAAAAATGATGGAGCCATATTTCATCACCTGTCACAAATCTTCCAAGAAATTCATCTCCACCATTCTCGTACTGTTCCAAAAGTTCGCTGCATACCGTTTTTCTTGTTTCTTTCTGAGCCAGTGTCAACATCCTGGGAACCCACCTGGCGCAAACCTTTTTTAACGCCAACACTTTCAGTATTCTGCAAACACTTCCTTCCCATATCCCAACGTAGCGTGACAATTCGTTCACTGTGATGCGTCTGTCAGCAGTCACCAATTCGTTACCTCTCCGCACGTTGTCTGGAGTGTGTGCAGAACGAGGCTTGCCGCTGCTAGGACAATCCTCAATATTATCGTGCCCGCTTTCCTCATGTAACCTGCTTGCCCACCGGTTAAGTGTACTGCGATCGACAGCAGCATCTCCATACATCTTTTTCAACCTCTAGTGGATGTTTACCACTGTCTTCTTTTCACAGCACAGGAATTCTATGACAGCACGTTGCTTCTGACGAACGTCAAGTGTAGCAGCAATCTTGAAGACATGCTGTGACGGCGCCACTCACGGGAACAGGTTGAACTAAGTTTAAAAACAAGCGGGAAGGATGTATCTACACACTGTAAAACTTTCACACATGCAGAATGAAAACTGCATTTTTACAAAAATAGTGTGCATTTCTTTTGGAGCGACCCTCGTACAACTACCTACATACTCTCTAATCCACCATAAGGTGCATGGCGGAGGGTACCTTGTAGCACTGCTAGTCATCCCCTTACCTACTCCATTCGCAAATGCAGCGAACGGAAAACGACTGTCTATATGCTTCCGTACGAGCCCTGATTTCTATCGTCTTTGTGATCCTTACACGATATGTACGAGGTGCTGCTATGAAATGGGGGGGATTTGTGCTGCCACAGAGTAAGACGCGTGCGCCAAAGATGAATGACCAATAACTGTGAAACGTGACGTCTTCTCACTCGAACGCGCCATCCTTGGTGTCTGTAAACAAATCAGTGTGGCCGTGGCCTTCGTTTGTGTAGGAGCTGTTGTTTTGTTCTGTCGGAAGCACGATAAGTGTAATGATACAGCAAATGAAGATTCACATGATTCTTGGAGAAACAGCTGCTGAAACCTACATTTTATTAAAAGAAGTGTGTGATTCAAGCGTTTCCAAGATGGTTCAAATGGTTCAAATGGCTCTGAGCACTATGGGACTTAACTGCTGTGGTCATCAGTCCCCTAGAACTTAGAACTACTTAAACCTAACTAACTTAAGGACATCACATACATCCATGCCCAAGGCAGGATTCGAACCTCCGACCGTAGCGGTCACGCGGTTCCAGACTGTAGCGCCTAGAACCGCTCGGCCACTCCGGCCGGCTTTCAAGATGGCCGAGAGGACGTTGAAGATTACTTATGCACGGGAAGCCCCACAAAAAAACCGATTGAGTCACCGAAAAAGTAGATAATCTCCTTCCGTATGACCGTCGGTTGAGTATTCAGTCGATTGCTGAAACTGTAGTAACTGACAAAGAATGTGTAGGGCATATTTCACATAACCAGTTTAATGTTAGAAAAATGTCAGAAAAAAAACTGGTTCCGAAAATTCTCAAGCTCGAACAAAAAGAAGCTCATGACAATGTTTGTACTGCCACTTTGAATACCACTAAAAGTGATCCTAATTTCTGGAAAGAGTGATAACATGTCACGAATCTTGGTTTTTCACTTTTGATCCAAAAACTAAGCGCCAATCCAAGCATTGGAAGGACCCAGCTTCAACGAGACCGAAAAAAGCTCGAATGAGCAAAGTAGGATTCAAAGCGATTGTGGCGTTGATAGTTACGATGCCACAACGTAGGCACTACGACAGAAGACTTACTACGCCGACCACAGTGCCCCCTGGACGACGCTGTGGAGCTCAGCGAGTGCCGTCTTGATTTCTGCCGATTTCCTCAAGAGCTGGCGGCCTGGAAATATCGCTTCTACTACCGAGGGGGCTGGTTCGCTATTGAGACTTTGTATTAGTTACGTTCAGTTGAAGTTTGGACAGCAACGAGTATTTGTTAGCTTGAAGATTATACAGAACAGTTATCCTAACTTCACAGCATTAGACACTGACTACGGCTTCACACCTACGTCCTCTTATTTACTTCTGTTTTTGACTCTATTAAAAGTGTTAAAGTTACATGCAGTACCGAAGTGCATCACCTCTCCTGCTCCTACTCGCTTCCTTCACTCTCGGCCTATATTACAGAAGCAGTTCACAGGAGCAGACCCACGCCCCGCCTATCCAGGTGGGATACAAAAGCGATGATGATTGCTTTTTCGATATTCATGGAAATGTGTATATTTACTAGCTTCCTGAACGTCAAAAAATTAGTCAACATCGATATCTTGAGGTTCTTGGCCAACCCCGTGAGAAAATGAGAAACAAACGATCCGAATTGTGGAAGAATGGCTCATGGATTCTACATCAAGATGAAGCACCGGCTCATACCACATTGTCTATTAAGAGGTTTCTATCGACGTACAGGAGCACAGTATTAGACCACCCACCTTATTCGCATGACCTAGCACCATGTGAGTCTTATCTGTTCCCCAAAGACAAATCTGCATTAAAAGGAACAAGATTTCATTCCTGTGAAGCAGTGAAAGAAAAAGCGGCACATGCTATCGAAGAGCTCACAGAGGAAGACCTCCAGCAACGTTTCCATCAGTAGAAAATCCGCGTGAAGCTTTGTACGGATAGAGGACGTGAGTATATTGAGGGCGACAATAACTAAATATGTGTTTGAAGTAAAATGTTTTACAGCAGTAGTCTCGTTATTTTATAACCACATATCATATGTCGGTGGCAGTCGTATCATTCCGCAGTCTGCCGCAAATGGTTCTCTGAACTTACCAACAGTTTTTGGCCAAAAGAGCCCCGTCTACCCTCCAGAGATTTCCGTTTAGGCTCAAGGAGACTAATCAGAGTACTCTGAGACCAAGAGATTGCCACGGGAGAGGAATTAGTGGCGCGCCACATCGAGACAGTCAGAAGACTTGAAACGCGTCGGTCTAGTATGGACTGAAACGTCTCATGTTTTTATCACGAATGATTCATTCGATCAATATCTGAATCATCTTTCGTTGTCGATTAATAAACATTTAATACTAATTACGGGTAAGACACGTGATTACAAAGATCTAGTCACCCTTCCTTGATGTTAATTTCGTTCTGCTTCGTAATAATTTTGCATGCCAATATATTGTAGTTGCTTGAGCTATCTCGGTGAGCTGTGGTTGGAAGTAACCGAAGGCTGAGGCAAGGAAGGCCGGTGAGCAGGTTACCCCACCAGAGGATGGGGGAGGTTGGGGACGAGGAGCAGGTCCGACGCAATGTTTGATGAAATGGGTCTCCATGAATCTAGGTAGGAATCAAGTTCTTCAGTTAGAAGTAATTGTAACCAACATGAGCCTTAGGATTTACTGAATGTTACGCACACACATTCCAGCAAGGCTCAGAAAACTATAACGCCATATGTATTCACGCATTTGACAAAATCAAAAGTTTCCCCCTTACCAAAGTACTTCACCTAACACACCGGTTATTCGTTGTTGGGTTCTATCTACTAAAGTAGTGGTAGTGGCGGATAGTGCACAACGCAGGTATTTCCTCAACACAAGAACATAATCACCGCGAGAATTGAAACAAACATGAGGCAACATGCAAACGCAGAAAAAAAAACGCTCTCAAACAACACAAATTAATAAACAAACATGATGAAAAAGCTTATGAAAAGTGAATACTGAATAAAGTTGGTCTTACTGGTAACAACATCAGTTATTCGTAATGATTAGGACAGAGTCTGAAGTTAATGGGTCTGCAAAATTATGATATGTACGGCAAAAAGTAGTTCAATGAATGAAACAAGTTTTAACTATAATTATTAATGTTACTGAAAAATGCAGTGGAATTTTGTGTTGTGCGGTAATACGAAAATCAGTGGAATGAGAACCTAACATGGCTTTCACAAAAAAGCTCTTTACAACATTGTTGATATTAATAGTTCTCGAGGGATCAGATTTTTATCTCTAGTTAGCTGGTGCTGCGGGCGAGTCGTCGACGCTCCATCTTTGTTTGTAATCCCAGAGCATACAGACCAGCAACGTAGTTTTGGTGACCCTCGTGATCTTGGATGTCCGTAAGACACACTTCACGCAATTTACACGTGCCGTATCCCGACGTCATAACATTTGCTCACCGTTTATAGGAACAGTTTAGAATTTGTTATTTACCATTCGATTACGTCTCGGAACATTTCACATTACCATCGTCCTGTAACGTTCCCTGGCAGCACACACACTATTAATCAACTAAAATGACATTTAATTGTACTATGTACGCCGCTATGAAGCAATTCGTATGTACTGTAATTGTTTAACAAAAAATATTATTTAATTTTGTATAAAGGACGTTGGTTATTATTGTAATATTTTCTGTAATAATATTCTCGATGTATTTACGATTGTAATATTTCTATACTCATAATGTAATTACGAAATATGTTAATATCTGCGATGAAAAAAATGTAAAATATAGCCACAGAGGAAAATAATGTTGTAAGATTACAAAGAGATAGTCATAATCAGCAATAGTATAAATAGCACTACATAATGTGCATTCTTTGTCGTCTCCCTCGAGAGCTGAGAGAGAGAGGAACCTGTGACGTTGCATTATATGAATGAGTAGACTTCTTTTGTCTGTATCTATCCTTAGCCGCCATTAGAGGAGAAATTATAAAGGTGTGTAATTTTAATTATTGTTATGGTCTAAATACATTATAATTTATCAAAATTGTGTATTACTAATGTAAATTAGCTTGCCCATGTCATCTATAATACTTCTTTAAAGAATTTTCAGCACTTTTAGCGATTATCGTTGGTGTTGCTGGGCTGTGCCGCGACCGAACGATTAGCAGCGGCGGCACATTTAAAAAATTGTTCCGCTATAAAATTAACCAAACCCGTAAATCGGGAGCAGGTAAAATTAGCAGTGAATTACGAAATATTTTTCTTTTACAGCGATCCTGAGGCTGACTGAATTTATTACTGATTTTACATTTGTGCATTCATAGGCGGATAATTAACGTTGAAGTTGTTAATCTGTTGGTTCTTTCAATTTCTAAAGCAAATAACTTAAACGTATAGTGAAGCGTGTTTTGTCAATGATAATTAAACGTTCAGGTCGGCTTGGCAATATTTAACCATTTCATGCTAACAAAGACAATCTTGTGTTCCATAGCTAACGCCGGGAAAGAATTCAGTAAATATTTAAAAACCCACTGCGTTTAGAAAATATGTGCCAAGGTGGAAATACGTAAAAAATTTAATTTAAATAATTTTCAAAGTCATAAATGTTATTAATCAGCTAGTTTGAAAGTATCAGCATGAGAGGGTTGCTAAAGTTCACGTAATTTTAAGTGTGCTTAATTCTGTCTAAATGAATTTTTATTACCACACGTAAAAAAAGTGGTTCTACAACAAAGTTCGTACTGAAAGAGTAAATAACAAAAATATTTAAAGCCATTTCTTCTCCATTTTCATCCATTCATTTTTACATAATAAACATTATTTATATATATATATATATATATATATATATATATATATATATATTTCTCTCATTAAACTGGCGCCCAACAACGTGGGGCCCGAATAAGCATTGGCCACAAAATACCCATGAGATAATTAGGGAATTATTGTAGCCGAACTTTATTGGAGAACAATTAATAATTTTTTCATGTATTGTATGTATTGCCTAACAAATATTTTGTGGTAATACCTGTATACGATTTTTTGCATGAGAACACTATATACCCAGAGGCAAGCTGAAGAAGAGAGCTCATTATATCAAAAAATTAATTACCTACCACAATACCAGTGTAGTAGTTGTCCTGTGGGTAGTAAAGTAGCCTCAGTGCGGTGTTCTCGGATCATTAGTGGTGTGCTTGTTGTTAGTGTACTTTTTTCAAATAACAGGACATTTGAGTAGTTAGTCATCGTAGTATATAATAATTGTGTTTCAACAAATGACCATTTCTTGTGTGACTATGTTAGTGAAACCTGAGTGTTAGGATATTTAGTTCAGATTTTGTTTCTTTTGTTGACTATGGTTAGATTGCGTAATCAGACAAATATAAACATGGATAATGAACAACAGTTAGCAAGCAGTGATACCGAGTTAGAAAGTGGGGCACAAAGTAATGTTAGTGGAGTAGTTCAGGAAGAACAATGTGAGAATCTGGGGGCAGAAGGGCAAGAAATGTTGCCACTGCCAGCGAGTGATTCAGTTGAAAGTAGATATACTGTGCCACCCACAAGCACTAGACACGGACCAGAGAGTGGTGAGGTGTCAGAAGTGCAATCATCAAGAGTTATGTTCGAGCGCATGCTCAATTACCAAGCTACGTTTGTGCATGAACAAGCAGAGCGTGACCAGAGATTGGTAGCTGAATTTGCACGTATGCAAGCAGAACGCGATACTGAACGTGATGCCAAACAAGCAGAGCGTGATCGATGCCAGCGTGAGAGAGATTTGCAGTTAATGCAATCTTTGGAAGCTATGCAAAATGAGATTGTTAGTTTGAGACAAAACTATGAAACCATACCCAAAGCGGTGCAAGAACTGAGCGAAAGAGTAGATAATATCCAGGTGGCTAACGCCAGTATCGTAGATGAAATCAGTGTACTGGCTAGCAGGATGGAAAAATTAGAAATTGACACAAGTCAAGCAATAGAGCAGAAAATGTCCGAATAGGCGAACAAAATTGAAAAGGAATTTACGAACTGGTTAGAGGCAAAAGACACCGACCTTAATCAAACAACAGACGAGAAGGTGCACGCCGCGATTGAGGTCAAAGACTTGGGTTCGAGTGCGGAAGTGCAGGACCTAAGAAGGGCGGTGCACACTGACATTCCGCTGTGGCAGCGGAATGTCAACCGACGTCTTACAGAGCTGGAAAACAGATTGTTGCACGGCGACGCACAGGCGTGTGTGACACCACCCAGGTCCAACAATGATAGGCATATAAATACAACAGTGAAAAATTGCGGCTGCGAGACAGAACAGGCAACCAATGTTAGTGAAACAAACAAATGTCACTCCAAAATTGTGATTGAAGAAAGCCTGATTAAAAACCGACAGTTTCAGATCTTTACAACGGAGAAGAAATCTGTTCACCCTGTAGTTTTTATCAAGGGATTTAGAAACATTTTGCCTAGTGTTTGGAGTCATACACAGAAAATACAGTACGTTATGTCTTACATACAAGGAGATGCTGCATTATGGGCAACCGAAGCACCTGACAGTTGCGACACATATGAGTAATTTGAAAAGGCATTCTTGGCCAAATATTGGTCAACATGTATTCAGGAGAGATTACGGAAAGAGGTATATAATCCGGAGCCGTATTCTCCACGTTTAGGCAATTTGCGAAAATATTTTGAGAAATACATTAATGTTACTGGGACGAGCAGATTTCATCCCGGGATTTGATCAGACTTTTGAAATCACACTTCCCGATACACGTAAAGGAAAAACTTATACACGTACCGGAGAACGACATGGAACATTTACTGTCTGTTCTGGACTCAACTGACCTGATTCAGGAGGATGTTAAGGCAGCCTCTGAACAGGCTAGAAGTAACGGAAACGGTTACAGAAATGATCGAAATAACACGCCTCCACCAAATAATGGAAACCGCGGAGGTAACAATAGGAGACAAGATTATGTACAAAACGGGAATAGAGGTAGAGACCGGAACGGCAATAGTCCGTCGGTGAACTATGACCGGAAAAGGAGGTTCGAAGAGCGATATGAACCAGGCCCACCATGCAATAGTAGATGGAAAAATGCCAGGGGGCCGTGGAACACCAGTACCTATAACGATGCAAACCGAACTTGGCCACAGAACCAGAGGCCGGCAAAACAGTGAAAGATGTGACAGTAACCGACCGCCACCACAAAATGCGCCAATTGCGCAACCGTGGCAGCCGACGCAACACAACTTACACATAGTGGAGGTCAGCGACACAAAGCAGCCACACCCATCCACCAGTAATAATCCAACAAACTAGATTCAGCCGAGATACGCTCTCCATCGTCGGCTGAGGTTTAGAGTGAGAGCAGCCCGACACAGAACAAAACATCGGAAATCTGTATCCTCAGGTATAATGACGGGGTACAGATGGGACATGAATTAATAACTGAACCCCCCACGTGCACAATGGAGCACAAAGACGAAGTACAAGCGATAATAGAGATCAAAATTAACAATACTGATGTGCAAGCAAGCGTAGATACAGGTGCTACTGTCAGTGTCATGAGTATGGACCTATTCAGAGTACTGAGGAAAGAAAAGCGTATGCTGACTTTTCCTGTGAACAATTGCAAAGTCACTGGAACCATCAGTGCACAGCGACATATAATTAAACTCCAAGTGCGGGTAGAGATGTATATAGGGGGAGACGCCATAGCGTGCTCGTTCCTGGTAGTAAAGGGTTTAAAGGTAGCCTGCATTTTGGGGTAGATTTTTTGAGGGAAAGGGACGCAGTAATCGACCTTTCTCGGGGGAAATTAAGTTTGAAGAACACGGGTAGGAGGATATAATTGTCCATGCTAAGATCTGAAGAGGTACCTGTGCCTAATTGTAACGCTATTAACATAAAATGTAGGAATCAGTGGATACTACATTTAGACAATCATTCTCTAGGACAAAATCTCTATTATCCAGACGTACAAGGTGATCAATTAAAATCAAATGTGAACGCACTTGTGAACAAAGTATCGCAGTCCGAAAATTTTAACTCAATGCAACAGCAGTATTTGGTAGAGTTATTATCTGACTATGAAGATGTATTTTCAGAACAACCAGAAATTGTTAAGAGATATCAATACAATATCGAGGTGAAGCCTCACAAAACCTACTGTCGAGCCTCATACTCCATTCCTTGCTGCAAGAAGGAAATAGTAGCTATCTCTTAGCAGATCCCCCAATCAGGGAGAGTACGGGGACTGTATCTGCGTAAGGATGTGAAAATATTCCCACACTAAATGACTAATAGTCCTATGTGTTATGTGTAAAAAGGTACACCATTCTATTCGAAATGAATGAACGTTAATGATGTGTTATCTGTAGAGATAATGTACTAGTGTAGAAGTATTTAGTTATAAGAATATGATCGATTTTCTCTTTTGTTTATGATTATTTGTGTTATGTCTTCTTTTTGATTAGTGTTAGCTTAAACATGCTCTAAATGTCTGCAGAGATAACCTGATTAGTGTAATTATTTGTAGTGTTAAATTGTGACAGAGATCAGTCAGGAGAAACATTTTAGTAGTGATTAGTTTGTGTACTGCATGATATTATATATGTGTGTCAAACTTGAAATATTTCTTGGTAAAGTCTTTTCTATTACATACATTCATACACACACACACACACACACACACACACACACACACACACACACACACACACACACATATATATATATATATATATATATATATATATATATGTCAGATTGATAGGTTCGAACCCGGAATAGTATTGATAATATGAGATCCTGAGAAGTTTATTTTCAAACCAGTATTATCAAAGAGAATGCACCCAGTAGTGACCCAAGGGCACCATGGGAGGCAAACTTATTGCAAATTTAAGTAACGCAAAGTTACGCACAAAGAAGCTTCAATTGAAACATGTGCAGACCGAATCAGTAAAAAGAGCTAGCCTGTTACAGTCCTACTCAATTTCAGCCTACCGAGACTACACTGTAGTTACGTAGGACCTTGCAAGTAAAGTGAGACATAATTTCAAAGGAGTTATTGAACAATATGCCTGAATCCGTCTGGAATGCTCAAATAAAATCTACTCGAACATAAATATAGATGATTTTTGGGCAAACTAATACGAAATTTTAATATTTGTTACCACGTACGCAATTTTCACACACCTTGGTTAAGAGCGAACAAAGAAGTTACGAATGTGCTGTTACAAAAAATTGCACAACGGACATTGTAACTGAAAACACTTAAACAAAAGTGCAGTATTGTGTGGCAGAGACAGACAGTGACTGTTAAAACTGCAGCAATACGTCATAAGAAACTGTATCATCGCCGTGTGTGCAAGTGGACAAGGAAATTACACGATACAAACAGTGAGCCGATAATAGACTGTGGACCAAGCTAGTGTCAAACTATAACTTCTACTGTGCGTGTGTACAAAAAAAATATTCTTTGTGTGTCAAGGGACGCCATGAAAGCGCATTTACTACAGAGATACATTTTGTTCTAAGGTGAAAATTTGTGTGTGACTAATGACAAGTCATGACATGGTGAAAAAATATTGTGCGCCCATAAAACGCGTTACTGTGACAACGAAACATTGTGCAAACCAGACTAGTGAAGGCCTACTGAATAATAACTGCCAATAACTGTGTGCATCCTTTCCCACAGCAGGAAAAATGCCCATATGTATAGTACACTGTTTGTGAACTTGTTGCATGTTTGCTGGAGCACTGCAAGAAGATGTCACACGGGCAAGCTGATATACAACACGCATCCGGCTACTTCAGCCATGCAGCGGCTGCAGCAACCCGTAGCAGACCAAACAGCCACACGCCTCTCTGCGCCGTAGCTGTCAACAGCGGGGGCGGTGACCTACACGGAGCCGACGCGCCGCGCCGAGCGCCGCTCAACAATCACTCCGCACCGCTCACCAACTACAGCATTATTGACATATTCCAAAATATTTACACAAACTGCATAACATGTCAATGAACTCGATTTCTGACAAACATTGAACACTTATTATGTATACCCGTAAATTGACGAGAGAAAATGAACACTAACAAGTGTATGAGATGGATTTGTAGCACGTAGGTAGTGAGAACATTATGAAAGTGACGTTGTACTAAATGATTTCAAAAAACTAAGTGATATATCCTAGGACAAGTGACCTTGCAGTATATCGCAAAATGATAATTACGAGTTGTTAAACTCACGCAACAAACTTTCGTTGAACTGTATGTGACTGTGATATTATGTAACCGTTGATGACAAACTGCTAAATCATTTCAAAACAATTACTGTTAAAGAGACAAGATTAATCATGAACCAACTGGGATGGCTGGGCTCCGGCACAGTTTTGCCCAGGTTTCCTGTCTGCCTTCGCCCAAATGGGGGAGCCATGAACACATATATAACCCTGGGACTAATTAAAAGAGCCATTCCATTAAAAAAAACAGTATTGTAAAGAACATTACTGGCACCATTGTGTCAAAGTATAGAAACTCTGCCAAATTCTGCCAGGGGGCAATGTGACGTTCCCTGGCAGCACACACACTACTAATCAACTAAAATGACATTTAACTGTACTATATACGCTGCTATGAAGCAATTCGTATGTACTGTGATTGTTTAGCAAAAAAATATTATTTAATTTTTTATAAAGGACATTGGTTATTATTGTAATATTTTCTGTAATAATATTCTCGATGTATTTACGATTGTAATATTTCTATACTCATGAAACGTCCCCTTAGAAAAATTAATTAATTACTGTGCTGATAAACCTCTTACATTATTTGATTTTCAAACAGCTGAGCAGAACTGAACGCACTGAGACATTTCGCCCTTTACCTATTCTGATCAACACTAAACTGGCACACAATATTTTTAGCGCAACGCAATCTGACTTTCAAAAATCCCTACAAAAGAATGGCCCTAACTAACATTAACCTATACCTTTCACAAATCACTTACCTCACCAAAACTCTTCGTTACTCGAACTACTGCAGTACAGCGAGCGCCACTACTGCCAGCTAAATAAAAGATTCATACTACTGAAGGCACTAACTACTGAGAGGCATAGTTAGCAAATGAAAGATTTTGATAGAGAACAAACAATGTATTTTCCTTAATAGTGTTCAAAAGTTGTAATATGTATAGCAGTTCATTACATCCAGTATTACAAATTTCAAAACTCCGCCATTTCTCTCCCCACATCCACCATTGCTGGCGGCTCACCTCCAACTGCACAACGCTACGCGCTTTTAGTAGCCAACTACCCAACACTACAATGGCGAATATTGCAACAATGCCGACCAGCCTCAGTCTGCACACAGCAGTCAGTGATTTTCATACAGAGCTCTACGTGGCGTTACCAATATAAAAACCTAAACAGCCTACTTACATAGCCCCCACGCTCCCCACAAAAAATTTTACAAATTGTTTTGGGCAGTGGCCAATACAGATTTGAAAAACGTTTCATAATTACAATAACAAAGATATCAAATGCACACACTTATTGATACTATGTTGGTCAAAAGCTAAAATTTTCTTACAGTCCGTAAAGACAGTCCTGATCATTCATCACAGTAGTAATTACAGTTTTTTATCACAAAGTCTCATTACTAAAAGAAAATGCACATGGAAGTAGTGGATTTACATGCAGTCTTGAAGAAGTAGTGTTGTCCTTCGAAAGTAAAGACAGTGCTGACTCTTGACATGCAAACAGGTAATGGCCACAACAGAGCAAACCCACAGCAGAGTCAGTCGAAGTTTTGAAGAATATTGGTAGGTAGGTCATCACAGAGCAGACCCACTGTAGTCCTGGTAGAGATTATGGTATTGGTGGGTCACCAGAGGTGCAGACCCACTGCAGTCCTTGTAGAAATAATGGTATTGGTGGGCCATCAAAGATGCAGACCCACTGTAGTCCTTGTAGAGACAGCCAGCAGCCATCTGTTGCGACTGTGCAGGTGCACAATCACCATTGAAGGTCTTGTGGAGAATATAGCAAGTCTATAAACCACAACTTGTGCGCTCACAAAGTTTTTGGAATTGTCCTTAGAACCAGCAATGCTGTTAAACAGTCCCTTGCTGAATTTTTAACACATGTGCAAACACTAACAGTCCCATTTTTTTCTCCTCGCATATTCTGCGTGAACTATGACCAACAAAAACGTGTGCAGTGAAATGAAACTTAATTTTACGAACTGGTGTCTATACAATTATAAATTTACAGCATAAGAATACAATTACAAAGGTACAAAATACATCATTAACGAACATAACAGTACAGATAACATTTGTAGTAATACAGGCTTTATAAAGGAATAGAAATAAACATGTACATCAGTGTTACAAGAATTATGACATAAGTACATACATAAAATAATGACAATAGTTTTCGAAACATTAACTTCACTTATGAGCATTGAAACAGAATAGAATTAATAATGTCTAAACATCTTTACAAAGTAAATAACATATTATTAATGCAAATTATATTTGAGGATAACAGTATTCATCATCATAGTGAATGTAGCTTTCTACTAGAAAAATTCTACAACATAAATCTTATTAGCTAAACACATAAAGACACGATGAACACAAATACACAAGGGTACACAAACACATAGCGAACTAATACAAAAGGAAAGGATGGGGTTTGTTTTACTGCAGTATTTTCCAAACAAAACTCTCTTTACTTCATGGAGATCTCCCTTCGTTCTTCATTATTTCAAAAAGTACTATCTATACCTGCTTTCTGTACTCTTTTCGTAAAACTTCTCAATGCATTTCTTCCAATTCATCGCCACTCATTCTCTTATATAGTCTACCCCCTCTTAAGCTAACTTAAATCTACTGAGCTCAGATGCTAAACTAAGGGACTGTTGTGGGTTGGCAAGAGAGCCAACCTGGTATACTAGAGGAAGCCGAAAGGCACGCATTTTAGCTCACGCAGGCTGGCGTGAGGTATGTTTTACAGCATCAATAGTAACTGGTAATGGCGCCTTGCTAGGTCGTAACAAATGACGTAGCTGAAGGCTATGCTAACTATCGTCTCGGCAAATGAGAGCGTATTGTGTCAGTGAACCATCGCTAGCAAAGTCGGTTGTACCACTGGGGCAAGTGCTAGGAAGTCTCTCTAGACCTGCTGTGTGGCGGCGCTCGGTCTGCAATCACTGACAGTGGCGACACGCGGGTGCGACGTATACTAACGGACCGCGGCCGATTTAAAGGCTACCACCTAGCAAGTGTGGTGTCTGGCGGTGACACCACAGGGACGAGGCAATGCAACAGCACAAAACAATTAACACAAACAGCAATGACAAAAAATGCAAATTGGCAAAGCAAGCAGCAGTAAATGTAATAACTTATATCTAAACATGACAAACCCACAAGCAGAAAAAATTGTACACTAAAGACAACAATGCAGATAAGGGAAATGTATATTCACATCTTAATGTCTATTTAATTAAAGTGGTGCACCACAAAAGCTTATTCTACAAAAAATTACCAAGTACTTGAAAAGAAGATTATGTATGCAGTTACTGTTATTAGCCCCTTCTTATTGTTCTTTCCTTTCCAAGTGCTCCTTTTTCGAAGAATGTGGATCATAAAATTATTATTTAATGGATCTGTTGACAGAGAGTGTTCACATTGGCAAATGCATTTAATTTTATTTTATAAAACCAATGCTACAACACAGCTGGAAAACAGATATCAAATGAAATAAGCAACTATGTAAAGCAAAGCATAAAAATATCATTCAATACTCATATGACATTTCATAAGTTAGTAGCTCTCAACTCTCGTAGAAAGACCCTTGTCATAATCAGGTTTGCAGATGTAAGAATATTTCCCATCAATTCATAAGCATTTCAAGTGAAAGGGTACAGTACCGCCCGACATTGAAAATAGGTACAACATACTTCATTATTCTTGTCAGTACAACATATTTTTTCTAATAATAGCTCAATTTCAATTAATACAGCAAAGCCGGATACCAGTGTGGGAAAAAATGACAGTTTATTTATTTAATTGATCACATGTGCACTCCCACAAAATAAATCCCTACATCCAGTTTGGTGAGATCTGTGAAATGAATGAATGTATGGTCGTCTGCTAACTGCAGATAGTGAATGTGAATATATGATCATCTTTGAGACGTTGTTTTGGTCACCTTTGGTGGAACCAAAGAGATGAAACTTACCAGAGCTTTGAGCACCTGAAATGTGACTGACCAATACGATAGCAAGGTGCTCCCCCACTTCGGCAGAGGTGCGAGAGGACATGAAGAACGGCCATGTTTCAGTACTCTGCCGTTGGATCTAGTGTTGGTACGACCTGTCTTAGGTGTGCTCCGTAAAGTCAAAAGAGTGGAGACATGGTATGCATGTGAAATACTTAAGAGTAGTTTGGAATAATAATTTTTCTATTTCAGGAACTTTTGTGGGGAGAATTAAATGTCAGGCAGGTAATATTAAGGGGATCGTAGTAATCTTCGGAAGTGACCAACGGTCACAATGAAACCACGTGTAGCAATAAGTTGAAATACTTCCAAGTGCTTAAGTTAAGCTGAATTACTAGCGTGTGTACTATAAGTTGGAAACATTTAAGAAATGGCGTGTGCAGGACTTGAAATTAGAGACGAGTACTTCCACGTGGTGAGTACTGTGTGAGTCTCAATCTGTGTATGAGACAAAGGATAAAGAGAAGTACTCGTCCATGGTATCAATTGAGGGCTCGCGTGTGTGATGAATATGTTCTTAATATTACTTTGCGTGTTATGTTTCCGTTTGACGCTTGATTCAAACTATAATACTCTGAGAGAGAAGCAAGTTGAGTCAGCCGTCTATCCAGCAACGCCACTTTGCTTGCATTGCACAGGAAGACGTGCATATATCCTCCAGAGTTCATAGTAGGAAAGAAAAATTACGAAATGAGGCAGTGTCGTGTGAAACTAGGATAAATACTAATTGAAGTGGGAAAGCTGAAAGTGATAATGTTGTGACTATTCGTTGTGTTGTATTCCATGTTGCAGTGTGGTGTATGTCATGTAATTTAAGTATGTGTGGTTTGCATGGGTGAGTAGCAAGGTAGTTTCAGAGGTAGTGGGTTATGCATGTTCCTTTTGTAGCGCTCGGTCTGGAGGAAAGTTTCGTGATGATGGTTGTGAGAGTCGAAGTGTGAGATATAGCAAAAGATCCACCATCCTATCCAGAAAGTGCACTGTAGCATTAAATAATTACGAGACCATAAGACAGAGCATCACCAATGTAAAGCCATGCCCACTGGGCGGAATTTCTCATGTGTTATTGTTGTAGGTTATAGAATTTGTGTGTTTAGGTTATAGAATTTATCGGAATAAATAAGATAGTGAAAAGAAAAAGATTGGTGGACTTTTCCTTCGAATTGTATGTTGTCATGATATCCAGAATATGTGCGCCATTCATATTCAGTGTGACGGCCACGTGTTGATAAAAGCCATTAAATAAGAAAGAAAGTGTGGTATTGCCAGTGCGTAGTGAACAGTCAGTGTTGTCTAAATTACTAATAGTCAGATGTGCGTTTCCATTGCGTAATATTCAAACAGGGGAATAACTTGTAACTTAATTGTGAGTACTAGAGTTCATGTTACTCGATAAATAAGAATGAGCCCACTCGCATGGCAGACGACTCATCTTGCAGGCCTGACTGCTTGATGCCACAGTATGAGGAAGGCATGTGGGTGCCTCTCACAGTACGTAGCACAAAGTATGATATGTTTCCAAGTAATGAGCGTGTCGTATTTGCGATGCTTTCTACAATGGAATGTCAATAGCGAGGTTAATTGTCTCTTTTTTTTCCACCTAATGGCTTTTTCTCCAGGCGACTCACACAGCTGGTCGCCCATTACACATTACGTCAAGGTCACTTAGCTTTCTTACCGAAATATTTACGACACCAGTTTGCACAAGTGACAGTCTCATATAAAATATTTCACAGGTCGAGAATTTGCTTTAGAAATGTGTAGAAACAAAATCCTATAAATATAACAGTGTCTACAAAATTTTCGTCGGTATTGTGATACATTTACGCATATACATACATTTCATAACTCTTATAGTACGATTCTTGGTTTCCAACATCCCTTTTCACAAATCAGAGTCCCTAACCACTACTCATTATGCCTTACCTTATTACACATATACATATTCGTCGACATTCTTCAATATTTCATCATTATAAATATATAGCATAATCAAATTCCTCATATAGCATCAGCTTATTGATCATAGACATACCTCAACAGCATAATACACATTGTCATCGTAATAATAACATCATAAAACCTCAGCCAAATCACAAATACGTCGTAGCTTTCTGCAATAACTTCAAACCTTAAAAAATATTTTCTGCTCATTTCAATAGTGTCATCTACCTCAAACGTACTTTAAAAATCATGATCCCATACCAAATACGACATTCAAAGCTCTCATAGTATCACAATGGTTCCGAAAAAATATGAACAGTTCACATAGTTCAGACAAAATACAGTTTCATAAGTGTGAAGTTATCCAACTGTGTAATTGCGTAAACATCTGTCACTGACATAGTAAAATAACATGTTTGTCTCTCTCAGTTAAATGATCAGATAGCTGTGTAATTTATGTGTTAGAGAAATATGGTACCGATGTGTAAAGTTTTATAAGCAAATAGCTTATTATATTAGCTAGGGCTCCTTGTGCTTGCCAAACACATGGTACACAAAGTAAGCGTCCCCCCCCCCCCCCCCCGAGGATTAATGTAATTATACCCTCAGGTGTTACAGATTACAAAAATGGAATGAAATGTATCACGGAAAACCTTCGTATCATTGTACTTCAAATATCTTTAAAAAGTGAAATGCTTTGCGTATAGATATCTTAGTTATTATGCTTATTGCCGTGATGAAGAAAGTACTGTGCTGTAACGTATTGCACAAAAATTACTACTAAAACATGTTTTACTTTCCAGAATAATTCAGAAAAACTGTGCAGATATAAAACAGATACAGTGCAAAAGCAATAATATAAATTGTGTCACTCATTAAAAAAAGCAGATTATCTCTCAATAAGTGGTTTTACATGTGAAGTGTGGTGCAATCCTTTACTCAGCGTTTCAACTTGAACGCAATTATCATGCGGTATACGTCGGTAAAGAATACTGGAATTTTTCTCAAGGTTAGCGTCTATGTTATTTTTCTCTGAGCCAGCCGCCGCATGTGGCTGCCTGCGGTGCGAGTCATTGTCTGTCTCTTTGTTGGCGCGCGTCGTTATTGGGATTAGGAGACCTAACTTCTACAAATTCACCTTGCCGAGAGGGCCCTGCCCTGTTTGAACCATGCCAATTTTGGTTAAATTCTGGTCTGTTATGTCGGTAGTTTACATAGTTTCTTTTTTGTCGGTTATGTGGTGGAGAATTTCTCCCGGAATGGTTACTGCACGGTGGACTATTGCGTCTGACGTTATTCTGTCTCCCTTGATAATAATTATTTTGGTTCCCATATTGTCTGTTTCTCTGATTGTCTCTGTGATAGTCATTACTGTAGAGAGGTGATCTTTCCCTGTAATTATTACTACCCTGCCAACGGTTGTCATACGGGTGGTGTCTGTTTTGGTCACGATTTGTATTGTGAGAATAGCATTGTCGTGTCTAGTTAGTACTTCTTTCATCGTGGAATTGTGACGGATGTGACCTGTAATTGTTGTGTTCCTGTTTTCGCGTTCCGCGATTGTCAGGGTCAATTTCCAATTCCTGTAACAGTCCCTGAAAAGCTTCAATGTCGTCTTTGCAACGTCCTGCCAAAATAATATGTCGTAAATGTTCAGGTAGTTTGATTAAGCAAATGCGGATGAGTTCTGAGGGGCTGTATGGGTTTGACAGATACTGATTCTTGGGCAACATGTCTTCAAAATATTTCACAAGACTGGAAAATTCAGATTGTTCGAAATGTTTCATCATTATGATGCTATGTTTTACTCGGTCTTGTGTAGCTTGAGACCAATATGCTGAGAGGAAGGCATGATAAAATTCTCCTTCACTTTGACAATCGTGAATGCCCGATTGCATTCTGTCAGCTGGTTCATTCTATAAGTAGCCACACATAAATTCTAATCAGTGCTCTAATGACCAGTTGGGAGGAAAACAATGAGAGAATTGATGGAGCCACGCTTGTGGATGAATGTCGTTGCCATAATTCTTAAATGTTTTGAATTTACGTGTAGTAATGAACAGCTTATAGTCAAAATCATCGTGTCGGCGAGTAGCATGTCGGTCATTGTTACATCGTGTCGGCTGTTCCATCTCAAAATTCGGTGCACCTTGCCAATTTCTTTCATAATTTCCGAAATGCCCTGTGTTATTATTTTGTGGCTCTTCCGTATTTCTATGTCCCTCTTCCCGTGTTGGAGCGCGAGTGTCCTCTGAAATATGTAATTTTTGTATTACTTGTGCCAACTGATCTTGTACCTCCCGGATTTCTCTTTTGTGTAGCGTATTAATTTGCTTCTGATTTTGTTTGAATTTCTTAATTTGTTCATAATCTTCTGTGTCAGTGACGGCTACAGGTCTTGTGTCATTTTTGTGCTTCGATCAGAGCATTTTTCCCCTGTTCCCATTCTTTTCCCTGCTACAGCAGCACATGCGTCTCATATAGAAAGAACTTTATGGGTTAGTGAAATTTTGATAGGTTTCTTATGTGAACCTGAGATTACACCTCGCACCGAATTTCATGTACACCAAATTTTGCATGTGCTTCAGTGCAAAAACACTGTTTTTCCCGTAATCTTCTGATGATAACGGGGAAACTTTACAGCTTACTTCTCCGTGCTACATCACTTTATAAACTATTTTTTCGCCACACGCCGGATTTTACGTGTGTAAGTAGAGTAACTGTGAACATTTTTATCTCGGAAACAGATAAAGGTATCGAGAAAAATTTCAAGTAATGGAAGATCGGGATCTTCGGTCGTAAAAATTTCAGAAATTTCCTGTGAGTAGCTGTCTTCAAATACGCGGCACGGTTTTGGTAGCCAAAATCCATGTTTTGGGGTGTGTCTCGATAACAGTCAAAGATTTTAGAGAAGGGGGAGATGTAAGTTCTATACAAATGTCTACAAAATATACTGCTAATATTGGAACAATCTTCTGGAGCTAGTTTTTTAGATATCCGCTGCTGACGGCAAAAAAATGGTGAAAAATGCTTTTTCCGTGTTTTCTCAGGACCTAAAAGGTGCCTCCATATGGCCTTTAGGGTGTACCATAGACCACATGTAATGCAAAAACAACCATCCGATTTTCTCCGTTTATCTAAGCGGCAAGAAGTGTGTAATGTTGAAATTCTCACCGTATGCTGTAGGATATTTACAGTAATACTATCCGTCTGTTGGGTACTCAGGAAGGTCAATAGGTCAAGCGCTATCCAAACTAATAGACCTTACCTTTCTATCAGCAATAGCACCCGAGGCATGAGCCCTGGAAAATCTCGCTTTTATGCGGCTCAATCCACGTTGTGCAAGGTTATGAATAACGTCATCGCGAAGCATTTTGATTTGAAAAGAAGTTCCACAAATGCAGTTAAATTTACACTTCCTACCCGTGCCAATGAGCTTAGCGATCAGTTCCTTGTAAGACTTATTACTATAACTATGCTTACAAAATAATCTGAAACGTGCAGCAGCTACATGAAACTGAGCCTCGGAACATTCTTCTAACTTGCCAGTGACTTCCTCACAGGGCATGGCTTCCGACTCTACTTGAAAGACCAATTTCCTACAAAAACGGAAAACATGCTATCTTATCCAAGAAAAAACGAAATTACATCGTGAGCCACCTGTTATTCTGTGAGCTTCGAAGTGCTGCTCGAGTTATATAAGCGATTCCGTCCATCGCCCTTGGTTTTCATCAAGTGACAGGAAGGGAGGAGGCGGCACCTGCCCGCCAGCGTTCTTTACATGCAGACGTTTGTGCTTCCTGTACGTTTATCAGGTTGGTAATGTTCGGTAGCAGCGTTTGGATTTGTTGGCTCTGAAACGGAATAAGTGCAGTGAGTGGTTACTCTCCATACGTTGCCATTACACAGAAAATTCAAATCACTTTAAGAACAGAAATAAAAAAATAGGAACCCTGTAAGAATAATGCGAAAATGGATAAATCGAGCCACTTTCTGTCTGTTTCTGTAAAAGAAAACTTGCAATTAGATGCTCCTATATGGAATGAAACACTGATTAGTTCTCTATGCAGGTATGTGGAATTTTTTCCATGTGTCCAAGTAGTCACTAATCAAAAAC
Source organism: Schistocerca cancellata (assembly GCF_023864275.1). NCBI lineage: Eukaryota > Metazoa > Arthropoda > Insecta > Orthoptera > Acrididae > Schistocerca > Schistocerca cancellata. The sequence goes on along the minus strand of NC_064628.1, from coordinate 240,596,264 downwards.
TTATCGCCAGAAATATCTGTTGTCTCCGGCAGTGAATGGACACTCTAGAACACATCAAACTCTATAGAATGATTAAAAGGTAAGCTAAGCAGACATAACTGTGTACCCTTGGGTTTCTCTGTTGTCGCTCGCTCTGTTCCAGTAGCACTAGATAACAACATTCACAATCAGTCGGAGTAGTAAGAGCGTCATGGTGGTTTCGTAATGTCTCACTGCAGGTCTTCCGTAATCTCGGTGCGACCTGGAAGTAAGCTGAAGGCAGTCTGAGCTGGAATTTACAGTGCGGCAGCTTGAAAAGAGCAGCGGTCCAATCCCAATTGTGGGCGGTGAGGTGATGCGAACACGGCACCCTCTGGTGGCGTCTTCATATGTAGCCGGTTCATATGTCTCTTCTGCTGATACATAAGCGGAGCGCGACGCGTCGTGTGCGCTCAACGAAGACACCGTCGACGCCGCAGCCGCAATATCTCACCAGCTTCCTAGAAAACTGTAGAATAGAGAACGAGAAAAGTCAGCAAACAGGGGAAATATCTACCGACGCAATTACCTGGATAACTGCTTTCATTACATTAGAGGCGCGAAGGCGTGCGCTATCGTGTTTCTGCAGCAACCATTTTTTAAATATATTTCTTCTCTTTAGACGACGGGAAAACTTAGATGTTGGCAGTAACTGATGATAATTTTATTACATACCTCGGAAATAATTATTAGATGATAAATACTTCCTTTATCCCTAGAACTATTTATTATTTTGTATGGGACATTATTATATTTGATTGGTTCAACCATTCCTTTCTTTTTTGTTCACATAAACTGAAACTGACAAAAGTGTAGAACGTGTGAGGGGAATGGCTAGAGGATAAATGCAAAACTGTAGAAGTATGCATATCTAGGGCAATTATAGACGCTGCCAATACGAAAATTAGAGAGACCTCTGCAGAAAAGAGAAGCAGTTTTATGAACATTAGTAGCTAAGAAGGCAAGATGGTACTAAGCAAAGATGAGAAATGTGAGATGTGGAAGGAATATACAGAAGAGCTATACAAAGGAAATGAATTTGGAGGCAATATTATTGATAGAGAAGATGAAAAGGGAGAACTTGACAGAGCAATGAAAGACTTAAGTCGAGGAAAGGCCCCTAGAGCAGATGACATTCTCTCATATTTATTGAAATTGTTGAAGTAGTCAGTCACGACAATACCATTCCACCTGGTGTGCAAGATACATGAGACAGGCCGACCAAAATGCAGAATGAATGTCTTCTCTGAGGTGCACGCTGGATAATCACAGAAATTTCCGTGCTGGCTCTAGTATATCTATGGCGACTCCAGAGCAATTACTGGTCGTATGTAAAACAGATAAGCGGGTGTAACGCTTCCATTCAGTCCCTTGTTGGTCAGTCTGGTGTGGCAGTTGAAGACAAAAAAACGACAGCTGAAGTTTTAAATTTCAGTTTCAAGAAATCTTTCAGACAAGAGAATCGTACAAAATACCGTCATTTGATCATCGGAAGACCATATGGACGACGTAGTAATAAGCATACCTGGCGTAGAGAAACAACTGAAAGAATTGAAAGGAATAAATCACCAGATCCAGATGGAATCCCAGTTAGATTTTTCAAAGAATGCTTTATGGCACTGACCCCTTACCTAGATTGAATTTATAGCGAATCTCTCGCCCAGCGAAAGTCCCAAGCGACTCCAGTATATAAGAAAGTACAAGAGCAGGCCTGCAAAATTACAGACGAATATCCATAACTTCTGTTTGCTGCAGAATCCTTCAACATATTTTCAATTCGAATATAATAAACTTTATGTACACGAATCAGCATGGTTTTAGAAAGCATCGCTCATGCGAAACTCAGCTTGCCCTTTTCTCGCATAGTACACTGAGAACTATGGATGAAGGTCAACAGGCCGATTCCATATTTCTAGATTTCCGGAAGGCATTTGTAACGGTGCAGGCTGTTAACGAAGGTACGAGCTTGTAGAATAATTCACAGATATGTGAGTGGGTCGAAGACTTCTTAAATAATAGGACCCAGTATGTGGTCCTCCACGGCGATTGTTTATCAGAGGCACGGATATCGTCAGGAACTCCCCTAGGGAAGTGTGATAGGACCACTGTTGCTCTCTACATACAAAATGATTTGGCTGACACGGTGGTTAGCAATCTTGGGTTGTTTGCTGACGATACCATGGTGCACGGTAAGGTGTTGAAGTTGAGTGACTGTAGGAAGATACAAGACGACTAAGACAAAATATTCTGTTGGTGTTACGAATGGCAGCTAGCCCTAAATGTGGAAGAATGTAAGTTAATGTGGATGCGTGGGAAAAATCAAACCTCTAATGTTCTGATACAGTATTACTAGTGTCCTGCTTGAGAGAGCCAAATCGTTTAAATATCTGGGCATAACACTGCAAAGCGATATGAGGTGGAAGGCGCATGTGAGAACTGTGGCAGGAAAGGAGAGTGGTAGACATCGGTTTATTTGGAGAATTTTAGGAATGGTCGTTTAGCTGTAAAGGAGACTACATGTAGGATGCTGGTGCGGCCTATTTTTGAGAAATGGTCGAGTGTTAGGGGTTCTGCGCCTGGTCGGACTGAAGAAAGACATCGAAACAGTTCAGAGGTGGGATGCTAGATTTGTTGAGTTTGAACAACATATAAGTGTTACACAAATGCTTGGGAACTCAAGGAATTCCTGGAGGAAAGGTGATCTTTTTGAGAAACACCATTGAGAAAATGTAGAGAAGTGACATTTGAAGCTGGCTCCCGAGCGATTCTTCTGCCGCCGCATACATTGAGCGTAAGGACCATGAAGATAAAATATGAGAAATTAGGGCTAATATGGAATAAAAAATAATAAAAGAATAAAAAGTACTTAAATTTTTATTTAGAAAACTTGATTTTTTTCACTATTATTGACTGATTAGTAGGAGTTATTTCATAAAAATTAACATAAACACAAAAATATCAAAATCATTTAATGATAATTCTTTATTTGTATTTCTGCCAATAACAACTTTTTTAAGGATACACCTGTACTTGAAAATGTGTATTTCTACATTGCTTCCAGTGATAAATTTAATTCAATAATTTGTTTATCATATACTTTAGCTTTAAGATTATTTAAATCATTTAAGTAAGGAGTTAAATCTGTTTTTGAGAAATAATCTGGAAAAGTTTTTTCTACTTCCCTTTCTGTAAAGTAATTTGATAGATTAGTTGTATGAATAATCAATTAAAATTGTTTTAGTAACATCATTATTCAATTCCATTAAAATATTTGTATATTCAACTTTAGTAACAAGATTAACTATTTCCTTTTCCTGTTCACTACATGCTTTCTATCAATTGGATCACTAATATTTACTAATCTTATATCTATAAAATAAATATGACTTTTACTAAATGAAACAATGTTGGGTACTTCTTTTTAAGATTTTTGATTAGACCATTTGTTCTTTGATTTACTGATGATTGAAAATTTAGGATGCTATAAAGTTTTTTCTAATGGCTTTAGTGATGGTTTTATTATGTTATCTATTATTGAGGGATTATTTTTAATTTTTGTTCCTACAACTTTGATGAAGTTTTATTTTTGGATCTACTGATCATTGAATATAATTAATTTTTGATTCAAAATCTTAGATTTTTGATTTAAAAACTTCAAATTTTGAGGTTAATTAATTTTTGAATTTTGGTTCTAGTGATTCAAAACAATTGATTTTTGCTAAAGTGCCGTTGAGTTTAGCATCTACTGGTAACTTATTTCCAAAAATGTCCATTTATTAAATTTAAAATATAAATAAACTTATAATTGTCCATCAATAGTTTAAGACAAATGCTCACATATTATTTCATTAAAATTTTTTATTCTCTTAATATTGATTTTTCCCAAATAGTTAAACTTGTTGTTTTGGTATATTTCCACCAACTGAATCATAAGTACATTTTATGTCTATATCCTTATAATAATTGAGTACCAACACAATCAGATGTATCTAAATTTACAATTCCATAATCTAAATTTTCAGATTTATCAGGTACTTCATCAATTATAAAAACACAAAAAATTAATTGTTAATTGTTTACCTGATTCTTCTATATTAAAAAGAAATTATGGATTAGCAAATATTTGGATTATTTATTTGAAATTTTTTTCAAACCTTATCATTCATTTTCGATTACTAGATTTTGTCTTTTTTATTCTTCTAATTCATTATCATTTTGTTTTGCATGAACAGATTTTGCTATTATTGCTGCACCACCAGCTAATGAGCCAATTGCACCAAATGCAGGAAGTAAAATGGGTAAAAATACACATTCACATTTTGTTTCTTTTTTTCTCATTAAATATTCAACAGTTAGTTTTAAAAAAGGGATACCAAATTGTAGTAAAGAAATTTTCCACCAGTTTTTTATATCTTTTTGTTTTTGTGTATAAGTTAAAATATTAGCAATATTATTGAAGTGTTCATTATAAATATATTCTGGTAAATTAACCATATATATATATATATATATATATATATATATATATATATATATATATATATATATATATATATATGTTTAATTTTACCATTTGGAAGTTTAATTAGTCAGTACAAAAATTATTCATTTATACAGATAAAAAATAATAAAGAATTTTTGATAAACTCTACTTCTTATCATCAACATTTAAAACTGTTCCTAATTTTCGCTTTCCAAATATTATTACTTTAACTGCTGTGGCTGCTAATTTTTTACCATTTGAGAATCAATAGAATAGATTCTTTGACTTGCAATTAATTGAAGTATTTTACCTTTTTGTGTCTTTTTTTCTAAATCCTTATTATCTCTACAAGGAATGTCACGTTTTTAACACACTTTGTCTAAAAGACTTAATCCTTGATCTCTCTAGATAATCATTTTTCTAATTTTGTTCATTGGTCACAATAATTATAAACGAGAAGATGCATTTGAAATGGTAAATTTTTAATCAAAGTGTTTGCTACACCTTTTACATATTTTTCACTTTTCAAAAATGTGTTTGGTAAATTATTCAAAAATGTAATTGAATAAGGAATTCCATATGGATTATTAACAATAAAATCACTAAATTTAATTGTTATCATTTAAGTTATTTTCATATCCAGATAATTCTTCACAATGCATTACTGTTAATCTATCGATTAAATCACGATCAGGATTCATCCAAATATATTTGATTGTTTTTTCTGTATTTTTTTAATTAAACTTCACCAACTTTTTGAAATGACTCACTAAGATTTATTTCTGAAAAACTAGGAAAATAATTTTCAACAATTCTTTTTACCAAATTATTATATTTATTTCCACTATTTGATTTTATTCTACTTGGATTTATTTCATTATATACAGCATTCGGGTGGAATTAAATTTAGCATAATACTGTAAATCAATGGAATCAAATTAATCACCTAGATCATCTGCAATAATTTGTTCTTTAGTTAACAGATTCATCAATCCATCACTACCTTCATATTCTCTTTCACCAATTTTTAATTTATCATCAATGAATTCAACTGGTTATTTACCAGTACATTCAAAAGTACCAACAGGTCTTTATCCAAAAACAGTATTCTCACTATGACTGATAAATTCTAACATCTTTTCACTTGTATTTATTTTTTTACACCTTTTCTTTTAATTTTTTTCGTCTTTCTTCAAAAATTTTCCAAGAAATTATATATGTCTGATTCGATTATGTGTAATCTCTATTATCACTATCATATTGTTTAATTGTTGGAATATCGTTAAATTAATCTAAATAATTTTGATTATAAAGAACCATTTGTTTCTCAGCTTCTCTGGAATCTTCAGTAGCTTTCCTTGTCTAACTTGTTCAGTTGCATCAATAACTGGTTCATCCATTTTTGAAATTTTTCATATTCTGTGTTTGGTTGTTTTTTCCATTTTTAAACTATTATTTCAATTGTTCTTTTACTTTTCTATTTCATATAGGTTTTGTAACAACCACTGGATTACATTTTGAAAACATTTATAAAAACAATAATCATTTTTGTTTTACATTCTACATTCAACAATTATATTCAATATTCGTGTTCTTCATCTATGTTCCATGTTTACAGTCAACATTTATACACAACATTTACATTCAAGATTTATGTTCAATATTTACATTCAACATTGAAAAATTCATTAATTTTGTCTCTGTTTTTACTGTTATTAATTTTCCTTGTTATATCTATCATAATAAAACGAAATTCATCTTTGTTCCAACATGTACTACAGATTTATTTAAAATCGTCGAATTTTAAATCATCATCAACAAACTCATGATAAAAATGATTTAAATTTGCACTTTTCTAAAAATGTTAAACACATTAAGACTATCTCTAACTGATTGTTTCCATACTTTTGAATCTTATTGACTCAATTAAAAACAATCTACTTCTCTCTGTCTCTCTCTAGTAAAATAGTTTCTAACTATATCTTCCCAACAATGAAATCGTTAAAAACTACAAATGAATTATTTTCAAATTTTTTCTAACAGAAAAAGTTCGTCATTATTTTCGATTTAAGTAGTAATTTTTTAAAATTTTACCTTCTATATTTTCGTATCTTTTTATAAATTCTTGAAATTTTGATTGATCTATACTTTTACAATAAACGTACTGTCATTTCACTTTAACCATCCAGGTGCCAGAATACAATTATGAATCATTAATGTTGTTTTTCCACAACAGCTTTGTCCTATTTTTGAATGTCAAATAGAAGTTGGTAAAAGCATACCATGTTTATTTTTTAAATTTTTTTCTGGAATTCTTACTTTTGATTCTGAATGTATCATTTACTTACATAAATTTTGTTTGTATAAATAAGTAGATTATTTCAGTTCATTGATAATGCATCTGTTCTTAAAGAAAGATTAACCATACCATTAAGAGGATCTTCTAAAAATATATCACTACTTGGTTTTTAATTCCAAGTACTACACTAAAAAATAATAAATATTACTGTGCTGAAGAAACAATAGAAATTCCTGTTAGTCGATATAGTTTCAAAAATTTGGAAAAATTTATTCAACTGAAAACCACAATAGACTCATTAAAAAGACCAAATTTTAAATAGAGTTATTATCTACAGCCATGTTAAATGGTAATGAAGATTCTATTGGTCATGTTTTAGCATTTAATAATAAAATTATTTAAGCTAGTGAAAAAACTGTTTCTAATGATGTTCCTAAAATTATTCCATTTGAATTAATAAATATAAATTTTAATTTGACTAATGAAATGATGTGTTAACCATACTATTTATTTTCATAGAGAAACGAATATTATTTCTTTACTTAAAGCAAATACTCAATTTGGAGGACCAATAAATTATTATTCAAATTATCCAGTAAACATTCCCATTTTTGATACTACTCAAAATTTAGAAGTAACTGATGTGATGGACAATTTCATTGACTTCAATGGTGCTTGTGCAACAGTAACTTAAAAAATATATTAATAAATTTTTTCCTCAATAAATCATGAACAGAATCGAAAGATATCAGTTTTACTTATTTGTTGTTAATGACAAAAAAGAAAGAAATAATTTAAATAGTCCAAACAAGGACACAGAAATTAGTATGGGTGACAGTTCGATTCATCCTAATTATTCACAGCTTTATATGACGTTTGCTGTTATTCACAAAGATAGAACAGATTTCTCAGCATACGATGGTAGCAAACATTAAACAAATTGATAATTATGTATTGAAGTTGTTCAGTGTTATTACAATTGAAAAAAGAAATAATATTTTACCTAGAATAGAACTTACATTTATTTCTTCATCAACATTATTTCATTAAATTCATCTCTATCAAAAGAATTAACTATGGAAAGGCATATTCTTAATAATGGTAAAATTGAAAACAAGCAACATTTAGAACATTATAAATTAGAATTATTTGGAGGATTTCTTAGGGATTTTAAAGAAATAATCTCAGAAGAAGATTTAACAGCACTATTCTCCTGGAGTTGAAGGAAAGATCAAGAAGATTCCATTCTTAAATGGGTTAGTAACAATATTAATTGCACACTTCGAAAAGATGGTAAAATTGTTGTTAAAAGTATGGAAATTAGTGTTTCTGTTGTTAGACATGAAGAAGAATATTCATTTGTACTAGAACAAGAAAGACTGAAAATTCCAAAATCCTAATTTTGTTATCCACAAACAATTGAAATTACTGGATAAAATGAGAAAAGAAATTTTGAACTAGTTACTACTAGTTAATGTAATTCTGATGAGTTTGATATGCCTTACTTTACTTTCTGTGTTTTCCAAAGTAATCAAAAAATAACCAGTCAAATGATTCTTTTCTATTTGATAATATTCAATTACAAAATAAACATAAAAATGGAAGAAATGAAATTTTTCTGGAAGAATTATGGAACCTTGATCCACAGAACTATTTCTTTTAAAGTTTACAATGCTTTTAGAGATCTTAAAAGAACAATATAATTAAGTAACTATTTAAAAGTATTTCCATTCAATTTTATTAAAAATTATCCTATCTATGTAACAAATATATCTAGAAGAAGGAATGTTGTAAGTATCCAAAACCAACAATTAAAGTATGGGCATTTTTTATGTAAACATGCTAAATGATACAATTGCAATATAAATATGTATGATAAAAAATTTAACTCATGATTCACAACACAGAATACTTACTGAAAATTTTAACATTAATAAAAATTAGAAAAAGTAATAGAAGTGTTAATTTCGTGTTTGCATTTGCTTTTGAAGTATTTTCAGAAGAACAGAGAAAATAAAAACTGAATAATTTTGATCTTAAAAAATTAAAATGGGTGAGAAACATTTTAAATTTTGAAAATAAAATTGTTTTCTATGTAAATAAAATCAAAACAAAATGAAAGTGATTGGCAGTACTGAACATCTAGTAAGTGAATTAAACAGTTATATTCAGAAGTGTTCAGTAAATTAACAGACCTGTAAAAAGTAAACCTTCCAATATTTCAAAAGCTGAAATTTTTGTAACTCAATTTGGTTAAAAAGTTTTTATACCTATAAATTATATATGTAAGATCACACTTCCAGATCATTATACGAAAATCTTTGCAGAAGATGATGATAAATTAGGGAAATTGCGGGATTAAATTGTATATATCACAGAGAAAACAAAATTAACATCGAAACGGACGTCAGTCGTGCTTCGGTAGCTCAGTTGGTAGAGCACTTGCCCGCGAAAGGCAAAGGTCCCGAGTTCGAGTCTCGGTCGGGCACACAGTTTTAATCTGCCAGGAAGTTTCATATCAGCGCACACTCCGCTGCAGAGTGAAAATCTCATTCTGAAAATTAACATCATTTGGTTCATATTATTGAATTTGAATAAATTTTAGAAGTTTTGTACTTTTTAAAATTTTTAACTTGATGCAAGATGAAGAAATTTAGTTTGTTGAATGTTAAATTTTAACTAAATAAATTTTTTAATAAAATGGAAACATCTTTTGTGGATGTTAGATAAATTTTTGAAGGGGGGGTTACAGTAAAACTAAAATATTGGTTGGAATTTTTAAAAAATGTGTTCTCTGCTCCAGAATTGGCATACATATACTACTCTATTGGAATAACAAGGGTCATTTGACACAATGACTGCCAGTACCCTGAATGTGGGTAATTGAACACTATCGGTGTAGAATTTGTTACACTTAGCAAACATAAGAAAATTTTCTAAAACAGCTCCATCCTTGACAGGTCAAGGAAACTTCATATCAAACTAATCTTCTGCCCATCTACAAAGATTTGTGCTCTTCTCGGTTTGGCAAGGACGACCTGGTATTATGGAGGGGTGGAATCTACAGAATGCCTTACCACTGTGGATAAGCCTGCATTGGTCAGTCAAAGCTCACGGTGCATGAAGGATGTGTTAAACATGGTCACTACACTCGCCTTTCACAGCCCAGTAACTTAGCCACAGTCGAGTGCATATCCACAGAACATTCTACGATTTATTTTGCTACGGAAGTCTTGGCCTTGTTGAGATCTTCCTGTGATTCATTTATTAATGAATCGGTGTAAATACGTTTGATGAAAGATCTTAATAATCATATGGTTGCTCTCCTCTGGATAAAAGGTGCGTCCTGGAGATTTCTTTAATTTCTTCAGAAAGAAAACATTTTACGATTAATAGCACTTCTAGGGACATTTAATTTTACTAATTTTGACTTTTGAGTTTCGACTTCCGCAGTGCGCATTTCGACAGAGAGCGCGCATGTAGTATTACCGTTACGCATGCGCCTGCGCGCCATAGATGCAACAGTAAATTTGTGAAGAGGGCGCGAAGCTCAACAGATGTCACTCACGTAGCGGCTTCTTTTGTGCGCCCCAATTTTTAGTATAAGATAACAATAAGAATTAGCCGGGCGCTGATAACCACGCTGTTGAGCGCCCCACAAACCAAACATCATCACCAATAAGAATTAGAAATTTCCAGTTTATAACACTCTCCTGCAGATGGTTGAATGTTTGTCAGCCAAAATATCGCGGCAAGAAGTTGATGTAATACGATTGCAATCCCGAAACTACATGGAATACTCTTTACCGTGGGAAAATTTCATGGATCACATCAGATACCTCTTCAGTGGGTAGATGGCATCACATCCAGAGGATGGATAAATTACGTAATAAGTGAGAGAGATTGTTAAGTTCTTTGTATTTTTCACTGAAAAATCAGGGACAATGGTCTCATTCCGAAGTTCGCCAGAGTGACACATTTTATCAAGATCACAACTGTGAAGTTCATCACATGTAAGGCAAGCCTAGCACTAGTAATCGAAATTTGTTTTACTTGCCGTGAACAGAAAGCCATTTCAAAACAGCTGTTCAACCTGCACGTGGAAATTGCTTCTTATCTCCCATGTCTCTACTTGGGAATGGTCGACGTTGTGACGGGGATCAAGTCAGACTGGGTCTTTAAGGATTCTGCTTCAAGACAATCACTGACGTTGGCCCACCTCTCGGCAACGTTAACGCGAGATGGTGCTTTTCTACGGTTCGTGGTCAATCTTACGGATAATGTTTTGAACAATGTGAGGCTGACAGTGCTTGGGACAGCCCTGAACGTCACGCCTATGCCTAGAACCTTGCTTTCAATTGATTTTGTTAGGGCCGTTGAAGAAACTGTTAGACCTCTTCCCAGTGATGCTGCAGAAGAAATAGAACGTAAAATATGCCACGCTATTATGAGGGCTCCACCTCAGAAGAGTAACATTTCCTTCATGGAAAAACCCACAAGCTACGATATGATCCTAACACAGCGGTCCTTCCAGTGGATAAGGGTAACGCCACTGTGGTGTTGCCACGTGAGATTATGGCTAGAAGATTTATAGCTTGTTGAGTGAACCAACGTTCCCGGAGTTTGATGATAAAAGACCCCACAGGGAGAGTAATAAGAATTGTTCTTCCCTTTTCTAGACGTTGCGAAAAGATTAAGACCTCAAAGCTCTGTTCCATCACAGTTACATGATCTTCCAAAGATACACAAAGAATATCTTCCATTACGTCCTATTGTGAGCAATATCGGCGCTCCAACGTATGACTTAGATGGACATCATGCGTCTTTACTGAGACCTTTTGTGAGGAAGTGCGCACACTATATTCACAACTGTGGTGACGTTATTAAAAGACTGAAGTCATTTCTACTCAACGAATCGGACTTATTAGTAAGTTTCGATGTCTCAATCTTCATTAGAGTCCCTCTCATGAAATCATTATCAATCGTCATCAGCATGTTTAAAGCCGATGTTACGAGGCTATTTCATCATGCCCTTCCTTCAACTTACTTTTTATTCAATAGTGGATATTATGAGGAAATTACGGTGTTGCCATGCGTAGCAAACCCGTTTGTGGAAGACTCTGACAAGAGGGCTCTTGATTCGGCACAACTTAAACAAAAAATCCTCTGGCGACATGTAGATGATACTTCTGTAGTGTGGCCCCACGGTGATGAAGAACTGTCACACTTTTTGCAGCATCTGAATTCTGTCCACGGGAATATCAAATTTACCATGGAAATGGAGAAGGGCGGCTGTCTCCCTTTTCTGAACGTCTTGGTCAGTTGTAAATGGATAGACCATTGGGGCATTCCATTTACCGTAAGCCCATACCTGCAGAACAGTACTTGCAGGCGTCTAGCTGCCACCGCCTAGTACAAACCATGCGCGTCGTTCGAACGTTGTTACATCAGGCGCATGTTGTGTCTGCTGGAGACAGCCTTTGTATAAAGCATCTGAAATATCTGCAGTCTGTGTTCAAAGATAAGGGATGTTCTCCATATTAGATCAGCACAGCTTTAAGGAAGAAGAAACGTGAACACCTGCAAGATCAGGAGAAGAAGGAGTGCTCCAAGTCCAGTCCGTTCCTCCCGCATGGCGGCAATATTTCGTCGAAATAAGACATAATCGTATGGGAGCGTTATATCAAAGTAAGCTTCCACCCACCTACAAACAGTAGTGCTCTTCTACGTTCGACAAAGGACGATGTGGGATTTCGCAGGACTGGTATCTATAGAATACCTTGCCAGTGTGACAAAGCCGGTAGTGGTCGAACAATGCGCAGAGTACGTGTTTTGAACATGATCACCACACTCACCTTTCGCAGCCATTTAAGTCACCCATATCCGAGAATGGATTATTCTGCCACGGAAATTTTGGCCTCGACGAGATCCTTCTGCGGTTCGGTCATCTAGGAATGGGCGGAAATATGTTTGGCGGAAGACTTTATTAATTGTGATCGCGGCTTTCAACTGGATAAGACGTGGGACCCCGCGATCTCTTTAATTTCTTAAGAACGAAAACATTTTATGACTAACGACAATTTATACTGTTAGTTCTGACCTCTGGATTTTAACTCCACGAGCAGGCATTCCGCTAGAGAGATTGCGTGTAGTTTCACCGTTAGGCATGCGCTTGCGAGCCATAGATGGAGAAATATTTGAAGAGGGAGCGCAACTTGACAGAGGTCGCTCATGTAGCGCTGCTGACTGTGCGCATGTGTCTGCGCGCACATTTTTAGTATAAAGTATTGTGAAATAGAAAAAAGTATTGTGAAATAAAATCTCCAGTGCAAGACACTCGCCTAAAGATGGCTGAATGGTTGTCAGCCGAGATATGGTGGCAAGAAGTCGACATAAGCTGACTTCAGTCCCGAAACTTCATTCAATAGGTCTAGAGGGATATTAAAAATTCGAGCAGTTCAGGAAGCAAACCCTAGAATGTATCTGCTGGAAGATTACATTTTGTGACCTACAGCAGGAGGTTTCTACAGCACAGACAACGAAAACAAAATATATATCCACATCCGGGGACATACTGAAAAATAATGCTTCCGAATTTTTTATGTGAAAACTCTTAAAAACTTTTAATTAAAACAAACGTTAGTAACATTCTACACATTTATTCTTCATGTCTATATATTTATTTCTCAACATAGACATCCTGGCGTAGTCATGAAGAATAAAAAGCTACAGTGTTAAAAACATTTGTTTTATTTAAAAAGATTTGAGTTACCACATAAAAAATTTGGAGGAATCACATTTCGCCACACCTTCATATCTAATAGAATGAATCATGTGAACAAACAACAGCAAAATGGTTTCGTTTCGATGAAAGACGTGATTTTAGGATTACATTGTAGGAGGTTGTATACATCAGGTCTTGACTGTACGCTGACAATCATGTACAGACGTTGCTCAAATTGCATATGTCAAGTTTTACGAAGTCAGATAAATCCTGACTAGACAAATGTATGTGTTGTGTACATAGTTCTGCGTAGTCACCGCGTACACAACTTTCCCGCTAGAGTGCACCCCGCTAAGCACAACAGCACAGGCGCAGCGCTCGTCCGTCTCTGTACTACGAGATGGCGCTGCCATAGAGATGGATCAAATTCTGCTTCCGCCGATCCGCGTATTAATATGTAACGCAACCAATGAGATTGCTGCTAACGTAGAACCTTTTCTCCTCGCGGATCACACTCGAACAGTGATACATGAACGCGCGAGGTATTATAACGAGTGTACAGACCTCCGATTAGTCAGTCTGCATTTGTCTGCAACAGTCTGTACCACTCAAGTTCCAGTCTGCGCCCAATAAAATTACCATATTCCTGTACATAGCCATAAAGATAAATGTATAGATACTTTTGTCAAGTATCAGAGATATATGTGAGAATAAGATTAATGTACCAATACCAAAGGAACTTCAGATTGTCAATTGTAAATAGCATCCAGAACCAAGTTAAGTAATTTTTATGCTTGTTATTATTTTAATAAATGTGTGTGAAAATTAATCAAGTTCTGTTTAAAGTTGGTCACCGTCAATCTGCTACTCTAAGGGTGCAAGTGGCATTTCTATCGTCTGACCTAACGGCAGAAGATAAACAAGCCACGATAAGACCACGAGGCATATTGTTGACACTCGGCTACTTCGTTAGAGCGACAAGTCAAATAATCTGATGGTGTGTGTACTGAAGGTCTTACAGTACGCTCACCACAATATGTGTATGTGTTTTTAACACTGGGCAAATTTAGGCAATTCAGATCTTCCTGACATAGCCACAATTTGCACAGTTCAGATTCTTCAGATTCTTTTGAACATAGCGCATATTTACGCCACCGTGTATTTATGAGGCTGGCCGGTGTAGCCGAGCGATTCTAGGCGCTTTAGTCTGGAACCGCGCGACCGCTACGGTCGCAGGTTCGAATCCTGCCTTGGTCATGGATGTGATGTCCTTAGGTTAGTTAGGTTCAAGTAGTTCTAAGTTCTAGGGGGCTGATGACCTCAGGTGTTAAGTCCCATAGTGCTCAGAACCATTTGAACCATTTTTGTATTTATGAATTTCCCGCCAATCCCATATCAGATTCTGCCAGCTTGGATTGTGATATTATTAAGGCGCCAGGGGTATATTACTGCTGATAACCCATCTTGCCGTTAAGTGATAATGTTTTCCTTTTAAAGCTTGAAACGAGCCTTGGAGACATCTTGACTAACTGAACAGCAGAGAAAAGCCGAGTTGTTCCCTTCCTGATTGGAGAGATTGGAGACACACTACGTAACTGTACTGAGGTTTACGTTCAAATTCATTACACAGGTACGCAGCGAATTGTTGTGGGCAAAAGAGATCAAGAAAGAATTTTCCAATAAAAGGAAGACAACGAACTATACGAGTCATTAGGTTGAAAAAAGTTTTTGAGCATTTTAAATCTGAAATCTTACTACATTTGGTATGAAATACAGGGTAACAGGAACAAGTTATAAGCAATAAATCGTTTTAGCCCAGAAATATGTCTCGTCTAATTTTCTAACCTACTCGTAGTTACGTAGAAACAATGTTCGTGTTCACTCTTACGCTCGGTGACGGGAACCCGCTGCAACGAACCGGTAACTGTGTGTGGTCGGTAACAGCAGAGTTCATAGAATAAATGGATGACAATAAGTGGGGTCCAAAAGACAGCGTCTGCTGCAACGAACCGGTAACTGTGTGTGGTCGGTAACAGCAGAGTTCATAGAATAAATGGATGACAAGAAGTGGGGTCCAAATGACAGCGTAGGCTACCGGAAAGTGTGACAAAACTGTCCAAAAATTACTGTCAAAGCTAGGAAATACAGGGTGTGGCAGCGTTCACAGTAGGATATTAAAAACACACCATTAGGCAGTAATTGTAATTTATTTATTATCTCTTATGTCAATTAATAGTTAAAGGTAAGCCATTTAATAATGTGTAAGTGATTGTCTATTGCATGGTTTACTTTTTGAATATGACTTCCTGTCAAATGATGCCCCCTCTATACAACACATTCATGTAGGCGGCGTTGGAAGCTTTCCATAGTTCGGCGTAACGTACTCCTTGGGACATTGCCGACGGCAGTTCTGATGCGATCCTTCAACTCAGGAATGGTGGCCAGAATTTGCATGGATTTCTGGCGACAGATATTTTCCAGTAGATTAATTTCCCGTTTTGGTAACATTTCCCGGCCGCCTCGCTCACCTGACCTTTCATGTGCAGACTTTTTCCTTTGTGTTCCAAACACGTTGTGCCACCATTCCTGAGTTAAAGGATCGCATCAGAACTGCCGTCGGCAATGTCCCAGGCAATACGTTACGCCGACTTATGGAAAGCTTCCAACGCCGCCTAGATGAATGTGTTGAGCGGAGGGAGCATCATTTGACAGGAGTCATATTCAAAAAGTAATCCACGCAATAGACAATGACTTACACATTAGTAAATGGCATACCTTTAACTATTATTGACATAACAAGTAATAAATAAATTACAGTTACTGCCTGATGGGGTGTTTTTAATATCCTGCTATGAACGCTGCCGCACCCTGTATAAACAGGCAAGAACGAGCTCAGAATAATCATATAGCATGTTGACGAAGGTTTAACAGACTAAGCGAGAGACTGACACTTTCACTTGTCTGTCTGTGCATTTAATCTCGGATTGACACCAAGTCATTTCTTAACTGGCGAACGATTGACTCATTGACTGTCGGACCAGATTCCACTACTCTGAAGCGTCGGTAAAGAGTAGGGAGACAAAAGGAAAAACAGCAAGATGATTTCTTAAGAAAATGTAAGAAATGGTACCTCTCGAGCTCACAAATTACCATGAAGTCCAGCTTCCTAGAAGAAAATAAGTACAATGCCGTGTTGCCGTGTTGGACAAATCGTCCTCTTATCAATGTACATGCAAAACAGTGCTCGCATTATGAAACAAGATATCCAAGAGATGGATCTTAATACACTCTAAGACAAAAAACTGACTGTCTAACTGGAACGGAAATCGATAGTTGTGACAAAAAAAAAACGATTACAATTTCAGAAAAATTGGATGATTTATTCAAAATAAAGAGCATCACAAATTGAGCAAGTCAATCAGCCGCTGATCCACTTCTGGCCCTTATGCAAGCATTTGTTCGACTTGGCATTGATTGACAGAGTTGTTGATGGTCGTCCTGAGCGACATTGTGCCAGATTTTGTCAAATTTTCACGTTAGATCATCAAGTCCCGAACTGCTTGGAAGGCCCTGCCCATAATGCTCCAAACGTTCCCAATTGTGGAAAGATCCGGTGACATTGCTGGCCAAGGTAGGGTTTGGCAAGTGCAAACACAAGCAGTAGAAACTCCCGGTGTGTGTGGGAGGGCATTATCTTGCTGAAACGTAAGCACAAGATGGGTTACCATGAAGGGCCAAAAACGAGGCGTAGAATATCGTTGACATACCGCTGTGGTAAAAGGATGCAACAGATAACAACCAGATGGGTTCTTCTATGAGAAGAAATTCCACTCCAGATCATCACTCATGATTGTTAAGCTGTATGGGAGCCGGCACTCAGGTTGGTATCCCACTGCTGTCCTGGGCGTCTTCATACACGTCTTCGACTTGGAATCCCATTGACTGGAATAGGGCTGGCTTCTGTGTTGAGTCCCACTTCAAACTGAGCCCCGATGCCCAACGAAGACATGTCTGCAGGCGCCCCAAACTGTGGTGGGATACTGGTGAAAGTAAAGATACGTGGTCGGGTTGTCATTCGTACTTAAGTAACTCAGTCAGTGGAGCACTTGTCCGCAAAAGGTAAAGGCCCCATGTTAGGTTCGACTCTCGGTCCACCACACACTTTTCATCTGCTAGAAAGTTTCTCTTCCGCATTTCTTTCCTTCACTAGGGCTCCTGGAAAGGAAGATATTGTGAGGAAACTGTTTGAGCACCGTTTATTTTGTCATCAATATTTTCTGGTCTATTTGTATGATTTTTTGAGCCAGTTTATCGGCAGTGTATTCTCGCGAATGGGCATTAATTGCCTTTCGACCATGCCCTTACCTTTTAGCAGCCCAACCTGCAAAACCTGTAGAGGAAGATTATCCAATTAAAACATAGCAGAGGGTCAACAACGATTCGCTAAACTTCTCTGTATTCATTATAATTTCCATCAAACAAGGATCTGCTGATTTCAAACTGGAACATTGATCCAATTAAAACATAGCAGAGGGTCAACAACGATTCGCTAAACTCCTCTGTATTCATTATAATTTCCGTCAAACAAGGATATGCTGATCTCAAACTGGAAAATTAAAGGTAATCCAATTGTACGTCAATGATTAACAAACATATCGCGCCTTCAAGTTATTTATTTTTTGACCAGTATATCGAGATTTAACGTCATTTTTTTGTTGACTGTGTACACTTCACTGTGTATAGTGAATGCAAAACTATTCACCGTATGATTTGCTACCTGCCATGATTAGGTTGGTAACGAGTACAGGAAATACAAAATCAGTACAACAATTGGATATTCTGCTTAACGCACACGATTACAGCGTCAGTCTAAACAAAGTATGAGTGTTATACTGAAAGTAACTGTACGATGCATGTATAACATTTAGGAATAGCGATATTTTCTTATCATCTAAATGTGAGTTTTAATCATACCTATTTAATTATTTTTATCTCTAATTAACCCAAAAACTTATTAAGTTTTCTGATACGGAAAATGACTATTTTTCAGTCCATTATTGCCTAGTCCATTCTTTCGATCATACTGCACTGACAAAAATGTTAATCACCCGTAACAAATCGTTCAACGAAAGACACAATTTCGTGCATGCAAGTACGATCAGCAGTATGGGAATGAGTAGTTTTGCAGCGATCTTTGGTCATAGTGCATTAGTGTTGTCGACAAGTGACGACGTTAACAGACAGACAGGCTATACGATGTGTGTAAGTACGATGCCTCAGACGATTAGTGAACAATTTAAAAAGGCTATGGACAATACTACATGCTCGTGTGAGACAATGTTACCACAACGTGGCGGAGCATGAAAGGTGCGTCATCGTGTATCAATATGTGGGCAGCCGGTCGAACTGTGCTGTTACTAATGTCAAACTTACAGATGTGAGAGTAGTGCAAAGCTGATACGAATGAAAACGGTGTCTTATGGATGCAGCCTGATCATATCAAGTGAGTTTATTGAAATCAGTCATTCCATTTACCAAAAACGGTCTAATTTATTACCGCAAACGGTTTCCGACTCGTTTATGAACTATTTTTGCATATTAAGTGCTTATGCCGACGACAACATTGCTACGCCATGCTTCCTTGGCAGTTGGAGAAAGAATTTTCGTAACATAAATAGATGCTAGTGATTCAACATCTCTCTATGCTGCATAAAAATTTAAAAAGCACTTGCCTTTTGACATTCAGATAGACTTGTACCAATGGTTGTACTAATTCCTATCGTTGATCATATAAGTGTTATCCTGCAAGGTCCTTCCTGAGTTTGGAGCTGATGTTGAACATCTATGTACGATGTATCTGTGACGTTCAACTTTCTGATCATACTCGTATTTTGCCATAATGTGCACAGCTGCCTTGCCTGCATATAGACAAGTACAGAGATTTGCACATACTTTGTTTCTTTTTCCGCATTATCACACTACTAACTCTCCTCTATGTTAAAGTTCATGTCTGAACAATACAGCAGCAGAACTCGTTGAAATCAAAATCCTTTCATCCCCACTCCATCACTTGGGCGAGTTCTCTAACGTAAGTTCTTTTCAGTAGCAGCAATCCGACTTTGCTGATCGCCCTTTTTATGCAGAGAAATAGGTAACATCTACAGTTTCAAAAGACGTATAGTGACGTATATTTTAAAACCACAATAATATTTGATTTTCGTTTGTAGGAACTCTTTAACCAACTACATCTAGGTAGAATGGAATTATAATGAAATATAGACCTTTAGCTGCTTACAGGCAATGATAAGTATCAACGACTGTAAGCAGCTAAAGGTCTAGATTTCATTATAATTTCAGAGCTGCAAGATCATCAATGACATCTGTACAGATATCAGCTTCATAAATCTAGGCAGCGTTCTTGCTCAACAGATATTCTTCCCTTACCAAAGCCCTTGGCTGAAGCAGACTATCTGAATTTCTATCTCTTGGAACTCACGGTGACATAAAATCTCACTTTTTTACACCCATAAATATATTTTGTAACATCTACTGTGACTGTTGTTGTCACTAATGTGATCATGTTAAATAAATACATTTACATGCTTACATTCATAAAACATCTATAAAACGCATCATAGCACCAATTAATCACTTTCTGGGAATGTGGAATCTGCGTGTTGATAAACAGCAAAGTTTTCGAGAACAGCAGTGCCGTACGTTAAAAAAAGATGGCATGTAATACAGAGAATAAATTGCGTTGTCGCTAAAGAAGAAAAAAACAGCTTTACTCTGCTTTTTATTTTACTCGAAACTTTTACTTTCCATACAATCTCTATAATAAAATGCTGGTAACTAGTTAAGAAATACCAGTTAAAAAGCTAATGAAATTTCATACCTCTATAACAGATATATTACCTCGAGTGGTTAAAATGTTAGGGGACAAGTTGCTTTAATCTCAAACATGTATTATTGCACTCATAAAATTTCACAACAGCAAAGAAGTGGAATATGTTTTAAATCCGCAGTGCAATTATTTTTAAAGCGAGGGAGGCTGTCATGCTACACGTGACCCGTGGCGTGCGCTGTCCGTCCGACGTTTTAGTTAAAACGGACTCACATTATGTTCCCGTGAACATGAGAGCAACTGAAAAAAAAAGACATTCGGTGCGAAAAGAACTTAGACTGACGTACGTTGAACAGCTAGTGCAATACTGCATTCATAAAAATAATAAACGTCGTAATACTTCTGTAATACTCGCTGTTGAGCTTCGGATATTTTACTCCCATTGCAAACTGAACTCGTTAAAAGAAGAATAGAACAACAGAGTACTTTTTTGTTTGTTTGGGACAACTGAAATATGAATTATTCCTACAAACACATTGAATACATTCGCGATTATATTCCTATTTACGACACATTCGCAGTATAGTTAAGCGAAACGTTTCACTATTAACTGTAACAAGTACATTATACAGGCAGTCTGCTGATGTATATTATAACTAGTTCCTGCGTTACTTTTTAAACACAGTACCAACTTGTAACTGGAGGAAAGAACAAATATACTATGTTGTTAACTGATTTCTTCGTGATAGCAACCTGAACGAGCCACCGCTTGCTTACTTGACACTGGACTTGCGCTCGAATGGTGTGAATTCAAATATGTATCAAGACGTAGCGTTTTAGCTTTTCCGTGGTGACTCTAAATTCGTCAAGGTGAATATCAGGATAGCCGCTATGAAGAGGAAACTGCTGTTTTTTCCTCCCGATCCCGTCATATATCAGTTTACAGTCCTACTCTGATTGATTCATTGCTGACGGGTGGTAAACCCGAAATATCGTATGGGATTGGTGTATCCACCTTGATGAAAACAATTTGTTTGTTATTCTTCAGGTTGTTTCATTCATAATTTCCGTAATCAGTGTTTCTCTTTCTTTCTAAAACACATGACTTGAAGATTAGGACACAATGGAATTACGGGATGATTATAATTAAAGTTAAATTTTAAAAACGCTGTAGAAATAAAGCCAATGGTCAGAATGACGTAAAATTACAACGGAATATTATCGAAGAAGGGGGAAAACGTATGTCAGAAGAAAAAAAATAGTGTGAAAATTGATCAATAGATTGCACTGTAAATGTCAGAAAACGTAAATGGAAACACCTGCCATGCCACAACCCATTGAAGTTGGTATAAACACGCCGGGTACACAGTTTTTCCTCCTTTCGCTTCTGCGACGTTCGCCATGACTGTCTGAATGCAGAATCGCGCTCTGCTTGTAAAGCTGTATTAGAAGGATAATGACTGTGCACAAGTCGCCGTGCAGAAGTTCCGGACACTGAAAGGTTTGAAAAAAGACGTTTGTCCGATGACTGCCGTGGGTTTGGAGAAAATGATTCGGAAATTCGAAAAGACGGATTCTTTTGGTGTGCAACCTGGTAAAGGGAGGACGTCACTGAAAGCAATGGCCACATCCATGCAGGAGGAGACGAGTGGTGGGGTGTGCAAACGTGTAGTGCATGAAGAATTGCCCGAACATTGGACTTACATGTGAGCACGGTGCGTAAAATCCTACGAAACATCCTTCTTTGCTACCCATTCAAAATTACGCATGTGCACGAGTTGCTTCCTGTTGACCTACCAGCAAGAGAGATCTTTGCTTTAGAATTTCTTGCTGGCATGGAAGTGGACAATGATTGGCCAAGGAAGCGTTTGTGGACAGACGAAGCCCACTTCCATCTGCAGGATATGTCAGTACACAGAATTGTCGAATATGGGCAACGGAAAATCCACACGCACATCAACCAATACCACTTCATTCTAAAACAGTCACTGTGTGGTGTGGGTTTGCGGCATCATTTATCATAGGGCCCTTTTTTTCGAAGAGACAGGTGCTTGCGGTCCTGTTACCTGTGTAAGTAGGCTGTTTATGTTTTCTTATTGGCAACGTTACGTAGCGCTCTGTATGAAAATCACTGGCTGTGCTGTGTGCAGTCTGTGGCTAGTTTGCATTGTTGTCTGCCATTGTAGTGTTGGGCAGCTGGATGTGAACAGCGCGTAGCGTTGGGCAGTTGGAGGTGAGCCGCCAGCAGTGGTGGATGTGGGGAGAGAAATGGCGGAGATTTGAAATTTGTAAGACTGGATGGCATGAACTGCTATATATACACTCCTGGAAATGGAAAAAGGAACACATTGACACCGGTGTGTCAGACCCACCATACTTGCTCCGGACACTGCGAGAGGGCTGTACAAGCAATGATCACACGCACGGCACAGCGGACACACCAGGAACCGCGGTGTTGGCCGTCGAATGGCGCTAGCTGCGCAGCATTTGTGCACCGCCGCCGTCAGTGTCAGCCAGTTTGCCGTGGCATACGGAGCTCCATCGCAGTTTTTAACACTGGTAGCATGCCGCGACGGCATGGACGTGAACCGTATGTGCAGTTGACGGACTTTGAGCGAGGGCGTATAGTGGGCATGCGGGAGGCCGGGTGGACGTACCGCCGAATTGCTCAACACGTGGGGCGTGAGGTCTCCACAGTACATCGATGTTGTCGCCAGTGGTCGGCGGAAGGTGCACGTGCCCGTCGACCTGGGACCAGACCGCAGCGACGCACGGATGCACGCCAAGACCTTAGGATCCTACGCAGTGTCGTAGGGGACCGCACCGCCACTTCCCAGCAAATTAGGGACACTGTTGCTCCAGGGGTATCGGCGAGGACCATTCGCAACCGTCTCCATGAAGCTGGGCTACGGTCCCGCACACCGTTAGGCCGTCTTCCGCTCACGCCCCAACATCGTGCAGCCCGCCTCCAGTGGTGTCGCGGCAGGCGTGAATGGAGGGACGAATGGAGACGTGTCGTCTTCAGCGATGAGAGTCGCTTCTGCCTTGGTGCCAATGATGGTCGTATGCGTGTTTGGCGCCGTGCAGGTGAGCGCCACAATCAGGACTGCATACGACCGAGGCACACAGGGCCAACACCCGGCATCATGGTGGGGGGAGCGATCTCCTACACTGGCCGTACACCACTGGTGAATGTCGAGGGGACACTGAATAGTGCACGGTACATCCAAACCGTCATCGAACCCATCGTTCTACCATTCCTAGACCGGCAAGGGAACTTGCTGTTCTAACAGGACAATGCACGTCCGCATGTATACCGTGCCACCCAACGTGTTCTAGAAGGTGTAAGTCAACTACCCTGGCCAGTAAGATCTCCGGATCTGTCCCCCATTGAGCATGTTTGGGACTGGATGAAGCGTCGTCTCACGCGGTCTGCACGTCCAGCATGAACGCTGGTCCAACTGAGGCGCCAGGTGGAAATGGCATGGCAAGCCGTTCCACAGGACTACATCCAGCATCTCTACGATCGTCTCCTTGGGAGAATAGCAGCCTGCATTGCTGCGAAAGGTGGATATACACGGTACTAGTGCCGACATTGTGCATGCTCTGTTGCCTGTGTCTATGTGCCTGTGGTTCTGTCAGTGTGATCATGTGATGTATCTGACCCCAGGAATGTGTCAATAAAGTTTCCCCTTCCTGGGACAATGAATTCACGGTGTTCTTATTTCAATTTCCAGGAGTGTATATTATGATTATTAAGGTAAATACATTGTTTGTTCTCTATCAAAATCTTTCATTTGCAAACTATGCCTATCAGTAGTTAGTGCCTTCAGTAGTTTGAATCTTTTATTTAGCTGGCAGTAGTGGCGCTCGCCGTACTGCAGTAGTTCGAGTAACGAAGATTTTTGTGAGGTAAGTGATTTGTGAAAGGTATAGGTTAATGTTAGTCAGGGCCATTCTTTTGTAGGGATTATTGAAAGTCAGATTGCGTTGCGCTAAAAATATTGTGTGTCAGTTTAAACACAGTCACGTACATAATTTTTCTAAGGGGACGTTTCACATTTCGTCCCTTAGCCTAGGATACCTCACTGGAATCTTCTGATTTTTTTCTTGTAGTTTGTGTAATTAGTGTAGATTTTGTTTATTGCTAGTGCGTAATTGTAGAGAGAATCTCCTTTGTAGTTGCAGTCTTTCATTGTTGTACAGCCAATCAGTTGTGGCATGCATGTAGATTTGCACCAAGTATTTCGCAGCTGTGCTTGCAATTAACGAGATATTATTTTCAGTCCTATGTTTATGTTCTTTTATTGTTGCTCTTCAAATTGTGTTTTTCTGTGTTGTTGTGTGAAATATTGTGACAATAATGGCGTGTGAAAAACGTAATACTAGGCTCCAAAGTAAACTGAGAAACGACAGTGAAGACGAAAGCAGTGTGTTAGCGCCACCATGTAATGAATTAACTAATATTCAAAGTAGTAATTTGGTAACTGTGCATAGGGAAATGGAGCGGGCGTCAAATAATGGAGTAGACAGTGAAACAGGTAGTGAACAGGGAAGCATTATCGATCGATCGGTCGGCAACAGCTCGCCTCAGGAATCGGGAATGACAGAACACAATATTGCAAATACTGTAGACTCAGGTTTTGGGTTCTCACCGTTTTCTCAAATGAGTCAAGACACATTTTCAGCTTGTCAAAATGTGAATGTTGCCGGTGCAAATTCACTGCCGAAAAGCACTGAGGAACATGTTTCAGACACCAGTGCATTGTTATTACAATTAATGCAACAAATGTGACAAAAGCTTCAAAAGTTAGACACAATGGAACAACACCAGAGACAAACACAGCAACAGTTGGACACAATGGAACAAAATCTTCAAAAGTTAGACACGATGGAAGAAAATCTTCAAAAGTTAGACACAATGGAACAAAATCAGAGACAAACACAGCAAAAGCTTCAAAAGTTAGACACAATGGAACAAAATCTTCGGAAGTTAGACACCAAACTTGAACAAACACGTGAAGATTAAACTACTGAGTTACATAACATTGAATCGAAATGTCAAAAAGTCTGTAATGAAGTAAAACACAAATTTGTGAGCATTTTCAACCTACTTTTTCGCGTCATGAAAATGCATTACAGAATCACGAAGCAGCCATAAAAGAACTGCAAACCATTGTTCATGAAAATCATGAGACCTTGTGGGCTAAAATTGACTCAGTTGCATCTACCGATTCGGTTACGCAACTTGCAAAAACTCAGGAAAACTTAAAGGACACAGTAGATTCATATTCAACACAAATGGACACTCTGAAACTTGGGTCAGAAAAACACACTGAGGAAATGTGTTCACTATCAGAGAAAGTAGCTGAACTTTCGGATCAGGTCACTAACTTATCTACAAAGGTAGATGATGATCTGAATGACACAAGACCCGTAGCCTTCACTGACACAGAAGAGTATGAACAAATTAGAAAATTCAAACAAAATCAAAATAATACACAGTACAAAAGAGAAATCCGGGAAGTACAACATCAGCTGACACAGGTAAAACAAGAATTACGTATTTCAGAGAACACTCGGGCCCCAATTTGGGAAGAGGGACATAGAAATACGGAACAGCCACAAAATAATAACACAGGGCACTTCGGAAATTATGAGAGAAATTGGCAAGGTACACCGAATTTTGAGATGGAACCGCCGAAACGACGTAACAGTGACCGACATGTGACTCGCCGACATGATGATTTTGACTATAAGCTGTTCATTACTACACGTAAATTCAAAACATTTAAGAATTCTGGCAACGACATTCATCCACAAGCATGGCTCCATCAATTCTCTCATTGTTTTCCTCCCAACTGGTCGTTAGAGCACAGATTAGAATTTATGTGTGGCTACTTAGAGAATGAACCAGCTGAAAGAATGCGATCGGTCATTCACGATTGTCACAGTGAAGGAGAATTTGATCATGCCTTCCTCTCAGCATATTGGTCTCAAGCTGCACAAGACCGAGTAAAACATAGCATCATAATGATGAAACATTTCGAACAATCTGAATTTTCCAGTCTTGTGAAATATTTTGAAGACATGTTGCACAAGAATCAATATCTTTCAAACCCATACAGCCATTCAGAACTCATCCGCATTTGCTTAATGAAATTGCCTGAACATTTAAGAAATATTATTTTGGCAGGGCGTTGCTAAGACGACATTGAAGCTTTTCAGGGACTGTTACAAGAATTAGAAATTGACACAGACAGTCGCGGGGTGCGAAAACAGGAAAACAATCACTACAGGTCACATCCGTCACAATTCTGTGACGACAGAAACAATAACTGGACACGACAAGCCTATTCTTACGACGTAAATCGTGACCAAAACAGACACCACCCGTATGAGAACCACTGGCAGAGTAATAGTTACAGAGAAAGATCGCATTTCCGTAGTAATGAATATGACAGAGACAATCATAGAAACAGACAATTTGGCAACCAGAACTATTATTATCATGGGAGACAGAATAACCTCAGACGCAACAGTTCAGCGCGCAGTTACGATTC
The DNA here is from genome assembly GCF_023864275.1 of Schistocerca cancellata. NCBI lineage: Eukaryota > Metazoa > Arthropoda > Insecta > Orthoptera > Acrididae > Schistocerca > Schistocerca cancellata. The sequence continues at coordinate 240,569,333 of NC_064628.1, read as the reverse complement.
AGGAAGAAATTCTCCACCACATGACCGACAAGAAAGAAATTATGAAATCTACCGACATGACGACACACGAGATAATCATAACGACAGACCTGAATTTCATCAGAACTGGCGGGATTCAAACAGAGCAGGGCACTTTTGACAACGTGAATTTGTAGAAGCTAGGTCTCCTAATCCCAATAACGACGCGCGCCAACAAAGGAACAGACAATGACTCGCACCGCAAGCAGCCGCATGCGCCGGCTGGCTCAGAGAAAAATAACATAGACGCTAACCTTGAGAAAATTTTTAGCATTCCTCACCAACGTATAGCGCATAATAATTCCATTCAAGTTGAACCTCTGCGTACTAGGAAGAGTGAAGGTTTACACCACATTACACATGTAAAACCGTTTATTGAACGATAATCTGCTTTTTAACTTTGTCTCTGCCATATAACTTTTCACTTTACATTACCAGTATGCTTTGTCAGACTTAGAATTTGTTAACATGCAACAATGTTTGAAGTTAAATATCCAGTCTAGAACCTAGGGAACATTTTTAAACAGAAATTACAAAAGCATTGTTATAGTGAACAGACAACACAGTGTTGTTATTTGTACATTCTTGCTTGTTAGTTGCACGATCACGTAACGACTATAAGGCTCATATACTTAGAACATATACAGGTACTGCTAATGAGATTTTAATGCAACGTTTTGGTTTACTTGAAAATACATTCTGGATTTAAAGTACTATCTGTGAGATACCAGATGACACAGTGGTTAGTTTATGTGATAGCTACACGATTTTATCACGACGCTACTAATGAGTGACAATTTACAATGTTGCTTTTGCGGTGTTTCTGTTTTATATCTGCACAGTTTTTCTGAATTATTCTGGAAAGTAAAACATGTTTTAGTAGTAATTTTTGTGGTATAGCTACAATGAGACAGCCTCTTTCGTAGCCCAACAATACGTTACATTATAGTACTTTCTTGATCACAGTAAGGTACGTAATATTTACGATATCTATACGCAAAGCATTTCACTTTCGTTTATGATGAAGTAAGTACATTGACTTCAGCAGAACTTTGCTTACAGAGGACGATAACTACGACACTTCCACAGAGTTATCTTACAGCAAGACGCACATTTAGCGCTACAGGACACGCATTTGAGTGCTTAAATTTGTACTTAAACCATTTATTTATCAAGATTTTTGAATTACAAAGAAAGTTTTCCGTGATACATTTCATTCCATTGCTGTAATCTGTAACACCTGAGGGTATAATTACATTAATCCTCAGGGGGGTACTCGCTTACTTTGTGTATCATGTGTTTGGTAAGCACAAGGAGCCCTAGCTAATATGGTATTTGCTTATACAACTTTACACATCGGTACCATATTTCTCTAACACACAAATTACACAGCTATTTGGTCATTTAACTGAGAGAGACAAACTTTTTACTATGTCAGTGACACATGTTTACGCAATTACAGAGTTAGATTACTTTACACTTACGAAATTGTATTTTGTCTGTACTTTGTGAACTGTTCATATTTTTTTGGAACCATTGTGATACTATGAGAGCTTTGAATGATGTATTTGGTTTTGGTATGGGATCACGATTTTAAAGTACGTTTGAGGTAGATTACACTATTGAAATGAGCAGAGAATTTTCTTTTGGTTTTGAAATTATTGCAGAAAGCTACGACGTTTTTGAGATTTGACTGAGGTGTTATGATGTTATTATTACGATGACGATGTGTATTATGCTGCTGAGGTATGTTTATGATTAATAAGCTGATGCTATATGAGTTATTTGATTATGCTATGTATCTGTTATGATGAAATATTGAAGAAGTGTCGATGAATATGTATATGTGTAATAAGGTAAGGAATAATGAGCAGTGGTTAGATACTCTGACTTGTAAAAAAGGGTATTGGAAACCAAGAATCGTACTTTAAGAGTTATGAAATGTGTGTATATGCGTAATGTATCACAATGCCGGCAAAAAAGTTTTTGGACGCTGTTATATTTATAGAATTTTGTTTCTACACATTCGTAACGCAAATTCTCGACCTCTGAAATTTTTTTTATATGAGACTGTAACTGTAGCGCAAACTGCTGTCGTAAATATTTCGATAAGGAAGCTAAGTGACCCAGGTGGCGCCCAGGTGTGCCAGTCGCCTGGAGAAAAAGCCATTAGTGTGTGCCTTTCTGAGGCACAGGTGGAAAAAAAAGGAGGCCATTACCCTCGCTATTGACATTCCTTTGTAGAAAGCATCGCAAATACGATACGCTCATTACTTGGAAAGATACTTACATCTGCCCACCTGATTATGACAAATGTCTTTCTACGAGAGTTGAGAGCGACTGACTTACAAAATGCCACATAGCTATTGAATGATATTTTTATGCTTTGGTTTGCGTAATTGCTTATTTCATTTGATATCTGGTTTCCAGCTATGTTGCAGCATTGGTTTTATAAAATAAAATTAAAT